>NC_080202.1:43446707-48446707 GCF_030028045.1 Hippopotamus amphibius kiboko | reverse complement strand
TTATAGAGAGCTAGGCAGCTGCACGGTGAATGGAGAGGTCGCAGATTTCCTGAAACTGGCTGGAGACTCAATACCTTTCCTTAAGGACAGAGTCCTGCGGTCTTTCCTGCCTGGCTGCGACCTCTCTGTCTGCTTCAGGTACAAGCAAGCAAGGAGACCACTTCCTCTAGACACCAGACTTTAACAAACATCCCTGCTGTGTAACTACATCCATTTCCACCAAAGCTGGGGAAGCAGGAAAACTCCAGGCATGGAGTCATCCCAGCCTGGACGCCAGAATTGCCTTTAAAGAGGAGAGGACTCTGGAAGGAACTACCTGCTCAGTCTGAAAAATATTCCTGGGCTGCTCCAGTTTTTCTATTAAAAGTCAATAATGGATAGGTGGTTGAAAGGTGAACATCTTTTTAAGGACTCTTGAGGTGTTGGATGAAAGGTGAAAGGTAGTGATTCCTAAAAAGCTAATTCTTAAACGCTGTTTGCCCTGAACCTAAAGAGCCACTCAGATCAGCAGGAAACAGTGCACTCAGCACATTCTTGTAGGTCTTCCCCTTGTCATGTTCATCCCCGGGCAGGTGCCCTTTAATAGCTCTTTACAGCTCCACACACTGCTGTGCACACACGCACGTGGGCAGGCTTCCCTTCCAAAGGCTGAGGGGGAACCTAGCATCATCTTCTTTCACCTTTAAAAATGGAAGCTGGAGGAGCTTGAAGAAACTTGGAGATCAAATTCTCCCATTGTCAGGAATAAGGATAGGACATTCATACTAAGGGCATCGTGTCTGGAAGGCCCTATGATAAAAAAGATCCTCATAGAAGAAACAACACTGAGTCATACTGTAACAGGCCATTCTCTTGAGATGCCCAGACACTCAAGGCTTAGGGACTGCCCACGTGTTCTCTAATTTATTCCTCATACAGCCTCTGACAGACGACATTGCTCTCTCCAAAACACAAATGAGGAAGCAGATCCTGAGACTTTAAACAGCTCAAGGCCATAGAGGCAAAGGTCAGATTGAGATCTGATCTCAATCAGATCGTCCCAGAAAGCGTTTTCCCCGTTACCTTGCTGCCGCCTTCCTCAGAAGGGTAATCCAAGACAGGCAAGCAGTCTGGATGATCCGGAAGCAGCACAGGCAGTGATCAAGAAGGAAGCTCAGAGAAAGCTATTTTGCTCTCCTGTGGAGAGACAACTCTGTGCTACAGGCAAGAGGAATAACTCTGGGACCTCGCAGGGCTCCAAATCCAGTGAGGTGAGTTGGTAAAGGAGTAACCCCCTGGAAGGAGAGGCAGCACCTGGGATCACCTGAATAGTCAAACACAAAGAGACCCTTAAGATTCAGAGGCTAGGGCTTCCCCGTTGGTGCAGTGGCTAAGAATCTGCGTGCCAATGCAGGGGACGTGGGTTCGAGCCCTGGTCTGGGAAGATCCCACATGCCGCGGAGCAGCTAAGCCCATGTGCCACAACTACTGAGCCTGCGCTCTAGAGCCCGCAAGCCACAGCTACTGAGGCCCACACACCAAGAGCCTGTGCTCCGCAACAAAAGAAGCCACCACAATGAGAAGCCCTCACACTGCAATGAAGAGTAGCCCTGCCCTCCGCAACTAGAGAAAGCCCGCGCTCAGCCACGAAGACCCAACACAGCCAGTAAGTAAGTAAATAAATTTATTTAAAAAAAAAGATTCAGAGGTTAGCACAAAAGCTGCAAGAGAGACGGCACTCTCACAGGGTCAGGATGCCTCTGCCCTCGCACAGAGAGCCAGCCCTGACCCTGACCGTGATCACCTTGTGACATGCACCAGGCCATGCTTTGCAGGCTTTTAAGCAAATGAAGGTCCACACAGAAGCCTTGATTCAGGAGAAAGATACTAGATGCGTCAAGCAAAGACCTCTCAAGCTCTGGCTCAGACACGCCAGAAACCAGATTCGATATAGAAAATAAAGTGCTGGGAAGTAAGAATCTGTGACTCCGGAGAATTATTAACATTATCAGAGGATTTGCTGTAGGGTCCCTTTCAATGGTGAGTCCCCTTGGTAAGTTTCAGTTAAGTAACAGTGTTTTCAGGAGAAGCGGTGCATCCCTCTGAGATCTGAGGTCACACCCCGCTTTACCGTAAACACATCTGCCTGAGCCTCAGGAACTGATCTAAAGTAGAACCTCGGCTTGTTCTCAGAGTTTTGCTCCTCTTCTTAGGGAATGAAAAGACACATTTTTAAAAGGAAAAAGGTGAATGGAGTACTGAGGAAGCTTCTCGTCAAGGGCCTTGTCAGCCTCTTACGGCTCCACCTCCAGACTGGGTCCAGAGTCAGGACAGCCGCAGGGCCATTTCAGAGCCTGTGCCGTGATAAATATCATTGATCACTTTACCTTCTGTGCCCAGCCTGGGGATAAGCAATTCCTCTCGACCGTAGTAGACTAACTTCATGTATCTGCTAAAAGCACTGGCTCTTTTGCTTGCCACAGTAAATGAAGATAACAGGCAGGAGATCTACTGTAGACATTTATTGAATCATCTGTTGTACCAACACAACATTGTACTTCATAGAAGATTGGCCACAGGCAAAATAAACCACCACTGATCAGCTTGGGGGCAAGGGGGTTGGGGGCGAGAGGGGCTGGCTCATTAGTCAACCAGCATATGCTTTGGCAAACAGGCCAGTTTACAGACTTTTTCTTGCAAATCCAAGGCAAGGGAGACACACAATTGTACTCTGGTAGTTTGTCTAAGGTGGAGTTTTCCCAAGTGTAAACACTGACTTCAGCACGTGATCAAAGAATCACTGGAGCCCGTGCGCTTGCAGAGTAGCCAAGCCTGCTGGGGAGGCGCCCGCCGCAGCCACCTGCTCTGAGAGGCGGCATCACCCAAGGCAGGACCCATAGCCAAAGCTGAGTTTTAGAAACATGAGCATTAAAGGAGACAGACAAGCCCCCTTTCTCGAAGGCAGCATTTAGGTGTGAGAAAGGCAGCCATTTAAAAAAAAAAGAGAGATTTGGAAATTTTATTAATGTTTTCATGTAAGTAAACTGTCTTGTCTCAAACTGTGTCATGCTCTTCAAAGCTGGGAAAACAAGGAGAGAGCATCCGCCAAGTCCACGAAGCACAAGATCGATGCTCTAATCACAGTTATTTCTAGATTGAAGCCAAACCAGTGACTCAGCTAAGAGCATTACACACTCACGGGGTTGGGGGGACTAATCCGATTCTGACTTGGTCCCAACTTCCTGCAAAGACGGGCCCCAGGAGAGAGAGGGGAAGGCTTTCCTCTTGAACAGGCAGCCCCCACCCTCCCCACGGAAAAGAAAAGGGGGCAACAGCGGCTGCTTTTTGTTTAGAGCAGAAAGGTTTGTGCCTTGGGCCTCTGTCACAGCAGCACCTGAGTGAGCTCCGAGGCTGGGCGGCTGGCTCTCAGAGGCCCCGGGCCCTCGGAAGGGGAGCCCGTGTAGGTGGCCCACCGCCCGCAGCGCCGGCCCAGGCCCACCTCCTGCCTCTTCTTTGGGCAGGGTTGTCTCAAGCCCTGGGCCCCAACCCCTCTCCCGGCAAAGCCGCCCTGGGGCTAAAGCGTTAAAGAAAGAGAAGGCTCCAGCACGTAGCTGGGCCAAAGCCCCGCGTCCAGAGCTCCCCGGGGGCCAGTCCCTCCCCTCTCCTGGGGAGCCCTGCCCGGACACCAGCATATTTTTCACATAATATCACTTGCTCAGCTGCCAAAGGCTGGGCCCACAAGACTCCTGGCTGGAGTTCGGCGTCCCACAAAGCTAGTCTTGGCTTCGCCAGGCCCTGCGCTGAGCCCCGCTTTCTCCCCGGACGCGGCCCAGCACCCTGAGCCCCGAGGGGGGCGCCGCCCCCCACTCTCCGACCCCTTTAGGGATCTGTGCTTCTGCGACCAGGACCAACCGCCCAGAACCCTACCCAAAGCTGCTCCATCCGAGGCGGGGCGGGGGTCTGCGCGGGACGGACAGGACAGCAGCAGCAGGGAAGAGGGGAAAGCGGAGGGGGCCTGAACCCCGAAACCAGCGCGCAGGAGCCCAGCCCCGCCCGGAGTCTCGGCGGGTGCGGGACGGACACCTGTCAGCACCCCCGGGGGCCGCCTCGCGGGACGGGGCGCGGGTCACTGGGAGCTGGGGCTGTCGGCCTCCGTCAGCGTCTTGAAGTCCATGGAGAGCGCTTGCTCTTCCGCCTGGAGGGGCCGCTTCCAGTCGGCGCGGGTCAGGATGTAGAGCACCACGGCGCCGAAGGCGGCCAGCAGCAGGCCCAGCACGTTGGCCAGGACGCCCTCGGGCTCGAACTCGCTGTACTTGGTCCTGCGGGGTTGGGGCGGAGGGGAGGCCACCCGAGGCGTCGCCGTTAGGGCCCGAACCACGCGGTGGCCCCCCCTCGGCCCCAATCCCGCCGCGCCCAGAGAAATGCCCCCGCTCGGCGGCCCCACGCAGAGGCGCCGGCAGGGGGCGCTCACCCGAGCTTGAACAGCAGCGCCTCCTTCAGGCCCAGCAGGGCGGTGCCCACCGAGAGGAGGAAGATGGCGGCGCCGAAGAAGACGTGCTGCGGCCGGTAGCGGCTCCGCAGAGAAAACGACGCGCCGGGGAACAGGAAGAAGCTAAAGCCCACGAGCCACTGGGAGGGGAGGGGAGGTGCTGCCGGAGACTGAGCGGCGCCTGGGTGCGCGGCCCGAGGACGCCCCAGGCGGGCGCCACGAGGCCCGCGGGCCCACCCACCCGCGCCGCGGCCTCCGGCGGAAGCGGCAGCGCCGAGCACGTGGGGAAGGCCGGCTCGACGCTGGAGGCCCGTCTCGGGCCGCACTGTGCGCCCGGAGGCGGGGCCTGGGGCCGGAGCCACGTGCCTGTCGGTCCCCGCGGGGCTTGGCCGCCTCTCGCCCGCGCACACACCCGGCCCGCCCCTCCCCACCGCCGTGGGGCCGCAGAGACTCACCTGCGCAAGGAAGAGAACGAAGACCAGGATGCCACACCAGCTGTGCAGGCTGTACAGGTCGGCGTAGCCCTGCTTCCTGTGGTAGTCGAACACCGCCACCAGGCCTGGCCCGAGGCGGGGGTCGCGTGAGGACGGGGCGGACTGGGACGGAGGGAGTGCGGCGACCCAAGGGCAACCCGACTGGCCGGGACTTCTGGGCTCCAGTCCCGGCTAGGCGGCTGCCAGCACCCAGTGTCCCTGCCTGGAAGGCGGGGGAGGAGGGGTGGGGAGGAGGGACTGGCCAGTAAAGCAGCTACTTCCCCAAGTCAGCAGAGATGGGGGGAGGGCGGGACGGGCCGGGCCAGGAACTCACCCACCAGGGCGAGGATGAAGGCGAAGACGTGCAGCACCGCGTGCAGGATTTTGGTGGTGCGTTTGGCCTCATTCCTGAAGACGCGGTAAACCAGCAGGGCTTGTGGGCGGTGAGAAAGCGAATGTCAGAGCCCTAACCCGAGCGTCGGGCCCCTCCTGCCGGGAGACAGGAGCGGGGAGACACCCTCGGCTGGAGAGGGGACCTGAGTTAAGGGCTTGTCCAGGTGCCCCAGCCACAGCGAGTGGGGAGAAAACAAGGCCCCGTGTGCCCTCGCCCCCTCCCCCACCCGCCACCTTCTTGTCAACTGTCCTGTGTACCCCCCACTGTGTTCTAGGCTTATCATGCAGTCACACCGAGGTGTCACCAAGCTTCTGAGTTCACCTCTTAGCTATGATGGTCCTCAGATGGTCCAGTACTGAAAAGCTTGAGCAGATATTCACTACTTTTAGCAAGCAGGCTCCCTGGTTGGGAAACCTGTGGTTCTCAAAGCAGAACCTTGCGACCCCAAGCTAATTCCCCCTCTTCTGGCTGAGGCGATCAGGGCCAGGGGGCCTGGGGAATGTCTCTTAGGAGTCTGCTGCTGAGAGGGTGGCTGTCATCAGGTCCACCTCTAAGAGGGATGTATAGATCCAGCTTTCTTATTACCAGAAGGAGAAGGCCACAGCCCTCTGACCTTGAGGCAGTGTGGCGGGCCAACCACCGCCTGAGTCTTACCCCAGAGAGAGGAGCTCTAGCTCTGCCAAGTCCAACATCTCCCCTGGCATGTGTGCGTGCACGCACACTTTTTCTCTCCCTCAATTTCAAACCACCTCTGCGGAACATGTCTTGCTCACAGTCCAGCCCCTGGGCCTCCGCTGTATAAAGCACACACTGTCGGATGCTCCTTGTTGAAGCACGAGGTGAAAGAGCTGGGATACCTCAGAAAGGAGTTGCCACCCACCAGCCTCGGGGCCCCTGATTTGGATTCCCAGTGTCCCCAGGGTCTAAGCCAGCTTCCTTCTCTGACTGGACAGATTCAGGGGTGAAAGGGTCCCTGCAAACCTCCCCTCTCAGGTGGTGTCGCCCAGAGACTCACCATCTCCCTGCAAGAAGACCAGGCCTATGATCATGCACAGGGGATGCACGTTGAACTGCAGGGCGCTCTCCCAGGCAATGCCTCCTCGATACACACCGAGCCAGGCGCCAGTCGTGGCCACCACAGTCAGGCCCAGCAGCTGGGAGAAGGCCACGTAGTAAGGCAGCGCCGCAGGGGCGGGTGCTGGGCGGGCAGGGCTCTCCATGCTGAGGTGGCTCTCTGTGCCCAGGCAGCTGCTACAGGAAAGACAGTGGAGCTCAGAGGAACAGCCCACGCCCTGCAAACCTGCATCCCAGGCCTCCCTCACAACCTCTGCTTCCTCCTTCTCGGCCCACTCCCCCAGGCCTCCATGCTAATGCAGCAAGCAGCCCAGTGGAGGGCCAGCCTCCCTGCACAGACCCACACCTGGCTGCACTGCCACCTGCAATGAGGGAGCAAGTCAGTCCTCCAAATTCTGGCTGGAGCAGGAGGGCCCAGTGCCAGTGCTTTACTTTCAGTTTCATGAGGCCATGGGTTTTCTCAGGTTGGGTTCACAGGTGAACTACAGAGAAGTGAGCAATTCTTTGAAGGTGCAGGAATTTTTCCTCCAGAGGAATCTTAAAGGACACCTGGGGTGAGAAATGAGGACCCTGACTCCCCCTTGCCTGCTTTTTCAGCTCCCAGCCGGAGATGAGAGAAGTCCTGCCCACCGAGCAGCCGCCCCCCAGCGTTGTGGCAGCAGCCATTAGAAGGAA
Organism: Hippopotamus amphibius kiboko; assembly: GCF_030028045.1. Classification (NCBI taxonomy): domain Eukaryota; kingdom Metazoa; phylum Chordata; class Mammalia; order Artiodactyla; family Hippopotamidae; genus Hippopotamus; species Hippopotamus amphibius. Next base: position 48,439,623 of record NC_080202.1, on the reverse strand, counting down.
TGTGTTCTCAGGGGCTTCGCCAGAAAGGACCCAGGGGACAGGAGCCGCCAAGCAGCCCGTTTCCCTTCCTGCCTCCTCTTTGCTCTACCTGGGGCTGTGGGCCTGTGCTCCTCCCTCAGGCCAGGCTTCCTGAACTGAGACCTACAAGGTGAGAACTCCTGCAGTCACTTAGCTCACAAGGGTTCTGTGAGACAGCAGGTGTGTCACTGCTCCCGTCCTGCAGACAAGGAACCAGGGCTCAACCGGGGTTTGAGGAAGAGAGGCTCAGGGGCTAGTGGGAGGCATTCCCTGGCTCCTCTGCCCAGTTCTCAGTGTCTCCACAGCCACGCCCAGGCTCAGGGTGGCCTGTGTGCCAGCTCTTCACCCTGAACCTGCTGGTTCTCCCCACACTCAGGCGGGAGAGGCAGCGGAGGATGTGAGGGGAAGAGGCGGGTGATGAATAACTATGGTCCCCGTTTGCTGTGCTGGCGGCCTGTGGCCACAGAAAGGCGCTGCCGTGGCTCCAGGAGAGCCGAGCGCTCCATCCCCCCAGCTCACCTCTCCCACTACCCCAGCCTCTCCCAGCAGCACTAGAGACACCCTCCTCCCTCGTTACTAGCAGAGAACAACAGCTGAGCAGAGATGCTTGACTAACACGTTTTGGGGTCCCCCCAATACCGAGCACACACCCTCTACCCTGTGGTGCTCAAGAACTAGTTTCCAGTTGGCCTGGCCTTGCCCTCCTGGTGATCAGGCTGTCTTTACCCCCAGTTCTCTCTGCCACCTTTGACAACTGTTGGCAACTCCATCATTTTTTAACAAGGGGGGCAGGCAGTGTTAACACACACTCCCTGCAGTGAAATACAGATAAGCAAAAAAGAAAAATTGCAAGTAATCAACATTTTTATTTATATCCTTCTCTTCTAGAAATATATGTAGCTTCTTTCATAGAAACATGACCATACCAATTTCTAACCTGCTTTTTTCACTTCATTATAGATCACACATATTGTCTCATGTCCATACATGGCTAGTTCATATTTCAACCAATCCCCTAATCTCCTGTTGTTAAATATTTAGCCAGCTTTCAGCTTTTCACTAAATAAACACCACTATGTGATCATCTTTGCACACTTGCCTAATTCCTAAATGGAGAAATGGAATCCTGAGCAAGGGCTAGGTTGTTTTTTAGGTTTTGGATATATGATGTCAAGTCATCTTCCAGAAACACTCCCATAGCAGGTGGAAACACCTGTTTCCAGAAGCCCTGGGCAACAGTGAAGCCATGTTTCTGGAAGTTCTGCCCTTGCTCTTATCTGTCACCTCTACACCAGTGACACCTAAATCTAGTGCCAGCCTGTCTTCTCCCCCAAATTTAAACCCCATTTCTAACTGTCCACTAACATCTCTACCTGGACATCCCTCAGACACTTCAAACTCAGCACATCCAAACGCACATTCCTCTCCTGACCTCCCAGGTCACCCTTCTAGTCCCAACGCCCAATCCTAGGGCTTCTCCCCCAGGTCTCCCCATCACTCCCCTCCTGGATACCTTCACTTCCACCACCCAGCAGGGCCTGGAGCTTGTGCCCCAGTCTCCCTACCCTCATCAATCTGCCTAACGGACAGGGACAAAGCCAGCTCCCCGGTAATGTTGCCCCAGCAGGCACAAAGGGTCACCAACGCGTGGTGGCCAACTCCATAGCTGATCCTAACTGAGTTTCCACCCACAGCCCCCACTGTTTTCCTACCAAGTCCACTCTGAGGAGATGCTCCCAGTTCCCCGGTGCTGACAACACGACCTCGTTATTCCCTCCACCTCACACTCCCCCGCGTTCCCCGCTCCTCCTCCTCTGTTGATTTGCTCCACGTTTTGAAATGAGCATTTTGTTCGCCACTTTGTGCCCCTCCTCTGCGTCCCCAAGGTTGGCCTGGCGCTTACTTACCCTCGGTGTCTGTTAAGCCTTTGTGGGCCTCTCTGCTGCAGCGCCCTGTGGGCTCCCTGAAGGCGGGGAGTGCACCCACCTCTCCCTTGGGTATCCTCGGGGATCTAATCCCTTGCACCGACTCCAACAGGAAAAATATACTGAACAGAGAAATGCTGTCGTCCTCTCCTTTATTAGATTCCTCCCCCGAGAGCCCGGGGCACAGTCAGAATCTGATTAGCTGTGAATTAGGAAGAACAGAAGGAACACGCTCTGCCCTGTGCCCGGCAGGCCTGCCAGTCTCCCCGCCCAGCAGACATGGGGGGGGGGGTGCCGAGGGCCGCGCAGACGGTCACTCTGAGCCACTCAGGTGACGCAAGCCAGGAGTCAGAGTTCTCTTCATAGCCGTGATAGCGTGATTTATAATAAGAAACATCGGACAGAGCCTCTAAAACCCTAGGAGTTTTCCAAGTCACAAAAGCAATCAGCGTTCCTTTTGTTATGTTAGTATTGCCGGATGTTAACGAAGCCCCTCGAAAACCTGAGGAAGAGGCTGGTTACCAGGGGAACCAGCCCTGCGAGAACTTTCAGTCCCACCCCTGACCTCCAGAGAGGGAGGGGCTGGAGATTAAGTGCAACCGCCAGTGGCCACTGGTTTCATCAGTCAGACCTGTGTAATGAAGCCTCCGTAAACCCCCAAAAGGACAGGGGTTGGAGAGCTCCCAGGTTGGTGAACACATCCGCGTGCCAGGAGGGTGGCACCCCCCAGTTCCCCAGGGACAGAAGCTCCTGTGCTCCAGACCCTTCCAGACCTTGCCATACATACCTCTTCACCTGGCTGTCCCTGAGTTATATGCTTTTATAATAAACCAGCAATCTGGCAAGTTTCTCCTAGTTCTGTGAGCTGTTCTAGCAAATTCACTGAACCTGAGGAAGGGGTCGTGGGAAGCTCTGATCTATGGCCCATTGAGCAGTCAGCAGCAAAGGTGACAAGCTGGACTTGCAGCTAGCGTCTGAAGGAGGTGAGGGGGCAGTCTTATGGGACTGAGCCCTTAACCTGTGGGATCTGTTGCTGTCTCCAGGTATATAGTGTTAGTGTTGAGTTAAATTGTATGACACCCAGGAGCATCTGCTGAGACATGGAGACTTGCTTGATGGTGTTGGAAAGAAAACGTGTGGGAACAGCATGTTAACTAAGCATGTGGCTTTAATGTCCTCCCTGCAGACTCATACCCTGCATTCCCTTGGGAGTCTGAGCCCTAAATGCTGTTGGCACCCCGGCCTGGTGGGCTGGAGATGCGAGCCTCAGAGCTAGGGAGCCCCGCTCTGTACTCAGCACTTCGTTGTTCTCTCCTTCCATCTTCGCAGTAACCTATGATGATAACAGGAGTATTACCCCAGTTTGACAGACGAGGAAATTGGGACTCAAAGAAGATGAATGACTTACCCCAAATCAGCCGCAGCAAAGAGGTGCTCAACTCAGTTGTTTATCGAGCACCTGCAATACTGCGGCCACACTGCTGGATACAGGTGAGACATGGCCCCCGCCTTTTAGGGCCTTGCGTGCAAGGTGCAGAGCAGATGCAGATTCTAGAGTAAAGGGCCGTTAAGAACTCAGGCCGTGAGTTAAACTCCAAGAGCGCTTTCCACTGTCCACGCTGGCGTCACCACACTGGGGTGGCCGCTCATTTGGATCTCCTACAGGCTTGCCTGCTGGCAGCGTGGCCCTGCACTTTCTAAGGCCAGTAACCAGGGAAGAACGGAAAACTTCCCAAATACTGAAGCCAGTATTCAGAGGATCTGAATCTGCTAGGAAGCAGGGCTCTGGGACGGCCTCTCCCCTCACATGCCAGTCCTCCTGGGCCCTTCTCACCCCTAGGGAAACCATGCTCCTAAGGCAGTTTACACCCACCATGGCATCAAGCATGGCTGTCCCCCGGGGGCTCTCCTGGGAGAAAAGGTCACAGGATGGAAACGGGTAGGTTAGAGAGAAGAGCTGACAGGTACAAACTAGCTGCAAGATCTTCATGACAGCTGCTCCAAAGGCATCTCTCTTGGTCCCTATGCCCCAATAACTAGGCATCTCAGAGGAAGCCAGAGATAAAGAATGACCTTTGGACTCATGGAGGCCTAAGCAGTCTCCCCTGTGGCCCCTTCCAATTTGAAGGTGATTCTAAATCCAAGAGGGATGACAGGAAAATGCACACGAAGAAAGACAAATCCCCCTTGGTAGGCCTGTAGCTTCCCCACAGGTGACCTCACAGCCAATAAGATCTAAGCGAAAAATCCAGATTTACAGAAAAGACAAAGCATCGAATGGTTCTGTGCTTCACAGAATATGAACTGAGACCCCTTCAGGAACACTGTTGCCCCACTCGTCATTCGGTTCAACATAACTGACAGTGGATCTTTATGCACAGAGGGGCTGCTTCCGATGATGGGGGATGCAGAGGAGACATTTCAAGGACTCCGGGTGGAATCTGACTCACCCACAAACGTGTGGATTTGCAACCCTTGAAATCGGTTGAGATTCACTCCCCAGTAAGCAAACACCTTTGAATTCTGCTCCCTCATTTCCCAGTCTGGACAGCGGGAACATTTTCTCGCCCTTCCTTCCTTCCTCACGGTGGAACCCCAGAATGCCAGCGGCTCTTGGGCCTCCTGTGTTCCCAGAGCAGCAGTGCGGGCAGCAACGTCAAGGGCCTGGAAGCAGCCCATCTGCACCCCTGAAGTCTTAGCCCAGCAGACCAGACTCTCAGAACCAGGGTGAACTCTTGTGGATCCTTACCCAGCCACCCTCCTTCCTGTCGGAGCACGGGATGGCGATGTCAGATCTCTGGCAGTATTTGGAACCTTGGGCTGTGACACTCCCCCCCCAACTCCCCTCCCCCCCCCCCCCACACACACACCTGCAGTCAGACTCCACTTAATGTGATCAACCAGGGCCAGGAGATGCCGCAGGGCTTGAACGTGCCAGCGAGCATCCCTCTCCCTCCTGGAGCCCAGGGGGTTTCATGAAAGGCCACCAGGCCTAATCTCATTATGGGGACCAGACACCGCACACGTCCCACAGCCTGGAAGCAGGGAGCCTGGCCCGGCCACAGCCCTCCTTATCCCCAGCAGGGTTTTAATTGGGTTAGAAAAGACTGTGTTGGGGGCTAGATGTTTTCTTGATGGGTGAACCAGGGAAATGACTCAATTGTCCTAGAATGTGATGAAAGAAAAGGCAACATGAGGGCTGAACTGTTAGGTGGGGCACTTTCTTACCACCCACACCCAAGTAACCCCCAGGTAGAAAGCTTGAAGTCAGTTACTGAGCCCAGTTCTCTACTGGGTCCAGGGGCTCAGTGTCAGGGCTCCCAATACTTGCAGGGGCTCACAAAAAATGTTTTCATTTCTGTGAAAATCATAAGAAAAAAAAAAATTCTAGGGCTGAAGAAAATATTTTACTTTTTAATCCATCGTGGATTATATTTGTCTGTATATCAATGTGGTTGTAAAATACCATTCTCTTTATTTTTTTATGGGGGAAGGGGAAAGTCACAATGCAGCCCTGGTCAGACGGATGTGATTTCAAAGCCAGCCCCACTGTTCATGACTGCTCCTGGGCGAGCCAAGCGCCCTCTCTGAGCCTGCTTCCTCTTCTATAAGGCAGGGGGATGTTGAGATCCACCTTACTGGCCTATAGCAAAGATTAAGCAGGATAAATACGTGCCAGTGCCTAGCACACTGCCCACCACATAGTAGGCATTCAGTTAAAATAGCAATCTAACAAAAACTAAATCTGGTCCTAATAGCTCCTGAGGAAGAGTCACACATCAGAAGCTGCTGACACATAAGGTTTGGGGCCACAGAGAGCCAGATGGCAGCAGACAGCACGGCGCCCTCTAAAAAATCCACACCCCCCTCCTGTCTACCATGAATCCCTGCACTGGGCAGAAACCCCTGGACCTGGGGTGCATTCCTCCTCCGAAGACTTATAGTACTGCTGATCCACTTTGTGTTAGAAGCCGCCCATGCCCTGCCTGCCAAGGGAAGGTGGCGCGGCCGGCATAAGCAGGGCGTCCACTCAGGTCCAGGAGGCTCCTCCTGCCCAGGGGCGGGGTTGTAGCAGACCTTTCTCTGTATGGGGCTCCCCTGACATTTACAAGTTGCCTGTATTTCTGCCTCAATCCAGTTTCACAGGGCAAATCAAGATATGTATTTTGTGGGTTTTTTTTTTTCATTTGCTATGAAAACGAAGGAACAGAATCCAGATAAGATAGAGCTTCATTTAATGAGTCTTAGAAACTCCTCAAAGCCAAGGTAGAGTGAGAGTGGGGAGGGGCAACCAGAGGGGAGAAAGACTCGGAAGGGATGCCAATTTATAAAGACATGTCTGGGACTCCAGGGTCCACCTGAATCCTCCTCTCTGTGGTGCCCTGGGGGGTGGGGGTGGGGGGCGGGAAGCGCAGGCAGAGAGGGAAGGTGCCCCCCCCCCATATCCAGGTGTCAAAGGCGGCAGCAGCTCCCTTCCTCAGCTCAGTTCTACGTCCCCTGTACCCATAGTTCAGGGCCTACCAAGACCAACGCAAGGAGAAAGGATTTCCCCAACGGGAAACTACTACTGGCACACCAAGAGGCTGGGAGTGTTCGAGAAGGACAAGGAGGGAATCTCCTAGCTGGACATCTCACCCCAAGAGGAAAGAGGCAGAGGGAGCGAGGCCCTGCCACTAGCGAAGCAGTCCGGCAGCTCGGTTTCAGGTTTCAAAAGAACAGTCATGGCAAATGTTGGTTGATCCACGTCTACGCTAGCTAGTTTCTAGAATACGGCAAAATATTAGCCGTGGGTCCATACATCAACCTGGGGTCACCTGCTCCTCCGTTCTAACTTCCGCAGACACTGGACACAGAGGCAGACCCGGGGCCGGCGGCTGACAGCTCCAGGAAGGAGCGGGACGAGCTCCTAACCTCGGGCCTTGCTCGGTGGCCCCGAGCCCGGGGAAGCAGGTGAGGGGAGCCAGGTGGGGCGGCAGAAGAGGCAAGCAGAAAGACTGGCTGCGGCGCCGGGATGCCGGCCTGTCCCGGCGCGGGCGCGGTCCGGCCCCAGGCCGGGCACACCTGAGCCCGCCGCCCGCCGCGCTCACACCCGGGCCCCCTCCCGACTCCGTGCCGGGGATTGGCTCGCCCCCACCCGCCCCGGCCGCCTACCTGGCCGGACGTCGGGCCCGGACCTCGTCCTCGCCGCGCCGCGCCGCGCCGCGCCGGGGCTGCTCAGCCGGTTCCGCCAGCCGCGCCGCCTTCGGCGCTACCACGTCGCCATGGCGACCGAGCAGCGGCAGCGGGTTGGCGGCCAGGCGGGCGAGGCGGCGGGCGGGGTCCGCGCGGACCGGAAGTGCCCCGGGCGGGTCCGCGCGCCCGGGCCCGGCCCCTCGCGGTTCCCGGGTCAGGGGACAGCGCCCCGCCGGACGCCGGGCCCGAACCGTGACGCCCGCGTGGTACGGGCTGCGGCGCGAGAGCCGCGGCCACCGCGACCCGGCCTCCGAACCCGAGCTCCGGGAACCTCCGAATCCGGGCCTGGCGACCTGGTTTCCGAGGGTGTGGGGGGCCTCCTAGTCCAGGCCTGACTCGGAGGCCGCCGGCGAAGCTGGGGGGGTGGGGGGGAGGGGCTAGCGGGCCCGCCGGCAGGGCCCCGGGCAGAGGGGAGGCCGGGAGGCCGGCCGCCCTGCTCCCTCCTGGTCTCCGCGCTTCCAGGTTCCCTCCCTCCGCGCCCTCCCTTTCCCGCCCACCTTCTTCGCCCGCCCCGCCCCGCCCCGCCCCGCCCCGCCCCGGGCTCAGGTGGCCACTAGGTGTCAGACGTGGCCTGGGCCTTGGCCTCGCCACTCCTGCAGCCCTGGGGGACGCGCCCCTTCCTCGCAGCCCGGAGGGTGGAGGTGTCACTCGCAAGGAGGCTGGATTCACCCCTTCCCCAGTTCCGTATCACCCCCCTCACACACACGCACACTAGGTGACGCTTCTTGCCCCCTTTTCCCAAGCCAGGGGCCTTTGCCAGACTGTACCCCCCATCCCCCCACACACCCCCCACCCGCAGCCTAAAGATAAATACTAGTTCTCACCAGTCGTTTGTGAAGGCCTAGACCTTGCCATCGGCAGCTTCCACGGCCCCAGCCGCTAAGAGAGGAAGGAGCCAAGGCCAAGACTGGGGGCCAGCCCCTAGCACAGACCCGTCCAGGCGCCCCATCCAGGAAATGCTGTGGGTAGATAACACATCCAGCTCAGACTTCCTACAAGCTCAGAACAAAAGGTTCTTTCCTGTCGGATGCCCGGCAAGACTCACCAAGGAGCTGGTGGTGATAGGGGAACGGGGTTTCCTCCCCTGGAGACATAAAAGAGCCTCAGCCAAGGGGCACCAGCCCCCTGCCCGCCCCAGCACTGTGGGCTGCCCATGGGCCCTGGCCAAGGAGGGCCTTGGGGATCCAATACCTCCTTACAGGGAGAACATACTCTCAAGCCATGGCAAGACACCTAAGGGTGCCCACTGCCCTGGGCACACCTTCCAATGGGGCAGACCCCGCTGGGCCGACCCCCTCTGAGTGACCAAGCTTAAACTCACCACGAACAGAAGTGTTGGGGTAGCTTTCCAGCTACAGGGAGTTAATGGACATTTTAAACTAAGAAACAGCTTCCTTCACATGCCAGCAGGCAAACAGCAGGCAACAAGTGCCTTGTGAGTTGAGGCCATTTCCCATTGCTCAGCCTGCGTATTTGGGCTTGGAGGAGGAGGACTGGGGTGGGCAGGGCTGCACAGAGGAGCAGAGCCTCGCTGGGGACCTGATTGGAGCTTCCGGGAGTAGGGCTTTCAGCCCCTTCCAAAGCCAGGAGAGAGACTCCTGTTGAGGTGGGATGGAGCCCTTTGGGTCCTCCCCACCCCTTGGCCCTATGGCCCTGGGCTGCAGCATTTTCCCCTTAGAAAGGAGAGCACACCTGGCCCCCAGCAGTTTTCTCAGGAGGGGGTGGAAGTGGTTCTCCAAGTGAGGTAGGTTGCCTCCACGGGGATCAGTCACATGGGGACTTAGCTCTAAGGACTCACAGCTCCACACCATTTTAAAGAGCTGGTGATCCCACCAAACTGCAGTCGAGCACCAGGCACGGTGGCCTTGCCACTGCTGCCAGAATCCCTAACCCCAGGTGCCAGACACTCACTCCCTTCTTCCCCCATCCTCGCCGCTGAGACTCAGCCTTGGAAGCCAGAGAAGCATCCACCCTACAGCTGGGGGTGGTGACCTGCAAGGAGCACAGCCTTAAGGCCCCTTCTTGGGGACCGAGGATGTGGCCCAGGGTTTTCCATGCAAACCCCTCCCTCCCTGCACTCACTACACTGCACTAGCCATTATGTTCCTCAGACTCACCAAGTTCACACCCACTCTCCTCTGGAATGTTCTTCCCTGATCATCAGTTGGCTCGTTCCTTAGAATCTCAGTGCATCCAGTGCAGTAGCTGGGGTCAGGGGCTGAGATGTAGGGAGATACTCTGGATCAAGTGTGCTACCGACAGCCCTGGGAAACCAAGCCTTGAGCTCACCCTGTTCTTTGGCCAAAAGTATTTAAAGAGCAGGAAGAACCCAGACAGTGAGCAGAATGTACCTTGTAAAAGGACTTCAGATCCCCTAGCACCTGGTGGATCATGTCTGCCTTGCTAGGGTTTCCAGACTTAAAAAGAAGGAAATGCCCCGTTAAATTTGAATTTAATATTTTTTTGGCATAAGTATGTCCCACATATGACATGCAATATACTAAAAATGTATTCACTCTTTATCCAAAATTCAAATCTGACTGGGTGTCCTGTATTTTATTTGGCAGTCCTACCCTTGCTTTTGTGTGGGAAGGACAGAAGGGCCTCCCAGCAGTTCTGGCCCCTCCCAGCAAAACTTCGCTGCCCCGCAGCAGGCTGAGACACCCAGTTAACTCCTGTCCAGCACAGGCAGAGACCTTAACCTTGGGCTGCAGAGAATACCAAAGGCATTGGAGACAGGGTTCCCCAGTCCTAAGGCACTGTAAGATGCACACACACACAATTCGTTCACTCTTTTTTTTTTTCCTTGCTTTTATTCGTTCACCCTTTACGACAGTTCTTATCAAGTCCCTTCAGTGCTCCAGGCGCTGGGTGACAAGGGGCGTAGCAACGAACAGCACAGGCACGGCCCTGTCCCCTTCAGGCCCCGGCAGCGCATAGCAAGGGCGCTTAACCCAGCTGTGAGGATCCGGGACGGCTTCTGGGGCATGGCATAGAATCACAGAGCTGCAGGGGGAGCAGGGGTTAACCTGGCAAGGGGACAGCAGGGAGAGAGCAGGAGCGTGGATGGGAAGGCAGGTGAGGAGGCCCAACCAGCACTGCCAGAATAGCAATCCACATGCCTGCACCAAACCCCGTGCCAGCTCTGGGAGGCGGGCCTGGCGCTCGGTGGCAGATAGTTGAAGGACACACCTGCTGAGCTGCACGCCGAGGGCGAGCGTGGGCTTCAGCCGGGGCAGCAGCATCAGGCCCCTGGGGAACTCGCCCCAAGTTCCTTGAAAAGAAAACTGGTTTGAATCTGAAAGTACATGGCCACTTGGATGAGTTTAAAATGGAACAATAATCCCTCGGGGGGACATCGTGTCTCCCAGCCTCAGGGGCAGCAGAGGAGGCCAGAAAATCAGCCGCCAGCGCGTCCAGCAGAGCAGCGGCGGTGGCGGGAGCGGCAGCACGGCCGGGGACTGACCACAGAGCTGCCCGTGAAGACAGTGAGTCACCCGGGACCTCCGGCGTGCGAGGGGATGGGGCGGAGGAATGTCACAGGCTGTGGGTCCCGGGCTGACCCCAAAGTTGGTCCCGTCTGGGAAAACAAGACTTAGATAAACAAGAGTAACCTGTCCGCGAGCCAAGAGAACACTGCAGGATGGATGGAGAAGCGATGAGAACGGGACAGTCAGCCCAGCTTTCACTTCTGCTGGCCCCGAGCAGGCAGGACACGGGAGGCATACGTGGTGGGAGGGTCGGGGGTGGGGAAACGGGCCCAGTGCAGGAGGTGGCAGGACAGCACTGGGCACCCAAAGTGGGAGGCGGTGGCGGGGTCAGCTCGCCCAGCCTCTCAGTGTGCTCCGCGCAGGGAGGGAGGGAGGGATCAGGAGGAAGTCCATTTTTCCTCCCTCCCTTCCTCCCTTCCTTCCTTTCTTTTGACAAAGGTTGATTGGGCATCTACCTATGCCAGAAGTGGTCCCGGGTCCTGGAGAGACAGTAACGCATAGACAGACAAGGTCCCCGCACTCGTGTAACTTACATGAAGTGGGGGAGACAGATAATTAAAAGGTAAGCAAACACACATGCACGCAGGCACACCCACCCACCCACCGCCCCCCCCACACACACACACAGTAACCTAATTGCATGTAGTCACAGGTGATACAAAGAAAATTAAGCAGGAGAAGGGGATGGAGTGTCCTAGGAGGGAGGGCTGTTGTTGAGGGGTGCTGGCAAAGGCTCTCTGAGGAGAGAGAAGTGAGGGTGCAGCCACGTGAAGGTCCAGGGGAAGGTAATTCCAGCTGAGGGAAGAGGGGGAAAGAAGGACAAAGGTCCCGGGAGAGGAATGTGCATGGCCTTCTCCGTTCCGCCCTGCCCTCCAACACTCCTCTGGCTGAGAAATCAGCCAGGTGTGCAGACAGGAAAGCAGGGAAATAAACAGGTCATTAGTGAGGGCAGAGGTGGAAGAAGATGTGAGGTGTGTAGCAGGGGCCCCACCAGAGGTGGGGGTCTAAGAAGTGTCTGTAGGCACATAGCTGTGGTTGTGTCTGAGCCCTGACCGTGTCTGAGCCCTGACCGTATCTGTCACCCACTAGAGAATCTGGACATCAGTCCCAATCGGTAGGGCACCACCAGGTTCCCTTGGTCCAGCTGGTGGTCCAGCCTGAGCAGGAGGCATTGGAGCCCAGCCCCAGCGTGACACTCACCTGGGCCAGCGCTGCCCTCCAGACAGGAAGCCATGAGGAGGTGTGTGTCCCAGTCGTGTCCTCAATCCCACCTCCCCTCCTTTTCTCCCTGAGTCCCCATCAGTCGTTGAGTCAGTCAACAAACACTGAAGACCTGCTATGTGAGTGCTGGGCGCGTTGTGGAGAGCAAGAAAGACCCAGGAGGGCAAGGGTCTGAGGCCAGGGGTGAGGACCAGCAGAAGCTTGGGGTGGTGTCAGCACAGACGTGGAGGGGCAGGGCGTGAGCTGCTGCTGATGACAGCCATCTCATCGCCTCCGCTAACCAGCCACAAACCGCAGGGCCGGGACTCCCGCACTTTGTTCAAAGCCTGTGACAGCGGAGGGCTCATCTTGGCTCCTAAAGCTCTGGCTCCACACCCCCTGGTCCTCAGCCAAGCTCCTCGTGCCAGGAGTGCAGTGAGGATGTGGAGGCCACTCTGAGCCAAAAGTGTGGGGTGACCAAGCCATGGTCCGGAGGATGCCCGCGCGGGAGATGGACGAAGGCACAGGCAGTGTTTCCCAGCTGGAGCTTTGTGCTGACCCTCTTCCAGAGCAAGAGCCGCTGAACCCAGAAGAGCAGAACCAAGGGGAGGACAGGACAGACACTGTTCCTGCTGAGCGTACTAGGGCTAGGCAGGTGACTCTTCCAAGGTCATAGCAAGTCAGCAGCGTGCCTGTCCTGAGTCAGAGGTTTCACCTCGTCCAGCTCTGCCCCGCCCCTCCCTTCATCCTTTATACTTCTCTTGACCTTGGCCATCACCTCCTGCCTGAGTGCTCTTATCAGGCCAGCTGATTCTTGGTTTGAGAGCGGATTAGATTAGAAGGTACCCTGACCTTAGCTCAGAACTTCCCTCACCCAAGAAGCCACACTCCCCCGATCCCTCCCAGCCAGTGGGAGACCCTAAGAGGTGGACTGGTACCAGGGAGAACCACACCCTTCGGCTGGTCCCCTAGTCTCTTGCCTCGTGGCCCGCTGTGGGTCAGTCATGCCTCCTGCTCTTGAAGAGATCCAAGGGGCCAGAGCTGGGCCTCCTCCTTCTACAGCAACAGGTAGCTCAGATCTTCTGGGTAGGCTTCTGGGTAGCTCACCCCAAAGCTCCCGGGCCCATAAATGATTGACCCTAAGGGCCATCTCTTAAGTTCGACAGGATAAGGCTGTTGGAAGGCAAGAACACTGCTTTGAGTCATCCTCCATCCCAACATCCCATTGCCTGCAGTGTCCTTCACAGCTTGGAAGGCAATGTCAAGTCCAAACGGGTGTGACTTTGAGTGCTCTCATCCATCTTGAGCAGTTTTTCTCCCCTCCCACAGGCCTCTCTTCATCTGATAAAGCCAGGCACCCCCAAAAGCTTATTTTGGCCCAGGGCTGAGTCCTGGCTTCCCTTGGCCATGGAGTTAAGACCAACTGGCTCAATGCCAGTGAGCCAAGTTTTTAAGCTCTTTAGAGACACTGTGCTCTGGTTCCCACCCCCCGTGGCATCCCCGCAGTGCCCAGGTGGCCAGGTCAGCAGCAGTCATGTTTAGTGAACAGCACCAGCTACCCCTGCGAGATGACTGAATCTGACTGGAGCCCGGCCCATCCACGTTCCTCCACGGAGAGGTTTCTCCCCGAAGCCCCAGCAACCTCCCTTGCCAGTTGAGCGTTAGAGAAGGTCTGCTAAGATAAAGGGTCTCAGCTTAGATTCTTTCTTCCTCTTATACACATTGGTCAACCCACCCACCCCATTCTCCAGGTGGGGGTGACCTGAGGTGGCCTCTTCCCAGCCACAGAAGGCCACTGCCTCCTTCTCCTCAAAAGACTTTCTGCTTGATGTCTGCATAATAAGCCCTCTCGGGACTTCTCCGGTGGTCCAGTGGTTAAGACTCCACGCTTCCATTGCCGGGGGCACGAGTTGGATCTCTGGTCAGGGAACTAAAATCCCACGTGCCGTAGCATGGCCAAAAAAAGAAAAGCCCTTTCAAAAGGGGCCTCCTAAAGCAAAGTGCACTACTCCAAGGTGATTGAAAACAAAGTGTCATTTTCTCCTTTAGGGACCCCTCCTCTGACCTTTTTTTTTTTTTCTGACCATGTGGCATGTGGGATCTTGTTTCCTTGACCAGGGACTGAACCCGTGCCCCCTGCAGTGGAAATGCAGAATCTTAACCACTGGACCACCAGGTAAGTCCCGCCTCTGACCCATCTTTGATGCTTTCCAGGGAGGTTGTTTCTCAGAGTGTCCCAGGGAAGGGATGTGGAGACCAGGATGCTGCTGGGGATGGCAGGGGGCGGCAGGCCCTTCAGGGCCGCTAGTTTTTCAGAGGGCCTTGCTGGGCTCTGGACGTGTAGCGGTGAGGGCAGACCCCAAAGGTGCACTTGCCTCCTGCGCTCCAGGTCCCATGACAGAGACCGTATTAGGGACTAGCAGGAGGATGCCTCTTCCCAGCCCAGCAGGAGGCTCTCCAGACCCCTGGCCCCAGGCTTCCACCGCCCGCCATTCCCATGGCGACAGTCCTTCCCTACCCGCTTCTCCGTGGGTCCCCCACGTTGCCCTCTCCACGGCCACAACAGGCCTTGTTTTGTTTCCCCCGACTGTCTCTCTCGGTCTCTCCCCGTTCCCTCCACCTCTGTCTTTCTGCCTGACCTGAGGTTCGCCGGGCTTCCAGGAGGGAGATGATCATCTCCCACGTTTCAGGGTGAGGGAGGTGTCACTCAGTTTCCTGGCCCCTCTGGGAACAGTGAGTGAGATACACACAGGTGCCGGGGAGCGCTTTAGGGCCAGTTAGGATTCCAAGCTCTGAGCTGGGCCCCACTGGGGTTGGGGAAGAGTTGCTGGCACCCAACTGGGCCCTCAGAACGGGAGAGAACTGGCTATGCCCTGGCCTGACAGCTGAGGCCAGAGGAAGCCTGGGCACCCCACCCACTGTCCTTCACCACCGCATACTCCACCTGCTGCAAAGAAGGCTGGAATTCATTCTTTCTAGTCAGGCTCTCAGCAAACCTGCCAAGTATTGATACCTGGGTGGCTGGGCCTGTACCGGGCTCTGGAAATGTGAACATGACGGTGCTGCAGACATGCTTTTAGGGAAGGAATATCAGGCCTTGAGGGACAGTGAGTGATAGCCAGCATTGGGTGGGGGGTGAGCATTGCAGACAGAAGGAATGGATGGCAGGAAAGACTCAGGAGCCCAAAGATCAGGATGTGGTTGACATTCCAGTGGGGCAAGCTTCCATCAGCCCCTGAATTGTCAGAATAAAAAAGGAATCTGACTAGAGTTGCAAACATTTTTTGTTTGCCAAGTAAGGGGATTAAAAAAAATCCATTATTTTTCTCTTAGCACCATTTTATGAAAGAAGTATTTTAGCTATTAAAAAAATAGAATACTTAGAATAAGAAATATTATGACCAAGAAAGGACAGCTGGCAACTTGGCTGATGTATGCTGATCGATTTTGTATATCTCACTATTCTTGTTTTTCTTGCTTTACTGCTGACTATTGAACACTTTATCAAGGGCCAGACCCGCCAGTGGATGGTCTCTGGGAAGTGCTGATAGAGGGTCCGTGGAGGTAGGGCTAGAACTGAGGACCTGGAGGGGGCAGGGCCCACACCAGGAAGGACTCTGGACTTGACTCGGGAGTTTGGATTTTATCCCTCAGCTGATGGGGAGCAGGGAAGGGCTCTCAGGGAACAGATGCTGTGGTCAGATCTGTACTTTGGAACAAGCATTCCTTCTCACGGCTGTCAGGAGGGACCGGAGGGAGAGACAGGGAAGCCCGGGGCAGGGAGCTGGTGGAAACGATGAGGGTCTATCCCAAGGTGGGCACAGTGGCAGTGGGACTGGAGAAGGGGGAGGAGCTGGAAAGAAGAAGGGGTCATCCCACTCGCGTTCACACAGGGCCCGTGAACAGAGGTCCCCTCACCAGGGGCAGCACCAGAGGAAGTGGGCTTAGGATTTGGGGTTAAAAATAAGAACATCCTGACTGTAAAGAATATGACACATGACCCGTTGGTGAGAGTGGACCAAGGCAGTGAGCATTCTGGAAGGTAGAGGACGAGTGGGCAGTGGGGCAGCTGACAGTGGGGGCACTTGTCCAACTTTGCACTTGGGCTCCACCTATTGTACAACCTTAGTCAACTTACTAACCTCTCTGTGCCTTAGTTTCCTCACCCATAAAATGGGAGCCAAATAGTACCTACCCCCTAGGGTTGCTGGGAGGTTTACGTTAATTAAGATGTGTGAAGCACCTAGATGCCCTGCTCCGTAGACATGGCCTGGCATTATTGTACACTGTCACATCCCCAGCACCCACACAGCCCCCAGAGCATAGGAGGGAGTGTTAATGTTGGTGAAGGGGGTGCAGCTAGGGGGAAATACTAGGCCTGGCTTCGTGGAAGGCCCTGGGCTTGGAGCCTGCCCTCCAGGGTCTTGGGCAGTGTTTGAAACGCTCCTGGGCTCCCCTTGGGGCAGCTCTTACCTGCCACTCCCACACGTACCTAACCGTGATTGAGATGGAAACTTGGTGAGCCTGTGACGATGCTGGGCCCCGGAGAGGGAGGGGACTCGACGCCTCCTGGAAGGTTCTCTGGGGTGGATGCCCAGTCCAGCTGCAGGAGGCAGGCAGAGGAAAGGGGGCAAAGGGTCTGGAGGCCGCAGCAGGGAGAGTGGACTGGAGGATGCCCCGTGGCAGTGGGAATGAGAAGAGCTGGCTCGTCAGTCACCTGCCTCTCACAGCAAGGGACCAGCGCCCTCCAAGACCAACTCATCTGCTTGCCACCCACCCCACCCCCACACCTGCTTCTAGGATGTGTGCTGCCTAGGAACATGCCTTTCAAAGCACCATCACCCCTCAACGCCTCCCCACTCTGTCGCTCATCCATTTGGCCCCGGTCTCCCTTGGACGACCCTGAATCTACCACCTCCCTCAGTCTGTGGGGGGCCCTGAGCCCTATCTTCTCCTGCCACCTCTAGGCCTCAAGAGTTTGCTAATCGCGTCACTGAACGCCCTGAAATACAACTGTGGTCTTGGCACTGCCCGACGCGAGACCTTCCTTAGAAGGAAGCCTGACAGCCCACCCTGACCTGGCAGTGCAGCCCGCTCTCCAGCGCCCGCGCACATCCTGGTGCGGACCGGGGGAACCTGCTTTGTTTTTCATCTGCTTCAAATGTGAGTCCTCCAGTGAGTGGCCTGATCAAGTTCTGCCCCTCCTTTCAGGGCTCAGCCCAAGCAACACCCCCAGGTGAGGCGCAGGGTCTGTCACCACTTTGGGAATGGCTTGTTAAACGTCCAGGGAGTCTCCACCCTCCCAATGCAGGGGGCCCAAGGTCCATCCCTGGTCAGGGAACTAAGATCCCACCTGCCAAGTGGCACAGCCAAAAAAAAAAGAAAAAGTCCCTAAAAAAAATCCAGGGACCCTGTGTTGGTGAGACCATCTCCAGAACAAGCAGAGTGCCTGCACCCCGTGGTCTCAGGAGAAATGTGCAGAGGAACCAGTGAATGAAAGAAAAGGAGGGGAACATTTTTAATGAAGACCAGGCAAGATGAGGCAAGAGGAGACAGGACAGATGTGAGTCAACGATTACTGAGTTGTTCCTGGCCTGGAAGGCAGAAATAACCATCAGTGTCACAGCCGTGGCAGAGCTGGGCCTCAGCTGGGCCTGGAGTGACGCCGTGCACCTCCCTTTCCCCTGCTTCCTAGGGTCAGAGGCCTGACATCCCAAAGGCAGAGCACAAAGCAGACAGAGGCCACAGATGCTTTGTTGCCACAGGGCGCTGTCCTTGGGATGTCAAGATTTAAAAAAACAACAACGATATCTTGCTGACTAAATTTGTGCTTGACATGAAGCCGAGGGGAAGAACTAAAAGGAGACATGAAAGTTAAGTAAATTTTCTCCAAAGATACGGTTGCTGAGTCAAAAGCAGAAAGATTGAATTTTACAGATATTCTGCATTTAGACACAGGGGAAATCGGATGCACATAAGCAAACTGGTAATTTCTCACATGAAAAAGACCTAAGGGTCTTTTTTCATCTTTTTTCATCAACTGCCAGGTTCAGTACGAGCCACAGGGCCAATGTGGCTGCCAGAACAGCCACGGCCCTTGGGCTGCGCCAGTGGACTCACATTAAGTGGATTGGGACCCCTCTGCACCAGCCCTGGGGTTAGAGCAGCCCTGGGCCTTCCTCAAACATGGGTGTGCGGTTTACCAGGAGTATGGAAGCTCTGCAGTCCATTCACAAGAGGATGAGCAGATACGAAGGGATCTGGAAACCATCTCTTCCCAGGTATCACTGAAGGTGATGGATTTCTCTTGGAGAAAAAGAGACATGGACAGACAGGCCTCTCATGCTGGAGGGTGATCGTGCCAAAGAGCGAAAAGATGAAGTGTTTCTCTAGAGAGCAGAGTGAAGAACAGTGAGTATAAATGGCGAGGCAGGAGACACGAGAAGAAGACGGTTCCTGACAGCTGGAGCAGTCTGGCCCGCCGAGGTAGTGAGCTTCCTGTCCCTGGAAGCGTTCAGATGGAAGCAGGATGATGTCAAGGACGTCATGGACATCACTGGCAAGAGACTAGCATTTCCTAACTGTTCTTCCCTTCCAAACATCCCGTTGTTCAGGAATCCTGTGTTTTAAAATAATGTATCTATTTAATAAGTTGCACTTATTCAAAGTAAAATGTATCCCATTTTAATAGTCAAAAACCTGTGTACTCTCAGTCACCTGATGTTTAGTCAGGCTTGGAGCCCACTGAACAGAGGAAGAAATGCTTCTGAGAAGGGACTTCCTAGGTGGCGCAGTGGTTAAGAATCCGCCTGCCAATGCAGGGCACACCGGTTTGATCCCTGGTCTGGGAAGATCCCACATGCCGCAGAGCAACTGAGCCCGTGTGCCACAACTATTGAGCCTGTGTGCCACCAACTACTGAAGCCCGTGCGCCTAGAGCCCGTGCTCCGCAACAAGGAAGGCACCGTGATGAGGAGCCCACACACCACAATGAAGAGTAGTCCCCGCTCGCCACAACTAGAGAAAGCCCGCGTGCAGCAACAAAGGCCCAAAATAAATTAATTAATTTAAAAAATTAATTCTTAAGGTACAAACTGAGCATAGAAGTTAGTCGACCAGCTGAGATAGCTTTCCTGAAACATGTGAGATAGCTTTCCTGAAACATGTGAAAGAAAACAACCAGAAAAAGGAGAAAGCAAAAGAGAAAGTTACTGGGGTTCAACTGAAGTGCCAGACTGCTCCACCCAGAGAATCCCACTTTGTGAGAGCCAATGAGAGGAGCCTGCACTGCTGGAACCCATTCCCTGTGAATCTGTGGCTTGATAGCTGTAAAAATAGTAAAAGAGCTCTGGGCTGGGAAAAAAAAGAAAAAGAAGAGAGAGAGAGGGAGAGGCAAGGGAGGAGGAGGGGAGGGGAGGAGGTTGTGCCAGAGCTGGGATTTGAGGAGTGATGGGATTCTATGAGCAAATGAAGGGAAGTCTCTGCAGCTGGAAAAGACTCAGGGGTGAAAACATAAGCTCCAGAATAAACTAGTGAGTGAAAGCGGCACTGAGATGAGGCTGCAGGCAGGAGGCCGTCCATGCTCTGCTCCAGAGCTTATCAGTTCAGTAAAAGCCACGCAGAGGCTTTGACCAGGAATCCAGCATGACCCGCCAGGAGTGAAGAGCAGCTAGCCAGAAAAGGAAAAATAGAGAAAATCCGGCTAATTTAAAAGGAAGACCTTTTCTTATCAAAAGACTCTGCAAAGAAATTCAAACGAGTTACACACTGGGAATGATTTCTGCAACACATTTAAATGGCACAGGACTAATATCTAGAATATATAAAGAACTGTATGTCAACAAGAAAATGAAAAAAAAAGGGCTAAGTAAGCAAACAGGAATAGCACAGAAGAGGAAGCACAATTGCCCCCATAAAAGTATGAAAAGATGTTCAACCTCATTTACCAACAAAGGAATGAAAATGTGTCATGCCCACAAAATTGGCACAAATTTAAAAATAGGATAATACTGAGTGTTGATGAAGCTGTGGAGCAGTGTGTGAACTCCCATCCACTGCTGACAGGAGTGCAAATCGGTACAACTATTTCAGAAAGCACTTTGACATTTGGACACCTTTGAACATTTGCGTATCTTTGAACATCTGCGTATCCTCGGCTCAGCAGTTTTACTCGCTGGACCAGTATTTCTCAAAAAGGACCAGTTTTGTTTTGATTTTTAATTTGTTGGGGGAATAATACCTTTGTAAAATACAGTAAAAATGAGTTCCTAAAAATGAAGTGAAAATAGACATACAGTATACAAGCCCTGATATTTTATTATTAGATTCAACAGACTTAAAGTTACTTACGTATGCCAACGTGACATGTGCAAGAATGTTGCTGGCAAAGTGCTTTGAAGGAACAGAAAACAAGAAGTAACTCACACGTCCAGTGCCAGGATTGGAGATTGGAGAAAAAATGTGGCATCATCACAAGATGGATTATTATGGACTGTCAAAAAGTCATGAAAATGAACTGTAACCATGCAACGACAACAATAAAGTCTCAGAAACAGAATTGTGAGAGAAAAGAAAACAAACCTTAGAAGACTCTAAGATGATGCCTTAAAAAAAAAAAGCTTTATCAAAGTAATCTGTATTTCCATGTTGTAGCATAATTCACCCATTTTAACTGTACAATTCAATGATTAATAGATTATTTTGAGAATTGTGTGACTATCACACTATTTAATTTCAGTGCACGTCCATCACCTTCAAAATAACCCTCATGCCCGTTTTCATCACTCCCCATTCCCCTCCCCCAGCCCCAGGCAACCCCTCATCTGTATTCTGTCTCTATAGATGTGACTTTTCTGGACATTACATATAGATGGTGTCATACAATATGTAGCCTCCTGTGTCTGGACTCTTTCACCCAGTGTAAAGTTTGGGGGTTCGTCATGTTGTAGCATGTATCAGAACTTCATTCCCTTTTATTGCCAGCTCATGTTCTATTGCGTGGATCTACCACATTTTGTTTACCCGTTCGCCAGTTGATGGACGTTTGGGCTGCTTCCACTGTTTGGCTCCTTTGAGTAACACCGCTCTGCGTGCACGTCTTTGCACAGACGTGTTTTCATTTCTCTTAGGTACATACATACCTAGGTGACACTGTGTTTATAGAGCTCTAAAACAAGCAAAGCGAAACAGTGTGGTGTTTAGAGATACATACAAAGTACTGAAACGATTCTTCACAAGGCGAGAGACTGATAAGCATTCAGAGAGTTGGTGTGGGTGCGTGTGGATGTGGAGGCGGGAGATGAGAAAGGGAAGGACGGGACTCAGCTAGACCCGGGTAACGGTGGGTAGTGGATTTATGGGTCCTCATTTTATTATGCTTCATAACATACATATATACTAGATATCATATATACGTATTATTTATATTCCATATAACATACACATAATAAGAAGACACTTTAAAAAATGAAAGCCTGTCTCCAATACCCAGCAATTCCACTGGATTCTCATCTCAGGATAACCAGGTCCCTGTTCTGGCCACCTGTCCACACTCAGCCTATTCTTGGCTCCCTCTTCTCCAGCCACTTAGCTGTTCCTCAAGTCAGGGAGCAACGCTTCAAGGGAGAATGGGTAAAAATGTTTATAGCTATTTTACACATGAGGAAACTGAAGCTCAAAGAGGTTATTTTGCTCAGGTCATAAGGCGTGAAGGTGTGGCTCCTGCTCCAGTGCTGGTCCCTCCTACACTTGGTTTTTGGTGTCCAGGTGAGTTAATGCTGAATAAATATCAAAAGGCGAGATTATCACGGCTTGAGGAGCTAGAGCTGTTCGTGTTAGAGGCAGGACTTGATGTGATCTTTGAGAGATGGGTAGGTTTTGGCTAAGCAAAGAGGAGCAAGTGGGTATCCAGTGAGAGAACCACAGCTCCTCTGAAAGCCAGTTAATAATCACGGCATTCCTTGATGAACATAGAATAATGGAAGTCAACATTTGGGCATATTTTTTAATAACAGCTTTATTGAGATATAATTCATGTACTATACCATTCCCCCTTTTACACTGTGTGATTTGGTGGGTTTAGTATACTCAGAGCTGTGCAACCATCACTGCTAATTTCAAAACATTTTCATCATCTCATAAAGAAGCGCCACAGCACTGGCAGTCACTCCCACTCTCTCTCCCCCCAGCCTCTGGCAGCCACTGATGTACTTTCTGCCTCTTCCAGACATTTCACGTAAATGGATTTATACAACATGTGACCTTTCACTTAGCATCGTGTTTTAAAGGCTCATCCACATTGTAGCAAATAATCAACTCTTCATTTCTTTTTATGGCTGAATAATATTCCATGGTACGAATATACCACATCTTGATTAACTGTTCATCAGTTGGTAGACATTTAAGTTACTTCCCATTTTGGGCTATTGTGCCTAGGAATGGAATTGCAGGGTCACATGGCATCTCTGTTTAACATTTTGAGGAGTGCCAATGTTTTTTCTAAAGTGGCTGTACCATTTTACAATCCCACCAGCAGTGTATAAGGGCTCCAGTTTCTCCATATCCTCGGCATGTGTTACTGTCTATCTTTTTGATTTTAGGCCTTTTGGTGGGTGTGAATGGTATCTCATTGTGGTTTGATTTGCGTTTCCATGATGACTGATGAAGTTGAACATCTTTTCATGTGCTTATTGGTCAGGTGTGTGTCTCTGGAGAATGTCTTTTCAAATCCTCTGCCCATTTTTAATTAGTGTTTGTATTGTGGAATTGTAAGAGTTCTGCATATATTCTGGACACAAGTCCTTTGTCGTATTCACCCTTTGCAGATATTTTCTCTCATTCCGTGGGTTGTCTTTTTTTTAGGGGAGTGGCCATGCCTCACGGCTTGTGGGATCCTAGTTCCCTGACCAAGGATTGAACCCGGGCCCCCTGCAGTGCAAGTGTGGAGTCCTAACCACTGGGCCGCCAGGGCAGTCCCTCGTGGGCTATCCTTTCATTTTCTTGATGGTGTCCTTTGAAGCACAGAAGGTTTCAATTTTGATGAAGACCGGTATACCTAATTTTTCTTTCATCACTTGTGCTTTTGGTGTCATATCTAAGAAGCTATTGCCTACTCCAAGGTCACAAAGATTTATACCTGTTTCTTCTAAGATTTTTATGGTTTCAGCTCTAACAGTAAGTATATGACCCATTTTGGGTCAATTTTTGTAAATGGTATGAGGTAGGGGTCCAACCTCATTCTTTTGCATGTGGAAATCTAGTTGCCCCAGCTCCATTTGTTAAAAAGACTTTCTTCCCTTCCCCCCACCCCAAGGGTGCCACTTAAACTGTCATCATAACCCTGTCATAAATCTGCTGAATATAAGTGTAAGGGTTTATTTCTGGACTCTCAATTTTATTCCATTGTTGGGTATATTTTCTAAGGAATATTTTCCTCAAACTGTGGTGACTGGTGACCTGTTCTTCCCTGGAAGAGAGGTGGAGAAATGGGAAGCTCTCCCGAGCAGACTGCATTTCCTTGGTGGGTCAGGCCTCCATGGGGTCACAATTACATCCTCCTGCAGGATTCAGAACCATCTCCATTGTTTTGATGGCAGCTGGGAGGTAGCTGACTGAACAAAGGACCTTCTCTCTTTACTACCTATCAAGGTTATTGTAAATATCAAATAAGATCATTTACACAAAAGAATTTAGAAAGGTCTAAAATGCTACCTAAACGTAAGTTGTATTTGCTTTTAGATTATCTTCCAACCCCGTTTAGCCTTTGCTTTTATGGTTTTTCAGTGAGGCCGAGGCTGTTCCATGCTGAACCCAGATATTCTATAGACATCATCACAAGGCCACCTGTTAGACCTGAGGATGGGCCACAGAACAGAACACCTGCCCTACCAGCCTCCCAGACACAGTGCTCAAGAGCTCTTCAGAGACGGGGCCCAGCTCAGTCCTGCTCAAACCCTTCTGCTTTCCATGTTGTTTCTTTCCTGATAGAAGAGAAGGGCTCCCTGGTTACAAGCTAAGCCTCAGGCTCTTTATCCTCTGTATCCATCCTCCTGCTCTAGGACCCCTTCTTTGGGTCCTGAAGGGGTGCCACTCTCAAAATCTCCACACCCAAGCCTTAGCTGGTAGGCAGAAGGCAGTAGCTCACTGTACACACACAGCCTGTTGCCCTCAAAGCCTGGAAAACCAAGTTGTTAGGACCACTCAAGAGCCGGCTGGCTCTGAGGAGGAGAGGCCAGGCCCACTGCATCACTGTAGCTGAGCCCTGCCCTCCGTGGGGCTGCTCTGATACAGGTGTCCGCTCGGCCAGTCCTGACGTGTCCGCTGGTGTGAAGGAAAGCATGGGGCCCCCCTCCTCTCCCCTTCCTCCCCTCCCCTCCCTCCTGTCCCCCTGCACTGTGTTCAATGACAACACTGACAGCACCCTGCCTCCCCCTCCTCCTAGGGGTGGGCAGCCACCCTCCTCATCTCCCCATCTTCCTCCCCCACCCCCACCCTCCTTCACACATCTACTCCCTGGCATCACGTCCCCTGACAACTCAGCACCCTCTAGGGCCACACAGCCTCCTGCTCACACTCCACAGGGCACCGCGAGCCCACACGTCCCTCAGAGCCACCCCACACGCAGATACCCGGGAGCCCAAGTGATTCCCAAGGGCCCCGAGCAGCGGAGTGGGTTGGGCTCTCCCAGGCAGCTGCCACCGGCTCCTTCCCTGCCCCCCCTGCCCAGCCTCCACTTCCTCCATCTCCCGGCCCACACCTTGTCAGTGTCTGCGAGGAGGCAGGTCCTCCCACCTCTGGGGATAGACACCATGACACTGGGGAGTCAGAGGAGGACGCTCAGCCTCTACAGCCTCCTCAAGAGGCTGCCACTCTCCTTCCTCCCCCCGGGGTTGTCATTTGGAGGGACACGTGGGCGAGACAGGGAAAGACTGATGGGGAGTGTGGAGACCTGAGGTGACTTGGAGCAAGCCATTCAGTGAGTCTTAATGTGTTCCTCTGTTGAAGGAGAGGCTGCTGCCATCTCTGAGCCCACCTTTATAGCTCTCAAAGTTGGCAAGCCTGTGATTGTGTCCGCCTGAGGAATGCCAGCTTGTGTGAAGAAAGCAGGTGTGCCAGCGCTCCTGTGGCTCTCTCCCCCTGCCCCCCAGAACAGCCCATCCATTCTTTCCCCCCGTCTGATAGCACCCCCCCCCCAATCCCCAGGTGATCCGGGGTTTCTGGACACCGCCCCCAGGCGCCTGCGGAAGCCTCACTCTCCCCCAGCCATGCAGGCCACACCGTGTCCCGCCAAGGCCTAGTGAAGAAGCTGGACCGGGTGACCAGCATTCACCCTACCCTGCAGCACTAGCGGCACTGCGGACAGCTCCCCCACCTTGTCGCTCCCGAGCCCAGAGAGCCCTGGAGCGGTTAGGCCGGAAGACTTGTCAGAGACCGCGGGGCTCCGGGTCCCTGCGCCGAGGCTGTGTGATGGAAGGGGAGGGCAGCCTGGCAGCCTTGGGTGTTCCAGCAGACTGCTGGGTCCCTCGGCTTCAGAGGTGTGTGTGTGTGTGTGTGTGTGTGTGTGTGTGTGTGTGTGTGTGTGTGTGTGTGTGTTTCGGGGTGGGGGAGGTTCTCCTTCCCAGCCTGCCCTGTGAAAGCCTGACCTAAGGCCCATCCACCTCCCCACCTCGGCCTGCATCTCGCAGGGGGCCGCCTCGGCCCGTCGGGCCGGCACCCCTACCCGGGGCGGGCCAGGAAGCCTCGGTCCCCGCCCCGCTCCGCTAGGCCCGCTCTGCGGCCGGGGGACTTTGGAGCCGAGGAGGAAGCGCGGCGGGGCGGGGAGGTGGGGGTGTGTCGGGAGGCGGCGGCGGCGGCGGCGGCCGGGTTTTATAACCCGCAGGGCGGGCGCGGCGCGGGAGAAGGGGCTGCTCCGCGCACCGCGCCCCGCGCCATGGGGGCCGCCTCGGGCCGCCGGTGGCTGCGGCCGCTGCCGTTGCTGCTGCTGCTGCTGCCGCCGCCGCCGCCGCCCGCGGTCCTGGCGCTCGACCCCGCGTTGCAGCCGGGGAACTTTGCCGCCGACGAGGCCGGGGCGCAGGTCTTCGCAGAGAGCTTCAATGCGAGCGCCGAGCAGGTGCTGTTCCAGAGCACGGCCGCCAGCTGGGCGCACGACACCAACATCAACGAGGAGAACGCGCGGCGCCAGGTGGGCGCGCGGGCCCGGGGCGGGGGCTGGGCCCGGGCGCCCAATCACAGGCCGGCGGCCGGGCGCCGGGGGGCGGGGAGTCACCACCCCGCGCGCGTCCGCGGCCCCCGGGCGGTGGGCACCCGGCCCGGCCAGCCGGTCTCCCCGCGAACCCCCGCCCCAGCGCCGTCCCGGCAGACAGGCGGTCGGCTCGCTAGCACGGTGCTGGGCGCATGGTCCCGCCCCGTAAGGAACCGAACGGGTGAGGCTGGCCCCTCCGACTTGGAGTCCCCCAGGGCGCAGCGCCTGGGGGTGGCGCAGGGCTGGGTCCGCGGCCGTCTCCCGCCCTGCTGTGGGTTCGCATCCTCTCTGGCCGCAACCGACCCCTCTCTCACTGTGCCTGTCGCCGCTTATCACTGTCTGTTCACACTGCATTCCCCGCCCCCACCCCACCCCCCGCCTCTCTTCTGGCCCCAGGTTCTGCTCCACTGCCTCCCTGAGGCAGACTCCCCCAGTTCTTCACCCCGACGGCCGAGGAGGAGGGAGCACTGCTCCCACAAGCCCCAGTCTCCAGAAGCCCTTAGCCTTCCTCTCCTCCCCCAGCGCCATGGATTCCCCGTTTACCTTCTCGTGCCCTCCCGGTGCCCACAGGAAGAAGCAGCCCTGATCAGCCAGGAGTTTTCAGAGGTCTGGGGCCAGAAGGCCAAGGCTCTGTTTGACCCCATCTGGCAGAACTTCACTGACCCCAAGCTTCAACGCATCATCGGTGCTGTGCGCACGCTGGGCCCTGCCAACCTGCCCCTGGTCAAGCGGCAGCAGGTGGGCCTGGTGGACCTGAGGGTAGAGGCAGAAGTGCCCGGTGCCTCCCGGTGCCCCACGGTGCTGGGGAGGGGGGAGCCTGGCAGGGAGGGACCCTGGGATCTCTGCTGGCCCTGAGTGCAGGGGAAGCCCTGGTAAGCACAGAAGGGATTCCTGAAGTACTGATTTTCCTTGGAGACGGGGTGAGAGAAGTTATATTAAAGTAAGTATTATGGAGCAGAAAGCAAAATTCGAGGAAAGAGTAAAAGATGAAAGGTTCTCTATAGGTGGTTTGGTTTATGAGCTTCCTCAGAAAGACTGAGGAGGACTGGGAAGGCTTCAAGGTCAGAGAATGAGAGGAATTTGCCCTCACTCAGGGTGGTGGCCCAGCTCAGAGCTGAACCCTGATCCCCGATCTCAGGACACTCGTTTCCCACCTCCACAGGCTGCCTCCGCTGGAAGGGGAATCGTGCATTCATGTTCAGATGTGCCCTGGGTGCCGTGAAGTGGCCTTGTCCAAGCCACGTCCCCCTGTCCAGGCATCTCCCCTTTCCCTCCCAGCAAGAAGAGGAGGGGGTGGCCAGATTACCTCCGAGGGCTGTTCATGGCTAACATTTTCTCAACTCTAACTCCCCAGTACAACTCTCTGCTAAGCAACATGTCCCGGATTTACTCCACGGCCAAGGTCTGCTTCCCCAACAAGACTGCCACCTGCTGGTCCCTGGACCCAGGTACGGCCCTGTGTCTACTGTCTTCAGGGGCTTGCTCCCCTTCCCCATCACTCTGCTGCACTCAGGAGGATGGTGTGTTTCTGCAGAGAGAGTGGGTAAACCCAAAGGCATTAACCTCCAACTGGGACTGGACTGCCAGATGCCCCCACACCTCTGCTCCTCCAGGCAAACTCCAACCTCCAGCCCCCACCCCGCCCCCACCCCCACCCTCACGTGTGCTTTTTCCTCTCCCATCACAACTGGCCTTCCTCCTGGCTGCCTTGCTTTCCATTTTATGGGTCCTCTCATTCCCCGCAAGAGCCTTCCACAGGCCTTAGATCCCCCTCTCCCCCCTCCTCTCTTATAAGCCTCCTCCTCTCCCCCCGCCCCCTACCCCATGTACCTGGCAGCCTTGAGGTCAGCCACTCCGTCCAAGGAGCCAAGAAGGGTCTGTCTGGGTTTCAACTTCTTGGTGTCCTCTTTGTGTCAACCACCTTAGATCATCATTTCCTGGGAATCAGGACCTTGCCTGGGTGCTTGCTTTGTATAGCTCCCGGTCCCATCCTGTCCAGCTTGTAGGTTGCCCTTGGCTTTGAGGGTATGATGATGTTGAGGAAGCAGGAGGAGATGGTGAGGACCAGTGTGGGAGCTCTAGTGAAGGCTATTGCTGACTTCGACGCAGAAGTCTCCAAACTCACCCTGCTCACCTGTGTCTCAGAGCTCACCAACATCCTGGCTGCCTCTCGAAGCTATACCCTGCTGCTATATGCCTGGGAGGGCTGGCACAACGCTGTGGGCATCCCGCTGAAACCCCTGTACCAGGACTTCACGGCCCTCAGCAACGAAGCCTACAAGCAGGATGGTGAGCATGGCCACCCGTCCCTCGTGTGGGCGTTTCCCTCTATCGTCTGTCTCCACCGAGCCCTGCCCCCTGAGGCAGGCAGAGCAGCTATTACAATGACTCCATACACTGGTCCAAGGTCACACAGATGGACTAAAGCCCAGTTCTGCCCTCACGCCACCCCTCCTGGAGCTCCTCCCGGCCCTAGGGCTCATCTTTGCCTCTCATGCTCTCTAGGATCTGTTTAGCTAGAGTTGGAGCAACCGGTAGTTAGAAAATTGTGGAGCAACGACCCCCACGCCCTCCCTTCCAGCTAGTGGGCAGATATGCTGGCCGTGAGCCAGGAGAATGGCCCCGCGGTAGCTGGGAGGCAGAGGTGCCAGAGCCCGGGGCCTGAGCGGCACCCCAACACCACCCCTCGGCTAGGCTTCTCAGACACGGGGGCCTACTGGCGCTCCTGGTACGCCTCCCCCACCTTCACGGAGGACCTGGAGCGCCTCTACCATCAGTTAGAGCCCCTCTACCTGAACCTCCATGCCTACGTCCGCCGCGCGCTGCACCGCCGATACGGGGACAGATACATCAACCTCAGGGGACCCATCCCTGCTCACCTGCTGGGTAAGGACCTGGCCTTGCCTCCACACATGTCCGGGGTCATCCTCACCGTGTGTCCCATTTCAGAGCACCACACTACTCACTCCCCACACGTGAGCCCCTACAGCAGGTGACTCTTCTCATGGTCACTATTGTTCCTACTTTTCAGATGGGGACCCCGAGGCTTAGGGCACGCAAGTGACGTGGCAGAGGGCAGAGACTAGTAAAGGGTGGAGCCGGGAGTCACACCGAAGGCGTTGGCCCCAGGTGCAGTGGAGGAGGAAAAATGAGTCCAGTTTACGCCCCAGGAAGCCAGCCCTGTGGCCCTGCATCAGGGTTGGGAGGCAGGGACCCTGGCGCCGTCAGAAAGGACCCAGCAGCACCACCTGGGCTCACACGGGGCCTCTGCCGGCCCCGGGAAACGCGGAGCACTTGGCAGTGCGGGTGGGTTGACGTGTGAGCCAGCCAAGCCGGCTGTGGCCCTGCAGCACCCCGGGGTCCAGACACCAGAGGCCCAGAGTGCTGTTCAGTGACACACATGGGGAAGCAGGCGCTGGCTGCGCTGGGAGCCAAGCTGTCTAGCTCCCTCCTCTGTCCAGGGAACATGTGGGCCCAGAGCTGGGACAACATCTACGACATGGTGGTGCCTTTCCCCGACAAGCCCAATCTTGATGTTACCAGCACTATGGTGCAGAAGGTAAGCTCGGAGTCAGGCTAGGCTGGGGGCCGCAGGCATGAATCAGACATGAGGAGACGGGCGGGAAGGGACCTTGGTCCCTCCCTTTCTACGAGCAGCAGCCTGGAGTGTGTGTCCAAGCTGTGAGCTGGGGTCTGTGTCCTCAGTGAGGTGCCAGTCCCTCCCTCCAGGACCCCGCAGGGGTAGGGGTTGTGAGCAGTGGTCCACTTTTGTTTATCCACTGTAGCCAGTAGCGGCCCGGCCTCTGGGAAGGGAGCCCACAGAGCAGAAGTGCTGTCCATGAGCAGGGACCTGACCTGGGTGGGGGACCACAGACAGGCCCCTGGGGCAGCTGTGGCGGGCTCCGGCAGCTGGCCCCTGACCCATGCGCACACCCCCACCAGGGCTGGAACGCTACACACATGTTCCGGGTGGCAGAGGAATTCTTCACCTCCCTGGGGCTGCTGCCCATGCCTCCTGAGTTTTGGGCAGAGTCCATGCTGGAGAAACCAAGTGATGGGCGTGAGGTGGTGTGCCACGCCTCCGCCTGGGACTTCTACAACAGGAAAGACTTCAGGTCTCCATGCGAGAGGAGGGTTCCGGGAATCCCAAAGGGTGGGCAGCCTGGGCACAGAGAAGCCAGTTCCCAGGCCCGCCTCTGCCCCAGCGCCAACCCTGGCTGGGGGGCTGCCGTAGGCTGCCTTCCCTGGGCAGCTCTGACAGGCAGTCAGCTCTGTACCTTGGAACAGAGGGAAAAGGCCGGAGTGTGGACTGGGGCAGGGGGAAGGGTTTGCATGTTTCCGCCAGCGCCTTCGAGCCCGGGGGCATTGCCCGCCTGCCTCCTTTCCCCGAGGCGCTAGCCTCCCCCGTTCTCTGGTCCCTGTGCTGCCCGCGCTTCGCCCTCACACACACCCTCCCCCCGCCCCAGGATCAAGCAGTGCACACGGGTCACTATGGACCAGCTGTCCACGGTGCACCACGAGATGGGCCACGTGCAATACTACCTGCAGTACAAGGACCAGCACGTCTCCCTGCGCCGAGGCGCCAACCCCGGCTTCCACGAGGCCATCGGGGACGTGCTGGCGCTCTCCGTCTCCACTCCTGCACATCTGTACAAAATTGGCCTGCTGGATCATGTCACCAATGACACAGGTATGAGGGCGGGAAGTGGACAGCCCAGCCCAGCCCCACCCAGACCCCACTCAATCCCACAGCAGGCCCGCACTAGTCCCTGCTCCCATCTGCCCTTCTGGTTTCTATCTCACTGCCCCACGTCAGGCAGGTTTGGGGATCCACCCAGAGCCTCACAGCCTACCCGGAGTCTCAACTCCACTGCCCAAGCACCCTCTTCCAAGTAGGGCCCCATGGTCCCAAAGGCCGGGGCTCCCTTCTCTGCGTCTGCCCAGCCTCACCTCCTGCTGGCTTCTCCCCAGGCCCACCCTGTCCCAGCTGGACTCCCCTCTCACTCTGACCTTTCTCTTTTCATCTCATCTCCCGACAGAAAGCGACATCAATTACTTGTTAAAGATGGCGCTGGAAAAAATTGCCTTCCTGCCGTTTGGCTACTTGGTGGACCAGTGGCGTTGGGGGGTCTTTAGTGGGCGTACCCCCCCTTCCCTCTACAACTATGACTGGTGGTATCTTCGGTGAGCAAAGAGGGACCAGGAAGGGCCTAATCCCAAATGGGCCTCCCCACCCTCCCAGGTAGCCTGTCTCCTGCCTTCCTCCTCTCGAATGGTGCCTCCATCCTCTTCTCACGGCCTTCTTTCCTGCCTAAAGCTGTGTCCGTCAGGAAGTCTTCCCCAATTCACCAGGATGGGGAAGGGGTGGCCGGTGGGGATGCCTGCTGAGCAGTCTTTTCTGCAAAGGTAAAATCAGCCTGTGTACAACCCTTGGGTCCTAAGACCATCTAACCACATCCTCTTCCAGAACCAAATATCAGGGGATCTGTCCTCCAGTCGTCCGAAACGAAACTCACTTCGATGCTGGAGCCAAGTTTCATGTCCCAAATGTGACACCATACATCAGGTACTGTTGCCCCCAGTTCAGGCACACCCTTAGACCCCTTTCCCCAACTCTGGGACCCCCATTCCCAGGGCTCGTCCCCACACTCTTCTGGCCCCCCGCAGCAGCCTGGAACTCAAGTGGGCCTCTCTCCTGAGCCAAGCTTGTTCTCCCTTCTCCCCCAGGCAGCCCCTGGTCCGGCCTCTGCCCAGTGGAGGCTGGCTGGGATCTGGGCACGGGGCCTCCACCCTCCCCCTCACGCCCGCCCTGTGCCTGCAGGTACTTCGTGAGTTTTGTCCTGCAGTTCCAGTTCCATCAAGCCCTGTGCAAGGAGGCGGGCCACGAGGGCCCCCTGCACCAGTGTGACATCTACCAGTCCACGCAGGCGGGGGCCAAGCTCCGGTGTGTAGGGGCACAGGGCGGGTAGTGGGAGGTGAGGGAAGAGGCTGGTAAAGGGTGTGTCTGGTGGGGGCACCACCACCAGACCAGTGGAGGAAGCCTTTCTCCCCTCCCCCTCCCGTTCTTTCTCTCATCAAATGTTTATTGAGTGGGCCTTCTGGCTGGCATGGGGCAAGACAAATGTACCCCCCTTCACAGAGCTCCTAGGCCCTGAGCCTTTTTTTTTTTAATTTATTTATTTATTGGCTGTGTTGGGTCTTCATTGCTGCGTGCGGGCTTTCTCTAGTTGTGGCAAGCGGGGGCTACTCTTTGTTGTGGTGCGCGGACTTCTCTTGTTGAGGAGCACGGGCTCTACACATGTGAGCTTCAGTAGTTGTGGCCTGCAGGTTCTAGAGCACAGGCTCAGTAGTTGCGGTGCATGGGCTTTGTTGCTCTGTGGCATGTGGGATCTTCCCGGACCAGGGATCGAACTGGTGTCCGCTGCACTGGCAGGCGGATTCTTAACCACTGCACCACCAAGGAAGTCCCTAGGCCCTGAGTCTTAAGGCTGCCATTCTCGCCATTCAGTGGGGGCAGACGTGGCTGGAGGTGGGGCAGGTGGGCCAGGGCAGCAGTAGCGGCCTGAGTGCCCTGTGCCCACCATGCCCACTCTGCCTGACAGGGCAGTGCTGCAGGCAGGCTCCTCACGGCCCTGGCAGGAGGTGCTGAAGGACATGGTTGGCTCAGATGCCCTGGATGCCCAGCCGCTGCTCAACTACTTCCAGCCGGTCACACAGTGGCTGCAAGAGCAGAACCAGCAGAACAGCGAGGTCCTGGGCTGGCCAGAATATCAGTGGCGCCCCTCGATGCCCGACAATTACCCGGAGGGCATTGGTAAAGCCTGAGGGAGGCTGGGGCAGGGCGCTACAGCAGGTTCTCAGTTCTAGACTCGGGCCCCAGGCCCCCGGTTCATGGTGCCCCACCAGCTTCTCCCAACTGGGCCCTGGAGCCCTGCCTGGAGGGCCAGCAGCCCCCTGAGCTGGTCAGCAGGGGCCTGCGATGGGGGGGGGGCACGTCTTTCCCAGAATCCTGGGGAGGGTGTGCCCACATCTGAGGCCCCAGTCAGGGGGCTGGCTGGCGGGCACACTGCTCTATGAGGTCACACTGCAGGCTCCGCTCTTACTGGCCAGGGGGCGGGGGCGGCAGGGCTCTGCTCTCCTGCGGCCATGGGCCAAGGTTGGGCTGCTCCAGGACTGCCCCACCTCCTCCCCCTCCTCCTCCTGCTCTGCTGTGGACGCCCCCTGCTGGTCCCCGGCCAGGGGACCACCAGCCAGGGGACCACCGGCCAGGGGACCACCGGCCAGGTGACGGTCAACCAGGGAACGACTAGCCAGGCAACGACCAGCAGCCAGACAACCACCGGCCACTCAACAGCCAGCAGCCCGAGAGCCCAGAGCCCAAGTGGGACTGGCTGGGCACCGGTGGGAGGGGTGCCAGGGCAGCAGCAGGAGGGCGAGGGGAGGCCTGTCTGTGTCCCTCTGCTGTGTCCCACAGACCTGGTGTCCGACGAGGCTGAGGCCAGCAAGTTTGTGGAGGAATATGACCAGCGATCCCAGGTGGTGTGGAACGAGTATGCAGAGGCCAGCTGGAACTACAGCACCAACATCACCAAGGAGGGCAGCAAGACGCTGGTAGGGGCCCCCCACGTCCCTCCTGCCCAGGCTCGCGCACAGACCCACACAGTGCACGTGTGCTCCTCCCCCCAGGGGCCCCTCCTCTGAAACCCAGGCCGACCTTCCGCCCCCGACGTCACCTCGGTGGGGACAGGCTGTCAGATTTGTGAAAAATCCCAATGGCGTTATTGAAAAGGGTCCAGTTTCAGGTTTGGGCAGGCACACACCCAATGCCTAGACAAGTTATCTTTCATTGACAGTCAATCTGTTGTTGGTAACGGGATAGTTTGTACAGAAATATGTGATGCTAAAATCAGTTTTTAAAAGGATTGAAAGCTCCTTTTTGCCACCATAGCGAGAGCTCCACCTCCCCTTCAAGCCCCCTCCCCACCCGTGTGGCTGAGCGCAGGTTATAACCAAGGTGAGCCGCGGAGGACTAACATTTCTTGAAGACCCACTATGTGCTGGTCACTATCCCTTGGCACTTGACATCTGTTGCCTCATTTATTCCTCAACCCCCTTGCAAAACCAGTGACCTTATTCCCATTTTACAGCTGGGACCCCAAGGCTCAGAGAGGCCACAGAGCAAATAGCAAGCTGCCTCTGTCCTAACAGCCTTTGAGACACGGGGTGGGGTTTCCTTCTCTGCCTCTGCCACCAGATGTCTTGCTCCATGTGGGCATCTGTTGAGGGGCAGTTACTGCACACAGGACGTTACAGACAGTCTGGGTTGAAGAGGGTCTTCATAGGCAAAGGCAGCAACTTGATAAAACTGCCCCCCCACCAACACCCCCAGTCCCTTCAGCTCCCCTTAAGGCACCTCCTCCTAGGAGGCCTTTCCAGAGCTCCTGGGCCTCATGATATGGCTCCCCCTGTGCCTTCAGCTGGTGAAGAACGTACAGATGGCAAACCACACGGTCAAGTACGGCACCTGGGCCAGGAAGTTCGATGTGACCAACTTCCAGAATGCCACCGTGAAGCGGATGATAAAGAAGGTTCAGGATCTAGAGCGGGCGGCGCTGCCTGTCCAGGAGCTGGAGGAGGTGCGTACCTTGCGGGCAGCAGGGGGTGGAGGATTCAAGGTCAGGAGAGGGTCCTAGCTCGGGGGACAGCGTCTGGCCTTCATGCTGCCTCCCCTTCCTCGGTCTGTCAGTCGTGACATCGGCACACACCTGGGCCTGGCTGAGAAGGCAGAGCCTTGGGAGCGCCGTCCCCAGCGTCCCCAGCGGCGCGGCCCAGCCCAGCCCCGCGACGCTGGCTGGGGCGGAGCTGGGAGCCCGGGGCTGAAGCTCGCTGGCCCTCTCCTTCCCCCTGCAGTACAACCAGATCCTGCTGGACATGGAGACCACTTACAGCGTGGCCTCTGTGTGCCACAGCAACGGCACCTGTCTGCAGCTCGAGCCTGGTGAGCGCACTGGGGAGGAAGAGGCGGGCTGGGGGAGGGTGGGGTGCTGGCCATGAGAGGGCGGAGTTCGGGTCTGACTCGCGGGGTCAGCATGCCCAGAAAACGCACCTCCCTGTTCTCCAGCAGTGGGGCTTCTCTGCCCCTGCTTAGAGCCGGCACGACGTCGTCTCCGCCCTGGTCCCCTGCCCTGCCCTCGGCTCTGCCCATCTGCTCCCTCCGGGTCCCCTCCGTTCCTCCCCACACTCCGCCCCTCGGAGCAGGTGGATCTCGCATGTGTCTCTCAGGGGCTTGGGCTCGCCAGTGGGGGGCGTAACTCTAGGCCCCTCCCCTCCGCACCCCTTCCCTGGTCCCCTCCACCTTCCCCAGCTTCTCAGGCCCTGCCCGGGCCCCTCCCCCACCCAGAAGTTGAAGCCTCAGCCTGCAGAAGCCACGTGCGCGCCGTGGCCGCTTCACACCCTCCACCGCCACCTCCTGCTGGGAGGAGTGGACGGGCTCTGGCGTGTCCTCTTTCTCTCTCAGGAGACTGGCTGGTCCTTCTTACCTTCTCCCCTTTGAAAGAGCTCAGCCCCGACACGCCAGTACCTGCACGCAGATACACCCCCTCCCCCCCTTCCCAGGGTCAGGGCGCCGGAGACATAAACATTTTTCTTGAGGAATCTCCACCCAGAAACAGTCTCTTCCTGGCCCTCCGCCCAACTCCCACATTAGACCAATAACAAATAGAAGGGGAAATGGAAAATAAACAGGAGAGAGAAACCGTTTTCCTGGGACAGGGTTTGGCCCCGGGCTGTGTTTGAGGGTAGGCACGCAACGTGGGGGGAGGGGCGGCGTCTGTGCCGTGGATGGAGAGGAGCGCCTCAATCCAGGGCCGGGCCATCGGACCGGAACCCTCACATCAGCGGAGGCCAGATGTAACATTCTCAAGCTATGGGTTTTTTTTCCCCCAACTAAAGTGAATTTGAATGTACTTTCTCTGTGAAGAGGAGATAGCACATGGCACGTTTCAGAATAGAGCACGAGTCAGTGCGGCGCGGAGGCCCGCAGGCCCGCGTGTCAGGCCGGGCCGGGCAGGAAGGGGAGCCACCCTCAGAACTGACACGCGCGCTCACGCCATCCTCAGCCCAGCTCTGAGGGCCCGTAAGCCAGGGGCCGCTCACGCAGTCAAGGCTTTGACAGGACACAGACGTGAGGTTTCTGGCTTCCGGACGAGGCTTGAGTGGATCTCTGTACTTTGCCTTCACAGCTATTCTTTTATTGAATCGGTTCAGTTACACTGTGTGAAAGGTGCCCGGGGCCCTGCGGGGACGCGGTGCGGGTGGAGGCACAGTCCCTACTCAGGGACCTCATTCTGTCCCCGTATCACAGGCAGGGCAAGCGGGGTCCCGTGACTCGCCCACGGTGATTTTGAGGCCAGGGGGAAACTGAACGAGAACTCGAGTCTTTTGACCTCCAAGCCGTTTCTCCCGGGGAGGGGGTGGGCGGGGAACGAGGGGGGAGCAGCCGCTCTGGGGTCTGGGCCTTTGGTTTGTGCCCTCGGCCACTTTCCTGGCTGGCGGACACAGCCATGTCACCGGACCGCTTGTGTGGAAAGAGGGTCCAGGGCATCCCTTGCAGGGCTGCTGCTGCCCCGCAGTCGCCTGAGGGCATGTACGTGCAGCGCCGCGCCCCGGGCCTGGCGCCCCATAAACCCCCGTGGAAAGGGCACCAGCCTGTCTCCAGGTGCCCTCGACTTGCTGCCGCGCAGTCCCTTTCCAGTTTTATTCCAGCTCTGAAGGCCGCGGGTGAGCCGAGAGCTGGAGGCTCAAGCCATCCAACCCCTCCCACCCAGATCTGACGAATCTGATGGCCACGTCCCGGAGCTACGAGGAGCTGCTGTGGGCCTGGAAGGGCTGGCGAGACAAGGTGGGGCGGTCCATCCTCCCGTACTTCCCCAAGTACGTGGAGCTCACCAACAAGGCTGCCAGGCTCAATGGTGAGTCCTCCCTGCCAGGGCCGCTGGCTGTCGGGTCCCCCCACCCCAGGGCCCTCACAGAGGTCCTCTGAGACCCAAGAGCTTGGTGGGGGGGGTGGTCCCTGGAGGAGACAGAGGGTGCTCAGGGAACGGTCCGGTGTCCAGAGAGCCTGGCCGCGTCCCCTCTGCAGGCTACCAGGACGGAGGGGACTCCTGGAGATCTATGTACGAGATGCCGTTCCTGGAGCACGACCTGGAGCAGCTCTTCCAGGAGCTGCAGCCGCTGTACCTGAACCTGCATGCCTATGTGCGCCGGGCCCTGCACCACCACTACGGGCCCGAGCTCATCAACCTGGAGGGCCCCATCCCAGCCCACCTGCTGGGTGAGGGCAAGTGAGACCGTCGACAGTACGAGGGAGGGGGTACCCAAGGCTGGCCAGAGGGCAGAGGGCAGACGGGGAAGGGTCTGCAGATGACACCTGAGGCTGGGGGAGTGAAACGACTGGGGGCTGGGGGAATGTTGCTGGGGCTGGAGTGGGCTGGGGGCTGGAGGTGGGGCAAAGAGCCCCCTACTTGCATTTGGTGCCACATTTGCTACAGCACCACGTTGCACAGGTCACCAGTGATGGGGCGGTAGGCAGAGTTCATAGGCCTGTCATGGGGAGGCGGCCTCACCCATCACAGCTCCAGACAGCATGAACGCGAGGAAGGGCCGTGAGTAGGAGCTGAGGCCTCCCCAGGAGGTGGCGCGTGCGTAGAGCCCTGAAAGATGAGAGGTTCTAACAGATGGAGAAAGTCGCCAAGAGGGGGAGAGAAGGGCAGACACGACATTCAGGCAGAGGGAGCTGGGAGAGTGTAGATCGCACTCAGCTTTTGGACCCTCATTCTTCAGGGGTTATAAACTCAAGTCCCCTGAACGGATGAAGTAGGCAGTGGAAGACAAGCAGGGATGGTAGGGACTGAGGCAAAGTAGAGGCTACTGGGTTCCTGTCTCTGTCGGGCCATCGCGAACATGTACCTGGGGGGCTTCTTACTGTGAACAGAGAGGCCAGACGGGGCCACGGACCATTTACAAATCATGAGGGAGACCCCCGTCCAGTTTTGGGTCTAGTTCTGCTCAGCCTAGAGGGTCTCTGCAGCCTAAGAGACCAGCCATGCTTGGTCCCTCTGTGGTGAGACCGGAGACCATCAGAGTGGACATCAGCTCAGTGGCAGGGAAACACAGACCACGGGGGCTTGGAGCTCAGCGCCCAGGGAGCAGAGCGGCTGGGCCCAGGCTCGCCCCTCCCCAGCCCATTCTTGCTTCTCACTCACTCTGACTCTCGCTGGTTTGCACTGCAGCCTCCCCTTGACGTCAGCTCCAGCTTAGTCTGCTTTGGCTGTGAAAGCCTCTCCAAATGTACTGCTGCACCTTTCCACTCATTCTGAACAGCTTCCTTTTCTCCACTCTCATCTTGCCCTAAATGCAGAGGCATCAACCTCTCCTAAAGGAGGGTAGTTCTTGCCAGTTGACTGCATAAACTGACCTCGGGGGACGTGGAGGGGACAGAGCAGTGGCTGGTCAGGTTGTGACCAGCTTTCCCGCCCCCCCCCCCCCCCCCCACCTGATGGTGTGAAGCCTAATACGTACCACCCGTCTCTCCTCTCTCCACCATCTCTTCCTCTACCCACCTCCAGGGAACATGTGGGCACAGAGCTGGTCCAACATCTATGACTTGGTGGTACCCTTCCCTTCAGCCCCCAGGATGGATGCCACGGAGGCCATGATAAAGCAGGTCAGTACCGGCTCCCTCCTCACAGCCCTGCTCCTCCAGAGCAGCCCCAGGGCACCGGGGAGGGGGCCCTGCCCGAATGGGAGAGGGCCCTCTGATTCAGGAGTTCCTTCCAGCTTGGCCCTCTCCCAAGGCCTTCCCACTGCGGCACCCAGTCCATCCCCACAGTCCCTGGCTTCAGCAGAGCTCCCTCTGCATGCAGGGCTGGACACCCCAAAGGATGTTTCAGGAAGCGGACAATTTCTTCACCTCTCTGGGGCTGCTGCCCGTGCCCCCTGAGTTCTGGAGCAAGTCGATGCTGGAGAAGCCGACTGACGGGCGGGAGGTAGTGTGCCACGCTTCCGCCTGGGACTTCTTCAACAGCAAGGACTTCAGGTGTGTCCAGGCTGCAGGACAGGGGGACCTAGCCCTGAGCCCAGAGGACAAGGAGATGAGTCAAGACAGCTCCACTGCTGTCTTCTCGGCCAGAGCTTGGGATGGAGGGTTAAGAGAGTTGGGCCTGGCCACAGCTTGGCCACTGGCTTGTGGCAGGGGAACCCCGTCTACCACATGAGGGTCTCCTTGAGCACTGACCAGCTCTGTCAGCTCAGTGTTCAGTGTCCCAGTTCTGGGGGTGAGCCCCACGTGAGCTGCCCAGCCTTCCCTCCTTCTCGGGAGGCCCCTGCATACAGCCACCCCTCTCCCTGGGTGCCTGTGCCTTGACAGGGAGGTACATGGGGACATGGGGGCTTTGAACAGATCAACTCTCACCACTGACAGGCTCAGAAACTGTCTTCATTGGAGGACAGTGTTTCAGCTACCTACTGCTGTGTAACAAACAAGCCCAAAACCTAGTGGTGTAAGACAGCCATTTGACTATGCTCATGATTTCATGGGCCAGGAATTCAGGCACAGTGGAAATGGCTTGTCCTGCTCTGCAATGGTGAAGATGTCCACTGGGGGAGCTCTGATGGCTAGAGATGGCTAGCATGGCTCAGTGGGGCCACCTGTCTGGGGCTGTGCTTCTGGCTGTCGGTTCAGTTCCTCAGTTCTTCTCTATATGGCACATGCTGGGACGGGGATGTTCAAGTTGGCTCCTTCACTCGCGTGCTGGGTGCCTGGGCTGGCATGGCTGGAGCAGCTGGGGTCTGGTGGGACCTCTCTCTCCAGGAGAGCTTGGACTTCCTCACAGTATGGCAGCCTTAGGTGGTCAGATTTCTTACCTGGTGGCTTGCATCCCCAGAGCAAAAGCAGAAGCAGCCAGATCTCTTAAAGACTAAGTCCAAAATAGGGACAGGTCACTTCTGCCACATTTTATCGGCTAAAGCAAGTCACAAGGCCAACCCAGGCTCAAGAGAAGGTAAAGAAGCTTCCACCTCTTGGGAGAAGTGGCAGAGATAATCTGCCTCAGCTGATGAAGTGTCCCTTATGAGAAGAGTGGACACAGAGATCCTAGAACAAAGCAGTCAGATTCACTGGTTCACCTGGCCTTGGGCCCTTCAAAAGCATGAGGACCCGAGCTGTAGGGCTGGGTGCAGACAGAATCAAGGGGGTGAGGGCTCTTTGGGGATCCTCCTTTGTATGGGGAGTCGCAGCAGAAGGTGGACAGACCCCAACCTTATTGTCCCCAGAGTGCTGGGCAGCTCTTTCCCCTCCTCCTATAATGACAGAAAAAGGGGGTCACCTGAGCTCTGGTTAGATCCGAGGGGGAATTTCTGTGGCTCACAAAGTGTGGAAAGGGAGGTAGAGCCTCTGGCTTGGCCTCTCTGCAGATGTCTCTTCAGCCCTGGCCCTGTGAACTCCTGGGGTGAATATGCTTGCTGGCATTGGGCACATGGGATGCAGAAGAGCCCAGACACTGTTGTTTCCTTCAGGAAGCCTAAGTTTTGGGAGAGACAAAACATCTAATAAGGAACCACGTAACCCACATCCTAGAAAGCCCTGCACTGACCATGATGGAGGGTCCTCATGCCTCCAGAGCACGTACTTCACATAGTTAGAAAGGCACAAGGCAGTGTGGGCTGGAGTTATTCGGGGAAGTTGGGGACAGGGGAATGGCCTGGAGGACTACACTTTAGGGGCTTCCCACCCCCAGATGCCCTCCATTTCTCCTTTTCCTCCCCATAATGCTGGGTTCCTTGCAGATAGCAGTCCTGGGGCTCTGCTCAGCATACAGTAAGGGCAGCAGGTCCCTTTGGCCCAGGGCTCCTCACTGCCCCCTTCCATGCCCTCTCCCCACCCGTGTTCCCAGGATCAAGCAGTGTACCACTGTGAACATGGAGGACCTGGTGGTGGCCCACCACGAAATGGGCCACATACAGTATTTCATGCAGTACAAGGACTTGCCTGTGACCTTCCGAGAGGGTGCCAACCCTGGCTTTCACGAGGCCATTGGGGACGTGCTGGCCCTCTCAGTGTCTACCCCCAAGCACCTGCACAAGATCAACCTGCTGAGTAGCGGGGACGGCGGCTACGGTGAGAGAGGAACAGGGAGATCCTAGTGGGCAGAGGGGCCAAGAAGGGGCAGCGAGCTCGGGAGGTGGAGAGAGGAGCCTGTACAGCCCACAGGCAGAGCTGGGACGGAACAAGGGGAACGAGGGGGGCCACCAGCAGGAAGAGTGGAGGATGAAATCCACACCATCCCGAGAGGCAGGTCCTAGGACCCAAAGAGATCTGGCTCGCCCCGCCCTCTCCACTCACCGCACACCGTCGTGGCCCCGCTGCTGGGACGCGGCAGGAGGCAGGAGTGGGTCTGATGCCGGGCTCCTTTCCCTTGGCAGAGGAGGACATCAACTTTCTGATGAAGATGGCACTCGACAAGATCGCCTTTATCCCCTTCAGCTACCTCATTGACCAGTGGCGCTGGAGGGTGTTTGATGGAAGCATCACCAAGGAGAACTACAACCAGGAGTGGTGGAGCCTCAGGTTCTAGGATGCGGCTGTGGGGGGTGTGGACCAGGGGGTCTTCGTGGGGGGATGTGCGGTCACCTGCGTCTGTGTGCACATGGTAAGTGTGTCTGCGTCTGTGGCATCTAGGGGTGTGTGTGTGTGTGTGTGTGAGTGTGTGAGTGATGGGGTACATTGGGGGCGATGACACACAGAGGCACTGGAGCGCCCAGTGCAGCCGCCATGCTTCAAATCAAAACCACCAGCTCTCCCAGCTTGATTCTCCCCAAACCCTTCCTCTAATGTGTCTTCCTCCTTGACAGGCTGAAGTACCAGGGCCTCTGTCCCCCAGTGGCCAGGTCTCAAGGTGACTTTGACCCAGGGGCCAAGTTCCACATTCCTGCAAGTGTGCCTTACATCAGGTAACAGGAAAGGGAGGCGGGCGGGCGCCCCGAGGGGCAGTGCCCCCACTCAGCACTCAGCTTGCCCTTGCTGCCCTCCGGGAGCGAGCGTCAGGGTGACCTGGGCCCCGGCCGCGTGGCGCTCTGTGTCTGGGCCACTCACCTGTGACCAAGGGTGAGCATTATTTCACTCTCACGATGTGAGAAGAGCCCCCACCCTCCAGACAGCTGCAGACAGAAACTTCACTGTAACTGGCTAATGGTGACAAGAACCTGGTTAGTTAACATTAACCACGACGCACAGCCGGATCATGACCCGAGCACAGTTTTTTTATTTTTACAAGATTGTGATTCCTTTACTATGCATTGAATGTATTTCCTCTGCTATAACTTGAGTTGTACCTGGAACACCTTCTATCCATGAGAACTAGGATTAGAGACCCAGCTAGATTGAGAGGCTGTATTATCAGGGGCGTGGGATCACAGGCTGCAGCCCAGACAGAACTGGATTCAAATCTCGCCTCCACCACTCTGTTTCCTTCAGTAAATTCCTCAGTCTCTGTGAGCATCAGTTTCCTCACCTGTGGAATCCCATTTCACAGGATCGTTGCGAGCGTTAACGTCCTAGCACACTGTCTAATACACGGTGGCCGTAACCCACCATCGTTACGTCACCATCTTAAATGGGATGCGGGAACATAGCTGCGCTGTGAGGCATGCGGCCGTGGCGTGCGTGAAAGGGGCGCCCAGTGCAGCCCCTTCCCCTCTACATGCTGCAGGGGAGCTCTTGCTGAGGA
This sequence comes from Hippopotamus amphibius kiboko, assembly GCF_030028045.1. Taxonomy (NCBI): domain Eukaryota; kingdom Metazoa; phylum Chordata; class Mammalia; order Artiodactyla; family Hippopotamidae; genus Hippopotamus; species Hippopotamus amphibius. The sequence continues at coordinate 48,396,734 of NC_080202.1, read as the reverse complement.
CTAGGAAGGGTAATTAGAGGACCGGGAGCTCTGCTCAGAGGTGGGGACCTGGGGGGACCTCAGGGTAGAGGGCTGGGGGCCCCTGGACTGCGGGTCTCCCAGGCCTCCCATGAGGCAGGGTGCAGAGGGCACCCCAGCCCTTGCCTCCTGTGCTCCCTGGAAGGCCGGTGAGGGAGGACGTGTGCCTACTGTGCCCAGCCCTCCACCCCGGCACCTGGCACAATGTCAGTACATAGTCAACAGCTAACGAGTAAGCGTGGGGCGGGTGAATTCCGTCCCTGAGTGCAGGAAGGAAGAGAAAGCCTGCTCAGGTGCTCCTGAGAGCAGCAGTGCGCAGGGAGCCAAGCAGACTCAAGGGCACCTCAGCGCAGCCCTGAGCCGGCCAGTGCGCCAGGGTGACCCTCAGGGAGGGCCTCCGCCCGCCTGCCCGACGGGCCTCTGCGCTTCCACGCTGGCACTCACTTTCACACAGAAGCCAGGCCCACGTGGTGGTTCGCTTCCGAGCTTAGCACAGATAATTCTCCAGGCGGGGGTGGGCAAAGGGGACACACTCCACATCCTGACCAGCAGCCGTGGCGAAGCACTTTCAGGAAACGCCAGGAAAGTCCCTGACACACGGCTTGCTCCCAGCCTTCAGTGCGGGAGGCCTGCCCTGCTGGTTCAGGACATTCAAAACCTACCCAGACTCGGAGAGGCTGCCCCAGCCTTGACCAGCAGACTTCTACAGGGAACTCCTGCTGCTTTGGGAGAAAGGAGGTCATTCGGGCTGACCTCCCAAGACGTGACCCTTCGGGCAACGCCCAGCCTCTCCTTGCATGTGCCCCAGGGACAGAGATGTCGTGCCTCCAGAGCATCCTGCCGCGTCTGTGAAGGGCTGTGCCCCTGCCCCCCTCGCCACGAGGGATCCCCAGAGCCGCTCAGAGCAGGCCCTTCCGAGATGTGGAGGCAGCCTCGTGGGTGGGAGGTGTGACAGGAGGCCTGGGTGACTCTGCAGGCCTGGGCAGGCGCACCTGACATCCTGGCTGCGCCAGAGGCGGGGGCGGCTGGGACGTGGCGGCGCTGCCCCGCGGCCCCCGCCCCAGGCCTCGTCTGCCCCTGCAGGTACTTCGTCAGCTTCATCATCCAGTTCCAGTTCCACGAGGCGCTGTGCCAGGCGGCGGGCCACACGGGCTCCCTGCACGAGTGCGACATCTACCAGTCCAAGGAGGCGGGGAAGCGCCTGGCGTGAGTCTCCTCTGGCCTCCCTCTGACCTACTTCCCTCCGCCTGAAGACCCCGGTGGAGCTCCTCTGGGAACACCTGCCACGTCGGCGCTTGGGAACCAGAGCCCTCGGCCCGGGCACCCCTTCCCCAGCCCACCCCCGACCTGCCCCCCGGGCCTCTCAGTCCAAGGGCAGCCAGGGCTGGAGGTGGGGTGCAGAGACAGCGGGTGTGAGGGGCGGGGAGGCTCGCGGCCCGTCCCTCTGACGCGCTTCCCTTCCCGGGGCTCCCCCAGGGACGCCATGAAGCTGGGCTTCAGTCGGCCGTGGCCCGAAGCCATGAGGCTCATCACGGGCCAGCCCAACATGTCGGCCGCCGCCATGATGACCTACTTCAAGCCGCTGCTGGACTGGCTGGTGACCGAGAACGGGCGGCACGGGGAGAAGCTGGGCTGGCCTCAGTACAACTGGACGCCAAACTCGGGTACCGCCCCCCCCCCTCGGCCCCAGGCCGGCCCCGGGGCTCGCTCAGGGCTGAGACCCGCCCAAGCGCAGGCAGGCTGCAGGCTGACCGCCGAGCCGGGGGCGGGACGCCAGCCCTCGCCCCCAGCCCGGCCCAGCACCCGCTCTCCTTCCTCCCTGCCCAGCTCGCTTGGAAGCCTCCTTCCCGGGCACCGGCCGCGTCAACTTCCTGGGCCTGAGCCTGGAGGAGCCGCAGGCCCGCGTGGGCCAGTGGCTGCTGCTCTTCCTGGGCGTCGCCCTGCTGGTGGCCACCCTGGGCCTCACCCAGCGGCTCTTCAGCATCCGCCACCGCGGCGTCCGCCGGCCCCGCCGCGGGCCCCAGTTCGGCTCTGAGGTGGAGCTGAGACACTCCTGAGACGAGGGCTGGGCGGGCCTGCTGGGAAACGCGCCACCCAGAGACCAGGAAGGGCCCGGGGGGCGAGCTGAGGACCCGCCACTGCCCTCACGGCTCTCCCCAGTCCTCCTCCTCCTCCTCCTTCCCCTCGTCCCCCTCCCCCTCCCGCCCCTGCCCCCACTCCTCCAGTCCTCTGGACCACCAACCACCATGGCCCCTGCCCCCTGGTCCCCAGGGACCAGGCCACCTAACAAGGAACCCCCTCCCTGTCTCTCTGTGAATACAATTAAAGACCCTGCCCTCCCCATTCGCGTCTGTGTCCCTCACGGGGAAGCCAGGGACAGGGAAGCCCTCTCGCCTCCTGCCAGTCAAGGGGGTCACCTCTTGGGGTCTTCATCCTCCTCCAAGAAGAGGCTGGAAAACGCCCAAGAGCACTGGCCCCAGCACCGCCCCGCGCCCTCACCGGTCTGCCCTCCAGCCCGGGCCGCTGGCCCCTGTCCTGCATGGCAGGCAGCCCCTGCCTGGCCTGGGCACCACCCCAGGAGGGCTCTGGGCAGCAAAGAAGGAGCAGGATGTCTGGGCTTCTGGAGCCATGCCCCAGATATTCCCACAAACGACCGAGTCCCCCAGATGGAAGGCTCCCGGCTGTCCTCGGTTGCCTGGGGAGGGCTCCTTGCGTGCTGAGGGTGCAGAACGGGCTGCATGGTGACCTGAGGTGCCTGCCTGCCCCAGCTCCACGGGTGGTCAGGCCACCAGAGTATTGTCCACAGGGCTCGGGGTCAGGGCCCTTTGCCCCGGCTGGGCAGCAGCTGGTGCCCGTGCAGGGATGGCCTGCTAGGGGCCACCCCTGTCTGTCCCCCAGCACATGCCCTCACGCTGAGCCTTCCTCAGAAGGCCAGCATGGGTGTGAGGGAGTATCATTTTGAGAGACATTTTAGAATCTTTTATCCACATGTTTATTGTAGAAAATCTAGAAAACACAGAAAAGTATAAAGAAAATAAAAGCCCTTTATATCAACACCAAGAGATAAGCACGGTTGACATCGGGTGTATATCTTTCCAGCCTTTTTTCCTTAGCACATGTTTTAAATGGGATCACATTGTATTTACAGTTGTGTAACCTTTTTCCAGTTAACATGACTAGACCTATTTTTTTAGATATTTAGATGCCAAACCTAGAAACGGGCCAAAGCCTGGCCCCCTCTGTGAGGACCCTCAGCCTTGGGCCTCTTCTCGGCTTTGCTGGTGACTTGGCCCAGGCCCTAATATCTGTCCCCCAACATCCTTGAGTCCACGGCTTTTGCCCACCACCCCCCCCCACCTCTCCAGCTGCTGTTGTGTCCGTGTGTGTGTCTGTTTGTGTCTGTGATTGTGTGTGTGTCTGTGTGTGAGTGTTGAACATAGACATTTCATGGTACAGGCCTGTTCATGGGCAGGATGTGGAGTTGAGGTATTTTGGATTTGCAAGAGGGTGGAAGTCTATGATTACTTAGGACAATGGAATTTATAAACATAGCTTCTAAATAGCTCCAACCCTTCTACCACCAAAGGGTTTAATTACCTCCTCCCGAGCCTGATGTTTCAAACGCTCTCTGCTAGACAGAGGTCACTGTCACATCACGCCCTTTCCTATCTTTATGAACTGCAGAGGTTTCTGCTGCCTGTCAGAGCTGGTGGGCAGCGTGCGGGCACCAGCGTGCAACACCCAAAGGTCTGAGGGGCAGCAAAGAGTTCACAGCCTTGTCTGCTAGGCCTTTTGAAATATTAAAATTGTTCAGACTCCCCGGGTGAGCGAGGAGAGGCCACGTCTACCCGGGGGGGGGCTGAGGAAGAGGGGGTGGTGACAGCAGGAGGAGGGCCCTTTGCAGCAATTTCTCCCGGTGGCCCGAAGGCAGAGCCCTGCCCTGCGCTGCCCGCCAGGCAGTCGTTCCTCAGGGAGCAGCTGTGACCCCCACAGGCCAGGGGTGATGGTGGTTTCTCTACCCCCCCACCCACGCTGCCTCCAGCTGCCTCCAGCTGCCCCCTCTGGCTCCCATGAGTGAGCCCAGGGGCTCTGGGCTAGGCCTGAGTCAGGCCCCAGCTCCGCAGTGACCAGCCACGTGACCGGGAGCGATTTGCCTCCATTTTCACACCTGTGAGACGACGGTTCTTAACCAACCCTGTCACGGTCGCTGCAGTGGACGAATGAGATAATACAGACATTCCTGGTGCCTAGTTTCCTCTCGTTACAGTGACTGCTTCATCCCCTGATAAAGACCGCTTCACACCCGCCTCCCGCTTCCCACCTCGAGTCGCAGACGGTGAGGGCTGGAGGGGCAAGCTGAGACCAGCCCCTCGCTAGAGGGACGGGGAAAGTCGTCCAGAGCAGTCCAGAGCACTGCCAGCCGCATAGAAACTTGTCATGTTTCCTCCCTGCACCACCGGACGTTTTCCCCCTGGGAGCGCAGGGAGCGTGTTCACCTCAGTGCTGAGACGCTCAGGCTTCACCTCCTCGTCCTTTCCAGTCTCCACCTCGGGACTCCTGCCAGACCCAGCTTGGCGCTTCCTTCTTTGTCCTCCGTGTCTCCTCATTCCCGCTCATGTGTCTCATCTCTTTTTCTGTCCTGCGCTCCAAGCGGTTTCCCCATCTGTGTCTTAGCCTGTGCATTGAGATGACTTTTTCCAATTTAATAACTACTTTTTATTTTTGCATCTCTATGACTTTCAAACCTTCTGTGTTTTCACAAAAGTCTATTCTTGCCTCAAAGAACCTGTTCCTTCTCTCATCCCTTTAAAGACCCATATTTTTTTAAATTGTAAAATATCCATAACATTTACCATTTTAACCATGCTTTAATGTTTATTTATATGCTTATTTATTTATTATTGGCTGCATTTGGTCTTCGTTTCTGTGCGGACTTTCTCTAATTGTGGCGAGCAGAGGCTACTCTTCATTGTGGTACGTGGGCTTCTCATTGCGGTGGCTTCTCTTGTTGCAGAGCATGGGCTCTAGGTGCACGAGCTTCAGTAGTTGCAGCACATGGGCTCAGTAGTTGTGGCTCACGGACCCTAGCGCGCAGGCTCAGTGGTTGTGGCGCGTGGGCTTAGCTGCTCTGAGGCATATGGGATCTTCCCGGCCCAGGGATCAAACCCACATCCCCTGCACTGGCAGGCAGATTCTTAACCACTGTGCCACCAGGGAAGTCCCCATTTTAACCATTTTTAAGTGTATAGTTCAGTGGCATTGAGTATATTCAATTGTTGTGCAACTATCACCACATCCGTTCAAGTCCCTGCTTTCATGTCTTTTTTTTTTAAATAAATTTATTTATTTATTGGCTGCGTTGAGTCTTTGTTGTTGCACGCAGGCTTTCTCTAGTTGCAGAGAGCAGGGACTACTCTTCATTGTGGTACGCAGGATTCTCATTGCAGCAGCTTCTCTTGTTGTGGAGCATGGGCTCTAGGTGCATGCGGGCTTCAGTAGTTGCAGCACGTGGGCTCAGTAATTGTGGCGCACAGGCTTAGTTGCTCCACGGCATGTGGGATCTTCCCAAACCAGGGATCGAACCCTACATTGGCAGGCTGATTCTTAACCACTTCGCCACCAGGGAAGTCCCTGCTTTCACTTCTTTTTGGTATAACACCCCAAATTGAAATTCCTGGATCACATGGTAATTCTATGCTGTTTTCCACAGTGGCTGCACCATTTTATAGTCCCACTAGCAATGCACAAGGGTTCCAATTTCTGTACGTGTTGGCCATCACTTGATGTTTTCTGGGGTTTTCTTGCTTTCTTTCATTTTTTGTAATAGCCCTCCTAGTGGTATCTCATGGTTTTGGTTTGTATTTCCCTAATGATTAGTAATATTAAGCATCTTTTCAAATGCTTATTATCCATTTATATATCATCTTTGGAGACATGTCCATTCAAGTCCTTTGCCCACCTTGGAATTGGGTTGTTTGTTTTTTTCACTGTTGAGTTTGGGGAGCTCTTTATATATTCTGGGTATTAATTGCTTATCAGATCTGTGATTCGCAAATGTCTTCTCCAGTTCTGAAGCTTGTCTTTTTACTCTGTTGTTGGTGTCCTTTGATGTGCCAAAGCTCTTAATTTTAATGATGTCCAACTTGTCTTTTCTTTTGTTGCCTGTGCTTTTGGTATCATATCCAAGAAATCATTGCCAAATCCACTGTCATGAAGCTTTTCCCCTATGATTTCTTCAAAGAGTCTTATAGTCTGAGTTCTTATGCTTAGGTCTGTAATCTATTTTGAGCTTATTTTTGTAGATGGTGTAAAGCCCAGTGTTTTAAGTCCCTTTCAGATTGCTCTAACAGCTGCCCTTCTTCAGCTGTGGTCTAATCCGTGCCTGGGTCTGTAGCTTAGCACAGACCCTGGAGACAAACCATGTGGATTTGAGTCCCATCTCCACTGTTTGCTAGCTGTGTGACCATAAGCAAGTTTCTCAACCTCTTCGTGCCTCCTTTTCCTCATCTATAAACTGGGGGTGTTGATCACAGTACCTACCTCCTGGGTTTGTCCTGAGCATTCATATTCTGAAAGCCCTCACAGGGTCCCTCGCCCCTGGAAAGTGCTCCGTGGGGGCTGGTGATCATTAATAACACCGGCTGCTGGACTTCCTCTTGCATGTGGAAATCTTCTTTTTTTTTTGGCTGTGTTGGGTCTTCGTTGCTGAGCACGGGCTTTCTCTAGTCAAAGCAAGAGGGGGCTACTTTTCGTTGCAGTGCACAGACTTTTCAATACGGTGGCTTCTCCTGTTGTGGAGCACAGGCTCTAGGCATGCAGGCTTCAGTAGTTGTGGCTCACGGGCTGTAGAGCTCAGGCTCGGTAGTTGTGGTGCACGGGCTTAGTTGCTCCATAGCATGTGGGATCTTCCCGGACCAAGGATCAAACCCGTGTCCCCTGCATCAGCAGGCGGATTCTTAACCACTGGGCCACCAGGGAAGTCCCTACATGGTAATCTGGACCCATGAGCCATCTTCAGTGGAACAGCCTTCTTCAGGGGGACCCTTTCCCATGCACTCACCATGTTGTAAAGAGGTCCTCGGGGTCAGTTTCATGGTTGCTTCTTGCAGGGCCCCTTTGAAAAAGAAGCCATCTGCCAGCTCCCTTGATGGAGGCATTACTTCCACTATGCCTGGCTATCCCCAGGCAGACACCAAAGCTGCAGCCCTTTTGAGCATGGACGCACTTTGATTTCCCACATGGACCCTACTCACTGCTGCATGAGCCCTCCTTGTCTCCCAGACATCTGAAAAGTCCTTTTTCTTGCTTTCCATCTCAGCTCTGTATTTTGCATTTTTTTAAATAACATGTTTTGACCCCAAATAGACAAAGCAATCTTGAGAAAGAAGAACAAAGCTGGAGGCATCACACTTCCTGATTTCAAACTTTATTACAAAGCTACAGTAATCAGAACAATATGGTATTGACATAAAAACAGACACATAGATTAATGGAACAGAATACAGAGCCCAGAAATAAACCCATGCATATATGGTCAATATATTTATGATAAAAGAGTCAAGAATATACAATGGGGGAAGGATAGTGTCTTCAATAAATGGTGTTGGGAAAGTTGGACAGCCACATGCAAAAGAATGAAACTGCACCCCCTGTCTTACACCATAGACAAAAATCAACTCAAAATAGATTAAAGACTTGAATGTGAGGCCTGAAACCATAAAACTTCTAGAAGAAAATACAGGAGGTAAGCTCCTAGACATCAGTCTTGGCAATGATTTTTTTGGATTTGACACCAAAAGCAAAGGCAACAAAAGCAGAAATCAACAAGTGGGTCTACATCAAGCTAAAAAGCTTCTACACAGCAAAAGAAGCCATCAACAAAATGAAAACACAACCCCCAGACTTGGAGAAAATATTTGCAAATCATATATCTGATAAGGGATTAAATATTCAACTCATACATCTCAATAACAACACCAACAAAAACAATTTGACTAAAAAGTGGGCAAGGATCTGAACAGACTTATTTTCAAAAGATGGCATGTGGATGGTCAACAAGTACATGAAAAAGCACACAACCTCACTAATCATCACTAAGCATGAAAATGCAAGTCCAAACCACAATGAGATATCACCTCACACCACTTAGGATGGCTGTTATCAGAAATACAACAAGAAATAAGTGTGGGCAAAGATATGAAGAAAAGGGAACATTTGTGTGCTATTGGTGGGAAAATAAATTGGCACAACCACTTGGAAAACAGTATGGAGGTTCCTCAAAAATTAAAAATAGAACTACCATATGATACGCAATTCCACTTCTGAGTATGTATCCAAAGGAAATGAAACCACTATCTTGATATCTTCAGCCCCATGTTCATTGCAGCAAGTTTACAATAGCCAAGATATGACAGCCTGCATGTCTACTGATGAATGAATGGACATTGAAAATATAATACACACACACACACACACAACAATACTATTCAGCCATGTAAAAGAAGGCAATCTTGCTATTTGCAATAACATGGATGGAACTTCAGAGCATTATGCTAAATGAAATAGGTCAGACAGAAAAGACAAATACTTCATGATCTCACTTATATGTGGAATCTAAAAAACAAAAACAGAAAAATATTCCAAAACAAAACAAAACAAAAATGAACTCAGAGAGACTGGCGACTGCCAGAGGAAAGGGTGGGAGGGTGGGTGCAATGGGTGAAGGCAGTCAAAAAGTAAAAATGTTTAGTTACAAGGTAAATCCTGGGGGAGTAACGTATAGCATGATAAGAGTAGTTAACAACAACCAAAAAGTACTATTTTTTATCACAGTAGACTGCCCTCTACCTCCTGTGCCTCCTCCTGACAGCAAACTCATAGTATTGGTCTCTCCCTGGGGAAAGAGGTGTAAGAACAAGGAAAGGGAGGAAGGGCCCTGCACAGCCCTGGGATGATCACACATCCCACAAGAGAGAAGGCCAAAAATGTGAACATAGGAGGTCAAGTCATAAGAACATGGGGCTTCCCTGGTGGCGCAGTGGTTAAGAATCCACCTGCCAATGCAGGGGACACGGGTTTGAGCCCTGGCCCAGGAAGATACCACATGCCAAGGAGCAACTAAGCCCGTGCACTGCAACAAGAGCCCATGTGCCACAGCTACTGAGCCCACAAGCCATAACTACTGAAGCCTTCACACCTAGAGCCCATGCTCTGCAACAAAAGAAGACACCATGATGAGAAGCCCATGCAATGCCATGAAGAGTAGCACCTCCACCACCACCACAACTAGAGAAAGCCTGTGTGCAGCAATGAAGACACAATGTAGCCAAAATAAATTAATTAATTAAATAAAATAAGTTTTTTTAAAAAAGAACATAGACAACTGTGCTTCCAGAGTCCACCAGAGATGTCATTTCCTTTCATCCATCCAACCATCCATCCAGCCATTCATTCATCCTCCCATCCACCTGCTCAGAGCAGCCTGTGGAGGAAGGGGGCTCATCAATCCCTCATCAAGGCCAAGGGTGGCTCCAGTGCCAGGGAGAAGTGACCAAGCAGTGTGGGACAAGTCGAGAGCCCTGGTTCTCCTCTTGACTCTGCCACTGACTAGCTGTGTGAACCAGGTTGTATGGCTAGACCATTCTGGACCTCGGTCTCCTCACCTGTAAAATGGGGACAATGGTCCAGAAGGTAGGTGGGTCTTTCCGGTTCTGACATTCCATGGCTGACCCTTTAGCCTTTGATGTCACAATATGGATCTGGGTCGGAATTGGCCCATAGCCTCACCCACCTCTGCTGTTCTCTTGGTCATGGGAAGAAGATGGACTTACCCTGGACCTTTCCTACTTGTGCTCTTCTGTTATGGGCAGCTCTCGCCATGGCTCAGGACCGAGGGCGATCAGGACTCAGCTGGGGCTGGGACCCGAAGGAGCATGGGATCAGAAAAAGGGACCAGGCGAGGGCAGGCCCCTCCCCGGACAGCATGATGCCCATCCCCTTCTCTGCAGACGAGCTCTACAATGAGACCGTGGCAAAGGCCTTCCTGCAGTTTTATGAGCATACAGCCCAGGTTGTGTGGAACCAGTTCAAGGAGGCCACCTGGAACTACGTCACCAACATCACCAAGAAAAATTGCGAGGAGATGGTGTGGTACCACTTCCACCCCAGTCCCTTCTCCGTTTGCTCTACTCAGGGGTCTCAGTGGCGGCGGGGGAGGGAGACCACACCTTTTGCCCCCTTTCCAGAGCTAGAGGCAAGAAGGAAGCCCCAAAGTACATGTCAAAACTGACTGCAAGCTCCAGGCCTTTTCGTAGCCCTAAAAGCTCTCTGGGCAAAAATGCCCTTGTATATATCTCCCGCTTGCTTTTAGGGACCAGGTTCCCTCCCTTCTCCCTCTTAGCAAATTTTCAAAGTGGGCTTTGGGAGGAGGTTGGGGGGCTGTGGCCCTGGAGTTCAGTGTGGGACCCTCACCGCCTCCCTTAGCCTCACATGACAAACATGGTGACCTTCCTTCCAGCTGTACAAGGACGTGGAGAGGTCCCAGCACACGCTGTACTTTGGCATGCGGGCCCGCCTGTTTAAGACTGCCGGCATCCAGGACCCGGACGTGAAGCGCACGCTGAGTAAGCTGCAGAACCTAGACAAGGCGGCGCTGCCCAAGGAGGAGCTCCGGGAGGTGATGGACGAGCCCCCAGGTCTCCAGGCACAAGCTCCCCACCCCAGGGTGGGTGGGCTCTGGGGTAGGGAGCCCCCCGGGGTAAGAGGGAGGTTGGCGGGGCTGGGACAGAGCCTCCTCTGGGGAGGTGGGGAACAGATGCTTGTGGGAAGATGCCTTGGCCAGGCCCGCCTCTCCTGGCTGCTGGGGCTAGCACTGCGGGTGCGCCCACGGGTACGGGCCTGCCCTGGGTGACACCTGTCCCCCCAGTACAACCAGATTCTGGCCAACATGGAGACCACGTACAGCATGGCCCAGGTGTGCCTGAATGAGGGGCCCTGCCTGCCCCTGGAGCCTGGTGAGCGCCCAAGCCCACCCCTGCCAACCCCAGAGTCTCAGCACCAGCCCCTTCCAGGAGCCTCCCGACTCCCACCCTCCTCCCAGCCACAACTGCACTTGGTGGGGTCGGGGAGGGGAGGATGCCGAGGGCGGGTGAGGGCAGAAGGCTGGCTGGAGTGGGATCCCACCTTGGCTCCTTTTCCGGGCACAGACCTTGAAGAAGTCATGGCCACCTCCCGGGACCAGAAGGAGCTGCTGTGGGCCTGGCAGGGCTGGCGGGATGCTGTGGGCCGCCAGCTCCGCGTCACCTTCGAGCGCTACGTCCAGCTCAGCAACGAGGCTGCAAAGCTCAACGGTGAGGCCCCTGCCCCCGCACCTGCCAGCCAGCCCAGCCCGGGCAGATCTCGTGCTGCGTGGGGCTCAGGGCAATGCTGGGAGGGGCGAAGCAGAGTCTGCGGAGGCGAAGGCGGTGGCAGGACCTGGAGATGGGAGCCCTGAGCCCTCCTGCTGGGAAGGGCAAAGGCAGCTCACTCCTCGTGTGGTCCCACAAACAGTGATGGGCGCCTGCTGTGTGCTGGTGCTGGGGAGGTTCTGAGGATGCACAGGCGAAAAGACAGAGAGGACGCCCACCCTCCTAGGTTTACAGTCCTCAGGGAGACAGACACACATCTCCAGCCGCCACCTGGGATGAATGCTGAGCAGGAAGGGACTGTGGGGAGAGACCACCTGCTTTAGCTAGGTGGTCAGGGAAGGCCTCGCTGACATTTATCTAAGGCCTGAAAGATGAAACAAGCCAGGCCACAAGAAGAAAACAGCATCCTGAAGTCCTTGGGAGGCTCTGAAGGAAGGTGGACTGGGTGGGTGGGACTCGAGGTGGATGAGAGAGGAACAGGGCCTTACCCAGGTCCTATCCAACCAGGCAAGGGGAGGAGCTCACAGTATGTGCTTTGCTAAGTGCCTTTCCACCCTGATCTCATCCAATATGGACAGCGGCCTTGGAAGGTGTTATTCTGTTTGGCAGATGAAGCCCCCAAGGATCTAGGAGGTCAAGCGGCTTCCCTAGAAGGTGCCTGGGTCTCCTGGTGGCGAGGCCAGGCTGAAGGGTGGGTGGGAGCGCCTCTGAGCCCCCTCCCCCGTCCTAGGTTACAAAGACATGGGGGCCTTGTGGCGGTCCACGTACGAGTCTGACACGCTGGAGAAAGAGGTGGAGGAGCTCTTCCAGGAGCTGCAGCCTCTCTACCTGAACCTGCACGCCTACGTGCGTCGGGCCCTGCACCGCTTCTACGGGCCCGAGCTCATCGACCTGAGGGGGGCCATCCCTGCCCACATCCTGGGTAACACCCCAGCTGGTGCCAGAGGCGGGCGCGCGGGCAGAGCAGGCCTCCAGGCAGGCAGGCGAGCAGGCTCAGCGGGGGGGAGAGAGCCGGCTTCCCGCCTCCTCTGAGCCCTCCCCCTCCCCCTCCCCCTCCAGGGAACATGTGGGCTCAGTCCTGGGTCAACATCTTAGACCTGGTCCTGCCCTTCCCGGAGAAGCCCCCCGAGGACGTCACGAAGATCATGCAAGGCCAGGTCAGCGCTCGGCCTCCGTCCGCCCGGTCTGCGCCACAGGCCTGGGCGGGACCCCACACCCTTCCTCTGCCCCACAGCGCTGGAAGCCAGAGAAAATGTTCCAAGAGGCCGAAAATTTCTTCACCTCCATGGGGCTGCTTCCCACCCCTCCTGAGTTCTGGAAAAATTCCATGATGGAAAGGCCAACGGATGGGCGGGAGGTGGAGTGCCACGCGTCCGCCTGGGACTTCTACAACGGGAGGGACTTCAGGTGCTCAGCCTGCGGCCAGCATCAGCCCCCTTCCTCTGCTCCTTCCACTCTCCCCCTGTCTGCCTGTCTCAGGAGGGCAGTGGGGATGAGGGGGTGAGCCGGCCACATGGGCGGGGTGGGTGTGAGAGCAAAGGGCTTGGCCTCTGCTTGGGTGTGGGGCCTGGAGTAACAGCACAAGTCCCTGCCGGTCTCTGGCCCAACCACCCCTGTCCCTTAACAGAGGCCCAGTGGGGAAATCTCTTCTTCTCCCAGGGCCTCCCCATGCTCCTTGACCCCTGCCCTTTAACCCTAGGATAAAGAAGTGCACCGAAGTAACCATAGAAGACCTGCTCTCCATCTTCCACCAGATGGGCCACATCCAGTATTTCCTGCAGTACAGGAACCTCCCTGTGATCTTCCGCACAGGCGCCAACCCAGCCTTTGAAGAGGCCGTGGGGTCGGTGATCACCCTCTCGGCCTCCTCCCACGAGCATCTGCTCAGCAGAGGCCTGCTGAGCCACCAGCACCAGGACGAAGGTGATGGGGACCGAGGATGGCAGGAGGCCAGCCCGGGCCCGGGCTGCAGCTGGGGCTCTCGCGCGCGGCTGAGGGGAGGCGGAACCAGGAGCAGCCTCCTGACGGCCCCACTTTCCCCAGAGGAGGAGGTCAATTTCCTGATGAGTGTTGCCCTGGAGAAGATCGCCTTCATCCCCTTCGCCTACCTCGTGGACCTGTTTCGCTGGAAGGTCTTTGACGGCACCATCAAGAAGGCCACGTACAACCAGGAGTGGTGGAACCTCAGGTGGGAAGGACCGCTGATCGGGGCCCTCTGCCCACGCCCAGCCCTGGCGTGGGCTTTCCCGGGGCTTTCGGGGCAGCCTCAAGGGTTCCACCTGCTGCCAAAGAACACTGCTGCCTCCCCTCTGAGGGCAGAGCTGGGCGTGAGATGGTGCTGACCTGGGGCCACGGGGAAGCCCTGGGGCGGCGTTGGCTGTTTGTCGTCACCAGACAAAAGCGTTCCCGCGAAGTGGACAGGGCCCGAGCGCGCAGTCGTGGGGGATCGTGTCGCATCCGGCACCAGCACTGGGCAGGCCCCTTAGCCTCTCTGGGGATCCCGGGAGGCCCGAAGCGCACACTGTGGTTGCGCCTGGGCTCCTCCAAGAACAGGACACTGACCACCAGGCAGGCCTTCCCGCTCCTCTCCTCCCTTTCTATGCCCACCAGCGGGGCCAGCAGAAGGGCTGTCTGCAGGGCTGAGCCCTTTCCCTCCTGTGGAAAGAGTCCTCACGGGACAGGGGCAGGCCCACTGCCACCGTTCCTGCTGCCCGACACACACACACGCACACACACACTCCTGCCTCTGACGTAGCATCCCCAGGCCTGTCTGCGGGCAGAACTGGCAGCCAAAGGAGCTCCCCGCCCCCAGCAGTCAGGCAGCATCCGTCTTGAGTGAGGGGCACGCGTGCTCTTCCCATCACAGACCCCGGGCTGTTTGATTGGACAGTAACTGCCCGTGGCCAGGGCTTCTCCATCTCCATGAGGCCTCAGACCGACCGGCTCAGGTCTGCTGGCCACAGACGACCCCGGAGGGCCTGCTAGCCCTGCACCAGGCCCTCACGGCGATTTGAATCTGTACAACAACCCATGGCCGTTCACAGGAGAAGAACGTGTGCCCAGCTTGCGGTCGCACGGCCACCCGGGGGTGGCAGAGCTGGGCGCCCCTCCCTTTGCCCACTCAGCCTCCCACCCCGGCCCTGAATTCGGGACCAAGCCTCACTGGGGGGATTGGCAGTCTTGACCTTCTGCCCCCTCGAAGGGCACCCCTGCCAGCCATCTGCGGTGCCTGCCCAGGACGGCTTCCTTCCTCTCTCGGCCACGCCCGTCACCACCTGAGTGATGGAAAACAGAGCTGGAGGGAGAGGGCCGGCAGCTCCCTGGTCCTTGAACAAAACCCTGCCAATGAGAGAGGAGCCTCCCCGAGAGGATGGCTCAGGGCTCAAGTGGGCCAGCAGTGAAATGATGTGCTTTTTCATAGACTTTGTTTCATCCCCAAGATGGGTCATTTTATCCCCATTTCACAGACAACATTCTACAACAAGGCTCCGTGACAATCAGTAACTTCCCCACAGTCACACAGCTCAGAGGGGCAAAACCAGACCTGAACCTGAAAGTTATTAGGGTCTGCCCGTGACTGTTCTGTGCCCTGCTACCAATTTCCTGATCTCTAAACCTCGGTTTTCTTCATCCGTAGAATGGGGATAGTAGTAGTACTATACCAGAGGAATGTTACTCTGTTTTCTTCTTGGCCTTCTTCTTTTTTTTTTTTTTTCTAAATTTTTATTGGAGTATAGTTGATTTACAATGCTGTGTTAGTTTCAGGTGTACAGCAAAGTGATTTACTTATACATATACGTATATCCACTCTTTTTTTTTAAGATTCTTTTCCCAGAGGTTTGGGAGGGGGCGGGGGGTGAAGGGGAAGCTGAGACGAAGTGAGAGAGTAGCACAGACATATATATACTACCAACTATAAAATAGATAGCCAGTGGGAAGTTGTTGTATAACAAAGGGAGTTCAACTTGAGGATGGAAGATGCCTTAGAGGACTGGGGCGGGGAGGGTGGGGGGGACTCGAAGGCGGGGGGAGTCAAGGAAGGGAGGGAATATGGGGATATGTGTATAAAGACAGATGACTGAACTTGGTGTACCCCCCAAAAAATAAATAAATAAATAAATTTAAAAAAAAAAGATTCTTTTCCCATATGGGCCATTACAGAGTATTGAGTAGAGTTCCCTGTGCTGTACAGTAGGTCCTTATTAGTTATCTATTGTATATACAGTAGTGTATATGTGTCAGTTCCAATCTCCCAATTTATCCCTCCCTCTCCATCCCCTGATATCTTCTTAGCACTTTTTATCAGATGAAACAACCTTGGTGGTTGGACTATAACCACCCCCCATCATTAGGATGAAAGCGGGGAACTTGCCTAGCTCATTCCCTCCTGTGTCCCCAGAACCAGGACAATGTTGAGTGAGTCTGTGTGAAGAGCTTGGCTCGGTTCCTGCAGAGAGGAAGTGCTCAATGTTAACTATTGTTATTATTTAATTCTGATTCCCGATCCCGTGTGTTTTCAACTCATTTGTTTAATCAATAAAAATGCATTAAGTGTCCTCTGCGTGCCAAGTCGCTTTGGTAGCTATGCAAGTGCTTCGAAAGGAAAAGGCTCTGGTAACCCTACCAGGTGGCCCTATCAAGTCCCCGATTCACCCCCCGCCCCCAGGTTGAAGTACCAGGGCCTGTGCCCCCCCATCCCTCGGACAGAGGATGACTTTGATCCGGGTGCCAAGTTCCACGTCTCTGCCAGCCTGCCCTACATACGGTAAAGGTGTGGGCCCTGCCAGCAGAACCAGCTCTATGAGTTGGGGGTTGGGGGCGTAGGACCCAGGTCGAGGATTTCCAGGAAGGCCCCAAATCCAAATGTCCCCCTGCTCCCCTCCCCACATCCTCCCGTCTGATGGCACAACCTTCCAAGGGCCCTGCCCTGAATCCACTGGGCTTTTACATCAGCTCCCGTGTGGAGGGCAGGGCTGATGGGAAAGCATGTCTGATGTCCCCGAGCGGTGGGGGGAGGAAGGAGGGAGGCCAGCGTGGGCTTGATGCAGAAGGCAGGGAGGAGAGCCCTTGCAGCGTTCCAGCGCCAGCCGCCCCGACGGTGACTGCTGGCCCAGGCTCACCTCTGCCTCCCCACCCCAGCCAGCCTCGCCTTCTCTCCCCAGGTACTTCCTCAGCCTCGTGCTCCAGTTCCAGTTCCACGAAGCACTCTGCAAGGCCTCGGGCCACATGGGGCCACTGCACCGCTGCAACATCTATAACTCCAAGGCAGCTGGGAAGCTCTTGGAGTGAGTGCCTTCCTCCCTCCCCTGTCCTCGGCTCCCCTTTCCCACCTTGTTGGAAGCCTGCCCCCCAGGGCCTGGATACCTGAGGCCCCCTGAGCAGAGCTTATGTTCCAGTGGAAGTTCATCCTTCTGTCAGACTGCAGTCTCTCCTATGTTTTTTTTAAATTAATTAATTAATGTATTGGCTGCATTGGGTCTTTGTTGCTGTGCGTGGGCTTTCTCTAGTTGCAGTGAGCAGGGGCTACTCTTCATTGTGGTGCACAGGCTTCTCATTGAGGTGGTTTCTCTGGTTGTGGAGCACTGGCTCCAGTAGTCGTGGTACATGAGCTCAATAGTTGTGGCTCACAGGCTCTAGAACACAGGCTCAGTAGTTGTGAAGCATAGGTTAGTTGTTCCCCGGCATGTGGGATCTTCCTGGCCCAGGGATTGAACCCGTGTCCCCTGCACTGGCAGGTGGATTCTTAACCACTGTGCCACCAGGGAAGCCCCTCTCCTGTGTTAATCAAAGCTCATTTCCCCTTGTGTAGCCCCTGTGGTCAGAGAGACTGTTTAAGCCCCTCCTGCTAACACACACACACAGACACTCACACTCACACTCACACACACACACTCGTTCACATAGCCAATAAACCAAACTGTCCCAGATCAGAGGCCAGTGTTGGAGTCGTGCCTCTGCCTCCATCTTCCACCTGAATGCCCTTATTCTTTCCCTACAGGAGGCTTGCCTAGCCTCTCAGCAGTGTTTGATGCACCATGGGTGCACTCTGCTTCTTCTGTCTTCTCTTGGAGGTGCCTGAACCCAGTTTCCAGGCTGCTCCAGGTTGCTTCCACGCCAGCCTCTTGGCACACTCTGATCAGCTTGTGGTCTTCTTTGACCCTCTACCCGCAGTCTCTTTTCCTGCACTTGGTATCTAGCCCATCCTTTCCATCCCTGCCTCTGTTGCACTGGTTTCTGGTGCTGAACCAAACCTCAAGTGGGCCGAGAGGCTGACCTGATGGTGGGAAGCATTTACTGCTACAGGCTGGGCTCTCTGACAACCACTCTTACAGCATTTCATGTTAGCAGCTCATAACTTTGCAAAATGCTTATTATTACCCACATTTCATAAATGATGAAACTGAAGCTAAGAGAGGTAACGTGATTGCACGTCACTCATCTAGGAAGTGGCAGAGTCATGCTCTGAGCCCCAAACTGACTCCAGAATACATTATCTTTCATCCTGCTGCTTCCATCAGTCTTAGGGTATTGGTCTGGTGAAGTTGACCTAGTGCATTGGTCCCAAGATCAGCGCTCCAACCACTGAGACATGAAGCCCACCCACTGGCATGGTCTTTTCCCCATTGAGTTTCAACCGATTTCAGTAGGTCCATTACCCTAATCGGTCAAGGTCATGTTGACTTTTATTCCTGGTTTCCCAGAGGGGGAACAAAGCCGCTATTTAGTATTCTAAGAATTATCCACAATAATTTAGTATCCTTTGCAAATTTAATGAGCTCATTTGTGATTCCACCTTTCAGTTCATCAGTAACCAAGAGGCCAGATGGAGTTGCAGGACGGATCCCTGCCTTTGTTCCCAGGAGGGCTGCACCTTGTGTGCCTTCTTGTCTCCCTAGACTATCTGCTTTTCCCTCTTTTCATACTATAGGGGTTTATTCTCGTCGACTGCCCAGGTTTGAGCTTCTCTGAATGTGTGGAACATAAGGGGCCTCTCTGCTCCCTGCATTCGTGTCTCTGGCTGCCCATCATTTATTCATTCAGCAAGCATTTACTTATGCACGTGCCGACCAGCCTGCCCTGCATCCAGCAGGGGGCAACGGGCCACAGGATAAATCAATAACCGTAATCCAAGGAAGGAGCTGTGCAGTAGCAAAGGATTTTGGTGAACGTGCAAAGAGAGTGAGGCAGTCACGCCAGGGGATCAAGGAGGCATCTCTGTTCCCCAACGCAGGACTACAAAAAATAGCAGACATCTGTTTTCTATACATCAATCCACTTTTGTTTTGGTCTCTCGTTTTGGCTGCACCGCGCAGCATGCGGGATCCTAGCTCCCCAACCAGGGATGGAACCCGCGCCCCCTGCAGTGGAAGCACAGAGTCTTAACCACTGGACCACCAGGAAAGTTCCAACATCAACTCACTTTTGACTCTAAGCCTTCATCCCACTTGATTGGTGGGACTTTTGAGCTCAGGCATTCTCATCACTTCCCTCCCCAACTCCACCCAGGGCACACAAGGCTCCCAGGGTCTGACTTGACACCAAAGCATGTAGAAGCCTTACCAGTCATCACCAGGCATTTTGTGGAGGGGTGGGGCAGGCAAGTGCTTGCAGGGGAGAAGCGGAAGGGCAAGATTCTTGGCCGCTCTTATGACTATTATTGCTTAAAACTTGATTTTGCTATTTTGACGCATCGTCCTAAAGGTAATTGCTGTGGGACAAACTCTGGGCTGGTTCTGCTGGGGATGGAGGGTCCAAGTGGACTTGGTCCAAGTTTCCAAAGTCCCCTGCCTCACCCAACCAGCCATAAGGACATGACCCTGTCCGTGGGGACTATTGCTGCCACCTTGGAGTTGAGGGTTCCAGGCAGTGCCCAGTTGTCACCTTTGCAAGTCTCACGGGCTGCCCACATCCAACCTCTTGTCCCGCCCAGCCTAAAAGACTGTTTCTGAGTAGGCAGTCTCTCAATGGTTGAAACTTTTCCCCCAGCAGGTCCTTCCTTTTCCCCAGGATCTTGCATCTGATAAAATCCTCTAACCTAAAGTTAGTTATGGGGTTCTGTTTGTTTTTTTCTTTCTGTCTTGATGACTTTTCTCCTCCATTTCTCTAGGATCCTAACTACATGTTCCCCCAGTGGTTTCTTCCAAGGATCACTGACCTTTAGTTTCCCTGCCTCATTCATTCCAGTTGTTTATTAAGCGATGTGTATAAGACTTTGCAAGCTTCAAAGCCCTTTTTGCTGCCATTATGTGACTTAATCCTTACCTCAGTGAAGAGCAGGTATTAATGGGGGCCTGTTTTACTGATGAAGAAGCTGAGGCTAAGAGAGGTTAAGCTGACTGTCTGTGGTTGTGTGGCCCATAACTAGCACTGCTGAGTCTTGAACCTTGGTCCTGTTAGAACCTCGGTCCTAGATTCCACACTCTGACTGCAAGGCCTCTTGGCCCCACCTCTCTCCTGGTCAGATCAGGGGAAACAGGTTGAGAAGCATCAACACAATGCCTCCTGCTGCCTCCACGGGGGGCCCTGGGGTGGAGGTGCCCAGAGCCCAGGCTGCGGCACACTCTGTACCCCCAGCGTGAGTGCACGGGCCAAGCCTTAGGCTAGACCCCTTGCCACCAAGCACTGGGTGTGCCTTGAGACAGAGCTGACATCTCTGCAGCACTGCAGGACACGCTTATTATCTCTCTCATCCTCCTAAACACTCCCTGTGAGGCCGGAAGGGACTGAAGAGCGGCCTCTCTCTATTATCCCTGAGCACCTCATGGGAAACAGTGTCTCGAGACTTTAGGCTTATTTGAGTCCAGGAGAATAATAATCATCACAGTAGTAGTAATAATAATGATATTAATAGGCAAACATTCATTGCATACCTCGTATGCTTCCAGAATTGTGCTTATTTGGCCAACACAACAACCCTAGGAGATAGGTACTCATTTTCTCCATTTTATGGACATGGAAATCGAGGTTCAGAAAGGTTAAGTACTTGTCCAAGGCCCCACAGCTGAGTCGCAGAGTCAGGATTCAAACACAGGTTGGTGATATGTCAAAGCTTATGATTTTGCCCACTATGCCAAGCTCTGTTGGAAACGTCTGGCTGGCAGAGCCCTGAAGGCAGGCGTGGGCATACTAGGGATCTCAGCTGCACCAGCTGAAGCCCCCACACAGACTCACAGCTGTACCCACTCTCCCAGGGATGTGCTAAAGCTGGGCTCGAGCAAGCCCTGGCCAGAGGTCCTGCAGAAGATAACCGGGGAGACCAAGGTGTCTACAAAGGCCCTCATGACCTACTTCAAGCCCCTACTGAACTGGCTGGTCACCGAGAATGTGCGGCATGGGGAGATCCTGGGCTGGCCAGACTTCAGCTGTTCCTTTGAAGGTTTGGTAATCTGACCCTAATCCCACCACCAGTCCAGCCCCAAGCCCTACCCTAGCCTGCCCTAGGCCAGCCCCTACCCCAACCCAGCCTTCACCCCTAGCCCATCTATGACCTGGCTTGCTGCTGTGTGGCCCTGTCTGCACCTGACGCAGCCTCAGTCAAGACCACACCCCATGCCCCAGCCACTGGCTCAGATGCTGTCTTGCCCACTATCCAGCTCGACCGCATGGGGTGGGCATCTTGCTTCTGACCCTTGCACGGAGCCGCTGCTGAGCACCATGGGGTACATAGCCTTATCTGTACCATCTCTTCCTTCTCTTCCTTCTGCTCCTCTTTCTCACCCTCCTTCCAGGGCAAGGCCCTCTACTTTGGGTTGGAAGGTAGGTGCCAGAGGCTGAGGGAGAAGGCCCGTGGCAGTCAGATCCTCTCTGATCACCACGAGGCACTGTCCCCAGTTCCACCTGCTCTACAAGATTCCTATGTCTTCCACAGAAAAAGAAACAGAGAGGGTGGCATTCCTGGGTCTGGAGCTGGAGCCTGACCAGGCCAAATCCGGGCAGTGGGTGTTGCTGGCCCTGAGCCTTGTCATGTTACTGGTGGTCCTGCTGCTGGCCCGCAGGCTGTACACCCTGGAAAAAAGCTCACTTGCCCAAGACACCAGTGCACAGAACACGAGTGCACAGGACACCGGTGCACAGGACACCGGTGCACAGGACAACAGTGCACTCAAGCCACCACACAAAACCTACTTTCTGGGCATAGCCATGGAGCCCCACCAAGTTGTCAAAAGACAGTGGCTGCTGCTGGGCCTCTGCCTCATCCTGATGCTGTGCTTAATCATCCTGACCATCCGGGTCTTCACACAGCACAACAGAAAGCCCCTGTGGATGAGAGCTGAATGGTGGAGCTGGAACTAGACACCAGTGTGACTGGTGAGGCTGGAGGGCAGGAGGAGGTGGCTAAGCCAGAGGGGAGGTTGGGGAGGTGGGGAGGGGACCACTTGCATACAGAGTGTAATTGGGTGCAGGGTGGCAGATCTAGGTACATAGGGAGTTGTCACTGTGCATTTGTGAACTCATGTATGCGAGGCCATGTGCACAGGTGACTGTGTGATTCCATGTATGCCCTGGGTTCCGGGCCACCCTCCTTACCCGGGGGGCTCAGGAACCATGGTTTTAGTGACCTAGGGGCTGTGTCCCTCCAAACCAGCCCCTGGGCCCCAATGCATGCCCAGAACTGGTTCTTCACAGTCATGCTTTCTTCAGGAGCCCAACTGTGGGGCTTGACAGAGACTGCGGTACCCAAGGAGTATCTGCTCTGATTAGAAACCGGCCACTGCTTCTAAGATGTATTCAAGTAGAACCAGACACTCCTGCACAAATCACTGGTGCCCAGGTCATGAGCACTGTGTTCTGCGTACTGGCCAGCACATCTTTCTGCCATCCCTCTGGCCTGCCCCATGTTGGGCTGCCTAACCCAGCCCCCAAAGGCTGCTTGTTAGCTCTCTGAGAGGCAAGTAGCCTCACAAACTGCCCCATGGCCCTCCCTGCCCCAGTCCAGGCCCTCCCAAATGGAGACAGTGGGTAGCTGGGCACCAAGCCAGGCCTGATTAATCATTGACTTCTTTAATATTTAAACAAAGCTCATCTCCAGCCACTCCACTCTGGAGATGGCCTTGTTCAACACACACACCTGCTGCCTGGCCTGTTGCCCTGGGGATCGAGCACAGGGCAAACAGCACCTTTCCAGGCTCAACAGAGGAGGGGAGGATGGGGAGGGAGAGCTTTAGGGAGACATTGGGGAATGAATACTCTAGGGACAAACCCAGGAAGAGAGAGGGAAGGCCTCTGCTCCTGCCCTTTCTCACCCTTCCTTTCCAGCCTGGGTCTGTCTGACACAAGGAAGCCACACCCAGCGTGTGGGAACTTACTGAGTTTGGACTGAGGCCCCAGGGGCTGTTGGGGAGGCTGAGAGTCAATGTCTGTCAGAGACTAGGGGAATGCTGAGGGGAAGTAGCAGCACAGCCAGTAACCACAGAGAGGAGGCACCAGGGCTGCTGTTGAGCCAGTGGGAAGGTGGCCAAAAGATGGAACTGGCTCTCTCTAGATTAAGGATCTGAGCCCAGAAATCAGGGGTTCAGGGTGTAGAAGGACTGTAGCCATGGGCTGAGATCTCCATGGATCCTACCTTGGCCCAGGTTTCAAGAGGTCTTCTTGAGTTCTGGCTGAACCCAAGCACTTTCTGTTCTGACTGCAGGCTCCACAGCACCCCCATTTCATGTCTTTGTCACTGCTATTACTTTGCTGTGCTGTATTGTCCTTATTTGTCCCCATTGCTAGCTGTCAGCTCTGTAAGGGCAGGACACTGTGTAACACCTGTAGCCAGCACAGGCCATGGCACATAGCGGGGACTTGGAAAATGTTTGAATGAGTGAGTAAGTGAATGAACGAGTGTCCCGCTGCCCAAATCCCTCCTCGGAGCTCAGCACTGAGCCCATGAGAAACAGCCCCACCTTTCCTCCACAGCCAGCCTACCTCCCACCCCCCCCACAACAGGGGCAGCCAGGACAGCCCTGCCCCCCAGAGGAGGCCACACTTGCAGCCCTCCCTTCTCCCAGCCACCATGGACAACGAGGCCTCCATCAGGCATTGTGGCTCTGCGCGGCAAAGGTACATCCAGCCCAGGACTCCAAGCTTCTCACCTGGACTCCAGCAAAAATCTCACTGAGCCTCCTTGTCCATCCTCCCTCCCCCTTCCCTCCCCCACCATGGTAAAGTTTCTTTCACTGAAACAGTTCATGTCTAACTGCTTAACAACTTGGTTGTCCGTCAATTAAATCTAGATGTTCAAAATGGTATCTGAGGGTCTTTATTTCCCACCTTTTTCTCCCACCTCACCTCTCCTACCCCCCCAGCTCACCCCCTACACTGATTCCACCACTGGCCTTTGCCTACAGTGCATACCCCGTTTGAGCGCTTGCCCTCCAAGGCCTGGCTCGAAACTAGCCATTGGACCCTCTGCAAAGCTCCAAGCCCACCAAGATGCTCTGTGAACAGTTGTCCCCTTCCCTCCCTCCTCTCCAAGAAGCCTCGTTCTATAAACCTCACCCCATCCCCATCTGCTTGTTCTAGTGTATTCATGTTCAACCAGTACTCAGACACTTTTATCAGTGGTCACTTGCTAATAGGTGCTTTTAAATCTGTTCTCCTCCCAAGCAGTGCCTGTATGCTAAGAGCTCTCAGGCCTCTAAAGAACCACCTCATTGCATATTTCTTATACATCACTCTGCCAGGACCAGGTCCTGGATGGGCTTGCCACTAGGAGTTCTGCACGGGCACTGGGGTTCAGCTGGAGGGCACTTGGTAAGGATAGACAAGATGTTTAACCGTACCATTGCTAGGGTCCAGCCCAACGGTCGGACTGGGAAAGAAACCTCCAGCAGAAGACCACTTGAGGCCTCAAACAACCCCTTCTGAGCCGCCTCACCCCCCAGCCCCCGCGGCCTGAGAGAGACGGACTGGCAACATCCAGACTGCCCTCTTACTGGGAGCGGGTCTGAGAGGGGCCGAGGCCACTGGCCATTGGGACAGAGCAGAAGCTCTTCCAAGAAGTCCTGGCGCGAGACTCCCGCCCAGCTCCGCCCCCTAGGAGTCAGGGCCCCGCCCCTGCCCTGTGGAGTCCGGGAGAAGTTGCCCCCGCCCCTCGGACCCCGCCCCGCCGCCGCCGCGCTGCTTCTTTCAGCACCGCGGCGCGGACAGCTCCTGGGCGGCCTCGGAGGGGAGGAGGCGCCGCGAGCTGCCGGCCGGGGAGGGCGGGGGAGGGCCGCGGAGGACAGCAGAGGGGAGACGCGGGCGGGCGGGGCAAGGCGCCCCGCGGCCCTCCCCGGGGGCGGCGCCCACCCGGAGCCGGACGCCGCTGAGCCCGAGGACAGGCGGAGACGCAGGGAGCCAGGGCGCTGGTGGCTCCAAGCAGAGGCCGCGGCCGAAAGATGCCGGTCCGCAGGGGCCACGTCGCGCCCCAAAACACTTACCTGGACACCATCATCCGCAAGTTCGAGGGCCAGAGTGAGTGTGTGCGTTGGGTGGAGGCATGATCTGGAGTCCTGGTTCGGTGGCAGGAGTGGCCGGACCCCTTAACTAACTTCGAGTAGAGCGGGGTGGAGGGGGTGGGGGTGGATATCTGATGCTGAATGCAGAATCCTTCCCTTTAATGTCCCCGAAACACCTTTTCCTCCAGCGAGCCCCCACTTACCTCCCATGCTGCCCTCTCTTCTACAGCACGGTGGGCAGAGTGCAGCCCCC
Source organism: Hippopotamus amphibius kiboko (assembly GCF_030028045.1). NCBI lineage: Eukaryota > Metazoa > Chordata > Mammalia > Artiodactyla > Hippopotamidae > Hippopotamus > Hippopotamus amphibius. The sequence goes on along the minus strand of NC_080202.1, from coordinate 48,371,634 downwards.
CAACCCCCACCCCGAGTTGTTTTCTTGCCCCTTCCAAACCCTGACCACCCCTTCTATCACGGTCCTGCTTCTCTCCCGACCCACGTCTCCCCCTCTCCACCCCCCACCCCCCACTCAACTTCCTGCAGAGGTTTCCTTTTCACCTTCCTTTTCACCTCCTAACCCTAGCCCCTCTGGTCTTTCTAGGAGCTCACCCAGGCCTGGCCCCCCATCTGGTCACACCCCTGCTCCCTCTTCCTGACCCCTCTCCCTGTCTCCGGGAAGCCTTGGGCCTCCCTCTCACTTCACTGACCCCATTACTGCGCTGGTCTTCCCCAAATCCCTAGGCCTGTCTCCCCTTCCCCCACTTCTCTAGTCACTGTCCTGCTTCCCCCTGCTGACCACCCCCTCATTACCCCCAGGAGTGCCATGACCTTCCCCCATGACTCTGGCTTCCTTGGTCTTCCCACCCTCCCCAGACCTGACCTCCCCCCTCCCTCACTCTGATCACTGCTTTGCTCCCCTATCCGGATCCCCGCTGACTGCTCCTAAGGGTCCCTATCATCTTTCCCTCCTGCTGTCTGATCCTGGTCGCCATGGGCTTCCCACCTCCCACCCCAGGTCGTAAGTTCCTGATCGCCAATGCTCAGATGGAGAACTGCGCCATCATTTACTGCAACGATGGCTTCTGTGAGCTCTTCGGCTACTCCCGAGTGGAAGTGATGCAGAGACCGTGCACCTGCGACTTCCTCACAGGCCCCAACACCCCACGCAGTGCCATGTCCCGCCTGGCGCAGGCCCTGCTGGGGGCCGAGGAGTGCAAGGTGGACATCCTCTACTACCGCAAGGATGGTGAGGCGCCCTCAGGCCACAGGTTCTGCAAGGCAGGCTTGGCCCCTCTCTTGTCCGGGCAGAGTGGCCCTGGAAAGGGCACTGACTCAGGGGACCAAAGGGCCTGGAAAAATCTTGTCTGCTCTCTGGGCCTCTGTTTCCTCATCTGTCAGGGGAAGTGATGGACACTGGACGCAATGCCTTCTGAGGTCCTTTTCAGAGGCCAGGGACTAGCCTGAGCCACCAACTAGTCCTGGCCCCATGCAGGGCCTCCCGCACCACCAGCCCTCCCCCATGTCCCCGGTCTCCTGGCTGTCCACTCTGTCACTGTCAGCCCCAGCTGTCAGGCAGCTGGGACGGAAATTAACCTTTCCTCATCTCTGTCTGCTCTGGGGATTAGGGGAGGAGTCACCCCCTCAAGGCCTCTGTGGCCAGGCAAGGCATGGGGGCGGCTGGCTTGAAAAGAGGGCTGGGTCTGGCTCACCAAGCCTCAGCTCCTTTGGGAGACAGGGACTGGAGTTTACCATGTCCTGGAGGCTCGTCCAGCTTGGGATGTTGTTGCCAGCCCAAGCTTACTGCAAACAGGACAAAAACATAGGGCAAGGGCTGAGGATGAAAAATTCTGGAGCCCTTTAAGACCTTCCCCACAGTACTTCACTGGATCAGTGAGGGGAGGGAAGAGAGGAGTGAGGATTAGGATCCTGAAAGTCCCTTTGAAATCACCTGGATCAATGTCCCCCCAGTCTTGTTCTGCATCAGAATTACCTGGAGTTTGTTTCCCAAAACACAACTTCCCTAGAGAGAGGCTGACTCAGAGGTGTGAACTGAGGCCCAAGCAGGTGTATTTGGAAAAAATCTCCCAGGCAGTTTGGATGTTCTGGCAAGTTTAGGAACCACTGACTTAGATACACCCCTTCATTTCATGGGTGAAGACACTGAGGCCCAAGGTAAAGAAGGGACTTGGCCAAGATTCTACTGCTTGGGTCCAGATGGGGACTGGACCTCAAGTCTCTGGATTCTTCCCTCAGAGATATCTGGTCTGAATAATCCCAAGAGGGGAGAAAGGAGCCCAACAGACTCTGTGCTTGGAGGCAGTACTTGGGAGGAAGGAAGCACCAGAACAAGGCCCTCCCTGGGAAAGGAGGCATGAGGGTCCCCAGAGTGCAGGTTAAGGGCAGGCACCTACGCATTGGGCCTGTGTGGTGCTGACACCCGGGTTGCAGGGGCCTGGTGTGTGCTAGGAGCATGAGGGTAAGTGTGTGTGTGCGTGTGTGTGTGTGTGTGTTTAACGGCTTCCAGGTGCTTCTTGGGCAGGTCCTGGCTGTCTCTCTGGCTGTCCCCTGCTGCTGCCACCCACGTGAATGCGGGGGTAGTGATTAGGGGACTAGGAAGAACCTGGCTTAGATTGGCAGCACTCCCAGGGTTAATGAAGTCAGAATATTTTTAAAAGCTGTGACCTCACCTCCTCACATCATGACAGAGAGGAGGTGACAGTCAAAGGAGTGAGAAGGGTCCCAGGGGAACTGGATGGGACAGCAGGAAACGATAGGGGACACCAGGTCTTCCTCTGTCCCTCTCTTTGACCCCATAGCTCTACCTGGGCCCCAGAGGGGCAAGGGCTGATCACAGACTCCTAGTGATGTCAGATCAGGGCTCTTAACGTCTCCTCAGCACCCTGCATGTGCCTGGGCAGGGGGCAGAGGTCAAGGCCAAGACTTGACCCTCTGAGATCAGAACTCAGGTCTTCAGAACCCTGCTGGGGCCCTCCAGCAATCAGAAGGGGCCCTAGAGACCTAGTCTTGGAGGTTGTCCCTGGGTGAAAATGAAAAATGACCCACATACCTGGTGCCCCATAAATCCCAGTCTACTCCCATCCCCACGCTAAGCCCTTCTCTGTCCTATAGTCCAAGACCTTGACCACCTGGACCTGCCTGAAATTGGCCTAAAACCCAGAAAAGGGAACCTCCTGGCCTGTATTCCTCTGAGGGAAGGATGTGATGCTCAGATAATTTATGTTCAGCTTATGGTCCACTCTGATCACATGATTGTTTTTTTTTTATCATATTCACATACATCTTATAGTCCTGCCGAAGGGCATTCTAATGGTGATTTCTTCCCTCCTCAGGTCAATACCTCCTCTCCCTCTTCTTCCACTGACTCCAGGGAGGTGGGAAGGGAAGGGGTTTCGAACAGAATTCCAGCTGATTTATAATCCTCTTTTCCTCTAAAGGGGTAATCCATTGACTGTTCTCTAAGTCAAAGTAGAAGGTCTGTGTCCACATATCTCTACATTATGCAGCTCTGTAAAGCTGGGCTGAACGAGGCCAGGGCATTTGACAATAATTACCCCATAAGACAGGGCTCAGAGACCCCTGAGACACTGGCTCTGTCACCATCTGCCTTCACTAGGAAAAGTAAGAACCTAACAGCTAGGAGGCATGGGAATGGCCACAAGATAGAACCAGTGAAAGTCTGGAGGGAGGGATGGCGAGCACCCAGATCTCCCCCACCCCATTCCAATCCCCACTCGGGACCTGCCAGAGGGGCCTAGCCCTGCCTGCCTTGGCCGGATCCTCTTTTCTGATGACCCCAAACCAGAGAGTCCCTTAGTCCCCAAGCCTGGGGCTCCTCCAGTCCTCAGCTCCAGATCGGGAGGACAGGGCAAGGGCTGAGGTCTGGGGTCCCAGTGTTTTCTTTACGCTCACCCATGAATGCTGGAAACACCCAGCAGGGAGGCGGTGTAGAGCAGCCGGCCTCTCAGCGGCAACTTTTGTAGCACCACCCCCTCCCTGAGGGCTCACCACACGCTGGTCGCTGGTCGGGGTGTGTAATGAGAGATGGGGGCAACAGACAACAGGGAGGCTTGCAGGGGAGGGGTGGGGATTATGAGAAACTGAAGGAAGGGGAGCATCCGGGAGACAGAGAAGAGAGCAGTGTGGTGTCCCAGGGGGCAGACGAGCCTGCTGCCCCTGGTCAGAGAGGTGGGCCCTGGGAGGAGACTCTGGAAGGGAGGACAAGCAGAACCCGTGGCCCCCACCTCCAGGGACGGGCCGAGGGCACAGGAACACTGCCAACTCCTGGGCACAACCTAGGGTGACACGCTCACCCACTTCTGGCCACCCAGACACAGTTACTCGTGAGCAAGGACAGCTTAGGGATCAGGAAAAGAATGTTCCGAACCTGTCCAAATCCTCATAGCCTCCTGTCTCTACCAGCCCGCAGGCAGCAAGCGTGAAGGTCAGGCACAGGGTGTCACACGTGCCCCCCCCGCTCCAGTCCTCACTGCTCTGATGGGCCGGTCTTTGGTCCAATTCCAGCCTCAGTTTTCCAAAGACAGCATCAGTGGGTACAGACTGGCCCTTGGCAGCCCCTAGCAGCATAGAGCCTGGAAGCCCTGCCCTCTGCCCAGCTCTGCCTGCTCCCTGCCGCCTCCCAGGCCAGATTTCCCAGCGCCTGAGAGAGTGAGGAGATAGTCTGGCCTTGGGGGCGGGGTCTCAGGCCACTGGCTTCCTGGATGGGTCCCAGTACCCAAGCCTCGCCATGCCCCAGGCTGACAAGAGCGCCAGGCTCTGGTCTGGGAGGCAGGCCTGCAGCACCGCGAGCCCGGGAGTGGGTCACAGAAGCAAGTGGGTGGCCTCTCCTCGGTGTGGATGTCTCCCCCGGGGCCCAGTGCAGCAGCTGGCAGATGGCTGCCTGGTGCCTGGGAGTCCGGGAATCCGATCCGGGAGATTCCTGCTTCCCGGGAGGAACGTGGGAGGGAGGATGGGGGCAGCTCGGCTACACCCCAGCACTAATGGTGAAAGGAGGCACCAAGGGCGCCAGAGGGGCAGCCAGGGGAAGAGTGATTCCAGTGGAACCCAAAGTAGTAATACTCCTGGCAGCTAGCCTTCCACCCACTCACATTTACACACATTCTTTCATTCACTCAGTTAACACACAACACCGGAGACAGGTGCTGGCAGCTGGGAAATGAGACAGGCACAAACCTGCCTTCTGACCGTCATGTTTACCTGAGGCCTCCACCCTCAGCATCCTGACCCTTGGGCCTGACACCCATCAACAGTTTGAATTGAGGGGCATGGGATGACTGGGTACCATGGAGGGAGGCTCGCGGGGCATGCACCCCGCCCACAGACTGGGCTCTGGGGTACGTGGCAGTTCTAGCTTCTTTTGTTACACTCACCTGTGGGAGGGGGAGTGAGACCCTGGAGCACAGAAAGAGGAAGAGTGGGGTCAACGGCTGGGTCTGGGCTGCCGGACAGGGTGAGGAGAGAGGTGGAGGGGCCTGTCCTGCCCCAAACCTGCTTCTGTCTCCTTCTCCCTCTCCAGACCCCAGGCCACTGCCCTGCCGACTATCCCACCAAGTCCCAGAACCTCTGCCTTGAGACCAGGGGCTCCCCCCAGGCCTGGAGCAGCAGCCTGGCCTTCACTCCAGTGTCCTCACCCCAGACAAGTTCCATCCCTTCTCCAAATCATTGTGTGCTGAGAGCCCAGGGCCCCCTGCTCCAGGGCCCCCTGCTCCAGGGCCCCAGCCAGCCCCAGCAAGTCAGTTTCTCAGGACCGCAGGCTCGGCAGAACAGGGGTCCTTGTGTGCCCTCCAGGGATCCACTGGGCACCATCATGGAGCTTGAGGCCTAATGTGCCAGCTGGCTCAGTGCCCAGCACTTACTGTGCTCTTAACAGTGAGTTCCTTCCAGCATCAGGGGAGCAGGACATCTTTGTGGGATGGGAATATGGGAGCTGAACCCAGGGCCAGCCAGAGCTACATGGGGGCAGAATGCCCGACCTCACCTCCCCACTTAATCCACTCCCATCTGCTCGGCTTTAATTACAGCAGAAGCAAACCTCAAGGTTAAGCCCTGAGCTGAGGGCCGAGTGTGGACTCGGGCCCGTTGCTACATTATCTCCTAATGAGAAGCTTAGCGACTCTCTCCACCTCTGCCCTGCGGGTGGGGTGGACAGTGCTGGGCAGTGTCACCAACCCTCTGCCCAATAGCTCTGGTCACTCTGCAGGCCTCCTCACCCCCCACGGCTGCCCTTAACTTGACCTTAACCCAGCCCCCTCCCGAGCTTCCCCAGGCCAGGTTCCTGCAGGAGAGGACCCCTCCAGGGTCAGCCCCTCCCCTGGTATTTGCAGCCTCCAGCTTCCGCTGCCTGGTGGATGTGGTGCCCGTGAAGAACGAGGATGGGGCCGTCATCATGTTCATCCTCAACTTCGAGGACCTGGCCCAGCTCCTGGCCAAGCGAGGGAGCCGCAGTCTGTCCCAGCGCCTGCTGTCCCAGAGCTTCCTGGGCTCTGGTGAGGCGGGGAGCAGGTGGCAAGGGAGGGGCGGGGGGCACCAGGCAGAGCAGTGGGTCCCCCGGCCCTGGCTGCTCTGACCCCGGCCCTGGTTTCAGATGGCTCTCACGGCAGGCCGAGTGCACAGGGACCTGGCACGGGCAGGGTCAAGTACAGGACCGTCAGCCAGATCCCGCAGTTCACACTCAACTTTGTGGAGTTCAACCTGGAGAAGCACCGCTCGGGCTCCACCACAGAGATTGAGATCATCGCGCCCCACAAGGTGGTGGAGCGGACCCAGAACGTCACCGAGAAGGTCACCCAGGTGCAGCCTGCTGGTCAGGGTGGGCGGGGCTCTGCCGGGCCTCAAGGGTCCCCGCTCAGGCCCCAGACTGGACTCCTCCGAGGCTGGGCTAGCCGAGGCCGCCGGCCTGCCCAGGCCCCTGGTGTCTGGCCTGAGCTCCGGGCCTTTCGTCCTGCTTGAGACTGATTCTTTAGACCTAAAGGCCTGCCCCGAGGCCACCACCCTGATGCCCAGCTCCCGGAGCCAGGGGAGGGGGGGGTCAGCAGAGCTGGGACTCGTGCCACATCCTAAGCCTGGAGGAGCTGGGAGAGGGGAGCCCGCAGGCCACCGTGGGGGCCCGCCCAAGGCTCTGCCCGGCCCAGAGAAGAAGCAGAGATCGGAGGTGCCAGGGCCGTCCTGAGAAGTGGATGGGGGAGCCCCAGCCCTGCTCCTGCCCTTGGCCTTTGAGGCAACAGCCAGCCCCTGTGACAGGATCCTTCTGCAATCCAGGCAGAGGGGAGGCGACGCCCTTTGCACAAGTCCCTGGCGATCAGGCCTAGAATGCCTCCTTCCCCACGAGCCCCGCCCTGGCCAGGCCAAGGCAAACCCCTCTGGGTCCTCTGTTCCAGCTGACCGCACTGTCCCTCCTCCTGGGGCCTGAAGCCCCGTCCCCAGCTGACCACCCCAGAGGGAAATGCAGAGAGGCCCTGCCCAAGGTTCAGGTTCCCTGCCACTAGCCCTCCATGTGACCTTGGGCAAGAGACCTTATGCCTTTACTGGGCCCCAGGGCCCCCATCTGGAGGAATGAATTGGATCACATGGTCTCTGAGGACTCATTTGACATTGAGTTTGCTGGCCCCACGAAGCACTGAGGGGTGCCTAGGCCAGGGCTGAGCAAGGGGGTACAGGGCAAGGTAGGGGGCCCACTCCTGCTCCCCCTGGGACTTTGCTTCCTGAGGGGATGGGAGCAGCTCTTTTGCCTCCCTGCCCGCCTCGCCTGAAGCACTGTCTGTGCTGGAACAGAGCCCGTGGAAACTCCTTGTGACGCAGCCCCTCATTAAGCACAAGAACCCTGGGGAAGCAAGGACCCCAGGTTGTAGGGCTGGGCTCTTGGAGGTCAGGCAGTGTTGCCCAGTGGCCCGGGAAGTCCACCTGGCTGTGCACCCGGGGACCCTCTGGTTGGTGGTAGGGGCGATGGGGGCTGTCGGACTAGAGAGTTGCCCGTGATGACTGACAGAGCCGGCTGGGGCCCATGGTCCCTGCCCCCATACAACCTGTCCTGCACCCTTCCCCCTGCGCCAGCCCCTCTTGGCTTTACTAACCCGCCACGAGTGGGCCCCAAAGTGGGGAGGAGCCTGACAGAGCTCAGGGGAGGGGCTGGCAGGGCCCAGAGCAGGGAAGTCACGACAACCTCGACCAGGACTCAAAACTCCTAGAGGGCTGTGATCCCACTCCTGATTTCCTACACTCTGAGGGCCCTGCAGCTCCGGGGACACCGGGAAGGGCCCTTGTGCTGGCTTCAGAGGCAGTGGGAGACTACGGAGGTTTGTGGGCGGGGAGACGGCACCCCTGTCTGGAAGCCCTGAGGACGTGGACTCTTCCTCTGACCGCCCCCCCGAATCTGACTGCCCCCCCCACTCCCCGTGCTCTGCTGTTTCATCCTGGCTGGTCCTGAGCAGCCAAGGGTGGAGGTGGCCATGACAGCCAAGCTGTCAGCACTCGTTCGGTCCCCTTTAGCTGAGCCCCCATGTGGACTAAGTGCGGGGCATGAGACGGGCGTGCAGGCGAGGGAGCGCAGCTGTAGGTCAGTGGGGGATGACTGTGTGGTCAGGGTGTTGACAAGGAGCAGGGAGAAAATCGAAAAAGATGGTTTGAGTCTGTGTAGGATTAGAGGAAACTTCCCAGGGAGGCAAAATAGGAGCCGAGGCCCAGGCAGAGCAGAAGGTCACCGCAGGGTGGGGACACTGTGGCCCCTCCTAGGCGCTTGGATGACAGATGGGGGACCGTCTGGTTGAAACCCGCCCTTGGGTGGATCTTCCTTACTGTGATCCCATCTGCTAATAGATCTGGTTTGCAAGGTCAGAACCTTACATGGCAGATTTTCTTAAACCAGGACCCCTGGCAGGGCCCTATCCGGTAGTGCTGGGGGGGAGGGGGTGGGGGAGTGGTCCACGGGACACCCCTCAGGCCCCCTCCTTGCTGGAGCAGTGTCAGACATGGGATGAGCGGGGAGGAGGAAGTACCGTGCAGAGCAGCACGGGTCATCAAGGTGCACCCTTGTGTACTCACAACAGCCCCCTGGAGTGTGTTGTCCTCTGTCATCCCCTTCTGCCAGTGAGGGAACGGAGGCTCAGAGAGGTGACAAAACTCGCCCCGAGACCGTCATACGGCAATGTCAGACCTGGGAGCAACTTGGGGGTCTGGCTTCAGAACGCTTGCCTCCCCGCTGCCCCAGCTGTTTCCTGGGTGGGGCCGCTGGGCAGAGCCTGGGCGGGATGGGCTGGACCCTGGGATCCTATGTCGGCCAGAGTCTCAGAGGCGCGGTCGGAGGGGCAGAGCAGAGGGCATTCAGCTGAATGGAATGATCAAAACCCCCTCGGACATGTGTGAAGTAGTCAAGGCCTCTGGAGCCCAGGCCTGTGGAGGGACCAGATTGGCTACGTAGCCCCAAATTTGATCTTTGCACGGAGGCTCTGAGAGTTGGCTCCAGGGATGGCCCCCGCTAGCACAGTCTCCACGGGGCCCTCAGTAATGAACAGGCTATTTTGGGGGTTCCTTGTTCCCATGGGGACCCTGACCACTGGGAACCTCCCAAACCCACCCGAGAGGACGGATGCCCCCCCACCCCCCCCAATCTGCCTGAGCTAGGCCCTCCCCTCTCCCTTCCCCCAGCCCGGTCTCCACCCACTCCAGGCTGGTGTGTTTCTGAGGCAGTTGGTGATCTTCAAACCTGGGGTTACTATGAGACAGAGCTGCACCCCTCCCCTGGACCCCACCTGCTCTCTGCACCTGTCCCAATACACCCGTCCCCTTCTGAACTTGCCCTGTCATGCGTGCACACCCCATCCTCTCTCATCCCCTCTGCCCTGCACAGCGATCCTCACCCACCCTCTCCCACATTTCCCTTCCTAGGCTTCACCCCTGCCTCTCCACCCCTCCCAGGCCCATCTCACCAGCGGTGGCCACCTGCTGACCACCCTGTGGTCCCCACCCCCAGGTCCTGTCCCTGGGCGCGGACGTGCTGCCGGAGTACAAGCTGCAGGCGCCGCGCATCCACCGCGGGACCCTCCTGCACTACAGCCCCTTCAAGGCCGTGTGGGACTGGCTTATCCTGCTGCTGGTCATCTACACGGCCGTCTTCACGCCCTACTCGGCCGCCTTCCTGCTCAGCGACCAGGACGAGTCTCAGCGCGGGGCCTGCGGCTACACCTGCAGCCCGCTCACCGTGGTGGACCTCATCGTGGACATCATGTTTGTTGTGGACATCGTCATCAACTTCCGCACCACCTACGTCAACACCAACGACGAGGTGGTCAGCCACCCCCGCCGCATCGCCGTCCACTACTTCAAGGGCTGGTTCCTCATCGACATGGTGGCCGCCATCCCCTTCGACCTGCTCATCTTCCGCACCGGATCCGATGAGGTGAGCAAACTCCATCCAGGTTGGCTGCTGCGGCTGTCCCCTGCCCCCCAGCCCTGGGCGCAGAGGGTACCTGGCATCAGGCACTCTTGCCAAAGCACGTGGTGGTGGAAAGGGGGGCCTCAGACATCTGTCATCTCCCAGCCCTGGAGAAGGCGCAGCTGAGCATCCCAGGCCTGGGTGCCCTCCCTGTGCTCCAGGATCCTGCCCCTTCTGGGACGGGCACTCCTGTAGACCCAGCCCCGCGTGCTGACTTCTAAACCACGCTCACCCTGCAGTTAGGAAAGGAGTCCACAGGCTGCCCCCTCCATGACCCCCTCCTAAGCCGCAGCCCCTCCACTATTGCGCTCTGCTTCTCACAGCTGATGTGAGGGCTTTTTCATGCTCTTCTCGTAGCTTCTAGTCCCACTGTGTCTTTTTGACCCGCCTTCTTGGGATCAAATTTCCTTTCAAATCAGCTCTGCCTCCTGTGTTCCAGTCACGCCCCAATCACCCAGCCTGTCCAGCATGGGGAATTCATGGTGGCTACCTGCTCCCATGCCCACCCGCTCCCAACAAATCTATCCCCGAGTTCTCTCCCTCCCCCTTTCCACCCGCACTGCCCCTGCCTGGACGCTGAGTGGCCTTCTTACCCACCTCTGCCCCAGCCCCACAGCTGCCAACCTCCCCCTCTAAACACAGAGGCCAGCGCAAGATTCAGATCACTTATCTGCCCCTGCCCTTACCTGACCCAGTCTTCAGAACCTTCAATGCTTCCCCAGTGGCTTGGAATAAGAGCCAAGCTTTGTGGACCCTGTGGCCACAGCAGCAGCCCCTGCCCACCCTCCAGGCTCATTCCTCACTACTCCACCGTCTTCCACTCTGCGCTCCTGGCTGCAACACCACCCTTGGTTTCCCACGTGGCCTGTGCCACTTCACACCTCGGTGCCTTTGCACACGGGGCTCACTGTGCCCAGAATGCCCTTTCCCTCTCCCTCCTGTCTGCCTGGAGACTCAGCCTTCTCTCTCAAGACTCAGCTCCTGTATCACCTCCTCTAGGAAGCCTCCCCTGCCCTGCTGCTGCAGACTTGATCTCCCCTTCCTCTGTGCTCCCCTTCGACTTCTGTGCTAGCAAACATAAGACTATTTTGAGCTTTAGGCTGAGAACCTCTTTTAAGGTCCTGCACTGTGCCTCACTGCCAAGAGCCTGGCCCAAAGCAACCTCTCCATGAGTGTTTGTTGAATGACTATGTGATCATACTCGCAAATGAATAAATGTGGTCCTAAGAGCAGCCTTTCAAAGGCCGACCCCCAGCCCACGGCCCCCTCCCTGCCTCTCCAGACCACAACCCTGATTGGGCTGCTGAAGACTGCGAGGCTGCTGCGGCTGGTGCGCGTGGCTCGGAAGCTGGACCGCTACTCTGAGTACGGGGCGGCTGTGCTCTTCCTGCTCATGTGTACCTTCGCGCTCATCGCGCACTGGCTGGCCTGCATCTGGTATGCCATCGGCAACGTGGAGCGGCCTTACCTGGAGCCCAAGATCGGCTGGCTGGACAGCCTGGGCGCGCAGCTCGGCAAGCACTACAATGGCAGCGACCCAGCCTCAGGCCCCTCGGTGCAGGACAAGTATGTCACGGCCCTGTACTTCACCTTCAGCAGCCTCACCAGCGTGGGCTTCGGCAACGTCTCACCCAACACCAACTCTGAAAAGGTCTTCTCCATCTGCGTCATGCTTATTGGCTGTGAGTGTCCCGGGCCTTACCCACAGAATCCCAGTTTTCGTTTTGTAATGAGATATAACAGAGTGTGTATGATAGGCAGATCCTAAGTTTGCAGCACAATGAACGTTTGCATACATGTACACCAACTATACACAGACTTTAACACCCATATAGCCCTTGCTATATACCAGGGATCAGGACCAACTATGTCACTTTCAGGGCCTGGTGCAAAATGCAAATGTGCAGCCCTTTGTTAAAAAAAAAAATTATTAAGAATTTCAAGATGGTGACAACAGAGCATTAAACCAAGCCCAGGGCCCTTCTTAGCACAGGTCCATGCCACGGAGCCTGCCCCACCAGACACTTTTCTAAGTGTTTATCAGAGGCCCATATTTTGTTCCCATCAGTTCTCCATGATGGCCATAGTATGAGCCCAGTTTACAGACCGAGAAACTGAAGGTCCTAACTTGCCGGGGGTTACGGAAAGACCCAGTTCCAGCCCAGGGGGCCGGCTCCCAGGGCCGTGAGCTCTCAGGCCCTGCACCGCGCTGCCTGCCTCCCAAGACACCTGGTCTAGGAACACAAGAGGCAGTGTGGAATTTTACACTTAGACTAAGTTGTCATGTTCAGAGTATTTAGAGATGTGAAAGCCCAGAAAAACAAAAACAAGGGGGGGAAATGGGTGAAAACAAGAGACCAAGAGTTTTCCTTTTATTATATTTTTACAACTTGAAAGAGAAAACAATCTGAACTAAAAAAAATCATTGCCCTAGTTTTTTCTTCTCAGGAGTTTGGCCTCTGGGCCCAGGAAGCTGCCTAGAGGCACAGGGCAGGGGGAGGAGGGCAGGAAGCCCAGAGGTCTTTGTCCCCCATTTACTCTGGCGCTGTCCTGGGCACTTCTGACTTTGCCCTGGACAGAGGGGTCCCTGGTTGGGGGATCCCGGGGAGACGGAGCCCTGGAACAGGCCCCGGGGTGGTGTGACCTGGTGGGGACGCTCAGGAGCTCACCCTCCACCCACCCACCCCCTGGCATTCCCACTCCCTGCCTCAGCCCTCATGTACGCCAGCATCTTCGGCAACGTGTCGGCCATCATCCAGCGCCTGTACTCGGGCACCGCGCGCTACCACACGCAGATGCTGCGAGTCAAGGAGTTCATCCGCTTCCACCAGATCCCCAACCCGCTGCGGCAGCGCCTCGAGGAGTACTTCCAGCACGCCTGGTCCTACACCAACGGCATCGACATGAACGCGGTGAGCCCCCGCCGCTCTGCCGGGGTGGGACGGCGACCAAGCTCAAGTCCCAGCTCTGGCTAACGCCCCGGGGGAGACCAAGGTCCCGCGGGCGCAGGGCGGCCCCAGAGCCCTCCCCACCCGCTCCCCGAGCCCCACCTCCGCCCCGGCCGCGGCCCGCTGGACGCGACTGCCCGCCTCGCAGGTGCTGAAGGGCTTCCCCGAGTGCCTGCAGGCCGACATCTGCCTGCACCTGCACCGCGCGCTGCTGCAGCACTGCCCGGCCTTCCGCGGCGCCAGCAAGGGCTGCCTGCGAGCGCTCGCCGTCAAGTTCAAGACGACGCACGCGCCGCCCGGGGACACGCTGGTGCACCTCGGCGACGTGCTCTCCACGCTCTACTTCATCTCCCGTGGCTCCATCGAGATCCTGCGCGACGACGTGGTGGTGGCCATCCTCGGTGGGTCCGGCGGGGAGGGCCAGGCTGGTGTGGGGGATGTCCTGCCTGAACCAGGCCATTCCCAATGATGAGGGTGGCACCTTTTACTGACCCGCTATGTGCCGAGCATGTGCCCCGGGGAGCTTTATACCCAGCTTACTGAATCCTTAAAACCAACCTCTGCCACAGGCCCCATTTTCCTGATAGGGAAGTTGAGGCTCCGAGACATCTGGTAGGTGGACAAGCAGGCATTCCAGGGCTGTGTCTCTGACTAGCAAGTCCAGGCAGGCTACCTTCTCCTGCCTTTGGGAAGCTCCGGGTGAGAGGGCAAGGGTTTGTCTCAGATGGAGGGAGGTCCCCAGTCTCAGTGCAGCTGCAGGGACAGCTGGACACTTTGGAGGAAGGATAGGAGCACGAGGCAGGGGACGGATTTGGGGCACACACAGCCTCTGCCCCTTGCCTTGGGAAGGTCACTTACCTTGGGCAGCGACCTTCAGCTGTCAGAGATGATTCTCAGCTTCCTTGCCTTGTCCCTGACTTCAGCCCACCCCACGTCCCTGCCCAGCCGTCCTTGATCTCACCCTCCCTTGGTCCTCACGGCCTGGCTCTCCTCCAACAGTCCCCCCGCAGTCCTCTCCCTCTGGCCTGTCCGCAGTTGGTGTTTCCCAAGTGTGGTGCTCTCTTCCCCCACTACATCCTCACCTGGGCCAGCTCCTTGCTCCCATGATCTCAGCCTCACCTATGCCACAAGGACCCCCAGAACACTGTCCCAGCCCCAATCTCTCCTTAGACCGGAATATTCCCTGCGTTCCCAGGCACGGCCACCCTTACAGTCCACAGACTGACCAAACAGCATATCTCAATCTGAAATCATTATCTTCCCCCAAAGGCAGCTCAGTCGGCACCCCCATCACTGTGAACCTTCCGCTGCCCAGGCCAGAGACCTGGGAGTCAACCAAGGAAGCACCCTCCTCCTTTCTGCCCCACCCCCACCATCCAGGCAGCCACAGAGCCCTGTCTGTTCTCCTTCTTAATAGCTCTCTGCCCCATACCTATCTCCTTGTCCCTGCCTGGGTCCTGCCCTCATTGTGTGTCAGGGAGGTGTCAGGAGCTCCTTTCCCGTGGTCCTGAATCTGGTCTACTGCCATACACCGTCTTCCACCTTCTGCCAGTGACCTGAAATTCATATCTGTGCATTCTCCTCTTCTGCTCAAAATCCTTCCATGGTTCCCCATGACCCAGGGGACAAATGTAAACCCCTGTGCATGGCATGCACAGCCCTCCCCATTCTGGCCACCCTAAGTCCTGCCACCCTCCCCCTGGTAGTTCAGGCTCCAGCCTTACACACCGGTTAGTTCTCTAAACCCGCCCATCCCTCATACCTCCGTGCCTTTGCACGTGCTGCCACTCTCTGAGAGCACCTACCTTGCACCCCTGCCTGGCAGACCCAGTCATCCTTCAGTGCTGAGCTCCAGCATGGGCGCCTCTATGAGCCCTTGCCTCAGTCTCAGCCAAGCTTAGAAGTGTCACCCATGTGGGAGGGATAATAATTATCATTAATAATTGAGAAGCCAGTCCAATTTAAGTTTCAGTTAGAGACATGAACTCCTCTCCTTTTGTCCTGAGTGGAAATGGACATTAGGTCATAATCCTTCATCTACTGGAAAACCATCACTTTATAATGTTGCCCAGATTTCCAGCTTCTGGGTTTCATATGTGACCCTGGAAATTCCCTTCCTTCTCTAAGACTCAGTTCCCTCATCTGTAAACGACCTTTTGTCCTATTCTCTCGCAGCACTTGTGCTGGCCTCCATCCATCGTTGTACAAACCATTAGCTCCCCTTGTGTGGTACGATCAGGCTGGGGGGCTGGACTTTCCTGGGGGGGAGTGGCCATCATGGTCCCTGGCACCCTGGCGCTAGGCTCTCCGCCCCCAGCCCCGACTGTGCCACACAGGCCACATGCTGTTTCCTCCACCCAACTGCCTGTCTCCAGTCCTCTTTGATTCTCATAACCCAGCCCCCACTTCACTTGCTCTGTAAGCCCCCCTCTTCCCTGCTCCCAACCACTCCTGGTGGGACAAGCCTCTCCCTCCCCCATAGCCCCACTGCTCTGGGCTCTTCCTTGTTCTGAGGCTCTAGAGATCGTTCTGTAATCTCTCTCTCTGGGATTTGGGGGGCTCCTTGCGGGTGAGACAGCACCTTATTCATGTCTACATCCTGTGGCTAGTACAGTGCCTGGCACCAGAGGGCCCATTACCCTACCACATGCCCCCGTATCCAGCCCATGCCCACCCTGTGACATCCGTCCCTCCCAATGCCTTGCATCCACCTGTCTGGTGCCTCTTGCTATTCGAGGCACTTCCTCAAGCATCACATCTGCTTCTTTGGACAGCCCAGGGGGACAGACAAGGCAGACATGGTTATACCCATTTTAGAGATGAGGACACTGGGGTCCAGAGAGAGGAAGTGACTTCCCCAGGCTTCCTCTGCTAGGGCCATGCTTGTCACTTGGCTCCACGGTGGAAATGGGAACACAAAGAGAGAGAAGCCTCCGGACCTGCCCTGGGGAGCTGGGTGCTCCTGACCCTGGGTCGCCTCCACTCTGCAGCACCGTGGAAGCCCAGAGAGGAAGAGATTGAGCAGGGAGCCTTTAGGGTCCCTACTGCCGGCTGTCCCCTGAGTGGGGGTGGTAGGGGCAGTTCCAAAGTAAGTGGGAAACAGGAGGGGGGATTCTGATAGAGGGCAGTCCGGAGGGGCCTGGAGATAGCAAAGGGAGCCACATGCTGGGGTGGGAGGGGTCCCTGCAGAGCTCAGGGGACAAGGGAAGGGCACAGTCCCTGCCAGCATGCCCAGCCTTGTTTCCAGGCCCCAGCCCGGCAGGATCCCTGAAGTGGGGTCAGGTCATGGTTAAGAGGTCCTCAGGGAGGCTTCTCAGAAGAGAGCTTGGAGCCAGGCCCTAGAGAGACCCCCGCCCCTCTGGCTGGCAGGAAAGAATGACATCTTTGGGGAGCCTGTTAGCCTCCATGCCCGGCCAGGCAAGTCCAGTGCAGATGTACGGGCCCTGACCTACTGTGACCTGCACAAGATCCAGCGGGCAGACCTGCTGGAGGTGCTGGACATGTACCCCGCCTTCGCAGACAGCTTCTGGAGTAAGCTGGAGGTCACCTTCAACCTGCGGGACGTGAGTCTGGGCTGGGTGGGCTGGGTGGGGGGTGGCCCTCGGCCAGCTGGTAATGGACAATGGCCAGTCAGCCTGCTGAGAGCTTGGCCTGCCTGGCGTGAAGGGACCCATCTGACCACTTCCCTTCCTTTCAACCCTCTCCTACTCCCTTTGCCATAATTTCTTCTTGCCCACCACGGCCAACATAAGGCTAAGTATGAAGATAGCTACCAATTATCGAGCACCAACTATGTGGTAAGCGCTGGGCTCCTTTCACGTGATCTCATTTAGCCTTCTTGCAAGTGGTGTTGTTATCCCCATTTTCCAGATGAGGAAACTGAGGGTCCTAGTAGACAAATGACCAAACCCCCACAACCATACAGTAAACCATACAGTCAGTGGTGCAGCTGAAATGGGACTCAAGTTTGTGCATCTCCATAGCCCAGGGTTTTCCCATCACATCCTACCAAGCTGCAAGTTTGGGGGGGGTGGGGCGGGGCGGTTTCTGCCATCTAAGAACTCATGGTGCCAGGTCCCAGGGGTATAAACAGTGATAGTCTCTCCTCTCAAGTTTACCACTCAGTGGAAGAGATTATAATAACTCAGGAAAAAGAAAGAGCTGCATAATTCAATAACCGGAAGTCTCAAGAGTGTGCAGGGGGACAAAATATTTGTGGAGCTCAGGGTTGCCAAGGAGTGGGACAGCCAGTGCAGAGTGGAAGTGCCCCAGAGGGTCTGTCTGGAGGAGCAGGGTCTGGAACCAGGCAGTGGGGAGCAGGGGGCCGCACACCTGGCAGGGACAGCAGCGGCGGAGGCCCTGACGCCGAGCCCCCCACCCCCAGCCTCTGGAGGTGGTACTGAGGCAGGTTTACATGCTCTGGACAGCCCTCCCCACCCTGTGCCCTCTGCTGTCCTCCCCCTCCCTGGCCCCTCCCTCTTCCCACCTGCTCTGTCTAGGAGATATCTCGTAAGGACCCTGCCTTGGGGAAGGTCCAGCAGCCAGGAGCCATCAGGAGGCCCAAATGCTCAGTGGCTGGACTCCAGGGCAAGAAGCACGTGGTCTCCATGGCTTGGGACATCTACCGCCCCTGGGTGCAACCAAGTCTTATGGTGCCAGGAGAGTGGGCTGCCAGGGGTGCTGCTGAGGGCACCCCCTGAATGGATTGGGACTTCCAGACCTCATCTCCTCAGAGGAAATGGTCCCATTGGCCCACGCCGAGGGCGGGGGCACCAGGGCATTGGGGAAAGGGAGGAGACAGCTCCCTGCCTCCTCCACCCCCAACCCTGCTGCTCGAGGCAGCCTGTCGTAAGACTCTGTGGGGATCTGCACGTCTCCAGGCCCCTGTTCATCTCCTCCCCACCCACACAGGAGGGGAGCTGCCCGGAGCAGGATGGGGGAGCCCAGCCGCCCCTCACCACTTTCTCACCTAGTTGCCACAGGGCCACAGGGAGAGGGGGAGGGGAGGGCAAAGAGGCCCTGTCCTGGCTTTGGTCCCTGTTACTTGATGCTCTTGTTCCCCACAAGGCAGGCGGGGGTCTCCAGTCATCACCCCAACAGGCTCCAGGCAGCCAGGCCCACCAAGGCTTCTTCCTCAGTGACAACCAGTCAGGTGAGCGAAGCTGGCCCCCAGCAGTGTCTGCCCCTGCCCAGCCTCCTGCCCCATCTCAGGTCCTCCCCGCCCTGCCTCCCCTGGGAGAGGCCCCCCCAGTCCCTCAAGGAGTGGAGAGGGGCTCCCTCTCTAGGCTTAGTGCTGGAGGCCCTTGTACCCTTCCCCGCCCCCCTGCCTCGCGTGTTCAGAGCCTGTGAGGGCTGCCCCCAGGGGTGGACACCAGCCAGCCCCCTGGGGCTCCACATCAAGGCACCAAGGGCCCCGCTGGGCTGCAGCTCCCTGGACAGGGAGGCCAGGGCTGGACGTCCCCACCCAGCCGGCTCCCCCTCCCAGGGCTATAGCCTTCTGGGTCCCGGAAGCCAGACCTCTGTGGGGCAGGACCTCATATTCCAGGGCACCCAGGTAAGGAGATCCACTCCTCCCACCCTGTGTTCCCATGACAGGTGGGGGGCGGGGACCGGCCTCTGCTAGAGAAGATCAGGCCTGTGGAACCAGCTGGACCACAGCTCAAGCTTCCCTTTCCCCATTGCAGGTGCAGCCCCTTCCCTGAGCATTTCAGATGCATCTGGCCTCTGGCCTGAGTTGCTGCAGCAAGTGCCTCCCAGGCCAAGTCACAGCCCCCCAAACCCTCAGGGACACCCAGACTGCTGGCCTCGGGAGCTAGGCTCCAGGCTTGAGCAACTTCAGGCCCAGATGAACAGGTGAGTGACCTGCAGGCCAGGGGTGGGGGCAGCCACAGGGGGGCAGGCCCAGTGGCAGGCTAGGCACGGGTGCCCCCTCCTGGTGCCTCAGGGACAGTGCTGGGTGCCCCCATGGGTTTGAGAATGACCAGTCCCATTTAGCTGCAGACCTCCCCATCCCTGTCACTAAGCACAATTCCTTGGATGGCTTCTCCCAGCAAACCCTAGAGCATGCCAGAGAAGACTTCTGGGGAGAGGGACATAACCTCGTGCAGAAACAGACTCCATGGGCCCTTGGACAGGGGGTTGGCCTGTGGATGGCAGGGCTGTGGTGGCAGAGCGAGGGCTTAGGGCCAGTACAGTCCTGGGTTCAAATTCTGGCTCTGCAACTTACCAGCAATACCACAGACAAGTTACTTAACTACTCTGAGCCTCAGTTTGCCCTTCTGTGAAATGGGGATAACCAGAATATCCACATCAAGCTTCATTATGAGGGCAGAGTATCTCTTTGATAGGCACCCTCTGGAAAACAGTGATAAGGAGAGCTAAGCCGTAGGCTGGCTTGTCTTAGCCACGGGGGTGCCCTCCCTGGTCACCAAGGCAGTGCATGCCTGTTTGGGTTACCTTTGGTAACTCTTTGGTACTCTAAGGAGTACCAAAACATCTACTTAAGTTCTTTCCTTAGTACCATTCTGTCAAATAATGTAATTTCGTAGCCCCCCCCCCTCCAAAAAAAACCCACTTCATTATGAGGACTAAATGATGTGTGCACGGCGCCTGGTCACTGTTACTATTGGAGTCAGGGATGTGCTAAGGGAACTTTGAGCAGGGGCTGTGGATTGTAGAGGGGAAATAGCTTCATCCAGCAGGGACAGCACGCAGGCTACAAAACTGAGAGCTGCTCTTAGCACCTAAACTGCTTTTGCCAACTCCAGCCCTGACCCCGACTCTGACTGTGGGGTTCTGCCTGGCAGGCTGGAGTCCCGCCTGTCCTTAGACCTCAGCCGCATCCTGCAGCTCCTCCAGCAGCCCCTGCCCCAGGACCACACTGGCTACATTCTGGGAGCCCCTGTCTCCAATGACCTGGCCTTGTTTCCTGCAACCTCAGTGACTCAGAATCCAGGAATGAGACTAGCCCAGGGCGATCTGCCCCCTGCACAGGTAAGCAGCCGAGGGGATCCCCAGGGGCTTGCCTGGTGGCAGCTGCATGTCTCCCCTACCCTTAACTTGGTCTCAGTGGGCATCCAGCCTGAGAGCACCTATGACTTCTGGTGTCCTCCTTTATGGTCTGAGTCGTGGCAGGCAGCCTGGACAGGTGGTGACAGAGCCCAGACTGTGACCATGGACGCCACATCTGGGGCAAGGGCAGCAGGACACAGCTCCTGCCAGGTCCCATCGTGGAAGTCAGGGTAGCCTGGGGGGCTCCCCACACTGCGTGCCCCCCTCTTTCTTGCCCCTCCCAGACCCCCAGCTGTGGTGACCTGGAAGAATGGAGGCCAAAGCTTGGGAACTCCTCGTCTAGGATGCCGCCCCCGGCCACAGAAATGGACAAAACTCTGCCACTGTCCTCAGAACAGAAGCAGCCTGAGGGGCTCCTGTCACCCCTGACCTCACCTCTGCATCCCCTAGAGGAACGGGGACTTGTCTGTGGTCCCCGCTTTCCCTCCCTCCCTGAACACCTCAGCTCTGTCCCCAAACAGCTGGAGTTCCAGAGACATGGCTCAGATCCTGGATTTGCGAGGAGCTAGAGCCACTGTACCCCAAGATAAAAGACACCATGAAGGAACTGAAGGTGGGTGAGGTGACAGTTAAGGATTTGGGAGAGGCAGACAGCCTCTAAACCAGCCCTCTGAAAACCATTCACCTAAAGTAGCTACAAATCGCCAATCCAGGTGACAAGATGGCGGGGTGAAGAGGCTCAGGACTTTCCCAGCAGGCCTGGTGGAGGGTGGGTGAGCCTCAGGTGTGTGTGGAGATAGCTTACGGGACAGAGGGCTCAGTGAAGAAAGGAGACGTTTCTGATCTTCTGTGTGAGAGCCTTGCTCTGTGCTGAGTACGACCACCTCCCAGCTCAGAACTATCCCCCACCACCCAGCCAGCCCCCAAGCTTGGTCAAGACCTCCTGCCGAGAGCCTGTGAACCAGCTAGAGACAAAAGTGTCCTCCGTAGTGGACATGTCAGGGCACAGAACTCTAGCCCTTAGCCACTCTGCCCCTCACAGTTCTGTGATGACCTTTGGGACCCTTGTGGGTGGTGGAGTGTCTCAGAGCTAATAAAGTCTGCACACTTCATATTGGGCTGGGTGTGTAACTTACCTGAGGGTCATCGGGTCCTTGATTGTGCAGTAACTCTTGACAGCTGTGATCTTCTCCAAGTCCCTCTCCCAAGGAGCTGTGTGTTGGGGACCTGAATGTGGCTCCACCGGGTCTAGGAGCCCCCAGAGTAGGGGGCTCTTAGCCAGGCTGGGGTAGAGGGAAGCAGAGAGGTGCTGGCTTGGTGGCCATAGGAAATCATGACAAAAGCCAACACTTCCATAGCACATACCCTGTTGCGGGGGGAGCACTGTGCTGACTGCCCTGCAGATATTAGTTTATCGACTCTTTACAACAACCCTATGGGGTCAGTATTATTAGCCCCATTTTAAAGATGAGGGATCAGGGACTTCCCTGACAGTCCAGTGGTTAAGACTTCGCTTTCCAAAGCAGGGGGCCCGGATTCAATCCCTGGTTGGGGAGCTGAGATCCCACATGACTTGTGGACAAAAAACAAAACAAAAGAAGCAATATTGTAACAAATTCAATAAAGACTTTAAAAATGGTCCACATCAAAAAAAAATCTTTAAAAAAATAAATAAAATAGAGTAAAGATGAGGGATCAGAAGCAGAGAGACACTAAGAAATTTACCCAAGCAAGAGGGGAACTTCTGGGGTGCTGGTACTCTTCTATTTCCTGATCTAAGTGCTGATTGCATGAGTGTGTTTCAGGTTGTAAAAATATGTGCATCTCTATGTGTAAATTATACTTTGATTTTTTTTTTTTTAAAAAGAACATTTCCCAAAAATATATCAAAAGGAGGACATAATTTCAGCCCAGATGGTCTGGTTTGAGAACATGTGCAGTCAACTACTCCATAGAAATGGGCTGTTGTCCAAAAAGTCACTGGTCCTGTCCTTTTTCAGTACCCCCTAAAAGAATTTTGAAAATCTATTTCCCCCCTCACACATCTTTAGTTGACATCTGAAGTATTTCATGATAAGTTTAAATAGTTGCAAAGGAAATAATTTCCAGTGTGTTGCAAATACTGACACTTTATAAACTGCTGCGTTTATGTCGATCTATTTCCGTCCAGACAGCAGTAATTCAGAAGCCAATATCACTCGTTTTTAACATAGAACAAGCTCTTTTTTAACATAGTTCCTTTTTCTCTGCTCATAATTCTACTCTAGTCCATCCACCGTTTACCTGACATGTAAGCTACTTCCGTGCTTGAAAGTCTGTTATTAATAACCTTATCACATCTGTTTGCAACACAGGTGTGTATATATACATTGAAATTTTTAAAGTAATTGTTTCTAACCTTACTAAGGCTTTAACGGTTACACTTAGTACTAGGTTTTCCAAAACAACATAAATATCTCTACTTAAATTTTTATAGAAACTAAAATTTTGTTGGATATACATCTCTTAAAAGAGGGAATTTTCCTCCCAAGTAGTTCATGTGTATGGATGAATATTATTTTTTATTAGAGTAAAACCTAAGCACTGAGAAAACTTGTTCACATAAGGAAGTAGATGGTACTATAAGGGGTTTGTTATGTGTAAGAGTAACACTCAATCCGTTGAATTCTTTCTGTGTTAACAATCACATTTATCATTAAAAACTATATTTAATGATATCATCTAACAACTCAGTACAATTCTCCTTTAGTTTTGTTGAAAGCAAATTACTGGAAACTATTTAAATTATAAAGAGATGTTACCTAGATTTGGACCCTTATCCATTTCAAACTCAAGACACAGATACAATATTTAGGGCTAGATTAGCATTTGCCTTGGGACCCTCGGTGGGGAAAGGATGGAATGGGAACTAATAAAAACGGAGAGCCACGCTGATCGGGCTGCTGCCTGCTGAAGACCAACCCTTGAATTCGGAGCATTTCTACAAAGGCCAGGATAGCGCAGGAAAGCCTGACTGCAGCCGGCCTGGCCCTGAGTACATCGGCGGGTCCGACGGCGTGTTCGGGGCCTGCCCTTGGGGCGCTGGGAGGACAACATCCCGGCCTAAGGGGGACGTTGGCACGATCCGGGAATTACAGTGGTTCCCGTTTGGCGCAGGCCAGGCAGCCAGGCCGCGGAGCTCAGTGCCACGAAATGCAGCAGGCCATCCCGTAAGGCAGAATTTTCAGTTTCACTGGACAGCGTGGAGAAGCCGCTGGAAAGAGCGGCTGCAGTGGGGAAGTCAGAGCAGGTCACACAACAGCTCTCACGCACAGAGACTTGGCCTAGAACTTGGAGGCCTGCCGCCGTGCGCGCTAGATTCTACGCCACCCACGCCCCCATTCACCCGCACTGCGCCGTTATCTCTCTGACAGACATCTTTGTCAGCCAATGACCTTCGGGGCTGTGAAAGCGCCTGCCCCCTGGGGTTGGGCGGGGAAAGTAATTGGAATGACAAATACTTAGGCCAATAGCAAGGAAGTTTCAGAAGCCGCTGGTAAAGTAGCCAATGAAGAGAAGGAACCGTCTGAACGGACGTGTCAGACAGCCAACGGCCGGCGCCGCTGCGGGGGGTCGCGTGGCTTCCGTTCCGGGAGGGCGGGGCGGCAGCTCAAACGGAAGGTGGTTGTTGTCTGAGCAGAAGCAGGTTGGGAGCTGGGGGTCGGGCCTGGCCGTCGTTGTCTGTCGCTGTGGCCCCGCTTCCGGGCTAGGCCGTCCCTGCCCGCCCCCGCCCCGCCTCCCTTCGGACCCCTGGGTCCCAGGCCAGGCTCCCCGCCCGATTCGCGCCCCGCCCGCCGCAGCCCGCTGCTGTCCCGGTCCGCACTGCGGCCCCGCCGCCGCCACCATGTCCCTGCACGGCAAACGGAAGGAGATCTACAAGTATGAAGCGCCCTGGACCGTCTACGCCATGAACTGGAGCGTGCGGCCCGACAAGCGCTTCCGCCTGGCGCTGGGCAGCTTCGTGGAGGAGTACAACAACAAGGTGGGCCGGGCAGGGGCTCGGAACCCGGCTGGCGGGGAGCGGGCCCCGGGAGCGCCCTTTCCGGGCCGGAGCCCAGACAGACCCCAGGACCCTCCTGCGAACTTGCCTTAGCGCCACGGAGCGGTTCCTCTGTGTCTGGCCCTGTGCAGAGAGTTTCGCTCTCGTTGTCTCGTTTGATCCTTGCAGCATTCCTGGGTAGTCAGGAGTGTAGTTACCCCCATTTTACTGACGGGGAAACTGAGGCACCGTGTTGTGAGTAGCCCGCGTCAGACAGCTATTTCGTGACGGAAACAGGTCTCCAACCCAAGTGTACACCCCGAAGCTGTGCCATTTATCCCCTCCCCTCCTGCCGCATTGCTTCAGTTAGGGGGCGGGAGAAGGGTGAGGGAATGATGGCTGTGAAGAAAAGGCTGGCGCCTCGGTGGTCATTCACTCCTGGCCACACTAGATTTTTATTAGGACTGTTTACTGCGCAGGCTTCCCCGCCCCCTGCAGCCACCCCAAGTACTGTTCCTGGATTCCCCCAGCCCTTTGCCGGGATTGTCATTGCTTTTGCTTCCTCGCATTCACCCACTTCAGAGCGATCTCTTTTTGGAAATCTTGGCCCATGGCTGTGATCCCGCCATTGTTTTCCAAATAGAGAAGGATGATACTTGCCATATTTTTTCTCGACATCTTTCATGCTGATACAGATGTGTAATATTGAGTAGTCTTTCTGGACATCCACAATTTGAGAATCCTTCATAGAAGCACAGGTAGTAGGAGGAAGATTTAAGCTGGCAGTGCAGCGTAAATTTATTTTTGCAAGTTGTTGAATAAGTTAATGGGAAGAATTTTCTCTACTCCTTGATCTCTTCCATTTACTATGTTAGAGTAAATGTAATTCATAGCGATCAGAGCAAGGCAGAGCCATGCTTAGTGGTGTTTAAAGCGTGTGCACCTGCTTGACACCATGACCACCATGACTTGAGGGAATAAACTGTGTGGACGGTGACAGGCATGGTGTAGGGAAGAAAGCCATGTGCTCTAAGGTTGGATCGTGTCTGGTCCACTGACCAGCTGTGGGACACTGCACAGGTCAGTTTTATTATTTCTGACCCACAGTTTGTTCTGGGAAAGTTCTTTTTTACACATAAAGGTCCTGTAAAAAAGGTCCTGTAAAAAACATTTGAACATTATAATTTGGTTGACAGTTTTTCAGGAGCACATCTGTTTCTCTAGAGTTTGGTCTTTATTTTGGAATTCCCTTCGACAAATTGATGAAAACGATGGACTCTCATTACCCAGACATCACACGTACACAATATACAAACAAATCCCATGGAATATGTGCCGATCTTGGAGTCCACCCATTACCCACAGAAAGCAGAGAGTCCTGACAAGACATAACTTCATTTTCTTTTCTCTAGTGCCTCTTCTTCCTTATGGCCCATAGTGGACAGCAGAGCTGGGATTGGAATTTAAGGTCCTGTGGTGTAAACTGGTCTAGTAAAATTGAGAACATTAGAACTGTTGTTTAAGGATACATGTTTAAAAGGAAAAAAAAAAAGTAAAATATATCTTTCAAAGGGCTTAAATCTTTTCACACAGATTTTTTTCCTTGCAAGTTCTTCCAGGGTCAGTTTGGGTCCCATTTCTAAGAGAGGAGAAACTGAGCCACAGTTAGGCTGCTGGTAGAATCAGTGGAGTAGTTGGTGTCAAACCTCGGTTGCAGGAACTCTTCCCCAAAGTTTGTCCTTTGATTTAGTAACCATGTGGAACTCCTTCTTTGTGCCAGGCACACAGGCAGTGTGGTCTTAGTAGTGAAATGCAAGCATGATCCCAGTAGTAATAGAATAAGCAGTTACCCCTGTCTTAAGTCACTTGCATGGTGTAGGCAGTGCAGCGTCTTGCCTACTGTTTCTGTGCCCCACCTAGATAACTTTCGTGTGTTTGTGTGTGTGTCATGGACACCTTTGGCATTTTGAAGCCAGTAGATCTCTGTTCATAATTCTGTTTTCAAGTGTATAAAATATGTAGGATTACAAAGGAAACCAATTATTTTAAGCTATAGCTATCAAAAACGTTTTTTAAAAAGTGGTAATATGTACTTTTAAATTAGCTCATTAAATTACATCATTCATTGTAATCATTAATTTTGAAGTAGTGATGAGGGTAAAAAGCATTTCAAGATGTTCACTGTGATGTGATATGAAAAAAAAAATCAGAGATTTCTATTGGTGACAGATCACAGATACTGGTGCCGTAGTGAATAGCTGCCTCTATTTGTAATGGAAGGAAATGCTGAATTTCAGCTGGAAGTTTGTGAAAATATAAATGTGATTTTTCCAACTCAAGTTCATGGACCTCAAGGTAAGAAACCCTGCTGTAGAGGATCTGTGCCTAGGGGCTGGCGGGCAGTAAACCTCACTTTAACATAGTGATTATCAGGCTCAGTTTTGGAGAAACTTGGACATGGAGGTGCCAGACTTCCATATTTTAGAGGAATTTTAAAATTGAAATTCTCAGACCTTTAGTTCCCGTTTCTGTCAATAGCGATTGTCAGAGGGCAGAATAAATTGACACAGCAAATTAACATTGATGAAGAAGCCTAGAAACGGTCATCTTTTTTACTGCAAGAGATTAAGAAAACGTGATTATAATTTAAGAAAAATTTTTGTATTACTATCATCATGTTTTCCTGTAGTAAAATTATTTGTAGTTTGGTAGAATTAAATCTCTTAGCATTTCAAGAACAACATGACTTCCAGGTGTTCCATCATCTGAATAAATTTGGGGATTGTTGCAGAGTAAAGAACTAGATTCTGTCAACTACACCTGGAATAAAGAGTCCCATTATTGGTAATTGTGTTTTATGTTCTTTCTTTGTGGTCTCTGCTGGGGGATAGAGCAGCACTGGTGTTGGAATGTTTTTCTAAATTTTAGCATTTGTATAAGAGTCCTCCGAGGGACTTAAACATTCTTGGGCTTCACTCCTGAAGTTAACAGATACCTAGGTGATTTAGACACAGGTGGTCCAGGTGTTGCTCTAAGACCATTATCCTGGAGTTACCTTGACATCTTCTGACCAGAGATGGGAATCCTCCTTTTTGCATCTGCATGTACCTAAATATTGATTCCATCCCATGAAAAAAACTCAATTACCAGATAGCCTCTTTGAGGTAGTCCGGGTTGGGACCTGGGTCATGCCACGCCCCAGTTTTGTGTGGCCTTGGGCAAGTTAAACTCTGTGCCTCAGTTTCCTCATCTGTAAAATGAGAGTAATAAGAAAGATTGAGTTAATATATGTGAAGGGGTTAGGAACTCTGCCTGGCACATAGTAAGCAATTTAGAAATGTTAGCTGTTATTACTTAAACATCATCACTACTGTATCTGTAATTGAAATATAGTCAAGAAGACTTATATGGGTGTTAAGTAAATTTGACTTTTGTATTTTCCAGAGAAAAATCAGGACCTTAGGTCAGAAAGGTCATTATGTTCATTCCTTTGCCTTTTAAAGACCCAGGGGAAAGTCTCTTGGTTCCTTTCAATCAAACCCATTTTGTGGTCTAGAAGCTTCTTGTTGTCGGACTCCAAGTACTGTAATGTGCTAGTTTAAGCCCATTTTCTCTTGTTCTATCTGGCTTAGACACAGTAACTCTGATATAAGAACTCTGGTATTTCTCCTGAGTTTTGACAATATCTGTGGTCTTTAGACAGTGGTATTTCCTTGTTTTATGGGGAGAGATGGGTAGCAGTTTCTGGGCTTCTATTCTGTTTAGTTGCATGTTTCAGGGTTGGTTTCGAATAGAATTGGCAATGTGATTGGTATTTATTTTGCCCTAATATTTAACTAGCTGACCATTTATGCTTTAAGACTTAGCATCTAGAAAACATTTTTGAGGTTCTGAGGAGAGAAACCATAGGTATGCCTGATGCTTTTTGAAGAATACTGTTAGTGAATCTGAGTAAGACTACCTCGTACTTGAAATATACATTAGCCTTGTGTTAAAAAAAAAAAAAACCACAATGCTGGCCTTGTTAGCCTGTGTTGATTCCTATGAGATCTTTAATGCAGAGTTACTTTATCTTTTGGCACATAATGATTTTGACCCTGGCATATAAGTTTTCATTTCTCAGTATTTCTGGCAGCCTTTCAAGATTCTTATCCATTTGTTCATTAATTCAACAAGTATATATTTGTTGTGTTTTAGGCATAGCGATGATACTTGGTAACCTTCAGTATCCTTTGTTAGTAGATGTGAGACTGGCAGTAATAAAAAGAAAGTGTTTTAGTACACATAAGTATTTTTGATAGATATTTAGAATTTTGCAGTGCTCTATCAGTCCTTGGCAAGACTGTCAGCAGGGGAATTTAAAGTATAAGTATAAAACTCTTCTGTTTTTAACTTCCTCCTTCCTTTTTTCTAGACAGTGAGAGGACTAATTCCTCCATGAGACCATTGGATAAAACTTCTGCTGCTATATTGTTTTTTTGCCTAATCTGTTTCACACAGACTCACTGGAGATACTGTGATTTGAACAAGGAGTGAATCTGTGTTCTGTAGGTAGCCTGGCCTGCCTGGGGCTGTGATGCCAGAGCTGGTTGGTTAGCCTCTGAGTCAGGAGCCGAAGGGGTGCTGTCCCAGAAATCGTCTCAGAGTTTGATAAGGCAGGACCTCTCTGCAGACATTGGTCAATAATCAGTCGAGAACAGGCTTGAAAAGAGGACAGATGGAAAAGACCAAGAAAAGCTGGTTTATTCTGTCAGAATTTTGCCTTAGCTGATTTTGGTTGTATTAACAATTGTGGGGTAATGTTCCACTGTCAAGAGTGATATTACTGATTTAGATAACTTGGGTTGTTTTTTTTTTAATTATATATATACACACACGTATACATATGCATTCACCTTCATGTTCTGGTACTAGAATTGCATGTAATTAAAGAGGAATATACAGTTTCCTCCCTCAAGGAGCATAGTAACAAGATAAACAGGGCAGCTTTTTAATTTTTTAAAAATATAAGGCATGAGTAATGTGGATAGTAATTTATGTTGTTATTCGTGAAAGTAATTGAAAATGAAGGTGTGGTCATGCCTCCAAGGAATAAATATTTTATGTTTTATATTTGCTCCTTAGGAGATATCTGACATAGTAATATCCACAGTTTAAAAATAAGTGAAAATGATCTTGTTTCACAGTCTTTTCTTTTTAGGTGCATTTGTTTCACATGTTGGAGTAAAACATTGTGAAGCAATAGTTACAGAAAGGCAGTGGAGATGGGAGATAGAAGACGTTCGGCAGGAGTACAGGGAAGACTGTGGAGGAAAGAAAAGGCAGAGGGGAAACCTAAATGTTGACAACAGGATGATTAAAGTCATACTTTTTTCCTTGTGCTCCCACAATAAGTGAGGAAGGATGGCAGTATAATGAAGATCATGTGAGTATAGGAGGATGCTGAGAAAGAATGTCTGTGGCTGCAGATTCAAACTCAGAAGAGCACAGTTCTCCAGAATGGGACTTTGATGGGCAAAATCAACAATCCTTTGTTTGGCACAGTGAGAAGAGGGTACACAGCTGGCAGCAGCAGCTTCTCCAGCCCCCACTGGACATGTTGGATAAGAGGAGCACTAGATGAGGCAGGTTGGAAGAGACTGAATTGTGAGCACCTTGACAGCTCCTCATCTCTGTTGGCTGGGAAGATGCAAAAGCTTCATGTGTTTATGCAGACTTGGAACATGGCCCTGGCCTCTCTCCCATAGGAACTTCCTTCAGATCATCTAGAAAGAACCTGCCTCATTCAAAAGGAATCAGCATAGTAGCAATAGAGAGATGCTATAAGAAAGGAGGTGGGGAGATGGGAAGCAAATGGAAGGTAAAGTACCTACACTAAAAAAACGTTTTCACCTTAGTTGAAAATTAATGGCTGGTCCTGCCACCATGAATTCAAAGAACCTGAGAAAACAAAGAACTCCAGGCAGAGATACAGGAGATCAGGCAAAATAAAGCATGGTGACAGGAGAAAATGGGACCACCAGCAGGCAGAGCCCAGGGAAATAGTGGAAAAGAAAACAAAGGTTATCACAGAACTAAAAGCCACAATGGTAAGAGAATAAAAATGAATACAAACTGCTGAAAACAGTGAAAGATAGGGAAGACAGGGTGAGAAAATGAAGTGGAAATGAACAATTAGAATATAATAGATGCAGAAAAATAAAGAATATCTAACTTAGGTATAATTGGTGTCTCTGAAGCAGACCAAAGAAATGAAACACAAAAACTGAAATATGTTGTTAAAGAAGACTATAGAATAAAGGTTTGAAGTAATCAGTTCAAACTGTATCTCAAGAAAAATGGGCACAGAACAATTGGCACTGAAAACTTTGCTAGGAAAGTGTCTACATTTTAAGGGCAAAGAAAGAATCTTTGGGATATCCAGGCAAAAAGATCACATCCTCTTGAAGAGGGGAAGGAAAAATGAGGCTAGCCACAGTGGATGACAGAAGGCATGGAGCAGTGTCTACAAGCCTGCAACTATTATAGATTGTGCTACTGTAAATACCTGAGAATGTACTTAAGAGTATATAAGATTTATATGAGGAAAAGAATGCACTTTTTAAAAAGATAATTTACAAAAATTGACCATGTATTAAGAAAAAAAATTTTTTTAAATTGAGGGAAATCAGCTGATTGATAAAAATGATACATATCAAAACTTACAGGAAGATGAGGAAGCTGAAGCCCAGATATGCTAAGTAGCTCCCCAGAGTGATGTAGGAGGTAAATGCAGGGCCAGACTCGGAATTCTGTGTGTCTCTAGAGTCTTAAAAATAAATGTATACCAATGTCCAGTAAAAGGGGGGGGGGAATGTTTTGGAAACAGAGGAACATTTGCCCTACCACATCAGAGTAATAAACATACTGAAATTGGTATATAGCCAATAACACATATAGTTGGTACAGCCACACAGAATGTTCCCAAGCAGATCTAAGTTTATAGAAATGTAGTTAGTGATAAGATACAACTTTAACTTACTGGGGAAAAAATAAATTGTACGGCATAATTACCTGGCAGAAAAATTTAGAGCCCTCTGATTCACATCATATATGAAAATCAATTCCAGATCAAATATTTAAATGTAAAGTCCCACAAAGATAGTAGAAGAAAATTGACCAAGAAATTTGTACTGGGGCGGTGAAGGGTGAACAGAGGAGAAGGTGATCTTTAAGCCAATCATTAAATCCAGAGTCAACTAAGGAAAAGACTAACAGGCTGTAGTGCAGTTGACCCTTGAACAGTGCAGGTTTGAATTGCACAGGTCCACTTTTTTATAAGTGGATATTTTTCAGTGGTAAGTACTACACAGGGTCTGTGGTTGGTTGAATTCAAGGATGCAGAGTACTCAGATGCTAAATTATACTCACATAATTTGAAGGTCAAATGTACATACAAATAAAACATTTCTATGTGAAAAGATATGCTGTGGACAAAGTCAGAAGACAGATGGTAGGCCAAGGAAAAATATTTTCAAAACATAACAGCCAGTAGGAGCTAATTTACTTAGTGTGATAGAAAAGTGAACAAAGAGTATAAATAGCCAGTTTGTAGGGGAGAGAAAATGCAAGTGATCAATAAACAGGAAAAGCTACTCAACCTCAGGTAGTTAAGGCAAATGGGAATTGACTCTGTGATGTTACTTTTCCCTTTCAAATTTATAAAAATTAAGTTACTGCTTCTAGTGTTGTTGACAGAACTTTGTGATCCTGGGCAGGATACTTAACATCTCTTTTACTCCATACCTTATGAAAGTGGGAATAATGGTACCTAAATACCTAAATAAAAGTGGGTACCTGCCTCATGGAGATGTTATGAGGATTAAATGAGGTATTGCATGTAAAGCATTACGTATAATGCTTATACTTGGTCCATTATAAGCACTCAGATATTAAAAATTATTATTCAGAAGTAAAAATAATAAATATGCTCACCTTCAGTAGTAAAATACTTCATCTATCAGATTAGCAAAAATGTTAAAGATTATTTTCAGAGTTTTCAGAGGTGTGGGGAAATTGGCACTCTCACATACTGTTAATGAAAGTGTATACGGAAGCAACCTTTTCAAAGGCTGCTGGACAGAATCTGGTACTTTTTTTTTTTTTTAGCTTAAAACACACATTTATTGTCTCATAGTTCCTGTGGCATTAACATCTAAAATGTGATGCAGCGGTTACACTTCTAGCCATCTAGCCAATAAAAGCCTTTGCACATGTGTACCAAGTACTGTTTATAATAGAAAAACAATGGGTTATAGCCACAGTAACTATGAATAGTTAAACTATGGTGTGCTTACCACAGTCTGCTGTGGAAGAATGAGGTACAGCTATTTATACTGACGTGAGATCTTCCAGGATGTTGTTAAAAGCAAGTTGCAGAATACATTTTATGGTCCAAGCCTACCTATGTGTTTTTTTTTTTTTAACCCACCGTATACACATATATACAAATGCACAGAGAACCCTTTGGAAAGTAGTTTATATCAAACTGGTTTGAGAGTCAGTAAGTAGAATTGAGGGTGAAGTTACTGGGAGACTTTACCACTTCACTCTGTATTATATGAATATTCAAGAGAACTTACATTCTCTTCCATTAAATTTTTAACACGAGTATATGAACAGAAAAATGAATAACAGTGAAAGCGAATTGTTATTCCTTTCGGTAGTTGGTTGGCAATTTAGAGCAGAAGAGCTAAAGCAAGTTACGCTCAGGATGAAACATGAGTCTGTGCAAACACATGAAGTCTTTGGGAAGATCAGGAAAGATGAAATCCCAGCCATCTCCTGACTTCTTCCCTGGGTTAGGTACTGTTGGACAGAGCTTGTCAAACCTTGCTGAATCAGATCACCAGGGAGGTTCTTAAGAATATAGACTCCTGGGCCCCACTTGGCACTTGTTGAATCAGAATCTTGGGCTAGAGGTGGGGAGCCCAGGAATGTGTAAAGCACTCTAGGTAAATCTGGTAGCCAGATTTGAAACCATTGCTGTTGGCAGTACAAGCAGGAGTAAGACACAGGCCCTGTTTTTAACATGTTTACTAAGTGAAATAGTATGACAGTCATGTAAGTGCTTTCAAAGGCAGTGTGGGATTAGTCACCAAATGGATGGAATAAATAAGTACTGAGAGACCACGGTGCTAGGAAGACTGCAGGTGGTTTATGAAGGAGGTGAGATGTAAGAATATTAAAAGCTTGTACACTGAGGAAGGAACCATACTGAGCAGTTTATGTACAAAAGGTGTTAACATACAAGCCTATGAGGTGTAGGTGCTGTGAATATCCTCACCTTACAGATTGGAAACAGGTTTAGCAAAGTTAAGTAGCATGTCCAAGGTCCTACAGCTAGCAAGTGGTAAGTAAGGAGCCCTGGAAGCCTGATGCCACTGTGCTTTGAGGGTTTTATAAGCAAGAGGGCAGCGTGAGGCGAGGGAGGGGAGGCACTCACTGGATAAATGAAAGTGGAAGGTAAGGTAGGCCCTGGGAAAGCCTCGAATGCCTGGTTAAGTGGATCCTAAGTGGCCGATGCTCACAGGATCTGATACTTTGAGGCTTGGGGAGAAGTCACCAATGGCTTGAAAAGCAGCTTCTAGAAGTAGCAGCATTTTTCTCTTCTAGTTTAGCCTTACAGTGTTACCTGCGTGGTTGGAGAGAGGGGGTTTGTCTTTTGTGCTTGCTGCCCCATCCCCAGCACTTAGAACAGTGCCTGGCACCTGATAGCCACTTGGTAAATATTTGAATAAATACATGAATGCAATATCTGGCTCAGAATCTATATAAGAGGCTTATTCGTTATTCTGTCCAATGCGCCACAAAATGTAGCTTCTCACCTGTTCTCTCCTCCCTCTCTCCCCAAGTCCGACACCAGTTTTCCCTGTCCCATCTAGAATCTTCCTTTATGTTTTGTTTTCTGTAAAGGTCAGATTGTCGACTTGTTAATTGCTTAAGAACTGTTCATTCTGTCGAAGTCCCTCTCAGGTTATCCCTTGCCATTCTCACTGCCGGTCACCTCAGGCCCTTAACCTTTCCCACCTGTTCCCCTGTGGGTCTCCCGGCTGAGCTCCCCGCCTGCAGCCTCTTCCCGGATCCAGTCAGTATTTCCCGGCATTGCCAGGCCCCATGCTCAGACCTCCAAGGCCGCGTAGTCCTCCCGCCGCCTCTTAGACACCTTCACGGGGAAAGCCCACCTCCGTGCTCAGTTTGCTGTCAGGACTCCCCAGCCTGCCCTAGGCGTTTCGTCCTCTCTTGCTGCCCCCAAGGGGGTCACTGAGTTAGCTGCTCTGCCCCATCTGCCAGGATGCCTTCCGTTTCTGTGCCTTCTCAGAACCTTTCCCTAACACCTCTGAAGACTGCTCAGGTCCCAGCTCCTTTTTCCTCACTTGCCTGCTTTGAATTGCTGCTCATTCCTCTACACTGTTTATATCTGTTATAAATAAGCAGCTAATCTGCCGAGCACAGCTGCTGAAGTACATGAAGTGCAGTGGGTAAAGACGTGTCTCGAAATAGTAGGAGGCACAGCGTTTTCATGTAAGTAATGCTGCATATTGACTCTGACCTCTCTTAGACTCAGTTTCTTTATCTAGGAAATGATAATAATGAGTGAATCTATATCACAGGTTTGTGAGTATTGGATGAGGAAAGACTTATAGTACCTGGCTCATAGCAAGTGCTCATGGGGGTAAGGGGTAGTTAGGGAGTTTGGGATCAACATGTACACACTGCTATATTTAAAATGGGTAACCAACAAGGACCTACTGTACAGCACAGGGAACTCTGCTCAATGTTATGTGGCAGCCTGGATGGGAGGGGAGTTTGGAGGAGAATGGATACATGTATATGTATACGCTAATATAAAATAAAAAGTTAAAAAAAAATAAAAAAAAATAGAATAAATAAATAAATAAGCAGCTAATCATGTATTACCTTGTGACATCACTTGTGTTTCTACCTTAGGGCAGTGTTGTTTTTGAGCAGTGGGGGTTTTTTTCCTCCTTTTACATCTTCATACATTATCTCCCCCAGCGTATTATATGATTTTTGAAAGTATGCAGTTACTCCATAAAAATGAATATTTAGGTTTAGTCATCGTATGGATTTTTAAAAGTCAGACATGGATGGCAAGATCTATAAATATACATAGAAAAATTCTTAGGAATCTACAAAAAAGCTATTAAAACTAATAACTAATTTAGCAAAGTTACAGGATCCAAGATTAACAGACAAAAATCAATTGTATTTTTACATAGTAGCAATAAGCAATTGGAAATGGAATTTTAAAAACATTCCATTTATAATAGCATAAAAATAATAGGAATAAATTCAGTAAAAGAAATGCAAGATTTGTACATTGAAAACTTCAAAGCATTGCTGAGAGAAGTCAAAAGTAAGTGGAGAAATAGGTTCTGTTTATGGGTTAGAAAACCCAATGCTATTAAGACAATAATTTTTCCAAACTGATTCATAGGTTCAGCACAGTCCCAGTCAGAATCTCAGCAGGTTTTTTGTAGAATTGTACAAGCTGGTTCTAAAGTTTACACAGGACTTCCTAGGTGGCGCAGTGGTAAAGAACCCGCCTGCCAATGCAGGGGGCGCAGGTTCGAGCCCTGCCCTGGGAAGATTCCACATGCCACGGAGCAGCTAAGCCCATGCGCCACAACTATTGAGCCTGTGCTCTAGAGCCCGTGAGCCACAGCTACTGAGCCCATGTGCTGCAACTATTAAAGCCCATGCGCCTAGGGCCTGTGCTCCACAACAAGAGAAGCCACCACAATGAGGAGTAGCCCCTGCTCGCAGCAACTAGAGAAAGCCCGTGTGCAGCAATGAAGACCCAACGCAGCCAATAAATAATTAAAAAATAATAATAAAATAAAATAAACACAGAAAAGTCAACATATAGTAATAGCCATTTTGAAAAAGAACCACAAAGTTGGAGAGCTGACGCTCTCTGATTTCAGGACTTCACTAGGAAGCTGCTATAGCCAGGATGGTGTGGTCCTGGTCAATGGACAGGCATATACACCAGTGGGACAGAAAAGAAAGTCCAGAAATAGATGCACAGATACATGGTCAATTGATACTCAACAAGGAGACCAAGGTCATTCACAGGAGGAAGGAAGAGGAAAACATAGGAGGAAAATACTTGTACAGCTAGAGTTGGGCAAAAATTTCTTAGCTAGGACACAACAATCATGAGCTGTAAAAGAAATGATATACTGACATCAAAATTTAAAATTTCTGTTCTTCAGTAAACACTGAGAGAAAATAACAGAACAGCCATAGACTATGAAAAGATACTCGCAAAATGCATAACCAGGGACTTGTATCCAGACCATATAAAGAACTCCCCAAACTCTATGAACAGAACAACCCAGTAAAAAATGAAGCTATTCTGTATGATACTATAACAGTGGAAACATGTCATTATACATTCGTCAAAACCGATAGGAACCTATAGGTCATACAACACAAAGAGTGAACATAAACTATGGGCTTTGGATAATGATGTATCAATGTAGGTTCATCACTTGTGACAAAGGGACCACTTTGGTGCAGACATGTTGATAGTGGAGGAGGCTGTGTTTGTGT
This sequence comes from Hippopotamus amphibius kiboko, assembly GCF_030028045.1. Lineage (NCBI taxonomy): Eukaryota > Metazoa > Chordata > Mammalia > Artiodactyla > Hippopotamidae > Hippopotamus > Hippopotamus amphibius. Next base: position 48,334,986 of record NC_080202.1, on the reverse strand, counting down.
GGGGGCAGGTGGCATATGAGAACTATCTCTACTTTCTGCCCAATTTTTCTGTGAATCTAAAATATAAAGTTTTTTTTAAAGGACAAAATATTTGAACAGACTTAGGAGAGAATAAATATGCATGCAAATAAGCACATGAAAAGGTGCTCAGTATTATTAGTGATTAGGGAAATGCAAATTAAAATACTACCACACACCTCTTAGAATGACTTTTTTTAAAAGCTGGCAATACCAAATGCTGACAGAGATGTGAAACTCATGTATTGCTAGTGGAAATGCAAAATGACACAGCCACTTTAGAAAACAGGTTGGCAGTTTATTATTTTTTAAAAATAAAGGTACACTTACGCTTACAATATGACCCAGAAATTTCACTCTTAGTTGTTTACCCAAGAAAAATGAAAGCTTGTCAAAAACAAAAAAATTTACACATAAGTGTTTACAGCAGTAATATTTATAATTGGCCCTAAATTAGAAGTAACCCGAAAGCTCATCAACTGGTAAATGGATAAATTATGGATAAATACATCCACACGATACAGTATTATTCAGCAATAACAAAAAGGACACTACTGATAACAACAACATGGATGAGTCTCAAAAGCATCCTGCTGAAAGTAGCCCGTCACAAGAGACTCAACACTGTGACTCCATTTACGTGATGTTACCGAAGAGGCAAAACCATAGTCAGGAGCTGCTTGTGGGTGGGGACTGACTGCAGAGGAGCCCAAGAGAACTTCTGGGGGTGATGGAAATATTCTATATCTTAACTATTGTGGGAGGTTATACAGCTGTATACATTTACAAATGTATACATTCCAAATCATTGAACTGTACACTTAAAGTAAGTGAATTTTCTTGTATGCAGTTGTACCTAAATAAAATTGTTTAAAAAAAAAAAAAGATAGGACAATACTGGTATCTGAGGCTGAAGTCAGCAAGACAGGAGTGGAAGGAATTCTCTCTGCTGCATGGTTAGCGTTTACCCTCTTGTTTCTCCTCCCTGCCGTTCCAGCTTCCGGCTGGCAGAAGTTCATAAGCAAATGTGTATAGCAAGTGGCATTTCCTACTGAGCCAGACTGAGTTTGACAGCAGAGGGTGGAAGTTAATACTGATCCAAAACCGACTCAAAGAAAAGGTGACCAGAGGCACATGGGACTGTCTCCTCAACAGCACCCACTTTTCTGCCAGTTGCGAGTGGTTTTGGTTCTCAGCTGCTCGTTTGGCATGCCCTCCTGTGTCACCATGTTACTAGCACGTGGGGGCAGGGGGGGTTGGTTAGAGGAGGAGGCAGTTTGTGTACGATTGCCTTTTTAGGTGAGATGTTAACTTTGCCAGATGGCACTGAATGCCCACAGCACCTCCAGCCGGGGCGGCTGCACACTGTCGGGTGCCTTGGGTTGTGGGGGAAGGAGTAAGGGCTGGACAGAGGACGCAGCTCTGCTGGTGCTGGCGCAGGAGTGCAGGAGCTGGAGTCAGAAAACCTGTATGCAGACTCTGTCCCTGCCTCTCGCTAGCTCTGCAGTCTTCAGGGTGACTCAGCCCCTCCGAGGCTGGGTTTCCTCGTCTGAGCAGCAGGCCGGTGGGATGAGATGGCCTCTCTCTCTGACAGTTCTTGGCTCTGTACTGAAGGGTGGTGCGGTGTCAGGATAGCTGTCACCGACAGGGACCTGCTGGTGTATCTGGTGCTGCTCCAGGGAAGCAGATGTTTACGTGGCTCGGTTTTGTCGTGTCACAGGTCCAGCTTGTTGGTTTAGATGAAGAGAGTTCGGAGTTTATTTGCCGGAACACCTTCGACCATCCGTACCCCACCACAAAGCTCATGTGGATCCCTGACACGAAAGGCGTCTATCCAGACCTGCTGGCAACCAGTGGCGACTATCTCCGCGTGTGGAGGGTGAGCGGGTGCTTGGTGGGCCTCCTTGGCGTCAGCTACTTGTAGCGGCGTGGACTCACGGAGAGCAGGCCAGGTCGCTGCAGCCGGGAGAGCTTGTTTGGTTCGGCAGGTTTCCTAGTGAGTCCAGCCAAGGTTCCTTGAAGCCCTGCTGCCGGCTGCAGGCGGCCCTGGGAACTTGAGGCTCGGTGAGCGTGATGTAAGGACGAGGGCCTTCTGCAGGGGTGGGAACTCTGGCGGCTTCTTATTCTGTTTGCAGCCAGGATAGTTTTGAATAAATTAAACAGAATCCCAGGCCACTGCTTCCAGTGCAGCGTCGGGGTGGATCAGGGGCCTCCCCTGCCCTCAGCCGAGCCGGCACCTTGACCTCTCCTGTAGCCGGAGGTGTGGCGCCCAGCCAGGCAGCGTACAGACGCTCTGGTTTGGGCAAGGTAAGAAGACCTCGCGTCTAGAAGGATTTGGGGGTGAAAATTTGGGAAACAAAGCAGCAGAGGAGAAAGCTTGGAAAGAAGTAGCATTCAGGTAGTTCCTCTGGGTTTTATTACTTTGTGATAAAAATGTCCCCCATGTCTTAAATTTACAAAGATGTCATCTAAAAGAGGCTTTAAAGATTTTTTGTGAAGATAAGACGGGCTGAGATTTTTAAAATTATTGTTCTTTCAGGTGGGTGAAACAGAGACCAGGCTGGAATGTTTGCTGAACAATAACAAGAACTCGGATTTCTGTGCTCCTCTGACCTCCTTCGACTGGAATGAGGTGGATCCTTATCTTTTAGGTAAGGGAGTAAGGGAGGGCGTGTCCCAGTGTGAGGACGTAAAGACACGTTTTCTCAGGTATAACACTGGGCCGTGAGGTACGTGCAGCATCCCAAAACGGGGCTGAGCAGGAAAAAGGCTGAGTGTGGAACGTGGTTATGAGTTCCTCCCGTGGCGTTGAGCTTCCCACGTGTGCATGTCTCGTCTCTCCCGGCAGAGTCGAAGGCCCTGGGGTGAGGACTGAGTACGCGACTCTTTTGGGCTCTCCCTCCCTGTACTCAGGAAGTGTCTGCGGCGTGTTGTCTCCTGGGCTGAACGGATGAACAAGCACAAAGAGAGACGCTGGCGTGGGAACCTCACCTCCGTCAGCTGCTGACGTGCACTGGTTGTTTCCAGGTACCTCCAGCATTGACACGACCTGCACCATCTGGGGGCTGGAGACCGGGCAGGTGTTGGGGCGAGTGAATCTTGTGTCCGGCCATGTGAAGACCCAGCTGATCGCCCATGACAAAGAGGTACTGATGCTCTTGCACAGCTGCTTTTTGTGCCCTCAGTGTGAGGTCAAGCTGTTCTCCCCCTGTTTTGCAAATGACATGGAAAATCATAATATAATATAATGCTGACGTCATCTTGTCTAAATTGAAAACAGTAGTGTGTCAGAACAGTGGAAAATAACACTGTTATAAATGAGTGCATCTTTTTGGCTGATATAAACAACTTATTCTGTAGTCTGTCATTTTTCTTTCTATGCCAGAGATTGCTGGTTTTTAATAATGATATCTCTTATAGACAAACTTGGACCTGATGTGATTAAAAAATAATCTTAGAGTAACACTTATCTTGAAGTATATTTACTTTTTGGGGAGCAGGAAGGCAAGAAGAGAGAAAATTTCCTGGCAGACAAAACTAATTCATCAATTTTTCTCTAAACTTGTCTTATGAAATTCTAGTATGTTCACTTAATACTTATACTTTTAACACTATTTGAAATTGAATATGGTTTATTTTGATGGTGATATTTTTCCCGTGTTTACTAGAAGAGCCAAAAGGAGCTGTCTGTGATTGTGTTAACAAAGCATTCTTCTGAGTGATTTTGTAAAATGGTCATAAACCTTTAACTCCTAGAGCTGCCGCATGCTGGTCCTCTACCAGCAAAATTACAGGACGTTTCATATAGGTAGTGTTTCCTTTTCTACCTCACCTTGCACAGCAAGGAGTATTAATATCTGTACAGATAAAAAGGATGCCTTGATAGTAGGTGAGAAACTTCAGGTTGGTTGTCCACAGAATGGAAAGTTGGTGACCAGCTTATCATACTTAGTAAGAGGTTGTTCTTTGGCTTTCTGTGCTCCCAAGGGTATGATCTGTTACAAGTCTGCTGGACTTTGCTACCATAAACCCAGGGGCAAAGGAAGAGTTTGTCCTGCCGAGACCAGCAAGAAGTTCTGGGAGCCCTCTTGGCATCAAGTGGAACAAGTTGCTACATTTTAGTTCTGTGACAGCTTAGCCTGCTGTTCTCTGTCAGGGTCCAACCCAGAAAACTAGAGCTACTCTAAATGTTTAAACTGAGGGGATTTAATGAGGAGATTGCTTACACAGACGATGGGAAAGCTGAGAAGCCACACCGGGGCCGCAGTGAGGTAACCTAGACAACAGGAGCAGCGATCTCAACAGCAAACAGGCCCTGGACCAGTACCCTGGCCTCGAAGAAATGAACCTCAGGGTGGTTGTTCTGAGAGAAACACGATACCCCCTAGGACCTTCGATTCTTCTCAGTCCGCCTGTCTGTGTGGAAGTAAGGACTTGCTGGGAGGTTCTCGGTGCTACTGGCAGATAGGTGCAGAGGAAGGTAGCATGTCTCTGGAGTTGTCGCCCTCCCTGGGCTTATGATGAAATACATGGTGGAGCACAGAGGAAGGAGCAGTCAGAGCTGAGCTTTACATGCTTGGCTGTATGGCCTGTGGGCACCTTATCGCTTCATCGTGCTGCTGTGGTGTCCCTGTCCCTGGGAGTTACTGAGAGTCAGTCCTGGGTGCATGTGGGGATGAACACGCCCCAGCCTGGATGTAGCTGGTCAGTGCCGGACAGAGCCTCGATCTGTCGGGCCTCCTTGTGATGACTGGCCCAGTCCCCCTTGAACCACTCCTAATCCCTACCATGGAAAGAGAAGTGTGATTTCTTCACGGTCAGCCAGAGGAACAGGGATTTATGAGGTTGGATAGAAACAGGTGCTTGTTGGTCAGCATCCCTCAGTAGGTAGGACCTCCAGAAAGCTGGAGTCACGGGACCAAGTGAGAGAGTCTACTCATGTCTCCCCAGAGGTCAGCTGTGACTGTTCTTGACTCCAGAAGATGGGTTTTGTTTGGCACTTTGTTTTTCTTTTTCAGATTCTCTCTCTCCACTTGTCTGGCTCGGGCTTTGTCTCTCTGTCCCTTTCTTTTTCGGAAGCTCTCTGTTTCTCTCTGCCTCTGCTTTCGCATAGACATTAGCGGAGTGCAGTGTTCACAGCAAGTAACAAGTGCAGAAAACAATGATGCAAAACCTAAATTGGGGCTTCCCTGGTAGCACAGTGGTTAAGAATCCACCCGCCAATGCAGGAGACACGGGTTCGATCCCTGCACCAGGAAGATCCTACATGCCACAGAGCAACCAAGCCTGTGCGCCACAACTGCTGAGCCTGCTCTCTAGAGCCTGTGAACCATAATTATTGAGCCCTCATGCCACAACTACTGAAGCCCGTGCACCTAGAGCCTGTGCTCTGCAACAAGAGAAGCCACCACAATGAGAAGCCCTCGCACTGCAACAGAGTAGCCCCTGCTCACCGCAACTAGAGAAAGCTCGTGTGCAGCAATGAACACCCAATGCAGCCAATAAATAAGTAAATAAATGAATTTAGATTAAAAAAAAGTGAACTTATATATTAAAAACAAGTAATAATAAGTGCGGAAAACAATTATTCAAAACCTAAATTGATTCATTTATGAACACAAACCAACTAGGAGAAGAGAGAGCATGTCCTAGGGCAAGAGAGCGGTATTAAGCCTCTTCTTAAATATAGGAACACCCGAGCCTCCCGAGATTCAAAACTGCTGTTACCTCTTTCTCGCAAATGAGTCTCAGGTCCAGGTTTCACAGCAGAACCGTGGCTGCTTCCACCTAGCAAGTCGATGGTCTCGGCCTTCATGTGCTCATGGATCTGCCTCTGATCGCACACAGATGAAAGCCACCAAGGCCCAGGAAATAAACGTCTCGATCTCGTAACAGGGCGGCAGGAGATAGTCACTGGCTCTGGCTTCACTGAGCCTGTCCAGGCCTACAGAATACTTGCTCAGAGTTACTTGTGCTCTGATGGGCAGCGGGGTACGTGCTCTTTGTCTTATCATGGGAGGTGGAGGAAAGATGCTTGGAAAGCAGGCAGTGAGAATAAGCCAGCCAGTTCCCGGAGCAGAATGATCTTCACTCTTTGGAAAGTCATGGATGTTAGCACTCTGAGGTTCCAGTCCTCACAGGCGCTGTTCGGCTTCATTTACCTCCTCTGGGTCATGAGCAAGGGTTTAGGTGCACTGGGGATGGCAGATTTCCCTGCTACCGGGAAGGGAGGTAACGGACCTGAATCTGACTGTTGCTTCTGATTCACCAACAGGTCTATGATATTGCGTTCAGCCGGGCCGGCGGTGGCAGGGACATGTTTGCCTCTGTGGGTGCCGATGGCTCGGTGCGGATGTTTGACCTCCGTCATCTAGAGCACAGCACCATCATTTACGAAGACCCACAGCACCACCCACTGCTTCGCCTCTGCTGGAACAAGCAGGACCCCAACTACCTGGCCACTATGGCCATGGACGGAATGGAGGTGAGAACCCCGCTTCAGGCTAACATAGGCCCTGCCACTCAGCTCCGGCTCTGCTTAGTATATCTAGAAGAGTGGTTCTCAGCTGGTGGCAGTTTTCTCTGCAGAGGAGTTTTGGAACTATCTGGAGATGTTTTTGGTTGTCCCAGCTTCTGGGGGCGGGGAGGATGCTACTGGTGTCTGGTGGGTGGAAGCAGGGATGCCGCTGCACATCCTGTGGTGCCAGGACCGCTCCCCACAACACAGAAGTATCCACCCAACACGTCAGCAGTGCTGAAACTGAGGAAACCTGGTCTAGAACAAGGACTGTGTGGTAAGAACTTGTACTCTTTGGAGAGTTGGAGTCGGAGCCAAGAAACGCAGTATCTAAAGAGTAAACCAAGTCATACATGCTTACGGTGCAGAGTAAGGAAACAGGCAGTTTCCCCTCTGTAGTCGGGACAGATCTGTCCAGCCTTGGTGAGCAGACATGGAAATGGCAGCTCCGTGGCCTGTTACTTGATAAAAGCAGTAAATTGTGGGTAGAGATGATGCAGTGATTAATTTTATTTTGATGAAACTGGTACTGTGGGCTGCTTACCTTTCAAATTTTGCTTTGGGCTGCGGGGGAAAGGGCTCTCGTTCTGCCCAGCTGAGCACGTGCAGGATTCTTAGCACACGCACCTAATAGGACTTGGTGGATTATTCAAATACACGCTACGTACTCCTGCTTCTGCCCTGCATCCTAGAGGCCTTGTGTTGGTTATGACACAACTGCCTGTGCCTTTGTTTTCTTTTTCCTCAATCCTGTAGCTATTTTGGGGACCGAGACCCTCTGTCTCTAAGTGTCTTTAAATCTACAAATGAACAAGTTATACTTAAATTTTTTTTTCTTGTGTAGTGTCTTGTTTTTTCTGTCACTCCCTGAAGTTTCTGGGCCTTTTTCTCGTTATGTCTGCAGGTAGTGATTCTGGACGTTCGAGTTCCCTGCACGCCTGTCGCCAGGTTAAACAACCACCGAGCGTGTGTCAATGGCATTGCTTGGGCCCCACATTCATCCTGCCACATCTGTACTGCAGGTAACTACTGGGGGTGATGGGGAGGGAGAGGTACGCAGACCTTCCTCTTATCTCCTTAGAATTGTAATCCTTACTATATTCCAAGGATAGTTTGAGAGCTTTACACAAAGGAACTCCATTGAGAGCCTCCCTACACTTGTGAAATTGAAGCAGTCCACATTTCCAGATGATCTGTACCCTCAGTGATGTCAGAGCATCTATATACCATTTACAGCATTTATCAGTTATAGGCTTGTGCCACTACCGTGCCCCTCTGAAATCTCGGTTGGCACAGAGGACTCATCCAGAAATGTGGAGGAGAGGAGCAGTCTCTAGTCTCTCTTGGATGTAGCTGAATCTTTGGGACTGTCCCCTGGGAGAGGCCAAAAGCGCCGAGCTCTGGGTGCACTGAAGGGCCCCGCACAGGCTGCCCGGGTCGGTGGTGTGTAACGTGTAGTTCCCATTTCTCCATTTGCCAGACCCAAAAGAGTACCCCTTAAAAGTACGCTGGCCATCAGTGTGCCTTTATTCTAGAAACAATGTCTGTTATTAAAAATTAAACAATACGGAGGTGTGAAAAACAGGTGAAAGTCATCTCCTCTCCTTCCTTTCCCATTTCCACCTCAGTCCCACTCTGCATGGGTGACCTCTCACGACGGTCGGCGTGTCTCCTTCCAGACCTTTTTAGGTGGATCCATGCAAACACGTGCCTCCCACGTGAATACCTTGCCTCGATGTTACAGACAGGATTCCACTCCAGCCCCATAGCGTTCTGCTCCTTTTCTTTCTCACAGCCTTGGGTTTCCTTCTCACACACGCTTCCCTTCCTCACGAATCTGTGGCACCCTCATTTCCTGGTTCATTATGGAGCCAAAGGAGCAGTGTCGTGTGGTGGTTTTCTGCCATTTTGGCCTGACCTCGAAAGGCATGAAGCTTTTCTTAATGGGGGCCTCTGCTCACGCCTGTCTGTCTGGTTGAGGAGCAGCAGAGGCCCGCCGCTGTCCTGTGTGCCTCAGGTTGTGGCCTGACTTCTTCACGCTTGCCCTCTTTTCCCAGGGGCGTGGCTAGGGAAGGTGGGAGGAGCGAAAAGAAAGAAAGGCCCATCCAGCAGAAGCCCGCCTTCGCCAGACCCGCGGCTGGGTGTGTGCTGCAGCCGCCCTGCGCCCTCCCAGTGGCAGGAGCTGGTGCTGAGGAGCGTGCTTGGTTGAGCGTTGAGGGAAAGACACTTAGTGCTTTAGAGGTGCCGAGTGTTTACGCCAACTCCCCCCATCTCTTGACACAGATCGTCCCGGGAGGGGCATCTTGCACCCATGCCCAGGTTATGCGGCCTTGGTAGGAGGCCTCTGAGGGTTTGGTTTATTCGGGAGAGAGACAGGCTCGTCACATCGGGATGGGTGATGGGACTAGGGGACACTGTGGTGTGGAAGGTCATTGCTCTTTTTTTCTCTCTTAAATTAAGAACTTATTATTTGGATCATAAAAGTAACGTGACCACCACATTACACATCACTTGGGAACTAGAGAAAAGTAAACATAACTCATAACCTTGCGGTCCTAATGGGACCACTGGTCTCATTTTGATACATTTCTTTCTAGTCACTTTTCATGTGCTTATCTCTTTTTTAAGGTGCTTACCTTCTTTCTGGTATTTCCCAGGGCCCTTTTCTTGGGCACATGTCCCCACAGCACTGTATCTCATTATCTGTATAACAGCTCCTTGAGGTATCAATGTCCATAAGACGGGGGTGGGGGAATCCCATTAAATAATTGAATCACCAGAGAGGGATCTTTAATCACTCAGATATTTTCAGTGGCTGAAAATGACAAGTTTGGGGATCGCGTGCATCCCATCCCATCTTCCTTTCCTGATGCCTGCCCCAGGTGAGATGAGGTGCCCACCCAAGTCCCTTCTGCCATCCTAGCTCTGCTGTGGTGAAGGAGGCCCCGAGACACAGGGGCAGAGGCCTTGCTTTGCATCCGGGCTCTGCCCCTCCCCGGTGCATAGCTCTGTGGTGTGGGACCTGTGTCCTAACATTTCCTCATCTGTAAAACAGGGGCTTGCAGTAAAACCTCCCTCACTGGGGTTTTGGGGAGCGAATGCTTTGTAAACTGTGATCCCCGGACGCGGATGCAAGGGTCAGGATCCCCGCTGCCTGAGCCTGACCTTGCTTGCCGGCTCTCTGTGTCCCTAGCGGATGACCATCAGGCGCTCATCTGGGACATCCAGCAGATGCCCCGGGCCATTGAGGACCCCATCCTGGCCTACACCGCCGAGGGGGAGATCAACAACGTGCAGTGGGCGTCGACTCAGCCCGACTGGATTGCCATCTGCTACAACAACTGCCTGGAGATACTCCGAGTGTAGTGTCGGTGGCGCCGTGCCTGTGTGGCAGGGGCTTGTGTGTTTCCCGCCTCCGTCCCACCCCCAAAGTAAGAAGAAACGTGTTTCCGGTGGCCAGTACGTCTTTCATGGCTTTGCACCTACTGTTACCAGAAGCTGCTCTCGGAGTCCCCGGCCAGCCACCCCACCGCTCTCTGTGCCGGACTCCGTGCTGTGTGGCGCGGCCTCAGCCCAGAGCTAAGTTTTGAGATCGTTCTCTCCTTCCCTCATCTCTTTTGGCTCCTCAATTAAAACTCTCTGTGTATTTGTTTGCCAGCCGTTGTGTTAATGAGCACTGTGGGCACCGGCTCTGTGCGCGTCATCTGTCCCAGGGGGGTGTCTGCCGCCGCCCGAGGCGGCGACCTGCGTCTGTGTCCGTGTGAGCACTTGCGTGGGAGCAAACGCCTGTGTGAAGCTGTCTTTCTTCCTGTTATCAGTGTCTTTAACAGATTTCAACTTTGTATATTTTTTATCTATCAGGCTAATTTTTTTACGAAAAGAATTGGACTCCCTGTTCTCTCCCTTCATTTCATTGCCCTCCCTGTTTGCACCTTCCTCTCTTCCCTCCCTGCCTGGATCTGGCCCCAGGCCCTTGACCCCACGAGCAGTTTGCCTTCTAGAGTCACTGCCTGAGCAGAACGTACCTGACCGGGAGTCCCAAACCGCCTCGGTGCTCTGAAGTCAGCCAGCTCTTACACCTTTGCTCAGCCTGGCTCTTCTCAAGGGCATTCTGGGCTCCAAAACAGATCTGTGACACCTTCTGTTACTCCCTGAAGTACCTTGTCCAACCCCCTGGGACCTGCTGAGCTAGCCAGGCTGATTGGGGTGCCTGACTGAGGGGAACGGTGGCAGGAAAGCTGAGCTTAGAGCATGTTTCTGGGACATTGTTTAAGAGACTGTTTTTCCCTCCAGGTGTAAGCCCCCAGCCATTCTCTTTCATGTCTTGAATGATAGGCAAGAATGAAGTATAAGCTGAACTTCAGTATCTGTTTGTTTAGTTTAATGGGACTGGTGGTATTTTGGCCACTCTTTGGATAGAGTGCTCTGAGGTGAGAGAGCCCCACCTGACAGGTACAATCTGAGCGTCTAGCCTGAACAGGATCTCAGAGTGTGGGAGACTGTCAGCGCTTGCAAAGGATAGACTAATAGGCTGTGGTGATCCCAGGCCATCAATTAAATAGAGAGCAGGAAAGGGTTCAGAGACCCAGGGTCAGCCAGTTCAGAGCTCCATAGACCCCTGTCAGCCACCGTGACCCCAGGTTAGGTTCTGAGCAGTATTGGATTGTAGGCTGCGGGTGTCTGTTTCCGTTACATGAATGAGTTCCGTGGAGGGGGCTTGTATGTGATGCCGGTGGTAGGTGAATCCTTGGACAGGCAGAGTCTGGGACATGCTAAGAGTCGGGAGAGGAGTTTGGTTTGCTGTGCTCTGCCAAGTGCCCTAAGGTTTCTGAGACCCTCTCAGAGTTAAGCATCTGAGAGTAGAGAGAAGCAGACCTTGAGGCCGATGGTTTTGTTCACTTCTCACCTGCTCTTGAGAAACAAAGCAGTTAGCTTTGTTCTTCTGGGCCCTTAAACCCTCTTGGTTGAGTCTTCCTTTTCAGAAGCAGATGTATTTGTATCTCCAAAGTCATAGCTCTTTGCTTGAATACATGGGGGCTTGTCCCAAAGAAAAAGGCTCTTTTTTCAGTCAGGGTATTTCCCCTTGTACCTTTATACTTTCTTCTGATTTTGAGGCTCTTTGGCTGGCCATCTGCTTGAGGTCAACTCTCCTGCATTTAAACCAGATTTGCACCGCATCATTTGGAGATGTAAAGTGAAAATAGCACTTGATCAGAACCCTCCTCTGCTTGTTATTGTGTTTGATGGTTCCTGGTCCTTCCCTCAAGGGTAGCAAGTCTAAATTGAATGTCACTTGCTCTAGGAGGCCCTCAGTTCCTTCCTGTAGGAGGTCTGAAATGGAGGTCTAGTGGTAGAGAGGGCTGGTCCTGCTGCGGCAGGGCTTAACTACACTGAGGTCTGAGTTAAGATTCCTCTCCTGATCCGCACTTTTATGATCTGAGTGGTGAGAAGATTTATCAACTTTAACTTGAAACAACCTGAAGAAAAAAAATTAGTTAATAGAAATTGGGATATATTTGGATAAAGTTGCTATTTGCTGTGGAAACCAACAACTTTTGATGTTTTTCCCCTTGCCCTGCAGAATCCCAGCCTGTCACCCTTCCTAGGCCCTGCAGTGTGGTCCTCTTCCTCCCGACATCCCACCTGGGCCCAGGTGAGACTCCCCAGTCTCCCTAAGCAGACACACACACGCTCATAGCAGCTGGGATGCTGGGATTTTGAAGTCCTGGCTCCCTCACCCTTCCTTTATGCCGTGGGCCAGATGGCCTCATGGCTGAGGAGAGGATTTCTGTAGTCTCGGGATTTAGAAAGCCTCTTAGTCAGCCATGCTCCAGGAAGCAGAGATCTGTTGCAGTTTCTAAAGCAAGTGTTTGTTTAATTTGTTTAGGTTCTCAGATTGCAGCCGGAGAGACTGGGTGGGAGGCTCTGCCTCTGCTCTCCTTGAACGTAGAAAAGCTGCTGCCAGGACTGCACTGGAAAGGCCGCAGCGGCACTTCTGGGCTCTAGCTCTCCCGGTGGTGGCCCCTGACATGCTCATGGCCCCCTGAGTCACAGCCGCTTTTGTTTTCCTTGTCCAGCCTGAGGGGAGGGGAGCGCTGAATAAAAGAGGCCTCAGGTTCCCTGTCAGAGAGCTGGTGTGTGGATCCAAGTCCTTCAGGAGCTGCAGTGTTCACACCCAGAGAGTCAGAAACCTCTCTCTCCAGGGAGGAGCCAGGCTGAGAGATGAGGACTTGAAGAGGGAAGTTATTTGATAACCAGGTGAGAATTTCTTATTAGAACCAGGATCAGCTCTCAGAGAACTCGTTAAGAAACAGAAAAAAAAAGATTAAGACTCCAACAAGTTTTTGATGACAGGTGTGGCTGAAATTTTAGGAAGAGATTAAGAGTGTGGGAGAAAATCAGTGGTAACAAAGGAGAAAATATTAGAGGGCAGTAAAGGTCTGAGGTGGGAATGCATTCAGACTGTCTGTCGTGTGGCCGTGGAGTGAGACTGTGCTCTCGGCCTGTGTCCACCTTCCTGGACTGTTCATCGGATGCCTGTGATGCCAGATAACTTGGCACAGGGTGACGGGGAACCACTTCCTGCTGCAGGTCAGCCTTGGTGTCGTTTGGTGTAGAAATCTGCAGAAGTTGGGAGTCCCTCGATTGTTCCAGACCATGGCTCTTCTTGGCTGTAGGTTTGTAGAGAGCAGAAGCAGAGGCTGTAAACAGTCGGGCTGACTCCCCCCGACCCCCCTTCCTTTTCTCTTTTCTCGTCCTCTTTACCTTCCCACTCCTTTCTCCCTGCTGCAGCCTGGGCCTTGAATTCGTAGGCTGTAAGGTACATAGGAGCTGCAGGGTCTACCAAGCATGGGAGGCCAGCCTAGTACCTTCCCTCCACCGTCCCCAGCTCCTTTGACTGCCTGGCTTAGGGGAAGGGAGGCCATTAAAGTAGAAGCCCCAAAGCAGCCTCTTCCCTTTCCTGTGTGCGCTCCAGGATGAGGAAGGAGGGTCATGCTTGGCACTTACATTGGGTTTTCCCTGGGAGGAAAGCTGAGCTGAGCAGTCCCTGTGAACCCTGGGCCAGGCTCTCCGAGAACTGCCATCCCTGCACTGGCTGCACCAGCTACTCAGTGCTGCAGAGCCTCGCCCTCTTTTCCCACCGTTGTCATTGCTGCTAGTGGTCAAAGTCAAATGTGTGGCCACATGGGATGGGCCAGGTCCTCTCAGGCTACTTTCTGGATGTGATTTTTTTTAGTATGGAAACGTACTGGTGCCTTCCTAAAAGGCTCGGACTGGTGTAGCAAACCAGAAACAGATAAGCTAATCAAAGTATGAACTCAAGAGGAAGGATGTTGGCAGTGTGTGTAACAGCTGGAAGACTTTCAAGTACGGCCTTTGGGACAACCCAGTGAATAAGAACTTGTGATACCTGCTATTTCAAAGAATGTTCTCACCTTGGGTTGACTGTGGTAATACAATGTGTTATGAAACTTGTGGAGCTAAAGCTTTGACTTGCTTGAGTCGAATATGGATCATTTGATGTGGTTCCTGTGTATTTGATGACCCCTCTGTCAGTGACTTTCCATCCTTCCTCCCCTGAGCGTGAATTTGTAGCATGATTGTACAAATCTCTATGTAGAAAATGGAGATTTTTTTGTTCTCTGAAGTGTTAAGCTCTAGCCAATCAATTTCTGTCCCCTTTAGCCTAGTGTGTCTGAACTTAATTTCTTGTTATATATTTAAACGTTTCCTCTATATTAAAGGTTTTGTGGCATCCCATGGTCAGGTGGAGAGGAAGCTGCCCCTTGCAGAACTGTACTGTAACCATTTTTTTTTTAACATTATTTTCACAGGATTGATTATACACAGGGCTTGTAACAAAATTTTTAACACTGTGCTGTGAAACCACGATGGTAAATCTCCACTGAAGGCTACTTAAAGGCACCTGAAAGTGGAGTGTTATATCTATGACTTCATTTCTTGCTTCCTGAGTATATTAAACCTAATTTTCACCCTTTCATTCTGTTTCAGCCTCCTGTATAAGAAGTACCGTATTTTCTGCCCATCATACTTTGTAATAAAACTTGAACATGTATAGATTGACTGAATTTCTTCTTGTGATGAATTCAGTTCTTCCCATTTCTGCCACTGTGGTCACATTCCAGAGACACTGGCTGGGGGATGAGACTCCACCCCAGCCCATCACACTACCTGATGGCCTAACTCATTACCTTTAACGAAACACAGAGCACCTACTCTCTGCTGGGGGCCGTGACCCTTAGGTTGCTCACAGTCAACCAGAAGAGACATCCACATAAACAAACACTGGCAGTGTTGGGCAGGGATGGGTGTGTTCAGGTTTCCTGATGGCCCTGAGGAGGAGGTGATCACCTGTGTCTGGGTGGGTGCCAGAGGGGGGCAGGGAAAACTTCACAAGATGAAGGATGCTTGCACCAGGTCTTGAAGGCTGGGTTGGAGTTTTCTGGGAGTAAAGAAAGATATTTAAGGCAGACAGAACATCCATGTATACACCTTTAGAGGCAAGAAGAATATGGTCCTTTTCAGAGAATGATAAGGTGATGTGGGGTTTCATATGGGGAGTGGTAGGAAGTGGGGCTAGAGAGGAGAGCAGGAGCCAGGTCAGGCGGTCTTGTGCTTTGCAGGGAGCTTAGACCTTCCTCCTGTACGAGACTTTGGAAAATTTACAGAGGGAGGTCGTGCTCAGGACTGCACTAGGAGGCAGTGAAGAAAATGCTCTGAGTGGGGGTGAGATGGAGTCACTTCACCTATTACAATAGTCAAGAAAAAGCAAAAGCCTGAACGGAGGCAGGAGCAGCAGGGAAGGAGAGGGCAGGGCACAACTGAAGAGATTGAAAGGTCAGGCTAATCAGGACTCAGCAATCTCCTGGCTGTGAAGGCTGACCAGGAAGTGCTAAGTACAGGTTCCCCTGGGTGAGGACACCAGGCTCTGATGGCTGACTAGAATTTCCAAGTCTGAGCTGGTGTCCCGAGCCTGTGCCCCAATGTGATAGGACAGAGGTGTTCTGTCCCACTGCTATGCATGTGCTGTTAGTCCTCGATGAATACTCCCTCCACTTATTTTTATTTTCATGCTCTGCTCTTGTTGAGCCCTTTCAGAAGGAAAGAAGAAAGAAATTGTGATTGGTTCAGCAAACCAGTATTCAGTAAGTGCCTGCCACTTTAGTCATGTGATTCAACCTAACTGCAAGGAAGGTCAAGAAATGTATTTTTCCTGTGTGCCTAGGAAGAGGAAATATTGTCTCCACCACACCATCAAATTAGCAAGAGTATCTGGAATAGTAACAAGTGTGGTCTTATTCGTTGAGAGCCATTAATAAGCACTGGACAACACCTGCTCAAACCTAGTAGAATGATGCCTTCAGCCAGTCTTTAGCATCCAAGGTTCATTGTCAGTTAAATATTTCAAGGATCCTGACAGCCAGGCCTCTAGAGATTGTTCAGTCACCCGTGAATTTATTTTGAGACAGTAAATATTAGCTCAGACTGAGAAAGTAAAACTCTGCCCTACCATTCATCACAGATAGATGAAATCAGCTGCAAAGTTAACAGGAAATAATACTTCTCCCAAGCACACACTCCAACTTAAATTGTCGTATAATAATTCCCTTCTCTGAGTGACTTTTAAAAATTCACTATGAAACTTTTTGTTCTCTAAAATCAGACTGGGAATTCCCTGGAGGTCCTGTGGTTAGGAGTCCTCGCTTCCACTGCAGGGGGCGTGGGTTCAATCCCTGGTGGGGGAACTAAGATCCTGTGTGCCATGGCGGCGGGGGGGGGGGGGTGCAAAAAATAAACAAACAAATTAAAATCATAGACTGTCAGAAAGTTTGCTGTTTGAAATTATGTCAGTGAGAATGAAGCCTTACAGTCTTGCTTGGAGAATGTGAGTTGCTTTGACAGAAAAACAGCCTTGATTTCCAACCCAGGTGTAGAGCTTCAGAGCAGGGCTTTCTGAACACAGCATTCCACATTTGTAGTTTCCAAGGAAACTGAACCTTGGGTCCATGTTGTAGTCCAGAGCTAATGTTGACCCTCTTTTCCTCTGTATTCCTTTGAGTCTATCAAACTATTTCATTGAAATTTCACCTAACCTCCACTCATTCCTGTACTTCTATAATAACAAGCTTTTCCTTTGGTTGGTGAGACACTCCACCATCCCTCTGGTGTGCAATTTGCCTTGCTGCAGTGAGTTGATAGCCTGATTTTGTTGTACTACAGGTTTGCCCTGGTGGGGTTAGGCTGATTGGACCAGGACAATCTCAGACTTTGTTTTGGCCTCTACGCTTACTCATGTTTATAAATTTCCTTCATTTGCTTTTTGCTACTTGAAGTAACATTTATATTAAGCTATATTTTTAAATTACAAAAAGTGATACTCTATATGAACAGCTAGCAAGCACATGGAAAGATGCTCAACATCATTAGTCATTTGGGACATAGAAATCAAAACCACAATGAGAAAAAACAAACAAAAAAACCCACAATGAGACACCACTTCATACCCATGAGGATGGCAACAGCTAGGGCCAAAAAGAGATGATGATAAGTACTAGCAAGGATGTGGAGAAACTGGAGACCTCATACGTTGCTGGTGGGGATGTAAATAATGCAACTGTTTCGGAAAACGCTCTGGCAGTTCCTCCAAAGATTAAACAGAGTTACTATATGACTCACCAATTCTACTGCTAGGCATATACCCAAGAGAAATGAAAATACATGTCTACGCAAAAATTTGTACGTGAATGTTCATAACAGCATTATTCATAATAGTCAAAATGTGAAAACAAGCCAAATGTCCATCAACTGATGAATGGATAAATAAAAAGTGGTATAGTCATGCAACGGAATATTATTTAGCAATAAGAAGGAATCAAACACTGATACATGCTACATCATGGATGAACCCTGAAAACATTATGCTAAATGAAAGAAGCCAGTCAAAAGAACTACATATTGTATGATTTCATTCATATGAAATGTCCAGAATAGGCAAACCCATAAGTAAATTGGTGGTTGCCTAGGACTGGGGGGATTGGGGGAAAATGGGGAGTGACTGCTAATGGGTACAGGGTTTCTTTGCGCAGTGATTAAAATGTAAAATTTTGGTGATGGCTGCACAAATCTGCATATACTAAAAACCACTGTACACTTTAAATTGACGATTTGTATGGTATTTAAATTATATGTCAGTAAAGTTTTTATTTAAAGAAAACTGTGCTGGGCACAGGAGTACAGTCCTGCTCTCAAAGAATTTAATATCATGGCAGAGACAAACATTTTGATGTTAAAAAAGTAAGTGTTAAGGTACAGACATGTAGGAAGGGTTATGTGAACACACAGGGTAGGGCATCTGAGCCCAAATGGAGAATTTGGAGATGTTTTCCATGCCTGAGCTGACTCTTGAAGGAAGAACAAAAATTAGCCAGAAGTGAGGTAGAACAGCAAAGACACGGGTTTGTGCTATTAAGCATCTTGTATTAATAAGAATTGGGAGAAGCGCTAGGAGCAGTCTGGTGTTTCTACACAATCTGCAAAGTACAAGGAGGAGAGTGCCCAGCTCAAGTAGCTTCGATAATAAAAAATAATAAAATAACAATTCATAAGTGCACTATTAGTTATAGTTAAAAATTCAAAGAAGGACTCTTAAGAAGGCTTTAACCAAGGAGGGAACAGTTTAACTAGGTCCTGAAGCACGATGAAGATTTTATCGAGACAGTGAAGTTCACTCCAAGCAGAAAAGAGCAAGGAGGTGATAAAGAACTTGTATTCAGAGTACAGTCAGTAATTCCATCCAACTGGGCTGTAGTGTCAGGACATGAGACCAGAAAAATGAGTAGATCTGAGATTATGAATGTTCTTACATAATAATAACTAACATAAAACCTATGCCTGTGTATTTCATCTGTTATCCCATTTAATCCTAGCAAGGCCATTCTACAGGTAAGGAAACTGAAATATAGGAAAGTAAAGGAACTCGCCCAAGGTTACATTAGTAAGTGTAACAACCGGGGTTTGAATCCACCAGTTCAAACCAGAAGCCACAAACTTAAGCTGTTCTCTAACAGACCAAGTCCTTTGGATTTAATCTCACCAGGATGGGAGCCACTGGAAAGTTCTTCACAGTTGCTGCTTTGTTTCTATACCTTCTCCCCCGAATGGCATCAGTTTTCTCCTCTGGGAGAGCAGAGGGAAAATGCAGAGGGGAATTAGGCTACAGAAAATTCTTCTGATCATGCTCTCTCTTCAGGATGGCAAGCGTCTCTTGCATTTAGGGACTTCATCACTATGATCGCTGCTACTAGTTACACAAGACTTTATTACTTTAAAGCTCCAAGGGCTTATTTTGTGTTTTTCAACCCTCCTATGTTGGTAAAGCAAGTAGTATTTACAGATATCGAAGAGGAAGTTCAGAGAGACTAAATGATTGGATAAATCACATCTCTGGGCGGCGACTTCCTTACCTGTGAAGTGAAGGGATTGAACTACCTATTTCTTTGCAACAACAAAACGTTTATCGTTCTCGGTCTGCTTCGAGTTGGGAAGTCATTCTGAAGCAAAATCAGTTTCATAACAGACGTATCTCTACTAGATCACTGTGGGACGTAAAGTCCGGCGCTCCCCAGGCAACCGAGACGGATTGACAGGTCGCCCCACCTCCGCCCCAGCTCTGCGCAGCGGCGACAGAAAAGCAAGTATCCGGAGGCGGAACGGTTTTTGCAGGCGCTGGGGACGCGTTTTGGGAACGGACCGGGGAAAGGAAGTGTGCTACACCATTGAATGTACCCACTGCCGGCTGCCGCGGGGGCGATGCGGCGTTGTTCGTGTTCCGGCTGCCCGGGGTGGGCCTGAGCCTTTGGGTCTCCGGTGGCGGGCGGAGGAGGCCGCAGGCTCTGGACCTGCTTGTCTCGGTGGCAGACTGGGCGGGCTGACCTTGGCCACTGCTCTTGCTGACCTTGGCCCAGGATCGGAGCGGATGGCGGCTTGGGCAGCTGTCGGCTTGAGCAGGGCCGCTGCCCCATGCTTGCGGACGCGAGGCCCCGGGGTCCGGGTGGCCCTTCCGCGCTTCCCCCTGGCCTTCCAGCCTGAGCCCCCAGGCTGTAGCCCCTCTGAGGGCCGGACGCTGCACCTCACGGCAGAAGTCCCCGCCGGGCACAACAAGTGGTCCAAAGTCCGGCACATAAAGGGCCCCAAGGACGCCGAAAGGAGTCGCATCTTCTCCAAGCTCAGTTTGAGCATTCGCCTAGCGGTTAAAGGTGAGAAGCTGACGGTCACCCACCGCTGGCAGCCACTGCCCTCACTATGCCCACGGCGTCTCTTGCCTCCCAGAGCTGGGCCAGGCCCACACCGATCCACGGCCTTTCATTCACAGCGAATTGAAAACTGCTTTTCCAAAATACTTACCCAGATCTCATTCAAACACTGGATAAAGTGTTCTGAACGAACCGAGATCCAAGTGGTGACGGGTCACTCATTTGGCTGATGGGGATTGGGGGTGGAAATTCCTTTTTTCTCTTATGTCATAATGAGGTGTCTCTGCTTACTCTTTTCTGTCTCAGAAGGAGGCCCCAACCCTGAGCTCAATAGCAGCCTGGCCAGCATCTTAGAAGTGTGTCGCAGCAAGCACATGCCCAAGTCAACAATTGAGGCAGCTCTGAAAATGGAGGTGTGTCCTCAGTTTGACACTTGTTATTGATCACAGCCTCTACGGGGCACATGTCTGGAAGGCCACCACACACTCTTTAAATTATCAGAGAAGGGTAGCGATGTCTTTAACACCCTCAACCCAGAGCCTCCTGGTGACTCCTCTCAGGCGTTAGTTATGGGAGCACAGTCAGGAATAGGATATATAGACAGTGCACAGAACTGTGTAGCCTAGGACTGCTGAGCTGAGTCCTGAGGAGATGGGGTAAAAAGAAGGGGCCCAGTATGGGGGAAGCCCTGATGTTAGATTGAGGAAGGGTTTGTTTTTCTGATGTTTATGCCTTAAAGGAGAAAACCAGTGGAAAGAAAGAGGATGCAGATGACAGTGATGGTGGGAGGGGCTGGAATGTAGAGCCTAGGTGTGGGAATTGTTTTCAAGCCCAGGTGAGGGGACACCTCTAGGACAAGTGGGAAGGATCTGAGGAAGTAGCAGTCATCTAAATAGCTAATAGTTGCTAAGTGCTTACTCCAGGCCAAGTTTTTTGATAAGAACTTTGTATGCACTGAATCCTCAGAACAACCTTCAGTGGAAACTGAGGCACAGAAAGATTAGGCGACTTGACCACATCACACAGAATATAACAGACTGGGAACCAGACAGTCAGACTGCAGAGCCTATGCTCTAATCATCATATATACTGCCTTCATGTCATCTGTGGTGCAGGTAAGGTGAGGAAGGCAGAGAATTTTCCCCCACCTGGTGTCGCTTATTTCCTTTGTGAAAGAGGAAGGGAGAATCATCAGTTGAGAGTTCCTGGGAAGATGGCAGGGCAAGGTGATGGAAAGAGTGGTTAAGATCAGATGCATGGGTGAAGCATGAGCAGAGGCAGTGTGGGAGGTCCAGAGATTTGGTCATTAGCATTTTGATTGATTGTTTGAATTTTGAGGCTATGCTATTTGATAAGGCCCAGATGTGTGGTTTCACGCAGCAGTACTCCGCAGCCCAGGGGTAGGAGCACAGGTGGGTTTCCCATGGGATAGGGTGTATGAGGATAAATTTTAGTAGGAGCGATGGAGGGGTGGTTGTGGGATTCAGCTGGGGAGGGGTGAAAACAAAGCTGGGAGATGGCTGATTGATTCTTCAGGGACAAGAGAAACAGACTGCCTTCCAAGTAAGGAGTAGTGCTTCCAGTTATCCCAAAAGCTGGTCCCAAGGGCCTCCTCTCAGAGCGGGAGGACAGAGTTAAAGCCTTAAGAGCCTAAGCTCCAGCCCAGAGAGCCCATCCCATGGAGTCAACTTTGTGGTGCCTGGGCTGGCATGCAGGAGGGAATCAGGAAATGGGAAAATGTGCTTGTGTTGTTTATTGCAGAAAACCAAGGACATTTATTTGTTGTACGAGGGCCGAGGCCCTGGTGGCTCTTCTCTTCTCATTGAGGCGTTATCTAACAGTAGCTCCAAGTGCCACTCGGACATCAAACATATCCTGAACAAGAATGGGTAGGTGTGTGTCTGGGGAGAGTGAAAGGGTACAGGGTCTTTAGGTTCCGATTCTGTGCAAGGCAAGTACTGTTGTTCCTGGTGGTATTTCAGGTTTTACACACCCTTCAGTGTGTATGGGCTCATTTATTCTCTCTTAATGTGTTCTGTCCTGGGCAGGATCCAAAAGACTTGTTCGTCAGGTGTAGAAGGAGCTCTCTGTCCCATTATCTCATCTGTATAATGGCCAGGTCTTAAAATGTACCCGCAGGAATGGAACCTTAATTGCACAGGAGTTGATGAGCACAGCCTTTGCATCCTCCAGACTCCAGTCAGGGCAGAAACTAGAGGGTTGGGGTTATGTTTGGATTATTCCCTTGCCCAGTGGTAGCTGCATCTGCTTCAGGAAGACAGCTGCTCCATGTCTGTTTATACTCCAGGGGCTGGGTGGGAATGAGAGCTTGGCAGTGCTGTGTGGAGGCTGAGTGTCTAAAGGCATTCATTCTGGCCCATTTCCTTTCCTATTAGGGGAATGATGGCTGAAGGAGCTCGCCACTCCTTTGACAAAAAGGGGGTGATCGTGGTTGGAGTGGAGGACAGAGAGAAGAAAGCTGTGAGTCTAGAGCGTGCCCTGGAGCTGGCAATAGAAACAGGAGCTGAGGATGTCCAGGAAACTGAAGATGAGGAGGAAAAGAGCATTTTTAAAGTGAGTATGAAGCCTTAGTGTCCGGTGGACTCCCGAGAGGCCCCTGATAGACGCGTTAAGGCATGCTTCTCTCAGTCTCTTCTTTCCTGTGCCCGGGGTACAGGTGAGATGAAGAGCTCACGTATTGCGCAGACATTTACTAAGTGAATACTGGATAGGGCTTACTATCCTGAGGACAATGAGAAGGATTCAGAACATTGAAAACTCTATCTCTGCCAGTGAAGACTTAAACCCAGTGCTATATTACAGTAATTCCATCAGGTTTTGCAAACTTCAGTCCAGCTTTGTCCTGTCATCTCCTGGCTCCTTACCTCCTGACTTTCCTTCATCCCTAGTTTATTTGTGATGCCTCTTCACTGCATCAAGTGAAGAAGAAACTGGACTCCCTGGGCCTGTGTTCTGTGTCCTGTATGCTCGAGTTCATCCCCAACACAAAGGTGCAGCTGGCTGACCCTGACCTGGAGCAGGCTGCCCATCTCATCCAGGCCCTCGGCAACCACGATGACGTGATCCATGTCTATGACAACATTGAGTAGCTGGGCTGTACGTTCTCCACCGGCAGCCTGTTTTGGAGCACAGGCTTCTGCAGCGTCCTCTGAGACTCAGGCAGGTGGGGGAGGGAGGGGGTCTAGCAGGTTAGGAAGCATAAGACCTGCGGTTTTGTGGTCAACAGAATCCCTGTACTTTGGTGAAGCCTCTTGGTCAGTTCTGCTGGTGTCTCAGAGCCCTCCTGGGTGAGTCCCCCCCACATCCTTCTGGATGCAGGATGCGGCCAGTCAGCCGGTCACATTCTGATCTCAGGAAGTTGGCCCTTGTGGGGATGGTAGGTGCCCTGAGGGCCCATGTACTAGAAACTGCTCTTAAATAATAACAGCGATTGACCTGGGTTGCTGCATTGCTGTTGTATGGCTCTTGAGTTTTCCTGGGTTTGTGTCCAGTTGCTGGGACCCTCTTGACTCCCTTTCAGGTGTATGGGATTAGTTCCACTACTCCAATCCCAAGACTGTGTTTTTGATTGACCATAGAAATGTAGCTCCCTCCAGCTACTTTGTGCTCTAGGGCTTGTCTGATGGCTTAAACCTGTCATTCTTTCACGTAACTAATATTGATCAAACACTTACTGTGTACCAGGAATTGCACTTAAAAGCGGTTCAGTTGATGCCCTGTGTTAGATCCGCTCTAAGATATAGGACCTCGGGGGAAAGACAGAGGATTGCTGTCTGCCGGGGCTGTCCCGGGGCAGTGTGAGCTGCTCTGCGTGCAGAAGGGCTGTACCAAGCCGGTTTTGAGAGCTGCTTGATCCCCAGAATGCCCAGTCCCGGCCCCTTGTCATCCCTGATGCCAGATGATGCGGCACTGGAAACTGGAAAGGAAAGAAGAACAGAAAGGAGGGTGATGGGCTGAGTCAGAAGCCTGGCCAGGTGGGAAATAGGGGCCTTGGTGCCTTTTGCTCCTAAGAGTCGCTTCTGGGTTTAGAGAGGCCCGGAGTGCGAGCCATCTGTGCTGGAGCCTGTTGAGTGCGTCAGGCCTGGAGTGACTTTTTGATCCCTATTCTTATAAGTTTTTTAAGACAGTTCTGAGCTCAGAGTAATTTTCCTGAAGGACCCTTAGGTAAATGAGGATGGAAAAGAACTAAAACCAAACTGGCTGTAAACGATAACTTCACCTTCTAGGAAAAACAGATTACTAATTCCATGTGACTTCAACAGCTGGAGAGTGAATGCTAGAGGGAGGAAAACCAATGACATAATCCATTGTGGTGCCAAAGCATATGCTGTTTACCTCATTTCATGATTTTGGTACTAGTTGGGATTCTTTAGTTTTTATAGGAGATAACTCATCTGAACATCTGAATAGCACATCATTAATGTAGGGCAGTGTAGAGTTTAAATGCCACTTACTGATTTATAAGATACTTTCATATTTTATTTATTTGATTTTCAAAGCAAACCTATAAAATAGTCAGGCCAAGTACTTTATGCACAGTTGATCTCATACCAAGCAGGTAAGAACTACATCTTGTATTAAAATAATACAGTAGACCTTGGTTTATAACCAAGGTCTATTGTAAATGTTGAATATAAATTAATTTGGAGGAACGTGATTATTTTTGACCTGAGAAATCTGTAGTAAGGAAGCCTTTTCTAGAAGGGAACTTGGTTACTCATGTGAATAGTCCTCTAATCTAATAGATAGGATTTGTTCACGTGAATTCTTGTGTAGTCAGTTTTCTTGCATCAATGTACTAGACAGCTCTGCACTGACCCCTGGTGGTGCCCTGCAGTCTTTCCTGCAGTTAGTATGGGAAAGGCAGAAATGAAAGTTTACTTGGATCTGTTCTGCCTCTAGATCTGGTAGAGACCCCTAGCTACATAGTTAGGGTCTTACTTAACTATTCAGCTAACTATTTAGCTGAATAGTTAAGTAAAGAGGATATGAGTTATTCTGCCACTAGAAATTATTTTTCAAACAATATTTTATGTCAGAGAAAATGTTTACGTTATGATGTTAAGTGAAAAACAAAGATGCAAAGCTCTCTGTATGGTATGGTCCAGATTTTAAAATACACATCATACTGTCTATATGAACTTTTAAAAAAAGATTAGAGGAAAGTATACCAAAATATCAAAACTGGTTATCTCTGGGTAGTGATGTTATAATTAAGTTTTATTTTCAATAATCATGTATTACTTTTATAAGAGAAGCATTTTTTAAAAAAGAAAACTAGTCACATTATTGTCCTGTTAGGGAGACAGCATGTGAGAAGCTGGGATTCAGGTGTACCTTAAAGTCAAAAGAATAGGGTCTGGTCCTGGCCTGCCTTTGCCTTATCTTTGGTCATTGTCTTAACAACACAAAATCATTTAGAGCCTTGAGCTGCCTCGGGCTCACTTTCAAGTGTCCTTTCAGTGGGATGGAAGTATCAGAGACAGGCTCTCTCCGCAGCCTTGACTCTTACAAGAAGCGCTCGCTCGTGTGGTACGTAGCTGCCCCAGCTCTGTCAGGGGCCCCTGCTGAATCAGACAGAAACAATGAAGACTCTGCCTCTAGTCAACTATGGAAATTCAGTTGTGTGGTTGAGTTACTTTTTTTTTTTCTCTTGGAAATATATAGCATCGCTGTCAATAAAGCTTCACACTCTAAGAGTCTTCAATTTCTGAATCCCTGGGGACTCCTCTGTAGACATACTATGAAGGGAAAATGAATGAGCCAGTAGGTCTCACAAAAAAGTGTCATGATAGATACTACACTCGTCTTCAGTGAAATCACTCTCTGTCTCTTCATTCTATCCCTGGACGGTGAATGGGATAGCCGTCTTTACTTTTTCCTCTTTTTGTCTTTCTTTGGTTTGTGCCACAGAAGTAACACGTGTAGTTTTTTAAAAAGTCAAACCTTATAGAAATATATAACAAAAGTCCCATCTAGCCCTGCCTCGTAAAACAATAACCACCGTTAGCAATTTACTCTACTCACTGGTATCAGTCTGCTGGGGAACAAATTCTGATTCTGTCAATTGCTAGCAACCTTGGGGAAGAACTTAACTTCTTTGTTCTTATTTCTTCATCTATAAAATGGGGATAGCATCTGTATCATAGGGTTGTTTTGAGAATTAAATGTTAATACATGCTAAGCACTTGAAACTGCCTGTTAATAGTAAGTGTTCAATATATGTTGGCCTTTTTTCCCACTAAGTATGAATGAACATTTTTAAAAACTGAAATGTGATCACCCTTTATATATATGCTTTATATCCTGTCTCCTGTGGCCCTGCCCCTGCCCCTTCAAAATATATCCTGGATGCCTTTTGGTATTAGAATGGAGATGTCTGCTTCATTCCTTTTAGTAGCTACGTAGTATTTTATTGTATTAGTTAATGTGCCATAAGTGTATTTAACTAGTCTCTATCAGTGGACATCTGGGTTGAAGATGCTATGATGAACATTCTTTCCTTTGCTCTCTTGCAAAGTATTCTTTAGGATAAATTTATAGAGGTGGAATTTCAGAATGAAAAGCAATTTTTCTTTAGAAGTAACTGTTAATATATAAAAATGTACAGAAGATGTAAAAATCTTCTGTGTACATCATTCCTAAACAATGCAGATAAACTGTTAGGTTGAACTGGTAATCTGAATATTCAGATTTACCTCTGAATTAAAAGAATTTTCATCAAGTTAGGTGATAGGTTTTTTTAGTTTGTTTTCTTTTTTACATCAAATTCATTGAGTGATCCCTTAAGGGAATTTATTCATTTGTATTTATTGTTCCCTGTCACGTATCATATGCTTTTGAAAGGAAAGTGTGCAGCTGGTGTGTGATTGGCTGCCTAATGGGACCGGTATTTTTTAAGGCCCTGAGCACTAGGGGCAGGTTGTGAGTCTTGGGGTCAAGGGTGGCTCACGTGCTTAACCAGGAGCATTTCATTTACTCAGTGTAAAACTAGGGGGATAGACGTGAGAAGGCCTGTTCCCAGATGGGAGGCTTCACATGGGGAAAATGAAGAGTGAGGAGAGAGACAACATAGAGTAGATAAAGTACATAGCTAAAAGGACACACTTGTGGAAATTACATTTCATTACTAACATCCCCATTTGAAGTTCACTTATTCATTCAACAAATATTTTTTTTTTTAAATATGCTATGAAAGATGCTAGGCCAACTTTTTGGAATGACACAGCTTCTGTTTTCATGCTTACTTTCTTAAAGTCAATTACAATTGAGTAAGTCAAGTGCTTTGATGAAGAAAGTACTAGGTGCTCTGGTACCCAGATTTAGGGGTTTCTCCTGGAGAGGCTTCCTGAAGGGAGCAATGTTTAGGCTTAGTTCTTCCTGAAAGAATGGGGTTGGGGAAAGAATGGAGGCGAGGAGTGTTCGAGCAGAGAAAATAGCACACGCAGAGATTAGAGGCAAGAGAGAGTCATATTTGAGGGACTCCCAGTGGTTCCGTGTGGCCAGAACACAGAATTTGAATGATGTGGTTGTTGGAGGTGGGAAATGGAAAGCCTTGTGCCTGGAAAAGGAATGGCCTGGGTCCTGAAGAGCCTTCTTAGCTACATTCATGTATTCGACTTATCCTAAGGGTGATGAGAAACTATAAAGTTTTTAAGCAGAGCATGACAGGATCATGTATCCGTTTTAAAAGATCATCCTGTGATGGGAGTGATCTTGGGAGGCTGTTACACTAAGTAATCCAAGTAAGAGATCTTGGGGGTTTGAACTAGGATGGTGGAGCTGGGGCTGGGAGAGGAGTGGACAGATTGCAGACATGGTCAAGATTAGCTGTGGGGGAAGGGAAATGGAGAGGAAGAGCTCTCCAAGTTAGATAACTCAAAAGCATCCCACTTGGGGAACTGAAGATGGAGAGAGGAAATAGAGAACTACAGAGGAAAGTGATCCGTTCAGTTTGGACCTGTAGAATTTGAGGTGTCTGTGGGATACTCAAGGGTGATGCCTCTGAAGTTCAGGAGAAAGCCCAGTATGGTAACTGTAGCATGGGAATGCTTGAGATGGCAGGTTAAGTGGCAGACAGTGGAAATGAAGCCCTCAAAGAAAGCAGCGGCTAGGAAAATAGAAGAGAGATCAGAAGGCTCTTTTCAGCAAAAAACGTACGTAGTTGTATTGCATGTGCTACAGTGTACGAGGCACTGTTCTAAGTGCTGGTGATAGAGCAGCGAACAGGACAAAATCCCTGCAGCTACACAGCTTATGTTCATTGTAGGTGGAGGAAAGAGATAATAAGTGTATAATTTGAGGCACTATGAAGAAAAATAAGGCAGAATGTGGAGATACAGAATGATGGAGGGGAGAGGGGCTATTTTGGATGGTGTGGTTAGGTACCCTTAAGAGACCTGAGTGAAATGCAAGAATTAGCTGTGGGAACATCTTAGGGAAGAGCATTCTAGGCAGAACAGCAAATGCAAAGGTCCTGAGCTTGGTAGGTTCAAAGTATGGTAAGAAGGCCCCTGTGGCTGGAGTGACTGAGGGAACAGGAGAGTTGGGGTAGGAGAGGATGGCTGGGGCCAGCTCCTGTTGGGCTTGTAGATTCTATTCTAAGTGTGATGGGAAGCCATTGGAGGGATGAGAGGAGGGGAGTGACATGATCTGAAACTACATTTTACAAGGATCACTCTGGCTGCTGTGTGGGGAATCATTTGTTGGGTGGCCACAGAGGAAACAGGGAAACCAGTTAGGAGGCAAGGGCAGTCATACAGTAGAGAGGGTGGTGGCTTGCACTAAGGTGGAAGTGGTGAGAAGTAGTTGGATTCAGATACATTTTGAAAGGAGAGCGGAAAAGACTTGCTGGATGACTGGATATAGGGATGTTAGGGAAAGAGTAAAATCAAGGAAGATGCCTCCTAGGTTTGTCTTTTAACAATTGGGAAAACAGAGGAGCAAGGTTTGGTGAGGGAGGGGGAAAGAATCAAGAGTTCAGTGTAAAACACAGTAAATTCGAGTTGTGTTTTCGACATTCCAAGAGAAGTTGCTGAACACACCTTTGAATACAGGCAAGTGTTCCTAAATCTAGGAGTGGGTCCTAGATTTCCACTGGCATAAATGTGTCTTTTTTTAAAAAATATTTATTTCACAGCTCAATAAAATTAAGGGTCAGGTCTGAGCCTCAGGTTGGCAGATTGTGACCTCTAGTACTGGCCTGTTACACATATTGTTAACAGGCTGATATCCCCAACAGGATGAAAAATGATTCTTACAGGGTGAAAAAAAATCTTAGATAATATGATGATATATGGGCTTCAAAGCTCAACCCTACCTGACAAAACCTTATTCCTTAGTATTTAATTTCTCTCATTAGGGAGAATTTAAATTCAATTAAGTAATTAAAAATTTTCTCCTTGGGGGATGATGATGGAAAAACAGTTGATAAACGTGCAAGAACATGGCCTTTGGGTGTCAGACAGCCCTGATGTGGATCCTGGCTTTACCACTTGTATGTGATACTTAACTTCTCTGAGCTTCACTTCCATCATTCAAATACCAGTACTACTACAAACCTCAGAGTTATTGAAAAGATTGAAATGAAAATGACTGATAAATATTTGTTCTCTCTACCTCCCCGTTCCAGAAAAGAGAGATTATGATAGTTAAGGAACTACAATAAACTGGGTAGGGGTCTACTCAAGTGGGAAAATGACAGACTTAAAAGCTTGTTGGAGGAAAAAAATAACAGGACAAGGGGCCTGCTTAAGTGGTGGGGATGGGGAGAGGTGTGAAGAAAGAGAGGAGAGAGAAGTCTATGGTAATGCTTAAGAGATTTGATACTGAGGCAAAGCCACCACTAAAAGGTTCTTAGTTGACAGTTGACAACGCCAACAGAGGAAGATGATTCTGTAGTCTGATTTACATTACAGCCGAACAGGGGCCAGGACGAAGGGAACCCGGAATGTGGAGTCTGAAGATCTGGGTGTATAACATGTTGAACAATGGGTGTTGGGAAGATAAATTATGGTCATCTCTATTTTGAAATATCATGCAGCCAGTACAATTGTTTTGGAACAATATTCAGTGGCACGGGAAAACACTTATGATAAAACGTAAGCACACTGCAAAACAATGTGAAGCCATTTTTATCAAACGGTGTATATTTAGGTAGGAAAGAGATAAAATTATCTCTGGGATGGAATTTTTATTTTTATTTTTTTCAATTCTAATACAAAGAGCTTGTATTGCCTTTTACGAGCAGGAAAAAAAAAAGTTTTCCCGAAAGAACCTCTCTGGCTTTGCCCTTAATGGTTTCGGCCCTGGCCAGCAGATTCCTAGGACGCACTTTCCGGCACTGCCCTAGCCCCTTGGAGAGTGTGGCCCTGGAGGTGTGAGACCCAGGAAAAGGCGCGCAGTGGGAAGCCGCTCCTGCCTCCCGGCAAGCGCAGCGTCTGGACCGGAGGACTTGCCTGGGGATCCAGCGGCAGAGGTGGCCACACGCCGGGAAGCGCTCAGAGCCAGAACCCTCCCCGCTTATTACGCGCCCGGTGTGGGCACAGGGAGGGGCAGGACATCAGCCGCAGGGACCGCAGAGAGAGGCCAAGGGGCCCCTCCAGCCATCTTCCCAAACTCCAGCCCCAAAGTAGCCGGCGGGGAACCGCGCCAGCCCGCGCGCCTGCGGAGCCTTGGGGTAACTGGCGGGAGGTGGGGAGAGAGGGAGGGCAAGCCTGCGAGGGATACGCAGAGGAGGGTGCTCAGAGCCATCTACGTGATTGGCTGCCAGCGGAGAGAACTGGGCGCTGTTTCGATGATTGGCAGGCGGTAGAGAGCCCTCGAAAACTGCCTTGACTTCGCCTATTGGCATCCTGCGAGGGTAGGCGGGATTGGTTCATCGAGTGGCGCTGGTGATTAGCTGGCGGCTGAGAGTTAGGATTTGGAAGGGCGGGGAGGAGGGGGCGGTGGGGGCAGCGACTTCCTCCTTGTTATTGGCTGGTGAAGTGAGTGGGGGGTGGTACCAAGGTCCAGCGACTGCCTAGGGTTGGCTGGCGCCGGGGTGAGTGACAGACAAGGGGGCGAGCTGCGCGACCAGCGGTTTGTTTTTCGGAGCGTTCCTGAGGTGGAGAACGGCGGCGGGACCGAGCGACTGCGGGACTGAGGGACTGGCGGTCGGGCGGGCCGAGCGGCGCCGCCGAGGCCGGGCTGGGCCGAGCCGAGGAGCGCCGGGGATGTAGCGGGCCACCCTGCCCATGCCACAGCGCCCGGCCGCGGGCGGAGCCGGAGCCGGAGCCTGGGGAGGCGGCGGGGGCCCCGAGCGCAGCCCGCGCCCCCCGCGCGGAGCCAGGCCCGCTGCCGTCCCCGCCGCCCGGGCCCCCGGCATGCAGCTCCGGCTGCGGAGGTGACACTCGGGCCCGAGACGCCGCCGCCGCCATCGCCACCATGGGTGAGTGTCGCCACCGCCCCGGCCTGTGCCCGCGCTGCTTCGCGTTGCCCCGCCCCGGACTGAGGGGAGGAGGACCCTGGGCCGCCGCCTGACAGGCATGGACAGCCCGCCCGGCTGGGGCTGCGGACCGCCGGCGCCCGCCCGCCCAGCTCGCGGCTTGGCGGCTCCGCGGCCCGGGCGGGGGTTCTGGCGCCCCGGCCCTCCGGGGCGGCCCCGGCCGGCGGAGCCCACTCGGCAGCCTCCTTCCGGGCCGCGAGGCCGGCGCATCCCGAGGAAGCGGCGGCGGGCCGAGGGCCCGTGTTTGGCGGGGCAGCCCGCTCCGGAGCGGGCCGAGCGAGCCGGACCGCGAGCCCGAGGGCGGGGGAGCGCGAGCGCAGTGTGGGGCCCGGGCTGGAGGCTGGTGCAGGCCCAGCTGCTGTTGTGTCTTTTCCTTGATTTGCTTTTTTTTCCTGCCTGTGTCATTTCCTTCCCTTTGCTCACACAGGCCGGCCTGTGAGAGTTCCCGGGGCTTGCTCTCGAGCCCTGTGCGCGCCCCAGCGCAGGGGGGAGGGCGTGCAGGGAGATAGGCTGGGAGGCGATTAAAACGGCAATCCCTGTTATCAGCCGCGCGGTTGAGAAATGCGAGCCGCACGCAGATTGCTGGAGGTTTAGGACACAGCCTACTTTTTGAAAAAATCTTGCTGCAGTATTTTACATCCATTATTTTAATCCAGCGGTATCCCTGAAATTATGTAACTTTTGAAAGAGAGAAACGTTCACTACACAAAAGAATATGAAATTATTTGCTTTTTAATCGACATTCGCAATTTCTGTTGTGAAGATGTAATCTAAGAAAAGCTTTTAATGTCTTCCACGCTCAGCATTTGAACTGAGTTATATTTCACGTCCCTTTTGGTAACTTACCAAGTGACTATTGGACTAGATTAAGTTACAAATAACATTTTAGACGTACTGTACTTTGCTTCTCCTGTTGAATGAGTTATTTTGATACCGTTGTCCGCAGTCGCAAGTTTTGCAGAGTATTTGGTATTGTGCTAAATAATCAAGGGGGTAAACTTCAGTAAAAGGATCATTTATGCAGCCATTGATTGCATCTGTGAAGAGGGAACATTAATGTTTGCTTTGCCCTATAGCAAGGTCAAGTCGTTTTTGGAGGAGGTTAAGTGTTTGCTGTGTCACATTGGGCAGATATTCTTTTGTGGCCCATCTTCACACTCTGGCTTTGAATGAATTGTCTTGTTCCATTCCATACTGCCTCTCATACAGTAAGGGCTGGGTTTGTTCATTTGTTGGGCTTACTGTGTCCTTCCCATGCTTTACTTCAGAAGTGCTTGCTTTTCGTGGGAAAGTCTGTGACAGTAAGCAGAAAAGGAACCCAGTGAGGCCTGGTATTTAAATACATAATTCAACAAATACGCATCGAACATTTACTACAATTGGGGCTCATGATTCTTCTTGTCCTCCCCAGATTTCACACATTTATTTTGTGTTCTGGAATTTGATGATTGACCTAAAGCTTTGAATTGATTCGTGAACCTGCATTGGGATAATCTTTCTAATAAGTCTTTTCTTTTTGTCCTGCGGGGGCAGTCTTAGGTTCCAAAGGGGAATGTGAAATACCTGAGGGTGTGCAGACCTCCTGCTCCCCACTTTCTTGACTGCTAAATCAGTTAGTGTCCAGATGTGTTGACTATGTTTCATGCCTAACAGTGAAATAGATGTCAGCCTGTTTTCACATTTCAAGATATTTTCAAGAAGTTTAAGTGTGTGAATATATGGAGAGACAATGATGGGGAGGAAAGGAACTATATATGTAAAGTCCAGAGCCTTAAAGGAAAAGGGACCAAAAACTTGGTGTTGTCTCACTTGTCTCCATGTCATTTTTTACATGAAGAAAGTGAGACAGTGAGGGGAGAATTAACTTGCCTGGTGGTTGCAGTATATTAGGCAAGCTGATTTAAGAACCACTGCCTCGTTTCCTTCAGCACTCTCCCCTCATACCATTCTTGGTTTCTTTTTAGTAGATGACCTTGACATGCAATTAGAGCTAATACTGAATTCTCTTAGAACCTGGCCTTTAGTTTGCTTTGTATAGGCTAAGCAAGGATATATGTACAATCACACACACAGAGTCTCTCTCTTAAATACTAGTTTCTGTTTTGGTGATACAAATGATGAAAAGTCAGATCCCCAGGTTAGCATGCTTTAGTTGCTATACATAGTCCTAAATAAAGTCCAGGAGTAATAAGAGAGAAACATAGACTTATTAATATTTTTATTATACTAGTTAAACTCTAGCCCAGTGAGGAAAGGACTAAAACTAATTTGAGTTCCTGCCCTGCAGGTTCCTTGGTTAACAGTTACATTTTCCTGAGCTGTTCTAAGCCCCAGAACCAAGCTTGTTTGACAGCTTGAGTTGGTAATGAAAACAGCTCAGATTTTTATACTGGCTGTTAGCTGCAGTAAATTTCTAGTGGAAATTACACTTATCCCTGTAAATAATAGGAAATAGTCTTTTTTTTTGGCTTTGATACTATGTGATTATAAAAAAAATTGGGGTTGACTGGTCATTTTTTCTTGGTCACACCAAAATTCTCTCCTAGTTTTAGTAATTATAGTGGCAAAAGCTGTTAATAACACCTAAGATTAATTTATTAGTGTTTATTTAGACTCTGTAAATGCAGTCTAAAATTTAGTGGGAAGTATTACTGAAAAATGTGTAACAGCTTGGAAATGTTACAAGAAACAATCATGAACTGAGTATAGGATTTAGGATGGTGTGGTTCTGGTTTGATAACTTGGTCTGAAGTCAGAATCATTGTGATTTACAGATGCCTTGTGTCTAGGGTTTCAAGGCTGTTGGGAGCTCCCAGTTAGACCAATCTGAATTCAGTTTGACTAGAATCTGACCACCTGTGTAGACTCTAAAGTCAGCAACTGTTTTGATTGAAATTGTAATCAGAGTTTAATGAATCAACATGGCTATGTCACAACTAGATTTCTGATATTTTACAAAATGATGGTTGGTTTTTAACACTGAATTTTAGGCATTTGTGAAAAGTATCAGTCCAACTGAGCATTACTTAGGGGAATACGTAGAGGATAAGAAGCGGTTTTCTTGATTCTGACTATGTAAACTCTCCGTTTTTTCTTTGCCCATTTATTGAACATCCCTTATGTGTTACATATAATGTTAGGCCCTGTACATGCATTTATCCTGTGTGTAAGAAGTTACAGTTAGGTAAGGTGAACCAGAAATGTAAACAAATGAGCACAATGAGGTGTTATAGGTACTTTGTCAAAACTGTAAAGGTACGTAGGAGGGAGAGATCAATTCTGTAGTTTTGGGATTGACATACATTATCCTATAGTCCTCAGACCTCTAAGGTTAATTTCATTAACCATTAAAATAAAATATGATGGCCATATAGTGATTCTTATGAGGAAGCAATAGCTTACTTTGTAATATGTATTTTAAAATTTTAAGTCATCAATTAATACTGAAGGGCTGTTATATCCCAGAAACAGAAAAGTAAACACCAGAATCTGACTTTGAGATCTAGCAAAGCTTCAACCAGGGCCTTGAAGGAAAAAGGAAAAATGCTTCTTGTGAATTAAGAATCAGGCTTTTTTGCTTATGCTTGCCATGAAGTGATGCTTGCCCAGGTGTGGACAGGCTGGAAGCAGTGGGAGTATGTAACATGTCATGAAGAGTAAGATAGTCAAATCTGACTTACAGACACTCTGAAGCACAGGGTCTCCTGAGTGAGGAGTGTACACAGCTGATCTGGCAGAGCTGGATAGAGTAGAGCATTGGCAAGATGAAGAAATCGTTTGTTAAGTGAAAACAGATTAAATTTTGGGATTGTATGTATGGAAAAGAGAGAGTGCCTGGCATCATGTGGGACAACAATGTTTATCGAAGGACATGTTACTTCTGGAAACTTTTCTGGGTTTTTAGCTAAGGAAATTCATAAAGGGGAGTGCCTTAAGATCCTTTTAGATAGAAGTAATAGCTCAGTCTGGAAGAGTGGCTTCCTGCTGGGGCTTAATGAGAGAGGAGTGTGTTGCCTGGCAGCCCCCATGCCTTAGGTCAGGGTATCCGCAAAAGTACACGCTGCTGGGTAATTATGGATAGCTGTCTGCTTGAGACTGCTGAAGAGCTTCCACGTTTTAAGCCTGAACTGTAAACCTTGTTTCAGAGACCCCTTGCTTTTTTCTGTGAATATTCTTCCCCCTAGATCCTTAACCTCCTAATCTCTAGAATTAACTTCTTGCTCTGTGCTTCTTTCTGGTAGCTTTTAAGTGTGTCAGACCACCCCCATCCTTCGAAAGTCTTTTCAAGGTTATAGCATCCTATTACCTCTGCCTCAGCTTGTCCACATGTAAAGCCCATAAATGAATTGTTGATTTCCACAACTTCCAGTTTTCTTTTAATCTGCAGCTTCTCAATTCCCTGTAAAATTGTTTCTGCCCTTACTACCCTATTGGACCTGCCTGGCCTCCACCTCCCCCTGCTGTTCTTTGGTCTTAGCTTCTGTGGTGTCACTCCTGTTTTTTCCCAGTCCTCTTAAAGGCTTCTGTGCCAGCACACCTTTCTGCTCTATGTGATAGCATTACTATTCACTGAGGATCAGTCCCTCTTTTCTTTTCCTCCACTGCTCACTTGTTTTCATGTCCCTTCTCCTCCTCAGTTCATTTGTAAAGCTCTCCTGCATAGCTGGAACAGCTTGCTTTTCTGGAAGCATATTCTGTAAAATCATCTATATAATCTCTTGCTACTCACATTATAAAAAAAATTTTTTTACACATGTGTTTGTGTTATTCTGGTTTGTATCTTGTCGAATTCAATCTCTTTGTTTGTATAACCTTGTATTTCTGTGTTGTTTGTCTTTTTACCCCTAGAGTTTGAATACCTTCAGGTATTTTTCAAGACTGTCAAATGTATAATACATGATAGGTATTCAGTAAATGGTTATTGTTAATTATTAATAAAAAGCAGAAATAAAATTAAGTACTAGGATAGATTGTGGCCTCCAGTCTTTTCCCATTAACCTTTTTTCCATTGATGATAATAATAGCCAGCATTTTTTTCAGCATTACTAAATGTTAGGTACCATGAGGAATAGTTTGTAAGATTTGTCGTTGTTGTTGTTGTTGTTTTTTCCCTTAAGTCTTACAGCAGCTTTTATTATCTCCATTTTACAGATGAGGAAATTGAGGTTTAGGGAGAATAAGTGACTTGTTTAAGGCCTCCTTAAACTCTGGTCTTTCTGACTCCAAAGTCCGTATAACTGACTGCTGCACTCTAAGAAAACTGCTATTTGTTTTTATATCATTTGTTTCTTTGTTTTTATTTTTTAAGAAATGCCTATGGTAGCACAGATAATTCAGTTAAAATCCCAATCCAGGAAAAAATGCCTAAAAGAACCACTTGATTTGCTTCCTGTCTTTATCCATGTCCTCAGTTTGAAGTATCAGTTTAAGAACCAGTTTGCCTCTAGAAATGTATGCAACTTTGACGCAAAATCAGATTCTATTACTTTGTTTCACCTGTGTCAGTTGTCCTGGGTTTCAACAGATAGAGCCAAACCATTCCCCTAGTGTTCTCAGCGCTGGAACTACCAAACAAGTTCATCTGTTAAGTAATGCCAGGAATTGGTTAGCTTCCTGGAAACAGAATTTGTCAACCTGATAAACCAGCTCTTATAATAGCATCATCTTATACAGAATTAGAAACAGTTTCTCTAGTCATACTTGTCATGGATTTGACTTGAAAAGCGTGTGTGTGTGTGTGTGTGTGTGTGTGTGTGTGTATTCACATTCATCTTGTTTCAGTTTTTGAGTTGAGACAACTGAAATTCTCAATTCTGAGGCTGGTTACCTTGATACTGAAAATTACATGCATTTTGCTGTTAGGACTATCACTGAATGCTCCTCAGAAAACACTCATCAGTCATAATCATAGTGATCCCAACTTATTGTTACAGTTGGCCCAATAACTTTATACATATATAATATTTAATTATATGTAAGTCAGCTTAATACATAAGCCTATATATATGTATTGTACATGTATATAAGCCAGTCATTTCCTCCTTTCTTTAAGGAGCCTATAGGTAAATTGCAAGAAAATGTAAAATAATTGGTGGGATATATGTGTTTTGCTTTTTTAAAAATACATATTTATGGGAGTATAATTGCTTTACAATGTTGTGTTAGTTTCTGCTATACAACAAAGTGAATCAGCTGTATTTATACTGTTTTACTTTTGACAAATGTCTTTCTGTAGATACCCATTTCCTCCTCATTCATTATCTCATTTACCTCATTCTTTTCCTACTACAACTGTATCACTCTCGTACTTTTGTATATATTTTGAAGTGCAATTAGTTGGGGAGCTACTCTACTGATGTTTTTCCTGCAAGTCTTAAATCTAATTTTACTTTTCTGAGCAGACAAAAATCTCTTCATGGGCACTCTTCTCCTTCCTTTCCTGCACCCCCTCAGAGGGCATATAGGGCACCTGAGCAGATTCGGTCTAGGAAGAGAGGAGAGGCAGATCACGCCACTTTACTTCCTGTACTCCATGCTGCTCTTTCCTTTCCACAAGGTATTAGAATATTTTCAAGGGACAGTGATAAAGGGCAGAAGATAGGCACACTCTTTGGGTGGAGTCTTATACTTTTAAGGTGTGCCCCAAGTCCCTAAGTGACTCATTTGTCACTAAAGCAAGTGTCACAACTCATTCCTCATGCTTCTTTGCAAATCAACGGATCTGTTATTTTCAACTCCCCAGTGCTGTTTGAGTGGACAAGGATCTCTTGAAGGACCTGGGAGAATTTTGCAAAACATGGAATTGGGCTGGTTTAGGTTCTGGGTTTTGGCCAGTTGTCTTCAGTGCCTGAGAACTCTAGTGCTCTATGCTAGTGTCAAGAAAGGGGGACTAAAAGTAATAGCAGTAACGCAGAGACAATGCATTGCTTGGTCAGTTAGGGAAGAAAAACAATAGAACTCTGCCTTTTGCCTTCCCTGTGGGAAGCAGAAGGCCTGTAAGCTTGTAAAGAGTTGGGAGGGGGCATTCAAAGGCTAAGCTTGTAAAACAGCTTCTGTTCAAAGCAGCCACCCGAGGTCCTTGTTTGGTACCCCTTAGATGTGCTCTCCTCCATACGATACATTAAGAATGACTGACTCCGACCTGTAATCGGCGCTCCATGAATTCTTCTTTTCACTCAGTCTCCTACTACACTGTGCTGTGTTGTTCTTCACTCCAACTTTTCATCTATTTTTCCTGGTTGGGTTTCTCTGGCACTGGAAGAATTGGTCTGTTTAGCACTCCCTTGCCCCCAGTGAATCGGTAGATATTGCTGCCAGAAATCTGATTGGAGAGCTGTTAAGAATCCATTGAAATTCAAATCCCGTAGTCTGACCTCTGTTATCTACTTTTCACAGATAGCAAATTTCTGTGATTATAGTTACAGGGTCTATCATTTCACCTGGGCAGAAGTCTCTAAGTATTAGTCATATAATTTGAGTAAAATCATAAAATTTTACTTTTGTGTTCTGTTAAAGTACCTTAGCCCACGTGCTCTCTTTCTTTGCAGACGAACAGGAGGCATTGAACTCAATCATGAAGGATCTGGTGGCCCTCCAGATGAGCCGACGTCCCCGGGTGCCTGGATATGACACCATGAAGAGCAAAGACACGGGTCACCCAAATAGGCAGGTGTGTGCGGCCATGGCTGTTAACTGACAGGAGGGCCTTTCAGGTGGGAAATCTGTAAGACAGGCTTGAATGCTCTTGGGCCCCTTCCTTTCGCAGTCTGTTAGATGGTAAGTGAGATGTACTAACCAGGTGTGGGTCATGATCTGCGTCCCAACGCCTTGTGTTCCTGACTTTGTAAATAGCGTTTCCTCTGTGGAGAATAAGAGTAATTTCTTTGCTAATTATGGGGACAGTGTGAATATAATTTTCCCTTTACTGATCATTTGGCAAATATTTTATCCAGAGTCACGATCCCTAATTCAGAAGCTTTTTAGCTATCTTACAGTATCTACTCGGGAAAAATTCATTTATTTTGGTATTGGCTTATTTGAAATGTAATCAGGAAGGGAAATTTATGTAATAAAGCGTCATATATATTCTGAAGGTAACAGTGAGTGAATTTGTTGTTGTTGTTGACACTTGTTTCCCCTCATTAACATAGGATGCCGAGAGCGCCTGTTTTATTGAGAGTTGTGTACTTCTTTAGGAAAACAGTTTCTATTTTGTTACATTTGAACTTGTGTGCTGTGAGAACCTTCTCACCTCCAGTGTCACTGAGCTCGCTGTTTACTGGGTCCTTTGGCCCACAGAGAGGAGAGCGTGATGGGGAGCTTTCCTTCCTAGTGGGTATCAGGTGGCTGAGTTTGGTGCGTTTGATGATATCTTCCCTTGTGGTTCTCTTCTTTGTCAGCTAACCTTCTCTCTCCTCATTTGCACCTTGTCTGCCAATTCTTCAGAAGTACTCTTGGTTCCTGGAGAAAGTGTAAGGGGCTGGAACTTTTTCTGTCTGAGGGCTGTGAGATGTAGCCTCCCAGAGTATTTCCTGCCTTGAGGAAAACTAGGGACCCCGAGTCCTTTTGTTTCAGTTATACCAGAAGGAATAGTTTAGAAAACTGCTTTTTTTTTTTTTTTTTGTGGTTACCTTACAGGACCAGGGAAACAACAGAATAGGGCCCAACAGTGTAGGTACTGTTTTCATATATTACTCTAATTGTGTGGGTTCTCCCTTGCTGTAACTCATTTCTATTCAAAGCTGCTTTTGGAAGGAGCATTTTACCAGAAGTGAATCCCCTCCCCCAGGCTTGAGCCTAATGACCTCACTTTCCTTCCTGTCTTCCTATGTGGAGTGTGCTTGTTAACTCTGCTTCAGTCAGCTGATCTTTCTGGGACTATTAGCGTGGATATCAGTTAGTAGGTGAAAAGGGGAAGCTTTCTTGAGTTGGAAGGCCCAAAGGGAGTCTGCTGAGAAGAGGAGGGGTGGAGTGATCTCCAGTCATTCCTTGAAGGGAGATTACGTTTTAGGAATCCTGCTTAAAGCCTAAAAGCTATTATAAGAAAAATCCTGATCTTTTACCATGCCTGCTGCTATGTTTATTGGGGTGAAGGCAGTGGTTATGAAGGTAGAAGCCTGTGAAAAGCATTGACTAGTATTAGGAAATTACCTTAACAAGAGCTACTAGCTCTTTGGATCCACAGGTTACTTGAATATCGTCAAGCTTTTTCTGTTGCATGAAGGGTACAAATTATTAACCTGTTTTTTTGTTTTTAAAGAAAAAACACAACAGCAGCAGCTCAGCCCTTCTGAACAGCCCCACAGTAACAACAAGCTCATGTGCAGGGGCCAGTGAGAAAAAGAAATTTTTGGTAAGGAACAAAATTACCCGTTAAAGCTAAAATGTGCTTTTAAATCTACTAGTGCTGGAAGAATGTGGAATTCATTTCCTGGACAAATTGTTTTAGAGGAATTGCAGGGAGCACTGGTTATTCATTACCTGTGTTCTGTCACCATTTCTCACAACAATAGTATTCATAAGCAGCCTCTATCAGTGCTGTCCAGTAAACTTATGTGATGATAGAAATGCTCTATATTTGTGCTGCCCAGTTTGGTAGCCACTGGCCATATGTGGCTATTGAGCAACTGAGGAACTGAATTTAAAATTTTATTTAATTTTAATTAATTTAAATTTAAATGGCTACATATGGCTAGCAGCTGTTGTCTTGGATAGCACAACTTTATATACTGTATAAGGGACTGTTTTGCTGGGCAAGAAATTAAGTACATGCCTGGAGATGTGTACATCTCCTTGGTACATTCGTTGCTCCACACAGGTCATGAGTTTCTACGCACTGTGGTAAGCTCATCAGTGGGAATCCTAGCTAACAGTCTGTTCCGGGGACACAGGGGTCTGGGGGGAATATGAAGCTGCAGAACTAGCGTGGCTGTTTAGAAATTGAAGCTCAAAGTTTTATGCTAATATTGGGTAAAAGGGCAGTGAAAACATCAAAATAGCTTCTCCCCTTAATAAAGTCAAGGTTGTAGAATGGTCTCTCCTTTGAAATGTAGCAGATGTTCAGCTTCTGACCAGGAGAAATATTCTTCAGCAAAATCATGAAAGCAGGAGGAGAGAGAGAGTCTCAGTGAATGCATTTCCAAGGAAGGGTGGGGTGAGATGGGGACGGTGGGAACACTTAAGGGGAGAGTGTTTACAGTTTAATGTAATGAAAAAAGCCCAGCCTAAGAGTCTCAAGATGTTAATAATCTGTTAACTTAGGACTTTACAGTTTACAGAGTGAATTCCCTTTTTAAAAATGCTTGTTTTTGTTTGCTTGGGCCTGGGATAGGATTAAACATTTTTCTCCATTACCAGTTCTTCTGTCAGAAGGTCCATGCTTAGGAGGAGAGAGGACTGAAAGTGTAAAACCTAATTTAAATGGCTAAGAGATGCCAAATTGGTCTAAGAAATGTCAAATTGGGCTAAAGATTCAAATTGCAGAGTCCCAGTTGAAAGTAACTAAGTATTTTGGCCACCAGGAAAGGCAGGTTTGTTCAGGGCGGAAGGGTGCTGGCAGAGGCAAGTGGCGCTTCAGAGTGAGAATGGCAGTGCTAAGATCAGCGTAGCCTCACGGGGCTCAAGCTTTGCACAGCAAAGAATGCCACAGGCGCTGGGGGTTCGTTGACAGAATTGGGGGCTGAGGCCTGGAAGAATGGGAAAACTTAATTTAATATCTCTGCTTGGCAAGACTTCAGATATCCTCTTCCCTGAGTAAACAAGCTAGGCAATTAATTGAAAAAGAGAATGCATTTGAGAACAACTAAGCATTCTGAGCAGCTATGGAAGTACAGGGGCGTGAGGTGCTTGGTTATTCAGCTCTTTGCTAGGGTTTAGGATCTGTGCTCTCTGTATTCTCCCACCTGGACATTAGGTCCCTGGAAGCCTGCAGCCTTGTTAGAGCTGGCTGCACATTCTTAGATATGTGTGGCACATCCTCGGTGTGACTGAAGCTTGTGGGTAGTTTTGTAGGCCATGATGTGCACACCCTTTGGTAGTCATCAACTCACAGTGCTTTATCAACAGGTGCTCTCTCTGTGAGGGCCACAGCTTAGGGTAGTGAAAGGAGCACTGGCCCAGAAGTCATTGAGTTGTTAATAATCCATTAACATGGGATCTTACAGTTTAGAGAGTGCTTTCAACAACAGCAGTTAACAACAGCACAACTATAAGCATGTGTATAGTACTTTAAAGTTTACAAAGTGCTTATGCAAAGATATTAAGTAGAGCCAGGAAGCAAACCCAAATCTCTGACTACTGGCCACAGTTTTACCATGTGTAAGTCTAATAACTTTTTAAACCTCAGTTTTTCCATCTGAAAATACAGGCATAGTGTCTGCCTCTGAGAGTTGTTGTAAGATCATAGACAGAATATAAAACGTCTTGTACATTGTAAAACAAGGTATGGGTGTAAAGCAGTAGTGACTGCATCACTTCTGTTATGTTCAGGCATTGTGGGTATGAGCTCTAGTGAAAGCCCTGACCAGAATTATGCAGATTGTCATGGAAATGAAAGGGT
The DNA here is from genome assembly GCF_030028045.1 of Hippopotamus amphibius kiboko. Lineage (NCBI taxonomy): Eukaryota > Metazoa > Chordata > Mammalia > Artiodactyla > Hippopotamidae > Hippopotamus > Hippopotamus amphibius. The sequence goes on along the minus strand of NC_080202.1, from coordinate 48,292,114 downwards.
TAAGGTTTTCTACTTATTGGATTGACATTACTATCTATCAGATGGTCCTTTGCAGACTTCTGAAGCTAGCCTAATATGTGAAAGTCCCAGTAGAATCAAAAATAGAATCCTTATTACCATGGATTCCTGTTTCCCTTCAATCTTATCACAGTGGTAGGTAGAGGCTTGAACAGCGCCCAGGATCTGAGTCTGATCCTCCAGATGGGTACTTCAGAATGGAAAAGTTGCTTTCTTTGTAGCAGACACTAGAAGGGCAGGCTCTTGGCTATCAGTTCTAGAGGAGGAGAATTCTAGGAGCTGTTCTTCCAGCAGGGTCAGTGATTGAGCAGACTGTCTTTTGCTTTTACTGTGATAGACCTGACTCTTCAGGACTTCCTTTCTCTTTCAAGGGTTGTTGATAAGATAGGGCTAGTTTGAAAATAAAACATAATACAGTATACAAGCCTCATGTTCTATTTTGTAAGAAGCTTCCTTTTTTGTGGTAGTTTATTAAGTAGCAGTAAATAACTAATACAGCATTTAACCATTGATTTATTCAAATGCTCACTGAGTTCCTACTGCATGGGTGCAGAAAGAATTTGGGCATGGAAGAAGCTTGCTTTATAATTGCCTCTTTCACTGATCTCTTAACGCCTTTACTGAGTCACACAAATAAAATTATTTTTGTTGCTCTTTTCTTCTCATTTATTTACTTGCTTTGGCAAAATAAGGGCTCCAGTGCTATCAAAGGTACATAGCAAGTACAGGAGTGGGGGAGCACTGCAGAATCAGAGAGCAGGTACCAGAGGTGATGACTAGCTGGAGCCTTTGCCAGGTCAAAGATTCACAGACATTTGTTCAAAGGTTATTAAACATTTGTTTAATAAACACATTGATTTTTTTGAATTCTTGGGAGTCTTCTTGGGTTACATGTTCAGTTGTTGAGTTCAAACTTTGAGAAGGTCATTTCTACTTAAGTTTGGTATCATTGGTTACTCCTACTGAGTTCCTAAATCTGTAGCTTAGCCTGGAGGCCTGCAGTGTCCTTCTCCTGGGCATGGTTCTCACTTTTCCTTTCACCAAATGGGCCCTGGTGGGCAGGGGACTTGAACCTGCCTAGATCTGAATTTTTGTACTGGAACTTTTTTCTCAGCAGCTGTGGCACCTCTCCATTCGGTTCAACATGGGCCTTTACTCAAGCTTCTTAGACAAAAGAAATATGTTATATTTCCTGTACCCTAGGAATCTTGCAGTCTTATGAGAAATATATGAAAAAAAGAAACTAAGGTAGGCTGTGACTATACCTAAATATATGGTACAGATACTGAGAGCCACAGGAGGCCAGGAAATTGAAAGATGAACTTGGGCCGAAGGAGTTATGGAGTCATTTCTGGAGGAGTTGGCACTGGATCCAGGCAGTGAAGGATGTGTAAGGGTTTAGTTAGGTGGAAAGGAGGAAGTGTGGCACTCATGGTTGGGAAACTGAATTATTAAAGGCGTAGGGGAAGGAATGAATATGGCATATTTTAGGAAATAGGGTAGGCATTGATCTGGCTGGAGAGAGGGTTCCCTTTGAGAAACTGAGTGAGCTTAAATTCCAGAGGGCTTTGAATGATAGTTAAGAACCTAACTGCTAGCACTAATCGATGAATTTAGTAACGAATTTAGTAACGTAGCAGGATACAAAATTAATGCACAGAAATCTCTTGCATTCCTATACACTAACAATGAAAGAGCAGAAAGAGAAATTAAGGAAACACTCCCATTTACCATTGCAACAAAAAGAATAAAATACCTAGAAATAAACCGGCCTAAGGAGGCAAAAGACTTGTATGCAGAAAACTATAAGACACTGATGAAATCAAAGACAATACAAACAGATGGAGGGACCTACCATGTTCTTGGATTGGAAGAATCAACATTGTGAAAATGACTGTACTACCCAAAGCAATTTATAGATTCAGTACAATCCCTATCAAATTACCAATGGCATTTTTTCATAGAACTAGAACAAGAAATTGTACGATTTGTATGGAAACGCAAAAGACCCCGAATAGTCAAAGCAATCTTGAGAAGGAAAGACGGAGCTGGAGGAATCAGGCTCCCTGACTTCAAACTATACTGCAAGGCTACAGTGATCAAGACAGTATGGTACTGGCACAAAAACAGAAATATAGATCAATGGAACAGAATAGAGAGCCCAGAGGTAAACCCACACACATATGGGGACCTTATCTCTGACAAAGCAGGCAAGAATATACAATGGAAAAAAAGACAACCTCTTCAATAAGTGGTGCTGAGAAAATTGGACAGCTACATGTAAAAGAGTGATATTAGAACAGTTCCTTACACCATACACAAAAATAAACTCAAAATGGATTAAAGAGCTAAATGTAAGGCCAGACACTATAAAACTCTTAGAGGAAAACATAGAACAGTCTACAACATACATCATAGCAAGATCCTTTTTGACCCACCTCCTGGAATCATGGAAATAAAATCAAGAATAAACAAATGGGACCTAATGAAACTTAAAAGCTTTTGCACAGCAAAAGAAACCATAAACAAGACAGCCCTCAGAATGGGAGAACATATTTGCCAACGAAGCAACTGACAAAGGATTAATCTCCAAAATATATAGGCAGCTCATGCAGCTTAATACCAAAAAAGCAAATAACCCAATCCAAAAATGGGCAGAAGACATAGACAGACATTTTGCCAAAGATGGCTAACAAACACATAAAAAGATGCTCAACATCACTAATCATTAGAGAAATGCAAGTCAAAACCACAATGAGGTATCACCTCACACCGGTCAGAATGGCCATCATCAAAAAACCTACAAACAATAAATGCTGGAGAGGGTATGGAGAAAAGGGAACTCTTCTGCACTGTTGGTGGGAATGTAAATTGGTACAGCAGCTATGGAAAACAGTATGGAGGTTCCTTAAGAAACTAAAAATAGAACTATCATATGACCCAGCAATCCCACTACTGGGCATACACCCTGAGAAAACCATAATCCAAAAAGAAACATGTATCACAGTGTTCACTGCAGCACTATTTACAATAGCCAGGACATGGAAGCAACCTAAATGCCCATGAACAGATGAATGGATAAAGAAGATATGGCACATGTATACAATGGAATATTACTCAGCCATAAAAAGGAATGATGTTGAGTTATTTGTAGTGAGGTGGATGGACCTAGAGTCTGTCATACAGAGCAAAGTAAGTCAGAAAGAGAAAAATACCATACGCTGACTCATATATGGAATCTAAAAAATGATACCGTTGAACCCAGTGACAGGGCAAGAATAAAGATGCAGATGTAGAGAACAGACTTGAGGACGGGGTAGGGGGCAAAGGGGAAGCTGGGATGAAGTGAGAGAGTAGCATTGACATATATACACTACCAAATGTAAAATAGCTAGTGGGAAGCTGCTGTATGACACAGGAAGATCAACTCGATGATAGATGATGACTTAGAGGGCTGAGATAGGGAGGGTGGGAGAGAGTTGAGGGAGGGAGGGGATATGGGGATATATGTATAAATACAGCTGATTCACTTTATTGTACAGCAAAAACTGGCACAACAGTGTAAAGCAAGTATATTCCAATAAAGAGCTTAAAAAACAAAACAACAACAACAAGAACTTAGAGTATTCCATAGGTCATGGGTATCACTGATTACTTTTGGAACAAAGAAGGGATGTGGTGAAAGCAGTGGTTAAGATGATTGACTGTGGAGGAATGTAGAATGTGCTGAAAGGGGGGAGCTGAGAAGTGCAGAGGCTGCTTCAGGAATTCAGGAGGGGAGAGGGGCTCAGTGATAGTGATGACTGAGAGAATGGGAAACAGAGTCTCATACTGGAGCCCCTGGAGGGGAGAATTGGCACTTGCCAATTGGTCTGGCTGTGAGAAAGGGAAAAGAAGGAAAAAATCAAGCAGAACTCAGAGGTTTGAGCCTGTAGCCGATATTAAAAATGGCCACACTGAGAAGGGGGACTAGTTGATGTGGGAGGGTGGTTGATGCAGACGCACATGGCTAGGTTGAGTTTGTGATTACCCTGAAAGCCTCTGAGAGTGTGTGCAGGTGTGTGTGTGCCTTGCTTTTGCAAGTGCACAATCCCTTACCTGCAGTTTTGAAATCCCGAGTATTGCTAAACTAAAAGTTGTTTTTAAAAATTTATTTATTTATTTATGTTTAAATTTGCAGCTAATTAATTTGGCAACAAAACTTGGCCTGAATGGACACAGGGCTGTTTATAGTCTTTATTCCACTTACTGTGAATATTCATACTTTTCAATACAAAAACTAGCTTTTGCTGTTAACAGGTAAACCCTAAATCTTAGTGACTGTACAGATATGTCCAGTACAGGGAAGGGGAGGACAGTGTTCCCCACAGTCACTTAAGGGCCCTGATTGAGGATGGCTCCACTGACCCGGAACAGGTGGCTGCCAGGGAAGAGAGTATAGAACTCGACTTTGTTCCTACCTGTTGGTCAGAACTAGTTACAAAGTCCCAAACTTCAGGAGAGGCTCAGCAATGCAGAGGAGTGCCCGAAATGCCTGTGAGCATTCAGCCTCTGCTGTGAGAGGGCTGCCCAGACACTTTCCCCCTGGAGGGGGCATCACTCAACATATAGAACATGTACTGCTACCCCTCTAAATCCAAAAGTGTCTTCTGAAACACTTTCAGCCCCAAGGGTTTTGGCTAAAGGATAATGGACCTGTATTATCATTTATTGAGCATTTACTATGTGTCAGGTACTTCTCTCATATCTTTACCCAGTTATTTCATTTAATTATTTTGATAACTCCATGAGATAGACACTGTCACTATTTTCACTTTTCAGATGAGGAAACTGAGTCACAGAGAGATTAGTTCAAGCGTACAACAAGGAGATTATAGAGCCAGGATATGAAGCCAGACAGTTTGACTCTAGCGCTGCATTCCTAGCAACAACTTATCTGCCTTATATCTGTGGCAGACGGATGAGGTTTTGCTTGAGAAATCGTGGCTAGACATAGAGATTTGGGAATCTTCTGTTTAGAGATTGCCTGATTTTTTAATTCCTGCTGGGGAGAAGATGTGAGGAGAGGGAGAGAAATCCAAAGGCCGAAAGTCCAGACATTGAGGCACGGTCACGTGTTGGGGGAGGGGTGTGAGAAGGCGAGAGGAAGGGGAACCAGTAGAGAAGCAGAAGTGGTTAGAGTGGTGGCAGGTTCCCCGGCTCGGGACAGAGGCCAGGAGGAGACATTCTCATGACAGACAACGTGGCTCCCAGTGCAAAATGCTTCACAGGGGCAAGGAGCGGGAAGGAATTGGATCGCGTTAGCTTTACCTGAACTGTCTCATCCATGGCTTGTTCTAGTCAGCCTGACAGGGGAAACTCAGATTTAGGAACTTGGCAGGTTTGGGCACACCATGTGGTACATGGAAGCCAGTTGTGGGCCTGCATCCTGCTCTGGAAAGGCTGTAGCCACATCAGAGAAAGGATTCAGAAGGCTGGGAGTCTTTGTTTACACTGCTTACTAATCACAGGCTAGGTTAGTCTTGAGTAGGAGTGATTTGTGGTTTGAGGCAAAAGTTTAATTCCCTTTCTGACTAAATTCACGTAGAATAGTATTTGTATTATGGCCCATCGTGGAATAAATTTAGTTCCTTCAGTCCCACAGAGGGACAGAGGGGATTCCTTCGTACCTGCATCTAAATATAATGCCCCAGTTTAAGAATGAGAGCTATTGTTATTTGTTTTTATGTGTTTTTTATTACTATAAAAAATTAGATAAAAGTCAACAGAGGAATGACTTTTTTTTTTTTTGGGGGGGGTACACCAAGTTCAATCATCTGTTTTTATACACATATCCCCGTATTCCCTCCCTTCCTTGACTCCCCCCCCCCCCGAGTCCCCCCCAAGGAATGACTTTTTTAATCAACGAGGAAAAAAGGAAATCCAAATAAACTATGGGCTTTATTTAACACATCAATATTGGTTAATTAGTTGCAACCAAAAGAAATGTACCATACTAATGTTACTGATAGGGGAAACTGGGGGTGGAGAGGGGGAGAAGAGTATATGAGCACTCTCTGGTCTATCTGCTCAGTTTTTCTGTAACTCTACAACTGTTTTAAAAGTAGAGTCGATTAATAAAATATAATAATAATAATGAGAGTTACACCAAGGCGTTCTAGGCTGTGAGCAGGAGGAGGTGAAAGGAGTGGTAACCCACCTGCAGGGACAGACAGGACTGCAAACTCTGGTGAGCACTTAGGATACTCCAGAGCTAGTTGTGGAGCTGGACAGTGTGGGAAGCTGGAGATGGCATGTCAGATGTGGTGGCTTTGGAAGGCCCTTGCCATGGGACCTGCTTAGTATTTCTGGGGAAGGAGAAGAAGACAGTGAGAAAACTGCTGTCACTTATACAAACCTTGAAGCCACGTAACTTCCTCTGCAGCAGTGCCTCATCTTTCTGCTTGTGCACTCATGTGCATGCACACACACGCACACACTCGTGCACACGCATGCACGCACGTGCAGAGCCTCTCTCACCTAGCATGCAGACCAGATGCGGCACACTACCCTTGGATTCCATCTCCTCCATCTCCACCTACGCGCAGCCTCAGCCAGTGCCTCCTGTACTGGTTCCCCAGCCCCCATAGCTTCTGGTGTGATCGCTGCCCTGGTCTCCTGAGGCTGGCTCTGTTATTACTGCATCTGCTCCGTGAGTTCTGAAAAGTAAGGTCCTGAAAGATCCTTTGATAGTTTCCTTCTTTTAGTGCTCCCATTGAAGCCCTGCATCTGTGAATAAAATAAACATTCCTTGCCTGTGTGACTCTTAAGTTGTAGCATATCTGGGCTTCTTTTAAAGCATTATGATCTTGAGAGAACTTAACTTTATTGTAAATCAGGTTCTCCTGTAAAATAGGGATAATAATAGTACTTGTTGTGAGGGTTAAATTAACATATGTAACATGCTTAGAACAAGGCTAAGTATATAGTCAATGCTCAGTAAATGTTAACTATTGTCATATTTTTAGTAATGAGGTCAAGTGGTCCATATGTTCCATCAAAGGATAAGAGGGCTGTATTTTGAAGAGTTGTCACATCACAGGCTTGTTTCTAAGGGGAGCTTTGCTGTCCACTGTTTAGTATATGAACTTTTCAGGGACATGAAGCTCTTTAAGCCTCTATTTCCCTGTCTTTAAAATAGTTGGTTAGAGTCTGTATTTTATATTTTAATTCAGTGACTCTCAAAGTGTGTTCTGGGACCCCTAGGAGGTTCCCAAGAACTTTTCGAGGGTCCATCAAGTCAAAACTATTTTCATAATAGTACTAAGATGTTCCTTGCCCTTTTTACCCTCATACTCTTAAGAATGTACAGTAGAATTTTCCAGAGGCTCATGATACATGTTGTCACAACAGTTTGAAAGCAAAAACTGTTAGGAGAATCCAGCTGTCTCCTATTATGCCATGCATTAAAGAGATTGGCATTCTCTCACTTCACTTTTTAAAAAAGTTTTTTTAATTAAAATGTATTTATGTTAACACGTGATGGTTTTTATTTTTAAATGAATAAAATGTAAATTTTCTCAGTTTTAATTTCTACAATGGCAAATATCAGTAGACACAATCTACATAAACAAAGCTTTTCGGGGTCCTCCGTAATTTTTAGAGTGTAAATTAGAACCACCAGTCTAGTTTATTTGACTGGAAGAGAATTCTAGCCCCCTAGTATCTTGGGAAAAGGATCCTGTGTGCACTCACCCTACCTTTCAACTTTCTCCCTTTTCTGTCATCTTTTCTGTCTGCTCTCTGTTCTTCACCTTCAGATACTCTGAAACCTTCTTCTTTCTCCCAAGCCACAGCCTCGTAATTTGTCAATCTCAGTATAATTTTCATTCAGACTGTGGACTTTCTTACCTCCACCTCTGTTACTTGTTGGTTTCCTGACAATCTTAGTTTTCTTTTTCCTCTATACCTGTTCTTTTCTTCTACAGTATCTCTTGCCTTTTCCTGTCATTTTTGACTCCCTCAAGTTGTTTGTTTGCCCTAAAGTATCTCTTCCTCCTTGATTTGTTCCTTAACATCCTAATGCTCCTACTTCCTCTTATTTCTGACACTTACACCCAACTCTGTTCTTCAATCAGTAAATTCAACCATTTAATAAATATTGTTAAGCACAAATATTATATACCATTACCTTTGCTTGTCACTGGAGCTACAGAAACAAGAGAGACATGATCCCTGTCCTCCTGAAGCTCATAGGGTATCCATGATTTAAGCTAGAGCTGGGGACGATTATAAGGTATTTGTCCAGAGTGCCACTTTACTCCCACTGAGGACAGCCTTGAAAGGATCATGGAAATCATTAGTAGCAGCAGCAACCATTTATTGCACGTCTTTTATTTATTAAGTATTTTACTTACATTTTCTTGTTTAGTTCTCATAGCAACTCTGTGGATTAGATATGTTTAGCCCTACTCTGCAGATGGAAAAACGAAGACTTACAGAGGATAAGTAACTTGGTTGTGGTTGTATAGCTAGGAAGTATCAATATTAAGAGTTCTTTTTCTGTCTAGTTACATCAGCCCAGAGGAACGGTATCCTGGCCAGGAGGTGGTGATATAGTGGGAGAAACTCCAGAGCCAGTTGTGGAAATAGAGAGTGTGTGAAATTAGAAATATGTCAGAGCAGAGCACCTGAGCTGGGGCAGCCACTGAAGGATCTTGTCCCAAGAGCTTTGTTGCCACTGAGGTTAGAACTCAATTGAAAGGAATGCTTGTTGGGGTAGAGAAGCTATAACAGGAGCCGTCAGGGATGTCTGCCTGACGCTGCTAAAGGACTGCCTGAGGCTTACCTGGGAAGGGCAGGAGTGACACATGCCAGAGAACCCACTAACCTGTCTGTCATTTCTTTGGCAGAGTGACGTCAGGATCAAGTTTGAGCACAACGGGGAGAGGCGGTAAGTGTCCCTTCTGATGAGTAGTTGTGTTCACATGTGCTGCATTTCTCAGAAAGCATTCAGCTTGTGGAAGCTGTTTCCCTGGAGTGATTCCTGTGGGGTCACTGGTTGGGTAATGGGGTTGATTGGGCATAAAGGGGAAAGTTTCACCCTTGGTTTGGCCTACTGATTAAATCTTGTTTCTGGTCTTAAAATTGGAAGCCATTTCAAACTGCTAATGTTTTACTCTTCTCTTATTTGGCTACTGTGAGTCTACCATTGTGCTAGTGGAGGAAGTCAGGGCTCCAGCTCTACTGAGTCATGGCTTCCAGACACACTGACACTGTGCCAGCTGTGGGCATCGGAGGGAGATGAGGGTTCTCCCGTGACGTGGTGCCATCCCATCCCTGGTAGAGTGTCCCTGGTTTTGTCCACATCAGGGGTCAGGTTGGTTAATTGGAAGTTTTTCTTTAAAATGTCTCTAGGTCATGGGAAGCTGCATCAAGTCCCTCAGTTGTGAAAGATTTCAGCTGTTTGAGGACATAGAGGGAGTTTTCAGTCTGCATTCTGTATCTTACCTTGTTAGGGAAGTGAAAGTGATGTTACAAAAACACTTGTAGCTTTTTCTCCATTGTCAGTGTTTAGTTTTTTATAGGAAATCAAGGTAGAAGTTCTCAGTGGGAAAAAATATGACTCTACTTAATTTCTCAAGTTATTTTAAGGAAAACCTTTAAGAAAGCATACAGAACTGTAGGCAGGGGATATTTAAGGCCCCATGTGCACATGTGTGCGGCATGTATGTGCACAAGCATGGTTTTCAATATGTTTCCCGCTCTTTGCCTTTCTCTCTCATCGATAACTGCCCTGCCCTTTTTCTTTTGCTTTGAGCATTTGGAGGGTCAAAGAGCATACCCCTCAGGATAAGATCCTCCTACTTTTAGGAGTCCCCGCAGAGGACCTTAGTGCCTTCAAACATTTTTGTACTGGTAGTTCTCTGCTGCTGGCATCTTTCAGCCGACTTTGAAACTAGCTCCAGAGGAGATCTTGTGGCTGCTGTTCTGCCTTAAAAAGATACATTCAGAAGCCTGCAAGGTTGTCATATGGAAACATTGTACAAAGAGTGGTCTGCTGAGCAGGGGTTCTGCTGCTGCCATGTGGATTCTAGGGTTGTTCAGGCCTGGAGGGTAGAAGGTCTTCTGCGCTCTGTCCCCAGCTGTTCATCCTATGACCTGCCAGTAGCATGAAGTTAAATTGTCACTTCATTGTTGCTGCTTTTCACACTTCTGATGTGGCTGGGTTTCGGAGGGATTGCCAACCTTGGAGTAGCGGCGAGTTTTCAGAAGTAGATAGGAAATCAAGAGTTCAGTTGTGTTGGAGCCTAATTACACAGTCACGCTCTCCTGAATTCCTGTTCCCTAAGTGGTATGCAGTTACAGTGAGCGGACTTACACTGAGAAAGTGTATGTGTTTAGTTTCAGAGATGCTGCCAGATGGAAACCACAAATATTTAAGGTGGTCAGGCAGGAATGGCCTTTTGAAGCCCGGAGTGGCAGTGTTAGTATCAAGGTTTTGAAAACTGCATTCTCTTTTTATGGAGCTGTTTTCGGGAGCCATGGCGTTTCACTGTTTGTGTACTGTGTGCGGAATTGAGGACTTTTATAAAGTTGGTGCAGGGAAGCCAAGTTCAATCTGCTCTGTGCCAGAAGGCTCTGGTTTTGTGTATTTCATGTCTTAGGATTTTGTAAAAACTGTTATTGTGGGCTTTCTTTACTTTTTACAGGGAATGTGGATGATATCTATCTAAATGTTGTAGGTCCTTATAGAATTAGAATTACAGAAAAGAGGAAAGAAGTAGTGAATTTTCCCATTCATCATTGCCAGATGTCCATTCTGGTGGGCTGACTTTCCCTTTGCTTTGGAAGGGGGGGCATCAGACTCCTAACCTTCCTCACTCTTAGCCTTAGGAGGGCAGAAGAGGACTGAAGATTAGGATCTCCTTGCCTTCTGTCTGAACACTGGTGGGGATGGTTGTCCTGGGTGTTTTGTTTCTCTCTTTGCTTACTTTTGTTTTAAGTTTTAGAGTATTGGGTTGGACCCATATGAAATTGCTGCTTTTATATGTCAAAAATTGTTGACATCCCCAGTATCTAGTTAAACCTAATACATTAATTAAAGGTTTTTATTAAAAAATTTCAAACACACAGAAATAGAATATGATACCAAACCCCCAAGAACCTATCACTCAGCTTCAACATTATCAGCATTTTGCCAACCTTGTTTCATCTGTTCCCACTTGTAAATTGTTGTTGTGACATTTAATGACAAATCATTTTAAGACCTCTTTGAACATGTTCTTACTCTACCATCTATTTATAGAAATTGTTCTTTGAACTGACCTAGAGAGTCTCTCTAGAAAAGTATCAATATCAACACTACTTACATGCACACACGTGTCACTGGTTAAGAAAACTGGTCAGGCATATGACCAACTGTGACTCTGTGGTAGGAAATGTCAATTCTGAGGATAATCAGCATTGAGATTCCTATTGCATCTCAAAAATGAACAATGGAAAAGGCCTTTCAAGTCCTGAAGTTGAGTCATTTAGGAATTAAGACCATGTTTTCAGGACTGTTGCTCCAGTCTTCAGGTTTTCCTCCTAACAGGAATATTTGGAACATAGTTTTTAAATCCAGGTGTCCTTCTATGATACTGCACTGTCATTGACCCAAAGATCTGAACTGAAGTGGTAGAACAATGGTTGGGATTGAGTACTGCTGGTAGGTAGTACTGAGAAACCTGAGAGATGCTCAGAAGAAGGGTAAAAAGATAAGGTAGATGTAAGAAGGAAAAAATACAGAGAAAGGCAAGCTGTGTGAAAAATAAAAAGAGGATTCTGTGTTGAAAAGAAAAGGAAGATAGCACTCAGGAGCTATAGCTTCTAAACCCTGCATTTAAAATATACAGTTAACCATGCTTTTTGTTCCTTTTCAGAATTATAGCGTTCAGCCGGCCTGTAAGATATGAAGATGTGGAACACAAGGTGACGACAGTGTTTGGGCAACCTCTTGAACTACATTACATGAACAATGAGGTATGATGGCGTGGGTAAGGGAGGCATAGCTGCCTACCTTTTTCTCTCTGCTTATCTGAGGATTTCCTAGTTTGTTCCTCCAGTGTCCTCTGCAGGTTTTCATTTTCTGGAGCCTCTTCTCTTAATTTCAATAATTCTGGGATTTCTCTTTTTTACTACATGGGAGATGACATAGCTATTTGCATTCCCTCTGCTCATTCAATGCCGGTAGCTCTAATACTCGATGGTGGAAACAGGTACAGGATCAGAATAAGGACTTATATTGTCTCCTTTACATTTTGTAGGCTATCTTTTTCTTTCCAGCACAGCCTTAATAGCAAAGGGTCCAGTAGGCCTGAGGTGTGGAAAACTGGTGGGTAGGCATAAATGGTGGATTCTTCTCTCAGAATTTAACTTCTGATTGTAGCTAATTTCAGATGTTAGCACCTATGATGATTTCTGTAACTCTTAGTCTTCCTAACCCTGCCCAACAGCCATTATTTATTTATATTTTGAACATCACCCAGGAAGGAATTCTTTTGAATGTCAGTTACTTGGCTGCTTTCGCAGCTCCAGGGAACGTACTAGAGGCTGGAGTCTGCTTCGGCTGGTGCTTTGCATTGGTCTGAAAGGCAGTGTGTTTGTGTCCAGTAAGGAGCCTGCACCTTGAGGGAACTGGATTGGGGGGCAAGACAGGAAAGCTGGGCAATCTTATGGCTCTTTGAGAGTCAGGTCCTTATTGTGTAGTTTTATTTTGTTGGTTGAAAAGTTAAGAATTTCCTCCATACTTTGGGGCTTAAATCTGTAGGAAATGAGATTTGTTGGCAAAAACTCTGTGGTCCTCTTCATGTAAAATATACAACCACAATTGGATATATGCACTGCCATATAGCTATCAAAAAATAAGACCATCTGATCTTTCGCTTTTTGGATAAATTTTAGAAATATAGCAAATTTGGAAAATAAACCACTAACTGTAGTTAATAAATAACACATATGTAAGTATTTAAAGTATGTAAACTAACACATTTTAAATACAGGGTATGAGAACCCCCCAAGTATAAATGTCAAATCCATAAAACTTTAAAAAATTGCGGTTCAAGAATCAGTGAGTGTATAAGAAACTGAGGCTCAAGTCAGCAAGCCAGTCATCTTTAAAGGTGTTCTTTAGTTAGTAAAGACTTTTCTGGATGATTTAGTACTACTTGTTTCTCTTTCCCTTAGTATTTCCATTAAGAATTCTAGATGTCCCAAAGTTCATTTTCGAACTCTTTTGCCAAGGAAGTGACTGCCCAGAATGTTGGGCATTCCTTTATTCAAATGTTTATGCAGATATTGATTTTAAAGCCAAATATAAGTAATTGTTGTTATTATTATTATTATTTTTAAAGAGTCAGTGAAGACTAATGTATTTCAGCATTTATTTTTCATCACTTTGTTTTTTTGTTGTTGGTTGTTTTTGGCTGCACCTTGCAGCCTACAGGATCTCAGTTCCCCAGTCAGGGATTGAACCTGGGCCACAGCACTGAAAGCGTGGAATCCTAACCACTAGGCCACCAGGGAACTCCCATAATTGTTATTATTTTAAATCATGCATGTCTTTCATACTCTGCTTAATGTCAGTGACCAGAGTTGATTAATTTACATTTTATTAATTTCAAATCTCTCAACCTGTTTTCCTTTTCTTTGCCCTTTAAACCCTGCCTTGTCAGAATTTGTGAACCACAAATGAAAAAAATCTGTTGAGATTTTATTTTATTTATGCTTATATTTTTGTAATAATATCTTTATTGGGATATAATTCACCTACCATAGAATTTACCCTTTTAATTTATTTTTAAATTTACATTTTTTTTACTGTACAATTCAGTGGTTTTAGCGTATTCACAGAGTTGTGTAACTAACATCACTACCCGATTCCAGAACTTTTCATCACCCCAAAGAGAAACCCTGTACTCATTAGCAGTCACTTCCCATTCTCCCCACTCCCCAGCCCCTGGCAACCACTTATTTACTTTCCATCTCTCTGGATTTGCCTATTCTGAACATTTTCATATATATGGGCTCACACAATATGTGGGCTTTTGTGTTTGGCTTCCTTCACTAAGCATGTGTTCAAGGCTCATCAGTGTTGTAGCATGTATCACACTGCATTCCTTTTTATGGCTGAATAATAATCCATTATATGGATATACCACATTTTGCATATCCATCTGTTGATGGACACTTGAGTTGTTTTTACTTTTGACTATTATAAATAATGCTGCTATAAACATTTGTGTACAAATTTTTATATGAACAAATGTTATCAGTTCTCTAAAGTATACCTGAGTGGAATTGTGGGTCTTGTAGAAACCCTGTATTTAACTTTTTGAGGAACTGCTCAGCTTTCCCGTATCAGCTGGTATCACTTTACATTCCTACTAGCAGTGTGTGAGGGTTGCAGTTTCTCCACATCCTCATCAATACTTGTGATTCTCTCTTTATTAAAAAAAATTATAGGGACTTCCCTGGTGGTCCAGTGGTTGAAACTTTGCCTTCCAATGTAGGGGGTTGTGGGTTTGATCCCTGGTTGGGGAGCTAAGATACTACATGCCTCGTGACCAAAAAACCAAAACGTAAAACAGAAACAGTATTGTAACAACTTCAATAAAGACTTTAAAAATGGTCTACATCAAAAAAAATTTTTTTAAGTAAATAAATTATAGCCATACTAGTAGGCGTGGAGTGGTATCTTGTGTTTTTTTTTTTAAGGACTTCTATTGAGATATAATTGATATGCAATACACTGCATGTATTTAAAGTGTACAATTTGATATTTTTTTTCTTATTAGTAATGTATATATGGCAATCCCAATCTCCCTCTTATTGTGGTTTTAATTTTCATTTCTCTATTGACTAATTATGTTGAGTATCCTTTCATGTGCTTATTAGCCATTTGTTTATTTTCCTTGGACAAATATGTATTTAAGACCTTTGCCCATGTAAAAAATTGGATTATTTGTCCTTTTATTGTTGAATTGTGAGAGTTCTTTATACATTCTGGATACCAGACCCTTATCATACATTTGCAAAATTGTATTTTTTTTTAAAGAAATACATCTTTTTAAAAAATAATTAATTTATTCATTTACTGGCTGCTTTGGGTCTTCGTTGCTGCTACACATGGGCTTTCTCTAGTTGCAGTGAGCAGAGGCTACTCTTTTTTTTTTTTTTTTTTTTTATAAATTTATTTATTTATTTATTGGCTGCGTTGGGTCTTCGTTGCTGCACACGGGCTTTCTCTAGTTGCTGAGAGCTGGGGCTACTCTTCATTGTGGTACGCAGGTTCCTCATTGCCATGGCTTCTCTTGTTGTGGAGCACGGGCCCTAGGCTTCAATAGTTGCGGCACACAGGCTCAATAGTTGTGGCACACAGGCTTAGTTGCTCTGTGGCATGTGGAATCTTCCCAGAGGAGGGCTCGAACCCGTTTCCCCTGCATTGGCAGGCAGATTCTTTACCACTGCGCCACCTAGGAAGTCCAAGGCTACTCTTCATTGTGGTGCGTGGGCTCCTCATTGCAGTGGCTTCCCTTGATGTGGAGCACAGGCTCTAGGCATGCAGACTTCAGTAGTTGTGGCACATGCTCTCAATAGTTGTGGCTTGCAGGCTTTAGAGCACAGGCTCAGTAGTTGTGGCGCACGGGCTTAGTTGCTCCTCGGCACGTGGGATCTTCCTGGGGCAGGGATCGAACCCGTGTCCCCTACATTGGCAGGTGGATTCTTAACCATGGCACCACCTAGGAAGTCCAGTTTGTTTGTTTTTTTAAAAACCTACTCCAGTAATTTCTTTATCTTCCCCTATCTCCACCCCTGCCTTCCCCACCTCCCCCAACACCAGTCCTTATTTATCCCTACTTTGAATGTTACCCAGAAAGGAATTCTTTTACAATATGATATGATTTGTAAAATTTTCTCCCATTCCATGGGTTGTTTTGAGATTTTATTTTATTTTTATTTTTTTTAGCTCTTTATTGGAATATAATTGCTTTACACTCTTATAACAACTTATGAGGTACACCAAAGTGAATCAGCTGTATTTATACACATATCCCCATATCCCCTCTCTCCCGCGACTCCCCCCCACCCTCCCCATCCCGGCCCTCTTAAGGCATCACCCATCATCGAGTTGATCTCCCTTTGTTATACAGCAACTTCCCGCTAGCTATCTATTTTACATTTGGTAGTATATATGTGTCTATGCTACTCTCTCACTTCGTCCCAGCTTCCCCTTCACCCCCCGCCCCCTCAACCCCATGTCCTCCAGTCCATTCTCTGCATCTGCATCCTTACTCTTGCTCTGTCACTGGGTTCATCAGTACCTTTTTTTTTTAGATTCCATATATATGAGTTAGCATACAATAATTGTTTTTCTCTTTCTGGCTTACTTCACTCTGTATGACAGACTCTAGGTCTGTCCACCTCATTACATATAGCTCCATTTCATTCCTTTTTATAGCTGAGTAATATTCCATTGTATATATATGCCACATCTTCTTTATCCATTCATTTGTTGATGGGCATTTAGGTTGCTTCCATGTCCTGGCTATTGTAAATAGTGCTGCAATAAACATTACAGTACATGTTTCTTTTTAGATTAGGGGTTTTCTCTGGGTATATGCCCAGGAGTGGGATTACTGGATCATATGGTAGTTCTGTTTTTAGTTTTTTAAGGAAGCTCCAAACTGTTTTCCATAGTGGCTGTACCAGCTTACATTCCCACCAACAGTGCAGGAGAGTTCCCTTTTCTCCACACCCTCTCCAACATTTGTTGTTTCCAGATTTTGTGATGACGGCCATTCTGACCGGTGTGAGGTGACACCTCATTGTGGCTTTGACTTGCATTTCTCTGATGATTAGTGATGTTGAGCATCTTTTCATGTGTTTGTTGGCCTTCTGTATGTCTTCTTTGGAGAAACGTCTATTTAGGTCTTCAGCCCGTGTGTGGATTGGGTTATTTGCTTTTTTGGTCTTAAGCTGCATGAGCTGCTTGTGTATTTTGGAGATTAATCCTTTGTCCGTTGCTTCATTGGCAAGTATTTTCTCCCATTCTGAGGGTTGCTTTCTTGTCTTGTTTATAGTTTCTTTTGCTGTGCAAAAGCTGTTAAGTTTCATTAGGTCCCATTTGTTTATTTTTGATTTTATTTCCATTGAGATTTTATTTTAAATAATGTTTTTACAATTTTTTTTTCCTGGCCTAGGATTTAGAGTTCTCATTTCCTTGTATTATAAATTGGGAACTGAAGAAATTAATTGTATTTTTGCTTTATGTTTGCCATGAATATATAAGATTTGACATTTTTTAGGTCTTAGGCAAAGCATACTTTTGCATGTTTTAATACTAAGTATTCATAATATCTTCTGCTTTTAACAGCAAGTGAAGCTTCCCTGTACCCTCAAGAACCTTCTCTTTAATACTTCAGTGGAACGAAAACAGAGGAAGTAGTTTTTGGTTCTAGTCACTGATTTTTTTACCTTTAAACATTAAGATACTAAACCCTTCTATGCAGTCTAAGTTTGTGTTCTTATTTGAGTAATGTTTTCATCCTCTGCCCATCTCCTCCTCCTCCTGTACCTTTTCTGCTTATTCTGTTAATGTCAGCACAGGGTAGGGTGGGACATGATTCTGCTGCTTAATTTGGGAAGAAATATGGGGGCTATAACCATTATGGATTTGATGCTTTGGAGTAAAGGAAGCTTTTCTTAGAAAATATCTTGAAATAAAGTACTGATATGTGCTGCAGCATGGATAAACTCAAAAACGTTAAAGTGAAAGAAGCTAGATGGAAAAGACTATGAATTGAATTGAATATGAATTTTGTGATTTCATTTGTACAAAATGTCCAGAAAACACAAATCTCTAGAGACAGAAAATAGATTAGTGGTTGCTTGGTAAGAGGTAGAAAAGAGGAATGACTATGAATGGGCACAGTAGATCTTTTTGAAGCAATGGAAATGTTTTAAAATTGAATTGTGATGATTGCACAACTCTGTAAATTTACTAAAAATTATTGAATTGTACACTTAATGAAAAGAAAAATATCTCTGTGGTTTCAGTTAGATCTTTTAAGACCCAATAGTATCCACTGAGATTGTTTTCCTCCAATTTTTTTTGTTTTTTTTTGCTTATTTTTGCAAACTAACGACTTAGGTTTTATATATGATTTCCTTTTTCTGTGTCCTGTGTCACAGCTCTCCATCCTGCTGAAGAACCAAGATGATCTTGATAAGGCAATTGATATTTTGGATAGAAGCTCAAGCATGAAAAGCCTTCGGATATTGCTGCTGTCCCAGGACAGAAACCATGTAAGTAGCCCTGTCGTGGCCTGACGGCTGCAGGCAAAGCTCACTATCCTTCAGAAGTTCACCTTGCTTCTTGGACAGAATTTTGTGTTCCTTAGTCACTGCTAAAGCAAGAACATACGTATGGCCCAGCCCACTGGGTCAGTGGCCAGCTAGCCTTCCACATTTGGTTACTGCAATACCAGATAATCAGTGTTAAAGTTGCAACTAAAGGTTACTTGGCTTGTGATGTGGGAGGAAGGAGAACATTTTATGATAAAGGAGCAAATCTTTTTCTCTGTATTTACATTCCTTCAACTAGGTCTGGACCCCAACAAGGGAGATTTGCTTAGCGTGGGGTTGCTGATAACAAAGGCTGTCCAGGATTTGAGACTCATGCTTTGTAAGCCCAGCTCCACAACTCTTCTCAACTGTTTGACTTTCCCTTGGGACACATGTAGGAAACAAACTTTCCCTTCTGTTCAATGGAGAAAAGGCCATGGGCTAAAGGGCCTCTTGTAGTTTACCAGCTGCTGCCTTACCAAGTGGCAGCAACCTATTAGGAGCCTTCAGAAGTGAGCCATTACCCCTCAGGTGGTTTCCTCTCTTAAACGGTCCCTGGGGGCCTGCATTTCATGAGAATGCTTGTAATCTGGGTCTGTCTTCTAATCACTGAATCCTCTAGCAGTTTTCTTCAGATGCATGTTCCAGAAGTTTTCTTGGCACGATTTCCTTTCTTTATGCTTGAAGACAGCCAACTGTGGACAGCTGACATTGCTGCCTGAGAACTGTGGTCGCCCCATACCAGGACAGAGTTTAGGTGGAATGGTGCTTTATGCTGAGCGTTTATTTTTGAAGAGACTTTGGACTGTCTATTGATTAGGGAAAGACACAGGAGAATGCAGTTAGGGAGCCTTAGAATAAAGAAGATATTTTCTAATATTACAGAAGTGGCCTTGAGCGTGAGGACTGGTCTTCTCTTTCCCAGTATCTTTTTTTCTGGGTATGTTTTGGGAAGTATTCTGAAGTTAAATATATACTTTATTATTTCATTTCTCTGTTCAAATTACTCACCTGCTCCTTGTGGTCCTTCCTCATTGCCTATCATGTAGGATCTAAATTTAGCCTAGTACCCAAGGTTTATCACTAACTACCCATCCTTTCAACTCCCCAGTCTCATCTTCCCAAGTTCTTCAGCATACTTCCACTATCCTGCAGTTCTTCCTTCTTCCTTTGTCAGACCATGGTTGTCAACCTTTTATTAGGCTCTAGCTTGATTTACCTGATACAGTTTGGTCAGTGTTTTTGACTGAGGCCATTTTGCTTATTCCCTGTTCCTTTAGTCATTGGATATAATTTGCACACTAGTTTATAGTTTCCTTAGTAATTGCCCTCCAGCTGTTGCATATTTGTACGTTTTACCCAAAAGATTATAAGTTCCTTGAGAACAGGAGCTGTGCCTTATTGTTTTGGAACCCATCCTCTCAAGAGAACACAGTGAATACTTCTCGAACTGTTAACAGGTGTCAAGCAGAGATCATATCCTGCAAACCCCTTCTTTACAGAAGAAGCTGGAATTGGGGTTGTTTAATGATGCGATTGTTTAACTGGGAGCTAGCACCCCTCATAGTGATCCTTCCGTCCCCCTGATGAGAAGCTGTAGACAGCTGGTTCTTTGCATTTGCTTTCCCATCCATTAAGGGGTCACTCAGCTGCAGATACTGCTGCAACACCCAGAGCTGTTTGAAAGATGACCATCTGAGCTCTGACACTCATGACATTGCATTAGATGTTGTACAAAATAAATGCCACATTGATGCCTCTCTTTCTAAGGATGTATATTTTCAGAAATGATTATGAAGTCAGTATAACTAGTTGTAAAGTTTTTTTTTTTTTAAAAAAAGAGGACCGTCTTACCTAATGCTAGCACCCTAACACATTGATTGATTTTTGCATACACCCCTCTTTGGCCATATGTGTACACAGTTTAAGTGTTGTCATGGTATTTATACAATGTTCTAATTTAATTTTTCACTTAATATTTTCATGTACATTTTTTCTGTTAATATGCAGTCTTCATGATTATAATTTATAAGGATGAATAAGTCCCTTGAGTGGATATAACAATTTAATTAAATAACCATTTTTGCTACTGTTGAAACACTTAAGCTGCTCCTGTTTTTTGTGTTTGTAAAGTTTTACATTTAAAACTAACAGTGGTGTTAGTGGTGATGAAGCCTTTCCTTGGGGACTTCCTCAGCTAGACTTCAGGCTGCTTAGTAAACAGAGGTATCATGATGCCACATTGCTTTGTGCTCAGGAGTCCTACTTCTAAAACAGTGCTTCTCTGTCTGTGATGAAATAGCAGTGTTGTTCTTCTAGTTTCCAATCTGTCATGGACCAATTCTTTTTTAAAAACACAAAAACCGAAAAGTAAAATGGAAAAATTAACTAGAGATGTACAAAATACAAGCCCACAATTTTTATTGTTAGGTTCAATAGACATGAGTCACTCTGCCAAATTGTTGTGAAAGTGATTAAAGAATTACTCTCCATTTTGGTATTTACCTTGTTGAGGACTGGTACACCACAGGTTGTAGCCTGGCACCAGCCCACAGATCACACTTTACATACACTTCTCCAGGGTACCATATCATCACAGTCTTCATCTCCTCTTGATGGTGACTCTCAGCCACTTTGTTCTCTCCTTAAGTTTCCTCCATTTTTAGCAATCTTATCACCTCATCCACCTTTGGTTACCACCTATACCTTTACTTCCCTTCTCATTCCTGTTTTTAAATGTACTGTCTCTTTCTTCTCTCTGGATTCCTTTTTCATTGATCCTTCTGTGACAGTTTCTGATCTTTCCTCTGTCTTCATCCCTCACCAAGGTGGGTAGTCATAGTCCTCCCATCTCAGCTGGCCAAGACCATGCCTTAGGCTTCAGTATTGTTTTTTACCTGAGAAGTCCTGGATTTTGGCAATCACAGAACCGCCTCTTAGTCTGAAGAGTCTTTCTCTAGCCTTGGTTTTACTGCCATTTTAAGATACTTCACCGTCTCCTGCAGTAGTTCTTGCTGCCCTAGGCCTCTGCCTTGGGCCATCAACTCTTACCTGTTTCCTGTTACAGACTTCTTTTCTAAACATGTGTGCATCTAACTCAATTTATCTTTCTGCTCTTGACCTTCTTATAACTTTCTAGACCTTCTACTGTCATAATGTAATTTCAAGCTTAACATTCTGTTGTCATTTGTATCTGAATATGATTAAAAACTAAATACCCAACCACCTTAAGCTGTGAATGGCACTTTGTTTTGTTACCTCAGATTCTCTCTGACAAAAGTAAACTTATAATCTTCTCATCTAAGTGTTGCCCACTTCCCAAATTTCCCATCAATGAATTTGACACTATTTAAGTTCAAAATATCAAGAATAATCTAAATAGTAATTATTTTCATTTTTCCAAGAATAATGGGACAAGTGCAGGAAGTTAAAACAAAACTTGTTGGGCAGAAAAGCTTCAGTCTGGCCCCTGTTTAAAAATCATTACACTTTACATGTATAAGGTACTTTTGTCCCTCATTTGATTTTTGCAACTTTGAGGGGTCCTGGTTAGGCATCTGTTATCACCAGTCTACACCTGGGGAAACTGAGGCTTAGAGTGATTTGCCCTAGGTGAAGCAGTAAATAGTGACACAGCTGGTTTAGAATCCAGATGTTCTGACTAGTCCAGTAGGTATCAGATACCATCCAGGAAAGGGATCTTAGAATTACTGTAGTCCTTGGAAAACCTCACCCAGCTTCTTCCACAGTTCCTTAGGAGCAGAACAGAAAGTATAATGTAGCCCGTGAGGAAAACTTGTGAGATGTGTCATTCTGTCCCCCACAGCTCAGAAGATAACTGAGCTAGGAGAGGTCCAAGAGAAGACTTTTTAAGGGGTTGGGGTCAGTTTTATCTGTGAATAGCCTAAAAGGCCTGAAACTTTTTAGTCAGGGAAGGAAGCCAAAGCATACATATGTATAAACAAAGTCTGTGAAGCATTGACGAGTAGGGATAATAAAAACACAGACGTATTCCCCTAATCTCAAATTTGAGTGAACCCCTTGAATATTGAGGATTATCATAGAACAAAAAGGAAATAAGAATTTGTATAAGGGGTATAAACATGGCATCCCTTATCGAAGTTGTATAGTTTCAAAGCAGCTTTTTTTAAGGCTTTTTAATAAATTCATGGATGTTAAAGCTGTAAATCTATTAAATAACCTAGATGCTTCCACAGCTGTCATAACTATCATTGTCTTCCATGCATATGTCTCTTGGAAGCAGAGGACTGGTGACATCCAAGGTGCCATTTCTCAGCTCATGTTTCCATGAACCAAACTAAAGCAAACACATACACACCCCTTCTTTTCCCCCGCATCCCTGAATCCACCTGTTCCTTTTGTCTGATAGCACCAAATCTTTTATCGAGATAATTTGTGGGTCAACTTTTATAATCTCTCTTTCTGCTAATCTTCTAGCTTCCAGTGACTGCAGTCTTTGTGCATGTGGTTCCCTGGTAATTTTTCATGTGGTTTGTGTCGGCCACAGCACTGCTACCACAGTCTTTCAGTGAGGTTTGCATTGAATGGTCAAACACCACCTTATGTTTGCTGTCTTTAGAATGTTCTGCCAGCTACACACTTTATACTTGTTGGCTCTCCTTTCACTCTCTTACGGGCCCCCTTTTATTTTTCCTGGTCCCACCTTTCTCCTTCCTCTCTTTCCCACATCCAGGTCTTGTTCAAGCTTCCCTGAATGCTTGCTCAACCTCATTTTTGTTTACCATGTATTTTACCATTTTGTTTTACCTCTTTTATCTCCTTAAATCAGGATTTTCTGAACGTGACTGAATATTACAAACACGTGGGGGAGACTTAAAAAATTCCAATCCTCTGAGGGCAGAGATTCTGTTGTGGTTGGCCTGAGGTGTGAAAACCCCCACAGGCAGTTCTGCCGGGTGGCTCTAGCTGGGAACCGTTGCCCTAAACCAAAGCGCAACTCGCCTCCTAAGACCTCACTGTTCTAAGTGTGGTCCACGTACCAGCAGCATCAGCATCACCTGCAAGCTGGTTAGAAATGCAGATTCTCTCCGCCTGCCAGTGCAGGAGACACGGGTTTGATCCCTGGTCCTGGAAGATCCCACATGCCACGGCCTAGAGCCTGTTCTCCGCACCAAGAGAAGCCACCACAATGAGAAGCCTGAGCACTGCCACGAAGAGTAGCCCTCGCTTTTCACAGGTAGAGAAAGCCTGTGCGCAGCAACAAAGACCCAACACAGCCAAATAAACAAACAAAAAAACTATTCTCTCAAAAAAAAAAAAAGAAAGAAAGAAATGCAGATTCTGAATTCTACCCCAGATCTCCTGAATCAGAGTCTGCATTCCAGCAAGGTCCCCGGTGATTTGTGTGCACATGGAAATGTGAGAAACCCTGCTCTGAAACCTTCAGTGATTCCCTTCATCTGTTTTCCAACCTGTTGCCACAGTCAGCCTTTCCTTTTAGAAACCTATGCTTGTGCTGGCTGTTGAACCTCCTTTCCTGGCTCAGCTTTTAGATTTGAAAATTGAGACTTTAGAATGTATGTTCTTTGGTACATTTCAGATTCGTGTTGCCAGGGTGTATTGAATTCCCACACTGTGTAAGGTCCTGGGTCCCAGCAGGTGTCCTTGGGGTGCCCAGCACACAGCGCTTCTCTTTCTGCCTGTGCGGCTGTGGCCTTTCCCTTGCCCTTCACTGGCCTGCTTCCCCAGCATGTGGCTTTGATTGTTTTTTCCTTTCTGACCCTCAGCAGAGAGCTATTGCACATTGGAGGCTTCAGCAAGAACACTCACTTCCCCTTGGTTCTGACTTCCCGTTAGGGCAAGACAGTTTGTCAAGACAGCCCTGCATGTGATAAAGTCTGGCGTAGGGAGACGAGAGGAGGCTGCTTGGCAGCTGAACTTACCCCTGAGAGCGGGAAGCCTTTTTCCTGGAGGACAGGATATAGTTTGTTTAGGTTGGACTTTTTTTTTTTTTTCTTACAGGAGGTGAGAGAGAGAGAAACAAGTAGAAACTTTGACCCAAATTATTTATAAATTCTGAGCTCCCACTCTCCATAGTGCTCTGCTTATTTATGAGCACATCCTGACATCACTTGCTCACCTCCAAGCTTCAGTTTTAAG
The DNA here is from genome assembly GCF_030028045.1 of Hippopotamus amphibius kiboko. Lineage (NCBI taxonomy): Eukaryota > Metazoa > Chordata > Mammalia > Artiodactyla > Hippopotamidae > Hippopotamus > Hippopotamus amphibius. Next base: position 48,267,589 of record NC_080202.1, on the reverse strand, counting down.
CTTTCTCAGTGCAAGGGCCCCTTTTTATTGCTTTGTTTTCTCTCTAGGGCTCACCTCGTGGCCTGACTGGGTCAGTGCAAAGTGGGGTAGATGTGGCAAGGCTGCTGACCCTGTTCTGAAGTCCTTGACCTCTGGCAGAATGGTACCTTGATAGCCTTTCTGAGATGGACACAGTCCTGAGATGGTTCACATGTAAACCCCAGTAACATGAAGCAGCTGAGATCTTTCTACCTTAGTTTTCAGGGAGTGATTATGGTTGGGGAAGAAGCAGCATCTCAAGCTATTTTAAAAATGTTTATCAACCAGAATTTTTGGTGCAGAGGTTCTCCATTCTGACCCCCCACTCGGCAGGTGATCTTGCTGCTGAAATAATTTCCTGCTTTTCCTGCTATTCTTCCTGAGCTCTCTGGAGAGTTTTATGAGAGGGTATTTACAACTCTTTTCTGCTTGGCACATTATTACAGGAATGCCTGTTATTCTTCTGTGTTTGGGTCATCATGTATTAAATGGGAGAACTGGATTTCAGCGCTCTGTATCAATGAGGCTGGATAACTACATTGAGCAACTGGTGATTTGCCAAGTCGGATTGAGGAATGAGATTTGAGGGAAAGCTGGGTAGCTCGTGTATTGAAAGTGTGATTTTGATGTATTGAAATTGTGACGGCAGCTGAGAGCATGGGGAGTCCCAGGGAGGGGCGAGAGGGCCTTTCTCAGCCTGCTTGCTTAGCGAGCTCAGCCTTTTTCCTCTTATCTTGCAGACCAGTTCCTCTCCCCACTCCGGGGTGTCCAGGCAGGTGCGAATCAAAGCTTCCCAGTCTGCGGGAGATGTAAATACCATCTACCAGCCCCCTGAGCCCAGGAGCAGGCACCTCTCTGTCAGTGAGTATTTCACCCCTTTTTTCCTTTCATCTAATTTATCTGCCCATTTTTAAAAATATTCTTTTAAAAAAATTATTATCAAACATTATTGACTGCTGTGATGTTTGGAATAATCTCCCATGCTTTTCTTCGGGGAGAAGAAATAGAGAAGTGACTGGGATGGAGTCCTGACCCTCCAGGAGCTTTCTCATGATCTGATGGTGTAATCAAATTCCTTTTCAGCAACCCTGAAAAAGTGATCTCCTGAGACATCTGCTTCAAGACCTCCAGTGGCAGTATACCCTCATTTCTGGCCATTCTTTTCCCAAAGGACTGGGGACTTGTGGAGTTAGGAATCAGGTCCAAGACTGAGTTTTGACATCAGACCTCTTTCTTGCCTATGATTCCTGAGGCGTTCAAATGCTTCGAGAAAGATGTAGACCAACGAAACTCCTGAGAGTCAAACTAAGTTGTCTGGGAAGGGCAGGAGACCATTGATGTAGTAAATACAGTTGGCTCATCGGGAAGAAAGCTGTGTAGCTGCCGCCAGGCCTCCCAGGAGAGGGATCTGAATCAGGTCTGCGCATTCTACCAAGCTCTCCAGTTTTGCTCTGGATCCCATTTCCCACAGTCTGAGGAGAAAGCTCATTTCTTGAATTGTGCAGTTTGCTTCAAGAGGGACGTCTGGCCTTAACATCTGTGTTGAGGTTGCTGCCCTAACGTTGCTGGAACCCCTGCTGTTGTCCATGCAGGTTCTGTCCATACAGATAGAATTGCATTAAACCGAGCTGTTCTCTGGAGATCTTGAGCTGAGTTTGGGGAGGTCTGAGCATCAGTCCTGTCACTGAGCCTGTCTGGGAGTGATAAGCCTCCTTAGGGAGCAGCAGGAAGAACGTGTTGCTGAGGCACTGACTTTGCCTCATTGAGTAATTTCTGGAACCCTAGCAAGCACTGGTAGTAAGTGTTGCCAAGCTGAAAGTCTGTATATGCGTTTCATATTTCCCTAACATTGTGGATAATTGGCGTCTATGTTTTCAATAAGCTGGTTGAGAAGAAAGCCAGCAGCCCAGCACGGAGACCTTATCCAGAGCATCTCTGGCCCTGGAATCCAGGTACCCTGGCACCTGGGAATCTCTGCTAGTTTGGCCTCTGTTCCAGAGCCCTTGTAGAGAACAAGGGGCTGTAGGAGGGCAGCATTGGTCCTTTGTGGAGTGAGCAGTGAGGATTGACACACGGCAGTGATTGGGCCTCCTGCTCCTAAGCAAGTGCCTGTGACGTGTGTGGAGGCGGGGCTAAAGGCTGGGCCCTCACTGTAGGGGCCATACATGGAATTGCCTTGTCTGAGAGTGCTGGGAGTAAGATTTCTGTGAGCGCGTTCTTGTTCATCAATGGGCAACACAGCCTCCCAGCACGCACAGATCCTGGGTTCCTTCGTTCAGCAAGCATTATGTACCAGCCTGTGGGCTGGGACGAGTGCTACAGGGCGCAGCAGGAGGGTGGTGTGGGAGCACAGAGGAGGCAATAACCAGCTCTGCCCGGGACTTTGGAGAACAGCTTTCACAAAAGAGGGAACATCGGAGCTGACAAATGAAGGAAAATTTACTGATCGTAAAGTAAAACAGATATTCCAGGCACAGAAAAGGGCATCTGCCAGGCACGATCACCACAGAAGGTGGTGGCTTCTGAGAGCCCCAGGTGGTTTGGAGTGGTGGATTTGATGAGAGAAGTGGGCAGAGCCTGCCAGCCTTTCTAAAAGCTGGAAAATGGCAGAGATTTATTTCTAACTGGAATGACCTGGGAAATGCATTCTGGGATTATATGGAGGATTTCCATAGACATGGATGAGGGGATTTGCTAGTGGAGATCCCCCTTGTCCTTCAGACTGGCTGATGTGTTGATATTTGGAGGAGAAATAGAGAAGGCTGGGAAAGGACGCCTGCCTTGGCTAAGGAGCCTTGACTGCTCGTGGACTTGCTCGACAGGCAGTGAGACGCCACTGGGAATGGTGACCCCTTGCACCCATCTCTATTCTAATGCTTGTCACATATCTTGTTATTATATCCCTCTTCCCGTCAAACTGCATTTTTACTCATTTGTTCATTTATTCATTCAAGAAATAATTACCAGAGTATCTGCTGTGTGCCAGAATCATAGGAGCAGAAATACGTGGTTCCTGTCCCTGTGGCCCTTATACACCTGTGGGAGGTCAGACCTTATGTGTCGTGATGTGATTCATCTGTAGTTATAGGCTGTGACCAAAAGGTGTGTGGTGCTGTGAGCACATGTAACAGAAGGATGTGACCTGATTTCGGGGCCAGAGAAGCCTTAGGCTGTGACCCAGAGCATAAATGGGAGTTACTCAAAGGGGATACAGGGAGGAGAGTTCCAAGCGGGAGAGCTACGCGCACAGAGACCTCAAGGCAGAGGGAGTGTGGTGCGTTTGAGAAACAGAAGGAAGCCCTGAGGGCTGGAGAGCTGAGAGCAAGGGGAAGGAGGATGGGCTGAGGCTGGGGAGGGAGGCAGAGCCTTGTGGACTGTGGTGAAGATTTTGATCCTTATGTTGAAAGCAGTGAAAATGCACTTTAGGATTTTTAAGTGAAGAGGGATGGGTGGCATATTTGGATTTGTATTTTGAAAAGATTGCTCTAGCTACATATGGTGCAGAGAGCAGATTGAAGGGGGGGCAAGCATGGATCCAAGGGAGAAGCTTATTAGCTAATGCAGTGGTCCAGGTGGAAGAAGACAGAAGGGGGAATCAGGCTAGGGAGGGTAGTGGAGAGAGGAAGCAGCAGACTGGTTTGAGGCATCTGGAAGGTAAAAGCCAACAGAACATGGCGTCGTGGTCTGGGGACATTGGTGGGAGGATGTGTGGTCCCTGAGATCCTTTTAGGGTCTGCAGGCTCAAAACAAAATAGTTTTTCATAATAATACTAAGACATGGTTTGACTTTTTACTCATTCTCCCACAAATATGTGGTAGAACTTTCCAGAGGTTACTGGCCTGGGGTAGTGTCATTGCTCTGTGGCTAATGGAATGTGTACTTGTGTATTATTGTGTTTTAAAAATTTCTGACCCTTAATTTCTTTTTTTTTTTTTAATTTTAAAAAATATTTATTTTTAATCTATTGGCTGTGTTGGGTCTTCGTTGCTACACGCGGGCTTTCTGTAGTTGTGGAGAGTGAGGGCTACTCTTCATTGTGGTGTGCCGGCCTCTCACTGCGGTGGCCTCTCTCATTGCGGAGCATGGGCTCTCTCTAGGCGCACGGGCTTCAGTAGTTGTGGCTCATGGGCTCTAGGGTGCAGGCTCAGTAGTCGTGGCTCACGGGCTTAGTTGCTCTGCAGCATGTGGGATCCTCCCAGATCAGGGCTCAAACCCGTGTTCCTTGTGTTGGCAGACGGATTTGTAACCACTGCGCTACCAGGGAAGCCCGACCCTTAATTTCTAAAACAGTGAACATCAATTGATATAACCCCCATAAATAAAAGCTCATTGCTGTCCTAAATTTTAGAAGTGAAAAAGCGTCCTAAGTTCAAAAGGTTTGAGGATGACTTTGGTGTTGGACTGGACTTCAGGTGCTGAGAGCAGGGCTGAGCTGCTGGTTTATGGATCTGGATAATTGGCAGCGCCCTTCACCAAGACAGAGACGAGAAGAGAGCCTGGCTTCACGCCGGAGAAGGGCAGACCTGAAGTTTTAGACAGGTTGAATTGGAAATGCTTTTGAGACCCCCAAGAGGTGATAGCAGATGGGCAGCTAACTATACGGAAGAAAACCAGGGGTGGAGGAAAAACTTGGAAATTGTCAGGTTGGAGCCATGGGCCCAGATGAGAGTTTCTAAACAGACTGTAGAGTGAGAAGAGAGGAGGGCCTAGGATTGAGCCTTAGAAACCCAGGCAGTGGCCAGTAGGAGGAGGATGAGCCTGCAAAGGACACAGAAAGGGAGTGACCAGAGAAGTAGGAGAGGGTACCTTACATGGTACCAGCCAGGTTGGAAAGGACAGACCAAGAGTAAGAGACACAGACTTGTCATTGTCATCCACAGATGTCTGAGTGCTTGCTCTGCTGGTACAAGGTAAGGCCTTCTGGAATAGAAGGAAACAGAAAGAGTCAGGGTTTAAGCCTGAGGGACTGGGAGAAGTCCTAGCTGTACAAATGGGGTTAAACAAGAAGCCTTAGTGATTCAGTCCCCACTAACAGGCAGGGGTTCTCTGCCCTCCTCCTCCACCAGCATTAACGTACCTGTGCTATCTGCGTCACCTGTGTGTATGAGTGAAAGACTGAACATGCAGGTCATTCAGCTCCCACTGCAACATTTTCAGTAATGAAGTGCAACGAAGCCCAACCCGGTTTGAGACAGCTCTGTTTGAGATTCATCCTTAATTTGAATTGAAATTCTTCCCTCTCTCACTTTACCCATTGATTCTAGTGTTGCTTTCTTGAGCAACACAGGTAACATCTTTCATGACGGTTTTTCAGATATTTGAAACCAGCTATCGTGTTCACTTTTTGTTTTTTTCCATCATAATATACATATCTTGAATTCTAGTATTTTTTCAAGCCAGTTAGTCTGCTGAAAAAACAAAACCCAAAACAAAAATAAAACCTACTAGGTAATGTGTTAACCCAAAAGAGAGACCCCTGTGGGAAGATCTCCAGACAAAGCAAATGGAATTTCCCTGCGTGAATTTACCCTTCCTGGTGAATTTTCCCTTCCTCGTGCCTTTGCCTATAGACATTCTACCCACCTTTGAAGCTGAGCTCAAGCACTATTTCTTCCATAATACGGGGGTGGGGGGGGTGCCCTTAAGCCATCAGCTAAAGGACTTGTCCCTGCCACATCGGACTCCCACTTGGTCTAGTGCATCTTAAGTCCTTGGTCTCTGTTCTTGTTCCACCCTGCTCCTTGTCCTGCCACTGCGTCCCACAGTGGAGCAAGCCAGATTGCAGCCCCTAAGGAATGGGTAGCTGATGAGTAGAGGCACTCTGTTCTTTCAAGGGGTTCGGCTGTAAAAGAAAAAAGAGGGGGGCTCGTGGCTTAAGAGTGTGGCAGAAATAAGGTCAGGATATTTTTAGGCTAGAGATCTGAGCACGTTTAGGAGGGGAGGCACAGAGACAGCTAAAAAGGAGGTTGAAGATGGTAAAGAGGTGACCGTAGGGGAGCTGACTCCTGCTGGGGCTGAATGGGGGAGTCCAGGCAGAGGGCTTATAGTGCCTTGGTAAGGAGGAGGGCAGCCTCCTTCCTCTAGGAGGAGAGGAGGAGAAATTCAGTGGAAGAAAAGGAATGTTGAAAGGATGCGATGACTTACCGTGACAGCTGGGCAATAACGAGTTAGAGAGCTATACACAGTGGGAACCTCCAGTCCTGGTACAGGTTTGCAAGCGTGGAAACCAGGGCTGCAGAGGTAGTGACCACATCCACAGAAACAAATTGGTCAGCTTCCTTCACTCCACAGGGTTTTTTCTCCATTCTTGCTAAAAATTCTTCTCTGATACTAGATGAGACCAGAAACTGATCAGTGGTGGTTGCAACTTCAAAATAAAATGGGAGTTTTGAAAGTTGAAACACAGGATGTTCTCAGGGTCTTATGGGATGAAAATATTGAGAAGCTCTGTTCTGCACAACCTGGTCCAGTGTGAGGACATTGGGAAATACTGGTTAAGATTTTCCATTGGAGAAGAAAAAAAGACTTGATTTTTCCCCTCATCAGCCCCCCGAGAGAGAGCGGGGTTTAGAGAAAATAGTTGATGGCCAAAAAAAGCTATCTCTTTGTACTTGCAATGACCTGCACATTAACACTGACCCAAAGCCCTAGAACTCCCTGTGGAGGCAACTTCCTGACTGCATCAGCTTCCTGACAGGAGTCTCCTATGAGAAGGGCTAGAATCTGAGAGCCTGTCTTTCAGCTTTGAGTCAGAAGACAGAGCAAAAGCATTAGCCATGTCCTAGGGTAAGAGTTTTGGTCCAAATCTGCTGCTCTGGGTCAAGGAGGCTAGCAGAGAGCTAGCAGGCCCTCTCAGGAATGCAGACGGCTGGCGGCTTAAATCCCTGTGTGGAGAGACGTCATGGATAGCTGTGGCCACTCTGAACACAGGATTACTACTCTGCTCTTTTGCTTCAGCTGGTGCTGAAAGGGGGCCCCTTGGCACAAGTGGCCTGATGAGACTAGCAAGATCAGGCCGGAATGCCAGGGAAGGGTGGCCCAGAGAAGCTGCCATTCCTGCTGTGCCTGCCTTCTGAGACCTGGGATGAGCGGTGTCTTGCATAGCACTGTGTTTGTGCTCTCTGGCTCGTCCCTGCTGGAAAGTATGTGAGGATCAGTGAGTCTTACAATTCAGTCTCCTGTCCTTCTCAGGTCCCCATGTCACTCGTTCTCAGCTGCTGTGTGTCTCATGAACTCCTAATTTCTGAAATGAAGACAAAATCAAAACTGAAAATGCTCTGGAGCAGTTCTGCCAACTCCTGGTTTTTCCATTCGCTTCCTCTGATAGCCATTGGTTTGGGGAGACTTCCCTTTCCTGCCCCAAGCTGTGGGCCTGTGCACAATAGCCCCTGGCCCATTGCCCATCAGATAACAAGGCTGGCTCTCGGCAGGCAGCAATGTGTATTGGAAAAAGTGAAAGTCTCTGGCTGGAAATAAAAGCTCAGAAAACCTTTGCTATTTTCCCCCAGCCCCTCCTGGGTCTGTAGTGCTGGCCTCATGTGAGCTAGTCCCATCCCACCTACAAAACCAGGGGAGAGTTCAGTGGTAGCTGGTGAAGGAGAGAGTGTGTGTCAAGGGACCATGAATCTTTTATCCCGGGGAGGTCTCACCCGAGGTTGAGGGTGGTTCAGCCTACCTGAGGATAGTTTGGACCCGTGTAGGGGATATCATCAACATGTAAGAGTTTTTCTTTCTCTCTACTCAGTTCCTCACAAGAGACACTTTTTGACCTCACAAGGTCAAATATGTAGTACCTTTTCACTCCAGAGTATATTGGTCAGGGTTCAGTCGCACAGAACACAATCCACCCTGACTAGTTTCAGGAAGAAGTCACTTAATGCACATTTTGGCTTATAAAGTCACAAAGAGTGAGAAACAGACTCTAAGTCTAATGAGACGCTACAGAGCTCCTCTTCCCTCTGTAATCAGGAAGCCACCAGATCCAGAAGCACAGGGCCCCTCTGCTCTGTCCACACACTACTTACACAGGGATACCTGCACCTGTGTCTTGACATCAAGAAAACTAGAGACCAGGTGTGGGGCCTCTGCTAATGATGCTGCAGAAAAACCCAGGCTTCCGGGACTGTGCCCAGAAACAGCAGCAACAGCAGGAAGCCATCCAGATCTCACAGAAGTGCATCTGACTGACTGAACCTAGAGGGGGTCTTAGAAATAATAGCTTTTAGCTGATTAACTTCTGAAGTGCAGGAAGGCACAGTAGAAGGGTAGAATGGATCTTGAGTCTAACCCATTATATCTGCCACACAGAGTGAGGGGAGTGAATGCAATTCTACTGAGTTCTTATAGACGTGTACCTGTGCTACCACATTTCATTTAAAATTTCCAAAAAAGGTGATAAGGTAGATAGTTGTTCCCATTTTTGAAATGAGGAAATTTAGGTGAGAGTGTCATTCAGCCAATGAGTGGCAAAGCCTGATTTGAACCTCTGCTCATCTAATTTTCATACGTAGGCTTTTCTCACTATACCTTGCTTACCTCTTTAGGTTGCTTCTGCTGCTGACAAATGTTGCCAGCATAGGGAATTGGATTTCCATAGAACCTCTGGGCTACTAGAATGTTATATCCAAAGCCAGAAGTGGGAAGCAGGCACTGGGCTAATGTTTGTAAGCCAAGTGTTAAAAAGTGCTCTGTGCTTTGGGGCATGGTAGGGCTTAAGAAAACCATCTTTTTTTTCATAGTTACACTGAAAGTTTGTGCAACAGTGGCAAGGGGAATGACCGGCTGCATGGTTCTTTGACACCTGGCCCTCTGAAAAATGGAGTAGCTTTCTTACCCTTGTTCGATTTCCCCTTCCCTCCATCTTGGCATTGCCTTCGAGCCCTCTGTTGGCCAGATGGCATCTTGCATCCAACTCTCAAGTGATCGTGGACAAAACGGCTCTGAATTTGAGCCGCAGGAAACATGGCACCGTTTCCCTTGTGCTGTCAAGAAATCTCCATGTTTGCCCCCCTCCTCCCTGCAGAAAGGCTGTCACATTTCCCCGTGGGTGGGATCCCCCTCCTCTGTTTGGATTGCTTATGGGGAAAGTATGGCCTGGCCAGTTGAGGGAGAAGTTTTGCTTTCCATCTCTGTGTTGAGCAGCATGCCTGCCCTTTTTGGAAATAAATTATGGTTTCAAAATTGCCTTGGCTGAATGGTACTGGGAGTCACAAGGCCTGTTTTCCAGCTGTAGCACCACCATTAAGTCACAATATGACCTTGGGCCTTGGCTTCCCCTTCTGCGCACTGTTGGTGATAGTAGTGCACCTCCACTATAGGAGGGTTGTGAGAATTAAAGACGAAGTAACAGAGTATGAAAAAGAAAAAAGGACTTCCCTGGCGCTCCAGTGGTTAAGACTTCGCTCCATGCTTCCACTGCAGGGGGCGCAGGTTCGATCCATGGTCAGGGAACTAAGATCCCACATGCCACGCGGGCGGCCAAAGGGGAAAAAAAAAGAAAGAAAGAAAGAAAGAAAGAAAGAAAAGAAAAATTACCTTGGCTCATTTCATCGTTCTGTTAGTTCATGGCATAATATCCCTGAATTTTATATTCTGAGCAGCATCAGTTTCTGCCAGGGCTTAGAAAACTTGGACAAACAGACTCTTACCTCCATGGGCTGTTTGAGATCATTTGAAAGGCATGGTTCAGGTACCTCTTTATCTCAAAATTAGTAGCCTCTACCCTGTGAATGAGGTGTGGAAATCCAGCATAATTCTGTGCCTGTTTTCAGAGCAGTTTAGTTTCTGGTCTCTGCTCTAGAATTGGGTGCAGAAGCCAGGCTACCAAGAGCCTCGGGTTAGCCTTCCCACCCAAGATACCTGATCGTGTCCGTGGTTCTTGGAGAGAGTGTGGGTTGATGCCTCCAACAAGAGATTGGAGCACCAAGTGCTCTCGGTGGCAATTTCATTAAAATGTTGTCCCTACAAACCCAATGGTCCATATATTCTGAATGACTGACTTCGTGTAGAAGAATGAAGGGGTCAGTTTCTTGAAGGACATTGAAAATAATAGTTTTAAACTCCTTAAAGACTATCTTTCAAAGAGCAACCCTACCCATCGTTCTTTGACTTTTCTCTGAAGTATCTTTCTTCCTTCTTGGGGTCCTTGGATTGGGGGGAGGAGCTGCCTGGCTCAGGAAGTTTCCGTGAACCTCAGCAGTTCGTTAGCCCCTCCTCTCCTCTAGGATGTTCAAAGAGCCAAACCAGCTCCCCACCAGCAAGCAGACGCTTGGTCTGAGCTGGCCCCAAGTCTGGCCCTCTCAGGCTGCGGGTCTTGGGCTCAGCCGGCAAAGGTCTTGTTTCTGTGCCCTAGGCTCCCAGAACCCCGGCCGAAGCTCGCCTCCCCCTGGCTACGTCCCTGAGCGGCAGCAGCGGATTGCCCGGCAAGGGTCTTACACCAGCATCAACAGCGAGGGGGAGTTCATCCCAGAGACCAGCGAGCAGTGCGTGAGTAAAGTCTGGGGCTGGGGCTGGGGTGTGTCGGACCGAGGTTATAATGGGGGGTTCTCAGTGGGCATGGTGTGGAGGTGAGGGACTTGAGTCCTATCCAGTAGCTTTTTTGTAAACCAGGCCTTCCCAAATATGAATTTTTCCTTGCTAGGGGCCAAATATCAATTCCTACCGAAGACAGAATCTAAGCTCCCTAGTCTTCTTGGTGCTGGATGTGCATTTACGTACTTTTCCTCTTCTGTGGTCCTCTCACTGGTCTCCCTGCAGAACACCACTCTGCTGTTTGTATACTTCCTTACAACCACCTGTCATTTCAGCAGAGTATTAACATATGACCAATCCTAATCAACCAGATTTTAGTTTTGCTATTTCTTGATGAAAGGTAGGGAGTATATCAGTCCAAAGTAGGACTAGCTACTTTGGGTGAACTTTGATGATAGTAGACAGCTGTATTAGTTAGCTGTTGCTACATGAAACAGCCACAAACATAGCACCTTAAAATGGCAGACATTTATTATTTTATAGTTTCCCTGGGTCCGGAATCCAGGCATGACTCGGGTTCTCTGCTCAGGGTCACACAAGGCTGCAAGCAAGCGTCAGCCAGGCTGCATTTCTTTCTGAAGCTTGGAATTCCCTTCCAGGTTCACATGGTTGTTGACAGAATTCAGTTTCTTGTGGTTGTGACATTGTGGTCCCTGTTTTCTTGCTGGCTGTCAGCCAGGGGCCACTCTGAGCTCCTAGAAGGCACCTGCAGTTCCTTGCCATGTGGCCCTCTCACAATATGGCAGCTTCTTCAAGGCCAGCAGGAGAATCTGTTGCTCTAGTCTGCAAAGATGAAGTCTCATATAATATAACACAGTTATGGGAATGAATATCCCATCCTCTTTGCCATAGTCTATTGACTAGAAGCAAATTACAAGTTCTACCTATACTCAAGGGGAGGGGGTTGTACAAGGCTGTGACTTACGGGGGTGGGGTGGAGTGGGGTCATCTTAGGGTATGTCCCCCATAACGGCTTACCCATTTTAATGGCTAGCATTTTTAACTTGTGGCTCAGTTGATGGAAATGGCACTTTGGCATAGTGAACTCAGCAAGAATGAGCTCTCTGGCTTCATTCTGAAGTCTTTTCAATGAGCTTGCTTTGATTGCAAGGAGAAAGATCTGTCTTATAAACTTTTGCGATTTGATCTTGAAAGGGGAAATTTTGTAAGGATAAAAGTATCTAGTTAAAGGCCAGCACCATCACATGGGGGATTTTACCCAAAAAACTGATTCTTACAACTTCTTTTTCCTAAAATTCATTCTTAAAACTTTTCTTTCCCCTCAATAGCTAATCTCTGTACAGCATTGTTCAAACTATATAGGCTACAAGAAGCATTTTTACACTGCTTCTGCTTTCTTCTACAGTCCTGCCTTCCAGATAAATTGATGTTTAGAACAGTGACCTAGAGTGCTTTTCGCTGCAGAGTCCCTTCTTGGATATCTTACCGACCATCCTTTTCCATGTTCTCTAACCAGAGTGCTTCTGGACGTCAGCCGCACTAGGGGTGACATTGCTAATGAGTTTGTCTTTGCTCTCTATCCCTGCCCATGGTTGTCTGTCCTGGTCCTTTTACTTCTTTACTTTACCTACCTGGCCCTGGAAGACATGGGAGTATTAGACTTGTAGTGAGGATGGACTTTTAGAAAGAGGCCAAGAGAGGTGGCAGCCGGGGAGGGGATGCCTAGGTCCTTCTGCAGTGCCCGCCTCTTTAGCTAAAGAGAACTGCTGCTGGTCATGGGCCACTCAAGATAAATCCACTCAGCAGAGACCAAAACGGCGTAGTGTATAGTGAAAGAGTGTCCAACCGGGACTTTATTGAGAAGTGAAACTACGATAAGTTTATTTTTTTTTTTCTTTAATCAGATTTGAGTAATAGTTGCATCTATTTGCTAATTTTTAGAATGACCAAAGCATGATTCAGGCTAATTTTTTTTTTGGCTTACTTTTTCTAACAGAAATCTTGCTATCACAACATAACTTCCTTCACTTCCCCTTTGACTTCTGCAGCACTGTCCTAAAGAGGGTCCTTTTTCACAGAAGCCTTCACAGCGTTCAGTGTATTTTCCAAGGCCTCTCCTGCACCTTCGGTGTGCTTCCTCTTGCATCACACTGGGCATGTTGTTACATTTGCTCATACTCTCGTCTTCTGTTACCTGATCTTACTTTGCCAAACAGGCGCCTTATGGGTTGGGAGCAGTTCTTGCCCATGTTGGTTTTATCCACGCAGGGAGATCCTTTATCCTTAGCAAGATTTGGAGGATTTTACTTTGCAATTCATTTGCCTTGATTGGCAGTTTAAAAAAATCATATATGGCAATATATGGGTGAGATGGACACCAGCATTAATTGGGAAGAGATGATTTGAGTTGGAAACCAATTTTATGAAAGTTGTTCATGAATTTTCATAGTTCTGTTACTCTGCTCTGCTATGTAATGTTTAACTTTGGATCTCAGGTAGTGAATTCTCTGATAGTGAATACCCCCCATAGGCAAAATGTAGGGGAGATTAGTTGGAGAAAAAGCTGATCTGAAGGCTTTTTGTTACTGCATTTGACCAATGGCCAGAGAAACATTTTAGCTTATATAGATACTTACTGGCTCTGCATGAGAGCCAGGAACTGGGAAGTTTTTGTTCTTGTGTTGGCTGTGCGCTACCTGGTTTCATGACTTCAGACAATTCTCCTAACCTTTCCAGACCTGCAGTGGCTCGTCTGTGAAATGAGGGCAATACTTGTCTTGGTAAATTATAAATTATGGAGTATAAGCAGAGGCATTGCAGTCCCGCCCAAATGCACTGGGAGCCTCTGCAGGGTAGTACCATCTCCAGCACCAGGCTCCAGTGTTCACAGGCCAAGAAAATGCCAACAAGAGAAGCAGCGTCTCTGCTGTGCTCTCCTGGCAGAGCTGCTTGGGATGCCAGCCAGGCATTTTCCTCACTCCTGGAAACTTGCCTTACAGACTGTGGGGGAGAATGGTACCTTCCTAGCCATTCTTCCCACTGCCCAGGCAGAGAAAGGGCACTTTGATATTTTGGGAAAAGAGGACCCCTGGAGGGCCTTGGCTGGGTCACCTGGCTGGGATTGGGGCTGGGGTTTTATTGTATGACTTGCCTTGCAGATGCTGGATCCCCTGAGCAGTGCTGAAAATTCCTTGTCGGGAAGCTGCCAATCCTTGGACAGGTCAGCAGACAGGTAGGGGTGAGACTGTGACTGGTGTGGGGGTTAGTGCATAGGCATTTTTGGAACTGATGAGCTGAGGAAATAGAGCCAGCTAGTGTGTGTGTCCCTGAACTAGACACTGGTCTCAGGCCTGTGGTTAAAACATCATGCTTCTGGGAAAGAAACGTCTCACTAACATTCCTAGCCCTCTCCTTCATTTTCCAAACACCAGGAGAGTGTTATGTTTATATAATTAGTTGAACGTAATAGGTTATAATAGCAGCTCACATGTATTAAATGCTTGCTTTGTTGTTCCAAGCACTTTACATGTTTTGACGTCCCACATAATACATGCTGCCCTTGTGCCCTTGGCCTCATTGCTGAGATCTGAACTGAGAAGCAGTGGACCTTTAGTGTTCTGGGACAAAATTGAATTATCACCTGTGGGTTTACTTTCACTTTTTTTCTCCAAGTGTTTCTGGTGAAATAAGAAACTGGGATATAAAAACCAGAAAACAAAGTGTTCAGACTGCCTAGCTTACCACACGGCCTGCTTGGTGTGCAATCTTGTTCTTACACTTTGGGAGGGCACAAGTGTCATCCTTTACACACCACATCGTTCTGTGTAGCTGGTTTGCCTGTCAGCGGCGGTGTGTGGAGGTGGCTTTGGTATTGATTCAGCCAGTCTCTCTCCTTGACCTCATTATGACCCAGAGCACATTTTGACCACATCTGGCTAGGCTTAGGGCTGTGGTCAGAGGCTGTGGAACAGTTTTGGGGATTTTCTTTTCTTTGTGTAACTGATGAGTTGCTCAAATGGATAATCACCTTGTGACCATGGCCAGATCTGTACCGTGTCTCTCCTAACAGTGGAGGGCAGTGGCACTGGAGGGCTTCATTATTCAGGGTCCTCTCAGATGTGGGCCTCAGACTACTGAAGAGAAAGTAGGAGGCTGAGAAAAGGGCTGCTTCTCTCAAACTCTGCTTCCTACGTGTGTGGGAAGGAGTTAGAAAAGGCAGTCTGTCTGAGTATCCTGCCCTCTGCCCTGGTGAGCTGCTTCGGAGATACCCTGAAGTCTACTTTGTGATTCATTTTGTTTTTCTAGCCCATCCTTCCGGAAATCGCGAATGTCCCGAGCCCAGAGCTTCCCAGACAACAGACAGGAATTCTCTGGTGAGTTCTCCCGAGTCTGGGTGAGCACTGCGGGGTGTCCGGGTGGGGCTGCAGGCAGTCTGCTTTTGATGGCTGAGCTGGGAAGCGAAGCCAGGGGCTGTATTTTCATGCTCCTCAGCCTTGCTGCTCTGAGGGCTCAGGTCCGTTTAGAGGTTAATGGATCACTCACATTGCTGTGATATCTAGAAGCCAGTGATTCCTCCCTCTTACTCAGATCGGGAAAGTCAGCTCTATGACAAAGGGGTCAAAGGTGGAACCTACCCCCGGCGCTACCACGTGTCCATGCACCACAAGGACTACAGCGACGGTGAGTGTGCCTTCGCCCTGCCCCCTGCTGGCTGCCTCAGAAGGGACGAGGTTAGAGCTCCGCCAGGAAAAGCCACTGGAAGGGGGTGGCCCAGCACTCCAGGCCCCCTGTTTCCTTTATTCCTGAGGAACTCCCAGGTTTGAGGCAGGAGAGTCAGGGTTTTAAAAAAAAAAAACAAAAACAAAACGGAGGATGATATTTGTAGACCGATGCTGCCTCTGGAAACGCCGTCCTTTGTCTGAGTGTACAGCGTGCTCCAGGGTGCCAGCTCTCCAACGCCCTCTTCTGCCTCACGCAGCAAACAGAATGGAGCTTCCGCAGAGGTTTAGGATTAGGATGCCAAGGAAAACAGAGACCAGCCGTGGACTGGCCCTGCGAGTAATGTAGGGCATAGGGGCCAGCCCTGTGCTTTCCCTTTGGCCGGGTTTCCCTAAACCATCTGGCTGCTTGTGGATTCCTGCTTTTGTCCTGATTCTCAGGATGCTTGAGACATTAGCCGTGCTGGCATGAGTCAGGTGGGAGGGCAGATAGGCTGGACTGGCGCTGCTGTTGTTACCAGGTTTGCACATTCAGCCTCGTGGTCAGGGGCCTGACTTGCTCTCCTCTGGCCCCTGTACCCCTTCAGGCAGAAGAACGTTTCCCCGAATACGGCGTCATCAAGGCAACCTGTTCACCCTGGTGCCCTCCAGCCGCTCCCTGAGCACAAATGGCGAGAACATGGGTCTGGCAGTGCAGTACCTGGACCCCCGAGGGCGCCTCCGGAGTGCGGACAGCGAGAACGCCCTCTCTGTGCAGGAGAGGAACGTGCCAACCAAGTGTGAGGAGTGGGCCCTGGCTAGGAGGAGGCTGCCCGGCGGCTGCTCAGACCAGCGGCGGGGCGGGAGGCCAGTGGGCCCCCCGGGGCTGTTCGGCTCAGCAGTTGGCTGCTCTGGCCCATCCGCACCCAGTGGAAGGGCCTGGGGGTGGGCAGATACCCTGGACCGTAGTCCTCACTCCACTGTTGTGTTACAAGCCACTTCTCCTCTCTGGCCTTTAGTTTTTCCATGTTTAAACTGAAGAGCAGGTGTCTTAATCCCTGACATAATGATATATTCGGGGGCCTTGGAAGTACAAAGGTATTTAATCAATTCAGATGAGCATTTAACCACTATTTTAGCCAACCCTCTGCTTCTCAGGACTTGAGCCTTAAGGTCTGATTGACCAGGGCACTGAGCCTGTTCCAGATGAGGGTGAAGGTGCTGTGCTGAGAGATGCGATGATGCCGGGTCAGGGGGCAGCTCAGGCCTCTGGACAATGAGGCAGGATATCGCGGAGTAAGTGCATGAACTCTAATGCTCTTTCCTTGTGTTCTTCTGTAGCTCCCAGTGCCCCCATCAACTGGCGCCGGGGGAAGCTCCTGGGCCAGGGTGCCTTCGGCAGGGTCTATTTGTGTTATGACGTGGACACAGGACGAGAACTTGCTTCCAAGCAGGTCCAGTTTGACCCAGACAGTCCTGAGACAAGCAAGGTACTGCCTTCCCCATGATCTGACTTCCAGTTCCTCCCTCTGAACAAAATGCCTGTCTCATGGCACAGACCAATTGCTCGAGATGCTACAGGTTGCTTCTCCCATCATTCTTCTTCCCAAGCTCTCTTGCTGTTGACCCTGGCCCTGGGGAGAGATTGGGTATGAGGAACCGAGTTGGTGCCAAAGTACCAAGCAACCCCAGCTAGGAGGTGGTGACTAGTGCCACAAAGAGCAGTGCCTGCCCCACCCTCACCAAACAGATGCCTCTCTCCCAGCTCTCAGACCTGGAAAGAGCCTGTCTTTAGAGCTTAGCTTTGGATGTGGCCTTCATTCCAGTCTGAGTGGACAAATACAGCAGTTATCTGAACTGCTTAGTTGCACCCACAGACCCATCTCCCACCCCACTGTCTGCTGTTTTCCAGCATGGGAGTGCCACCATCCCAAGGCTTAGCCAGCACTGTGGACAAGGGCCAAACAGTTGAGAGAGTTCCCCTTTTCTCCAGCCGAAGTTCCCAAGGCAGACAGATTCCTCTGAGGCCACTGACTAGGGCAAGCTGAGCTGATCCTAGGCAGGTAGGACCAGGGCCCTGAAGCCTAGGTAACCACCGGGCCCCTCCCCTAGGAGGTGAGTGCTCTGGAGTGTGAGATCCAGTTGCTGAAGAACTTGCAGCACGAGCGCATAGTACAGTATTACGGCTGCCTGCGGGACCGCGCTGAGAAGACTCTGACCATCTTCATGGAGTACATGCCGGGGGTATGTGACCCTTGATGCATGTGGGACACACACAGGAGAGGACCTGTCCTGGGGCTGGGGGCTGTGGAGGAGGGGTCCCTTTAACATGCGTCTGATGGAGTGAGACTCCAGAGGCTCGGGGAGGGGAAGGTGAGGCAGTGGCAGGACTTGGAGTCAGCAGGCCCTGCCTCTGGCTGCAGTGATGGTGTGGTATGAGGAGTGTCCCAGGCTACCCTGACCTGAGGCTCATAGGGCAGCTGCACTGTCCAGTAAGGGCCGCCTTTGCCTGCAGCCGGCAGACTTCCCTCGTGGATTTGGCCATCGTTGCCCGAGGGAGGGACGGCCTCATACTTGTCCCTTACAGCCCCTAGCAGAGTGCTGGGCACATCCCAAGTGGGGATTGGATGAATGACTCCTTTGCGGAGTGCTGGGGGTTGGAAATAGCCCTGCCCCCTCCCACCGCCTTCCTGCAGTGACTCCCTCTGACTTCTGTGGATTTAGGGCTCCGTGAAAGACCAGTTGAAGGCCTACGGAGCTCTGACAGAGAGTGTGACCCGAAAATACACCCGGCAGATCCTGGAGGGCATGTCCTACCTGCACAGCAACATGATCGTTCACCGGGACATCAAGGGTGAGCAGGGGCAGCCTGTGGGGTCCCCAGGACCTAGTCACTTGGGAACTTTCGACCTAGTCACTTTGAACTTTCAGAAAAGTGGAACCCTGATTACTTCCTTGGGGGATTGGCGTGAAGATCAGTTAAGCAATTTGGGAAAATGCTGTGAAGTGCTCTGCAGATGTTAGCCTGTTCATTGCTTGTAGGGCTGAGGCCTCCCGTCGCTAGCCTGTTTGCTCTGTGCAGTTCAGGTCTAATTCATGGTAGCCCCCATCCTCCCCAGCAACCCTTTGACCTGGGAGGGAGGGACAGAGGAAGGATGGTGGAAAGTGCCCGGGGCTCCAGGGTTGCAGCCTCTGCCCTTTCATGCCTTAGGAGCCAACATCCTCCGAGACTCTGCTGGGAATGTGAAGCTGGGGGACTTTGGGGCCAGCAAGCGCCTGCAGACCATCTGCATGTCAGGCACGGGCATGCGCTCAGTCACTGGCACGCCCTACTGGATGAGCCCTGAGGTGATCAGCGGTGAGGGCTACGGAAGGAAGGCAGACGTGTGGTGAGCGCTGGGGATGTGCTGGGGCCCTTGCTCCCTGTCTGGGCTGTAGCGGCTCCAACTTAGAAATGAGGCTTGGGGGCTTTGCAGTGTGGTAGGAGGGAGTGAGAACTCGCCTCTGGGCAGCGAGGCCAGGCTGCAGGCTCCACGGGGGCAGAGGTGGTGGTGCCTGCAGCGATGCATACAGCAGATGCGTTGTGTTTTAACTTGGAAGAGCAACTGTTTGTTATCATTGGGAACCTAGGCTGTGGAAAACATCCCGGATGTTTGCTAAATCTCTGAAAGAACTAGGATCTAATCTGAAGGCCTGAATCAGTCTCTAAACAGTCGCAGGCTTCCACTCCCTCCTAGTGCTCAGACGGCTTGCCTCTGCTCTACCTAACTCCATGTCCATCCTCTGGAAGGGCCTGAAAGTTGTGAGAGCATCACTTCCTCTTAGAATGTTACTGTGGTGGATGAGTAGTGGTCCCTGAAGATGTCCACGTACTCATCCCAAAAGGATTAGTAAATGTTGCTTGTAAATGTTACCTTATATGACAGTAGGGCCTTTGCAGATGTGATTAACTTAAGAATTTTGAAATGGGGAGGTGATCCTGAATTATCCAGATGGGCCCAGTATAAGCACAGAGGTCCTTATAAAAGGAAGGCAGGAGATCAGAGTGAGTACTGAGAGATGTGGCAAAGGAAACAAGAGGTTGGAGTGACACAAGGAAGGGGCCATAAGCCAGGGATGCACGCAGCCTCTAGAAGCTGCAAGAGGCAGGGAAGTGGATTCTCTCCCCGCAGAGCCTCCAGAAGGAGCCATCATTTCACTGACACGTTGACTTCAGCCCAGTGAGACTGATTTTAGACTTCTGACCTCCAAAACGATAGTACATTTATGTTCTTTATGCCACTAGGTTCATGGTAGTTTGTTAGGAAACTAACACCATTATTTTAGACTCTTTCTGAACATGCTAAAGTGGTTCTCTTCCCCAGTGTCAAGAAGCACCTGGGTGGGTGTAGGTTGATGAAGCCCATGTGCACAAAGCTGACGGGGCTTTGAAGCCTCTTCTGGCCTTGGGGACCCTCTTCAGGGGTGTCAGCCCTCAGCTTGACCCATCCCGCCTTCGTGTCTTCTAAGAAAGGCACCTCCTTTCACAGCAGTGGGCAGGGCAGCTGGGAGCCTGGGGCAGGCCGAGGGGTGACATAGGGGTTCTCTCTCTCCAGGAGCCTGGGCTGCACTGTGGTGGAGATGTTGACAGAGAAACCACCTTGGGCAGAGTATGAAGCCATGGCCGCCATTTTCAAGATTGCCACCCAGCCCACCAATCCTCAGCTGCCCTCCCACATCTCCGAGCACGGCCGGGACTTCCTGAGGCGCATTTTTGTGGAGGCCCGCCAGAGACCTTCGGCGGAGGAGCTGCTCACACACCACTTTGCACAGCTCGTGTACTGAGCTCTCAAGGCCACGTGTTGCCGGCTGCCCCTGCTGCACGGGCGAGGGG
This sequence comes from Hippopotamus amphibius kiboko, assembly GCF_030028045.1. Taxonomy (NCBI): domain Eukaryota; kingdom Metazoa; phylum Chordata; class Mammalia; order Artiodactyla; family Hippopotamidae; genus Hippopotamus; species Hippopotamus amphibius. Next base: position 48,247,509 of record NC_080202.1, on the reverse strand, counting down.
CTGCTGTGGGGCTCAGCAAAGTTGCTGCTTCTCCCAGGCAAGGCTGTGGACCACGGAGCTGCAGTCTGGCCAGCGTCGTCTGTGCCCTTCCGCTGCTGGGGCTCAGAGCCAGGTAGGGTGGCTGCAGCCTCACGGACTGGGAGCCCCCAGCCTGCCAGACCCGAAGCTCCAGCGTCCTAAGCTCAGCCTGGAGGGGAAGGCGCTAGGAACAGTGTGCAAGGCCCCACCCTTGGGGCTGTGTCCTGACACTGCAGTCAGCACCAGACCCCAGAGAGGCTGGGGGCACAGGATGGACATGAGGGTCTGAATAGTGTTACTTTCAAAGTGTTATTGTGTTTCTCCTCCCCATGTCTGGAGACCACCAGGGCATCTCTGAGTTGGATGAGCCCACCGAAGCCGGAGGTAAAGCCCAGCATCCCGCAGCCAATGGAAAGCCAGAGGCCTGGGCGGCACTCTCCCTGGAGCCCCAGGCCAGCTTTGCCAGTCCCTGTCCTTTACCAAAGATGAGTGAAGCAAATGTTATGCTGCCTTATTCAGGGAAGGAGGAGCCTGTCCTGCCCGCCCCGTGACCCTGACCCCTCCCACCCTCAAGCAGGGGCCCGAGATGTGGAACTGCCCCCACTGAGGGGGAGACCCAGTTTTGTCAATGCAGTTGTCTCTGTTTTACAAGCTGGAGTCACTCTTATGCTGTACCCAGTTCCAGACTGGAGACTGTGTGCCCCCTGGGCTCTGAGTACCCCTGCTGTGGGCTTGGGCCTTGGGCCAGATTGGAAAGAGCTGAAGGTCGTAGCCTTTGTGCTCCTGGCCTGGCACGGGTTCCCCCCGGAGCAGAAAGGAAGATGGACAACACAGTGAAGGCATCTGAGCTGACGTTCAGGACGGCCAGGGGAGTTGTGTCAGGCTCTCTGTGGGTCGTGACCTGCTAGGCCACAGCTCTCTGTGATGCCACCAACTGTCCAAAACTGCCAGCTGTTCCTCCTTGGCCAGCCTTGCTCATCCCCGTGAGGCCTCAGCCTCTTTCCCTTCTCACTCCTCTGGGGGAGGAATGGCAGCAGGGGTCAGGGAGCCAGTATCTCCAAGCAGCTTAGAGTTGGCCTTATTTACCTCAGCCTGGGCGCTGGTCCTTTCTTCCGGCCCCTCCCCTCCAAAATGTGCCTATTGCTAGAGCTCCTCCCTCTCAACACCCAGTTTCCTTGGGAGTTGTCATTAAAGGAAAAAAAAAAAAAAAAAAAAAAGCCAGTGCCCAGGGATGGGTGTCTCCAAGGAGCTGGGGATTAGCGCCAGGCAGCTCGTTGCCAGCCTTGCCCACTTCCCCACGGGCACCAGAACAAGCCAAAGCCTTCGTTGTATGTTGACGATGCACTTTTATGAATGTAGTTTCTATCGCTGTTTTTAGCCTTTTCACATCATGTAATGTGAGGCCTTGTACTTGTTAATTTATATCTCAGATCATATTTGATGGTTTTTATATATATCAATTCTAGACTGTTACAGGTGATGGACGCCTCAAGAGAGAGAAGAGAAAATGAAAGCAGCTGGTTTTGCAGGAATGTGTGTTGCACAGTGCCACTTGGGCCTGGGCCCCCGTTTCCATCCTTTCCCCCCGGGGCCTGTGTCGGGCACGCCCAGCCGGGCCCTCTCAAGTGAGCACGTGCTCCCGCCTCCACCTCAGCTCTTGCTCCGGGTGGGGACCGGCCCCTTGCCTCGACCAAAGCTGCCGGGTGGCAGCTCGGCCTCCCCACGACCCCGTCCTGATGGCTGCAGCACTCTTCTTGGGCCCACACCCCAGTCCCCAACCCCCAACAGGAAACAGCGTGGTGCTGGCGCTGATGAGACAAGACGACTCTGTCCCAGGTTCAGGCTCTCACAGAGCCCCCCCCCCCCCCGCCCCCCCAGGGTCTTACCTCACAGGGAATGTTTTTCAAAATGAATTTGCAAACAAGCCAACAAATCCTACACTCCAAAAAACAAGACTCTGGGTTTTTTTTGTGTGCCAAAAACTGTGGACATGCTGGCTCAGCATCCTCAGGACCAAGCTGTTGCTTAATTTTAACTTATTGTTTTTTTTATTAAATAATCCAGATGAAAAGTTGTGGGGCCTAGGATGGCCTGGCCCAAAGGATCTGGAGGGCAGTCTCCTAGCAGCCCCCAGGCTGGCTCTGGGAAGGGCCATGCCACCATTTGCTCATCATTCTGTGGGGTGTGCCGGCCAGGGCTGGGGACAGTCCACACTCCACCGCCCTCCTGCCCCTCCTGCCCCATCCCACCCCCCCGCCCCAGCTCTGTGTCTGTGTCTGAATTGTGGATCATGCAGAAGAACCTGCAGCCATAGTTAATTTTGACTATATCTTGACCGAGGGCTTGCAGTGCAAAGCCAGGCCAGTGTCGTGCATTACTTACAATAAAAGGGATCATTTATACCCAAGGGGTCCTGTGGCATTGCTTTTGGTTGAGGGGTGGAGGGAATAGGTGTTTATCTGGGAGAAGTTGGGTGTGGTGCCTGGCAATAAGCTTACACCCCTCAGCAGAGGAGAACTCGAAATGACTCTGAGGGGTCCTGGGGTGGTGGGACAGGGCTGGTACCACTGCTAGCTCAGAGGTTGCACCCTCTTTCCCGCCACTGCTCAGAGCTCTGCTGAGGGTGGTTCCCCCACAGCTGACTTACTGAGGTGGCACTGTCAGCTCACCTGACCCCCACATCCCCGTGGCCTGGTTCTCAGGACCTCTGTGGCATCTGCTTGCCTCCCCAGCCCAGGAAAGGACTCACGTGAGTTGCATCCTTGCAGGGCAGGGATCGGGCACCAGCAGGAGCCACCTCTCAGAGCTCTCCCTGGGCTCTCTGCTGCTGCCGCCGCCTCACTCGGAGCGGAGGGAGACCACCCTTGTCCCCACCTGAGGCCTCTGGTGCAGAAGCTGGACCTGCCCCAAGTGAGGCTCTCAGCGGCTCTCCTCACGCTCTGACGACCCAGGCGCAGGGCACCATTTCTGCTTACTGTTAGCTCTGCCACTTCCAGGGGCAACACGGCACAGTGGCCCATGTGCCACCAGAGTTTGAGGCCCAGCTCCCTGCCCTGTTCTATGGGCATAAGGTCACTTAGGAACTTAAGGACTAGTATGGGGTGGAGGTAGCAAATCCCCCAGGAGTCTGCCCTTTTGTTCTGCCAATTCACACAGTCCACAGGCAGCTGGGGGAAGTCAGGACAGCTGGGTTGTGGGACAGGACACATCAGCCTTCCTGACTGCCGTTCTGCTGGAGGGGAGGGGGTCTTAGGTCCTCCGCGCTTGCCTTGTTGGCTCTGCTGTCTCTCAGAGACGCAGACAAGCTGTTTCTCCTTAGACTACTTGGGATGGTGACCACGGCTGCCCCATTCCCTGGAGCTTGAAAAAGGAGGAAGAGGACAGATGGGGAAAGGGCACAGAGACTAGGAGACCTTTGACAGCAATTACTGGATCTGCCGGTTCTCACCATGGCCTCCTAAATTCCAGGGCAAGGGAAGTTCAGACCTGCAGCCCAACACACAGAAGTGCAGTGAGGCTCAGCACCGTTACCCACTGACGGCCTGTCCTTAAGCAACACAGACTGAGGGGCAAAGTGGAGTTTAGTCATCAAACACTGGGTTTGACAGCATGAAGACCTGTCTGGGAAGAGCAGCCCCTTTCCTCCGGCTGTCTGATGTTCCCAACACCCATCACCACCAGCCCCCACCACCAATCAAGGCCAGGAGTGCTTTGGGCTGACCCTGTCCCCCTTCTGTGTGGTGACTCTGTGTCCTTCCTGCCACAAAACCGCACATCAGGCCACATAATACAGTGTCAAGATCTGTTGAAACATGTTTAAAATAGGGTTGATTACAACAGTCAAAACCGGCAGAAATGGGAGAAGAAGTGGGGAATGTGAGCCTGCCAGCCCCCCACCAGTCTCTGTGGCTCTCAGCCTAGCAGGTGCTTTAGCTTCTGCTGCTTCCGTGGCTGCAGCTGGTCCCAAGCCCTAATGGGCATGCCTGCCTCACCTTTGTGGGGCAGGGCTGTTCCACTTCCCCTCCTCTCCCCCGCTGGGTCCTGGTGGGCGTTTGGAGAGACCCAGCAGAGGGCACTCTGGCTCACCTTCCTCCCGTCTCCATGGCTCAGGACCAGGCTAAGAGCGGAGGTAGATGGGGAGACGTGGGGGCCACACAGGGCCCTGGGTGGCAGTGAGGGAGCTTGGGACCCTGAGGGGAGCATGCTGACTCCTTGCTGGAGAAAAGGCACCTAGATAGGGAAGCTGGGTTTGGGGGCCTCCCAGGGGGCCATGGTGTGAGGTGGGGTAGGCTGGAAGAAACAGGAAGCAGGCTGGTGAGCAAACCCCAGTCCTGGTTCCCAAACCCCCACCCACTGAGGGAGAAGGAAGGAATCCTGGAGCACAGCCCTGCCCCCATAACCTTCTGCCTGAGTAAGATGGCCTCATCCCCTTCCCACCCTGCCCCCACCGGAGCCCGGTCCAATCTCTCTCCCACCCTTCCCGCTGCCCGCTCCAGGCCTCTACAGAGGGAGGAGGGAGTGGACGGTCAGAGGGGCCTCAGGTTGTCTTGGTGCCGGGATCCACCTCCTTGTGGGCCCAGAGCTCCTTGTGCTGCTTCCGGCCGAAGCCTTCGTCGTAGTTGCCTTTGCTCTTAAACAGCTGCTGAAAGTGGGGTTTGCAGTAAAACTCCCCGTGCAGCGCCGCGTAGCTGCCCAGGCTGCAGAAGCAGAACAGCTGTGGTCAGGTCGGGTCAGGTCGGGTCAGGAAGGCCAGGGCGGGGGTAGGGCAAGGGCGCACCTGAGCTTGGTGTGACAGTGCTTGCAGCAGAAGCAAGAGTTGTGGAAAATGAGCTTGTCGGCCACCAGCCGCTCCATGGGGTACACGGTCTTCTGGCAGGCGGCGCAGGTCTCCTTCACCTGGGCCCGAAGGCTGAAGGACTGTTCCGGGAGAGACTCCATCAGGGGCCTGCCCAGCGCCCTGTGCCTTCCTCCCCGCACCCCCCAGCCTCACTCAGGGCCCTACCTTGGAGCGCTGAACCGTGCTGCCGCCGCCGCCTTTGGCTTCCTGAGGGAGAGGGCAGTCGGGGCAGGGTCAGCTGAGGCACGCCCCAGGCCGCCAGCAGCCCAGACCCCAGGGACGCTCACGGAGGAAGGCAAGGGGCACAGGCGAGGCCGCCGCTCCTCGCCCCTTCGCCCTCGGCCCAGACACCTGCGGGGCTGCCGTGCCCTCCCCCGCCCCCCCGGCCGATCACCTACATGAGAGGGGGTGGTCTGGGCGGCTCCCGCAGCGTGGAACATGGCTCGCTGCAGGCGATGGAGGCCCCGAGTGGAGACGCGGCGCCCGCTGGGTCCTGCAAGGGGAAGTCGGTTGGGAGGGCCCCACAAGCCCTTCCCCGGCCCGCAGGTTGGGGGTGGGGTGTTTACAGGCAGGGGGCTGGGGGCTGTGGTTGGGACTTTCCCTAAGTCATTTCCTGTTGCTCCGCGTCTTGCCACTTCCGCCCCTCACCCACCTCCCCCTTCCCTCGCTAGTCCCCCAGGCGGCTCCCCAGGGGGCAGGGGGTCCCTGAGTGGAACCATGTGTCGGGGAAAGAACAGAGTTAGCGGGCAACGGCTGGGGGAGGGGCCGCGCGCAGCCGCCCGAGCGCTTCGCAGACCCGGACCCCGCCCGGCGCGGGGGGAGGTCAGGAGAGGGCGGGCCCGGGGGGGGGGCCGCGGCCCGAATCCGCTGCCCCGGCCCGACCCGGGCCCGACCCTACCCGGCGCGGGGCCGAGGCGCGGGGTCCCGGGCGCTGCCCGCTCAGCCGACCCAGCCCCTGGACAGCGCTCGCGGGCTGGGCCGGCCGGCCGGCCGCTCCGCCCCGCCCGGCCGAGCCGCCGCCCGCGCGCCCCGCTCCTCCGTCCTGAACCCCAGACCCGGGACCCCCACGGGCCCAGGCGAGGGGACCTCGGCCCCGCCCCTGCACGGAGGCCGGGCCCGGCGGGGGCCCGCTGGCCTCGCGGCCCCGGGGGGAGAGCGACGGGTTGGGACGCTCGGCGTCGGGACCCCGTGGGCGGCGGCCCTGGCGCCCACAGCCCCCACCTGGGCCGCCCGGATTGCGAGCCGGATGCCGACCCCTCCCCTGGCCCGCCCGCGGGTCTCACCGGGCCCCGGCCTGGGCCGCGGGGCGGGGGTCGGTCTCCGGGGGACGCCTCGGGTGCGAGGAGCGCGCGGGCGCGAGCTGCCACCGCTGCCTGTGGTTCCTGAGCGGCCGCGGCCGCCGCCGCCTCATTGCGGCGCCGCCCCGGCCGGCCCCCGCCCCGCGCCCGCCCATTGGCTCCGCCGCGCCCGAAGCCGCCTCCGGGGCCCCCGCGCCGCCGCCGCCGACCCCCTCTCTGCGCTTTGTCTTCCCCTCGCTCGGCGTCCCCCGCCTTTGTCTGCCCCCCGCGCCGACCCCGCTCTCCCGGCGCTCCGCACCGCCCCTCGGGCTTCGCTCTCGCCGTCCTCGCGAAAGCGGCCGCCCAGTCGGCCCTCTTCGGACAGAGGCCGGGGCCGGAGCCGGAGGGCTCGGGGCAGGGGCGAGTCCGGGTGGAGATGACCGGGGTCGCGGGGCAGATGGCGCTCCCGACGAGGCCCCCGCGGAGGAAAAGGCTAACCCGGCGCGCCCGGGCCTTTCGCTGCCTGCATTTCCCCGCCCAGCGTCCCCGCGCGGCTCCCAGGCCCCCTCGTCCTCCCGCCGCGGAAGATGGCTGGAGCGGCCGGGCACGCGGTCCGGCCGCGCGAGGCTGCGAGGCCCGCCCGCACCGCCGGGAGGGCCCCGGGGCCCCGTGTTCGGTCACCTTCGGCCACCAGCCCTCAGCGCCTTCTCCTGGCGCCCCGGAGAGCGGGAGAGCGGGCACCGTTGCGTGGGAGAGGTCGAGCGCACCCCCTTCAGGGAAAGAGATTTCCATCCTTCAGACAAGCAAAGCTCGGCTCATCCAAACCTCATTCGACACAGGGAGCGAAGCCTGAAGATTGAAAATGCCCTGCTCCATTAACAGCTGGAGCGGCGGGGCTGGCGTGAGAGGCCAGGCCTCCTGGCTCCCCCCCCCCGGCCCCGCCTCCGGCTGCCTGGGCTCCAGCACGCTGCACCGCAGGTCCCAGGCACACAGGAGGCGGGGAGCGTCACTCACGTGTGTGGGGTAGAGCCTCAGCTCTGCGGGGAGCACAGGGAAGCCACCTTCTGGTCGCATCTCTGTGGGGACCCCCGGGGACCGCTGGGCTGTGCCTGACATCAGGCTGCAAGCTGTTTCACGAAGCACAGCCCTAAACATAGCTTGTTCCCACACGATGGCAGGAATAGAACTAGTGGCTCCAGAGCAAGGCCCACACACTTGTCAGGAAGAGAACAGCTCATTGCCACCCGCCTGGCAGGGGAGTGAGGGAGGCAGCAGGCGTCCCCAGCCCCCCGCTGTTCCCTTGGCTCGCTCAGGGCACCCATGCTGTGCTTCACGTTTCTCCTCAGCCTCCTGTCCCCCTCTGCAGGAAGATTTACGTTTGGGTTGAGCTGCTTCCCCAGGACTCCCTGGATGGGGTGCGTGAGAACTTCTAAAACTGGCATCTTTCCCAGCCAAGCTTCCCCACCTGTCGTCAGCTGCTCAAAGGGGGCTGTGGTAACGCAACAAAGGTGAAGCCCTCGGAGGCCGAAGGAGCAGCGCTTGGCTGGCCCCTGGGCACCGCCTGGCCCCCCGGCCCCTCAGGCCCCCTGTCCAGGATGCTCCCACAGAATCAGCACTTGGGGCGCTGATGATGTGCTGACAACAAGGTGAAGCAAGCAGATCAGAGGAAAGAAAACAAGCTGATAATGGTGTTAAGAAAAGGGAACTTGAGGTTTAAAGAAAAAAACAAGCTGGGCAGGGGTGCTGGAGACAAATGTGACCTGGCCTGCTCACTCCTTCCATTTCAGATTTCCCCACACCCTCCCAGCTGCTGGGATTCCTTTCTCAACCCCTGTAACTGCCCATGGGAAGAGATTTTCCATTTTTTTCAAACTGGTGTTGCAATTTCTGAGGAAAGGGAAAGTGAGGCCTTTTGATGGGTTAAAGCAGCTACAGGGAAGAGGGAGGGGCACTTCCTTGATCTGACATTTGGGGCACCCACCCCGAGGGACTGGTGGGGGAAGGGGCCCAGCTGGGGTGCACACAGGCTGGGACCCACATGGAGGAGACTGGGGTTAGAATCGTCCCCGGGCCTGGACTCCCTGGCCACCAGCCAGGAGGTCGTGGAGGGGCTGGGGCTGGGTTTTAGGTTCCCTGCTCTTTTGAGTATCAATTCCGATAGTAAGGAGATACCATGAGTCCTATTACAAAACACCCTCCTCCCCTCCACCTCCTCTCCTGACAAAAGTGAGCCTTTTCTGCCTGGACTCCAGCGGCCCAGAAGTGGTCCTGCAGAGGGGCTGGTGTCCAGCACTCAGACCTTTCCAGCCCCAAAGCAATTTGATGACTACAGGCTAAAATTAATAGCCTCGATGTTAGAGAGTTAAGAGACAAATCCATTATGGTGTGCTGTGAGGCTGTCTAGCTAGTGAAGGAGGTCACTGCTGTGCTTCCACAAGCACTCGCAGGCCCACTCTCAGATGGCAAAACCCGGGGTGGAATGACTGACGTCCAAGCCTGCGGGGCCAACACACAACAATCTCTCCAGCTTTTAATTTGTTCTGGCAATGAAACTAACACGGCATGAGGACTGAGGCCCTCAGGTTAGGCAAGACATTATGGCCTTTGGAGGAAGCACCAAGGTGGCCCACAGGAGTCAGTAAGATGGACTCTTGGGAAAGGAATGAGCTACAGAGATGAACCGAGGGAAGGTTTTAGGTGTCAGGGCCCAAGCGAAAAGGGGGACGGGGATGGGTTGCCCTGGCCTTAACCTAGTGCTTAAAAAGGAAAAATACCCTTCCCTCCAGTTGTTAGGGAGAGGTCTGAGGAGAGGGGGGTCTTATCGCTTGCCCCTCCACGGACCTCCTACAGGATCTGAGAGCAGAGGAGAAGAATGGAACCAGGCTGGTAGGAGAGCCAGGGTGGGAAGAAGTCGCACAGTTCCCTGGGTGAGTCCAACCCTTGGCTTGGGCTTCAGCCGCCTCGGCCAGAACAGCATCTCTTCCTTCTGAAGAGGTCAGGGCGCCTGAGCTCACAGGGCTGGGAATGTCAGCTTTCCGGCCCCTCCCGATCCCTGGTTGTCGGGATTCCCTTCTGTCTCAAAAGGGAGCAGTAAAAAAAGTTCCTCTCCAGGAATTTCTTTCCCAGTCAGTAAGCAGCCAACTCTCCTGGCAGAAATGTCCTTTCTTGCCCAGTCTGCCCCCAGGAGGGTGGGAATGTGGCCAGTCCTCAGGAAGGTTCCGGAGGCTCACACGGCCCGGGATGGAGAATATGCACCTTTTTCAGAGGCTCAGAACTCCCAGTCGTCCACCTCCAGCTCTTCCAGGTTTGTTACCAGGCCAAAGATTCCACTGTGATCCTGAGAGTGGCTGCCTTCAAAGTTGGTGATGGGGGTGACAGGACGAAGTAACTCAGGCAAAGCCTCTGAGGCACGTCTCTTGATCTGGGGGAGGAGAGAGAGTTGGGGGTGGATCCTGTTGCTCTGAGTCTCAGGACATCATGGGGAAGGGACCACAGCCCAGGGACAGATAGGCTGTTGGAGCCAAGAGTCTCTATGAGAGGAAGGAGCAGTGCCTTTAAGGAGCTTTGGAAACATGGTCATTTCTCTGATTCGAAGGGAGGAGGAGAGAGTATTGGAAGATCCCAAAGCGAAGGGGACTGAGGGTGTTTGGAACCACAAGCAAGAAAAACCCCCACCATGGGGAGCCTTGGGAAAGTGCTACTGTACCTGCTTGAAGAAAGAATGGTTAAGGAGGGTGCTGGCACTTGGTCTGCAGAGGAAGGGGAGGAGAGACCAGCATCAGCCCTGTGCCCCGGATCTCCACAATCCTGCTGCTTCTCCCTCACCCTCAAGTGCCCCTCTCCTTCCCTCAGCTCACCAAGCAACAACAGCCAGAGCGACCCAGGCTGGCTTCCTGGCAAACCCTGTGCTGACCTCTCCTGCCACGGGGCTCCAGACTCCTCCGGCGAACCCAGGCCTGTACAGGACAGGCACGTCCTCTCAAACCCTGCCTTGAACTCCAGAGCCTCCTGGGCTCCCCCCAAAGCCCACCCCCAGCCCAGCAGATATACCTCACATCCGGGCTGCGCTGAAGGCACTGCTCCACAAAGTGGTGGAAGTGGGGCGAGAAGGTGCGGTGATAGGGGTGGGACGGCGAGTCGCCATTGGAGGGCCTGGGGGTGCCGGGGGCCAGGCCCTCGCTCAGGCCAGAGTTGGCGGCTGAGCGCGAGGTGCTCACGGTCAGCTCCTCGGCGGGGATGGTGCTGGTGTCCAGCAGGCAGGGCACCGTGCCGTTCAGCTTCTCCAGCAGCATCTGGGGAGCACAGAGTCAGGGCCTGGGCGGGAGGGGCCCCTGGAAGGCCTATAGGGTTTCTTCACAAGTATGCTTTTCCCAGCACACGAGAGATTCGGGGGGAGGAGAGAGAAGTGGAAAAAGTCTGACTTTTCCAAAGGAGAGCCGGCCACTGGCTGGGCAGCCACACCGTAGCAAGGCCAAAGTGAAGAGGAGGTGGACTGCAAAAAAGTAGCCGCCTTCACCGTGGCTGGAGGGAAGGGGCTCGCAGTCACTCCCCCTTTATAAGGCACCGGATCTTTCTAACTGTAGAGCCCTCAGCCTAGGGTCAAGATGGCAGCCAGGTCCTTTCTTTAAAGCCCAGCCCCCCTGTGCCACGCCCAGGTGGGTCCTGCTGGGTCCATTCCGGCTGGATTGTCACTGCAGCAGGCTGCACAGGAGCAGTGCACCCAGGGGAGGGCTAGGCCTGCACAGCTGTTCCAAAGCCCTCAGACTCTGCAGCCCACCTCAGGGACTGCTGTCCTCATGGACCTCATGAGCTGTTCAAGGCAGAAACAGAAAATCCTTGGAAATCCTTCTAGAGCTGTGCTGTCCCACCTGGGAGCCACCAGCCACATGGCTGGTTTAAAATTTATATTTAAATTAATTTAAGTTGGGCTTAAAATTCAGTCCTCAATCTCACTGGCTACATTTTAAGTGCTCAATAGCCACAGGTGACTCGTGGCTACCACACTGGGCAGCGCAGATATAGAACATTTCCGTCACCTCAGGAAGTTCTCCTGGACACAGCTGTTTCTGCATCTCTATCTTGTTTACCTCAAATGGCCTTTTATGTCTTTCCTGAGCATCTGCTACTGTCTCACTTAGATTTTCTAGACTCTTTACCTCGATAGATTTCCATACCCTCCTAACTAGTCTACCACAGCTCATCCATCTGCGAGAGTCATCTTTCTAAAATCTGTGTCTGATGCCCTCACTCCTGTGCTTAGAAGCCTTCAGCAGTTCTCCACAGGAGAACTTTGGGACAGGAACCAAACACCCTGGCGTGGCACGCAAGCAAAGTCCTTCATGATCCGCCTTGCTTCCTTCTCCAGCCACGTCACCTAGCAGCCCCCAGGAGCACCCGTACTTCAGCCATTTACAACTACCTGCTGTTCCCAGATCCTGTTTTTTCTTGACTCTGGGCCTTTGCACACGCTGCTCCCTCTGCTGAAAAGAGTCTCCTTCCAGTTTCCATTCTTCACACAGTTAATTCCTAATTGCCTTCAAGTCTCAAATGTCACCTCCTCCCAGAAGCCTCCCTGGATCCCCTCCTTAGAGCTGCCCTTTGGCCATTCTCTAGCTGCTCCTCTCCCCTCAGGGCATGCAGTCTATGGGTTTAGGGAGAGGCTTACTCAGAGCCTACACCCCGCCCCCACCCCCTCCCAGGTCTAGCTCACGCTCCAGGTACTTGGAACCGAGGTAATCCTTGCCCAAATGACCCAAGTCCACTTCCTGGACTTGATAGGACCTGGATAAGCCTCTACCTGGGTCTATCTCCAAGGGCAGACAATGCCACTGGCTGAGAGCATGCCTAGAAGAAGCCAAGGGTGGTGGTTAAAAGGGGCATGAACAGAAGTAGAACTTGCAGGCTGGAGGTTGCAAAGGTATGGACTAGAGCATGGTGGCACAGAACCTGGGAAGTCCAAGAATTCTCAATTAGAAACTGGCCTTCCAGGTATATCCATCAAGGTAAGAAGACAGAACACATTTTATAAATTTATGAAAATTTGTTAGCTTAATTTATACATTTTAAATAGATACCTGGCATACGGACTCCAGGCCTGCAATTGTGAGCGGTGCCTGCTCCCGTGCCCCCCCGCCTCTGGGCACCATTACCACCACAGTTATCACAGACAGGAGCGAACAGTTACACAACTCTCTCCCCTACTGGTGTGGCTCTTGAAGGAAAGAGCTGGGTCTTTCATCTTAGTATCCCTGGCTGGTGTCCTGCGTGTGGCAGGTCCTCAACAAGTGTTTGTGGAAGGCAGACTGGCAGGCAGGCCAGAAGGAAACCCCTGGGCTGCAGGCTCACCTGGGTGGCAGGCATATCCTTAAAGGGGACGTGGCCATTGGCCAGTTCGCAGGCCGTGATTCCCACACTGTAGATGTCAGACTTGGCATCATAACCCTGAAGATTCTAAATCACGAGAAAAGAGTCACAGGTCACTCCACACTGTAGCCTTGGCCATTGTTCTTAGAAAGAGAAGCGGTGGACCAAAAGCTGCGGAGAGAATGCCTGTCCCCACGTGAGGACCAGCTGCTGAGACTTCCCTCGGCTGTACTACTCAGGAGTTGCTGCTATTTTAGAAGGAACAAATGTCTTGCTGACAATACGTGAGAGCAGGAGGAAGTGCTCCTGCTTAGGACAGGGATGTAGAGAGCACCAAATGCTCGCTCTTCCCATGATATGGGAGCATCTCTGAAGGGAGCCTCAGGCAGTTTGGGACCGCCCCAGAGGGGAACGACATCACCTGCAAAGGGCACGGAATGCCCCTGCTTGGAGGCATCTTGGGTCTACCTGCCGCCAGGGAAGCCCTCCCTCCAGGAACCCCTAACTCCACTCAGAAGCAGACGGCACCCCCATCCCTGGAAATTCCCGAAGGCCTCCTTGGGGGATCACCCATGGGTGGGGGATGGGGGCTGCCGGAGACCCAGGGCACAGACCTGCTGCAGGACCTCCGGGCTGAGCCAGGGCAGGACCTTGACACTGTGCTTGGGAAAGTCGTGGACCACACGCTGCCGCTGCCCGTGGCTGATGGTGCTGAGGCTGCTGCGCAGACCGGACAGGCAGACCTTCCCTTCGGCGGAGAGCAGCACATGGCTGGCTTTGACGCTCCTGGGGTGAGGGCGGGGGGGGGGGGGGTGTCACGGGTAGCAGGAGCCCCTCACGCCACAAACCTTTGTCTTCACACACTAGACCCAGCCAGCTCTCTCCCCTGGGTGGGTGAGTGTATATTATATGCATATACATACATATTATATAGACACGAACATGCACTTCTATGAAAAATTTCAAACATACACAAAAAGAAAAACTAGCACGACTCCATTTACATATCACCAGACTTTAAAACGTATTTCTGTTTTGTTAAAGTTCTCTTTTATGCTTACGACCACTACTTCCTCTACCGTCTACTACCTTTAATCTGTACTTTTTGTTTGTAGGTATTCTCATAAAGTGTATCACTGTTTCGCATGCATTTTCTATTGACCTAATGGTACTGGGTCATGCAGCCCATTCTTCAGTGTTATGTTTTCGAGATCTATCCATGTTGCCAACTGGACATGCCTAACTGCTGCTGGTAAATGCCACCTGCGCCCTGGGGTGGGGTCTAACACTTACTAAGCTGTTCTTCCAGGAAGGGACACTTGTGCTGCCTCCAGTCACCACAGATATGAACTAAGGTGTCCACATTCATGTCCCCTGATGCACCTGTAGGAGAGTTTCTTTGGGCTGTGCACCCACAGGCATCACTGACGGTCCCGGTTCCGAGTGACCCAGACTGGCTGCTTGGGCGAGAGACCCATCTCCTCCCCGCACTGGTCCTCACCTAGCCTCTGAATCACTGCCAGTCCCATGGGTACAAGGTGACATCCTCCTGTTTTAATTTTATTTTCTGATTCTTGCTAGATTTGAGTGTCTATTCATATGACCATTAGTCTTTTGGGTTTTCTCTTTTATAAACTTCATATCCTTTGCTCATTTTTCTGTTGGTTTGCTATCCTTTTCTTACTGATTCACAAAATTTCCTTGTTACGAATCCCACGTGTTTTAGGCAAAACTAACATCTTCCATGCTGTAACTCCTTTCTTAACTTTGTTCTTGGTGTCCTGTATTGGAGAGAAAGCTTTAATCATGATATGACCTAATCCATCCATTTTTCTGGCCTTATGTTTTGTGCATGTAAAACATTTAGAAATTATGGTACACCTCAGGTTGCAAAAATCTTTCCTCGCATTTCCTTCTAAGTCTCTAGTTTCCATTTAGGCCTTTAATCCATCTGAAGTGTTCTTTTGTATGTGGGGTTAGGTAGGGGTCCTAGTTTTATTATCTTCCCTACCACGAGCCGCTTTTCCGGACACCATCTACTGAAAAATGCGTCTTTTCCCAAGCTTCCCGGCACAGGGCTGGCTCCAGGGCACACGCCAGTACAGGTGCTCCAAGGAAGGCGGGGCGGGTGTGGGGCGCACAGGCCCATGTCAGGTGTTCCACTCATACAATTCTCAGGACCAAGCTGGTCAGTGAAGAGAAAGTCAGTAGCTTCAGCACCGAAAGGGCAAGTTCTCTGCCCCCAGCAGAGGTGAGGGCAGGATGCGACCCCTGATTTAAACTCTGGCTTCACTAATTTCAGTCAACTTGAGCTGTTTACCTGAGGGCCCACGGGCCCAGATCCCACTCTTATAAAGGGTGACTAGGCCCAAGAAAGCACCTGTGCACATATCCCATGTGGTGGATGTAGTCCAGGGCTTTGAGCACCCCCTGCAGGATGTAGGCGATCGCCAGCTCATTCATGCCGTCCATGAAGTGTGTGCAGATGAGGTCCTTGGCAGAGCCTGAGGAAGAGGATCGTGGGGACAGAGCGAAGGGTGACAGCGCATGAGAAGGGTGACAGCACATGAGAAGGGTGACAGCGCATGAGGAGGGTGACAGCGCATGAGGAGGGTGACAGCGCATGAGAAGGGTGACAGCGCATGAGGAGGGTGACAGCGCATGAGAAGGGTGACAGCACATGAGGGTGACAGCACATGAGGACGGTGACAGCACATGAGGAGGGTGACAGCACATGAGGAGGGTGACAGCAGAGTGCTTAGAACCTCTCTTTGTCAGGACCCCTTCCCCACTCACCATATGCCATGAATGAAGTGACAACCCACAGCTCGTTGTCTGCAATAAAGGTGGCTCGATAGGGCAGGATATTGGGATGGCTGAAGAGCTTAGAGACGTGGAGCTCCCCCTGGAAGCAATGGGGAGCCTGAGTCAGAACCAAGGGGCACTGAGGAGGAGGCTCAACATGAAGGTGGCCGCGTTACTAATACAGGGACCTAGGCTCAGAGCCCCGGGAGCAGCCTGAGCAGGTGCCACCGGTATGAGAGGAACTAGGCTCCGCCGTCTCAGCAGGGAAGCCAGCCCTGCTTCGCCAGCTTCTGCCTGACTTTGGCTCTGCCAGCCAGCCCTAAAGTTCCTCAAGAAACCATTCCCGCCAACAGGGAAACTGCTACCAATACAGCAGAGGGTCACAGTGCACCACCTTGGAGGTGATGAAAACAAAGCCCTGACTGCAGACCTAGGAAGCTATAAGCATAGCTCAACTTCAAGGGCCAAGGCACAGAACTCCTCTTTAAGATAAGAAAAAAGAAAAATGTTTGCCTAAAGGAAAATGTTGTTAGCAATAGAAACACGGAAAGAAAGTGTGGAAGAACAAACAACAACTACTAAACATTAGAAGAGACTTCTCCAGTGACCTCAGGTTGAGAGCTCCCTTCCTCAGAAGCAGCTCTGGAAAGTGTAAGACCAATGGAATTTTAAAACAAATTTGGACAAAAGATGTGGAAAAAAAAAAAAAAAAAAAAACTGGACGAAATAACGGCAGAAACTCCAGGGTCCTGGCCTCTGGGAAATGAGCCAAGGTCAGATAGGCAGCACCTTCCACCTGTCCACGGCTCTACAGAATAAAGAAAAGAATCACAAAGCCCAATACGCTCTAGAACAAACTCAGATATGCTTTTTTCCCAAGTAACTGAGCTGGGACTGACTTTCTGTTCCATTTTTACACCCACGAAACTACTCTGAACACACGAACTGGTACTGGAGCACCGTCAGATGAGTGTGAAATCAGAAAAACATTGTGGGGCTTCCCTGGCGGTTCAGTGGTTAAGAATTCGCCTTCCAGTGCAGGGGACGTGGGTTCCATCCCTGGTCGGGGAGCTAAGATCCCACATGCTGTGGGGCAACTAAGCCTGCGCGCTCTGGAGCCTGTGCACCACAACTAGAGAGAAGCCCGCGTGCTGCGACTAAGACCTGACACAAACAAATAAATATTAAAAAAACAACAAACAAACAAAAACATTGTAATTGAAGAAGGGGGAGGGGCTGCAACCAATTGTACTGAAAATACACTGAGCCAGGCCCTAAATCTAGGGAGTTCCCAGTGCAGGCCTTCATCCCCAGGCAGTCTAGACCTACAGCATCTCCCCATTTAACAAGAGGGCAGCTACTTGCTTCTCCAGCACTGAAGAACCTCAGGCAAACAGGACACCGAGAGTCTGAAGAGGGTCACCCATGGCAGGGCGGGCTGCCTCTCACGTGGAAAGAGACTGTCTGAGTGTGAAGCCTGCCTCGGCCACTTACTAGTGTGTGTGACCAGGGCAAGTTACTTAGCCTCTCTGAGTAACAAATACACGAATAAATGAGTCACAAGGAGGATGTGGAGAAGAGGGGAATATAAATTGGGCTGAGCAGCGTTATAGAATCCTTAATGCCAAATGCCCAAGATCCGTCACTGAGAGCTTCCGTAACTTCTTGGCTGGGTCTACCTGCGTTTCCTGCCAGCTGTTTCAGAAGACAGACATAAGGATGCCTTGTAATTACTACTGGAACTCAGAGCCTACCCTCCACGTGTCACATTCACACGTGATTACCTGCAAGAACGTCACCATCTCATTGGAACAAGCTTCTAGGTTAATCCTGCGTACCGTCACGTACTCTCCCGTTGGTCTGTACCTTGCTAGGTTCACTGTCATCAGGTCCTCGAATCCTCTGCCTAAAAGAAAAGAGGAACGCCATAAACAGGGACAAGAGCAGCACAGGTTTTCATCTCCCTTAAAGAGACTTCATTTTTTTTTTTTATCTTTTTTTTTTAATTTATTATTTTTTTGGGGGGGGTACACCATTCAGTCAGCTGTTTTTACACACATATCCCCGTATTCCCTCCCTCCCTCGACTCCCCCGCACCCTCCCTGTCCCGGCCCTCTGAGGCATCACCCATCCTCGAGTTGGACTCCCTTTGTTATACAGCAACGCCGCGCTGGCTGTCTGTTTCACAGTTGGGAGTGTATCTATGTCTGTGCTACTCTCTCGCTTTGAGAGAGACTTGATTTTAAAAGAAAATTCAAGTTAAAACTTTCACTTCTGTTATCTCTATTTTTTTAATGACTAGTTCTACATGTTGATTATCGATTTTTTAAAATAAATTTATTTATTTATTGGCTGTGTTGGGTCTTCGTTGCTACAGATGGGCTTTCTCTAGTTGCGGTGAGCGGGGGCTACTCTTCGTTGTGGTGCGCGGGCTCCTCATTGCGGTGGCTTCTCTTGTGGAGCACGAGCTCTAGGCACATGGGCTCAACAGTTGTGGCTCACGGGCTCTAGAGCTCGGGCTCGATAGTTGTGGCCCACAGGCTTAGCTGCTCTGAGGCATGTGGGATCTTCCTGGAGCAGGGCTCGAACCCAGGTCCCCTGCATTGGCAGGTGGATTCTTAACCACTGCGCCACCTAGGAAGTCCTTCGCTTGTTATTTCTTGATTTTTCTTCCATCAGTTCCTTCTCAGCCAACTATTCTGACTATGGCCCAGGACACCAGAAGTGGACAGCCCAAAAGAAAAAATTGAAAAGAGCTTCTCTCCTGGAAACATGATCTCTTTTCCCACACTTGGAAGAAGAAAACCACAGAAGACCCACAAAAGCCAGTTTTGTCTCCACGAACCCTGCTAACTGACTGACAGCTTCCTGCGCACCTTCATCTGAGGATGCTGAGAAGGCTGCCAGGGTGCCCTGCCGCATGACAGTCCTGAACATTACCTATAACGGTGAGTAGCTCATAACACCCTCCCTCTGGCAGAAAGCTACTCATGATCTCCTGTTTAGAGAAGGATGCTATCGACTCTGAGCTCGCCTCATTGGTCTAAACAAAAAGAAAAACAGGTTAGTAAGGGAAACTTGGGGACGGGATGAGAGTGGGGAGATGGTAATTCAGACCCACGAGGAGACTGGCATCTAAACAAACATACAAATTCTGACCCTGGGGCAAAGAAACAGTTCCAGTGCTTTTTGATGAGAAATGTAAAGTAAAACATCAGCTGTTCAATGCAGTAATCAGCAATAAGAGCGTAAGCATGAGTGCTATTTACAAACGGGGGTGGGGATAGGGGCCAGGTCTGGTCATCAGCTGACTTGCTCATCCTTGCCAGCAACTGGCTCATCTGCTAAAAACTATGAAATTCTTACTTGGGGAGGCAATTCTGGAGAAAGGCACGTTTAGAAAAGAGAAGGGGAATGGCTAAGTGGGGGGTTCTCTGGCATTTCCTGCTGCATCAGGGTCCTATTTTTAAGGTCCTGACTAAAAAAATCCCAAAGATCAAGTGCTGAATCTTGCTATAGGCAAAATATGGCCATAAGAGCCCCTCTCGTTAGCAAGCCGAGAGGCTAGACCAATCATTCCCTGACGTTTCCAAGTGAGGCCAGAAAATAGCTAATACCCTGAGCTGCAGGCAGGAAAGAGAGCTGTCAGGTCTCTGTCATCATCCCAGGCAGCAGGGGTGACCTGCTCCCTCGTCCCTGTGCACTCAGGCAGCAAATGAAGCTGGACCCCAGCCATTTAGGATGTGGGTGTCACATGTGAGGTCCTGACGGAAAGTGCCCAGCAAAACACACGGCAGGCCAACAGCTCTTCCTTCAGTTTAACAGGCTCAGTTTCCTTCTTCCAAACCTAAATTTATTTGTATGACTTAGGGACTATGAGTAATTCTCTTTCTTTTGGGTGTTCTTTCTTCAGATGTGTGTCTAACTGAAACAGAGAGCCTTAGGCCAGCTCATATTTCACATGCTGTGTCCATAAACCTGCCCTCTGGTCAGGAAAAGGTCTTTGAATACACGAAGACTCTCCGTTCTGCACGAGACAGAAGAGTGTTTGAGTCGAGAATGTTTTGACTGATGTGGTGGTATCACCTTGTGGGGGGTCCCTGATGTCTGAAACACACCTGGTTTCAAAACAACTGATGCTGCCAACGAGGAAAGAAACCAAATGCGGTTCGGCCTCTAGCACCACTTAACACTAACAATAAGAGGGACCCAGTCAAGCAAAATTGAGCCCTGTTAACAAATCACAGTTCTAATTTAATTAACTTTATACTTCTGAGATTCACCTGTATTGTTATACTTAGCCATGTCGTATAATATTCATCTTGTGAACGTAACTCAAGTTATCCTTCCAATGCTGACGGGCTTTTGTGGTTACTTTTCATTCTGCTATTATAAACCGTGCTACTAAAAGCACATTTGAATGTGTCTCTTGACACATATATGCAGGAGTTTTGCTAAAGCTGGTACCTAGGAGTGGAATTGGAGGTCACAGAGTATATGAACATTGGACTTTAGGAAAAAATGCCAAACTGTTTTCCAAAATGGTTACATCAATTTACATTCCCGCCAGAAGGCAATACATGGATGTTCTTGTTGACCCATCTTTTCCCCAACACTTGGTATATTCAGACTTAATTTTCCCCAGTCTCATTGTGGGTTTGATTTACATTTCTGAATGCTATTGAAGTTGAGCATCTTTTCATGTGTTTATTGGCCACGTGAGTTTTCTCCAGAGTGAAAATGCCTCTTTCCGTCGCTTGTCCATTTTTGTACCTAGTTGTTTTAATGCAGGATTTCCCCAAAGTAGGCCCCATGGAACACTGATCCTGCCAGTTAATGCATGAAAAGTTTATACGTCCAATTAAGCTACAAAATGCAGCACACTCTTTCTCATGGACAATCACAAGGTGTACTTGCATATCAAAGGCTCTGAGAAGTTCTGTAGTTTGACAAAGTTTAACTTTGTTTAACCTAACGTTTCCCAAAGAAACCTGTCCAGAGAAGTCTTTTGTGTCTCACATCTGTTAAATTTGGGGGAAGATGATTTGGGAAAGGCCATTTTTAAATAAAACATATGGTATAATGTGAAGACTCTAGGCTTAGGGGCCAGGGAGAGACAGAACTTGAACTCAGTCTATCACGTGCTCTGTGGCCCCGGGCAGGTCCCTCTAACCCCTGGAATCCTCGTCATCTCAGCAGTGGAGTAACTCCCGCTTCATACAGTTGTTGTGACAATGAAATGAGGCAAAACATGTAAAGAGCTTAGTGCTACTTGGTGCATCACAGGTATTCAACGAGTATGAATTCTCCTCTTCTCCTCCCTCTTTTGCTGTCTGCTTTTTGGGTTACTCTCTCATTCAACAAAGATGGAACAGAGAAAATGGAGAAAACAGAGCCTCCTAAATAGAGCTTGATCAACAATTAAGGTTGGTTTGATTTTGGTTTTTACACGTCTCTGTGTTTCCAGAGGCTCTGAAAGCAGATTCTAGGATCACTGAATAGGCACTGAAGCTTCTTGAAACTATCTTGTCTTCAGAGCAAGATACTGGTTACTACATGCCAGGTGCCTCACACAGGTGAGAGATACTGATAGTGAAGGAACAGAACGGAGTTGCAATTTCATAACAGGGAAGAGCCATATCTGACTACATGTTGGATCTATTTCTTTTACTTTAACCTTTGCTTCCCTTTGCTTTTGTTCGCTAAAAAGATACTGTCTACACACAATGGCATGCCTTAGGGAAACCTGTTCCTCTGCCTGAATGTTAAACCAAAGTGCCTTTGCCCAGGGAAGCATCCTGACCCTGTCCACCTGTAGATGGCTGCAAGAAAGAAGAAATTAACACATCCCCTCCCCGAGGCTGGCCATCCCAGGGGATATTTGCAAAACTTATGGCCCTTTAAACTTTACTTCCTCATCTTCTCCCCCTCTGTTCTATAAAAAAACTGGCATCCAAACCCCAATAAGATGGTTTTTTTGGAGACACTAGTCTGCCATCTTCTCCGTCTGCCAGCTTTCCAAATAGTGGTATTCCTTGCCTCAACACCTCATTTCCCGATTTATTGGCCTAAATAAAATCTTGTTATATCTGTTGCACATCTGTCAGCAAGAGAAGTAACCTGATGTGAAGAAACTTTTAAGGAAAGAAAATGCAAATAAGATAAGAGCTTTAGGTGAACTTTAAAAATAATTATATTTTAAGAACGTCTATCTAAAATTAATCTCTCCAGATAGTCGACAACCTGAAAGTTAGAATTGTGCTAAAATTAGTTAAGTGATGGAAGGTCTGTGGAAAGCGGACCTCAAGAAAAGAGTTTTGTGTATGGCCAGGACTGACTAAGTGTAAAATAAGTTTAACTGAGTAAATACATTTTAAAAGTAAGCTGCTGCAAAACTTGAATTTGGCTTTTCTCTCTGTTAAGACAAGGTTTCTTAAGATGCTGAACGGCCTTTGATAATAGATTTTAAGTTTCTTTACCTTTTCAGTGATCTGTTCTCTATTTGCCTTTGAAATCTTTTATTGTTACTTTGGCTAAGTGAATAACTATTGTTTCACAGTGACCTGTGATCCTATCTGTTTTAAACCCTTTTGATTATTTTTTTGGCAAAACTTCCCAAATCAAATTATAATGAAGCTCCTTTGACTTCTAGCTAACTTTGGGATGCTTCAAAAGGCCCCTGAAACACCCCAAAGAGAGCTATTTTTTTTTAATTTTATTTATTTATTATTTTTTTGGGGGTACACCAAGTTCAATCATCTGTTTTTATACACATATCCCTGTATTCCCTCCCTTCCTTGACTCCCCCCGCCTCGAGTCCCCCCCACCCTCCCCACCCCAGTCCTCTAAGGCATCTTCCATCCTCGAGTTGGACTCCCTTTGTTATACAACAACTTCCCACTGACTATCAATTTTACAGTTGGTAGTATATATATGTCTATGCTACTCTCTCGCTTCGTCTCAGCTTCCCCTTCACCCCCCACCCCCTCCCAAACCTCAAGTTCTCCAGTCCATTCTCTGTATCTGCGTCCTTGTTCTTGTCACTGAGTTCATCAGTACCATTTTTAGATTCCGTATATGTGAGTTAGCATACAATATTTGTCTTTCCCAAAGAGAGCTATTAACTAACTAGGTTCACTTGGTATGTTAAATTACATGGGAAGTATTGTCAAATAAGTAGTAAATCTTCTTAGGTTATATTGTATGGCAAATGACACAGGCATTCTAGAGATTATACGGAGTTCCTAAAAATTTGGTATATCCTGGTAAAATGTTATTAGTCATAAATCTAGTTATTATCTAAAGTGCTGTATGTCACAGCAGTAACCAAGTTACTCTGTTGACTGCATCGTAATCAGATTTAAACGTGCCTTCTTAAGTCTTTCATCATTATAGACAGTTATGGTTTCACTCTTGATACCTTCGCAAAAATGCTTCCTCTTCAAGAAGATTTATAGAAAGAATCTTTGGATAAATACAAGTGTCTGACTTGCAGAGCATAATGCTGAACTGAGTAAGAAATTGAAAAATTCTAATGGGAAATCTGATGGCTTCATAAAACTATTAGCAAAAAGGATTAGTTACAGGGGACTGAGTGAACTGGTGAATATGTATGGTTATAATCTGTATGGTTTCCATCTGAAAAATGACTGGTTTAAATCTGTGTTTTCCAGGTGTAAAGAAAACCTTGCCCTTAAACTAATGATGACATAGTAAATTTGGAAAATTATACCTTTGTAAGCTGAATTTATCTTTTTCTCTCTACCTGGCTGATCCTGCCAGTAGCATATACTTGTCTCAAAGATTAAGCCACTCATGTCTAAGTGCGCAAGGCTGGTACGGGGTACAGTGAAGCTGCAGATGGCTCATTAAATCAGTGATGGTTCCTTCGGTCGCTCTTACAGCAACTGGATTACAACTAGTTATACTAATCATTGTTTTAATTTGTTCTTTGCTTCCAAATCGTTTGCGCTTTGTGTCTCCCTGCTGCACTATGTCTGTCAGTGTTACTAGCTGTGTTACTTACATCCTGTCTATTTTATAAGACTGTTATCTCTTACAGTAAGTACCCAGTGTGTAACCAGGCCTCCAACAAAACTGATGATGGCTAAACATCTTGAGGAAATAGATCACATTTATGACTCACAGAATAATTGTAACAGTGTGATTCTAGGTATGGGAAGAGACAAAAAGGGAAAATGTCTCCTGGATCATAACTAGACAGAGGATCCAGAAAATCTTTAATTATCAATAGGGCCTAATCCAAAAATTAGCACCCAGAGTGGCATATCAAGAATTTTCGCCTGATCTGGGATGAGCCTCCCGGTGCCGTGGAACAAAATTTGATCATGAATGTCTCCCAAACATTGGTCAAATTCCTGACCAAGAGGAGAGGATCTGAGAAACAATATTTTCCGCCACATCAGTCATTAGCAATTGCAGCCCTCCAACGTGAGCCAGCGAGCCCTGAGAAGACTCAGGAAGGAGAAGAACCTGCCATCTGCAGCCGTCAGACTGCGGCCACTCCCCACGGTGAGCCCTGAGGAGACTCAGGATGTGAGGATACAGGGTACAGGCCCCAGATAGCTGAGGTGCACATCAAGGGAGTGATTTCAGTGAGCCCAGACTCTTGCAACTTTCCATACATAGAAAAGTGCTAAATTCCTTAACTTGAGATGCTGCCTCGTGGGCTTGAAGCCCTCAAAATTCTCGCCAAATAAATAACTCTCAACTTTTATGTTGTGAATATTTTTTTAAGTCTACATGTGTAAAGGAGACACTTTCCAGGGAGGAACAAAAGAACGACATTTGGAACACTGGCACCGATGACGGACATTCCCAGAAAGATCCATCTGATGAAGCGATTAGAACGGTCATCAGCCCTTTTTCCACGAGCCTGTGGAACGGACACTGACAGCGGGGACTGTAACCAGGGAGAGCCAAATCTGCCCACATGTTGGATCTGTTTCTTTTACTTTAACCTTTGCTTCCTGTTGCTTTTGTTCACTAAAAGGATACTTTCTATGCACAGTGGCCTGCCTCGGGGAACCCTGCCCCTCTGCCTGAATGTTAAACCAAAGTGCTTTTGCTCAGGGAAACATCCTGACCCTGTCCACCTGTGGATGACTGCAAGAAAGAAGAAATTAACACATCCCCTTCCGGAGGCTGGCGATTCCAGGGGATATCTGCAAAACTTATTGTCTTTTAACTTTACTTCCTCATCTCCTCCCCCGCCCCGTGCTATAAAAAAACTGGCATCCAGACCCTAATAAGATGGTTTTTTGGAGACACCAGTCTGCCATCTTCTTGGTCTGCTGGCCTTCCGCACAAAGTTGTATTCCTTACCTCAACACCTTGTCCCTTGATTTATTGGCCTGTCCTCTGGCGAGCAGAGCAAATTTGGACTCGGTAACAATTTGAGCAAAAAGCCTAAACCAAGAGCTCTCAAACAGTGACTCCCCAGCTGTTGAGAATTTCATTGCAGGCTGAGCTAACCGTGGAGAGTCCTATTTTAACCTTATACCTCTAACCCGCTGCACATACTCTTGCTCTGCTTTGCTGTTTTCTCAAGTATCAATCTACCCTCAATAAAATCAGCATCCCCAGTTCACACAAAACTCAGGTGGTTCCTTTCAGACCCACCCCCCCACTCTGGCCTGTGAGGATCCACATGATTCGGCCGCTGCCTGCTTCCACAACTTCACCCCACACCGGGCTGCCCTGACTCACTGCACCTGACCCACCTGAACCAGCAGTCTCAGCAAACTCGCACCAGCTGTCCCTCTGTGTGGAACACTCCTACCCTACTCTTCTCCTGCCCCCACCATTTGCTCATTGCTGCCTCCCCCTCATCATTGAGGTCTCAACTTCAATGTCATCTATTCATTGACGACTGTCCAGCCAAAGTAAACTAGGCTCCCAGTCACTTTATTGTGTCATCTTGCTTTACTTTCCTTGCTGTGATCACTGTGACCTTCCTCATAGTGATCTCACTGCAGTTTATTTTGCCTATTGCCTGTCTCCTCTACTAGAATGCAAGCGCCATCGAGGCAGGGCCTGTCTGTCTTCCTCACTGATGTATTCCCCAGTGCCTACAATAGTGCTGGCACCTACTTAAAAAAGAACCATTTAAGCAGTGTTTGAACTCAGGACGTTTTCTGCCCATGACCTTGTTATTCTCTTGTGCTGAAGAGGACAGCAAACGTACCAGTCCATTCCACTGGAGACAGTTCAACATCCTGACTTATACTGCAAATGCCAGCCCTCCTACAACACATTCCCTAGCTCCCCTGTTACCAGGGGAACTTTACAGATCAGAATCTGACACCTGTGTGTGAGAAAGTGCTGTGTTTTTTAGCAGGTAACAATATGGCCCCAATGAGAACAAACCTAGAACGACTTTGTATTTGAAGGTCTCTCCTCTGATCTCTAGGCAAACTCCTTATGATTCTCTAATTTGAAAAAAAAGGACTATGAAGGACAGCTGAGACCTAAGATTTAAAAAAAGTTTTTATATGCACTTTAAATAACTCCCTTTGGATAAACTATATATAGAATACTTTTTCTTAAAATTACCTATCTCCCTTTTCCTTGCCAGGAGTGTGTGTAAGACATACTGTCTACCAGGCTACACACTAAAGCCACACTTGTGTTGAGCCCAGGTAGGGAATGATTCATTAAACTACTGATATGATTAGTTCATAACATGACAAATATTTCTACTGTCTATGTTGACTACAGCAAACAACTTCAAAGCGTTAGTTTTAGAAAATGAAATTCTTTAGGTAACTGGGAATATGAGTTCATTGGGAAACCTGGAATTGCATGAAATGAAGTAGTCTGGAGGTTGCTGTGGCCCCTCTACTATTCTGTCCCCAACTCCCTGGAGATGACCCTAAAATAGATGCTTTCAACTTTGTGGATGTTCTATAGTCTGAACTCAGAGAGAAACCAACCTTTATTTAGGAAAACAAACAAACAAAGGCAATATTTTGAAAGGAAGAGATCTGGTCTGACTTTACCACAGGAAAGGCAGGTTAGTCCATTATACTGTTTCAGATTTAGAAAAAGTCAAAATTCAGATGAAAAGGATGAGATATTTAGTTCATTCTCTTTAAACATAGCATGGCATAGTTTTATTAGTGCAATGTATAATCTCAAATTGCCTAGAGAAAGAAACTAATTCTATCAAACTCTTTTCTTAGTTTCCCCCACCACAAAAAGCATTTTGTACATTTTGAGGCATCTGAAAAATACATAAGCTACTGACATTCAGAAATGACCATAAAATGACTTTGTTTAAAGAGTTTAAAACAAAATACACTAAAGCAAGGACAATATTTATGAAACATCCAACAAATAAGTACATTCAACCTCCCAAAGGTTTCACACAGGATAACTTTTGATATAACATCAGCAGCTGTGAAAATATAAAAACTATATATAATTGGCACTATACTCTGGAAAAATACCTAACTGATCCTATAGGGCATGTTTTTGGTTTCCTGACTGGAAAATATTGGGATCTGATAGAGAGGTGCTCTTGGCTAGCAAAGCCCAGCCAAGCTTTACTCAAAGAGAAATTCCTAGTCGGCAGCATTAACCTTTACTCACGCTGGAGCTGCCTGCAAAAGGCACAAAAGTCTGTTATCTGAAAAGAGGAAGAGGTCTATGGAGAAAAGGGCTCTTACCCTCTCTGTATAAGACAATGATTCACAGTATCAAAAACAGCTTGGCATGCTGCTGTTATTTCCATTGGTAAAATAAACTAGAAGCGTAATAATCAGTGCAAGAGTCTGGAAACTTCTGCCAAGTAACACATTTTGTTTTCTACTTTAAAATTTGGGGTTTTGTTTTTAAAGTGGACTTGAGGTCCTGCCCATAATCTAGACAGAGATCTATATTATCTTTGTGGACTGAAATCTATTATTAATAGACTAAGGATGGAAAATTTAGTACTGCTAGCCACTAACAGATAACCACATGTTAGATCATTGAATCTCTCTCTCTCTCTCTTTTTTTTTCTGGAGAGGGTGGCAGGTGATTGGCAGGGCTAGGAAGGGGAGGAGAGAGAAAAAGTGCCTGAGAGTTTTTCAGTTTTCAAAGTACACATCAGAATCTCTCCAGGGTGAAACCTGAGTCCCCACAAACAGAAGAATTATACCACAAATAAAACTCAATGATAGATGAGCAGAAACATAAAATGATAAGCCAACCAAAAACAAACAAACAAACAAACGAAATTCCACAAGTCATCTCCATGCAACAGCCACAGTGCTAGAGCCTAGAAGATCACTTACTTTTCTCCGAGTGTCACCCGGAGGCTGCTCTGGAGTAGAGAAATTGATTGTTGGCGTTTTGGTTTTTGGCAGAAGACACACCCACATTCAGAACAGCAAGTATTGCACTTAGGACTACATTTATTAATAGAAACCACTTTAGAGTCATTATAGGAAAAAAGTGCCTGCAGTGCTACATAGAAACACACACACACAGACACAGGTCCACGGTAAAAGTACTGCAGAGAGACGGGGTTTTAACCATGCGTCTATGGCTCTTCAAAACTCGGCAAGGCTCTTATTCTACGGGTATTCTTTACTGATTACAACTCAACTGCTATAGTTCTGGTCATACAATTACTTTCCATCAGCACACAATGTTACTTTTGATAGGCTGGTTTCAGTGTCTTGTACAGTGAACAAAAAATTCATTATAAAAATTCATTATAAAATTAGAGACATGGTTGGCTATTTCCCAGGGAGTGCAGGGACTAGAAAACAGGTTTGGAGAAAAAAAAAAAAAGTTTTAATACAGCAACATGTGTTTGTGGGACCACTACCCAATTTGATTCTCCAGTCAGATGCAGTCTACTGTGAATGAAAAGAAAGCTAGGGTTTTTTGGCCCTCTGCTACTCCTGGTGAGCAATGAGTAAAGCAAAGCACAACTTAAATAACTTTCTGCTCCAAAATAAGACAAATTCTTTATCTGTGCTTTTTATTTTCTCCATTCTGAAAAGTGATCAAAGTAAAGATTTTAACTGTAAAGTAGTGGAATGATTACACATCTCCAAATATCTTAAATTATATTGTTAGGTAATGGGTGCAGAGTAAATTACCCTCGATTTATCAAAATAAGATTTTTGTGTGTGTGCCATGGACATCAGTTTTCTGGTACACAAATGGCAGGAGCAGTTGCTTAAGACAGGCTTCTTACAGTCAAAGATAAGAAGCCAGGTAAACAGAGGTGAAAGGAAACCAAACCCAGTCTTCTTAGAGCAGAAGGCAAATTCCAAGCTGTATCAGCTTGGTAACATATACTCCATTAAGCTGTAAACAGCATACAGAACAATCTCTCCATCCTCCTCAGATCGGAGACTAGGGAATTATCAAAAGACGTCCAGAGAGCCTACACTCAAGACACCGAAACCAAAATTCATTAATCTAATTCACATAAATGGAATATTTTTAACTAATTAATGTAAACTGGACTTTCAACCCAATTTCCATCAATGCGAATGTTTGCTTTTAAGCCACTGTATTCCCATTAATCATGGGAAGAAAATAAGAATAGGACCAGAACATAGTATTTTTGTTCCATTAGCCTACTCTTTACTGTGCAGATTATTTTTATTCTTTATACATGAAACAAAAATAACTCATCATTTTTCTGAACTCTCATTTGTCTTTTATACAACCCTTTGACAAAGTTCACCAATAATTCAACTCCAGAAGTTCTCTGAGTGGCATTAGGGAACATAAGTTATTAGGTACCACCTTTCCTAACAAGTCTGAGTTTTCAATTTCTCAAGCCTCTCGGGGGAGTTTGGATCAGTTAACCAGCACACTCAATCTGATAACCCCTTTCTTCAGCTATAGGAGCTGAAGAGGGTAGCATGGTGTTCAGACATAAAGAAAAGGGCTTTGCTACTACTATTTCTATGGAAAAAGAATTTTCCTTGCCTTAAACGAAGATCACAGTTCCTAAAACAGCTCAATTTGAAAACAGCCAAAGGGGAGTGCCTGGATCTGTCATAAACCTCAAAATTGCAAACCTACTTTACTCCTGAGTCAACATGTAGATTTTATAATAGGAAGTTAGTGTTTTTGTCCTAACAGATTTTTTTTCTTTAGTCTCTTAAGTCTCATGAGAAGATGAGTCAACTAGATTGATCAGTAAAACCATAACTTTTATATAAATCACAGCTACTATTGTCCTGATTCTAATTTTATTTTTTAAATCTTCAAGGCTAGAGACTTTTAAACACCTACTTTTTTCCTTTAAGAATATGTATTTCATAGACAAATACTTAGAAGAAACACGTGTGCTTTTAAGTAAGTACTGGCTTTCTAACAATCAAGACAGGCCAAGGGCAATTGCCAGATTAGTTCTCAAATTTTGGGGAAACCACGGATTCAAAAAGGAGCCAAATACATATAACAGCTGTAGCCAAACAAATGTAACAACTTGCCCTCAGAATTGCTAATCTCTATAAATTGATTCAATCAAGAAAAAGGTAGCGATATTTATCCTGAAGTGATAGCTAAATGCCATACCGTACTTACCTCCAAATAGTTCCAAATCTCTTAAGCCCTCAACAATGAACTTTTCCGAGACCCACCGCTAAAGAGGAAAACCCCAAAGAGAATTAGTATTTCTTTCAAGCCACAAAAAATTAGCTATCAGCCATTAGACAGACAGACAAAAACACAACTACAAAACCTGAATCATGTGCAGTTAAGCTACATTTCTAGGGAAAAGTTTTGAAAAGAATCTTGGATTTAAATCAACTGAAAACAATACATTAATTCCTTTTCTCTATTCTTCTCTGCCAAATTTGATGAACAATTCTTAAATCTGACAGATGAGAAACAAGTAGTACTGGCCCTAATAACGAAGACTCTTTTTGTCCTTCCTATAATATAAAACTGCCTTTTGGTTCCATCTTACTCATTACATGGCTGTCTATTACAGATGTTTTGGACCATTAATGCCAATTTGAAAAACATGACTGGAATTCACAACACAGAAAACAGGGATGAGACAGTTTCTCACAAGCCTCTATTAGTTTGTAAAAGCAAACAGCAAGCTGCATATTCTTTCATCCACTAGGATTTCTAAAGACATCACCAACATTTACATTTTCTACCAAGTTTACAAGGACCAAACTAGCCTGACTTATCTACGGTTCACTTTACTAGACTATTTTAAATGAGTATTGGATTTCCACTGTACTGATCAATGGCCTGGTTTCACTCGAATCGGGTTAGGTTGAAACAGAAAAGAAGCTCATACACAAAAGCAATGGGATCAAGGCTGTATTTCACTTAAGGGCTGATATTAAAGCTTGGCTTGGGGGTATTCTTTCCACTGGGTAGAGTGCAGGCCAAGGAGGGATTCGGTTTTTTTTTTTCTCTCTATTAATAGTGAAGTTTACTCTTTCCAATATAAATTATTCTTATCCACATAAACATTAAAAAAAAGGAAGATTACGGAATATTCAAAAATAAATTGCATAATGTAGACTATGAATTGAGACTATAACATCATTCTCTAGCCTTCTCTATATCAATTTTTTTCCAAATTAAAAAAAGAACACCCTAAATAAAATGACATAAAAAATTCACATGCACTGGACCACAAAATTTAATTTACACCTTAATATTTAAAGAAAGTGGTATATTCAGGGAGTTCCCTGGTGGCTTAGTGGTTAGGATTCCAGGCTTTCATTGCTGTGGCCTGGGTTCAATCCCTGGTTGGGGAATTGAGATCCCACAAGCCGGGCAGCCAAAAACAAAAAAAAAGAAAAAAAGAAAAAAAAAAAGAAAGTGGTATATTCTCAATGTCTCATAGTACATATACAGTGTTACAGAATTTTAAAATAATTACTACTGCATTTAGAAATTAAGTACTTCATAATAAATAAGACAGTCTTTTATGAAATCATGGACGCTTGTAAAGAAGCTAAACCCAGTGTTCATTCTTGAGGTCATTTTAGCTAGTGAAGTTCTCAGGTATAATAAAAGTTTTCAAAAAGCCTTCAATTAAAAACTATGATGAGAGTTCCCTGGCAGGTCCAGTGGTTAGGACTCCTCAGTGCTGAGGGCCTGGGTTCAAAAAAGTGTTCCAATGATTACAATCTGATGCTGATTTTTAAAACACACAAACTCATTGAAAATGCAGAGGAAACAGGCAGATCATTAGTGGGTACACATGTACACTGAAAAGGGCCAGCAACTCATCTAATGTTGTATGACTGATAATCATAAAATAAGCCACCTGCTTCTTCTCTATCAGACAAGCTGGTGGGTATATTCTGTGTCTCTGGTCAGCCTCTGCCTGCAAGTTCTTTTCCTAGGAGTGGAGGCTGCAATACCTGCTTTACTTTCTACATCCCTCACTTCTAGATGATTCTGAGCATCACATTAAAAAAAAAAAAAAAGCCTACAATATCTGCCAAAACACACTGTTTTTAAGAAAATAAAAAATAGTAAAGCCAGAAGAAGAGAAACACTCACCCTAATTCGCTCTGGTTTACTTACAAGAAAAGACATGGGTTCCTACTGTGTAGGCCTACTTCAATTTCAAAAATTTAAACCTAAAAGGAAAATAGACACAGGTTGTTAGTCAAATCTGCTTTTACAGAAATATTTGTTAACAAAAACTTACTATGAGTCTACCATTCAAAGCACTATACAAATCGCTAGATTCTAAAGATTTGTTTAGAGAAACTTTCAGTGACAATAAACCTGGATGTACTTTGGCCAAATACATTTTGAAATACTGCAGTCTCTGTAAGAAAAGAGAAGTTCGTTATAGGGTTTTTCTGTTTAAATTAATTTTTAAAGTTCTCTTCATCCAGCCCTCCATTGATCCCTTTGCAGGAGCAATTATCTTCAATTCTTTTGGCTGTTAATCCTCCTTTTTATCATCATTCTTAAACACTGTTGATATGTCACAACATCCATTTTAGACATTTATCTACTAACTTCCTACCACGGTGGGGGAAGACTAAGCTCTCCTACATCACCTTCCTGCACCCTACTTTCCTGCCTTCATTCTCCCAATGTAGTTCTGACATAGTTTTTGGTTAAAACAATAGTCCAAATTTACATTATTATGACTATGCGAACACAATTCTTAGCTGAGGCAAATAGAGACGACCACATCTTCTTTCTCATACACTCATTCCCTGCCCACCCCCACCCCCCATTTTTTCACTTTCTTGCTTTTCCATGTAGCTATTAACTTTTTCCAAATACTTCAATATTTCTGCTAGTAGTCTTATTAATATATTTTTCCATACACTCAAACTCATCCATTCCAATTTTGCCCTGGAGACGGCCTTCCCAAGGCCCTCCATCCTGCTGCAATCTGGACTAGCTGCTTAGTCAGTTGCATTTAGTCTTTATAGTGTGGAGATTTGGGTCTTCCAATTCTGGAGAAAATTATTTCTTTGATAAGAAACAGGAACAGAAATTCTAATAATTAAAGGTGTACTTCTAGAATTATCCCCTAATTTTATATTTACTTCACTTGTACTTTACAACTCTCTACTTTCTAGGAGACTTCTTCAAACTTTATTTTCCAACCTTTCTACTAAGTTTTACATTTTTGTTACCCATTTCTAAGAGCTTTTGCCATTTCTCGAATGTAACTTTTTTCATATCATCCTGATCTTGTTTTATGTTTGCTATTTATAGTTAAGAATTTATATCTAAACATGCGTACTGATAATTACCTTGAATGTAAATGGACTAAATGCACCAACCAAAAGACACGGACTGACTGAATGGATACAAAAACAAGACCCATATATATGCTGTCTACAAGAGACCCGCTTCAGACCTAGGTACACATACAGACTGAAAGTGAGGGGATGGAAAAAGATATTCCATGCAAATGGAAATCAAAAGAAAGCTAGAGCAGCAATAGTCATATCAGATAAAAAAGACTTTAAGGGGCTTCCTAGGTGGCGCAGTGGTTAAGAATCTGCCTGACAATGCAGAGGTCACGGGTTCGATCCCAGCTCCAGGAAGATCCCACATGCCGCGGAGCAACTAAGCCCGTGTGCCAAAAAAAAAAAAAAAAAAAAAAAAAAAGACTTTAAAATAAAAAATGTTACAAGAGACAAGAAAGGACATCACATAAAGATCAAGGGATCCATCCAAGAAGAGGAGATAACCATTATAAATATATATGCACCCAATATAGGAGCACCTCAATACATAAGGCAAATGCTAACAACTATGAAAGAGGAAATGCAAGGCAGAAATAGAGACACAGATGTAGAGAACAAATACATGGACACCAAGTGGGGAAAGCGGGGAGGGTTGGAAGGGGATGAATTGGGAGACTGGGATACCAAATTTTACACTCTAAGTATATGCTGTTTATTGTCTGTTAACTGTATCTCAATAAAAGTTCTTTTAAAAAAAAAGAATTTATATCTAGAATGGCTAAAAGCATAACACATCATGACCAAATGGGGTTGACTTTGGGAATAAAAGATTGATTTAACATTAAAAAATGAATCAAAGTACACAAAACTGTCTTTGTTATTGTCTGCAAATAAAGAACAACCAATTTTAAGGAATTAAAAAAATGGAATTTTACCTTATTAACTAAGTAAATAAGTAAAAATATAATCATTTCAATAGATGGAGAAAAAAAATCTAACAAAATTCAACACTAACCCACAAGTTTTTAAAAAAAAAACTCTTAGTCAACTAGGAATAGTCAAATAGGAATAGAATAGAAATAAATTTACCAAGTCAACTTGGTAAAAGATATGTATAAAAATGTATAGCTAACATCTATTAATAGTAAAAAAGAATGAATGAGTTTCTTCTAAGGACAGAAGCACAGTAAGAATGTTCCTATTACTTCTCTTCATCATTGTACTAGTGGTCTTGGCCAATGCAAAAAGGCAAGAAGAAATAAAAGCCATATAGATTGGAAAAGAAGATGTAAAATTCTTTATTCATAGACAACATGATTTTATACATAGAAAACTCTAAGTATTCTATATAAAATCATTATACTTAATAAAATGAATTTAGAAAGGTCAATTACAAAACCCAATTGTATTTCTATATACTAGCAATGACCAATTAGAAAGGCAAATTTAAAAAACAACACCATCGGGGCTTCCCTGGTGGCAGAGTGGTTAAGAATCTGCCTGCCAACGCAGGGGACACGCATTTGATCCCTGAGCCGGGAAGATCCCACATGTCGGGGAGCAACTAAGCCGGTGTACCACAACCACTGAGCCTGTGACCACTGAGCCTGCGCTCTAGAGCCCGTGGGCCACAACTACTTAGCCCATGTGCCGCAACTACTGAAGTCCATGCACCTAGAGCCCGTGCTCCGCAACAAGAGAAACCACTGCAATGAGAAGCCCGCGCACCACAACGATGAGTAGCCCCTGCTCTCTGCCAACTAGAGAAAGTAAGCCCACGTGCAGCAACAAAGACCCAATGTAGCCAATAAGTAAATTAATTAGTTAATTAAAAAAATCAAGACAATAAGCATGATAATTAAAAAAACAAACAAAAAAACCCCACAAACAATACTATCAACAATACCAACAAAAACATTAGGAATAATTTTAATAAATTATGGATAAGACCCGTATATTTAAAATTATAAAACGCTGCGAAGAGGGATTAAAGATGATCTACATAAGAGATACGTGCCATGTTCATAAATTGGAAGACAATATCATTAAGATGTTAATTCTCTCTAAATTGATCTACTGATTCAGTGCAATGCTAATCAAAATTCCAGCAGACTTTTAAAAGAAATTGATAAGCTGAGTCTAAAATATACATAGAAATACAAGGAATCTGAAATAGGCAAAATAATTTTGAAAAAGAGTTAGAAGACTTACATTACCTGATTTCCAGACTGACTTTATTGCTATAGTAATCAACACAGGGTACTTTGGTCTAAGGATAGACAAATGGATCAATGGAACAGAACAGAGAATCCAGAAATATACCCATGCATATATGGTCAATTAATTCTCAAGAGAATGGCCAAAGAAACTTCATGGGGAAAAATAGTCTGGACACAACTTGATATCTATTTACAAAAAATGAACTTTGACCCTTACTTTATATTGTACACAAAAATTAATTTGAAATGGATCATTGAACTAAAGAAAAAGTTAAAACTACTAAAGAAAACAGAGGAGAAAATCTTCATGATCTTGGGATAAGTAGAGATTCTAAAAAAGAAAATTAAGAGCATAAAACATAAAACAAAAATATGATAAAAGTGATCTTTACCAAAATTAAAAATGTCTGCCTTTGAAAGATACCACTAAGAAAATGAAAAGACTGGGAGAAAATATATTGTGTGTGCATGTGTGTGTGTATGTGTGTGTGTCTACAAAGGACTTTATATACAGAATATATAAAGAATTTCTATACTCAATAATGAGACAACTCAGTTTAAACAATGGGGAACAGATCTGAACAGAAGATATATGAGTGGGCAATAAGCACATGAAATGATGTTCAACATTACTTGTCATCAGGGAAATGCACATAAAACCACAATGAGATACCACTAAACACCCACCAAAATGACTAAGACTGACAATACCAAGTGTTGACAAGGATATGAACCAGCTGGAACTTTCATATGTTGCTGGTAGGAAGGTAAACAAGTATAGTAAATAGTTTAGTAGCTTCTTATGACCCAATAATTCTGCTCCTAGGTAATCTACTCAAGAGAAATGAAAACATATCTTCTCATAAACTTGTACATGAATGCTCATAACAGCATTATTCACAATAGCGCCAAACTGGAAACAATACAAACATCTACTAATGTGGTACATATACCAATGTAATACTACTCCACAATAAAAAGGAACAAATTACTGATACAGGCAACAATTTTTTTTTTTTTTTTTTTTTTTTTTGGCACACGGGCTTAGTTGCTCCGCGGCATGTGGGATCCTCCTGGAGCTGGGATCAAACCCGTGACCTCTGCATTGGCAGGCGGATTCTTAACCACTGCGCCACCTAGGAAGCCCGCAACAATTTTATATTAAGTGAAAGAAGTCAGACACAGATCTATATACTGTTTCCATTTACATGAAATTCTAGAAAAAGTAAAAATATAACAGAAAGCAGATCTTGGTTGCCTGGGACCAACAGTGAGATGAGGGACCAACTTCAAAGAGACAATGAGAACTTTTCAGGGTGATAGAAAAGTTCTGCATCTTTATTGCGTGGTGGTTATGGGAGTGTACCTATCAAAACTCAACAAACTGTACACTTAATATAGGTGTATTTGGGACTTCTCTGGTGGTGCAGAGGTTGAGACTCTGCACTCCCAATGCAGAGGGGTTCAATCCCTGGTCTGGGAACTAAGATTCACATATGGCAGTTAAGCCCACGTGCCGCAACTACTGAGCCAGCACCCTCTAGAGCCCGCCAGCCACAACTAGAGAAGCTTGTGCACCAGCACAGCCAGAAAAAAAAGTGTAGTTTGTTATAGCTAAATTATATCTGAATAAACTTGATTTTAGAAGTAAAATGGCTAAAATAAATACTCATAATAAATACTTCTGAAGAATCTAGAAAAAAGCCTGCCACATTTCCCTTCTTTTTCTGAGGTGGGCTAGGGTTGTGAGGGGTC
The DNA here is from genome assembly GCF_030028045.1 of Hippopotamus amphibius kiboko. NCBI lineage: Eukaryota > Metazoa > Chordata > Mammalia > Artiodactyla > Hippopotamidae > Hippopotamus > Hippopotamus amphibius. The sequence continues at coordinate 48,210,557 of NC_080202.1, read as the reverse complement.
ATGGCAGTGGTACAGCAGTGGGGGTGGGGACTTAGTCTGGTACATAGAATTCTAGAAATCCTTAGAACTGCTTCAGAGAAGTCAAAGCAATGGTTTTCAATCCAGGGGAGTGAGGAGGCCTTTCAAAAGCATCTACAGATTTTTACCAACTTGCATTTATTCTCACCCAACCCTGATTTTCTCACAGAAGCCCCCACCCCACCATGTTGAGAATCATTTATCCTGCCATGAAATAGTAAAAATATAGATTGAATTTGAAAAAAAAAAAAGGATTATTAGAATGCACATTGTCTAATAACATTAAACACAAAACATCACGCCAAAGAAATTTAAGAGAAAACAAGGATCATGTCCATATGTAGTCTATAACAGAAAGAGAGTATTAATGTAGATAGGTGATTTTTATCCTCAGGAGGAATTATCTATGCTCTGGAAAAAATACTGGAAATAGAAAATAAAGTCAATTCCAAAACACTATATAACAAATATAACTGCCCAACTGGAGAGGTCCAAGAATAGGTTCTAGGCTGCCACTTCAGCTTCGTTAATGATCTGAACCACTGGTTCCCAAATCAGGATGCGTTTCAAATTAATCTGTGTTGTCAGAAAAATCTACGGATGCCTGCTTGAACACCCACCTCCAAAAAATTTAATTCAGCAGGTCTGGGGAATGCACGAGTAGAAATGGGCAATGCCTTATGAAGTTCAGCAAAGGGAAAGGTTATGATGAGCTGGGTGGACCTGGATAGTTTCACTGAAGGGGTAGGGCTTGAATGTCAAATAGGACTTAAAGAAAATGAGAATTCCAAGCATAAAATAGTATTAGCTACTGATTTTTTAGTGCTCACTTATCCACAGGTGTATCTCCTGGTTTCTAGAAGAGTGCCTAGCACACAGTAGGCACTCAGTAATACTGAATGACTGACCAAATGTGCCAAGTGGTATCTCAGCACTTTGCATATACTCTCCAATTAATGTGAGGGCAGTTAAAGAAGCATAATTCCACACACATGAGAACAAGTAATAGGCCTTAAGTGCTTGCCAGAGCACAGATTTTATTCAGCAGGCAGTAGGAAGCCACTGTAGGCTTTGAACAAAAAGGTGACAAACACAGAGCAGTGGTCTAAGATAGTGTCTCTCAAGCTTCACTGTGCACGTAAATCACTTGAGGATCTTGTTAAAATGCAGATTTTGATTCAGGAGGTCTGGAGTGGGGCCTGGTAGTTCTAACAAGTTCCCATACAATGGTAATGCTGCTGACCTGTGGGCCATCATATTGACTAACTTTTGAGAACCCTTGTTGTAAGGAACATTCTAAGGAATATTAATCTGCAAAGGGATGGGAGAGGGGGAGGTGAAAATAACCCAGAGAAAGGAATGCCAGTTAGAAAACAATTATACCAGACCACAGATCTTGTGGTCATAAGAGCCTGTGGCAGAGGGAATACTAACAAATAGATGGAGGGACTTCCCTGGTGGCGCAGTGGTTAAAAATCTGCCTGCCAATGCAGGGGACACGGGTTTGATCCCTGGTCCAGGAAGATCGCACATGCTGAGAAGCAACTAACTCCATGTGCCACAACTATTGAGGCTGTGCTCTAGAGCCCGCGAACCACAACTACTGAGCCCGCATGCCTAGAGCCTGTGCTCTGCAACAGGAGAAGCCACCACAATGAGAAGCCCACACACCACAATGAAGAGCAGGCCCTGCTCGCCACAACTAAAGAAAGCCCGTGTGCAGCAATGAAGACCCAATGCAGCCAAAAAAAATAATGATACAAAATAAAATTCTTAAAAAAAATTTAAAAATTAAAAAAAATTTTTTTAAATTAAAAAGAAAAGAAATAGATGGATAGGGAGAAGGAAAAAATAAAGAAATTTAGTTAGTAAGGACACCGTAAGTCCTTGAGCCTATCCTCCACTCTTTGGAAGAACAGCTTTTAAAAACTCCTGGGTATGAGGTTATCTAGTCTTCGCCTGAAAACTTCTCAGGCCAGAGACTCACTACCTAATCTATTAGGAACCCATTCTACCTGTGAACAACTCTGACGACTCTGACTTTTTTGTGTGTGTGCCCAAGTAACTGGGAAAAGAGTAGTGTGTCAAAGACAAAATAGGATAGCTCGGAGATGGAAGTGGTTTTGATGGAAAGATGAGTTTGAGTTTTCAAGTCATATTGACGCTGAGAGAACAGTTATATATCCCAAGTGGAAACAGCATTCAGTTAGAGGAGTATTGACAAGACTGATGCTTAGAAGAGGGATTAGAGATGGCTATGCGGACTTGGGAGTTAGCAGCTAAAGCAACATGAGCAACAGAAATTCACTAAAGAAGAAAATGGTGAGAGAAAAGCAGAAAGCTGGGAAATAAGCCTTGGGATAGGTCCATATTTAGGACACGGAGCTTGAACGGCAGATAGGAAACTGAACCCCAAAGGAAAAACTTTAATGATCCTGCTTCCCTTTGTGGACCACTTACATTCTCCCAATCTGTTAACCTTTACCTGTCCTTCACTACTCATCTCAGGTGTCCTGTGCTACAGGAAGTCCTCCCTGACTGCCCCAGCCCCAGCATGTTAGATGTCTAGCCTCTGCATTGAACCCTTATACATACCACTCTCATAACTGCCTATTTATCAGTTTCCTCCACTAGAATAGAGACTCCGTGAAGGCAGGGAATGCATCTTGTTCACTGCTGCGTTCCCACAGGCTACTGGGACCAGCACTTAATATGGGCACTCCTGTATCTATTAAATTAATAGTAGTAAAAATAATGAAAGCAGCAGACATTTATGGTGAATTTAGTATGTGCTGGGATCTGTGCTAAATGCTTCACGGAGATCAGCTTGCAATAACTATTACATATCCTCGTTTTATAGATCAGGAAATTAAGACTCAGAGAGGTTAAATGCCCAAAGTTACACAGGTATGGGACTTTCCTGGCGGTCCAGTGGTTAAGATTCCAAGCTTCCACTGCAGGGGGTGTGGGTTCAATCCCTGGCTGGGGAACTAAGGTCCCACATGCTGTGTGGCACCTCCAAAAAATAAAACAAACAAACATAAACACAAAGTTACTCTGGTAAAGTGGCGGAGGACTGATTAGGTCTGTTCCAAAGCCTGTGCTCTAGAAACCCTGAGTGATAACAGAGAAGCTTAGGGAGAAGGGTCAAGATTGTGTGCACAAAGACATAATGACTGAAAAGGCACTGCCTGATGTGACAATACTGCTGACCAGATGCCAAACGGTACAGAAAGGAGATTCATTTACCTTGATTTCATTTTTTCCTTTTGCCTATTTTTGTCACTGGTTTTCTAAACTTCTTCCATGTCTGGGATTGCAACTATAAACACTGCATTTGAGCCATAACACCTCTAAGAAACCTAGATAAAGGGTGGCGGCAACAGATGTAAGCAGTTCAGCACTGTAACTTACGGCTCAATAGGCTCCCGGCCTGAGGCAGGTAATCAGAAAAGATCTGGTTTCTTCAACTCCCAGGCACAAGAAACAGTCTTGGTGGGGGGGGAGGTCTCTAAAGAAAAGTATCCACGAACCAATGAAAAACTGTCTTAATGCCACAAATATATACTGGAATACGGTTCTACTCCAACAGATATTACAATTAGAAAAGAATCGATTCGAACGGCTTTTCCTCTTCTGGGAGAAGTCAAGTTAGAATATACTAGGATATCTTAACGGATGGCTGGGCAGAGAAGTTCGTTTCCCCATTTCCTGAAAACTTGAATAATCTTATTTAACCACTCCCCTTCCCTCGCGCTCACTTCCCTACCCCCACCCCTCATCTCCACCCCAATCTACTGTGAGCACTTAAACATTTTGGGAAACAAAACAATTAGAAGCTCTGTTTAGGCTGATTCAGGGAGTACCTGATCTCTGTCCTTATGAAGGCTTGACCTACTTCCTATCCAGCCTGGTATGAGATGGGGATGCGGCAGGGCGTGGGGGAGATGCGGCGAGAGGGCAACAGCAGGGTATGCCTCCTCTTTGCCAGATCAGGACAAACTGCCACCTGGGCCCTAGGTTCCCCACCTGAAAGTGAGGGGGAAGGGGAGAGGGAAAGCAGGCGCTCGCCTCTACCGCCCGCCAACTCCGCTCCCGTGTCTCCGGGCCAGGCCCAAGCCTATTCTCGTCCCAGGCTGCAGCCCCTCTCTGAGGGAATCGAGGAGTCGGGTGAAAAGGGGCCCGTGGAGGGAGAGGAGGGGCTTGGGGTGGCCGCTCTGACGAAGGCTCGCCCCTGAGGAGATGGAATCGGCGTCAGGGCGAGGAGGGACTGGTCCCCGGAGTGCACTAGGCGGCCCCGCCAGCTCTGTACCTGGTCCTGGAGTTAGCAAGCAGTCCCGACCCAATTTCAGCTCCGCCTCCTCTGCTTAAGGCCGCGCTGCCGCCTGGCGGGTTGCTGGGGAGGGGAGGTACGCAACGTGCCATGCGCAGTAGAGGGACCCGGGGAGGGCTGGCAGAGCCCCGCCCCGCCCCGCCCCGCCCCGCCCCTCGTGGGAGAGGAAGCCCCGCCCGGGCCCACTGCCTGCGCCGCACGGCGGGAAGCTCGGCGCCGCTGCGCCCTGGCCTCCTCGGCCCCGCAGGTGCGGGAGCTCCACCTGGTTCCTGCGTCGCCTCGGGTGCGGCGGGTCCGCAGCAGCAGTCTCTCTGAGAGCGGTTCTCCAGTTCTGTGTTACCTCACGACGCGCAGCCAAAGACCTAGCTTGTTGTTGGTGTGGCCTTCGGGGTCCGAAAAAGGCTTTCCGGAGCCTCCATCCCCGAAGCAGGAAGGACGTGGGATGATTTCAATATTGAAGAGTCTAGGCAAACCAACACTGGCTGCTGACTCGCTACTTTGAGTACTTTTTTAAAAGTTCTTTTTCCTTTTGTGTGGTAGGACTTGAGTGGAAAAATCAGTCTCGCACTTCCTTTGAAGATATCTCGAATGCCCCTCACTTTGGCCTCTCGGGGTCCAGGCTGACAAGCTGCAAAGGGGACACACACCCCTTCTCTGTGCCACCTTCTGTAAAAGGAGGAAAATAGCTCAACTATCTTTTTTCCCCCCTCTTGCTCTTTTTGTCCTGGATTCTTCTTTACCCACAACTCTGAGAGACACGTTCTGTTTGCAGAAACCTGTCAGGTTTGCCTTGCCGGGAAAGCTAGCCTAAGCCGAGGCTGCAGGGCTTGAGAAAGGATGAAGCAATAAGTGATGGAGCAAGACTTCCTTCTGTGACACTGCTTTTTTTTTTTTCCAGTGACCTACTCTTCCAACGGGGGTTGGGGTGGGGGCTGGATCTAAAATTGGATATACGCCATCAACTAATGAACACTCGGTCCTTCTCAGCTATGACCCATGACACAGATTTACACTAGTCTAACTTCCCAGATGGGGAAGAAGTTCGCTACAATCAAACAGGGACCAATGGAAATTCGATGCCGAAACTGAATGTGAACTCTGTCAGTGCATCTCAGGATCTCAATGAATTTTACACACATCACTTTGTTCTTATCTAGTGCTGTAACATTCCAAAGCAGTATCCTCACTATTCACTCACTATCGAAGAAGATACTTCTCTCAGCAGCAAACTTGGTAAATTGACAAAGCAAGATAGTAGCAGAAATTGAAGTAAAATCCCTGCGATGTTCTTTTGAAAAGAACTTCTTCACTTGTGGTCTTTGGAATCAAGGGTACTAGAGGAGTCAGTGCCTGAAAAGATGCCAAACTTGATGCAGCTACCGCAATGGGGAATTTAAACATGGAAGTACTTGTCATCTGTTCTAATATCCAACCCAGTAGCCATGTCATTTTCTAACGGGATGTCAGTTGGTCAAGGGGGCTAAAAGATCTCACCATCTTCATGACTGCCCACAAAAGTTATTTTGAGAAGCTTTGGGCCTAGACTCTGTTTCAAGGGGCAAATTTCCCTGCAAAAGGGCCTCCTAAATCCAGATAACTTAGAAAACTGGTGTAATGAAAGGTCAATTTTGAGAGTTTACAAACTGTTTCTTCTTGCTTTGCTTTTATGAATTCTGGGATGCACAAGCTCCCTATTCCTTTTCACTTGCGTATAATAAGGGCTGGGACTATCCAAGATTTCTGGAGCATCCTGAAACTTGCTTGAAGCCTGGAGGAATGGACATGGACTGATGATCCTGGCTATTTTGTTTTTAACTCTGAGCACCCAGAGTGCACTGCCCTCTTCAAGATACCATATAAATTAACTGTGAGAAAGGTAAAACTAATTGCCTAGAATACTTAAGTGAGAGCTAGAAATGCTTATGATGTGTAGTTTAACACGTTGAGCAGGATCATTTAATTTATAGAGCATTTAAAATATTTTTATTTATTTTTGGCTGTGTTGGGTCTTCGCTGCTGCACATGGGCTTTCTCTAGTTGCAGTGAGTGGGGGCTACTCTTCGTTGTGGTGCACAGGCTTCTCATTGCGGTGGCTTCTCATGTTGCAGAGCATGGGCTCTAGGAGTGCGGGCTTCAGTAGTTGTGGCACACGGGTCAAGAGTTGTGGCACACAGGCTCAGTTGCCTCGGCATGTGGGATCTTCCCAGACTAGGGATCAAACCCATGTCCCCTACATTGGCAGGCAGACTCCCAACCACTGTGCCACCAGGGAAGCCCTATAGAGCATGTTATATGTCAGAGCACTTTATACATTTTATCTAATATGATCCTCTGAACAGGCATTTTAGAAAGGGGAGAGTAGATGATGCCCACTTATAGTTGAGGAAACAGAGTTGTTACAGCACTAGGACAGCACCTGGGTCCCTACCCATAAACCCAGGGCTCTTTCCTGAAGCAGAAAACTGGCTTCAATTCTAGCTTTGTTACAATCTTGCTAAGTGATACAGTTACATGCAAGAAAGAGGCAAAAGAAAGCTATTTAAGCATTTAAGTTGAAAATGTGATAGGAAAGCAAAGTTGATACAACAAATAACTTAGGCGGATGTGATGTTATCTGATCTCCAAAGAACTCCCATGGAACTAAATACTTTAAAAGGCCTGGGTGTCTTTTACATAAATAAAAGTTATACTATTTGGAAAAGCAAATAGGTGAAATTAAAGGAGATAATTTTAAAAGATGAAATGATAATCTAATAATATATATTAACAGCAGTATAGTAGTAGACACAAGGTTCTTCCTTTCAGGGAGAAAAATCCAAAACTTTATGCTGAAATTGGTATTAACTTCTCAGTTCACAGAGCTAAGAAGATGGCATTCAACTTGTGCAAAGATAAAAACATTACACTTTTATCCAAATGCAAATAAATCTTTTGCCCAACACCAAACTCCAGAAACTGAGAAAATACAAGGGTGAGTCAAAAATTATCCACTCTGGTTATGTTAAAACTTCTATTGGCTGCACTGTCTTATCAGCACTTCCTGTTCAAGGCTACTGTCTCCCCAGTCACTGCTGTGCAGGTGTGAATGTGTTACATCAGTTCATTTGTAACTGTGGTGCAAGCAAAAATGGATGCCCCACTTGTGATTTGCATGAAAGAAGAGCAGTGGGCAGTGATTTGTTTTTTGTGGTCTGAGGGTGTGCCTGGTGCCATTATTTATCGAAGACTTTGCGCACAGTATGGAGAGTGTTTTGTCTCGAAGAAGTGTGTATGAATGGATAGAGACGATTATTGAAGACCCAAAGCCTAAACTTCAGATTAAACGCAGTAGACTGCTATCCAAGGGTGTTGTGATCTTGCATGACAATGCACGTCTGCACACTTCTGCCCACACTGTCAACACTCTGCAAAAACTTCGTTTTGAGGTGTTAAAACATCCTCCCTATAGTCCTGATCTTGCTCTGTCGGACTTTCACTTGTTTGGTTCCCTGAAAGCAGCCCTACTAGGAGGAAGATTCAATTCTGATGAAGTGAAGACAGCGGTGCATTCGTGGCTCGCAGCTCAGCCTAAAACATTTTTTAATGAGGAAACATGAAAGCTTGTTAACAGATGGACAAAGTGTATTGAAAAGCAAGGAGGTTATGTCAAAAAATGATGTATCTGTCTTTTCTAAAAGTTAAACTAAATTCTACTGCCAGAGTGCGGATAATTTTTGACTAACCCTCATACTTTTCACTATTTAGTAGTATGTAACAGAAGCCACTCTTACGGGTAGAACTGTCTCCTCCCTCTTACATCCTTTCAAATAATTAAAAATGAGTGGAGGCAGGAACAGTAAGGAAAGAGAATCTGGGATGATAAAGTACAGTATTTCACCCCTCAAACCAAAACCAATAGATACTTGTACAACACTGCTCTAAGTAATTTTCACATTCCCAATTCCTATTGGGTGGGTGGAATGAGAGTGCCAATTAATGTTTTTCTTTAGTCTAAATCCCATCTAAAGAAGAGTTTCACATCTGGTGCCCAATAAGGAAAGGTTCTATTATTAAGGAAACAGAATTGTAAACTATTCCCCACCCCCCACCCCCAACATACCCCGTCAAGTTTTTGCAGATAAAGTTAGAGAACTCTGAAAGGATCTGCTTGGTTTCCGTTACATGAAAGAAAAGCAATACAGAATAAAGCAAAAATACACCACTTGGAGAATAGGCCTAGAGGATACCTTACATTTTTTTAAAGTCCTATCATTCACAGGAGCATTTTACATATATTACCTCTTGGTGTTGACCTACATGTGAGGTAAGTAGAGAAAATAATTACAACCCTTACTTTGTAGAAGGAAGAACAGAATAGAGACTCAAAGAGATTAGTGACCTGCCCAAAGTCAAAGGATTAGTAACTGGTTTTAATGGCACTAAAAGCCAAGTCTTTATCTTGCAGGCCAACACTTGCTGCAGTATTGCTAAGTGCCCAGGCAACGCAGACAAGACTGGAGGACAAGACAGGTTTTCTAATGTGTGACAGTCAACAACATTCTCCTCTCTTTGTCCTCTCGGTCATAGGAGAGACAATGGTGTCTTAACTTTAGTGGGGGACTTTGGGGAGAAGCCCATTAATGACATATGGGGCTCTAAAGATATAAAATATTAATAAAAATAACTGGTGGGAATTCCCTGGTGGTCCAATGGTTAGGACTCCACGCTTTCACTGCCGAGGGTGAGGGTTTGATCCCTGGTCATGGAACTAAGATCCTGCAAGCCACGCAGTGTGGCCAAAAACAAAACAAAACAAAACACCAAAAACTGTAACAACTAAAGGATTATTGTCAATGCCAACTCTCTGGAGGGAAAGGCACTTCAGTGCTGACTTTCATTGAACAAGAACATTCTTGTGGTCTTATACTCTTATAGGGCAACCCCAGAAAAGTAAAGGCGGCACACTGAGACTTTTGTCAATTAGTTTAATATATGTCCATAGGTAGTTCATATGAACACTTAAATTACAAAATTAGCTGTCATGTTCCAAATGTGTGGGACTTTAAGAAAGCTTTTATTAATCAAAAGATAGCTAAGCATATCAACTTTAATTTCTAAAATGCAGGTTAAAGGTTTGTAAAACAAGGCTAATTCTAGAATTATATAGCATGAAGGTAAATTTTATGTTGTTATTTTAATAACTTAATTTCATGAACTGTTAAAAAAAATATTACATTTGCATCTCCCAGTTTACATATTTCTGCATTAACCTACAGAAAAACCCACGTGAAAAGTTTCCATGCAGTTACAAAGGCAGCAGCACATGCTGTTTGCACAGCAACTTGTTATTGCCTCAGAACATACCTGCACATAAAGCATCAACAAAAATACCCACCCACCCCTCTCCCACAAAAAACCCAACCCTTTCCCATCCCCAGCAAAAATTACCTGGTACAAGCAGTGACTTAAAAAATGCTTTCTTAGTAGGAAGCATTTATAAAATGCAGAGATCTGAACAAGCTAAATGCTCGTGCAGATAGATGGGCCTCTCCCCCAAGAGTTCCTTCCTCAAGAGGCAAAGAACTCTCAATAGTTTAGGAAAGCTCATTTTTAAAAGTATATTTATGCATATTCATAGCTATTTCTTTGAAAGAATATACCCAGCCTCAACTGTGGAAGAGATAAAAGCAGGAGAAGCAAAGGGACACAGCCATAACACAGAGAACAGAGCTTCTCCATGAACATCCCATAGGCTGCAGCAACCAAGAAGGAAAACTTGTGACTTCACATAGACTACTGATCTCATCTAGGTGAAGCAGTTAATTTTTCATGCATTTGTTACTCAAGAAAACATACAACCACAAAAATACCCAGCATTCACATTGTCATTAGCTCATGGTAGCAGGTAAGGAGGAAACCGTGCTCCTGTACTACCTATCCCTAGGATTTTCCATGTACCTGTAAGTATCCTAAAGCCTACAGATATCCTATCATACTGTCATCAGCACCTATAAACATATACTGAACTCGATTGTTGAGTCCCTGAAATTTCAAAACCACATAGCGTTCTAAATTTTATTTTTTATGAGTTTAATGTAGACACAGAAGAGAACACCAAGCAATGTTTATTGTGCAATTCCAATAGTTATTTGTGGAATCTTGGTTTAGAGTCAGTCTTCATAGCCCATTTCAACTGCCCAGTTTAAACAAAAAGCAACAATCTAATTATATATCTATAAATTTCATATTTCTTCAAATATCAAGCACTAAAAGTACTAATGATTCATGTTATAATTTTTTAAAATGTTTTAAAACTACACAGATTTCATATATCAATCATTCCTTTTATAAAATAATCAAAATAATTTATCTGGAAGAAAATTACTGAAACAGAGTCCTTCCAATGTATCTATAACCTTTGTAAAACCCCAAACCAAAAACAGAACAGATGATGAAATAAGGATTTCTCAGTCACTGGGAAACTTTAAGATGAGAAATGAACTTGTATTTTTTGTTTCCTGTGAATTCAGAGCTTACAGGTGGCACCAGGACTCAGATCTCTGGGATGACTTTACATGGCTTTCACTTTGATCTGTTTCATTTTCATTTGCTTCTTCTCCAATTTCTTTTGCTCACGCCTCAAGGCAGCTTCCTAGAGACAAAGAAGGAATCCAAACTAAGATTTATGTACTTGTTTAAAAAAAAAAAAAGTCAAAACTAGAATACTGCCTATACTATTTAGGCTAGCACCACAAATAACATTCCAGAAGATAGTTATAAGAATTGCTACTATGTATGTTGGTTAATGAAAATCAACTGGAAATGAAGTAAAGGTAACTAAAATCTCAAGTTAGAGAGAAATTAAACACTACACTTAAGCAGATTTTGTTATTCTGGTCTGATTTTTCCTAAACACAGGAAACACTAGCCCAACTTTCATCATAACATATGTATCTGCCAAGGATTTGTATTTCACCTCAGAAAACCTTAAGATCTTGTTTGATAAGGTGATTAACTGTAAATCTCTTCTTATTAGCATAAACTTTATGCCCAAGCACGACACTTTTCAATTCATCATGTTCAACTGGGACTTTTTATCATATTTTTATATAGGAATTAGAAGGCTGTGTAAAAGGAGAAAGTTTCAAACACGTTGTTTTGGTAGCAAAAGTCACTGGTTCAGCTTCCCTGGTGGTGCAGTGGTTAAGAATCTGCCTGCCAATGCAGGGGACATGGGTTTGAGCCCTGGTCCGGGAAGATGCCACATGTTGCAGAGCAACTAAGCCCATGAGCCACAACTACTGAGCCTGCGTGCTGCAACTACTGAAGCCTGCATGCCTAGAGCCCGTGCTCCATAACAAGAGAAGCCACCGCAACGGGAAGCCCACGCACTGCAATGAAGAACAGCCCCTGCTCTCTGCAACTAGAGAAAGCCCATGTTTAGCAACGAAGACCCAATGCAGCCAAAATAAATAAATAAATAATAAAATAAATCTTAAAAAAGTCACTGGTTATTATTACCTGTACCGAGGGAAGCCTTAGAGGCCAAGATAAGGTTTGACTTCCCGCTTAGTTATTAGTAGTCACATCTGATTAAAGCTTACTTCAGCTGCAATCTCAAACCTAGTTTTTTTAAGGGTTTAAGGCAGAAATGGTCTGAGAAACATACTCCTCCACTGGTATAGGACTGAGAAAATATGGAAGAGGGAAAACAGAGGAACACAGTTCTCCATATATAACAAATTATGTTTCAAAGGGTGATTTGTAAATTGTTGGTTTGGGAACTACTGACTGTGTCAGGTTCTCACACTTGATAACAAAAAACTATCCACTATCCATCTATACAGCAGGGTAAGCCTGAATGAGTATCTATCCAAAGCTGTGCTAGTGTATAACTATTTGGAAGAACTGAGCCATCATTGTTAACACCACTTCTATGGAAAAATGCACTCTGAGTCTGGGTTCACAAAGGCAGGAATGAAGCCACCTCCTGTGGCAGGGCTGCCTCTTGCCTCTTTGCTCAGTAGCAAGCAAACAGCAACAGAATGTCTGTCAGAGGCTGCACTCTCTGGGACAGCTACATACCACGGTCAAAAGGCTGTCCCAAGGTCCCTCTCCCATTGTCCGAACCCTTACCTCCATCACACTCATTCTCTCCCCAGTGCTATCCATCCCTTACCATATTACATACTATACACGTGTAAAACTACCATCACACAGAATACAGTATAGTGGTTAAGGGAAGAAATCTGTTTACATTAACATATTTAAGAAACATGTTTATGTTAATGTCCATAAATATGTGAAAAATGTTCAACTTCAATAATTCAAAAACGCCAAAACAAGTGAGACACCACTTCCCCACTATCAGTCACACATTCAAAAACTTGTTAGTCTTCATAAAGACATAAGTAAAGAGGAACTGTCATATCACAAACTGGTAAAAGTATAAATTGGTACAACTTCTTATTGGCAGCCAATCTCTTTCTCTTTTTCTCTCCTAGGATTGTTTTTCTCAGGAAATAAAAAAGCACAAATATGGAAAGACACTTTCTCGAGAGGCTGCTATATTTTTAATATAAAAAGTTTATAAGATGATCTACATTAAGAAAAGGATTATGTACACTGAACATACACAGTTGAGGAACTAAATAGTGTTAATAGTGGTTACTTTAGGGATGGGAGCTGTCTGAAGGATTATGATATATTGTTTTCACATGGCAGAATTAAGGTTAATTTTAATATCTGTGTATATATTTCTCTATACTTTTCAAATTAAATATGTAACAAAATAAAACAAAGCTCTACCAGAAGTGGCAGGAAGGTCCAGATCATTTGTATAAATGAGCCATTCAAGCCAGAAAGTCACTATAGGTTTTGTTTTGTTGGCTTCTTTCTCATTTAATTTACTGGATCTTTTCACAAGATACTACACAGTGGTGGTTCTAAAAAATACATGGTTTACACCCACAAGCAACTTACAATCTGACCTAAGTCCTGGACCCCTCTTTTCCTTAAATTTATGGTAGTTTCAAATCCTAGAAATAATTGGAGAACTTTTTTTGCATAGAAAAAATGAAAAGCATACCTATTAATGAGTCCATATAGATTCTGCCTGTGAATCCATTAAAAAGCCTTTTATATTTATAAAGAAGACTACATAAACACAGAGCTCTATCTTCAGGGGAAAAATACCCATCAACTAAACCAAACCAAATCCAGTCAACAAATGATGAGAAAGGATAAGATGAGAGGAATAGCTCTGCCAGCAACTCAAGTGCCACCCAGGGGCTCACTTTTTCTTGGCAGCCTGCCTCCTCCACTTCTAAGAATTTTCTTCAATCCTTGAGGTCATTCTCATTAAAATTCACACTTCCCATAACTTTGTTCTCCTCTTTTTTGACCAGTATTTACAAGGTTTAAAATTTCAGAGCTGGACTATGGGATCTTACTTAATAAAACATGAGAACTTGCTGACGTTTGAAACATAACACACGGCAGCCTAAAAAGCTCTTGAGTTTAAGAGTCTAGTTATGTACAAAATAGAAAACAAAATACAAACAAAAAAATATCAGAATTCTCTAAATCTATAATCAAAATCAATATTTTATAAAACAAGCTTATTCGGACCATAGGGCACATGTGCTGTCTTCTGTGAAAATTCCAAATTTCCTTCTACCTCAGTAAGTGTTTGGCTTGAAAGCTGATAGCAGAACTTACAGAAAGGGCCTGCGCTGGGGGAGCGGTATAATTCACATCATTCTCCATGACTGACACTGAGTCTAACACGGTTTGAACAGGAAAGATTGTTTATTCTTTTCTTACACTGCTATCACCTAACTATACTGTTAGTTAGTGCTGAGAAAACGCTAAGCTTTTAGCCTATGTACATTGCTACACAGAATTACCTTAACAGCCAATATGGTGCAAATAGGCATCCTTAAAAATCTGAGGTTCACCCCAGCATTAAGAAGTCTGTCATACCTCCAGCCTGCGCTGTTTCTCAGGATCTTCCTCATTCATGATTCGCTCCTTCTCTGCTCTTTTCTTCTCCTCACGCCGAGACTGGGCGGCTTCCTGTCTTTGCACATGCGTCAGCTTCAAGAAGTTCTCCTCCACCCTAGCTCGGTTCTTGTCTGCTTTTTGTTTGCCCTTTCCCCAGGAAACAATGCAATTCATATGAAATCCATTTCAATCCAACAGAAACCAAATCCCATTTAGTATTCTTTCATAAAACCACTCCCATTTAGCACTTTTTAAGTCAACTAGCAAAGAGAAAATCACTGAAATAAAAGCTGACCCCCCCCCCCCCGCCCCGCCCCGGCGGTGGGGGTGGGGAACAACAAAAGGCTCCAACTTATAATAAAGGCTGCAGGTCTTACTTCTCTGTTGAGTCGGAACTTTTTGGCTTTGTCAATAGAATAAATCACCATGTTCATCAGGGGTAGTAAAGCCTCCATATCCTTTGGGTAGGTGTTACCTGAGCCAGGCACTGGAAAACAAAACCATTTTCCTATTGAGTTAATGGCAGCATTCACACTGCTGGTATTAATTTTTTTTTCTTTTTGTATTAATAGGCTCATTTCTCCAAGTTTCTTAGGCAGCTAAAATGCAGCAGAAAATAGAAATTAAAATATATAAAAGGATCTCTTACTGAAGAAACCCAAAAACCAATGAGCCGGCAGGGGGTTAGTTGTTTTTTGTTTTTAAAGATTTTTGTGATATGGGCAATTTTTTTTTAAAGTCTTTACTGAATTTGTTACAATAGTGCATCTGTTATACGTTTTGGGTTTTTTGGCTTAGAGGCATGTGGGATCTTAGTTCCCCAACCAGGGATCAAACCTGCACCCCCTGCATTGGAAGGCGAAGTCTTAACTACTGGACTGCCAGGGAAGTCCCTGGGGTTAGTTTTAATGTAGATTTTTATAGCTATTATTTAGAAAGAAACAATACTCTCCTTAAGATCATCTTACAGAAAACAAAGAACTCAGGACACAGAACACTTACCATTAAATGTAAACAACAGTGTCCTCTTAGTGTCAGGTAGCTTTAAAGGCTGACCTTCCCTGTCATAACAGAAAAGGCTATTTAGAAAAAGCATAGAGAGAGATACTTTCCATGCACATAAGTCACTCAATTCACTTAGATGAACAGATACCTGCAAATAATCAGCACAGTATTTGGCGTGGCATCCCCAAGTCAAATACACTCTCAGAGCCCAAAGGAGCTCTGGTCCACTCGTCTATCTGATGGATGCACTCCCAAGTGATCTTTATTCTATCCTTGAACACCTCCAGTGATATCCTCTCCAGGCAGGATATATTCCATCTCACCTGGGGAGCCAGAAATGAGCCTCTATTTAAGTATGAGGCCCATATTTTAAATAATCTGTTTATTTTGATGGACTTTTATTTCCAACTCCTAATCTATCTTCGTATAATGATCTTATTTTTGAGTCAGGCTCAGAATAAATTCAGAAGTAATCTCCTATAGCATATAATGTAGTTCTGACTCACCAAAGAATCCTCTTGTAATCTTCGACTTTCAACCCCCCACACCTCCCCCCACATATAAAATGCCCCACGAATACCCCAATGTGATGCTTTCCCCAGTGTTATTACTGAGTTCAGCAAGGCAAGGATGAGGCAACACTATCTAGAGGCATAAGTGATTTTGATTACCTTAGTGATTTTGACACAAAACTAAAATCCAAATTGGCTTTTAACCATACTCAACTCCACAGTCCTTAGCCAAAAATTTAGGTCAGAACCAATTCTACAACAAGGGTAAACTTAAAGATGCTCTCTTGAGACAAGATGTGAAATCACACAGCAAATCCAAACCCTGAATGTGTACATTCAAACAATATTACTATAAAGCCAGAAATTTACGGGCATTAAGGGTTTCTGATAATATAATAGAAAGAATATAATCACCCAACCGAAGAAGGAAGCCAGAAAAGGCCATGAGTTAGAAAGTGCATACATCTGCAGTCGATCAAACACAAGTCAAACATCACAGACAGATTCACATCATAAATTAAAAAAGAAAAAAAACAACAATGCTAGACTACAAAGGACAGAGGTGACCAACTGCATTTTCTTAGTAGTAGCCATTCTGTAAGACTCATTTACCGCACTGAGTGGGTGATGGGCACATGCAGTGACACATGCAAACTGGGGAGGCTTATTGGAGTGTCTCCCAGAGGTTCTCAATTACCTTCACAATGCATGCAGTCAAGGCAAAGGAAAACTTGGATGCTGTCACCAACTTCCCTCACTCATTTGGGAAGGGAAATTGCAGAAGCACCTTGCAGGTGGTTCAATACACAAAGCTAGTGAAGAAAACTGATTTCAATATTTTTATTTCATACGTACTCTTGCATAATTTTTGGACCAGAGAACTGGTCTGAAAAATGAACAGATTCAATCTTGTCAGCATAGTGTGTAAGAAAGTGAACCATCTGAAATAAAGAAAAGAAAATTACTTTCTTAAAAGTAGGTTTGATGCACTTCCCTTTTTTCATAAAGATACTCACTCTTTAATCCTCCTTCCTTCTGCACAATGTCATGAGAGCTGAAGCTTTAAAAAAATTAAATTTAAATAAGGACTCTCTCTACAATGAAACTAGTACCTTTTTTTAGTCACACCAACGATCAAAATTCTTCCTACTGAACAACTGAAAATGTATCTCAAAATAATATTCACAATACAGATGAAAGCATGAACATAAAATCTAAAATAACTTCAGGAATTCTTCACAACCACATCACCCACAACTTACATTTAGAACTGTCTTTGAGCTATCCTATATTTTTATGATACTAAAATGTGCTGTAACCATACACAACCAACAGGGAAAAAACAGCTCTCTATATACCCGTCTTCTATACTAACTGAAACTTTAAAAAAGGTACTAAATGACATGGTGGTAAGGATTAAAGTAGCAGTCCTTTTTCAAAAAACATGAAGGCCATTAGCAATCCTAGGGACAATTTGTTCTTGATTTAGAGAGAACTTCGTGACTAATAAAGTTGTCTTTTTGACAAGTGAATCTGTTTAAAGAACTTATTTTAATGGGTGTGTGGGACAGGAAAACAAAATGAAGAATTTATACAGTGTAACTTTCAGGGAGACTGCCCAGTAAACGGCCAAAGTTTGCAAATGTATGTCTTCTATTGTATTTACCTTTGTGTCCATCATTCCCTCTGTGACTTCTCCCATCTCTGACAGGATGGCCAAGGAGTCAGGCAGTCCATACTTCGCTCCCGACTTAGGTTTGTCACTACAAAACTCACTCTAGAGGAAGATGCAGTTGAAAGTAAGACATGGTATTTTATTACGCACAAGGACTTTTCTCAAGAGAATATGTACTGACCTATTTCAAGTGATACAATTGTTCAAGTGATATAATTATCTTATGCTCTGAAGTTGAACGTTTATGTAACAGAGGCACAGTTTCTACATATTGAGTTAAAAGAACCTGACATACCAGATCCTGCATCTCTTTCTGTAGCCGCACCAAGGCTTTCCGAGTACCAACAGCAAACACGTAGGTATCCATGTCTTCATCATTCATGGTTACTTTTATTTGCTTAAAAAAAAAAATCAACAAAACTCACCTGTTAGGTTCTGTGATAGGCAGATTTCTAAGACAGCCCCAAGATTCCTGCCTGCTGGTGGAGACATCCCCCCCTTGAATGTGAGCAGGACTTGTGAATGCGACGTTATCATCACTCCCACGATTATGCCATGTTACATAGCAGATGGCCCCTACAGCTGACTCTGAGTTAATCAAAAGGGACACTACCCTGGGTGGACTGACCCAATCCAGTAAGTCCTCAAAAGGGACTGGGCCCTACCTGAAGAAAAAGTCAAAAGTGTGAAAGGGCAATGGGGTGGGGGGTGGTTAGTGCACAGCACATGGCAAGGACTTGAGAATGGCCTCTAGGAGCTAACAGTGGTTCCCAGAGACAACTAGCAGGAAAATGGGAACCTACAACCACAGCGAATGAGTTCTGAATTCTGCCAACAGCCTAAATGACCTTGAGAAGAGGGGTCCAAACTCAAGGCATGAAAGCTCTGTGCACCACCCCACCCCCATGCCTCTCTTCCATTTGGCTGTTCCTGAATTGCATCCTTTACCATAAACTGGTAAATGTAAGTAAGGTGTTTTCCTGAGTTCTGTGAGCTATTCTAGCAAATTACTGAATCTGAGGGGAGGGCTGTGGGAACTCTAGATTTATGGCTGTGCAGTCAGAAGTATGGTGGCCTGGGACCTGCAACTGGCATCTGAAGTGCGGGCAATCTTGTGGGACTGAGACCTTTAACTTGTTGGATCTGGCGCTAACTCCAGGTAGATAATATCAGAATTGAATTGAATTGTTGGACACCCAGCTGGTATCTGGAGAATCAGAGGTTGTTGCTGTTGAAAACGCCCCAGAGGCAGGTTAAACAGTTTTTAATACTCTACCTTGGGCCAAAGAGAGAAAGTTATAAGCCTAAAGAGTCTGCTATGCTGGCCCTATTTGTCTTATTAACTATATCTTTAAAAGTTTGGGTCAAAAACGATCAGTATATGTGTGGAAGAAGGGAAATGTTAAAATAGGGAAATACAGCAAAGATCTAGCAAGATGGCACCTGCTAAAGAAAAGGTTTTCTGCTCTTTTATCATTGAGGGGAAACTACACAAAATAACACCATAAGCAGAACCCACACAAAAAGGCTTACAAATATAAAGAACCGTATGTTTGCTGAGGCTGTCTGTCATTGCAGGGAAAAACAAAAAACAACAAAAAAGGTAAAAGGCTGGCTGGATCAGAGGAAAGGAGAAGATTACCTCAGGAAAGAACTGAAAATGATTAACACAACACTCTAAAGAATAATTTCTACAAAAAGATGGCTGAAGATGTAGCAAAACTTCCTTCTTTGAGTTTTAACTGATGAGGCTCTAAAAGTTAATGGGTTACATCATCAGTGGTCATATTAGAAAAATTAAAAGAAACAGGTTTGCAACTAAAAATGAGACCTTTAAAATAACAACTGAGTTTCAATCCAATAAAAAATACCTAATTATATTACCAATACAACACTTATGAACCAACTACTACTTTGTATTTTGATATATATGCATACATTTCTTGTTCTACTAGCTTATATAAAAGACTGTCTCATGTATTTTTGTTTCTTGTAGCAGTGGGAGTCAGCACAATTATTTATTGGAAGAATGAAGGGAGGGGGAATGTGGCATTTCTGATGAAGGACACAATTTTCAGATTAACATGTTTATTTAACAAAGGGAAGAAAGTATACCAAACAATAAGGTCTCCAGATTGTGTTATGACCTCATTCAGACCAAAATGTATTACTTGAGGCAAAAAATATTTAAAAAGAAACCCAGCTTACTGCCAAAGATTAAAAACACACACAAAGAGCCAAGTTAGATGAGATGGCAAGCAGTCTGTGACAACTGTTTTTCCCTCCATCATCCAGATTGACTCTGTTGATCTACCTGGTAACAGAGTATTACCTCCTTCCCCACAAAAAGCACATATGTCTCCTCACACCTCCACCACCATCCCCAGTTTCACACTGAGTGGAAGATGATCTGTCTAAACAGAAAAGGTTCCATTTTTGTGGCAAGGGACAGAAGTTGTCAGAAAGTCCAAATGTAATCCAGGCAGAAATGGAACAAGCTTTAAGAAGTTAAGAATTCAATCTGCACAGAGAAAACCAGCAGGAAGAATACTTACCACTTGATCACTCACTGGCCTCATCATCCGGGCCAGAACATTCAGTAAGTCCTGTCTCTTGAGGAACTAAAAAACAAAAAAACCCCAAGAGAACAATTGCAATTTCTATTTGCTATAAAGAAAAGACATTGGAGGGGGAACCAAATGCTTCATCAAATATACTCTACACCTGCCAGTTAGTAAAAAGCTGATTTTTATTTATTTATTTATTTATTTGGCTATGGCATGTGGCTTGTGGGATCTTAGTTCCCTGACCAGGGATTGAACCCGGGCCTCCTGCAGTGGAAGTGTGGTCTTAACCACTGGACTGCCAGGGAATTCCCCAAAACTGATTTTTAGATCTCATTTTAAGTCAAACATGAAAAAAATGAGACACTGGACTTACAGGATTTGGGATTATGCTGGACAAAATGAAAGGAAGATATTCACCTTACCAAAAATTCCCTACTTACCCTCAGCTGGATAAGCATCCCCTCACAGCACACTCGACCAGAACACCACAGGTTGTAAATGTGCTCATTCTCCTGGTTCAGCTTTCCTGTGCTGGTGGCTTCTTTGTTAGTTCCATCGTCCCCTAGGAGTAAAACCACTGACATGATTCACTGTAAGTGCTGGGGCCTAATCACCACACACTCTTCTTCTCTGACCCCAAAATGACAGTAACTTTAGGTTAGCAATACTTAGGTATCTTATAGAACTCTCCTTCAGATATAGATTACAACAGACAGGCATTATTCCTTTTACTTTTGAAATGCTTTATTGTTGCCATTAAAAAATTATGGACTCCAGCATTGCTTGTGTGTCCTTGTCAGTTAATGACATTCAACTTCAGATATAAATATCTCAAGAGTATGTACAAAATGAAGCAAAGTCAGATTAAATGTCTCTGCCAAAATTAAAAAACAAAACAAAAAACACAAATGCAATGAATAAAAAATACCATTAATACTAACTATTCAACACTCCCTCACTGTGTTTCCTTTAACTTTATCCAAGTTTGCTTTTCCTGCAGCAAAATGATAACAGTGGTATTAAGAGTTGTATTTTAGAGCCAGAAAAAGCTCAAATTCCAATCATTTCCTCTCTTCATTTAATTCATTAAGTGTACGAAAAGATGTGTTCGATCTTACAAGGCAGAGCAGACTCTGATACACCTCATAAAAACACACCAAAGGAAGTAGAAGGCATTAAAGACTGCTTATTTTTTTCCTAGTTTCCAGGTCAAAAAGTACTGAGATAGTATGGTATGGTGGACAGCACGGACTTTGGAAGCAGGTGGATTAGGTTCTAATATTGAATAGCTTAGACAAGTTTTAACACTTCTGGACTTCAGTTCCCTCCTTAGGAACATAGAAACTATATCCAACAGACAATATTGGTCAAAAGATTAAATGAGAAACAATGTATGCAAAGTACCAAGCACAACATAGTACACAGTTCTGCTAAAGAGCAGAGGCGATGGATACTTGCTTGATATCAAAGGGAGACAAAGTGTTCAAAGCCAAATACAGGTGATAGTGGGTGAGCCTACTTACCTCCTACACAACACAATGACAGAGCTTCCTCTAAGGTACTTCAGTGTACACCTCTGCAGTGGATCTGACACCAAAGTGCCTAAAACCTGAAGGAATTCTGAAGGACTTCTAATTTCTAAAAGATGAACTGAATTGAAAGCATTTATCAAGCTACCTAAAATGTCAAAATTCTTTTGGCTAGATTTTTATCGACTTGTTTTGATAACAGTGATTGTCTCATTCTATCTGAAGCTGCACAGCAAATGATGATTAATGAAAGATGAGAAAATTATTTCATGAATGCAATTTATTCAGGATGCAAAACCTAACAAAAAAGGGATCCTTGAGAGAGGGGGAAAAAAAGCATCCTCTTCAGCAGTCCATGAAAATAGTTAGATGCTGACACTGAGGGGAATAAGCAGTTCTTACCAGGTGGTTTTCAAGCAGATGGCCAGACGTGTATTAGCCTAACTTACCTACTAAGGTAAAGTTGCTCTCCAAAAGCTCCCTATGAGTGTTAAACCAGGCCTGAGCAAGGCGACTGTTTTTATTCTTCCCGATGATATAATTCATGATGTAGGCAAGCAGACCGGTCACCATCAAAATCTCTAGATAATAACTCTCCCAACTGTTCTGGAGATGTGCAGGAACCTAAACAACAACAATCATTCTGTTTACTGTTGGCGGAGGCTGAAGGAGGAAGTCTAACTCACGGGATGAAGGAGAAGGAGAAAACCCATAAACAGAAGTGGATACCTCAGATAACTGTCACCGAATAGGGTTATACTTTGAAAAATACACCCATTTCAGTTTTCTAGGTCATGTCTGTAAAAGATTCTTTAATATGAGGGTAATCAAATGGGAGGAAAAGCTGGAAAGCCCTCTGTATTCGTCTTGATTCTGAGTGCCCCCCGGCCCCAATAAACCCAATGTCTCTCCCCTTCATTCCGTGGTAAATAAAACTAGGAGGGTGAAAGTAAAAACACAGGGGTTGCTTCTCTACGTGTACAGTGTTATCAGAAGAACTGATGTCAAACTTTCACGGCTCCCATGATTACATCAACACCAGCTACATGTCAATAATTATATCTCTGAGATTAATGACAGCAAGATATTTTGTTGGTTAGTTTGGAATTCAAAATCTGTGTACCTACATCAACAATTGTTATTGGGTCTCTGTTTCTGCTGGAAGAGGTATCCGCTTTGTCTTCATAACCTTCAAATTCTTCGTCATCGTACGGTTCACTCTCGGCATCCCCCTCCTGCAAAAATGAGGCACAATCTGTCCCGTCCCCCCCGGCTAATGTCACCAGCAATTTTATTTCATTTTTATAGGCAACATTTGTAGAGGAGAACAGGACAGGAAAGTAGCAAGCACGGAACAAACAGATGTTACATATTTTAAACCATGACTCTCCCTGCCTTTGAACCCTGAGTTCTAAATGGTACTTTCCCACCCACCCACACACCAATACACATCCACCCTCTTCTTCCCCCATCCAGGCTTTCCACAGGGGAGAAGAATACAATTCATTCTCTGTGAAATATGAAAGGCGAGAACATACCACGAACATTTAGAAGAGCTCCACCTACTGAATTGAAATGAACCTACCAGGGAGTAAAAGTCTTCCTAGGCCTGGGCCTTACTTTTAATGTCTGGGAAGAGTGCTAGTTACACATTGTCCCATCCTTCCAATTTCCCAAGAAATCAACAAAAAAGAACCTTTACCTGGGTATCTGCATCTTCGAAATCTCCTTCTTGGTTTTCATCCTGCCCTTCCAACTCCACAGTCGCCTCGTCGTCGCTGTCTTCAGCAGTTATCACTCGCTGGGGAGAGCCAGTGGCAGGGTCTCCAGCAGCGTCCTCAAACTCAGCAAAGTCGTTGTCGTCGTACTCGGCAATGTCTTCCTCCTCCTCGAAATCATCAACCTTGGCTTCACAGACATGCCCAAATATCAAAAGCCCAACAAAGAAAGCATGGAAGGCTTTCATGGCACCTTAAAAGTGAGTCAAAAAAAACAAAACAGAAACCAAAACCCTAAATGGACTGCCATTCTACGCAGAGCCATCGCATTTTATAAATAGTTAAAAAATAATTCTAAGGCTCTCCCACTTTTATTTAATACTATTCATTTCAGATTCCATTCTATAAAGAATAATAAGGTGAGGTTCAAGAGGCCTGGGTTCTAGTGTGGACTCTCACTAGTTATCTGTAAAATCTTGGACAAGTCATTTAACTTCTTTAGGTTGGTCTCCATTTACACTGTGTATTCAGTAAGCATTTTTTGAATGCCTATAAAAAGCTTTATATAGAAACTGGAAAAAGAAATAATGAAAGAAGACTGAGCTGCAACTATGTATCTGTTAGTTGTAATAAAAATAATACATGAACAGAAAAGCTATTCATTCTTAGAGCAGCTTTGTGTGCATATCATCACTGTCATCGAAGCAAATGCATCAGACACAAGGTGCCAGGCACTGAAAAGGGCTTTACAAAAAGCAACTGATTTCATCCTCAAAGCAACCCTCTGAAGAAAGCAGCTTTACCAACATCCCCATTTCATAGATAAGGAAAATGAGGTACAGAAATGCTAAGTAATACAGCCACCAAGTGACAGAGAACTATGGTCTGATGCCAGCTTTGCTTCCAGAATCCCTGCTATGAACCACTTCTCAGGCAGCTTCTCCAACATAAGCCAGCAGCAGGGATTTTGTTACTTACTTAAAGTAGCAATTTTTGCTAACACCACCTACTCAAGAACTACAGTATTTTCCTAAATGGCCTCCCTGTCTCAACTCTCTCCCTACTCCCTACTTCTCCCTAAAAACCACCCTTATCCTTCTAAAACATGACTTCTCTCACAAAAGGATTCAATAACCAATGATGGTTAACCAATTACCTGCAGAATAATATAAAAACTCCTCTGGCTTTCACTGCTTTTCACAAAATGATCCTACCATATCAAATCAGATGTACCCTCACTGAGCATACCATGTCAGATACTATGCCAAGAGAATCTAGCTTCAGGGATCTGTGTTACAGCATGATAGGGAAAATCTGAAACTGGTTAAACCATGCACGCATACGAAAAACAAACTTACTTTTTGATTATTAAAAATTGTTATGAATCAAGTTAGAACTCAAGTTGTTTTAGAAGCAAATACATAAACAAAAAGGTTTAGCAGGTCATTCATACATCTACATCTAAATAGTAGTTATTACGTATGACAGGATTATGGGCATTTTGCCTTTTTCTTTATATTGAATACTTCTCTAATTTTCCATGATGTTCTTGTAATAAAATGTTCTTTAAAAAGAAAAAAATGATAGTTCCTGCACTCAAGAAGAGGCACTGCAGACTGAGGAAGAGCTATAGTATAGAGGCCTGAAACAGCACATTTTAGGAGTTTGGTATGAAAGAGCATTGGGTTTGTAGACTTAAATGGGAGAAATTGAGGCTAAAGAGGCCAGCACGGGCCAGATTATGATGATCGTTACTCAAATATCGCATTAAGAAGTTTGGATAATTAGAATCAACTAAAGGATTTAAGTAAGAGAATGACACAATCAGATTTGCAATTTAATAACTCTGACAGCTCATACAGAGGGTGAATTAGAGAAGGGCACCTGAGGTGGGAAAAACAGGAAGTGGCTGAAATAATTAGGCGAGAAAACACGACACCTGGCAGTGGTTTGGGAATGAAAAGGAAAACAAACTTGACAGGTATTAAGAATTATATTTGTCAGCGTAAAGTGATTGAATATAAGGAATGTGGGAGAAGAAGATCTGGGGTGGTTCCAAGTTCTGGCTTGATTAACAGCTGGACAAAGTCAACCCTGAGATAAAAAACAATAAATGAGAGAAAAAATTGGGGGAAGGCAATAAATTAAATTTAGTGCCTGTTGAAAAGGTTGAAGTGTTTTCAAGCAGTATGTTAGATGATTAACATTTATCTCTTAATTTTCACAATACCTACATTTCACAATACCTATTTCACAATATAATACCTAAAAGATATTATAACCTATTCTACAAAGGGAGAAAAGGAAGCAGTTTGAAATAGAAGCCTGGAGTTCAGGATACGTGCCTAAGCTGGAAATAGAGATGGTGTGAGAATGGAGGAGATCCCCAGGGAGTATTGAGTTAGGTAAACAAAACAAAACACATCAAAAAGTCTTGAAATAAATCATTACAGCTAAGAGGTGGGCATAATAGGGAGAACTGGAATGGGAAACTAAGGAATGGTTAGAGAAAAAGAGACTTTGGTCAAAGTGGTATCACAGAAGTCAAAGGAAGAGTATATTTCCAAGAAGGAAACAGAGCTTGGTTTCAATTGCTGCACAAAGTTCAAGTAAGATACGGACAAAAAATCTCCAACTGTTAATAAGGAAATCATTATTGGCAACTGCAAAGAAGTGATGAGTATGAAAGCCAGGATGCATGGAGCTGAGTACTAACAGAGTGACTGGGTGGCAAAAGGGATTATGTATTGTACTAATCTCTCAAGGTGCTCTGGCATAGTGAATATTCTATATCTCACATTTACAACACCATAAATTCATAAAGGAAATTGGTTCAATATCAAACGCTATTGCCCAATACTTTGCAACTCATGGCTGCTCAAGAAATATTCTTAAAATTGGACAAAGTTCATAAATTTTGAAAGGAGCAAATGATTTGAGAAATGCCACCTAGGATAGGCCAATATTATATTCTTTCCAATATCTGATCTTTGAAGTTAGCACCGGGTGACATTTTACGGCAAAAACGTAGCTGCCCTCTTGACAACAACCTCAAAGAGGCTTGTGATGTGTCTCCAAACACCCTCAGCTTCATAGTCAAGAGTGGAAGAAATATGGAAAGGAGCACATACGTTGGTGTGAGTTAGGTTTGGTTTAAAACATGAGCTCTACCATTTGCCAGCCACATGATCTTGAGCTAATTACTTAAATCCCTGTTCCCCACATACAAAAAAGGGGTAAGCATTCACTACTTGCCTCATAGGGCTGCACTAGAGGAGATATGTGCTTGGCACATAGAAGGTACACAATAAATAGCAGTTCCCATTACTTCCTTCCACTGCACCTTATGAACGCCCTTTAAGACGTAAAAATACTTCATTTTTAGTGTTTTCCTTTCAGATCTCAGTTTTTAACTTTTTCACATAGAAGCAAATAAACGTTAACATTGGCACAGTCAACTGGATTAACTCCCTGCCAAAAAGTCTGATCATTTCAAACTGAATTTCCACTTAGAATGTTTACGCCACAGAAGCACTTCTAAGATAACTCAGCACTGTAATAGAGCCCCTTTAAGGGTATTGAGGATAAAATTATGCAAGCCATCTGTGCCTTGGCCTTCCCTCTCAGAAGTCTCTCTGCTGCACCTGTCAACTCATTTCTCAAACGTACAACTCCCTGTCCGAGAGGCAGTCCTGAGACTCCGGGGGCAGGGCACACCGCCGCTAACAAGTCTGGTTTGATCTCTCCTGCTAGCTCACCCGGCAGTCTCAGTGATTGGACCCGAACTTAAAAAACATAAGTGCGGGAATCATTCCTTGCTGGAATTTCAGAGTAGGCCTTTCTGACAACGGCCAGACCCTGAGGCTTCTGGAGATCATGGAGACATTCCCCTGTCTCCTTACACACATTCGGTAAAAACATGTCTTAGGGTAGAAACCTCCAGAGAAGACTGACCACAGAGCTTGCTGCTTCTGTGAAACCTGCCCGGTCTAGTCTTTCCCCAGCAAAGAGAAACAATTCTATGCTCCATTCCGCCTGCTGCACGCAGCAAGCCTGCTGCGGGCTTGCTCTAACTTTGCCCTGCAGGGTAGCATTTGCTCACAGTTCTGGAAGTTCCCCAAAACGGTTAAAGTTACTCCTCCCCCGAAAAGAACTCCCAACAGAAAATGGGCCTCGGGGTGGACAAAGTTCGGTTTGTTTTTAAGAAAGTCGGGAAAGGCGAAAAGGCGCGGGGAACGCGGCATGTCACCAAAGGCTGGACGTAGGGGCTGGGGTGGGAAAAGGGACCTGGCTAGGCCACGCATCTCAGCCTCACGGCTCTGCTCGGCTCTGCTCGGCTCGGCTCGGCCCGGCCCGGCTCGGCCCGGCCCGGCCCTGCCCCACCGTCTAGCGCATCACCGCCCGCTCCCTACCTGTATCGGGGCCTAGAACCCGGCCCAGCGCTTGTGCGGCAGCCGCCTCTGCCCCGCCTGCCCCTCCGCCCGGCCACCGCCTGCCGGGTCACCGCGATGTCACTGCCCCAGACGCCTCTCGGACACAGCCGGACCAGGTAGCTCAGTCACGCCGCGCCACTCTTCACGTAGCCTCCGCCTGCCGTTACGTAGACTGCGTGCGGCCCATCCGCGCCTGCGCGCGGCGCGGGGGCGGGACACAGCCTCGGGGAGCGCGCGAGACCGCCTCCTTCCCCGCCCAGCTGAGGCGAGGTGGGGCAGCTGGGAGAATTACAGAAGCCCGGCCCCTGGGCCGGAACGGCCCGCGCCTATCCCAGTGCTCTCCGCTAGGGTTCCGTCAAGTTGTCATTACGCTGAACCCGTGCTCCGGAAGCTAAAGTTCGCCATGCTCTACGGGACCACGTGGCCAGAGGCAGGCGGAGAAATGTTGCCCAGGTCGTATTTGCAAAGGAGCAGAGTTTAGGGGATCGACAGTTTTGGGTGTGTGTGGTTTCCACCCAAGCCCCTTTCTTGGGATTTTTTTGGCGGCTCTCTGTCACTGTTATTTTCTTCATCTCCAGGCCAACTTCCTAAACGGGTCAGGAGCACTCCTCATCCAGCAGCAGTGCCTGTAAGTGTCTGAGGCGTCTGTGAGGCATTCCGGAGCTTTAAGGCCTGGAGCCCGCGGCGCCTTCCGGGAGCCGTAGGCCAGGCTCCGCCCTTCGGCGCGCGCTCTCTGCACTGCGCATGTGCGGTTTTGTTCCCCTCCCCCCCCCCCCCCCCCCCCCCCGTCAGCAACGGGCCGAGTGGCGGCGGCGGCGAAGGGGGCGGAGAGGAAGGAGCGCGGCGGGACTGGGCCTGGTCCGCGCGTACTTCGGGCGGGCCGTGGGATTCTCACCGCGTCGGCGGTAGTAGCAGCTGCCTCTGCAGCTACAGTAGCAGGTTTGTGCGAGGCGGGTCTGGACGCGGGGCCGTAACCCCTTGGGGGCACCACAGGCAACTGCGGGGCCTAGCGAGGGCCAAGGAACTGCGGCCTCTCTTAACAAAGAGTCGGCGGAGCCTCCGGGAGGCTGAGGTGCGGGGGGCCGGGGAGGAGTGGGAGTGCGGGACTGAAGCCTCGAGGGGCCCTTCCGAGCCTCGTAGCCTTCCCGCGGCTCCCGCTTCTCCCGCAACTCTTAACGAGGCCCAGTTGGCGGCTTTCCGGAGGCGGCGCTCGCCCGCCCGCCCCGCAAAGGAAGGGATTTGCAGGGTGCTGGGCTCCGGGCGAGGGATAGCCGCGGGGAGGATTCTGACCCAAGCCAGTAGCAGTCAGCAGATGCTGGTTTTCAAACTGGGGGACCTGGTAGGCAGAAGTTGCCTCGTTTGAAGGCAGTAAAAGACATAAGTCGATGATGTTTGTGTAGCCTTGAGTACATCTGTGATTAGTATCGCGACCGTCACACAAACTTTTTTGCGGCCTACTTAAGAGCCTATGTGATGTGGGTACATAATTTATATGGAGTGGCAAGCATACGCACCAATAATATAAGGAAGAACAATCGTACTAGTCGAGAGTTTGGGGGGAATCATAGCTTCCTTATCACCTTAGTGGAAGCTTTGCCCCTCACTCCTTTGGTCAGTCATTCACATTCCTCTGGCTTTTTGGTTTTTTGTGAATGACCTTTGTATGTCTGTTCTCTCCTGTGTACACACTCTCGAGTTCCTAAAGAGCAGAGATTCTGTCTTAATTCACTAACTTTCCAGAATCAAGCCCAGTGGAAGGTGGTCAGTAAGTCTTTCTTACCAAAATTAATTTTTAGGCTTTAAGCGGTGGAGGAAAAAAATGTATGTTGTATTTCCCTGTACCCAGAAGGGGCATTATATGGCCTAATCTGCAATTCATTCAATCAAGAAATATTTTTGTTGATATCAGTACTTTCTGTGTGCCTGTTCCTTACCGCTGTTCTAGGTCTGTGACCCTGGCCCTCATGAAACTTACTTTCCAGTGAGGGGAAGAGAGACAGAAAACAAATATATAAATTATACTTTTTGTTAGTAATTGCTTAATGTCTTAGATGAGAAAAGTAAAACTGGAAAGAGGGATGGGGAAGCGTTGCATTTTGAAATAGCATGATCAGGAAAGTATTTACATACAAGATGATACTTAAGCAGACTAGAAAGAGGTGAGGGAGTGAGCCCAGCTAGTTTCTGGAGGAATGATTGTTCCGGGCAAAGGGAACAGCAGGTATAAAGACCTTGAAGAGGACGGTGCTGGCCTGTTAGAGGAACAGTTAAGAGACCAACATGCTTGCAGCACTATGAGCAAAGGAGGGAGTAGTAGTAGATAAGGTCAGGGAAGAACTGAGGGGATGGAGGTTGGGGGGAAGCACAGAACGTTGTGAAGATTTTACTTTTCTTCTGCCTGAGATGGGAAACTGTCTGAGGGTTTTGAGCAGAGGAATGGTAAGATCTGATTTACATTATAATAATTTACTGTAATTCATAAAAGAATATAGTTCTTTATATTTTAGTTTTATCACATCTTTATGTAATCAGTTCTTAGTTTCTTTAAGCCAGCAGAGACAAAAGAGATGTTTCTAAAGTAAGTGTAATCCAGCATCTACTTATATTTGGGTTTAGAAGAATGTGTTGACATTCTTGGGTTTTGAACAAATTCTTGTTAAAGAACCAACAAGTTTACAGTGTGTGAGTTATTCTTAAGGCAGATTATTAGATAGAGTAACTGGTGATCAGCTGTCAATAGAAATCTTTCTCCTACTCCAAAAACACAAGCGATAAAGTAGTTTTATAATAGATTGTTTTTAGTCCACTATTTTTAAAGTCATTTAGATCATCTTATTTTCCACTATTGCCCAAAACATAAACTCTAGCCAAATTATCTTCCTTACGTTCCACACTTACTCTAACTTCTTAGACTGCTGTTTCTAGCTTTCCTTCCTAGAATGTCTTCTTCCTTCACACTTCTCTACTCAGCTTACATCTTTCTGTATTAAAAACCCATCTCCTGGGTTCTAGCTCTCTTATAAAGCCTGTCCTCATCTGTCAGCTCATAGTGAACTCTGACATCTCCAGTGTAATGTGGCACTGATGTATGGAATCCCTGAGTTGAAAGAAACCTGAGAAGTCTAGCTTGATATTCTCCACTTACCAATGGAGAGATTAATTTCTGGAGAAAAAATAATGATAAACATGACAGCTAATACACATAGTGCACTATTTGCCAAGCTTTGTTCTAAGTGTATTTCTGTGTATGAATTCAGTTTTTCACGTCAGCCCTGTGAAGTAGGCGATAGTCTCCCCGTCTTACAGATGAGGAAACTAAAGCCAAAGAAGCTGAATAACTTCCATGAGGTTCACATCAAGTAAGTGGCAAAGCCAGTGTTTAAATGTAGTCAGCTTGGCTCCATAGTCTTTGCTCCTTCACTATGCTGTTATGATTTTCTCCTAAATCACATTTTAGCATCTAAATAGTACCAAGCAGGTACTTTATGCTGTCTTCAATTTTTCTCTTTGGCCAAATTGTAAATCTTCTTGGGTCTCCTATACCTTGAATAAATGTGAATAATGAGTGTATTCTCTGGAAAACAAAAGAGGGGAAAAAGTGAATAAGCCTGCTTCTTTAGCAATAGAACTTGTAACACGGGGTTGGACAGATAAAAGAGGACAAATAGTTATGAATAGATGTTGGGTGTTTAAAGACTAGAAAGGGAGTTTGAGGAAGGAGATAACCACTTCTCTTGGGGAACCACATTCACATCATAGTTCTGGGAGTTGGTATTTGAGATGGGCTTTGAGGGATGGGACTTCAGTAGGTGGGTATAGTGAGAGATTTGGTGGGGAGGGAATACAGGTAGAGAGAAGAGCGTTCACCAAAGTGCATGTAAAGTAGTTCGTTGACACAGTGGAGAGTCTTATTCCAGCCTGATTGAGTAACTGTGGAGAGCTGTTTGAATTAAAGGGAATGACGGGATCAGAAATGTAGGGCCGGAAGTTTGGGGCCAGGGTCTGCAGGAACCTGAAAGAAGGTTTGTGGAGCATCTGAGGGCTCACCTCCCTTGAGTGTGACTTCCCCTAGTTCCACAGTATTAACAAACACCTGCAAAAGAAGGGAAATTCATTTTCTCTCTTCACTGTTTCTGACCTGCTATTACTTCATTTAATACTTTACCACAGAGTCACTTCTTGTAGATTATGGGAAAGGAGAGATGTTATCCCTCAGTACTGGACACATAACAAAAAGTGGTTGTTGTTCTATATAAAACAATGTTTGTTATTTTTAAGACCCAACTCAGGTTTAAAACAAATTGCTTATACGTTTTGTTTATGATTCTAGTATACAGCTATTTCTCTTCAAATTACATGTTTTAGTTTAAAAAGCACTTTTTTAAAGAGAAAAAATGTAACTGAGGTTTCACAAGTATGTTTGCATTTCAGAGTAGAGAGTGAGGTCTAGATAACGTTATTGTCCCTTATAAACTGGATAAAATAGCAATCTAAAAATCCATGCGCAGATGGGATTCTGATTCTTTGATTTTCACGTTTTTTTTTAACTGTGATAAAATACATGTTAAAAAAAAGTAACCATTTTTAAGTGGGTAGTTCAGGGGCATTAGGTACATCCACATTGTTTTGCTACCATTACCACCATAATGCCCACAGAACTCTTTTCATCTTGTAAAACTGGAACTGTCTCCCCAGTAAACGGTAACTCCCTATCCCCCCCTGCCCCTAATCCCTGGCAACCACCCTTCTTCTTTCTGTCTCTGAGTTTGACTACTCTAGGTACCTCATATAAGTGAAATCATACAGTATTTGTCCTTTTGTGACTGGCTTATTTCCTTAACATGATGTCCTCAAGGCTTATCTGTGTTATAGCATGTATCAGAATTTTCTTCCTTTTCAAGGCTGAATACTATTGCTATGTATTTATCTCACCACATTTAGTTTATCCATCCATCTGTGGACACAGGGTTGCTTCCACCTTTTGGCTATTGTGAATAATGCTACCATGAACATGGGTGTATAAATGTTTGTCCCTGCTTTCAGTTCTTCTGGGTATATACTCAGAAGAGGAAATTCTATGGTTAATTTTTTGAGGAGCCACTATACTGTTTTCTGCAGCAGCTGAACCATCTTACATTCCTACCAGCAATGCATAGGGTTCTGGTTTCTGCACATCCTTGCCAAGACTTGTTATTTTCTGGTGAGTGTGTGTGGGGGGGGGGGGGTGGTTTTTGTTTGTTTTTGGGCCATTTGTATATCTTTGGAGAAATGTCTATTCAGGTCCTTTAACCACTTTTAAAATTGGATTGTTTTTGTTGCTGGTTGTTGTTTTTAATGACATCTGTGAGCTTTACCTGAGTGTTGGAAGCCATGTGGTGATTTTTCACCTTTTTTGTCATCAATTTGAGAAGTGTTTATAGAGGGAGAGAGGAAATTTCAGAGCTGTTTGATATGTTTGCCAGCTTGTGGGAAAGATGTACCAGGCATATTATTAAAACCTGAAAAAAAGCCTCGTGTGTGTGTGTGTGTTAAGAACAAATAAAGGGAGCTTTGAGGAGACCCACGAATAGCAGGACTACAGTTAATTTTTTAATATCCTCATATGTTTTGACTTCCTTTTTAACTATTTAGTAGATGTCTCTTCTCCAAACAATGTTTGCTTAGAAAATGCAAATTAATTTTAATAGCCTTAATAGCTTAAGCAGAGGAGGGTTCTTTTTTTTTTTTGAACATCATAAAACCAAATAGAGATTATGTTGACCATCTTGTGCTTCTTATATTAGCTATAGTCCCTCAAACCTCTGATTGTCAAGGATCTGTAGCCATATACATGGACTAATAGGAAACACTGTTGTCAAGAAAGGAAGAATTAGTGGTGCAGTGAGGATGATCTGGCTTAGATTTAATCAGGATGACTGGTTGGCTAGATAGCAAGCTTTGTAATAATGGAAGATGGTGGTTTTCACAAATACTGGGATGAATTTTGAAGAGCCTGAATGCATGATACTTATTCAACATAAAATTTTTGAGTACCATATACACTAGGCACTAAGGATACCCTGGACAAAACAGGCAAAGCCCCTGACCTCGTGGAGCTGACATTCTAGTCAGTGGGGTATAGAAAGCACAGTTGTTTGGCCTTGCTAGAGGCAATGAATTAGGGAACATGGGCCGTGTGATCTAGATCACACTAGTGAAAGGCTTGGGGGCACTGAAGTGTTCTCAGGCTTTTGGTTGACCCAGATCTCCAAAGAGTTAAAAAAGTATTGCAAATTTTGCATCTTATGTCTTTAAGCCATTAAGCAACTCTCACCTGCCCAAGGTCACAGCCCTTGCCTGTTTGTGGCAGAAGTTGAATTTTTCCTGTCATCCTAAGTCTTTAGTTTTTTTCTGTTTGTTGGTTTTTCCTCTTTAGCATATAAACATGCTTACATTTCTTCCTTAAATGAAATTCCTCTAGTTAACACCTCATTGTTAACTCGTCTAGTTAACACCTCCTTCCTATCATTGGTAAACAACCTAGAAAGTAATCTGTACTCCTCTTGGCCTAGTCTTCATCCTCTACCACTTACTAATCATTCCTTAACCCTGCCCCCACTGCTTCAACAGAGGCTTTTCAGTTCTTATCTCACCTGTCTTCTCTTTAGTTTTTAACATCTTGGACATTCCTTTCTGCCTATAAAACTTGCCTCCCCATCTGTGTCACTGTTCTCTACTATCCTCCCTTCCTTTCTGTTCCTGCTCAAGTTTCCACGTGAGCTTCATTTCATCTGCCCATTCCTAAATACTGACCTGCACTAAGATTGTCTCACCCCTTTTCTCACTGGCCCTCTCTCTGCTAGCTTGTCTATATCAGTAACCTCAAATGCAGATGTCTTGTATCACATCTATAGCCCCATCACAGATCTCTCTCTGCAGTTACAGACCTTACTTGCCAACCATCCTTAGCTCTCTCATAGGTACCAAACTGATCTCACTTTCTACTTGCTTCTCCTCATGTGGCTTTTCTAGGTTCCCATCTCTGTTAATGGCACCACCATTCAACCAGTCTGTAAAAGCCAGAAACCTCCAAAGTTATTCTAGACTCTTCCTTCCTCAGCTTCCATGTCTGATTTGGTCACTCACCTTAGTTGATTCTTCCTCATAGATACCTAAGTAAACAAATCAGATCTACACCCCCCTTCCTTTTCCTTCCCATAGCCACTTCCTTAGTTGTTCAGTATCTTGTCACTTCATGTCTGTATTTTTATAGTAATGTCCTAATCACTTTCCTTTTGTCCAGCTTTTCCTATCTTTGATCTTTTTAAAACACTCATCTGAAACATCATTTTTTGCTTAAAATTAATGATTCCTTATAGCCAGCAGGGTATAGTTTTGTATAGTGTATTCTTAGCATTTTATACTAAACTGTTCATCTGGGCCCTGCTTGTCTTTCTGAACATGTGCCCTGCACCTTTCCCAAGTGTCCTACAGAACTCTAGCTGCACTGAAATATTTACAGTTCTCTGTGGTAGCACTTACAGTGCCTTTGATCTAAAATTCCCTCTTCTGACACTTCTTCCCTGAGCTATTGCCTCTTCAGATTTAAAAAGTTGACACCAGTATCATCTCCAGAAAAACTGTACCTTGTCCTCTATTCATCATAGGTTGGGTACCCTTCTCCTGGGCCATCAATGAATGCATTTTGTGCACTACCTCTGCTAGAACACATTTTTTTCTTGGCTGGCTAAAACTACGCTGTGAACTCCTTGAGAATGGGACTGTATCTTTCATCTGTAAACACCCAGCACCCAGTGCATTGCCTGACCTTCCTCGGCAAGCTTTTGATAAACCATTGAAAGTCTTCCTGCTAGGGGATTGTTAATGTAATTCTTAAAATCTACCAAGGCGTGTTTTTTTTTCCCCATCCTTCCTTTGCCTACCTTCTGATTTCAATGGCTTATATATTATTAGCCTCTTATTATGCGTTATATACACTAGGAAGAAAATTAAAATTCAGAATCTGTCATTTTTGTTGCTTAGGAGCAGCTCTTAGAAAGCCAGGCTCACAGATTGATTAAACAATACTATGAGACACTAAAGTTTTCTGGCTTGTAAATATTCTTACTAAATCTTATCTCACTAGAATTATGCTGATTCCCCTTAAGGAGTTCCTGAAGAAGACAGGAAATGGTCTAAATTAAGTTTACTTTAAGTAAACTGTCACTTATTAAGTTCTTATTCTAGCCATGAATAACTTTTATGCAAGGTCCAAAATGAGTAAAGACAGTCCCCCTACCTGGAACTAAGGGTAGAGATTGACATAGCATGAATCAAACTCAATATGAAACAAACTGAACTAAGTGCTATATAATAGCAGTTAAAACAAAACCTATAAATTACATATGGGGGAGGGGCATAGAACCAGAAAAGTAGAGAATGTTGTTCCTGTTCCTGGTCCCTTCAATATGGCCATCATAAAAAGCAGTTTTTGGAACTCTTTTCACATTGGCTACTTTTCTTATTAATGGTAAACTTTAATACAAAGAAAAAAGTAAAAAATAACTGCTGTTAACATTTTGATAAACAGCCCTCTAGCTATCTCTGTACATGTAACACATGCTTTTACATTGACTCATACCACCCACCTTGTTTTATGCCCTTCTCATATTACTAAGTGTATGATGGACACTTTTCCATAAATGTAAAACTTAGAATGCACATTCCCCTTTGCTAAACAATTGCGTTTAAAAAAATTAATCCTAAGGAAATAAAGCGTATGCACAAAGATATATGTTTCGCAAGTTTTAAAAAAAGCAGAAGTGGAGAAATGTATTTATTGACATTTAAAGATGTTCATATATATCATTTGAAGAAGTCAGTAACTAAAACAACTTGTACAGTATAGTTGTATGGTTTCAGTTTTGATTTCGAATTGTGTGTGTGTATACACTTATGCGTAGAAAAAAGCAAAAGATACCAACAAAATTGCATATCTGGGAGAGAAATTTCAGGTAGTTTTAAATTTTGTTCCTTTTTGCTGAGTTTTCTGCTCTTCTATAAAACTTAGCTAACTTGTGTCAATTCAAAAAAGGTTTTTTGGAACCAAGACTAATAAGAGATAAGGTGTTTTTAAACCTGTTTGATCGGTGTTCAGGAAATTTCTTTGTAATCCTTAACAATAGGCTAAGTGAGTAATGTTAAATTGGCACTCAAATCCTTTTGAAGGGTGTGATAGTAAATACTGCATTCCTGTTCAGATTGAGATCTCATAAAAGAAATAATTTCTTCAGTGTTTCAGAAAATGTGACTTTCATTGAGGTTATTAGCGTATTACATATCTGAAGTACAAAGTTACAATTTTTAAATTGAAGTACAGTTGATTTACAGTGTTGTGCCAGTCTTTGCTGAACCAAAGTTAAAATTTTAGTTGAGGCAAAAATTTAAAATAAAATTGTAGGTAAAGGTTGAAAGAGACATAAAAATTGGTGGACTGTTTATAAAGTTAAATTTATATAAGTGTATCTTGTTCCTAACAGATCAATCATTGACACCATGAACTGGAATAAAGGTGGCCCTGGCACTAAGAGGGGATTTGGCTTCGGAGGTTTTGCCATTAGTGCTGGAAAGAAGGAGGAACCAAAACTCCCACAGCAGTCCCATAGTGCCTTTGGGGCAACCAGCTCTTCTTCTGGATTTGGAAAGTCGGCTCCACCACAGCTCCCTTCTTTCTACAAAATTGGTTCTAAGCGGGCCAACTTTGATGAAGAAAACGCGTAAGTGGTAATACCTGGTAATTTAGCTAAAATTAGGCTTTGAGATATTCATTCCATTAATAGAAATTGAAGCAAAGAAACCATTTGTTTCTCAAATAATAATATGACTTCTTAAATTGGTTATCTCACTGAATTGCATTGTTCATAACAGGTTAAATTGTTATGCCTCTTCATTCATAGGGAATATAATACTTTTGTGGTACTTTATTTTTGCTTGTTACAAAAAGGACTTGAGGCCATTTAAATCTAAGTATGGCTAAAGAGTTTTAAGTAATTCACATGGCTTTTGATGGTCTTTACTGAAATTTTTTATTTACACCATATAAGTTGTTTTGGAAACACAAGCATTTGTCAGAACTGGTAGAGACAAAGTTTGGCTCAGTACCGAAGTCCTTAAAACCTGGGTTGTAACATCAAATAGTGGTAGGAAAATCTGTTCAGATTTTTTTCCCCCCAGTTCTCAGTTACCTTTTTAAACCTGATTGTCTGATAAGGTGATTGTTAAAAAGCTGGGGTTTGAAAGTTTGAGCTCTGATTCAGTATAAACTATAACTTCTCTGTTTGCCGAGTCTGAAGAAATCTTGTGTTGTTATTTCCAACCTGGTTGTGACACTGCTTGAGGTTTTTTTAGTTTAAAAAAACCCTCAAGATCAGAGTTTTTAAAGTATACAGCAGCATTTTAAAAAGCTGGTATATTATTTAGCAGTTAAGTATAGAAGTAAGTGTTTAAGATTCAACAAAGTTAAGGATCGTTATTCTAGAGAACAGTTTACCAGTTCAGGGATACTTTAAATGATACATTAAATGAAACTACTATATAAATGAATTTGCATTTATGTGTATATGTAGCACATAACAGTGGTTAAAACTTTTAAAATGAAGACTTGAAATACTTTAAAAATTTTAGGCTGTAGTTGTGATTTCTTTAATATTTGATTGTATTACTATTGCATTTAATTCTGAGGTAAGATCTAAATAATATTTTTGTTTTGTTTTAATGTATAGCTATATGGATATTCTTTTCTGGCATATTTGTTGTAGGGAAAGTGACACTTTTTCCAGATG
Organism: Hippopotamus amphibius kiboko; assembly: GCF_030028045.1. NCBI lineage: Eukaryota > Metazoa > Chordata > Mammalia > Artiodactyla > Hippopotamidae > Hippopotamus > Hippopotamus amphibius. Next base: position 48,171,963 of record NC_080202.1, on the reverse strand, counting down.
TTGAAGTTCTTTTCTCAATACTTACATAGTATAGTGAGCATTTTTTTTTAACTTTTTTTTTAAGTGTAGTTCATGTATAATGTTATGTAAGTTTCAAGTGTACAACATAGTGATTCACAAATTTTAAAGGTTATACCCCATTTATAGTTATTATAAAATATTGGCTATATTCCTGAGCATTTATTTTTAATTCTAGAAGTTTCTGTTGGTTCACAGAAAATAGCCCAGAACTTTTTTTTTAAGAACTTTTATTGAGATATAATTGACATACAATAAACTGCATATATTTAATGTGTACAATTTGATATTTTTTATTAGTAATTGTGTATGTCAGTCCCAGATCTCCCAATTCATCCCACCCCAGCCCACACCCCAGTGCCCAGAACTTCTGTAGAAAGTCTCTAGCCTTATAAATACATCTCTAAAAATTTTTAAAGGATTGTGAAGAATAAACTACATTTTTAATATTTCATACAAAAGTATTTTTTTCCATGGCATGCACTTTAATATTTGCTATATCTGTTCAACAGTAGTATACTAAATTTGTACTGAAAACATCCCTTTTGACAGAATTGGAAATGTGATTTTTAACAGACACTATTGAAATGGAGAATATGCTATGATTTTTTTTTCCCCCAGAATTAGAATTTGGCATGTAGTAAGTGATAACTTAATAATTAGCCAAAGGACCAAAATCTCTTATTAAAAATGATAATAAAAATTTGTGTTAAATGAAAGATTCACCCAGCCGCAAATTAAACATTCATTCTATCAGTCATGCATCTTAATTTTCAGATATTTTGAAGATGAGGAAGAAGATTCTAGCAATGTTGATTTACCTTACATTCCTGCTGAAAACTCACCTACCCGCCAGCAATTCCATTCCAAGCCAGTAGATTCTGACAGTGATGATGATCCCTTAGAGGCATTCATGGCTGAAGTGGAGGCAAGTAACAACTCTGTTATGTTACATTTTTAGTGATTAGAAATCGATCAAATTAACCTAGTGCTTCAGTCCTCAGTCAGTTTGTTTCTTGGCCCTTTATTGGAAGAATTTTGTTCTCGTATTCTGTAGTTTCTTAAATATACTTCCATTGGCCCTGTAGCGTTTTCAGAAGTGATTGGTGCCTAGGAATTTGAACTGTAACCCTTGAACGTAGTAGCTCAAGATTTGTGTATGTGTGTTGTATGGGTTTTGTTTTAATAATTCTTGGTATATTCTTAAATGGAAGAGTATTATCTCATTCAATCTAGCATTTATTAAATACATATTTATGTAAGGTAATTAAACTTAAGGAACTTGCTAAAATTACAAGTTCTGTACTCCGTACTTTTAATGTTTATTTCTTATTATCAACATTCTCATCAACATTCATGACCTTGCTGTAGAAGTTGAAACTTGTGACCTCTTCCTTCTTGAAACTCTTCTCACTAGGCTTTAGTGATTTTTGTATTTTGTTCTTTTCTTCCATCTCTCTAACTTCTCTATTTATTCGCTGTTTATTATTCATTTTCTATTTATTTATTTGCTATTTGTTATGAAAAATTTCAAGCACATACAAAAGCAGAATAATAAAGTGAGCCCCCATTGCCCTTCACCCTGCTATATCAGTTAACAACTTGGCCAATCTTTTGTTATGTAACACCTCCCACCCCTCTTTTAGATTGTTTTAAATTAATCTCAGACATATTTCATCCATCAATATTTCTCTCTCTGTAACTCTTAAGAAACATAACTACCATATCACTGTAACAAAAAAAATCCTTACATAACCATCTGACTGTTATCTGTCATTCTTATGATTCTCATTGTTGCTCTGTTTGATGAGATTCTCCTACAGTTCTCTATATTGATTTGCTATCTTCACTCTTTTAATTAATTATTTGATTTTGGCTGTGTTGGGTCTTCGTTGCTGCGCATGGGCTTTCTCTAGTTGCAGCAAGTGAGGGCTACTCTTCGTTGTGGTGCGTGGGCTTCTCAGTGCAGTGGCTTCTCTCATTGTGGAGCACAGGCTCTAGGCACATGAGCTTCAGTAATTGCAGCACACAAGCTCAGTAGTTGTAGCTTGCGCGCTCTAGAGTGCAGGCTCAGTAGTTGTGGTACATGGCCTTAGTTGCTCCGTGGCATGCGGGATCTTCCCAGACCAGGGCTTGAACCCATGTACCCTGCATTTGGAGGCGGAATCTTAACTGCTGAGCCCCCAGGGAAGCCCCCCACATTGGCTTTAATTTCTTCCTTTAATTTGCCCCTCTTTTTGTTTTTTAAATTTTATTAAAGTATAGTTGATTTACAATGTTGTGTTAATTTCTTTTGTACAGCAGTGACTCATATATTCATACGTATACGTATATATTCATATATATATACACACACAAACATACATATACACACATATATATTCTTTTTTATTCTTTTCCATTATGGTTTGTCACAGAATATTGAATATAGTTCCCTGTGTGATACAGTATGACATTGTTTATCCATCCATCCTATATATGTAATAGTTTATCTCTGATAATCCCAAATTCCCATTCATTCTCTCCTCTCCCCCCTCCCCCTTGGCAACCACAAGTCTGTTCTCTGTATCTGTGAGTCTTTTTGTTTTGTAGATATGTTGATTTGTATCGTATTTTATCAATAGATTCCACATGTAAGTGATATCACATGATATTTGTCTTTCTCTTTCTGACTTACTTCACTTGGTATGATCATCTTTGGATCCATGTTGTGGCAAATGGCATTATTTCATTCTTGATGGCCAAGTAATATTCCATTGTATATACAATGGTGAGTCAAAAATTATCTGCACTCTGGCTGTAGAATTTATTTTAATTAATTAAGTTTTAGAAAAGACAAATACATCATTTTTGACTTAACCTCCTTGCTTTTGAATGCACTTTGTCCATCTGTCAACAAACTTTTGTATTCCCTCATTAAAAAATATTTTAGGTTGAGCTGTGAGCCATAAATGCACCGCTGTCTTCACTTCTTCATCAGAAGTGAATCTTTATCCTCATAGGGCTGCTTTCAGGGGACCAAACAGGTGAAAGTCTGACGGAGAAAGATCAGGACTATAGGGAGGATGCTTTAACACCTCAAAACGAAGTTTTTGCAGAGTGTTGACAGTGTGGGCAGAAGTGTGCGAACGTGCACGCCCTCAGACCACAAAAAACGAATCAGTGCATGCTGTGCTTTTGTGCACATCACAAGTTGGGCATCCATTCTTGTTCGCACCAAAGTTACAAATGAACTGATGTAACACATTCATACCTGCACATCAGTGACTGGGGAGACGGTAGCCTTGAATGGAAAGCACTGTCAAGACAGTGTGGCCAACAGAAGTTTTAACATAACCGGAGTGCAGATAATTTTTGACTCACCCTGGTACATACCATATCTTCTTTATCCATTCATCTGTCAGTGGACATTAGGTTGTTTCCATGTCTTGGCTATTGTAAATAATGCTGCTGTGAACATAGGGGTGCATGTATCTTTTGAATTGTAGTTTTGTCTGGGTATATGCCCAGGAGTGGGATTGCTAGATAATATGGCAACTCTATTTTTAGTTTTTTGAGGACTCTCCATACTATTTTTCATGCACCAATTTACATTCCCACCAACAGTGTAAGAGGGTTTCCTTTTCTCCACACCCTCTCTAGCATTTATTATTTGTAGACTTCTTAATAATGGCCATTCTGACTGGTGTAAGGTAGTACTTCATTGTAGTTTTGATTTGGATTTCTCTAATGATTAGCGGTGTTGAGCATCTTTTCATGTGCCTGTTGGCCATTTATATGTCTTCTTTGGAGAAACGTCTGTTCAAGTCTTCTGTCTAATTTTTGATTGGGTTGTTTGCCTTTTTTGTTATTGAGTTGTACGAGATGTTTGTATATTTTGGAAATTAAGCTCTTGTCAGTCGCTTTATTTCCAGATATTTTCTCCCATTCCACAAGATGTCTTTTCATTTTGTTTATGATTTCCTTTGCTGTGCACAAGCTTGTAAGTTTGATTAGATTCCATTTGTTTACTTTTGTTTTTATTTCTATTGCCTTGGAAGACTGACCTAAGAAAACATTGGTACTGTTTATGTCAGAATGTTTTGCCTGTGATCTCTTCTAGGAGTTTTAAGGTGTCATATCTTTTTCTTTAAAATTAATTAATTTTTTATTCGCTGTGTTGGGTCTTCATTGCTGCACACAGATGGTGAGCGGAGGCTACTCTTCATTGCATTGTGCAGGCTCCTCATTGTGGTGGCTTTTCTTGTGGAGCATGGGCTGTAGGCACACGGGCTTTAGTAGTTGCGGCACATGAGCTCAATAGTTGTGGCTCATGGGCTCTAGAGCGCAGGCTCAGTAGTTGTGGTGCATGGGCTTAGTTGCTCCACGGCATGTGGTATCTTCCTGGGGCAGGGATTGAACCCATGTGCCTTGCTTTGGCAGGCAGATTCTTAACTGCTGCACCACCTATTAAGTCCCAAGGTGTCATATCTTAATGTTTAAGTTTTTAAGCCATTTTGAGTTTATTTTTGTGCATGGTGTGAGGTTGTGTTCTAACGTCATTGATTTACCTGCAGCTGTCCAACTTTCCTAGTACCACTAGCCGAAGAGACTTTTTCCCATTTTACATTCTTGTCTCCCTTGTTGAAAATTAATTGACCACAGAGGTGTGGGGTTTTTTCTGGGCTCTCTGTTCTGTTCCATTGATCTGTATGTCTGTTTTTGTGCCAGTACCACATTGTTTTGATTACTGTAGCTTTGTAGTATTGTCTGAAGTCTGGGAGGGTTATGCCTCCTGCTTTGTTGTTTTTCCTCAGGATTGCTTTGACAATTCTGGGTCTTCTATGGTTCTATATTAATTTTAGGATTATTTGTTCTAGTTCTATGAAAGATGTCATGGGTAATTTGATAGGGATCACATTAAATCTGTAGATTGCTTTGGGTAGTATTGCCATTTTAACTATTAATTCTTCTAGTCCAAGAACATGGGATATCTTTCCATTTTTTTGAGTCATCTTTGATTTCCGTTATTAGTGTTTTGTGGTTTTCAGCATGTAAATCTTTCCTCTCTTTGGTGAGGTTTATAAGGAATTTTTTTTGATGCTATTTTATTTATTTAAAAAATTTTTTTTTGGCCATGCTCTGTGGCTTGTGGGATCTCAGTTCCCTGACAGAGGGGATTAAACCTGGGTCACAGCAGTGAACGTGCTGAATACTAACCACTAGACCACCAGGGAACTTCCTGATGCAATTTTGAAAAGGATTGTCTGTTTACACTCCCTTTTGGTTGTTTCCTTGTTACTATAAAGAAATGCAACCAATTTTTTGTATGTTAATCTTGTATCCTGCTACCTTGCTGAGTTTGTTTATCAGTTCTAGTAGGTTTTGTGTGGAGTCTTTAGGTTTTCTGTATATAGTGTCATGTTGTCTATGTATAATGACAATTTAACCTCTTCCCTACCAATTCGAATACCTTCTATTTTGTTTTCTTGTCTGATTGCAGTGGCTAGAACTTGCAATACTGTGTTGAAGAGAAGTGGTGAGAGTGAGCATCCTTGTCTTGTCCCAGATTTTAGGAGGAAGGCTTCAGCTTTTCACCATTGAGTGTTATACTGGGTGTGGGTTTATTGTAAATAGCTTTTATTATGTTGCGATATGTTCCCTCTATATGCATTTTTGTAGGGGTTTTTATCATGAATGGATGTTGAATTTTAGCAAATGCTTTTTCTGCATCTGTTGAGATCATGTGGTTTTTGTCCTTTCTTTTGTTGATGTGGTGTATCACATTGATGATTTGCATATGTTGAACCATTCTTGTGACCCTGGAATGAATCCAACTTTGTTGTGGTGTATGACCTTTTTTATAGGTTGCATTTGGTTTGCTAATATTTGCTAAGAATTTTTGTGTCTATATTCATAAAAGATATTGGCCTGTAAATTTCTTTTTTGGTGGTGTCCTTGTCTGGTTTTGGTATCAAGATAATAGTGGCTTCATAGAATGTCCTTGGGAGTGTTCCTTCCTCTTCAGTCTTCTGGAAGAGTTTGAGAAGGCTCTGTATAAGTTCTTTGTATGTTTGGTAGAATTCTCCAGTGAAACCACCTGGTCCTGGACTTTAGTTTGTAGGGAGATTTTTAATTACACATTCTGTTTCATTTCTAGTGATTGGTCTGTTCAGGTTATGTATTCCTTCTTGAGTCAGTTTTGGTGGGCTGTATGTTTCTGAAAAGTTGTCCATTTTTTCTAGGTTGTCAGATTTGTTGGCATATAATTATTCATAGTATTCTTTTATGGCTTTTGTATTTCTGTGGTATCAGTTGTGATTTCTCCTCTTTCATTTCTTATTTTATGTGTTTTGGGGGTTTTTTTTCTTTCTTTCTTTCTTTTTTTTTTTTCTTTTTTGGCTACACCTCACAGCTTGTAGGATCTTAGTTCCCTGACCAGGAATTGAACCTGTGGCCTTGGCCTTGAAAGTGTGGACTCCTAGCCACTGAAGTGGGAAGGAGTCCACACTGGGAAGTTCGCAAGGTTTGTTAATTTTGTTTACCCTTTCAAAGAACCAGCTCTTGGTTTTATTGATTTTTTTCTACTTTATTTTTAATCTGTATTTTCTCTTTGATATTTATTATTGCCTTCTTTCTGCTGACTTCAGGTTTTCTTTGTTCTTTTTCTGGTTCTTTTAAGTGGTAGGTTAGGTTGTTTGAGATTTTTCTTGTTTCTTAAATAAGGCCTGTATTTGCTATGAAATTTCCTCTAAGAACTGCTTTTGCTGCATCCCATAGATTTTGTATGATTGTATTTTCATTGTTACTTGCCTCAAGGTATCTTTAAATTTCTTTGATTTTAGCATTGACCCATTGGTTTTTTTTAATAGCATGTTGCTTAGACTCCATGTAATTGTTTTTGTTTGTTTATTTATTTATTTATTGGCTGCATTGGGTCTTCGTTGCTGCACACAGGCTTTCTCTAGTTGTGGCAAGCAGAGGCTACTCTTCATTGTGGTGCGTGGGCTTCTCATTGCAGTAGCTTCTCTTGTTGCAGAGCACGGGCTCTAGGCGCACGGGCTTCAGTAGTTGTGGCACATGGGCTCAATAGTTGTGGTGCACAGGCTTAGTTGTTCCGTGGCATGTGGGATCTTCCTGGACCAAGGATTGAACCCATGTTCCCTGCATTGGCAGGCGGATTCTTAACCACTGTGCCACCAGGGAAGTCTGCCTCTCTTTGTATTGATCCTTTTATCATTATATAGTGTCCTTCTTTATCTTTCTTTACAGCCTTTGTTTTAAAGTCTGTTTTGTCTGATGAGTATTGTGATCCCCGCTTTCTTGTCATTTCCGATTGCATGAAATGTCTCTTTCTGTCCCCTCACTTTCAATCTCTGTGTGCCCTTTGCCCTAAAGTGGGTCTCTTACAGGCAGCATATTGTAGGCTCTTGTTTTTTTTATCCAATCTGCCACTCTGTCTTTTGATTGGAGCATTCAGTTCATTGACATTTAAGGTAATTAATTGTAGATATGTATTTATTGCCATTTTAAAGCTTGTTTTCCCATTGATTTTATAAGGTATTTTTAAATATATTTATTTATTTATTTTATTGGCTGTGTTGGGTCTTTTTTTGCTGTGTGCAGGCTTTAGTTGCGGTGAGTGGGGGCTTCTCTTTGTTGTGGTGCGCGGGCTCCTCGTTGCTGTGGCTTCTCTTGTGGAGTATGGGCTCTAGGTGTGTGGGCTTCAGTATTTGCAGCACATGGGCTCAATATTTGTGACTCATGGGCTCTAAAGCACAGGCTCAATAGTTGTGGCGCATGGGCTTAGTTGCTGTGCGGCATGTGGGATCTTCCTGGAGCAGGGCTCAAACCCGTGTCCCCTGCATTGGCAGGTGGATACTTAACCACTGCACCACCTAGGAAGCCCCCCATTGATTTTATATTTGTTTGTTCCTTTTCTTTTTTTTTTCTTTTTGTCTTTTTGTTTTTCCTTTTGTGGTTTGATGATTTCCTTTTGTATTATGCTTATATTCTCTTCTTTTTGGTTTTTGTGAATCTGTTGTGTTTTTGATTTATGGTTGCCTGGTTTTTCAAGTATGTTAACACCTTCCTATATCTACTTGCTTTAGACTGGTGGTCATGTAGGCTTAAACACATTCTGGGGGGGGGAATGTGTATTTTCTTACTCTCCTCCCCCCAGTTTTATGATCTTCGTGTCCTCTCTTGCATCTTTATGTTCATCCTTTTGCTGGTCATTGTGGTTATCATGGTTACCACAGAAATGTTGTGATTGTTTTTAATCTTATTTAAGTGATTATTGTCTTACTTAAGTGATTTACTTTCCAATTGTGATTTCCACTTTCCTATAGATTATTACTTCTTTTCTGTTTAATGAAGACTTTTTGATATTTCCTTTAGGATAGGTTTAATAGTGCTCTATTCTTTTAGTTTTTGCTTGTCTGAAAAATTCTTTCTCTCTCTTTCCATTCTAAATGGTAGTCTTGTTGGGTAGAGTATCCTAGGTTGCAGAGTTTTCCCTTTCAGAACTTTGAATGTGTCTTGCCACTCCCTTCTGGCTTGCAACATTTCTATAGAGAAATCAGCTGATAGTCTTATAGGGCTTCCCTTGTAATTAACTTTTGGGGTTTTTTTTTGCTGCCTTTAGAATCCTCTAACTTTTGCCATTTTTATTATAATACGTCTTAGTGTAGGTCTCTTGGGGTTTGCCTTGTTCTCGACCCTTTGTGCTTCCTGTGTCTGGATATCTGTTTCCTTCTTAAGGTTTGGGAATTTTTCAGCCATAATTTCTTCAAATAAATTTCCAATCCCCTTTTGTCTTTCTTCTCCTTCTGGGATTCCTATTATGCATAGATTGGCATGCTTTATATTATCCCATAGGTCTCTTATATTTCTTTCATTTTTTTCTTTCTTGAGTTTCTATCTGCTATTCTAACTGAGTAATATCCATTATTCTATTTTTCAAATCACTTTTTTGTTCTTCTGCATTATTCATTCTGCTGTTCATAGCCTTTAGTTCAATTTTCATCTCTTCTAATGAATTCTCTAATTTTTCTTGGCTCCTTCTTATACTTTTTAGTTCCTTTTTACAGCAATCTGCATTTCTGTCAATAGCCTTTCTTAATTCCTTCAGTATTTTCATTATCTCCTTTTTAAACTTGGTGTCTAGTAGACTGAAGAGGTCTGTTCCATTGTTTGTTCTTTCAGGGGAATTCTCTCAATCTTTTGATTGGGAGTGGTTCTTCTGCTTCTTCATTTTACTTGTATTTCTTTTGCTGTATGAGTTTAGGAGAAACAATTATTTACTGTTGTCTTGGAGGGCTATTTTTATGTGGTATCATGCCTGTGTAGCCTGCGTAGGCTTAAAATTTTGGGGTGTGAGGGGTGTTTTTAGTATGAATACCTGCCACCTCTTTCCTCAGTGTGTGCTGCCTCTTATCCCTTTGATAGGAAGTATGACTGGTGGTGTGACCAGGGCCTGCACTAGATACTGAGCGGGGCCTCCTCTTTGCTTTCTGGTTTTCACTGCCCTGTCAGGGGCAGGGTCTGCTCCCTAGTTATTGGAATAGAAGCTCCCAGATCCATTTCTGAGCTGCATTTCTGATCTGCCGTGTGAGGTAGCTGGGATAGGAGGGCTCCCACTGGGGGAGGAGACACTGTATTCCTCAACTGGAGCTGTTCATCTGTGAGTCTCCTCTGTTGTGTCACCTTTCACCCATTGTGTGGGCTCACAAAGTACAGTGTTGTTGGCATTGCCCTTGGCCCCACCTCAACTGTGCGTATGCCAGCAGTAGGCCCTGGTATCTCTTAGGGGTTGTTTTCACAAGGCCACCAGCACAGATCGACTGAAGCCAGGTCCCAAGACTGCAGTAATCGTACACCTAGACCTACTGTGGGAGCTTTGAAGGTGGCTCAGACCCTGGCCCAGCCCAGCCCAGCCCCCGCATGTATGCATCCAGAAAGCCCACAGCTGCTAAGGCCAGACCTGTCCCAGCCATGGGAGCACCCATGGTCCATTTGGTTGTTCCACAGGTGTGGAATTTACAAAGTTGGCAGCAGAGGTGTAAATCCTTGGTTCCCACAGCTGCTGGGAGAGATTTCAGCTCTGCTTCCTTAGTCACACAGCCCTTTATGCTCAGCTGTGGTTTCAGCCCCACCTCAGTATGTGGGCAACCCACTGGTGTCTGCTTCCAGGGATGTCAAGGTGACTGGGGCATGCAAGCCTGCCCAGGCGGGAGGGGGTCAGGGTGGCAGCTGTGGCATGCAAGACTACCCAGGCAGTGGCCAGTGCCTAGGGAAAGAGGCTGCAATGGCAGCTCCACCCCTCCCTTTGCACACCACTTAACAATGGCACTTTGATTCTGTGGTGACCTGGGCTTCTTCTGAGAACGCTACTGGTTATGGCACTCCACACTCCAGCGCCTTCAAGCTGTCCCTGCACAGCCAACAGCAGTCCTCTCCCCGGGTCTGTTCTCCAAACCCCGCATTCCAGCCCTGACTTGTACCAACAGAAGTATGTCTCACTGAGGCCCACAGGGCCGTGGCATGGACCTTCTGTGTAGGTCTCTCTATGTCCTACTTGCCAAAAACTGGTTGTTGCGCTCTCTTCTGAGCCTGTGAAGCTCCTCTTCTGTCCCAGCTGATCTCCCTGCCAGTGATGGGACTTCCCAGGGTGTAGGAACCTCTCCTTTCCTTCAGCTCCCTCCCAAGGGTGCAGATCCCATCCCGCTTCCTCTTTTTATTTCCCTTCCATCCTACCCAGTTAGGTGGAGATCTTTCTCGTTCTTTCAGGTGTTTGAGGTCTTCTGCTTGTGTTCAGTAGATGTTCTGTGGGAATTGTTCCATTTGTAGATGTATTCTTGGTGTATTTGTGGGAAGAGGTGAGCTCCATGTCCTACTACTCCACTATCTTGATTCTTCCTTCGTATTTTCTTTTTAGCAGATGTTCAAGCATGTTCATGACTCACGTCATTTAATCCTCAGAATAACAAAGGAGAATAGGCAGGAAAACTATATATAAATACAAGTTTTTAACCAAACCCTAAGATAATTCAAATCCCTTCTCCAAATCACATTGGTACTGTGTGGCAGAGCTGGGACTCTAATTTTTCTTGCTTAGTGGTCCTGAGAACTGGCTCTTGTTTAGTACATAACGCTGCCTTCCTCTTGTCATTTGCCAGATTCTGTGAGGCTTTACAGGATCTCTTGTGTCTGTTTCTTTCTGTTTCCACTATGGTCATCTTATCTTGTACCTTCATTAACACTTGCCTGATCTAAATTCTCCCCCTGCTTTAGGCTCTCTCCTGTCCCGTTTTTGTGGTGTACAGCTACAGAGTAGTTTTCTTGTCATGCTACTCCTCTTGTTCAAAAACTGTCACTTCATTGCTTATGAGGTGAAGTTCTTCCAGATTCCTCAGTTACTTGTTACCTGAAGTCTTCAGCCAGAATTCCTTTCTTCTCTAAGGAAGTAGGGGGGAAAATGTGTCCAATCTAGATGTGTTTTTGTTTGCCCTAAACATTGCTTTTTAAAAACATGAGCCAACATTTTTAAGATCAGGAGATTTTGTTTAAAAGATCAGACTCTTGAAAAGTGGAAAATCTGGCAAGACTAGGCCTGCATTCTTGTGTGGCAAAAAATAGGCTGTTGCTGAGGAAATAGCTGCCTGCTTTAGACAAGCCAGGCTTTTTCTACTTCACCCATCAGTCCCTGTTGTCTTTTTGACACTGAGGCCTTCATTTAGAACCTTTTACCATCACACTCATGTTGTAATTTTCTTATAATGGAGAAATATTTTTCTTGAGCTTGGTTCTCTTATGAAATATTAGAAAATAAGACTCAGGACTGTGTTACAAGAAAAATTAGAGCATGCTTCTTTACAGTATTCCTACTTACTAAAGTGTAAGCAAAGCATGTCTGTGTCAAAAGAATAGAACTTTTCTTATGCCTAGCTCAGTTCATTCATTGTCAGTATGGTACACATTGAGTATTTTGAGTTTCCCACGTTTGATTTAGGACATCTAAAAGGTAGCAGAGCTAGGATTCAGCTCCAAAGCCCATATTCTTTTCGCTGTATCATTAAGTATCTGAGTTCTGGTAGCATTGTATGTTTCTGCCATAATGCTAACCAGAACTACTCAACATACATGTACTTTGCAACATGGTAGCAGTTTAGTAAATACAGTATGTTAAGTGATTCTCTCAAGAAGTAAAGGCAATAAACAGTTTGTTGTGTTTGAGATGTCTTATATATATCCTTTTTTTTCCCCATCTTTTTGAGATATGGACATTTCCCAAAGGGCTATATTTCTTATTATTTCTTCACATCCCCAGTGATGAATTAGAATAAAAGTCAACTCTTGATTTTCTAGGTTTAAATTTAGATTTAATTTTTGGTAGTGCAAGCTGGCATAGCCCTTTTCGAGTAGGAGTATCCAAGAATGGCCCAAAATCTCTTGCTTGGAATTTCAAGTAGCTGAAGCTGTTTGGAGGTTAAATCTTTTTGATACAGTATCACTCTTCTGGTTATTTTCTGGTATAGCCTGCAAAGGGGTTTTGTTGATTTTGGGACAGAGAGATTGGATATTATCTGATCTTGGGGAGAATTTTCACTGAGATATTGCATTAATCCCTGATCTCAGGTGTAAACTTTTCTAGAAGGTGTAAACTTTTCTAGTGTTTAAACTAGATGAAGATTGATTTTTAGCTAGTGTTTCAAAAAAGATTTGTGTAGGCTAAAAAATATTTTCTATAAGTGTTTATGGCCCTTATGTTGCATTGCATATGTCATCTTCATTTTAGTCGTAGCTTTTAGTATACCTTATATGTGGGTCAGTCCCTTGAAAAATAGATGGTTTATGTGTAATATTTCCTTTAAAAATAATTCTTTGTCAGGAAATCTTGACTAGATAGAACATCTGACCATGTCAGGTTATATGTAGTGGCATTTTTTTAAATCAACGGAATCAGAAAAACTCACATTGCTGTATAACAGGAAACAGTTATGCAGAATGTATTTTAACCTTGGGGAAAATTACTTAATTCTTCTGACTTTGATTTTCACATATATAAAATTAAGAATTAATTTAGATCAGTATTAATTGCTGTGTATAAGAACTGCTTATGGAAAATGAAGAAACTACATACATTTAAGTCTACCCCAAAGGGTTCTGATTTAGTAGGTTTATTTAGAGTAAGGTTTTTTAACCTCAGAATTATTGACACACAGGGCTGGGTAATTCTTTGTTCTGTGGGCTGTCCATTGTGTAGGATGTTTAGCAGCATCTGTGGCCTTTACCCACTAGATGTTAGTAACAGTCCCACGCCCCAAGTTGTGACAACCAGAAATGTCTCCTGACATTGCTAGAGGTCCACAGGGGACAAAATCACCCCAGGTGGAGAACCACCTTTCCAGAGTCAGATCTAGAAATCTGCCTTTTTTTACTAGCTGCGTTGGTAATTGTATCAACTCTTAAAAAAAAGAGCTGAGTCAAGCATTTTTGCTGATTTTTCCATACATGGTATCTTTGCAGATAAAAATTAAGAAATCCATGTATAGTCAAGTTTTTAGAACATTTGGGTATTTCTCTTTGAAAAAGAATTGTCCAACAGTTTGATTGCATCAAAATGCAATTGTGAAAATGCATAACTAAAACTGGTGGTGCTTGTTTGAATCTAAAAATTCTTTATAAAGAAATTTCCCTTTCAATGTTTTTAGTTGGTGATTCCATATGGCCTTTTGTTTCATTAGGATCAAGCTGCTAGAGACATGAAGAGGCTCGAAGAAAAGGACAAGGAAAGAAAAAACGTAAAGTAAGTTGTTTTCTTCTTCCTCAAAAAGGTTACATAAAAATTGCTACAGTATTGCAAAGCCTATACCCCCAAAAGTATATAGAGAAAAATTAAAATATACAAATGTCTTGACAAAGTTATTCCTGTATCTTGAATAATATTTCTGTAGGTAACAGAGATGACTTTTCATTTGTCATAATTAAAGAGCATTCTTTCTGGTATTCAACTATAAATAGTTTTTAGTAAACACAAGAATGAGTTACAGAGGGAATTGAGAACATCATTACTAAAGTTTGGGTTCATTTTTCTGAGTTTCGTCCCATAACTAATATTAAATAGGTTTATGCCTGTGTGATTTATTTTTAAGTAATGGTGATTATATACAAAAAACTGTATATTATAATAATAAAACTTAGTTTATTTAAGGGGTGACATGCTTTAGCAACTAGTCAGAACTTGAAATACTGTATTTTCTAGGAAAGAGAATTCTCCTCTTTCCCTTGCTGAATATACCCTTCTTAAGGCTTTTGCTACCAAGCACAAGAAGGCATGGTTGGACTTTTCCCTCTACTTGGCAATCAGTGCTCAGGCCCTCCCCCAGGTTCCTGTGCCATATGGAGGTTCAGCCCTCTCTTTGGTGCACATTGTGTGTTGCATTCTCTTCCAGCTGCCCTACCTTGATGGTGTTGCTTGCCTTAGGAATTCAAGTGCTCTAGGTTAGGCAGAAAGTCTGATTAAAAAGAGATGGTTGTGGGAACTAAGCAACCATACTTTCCATAGCTCCTGAGAGATGCACGTGGCAATGGTCCACTTTTCCATGTGAGCTGTTTGGGAGTTTTAGTCCCAAATTTTATAAGGAGTTGACGTAGTTTTTCTCTCTGTCCCCAAGGATTTTGGCTGAGTGCAGTTACTCCAGGGCTAGAAACTCTAGGGCACATCAAGAAAGTTGTGACAACCTTTTTAGTGTATACCAAATGCAGGTTATTATAATCTTTTTAATATAAAATGCTTTCCACAATGCATTGCGTTTGTTGTATGGGGTTGACAAGGCAAGGGTCCTTGGGTGTCTCTCTTCAAAAGTTTTTACTCCCTATATTCTTGTTAGTATTTGATGTTTCTAGGGGTACCATATCATCCCATTCAAAAGAAATGCAAACTGCAGCTTATAGAGTGAAACCAGACATACATGGTGGATGGATAGTTTACAGTGTGCTTATTGCTGCTTTGTTATTGTTAGTGTTGAGAGTTCCTGTGCTGTATGGAATTCAACACTAATGTGCTATAAGTACGGAGCTGGGTATGTGGAACATTTGCAGGGAAGTTTGTTTCTCCGCTTGTTTTTCCAGGGGTATTCGAGATGACATTGAAGAGGAAGATGACCAAGTGAGTTCCTATGCAGTATTTCTATCTTTTACTTTTACCCCACAAAGTCTGTCCTGGGGACAAGCTAGAGCTTGCCTTCACTGAAATGGCCATTCCTGACGTTCAGCAGGGAATGTCATTTTACTTGCTCCTTTACGACATGTGTGACCAGTTAGTAATATAAAGATTCATGTGGCTTTCCCCCATGTTGAAGATTGAAGTTTTGATCAACTATGATATCAGAAACTGTTTATTCTGGTAAATCAAGAAGTAGAGTAGTGTGGAATCTACAGATGTCCTCTAGCAACATCTTACCTCTACCTGTTTCTGAGGGTTCTGTTTGTGATTCTTGTGTTTCAGGGTGAAACATTAATTAAATGACTGTCCATTAGTATTTTTTTTCCTTTAGTATTTTTTTTTCTTCATTCAGTTGTGGGATGGTGAGAAGGGAACCAGAGTGATCCCTTTCCAGGTTTGTGGCCCTTCTAATCAGTGTCAACTTCCAAACTTGGATTGGTAAAGCCACAGCATGTGTTCCACAGCTATAGGCAGGATAGGTAGACACCCCACCCCAGGAAGGCTGTGGAACAGACAGATCTGTAAGTCTTCTGTTAAGCAAGCTAAATCGTTTTATGGTAGTAACTGTCTCATTCATTTCCTCTGATTATCCCTCTGAATACTGCTATTGTTAAAGGAATCATTGCTAGTAAGAGTCTTGCCTTACTTGGTAGGTATTTAAACTGTGCAGTCATCTGGTATACTGTGTGCACTAATTACAGGAGCAGAAATGTTCTCAATTATACTTGGGAATGACTGCGTTCTTGTGCTTTCCTGCAGGAAGCTTATTTTCGATACATGGCAGAGAATCCAACTGCTGGTGTGGTTCAAGAGGAGGAGGAAGATAATTTGGAATATGATAGTGATGGAAATCCAATTGCACCTTCCAAAAAAATCATTGATCCTCTTCCTCCCATTGATCATTCAGAGGTATGGTGTTTCTTGCTGAATTTGACTTTTCTTTCAAGCTGATACAGTTTTCTTCAGCTTTAATATTTAGGTGTTGCCAATATCAGTGTGCTCCTGATTCATACTCCTTATTATGTCATGAGACTGTTTCTTTGGGATCTTGTCATCTTTGCCAAATGGTTGATTCAGAAGGTGACTGAGTGCTTGAAACTTTGTAGCCTGTGCTGTTGAAGGTATAGCTGAGTCACTTGCTCACATTCAGTTTTAGGCTAAGAATTTTCTTCAAGCAATTGTACTTGTTTTCTACACCATCACTTACCGTCTTCCTTTCACAGTGGGTCCCTGGGGCTGCATTTGCTTTTTAATTGCTGTAAATCTGTATTATTTCTCCCAGATCTGGGGCAGATGAGAGGCAGTTCCTTCAGAGTGAAACCAGGAATTACATGGTCCTTAAATCAGGAAAAGGAAACAAGGCCATCAGTGTACTCCCTCAGGGGGAAAAAAATCAGTATTTCATCCAGGTTAAATATCAGACTAGAGCTTACATACCCTAGTGATTCTAGATCTAGAGCAGTGACTCTCAAAGTGTGGTCCAAGGAGTCCTAGAAGGATCTTTTCATGGGGTCTACAAAGTCAGAAGACTTTTCATAGTAATACTAAGACTATTTGCCTTTTTCACTGTCAGCATTTGCACCATTGACAAAAAATAACGCTGACACATTAGCATGAATCAGGACAGTGGTACCAGTTGTTCTAGTAGTCATTGTATTCTCCCTGCCAGACCATCACAGTTACCCCCCCACCCTCCAAAAAAGCCAGTTTCACTTAAGAATATCCGTGATGAAACAGTAAATATTATTTATTAAATCTTGACCCTTATGTTACATGTCTTTGTATTCTGAGTGACAAAATAGGAAGGGCAAATCATTTCTGTTGCATGCCAAAATATGACAGTTGTCTCAAGGAAAGACACTTGGGTGTTCGAGTTATGAACTGAGCGAGCTGCTTTTTTTCATGGAATACCATTTTTTACTTGAGGAAATGAGTGACACTTCAAGGAAGACAATTAAAAGCATCTATTGCCAGTGATAGAAATTCAAGCTTTCAAGCAAAAATTAGAATTTGGGAAACTTGTATTTACCACGGTGTGCTTGACAGCTTTCTAATACTTAAAGTCTGTTGATAATCATCCGTGGTGTATGTATTTTTTAATTACATATTGAGATGTTTCGGTTGATCCACAAACCATCTCAGTGAACCAGCATTTTCAGATGGCCAATGCATGATGTTACAGAATCGTGCATGAGTAAAGGCTCCATTCAAAGTTCATGATAGACCATGAATTATAATGTAACAGAATGTGAAGGTTCTGTGATATGGTTTCATATTACAGAATGAAAATAACCTTTAAGAAGTGTCCATTTGGAGACTCCCACAGGAGGGTTTCCAGGACACTCCAGAAGTCTACAGGGGTAGAAAGGGAGGCTGGCGCCTTCCTGGAGAACAAGTGAGTTGGGCTCAGCCGAAAAGCAAGCCTAGCCCTAGAAGGAGAAGTTTCTGGAACTGGATGCTTAAGAGGCCTATTCCTCTCAATTGTGGAGTCATCCTCGAAGGGTCTGCTCACTCAAGTTACACAGTTCTGGAACATCCTAGATGATATGGCTGAAAGTAACCCTGAAAGCTATAAGAAATTCATTCAACAGCAGCTGAAAGATGGGAGACAGCTCTGTGCTGCCCCAGAACCACACCTCTGTCTACAAACCAGGATCCTGAAACCAAAAGAAAAAATGCTTTTTGTCAACCTATGTCAGTGGAAAAGGATCCCAGCTCCCCAGTCAGCCACTCATCCAGTACCTCTAAGTGTTGGCAGACCAGAAGATATGTCTGAGACATCAGATGTTTATACAGTCATCGATGTTGCCTACCATCCTGATGTTCTCCAGGCAGCAGAAAAAGACCAAATGAAAAAAAGATCAACTAATGCAGATGGCCATGAAATGCATTGAGGAACAACTCCAGTTCACTCTCTCAAACTCTTACCATTTTACCAAATTTAGAATAAAAGGAAGCGTTCACAGAATGAAACAAAATCTGATGGGAATCCAAACTGATCCCACAGATGTAAGAGAGAAAATGAGAAAGGAACTAACCCTTGAACAGATAAGAAGCAGTACTGTGAGCAATTCAGATCAGTTTCCTCAACTTTTACTGCCAAAAGACCAAGTTTCACTTGAAACAAGGTGTCTGATAGAAGAGATCTCTAGTACAGAGATTGAAGTGGAGATGAAGACACCAGCCTGTGAATTAAAAATTGTGGCAGATCAGAATGAGAAACCTCTGAAAATTGAATTAAAAGTTGAACTACCTGGTATTATTAATTCAGTATCTCTCTGTGACCTTAGTGTTTCTGAGGATGATTTATTGATTGAGATCTCTGAGAAGTACAGATTACATCTGAATCTTCCAGAATCTGTGGATACTGAAATGACTACAGCAAAATTTATCAAAGAGAAAGCTACATTAATTGTCACAATGCCATTGGTGTAAGTTAAGAGCATCGTGTATTTGGAGTTTTCAGTGATAGAGTCATATGAATTGGAAGGCCTTCATTCTGGGTGAAGAAGTTTATCTTAAACGCTAGTTTCATTTTCTAAGAGTTCCTTTTGATGGAATGAGATTTTCTCAGCTGTTTTTTTTTTTTAATTCTTTCTCTTTATCAGGTAAACTTGGCATCAAGCAGAAATCTAAAAATAGTACTGCCATGATATACTTGTTTTGAAGATATTTGTAATGGTCTTAAGTAACTGAAATATCATTTGGGAAAAGTCTATTCCAAGTATTCAATAACGTGAGCATTCTTGGTTTACTGGTTGAAATAATTGTCTCTAATAAACTTTTGCATCAGGAATAAAAATAAAAGTGTCCACTTGTCAAGGTTTACTGTAGTACCAAAGAAAAGTCCACAAGCAATCTGAAAAGGTTGTTAATAAATACTCTTGGGACTTCCCTGGTGGGCCAGTGGTTAAGAATCCACCTTCCAATGCAGGGGATGTGGGTTCGATCCCTGGTTGGGCAGCTAAGATTCCACATGCCACAGGGCAACTAAGCTGTGTGCTGTAGAGCCCGCGCACTGCAACTAAGACCCAGTGCACCCAAATAAATAAATAAAGTAAATATTTTTTAAAAAATTGTGATACCTCATAGATATTCATCTAAGAAAATACTCTCTTCCTTTTTCCAACTGCATATCTTTGTGAGGCCAGATTTTCTTCCTTGGCTTTAATCAAAACAACATATTGCAGCAATTTGAATGCAGTAGGAAATGTTTTCTTATTAAAAAGATTTGCAAAAATGTATGTTACAAAATAGTTATTTTTATTAAAGCATTTATGTTAAAGTGTATAGGGTTTATTTTAAGATGAGTTATAAATTAAAATTTTTTCTCAGCTTTTATTTTAATACAAGTGAATATCAATAGATTTAACCTACGTAAACAAAAGCTCATTGTGTTTCTGTTAAGTGTAAAGGGTACCTAAGACTAAAAAGCTTGAGAACTAACTACTGGTCTAGACTGGAGAATGGGTTATATTCAGTTTTTTAAACGTTTCCTTTTGCACAGCTGTTACCGCATAAAGAGTTGGCATTTTACATGTGGCATATGAAACTAAATATGTGAAACTGATCTAGGAGGATGCATCCATGATAAAGAGTGAAAATCTAAGGAAAAGCACAAGTTTTTGAAATAGTCATCTAGTAAAATAATTGAGATACTTGACAAAGTGCTCAAACTTCATTATCCTGCCTGGGGTATCCCACAGTTGTCCTAATATTATGAGAAGTCTGCCAGGAGAGACCAGATATGAAGAAAGGACACACCTTTCTTCACATTCTTCTTTTTTTTTCTTCCCTCTCTTTTGGATTGAAAAAAAACATGTGTGTGAAAAATTTACAATTTGTAAATTTTTAATGTGATAATATGCTAGTGTTTTGTATTCTTAGTACAGTAAACTACGAAAGAGTAGCAGAAATGACTTCTTTCATTTTTGGAATTGGAAATGCTTGGCCATACATTTTTTTAAAATTATGTAAATAGTTCCATGTTTTTAAAAAGAATGGAACTCCCTCTAAAGGTAGAACTCTCCCTAAAGGAAATATTAGATACGTTTTTAAATGCCTAGACCTAGGTAAACAGCTTACTGCAAAACGTATTTAAAAGTTATATGGTGGAATATCTGAATCCTTTGGCATTAGAAATTCCTTAGCCTTCATCAAGGCTCTTCAAACCTGAGGTATCCTTAAGAGTCTCTTTAGGAAGTAGGTTGGTGTTTATATTGAAAACAGTAATAGGAAAAAGTACTGGCTGTACTTTCAGGATTTGTGTCATGAAAAAGTGAATTCCTTTGTTCTCTCTAGCTGACTATGGCTTTACTTATGTAATATTTGTGAACGATTATTTTGCATTAAAATCAAACTTACAGGATTGAATCTTGAATTCTAGACTAACTTTGAATAATTGGACCTGCAGATTGACTATCCACCATTTGAAAAAAATTTTTACAATGAGCATGAAGAGATAACCAACCTCACTCCACAGCAGCTAATAGATCTCCGGCATAAGCTCAATCTTCGGGTAAGTCAGCTATTAAAGCAAATATTCATATTAATTTAATTAGTCCAGGGTTAGTATTACTGCTTATCCAAACTGAAAAAATCTTGAATTTCGTTTTTAATAGTCCCTGAACTATCTTTGATAGAGTAATAATTAGATTCCTTGGGCTCTTGTGTCTTGATCTTATTATTTTAGTCTTATAGCTATTTTAGAATAGGATTAATTTTTCTTTTATGTGATGCACATGAATGCTATATGTATATGTTCAGTCAACTTTGTGTTGTATTGTGTTGGAACAATAGGTCATGTGACCTTAAAACTAATCAAGTATTTCTGCATTGAGAACAATGTGCTAAAGACCTGTGTTGGGTCAGCTAGAGACAAAGGCAGGGGGAAGAGGAGACAAGATTAATAGATGTGAACAATATGGGAAGTCTTAGAATATTTTGAAATAAAGATACACTTGCTTCTCAAACTATATACAGCACCCTTTTTTTTTTTTATTTATTTTTATTTTTTTTTTTGGGGGGGTTACACCAGGTTCAATCAACTGTTTTTATACACATATCCCCATATTCCCTCCCTTCCCTGACGCCCCCCCCCCTCGAGTCCCCCCCACCATCCCTGCCCCAGTCCTCTAAGGCATCTTCCATCCTCGAGTTGGACTCCCTTTGTTATACAACAACTTCCCACTGACTATTTTACAGTTGGTAGTATATATATGTCTGTACAGCACCCTTTTTTAATTAGAAGAAGAAATTAACAACTTTAAAAAAATATGCATGCACTAATATCAGAATAATAGTTTAAATTGTCCACTAAAAAGCTTTGGGTTGCACACGGGCCACATTGTTTAAGGTGCTGCTAGATGTTAAGTGAAACACACAGATAATACAGCCATGTCTGCTCTGGTGTGGACAAGTTTGAACTTGTGTTTTCTAAGGGATAGGGGGCGGTGGTGTGTGTGTGTACATGTACTTGTCTGTTTTCCAAGAAGTACCCCTTCAAAAAAACTTTTAAGTGAAATCCTGATTGGAAATATCATCATCACCTGAGAAGCACTGAAAGGTTACCACTGTTGGAGTCAGCATGGAGGTGGGCCCAGTTCCTCACCTAGCACAGCTCTAACACGCTTGGCAGTGTCTGGATCATCATTAAGCTTGGCCGTTAGCTCTTCAGGCATAGCTGAGATTGGCGATAGTAGATAATATCTTTATAACTAGCGGGAATAGACGTGTCAGAATTTGGAGCTCATTTGCACTCTTTATTTCAAGGGTAAATTTTATTTTTTCTACCACCTGGTTAATAGTTATGAAATGGAAAAAGATATATTAATGACTTTTTCCAATTTATTGACCATTATTTCTTTTTAATTTCTTATGAAAAAATTAATTTTGATTTAAGAAATTTCTAGGCTCTTAATCATTTAAAATGATATGCCTGTTATTACAGGAATATTTATCTTGGAGTTTTTAATATGAGTTTTTAGATCTGTTATTATTTGAATTTTACATTTTCAAACAGTGTAGGCTATTAGCTACAGACTTGTGTTTTCACTTCTTCATATTCCAACTAAATGCTAGGTAGATACCAGCAAATGTTGTTGAACTTCTAATTCTGTTTATTTTGAAGTACAAGTCATTCCTGCAAGTTGTCTTTATCTCTAGGTCTCTGGTGCTGCACCTCCCAGACCAGGAAGTAGCTTTGCTCATTTTGGGTTTGATGAACAACTTATGCACCAGATTCGGAAGTCTGAGTACACACAGCCCACTCCAATACAGTGCCAGGTAAGTAAAACATAATGAAAGAAAAATGACATAGAATGACTATGACTTTTTTTTTTTAACAGGTCAAAGCAATAAAAGTGTTTAGTACAGAACTGTATTGACATGGGTAGAATTTTTGAAACCTTTAAAAATTAAAGAGCAAGAATGAATTTTTTTACCACTCTTAAGAAGTTGCTGGCTGCTCTCACCTTCTGAGATGGCCCACATTCTGTCTGTGGAATGTGTGTGTCTCTGAGTAAACTGCTTTCACCTCACTATGGCTCACTCTCAAGTTCTTTCCTGTGCAAAGCCAAGGACCCTCACTTGGCAGCCTATCCTAGGAACTCTCCTGAGACCTAGGACATGAGGTGGTTGCCTCCCCCTCCCCACTTTTCCTTTGATTATAAAAATGTAGCCACTTAGTTCACAGGGCAGAGCTCTCTTGCCTGCCCGCTTGTCCTTCACAAGCGTCCCATATTAATAAATATACTTCTTACCTATTTGAAAAAAAAAGTTGTTAAGGGGCTGGGAAATGTTCTTTTGTGTCCGGTAAATGTCTTGAAAGTATGATGTGAAGAAAATGGTTCATTAGGCCTAACCTGAACAAAATGAAATTTGTGTGTGGAGAAATTTAGCACTGTCAGTTACAAGGATTCCTTTGTCCATGGCCTGAAAACTCTCATTTTTAACTGAAAGTAATAGCTTCTATTTCCCATTTGTATATGGATTTTATTCATTTCTACACAGTTCAGTATGTGGATGAGACAGAGTCTCTACCTTCACAAGGGAGACAAATTTTTCAAAATTTTAGCAATGATAATATTTCCTACAAATCAAGAAGTTTATAGAAATTCCAGGTATTTCTTGTTATTCCATAGCCAGTATGCATAGCCCAGGACATTTTTGATCCATTGGAAATGTTATTAATAGTCATTTACGCTTCCCCAGAATTTCTTTGAGTATATCTTTAAAATTGAATACTGTTTTTTTCCTCTAGGGTGTACCTGTGGCACTAAGTGGTAGAGACATGATTGGCATTGCCAAAACAGGCAGTGGGAAAACTGCGGCCTTTATCTGGCCCATGTTGATTCATATAATGGACCAGAAAGAATTGGAACCAGGTGATGGACCAATTGCAGTGATTGTGTGTCCTACTAGGGAGCTTTGCCAGCAGGTATGTGCTTTGTGTAGAATGCCACCTTCCATATGTGAACTAAATAAGGGACTAACCAGTCAAGTGGGTAGAATTGCCAGGACACTTTTTTTTAGACTGTAGTGAAATACACAGAATTTACTATTTCAACCATTTTTAAGTGTACAGTTCATTGGCTACCAGGAAACTTCTGGAAAGTATTATGTATTTTCTACATAACCAAATGATACGGGAACTGTATTGTAAGCTCCCAATATCTTTCTCCTGGATTAATTCATTTTGTTTAGTAGGAAGGCAATAGCAGCGTCGGGAAAAGAAATGAAGAAGAATAATCACAGAATTTTAGATAGCCTGTTAAGATGTGATAATGGTACTCTGTTCACTTACTTTATAAATAAAATTGTGTTTTTAAAGCATTTTTCTAGCTTTTGATTTTCTGTTGACATCACATTCTGTGTGTTTTTCGTAACTCCCTTTTGGGATATGACAGAGGCATTTGTTAGTGTCACAGTTTGTTAATATGTCATTATGTCAACTTTGTAGATCCATGCGGAATGTAAGCGGTTTGGGAAAGCATATAATCTCCGATCAGTGGCCGTGTATGGAGGAGGGAGCATGTGGGAGCAGGCCAAGGCCCTTCAGGAAGGGGCAGAGATTGTTGTCTGTACACCAGTAAGTGTGTCTTGGGTTTAAATAGCTTAGCCTCTCTTGCTGTGGAAAAGAAATGGTTAGTTGTTGGAGGACATTTACCCTAAGATGTGGTAAAGCAGGGTTGAGAATCCTCTGATGCAGTGATGGCTGGTGGCCTTGGTTTAATTTTGATTTCTAGACTAAAATAGCAGTCCAGTAAGATTCTCTCTATGCTACAAACTCCCCTCTATATCAAACAATTTTTCTTATGCTCTCCTAGAAAATATCTGTGCTTACTGAGAGCATCAAGAACGAGAAAGATGTTCAGAGTGTGGTCAGGACTGCCTCAAAGATTGTAGTTTAAATGTTAAAACCCATCCATGAGGCTTTAACTTGGGTAATTTCAGAATGCCTCACAAAAAAATAGTTGTGACCATCTTTCCACAATTTAAATCAAAATTGATGTAAAGGAAGAATCCCGTTGAGTTTTCAGATTTTCTGTTCTTTTAGGCTCTGTAGTGAGTAAAGTCCGACGCTGCTAGACTAGTGTATATTACAGTCTAAAACTGGAGTATTAGCACTTTTGCCAAGAGCAGAACTCTAGAAAGTTCTTGTAAATGCCTTTCATTATATAGTCGGCTCTCCACATCGGTTGGGTTTCCCTGTGCGTTCCACCAACCAAGGATTGAAAGTGTTCAGGGGGAAAAAATTCCAAAAAGCAAAACTTGAATTTGTTGTGTGCTGGCAACCATTTACATAGCATTTACGTTGTTTTAGGTATTACAAGTTCAGATGACTTAAAGTATATAGGAGGGTGTGTGTAAGTTGTACCATTTTGTTTAAGGGACTTGAGCGTCCTCGTGGGAGGTGAGGGCGGGTGCTCCTGGAACCAGCGTCCAGCAGATACTGGAATGCCTCTGCTCACTAGTCATTTTCTGGATCTCATAGGGCCGGCTGATTGATCATGTGAAGAAGAAAGCTACCAACCTTCAAAGAGTCTCTTACCTTGTATTTGATGAAGCAGATCGAATGTTTGACATGGGATTTGGTATGCCTTGAGTACCAGTTTTTTCTGTCCCCATCCTCATGATACTAGTTTTTTCCATGTCTTTCTAGACATAATTTTTTCTCTGCATGAGAGAAGCTAAAAATACTCCTGGATAGGGTTAGACCATAGAGATATAGCTAAGACATTAACTATTTTTAGAAGTTCTTTCAGGAAGAGTATGTTAGGCTTAACTGGGTTGAGGACAGTTGAAAGTGCCTGTGACTATAAGGGGAATATCGTCTCTAGACTTTATTCATGTGCCTTTGATTGTGGAGGTCAAGGTCTGTGTTCTTAGGTAGGTGGATGTCATATCATTCAGGGCCTTTTGCATTCCTGTCCTCCTTTACTCAACCAGCTGTGTGAAAATTCTAAATAGTTATCTTTATTGATTGGAACACCACTGGGCCCAGCTCGGCTAGGTGCTGGGGTAAGTTTCATACTGAGTGATATAGGTGTAGGAGTTCCAGAATTTCCTTAATTCTTATAATGTCTTATATGAAGATTTTTACTAAAATGATTTTTTTCCAGTATCCCAAACTGTCATACAGAGGTATAATACTAATTTTACTGCTCTGCTTCTTCCAGAGTACCAGGTGCGATCCATAGCAAGTCATGTCCGTCCTGACAGACAAAGTGCGTGTGAAGCCATTTTGTTAAGCCACATTTGTACTGGGAATAAACACCGGTTTATTTTATAAGCACTCAGAAATGATCATGTGTGTGCTAGGGAGGAACCATGAAGGGGGAGGTAATGGTGGTTTATCTGAGCTGGACAGGACCTTAGAGCTTATCAGATAGAACTCGCTCATTTTTATAGATGATAAAACCAAGGCTGAGAATTAAATGACTTGCCCCATTTCATAGTTTTATCACTGGCCAGAGGCAATACACAGTGCAGATATGCTGATTTTAAGTCCAGAGCCTTTTTCTGAACCATGCTGACAGCCCGTCTTAACTGAAAATGTATAAAGTTAGAATAAAGGCAGTTTTTTTTTCCTTAGTGAATTAATTTTTAAACTAAATTTAAAGTTCAGGTGCGTTTATTTTTTTAAAAATTGAGCAGTGAATGTCAGTAGGAAGCTTAGTGGGTATTCAAAAAAGAAGTCGTATTGTTTAACAGAATTTACTTTACCTTTTAGCGCTCTTATTCAGTGCAACTTTTCGGAAAAAGATTGAAAAACTGGCCAGAGACATCCTGATTGACCCTATTCGTGTGGTGCAGGGGGATATTGGAGAGGTAACCCTAAGCAGGGCTGGATGGGATCCAGTGGGTTATTTCTTATATTATGGTGACATGGAATTAATTTCTCACTCTTGAGAGAAAAAAATGTTATGCATTTGTAGATGAAGCAACATGTTTCAAAATTTACTTTAAAAACACAAGGGTTGGGGGGATTAGGTGCAGCATGATTGGCAAAATGTTAATTGTTGAAGTTTGGTGATGGATACATGGGCATTGATTTTTGTTTATTTTACTCTTTTTGAATGTTAAAATTTTTTTCCACAATAAAAGTTTTTTTAATATATATATTAAAATATATATAAATATATTAAATATATATATATGTATATAGGGGTGAAAAGAGCAAATTTTGCCTGAAAGACTGCTGGTCAGTTAGGATGGAACCAACATCTTAAGTGATTTGGGGAGGAGGCCTGCACAGCGTGGAACGGGGAGATTTGAAAGGCCTGGTGAAAATGAGTTAAAGTTTTTTTTTTTTCCTTACCTATACATATGCCCTATGTGGAAAATTTCTCTGAATTGTGACTTGGAAATTAATTAAGGCTGCCTTGAGAATTCCTTAATTTGCTTGCTATATTAAAGTTCTGTGCAGTTAGCTTTTTCACCTTGTCTGCTTTTCGTTGCTGAGTGCCTTCTGTGTGTGTATGAATTGTACTAGGAACAGTTAGTGGGAAGGACAAGAAAAGGAGCTCTTACTCTGTTGAGAATAATCTGAATAGGCATATGGAAAAGAATTGCAAAGCATTGGGGCTTACAGATTATTTAGGTGTATGTACACATCAGGGGAGGTGGAGAGCACTGTGATTAGAGAAGGGATGCAAAATTTGAGCTGCACTTGACTTACTGAAGGAAGGCCCAAGGTGAAGAGGGATTATTCAAGGTTCTTATAGATGCAGGTAAAAATGTGATGGCTGGTCCTTTCTCAGGTGCCTTGTGGCACAAATGTTGCAATTATCTTTTTCATTTATTTCTTTTCAGGCAAATGAAGATGTGACTCAGATTGTGGAGATTCTCCATTCTGGGCCTAGTAAATGGAACTGGCTCACCCGGCGTCTAGTGGAGTTTACCTCTTCAGGGAGTGTCCTCCTGTTTGTTACTAAAAAAGCTAATGCCGAAGAGTTAGCCAATAACCTTAAACAGGAGGATCATAATCTTGGCCTTCTCCATGGCGACATGGATCAGAGTGAAAGAAACAAGGTTATTTCAGACTTTAAGAAAAAGGACATCCCAGTCCTAGTGGCCACAGATGTTGCAGGTAGGGTATGAGTTTCCCCAGTAACCTTAGGTTCCTGTGTTGTAAGGGTGCTCTGTCTTGCTGTTTAAGAACTTTAATATCTGAGGAGGCTGATTGAAGGCTCTGCTGGCCTGGCTGGCCACGCCCTCTGGAGGAGCAGTTCAGAGCACAGTGATCACAGTCTGGGGCTCCGGGTACCACTTTTCACTTAATGTTCCTCTCTGCAATTGGAAGACATTTGGGGAAGAAATTGTTTACACAGTTATATCATAGGCTGTGCCCTTGTTGTGTGTCTGAATATAGTAGATATCTTACATTGATTATGTAGTTTGGCATATACTTCACTCAAGATAAGAAAAAATTTTGAAGTGTGAGTTTTGAATTTGTTCTGCTGAGTTTTAATATCTACGCTTAAAAACTGGTATTTTCTCCCAGAAAGGAGATCACTTCTCAGCTTCAAGACACATTTGATGTTGGTTTTAATTTTTTTTTAACATATTTCTGGTGCAAGAGAGAGGCCAGGCATGTTACTAACAGTAGAAGATAGATGTCTTTTACACACTAAGTTGACCCAGCATCACAGAATGTAGATAGTGGCATTTGTTCTAGAAGGGCGACTTACATGCCTGTATCTCAGCACACCAAACCATGCACTTTGCTTAGGTCAGAGGAACGTGGGTTCTTAGAAGGTTAGCATTTGGGCTTCCTTCGGTGTTTTGACTCCTGATAAATAAAAGAATTTGTTTTTTTATTTCAGCCCGTGGTCTGGACATTCCTTCAATTAAGACTGTCATTAACTATGATGTGGCACGAGATATTGATACCCATACTCACAGGATTGGCCGAACAGGACGAGCCGGTGAGAAAGGCGTGGCCTATACCCTGCTGACACCCAAGGACAGCAATTTTGCTGGTGACCTTGTCCGGAACTTGGAAGGAGCCAATCAGCATGTTTCCAAGGAACTCCTAGATCTGGCAATGCAGGTGAGGGGCAGGACACTCTTCAGGTTGCTCGGGGTTATAAAACTAAGTGAAAACGTTTCAGTATGCCAGAGGCAGATAACACAGAAACATGACAGTAAAGTTGGGCGGGCAGCACTTAATGAAGTACGGATTAGTATCATAGGACATTAAAACTCGTCTGGTCTGTCTTCTCATCCTCTCCTTCAGCAGCATTTATGTTGAAAAGCTATTCCTTTCCTTGTGCTAAAATCTGTCCCTCTGAAATATCTTCCTGCTTGCCCCACATCACACTTGTGAGCAGATTAAATATTGAAGAAAGCTACGCGTCTCCTCACTGCCCTTTCCCCTAAACAGTTTTTTCTTTGGGGGGCTAAAAATATATGATCTCTTTTTTAAAAAACATATTTCACTACTCCTCAGACCTAGGTCTCAGACCTTTGACTACACTGCTTACCAGTCCAAAACTGAGTGAGGCATTCTACTGAATTAAATCTTGAGTCATCTTAATACACACAGTCCCCAGGTTACAAACAGATTTGGGATATACATTCTGATAGTAGAGACTCATGTTTTTCAAATTCATAGGCCAGCCTACAGAACTGTTTGCCTGTAATGCAGTTGTACTGTGATACTGCCCATGCTTCCAGACCTGGGAGTAAAGGACCTGCATTGCAGGGAAGAGTAGAATAATGTTTCCTTCTCTTTCCCGGAGAGCCAATCCTAAACTGAATTTTTGAACAAGATGTATTTTGTCTTTGGCATCTTCCTACATCTCATTGTGCCTCAGGTGTCCCGTGCTCTCAGACTGATCAGCTTCCCTGATCAGCACCTTGCCCAAGCCTGCCCTGCCTTTCAAGTACTTTTGACTGTGATGTGATTGTCAGGTAAAGCTCTAACCTCCCCTGGAGATGTTATATATAGATTGTCTGAGAAATAGAAAATAAATTCATTTTCCTCAAGAAAGTTAGAAATGGTCAGAGTAACTGCTCTGCATTTGAGGTGTATCTTAATCGCTTCCCTTTCTGGAGGCCCTGAAGGAAGGAAGGAGCAGTAAAAGGAAGCCTTAGATAAGGCTGCTGACAAATTTGATGGATTAAGCTGCCAGAAAGAAGCTAATCTGTGGTTCCTGTGAACAGTTCCTTCTCTGCTATAGACACATTCACTGAAGATGAAGCAAAAAGTTCTTTCCTCCCGTTTAGTTTCCTCTTTGATCTTGTCTTCTTCCTCTGGGTGCCTCTTCCTTCCATGTCTTAACTTTGAATTATGTTCAATGCAGAATGCCTGGTTTCGGAAATCTCGCTTCAAAGGAGGGAAAGGGAAAAAGCTGAACATTGGTGGAGGAGGCCTAGGCTACAGGGAGCGGCCTGGCCTTGGCTCTGAGAACACGGTGAGTTCTGGATGACATTAGGACTGTTCTCATCTACCTGAGAGCCTCAGTGAGTTCACAACCCTGTCTAAGAGACAGCTGTGGTTGATCTGCTGACTCCAGTCAATACAATGCCGATTCTTAATGTGACTTTCTATTGAAGAAGCACTAGGCGTGCTCAGGAGATCAGTCCAGGTTAGCAGTCGTTCTCAAATTGTGGTCCCTGGACCAGTAGCAAATGCAAACTCGCGCCCCATCCTAGACCTGGTGAATCAAACTCTGGAGGTGGGGCCCAGCAGTCTTTTTAAAAGCCCTCCAGCACTGGCCTAGCACCAGATGGTGTCTCTAGCTGTTGTCTTGTAGCTAAACTCAGGAATGATTCCTACACTCTCTGGGAAATCGAATCAGAGATAAGAGAGCTAGCTTTTCTCACAAACCAGGTAATAAAAGCTCCCCCTGACTGGCTTTCTTAACTTTGATTCTTAAGTCAAGGAAGAAAGCTGCCAGTCTACATTTCTGCATCATTTATAGTTAGTGTGGTGTCTTTGTTAAATAAACAGTGTGCCCCCGTGTTACAGTGATGATGGTGCTATAGATCATCAGGTGACAGTGATACTGCGCACTTAGCACGTGCCAGGGCCAGCCCAGGCAGCCACACCTGTTAACCACTCAGAGTAAGTGCAGGTGATGAAACTGAGGCACCCAAGGTTACACTGTGGTAAGTGTTGAAGCTGAGATTCAGACTCTTAAGGGTCTGGATTTAGAGCCTGAGCAGTCATGTATGTGCTGTACTGCCTTGTGGCCTTTTCAGCTTTAACATAATTTTTATGTATTTACACAAACATAATGTTTGTATTTGTGTCTGTAAATTATACCAGGTGATCAGCTTTGGGCATAATCTGACCTCATTTCTGATGATTAGGGTTAGCTCCCAGAAATAGAATTATTGGGTTGAAAGGCATACACAGTTTTAAGTGATTCATTACTGTGCCTTTTCTCACAAAACATAACTTTCTAAAAATATCCCATCCCCATTTCAGGTCCCACTTCAGTATATTGAGGCCCAGTCTCTGGCAGTGGGTGTTCCTACTTATTCTTCATCCTCATGAGTGTGTTTATTGTTTAGGATCGAGGAAGTAACAACAATGTAATGAGCAATTATGAGGCCTACAAGCCCTCCACAGGAGCCATGGGAGATCGGCTGACGGCAATGAAAGCAGCTTTCCAGGTCTGAAATTAAGCATTTAGCTGAAAGAGCTTTCGGTGGTAACTCTTGAGCAGTGACGAGGGGCCCTTGTCTTCCTGAGGTGGTAGGTGGCCCTGTAGAAGTGATGTTGTCAGCTTAACTGCAGCTTGCCTAGAGCTGCAAGTGTAGAGGCTAGAGAAACCCCTCTTGCTGGTCATCTACTTCAGTCACACTCAGGGCTCTCATCCTACAGCAGGATTGGTGTTCCCTCCCTGCCTTAACAGCCTTCAAGGTTCCGAGGCTTGTCATCTGGTTGAGAGTAATTGCCATTTTTTTACTTAAGACAAGTTTGATTCTGTTTCTTGTGAACTCTGAACCCATCATTCTTCTATACCTCCAGTTAGCTAGCTGGCATCCAGTTAACTAGCTGGCATCCAGTTTCTTGAACTTACTGTCTTTACGTACTGCTCTTGTCTCTCTTCTAGTCACAGTACAAGAGTCACTTTGTTGCTGCCAGTTTAAGCAACCAGAAGGCTGGAAGCTCTGCTGCTGGGGCGAGTGGATGGACTAGTGCAGGGAGCTTGAATTCGGTTCCAACTAATTCAGCCCAGCAGGGCCATAACAGTCCTGACAGTCCCATTGCCAGTGCCACGAAGGGCATCCCAGGCTTTGGCAATACTGGGAACCTCAGCAGTGCCCCAGTGACCTACCCTTCTGCCGGAGCCCAGGGAGTCAACAACACAGCTTCAGGAAGTAACAGCCGAGAAGGGATTGGGGGTGGCAATGGGAAAAGAGAGAGATATACTGAGAACCGGGGTGGAAGCCGACATAGTCACGGAGAGAGTGGCAATCGGCATGGCGATAGCCCACGTCATGGCGATGGTGGTCGCCATGGAGATGGATACCGCTACCCAGAAAGCAGCAGCCGTCATGCTGATGGCCGTCGTCATGCTGATGGCCATCCTCATGGAGAGAACAGGCATGGAGGAGGTGGAGGCCGACATGGGGAGAGCCGAGGTGCAAACGATGGTCGGAATGGTGAAAGCAGGAAAGAAAGTTGTAATCGTGAAAGCAAGGTGGACCCCAAGGTGGACAGCACCAAGACGGACAAGATGGACAGCAAGACAGATAAGACTGCTGATGGTTTCGCTGTCCCCGAGCCACCCAAGCGCAAGAAAAGTCGATGGGACAGTTAGAGGGTATGTGCTGAAGCGTGAAATCAGTTGTCTTTTAATTTTATTTTTAGAAAGATTTTTGGTAACTAGGTGTCTCAGGGCTGGGTTGGGGCCCAAGGTGTGAGGACCCCCTGCCCTTAGTGGATAGCTGGAGCTTGGAGACATTACCCCTTCATCTGGATAATTTTTCAGATGTTTTCTTTGGAAGCTGCTTTGGTCTTTAGAAGCAGTCAGAGTTGGGCTTCTGGCTCTGGGTGAGTGTCACGAGGGTCAGTTGAGGATACCTTGGAAGAAGGGGCCTTACAGGGCACAAAACTCACTCTAGGTTTATATTATATGTAGTGCATATTTTTTACTAAAATGTCACCTTAAAAACACCTGCAATTAAAATTCTTTTTCTGTGGCCAGGCAGTCACCATTTGAGGCTGGCTTCTGCAGACCAGTCCATGGAGGTGTTAGGGATGTGCACTAAAGTGCTTCCCAAACACCTGCAGGTTAGGGGAGGGGTCTGATTCTAAGTGAGAGTTGATGCTCAGGTTTCCCAGCCAGGTTTATGTCCAGTCCTGAGACGGGAAGTAGCAGCCTGCCAGACCCAGGGTCTATCCCTACAACTGTACAACTGAGGGGGAAGGTGGATTCTGGAAACAGGATTGCTCTGGGTCTGAAGTGTTAAATTTAAAATTGAGAAACAAAAACCCAGCAACAGCTTTTAAAGTGTCTTCTCCTATTTCACTGTATTTTTTTTAACTTGCCACAATGATAGAAAAATCTTTTGCTGAAATGATTTTGATGATTTTTGTTCTGTCTTCTTTATAAAAGGGAAAGAAATATACATACTTCAAATTTTGTGACTTTGTGAAGGTTTCTTTAAGATGTGCATTCCTTTCTGCTTGCTCTAGTAAATGTTTTACTACTGGGACCTGTGGATTGCCTGTCATTTCTACTTCACCATGAGTCGGGACATATTTAACATGACTTAGAATAGTGCACATGGTGTGAACACCCAGATGTTTGCGTTATCAAGTTAGCAGGAACTATAACTGTCAGATGTCTATATCATCCTGGTTTTATTCAGATGATAATGGGGGAAGGCTTCAGAGGCCCACTCACCCAGAAATAGACTTAAAGTGAATGCCACCGCAACACTGAACTTCCCCATACGATTTAAAAATGGTGAGACTTCTCGCTCAGTACCCCACATTCTTCACAGAAGGGTTGTGGGCTCTGATAGCACCAACAGGACATTTCAGGAGGACTTTAAAGGGAACCCTTTCTTCCAGCCAGGAAGACGTCCCTCTCACTGCTCAGGGTCACCACGAGTTCAGGTACCTGTCTTTTCAGGCGACTGCGATGCAGGCAAGGGTGGGGCTGCGATGAATTGCTCCTTGTCCTTACACAGTCCCTCAGAGGTTCTGGTGGCTCTGCTCACTTGCGCTTGTGCTTTTTCTTCTGCTCCTTCCGTTGCTGTGCTCTTTGGTCCTTCTTCATTCTCGAATCCACCACCTTGAAGTGACCTCTGACTCCAGCTGGCCTGCGCACTTTGCGGCCCACACCTTTCTTGGCTACAACATAGGTGACTTGGCGCTTCTCCTTTCCAAGCCCAGCTTTCTTGTATAGACTGTAAGTGGAAGACACAGGTTAGAGGCTTTCTACTAATCCCTGACCCCCGTGCACCTCTGTGGGTGACCCCTCCTGCCCCTCACCTTCGAAGCTGTGCCACTTTCTCCCGTTCTGAGATGTCCACTGTGTTGACCACAGCTTCTGCCTTCTTCTTGGTTTGCTCCAGCTTCTTCAGCATCTGTGGGGGCACCTCAGTCAAGATGACCTCTTTTCCTACCCCTGCCCCACCCACCCAGAGTCTCAGGCAGCCCCACGGCTTACCCTCCGTTTCTTTCTGGCCTTGGCCTCAGCCACTTTCTTGATGGGACGTGCATTGATTTCCCGCCAGCGTTTCCGGTATTGCTCCACCTCCTTCTTATCAACAGGCAATTGTCGTATCCTGTGCTGCTTTTCCTCCTGCACAAACCAGTCTGGAAGCTCCCCCTCATCCTCATTAAATGTGTACCTAGGTGGAGAGGACACCAGCTCAGGATATTAAAGAAATATCCCTCCCCACCCCCCACCCAGGCCACTTCTCATGACTTTCTGGCCCCTTACCGGCTGAAGGAGTCATCTATGAGGTCTCTCTTGGCTTTTTTGGAAGACACAATAATGGCACCTAGAGCAAGGCCTTCAGGGTCCAGGATGCGATGTTTCACTAGAGAGGGAAGAAGAAAGTCAAAGCTCAGGTCCCAGCACCTCCACGTCACCTCCCATTCTACGAGGTGCAGAGCTCTCACCTGGGTCCTCGATAGGCACAACCTCAAACCCATCATCATCATCTGACTTAGGCCCACGGCTTCGCTTCTTACCGCACTGTGGTTTCCAGCTGTGGAAGAGGGGAGGACCGTGCACGCATGCCCCACCCTTACCCACACCACTCAGACACACTCCTGCTCACGTCAGCCCTGGTTCTTAGTTAAAACTGCTTGGGGAACTTACAGAAATCTTGCCACCCAGACTGTACTACAGACCACTTAAATGAGAATCACCAGTATTCAAAGCTCTCCATCTGCAGCCAAAGTTGAAAACCCCCAACTTAAGAGTACCGGTTAGAACCACTGCGTCCTCTTCTCTTCTCCCATCAGCTGCAACCACTCACCTCTCTTCACCCTCACTGCTACTGCTGTCACTGTCAGAGCTGCCATCGCTCTCTTCCCCTCCAGGGCCAGTGTCAGCCTCTGTCCCTGAAGGAGCCTCGTCCTGGCACGGGGGAGCCTTGCTCTCAGTCTTCACGCGCGTCGGCGGTGGTGGCTGCTGCTGCCCCTTGCGACGGCTCTCGTACAGCAGCTGGGCCTGGCCGATCTCCAGGGCCTCGTCGGCATCATCCTCGATCCCACTGAAGCCGTCCTGTGATGGGGGAATGGTCAGGCACCCTTCTCCCAGGGAATGCCAGTCCTTGCCTGCCCTGGCCCCCAGCCTCTGCTTACCTTCGAGAACCACAGGCTGGCCTGTTCCTCCTGCAGTACCGCCTTTTCCTCCAGTGGTACCAGCAGTGGATTCTCTTCTCCTTCCTCCTCTTTATCGTCTTCCACTTCAGCAAATCGTACACTGTTGACCCAAGGAAAGTGGGTGGAGCGTCCGTGCCCTGGAGGGCCTGCTGCCCACACTCCCGCCGGTAATCCCTGCCGCCAACTCTGCTTCGGGACTTGAGCTGAGGGTGCCCTGCAGACACCCCCCGACCCGTGCCCCTTACCACTTTTGATCCTTTAGACGCTGAGGTTCTCTGACTCCTGCCAGCTCCTCTGGATCCAGATCACTATCCAGGGATGCACTGTCATCCTCAACATCTGATATGTAGATGTCGTCTCTTGGCAGATCAGACAAAAACGTGTCTGCAGCACTCATGTCCCCCTGTGTTACCTCCTCTAACAACTGAGGTTTGACAGAGAAACACAGGTCAAGGGCACTGACAAGGAACATACTGCTTTTTCCTTCCATGTTCATCATCTTAGTTTATCTTCAGCAACACTAGAAAATACACTGTGACAAGTACATTATCTCCTTTTACAGACAAGGAAGTGATGGGGTTAACTGTTTAAAACATCCCATTCTAGGCCAGGTCACTCACTCAGCTGTCTCTTCTTCAATGGTAGCAGAAATAGGTACCCCATGGCTTAATTAATGTCAAATTTTAAAATGTTCTAAAACACTGGTTTTTAAAAAATTACTCTCAGAAGGCACCTTATCACCAGAAAATAATATCTACAACTCTTCTTTCCACTGAATAAAAGAAGTCCACGCAATGTACATCTAACAGGAATTGTTTCACTTGTAAATCAGTTGTCAACTCTAAAATCTGTTTTCCTCGTGGCAAAGAGAGCTACTATTTTTTGAATCATATACCAGGAATTACACCTAACCATCTTTTTTTATTCCTTCCAAAAACCGCAGTAAGGTAGGTTCTATCAATCTCTCTTACAGATGAGGTCACTGAGGCAAAGAGTGCATCAGTGGTAGTCTACTCGAAGACCACTGTGCTCTACTGCCTCCTGTACAATGGGACTCGGTTAGTACCTTCCCACACAAGAGCCAGGAGAGGTCATTTTGTTTGTGATGCTGCTTTTACCGGGAAAAGCAGACTCCACTATTCAGCAGAAAGCACCATCCAGCAGCCTAGTGCAGCAGGTGCTAACTTGGTCTCGGTGAACTCAAGAACACTGTTCCCCTCTGAGGGAGACCCTCTCATGTACTGGTAACGCAGGCACCCTGGTTGTATCGCCTATAACCTAAGCTTCTTGCAACGAGGGCCTCTTGTTCTAATTTTCTAGTTCTGCAAGGGTAAATCTGCATCACACTCACAAGTCTTCCTACTTTCATTATTTTAGGTGTATGTTCCTTCCTGGCCTTTGAGACACAAGGCTCGTTTTTTTCCCAGTCTCCCCGCACCAGCAACTGTGAGCCATGACCATTCAGCACACTTATCAAAAAGACATCCAATCCCCTACCTCCAAATCCCCCAACAGATCCTCCTGTCTCCTCAGGGGGCCCCAAACCCCGCCTCACCTGGTGACCCCGGATGGTGCGCAGGGAGAACATGCCAGTCTCCCCCTCATCTGCGATGGAAACCCCGGGAAGATCCATCTTCAGCTCCACACGCTCCCGCTGCTTTCTCTGCTCACGCAGCAGCTTCTTCTTCTTCCTGAGGGGGTGGTTTGAGGAATTAAAGCTGCCCAGCTCTGAAGACACCCTATCCATGCCTTCACCCTCTCTCTCTCTTCACCAGCGCAGGGACTCGGTCCTGGGGTTCCCCGAGCTCTTCCCCAGCTCCTCTCACCTCTTTAACTCTGCCACCTCCTGGGCCTTCATCTCAGCCAGGGTCCGGTTCAGCTGCTCCTCCTCCTCCTCCTCAGAGGGCTGCGGCCCTGCCCTGGCTGCCGACTCCTCCTCCTCCCCTTCCTCTTCCTCCCCCGAGCTGAGGCTGAAACAACAGTCCCAGGAGTTGGTTATTTTCCCACGTGCTTCCCCCCAACACCCAGTCACCACCTGCCCTGGCTTAGCTCCCACCTCACCTGATGTCCAGCGCCTTTGCTTGTTCTTTCAGCTTCTTGGTCACATACCGCCGAAGCTTTGTTCTCCAGTTCAGCAGGGACCTGCCCCAGACCCAGAAATACCATTCCTGACTTTATTGTCCCCATCTCCTGTTTTAGGCCCATACCCCAAATTTCATGTTTGAGCCACCTAAGTCCCAGGGCTCAGGCCCCACCCCAAACCTCTAGCACAGCAGTATCCCGTTCCCAGAGATCCAACGTCATATCCCTCAAAGGCCTTCCCCTGCCTTCGGGGCTCCCGGCACCTACATCCACCCCCAGTGCAAACCTAAGCTCCTTGCGCCCCAGCACTTTGATATCCTGACAGCACGCCTGTACGTCCTCGGTGGTAGCTGGATGCCGTGCCAATTCTTCATCGTCCAGCGAGATCTGTTTGGAAGGAGGGATAGGAGTCAGGGGAGATGTTCAGGTCATGTTTCTGGGGCTCCCTCATACCGCTCGAGTCCAGGTACTCACTTCACTGGCTTTGGAAAGGAAGTCAACAGGGTTGGCAGCTTGGAGAAAGTCAGTGACTGAGGTTCGGTGATAGAGAGTGAGGTCACCCTCAGCATAGCCTTCAGCCTTAGAAAGGGAAATAACAAAGGTTGAGCAGTCTCTTCTGGGGCGTCTGTAGGCACCAGGCCCAACCTCCCCAGAGTCCCAGGACCTGACGGTAAGCCCACTCCCCAAACACACCTTTGGCTTCTTCTTAGTCACTAATTCAGTAACAGTCTTGGCCTGAACTTCAACCTCCTTGAAGGCAAATTTGGGGTCGAAGAACTTACTGTCAACCTTGTCAGGAGCCAGGAATCCTAAGGTAAGAGGATATATGAGTGTGTGCTTTGGTAGGTGGGAGACTAAATCAGAAGATGGAAGTTATGCCCACCCTGGCAGACTACAAAGATTTCTGCAGATTCATGACGAGAGGCTTGGGGCTTGGTGGCCTGGACTCGGCGGAAGAGCTGCTGGAAGATCCAGAGTAAAGGCTGATAGTCGCGGGAACGGAAAACCTTCGTGATGAAGCAGCCACCACGGCCCAGAAAATCACAAGCCAGACGCAAAGCCATCAGTGTCAGATGGGCTGCGGAAGAGAGACAGTCAGCTGAGGACCTCTGCAGCCTGAGGGGGTATACCCACCTCCACCCTCAGCCCCATGCTCCCCGATCCCGGCACCTTGTGAGTAAGCATCATGGACCCAGCTAGCCCCGACGTTGGGGGCCCCGTCGTTGAGCACAACGTCAACTTTCCAGGTTTTCAGCTCCTTCCTCAGGGCCTACAGAGAAGAAAAGAAGTCACAGCAACAGAAATACACAACTAGCAATGAATGGAACCCTTGGTTCAGTCATTTGTCCTCCCAATCATTTGCTGGGTGCCCACCATGGGCAGAATCCTGTGCCAGGGACAGGGGATACGAAAATAACATGTCTGTTTCCACAGAGCTTACAGTCTACTAGTGAATCTACTGGGAAATCTCTGAAATCACTGAAGTGTCTGCACTTCCTCCAACTCCAAAGCCCTCCTTCCTGAATAAATAAAGGCTGGCTGGACATGTAGACAACATACAGGCACTGCTCAAGGCATGGCTAACAGAAGAAACGTGCCTTCAGGGGATCAGGGTAGGGAGAAGAATGGATGTGCGTTTCCACCTATTAAGGGCACAGAAAAAGAGACATTTCTATTACCTGCCTACAGCGTTCTGTTGTGATGTCCTCCTGGAGTGTCACGACATTGGGAAGAGGCTTGATTGGAACCAGATCCACTCCTAGAATAAATCAGGGCAGAGTATTCCAAAAGGTTGCCTCAAGCAGGGAGAAAGGAAACGCATAACAGTGTCTCACACTCCTATCCCCTGGAACACCCAGGAGAGCCACCTGTCACTTACCCACAATAAGGCTGGATACAGGCATAAACTTGGCAGCCACTTGCAACCTATAAAAGATTAAAATACCCTGGACTGTCCCTTCCCCTCGTTTGGCAATGTGATCTCACCCATCGGTGTTAGGAGCCCCTGCTAAGTGCAGTGGAAATGAGACAGGCTGGGACCTAGGACCCCTTGCTGCAGTGCTGCAATGCTTGCGCCTGGACAAACAACTAATCAAGCAACAAAACACAAAGAAACTATAAGGGACTAAAAACTGCATGCATACTCAATCGTGGCGAATTATGGACAAGAAAATATTTATATAAAAAACCCCGAAACAACAACAACAAACCCCACTGTCACTTCTGAAGAGTTGGGAGCAAAAGTAGGGTACAGTGCATGCCCCCAGCACTCAACACCACCAAAGGGGTGAGCAAACCACCTAAGCCACCCCTCAGGGCCGAACCCTGGACACACCCCTACCTTCACCCCATATAAAGAACCAGCTCACCCACCCCTTGGGGAGCCAGCTAGCAAGAGAATCTGTTACTTGTTTTCACTCCTCCCTGCTACAGCAGGGGCCCCAATAAAGCCTTGCCTGAATCTCTTGTCTGGCTTTTCCTCAATTTCTATTGATTGAGAAAGGCCAAGAACTCTGGTCGGTATCAGCCAGTCAAGCCGTTAAGTACGGGGTCCAAACCTTTCCCCCTGCAGCTTACGCTCTGGGGCGTGACTCAAGGCTGGTATTACTGTATCCCTCCCACCCCAAATGCAACTCTCAGTCATCCAAGGCTGGCATCCAGAAAGCGTGCATAAGGAGGGTCAAGTGCCGGGTGCCACACACCATCCACCTGGTGCAGCGCACAGGTCCAGCAAGGCTCGGGCTTTCTGCAGAAATTGAAAGCGGCGATTCAGCTGGATCAGCTTGAAAGCCGAGCGGGAACGGTAACCTGCAGGCGGCGACAAAGTACTGTAGTAAGACCCGAGAAGCGCTTTTCCAGCGGAACCTCTGCGCCCTCACGACCCACCACCCCTTCTACGGAAAAGAAGCTCCACGTTCGGCAAGGGGAGCGAACCGGCCGAGGTCGGGGGTTCGTCCGCTCGCAGACGGCGAAAACCCTGACTCACCAGTTTCCTTCGCCAAGTGATAGAACTTGTCCCGCCGGCTCTTCCCGACTTTGCCCTTTTTGCCCATGGTGGAACGTGGACGCGCCACTCAATCTGAAGAGAAAGCAAAAATTGGGACGTCTCTTCCCGGAGCACTAGATTCCGCTTTTCGTTCTCCACTCGCCGTCGCAGACACACTCGGCACCTCAGCCCACACCACTCACCTCCAGCCAGCGCCGTTTTCACCACCCCTGGAGCGGCACACGTGTGCGGCAAACGTATTTCCGCTTCCGCTTGAGCATCTCGCGTCCCCGGCTCCAAGTTTTCCACCATTTTGAGCGTGGCCAGGGAAATTTTTATACTCTGTCCCCAGGTTTTATAAGCTGGAAGCTGGCACCAGGAGAGGTGGTTAATTTAACCAAAACAAAATTTCTAGAGAGTAACATTCAGGAGTTCTGTGCCCTTTTCACCCCTTTCCAAAGCTCCTGACCTCGCGTACCCCCGCCCCTCCCCTCTTGGCCCCCGTTACTTGTTACCGTCTGTCCTCACACCCCGCCCATTGACCCGGAACTGTTCTCTGCCCGGGTGTTCGGGCCCCAAGGCCCTGCTTCTGCGCCTGCGCGGCAAGTCTGCTCTGATGCCGGCGGTCTCCGCGGAAGAGGGAAGATGGCGCTTGACGGACCAGAGCAGGTATGGTGGCGGCGGCGGGGCGGGGCGGGAACCGGGGCTGGATGTGAAGCAGGTGTGATCCGAGGTGGGCTGCCGGCCGGGGCAAGAGGGTGGGGGGGAGTCGGGGGTGGCTGGACCGATCTAGACTGGGCCCTACCTGGGACCGGATCTGCTGTGTCAGCGCTGCCCCCGGCGGGTCAGGGCAGGGCCGGGAAGACCCAGTGGAAGCCGAGTGAGTGAGAGGAGCCGGTGGGAGCGGGAACCCACCCTTCCGCGAGTCGCGGGAGTCGGGGGACCCGTCCTTCCTTCTGGCTCCTCCTGTAGTAATGACAGCTCGGGTTTGTATAGCGTTCCCGGGTGTGTCGTCTCTTGATCCTCCTGAAAGTCTTGAGGTAGGCGGCGTTCTCATTCTGTTTTAGTTTAGTCGTGGGGAAGTGGTTCTGAAGAGGAGTGAGGGATCAGAACGCAGATCTTAAATCTCCGAAATCCAAGCTGAAGTAGCTTTATCCCTTGGATGTTTAACCTGTTGGTTGATAATTACACTGTGTCTTCAGATGGAGCTGGAAGAGGGAAAGGCAGGCAGTGGACTCCGCCAATATTACCTGTCCAAGATTGAAGAACTCCAGGTGAGAACGGACTCCAAAGGCCCAGGGGGAGCTAGAAGGGAGATGAGATTGATGGAGCGGATTTCTACAAATCCATGTAATTTCACTGGGGGCGCAGTGGAAGAAGTAACAAGCCAACGGTATAAAGCATGTGAAGTTAACAGTCTTTTGTTTCCTTCAAGTCTTATTCTTTTGAAAGTAATTAGTATTCACAGCTCGTTACACATCTTCAGGAGTCAAATTTTAACATAAAGGTATCCCCAGCCAAAAGTCATTCCTCTTAGAAGAAGCCCGGATGCGAGGGTTTCTTATAAAAGACCATAGGGTCAGGAGATGAGATTTATCAGAGGAAGGGCTGGGGCAGAGAGAGAAGACAGAATTGAGGAGTCTGGACAATGCTGATTCCATGGGACTGAATGAAAAGGAATGGGCCAACCCAGTGCTCTGGCCTAAACAGGGAGCAAGGACCATAGAAGTAAGGAAAATAATGTAAATTGGATGGTTGAGAGCCGCAAGGAAAAATTCTGAACCCCAGGTATATTTGTAGGTATCATATTTTGTTTGTCATTTTTGAAATGCTTTACGTGTGCTTTCATTTGTTCCTCACATTAATCCTGAAAAGAGGCAGGATAGGTGGTGCTTGCAGTTTGGTTACAGATCTAGACCTTTTATATAGCTTTCATTGGCTTTATCCAGCTGTTAATTGCCAGCAGTGGGGCTAGAATTTAGGCTTCTGACTCAGAGGTCTTCCCACTCTACCATGTTACCACTCTGCAAGAAACTGGCTTTGTGAGCCAGCTCTTAACTCTTCTTCATTAGGGTTTGTTATTCCTGGACCAGTATTAGACAAGCAGCCTTTTTTTCCCTGTGGTTATCCTACACTCCAGAGGAACTCTTGGAGGACAGGATAGGGTTGTTAGAATCATACTGGAGAATCTGAATGGAGAATGCAAGTGCCCTGTGCTCTTTCTTCACTCAGCTCACACCAGCCTGTGAGGGTCTTGGCTGAGATCTCAACTGCCTACCATTTTCCACCCTTTGCTTCTTGTCCTCCACAGCTGATTGTGAATGATAAGAGCCAAAACCTCCGGAGGCTGCAGGCACAGAGGAATGAGCTTAATGCGAAAGGTGAGGGGGAAAGACGGGAACGCTGCGTATGGGCAGTTTGAAGCAAGTCTTCACGTTGGTGCCTATTGCTTTTTCCAGGCCGAGGTGATCCTCTGTTCACGCGCAACCTCTCTCCCGAGCCCCCTTGTGATCTTTTTAAAGACATGAATTTTGACTTTCTTTTTGAGGTCTTGCCTTCAAAACTTTAAAATGGTGCTTAGTTCATGCATGTTGAATCGAGTCTTGGGGGAGGGACACCAAAGAGTCTGGGTGACCATCGTGTCTGTTTCCTGTCTAGTTCGCCTGTTGCGGGAGGAGCTACAGCTTCTGCAGGAACAGGGCTCCTATGTGGGGGAAGTAGTCCGGGCCATGGATAAGAAGAAAGTGTTGGTTAAGGTAAAGGCAACGTGACCCCAAGGACCAGCCCTTTGCCCACTATAGTCCCATACCTTTGTATGTAGTGAGGACACTGTTCTCACGTTAGTGCAAGACTCATGTGTCTTTCTGGGCAAGGTTGGTGATTTGGTGGCTGTTGGGGAAGGTCATCAGCCCTTGTTTCTCCAGGTACATCCTGAGGGCAAGTTTGTCGTAGACGTGGACAAGAACATCGACATCAATGATGTGAGTGCAGCCGGGGAGGTGGGAGGTGGGGGTCACCTCTCACCACACCACTTCCTGAACCTCTCTCCCCTCGCCCAGGTGACCCCCAATTGCCGGGTGGCTCTCAGAAATGACAGCTACACTCTGCACAAGATCCTACCCAACAAGGTAGACCCACTGGTGTCCCTGATGATGGTGGAGAAGGTGCCAGATTCAACGTACGAGATGATTGGTGGACTG
Source organism: Hippopotamus amphibius kiboko (assembly GCF_030028045.1). NCBI lineage: Eukaryota > Metazoa > Chordata > Mammalia > Artiodactyla > Hippopotamidae > Hippopotamus > Hippopotamus amphibius. The sequence continues at coordinate 48,128,158 of NC_080202.1, read as the reverse complement.
GACAAGCAGATAAAGGAGATCAAGGAAGTGATCGAGCTGCCCGTTAAGCACCCTGAGCTCTTTGAAGCGCTGGGCATCGCGCAGCCCAAGGTGACCAGGGCTCCTAGGGAGGCCCGTGCTGCCGCTGTACGCCTCCTGCCCCAGGCCGGGGGGATAGACTGGCGCCTGCTGCCCCCGGCCCTCCTCCTGCAGTGGGGCGGGGGGAGAGATGCTGCCAGGCCCCGGAGTGGTTTGGCTGTGAGCTCCAGAGGGGAGCTTGACATTCATTTTATTATCTCTAGCATCTAACATGGGACCTAGCGCCGTGCAGACACTCAGTAAATGTTCATTGAATGGAACATGGGGGCCAGCTTTCTGCCCTGAGTCCGGCCGTTGCTTTCTAGGGAGTGCTGCTGTACGGACCCCCAGGCACTGGGAAGACACTGCTGGCCCGGGCCGTGGCTCATCACACAGACTGTACCTTCATTCGTGTCTCTGGTTCTGAATTGGTACAGAAATTCATTGGGGAAGGTAACTGTGGCCAGAAACAAGAAAACTAAGGTGGGGGGTGGGAGTGGGGGGGAGGGGGTTGGGGGGAGAGGGGAGGGAGCTCTCATCAGCTTGTGAACGCCGGCCTGGCCTCTGTCCAGGGGCAAGGATGGTGAGGGAGCTGTTCGTCATGGCCCGAGAACACGCTCCATCGATCATCTTCATGGACGAAATTGACTCCATCGGCTCCTCACGGCTGGAGGGGGGCTCGGGAGGGGACAGTGAAGTCCAGCGCACAATGCTGGAGCTGCTCAACCAGCTGGACGGCTTCGAGGCCACCAAGAATATCAAGGTGCGGTGGGGTCGGCTTGGGGAGGAGCCAAGGGAAGGCCCTGGGAAGGTGCAGCCTCAGGAAGGGCTTAGCTGATGCCACCCGCTGTGTCCACGCAGGTCATCATGGCGACTAATAGGATTGACATCCTGGACTCGGCGCTGCTCCGCCCAGGGCGCATCGACAGAAAAATTGAATTCCCACCCCCCAATGAGGAGGTTTGTGACGCACAGTGCTGGCAGCGGCTCCGGCTGTGGGGGTGGGCCGTGGGCTCAGGCTTTTCCTCTCCCATCACTAGGCCCGGCTGGACATTTTGAAGATCCATTCTCGGAAAATGAACCTGACCCGGGGGATCAACCTGCGAAAAATTGCCGAGCTCATGCCAGGAGCGTCGGGGGCTGAAGTGAAGGTAAGTAGAGCGCCCGAGGAAATGGGGCAGAGGCAGGAAGCTCTGGGTTGCGGGGCACAGCAGCAGCACCTGTCTTCCTTTCCCCACTCAGGGCGTGTGCACTGAAGCCGGCATGTACGCGCTGCGGGAGCGGCGAGTCCACGTCACCCAGGAGGACTTTGAGATGGCAGTAGCCAAGGTATGGGCCTCCGTCTTTCTGCCTTTGCTGATGGTGGCTCTGGAGCAGTGGGGACAGGGCGCGTGCTCACCCAGTCTCTAACTTAAATGTGCTCTCTCTCCAGGTCATGCAAAAGGACAGTGAGAAAAACATGTCCATCAAGAAGCTGTGGAAGTGAGGCGGGGTCCTCTGTGGGGGTCCCTCTAATAAAGCTTTGCAGGACAAGACCTTGAGGACTTGAATCTGTTACTGAGCGGCCCCACTGTCCAATCACCAGGTCTGGGTACCATCAATAAACAAAAATTTATTTGGAAATTTCCAAACCTGCCAGAAGTGGCACTTGCCAAGCCCTAGGCCCACCCTCCTTACCAAGCTCCAAAGGGCAACAACAGTCCTCCCCACCTCTTCCCTTCACCTCCCCCTGCCCTCCACCACCGAGCACCCACACTCGTGCCTCAGGCCACTCCAGAGGACCAGTGTGTTCTCCCTCGGGGGGGGGATGGTGGTGGTAGCCCTCTGGCATCCCAGGAGATGATGGCGGCCAGAGCCGCTTGCATAGACTGAGGAAAGAAAATAAGGAAGGAGACACCAAGGAGGGCTCCCTGAAAAACCCCAGCTCACCCCTGTACAAAAAAAGTGGCTCCCGCCTAGAAAAACCTGCTCCACGAATAGTGCAAATACCCAAAGGAAAGGAAAAAAAACCAGCAGCAAGACTGGGCTGGTAGGAATGGCAAAGAACTTTGGTTTGGAAAGGCTAGGAAGAGTGTGAGCTGTGCCCCTCTTCCTCGCCCAGCTCCCCAGAGCCAGCGCTGACACTTGTCCCAAGGGGGTCTGTAAACAAGCAAAGCCAGGGGCCTTTGGTTCTGAAAGGTCTCGGTTACAATGTCAAAGCACAGCCTCCAGGTCCTACTCGGGCCTGCCTGCGGGGGGCAGAGGAGGCCTCTGTTGTGAACCCAATTAAAGCCAATGTGTAAGTAATAAGGCTTTGGGGATCAAGCAACAAGGAATCCTATCACTACACTTATGAAACTAAAGCTGGGAAGCAGAGGGTGACGGGAGACACCCTCACCCCCTCCTTATCCTATGTGTCTGTGCCCCAGAGGGTGGTCCCCTTCCAGGCTGAGAAGGTTGTGGCTTCAGGGCTGGGGAGAAGAAGGGATCCCTGAGCAGTTAGGTCAGGCGGATTCCCAGCACCTGTTCCAGTTCCTGCCTTCGCTGCTGCACCTGGAGGAGGGATAGACCCGCAGCTCAGGGTTGTCCGCCTGCCCGGGCTTGTCAGCAGCTCGCCCTTCCCCTCCCACATGCAGTCCAGCTCAACCACAGGCTGGCAGACAGGGCAGAGCCGCTCACCTTGGCAAAGATGTGCCTCCCCACTGCTTCCTGGGCCCAGGGCTGGTGGTAGAAAGCAGCTCGTCTCTCCTCCTCAGGATTCCCAATCACATCCGTGATGATCTGCAAAGAGCCAGGAGGAAAGCTGAACATGATTCCACCCCCGAGCCAATCTGCCCCGGGGACCGGAAGAATAGTGGTGGGGACAAAACCACCCAGAGCTTAACATGCGATCAACCTCAGGAAAGAGGAGCACACCTTGAGGTCCCGGCGCTGGGAACGGAGCCATTCCTGGATGAAGTCCTGGGGGTCAGTGCTAAAACTGAGCATGAAATCCCTCTGGGTCTTCAGCTGGTTGATGGACTCGATGGTCTCATGGATCTGGCAAAAGGGCTACGTGTGTCAGACTGGCTCCACCCCTACAGGGTCTGTTTCCAGCCCTAACCCCAAAGGACTCGGATCCCATTCCAAGGTGCTACATGTATGGAAATGCCTGACAGCCTGCCCACCCTCACTGTGGGCCCCAGAGGAGGCTGGGGAGGTAGAGGGCCCACCTTGACATCAAGGGAGGCAATCTCCTGCTGGTTGGTGGTAGAGGCCAGAAAATTGCTCATCTGGGCCTTAAGCGGGTCGTCCACCTCCACATCAATGTCGTAACAGGCTGTCTTCTTCTGGTCGTTAGGGTCCACGCTGCACACAGCACACGGGAGGGGAAGCGTGAGCACAGCGTTCCAGCTCACCCACACACACTTGGGGAGCAAGAAACCAAACCTGCTGCTTCTCTTTGGCTTTAATTCAAGCTGAAGGTAAACTGCTCTTAGAGGAGTCTTCCACCCCCTCTTCGCATTTACCTAATGACATGGTTGATGACAATGGGGTCTGGATGCTGCAACAACCCGGCCAACTTCATGGGAATCTCAGAGAAACGGAGTCGGCCACAACTGAAGATCTGGAGAGAGCACCAGAGGGTTGGATGCCTTTGCGGGCACACGGGGAAGCAGACCATCCCAGGGGCAGTGTGAAGCATGTGGCCAAGAACTAGCCCAGTGGGCTCTGGAGCCGCCGGCAAGGCAGGGGCTGTGAGACTGGAGGGGGGGACGGTGTCCCAGCTAACCTGGCGGAAGTACCGGTTGCAGTTGATGTACTCGCGCTCGTGGCCGTCCTGCAGCTGATTGTGTTTGATGTAGAGCCACAGGGCCTGCATGATGGCAGCCCTTGTCTGTGTGTGCACCCCCAGCAGCCTCGCCAGGCGGGGGTCCAACTTGTACTGGGGAGGCTGGCATGGACAGAGGGGAGTCAGAGGAGGGGTTCTTGGGAAAAAAATCAAAGCAGAACAGGACCGGGACAGGAAGGGTTTACAACAGGAACCTGCCCCCATGCCCCAGATGAGAGTCCCTGTGACCCCAGACATGGCCCCAGGGCACGTGTCACCTGATGATCCAGCATGAGCAGGAGGGTGCACTTGACGTTGAGGTCTCCAGGCCGTTTCACCTGGAAGCCATCCGTCTCCTGGGTGGTGGGCATCCGGTGCCACTGGCGGGAGGAAGCGGGGGAGAGGGTGGAAGCAGAGCTCATCACCAAGGCGGTGGCCATGAACATACACACCTGGCCCTGCAAGGGGACGAAGGCCATTTCTCTGGCCACCTGGCACATCACCCTGTGCTCCCGAACCCCAGGCCCACTCTCACCTCCACCAGGTGGTTGTCAGGCCCGTACAGTTCCTTGTCCAGCTCAATGACGAGGCTCTTAAAGAAGGAAGAAAACTTCCGCTTCTGTTTACTAGGCTGGGGATGCAAAGGGGTGTGAGACAGGGGTGCTGCTGCATGCTCACGGCTAAGCTATACTAAGCCCCAGATGGAGGAATATCGTTTCAACCCTGAAGCTCAGGGAACTGAGGATTCTTGGGCCCTGAAATAATCGGGGAAAAGTAAGAGACCTGAGGCAGGGAAGGGGCTCTATGCAGCCCCACTGCCAGCCAATTAGAAACAGGCACCCCTTCCTCAGGACACTCTACTGCCATCTGCAGGAAGACTTTTAATAACCACACAAATCTCCCACCTCTCAAGGGTTCAGTGCAAAGCATGAACTCCAGCAGTGCCTTCTCCCTCATGCAGAATGTCCCTGGAAGTGCCCAAGTGTCTGGCCGGAGTCGGAAACCCACACATGCCACCCCTCTTCCAGACCCCTCCTTCCCCAACTCACATCATCCAGCAGTTTTCCCTCTACTCGGAGTTCCCAGGAAGCCACCTTGTCCCCTGCGGGTGTTCCCCCTGGGGTCCCTGCGGTTCCTGCACTATCACCTTCCGCCTTGCTGGGACTGAATGTATTAGAAATATAGATCCGCAGCTTTCGTTTTTGCTAAAGAGAAAAAGACAACTTGTTAGCTAGAGGGGGACCAGTGTGTTGGAAAACACTGCTACCCAGTCTTCCCGTCTGAACTCAGTCAGCATCAGTACAGAGCAGGGACTGTGGTTAGGCCCTGGGTTAGGCACTGGGAATCGGGAGAGGAAATCTCAGTCCCGGCTTTCAAGGGACTCACAATTTGATGGGGGAGGCAGATGCATTACCAACAGTTCCAACACACGGGGGATCGGTGGTGTGACAGGGGAGCAGAGAGGGTGCTATCAGGCGAATCAGAAGCCTCTGGCTCCTGTTTTAAGTGAAACTCAAACACCCATGATGGCCCCAGAACATCATCTCGTGGAACGTCTTCACCATTCGAGAGACTGTTCTAGATAAAGCTTCTCTAGGGATGGGGAAGAAGGCAGGGACTATCCTCATCTACCCTCTAGTTTTGCCTTTCAAACTTCTGACCGCGATCTGCAATATTTACATCTTAAATCATGATCTGGGATCTGCATTTCCTATATATAAATATATGAAACAAAAACGTCATAATTCCTTTACTCCCATGAAGAATTATTATAATTTCTACTATATTTCATTACAAATGTGCTGGCCCCACCACACTGAGTTCATGCTCAATGGGCTATATCCTACAGTGTGAAAATTCCTGCCCCAGCCCATCACAGACCCTTGCTTGGCCCCTGGAGAACAAGGGTGAGGCGGGGAAGCCCAGTGAGACCTGAGCGGCTGGGGCCGCACACACCGTCAGAGGCTTTTTGATGGCCTCCTGGATCTCCATCCGCTTGCGAGCAATGGTCTGGTCCAGCTTCCGCTCAAAAGCCAAGAGATCCATGTACGCCTGAGACTCTGGGACAAGCTCCCGAATCTGGAGGAAGGGAGAAGGGACTCATCAGCTTGTTTCAGCTGCTGCTCTGGCTCCTTCTTCCATTCCGCCCTCCCTCCCAGGGTTAGGGGAGACTGACTCCACCCCCGCCCAGCCAGCCCCTGAGTGGGCCTCCTAGGCCCCCTCCCGACATACTCACTCGCTGAGGTAGAACTTTATCTGCCATTTTCCTCCTCTTTAACCTGGGAGGACAGAAACCCACTTAAGAGGTCAACGGTGCAAAGGACCTCCCCGCCCCTTCTACCTCCCCAGTCCCCAGGACCTTCCCCCCAGAGAACCAGGAGTCCTCCTCTCATCACAGCTCTCAGGACAGAAGGAAACCCTCTGTTACCACTAGAGCTGCGCTAGGTGGGGGCGCAGAAACAGGGCGGTCTTACCCCCGGCGCTGGGCAGGCATCGGGGGCTGGGCCTGGGGCACAAGCAGGCGTTTCCGGAATGGGTCCATCATGGTGGGTGGCATGCCAGGTCGAAGTGGAGCAGCTGTGCCAAATGGGGAGCCGGCAGGGGGTCCCACCTGCAAGCCAGCCATGGGCATCCGGCTCCCTGGTGACATGCCAGGCCTCTGGGGGACGTGAGCCAATGGGGGTGCGTAGGTCAGCAGTGGGGCCCGACGGCGCCCGTAACCCATTGCCTCCATCCCTCTCCACGGCCAGGTCCAGCCCTGAGCAGCCCACGGCAGAGCCTGCGGAGCCCGGGCAGGAGTACCAGGAACAAAGGGGAGCAGGCGCCTGAGAGCAGACGTGTAAACCACACCTGCCCCGCCCCTTCAACCGCCCTGGCAGCTGTGCCAGCGAATGAGGCCTGCAGAGTCCAGGGGTGGAAGGAGGATCCTGCCTGCAGAGAGGAGAAGGGCCTGGGGGAGTTTTTCAGGGCCCGAAGCCACCTTGCAGCCCTCGCACACTATGCCTCTGCTCCCTGGGACCAGCCAGCTTCAAGGCACTCTTGAGGCTCTCAGATGGTGCCACCAAGCACTCCCATCCTCTCCTTCCCCTAACTTGAGGGAGAAGCCTGGGGGCGGTGTCCTAGCCATGCGGTGGGTTGTAGGGTGGGGTGTCGCGTGATAGGAGGAGGCTGGCGGGGCACAGCCCCAACACCCTTCCTTGTCGCCACCCTGGTGGTGTGACTGAGGGGAGAAAGGCAGTCCAACGGGCTGGCAAGCCCATCAGGCACTGGCACCCAGGTGAGCAAGCTACGACAGGAGGCTTGGAGCCTGTCCCAACTGGTGGGGGTGGCCACAGGCGGAGTGCAGAGACCATCTGGTCGCCATATGGCCCCTACTCACAACGGGACCCTCCCCTCACCTCCCTGCTGCCCAGCCCCCACCCCCTTCGCCAGAAGACCCCAAAGGGGAAGCTGTGGCTCCTGGGCGGCCTGCGGGAGAGAGAGCAGCTGGCACCTGGCCTCTGCCTGTGGTCCGTGCACCACCTGGCGGCTGGGGCTGGCTCGGCCAACCCAAGCTAGAGGAGGGAGGTAAGATTATCCTGGGATGCAAGGATCAAAGTCTTAGGATCAGCGGAGGAATCTGGGTGAGAGCTGGCTTCTTTAGAAGCCCGAGAAAGGATGTCTCACCGAGGTCCAGCTCCCCAACACTTCTGTGGGGCCCGTCGTTGGGGAGTAACCCCCGCCCCCTTCTGCAGGGCTGCTGCCTGCAAGGCCTGCTTGGCAGCTCTGCCTCGCACACACTGTCCCTGGCAACGTCACAGGGCTGGCCCCAGGGTCCAGATTATGCAACCAGCACAACCAGCCAACCAAGCCAGGCTGGGTGGGGATCGCACCAAATCAGAGGACCCCCCCCCCCACCCCCCGCCGGCCGCCAGCATCATGAGATCCCTCCTCCACCTCTTCAGCCAGCACTCAGCCCATGTCCTCACTGAGGAAGGTCAGACTCTTGACCAGATGCAGAAACGGACAGAAACATGACCTGAAGACGTGGGGAAGGGGAAAGGCGTGGGGCGGGAAGGAAGCGTTGGGGAGGATGGAGTTCCACGTGGGGGGCTCTGTCGGGGACCTCTGGAGTTCTGCCACACGGCTCTCCTCGTCAGGAAGAGAGTCACCTGAGCTGCTGAGAGGCAGACAGCCTGCTTCTTTGCCTCAATGAGCCACAGCTAGCGATGACAGAAAAAACCCTGGGTGGCCACAGCTGCGAGCCCAGCCCCGCGCACCCTAGACTCGAGTTTTTCCCACCAGCACCAGAGATGAAGGGGAGAGACAACTGAGGAGCGGGACCTGCAGAGTGGGGGCCGGGGCCTCCTCACTAGGGCGCCCACAGAACCTCCTCAGCAACACCCGCCCGGCCGGGGCAGGTGCTCCCGGAACAGGAAGTCCCCAGGCCGGGCGGCACAGGCAGGGCCTGCAAGAGGCCCCTCCCGGACGCCGCTCCAGACTCTTCCCGGGCGCAGAGCCCCCCCGCGGGCCCAGGGCCCCAGGCTTCTCCCGAGGGGGGAGGGGCCCAGGGAAAGGCTGCTTACGGTTCATGAAGCCCCAGCTCGGCCTGGCCAAGCGCCACACCTGGGCTCTGAAGCACCAGTAACTCCACCTCTTCTAAAAAACAACCCAGGAGTTAAAAGAAAAAGAAAAAAGAAAAGAACAGAGCCCCAAACCCTTAGGCTCCCTGACCCCCTTCCAGCAGCAGGGCTGCGGAGGCCTGCCTCAGAGCCCTGAGCCTCAGACGTTCAGGAGTAAGCGGTCAGCTCCTCTCCCTCAGCCCGGCAGCGGCCCATGTCCTCAGCTGGACTCTGGCTCCACCACCCCGGACAGCAGGCGTGGGAGGCCGGGCCTGATGCTGCCGCCTGCAGAGAGCACGCTCGGCCCCGGCTCAGTGCCTGTGGCCCTGGGGCTCCTGGTGGCTGGGCCCAAGGACCGAGAAGAGAACATACCCCTGTATATGTAGAAAATATCTTGAACTCTCTGGCGTGAACCCAGTAATCTGTGTTTTGGGGGGCTTGTTTTTTTCCCTTTTTGTTTTCTTTCAGCTCCTTAGTAGACCGTGACACCCTGTAAGAAGGTGCGTCATCGCTTCCCTTCTACCAATAGGCTCCCCTATTTGCCCCACTTGGGCCCGAGAGCCTTGCTCCTCCAGCACACCTCATGCACCCCAACAGAGAGGCATCCTCTGCTCCTTAGATCTCAAGTCCCTTATCCTGGAAGTCACATAACTGGACTTGGAAAGAGGCCAAGCAGGATCCTCCTCAAACTCAGCCAAAGTGAACTGGGTCATGTCGTGTGTGTGTGTGTGTGTGTGTGTGTGTCCCCTCATCTATCTCTACTGCCACCCTCCCCGCACCACACCCAGTTCCCTGGAAGAGGAGGAGGAGACCATGAGAAGCTGGATAGGAAGCCCAGGGAAGCAGAGGTTCAGTGCCTTCCCCAAGGTCCCCACTCCTAGAAGCCTGAGGCTACCCAGCCAGCCGGCTCAGCCCTGCCACCGGCCCAAGGCCACTCCCTACAAATCATTGTAGAATCCATCCTCTCAGGAGTTTTCCCCAGGCCACATTTCCCATGGGTTGCAAGCTGATGAAACTAGAGAGGCTTCTATCCCGTCCTCAGAACCTTCCCAGGCCAACGGCCCACAGGGAGGCTCCTCAGCTAACTCTCCCAAGAGCCAGAATGACAGATGCAGGGATCCCCTAGTGACACCTTGGGCCTATGAGTCCCCAAGGGGGAGAGCAAGATGGGAAAGATGAATCCCAGCTGGAGCCTTTGGGACCGGGTCTGTCTCTGGTAATACCCAGACCCTTGGTTTTCTTTAGAGGGAGGAGAAAGAGGAGTAAGAGGGAAAAATCACTGTCCCCAGTGAAGCATCTCTTTACAAAGTGAGAGCCCAGGGCTCCTGGGGAGATATGTGTACCCTACTCTGTGAGGTAGAGGAGACATGAGAATCTCCCCACTGCCCTGAGAGATTAGCAAGAGGCCGGTGTCAAATGCTGGGGTACACGAATTGGGATGTGGCACTGTCAGAACCTAAAGGCTAATTAAAGGGGGGGGGGACGGGAAAAAGGATGGGCACAATTCCCAAGCATTCAGGGGCAACCAGAAACAATGACCTTGGGGACTGATTAGCCCCACCCCCCCGTGTCAGGCTGAGTTCCTCACCCGCTGACCCCAAGGACGCGGTCTCTGCCTCTCAATGGCCTTTGAAGCTGCAACCTGAGAAGCCCTCCGCAAAAGCCAAACCCAGAAGGGGTCAGGACAGAACCCTTTGAAGCAACTCTTCGCAGGCTCCTCCAGCCCCAGAGCAGCGGTGCTCAGTGGAGCCTCTCTGCTCCTCCAGACTAATCAACTCCTGGACACTGACACCAGGCAGAAAGCCAAAAAGAGAGTCTGTCCAGAATGGGCTGGGCTTTCCTCCTTCCTCAGCCCTGTCCACCACCCTCTCTGGTCTAACCCAGAGTCCCATCCCTGTGTGAAGGCCCCTGGGCCTGACCCAGGAGTAGACTCCCCCTGCAAAGGCTGGAATCCCCTATCTTCTGCCTCTTGTACCCGTGGGAAGCCAGGCCCTTCTTCCTCCCCCTTAGCAGCTGGGAGCCATCTCAGACACGTTAAAACTCTGCCAGTTCCCAAGTAGAAAAAAAAAATAGCAGACTTGGAGCAGGACCGAGACCAATGCCGGGTAACCTGCTTTCTCAGTGAGGGCTCTTTACCAAAACTTTTTCATCACTTCCCAGGACCCCTTACCCAAGAATCTACACTAGACTTCTCATCCCACCCGCCCACAACACACTAGCTCCAACGCCTCCATCTCTCAGTTTCTCAGAATCCCTGTTCCAAGGAAGACCCCGACTCTCCCAAATGCTTCAAACCCTCCACCCCAGAGTCGCTCTTACCTTCTCCCCCAATTCCTCCACCACCACCTAGCCGAGCTCGAGGGTCCCTGGCCTTGCCCCCCACCATATCCCGTGAAATTCGCACACAGAGCCCCTGTGCCCTCCGCCCAGGAGGGTGCTCCGGGCCCTCAATCGAGGCCCCCTGCGCCCCCGGCCCCGGGCGTGCTCGCGGCGCCGCCCGCCCATCCGCCCTCCTCACCTGGTACTGCGCCGCGGGGCCCGCGGGGCCCATGGGGCGGAAGGCGGCGGCCCCGGGGCCCCCCACGCCTCCAGCCGGCCCGGGCCCCCTGAGCGCCGGTCCGGGCAGCATGCCGGGTCCTGCTGGAGGAGGCGGCGCTCCCAGGGCCGCGGCAACCGCGCCGCCGCCAGGGCTCAGCGGGGGCAGCGGGAACCCGCCCGCGCCACGGCCCGACATCGCTCCGTCCCGTCCGGCGTTGTCTCGATCCGGACTCCGGGCTCCGCGCTGAGTTCGCTCCGCGCTCCGTGCTCCGGGACTTTCCGATCTAAATTCCGGGTTCTGGGGTCTGTTGATCCGGATTCCGGGATTTCCTAATCCAAGTTCGCGAGTTCCTCACTAAACCCAGTTTGGGGCAGGGCCGATCCTGATTCCGGTCCTTCCCGGGAAATTCCGGATCCGGGATCTGCTACCGGCCCGCTTGCCTCCCCCGGCCTCCGGAGGTTTGGCCGCCTGCGTCCAGTTACCCAGAGGCGGCAACTAACTCCCTGCCCCGCCTAACCCAGCCCAGCACGAGGCCCCGCCCACATCCAGCCGCCCAATGCGAGGATGCCTCCTCAAATCCCGCCCCTCGCGAGACCCGCCCCCTATCGGACCCCGCCCCTAACCGCCGGCCCCCGGAGCCCCGCCCATATCCCTTGGGCTGGCCCTCCGCTGGAGGGGCGAGGGCGGAAGCTGCGCACGGAAATGCGGGGCGGGGTCAGAGGTCGAAGGTCAGGAAGGCTTCTACAGAGAAAGAGTCGTTACCGTCTTCTTCCCTGTGCAGCCGACTCCGTGGGGTACGCGGCCAAGTTCCCTGAAAATGTCAGACCTCCTTTCTACGTTTTCAGCATTAAAGACAACTTAGAGTTGCTCTCTGCGGCAGGACAGCTGCCAACTTGACTTTCTTTAAAAGCCCATCCTGGTGGCTCAGTGCTGCCAAGGCACTTGGCTGCCCCAGACCCGATCCAGCTGTGTGAAGGGTTGAATTGGCCAAGCGCCTAGTTCTTATCTCATATTTTGAATGTGCCTCTGCCTCACTTTAAGGAAGCCTAGTACTTTACTCCACAGGAAGTGTTTCTAGGCAAAGGAATTTTGCATTATGAGAAGCCTCCCTGGGCTTCCTAGGTGGCGCAGTGGTTAAGAATCCGCCTGCCCATGCAGAGGTCACGGGTTCGATCCCAGCTCCAGGAAGATCCCACATGCCACGGACAACTAAGCCCGTGTGCCAAAAAATAAATAAATAAATGAGAAGCCTCCCTGAGTTAAAGTCTTTCTCCAGGATTTACATAGCACTTTTCAAAAATTCAGTACCTTTTCAGAAATCAGCAGTGTCAGAGGCACTCAAAATATAGTGCTTTCAGCTCTGCCAGGTGTTCTGTGACTTTCTCCCTATGACAGAGACCAGTGTTTCTTAAACTCTAAGGAGCATAAGAAATACCTGGGGCTTTTGTTTAAAATGCAGATTCTGATTCAGGAGGCCTGGGTTCTCGGGAAGGGATCAAGATTCTGCATTCCTAACATACTCCCAAGCAATGCTGCTGCTACTCAGACTACACTTTCGAGTAGCCAAAATAGACTTTTTCATTATACGAATCCTCTGCTGTGTTTTCATCCCCAACCAAGTCTTGCACTACAGCACCCCAGATCCTGTTTATAGTGCAACCCTTTTTAGTTAGTTCTGCTCATCTGCACTTCCTGGTATCTTTATCCTCCAGTGATAAACCCTGCTGTTGCTGCTGCTGCTGCTGCTGTTTTCTTGCCTCTTGGTCTTCTCAGAGATCTCTCTCCCTTTTCTCCCTAAAAGTGGGGTACCTGCCAGTCTCAGAAAAGACCACTGGAATTGTTCGTCATTGAACCAGGGCCCCTCCCCACCACTGCAAAATGGGTACAGATTTCTTGACAATGCAGTTAATGTCCATTTCAACCCTTTCAAGCTGCTAGAGCAACAGCAGTTCCAGAGGAAGTAGTAAGAGTGAATCCCCTGGGGAGCTATTCCAAAATATCCCTGCCGAGCTTCCCCCCCACCCCCACACCACCACTGGCTCCCAGTGTTGTATTAACAAAAAGCCCTCCCAGGTGATTCTGATACAACCCTCCTTGTGTGTGTAAACAAGTGAATGTGCTTCAAGTGTAGTGAGATTAAAATGATAAACAATGTCAGCAATGAGCTATTGGCAATGAAAAACTACCCTCAAGGTGTTAGGGGGAAAACAGATATCTAAGACATGGTAGAGATTGAGGAAGATTTCCTAGACAGTAGGCAGAGAATAGCTAACATTTATTAAGCATTTACTACACATATTATTTCATCCTCACATTGCATATAAGCTAAATACTGCTTTTACCTCTATTTCAGAAATCAAGGCAGAGAGATTCAGTTACTTGCCTGCTCTTACTGTGATGGTGCTGGGATTCAAACCTGGTTCTCATCTGGCTTGAGAATCCACAATCTAGGCATTTGCCCACTATATATGACTTCTTGTTGGTAGCCATTATTTCTCCATATCCTCTGGTCTGTTATTATTTGCAAAGAAACAGTGTTCAACTGAAAAGCAAGTGCCACAGGGACTCAGAGGAAAGGAGGTTGACTGGTAGGACCTGATTAATTGGAAAAGGTTTCCTGGAGCACTTTGGTTTGAAGAAGGAGATACAATTGGTGGTCACCCAGATATCAGGTAAATGGATCTGATATCTCACTTTGGGACAATTCAGAACCTTGTGAAAAGAGAGCAGTAGGTTAATACCGAAGAAACGATAGAGATGTGGGGAAGGGAAGCCATTCCCACTGCCACCCTCCTAGGACATAATGGTACAGCCAATTACATGACTTGCAGTCATGGAGGCAGCATTCCCATGCCTTTGTTCTCTCAACTTGGAATTTTTTCTCTTCCTTCCTTCTTTCCTTGATACTTATTCTGCTCAGTGACCACTTTTCAGAATTTCCTTCTGAGACCTTCTGTGGTCTCAGAAGGACTTTCCAATAACCTCTGGACCCTGTTGTATTTACAGATGCCCAAAGAGACTGAATGGGACTAAAGTATTTAATGTAACAAAGTGTTTAATAGTAAAGTAAATAATACAACCAAAGCCAAAGGGGCAGTTCCCAGCATGGGCTCTATGGTTCCTTGCCCAGCTGTTTGGTGAGCAAAATAGCCCCGAAAGAGTTCACAAGAGAAAGGCCCTTGGATAAGGATGGCCCTAGAGCAAGCAGGCAAAGGATTACTCCTCAGTGTGGATGGCCCTCTGGAGGTTGGAATTGCAGGAGAAACAACGTGGTAGTCAGGTCATGGTGGGAAACATTTATCATAATGGCAGCATTCTGGGGCTGAACCAGAAGTCTGTCCCAACTGGAGCATCCAGGCAGCTGACGCATCCATCTCCCATGTGGATGTGGTGGTGGGGGGGGTGGGGGGATGGGGGCACAGGCTTGGGGCACTGCCCAGTCAGAGCAGCAGAAGGGCTGGATAGTAAAGCAGCAGATGCTGTGTTTGCCATTTGAGAAGCATTTATTGAACACCTTCCATGTGCCAGTCCCCAACATATTCTAACAAAGAAGATAAAATGCATAAATAGATCATTTTTCCATGTGATAGCTGCTAAGATAAAGGTATTCACAAGGTACCATGGGAAAACAGAGGAGGCCTTTAGTTGAGGAAGGGGATTAGTGAAGACTTCTTGGAGGAGGTTATGCCAAAAAGGTTGTGAATGAGTTAGGTAAAGAAAACAGTGTAAGATTCAAAGGCATGAAGCAGTACAGGGTGAAGAGAATCAGAATCAATTTTGCTGGATTATCAAGTGTAAGTCAGAAAGCTCCTGAGTGCCCAATTGAGGTCACAGTTCTCCATATACATATTTTTACAGTCAACACAGTCTAGCAGGTAAAACTCCTGAAGCACAGACTTCCAACAGTGGGAGCAGATACCAGGATTTAAGAAGTGGGCTTTAGGTCTACAGCCCACGTGACACTCCTGGACTCTCTGGAGCCAACATCTGGGGCTCGATTCTACCATTTGTTCTCTCCCCATGCAAGGTAGAGGGTTACAAAGCATTCAGAGACCTGGATGGCACTGCAGTCTCAGAGTCCTCTTCCTGGTCACTTCTCAGACCCTCCCAGAGGTGACCTCCTAGCTCTTAAATTTGGATCCAGAGCTATTGGTAGAATGGAAAAACAGACCACTAAAACAGAGGAAAGATAAGGGTCTCCACTGGGATCTCTGACTTACCCTTACTCTTCTTCTGGTCCCTAAATGTGCTTGTCCACTAACATTCTATCTTTAGGTCTTTTCTGTATACATGACGTACCCAGACATACTCATCTACTCCCGTCCCTTCAATTACTGTCTACTTCCTGATAACCCTAAATCTCTAACTCCAATCCCCACCACTTTCCTGACGTTCAGATCCGTATCTCCAACTCGCTGCTAGATGCTCCATAGGTCATTTAAACCCATCTGTCCAAAATCAGTATCTCATTGTCCTTCCTCCCAGTCTTCTCCCCTATATCTATCTTAAGGGCATGAAAACATGGTGAAGGAACAACCCTGCCTTGCTGAGACATTCAAACTGGTCTTGTAGGCAACTGAGAGCCAAAGAAGATGGAGTAACCCAAACAGATGCCCAGGGCACAGGCAACAAAAAGTAGAGAATAGAGAAAGCCTTAAGGACCTTCATTCTTGAAATCATCTTTTACTCTTCCCTCTCTTACTCCCACTTGGTCTTAGTCACCAAGCTCTATTGGTTTACCTCCTAAAACTCTCTTGGATCCATCCTACCCATCTTAGGTCAGAACCTCAGCATCTCTTCCCTAACCTCCCTCTGCCATGGTTTCTCTGCTAATAGGCCATTCTACTCCATTCCCCCTGCCAATTTTATCTCAAGATAGCAAATCGAATCACATTTCTCCATTTTCTCACCTTCGTGTGCCCTCCATTACCTTCACTAGTGGGCTTTAAACCCACTGTGGTCCTTCAGGCTCCTCAGAACTCTTGTGGAGAGCTGAGAGTGAGGGGAGAGGGCAGAGCTAGGAGTTCCTCCCTTGCTTCACCTCCCCGCACCCCATCTTCCATATCCCTACTTCAGCCAAGGAGCTCTACTTTTATTGCTTTTTATGTTGAGTGACCTTGCAAGGTTTCTTTGGCAGAAAGGGTTCATAAAGGGTTTCTAAAATGTTAAAAGCCAATGGCTTCCAGAGGAGTCTATATCTAAACATGGCATGATCAGCTCTTTATTCTCTGTCCTCCTCCTACCTCTCTAGCTTTATTTTCCACCAGCATCCCATGTATTCCACCATCAAGCCACAGTGAACTTGCCCTTCCCTGACCACGCCTTTCACGCTGTGGTTCTTCTGCCTATGATGTCACTAGAATGTGAGCTCCTTTAAAGCTAGGACTTTGTCTTGTTTGCTGCTATGTCCCCACTGCCTGGAACTATACCTGGCACAAAGTTAAGTACTCAATACATATTTATTAAATGAATAAGTGTTCTTCCCCAGTTCTCTGCTATGCAAGAGTCTGTTTATTCTTCAAGGCCAACTCAAATGTCACTGCCTCTGAAATTTTCCGTGCTTTCCTATCCCCACCCTCCAACTGCCATTGTCAATTTGTTGTTCTCTTTTCTGTTTTCCATAGCACTTGGTCTAAATCTGTGTGAGAATACTCATCATATTGTGCTGTGGCTTTTGTTTGGGGCTCTGTCTCCATCCACACACCCCTGCCATGTGAACTCCAGGACAGTGCAGAAACAATGCCTGCTCAGGAAATAATTCTGATAATAGTTACCTCTGCTTCCCCACCCCAGAACTCTGTTCCAACTTGGTGCCAACCAGGAATTAACCCATCAGGACAGAAAGTTAAAACCGGCTTAACCGTAACAGTTAACTTTGACTCCCAAATCTTTCTAAGCTTTACACTCTCACTCTCTTGGATGTAATGACTTGTGACCTTCCACCTGGATTCCTGGATTTTTCTTTGTTTACTCTCTAGCTCAGATCTTATCCTCACCTTGACTTCAATGGACCACCAAGGTTGATTCACTTAGTACTAACTCCTGATGTTTAACCCTTAATCTATATGCTTTTCTGATTCTGCTAAGACTACACTGATCCTAACTAGCCATTTAGCCTCTATAAACAAGTTGCCCTGAGTCAGGCATTGCCAGCCCCAGGAATAAAGAGCAGGTAAGGGAGAAAGAGAGTCCTGAGGGATCAGGGAGGCAGCAGATTTGGGGAGCCAAGTAAAAGAAGCAGTCAAATGAGAGATGCAGGTTCAGAAGAGGATGGCTCTCCAGCTGGGCTTTCTCCTTCTGCTTTTGTCAGATCCAGACCTGCTGCTTCTATAACCCAGTCCCACAGCCATGAACTACTGGGCCAAAGCAATTATCCATTTGAGGAATGCCTTCTCCACTCCTCTAGGAAAGCACCATTCACATGAAGAAATGGGTCAGCTGGAGCAAGCTCATTTGCTAAAATTCCATTCACTAAGTGACCATTTTATAAAATTACCATAACTTTAAAAAAAATTATTTTTACATGATATAGCTATTTTTATTACATGGGATTATATTAACAGCCTTAAAAATGTTGAAGCTTAAAATTTTAATTTAAGAAATGAAACTTAAGGCTGATATGCCACTGAACTGGAAAAACGATAAAAATGTAAGCATATGACAAAATAGAAGATGACATTCAAAAGTACCTGAAAAAAAAATAAGCAGCTGAAAAAATCCTGCCAAGTATAAGGGCAGAAATTTCGATTTCTAACAAGGAGTGATTAGGATGTTGAATTGGTAGCACTTTGCAGAAAGAGTTAACATAAATGAACAAAACCATTCAAAGCCACAAAAGAGAAATGAAGGTGGCTTGAAGGGGTTACTGTGATAGAGCTTATGAACTAGCCTCAGATTTGATATGCATTAACCAGGAAAATGAATTTGTAAAGGACCAAAAAGAAAAAACAACACAAAACAAAAAAAAAAACAGTGAACATGCTAAAAATCAGGTAAAGCAACAGAAGCAACCACATCACAAATACATTTTGGTAGAAATAACATACTAAAGAAATACGCAAATTAAAAATCGGCAAAAAAAAAAAAATCCTGAAAATAGTAACATTCTCGCATGAAACTAAAATTTGGTTACCAACACTGAAAAAACTTTATGAATATTAAACATTTCTATAAGGACTTTTAAACTGCACATACTTAAACTGCACATATTTGAATTGCACAGTTTGATAAATTTTGATATATACTCTACTTTCATAAAGTCTTTATGACTTCAAATTAAACATTCCTTAAAATACTGCCATGAAAATAAAATAAAAACCTATCAATTAAAACTTTCCAGAAATCTCCAAAAGCTTTTAAAACTAGCCCATACAATAGTAATTGCTGGGAATTTTATGAAGAGGTAAAAGAAACACTTTTTTGGAAAAATGGTATTAGGGATCATCTCCATTTTGGCTTTTTGAGTTGTCTGGGGCTGGGATAAGATGAGGGCATGTCTCTGACAAGCACAGTTCCTCCACTCTCTCCTACTGACAGAGGACGGGTGGGGATGATGCTCCAAGCTTGTTGCCTGGAAGAGGGTGGTGGTGAGGTCTTCTCTGGACAGAACCAAATTCTCATCCTCACCACACCTTTGGGGACAAGGGATGGAGAAACAGAGGGAAAATGGAAAGCAGTCAAAGCAGGCTGGTGTCACAAAGCTAAGAGTCCTCTGAAGGAGTTATGCCATGCCTCCCCACAAAGAAAGTTAAGGTGTGAAATCACCACTCTTCACAGACTCTTCGCTCACTCAATTACTAAATATTTATTGAGTGCATACTATGTGCACTCATTGTTCTAGGTGCTAAGGTGACAGCAATAAATAAGAGAGATGAAAATCATGCCCTTGTGACACAGATTCTAGAAAGAGAACAATAAACAGATAAACAAGTAGATACATACAGTGGTGTACCGGTAAATATTTACCAACCAGTTCTCAGAAAAACAAAACCAAACCCTAATTTGTAACCTGTGACAATTTTAGTTATATAAATACTTCCACCATTGTAATAAACCATAATGGAAAAGAATATGAAAATTAATATACATATACATCTGAATCACTTTGCTGCACACCAGAAACTAACACATTGTAAATCAATTTTACTTCAATTAAAAATTTTTTTAAACTTCTACCATGGTTCTTAAGTAATCAACCGACATCACTAAATGCAGAGTTGGAAAGAGAACGGCTCGCCCAATGGAACTGATCCAGAATACCACCGGATATTTACCTTAAAGTCCCGTAGTGATAAGTGCTATAAAGAAAAATAAAGCCTGGCAGTTTTAGAGAGAGTAATCAGGAAAGGCCTTTCTGAGATCGGAAAAGGAAAATACAGACCACCATTTATTGAGCACCTATTTTTAGTATCAAAAAACAATGCTAGGTAGGCACTTTCATATAAATAAACTAAATGCCATTCCTATTGACAGATGAGGACACTATAAGTTACGTAAATTTCCCATGGTCTTAAAGCTAGTGAGACACTGAAAAGGGATTCATAGGTTTGTTTAGTCCCAAAGCTGCTATTCTAGCCAACTTTCTCCCTCAAATTGTCAGTATGGAAGGACAGGAGGCAGTGGTACTAGGGTACAAGACAGGCAGCAGAAAAAAAAAAAAAAAAAAGGTCCTTAAGACTTACACTAGCCACCAAAACTGCCAACGACATAAATAATTTTCTGGCCTGCCTCCCCGATGCATACATTACTGAGGTCTCCCCAAGTCTGTTTCCTCACCCACGAAATGGGGTTAAAAGTACTGCCTCCTCGCTCGAAAGTAGTTCTATTAAACGAGATAATGGATGCATCTAACAACTGCCCTCCTAAAAAAAACCCTCCCAAATCCTCAAATTTCACTGCACCAAGAAACTCAACCCATGGCTCACGATCAGACCCACGATTTTGGGAGCGCCAAAGCCGCAAAAAGATGCCGATGCCAACGGCCCAATTTGGGCTCAGGGAAACGGTTCTGAGACACGACCCTCAGGAGGTGTCTGACGTGGAAACTGAGGGAAAGGGTCCCGGGGTGAAAAATGGCAACAAAGGAGGCTTTATCCGCTCACCCCCATTTGTCTGGCTTACTGATAGGCCCTGGGCGGGGGGAGAAGGAGTGCGGCCTCCTTCAGTGGGAAGCGAGGCCGGAACCGCTAGTTCCCTCAAGCGTGTTACTTCCCTGTGGAGAGCGCGATACAGAAACCGGGGGGCGCGGCGACAAAAAGACTTTTCAGACAATGGACCCGAACCCCTTTCCCAGTCCACCCGGGAAGAGCCTGGAGGAGTCCCGGTAGGATGTCGTGCGAGTCACGAACAGAGCTCCGACGCCGAGGCTGCTCGGAGGCCCAAGGCGGGAACGAGGCTGCACGCTCAGCCAGCTCCCGCGCGGGAGTCTCACGTGTTCAGGCCGCACCACCAGACGAACAGGCACAGGGGTGCCGTCAACCCTTGTTTCCCTTATAGAGCTGTTATTTGCTACAGCCACGGTTTCCCTTTTATTTCCATGTTCCTTTATGTAGCAGCCATTACCTTGAGTCAACTAAGCTCTCTCTGCCAAGCAGGATACAGGCTTCCCTACTCTCCGCTTCCCCCTCCCGTCGTCCTAGCGTCCTGCCCGCCCCTCTCGTCTCAGCCAACCCTCGCTAAGTTTCTGCGCAGACGTCACGAGTTTCTAGGCGGATCAGGCAAATCCTCCGGCGGGGAGCGTCTTCGTGCGCCCCCGCCCGGCGGCGCCTGCTAAACGGTCTGAGCGCGTGGCCAGCGCCTGAGAGCCAAGAGGGCGAGGCTGCGGAGCGACCCGAGGAGCGGGCTGCAGCAGCGAGGAGCGACCCTCAGTGAGCGCCTGTGTCTTGTTTTCTTTGCTTAGATTCGTACCGGAGTCTCCTCCCGGCTTTCCTGTCAGATCTGTGGGGGTCTGGCCTCCTGGTGGACTTCGCCTCCTCACACCCCGGAATTGCTGAGGAGCACTCGTTGAAATATGTCTCCCGTGTAGTTAAAATTTTTAAAAACACCAGTCGCCTTTAGAAGCCTTCATGGGCTGTTGGACTGGGAGCCAAGTTGTGTACACGCTGCACGGGAAACTCCTTCCGAGCCACGACTGACCTTTAGGCTCTGTATTCAACCGGTGGGCACAGCCCCCGCTCAGATATTTGTAAATATGTTATCTAGTTCGTTCAGTCATTCATCCATTCATTCATTCATGACTCATTTATAGTCGTTGAACACCTCCAACCGTTCCGGGTGCTTGGGATCCATCAGTGAAAAAGGGCTCACCGTCCAGGCCGGAAGTAGACCAGACTCCCAGGCCTAAGGGGGCAGGGGCAGTGTGGGAGAAGGTGGCGCTGCTGGGGGGGAAGAAAGCAGCGCCGTCGACGGAGGGTGTGCTGTGGGGCGGCCTGGGCACCCAAGGTTGAAAAGACGGTGGTCACAGTGGGCCTCGTGGCGAAGGTGCATTGAACTGGGTGAAGGAGTGTTCAAGGAAGGGGAAGCGAATTCCACGCAGAGGGAAGAGACAGTATTCAAAGGGTGGGATGTGACTCAGGTCTGTATAAGAAACTGCAAGAACCCCTGGGATGTAAATGGATGGTGAGCACCCCGAACTTGGGCGGGAAGTCCAGTTCAACTGCACAGCCAAAGCCGTCCAACAGCACACGCGTGTCTGCCGCCCTCCCCTCACTGCCCACCACTCTCCCTGCGACTTTTAGTGGCTGGAGTACAGGTGTCGAATATCAGACAGTTTAAACCCTTAATTTGGGGTATAATCTACAGAGTAAGCAAAAGGAATTTCAAGATTTAAAAATTGTTTCCCGTTAGGGATGCTGCTTTCTTTTTACTCAAGGAAATACACATGAAATATCCTGTTTCAGTACCTGATCATAACATGCCACAGGGAAAACAAGGGTGAACTTCTCTAATTTTCTCAAATAAGCCTGGCCTGACCTCTTCTTCATATCACTTCATGTTTTAACAAACTTCTGCCCATAATAGAAAATGCAGCTCAAAGGTCATCTTTCTGAAAAACCTTCTCACCTCCTGCAGCGAGAAGTAATGATTCCCTCCTCAGTGCTCCTGATCAGTTTGCTTGTCACCAGCAGCAGCGTCAACAACAGCAGCGCCATCCCCATCATCACATGATTGAAGACTTGGGTACCAATAGTTGGACTAAACACTTGAATAACTCATTTAATTCTCATTTTACTCCCTCCCAATATTTATAATAACAATTGGCACAGTATACTGTTATTTGTGTTTACATTTGTCTTTCCCTCTAACTCCCAGGAATTCCTATATCATAGGATAAATCTTGGTAACTTCAACACCTTACTGCAAGCCTGGCTCAATAATTGTTTGCTGAAAGAATGTATGAATATAAGTAGTCCCAATTGGGGCTTTTGTACTCTTTTCAACAGAGCTGTTATTACCCGAAAGTCTTGTTTTGAAAAGTCCTTCACAGTCTGAGGTTACTTTATTTAGAATCTCTTCAGTGATAGGAGATCTTCCTTTGAAAGAGATGTAAATCACTCAGAGCTCAGTTTGGGGAATAAGGTGACTGAGTAATATCACTTTTGCCCAAAGAATAATATAATAGCTTAATAAAGAGACTGATTTCTCTTATGTAACTTAAAAGCCAGTTCTCAATCACCATTATTTGGATAATGGTGTCATCACTGCATTAAATTTATAGGCTCCCAAAGTGACTGTTTTGAATAGTAGCATTTACTTGGAAGTGTAGATTTTGATATGCCTATTGTTTTACGTGTGTATAAAAAAGACCCCCCAAACCCCCCTCTTTCAGACCAGCATACAAGTAAAGGTAGCCTTGTACAAAACCCAATGTATGAAAATTAAAATGCAGAGTTAGAGGATAGTCACTCATTTATGGAATACCCATAATATGCTAGGCACTGTGCTAGGTGCTGGAGATGCAAGGTGATAAAAGTATTATCTTTCGTTCTTCAGGAATTCCTAGTACAGTAATGATTACATCATTAAAATAATGCACTGAGGTGAATTACATTTTCACATACATAGCTTCAGAAATGTTTGGCATGTGAGGTACAGACTATGTGTAATAAGTGGGGGATTATGAAGTGGGATACGATTAGTCAAGAAATTCCTTTCTTAGAAGAAATTTGCTTGAATGGGGTTTTGAAAGAAAAACTTGGTATGGATTGCCAGAGAAAAGAAGTGGACACTTAAGACTTAACTCAGCCAAAGTAGTAATCCAAGTGTTGCTTGGTGAACCTGGAGGCAGATCAGAAAGAGATGGGTTATTATGAGGGATATTTCATAGCGGTCATGAAGAGAGAGGCCTGGTGAAGCATTTTTCCCATAAGAGAACAGGACTCAAGTGAACATATTTTCTAGATTTAGGGTCACTTTCCACTGGACAGTGCCAGATAAACACTGCTAAATTTCATCTCTCAACCTCATTTTTCATATTTCCATGCTAACAGCCGTTTTCTGTTGACTCAGAGGCAAACATGTAAACAGATAAGTGCAATACAAGTTTATACAGGAATCTCACTTAATCTAATACCCTCTTTATTATTTCTCATATTTTCCTCTGTCTTTTTTGTCATGCACATAAACCAAACTGAAATAGATGCAGGAATTTCTTTTAGTACAATCATAGCACTGATACTCTTGCTGCAATTTCTCCAGACCATGCAAGTTTTCAGGAAAGGAGCTGACTTTGAATAGTATCAAAGAAAGGATTGCCTATATCCTTTTTCTCTTTTTTTGTCACTTTCTCCAACATTGCTGTCTCCTTTCTTCCTCTCCAGCTTTTGG
Organism: Hippopotamus amphibius kiboko; assembly: GCF_030028045.1. NCBI lineage: Eukaryota > Metazoa > Chordata > Mammalia > Artiodactyla > Hippopotamidae > Hippopotamus > Hippopotamus amphibius. The sequence goes on along the minus strand of NC_080202.1, from coordinate 48,104,346 downwards.
CCCTTCTCATAAGGATGGAAATGCTACTGTTTGGTGTCTGGGCCCTGCTGGCCTTGATCCTTTGTCCAGGTGAGGCTATTTGGGAAAGTGTCTTTAGCTGATATGTGCCAGGGCACAGGTCAATGAGAAAGAGGATAGGAAATCCTGAGTGGGGTGATGCTTTAGTATTTACTCATCTGGACCCTTGGGAGAGAGTCCTATTTCTTGGATCTAGGACACAGAGTCCTTAGGTGTTTCTGGCTTGTAACTGGGAAAACTGTATTAAGGGACAGGATAATAGACCATCAGAAAAAAACCTTCTCTAAGAAATATACCTTCTCTGCTTGGCTCTCTATTTTTACTTCTTTGCTGCCATCCTTTGTGTCATGATGAACTACAGTAGGCTCTTGATAGGACAGGACCCATAGCTCAGTTGTGAAGAGTGAGTTCTCCAGATGGCAAGAAAGGAACTAGAGCCTTCGTGGGTAACATTGCTGCAAGAGTTGTGTATTCCCAGAGGGGACTAGTATTGGGGAGATGAAGTAGATGGTGGACATGGAATAGCTAAAGGGGACCTGTAAGGGAAGCTTCCAGGAGACTGTGTCCCTCACCTATATCAGATGTTTAAAACTTACCTGATGTCTCTCACTATACCTGAGATTTCCCTAACAGACTAAACTCTTAAGCATCCAAAAACATCTATTGCCTTAGCACCAAAGCAGAAATGGAATAGTCTCACTTTGAGAAGAAGAGGTGAAAAGTTCCATGGAAATGAGTGACCCTGGGAGTCACCTTTAGGCCAGTGGTTCTCATAAGTTGGTGTGCACAAAGGTCACCCAAGTGTTTGTTTTGTTCCCTTGAGTATTTCCAGGTCGCACCGTCACACATTTTCAATGTCAGTCTGAGGTGGAGCTGGAATCTGCATTCTACAAGCATTCCAGCAGAATTCTGGTGAAGGCAATTCTTAGACCATAATGTGAGAAACACTGCTTTGAGGTATAAGTAACAAAGAGGTCTACTTACCTCATGAGGGTCCTCAGCAGCCAATTCTGGAGGTTTCCAAGATTTCTGGAAGTTTAGGAAGAGAATGGTTTCCTGGGCATGATTTTTAGCATCGCCATAGTTTCCATGGTGACACTAATGGTGAAATCGAGATCCCAAGAAAGATGATGAGAGGAGGGAATGGTGATAGAGTCAGGATTCTAACTTGTTCATTAAGGGTCCTTTCCTTGTCTTGTCCCCTGTACCTTTTTATTTGAGATAGGTTTCCTATTATCTAACCTGTAACTAGATAGAGTAGGCTCTGTATTTTCTTTCTTGGGTCTTGTGGTCCTCACCAGTCTTTGGCATATGTGGTTGACCTTTTCAGGGGTTGCAGAAGAGCTATTTGAGGTTTCTGTTTGGCCAGATCAGGCCCTTGTAAAGTATGGACAGTCACTAATGGTCAATTGCAGCACCACCTGTCCAGACCCGGGACCCAATGGAATTGAGACCTTATTAAAGAAAACCCAGGTGGGCAAAGGGCCTCAGTGGAAGGAGTTTCTTCTGGAAGATGTGACACAGGATTCCATCCTGCTGTGCTTCTTCTCTTGTGCAGGAATCCAAAAGGATATAAGCCTTGGCATTACCGTGTACCGTAAGTGGGGCTGAGGGCTGGGGAGGAAGGGAAGAGTGGGGGAACGTGATTACGCCTTTTTTAGGGAATAAGTAGAGATTTCTTTTAGGGGAGGGAATTAGAGCCCTTAATAAAGATTTCTTTCATACTGTAGGGATTCTAGAGCCAATTATTTCTGTTTCCCTTTGGTGTAGGCCTTTAAATTAGGAGCAGACCATAGAGCATATCCAGATATCGGTGCTTGAGGATATGTTCACATACAGCAGGCATGTGCTAATGATGCTAATTTACAAATTATCAAAACCATATAAAATTAGTGCTGGATTATTTGTCACAAATTCTTAGAATTAATAGGGAGGAGAGAAAGCGGGTCTTTGTAGGCTGCGGTAGCTGGAGAAGTCTCCACAGAAAAGGAGGCTCTTGAGCTTCACTCCTGCAAATGGTTAGGATTTGAAGTGATGGGAATGGGTGAGGAGCAACTTTCAGGTGGGCAAATAGCACTGGCAAAGATGTAGCCATAGGGATAAGTGTGATCTCTGTGGGGTCACAGCTTGGTTAGCTAGGGTGTAGTTTTCGTGTGATGCTAAGGAGCTCCTTAGAAGCTGCTCACGCCTCTGAAGCCCCTCTGGTAAAAGAGAAGCGCTCTCCAGAATGGCAGCAGCAGTCAAAGCAAGGGGCCCCTCAACAGTCATGTTTCTTGGCTGTGGCTTTAGCCACCTTTGACGGGAAGCAGGCGGCTAACTCATCTCATCTAGGGCAGAAAGCTGACACTGTTCCTCAGATGATTTAAGAGTAGTCACCTTCCATCATGGGCTTCCTGTCCTATACCATTTCTTCCTGGGGAGGTGAGTATCCTTCTCTCATCAAGCCCACCTTTTTGTCTCAAAGAGCCACCCGAACAGGTGATCGTGGAGCTGCAGCCTGCATGGGTGGCCGTGGATGAAGCCTTTACAGTGACATGCCACGTGCCCAGTGTCACACCCCTGGAGAACCTCACCCTCACCCTTCTCCAGGATAACCAAGAACTACATAGAAAAAATTTTAAGAGCTTGTCTATGGCCTCCCAAAGAGCTGAGGTCACCATCAGTGCCAAAGCTGAAAGGGAGGATGACAGGTGCAATTTCTCCTGCCGTGCAGAACTGGACCTGCGTTCACATGGTGGGGGGCTCTTTCACAGCAACTCAGCCATCAAGGTACTCCGAATCTTTGGTGAGTCAGAGCCCAGATGTGGAAGGAATCCTGGGGCTCACTTTCCTCATCTGACCTTGCCTTTGGGACTCCTTTCCCATAGGGTTTAGGATGAGGGTGTAAGGGTAATTGAGTTCCACCTTTGCTTGAGTTTTGAACTCACTGTGGGGGACAGAGAGCTTTTAGCCCCACTCCCTACATTGTGGGGTCCTATATGATTTATCATGGCATTTCTCCTCTCTTTCCTTTTCCTCATTTCTTGGCAGAATTCTCTCGGAGCCCCCAGATCTGGGTCCCTTCACTTCTGGAGGTTGGGATGGCAGAGACTGTGAGCTGTGAGGTGGCTAGGGTGTTCCCAGCCGAAGAGGTAATGATCCACATGTTCCTGGGAGACCAGGAGCTCAGCCCCTTCCTCTCCTGGGAGGGAGATGCAGTATGGGCCAATGCCACCGTTCGGGCCATGGAGACTGGTGATCAGGAGCTGTCTTGCCTTGTGTCTCTGGGTCCAGTGAAACAGAAAACAAGAGAGCCAGTACATGTCTATAGTAAGTGACCTGCCTCTCCCCTTCCCTTGAGGATTCTCTGCCATTGAAAACTTCCATAGTAAAGGCTTGGTGATTCAACTGCAAATATCCCCACTAATCTTTGCCAGGTGCACTCCAAAGTGAACATTAATCTTCATCTTTCTCTGATAAGTGCACGGATGCATTGAGGCAGTTGTTCTATCCAGCCTTCACCCTGTTTCCCTAGGCCATCCTACTTACAGAGCGATTGTGGATGCTTGAACTTATTCCTAGGAACAATGATGTGAGGTGAGGAGGAAAGCTGTAAGATGAAAAGACATCTTGCTATCCTTGCCACAGAGCCATAGCCAAATGTGCTCACTTGTTACAGGCATATATGTGGCATTTGTTACAGGAGAAGCTCTCAAGTTCCCAAGCCATCTCGTTGCTCCTGCCAGGCAGCACAGAAGCAGTAATAGTATCTAAAGTCTTTCCCCTGTTTTCTTCCTACCAGAGGGGTGCCACCAGCAGCAAGAGTACAGAAGTGGCTGCCAGTTTTGAGAAATATGTTTGATTCTCTTTTTCCTTTCTTTTTAGGCTTCCCTCCACCAATCCTGGAGATAGAAGAATTATACCCATTGGCAGGGACAGAAATGAACGTGACTTGCTCAGGGCATGTATTAACATCACCCAGCCCTACTCTTCGGCTTCAGGGAGCCCCAGCTCTTCCTGCCCCCGGGGAGCCTGCCTGGCTGTTACTTACCACCAGGGAGGAAGATGATGGCCGAAATTTCTCCTGCGAGGCCTCTTTGGAGGTTCAGGGTCAGCAGTTGAGCAAAACCACTGTGATCCAGCTCCATGTGTTATGTGAGTAGAAGCCTGATCTTTCTTGTCAAAACAAGGATTATTAGTCTTCCATTTCCAGAGGTCTTGGCCAGCAGCTTCGTTATGACAGTTGCCACATTTTTCTCATTTAAAAAAAAAATAAAGGAAAAAATAAAATTAAAGCCCTCCAAGCTTACCTTACCCCTAGGAAAGTGAGTAGGGAGAAACCTGGGGTGGGGGTGGGGGAGTGAACTGGGAAAAGAAAAGAAAAAGTGATCAGGCAGTATTAGTTGAGGGCCAAAGGCAGAACACATAGGAAGTGATAATTGGAGCCTATGCTGAGGAGGGAAATTTCCTTATAAAAGCTTGTATTTTGAAAAGTAGGAAAATCCTTGTCTCTGGGTTCACCCCTATCCGTATTCACATTCACTGAGAAGCAAAGATGGGAAGCAGGGACCCTAGGGCCACCATTGACCAAGCAGTTCAGATCAGTTAGTCTTAATCCATTAAAATGCCCTATACTGCATCTCAGACATCCAAGGAGGAAAAAAAGCAACTGAAAGCAGGGAACCGATGGTCCTCCTCTTGGGAAAGAAAGCTGTTGGGTGAAGGGGACACAGCGATTGAATTAGGGGAGGGAGAGGGAGCTGAGCTGATGGAGACGAGGGAGTGTGGCACACTGAGCTGGCTCCTCTGGGGGCTCCTTTTTTCCAGACAAGCCACGATTAGAGGAATCTGGTTGCCCTGGCAACCAGACCTGGTTGGAAGGGATGGAGCAGATGCTTGCCTGTGTCCCAAAGGGAAACCCAGCACCAGTCTTGATGTGTACCTGGAATGGAACTGTCTTTGACCTCGAAGTGCCACAAAAGGCAACCCAGAACCACTCTAGAACCTACTGCTGCACAGCCACTAACCAGCTGGGCTCTGTCAGCAAAGACATCGCTGTCATTGTTCAAGGTGACTGCAGCTCCCATCCAGCCCAGGATGGAAATCCCCCAGGGGTTTGGGATTCTTAAACAAACATGGAAAGAAGAAAGATTTCATTGGGCTGGGGAGGCTGACAAATGGGTCTGGTGGGTGGTGGTGGGGTGACTATCCTGCCCTTGAATGCTCCCAATTCTCTGTCTTCTGTGCTTGGGCAGGACTGGATGAAGGAGTCAGTTCCACCATCTTCGTCGTTATTTTTGTCGCCCTTGGAGTGGGCGTAGTCACCATATCACTGTATCTGAACAATCGGCCCTGCAAAATAGAGAGGAGGAAGTTGCCCTATAGGCAGAAGGAGAAGAACAAAGAGGAAGAAAGCCAGTTTGCTGTTCAACAAGCAGAAAAGTGCAATGCACATAACTGTTAATTAGAAACAGCTATTTGGTTGAAGGCACCCTCTGCTGCTGGGGTTTCCTGAGGGAGGGAAGAGGGGATAGAGGAGAAAGGAAGAGACATTATCCTTTGCATTCTGTGGTCTCATAAAATAGTATTTCAGGCCCTCATGTCCTGTGGATCCAATCCACCCACAAGCTCAGCTCTTCTGAGTAGGAATTCAGTTTCATTGATTAGCTTGTGAGAGGGCCCTTTGCTCCTTGCTGTGTGCGTGATCAGTCCACTCAGATTCAGAAAAGAAGATCCTGCCTGGGCCTCGTCATCCCCACTCCCATTGCCCTTCTCTCCCAAACACCAGGCTGAAGAGACAGCCAGAAATATCTCTGAAATACAACTCATTTCTCATGGTTTCCTAATGACTAAGTGGGAACCAGTTTCTTAGTCTGGGGACTGGAGTTTGATGGGAGTCAGTACCAAACAAAGGGCTAGGAATCAGAACCCGGTTCCTGCCTACACGTTCCCATGTTCCTCTAACCACGGCTCTGGAAGGCAGGCTCCCAGAGCTAAGCTTGATGACATCATTAAGGCTCAGTGGCTGGTTAGGCTTCAACTCACTAACCATCTATTGTGTGCCTTAGAGGAGTATACAAATCAGAAGAAATTCCACATTGGGCCAGACAAGCAGCTTTCCTAGCCCAGTGTTCTGTCCCTGAAGTGAAAGGTAGAGTTCTTCCATGAAATTGGGCTCCAAACATCTCTGAATTCCTTTTCACAATCCATTACAGAGTAAATCATCTGTTGAGTTCACATTAAACGTATTAATTTTCTACCCTGTACAAGCTCTTAGGGCAGCATTCCAGTGTTGATTCCCCTTTTCCATAGAGAAGTGTCTGTTTTTACGTGTCTGCAGACTTTCCCGTAAGCATCAGGAGGACCCCTGCTGTCACAGTGTCACCATATAATTGAGCTCCCTTCTCTGTTCTTTGGAAAGATTATACTCACCCCCTAGAGAAGACATGAAAAATTGTAAAGCCAGATCTTTTCTCCCAAATCAGTCATGTATGGGTCACTGAAATATTGGATATGATAAAAAATAAAAGTGATTTTACGCTACCTGAAAGTATTTCTCTTCTGTGTCATTGCTGAAAGTTTTTATTAAGTCACATAGTTGCACTTTGAGTACAGTTGCTGAGAAAAGAATGTCTAGTTGGTAGCATAACCAACCTGTCCAGGGCAGGTGGTGCATTAGTTCAGGAAGCAGCCTTTTTGATGTCTTCAAAACTAAAGTTCAGACCTCCAGATAGAGGTCCACAGCCTTCCATATTGAATACACCAGCTGAAGAGAACACAGCATCAGGTGTCAAAGTGAAAAAACCATCTCATTCTTCCCAGACCTTCCCTGAGTCTGGGTTATGGATTAGGTATAAAATAACCCTTTGGTTTCCACACATACAAAGCAGCGGGGATACAAAGGTGAACAAAACACTGTCTCTGCTGCTACAAGTTAGAGCATAGAGCATGTCAACAGGAAAGCACAATTGTGCCTTCAGTCCTATGAATGGGGAAGCACCGGTCCTTAGGAGAACACCTAACTCAGGATCAAGGAAGGCTTCCTGGAAAGACCTTGTCTGATTTTATAAAACAGCAGCCCTCCAAAATGACCTTCTTAGCTTCAATTTTTCTACTAAATATAGTAGCCACTGCTGTCTCATCATGTAAGTAATAGAAATTATCTACTTTTCTGAATTGAGCGCTTGGGGACATAAGTTAGAAAGCAGTTTAATAGAGAAGAGTATGGAGGTGCCTCATCCGGGACTCTAGCCATTTCTGTGTCTTGGGACCAGCTGCATCAGGTCTGTAGCTGTCGCACGTCTGCAAACTCCACCTCATGGACCCAGTGCTCTGTGGCACAGTGAATCCTAAACAGGAGGGAGGAAGGGGGTCATTCGGACTCCTTGGTCCACCCTGGAGAGCCTGGAGACTTAGCCTGCGCCTGCCTTTGCTTCTCATTGCCACATGGTGTCGCTGTTGACAGCGTCCTACACAGTCCATCAAACCTTGTGGCGCTACAGATCCAGGTTCCTGGCTGGGCTGCCAGGGATCTTCCAGGGAGGGCGAACTGCTTCCCAGGGCTTGGTTCAGCTTAGGTGACGCCTTGCATGGGTTTCCAGGGTTACAATTTCTAGAGCTGGGTACTTTGGATTAGCTGTCTCCCAAGGTTCCTCAGATTTGGGTAGGCTCTTTCCTCTCTAGATTTGGAACCTCTGTTTCCTTTCCCTCCCCAGGGATCCACACAACCAGAGGTCAGGTGGCCCCTCCTTGTCAACATTTAAAGCACAAAGCATCTCTCTACATCCCTTTTTCAGAATAATAGAGCTGGCCTCTGCTCACCCTTCTAAGGGTAGCTGCCTTTAGTGTCTCCAGGGGGACCCACCCCCTAAAAGGTTTTGATCATACTCCTTTTCTGAAAATAGAGCAACCAGCTCACACATAACTGCAGCTACCTTGATAATCTCCAGGTGAAGAGAGCTACTTTTAACACTCCAAAAGTTTATCCTCTTAGGAAAGTCAAGATGATTTTCTTTTAGACCTGAGAAAACACAAATCTTCAGTGGGTCTTCTTACTAGAGGGATAATAATAGCATTTACCTATTATAGGATTATATTTGGAAAGAAATGACAGTACTTGTAAAAACACTAGCATGATGTCATATACATGTATTCACAAGTATTCGTTTTTACTATATGATGCTGGTGGTAATCATACCCATAATTATAATAAATTGAAAGCAAGAGTCAGAAATCCATGGCAACCACTGAGGGCCATCAAAAGTCATATACACCATCGATACTTACTTTCTCTTTTTTCCATTGTGTTCTCTCTTCCTCTTTTTCTACTCTGTTTCCCTTTCCTTCCTCTACTTTCCCTTTTTTTGCTCCCTAAGATTTAGGACTACTAGCAGGATGACCAATTGTCCCAGTTTGCATCGAGATGAGAGGTTCCTAAGACAGAAGACTTTTGGTGCTAAAATTGGGAAAGTCTCATGCAAACTGGGACAAATTGGTCACCCTAAGATTGGTATCACTCAAAGTGCTTCTCAGCTTTGCTGGGGCCTGAATTAAAGAAGTCACAAAGCAGTATCATTTTTGCTTATCCCAGGAGCCCAAGTCCTGTAATTCTGAGGACTTGTGAAGAAAAGGGAAAGTGTCGGTCCTCTCAAATGTGTATAAAAGGACAAAACTCACCACATGTGTTTCAGCAATAATGATGGAAGGAATTCAGGGTGGTCATTTCAAGTTAGAGTAAATTTAAAAGATTACATGGCGTCAGGAAAACATTATTCCAAGGGGTCTAGGATTACTGGAGTTCTGCCTGTTGAACTCTTTCTTGTGCAAATGTCACTAATCTTAACCTTGGGAAAGATTTTTCTCACTAGAAAATGTTTTTTAAACATTTAAAATTATGCATTCGGATGTGATGTACAACACGGTGACTATAGTTAAGACTATATTGCATATTTGAAAGTTGCTAAGAAACTAGATCTTAAAAGTTCTCATCACAAGAAAAAAATTTGTTGTAACTATGTATGCTGATGGATATTAACTAGACTTGTGGTGATCATTTTGCAATATATACAAATAGCAAATCATTATGTTGTACACCTGAAACTAATATAATGTTTTATGTCAATTACACCTCAATTTAAAATTTTAAATTGCGGTAAAATATACATAACATAAAATTTACCATTTTAAGTGTACAGTTCAATAATATCAACTAGAGTCACATTGTTGTGAATTACACAATTGTTGCGTAACCCATCTCCAGAACTCATTTTCATTTTGCAAAACTAAAACTTTACCCGTTAAACAACTCTTCACTTCCCCTCCCCGCAGCCTCTGGTAACCAGCAGTCTGCTTTCTGTCTCTATGAATTTGACTACTCTAAGTACCTCACATGGGAGGAATCATCCAGTATTTGCCTTTTTGCTACTGGCTTATTAGAATTTTTTAAATTGACTGGTTAGAACTGGAAACAGAAAGTGTCGAAACTGGCCCAGGTCTCTCATCTCCTCTTGCCCCCTTTTACCAATACAATACCAGTGGACACATGCATTTCATCTTTGTGGTCCCAACTCAGTGATTCTTAGTCTTCTCACCCGGGGAGCTTTTAAAAATTCTCTTGTCCAGATCCCATCCCAGATCCATTAAAATCGGAATCTCAGGGAGTGAAGGCTATTGCAAACACCCCAGGCATTTCTAATTTGCAGCCGAGGTTGCCATCCAGTACCTAACTGGAGAGCGGGAAGGCAGATTAACAGTCAGCAAATCAGAGTTTAGGGTAGATGGTCTTTAAGGTCTTTTTAAATTCAAAAATTTTGCAAAGTCCACTAGCATCTTTGTAATTGTCAGCCAGCAATGGTTGAGTTCATTCAGCTACACCCAGAAAGGGCTGAGGGGAAGCTCTCTGGAGTGTGGTTCCCACAACAGTCTACTGCTATTATGACAACCCCACTTTAGAACCTTCTTACTAGTGGCTATAACATCCCTCTCTGTAGGCACCCCCCTCCTGCCACATTCATTCAACACATACTTCTTAAGATGGTTCACTTTGTTTTTGTTTCTTTCCACACTAGTTCCTTGACCAGGAATTGAACCTGCGCCCCCTGCAGTGGAAGCTGTGAGTCTTACCTGCTGAACCACCAGGGAAGTCCCCTCATTTTCCTTTTGAAACCCGTATTCAAACCAATAGATAATAATATTTGTGCTTAATACATCAACTTCCAAAAGGTCATGAGATTTGCAAATAATTCTAAGATCAAATGAGGGATGTTACAGGGATATTAATTTCAGCTGAAGGTAAGAAGTACTTTGCTGAAACCGGGGATTTAATAGAATAAATTGCCTTGTGAAATAGTGATTCCCTTGATACCAGTACTACACAAGTGAGTACCATCTGTGAGGGATGCTATGGAGTAAGAATCTGAAATTAGGAGGAATTAGGATAATCTGTGAGGCCCTTCTAACTCCAAGACGCCATGATTTTAAAGTCAATTAAAGAAGGACCTAAGGCAGAGGAAATGGTTTCTGAGTTAAGAAATGGTGCTCCAGGGTTCTGATTATTCCAGCTTTCAACCACTCCCCGAGTTTACGTTTATATTAGTAACTAATGTAAAATATCCAAAATGGATACACGTGGGTCCCACTTCGAAGAAAATTCATTACAGCACTTGAAAATTTGGGCTTTTCAGGAAGATTGGTTGATTATTTGCATTTTAAAAGAATTACTGACTGTAAAATCAAGTTTGGATGATAGAGTTACTTTGAGTATCCAACTATTAATTTACAGATCACTAGTTACTTAGACAAGGTGCTTGGGTGACTAAAAACTTAACTCTAAATCTGCCCTTTTGGGACTTCCCTGGTGGCACAGTGGTTAAGAATCCACCTGCCAATGCAGGGCACACGGGTTCGAGCTCTGGTCCAGGAAGATCCCACATGCCTCGGAGCAACTATGCCCATGTGCCACAACTACTGAGCCCATGCACTGCAAATACTGAAGCCTGCGTGCCTAGAGCCCACGCTCCACAAGGGAAGCCACCGCAATGAGAAGCCTGCACACCACAACAAAGAGTAGCCCCCACTTGCCACAACTAGAGAAAGCCCGGATGCAGCAATGAAGACCCAACACAGCCAAAAATAAGTAAATAAATTTATAAAAAATAAAGCTGCTCTTTTAAGTCATTTGGGAAATAAAAAAGAAAGAAGCATTTGAGGTGCCATTAAGGAAAACGGAATGTGATTCAATGACAATTATTTAAACATTCCCTTGGAAAACACGGAGCATGCCACAATTCAATGCAAAACCAGCTGCAACTTCTTGAGTGCTGCACTGTGTCGATCACTTCAGAAACCTCATTTCATTTAATCCTCACATGAGCCTTATAAGGCAATACATTATTATCTCCATTTTATCAGGTGAGGAAACTGGGTCTCAGTGGGGTTAAATAATGTCTTCCCAAGCACAAGTTCAAGTCCAAGTCTTTCTGATTCTTTCCCTTATACCAGGTTACCCCAATTCACTCCTCTGAGAACAAATTATCCACTGACATCTTGAAGACCGAATATGTTTGGGTTAACTTCTGCCCTCAAAATGTCTTCAATAGGAATTAGCTGCCAACATTTAAGCATTAGATTTTACGTGCAAGAATGAATGTCCCGTCTGTCTCGAAGAATCAGAAGTTCTGGCAGCCCTGCTCCTACAGTCTTGAATGGTGCCAAGGCCAGATGGGCCCCATCCTTAGCTGGGGCCCGAGTTCTTTCGGTTGCTCCGGTCTCCACCCCTCTGTGCTGCATCCCTCACAAGCAGGCTGAGAGCTAGTTGCTATCTCTCCCTTCGTGTGCAGCCCTCGTTACTTATGTACACACCTACCTGGCACCTGTGGGTGCTGAATTTGCAACCCCCAATTTAGAATCTCTCTTCTACCTCCCTTGCCTCAATTCAGATCCCAAACATTCTGGTTCTGTTTGTCCCACAGCCATTTCTCCATCCTTCCCATTTCCCAAGGGTAGCTGGGCTGAACGTGTAGTCACTGTAAAATTTCTGCATGAAATTAATTCTATGGTTTCTCTCGTTGTGTCCTTGCATGTTGGGGGCATTTTCTGTACTTCTGTACTTCATAGCCTGTCTGGCTTTCATTTCCTCCCACTGTGGGGGGCTAGGCTTGGTCTTGTGGTGCTGGTGGGAGAGGGAGAAGTGTCTTCAAGTACTACTTTAGCAGGGCGCGGGTGAGGAGGAGGGGGTGGTCCTGACCTACGAGTGCCCAGTGGAGCTGGGACTATGAGTGCCCTGGGGAGCGGACTGGGTGTGTCACAGAGATGAGGGGATGTGTCTGCTTCTTTCTAGCCCATGAAGAACAGGGTCAATTATCGTTCAGCATCTGGGTTCCCAATAGAGCCCACAGGATCCCTGCAGGTGGTCTTCCCAACCCTCCCCTTGTTGTACAGCTACCCTCTCTCCCCCCATAACAGAGTGACACCTGCTCAGACAACATAATGCAACCTCGTTTTATTAGGAAAGGACGGTGGGCACTGGAGTGGCACTTTCCAGGGTCGGGGAGGCACGGGAGAGGGGTAACAGAGATGCCTGGCAACTAGAAGGCACAGCTGCTCTCCACGAAGCGGCGACACTTCATGACCCGCAGGTACGTCTCTGCCTTGTGCAGGTCCTTCTTGAAGCAGGAGAGCAGCCCGTAGTTCTTGAGCAGTGCGTCATCACTGCGCATGTTTGTGTCAAATTTGTCGTAGGTCTGCTTCAGGATCTGCCCAGCCCGGGGGCTGCCGTCTTCCAGCTCCTGCAAAAGGGAGGGAGAGACAGAGAGGGAGCTGGCTCCATCCCTTCCCCTCCATTTTCCACCCTCCCCTCCAGGCTTGGGCAAGGGCGTGGAGGGAGGACTCAAAAGGGGAAACAGGGAAAAGATTTCTCCTGGGTCAAGGCCGAACTGCTAGAGAGAGCAAGTACCTCTCTCCCCCAGCCCACGTGCGCCCCCCACCCCTCGGCTAAGCCAGGAGGGGGCGGGCATGGGCCCAGGGTGGAGGACCCGCAACGCCATCCCCACCCGCATCAGGGCCTGGATGCCTTCCTCCAGGTCCTTCAGCTTCTCATAGACGCGGTCCGAGGTGCCAAACACCAGGCTGTTGGTGAAGACCCTGCTGAGGAACTGCACCGGCCCAAGCCACGACTGGATGAGCAGCAGCGAGAAGCGGAGCAGCTCCACGTCCTGCGGACAGATGGGTGGGTGCTGGGCGCCGAGGGCTCGGGGCTGCTGTGCAAGGCCAGCCTCTGCCTGTGGGCCTCCCACCTCCAACCACCACCTCCTGCCGTCCGTCCGTCCGTCTGTCCATCACCTTCCGCCGCCAGCCACCACCCTCCGCCAACCACCACCCTCCGCCACCTCGGGGAGAAGGCCGCCCAAGGCCAGATGAGGACAGATGGGGCAGCCTCCTTAGGATGAGGGAGGCCCCTGCTCCTCGGTCCGCGGTGGCCACTCACAGATCTCTGCTGGGCCTCGTCCTTGCCCGTGGGGGCCGGGATGGTCTCCGAGAAGCAGAAGGCAGCCTGGGTGTTCTGGATGGAGTATCTCTGTCCCTCTGGGATGTAGGCGCGCTCCTGGGAGAAGAAGGAACACTTGCCTAGGTCTAAGCCGGAGCGTGGTTCTCCTCACTGCTTTATTCCGAAACCCCCTGACAGCATCTTCACTTGGATAAAATACCCCTGAACTCCTTAGTTTTCTCCCACTACGCGGAGGGGGCGCGGATTCACCCCTTCCTGCCACCCGCCGCCGGCCACTAGAACACATCCCTGAGGAGCTTACAAACTCTTTGTAGGTGTCGGCAGCCAGTTGGTGCAGGTGCTGGGCCCGGAGCACAGCGTTGGCAAACAGGCTGGACAAGGGCATGGCTGGGAAAGCGCCCACCTCCTGAGTCCACGGCAGGCAGAGCAGGGCGAAAGCCAGGAGCACGGAGGTCCGCGGGCCTAGAGAGAGACAAGGAGGGCGGGGCCCAGAGAGCAAGAGGCCTGGTTCTCCTGCCAGCCCTCTCCTGCCTCTCCCCCCGGGGAATGAGAACATTTAAAACTTGGTCAAACGTCTGGGCCTAGATGTCTATGCTCACATTCAGAAGCCCCAAAGCCCAAGGTTAGTGCCCCCATCTGTCTTCGGGGCCCCCACATCACCCTTCAGTACACACCAAGCCCGAGGGAATTTTAGGGGGGCTTACCTGCAGCCATCGCAGCTGGTGAGCTATCCACGGGACCCTGAGCCGTTTGGGGAGCTGGGTCCTGGGATCCTGGAATTGGTCCTTCGTGGGCCCTTCTTATACCCTGGCCTCTTCTCTCTTTCCCTCTGCCCCCACCTATTTTCTCTATACATTTATGCATGGGCCACTGGCGGGCCTTTGCTAATGGATAATTTAGCACCTTCTCCCACTCATCCTGTTCCCGCTCCTCCTCTGGGGTCATGTCCCCCAGGCTTGTCATCTTCCCCTCTCCACCGTCACCGGCCCTGAGGGTGCTTGAGAGACCACCCAATCTGCCCTCTTTAAGGGGGAGGTGGTAGAAGGGAGCAGCCTGAGTCCAGGCAGGCTGTGGCAGGGTGTCATTTTGGGGGTGTCCCCCAGGATGAGGGGGGCCCAAGCTGGTCCCCTAAAGGGGGGCTGTGTCAGGATGGATGTACCCCGAGAGCTATGTGGCTGCTTCCTTACTCTCTACCCCTTTCCTCCTCCCTGCACTGCTCCCCTCCATCCACCAGAGAGGATATGTGTTTTGGGAAAGGGTGCCAAGGATAGCAATAGATGCTGGGGTTTCTGGGCACAGATTTCACCTTTGCCCCATCGCCATCCTCCTGCCACCTGATCGGGCCTGAGGCGGCTGGATGCAGCGCTAATACCGTCCGCTAGAGGGCTCCAGCCCCACACATTGTCCTCCCCTTTCCCTGGGCGCGGGGGCTCCCCCAGGCGGGTGGGGCAAAGGACCAAAACTTGAGGCACTTGTCCTCCCCTGCTCCCTGGATGTGCGGCAGAGATCCCAGGAACAGACACTACCCACAAGCGCTTCCTGCGTAGCCCTGTCACTGTCAGAGAATCTCAAAGTTGGAAGAGCCCTTGAGGGCTTCAGTCCTGCCCCCAGCACCGCAGCTCTGGGCACAGCACCCTGAAAGATGCCCTCCGCAGTCACTGTAGTGTCCTCCCAGTCTTTCTTCTCCTCCTTTTAATATTTGTGTAGAGCATCTCCTCCTTTTAATGTTTAATATAGGTTGTGAAGAGCATGCCCGTGTAATCTCACATTAGACCCTGAGGACTATCTTGTGAAGCAAGTATTATCACCCCATTTTACAGAGGAGGAGACTGAGGCTCAGAGAGGCTTACTCACACGAGCTACCTCAGCCAACGCAGCAGATCTCCAAATCCTTGCTCTTCCCATGTTGCAGCATCCCAAGCCCTTTCTTCAAAGTAGACTGGGTGGGGGCGCCACTCTGTTTTTTTAACTTATTTATTTTGTTAAATTAATTTTTATTGGAGCATAGTTGCTTTAAAATGTTGTGTTAGTTTCTCCTGTACAGCAAAATGAATCAGCTATTTTTTAAACTTCTAAATCCCTCTGATCACAATGATCCTGCCCCTAATCACAAGAGTCTCTTTGCCTCGTTTTGTTCTCCCTTAAGAGTCAGCTTTTTGCACGTCATTTTTCAGGTGAGACTGGCCCAGAGACGCAGGATGCATGGCAGAGACCACACAGCAGGGCAAGGCCAGGGCCAGGAAGGCTGGGGCTGCAGGCTTCCCACCTCATGGTGCCCAGTGTGGAGGCTATTTCAGCATCTGGAGGTCACCAGCATCAAATCGTCCCCAGGGACCAGAGCAGGAAAGAACACATTGCCCTCCCTTTAAACCTTCCACCCCTGAGTCTAAGAACATTTAGCACTTGACCCTGTGGGGACACAAACAAACAAGCAGACTTTTCTAGAGGTAGTTGGTTACGATGTTGCCAACCAACGTTGATAAGTCATGTCCCCAGGGTCCAGTACTTGAGTACTTGTGCCTTGTGACCTCCCCCTTTTAAGACCAGAATATAGAGCTCTCTTTTTTCCCATCACTCCTGAACCATCACCCAATAGTGTCCCTGATTCTTTACCTGGAGGGCACTGAGACCTGTGGGAACTGTCCCCAGGCAGGACCGTAGGAGGACCAGAGGGGAGTGTCAATAAAGAAACAGGCTGTGAGGAAGGTGGGGCCACAGGAAAGGTGAGGACACCCCTTTCCTCTCCTTCCAGTGCCACCAAAGGGGAGGAGCCGGGCAGGAAGTGGAGGAGGGTCTCTCAGCCTCACACAGCCTTCTGCCTCCTCCACCACTTCTTTCTTCTAGGTCACCTGGGGAAAGGGACACTGAGGTGGAAGCTCTCGTGACGGGCTTCTAGCTAATGCTGGGGGGACTAGTATGTGAACTGTGGACCACAGGAGAAGCTCAGGCCACCCCTAGGAGTGAGGATACAGGAGCCCGAGTTGGGGACTGTTCGACACCCACACGAGGTGGGTACAAGTGAGGTGTAGCTGAGGCTCCCTGCCAGGCAGTTTACTACCAAGAACAGGTGGGACCAGCCAGAGCAGGGACGCATCTCCTCTCCCCAACCCACTTCTGGTTGGCCCACAGGATTCTGGAGACCCCTGGGATACACCTTTATAAAAGATCACCATGGTGGCAGCCATCAGACCCAAAGAGGGAAGAACTGGAGGGTGTGGGCGTGGAGACTTGTGATCCTTTTCTCTAGTCTAGAAAAGGTCTTTTTCAGGATCTTTAGTGATGGAGACACACATAATTCATTGCTAAATAAACTTTGAATTAGACTTTGGATTTCCCCACCCGTGCTAGGGAGTCACTCACCCTTTCTTGGAGAACGACCTGGGGCCAGATCCCCGGCTTCTCCCGATTCAGAGACTGCCCGACAAGGGTGTCTGTGTGGTGGCCCGTGGGGAGATGCCATGATCAACATCTCCGGGGTCATCCCCAAAGGGTTCGGGATGAATCCCCCATCATCTTGGAATCCATGAATTTCAGTGTGTTTGGAAGCCCTTCATATTTTTGGATTTGACCATCTCTGGGGTTCTCTGTACCCCATCATGGAAACTTGCAGATCTACTCTTGATCTGAAAGTGGCATCTTTCAGGCTTCAGGAGCCCCTCTGAAGTTCAAGTCCATGTGGTTTGGGGCCATCTCATTATTTAGAGTCATACTTGCCCTGGTCTTAGGGACAGCTGCAGAGGGAGTGGGGGCAGCTCTTTCCATCCCCTCCTTGGTCACTTGAGGTCCACGCTTCCCACTTCTAGCGCTGTTCTGCTTTCCTTGAGGCCAGAGGCTGGGATTGCCCCCAGGACATGCTCCACTTCTCCACTGATGCCAGCATGAGTCTGATGACCACGTTAATCATTGGGTCAACATCTTTAGAGTATATTTTGTGGGGATTCCCAAGGGCTTCTGCAGGGCAGGTGGGAAAGGAGACCAGCATTTCTGAGCGTCTTCCATGTGCCAGGCTCTGTATTGAGTGCTGTGGGGAGGGTGAGGCACGTTCGTACAAGGACACTCAGGCTCAAAGAGATAAGTAGTTTTCCTGGAGTCTCTTAGCTCCTAAGTGATGGCCGGCCAAGGCCCCAGTCTTCCCACCATGCCGAGCTCTTTAGAAGCCTCATCTAGGAAAGATAGTGGCGCTGCTGGGCGTGGAAGCACTATCCTTTGTGCAAAGCCAGCAGGACAGGATCAAGTCCCCACTCGGAATATGTTCAGTGAACCCTGGGAAACTGAATGCAAGGAGCTTCAGCCCAGAGTGAGGTCCATCAGGCACCAAGAAAAGCGGCAGAAGAAAACAACTTGATGTAGCCCGATTTAATGAACCAAGTCGCATCATCTTTCACATTTGTGTTGCACGTTTCAGTGTACATCACGTTTTCACTTCCTTTATCTCATCGGACCCTTGAGTTTGCCAGAGGGTTCAAGCATGGAGGAAGGGCTTGGAGGGCTCTGGGGTTCGGGGGGCAGGGGGGAGACGGGGGGGGCAGGCACTCCCGCGGGTTGGTGAGGATGTTGTTTACAGTGGGCGATCCAGACGTGCAAAACAATCTACATCGCTGGACCTACTAAGTAATTTCCACCTGAGGGATTATTCCCCAGGGAGTCAGACCCATTGAAAAAGAAGTCATGAGTACTGGGGTGTGTCCAGCAGCTGTGGGAAGTCTGAGGTGCTTTCCTGATTGGTGCTGCCAGCCGGAAATAACCTCTGCCTCCTTCTCCCTTATTCTGCGGTTGTTTGTGAATCTTTATTTGCCTTATAGGAATGTAAGGTCTCTGAGGCGGGATTCACGCATTTCATCTCTTCTTTCATTCACTCATTCTCTCATTCATGCATTAACCGATTCAATAAGCAGTTGCTGTACCTCCCACATGCCAGCCATCGTACCAGTTCATTACACCTAGATGAACAAAGGACACGAGCTTTTCTCTGCTGGAGTTTACAGTCTACGGGAAAGAGAGACAATAGCAAACAAATAAATACAGAATGGTAAAATTTACACAGAAATTTCACATTGTGAAAACTACCATGGAAGAAATAGCTAACATACAGAGGTGAGAGCAGAGCTCTGGGGAGTGGAGGGGACCTGGCTGCTGTCACCATCCCAGGCCCAGGTACACAACCAGCCTCTGCTGAGTGGATCAAATGGATGAAAGGACAACGCCAAGAAGGAACTCAAATATCCCCCCCCAGCCGGAAATGGCAAGGCAGGCCACGCTGAGTTTTGATGTTCCTCTCATAGTAGAGTGAATTTAGCATAATGAGTACAGAAAAAATGATACTATGGGATCTTGCAGTGCACGGCTATACATATCTGAACATATTTAAATGTGAACAGGAGACAGGTTAGCATGCATACGCTGAGGGAGAGCACACAGATGTTCACGCAGACCCACAACTTGCAGAACCTGAGCCCCAAATGGGGACCTCACGAGGCGTCTGGTCCGCCCACTCCTGCCATGTGAGAAAGTGATCTTAGAGCTGCGAGAATAATGTCTTTTTTTTTTTTTTTAACTTGAAAAGTGCTTTAGGATCTGTCTAAATGTGTTTTAACAAACAACACTCTGAATTCAGGGTTTCAGGTTTGTTAGTTTTTGTTCTCTGTGGAGTCACCTAAGTTTCCAAGCAAAGGCTTTGGGGTAGGAGAGGGCCACTGAGGTGTCCCCAAGTGGCAGGTTTGTTGGTTTCGGTTTTGGTTTGTACCTGAGTCAGTAGCAGCTCCCAAGGATGCCACAACCAGGTGCCGCGTGGAGATCAGAGGCGAATCCAGAAATTTCACAGATGTGGGCTCTGAAGCCAGCTGCTGAGGTTGCCTGCAGAGAGCAGCGCATGCGCACGGACCAGAGTCCTGACCCCACCCCAGCCCCCACGCCCTGTGCTGGATGGCCTTTGGGGCCTTCACAGGAGACCCGGCCAGGCTGCACACCTGCTGGGGGTCCATTGACACCCAAATAGCGGCAGCTTTCCGAGTTTTGTTTTGTTTTTCTCTCATCTCCAATTCTGCTGGAAAAACACCCAAACCCTTGGGTCCGAGCGCCCCTCGCCTAGCAGCACCTGCAGCCAGGGGGCCGGAAGTCAAGCTAGAACGGAGGAGGAACCAGCCTGTGCGTACACCAGGCCCCGGGGGACTGGGCTGGATTCCCCCAGTGGGCAGCGGGGCATGTGCCCACCAAGGGGCGCCGGAGCTGCATTCTGGGAGGAAGAGGGCCCAGCAGGGGCCCGGAGCTGGACTCCTGGAAGATGGTCCAGCGGCTCGACATCCTGGCCTATTAGGAAGGAGTGGGGCCTTTGGGGCTTTGAGACTTGTGAACAAGGGGAAACCTTTGGAGATGGCAAAACTGTCCCAGGGTTCTCTCCCTATGGCTCTCCTCCTCTTCTGACTTAAAGCCTCAGAGTTGCAAAGTCCTTTGAGGAAAGCATGATGTAGTGGAAAGAAAGCTGAGTTTGGATTCAGAAGGTCTGTGTGTGACTTTTGGCCAATTATGGTCATCATCTCCCTGAGCCTCGATTTCCTCATTTGCAAATTGAGATGAAGCTACCCCCCTTCCAGGGTTATGCTGGGGCCAGATCATCTAGGTTCTCAATAAACTCGTATTGGCAGTTAAGAGATGCTCAATATGTAATTATTTGGAGGACCCAGTAAGAGTCTGGTTCATCATATTCTGTATCTTGGTTGTGGTTGGTTATACAAATCTGTACATGTGCTAAAATTTATGAAAAGAATATGAAGTCAATTTTACCATAGAATAAATTTTTAAAAACCAGCATCTGGTTGAAGTCCTTTCCTTTGGACAAGTGTTATGATTCCCATTTTGTAGATAAAGCAACTGAGATCTGAGACATGTGTCACCCCACCAGCATCCCCCAGCTTTGTTTCTACTGCCTGTCGGTTTTGGGGGCCAGGGACCCATAAGACAGACATGGGGACACCCACAGTATAAGCCTCTAAAACAGAAGAACAGACCAGGGCGTGCTTCTACATCGGAACCATGAAAGCGGTGCCCTTTGGGGTGTCTGGTGGACGAGGCCGGCCTGCCAATAGTACTTCAAAGCATTAGGGAAACTCAGTTATTCAAAGATATTAAGTTGTCTTTCAAAAAAGCCAAGGCCTCCCCAGATTCAGGGCAGCCCCAAGGTGGGGGGAGACCCTACTCGGGGGGAGAAGGGAAGACTCGGTCCCACCCCCAGCCGGCTGCCCAGGGTCCCTGGTGGAGGTCGAGGACAGAATTAGCGCCACTATGCAAAGCAGCAGGAGAGGAAGGGCTCCAGCTCAGTGGAGGCAGATGCCAAAACAAGCCAGTTTCCTCTGGCAGCCCAGAGACCAGGGAGGGAGGAGGCCCGCCCCAGCTTGGCCCAGCCTGGCTCCGGGTGGCCACCGCTAGTTGATGCAGAGATTGACCTGAAACCCCAGGCAGGGGGGGCCTTGGCCACCTATCCCACCTGGAATTCCCGGGGGAGCTGCTCTCACCGGTCCCCCCATGCTGGCCTTGGTTCTCTAGTTAAACTGGCAGTTCCCTGAAGGCAGGGATTTCTCCCACCTGTATCCAGAGCATGAATGGCAAAGAGGGGTCCTGGGGTCACCCCAAGGTCAACAGGAAGTGGTGCTCAGCCTGGCTCTGCGCACAGAGGTTAATCATACGTCAGCTCCCAGCCCTGGCCCGCTCCCAGTCACTCCTGCCGCTGGCAGGTTGGGGACCGTTTTGCCTCTGATTTTATGCTGGGCAAGTCTGAAGGGTTACCCCAGACTTCACCACCACAAAGCCTCCCACTTTAGGAACCTCTCTTGCATAGCTCTGGGTCAAATTAAAAAAAAAAAAAATCCGGGCTTGGTGGGGGACCGGGGGTGTGTGGTAGAGGCAGTGGGAAACCCTGCCCTCAGGGAGCTTCTAGTTTAACTGGAGAACAAGGCCAGCAGGGCAGCACAAGGTAGTAGCTACACCAGAGCTGTGGAGACCGCGGTCCAAACAGGGATTAGGCAGGGACTGGGGTGCTTTGGGAGGGCTTCCTGTAGGCAGAGGGCCTTGAAGAACAAGAGAATTGAGGTGGGTGGGGGAGGGCAAGCTTCTCCAGGGCTGAGACCCCTGCCCTACAGAGCAGGACTCAAGTGCTGCTTATTGGCTGAAGGGAACGCAGGGTAAAGGCATCACTGCTGAGAAGAAGCACCCGTCCATTCAGCCCTTCTCCACTGCTCCGGGCCCTGCTAGGTCAGAGCAGGGGAAGAAAGGGGGTCGTGGCCACAGATCCCAACTGGGCCTTCAGAGAGAAGCAGTGAGTGAGCCCCAGAGAGGGCTCTGAGCCCCATGGCAGCCGTCCCTCCTCACACCCCACCGGCCCACGGGTGCCCAAAGATTTGAGCCCAAACAGACACTCTCACCCACCCCGCAACCATAGATGTCACAAGCCTGTGTGTGGTTTCACAAGACACATTGTTTATTCCATGGGAGAAAGGGCTCAAGGCCAGCAGCCCCCTGGAGTCGGGGAGGGCGGGAGAGAGCAGGAGAGAATGGGAGAGGGATGGATGACGCTCCCCGTGGCCCATCTGCGGCCATGTAGAGGGGGGCCGTGGCCCTTGCCAGGCTCTACAGAAGCCGGGCTGCTCTGAGTCCATTTGCAGGTTCCAGATAAGTCTCTGCCTTCCCCGTCCTGAATGGGGATGCATCCCTGCATAGCACCTGCAGAAGGCTGGGTCCAGTCTAGCCCCAGAGGAGAACTCCCTGCTCCAAATCACTGCCCTACGGCCCTTGCACTCCAGTCCCTTCGGCAAGAGATGGGGACCGTGTGCCGGAGGGGCAGGCGCACTGGGTGGGCCAGCTTTGGAGGCTGACAGGGGGTCCGGGAAGAGGGGAGGGGCTCGGAGCCGGGCAGCTCTGGAGCAGTCCGCGAGGGCCCAGTGGGCTGTGCCCAGGACGTGGGGAGGGCCAGCCCCTCACTCCTGGCCCGGGTGCTCACCCACCGACCACTTCACCTCTCCTGTCCGCAGAGTCACTATGTCCTCATAAGTGGCCGTCTGGTCGATGTCCAGGCCCTGGAGATACGGAACGGAGCTCAGGCCTTGGCCACGCCCCGACCGCACAAGGACAGTGCCTCTGACCGCCCCCCACGGTCCTCGGAACTGTGGGGTCCACCCTGCTCCTTACCTCATAGGTGTGATCTTCCTCCATCCCGGCCTTGCTGTCATCCTGGTGGGTGAGGGATGGGGATTAGAGTGTTAGCCTCCTCCACCCTGCGCACTGCTGGGCCAGGCTGGGGAGGGCCGGGGGGATTGGCCTGGGGTGAAGGGTCAGGGGCCAGGGGTCACGGGTCGGAGGGGTGAGGTGCACTCTGCGAGAATTGCTGATGGATAAGATTGGATCCGTGAGTCCACGGGCGGGCTCTGGGGCTGGGGACATGGAGACCCCGCCCATGGCTGGCCCACCCGTGGCCGTGTCCCCGGGCCCGCGGTCACCTTGTCCAGCAGCAGGAAGATGGGCACGATGATGAAGAGGATGATGAGCAGGGTCTGGATCATGATGATGCCATCCTTCAGTGTGTTCCGCCTCTTCAGCTGCGCCAAGGTGCTGAACCCTGGGAGAGGCGGGCGGTGAGGCTGGGGCCCCACTCCGGGCCTGCAGCCCTCAGGACCTGCTCCGCAGCGGCTCGCCCTGGCGCTGGAGGGCCGCGGCCACCCCCACACCGTGGCCCCCCCGAGGGGTGGCAGGCTGGGGAGGGAGGCGTGGCTGGCTCCGTGAGCAGCTCCCCCGCCCCCCCGGCTGGGGCGCGGGCCCCGCACACACCCAAGACCCGGAGCTCGGTGCCGCAGCCCTGCTCTGTCCTCGGGGGCTGCCTGGAGCACTCTTGCTTGCAGAAGTAGACTCCGTTGTCCTGAAACTGGACGCCGTGGATGATGAGCGTGGCCACGGAGCTGCTCTGGTTCTGAAGGATGCGGCCCTCGTCGGCCTTGACCATCTTGGGCTCCAGGTCCGGCTCCTGCTTCTGGAACCAGGTCACATCGCCCGGCTGCTCCAGGTGGCACCTGATTTCCACCATGGAGCCCCGTTTCTTGGCCACGAAACGTGGTTGCTGCTGGATCCGGGCACAAGGGCTTCCTGTGGGCACCAAGGCTGGGATCAAAATCCCGCTCCTTGTCTTCTCGACGGTCAGCCTGACCTCGGGCCCCCGTCCTGGGCAGCAGGGACCCCCGGCTCAGCCCCCTGGTCTGTCCTTGCTTCTCATGGGGTGGGACAGTCCTGAGGCAGAGGTGTGGGGGAACCGAGCCACGCGAGAGGCCATAGGCCAGACGGCCGGACCCCGCCCCTTCCTGGTGGCCCACCCTCCCCATCTGCTTTTCCTTTAGAAGGGCCTGGAACCTGCTGATTCCGTTCCAGGCCGCTTACAGCAGCCTGATGCGGGCCTCACCCCATGAGGCCGGAAGGCCCATAGGACAGCCTCTCACCTGGCCTGGTGCTCTCACTTCTCCCTGCCCTGGGCTGCCCCCCCACCAGCCCCAGATCCTCGGGGGCACCCTGCAAATCCTTAGCCTGGCCATCAAGGCCCCCCACACCAATCCCCTGTCCCCCTCTCCTCCGACACCTCCTTCTCCCCGTCTGCTCCTCTTTTTATTCCTAAACCTTCTTTCCCAGTTTGCCACGCTCCCTCCGCCCACCTGCTCCCAAAAGCCTCCCTCCTGCCTGATTCCCAGTCAGTGGCACCCTAGGAACCCCTGTGACCTGTCAGGGCCCCTGAAGTTACGGGCTCGTGCTGGGGCTGAGCCCAACTCTCCAGCCAGACACACCGGGCCTGCGTCCTCCGTGAGGTTCCCTCGGGCCCCGCCTCCACCCCGGGTGTGGCGCAGCCCCGATCGCTGTCGCTGCCGCTGGAGCACTTAACGTTTAAAGAGGCTGATGGCTGGAGGAGCGGGGATGGGAGGGACCTCAGAGGCAGGCCTTACAGAGGGAGACAGACCCTAAGGAGGCCTGGGGACGGGAGTCCTGGGTGGGGAGACCCAGGGGGGACAATGGCACAGGGGGGACCGTGGGACAGCCCACTGGACAGTCACCAGCTTTGGACACAGACATGCTTGTCCCCAGAAGGGACAGGGGAAATTGCTGACCTCTGGGATTCCGGGAGAGCGCCGCTGTGTTGACCACCGTCTCACCTGCTGGGCGGGAGGAAGTGGGCGGGGCCGTCACTAGGAGTTGGCCGCCCCACCCCTGCATTCCCAGACCCACTTTCCCCCAGGACATCAGCCTCAAGACCCCTCAGCAATCTCCAGCTCTGCTCTGGAGAGACTAGAGCTGGGTGGGGTCACCAGAAGATCCGACTCCCAGCCCCGCTCCTGCCTTTGACCTTGAGCGGGCGCCTGGCTGAGACGGGAAGGGACGTTACAGCTGGAGGGCTCGACTGCCTTCCAGACCAGGAGACCACTTCTAGAACAGGCCTGTCCCAGGTCTGCTTGGGGGCAGCCTCTCCGCTGCCTCCCCCACGCAGTGCCCTCCAGAGCCTGGGGGTGAACCACACTCTTCTTTCTTCCTCCCGGGCCTAGCTCTTCCGCGGTCAGAGCCACCAACCCCTCAAGCCCCGCTCAGCCTGACACCCTCCAGGCGGGAGAGGGGCTGGGACCGCAGAGCCCTGAGCCCATCCGCGTGGCTGGTACCCCCAGACCTGGTCCCCAGGGCTGTCAGAGGGAGACAGGAGGCAGAAAGTGTGAGCGACAGAAGGAGGAGGAGGAGGAGGAGGAGAGAGCGGGAGACAGAACCAGTGGAAACAGCGAATCCCGCAGGCCTCCCGGCTCGGGCTGTACCTGAAAGGAGCAGAAGCAATGCCACCAACCAGTTGCTGAGCCCGGGAGACAGCGCCGGCCCTGCCATGCTTGCCCCTCCGTCTCCTGCCCCAAGCCTGTGACCACGGAGGCTCCGGGGGGAAACGTGTAACTGCCCGGGCTGCAGCCTGTCTCCTCCCCGCCTCTTCCCCACCAGGCCCCTTCCTGCCATGCAAATTGGGACCCAGGGGAGGCACCAGCTCTCTTGGGACCCTGGGGGAGGGCAGGCCCTTTTGTCAGCTGTGCCTCTAAGGCTCAAGGGTCACCCCGACTTGAGCACTACAGCTGGGGTCCAGGGTGGAGGCCCCTGGGAGGCAGGGGCCTCTGCGTCCTCTGTGTCCCCACCTCATCCCCTGGGGCCTGCCAGCCTCCCTAATGGCAGCCTGGATCCCCAGGCACTTAGCTGAATACACACAGGTCCTGTGGATGGATGTGATCCTAGCCCCTCCACCCTGGACCAGCTTCTACCCTGCGGGAAGAGGGGCACCCAGGAAGGAGGGGGCAAGGGTGCTTGGGCACAGCTATGGGCCCAGAGCACAGCCTCTTAGCTGGAGTGCATGTGGCCATGTTGGGGGTTGATGGAGATTTAACCCTGTGGAAGAAGGGAGCCTCAGAGGTTCTTGAGCAAGACCAGGCCACGAGTGGCAGCTGCTTGGGAGGGGCTTTGGTCCAGGCCCTGGCGAGAGGTCCCCCTCCCTCACTTGGTGGGACAGTTTGCTGCCTAAGAGGGTGGACTTAGGTGTTGACGGCTTAGAGAAAACCCACCACTCAACAATCAGGGGCCTCTCAGGGCACTGAAGTGTTATCCACAGCTCCAGGGGTCTTGGGCAGAGGACAGGAGGCTAGTACGGGGGAGCTTCAGGTTCTGAAATGAAAAGGCTCTCTGGCTTTATCTCGCCAGTCAGCAGAGTGGTGGATGAAACCATAGAGTCTAGGAGCTTGTCTAAGCTTAACTTTGTGCCCCTGCCTCTGGATCAGACACAACCCTCATCCCTAGGCTGCTTGAGGGGAGGTGTCCTTGTGCAGTGCACAACCTGCTCAGCTGCACATGGCAGGCTTGCATCTCTCAGCTCCACAGCTGAGTCCACTCTTGAGTTTTATGGCAGCTTCTTTACTCTCTCGTGGCCCCCCTCTCTCTTCTTCCAACCCCCTGGAGGGGAAGGAAGACACACACCCTGTGTCCTCTGCCTGCATGTTCTCCTAACCACCTTCAGTTTTCAAACAGCCTGTGCTGCTGGCAGGTCTGTTTGGGTTCAGGGAGTCATGGACCTGCCTCCCAGGCCAGGGTTGGTGGTGGGGAAAGCAGAGGTCTGGGCACTGCCTGCTCAGTCCTGGACATAAGCCTCACCTGGGAAGGTGGGCGCCGCCCCCCAAGGAGCAGAGGCCAGGACTGGAGCTGTGGAAAGTGGGGACAGGAGGGCTAAGTTTCCATCCAAGGAACAGTGCGTCCCCGGCAGTCCCAGATGTTCTTGTTGTTTCCAGATGTTCCAAATGAGAAAAAAACATTTCTCTGAAAAGGTGTCAGATGTTCAGTTCACAGAACAAACAACCTAGGAATATAAACATCACCTGAGGTCAGCTTGGGGACCAAAGGCCCCTGGTGCTGGTGGGGGTGTTTGGAGACTCCCCCAGAGGAATGGGGGAAAATCCAGGGGTCTCTTCATTTAGCAAAATACCTCCTGGGGATGGAGGCCTTGGTTAACTTTGGGGCTAATGTCCCCCAAAGTTGGGAGGAAGACGGAGAATGCTTGAAGTGCACACATGTGTGTGTGCGTGGAGCTGCTGACATGGGTGTGTTGCCAGGCTGTGTGGTGCGGGGCTGCTGGGGAGCTGGTCCTGCGGTCCAGGGCCACTCCAGGGGGCGTGGAGGTTGGGAGCACAGTTGGTACCCTCCAAACACACACACATCCGCATCTCTCGTGGGCAGAGATGCAGATGTGTCCTTTGGACTTCATTCCCATTCATGCCAGACAGAGATCTGTTTTCAGGAAGGGGTAGGGGCAGTGGGGGCCCCACCGTCTGCAGGGTTATTTGTCCCAGATGGGGCCATGCTGTTCCCTCCCCAGTGACAACAGTACTAAGCTCTGTCCGGGGCTCGTGACGCCTTTTCTCTCCTGGAACAGGAGGCCCCGTAAGCCCACTCCCGCCTCTGCCGCCGGCTGCCCTGGGCTGTACACCCCGACAACTGACAGCCCCTACCCCACCTTTCCTGGAAGATAGTATCAAAATAAGAGAGGGGCTGCAGGGCAAGGGGACACGGAGCTCAGGGGTTTGGGGAAGCAAAAGGGCAGGGACCCCCCAGCAACACTGGGAAGTATGGAGGGGAGGGCCAAACTTCAGTTTGGAAAGAAGGGCTCGACCTCTGTCCTCCCCGCAGTCCTCTCTTACTGACTCTACTCGGCTTGTTACCAGGGGTAGCCTGCAGTCTCAGAACGATGTGGGTTTGAATCCTGACCGTACGGTATACCAGCCAGGAAGCCTCCCCATGTTACCTGGTGGTTCTCAACGAAGGGTGGTCCTGCCCCACCCCGAGAGCATTGGGAAATGCTTCAGGGACATTGCTATGGTCCAATGACCAAGGGACACCACTGGCATTCATGGGCCAAGGACAGCAAAGACCCTGCAGTGGGAGGGGCAGCCTCTCACAAAGCAGAATTTCCTTGCCTCACTTGCCAACTGCACCCCAGTTAAGCAGCACACATTCTAAACCTCTCAGAGACCAAATTTCCTCATTTGGGTAAAATAGAAATAATTGTAATAATATCTTTGTAAGGCGATCATGAGCCTTGAAGGGACTCCTGTATCTGAAGTGCTTGGTGAGGTAGCTGGAAGCACGGTGCACCCTCAGGAAGGTGGTGCGTAGCACTGATAACAGGAGGGGTTTAATTCTGAAACAGGAACCTTGGTTATGTATGTTTTTCACCCAGGATTTTGCCTTTGTTCTTCTACCATTCAAGGCTCAGGGGAAGGGTGTGCCGGGGCACCTTCAAGGTCGCCTGTCCTCGGGGCCAGAGAGGGCCCTGGGTGAGGTTTGGAGAAACTTAAAGTGAGGAGGACCCCCCCACCCCCACCCCACGCCCCGCAGAGGGACGTCAGCGCTCCGGTGTGGGGCTCAGAGAACCCTGCAGGGATGACAGACCCCTCCCCTACAGGCAAAGACAACCAAAGGGTAGGAAGGGGCTCGAGGACACGGCTGAGGGATGTCGGGGTGGCCTGTGGGTGTCCGGCCCCAGCCCCCATGGGGACCCAGAGAAAGGGGATACAGGCATCCTGAAAGGGACTAGGGATTTCCTAGTTTGGAGGGATGCAGCCCTGGCTGTCAGAAACCAAGTTGTGGAAAACAGAATTATATCTACAATTATATTTCACCCACTGGGATTGTGGCCTGGGCTCACCACATAAGATTACTCTTTGTCACAGGTCCATGGCACCCTGGGTTCTCTGGGGTCAGGTGTCAGAGGCAGCATCCTGGAGGGATTGTAGCTCTGAGGAGAGGGAGGGGCCACACCAGGTACCCACAGGCAGCTTAGGGCCTCTGAGGGGCAGAGAAGTGATGGGGGCTTCCAGAGAGGAGGGGCTGGGAACACGGGTCCCAACACCTACTTCCTGGGTGCCGTCGCGGGCAGGGAGATGCAGTGTGGTCTTGCCTGTAAAGGGACTGGGCAGGGGCGTGCTGACTCCTGACCTCATCTGGCCTCTTGGACTCCAGCTGTGAGGCTGGAATCCCAGCCTCTTTTTGGAGGGGGCAGCAGACAGCCAGACAGAGCCAGAGCTGGGGCCCTCCTCCTGTCCCCCCAATCCCTGGCAGCTCCCCAGGTCTTGGCTCCAGTCCCCGCCAGCCCTTCCTGCTCCCCTTGGCTCCCGTCGACGTCCGCACGCAGAGGCGCAGAAGGAGAAAGCCCACATCAGAGGCACCGGGGAGGTTTATTATAAGAACTGTACAAAGGAACCTGTCTGCTGGCCTGGCCTGGGCCTGTTCCCACCCGGTCAAGGCGCGATGGGTGTGGGTCTGCAGGGGAGGAGGCCACACGCAGGGGGAGGCCTGGACCCCACTCAGCCACGCTGGCTCTGCCGTCTGCACACCGTCCGGTGGAAAGTCCAGTCCGGCAGAGGCTGAGGCTCTTGGAGCCACACTAGTCCGGGCCCCAAGGAGGCACGAAAGGCAGTGGGCAGGGTGCTGGTCAGAGAGGAGGCTGACCCCTGCAGGATGAACTTCTGCAGAAAGAGCCAGAATTGCTGCAGGAAGAGACGGAAGGAGCGGGGGCCTCCTTCCAGAGAGGACCCAGGCGGCGGTGGGTGTGAGGAAAAGGAGTGGAGGAAGGCAGAAGAGTGGACTCACGGGGGTGAGAGAGAGGGATGCCCAGGCAGGGCGGTAAGGAGGCCGGCAAGCGGGGCAGCCAGAGAGGAAGGCTCTGGCCTGTGGGTGTGCACACACGCAAACACACACACATGTTGTTTTGGAGGTTTTGCTGCTTCCTGAGTTTTAATCAAACTGTTCACAAGAAACAAGAAGAAAAAGAAGAGGAACTAGGGCAAAAGGGGACTCAACGTGCAAACCTTACCACATGTGTTCACACTCACAGACACACTCACAGCACAGGGACACTCAATCGGACAGGCCTACAGAGGACACACACACACACACACACACACACCAGCCAGACACTGCAGGGCACACTGACACACACATACACAAATATACTCATACACTCACGCAAATGCAGGCTCCGAGGGACATAGTGGTACACACACACACACACACACACACACACACACAGCTATACGCACAGCCATAAAGCCGACACATGGGCACACACACAGGTGAGTAAATCTAGCAACGACCCCTGAGCCGGTGTCTCACCCCTCCTCCAAGCTCAGCCTCTGTTCTTGGGAGCCGGCAGAGGCCTGGCACCGCCACGGTCAGCAGTGCCAGCAGAAGTGCTGCCCGGCTTCCCAGGTGGGAGGAAGTTGGAAGGCTGGGCCTGAGCCAGGTGAGCAGTGCCTCCCTCAGTGTGGAAACCTTGAACATGGGCTCAGCTAGAACATTCTCAGGATCACTCTGAGGAGGGGAAAAAGGATGAGGAGGGAGGAAGAGATGGGTGTGGTGGGGATGAGGAGGAGACCGCTGGGGTCGGTGAGGCTGCCGGGAGCCCCAGTGGTGCTGATGGAGGAGGGAGGGAGGGAGGATGGGAGGGAAGGGAGTCTTCTTCCTGAGCACCAGGGTCCCCGACCCCACTCGAGATCTGGGTGCTCAGGCCAAGAAAGCCCCCAGTGTAGCGATACACTGGTGGGATCCAACCTGGGCTACCCACCCGTGCTTTCTAGAAAAAGACAATTCCCAAGACGCGTCCTCCCTTCTGCTGTTCTCCCAGGGGCCAGCCAGGGAGCCGGGGGCCTGGGCGATGCACAGCTCGGGGAAGGGTTTCCGGGGCCACAACCCGGCCCAGTGTGTCAGCATCCAGAGGCCCATCAGGTTTGTGGAGCCATTTCTGGACCAGTGATGTTTCCCTTTTCCAGAGAATTCCTGAGCTGGCCGGGTGAAGCTGTATTCCAGAGTCGGGGGAGGGGGAGGGCTGGCAGGCCCTGGGGTCAGGCGTCTGCCCTCACTGAGGTTAAGACTTCCTTGTCCTGGAGGGAGCTGAGCGTGGGGGCGCCTGAGCCACTTCCTGGGGAGAGGTCAGTAGCCCTTAAGACTCTGGTGGCAGGAGGGCAGCCAATCCCTCCATCACAGGCCAGCTCCTCCCCAAGGAGGGAGCAGAGATTCTGATGTCCTGCCCTCCCCTGGGGCCACGAGGAGGGCAGCAGGGCCCACGAGGAGGTGAGAGCAGCTTGAAGGTACAACCAAGGAGGCAGCAGCCTCTGGCTCAGAGTGGAGCCTTCAGGTACAATCCCTGTTTTCCACGGCCTGGGGGACAGCCTAGCACGGCCAAATCCTGGCCCCAACAGGGAGCTGGATCAGTCCCAGATGCGAAGCCCTCGCTCCCTCAGCAGCGGGCACCGCAGGGGGGCTTTGGGGCTGTGCCAGGCCCCGCTGGCCACCTCACCGCTGCCTGCTAGACAAGAGACTCTTTGACCCCTGGGCGCACCGTCTGCCCCGGGGGAGGGGCGAGAGGGAGGGCAGTGTCCGCAGGGCTGATGGACGTGAGCCCCGTGGCAGGTCCAGGGTCCCCTGCCGAGCCCCTCCCCTCCCCCTTGCTCCGCACACTGCTGTTCCCGTTCTCAGGGCCATACATCTTGCTCATGGTGTCGGCAACCAGCCCCTCCTTCTCGGGGGCCCCGTCCCCGCTGCCGTCCTGGCTGTGGCGGTACATGTAGGACGCCTGTTTCAGGGAGCGCTGCAGCAGGTGCCGGCGGTAGGCCCTCTGGATCTTGATGGCGCACACTTCCTCGTGCTTCCTCTTGAGGGTGGTGGTGATGGGCTCGTAGGAGACCTTGGAGGGGTTGGCGGCCATGAACTTCTCCTCCATGGTCTCCTTGAGCGCGTCCATCTCCCCAGAGTCGCCCAGGACCTCTTTGGTCAGGGCGAAGAGGATGTCCAGGCAGTGGATCTTGTCCCCCGGCACCATGGGCAGGTCCATCGTGATGAGCTTGATCTTGTTGGGCTTGGCGATCCTCAGCGGCTCCTGCAGGGTGTCCACGAAGTCGGAGAGGCGGCTGTAGTCGATGAACTGCGTGGCGTCGGGGTCAAACTTCTCCCACGTCTCGTAGAACATCTCGAAGTCATCCTCCCCGAGAGGCTCGCTGCTCTCCTCCGTGGCCACATTGAAGTTCTCCAGGATGATGGCAATGTACATGTTGACCACGATGAGGAAGGAGATGATGATGTAGCTGCAGAAGAAGCAGATGCCGATGGAGGGGTTGCCGCAGTCGCCCTTGACGCTGGTGCCTGGGTTCTCCAGGGTGGGGTCACAGTCGGGGGGCCCGCTGTTGAGGATGGGGTTGAGGAGCCCGTCCCAGCCGGCCGACGTGGTGATCTCGAAGAGGCAGATGATGCTGTTGCCGAAGGTCTCAAAGTTAAACATGTCGTCGATGCCCGACTCCTTCTTGACGTAGGCGAAGTTGGACATGCCGAAGATGGAGTAGATGAACATGACCAGGAAGAGGAGGAGGCCGATGTTGAAGAGGGCGGGCAGCGACATCATGAGGGCAAAGAGCAGCGTCCGGATGCCCTTGGCCCCGCGGATCAGACGCAGGACGCGCCCGATGCGCGCCAGGCGGATGACGCGGAAAAGCGTGGGTGAAACGAAGTATTTCTGGATCAGGTCGGAGAGCGCGAGGCCTGCGGGGAGGAAGCGGTGAGGACGGCTGCCCTCAGGGTGGGCGGCTGGGTGGGGAGCGGCAGGGGGGCACGCGTGGCTCCAGGGGGCCCGGCCTGCTGGGCTTTTCCCCAGAAAGGAGCAGTAGAGGCTCGCCGCTCAGAGCACAGCCCAGACGGCCTGGCCCGGTAGGCTCTCCCCGGGGTCTTGGGGCCCAGGGCTCCTTCTTTGCCCTGACACAGCTGCATGGAGGTGGGATGCGCCAAGGCGAATGGTGGGAGGGGAGGGCCCATTGCCAAGGCTGTTTGCAGATGCCATGGATGAGAGGGCGGGGGAGCACAGCTCTGGGTGTGCGACTGTGGGCCTGTCGCCTGACTGGTTTGTGACTCATTTTCCTCATCTGTAAAATGGAGGTGACAACAGTGCCAGCCTCAGGACATTTGTTAGGAACAAGTAGTGAGCTAATGCCTGTGAAGTGCACAGCACAGGGTCAGGCAAATAGTAAGTGATTGATAACTGATAGCTCTCTACTAACATAATCACACACACTCCTGTGTGTAAGGATACTAGAACCATCTTCTTACGTTTTTCCAGAAGCACGTGGGCACCTGAGTGTGTATCCACTGGACAAGTCAATGTGTCTTAGCTGTCATCACGCGTGCGCAGGTGACAGGCTGCCCGGGAGTCCACCATACATGCCTTTGCGCATTAAGTGTAGATGCCAGGTGCACACGCGTGTGTGTATGTGTGTGTGAGCATGGTGGGTGCACAAGCAGGTGTGTGTGTGGCATGAGGATGGGAGCACCGGACCTTCCCGAACGACTCAGCCCAGGCTGGCCCCGCTCACCCACGATGGACAGGATGACAACCACAAAGTCGAAGATGTTCCAGCCGATGGTGAAGTAGTACTGGCGCAGGGCCAGCATCTTGAGCACACACTCGCCCGTGAAGACGATGATGAAGACCATGTTGATGTTGTAGAGGATGTCCACCTTGAGCTGGCTCTGGTCGTCCGTCTCCACCATCATGGTGACCATGTTGAGGCAGATAAGGATCATGATGGTGATGTCGAACGCCTGCTTCGTCACCAGGTCGTACACCATGCCCTGAATCTTGTTCTGCACCCGGGACGGGAGTGCGGGGATGCAGGGGGAGGGCCGTGGGGGGCAGTGGTCAGGGCAGGAGGTGGACCAACAGGAGACGCAGGAGGACACGACAGCATGACAGGGAGAGAGAGGGAGAGGGAGAGGAGGCGTCAGGGCTGGTGGGGCAGTCAGCCAGGGCAGGGCGGGGTCCGTGGGCATCCTCCCTCGCTCTGGGACCTTTCCACCCATCAAGATCCCCCAGCAACCCCTCATCCTTCTCCTGAAGTCATTGCTCGCTGGGGGGCTGTCTGGACATCCTCTTCCCGTTCCAGGGGCCCTTGCCCCAGAGGCCACCAGCTGAAGAGCTGAATGGACACTGAGGGATGTGCAGGACTGGGCCAGGGGTAAACGCGTGAGTGGAGTTTCTCAGACAGCGGCTGCTTGTGCATGAAGTGTCTGTACGGTTACAGAGAGGCGCCCTTCCCGGCAGGTGGACCCAGCCTCACGCCAGAGACACAGCCTGGTGGGCAGAGCGCAGGCTGCATTTTTCCCGCCGCCCCTGTGCCCCCTGGGGCAGGAGTCTCATATAGGCTGCAGGGGGAGGGTCTGGAAGACTGGTACCTGGGGCCGGGGAATTGGCTTCTGAGGCTTCTTGGAGCCAAGCTTTTTCATGGCGTTATAGTACTTCTTCTGTTCCTCCGTCATGAAGATGTCTTTCCCTCCAAAGTATAGTGGGATGGGGCCCGTAAGGTTGGGGAGTCTCCCTTCTCAGCTTCCAGGACCTCCCTACCTCAGGCACCACCCTTAAAGCCACCCCCACCCCATCGGGGGGCCCGGTGGGAAAGGGGGAGGGGCCAGAGAGGGGGGTTGAGAGAAGAAGAGGAAAGGGGACTGAGGGGTCCAGAGAAGGGAGGGGTAGGGAGTGGGTGACCAACAGAGGAAAGGGGCAGCGCGGCCTCACTGCCTGCTTTGGGGCACTTTCCATCAATGTCTCCTTGGGTCCTCAGAATGAGCCGGCCAGGCAGGCGGCGCGAACCTCATTTTGTACGTAAGGAAACCAAGGTTCACGGAGGCCACAGCACTTGTTCAAGGTCACCTGGTGGGATCTGAGCCCAGGCTTGCTGCCTCAATCACACCACCAGCGTGAGCACAGCAGGTGCAGAGGCAGCATTTGTGAAAAAATAAAGGAAGGAGTGGACGAAGGGAGGGAGGAGGGAGCCCAGCGAGGGGAAGGCCCGAGGGGGGGGTCGGGCTGGATACTCATCTTCTTCTTCTGCTGGTTGAAGTTGTCGATGATGACGCCGATGAAGAGGTTGAGGGTGAAGAAGGAGCCAAAGATGATGAAGATGACGAAGTAGAGGTACATGTAGAGGTTCACCTCGTACTGCGGCTGCTCCTCCTTCTGCAGAGGCCACAGGGTGAGATGGGGGGCCTGCGTGGGCTGGGGGCACAAGCTGCCTGCTCCCTGCTCCCATCCACCCCCAGGCACCAGGGTCTCGGGGGCTCCTGAAAAGGTGACCCGGGGTGGGGATGGATCTGAATCCTCTCCCCTGGCTCACTCACCAGCCACACCTCGGGGACCCCCACTCACCTCCCGGGAGTCCACGGCTGCATACATGATGTCCATCCAGCCCTTGAAGGTGGCCTGAGAGAGAAGGTGTGGTTGGGTGTGAGGGGAGGGGCCTGCCCCCTGCTTCCATCATCCACGAGTTTCCCTCCCTGCCCCGACCTGGTCCTCCCCAGGGGCTGCCTGCCCCGAGCCCCACTGGGTAGGCATCAAATAGAGACCAGAGAGGTACAGACACTACCTCTGGGTCCCACAGCCCTGGAAGCAGGGTGGGCGGCCCCCCAACAAGGAGCGGCAGTGGGCCCAGACACAATGAGAATGTGGGGGGGGGGGCACCTCCGTCCCAGCCTCACGCAGGGGTGGCGGGTCACACTCACCACCTGCAGGAGGGAGAGGTAGCCCAGACCCACGTTGTCGTAGTTGACCTTGACATTGAGCCAGCGGACCTGGCCTGTGTGCATCAGGCTCTCGCACTCGGACTTGTTGTTGACCTCGGAGATGTCGAACCTCTCGGAGGTGGTGGTGTTGATGCAGTAGTAGAACTTGCCGGCAAACAGGTTGACGCCCATGATGCTGAAGATGAGCCAGAAGATGAGGCAGACGAGGAGCACGTTCATGATGGAGGGGATGGCTCCCAGGAGGGCGTTCACCACCACCTGGGGGCCGGGGGAGGGGTCACCACCAGATCCTCTCCCAGGCTGGGGTGACACCCGGTCTCCTCTGCGAGAGGGCTCCCCACCCACACGAACCAGGGGACCACGCAGGGCTGGGCCATGTTGCTCAGGGAAGGCTTCCTGGAGGAGGGCCCGTCTGAGCCAGGCCTGGGGGAGAAGTCTGCGGGGCTTTACGCGGGGCGGGGGGATGGCAAGCAGGGAGTAGGGCTGGGGGGTTGCCGGCCCGGTGGCTGAAGAGGGCTCTCTGCTTGGTTGGAGCCATCAGCCCAGAGTGGGGGCTGGGCTTCTCTGGAAGCAGCCCGGCCACGGGTCACCAGGCAGGAGACAAACACTCTTTCCTCAGCCCCCATAGGAAACTCAGTCCCCGTGACCTGGTCCCCTGCTCATCTGCCCGCAGGATTAGAGGAAGAGACCCAGAAAAGAAGCCAACAGGGTCTTTGAAGCAGCAGGACCCTTGGGACCGGAGTCCTGGGCCCCGCCAGCCCCAGCCACCCAGGCCAACCTCATTCTCTCCGGCTGCACTGAACCTGACAATTATCTGTTTTCAAGCAGAAGCCGTTTCATGACCTCCAGACACAGTGGGTGGCACAAGCCCGGTGATGCCCAGGGGAGCTCGATTCCTGGCCGGGACACCAACCAGCCTTGCGGCCACGGCCAGGTCACTTTCCCCTGGTGGAGCGGGGTCCCGGCTCCTGGGCTGGGAGGGCCCAGCGCTGGCTGGCCTCTCGCATGACCAGGAGGGAGTCCCCAGGCTGAATGCACTGCTGACCTGCAACCAGCTGCTTCGCGGAAGCGTGCGCCTCCAGAGTGGGTCTTGCTCCTAACAGAGTCCCCCGCCCCGCCCCCGTGCCTGGGGAAGTCCCATCGGTCTTGCCCGAACCCTGTATTTACCTGTCACTTCCGCCCTCAAGGGCCTGAGGGAAGGGCGGGCAGGCTCGGAGCCCTGGGGGGCCCCAGTCTGAGGCTGGGGAGGGACACCTATAAACCCACAGACCTGCTGTCCTTCCTCTCCTGCTGCCTGGGTGCCCGCAGGCTCTTCCTGGGAGCCGCTGCAGCCTCTGCTGCCCCCGAGCGGTGGCAGAAACGAGCGAAGGAGGGGGCCGAGGGCGGGAGCGGGCACTTGGGCTGGTGCGGGAGGGTGCCTGGGGAACCCCAAACTTGGACCCCTGGTGGTGGCTGGAGTACAGACACGCCCCCAGCCCCCTTCCAAGCTGTGGCTGCTCCCCGAATCCTCAGCCCCACTCAGAGTCCCCCTCGGCACCCACCCTCATGCCCTCGAATCTAGACAGCGCCCTCAGGGGCCGCAGGGCCCTCAGCGTCCGCAGGGATTTGATGGGTCCCAGCTCCGAGTAGCCCAGCCAGTTGGCCACCAGGCTGATGATGGACACCTGTAACGGGAGGGCGGGGAGGTCAGGGAGTGCACGGCCCGGCCACAAGGACCGCCTCCGGATCTGGCGGCGGGGCGGGGCGCGGCGGGGCGGGGCCTCACGTCCACGATGAGGAAGTCGAGCCAGCACCAGGCGTTGGTAAAGTACACCTTGAAGCCGTAGGCCACCCACTTGAGCAGCATCTCCATGATGAAGATGTAGGTGAAGACCTTGTCGGCATACTCCAGGATGGTGCGGATGACTCGCCGCTGCTCGATGTGGATGTCCTCGAAGGCCTGGGGGCAGCAGCAGGGCAGGGTGGCCAGGGCGCGGGGGAGGGCCAGGGCAGCAGCCACGTCCCTACCTGCCTGATGCTGCTGGTTCCCAGGGGTCTGGCACCGGGGCCAGGCAGGGGCAGACTCCGCCTGCCCGTCATGGGGGGGTCCCGTGCGTTCCCAGTGGGGAGAAGCCCCTCAGCTCCCCTTCCACAGGCCCTTCACTAGCCTGCTGGGGGGGTTCACAGTGACACATCCTGCCCCCACCCCACCCCCAAGGCCCCAGGGCCTTCCCCACCTGCTCCCTGGTCGCGACCTGTCAGCCAGAGCTGACAGAGCGTGGAGTCAGAGCTCATCTGTCTCTCTAAGGAAATGAGCACAGTCTACAGCACGTGCTGGAAGCCCTGGTGAGTTCTTCAGGATTCTCTGGGTTTGGGGTTGTGTGGAAAGTTGGGCGCCCTGGGAGGGCCTGCTTCCGGCCTGGCCCCCAGCCTCTGCCCGTGCCCGACCCCCCCGCCCAGGTCGGCGCCTACCAAGGCTCCACTGCTGAGCAGAATCATGAAGACAATGAAGGTCTCGAACCAGTTGTGCTCCACGATCTTGAAGCAGGCCCGGCGGAGGGTCCACCACTTCTTGCCTCGGCCCTGGGAGATGTCCACGTAGAGGCAGGGAAAGCGCTGCACACAGGCTGGGGTGGGAGGGTGGCAGGGGCACCTGTCACGGGCCTGGGCGCTGCCTTAGGAGGCACAGCTCCTGCCTCCGTCCCAGGATGCCGCCCATGACCGCACGCAGAGACGTGCCCGAGCAGCGCGGTGCAGGCCACCAGCGCAGGGCCTGCAGCCGGCAGCTGTCCCCACCCTCCCCCGCCTCGCCCAGGCAGCCTTCCCTCTGCACAGCCCAGGCCCTCCGCGCAAAGATGTTCCTGCGGGCTGGGCCGGCCTCTCTCTGGAAGACGAAGCCGAGGAGGAGGAGGAGGACAGGCTCAGAGCAGGCACAGCTGGGCGCCCGCTTCGTGCTGGCCACACTCAGGGCTCTGTGGGGATTCTGCACAGCAGCCCGTGGGCTGACGCTCCTGTCACCACTGCACACGCTGCAGGGGTCAGGGGGTCAGGCGCCAGGAGGCATCCCCAGCTTTGACACCCCTTCCCGGGGTTCTGTTCTCCTGGGGTGCAGCAGGGCAGCATCGGAGGAAGAAGGCCCTGCCTGCTTTTGGTGATGTGCCTGTCCCCGAGATGTCCCCAAGGAGGTGACGGGCTGCGGCTGGAGCTGTTGTCCGCCTCAGGCCGTGGGCTGGCCTGCTCCTTACGGGGTCTGCTGGGTGGGAGGGGAGGGGTGGGACCCAGCAGAGGTGGGGGCGCGCAGGCGGGCTGGCCCTCACCCTCGGTGAAGCACTCCTCCGGCTGCTCCCCCTCGGGGTTCTCCTCGGCCTGTTCTTCTGGGTCCTCCTCCGGGGGCTTGTAGTCGACAGTGCTGCAGACGGAGGAGTTCCCATCGAGAGGCTGCAGCGGCTTCTGCGGAGGCCACAGGGTCACGTGACCCCCGGGTCCTCCCACCAAGTGGGACCGAGGAGGTTGAGATGGGAGACCAGAAGGGAGGGACCAGTAGGGAGAAGGGAAAGAGGGGTGGGGCAGGCTCAGTCATTCATTCAAGCCTGGATTATGCAGCCAGTACCGGGGCCTGTGCAGAAGAACCACAGGCGCTGGTCCTGTCTTTGGGACACTTGGGTTTGGAGTGGGACAGGAATGAGGCCTGGGGAGGGAAGAGGTCAGGATAGAGCCGGGGCTACTACAGCCCACAGATAAGGGCATGTGGTGCCCCCAAGGTCTGTTTGGCTGAGGAACCCAGAAAGGATGGAAATTTTTCCGCAGCCAAAGCTCCAGCCTGAGGCCAAGGGGACCTGATGGGAGTGGGTGGGGTGGGGGGGCTGGTGCTCCAGGCTGGCCAGGCCTCCCCCACCTGCTCCTGGTGCCGCTCCAGGCCGGCCTCCTGGCCCAGCCTTCATGCCTCAGGTGGCCCCCTTGATGGCTGGGGGTGAGGCCCCTGAAGAGGAAGATGGAGAGGGTAGCCAGGGGAGCAGGGGGTGGCTGTCAGAACAGTGGCCAGAAAGCCAGGGAGGGTCTCGTGCCCATTTGACAAAAAAGGAAACCGAGGCACCGGGCGTTGGGTCGGGCAGGGCCCCCACGGAGCCACACGCCTGCCTGTGCACCCCAACTCCCACAGCCCCCACAGGAGCCGTGCTTGCCCCCCGCCGAGAGCCGCCGGAGCCTTGGCCCCGGCTGCCATGCAGCCCTCCTCCACCCCTGCTCCTCATACCGAGGTTCGTGCCACGTTTTCCAGGGTATTTATAGCTTGGCAGGCGCTCGGCTCCCTGGTAAGTCAGCGTGCCACGTATTTGGGGGAATCAGGAGTCAAGCGCTTTCAGGGCAAAGTTTATTCAGGCTCTGGTGCCAGCCGGGCCCACACCGATAGGGTGGGGGTGGGCAGGGGGCCCCGCCCTAGCTTACGGGCTCGTCCTTCCGCTGCCGGAGCTGGAAGGTGGGCGAGGGGGCTCTGCCCGAGCTTCTGGGGTGACCGCCAGGGCCTCCCCGACCCTCGCAGGGGAGGGGCACCTCAGCCCCGCAGCAGGCCCTCTGCACGGGGCACGGGGAGGTCGGGTCTCCTGCTGAGGCTGCGTCCCAGCTCTCATTTCTCCTTGAACCCAACCCCACTGGGCCCCTGACCCTTCTCAGAGTCCCCAGCCCAGACCTGGCACTTGGGCCCACACCAGGTGGGGTCGAATCAGAAACAGATGACTATGGCAAGGACTTGGCAGGAGCTTTAAGTCCAGGGGGGGATTAAGAGAGGCCCCTTGGGTTCCAGCCCTGGAGCTAGGGTGCCTCAGGTGAGAACATGCCGTCTCAGAGCGCCACCTGTTGGGGAGAGGGGACCCAGGTGGAGTTGTGAGGCAGGGGTGAAGGGAGAGGCGTAGGGTATTAGGACAGGCAGGGCAGGCCATAATAATTGTGTTAATAACAGTAATAACAGTCACCATTCATAGAGAGCTGACTGTGCTTTGCACACAGCATCTCATCTAATGCTCACTGTAATACCATGAGGTAGGTACCATGACCCCATTTTACAGATGGAGATACTGAGGCTTGAAGAGGATTTGTGCCATGTTCAAGGTCACACAAAAATGTAGAGTCGTGTCTGCCTGACTCCTGACCCCTCGATCCGGGCCCTGCAACGGGCTCACCTTGCCATCCTCAGGCTCTGAGAAGGTGTCCGTTTCCTCCTCTGTGGGCATCTCCAGGTCGGACTCCTCGGAGGCGATGGGCACGTGGATGGTCAGGTAGGGGTTGTTGATGAAGTTGAGGTGATCCAGCTCGATGCTGGAGGGAGGGCCGTCAGCCAGGCCCATGTGGTTCAGGATGTGATTGTCCTTCTTGAGGTCCTTGTCATCTTCCTCTGGCGGTGGCTCCTTCTTCTCATCCTCGGAGGCACTTTCCCCAGCCTCGCTGGCCTCGCCGGCCTCGCCAATCCCCCCAAGGCTGAGCATGATAACCTTGGGGCTCAGGATCTTGCCGTGCAGCAGCCCCACGAGGAAGGCTTTGGTGAAGCCGAAGCCCCACTTGATGCGCGCGATGGCGATCTGCAGGTTGTTCATCTCGCCGTCCTCGTCCGAGGCCGCCAGGCTGTCGGCGCTGAAGGAGCTGAGCAGCAGGGCCAAGAAGAGATTCAGGACCTGGGGAGCAGGGGGCAGGGGGAGCCTGAGCTCAGCCTCTGGGCCCCTGAGGGTGCCACCTTGAGCCGGCGCAAGGGTCCTCGGGGCTCCAGATCAGACCTACCTCATGGTGGACAGTTAAGAGGACATCACCTAATGGAGCCCTTGCATCTGCTTGAGGAGATGAGGAGTGCTATTGTCATGCCCACTTTACAGATAAGGAAACTGAGGCTTGGGCACATGAGAGGACCCTGTTGACCATGGCAGAGACAGGGTTTGAGAAGGCCCACGGGGTGGCAGGGACTCTTTCCATGACTCTGTCCTCCACCTCCACTGCCAGGGGACGCGAGCCCAAAAAAAACAGGGCTCATGTCTCCAAGCTTCCAGAACTTATTGGGAACCTGAATCTTTTGAGCCTTCTTTCCTTGTCTGGTAAGTAGGACTTTTAATAGATCCTTGCTCCTGGTACTCAGATGCCTGCCCCCTGTTGCTGTAGAAGGGGTGTCTGACTTACCGCTGTTCACTCCCTTTTCTTCCCTTGGGGTTCCCTGTTCCATCTGATTCTCTTATCTTGGCCCCACTGAGAGGGACTTAAGATGCTACTGTAACAGTCACCATTCACAGAGAGCTGACAGTGCTTTGCACACAGCATCTCATCTAATGCTCACAGTAATACCACGAGGTAGGTACCATCACTCCATCTTACTCCTCCCCTTAACTTTATTTTCCAGTGGTCATTTACTGAGCCCCTCCTCCTGAGTGCAGAAGTAAGTGGCCTCAGTTTGCTCCCAGCCTAGAGACAGACATTTGATCAGACAATTACAATGCAGTGGGTTTGCACAAAGTAGAGACAGGGCTGCACAGTCTTTGAAACCACGCTGCTTGCTTTGAACCCCCGTTTCCTAGCCGTTTGTCCTGAGGCAAGTCTTATCACTGCTTTGTGCCTCAGTTTCCTCATCTGTACAATGGCGATGATTCCAGTACCTACCTCCTCACATTGTTATGAGGATTACAAGGTCAATACAAGCAGAGCACACAGTAGGCACTCAAAACGTGTTGGCTGTTATGTGTGCAATAATAGAAGACTCTACAAGGTACAGGGAGGAGTGCAATTAACTTTGAGACCAGCTCGGCATTTTATGAATGAGGAAACTGAGTCCCAGAGAGGTGGAGTGACTTGCCTGAGAACGCGCAGCACAGTCAGAACTAGAATCCAGGTTTCCAGTCATTGCACAACTTGAGGACATCATTTATTTAGACTACAGTGTGAATGGCCACCCCAGAGGTTGTGCAATGCAATGGTCCTGCCTTCCACCAGCCCATCCTCCAGGGCAGTGAGGAGGAAGGTGCAGCCTGGCTGGAGTGGTCCTGGCTCCTGTCAGCCAGAGGCAGGTCTTACGCTGGGGGCCTCAGGGTGGGGCTGTGTGAGTGGACATGAGGAAGCAGGGTTAACTGTACTACACCATTTTCTATAGGGCTTGAGCATCCTCAGATTTTGGTATCTGCAGGGGATCTTGGAACCAATCGCCTGAGATACCAAGGGGGAACCGTACATGTGACTGCCACCCTTGACCATCTTCTCCATGCGTCTCACTGTCTGGCTTTCACCAGTGTCCTCCAAGGTCTTTTTGTCATTGTCTGAATTATCATGTTGACATAATACCTTTAAAATGTATGTATATTGTTTGCTGCACATCTTCTCTCTCTGGGAGAAGGTACTGAGGGGATTTGTCCGCATTGCCATGCCTTCTAGCTACTTTTCTGCCTTTGCCCCCCACCAAAATTTACTGGTCTCTCTCTCCCTCTCCGGGGGGAGGTGTCCAGTTGCCAGAAACACATCTGAGATGGGAATTAGCTGCTCTCTGGGTCAGCAGGGTTTGCACACGGCTCCTGCCCGGGACAGAAATAGCCGCCTCAGGCAAGGCGTGGGGGGTGGGTTGAAGGGAAGGAGGACGGACATCAAGTTCCTCCGGAGGGCACTGAGGGGTGGGCTCCCTATGGCCTGGTCATTTCCTCTTCTTCACAGTAGCCCCAAGGGACTGCCCGACTGCTGTGGACGCGGGGGACCTGGGTCCCCACGCTCCCTGGCAGGGTGCCCGCTGGCAGGCGCTTGCTTCCACGAGGCTGGGAGCACGGTGGGCGGGGACAGTGCCCAAGGAGCTGGCAGTGCCACCTCCCTTGGCAGCTCCGCTCCCTTTGAGCAAAGTGGGAGAGCCACAGAGCTTGGCCAGAGAAGGCTGTCAGCGGTGGGTGGGGGTGTGCGCGTGCGTGTGTGCGTGCGTGCGTGTGAGATGGGAGGGTGTGGGTGCGACACGCACAGAGGCAGTGCAGTGCGGTGGTTCCGGACTCTGGGACCAGACTGGGTTCAAATCTGCAAAGGTTGCTCATCAACCTGTTAGCCTTTGCTCTACAAAATAGAGATAAAACAGCAACTCAGCATTAAGAGATTAATACCTGCAAAGTGCTCAGAATGTTGAATAAACATGAATAGAGGTCAGCTGTCATCGCTGGTACTGCTGATACAACGTCATCATAGTAGCTTTACTGCTGGTATGGATGCTACTGCTATTGGAGTTACACAGACCCAGGTTCTAGTCCAGGCTCAGTTTCACACTAGCTGTGTGGTTCTGGGCCGTGCCTCCTGAGAACATGAAGCCAACATTACCTGCTGCACAGGGTTGTTGAGAGCATTAGGGATAATACACATAAAGCCCCTGGAGCAGGAATCGGCCCGTGGCAGGAGCCCAACACCGGGAGTGTGACACTGGCTGGTGGCGGGTACCGAATCTGCCACTGCTCCCCCCCATGCCTGTAACATTGGGACTCCCCTGGCCTCATGGGCCAAGTGCTTTGCTAAGCACTTAGACATGTGTCATGTAATCCTTACGACCATCCAACGGAGTAAGTCACCACCCCAGCATCCCCATTTTCCAGATGAGAAAAACTGAGGCCAGAGAGAAATAACTTGCTCAGGATTTCCCAGTCAGGAAGTGGCAGAGTGGGGGCCTGAAATGTTTTTGAGTTTACACACACACAGACAGAACCCCCCTACAGATCCTTTTAGTCACCTCCAGGCCCTTAGACTTGCCCTCACAAACCTCTACTCAGAGCCTGCTGCCCCCAACCCACCCCGAATTCTGCCCCAAAGTTCTGCTCGGGCATCTTCCCTCACTCTCCCCACTCCCTAAGAACC
Source organism: Hippopotamus amphibius kiboko (assembly GCF_030028045.1). Lineage (NCBI taxonomy): Eukaryota > Metazoa > Chordata > Mammalia > Artiodactyla > Hippopotamidae > Hippopotamus > Hippopotamus amphibius. Next base: position 48,059,888 of record NC_080202.1, on the reverse strand, counting down.
CCCACCCCCTCAAGGAAGAGCCAGCCTGGGTTCTGCTGTCTAGCTGTCCCCATCCCATGGTCCCCTCCTCAGTCGCGGTGACACCTCCCACCACCAGTCTGGCCCTGCCCCGAGCCGGAGCTCAGCCATATCTGAGAAGCGCGGACCTAGCAGCTCAAGGACTCCACAGGCCTTTGCGGAACGTGGGGACATGTGCCTTCCCACCCCCTGTTGCCCAGGGCAGCGTCGGCCACCACGGGGCCAGCTGGGCACAGCTCTCCTGGCAGGACTGGCCCCAACCCCGAGGAGGGGAGGAGCAGGGTCAGCAGGTTGAGGAGAGACGCCTTCCCCAGCCCCAGCCATAGACATCCTGGTCAGCTGGACCACAGCCTCACACCCCGTTTCTCATCGGCCCCTGCACCTCCTTCCCTGCACCAGCCCCACACACAGGAAGCGGCAGGATGGACGTGGCCCATGCCATCTCCGGATCCTCCCGACACCCGGGCCATTTCCTGGGAACAGAGGGTGAGAGGGTAGGAGGACAAAAGGGCCAGGAGCTCCTGGCACCAACCCCACGCTGTGCCTTCTTCGGTCACAGTCAGTCCTCCCGGCACCCCCGGAGGTGCCTACCATTTTTCTTCCTCGTGAATTTAGGGTACCCAGTGGGCCAGAGAGCAGTGATTCGTTCAAGGTCACAGAGATGGCGAAGGAACTGGGACTGGCATGTGGGTCAGCATGACTTCACTTATTACTTTACCCAAAACACTCAGTCTCAACAGTACCACTCGCAGTGTGGTCCCTGGACCAGCGGCAGTGACATCGCCCAGAGCTCATTAGAAATGCAGATTCCTGGACTCCGGCTCAGAGCTGCCGCATCTGACTCTGAGCGATGGGGCCAGGAATCTAGGTTTTGAGAAACTGCCAGGTGATTCTTAAGCAGGTTAAAATTTGAGAGCCACTGGCTTAAACCATACAAAACCGCCCTTCGGGGGTCAGGGGAGGTAGAGACACTCCTCAGCGATTTCACACAGTGTCACCTCATAGAAAACGGGCCTTTCAACGCCAGCTTGATTTAAAGGCGATAAAAGCACGGAGAGGCTTCGGACCCTGGGACTTCCTGGGTAAAGGTGGGGGAGCCCACCCAGCCGGCCTCACTCACCACCAGGTTGCCGATGACCATGACCATGAGGAAGACGGTGAGGCACATGGCCTGGCCGGCCACCTCCATGCAGTCCCACATGGTCTCGATCCACTCCCCGCACAGGATGCGGAAGACGATGAGGAAGGAGTGGAAGAAGTCGTGCATGTGCCAGCGGGGCAGGCTGCAGTCGGCGGCGATCTTGCACACGCACTCCTTGTAGCTCTTGCCGAAGAGCTGCATGCCCACCACGGCGAAGATGAACACGATGATGGCCAGCACCAGCGTCAGGTTGCCCAGCGCCCCCACCGAGTTGCCAATGATCTTGATGAGCATGTTCAGCGTCGGCCACGACTTGGCCAGCTTGAAGACCCGCAGCTGCCGGGCAGGGGGAGGCCGGGGGCCCGTGAGGCCCGGGGACCCCCGGTCCGACCCCGAGGGAGCCCCATCCTGACAGGGGAAAGAGCAGTCCCCCGGCCAGGGACTGAACCCAGGTCCTCGGCAGTGAGCGCGCAGCGTCCTCGCCACCCGACCGCCAGGGAATTCCCAGGAAGAACTCCTTTGAATGGCTCCAGCTCCCACCCTGCTGAGGGACGCGAGGCCTCCCTTTACCTCTCTGTTACCTGGGAATGCTCACATCCTACCACCTCACCCTCTTCCCGCAATCAAAAGAAAGAGTCCTTATCTCGCAAAGATACAGGTTAAAGTATTTGCAAGTGAAATGAAATCTCAGGATGTGCTTTAAGATACCACCCCCCATAAAAAGTGGGGGGGGGCAGATAAAACAAGAACTAGAGAATGTTGATGGCTACTGGAGCCAGGTGAAAGCAACACAGTGGTGTATCTTACCTTCTCTATACTTTTGTGGATACATGAGAGGTCCCTCTGGGGTGTGGAAAGGTTGCTAATTCAGAGTCCTAACTTCCCTACCTACGAGCTTCCTGAGCCTCCGCTTTCAGGTCTGCAGTATGGGCCAAAGTCCCCTCCCCACTGCCACCCAAAGTCACTTGGGAGTCAAGCCCAAATGTCAGCTCCTGGGCTGTCATTTTGGTCCCCCAGCAGCCCTGTGTGATATGGGGGAGGGTACCTTTCTCCCGTTTTCCAGTATGAAAGGTTCTGAGAGGCAGAGTGGTGTGCAAAGGGCAGAGGGGGCCTCACTTCCAGCCCTCTGGCTTCTTGGGGGTTTCTCCTCCTGTCCTCTGGGCACCCCCACCCCACCCTTCCTCAGCCCGGGTCCCGGGGCTTCACATACCAGACGGAAGGAGCGGAGCACGGACAGCCCCTGCACGTTGGCCAGGCCCAGTTCCACCAGGCTGAGGGTGACGATGATACTGTCGAAGATGTTCCAGCCCTGCTGGAAGTACTCGTAGGGGTCCAAGGCGATGAGCTTCAGCACCATCTCTGCCGTGAAGATGCCCGTGAAGACCTACAGGGCGAGTGCAGCCCCCGTCACAGCGCCTCAGGGGCAGAGGGCCTCGGGAGTCTCCCACCTCACTCCCACTTCCTGGCAGAGCCCGCGGGGCCCAAGGGGCGGGTGACAGAGCCCTGGGGGCAAGGAGTGGTACCCACGGCCCACAGATGTATGTATGTGAGTGAGTGAGGAGCGGAATGGCCACACCACAGAGTGGGTACCACTCAGAGACTGGGGCCCATCCGTTCCTGGCCTTGTGACTGTGGGCCTGGCACGTAACTTCTGGGGCCTCAGCCCAGTCATAATAATATTCGACACTCATAGAGCATCCTGTGGTTCACGCTATGACTTCATCAGTATCCTGATCTCTATGCAGTTGGGAGGGATGATCACACGCATCCCAGAGATGAGAAATTGAGGCTAGAGAGGTCAGGAGCAAGCTCTCGGTCACGCTGCCCATATGAGGGTGAGTCAGGTCTCAAACCCAGGTCTTGGGGTGCTTAGTTCAGTTTCCTGTCCCTACACGCTACAGCCTCTCTACCCTGGTTGGCGGGGGTCCCAGGACCCAGAATATCTTGGTGGACTCAGAAGTCTAAGGTAGGGGCCAAAAGAGGATGAAGTTGAGGGTCCATGAGAAGCCAGAGCTGACCACCGCCCCACCAACCCTGGACTAGTCTGAGGGCTGCAGAGTCCCTAAAAGCTCCCTAGGCACGGCCCCCCGCCTGCCGGGCACCAGCTGCCCTGGGGCCACAGCCTGCCTGGGCATATGCTGAACCCCACCCGGGAGCTGTCCCTGGCCGTAGCAGGTGCCCAGACGGCAGCAGAGTGTGGGCAGAGGGTGGGCGGGCGGCGGGCCGGGCCCATACGCACACCCCAGCAGCTGCACCGCTGGTCCAGAGCACGCCCTTGCCCCTCCAGCCCAGCCTGGCCACGGCTGCCTCCGGCATCTCCACGGGGTAGACATGCCTGCCTGGCAGCCTGGGGAGTCCAGGGTCTGACTCCCAGGCCACCCACCCTGTCCTTGTCCTGCCCCAGGCCCCAAATCTGACTCTCCCTGGGCTCCCCTCGCCCTCGGGGGAGGGGGACCATCTTGCCCAAGGGTTGTCCTGCAAAGACTGCAAAGGGAACCAGGAAGGGTGGGGCCGGACTGGAGGAGGCGCGGCTTTTTCCCCTTTGTCGGGCTCCACCGGGGCTGGCAACGAGGTGATAATTCTCCTAATGGGCAGGGATAAGCGGGCGGATCAGTGCGTGTCAACAATAGCGGAGCCGCGAGGGCTGGGGAGGGAGTGCCCGGCCACGCGGCCACGCGGTCACGGGGAGGAGGGGCAGTGGGCGGGGGGCTCAGGGCCGGGGCCTCCAGGGTGAGCTGGGGCCTCTTGGGCCTGGGTGCCCATGGCTCTGCACCCCCCACTTCCAGGCCCCTTGGTCCCTCTTAGGCCCACAGAAACCTCTGAAAGTGGAGACACTTGCCATCTAGCCACCGCACCTCCATGCTCCCACTCCCCCATCTCTACCTCCAGGGCGTAGCCTGGACCCCAGACCCCCTGGAGTCCTGATCTTAAGAGGTCAGGCACCTCATCCCCATTCTCTCTGCCCCCAGCTACCCTGAAACCCAAATGCCACGTCCCATGGATCACCCCATACACCTCCCTGGCACATCGACGCATGCCCGCATGTGCCCACATGCTGGGAGAACACCCGAAGCCTGTCTCTTTAAGCCCCCTAGCCGGCCTCGTACTTCCACACAGCCCGCCGGGCCCTGTGGCCCCTCTCGTGTCCTGCCCGGGGAGGACCACCTCTCCCGGGCCGGCTCCATACCAGGTTGCCCACGTTGAGCACTCGGTCGAACTGCTCGGTCATGGGGTAATGCTCCATGGCCATGAAGAGGGTGTTGAGCACGATGCAGATGGTGATGCCCAAGTCCACGAAGGGGTCCATGACGATCAGCTTCACGATCTTCTTGAACTTCAACCACGGGGTGCAGCAGTTCCATATGAGCACCTTCTGGGAACACTTGTACCACCATGGTGGGCACTTCTGGTGGGCCTCTTCCAGCTCTGGGATTAGGGTGGAAACAGACACCTGATGAGCAACCCCCATCACGCGCGCCTTCCTCCACTTAGATCTTTGGGCGGACCCTCTAAACCCCGCCCCTTAGAGCGCCGCACCTCAAGCCCCGCCTCCTCAGGGAGGCCTACTCCAAGCCCCGCCTCTCAGTGGGTCACCCTGGAGACCCACCCTCTAGACCCCGCCCACATGGCCCCACCCCTCAGTAACCCCCGCGCCCAGAAGCCCTGTCCCTTAGCGGATCCTCAGAAAGCCGTGCCCTCAGCAGCCTTACCCCAAGCCCCTCTCCCAGGGCTCTACTTCAGCTCCGCCTTCCCGGCGCCCGCCCACACGGGATGGGGTGACTCCCATCCCCTACTCATGGCCTAGGGCTGTGAGCTGGGAAGGGGCGCGAGGGCCCCAGGAAGAGGCTGGGGGGAGGCCACTGCAGGAGGGTGGGTCCCGGTTCCACCTGCTGCTGCCAGCGCCGCTTGGGAGCAGACCGAGGTTCCCCCTGAGGGCGCTCCCTCCCACTGCCGGCCCCTCCAGACTTGTCCCCAAACACCCTTCCTTTCCCACCAGGGTAGCCTTCTGGAAACATCCCCTGTTCTTGCCATTCCGGCTCTAACCCCCCGGGGCTCTGTAAGGCCCATGGGTGACTCTGCTTCTCCTCCTGGTCTTCCAGGCCTCTGCCACCCATGGGAATTCTCAGCCTGGGTGCGATCTCATTGAATTCCCACCAGAAATGGATAGGGTAAGTATATTAGGGCTCCCACGTCATAGGCGAGGAAAGGGGACTGGAGTCGGAGGCAGCCCCATAGAGACCTGAGTGTGAGGGCATGGCTGGGACACCCCAGGGGTGGGGGCTTCTGAGCCTCAGCCCCCACCAGGAATTAGCAAACGGACCCTCTCAAAGGCTGATGATTCTGGTCTGACGGTAACGTGCCCACCCCCAACCTGGGTGCTACTGCAGTGCCTCAAACTGTCCAAGGCCCCAAACGTCCCACCATGGTCCCAGCAAGGGCAGCGTTCAGTGACCTCCTCGGCCTGCTCTGCCCAGCAGTCCCTGGGGCATTCTGTGGCAGGGCACACAGACACCTGGATGCCCGTCACACAAGGTCAGCTGGGACTGGGCCCTCTAGAGGTTTGCAGAGTCCTTCAGGTCCTTCCTGGTAGACGGCAAGACACCTGGGGAGGGGACCCAGTTCCCTTCTCTGTCAGATTTCCTTGCATCTTCCTTTCCTTGTTTCCCCCTTTCCTCCTCCTCCCACCTTCTTCCCTTCCTCCCTCCCTCCCTGTCATCCATCCATATACTCATGTCTCTTCCCATTCATTAATTTTTCAGCCCATCCATCCATCCATCCATCCATCCATCCATCCATCCATCCATCCGCATGTCTCTCCGCCCTTTCCTCATTACCTTATTCTAGTCTCCTCTGGAGACATGGGGGCAGCATGGGGATCTGAGGGAGTCTGTGACTATCTGGGCAGAGTGACCTTTGACCTTTACCTTTTACCCAGAAGATATTTGAGAAACAGGATCTCCAGTTTCCGGAAGATTGGGCCTTCCTGGTTAGTATTATTATCCTGTCCTTCCCCACTGCCTTGGCAGCCCCCAAGGCCTCCCGGAAGCCCCCAGTTCCCGCCACGACCTGGCTTCGCAGCCAGAATTGGGCCAGGTTAAGCCAGGACTATATTTACCACAGCCATTTCTTCGATGCCAATATTAAGTTACTGTCCTGAAGCTGGGCCCAGCCAGGCCTCCCTGCCCCCACGCCAGGGGCCCTAGAGGCGTGATGGGCAGGATGGGCAGGATGGGCAGAGTAGGATGGGGATGCGGATGCGGGGCTCTCACCTCCCATAGCATCTGAGATGCCGCTGTCAGCGCTGCCGCTCGGCCTCGGGGGCCCCTTCTCCCCCGCCGATGTGTCCAGGCTGCCGTTGCAGTCTTTGCTGTGGGCTGGGTCCCCGACTACCTCCCCACCTTCCAGAGCCTGGGCGGCCTTGGCCTGTGGACCAGCAAGGGTGATGGACATAAAGTCCACCACTGAGCCACGGGGATGGACTAATGGACTCTCAGAGCTTCTTTCTGAGTCCTTCGGGCTGGGGGCCCCACCTTTTGGCCCGTACCCAGCTTACTGTGTGCAGGGGTGGCAACCTTGGTGGTGGTGGTGGGGTGGCAGAGTAGGGACCAAAGTGACCGAGGACATACATCCTGAAGACCCTTCACTCTCTGGAGCCCTGACTGACCCTGCACTCCATGAGATGATGGGTAAATGCACAGCTGCTCCCTGGGGCCTCATCAGGACCTGCCTCTCCCTCAGCCGGGACCCATACGCTGCCCCTAAAGAATCATGAAGCCATAGGTATTTGAGCTGGAAGGCTAACATCAGGTTTAACTACTCCAGATTCCTTGTTATATATGGGGAAACTGAGGCACTGACTGAGTCGCAAAATACTCTTTCTACCGCCTGGATGCCTCCCACCCCACCAAAGTGCCAGCCTGGGCCTTCTGGTCCCTATCCCCTGCCTCGCAGCCCCTACCCCACGCCTATCCCTCCCCACCTGCCTGCCCAGGACCACCCAGGCTGAGGGGCAGGGAGATCCCTGGATCCTCAGCCTCCTCTCCCTGAGTCCAGACCTTCTCCAGTTCCTCCTGCTGCTTTTTGAACTTCTCCATCATCTGCTGAAACTCTTCCTCTTTCTCCTGATCCTCAGCCAAGGTGGCCTCGTTCTGCTCAGCATATGCCATGGCCACCACCGCCAGGATCAGGTTGATGAGGTAGAAGGAGCCCAGGAAAATGATGACCACGAAGAAGATCATGTAGGTCTTGCCGGCTGCGCGAAGGGTCTGGGAGTGGGGAGGGAGAGGGAGCGTCGCAGGGCACTGCCTGCGCTCACCTGGGCCCCTCTCCATACACCCATTGCTCAGATAGGTATACAGAGAGGGTCCCTCACAGAGCCTGGCAGTTTGAGGGCCTGAGGCAAGGTCTGGCCATCCTTGGCAGGCTAAGCCACGTTCTGGGGCACTTCAAGATATATACTTGGGACCCAGACCTTCCTGGTCTCCTGCCTCAGAGACCCCTGAGGGCCCCAGCCAGACATCTCGAGATCAGAGAACCAGGATAAAAATTGGTGAATGTGGACTCTGGGGTCAGCTTGAATCCTAGATTTCCCATAGTGCCTGGCATCTAGTAAGAGCTTGGCAAATAGGAGCTATTATAATAATAATTATTATATATTATCATAATTAATAATTTAATTATATTATTATAATTATAATAATATAATTATAATAAAATGTATATTTTATATAATATAATTATAATATATAATATATAATTATAATTATTGTTATTATTAACATCATCAATATTTGAAACACCACCAGGGGCCAGAGGCACTGTTGCTCCAGACTCAGCCTGCTCACCTGCAAACAGTGGAAGGTAAATTCTTGCAAATGGGCTGAGTTGGATTCTAAGCTGCCCTACTGGCTACTGTGAGACCTGGGAGTCTGTGCCCGGCTCAGATCTCAGCTCTTAAGGCAAAGGAGGGAAAGGAAGAAAAGGCTGGGGCTCCGATCTGGGCAGGTACCTAGCATCAGAGGGCTCGGAGAACCCCTACGTAGGGCCATGGCGGGGGTCCCATGGAACGGACGGCCTTGTTAGGGGCCCCGCCAAGCCCCGAGGAGACCATGGAGATGGAGGGAGGTGGCTGTAGGGCTGAGGGCCACTGTACCAGCTGGAAGAGGTTCTCCCAATAGTCCTGTGTCATGAGGCGGAAGAGAGCCAGGAAGGCCCAGCTGAAGGTGTCGTAGCTGGTGTAGCCGTAGTTGGGGTTCCGCCCGGCCTTGATGCACTCATAACCCTCGGGACAGTGCCTGGGGATAGGAGGGGGGCGGGCTTTAGGGAGCAAGGAGAGTTCCAGCTGGGGGACAGATGGGGGGCCCCAAGAGAAAAACGTCTTCAGTCTTGTCTGCATCCTGAAAACCGGAAAGGGTACCACCCCTGCCCATGAGTTTCCTTTACATTTCCATCCACCCCAGGTCCTCGTCCCTAATACGCCCCCATCTTCCGACAACCCTGGGGCAGTTTTTCCCACCCACCCACCTCCAGGGTCACTCACCCAGCATCACTGCTGTTCCCACAGAGCAGGGCGTCGTTGGAGCCCTCCAGGAAATAGAAGTTCCCTTTGGGAGTCAGAGGCCACAAAGGAAACATGTCACCACACGGACACTGTGGGCACAGTACCCATTGCACACCTGTGGACACATCTGTGTGGACCACACACACCAAACGGATGCTCCCTGGGTGCCCCTTCCCTCTCCTTTGAAGAGAGCTCCAAGTCCCGAGGTGTCTGGGTAGATGCATTTTGCTGTCAGCGCCTAGTGTGGGGTGCCGCGGCGGGCACGGAGGGAGACATGCACATGTGTGGATGGGGCTACCATGTACCTGTGCAGGACCTCTGACTGAGGGGTGGGGACGGGGCTAGAATCCAGGATGCCAGGGTGAAGAAGGGGGACCATTTTCTAAGCTGCCAGAAGGCACCGTGCGGAGTAATGGTGGCTTTGTGAGAATGCTGTCTTGTGCGTGTGTGCCTGTGAAGTCTGGCTATGTGAAGAGGATGTGGGTGCCTGGTGGCGGCCCTGCCAGGGGGCAAGCACGTGGTGTGATGGAGAACAAGGAGTACGTAGGTTAGGAACTATGGATTGTTGCTTTGTGTGGCAAAAGCTGTAGGATTTTCAAAGCCATTTGGCATTTGTTGTCACATAAACTCTTTGAGAAAGGTATTGTTGTCTCCCTTTTCTAAGTAAAGATTCTGAGGGTTGGGGAGATGAAGTGACGTGTCAGAAGTTACCCGAGCTGGTAAGTGATGGATTTACGCTCTGGTCTTCCCCATGCTCTTTATCTCAGAAGGCGTGGCCATCGGGGCTGGGAAAGCCCCCACTGGCCTCCCCACCCTCCGTCTTACCTTCATCACTGATGTAGGTGTCCCAGTCAAAGGTATAGTTGTTGGCCCAGCTCTCCCGGCTGTTCCAGGTGTCATTGCCGTACCAGGTGTCATTGCCGTACCAGGTGTCATTGCCGTACCAGGTGTCATTGCCGTACCAGGTGTCATTGCCGTACCACGTGGTGTTGGTGTCATTGAAGGGCGGAGGCCAGCGCAGGCACTTCTGCCGCAGGTTTCCCATGAAGAGCTGCAGCCCCACCAGGGCAAAGACACTCAGGCAGAAGACGGTGAGGATCATCACATCGGACAGCTTTTTCACTGACTGGATCAGGGCCCCCACGATGGTCTTCAGCCCTGAGCACAGAGAGGGGGAGTGCGTGGGGGTAGGCAGGCCTGGGGATACCTCACTGACTCAGCCCCGCCCAGCCTTTGCCTGCTCCATCCCCTTCACGCTTTGGCGTACTTGGGGCACTACCTCCCCAAAGCCTGCCCAAATGAGTCCCATGCTTCTCTGATGACATCCTCCATCTGGAGCCTTGAATGGCCACAGCCTCTCAGGCACTAGAAGAAGGGACTGTGAAGACTTCACAGGGTGTTTCCGACTCAGAGAGCAACACCCAGACACACAGTGGAGCTGAGTAAATGTGGCTAAGTCAGCACTCCCAAAGTGTGTTCCTTAGAACGCTAATCTCGCAAACTGTGCCCTTAACCAAAGGGGTTCAGTCATGGTTGGAGAAGGCTGAGCTCGGTAGCGCCTGTTTGGAGGGTCCTTATGTAGATTAGCCTATCAAAGGCTTGGAAAAGTCCTACAGACACAAAAACTTTAATGCCACATTTCAACTTATTTGACACAGAACTCTTTCTCTCTTTTTTTGGTAATTTTATTTTATTAGTGGTTTTTTTTGTTTGTGTGTGTGTTTTTTTGGCTGTGTTGGGTCTTCATTGCTGTGTGTGGGCTTCTCAGTCCGGTGGCTTCTCTTGTTGCAGAGCACAGGCTGTAGAGCATAGTCTCAGTAGTTGTGGTGTACGGGCTTAGTTGCTCCATGGCATATGAGATCCTCCCGGACCAGGGATCGAACCCGTGTCCCCTGCATTGGCAAGTGGATTCTTAACCACTACACCACCAGGGAAGTCCACAACCCTTTCTCTGTTAATGCCTGTTAACGCCCAAGGAACAGCAGGCTTCACTCGTGAAGCTCTGGGCTGACTTTGCAATATCACTGCATTCTGCCCCTCTGGAGGAGCAAAGCCATAACCAAATCATATGGAATTCCAGGCTCAGAGTCCATCACTTATAGAAGAAACTTAACTTCTTCCTTGGGCCTAATCAGAGTGTCTCTCACTTCAATGTTAGTTTATTTCCTTTTCTTATCCTGGTATGAAAACAGATGCTCAGCAGCCTGCTTATAAAAATCCTCTGAGCTCTGAGGATGCTGGGAGCGTGGCACCAGAGGGAAGGCATCGTGGCCTTGACTCATGGGCCAACATGCCATGTGGCCTTCGGTAAGCTCTTCCCACCCTGATCCCTCCTTCCTCAACTGCAGTTCCCAAGGGCTTTGGACCCTCCTCTCTTAGAGGAGAACTAGGGTTCTTTCTAGCACTAAGGCTTCACAATTTCCCCTCCTCCCAGAGGCAGTTCTCCATGCCTCTTCAGATCATCTTTCTCTCCTTTAATGAACCTTCTCCAGTTTCTCCACATGCTTTTTAGAGGGTCCATATGAATCAGATTCTATGTATTTCATGCTTCTTTATGCACTGCTTTGGAATTGCCGCCGCCTCACTGCTCAGTAGGTGTGTGGTGCGTTCCTCATTGAGCCCTCAGGGCTGGGACTTTCCATCACCGAATCTCTGTGTCTCTCTCAGGGGGAGGTCTCTGCTCTGCCTGGTCTGCTTATTTTATTTAAGACACATACCCTGTGCCAGGCATGGTGCTAAGTGCCTTTTTGCTGTCAAGGCTTCGAATTCTCAAAACAACAGGATGAGTGGTACTGTTCTTTTCCACATTTTACACATACGGAAACTGGAGCAGACAGGGCAGCCGCTCACCCACAGTCAAAGTTAGGAAGCAGTGGAGGTGGAACTGGACCCAGGCAGTCTGGGTCCAGAATCTGTGCTCTAACCACTTCGCTATGCTGCCTCTCGAAGCCCATCCTCCTATGTGGGGCCCCTTCTCCTCTCTGGCCACGGGGCCCCCTCTATGTCCAGGCTTTGGTGTGGGTCCTACATCACCTGGGAGGGTTGTGACCCTGGGTCACAGAACTTGAGTGCCTGGTTCCAGGCCTGGGTGAGGGGGTAGGCCTGTTGGCCTGGGCAGAGGGTCCCTGCTCCTCCCCAGTACCTGGGATGACCGTGATGGTTTTCAGGGCCCGCAGCACCCGGAAGGTTCTCAGGGCTGAGATGTTGCCCAAGTCCACAAACTCCGTCAGGTACCTGGGTGGGGGGTTGGGGCGAGGGCTGTGTCAGAGCTGGGGGCGGGTGGTAGGGCAGAAGTCATAGCTTCTCCAGGCCCAGAATGAAGATTCCCAAGGACACCTTGGAGTTGGGGTTACCATGGAGATGCGGGGGAACAGTTCAGGCACCACAAGTTTCCTATCGGGGCCTGAGAGGTGGGAAAGACAGGGTAGGAGCTTTGCTGAGGAGTGGGGGTGGCAAGGGTAGCCCAGCTCTCCCAGTGGGTGGGGGCCTTGGGACTGGGGTCCAGGGCTGCTGTGTGTGGTCATGTGTGCTATGTGGGGGGGGGGGGCACCAGGACAGCCTCCAAGCCAGACCCTGGGAATGGCAGCTCCTGCTCTTGTGCAGCCCGCTGTCTGCACGCCGGACCCACAGACCTGCAGTCCACCCTGTGAGGTTCAGCCCACTCAGCTGCCCCCTCCGCCACCTGGCGCCCTCCCCTCCCCCTCGTCAGCCTCGGGACGCCCTCGGGGCCCTGCTCACGCCATCACGATGACGCTGAAGTCCAGCCAGTTCCAGGGGTCCCGGAGGAACGTGAAGCCGTCGATGCAGAAGCCTCGGGCCAGGATCTTGATGAGGGACTCAAAGGTGTAAATCCCTGTGAAGGTGTACCTGGCGGGGAGAAGGCCGGCCAGGGCCAGCCGTGTCACGCCCGGCCCGGGGGGTGGGTGGCAGTGATGGACCTCCTGAGAGGAAGGGCACAGAAATGACATATGCCACCCAGGGGTCTGAGGACACTGCTGAGTGGCACGGTGTGTGCCACTCCAGGGACTTAAGGTGCCGATGGGGGTGACAGTGACAGTGCTTGTCTCCCTGGAAGACAAGGGCCATGTCACTCTGGGCATCCCCAGAGCGCAGACACCTGGGCCGGGGGGCCGGGGGAGGGGAGACTTACTCCACGTGCTTGGACCAGGGAGGCGGGTCACTCATGGTCATGAACACGCAGTTGGTCAGGATGGTGATCATGATAAACATGCTGAACAGCGTTGGGGGGAGGGTCAAGGAAAGTGAGGGAGCAGGTGGGGAGGGGAGGTGCACGGAGGGCCTCCTCGCCCAGAGCACCCCGTTTTGCCCGCCCCCGCCCCTGTGCTGGCCCCACTCGGGCAGGATATGAGTGGATGAGCACCTTGATGGCGCAGCGTCTGACGGTGCTGAAGGGGCTCAGCAGGTAGAGAGCAGGCCTGGCAGAGAAGCGGAAGATGGACTTGCCCTTGTTGAGCACGATGAAGGTCTGCGGCGGGGAGAGAGCTGTGAGGCCTGGGACAGGCAGACAGACAGACGATGGACAGACAGGTGGAGGGAAGCCTCCCGGGCCCAGACCTTCTTGTCGCTGTAGTAGGGATCTAGGTCCTCGAGGGGGATGCCGATGACCTCGGGCGGGGGGTCCCCATAGATAAGGGGCAGGTTCTTGCCAGCCTCCAGGTCGCTGCGCGGCTTCCGCGCGTCCTCCTCAACCTCCATCTGTTTGTTCCGCTGCTGCCGGGCCTCCTCCTCCAACACCCGCCGTTCTATGGCCGCCAGGGACTCCCGGGTGAAGGGGCGCAGGCTCTCGGGGCCCAGAGGCACCACCGTGGGCACAGGTGAGCCGGCCATCCTCGCATCCTGGGCTCAGGGGCCAGCAGGGCGGCAGGCAGCGGGGGCAGCTGCGGCGAGCAGCCCCCGGGATGCGGGGCGGCCACGCCGCCCTGGGCCTGCTGTCCACTACTCACCTCCTGCCTGCCCAGGGGCCAGGGCGGGGGGGTCGGCGCGCAGGCCCTGTTGGGACGGGGGGGGTGTGCCTGCAGGGCCCGGGTGCTGCTGCTGCTGCACGGGGGCTGGACACAAGCGCATCCCCCCCGATCCCCGCACCGCACTCTCCCCAGCAAGGGGTCGGCTGCCCTCTGCACTGCCAGCAAACCAGCCAGATCCTCTTCGGCCTTGGGGACTTGGTGCCAATGCCCCAGTGCCTTCAGCCACCTCCTGGGCCCAAGTTCTGCGGACTGTGTGGCTTCCGTCTGTGGGGACAGAGAAAACCACAGCTGGCTATGCCCATGTGGCCTCTATCCTGCAGTAAGGCAGAAAGGAATCAGATGTGACATGTGAGGGCAGACCCCCAGGATGGGCCGAGGTGAGGGGCCTGGCGGGGTCCGCCTAAAGCAGGAATGGCAAATGGATTTCATCCTGGGGTTATGGACAGAGACCATCAAGATTGCAGCCAGACACAGTGCAAAAAGACTGCTGTGCTTGATTAGTGATGTCTGCCAGGGGCATGCGCGTGTGGTACACCTGCCTGTACTCACCCTATCTGGCCTGGAGAGAAGAGAGAAGGCAGATGTGGGAATGTGGAGAGCTCTGTCCTGAGCGTTGGGGAGGAGTGATGTTGGGTGGGGAGAGGGAAGAAGGAAGGTTCCCAGGCCCTGCCGAGGGTCCCACCAGCTCCCTTCCCCAGGACCCATGGGTTAGATCCTGGGGGGCCTGGAGTGGGAAAATGCTGCGTGTGGGGTGGGGGGCACGTCAGGAGAGCCTGCAGATGCTAACATGGACGAGGAGGACGCACGGGAAAGGTCCTGGGCACAAGGAGATGGACAGTTTCAATGGTGGGGGCAGGGCTAGAGCTCAGGGACTGTTTTTGGCTGGTGGTCCCCATATGAACTGGGTGAATAGAGGGGTCCCCACCAGGAGCTGTAGAGGCCCTCCTGAGCCTGTTCCCTGTGGAAGCGAGACGGTAGGTCACTCATTGCACAGGCCCTGGGGAATGGCCCAGGTCAGCAGGTGGGCGCAGGGACACCACAGCAGCCTGTCACACACGGCCATCACAAGGCCTGCACGGACAGACCCCCAGAGACACCCAGGGCTACACCGGACGGCAGCCCTGTCACAGCGGGCCCAGACGCCCAAGCGGTGCCCCGGCCAGCGCGGGCACTTCCTTTGGCTCGGGCAGCAGGTGGGGAGGGCGGCCCAGGGAGCGGCTGGAGCCATTGGGCGGAGCTGGCCACGCCCCCTGCCTGGCTGCCCAGCTGCTCCCTCCCATCACCCGGGGAGTCGTGTTTCCACGGGGATGACTCTGCTCATTCCTGCTGACCCTATACCTCAGCTGCTCATTGGCCCCATCGTGTGCATGGGAATGTGTGTGCATGGACACACGTGTACACACGAGCGCACACACATGAGCGTGTGTGCCCAGCCTGAAACCACCCCTCACGTTGACCCCGCAGTTGCACCAACCACTTGCCGCACAGCTTTGCTCCTTCATCCCCATCACTGGCCCCACATACGTGTCCAAACAGAAGACGCTGACCTGCCAGATGGCCCAGGAGGGACCACGGCCGCTGGGCACCCTCCCAGTTCACGGGCCCCACTTGGCAACAATCCTCTGGCCTGACACTGCCCCCTCCCTCCTTCACAGGAGCCCACGTGGGACCACAGAAAACCAGAGATGAATAGTCTGGCTTGGGCCCCAGCGCACATGGAAACTGCGCTCACCAGTCACCAGAGGCCCCAGCATTCAGACCCAGTGGTTTCTGTGCAGCCGACCCTCCCTCGAGCATCTCACGGCCACGGCCTTTCTTCTTGAGAGAAGAGCGTGGCCTCCCTCTCTGGCTACTCTCTCTGCATCTGTTCTGTGAGTTCCTCCTTCCCGCCCCTGGAAGATGCTGCTTCTCCAGGGCCTGATCTGCAGCCCTGGTTGCTTTTCACAACAGCATCTCTCCCTATGCCCTTCTCTGCCACGGAAAAACCTGCCATCCACCTGCTTTCTGTGGTTTCTGTTCCCACTTCCCCGATGGCCCCAGACTGGTCAAGTCACAGCTCTCTTTCATGTGCAGTCACAGCATTTGCAGCTTTTAGGTCAATGGTGATTCATGCCCTGCTTGTGCGATTATCTGTGGTCTGTCTCTCCCACAGACTCCTCACAGGCTGGGGTGGGGTCACCCCTGAATCGGTGCCTGGCACATTGGCATGGGACCCACAGGTGGCACAGCCAGTCTGGCACTTCCTCCTGCTGTCCCCCAGCTGGAGCCCAATGGACTCCTCATCTCTCCCTTCGAAATGTGTACTTCATCCTAAATTCCTCTCCTCCTGCCCTCTTCACCAGCCTCGAAGCCACTTCTCATCCGGATGTTTTGTTATGTGAGTGGGTAAATGCCCTCCTTGGCTAGCCCACTTGAGGCAGTGGTTTTGGTTGGTGGTGGCTGGAAGCATCCTGGTGGCACATCTGGCCAGTTCCCAAGCCACACTGAGGCTCCCTCCCAGCACCCACATGTCTCTCCATCCTCCAGGCTACTGCTGCTCCATCACCCCTCACCTGCTCTATTCAAATAGCCTCCCATCTACCTCCCTACCTCCTGGCCAACTCCCCTCCAACCCACCATTCTCATTTCTAAAATCACAAATCTGATCATGTCACCTTCTGCTTAATCCTTCAGTGGCTTTCCATGGCTCAGTAATGCATCCACATCCTCCCCATGGCTCCAAAGGCCCTGGATGATCTGATCCCTACCTCACCGCCCATCCCTTCCTCACCTGCACCAACCGTCTGGCCATGCTACCTCCATTTTCACAAAAGGGTCAAACTGTTTCCCATCGAAGCCCAAGCCTTTGCTTATGGTCTGTTTGCCTCCTGGAGCACTCCTTCTTTTTGTGACCCTGGAGAGCTTTAATTAATCCTTCCAGACTCAACCTACACAAGAACCACCACCTCCAGGAAGCCTTCCGGGGGCACCCTGGCTGAGTGGATTTGTCCTTTGCACCACCAATGTGTCCAATGCTGAGTAAAAGGTTACCAAATGAATGAATGAATGAATGAATGAGAGGGCCCTTCTACCTTAGCCCATTTCTAAGTTGAGCCCACCCTGAACATAAACCATAAACAGAAACTGGATCTCCTCTGATATTTCCCTTCAAGCACTCCCCTCCCGCACCTTCTACCATTCAGCTCAAGTGCCCGGTTGTGTAATCCTTGGCTTTCTTCTTTCTTCAGTCCTTGACCCTGAGATTTCTCCCTCTGCATCAGCTCCTCAGACTTCACCTCCCTCCGCTTCTAGCCTCAGTTACAAGATCCGTCATCATAACCCCTCCCTTGACAATACCCTTAACTGCAGCCTTCTCTCTCCTTCCATCCCCCTCCCCTGGGGAAACCCCAGCCTACCTGGCCCAGCTGTGCTCTTCTTGAGGCAGCCCCGGAGCTGCTGGACGCCGCTGCGGCCGAGGCAGGACCCGGCTAGGTTCTCGCTGCCTTCGTAGTTATTAGCTCTGGGTTTGCACTCAGTGCCGCCCTCCAACGGCAGGTTTCTCCGTGAGTCTTGCTTTTCCACTTTTTGAGAACAACTATTTCATGCCTTCTCTTCTTTTCTCAATACCTCCCCACCCCCCACCGTCCTGCCCACGATGCTCCCAGCGGGTGACTTTGTCTCAGTCGTCATTGAGAAAACTGGATCCGTCGCACACAGACCAACAGAACTATCCTCACTGCCCACCCCATCCTCCTCGGGCCTGTAATAATAAAAGAAGAGCCAAGACCAGGACTATCACTCGGGCTCCGACCCCTGACCCCGCGTGCCTTCCCAAGGACTTCCTTCTCTAGTTATCTTCTCTCCCTCGCACCACCAGCCCTTTCATGTCTATGACCAGGCACGCCCATCTTCAAAAGAATGGCAGCGGTGACAAAAACCACCCTCCGGGCCCCATGCCTCCCTTCACGCTGGCTCTGTTTTTCTGTTCCTCTTCACGGACAGACTTCTCGGAAAGTGTCTACACCAGCTGTCTTTACTTCCTTACCTTTTGTTCCCTCTCCTACACATTCCAACCTGGCATACTTTCCCCCACTCCACAGAAGTGGCTTTTGTCAATTCACTAGCACCCTCCCTGCTGCCAAGTCTGCTGAACACGTTTCTGTCTTCACCTCCCTCAGCCTCGTGGAAACATTCAACCCACTTGGCCGCAGCCCCCTCCTGGACAGGCACTCTCCTCTCAGCCTCCATGAGAGTTCACCCATGGTTTACCTCCTGCCTCACTGGCTGCTCCTTCTCAATGTCCTTTGTTTGTCCTTCATCTCCCCAATCTCAGGGCTCCGTCTGGGTCTGGGTGGCATCATTCCTATGACTTGTAGGTAGTGTTATAGCAGCACGTTAACCCTCTCCTCTGAACTCCAGACCAATATATTCAACTGGACCCCACCGTGTGCATAGCTAACAGGCATCCAACCGACAGCATCTGGAAGGAAACATTTGCCAAGGACCTACTGTATAGCACAGGGAACTCTGCTCAATATTATGTAACAACTTAAATGGGAAAAGAATTTGAAAAAGAATAGATACATGTATATGTATAACTGAATCACTTTGCTGTATACCTGAAACTAACATGACATTGTTAATCAACTATACTCCAAAATAAAAGAAAAATTAAAAAAAAACAGAAATATATTCTCAAAAAACAAACAACCCAATCAAAAAATGGGTAGATGATCTGAATAGACATTTCTCCAAAGAAGACATACAGATGGCCAACAGGCACATGAAAAGACGCTCAGCATCACTAATTATTAGAGAATTGCAAACCAAAACTACAAAGAGGTATCACCTCACTCTGGTCAGAATGGCCATCATCAAAAAGTCTACAAATAATATATGTTGGAGAGGGTGTGGAGAAAAAGGGATCCTCCTACACTGTTGGTGGGAATGTAAATTGGTACAACCATTACGGAGAGCAGGCTCCGCTCCCATAAACGGTTGCAGCCAACTATGAAGCTTGAGGACCCAGTCCACCCAAGACTGGCCTCATTGCTGATATCAATTTCAAAGTCAGGGGTCTTTAAGACCACCGTCTTACCCATAGTCTTCCTCAATCCAGGAAATAGCACCACCATCCAGCCAAATCCAAATTTGCTCAAGTCAAAAAACTGAGATGTCTTTGTGGGGATTGAGATGGGATGAATTGGGAGATTGGGATTGCCATATATACATTAGTAATAAGAAAAAAATATCAAATTGTACATTTTAAATATATGCAGTTTATTATATGTCAATTACATCGCAATAAAATTTCTTTAAAAAAAACCAACTGAGGTGTCTTTGTGAATTCTCCTTTTCCCTCACCTCCACATTCAGCCTGTCCAAAGTTCTATTATTACCATCTCCAAAATACACCCAACTTCTCCTTTTTCCCCTGGTCCATTTCACAAAAATTTCTTGCAATAGATACCTGCGTTTGCCCCTGCCCTCTCTAAACCAGTCCCAGAAAGCAGCTGGTGCTGTTTTAAAAACAAGAAACTAATCATACAGTTTCTCCTGCTTAAATTTCTCCACTAACATCCTGTTGTGCTTAGAATAAAACCCAAACTTCTTCCAGTGGCCTCCAAGGCCCTGGTGATCCAGCCCCGATCTACCTCTTCACCTTTGCTGATCTGTCCTCCCTGCCCACTCTGCCCCAGTCCTCCTGGCCTCCTTCCAGCATCTTGACCACCAGACTCATGCCTGCCTTTGGGACTTTGCTCTCCTTGGGGCTCTTGTCTCCTCCCACTTCCCCTGGCTGTTCCTGCTCACTCCCAGGTCTAGGCTCTAATGTCCCTTCTCCAGGGGGATTTCTCCTCCTCAATGCTCTATCATAGTCCCCTGTATATTCCTTGACATCATTTATCATAATTTGTAATCACTTGTCTATTGGCCTAATTTGTTTGTCTGTCTCCTCCACTAGACCGAAATGCCAAGAGAGCAGGAACTGTGTCTGTCTAGGTCACTGAGGCCAGTCCCAGTGCTGGGCACAGAGCAGACACTCAGTGAGTGGTTGAGGCCTTTGATATAGATCTTTCTGGGAATAAAATGATTTCTGATAGATTTCATCCATTCATTCATTCATTCATCCATCCATCCACCCACCTACCCAGCTATTCATTCTGTTCATAAGTCAGAAGCTAAGCCAGCCCTGAGTAGGACACAAAGATGCATGTGCTGGGCATCCTGCCTTCCAAGAGCTGATAGTTGGGGAGAAGGTGGACATGAGCACATGAAGCCACGATATGAGGAGAAAGCAATGCCCACCCTAAAGAAGGGAGTTGATTGTGCTACGGGAGTTCAGGTGGATGAGTGGTGACTTCTAGGCTGGGGGCAGGAAAGATGTGACTTTTCAGTTGGGTCTCAAAGGATGAGTAAGTTATGAGCACAGGGAAATGGAGGGGAAAGACACTCCAGGGAAAGGGAACAGCCAGAGCAAAGGCAGAGGCAGGACACAGGGAACTGCTCTGTGTCAGCCTTTGCGGGGCATGGAATCTGTTTAGGGGTTTGGGGGAGGTGGGCTGGGCAGCTAGGCCAGGACCTTTAAGACCATGTCTAGGAGTCTGGATATCATCCTGCAGCTTTGGAGAGCCCCTCCCAGTGGGTCTGGGTGGGGCCACATTGGCCAGCATGTGTGTGCCTCCGGTTCACCCTTACAATGTGTCTAACATAGAGCTGTGTCGTTTGCGGTGGCACCAGTGGAGACTGAAAGGACATCTGGGGTACATGTACAGTGACTTTCTGGCAGGGACAAGCATGGATAATACCCCATGTCACTGGCTGGGTGTCTTGCTGGCAGATCTCCACGTGGCCCCTTGAGTCACAACCTGGAGTAAAGAGAGCCACGTGACAGCTCAAACCCTCCCTCCACCAGCCACAGGTCAGTCTCCGGCCTGCACCCCAGTCTGCTCCTGAGATGTGGTGGCTGAGGGCCTGGGGGACCTCTTCCCACTGAATCTGAGAATGTTAGATACAGATAACAAATACTGGAGAGGGTGCGGGGAAAAGGGACCTGCCTGCACTCTTGGTGGGAGTGTAAGCTGGTGCAGCCACTATGGAGCACAGCATGGAGGTTCCTCAGAAAATTAAAAATAGAACTACCATATGATCCAGCAGTCCTACTCCTGGGCATATATCCAGACAAAACTATAATTCAAAGAGATACATGCACCCCTATGTTCACAGCAGCACCATTCACAATAGCCAAGACATGAAAACAATCTAAACATCCATCGACAGATGAGTGGATAAAGAAGATGTGGTACACATATACAATAGGATACTACTTAGCCGTAAAAAGAATGAAATAATGTCATTTGCAGCAACATGGATGCAACTAGAGATTATCATACTAAGTGAAGTAAGTCAGAAACAGAAAGACAAATACGATATGATATCACTCATACGTGGAATCTAAAATATGGCACAAATGAAACTCACAGACATAGATAACAGACTTGTGGTTGCCAAGGGGGAGGGGAGGAGGGAGAGGGATGGACTGGGAATTTGGGGGTAGTAGATGCAAACTATTACATTTATTTCTTTATTTTTAAAAATTTATTTATTTATTTACTCTGTGACAGGTCTTGGTCATGGCATGTGGGATCTTCGTTGCTGCATGTGGGATTTTTAGTTGCAGCATGAGGACTTCTTAGTTGCAGCATGCATACGGAATGTAGTTCCCTGAGCAGGGACTGAACGCAGGTCCCCTGAATTGGGAGCGTGGAGTCTTACCCAAGGGACCACCAGGGAAGTCCCCAAACTATTACATTTAGAATGGATGAATAACAAGGTCCTACTGTATAGCATGGGGAACTGTACCCAATCTCCTGGGATAAACCATAATGGAAAAGAATTTTAA
Organism: Hippopotamus amphibius kiboko; assembly: GCF_030028045.1. Classification (NCBI taxonomy): domain Eukaryota; kingdom Metazoa; phylum Chordata; class Mammalia; order Artiodactyla; family Hippopotamidae; genus Hippopotamus; species Hippopotamus amphibius. The sequence goes on along the minus strand of NC_080202.1, from coordinate 48,038,304 downwards.
AAAAGGAATGCATAAATGTGTGTAACTGTCACTGCTGTACAGCAGAAATTAGCACAACATTGTAAATCAACTAGACTTCAACAACAACAAAACAGAGAATAAAAGGTTAGATTTGTGAGGACTTGAGAGATCGAGTCCAACTCCCTCCTTCTACAGATGGGGAAACTGAGGCCCAGAGAGGCGTAGTGATCCCCCCCATAGCACACATCTATTCATTCAATAAACATTTCTTGAGCATCTACTCTATGCGGGGCTCTGCTTTGGGAGCCAGGGATACAGGAGTGGCAAAGTCCCGGTCCTCACTGAGCGTGCATTCCCGAGGGAGGAGGCAGATAATAAATAGGGAAGCAAATAAGATAATTTTAGAGAATGATAAATGAAAGGCTGAGCCAAGGCTTTTTTTTTTTTGCTCCTTGGGAGCCAGGGCCCATTTAGTAAGTGAGAAGCTCCATCGGAAACTGCATCAAAACGGAAGTTTGGGCAGAAGTGGTGGGTAAAGTCTTGGGGGCCTGGAGGCAAGAGGTGAGAAAGGAAGGGTTGGGAGTCAGGGAGCCAGGCTAGGGCCAGCTGTCCACAGGCAGGGAGCCGAGGGGAGGACATTGGAGGGCGAGGCAGCTCTTCTCTGGAGCGGGTCCAGCCTTGTATTGTCTCCCTCTGTGGGGCTGCCAGATCGGAACACCCAATTCCAGATTTAGTCTGACCACAGACAGAGGCCTTTTTATCTTGGCCTGCATACCCATTGTATTCATTCATTCCAAGATGGCATTTACTTTTTCAGCAGTCCACTTACAAGGTGAGTTTACAGATACCCCTGGAGGTTTTTGTCATGAGCCGTGGCCATATTAGATCTTCCCCATCCTACAAATGTTCAACTGATTTTTCTCTTTTAAATCCAGGTGGAGCTCAACAAAATATTTGCAAATCAAATCCAACAGTATAGAAAAAGAACTATACATCCAAATGGGATTTATCTCAGGTATGCATGGCAGGTTCAATATTAGAAAATCAATTAATGTTAATCTGTCACATCAACAGGCTGAAGAAAAATCATATGATCATATCAATGAATGCAGAAAAAGAATCTGACAAAATCCAACACCCATTCAGGATAAAAACTCTCAGCAAACTAGGAATAGAGGGGAACTTCCTCAACCTGATAGAGAACATTTTTTAAAAAATCCTGCAGCGACATAGTTCTTAATGGTGAGAAACTAGACACTTTCCCACTAAGATCAGAAACAAGACAAGGGTGTCACCTCTCTGTATTCATTTTCAATATCATACTGGAAGTCCTAGCTAATGCAATAAGACAAGAAAAGGAAATAAAATGTATACTGATTGGGAAAGAAGAAATAAAATTGTCTTTGTTCACACATGACATGATTGTCTCTGTACAAAGTCCAAAAGTATTGACCAAAAAAACCTCTGTAACTAATAATGATTAAGGTTATTAGCAAGGTTTCAGGATGCAAGGTTAATATAAATCCAGGTGTAGGATTTTCCATCTACCTCTACTTAAGCTCCCCTCATTCATTTTACCTCTTCACCTGCAGTCTTTTGTGAAGATTTGTTGAATCTTGATTCTCCCTCTCAGTTCAAGGCCAATCCCTCACAGCTGAATGTCTGTGATCCTGATTCTCCCAAATTATTAGCCAAGCAAGGCTCAGGACAGACCCCACCCCACCCCTACCTCCACTTCAGCTACTATATGCTTCTAGAACCTTCTCTTCCTGGGACACCAAGCTTTCAAAGAGGGTCCATCAACCCACCTAGCTGCACTGCATTGGCCTGAAACTCTCGCCTCCCTCTCCCCAGGAGCCTCAGCCATGGCCTGCCAGCCTGAGATGTAAAAGCTGCTGTGAGAAACTCCCAGAAGATTGAGAATGGATGTGACCTGCACCTCACAGCCTTCCCGTTCACTCTAGGGCTCTTCTCCAAGGATGCAGAGGTGGTGGATATCTTGCTGGCCTGCTCAGGCCCCAGTCACCATCCCTTTTGCCAACCAAGCATGCCCTTCATCTCCAGTAAAGCTGCAGTCCAGGCTCAGGCTGTTTTGTTTCTCTGTGGATTAGGAGACATTTACCCAGAGCCACAGCCAGCCAGTGGAGGCCCCTCCTCAAGCTTCACCTGCAGAGAGGGCTCAGACTCGGAACCTTCTGAGAGACGAAAACAGATCAAACTTTTTCTGTCCTGACCAAAGACAACATCGGGCATCCTGGTGGCCTACTTCCCAAATTCCTGCATTTCCTCTGTGGCCCAGCTCCAAGAATCCAAAATGGATCCCCACATCCCCCCTAGTTGTACATCTCAAGTCACAGCTTTTTCTCCACTGGAGCAGGCTGAGGGGAAGGGATGGGAAGGGGGTAGCCGTGCTGTTTCTCGGACAACACTTAGGGCCTCGGTCTTGGCAAGCTAGGGACCTGGAGGAAGTCACCCCAGGTGGCCCTCCCCTACTGGTCTAACACTCTCTGCAGAGGAAATCTGCTCCAAGAGGTCTTGGAGGGCAGCCTGGAGCCCAGAGCAGAAACCTCTGGACACTCAGGAGCTCTGAGAGCTCTGGAAACCATCAGGGTCACACGGCATGGGGGTGGGGGAGCGGTCCCCTGGGCAAGGGGTGGGCTGATGCTGATTGCAATTTCCAGATGGGGCTCACTGGGTCAAAACAAGCCTCTCTTTTTCAGGTGCCTGATTCAACCAGCCTGATGATTTGTCCTCTCTATGGGGAAAGAATGATTGTAGTGGCCACATTTATTTTGCACTTACTGTATGGCAAGTTTAGCTTCCTGTTCAGGATATTTCAGCAGCCCCTCACCCCTCAATCAGCTTTGGCTCTGCCAAGCCCCAAAGGCTCTCTAAGAATATCTTCTAGTTTTTCCCCAGCCTGTCTCCTCCTCGCAAAGATGACTCTTTTCTCCTCCACCCAGCGTGCTTCTGGTCGACTAGGGGGCCTGATGAAATAAAAACCCACACATGGGCTGTGTTGGGGCTTGTGAACTGTGCCCCTTCCCACTAAGCCCTCCCAGCTCATCTGTCAGCCCTGGAAGCCTTTTCTCTCCAGAAGCAAGGGCCTGAGAGTGGGTTTCCCCTCCCAAGACTGAGCCTTCAATCAAAGGAATTTATTTCATCTCAAGATGTAGAATTCCAGGCCTCGGTCAGCATCAGCTTGAGAAAGAGTCTATTTGGGGTGGGAGGGGGTTGGTTCCTCTGGCCCCCAAACTTCAGCGCATTCACCTATCATCCAGATGTGTGTGGGCCGGAGATGTGGAGGCATAAGAATTATCTCTTGACGCAGGGCAGTCATCCGTACGTTCATCTGGTGTCTACCGCGTGCTAGGCCCTGCTCCAAGTGCTTCGCATTCATCGTCCCAGCTAAGTGGCAGAGCCAGGATTCGAATGCAGCTCTGACGCCAGGTCTCCGTGCCTGTTGCTACAGACTCAGCCTCCCTCTCGCCCGCCCAGTGGGGAACGGGGCTGGGCATGGCTGCCCTCCCCCAGCACGGGACACGCCCAGGTTGAGGTCCCATCCAGTTGCCCCCTGGGCTGGCCTGATCCTCACCTGTCTGTCCTCTTCAAAGGACGGACCAGAGTCCTTGGGCCAAGTCCCTGAAAGGCATGGGCTGGGGTGGGCGTCTGGCAGGCCCCGGGCTCAGGCTTCCTGGGGCCTCGTGTTGGGTGTTGTGTGTGGTGGGGATAGAGGTCCCTACCTGTGGTTTGGTAAAGAGCTTTTGTCAAGGTTTGGTTTTTCACTTGCACCAATCGACCCTCATATACCCCCCAGCTCCCTCTGCAGCCTGCTCCTACTCACACACACACACGCACACACACTCACTCACTCACTGCTTCTATGAGTCATTTCCCAGCTGCTCCAAGGGGTGGGGAGGCTGATTAGTTCCACCCAGGCCTGGGGCTTCTTGCTCTCCACTGGCTCGGCTCTTTCAAAGGTGCCCCAAGCATGGTGACTAGGGCGCCATGGATGCCTCCCTCCAACTTGTGTGTGCACGGCCTCACCTACACACATATCTAGGCCCACCACACCCCCTGCACGCAGGGCTGCCTCCTCTCATCCTGCCTGCTCCCACCTACGGTCTCCGCCTGGAGCTGCCAGCTTCTGTTCGCTTCTCTCTGCCATGTACCCTCCCCACTCCCAGACCATGGCTGACAGGCCTTTTCCTGCCTTGGGTCCACCCAGAGTGCAAAAAGAGGACTGTTTCAAACTGATTCTGAGCCTGGAGAATTCCAGGGCCAACCTGGCTCCCCATTCCCTCCATCAACCCCTAACCATCTGGCTAGGGTGGGCTTTGAGCCCTCCTTACACAGGTCCTAGGCCCCTGCCAGCCCTGGGAGTGGGATGAGGCACTAGGACGAGGAGCCTGCAGGACCCAAACCTATAACCTGAAATCCCCAAGAAAGGATGGTGGGCTGTCCTGCCCCTGCAGTCAGCTTGGCTTTGCCACTCACTCGGAGAACTTTGTTCAACCCCAGAAATTGCTCCAGGGAAGTTTTCTCACCAGCTATGCTGGTGGAAGATCCTTCCCCAAAATTAGTCCAATCAAGAACTTAACAAGCCCCAAAGAAGACAAGAGTCACCTGCAGCTCTTACTAAAATGTGAGCCCGGGGGCTCTGCTTTGCCCTTTTACTTTCACAGCCCTATGGCAACTTTTGTGAGCCACAGACCCTCATAAAAGGGCTCTGCTGTCTATATGATAAAAGGATCTCCCGACAGGAAAACCCCACGCCCCCCCAGGTATGCAGGGTACCAGAGCCGGAGAGGGTTGTCCTGCTTCCCGCCGGGCAGCCCCATCTTGCAGATCCTTCTCCCCTTCTCTCACCACCCCCCCAACAGGAAGACATTTATTTCAGAGTCACAGCCTGGCAACAAGCGTAATAATGAATTACCAGTTAACACCTATGTACTTGCCAAGCACTGTCCTGGGTACCTCACAGGTCCTGAGCCCGTGTAATCCTTCCTGTGATCCTGCTGTGATCCCTCTATCTGGCAGATGAGGAAACGGAGGCACAGAGACGGTGAGGAAGCTGCCAGCTGTTATCTATGTAGTAAACTGAGGCTGGAAGCCCAGCCCTCGGGCCTTTCGAAAGAGACCTGGACTCTGAACCACTAAGGTATATAATCATCCCAGTCTAAACTGGACGGTGACCTTCTAGCACCTATGGGGGGTGGGGATGGGGTGGGACAGGCACATGGTTTCATAAACCAGTTCAAAAAGAGCGGGGTCTGCTGACTCCCGTGGTTTGGCACTGTCCATTTATGCTAGGGCTCCTGGCAGAGGACAGGGAGGCCTGCAGGAAGCGGGGGCAGCCCACCCTTTGAGGGGCACAGCGGCTCCCCTGCCGCCCGTGGACGCCTCAAGCCCCTCCCACTCCTCCAGCTGCCCGATCCCCATCCCCCCCTCCAAGGGCTGTTGACTGAAAACTACAGGGAACAAAAATAGCTGTTGCTGATGAGGCAGAATGGGGGCCAGAATACATGAAAGGCCTGGGGCAGGGGTGGTGGAGGTTGGAGGGACCCTGGGAATCCCCCGCCCCATGAGCACCTTCTGATGGAGCCCTGGGGAGCCCGGGCCTGTTCCTGCCTCGGCAGAGCTGGGGACCCCCGGGGCTGCCTGTGGGAACCCGCTGCCCCCTGGGTCTCAGGGGCGAGCTCTGCCCCACGTCCCAGCCCTGTCCGAGCCCTGCACCAGTGTTAGCTCCTTCCCGGGGAGCGGGCGCCTTGGCCGCTGTGGACAGAGCCCTGGCCCCTCGCGGGCCGTGCGCCCTGGGTAAGTGGCAGGACCCTCTGAGCCTGAGCCTTCCTGGTAAGAGGACTCAAGGGAGAGGTTTGTGTAACCTGGACTGGGGCTGTTGACGGCCACCTCCTGCTACCCCTGCCTTCTCTCTGCCTGCTCTCTGAGGCCCCTGGGCTCAGTTTTTATTTCTCTTCAGTGCATCTCTCTCCTGTCACCTGGAGAGAGAGAGCCTTCCCATTCCTATCTGTAAGGCCCAGTCCCTTCCCTCCTCTCTGGCTCTGCCTCCCCAGGGAGCCTTCTCTAAACCCCACCCGTCCCTGCCATTACACTTTTCTCTCCTCTGGTTGGCCAGAATTGCCCCCAAAGGCAGGGACTTTGTCAGGACCACCCCCAACATCTGACTGGGAGTTCAATGCCTTCAAAATCGGCCTCTGGGCTTCCCCTTGGCCTGGGCCTGGGGTCGGGGCGGGGAAGCTGGCTGAGCGGACCTTGACGGGCAGGCCAGCTGAGAGCTGGAGGCAACCCTGGGTCCTGAGCCCCCACGGTATGCAGGCCCCCAACCAGAAATGGCAAGGAAGGCCAGGCTGGGATCGGACCACCTAGGAAGGACGCTTAAGTACCTTTCCCCCACCCTGCTAAAATCCCAGCCAATCCCTTGAGAGATGACTGGGATAGCGATGGGGTGGTCCCTTGGGTTACATCTGGGCCCCTGCATCGTCCTGCACAGGGGACATGGCTCCAAATACTAGGGCAATGGCCACGCCTGTCCACCCCACTGGCCACAGGCGGGGGACTGGGGATGACCCCGGAAGGATCTGGAGGGTCCTGGGAGAACCAGCCCTCTGCACCCCCAACCCCAGTCCTGTACGCCTGGGTTCAGTCAAGGCCACCCTTGGGGTCTCCTTAGCTCGGGGCCCGGGTCACAGGTGAGTAAGGACCATGCTTACCTGTGGCGCCTCCCCCCTTCTCTGTCAGCCTCCTCCCCTCTCCAGACTAGCCAGACGCCTGAAACTTGTGTCTAGTTACGCTCCCTGAGCTGGCTCATCCTTAGGGGCTCAATTAAATGGCCTTCAAGGCTCCCTTGGGCTATCACCTTGCCGGGCTCTGGGGTGACTGATTTCTGGGCGGGCCCCTGTGGCAGGCGGTGTGGGGGGGAGCGGGATCTGCCTAGTCTCCACCTGGAGGGCCGCCTCCCCACAGTGGGTGCCAGGAGCTCTCTTATGGCCTGGCCCCCTGCCGTGACCCCGCGTGCCCTGAGCGCGGTGAGGGGCAGGGGGACATCGTACTTTACCGGCTGGCGTGGGAAGGGGCTCAGGCCCTCCTTCTGCCACCAGCGCATTCCTGGAAAGCCTCAAGCAGCCCCCAGCCCGCCCTCTGCCTGGGCCTTCTAGATGGGGCATCCCCAACCTTTTGAACAACCTGCCCCCAACACGCGCACACGCAGCAGCTCTGAAAGCACACCTCCCTCCAGCCTCTGCACCTCCAAACTACCTCCCGTCTCTGCTCCGACCACGTGGCCTTCTCCACTGGCCGCTGCCCGCCTCCCTCCCAGTGTCCCCGGCACACCATGCTGCCGGTGAGGGGCGGGGAGGCGGGCTGCGCTCTGTCCTGGCCTCACACCCCATCCCCACCTCCCGGCCCCTCACCCAGGCCCCGCGTCTCCTTCTGAGTCCCCCGGAGTCCGCTCAGTGCGGTGGCCCACGCCGCACATCCCCTCACCCCGGATTTCCTGGCTCCGTGTCCCCACACCCTCTCCACCATGCGGGGCTGCTCCTCTGACCCCACTCCGCCTCGGCTCCTCCAGGAAAGGAGCCCCAAGGGTGCCCCAGGCGAGGAGAGGCAGGGGCAGAGGGCAGGGCCCGGCCGGCCACGCAGCCTGAGATGTGTCCTCTGCTGGCATCTCGCAGATTCCTGTTTCAGCAGAGCAAAGGAGCCGCCCGCCACCCCCCACCCGGCCTCCTGCTCTCCTCCCCCCACACCCCTGCCTTCTGGGCCACTGCAAACAGGCCCAGCCGAGTCACTGTTTTGGCCCCTCCACCCTCCTCTCCTGAAGACACTCAGCCCGGGCTCTGTCCCTGGGGTCACCCCATCCGGAGCCGAGCCTTAACCCCTGGGCCATGGGTGACCCGGGTGAGGACCCCTGCTGAGGGCAGGGCCGGTGGCCAGGCCGGGGCACAGGGAACAGGTGACCGACGGACAGAGGGAGGCGAGCGTGGGGACCGAGGGCCACAGCACAAGGGGCTCGGGCAGGGCAGCCTCGGAGCAGGGCCCGGTGTGGGCAGGAGGACAGCGGTGCCCGCAGCACAGTGGTGGCTTCCTCGGAGCCAGGCTGGGCTGGGGGCCAGGGCGCCCGGCCCCTCGGGGTGGCCTGCCCTCGGGGCGCGCGGCCCGGGCAGGGGGCGGCGGGGCGCGGTACTCACCGTGGGCCGGGAGCGGAGCCCGGAGCGGCGTGCCCACCTCAGGCTGGGGCTGGGACTCCGGGGGACTCGGCCGGGGGGCCGGGCCGGCGGGGACAGCTGCTGCCGCTGATGTCACAGGGTCATGAGTGAAACCTGAGGACTGGGCCGGTCTTCAGGTGGGAGCCTGGGCTGCGCTTCCCGCACGGGGGTGCGCTGGGCTCGGCCTGGGACCGCCTGGGCCGCGGCCCGCTGACCCGGAGCGGGACACCCTCGGCACGCGCGCCCGGCCACACGCACACGCACACGCGGGGCACGCGTCTGAGCCCACACACGCGGCTCGCTCCCTCCCTTGACGGACGAACACAGGCTCCTTCTCACACGCGAATCTCCTTTCACGCTCGTTCCCAGAAGCACTCCCAGGGCACACGCTGGCTCACACACTCACACGCTCTGTACACACTCATGGCTGCGTCCCCCCCCCACTGTCACACTTACGCTCAGCCCTACACGTAAACCACCCTTCATACAGTCGCACAAACGCTTCCACTGCTGTCACACCCATTCACACACACGCCTGCAGCTCACACGTACACATTAGGCGCGTGCACATGTGTGTATGATTACACGCGTGTGGCCGTATGCACTCTCCTGCCCAGGTGAGCACAGAGGCCGAGAATGCCAGATGCCATACTGGTATCAAGTGTGTACACACACCACAGTCACACCCACGCGTTCTTGCATTTCATGCGTGTTCCTTATATCCATGCAGCTGTGTGTGCCCGTGTAACATGCTTCCGTTCACGTGTGCACAGGGTCACATGCGTACCTTTGGTCACTAGACTTTTATCAAGTGTATGCCTACCTATATACCACAGCCGCATCTCACACACACAGCCCTCCCCCGCACACAGCTGTTTAGCTGGCCCACACAGCAGTCTTGAGGGTCATTTCTCCACCACCACTCCCCCCACCCCACTGGCTAGACATCTGTCCCTCCGAGGTGGGAGAGGGGGTGTGGTGGGGGGAGGGACGAGGTTGGTTTAGCCCCCTCCCCCGCCTCCCACTCTGGGGCTGTGGTGACCCCTAGTGGAGGCGCTGAGAAATGACCCATCTCTGCTCGCTCAGCGGCGCCTGCCCCTGGCAGAGGAGAGAATCCCTGGGTGAATCCAGAGTAACTGTCTCCCAAAGCTTCTCCCCCGAGTCTCCCAGACCCATCACCGCCAGTGACTTTTCTGGCAGCCAGAGCTCCGTCTGAGCTGAGCCCAGGCTAGAGTGACCTTTACGAGGGGCCCAGGGAGGCCCGGGGAGCGGTCACCCTCCGTCCCGGGAGCGGGCGGCGGCGCCTCTCCGCCCAGTGGCTCTCTGTGGACCCAGCCTCAGCACTGTCGAGCCCCTCCGTGGGGGCCAGGCCGGGCTGAGGTCCGAGAAGTTCCTGCTGAGCCCGAACGTCGCACAGCTCCTCCCAGTGAGTCACTCACACCCTCAGAGGCGTGTCTTCTAGACCAAGGTGGGAGCCCTAGTGTTTTCTCTACCAGGTTCTTTACCCTGCTTTGCTCGCTGACCTGACAGACATTTTCCTGTAGTGGTATTGCTAATGTACTCCAGTGTCTGCCGGCCCCTGCCTGGCATTCAGAGAAAAGCAAAGGTTTTACCTCATATCCTTCCTAAGTTGTCTCCCTAAAGCTGCTCCTTGGGGTCCTTCTCATCACTCCCGGCCCTGCTGCAGCTTCAGTTTGCTTTGCTGCTGGCCACTGTCTGGAATTCCTGGTCAGTGCTCCCTTGATAGCACAGTGCTCCCTGTCTGTGGGCACTGGAGGGGAGGTAGTGGGAGGCAGCTGTCATTCCCAATTATGGCTCTGCCCTTTTGGCTACTGCCTTGTCATTGCCCAAAGCTCTATGGAGTAAGACTTTCTTTAGTGAGGAATCGAAGTTATTAAAGGGAATTATAGTACATGAGGAGGCAGGGCTGCTGTGTTCAGTTGTACGGGTGGTGCACTGCACAATTCTGGGCACCAATCACACTTGTCGTCATTGTAGATTAGTATATTTAAGATGATAATTTTCTAGCAGATGGTAGCAAAATATCTAGAGGAAGGGGCTAGTTTTTCTAATTTGCATAAGGTGCCATTTGGATTAGGGAGGGGGCTGATGGGAAAACAAAAGCTGTGTGTTAAATACGACTTTTTTCCCCAGCCTGAGGGGAATGAATACCTCTCTTTTGATAACAATATTCCTCTTTGCTTTTGGGAACCGCTCCTCCCCTATTCCAAATATATGATTCTGGTGGGGCTACTGATTACAGGACAGGCACCTTGCCCCAGCCACAGAGATGGACATTGTCACTTAGGCCTGGCCTGTCCTCTTGGCCACAGTGGTTGGTCCAAAAGCTGGATATGTGACTCAGTGGGGCCAATCATAGTCCTTCCTGGGGATTCATATGTATTGATACAAAAGAAGGATCATCTTTCTCTCTGTGGGATTCTCTAAGTTTGTCTAGAGTAACTGAAGTACAGCTGAAGGTGCCTGGGGTGTGTCTCCCATGAGAGAAAGAGTCTGTCTATAAGAAGAGGGACCACCATGCAGAGAGGGGGAGATGAAGGAGAGGGAGAGAAGGATGGAGAGAGAGACCTGAAGACACCTGAGTCAGTTCAACTATAAACCAACTCCATCACTGTCCTTCCCTATCACATGAGCCCAAAAAAGTCCCTTTTCTTTAAGCTGGTTTAGGTTGAATTTCAGTCACCCACAAGCCAAAGAATTCTGCAGAATAGAATCACCTTTCAGAAAATCTCATCCTGACCCACAGGAATTGGCTTAGTCATACCCCCTCCCAGCCCCTACCCTTTGGCCTGAGCAGTCAGTTTCTTCCCTGACTCATTCAGTCCAGGGTGACTTTCTGGGAGCTTCAGCAGGTGCTCCCCTATGGTTAGTGGCACCCCAATTCCAGGGAGTCCAGGACAGGAGGGTTCTGGACTCCATCCCATAGCTCCATTCTGATGGGGTGGGACCTTGAAACTGGGTCCCCATCACATGGCATCCCACTGGTGTGATCTGTGTGTTTATAGGTCCCCAAAGTACCACCAGGGGCCTTTTGGATAAAACCCCACACACACATCTTACAAGAATACCTATCATTTGTAGAAATAGCATTGTCAGAGCCTCTGAGCAGAAAAATGGAATTTCTTTATTGTTATGATTTCAAGGCTTCTCCCCACAAATCCAGTTAGTCATGAAATTCTACAAAGCTGTATTTAGCTCCTCTCCTTCAGCCCTCATATTCTAAGTCTGTCCAATTTGTGCCTTTTTAGGAACTGGGTCAAAAAAAAAAAAGAGCCTGCTACTGGGTCAGTCTCTCTCTGCTTGGCACTTCCCCATCTGTACTGAAAAGAAACACAGACATTTCAGCTTGAATTCTTTTTCTTTCTTTCTTTTCTTTTTTTTAAAAAATATTTATTTATTTATTTGGCTGCGCCAGGTCTTAGTTGCAGCATGTGGGATCTTCATTGCGGCATGCAGGATCTTTAGTTGAGGCATGCGGGATTTAGTTTCCTGACCAGGGATCGAACCCAGGCCCCTGCAGTGGGAACACAGAGTCTTAACCGCTGGACCACCAGGGAAGTCCCTCCTCTTGAATTCTCAAAAGGACCCTTTTCTCTACATTTCCATCTGAGGAGGAGAAGAGGGAGTCCATTTTTCCCGTTCCATGGTTTTTAATGACTGCACACTTTTCGTTGGAGTGAATTACCTCCATTTACACAACCATTTCCCTATTATGGGACACTGGGTAATGCTCAACTTTCAACTCTTAGAAATAACACTGCAGTGAACACATCTGAGTAGAAATCTTTTTCCATGCCTAGCTTATTCCCAGGAATAGATTTACCAAGGCAACAGGGAGGGTCTTTGGTACACGGTGTCTTGGGACATTAAAAAAAACAAAAACACAAACAAAAAACTGATGCAAGATGCAAATGAGTCCCCACTGACAAGAATGGAAAGGGATTAGGTGAAGTGTTCAACACCCCAAAGAAAATAATGGTAGGGCAAGTAGCCAGAAAGTCACCTCCTCCACAGTTGTACTGATGTTAGATCTGTAAGCAAAATAGCACTGCCAGATGTGTGTGGTTTCCCCATTATTCAAAGGGCAAATTTTTCAGTTTCCTTTGACAACGAACCCTAGTTGGATACCAGAAGCCAGATAGTTTTTATCTCAGCCCTGTCTTGCAAAATACAAGTCAGCATCATGTAGCGTTAACACGCAATCTTTTGTCTGAGGCACTAAAATGATCACCTCTTCCTGCCTCTTTTCCACAGCCACCTCCAGCCTGCTCTGGGCTTCCTTTACAGGGAATGAAGGTGGCCTCCTTGCTCGGCCTCCTTGCTCGGCCTCCTTGCCTCCAGCTTTGCCTCAGTTTAATCCATGGGCCATTATACTCCCAGATGAATATTCTTCAATGTCTACTTCGGTATTTTGTGTCACTGAACACAAATTTATCAGAGAGCTACTAGAATAGCTTCTCCCGGGAGTTCGCAGCAGCCTGGGCAGCAGACATGGAGAAAGTGGGAGGCTGGTGTCTTAGTTTGGACTCCCCCCAGAGCAGAGCCTGAGACAGGATTTGGCAGCAAGCGGTTTCTTTGGGAGGAGATCCCAGGAAGCACTGTGAGGGTGTGGAGAAGTGGGGAGCCTGGCGGGCGTGGGCAGCCCTGACAGCTTTTCTATAATTGCCCCTGTCGCCCTCCCTCCCTCTTTCCTTCTCTTTCTCCACACACACACACACACACACACGCACATATATATATATATATAATTTTTAAAACAAAAATAAGATCTTACTGTGCTTTCTGATTGTTTTGCTTGACTCTCTAGGACATCATTCCACATCAACAGATATATTCTATACCAAAATCGTCAATGGTGGAATAGTATTCCACTGGGAGGACACAGCCCATCAGACATTTGTTCTAATTCTGGTTGACGTAAACAAAGATATGACAAACAAGATAAATCTTCCTAAAACATGGCTGCACACATGTCATCGCCTTATTTCTCTCCTGCTCAAAACCCACCAAGAGCTCTCCATTACCCACATGGCAAAGCCTCACTTCTATAATTTGGTCTTTGAGTCTGACCTGTGTCTGCCTGGACAGCTGAAACTTCCCTCTGCCCAGCTCCCCTACCCCAGTCAGGCGGTCTGAGTCACTGGATCTTTACAGGCCCTGTCCATTCCTGCCTCTGTGCCTTTGCTCAGGCTGTGTCCCCAGCATGGGCTGCCCTCTCCCTCCCACACCGTTTGGCCCCATCCCAAGTGTCTCCAACTCCTTCAGAACTGCATCCTTCAGTGACTGAGTCCTCTCTTTTTCATGATCCCTTCTCATACAGTTCACTCACAGGTGACTTTGCACAGTTTTGTATCTTTGCTCTCCTTTCATGCGTACGTGTTCACTTCCCAGCAATGCTGGAACCAGCAAGGATACACTACTGTGTCCACAGTGCTCAGAAGGGCACCTTGCACGCACAGGCACCCCCTGGGTCAACGTTTGCTGATGGTGAGCGCAAGGACGGGTTTCATCTCTCTACCTGGAATGAGGGTGGAGATGGAAAGACGCGCTTCTGTGTCCTTCCCACTCCTTGGGGGCCTGTGACCACAGTGCCCGATCTCAGCTTGACTGTTGAGGCCATAAGACCCACGGTGACAGCTAAAGCACTGCCCACGGTCCCCATCTCCTGGAGACAGGGACGAAGGTACAAAGGAGAAGGTGGCAATGGTCTTTCTGGCTCTAGACACCAGAACCACTGGGAAGGGAAGCCCAACAGAAGTGGAGGGTGGGGGAAGGGCACCTCCGGGTGCTAATCCCAGCTTCCTGTCTGGATTTTCTTCCGCTGCTGCTCAGGGCCTATCTTAGGATGGTCACAGCTGCCGAAACAGATCTCTCTCTTCACCTGTTCTTAAGCAAAGAAGACCTCGATAACTTCCTGTCCAAAGAATGCATGCTTTGGTGATTTTTCCAGGATTAGGGAGAATAACGGGGGCACTGACTTTTTCACCTTTTGGGAGAAGTGGCTCTCCTTGACCAGGAACAGGGGAGCAGACAGGGCCAGCGTTTTCTGTGAACTTGGTTGGTGTTTCCTTCCTTGGTGGGCTCCAGAAACCACTCTTGGCCCGCAGGACGGCCCTCTGATTCAGTGACAGGGAGCAAACCCTCTGCCCTCCTCACTCACCTCCCCCCACCCCCAAGCCTGCTCCAACAGAATTCTCTGTTCCTAACCCACCATCCTAGTCAACTGGGTTCTGGGCCCCAAAAACCAAGTGTCCAAGATGGGGTGCGCCCCTCCCCCCAGCGTCTCACGCACTCGCTGAACAAACACGGCACCCCCGGCCCTGCGCCGGGGATGCGCAAGGGTGCGAGGTGCAGCGAGGGATGAGACGCGATGCCCATGGAGCCCCGGCGCAGGGGTTTGGATGTAGACATCTGGGAGAGAGTTGGGCCTTCGGGGTGGGGGCTGAGGGTCCTCGGGACCGCTTGTCCCTAGAGGTGGAGAGAGAAGAGGCGGAGGCGGCAAAGGGCGAACGCCACAGGCATCCGCGGGCAGGCGGGATCTGCGCATGCGTGGGAGGAGGCTTTGGCGTCTCCCAGCGTCGTCAAGGTAACCCTGATCCGCTGCAGCTGGCCATGGCTTCAGGGACTGGAGGGAGCTGGGGTCATCCCCCAGCACAGACTGCAGCCCCGACGACGGTGAAGGCTGAGTCAGGGAGTAGAGCCTGCCTTTACCTGGGAGGCCTTGGGGGCGGGGTGGGGGTGGGGGCTGAGTTGGGGAGCTGTCCCTGGAGGGTCCGAACCCTGGAGGAGTGGGGGTGGTGAGGAGAGGGACCCCAGCCAGGAAGGAAGAGACTTGACAGAGAACCGGGAGGCCGTGGGGGTGCGGAGGGGAGACGCTCCTGCGGGGTTAGGGAGGCAGCTCTTGGCGTGGGGAGCGAGGGGGTGTCCCCATCCCTTCCACGCCTAGCCTGACTGACTCCCCCTCCTCCCAGCCCTGGGTGACCATTCTGCAGCCCCTCCCGTGGGCCATCCCACCTCCATCCCCGCAGCCGAGCCGCGTGAAGGAAGGTGAGACGCCAGAATGTCCCCACTTTGTACCCCACTGTGCCCAGCGCATTCTCTGGGCGTCCTCGCTGCACCCCTCCTTCCCCCACGCCCCTGGAGCTGGGGTTGGGGAACAGGCCCTGGGGTCGGGGCAAGGGCAGGGGGAGGCCTGGCGCGGGCCTGCTGGACTCCCATCCCCTAGACTTGCTGGAGCTGATGATGCTGCAGAACGCCCAGATGCACCAGCTGCTTCTGAGTGGCCAGGTGGCGGCGGCGCTCAACCCGGGGCTCACCTGGTCCCACCCGCAGGTGCGTGGGCTGGGGGTCGGGGAGTGGAGGTGGGCTACCAGGGCTGCCTGCCTGCAGGGCCAGAGGTGGGCATCTACCTCGAGAAAAGGGACCAGGTGACAGAGGAGCCAGAAGCCAGCCCACAGCCATCTGGCTACGTCTGTTTGGCATCTGCTATGTGTCAGGTCCCTGTGTCAGCCTTCATGGAGTAGACGTAGGGGGTCCCCAAATCCAGACCCCTCAGGTCTTGTTTTCAAGGTTTCCCTGCAGCGCAACCCCCACTGGACTGCAGGCCCAGGAAGGCAGGCACCATTGTACCCTGGGCCTTCCGGGTGCCTGATACTTATTAGGGGCTCAATTGGTATTTGTTGAACAAGTGACTGAGTAAATGAATGGCTATGAATACAAGCCAACTTTGGCTGTGCCTGGCACAGTGTGTGAGGGCCACCTGGCTGGGGCATGAGGAAAGTCTCCTTGGAGGAGCAGGTGGCCTCAGAAGCAGCCCTTGAAAGCCAGGTCGGATTCTGATGCTTGGAGGAGGTGAGGGGTGAGTCCACCATCTGGGTGGGCCGGGGCAGAGCCAGAGACAGATTGGAGGAAACCCTGTGTATGTGGGTGGGGGAGGAGTAGCGGGGAGGTGATGGGTACACGAGAGGGGGAGGAGCTCTAAGGCTGAGCCGTATTCAGCCAGCGAGGGGCAGCCTGAGAGATGTGAAGCAGTGGCAGCTGCGTGGAGAGAGGATGCCTATCAGCTTGGCCGGGGGGGAGAGGGATTCAAGGAGGGGCTGGTCAGAGGCGTCCAGGCAGAGGGAGGCCCTGAGGAGCTGTTGCCACCCCTTCAGCCCCCAGGCCCTCAGGGGGCCCTTGGGATGAGCGCTTCACCTCAAACTGTGGCGCGTAAGTGGGTCCAGAGTCTATGGGTTGAGAAGGGCTGGGACCTGGGACCCTCTACTGGAGGGCTGGCACCTGGACAAACATCTCCTAGAGCCACAGAATACAAAGGAACTATAAGGGACTAGAAATAACTGTATCCTTGGGCAGTTGAGGCAGTTACGAACAATCAGATACAAAAAGGCCATAAATCAACTGCCACTTCCGAGCTGTGAAAGCAGGATACCGCCCATGATCCCTGCACACAGTACCACCAAGAGGTGCCGTGACCACCTTAGCCACCCCTCCAGTCCGACCCACCAATCGGCCCCCTATTCCTCTCCCCGTTTAAGGAAACAGCCCACTCTCCTTGGCGAGCGAGCAAGGGCACCCGTTTCTTGTTCTCGCTCCCTCGTGCGGCACAAGTCCCAGTGCTTGCCCAGCCTGAATTCCTCGGCTGGCTTCTTATCAATTTGTATTGATTAAGGTGTCCAAGGACCCTGAATCTGTAACAGGGGGAGGCCAGGGGCAGCTTGCTGGACTCCTGGCCCCGGCTCTGGAGTCATACCTGGGCTCCTCCAGTCCCTGCTTGGCCTTATTAGCTGGGTGCGCTTAGAAAAGTTGCTTAACCTCTGAGCCTCAGATTTTCCCACCTGCAAAATAAGGAATGAATGTCTCCAAAGTGCCTTGCTTGTGTGTAGTAAATGCTCAACAAACAGTAGCTATTTTGTGCTGGGTATCTGGAGAAATAATTTCGAGGAATGGAGGAGCGGGGGGCAGCGAGATCCTGAGGCTGTATCATCTCCCCTCCCCTTTTGCAGAATCCCCAGGTCTACCTGGAGGGTCCACAGGAGGTGTTTGAGGAGGAGGAGGGGCCTTTGGTGTTCCACCACCACTACCTGCCCTGCCCGATGCCTGCTCTGGGCCCCCTGCTCTCCTGGACAGCCCCACTCCTCCCCCCTCCCCTACCTCAGCCCCACTTGCAGGACACAGCCAGGATTCAGGACCGCCCTCCTGCCTCCGGGAAAAGAAGGGTGTAAGTGAGGCTGGGGGTCTGGGTGCTGCCAGGGCCCTGCTCTGGGGTTGGGCTGGAAGAGCTGGCCAGGGGCCAGGGTTGGGGTTGGGGATACTTGTGGGTGAAATCCCGGAGGCCACCCCGGGGCCTCTGAAGGGGGTCTTTCTTTTCTCTTCCCCATCTCAGGAGAGCCGTGCCCCCACCCCCACCCCCCAGCGCCACAGGGACTGTGGGTGTGGATGTACCCCCAGCTTCAGGTAGGGACCAGGGGGTGGGCAGTGGGGCCCAGGCCTAGGGGTGGATCAGAAGGCCAGGAGGGCCATGTGCCCTGCGGGGGGCTCCTACTGTCATTGCCGCAGACAACTGGCCTGTCCCCTTCCCTTTTCCTCTCTGGAGTCCACCGAGGCAGGAGGGAGTCGCAGGGAGGGTGCTGTCTCCCCCCAGACTACTATGACGCCGAGAGCCTACCGTGAGGACAGACGCTGGCCCTGGGCCCCACACCAGCTTCATCGCGGGGCTGGACGTTGTCCTGGAGCCCCTGTGTGCCACTCTAGTGCTTTTCCAACCCTGCATCTACGCCTGGCAGCCCTTCTTACCCCCTCAACCCCAACCAGGCCCTCTCCCCAGGGTGAATCAGTCCCCTCTCCACCCCAAGGAGACCCTGAACCAGCCTGATCTCTGCTGCGGGACGAGAGCCCCTTAGAGCACTGTCCAGGCCCCAGAAGTCACATGCAGGCCCAACCCTGTCCCACCGATTGCTGCCTGGGCTGGCAGAGGCTGGGAACCAGACCCCTCCCCCCACCTCCCCCCCCCCCCACCCCTCTCTGGCATGGCCAGGGCTGCGGGGTCTCGGTTTGGCCCAATAATGGAGCAGGAGGTGAGAGGCAAGGACTGCTTTTGTTGTCCGCGGCTCTCTCAAGCCCAGGGCAGTGGGGGCGGCCTGGCCGGGAGGGTCCCGGAGCAGAGCTCTTACCCCTGGAAGCCGGCCCTGCTGGCAGAAAGGAGAGGTCAGAGCCACACCCTGTTCCGGCAGGGAGGGCCTGCAGTCCCGGAGGGCCACGTGGGGACAGAGGGTCTCGCTGCCTCCCTGGGCCAGGGTGCATCTCCCCACCCTCCCTCAGGAGGAGTGCGTCACTCAGGCTCCGAGGAGGGTGGGTGTCTGGTGCCTGGGCTGGTCGGCATGGAGGCACCCCAGGGCCTGGGCCTCCTGGGGCTCTGGACGGCCCCGGGAAGGAGACGGAGGAGGCAGGCTGAGGAGACCTTTGGAGACAGAAGTCCAGTCAGGCCTGGTGGCTCCCCTCCCTGGCCTTTCCCAGGAGGAGACGCTGAGGCACAGGGTTAAGTCCAGGTGTTTGTATTCAGACTAGTAAAGGAAATGTCCCAAAAGTCCTCTGCTGCTGGTCACGGTCCGTCAGCCAGGGCTGGACCACCACCCCAAGGAACCACAGTGAGCTCCAGGGGCTGCCGTGCAGGGGCCATGCCGCTCACGCGGGCTGTGCCCGGTGGGCCCGTCTCAGCCTCCTCCAAGCATCTGCCACCCTGTAGGTACCTGTCCGCCTCTGGTGCCACTTCTGGCCAAAGACAAAGCACAGCAGGACGGATGTCACAAACAAGAGCAGCAGCGCTGACACGACCGTGATGACAATTACCAGCTGGTTGTCTTGCACAGGCTCTGCGGGGGGGTGGGGGGGGGGATAATGGTCTTAGACGTCCTCCTGTCCCAGGAGCCACGGCCCAAGGGGGAGTAGAGGTGCACCCGTCACCCACCCACCCCTCGTCCTCCCGCAGTCACTCTGTGTTGCAGGGATGCGTGGTACATGGTGTATTAACTAGAGGAAAGGTGGGCCACGGTCCAGGCCGCCTGCTGGGCCTCTGTGAGACCGTGAGGGCAGATGTCCCCCTGCCAGCCTCTCCTGGCAGCAGTACGTTGTTGCCGGACACCATGGCCTGGACGGTGGCATGGTCCAGGGCGAGCCCCTCCCTGGGCGGAGCTGAGGGAGCTTCTACCAAACTCTCTGAAGACAGAGAACATCTAGAGTCACAGAACAGCGGGGCTCCAGGGGACCTTAGGGGTCAGCCAGGCCACACTTGTCATTGCAGAGAGGGGCCAAGGCCAGAGAGAGATGCTTGACCTGGTTAAGGTCACCCAGCTTGCTAACGGCCAAGCAACGAGCCGGGGTCCAAGCTGGGAACTTGGAGAGAGCACCAGGGAGCCCTCGGGATCACGCGTGGGGGCCCTGGGTGCCGGCCCCGAGCTGGCGGAGAGCGGGGCAGGGGCGTGTTCCTCCCCTGCGGGGCTGAGCGTGAAGCCCCTCGCCGTCCCCCTCCTCTGGGGGAACCCCCTCACCATAGACGTCGAGGGCCTGGGGGTCTGAGAGGCTGTGAACCAGGCCCCCGCCGTGAGCGCTCAGGTCCATCTCGGCCCGGCAGGAGAAGTTGTGGCTGCCGTCTTCCCTGCGAGCTGTGGTGTTACGGGTGACCGTGGCCTCTTGGGGGGAACGTGTTGTCCCCACAAAGGTCTGACTGTACACAACCTCGCTACCACGGAGCAGGGTGACAGTGAGGCTTTCGAGGGGTGCCACAGCGGGCACCCTGCACTCGATGGTGAACCAGCCCCCGGTGGCCACTAAAGTGGGCCACAGCTTCAGCAGCACTAGCTTCGGAGGATCTGCAGGAAGGAAGGAAGTGAGGTTTGGTCAGGATGGGGGTGCGGTTCCAGCAGGCCCCACCCAGCCAGGACCATCCCCTGTCACCACAGTGTTCTCAGGAAGTGGGCTGTGGCCTGGCCTGCCCTAGAGGGTAAAGAGAGGAAGGAGGAAGCAGTTCAGGGTGAAGGATGTACCGGGTGGTTGTTTTATGGACATGATGATTCTTGGGATGGACAAGAATGGAGGTGGCCTGGTGTCTACAAAGAAAAGGTCCAGAATCTGTACCGTCGACTAGAAAGATATAAAAGTTTGGGAGCTGTCTCTTTCCTCTCCAGAAATTAAATACAGATTTCAAAAATTAAACAGTTGGATAATTACGTTGAGAGACTTAGAAGGGAGTACTCATTGGAATTGGACCACGCATTGTGAGATTCCTCCCTTCAGAGCTGGGGGCCAGAGTCAGACCTGCCTTGGTTCTTCAGGATCAGGCCACCTCTAGCCCTTAGCTCTTAAACTCAGCGGTACCCTGCATTCCTTTTTGAACTAGAATACCTTGCCCCATTACCCCAGGATAATACATTAGATTTAGGACATCTTTCTACTCATTTGATGCACTGATGACAGTTAGGAGCCATACTCAGTGCTGAGCTGTTGAGAGAATCCCAGTTTATCCAAGGTCTCCGTGGCCTGTGGGCAGGTGTGTGTGTGATGGTCACATATTGGCCAAGGGCCCTCAGGGGGAGATAAAACCATGCCTCAGCCTTCTCTCCGGGAGGTGAATGGGCTGCTGGAGAGTGTGCCAGCCCTCCTGGACTGACACTGCTTGTCATGGGATGGGCGGTGTTCTGGTGATGGGGGTGCTACCAAGCTAGGAGGAGACTGTAGTACAGTGTGGGAAGTGACTTTTAGATTTGTCTAAACCTGGCTTGGATTGTCCTCTCAGCAAACCTCAAAACCAGGGTTGCTGGCAGGCTCAAGGAGGCCAGTGTGGGTCCAGGAGCCCAGGGAAGCGGGGGCGGTAACGCGAGCCCCCAGCAGCAGTAGCGGAGCAGCTCTGCGCGCACGCGGTAGACGCAGGCTCTGGCCTGGGGGACAGGGCCCCGCGGTGCAGAACTCACGGAACACGCTGATGTTGGCACTCCTGCTCCTCTGCTCCCTGGAGCAGATGAAATAGCAAATGACAGGCGTGTCCTGGGAGACGTTGAAGACCTCAAACAGCTTCCACTGAGCCTGTTGCTCCAGGAGAGTCTTGTGTAGGGGGGTCTCCAGACCCCCCTTGTCCGGCTGTGCACAGCTGGTGCTACAGTTAATCAGCGCAGACTCCCCAGACGCCACCATCAGCTGCTCTGGCCACATGTGTACCTCAAACGTCTCCTCAACAGACCCTGGAAGACCAGAGACACTGGGCAGCAGATGTTGCCACTGCCCTGCCCAGTGGAGCTGCCCGTGGCGGGCCGTCTGATCAAGGGGCAGGGGTCTCCTCTGCTCCTCTCCCCTTGTTCAGACTTTGTCACCTCGGGTCTAGACCAAAGCAGCTGCCCCCTCCCCCAGCTGTCTCCCTGCCTCTGGTTGCTCTTCCTGCAGCTCATCACCTCCAGATGAGTCTTTCTCACGCACATCTTGTATCTCCACAGAGAGGGATCTTATCCGACCTTCGAGGCCCAGCCCCAATGTCCCCTCCTCCAGGAAGGCCTCTCTGAAACAGAGGTGGACTGTGTCCTTTGAGCCTCCGTGGCTGTGGGTTCGACTCTTCCCTCCCTCTTTTCCTTTCTTCTGCAAATCCTTTTTGAGCACCGACTGTGTGCCGGGCCCTGTTCTAGGCTCTGGGGATCCATCAGGGACCAAAGCAGCCCAAACCCTGCCCTTGCAGAGCTCACATTGCAGCAAAGGAGATAGACAGTAATAAACAAGCGAGCTAGCCAGCCTGTCAGTTGGTGTCGAATGCCTAGGAAAGGAAACAGGGAGTGGGGTCAGCACAGGCCTCACAGAAACACCGACAATTGAGCAAAGAAGGAAGGAGGTGGGGGGGCGCTGCCTGGCAGGCAGGTGTCTGCAGGCGGGGGAGGGAACCACCAGCCCAGAGACCCGGGGCGGGGAGGAGACCAGGATGCCTGGAGCTCAGCGAGGAGGAAGGCGGGGGAGGCGAGGTCAGGAAGGTAATGGGACCGCCTTGTAAATGACTCATATTCACGCTGACTCTCCCTTGGACATTTTGGAGCTTCTAGAAGGCAGGGCCCAGGTTTCGCATGTTTCCCTCTGCTCAGCACAAAGCCCTGTGTGCGGTGCAGAGCCACCAAGTGTTTCAGGCACGAAGTAGTTCAGGCCTTCGGTGCTCACCTCCCACTCAGTGACAACCAGAAGGTCCCGACCCCAGCCAGCTGGGCCCATCCTGTGTCCTGTGCCCCCACACACCTGCACACCCCCACTTAGCCCTCAGCTTCTGGCAGGTAATGGAGGGGCAAGGGAGGGGCTTTGCAGGGAGAGAGAGCTGGATTTGAATCCTGAGTTGGCCAGGTACCAGCTCTGTGGCCTTGGGCAAAATGCTTTCTCTCTCTGAGCCTCAGTTTCCCCATATGTCAAATGGGCTAGTAATCCCTTTCCTGCAAGGTTGTCGTGATGAAAGCACCTGGCATTTTGTCCAAAACAGGGTGCTCAGCACTTTCCTTCATGGTCCCCTGTGCCTCCCTGGAAGGGGCTTCATTTTCCCTCTGATGGTCGACACAAGGCAATGCCCTCTGCTGCCCTCTGCTGTCTCCCGGGCCACCTCTGAAGACCAGCTGGGGCATGCCCGCACCTGCCCTTGAACCCCAGCCGCCCTTCACCTCCCCATTTAGTCTCCACAATCTGCCACATCCACACACCATGAAGCTATGGGGTCTATTTAACCTGGTGCCCAAAAGGCCAGGATCCCTACCAGCTGCCTGGGGTCATGGGGAAGCCAGGCTGGCACAGCATCCTGTACCCATGGTGGGCGGCCTCTGTGTTCAAAGCCTCAGCGACTTCAGGACCAGGACCCCCTCGCCAGCCTGAAGCCAGGGGAAGAGATGACCCACCCTCTGGCTGGCACGCATCCAGTCAGGAACCCCAGGCTCACCTGGGCAGCAGAACAGGGCGAGAAAGGCTGCGAGCAGTCCCCAGCCACCAAAAGAGGACATCTTGAGTGGCGTCCACGGGCTTGCAAGGAACAGCCAAAGACCGCCTGGAGAGAGATGTTGGGTACAGGTCAGGGAGTGGTGGCCTGGAGCCGGAACCCCCACCATTCTGTGAGCCAATGACCATATTTCCTTCCATTATCTGAGTGGTCTTTGGGAGGCCATGTGGAAGGCCAGCTCCCAGGGCCCTGGGTCTATAATAAGGCCGGCAGAGGAAGCCAAGAGGCAGCTGATAAGCCGGGGATAACCTAGTCCTCTTGGCATGATTCCATCAGGGGCAGGGTGACTGCCGGGAGCACATGTGCGTGAGTGACCTGTGCGCACACAGGATTCCTGTGCGCTGTGTGTGCACCGAGGACAGTGCCGCCTATAAGCCCCAGATCTGGGGAGCCCCAAATCCCACGGACACATTGTGGGAGTCACCTCTGGGGAGGGATTTTCCAAATTGGATCTAGGGTTTGGGAGGCAGTAGCTGGATATTCTCCTTCTTCCTCTGCCCCCTCCCCTCCCCTGCTCTTAGATTTCTGGTGATACACACGGTCCCCGGGTGCTTTCCTCTCTCTTTTCTCAGCTAAACATGATTTCAGATTACTCAGAGAAGGAGGAAGGAAAAGGAAACTAGCATTTAATTGATGCCTATTCTTTGCTAGGGACTAAGTTAAGGTTTTAATACATTATCTCATTTAATTATCACATCAAATCTACAACTTTTAAAAAAATTATTTATTTATTTATTTATTGGCTGTGTTGGGTCTTCGTTGCTGCGCACGGGCTTTCTCTTGTTGCGGTGAGTGGGGGCTTCTCTTTGTTGTGGTGCGCGGGCTCCTCATTGCCATGGCTTCTCTTGTTGCGGAGCACGGGCTCTAGGTGCATGGGCTTCAGTAGTTTTGGTACGTGGGCTCCATAGTTGTGGCTCACGGGCTCTAAAGTGCAGGCTCAGTAGTTGTGGCGCACGGGCTTAGTTGCTCCGCAGCATGTGGGATCTTCCTGGAGTAGGGATAGAACCTGTGTCCCCTGCATTGGCAGGCGGATTCTTAACCACTGCGCCACCAGGGAAGCCCTCAAATCTACAACTTTTGATGGCGCATCTGAGGAAATCGGGGCTCAGGTGAATTAATAACTTGCCCAAGTCACAGAGCTATTAGGTGATAGAACTGAGGTGAAAATTTAGGAATAATGAGTGGTTGGTTGGATGATCAGGGGTTGTCAGGGATTAAAGGGAGGGAGGGATGAAGAGGCAGAGCACAGAGGATTTTCAGGACAGGAAAATTACTCTGTATGATACTACAGTGGTGCATAGTGTCCTTATACATTTGTCCAAACCCACAGAATGTTCAACAGCAAGGGTGAGCTGTAATGCAGACTACGGACCTCGAGTGATACTGTGTCAGTGCAGGTTTATCAGTCATAACACATGTAGCCCTCTGGTAGGGGATGCTGGTAATGGGGGAGGCTGTATGTACGTGGGGACAGGAGGTATGTGGGAAACTTCTCTCTTCCTCTAAGTTTTGCTGTGAACCTAAAACTGCTCTTTAAAAAAAAAAAAGTAAGGACTTCCCTGGTGGCACAGTGGTTAAGAATCCATCTGCCAGTGCAGGGGACATGGGTTCGATCCCTGCTCCAGGAAGATCCCACATGCCGCGGAGCAACTAAGCCCGTGCACCACAACTACTGAGCCTGTGTGCCACAACTACTGAAGCCCATGTGCCTAGAGCCTGTGCTCCACAGCAAGCAAAGCCACCACACTGAGAAGCCTGTGCACTGCAATGGAGCATAGCCCCTGAGTGCCACAACTAGAGAAAGCCCGCACACAGCAACAAAGACCCAACGCAGCCAACAACAACAAACTAAATAAATAAATAAAATAAAAGTCTTTTTTAGAAAAAGTCTACTGAAAACAAACAAACAAAAAGCAAGACAGCTCAAACACACTATCTTGAAGTCAACCTTCTGTGTTAGGGTTCTTGTCAACTATGGCTTGTTGTTGAAAATGCAGGCTTTTAAACCCAGTTCTCAGCAGGGTTTAGTAGAAGTCATGACCTCAGTCCTGCCTAAATTCTCATCTCGGATTACATTTTAAAAATACTTAAACACAGAACCCAGTTCCACATTGTTTACAAAACATGTCTAATGAATAAGAGTATGGAATGGTTGAAAGTCAAAGAATCGAAAAAGATGCACCAGGCAAAAACTAACCAAAAGAAAACTAGGAAAGGTCTATTCATATCAGACAAAGAGGACTTTTAAGACAAAAATATTTATTAGGGATAGAGTGAGTACCTAGATTAAAGGATCAATTCATCATGAAGTTATAATAGTTCTAAACTTGTAGGTACTTAGCTTGAAGGAACTACAAAGAGATAAAACCATCATCATGGCAAGAAATTTTAATACAACCTCTCTCTATTATGAATAATGGAACAGACAAAAAAACAGTAAATGAACAGAAAAGCTGACACATACAGTGTAAAAGCTTGATCTGCACCTATAGAGAATAGGAATTCATCAAAAAGATAAGTTTTAAGACCTATATATTTGGTAATTTAAAAACACACTCATCCATGGGTCAAAAAAAATCATAAATGACACATTTAAAAATTCTTAGAATTGAGTGACAATAAAAATATCATAGATTACAATTTATTGGATGCATCAAAAGTGGCATTTAAAGGGAAATTCATAGCCTTGAATGCTTGTATTAGAAAAGTGTATGAAATAAGTATTCAACTTAAGTAAGAAGTCAAGAAGTTAAAAAAAGAACAACAAAGTAAACCCCAAAGTAAACTCAGAAGAGAATAATAAAGAGCAGAAATCAATAAAATAGAAAACAAAGATATGGTAGACAGGATCAATAAAAGTTAGTCCCTTGAAAAAGCTAGTAGAACAGGCAAATCTCTGGGGAAATTTACTTATTAAAAAAGGAAAGCACAAGTAAACATTATTAGGAATAAAAATAACTACATAACTACAAGGTTAAAAAGAAGACTATACAAAATGAATACTCTAATTTTACACCTAAAGGAACTAGAAAAAGAACAAAACCCAAATTTAGTAGAAGGTAAGAAATAATAAATATCAGAGTAGAAATAAATGAAATAGAGACTAAAAACAAACAAGCAAAAAACAATAGGAAAGATCAATGAAACTAAGAGCTGATTCTTTGAAAAGATAAACAAAATTGTTAAACCTTTAGCCAAACTCATCAGAACCAAAAGAGAAATTTACAACTAACACCACAGACATAAAAAAGATCATGAAAGATTACTGTGAACAATTATAAACCAATAAAATGGACAACCTAGAAGAAATGAATACATTCTTAGAAAAGTTCAATCTCCCCCACCTGCCAAAAAAAAAAAAAACAAAACTGTATGGGGATGAGTGTGTGTTGGGCAAACAGGGAGAACATTCATCTTCTGTTGTTCTGACTTTTGTTCAGGCCCTTATGTTAAGGAATGACTAAAAGAACACAGGGAAAAAGTTCTTTGACACTGGTCTTGGCAATGATGTTTTGGATATGACTGAAAAAGCACAAGTAACAAAAGCAAAAATAAACAACTGGGACTACATCAGAGTAAAAAGCTTCCGCATGGCAAAAGAGACAACCAACAAAATGAGAAGGCACCCCGTGGACTAAGGAAAAATATTTGCAAATCATATATCTGATAAGGAGTTAATATCCAACATATATAAAGAACTCACACAACTCTACAGCAAAAAATCCCATATAATCTGATTTAAAAATGGGTGGAGGAACTGAATAGACATTTCTCAAAGAAGACATAAAAATGGCCAACAAATACGTGGAAAAAATTCTCAACATCACTAATCATCAGGGAAATGCAAATCAAAACTACAATAGGATCTTACCTCAGTATGATTATCATCAAAAGGACAAGAGGTAAGAGATAAGGTGATGGGGAAAAGGGAAGCCTTGTGCAGTGTTGGTGGAAATGTAAACTGGTGGAGCCATTATGGAAATCAGTATGGAGATTCTTCAAAACATTAAAAATAGTACCACCACATGATTTAGCAATCCTACTTCTGGGTATTTATTCAAAGGAAATGAAATCAGGATCTTAAAGAAATAGCTGTACTTCCATGTTTACTGCAATAGCCAAGATATGGAAACCACCTAAATGTCTATCAACAGATGAATGGATAAAGAAGATGTGGTATATATGTATCTATATGTATGTATATGTGTATATATATATATGTATATATACAATGGAATATTATTCAGCCACGAGAAAGAAGGAAACCCTACCATTGTGGCAACATGGATGGACCTCGAGGGCACTATGTTTTTTTTTTTTTTTTTTTTTTGGCACACGGCCTTAGTTGCTCCGCAGCACGTGGGATCTTCCTGGAGCTGGGATCGAACCCGTGACCTCTGCATTAGGCAGGCAGATTCTTAACCACTGCGCCACCTAGGAAGCCCGAGGGCACTATGTTAAGTGAAATAAGTCACATAGAAAAAGACAAATAACTGTGTGATGACACTTATATGTGAAATCTAAAAAAGCCAAATTCATAGAAACAGAGTCGAGTGGTGGTTATTGGGGGCTGAGGAGTGGAAGAAAGGGAGAGATGCTGATGTTGGTCAAAGGGTGCAAACTTCCAGTTATAAGATAAAAAAAGTTCTGGGGGTCTAATGTACAGCAGAATGATTATATTTAATGGTACTGTATTACATATATATTATATTCAGCAACTTGAAAGTTGCTAAGAGAGTAAATATTGTATGTTTCCATCACACAAAAATGGTAATTTTGTAACATGATGGAGGTGTTAGCTAATGCTATAGTGGTCATCATTTTGCAATGTATCAAATCAGGTGTATCAAATCAGTTATATCAAATCAACCCGCTGTACATTTTAAATTTAGGCAATGTTCTAAGCCAATTAAATCTCAATAAAGTTGGGAAAGAAATGGGGGAAAAAAATAAAAAGAAATGTTCAATCTCCCAAGACTGAATCAGGAAGAAAAAGAAAATATGAACAGACTTATTACCAGTGATGAAATTGAACCAGTAATAATAATTTTTGAAATCGCAATAAACAAAATTTTCTAGAAGAAAACACAGGCAGCATGCTCTTTGGCATCAGTCTTAGCAATAATTTTTGGATATGTCTCCTCAGGCAAGGGAAGCAAAAATAAACAAATACATCAAACTAAAAAGCTTTTTCACAGTGAAGGAAACTATCAACAAAACGAAAATGCAACCTACTAAATGGGAGAAGATATTTGCAAATGCTATATCCAATTAGGGGTTAATAGTCAAAATGTACAAAAAATCATACAACTCAACACAAAAAAGACCCTATTAAAAAATGGGCAGAGGGGACTTCCCTGGTGGTCCAGTGGCTAAGACTCCATGCTCCCAATGCAGGGGGCCTGGGTTCGATCCCTGGTCAGGGAACTAGATACTGCATGCATGCTGCAGCTAAGAGTTCTCATGCTGCAGCTAAGACCTGGGGCAGCCAAATAAATTAATTTTTAAAAAATGGGCAGGGAACCTGAAGAGACGTTTTTCCAAAGAAGATATGCAGATGGCCAACAGACATATGAAAAGTTGCTCAACATCACTAATCATCAGGGAAATGCAAATCAAAACCACAACGAACTATCACCTCACACCTGTCAGAATGGCAACCATCAAAAAGGCAACAAAGAAAAAGCATTGGCGAGGAAGTGGAGAAAAGGGAACTCGTGTGCTGTTGGTGGGATTGTGTATTGGTGCAAACACTATGGAAAACAGCACAGAGGGGCCTCAAAAAATTAGAACTGCCATATGATCCAACAATTTCACTTCTGGGTATTCTCCTGAAGAAAACAAAAACACTAATTTGAAGTCATATATGCACACCAGTGTTCACTGCAGCATTATTTACAATAGCCAACATGTGGAAGCAACCTAAGAGTTCACTGATAGGTGCATGGATAAAGATGTGGTTGGTATATCTACACAACGGAGTATTATTCACCCATAAAAAATGAAATCTTACCATTAGTGGCAACATGGATGAAATGAGTCAGACAGGAAAAGACAAATACCGTACGATTTCACTTATATGTGGAATCTAAAAAACAAAACAGGGGCTTCCCTGGTGGTGCAGTGGTTAAGAATCCTCCTGCCAATACAGGGGACAGGGCTTCCATCCCTGCTCCGGGAAGATCCCTCATGCCACAGAGCAACAAAGCCCATGAGCCACAACTACTGAGCCAGTGCTCTAGAGCTTGCGAGCCGCAACTATTGAGCCCATGTGCCAACAACTGCAGAAGCCCGCGTGCCTAGAGCCTGTGCTCCGCAACAAGAGAAGCCACGGCAATGAGAAGCCTGCGCACTGCAACAAAGAGTAAGCCTCACTCACTGCAACTAGAGAAAACCCGCATGTAGCAACAGACCCAACATAGCCAATAAATAAATAAATGAATAAATAAATAAATTTATTAAAAAATGAAAAATAAAAAACAAAACAAATAGAAGTTCCCTGGCAGTCCAGTGATTAGGACTCTGAGCTTTCACTGCCAAGGGCGTGAGTTCAATCCCTGGTCCGGGAACTAATATCCTGCAAGCTGCACGGCACAGCAAATAAAAACAAAACAAACAGATGAAACCAAACAAAAACAGGCTCACAGATACAGAGAACAAATGGGTGGTTGCCAGAGAGGAAGGGGCTGAAAGGGGTACAAAATAGGTGAATGGGATTAAGAGGTACAAAACTCCAGTTATAAAATAAGCCAGGGGATATAGCACACAGCATAAGGAACATGGCCAGTAATACTGTAATGACTCTGTATGGGGACAGACGGTTTCTAGACTTATCGTGGTGGTGATTTCATAATGTATGCAAATGCCAAACCACTATGTAGAACACCTGAATCACATAATATTGTATATTATACTTCAATTTAAAAAATTAAAATAACGAATCTTATAATTCAGAAAAGAAGAAGACTATACAAATTAATAGAAACAGAAAGTAGAACAGTGGTTGCCAGGGGCTGAGGGCAGGGGAAAATGGTGAGTTGTTTGTTTAATGGGTATAGAGTTTCAGTTTTGCAAAGAAAAATGTTTTGAGATTTGTCGCAAAACAATGTGAATATAATACAACCAACTTTAAAATATTTAAAACTGTACATTTAAAACCATACATAATCAGTTAAATGGTGAATTTTGTTATGTGTATTTTACCATAATTGAAAATTTTATTAATACAACATTGTAAATCAACTATACTTCAATAAAGTTGAAAAATAAAAATTAGAAAGACTTTAAATAATTTATGCCAAGAAATATGAAATAAAGTAGACCAAATCTTAGAAAAAAATAGAACTTACCTAACTTAATTTAAGAAGAAATAAAAAGCCTGAATGGTTCTACAACTATTAATGAAATTAAATCCATAATTTAAAATCTTCCCACAAAGAAAATACCAAGTCTAGATAGTTACAGAAATTTAAGTAGAGATAATTCTAACTTTATAAAAACTCTTTCTGAGAATGGAAATAGCAGGAACATGCTCTAACTCTTTCTATGAGGCCAGTGTAACCTTAATACCAAAATGAGACAAAAATAGGATGAAAAAGAAAAATTAGAGGCCAATCTCACTCATGAATATAAATGCAACAATAAGAAAAATACAAACAAACCAAACCTAGCAGTGTATTAAAAATACTAGGCATCATATCCAAGCTGGGCCTAGCTATGCAAAGGTGGTCTAACAATAGAAGAGGAACCTACAAATGTTATTTATTATTATTGATATTAGTAAACTTTGGTGCTCCATGTCACATTATGTCTGCCCTCCTCTGACATCAGCTGTATTTACAGCAGATAATTTCCTGCAAGCTTAGACTCACCTTATACTCCTGTGTCTCACCTCAACTTGTGAGGCAGGAGATAGATGGGCCCCAAGCTAAACATCTACAACTGGCCTCCCATTTACATTTCATGAGGCAGAGAAGAAGATAAGCACCAGGCCAGACATTCATTACCAGCTCCCTGTTTACATTTCCTCAGGCAAGAGACAAACAGGCTCTAGGATTACATATTTATAACTAGACTCCTGTTTATATGTTGATATCTTCACTTCGATATAAGAAATAGCAACAGGTTGGCACAGTGGTTAAGAATCTGCCTGCCAATGCAGGGGACACAGGTTCGAGCCCTGGTCGGGGAAGATCCCAAATGCCTCAGAGCAACTAAGCCCCTGCGCCACAACTACTGAGCCCATGTGCCGCAACTACTGAAGCCTGTGTGCCTAGAGCCCGTGCTCCACAACAAGAGAAGCCAACGTGATGAGAAGCCCGAACACCGCAATGAAGAATAGCCACTGCTTGCTGCAACTAGATAAATCCCTGCACTCACAGCAACGAAGACCCAAGACAGCCATAAATAAAGAAATAGGAAAAAAAAGAAAGAAAGAAACAGCAACAGGGGAAAACTGGACAGCTACATGTAAAAGAGTGAAATTAGAACACTCCCTAACACCATACACAAAAAACAAACTCAAAATGGATTAAAGACCTAAATGTAAGGCCAGACACTATAAAACTCCTAAAGAAAAACATAGGAAGAACACTCTTTGACATACATCACAGCAAGATCTTTTTTGACCCACCTCCTAGAGTAATGGAAATAAAAACAAAAATAAACAAGTGGGGCCTAATGAAACTTAAAAGCTTCTGCACAGCAAAGAAAACTATAAACAAGACAAAAAGACAACCCTCAGAATGGGAGAAAATATTTGCAAACGAATCAACAGACAAAGGATTAATCTCCAAAATATATAAATAGTCCATGCAGCTCAATATCAAAAAAACAAACAAACAATCCCATCAAAAAATGGGCAGAAGACCTAAATAGGCATTTCTCCAAAGAAGACATAAGGGTGGCCAAGAGGCACATGAAAAGCTGCTCAACATCACTAATTATTAGAGAAATGCAAATCAAAACTACAATGAGGTATCACATCACACCAGTTAGACTGGGCATCATCAGAAAATCTACAAACAATAAGTGCTGGAGAGGTTGTGGAGAAAAGGGAATCCTCTTGCATTGCTGGTGGGAATGTAAATTGATACAGCCTCTATGGAGAATGGTATGGAAGTTCCTTAAAAAACTAAAAATGGAATTACCATATGACCCAGCAATCCCACTACTGGGCTTGTACCCAGAGAAAACAATAATTCAAAAACACGCATGCATCCCAATGTTCACTGCAGCACTATTTACAATAGCCAGGTCATGGAAGTAATCTAAATGTCCATCAACAGATGAATGAATAACGAAGATGTGGTACATATATACAAGGGAATATTACTCAGGCATAAAAAGGAACGAACTTGGGACATTTTTAGAGACATGAATGGACCTAGAGACTGTCATACAGAGTGAAGTAAGTCAGAAAGAGAAAAACAAATATCATATATTAATGCATATATGTGGAATCTAGAAAAATGGTACAGATCAACTGGTTTGCAAAGCAGAAATAGAGACACAGATGTAGAGAACAAACATATGGACACCTGGGGGAAAAGGAGGTGAGGGGCATGGTTGGGCTTTGGGCAGGATAAATTGGGAGATTGGGGTTGCCATATATACATTACTAATAAGGAAAAAATTATATCAAATTGTACATTTTAGATATTTGCAGTTTATTGTATATCAATTATATCTCAATAAAAGTCCTTAAAAAAAAAAAAAAAAGAAACAGCAACAGGAATAGGGCAAGTAATCGGACATTGGACATTTTTATGGTGGAGACAGAGAGGGTCTACACCCTGCTAAGAGATCAAGAGGCCATACACTCCCCATCCTTGGGGCAAGGGAGGCATTGCACATGCACAGAAAGGCTTCCTGGGGGCCAAAATGAGGGGGCACCAACCCATAATATGTGATGCTAAGGCCTTCCCATAGGCCTCTGGGCTGAAATCCATCTTGGAAAAAAGTTGTGCACGCGTGATGGGGAGGGTCGTAGGGCAGGTCAGATGTGGAAAAAGAAACCAGATAATTGGCCAAAGGTAAACAAAGCCCAGGAGGAACTGCCCTGTATAAATGACTTCACTGCCTCTTTGCCGTGCTCTTCATTAGGGGGGGCACCCTTTCTCTCCGGCTGTGCAGCTCTGCCTTGCTTCTGTCTTAACTAAACATATTGTTTCTCTGTGTGCTCTCTCCCTTGTTGTTATCCTATGTCTCTAATAATAAACTATGTACCTGCTTTTACAGCTTTTGCCTCTGCGAGAAATCCATTTTTCACTGGGCGCGAGAGCCAGCGAAAAACAGCTCCTAGCCTCGAGCCCCTGCTACCCTGGTGGCTAGGATTCCTGGTTTTCATCCAGGCTACACAGGTTCAGTTCCTGGGCAAGGAATTAAGATCGAGCTTCACGCCACCGCTCACTGCTGCCTCTCCGAGATCACTTGTACCATGTTCCTTTTTGCTTTTTGCCCTCGGGTTCCTCTTCAACATTTTAGGAGTCACTTAACTGACTGCTAGTGTTTCCCACAAGCGTGGGAGAGTTAAGTTCCCTAAAATGAAACTGTTTCACCCCTCAGGTGAAAAAGGAGCTGGTGGATACATGCTCCAGCCTCTTTCTGTTGGGGAAGGCAATTCTGGGCAGCATCCGGGAGACTTATCAGGAGTCCCAACGGACTTGAACTTCCTTTGTCTCCAGCTGCAACAGCAATTATGCGTCTTTATTTGTCTTTTTCTCCTTCCCTGTTTCAGCCTCCTTGCTCCTTCACTCCCTGCTTCCTGCCATTCCCTCTCAAATAATCTACCTGAACCAAAGTCCTTGTTCCAAGCTCTACTTTTGAAGGAGCCCAAACTAAAAACTTACATGAATAGATTTAACAAGAAAAAACATATGATCATCTTAACAGATCTAGGGGAAAAAATGATGACATTCAACATTTCATGATAAAAGCTCTTAGCAAACTAGAAGGAAACTTCTCGGGTGGCCCCGGCCCACGTGGCCCACGGCGGGGAGGCAGCCCCATATTTCTGTCGGTTGTGCGGTTGACAGAACAGGAGAGGAAGAGAAAGGACAAAAACAGGAAACAACCAAAACACAATAGACGGATGGATTCAGAGAGATGGCAGATGTGAGCTTGGCAGACGTGAGCTCCGCAGAGACCGTCCAGCCAGAGGTCTGTGCATCTCCAGCCCCTGGGCTTATGGGAGGCCAGGAAGGGGAAAGGATGAGAACTCAAGTCTTGATTGGCAGTTCAGCCCAAGCCCTTTCCGCTCTGCCACGAGGGAAGCGAGGAGGAGCAAGGAGTGTGACCTTACCTGTCATCAGCCAAAGGAGGCGGCTGTGATGGGGAAGGAGGGCGGCCAGGGGTCCAGCCTCCCGCCGCCACTTGTGCTGGGGCTGTGCTGGTTCAGCCAGTGTAGTCAGGCTTTCAACACAACTCCCCTCTCATGGTCACGTGCTTCCTATCCCAGCTCTGACTTCAGGCTAACCGTACTTTCAGTCCAGTACTTTTTTTTAAAGTCTGGTAAAATATACACCCTGTGTATATACACGAGCTCCCCCTCCCTGCAGCTCCTGGCAACCACTGTTCTGTTTTCTGTTTCTGAGTTTGACTACTCTAGAGACCTCATATGAGTGGAATGGGACATTTTTTGTCTTTCCGTGACTGGCTTATTTCACTTGGCATGATGTCCTCAAGGCTTATCCATGCCCTAGCATGTGTTAGAATTTCCTTCCTTCTTCATCCCACTTTGTTTATTCACTCCTTGGTCAGTGGACACTTGGGATACTTTCTCCTCTTGGCTCTTGTGGGTAATGCGGCTGTGATCATGGGTATGCAAACATGTCTTCAAGTCCCTGCTTTCAACTCTTTAAGGCAAATACCCAGAGGTGGAATTGATGAATCATATGGTAGTTCTACATTTAATTATTTTTTTCCTTTTGGCCGCACCACATGGCTTGCAGGATCTTAGGTCCCCAACCAGGGATTGAATCCGGGCCACGGCAGTGAAAGCACCGAGTCTTAACCATGGGACCCGCCAAGGAAGTCCCTCTCCAGTCTCTCTTTTGATGTGCAGTTTCTGCACTACTGGCGGCCTTTGACGGATGACACATTCCAGCATGAGCCGCCTGCTGAACCCCGCAGGAGGCCTGTCAACACCGCAAAGCTGGGTCTTCCCTGAATTTGACGTGCCTTACCACCAAGAACATCTTCTTACAACTAAGAACTACAGAGTCCTCAGATCTTTTCACATCCGCCACCTCGCCTAGCAGTTTACAAAACCTGCCCTGCTTTGTGCTAACAGACAGAAACTACCAGACCTGGGAGCAGAGAGGGGTGCTGGGCGGCCAGCTGGGCTCACCCACAAGCAGAGATTTTGCTCCCACAGGCTCGCCCCTCAGCACCTACCACTGAAACTCTCAGCTTAGCAAAAACACAAATTAGATCATGGCCACGAACATGGACAGGACAGTCAAGGCCACAAGCGCTGAAGGTCTGCTGGCTTTGAAGCAATCTCTCTTGGTATGTTTGTGCCTTGATTTCTTCAAAGAAGATCTTTAGAGATCTTCCTGTCTTACGGCTGGTCAAACAAAGCCAGCGTAGAATGTTTGGGTGGGGACATCACGGTGCAAGGTTTTGAGGGCCCGTTGTGACATTACAGTTTTGATAGCATCTGTTGTAGACACAAATTAGGGTACGTGTCTCACTCACCCTTTTCCCCAGGAATTATGTCTGGACCTGTATTTTTTTTTTTAAAGGGGAAGCCCTCCTTTCTCTATTTTTGACAGGTTCTCTGGGGCACTTCTGTCCTCCTACTTCATCCAGTCTTCCTGTTCTTGGTCAAATGATTTCTCCAAGCATCATGGTACCCAATCTTCAGGTCTTCCCATGATTTTTATTTTTAAACAAGTTGGGAAAGAGAGCCTTTTTCTCCTGGTTCAGAGGTCGGAGGACAGACACTGCCTGAAGCTGTGCCCTACATTCACAGGGGAGGTGAGTTTGTAGGAGGTGAGGAGGTCAAAATGCACAGAGTAGAGGAACGAGTTTTCTGATGGTGCCCAGTTGCTGGTTCCAGCCATTCCTGAGGTCCATTCCTGCAGGTTTTCACAAGCCAATCCTTTTGCCTTTTTTGCTTATGCCAGTTTTAGCTGGTTTCTGCCCTGTGCACCAGAGTAAGAGACCATGAATCATGCCAGAGAACCCCATCAGTAAACAAAGGAATGTTCCAGAACAAAACTGCACATTGCCTGGACTGGCCTTGGCACCAGTGGCTTAATTTGGTGCTGGTTCTTCACAACAAGAGGGTGAGAGAGAAGACACCAACATTTGAGAACACCTCTACCGTATTGTGGTTTAAGCTCTAAGAAGTAATACAGCATTTTAACAACAGCTTTTCTAATTCTTAGTTGTTGAAAGCCAAACTGCATAGCAATGAGAAAAATATATAAATACAAGTGTGTACGCAGTTCACTGCAGATGGCTGTGCCAGATACACTGCTTCTTGATAATTCAGACTTTGTTTTGTTAGCGACAGCCAGCTTGCTGCACTTGGGCACTGCTTGGTTCAGGGGAATAAAGAGGGAACCACGTGGAAAGAAATGGTGGAGAGACTGTGGATGTTTGAGGCCACGTGGCAGGAGCCCTGACAGGGCCCCCCACAGCTCACTTGGCATCAGGTCCCATAACCACTAATCAGAGCTGGGTCTGTAATAACCTGGAGCTGGGGGTGGGGTGGGGAGGAGGCCTGTGAGACCTCCCTGCTGGCTAAACCCACCCTTGGGGGCCCCTGCTTTTGAAGAGGGGGGCACAGAGAGGGAAGGGGCCCAGGAAATAGGCTTCATCCCAGACTCCCAGTGGATCTCACTGACCCCCCTGTCCAAGGGGTCTCTACCTAGTCACCAGAACTACTTCTGACTCTCCTAAAATACAGTGCACGCAGTTAAAATAAAAATTTCAGAAATATTCTTTTTAGTATGTCTCAAATATTGTACATGGTAGGAGTTGCATATTGCGTGTGTATATATGCACATGTGTAGACATAAGTATGTGTACATGTTGGTTTTTTAAGCTCTCCAGGTGAGGCCAATGTGCACAGTTCTGGCAACCAGCACTCAGGGCGGAAGAGCAGACACCAGGGTGAGAACTCATACAGGAACCCGGGGGCCGAGGCACGGAGGCGTGGGCCAGTTTGGTGTTGGGGATGACAGGGGTTAGAGGGCAGAGGGCACAGAGGGCACACGAGGACGCAGCAGACACTCGCAAATCCCCACCAGTCAGTGTGCAGGAGGGAAACACCAAGGGGTCCATCTTCAGAAGGGAAAGTGTTGTCTTCCACGTTACAAACTATATTATACTCCCCCTCCTGCTGAAGCCTGATGAAGTCGGGCCGTGAAGCCCCCAAAGCTGTCTCCACGGGGGCAGGGGTCCCCTTCTTGATGGCAGAGCAGAACCACCTAGGCAGCTTTTAGCAGAGCTGGGTCCACTCCAGGACCAT
Organism: Hippopotamus amphibius kiboko; assembly: GCF_030028045.1. NCBI lineage: Eukaryota > Metazoa > Chordata > Mammalia > Artiodactyla > Hippopotamidae > Hippopotamus > Hippopotamus amphibius. The sequence continues at coordinate 48,000,623 of NC_080202.1, read as the reverse complement.
CCAACTATAACCTCATGTGCCCACTTTAAAAGCTACACAGGGACTTCCCTGGTGGTCCAGTGGTTAAGACGCTGTGCTTCCAATGCAGAGAGCACGGGTTCGATCCCTGGGGAACTGAGATCCCACATGCCACAAGGTGTAGAAAAAAAAAAAAGCTACACAGACAGTTCTGATTCATCACTGGGGCCACTACCCCCCTCCTCCGCTCCCCTCTCCTCTACCCGTTTTGTGGCTTCTGAGCAAATAACTTTTCATGTCTATTTCCTACCCTTCTCTGCTAAGTTTCTAGTGCCTTCCCCTTTGAACCACCAAGAACAGGTACAACAAATGTTAATTAGACTCAAGCGAGTGGCTTGGTTTTATGAGATACGTGTTTTACAGGAAATGTTCTCAAACTTTCACTTATATCAGCACCACTGGAAGGCCCTGCCCCCAGAGCATTTCATCAGGGTGAGGCTTGAGAATTTGCATTCCTAACAAGTTCCCAGGTGATGCTGATGGTTCTGGTCCTGGGACCACACTGTTTTTGCAAGAATAAGAAGGTGTTCTCAATTTAAGTGAAGTCAAGGTAATCACAACTACAAGTAGAAACCAGAGATTTGGAGTAGAAATGCTGGCCAGGCCCTTGGAAGGCTAGACCTTTCTAGGACAGGCTGTAGACTCCCTGGCCTGTGAACTGAATGACGGAGATTATGGGGTCAACCTGGCAGAGTGGAGTTAAAAGGACCTGTGCATGAATCTCTGCTCAGCCCATTGCCGGCTGTGTGACTTGGGCAAGCTGCTTAACTTCTCTGAGCTTCAGTTTGCTCATCTGTAAAATGGGGCCATGCTTATTACATATGCATAGTGTGCATGGTAATTGAGCAGGCATGCAGCAGCAAGAGATTCAAGTTTGGGCCATTGGGATCTCACAACTAAGCTCTAAGGCCCTCTAGCCCACCTCAGAGGCCCCCTCGAAGGCTTTAAAAAAAATAAATATACTTATTTATTATATTTATTGGCTGCATTGGGTCTTCATCGCTGTGCGGGCTTTCTCTAGCTGCGGAGAGTGAGGACTACTCTTTGTTGTAGTGCGTGGGCTTCTTATTGCGGTGGCTTCTCTTATTGTGGAGCTCAGGCTCTAGGCGCATGGCCTTCAGTAGTTGCAGCACGTGGGTTCAGTAGTTGTGACTCAAGGACTCTAGAGCACAGGCTCAGTAGTTGTGGCGCACAGGCTTAGTTGCTCCACGGCATGTGGGATCTTCCCGAACCAGGTATCGAACCCGTGTCCCCTGCATTGGCAGGCGGATTCTTAACCACTGCACCACCAGAGGAGCCCCTGGAAGGCTTTTTATACTGATTTACAAAACATTGACTCAGAGCCTGGTACACGGTAAGCACTCCACCAAGTTTGTGGTGGGTGTTACAGCCACTGCCTGGAGACGCACCTTCCTCCATCCTTATAGGCTGTGCTCAAGGACAGCCTAGCACATGGCTTGACTACTACATGGGTCTACAGAGTGTCAGACCCCAAGGTTACCTCCATAGAGGGAGGCGCCTGACATATGATGTTATGTTATACAGGTTGTTAGTTCTCTAAGTGAGAAAAGTTTGTGAATATGTATTACTTAGAAACTTACTGGCATATGAAGGACTTGAGTTGTTGATGAAGCCAGGCCCTCTGGTCTTCCTTTTGGACCCCAGCCTCCTCTCATAGGAGTCCACCCTGCAGAGTGGGGAGGAGGAGCTGGTAGCCCGGCAGGTGACCTGCTGAACCAAGACACTGGGGGCCCAGGAGGAACAGCGCCTGCACACGGACGCCATCTAGTGGCCACAGTGAGCAAGTGTGTCCTGTCAGCTGTAGGTGATATTCCTCTACAATCACAAGTAGGTCTGAAATGAGCTGGGATCCTGAGAGACTGTTTTGAAAGGAGGTGATCTATCTAGATGCAGCAAGTTTATCCATAAACACCAAACAGCCAAACTGCTGAGGGAGGGCAAGCCTGAGAGGGTCTCTCATAGAAGGGAGAGAAACTTCTCTCTGGAAAGCATGGATGGTGGCCAGCTGTCCTTTTCTTCCTTTAACCTTAACTCTCCTAAGGGGGAGAATAAACTGAGATGCTTTACTAGGAACTCAGACGGGAAACTGAACTCTTTCCTTAGGAAAGATGCCAAAGACAGCTCCTTGGCTTGTTAGAGCAGAGGCAAAAATCCAAGAGATGTATTCTTATTTTTTTTTACTGTGAGGCTGTTTTGTTTTGGGGACTGAATATTAGCTTAAGAAATATTTGAGCATAGTCAAACACCACTTTTAAAAAATCAATTAGAGCACAGGGAACTATATTCAATATTTTGTAAAAAAAAAAAACTATTAGGGAAAGGAATCTGAAAAAGAATATATATATGTGTATATATATGTATATTACATAAATATATATAAGAATATATACATACATATATAAAACTGAATCAGTGTGCTGTACACCTGAAACAAAAAAGATACTGTAAATCAACTCTACTTCAGTTAAAAGTTTTTAATTAAAAAAATCAACTTGATACTACCATGTATTTATGGTTTTTAAACATTGGAGTATGTGTCCAGGGCCAGGGGTGACAGCCTCGGGGCCTGGCCCAGTAGCAGCAATGGAACCTTGTTGGGCTAGTTCAGGGGCTTGAACCTGACCTCCCTTTCCCCCAGCTCTGGGAAAACTCTGCAACTGTAATGAGGCCACCCAGTCACAGTCAGGTTCTGTCACCACAACAGAGAACCGCCTCAGATCCTCTGTCAGTGGATAAAAGTGTCGTTGACGAAGTCAAGGCCCCAGCAACCACCTGGGGCACATGTCACCTCTGGCTTCTGAGCCACTTCCCATAATGTTCCAATCAGAACCTGAGGGCAAGTTAGCCCACCCACATGCAGAGTCCTGGGCCTCCTCAGCCTGAAGTACAAGCTTCTGGGTTCCCACCAGCTCCTGGGCTTTCACCCATTTTCAGATCACTGCTCCCTTTGCCTCAAAGTCTCCCCAGTTGCCCTCTGAAACCTGTTTTACTAGAGAGAAATTTGCCCGCATCCTCCACCTCTGCACAGACCCTCCCTCTCTTTTCTTGCCCTGACTGGAGCCTGGTCCCCCAAGGATGCCTCTTCCGGCTTTCCTTGTATTTCAGGCCTGGGTGGGCATTGGGTGTTGGCTGGCCCCTCAAGGCTTCAGCGTTCTGGAAGCAAGCCCACCCTCACATGCCAGCTTCCTATCTCAAGGCCATTCCCCCTACCTAGAGTTCATAGCCATTCTGCCACCTGGGGTTCATGGAGGACTTTGGCTCTGTCTTCCTGTCTCTCCCTGCCTCCCCCATCCCTGACTCCTGCTGCCACCCTGGACAACCCAAATGTCTAACAGAAAGCCCAGGTACACCTGAGTCCCAACATCCACCCAGTTCCTCAACTACAAGTCTTTACCTCCATCCTACCACCCACCCCCGCAGCCACATCTTACTTTGTCACCATGCAATACTGCTCCTTTCCATAGTCTTCACTCCAGAATCTCCTCTGACCACATCCCCATCCCCTCCATCAGTCTGGACCCCAAGGCCAACCACTTTTCCATCCATACCCCCAGTGTCCCCTCTTTGCACCTGCTGTGCCCACACAGTATCCACCGCCCCCAAATAGACAAGGTTTCCTCTGCAGGCTGCAGCTCTAGCCAGGGTTGCCTCTGCTGATGGTTACACATGCGTGAGATGTAGCTGAGGAGGGCAGATCTACCCAGCAGAACCAGAGAGAGGCTTCAACTTGGAGACTCAGGGAAGGATGGTGGAGGTTGGGGGTGATGTGGGAACTGTTTTTAACTGGAAGTTGGTTCATAGAACGTTTGACCCTTCCTCCCTACTCCTGATGCAGAGAGGCAGACAGTAGTAGCCAATCCTGAGGCCAACAATCAGAAGATTCTTCTTCAAAGACACTGAGGACCCCAGAGCAAAGACTCTGCAAGCTGGCATTTAAGGGTTCTCATATGGTTACCTAAAAACAGGGCTCACCAGCTGACAGGCTCTACCCACCAACATGGGCCTCAATCAGCTTTCATGGCCTCATTTTTAAGTGTGTATAGCCTATCAAGGATCACCAACTTGGAAAAGATTAAGATAAACAAAAATGATCTCAAAGGCTACAAAGATAATACAGGGAGCTGAAGAAAACTTTTAAAAAGTCTAATTCGTTTCCTCAAATACTAATTTCCCCATAAGAAAGGGACAGGGATCAAGGGCCCTTGGAGATTAAAAATGATTGCTGTGAGATTTCCCTGGTGGTCCAGTGGTTAGGACTCAACGCTTTCACTGCCATGGCCGAGTTCAATCCCTGGTCAGGGAACTAAGATCCTGCAAGCTGTGGGGCCATTAAAAAAAAAAAAAAGAAAAGAAAAGAAAGGATTGCTGAAACTAACAAAAGTGTTACAGAAAACTTGGAAAATAAAGCCAGGAAAATTTCCAAGAGGAACAAAAATTAACAAATGGAATATAAGAAATAAAAGATAAGTGACATGGAGGGTTAAATCCAGAGTTCCAACATTCTACTGTTATACAAGTTCCAGAAAATAAAAACAGAGAAAATGGAGGGGAGACAATTGTTTAAAAAATACACAAGCACGTTTTTCTTAGGGGAAGCACACAGCCTTTAGGGTAAAAGGGCTCCCCCTGTGTCCAGCACCCAGACTTCAGTGCAAACAAGCATCCGGAGATCCTCCCAAAGGTTTCCACTGACCACACTCTACTGAGTCAGCAGGAGGTTGGGGGTGGGTGGGTCCTGGGGGGTCCCTGACTGAGGACTCAGCTTCACTCTTTTAAACCAGACGAGCTGTCACTCTACCCCTGCTGCAGTAAGAGAACTCACCCCGCCGTGAAATTGGATGACTAGCTATTTCTCAGTTCCAGAGACTGGCTTGTGGAAACCAGGAGTTTTTAAAAGCATATCCGGGGCTTCCCTGGTGACACAGTGATTAAGAATCTGCCTGCCAGTGCAGGGGACATAGGTTCGATCCCTTGTCTGGAAAGACATACCGCTGAGCAACGAAGCCCGGGCGCCACAACTACTGAGCCTGCGTTCTAAGGCCCATGTGCCACAACTACTGAGCCCACGTGCTGCAACTAATGAAGCCTGAGTGCCTAGAGCCCGTGCTCTGCAACAAGAGAAGCCATTGCAATGAGGAGCCAGCGCACCGTAACGAAGAATAGCCCCCGCTCGCCACAACTAGAGAGAAGCCCTCGCACAGCAACAAAGACCCAACACAGCCAAAAAAAGTATATCCAATATCATTCAAATTGGAATTTTAAAACAGATATACGTTCATTTTTAACAGGTGAAAGACACACCAAAGCATTAATGATGATTACTTGTGGATGGTGACTGTCTTCTTTCTATAATAGGCATCACCAGGAGATTAGAGAAAGCAGAGGCCGCGGCTTGTTGAAGCAGGATAGGGTCTGGGCATGTTTACCAAGTTCCTCAGACCATGGCTCTGATACCATCAAAGTTTGAAAACCACCAGCTTAGCTGAAAATGTTCGAACAGACAACGGCACTGGGCTTTGTCGTTCTGGTTACAGCGAATCCTAAGATGGCTTCCTTTCCAACCAGCTCTTTCTCACTCCCTGCCTGTCCGCCCAGCCCCTGCGACAGCCACCGGCCACCTGGAGCGACAAAGCACGGCTCCCGGGCTGGAAAGCAGCTTTGCCAAGCCACAGCTGTGGTTTTATTGTGTTTTCCATCATTGTGCTTCCGGAGTCCTCAGTTTCTTCCCTCTGCAGCTGGAGGGAAAGGGTGTGGGCTTCTGAGCCTCCTGGAATGGAGGTCAGACCTCAGCTCCACACTCCGTGGGGCCGAGTGTAAATTACCTACCTTCTGACCCTCCCCTCCTCTTCCTCCCCCTCCTCCTCCTCCTTCTACTCCTCCTCCTCGTTCTTCTCCTCCTCCTCCTCCTTTTTTTTTTAAATTAAAGGCAATAATTGGAGACAAGGGTATAGCCCCTCTTGGAGAATACCCTGTTAGCATGTGAAAGGCCTCCGAATGGTATTGCAGTGAAAAGGGAATCTTTATTTCCTGAACTTGTTTGGTCATTGAGCCCTTTTTCCTAAATTTAATCTCCCTTAGAATTAGTGTTCTGAGCTGCAGACTTTGGAAAATTATCCTCAACGCGTCAGCTGTGGCCCTTGGTTGGCTCACCTTGCACCAGCCGCGTGTCAGTGCGCCGTGTCTGGAGCGGGAGATGCCCCTGCCGGATCCTCAAGAGCAGCTACCCCACCCCCACCCCAGCCCATGGTGAACCCATCTCTCTGGGCGCCTCCCCTCCCCGCTTCCTGTGCTGCACACCCACAGGGCAGCCCTTTTCCTGGAACTCATCATCCGGAGGGGTGGGCCTCAGGCATAGATGCTTATTCGGAAGGGACCCGAGTCCAATCTCTGACCCAAAGAAAAATTCCCCCTAGTCTGTTCAGGGCGAGGCCCTTCCCCTCTGTTGGATTCCTCCCGAGACCCAGCACTTACTCACTGCTGACTGACTCCAGCTGTTAGGCAGCCCTCCCTCCTGGGGCCGGGGTCTGTTGTCGGGGACCCTGCTCCCCCTCTTCCAGCTTAGACCCCCTGCAGCAAGTCAGCAAAGGCCATTCCTCATGCGACAGACATCTAAGCGCCCACCAGCTCCCCGCACATCTCTCTAGGCCAAACTCCTGTGTCTTAAAATGTCTGCGACAGGGACTTCCCTGGCAGTCCAGAGGTTAAGACTTCACCTTCCAATGCAGGGGGTGTGGGTTCGACCCCTGGTCGGAGAGCTTACATTCCACGTGCCTCAGGGCCAAAAAACCAAAACATAAAACAAACAACCCCCCCAAAACAGAAGCCGTATTGTGACAAATTCAATGACGACTTTAAAAATGGTCCACGCCAGTAAGTGCGAGAGTAGCATTGACATATGTACACCACCGAATGTGAAACAGATGGCCAGTGGGAAGCTGCTGTACAGCACAGGGAGATCACCTCGGTGCTCTGTGACAACCTAGAGGGGTGGGATGGGGAGGGTGGGAGGCAGGCTCAAGTGGGAGGGGATATGGGGATATATGCACACGTACAGCTGATTCACTTTGCTGTACAGCAGAAATGAACACAACGTTGTAAAGCAATTATACTCCAATAAAGGTGTATAAAAAAAATGGTCCACATCCAAAAAAAAATCTTAAAAAAAAAAATGTCTGGACAGTTTCCAGGTCCCTCATGGCCCTGCCCTCCCTGCACCTCCATTATCAGTGTCAAGGTTGGACAGACTTCCCATCATCTTTGCTTGGGGTCAGCATTCCAGGTTCCTGATAGCTTTTGGAATCCCAGTTGGGTCATGAATCGTGTTGGTGACTCTTTCCGGCTTTGTGTTGTCTGCAAGCAAACGTGCTGAGTGTATTTCTGTGGCTTCATCCAAATCGCTGAGCCGGGCTGGGAAGGGGAAGGTGGGTTTGCAGAGGCTCAGGGAGGAGGGGGTGGGGAAGAGTACTTACTGGGCTCACCTCCCAACCCTCTCCGAGGCCACGTCTATTTACACAGCCGCTGTCTTGCTGGCCCTGCCCCTCCTGTTTCTGGAAACTGCCCCCAGGAACCCCTGCCATCGTTCCACATGGTTTCCCAGGGGCTGCCATGGTCTCACCAGCCCTGCTCCTTTGCCCCACAGTCCATTGGCCCAGACACGGGCTCATGACCTGAGTTTTGGCTTTGGCAAAGGGTCTAGGCAGTCTCTCACCAAAGTGAAGGGTATTCAGTGTTCTCTGTTTTGATGATATTGAGCCGCATGAGCTGTTTGTAAATTCTGGAGACTAATCCCTTGCTGGTCGCATCATTTGCAAATATTTTCTCCCAATCTGTGGGTTGTCTTTTCATTTTGTTTATGGCACCCGTTGCTGTGCAAAAGCTTTTGCGTTTAATTAGGTCCCATTTGTTTATTTTTAGTTTTATTTCCATTACTGTGGGAGATGGGTCGAAAAAGATACTGATGTGATTTATGTCAGAGGGTGCTCTGCCTGTGTTTTCCTCGAGTTTTATAGTGTCTGGCCTTACATTTAGGTCTTTTTGTTTGTTTGTTTGTTTGTTTGTTTTGTATTGTTTTACATTTAGGTCTTGAATCCATTTTGAGCTTCTTTTTGTGTGTGGTGTTAAAGAATGTTCTAATTTCATTTAATTGCCTTGACCTTGAGGGAAATACTGGGCTGCAGGGAGAGAGGAATGAGGCCCCAGCACAGTGCCCGGCCCACGGGAAGGACAAGCAGGCAGGGTCCGCTGTGATGTTGGCTGTTATGATCTCACGAAGCTAAGGCATGGGTCTAGCACACATGACAGAGATGGGACAAATACAGAAATACAGTACAAATAGGTGTGTTCACTCACGGAATACAGCTGGGTATATATCTGCACATATATTTAATAACAAAAACACTCCAAAAAAAAATCCTCTTCACAGCCCAACACTGACTCAGCATGAAGGTGGCAAACCTTACCTCAGTGCCCTGAGACTGGCCCTGGCCTGACCCCCTGCTGGCCTCCCTCCTGAGGACCTGCACCTCTCCCTGTTCTCAGAGGCAGCTGAGGATGCTACCAGCCACTCCAAGATACGACCCCAGCCCTGGCTTAATAACTCTGTGGGGAATCCAAGAGCTGTCTCTGTGAGCAGGTGCCAACAGGGTCCTGCATGCTCCCTTAGATTTGGCTGCATCCAAAGACCAGTGCTTTGGAGAGAGGGTGTGTCCATGGCTCTCAGGGATGTTCCTGGTGCCCACTAGGCGGGGGCGGGGGTGGGGAGTGGGGGGATGGGATGCTGGTTGGCAGAGCGGAAGGAGCCAACCTCCATGCAGAGCCCCTGCTAAGCTGTCTGCGGGCGGGTGGGCCTGGGGTCCTCCCTTGAGCGGCCCCTTCCTGGGGGTGCAAGAGAAATCAGAGCCTCCCCTGATTTCACCAGAGGGGGTGGGGTAGAAGACGGTGAAAACAAGATCCTAAAATCCAACCAGACTGGCTGCGGAGCTCACTCCTTGGCATGTGGCTGGATGGCTTATGTGCTTCTGACACCCACAGGTCATGGCTTTCCCACCGCTGTGTTGGCTGAGTTACCTCCCTGGTGTTTCTCCCCTGTGGATTTCCTGGTCCAATAACTTATGTACTCTACACCTGCCCCAAACCCTCTGCCTCACCAGGAGGCATGTCTGTCCCAACCTGGCACCTCCCTGGAATTCAGCCCAAATCAATACTTTGGGGGACCTCCTGCAGTGTTTCAAGGAAGCTTTGCCCACAGAAACTAAGGAGGACTCCCCAGCCCTCCGACGCTGCCATGAACACCAGCAGGTAAGCAAACACTCCCCTCCTGTCCATCCTCCCACCCGCTGAGCCAGCCGCTGGCCCTCACCAGCCAGACCCCTACCCAGGAAGACGGCCGAGAACCACCCCCTGGTCTGAGGGTGGTGGTCAAGTCTTTAAGAAGAAGGAGCTGGCTCCCGAATCTAAAACTGCCTTTATTTGTGGTTGGCTTGACATAAGGTGCCATTATCAATCAGCAGAATTAAAAACCTGTACAGGAGGTACAAAAATAGGCCTTTCACATAGACAATTACCTTCACATCATCAAGCGTGAAAAATACACGTAAAAATTGTACAATCTGGCAGTTTATAAAATATAAAGCTAAAAAGAGGACTTCAGGTTCCACAGAGAGGATTGTATCACACAACTGACACACACCCATTAAACAGTGAACCGTCCACAGAGGAGACAAAAAGGCAGAGAATTTTTTTTTTAAATCACTTAAAAATTAACAGTTTTTACCCCGACCAAATTATTCACCCTTTAATGACAAAACTACTGTAAGGCATCCATCCCGTGGAAGGATACAGTATAACTTTTCCTTTTCCAGTTTTAAAATGGTCAAGGATATGGTCCGAAGCAAATCTGATGTGCTTTAAGCAAGTGCAATTGTCACTGGATACGCTTCAGAGTAAAATTAAATAAATATAAATAGGTTAAATAAATAGGTCATTGCAAAAAAGAACACTACATAAGGTTTGCATCTGAGAATGCTGCAGAGTTGACTGGTAATGCTTTCTAGGTAAGTGGGGACTCCCCCGTCACAGCTTCTGAGACACTGGAAAGGAACACTGTACCTGCCGGACACTCAAGAGCATGGGGTGAGGTGAGCGGGTGGGGACTTTGGCTGGAAGTGTTGGTCAAGGCTGCTCCAGGGGGAGGCTCATTGCAGAATCTGTCTGTGTGGTTTTCCAGTGAATACAGAGAGGATTTAAACGCCAATACAAAAATTAGAACCAGTCACTCGTGGGAAATCACTGTTTCATAAAGAAAACCAAGTATAGGAAGAGTAGACACTTTGGTTTAAAGGATAACGGTCTGACCCTGGAAGGCAGAATTCTGGCTCATCTGTACGGGACACCTGGTGACTTTCTTCCAGGCAAGGCCAACATGCCAGACCACGGTCAACTGAAACAGCTACTCCAGGATGGTGAAGGGTGGCCAAGGAAAAGAGACACTGGGAAATATGAAGAAGAGGGACTTCAGGAGATACATGAGCAGAGAGAAAGCTAAAGAGAATTGTAAGAGACTCCTTACAGGTGTGCTGTGCTCTGTCTTCCAGCCTTTCTGGCACAGAAGGCTGTGATAACGGAACCAGCTCACCTTCCTGGAGGACCTCAAGGCTGAGGATCTGATGAACAGAGATGCACAATGGGAACAGCCCCAGGAAATCCAAGTCTGGCCACAGTCCAACTTCAGAGAAGAAAGTGGCCAAGAAGAGAAAGCCCTACAACCCAAAGCGCGCCCCCCCACCCCCATCTTCGAGATCAGATCAACCACAAGTTCATCTCTTTCACTGCAGAGATAAATGAATCTCATTCACACAAAACCTCCCCCAAAGGATCAGGGCAAACTCTGATAAGGATCTTTCTTCTCGAGTTGGTGGGAAGGAGGCACTTTGCTGGACCCACTTACCTCAGGATCTTCCACTGAAATACACGTAATGGGTCGGAATGATATGTCCCTGGGAAGAGCCTATGACGACTCTTGAGGTGAGTGAAGGGGAGATGCTACCAGGTGGTCTAGTGACATAACACCAGTGATTCCCAACAGTGCAGACGCTCTGGTGCCTGGTGGAGCTCTCTAAAAACTGAAGTTAAAAAGACTCAAGAAGCAACATGAGAATTCTGGCAGACGTGCCAGAGACAGACTCAACAAGAGGTTCAACACAAGATTTAAATAGATTACGGTGTCCTAACAAATGTGACAAAATTCTGTCTTAAAGATGAAGAAGGTGTACTTGTAAAAAATCTAACAGCCTTCCAGGAATCGTACCAAAGATCAAACAGCGGTGGCAGGATGTGGCAGGCTGCAGAATCCTCTTTTCGAGAAAGAAAGATACTGTCCCGCTGTGCCCAGCACAACAGGAAACTAGAATTCTAGAGACCAGGATGGGATAAACCAGATGGTGCCCAAGGCGTCTTCATGACAGGAGCCCACACGAGACCTCTTCCGGCCACCTGGAGGACTGACGGGTGACAACTGGGTTCCCAAAGGTGATGGAGAGAAGGAGAAAAGGCGACCTGACCGGCTCTGATGGGTGCAAACCCCAAATGCACGCCCCTCCCCACCCCGCGTCTTCTCCACAGCACCGATAAGCACGCCCTGCCGTCTCTCGATCACCGGCTCGTGTGAAAGCCGAGGTTTTGCCTGCTGCGTTCACCTGCGTCTCTAGCACCCGATATTCTGCCCAGCTCATACATAAAACAAGTGCTCAAATAAAATACACTGAATAAATGAGGCTGGGAAAGGTGGGTGGTTAAAAACTAGTATCGCAAGCAGAGAAGGCATTAAAAAAAAAAAAAAAAAGGCTGTCCTGGAGGCAAGCTGGGCCAAACCAGAGAGGTGACACAAACCCTGGGCTGCTGGGAATGACCCGGCCACTCCCCAGAGAGAACATTCAGCAGCAACAATGAGGCAACGTAGGCCCCCCACCCCCTGCCCCCCTGGCAGCACAGGAAGCTGACGGTCCTTTAAATCACGCGTGGTGCCTTCTCCACCTCGGACCCTCTCACCATCAGGTCCAGAGGCACAGCGAAACACGAGTACAGGACCCCACGATGCTGACCAAGGATGCCGGGGTTCCCAGGTCGAAATGAGGTAACGGATGAGGTTTAAAGATGTAGGGTAATATTAAAGGAGGGGAAAAAAAGTGACTTTAGGTATTAGGAAAGGAAGGGAACTGAATTCTCTGAAGGCAGAATGAGTACTTTTGATGAGTGGCCCTCGTTCAAATCCACCACCAGGAAACATCCCACAAGGAGAAGAAACAGCGATGTCTCTGTCAGTTAGTAAAACTCGATAGTAACTTTCTTCCTCGTGAGTGGAGTCTCTGAGTTCACCAGGACCGAACTGCAATGACCCGTTCCCCCAGCTGGAGAAAGCACACAGAAAACGGTACCCTGATTGCATTTAACCTCTAAGGCTCTTGGTAGAGAAAAGACAGAGGAATTTTTGACTAAAACTAAAGTTAAAAATTCTATTAATTTTAGGGGGAAAACCCCATGGTACTGACACATTTTAGTATTACTTTGAGGCTGTTTCATACATGTACATGGTGTTGCTATAACGTTTTACGCTTCAGCATTAAAGCGTTCTACATAGGAACACTCTTTCTGCAGGGGATGGGACTTTGGGGACCCTACAAAACAGAAGATGTATTATATACCTTGCATTACTTCCTCATGAGTAAGCTACAAGTTAAGTTTAGCTCACGCTAATGTAGCATTCTACAGTATGATCAAAATATGAAGTTATTAAAATCTGCCAAGAGAAACATAAAAGCCTGCCCACGAAGTGTGTGGTGACCCTGGCTTCAGCCCTCCACGCCCGGCCCATCCTGCGGGCCCCACGGACAGAGCAGTCTCATCGCCCACCCGCTGGCCAGGGCTCTCCCTGGGTGGCCATGAGTGTCCCATCTGGTCTGCTCCCCTCCGATCCCCAAGGTCTGTACCTGCCTGGGTCTGCGCTGCTCTCCTTCGTGGACAGAGGACTTATCACCACTTGCCCCTAAATGCTCCAAAACATCCCCAAGTGGCCCAAGGCACAAATCCACCAGAGGCCACCATTCAGGCCACGGGTGCCCTGGGCCGCAGCTGCCCCAGAACACAGCATCCTCTGTTTCTGGAAGACCCGCAGACACAGCCTCACCTGGCAGAGTGCCGGGCTGGACTGTCCCCACACTGCGCCCCCACCCGCAAGGCTCTCGCTGCCCCCAAGGAAACACTGGTTTCAGTGACGTTGGAACCTGCAGGCGCGTTTGTGATCAGTGAGGCACCTCTGATCCCGGGGACAACACCTTCTGAAGGTCCTCCTCCCGGGCACCCTCTCCTCTGGAGCCCTGCCTCTGGCAGGGGCTGCACTTAGTGCACCTCGGCCTAGCTGGTCTGAGAGAGGCGCTCCTGGTTTCAGCACGTAGGCAGCACCGAGGGTTCCCTCGTCTCTCTTCCTACAGGATGGCACCAAACAGGACGTTTCGAAAGAAATGCAAGTTCTGAAGTGAGTTTATCCAGGAGAAGGTGGAGGGCGCTCCTCTCTGCCTCTGGGACTGGCCCTCCTTCACAGACGTCCCTCGACGGTCAAACTCTCACGGCCAGTGTCTTCCCAGCTCCCTCGCGGGTCGGGGCAAGGGGGGTCACCTCTCCCACTTCCCGGGTCTTCCTCCCGGGCGGGCTGCAGAGCGCCCAGCTCAAGGCACTTGGCTTCAGAGCCTGGTCCCCCTGCTCGGCGGGAGGCACCAGGCCGTGGCTTGCAGAGACAGGCCCTCAGTCCCAGCGGGGCCACCAGCACAGCACGGAGGCCGCCCGGCTCAGAGGGCGTCTGGAGTCACTGGGGGCCGGGGCTCGGGGGGCTCGTGGTAGTAGGGCTGGAAAGGTCTCTCGCGCCGGCACAGCTCCATGGCGCGGTAGGTGTGCGAGAGAAGGTGGGGGAAGCGCGAGGTGAAGTAGCTCACGAAGCCATCGGGGAGAGGGCCCAGCGTCTCCCGCACGTCCTCGGGCAGCTCCCGGTAGTGGTGCTTCTGCAGACGGGGGACACGGATGCACGGTCAGCAGTGAGCAGCCAGCAGGACCCGGGCAAGATCCTCGCTCAAGGAAGACAGACCGTGAGGCTGGATAAAGGAACCCCCCCATCCTCTCCCCGTGCCCCTTCCCCTCCTCCGGGGGAGGCCTCCGCGCTGAGCGAGGCCGTCGTGGGGAGAGCAGGGCTGGGCCCGTGCGGTAAGGACCCCGTCAGAGGGCGCTATCAGGCGCCAGTCCAGCAGGGAGAAGGCCCCGTACAAGCCAGCAGAGGGTGCGGCACCCGAGGGCCCGCTTCCCAGAGCGCAGCTCCCCGCCTCCACGTCGCTGAAGAGAAAGTTCACTCAGGGGAAGAAGCAGCCCCTAATGCTGCCAGAGCAGCCAAGGCCTCCCGGCCTCTGTGAGGGCCTCATGCCAGGGCGGCAGGAGGACCCGCAGAGAAGGGATGCAAGGAGGGGGCTGCGCATGGCCCCGCCCCGCCGGGTGCTCACAGCCCTCACCTTATTTCTCATGGCCCGGAGGAGATCTCGGACGGAGCCACCTTTATAGGTTCTGAATTTACGCAGATCTAGGGGAAAAAAACCAGGAAGGCAATGTAACAAACAGATTTCGAAAGAAAACAATTCCTGGGGCTCCTGGAGATCAAGCAATCAGACCAAATCACGACCTAAGTCCACCTTGTCACTGACGGGAGCGTTTCCCCAGACGGAAGCCCAGGTCGGCAGTGTTGGTCTGAATTCCACCTCCCGTCACACCCGCATCAGCAAGGACTGCCGAGAGCAGGCCGCCTGTCACTAACCTGTCACTCTGAGAGCCACCCTGGGACACACATCAGAGCCACGGTGTGACCTGTACCTAAACCACAGGAAGCCTCAGCCGCAGAGGCGGTATCTGGAGCCCCAAACGGCCTGGAGTTGCTGTTTGCATGTCTGCTTCTCAGAAACAGCGGCTGCACTTGAACCACTTCCGCCAACACGGACCCGGGGCGGGGGTGGGGGGGCCCCGCAGTCACCTGTCTGCAGGGGGACGGTGATGTTCTCCCGCCAGTCCATCTTCACCACGGCCCGCCCGCCGCGTTCCAGCTGCTTCACTATCGGGCCGTCCAGGGCCTCCTTCTCTATCCGGTCACTCACATCCTGGGAGGGACACAGGGCCACGAGTGACTGTCCGTGTGCGGAGGCGCTGAGAGCCGGGACGGCCGCCCTTGCCTGCGCCTCAGCCCAGGGCCCGGCAGCGAGTGTCCTGCCTTCTCCCCCATCCGTCACCTCCTCCGTGGAAGTGGCCCGGGTGGCCACTCGCTTGGGAGAGGCCCACACAGACCATCTCCACCACAGACCCACTGCGCCTCACCCATGTTTCACACATGCCAAACGCCACACAGGGCCACGTGTGCGATCTGTATTCACCGATGAACCAAATAAAAAGGTCCGTTTCGATTCGCATCCTGTGACGTTTGTGTACCCACTGAAACTGGACATGCTCAGAGCCATGACTGATGGGGGGTTGTCACTCCTCATTCAAACAATTAGGAAAGACAGATGAAGCCAAGACTTCTCTCAGAGGAGAAAAGTGTGGGCTCCAGAGGCCCCGCCCTGGATCCCAACCCTGCTCCGTGTCCGAGGGACGCCCCTGAGCACCGGCCTCTCCCAGCCCTGCCAGTGCCACAGGTCCCCCGAGCAGCCTCACGGGGCCTACAGTCTCTTCTTTCTTTGACTAAGATGAAGTCACACTGGCTGACTGTCTAACGTGCAACTGTGGGAAGAAGGCCTTGCAGGGGGTGGGGTTGATGGTCAACTTGGGTACACGGGGGACACACGGTGCTGAGTCGCAAAGCTGGCACAGCTAGTGACATGGAAGGAAGCCAGGTGTGTCCACAAGACATGTGACTTTGAGATACTGAGAGTTTACATCCCAACCCTGGTGGGATGAAGGTCCCTTCATGTGAGCTTCATTCCTGCTCTACATCTTGTCATCATCAAAGTGACCTGGCTAGTTTTGGAGGTCCCTCAAAGACACCTGATGTCAGACATAATGCTATTGCACACTTAGACTACAGTACAGTGTAAACATGAACTCTTATATACACTGGGAAACGGAAAAGTTCGTGTGACTCGCTTTTGGTCTGGAGCCAAACCCGCAGGATCTCCCAGGTCTGCCTGTATGAAGAACATATGTGAAAATGTCAACCATGGTTATCGCTCAGTTATGGGATTATGGGTCGTTTGTTTTATCCTTCGCCCTTTGCTATAGTTTCTGGAAAAAAACTGGAAAGCTTAAGTGAAGATTTTTGATTAAGAAAACAAATGTCTCCACCTGGAAGAACTGGAGCTGCTTTTCTAGGCTCCAGAAGAATGGGTGTTTCAGCACGTGCTTCGCGGACGGGCGCTTCTGAGGGTCCATTGCGATCATCTTCTCTATTAACTCCCGGGCAATGACATCTTCTACAAAGCAGGAACATAAACATGCAGCTCGTTACCACCAGCCTGAATCCACAAGCAAATACCCAAACCTTGACAGTCTGCATGTCCCGTGACTCAAGGTTCTACTGACAGGAACTCGTTCCAATAACATAAGAGCTCGCACGAGACTTCAGCTGATAAGGAGAGTCCTCACCGCACGGTTAGTGAAAAGGAGTGACTGGAAATACTCGATATCAGAGGCTCGGGTGACACCATGGTGCCTTCACGCACTGGACCCTGGGCCACCAGAATGACACACTGGCTGAACGCTGATGGACATGGAGAGAGAGTCAGGATGAAGTTTAAAAACGAGTGTGGTGCAAAACACTATGCACCATTTCACCTCACTTTTATAAAAATATGCAAACAAGTCTAGATAAATGATGGCAATAATATATACAAAGGTACTAGGAGCAGTTCATCACTGTATGATGGGATTGTGGGCCTTTATGCTAATCTGCTTTGTCTCCAGTGAATAAGGAAAACTAACCCATGAGCAAAACAATAAGATAGTTAAAATTTTTTCAACAGGCAGCAGTGGGGCGTTACAGGCCAATTATAATGTGGGAAACCCTGAAGTCGGGAGAAAGACTTGCCACTCGCTTGCCTGGAGAGCGAGGACCCAGCCCGTCTGTCCTCAGCCCAGGCCATACCCGCTGACCGCCGACCCACACACGGGAGCCCAGTTTGTAGAGCGTGGACTTTCCATCTCCCTGAATGTCGGGGCAGGAAGGGACCTCAGATTATTTAACCCTCACGAGTCACACGCTGGAAAACAGAGGTCCCCAAAGGGGCCTTGCCCAGGTCACACAGGTCATCATGTGACCTGAAGGAACCCGGGAGCTGCTTGGCTTTAGATGGATGGATGGATACCCTACCCAGGCCTCCACCAGCTCCAGACCAAGTTGTCGGTTCACTGAGGCCCACAGGGTGAGCAGCTGGAAAGGAGGGCCTCCGGGGGCGCAGAGCTGGCCCCACCCCCACCCACAGGGGCTGCTCCCGAGCCCCCCGCCCTGCTGCCCGCTCACCGTGCTTGTCGGGGTGCAGGCAGTCGAGACTGTAGGCGCCTAGGAGGATGTTGGCCTGCCGCTGCAGGGATTTGCCAAAAGGGTGGCTGCCCTCAGATATCACGTAGTAAAAGACACAGCCCGCAGAGAAGATGTCCACCGTGTACGTCTGAAAAGAAACGCGGGGCGTCAGAGGCCTTTGAGGGGAAGATTCTCATTCTCGCTCAGCAGCAGAGGAGGGCGTGTTGCTGCTGCTGTTTCCACCTCGAAGGTTCTTGGGAGAACCGGCGGATGGTGCTGACGGCCTCAGAGCAGAGCTGGGCGCCCTGGAGGTGCCACACGAGCGCTGGAGGTCCCAGTGGAGAACTGGGCTCTGGAACCAATGCCTGGGAGGCTTGATGACTCTGCCACTGGGCCCCGGGAGCCCCCTGACCTCTGCATCTCAGCATCTGTGACCATGAAATGAGGATGACCCCGTGGGGCTGTTGTGAAGATTAGACGCATTAATGTGTGAAAACAGTGACTCAAACCAGTGCTCGGCCCACAGGACGCTCTCTCCTCACTGCTAATTATTCTTTACCCAACCAGCACGGAACCCTTGTGGGCTGGGATGTTTGTGCGTTTGTTTCCCTGTTGTACCCTCAGGGACACACATATGACAGGTCTTAAAACTCTGTTAATAAATGAAATAAAAAGAGTTTTTGGTTCAAAAAAAGCCCCAGAAAGAGATTATTTGGCAAGTTTCCAGTGAGGTCATTTTGACGTTATCTGATAACACATCTCACTTATCCTGGGAAGCCATTCCGTGTCCATGGATGAAATGTGCACGTGTGATTTCTAGTTTGTCTACGTGGGGAGGACCACGGGGGTGGCTCCCCAGCATGGCTTGGGTCCCTCATGCCAGGCCCCCCTCTCGGATTCTCCACCCGATCGATGACGTGAGGCTCTAGTGAGAGAAAGCTGGGAGCTCGTCACCTGCCTCACCGGAGCCCCAAGAGGTAAACAGAGCAAATGTCACCATCCCAGACAAAGACACGGACAGAAAGGTTCAAGGAGAAGCCCAGGGTCACTGCTGGATAGTGACAAATCTGGACAAAATGTGGGTCTTATTCCCAAGCCCAGTCATGTTTATTCTACTTCACCAGAATGTTCCCTAGGTGGGTGACAGATTCGGGACAGGAGGAACAAGTCCACCACCACCAAAGCTCTTACCTGACGGCCACGTCTCACCTACTGACCGCATCATCGACGCTCCCCGTTTTCTGCAGCCTGTGCTGCCCAACTCCCCAGCATCGTCGCCACTCACTCTGCCCTTCGTGCTGGGCCCCTCTGCCCCCAACTCTATGAGCTCATCTCTAGGCTTTACATCCTTTCCCAAACTCATTTCTGCCACTTGTCCTTGTAGTGTAAGTACTCCATAAGCTGATAAAATACACAGGCCATCAAGTCTGAGGTAAGTTGAATCTTTGGAGAGACAATACGACGGCGTTGCTACAAAAACTGCTGCACAGCAAAGGAAACTATAAGCAAGACGAAAAGACAACCCTCAGAATGGGAGAAAATATTTGCAAACGCATCAACAGACAAAGGATTAATCTCCAAAATATATAAACAGCTCACCCAGCTCAATATCAAAAAACAAACAACCCAATCAAAAAATGGGCAGACGACCTAAATAGGCATTTCTCCAGAGAAGGCATACGGATGGCCAAGAGGCACGTGAAAAGCTGCTCAACATCACTCATTATTAGAGAAATGCAAATCAAAACGACAATGAGGTATCACCTCACACCGGTTAGAATGGGCATCATCAGAAAATCTACCAACAGTAAATGCTGGAGAGGGTGTGGAGAAAAGGGAATGCTCTTGCACTGCTGGTGGGAATGTAAATTGATACAGCCACTATGGAGAACAGTATGGAGGTTCCTTGCAAAACTAAAAATAGAACTACCATATGACCCAGCAATCCCACTACTGGGCATATACCCAGAGAACACCATAATTTAAAAAGACACATGCACTCCAGTGTTCATTGCAGCACTATTTACAATAGCCAGGTCATGGAAGCAACCTAAATGTCCATCAAGAGATGAATGGATAAAGAAGATGTGGTACATACATACAATGGACTATTACTCAGCTGTAAAAAGCAATGAAACTGGGACATTTGTAGAGACATGGATGGACCTAGAGACTGTCATACAGAGTGAAGTGAGTCAGAAAGAGAAAAACAAATATTGTATATTAACACATATATGCGGACTATAGAAAAATGGTACAAACCAACCGGTTTGCAAGGCAGAGACACGGATGTAGAGAACAAACATATGGACAAGTGGGGAAAGCAGGGAGGGTTGGGGGGGGAATGAATTGGGAGATTGGGATACCAAATTTTACACTCTAAAAATATGCAGTTTATTGTAAAAAATAAAAAAAGTAAAAAGTAAAAAAAAATAAAGAGAGTTGATATGCAAAAAAAAAAAAACACCTGCTGTGGAATTAGAAGTGGGAGACTCGACTGTAAGTGACAGGACATAAATAGCTGAAAGCTAGGATTCTGCTCTCAAATTGCTCAGGAGGTGTTTGAAAGGTCTGAGTCTCCGTCTAGAAGTCACAGTGAGGGAGCTTTATGCAAAAGAGATGAACATCTCCATCCAGTTGGACCCAAAGTCAAAAAGGGACCCTGTCTTACAGCAAAGACTTCTCTTACTTAAAGAGTCACAATACTTACTTTAAGTTAAAATTAAATGTTTAAGGACCTCCCTGGTGGCACAGTGGTTAAGAATCCGCCTGCCAATGCAGGGGACCTGGGTTCGAGCCCTGGTCCAGGAAGATCCCACATGCTATGGAGCAACTAAGCCTGTGCACCACAACTACTGAGCCTGTGCTCTAGAGCCTGCAGCCCACAACTACTGAAGTCTGTGTGCTAGAGCCCGTGCTCCGCAACAAGAGAAGCCACCGCAATAAGAAGCCTGTGCACCACAATGAAGAGTAGCCTCCGCTCACCACAACTAGAGAAAGCCCATGCACAGCAATGAAGACCCAATGCAGCCAAAAAATAATTAATTAAAAATAAAATAAAATAAAATGTTTAAGGTGTATATGTATTCTCTTATGATTCTTCATCGTAACTGACTTTTCGGATTAACTGACTAGCTGCTGATCCCCAGTGAGCTGGATAAGAGGGCTCTACTATAGTTAACCTATCTTAGGATGGCTGATCCCACCCAGGTCTGATCAGGGAAGCACCAGACAATCCTCCAATGTCTTGCTAGAAAGCAAGGTGCTCAAACACGATTGGGCCCTCAGCAGAAGGATGCAGAAGCCAGGCTGAAGGGGCTCCTGTTGGCCAAATCTGGAACAATTTGAGTATCAGAAGGAATAGGAACAAAACCTCAAACAAACAAAAACAAATAAGGGCTATACTGGATGATATTCCTATTTTTTTTAAATCCATGAGTCCATAGTGATTTTTTTTTAAAAAGAAAGGAACAGAAAGGGGAGGGACTTCCTAGGTGGCTCAGTGGTTAAGAATCCACCTGCCAATGCAGGAGACCCACGTTCGAGCTCTGCTCCAGGAAGATTCCACATGCCATGAACCATCTAAGCCCATGTGCCACAACTGTTGAGCCTGTGTGCCACAACTACTGAAGCCCATGCACCTAGAGCCCATGCTCTGCAATAAGAGAAGCCACTGCAATGAGGAGTCCGTGCACCGCAATGAAGAGCAGCCCCTGCTCGCCACAACTAGAGAAAGCCCACGTGCAGCCAAAAAACAAATAAATAAATTGATAAAAAAAAGAAATAGAAAGGGGATATAAACAAAGCTCTTCTTTACAGAAAAATGCCAGCTAACAAACGTAGAATTTCTGTGAATGGACTGACTCGGGCACGGATGGCCAGTGGGTGCTGAAGCACTGGTGGGTGACTATGGGGACGGGGTACTCACGCTCTGCCAGAGCACCGCCCCACACAGGCCTAACAAAGGGGAGGTGCCAGTGTCACCACCCGCCCAGGCAGGCCAACTCGGCACCACCAGTAGGGGTACGTAATAGTACAGCCCAACTGTGACTGTTCTTGCGAAAAACATTTACCTTGAACCTAATCGAGCCTTTAGACCTAGTCTAGTTCACAGGAAATACAAGGAACAGACTGGCAAGTTCAACACCACTCAGAGGAAAGGAGAGAGTGAACCCTGAGTGGGGCATTCTACAGAGAAGTGACCAGACTCCGCAAAGAGCCACTGTTGTGGGACAAAAAAGATGGGAGGACTGTGTCGATTAAAGGAGAGAGAATCAAATGCCATGCAACAAACACACTTGGTTGGGTCCTGGTTTACAGAAACCAGCTCTGTAAGAGACCTTAGGGAACAACTGGGGAAACGTGAACATGGATTGAATACTAGGTATCACGGAGACACTACTAATGGTTGAGGTGATCGTGGTGAGGTAGTTAGGAGGCAGAATGTACTTGTCTTTGGGAGACATGTGCTGAAGTATTTAAGGGTAAAGGGCTGGGAGGCCTGCCAGTTATATTCGAATGGTTTCAGGAACAGATAGAAAGTGAAAAATATTGACAAATGTTGAATCTGGGTAGAGGTACTGAGGTATTCACTGCTCTCAATTTTCTGTATGTGTAAAAATTCTCAAAATAGAAAGTTGGAAAAACAAAAACAAATTTAAAAAAGAATGAAAACTGGAAGTTTTCTCACCTTATGCAAGTCCTGATTTCACAGTTTCTCAAAATAAGGGGGGGAAAGGATTGGAAGAGTAGGGGGAAAAACAAACAGCTGCTCACATGTGTGCCTTTCATTCACCTGAACAGGAGACAGTGTTAAAGTGCCAGCAGTGTGCTGCCGGGAGAGAAGCCCTTTGCTAAAGAAACGTCCCTCACGGGCAGCGAGCACTCCAGCCCCAAACGCAGGACTGGAGCTTCTGACATCTAAAGGTACGAGAGGCTGGTTCTGCAGTTTTCACAGAGCTGCACACATTACTCACAGGGTTCTCCTTGCAGTCTTCGCTCAGCATCTCCGGGGCGATCCAGCCTTCTGTGCCGGGCACCCCTGAGCGGCGGCTGAAGCTGTGCCTGCCTACGGCCAGCTTCTTGCAGAGGCCAAAGTCGGAGATCATGGCCTTGATCCTGCCGTGTGCGTTGGGCATGGAGAGGAGGATGTTGTGGGGCTTCAGGTCTCTGTGAACTAATACAAAACTCCAGGTGAGTCCAGTGCTTGGCTTCCTTCTGCAATGGGGATGAGCCCTCCTCGGAGTCCCAATGGATCCGCTGCTGCCTGTAAAGGTTCTACTTCTCAAATGTGTAAGTCCTCATGTTCTTAGACACCTGGGACACCGGCGATGTAGCAAAGAGCTTCGCCAGAGGCGAGGCCCACCTGAGCAAGCTGTCACCCTGCCCGGGAAGGGGAGGCCTCTCACCGATGTTGAGGGAGTGCAGGTGGGCCAGGCCTGAGGTGGTCTGCTGCAGCAAGGTGATGGGCTCCAGGCCGAGGTGGGCAAAGTCCTTCTGTTCCACATACTGCAAGAGACATGAAGACTGGGTCACTGTACAGGGCCCTCGGGACTCAGCCCCTCAGCACACCTTCTCTCTCTTTTTTAAGTGATTCAATTTTAGGTTTTTGCTTTAATTAACATCTGGTATTGGGTCAGTTCTTTTTCTTTGATCATATTTTAAGAAATGGGAAGTTTTACTGACAATATTCTCTGTCCAAATCTGTATTTTCCAGCAGACTTTCTCCTGAAGTCATAGGCTGGTTTAAACAAGCAAACAAAGCTCCAGCTTTATAATGAGATGATGACAGGGTAAGAAACCCAAGTTCACTGCCTCATACAGGTAAGCCTGCAATGAAGCCAAATGATTCTGAAATAGTTTCACAGCCTGGAAACTGAGCAAAAAGGGGTTGGAGGGATGACCTTCATGACCGAGTCATCAACCAGCATCCTCCTAGCCTGCACCAGCCTGACCAGCGATGGGAGGAAGGACTGACCAGGTTTCCTGGGGGCCAAGAGGGACAGAGGTGACAACTGCAACCACAGACTCCCCCAGGACTGAGGGGACCACACAACCAAAGCTGGTGAGAGGGAAATCTACATTTCCACTGTTTGTGGTTAAACGGATACATACCCTTGTCAGCATGTATCAAACCGTACATTTAAAATGAATACGTTGTATTGTAACTTCAATAAAGTTAATAAAAAGAAATTTAAAAAATAAAGAAACTGGCAGTCCCTAAAACCCGGCATGAGCTGCTGGGAGAGGGAGGCTGCGGTGGCGCCGGCAGAGCCATCAGTGACCCGGGGCGCCCACCTCCTGCAGGGTGGCCGCACACAGCTCGATGGCGATGTACTGGAACTGCCGGTCCCTCTCCGTACAGAAGTAACGGATCACGTTCGGGTGCTCATCTGACTCTCGCAGCAGCTGGACCTCACGGTCTGCGAAACTAAAACACTCGGGGAGGATCCTCTTGACGGCCACGTCGCGGTTGTCAAACATGCCCCTGCAGGATGAGGAGCGGGGTTGGGTGTGGAGGGGCAAGTGGGCTGTGCAAAGCCCTGGGCCCATGGGGCCCCTTCCACCTGATGCAGCGGCCGTCTTGACGGCCTCCCAGCCCAGGGGGCCCTGACCAACCACCTGGTGGCCCCATGGTGGCCATCTCTTCCTTCCCCAGGGGAACTCTTCCATCTGGTCACCGCAGGGACCCCGCTGAGCACCTGGAGCCGACGGGAGTACCCAGGTGAGGTGGTGAAGGCTCAGGGCTCTCCAGGCCACTCACCGGTACACAATTGTGCCCTCAGCTCCATGGCCGAGGACGTCCTTCGGACAGAATGAGATTTTTCCAACCATCACCATGCTGATTTCCTCACCTGGGACAAAACAGGAAAAAGGATAAACACAGCCTAAGCCACCTTGAGGCTAGAGTGGCCATGAGCTTCCTGAGCTCAGGTTAAGGGTTGAGGATTTCAGAGGCTCTATGGCCCCAGGGACCCGGTAACCAGGAGCCACTGGGTCCTCTCCCCAGTCACACCCAGGGCCACTTCCTCCCCCACCCTGCCCTCTGTTCCTGCCTTTACATTAATGACTGTGAGGAGGGAAGCCTGAAGAGAGGGCTTCTCTACAGATCCACCTAAAGGTCTCCATCCAAAACACTCAGGTAGTGACGGGGGACCCGTGAAACGGAGAGACCAGCAGCAGAGTCTCCAGGACTCAGGTCTCCTGCACTGGTTCTGTGTCAATCCCCTAAGAATACTGGCCCTGACAGCTGGCCTGAGCCCACCTCCTGAATGAAAGTGGGTCAACAGCTGTGCTTTTACACGTGGCCACTGGCCGGCCTCGGGGATGCTCTCGAACCAGACGGCCAGTGTACCTCTGGTCAGCAGCGATTCTCAGCAAGAGGAAGGGAGGGCCCTGGTGGCCCTCAGGAGGCCCTCTGTGGGTGAGAGGCTGCGGGATGGGGCAGAAGCCCAGCCCCCAGAGTGCGAGGGAGGGGGTGAGACCTCCGTGAAGCCTCGGGAACAGCACGTCGTAATCCGTGGAGACCCCTGGGAAGGGTAGACAGCACTGAAACGGCAACTGGCTTTACCCTCGTCGTCCTGTTCTGGGAAGGGGCTGGCGCCAGCCCTGGAGACGGAGCCGTTGGAGTGGACTGAGTGGTTGGAGGCTCTGGGGGTCGTGCTGGGGCTGCTGGTGGCCGAGCTCTCCGAGCACGGGCCGGACAAGTCCAGGAGCTCGACGTCCTGAGCCACGTCTCCAGGGGGGTGGAAGGGCAGCTGCTGCTGCTGCAGGAGCTGGATCTTCTCCAGTTCCTTCTGGAACTGCTGGTGCTGGAGCTGCCGCTGCTGCCGGATGCTCTGCGGAGAGAAACACACACCTGGCCTGGTGCAGCTGTGCGCACCTGCGAACAGGCGTGAGGGACAGGACAGGCTGTCTGTGGTGGCAGTGGAAGCGAGCACAGTCGAGGTGACCCCACGGGGCAGGACGAGGCCAGTGAGAAGCCCGCGGGGGCGGAATCCGGTCAAGACTGGAGCTCTTCCTGCCAGTCAGACTTCCCAGTACACCTATCCCCCAACTGGAGGGGCCCGGCAGGGGCCACGGAGGAGGGATTCCTCAGTAGGTGGAGGGCTAGGCCAGATGGAGGGGCTTCCATTCAATTCTACAATTCTAGGGGAGTTCTGTGGCGGTCCAGTGGTTAGGACTCTGCACTTTCACTGCCAAGGGCACGGGTTCAACCCCTCATCGGGGAACTAACACCCCCCACGCCACGTGGTATAGCCAAAAAAAAAAAATCCATGAAAGTCTGGGAATTGTTGCAAGAGTGAAACCAAACAGGAAGAATGGGTACCAGGTGGTTGAGAGCATGGTGGACACAGGGAAGACCCGGGCTTGCTGTGTACCGTGGCTGTGCAACTGGCGGACGTGGGTACACAGGTCACCAGCAGCGCAGAGGCAGGGACGCCACTGGGGCTCGGAGCCTCCCGGCCATCCACCCACAGCCACATGGCCGGGACGTGGCAGAGCGGGGCTGAAACACGGGGAGCCTGGCCGAGGTCCCACTCCCACTTCATCACGCTGCCTTCCCCGCACCCCACACGCCTCCCCTTTATTCTGGACATTCCATCAGTTTGAAGCAGCGGTGACCTGTGATTACTAACTACTACCCCATGCGTGGGAAGGAGACTGCAGGGACGGGTGTGTAGCCAACATCCCCCTGGGAGTTTTCTAGAGATCTCGCTCTCTCTCTCTTTCAACTTGGGTTGCAATCCTGGAAATTCCATCTACTAGTTGAGTTACCTTGGGAAAATTATTTAACTTCCCAGAGTCTAGTTTCTTTCTTTGTGGGTAGGAAATAGATAGGAATAAGAACTGGGTGAGATAAGAAAAATAAAACAATGTAGGTGGACATATTTTGACAAATGGAAAGTGCCATGAAGGGCCAATCATTCTCCTTCCTCCATGGGGATGTGAGCTTTTGGAATGCTCTAAGCATCTTGATGAAAAAAACAAAAGAATATTCCTTCAGGGAATTCCCTGGTGGTCCAGTTGTTAGGACTCTGCACTTTCACTGCTGAGGACCCCAGGTTCAATCCCTGGTCAGGGAATAAGATCCCGCAAGTCATGGAGCGAGGCCAAAAAAAAAAAAAACCCCACAGTATTTGTTCAGAATATTTTACCCAACCCACAACCTACTCAACTACATAATTTTATTTATTTTTTTCCTTTTAAAAAGATCAACTACACAATTTTAGCCACTTATTTCCAACTAGAAAGTTGAAGGAATAACCATGCCACCTTTTTCACTCCATTTGTTATCTCTAACATGCAGTTTGGGTTTTTTTTAGATTTTTTTTTTTAATGTGGACCATCTTTAAAGTCTTTATTTAAGTTGCTACAATATTGCTTCTGTTTTATGTTTTGGGTTTTTGGCTGCCAGGCATGTGGGATCTTAGCTTCACAAGGCATGTGGGATCTTAGCTTCCCAAATAGGGATCAAATCCACACCCCTGCACTGGAAGGCTGAGTCTTAACCACTGGACTGCCAGGGAAGTCCCTAACAGGCAGTTTTTAAGGGAGGAAAGTTTGACAGATTTTCATCTATATGCATGGTCTTAAAAAAGAAAATACAGTTAAGTATTTAAAATGGTCTGCAAGCAAGGTGTCCAAATTAGTTTTTGCAGTCAAACTGATAAAATGTAGGTACAAAACTGTCCTTCCCTGAGAAGCGAGTGTCTCTTTAACTACAATGTTTTTGAAGATAAGCCAATATTGACTTTTTAAGTCGGAAAAGAAATGTGTTTGTTTGTTTGCCGCCTTTGTCTGGACCTCACTGACATCAGGTAATGGGCTGAGGTTCAGAAGCACGTGGGAGGGGACAGGGAAGGGGCGGAGCTTTACCAGGGGGTAGGTGATGATGAAGGCCACCCAGCCGACCAGCAGGAAGGTGCTCAGGATGATGGTGGCCATGTCCTTGAGCATGGAGTCCACAGGGGCCTCGGGCTTGGCGGGGGCATGATCGAACTTCTCTTCCACGTCCGGAGACACCGCGGTAGGTGCGTTTTCTGAAGTCTGGTCAACCAGGTCGATAACCTTGCATGGGAGAGAGTGGCGACATCACTGCAAAATTTCTAGCCAGATATACATTAGCCAAACAAGAGAGGCAATGGCTATTTTTGAGGAAGGACTATGCTGTGAAATGTGCTGGATTTTTTTAAAGCCCACCCAAAGACCACAAAACCAGGTAACTGCTGCCTTTTTCAAAGCCTCTACCTTGAGAGGCCACGTACTATTGCAGTGATGGTATCGTTATTCAAAAACGGTTCTTAGAGAAATATTTTTGAAAGTGCCTTCAGATTCTATATTCTTTCGAAAATCCTTATTAAAGGCAAAAACATCCCTTGATGGTATGATGTGATGTTTGGGGGAACTCTGAATCATAGGTAACAAGTCTGGCAGAAGGCTGGTAGTCAATCTGGTAATAGCATTTCACATTAAAAGGAAAACCACACATACACACACACCACATGCACACACACACAGCTATAAAGTAATAAAGCCGCTTTCTTACGTTGCTTGTAAACTTTCAGTGCGACTCCAAACACAAAATCATTTATTCAAGCAGTCCACTTTTTTTCAAAGTTTTTAAAAAGTATCAGAACCCTTTGTTAAAGCCCCAAATCAACTCAGATAAAGTGGTGCGTCTGCCGAAGCCCCTCAGAACCTCTAGGATGTCAAGGAAAATGCATTGATTTGTTCTCGAACATCTACTGCTCCAGGTGTGCCAAGATCATTTGTTTGATGAAATGGACACACAGCCTCCTTGGCATCCCACACACCCAGAGCTCTCACCCCCCAGACTGACCCACAGTGCCCTCCCTCCCGCCACACTGTGACCCCTCCCGTGCGTGGCGGGGTGTGGGTGGCGTGGCTGGTGGCAGCTGAGGAACGTTCCCTAAGCACGTGACCAGAGACAACGCTCATTCGGTTTTATCTGCTCGTGGGTTTGTTTTAAAAAGTTAGTCTTACTACCAGATAAACGCACCTCAGAGTATTTTAATGGACTTTTAAAGGACTCTGTTCAAGATTAAATGATTAAATAGGAAAATCTCAACTACAGCCATCTCTGGGTGTTAGATGAAGGGTATTGTTTAATTTTCTTCTTTACACTTTTATTTTCTAAGTGTTTAATAACAAATATGCTTGGCTTTAATCAGAGCAAAATCAGATCAAGACTTCACGGCACCAATGCTGTCTCCAATCTGGCTACCTCCGGAGATGAGGGGCAACTCAGCGCACCCCAGAATCTTCAGCGTCCATGTGGTTTTCTTTCCCTTTCTCTCTGGATAAAATCTAAATCTCTGGTCTGAATTTTTTTTAAAGAACTTTTATTGAGATACAGTTAACACACAATAAACTGCATATATTTAGAGTGTACAATTTGGTATCCCAATCTCCCAATTCCGTCCCCCCCAACCCTCCCCGCTTCTGGTGTGAATCTGACACGACCACAGCCCCCACATCAGCCAACCACTCCCCTCCTCCTCTTACACTGCCCACAGCCCCTTCTCAGTCACAGGCCCCCCCACCGCAGGGCTCCCGGAGTTGCAAGCCCGGATGGTCAGACCCCCAACCCATCCCCCGGGCTCCCACTTCCACCCTCCTGCAGAGCCACCCTCCAGCCTCCCCACCTGCTCTGTGCCCCGGAAGGCTGCCCACGTGGGCAGAGCGATGGTCTCCCTGCCCCCTGGTTTCCCATGAGACACCAGCAGATGAGATAGAGCTGAAGTTCTGCGGGGCTGCCGAGGGCCTCACCTGACGCTCCAGGCTCCTGGTCTGGGGCCGGATCCACTCCCTCCCCACTGGCTTCAGGCCCACGTACGCTCAGAGAACCCTGGGACTGCCCACGGTGTGAATGAAAACTCCCCTCGAATCATCCTAGTCTGGCTGGCTGTCTGCCTCTAGCTGAGACCTTGACAGCACACTCTGTCTCCCACGGCTCAGGAGGGTGGCCTGGGCCAGGGTCTCCCCACCACCCCACACCCATTCTGCAGGTGCCCTGGGTCCCTGACACACTGAGCGGCCAAAGCAGGTCACTTGCAGCAGTCCACGCCTGGGCTTCAGAAAACTTCAGTCTCCCAACCTGCTCTCTTCATCGGCTCTTCACTCACTGCCCAGCTTGGACCACGGTTCCCCTGTAGCCATGTGATCCCATCTCCCCCTGCTCCTCACCGGGCATCCTTGGATGCGGTCAGGCTGTCTCCTCAGCCCCAGAGCTGGACGTGCAGGGTCAGCCCCTCTCCAGGCCTTTACCTCTGCCGTGCTCCCCTCCAATGCCCCCTGCCTCTCCCATGGCCTCCCCAGAAGCCCCCTTCCCCCCCAACAGTCCTCAGCACTTGGTTTGCTGTGGATTCCAGGCCTCCTGAGTGGACTGCAGGCTCTAAAGGCAGGACAAGTGCCTTATCCCCCAGCACCTGACACAAGGGGCCGGCGACTGACTGTCCACTTCCCCACTCACCTCCTCAAAGCTCTTCTTCTCTGAGTCGGCAGGAATCACATTCTCCCGGTGTTTAGGCAGATTGTTGGGGAATCTCTCCAGCATCTTGGTAGACGCAGACAGTGGGGTTTCGTGGTGTCCTGTGAGAGGAAGCACAGCCTCTAAAGAGAACAGTTTCCCCACGTGGTGGTCACACTCGATGCTAAGCCCAGGCAACAGCCGCTACCCAGTGAGGGGCCCACGATGCAGCAGCTCATGTGTGTAAAGTGAGAGGAAGTGGGAGGCGGTGACCAGAGGGATTCCATCAGGACAGAACTTTTATTCCTCGATGGCGTGAGTGCAGTATTCTGAACCTCACAACAGGGAGCAAAGAGGTGTCCTTGTCGCAAGAGGGGTCGGTGCCTCCGGGGCACGTTCAGAGCAAGGCTGGTGCGGATAATCCCTGATGGAGGCCATACGCTTGGAAGCGTCACTAAAAGCTCAAGGAGGTCTTCCTTCAACGCTGACCCCGTCACATCACTCCACAAAGGGTACCAAGTCCCCAGCCTGGTGTTTAGATCTCTCAGGTGGAGCTCTACTCCCACTACCTAAGCCCGAGCTTCCCTCTTCAGGAGATAGCACGTTTGCTGGATGGACTGGGGCCCCGGGTCCCTCTGTGTTCCTTCACTCTTCCCCACACAACTATTTCAACGCCGCCTAATATGCATTCATTACAGCTTTTTTTTTAAATTTTTTTTTGCGTTTTGTTTTGTTTTTTGGCTGCGCCTTGTGGCATGTGGGATCTTACTTCCCCAAACAGTGGCTGAACCCGTGCCCCCTGCAGTGGAAGTTCAGAGTCTTAACCACTGGACCGCCAGGGAAGTCCTTGTTACACGTTTATTGAGCATCTATTGTGTGCAAATTACCATACGAGGGAAAGAGCTGAATAAAATAAGGAATGAGACTTGATGTGGCTGGACAATCTCTTCAGCTCTGAAGTTAAACAACTCCACCCACCTCCCAGAAGAGCCAGTCACTCTCTCAAGCTGGGCTCTCAGCACCCTGACGGCTTTCTTCTCTGGTCTCTCAGGGCAATCAGATCTTGCCCCAATTCCAATCTCACCCTGTGATCTGTCCTCCGTTCTCCCAGACCTATCAGGGATTGTATGGTATGTATTTCCAAGACAAAAACAAACAAGAACTAGTCTAAGCTACGTACATTTTTCATCTGGAGAAATTAGGTCAGTTCTCTATCTACACTGCGACACTCTTTGTCAAGGGAAGCCCAAGTTTGTTTTGAGCCACCACCAAGCTCCCCTTGTCTTCCAAAGAACGCTGAGACGGCAGGATTTCCTGAACTGGCTTCAGACCTCTGACTCGGACTTGCCGGTGGGGCCCAGGGATCTGATCTGGAGTCCCTCCAGGTACCTCTGAGGCTCACTAACAGGAGACCGTCGTGCTAAGAGCAATGGGTACACGCTATCCTGTACTGTGGCGCCCTGTCCACTGCTCTCAGAGCTCCCAGTCCTGTCCCTTGGCAGGACACCTCCCAACAGACTGCGTCGGAAGGGATTAGCCCGAGTCCCCTCTTCCTCCTGTGGTTCTTGTACACAGGCCTCCCCCGTAGCGGGGTCTTCAGCAGTATCACGGAGTGCACTCTGAAGTGGCTGTGTTACAAACATAATTGTGAGATCCTGAAATGTTTCTGTACAAACAGAACCTGGTCTTAGTGATGTATCTGTCATCATCCAGTTACGTCCAGGCTCCAGGGCCGAAAGCACAGGCCCTGCCCCGAACCTCCTGGATCAGGAGCTCCAGGGGTCACGCGTGTCTAGCTCCCAGGTAAAGCGGAGAGAACCCTAGGTTAGGGCCACTGCTCTGGGGCGACCCACAGACCACACCGCTCAAGCCAGGAGTAGCTGTTTTATTTTCAAGATTAATGTGAGTGTGGGGGTATCCTTAATGCCTTCCACAAACAGCAAATCAAAGGACATATGTGGACATAAACGAGCATATCCTTTCACTTGTGACCCTCCGTCTACACAAAGATTGTCATGCAGTCCTACTACTTCACTTACAAATGACCAGCTTTGGAGTTTCTGAAAAGGGCCTTTGGAACTGTGGGGTGCACCCCTAACTACTTCTTTACACTTTGTTGGGCTTCTCAGTTTTCTTACTTGGACGACCTTTCCCTTTTAAGAGGATATCATTTTGCAAAGGAGCCATGAAGACTTTCTTCTGGATCTTTTATGGTCTCACACATTTCCTTGGTTTCCAATAAATTTTTCACTTCTTAACCACTGGTAGACAGTCAACGTACCCTTTAACTGCTATGTAAAACTAAGTGGCCCTGTTATTTTAACAGCCTCTGCCCATGAGTTCCTTTTTTTCCTACACTCTGGGCCCATTCACGCATGCCTTCCAAACTACTTCTGTTCAAAAAAGCGTAGAATTATCTTGTTATCTCCTTTGCCCATTATTTGGTAAAAATAATAACCAGAAGAAAAATGGCTACAAGGAGTCAGGTTGAACAAAGAACAACAAGGCCTGGACGACTAGGAAGGGACTGATCGGGCTCCAGGACATCCAGTTTCCTCCCTGGGACGCCCAGTTACACACCCCTGTCCAGGTGCCAGTGCCTGGCTGCCTCCCGGGCCCTGCAGTCTCCCAGGCTGCCCCCCACCCATTTCCTGGCGCCCCCAGGCCGGACTTCTCTCTGCCGTGGTCCCAGTCAGCACGAGCACCGGGAGAGAGGATGGGGAGGCAAAAGCTCCGGGACCCCCACGGGGCTGCGTCCCCACCCCTCCCACCTCTGGGGCTGGGAGGCAGCAGAATCAGGGAGGGGGCGCCACACAGGAAGGGCAAATCTGGTCAAGACGACGCCATCCTGCTCTAATGACTTGGGACACTTGCCAGAGACCCAGCTCCTGTCAAATCTGCCTTCATCTGTCACACTCACTGCCTTTGGGTGTCACCTCAGCTTCTTATCTCTGTGGCGGACAGGGGCTTCCAACTCCAGGGCCATCAGCTGTGGCGGCAGAAATGGAAGAGAAGGAAAAAGGGACCGCCCCACGCACCCGGGACTTCTGCACCCGACTCCAGCCTCCACGTCTTCTCCACCCTCGGTCCCTCCGGGGTCTTCCGCCCTCTCCTTCCCCAGCCCCTCCTGCCCACGCCCACACCCACTCCCAAGTGACTTCTTCCACAGAAGCCGCCTGTTTCCTTAACTCTACATGAGGGTAACGAGGGTGCAACCTTGCACAGGGTCCCTGCGAGGAATAAGGGAATACTCTAGAATGCTGCATGCCTGGTCCGTCAGGGACACGTGACAGATCCCTGCACAAAGACTGCACTATTCAGACTGCAGTTCTGGAACATAAGTGAAACGATTTTTGAGAACTGACTTGGTAACACAGCTAGCCTGTTTATTTTCCTTGGAGGTGAAATATTCCAAGGTCTGAAAGACCAACTTGGACATGAACTGAGCGCAGAGCGGAGCTGAGGACCGTAAGCAGCAGTGTTGGCTCTTGGCCACCAGGAGGCAGCACGGGGTCACCGGGGCCCCGGGGCAGCTCTTACCAATCAGCAGCCAGTAGTTGCGCAGGTAGTTGAGCTTGCTCTTCCCTTTGAGCCCGGGGTCGAACTTCAGGTCCGTGCTGGGCGTGATCACACACTCCCCTTTGTCCCCTATGGTGACACCGTCGGTCTGGGGTCCTTCCAGCAAAGGAAGGGTGCTGCCCCGGGGCTGTGAAGACAGACTGGAGTGAGGCTGAGGGCGCCCGTGCGGACAGCAGTGTCCCTGCCCTAAGCACGTGGTCCCAGTGCAGGGAAGGGAAGGCAGAGTGGGACTCAGAGGCCCCAAGACTGGGCGGGAGCAGCCCCCTCCCTCAGGATGTGAGGATGCTGCAATGGTGCCTTTTAAAATTTGGATGACTTTTTTTTTTTTTTTTTGGCCATGGCTCAAGGCTTCTGGGATCTCAGTTCCCCAACCAGGGATTGAACCCAGGCCCAGGGCAGTAAAAGCACGGAGTCCTAACCACCGGACCACCAGGGAATTCCCCTGGATGTCTTTTTAAATGTGGACATCTCTTTAAATTCTTACATCTGGGAACTGGGCAGGAAGGGTGTCTGTGGAATTTCAAGAGGCTACTGTGAGAAGCAGATATAAGTGAAGGAGTTCACACGATACAAGTGACCAGGGTGGGAAAGCTCCAGCCGCGAGCCCGGCGCGGGTCGGGCACCGCTGCACCCAGGCAGGCGCTGCCCTATCGCGGGAGCAGCTGACCAACTCGCTGGGAAGATGCCAACCAAACAGTTCAAACACCGCCGTAAGAACCAAAACGGCGGCCGGGCCCGTTGATGCCTCAGACACTCAGAGACGGGGTGCCTGAGGCAACATGGCGAGGTCCCAAGAGGCTGGACGGGTCACGACAGGATGGACGGGACTAGAGGAGCGAAAAGGAAGACAGGAGAGCATCTGAAGTGTGAGGTGCAGCCTGCACAAGGGCCCTCCTGGAACGCAGGGAGAAGATGGACAGTGCAGCCCCAGAGACACCAGCCGTGGCAGACTGCGCTGCGGGGCTGGCCCGAGGGGGGCCGTGAACCCCAGCTGGGCGTCTAGGAGGCTGCTTCAGTCACGCATCTCTCCTCATGAAGTGCTGACAGGACGTGGTACACATAGAAATTGTGTTTGAGGATTTAAGATCTGTGTCTTGCGTCCTTCGCTAACAGGACATTATATATAATTCAATCATTCTTTGCTAAAATCGAACGGGAGTGTTTCGGAAGCTGCATCTGTGAGCCCCCCCACCTCCACCCCAGAAAGTGGACTTACCACAACAGCAACCCCCTCGTGTACCATTGAGGGGGACGCGTAGAGGCTGGTAGAGTATTTCCCCACATACAGGGTGGGCCTAGGAGACAAACAGATACATGCATCCCACTGTCATTTAATTTCAGGACCCCACAAAAGGGGGCTTTTTGGAGAGAATTACAGTCCCAAATACCACCCCTAGGAGGAAGCACATTAAGCCCCGAGCTCTCTGAGCCATGGGGGTGTGAGGCAAGTTACTTCCCTGGGAACCAGGAGAGCGGACTGCAGGCCCCACTGTCACTGATATCTTCGAAGCGTGCACAGGCCACCTGCCTGCCAGCCGGGGTTTCCTCATCTGCAGATGGCAGGGCTGCACCAGCCCATCCCCACCACAGCCCGCAGAAGGGACCAACGGTCACCCGGGAGAGACTGAAGGCTTGCAACCACCGCACAGCCTCCAAGACGGCTCAACCGGCAAGCGCGCTTTGACAACTGAGGTGCCACCTGAATCCCCACCATAACGTCTTGTGATTCCTAAAAATTCTAGAGATTTTACAGAATCCCTGAGAAAGTCAACTGCTCTTATCTGGATGCCTGAAGCAAAGGGGATGCGCAGGAAATTCCAAACCGGGGTAGGCTTCCGGTGGGTGGCCCATCCCTGGCTGGGGCATCGAGGAGGGGAGGGGCTCTGGCTTTGTCCCTGGCTGTCATCGGCTGCTCAGCCAGACCCCGCTGGTTACTATCCACAGCCAGTCTGGGGTGGGTCACCTACCCCATTCTCTAAACCTCTCTCAACAAACCACCTTACATTTGAACAGTGCTGGAAATTCAGAGAACATTTCACGCTCACTTGATCCTCACAGCTCGGCAACAGGGGAAACCGAGGCTCGGCAAGGCTAAGTGACCGAGTTACAGGCTATTCCCAGGTGGGGATGGAGAACAGGAGCCTGCTGAGTCTTAGCCACACACCCTCACACTTTTCTCCTGATTTTTAAAGCAAATACAACTTACAATAAAATTTTAGAAAATAACTGAAAGTTAAAAACTAAATACTTCTCTCGTATTCCCACCACCCAAGACAGATCCCAATTGCGCTATAGTTATGCTGGCAGCCTCTTTCCTGTCCCCACCCATATTTTAAATTTATTTAATAGTCAAGAATCGGAAGCACCCAGGGGTACCCAGTTCTTAGATTCTGAGGTTTCAGAACAAGCCATTCTTGGCTCTTTATATTCCCCACAGCTCAGGCATGCCCGCCCCGAGCCCTGGTGCCCAGCGCACAGTACTGCACGCTGCTGCCGCCAGGGCCACAGCCGCCCCCTTCCGCCCCGAGTCCCCGACTCACGTCAGCTTGCTCTTGGCCTCCGTCTCCTTGGGGAACGGGTACTTCCACTTGGTGATGCGCCCCACCTCCCCCGACATGAAGGTCAGGTAGCGCAGGGTCTCCACAGCGACATTGACGTGCATCACCTTCCGCAGGCCCTCCCGCTGCCAGATGTAAAAAGCCACCACG
The DNA here is from genome assembly GCF_030028045.1 of Hippopotamus amphibius kiboko. Taxonomy (NCBI): domain Eukaryota; kingdom Metazoa; phylum Chordata; class Mammalia; order Artiodactyla; family Hippopotamidae; genus Hippopotamus; species Hippopotamus amphibius. Next base: position 47,964,271 of record NC_080202.1, on the reverse strand, counting down.
GGGGACGCGTAGTTCTGGATCCACAGGACGTCCCCGGATTCACTGTCCACGGTTACCACCAGCCCATCGCCATTGGACACAAAGTGGGACATTTCTGTACAGATCAGATAAGCACGGCGTGTCGCGTCTCACCCCAGCTTGCGACCACATCCTCTACTCCCCTGGCAAGCTGCAGCCCCTCAGCTAGAGGAAACAAGCCTTCTGGAGTGTTCTCAGATGGCCCCCAAGCAACTCGAATGAACTCACTCAGGCCCTGTGAGAGCAAGTCACTGAGCGCTGCCTGGTGTATAAACATTAAGACAGGGCCACCCCCTCATCTGGTAATGTTCTTTCTTCACTTGGTAATAGCATTCGGGTCAATTAGTGGGAGTAAATACCGAGGAGAAAGGAAGTGATGGAGAGCCTATGAATCCAGCATTTTACAGCCATCATTTCAGACTACTGATCAAGCTGAAAGTTAGGGCTGACCACTGACACTGCCCATGTGTGGCCACAGACAGATCTGTCAGACTTTCAGCTAACACTGTTAAGATGGCAACACTGGCTTTTAGTCTTCATCTGAGTTGGGGGGACGTTTACTAGAGACGTAACTTGGGGACGAGCCACAGTTGGGGAGGGTGTTGTTAATGTCGCAAGCCGATGTGTAATTCTGCTTCTGCTTCCCATGGGCTTGCAGTCAATTCCTTCTGTGACACAGAGGGACTCAGCAAAGTGTGTCCTCCCTCCTCTCAGGCTAACCTTGCCACCATTTTACCCGGGTTCCCTCCGCACGTCTCACCCAGGCCCCTGCCTTCAACACTGACTGCTGAAGTATTTACTACAAGTCCGTGGAAAGTCCAGAACCTGGTGACCAAGAGTGTCTTAAAAGGAAATCCAGTTTTTTGGAGCCAGCATTTCCCCACAGGTCACAAGTACCTGCCCGACCTCACCGAGCCACTGGGGGGACTTACTGTATTCCCCGTCGTCCTCGGGCAGCGTGGCCGCGTAGTCAAAGTAGGTGGCGTTCCACCGGAGCTCTCGGGTTTTGGTGTCGTACATGGTGATGGTGTACTCTGGGGAACACACACCAGCCTGTTACCCGGAGGGGCCACGGCACCCGTGGAGGTACTGACCTCATCTAAATTACAGCAGACGAATCCTCCCTAAATGATGTGTAAGAAAGTCCATGCCGCTGTGTGGGGAGAGACAGGCCACATGGAGGAGGACTGAAGTCCCTGATGCATCAGCAAACACGGCTAACAGCACGTGGTGCAGAGACAGGCTGCCCACGCCGTGCCCTTGAACCCAAGACTCACAGAATCATGAGCAATGTCCCGATGTTGTTTTAAGCCACTTAAGTTTTTGGGTGGTTTATTATACAGTATCACAATAGCTGATATGAGAAATTGGTACCCAGATGGGGGATGGTGCCCTATCAAAAACCTAGACTATGCGGCAGTGGCTTTGGGACCAGGCGGCAGAAGGGGGCTGGGAGAGCAGCAAGGAAACTGCTGCTGGAACTGGAAATGATGACCCAGGTTAGGTAGTGGTGACACAGTTAGTAAGACGACTTCTTGCAGTAACTTGGAAAATAGAAAGCACCTAATGAACTGGTGGGTCTGGCTAAGGAGATTTCCAGGCTGGCTGCAGAAGGCGCTAAATGGTTTCTCTTAACTGTGTATGGAATGACACAAGGCAGATAAGCTAAAGAAGAAACCGTTCAGTTCTCAAGCTGAATCCCGAGGAAACACAGAGGGTCCAGGACTGACGCTCCCGCTAGAAAAGATTCTCAATGTAAGAGATGGTCTTAGGGCAAAGGTCAAGTTCAGGGGCTACCAGTAAAAATGGCTTCGGATCAAGATCAAATCAAAGATGAGGCTGTAAGACCCTTCTTAGAGGCCTCACAAATACTTAAGGTGGTGCTTCACAGACCCTCTGTCAGGTAAGAGGGTTCTCAGAACTCTAAGAGCATTGTCCTGTGCCTTAGAGTGGAGAGATCTGTGCATATGGCTTCACATCTCATGGAGCAGACTATGATTTGACACATGGGAAGCCCACAAGATTTTTAAAGGAGTAATATCAGTGCAGACCAAAAAAACCAGAGACAGTCAAAAATGGGGAAAAAAAAAACAAAAAAAGTTCTGTTTATCCCTAACTTTCTATGGACAAGGAACAGGCTGAGAAAGCTATAAAACCCTAACCATTTCCTAAAGGAAAGAAAGGACTGGGGCTTCCTAGGTGGCGCAGTGGTTAAGAATCCGCCTGCCAATGCAGAGGTCACGGTTCGATCCCAGCTCCAGGAAGATCCCACATGCCGCGGAGCAACTAAGCCCGTGTGCCCAAAAAAAAAAAAAAAAGGACTTCTCGGAGGGAAGGACCAGGCTGCTGAGAACAATATACTGGGGAACCAATCCCAGAGGCCAAGACTGGGCCCTGATCCAGGAAACGTCCCTGCCTTCAGGGTAGGGGAACCCGAAAACCTGTGTCTGGCCGGCCTCCAGAATCACTAAGGACCAGTGACTGCCCCGTGCTTCCTTTCCCTCCCCTGTTGAATGGGAACGTTTACTGCAGCTCTCCTATCTGTGTCACCACTGTATGTGGAGGGGAGGCGAGGGGAGGCGAGGGGAGGCGAGGGGAGGCGAGGGGAGGCACGTGTGTCTTTAACTCACAGGTCTCCAGATCAGGAGGAGCCTCGCCCACTGCCAGACCTGATGCAGATCACAAGCCGCTGGGTTTTGAACCCATGCTGTGGCTGGACTTGGGGAGTCTTGGACTTGGGGAGTCTTGGGAAGGGGGGAGTATATTCTCCATGTGGGAGGGTTGTGAACTATTGCAACCAGAGGGAGGACTGTGGTGCAAGGTCTGAAAAGACCGCCGCCACCAATGCTCCCCATCCCTGTGTCGTATGTGTGAGTCTTCCCACTTAGAGGCTGGGTCCCTTCCCCCTCCCCTTGATTCTGGGCTGGCCCCATGACTTGCACTGACCAACAGACTTCAGTGGAAGTGAAATTCCAGGACTTCTGAGCCCAGGCCTTAGAGGCATTGTAACATCCACTTTTACTCAAGAGGAGAACCCAGCCGCCACCTAAAGGAGTCCAGGCTCTCTGCGTGGAGCTAAACCAAGGCCCCAGACACGTGAGTGAGCCCAGCCAACAGCCTGTGGAGTGAGGGCCACCCATCCCTGCTGAGCCCATGGAATTGTGAGCAGTAAAATGCTGGGGCCGGAAGTCGCTAAGTTAGGGTGGTCTGTTACGCAGAGACGGATGATGGAAACAACAGATCGCATTATACGCCCCCATGCACACTCCACCCGGTGCCAGAGCACAGCCCAACTCCCTCAGACGCCCCAATTCTACCTGGTGAAGGTGGAACCACTGTAAGGCTTTACTTGATAGAAACAGTAAAAACAAACAAACAAACCCTAAGTGGTCACTGCAGCTGGAATATCTGATATTTACGGGGGGGAGGGGGGGGATGAGTGGAGAGTCCTGCAGTTTAATAGAGACCCTCCCCTGTGATTACAGGAGAGCCCAGTCAGCCTCTAGGGCCCAAGATTAGCCTCATTCATTTTCAGAAAAGCACTGTTTTCCACAGCATTTGAAGAAGGGTTCTGTCTCTTTTTCTTAAAAAGCCTTGGCTACCTGAATGCTTAGACCTAAGTTCAGTGCTCAGTTGTAATGAATTCATGCTAGGTTTTGGTGTAATTTTTTCATTCTAAATGTTTTCTTGCTCACTTGTCCTTTTGGCTCTATTTTAGCTATCTGTTCCACAGTTTTTATGGAGTAGTGGTACAGGTAAGGGCTGCACACGTGAAATGAGTCAGATCCCTGGAGGAAAAGGCCACCCACCACCCACCCACTCGCTGCAGCCTCTGAGCACCTGCTACGTGTCAGCAGTGTGCCAGGTGTGGAGACTCGGCAGGTGAACAAAACCAAGTCCTGCCCTCAGGAACCCGAGAGTCCAGCAGGGGAGACAGAAGACGCAAATAGGATTTAGAAACACGCAGCAAGGAGTGCTGAGGAGGAGGCTGGAGGGGGAGGAGGTGGGAAGTGGTGTGGTGATCAGGGCGCTGCTGATGCCTGGAAAGGGCCCCGATGGGCGGTGTGAGTGGCTGTGTGTGCAGAGGATGGAGAGCTGCATCCCCGGGCAGTGGAGGGCGGGGCATGAGGTGGGGAGCGGCTTTACAGAGACAGAGCCTTCTGAGCAGCCCTGGAAAGGAAGAGCGGACACTGGCCAGACAGGCAAAGACATGTGACCTGGTAGAGATGGACCCACTACTCCAAGTTTTAAAAATTAGCACTGCTTATTCTGGGACCTACAGGTAGTGCATCCTGATTGGAAACTGTTTAAGTGAGGGAAAGGCAGCAGGGGAGGAGGCGAACGAAGTAGCAGCTGCATCATGGGGGCTTTGTGGGCTGTGGTGCAGTTTGGACTGTAACCCTGGGGCACTGGGGAGCCACCGGGGGTGGGGTGGGGAGGTCTTATAAAGGGGGACGACATGCTACATCTGTGTGTGGACAAGACTGCTCTGGCCACCTTCTAGAGAATGAAGCCCGGAGGCACAGGGGAGGCTACTTCAGGTCCTTGTTTGCAAACAGGTAGGTTGTGCATGATGAAAGCTTCCTTCTTACCTGTTCGCCCAAGATACAGAAGAGAGGTTGATGGGCAGAGACTATCTGCAAAGGCCGATGACAAAGTCTGCTGCTTCTCCCCGGTCAGGAGGTCAACAACGTACCAAATGTCCTGCTTTTTACCTGCAAGGTCACAAGGACACGCTGTGGTTTACACTCGCCCAATATGGAAAAAAACATCCCTGCCAACCAGCAGCCCAAGATGTTCTCTGCACTGAGAGACAGGCCCGAAATTCTTACGATGCCAAACACATTTCTCTGTTGCTCTGAGGGTGACAAGGTTAACGGTAATGTGGAGATAATAAAACTTCTTGGACCACTGGGTCTTATAACAACTTAATAACCTAGGGTGGTATAAAAATTTCTCCAAGCCTAATAACGTAGTAACTCACGGATTTTTATTGCTCTGATGAGTGGCCTTAAATATGAAAAATCTGGCCTGTAAAGGCAATCCTTTTCCCATAGACTAGGATCTATATAAATCCAGAAATGTACCTAGGGGTTCATCTCCCTGGCAACCATCATTCATATATCTCAACATCCCTACTAATGAGCGCTCATGTAAAGAGGATCTACAGTTACTGTTTATAACTCTAATTAGCTGGTACCTGTGACCAGGCAGTAGCGTTGGTGGCAACCTGGTGGTAACGAGGCCAAGGTTATCTCAGCCATGACCCAGGCCAGTAAGTGGCTCCCCAGCCACATGCTACACCCCTCCCCCTTTCAGCTGGTTAAAAGGTATAAACAGGTGGACAGCGTAGCCAAACAACATGATTAAGAAAACTCTAAGCATACGTATCAGTACCTACAGTTACATACACCAGAGCATCCCACGAATGGCGAGTTCCTAAGAAAGCTGTTTTATAAATACAGGATATTAATACCACTACAATTTCAAGACAAATACAGCTCCCACCTGAAGGTCAACGCCTTCACCGTGATGTGTACGTTTCTGTTTTGTAAGGCTTGTCTTTGTAAGATAAGCCTTCGTAGGACAAGCCTTGTCTCTGGTCCTTGTCTCTTCCTACCTTATTGGCTAAGTTTCCTATTTCAAGGGAACTCTTGGATGCGAGTACCAAGATGCCAGGAAGATGACAGGGCATCAGAATTTGCTAAAGCTACACTTAGTTCTAACAGAGGTAGCATACGTGCCCAGTCCACGTCTGAAACTTGTCCGTGGATCATAACTTTCCGTTCTCAACGACAAATCTCAACATAAGGAAGACCTGAAGAGAGAAAACATCACCAAACAGCCGTGACCAGGATCCCTTTCCATCTGGCGTGGCACCCTTCTGGTTACTTTGAGGACCACCCCAGCCTGCATAGCCCAGCCACCACTTTAATGGATGGATGGAACCACTGCCACAACTTTAAGTGCACCCTAAGTGATGAACTGCCGGTCAGAGCTGGAAGACCAGATGAAAAACAGTGACACCGACGGTGAGGAGATGTTCAGAGGGGCCTGGAGGACAGAGACAGCCTGTGCTGATCACTTCCTCTGAATGCCCGGGCTGGGGGCTTCCTCATCCTGAAGGTGTAGAAGGAAGCAAGAGCCCCAGTCTCCTTAGACGAAAACTTAAAATCCAGCTTGGGCCTGCACTTGAGGCCCAGAAACACACATAAAGCTCCCTAGGCATGAATAGGCAATAAGCACTTTCAGTTCCTCAGAAAGAAAGCTGCTTTATAAACACAGGATATTATTACCACTATGCTTTCAAGATAAGTACAGCTCTCCTTTGTGTTACAAATGCATTTTTATTGACATTTTGGCAGCAACATGGTAAAAGAAAAGCAGCTGATCTGATGCTTTGAAAGATGTGACCCCTGTAGGTATGAAGGCAGCTTATCTGAGCAAGCTGTTAAGTGCTGTTTTTATCCCATATTCTGATAGCAGGAAATACTTAGAAAGCCCTATAATTAATAGGCAGAGCCTGGCTTCCCTTTCTTGGCTTGGACAATTGTATTCACTTTAAATTTCATCCAGTTGCTCCTGGGTATGTTGCAATCTGTAAATCGCAGGGGTAGGTCAACACAGCAGCTAAAAGCTTGTTCAATGAGTAACCACATTAATGGTGTCGAGTCTGCTCCCAAGTGGGGGGAACCCTTTCTTCACTGGTCAGCTGATCCTGGCGTGAACTAGCACAGCCAAGGCAGGAAAGACCTTTCCCTGAAGGGCCGGTGGGGGAATGACCCTACACCTCTCTCTCAGACGCACCGCTTTCCCAGATTCTGGGGTTCACTTCCAAAAGGGATCAAAGTTTCAGGAACACTAACCCATGTAGAGAATTCCATCTGAACTTCGGCACGGGGACGCCTGCACCAATTCCGGGATGGTAAAGGGAAGTTTCTTTATAAAAAAAAAAAAAAAAAAAGGAAAAGAAAAAAAAAGTTAACCAAGTCTTGTGCAATTATTACAATTTCACTGCACAGTCTGTTTCTGTTACCCAATTCTGCTAAAAAGAGAGGAGCACTGTTGATGGTAGATGGGAGTTTTCCTAACTGGAAACCAAGGAGAAGGGGCACCCCAGGCTCCCCTATCCACTTTGGACAAGCCCTCGGCTCCCGGGTCCCCGGGAGCTATAAACACAAAATTCTTTTAATTGACAAGCCCCTCAGAGTCTCTTGTCCAGAGCACTTCTGGGGATGACACAAACCTTTTCTGAAAAGACATACAAATATGGAGAGTTACACAATCTTTGAAATTCTAAGTGGGGGCGGGCAGGGAGAATTGTCCTGTCTTGGAAAATTGTCCTGGAGCTGGCTAGACTGAACAGAAAATGCTCTCAGTGGGAGAGACACACGAGACTATTCTGAAGAGAAGCAGCCTCAGTGCCCAGCTGAAGCCTCGAGGGAAAGGAGAAGTCATTACTTCGCGGGCAACACAGGAGTTTGAGGTGGGAAAAGAAGTTTTGGTGTTTTGTCCAGCAGATAATTCTCTACTGAAAAACAGAAGAAAATGGGTATTAAAAGGAAGTTATGGTAGGTGCCAGGAAAAGAAACTCAGAGCAGTCTACATGTTTCAACTGCATTTCATCATAAAACCGATTCTTCTGAGTCTACAGCTGACATCTGACGAGTTCTTTTGGTTAATGTTTGTTTCAGAATACTTTATTTTTGGAACCATCTCTGTTCTTGAAACTGTTCTGCAGGTACCTGCTTCTACGACACTGTCACCTCTCTCTCCAAGAAAGCAAAGATTTCTCTCAAGTTTTAGTAAACAGAACTTTAAATAACCAATAAGGTGGATTTCCCCATCATCCCAACATTTAAACTAAGCCTTAGAAAAATGCCACGGAGAGGCGGTAACGACTGGGCTTCTGCCAGATGTTTCTGAGGATCAGAAAGCTGTTGCAAGGTTTCCAGTCTAGAGCACGGTGGTGTCTGCTGAGCGCTGCCACCCTGGGCCTCCTGATTCGAGGCCCAAGCTGGAAGCTCAGTCTTGGAGCTGCTAAACCACAGCACAGAGAGGCTTGTGGGTGGTGGCAAGAGCCGCCTTTGGAAGGTGGGCTCTTGAAACACCCCCGCCACCTGACGCTTTGGCCTTGGGCACATTCCTTTACCTCTCTGGGCACAGTTTTCATACCTCTACTGTGGAGATAACACCTATACCCCAGAGGCCTGCTGAGACGACTTATACAAAGTCTTCATAATTTTGCAGTTAGAACTCACAGGACACTTACGGTCTAGACCAGTGGTTCTCAACCTTGGCTGCACTTAGAATCACTTGGAGGCTTTTACAACTTTCTGTCAAAGCAGAACCAGAGCTCATGGAAGTGTACATGTACACACGTTTCTGGTGGGTATATAAGCTGGGAGGGAATTACAGCTCACTTAAACTTTGCAAAGTGAAAATGCACCCATGCAACCGGCTTCCCGATGAAGAAGCAGAACATTTCCAGCACTCTGCAAGCCCCCTTCTTGCCCTCTCTGCCAATCATAACCCCCCCACCCAGGGTAATAAATCATTATCCTCACTTCAAAACAGTCTAGACTAGTTTTTCCTGTCTTCAAGCTTTACAGAAGTGAATCGTTCAGTGTGTGGCCCTTCTCGTTGGTCTTTTGTGCAAGCTCCTGTTGGTGATGTTCACCCGTGTTGTTGTACAGAGTCACAGACTGCCTGTTCTCACTGGCGTAGACACGGAATTGCATAACTATTCCATAATTCATTTATCTCGTCTAGTACTGATGTCACTTGGGTGGTTTTCCCTTTTTGGTTATTATAAATAGCCGTGGTACATTTGGGTCCATGTCTTTGGTGAATATGTACACACATTTCTGGTGGGTATATAAGTCGGGAGGGAGTTACTGGGTCATGAGGCAGATACTACCAAACAGTTTTCCTGACTGGTTACACCAACGTGCACTTCCACCAGCAGTGGACAAGCGTCCTGGTTGCTCCACCACCTCCCAACACCTGTTTTCTTTTTCCATTCTTCTCATTTTAGCCATTCTAGTGAGTGAGTAGTAGTAGGACACTGTGATGTTTTCTTTATTTTCATTTCATTTGCATTTCCCTAATGACTGATGACTGAGTATCTTTCCATATGTTTATTGACCATCTGGATACCTACCCTCTTTTGCCATTTTTCTATTTTTCTACCGGGTTTTCTTTTTTTGATATGTCTTTTTACATATTCTGAACATGAAACCTTTGCTGGATGTGTGTATTGCGAATACATTGTGGCCTGCCTCTCTTAATGGTGCCTTTTCATGAAGAAAAAATCTTAATTTTAATAAAATCCAATATAGCAATTTTTTTCTTTTATGGTTATTGTGAAGTGTTTTGTCTTGTATTGTTGTATCTGATTTAAGAAATCTTTACCTACTCTATGGTGAAGAAAATGCTGTACTCCTTTCTCTTAAAGCTTTGTTTTACATTGCACATTTAGATACGTCATAGTCTATCTGAAACTGAGTTTTGTGCGTCTGGCGTGAGGTAGGCGTCAAGATTTTCTTCCACATGGATACCCCAATGGACTCATACTATCTACCAAAAAGATTAGCCTTCCCCACAGCACTGAAGTGTCTGTCACCTTTGTCATAAACCAGATGACCATATGTGTGGGCCCATATCTAAATTCTCTTGTCTGGGTAGCTTTTCAAAAATCCTGATAATCTAGGTCAATTGGGATTAGGACCTAGACAGTATTTTTTAGAGATCTCCAGATTATTATAATGTGGAGCTAAGGTTGAGAACCCCTGGTCTAGATTCGAAAATGGAGGTGGGAGTGGAATATCATATGGAATGGAATATCATATATCATCCCCAAGGGCATGTCTGCTGCGGGGCGTGGGTGGGGTGGGGTGGACAGTGTTTTGAACTACACCCCTCCTCCATATTAAGAGTCACTAGCTGGAGTGAGGCCTGGTACTAAAGGAGCATCACACCCTTCCAGGGTGCTGGCTGAGCCCCAGGAACTTGCAGGTCCAGATCAGTGTTTCTAAACTCTGGGCTGTTTGTTTGTTTGTTTATGGCCTCGCCTCACGGCTTTCAGGATCTTGGTCCCCCCCACCAGGGACTGAACCTGCGCCCTCGGCAGTGAAAACACAGAGTCCTAACCACTGGACCATGGGGCAATTCCCTGGGCTGTACATTTAAAAGCTCATTGAGGAAGCTGTGAAAAGATACTGATGCTCAGGCCACACTCCAAACCACCTGAATCAGAATCCCCAGACTTTTTTTTTAAGCTCTCAGGTGATCTCAATGCGCAGTTAAGTTGAAGGTCAGTGGTCTAGAACCCCCAGAGTACAAAGCAGCTAAACACACTCACCGTCAGGCCTTCATTATTCTTGCCCCCAAGTGTATACAGGCTGCCGTCGTTGGGATCTGGGAGGAAGGCAGGCCTGGAGATGAAGCAATAAGTATCAATGGTAGATTACAGCCCAGGGCACAGAATATAATACCAAAGCCACGCAAAGCCATGATTGGTGGTGGGGGAGGGGTGTATAAGACAATTCCATCCACTGCTTTTTCATTTTAGCCACAGATAATAAAATATCCTTCTGGTGGTCTATACTATACTTGAGTGAAAAAAAGCAGCCTGCAATGGAAAATCAGTACAAAACGACAGAAGAGTGAATCATCATTTGGTCAAAGCACCCTGGATGAAGGTAAAATAAGTGAAAAGGACCCAGCACGTCTGCTTTCCAGTTTCCAAGTCAGTTGCACACAGAACTTCACCACAATTAATATTTAACAGTGTGGCATGGTACATAAACAGGGAGAATAAATCTGCCTTTGGTGTTCCACAAACACTTATTTTTAGGAGGCAATAAAAGCAGACTCTGAAAGCTTGACAGGAGAAAGCTGCCAGGGGCCTGGTCAAGGTCTCATCAGTAGCTTCCCAGGAAGCATGTTCCAGGTACTCTTTTATAAAGTTAACCTGCTAATGACTGAACTGTGACCCATCACTCAGAAACCCCCTGCGGAATCTTTTCTCTAATCAGTTTATAGCATCATTTGAGGCTCCTGGAGGTGCTATCCAACTTTTACTCCAGCAGGTCACGTTCATGTCTCCTTCTCCATGGTTTAGCACAGTGAAGAGGGAGAGATCCAAAGTCCCTGGGCCCTCCTGAGGACTCTGGAAGCTTAAGTTTAAAACTCACGTTGCATCTGAAGCCTTTTTTATTACCACTGCCTGCCCACCGCTAACCCCCAAGGAACTGACCACCCTCTTCCCGACACAGGCTTCCCTCTTCCTGACACAGGCTTCCATGAGAGCACCTGTGTTTCAGTCACTCGCATTCTACCTTAAATATATACAGACATGTACTCCTAGCAACTAGCTCCATAAACTCCATAAACACTGATTGAATAACACAGAAAATGAATTAAAGGGGCAGTGCTGCAGTAAATCAGGAAACTTACTCTTCCACGTGTGTTGGAACCTGCAGGACTGGATCTGTGCAAAAGAACAACAAAGGCATTGTCAGACAGACTCTAAAATATCAAGATTCCTGGAGTTCCCAGGACCAGCTCACAAGATGGACCGATAAATTTATCTACAAGATAACATATGTGAAGGCACTTTAGAGAACTCACACACAAAAACACAAATGTAAGCTCTTACGACTGTCGCTGAGATTGGAGGGCTGAGAGCAGAAGGGAACTGCTGTTAGGAAACATGCCTGCGACTTGGGAGATGGACACTGAAGCAAGCACTGGTGACAACCCGCAGTGGACAATGGGTCACAGCGTCACTGTCTGACACGTCAAGGACTTCTAAATCCTGTATCGTCACTTGGTCAGATGCCTGGTATATGCCTGGTGCTAGATATATTTCCATTGGGAAAAGCAAAACTGTGGCTTAAGAAGCAATTTTCCTGTTGATGAGAATCTGACTGGATGGTAAATAGATACACCCCTCTGAGGCAGCAATACGACAATTTTAGAGCCTTTAAATGTTCATTCTTCTTGATTCCCTTCAATCCATTAATTCCACTTCTACAAAATCTAGTTTAAGAAACAACGCGAAATGTAGACAATGCTTTCTCTATAAAGATCCTCACAGCAGCATCGCAAATGACCTAACTATCCTGTGATATGGTTAAATTAGGGACTGTCCATTTGGTAGAAGATTAAGGCTTCTAAAAGGGCTTATAAAGTTTTAAAAAATGTATAAATCTTTACACTGTTATGTTCAGGAGAAAGATAACATTGTACCTAAAGTATTAATGCAGCCAAGGAGAAAAACCTTCAATGTGCATTAAAAAAAAAAAAAAAACTAGATGGAAAGGCCAAAAAAAAAAAAAAAAAAAGTGCTAACTGTAAGTTATCTTTGTTGGAAATAGAAATGACTCCCCCACCTTTTCTATTCTATATTTCCTCAAATTTCTACAAAAGTAGGCATTACTTTTGAAACAGGAAAAAAAAGTTTTTTCTCCAAGTCAGTTCTAATATTTGCAGTAGCCTAAGCGGCAGAATTTCTCCCTCCTTAGATCCTCCTGGGCACAGATCAAGAGGATGCTCCTGATTCCACGGGGTAGGTGGGGGTGAGAGCCGCTGACAAAGCAGGGCTGTCACAGAGCTGAAATCCCAGGCACGAGACTGCACAGTAAGGAGGCATTTCCAGCCAGCGAGACCCCACGGGCTGTCTCATGCTGCCCACAGCTCCAAAGCTGGGGGTGCCGATGGCAAACCCTGTGATGTGATTTTGGATACAGGCTCTGCTTATGGCGACAGTCAGCTATCTAATATCCTGGGTCAGCTGGGATTCTCAGATGAAGGAAACTCTTTTAAGCCTTATCGTGTGTTGACTTTGCTTTACGAGCCTGGCTCCGACATGAAGGCATACGGTATTCACGACAACAGAGGCGCACACACCACATGTGGTCTGTGGGCAGCAAACAAACAATTCATTAAAACCAAAAGCATTTCAGGGAACAGGAGGAACTTTCAGTCAGTAAGCACATGTTTATCGTTCCCATTAATCACCTCTCGGTACACTCTCACAAACAGACTGATGCAAGAGACAGGAAACGAGGGCACACAGCACTCACCCTACTGAAACAGGCAAGGAGCAATTATAACCCAGTTCCTCCAGCGCCGCCCAGAAGCCGTGCACGCCGGAGAGAGCAAGAAGGCACGTTCCAGAGAAAACACAGCAGTCAAGAGGGTGTCGTTTTTGTTTGTTTCAGCCACTTCAAGGTATCGCAGATTAACACGGATAAAGAGGACACTACCCCATCCTAGCCAGCCACCAAAACAAGAGCTGGAGACCAACGGGCTTTCGATTCCTGTTCCTGAACTTATCTTTGCTGGACACTGTCTGCTCACTCTCAGGGGCTCGTCCTCTAGTGCAGATGTTCCTGGTTTCTTGAGCTTATTCACTGCTCACCTGACACAGAGGCCTCAGGTCCCAAGGTGTGTCCTGCACCAGAAAGGTTCTGGTTAAGACACAGGCCGCTGGCAGGAGCCAGGGAAGGACAGGTGGACACTTACACCAGTGTTGAAGAGCCGTGTTGTTTCCTAGGCTTAAGGGGACACGAACTCTAACAGGGGTGCCTTCTCATTCACTCATGACATAGGGCCCCTGGAATAAATACCTGCAGAGCTGCAGGCCACGTCCCAGCACAACTGTTAACACAGCTCCGACGGGGCAAGCAAATGTGTAACCATGACCTATTCCGCACATTTTTTTTTCTTCTTTTTTCTTTTTCCAACCTTTCAAATTCACTTTTTTTACATTTTTTTTTCTTAAAGAATCATTTGAATCTGAGATTTGCTTCCAAATACTACAGGGGAAAAAAATCATACAGGAAAGGGGCAGATAAGACAAAACAGGCAGCAACCTGTTGATAACTGTTTAAAGATAGGATTGACAACACTGGCCTGTCCTTTTACTGTTCTCTCTATACATGCTTGAAATTTTCCATAACAGAAAAGGTTAAAAGATAAAAATATTTGAAAAGCCAGCAAAAGAAAAGCAAAGGGCATCGCCTGAAAATGTGTAAGGAAAGCCTAATGTGAAAAAAGAGTTGTTTTGGATTTAATAATGGAACTGGAATCATGCAAGATTCTTGCTCTAAAAAAAAAAAAAAAAATCAGCCATATGAAAAGAACCAGTGGCCTAACCTTAAGGCTATAAACAAACACTGCTACAAAATAAGCCTCTCTATCTATACAGAGACTGATAAGGATAAAAGCCGTTTCACAAAGCTGTTTTACTTTCAGAAGGAAAAAAAAAAAGGTTACTTTACAAGTTTAAAAATGGGTGTTATTCAAGGTAAAGGTAAAGATACCAGAAGAGGAAAAAAAAAAAATAGCTGAAATCAGTGTTTGGTCTCCAAGATTAAGACAGAAACAGATCTGCCCACTGCTCCCCTGGGAGCAGCCACTGGCCTCGGTTCCCCTCGAGGGTCCAGCTCAGACCTGAAACGGCACAACCTCTACTCTTGGAGAAACCTGGGTGAGGTGAGGTGACACTCATGGCTCCTGTTTTGTGCTGAGCGAATCCTCCTTTTCAACCTGAGGTAGAAATGACTCAAAATAGAGGTAAACATCTTTATCTCCAAGAGAAGTGAGTTTTCACCTTTCCAAGAATACCTTTTTCACATTCATCCTCTCTCAAACCTCCCACCTTCTTCCTCTGCACGGGGCCCCAGCTGCATGCTAGACCCTGCTCCCTGCTTAAGCTCTGGGCCTTGAGGTTTCAGTTCATCAGCACCAACAGCTCTACCCTTTCTGCCAGGTCACCATCCTGCGGGCGATCCCATGTGCCTGTGGCCCCAGGCCCTGGGCTTCGTCTCTCCCCTCCTGAGTCTCTCCACCTCCTGGCCTCTGTGGCCCTGCACTGCTGGATTTTTCACTCATCTCTCTCTCCCCTTCTCCCACCTGCTCCTCTCCCCTCTCCTCCTCACTCCTTACTCCAAAAGGGAGAAACTTTCCCAGGTTCTCCTCTCAGTTCTCTCCAAGAGCACATCCATCTCTGTAGCTTCAACCAGAACCACAGTGGGGAAATTCTAGGTCCCCACCTCTCGAGCTCTTCTTTCTGGACCAACTGGACATTTCTGCTATCTCCTGCCAGGACCTCGACCGCCACCTGCCCAAATCACACCCTCCACCTTTCTCTCCAGATTGGCTAGACTACCCTATTTTGTTAACGCCATCTTCCTAGAAGACAGGCAAGCTTCAAAACACACTGTAGACACTCATTTCTCCCCCAGCATCTGCCATCAGAAGCCAAACTCTATGGGCTGTTTCACCACTCTGCTTCCTACTCCCAGCATCCCTTCGGCATCACTGGAACCCCGTCTATCAAGCGTTCCCTCTTTTCCTAGTCTATGTGTCCTTTGGGATCAGGAAAAACTAGGCTTAAATCCTAGCTCTGCCAGTTACCAGCTAAATTAGTTAATCTCTGAGCCTCAATTTCCTTGTCAGTAAAGAGAAAAAAAGAACTAGAGACAATAACATCAAATTCATGGGGCATCTCTATGTGGATTAAATAAGGTTAAATATTTGTTAAGACTCTAAGTCAGGGCTTCCCTGGTGGTGCAGTGGTTAAGAATCCGCCTGTCAATGCAGGGGATACGGGTTCAAGTCCTGGGCCGGGAAGATCCCACATGCCGTGGAGCAACTAAGCCTGTGTGCCACAACTACTGAGCCCACGTGCCGCAACTACTGAGCCCACATGCCACAACTACTGAAGCCCGCACGCCTAGAGCCTGTGCTCCACAAGAGAAGCTACTGCAATGAGAAACCCACGCACCACAACGAAGAGTAGCCCCCGCTCACTGCAACTAAAGAAAGCCCATGCACCGCAACAAAGACCCAATGCAACTAATAAATAAATAAATAAATAAATAAATAAATAAGACTGTAAGTCAGTGCCTTGATAGAGAAGAGTGATCTTTCTAAAGACATAAATCAGATTATGCTTCTCTGCCACTCGCAATCTTTTGACGGGTCCCGTCTCACTCAGTAGAGGCCAATGTCCACACAGTGGCCTACAAATCCCATGGAGTCCCACCCTCCCACATCCACCCTGGCACTCTCCCATTAGTTCCTTCTCACTATTCCAGCCATGCTGGAACACAGGGCATTCCTCAAATACTGCCAAGCCTGCCCCTGCCTCAGGGCCTTTGCACTTACTGTTCCCTGTGCCGAGGTCTTTGATCAAATATCACCATCTCAGAGGGGTCTTCCATGACCACCTCCTTCCCCCGGGGATTCCCTACCCCTCTTGCCCGCTTAATTTTTCCCCATGACACTTACCACCTCTGAACTACTGCGTAATTTACTTGATTTTTTTAATGTCTGACTCTGGCCACTATAAGATCCCTGGGGGCTGGTGTTTATCTCTTGCCATCTGCTATACCCCCAACATCTAAAACAGTGCCTGGCGCACAGGAGGTGCTCAGTATATTTACTGAATGGAGCAATCAATAAGTGTTAGTTTCCTTCCTACTTCCACTCTGGCCCTGCCTGGATATCCCTCCTTGATCACTTCTAAAATCCAGCAGCCACACTCTACCCACCCTCAACCCAGAATCCACTCAGCAATCCCCTTTCCTCCACCCAGGCTTCCGAGCACTGCCGAAGAAAACATTATAATCACTTGTGGAGATACCAGAATACATCTATGGCCAGCTGTGCCCCCTGGCATAGGAGATATCTTTATCTACTTCCTGGTTGGCCTCTGTTCCCGTTCCTCGCAGCTGGTGTTTTAGACCTTCACTCCTTGCCTGGGGGCCCCTTCCTCTCCATATAGGACTCCCCTCTGTGGCACGGGGGAGCGAGGGGGACGGAGTGAGTTCTCTGAAACGTCCCACCCCTCACCCTCCAGGTTTGCCCAACCCCACCCTTCCCCTCTCTATAAAAGGGCAACACCTTCACCTTCACGTTCACAGATATTTCACACTCACATCTAGAGCCCCCAGATGGTATCCTGTCTCCAAGGATCTTCAAGTTCTGCTGGCTAACTCTTCCCCTCTGCCTACACACACGCCAAACCTCTGGGCTCCCCTTCCCTCCTTTGTACCTGCTCCCCAGTCCCTCCTAAATGCATTCACTTTACGTGTACAGTTCAATGAGTCTTTTTTGTGTGTGTGGCTGCGCCACACAGCTTGTGGGATTTTAGTTCTCCAACCAGGGATCAAATGAGGGGCCCTCGGCAATGACAGCGCAGAGTCCTAACCACTCGACCGCCAAGGAATTCCCTCGATGAGTCTTGAGAAACATGCACATCCCTGTAGCTACCCTCACAGTCAAGATACAGAACACTGTCATCACCCCGAAACATTTTCTCGTACCCCTTTGGATTCAATATCCCCAACTCCCACCCCAGATACCACTGATAAATTCGTTATGTTTGTTCTGAAATGTGACAAATGGAATTCATACAGGAGGTTCTCTTTTGTGTCTGGCTTCTTTCTCTCTGCATCACATTTCCAAAATTCATCCATCATGTTGTGTGTATCAGTTTGTTCTTTTTTGTTGCTGAATAGTACTCCACTGTATGGGCATACCACCAATTATTTATCTGTTGAGGGATGTTTGGGTTATTTCTAGTTTATGGCTGGAAAAATGTGAATAAAGCTGCTATGAACACTTGTGTACATGTCTTTGGACCTATATTTTCATCTCTCTTGGGGAAATACCTAGGAGTAGAACAGCTAAGTCATACTGTTTTCATATGACTTGACAAGAAACTTTCAAACAGTTCCCCAAAGTGGCTGTACGACTTTACATTCCCACCAGCGATGTGTAAATTGCCTATAGTTTTAAAAATGTTGATTCCTAGGTCTTTCCCCCAGGAAGCTGGTTCCGTAGGTAGGGCCAGGGAACTTGAGTTTTTTAACCCATGTGAGGTAATTCTGATGCCGAGCTGTACTGGGAAACCATCGCTCTGGACCCTCTGTTCACTCTCTCACCTTCCGTACCTTTCTCAACGCACTGCTCTCTGGCTCCTATCCTCAGGATGAGGTCAAAACCGCCCGTATCAAGTTCCAGTGGCTGAATCTAACAACACCGGCAAATCCTTCTCATTAGGTGACATCTGACAACGTTCTCCTGTGGAGCCCCCTGACCCAGTCCCAATTCCAGCTGCTTATGGTGGGGGGGTGGTCTCCCAGCCCCCGAATCTGTCATCCTTTTGCATCCCCCAGATCAGCTCGTTGACCCCGCTTCCGCTTGGTCACACAGTCTGAAACCTCGGAGTTCTCCTGACTCTCCCCTTCTCTAATTCTAATCCTATCTCATCCAATTAGAGCCTGGGGTTTATAAGATTCAACCTACTAAACCTTTCTCAAAAATCAACATCTTCCTTTTCCTCTCCTTTACCAAACTGTGGCAGTCACCACTTCCCACTAGGTCTACACGGCAGCCTCCTAACCAGCTGCCTGTCTCAGATCTCTGCCCTTCAAACATGCACTCCAGCCACTGCCCGAGGGCTGACAAAGGCAAATCTGTTCGTCTTTCCTCCGCGTAAAATCCTACCACGGCTCCCCTCTGCCAACGAAATACCTTCCATCTCTGTGGCTCAGGTCAGAGGTTCCCAAACTTTCTTGGTTCACAGCACCCATAGTGTCTCGGTAACTTCTTCACAAGGCCTTAGGCCAAAAGAAATACCTAACGGTTCCACTTATTAAGCGGTTAGGTCCAAACGACTTAAGTATTTAGGGCCTCGCAACTTAGAGGCCATGTGGAAAAAAATAATACGAGACGTAAACTGAAAGAGAAACGTTTATTTCATTCTCAACCCTAATTACTCACTAGTGGGATGTGTGTAGTTGCTGGACGCTGCACATATTCCAAATCTTACACTCACACTAGACACAGCCACTCTCATTACCATTCCGCGTTCATCTTCACGTGGTATTTGAATTGTGTCACAGCGACAGCCCAAAGTGCAGCTGTACAAAGACACATTCTTGAAAGGAAAGTAGCGTAATCTGATGCTGAAAGTACTAACTACCTCAAGCGTGGTGGCTGACACTTGTGGAGTACTGCTGTGTTTCCCTTGAAAGTTTAAAACTAGCTGCAGTGCCTCGAGAGCTTACTGTGGCGCCCAGGGCCCCTCAGCACACAGGGGAACCACACGCCTTAAGCATTCAAGGCCCTGCAAATCCTGGGCCCAACTCTTCTCCATCACATCTCCCCAGACTCAGCCCATGCTTTCACATGGGTCTCTGTGCTCACCACTACCTGCCCCAACTCCATCTGTCAACCTCTGCTTGTCCTTCAAATGCCCCTTTCTCCAGGAAGTCAGAAACTGAACGCCCAGTGCACTTGGTATGTTCTTTTTTTTTTTTTGGCTGCTACACGGCTTGTGGGATCTTATTTCCCCGACCAGGGATCGAACCTGAGCCCTCTGCAGCCGAAGTGTGGAGTCCTAACCACTGGACTGCCAGGGAATTCCCTTGGTACGTTCTTACGATGCACTTATCACATTTCTCAGGCAACAGGAACTTAATTGCAAGTGGCCTCTCTGGTTCTCAAAGATCTGGGGGCTGGACTAAATTTTAAGCACTTTGTAAGGCAGGGACCATCTATTTTGTTTCTTGTGAATTACACACAGGAAAGTGCCTGGGGCTTATGACAGTTTAGTGAATAATCAGAGCATGAACTCTTGTGTAGCTGCTGCCCGGGTCTTTGCTCCCCTCATACTTAGCAGGTAATGCTATCTGCAGAAAAAAGGAAGTCGATAACTTAAAATATTAAATATCGCATGTGGAATATAATCATTCAGACTTAAGTTTATCCTAGAGAAGGACTTTTCCACACAGAAACCTACATGATAAAAGCAAAAAGAGCTTCCCAGGTGTAGCTCTATTTATTCACTCACACTTAAAAATTATTTAAATTTATGGGGCTACCCTGGCGGTCCAGTGGTTAGGACTCTGCACTTTCACTACCGAGGGCCAGGGTTCGATCCCTAGTCAGGAAACTAAGATTCCGCAAGCCATACAGCGCGACCAAAAAAAAAAATTTACTTAAATTTATGGAAAAAATGATATGGTATTTGCTTCAAATGATGGAGGAGAGGGGGAGGGGGGCTGTCATGTGTGGATCATCACTGAGGCCGGGTGCTGGGTGCATGAGGCTTTCATACTATTCCCTTTACTTTTGTGTGTGTTGAAGTTTCTCTAAAATGAAAAAAAAATTTTAAGAAGAGAAGCTAAAAAAAGAAGCTATTTAAGGAATACCTTTCCAGGGGGTTGAAAAGAAAGGCCTGTTCTTCCTGCCCACCCTCAGCTGCAGTAGAAAGCTTGACAGCTTGATCCTACAGTGTCATAGGGCTGGAAGAGAGAAGAGGAGCCCAGGGAGAAGCATGCAGGACCCTGTCAGCGCAATTTCCGGCTTCCTTAAACACAGAAAAATGCTTCTGATGAAGTCAACCACAATTTAAATAACTGTCTCAAACTGGAGTTTGGGACCCATGGTCTCTCTCTCTCTCTCTCAGACTTACTTTCACGTAGGAAGAAGTAAGATTGCTTTGATTACAGAAGCCGCAAGAACAGGTTGCCCCTCTGTCTGGAGCTCAAGGGGCCCAGTGAGATCATTCTCTTCCCTTCCCCAGATAAGCATCGATATTTCTGGAACACACTACTTCTCGGGTGGAATCTAGATGGGTACTGGCTCTACTGACCTGCTCCTCCTCACCCTTCTTTCTAAAGCACAACCACCCAGCTGGCCTGACACATCTGGCATTTAAAACCAGCTTCCTCTCTGACTGGAAGGCTTCTCCAGGTGCAAGTAAGATGTCATGACACAGCTAGAAATCTTGTAAACCAGACCATTCTAAGTGCACCTCTAGCAGTGACTGAAAATGTTCCGGGTTGGCCCTCTTGAAAGGTATTAAAGGACCAAAAGGCTGCGAATGAAATCCCAGCTGCTTCATGCTCCCCATAAGCCTCCCCGTGCACCAAGTATTTGAGAGCCTCGTTCCTTCTGGGAGCAAAACAAGGAAGGCTGGATGGTAGGCGGTGAGACCATGGAGAAGAATGGGGTGAAAACTTAGGGATGTGGTGTGGTGGGCACGAAGGAGGGAGCAGCTGGAGGCTTCTGAGAAGAAGAGAAACATGGTACAAGTCTCTGAAGGAAGGTGAGACAGGCAGGCACCAGGGGACAAAGTGAATGAGAGAGAAGAGAAGAAGGAATCACACAGGGTAGTGAGGAAGGCAAGGCCGTAACCCTAGTAAGATGGTCTGGGGTGGGGGTGATGGTCAGGAAGCAAACAGGAGGGGAATAAAAATATCAACAGGACTCAGTCCTGATCAAAAAAACGAAGTGAGGAAAGGGATGAATTAAAGAGGACATGGAGATTTTAATCCAAGCTGATGGTGAAACTAGATCGGCTAGTCTGCATGCAAAAAACTGCCACTTCCTCAAGAAAATGCTTAAAGGTCTAATACTGTTTTCTTATAAAAATTATTGGGGGACTTCCCTGGTGGCGCAGTGGTTGAGAATCCACCTGCCAGTACAGGAGACACGGGTTTGATCTCTGGTCCGGGAAGATCCCACATGCCACGGAGCAACTAAGCCCATGCGCCACAACTACTGAGCCCACGTGCTGCAACTACTGAAGCCCATGTGCCTAGAGCCTGTGCTCCACAACGAGAGGACCCACTGCAATGAGAAGCCCTCACACCGCAATGAAGAGTAGTCCCTGCTTGCCACAACTAGAGAAAGCCCGCGTGCGCAGCCAAAAACAAAAAAATTATTGGTAGAGGGATTTCCCTGGTGGTCCAGTGAGCTCCCGATGCAGGGGGCCCGGGTTCGATCCCTGCTTGGGGAACCAGATCCCACACGCACGCAGCAACTAACAGTCCACATGCTGCAACTAGGAAGCCCATGTGCCGCAACTAAGACCCGACGCAGCCAAAACAAAGAAATACCTAAATATTGAAAAAAAAATTGTTGGTAGAAACAAGGTCATTCACCTCCCCCCACCTTAACTCAAAACAAGTCTCCCCAATATGGTTCACGCACTCAAGTGAACCAATTAGGGAATAATTCTCCCCAGTGGCAGCTCATTTCCTCCCTCCAGAGGGAAGGAATTGCGGTAACCTGTGCCTTACATTCCCATTAAAGTTGTTAGGTCCAAGTTGTAGGGTGGCAAGTACCAAATGTTCCTCAAAGTTCAGCTTTCTTGACGAGAGCATTTTAAAATAGACATCCAGCTCTCTGGGCTCGCACCTAGGTTGCAGCTACGTGGTTAAAGGCACCAAGAAGGTCAGAATTGTGGGTAAATGTGGGACCTGTTATGATGCCTCCCCCAGGAAAATGGTGAAGAACACTGAAATCAGGCAGCACACCAAGTACACTTGCTCCTTCTGTGGCAAAACCAACATGAAGAGATGAGCTGTGGGCATTTGGCACTGTGGTTCCTGTGAAAACGGTAGCAGCTGGTGGTGCCTGGACCTACGACACCACTTCTGCCTTCACAGTAAAGTCTCCATTAGATGACTGAAGGAATTGAAGGACCAGTAGAAGCACCACCATATGAAACGTTGCTAGCCTATAATAAATGGGTTAATTTATGTAACAAAAATGAATGAGTAAATAAGTAAATGAAAGAACATAAAGTAGACATCGAACCAGAAGCTCCTAAAATCCATGGTGAAATTCCAAATCTCATCAGAACTGGGGGAGGATGCCATGTGTTTTCCCGCAGGGTAACCTCTGCAAGTCACCCAATGTCATGTTTGACAAAGGCGATCCTGTAGAAAAACCAACGTAATCTGAAAAACCACCCATGTTGCAGGCTGTCGAAATTTATGTCTTACTCATCCTCACCTTGCAGAAGTAACTCAGGTCTAAAAACACACACTGCACGCTATAACCAATCGTGAACGAGGATAAGACAATCTAACGCTTGGGACTACGCCCCAGTGCCTCTCAGGGTGTCATTAACTCCACAGAAGTCATTCTTGAGCGACGGGAGTGTTCGTCCCCAGTGATGAGTAAGAGAACAGTAACCAAGTCACAGCCAAAACTGGCCTCTCATCCTGCACGTCAACATTCACAGCTGAGTTCCGATACATACCAAGCAACGCTGCAGAGGATACCCGCTGGAACGGAAATCTGTTCTACTGTGTGCGATGACTGCTTTTCCCCCCCTTTTCCTTTATTTTTTAAAGATTTTTTTATTTATTTATTTTTGGCTGTGTTGAGTCTTCGTTGCTGTGTGCGGGCTTTCTCTAGCTGTGGTGAGCGGAGGCGGGCTTCTCATAGTGGTGGCTTCTCTTGCTGCAGAGCACGGGCTCTAGGCATGTGGGCTTCAGTAGTTGTGGCTCGCAGGCTCTAGAGCACAGGCTCAGTAGTTGTGGTGCACAGGCTTAGCTGCTCCGAGGCGTGTGGGATCTTCCCAGACCAGGGATTGAACCCGTGTCCCCTGCATTGGCAGGCAGATTCTTAACCACTGCACCACCAGGGAAATCGCTGATAATGACTGCTATTCATGAGCCCCTCCATAGCATGAGACATACTACTCTGAAGCGAATCCCAGGCACGTGGAAGGGACCTCAATGGGGGTACAGATACACGAGACTGGGTAACAGCTGGTGCTTACTGAAGTTGAGTGATGGGTACAGGAGGGTTCATTATATAATTATCTCTATGTTTGTATATGTTTAGAGTCTTTCGTGATAAAATGTAAAACAAAAAAGAGAAAGAGAGAAAATACTTTTTCCAGAGACTCAAAAGCAAAGACAGCCCTCTCTCATAGCCTCTCTCAAAAACTTAATTTTCAGTCCTCCAAAACAATGGAGAACAAATAAACACCTTTTTTTGTGCTTAAGCAATGAGAAAGGTAGTGATGCATATCTTAAGCTTAGAAAATTCCTTAAGAGAAAACAGATCAGAACTACTAATGAAATATCATCTCTTTTCACAACCTCACTTCTCATGTTTCCTTCAAATCTCTGAGGACAGATCTCTGACTCTTCAGGGAACGTGTGCATTGCCTGAAGGACAGGAGAGAAAACCAACTGCAGAAAGTCGCAAAAAGCCACGTGAAACTCAAGATCAGAAGTTGGAACTGGAAACTTCCATGATGATGCACCTTAAGGAGACAAAGCCCAGCCTCACCTGTTTCTCAGGGTCCCCTGGGACCTGAGTCAGGGTTGGGTGTCTCAGAAGTTTACTGAGCATCCCTTGCTGTCCAGAGACCCCTCCCTCAAGGAGTCAGAAATCCAGTAGGAAGACAAATGTAACCAAAAATTCACAGCAAGCAGGAAGTGCCAGAAGAGAGGCTTCAACGAAGTGCCTCCGGAGCCCGATGAGTGAGGCATCACCCTGAGGCGGGGGTCCAGGAGGTGAGCTGTGAAAGGAGGAACGGATGAACAGGGGCCTGCCCAACGCTGTTGGCTGCTGGCGGGGAAGGGGCATAAACAGAGGCCCGACGTCTCCGAGACCTGGAGAGGATGCTCTGGCTGCAACGAGGAGCTGAGGCTGGCGAGGTGGGAGACAGCCCCACTGTGAAGGGCCCTGCACATGTGCTAAGGAGCTCAGACCTCATCCTGGGGTCCAGTGCTTCTCAGACTAACTGTGGTGAAGAGCCAGCTGTTGAACATTCCAACCCACCATGGATGAGGCAGACCACACACTGCTTGTGCTTCTCTCCTCGTGGACAAGGAACAAGGGTGGGCAGACCACACACTGCCGCAGACAACGCCAAGCGCATTTCAGCAGAGGGCGCAGCATGGTCCAAGCAATCTTTTTAGAGGCTTTGTCTGAGGGCCACGTGCTCGGTGAACGGGAGCATAAGGCAGGCAGCGGGGATGGCGGTCAGGAAGCTGTCGTGTGAATCCAGGAAGCGGATGTCGAGAGCGGGGCTCAGCCACTGGCGAGGGGGACGGGGAGGAGGAGTCAGATTTGGGAGACCCTTCATGAATCCATGTGACAGGACACGGTGACCAAGGAAGCAGAGCATCACTCTTTTCTAGCCCACGTGCGCCGTGAATGTCAGCACAGGTAGGAATTAGGAAAACAGGTGCACGGTTAGAAAGTCATATGGGAAGATTTTCTTCAAGTTTCAAATGATTTTGTTTTAATCCTTCCCTCATAAGGAATCTCCAATATTAACCACTCTGGGGACATCTCAGGAGTCTAGACCTGTCTGGCTGGGAGAGCAGCATATTTTTATAGTTAGTAAAGAACGGTTCTAAATTAGACCCAGTCTGGGACTTCCCTGGTGGTCCAGTGGTTAAGACTCTGTGCTCGCAACGCAGGGGGCATGGGTTCGATCCCTGGTCTTGGAAGTAAGACGCCGCCTGCCTCGAGGAATACATACATACATACATAAAACCCAGTCCTCCACACCTACTATTACTGGAAAGGAGATGGAAGGGAATGAGGGTGGGGTTGCTACAGACTAGTCTGCCACTTGGTGAGGATTTTTTGAGTGTCGAACATCGCATTAACTAGTATTTCAAGGGAAGTGTAAGAAGCCCTAAACCAGCCGTGGCAATACCAGAAAAAGTTCTTTACCATCTCCAAGCCAAGGCAAGCTGTGTAAAACAAATCTAACGCAAAACATGACAGCAACATTCTCAGTTTGTATTTGAGCTGGGAGTGCAGAAATGAAATGCACTCAGCCATGTTCACTGGTGAAATCTGCAGAGACAGACAGTGGTGCTGCCACAGTTACAAAATCACAGCTTAGAACAATCACACCTAAGGTAAAATGCCAGGACTCAAATTAGTTTCTGAAAACAAATAAAACTTGTTTTCTGTACTAAGTGCAGTTTGCTGCTGTGGTGCGAGAAATCTCCGTTTCTGGGAACAGCGACACATGTTTGGTTGAGGACCAAAAGCACCTGCCAAAACCACTCTGTGCAAAGAAACAACAACAGCAACAACAAAATACTCCCAGTCTGTTGGCCTCTGAAAAAAAGTGAACAGTTAGGAAACCATGAAATGGAGTAACAGGTCTATATTCTATAGAACCCCAGTTTGATCACTTAAAGGTGTCTGTCTGCATCAGCAAGTTTCTTCCATTTGAGTTTGACTCCTCCACTACTCCTCAGGCCCAAACTCCCTCGCCCAGACTGGTGCAGTAGCTTCCTCCTGGCCCGGTCAGTTCAGCCTCAACACAGCACCTGCTGGTCCTGTGAAGTGGAGGCCAGGTGTCCTAGCCCAGGCTGCCATAACAAAACATCATGGCCTGGGTGGCTTAAACAACAGACATTTATTTCCCACAGTTCTGGAGGCTAGAAGTCCAAGATCAGGGTGTCAGCACGGCTGAGTCCTGGTGAGAGTCCCCTTCCTGGCTTGCAGACAGCTGCCTTCTCACTGTGTCCTCACGTGGTGGAAACAGAGTGAGCTCTGGTCTCTTCCTCTTCTTATAAGGGCATTAATCTCATTACGGGGGCACCCCCTCATGACCCCATCTAAACTCAGTAACCTCCCAAAGGCTTCACCTCCAAATACCATCTCATTAGGGGGGAAGATATCAATTTGGGGAGGACACAAACATTCAGGCCATAAGACCAGGGCGTATCACACTTCTGCTCAGATTCCTCCAATGGCTTTGAAAAAAACAACATCCTTAACACCAGCCACCAGGTCCTATACCTGTGGTCTCCTTGGGGAGGGGACTGCTCAACAGGCAGTGCTCAGGAAACCTGTGAGGGCGTTTCCTGGTGGTCACAGGGACCGGGCGATGAGTAGGCACTGGGCGGTGAGGCACCCAGGAGCACCAGACCGCCCTGCAGAGCTGAGAATCACCCCATATCTGCAGGCTGCTCTGATGTCCCACCAGACTCTCACATGGGACAAAAACCTTTAATAATTATCTGAGCCCACAACCTAAACTGCTTTACATAAGAGCACAAAACCACTACTTTGCACAATTTCACACAATGAATCTTCTCAAAATGTGACTACTGTCTCAATCAAGGAAGGATGTACTTCTTTCGTTGGGAATGTTAAAAGAATTGTTCCCCTTCTTGGAAATCCGGTCACCATCCCAGTCTGCAGCATTTCTGTTGGTCTGCATTAGCAGACACAGCATTCAATCATGGGTGGAGTGTCAGCATGTATCAGCGTATGTCTGAGCCATCACATGTTACATTACATATATGTGATTAAAAATTACTTTCCTATTATTTCAGATTATAAATTGGGTAATGGATCTCTTCTTAAAACCGTGTGCATGTGTAGGTTACTGTCTATAAACTGCGTTTCAGGCAGTGGTGGGGACAATAAATATTCTGAGGGGAGAGGAAGGCAGGGGAGGGACAGCTTAGGAGTACGGGATTAACCAACCACACACAAAATAGATAAGGAACAAGGGATACATACAGATGTACAGCACAGGGAATGGTACCCAACATCTTATAATAACCTATAATGGAATATAATCTGCAAAAAAAACCGAACCACTGGACTTCCCTGGTGGTCAGTGGCTGAGACCCCACGCTCCCAGTGTAGGGGGCCGGGATTTGATCCCTGGTCAGGGAACTAGATCCCACGTGCAGCAACTAAAGATCCCACATGCTGCAACTAAAGATCCCACATGCCGCAACTGAAAGATCCCACACACCGCAACGAAGACCCGGCACAGCCAAATAAATAAATAAATATTTAAAACGGACAACCAAAAGAAACTGAACCACTATGTTGTACACCTGAAACACGGTAAGTCCCCTACATACAAACGAGTTCCGTTCCGAGAGCGCGTTTGTAAGTCCAACTTGTTTGAAAGTCCAACAAAGTTAGCCTAGGTACCCAACTAACACAACTGGCTATATTGTACTGTACTGTAATAAGGTTTATAATACTTTTCACACAAATAATACATAAAAAACAAACAAAAAATAAAGAAAACATTTTTAATCTTACAATATAGTACCTTGAAAAGTACAGTAGTACCAACTACATCACTGCTGCTTTTACACCTGCTTCTGGACATCCTGGGCTTGAGATGAAGATACTGTACTACTGTACTCTATACAGTACTGTACAGCAAAGTACACAAAAGCACAGCCACTTATAGAGGATGCACGCACGTGACAATGTACACCAGACGTGAAGAAACTTAAGTGACTGGACATGCGAATGCACGTTCACGTCTTTGAAAGTTTGCAACTTGAAGGTTGTATGTAGGGGACTTACTGTAACATAACATTGTAAATCAACTACACTTCAATTTTAAAAATTATATATGTATGTAAACATATATATTCAGTGAGGGAGCACTGCATCCCTAACCTGCTGGCCTCCCAGCTCCTCTTGTGCACCTCTCCCTCCTCCCCTACTTAGTCCACTTCAGCTGCTCCTACTGCTCTGCCCTTCCTCTCCCTGCCAAGCACCACCCACCTTTGACCCCACCCCACCCATGTCTTGTGCCTAAAGACTCCCCTGCCCCCTGGAGTTCTTGGCACCTTCTCAGTGGAGTGTTCCTGTTTTAAATTGCAGCCCTGCCCACCTGCCCGGCCACATGGCACTGCCTATTCCACTTCCCTGCTTCCTTTTCCTCCATAGCTCTTACCACCGCTATGTATATACTTTACCTCCTCATCCGTTTCACCCATAGAATGAAAGCTCCAGGAGGGCAAGGATTTTGCTGTATCCTCAGGCCCTAGAACAGTATCTGGATAGATACCTTTATGATCTACTTATGTATTAATGGTTTAGAAATACCAATTTTGAAATCTTGAGTTATAATTGCAAGATTAAAATTAAACTGAAAACTCAGCGTCTCTATATGTTCCCATCTTTAATCTCTGTATAGAAATAGAGAGACACTGTACTGAGAAGCCGGAGCAGCAGTGCAACAAAGAGTAGCCCCCGCTCACAGCAACTAGAGAAAGCCCTCATGCAGCAACAAAGACCCAATGCAGCCAAAAAAAAAAAAGAGAGAGAGAGAGAGAGGATACTGGTACCCAGGGGTGAATTTAATTAAAATAAGCCAATTTATTCTCAGAAAAACAATGAGACTTGGAACATACTGAAATTTCATTTACTTGAAATTATTAGGCCTTGGACTTCCTAGGTGGCGCAGTGGTAAAGAACCTGCCTGCCAATGCAGGGGACACGGGTTCGAGCCCTGCCCTGGGAGGATTCCACATGCCACAGAGCAGCTAAGCCCGTGCGCCACAATTATTAAACCTGTGCTCTAGAGCCCGTGAGCCACAACTACTGAGCCCATGTGCCGCAACTACTGAAGCCCACGCACCTAGGGCCCGTGCTCCACCACAAGAGAAGCCACTACAATGAGGAGCCTGCACACCACAATGAAGAGTAGCCCCCGCTCGCAGCAACTAGAGAAAGCCCGTGTGTAGCAATGAAGACCCAACGCAGCCAATAAATAACTAAAATTAATTAATTAATTAAAAAAAATTATTAGGCTTTAATCAGCTTTCTCTAATTCTGCCTTTCAGTGTCTTTTAACTCCTCCCTGCTCTGCCTACCTAAGCAGTTGCTAAATTCTCTGGATTCTAATTCTGGCACGCCTCTCACCCTTTCCACCTCTTCCCTTCCCCCGCCCCCCTTTCTCAGGTCTGCCTCACATCTCTAGTTGTCCCACGCACTGCTGTGGATTAATCTGGAAGCAGAGTACCTGTTGAGTCACTCACCTTCTCAGCTGAGTCAATGGCTCCTAACTTCCTGTTACTCGAGTACAAATGCCTCAGAGGTACCATGGGGCTCAACATCCCCTCTGCCTCCCTCCATGCACCTCCATCCCTAAGCTCCTCCCAAACAGGACCAGTCCCCACACCCCAGACCTGGTGCCTCCTTTGTTCCTTTCCAGGCCTCACTCCCGACTGAAATTCAGTGCTTCCACCAAAGCTCGGCTCCAGCGCAAGGAGCCCTTCCTGCCCCTCAAGCTGGACACTGGCTCACAGCAGTTCGTAGCACCTCTCTGTGGCCACTGCAAGGCTGCTCCCCATTGAAGTTCTGTGTCCTTGTCGTTTCTCCCTCCCCACTGTGGGCTCCTGGAGGGCAGGGGCTGTCTTTTTCTTCTTTGTGCCCCATACAGTATCTTTCACAGACTAAGTTCTCTAAACGTGTGTTAAATTTAAAAGGAGGCAAATTCTTTAAGCGCTAAGTCACAGGAGAGAACAGATTGATTGGTATGTCTGGCTAAGTAACAAACGAGGCAGGACACAGTTTTGCAGGATACAGCAAAGGCTACTTGCAGAAATTAAGACTTGGATATCAGTTTAAAACAATACACACAGGGAAAAGCAAAGCAGAAGAATGAAGTGGTTTGGGGCAAAAATGCCCTGCCTGAGAATACTGAAACTGAGGGACCAGCCCTAACATCTAACAGTGAAAATGTTTATCTCAATCTTTTTGTGACTTGTTGATTTTCATCTTTGGACAAAATCAGAAATTCTGAAATATAAAGAACTCTGCTTAAATATGAGGAGAAAGAGCACAGATAATATTCTGGGAGCCTGCATTGCACTGCCAAAACCAGGGTCTCCCATCTTCTCGTGGCCCCTCACTCCTGAGAGACCTGGTCCTTGCCATCACTTAAAGTCCTTGCTGATCCAAGCAGGCCCAGCCAGTAAGGCAGAGCGGCCGCCAGCTGCCAGCATCTACGGATGGTAACTAGGCTTGCTGCTGAATCGACAAGATGAGGTGTGGCCTTCTGATATACGCCAATATTTTTCCATCTAAAAGATTGTTTGGGAACATTGTGTTAATGAAGGAAAAACCCTTGCTGTGCTCTGAGAACAGTGAGTCACAGGTTAGTGACGGAAGGGAACATACCAGTCAGACCCAAATTTAGGGCCAAAGGAGAATTATGACAGGACAGAATAATAGAGGTGACTCTGAAAGCCCCCAGTCCTGGGGTCTGCCTGGCTTTTATCTGGGAAAATTACTTTGGGAATTGAATACAATTTCCCAGCTGTAGGGACTCCACGCTGCCAACCATCACCAGGAAGACACGATCATAAAAGGAAGCGTGGTAGATTACGTGAGAAACAACCTCTGTCTTCTACTTCCCTCAACGTAAAGAGCCAATAAAGTGACTAACTTGGATGGATGTCAGAGCTTACAGCCCTCAGTTATTTCAGCCTCTATTAAAACAAATAAGTAATCTGAGGTTAGAGAAGATACCTTCTTGTAATTATGATTACAAGATTCTAATCATTAGAACTCAAAAAAAAAATTTCATGCAGCATGTCTTCGTAAAGACCAACCAGCGGGAACTATTAATAGGAAAGCCTAGAGCCATTTAAACATGAAATCTGAATAGAAGCAAACATAGTAATGAAAAAGATAAAGCTTGTCTCAACAGAAGCACAAAGCAGATAATCACAATTCAAGCCATAAACGTACCCTCGAGTACAACTTCCTCTCTTCTCCTTGACTCCATTATCCTTTTTCATTTTATCAAATAATGTATAACTGCCTTTCTCCTTTTCTGGAATGTTTCCTCGGAAGCAGCTGAGCAAATATCCATGTCACCCCAGGACCAAATCCAAATTACCTTCTTTTAAAGTCCATTTGATCGAGCCTGTCCTCTTGCTGACGGCGTGCAAACTTCCATCCAGGGTTGACACAAACAACAAGGTTTCAGGAAGTGTCACAGTGCTAGGACTTCCAAAAATCTGCAATGAGAGGTAGAAGGATCTACGTGGTCAATATGATTCTTCACCATGGGCGGGTACAACCACAAACAGGCCCCTCCCTTACCACAGAAGTTATCTTTCTAAAATCCACCACCTTACAGATGAAGAGACGAAGGATGACAAGCCAAAGTTCCCATCAAGGGCATGTGTCTGGACAACAGCTGGGCCAGGACTAGAACCAGGTTGCCTTATTCTATCTGAGCAGCGATCCTTCCTGCACACGGGCTTATGACCTAACATGTCAGGGACTGGATTAATCCCTGGCCTTCTGAAATAATCCAAGGCCAGCCTGCGCTGAAATAGATGGAGAAAGTATGCTCAGCTTTCTGACTTCCTTCTGTTGGTTATATTTTACTTTCTCAAACCTGGTTATCTTGCAAGACTCCATGATAAAGAAGGATGCCAACACACCCACACACACCCACGTGTACTTACAAAATTTTTAAAGGCAAGGAATTAGGGGGACATGTTTAAAGCAAAATAGGAAAAATAGCTTTCATTCTATAAGGAGTTAATAATAAAACACTAAGATTTTGAGAGACATGTTACTCAAAAAATGTATAAAAAAACATAAGCCAAATCTTATAATCAAGATACAATTTATATCAAAATGTACCTTTTATGCTTAATGAAATAAAAAAAATTCTACAGAAAATAGGTAAAGGTAGTGAAATTCACTTTCTCATCCATTGTTGGTGGCAATGAAAATTATGTCAGTGCAATCTTTCTGGAAAGCATAAAAGTACTCACATTTTTGATACTGTAGTTCTATGTCTACATCCTACAGAAATAACTCCAGATATGGAAAAAGCTCTTTGCACAATGATACTCATTACAACCCATTTATAAACACACACAAAAAAAGAGAAAGACCTGAACTTCTAAATGGCTAAAACAAATTATGACACACTCAATGGAATATTATGTAATTATTAAAACAGCACTTGGAAGAATCTATAATATAGAAAAATGCTCATACACGTTATCACGTGAAAAATATAGAATCCAGGGACTTCCCTGGTGGCGCAGTGATTAAGAATCCGCCTGCCAATGCAGGGGACACAGGTTCACATGCCACAGAGCAACTAAGTCCATGAGCCACAGCCACTGAGCCTGTGCCCTGGACCTCGCGTGCCAAAAACTACTGAGCCTGTGCGCCTAGATCCCGTGCTCCACAACAAGAGAAGCCACAGCAGTGAGATGTCCGTGCACCGCAATGAAGTAGCCCCTGCTCACTGCCACTAGAGAAAGCCCGCGCACAGCAATGAAGACAGCAATGAAGACCCAATGCCCAATAATAAATAAATTAATTTGTAAAAAATATATATATATGTATATATATATATATAATCCAAAATTTAATGTACATTGTGGTTATAATTATACTGGACAGTTTTTGTGGGGTTTTTTTTTGGCCTGCCCATCCTCTAGCTTTGCTAGGAACTGTACACTCACCCACATGGTTTCCACGGGAACAGCCATGTGTGACTGTATGAGCCACGTATAAGCAGGCAATAGCCGGTATGGTTTCCTAGGACAACACCCTTTTGAAGTCTGGGTCCACTCAGCAATGCCACTCTGTAATGAGATTTTCTCTTCCTTTGTCACTACACTGTCCCACCAATCAGCTGGTTCCTATAGGTCTTGAATTAAAAACAGGCCAATGCAACTTGCTTATATTGTGACAGTTTGAATTTTGGCACAAATGTTATTTTTAAAATACAGGAGTATGGTTGGCTTTTAGCATAAAACATTAAGACTGGAGGGTTACCTGTGCATGGTAGCCTGACCCCACAATACCTGGTCGCTCTCGGTAAAAGTCGGGATGACGCTAGTTAATCCCTCAAAAGGGAAAGTCTGATCAACGGCTCTCTCCAGGGCAGCATGAGGTGGCAGGACAAACACTCCAGTCCCTGCACTCCTTTTCCAAGGTGGAGACCCCCTGGCAAAGGGGCGAAGCAGCTGCCAGAACCTCCTCTCACTTCTTGCCTCTATCTGGCCTGGAGAGGAAGAAGTTCCAGCCTCCACTTTCCCCGGGGCCAGGGCCCCTCACCCAGAAGGAGGGAAACACCACCAAGCCTCACCGCTGCCACTGAGCCTACTCTCCATGTAAAGCCTGAAGGCTGAGGAAGAAGAGTCTGCTTCTAACTCCACCTTTGCAACTAGGCAATCAGTCTCAGTACAAGCCGACTCAGGAAACAGAAGCCCCAAGGGTGGTGTGTGCCCTGGGCAGAATTCAAAGGTCTTGTACACCAACTATTTCGGGGGTGTTAAAGTTATTTTAGTCCATGGGGTATTGATGGTGACAAGCCTCATCTGGACTTGCTCACACCTGAAGCAGAGGAACACACATCCCCCAGAGCACCTGGCCTGGAGAACAGTGGCCCTGTGACGACCGCTGAGGACTGGAGCTAAATGGGACTGGCGGGGGCGAGGGTGGGGGGGGGGGGGGTGCTGCCTCCCACTGAGAAGGGGGATGGGTCTGCAGCTTGATGTGGGGCGGCTGGATTAAGTTAGGTGGGGGCAACGTGAGCCTGAGTAAATGAGAAGGGAAGCTGTACGCATATCTGGGGGCCAACAGGCGGAAATCCCCTCCATCTGTCAAATAGTTACCACAGGAACAACCATTTTTAGGTCTTGGGAATCACACCAGAATGGGGCTGAACAATCTGGGTGGATGAGGTACTACGAAATTAAACTTGGGAGATTTCTGTGGATATGTTTTCTGCCACGTGGAAAAAGCTGGATGAGAGAGAGAAAGACAAAGACAAAAAGAAAGAAGACTTAGAAGAAACATGTCTGAAAGGCTGGAAGAGAGGCCCTGGCCTCCACGGCTCCTCAGGCCTGTCCAAGCTCCTGTCCTTGGGCCCAGGGACACCTAATCCATGCAATCAATTCCCCTCTTTACTTAAACTAGTTGGAACTAGGTTTCTGTGCCTTGAGACTGAAACAGTCCTAAACAAACACACACACACACACACGGCTGTTTAATATATATAGAGAAAAAAAGATGGCAAAAATATTGCAAAATTATAGCCATAGTTTTTTCTCCTCTATTTTTAAAAATTTTCAGGGAACTTCCCTTGGCAGTCCAGTGTTTGGGACTTCACCTTCCAACGCAGGGGGTGCAGGTTTGATCCCTGGTCAGGGACCTAGCGTCCCACATGCCTCAAGATCAAAAAAACCGCAACATAAAACAGAAGCAATACTGTAACAAACTCAATAAAGACTTAAAAAAATTTTTTAAATAAAAATTATGCATAATATGATCATGTAATAATGCAATGAATTTTTCATAAAATACAAAGGAGATGGACAAGTTAGCAGGTGGAAGACAAACTGGGATTTAAAGGAGCTTCAGCGAGCCCCTAAGTTCCAGAAGCACTTTCCACCTCAGGATATTAGGCAACCCGATCACCTTTGATCACTGATATCTACCAAACAAGGGACAGAAGTTTAGATCTAAACACAGAGGTCTCCCGGTCAGGGAATATGCGTCCAGAATAGAAGAGTTTTGTTGTTATTAAAGCCTATAGTACAACTATAATTAATTAAATGCCCCCAAATACATCTTATCACAGTATTAATATTAAAAGGGGGTAATATTTACTAAAACATATCAGCGCTGCTCTACTACTAATGTGGAAACAAAAGCCACCTGCCTTGTCTGAGCATCTTGGAAACCACAGGAAGAGCAATTGTCTATGGTTGGTTGATGACTCGAAATAAAACACTAATCACATAACTAACATGGTCTTCTAAAAATCTCAGAAAGAGCAGCTTTGGCTAGGAGTCGAATTTAGCAACCGAGAGTGCTAAATTAATCACAGCATCCACAGTGACATTACAAACCCTATCACACCCGACAGATTTTTCTTCTTTGAAGCTCCTGACAGTTTCAAATTAGAACAAGCCACTTTGAACAGTGTTATTCTCTCATGAGGCAAATTAATATCACAAAATTTCTGCCTTTCCCCCCGCCCCTGGGCGTTTTTTAGAGCATGAAAATGTTTGCCTTCAGATATAGTTGCTGTAACTCACGTGACGTCAATAAGCTTCTAGATGCCTTGTGCGATACTGAGCACAGCTGAGAGCTATTTGTACCTAAACATCTAAAAACACTGCTTCACAGTAATGACCTTGCATATCACCTGCACCCTGTTGGTCCTGCCTTTTCCCTGCGATGGATGAGTTAGCAGCAGGCCCTAGAGTCTCCAGAGAGCCTGAAAGCAGACAGAAAAGGCTGATCTTGCAGATCTGCTTCACACTGCCTACCTGGAATCTGACTCAATTTTCAAACTGGTGGGTTATACACTCCTGGTTTTAACAGTGACTTCTAAAAAAGTAACCGCAGTGACGTTGTAGAGGCAGTGATGGCTCATCTACTCTAGCCCAAAACAAGACATCCATTAGCTAATTGGTCCTCATGGAAGTCTGGCCACATACGCCCTCTCACACGAGGTGACCCTGACATAACAATTCTGGAGATGCCCAGTCTGAGGACCACGGAGCCTGGCAATTCGGGCCAGATGATGCTGGGGAAGTGGGTGTCTGTAAAATCAGCTTACTTCACTTACATTAATTCCGTGGTAAAAAAACAGTCCTCACTGCCGCCCTGCTCAGCCAAGACTGGATTTGTGAAAACATAATTCCAGGGCTGGATCCTAATGTTGAATATTCTGATGACAAAGCAAGATTTCTGCAAGTCCACCTGCTACACCACTCATAAAATGCACCACTTGCTTTGCCTTTCCCACAAAGCCGTGAGTGAAAGCAGCTGCCAACTGCTCACACAGAGACGATTAAAAGGCAGCAAGTCGTCGACAGCCTCATTCACTAATATTCTCAACTCAGCTGTCAGCTGCTCCTGCATTAATTACCTCGACTGCTTGTATTTCAGGTAAGAAAAAAGTCTTTTCTCAAACGATTCTGAAATAGCTTTGTTTAGAACAAGTCTTCAGTAAAGAGCACTACAGACACAAGGGACAGATATGTGTTTAGGTAGTACAAAAACGAAACCGCCTCTAACACAAACCCACCAATTTCTGAACTAGTACTTGGGATGCGTCAGGCCAGAGGTGGCTCACCGGCAGCTGGAGGAGAAGAGCCAGCAAAGCCAGGGTTTGGTTCCTGCTGCCAGACTATCACTGAAGTGCCTGCTCCCACCCTCTGGCCCCCGAGGAAAAACAGCAGGAAGCACGCTGCCCTAAGATTCAGAACACAGGGCAGCCCCGTGCTCCCCACCAGGGTTTTCCAAAAGGCTGCATTTCCCAAAGGAACACAGTTCTAACATTTCAGATATGTATTTCAAGAACCAGCCCACGGGTTAACGGACTACCTAGTAACAAGGGTCAGAAAAAAGATTAATAAACTTGGCACAGACCTTTCACCTCGAAGTCAGAGGGATGAAGCGGGGCCAGGCACGCATGTGTCTCATACCCAACTTTCCCAAGTGATCTGCATTTGAGTATTGCAGTATCGTTTCTATTTCCCAAACCAGTGTGTCCTACCCCCACAAATAAAGCTGTGCACACACACAGAAGACCCACCACGGTGAACAAGAGAGCCACACACTTCTCAGGTGGCGTGCAAACTGATCAGGTCTAACCCAAGTGCCCATCTCCAAAAGCTCAATTTATGTCAGCCCTGTAGTGCTAGTGTGCTAGTGTAGCAGAAGTAAAAATAGTTAAAATAAAAATCATTCCTGCGAAGCTTCTCCCCTTCTTACCCCCACTCCAACAGACCAAAACATTTCTAATTATACTAGAATACAATAACCTAATAACAAAATGATATATATTTTTTTCTTTTAGGAGTATCACACTGATTTCCAGGATTTGCTGAGAGGCTGGGGTTTTGGGTTGTTGGTGGTTTTTGTTTTAACTAATTTTTCTTCAATGTTCACTGGATTACTGCGTAATCCTCACTTTAGTTTTATTTACTTAAGGTTAAGAAAACTATTCCTCCAAACTAAAAATATAATATTTGCATAAGTCTAGCAAGGCTATTGGCATGTTTCCAGCAGAATATCCTCACACAACATAGTGTGTTGCACCTAAATGCCTGGAACCGACAACCTGCCACCAACAACCAGTCTGCCTTGTGCAGTGCAGGGCTCCCTGCCAGGGCTCAAACGCACTGGACAGCGGGCCACAGAGGTAAAGCGAAGGTAAAGTGACTTTTGGTAGGTGGACGAATACACATTACGGTATTACAGGTAAGACTTAAAACAGGTACGCAAGTGAGGGAAGGATTACATAGGGAAGATTCCCAAGCTATTCTGTTTTACTACTTAGGACACGTGAAATTTTGAAAACAATTAAAATTGCATATCACCAAGTACAGAATAATAAACTGCAAGTGGATTAGAATGTGCTAGGGAATCAGAGCTTATCATTATTAACCTTAGCAGCAATGCTCGGAGGTGAGAAGGGCACGCTCTGCCGGCGGATGTACCAACGCCAAAGGCCCTTAAAGGGAAGAGAAAATAAGACTGCACGTATGCATGTGTGGCTGTGGCGAGGGAGGCAGTTTCTGATGGATAAGAACTAGAGGTGAGGGCTAATGGCAAACAGACTGGATCCTTCTGCCGGCTGTAATCAGCTGAAAGCCACAGGATGGGTGAGCTGATTTTAAGAGATATGGGTAAAACACTTTCTGGAGTGCCATAACGGATACTAGTCCTATAGGGCTTCTCATCAAAACTTTTTAAAAAAAGGAAACTTATGTAATTCAGCACGAAGTTCCTCAAAACAGTATTATGTAACATAGTCCCTTGGTGGGCACTAAATGACATTCAAAAAAAAGGACATCTGTGTCTACAATTCTATTAGCAGCCATATTATCTACTTTAGGCTGTAAACTTCAACAAAGCCTGGCTATTTGCAACTCCGGTTGCTTCACAAAACTACCAAGCAGAGTAGTCATTCTAATGCCATTTGGCCGCATGATAGAAGACTGTGCCCAAAGATGACCAAAAAACCACCAGGAATTCACCAAAGCAGCATAAGATGGAAATCGGTGCCCAGTAAATGCCAGCACACCCCCACTACATTACATTCTCTTGTTGAAAAATAAAGCCCACATGAGTATTCTCATAATGATCAGGAGAGCAGGCTAAACTAGCAGCTCCAAAAGGCCTTCCTTTGAAGTTATCTTAGGTAAAGGCCTGATCAGACAGATACAACAACGATTTTTACTCTCATCAAACCCTGCTCCCCACCTCCCACCTCATTTACACACCTGATCCAACAGTAAAGCACTCAGCTCCAGATGTGGAGACTTCTATAGAGCCATCTGTACACAATGCCACAGAAACCTCACTGGGTTTATCCCAACTCAGTAGACTCAAGATTACAAAGAGTTAAAACACTGGTGATATTAAGAGACTTTTGTGTTTATGTCTTCACGATTTCAACTGACTACAAAATCATTCCAAATTCTATTACGTTTTGTTTACCTGTGTGTAGGTCAGCAGTGCTCCACCAACCACATAGTTCCTTTTCTAACCTAGCCCATCAGTTGCTTTGTTTCCTGATATTAGGTCAATAAAGGTAACCGTGCCATTTGCTTTGGATGGGAGTCAGGGGTCTTGCTGGGATGCAGTAAGGGGCAGGGCCTACCTGAAAAGCACTGTGTGGTTTCCAAACTAAGCAACTGAGAGAGTTAAATTAGTATTTGTGGCAACTCTTGCGTGTGGTATAATTAACCACCACCCAAGACAGTTCACAATTCTTTGGTGGTTTAGCCTACTCCTTTAATGGACCTGATAAAAGGTTCCTCATACGGTCTGCTTTCGTCCTGAGAGGAAAGGTAGGCTAATTTCACAACAGGTTAAGATACTTTCCCCAACTGGTTCTGAGGCCCCAGGCTAAGCGTCTAAGTTCAAGCAGCTGGCAGTTCCCTTTGCCTTCTCGGTCCCTCTGCCATCAACTTATATTGACACGAGGGGAGGAGGAAATATATTCGGGCGTGAAAGGTGCTACTGGAAACTCTTTACCACAAGGAACCGAGCCTTTGTTCTTAGGGTGGCATCAAATCTCTAGGATCCTCAAGCATTTTATAAATATTAAAACTAAAACCCAAGGTTTCACCATCATTTAGTGGTTGAGATTTTTTTTTTTTGGCCTCACCACGTGGCACGTGGGATCTTAGTTCCCCAACCAGGGATCGCACCTGTGCCCTTGGCAATGGAAGCATGGAGTCTTAAGCACTGGACTGCCAGGGAAGCCCCATGGTTGAGATTCAGAATGCACGTATTGCCACTGTTATTTTGTTGTCTTCACTGAAGATAAACAGCAGCAATTCAGGCCTTGTAAAAACTGAGAAACCTATTAGGCTCACTTACCTTAACGGAGCAGTGTCGTAAACAAACTAAATAAAGGTCTGACTTAGACCGTAAATTCATAAGGAGACTACCAGCCTTACAAAAAGCCAGATTTGATCCATTTGACTGCATATATTCATCTGCAATTAAACCTATTAATTAGGTAGTCTTTGAACAAAAACCCCACAGCGGGGGGGGGGGGGGGGGGGGAGAGACTCAGATACCTAATTTTTCAGTCCTGATAATAGCAACTAATCTGAAACTGTCAATTTTATTCTTTACACTTGGTGAGAGATTTCTTTTTTCGGGGGGAAGGGGGGGTGGGGAACAGAAGAGGCCAAGTAGAAAGTGGTTAAATGCTCTAGTTAAATAAAAATTACCTACAAACAACTCTATGACATAATTGCCACCTATGCTTGCCAGATGTTGCCAAGCTTTATGATGGAAGTCAAACACTATGAAATATGCCTGAGGTTGAGCTACCTGGTCAGGCTGACTTGCCCTAGTCTGAAGCACATCTGAAGATTATCCACTGCCCTGCTGGCCCAGTCCACCATGCCACCTTCCCCTCTCCAATCAGCTGATGGTCACTGAAGTCCATACGTTTCCATGTAACACAGATCAAACAGAAAGGACTGTTATGGCTTCTGGGATATGCTGCTTCGGAGGTGAAAAGAACTGAAGGGGAGCATTCACCCAAACCTCTCAGTTCACAGGGGAGAAAGGCAAGGCCCAGAGAGGTGAAGTGACTAGCCCAAGGCACCGCAGGCAGCAAACTGTAGACCCAGGACTAGAACCAAGGTCTCCATCTCCCCTCTGGTCCTCTGCCCACTACATCACACTGTAATTTCACTGCTTTAAATCATGGTTCTCTGAGAAACGTAAGCTTCAATTACCTGAGGCCTGAAGCTCAACCCTCGCTGTCCTGCTGGGGCAGATGGAGATCAGTACTCTGCTCTGATATGCGGGTAGGATCGTTGTAATTTGTAGATTCTACACAGACACTCAGTGTACCAGAAGCCACTGCAAATTATACAGGGTGGGGTCTTTAAAAAATGTTCTGGATAAAAATTCCTGAGATCCCACTGTAGATCTAAGTAGGCGGGGATAACATCATAGAAAGTCAAAGGTCACAGCCTTGACCACCATAAAAGAAAATTCCTGCAATACGTTTATCCAGCCCAGTTCTGATGGTTTAAAAAAAGTGCTCTTTGATGATGATGATGATGACACAGTGGCCGCTGGCCATTCCTTTGATGAAGCGAGTCATTCTTTTAATGCCAGAGCCAAGGAAACGCATACTACTGATTAGCACGGGACAACTCCTTTGAACAGTGAGGACCACTTTAATGACACACATACACCAATGAGCTTCATGCAGTGAGCCGTGACTGCTTCACTAAGCAGGAGTAAGATGCTCGCAAAAAAGGAAAGAAATACCAGTCTGAATATTGACTTTTTCATGTGAAAGAAAATCTTATGAACAAGATCCTACTGTATAGCACAGGGAACAATATTCAATACCCTATAATAAACCATAATGGAAAATAACATGAAAAGAAATGTATATATATGTGTGTGTGTGTATGTATAACTGAATCACTCTGCTGTATAGCAGAAACTAGTACATCATAAATCAACTATAAGTCAACAAATTTTGAAACAAATAATAAATAAATAATAAAAAATAAAACCTTATGCCACGGGATTTCCATAATCTCAGCATAGGTTTCTATTTTCTAGGCTCCTCTGAGAGGCAAATGTAAACATCTCAGTGCAACTCTCACACATCTGGACAGAGACAGGAAAGTGTCAGAAACTGCTTGGAAGACTGTGTTGGCACAACCAAACCTACGGAGCTGTGGTGTGAAAACTGAGGACTGAGAAACTGGCCGAGATGGAAGGATGCTGCTTCCTCCAGCTCATCAAGGGTAGGCGGGAAGTGAGAGCAGGAAAGAATTACCAGCAAGGAAATATCAAGCTTTTGGGTTCAAGGAAGAAGCCCTTCCAGACACCGAGGAGGACAGAACTCCCTCTGAAGAAAGGAAAAACAGCTGTCCACGGCCAGGAGGGGAGAGGGGACAGGCTTTAATAGGACACGCCCTGCTGCCAACAGGCTCCATTCTCCCAGCGGCCTCTCCTCCTGAAGTCACCACCCTCGTCAGGCTTCTGCCTCATCTGGAGGTCATCCAACCTCACTGCCAACGTCTCTAGGTCAGAAGAGTGTCTTCCATGGGCATCTGAACTGCGGGGCAAGGTGGCTAAGCTTCCAAATCTGGTTTTTCTTTTGAAAACTGAGGAACAGCAATATCCCTTTGAATGCTCGGAAAGCAAAATAAATATTAAGAATGTCAAAGACAAGAGTTACGTAACTATTAGGGAAGATCATTTTATTAAAGAAATTGGTTCTAGCCAAAGATACCATCAGAAAGTAAACAAAACTCAAAACCTGATCATCCACTCTGTCCCAGACCTCAATTGCTCCCCAGCTCTTACGCTCGTGGGCAGACAGCGACAGTGTGAGAGCTGGTGCTGACATTCTAGAATAATTAAGACAAGGTTAAAATATGTTTGGCCTGTGGTGTTTAAGAAGGAAGAAAAGTATAACTGCTGAAAAGGTTTTCACCAAACGGTACTGTGTTACAAGTTCTAGGACTGTATTTGAATTACCTGAAAATTCACTTACATAGAAGCCCTCATTTTCTGAAGATGCTAAACTAATTCAACATATATTTGTTAAGCTTCATTTTTAGTGCCTGGACAGTATAATGTGGCTGCTAGAAGGGCAGTCACTTACCTCCCTGTGCCTTGGTTTTCTCACCTGTAAAATGGGGACAATAATAATACCAACTTCAAAGGAGTGTTGGGTTAATATGTGCAATGAGTTAATATGTGTAAAAGCTCTCCGTGTACAGTGAGCATCACATGAGTGTTGGTTCTTATGATGCTGATTAATCAAGAGCTGTGTAAGGCCCTAGGATCTAATCACAGCAGTGATCTGATTCCTGCCCTCATGGAGCTTACAGTCCAATAGGGACCACAGTAGTAAAAATGTCACATAAACAGAATGGCAAATTGCAGTAAGTGCTATGAAAGAGACGTACTGGGAACCATAAGAGCATAACAGGAGAAGCTGATCTGGTCTCGTGTTGAGGGGACATGGATCACAGTGTCAAAGGTTATTCTGAAGGAGTAACATCCGAGGTAAGATCTACAGGAAGTAGGGGGGAAGGACGGGAAGAATGTCCTGGGCAGAACAAACAGCCTGTGCAAAGGCCCTGAGACTGAAAATAATTTGCCGTGTTTGAGGACCTAACAGGCCAGTGCTGCTGGAGAGAGAAAGCAGAGGGGGGATGGGACAAGGAGGGGCTGGGGAAGCAGATAGAAGGCTGAGTGTGTGGGGACTTCCCTGGCGGTCCAGTGGTTAGGACTCCGCGCTTCAACTGCAGGAGGCACAGGTTCAATCCCTGGTCAGGGAACTAAGATCCCGAAAGCCACGTGATGTGGCCAAAAATTTTAAAAAAAGTTTTTTAATTAAAAAAGGAAAAAGAAGGCCGAATGTGTATTTGTATGGCACAAGGCACAAAATCCCTGTTTTATTTGCTTCCTGTGCAGCTCACAGAAAGAGCAGGAGGGCATGCTATTCATGTGGGTGTAGAGCAGACCCGGAGGGAAAAACTCTCCTCGAAGGTGAAGCGTTAGATAACACCGAACTGTCTGTGTTCACACCCCAGGTGAGTCTTTTCTGGTGTTTTCATTTACACCAACGTCAGACTGGTGTTGCTTAGCTGGTTCACACCTGAACAGGAGCATTAACACACCGAAGCTTCATGGGCGAGTTTAATATATAAGACTGTCTTTGTGATGAAATGTGGCCTACAGAACAACCTCCAACACCTGGTCTCTGGCTTTCGAGACCCCTTATCTGAGGGACTTCTCTGTCCAGACCCCATGCACTGGATCACACAGCCCCCTCGGAAGGCCCAGGAGGGAAGCATGCCCCCTCCTCCCCTCTTCCTCTCTGGGGTGCTCCCTCTCTGCAGTACCTGCAGGCACCCCCACGGCTATTCTCGCCACAGGAGGCAGAAATCCAGGGGGCACTAACCCTGCAGATGGAGGTAAGTCCCGGATCACGGGCTCACGTTACTCAGGTAGGTTGGCAGGGACGTGTGGTATTTATCAATCTCTTCCAGGCACTCCCTGGTTCACGCTTCTTCCTGTTGGCTGACTTCTACGTCCAACTTACTTGCTGGTTCACTTATTTCAACCCCACCCCCGAGCTGGACTCTCTGCTCCTACAGATACACAGAAAGTAGGGTCCTGTTTCGCAGGAGGCACTGGAGGCTCAAGGCCTATAAGAGTCCTGCCTT
Source organism: Hippopotamus amphibius kiboko (assembly GCF_030028045.1). Lineage (NCBI taxonomy): Eukaryota > Metazoa > Chordata > Mammalia > Artiodactyla > Hippopotamidae > Hippopotamus > Hippopotamus amphibius. The sequence continues at coordinate 47,919,932 of NC_080202.1, read as the reverse complement.
CAAGGAGTTTACCACTTAGCAGAGAAACAGTGCAATTCAGGGGAAGAGATGGCAGGTGCTGTGAGCAGGCCTTCCGGAAGCTGGCCTGGCAGCACGCCCAGGCCCTGCCCAGAGCAGTTCCCTAAGGTTCTGAGCACACACTTCCCTGCTCAGGCCTTCTGCTCACTCCTTGGCCTGTGTTCATGCAACTCCAAAGGCTGCTAATCATCCTTAAAACTCCAACGTAAGAAAAAACCCCAAGGTATCCCCATGAGCCTGGCATGTGCTCAACAGATGTTTTTTGGGTAAATGAAGCTGAAGGAAGATGAGACGGGACACAGGGATATGAGTCCTGGTTTGGGCTCTGAGCCAGTCATTAAATTTCTCTGGGCATCAGTTTCCGATTCTATGAAGTAAGAAGACTGGGTTGGATGTGCCCTTTAGCTCAGAAGCGTGACGATCCATGGTTTAGCAGGTCCTCACCTCTCCTCAGGCCTTACTGTAGATTCCTCTGGCCCCCAACCAAACAAAACATGCCCCAAACCCACATAAGAATGAGAGCATTTAGAAGTCTTGATGCCTTTGAACACAATGCCCAATCCCGGTCTTGCAACACCCCAGTGTCTCCACTTATCTTGAACTATTGCAACACTGGAAATTAGTAATACTCTGATTCACTTAAGGTTCAGGGTGGGGAAATGAAACACCATAGAAATCGACTAACGTTATGCGGGAGGAGGTGGGTGACTCTTGAGTACGCGGCGAGTACACATACTTGCTATAGACTCTAAGACCAACCATCTCCTAAACCAAAAGGGAGATCTCTGTTCTTCTCCAAACCACAAATCAGATAAGTGACTGAACTCCCCCGCACACCCCACCCCCTGCCCCGAAAGCCCCGGAGACTTCCAAGTACTGAACCATCAGATAAAGATGACGTAGGGCTGGTTTTAGAGGCAACTGTGGTTTGGTCCCCAGCTCGAGTACCAAAACTACAGATAAACTTGTTCTTAACCTCTCTGTGTAAAGAAAACCGTTTTCCTCTTTGCAAAACCACACCATAGCAAGTGGAAAATGAACCCTAACACAACGACTGGATGAGGTCGCTGGGTCGTTCAGAGCGAGGTCGTGTCCTCGAGGTCAGAGTCCCCAAACCCGGCTTCACACCATTTTTGCAGTATTTGAGTTTATCTGGAGATCTTATAAATATTCCACAATATAAAGACTATTTAATTTTGTTTGTAAAGAAAAGAAAAATATATGTGTATATATATATGTGTGTATACACACACACACACATCACATGTGTACTTGGGAGCAGAACCATCACAAAAATCAAAGAATTGCTGGCTCTGTTCCCTGAGTCACAGGGGCTTCTCAGGTTTCCATGACAGATTTTTAAACCTTCTCTTGTCATATTATCATTAAAAATTGACAACAGTTATATTCAAGACCCCATTTTTGCTCAGGATTTGCAAACATACGAGCGGTCAACACCAGTCCTCCTGAAGATTAGATGAGAAACAAACCGAAGGACAAACGAGGGTAGAGACCCCAACGCTAAGTGACGTGATACCGCTGGGTGTGCGGGGAGGGCCCGGTGATCAGGGAAGGCCTACACTTCTGCTGGGCCCTGCAGGACCAGTAAGCCGAGCCTGGGGAAACCACAGCCCACTGCTAGGGCAACTTGCAGGCCCCCATCTCCCTTGCTCTGCTCTACGTTTTTCTTTCTCTCCACAGGATTTTATCACCTTCCCACATTCTTTATATTTATGTATTTATCGTGCTATTGTTTCTTGCCTGTCTTCACCAAGTAGATGGGAGTTTCACAAGAGCAGGAGTCTTTGTTTTGCTCATTAATGTGTCCCAAGCCCCTCAAACAGTGCTTGGCATATAATATGTACTCAATAAATCCAGTGGATGAACTGGTGGATGAACTGATGGGATCCACTACATTCAGGAGCTGGGGAGCTGGGAGGCTCAAAGCAGAGCAGCCCCTCCCCCCCCACCTTCCCCCACCCAGCTAAGAGGGAATGTGAAACAGTACAGCTAGGGCACTTGTCCCTTTAACCTAAGTGGTTCCTAATTCGAAGACCTTTGGAAACAGGCTCACTGAAGAGACTGTCTAGTTCCATGGCCCTGTTTTAGGGATGAGGAACAGAGGGGAAATAACTCATTTGTCCAAAGTCTCCCAGTGCCCAACCCCTCACCTCCCAACTCCCACTCGCTGAAAGAATACATTTTTATCCTGTGGGTCAAAACACATACGAAAACAGAAGACTGTGCCTATAAACGACTTTTCGAAACAGCTAAAATGACACGCGATGCCAATCTAGCTACTGATGCGTGCAGAACTGGAGCTGCTGCTCGGGATTTCCTTTGCGCGTGAAGTTTGGACAGGAAACGTCGCCCCCAGCCCGGGGTTCAACCCAGGTGTTAGGTCAGATGCCGAGCCCCATTCAGAGGCTGACTTCAGGGACTTCCCCGAAGGGCCAGTGGTTAGGACTCTGCACCTCCACTGTGGGGGTGGAGGGCCTGGGTTCGATCCCTGGTTGGGGAACTAAGACCCCCACAAGCCTTGCAGGGTGGCCAAAAAAAAAAAAAGAGGCTGACTTCAAAGAATGATCTTCCAATTCTACGGACCTTTGTCAACAAGCTTCCAGCAGAGTTTAGATTTGGTCCAGCCCAGTTCATGTGAGTTTTAGAAGTGAGTTTCCTCTTGTTTCTACACCAGCTCTTAGGACTCTGAGTTACAACCGAGGTGCAGCGGTTGAAACAGTGATGGGCATCTCCTGCAGGGCCTTCTGCGGTGCGGCTTTTCAACAGTGCGCCTGCGGTAAAAACCCTTCGGGCTGCGAGGCCAGTGAATGTCCAGATACCCAGCTCTCACTCGGAAACGGGAAGGAGGGCATCACAAACTGGGCCCTCCGGCGATCTGCTTCAACATACACATTCTCACCCTGATGAGAAAGTCCCTGTTTGTTTACCAGCTTCATTCCTGTACATTAACTCTCCAACTTATTCCTTCCACAAATGTCTCCCATACCCACTCCCCTTAGCTACTTCACTCCGGCTACAGAAGGCTCTTTCCAAACTTGAAGGATGGTTTTTACCCACCAGCGTATGTGAAGGAACCTGGAAAACAGTATTGTTTGGATTCCTTAGGCCTCTTAATGTATGGAGAGGGCAAATAATAATAATAATAAGCATAAGTGGAACTTTAAATAATTCTAAACATCTTATAATTCGATAACTAAGTGTATTTGAATATGAGGCCAGTTATCAGCTAAAGCTGATTTTTTAAAAAGCAAATTCAGTAGTTAATACTCAAAAGAAAAAATATCCATGTTTGGAATGACTTGCTCTTTAAAAGTCGGGCGACATAGTGTACGAGAAAGCACACAATGTAGGTTCTCTATTTCTAGTTCTGCCACGAACTAGCAGAATGTTATCCATCCTAACTTTCCTAGAAAACAAGCCCAAAGCTGGCTCTGGTCTGGTCCAGGGCTCTGTGGTGTCACGGGGCACAGGTGGACACATTGGCTGTGTCTAAGACTAAGGAACAGGACTTACCTGATGGCTTCAACCTGGCTGCATGTTAGAGTCACCTGGGTTTTAAAAAAATTTTCTTTTTTTAAAGAAAGAATGCCAATCTCCACTCCTAGAGATTCTGATTTCATTCATCTGAGGTGGGGGGGCCTCGGCATAGGGTATTTAAGTGACTCCAGGTGACTCAGTGAGCAGGGTGGAGAGGCACTGCCTCAAGTATCACATTCCCAGTTGCAGCTGTGGCCCCCTGTACAGGTGTTTCTCTCACTCCCGGAGGCTCCTCAGGAATCACGCGTCATTTGCTTTAAGAGGAAGGAGATCTGAGTTACTGTGGTCAACAAACTCCTCTGACCCAACTGGCGATCAATGATAATGTCAGGTTCGAGGGATCTGATGGCACTGTTTGTTCAGAAAATGTATGAAAAAAATCCGGTTTCCATGACAAACACTCCCGCAGCCTGGACAAACAAAGATCCCCTCATCTGAAATAGAGAGGGAAAATAATCCACTGGAGGAAAGGGTGGGCTTGAATTATAATTATGAATTAGTCTACTAACTAGGGAAATCATGTTAAACACAGAAGAGGACAACCCTGGATCAAGGTTCATTTTTTAATAGTGAAACATCACACTGAGTGAAAAATGAAACTGACTTGGAATAATCACAGACTATTTATCTCCTGGGGTTTGGCGGTGGGAAAATTAATCTCATGACTGATATGAGGAGCCTATCAAGTGATCACCACACACTGGGGGTCATGTCCACCCAAGCAAGTATCCTGGAACCCCTCTCATTGTGGGGAAAGAAACGCTACTGATAAGATCCCATTAAAGAATACAGATTACAGCTAAAGCAACAGTCTCCTTATCCCACCCCCGCCCCCAAATCCACAGCCCACTTTGCCTGATGATAAAAGAGCTCCTTGTCTTATTGGTCTTCAAGCGCCTCAAAGAGAAATTCAATCAATACTTGCTGAGTGCCCACTGCACGCTAAATGTCACAGAGGGGGCAAAGATAAGCAAGACGTGGTCCCTGCCCTCTAGGACAAACCAGCAAGAGAAGTGCAGGGCATCTTCCCGGCCCCCTCTCTCTCCCTCACTACCCTCTCCTGAGACCCACCTGCACTAACCAAGGTCCCTCCATTGTGGTCCAAGGGCCAAGGCTACACTCTCTCCTGTCATCACACACCCACTTCCTGGTGCCAGAACTTGGTGGGAGGTGGGGCCTCCGCAAAGCCAAACACCTGAGACCTGGCCTGATCATTAGAGAGTTCTATCTTTTCAGGATCCCTTGCCGAAGGCTGTGACTGCAGCACAGAAGAGCAACTTTGGTTAAAGGCTTCTAAGACGTGAACTTTCGGTTTTGCTATTTCAGAAACATTTCATGGCAAGGTCTTACTGAAAAACATGCACCTGCTTGGATATTATTAGACCTCAAGCAAAGAAACGAGCTTAAACTGAGAATTCGGTGTAAGGGCCTTTTAACCTGCATTCTCCCCGATCGCCGGATTCGGTCCATATTCCTGATGGAAATGCTCAGGGTAAGGCGGCGTTTCCATCCCAAAGCTGCATCTTTCTCCAACTGGAACAAAGGATAACAGGCTGCAACTCTCCTGGGAGGAACGAGAGCATCGTCTGAGCATTTCCCCAAGCTTACAGGGAAGCCTGCTTTCTTCTCTTCCTGGTCCTTCTCTAAAGCCCATCTCCCACTGCAACATGGTTTGGCTGCCTCCTCAGGTGTGACTGGGGCAGCTGGGCTTATTTGTTCTAATAGACAGACCAGAACGTAAGTACTGCAGAGGCTGCTCTTCAAAGGGAAGCAGGAGGATCAGATTCAAGGTTCAGTTCCACCACTGGCGCATGACCGCGGACAGCTCACTGGCCCTGTCTACCCTCAGCTTCCTCGTCTGTCTGCTCTGGGAACACAGCAGAGCAGTGACTGCTCAACTTGGGAAGGCAGGGTGATGCCTGAGTGAGGGTGGTACGTGCCCGAAAACACCACCCTCGAAGGTTCTAACCTGCTCCCACTGTTACTGATGGTCGTGCATCCCATTCGTTATGTGGGTGTGCGGTGGGGGAAAAATTAAGACTTACTGATCTAAACCAGCAAGATTCCTTCTAGGAATCTAACATACTCGGATGGAAGCTAAGCATTTATCCATACATTCTCCCACTGCCAGTACGTCTGGAATTTTTTGGGAATCACCTTCAAAGAATATACTTTGGAGTCCTCTAAGTAGTATAAAGTCTCTTATTGGTTTTTAGAAATAACCAAAAACCCAAGTGTCCTCGATAAATTGTGCAATCAAGCTGAGTAATAACAGTTTTGATCAAAACTTTAGTGTGGACCCCATCAAAGTTATATTCAGCAGAGGCTGGAAGGAATTGGGACATAAAGTTGTGTAAAGATAATAGGTTTAAGAATAAATATTTGCTTTTTTAGGGCTCCTTTTTTCATTTTAAAGTTGAATTATTAAATGAAATTTAAAAGTTAAAAAAGACTGATTTGTTTGACATGAACATTGACCCTGAAGAGGTTATTATTTTGAAAGAGACAACATTTTTTTGGATAAATAAGTTCAGTACGTTTTTGGGAAAAACAAACACCAACAGATACTTCACTTTATCGTCAAGTGGTTCGTTAATTTTCCCAGGAAAAACAGCTGTATGGACAAGCTATAAGTCTTAAGAACTATGGCCTCCAAAAGAGACAGACAATGCATCAACTTCTGATTTACAAACAGCCTTGAGTCAAAATTTTAAATGGCCTCATAACCAACTATCAAAAGAATCTTGGCAATTCCCTGGCGGTCCAGTGGTTAGGATTCCGAGCTTTCAGTGCCGTGGCCCTGGGTTCAGTCCCTAGTCAGGGAAATAAGATCCTGCAAGCTGTGCAGCACGGCAAAAAAAAAGAAAAAAAAAATGTTTTTTTCTGTTCTGTAGGGGGTGGGCTACCCTTAAAACCAAACTCAGAATTATCCCAAGGTATTTCAGGGTGCTCATGGGAGCCACATCTGCTAGAAAGCTGATCTGAAACCACTGCAGACCAAAGGACCCTGCAAACAAACTATTAACAAATCAGAATAAAACATTTTTCTCAGTAGCTTTTAGGTATATAGGATGTCAATAAAGAATGCTGTAGTTATTCAGGTCTTCAAACTATAAGCGAAATAAAACCTAAACATTCCATTTTTCAGACTTAAAATCCACCCTGCTAAAAGAAAACAGCTTGCTTTAAAATGGCTATCATGAAACCAATTTAAGGCTAGTTTTGTGCTTTTTAAAACATCTCATATTGCTTGGGGGGCTGGAGGAGGGGGCTGTAAAAGAGTACATATGACCAGCAAATTCCGGTTCTAGGAATTTCTCCTAAGGAAATAATTAAGCAGTTAAGATGGGCTCGAGAGTTTAGCAGTAAGGCTTATCACAATTGTTTATAATAATGAAAATTAAAAACAGCTTCAATATTTAAGTGCTTGAATGGTCACATTATGGTATACCCATTCAGAGAAGTATTACGCAGCCAGTGAGAATAATGTTGTAGAATTAAATTTACTGACACAGAAAGATCTATGATCTATTCCAGTTTGGGGAAGAAAAACATTATCTGTGCAAATATGTGCATGCAAAAAATGTCCAGAAGGACACATCAAGGTACGACTAGTAGACTAGTCATCAGAGAAATGCAAACCAAAACCATAACGAGTTACAACTTCATACTCACTAGGATGACTATAATAAAAAAAAAGACATAATATTAAGTGTTGGTGAGGATGTAGAGAAACTGGGATCCTTCTAAACTGCAGGTGGGGATGTAAAATAGTGCAGCTGCTTTGGAAGACAGTTTGCTAGTTCCTCAAAAGGTTAGAGAGTTACCACATGACCCAGAAATCCCAGTCTTGGGTACATACCCAAGAAAATGAAAATCCATGACCATTCAAAAATTGTACCCAAATGTTCACAGCAGCATTATTCATCATAGCCAAAATGGGCTATTCATAATAGCCAAAACCCAAATGTCCATCAAATGAAGAGTGGATGAACAAAATGTGGTCTATCCACATAACGGAATATTTATTCATCAATAAAAAGGAACAAAGCACTGATACATGCTACAACATGGATGAACCTTGAAAACATTATGCTAAGTGAAAGAAGCCAGACATGAAAGACCACGTGTAGTATGATTCCATTTATATGTAATGTCCAGAATAAGCAAATCTATAGAAACAAATGTAGATCAGTGGTTACCAGGGACTGGGAGGTTTGTGGGAAACGGGGAGTGACAGCTCATGGGTATGGAGTTTCTTTTGGGCATGACAAAAATATCATAAAATTGATTGTGGTGATGGTTGCACACTTCTGTGAATATACTAAAAGTCATTGAATTGTTTATTTTAAATGGGTGAATTGTATGATATGTGAATTATAGCTCAATAAAGCTGTTAAAATGTTAACAGAGGTAATGCTTGGGTAACAGAATTGCAGATTTGTTATGCTCAGCTACGACCCTAGTCCCTAACCCTGCTCAGCTACGACCCTAGTCCCTAACCCTGCTCAGCTACGACCCTAGTCCCTAACCCTGCTCAGTTATGACCCCAGTCCCTAACCTAGTCCCTAACCCTGCACAACTATGACCTTAGTCTCTAACTGGGGCTGCGCACAGGAGGCTCAAATGCTCTTTGTGTGGATGATGGTTTATTAAGGTGCTACCAAAAGTGCCAAATGCAATGGTGCACTCAGAACATTTCCTAACAGGTCATAGGAGACATTCTGTGAAAAAAAAAAATTGAACAACACTACAGAACATATTTTTACACTGTTGGACTTGCTGTGTGTTTGTAAATGAACAAAGATCATAAGATAATCAGAAGTGATGCAGAGACTGTGTAAAAGCAACTTAAAATTTTAAAAAGTCATGCAAGGACTTCCCTGGTGGCACAGTGGTTAAGAATCCACCTGCCAGTGCAGGGGGACACAGGTTCGATCCCTGGTCCATGAAGATCTCACATGCCTCCGAGCAACTAAGCCCGCGAGCCACAACTACTAAGCCTGCGCTCTAGAGCCTGTGAGTCACAACTACTGTGCTGAGTGCCACAACTATTGAAGCCTGTGTGCTTAGAGCCCATGCTCCACAACAAGAGAAGCCACCACAATGAGAAGCCCGTGCACCGCAACGAAGAGCAGCCCCCGCTCACCACAGCCAGAGAAAACCCTCTCGCAGTAAGGAAGAGCCAACACAGCCAAAAATAAATAAATAAAATTTTTTTCTAAAAAGTCATGCAAGCAAGGACCTTGGGATTTTTCGTTTGTTTGTTTTTGTATGGTATGGGGGTGGGGGTTGTTAAGTTCTACTTTTTCGAGTCCGTATGTGGTCTGGTGCACTCACTCATTTAAATATATCTCGGAGCATGTGTTCCTCCGAGGCAGTGAAGTCTGAAACCAAACATGGGATGTAGGTAAAGGCAAAGATAGGAGAGAAAAAAAATCCCCAGCCCCTGGGAAATACAGCCAACCAGCATGTTCATTATTCACAGACTATGATTCACTGTCCCTGTTTTTTAAGGCAGCATCACACTCTCATCACATTGCTAGGTTACAGGCCCCGAGTTCTGTGTGCATAATAAAAATGGAATCCATCAAAATGATACAATAGGCTTTTCTCCCCTGTATCATCTCTTTAGGGAGAACATTTGATGATTATAAAACATACACAATATTAAACCTAAAGATTACTTTGGATTCCCCAAACCAAAGAGGTTTCCAATGAAAATGAAACAGTTATCCAATGATTCAACCTGAAGAACGGAGTCACCACTGGAGGCAGACAAATAATACAGCCCCCAGGCCCAGGCAGGTGGTACTGCTCTGTCCAGACATGAAGAAACCTTTACATAGCTAACTGGTTTTATGTTCGGAAATACAGTCTACTGTCGACCTTTCTCAAGAATCACTCTCGTACACATTTTCTCTCGTGCTCTTAGAAGCTGTATTACTGTGGAGAGCCTCACGGACGGACCAGTTAATGAAACAAAACAAACACGTGTGCACAACTACAGTCTAATTTCAGGATCAGCAGTCCTGAGAAGATGAGCTCCATGAGACTTTCCCACTCTCCTCGTGGCCATGGTATAAATACTTGCTATCTCCCTCCTGTGAGGATAATTCACGCAGGTGATAACTACCAGAATAAATGAGAAGCAAGGCCATTTCTAGTGTAGACTCATGTCTCAGTATGTTTTTGTACACAAGTGATCCATGATTCTCTGTGATGTTGTTTATTCCCCTCTAAAACCAAAACATTGGCTGAATGAAAGAAATGGCCTTTCCTATAGCCGAAGAAAGTATCCTGCCTCGCATGCCACAGATCTCTTTGGTACTTGAGAGAAGTGACACCCAAACACCGTACAATGAGGACCACAGGGCAGCAATGATGTGACAGCAATGATGCAACACAAACCAACATTAGGCACAAGATCCAGGTCTAGGAAGGAGGGGAAAAACTCACTGACTGAATAAGTACCTTCTGGATTAACAAAAGACAGCCTTGAATGCTTAGTAACACTGATGTCACTGCATTTTGGACCCGGGAGCCTAGAGTCTCAGCTTGTGGATGAGTCAATGTCTGGCTCAGACACACACTGAAGGAAAATCGCAATATTGCCTCCACTGCACTAGTTACTTCATCAATCAAAAAGAAACAGCATCAAAAAATATTCCTTGTGCAGGCATAGTATAACATTTAAAAATGATGACAGAGTGAAAAACACCTTTTGGGGGGTGGCAAGGTGAATTTACATTATCTGTGATGTGCCAGGTCCCTTCACACATGTTAGTGTGTTAGCTGTCCCCATTTCACAGATCAGGAAACACAGTTTCTAAGACTCTGAGGACACAGCTACCAAGGCACCAGAACAAACTCAGGTCTGTCTGATTTTACAGCCAGTACATGCTGCACAACATCACTGCTGCCTAATTTAACTGCAAACTCTGCAATGGGTTTCTTTTAGAATTTTAAAATAATAATTCCCACTATGTTTGGGGATTGAAATTTTTACTGGTAGGTAATGCTGGGAGTGAAATTCTGACCTTTTCCCTAAAAAGCAGTTACTCTAAAACATAACCTTTTGATAAGGGTCTGGACTCTTTTACCATGAACTCTGAGAAGTTTGGATTTCTAAACACAATTTGGAAATATTTACATGAACTGAAACTGTAGTCCCAACTAAGGCTAAATAATTATTTCTGGCTCTTTAGCCAAAGTTGTTCAATAACTGAAACACTAGAAGTCAGTGACAGAATAGCAAACAAAAAGATGTGGCAAAGAAAACCATACACACAAGCCCCTGATGATATGAAAGGGCTGATTTCCAAGTCATACACTTTGGTCATTCTCTTTACACTCTTATTTGGGAACAGACGCCAGGCAGCAGGTAACCGATCCAAGATGAAATGCTCAAGTTCAAAACCTGACCCCAGTTATGAAAGTGGATTTTTCTTCTTCAATTAGAAGGACAACTTAACTTCCATGAGTTTTATTGTGAAGTGTGTACAAATTTTCCTTTAAAAAAAAATCCTGAATTTGAAAAAGGTGGCCTCGTATTACTTCAGCTGTTTCCAAACTCTTGTTGCCCCATGAGCACGGACTATTATTTACCTAAAATGCATCACCTCCAAAGAGTTCATGCTGTGGCACTCAGGGACACGCATGTCAGGTCTCCGCCTGGACCCTGATACACCTGGTAGCTGATACATATTAAAGCGTACACAGTGCAGGTCATTAAACAGAACCCGCTCCGATGCGCCATACCCACATCCTGAACAGTACTTTTTTTTTAAACAAAACAAAAAAACAAAAACCACTCGCTAATTTAGGTTCTTCCAACCAGAAAGGGGGGGAAAAAAAGCCAAGTCTGTCCACAAAATGTCCTCCCACCTCCCAGCTGTGGTGCCCGAGCCCACAGCCTGAGTGCAGGCCTGAAATAGTTAAATAAACGTAGACCAGGCTCTCCCCTCCAGAAAACGAGGAAAAAAAGGTTTGGACAGCCGCGCGGCGCTCTCCCGTGAGGAGACAGCCTCTCGTTCCGAGTTCGGAAGCGACCTCACCGCTGTCCCGTATGGGATCTTGCAAAAAAGGGCCCCACTCCCACCGCCTGACCTGCCTGCAGAAGTCCTGCTGCCCGAAAGGAAGCCCGCTGCCTCCGGGGCCGAGAAACCCGCGCTGCAGGGAAGCGGGGTCGAGCTCTCGGGCGAGGACGCTCGCCCGCGTCCGGCCGCACTCGTTTCCCAAAGTTCTCGCGTTTGGGAAAGTTCAAGCGAGGGTTATCCACGCCAGACGCTCCCTTCCCGGCGGTCACAGGGCCCCTTCTGCCCTTCCTCCGCGGGCCCCGCCAGGCCGAGCCGGCGCCCACCTGTGGGAAGGGTCCGGCAGGTGGCGCGGGCTTCCGAGGGCCCGGAGCCTCCTGGAGACCCCGAGCTGCCGCCAGGGCGACACAAAGTTGCGCCGGAGAGCACGCGGCCCGGGAGGCGCTGCTCGTGACAGCCGCGCTGGCCCGTGAGGCCCCTGGGCGGCGGACGCCTCGGCGGGGCCGGCCGCGGCCACCACTCCCGCCGGTCAGGAGGCCGCCGCTCCCCGCCCGGCACCGCCTCCGCGGGGGCGCAAGGAGGCTGAGGCCGCCGCCGCCGCGCTCCCGGCTCGGACCCCGGCCCGCCTCGCGCTGTCCCCCAGCCCGAGCCTCCCGGTCACTCACCCCGGGGCCGGGCAGCAGCAACGCCAGCAGCAGCAGCAGCAGTCGGGCAGGCATGGCGAGGACTCGGCCCTGGCTCCTGGCCGGGCCGGCCGGCTCCAGGGGGGCGGTGCGGGCGGGCGGGCAGAGGACGGGGCGGGGGCGCCGCGACGACAGCGCAGCGGCGGCGGCCGGGGCTCAGGCGGACGCAGGACTGACTAGGCGGTGGCGGCAGCCCCATTCCCTGCCCTATAAGTGCCGGGCGCCGGCGCTTCTTCCGGTCGGGGCGGGACCGGAGGCGGGGCCGGCCTAGGGGCGGGTCTGGGATTGGGCGGAGCCCGGGACTGGGTCTGGTCTGGGCGGGGCTGCCGTGGGAGGGGCGGGGTTATAGGCGGTGCCAAAGGCTGCTTGGGCCTCCGACTTGTTTGGGGTCCGGTGGCCGCAGCGGCCGGAGAGGAGGGCGAGGCCTCTGCGTCGGGGATCTCGGGGCGCTGAGTGATCGAGGCGCGGAGCTTGTCTCAGGGCAAGGGGAGACAGGCAACCCCGCCGGGCGGACGCATTCCCTTAACTCAGGCGGTCCCACTGACCGCGCTGAGGGACCCACTGCCTCAGACTTGATCAGGAAAGGCCAGGAGATAGCCGGTGCCGAGCGTCCAGAGCCCCCGCTCTGTCTTCCCGCCGTGGTGGGATCGTCGGCGACCTCCGGAGCGAGGGTCCGCAGCTGGCAGGAGATTCCTGCAAACCCCGAGCTTCTGCTCTGTGCGCGGCTGTCGCCGAGTTCGCATCCCTGAGGTCTTCCAGCTGCGCCTCGGTTAGTCCAAAGGTCCCTTTCTTCCCTTTGTTTGCCCTCAAGAATTCCCCTCAAATCATATCCAACAGTCACCAGTTCCCTTTGGAATAACCATGGCCAAGTCATTTGCCAAAAATTACAAGCAAAGAAGGAAACTATTTCGGCTGCTGGTGTCATGTGTGTTTATGTGGCATTTGTAGATGTGACCTCGTGAAGCTTGACATGTGTAACAACTCACTGGAGGGAGTGAGTTTGTTGAGGACTCATACAAGGTCTGTTTGAAGGTTGTGGGCTATTAACCTGATTTAAAGAGCCTGGCAGCTGTTTGGTCACTGTGTCCCATGCTGCCCTCCAATGAAAGGGAAGCTGGGAGAGTGGACATTGTAACAAGAGAATAAACTAAGTTTCGGGGCAGAGAGAATAAACTAAGGTTCAGAGTGCAAGGTTTCCATATTCTAGGAGAAAAAGAAAAAAGGGATAGCAACTTCTCTAATTTTTCTTGACTTGCTCGTATGACAGCCTAAGATTTTTCAAGGTTGGGGGAAAGGAGTAAGCAATGCTAGAGAAAACAAAGAAGTAGTGGGGACTGGATTCAATATCTTGTAATCACCTATAATGGAAAAGAATCTGGGAAAGAATCACTTTGCTGTACACCTGAAACTAACACAACATTGTAAATCAACTATACTTCAATCAAAAAATAATAATTAAAAAAAAAAAGTCATGGGGGACTGACCAGATGTCTATTCTGGGTGCATGTAAGTCAATGCTGTCCCACTACAGCAGACAGAAATGCTCATAGTAAACCCAAATCCCTTCAACTAAGTTCCTCATCCCCAATATCATATGCCTGAATCACAGTCAAGGGACTAAACCCTACCCATGCTGGAGAATCCAGCCCACCAGTTTAAGAGTAGGATAGATCTCGGCAACAGTGGAAGGGGTAAACATTCTGAAATGTTATCTGCATGTTTAATGCAAATGGAGAGGTCTGGGATTGGTGAGCTCCATCACTCCTGACCAGTGTGTCCAGGGAGGAGACCACAGAAAGTGGGAGGAGCTATTTAATGATTATCTGTCCGGCTTGCAAGCTGACCACAGGATCTGTAAGACCGCCGGGTTGAGTTAAAAGAGAAGCTTGATTGGAAAATGCTGCTTTCACATCCCTTCTCTGGTGTTTTTTCTCCAATAGAGTAAATCTAGCAGGGGAACTTTCTGTGCTGGAACTCTGGCAGCCCTTTTACAATTCAAAATGTCACTGTGACCCTGTAAGTACAGCAGATAAAACACAAAGGAGTATGCCTACCTCGATCTGACTCATAAATCAGTTTTAAAGATCCAATAAAGGAAAAAAAAACACATTCCAAGGAGACTGGGCCAGGTAGATATATTTATCTTGTACTCATTTGGACCAAATCTCCAGGCCATAACCACACTGTTATAGGTTCTCCGAATTTCTTATGCACCAGTTAGGTTATTCTTATGCTTAGTCAGTTCATATGTCTTGTGCATACCTCCATTTGATTGGCAACTCATACTGATGAGTTCTGGATTTATTTATGGCAACACTGCCCACAATCTTGTTCCATAGTCAGGTATTGTTTTAGACAGTGTTTTGCTTGTGATAAAGCAAAAGCTGGCATTGCTGATAAATACAGACAGAAATGGAAATATTTTTGTTGGGTGCCTTTGAAGTGGACCTGCCCATAGAAAAGACCTGAATGGGACTTCCCTGGTGGTACAGTGGTTAAGAATCCATCTGCCAGTGCAGGGGACATGAGTTCAATCCCTGGGCTGGGAAGATCCCACATGCCACGGAGCAACTAAGCCTTCGAGCCACAACTACTGAGCTCACGTGCCTCAACTAATGAAGCTCGTGCGCCTAAAGCCCATGCTCTGCAACAAGAGAAGCCCCTGGTTGCCGCAACTAGAGAAAGCTCGCACGCAGCAACAAAGACCCAACACAACCTAAAAATAAATAAATAAGTAAATTACAAAGAAAAAAAAAAGACCTGAAAATGGTCAGTAAATGCCCCTTCTGGAAGTTGTATTAAATAGCATCCTCTAAACAAGGCAGTCATGGTTTTAGTGTAAAGATAAGCCCTCTTTCCAAGGTTAAAATATATGTTCAGCAAAGACTGGAGCAGGCAGGACCTGAATATGTCAGGAGGGAAGAGGGAGTGGTGGGAGAAAGTGAGTTAAAATCTTATTTTCACTTCTCTCTAAATCAGTACTTCCCAAACTTGGAGAGGTTTTTTAAAAATAGATTTCCAACACCTTTTTATGCCCTCTTCCCCCTACTGATTCAGAACTTCCTGCGGTGGAGCCCTGTGGGGTGGGGACCGTGTTTTCCAGTTTCCGCAGGTGATAAGCCAATATCCTAGAATCCAGCTCACTCATGATGTCCGGTGTTAATCCCTATGCCCATTAATCCCTTTTTCTTTATTGTAGCAAATGTCGCCCTCTAGTGGAAGAAACTATGATCCAGCCTTCAAAAATTTGTGCCTGTCTCAATTGTTTGAAATCCTTCGAAATTTCATTTTAAAATGATTATGAGGTTGGTTTGCAGATAGCTATTTACTGAGAGAGTAGTTCCCTTTGAAGGAGACTTGGAAGGAAAAGCTGGTAAAACCAGAAAGGGAGGTTATGGTTGAAAGTTTCAGTACCATCTCAAAGGAAGAGTGTCTTTATCAGAATAAATCCACTTTGACTTTTTTTAAGTGATCTTGGTGCTGCCGCTACTCCCAAATAGACTTGAATTTACAACACATGTTGGTGGGGGGAGAGGGTAGTTAGGGGATAAAGAAAACAATGAAGCAAGAGTCTCTGGTAGGAGGCTACATGTCTATCCCCTCGTGTTCCCCCCCCCCTTTTTTTTTTTTAATGCCTTGGGTCTTTGTTGCTGTGCGTGGGCTTTCTCTAGTTGCAGCGAGCGGGGGCTACTCTTCATTGCGGTGCACAGGCTTCTCATTGCAGTGGCTTCTCCTGTTGTGAAGCACAGGCTCTAGGCACACGGGCTCAGTAGCTGTGGCTGGCGGGCTCTAGAGCACAGGCTCAGTAGTTGTGGTGCATGGGCTTTGTTGCTCCATGGCATGTGGGATCTTCCTGGACTAGGGCTCCAACCTGTGTCCCCTGCATTGGCAGGTGGATTCTTAACCACTGCACCACCAGGGAAGTCCCCATGTCCTAATTTTTTAAGGGAACTTTTAAAAAGCCACTGTCACTGTGAGCAGTTTGATTCTTAGGTAAATAGAACTTTGGTTCTTCCTGTTCTAAGATGACTGGATTTGAGGAGATTGTGACTCCCACTCCAAAGAACTTCTCTTTACCACAGAACCCAATCTACTGTACACTTTTTTTGTACTGCAAAAAACGATTGTTTCTTTATCACGGTGAATATTTGTTAGCTGTTGGCTGTTGTTTGGAGATGTGCAAGCACATGTTTTATAGACCAGCTCATGTTATATGCACAGCAGTTGTATGAGGTAGTATTCTTAGCCCCATTTTACATTGGAATTTTAAAAGATTAGCAGCCAGGTGGGTAACACGTAGCTAATAAGAGGCACAACCTGGATTTTTTTTTTTTTTTTTTTTTGGCCACGCTGTGTGACTTGTGGGATCTTAGTTCCCCATCGGGGATTGAACCCAGGCCCAAGGCAGTGAAAGCACCAAGTCCACCAAGTCCTAACCACTATACGGCCAGGGGATTCCTTGCACAACCTGGATTAGAACTCAGCTGTAAAAAAAAGAAAAAAGTAAAGAAAAGAAAAAGAACCCGGCTGTCTACCTAACTCTGGAGTTCGTGGCGGCAACCACAGATGCTGCAGCCTGGTCCACTCTCGCTGGCTCTTATACTTGCCCTTCCCCCAGCGCAGCGACAAGGTGCCATTCTGTGGCCCGTAAATGTGGCTAGGCAGGAGCCCAGACTGCCGTGTCCCCGGAATACTATTAACAACCAGAAGTTTGTACAAATATGTGGGGACACGGAGCGCTGCCTCCAATGACACGTGAGCCTCCTGGTCTCCCCCGGGGGGTTGGTTGTACAAGAGAACAGCTCACAAAAGGCACCGAGCAGCCACCTGCGAGAGAAGAGTGAGCTTTCCCCTGGGGTTTTTTGCCCTGGGCGGGAGCTCAGACGAATCCTGACGGATTAACTGTTCACTTCCCTCTGAACTGTCGTGTTTTACACCCATCTGTGCCAGGTCATATGCCACCACGGTGAAGTGTCCATAGTGAGTGGCACCAGTTCATCACATATTAATATTCTCAAAGGGCCAGCTCAGCGCCAACGCAGAAACGGCCATCCTCTCAGAGTGCCTCTGCTTCCTCACTGGTTAGTCCC
The DNA here is from genome assembly GCF_030028045.1 of Hippopotamus amphibius kiboko. NCBI lineage: Eukaryota > Metazoa > Chordata > Mammalia > Artiodactyla > Hippopotamidae > Hippopotamus > Hippopotamus amphibius. Next base: position 47,902,547 of record NC_080202.1, on the reverse strand, counting down.
TCCTAATCTCCTGGGGTCTGGCTTGTTTCCACAGAATGCTCTGGAAACTTCTCTCAAGCACCTCATAAACATTCTTCCTCCTGTAAAATCACAGTGGGCCTGCTCTTTTTTACCCTGGGCCTCTCTTCAGTTCAGGTATGGTTTTGTTTTTTGTTTTTTGTTTTTGTTTTTGTTTTGGCCTCACCACCTGACTTGTGGGATCTTAGTTCTCCAACCAGGAATTGAACCCAAGCCCTCAGCAGTGAGAGTGTAGAGTCCTAAGCACTGGACCTCCAGGGAATTCCCTCAGGTAAGTTAACAGTTCTTTTTTCTTAAACTTTTCCTCCTTGGATAGTACCATTTTCTGGCTTTCCTCCTGTCTCTCTGCTCTTTTTCCTCCTTACAGACTGTGTTTCTTAAGGCTCAAGATATAAACCTTACCTATTCTCTCTCTGTCCTTTCTAAGAGAGCTCACTCACAGACATAACCACATTTTAGAGCAGAAAAAAACTTTAGCTATAATTTCATCACCTTCATTTTGCAGATGACCTCATCTTTGACCTCGGATGGCTACCACTCATTCATTCATTCTTTCAACAAATACCATCGAGGGTTTCTGAGTTCAAAGGATTGGTACCAAGAAGGAATATCACAGTTTGCAAGTTGGTAAAGGTGATGGAACGTGCACAGAGAGAACCAATGTACAAGGCCAAGAGAGAGACGGCTCTGGTGGAGGGAAGAGGGTAGGATGCATGGAGCACTTCATGAAGAAGTGGTATCTGGGCTGGGCCTTTTGTCAGATTTGATAGGGGAAAGGATAGTCTAGGGGAAAAGGAGGACCCGAACAAAAGCCTAGAGAAAGGAAAGGACTGTGTGGCTTCAGGGGAGCCCCAGTTGACTCATCAGTGAGCTTGTGCTTGACTTCTACCCAGAGCAGCAGTGGGAGATGAGGCAGGGTGGGCTGGTGGGTGGGGGCGTTAATGTCAGGCTGGGCTTCCTTAGCAGGCAGCAGAGTGAGACAGGACTGAAGTTACACTTCAGGGGGAGGGTTAGGGTGAGACAGGCATTTGAGAGACATTAGGAGCCGGTTAACAAGGGTTATTTGGGTCTTAATCTAGAGCAAGAAAAGGAAGTGGGGACCAGGGCTGATACAAGAGACCTTGTCAAAGCAGGATGGAAAACATTTGGCTGGTACAGTTACACAAACAAGAAGATTCAGAAGAAGGAATTCAACAACAGTTATCAATGTTTACCATGTTCAAGGGACTGTGTTACCAAACTGAACTTGGGTTTGCCTGCCCGCCTCGAAGCAAAGCCAATTTACTGCCACCAGGCTGTGGTGAAGGAAAGTACAACATTTGTTTGCAGCATACCAGACAAGGAGTACGGCAGCCGTTCATGCTCAAAAGGCCCAAACTCACCAGTGGCTTTCGGGGAAGGGTTTTTAAAGGCAACATTTCGGGTGAGGGCTGCAGGATGCACAACTTTCTTCTGATTGGTTGGTGGTAACAGGGTGATGTTTCAGGACTCTTCATCACCCCTCTGGTTTCAACCAGCCTGGGGTCTACCTGCTTTTGTTCAGCTTGTAGTCAACATCCTCCTTCTGGGTAGGTGGTCTAATCTGCAGAACAACTCAAAGATGTGCGTGTCAGGTCATTAACGAACCTCCCCTGAGGAGGAACTAGGACTGTTTTATTGCTAAACTGCTGTCATTACTTTTCTTATTTAACTGATTTTATTTCTGCATTCCTTCACTTCCCTAATTCCCATGCTCAGTTTCAGCTGTTCTCACTGCCAGGACCACAGAGGGAGCAAGTGTACAGGAATTAGGTCCAGCCTTGCAAGAGGGGCAGATATGCTAGGTGGTACTGGCTTTCCCCTAGTGGGCCCCTACCCTGGTGAGGCCAGTCATTCTACTCTGTTGTGGTAACTAGTTTGCAAAGATGGCCCTAAACAATACTTTCCCTCCCTACATGCCATGCTGCTCGTGCCATCAAAAGGAAGAGCTATTTCCCTTCCTTTTGAATCTGAACTGGCCCCGTGACTGGCTTTGACCAGAAGTGACATTCTGAGACCTCCCAGCCCAAGTTTAAGAGGTCTGGCAACGTCTGTTTCCTTCTTCTTGGAATACCTGCTCTTGGATGCTCCTCTTAGAATCTAGCTGCCGTGCTGGGAGGAGCCCAAGCCACACACAGGCCACATGGAGGAGAATGGAGTTGCTTTAATCAACAGCTCCCAGCTGCCAGCCATCGCGGTGAGCCATTTTGTATGTCTCACCCCAATCAAGCCCCACGGTGACCTCAGTCAACACCACACGGAAGAGAAGTCCCTCTAAGCTGAGGCTATAAGCAGAGAGGGCGGGGGGTGGGGGGGAGTCTCCAGAGAAAGAGAACCAGGCATGGCCTTCTTGATATGAGAAGCCATTATTGGCTTAAGCTATTTTGTGACCTAAGCCTGGCCACAATGCCTGCCCTTGAACAGGTCTCAGTAATTAAAGACCTTAAGGAAAGCGAGGGAATGCAGGAACAAGGGAAACGCAGTCAAGAAACAATAGTTCATCAATAAAACAGAGTACTAGTTCCTCCTCAAGGGATATACATAATAATCTGGTATGTCTTTGAGTTGTTCTACAAGAACTAAGGCCCCCACCCAGGTGGAGGATGGCTAAGGCCCCAGGTTGGTCTGAACCTAAGGAAAGATGCTGACCTTTTCTGGCTTTGTGACTTCAATCAACTAAAACTTGGACTCTCTCAAACTCTGCCCCAATTCTGTGCTGAATTCTCTACTCAAGCCCCTTCATGAATATGCACACACTGCCCCAGCCCCTTCATGAATATGCATATACCCTTAGCTTTAAAATTCCCCAATTCTGCTGTTCTGGGAGACACTGCTTTGGGAAATATCCCCAGCATTCTCCTTACTTGCTGTAAGTAATCAATCCTTCCTCCTCCCAATCTTTGGGTTCGTTGCGTCTTTTGACTTGACACCCACCAACAGGCAAACCCTGTTTTCGGGTAGCCTAGTTAACCCACAGAACTGTGAGAGATAATAAAATGGCTGTTGTTTTAAACCACTAAGTTATGGCGTGGTTTGTTATGCAGTAACAGTTAACCAAAACAGCTACCCGTCTGACCACCTTTACCTGACCCCTGGCTTATATCCAATCTGGCCCCAACTAGAGCCATGAAAAGAGACTCGTTTCCTTTCTACTGGCAAAGCCAGGAGGTATGAGGCCTAGGAGCTGCCCCCACCCTGTAAAGAAAGCCAATACAAAAGACAAAAGGTGACAAGTAAAGAGGAGCATAGATGCAGTCAAGGAGCCCTGGACAAGCTTAAGTTCTGATTCTAGTTGGCTTGAGGTCAGCCTGCACAGCTCTTCTTTCCCTATTTTACCAAACCTTCCCCTATTTATCCCAGCTAGTTTGAGTTGGGTTTCCATCACTTACAACCAATAAGCCCTGACTAAAATGCTAGCTCAGCATTTCTAAGAGGACTAAATCAACAATATACATGACTACACCTGGCCCATGGCCTATGCTAAAGATATTTTTTTAAGAAATTATTTATTTATTTATTTATTTACTTGGCTGCATTGGGTGTTCGTTGCTGCACACAGGCTTTCTCTGGTTGCGGCAAGCGGGGGCTACTTCATTGCAGTGCGCGGCTTCTCATTGCGGTGGCTTCTCTTGTTGCATAGCACAGGCTCTAGGCATGTGGGCTTCAGTAGTTGCAGCACATGGGCTCAATAGTTGTGGCTCTCAGGTTCTAGAGCGCAGGCTCAGTAGTTGTGGCGCACGGGCTTAGTTGCTCCACAGAATGTGGGATCCTCCCAGACCATGGCTCGAACGTTTTCCCTGCATTGGCAGGCAGATTCTTAACCACTGCACCACCAGAGAGGTCCCTGAAGACATCACTTTACACTCACTATGTTGGCAAACATATAAAAAGTCTGACCAAATCAAGAGTTGGTGGGGGTGGAGGCCAATGTGGGAGTACAGATTAGAGCCTCCACTTTGGAAAATAATTTGCTATTATCTGGAAAGTTGGAAATGTGCCTACCTAGCAACTGTGCTTCTGTGTACATACCCCAAAAGACCTTTTGCACACACACAAGGATATTCAGAGTAGCTTTGTCATACTAAAAACCAGAAGATATTTTAAACATCTAACCTAAAGAGGAGAGATGTATAAACTGCAGTATAATTGTGTACTGGGATGCTACACAGTAGTGAAACTGGTTGCATTACTACAATTTCTGATTGCATTACATACAACGACATGAATGCCACCAATATTAAGCAATAAAAAGAGCAAGTCACAGAAGAATATATACAGTATATTCTATGTCTATAAAGCTCAAAGTCAGGCAAAACTAAGAAATATACAAATATATGAAGCAGAAGTCTAAAAAAAAGCAAAAACCAGACAAACTCAAAATTCAGGACAATGGTTTTCTCTGAGAGGGAGAGAGGGAAAAGTAGTCAGAAGGGGCTAAAAGTGAGCTTCAAAGTTATTGATGGTGTCATTTCTCTTAAACTAAGTGGTGAGTATCTGAATGCTCAATGTATTAACAATCTCCAAATCACACATATACTTTTATGCACTCTCTGTATGCAGAGATATTTCAAAATCAAAATTTTTAATGAATTTTTAAAAATTGAAGTATAGTTGCTTGACAATGTTGTGTTGGCTTCAGGTGTACAGCATGATGATCTGGGATTTTTTTTGTAGGTTATATTCCATTATAGGTTATCACAAGATATTGCATATAATTCCCTGTGATAGGCAGAAAATTCTTGTTGCTTATCTACTTTATGTATAGTAAATTTATAAATGTTAATCCTATCCTCCTAATTTGTTTCTCTCCCCTTTGGTAACCATAAGTTTATTTTCTTTGTCTATGAGTCTGTTTGTTTGTATATACATTCATATGTATTTTTAGAGTCCCATATGTGATATCATATAATCGCTGTCTTTCTCAGTCTGACTTATTTCACTAAGCATAATATTCTTTAGGTCCATCCACATTGCCACAAATGGCAATATTTCATTCTTTTTATGGCTAATATTCCACTGTATATATATACCACAGCTTCCTAAACCATTTGTCTGTTGATGGGCACTTGGGTTGCTCCCATGTCTTGGCTATTGTAAATATATTACATATGATAATGCTAATGTAAGATAAATTAGAACTCAAGGCAAAAGACATCAATAGCTTAGAGAGTTATTTTATACACAGATATATGTAATCCATGATGGAAATATTATCAGCCACACAGCAAAGCCTCAAAATGCACAAACAAATAACAATAGAAATAATCAAGGAAGTGACAAGCATTTTTTTTATTTTAATTTTATGCAAAATTAAATCTTTTGCATGAACAGTTCTGAGTTTTGACAAATGCATAGTCTTGTAACTACCACCAACAATCAAGATACAGAAAAAAATCTATCACTCTCAAAAATGCCTTTGTACCCCCCCAAAAAAAAAAAAATGCCTTTGTAGTCAAATGTAGCACAAAGGCATTGTGCTGGGTGTTCTTTGATCTGTTCTCCATCCTTATAGTCTTGTCTTTTCTAGAAAGTCACATAAATGGAATTATAGCATCTTTTGAGTCTGGCTCCTTTCCCACCACATAACACCTATGAGAGTCTTCCAAGTGTGACATATGTTGATAATTCATTCTGTTTTTGGCAATATTTTATTGCCAAGTAGCATTTAGTTGTAGGGATGTACCTCAATTACTTACCACTTACCCACTGAAGCACTTTGTGTGATTGCAGTTTTAGGAGATTATGAAAATAAGTTGTAGGGACTTCCCTGGTGGCACAGTGGTTAAGAATCTGCCTGCCAATGCAGGGGACATAGGTTTGACCAGGGATCATGGAGCAACAAAGCCTGTGCTTCACAACTACTGAGCCTGTGCTCTAGAGCCTGCAAGCCACAGCTACTGAAGCCCCTGAGCCTAAAGCCCGTGTTCCGCAACAAGAGAAGCCACCACAATGAGAAGACTGCACACTGCAAGGAAAAGTGGACCCCACTCGCCACAACTAGAGAAAGCCCACGCAGAAACAAAGACCCAACGCAGCCTCACCAAATCCCCACCAAAAAAATAAATAAATAATAAATTTTGGAGAAAAAAAAAACTGGTTGTACTATTTTGCATTCCCACACAGTAATGAAGAGAAGTTCTTGCTGTTTTGCGTCCTTGCCTGCATCTGGTATTTGAAGCATGACCTTAACACTTCACTATTAATCAATGAGAGGACATACACTTCCAATCAAGTATAAAGTACACAGAGATTTGGACAATATAATTACAACTAAGTTTGAATTAATATTTCATGTCAATATCTGTACATGATAGTGAAAACATCTCCATTTCAAGAATTTGTGGAACACTTATAAAAACAGATCATATTCTAGGCCACAAAGAAAACTTTAATTCATTTCCCAATGTGGAAAGTGCATGACAGTGTAATAAATGTTGACTTAAAAACAAATGTTTAAGCAGCAATAAAAATAATCATTGTAGGGATTTCCCTGGTGGTCCTGTGGTTAAGACTCTGTGCTCCCAATGCAGGGGGTCAGGGTTCAATCCCTGGTCAGGGAACTAGATCCCGTATGTCATAACTAAAAAGATCCCACATGCCCCAACTAAAGATCCTGTGAGCTGCAACTAAGACCCAGCGCAGCCAAATAAATAACTAAATAAATAATTTTTTTTAAAATCGTAAACAAAAAATGTTGTCTGCCATTCCAGTTCTATGAGGAAATCAAGCCATTAGCCACCGCAGTCACCCACTGACAGTGGGCCTGAGGGGATTTCAGGATGGAGAAAAACAGGAAGCATTCTGAGCTTTGGATACTAGCCCCTAGATAGTTAAGATACATATCTAAGGAAAATTTTCCAGGACCCCTAGATTCTTGCATCTTCCCATACATAGAAAGGCATTAAAATCATTAACTTGAGATGTCTGTTCTTTGTGATTAGCAGTAATCTTTGATGTTCAACTACACGTTTTTTCCCAGCAAAAAAATATATATATCCTGGCTCTTCCCTTACCTCTAGGGAACAGTTTCTCAGAGCTCTCTGTCTCCTAGGCTATAATCCTCAGTGAGACACTGAATAAACTCAACTCACAGCTCTTACATTGTGTGTTCTGGTTTTTCTTAAAGTTAACATCATACAGAGGTTACAAAACACTTACCAAAATAATTATTGTTTTGGATCAAAGAGGAGTTTTAAAATTTAACTGAAGACTATGTAGAAAATAAGAGGTCAATTCAACCACAAACTCAGACTGAAATGCTTTCTGTATTACCAAAAAAACAATAAACTTTCCTTATTAAGTTAATCCCCAAGGAAAACATAAAAAGGAAGTAAAGATAACCAGATATTGTGCCATTGTGTTTTCTGTTCCCTCTCCCAGTAAAGCAAACCCAGAAGGCAGGAACATATTACCCTCCACTTGTGAATGATACGCTTGCCTCACAGTGTGAGCACAATACTTAGAAGTACTTTCAGCTTTCACGACGTTAGACCTTCTCACCTTTGGGCTTCCAAAGTAGGCTGTTTATAACTCCATTTTAGCATTTATTAAAGTATTGCAAACCGTAAGTCTTCCACATCACACCAGTCCTTTAAAAACATCTGTCTTTACCACTCAGAATGTGCCAGGTGATTGGCACTGACTTATTTCATCCTTGTACAACACTCCCCCCCCCCCCCCATTTTTCAGAAATTGAGGCTAAGTGATCAAAGTCACAGGACGAATTCATCACAAAGTCAAGATCTGGTGGCACATTGGTCTATTTTCAAACAAGCTCTTTCTGCCGAAACAAGTTACTTTAAATTCGGGGGCAAGACGAGTTTGTTACCTCAGCTCCTAGCCTAGCTCCTGGCACAGAATATTAAACAGGTTAGGCATTACTTGTGCCCTGTTGTTTGTGAGGTTTCGTTTTGTGTACTACTGAGAGACGCACTACTCACAAACTGGCGACCTATGTGTGGAAAGAAATCAAAAGAATTTAGGACGCTGCCGGAACCTCAGTCTCTCCTTGACGCCCATCTCTACGGTTGCCACTCTAAGCTCTGGAGGACTCAGCGAGCACGGCCAATCATTAGGCATGTTTACAGGCACGTGACTGCAAGTTTGACTTGCTATTGGTTAATGGCGGTAAAGCCCGCCCAACCACCTCCGGCCCGCTGCTTTATGTAGAAGCCGGGGTAATAGTTCCGCCTTTCAGCGACTGCCAAGCCGGGGAGGTGAGGTTGTGCCTTTACAGGGCTGGGGCGGGTCTGTCCCAGGTTTGGGGCCCGGGAGCTAGGTGGAGGGTGGGCGGCCTGCAGTGATGACATCCCCATTCAAGCACGTGTTAGACTGCTGACGCGGGTGATGCGAACCGGAGTCTGAGCCGGGCCGCCGAGGCGGCGGGTAGGAAACCAGCTCGCGGGTATACCGCACCCCCCTCACCCAGCGCTCTCGTTCTTGCAGGCCCCCGCCGGGAGAAGGACGTCGGATCCCATTGTCCTCCCGGCCTTGCGACCCTCCCCCGAGTCCCCTCAATAAAGCGGCTTGATCTCAGTGTTGTGGTGGTGGTGGTTTGTCGCGACGCGCCGCCTTTGAGCCCCCGCTGCGCCTGCGCGTGGCGCCGGGGGTCAGGCTGCGGCGCCAGAGCACGCGCTTGCGCATAACTGGGGCCGTCTGCCCCCTGCGGCGGCGGCCCTTTTAACCGCAAGCGACACGGCGGCACCGGGCTGCCGGGGGTGGGGGGTGTAGGAGGCTGGGGAAGACGTCGGGTGTCCTGCGGTTTCTGCTTCTCCCTCTGCCTTCCGCGTACGTCGTCTCCGTGGGGAGAAGCGAGACGTGCAGGTTCACTTAACCGCGGCGCGGAGCGCGTCTGCAGGGAGGGGAGATGAGAATCCGGCTGTGGCCGTGGACATTTTAAGAATCGTGCTGTACTTGACACGAACGGGTTCCCGGTCTTGAGCTGCGTGGGCGCAGCTCGTCCGGCTGAGGTGTGCGAGCGGACTGAGGGAAGCTGCCGCTGGGGTCAACTGTTTATTTGGATATGCCCAAGACAGCTTGAACAGCTCACAGTTAACAAGGTTTTGTGCATTGCGGGGCGCATCAGTGCGCAATCACTGCTTCGTAATCCATATTTTAGGTGATGACGATCTTTCCTGGGCTAAGGTGAAACGTGCATCAGTTCTGAGTACAAGGCAGCATGCTGGAGAGCAAGTATGCACGAGTGCCACGTCTAACTGTTTTGGTGCTTAATAACTGGAGGGGGCCCCAAGTTAGCTGGGTCAGTAGGCAATTGGTGTAAATTTGCTCAGGAGCAGGACTTAAAGCGCCTACCTTGTATCTGTGGTCTAGCTTGGGTCCTCAACAGAACGAGTCCAGTGATCACTCAAGAAACTAAAGCTACTACCGGTAGCTGAGGGCCCAGTTTATTCTGTTCCTATCATCTAAACAAGGTTAAGCAGAAATAACTTAGATGCTTATCTAGTATTTGACATGAGATATTTATTTTGTGAAACAATGCAAGCGATTGTAAATCCCCACATACTATCTGATTAAGTGCAATAGGGTACAATTGTGTAATCTCTACACAATAGTGCATCTAGTCCTTCGCCTTTAATTATTGCACAAAAATTTTAAGACCAGTGAACAAGACATGCGGACTGACAGGCCTACACAATGAGAAATTAGAACAGTACACCGACTGGAATGGTCCAATAATTTAAGTGAAATGTTTTTAATGGTGCAATTAAAGTAATCAAATGAGGGTTCAAATGTGGTTTTCAATATATTAATTTCTTTAAAGTCGTTCAGGCAAGGTGCTGCTGCTGTTTAGGAAAACCACTATTAGCTTTATCCACAAATGTAAGTTGTCAAAAATTACCCAAGGTAAGTTTGATGTTGAATGCATCTTTAAACAATAAAATTGTTTTTGAGTTTACTTCTCAAAGCAAATTATACAGTTTGAGAGAGCCCCGAAACTTGTAAACTAAACATTCTGACACAAATGCACAAAATAAAGTTGGCAACGTTAAATGTTACATTAATTTTGAGATCTGTAGTGTTAGATGTTGAGCAAACTTTCATCTCGACTCAAGATGATAGAGTAGTCTCCTGTTTTGGCCATCAGAAAAGGAAACTGCCCACAAAACATCCCATACCAGTTAGGTTAACAAAGCATTTAAGATGCCTATTTAAAGCTTCTCGGAGCGCGCAGCAAGTGCCAGATGGAAGGACAGTGGCTCTGGCTTTCTGGCCCCACCCCAATCCAGTCATTACGTTTGACATTTTCACATATGGTCATGTCTCAGGAAAACACGAGATTAGTTGGAAACCAGGTGATTGTACCTCGTTGCTAAAAGGTGTGGGATGGTTTGATCTCATGGCTTTGCCTAATGTTTACATAAATCCCACCATTCCTGCCCCAGCTGTTACTGTGTTAGTGTATATTCTATGGCTACTTGCTTCCAAAACGCACAATTTAATAAGTAAGCTGCTATGCGTCTCTCTTTATCACCAAAGAAATAGTTCACAAAATTTCCCTCCCCACCCTCCACACATGTAACCACACTGACGTTCTCTGGGTGTGGAGGGCTGCATCACAAACTGTAGAAGTGAGAAAATGTTCCGCTGCTCTGGCTGCCTGAGGAAAAGCTTTGGGAGCATCGAAGAGGCAAGGGGAAGCCTTCCAGTTGTGCAGCTTTGCTCTTAATGTGCTCTTTTGCTGCCACAAAAACCGGTAGACTTAGAAAAGCCGTGGTGGGAGTCACCTGTAATCTCTGCATCCTTCCAGTTTTCCTTTGCTGAGTCAAAGCTTTGCAGCAGGCAATCTGGACCCCAGTCACTAGACACCTCCCAGTGGGATGGGCACCGGCAGGCAGAGGGCAGAAGCTGTGGCCGGAGGAAAGGCCAGTGCTACAGCCCAGATGGCAGCCGAGAACCCCACACCTTGAGCTTGATCTCATAATACTGGGAACACCAGGTCTGCACCCATCACAGCTGATCAGCAGCCTCCACAAGTGTGTCTTTCAGGAGGCTGGAAGTGGAGCGAGGATCCATGGCTGAGTGCATGATGGGGATATAAACATCGTCCATGTTTGGCATGACAAAAACTTTCTGTAGAAAGAAGGAACAGGCGTGTGGAGGAATGCTGTTTTCTCAGTTGCCCTACTGTGTTCTTAGAGTTGTAGGCTTTAGACAAGTTTTTAAAATACGTATGAAACAACTTTTCCTACACATTCCAAACTAATTCCTCTAAGATATTTAGAAAGCGCTGAGGAATCACACCAGTGCGTGAACATGAGAACCCAATAAGCTTTGGGGCAGAAGCAGCCCTTGATTTCATGTACAGATAAAATTACTCATGAATTGATAAATAACATTAAGAGAATTGGTGTAAGCTGCTCATAGTATTTACAAATTACTACATCCAGAACATATTCCAAGTGATTTATCCACTTAAATCCTAGCAACAACAATGTAAGCTAATTTTTTTTTTTCAAATGAGAACCAGTTAAAGCTGCATATGAAAGAAATCCTACTACAGTGAACACCCAAAGGGTAATCAGTGATTGACTAATGGTGCTTTGCCTATCTGTTTATAAACTAATTTTATGTAAGTGAACTTTGGCAATGCATTCAACTTCAGCAATGCTTTCTTCCAAAAGCAAAAGACAAAAAGAGGTGGCCATGGGAGAATGCAAGCAGTTACCCTTCAACTCCCCAACTTGCCTCAAAAATACCATGCACCAAAGTCTGCCCCCTAAAAGAGATGACCCTTATACTCCCATACCCCTAAAAGAGATGACCCACCCAAATTCCTAATGTAGGATCTAGGGAGATAAAGAAAAAGGAAAAGAACTGAAGGCATAAGGTTGTCCTTCCCCTAATTAAGTTCAAAGTACTTTTCCTTTTGGAGATAAGATTAAGCTTTCCATAAATTGGTTTTTAGTTATATAGCTTTTAAATAACAAAAAAATATACTTTTAAAGGCAGTAACTCAAAATATACTACTGCAAAAATAATACGGGTCTTCTTCAAAAGGTGAAATTCATTACAAAGTAAATAGTGTTAATCCGTAAAAGCTTAAAAGACAACTGCCTCAAAAACCTGATAAAAATTGGGTAGAAAAAGCTCATTCCGGGGCCTCAGCTACACTGCTATTTCCTTTGGTGGCAGAATGCATAAGACAGGCTTGGTGAGAATGAGCCCTGGCTTAGTCAACTCCAGAAGGTCTCTAGACTACCCTAGAAGATCCACAGGGGAGGGACAGGCCTGATTCATCTTTGGACTTGTAGGGTAGATGGCAGCTAGACGTGGAATGTTTGCTGAAATGAACAAACCAAGCAAGGTGGGCACCAACGAGGGCAGGAACAACTTCCCTGACCATGGCCCAGGTGCTTCGAGCTGGCCAATTCCAGGCCCCACCTGGGGAAAAAGTCCAAAGATAGCCCCCCGGATGGATGGCTTAATCCTCGCCAGGGCTACTGGTACAAGACAGTCATTTTGCTCTTTGACTCCTACCTTTTGAGTTTCCTCTGAAACCTACTTAACAGGGTTCTGTGGATGAGTTTCAGGGGTTTTGAAACTAAAGCTGAAATTTATGCCTATTTGATCATATGTGTACTTTCCTGGGATGAGGGTCCACAGCTTTCATCAGACTTTCCAAGGAGGATCCCGACCCACATGAAGTTCAGAACCTCTGTTCTACCCAGAGCTTTTAGACTCGGCATGAAACACTAGATGACATTGCAGGTATACCTGAAACTCTTGCTCCAGTTTCTTCTCTATCCAGTCTGTCACATGAACTAAAGTCACTTCTCTCTCTCCAAGTTTTGGCCGAGCTTTCAGCTCAATATATGGTGGCTTCCGGAAACCATACCTTTGTAAAGAAAACAAGTAATAACCACATTTAGAAGCAAAGAAAAGAAGTGGACAGTACCAAGAGCAAACATTCCTTAGGTACACAAGCCTTATCACTACTTAAATGTTCTCTTCTGAAAATCCCTTCTAAGAAATGCTGCAGTGCAGCAAGCATGAATCGTGAACTCCCTGTGTCCCTGGACCCAGAGGTGGGATGATGTGAGAATAGTTCTGACAAACTAAGAAAGCCAGGAGACGCCACTGGACAAGTCCATGACCTGGACATTGTTTCTGGCTGTTTTTCCTAAAATGGCAAGGATCTTTTTTGTTTCTATTTTTATGAAAGTACTATATGTCTGTTACAAAATCCAAAATATACAAGTGTATAAAGTAGAAAATAAAAGACACTGTCTCTCTCTGAATCTCATAACCAAGAGAGAAGTGGGATCAATTTTCCCCACACTCCTAATATGCACACGTAAATAGAGATGTTCTAGACGTGCTTTTTCATTCCACACTCCACACCATAATTATTATGGCTTCTTCTCAGTGGAGCAGACTGGCACTCAGAACTGTTGGTAAGGTATCCAGTCAAGAGACTGTGTGCTAGCAAACTAAAAATTTCAATCCATCACGGACCAATGTTTTAAAAAATCCAGGCACACCTTGGAGATACCATGGGCTCGGTTCCAGACCATCACAATAAAGCTAATATTGCAATAAAGTGAGTCACGTGAATTTTTGGCTTCGCAGTGCATATAAAAGTTATATTTACACTATACTGTAGTCTATTAAGTGTGCAAAACAAAGTACATATCTCAATTGAAAAACACTTTGCTAAAAAAAATACTCACCATCATCTGACAACACAGGGTTGCCACAAACCTTCAATTTGTAAAAAACAGAGTATCAGCAAGTACAATAAAGCAAAGCATAGTAAGACGAGGTCTGCCTCTACAATAAAAATGGCAAATTGCTATAAGTGTTTCTAAAGACTCTATACTTATCTTTGTGGATCGATAACAGACAGCTCAGCACTCCAGCACTCACTGGGTGGCACTAGCCTAGAGGTCTCTAATTTTAACTCCCAGTGAGTAGTGGCATTTGTAACTCCTAAGTCAAAGCTTGGAAGTAAGAAGAAAAATGTATCAACTCTTACTATTAAAAAAATTTTTCTGTTAGGCTTGGAAAACTGCACGGTAAGGTATTAACTGGTTATTTTTAGATGGTAAGATTATAGGCTTTTTTCTTTTTCTTTTCATTTTCTTCCAGTGAAAATATTACTTTTTAAAAATAAAATCTAAAATGGTATTTTTAAGTTTTTACTGGGAATATAAATGATCAGTAAATTAAATGATCTTCATTAAATGATCAGTCAACTAAAAAATCCTCTTGTGATCATTCCTACAAGCTCTTCTGAACACTAAGGATGTGTACCAGCATGTTGGTTTCACTCTAAAATACAACAGAGCTATCTTTTTCATACGAGTGTAGCTTATGGTACAACGAGGTCTTTATGCAATCCCTGTATACCCTTATGTGCATTTATAGGACTTGGAATATCAATTTAAAATTGAGATTTATAGAGAGCAATTTTCTTCTGTTGGGCTCATGAATAATTTATTTCAGTGATTCTCAATCCTGGCTCAGTCCACCACCCCTGAATCCTGGGGGCTGGGCTTTAACAAGTCATCCAGGTGACTGTGATATGCGGGTGGGGTTAAGACCCACTGGTTCATTGAAATGACAACTCTCTGGGTAGACTTTCTACCACAGTTACCACACACACATGCTCCTGCCTCCTTAACATCCAGGTCTGACCTGGGAGAGTCTTCCCTAACCACCCAGGGCTCTGCTGGATGCGGAATCCCCATCTGTAAGGGGGGTGTAACGATGCCGCTATCTCCACAGGATGCTGCGAGGACTGGCCCGGTGAAGCTGTTACACCCAGGCCAGGCAGAGAATAAGAGCTCTACAAATGACAGCTGTTCTCACTAGTGGAAAGGGTTGGCTTGAGAGAGGAGGAAGGCCAAGAACAGAAACAAGCTCATCCCATAAACTTCAGCTGTTGACCTTAACTCTTCCTAATGTATGAAGATGAGTCTTTATATGTGAATTAACCACTCACAAAAGAAGGTAGAATCAGGTTTACAACTACCATTAATGTTCCCTGAAAAACGTCTGAAAGTGCTTCTTCCCAGGAGAAGGTAGTTTCCATGATGTCGGGGTCAGCAGGCCGGGATTTTTTTATGGTCATGCAACAAGGGGAATCACTGGCTGACCCCGAGGGGTCCTCTACGCACCATATTCGGTCAGTTGGGGGAGGTGGAATGTTGACCGCCAAGGTTCCTCTACATTCTTGTACTTCTACAGTTAGCAGCAGGGGTGTATTGGAGACTTCTTCAATCTTCTTTTTAATGAACTCTGTCTCCGTTGCTTTTTGGAAGTATTTTGACTTGGTGATTTTATCAACAAATCTCATAATCTTACTTGTTCGATGACCTCCAACATACCTTTAAATGAGGGACACAGGCAGGTGTTAGTATAGTTTGTTCCTTCACCAACAAAAACTTGGTGGCTCTGTGTTCACCTGACTTTAGACCAGAGTTTCTCAACTGCAGCACCACTGACACAGTGGAATGGGCGAGTCTCTGTTGCGGACGTTGCCCTGCACACGATGTTTAGCAGCAACCCCGGCCTCAGCCTACTGGATGTCAACAGCATGTTCCCCCGAAGTCATGACAATAAAAAATGTCTCTGGACATGGCTAAATGTCCCCGGGGGGAGCAAAATAACCCCCAGGTGAGAACTGCTAGGGTTTTGGGGTTTTTTTTTTTTAATTTTATTTATTTATTTTTGGCCACATCTTGCAGTATGCAGGATCTTAGTTCCCCAACCAGGGACTGAACCCGTGCCCCCTGCAGTGGAAGCACATTCTTAACCACTGGACCGCCAGGGAAGTTCCGAGAACTACTCCTTTAAACAAGGTGTAGACATCAGACAGAGGCTGAGTCTTGACAATTGGAGAGTCAGACCAAGTTCTCACAGTGCAAGCAGGGAAGGCACCTCACCTGTTCTCCTTTATAACCTTTAAATACTGAATATAAATCCAGTGTCCTCTTAGAGAAATCTCACCATCTCTATTTAGCAAATAAGAAATCATGCTGTATTAACAGGGCCACAAAAGAGTAAAACATCTGCCTTTTAGATGGCATCACACCAACTCTGAGCAGCACCTACTTGTCAACAGGCTTAGGAGCATCTAAAGAAAAAAGCTACATCAAGTTGATATGCCAGCAGGCAGGAAAGCAACCTTCTGCATCAGGTCCTCTCTACCTAACACTGCCCTAAGAAGAGAGGATGTTTGGTTCTTAAAATCCCCCACAGTCCCAGAGTGTCAGGAATAGTGTGTGCATGTGTGTAGGGAAAACAACTGTTCTTAAGAAGGTCAGGTGGGGAGAGTTTAAATAATGCACACAAACTAGTGCCAACTCCTCAAACATCTAGATTCTCTTTTCATCTTCTGTAGGAGGTCAAAAGTGAACAGGTTGATGTTTTCTTACAAATACTTCTGAATCACCTGGTTTATCATTTTAGTTTCTTCACTCACTTTAAATAATTAAAAGATCCTCACAGAGAGGCAACCTAAGCACTTTGATCATTCAACAGTCCAAGTAACAGGCAAAGGGGGCCCCCCAAATGAAGTTCATGATCCAAAATATCAGCTAAGTGATCCACGTTTTCAAAATTCACTGAAAAAAATCACCTGAATGTTTCAGCTGTGGAGGAACTAAAAGCTCAACACCGTCAAGCGTGACCTGTCAGAAGGGAAGTAACGCTCCCTACCGGCACCAGGGGGAGCTGTTGTGTAATCTGTGCTCCTTGCGATACACACGCCCTTCGATTGTCTCATCTATTCTAGGGCCAGAGAAAACCATTTTGCTTTGGATCCTTTTAATTAACAAAAGCTATTCGGGTCTTTTTGCTTTGGGGCCTGGAATTTTAAGCCACTGGCTTTGAGTTATTAACGCAAAAACCATTCACTCAAAGTGAAGGAGGAAGGAAGATCGGAGAGGAAAAGGCAATAAAAGCTCACTCCCAACGTGCAGCCCTGACCCCTGAAGACCCCACAAGCTGGACCACTCACCCTTCAGCCCCTGGGAGAAGCGGTTTGTCTCCCGCGCTGGGCTCTGGTGCGTCGTCTTCGTCGGAGGAGCCAGCACTGGAGGACTCCTCGTCGCTGTCGGCCAGACAGAAGGCCCTGGGCCTGCAACTGATCAGGGCGGAGTCACCGCGGCAGCCGGCCCGGCGCCAGGCTCTGCTTCGGAAGAGCTCCACCGCCACCACTGCTACCCGTCCTCACTCCACCACCCCCCCCCTCCACGCCACCCCGGACAGAAGAGGCCCAACCCAAGAGTCCTCGGATTGGCCCGGTCCCCCGGGAGACCCTTCGGCGCCAAGTCCCCCGCTGGACTGCCGAGGACTTGGGCCTGAAGAGTTGGATTCTGCGCATGCGTCAGAGAGACAGGTGGGGGAGTGCGATGCAGTCCACACAAAATGCAGTGATCTCGTCAACAGTGCAGCGTAGCCAATGGGAGGGTGAGTGGAAAGAACGATGGTTGCGCGGTGAGGGGATAGCTCATGTTGGCAACATGACCACCTCACAGATGACGCGGATATTCAGGCAAGTCCCCTGACTCCGGCTTAGTTACCTCCAGTTAGTTTGGCTCAAGACTCCTTCCTAGTGAAATTATGTATCCTACCCCACACCTGCCCCAGCTCCTGAAGGCACAGAAAAAGCCAACAACCACGAGGTACAAATCTCAGGGGACTCGAGGATGCAACTGACATGAGAACTCAGGAACTTTTAAGGAGAAGTACTAATTTAAAACAGTTTTTTAAAATGAAGTAATAAAAACTTCACCAGACAGCAGTGTCCCTCAATATCTTTAAGGGTGGATCCACAGTTTCCAGAGGCCTGGGGGCTGCTGGATCACCAGCAGCAGCGAGTGATCAAGGTTCCCCTGTGAGGACCCTGGGGGGTTCCTGGCCGAGCTTTGGCCCCACAAATGGCAGCTCCCTCCCTGGACAGTGGCTTAGCTTCAGCGGGCAGACAGCAGGGCCCATCTCTAAGGCTCAGAGACTTAATGGGGATGAAATGAACACGCGAAGTAGTCCTCTCTACCAAATGGTCACTAAACAGAGGGTAGACCTTGTATTTTTGATAAGGACAAAATCACCAGGACAGGGGAAGACGCTGCAGCGTAGGTCCCATCTCCCTGTGGGTGAAACCCTTTGGCGTTTTCCTCAGATGCTTTCCTTGGGCCACCAGAAGCCCACGGGGGCAGTCATCTCCTGGCCAACGAGGGCCAAGGGCACCCAAAGGCAGAGCACACCTGCCAGTGTGGACTTGAAGGCTCAGCAGAGGCCCCAGCACTGGGAGGAGGGTACTGAAATCTCCACCCTGAAACAGGAGCCTAGCAGTAAGAGGAGCACACAAATGTCCTCTCTGGCAGGACACCCAGATCCTCCGCGACCCGGGCTCTGAAACATTAGAGCCAACACTTCAGCCAACAGGCTTGAGTATAGCATGAAAAAGAAACTCCCTCTGCAGACACAAAGACCTCTTGTCCCTGACCACGGGGACAGTAGCGCCCGACTCCTCCTCCTTCCATCAGAGGCCTGGCTAGTCCAGGAAATGCTCACGTGTGTCTGCTAGTCACAAAACCACATCAGTGCTTTTCAGGGTTAGGTGGCCCTCACAGAGCTCTTCTTTTATATAAAATGTAAAATATGATTCCCAAGAAAGCCTACACTGGATCTTGGGATGAACAAAGTCAGGGAGGTAAATCCCCAAAGATAACAAAACCATCTCAGAAACCTATCTTACTTCTCCCAGGAAAATGACTGTGTCCCCCGCTCAGACCTCATACTGCCAGGTAAGCAATCTACACAGCACAAAGGCTGCCTCAGTATCCTGGACCACAGTGAAACCTGCAGAGCCACCATCCCCCTCCTGTCTCCACTGGCAGCCTCCACACCTAGGGCACAAGATGACAAAGGCTGAGCACTGCAGTGAGCTCTCAGGTTCCTGAAACAATCTTCCGCCGGACAGAGAACAGGACAAATTTTGTGGCTTGAAGTTAATAATTTAGACAATGCTGTATCCGTTAAAACAGATCAGATGACAGGAAATTCTGACTGTGACCAAATGGTACCTCTCCTCTCAGCATGGGGAGCTGTACAGTGTGGCACCCAATATTTACTAATTAAAAGTCTAACTAAACGTTTGGCTGATATTCAAGTTTTATAACTGAACATGCATTTTGTGATCTCAACTTTATGATGAATTTCAGCATGAATTTCAGAGAAAGACACCCTGCACATTCTTATATAAGATGTGCTAGAATGTGATAAGCCTATTTTTTTAAACACACCTTAGAATTCGAGATGAGTGTGATATCCTTTCAAGAGTTACCTTAAAGGGCTTATTCCAGTTTCACGACCTCTGCTAAAAAGCTTTTTGGAAATGTGCTTGGAGTCAGACACATAAGAAAAAGTGAATTATTTTATCACTGATCCTCTGTCTTGAACCAAACATTTTATTTCTTAGTCTCATAATCACCATCACCTCTGAACAATGTCTGGCAATTTCTCAAAGATCCTATCCACCTAGATAGTAGGAGATCTGTTGTCACTCAGAATACTTAAAAGAATGTCACAGACTCCAGAGGCAACTCTAAAAAGCTGCTCCAAAAAATGCTTAAAGTGAAGGGTGCATAATGAAACAGCCCAGTGAGGCGAGTGCTTAGAGGGGGACCATGCTCACGAGAGTGAGTTTGTTTTCTTTAACAGAAATCAGGCCCATACATCTGCCACACACACGTGCACGTACACCCACAGAACCAGACTGAGTCACGGCGTGGGCGACAAGCACTGGGCTCCCAGAACATCAGGGCCTCGGGGCGGGGTGGTGGACCCGGGTACACTAAGGACTAGCGGCCCGATACAGAGGTTGGCCCATATGGAGACTCGCACAGCAGCCCAGGCTGCCGGGGTAGAGCACACAGCACACAGGCCTCCCAGGAAACACCTGCCCCAATGTTCATTTAAACAGCAGCCAATGTGCGACACATTCCCTTCCTGACCCACTAAGGTCCCCTTCAGGCCACTTCCTAAAGTTCAGACTGCTCAGCTCACCACCTGAATTCCATTTTGAGTGCCTTATGGCCCCAAAGCTACCGTAACTACGATATGTAACAAGACTATTCGGGAAATAAAAAGACTAAAGGAAAAAGGTCTGCAAGTATAAAGGGTATCCACATTTCCAAGGGAAAGGCCTTCACTAGAGTGAAGTGACACAGCGTCAATTTCTCACCACCAGCCTCAGGATGATGACATGAGGACGCGGACAAACTTTCCACAGCAAGCGGGACCTCCCGAGGGCAGAGCAGAGTCTCCTCAGGGACTCCCCATGGGCACGGTCATCTGTACACTTGAAGGGGGACGGACAAAAGCAGCGAGACCAAGCTGAGGCCTTGCCAGAGCAGGACAGCGGGGGACAAGCCCCTGCCCAGAAGTGAGGCCCTGAACAGGTGGCCACAGGCTAAAGGGAGGCCCTGGAGGAAGGGGCTGTTGCTGGCCCACTCTTCACAGGTGCCACTCTAGGAGAGGCTTCCTCAAGGAAACCAGAGATCACATGCTCAGTAACCGCCACAGGTGCAGGGACTCTGCCTCTCCTCAGGGCGACTCCATAGCTCCTAACTGAGGAGGATAAATGATGCTGGAATCACTTTTGGGATTAGGCTTTTTAGAGGCTCTCAAAGCTCCCAGAAATTGTGAGCCAAATGGTGCACGTGCAGGCATTTTCTGGGGGAAGGATCCAGAGCTCTCAGATTCCCAAGGGGGTCCTTTATGCACAAAAGGGTTAAGGGTTCATTTTTCCAGGCCTTTTTCTCCCAAGTGAAGTGCTTTGAATTGTATTTTTCCTTGCTTTTAAAATTAAATGACAGCCAATTACACATCGACCTAAAATTTAACACCCTCACAGGAAGAAGCAAAACATTTTATAGGACTCGGCTGGAAAAACTGGTACTTGAGATATATATTATAAATTAAATATAATACCACTATTTCTAAAGCAGAGGACTTTTTCATGCAGTCCAGAGAAGCACTGCTTGCTCACAAACACATCCATCTCTGATCAGCTGAGCTTATGAACTTAAAATTGTGCCAAAAGAGCCGCAAGAAAAACAGTGAACGTGGAATGCCTCCGTAGCAAGGATCTCAGGGACCTGGCTGTGGTGGGGCCCCACCTGCTCTCAAGACCGCCCTTTCCAATGGAGTCCCAGCAGTTCTGGGCCAGCACAGGGCTGTTTCCAGAAAGGGCTGCCTGTACAAATGCTCCTGACCAAAGTCTGCTCTGTTCCGCTCCCGGTTAGTCAAAGCTCATTTTCAAGACTGCTTTTGCCTAAGATGCCAGGTTTTATCGGCAGCTGGTTCTGCAACTCTGCTGCCCGGGGCTGGCCTGATGGCACTCAGCGGGGCATGGCGCTGGGGCGGGGGCAGCTGGGGACAGAAGCTGAGTCTGACTAGAGGGCTAGATCAGGAGCCCAGCCATTCAAATCAAGGAAGTCTGTACAACCTTCCCCACCAGGAAAGCCTCTTAAATGCTCCTGATCTCAATCTCCTCAGGTCTACAAACAGTGCCTTTATGTAATGAAAGGACAAGCTTCCTCGTGGTGTCACACGGGACCAAACGAGACTCAGCACTGACGGGGTATGAAATGCTACACGGAGGGCTGATCAATACCACTCACCGGAGAACACAATCCACAGATTGCCGAATCCAAACACATTTTAACCAACAGTAGAAAAGTGAAAGGAAAACAGCACAAATACAGGTTAGATTGCATACAGCGGGTGAAAGTCTCCAATAATTAAAATATGAGCATTTTCATTGTCACCTGGATAAATCAGAATCATCTCAGTGAAAGAACATTCTCAAACGTATGATCCAACTCCCCCATCTACTGTGCTTTCACCACAAGTATGAATACAAGCATTAGGTCAGCATCATAAAGCAAACATCTAAGAGCCTGTGTCTTACATTTATATTTGGATGCTGAGAAGGTGGCTCCTTGTGGCGTTTTCCTATCATTATACTGCTAATTCCATGCAAAGCGGCTAAAGATGTGAGAAGCAGATGCCAACCAGCATTTTTAGCTTGGTAAAAACAATAATATAACTTAAATTTGTAGTCTGAAGCAGTGATTTTTAAGGTGTGTGGGATTGTAGAAGTTTCAGCTTATTCATTCTAGGCATCTAAGAGAAAACCATCAGCTTCATTATCTATCTTACAAATTGGGAATACTAAATCAGACAAACTCGGCAGCAGATGCAGTATCTTCTACAAAGAGAGATATTTACTAAAGAAATCAATATTGTATTATTTAGGGGAAATGCATCTCAAAACACTTTAGGAGCACCCTCTTGGCTACAAAATCAATCGTCTATTATAAATAATTCTGACTCTGTGATTAAAGCAGACAGACCCCTGAAGGACCTCAGCCTGGCCCACATACTGCTGCCCTGGCTGCGAGCTCAAGGAGGAACTTTCTGGATGATGCTTCTCTTCATGAAGCACTTTATTGTGCAGCCTGCCCTGCTGATCTCAGTCAGGGATGCTTTCCGGGTGATCAATACCATGTGCCCCACTGGCAGCACCGAGGCCTACAGCACCGAGCACAGGCAGGGACTCGTGGTCTGCAGGGGACGAAACCAGGAAACTATTCCCTGAAATCCTCCGCAGCCTGGAAGCACTTACATGGAAGCACACTCGACATCAGGACTACCACACATCAAAGCTGCTTCCCAAGGGCTGGAGGGAGAATGTGGTTCCCCAGGGTTGGGTTAGTAAATTCGTATAGCCTCTTACCCTTCTTTGCCAATTTCTCCAACCTTCAGGGCTTCAACAAGAGGCTCTTTACCTAGTTTGGTCAAATTCATTTTGGTCTCGAGAGTCATCAGAAAGGACCCATTGTAGGACATTTCCAAATCAATCCAGAGTCCTGGAGAAATGGTGAAAAAACAGAAGGTTTTTTTTTTTACCCCCCAAAAAACCTGACTATAAATGACAGATTAAAATTTACGTTTTAAAGTATGTATCTAAGTAGGTATCACATTGAAAATCTCTATATATTTCCTGTACTACCAATGATGCAAGAAGAGACTGTGAAAACAAAACCTTCTGAAAACAGTTCAAGCATCTGGCAAGTTGCCAGCATTTCAACATCCATTAAAATGGTCACAGTGAGCTCCGCGCACATTTCAGTGCTGGAAAGCTCCCGTCCTCTGGGTTCCTCTCACACTTAGTAAGAAGCACATTCTTAGCAGGAGATAAAGTCAGGAGGAGGTCTGCGGATTCCTAGCCAGTTAGAGGCAGAAGAGAGGTGCAAAGACTTCACAGCAAGCCGGGGTCTTTAAAGATACAAGTGAGAACCACTGTCTTTCTTAAAATTATCTATTGTTCGGGGGTGGGTTTGGGGAGGGGCACAGAAAATGGTTCAGGTTTAGCTTGGTATGATAAGATAAGGATGGTGACAAAACCTTTTAGAACCCTTTTCTTTCTGGAAATTGCGGCAGTAATGGAAACAAAAGAATTCATGTTCAAGCCCCAGGATTACCTAAATAAAGTTGGGTAACCACTCTGTACCTAAGTTTAAAAACCTATTCCTTAGAAAAGACACTCATGTCAACGAGAGCATATCTTAGAGGCTTTTGGCTTTGAGGAATTTCACTGGGAAGGTCCACCAGCAGAGGTGGCCACAGACCAGAAGTCTAAAATGCAAACAGGGCTCAGTCATCTCACGACCTTCTACCCCAGGATCCTATGATGGAGCAGGTGGGACAGACTATGCTGTGATTTTTCCAAGCTCTGTAATGCCTCATGGACTTCCCATCAAAACATGGTCCTTCAAGTGGGTGTTTAAATGTTAATAAATTTTTATAGATCCTTATAAGACAAATGATAATATCTAAAAGGAAGCAGGAAATTAATCTAAAACCATTGTTCACACGGAGCCACATTTTCAAGCAATTACAGTAAATAACCTATCCCCTGTTTGGCCACCACCTCAGATAAAAGCTTTTTTAACCTCAGTAAGCACTAATGGTGTAACTCCTCAGTAAAGGCAGAATAATTTCCATTTTGCTTTCACCAAATTCTTTTCTATCATAATTCAAGATAATTATTTTCTGTGAATAACCAGGTTTAATTAAGTGATATGCAGATCAGCTGTGAATGTCTTTGCAGCAATACACAAAACTGCTTTATTTCTTGCTTACATTAAACACTTAAAAATCATTAATTAGCTTGCTCTTCAAAGGCAATGTTACTGGAAATAAAGGGCACATCTGCTTTAATAAAGACATTTAGTCATTAATCACTTCCAGTAGAAAGGGGATTAGGGCAAAAGGCTTGATATTAATAGATTTTAAATTCAATATAAATGGAACATCAATAAAGAAGATATTTCTTGTTGTATATCTCCAGCTTTATTTTACTTGAGAATCAACAGACTCAAACTACCTGGTTGCTGTATGTATTCAGACAATCATTTCTTTTGAAAACCCTAGTCAGGTTTCCAATAAATATTACTAGTATGTATTGCCTTTGAAGACTGTCATATTAAAGGCACTAGAATTTTACTTGTTATAAACTGGAAGGTTCTGGACTTCCCTGGTGGCACAGTGGTTAAGAATCCGCCTGCCAGTGCAGGGGACATGGGTCAAACCCTGGTCCGGGAACATCCCACATGCCGTGGAGCAACTACTGAGCCTGCACTCTAGAGCCCGCGAGCTACAACTACTGAGCCCACGTTGCCTAGAGCCCGTGCTCCGCAACAAGAGGAGCCACTGCAATGAGAAGCCCATGCACTGCAACAGAGTAGCCCCCGCTCATCACAACTAGAGAAAGTCCTACACAGAGCAATGAAGACCCAATGCAGCCAACAAATAAATAAATAAATTTATTTTAAAATATAAATTGGTAGGTTCTGTTTGTTTTTTAAATGAGGGGATATGGACACAGGTTTTTGGTAAACAGCTCGCCCACATGCCAGTCACTGGGACATTCCACCCTGTGATGTGCAGTCTGGCCCCTCCTACTGGGAGTGAAGCCAGGAAGAGGGACGGATCATGGAAGATCATGTGAAGCCCAGTCACATGGACTAGGGCCTGCGTTCCCCTGGAATTTTCTTGACCTCTGGGCACTGGCCTCCTCATCTGCGCAAGGGACACCACACTGCTTATACAGCCCGGCACCTACTGCATCATAGCAGGGCTCTTCCCTTTCTCTGCCATCGCCGGCCCACTTTCTTCCTTCCATGACTCTGGGCTGCAGCCTAGCTTGCTGCTGTTGTCATGGCCTAGGGGACCAGAGCAGAGGAGACCCCAGGGCCAGGTGGAAAAGGCCACACTGGGCATCCAGAGAGCCCTGTCCAGGCTGGGGAGGGGGCAAGGCGCGGACATCTGACCAAACTACTGCAAGGGGATGGAGCCTGTTTTTTTACATCACTGTATATGTCCCATGAGGCCCACCCACAGGGCCTTGCTCAGCCCAATTCTCAGCGAAGATATGGAATCAAGAATGGTTTGAGAACCTTTAAACACAAATATAAACTGCAAACATTCTAACATATTATCTTAATATGATATGCTTGCATTCAGATAAGGGTTAAGATGACAATTTTAACTTTAGGTGCAAAGAAAAACATGCTTTGAAGAAAACCTTGGTGTGCACAAAATCAGAGCTGAGACCACCTGGTTACATAAAGGGTGAGTCAAGAGCTCCTACCTTGCAGGACTGAAAGATGAAATCAACAGTTACTAGAAAGGATGTCTTCTCACTGGGGATGAAACCAGCAACACTGTGAAGTGGGGACACACACTGTGCCCTGAGGGGCACCCTTACCCCAACGAGCTGCACGTTCCTCACCTGGGTGAGTGCGGGGACACAGCTTTTTCTTCTGGGCTCTTGACAAAGGTTAAGACTTCCTTGTGAGGCATTTCATTTAAAATGCCGCTTCCTATAACCATCTGGTCTTGGTAGTGCTCAAGGACAAAAACCAGGCGTTGAGAAGCAGGACAATTTTTTTAAGTCTTTAAATAGGAGTCAGGCAGTCAGTCCTGAGAGGTTCTCCAGAAAGGGCGCGAACACAAAGAGTCTTGTCTTAGTCTGCTGGGGCTGCTGTAACAAAATACCACACACTGCGAGGCTGAAATAACGGACATTTATTGGCACAGTTCTGGAGGTTGGAAGTCCAAGATCAAGGTGCTGGCCGATTCATTCCTGGTGAGGGCTCTCTTCCTGGCCTGCAGACAGCCGCCGTCTCCTGTGTCCAGCAGAGAGCAAGCTAGCTGGTCTCTTCTCACGCATGCGCTAATCCCATAGTGAGCTCCCCTAAACCTAATCACCCCAAAGGCCCTGTCTCGAAACACCATCACACTGCAGGTTAGGGCCTTAACATATGAATTTGGGGGGAACACAAACATTCAGTCCACCTCACTAGGGGTCTTCACATGGCAAGGCTGTCCGGTAGCGAAGAGTGGCACCTGATTACCAACAAGTCCCTATAAAACTGGCCCTTCACTGGCAACAGGGGAAACACAACAGACAATGCACATGACCAACTTCAGTCATTCTTCATACAAGGACTTGAGGAGCTCAGACGGCTGTTTTTCTGTTTCTCTTCAGCTTTGTGGGGGAAGGATCAGCTATCACCACCACTACTCGGACTGTGGCAAAAGTTACCCCTCGCTCCACCTCAAAATGTTTATTTAGTTCTTAACATAAGCTATCGGCGCTCAAGACACTGAGACGAAGCCCTGCCCTCAGGAAGTTTATGCCTGAAGAAGAATAACGATGGCCTGGGCCACCTGGTGCAGAGCAGACCCAGAGGCCACCGGAGACAATACACATGCCCTGGTGTGTGTCACCTGAGACAAACAGAGCAGAGGTTCTTCTGCATCCTCCCTGGCAGTTCATCTAACAGACCCCGTGGCTTCGGGTGCAGTCCTACTGTGTTCGTATAAATCTAGTAGTTTCCCTCGGCAGTTCACTGTCAGGTTTACTATTAAAATAATGAAAAGGCCTCAGTCTCACAGGAACAGGGGCAGGGGTTGCTCAGGTTGCTCTAAGGCCTTGCTCACTGAGCCTGGCTCTGTTACCTTCTCCTCCACTTCCCTCCTCCTGTCATTGATGGCTGATTTTCACTCTGAAAGCCAACATTTGGCATCCAAAGAACAAAAGCTCCTAAAATGGAAGATGTCATAATGTACTGATATTACCAAGAACAGGTGTTTAGTTATTCAGCTCTTAGACGAGCACATCAGTGACTGTTTTGTTTCTGGCAAACAGACTGGTGCTATACTGCTCCCTTGGATACCACAGGAAACTAGTATCATTCCTTGCATTTGGATGTGTCCTTTAGGACAGATGTTATTTTTGGTTTTGTCTACCTGTAACTGTTCTCGGAAACAGCTCTGCCTTTCAAGGTCAACACAAGTCCCTAAACAGAGTCTCTCCTCCCTACTCTACCCAAATTCCACAAATGGGTATTCTTCTCCCCTTTCCACAAAAAGTATTTTTTATTTCTGCAACACGCATCTGGTCAGAGAGCATATGTGCCATTCTTCTCAGCGCTGAGCCCCACAGTCTGGCCCTGTCACCGTGATCAACCTTGAGCAGCCACTCTCTTGATGAGGGTGTAGCCAGAGGAACAGGCAGCTCACAG
Source organism: Hippopotamus amphibius kiboko (assembly GCF_030028045.1). Taxonomy (NCBI): domain Eukaryota; kingdom Metazoa; phylum Chordata; class Mammalia; order Artiodactyla; family Hippopotamidae; genus Hippopotamus; species Hippopotamus amphibius. The sequence continues at coordinate 47,874,879 of NC_080202.1, read as the reverse complement.
ACTGACTCTGGTTCCACTTTTCTGCAATACTCCACTGGCAGAGTAGCTTCAGTCCCAGCACTGAACAAAGGCACCAGGTACCAAAGATCAAGGTCCAGAAGACAAACGTAGATGGTGGACCTGCCGGTCACGACTACAGGCATCTCTGAAGACAGACCAGCTTCCTATTCCTGTGGGACGTGGTCATCTTTCCTCCGAATCCAAGCCCATGGGTGGAAACTTGGGTTGTTAACTGGGTATCTTGAAACAGGGCAAAACCAGTGCTGCATGGCACTGTGTCCAGGTGGATGCTCAATGACCATCTGCAGATATAACGAAAGCCATGTAGCAAGAGCCCTGAAGACCAAATTAATTCACAGTGCATAGCCTTGGCTCATCCGGACACTGCCGACACCCCTGCAGGCACAGCTCTGAGATCACTAGTCCCAAACGTGGAAGAAAAAAACCTGGCCGACAGACGAGGGTCCCCACCAAACCCTTCAGGAAGATTGTACCAGCAGCAGCAGCAGCAGCAGCAGCAAACACAACGGCTTCCTGCGTGTCACGTGCTCTCTGAGCACTTATAGGAAGTGTTTAATCTCCTCCACGATCAACAAGGCCACCAGCCCTCTACGGACGAGGAACCTGAGGTGTTGAGTGCTTAGTAACCTCCCCGAGGCCTTGCTGCTGGATAATGAAGGCGCAGGGCCCAAACGCAGGTGACCGGGCCCAGAGCCGGTGCACATGGCGCGCCTCTGGCTCTGGCCTAGAAGCCGTGGAGCAGCATGGAAAGGCGAGGCTGCTGAGTGACCTCTAGCACATCACGCCCTCTCTGGGCTTTGGCTTATGCATCCAAACACAGCAGGGTCCTGCTAGGGAACCTCTGATTGCCTTCTCAAGTCTAAACAGTCAACCTGCCTGCTTCTTTAAGGGTTTAAAAAAGGAGCTATACATTTTAAATTAATTTTTCTCTGTAAGAAAAAAGATCAGGAGAGAACGTTCCAAGAATGTACCAAATGTAGCAGAATGATCACCCTGGCTATCTCTGAATGTTGGGATGATGGGTAATGTTTTCCTTTTTCCTTTTCTAAGTATTACAGTCTTCCCCACGATGAGTATTTGTTGAATGAATGGAGCAGACATTACCCTAAAGAGTTAAATAAAACAACGGGAAAGACCTTGGTCTGGTGGCCCCCCAAGGACAGGCCCTGGAGACAGCAGCCTGGGGTGGGGATGAGATGTGGGAGGGGGAGGCCTGTAGGGAAGGAAGGAGACCACCCTCCACCCCACAGTGAGGTGTGTGTGGAGTGGGCAGGGGTCAGAGACAGGAGGTGCACAGCCAGTTTCCAAGGTTCAGATCCTCTCCACCTTCCGGCCACCTGCCACTGGTGGGAAGTGAAGGCATCCTGGGAACAGTGGTCCTTTCCTCTCATTCGGGGCACTAGAACCTGGCTGTGCATCCTGGAACTAGGACAGGCCAGCGGTGGCCAACAAGTGTGATTTCTACAGAGTCTGGTCCTTTTGGTGGCAAGGCCACAACAGCTGAGAATGGCCTTTTCCTTCCATTTGTTCTGGGAGGATCTGCCGGCCTCAAGCTGTAGGTTGGGCCAACTGAACACCTCAGCCATTCACATTCTAAACTCTCCAAGAGCAGCAGCAATGAAGGCACAATAATTACGGTAAAAAGAACAACAGTTAACACTTAGAGCTTTCCTGGCACCTGATGCTCTCTGAGTGCCTTTCGTGTATTAACTCATTTCAGCCACCAAGTAAATGCCGTCAGTCTCCTCCCCACTTGAGAGGGGTGTTGGCAAGGAGGTTAAGGGCTTGTCCAAGGCCACGGAGCCATGAATCCAGCGGTGCGTCCCCAGGACTGGAGCTCAGGACCACCGCTCTGTGTTGCCTCAAGGTGAGCATCCTGAGGTCAAAATCCAGCAGCTCCAGCCTGAATATCCTTCCCAAGCCATGTGCCTCCAACAGGTAAGCACAAGTTAAGAAACAAAACAAAGCAAAAAAGGGTGTGGGGGATCCCCTTGACGTGCCCCCAGGAGGTTCCCCTCGAAGCCTTCTTCACCCTGGGTGAAGTTTCCTGGAAGGTGAACTCTGCTTTTCAAAGTCAGCTTTAACAAGTCACTCCTGACTTTGATTTCCTCCAAAGGAAAGGTTTCTCTTAGAGTAATGGAGTCCCTTCATGTTCGTTTCTGTTTTACCATCACATGTATTCTTTGCAGACTTGGAAAAACATAATTTGATCAAACTTTTAAAACCCTCAGGCTTCATGTCTTTATCATTCCTTTCTTTAGTCACATTTCCTCCCTTGTTAAATAAGCAGGCAGATCTCTAAAACCTGCCCTGAAAGGAGTTAAGTAAGCCTCAAATGGATTAAAAACTGGCAAAGCTTTGATCTGTATAATAAAATGTCCTGCTGCAGCTCTGGCTCCAAAGGAACAGGAAAGAGACTTGAGACTCAGGCATTTAGTGAATTTCACTCAAGGCCTTACAAAGCTGCCCTGGGAGGCTGCAGAGTTCACAGCCACAGGGACACTCCTTAGATGCTTTGCAAAGCCCAGCTATGGCCCTGCTCCCCTCTCACTGGAAATTTCTACTAATTCAACAAAGGACAGTCCTGAGATAAGAGACTGCTAATGCATTAGAAAACAGAGCATGCAGACGTATTATGTACTTTCTTTAAGCCTGACTCTCAGGAGGTTTATGTTAGCTGATCATTTACCAGCTCGTTACAAGCCAATTCCTAAAGAGTCAAAGGGCAGAGCCCACCAGAGCCAGAGGGAGGCAGGCAGCTTTGGAACACTGACAGGGTGAAGATCATAGCTCTGCATCTGACACACATTGATAAAGAGCTTTCTATTTCCTTCCTTCCTTCCTTCCTTCCTTCCTTCCTTCCTTCCTTCTTTCTTTCTTTCTCTCTCTCTCTTTCTCTCTTTCTTTCTTTCTCTTTCTTTCTTTCTCTCTCTCTCTTTCTTTCTCTCTTTCTCTTTCTTTCTTTCTTTCTCTCTTTCTCTTTCTTTCTTTCTTTCTCTCTCTCTTTCTTTCTTTCTTTCTCTCTTTCTCTCTCTCTTTCTTTTTCTTTCTTTCTTTCTTTTCTTTCTTTCTTTCTCTCTTTCTCTCTTTCTTTCTTTTTCTCTCTTTTTCTTTCTTTCTTTCTCTCTCTCTCTCTCTCTCTTTCCCTTCCTTCCTTCCTTCCTTCCTTCCTTCTTCCTTCCTTCCTCCTTTCTTCCTTCCTTCCTTCCTTCCTATCTATCAATCAATCATCTATCTATCTATCTATCTATCTATCTATCTATCTATCTATCTATCGGCTGCATTGGGTCTTCATTGCTGCACATGGGCTTTCTCTAGTTGCGGTGAGTGGGGGCTACTCTTCGCTGTGGTGTGTGGGCTCCTCATTGCAGTGGCTTCTCTTGCTGCAGAGCACAGGCTCTAGGTGCACGGGCTTCAGTAGTTGTAGCAAGTGGGCTTGATAACTGTGGCTTGCAGGCTCAGTAGTTGTGGCGCACAGGCTTAGATGCTCCGCGGCATGTGGGATCTTCCTGGCCCAGGGCTAAAACCCATGCCTCCTGCACTGGCAGGCGGATTCTTACCCACTCTGCCACCAGGGAAGCCCAAGGCAGCTTTTTAAGTTTCACACGTGGTTGAAAGAACTCTAGTGAGACCATTTGCAAAGAATCCTTCCAGTTTTACTCTGAGTGAACCAGAAATTCACTAAACCTAAGAGCACTCAGATTCATCAAAGTATAGACATGATTAAGTGGTCACAGGTGGCCTAAATATGCTATTAGGTGGACTTCTGGATTTGTAAATAATTCTCGGTCTATCTTTCTCTGAAATTGACAGGATGCTAAAGACCTGGAATTATGGGCTTCACTGTGAGCTGAAGTAATGCTAGAGAGAGTTGTTAGAGCTGCTAATTGTGGTGCTATAAAAAAAACTCTTTGTATTTACATCAAATGTACACAACACAGAATTTGAATTCACTAAATATGTTCAACAGCCATCTGAAATAGCCACACAGAGACAAAGGTAGATGCTATAGTCTATAAATTTTACAAAACATTTACTTCAAAACAAATATCACTCTCTTGAAAAGCTGTAATTATTTTCTCCCTTACTTTGTTCCTGAGCCTTTTGGGGAATAAAATAAATACAGTTTAAGTGGAAAGAGGCTCACCTGGAGAGGGATATTCTAGAAAAAAAGGTGAATGCTTCCATGGCAGGGAGATTTTTCCCTTCCTGCTCATGGACTACCCTTGCCTACCTAGTTCATTCTTCTTTTCAGCAGACTCCCAGGTACTACATTTTCTGTCAAGGTGCCACAAAATACACATAAATCTTCACATCATAACTTTAAACTCTCCACACATTCTAACCACCTTCTCACATGCACATATACACAGGTAGGCATAAATAATGGGTCGTAACATGTCTTAAAAACCAAGTCTGAGAACTTCCCTCCAGCAGAGAGCCATACTCTCAAAATACTGCCTAACCACATGTCTTCATTTTTCAAACACTTACTGAGCATCTACTAGGAGTGGAAAGGAAAAGAAAAATCTAAAACACGAAGCTCAAAGAACCTGCATCCTAGTGGTCCGGGGGAGGTAAAGATGTTGCTACTTATGAGGAGCAGCAGTTCCTGTAAGAGTTCAGGGCTGGGCACATGCACCCTCGAGGCAGGAGGGGTGAGCGGGCCTGAAATGCCACTGCTGCCCCTCACCCTGGCAAGGGCTGTGGCCAATGCAGGGCCGGGCCACACAAAAGCTCAGGCCCGCTGAGCATGTGGGCATCTTTGGGCTGGAGGAGGACCTGTAAGGATTCAGAAGACGAGAAGGTCTAGGAGGGGGGGTCCTGAGCTACTCCCTGTCCGTTTAAGGCTGTGACTATTAAGAACAGAAGACACCCTACATGAAACATGGTTAAAAACGCCTCCAACTCCTCCCAAACACAAAGCCTTGGTATTCTATCTACAGCGATGGAAACATTTTAACACTCATATAAATGCTCCATTCCTCTCTAGAGTCAGTTAAGAGTTACCTTGGTGATCAACGTAAGGTTTGAAGGCCTGAAGGATTTTTGGCACAGCTACCCCCACATCAAGCTCCGTCAGAGTTAGCTCGTTCATGAAGTAGGGGAGCTGGAGGAGAGAAGGAGACAACGCAGGAGACACATTAGTAGCTGGTAAATGTTAGAAGTCAACATACTCTCGGAGGGAATGATGGTCAAGGTTTTGGGGACACATTTATTTAACCAAGATTTACTGAGCACATACCACATTCTAGGTATCGTACTACAGACAGAGCCGTAGACGAGTGAGGCAACGTCCTTGCTCTCATGGGATTTATGCTGAAGAGACAGAAACGGATAAATAAGTAGACAAATAATCTAACTTCAGAGAGCAATTGGTGCTACAGAGAAAATAAGGTGGGTACAGAGGGAGGCTGGACCATTTTGGATAAGGAGTCAGCAAAGGCTTCTCTGAGGGTGGCGTGTGGCCAGAGACCCAACTGTGGCGAAGAACGAGCCGGGCTGGTCAGGTTAATAGTGCCCAGAGTTGGCTAAAATCTGGGAAAACGGACCTCTCTTAGACTACTAGCAGGGAGTTAGGAAATCACTCCAGCAGTTCCTGGAGACCAACTCACACCATGTATTAAAATCCTTGAAAAAAACAAAAATCACATCCCTTGACCCTGTGCTAGATATACACCCCAGGAGGCTGGTCTACGGGAATTGCCTCAATGGACTCTCCTGCCCTCTGGCTCTGGTCGGGCTTGGCCAGTGGGACACACCAGTGGGCAGGGGGCAGAGAGGTACATGGAGAGAACTGTCGGCATTTGTCCACTCCCTCAACTGAAGGCCACAGCTCCTGTCAGACAGGCAGCGCCCGCACACAGCCACCCCACCGGCCCTGGGTAACCACTCCCCACCGCTGCACTATGCCTTTCAGGCTCTCTGCATCAGCCCACAGCTTTGCAAATCCTCCCTGTGTTAAACTCTCCCCCCGCCTGCTCCATCTGGATGTGCCACCTGTTTCCCACTGGGACCCCGACTAGTACAGCTGTCAGTAGGAATTTACTCTAAATGAACTAACATGAGAGTGCTGGTGTCATGCTTAGAAATTCCTACTTCACCTCAAGAGCACAGAATTAATTCACCTATGGTTCCTCCATCTGGATTGAGGTATGTGTATGTATATTAAAAAAAAATTTTTAGTCCATTCCTAATTTTAGTGTGAGACATAAATTAGGAATCCCCCTTAATCTTTTCCCCAATGGCTAGCCATGTGTCTTAACCTAGTTTTTTGAACAACTGAATCTTTCTCTACTGACCTGCAAAGCCACCTTCCTTTACAAGATTCTCACTGCACTGGAGTCTGTACTGAGCACTGCTTCCTACTGGTATCAAAGTGCTGTTGTTACTGTGGCTTTAAAATACATTTTAAAATCTGGCAGTCCCTCTCTTCTCCTTTCCCCCAGAATTTTCTTATTCTCATAGGTACTGCTCCAGTTGAACATTAGAATAATTTTGTAAAGTTTAGAATATAATTAAGAGTTAAAAAAAAAAATTGAACATATGCTGAACATTTCCCATAAAATGAGGAGCCTCTAGCCAGGCATGCGTTTAGTGCCTATTTTGGCTGGACCTCTTCAGCTGTCTCTTTGCAGAGAAACTTAGACACTTTTAGGATTCACCAGTCAGCGAATTTCATCTCTGATTTTCTGTGGGGATGGAGGTGTTAATTTAAAGAGGTTTGATGTCTGAGATGGACAAAACGTGACAATATTCAAATGTGCGTTTTGAATCGATGATTGCTTTATTTGGAAAACCTTTTCCCAAAGCATCCATGTTATGCGGTGGTTGGCCTCCAGATCAGCCTACAGAATCCTACTTGGCCAAAAACATAGCCCAAATCTTGCACCCTTGCCCCAGTCCTTTTTGTCTATTATTGCCATCCTAATGCCCAGTGTTTCTGCAGCACACAGGGTTTCTATGGGAACAGGAGCCACCACTGAGCCAGGGGACTGCATGCAGACAGAGAACATGGTGTCCCTCCTTGCGCCCCATCCAGCCTCCCACCCCACCCCATCCTGCTCCCTGGAGTCCCCGCGAGGGCAGAGGAAGGGCCTGAGGCAGGACCTAAGATGAAGGAGGGAACTGAAGGAAGAGGGGACTGAGAAAGACTTGGCAGAGGTGGGGTGGGCACTAATTATCAGTAAGCAGGATGGGGAGGGGAGATCAGCAGGGCATTTCCTGCTTATTCACCTGAGCACCACCTCCAAGATTCTGCAACATTTCTAACCATCCTCCTCACCCCCTCCTTGCTCAGATCTCTGACCTGAATCAAAACTCAGGACCAGGCCCTAAAGCAGCTTCCTTCCTGCCCTGCAAGGAAAGGTCACTCCCCCTCCTGCTCTTTTCAATCAGAGACTCTCTTCTTCCCACCCAAAGGGCATGGCAGTGAGACTAGAACCCACTATGTGTTCTTTACTCTCCTGGGTAAACCCAGCTGGGGACTGGGCGTTCTCCAGGTTGGTGGGGGGTGAGTTAGAAGCCACTGCAATAAGAGCAGCATTTGCTGACACGGGCATGGAGGCCCTAACTACTGAGGGCTCCAACGTGGTGCCGGAGCAGCCAGCCAAGGCCCAGGGTACACTTGCTGTTGGGGTATACTCAGCTTGTTTAAACCCATCACTGGGTACCAGAGAGACACACAGGCTGCTCTTCCGCAACGTGAGTCATTATCATGGGTGACGTTGACAATCTCAGACTGCAGCCAGCGAAGAGCTCTCTGTATGTTAGCCCTCTAGGAGTCCAGGAGACAGGGGAGCTCTCTGTCACTGGGGGCAGCTCAGGCTCCTCCAGCCATTCTGGTTCTTGACTGGCTATTAACCAATACTCACTACTAGGTTTAAGGAACAGCCCTTCCCAGGGATTTTTTTTTTTATTTGGATATTTGGTGATAGTAAGGGGTCTCTTGGCAGGGGTGGTGACAGGTTCAGAATGTGGGTGATACTCTGCTGCCTTCCTGTTTATTCCATTGCCAGGGTCCCCTCTGGTCTGCAGGGCACTGCCCCGGGAAGCAGCTCAGGTCGGGGGGGAGGGGGGGAGGCGCTGAGGCTCGCAAGGGCGGGAGTATAGCCCCCACCTCCAAACGGCTGGTGCTGCTGGATGGGGGCCTCTTTCTCCATCCTAACCTCCTAGCACTTCTGACCTCAAAACACAAAAGGGAGTTTAAGTGTGTGCCCTGCAAAAGCCCACATGGTCAGCAAAGGGAGAAGATGAAAATAAAAGACTTTCCTCGACCTTCTCTGGGTTGAGGGAGCCCACGGTTCTCCACCCGGGATGGAGGCAAGGCCCCGAGGACTCCCAGGGCCTGAGAGAAGCCCTCCCATACCCACTCCGGGTCCGTACTGGAATGTGTGTAACGGCAAGAGCGGTGTCCCTCTGGAGTTCAGGCGTGCCCTGCTGTGTTGCCAGGACCTGCAGCCCTCCTGCTCAGGGAAGCGCCCACAATAGTCTCTGTGAAAAGAGCAGCACCAGCCCCACCCATGTGCCTCCACCCGGGACCTCAAGCCCTCCCTCATTTTCCAAAAAGAGGAGGAGGTTGAGTGAGCTCCAGGGTGGCTGCTGGCCTCTCCTCTCTAAACACGGCTTCCTGCCCCCACCACGGACCCTGCTAGCAGAGTGGTCACCCTCAACTCACCCGAAGAACACAAACAGGCTCACCTTGTCAACAGAGCCCTCTCAACCCCCTGCCCCCAATTCTGCCCCGAAATCCACTCTTCCAGCTGAGGAGGCAGCCCCTCCTCTTCATCAGGGCCTGGGGAAGGATGACAGCAGCTGGAGCGGCAGAGGGAGCCTGACTGAGCCAGGAAAGGCTCTGTTTACGACCCAAAGGCACGACAGGAATCAAATCGAAGCTCCTCCATGTCCACATTTTCTTCTAACATAATTTACCTTAGCGCACAGTCTCCTAACCTGGAGTCCTTGAACTCTCTGAAATCATGGGCAAAATTCTGTGTCACAGTGAGTGCATTTTTCTAGGGAAAGGATCCATATGTTTCTGTTTCTCAGAGGTATCTATGGACCCGAAAGATCCACGAACTTAAGCTGCTGTATAAGCTCTCACTGAAGATCTGGGGACCAAAGTGACTCTTCCTTCATTAGATCTTCACTGGATCAAAAGCTTGCTTCTAAGTAACCTAAATAAGGTCTCTTGGTTGGCAAAGGTGGTACTAAATGAGTCCCTTAGTGGCAATTGTGAAGAATACTCATGGAAGTTTAAACTCACTTCCAAGTGGGCCTACACCAGCACCAGGACTGTTTCTTCAGCAAAGAGAGAGCCCAAAATAAAATACCATCTGGCCAGGAGTAAAGGTCAAATGCAGACACATTCAGAGTGCAACGGTAGCTTTCCCAGCTTTGAGAGGGAGTTGGGAAAGAGGTCTTAAGTAGTCTGGCATTTTCCTCAGAGCACATGCTGTGTGGCCAAGATTGTGAGGCTGGCTGGGCTCTCTGGACATACAATTTAAGTTCATTACTAACTTAAAGATAATAGAATTTTATACAGCAAAACAGCTACAAAAGCACACATTTTCCCAAACCAAATTCTGGAACACTACCTAGAGTGAATAACAGTGAGGGCAACAGAAGGAAAAAAGTAAACAGCAACATTCACTAAATCCCCAGATGCGGTCAGTCATATGGTCAAGGCCCAGCTGTGTTATATGCTAAGAACTTACTACTCCAATTTGTTACATGTTTTAAACCAAATTATTTTTCACTTATGATATAATGTACGAAACTTTCAGAAATTAAGACGTGATGAATTGGAAGCCTCTTGTGTGGAAAACAATACCTTTATTTTGCTGAGCTTCATTTGGATTTTCTTTGACACCAGATCAGACCAGTACTTCTCTCCTAAGAAGTCCCAAAACATTCTTCCAAGCAGGGCATTCACCCAGGCTTCCTGTTCTTCCTCCTCAGAGGGTGGAGCCTCTGGCAACTGGCAAAAGAAAAGAGACCAAAATTAGCTAGAAAGCAACTGGAGAACAAGACAGGTGCTTATTTTGATAAAGTCACTGAAGGTTCCTCCCTCTAGAGATGGAGGACCGACCACAGAAGTCGTATTTCTTCCCTATAAATTATAAGTCCCACATTATGTCAGTGAATAGAAAAAGAGGAACAAAGGCCACCATCACAGATAAAAACTCTTTGTCTGTTTTCTTTTTCTACCAGTCTTCTTGTGAACCAGCTAATATTTCATACAATTAGCTCAGCCATATTACCCTACCCACCCCCAATTAGCTTGCTACCGACATTCTGAGTCAGTGACCCAGCTGATCACACGTCTGCCTATCTTCCAGCTAAGGCTCCCAGGACATGTACCTGTTGAGCTGGTCTCACCAGGCAGCGCCAGAGTTTCTCAACGCCCAGGACACTCACATCCAGCCTGACTCTTGTGAGGTCATGATCCTCTTGGGCGAGGGGCAGGGGGTACTTATAAATACTGGTGTCTGGGTCCTGTATCCAGAGATACTAATTTAAGTGGGTAGGAGGATTTTTAGAAGCTCTCTCACTGATGTAATGAACAGGTGAGGTTCAGACCCAGAGCCCTGGGTTAGAGAGAGGAATTCTGCGAAACTCCTACAGCTGTTCTCGCCCATCTCAGTCCAGTGAAACAGCCTGGGCCTCACCTCCACTGGATACAATCCATCTGAAACATCTGTTGCGGCCAATGTGCAAGGTGGGGAAAGAGCAAACCCTGTGAGCCTCTAATTTCCAAGGTTGAGAATTAGACCATGGATTCTTGCCTGGAGAGAGCCAGGGTCGGGGTGAAGCAGAAGGGAGAAGTAGCTGTGACATCCATGGACCGTGCGGTAGTGCAGGTGATGCCTGGTGGTGTCCATGGACCCTATGCCAGACCCTATGATAAGACTCCTTCTCAGGTTCCCTCATTTACATCTCACAATACCCCGGAAGACAGAACTTTTACTTCTATTTTAGGGAGGAGCAAACAGACTCGGAACTGTTCAGTGCCCTGCCCGAGGCCCCTAATTCATCAGCACAGCCTGACACACAGCCTCCTCCCTGTCCTCCACCTGCTGTGTCCTGTGGGAGGAGGGGGGTGTGACTGACCTCTGGTAGGACAGACATGTCCTTGTGCCGAGCTCTCTAATTAGATGATAGCCTTATAGAAACGATTCGCCTTGGAAAGCAAAGACTTAAGAACTAGAAATGCAGGAATCTGAATTATTCACCTTTCCTCTTCCCTCTATGGTTTATACAAATGCATCTGCCCTGCCCTCACAGCTGCCCGCAGCCATCACCTACACCAGACGCCTCACTGACCCCGGGTTCCAGGGTGACATCTGTCCTCGGCAGCTGTGACTACGCCCCCACAAAGCTGTATCCTAGGCCAGGGGCAGAGTACACGAGTGCTTGGTGCTTGTGGATTTGACACTTAGAGATCTGATGACCTGTGAGTGCCCTAAAGGTCTATGGCAAGGACCTATGTGTAAATTTTCTGAAGCCTGGAGTCCTTAGCGTCTGACCCAGCTGAACCGGTCACTGAGCTTCTGGGGGGCCTTAGCGGACAGCCCAGCACCCGCCAGTCCTCTACTCTCATCACAGCTTGTGCCGTCTCTCGCTTTAGGGGCCTAGGGGTTCACCTGCATTTCTCAATCTAATGTTACTGCATATAAGCAGGGATAGTCTATGTTCTAGGAATCCTTCAAATTGGGGTATTTTCAAGGTTCTCCCTTATAAATGTCAGTGAGTCTCATTAAAAAAAATTAAACCCTGGTTTAAAAAATAATATATGTTGGTCACAGCATTCAGAAGACACGGCTCCAGCTGCCTTGTGTGATGGCTGTAGGGTACTCTCTCTGTGCTCTTCTCGTGCTGTACAGGTTTCTGGTATTAACCAAAGCATCTCTACCACCAGCTCCTGGACAGTCAAGCGGAAGTTTGTGCCCAGCAAGCACTTAGCCATGCCTCAAGCTGTACATGGCTTTTTGGAATCGCTTTTCTCTCTGCCTGAACATCTGCACCCCCACCCCAACGGGATCTGGTCTAGCTTTTCTGAGGTTGCTGTCTTTGAGTCACATCAGATTATCTATGCAGATTTCTGAGGAAACACTCACCCAGGGACAATGCCCTCCTCCCCCAGGGACCCGGGCAGTGCCAAGATGCTCCCTCTGCAGGGCAGTGCACGTCTCACTCAGATTTGCAGGCTGCACAAGAGACGAGGTGACGCTTTCCCTTCTCATGTGGGAGAGCTGACCCTTTACTAACCTTTCCTTACAACCCTAGTCATTCACAGGAAACTGGTTTAACACAAAATAGCATGAAACAAAGGCTATTTCACAACTTTTGTCCAAGTCAAAGGCATATGATGTGGAAACAAATTTCTGAAATAACTGAGAAGCAGGTTGTTTTTTTCTTTTCAACTGTTCCTTTTTCTAACGCAGGCTTCTCTCCACTGACTAACTGGGAACAAAGAAAAGTCCATGAGCAGCAGAACACTGAAAACGCACCAAAGCAGCTTTATGAACAAAATCTGGATTCAACAGGCTACTGGAAAGAACTCACTTCCAATGGAAGTCACAAAATTTATGACCTTAAACAATAAATGTACATACATTTCCTAATGCTGCTGTTTGGCTGCAGGAAGGAACGTGAGAAGCAGATTCATTTCACCATTTCAACTAAAGATGCACATTTAGAAAGGGTAAGTTTCTAAAAATGGCTTCCAGAAAAGTTTGGAGAGTTCAATGGCCCGAAGCTGAAGCCAGACTATTATAACTGAGTTGCTCTCAGGAGATATTTTATTAAAAACTAACCTGTAAAAAGAAAGTAGAACAGATTTACTTTTTGTGGTATAAACTTTTCCTATTATAAATAGCCAGGAGATCAGCCCGGCTTTTGGGGGACAAAGAGAGCTTCGTGGCTTTGCTGCTAAGGTTTGGTCGCACACAATCTGGGGCTACGAGGGTTTCACAAAAGGCTGCCTGGTCCAGCAGAAGAGACAGCGGAAGACCCTCCCCCGTTAGCGGTTTCCCCAATGACAAAAACAAGCATATTTACTGTAGAAAACACCCATCATCCCATTATCCAGATATAATTATTTAAAACATTTAAACTATATTTCCTTTCCATCTGTTTTCAATGTATATATATTTTTAAGAATACATAACATTAAAAAATAGATATAACTAGCATGGTTTTATATCCTTTTTTAAAAACAGATTTATTGAGATATAATTCACATACCATACAATTCACCCATTTAAAAAGCATAATCAGTGGTATTTGGTATATTCAGAGTTGTGAAGACATCACCACAATCAATTTTAGAATGTCTTCATTACCTCTAAAGAAATCCTGTGTCCCCTAGCAGTCACCCCCCATTTCCTCCCAACTCCATCCCCACCAGCCCAAGGCAACCAACCACTAATCGGTCGCAGTGAATTTGCCTATTCTGGACATTTCACATAAACAGAATCATAAAATATGTGTTCTTTTGTGACTGACTTGCACTAAGCATAATGTTTTCAAGGTCATCCATGCTGTAGGACATATCAGTGCATCATTCCTTTTTAGTGAAGAATAATATTTTATTATGTGCATATACCACACTCTATTCTTCAACTGATGGATATTTGAGTTTTTCACTTGTTGCTATTGTGAATAACACTGCTGTGAACAGTTGTGTACAAGTTTTCGTGTGGGCCTAGATTTTCATTCATTTCTCTTGGATACATGCATAGGAGAGGAACCGCCAAATCATATACCTCTGTGTTTAACATTCTGAGGAGCCACCAAACTGCTTTCTGTAGCAGCTGCATCATTTTACATTCCCACTGTACAAGGGTCCAGTTTCTCCCCATCCTCATTAATAATTGTTATCTGTCTTTTTTTATTCCAGCCATGCTAGTGGTTTGGAAGTAGCATTGCATTACGGTTTTGATTTGCATTTCCCTGATGGCTAATGACTTTGTATATCTTCTTTGGAGAAATACCTATCCAGATCCTTTGGCCATTTCTTAATTGGGTTATTTACCTTTTATTATTGAGTTGTAGGAGTATCTTATGATATTTTGGGTACAAGACCTTTAGACATATGATTTACAAACTCTGTGGGTTATCTCTTCACTTTCTTGATGGTACTGTTTGCAGCACAAAAGTTTCTAATTTTGATGAAGTCCAATTTATCTACTTTTTCTTTGGTTGCAGGTACTTTTGGTATCTTATCTAAGAAGTCTTTACCTAGCCCCAAATCACAGAGGTTTACTCCTATATTTTAAGAGTTTCATAGATTTAGCTCTTGCGTTAAGGTCCATGATCCATTTTGAGTTAATTTTTGTGTACGGTGTGAGGGAGGGATCTGACCTCATTCTTTTGCATGTGGATGTCCAGTTGCTCGAGCACTATTTGTTGAAAAGACTATTCTTTCCCTCACTGAACCGACTTGGCACTCTTGTCTGTATCCCTTCTAAAATTTATTTTTAAATTGGATATATGGCTTTATATTTTTTAATTATATTATCATATAATAACTTATTATATGATAAACACTTCGCAATTCTACTTTTAAATGTTTAAAAAGCTGACTCTGAGGAGGGAAAGGGGAAGCCTTGGGAAACCACTCTGCCAATTAAGACTTCTTGGTTTCTGTTTGATTACTATTTGCTTTGTAGAGTTCTCATCTCCTGATAACACCAAACAGGACATAGTATCTTATGATCCAGTTTGTAGGTAACAAGGTAATTAGTGGAACTAGCAATAATGAAGACGGGACTCTCCAAACCTGCGGCAGTCTACATGACCTCTAAATATTTCTTAAAACCTTCCATTGAAAAGAAACATGGCAGTGCCTGATGTGATCTGAACACCAGAGCCTCACACTTGGAGGACAAGCACAGCACTGCTCACCAATGGTCCTCCCTCCCAGGCAGGATGCTTCACAGCATAAAGAACTAGCAGCCTCCCCAGCCTCATACCACTGAGCAAATCCACAGGCTGCCCATGGGGTCTCCCCTCCGAGGTGCTGACCCTAGGGCTAATACTAGCCCACATTTAGACATTTCTTAAAAGTTTCCTTATTTTCTTAATTGCTATTTATATTTTATCCTCAAACCATACAGACTACCTCAACAAGATGATCAAGCTCTGAGTCTCCTCAGCCAGCCTCATGGCCTCACTATTCTAGAGGTTAAGCTGCCTGAGGAGAGAGAAAATGGCACTAAGATCACAGGGGTTTGGAGACTTCAGAGGCTGGCACAGCCTGTGTTTGTGAGATAAAGCAGGGTCACAGGGCAAGTCAGGGCTCAGTGACTGATCACTAACCACTAAACATCTGGCAAACCAGGCCCTTCCTCCAAAATAGTGGTATTTTATAATGCGAATTTTGAGCTCCAAAGTGATTTCAGAATTCCCTGAACTTGTTTTTAATTATTATGGTTAAGAATAACTACCAAAAGTGTTTTAGCATTGTTTAATATAAATCTAGTCTGTATTTACTAAATATCACTGGGTGTTTTTAACGTTGGTTTGCCTCCTGAGCACCAGTGGCCCCACTCACCTCCTGACCCAGTTACACTGGACAACATGTGAGAAAGGAGGCCGAGTGTGTGCAAGGTGGTGCATTAGACCTGGAGCCCTCAGGGTGAGAGATGCTTTGAACATGGCCTGTAAGAGGCAGCAGCAGGGTGCACCAAAGGCTGGAACTGTGTCCCAAGCTTCCTGTATAGAAGAGGAGGGGCCATGCTACCCTGGGTGAGTGTCTGGGTGGTGGCTGACACTGACGAAGTAACAGTGTAACTTGAAGAGGTGTCAAAGGTTCCTTTGTGTCTCTGAGCTCTTTCAGTCCCTCTTGGACTCATGACAGCAGAGGCAATATGAACCCAAAGAAATAACCTGACCATCTTTGGCAGGAAGGATGAGCACTAGTGACCATACCAAAAAAGGTTCACATTTGGCGAAATTGTGGGGAAACAGGCATTCTTACTACTGGTGGGAAGGAACACTGGTGCAACACTTATGCAGAGGAATTTGGCAATATCTAACAAAGCTACATGTGAGTTTACATTCTGACATTCTGGTAAGATTTCACCTTGAAGATATACCCCCAACAACACAAAAATACACATATACAAAGTTGTTCACTGCAGCATTGTTTGTTATTGCAAAATATTACAAACCACCAAAATGCCCATATAAGAGACTGAATATAGTATGGAATATTCACACAATGGAGTCAGTCTTTGCAGCTGTTTAAAAATAAGAGGAAGGGGAGATACCTAAGAACTGATGTGGAGTGATTTCCAGAATGTACTAGTAAGTGAAAAAAGTATGCAAAAGAGTATCCACGGTGTGCTATCCTTTGAGTAAGATAGGAGGGGAAATGACCCCAGAGAGAACGAGCCAGAGACTCAGGAGACTGGTTCACTCTTGGGGCGGGGGTGGGGGTGGCATGGATGAGTAGAAGGAATAGGGTGGGGGAGACAGCACTTTTCTGAGTATGTCTCTGTACAGCTGTAGTTTCTGGAACCATGTTAGTGCTTCACAGGCACAGAAGAGAAAAGAAAATCAAAAAGGGGGTGGGAGAAGGTCCTCGTTCGCTCAAATTACAAAATTAAAGAGAAATAAAACTAGTAAAGAACGATCTCCACTGAAAAGGAAAGCAGGAAAAGTAATAAAACAGAGTATAAGAATAAATACTGTAGTAGACCTTATTTCTCAAAAACGCTGCAATGATATTTCCCATCCCAGATGCTCTTCTAAGAATTTGCTACTCCCTCAGCAAGAGGTGGAATCTATGCCTCTCTCCTTAAAGCTAGGAGGGCTTTTTACTACTTTGATTAACAGAACAGGAAGGAAGTGACATTATTTTACTTCTGAGATTAGGTCATAAAAGGCCCACCTGGCTCTTTCTGCAGGGACACTTGTGCTTGGAACCCAGTCACCACTCTGAAGGAAGCCCAGGCCACATGGAAAAGAACCGAGGCCCTCAGCCCCCAGCCTCAGCTGAGCTCCCAGTCACCATCCAGCATCTACTTGCCAGCCATGCAAGTGCCATCTTGGAAACAGGTCCTCCAGCCCCCAGTCCAGCCTCCCCAGCTGACACTGCATGGAGCAGAGAGAAGTTTTCATTGCTAGACTTGGTCAAATTACAAATTTGTGAACAAAATAAATCACTGTGATTGTTTTAAGCCACCCCATTTGGGGCTGTTTGTTATGCAGCAATTTGATAACTAAAACACACACTTATACCTTATTCACGACCATCTCTACTACCAGACCACCCCTGAGAGCCAGGACATGGCCCACGTGTAATTCAGGCAGGCCAAGTGGACGTGGCAGCCCAGCACTAAAGCTCACGCACTTCCTCCAAAAGCCCCTCTTTCAAAGACGGTTACCTGAATTCACATAATTCTGGCTCTCTGGTTTCCTAGCCCGTGCAGTTTAGAATCATTAAATTAGGAGTCGGGGTGGGAGATGGGGATAAGCACTCAAGGAAAGGTAGCTGCAAGGACACACACCAACACCAGCCAACTGACAACTGACAGATAACGCTGCAGTCTGTGGTCTGCGATGGCTCGGATGGGGGTGAAAGGCCTGACCTCGGCAGTCCCGCAGGAGGACAGGCCTGAATTTCTGTGTGTTGTATTGAGTCTTTAAATCATCAAGAGAAGATTAAATCATCCCTACTTGCTCTGCCTAAGGGGGACAGGAAATGTAATGTGGTTTTTAAAGATATTCATCACATTTAGAAGACCAAAAAAAGGTTCTGGTGCTTAAAGGGGTAAGTGCTAAGTACCTGGAAGAAACATTTGTACCACCGACACCCCCCCACCCACTCCAATGACAGCAACGCAAGGTTGAGGGGCTAGGCCCTGCGCCAGCGGGACTTCCCAGGTCCTCCTGGGGCTTCCACAGAGCCCAGTGATCACATGATACAAGCACATGTAACACATACTGAGGAAACGACGTTCTGAAACTTTTTTCTAAATTTACAGAGCTCTTTTTTAAAAAGCAAGCATTTATTTATGAGATCATTTTCTTACATCACACAATCTTCCTCCTGATTTTCCTGAGTCTGATGAGAATCTAGACAGTTGGTAGCCCAGGCAGAAAGGGAATTAGGGGGAGTGGGATTCACTGATGGTAAACAGGACATTTCTAGAACAGTTTTCTAACCACTCTAGCTTAGAGGGAAGTCTACTTCCCACTCTAGCTGGTAACTTAGGTCAGAGGTGGAGGCAGTGGGTCAAAGGCCAGCAAAGACATATGGTCTTTTTGGCCATGACAAAGTAGGCCGGGTGAAGGCTCTGGGGCCTCTTCCACACTGAGGGTCAACAGAATGACTAAAGCCTGAAAGCACAAAGAGGAAGGTACCAAATGCTTCCCAGAAATACAGTCACTATGAGAAGTCAAACACTTTAGTAACTGAACACGGGAAAAACAGGCTTTGTGCTCCACAGGCGGGAGGCTGTGACTCAGAACCTGAGTGGGCGTAGCGGCTGGAGGCCTCAGGTCAAGCACAGTCTGAGAGTGACCTACCAAGACAGCCATCCCGGAGTCAAACGGCCTCGCAGTCCCACATCAGGTTTTGTGCACTCCATCACTTAGCAACTGTGAAATTAAGCTATTTAACTTCTGTGATGTTTGGTTTCTCCACCTATAAAATGGAGACAATACCACCTGGTTTGCGAGACTGTTCAAGGGGTAGGAGTAATTCTATTTAAGTATCTAACAGAGTCTGACATATGGCAGCTAATGTTATTTATCTTATCACAAGTGATCTTGAGTCAATGTCCAGCTTGTTAGACTTTGCAAATAATGCTTATGGTAAACCTTCAAAAGCCCTGGACACAGCTGAGGAGTCTGAGAATTTGAGAATATAATAGTTATTGAGGAACTAGATCTCTATCGCTAATAATTCTGTGAATTTCCCTACTGATCACTCAGTTGCTCAGGTCAAAAGCCAGGAGGTAATCTCTGACTCCTCTGGTTCTCTCCACCCCACATGGAAATCACCCCCACATCCAGCCAGCACCCCCCAACAGCACCCCAAAGGCTGCCACTTCTCACCATCTGCTATGACCACCTTGATCTCCGTCCCATTCTCCGCTGCCACAGTCGCCACTTACCCACCCTCTTCCTCCTGCTGCCCCTTCTCCAGTCTCCGTGAAGACCCACATGTCTTTTTAAACTCAAATCAGATCAACACTAGCCCTGCTCAAAACCCACCCAGGGCTTCCCATGATGTGATGGGACGAGGAACTGATCTGACGAGGCCCTGCCTCTGTCCCTTGCTCACTGTCACCCACGCTGACCCCACTGAGGTTCCCTGAATACTCCAACCATATCCCTGCTTTGGGGGCCCTGGTACTTTCTGGTGCCTGCACCTGGAATGCTCCTCCCACACAGATCACCAGGGCTCACTTCCTCACTTTGGTCAGCTCTGTGCCCAAATGTCACGTCCTCAAAGAGGCCCTCCTCGACCACCAACCTAAAACAGCAGTTTGCGCCACTTCCCATCCTCCCTTTTCTGGTTTTATTTTAATCCTTATCCGCACCTGATGTTTGCTGCCTGCTGTCTCCCTGACTAGAGTTCAAGCTCCCTAACAGCATGGCCCTCATCTGTCTGGTTCAGCACTGTGTCCCCAGTGCCTAGAACAGGGCCTGGTACCAAAGAGGTGCTCAAAGGGCTTACGTATGAAGAAGTGAGTTTAAGAGCAAAAAAGCCACCTCCAGGCAGCCAGCTTTACCTTTTTTCCAGCTGTGGGGCTGCTCTCCGCACTCTGCACTGGGCTCCTCTGGGGGCTTCGGTTTTCCTGGGGGACACACCTGGCCATGTACACGCTGTAGTCCAGAAGCATCTTCTGCCGCACACTGCCCACCAGCTCCTTCTGCTTCGGCTGGGACATGATCTCCTCCACGCTGCCTTTGCTGCTGCTCCGGCTGTGGGTCAAGTGCCCCGAGGGACTGTTGTGTCTGCTGTGTGAGGGCAAAACCCCTGGAGCAAAGAAGTGATGGCTGTTAATTCAGGTGAAGAAAATGACAGCAAAGGAAGTGGAACACAGAGCAAATTCCACTGGGTTCAGTTGAAAAGCAGCTAAAACGATATAAATAATTGTTGAAAAAAAATATATTTACAAGATTATTTCTCACCCTGCAAGACACCTTCCATGGTAATGATAGATAACTTTTTAAACAGTTTTTATTTTTCTTCAAGACAATTCAGAGTAATGGGAGCCATGAAACATATCTGGTACTCTTCTCTCCTGGTGCTCTCTTAGGGTCAGAGGAAGGACCGACACCCCAAGGGGCACATAGAGTGGGCAGAAAGCTAACGGGAATTGCCATAAGCTGTGGATGGACAAACACACCATCTTCCATTCATTCATTCAACATATTTTTTATCAAGCACTTTCTCTGGGCCAACTGCACGTTAAAAAGAAAAATAAGACATACACGATCCCTGACCTTGAACTCGGGCACCTAGGCAAATAAATCACTATTTTCTGTAATAAGCACTGTAACTGAAGCATGACTAAAGGACCTTCAGGGCAGAAAGAAGAGGGTGAGTCCCTCTGCCCAAGAGAGCTGAGAGGCGCTTCCCCCAGCACTGACTTTCACAGGTAGTGACCTCTGGACTGCCCCTTGAAGAAACAGTTGGCATTTTCCTGGCCTAAGAGGTGGGGGAAGAGCATACACAAAAAGCAATGACAGGGCACAGGATGTCTGGAGGACAGTGAGAGAGTCAGTGATGTTCCAAGCAAGGTACATGGGGCAGAGGGATAGGAAAGGTGCAGAGGTGCGTGGTGACTAACGCAAATGCAGCGGGTCAGAGGCCAAGGGTTCTGCATGTCGATGGTGATCCTGGGCTTGGAGAACATGCTGAAGGCCAGGAGCCTGAGAGAGCATAAGCTGCCTTCTCACCGGGCTTCTTATCACAACCAGGGCTCTCCTGCTGCTCCTTCTCGCAGAGGAGCCACAATGCATAAATATAAATATTGATAAAATCCTTAAGGAACCAGCAAAGGCAAAAAAAAAAAACCCCAAAAAACAAACAAAAAAATCTGCAAATGGTTCCACCACTGGTTAAATGATTCAGTACAAAGTACTGCAGTGATCAGCCTAGAAGGTAAATAATCCCTGAACATACCTTAGGTGGCAAACAGCCATCAATTCAGGGCGGGCTTCCTTCTCTCCTAACTGGGACTCTCTCTTGATTCTCCTACAGGCCTTTTAAAAATACATAAGCGTTTAGCACACATCATTACCTGGTTTACTTCCAGAGACACCAGGTGGCTTCTTGGTTTCCGACTTCAGCTTAGATGCCAGAATAAATCTCCTAAACCACTCCTCTTTTTCTCGGCCAGTTCTCCCAAAGAGATAGAGTATCTGATCTCGCTGGCCAGATCGTGTTCCCTCCTGAGGGTGGGGTGGCTTCTTAGGGTCCTCGCCTCCCAGCTCCCTCTCGGCAGGTAGCTTTTCTTCAGAAGTCTCCTTATCAGTCTGGGCCTTAGACATAAAGTCATCTTGTCGACCCAGCTCGATACAAATCGGGTACTTTTTATTCCAGATTCGTTTTCGAGCCAAACTTTTAGGCACAAGATAAATCTACACAGAAAGGGAAAGGATTTACACACTAAATTAAGAATTGGCTACGTTGTGCGTTACTACTGTGCAGAGCACAAATGCAAACTTCATAGTATTTTTGACTAAAATGATAAACGTGAAAGAATTACCACCTGTCCATAACATGACTATAGAAACGAGAATTTTTAGAAATGACTTATTCTTCAAAATAATTCCAAAAAGTAGGTACTCAAGAATTTCACAAGAGTTACAAATATCTATGATTTTCAGGTGACAGTAGCAGAATGATTATTTAGTGGATTACCATCAACTAAGTTCGGAGATCAACTGAGTTTAATGACCCTGGGCCAAACTTAAGCTGGGGGAAAAAAAGAATTTATCAACCTAGATCTTGATGGGAAGCTCACATTTATCAACTACAAGTTAAGAATGAATTTATTAAAAACTATCTTAATTATTCTGCCATTTTGTAGAAACTCAAAGATCACTCACTAGAGTTATAAGAACAGAGAACCTATAGCTTTTTGGAATAACAAATAATTTACATTTCTCAAAATGTAAGTATACTTCTATCAAAATGTGGCTATTTTACATATCCATAATTTTCACTTTTACAAAGCCTGCATTAGTTATTAGCCTAGCACCACCACGTGTGGCTTTTCTTTGACCCAAAAAATTAACTCTCAAAGTCAGAAGAGTGTTTGATCTCTCTGCTTCTCATAGTGTGGTCCGTGGACCAGCAGCACAGATATCACCTGGGAGTTCATAAAAATGCAGACTCTCAGGCCCTATTCATATTTGCTGAATCAGAGTATGTATTTTAAAAGATGCTCAGGTGTTTCATATGCACATTAACATTTGAGTGGTACTGCTCTAAATTACACTAATACTGTAAACACACAACATTTTAAGGGGGAAAAAATACAGTAAAGTGTCCAAGATTCCAAATGCCTTTCATTCATCTAAGCTTCCAAAATTAGTCGGGCTCACCTTGCTGTCTGAGAGGTCGTAGATTTTCTGGCTGATGTAGGTGACCTCTGGCTTTGTTTCATTGTAGCTTGCCCTCCTGGATATATTTTTATTGGGCTTTGAAAGTCTTAAGGTCCCACCCTCAAGTCGAACAAAGACCGAATGCGTCAAAGTTGCATGGTAAGTTTCCGGATCATAGTTGTAAATCTCATTCATCCACCCCTGATGGAGAAAAACTTCTATTAGTAAAATCAGAATAAACAGACATGTGATTCAATATGTAAATGATGACCACTCTGGTATTCAGGACACTGAAACCAAACTTGACTATGATACAAGTATTAACTTATTGATGACCAGAAGTTGCTGTGACAAGTTGCTTAGCTTGAATGGTAATCGGTGCTGAGGAGTAATTTGGTATATTTTTGATAATTAAAAACCTGAATTTAGGAGGAGAATGACAACGTCCATTTTCCTAAATAATTAAAGGTTCTTTTTTTTTCTTTTTTTAAAAGCTGACAAGCAAATCAGGAAACTCAAAAGTTTGGTTCATGTAAACAGAAGTCTCTCAGCCTGACCTCCTCCGGGGACGAGTAATCCCACCCAGTCTGGCCTTCTTAATTAATCAGACACATCCTCTTCTCAGCCCACCTGCAAACAATCTTTGAAATTTCACAGACCATATTAACTCACTTAATATAAGTTAATTCTATCTCATTAGAATTAACTAATTTCTATCTCAGTGAAATCACATAGTAAAGCAGATGATCAAGACTTAGGTGTTAAGTACATCACAGACATGATCAACAGTATGTCAAAATTCAAAGACACCTAGTAACTTAAATGAATAAAGTTGTGTTCCAGGTTCCCCCCACCCATTAGTATAAGTCTAAAAATCGATGTATGGGTACAAAGAGCTAACGTATCGAAGGTATGAACAACACACAAAACCCTTACACACAATAAAATTGTGCTAAAGCTAGTCTCTTAGCTGTAATCAGTATTTGTCATTTAACACTCTGCCAGCCCCACAGTACTTTTTCAGATGATATGGGCCAGATCTCTTTAAAAGAAGTTCTCCAGGGAATTTTAATTACCATGTTCCCACTCCCCTCATTTTATAAATGTCTTTGAAATGAGCAGCCAGATGCTGCAGATCACTACAGTGGAGTTGGGACTGTCATTCTTTTCAAGGAATAGCCATTTCCATAGTAAGTATTTGAGTCTCACTAAACTCTTGAATTGAGAGCCTTGGCAAATGAGGGATTCTCAAAATTCTCTTTTATATCATTCATCCATTCATCAACACATGCATTGAATCTCTCTACGTGCCAACTAGTGCATCAGGAGTTGATACAAAGATTTTAAAAAAGACAGCATTCTTGATCCAAGGGTACTCCCAAAACAGTAGAGAAGAATTGGTCTTCATTTCACCATCCTATGACCCCACTAGAGCAACTAAATAAAAAGTCCTCACAAAGAGCATCCTGAGTGTGTTATTGGAAATAAAAATGGACATACTTCTTTGTCATTGGGTGTGTGTACGTGTGTGCGCGCGTGAAATTTATGAGCCAATTATATGAATTTATACACCTCAGTAGATCTTTTGCATGAGCTAGGAATATCTCTCCCTCCACCCAATGAGTCACTGCATCTATTAAAAAGTGTTGGATGAGTAAGCACGGGCCATGGGAAGAGGGTGTAGTTTGGGTGTTTATAAAGAAACGGCAACGATGAAAGCAATGAGGCAAAAAAGCGGCAAGTAATACAGAGCACAGTAAGGCCTGAAGTGGACTGAGTTGTCAGAGCATCAGTTTGGGTGGGCTTGTTTTGCTAAATATAGAACTAAGCACAATTTTTGGTTCACAATTCTTTATCTTGAGTCTGTTATTATGGTGAAGTACATTCAGTGATTTTTGAATGCTGAATGGCTTGCATTCTTGGGAAGATTATCCATAGGTCATGATGTGCTGAAGCTGGAATGGACTATACCAGCTCATGAGAGCTGATTCTACACTTCTCTTCCCAACTCCACGTTCAGTGACCTTATGGTGGTAACTTGCGATTGGCCATGGTGGGAGATTTACACCATGGAAATCAGTACAAAGAGGGCTCCCCCCAACAACCGGAGAGCCAGTTACCTGCACAACACTTATCACTATCCTTTTTATACATTGCTGAATTTGGTTTGCTAGAGCTTTGTTCATTTGTCCAAGTGCATGAGGGAATTTGGTCTACAGGTTTTTTTTGCAATACCTTTTGGTATTATCTAGCCTCATAAAATGAGTTGGGAATTGTTCCTTCTATTTTCTGGAAGAGTTTGTGTACAATTACTGTTTCTTCCTTAAAAGTTTGGTAAATTTGCCATGGAAGCCATGTGGGTCTGGAGTTTTCTTTGTAGAAAGGTTTTAAACTGTGAATTCAATTTCTTTAGTTACTATTGGACTATTCAGGTTACCTATTTCTTCTTGAGTGAGTTTTGACAGTTTATCTTATAAGGAAATCTGTCTGTTTCATTTAAGTTATCCAGCTTCTGGGCTTCATGTTGTTTGTAATATTTCCCTATTATTCTTTTAATGTCTGTAGAGTCTGTAGTGATGTCCTCTCTTTCAGTCCTGATTGGTAACATTTCTTCTTTTCTAATATAATCATTTAATGCTATCAATTTCTCTCTAAGCACTGCATTAGCAGCAGTTTTTGATTTGCTGTATTTTCAACTGCATTCAATTGAAAATATTTTCTACTTTCCCTTGTGACTATTTTTGGACCCAGGGCTAATCAGAAGTGTGTTATTTAATTGCCAGATATCTTTTCCAGATATCTTTCTGTTATTGATTTCTAGTTTACTTCCATTATAGTCAGAGAACATGCTTTGTAAAATTTCAGTTCTTTTAAACTTGTTAAGGTTTGTTTTATGGTCCAGAATACCATCTACCTGGGGAATGTCCCATGTACACATAAATGTGTACATGGAACACATGGAATGGATAAAAAATATGCATTCTGCTATTGTTGAGTAGAGTTTTCTATAAATGTATTTATTTGTCTTTTTAAACACAAACATTTTTTGTTAAAGATCTCCTGACGTATAATCCACAGTTTTCTTTTTATCCAATTTGGTTGCAGAAAATACTCTCTTACATATAACAGGTTTAATAGGCTTAAAGTTCTAAAGGCAGCTAGATTAATAGAGAACTTAAAGCAGATCTAATTGTTCTGGGGTGCTTTAGAACCATGCTCAAGGCCAGGTTGAGTTTACATGCCATGCTACTAAAACCAAGAAGAATCCATGGAGGGAGGGTGCTTAAGAAGTTCTAATGGTCAAGGAATGACTATGAAATTAAAGTAGTAACTTGCTATCATTGTCATTTATGAGCCAGTATGGCCCCTTCCTGGGATGGCTCTTTTGAGTCATTTCACTCTGAATGTACAATCTCCTGGCTAGAGAAGAGGCTACCTGAGGATACAGAACATGTGTGATAGATTTGTGGGTCCATCACATTTTAGCTGAGATCCCTGACCCTTATTTAACGACTTTTGAATTACGATAATCATAATTGATATGACAAACATTTCTGCAATAATATGTCCATATAAAAGATTTTTCATTAGTTCCCAGCTATGTAAGATTACAGCAGACATATAAAAAAGCCAATAGAACTAACATGATTCTGAAATTTTGGACAAAATTCCCAGCATTACGGTTATCAACCAGTCACCACCAGACTGGAAAGGCTGAAGGGAAAAAAAGACAAGCATTACACTATGAAGTTATTCTTAAAGAACAGGACCAGCCTCTGAGAAACAGAGTAATTTTTAGAGAATTTCCCCCTTTCGAAATTCCTGAGACTGGACAGATTATTTGATTTATGAATAAGAGAAATTTAAGAATAAAAGATTATTTCTCTCCAATCGCTTTCATTTTGTTCTTTCCTAAGTCAGAAAATGCAGAATTATCCAGGGAAGCATTCACTATCCAATGGAAATATAACGTGAGCCATAAATGTGCATCACGAAAATATGTAATTTTAAATTGTCTGGTAGCCACGCTAAAAAAGAAAAAAGCAGGTGAAATTAATTTTAACGATGCATTTTATTTAACCCAATAGATGCAAATTATTTCAACATGTAATAAATATTAAAGGGCTTCCCTGGTGGTGCAGTGGTTAAGAATCCACCTGCCACTGCAGGGGACATGGGTTCGATCCCTGCTCCAGGAAGATCCCACATGACTCGGAGCAACTAAGCCCGTGCGCCACAACTACTGAGCCCACGTGCTGCAACTACTGAAGCCCAAGGGCCTAGAGCCTGTGCTCAGCAACAACAGAAGCCACTGCAATGAGAAGCCTGTGCACTGTGACAAAGGGTAACCCCTGCTTGCCACAACTAGAGAAAGCCCGCGCGTGGCAACAAAGACCCACCACAGCCAAAAATAAAATAAATAAATAATAAATAAATGTATTAAAAATAATAAATAAACATTAAAATTACTAAGATTTTACATTCTTTGTTTTGTACTGTCTTCAAAATCCAGTAAGTATTTTATACTTAGAGCACATCTCAGTTCAAACCAGCTATATTTCAGTGCGCAATGGCCACATGTGGCTGGTGGGTACTCTATTAGACATCCCACACCCAATTCTTAGGTTCTGGCTTTTCAGACCTAGACACTGGGCTCAACCAGAATGGTCAAAACTCTCCTCTCTCCTCTTACACTTTCAAACATGCAGGTTTATGCTGTGTTAGTAGGTGCTCTACTTAATCAAATGAGAAGATAATCTAAGTCATCTCCAGTTGAAACATTCTATTTTAGAAATTCAAAACCCTTTAAAAAGCGAACACTGGATATTAAAAATTCAAGAATAAGAACAAAAGTAATCCAGGTAAAAGTCTAAAGTTTTTTAAAACTCTTACAGTTCTATAAGACCATTAAAAGGTACTCAACTTATGAACAAACTTACATAATATTTTTAGCTTACTCCTTTGATTTTTAGTGGAAAAGATGACAAGATACATGCAGCCGTGTTGGGACCCAAGCCCTGCATCAGTTCATCCATTTATAGCCTCGCTCAGGTGAAGAGCCATCACTCCGCGCTGGTCTAACAAATGGCTGCTCAGTTTCTGTTGCTCATTAAATTCTTACAACTGGTTGATAAAAGCAACCATTTCCAAGTGCTTCAGGGACTGGTTTTTAGCCACAAAGTCAGGCTCTGGACCCAGCAGCCTGAGATGCCTCCTGAGCCCTCTACAGAGTTCTCACTGGGCCATAGCCTATGTCCACCCACATGGCCAAAGTTCTGAGACATATGTGGCTGTCCTTCTTTGCTGACAGCTCTGACAGGGACAGGTCACCCTCTACCACTGGCCAAGCTGCAGGAACACCAGAACAGCCTGATTCCCAGGAATGTGGAGGAGAGTTTCAAGTCCTCCACAGCTCAAAACCACAGGACTCTGCCTGCCCCACTAGACGAGACAGTGGTGAGGGGCAGGGGCAGGCCTAGGAAGAGAATCCAGGAGATGCTTTTCCTTGGGAAAGCCCGAGGGGCTGCAAACTCCCCTCTTCCAGTTAGGACTGGGGCTGGCTCGACCTCCTTCTCCCAACCCCCATCCTTTCACAATCACCTGCAGCTGTGCTCCAAACACAAAGGCACCTGTGGTTTCTCCTTCCCTTTTATCTTCCCATTTCCTCCTTCCTGCACTACCATTTTCTTTGTGTTAAAAATCTATCAGAGGCTAAAGTCCACAGCTGCCAAAACCAAATAAATACAACTCACAAGTCAGGATCTGAACTGCATGTCTATTGTGAACAATCGTTTGTTAGCTTCAGTGAGTCCAGGTCCTTGATCTTGCTTGATTACATGAAAGGCTGCTGGTCCAAACACGGGCACGGAAACCAACCCACAGCCATTAGCAGAAGTGCTACGAGCCTGACTAGGTTCCAATCCTGGCTTGACCCCCCACCGCCTGGCTGGGTGATGCTTAGCCTCAGACCCCCGGTTTTCTCACCTGTAAAAGGGTCCTGCGTGCCTTACTTCCGGCTTCATGCCTCCTTGGCCCCCACCTCCCACTCTGCTTAAGCTGTAATGACTTTCTCCATGCTAACAGTGCTTTACTGAGGCACAATTTGCACACAGAAAAGGAACAAATCTTATGCATATGATTTTTAAAATACTAATATTAATATTTGTTATGTTAAGCTGGCATTTAAGCTCACATTATGATCCTGGCCCTCACATGCATTACCTCCTTTACTTCTTTTATTTATTTACTTATTGGCTGTGTTGGGTCTTCATTGCTGCGCACAGGCTTTCTCTAGTTACAGCAAGCAGGGGCTACTCTTCGTTGCAGTGTGTGGGCTTTTCATTGCAGTGGCTTCTCTTGTTTCGGAGCACTGGCTCTAGGCACAAGGGCTTCAGTAGCTGCAGCACGCAGGCTCAGTAGTTGTGGCTCTCTGGCTCTAGAGTGCAGGCTCAGTAGCTGTGGTGCACGGGCTTAGTTGCTCCGTGACACACGGGATCCTCCCGGACCAGGGATCGAACCCATGTCCCCTGCATTGGCAGGCGGATTCTTAACCGCTGTGCCACCAGGGAAGTTCCATCTCCTTTACTTCTGCCAGTTCCCTAAGAATTTGCAGGTGAGGAAAGCAGTGAGCGAGCTTAAGTGATTTGCTTAGACAGGTATTAAAAAAAAAAAAGTGGTCTGTGAAGCGGCAAATCTAGGACTTGAAGTCTGCCTGACTACAAGGTGCAGGCTCCTACCCCATCTTCATGGCACAGCCCCACCTTTAGCCCAGCTAACACCTGGTCATCCCTCAAGTCATGGCAAAGATGACGTTTCTTCCAGGAAGCTTTCCTGATTACCTAGGCTCAGTGCTCCATTACCTTGCTCCTATCACTAACTACCTGGTTTACTTAACTACAAACTGCACAAGACAATCACAGTTGTAACAAATGTTTGTGGACTGAATACATAAATGTAGCCTAATTCAAAGGGTGGCTGTAAAGATTGAATAAAATCTGTAACGCACAAGTAAGTAGGACAGACTGGTGTGTTCATCACAGCCTGTAGGCGTAGGCATAGCCGTGGCTGCGCAGGTGGAGAGGCGCAAAGGAAGGAGCTGAGGTCCTACTAAGTGCAGGGAGCTGGAGCGTTTACTCTGAAGTAGAAGACTTAGTCACTGTTCCCAAAGAGAAAAACCAAATTATAATTGCACCAGAGAGCACAGAATAAGAAAAGAAGCAGCCTCAGAAAGGCACTGAAGAGTAAAAATGCTAAAGCTTTTCAGGACAGAAACTGAGGTAGCCGCTTCTTTATAGCAGAGAAGGCAGTGTTGTGACTGGAGCCCAGGTGTCCTGACTCCCACGTAGGGCTCTTTCTGGAACACTACAAGCTTTGATAGGAAACCCTGAGAGAATCCCAAGAGCTGCTACTTGACACACATTGTCAGGCATCCAGCATGTAGACTGGGCACTGGGGAGACTTAGGCCAACAGGTGGCCAAGCACAACCTGAACCTGAGTTCCCTGTTCCGCCCCCAACGCACCCCTACTGACCCGAATCCAGGTTGCCCTTGCAGAAAGCAATTACCCAGTGCAAACCCTGACTGGCCCCCTTCTTTTTTTGGTGGCTGTGCCACGTGGCATATGGGATCTTAGTTCCCCAACCAGTGATTGAACCTGTGCCCCCTGCCGTGGAAGCATGGAGTCTTAACCATTGGACCACCAGAGACGTCCCCTGACTGCCTTTTGATACCACCAATCAGCTAACTTTTTCCTGGGGCTTGACCTACTCCCTGGATTAAGCTGCACATGGAATTTCCAGACCCAAGCAGCCAAATATCCACTCTTATGAGCAGCATAGCAACTCCAAGGCCTTCATCGTGTTCCCCACATAATGACCAACTGTCCACTGCTCAGCTGTTCTAAAATTCTTCACCCTGAATTCCTTACCAAGTAAGATCTTTCTCTAACTTTGTTTTGTTATGGGACACGGGGGGGTGGGTATAAAGAGGTACAGATACAGTTAGCAACTCATACCATTTCAACAGCACAACTAAAGAACTCAGAGATGCTCTCAACCCACACTAGAGCGTCTCAGACAAGCCTCGTTTCTTTCTGACGCCGGAACTGTCAACATGGAGACAGTGCCCACCGCTGGGGGACAATGACCACAGTCATCTGGGCTGCAGCTGTCTGGCCCATAGACTGGTCCTGCCTGTGATCCCAGTTGTAAAAGGTCAGGGGTTTCTCTTCAATTCTCCGCTGAAATTAGAAGCCATGCCTGGCTGAAGTGGAAACCACAATCTATAAAGGGGCTCATTTAACACTTGGAAAGATTAAAAGCTACAATTAACCTGTTGCAAAATAATAAAGTCTGGAAGAACTACTCTTGTGCTCACTTTCAGTTCCAGTGCCAATCAGGATGTCAAGGCCAATGCTCTCTTTGTCAGCTTGATGCTGACCTGACCAGAGAAACGCACCAGCCCTCTGGCGTGAGGAAGCAATGGGGATTTCTCTATCTTCAGTGCACGGGGTGCCTGGGCTGACACGCTGCTGTCACATGGCTGTGCTGGCCTCAAGGCCGCCTGTCACTCACATCCTTGCATCATTCCTTCATCTAGTCTATCAGGGAAGGAGCAAATCCTAAATATAAGAACCAGGACTGAGGTCCCTGCTGCTGAGAAACATCTCTGAATAATCACACAGAAATGTGATTATTTTTCTTTTGTCCCCCAAACTAAAACATAAGCAGGATTTTCTCTTTGCCAGGCTCAAACCCTTTTTTGGTGTATTAATGGTTTAGAACTGGAATCATCAGTCAAAACATAATATTATAGATCATGGACTTAGGGAAAATGGCAAGAACAGTCTATTAAACTTTACAGAACTTTAGATGCTAATTTGATTTCACCCATGAAAGACACACAGACCTACAGAAATAGAACTCACACTATGAATGATACCGTCAAGCAAACAGACAACATTCAAAATAAACGCTGCTTGAAGACGCTATCTTAAAAAAAAAAAAAAAAAAAAAAAGAGTCCATTAAGGGAGGGAAGCGCCAGCATCAACTCTATCCACATCCTCCACTGCCTGCTTCAAGGTCACCTTCACAGCAGTGTCCCCAGATGCACTGGAGTCAGGGCTAAAGCCACAGTCTCTGCCTGGGAAAATGGCCTTCCTCCTAGTTTTTCCTACCCTTCAGGGCAGCAGCTTGCACATTCAGGTATGCGCACTGGCAGAGAGTGGTAGAGGTAGAGATAACAAGCATGTAAATCAGACAGAAAAATAACATCATATAAGATGAGCCAATGAAACAATCAAGGTCTGAGTTATGTGAACACACGATAAACATTAAACCATATTCACAAGTGTTGAAATTATAAAACAGATTAGCAAGCTAATAAAGTAGATCAGCTTTAGAGCACACATCCTGTCAGTTAAAATTTTTTGAGTATATACTCACAATATGTACATTTACTTATAAATTATATACATGTTCTAATATAATACAGCTTTTATAAAAATTAAAAAATAGAAACAAAGAGCAAAAAATGAAACAATTAGACTTTTCACTAACTTTTAGTTATTCCTTTCTGACAGCTTTGTACTATCTTCAGCTGACACATCAAGGCTCAATATATATACTCAGGGTGAGGCTCACTGTTAATGATAATGGATGTAAATCCATATTTCAAATAGTCTTCTTGATAATTTCCAAGGATTTCGACCGAAGGTCACCAGATGCTCATCTGTATGTTAAATATTAGCAAGGCTTATTTACTTTCTTAGAGATAAAAAGAGTAAAACTAAATACAAATAGAAACTTTAATATTTTTCTTCTTGGATCTGCCTTCAGCAACCCATTCTGGAGACCACTGAAAGATGAAACAGAGTTCACAAGAGCCGCTGGGGCAGCAACACGCCAACGTGCGCATGCCCTGGGGCCATCTTGCTTACACTCTCCTTGTCTCGGGGGGATGGCAGACTTCTTAAAAGGCCAATTATTGCACAGTAAGAACCACCTTGATGGATTTTGTATCTTCCTCATACGTTACATATAAAATTTAGAAATGAAAAGATACCTAGCATTAATTTTTTTTTCATGGTTAATACCTTACTCTTCCAAAAAAACATGACTTGAGAAATCTCAGACCCACAATGCTCACAGCCTCCCTCCTTACTCCATAAATGACACCTAGAACAAAACCAAAAAGGATGGTCCTCCAAGAGCTAGCTGGATTTCAGGATGCCTTTTCCCAAGGAAACGATGCTACAAGCTGTAGTTACATACAGGTGGACCAGAATTACGGTTCAGCCATGCCATAAGGTAATAGGTTAAGAGGAAAACTGGCAAAATGTTGATAATTGTTGAAGCTGGGTGTTGGATAGATGGGTATTCATTATACTTTTCTCTCTACTTTTGTGTATACTTGAAATCTCCTACAACAAAATGTTAAAAAATAAAAAATGAAAAAAATCATTCTGGGGGTCACCTGACATTCTTACCATTGTTTCTATGTAATTCAGGAAGCATTTCCACAAGGTTGCTTCTCCAACCAACTCAAAACATGGGGTACCTGATTTTTCTTTTTTCTTTTAATTAATTAATTAATTAATTTATTGGCTTCATTGGGTCTTCATTGCTGTGCGTGGGCTTTCTCTAGTTGCGGCGAGCGGGGGCTACTCTTCCTTGCGGTGCGCAGGCTTCTCAGTGCAGTGGCTCCTCTTGTTGTACAGCACAGGCTCTAGGCACACGGGCTTCAGTAGTTGTGGCTTGAGGGCTCAATAGTTGCGGCTCAAGGGCTCTAGAGCACAGGCTCAGTAGTTGTGGCACATGGGCTTAGTTGCTCCACAGCATGTGGGACCTTCCCGGACTAGGGATTGCATCCATGTCCCTGCATTGGCAGGCAGATTCTTAACCACTGTGCCACCAGGGAAGTCCCGGGTACCTGCTCTTAAGTGAGAGTGTCTGCACTGAAACACCTCACCTGACAAACTTCCCTAAGCAACAAGGGGCACTGGGAAATAGCCATGATTATAAATGCCAGACATAAAAAAACTTAAGTGACACATTATAGTGGCAGGATATTTTCAGTTAAGTACAATATGGAAAGAAATACTTTTTTAGTTCTTGTACTTACTGTATGGAGGATTCTAAGAGACCAACAAAGAGCAAAGTTTTTTGGCTGTATGCAATGAGTCTCTTTTGGCTGTATGTAATGAGGCTGTTTTTGCCTTAAGGTTTGCTCACTCTAATTTCTTAAAAGAAAGAATCGCATGAAATTGAGATTAAATTTACAAGTTAGAATTTCTTCTCAAAATTGATAATGTTCTCCCTAAAAAAGTATTCTATGTCAAAACCACAGCCTGTATTTAGGGAATGCAATTATTATAAAAATCTATCCCTCTTATTAAATATCTAAACGTGACATCACCTAAGGAAAAAAGATTCTCCAAAATTAATTTGTTAGTTTTGCAATGGTGTAAATGTAGTATCAATCAGCCTTCTAGGCCATATCTTTCAAAAAGAGACAGATCATCTATCACTCCTGAAACCAACACCCTACTGCTGTGTTCTGCAGGTGGTTTATTAGTCTAAGACAAAGAATTTACTCGTGAATATAATTCACAATTACATGAGTCATACACTCAGACATAAACCCAAGAACCTTTTGAAATCTTCAGGAAGCTTCTCATTATAGACATGAGGAAACTTAGTGTGCAAGAATGGCACTGAATTAAATACAATCGTGCCTTAGCACCCGAGAGGGCCTGGTACCAAGACCCCTGCAGATACCAAAACCCACAGATGCTCAAGTCCCTTATATAAAATGGTGTAGTATTTGCATATAGCCTATGCACATCCTACCCCATACACTTTAAGTCATCTCTAGATTACTTATAATACCTCACACAATGTATACGCTATGTAAACAGTTACTAGCATGAGGCAGATTCAAGTTTTGCTTTTTGGAACTTTCTGGAATTGTTTTCCAAATATTTTTGATCCATAATTGGTTGAGTATGTGGATGGGGAACCTGAGGATATGGAGACTGACTGCAGACTCCTGGTCATGTGACAAGTACATTCTTGGAGAAGAAAGAGCATCCAACTTGCTTAAGTACACTCAGCAAGGCAAACATCCCAGGTGCAATGTGCTGACTCTGAATGCCTCATTCTCCCGTCCCTCCCCAGGGCCCCTAGTTCAGGGTATCCAGTGAGTCACTCACAGTAAAACCCCTGGAAGGTTACCACCTAGGGGTGTTGCTCAGAATGATGCCCTTGGACTCAGAGGCACACGTAAGGCCTCGCCTGGAGCTAACTTATCCAGACCCCCATGCTGTAGTCCCGTTAGCTTCTCCTAACATTTGGTCTTCCCCTGGCTTCCGTGTGTTCACATGTCACTTTATTATGAACGCCGGTGGCAACTTTTTTCTCCTGTTTGCTGCTTCATATCAGCTATGAATTCCCATCATTAAGAACAAGCAGGCTTTGGGGAAGGCTCTGAGGGTTACTCTATAGACTTTGTGACAGTTCTTTGGTCTTGCAGAGACTTTGCTTCTATTCCAGACAGCAGAGCTGCTGATTGGCTGGGTTCAGTGTGGGAGCTGGTAGAGTACCATGAGGCCTAACCAACGCCACACCAGTCTTTGAGAAGAGCTACTGCTTGGCTCCAAAGTAGTCTTTTTGGCTCACCATCCCACACACTCATCACTGCTGCAGTGTCATTTTTAAATACAAATGTCTGCAGTATGGATGGAATAATAAAATCACCTGGATGAAGTACAGAAAAGCTTTACTTTTCTCCTCCCTTTCCTTGTCATGTGAAGGCACATAAAAAAACAAAACAAAACAACAAAGCTGCAATGCTCCTTGGATTGTTTATGAAGCCAATAAAGAAACCAGACTCTCAGTCCAGGCTGCAAGGACTTCCCGGGAACTTATATGGTCCAGAGGTTTAAAGCCACATGGTTTCCTAAAACAGTCCCAAGCACCAAGCTCCCCTCGTCTGACTGGTTCGTGGGCTTCCAGATGCAGGGCAGGGAGTATGCAGGATCAAGGGGCTGGGCCTCTGTACTAGAAAGTTTTATCACAAAATGAGGTTTCATAGCCTCCTGTATCAGTGAATGTTTAAGAATTTTTTTCCATACCTGCCCTCAAGAATTTCATCATGTCCTCTATAAAAACCAACTAAACAGCATCAGATGCACAGAAAATAACTCAGACAAGCTGATGAATCCCCTAAATCAGCCATATTCAAAAAGTGACTCTTTCAACCCCCTCTAGCAACAGGTTCACAAGAACTGTTTTATAAAGAAACCAAGGCCCATCTCCTGCACCATCTGGAGGCAGACTGGAAATCTAGCAGATGCCACCATCCCCATTTCTCCAGCGCTCTACTTGGCACACACTTCTAATTCCTTACTCCTTCTAAACTCAGGAGGGCAGTGCTGTGTGAGCACTGGTAAGAGGAGAGCAGCTGCGAGGCGATTTCTAAGCAACAAACATCAAGTTTCAAATTCTGTCAAAGATGGGCCATCTTGGCTTTCCCATTGCTGTGGGAAAAGAAAAAACTCTCCATAAGCTGTACTTTTTATTGTGTGTAATTATTTTTCATTTTCTTAAAAGATCACTCCTATCAACTCTTTTTTTTAAGATTTATTTATTATTTTATAGATTTATTTATTTTTGACTGCGTTGGGTCTTTATTGATGCCTGTGGGCTTTTTCTAACTGTGCCGAGCGGGGGCTACTCTTTGTTGCGGTGCTCAGGCTTCTCAATGCAGTGGCTTCTCTTGCTGTGGAGCATGGGCTCTAGGTGCGCAGGCTTCAGCAGTTGCAGTGCATGGGCTCAGTAGTTGTGGTTCGCAGGCTCTAGAGCACAGGCTCAACAGTTGTGGCACATGGGCTTAGTTGCTCCGCGGCATGTGGGATCTTCCCGGACCAGGGCTCGAACCTGTGTCCCCTGTATTGGCAGGTGGATTCTTAACCACTGTGCCACCAGGGAAGTCCCCCTATCAAATCTTGACTAAACTTTTTTCCAGAAAAAAGTATCAGGGATTTCTTTAAAAAAGCAACTTCACAGGGAAATGATAGGGTCGATACTACCTTACTGCCTAAATTTTCTGATAAAACCTCATCCATCCATCTACCCATCCATTCATCCAACAACTACTTAGCACGTGCCTAATACATGTCACAGGCTGAGGACACAATGGGAACAAGATGGCCGTGGCCTGTGCGTTCATGAAGCTTCTGGTGAATTGGGGGAAAAGGACAATAAACACGTAACTATGGCTCTTGTAAGTACTATGAAAGTGAGGCAGAGAAGGCTAGCTGTGCCTCCAAAATTTGGTCACCCCTTCCCATAGTGTTGTGCTGTTGCTGAGAAGAAGCTGCCCAGCCAAATCCTAGATTTCCCAGGGCCTCTGACATTTTGGAGGGCCTGTGGGACTAGCTCACCCCAGTGGAATGTGAATGGAAGTGATGTGTGTCATTTCTGGGCCCAGGCACTTAAGGAGGTACACCTTCTCTTTGCTTTCTCTTTCTCCTTCTGCCAGCTGGATGCAAGGAACTCTAATAACTTTCAGCAAGGGTGAGCAATCTGGGCCAGAAGGCCTGTTTCTGTAAAGTTTTATTGGAACACAGACACACCCATCCATTTCCATATTGTGTATGGCTGCTTTTCTGCTACAATGAGGAGTTGAGTGGGTTGCAACAGAAACAGACCCACAAGTCTACAATATTTACTACCTAGCCCTTTAAGAAAAAGTTTGCTGAGTCACAAGATGGAAGGAATTTGGGCTCTCAACCAACATGGCCACCCACTCACCTGCCCCCAGGAACACCCATACTGGACAGTTAAGGGGGCAAGAAACAAACTTCTAGTTTGTTACAATAGCTAGTGTTAGCCTACCTCACACAGACTCTATTATACTTTCCTTTTCTTATCACAACATTGTGTCCTAAACTTAATGTTAACACTGCTAAATGTTTTAAAGTATCATCTTTTTAAAATGCTTCCCCAGAGTATGATCTCCTACTCAGTAAACTTAAGCCCAAAGAACATTTGCATTTGAAATCTTTGGCTTGCAACACACATCCTACCCTTCTAATTCATAGTAGTGTCCCCTTTCAAAATAGAGAATGTATTTAGCCAAGCTTCTAAAAACAGCCCTGCACACCAAGCAAAAGACCTGAGGCTAAAATGTACAGTTTGCTTGAATTACAGGTGTCAGTCCATGAAAGCACTGAAGTATTTGTTCTCTACGAGAAAAATCCAAATATATTTATCCCAGGCACCAAGGGCAAAACACCTTCGAAAGAAAGAAAGGAAGAGAGGAAGGAAGGAAGGGAGGAAGGGAGGGAGGGAGGGAGGAACAAAGGAGCGAAGGAAGGAAGAAGAGTCAGTCCTGCATGGCTCCCCTAATCCAGCTATGTGTGACCTTGGGCAAGTAATCTACCCTCTCTGTGCCTCCATGTCCTCATGGGCACATAACCTAACTGAAAAGGGCGTGATGAGGATGAAATGAGATAATATACCCAACACTCAGCCCTCTGTCAGTGCTCAGCATCCTAGTGCTGCCTTTACTGTTTCAATGATCAGATCAAAGCAATCACACTGCCCTGAGGCTGGCATCCTCTGTGTAGTTAGTAAATTCCTGACTAATCAGTAGACTACTTAGTAAATTGGACTCAGCACTAAAGACTGCCTGGATTAAAATTAAAATCTTCCCAAAACAATTAAGAGCTCAGATCAGTTTAAACTGAATACTGAGTCAGTTATTAGGCACTGGAGCTAATGTAGGTGCCATTTTTCTTTGCTAAAGTTAGCACTAACTTACTTACAGAGCATGTAATTCAGGTAGTCACAGCACCACCCTATCGAAAAAGCTTAGCAACCATGCATAATGAGTCACTTTTGCTCCACTTCTTATATTAACGATAAGCTTAAGTGTGTCACAGCCTCAAGATTCAGCACCAGCGTCTCTTAAAAAAGAAACAATCTCATAGCATACTGCCAAGTGAAAAAAAAGGTTGAACTGCAAAACACAGGCATACCTCATTTTATTGTGCTTTGCTTTACTGAGCTTCACAGATATTGTGTTTTTCACAAATTGAAGGTTTGTGGCAATCCTGCATTGCCAGGTGATGGTTAACATTTTTTAGCAATAACTTTTTAAAAAAATTTATTTTATTAAAGTATAGTTGATTTACAATGTTATGTAGCAATGAAGTATTTTAAAATTAAGATATGTACACTGTTTTTCTAGATAGAATGCTGTTGCACACTTGACAGTATAGTGTAAACCTAACTTTTATATGCACTGGGAAACCAAAAATGCATGTGACTCCTTTACTGCAATATTTCGCTTTCTTGTGGTGGTCTGGAATCGAACTTGCAGTATCTCTGAGATATGCCTGTATATGATCCCATTAAATCAAAACAGAGTGCATAAGTGTGAATGTGTGTGATATATGTACTCGCATGTGCAGAAACGTAGGAAAAAACAAGGATATATACTGAATATATAGATACACATATATGTATATTTATATATTAACTATAATTCCCTCCCATTAGTGTGACAAAGAGTATTTTTTTCTTTGTGTTTTCTGTTTTTTTAAACATTGATTATGCATTTTTTTAAAACAAGGAAAAAAGGTTATGAAATTTAAAAACAACACAAACAGTATTTTGGATCCTGAGAGTTCTTCCCCTTATTTCGTTGTAGGGTTTTTCTTTTTGTTTTTGTTTTGTAATAAATACAGATCATGGTGCCATTTTTGAGCACTCATTTAAACAGACAGGAGGAAAAACCTATTAACAGAGAAACCAAACAAGCTTTGCATTATCAAAAAATTATCAAAAAAAACACAGAAAATAACAAGTGTTGGCAAG
Organism: Hippopotamus amphibius kiboko; assembly: GCF_030028045.1. Lineage (NCBI taxonomy): Eukaryota > Metazoa > Chordata > Mammalia > Artiodactyla > Hippopotamidae > Hippopotamus > Hippopotamus amphibius. The sequence continues at coordinate 47,835,396 of NC_080202.1, read as the reverse complement.
GATATGGAGAAATTGGAATCCTTGTGCACTACTGGTGGGAATACAAAATGGTACAGCCACTGTAGAAAACAGTACGGCAGTTCCTCAAAAAATTAAAACTAGAACTACCATATGATCCAGCAACTTCACTTCTGGGTACATACCCCAAAGAACTGAAAGCAGGGCCTTAAAGACCTATTTGTACACAGACGTTCATAGCAGCATTACTCACAATAGCAAAAATGTGGAAACAACCTAGTGTCCACCAACAGATGAATGGATAAGCAAAATGTAGTAAGTATATACATACAATAGAATATTATTCAGCCTTAAAAAGGAAGAAAATCCTGCAATACGCTGCAACATGGAAGAACCCAGTGGCCATTATTCTAAGTGAAACAAGCCAGTCACAAAAAGACAAATACTGTATGATTCCACTAATATGACATACAAAGAGTATTCAAAAAAAAAAAAAAACGAAAGTAGAATGATGGTTACCAGGAGCTAGGCAGAGGGGAAAATAGGGAGTTATTGTTTAATGGGTTTAGAGTTTCAGTTTTATAAGATGGATGGTGGTGATGGCTGTACAACAATGTGAACAAATATTAAATATGACACCGCTGAACCATACACTTGAAAATGGCTACGATGGTAAATTCTGTTAGGTGCATTTCACCAAAATTAAAAAGTATATATACAGGGGCTTCCTAGGTGGCGCAGCGGTTAAGAATCCGCCTGCCAATGCAGAAGTCACGGGTTCGATCCCAGCTCCAGGAAGATCCCACATGCCGCGGAGCAACTAAGCCCATGTGCCAAAAAAAAAAAAAAGTATATATACAAAAAAGTGTGTATGTGCCTATGACTTAAGACTTATACAAGCTACAGCTGTACTTATATGCTGTGCATATTGTGAAACATATACAACAACCAGAAACTTTTTAAACATGCAGAAGTAAATACCAACGGAGGAAGTTCTAACAGTTTCTTTCTGCACTCTAGGGGGTTGCCTCAGGCACCCCTCAGCAGGCCCGAATTCTGAGACCTGATGTGCACGGGAAGGTGACACCTCCTTCTCGAGCCCAGGCCCCACTGTGCACAAGGCAAAGAGTGGTGCCTGGCTTCTCTTCCTCCATCCCTTCTCTTGCATTCCAGGAGTATTTAACCCTGCTGCAGGGTCTCAAGAATATTTAATCCTAACAGACTCAGCTATAACGAATCCTCCGCAACTAGCAAAGCCATGGCAAATTTAGAGAGACCAAAATTGAAACTGGATGGAAATGCTACTTTCCAGAGCCATGGAGATCCTTGAAAAACTATGTGGTGGGACTTCCTAAAAACTATGTGGTGGGACTTCCTAGGTGGTGCCGTGGTAAAGAATCCGCCTGCCAATGCAGGGGACACGGGTTCGAGCCCTGCTCTGGGAAGATTCCACATGCCACGAAGCAACTAAGCCTGTGCGCCACAACTATTGGGCCTGTGCTCTAGAGCCTGTGAGTCACAACTATTGAGCCCATGTGCCTCAACTACTGAAGCCCACGTGCCTAGGGCTCGTGCTCCACAACAAGAGAAGCCAGTACAATGAGGAGCCACAATGAAGAGTAGCCCCCACTCGCAGCAACTAGAGAAAGCCCATGTGCAGCAACGAAGACCCAACACAGCCAATAAATAAATTAAATAAATAAATAAGTAAGTAAATAAAAAACAAAAAAAAACCTACATGGTGAACTGGCAAAACCTGAATTAGAATGAGGTTTACCAAACAAGTCTCTTGGGTGCCTGGAGAATGAACAGATCCCAGAGTCTTAAACACACTCCTTGGGCAAAAACCCGTGACCATGAATTAATAGAATAAAGTCAGATCTAAAATGAGGCTGGATGCTGCAGAGGGGCTTACCTTTAGAATCTCAGGTTCTTTGATATCCAGAGACCTCGGGTTCCAGTGTTGTAGGTTTGTATGTAATCTGTGATATTTATGAGCACTTGGTGGTGTAAAAAACCAAATCATGCAAACTGCAGTCATGAATCCAAGGCCAATGCCCAAAAAGAGTCCACTCACGTAATGGGGGAGGGGGAGGATGAGGTATGCATAGACGCACATGACAAAGAAGCCCAGCGTCTTCACTGGCAATTCCAGGTGCTGCACAGCTGAGTCCACCTCGTGGTCACTGTCCAGAGCCGTGCCATCGTCCGCCAGCACCTCTGGCTTGAGAAGGCCTTCTGGGGGCTTCTCAACTTTACTCTCCACCTCCGTTTCCAAATCAAAGTCCTCAGTGTACAGTTCGCAAAACTCATCTTCTTCTTTGCTCACTAAGGCAGACAGAGAGCATTTCTCAAGAACCAGGGAGCTGGTCTTCAGGCCTACCTCCTTCAGACTGCTCCCCTGGGAGCTCTTCGGTTCCGCCTCTCTCGTGGGCCCCTCGGAGCACTGTGGGTGGTCACTCCTGGGGACGCTGGGGTCACTCCCCAAGCCCTCCCCCTCGGAGTCACACTCCTCTTCCTTGATGCTGTAGTTGTTATTGCTTTCCAAGTGACCGTTCAGGCTGGACAGATTGGAGAGCTCTGAAGCACTTGAAGATAAGGCTTTGGGCCTATGGCTGCCACTTTCTTCCCCTATAATTTTACTAAAAAGCTGAAAAGGGTCATATATGACTTCTGAAAGGCGTCGCTTAGTGTCTTCAATTTTAGCCTCCATTTCGGGCACTTTAAAAAAGGAGCGCGTATCGGAAGGCGACGTAAGAGGGGAAGAGGGTGCAGTTTTAGAATCTCCACCCGTGTTTCGTGGCTGCGTGAACTGCTTGAACAGGTGTAAATTCAGCTTGGAGTCGGGTGGCTTGTAGGACACGCTGTCTGACTCCTGCCTGGAGGTGTCGGTGGACAGAGACTTGACTAATGTTTTCATCAAGTGCCTGTGCCGTGGGGGGTGGGGGGATTCTTTTGGCTCCACCTCGGTCGACAGGGACTTCACGAGGCTCATGAAGGGTTTTGTGCTGGAAAGGGTGGAGGACGAGGCACTGGATGAGAGGATGGGAGACCTGGAAGGCGAGGACAGCGGGGAGGAAGAACTGGTTTTCTGCTCAGAAAGGGACGACACACTGGGAGAGCTGGCTAAGGGCCCCGATGAAGATGACCCTGGCGGCAGAGCCAATGGCACTGTACTTAATACTTGCGCTGCCAGAGGAGGGGGCTCCAACAGCTTTACAGTGTTCTCGGAGACAGGCAAGATGGCAGGGGACATGCACAGTCCATCTGCCAGGAGGAGCTGGGCGCCAGGGCCAGCGGGGTCATGGCCACCCTGGGATTCAAGATAGAGGTCTTCCTTGGCTTCGAGCCCCGTCACAATGCTTTGGTCGTCCAGCCCCTCCTCCAGGTACTCCCTGAACTCCTCCTCCTCTTCCTCCTCCTCCTCCCCGGACGCCGAGAAGTGGATGGCGATAGTGTCTCGGGACACGGACCTCTGCACGTGCACTCTGGGGGCTGATGGTTTTGGCATGTCAATGGTTTTCTCGGCATGGCGACCATTCAGACTTGTCATCGCCGACTTCACAAGGGCTCAGGCTCTATGAAAACAGAGAGAAAACCAGAAGTCAGAAAGCAGTTTCTCCACAGGAGACACTGTCGTGTGTGGACAGGAGCTCAGATGAAGCTCACTTCTAAATGGTGATTATTATGCTTTTACTTGGCAGATGGCCACTGTTTTTCCTTGAGAAGGTTTAATTTTCATCAGATAAATTCTAGTTAGGCATTCTCTTTTTTCAGCAAACTGCAAACCAGTGTTATAAATGCCACACAAACTGTCTTCATTCACAACATCTAAGTAATCGTTTCCTCCCTCTTAACTGGTTCATTTTTGTCCATAATTCTATGTTGCAAGGCTTGAAAGACCTGCACAACAGTTGCTACCAGCACTACCTCAGAAGTCCAACAGGATAAAATGCAGCATCCTGGTGATTTTGAGGATCTTGGAACAAAAATTTCACCAGTGGTTTTCCAGCTATAAAAAGCAAATCCTGGAGGGTTACTGCCTTCATTGCAATTTTCACAGCAATCCTAACAATTATTTTGCGTCTCCCACTAGTGCTCATATATCCCGCCACTGCAAATAAGTAGCAAAGCATCCAAGGGCGGCAAGGGAAATATGTAAACTAATTGCTGTGACCTGTCAGCTTCTTTATCCCCCAAATGGTAGGTACCCTAAGGCCAGAGTATTTATTTAGGCAGCCATGAAGACATGGCCATGTGCTAAGGCTCCAAGATAAAGCAAACTTATACTTCAAACTGAATCCAAGATTCAAAGGGCAGGAAAATGAAGTCTCAATGCTGCAACCCACCACCAACGGAGAGCTCTGCTCAGAGCCAGGGTGAGAGGCACGGAGGCTATGCTTTCTGCCCTTCGGGAGCTTAGTCGCTGGAGAGACAACAGACACCTGAAAAGCTGGGCAGCAAAACAAAAGAAGCCAAGGCCACCGTGTGACATCCAGTGCATTGCATCGCCCCCATTCACATAAGGCCCATTTACTGGGAATCAGACACTATGACAGGTCCTACAAGAGGGAAATGAACACCACAGTCTGGAAAGGCACTCTGTCAAAGGAGCTAAAGTGCACCTGAAAAGTGACCTTCAGGCATGCTGAGGAGGGTGAGAGCAGAGTGGGAGGTGGGACTCTCATCACTCTTTTAAACTGATGGGTAGGTTGTGGCAGAATGGGCGTGATCAGAAAGAAGGGACAAAGGCATGAAGGTGAGCACAGGCATGGGGTGTCCAGACACATGGGTCTATTCTCCACGCCCAGGACAGAGGGTGGGTGTTGGGGAGCAGGGGAAGACCACCAGTATGAGAGAGGCATCATGGGAGAGAGGAAAGAGCAGCCTTGGGACCAGGAAATAGGGCTTCTGATACTTGCTTCTTTTCCAGCTGACTCTGTGGAATGCTTATGTTTACAGGTGACTACACAATCCAATCTGATACACTCACACAAGTAATCTGCCACAGACAATCAACATTAGGTTGCTTGCTTGTTTCTTTAATTTGAAGAACTCCTATATTTAAGTCTTCCACCAAATATTCACGTTCAAAATGCTAGCAAATGATACTACCAACAAGAGAAAAGGTAAACCTGTGTGTGTGTGTTTGGGGGTGGGGGTGGGGGGCAAGAAAAAATATTTCCTAGAAACAAGAAATAACCCAGAGATGGCAAGAATTACAGTTCAAGGGCCCAGTCACAACAAGGACACATCTGAAACTACACATTTTCAGCATCAACACTTGAGAGAAATTACTTTCATAAAAACTTTTCAACAGAGTTTTACCCAAGCTCCTTCATGACCCTCAGGCTCTCCTATCCCCGCTGGATCCCAGAAAAGGGAATGATCTCTATCGATCAGACAAAGCAATTTAAATCCAGTAGCTGGCAGCAAGCTAGAATGACACAGCTGCGGGTTCAAGACAATCCTTCCCTGTTATCTCAAAGCCAACAGGTTTGCTGGGTCAGTGAGAAGAGAAATACCAAGCGCAGCACACATTTTTCATGTAACTGTCGCCTACTTTTATAAGGGTAATTTTAAAAGAAAATCACAGAGGTAATTTAAAAAGAAGTTTGGTACTTGATAATTCTCAATAGGCTGAAAAATCAGCTTTATTTAAATTGCTTTAATAACATAAAGGATGATCTGAAAGGCTCTGCTGCTCTGAGGCTGCTTCACTGGTACTGAAAGTGACCGTGGGCACTGGTACGAATACAGAGCACGACTAGGGGGCTGACTAGTGTGAGTCGGTCCTCTGGGGGGGGCAAGGCAAGAGTAGAGAGGCAGGGCCACAGGGCCAAACAGCAGTGCATCCAGGAGCCTGTGGTCTCAGCAGCCACACAGGGCCCCAGGGAGCAGTGAGCGGGCACCTGCCCAGGAAGGGTCATCTGGGGCCGACCTGCCCAATCCTCTAACACACAGTCAGGCCTCCTGACTTGCAGGTTAAAGGGACCTCTGCTGATCTCTCACTAGACTGTCTCAAGGTCTTGTTGGGCTGCACCCTGCAGGCCTACAGCCCTGTGCCTGCCCAGCTTCAAGACCAAGGAAAGACCCTGAAGTCAGCTACAGAGACATCAATGGTTTAACGGCTGATGTGCTTACACGTCTGAAGCAAGGTTCTGGAGCGATATCCCACCTGTGTGGCAGCCAGTGGGCAGGACATGGCAACAGTCTTCGCTCCTGGGGGCTAAAGGGAGCTGGCCAGTTATAGGCGGAACTGACGTCACCTCTGCTCACTGGTTACCACGGAAACTGGCAGTGGGGCACGCCCCTCACCGCCCCTTTGATAACGACAATCACTAGCTGGGGCCTGGGGCAGGTATGTAGGCAGGTCAGTCACGTGAGTAGGGAGTAGGTGAAGCAGGCACTGGTCCAGCAGGGGATGCACAGAGAGCAAGAGAACAGCCATCCTGAGTGGCCCAACCACAGAGGTCTGTGTCAGCCAACTGGGCCTGAGCTGGGCCCCAATGGAGAGCTGGTGCCAGGGAGCCGGCCGGGGGCGGTAGTCTGGCTCCCCACTGCTAATGTTTTTCTCCAGGGCTCAGACAGTGGCTTCAGAGGTTCAGAGCAAACTCCCCCAAATCCACACTGACCAACGTCTGGCTCCACCTCACTAGATTTTTACTTAAACATGCCACGTAAGGCTAGAGCAGCACTACTACTTTTTAAACAGAAGAAAATCTTAGGGCCCTGTTTGCTTATCTGCAAATGAGGGGGTTAGACCAGATAAACAAAGACTGCTTCTAGGACCCACACTGCTGGATAACTGTGTGTCCTGGAACCACAGTCCATGGTTTGGGTTCTAGACAAACCATCAAGTGGCCACGCCCTCCTCCTCCTGGGGAGACCTTCAAGCCCCCTTCCTCTCCATCCTTCAATGGCTGGCAGCCAGGGCCAGTAGAACCTGACCCTCCCACAGTCACTGCACTGCAGGACAGCCGAGGTCAAGAGGAAAAGCACCTGATTGTTGCCCAGGAACTTTACATGGTTGGTCCAAGGACACAGCACTGAATGAGGGGGGGACCGGGAGGTGGTTAGACATGGGCTTTTGACACTCATGTCCTGATGCCTTCGCCACCACAGCAATCTGCCTCCTCAAGCGTGTCACGCACGCTTGTTATTACTGCTTGTCCCGGCCCTGGTACCCGCTCTCCATGCTCTGGCGTGAACAGTTCTCTCAGGAGCTAAAAGCTTGGTTCTCAACAGCTAGCATGTGACCAGCAGGCTTGGGAAATAAGAATTTGTTATCCATCTGACAATCTAGTATCATAAAAAAAGTAGCCTTCTGCCCTCTACTATCTCAACTCATTTATAACCAGGCTTAAAAAAAAAAAAAATTGGGACAACCTTATCTCAAGCCCTCAGGAACTGAAATGTTAAAAAAGGTCATTTCTTGCCCACAGGTCTCCCTCTTCCAAAGCCACCAGCACAAGACCTTGGGTTTTAACAATGATTTTGAGTCTTGTGAGGGGAGGCCCTATAGCTCATGTTGTCATATAGGATGATTTTCTGCTAAAGATATGTTTAAACAAAGGTCTGATTTGGTCATCAGTAAAGTGGTGCTAAAGATTAACCCCATCCAGCCCCAGAATGGATGGGGATGACAGAAGCAACATTGACAAACTGAAGCCAGAGGTCTGATGTCTAGGAAAGCAGGCTCCATTATCAGGTCCTCCATTCTGCTATAAACAATGAACAACAAAATCAATATTAAAAAATTTTTTTTGAAAAGCACTGAAGCTTCAGCAACTGAGTAAGGAACCATCAGGCCAAAAGGAAGGAAAAACCTCAGAGGGATGAGCCCTACAGAAACAGCTCTTGCCCTCAAAACACTGGATGATTCTGGCAAACTGGAACCTTAATTTTATTGATCTCCTGAGCAGAAATCACAGTTCAGGGCTGGCTGAGGTGAAGCCCTAACGGGAGACTTCCACAACGAGCTGGGACACCAAAGGGCTACATCTACCTGGTAGCAGGTGAACCAGAAGCAAATGGCCCTCACTTAGATCTGAGAGCTTCAAGGACATTAAGCTAAGTGAAGAAAACCAGTCACAAAAAGACAAGTGCTGTATGATTCCAATTATGTGAGCTACCTAACGTAGTCAAATCCAAATAAACAGAAAGTAGGATGGCAGTTACCAGGGGCTGGGGGGGAGCAGGAAATAGGAAGTTGTTTTTTAATGGATATGGAGTTCTGTATGATGAAAAAGGTCTGTAAATCAGTTGCATAACAATGTGAATATACTTAACACTACTGAGTTGTACACTTAAAAACAGTTAGGATGGTAAATTTTATGTTATGTATACTTTACGATAATTGAAAATATTCTTTTTAAATTCTACCATTCAAAACTTTACGATGAAATAATATAATATTTTGAACTACTTTTCATGCTAAAACAATTCTATTCACAAAGCTCACATTGTTCTTTAGTGCTCATGCCACCATGTGGTTATGTTCTAAGATAATAAATGTTAATGTATTCATCTATGCTCCCATACTTTTTTGGGAGGGAGGAGCTATTTAGAGCCAAACGTTCTCTGAACCGTAGCTTCAGTCAGGTATGCTTCCAGGAAGCAGCAGATCTCGAACTGTTCTGGGGCTGGGTCTTGACTAAAGTCTTCACTATAACTCTCCACTAAAGTTACTGTGCCTTGTAAAGATGTTAACAGCTCTCACTAAGATTGAGAAAGCCTCTAATAAGGGTTTCTCTCCCCAGCATTGATGCAGGATTCTATTCTATCCAGGCTAAAAATAAGGAACAAATCAACGCCTCCCATCTAACCTGAACTCATAAAAAACAAAGGCCTCAACAGGAAGCCAGTAGCCAACTGCCCTCCCGATCATGAACTCCAGGAATCTATCAACCTCAGTGGAGTCAGAGTTAGAATACCAAACATCTATGAAGTTTATTATATTTCTAGTCACTCAAAAAGGTTGTCATCATTAATCAGTCCATGAAAAACCAATCAACAATAAATCAGACTGGGCTTCCTAGGTGGCGCAGTGGTTAAGAATCCGCCTGCCAATGCAGGGGACATGGTTCGATCCCTGCTCCAGGAAGATCCCACATGCCACGGAGCAACTAAGCCCATGTACCACAACTGTTGAGCCTACGCTTTAGAGCCCATGAGCCACAACTATTGAGCCCACGTGCTGCAACTACTGAAGCCCACACACCTAGAGCCCATGCTCCACAACAAGAGAAGCCACGGCAATGAGGAGCCCGCGCACCACAACAAAGAGTAGCCCCCACTCACTGCAACTAAAAAAAAGCTCGCACACAGCAAAAAAGACCCAACACAGCCAATAAAATAAATAAATTTATAAAAAAAATCAGACTGTACAATGAAAAATGAAGAGCTATTTCAAGACTCCATGTTGGCGTTTATTCACTCAGATATAATAACCTCTCTGAGTCTGATAAGTTTGTTTTTTGTGAGTTTTTTGGACTAATTTTCTAATAATAACTGCCCTTCCCACCTCTAGCTGTATTTGAAACAATTCAATCTCAAGGTCCTACAGAGACATAAAAAGAGAAAAGAGCTCCTTCTAGACCACTCACTTATCAGCAACTCATCCGCTTGGTCTTCCCACATTAGAACAGACAAATAGTAATATAGCCATCATCATCACTGTCAACATCATTATTAATTTCTAACTCATATACTAGGTTAGAGGAAGTGCTGACGGAAGGAAAAAGAGGAGGGAGGCAAGCAATTCTGATTGAAAATTAAACTTGTTCTCCAGATGCAGAGAGCACAGTAATACCGCACCTTAAGAGGCAAGCCTGGTTTGGAACTTTCCGCATTTCTCAGGAGCATCCCCACTCCTTCAAAATCATTGTCAAAATTCTCCATCTTTGTAAAATTTGGCCCATTAGATATTTGCTGTCTCTGAACAAGCTTGCACTTGGACATATGATGTATGGGCACCATCTGCTAGCATGGGCTGTGTCAGTCAATAGTCTTAATTCAAAAGCATCTCTTGTCAGAGGAAAAGAGTCAAGCTGCATTGTATTGCGGAGGATGTCTTAACATCGCTTATTTGTGCAATTTTTAATAGGATTTGGTTTTATGAAGAGGAGAGAAGGGCCTCGAGACTCGTTTTTTTCCACCTTGATGCTGCAGAGGAAACGGTGAATCTGGTCGAAAATAACCATAGTAGGAAGGTCTGATTTAGCCTAAAAATCTCAAGTACATCTTAATAGCCATCCCTTGATTCATTTAAATTCAATGAAGCAGCTGAGAATTGCCAGCAGCCATTCTAATCTGTTAATACTCCAACTCACAAATAAAAATCAATATTGACATTGTAGATAATGAACTAGTGCTAGCCTTAGTTTCGTTTAAAAAGAGAAAAGAAAGAGAAAAGAAAGTACTCTACTACCAGCAGAGGCAACCCTCCCACTGCACTTAGACCTGGACTGTTAGAAACCCTGAGCTCCTTTCCCATTAGTTATTAGGTTCCCAGACCCCCACTCAAAGTCTCTTCCAACCCAGCAACAACACAACACAAGGTTGATACCACTAGTACACAACAGCTTCACTCTCTGCAGCCACTGCGTGGACTCTTACTTGCCATGAGGAAGGCCCACCTGGGAAGAGGGCTACATCTCTGAAGGAAAAAGGTGTTCAAAAGCATCAACATGATTAGAATTCTGCTTTATGGACTGCTAGATGGTTCTAGTAATGAAATCCAAATGCGGTTCACAGTAACTCATTCAAAACCAGACCATACCTTCAGCACAACCACACAAGGCCTACAAAGGTTTATAAAAGATAACCCCGATGCCATCCGCGGAGGGGGCAGGGTGGGGGGATCTCACGGAGACAAGAGATGGATGCCATATGATGACATCTATATGAAAGTTCAAAACAAAGCAAAACAAAACAAAAAAAAACAACCACCCTAAAGTAGTGAAAACTCAGGATTGGTATGCCCAAATCAGATGGTGCTAGTAAAAAAGTCTGGGGAATTTTTTTTTTAAGCAGAAAAGTCAGGTATGTGACCTAGGAGGAAGACGTGTGAACAAAATAACATGGCGGATATGAAACATCAGCAAGAGGAAAGGCACTGAGATGGAAACAAGTCAATCAAGACAAAACAAAAGAGGCTAAACGATCAGGTTAGCTACAGCTGAGGGGCTGTACCGGGGGGCGCACGGGAGGAAGATTAATATCTGAGTTTAGAGGCAGGGAATCAATTGGTCAAAGCCTCTGAAGGCTAAGTGTTTGGATTTATAGTTAAATCTTAGGAAACAGAAACACTGCAGGTTCTTGAGAAGTTTGAAACCTCGGTGTAAACAGTTTTGTTCAGGTGAGTGAGTACCTGGAACCTGGGAGACGGGTACTGAAAATCTGGAAGGAGGAAGAGCAGAGGGTAGTGGCTGTGGTCACAAAATAGCACATTTCAAAAGCTCATGGGGTCAAAAGTTAACAAAGGGTGAATCTGAGAAAGAGTAAAATGATGTTGCTTATTCAGTTTTCATTTTTGCAACCATTTATTCATTTATTTGTTTATTTATTGGGGGGCCATGCCTCGCAGCTTGCAGGATCTTAGTTCCCTGACCAGGGGTTCAACTCAGGCCCTTGGCAGTGAAAGCTCGGAATCCTAACTACTGGACAGCCAGGGAATTCCCACAACCATTTTAAAATTTGAGGTTATTTCCAAATTAAAAACAACAACAAAAAAGCAGCTTCCTAACCACTGTGTGGCTTTGGGCCTGTTGTCATATATTGCCCCCTCTCATCTCCCACTGGCCCTTCCAGTCACAGTTGTCACGCTCAGTTACAGGAGGGAGCCAAAGTTTCACCACTCCTTGAATTTTTTAAACTTTATTTTGAAATAATTATAGACTCAGGAAGTTGCATAAGTGGTGTACACTTCACCAATCATTCCTTAAATTTTAAAGTCAAACTTCTTTTTTTTTTTTTTTTTTTTTTTAATTTTTTTTGGCCACACTGCAAGGCATGTAGGATCTTAGTTCCCTGACCAGGGATTGAACCCTCACCCCCTGCAGTGACAGCGCAGAGCCTTAACCACTGGACTGCCAGAGAAGTCCCTTAAAGTCAAACTTTAAAGTCAAATTCCACACGGTTAGGAAGTCAAGTTTTAACCACAAACCACTAATTCATCCCTGTTACAAAAAAAGCGTATTCCAACAGGCAGAGTGAAACTTCCGCTTATGCAGACTTTCTAATAGTCTTGCTTAAGGTTTTCAACGGTCAACTTTAGGAAGACATCATCAGTAGAAACTTCCCAAGTACATGAACAGGAGGCAATCTACCCAAAAGTTCGAATGACCAATAACAAATGAAAGAGCTCAACTGACTAAATACAACAAAGAATTAGGAAACAAATCAATGAAACAATGTTGATCATCAAATTCCATCTTTAAAATATAACATGATGCTGTCAAGGGCATGCTGAGACAAACCCTCTACTGCAGACAAACCCTCTATTATGTTGGCACATAATTAGCAAAAACTTTTCTGAAGCCAATTCTGCAGTAACTATTAAGTACCTCAATAATGTTCATACCTATACATACACCAGGCAAAAAGGGCTGGGGGGCATTAATGCTAGTTTTCGCCATTGAACAGCCTTATCAGTCATTTTTATTTTCTACTTTTTAAGTATTTCCAAATACTTTTGTACTCTGGGGGAAATAATTACATGTTAATGTATGTCAATTTTAAAAATAAAATAATTATCTTCAGAATATCAAATTGTACTAGCCCAACCCCTACACCTTTCCCATGAGAAAACTTAAGACACAGAAAAATTCATTTTTATAAAATGAGTCACACCATACATATGTATGTAGTCTGTTTTTATACTCAAGATAACACAGCAAAGTAATCTAGTATCTGGGTATCAGCAAGGCCTCTGGCTTCAGTTCTACCAACTTGGTAGGAGTCTGACCCTCAGGCAAATAATTTACCCTAACCAAGCCTCCATTTCTCCATCTGTAAAATGGGAATGGCAAGACCATTCAGAAGATTAAATAAAACAATTTATGTAAAGCACTGAGCATGGTCCCTGGTACAGAGCAAGCATTTTCTATAACTGTTCTTATAAGTATCTCCTCAAGTCAATAAAGATTCTTTAACCCATGACTTTACAAAGCTTTATAAAATGGATATTCCATACTGTAACCATTCCAACACAGGACACTACAACTTTTTTGCTATTACTAACAATGCTGTAGCACATTATAATAACCTTTGACTGCCTCTATGATTACTTCTTTAGTAAATATTTTTAGAAGTGGAATTACAGGGTTGAATAGCATATATAAATTTCCACTTCAATTAAAAAAACACACACAATTTCAAGCTAATTGTAGAAAACTTCAAAAGCAGATGTATGGAGGGGAAAAGTGAAACTTTCTCCTGCTCTCCCCCAAATCAACTGTTTAGAATGTATCCTCTATCCTCCTGTATGCATTTATAAACACACACAAACACACAAAGCTGTTTTGTTTCTAGTCTTAAATGCAATCATACTATACACATTGCTTTGCAGTTTGCTTTTCACTTATTATTTCCTGGACCCCTTCCTATGCCAATACATATAAAATCTACAGGCACACACACTTTTTTTACATAAAACAGATATACCATCATTCACTTAATCATTCTTTTAACTGATAGAAATCTGAGTTTTTTCCAGTTTTCACACTAGAAAAAATGCTGTCTTGAAAAGCTTTCTATATAGATCCCATGCACAGAGCAGGTCTATCATAAAGTGTCCACCTTGAACCCTTGTCAGGACTGAACATGATTTTTGATTATCACCCATCTGATGGATGGGGAAAAGGCATCTCAATGCTTTGATAATCATTTCATGTTTTTCCGCATCTGTTTCTCTTCTGTTAACTGGCCATTCGTGTTTCTTGCCCAAGGGTTTTTCTTATTCACTTTGTGTATCGTGGGTAATTAACATTTTGTCTACTGTGTGTGCTGAAAATATTTTTCCCCATCTCTGACTTTTTTTTTGGGGGGGGGGGGTACACCAAGTTCAATCATCTGTTTTTATACACATATCCCCGTATTCCCTCCCTCCCTCGACTCCCCCCGCCCCTCGAGTCCCCCCCCACCTCTGACTTTTTAACACTGTGGGTTTTGTTGGGGTTTTTTTTTTTTAAACATACAATATTTTATATTTTTAGGTGTTGAATCTCTCAATCTTTTTCTTTATTGTTTCTGGGTTTTTACTTCCTGAGGACGCCTTTCTCATTCCATCAGCATAAAAGCATTACTCTCTGAAATCATTTTAGAAAACACTAACAATAACATATGTAACACACCTAATGGTCTCTGTTCCCTATACAAGAATCAAACTTTTAACTTTGGAAAAACTGACAGACATGGACAATCATATTTTGTAGCTCTAATAAACAGTAAAGCATTTGAATTTCCCCCCTCCAAATCATACTAGTAAACTAGAAAACCCAGTTTACATATCTGAAACCACTCATCTTCTCCATGTGTGAAAAGTATTTTGGATTAATTCTTCATAAATTGAAAAAAGTCTCTGAGAACTTAAAGAACAAGAAATTAGCCTTTCTTGGGCTTTCTAGGTGGCGTGGTGGTTAAGAATTCACTTGCCAATGAAGCCGACACGGGTTCGATCCCTGCTCCAGGAAGATCCCACATGCTGCAGAGCAACTAAGTCCGTGCGCCACAACTACTGAGCCTGCGCTTTAGAGCCTGTGAGCCACAATTATTGAGCCCACGTGCTGCAACTACTGAAGCCTATGCGCCTAGGGCCCGTGCTCCGCAACAAGAGAAGCCACGGCAATGAGGAGCCTGCATACCACAACAAAGAGTAGCCCCCATTCACCGCAACTAAAGAAAGCCCGCACACAGCAAAAAAGACCCAACACAGCCAATAAAATAAATTAAATAAATTAATTTTTAAAAATTCTAAAAGAAGAAAAAAGAAATTAGCCTTTCTTTTTCAGTGAGAAACAATACTTTTCACATGCATCAGCTGACTTGACCTTGATATAGGGCAGTAAAATCTGCTTAAGTATATACTTAACGTCAGAATTTTATTTACAGGTAAGGAATCTAAGGCCCAAAGAAGACAATTTTTTAAAAAATCAGGTTTGAGAAGTCTGTGTGAGTGTGTGAGTGTATGAGTGTGTGTAGGGGAGAACAGTGAGAGTGAGAGAAAGGAAGTGATGGGTAGGAGGTGAGAGAAGGGGGTATGGAGGAGGGCTTCCCAGAAGCGGTGTGTGCACTGGCCCTTGGAGATTTGACAAGATGACTACAGAGACCCAGGGTGGAGAGTACATTCCAAGTGAAGGACAGAGCAGGAGTAAAGGGAAAGAGGCAAAAAACCCAAGGCCATGTTCAACACCTGCAAGAAGGTCTGGAGATACCGGGTTCCTGGCAGAGGTCCTGGATGGCCATCTGTCCACACTGTGGCTCCCTCTGAAGGGAACCACTTGCCCACAGGCCCCATGAGATTTCCCCCATCCCTGAGGACTGTGACAGGGAAGGGCTTTGAGAGCAGCCCCATTATATGACCCGGTCCCAAAGTCCCACCTGAGTGTGAGATTTTGACAACTGTTCCATTGGTGGTGGAATCAGTCACTGAAAACACAAGCTGAGTAAAGCCATGAGGCAGTGCGGGCAGGAGCTCTGAGGAGGACCAAGACCCTCAAATGACAGTGACGAGGCTCACCCCCTTCCCCTCCCTGAACCTTGGGTTCTTTCATCGTAAATGGGGGTGGGGGGTCCTCCATTGTCTTCAAGGAATTTTCCAGAAAGCTCTAAATTCTGTAAGTCTGAGTCTATAATTCAATTTCCATGGAACAGAACCTACTTAGAGTCCTACTTTTCCATTCTGCACCAGAGATATTCTTGGCAAGTGCTCAAGTCAAGCAAAGGAACAGAGTACACTTGAACTGACTAATGTGCCTAAGGCAATTAAGTCAAAATATTTTTCTAATAATATTTTAACAGTTCATCTCACATTAACAAACACTTCTAGACCTTCCGGACTTGTCTTGCTTAGCCCAGCTATAGAAATATCCTTTACCTCTGGTTACAGGTGGAGAGCAGGCCTAGTCGGCTACGAATGAGATGCAGGTTACCAGCACTGGCACGTGCCATGGCAACAGGCGACACATATCAGTCGCTTCCTCACGCATCCCTCATCCCGGCCCCCCACCAACTGCCAGGCTCCACAAGAGGGCTGCCTCTGCTCTGGTGTGATAAGGACAGGCTCTCTACCCCAATGCTTCCTTCGTTCTTACTCCGCACAAACATCACTTCGAGCACAACCTCCAGGCTTCACCCTCTCGTGGATTCACACCACACCAGCTCCACATTCCCACAGCCCTACTTCTACACTGCCCTGCAGAGCCCCCCGGGGACACAACTCCCTGCTCTCTCACAAAAAACCATCCACCTCTTACTCTGCCTGGCTTTGTTTTTTTTTTTTTTTTTCTTTAATGGAAAGGAGATCAAAGTAAGAGAAGGGCTGGCCTCGTTTTCAAGACCAAACCACCACCTGCACCACCCTAAGTCATTAGCACTGCTATCTACTGCCTGAGAGACATCCAAACCCGGGCCTGAGCCACTCCCACTGCCAAGGATCTCCATCCCAACCGGGGAGGGTATGGGGAGAGAGGGTTGGGGGTGGGGGGGGGGGAAGGCTGCTGCAGACCCCAGCCAGGACGTGGCTGTAGCATGCAAACCTGGTCCATGTCCTGAATTAGCACACTGACTTCCTAGTTAGACCCCCACTGGTGTGATTCCAGGCCTTGTCTCTCATCCAGGCCTCCAATTTTGTGTCCCTCCTTTCTCCCTCTAAGCACATGGCCTTGCCCCTAATTCACCAGGAAGGTGGTATACGTTGCTATCTTGTCTCCCATATCCATCTATATACACCAATCACTATTCCCATTCCTTGGCTAGAAATTCTTCTACCCATTCCTCTCTATTCTCCACCCACACACAGACTCTATCCAGGTCCAAAGAGGTCTAATTCTAAACCCAATAGACCCATCTCATTCCTGCCTGCACCATCCTGACCCCACTAACTCCCTCTCATCCATCAAGGGACCACTACTCTTCCAACCACCAAGGCCCCAACCAAAAGAGTCTTCTGATATTCTCTTCATCCTCCAAAACTCTTTAGTTCTCCAAGTCCTGTCGACTCACATCTCACACCTCAGCATTTCTTTCTGACTTCACCTCTTGCCCTTGTCTCCAGCCCACATGGCATTCTGCTGTCAGACTAGCCTTCTTTAAATACTACTCTCGGCATGTCACCATTTTGCTCAAAAACCTGTCATGTTCTTGTGTCTCATCTAATCTCCTCGGCCTTCAGGGCCAATACAACTCCACCCCCTCTATCTACTCAACCTCATTTTCAGTTACTCTAAAGTGTTCCCAATATTCTGGCCAGCTGTGAAGAGCTACTGGCTCATGTGAAAACCATCCTCCTTCCCAGCTCAACTGATGTCACTCCCTGCACTGGAAAGGCCTTCCCCTCTGTCCTCTGCCTTGTCAAATCCTAGCATCCTCCATGCAGGCAGTGACATTTGAACTGAACCCCAGGCCTTCCTTCTAGACAACTCCAGCCCCTGGGGTGACCTCTTACAACATTTATACCACACAAATAACCAAAGGACATAAAGCCTTGACCAAGAGTAGACTGAGTTTCAAAAGTTCATCAGTAAGGCAACTGTCTGAAATTCAAAATCCATTTATCCTGAAGGAAAGTAAATGGGAAATAGGTTCCTAGGCCCACAAAACTCATGCAATCCACAATATAACTGTGGTACAAGTGTACTTTTCCAACTACATAGAACCACTATCTATAACACACTTAAAAACACATTCTGAGTACAGATAATGTCAGGACCCTAGAATGAGGGCCACACTCCAGAAAAAGACAATTCTAAAGACTAGGAAGCCAAAGGCCCTGGGGGGTAAATCCAGACACTTTTTACCCATCTTCCCCAACCAGTCTTCTAGAGTCTGAACTCTAGTTTCCAATGCAGCCCAAGGACGTGAGTCTGCTTTAATTCATGTGTGAAATTTTCTCATTCAACAGAAGCAAGCCCCTGGAAAAGTGCAGAGGAATTGGGTCTGCCTGCTCCCAGACACACAGGAGCCCAGGTAGCAGTCACAGGAAACGCCCCCTCCGGGATGGCTCCAGGCAGCAGAGAGACTGCTGCAATGACTTCTAAGCATCGCCATAGAGAAAGGCCTTAGGGAGAACATGGGAAATTCTTTACTGTGTCCAGGGAATGCAGCAGGGTACACAGATAGGCCTAATTTTAGCACACAAAGGAATTTGGTGGCCACTCCCCAGTGGGGACTAGGTCCTAGGGTCAGGGAAAAAAGCTGTCTAAAACCAAAATCACCCCTGAGAATCTCCTGAGTCTCCCACAAAGCACTGTACACATGCTTCAGGCGACTTCATGTAGTCATTGTTGTACCCATTCAAGTTTCAGAAACTTCAAGCCAACTAAAGGATGGAACTAAAGGAAAGGCTGAACGTGGGCTGGCCTTTCCCACCACTCTGCCCCTAGGAAGACTAGCAAATCCCTGATGTGGATGGGAGTTTCTCCCAGGCTCCTGCCTGCCTGCAGCGTTTGCTTTATCTTGTTTTAGTATTAAGCCTCCCTGACTCTAGTACACATTAACTTTAATGTATTTGTTGTGAGGATTAAGGTGGAAGGTGGTTGGTTTTCTGAATGAGCTAAGAACAGGATGGGCCCCATGGTGCACAGAAAAACCTGGTTGAGAACTCTGACACTGAAGAGACCCAGCTTTGGATCGCAGGTCCACTGCTCACTGGCGTGTTGACTGTAGACAAGTCACTGCAGAAAGCCTCTATTTCCTCACATATAAATAAAATGGGGATAACAGTGCCTACCTCACAGGGGCTGCTGGGTAGGAATAACACTCAGCATATGTAAGCTGTTTTTCTCAGCACCCACACAGGCATGGGCACCTCTTTTTCACCCATGCAGACTTGGCCGGAGTTGACCCCACCAGCCATGGTACTGAGGATCCAACAGACAGCTTGTCTCTGCCTTCTCAAATCACTTGAACTAGACCGTCTTGTCTGACCTCAGGTTTAGTTCAGGCAGCTGTGACCATTAAGAAAGACAAACATGGGGGCAAAGCAGAAAAACAGGAAGGTCCATACATTATAATACAAAACAAAATAGCAGAATTTGGGATGCTGTGCAGACATCACAGATGATTACGCAAACAGTACATACAGTTGACAGGATCCCAGGAGGCTGCAGAGACTAAGTATTAACAGGTGGTGCTTCACTGTAAATTATCTTCCTTTTTAGTGCAAAGCTGGTTAAAAGGATCACTTTTTAAATGAGGGCACTGAATGAGATCTGCAGTTTTACTAACCTTTTTTTCTGCCTCTTCCCCAGGCTGGCCTCACGTTTTGCAAGATTCTAACAAACGACGTTTAACAGTAATTGACTGATTCTATGTATTATTCTTCTATTTCAAATTTTAACCAACAATCCACATTTACAAAGTGAGCTGGTCAATCCACATTTATGAAATCACATCACTGCCACAGGTGTGATAGTGATAAGCACAGCTAAGTAAACAAGAAACAATCAGTTGCTTAATTTTGATAGTCAAGGGCACTCATATTCAAGGTCAATCTCACTCTAAAGGTATTGAGCATGTTCAGCTTGGGGAGTGAGACCTGGTACCAGCTCTAGTAACAATGTCTAGAGTCAGACCAATCCTGTCTCAGAAATTCCTATTATGTCATCCACAGCCAATCAGAACTTGGAATCAGCATGAAACCACGCAGACTGGCAATTCCCAACAAAAGCAAGGAAACTTGATTTTTTGGTAGCTTTTGTGTCTTTATCCTGGGTAAAGGTATGGTTTCTGTTAAGCCTCTTGAAATGCTGAAAACGGTCCCCTGGCTCCCCTGGGTTCCTGTGCAGATACAGGTTGGAACCATCAGGCTTGGTCAGCTCCACGCAGCAGACTGCAGTGGGATAACTGATTGCCCAGCCCTAAGCACCTTCTTAATCCTGGCTCTCAAAGGGCAGATGCATCTTGGGATCTGGCAGAGGGGAGCTGTGCCAGAAAACCCTAGGAAACATCTGCACGCAGATGACACAGCCACCCCTGCCCATCTCGGGGCTTATCACAACTGAGGAGGAGGGACTAGAAGGCATATATTGATAATTTGAAAAAATTCCCCTATGTATGTGCGTGCACCACACCCACCCATCCCCCCAAATACCTACAGCGGAGTTAAGACTCACTGGTCTAAATCAACTTGGAATGTCAGGAATGCATCACACTTACTTAAATACACACACACACACACACACACACACACACGCACACACACGGAAAAGGGTGACGGATTCACCACAAACTCAGCTGGAGACACAGTACCAGTTATTCCTGGGCACCAGTAACTAGTTAATCCAGTCCACACAGAAGACGTCAACTTAGGGGCAAATTGCTTTGTAAGAGGCTACTGCCTCTGTATCTACGTGGAAGGCCTATCTCCATCACGGCTAACCAATCAATTACTTCAGATATTTTAAATGAGGACACGAAGGTGGGCCACTGCTTCCACAGGCACAGGACACAATCACACCAAGTTCTGCTCCTGATCTTTGATCCACTTGCCTTCACTGTTTGCCCCTTGAGTTGTGGCCTCCTGCCCTGCGGCTGGTCCTACCCTCCTCTAACCCCACCCCAGACCCTGTAGCCAGGGCCTCCAGAGCTGCCCATTTCTGGAAGTCTGTTTCATTGCTGTCTCAAGGCCGAAACAGGACAGAAGACAGAAATAAAAGGCAAGTAGAATGAAAAAGAAACTAGGATGCACAAAGTAACAAGAGAAAAGGCTGTTTCTCAGCCCATCAATGAAAACAAGCACAAGTAGCATTTCATAACCAGAAATACGGGTACACAGCATGGAACCAAACTGTCTAATCTAATTCTGGAGGCACCATAAACCTGATGGCTGTACTGGGGCTCCACGTGACGTTTCAAAGAATCGAACGCTGTAAAGTTGTAATCTTGATATTTTTCTATTCACAGGTCCAATAATTGCCTAACAGCAGTGTCCTGCCCTTTCCCAGATGATTAGTGCTGAGTTTGTTGTTGGCTTTTTTCTTCCAGCTTATGTGGGTCCTCAGAGAGTACACTCTGCCAAAGCAAAATGCCAAAATAGGAGCAGAACTCTCTGGCCCTCCACGTGCAATAAAATCTCACTCAGATAAGTCATCACCTAAAAGTGCGCTGCCTGGGCCAGCTGAGGCTCACTGGAAAGAGCGCCAGTTCAGGAGAAGCCTCACTGGGTCTACATTTTCTGATCTGTCAAATGAGGGTCATGATGGTGAAACCCACCCCTCAGACTGTTGGGAGAAAGAATAAATAGGACAGCATTTCATCAACTGTGGCGTTTGGGCACCTGACAGCATGGAAATGTTATAATTAACCATACTGCTCTCTCCCCCTGGATACAATGGAGTAAAATATACCAAGGTAATATTACTACTAGTTCTCAAAAGAACCTATCTGTTTGGCTGATATTCTATTTAAATAAAGATGTATCATGATTACCCTCTTCTTAAGAAAATACAGGGGGTTTTTTCCTCCAAAAGCTTTTTCACAGCCATTTAAATTTCCGTGGTAAAGAGCACCATTTACGTACTGAACAGTATGTGCCCCAGTCAACTAAAAAGCAGCAGGAGTTATTTCTGGGAGAAAGGGAGGGCCAAGGGCCTTACAGATCCAAGAGAGACACAGACCTGAATCAATGACAACAGTTAACTTTTACGTGGCTCTAAGTGCTGTCACAACAATATCTCATGTAAGCCTGACAATCCTCTGAGGTAGGTAATACTATTTCCACATTTTACAGGTGAAGAAAAAGACTGAAAGTGGTTTAGGTAACAAAGCTACTCACTAGCAGAGCTAGAGCTCCAAGGCCATGCTCTTCACAACTGCACTACACTGCCTCGTTCAGCTATTTCCAGAGACAAATCAATCCCAAGTCACAGACACTTTCTACAGGTGCTCTGTGTTTCAAGAAAGAGTTCCATCCATTCAGCATTTACTGAGCACTGGCTATAGGCCAAACCCAAGACCTTCACGCTATCTGTCCAGGGAAGCATCAATTCCAGGGTGGACCTTATGTCTAAAGACAACTCAGGAAAGCCTGAAAAGTGCTTTAAAAAACTGCAGTCTGGGATATTCTCAAGAACGTCTATTTGCCTCTAACAATTTGGACTAATGACACCATCAGAAGGAAGGAGATGGACTGGCTTTCAGCATAGTTTAGTATTTCAAAATGTCAATGTTGAAACAATTTTCAAAGCCATCTACTCCAATGTTTTCTAAGTGATGGTCCACAGATAGATAAGTCAATGCATAACAAGGCTGTCATCGGTACAAGGCAAAATTAGAAGACTAAGGATACTGTAGTAAATTTTTAATAAAACTGCATTTATTCAATTTAATGGAATGTCTTTTTTCTAAGGTTATATACTTCAAACTCACTATGGATTTTTTCTCTTATTAAATGATAATTATAGATAGATTTAAAAAAACGGCAGTAATGCACAGAATGGGCTATAAAATACTTTATTCTATTGTTATAGGTTCCTCAAAGCCTGCTTGGGATAACAGTTCATTAAGGACATATGCTCCATGGTAGGAAGACCTTCCTATGATATAATAAATGACAGTTTACAGCAGAGAACAATCCAGCAGGCCTACATCAGCCCCCAGCCCTACCTATCCTATTCCACCCCTCTAATTCATCGCTCTATATAAGTAACTGTTCTCTTGCATGTACTAAAATCATAAACCCCCCAAATACTGCACCACCACCCCCTTTTGTGTGCTATGGGAACACATTTCCATCTTTAGGGAAGTTGGTTACAATTAGCTGGACTTCACTGAGACACCAGCAGAGGCTACAGCAGGTTAGGTGCCCTATGAGGCTCCATCTATAGCAAATGTTCAATCCACACCACTGACCACCTGGTGACTTTACTGAGGTCTCTGCCTTCCCTTTATACTGGCCATCTCAGGCAGTTGCTACCACAGATTTTCCCAATGTAAACTACTCCACAAAATGTTCATCTTAAATGTCTCAAGGTACTACCATACAGAAATTAACTTAAAAAGTAACACCTAGTTAAAGACAAACTCTTATTTGCCTCTCAATTTATTAGGTATGTAAAAAACAAGCATTTGGAGTTGATTGTAGATCTCTTAATTTCACAGTTTATGTACTGTTATAGCTCTGTTTGCACAAACATTTTAATTTAAGCCAAATTTTTCTAGTTGGACACATGGAATTTAAGCCCTGAGAGCAGAGACCATGACTTAGCATTTAGTACTTGCCCTTTGTAACCTGCCTTACAATTCACAAAGCAGCAGAGTACTCAAGCAGACCTCAGGCAGCTTACAGAGGTGGCAGGGAGAGACAATCAAATAACCAATGCAAGAATGCAAGAGCTACGAAGGAACATGAAGGACTCCAACAGATCACAGCCCGCAGGGAGAGCTGATCAGTCTGAGCATCAGTCATGGAAGGGTCCCTAGGGCAAGTGAGATTGGGCTGACATCTCAAGGGTGAGTCAGAGTTGGCTAAGGGGTGGTAGCGTGGGGCAGTTCAGAGAAGAGAATGGCATGAGCAAGGAGCCCGAGGCGGGAGCATGGCCTAATGGAGGAGCCCTAGGGAGCACCGTGGATGTGACTATGGTGTATGAGACTGCAGAGGTGGACAGGGACCTGGTCATGCAGGGCTTTGAAGGCCACGTTGAGGAACTGGTCTTTATCCCAAGAGCGATGAGAAACAACTGAACGATTACTGTATGTGGTCCGGAGGCAGGTAAGGAGGTGAAGAGATGTATATTCTGAAAAGCTGGCTGCAGTGTGAAAGGAGACTGAAAAGAGGCAAGAAGGGGTTCGGGGAGGTCATTTAGACTCTTACAGCATTTTAGGTGAGAGACAATGGTAGCCCAAACAAGAGAGGTGGCTGCGAAGACGCAAGGGGGGACTTGAGAGAGTTAGAAGATGAAACGCATGGGACTTGGCAGGTGGGAAACAGAGTGAGAAGGAAGACGCTCTTAAGGACGAGCCTCAGGCTTTGGGCTCACAAGACTTTAGGCTCACAAGAAGGACAGTGGTCAGTGGCCCCATTCACCAAGTCTGGGAATAAGAGGAGGACTGTGTTTAGGGGGAACGCAGTAACTTCAGTTTGGGGCATCTTCAAGTCAGACACGTATAGACCTCTAAGGGTGGATGTCAGAAAGATGCTGAAAGTTCTGGTTCAGTAACTGATACTATTACATATCTACCCAGATGCGAGACTAATGGTTCCTTACAAATAACCTAAACCAGTCGAAAGAGAACTTGTTGGAAAATGAAGTATTTTCTTGAAGTCATGAACTTCTAACAATACCGTGCAAGCAACATATATAACAAAACCATCTCAGAAATGTCAGCATAAGTTCAGCTTTTGGGAATATATTTTTCAAGAGAAATTGAATTCCATTTACTATTCTACACAAAAAATTCTTCAAATTTTGGCCTCCAAATTTAAGCTAGGCAGCAAACAAGAAACTTCAAAATGGAGAAGGAAAAATAACTATTCCCTAAAATGAGCTATGAGGGGACTTTGGATCATCCGAACAGCTCATTTAGTGTGCAATAATTCACTCAAATTTTGAGTTAAGAGTAAGAAAAGAGAATTAACTTTTACTGAAGATTTATATCTCAGACACATCAAGACACTCTTCACTTAATCTTCATGGCCCTATGAGGCAGGAATTGTGTTCTCATTTTCCAAATAAGTAAAGTGAGATGGAGAAATTGAGAGCCTTACCTCAGGCACTGGAACTGGTAAGGGCAGAAATGGCAGTCAAACAAGTCTAGGCAAGTCCCTTTACCAAGGCCCCAGAGCCGGAAAGGGAAGAAGCAGCTATTTCCCTGGTGCCAGTCCTTGGCTGCAGAGGTCAAATATTGGGATGTTTATTTTGAAAAGGTTTTTTTGGTTTTTTATCATCACCTGCAATTCAGCAACTACATTCTTAGCCTCAAGATAACCTTAATTTTTAAAGAGCTATCTTTGTCAATTCAATCCTCTCTGCTTCAGCTTCTTAAAATGGTTCTAATTGGTAAGACATATAAATCACACCCAAAAAGGCTTCATAAGGTTTAGTTATGACTGCTTATAAAATTCGGATCAAAATGTAAACTCAAATCTCAAAAAAACAAATGTTTGTTTTCCATCAAATGTCTACTGCCTGTTTCCAGCCAAATCCATTGTAACTATGGTGAATAAGCCACCCCTAACTTATAAAACAATTTTGCAAAAACCACTTATTCTTAAACCGAACTCAGAACTTATCTTCCTAAAGCAATAATGCTATGAGGTAAAGTCCTTGTTAGGCCACAAAAGCTTAACAACTCAAATGGTCAACCAAGGATTGTATGCATGCTATCAGGAAATACTACACAGTCCTTACAAACGGCAAGTATGCACACTATATAGAAATGGGGCAACATGCAAATAGAATCATGATAAATGAGAGGAAAAATACAAACTAGTAAGTACAGATTATACAATGTTTAAAGATGTAAATGTATGTTTGATATGCTAGAGTGGTATAGAGTTTAACTTTCTTTTATGGAAATATAGATATATACACACACACCTAAGCACATATATACACACACACAACATATGTATGTGTGTATATGAAAGTATATATATGTACATGTATGTATGTATGTATCTGTGTGTATAAAACCCTTCATTACCAAATGTTTTAAAGTCTATTAACCCTCCAGGTACCTGAGATAGCAGCTCTTCTCAACGCGACACTGTCTGCCCACAGCCTAGCTCACGACACCCTGCCTGGCATAGACTCAGGTGGGCCACTGGCTCAGATGCTGGGCAAAGTGACTGAGGCAACACTGAAGAGGACAAGGGAGGAGCTGGAGTTACAAAGGGAAGAAGGGAGCAAGGAGCCGGTGGCCTCCAGCACCAGGTAGGGTGGGAAGAGCATGAGTTTCCAACTCAGACAGACTGGGTGCAAACCCTAGCTCGGCCCCTCACGAGCTGTGTGACCTCAGGCAAGTTGACATGATCTTTCTGAGCTTCAGTTTTTCTTCTACAAATTGGGAAAAATAAAGTCTACTTCATCACATCTGTGTGGGGGGTGAAAGGGATTCTACACTAGCTCCTGTACAGGCTTCTCCTCACATGGCTAGAACCCTTCCTTCCTTGACCAGTTTAGAGTCAGTTTCCTCATCTGCCAAGTGGCGACAGTAACAACAGGATGTCGGAGAACTAAAAGAAGGTGTATAGCAATGGATCTTTC
Source organism: Hippopotamus amphibius kiboko (assembly GCF_030028045.1). Lineage (NCBI taxonomy): Eukaryota > Metazoa > Chordata > Mammalia > Artiodactyla > Hippopotamidae > Hippopotamus > Hippopotamus amphibius. The sequence continues at coordinate 47,809,009 of NC_080202.1, read as the reverse complement.
AAGTGTGGCCCTATATAAACACTGGTAATCAATGTACCCTGGGACTATGGGGTAACAGGAACAACTGTAGGGTTCATTAACATGTCACGTGTGAAAAAATGTTTTGAACAGAGGTAGCATCACTGGCGGAAATATGCTGCTTCCTAAAAGATTGTTTTATAATTTTGTGACTCAATGCTTAAAAATGATGTTCAGAAAAAAACAGCCTTAGACCAACAGCTGCAATACTCCACCCTGTACCCAGGCCCCCTGTGTCTGGGACTCGGGGCCACACTCAGGTCAGATGGCCTCTGGATGTGGTGAGCATTCCAAAGAGAGCATTCAGGTTGTTAGACCCCGTGGAGCGACTGGTCAAGGGTCAGTTTATCCATTTTATTTTTATTTTTTCTTTATTTTTAAAACTTCTGAATTTTTTTTTTAATTTAGTATAGTTGACATACAATATTACGTTAGTTTCAGATGTACAACAGTGATTTGACATTTAAACACGTTATGAGATGATTACCATAAGTCTAGTAACCTGTCACCATCAAAAATTATTACAGTATTATTGACTATATTCTTTATGTTGTGTATCACATTCCCATGTCTTACTTATTTGATAACTGGAAGTTCATACCACTTAATCCTCTTCACCTATTTTGCCAAATCCACAACCTTTCCCCTCCGGCAACCACTAGTTTGTTCTCTGTATCTATTTGTTTTGTTTTGTTTGTTTGACTGACTTTTTAGATTCCACATAAAAGTGAGATCATATAGTATTTGTCTTTCTCTGACTTATTTCACTTAGCATAATACCCTCTAGGTCCACCCATGTTGTTGCAAATGGCAAGATTTCATCCTTGTTTATGGCTGGGTAATATTCCATTGTATATACATAACACATCTTTATTCATTCATCTATTGATGGACACATAGGTTGTTTCCATACCTTGGTGATTGTAAATAATGCTGCAATGAACATAGGGATGCATATTATCTTTTTGAATTAGTGTTTTTGGTTTTCTTAAGGTAAACACCCAGAAGTAAAATTGCTGTATCATATGTAGTTCTACTTGTAATTTTTTGAGGAACACTTCCATACTGTTTTCCATGGTGGCTGCACCAACTTACATTCCCACCAACAGGGCACAAGGGTTTCCTATTCTCCACATCTTTGCCAACACTTGTTATTTGTTGTCTTTTTGATGGTAAGTCATTCTGACAGGTGTGAGGTGATTTTTCATTATGGTTTTCATTTGCATTTCCCTGATGATTAGTAATATTGAGCATTTTTTCATATGTCTGTTGGCCATTTGTATGTCTTCATGGGAGAAATGTCTATTTATGTCTTCTGCCCATTTTTTAATCAGATTAGTTTTTAATATTAAGTTAAATTATAATGTGGATATTAATCAGATATATCACTTGCAAATATCTTCTCACATTTAGTAGGCTGCTTTTTCATTTTGCTGATGGTTTCCTTTACTGTGCAAAATCTATAGATTTCTTGCAATCCCTGTCAAAATACCAATGGCATTTTTTACAGAACTAGAACAAAAAGTCCTAAAATTTGTATGGAACCACAAAAGACCCCAAATAGCCAAAGACAAGAACAGAGCTGGAGATACTGCATTCCCTGATTTCCAAGTATATTACAAAACTATAATAATCAAAACAGTATGGTACTGGCATAAAAACAGACATATAGATCAATGGAACAGAATAGAAAGCTCAGAAATAAACACATATATGGTCAATTAACCTATGACAAATGAGGCAAGAATATACAATGGGGAAAAGACAGCCTCTTCAATAAATGGTGTTGGGAAATCTGGACAGCTACATGCAGAAGAATGAAACTAGACTATTTTCTTACACCATCTACAAAAATAAGCTCAAAATGGATTAAAGACTTAAATGTAAGACCTGAAACCATAAAACTCCGAGAAGAAAACATAGGCAACACACTCTTTGACATCAGACTTTAGGATCTGTCTCCTTAGACGAGGGCAATAAAACAAAAATAAACCAGTGGGTTCATGCATTTTAAAGACCGCTAGATACGCATAACATCAGAAAGCTAGGCTCAGTGGCAGAGCTCAAAGCCAACTGGAGAGCAAGCAGGGAGATGCTCAGTCTGCTTTGAATCTCGGCCAGGAGGCCAGCAGCAACCTCATCTCTCCTCCTGTTCTTGCCGCAGGAAAACTGACAGTAAGAAAAAGAGGGCACCAGACCAGATAAGCCCAGATCATCCTCTCAAAAGGTCACTAACACCAAAGTCCTGGCGCTTCAAAAGGTCCTTCAAATTAATCAGTCAAAATCTCTGCAAAGAAGTCTCACTGAATTCCAATGGCCTCAAAGACAACTGTTATTCACCCAAATTTGCTGCAGTAAAAATAATGGCAGGACTCATCTCAAATGCATCCTCCTCAGAAAGCACTTCTTGACCACCTTCTCCTAAAAGAACAGTCTCCCTATCCTCTCACTCTATTTTTCAGAACACTGTGTTATATGGCTACTTACTTGTTTGCCCCACAGAATCTATCTCTATGTGGGCAGAAACGTAGTTTATTTGCTGCTGTGTCCCCAGTTTTGCACAGAGGAGGCACTTAAAATATTTATTGGTTGAATGAATGAATAAACACTGCATGTAATACGTAAGTAACCTATTTATGTCCTTTTCAGAAAATTCCATATAGCACAGAAGACAGATCTATCATTTACAGTTGAGTCTATTTTTAGAATTTGGGCATCATGTTTTAGTTCCTGAATGCAACATATTCTAACACTGTTGCCATGAGCAAGTGAGATCTAACTTAAAGCCCAGATCATCTCTACTCCATAATACCCTTCTCAGGAACACAAGCCTTCCTAACTGAGGACTGCAGCTATGGTCCCCCTCCTCTCACAGGACCACTCTGCACAATGTTGTTTCTGCTCAGAAAATGCATGTCTTTTAGGAAACTGAAATTCTAATTCGGATATTGTGTCAAAGACAAGAGTCCTTCAGGAAAAGGGGGATACTCCTGAGTGGTGGTGACTTCTTAGACCTTGATGGCATAAATAAAGGCTCCTCTGCAAGTCACCATCCACCAGGGGTTCAGAAGTGGAAATCGAAGAGCTGCTGCCACCAACAGGACTCCAGACCTGTGGCTCCAGGGCCGGCCCTTGTGTCAGAACCACCCCACTCCCAGCTTGTCTCACAGGAGGGCTGCTGGAAAGTGCAGTGGGGGATCTGAAAGCAGGACACAAGTCCAATATCTGCAGTTTTCTCAAAGCACTCCCTTAAAAACATATATTCTCAAATGGGAGAATTCTGAAATCATGTTACGCCATAAAAAAGCAGGCAATGCCTCCTTTAAAACTAACATAACAAGTGATTTACCTAACAAATTAACTTCAGGCTCTAAAAACCTACTGGGTCAAAGGCTATATCAGTCTTCTCACCCCAACGGAAAACATATAAATAACCAGGGACATAAATGCAGAGTTGGTACTGCTTTTCCACATAATAAAATTGCCCTTAGACAAAAAGAACCTTCTCCCCCAAAGTCCCTGATGGGAAACACTGGGCCCCAGCTCTGGAGGGGAGTAAAGAGCTGTACCTTCCAAAGCACTACTCTCAGATCACATGAGTTTCTCAGAATGAGGCGTGGCTGCAGGTTCCAGCCTGCTCAAACTTACTGTCCAACAACTCACAAGGTACATTTTCAAGCACAAGCCTGACCCCTCCAACGAAAAATGGTGTCACGGCAGCACACTGCTTTCTAAAATACTCTCTAAAAACTTGTATGTTATTGTAAATCAAGGGTTCTTACGTCTATACGCAAAATTGATCTGTGTATACCTGAGTGGTTTTCTAGAGAGACCTCACAGTGTTCAGAGTATGTCAAATGAAGTTAAAACACCACTCTTTTAAGGGGTGGCAGACCTTTTTCCTTTGGATGATTTCAGGAAGCCAAAGTTTCTCAGAGCCGCCTCTAGTTTCCATCAAGTTGGGAACTGTCTTGGGTGAAACAGTTTCCCAGGAAGAATACTCAGAAGCTGGAGTTCTAGCTGCCACACTCCTTTTGTGGGTGCAGCATTCCTGGGGTGCCAGCCCCTGAGATCAAAACGGCAAGGCAGCGAGGTCTGCACTTAGGATGCTGATTCTTGAATTCGTTTTGGACTCTTGGATGCTGGCATTTTCCACTGCAAGTCTGTGACACTTCATAACTGTTTTTTCTCAAAAACACATTATTTTATCCAGTTTCCTAAGGAAGATCAAAATTAATGTTGAGTCTTTAATGCTTCAGTACATCACTCAAGATGCAGGGCACATCTCTACAGAACTTTCCTCTTGGACAAGTTTTTTCTTTGTGTGTTTCTACTTCAAAATGTAACCCTGAAGTCACTGTTCCCTCTGTCTCTGGCTCCCTTGGCACACTGTGTCCTAGATATTAAAAATTTTTCAACATCCTGTAAGAATTAATACATGTACATTCCCCCTCCCATTTAAAAAAATTATTTTTTATGTTTGTTTTAACAAACTTACTCTCTATGAGCTTTTCTAACATGGAAATTTAAATATCATATAAATTAAATATTCTACAGATGATCCACGAACCCCAGCTGCTGAACCCGCTGTGAGAGGTAAGCCATAGAAGAAAGTGACCCTGTTACTCTAAAATCTCACTCTCATTTCAAGTCTACCTAGTTACCAATGTTCTTTCACACATATGGCAATTTTGGGTCTTTCTTCAAAAATGTGGCCAAAGGTACAATAAAACGCTGAAAATGACTATTTTCTGCTCGCTCTCCTGGACTACAATCTCCCTTTACCATTTCTTCTAAACCAAAAGGTTCCATTGTATTTGGAAGATAATCAGTTTTAGAAAAAGGTACCTTTACGCTATTATTTCCAGAATGACTGGATGCACAGAAGGAGAAATTACAATCTGCTGAGAAAACTGCAAAATAATTTCTAATTCTATTTGCTATAATTTGACAATTCTATCTTGAGTCTAGAAAATGTACCATTGTGAGATGTCTCAAAGCCATTATCCTAATTTAAATCTATTTAAATGGAATAGTCAGTTCCTTTTCAAGTCACATAAAAGCATATACAGACCAGAAGATCCTTTCTATGAAATCAAGGCAGGATGGAATGCCTATAAAGTATATGTCACCAAAGCAGTAAAGATTTTAGCCTCAAAACGCCTCAGCCATCTATCATGGTATATGTAAGCGTTGGTCTAGAGACCTTCACATGCTGACATACATACAAAACGAAGTATTGAACGGTGCTCCTTTTTAAAAAATCGAAGTCAGGAAATGCAGACATGTTCTATTCATCTAGCTGGTTTTCACTCCCAAGGTTTTGTTTTCCACACGTTTTACTGTTTTCTTTCAATTTACTAGATCTTTAACTTCTGTGTTCATGGAGAAGAAAAGTAGAATGGATAATCCCAAACAACTGATCTGGGGATGCACTGCAGTTTTTGGTAGCTTTCCATTAAAATGGGTCTGTGTTGGAGGAGGAGGGGTGTAAACCCACAGGAGTTCGCAGGCCCAACGGGAAGACGGAAAGCCAGCTGAAAACTCAGAGGCTGCAGAGAAGTAATCCACCCTCGGGAAACTGAAAGCCAAGGCCATAGCTTCCTCTGTATTTAAAATCCACAGTGCTGACTCTTCATTAATTTTAGATGAATTTCACAGTAGGTTTTTTGTAATTACCAACAGCCTGTGTTACTAGCTCATGAGGCGGCTCTATCAATTAAGAGATCTGGTTTCCTAAGCAGAGCCTCCAGGATCACACGCCCACCTTCACGTGAAGGTGTGCTGCCAAGGGGCTACTGAATCCTCAGAAATAGCAAGAGAAAAAGGCCATTCTCCAAAACCCCTTTCAGGGTCAGATCCCTGAGCCCCCAGAACATTGGGAGAGAAACTCAAGAGAGGGACAGAAACAAACTACCAAAGGTAGAAGATGACCATCTTTGACTGTAATTTAAATTTAACAGGGTTCTGTTATAATAATGCACATTTGTCACCAGTGTTGTCTTAAATATTGGCCTGCCCCTGGAAGAATGGTCTTTCTGAAAGCAATACCTTCTGTCTTTTCTGCCTCTGGCAAAACTGGAATAAGGAATGTAAAACAGAATCTTACTTTCATGAGCAGAGCTCACACCATAGGACACACATGAGGTCCACAAGGAAAGAAGGGAGCCAGTGACAGTGATGCCAGATGTGGGTTCCTGACCAGTCAGAGGCTGCAAGAGCAAATCACTGGACTTCTAGACTAGAAACAGTGAGCTGAGACCCCAAGACATTCCAGGGAGGGGCAGAGTCACAGGGCTGTGCGGACCAGACTCCCAGTCCTCTTCTACTTCAGGGTTCCCTTTCTGGCAGCAGGCAAGAATTACCAGACTTAACAGAAACGCCCACGAGAGGGAATGAATTAACTTAGAAGGCATTAAGGAAAAAAAAAAAAAAGGAGGAGGAGATGGTATAAAAGAGATAAACCCAAGAAAAATGAAAAGAGAGGCCCTGTGAGAACTCAGGGGCCGACCTGGGCATTGATCAAAAGAAACCAACTAAGGAAACCAAGGAGAAAATACCTGGTACAAGATACCTGGCTCAGAGGACAAGTGTATCCAGTGCTCTCCCACAAAGGCAAACTTAAGGATTTGAGGAGGGAAAAGAGGCCAGCAGTGAGGAAAGAGAATCTCAGGGGTCCAGGGATAGAGAGCCTGGCATGGTGACTGGTGAGGAGAGGTCAGGTTTGCACCCACAGACTCCCACCAGCTAGGACCCTGCAGCCCTTGTTCTACGTTCTTTCTCTACTGGGAATCGGTCCCTCCATTCTAAAAAGCTGGCTTCAGAGCTTTTTAGATGAGACATACAAAGAAACTAGAGCTGGAGTTCTTCAACTTAGCCTGATGAACATCAAAGACCCCCACCCCACCACCATCACTGTCACCACAGCCAAACGCACATATACTAATACCCACAAGATTCCAGACTTCTCCCCTCCCCCACCCAAAATTAAAAGCCCTGACTGAAAGAACTCGCTGCACTGTTTTGAGTAAAAGGGGTAGCGTTTTGATCCACACCCCTTTGGGTGGTGGGTGCATGGTCTGTAGGCAGTCTGGGTAGGATAGCAGAGAGAGAGCAGGTCATCCTCCTGGAGCAGGAGGATGACAGTCAGCTAGTGCCTACCAAAGCTTCACCAGGATTTTTATTCCTAGAACCAAGACCTTAATGGGAAAATAGCTGGCTATTTTCTAGACACTCCACAAGGAACCAAAAAATTGAAAAACAAATGAAAATTCCAAAACATACTTAAGTGCTTACTTAAGTGAAAAAAGAAAGAAAAACTGGCACGTTGACTTATAAACTATTAACCTGGGAGAAAGGAATCTAACTCACCACTTTATAATTAAAAATTCATCATGTTTAATGCTATTCAAATACCTGCTTTAAGATTCTTCAAAGGCCTCCCTTAAAAGGAATGGCAAAGTGGGTAAGGACTTCCTTTAAGAGATTCCCAGAAGACTCTCAATGCAAGAGTCTGGACCTGCCCAGTGACAGTCCCCAAGCACAGCCACTGTCTTCTGAGCAGTGTCATCTGCTGAACGCTCAAGGGATCGCTGGAGAAGCCAGCCTATATTAACTCAACATGGGGATAAGCTATATTTGACAAGCCCTTGCTTTTTTTTTAATTATTATTTTATTTTTATTTATTGGGCCTTTTTTGCTGTGCGTGGGCTTTCTTTAGTTGCGGTGAATGGGGGCTACTCTTTGTTGTGGTGCGTGGGCTCCTCATTGCCGTGGCTTCTCTTGTTGCGGAGCACAGGCTCTAGGCACGTGGGCTTCAGTAGTTGCAGCACATGGGCTCAACAGTTGTGGCTCACAGGCTCTAAAGCGCAGGCTCAAAAGTTGTGGCGCACGGGCTTAGTTGCTCCGCGGCATGTGGGATCTTCCTGGAGCAGGGATCGATCCTGTGTCCCCTGCATTGGCAGGCGGATTCTCAAGCACTGCGCCAACTAGGAAGGCCCCGACAAGCCCTTTCTTAAGCCTCGAAGGATCTGGCTTGAAATTATCATGGTGGTTGGATGAGGGGTCCTGAAGCCAGTTTCCAGGCTTCCTGCTTGTCTGGCAGGGCCACTCAGTCCCCCAGCAACAGCATCGCACCACTGAGAGAGACTGATGTAAGCCCTACAACCACAGGCAGGGAAAGGAACCAACAAGGCTGAACCATGTACCTGCCCCTGCCTCACTGATGCAAAAACAAGAAACCAAAACCTCTCATTCCCACTTTAGACACCAATTTGGTCACCTGTATAAACGAACTCCTAAAACCGAAAAATGTGGCCAAAAAATACTCCTTTCTTCCTCAGCCTGAGCACTCACCTCACTCAACACTCACCAATCAACAGTGCCCGCTCGCTGGGCTTACTCAGCACGGAGGTGGGTAAGAGCCCCAGGGACCCCACCACAGCGCTTGGGAGGAGCCCAGGAGGATCAGGAGAGCATTTCCAGGAAGGGAAGTGGAAGTCAGCAGGTCAGTTCTGACAGATAACACAAAAGGGCTAAAATTCTTATCAGGCCCCAAGAGAGCGAGGTTTTAGAAAATAGTTAAGTCTGCAACTTCCGGAAGATTTCTTCTAAGCTGTGGGTCCAAAATGTATATACTTTAAACATGTCCTATATTTTAATTTTTGAGATCAACACTCTGGCATTATAAATTCATATACTTGGAAGGACCTCTTGACCTTCAGCCCTAGAAAACCCTGGGCCCTGTACTTGTTACCTTTGCTGCCAAAACAACTCTTATCACCTAATTCAGAAACTCAAATTGTGTTTATTCCTTCCATGAGATTTTCGTGCCACAAATCAGACCTCATGAAATAAAATTCCCTGCAGGCTATTAAGCCTCTGCCAACACCCCTCTCGATCACAGTCAAGCCTGAAGACAAAAGCTCGGCCGAGCAAATGCATTCAGTCTCTGGCTCGGAGCATGATCAACGGTCATTTCTGTTGGGAGTTTTAGCCTTAAAAAAAATCAATGTTCCCGCTTTACTACTACTAACCTACCCTATCAGGATCGAATACCACTCATCATCTCCCCACAGACATTAGCCTACCCTGGGAAATTAAAACAAAAGCAACTCCTTTCCCCTGGGTTTTCTACTACTCGACTTATTTTCCACTTCGACCTTGCCTGTAAACTTAGCCAGAGCCAGCAGCTCAACCTTCCTTGAGGACAGCTCCCTTCAGACTTCCTAGCACAGCGCACTGGAGTTTCTGCTCTTAACCCTGTGGGAGGGGTGAGTAGGATTGGAAACCAAGCAGGGGCCACGTCAAATTAGTCACTGCCATGGGCTGGTGTTCCAGAGTCAATTTCTAACAGGCATCAGGACACTGAAGACACAAGAATGGCTCCCATGCTAGCTCAGGCGAGGAACAGGTGTGTCATTTTTATCAAAGGAAGCAACGAAACAATGCAGGAGATGCTCGGTCCAGTGACTGCAGGGTGAAGAGCAGGCGCTGTGAAGCCCGGCTCCCCTGAACCGGGCTCTTGGCCTGCTGCTGGCTGCGGCCACTGGCCCCCTTGTCCTCTGCACGGCTTTACCCGTCCTCAGTGTTAACCGGCTTGTCCTTATTTGTCATCACTAGGTCCAAACAGGACCACCCCCAAAACATACACACACACACTTCCCTCTACCTGCTCTCAGAGGTAAAATTATCAGTAAGGTAGGGTCAGAATCTACCACATGGTCCACTTTGAATGGAATTCACCTTATGCAAACATCTGCTTGGTATACTACACCTGCCAGGGAGCCTGTTTTAAAATCTGCCTATGAAAAAACATCACTGCCCCCTCAGTCTAGCAGGCAGAGACCTATGGTGACATAACCTGCCCTCTGCTCTTTCCATCATACTTGAAACACTTTCTGTCAGCCTTCCATGACCGAGGCACACACACTGAATCTCCAATAGGGTTTTCTTTTGGAGCCAGGTGTGCCCACACTACTTTGCTCTATTCTCATCCTCCCTCCCACCAGGTCACATTTACCTGGCTGTGCTGTTAAGGTTTCCAGGGCATGCAGGCATCACCCGCTCACCCTCCGTCAGGGGCATTCTCAACCAGCTCTGACACCAGTTCCCACTTGGAGTTCCTGGGCACCACGTCGGTGTCCACACTGCTGCTAAGTCACACAGGTCTCTACGGTCTCTGGTTCTGCAATTTTCCTGGATATTTTTCTGTCCCCTTAATATTCAGCTTAAAGCCTTCTTAACCAGGCTTGCAAGTCTCCCAGAAAACATATCACTCTGGTCGTCAGGAAATACCTCCTCTCTGGTTACCAGAGGCTCTGGTCTAGGGAATCAGCCCCTTCCTTCCAAAAACAAAAAAACACATTGCTTAGGAAACCAGCTAGTGACATCCCATATCAGTTTTCTCTTTCAGAATCACAAAAGTTGTAGGAGATATTTAACCACCAGAGTCTCTGCCAAGTCCTTCCATTTCCTATTTAGAAATTCAAAGTTTCTGGTGAAGACCCAGGTTTCTCCTACAAGACCCTCCACATGACAGGAGGATCTGACGGGCACCGGCAGGCCCCTCCCCTCAGCTAGAAGTCGGCTCAGGAAGAGGGCAAGTCTCCTCACCTGCAGCATCAGGTCTAAACACAGCTGCCTCCATCCTTTCCACTAGCTCAAAGTCTCTTCCCCGACAAGGCACAACTCGAATTCCCTCTCACTGCCACCAAGAGCTCTTTTTAGGGCCCACCTGGCATGATTTTGGAGTAGTGCCAGAGGCTACTAACCAACACCTGCAGAACGTGGCCCAGGGGTGTTGACGGGAGTGAGGGCCCTGGTTAAGAGGGAGGAAAGAGACAAATACGAAGAGGGCAGAATCCTGACTCTCTAGAAAGAGAGGAAGACGACTACATTCCCGACTGTGGGCTGCATCTGGAAGACTCCAACCTTCAGGCCTCAAATTGGAGCCCCGCACTACTAAGGACACACTCAGTGAAAGTGATGCCTCCTGAGGGCTGGGATAGGAAGCCAGGCAAGAGGGACACTTTGAAATACCTTTCAAGTCTGTGACAAGGGCACAGACATACTTCTCTTGTAAGACAGTGCTAAACCCAGGGGACAGCCCCAACAATAGATTCCATGGACTCTCCCCCCACCCCCCCCACCCTGGACATTTCCCTTCCCAGGTTATTTTACTCTAAAAATTATTCAATCCTTCCAATAAACCCAAGTTTCGAGGAGCATCTTCAAGTTCCCCCTTGTTTCTAATGTGCTTACATTCATTCACTCACCCAGCAAACATTTAAGAAGGTTGTGCAATAGGTCAGATACTGAACAAAGCACTGGGTATATGAGTAAGCGAAATTGACAAGGTCCCTGCCCTCCCAGAAGAAGGGGAAAAGGAATACCTCACAGCAACAGTGAGAAGAGCTGTAAAGGACGAGAGAGAAAAGGGGAGCGAGGTGAGGGGGCAGAGCTGTTTTCTGAAGAGGGAGCAGCAAGGTGGTTCAGTTCCTGAAAGGCCCAGCTCCCTTCCAGCTGGGAACGGAAGGGTGCCTGGACTAAACGAAACCAGGAGGAGAGAGGCACAGGCCCAGGCTGAAGCAGACGGCAGGAGCGGCTGGATCACACAGCACTTTTCAGACCAGGTTCAGCATGTGGCTCTTATCCCGGGAGCAACAAGAAGCCTTCCTAGGGTTTTGAGCAAGGACAGGGCATGATCATATTAGGGATTTTTAAGAGACCACTCTGGCTGCAGAGGGGTGAAGAGATTAGAAAGGAGAGGAAGCAGCTGTGGGGAGAGCAAGGCGGCGGCTACTGCAGTCTTCAAAGCCAAAAGATGGTCGTTTGGACTAGAGTGGTGGCAGTGAAGCTGAAGAGAAAAAGAACCATTCAAGAGATGTTTAAAAGATGAAAATAACAGCACTTGGTAACCGAGGAGATAAGAGCCAGCTTGCATTTGCAGTGAAATGTCAATTACCTCCGGCAGAAAATACTGGCTGTATATACTCTGCAGCTCACTGGTATTACACTTACTTCCTTTGGCACCTATTTTTCAGAATTTCTAGACAAATTTAAAGCTCTTCTCCTTATCTGCTCTTAAATCTAGTCTTAAAAACTGTCATCCATTTTTGAAACATTTATTGAGCATCTACTATGTGCTGGGGACAGAAAGGTGACCGAGACAGCCCAGGCCCTTGGCATGTCTCCTCTGAGCCTCTAACCCCCCCTGGCAGTGAGTGCAACTCCCAAAGCGGAGGTCACCCTACCTCCAGAAACCTTCATAGGGGCCACTCAACAGACTCCTGTCTACCTCTTAGAGACCTTCCACGATGCAACAGCAGCACAAGCACTTTGCATTCGGGAGATTCACTCCTTATTTCTTAAGATCTGAGCCCCGGGAGACATCCTGCATCAAATCTAACTCCTCCAGGTCTCTGAGGTGCCAGAACCTTGCTCTTACAGGAAGACAATGAACCGAAGAGGCACTTCTTCCTTTTACGTAATCAAACTCCTTTTCTCTAATATGTACTGGGTTTAGGACCTACATATGAATTGTGCTCTTTCATTTTTTTTGCTGGATTTTATCCTATCAAAGAGATTGGACGGTGTAGCTCCAGGGTTTATGAAGCCATCAACATGGCCACACGGAGCTATTCAAATGAACATTAACTAAAATTAAATAAAATTAAAACTTCAGTTTATCAGTTGCAATAGCCCCCCTGCAAGTGTTTGATAGTCACATGCGGCTAGCGGCCACCACACTGATGGCACAGATATGGCATGTTCCCAACATTATGGAAGGATCTGACGGAAAGAGTTTCACAGAGCTGCTGCTACAGGGTTCTTTGTTGTTTAATTTGAATGTCCCCTTAAAAAAAAATACACAAAAGTTTACATATGGAGACTTTCAACATATTAACTGTGTCCTCCTTGATTTTATGTGAATGCTATATAATTGAACTTAAATTAACATACACCCCAAAAATAGTGCTTTTTAGTTAGTTTCATAGTTCAGGCTTTGTGTGTATTTTACTTGCTAGGAATGTTGAAAATCACCTTGTGATTCCTTGTGAGGAAGAAAGGGACCATGATTTTACAAGCCATCGTGGACACAGACTATCTTACCCTTGTTATATATACCCTACACATTGTCCAACATAGCTGATGTTCTCAGTAAATACATAGATTAATTGGTCATCTAATTGTGTGCCTACTTTTCAAAAGCAAGTCTATAAGGGGCTTGCAAGAAATGTTCATTTCAGATTTGGAATTTCAACTAACACCAGTCCTGTAATGATGCAGCATGCAGGAATTTTTTTCTCTAGGACGATATCTACCATGTGATTTTATATCCCAAAAATACATTTATACTGTGACAGAAAATCCACCAACGATGCTTCATATGTGAAACTATCCTGGAACAAGATTAGCAAAATGTTGGTAATTACTGAAACTGAGTGACAGATACATGAGGCTCGTTATGTTATTCTTTACTTTTGTGTATTTAAATTTTTTTTTCCAGAATAATAGTTTTTTTTAAAAAGAAACTAATGCAATTATATACAAATTCAATCAGTTCTAACAAATAGTCTGTAGGCTAATGATAAACTTTGATATGGCTGGGTTCACAGTATTTTACCAAACTTCCCAAGCCAGGTCAAGAAACAACAAAGCCAGTGACTTGTTTTATGAAATTCTCCTCCTGTGTGATCCCGAGGTGTGGTGGGCGTGAGAAGGCACCACACCATGTCTCCTCAGGTGGGTACTCCTTTCAGCAACTCGGAGCTGTCATGCTTGACTGCCTGATAATAAGGCCACTGGCCTCTGCCTCCTCTCATGAGAAAAAACGGTTAAAAATCTACTTCCCACATCCTGACTCTAAAGCAGATGCCTGCAGACAGAACAACAATGCTTCTGGTCTGGTCCATGCTGACTTCAAGGTGAGCCCTGCACCTGCTGCAGAGGCTCCCCAGCAGGCGCTGCCCGGGTGCCAGGCTGATGGATAGCATGTTACAGGATGTCCCACACCAAGCCACAGCAGGTTGCCTCCAGGGGACTCCAGTGGACATGCACAGGAGCCATTTCAGGCCTACCTTCCGCCCCACACAGAATGATGGGAAATGCAGACCCAGAAGTGAAGCTCATCCCCTTCAGGCCAAGTTCCCCACTCTTATGAGAAATTCCCAAGAAGCCTCAAGCAGTGTTAGGCTCTGAGTCCCAACCCTTCCCCTCTGCTCTGTGATGCACCTCCCTCTCCCATCTCCATCCCCTCCTCCCGAAGCCACACTGGCCACACAGCTGCTCCCTCCCTTGAGGTGCTCTTCCCAACACTCCCAGTTGCTGGCTCCCTTGCCCCTCAGAGGAAGGAGACTTCGCACTTATCACAGTTTAACGTATACGATGCACTCGCCTGTTGACTTGTTTATTGTCTAGACTACATAATGTGCAATGTGCTGGCAGGGAACACATCTGTTTTGCTCCCCACTGGATTTCCAATGCCAAGCACGATGCCTGGCTCCAGCAGATGCCCAGATACTTGTTTAATGAGTGATAATCACTGTTCCGTCAGTTCTTTCAGTGGAAAGATTTTTAAATTTTATATTTCAAGCCCCAAAGGATAAACAGAACCATCTTGAGGAACACTGCTTAAAAGACAACATTAGCTGTAAGAAAGGACTTAAAATTGAGTAAGAGAATAGGTCAGCTTATGTCAGCTTTAAGTAACAAATGCAAAAGGAAACTCTTATGAAATGCATATTGTGATTCTGAAAGGTTATTTGCAGGAACAATCCAAGGGGTGGGTTTAAATCTCAAATCCTAAATAAGCTGATGACTGAAGAGGGCTCCTCTTGCCCAGTTCCATTCTCAATTGTTAGGATAAGCCCGGGAGGGGCTCAGTGTGTTCTAATCACTTTCTTGGGGGAAAAGCCCTTAAAACCAATCTTTCTGGCAAACCCAACTGACAAAGGTTACCTGGTTGTTTCAAAGCCCACCCCGTCCCACCACACCCCCCTTGCAGCTTCCTCACAGAAAAGGTCAGATTCTTCTCTCAACAGTCCCACCTATACTTACAGTGACCTGGCCTGTGGCTTTTGTTCACCAAAGAAAAACCAAAGAGGACTTAAGACTTCTGTAACTCCCATAGAGTTCATCCTTAGGTTTAACAAAGTTCTCCCAATACACAGCAGGTGTTCTGAATGAGAACTCAGAATTTAAACAGGGGTCAGCACACAATAAAAGACTAGGAATGCATGACCCCAAAGCAGAGGGAAATTTCACTTCTTAAACTTGGAAAATTTCCAGGGTGCATGGCTTGAGAAGATCCCAAAATGAGGTAGGGTCCATCTGAAACAACCACAGAAACTCATATCGGAGAGCAACATAAGCTTAGTTCTAGTCCCAGCTATAAGCCCTGTCCTTGCTGTGTGATCTTGGACAAGTTACTCAACTTCTCTGAACCTCAGTTACCTTATCTTAAAATAAGATTGATATTAGTATATACTACTTATAGGATGATGTGAGGTTTAAAAGTAGGAGCAGTGCCTGGCACACAGCAATTCTCCATAAATGATGGTTACTCATATTGTTACCACCTACCCACTGTTTTCTCTTTACAAAGCACTAGCACAAACATCCACCTGAGACTTCAGGAGTCACTTCCTTTCAACCATTTAATTTCTCAGATCCTTCGATTCATAAACTTGCATAATCTATGACACTGTATTGGAGGAAGTGGCGGGGGGCGGGGGGAGACTAAGAAATCAAGTCCTCATTTTGGAAAAGAGACCCTCAAGATCCAGAGTGGGGAAATGATGTGCCCAAGACACACAGAATAACCGGATAAACCGCCAAGACTGGAAACAGGTCTCTTAATACCAATTAATGCAGTGCTCTCTCTACCTCACTCGAAACTCAGGGTTTCTGTACTTTCATGAGCTCCTAGCATCCCTCTGACGAATGATGCCTCACAGACACTTCACACAATGCAATTAAGCATTACAAGGAGTCTGGCAAGAGGCAACACAGAATCTTGCATAGAACCTTGAGGTGCTTTAAAATTCACACGTAAGAGTATTCACTTCAGCCTAGGTTTCCGAACTTCTTATAACGATAGTTATTTTTAACTTGGGATTTGAAGTTGACAAAGAACTTAATGAATAGGCAGGACAAAGGGAGCTGTCTGTCCATGGCTGGTTAGCTTCTGGAGTTAATGCTTCTCACGGGGACAAGAGTCAGCCAAAGGACAGAGCTCTAGGCAAATTGGAAAACATTCCTCCGGCCCACAGATCATGAATTCCTGCCTAGGCTCTGAGTGGCAAAAACTTACGAGATGCTCCCCAGCCTTCCCCCAGAGCCACCTACCAGTTAACCATACGTCCTGTCACCCGACAGCATTAGCTGTTACTGTGAACTCACACTGTGCCAGGCACACGAGCAACTGCACGTAATCTTCACAACCACCGGTAAAGAATGCACTACCACAGTTTATCTGACCTAGGAGCTCACTGACTATAAGACACCATTATTTTATGTATGAAAAAAGGAAGTCACTGCCAACTACAACTCTAAGACCTCATAGATTATAAGATACTTTTCAGAAATGTTAAGATAAGGCAAATTGTACTGTCTTAGCATTGCTGAAATGTGAATATTGTTCCACTTTACAGATAAAGAAACTGAGGTACACAGAGAGAGAAAATAATTTGCCCAAGGTCACAGAGCTGATAAGTGGAAGCACTGGGATACAGACCTGGTAAGTCTGGTCACCTTTTCATGGCCGTAAATTCAAATTTCCCAAGAGCCACATGAATTACCCAAAAACACACCTGGCAGAGAGGCAAGACACAGGGTGCTCTTGTTCCACCATGAGCACATTAACTGTGGCAATTCTCTGAACATCTCTGAACCTGACCTTTCATGTGTCCAAGGAGGCACTGTGCTAGACTATAATAAATTGCTGTTCTTCTTCTAGGAAAAGCAACGTGGCACGATGGAAACAGCATATTTGGAATCAGAAAGCCCTAGACTGAAATGCTTGTTCCAGGGAATTCCCTGGCAGTCCAGCGGTTAGGGCTCTGCACTTTCACTGCTGCGGGCGCAGGTTCAGTCCCTGGTGGGGGAACTAAGATCCTGCAAGCTGTCTGGTGAAGCCAAGAACAAACAAACAAACAAACAAAAAACAAACACCTTGTTCCACCACCTAACCAGCTTATCGCCCTGGGCAATTTACTGAACTGCTCTGCGCCTCAGTTTCCTTTCTCATAAACTGAAGCTACCAGCATTATCCCCCTTAGAAGTCTGCTCAAAGATGGGAGAGGATATATATACAAATAGAGAAAGCAGCACACGGCAGAGCTGGAATTCAACAAATGCTCTTTTCTATACTAGCCACCTTCTGCTTTGGGATGGAATCAAAGAACAAACAATTCCCTGTGACCTCAGCAATTCCTAAGGGAGACACTCAGGAGAGAATAAGGATCAGACAGAAGAAAGCAGACCCTAAGGAACACCCCGGCAAAGAAAATGAACTGGAAGCACCTGGAGGACAGGGACAGCTGATGAACTTCCAAACTTCTGAATAAATGAACTGACAAGGGAAAGAGGAGAAAAAGAAAGAAATTAACATCATCAAAAGACACTAGTCAACAGATATGAGAATGAATAGATACCAAACCTGACACAGAAAACCAGTCTTGGAAAATTCAGTTTGATATCAAAAGTGATCTACAGTGGGAAGAATTTCCCCATTGTTCTGTTTTGTTCTCACGTTAAGTAATATTCTGTACATTTCTCCCCTTTCTTTCTTTAAGAGCTTCAGAAAATCCTCAGAAGTTAAGAGCTTTGACTTGGAGGGAAGGTGAATCACATGTATGTAGAAACAAATTCTTGACCCATTTTCTTCCTCTGGCATACCCATAATGCCTCAAAGTTTTGGCACATAGCCAACTCTCAACAAAAATTAGTTGAGGGATTTCCCAGGTGGTGTAGTGGTTAAGAATCCACCTGCCAATGCAGGAACATGCGTTCAATGCCTGCTCTGGGAAGATCCACATGCAGTCAAGCAATTAAGCCTGTGCACCACAACTACTGAGCCTGAGTGCCACAACTACTGAAGTCCATGCGCCTAGAGCCCGTGCTCCACAAGAAAAGCCACTGCAGTGAGAAGCCCATGCACCACAACAAAGAGTAGCCCCCACTCGCCACAACTAGAGAAAGCATGTACACAGCAACGAAGACCCAACACAGCTAAAAAAATAATAAATAAATCTTTTTAAAAAAATTAGTTGAGTGAATATTTTTTGACTACATGCCATTTCACTTTGACCAAAACTCCAAGAAAACCTATACATTTATTCTACCAAAAAGCCTAAAAATCTTTCCTTCTTCTTTTCCAAAAGCATTCTAAAACCATAATCTCTATTACACAAATGATACACTTGGCAAATGCTATGTTTCCAATCCTCTCGCATGATGACATTCTACTCACTCTTCAAACCGCCTACAAGGCCCAACAAGGGTCAGCCCCCTCAGCCTGACCAAACCTTGCACCTTCTCTTCCCACTCTTCTGTCCAGCCCTCCAGTTACTTGGCAGTTGTCTCAATTACCACCATCATCTGATCTGAATCAGTTTGTTCATCTCCTTCCTCTCAGGCACAGCACCTTTCCTGGAGATAAATGTGCTGGCAAGACAAGTTCACCCACAGCCCACCACCCCCAACCCGGGGCCAGCCACACAGTGTCAGCCCTTCCCTGACACTCCCATGTGAGATAAAGAAACCATATGGCAAAAACCCCACTCTACCCTCATCATCTCAAGAGGCTGCTTGGTTTTCATAAGTTTAGATCAATCATCAACTTTTAGAATAATTTGAAAGAATCCTGAAATGATTTAAGGGTTGGGTAAGACCTGATAGAAATGGCACTTCTGCTTTCAAATACCTCCTAGGAGATAAGCTTCACTGTGTCACCGAGCTCTAAACCCACAAACCTAGGTTCTTGAGATTCCCTGGCAGTCCAGTAGTTAGGACTCTGTGCCTTCATTGCCCAGGGCCCTGGTTCCATCCCTGGTCTCGGAACTAAGATCCCACAAGCCAGGGAGCCAAAAAAAAAAAACCCCAAAGAAAACAAAAAACAAAAGCCTAGATTCTGCAAACACTCCCTATCCCAGAGTTCAAGGACCATTTGCCCCTCTGTTTTTCCTTATTGATTTCCATATAAAAGTCACTCATTGTTTCCCTTCCAGCTTACATCAGGCTCCTGAAAGGACTCCTTTAAATCCTTTGATGAAAACCATCAAAACATGCGAAAGGCTGGTTCTTTTCAATTCCTGTGCTGAGCATCCCTGGTGTCAAGACCGAGAACTTCAAACAAAAATATGGCATCACCCTGCCTTTACGGAGCCCACGCTTTTCCTCCAACTCTGGAAAAAGCATGCCCTCCCTGGGCAGCGTCTATTAAGACGTAGTGACAAAGTACTTCATAGCTTTGGAGGAAGAGCGAGGGTGGAAACAGACTTTGCCCTTACACTGGATGCCCTGTAACCATAACAACCGATGGTTTAAGTAAGCATCAACCCACCGAGGGGCTAAGTTTTACCCAAAAAGAAAAAAAAAAAAAAAACATTTTCAGAAGGGGAAAACTCCCCTGCACCGACTCCCGCGTCAGCCTTGCATTCTGGGCAGCGTGTGTGGTGCAGCCGAAGCCGGCAGTTCAGCCCATCTCCGGTCCCACCGCTTCGTTCCCGTGCGCGCCAGCAGCACAGCCTCCACCGTCACACCCCGCGCTCCGGGGCAGGGCACCTGGCATTAGGCCTCAGCCCAATGTCACTTGTTAACCTTCCAGATCCCTGGCTTTCGGGACGCTGCCGCCTCAGGTCTAAGGCAGGCAAACCGCCCACTGCCACCCGCGATTTCCAGGAGCTGGAGAAAAACAACCCGGGGCGCAGAGAGATCTGCGTTAAAAGTAACCGCGGTTCTCGACTTCCAGGCGTTTCGCGACATGAGCGCGGGGGGCGGCAGGAACCTGGAGCCCCATTCACAAAATCACAATCTGTTTTCCCTCAGTGTGTGTGGACGGCCCTCCCCGGCCGGGGCCAAGCCCGGAGCCGGGAGCCCGCGGACCGCAGGCTGCGGGGACCGACCGGCCGGCAGCTCCGGCGGGGTCAAGCCCAGACCGCCCCACACGGCCCTAGAAGGAAAGAAGGGTGCGCCCGGGGGCGTCGCGGGGAGGCGTCCCTGTCAACTTAGCCCAGACCGTGACAGCGGAGCGGGGCCCAGGGGCGCTGGACCCCCAGCTCCCCGCCACGCCCACGGCCGCCGGCCCCCCGCCGCACCCGGTACCCTGAGGGGCCGGAGCCGCCCCCAGCCCCGGCCTCCACGGCGAGCGCTCCCTCCACCTCCCCGCCCGGCCCCGGGCGCGCTCACCCTGGATCCACTAGCTGCCTCATCGTACTGCGCCGGCGCCGGTGCTCCACGGCCGCCGCGGCTCCCGCCTCGGATCCGGCTTGGGCCGCCGTCCTGCCGCCTGCCCCCGGGGCACCGGCCGCCCCGCCCCGCCGACGGACCCTCCCCGCGCCCGCGGCCGCCGCCGCCAACCAGAGGGCGGCGGGGGCGGAGCAGGCCGCGCGCCAGGCCCGGCCAATCCAGCCCCTACCAGCGCGCCGAGGAGCGGCCTCGGAAATGGGCGAGCGATTGGTCAGGTCTGTTAAAGGGGCCACCACCCTCCCGGGCTGGGGAGAAGGGCGGCGGCGGGGTTACCTGGAAGCGTCTGGGGCGGGAAGGGTAAGAATTTCTTTTCTCTCCCAGCCCGGCGGCAGCGCTCTCCCCAGCACTTTGCATTTATTAATTTCCTTTTTCTGCAGCCTAGCAACAAGTGAAGACAGACCCTGCCTCTGTCAGAAGGAGAAACTGAGGCTCCGAGAACCAAGGATCTCCCGCTTGGCAAATTGACTCAAATTTGGGTTTTAGAGGGCAATCGGGCACATCTGTTCCCGTCCAGTCCCAGAAATTGGCTTAAAAAGACACATTCCCAGCCTCACCCTGGAGGATTTTTTAAAAACATTTTTAACAGACATTCCGTGTGTCTGAAATGGGACTGGGGAAAGTATGTATTTTTCAGCGCCCCTGCCCCGCGGTATTTCTGCTGTAGGTGGTACAAAGAGCCACACTCAGGCACGTATTTCAAGTCCATCATTGCAATGAAATTTAAATTCAACTGCCAAAAATAAAGAGAAACTTTTTTTTATATCCTCGAAATCAGTAATACGGTTGGGAGGCTTGCTAGTTGGGCTGGAGGTTGCCAAATGAGAAACAGAACAGTTCCCTGAGTAGGTCATGCTGAGAACTGAGTTTGAAGGGCCCTGGGCTGGGATGAAACAACAAGCCAGTCCTGTTCTCTGACTTGTAAGACAATGCTTAAGTACTTGAATGGCACACACACCCTTCCTCCTTGCCATCCCCAGGCCCAGTCATAAACCCAGGAGGGTACCTTGCCCTTCTAGACCTTGGTTCCAAAGCCATCAAGCCCTGCCCACCCTCCCAGACCCATTCCTCTCCCCAGCCCCGGGTCCCAGACACACATCTGACACAGAAGTCACGGCATCTATTGGAAAGTCAGCCCCTTCCACCTAGACCCCTCCTATAAGGAGCAAATTGCCTCCAAAGAGAAACCATGCCTGTTGTTGTTTTGCTGTGATATCTGGTGGGTGCTGTGTTTGCCGGGAACAGCTCGACACACACTCATAAGCCTCCCCAGGATCAAGTCTCTGGGTTGCAGATATCACTGCCTGAGATTACCATTTGCTTCCCTTTGGTCATCCCAAAGGAAGAGGAATTCTTGTCTTAAATGGAGAGGGTTCCGGTTGTGAATATCTGGAAATGTGCAACAAAGGCAGTTTTCAATAGAGAAACAGGCCCAAGATCTTCTTGGCCACATCTTAAAACCTCCACCTGGGGTGGAGGTAGGGTGGGGAGTGAAGGTGGGGGCCTGGAGCTGCACCACTGCAAGGGTCCCCAGAAGCTGACAATGTGCATCTCAGAGTGCCCCCACCCCCTCCTTGCAGGGGCCAAGACCTACATACATATTAGATTAATAGTGTCAACCTGACCTCAAATGGGAGACCAATAAGATCTAGCATGAACACTTAGAAGAAGCCTTTCTTTTTGAAAAAGCATATAATAACATCATAATATTAACACTTCCTACCTTTAAGAGGTTACTCTGGGCGAGACACTATGTCAAGGTCTTTGTACATATTAATTCATTGAAAGTTTACAAGAACCCTGTGTGGTAGGTGTGGTTGTTATTCTCTCCATTTTACAGATGCAGAAACTGAAGCTCACAGAGGATTGTTAATGTGCCCAAGATCACAAGACTAGCTCGAGAAAGAGCCAGCATTCATGACCTCCTAACTGCCTGCTCCAGTGCCTGCCAAAATGCCCTTCCTTGCTGCCAGAAACAGGATGGCTAACTTCAAAAGGCAAAAGAAGCAAATATCACTGATCTTCACAGTATAATATAGCAGCACTGCCTTGGAGTTTTAAGTTCCATTGCTCCAACTTACCATCGTTTGACCTTGAACAAGACATATCATTAAATCCCTTTGAGCCTCTGGGTGCTCATCTATAAAATGGGATAATAAATTCTGCCTCCGTGAGCTGGCATGAAAACCAAATCAAATAAAGAATATATATAAATACATATGTACTTTGAACTTACCAACGAAAAGAGTGATTTTTAGAGTTTGACATCTGTGATTCAGTATAGTGAGCAATGACAAAGGCAAGGGATTGTGATGCTAAATTCAGATATCAAACAAGACTCCTTACTTGGTCCCCCAAATAGCTGATCTATAGGTACAATATGTACAAAGTGAACTAAATTTTTTCAGCCTACAGAAGATATAGAAGTCATAGAAATTCAAACCCAAGTGATTACTCTGGCATCTGCCTCCCTTCCCTGCAACCATCACCCAAGTCTCTCTCTCAACCCAGGCTTCAGCTTAAGCCTACGGTTCTAGGATACTTGAATTATTCCCAATCATGGCATTTCAAGATAACTCTTATTTTCTCATAAAACTTAAAACAAAAAGGCTGTAAGATTTTTTTACTTCAATTTCTTTTTCTTTTTTGTTTTTTGTTTTGGCCTCACCACCCAGCATGTGGGAGCTTAGTTCCCCAACCAGCGATCAAACTTGTGCCCCCCGCAGTGGGAACATGGAGTGTTTACCACTAGACCACCAGGGAAGTTCCTACTTCGATTGTTTGACATTGCATCACACTCTTGGTGGGAGAAATGGTTATGAACCACACAAAAACAAAGTTGATCCACTTATACATCTAAAAAAAAAAAAGGTTAGGGACCCATTGTGCCACAAGCTGTACTATTAGCAAGCAATTAATGAGAGCTCAGTAAGTACCAGGTGGTGGGCTGAGTACTGGTGATGGAGATGAAGATAGTATTTGTGGAAAGGAAAAAAAAAGTGCATAAGATAGACTTTTAGGACTTCCTAGGTGGCGCAGTGGTTAAGAATCCGCCTGCCAATTCAGGGGACACGAGTTAGATCCCTGCTCCAGGAAGATCCCACATGCCACGGAGCACAACTAAGCCCGTGTGCTACAACTATTGAACCTGTGTGCTGCAACTACTGAAGCCCGTGTGCCTAGAGACCATGCTCTGCAACAAGAGAAACCACCACAATGAGGAGCCCATGCACCACTATGAAGAGTAGCCCCTGCTCATTGCAACTAGAGAAAGCCCGTGTGCAGCAACAAAGACCCAACGCAGCCAATAAAAAAATAAATTTATTTAAAGAAAAGAAGATAGACTTTTAGCACTAGGTCTAGAAGAGAAAGACTGTCAAATTGGTAGACCATTATAGGCTTCCACAAAGTTAAGCACAGGAGCTATGGGACACAGAATAGGCATTTATAATTCCTGGGGAACCCCAATACTATTTTAGGGGTGACCAGATGAAGCCTATTAGGAAGAGAAACCAGAGGCGATTAAAAAAAAAAAAAAAAACCTAAGTAAGGATGTTGTCACCAAAGAATATTGGAGAAGGAGGGAGCAACATACACCTCAGAAGGGTCAAGGTGGGAGAGATCTGCACAGCATACCTCAGAATTTGGAAATTAGCAGGTTACTGAAGCCATTGACAAACGCAGTGCAGGCGGAGCTGGAGATGCAGTCTCCCTAGAGCTGGGCTGAGGAGAAGAACTAAGAGATGAGAATGAAGAGGCCAGGCAGGAGAGGAAGCCCACGGCAGGGACAGGGGAGCTGCCTCTGGGAAGGAAGAGGGTCTGCTCTTCCACTTAAGCTGGATGCAGATAAAAATGGGTGTGGGTGCCGATTCACTCACAGGCGGAGGGCAGGAAGTTGAGGAAATGCCTGCTTGCTGGCTTCTGTTATTTTAGGTCTAAGTTGAGAAGTGAAGTCAAGTCATCTCTTGAGGGTGAGTGAGAGGTGGTAACAGGGGCTTTGGGGGAAACAGTGAAGAGCTGGAAAAGCCACTGAGAGGAGTGAAAGAGGGAGCTGCCAGATTGAGAGGGAGAATTCCGGGCGCCCCAAGGGCCCATGCGTTTGAGGCATTCCCAGGGCTGGAGTTGGATGGATGGATATGTCGGGCTTGGCAGCTAGGCCCAGGTGTGGAGAATCCAGAGTCAAGAATTTACAGGTTCGGGACTTCCCCGGTGGTTCAGCAGTTAAGGCTCTGCGCTCCCAACGCAGGGGGCCTGGGTTCAATCCCTGGTCGGGTAACTAGATCCTGCATGCTGCAACCATGAGTTGACATGCTGCATCTAAAGATCCCGCATGCCACAACTAAGACCTGGTGCAGCTAAATAAATACATAAATACTAAAGGAACAAAAAAAGAACTTACAGGGTCAGGAATAGGAGAAACACAAAATAGTGCAGGATACTGACAACAACCGGGGTTGAAGGGATGGATCACGGGTTCTAAGTTGGATGGAGATGGAAGGAAATCCAAGGGGGTGGGAGGGCTGGACTAGAGGAAATACGTGGGGCAGGAGAGATGGGAAGAACCAGACTTTGTGTCAACTTGGAGTGTGCTGGGTTAGGCAAGTTTTCAACAGAAGAACAATTCTGAGTGATGACAAGGTCAGGTGCAGCCATAGAGTTGGAGTTTCTAAAGACCCTCGACTCCTGGATTGTCCCTCCCCTGGTTCCACATGGAGAATGATCTGAGGCTGTGTGGCCTCCAATGCTTTCCGTTCACTCTGCAGGACCACTGAGCTGACTATCTAAGATAATGGGGGTGGGGAAAGCATCCTTCTCTCTAGTCTGGTTTTCCTTCTAAAATAAAATTCCCTGGTCGTCCAGTGGTTACGACTCAGCGTTTTCACTGCCAAGTGCCTGGGTTCAGTCCCTGGTCGGGGAACTAAGATTCCACAAGCTGCACGGCCAAAAAAACCCCCCACCTGTTAATGAACAGAAAGACTCCCACCATCATCACGGAGACGAGCATTTGTGGGAAGTGGGAAGGGATGCTGGAGAGAAGGCTTCGGGGCTTTAGAGATGCCTCGCCCAGTGGGTTGGTGCACCTGTGAGTAATTCCCAGCCATCAAGGAGCAGCAAACGGCCAGCTGATGTCGATTATTTACTTTGCTAATTAGCCTGTGAGACCAGAGGTTATTAAATATAAATGTCTCAAAGCTCTGTCATCCCGAGGGAGGGCCATTGGGAGAATGGTGGCTTCTAACTGATGTGGAGCAGAGCCAGAGTGGACTTCTAGGGAGAAAGACTGTCATTTCCCTCCTTTCCTCTGCGGACGTTCTGCCTTGCCTCGCAGGGGCCCCCCCAGTGCTCCACACAGAGAATGAATCCATCGTAAGGCAGCCACTCCCTTGCTTTCCCTCTAACTTTGACATCATGTGCCATCCTTGCTGCCTTCCAACATCCGGGCCCTCTACTCCACTGCAGCACAGGGGACTCAACATCTGGCCTGCCCAGAGTCACCCTGGAGCACAATTTTAACTCCAGGGGTGGAGGGTCAACAGTGTAGTCAACAGGTGCTGGCCCCAGCCCTGCATCTCTTATGTTCCCTTAAGTAGCAGAAGTGCAGAAGTGGGAGGGCTCAGCTGGCCTTTTTTTTTTTTGGCCACACAGCTTGCAGGATCTCAGTTCCCTGACCGGGGATTGAACCCAGGCCACGGCAGTGAAAGCCCAGAATCCTAACCACTAGACCACAAGGGAAGTCCCTCAGCTGGCCTTTTAACGACATATACATCCACTTAAACATAGGAGAAGGTTGTTTGTTTGTTTTATTCTTGAAAATATGGTTTACATACATATAGAGGAGCTGAAGGTCAGTGGGAAACATCCACTCCCAATCAGGTGGTTAAACAGAGTTAGTTAGAAACGGAAAGGGTGGGATCGTGAGCCTTTGCCACGTCCACGTGGCGGCTCTAGTCAGCACCTATGTGATTCAGAAGATGATGGTCTATACTTGGGTGACAGCTTAGGCAAAGAAAATGTTTGAATCTGTTTGGGCCAGGGTTCCCCTAAAAGCAGAACTTGAGACAAAGCTCACATGTGAATATATTGCTGGGAGCATGAGCCCAGGGAAGACACCTGAGGCTCAGGAACTGAAGCAAGGATGGAGGCAGAGACATTTGATAATGTGTTATTGGCATGGCCATCTTCAGGCTGCTTGATTAGGAGAGACTGAGAAGCCCTAAGAAAAGCACCTTCTAGGATGGGGAGAGAGGGGAAGACATGTATCCAATGGTTTCTGTCCCCAGTGGTGAAAAGCTCTTCACAGGGGCCTGAGCCCTGCTTCCAGGGTGCACTGGCCTGGCACCAAGTGGGTGTCAACAGAGGTGCCGTGGGTGGGGCCTGAGGTACCAGCTGTGAGCCAGAGGCAAGACACTGTCCAATTGTACCTGCTGGAAGCTGGTAGGAGCAGTCACAGAACTGGCCACTACAGCAGTAGCTGAAGCCCTCCAGTGGTACATAAGAGGTTTCCGATACAAAGTCCATTTTCAAAGAGAGGAATGTTGCATTGTCCAAAGAAAACGTTTCCCATCTGAAGTTAGGCTGGAGGAATATTGGATTTCAAATGTCCTTTGCTGTCGTTATAACGTTCTCTTCAGGGAAACAGCGTTAGGCTAGTGGCTTTGGGGTCATTCAGACATGGGTTCAGGTTTTGCCTCTGTCATTTCTGAGCCATGTGACTTTGGAGAAGATATTGAACTTCCTCGTACTCCTGTTTCCTCTGTCTGTAAATTGGGGATATCAACGTCGTGTGTTGCCATAAAGATTAAGGATAAGCATAAATGCTGAGTGTAACATCTCTATGTGATAGGTGCCCAATTAATGGAAGCTGCTGTTTTTCACTCTAGGGTAAATTCCTGGAGTGTAATGCAAACAGGAAGACAATGGGGTGATATGCTTAAGCCTCAAAAATAGAAGTGAAAGAAGATATCACATGGTTGCAGGCAACGAAAAATGTCCAATACTTTAAAAACAACTGAACAGCTTTTATCTACAGTGACTACAGTGAAACTTTCTTGGAGTTTCCAGGAAAGCATCAATTTCAAATGTTCTCTCATGTTGCCCCAGTACAAAAACTCCTATTTGAGAGGTAGTCACCTTGACCTTGGACCAGAAAACAGTATTATAGCTATATCCCATCAGGCAGGGGGAGCGTCAGCCCTCCAGTTTCCTTTGCTCCACCCACCCCTGGAGTGTGGGAAACGCAGCTCTTCTTCCCAAGAAGGTTCTTCCTCCTACACCTCAGCTGAGGGATCTTTGTTTGCACAGGTGAGCTAATTAACAGCCACTGCCTTTCAGAAGAACCAGAGGCACAATGAACACCACACAGCAGAGGAGGTACCAAAATCCTCAGGTGGAGGGCTCCTCCCCCACCTGCCAGCCCACCCTTCCAACCCCCCAGTGCCCCTCTCTCCTGCTGCACCTGTATAATCTATCACAGCAGGAAATGGTTTGGGTTTTTCCATCATGAAAGTGATCAAAGCTCAGTTTAGAGTATTAAAAAAACACAGGAACCTGAAAGAAGGAAGGAAAAAAAATACCTCACTTATTTTCTCACCATCTATTAACAATTGTCAACGTTTTGTTTATATTACCTTCTGTTCTTTTTTAAAGCATAGTTTGTTTCACTTGTTATTACACTTGTTATTTTATATCATCTAAAATTTTGTAGCCTCTATTTAAAAGTTAACATTGTAGGGACTTCCTTGGTGGTGCAGTGGTTAAGAATTCACCTGCCAATGTAGAGGACACAGGTTCCATCCCTGGTCCGGGAAGATCCCACATGCCACGGAGCAACTAAGCCTGTGCGCCACAACTACTGAAGCCTGCACACCTAGAGCCCATGCTCTGCAACAAGAGAAGCCACCACACTGAGAAGCCTGCACACCACAACAAAGTAGCCCCCTCAGGGCAACTAGAGAAAGCCCTATAAAAGTTAACACTGTAGCATAATTAGTAGCAGTACAAGATAAGGGAAAGGAGGGCTTAGCTTGGGGGTCAGAAGAATCTGAGTATTAATCTCAGCTCTGCTACTTACTCACTACATGACTTCAGACATATTAGTGGTCTTTTCTGAGCCTCAGGTTTGTTATCATGAAGATGACAGACATATCCGTTCTCTGCCACTAGGTTTCTGTGTAGTCCTAGACTATAGGACCTAGGCCATGGTCTAGATTGTAAACTCTATGAGCGCAAAGCCTTTCTGACTTAATCCCTAGAGCCTGGCTTTGGGGGACTAAAGATGGCCACAAAGTTTTGGTCACTCCTCCCATCCAGAGGTAGAGTTTATTTCTCCACCTCTTGGAATCTTGGGCTGGCCTCGTATGGTAGCCAGACTCCAAAGACCAAGTCCTGTCGTTGTCTTTGGGATAGAAGATGATTGGCCTCTTTCACAGTATCCAGGGCCCTGCTAAGTTTCCTAGAGTGGGCACCAAGCCTCTGCTTCTGAGAACTAGTGCTCAGCTTCTGGCTTACTAGGTTCCCTGGTTTGCCATAGAGGATCCTTAATGTTCCATATTAGCCATGCCTATGGCTATTCAGGGTGGTAGATCTGTATCACTGCCATAAGGAAACCCCAGAAAACAAAATGCAAATTAAAAGGGCTGGAGAAATCAAGTAGTTAGCCTGAGGTCCAAAGCAAATTCCACTTACCGGTGGAATTGAAATTGCCTCCCCCCCATTTTCCAATCACACTTCCCACCCTCCTACACTTACAGTGCCTCTCACGGCCCTCTGAGCAATCACCGTGTGACCCATTTAAATGATTATTAAGAAGAGCAGCTGGCCCTTCCTGACTATAAGTCATCCCCCAATCATGGTCATCATCCTTATAATTAGTAAGGCCTCTCTCATTGAGATATGAAGGCATCTGTCCCGGGCTTTAGAGAGTCACCCAGTTTCCGGAGGCTGGGAGGGACCATGATGTCATTCATCCATCCAGGTGGAAAATACTGATTGAACATCTACTGTCTCCTGGTGCTCGGCAAGGTGCTAGAGACACAGCAGTGGACAAAACCCAGGAGCTTGCTGTCCAGTGCCGAAGGCTTTCCTCTGCTGTGTGCAAGTTACGGTCAATGTCACATCCCCAGGTCACAGCCCCAGGCCCAGCTCATGCTATAGTCTTCATACCTTTCAGAGTAATGGAGAAAACACAGGGCCTCCCACTTTGCTCCAGCCTTACCTGACTGCCTGCTTCGTCTCTTGTGGATGCCTGATAATTATCTCATGTTAAAAGTCTTCAAAAGGAGCTCTTGGCCTCTGCCCACCCACATCTTGGCCCACCCACTCGCTTGGTGGAGTCAGGAATAACCAGAACAATGAGTTGGAGGCGGGGATAAATTGGGAGATTGGGATTGACACATACACACTACTATATATAAAATACGTAGATAGCTAATAAGGACCTGCTGTATAGCACAGGGAACTCTAATCAATACTCTGTAATGAGCAGATATATGTATACGTGTACCTGATTCACTTTGCTGCACAGCAGAAACTAACACAACATTGTAAATCAACTATACTCCAATAAAAATTAAAAAAAAAAAAAAAAAAGAACAGTGAGTTATCTGGGATTTCATCCTTTCCTGCTCACATCCAATCCATCAACAGACAAACATGATCTAGCATCAGGCAGGACCTCAATGTGCCCGTGCGGGCCAGGAAATGTCATAGTGAGGGGTTGGCCAGGGCAGGCCCTGGGATGTCACCAAACAATGTCCCCACAAGCCTGTTCTCTTCATCTTTTACACAGAGCTGGAAGTGGAAAACTTAACATGTTGAAACGGGAGAGTGATAGGATTGCTGTGTTTTTCCTCCCCCTTGATTTCCATTACTGCGGTAACAATGGTGTTTGGGCAACAGAGGAAAGTTGGATGACCCAAAATAAAATGCCTAGGAAGAAAATTTGGCCCTCTCTTGTGGATGGAATTCGGGGCGGGGGGGAGGTGGTGCCAAAAGTGGGCAGCAGCTGTGGATGTGACAACCGGGGGTCTGGCTGGCATCGCTCAAGGTCCCCTGCAGCTGTGATGGTATCTCAGTGATCTTTTCAAGAGCTTGACTATAGCATTCACGTATCTGCTATAATTCTGGTTAATGTTTATGCTGACAGAGTGCCCAAGGAACAACGTGGCACCTCCCTCCCTCTCCTCCCTTTCTGAAGATCAATCCATCTCAAATCTCAACTTTTTCATCAACATCCACCTCCTTCTTCACTAAACCTCTTCACTTTTACTGGACTCTTCCTTTTCTTCTCCTTTCTTCTTTTTCTTTTCTCTTCTTTTTTTTTTTACCACACCACATGGCCTGTGGGATCTTAGTTCCCCAACCAGGGATTGAACCCTCGCCCTTGGCAGTGAAAGCATGGAGTCCTAACCACTGGACCGCCAGGGAAGTCCTCAGGCTTCCTTCTCTAAAGATGAAATCAAGTCCTGTGACCCTAGCAACCCATTTCCTTTGGCCTTGGGTTGAAAATCAGAGTGGCCTACATCCCTCTGGTTCTGAGTATCTCCTTTGTGACACTTATCCAAGGAGTGATTCAAGTAATTATTAGCATCTCTGTCCCTGGACAGTGAGCTCCAGGAGGGCTGGGATGGGATTTTTTTTTTTTTTTAACAAATTAATTTATTTATTTATTTACTGGCTGCATTGGGTCTTCGTTGCTGCACGCAGGCTTTCTCTAGTTGTGGCGAGGGAGGCTACTCTTCGTTGCGGTGCATGGGCTTCTCATTGCGGTGGCTTCACTTGCTGTGGAACACGGGCTTTAGGTGTGAGGGCTTCAGTAGTTGCAGCACGTGGGCTCAGTAGTTGTGGTTCACAGGCTCTAGAGCACAAGCTCAGTAGTTGTGGCATACAGGCTTAGTTGCTCCGAGGCATATGGGATCTTCCCAGACCAGGGCTCAAACCCATGTCCCCTGCATTTGCAGGTGGATTCTTAACCACTGCGCCATCAGGGAAGTCCTGGGATGGGATCTTATCTCTTCTTCTTTCTGCAAGATCAGGCCCATCATAGGCCCTCGATAAACACTTGTTGCTGAAGGAGTGACGTCCAGTGAGAGACAGTGAAGGGCCCTCCCTGGCCTATTGAACCCAGGGGAACACCTCTCAGCTCTTCTCTTCACCTGGCTCTGACAGACACGTGCTCTATTCAACTAGAACTTGGAAAGGTTCTGTCTGCTTCCAGCCTTGTCTACCAGAAGGAAAGAAGGAAGAAAGTTCCCGCCTGCTGAGTTGGGATATTTTTAGACTAGAAGCCGCCGGAATGAGCTGGAATTCTTGTCTCACTCCACGGTGATGTGACGACATCATTTCTTTCCCTGCCTCAGAAGCTTCAAACTGCAAGTCCCATCAATGGAATAGAGCAGCACTGGCTGGGGGGGCGGGGCGGGGGGGAGGCAGAAACCCTCTAGTCTGGATCCTAAGGACGGAGTTTCCAAAGCCCAGGGGGGGCTTCCTAGGTGGCGCAGTGGTTAAGAATCCGCCTGACAATGCAAAGCCCAGGGGAAAAGGACAAAAATCCTTCCTATATATGGTGGGGGGTAGGGTGACGGCTGCAATTTCTACATCTAATATCCACTGAACTTAATAAAATCCTGCCGCTGAGGTATTTGTTTAACGGAGTGGACTCCCTCTGCCTTAAAGGATTTTATTTCCTAAAACATGCACTATGTAAGGATAGCTAGAAATTCCTGTTTCTATGGCCAAGTCAGGGAGAAAAAAAAGGGGAGAGGGCGTGCTAAATTTTGCTTTATTCTTAAAGACTTAAAAAAAATATCCAGGGTTTTTAATAACATTTATATTTCGAATTACTCATATAATAAAAGCTGAAGATATCTGACATTTACTAAGAACCTATTTCATTTTTTTCTTGCCCTTTTTTTTTTTGTCTGTGCTATGTGGCTTATGGGATCTTAGTTCCCAGACCAGGGATTGAACCTGGGTCCTCGCCAGTGGGAGCACAGAGTCCTAACCACTCGACTGCCAGGGAATTCCCATCTTGCCTTATTTAAAAATCTAGATATAATTGACATGATATTAGTTTCAGGTGTACAACATAATGATTCTATATTTGTATATATCACAAAACAATCACCATAAGAAATCTAGTGAGTATCCATCATCACACATTGGTACAAAACTTTTTCTTCTTGTGATGAGAACTTTTAAGATCTATCCTTCTAGTACCTTTCAAATGTACAGTACAGTATTAGGAACGACAGTCACCATGCGGTACATTACATCCCAGGGACTTGGGTATTTTATAACTGGAAGTTTGTGCCTTCTGATCCCTTTCACCCATTTCACCTACCCCTACCTTTGCCTTTGACAACCACCAATCTATTCTTTGTATCTCTGAGGTTGTTTTTGGGTTTTTTTTTTTGGAGGAGCGGGGATTCTATATACGAGGGTGAGTCAAAAATTATCCGCACTCTGGCCGTAGAATTTATTTTAATTAATTTTTTTTAATCTCAGATATTTTCTATATGTCCCTATAATTAGCACAGGTGAGCAGAATTTTCTTTTTGTTTTATTGTAAATTTATTTATTTATTTATTTATTTATTTATTTATTTATTTATTTATTTACTGGCTGTGTTGGTTCTTCGTTGCTGCATGTGGCCTTTCTCTAGTTGCGGTGAGCGGGGTCTCCTCATTGCCGTGGCTTCTCTTGTTGTGGAGCATGGGCTCTAGGCCCATGGGCTTCAGCAGCTGTGGCACATGGGCTCAATAGTTATGGCTCACGGGCTCTAAAGCACACACTCAATAGTTATGGCGCACGGGCTTAGTTGCTCCATGGCATGTGGGATCTTCCTGGAGCAGGGATCAAACCCATGTCCCCTGCATTGGCGGGTGGACTCCTAACCACTGTGCCACCTAGGAGGTCCCTTAATTAACTTTTAAAAAAGACAAATACATCATTTTTGGACGTGATCTCCTTGCTTTTCAATACACTTTGCCCATCTGTCAAAAAGCTTTCGTACTCCCTCATTAAAAAATGTTTTAGGCTGAGCTGCGAGCCACAAATGGAATGCACGGCTGTCTTCACTTCATCAGAAGTGAAACTTCATCCTCGTAGGGCTGCTTTCAGGGGACCAGACAGGTGAAAGTCCGACAAAGCAAGATCAGGACTATAGGGGATGCTTTAACGCCTCAAAAATGAAGTTATTGCAGCGTGTCAGCAGTGTGGGCAGAAGTGTGCGGACGTGCACACCCTCAGACCGCAGAAAGTGAATCGCTAAACACTGCTCTTCTTTCGTGCAGATCACAAGTGGGGCATCCATTTTTGCTCGCACCACAGTTACAAATGAACTGATGTAACATGTTCACCCCTGCACAGCAGTGACTGCAGAGACAGTAGCCCTGAACGGAAAGCGCTAAGACAATGTGGCCAACAGAAGTTTTAATCTAACCAGAGTGCGGATAATTTTTGACTCACCCTTGTATTAAGGACTCTCGAAGACTGAAAAACCAAGATCTACTGTGGGGGCATCAGGCTGTTCTCAGTCTTTCCTCAACCTCCTCTGTGAATTTACCTGCCTGAGGATCAGCTGCCCAGAGCGAGTGCTGTGTGACAACCCAAACCTGGCTGCTGGCAGCATTGGCTGGGTGAGGCCTGTGTGTCCTGGGGAGAGAACGCAGGAGGGTGGATAGAAGGTGCCACCCCACAGGAGGAAGAGCAGGGAGGGTGGAAGGGTGGGAGGGATCCGAGTAAAGCCATGAGGGGTGTGAGTGCAAAGTGACAAGAATTATAACTATTTCCTTCTGATGCCATGACCTCCCCCAGGGGACAGTCTCCAGAAAAACCTGGGTCCATAAAACAAAACATTTTGCTTTTTAGATTTAAAATGATGGGTGAGGGACTTCCCTGGTGGTCCAGTGCTTAAGACTATGTACTTCCACTGCAGGGGGTGCAGGTTTGATCCCTGGTCAGGGAATTAAGATCTCACATGCCTTGCGGGGGGCCGAAAATGAAATAAGATAAAATGGTGAGGTTACCTCCCCCCCATGCAGGGGAACGCTGGAAAGTTCCAGAAATTTAACAAAGTCTGCACCAACTGAAGGCTGGGAAGTGTGTGCATGAATTTGTCATAAGAGCATTGATTATAATTCAGAAGAGAATTCTCAGAAGTTTAAAAAAAATGAGAATCAGATCTCTAAGACCCTTTCCAGCTCTATAATCCTGTTAAAAATAAAGTCTAGCAAAACAAAATCAGTTGATATGTTTTGGTTTTAGGGAGACCTTAACTCTTATTTGATGAGTAGAGGGATGTGGGCAAAATTATTCTAGAAAGCCACCCCCTTCTTTTCTGCCTTTCTCACTAATTAGGTAGAACAGGAAATATGGGGCTAGATTATCTTGCAGATTACAAGATTTTTTATAGCTATATTTATCTTTATTTTTATTTTTGGCCACTGCCGCGTGGCATACAGAATCTTAATTTCCCAGCCAGGGATGGAACCCATGTCCCCTCCTGCAGTGGAAGCTGAGTCTTAACCACTGGACCACCAGGGAAGTCCCTATAGCTATATTTTAAACTTTTTGTCACAGGAATTTTCAAACATATACAAAGTGAAGAGACTGGCATAATTGATACCTGTGTACCCATAACCCAGCTTTATCAATCATCAACACATGAAAATGAAATAAATAAGATAAAATAAAATGGTGAGCTCCCCCCCATGAAGGGGAGTGTTGGACAGTTCCAGAAATTTAACAAAGCCTGCACCAAACGATGGCTGGGAAATGTGTGCATGAAATTGTCATAAGAGCATTGATTATAATTCAGAAGAGGATTCTCAGAAGTTTAAAAAAGTTTTCTAATATCTTTTCATCAGTCCCCACTCCTCCCTTAACTGGATTACTTTAAAGTAAATTCTACACAATATGATTTCATTTGTAAATACTTTACTATGTATCTGTAGGAAAGGCTCTTTAAAAGTACATAGCCACAATACCATTAGCTCACCTAGAAAAATCAACAATAGTTCCTTAGTATCATAAAATATGCAGCCAGGGACCTCGTAGGTGGCACAGTGGTTAAGAATCTGCCTGCCAATGCAGGGGACACAGGTTCAATCCCTGGCTGGGGAACTAAGATTCCATGTGCTGCGCACTGCGGCCAAAAAATAAAACAAGTATGGGTAATAATATTATCTACCTCACGGAATGAGAAGTAAATAAAAATACACATAAGACACTCAGCAAATATTTTCCTGGTACCAAGTGAGCTCTCCATATATGATCGCTGTATAATGTACAGCAATAAACGTGTTTCTATAGAACTTGTAGTAACACAGAAAATTATTATAATATCAAGTTTAAACACAGTTAAGCAATTTTACCACCATATAACCACAACCATGTGAAGAAAGTATCTAAAGTTAACATACCCAAATAACAAGTTTATCAGAGTGATGATTCTCATCCCTCCGTCATTCTGCTTTCGTAAAGGCAATGCAAGCTCATCGCAGAAAAACTGTAAAGTGCAGAATAGGGGAAAAAAATTAAGCTTCGATTGATTAAGGAAGGAGCAACCTGAAGGTTTTAAAGTCCTCAGAGGTCTACCACGCCCCAACCAGCGGCCAACAAGCCTGTTAGCACGGCCTTGTGGTCAAACTAAGCAACTACTCTTAGACAAAAAAATCTAACGAGGAATGAAACTGACAATGGGACAGCTCCATAGGTAGCATAAATGTCACACTAGATCTCGTGCCATGAGACTTCTAACCCAAGCTCCAGCTCAATCATGGGGTCAGAGGTATTTTGGGGACATAGTGTAATTTTCCTAGGTGAGAAATATGGCTCAAGGATTTCATGTGACTAACCAACCCATTATCCTTGCTCCATGAATCTAGCTCACCCAGCTCAGAGCCATTGTATGTTCCGTCTGAGCCTTTCTGGAAACTTGTCTCCACTGTGTCCAACTTTCAGAGAGGAGCCCGCCTACCCCAGGGTTTCCCGCCAGTGCAGAGAAGACCCAGCCAGCATCTGCCCACCAGAAATTCACCTGAGAGAGGAGGGAGCCCAAGAGGCACCAGCAGCTGGGTTTGCCATAGCTCCTCCCACATCAGATTCTCCACGGGTCTGTTTTGTAAGGAGCTAAACCAGTTGTAGGACCTTGTTAAAGTCATTCAGCTCCACCACACCTGTTTCCCTTCCTGTAAAGTGGGTGGGGGTGGGGTGGGGGGAAGGGGAAGCAGACCTGAGGTTCCCAGTTGCTGGTGCCTAGATCAGTAGCATCAGAACCACTTGCGGAGGGGCTTCCCTGGTGGCGCAGTGGTTAAGAAGCCGCCTGCCAATGCAGGGGACACGGGTTCCATCCCTGGTCTGGGAGGATACCACATGCCTCGGAGCAACTAAGCCCGTGTGCCACAACTACTGAGACCATCCGCTGCAACTACTGAAGCCTGAGCTCCATAGCAAAAGAAGCCAGGCAATGAGAAACCCATGCACTGCAACGAAGACCCAATGCAGCCAAAAATAAAATTAAATAAATAAAATAAATCTTAAAAAAAAAAAACCATTTGGGTGACTTTGAAGTAATGAGTTTTGTTGCTTCCACCCAGAAATTCTAACGCAGGAGGTCTGTGAGGGGTGGGGCACTAGGAATCTGTAATTGACAAAAGCTCAGTGGGTTTGGGGACCTGGGAATCTCTAGATGCTCTTCCTTCCAGAATTGCCAGTCTCTGTCTTCTTCTTCCCATGGAGTCTGGAAAACTTCCTCCCGACAGTGGTGTTGCCTCAAGAACATCCAAAAGTGACATGTATGTCATCATGGTTAAGAGCAGGGCTCTGGAGGCAGATTTCCTCCTGGATCTGCCCCTTAATCTTGCTACACTTTAGTTTCATCCTCTGTTAGATGAAGGTGATAATGTTAGTGTTTACCTCACAGGTTTATTGTTCAGTGAAGATTAAGTTATTTATTATAATAATTTAATTATACTTATATTTACATTTAATTATAATTATTTTATATATGTGAAGCCCAAAGCTCTTAAAACAATGTTTAACAAGGGCTATTATTAGCTGTAAGGGCTATTACTAGTAGTGATTATTTTAACTATTATTATTACTGTTACATACAGGTGAGTATCCTTTTCCACAATTTTTAAAGGTTATGCTCCATTTATAGTTACTATAAAATATTGGCTACATTCCCTGTGTTGTACAATATATCCTTGTAGTTTATTTTACACATAATAGTTTGTGCCTCTTAATCCCCTATCTCTATCTTGCCCCTCCCCCTTCACCCTCCCCACTGGTAACCACTAGTTTGTTCTCTATATCTGTGAGCCTGTTTCTTTTTTGTTACAGATGGGTATCTTTAAATAACAATACTTTAAAAAAGATACAACCCTCAAATCTTGAAAAAGAACCTATGAGGTATAGTTAAAATACCAGATTCAAACCATCCCCCATGTACCCTCCCAGAGTGAATCCAGGTGGAACACTGAGAACTGGGATGACTGCATCATCTACAGAAGTGATGCTCCCTGGGGAAAGGAAGGATGCATAGTGGGGGTGGAGGGGTTTTAGAACAAGCCAGGCCACTTGTGGTGACAATGGTCATGTCTCAAAGCCCTGTGGCCACTATGTGATGATGCAGAACAGGGTTTTCTGAAGTGGGCACCGCTGCAGACACTCAAGAAGTTTCTGGTGATACAGGGACCAAAATTGGTCATTAAGGTCCATGGACCACTCCATTGTTTGGACTCTATCCATGATGGGTCAGCTGACATGGGCGCTCAGTGCTCTGGCTGTTCCGTTTCTTGGTTGTAACCAATTAAACTGCAAGTGAATTTGCTGGACATCAGCCCTGTGAGGGTGGGAACTTTGTCTCTTTCACCACTGGATGCCCAGCCCCCAGAACAATGCCTGGCAAAGAGAATGTGCTGATGAACATGCGTTGGATGAATGAATAAATGGATGAGGTATAAAACTGGCCTCCTGAATTATTTATCTGACTCTTGAGGGCTTGATCAGTGAGCCTAATGAAGTAAGCTGCTAAAGAAGTTTCTGGAAAGGTAAGGCCTGAACTAAATTACTGCCTGAAAATATGCTTTACTGAGGAGCTAAGAAGACCTCTGCCCACCCCGCACCCCGACGCCTGGGCTTCACAGTGCCATGCTGGGGCCAGTCCTAGACGGCAAGCCACCCCCCTGCCTCCGGCCCCTCCGTCTCTGCTGGCTGAGTTTAAATGTTCCTCTGGCACATCCAAGAGGGGTTATAGGTTTTGTCACGTGGACTCAAGGCCAGCAAGGCTCAGGATGAAGAATGGCTTCCATTGGAAGCTCATCACGGAGAAAGAAGTGACATCTCAGAGAGAGGAATGGGGTCTGACTTTCAAAAGGTCACTTCCCAGCCCACATCAGGAGCTGTTCTCAAAGGACAGGGCTCAGAACAGAGACGACAACTATTTCCTTCTCTGATGCTCGACCTGGCGATCAGGGCCAGGTAGAGTCACCCAGTGGTGCCACAGCCACCCGTCCTGGGGTCGAGAGGGTTGGACTAGGGGTCTGGGGGCAGAGAACGCAGCGCCCCAGGCTGTCACTCAGCTGGGATCCGCCACCATCTCGGGTGCCTGGGGAAGGGTGGTCTCTGTCTTGGGAGGAAGTGACAGGAGAGGAATCAGTCATCATGGGGAAATGTCCAAAGCAGGATGGATGGACGGACCTATCGCCTGGCTGAAGGCAGCTTTCAAGGGCACATCAGGAAGTCAGCTTTGGGGGACCACTCACTGCAAGAACCAGCAGCCCCTTTCTTCCCGGCCCTACATTCTGCTCATGTCAGACTCCCCCTAGGCTTTGCCTGGGAGCTGCCTCTGTCCACAGCCTCCTCAGCCTCCCTTCATGTCACAGATTAACGGGGACCCCCGCACTAATTAGATCCTCTTTTATTTATTTATTTTGTTGCACTGAGTAGCTTACAGGATCTTAGCTCCCCGACCAGGGGTTGAACCCCGGCCACAACAGTGAAAGCGCCAAGTCCTCACCACTGGGCTGCAAGGGAATTCCCTGTTTTCAGAATAATCAGGAAAATTTGAATATGAACTGGGTATTAATGATATTAAAGAAATAGTATGTCTCACGTTTGATGTGATAAGGCTATTGTACACAGGAAAGTATCCTCGTTTTTAAATGTGCATTGAAGTATATAGAGGTGAACTGCCTCAATATCTGAAATTTACTTTAAAAGCGTTCAGAAAAAAATAGAAAACATAGCAAGATGTTAACAGTTGTTAAACCGAGGTGAAAAGCATGGAAGGCTTTCTGTATGTTTAGAAATGTATATAGTATGATGTGGGAAGAACGAAAGTCACCTCCTCCAAGAAGCTTTCCCTGATCCCCCAGCACTGGGTCGGGTGCCCCTCTGGTGGGCTACTGTTGTTCCAGGACTGGAACTATTAGTCACCAGGGCGCTTACTGTCATGAATTCAAGCTCTGCTCCTCCAAGCCCCTCGAGGGACCTCGCAGTCTGGCAGAGAGTAGGTGCTAATAAAGGAGTGATGAGGAGGAGGGAGGAGGCCTGGCCCAAAGTCCTCAATGCTCGTTTATGAGGCTGAATGTCCTCAGAAGCAGTCAGCTCTCCTGTCTTCCTCTCCTTGAAGGATCCACCAAGTGAGACGTCAGCAAATGGACTGGCTTTTGTGGCCGCCTTCACAGACTTTGTCTCAACCTCAACCAAAGTGCTGGGAGAAACTGAAGATAAATATTTGCTTCCACCACCCAAAGACATGCATAAAAATGTTCATAGCAACGTTATCCCTAATAGCCAAAAAGGGGCAACAACCCAAATGTCCATCACCTGATGAATGGATAAAACAAATGCGGTACATCAATACAGTGGAATATTATTTGGTGACAAAAAGGAATGAAGTACGGATCCACATTCCAAGAGGGTGATCCTTGGAATCAGGATGCTAAGTAAAAGAAGCCCGGCACAGAGGACCACATGTTGTCATATCCCATTTATATGAATTGCCCAGAATAGTCAAATCCATAGAGACAGAAAGTAAATCAGTATTTTCCTAGGGCCAGGGGAGTGAGGGGAGTTAGGGAGTGACTGCCAAGGGGTATGAGGATTTCTTTGGGGGGTGGTGATAAAAATATTCCAAAATTGATTGTGGTGATGGTTGCACAACTCTGACTGTACTAAAAATCACTGAGTTGTGCACTTTAGTTTTTTTTGAGTCTTTTTTTTTTTTAATTTCATTCCTTTATTTTTTATTTTTTGGCCACACTGTGCGGCATGCATGTGGGATCTTAGTTCCCTGACTGGGGATCGAACCCGTGCCCCCTGCAGTGGAAGCATGGAGTCTTAACCACTGCACCACCGGGGATAGTCCCTGAGTTGTGCACTTTAAAAGGATGACTTTTATCATATGTGAATTATATCTCAATCAGGCTGTTATTAAATATACATCCATGGTCATTACCCAGTCTGTGCCACCGGGTGATATGGCAGACAAAGATGGATGTGGCTTTGCCTGACTCCCCACTTTAAATTGGAATTATGAAAGATAAACCTGGCAGGGAAGTGTGTGTGTGGGCGGGTACGTATGTAACAGTTTCTGTAAATAAGACCTCGAGTCTTAGCTGTCAGATGCTGGTTAGGGCTGGTTATCTGTGTGACCTTGCGAGGGGCCGGGTTTGATCTCAATCTATTTACTAAAGAGCAAGTGGGATGCTGTGGAGAGAGGAAGGAAGAAAACTCCTCCCGTGATGCTGGAAAGATATAATTAAGAACGTAAATTACACTTTGCAGGCTTTGCAGGCATCATCAGGCTGCTTTCCACAGGCATGCCCAGATAAGGCAGTTTGAAGAATTCTATGAAGCATCTTGGGAAAGAAAAAGAGAGACCACCTGTGGAGTGGGGGGCACTGGGAGTGGAGAGGGCAGGGAGGAAAGGGGACAGAGCTGCAGTTCAAGCCAGCTTGGGGGCGGGGAAAGCTAGGGAGGAGTCACAGCCTGATGGTCCACAAGAGAACTTGTTCTGCCGGCTCACCCAACATTAGAAATACTCTCAATCAGTTGCCATGGAGTGTAAGCTCTAAGAGGGCAGAGATTTTCATTTGTTTTGTTCACCGATGCACTCAGGTGGCTGGTGCACCTGTTGAATAAGTGAATATTTTAAAATTAGGAGATCTGACTTCCATGTCTGACCAAGACAGAATAACAGGGACCAGCCTGAAACAACTTAAAAACTGGACAAAATGTACAAAACAATGGACATCAGGCAGCAGAGGACAGTGGCGCCTCTGCCCCATCTCCC
Source organism: Hippopotamus amphibius kiboko (assembly GCF_030028045.1). Lineage (NCBI taxonomy): Eukaryota > Metazoa > Chordata > Mammalia > Artiodactyla > Hippopotamidae > Hippopotamus > Hippopotamus amphibius. Next base: position 47,767,218 of record NC_080202.1, on the reverse strand, counting down.
TCTTTCTTCCTTTTTTTCTCTCTCTGTGTAACTGACACTTGTCCCAGCTCTCAATCCCCAGGGCCTTGGGAGGATAGTTAGCAGATAAGTGAATTTATTTAGCCATTGGGGCGTGCTGAAAAATGACCCCAGAATATATGCACATTTGTATCCCTGGACCTGTGGATGTTCCTTACATGCAAAAATTATCTTTGCCGATGCGAAGTTAAGGATCTTGAGATGGGGGGGTTATCCTGATTTATCTGGGTGGGCCCTAAAGGCATTCAGAAGTGTCTGTATAAGATAGAAGTGGAGGGAGATTTGACATGAAGACGAGAAGGCGTTATGAAGACAGAATAGACAGAGACTTGAAGACGCCAGCCCTGGAGGGATGGGGTCACAAGTGAGGGAAGGCTACGGAGTCAGGAGATCTGAGTCCAGGTCCCACGCCGCCCTCCTGACCGTGTGACCCCAGGCAAGTCCCAGTCTTTGGTTTCCTTGCTTGTAAAACTCCCAGACTTACGTAGAGGAGGACATTTCCCTCCCGCTGCAAATGCTATGACGCTTAAGGAAAATGCCAATGAGAACATTCAGCGCAAACGTGGGCTACCACTGGCAGCCACCCTGCTCTGAGTTTCAGGAGCAGCTAACCTTGACTGCGTGCCTCTTATATACCAGGTGCTTGTGTGAAGCATTTTATTTGCATCCTCCAGAGACATGTGGAAATGGGATAGTGGACTTTGCACTTTGGAAGCAGAAGGACCTGAGCTGGAATCTCAGGTGTGCCCTCATTAGATGTGTGACCTCGGGCATGTGACTTAACCTCCCTAAGCATCAGTATCCTCACCTACAAAACCGTGCTGCCTTGCCCTGTCTTCCTGGGAGATCACAAGGACCAGATTTAGCCTAAGCAAAATGTCTGGCATGGTCCTCTTTTTACCATTTGTTCTTTATAATCAGTGGATGAATTCACAGGGATGTGCTGCTGTCTCCCAGTGTGGAAACATTGAAGTGCCACTGGCATCCATCCAAAAGGCAGAGTTTCCACTCCCACCCCACCCCACGGCTGTGGAACTACAGAATCTGTCTTCTGTGACAGCACCTAGACACACGCATACATGGTAATTTTCAGGCAAGCGCTGAGCAACTAATTTTCCCACCTAAAATTTATTCTTCTTTCTTTTGTTATTATAAGCTGGGGAAAAGACATAATAAAAACCTTCTCAGTCTGGAAAAGAAAAAACATGAAATGCAATTTGAAACCAGGAGTAATCATTGTGTCTACAGTTCTAAAAAAACAAATAAATCAAGGAGCAGCTTTTAGAGCCAGTTTTAAATCATGCAGAAGAGTCTGGGATAGAAGCAATTTATAATTTTCTTCCCGAAAATGCTGCTCTGCCTGGACTTTCTGTTCTGGTTAAAAGCCCCACGAGCCCCCAGACCCAGTGGTCCTAGAGCCAGGGATGCCCTCGATATTCCCCTTCTCGTTCCGGCTCGTCACCCAGTCCTATGATTTCCTGCCTCTTACAGCCGCAGGGCATGTTCCTTAGTCTCCTGCCTCCAGGTCTGAACTTGGCTGATACCAAACCAAGGGATCTTTCGGAAACACAGGAGAAAACGTGATCACCACGACTGTCAATTACTCAGAACCTATTGGGCGTCTACCACGTTGCTGGAGTGCTTTCCTGTAACTCCCGAAGCCTACAAGGTAGTTATGAATCCCACTTCACTAATGAGGTCATTTGCTTCTGTAACTTGGTGAAGAACACTGCACTGGTAAACAGTGGAACTGGGAGTGGAGCCCAGGTCTGGGGACTCCGAAGTTTGTGCTCTTCCCATGTCACTGCTTTCTCTCCTGGGCTTCCTACTGACCACAGCTGAGCTTCCTGAACTATGCCCTGAGGACATCACTGTATACGATAGAATAAAGATGGAATAAGTTTTCTTTAAAACAACAACAACAACAAAAAACAAACACACAGCGATAAAACATGTATGTGAGGGAGAGGTGGCCTGTCTGTGTTAAGTAAATTTGGGACCTGCTTCCTATGCTGCCCAGTCTTAGAGAATCTCTGGCATATTAGTATATTAAAGGCTTTGATGTGTCCTGCAATTAACACACACACACACACACACACACACACACACACACACACAGACTTTAACCTAGAGTTTTCCAAAATCATTTTGCCATGGAACCCTTTGCACTGAGCAGCCGAAGGATGCTCACAGTCTGAAGGAGGACTGGTGTTCCTTGGCCTTCTGTCTGGGAACCACTGGCCTTCCAGTTCAGGTCCCCCAAGCCCCTGGGCTGGACCTGCCTGCCTCACCAGTTTCACCTCCTCTTACACCTTATGTCAACCTTCTGTTCCTACCACACCTCAATGTTCACATTTTCTCAAACATACCAGGGTGTCCATGCCTCCATGCCTTTGCACGAGCTGTTCCCTCCCTGACCCTGCAATGGTCTCCTCCTTCCCTCTTCTATGTGCCTCAAGGACTGGCTGAAATGTCTCCTGTTCTGGAAGTGATTTCCTAAGGCTTCTAACCAGAGCTGATTATTCCCTTGGTTGCACAAGCCCTAGCATGTACCTCTAGTACAACACGTCTCTGCAAAGAACATTTGTCTCCTGATGGCTGTCTTCTGCCTTGAGCTTCTCGAAGGGCAGACCGTACTTGCTTTGTTTCAGAATTAACACCACGCACAAGGCCTGGGACACAATATGTGTTTGCCAGCTGAACTTCCTTAGCTGTCCTCTAGTCTACTTTCTTAATATAGTTTTCTGATTATAAAAGTAGTTCATGCCCAGTGTGAGATCTAAAAAAATATACATGTATGTATAATATACATTTAAAGAAGAAATACCCATAATCCTAGAGGGATCAGGGCAAATGATTCTCTAACTGGTGTTAGCATAAGAGTGACGTGTGAACTTGTTAAAACCAGACACATTCAAATCGCAGCTGGGCAACCCAGCTTCTGCCCCAGTGTGTGTGTGTGCACATGCATTTAATATACTTCCCGTTGATTCTAAAACACATCCCTCGGGCATTCCTTGGCGGTCCAGTGGTTAGGACGCCGCACTTTCGCTGCCGAGAACCTGGATTCAACCCCTGGTCGGGCAACTAAGATCCCGCAAGCCGTGCGACTTGGCCAAACAAATTAATTAACTAAAACGATAAAACGCATCCCTCATTAAGGGTCACTGCTTAGGTGATTTCCAATATTTTTGTACTACGAACAAGGCTGTGATGAACATCTTTGTTACGTAAATCTTTGTCTGTGGGTCTACTGATCGCCTTAGGAGAGAGTTGTAGAAAGGGAATGATTGAGCCCAAGGGCAGGAGGGTTTTTTGGGCTCTCGGAGGAGTTATTCTTCGGGAAGATGTGCTGCTCCCCTCTCCTACCAGCATCTTGGGAGGCTGCTTGTCTCACCACGCCTCTGTTATTATGGCCACTTTGGACAAGAAAGAATTCAAGAATAGTTGCTATTAAATGTGAAAGAAAAATTGCCTAGCTGGGTGTTTTTTTAAGAGGGACATTTAGCGAGCTTTTGAAGTGTAATTACTGTTTAATCACGCCTGGGAACGCACAGTCATTATTTTCTTTTTGTGAATGCTTGGTAATTTTGCCAACGAATGCTGTGAGCACCCGTCACTTCATCTGTTTTCCTGGGCTTATGCGGCTTGTGTATTTTCCTAGAAGAGCTTCAGTCTCTCTCTCTGTCTCTCTGTCTCTGTCTCTTCTGTTGTTAAGGTATGTAGGCTTTACTTTCCTTCTCCCCAGAGTCTCAGCTAATGAGCAGGTCACCTCATCTGAGATGCTCACACCCACTGTGTGGGCAGGGGGCTGGCTGCCCACCACCTAGAATGGTGCTCAAGGCTCTTAGCTTTCTTTCTTTTTTTTTTTTAATTTTTTAATTATTTATTTTATTTTTAATTTATTGGCTGCATTGGGTCTTCGTTGCTGTGCACAGGCTTTCTGTAATTGTGGAGAGCAGGGGCTACTTTTCATTACAGTGCGCAGGCTTCTTATTGCGGTGGCTTCTCGTTGCGGAGCACAGATTCTAGCCTCATGGGCTTCAGTAGGTGCAGTGCGTGGGCTCAGTAGTTGTGGCTCACGGGCTCTAGAGTGCAGGCGCAGTAGCTGTGGCACACGGGCTTAGTCGCTTCTTGGCATTCGGGATCTTCCCAGACCAGGGCTCCAACCTGTGTCCTCTGCATTGGCAGGCGGATTCTTAACCACTGCGCCACCAGGCAAGCCCACTCTTAGCTTTCATAGCTCACATTTTCTCCCTTTCGGCCTCCATCCAACTCTGACAAGCGAGGGCCAAGTTTCTCAATGTCTGGACCCACCTACACCAGAGGAAGAGGACTGCTGGGCCAGCTCGTCCCTACTGAGGATGGAAGAGGCCACAGCTCCCTTGGCCATGCCCAAGGAGGGTCTCTGCCGTCTACAGTGTAGTCAGCAACAAGAAGATTCCAGGAGGAGGGAACTGCCCCTGACCAAGTTCAAAGGAAGACAGTAGCCGTTCAAACATTAACTGTCCTCTGACCGGCAGTTCTCAGGCTAGAAATCTTACCTAGAGAACATTCACACATATGCGTGATGTTATTTGCAAAGACTTTCCCAGTTGTTTGCCATGAGGGAAAAAGAGCCCATTCATGGGCAACTGATTAAATAAGTGAAGGTCCTTGCATATTATGGGATACCAGGCTGTTGCACCAGGCAGTTAAAAATAATGAGTCAAAACCAAACCTGTATAGACAGTGGGAAAATACCTACTATTAAATGAAAACAGCAGGCAGTAGAAAAATATGTGATCAGAATGATCCCGTTTCTGTGAAAGGAAACGATTTATTCAACCAACATTTAATGAGGACCTTTTCTATGCCACATGCCATGGATAAATAGGCAAAACCACACACACCTTGTCCCTCATGGAACATGCATAACCAGGGTTTATCACTAAATAGAAAGGAGCCTGGAAGGAACTGTTCACTCTGGTTATTTCCAGGAAGGGTGCACGGGAGCAGGGAAATGCTTTTAAGAAGAGTTTTCATATTTTACTCTCTATCCTTCTATATTGTTTGGATTTTTTCCACAATAAATATGCACCACATTTGTAATTTAAAATAACACGGAATGAAGAAATGAAATGGAAAATGGAGCCCATGATACAGCCAGGCCTGGACACCCAGGCTTGAGCTGATTTCCCACTTCTGCTCCTTGGGACGCCATCACTTCAGCTTTCCAACTGCTCGAAGGTTTGGTCTTCAATCTCTCCAGGGAAATCAGCTAGAGAAACAGAGATAACCATTGTGGTGGGAAATTCAAGGTTACCCCAACTGCAGGTCAGGGACTTCCCTGGTGGTGCAGTGGTTAAGAATTTGCCTGCCAATGGCAGGAGACACAAGGGTGGGGGTGGGTTTCGATCCCCAGTTGGGAAGATCCCACATGCTGCAGAGCAGCTAAGCCTGTGCGCCACAACTACTGAGCCTGTGCTCTAGAGCCCGGGAGCCACGGCTACTGACGCCCACGCGCCTAGTGCCCGTGCTCTGCAGCAAGAGAAGCTACTGCAGTGAGAAGCCCGGGCACTGCAATGAGAAGCCCGGGCACCGCAATGAAGAGTAGCCCCCCGCTCATTGCGTATAGAGAAAGCTCACGCGCAGCAACGAGGACCCAATACAGCCAATAAATACATAAATAAATTTACAAAAAAAAAAAAAAAAGATTTACTAGTTGTTGACATTTTGTACATTTGCTTTCTCTCTTTCTCTCTCTGTGTATTAATTGTAATTTTTGCTGAATTGTTTGAAATTTAGGTACAGACATCATGACACTTTATTCCAAATACGAAGAACGAGGACATCCTGCATAACCACGGCGTATTATCACACTATCCTAGTATCTTATACACATTCTATATTCAAATGTTCCCAGTTGGCCCAATATTGACCTTGAATAGTTCTTTTTGTTAAAAGGTCTGGGAGCCAATCCAGGATCATGTGTTGCATTTAGCTGTCCAGCCTCTTTAGTATCCTTTAGTCTAGAGCAGTTCCTCAGCCCTTTTTTGTCTTTTCGGACATGGAGATACTTGAAAAGTCCAAACGAATTGTGTTAAAACTACAATTACTTTAAACATGATACTCGGATTCTCCACGTGATCCTTGTCTGAGATGGAAATTTTCGTATGCCACCACTAGGTGGCGCTCTTGGTAGCCCTTGTCCTTCAACAGCCCTTGTGAAAGGGCAATTTAAGGTCTGACTCAATCACACAAGACTCTTATTTGGTAAAGTATATGCTGTTTAAATTTGAGGCGGGGGAAGAGAGATAAATTAGGAGTTTGGGATTAAAATATACACACTACTATATATGTATAATAGATAACCAACAAGGACCTACTGTATAGCACAGGGAGCTGTACTCAATATCTTGTAATAACCTATAATGGAAGAGAATCTAAAACATATATATAATATATGTAAAGTGTTACATATATATGTATATATATAAAACAGAATCACTTTTCTGTACGTTTGAAACTAACACAACATTGTAAATCAACTATATTTCAATAAAAAGTAAAATAAAGTAAAATGCCTGTATATTTATAAAGATAGCATCCTTTCAAACATGTCTTCCCATATATGATTCATAACCACCCGGGAATATTTTTCATCAGGATTCTGCTTCAGTGGGGCTGGATTCTGCATTTCTAACAAGCTGCAGGGTGATTGTGATGCTGCTGGTTTGGGGAACACATGAGGAGCAGGGTTAGAACAAGCATATGATGAAACGTATCTATTTTCAATTAGGCAACTTTTATTTTTCTATCAGAACCAGCAATGAAGCTGGTCTCATCTCCTGCTAATTCCCTCCCTCTCTCCCTCCCCCTCAACCCCCAGCCCTTTGGCCTCCGTGCTTCTGTACCACAGGGCCTTTGCACTAGCTGTTCTCTCTGTCTGCACTCTCTTCCCCCAGATATCCTTCTGCCTAGCCAACTCCCTCAGCTCCGTCAAGTCTTTCCCCCATCTCACTGCTTGGTGAGCCTTGCCCAGATGACCCTATTGAATCCTGCCCCCTGCCCCCCACCCTGATTGCCTTTCCTCTTCAACCTACCCTCGACTCTTTTTCTATAGCCCTCACCACCTTCTCACATACCATATAATATGTTTATTATATTAATCGCTCATTTCTGTCTCTCCCTGCTAGAATCTAAGTTCCATGAGGGCAGGGATCTTTGTCTATTTTCTTCATCAATATTCCCCAAGTGCCAGAACTGTGTCTGGCACATAGTAGGTTCATGAGAAAATATTTGTGCACCTTAATGGGACCTTCGAGATGATAGAGCCCAACCCCTTCATTTGGTTGATGAAGAAATGAGCTCCATGTCTTTGGGCAAGATAAAGACGTGCCCAAGTTCACACAGACTGTAGGGAGATTGTCCTGTTTATCTAAATGAATATAATTTAGTTTTTAAAAAATACGTATTTATTTATTTTGGCTGCACCGGGTCTTAGCTGCGGCACATGGGATCTTAGCTGCGGCATGCAAGCGGGATCTAGTTCCCTGACCGGGGATTGAACCCCGGCCGAGCTTGTAGTCTTACCCACTGGACCACCAGGGAAGTTCCTAAATGAGTATAATTTAAAAGCAGGACTTGTTTGTATCAGTTAAATGTTTTTTTGTCTTTTTTTGTTTGTTGTTGTTGCTGTTTTCTATCAGTAAACTTTAAGCTACCATTTTAATGTTTACTATTCGTGTTTGCCCTTTCCAAAAAGGATCTGCAGCAGCTGACAAGATGAAATGTCATATAAAATGGAACAGTTAGGAATCAAGATGGAAGCGATATCATTGACAGGAAGAGGGAGTTGACTTTAACAGGCCCTTGACAGTAGTTAATTACCCTAATGGGGTACAGAATTTGGCTCTGAATTCTTTGGCAGCTGAGTTAGACGGGAAGCACGTGGGGCTGCACAGTGCTCGTTGTCTGTGCTAAGAAAGTTTGAGCACTCAGCAGGGATGCACTTTCAGGAGGTGCTGAGTACAAGCGCAGGAGTAGCTTTGTGATATCCAGTGGGTTCCCAGCTGGCTAATGTTTACCAAAAAACCCCGAAGTCCTCGCTGAAGAATGCGATCCTTTTATCCAGGAAGACTAAGAGCATGATATTAAATCACATGATAGCTCTTATGGTTCAAGTGAATTCTTTTCTGATGCTCTATCTGAAAATAAGGATGAAAATCAGAGAATCTAGAAGAAAACATAGATAAACACGTCTAAGAATATCTTTTACAAATATCTGCTGTCTCAGATCTTAGATAAATACTGAACCACAGGCAAATTCCTGGATTGGATTTTCGTATATTTGGGGGGGGGGGGGGAGGGGATACTTATTGAGTTTCTACTGTAAATGTAATCCTTTTCTTTTTTAGGCCCAGCTAGCTCAAGGGCAGAGAGGACAGGAGGGGAAGCCCCTTCTGTTTCAGGTTGCATAAAGTATTTGCTAGGTTGTATTCTGTATCCAAAAGAAGCATCCTGGAATTCCCTGGCGGTCCAGTAATTAGGACTCCATGCTCCCAATGCAGGGGCATGGGTTCGATCCCTGGTTGAGGAACTAGAACTAAGATCCCACAAGTCACGTGGTGGAGGAAAAAAAAAACGAAATAGGCATCCAATAAAGTCACCTCTTCTAGCCACCAGGAAGCTGTCCTCCACCATCAAGTAGGAACAATTGATCTGTTTTCTGCTGGTGCTTTTTCAAAACCCAGTTCTTTTACAAAGCCTCTGAATATCCTGTGAGTCAATACTAGCCAACGTATTTTAATAAATAATACATTTTTTTCTTATAGACTCCTTGTCTTTAAAAAAATTATTTAAAAATTTCCCCTTTAAAATAATTCACAGTCTAATGACAGAAATAAGCGTCTAAAAAATAACTACAAGAAATGTGATGAGTGTCATACTGTACGTGGGTAAGAGTGGCTGGACCATTTCCTCTTCCAACAGTATACTTCCTCTTTTTATGTTCGCACATCATTGCATTATATATGGTGGATTGTTCCACTGAGATCAGATTGATCAAATGAGTATGTCTTGGTCTTTGTGGAAATACTTTTTTAAAGTTCATTGTGCATTTACATGTTTCTCGATGACTGTGAAAGTAGGGGTGTAGTAATTCTCCTGTCAAAAGGATATGTATATGTTCAGCTGTCTCCAACTATGAGAGTTAAAAGACAAAAAACCCTGATGTACTGTCCTATTCATTGCTAGCGTGAGATCTGTGTAAAAACTGAAGAATTTCTCAAAAGGTACTTTATTGGGAGAGTTCTGTGTTACATAACCACTTTATATTTTTTCACTAGAGAAAAAAAGGTGTCCCAAGGCATTTTTTTCTGCCCAGTGCAATTAAAAAAATTTTTTTTCATGGCAAAATACATATAACATAAAATTTACCATTTTAGCAACTTTTGAGTGTATAGTTCAGTGGTACTAAATACATTCATGATGTTGTGCAATTAGTCATTACTACCACCCATCTCTGTGACTCTTTCTAGTCTGTAAAACTGACTTTCTATATTCATTAAGTGATAACCCCCAATCCTTCCCATCTGGCCCCCCATAATCACCCTCCTACTTTCTGTGATTTTGACTAAGTACCTCATGTAAGTAGAATCATATCACATCTGTCTTTTCGTGACTGGCTTATTTCACTGAGCATAATGTCTTCGAGGAGCTTCCATAAGGTAGCCTGTGTCAGAATTTCCTTATTTGTCTTTTTTTTTTAACATTTATTTATTTAAATTATTATTTATTTCTTGGCTGTATTGGGTCTTTGTGGCTGGATGTGGGCTTTAGTTGCGGCGAGCAGGGGCTACTTTTCATTGCAGTTTGCGGGCTTCTCATTGCGGTGGCTTCTCTTGTTGCGGAGCACAGGCTCTAGGCGAGCGGGCTTCAGTAGCTGTGGCACGAGGGCTCAATAGTTGTGGCCCTTGTGGCTCTATAGCACAGGCTCAGTAGTTGTGGCGCACAGGCTTAGTTCCTCCATGGCATGTGGGATCTTCCTGGACAAGGAATCGAACCCATGTGCCCTGCATTGGCAGGCGATTCTTAACCTCTGCGCCACCCGGGAAGTCCCAGAATTTCCTTCCTTTTTAAGGCTTATATTCCACTGTATGGATATACCACATTCTGTTATCCATTCATCTGTCGTTGCTTCCACGTTTTAGTTATTGTGAATAATGCTACTGTGGATATAGGTGTACAAATATCTCTTTGAAATCTGCTTTCAATTCTTTTGGGTCTATACTCAGAAGTGAAATAGCTGGGTTATATGGTAATTCTATTTTTAATTTTTTGAGAAACCGCAATCCTGTTTTCCATAGTGACGATACCATTTTACATTCCCACCAACTGTGCACAGCAGTTCCAGTTTCTCCACATCCTCGCCAACTTCTGCTGTTTTCTGTTTTTTGATAGTAGTAACCCTAATGGATGCGAAGTGGTATCTCGTGCTTTTGATTTGCATTTCCCCAATGATTAGTGATGTTACGTATCATGTCATTTGCTTCTTGGCCATTTGTATATCTTTTTTTGAAATATCTATTCACACCCTTTGTCCATTTTAGTATTGGGTTGTTTGGTTTTTTGTTGAGTTTTGGAGTTCTCTATAAATATTAATCTCTTGTTGAATATTTTAAGATATTTCTCAAGGCATTTTTTTTCTGTCTGGTAAATTTTAAATAGAAATCACATCGGGCCCATGTCTTCAACGGAGTCCCACCATCTGTGCCTCTGCCTATCACAGATGTGTCACACACATGGAATGTTCCTTCTCCACCTGGCATTAGTTCTGCCACACCAACAACCCTGGGCTAGGAGAGGGCCCAGGACTTGAACCTGCAATGTGTCAAGTGGTGTTAGCCACCTGGGGGCTGGATGCAACTCCAACCACACCCTGGACGTTTGCCTGAACGGCATGGATTCCTCTGCTTCAACTACAGGGATCAGTTGCTCCCATCTTGAAAGAAGAGACTCGATTGGGTTTGCCAACGAGCCAGTGGTGTGCAAACCATTGTGGGGAGGGCCTCCATCTTTGAGGGCTGAGTTGGCTTATGACTGGCTTGTAGTCTGTGTTGGTTATTTGTGGGCTCCTGCTTCTTCGAGGTGTCTGCTTATCTTGGCGTCTCCCACACAGCCACGGAACGTGCAGAGCCTTGCACAAGCCAGGCGCTCATCATTTGTTGAATAAACTCTGATAAGTAAAGGTGATATGTTTGGAGTCGCGCTGCCTTGATTTTCACTTTTTGATTTAAATATCACAGCCCCACATGCCAACACCTCCCGCAAAACAGAGAGAAGCACCTGTGTTGGTTTTGGCACGGGATCTGTTCAAGGGCAGGCCTGGGCCATCTTTGTTCTCCACTGCGCCGTGCACGTGTATGCGTGCCTATGGGTGAGCAAAGGCACGTGTGTGTGTTCATGCACAGGTCTACTTATGTTTGCATGTGGACCCAGGGCTGGGCAGTCATGCCACCTCAAGACAGCAATTGGAGCTCTGACAAACTCAGAGATGAATACAGTAGACCAATGGGTCTCAACCTGTTCAAGTACAAGGACTCTTCTTTAATATAAAAATTTGCAAAGACTGCCACGTGGACTTTATTGTCGTTTCTGCATTTGCAAGTTGATAAAAATATGTCCCCATGCATTTGAAGACCTTTTGCAATGATTCCCAAGCTCTCCAGGTTGGAAGATCCACTTCCTGAATAGACCATTAACACCGGAAAGGGATAACTCCTGTGAACATCTGACATTGTAGCAACTTTCCCCCTAGACCAACATGACCGAAAATGTGGGCAAAGTATCACAAGCCCCAGAGACCATGTTTGTCTGGATCGCTGATACATCCTCTGAACCTAGCACAGGATCTGCACCTTAGGTACTGAAAAAGTACTTCTTGCAAAAATATCCACGGAGTGGCTGGCTAGGCTCACTCACCAGCTATGCTCTCAGGCCCTGCACACCAGCCTCAAAAAGCACGATGCAAAGTTCTGTGTAGAAGGCCTGACTGATCAACCTCAAACTTGTTTGCGAAACAGACATCGCATTACTTTATTATCATTAAATGACACAGAGCCTGTCCCGGGGCCGCCGTTCTGCCAGCCTGTTGGGAAATTTAACATCAGCCTCCATTGACAAATCCCTTCTCTCCCTAGAGTTGCATAAGGATCGTGTGGTTTCCTGGAAAACAGGGGAAGGGAAGAGATGCTGGTGGCGGTCACTGCTCAAGCTCCTTGTGATTCAGGCTCCCAAGGTCCCTAGAGGACAGGTGGCTCCCCCAGGCTCCCTGTCACATGAGATGCAAGGGGATCTCGGCCAAGGCTGCAAGTCCTAGGCCTTCCTGAACACCCTGAGCCGTCAGACGTTTCCCTGTGATGGACCAACCTCCATCCTAGGGGCGGCTCCCTCTCCCCAGTTTTGGGGACTCTCCTTTGCGGACTGCCCCATCTCTGCTCCTCTTGACTACAGCCTGCCTTGGGGTGAGGGACACTCAGGGCCAAGGGACCCCAGAGGGAACCAGCAACAAATTGCATCTCAGTGACTGGGGCACATTAGAATGACCACCAGCCTGCCTGTACCTAACACTTCCGGGTTGTTTCTAAATCATCAAGACCTCAAAGATTTTCTTCTGCCATCTTGTTCTTCTCAAACTGACCTGCCAGAGAAGCAACCTGGAATCCGAACTTGTCTTGCCTCAGGGATACGTACTTTTACTGAACGGCTGGTGGTGTTGACAGAGCTTCTCGAGACGATGTCAGATCCTGGCTTGAGCTTTGCCCTCACTTTGGAAGGCACCGAAATCCACTCTTTTTCCTTTTCCTAGGACCCAAGGCTGGGCTTCTTCAAAGTCCCAGCAGCGGGAGTTTTCGTTGATCAGCAAATTCTGGCCCAAACAACCCAAGCCCTAAGGAGGGGAGTGTTGGTTGTACCAGAAACTAATGGAATAGTTTCTGGCATGAAACCAGACCCTCTGTGCCAAGAGGTTCCAGGAAAACCAACACATCCCAGGACTGGGAGGAAATAAGGCAGCAACTGGGGACTTTTCCCTAATGAATCCAATAAATCCTTGGAAAAATCATCCACCAAAGGTCAGGTATAGATAGAAAACAACTTTGCAGGCTTTTGGAGCCATTTTTTTTTTCCTAAAGAGAGAGAAAAATAGAAAATATTCCATGCATTGGCTCTCAAAATAAATAACTAGGAATAGAAAACGCATCTATCTATGTAAGAGATATATAAACTTCAATTCTGTATTATGGCCAATTAACTGGGGGTGGTGGGAAGAAAAGGGAAAAGATGAATTGGAGGAGGAAAAGAAGTAGAAAGAGGAAGCAAAAAGGATGAGAGAGGAGAGGCAGGGAGAACTTGGAAGAAGGTTAGAGAAAGAAACTAAATATTTTCAGAGGCAGAGACATGAAACACAAGAGAACAGAGCACAGTGAAAGAACACCAGATTGAGAAGGCTCCAGAAGATTATGTTACAGAGGGACTTCCCTGGTGGTGCAGTGGTTAAGACTCCAAGCTCCCAATGCAGGGGCTGGGGTTCGGTGCCTGTTCAAGGAACTAGATCCCACATGCATGCCTCAACTAAGAGTTCAAATGCGACAACTAAGGAGGCCACCTGCTGCAACTAAGACCCAGCACAACCAAATAAATAAAATATTTTTTAAAAAAGATTATGTTATAGATACAAAAAACAGAGTAGTGGTTTCCAGAGGGGAAGAGGTGTGGGGGGCGGGTGAAATGGGTAAATGTGGTCAACTATATGGTGATGGCTGGAAACTAAATTTTTGGTAGTAAGTATGTTGCAGTATGTACAAAAGTTGAGATATGTTGTACACATGAAACTTTTATAATATTATAAACCAATGTTACTTTAATTTTAAAAATTGTTATCTAAAGGTAAATCACTGTCGTACTTTTCTGCTTACATGAGCATCTTAGACACATGGACAGTCAGAGCCTCAAGAGTATGAGGTTGTCTTGTCCAATTTTGCCTGGAGTGCATTTGTGTCCCCCTCCCCCACCAAAATTCACGTCTACCCTGGAACCTCACAACGTGACCTTCTTTGGAAACAGGGTCTTTGCAGATGTAATTAGTTAAGATGAGGTGATACTGGATGAGAATGGGCCCTAAATCCAATGACTGGTGTCCTTATGAGAAGGCCACGTGAAGATAGACACTCACGCATCTGGAGGGAGGCCATGGGACGACAGAGGGGGGATTAGAGTGGTGCAGTGCAAGCCACAGACACCAAGGATCGCCAACCGCCACGGAAGCTAGAAGAAGCCAGGAAGGAATCTTCCCTAGAGACTCTGGAGGCATCCTGGCATGGCTCACAGTTTGATTTCAGACTTCTGGCCTCCAGAACTGTGGAAGGATAAATTTTCGTTGTTTTGGGTCACAGTTTGTGGTGATTTACTATCTTTTTTTTTAAAAGACTTTATTTATTTGGTTGTGTTGGGTCTTCGTTGCTGAGCACGGGCTTTCTCTAGTTGTGGTGAGTGGGGGCTACTCTTCCTTGCGGGGTGTGGGCTTCTCAGTGCAGTGGCTTCTCTTTTAGCGGAGCGCGGGCTCTAGGCGCGCAGGCTTAGTTGCTGCGCAGCATGTCGGATCTTCCCGGACCAGGGCTCGAACCAGTGTCCCCTGCATTGGCAGGTGGATTCTTAACCACTGCACCCTAACCCTCACACACCTTCCTTTTCAGGAGAAGAACTGCAGGATGTGTGACATCTCCAAAGTCACGGAGTCAGCTGGTAGCCAATCAATCTCCCATTCCAACTTGCCTTTTACTTTGTCTTCAAGAATTTTATTTATTTCCAGCATCTTTCATCCTCTCTGAACATGGAGATAATCTTTCTCTTCTATTGTCTAAGTTCATGTTGAAATAAAGATTCATCTCTTATTGAATTAGAAAATGCGTATGAAGGGACAATTCAGGCTTTAGAAATACTTTGGACTCTGAAGCTTTTCAAAATATTTACTGCCTATTCCTTTGGCATTCGAGAACAATCTAATAGCTTATTACCTTTGAGATGAGGGCTGTCTCTTTCAAACACATTTTGAAATCCCCATTTATTTCTTTTATTCTGAGCAACTTTTTCAAGGCAAGCCAAATCCCTCTTGGGGATTGGCCTTAAAACTGTCCATGAAGTAGACCCTTTGATAAGAAATACATTGACCTCTTTCTGGGTTTTCAACTGACATCAAATCATATAGAGAACACGAGTTTTTAATGATTTCATAGTTCTTAACCCTCTTCTGGATCACGTCTCTGAGAAACTGATAAACGCTGTGGACTCTCTCCCAGAACGTCCTGTACCCTCACAACTTTTTGCACCCATTCTCGGGGGGTTCGCAGGCACCATGCCCTGCCCCTCCCTCCCGTGGACCCCAGCTGCGGAGACTTTTCTGCTGGGCATCCACCTGCTTCCAGTTCACCTTCTCACCTGGGCCTCACGGTGGTGAGTGAGCAAGGGCGGAATCGGACCTATGGCCAAGGTTTTCTCTCCAACATGCTAATGATACTGGTGGAGAGTCTTAAAAACCGCTGTGCTCAGGAGCTGAGTTCTGGCGGAGCTTTGGGGGACTTTCTCCTTAAGACTCTCAAAGATTGGGTCAGGCCAGTGGGAGTCCCAGCAGCAATTCCCAGGGGACAGTGGTGGCTTTTCGAAGAGGACTGATTGGGTCGCAGGGCTGGCAGGTGTTCCTGCTCTTGCTCTCCCGTGCCTTGGGGTCCTGGCACACGTCCCCCCATTGTTGGTCATGACCGTTGCCCCTCACCCCGCCTTTTCCACCTGCTTCCCTCTACCTGCCCTCAGGTCTTTGGTTAGACCCACCTTCCTCTTGGACACTTTCTCTGATCCCCCCGGAGTCTGTTAGGTGCCCCTTCCCTGTGCCCCCATTGGCTTTGAATTTCTCCATCACTGCCTTTGTCCACTGTTGTAACTGGCCCTCTACTCACCTGTATCTCTACAGGATTGTACAGGAGATCAAGGGCCACGTGATTCTTATAATCTTCTATTCCCAAGTGTCGGGAAAACAGAGCATGATGGATGGATACAAGCTTGCTGAGTAAGTACGTGAATAACTGGCTGGTTCAATGCAGGGCTTCTCAACCTTGGCACTATTGGCATTTGGGACTTGATACTTCTTTGTCATAGGGGTTGCGTCGTAGGGGTTGTCCTGTGCATTATAGGATATTTAATGGCATCCCTGGCTTCTACCCACCACATGCCCGTAGCACCCCCACCCAAATGTGACAAATAAAAGTGTCTCCAGACACAGCCCAGTGACCCCTGGGAGGTAAAATCGCCCTGGTAGAAAACCACTGCGCGGGCTTCCTAGGTGGCGCAGTGGTTGAGAATCCGCCTGCCAATGCAGGGAACACGGGTTCGATCCCTGCTCCAGGAAGATCCCACATGCCACGGAGCAACTAAGCCTGTGCACCACAACTACTGAGCCTATGCTCTTAAAAAAAAAAAAAAGAAAGAAAACCACTGCGTGAATGAATGAATGAATATTGACCTTGGGGTCACTTTGCCCATCTTGAGTCTATGTCAGGGAGTGAGAGTTCGGCCGATCAATTTCCGCTGGTGGAGACCTCAGCATGTGCTCATGAAATGGGTGTCTGCGGCTCCTCAGCAGGGGGAGGGGAAAAAGTCCACTCCACCTTTTCTAAGTGGTCTCTTCTCTAATGATCTAATTACAACGTGAGGACACAAGAGGGAGCTCTAACTAACAAGTTTCGCAGCGGAGAAAACATCCTTCCTCCCCTGGAAATGGTGCCAGGACCCTCCCGTTCTGTGATCAGATCAGGCTTAGATGCTTGGTTACGGCATCGGGTTAGGACGTTGGAACCAGGATCCGGGGTTTAGAGAGATTTTAGCCATTAAATATACCCAAAGAAAGACCCCTGCGTGTGTGGTGACCTCCTCAGACGGATACACTGAGGGGAAGACTCAAGACCCAGTTATGCTCTGTAAATAAGTCAGAAGCAGTATGAACAGTGTCTCCCCAGCTTCCCCAGAAGTGGCCCTGCCCTGGTGCCAGCAGGGGACTGAGGAGTCGACACGGGGTCTCAGGGCGCTCCCCAAATCACTGACACAACGACTGTCAGGTTTGAAGGCTGTTAGCGATTGTCTAATCCTTTGTCTCTCTCTGCCCTGAGTCCATGGCCCTGAAAACTGGGAAACTGTATGATATCTTTGTGATACAACATTGTGTGTGTGCATGTGTGTGTGTGTCCACAGCTTCCATCATATTTTGAAAGGACTCTAAACCCTCCAAATGTTAAGAACTGTTAGTCTAACCTCCTCATCTCACAGGAAGAATCTAAGAGGCGCCTTCAAGTTTCTGCAGCTGTGAGCTGGCAATCAGGACACACACCCAGATCTCCTCTGCCTGCAGGCCCAGAGGGTGGTGCTGCGATGGGACCCTGGCCTGTGGGACAGGGAGGTCTGGTCTGAGGCCACAGGGGAGGGTGGGTCCTGAGGCTTGGGGGTGGGGTGTGGAGAGGGGGCTTTGCCAGTAGGGTTACCAGATAAAACGTAAGATGCCTAAAGTTGAATTTCAGAAAAATGAATGCTTTTATAGTATAAATATGTCCCCGATGTTACAAGGGACATACTTATACTCAAACATTATTTTTGTTGTTTATCTGAAATTCAAATGTAACTGGGTTTCCTGGTTTTCTTTATTTTGTGGGGGGGGGGGTTGTTACTGTTTTTAGCTCAATCTGACAACGGCGTAGCAGGCTTCGGCTGGGAAGCAAACGCTGACGCACCAGCCGATGGGTGCTAATGACTCCGTGTTGGAGACTCAGATTACCTCTGACTTCAGGGAAGCCCACCGAGGCCCTGGCCTGCCAATAGCACCTGCTTGGTTCCCTCTGCGACCTTGGATGCTCTGAGGCGTCCCCGGCACGACAGATATTCTATATGCGTGTGGCCTCTCAGAAGATGACATCTCACAGGTCTGTGAAGAGTAAAGACTGAATTTATTTGATACAACACCCCGCGGGGCCCCTGCACTGTGTCGCTGAGGAGGTGGGGGAGGGGCTCAGGTGGGTGGGCTCGCGAGCGCAACCCCACCATAGGACAGCCGCCGCCCCTCGTCCACCCACTCGGGACACCATCAGAAACACCTGAAGACCTTGGGAGACCATTCCTTTAGTAAGGAATAAATAACGAGAAAATTAGAAAGAAAAATAGGCATTTCATTTTCCTATTAAAAAAAAAAATATTGGCTGGAGGCAACCACCTGCCTGTTCTTCGGCCTTCAGCAGAGTAGAGGAAAAGAAAGCAAGGGGACCGAAAACCAGCTTAAGGACATCTGTGATTTGTCCAACTTCATTTTTTGTTTGGTGCCTTGCCCGGGATGAACCGTGTCTTCACGTTGGCATCTCAGAAGGGTTGCTCCCAAGCAGCCCTGTTTTCCCACTTGTGTCAGGTGAGGTCGTAGAGGGGACAGGGTGCAGCTGATTGGTCTGTGCTGTGCACTTCCAAGGAACAAGGACTGCCCAAGAACCACAGACCCTTGAAGGACCAAAGGCAAAGAGAAAAACTAGCCCCTAAGCCAGGCCATCAGGAGGAATCGACTGAAAAACAGAAACTGGTTTCTGTGTATGAGGGTACTTGGGAAAGTTCTTGATCTCCGTACAAGACAAAATATTCAAGTTTCAAAAGATCCCAATGGCCAGTTTACTCTGAACCTCCTGCAGTTGCTCTCCACTCCTGAGGATGCTCCAACATGGTGGGAGGCAGGCCGTGTGGGAAATTAATCAGCCCCTCTGTTAGCTCTTTATACCCAACATAAATGTAGTTAAGATGGATTTAAGAACTGGTGACTCGGCCTGAGGAATTACTGCGTTCAGTGGGCGCAGGGCAGTTTCATAAATAAGTGCACAAAACTCTTGGAATACAGGAATCATCTGCTCAGGAATGTGGGTGTCCTCCCAGGGAGGAGCGTGTGCCCTCGGAGTCCTAAGTTCCATCAAGGGAGCCTTCCGTTCTCTGCAGCGACAAGAGACAAGACATGCTGTGGTCACACCCTTCAGGATTGAAGACCGGCCTGGTGCAAAGATATGCAAAACTGCAGATAGCACTTGTCCAAGGATTTGTCTTCCACAGGCATACCCCACCCTGTGGGGGCAGCTCCTGCCCACACTCATTTTCCCCTTCTCTCCACGCCTGCTCTGTAGGGCCTGCAGCCTCTGCTCCCCACAGGCACGCTGCACATCAGGCTAGCAACCGATTTCATCAGGCACCCGCTGTGCACCTGGCACGAGCACATGTGCACCCACAGAGGGAGACTAGGAAAGTTAGGGAGACCTGGCGTCTTGCTCCAGTTCTACCTCTCACATGAAGTGAACTTTCTCTAGGTCTGTTTTTAACTTTCAAAAATTAAAGACTGAACTCAAATGATCAAACTGAAATGTTTTTAAATTATATGATTCTGCCTCAAAAAGGAATGAAATTCTATGTCATTTCAACATGGATAAACTTGAAAACATTATGCTAAGTGAAATAAACTAGACACAAAAGGAATAAATATGGGCTTCCCTGGTGGCGCAGTGGTTAAGAATCTGCCGGCCAACGCAGGGGACACGGGTTCAAGCCCTGGTCCGGGAAGATCCCACATGCGGTGGAGCAACTAAGCCCGTGCGCCACAGCTACTGAGCCCACACACCACAGCTACTGAAGCCCGTGTGCCGAGAGCACATGCACCACAATGAAGAGTAGCCCCTGCTCGCTGCAACTAGAGATAAGCCTGCACACAGCAACAAAGACCCAATGCAGCCAAAAATAAATAAATATTTTTTTTTAAAAAAGGAACAAATACTGTATGATTCCACTTAGATGGGGTACCCAGAAGAGCCAAGTTCATAGAGACAGGAAGTAGAATGGTGGCTGCCATTCTGGGAGGAGGGGGGAATAGGAAGTTAGGGCTTCACAGTTGCAGAGTTTCTGTTTGGGCCGATGAAAAGTTCTGTGGTTGCACAATAATGAGAATATACTTCATGCCACTGAATGGTACACTGAAAAATGGGGAAGATGGCAGTTTCTTGTTCTGTATATTTTGCCACAATAAAAAGTGAAAGAAAACTTAAAAAAAAACCTCCAGATGTCACCTTGCAGGGTTCTCTAACTGCTCCACCTATACGCCTGTCGGTGACTGGACCCCCGTCTGACCCAGGCACTCTTCTTTCTGCTGAGGATCCAAGAGCCTGCCCCCAAGAATTTTATATCCTATCAATCACTGATAAACAATGTTACCATGAAGTTGAAGGTGGCAGAGGTCCTGACAAACTGCAGGAGTTGAGAGGTGGTGAGAGGACCCTAGCCGGGCAGCGAGGGGGGATGGATTGTGATGAATGGACAGAGTAAAGGGGCAAGAGTGGAGTATGCTGGGAAACACTGGGGTAGAGGGGCCCTGGGCAACAGTGAGTCTGGAGGAGCAGGCAGCACCTGAGTGCATGGCTGTGGGCCCTCCGCGAGCTCAGGGTGCTCTGCTGCAGGTGGATCTCAGGGGGAGGCAGGAGCAGAAGTTGTGGGGATTGGCCAGAGTCTTGGGAACCCCATGGCCAGGCTGTCCGTCTCCCTGAGGGTTGGCTGAGATGGGGTCTCTGTTTTGTTCTGATCCTGTCGGGTCTGAGGAGCCTCTTGGAACAGGATGCAGGTCCATGGGGCTCCCGCTGGAAGGTCAAGGCTCTGTCCCCTCCTTTGCCAGGAGACCCAGGCTAGCTGGCCAAGAGAGCTGTGCTGGCCCCCTGGGGCTGGAGGCCTGCCAGCCCTGGCAGCTACTCTAGCTCCATTTCCTCTGCTCGTCCAGCCGCTCTGCAGGCCTCAGACCAAGTCCTTCCCCAGACACCTCCACTCTCCCCTCCAGGGGAAGTGAGCGCTCGGGGAGCTGCTGCAGGACCAGCTCCAAAGATGGGAAGGGCTGGACCACAGTCATCCGGGCCTTGGGGATTTGGAATTAAAGGCTAACGTGCTCACGTCCAAGGGTGTGCTTGTCTGTGTTTAAATCAGAGGCCAGCTGTCAGGCACCCGAGTACAGCCAAGAAATCGCCCCACTTCTGGCTAGAACATGGTGTGGACACTCTCAAAGGTCATTTTGCTTCTAACACTCCTGGGATCTCTACTTCCTGCTTCACTTCCAATGAACTAGATCTGTGCTGGGTGCTGGCTTAATGCTTGCAACACCCAAGTGAGAGGGTTCTATTTCCTCCAGTTTACAGATGAGGAAACCAAGGCCTGGAGAGGTTAGGAAATCTGCCCAAAGCGACATGTCTAATAAATAGCTATCAGGGAAAAGTCAAGTTTTAATGGGAGGTCTCTGCTTCCTAAGTCAATGTGTGGCTTGGGCTGAATCCTGTGCTTTGGGTAAGCAACTGCTACATTCCCCTCATGTGACAGGGGCATTTCAGGGCCAAGTGAAGTAAATTCCCCATCCATCCCCTATGCTGCTGGAGTGTTAGATGGAAAGCACTTTGAAACAAGCATCTAGCTTTTCTATGATAGTTTGCAGTCTGCAAAGTACTTTGCACATGCGTTTCTCATTTAACCCTTAAGACGCTCCTTAATAGACTGATATTACTGTTCTGTTGTCATCAGCATCTCCAGTTCACAGATGGGGAAGCTTAGGCTTGGCCGGAGAGCTGGAACTCATGCCCCGGTGTCGTGATCCCACCTCCAGGGCTGTTCCCATCGCAGTCCAGCTGCCTCCGGGCTCCCGGGGAGGAAGGGGGTGAGTTGTAACTAGGAACTGCCTTTTTTCAGTAAGAAGGCAAGTTCGTTCCAAGATCCTGAGACCCACTCAGGTCCAGATTCACCCCTTTAAGTACAGGGTGTTCTCGTTCACGTTATCTGTCTGCCTGAGCCACAAATACAATTTATAAACAAGGCAAAAATGGCAGAGGAAAAATGAAGTCAGAGTGTGCCGTTGAAGCCAGTCAAACAATACTAAATTAGTATTTGGCTAAGTGGTTATCTCATTGTTAAGATATTTCCTCCAATATGTTTTCAGAAGCAACAGCCATTAAACAACTGGGAATGATCGCCAGGTTTGATTTCAGGAAGGAAATCCCCTCCCATCTCCCTGCTGGGCAATTCAATTAATTTTCTCCTGACCCTCACCAGCTGATTATTAGGGAAACTATACCTGCTTCTTTTATAAACAAGACGCATTTGCTTAAAGATTCAAAATGCCTTTCCCAACGGCTGGGAATCCCTGAGCTCCCGCCAAAAGGCTTTATTATTTCGGGGGGCAGGACCAGCCGTGGGTGACCTCTCGGGAGCACTCTGCGAGCAGACTCCTGGGCCCATGGGTCAGCTTCTGGGAAAAGGGAAAGTTCTGTCTGTCCTAGAGCTTGGAGCTTTTGTCCAGAGAGACTGTCTGGACTGGAGACAAAATAAGTCGGTCCTGCAGGTCCAGCAGACCTGCCTTGGCTGGACACACCCATGATTATTGCAGCAGAAGAACATTTCTTTATCTGGGTCCCACAAGGCCCACGGAGCAAAGTTCTCACTTTCTACTCTCTCAAGGCCATGATGGCTGGGACACTGACATCACTTCTTGGAGGGAGTCTTGTGTTATAGACTAGCCGGGGAATCTGGAGACCTAGGTTTCTAGTCCTGGCTCTGCTATCAACAAGCTGGGTGATCCTGGCCAAGCTGTTCTGCCAGTTCAGGCCTCGGTTTTCTCATCTATAAATTGGGCCCCCTTTCCTTCCAATGCAACAGTTTCTGATTTCAGGAGTCTCGGTGGGCTTAGGCTAGAAAAAGACATTCATTTTACTCCTCTTTTCCTTAAATCGATAGCCTTCCTCCATAAAAAGAATGTCAGCGGCTTCCTGTCTGTCAAAGGCATAATGAGTTCTCTGTTTTACAAGAATTCAGACTCAGGCAAAACAAAGGAAGCTGGGGGCCCATTGGAAGGGCTACCAGCAATCTTGCTGAAAGTTCTTCCCAGACCTTAAAGAAGCAGTTTGAGAGACAAACCCCTCATTTCTTAAGATGTTAGCTGCCCAGTTAGTTAACTCCTGTGCTGCTGGGTAGCTCATAAAAAGGTTGGGAGTAGGAAGGTAGGGGGAGATGGGTCTCTGCAAAACTTGAACTTGGACCTCTGCGCTTCTTTTAAACATTCCCATCTGCCAAGTGGCAGCTTCCTAAATCCCGTTTCCTACAGAAGGGCACTTCATAATGAGGTGCTCGAGTTCTTCCCAAGCAAGCCCTAACTTACCTTTCCCAGTCACTTGTCACTGGCACCCTCGTCTGCTCCCATTCTGAGCTGCTGGAGATTGTTCCATCCCTCACACCTCTGCCCTGCTGATATTTCTACCTGGGGGCTCATTTTTCATGGCCCATCCAAATGACCCCTCCTTAGTGAAGAGGCAGCTGCCAGGCTGGGTGCAGCACCTCTCTTCCCTTTTTCCATGGTTTCTGGAGTAGCTGTTATCACTTTGCTTTCTGAGCTAACTCATCTGATTCCCTCACTGGATCAAAGACCTTGCGTGTCCCCCGCAGCAGAGGGCCTGGTGTGTGAGGGTGACTGTCGGATGCTTCACTTCTCCAAGTACACCCCTTGAATCTGCCTCACTTCCCAAGGACTTGGATTCAGACGAAGTGTGGACTCTGCTCACCTAGAGCTAAGTGGCCTAGATTCCCAACCCTGCAGGGGACTTCCAGGCTCTCCCTGCACAAGTGGCCTGAGACGTAATGATGGAAACAGTGGGAGAGAATTTCAAAACCACGACTGGCATAGAAAACCTGGCTAGCCTGAGGATCAGGCTAGTCGGCGGAGCCCAGGCTCCTGGTCTAAAACAGATGAGGCTAGTGCAGGGGTGCAATGGCTGGGGCTGCAGAACCCGGGTGAGTCTGGAAACATTTCACGGTTCAGTGGACTGTTTTTAAAAAGAAAATAATGCATATGAAATGGGTACTTACAGAATATCTATTTTCCACGAAATCTGCAAAACAAAGGATAACATGGAGGTGAGCAATACAAAGAGCACGTGTTAGGCTGCCCCCCACCCCCGCAGCATCTCAGGAGCTGAGCCGGTGAAGGAAAGAGGGAGGGAGGGGCGGCGGTGCAGGGTGCCAGGCCCTCAAGCTTACTGGGCGCCCAGGTTTATGGCTCCTCTTTTGCCCACAGACAGCTTCCCCGGGCCCTGTAGCTCCATGGGACGAGCATGTAAGGTCCCAGGCAGCTCATCTGACAGTTTTTTAAAAAACTAATAACACATGTTATTTTAGGGAAAGATCCTGAAAATTACAGAAAAGTAGACAGCAGGTAAAAATGATCTCTGGTTCCACTGTTGACTGAAATGTCTTCCAGTCGTTTTCCACTAAGAGTAGGGGTTTTTTTTTGGGGGGGGGGGATGTAATTATACAGTTTATGTCATTTTATAGTCTCTTTTTCATAGAATGTGATTTTATAAACATTTCTGGTACCTTCTTAAACAGAATTGTTAGGAACTGCATAATAATCTTTCAATGGATACGCAATTGTTTACTTAACCAGTTCCTTACTTTTAAAAATTTAGGTTCTTTCCAAGTTTTTGCTGTTTTAAATAATGCTGCTGACACTCTTGTTGGGAATAAAGCTCTTTCCATATTTCACACTAGTTTGTCTAATTCCCAGGAATGGGATCAATGGAGCAGAAAGTATAAACAAGGCCCACGCCCTCGGCATATGTGGTCCAAGTGCTCCGAAGGGCAGGGCCTGGGAGCCTCACCCCAACTGTCCAGAGACCACGGACAGTCTTCCTGCCAGGGTGCCGGGACAGGCTGGCCGTTCTGAAAATGTCCAGAAGTTAGGAGCGCGGGTGAGAAAGGCCCAAGAGAACAGAAGACATTGTGTCGAAGGTGAGTGACCACCTGCATTAGTTAGAGATGGTTTTCACTACAAGAGGAAAGAGAAGGGTATGACTTGCCCCTTGGACAGGACCAGGCCCCACTACCAGCAGTCTCTGAAGGGGGCGGGGCTTACACGTTGGGGCTCGTTCCCCTAATAGCCCACTATGGACACGGCTCTGAAGACACAGAAGCCTGGGGGAGGCCCAAGAGGAGATGAGGGCTTGGGGGGTGGTTGCTGTCCTTGAAGGTGGTGGAGGGCCATACTCTGCACCCACCCCCAAATCCTCAGTCTCATGTGAGAGCTAGCCCAAGGGGCTCAAGCCCAGTGCCTTCTGAATCTTGGGCTGTCTTAGGGCCCAACTGTCACAACAGGAGTCACAACCTTCTGTTTCTTTCTCTAATTTAAAAATATCCTGTTTCCACCAGTCCACTTCCCCCTCAAACCCTGTCTTATCACAGCTCCATTGTGCGTCTCCTCTAGAGGGAACAGGGCCAGGAGTTCCTAAGGGGCCCCCTTCTGTCCTGGCTGGGCCAGAGGTAGGCGTCAAAGGCCAGATGGATGAATCAGCCCGACCAAGAAGCTGAGCCATTGTGTAAACTTCCACACATTGAGTGAGGCCGTGAGCAGCGCCCCACCCCCAGCCCAAACCTGACCTGGGAGGACCCAGAGGATCCCATGTTTCCCACTCCTCCAAAGCCCCACGGGCTCTGAAATAGGACACAAGAGGGCAAGAGGCTCAGGCTGCGTTTCCTAAAGCAATCGGGACACACAATACTCAAATTCAAGTATGCCGGTAATCCTGACGGAGCCCCAAGTTATGCACGCTTGTTGTTTGGTTTCTTCTTGGTACTAGAATCTGGTGGACGGTATCCACTTTTTTTTTTTTTTTTTTTAATGGAGCAAGTTTTATCCCCTTGCACTCTGAGGTAGGAGATGCTACCCTGGGGCCAGGTTGGCAGTGCCCACTGGCCTAGTTTGCTCTGGGCCTCGCTGGATAGGTGGAGATGGGACACGGCATAGGAGCCCTCTGTTCTTTGGTCCTGTCTCCATGACCAGCCACTCTTGGTATACTTGGATTTCTGCTCCCTTAAGAAGTATCCTGGAAGTTGAATTCCAGGCAAAGAGAAAGCAGAAGAGGGAGGCTGAGGGAGGGAGGTGAGCCCTGCCTTATCCAAAAGACACAGGTTAGTGTCTGGAGCAGGACTCGGCACCTCTCCCCAGAACCATGAGTTGCCGGGTGGGATGTGCCCAGGACACCTCCAAGGTGGCACAGGGTATCTGGGGTGGAAAATCAGCTCTCGTGCTGGAGGAATCACAGGAAACGAATTCCTCCAAACCGGAGTTCCTCAACCCTGGCACTACTGACATCCTGGGCTGGATAATCCTTTGTTATGGGGCTTGTCCTGTGCCTTGCAAGATGTTCAGCGGTGCCCCTGGTCTCCACCCATTAGATGCAGTAGCACCTCTCCACCCTGCCCCCGCCCCCACCATGACAACCAAAAACGTCTCAAAACATTGTCAGATGTCTCCTGCATGGAGAACTACTGCTCTAAAACTGTAGAAATCTCACCTTAGATCTGAGTTCTTTCATAGGGAAGAACTTGACTGTGTTGCTAATTAATTATAATAAAGCACTTTATGCTCCTGTCTTAAAAACTGGGGTAAATATATGTTAATAAGTTATGCTTTGGATGAACAGCAAACCATTTTAGAAAGTACTTTCAGGAGAAGCTGGAGCGCTGTAGAACCATCAAGCACTGAATCAGCGTGAAGATAACAAACTTTGCCGTCTAGCCAGGAATTCCAGTTCACCCAAGGCTCAACTAGGCTGGGAGAAGCTGAGTAAGCCCCGGAGAGCCATGAGCTTACGGAGAGGCTCTCTACCCAGCTACCATTTATCTCTTTTAGCTCACATCACTAGGAGATCACGAGAGAAAAAGGGGGAGGGAAAAAAATTAAACCTTTCCTTGGATTTGTCGGCATCAGTCAGAGGAGGAAGAGGTGGGGTGGGGGGGGCTTTTGACCCCAGGTCAGCTCACAGCCCAGAGCGTCAAGCCATGAACAAACCCTGGGAAGACGCCTCCCCCACCTAAACCAAGAGAGCTCAGCTGAGTAACAAATGATCCTGCGTGAAGTTCGAACCCAAGCGGCTGGGGGTGAATTGGTTCTAGTTAAGCGCTGGGAGCGGAAGGTACCACACTGGATCACTTTCCTTCAACTCTCACTTCTTAGGACCATCCACATGACTGCTTAATGAGGAACATACAACAAATCATTAACCGTAACCAGAGCCACTATTGCTGACAAATCCTAACCACAGGCAAGTAAGCAAAAAGGGAATAAGAACTTTAAAAAACCCCAAGTGCTACACTTGCAGATCGAAATTATGAGGAAATTGTCAGCGTTTTCTCCATGCATGAGAAAGCCAAAGCTTCCTGACCAGCAAAATCTTTCTCTGCCGCAAGTGGGGAAAGCGGAGCGGGGTGGGGGGTGGGGGTGAATTGGGAGATTGGGATTGCCATATATACATGACTAATAAGAAAAAAAATATCGAATTGTACACTTTAAATATATGCAGTTTATTGTATGTCAATTGTATCTCAATGAAAGTTCTTAAAGAGAAAAAAAAAAATCTCTCTGCCTGTTCTGGCAGTGTCCCTGGGGCTTGCTCTGTCTTCTCCTGAGGCTGACTTCCATTTGGTCTCTTTCTGATAAAGTCTTCCTAGTTCTGAGAATCCCTCTCCTACCCTCCCTAATAGGCTGGGAACATGTAGTGAAGAATCATCTAATGGATGGAAAACAAAAAAGTTCAAAGATCGAGAAGTTTCCTCGCCTCAGACTAAGAGTTAATTGCTGGGACCGGAAGATGTTAGCTCAGCTGTATGTCAACAAAATAGAACAGCAGCACAGGGAATTCTGATCAATATTACATAACAACCTAAATGGGAAAAGAATTTGAAAAAGAATAGGTACATTTATATGTTAAAAAAAAAAAAAGCCAAAGTAACTCCAATGGGAAAATAAGCTTTAATATCAAATTTTTCTAGTTATGCTACTATATTAGTACTTATATTTTCCTAAAAATGAGTATTTCAGGTGTTGGAATAGTTAAGAGTAGGAAACACAATGCCATTTGTGCTTGAGTCACTGTAACAACATATTAATAATGAATTTAAATTTTCCAATAAATTTTCAACTATGAAGAAAAATATAGACTAGCAGACATGCGTGACCTTGGTCAAGACCCAGCGGGAGGCACTGAGCTGGAGGAGATGCCTCCTTCCTCCTCATTTTATAAAACCCACCCCCCCACCACAGCCCTCATCCACTCAAGGGCCACACACATTCCTGAGGAACACTGAGGGGTCCCCTGCAGCAACTCCACTGAGGCCAAGGGCATTTTATCGAGAATTAATGAGGAAACTAATGCCCTATGAGAGAGAAGTAGGGGTGGGGCCAAGTCTTATAACCTGATGAGGGCAGAGCGGAGACCAAAGCCCAGGTCTCCTACTTCGGATGTTTTCCACTAGGTTTGCCGTAAAAAGAACCCCCCCGGGGTGGGGGTGGGGGGCTCTGACCTACATGAATGCAGCAGAAACACAGTAAAGTGGCCCCTGAGACCCAGGACTTAATTCAGACCTGAAGGGCAAACTTGGAGTCAAGGGTGGAGAAAGAATTAGGCTTGGCTCCAAGGGACCCGGGGAGTGACTCTTAGAAGTGACTGCATCCCCACTCCCCTCCGACATGTTCCAGGGCGTGGCTCTGCAATGACTGAGACACAGACAAATGACCACCACTTGCAAACATCAGGACACTGAGACCCTCTGAATGTTATGATTGGAAAGCAACTTTAGAGCAATCATTCAACCACCTGATTTGACAGATTAAAGCAGCTGAACGTAGTCAAATTCACAGAGACACAAAGTACAGTGGTCATTGCCAGAGGCTGGGGGGCCTGGGGAGTCATCGTTTAACGGGTAAGGAGTATCCGTCTGGAAAGATGAAAAGGTGCTGGAGACGGTGGTGATGATTGTACAACAATGTGATTGAACTCAGGGTTACTGAAATGTACACTTAAAAATGGTTAAAATGGCAAGTGCTATGTATATTTTACTAGTAAAAAAAAAAAAAAAAAGCTGAGCTCAGAGCCTAAGCCAAGATTGCAAAGACCTGGTGCCTCCCAAGGCCTACAAGATCCCCCAACACCCTCTCCAGGGCCCTGGTCCTACCCAGAGCCCCACCTGGGCTGCTCCTTGGAGGCAAGCCTGCCCATGCCCTTTTGCTTATCTAGAGGAGCAGTTTTCCTTTGTATCACTCGGGGAAAAAAGGGGTCTAAGAGCCAGAACTACGCCCTGTGAGCCATTTCCCAAAATAGCCAGCCCTGAAGTGCTGCTTGTCGGAAGACGATGGGGAACTGAGAAACGAAGGTGGGGAAGAACAGAAAACGAAGAAGGAAAGTCAGATAAGACTTGGCCCGGAGTTCAGCCTGCTCACTGACCGGCCAGAGACCCACCCCCACCGGGGCCTTTTTATTGTGGGTCACACCTTCCCCTCAGCGCGCACGCATACACACACACACACACACACACACACACACACACACACACACACGTGCGCGCGCACACACACACACGCACACACACACACACACACGTGTGCGCGCACACACACACACGCACACACACACACACACACACAGTGTTTCTGGGTTATCTCTGCCGACCAGTTTGCAGCAATCCCTCCAGGATTGCTGGGGAGTAAGAAAGACTCTACCGCTTCCAGTGAGCCGCAGAGCAGAGCTCAGAGTGGTACACGCAGAAGGCAAGTCAGAGCATCGAGAACACGGTTCTAAAAGCGTGCCCCCGGACCAGCAGCAGCAGCGTGTGGGAATTTGCTAGAAATGCAAAGTCTCAGCTCATTCCAGGCCAACTGAACCAGAGGTGGTGCCACACTACCTGCTTTGTAACCACCCTGGAGAAGCCCTGCCCCTCGTTCCACAGAGAAGGCCCCGAGGCCCCGAGAGGCTCCGTGAAGCGCTCAGGGTCACCCAGGCTCTAAGTAGGCAGACGGAAGTGGAAACCAGTTGGTCTGGCAACACAGAGAGGAAACGTGAGGCTTGTGAAGAGCGCTGCTCTGCAGCCAGGCTCCCCGCACTCAGCCCCTGTGCCGCCACCACTGGAATGATAGGAATAATATTAGAGCCTCCATCACCCCTGTGATGGTTTTCAGCAGCTGACAGAGGAAAAGAAAGAAAGAGAAGGGAAGAGGAGTCAACCAAGGCCTGCAGCCTTCTCCCCTTAGGCAGCCGCTGAGTGAGAAAACTCAAAAACAGGACCTCCCTTAGCTTTCAGGACACGGGCTTTTGCAGCAGTGATGTGATTTTGGCTCCAAGACCCAGGGTTCCCTCTGCCCACCTGGCGGGAGTGGGCTACCAGGTTAGAGACCAGATTACAGAGAGACCCAAGCCCCAAATGACCCCTGATGGCCCAGATAGCTCAGTGGGAGTGCCCTGGCCTGGGAGTCCAGAGCTGGCTCTAGTCTTGCCCTGGGTCAGGCACTGAACTCACCATGAGGTAGGGACGACACACTGATGGCGTGCTTGGGGTAACCGGCACCAGCTCCCCTGGTGCTGTCTCACCCTCTTTTCTCATTTAATCCCATCTCTGTTTAACAACTGATGAAACTGAGTCTCAGAGAGGTTAGGCATGTTGGTCAAAGTTGCACAGCTGATAAGTAGCAGCATCAGGACAGGGGCTCAGATGTCTCCCAGCAAAACAGAGCCCTTCGCCACCTCAAATCCCTCCCGGGCTGGGTTCTATGGGGCCTTTGGTCTATTCCAGAGCGAGGCCAGAGGGAGCAGTCAGTTTCCAATAGCTGGGGATGGAGGACTCAGGCCTCTAGAACCAGCCTGGGGACCCTGAGAGAGCAGAAAACCAGAATATGCCACTTAGGCATAAGGTTTATTTGAGCTAGAGGCAAATGAGAATCAATGGATGCAGAAGGAAGCCTTCCAGGAGCTTCCCTTGCCCGCTCCGCTGAGTTTCACTGCTTTTTTTCTTGTTGATCTGTCCTATGTCAGGCTAATCTGTGGGGTCCCAAACACAAGCCCTTTGGAATTCACACTGGTCGTGGTCTTCACCAGCTACATGGGGCCTCCAGGGGTGGCCTCAGGTGGCCGCAGACCCCAGGCCTCCTGTAGTCGGGGTTCCATGTGGCCTCCACACTCCACCACCTTCCCTTCCCCAAAACCAAAGGCAGCTTAACGATCAGGAGCATGGAATCCAGCTCTGGTGGGCCAGTTCTCAGAGACTAACCCTAACCCTGGGGGACTGTTTTAAGCTCTCTATGCTTAAAACAATCTCTGTATCCTCATCTGAAAAATGGGATTTATTGTGGAGCATTGAAAGAGATAATATAATATAGACCACTTAGCACAAACAGTAAGCGCTTAATAAATGTGAGTTTTTGCATAACCAAAGCAACTGAAAGTGAACCATCTCAGGGACCACAAGGATAGCAAAGGGGGCATTTTTACACAATTACCCAACAGGACCATCCTTTACCCTATCTGAGCTTCAGCTTTCTGTTCCACTGAAAGAACAGAGGAAACCTGTTTCTAAATTTGCATTTTGTTAGCTCTGAATAGATTGAGAATGTAAAACGAGATACTGAAGCCAAAAATTCCCCAGGAAATGGTTTTTGAAAATCATTCAGTCAGTTTCAAGTCCCCACGGCGCTGGGTTTCTGCTCTGCCCATGAGAATACCACTTTTAAAAAGATTAATTAATTAAGGGGTGATTCCTAGTTCAAATAACAAATAGGCTCTTCAGGAAAGACAGTGCTTCTCAAATACTGGCTGTGGGAAGACATTCAGAAGTCTTTCTGAAACCTTGTAAATGTTACTAAAAATTAAAGTATGTGGGCCGAGTGACTGGATGCAGAATGTCCTGCTTGAGCAGCGGAGGAGCTAAGGGTGCTGGGCGTGGAGACTATGGGGGCATAGGCTACCGTGGAAACAGAATATCGACCCTCTCTGGGGGCGCAGCCCCTTTCTCACTTGCACACCTCATATCGCCCTGTTTGGCCCTGGAGGATGGCTGGTTAGCCAGAGACGGGTAAGATTCCTCAGGGGAGGAACAACCTAAGACAGGCACAGTCGCAGAGGGGCCAACAGGGGTGGGGCACAGACCCCTAATCCTTCTGAGAGAGGTCTCCTGCCCCCAGGGCTGCTTTGCTCTCCACGCCCAGCTCAAATCTGCACCCTGCTCAGATCCACGCCTGCTCAAATCGAATCCAGGAAACAAAGATCATTGCCGCAGTCATGTGAGGCCTTTGTGTGTTTATTTCAAAGATAGCCTTGCTTATGGGACTAAACTGGAAGCGTTAGACCCTTAGGCTATGCCAAGAACTCAATAAAAGCAACGTGGGATCAATCAGCAAGGCTCTTGATCCTAGAGGTCTTGAGTCCCCCGGTCCCATCTTTCTCTTAAATCTGTGTCTGTGTTTTCTTTAAGCTTGCGGCACCCGTCACTCACCTCGAGTCGCCGAGCTGGTCTCGGCAACTGGCAGCATCAGAAACACGTGGGACCTTGGAGTTCAGATTCTGGAGATTCTGACTCTGTGGGTCTGCTCTGGGCCCTGAGACCATTGCTGCCTGTCTGTGGACCACCCTTGGGGTAGCCAGGCTCTATCGAAGTTTTCCAGCCTGTTCTTATAATTCCCTTTCAAAGAATCTGCTTAAATAGGGGTTTGTTGTACAAAGCAAGATATCTGCATAGTGACGCTTTTCCCCGGAATGTTTATGCCTTTTGGGTTGTGACTTATTTTCAGGATTTAAAAGTAGTCTTTGTGTGAAAACAGACCCACAGACACAGAGAACAAACTGTTGGTGCCAGGAGGGAGGAGGATGCGGGATGGGCGAAATAGGTGTAGGGAATTAGGAGGTAACGAACCTACAGTTATATGAAAAAAATAAGTCATGGAGATGTAACACACAGCATAAGGAATATGGCTAATAATATTGTAATGACTCTGTATGGGGACAGATGCTTACGGGATTTATTGCGGTGATGCTTTCACAATGTAGGCAAATGCCAAACCACTGTGTAGAACGCCTGAAGCTTACAGAATATTGTACGTCAACTTGACTTCAATAAAAAAAAAAGATTAAAAAAATAAAAGTGGTCTTTGTGGATTTCATTTTATGAGAATGAAATGGAATAATTACACAAAAAATGAGATCGTTGGGCGCGTCCCCCGTTCCGTGTCCGCCCAGTCCGTGAGGAAGCAGTGGAGGTGGGAAATGAAGTGGGGTCTGGGCAGAAATAAAGGAAGCGGGAGCAGATCCGTACCCTCTGCCCCAAAGTCAGCATGCCGCAGAAAGGCTGAAGCTGCTGAACATCTTCAAAGCAAAGCACTGACTTTGCCTAAGACCTTCGGGAGCCCCAGTGCACCAGGGCCCGTGTGAGGAGCAGGCGAGGCCCCTGGCTGGCACCTGAGAATGGGCAGGGCCACGCTGCTTCTCTCAGGGTCAGGAGTGCCCGGAACGCTGCTGGGCATCTCGTGAGCACATGGTGGCAACAGGATGCGCTCAGATCCACCTGGCCGTTAGTTAGGTGTGAACGTATGAGGTTCTGTTCGCCTGGTATGCAGCTGGCACTCAATAAGTGTTCATCGACTAAAATAGCGCACGTCACCTGTGGCCACTTTTGAAGGGTGGTAGGGGAGGGAGGGTTAAGAGCTCTGGTGCAACTCTGGCACCCTTTTGGCCGCCTGTGCTCCTCCTTTCCTCTGCCTGCTCTCAGGACCTCATGGATGGATTTGTGGGAAGTGCCCTCCCCCCAACCCCGGGCCCCCACTCACCAGGGTCCGCTTTCCGGATTTCACTGTACACCGTCTCTGTGCCCTTTGCTCCCAGACCTGGAAAGGAACCAAGTGCAGGTCAACAGCTGCCTCTGGCGCTGAGTCAGCCCACTGCTGAAGCAGGAAATGCTGGAGGCTCCCAGGCAAGGCTGCGCCCGCTACCCACCCCATGAGTGCCCACCTCCAGGAGCCCCCGGGGTCCCTGTCACTAGGGAGCCTGGGCCATGTCCCAGCTTTAGAAGATCCTGGTCTCTCCAGCATCACTCTCAGCCTGGAAGTACAAGGCCAACAGGCCACTGTGGGACCCTGGACCTGGGGGGCCGCTGGTAGAGGTACTCCCAGCACAGACCCGTAGCCTCCAGCTCAGTGGCCCCATTCCTCTTTCTCTGCCGCTGTGTCCCTATGTCCAGCTGCTCTGCCAGCCCCTCCCAGGAGGCTGGGCTAGGGTCTCCCTGGGTATACGGGTTAGAGCCTGGGCATCATCTGTGACGCTAAAGATCAGCTGGGACCCGCTTACAACTCTAGACAGCTGGGCTGGTTGGTTTCAAATGCCAACAACCTGGGCCTCACTGCCCTGGGAGTTGGCCCTGGCGTCGGTGGTTTTTAGGAGCTTCCCAGGGGATTCTAATATGCAGACCGGGTTGAGATCCTCTGGTCTGGACCCTTTCTGGACAGCAGGCAAGATGACCCACTTAGGGTGTGGATTACACCCAGAGAAGACTCAAGGGTTTGGGACACAAAGAACGCTTATCGGCCATCTGTTTAAGTTGATGTGCACGCACAGGTTGTGTATACACACACATACACACACTACAGGCACTGCACACACACACACACAGACCTTCAGGATGGGACCCGCCACTTCCCTCTCACCTGCACAAAGCCCCAGGAAACCTTATTGTATTGATAGAAAGGCGCCTGATGCCGTTTGGCCAGCATTCTCCCTCTATAGGTGGGGAAACAGAACCCCAGACTGGGTGATGCTTCCTGCCACCACAGTCAGTGCCACGTGGATGTTGTTTTCCTCAGTGGCAGATGGTGGGGGCACGTACACGGATTCTAACTACACCGAGATACCCTAGACTCGCCAGGCTCCCCTCTCTCATGCCCTGAGCCTGCACACACTCCTCTACTGCCTGCATGGCCCCTTTGCTTTGCCCCATTCCTCCTCGTCCTCCAAGCCCCAGGACAAGCTTTGCTCCTGCACTTGGGTGCCCATACCCTCACACACCTACATACTCCTTTACACACTCCCTCCTTCCCTGTGCCCTGGGCAGTTACGTGGGCTCCCACAGCACTTTGTGGACACTTGCCCTCGATACACTGACGCTATTTGTCTGCACGACCGTCTGCCCTGGTGGACTCCATGCTCCTCTAGGGCAGCGCCTTGGGTCTTGTGCTCCTCCCCATCCCAGACCTTGCCTGGCTACCTGGAGGCACCTATAAAGGTTTGATGGGACAGTGAAGACAACAGTCAACGTCCCTGCACGTGTCCCTGTCTCAGAGCCCCCACCTTCAGGAAGGTCTTGGCATGATCAGCCCAATCCCTGAGGTTTTAGGTCTTAGGATTAAAATCACGGTCATTCATACACATTAACTGGTGGTGGTTCCTGTGTCACGACCTGAATGCCGGGAGAAAGCTTGGCTGGCAGTTCAGGCCGACAGCTGAACTTGGGTCACTTGGGGTGCCAGGACCTTGCAGAAGGCATCGTAGTGACTCCCCCAGGGCACCAAATAGCAGTTGGTACTCAGCAGAGTGGCTGAGATACCAAGCATCCCCAGCTGGGATGCCTGCCTTTCTCTGAGAGGACAGTGGAGATGCCCACACCACTCTCCACGCCCCCTCCGTGTCACCAGATCTGGGGGTGTCAAGGGAAGCTCCAGCCTATTTCTGCTGGGGGCGTCTACCGCATCCCTAAGGGACTCTCTGCTCAATGTCAGGTCTGGGCAAGTCACTCATTCAACACGGTCCTAACACCTACTGTGTGCCGGGCACTGCGGAAGAGGAAAAGGTGAACAGGGACCTGGTTCCAGCTTTGGGGAGCTTCAGGTGCAGAAGGTGTGCAAACTAGGCAGTGATAAACACTCCAGGACACAGCTTACCAGGGGCACTGGGGGCCCTGCCAGCTTCTCCTCCTCCACGACGGGAGCTGGGGGCGCTGGGGAGGGAATGAAGTGAAGGCACTGGGCAGCCAGGCCTGGGGGTCTGGACACCCTCGGGAACTCCACTGCCCCCGGGCACAGGAGGGGTGGCTGGTGGACCTCTGGTGCCCTTGGGGACACTCTGACACCCTCTGGATCCAAGGAAGCTGCACTCAACTCCCTTTCACCTCATACTCTGTGTATCGGCCAGGGCAGCCGGTGGTTTCACTTCTTGGCTGAGCTGCCAGATTTGCAGCTGCCCCAGCGGTTCCCCCTGCTGCCCTCCTGGCTCTGCCCAGCACGTGGGGGTTGCAGCTCACTGAGAGCGCCCCTCCTCCCACTGCTCCATGCAGCAGCTGCCTGCTAATGACTAAACCAGGCCAGCAGGCTGTTTGTCTCTGCTGTCAGGGATGTTTCCGGATGGGCTTTGTTTTGGCTTCTGTTTTTCTCTGTTAACAGAGAAAGAGATGGCTTCAACGTCATGGGGTTTTCCCAGCGATCAGCCTCAGAGCAAACATGCAGCAAACGGAGATTTAACGAGTTCCTTCCCACCCCTCCTCCACCCGCAAGTGACCACTTGGTCAGCCGCCAGCCACGGTTAGAGCTGGACGTGGTCCCCGTTCCTTCCTCCGTCCCATCTGTAGAGGAGGGAGGCCTTGAGGACAGCGACTGGGTTGGCCAAGACCAGGTCAGGTTTACTCACCACTGGCCTTGAACCCACAGAGTTTTTTCCTCACCTAGCAATGCCCCACTCTGCACCCACGAGAAGGCAGGGGGACAGCATCCTGGGCCAGGCCACTCTCCCCCTCTGTCCCTTAGCTGCCAAGTAGGCTTGGTCCAGAAAACAACTTGAATCCTCCAGAAACTCTCTATTTCCATCCAAGTGACTTTCATTCCAGCTCCTTTGGGCAAACCGGGGAAAGGTGACCCAAGGGGTTACAATCCCACAGCTGCAATCCCAGGGGTTCTCTTTTACCTTCAACTGCTCCCCACCTTCAAGCCAGAAAAAGAAAACCAGACGCTGCTATCGTGGAAACATCCCCAAAGGAATGTAAGAGGGACAAAACCCTGCTTCCTTCTTCTTGCTTCAGTCTCCTTCAGTCTAAAGCTTTCCAGGCCTCACGCACAGCCCTCGTTACTGAGGGCCTGAGCCCAGCTGGCAGCAGGGCAAGGGTGGGGCCTGGCCCCCTGGGACAGGTATTAGAACCTTGAGGCCAGAGCCCAGGGCCATCACTGCCTGCTTGAGCGCTTGGCGGGGCGCAGCGGACAGTGGGGTTTCCCACACCCGTTCAGCCCTGCCCTCTTGTGGTTCCCCTTTCCTTCCAAGCCTGAAGCCCTCTTAGGAGGAAATAAACTTTCACCTGCGGGACAAGGCCCACGATGCAGAGTGATGGAGGGGCTCAGGCTGGACCAGGGAAGGCTGGCGGGGAGCCGCCTAAAGTCCCACCAGCCACAGCCCACCTAGACTCCGTTCTGGGCCCCAGGCCCCTGCGCTGTCTCCTCTTGGGCTCTCACATGTAACCCAACCGAACCAGGCTTCCCATGGGCCTGTGCCTCCCAACTGCAGACATCACGACCATCTGTGGGGTTGCTCCATTAAGAAACATGTGGTCCTTGTGTCTCCTGCCTCCTGGCCGTGAATTTTTCATCCAGTGCTGCGGTCTGTTTCTAAAGTATATCCAGAATCTGTCCACTGCCAGACTCTGGTTCCATCCTAAGCCCCTCTTGCCTGGTTTCCATTTCTGTCCCCTTTAATCCGTCCTCCATACCAGCCACAAGGACCGTTTTTAAAGAAGGGAGTTGGAACCTGTCACTTGAATGCTTAAAGGCTTCCAAAGGCCCCCCAGTCCACGGAGACGAGAACAAAAAGCGCGCCCCAGTGGCCCTGCAGGCCCTAGCCCCCGCTGGTCCTCCCGGCTTCACCTGCCCCTGCTCCCTCTCGCGCTCTCTGCAGACATTGAAGGATCTGAACGAGTCACTTAAGATCCATTAAAGATCTCCTTTCAGGTCTTTCAATGAGCCAAGCTCTAAACCACCACCCACTGCCCCGAACATTTCCTGGGTCCTCCTAGCCCTCCCTCCTCTTGGTGGGGCCACTTTCTCTGTGCCCTTCAGGCCCCAGCTCAAATGCCACCCCTCAGACAGGCCTTCTGGGACCACCCAGCCAGTAAAGGCATCACCTTTCAGGCCTTCTCATCACACCCCACTCTTCCTGCAAGCTCTGACTCTGACTTGATACTGTCTGCTCATCGGTTCCTTGTTTTCCTGACTCCCTCAGAGGCTATACCTCCATGAGTGGGAGACCACATACGCGTCTTTGCTGCTTATCCTGGGGCTGGTCCATCATGGGCCTTTAATTTGTTAACTCAACAAGCGCATCCCTTTATCATGAAATAGAGAGGAAGAGAGCTTCAGGCCGGCCGTGGCCCCCACCCCTCCCCCGCCCAGTCTAGACTTGGGACTGGGACGCCCTGTGTAGTGGTGCAGAGCGGGCAGTACCAACTCCAGGGGCCGTGCTGATGCAGACTCTAGGCACGGTGGCCTTGTTGTGCAGCACCCAGCCCCAGGGGCTACGGGGGACGGCCCTGCCTGGAAGGTTCCGTGCACACGTCTGCAGACATGGTACCTGGAACTGCGCTAAGCAAGGGAAGAAGGAAGGAACCCCAAACTCCTTCCAGAGTTTGAGCAAGACATGACAAGAGAACGCCATCACCATGTGGCTCTGGCTGAGGCCACACAGGCATGGTCTGCGAGGTAGCCCTGGGCCTGCCGGGCCGAGTGGACGCAGCTTGGCCTCAGCCTCCGCAGGAAAGGGGGATGGATGCACGGACAACAGCCCTAACGAGCTTCCCAGCAGGGCAGGAAGGCTCGGGTGGCTGCTTCCTTTGTGTGGCAGCCTCTGGGGGAGCTAAGGAGGTTTTGGAGGATGTGCATGGTTGTTTTTTTTGTGTGGTGCCCGAAGCAGCTGAGATTGATGTCCTGTTGCTTGCTGTGGACTGACCCACCCTGAGTCAGTGTCCCCAGCGCAGGACCAGAACTAGGGGCCTCCTCCAGACCAGCCTGCCTAAGAGAACCACACGCATAAAAACAGAACGACGCATAATGATGGTGCCGCTGTTTACACGTAGAGCGATTCTGTGCTTTCGAAAGCCTTTACCCAAGTGTCTTTTTAAACAGCCAAGCCCGCTTCCCCTTCAAACATGCATTTCACTGACACAAGCGCAGTCCGCAAGCAACTTTTTAAGGAACGTGCTGGAGTGGGGCAAGGGGGCTACCTCTGGAAGGATGCACAAACACCCAGGAATGAGGCTGCCTGCAAACCGTCTCTCAACAGACCCATTTCTTAGCACTTAGTAATTGCTCAATAAAATGCACCCATCATTAATAGCATGATAAATAATAATTATCCAATGAAATTTTACACCTCCAAGCATGGCCAGGGGTCACTGCTCCTGCCTCAGGCATGTCCAGCCCGTCTGTCTGCTGACCACCTCCCTTCCGAGTGACGAGGGTGACTAGACTTATGCCCCTGGGCCACAGCACAGCCCACCCCAGCGTCTGTACCCAAGCAGACAGTAAAACGGGGGGGTGGGGAGGGTGGCAGAAACCACTTGAGTGATGGTGTTACCTCGGTGAGGCTCAGGGGAGGTCACTTCCACTTCAGTGTACTCCACGTCCAAGGTCAGAGGCTCTGCTCGAAAGAACCACAGCAGCCTGCGGTTAGACAGAGTCTCCTTGGGGGGGCCTCAGGCCACATTAGAGATTTCTATTCAAGCAACTGAAGTAGTCTGTATTTTAACGGGGAAGCCGGACGCAGGCTTAACTCCATTCTAAGCGGGTGAGAAAACTCAGGCTGGGAGAGGTGGTGAGGAGGCCTGTACTCCGGGGTTGTGGAAGGACCCTCCGGCTCAGGCCCCGTGATTACCACAGTGTGAGGGGTTGTAAAGCTCAGTAGACACAGAAAACAGTTAACTCTGGAAGACTTCTCCACAGCCACAGGCACAGAACACTTTCTCCGAGATGGAAAGGATCTCAGGAAATGGGAAATGGGGTCCCCAGCCTCAGATGGCATGAGACATAGGCACAGAAAATCAAGTTACACCCAAAATGGAACTTCCTGATTCAGAGTGGGCTACTGAATAAGTCAGGAGGATCTTCCTTCTCTTGGATAGTAGAGGCATAGGTTTTTTTTTTAATACAGCATTACTGCAAATCATCACATCATACACTTTAAACTTACACAATGTTATATGTCAAGTATATCTCAATAAAGCTGGCAAAAAAAATGTTAAGAGGCTGGGGTGGGGAGAAGTACACAGGGTACTTTAAAGGTAGTGGAAATTTTTTTTTTAAGGATGATGAGTATGCAGTTATTTTTTGAATTGCTATCATTTATATTTTATACAAAACATAAATATTATGTTGTATCTACTAAATGCTTAATAAAAATGAAAAATACATGAGAAAAAACACAAAAAAAAATGAAAAATACACTATAAAAAAGAAAAGAAAATAGCACTGCTGCTTATTTTTAAGACCAGTAACAACAGACACTAGATAGTGTCTTTGGAGAAAGCAATAACCATTTCCATTTAAGAGGGGTGAGAAACTACCCACCGGTCTTAACAGCTTTTGTTCTTTTCCTAGTAGTCTTTTACATAAATGCAAAGGCTTCTAATTTTTAAGAAATTAGATAGTTACCTTTATTTTCATTTAATGGCTTCATTGCATGGTTTCCAACATCTTCATTGTAACCTAGTTGAAAAATAACAGTTAAGATGAGTGACAATGGAATTCCTCGTTTTCTATGTAAATTTTTAAAAACTCAGTGCCACTAACAAAAGGAGTCAAGCCCAAATTCCTCAGTGTACTTGGCAACCAGCAGTGTATCTGGATTCCGGATACCTCCTGGTGGCCCTGGGCCCCAACCAACCCACTGCCACTTTCTAAAACTGGTGTGATGTCCACCATTGCATGGGAGGGACACGTCTATTTATGAATTGTTCAAAATGCAGAATTTTTCACTGGGAGCAAGTTCAGAAGAAATTAAGCTGAATTCTGGAAGAGCCAATGACCACAAACATGAAGGATACTAGTGAACTAACCCTCTCCAGCTGGAGAACCAGATCCACGAGAACATGGTTTAAAGATGCTGCAATACCTCTAGCCTGCCACCTGGGCAGGGGCAAAATTTCTTTGAGCTTTTTTATCAAGTTTTTCTTTTTTTTAAATCAAGTTGTTCTTTACTAAAAATAATTCTAATAAGTATTATAAATACTATTCCTGAAGAACACATGGTTTTCCATTCCATTTCACTGTGTAATTTACAAATTACTATTTTCGTATGTTTATAAACTGAAATAATCCAGGCAGAGAAAATATAATAAGCGTTGGAGTATTTCTTGCATTTTGGAAATTTGGGAGGAAGTTCTATTTTAATATGTCTATCAACATTTAATATAAAGTATCATGTCTTTGTTCTTATGTATAAATAATACAAACGACAAACAGAACCCAGCTGATATCACAAAGAGGTATTTTCTCCACAGCACTGGATTACTTTTTGCTAAATATTCACCAAATTTTTCTGAATGTAGTTTCTTAAATGGTGTATTTGCTCTTTTCTCTTTATTGGCACACTGCTTTTATTATGACAAATGTTTTGTGTTACTTTTTAAAAAGTTTATGATTCAGTACTATAGGAATCGCTCATTTCTCAAAAGATCGCTCAGGAATGCATGCCCTGTAAAAGCTGTATACTAAAAAGTTCTTATTTTGTGCGACACTGTTACAGAATTAGAAAAGAACATCAGGGACTTCCCTGGTGGCGCAGTGGTTAAGAATTTGCCTGCCAATGCAGGAGACACGGGTTCGAGCCCTGGTCCGGGAAGATCCCACATACTGCGGAGCAACTAACCCTGTGCGCCACAACTACTGAGCCTGTGCTCTAGAGCCCATGAACCACAACTACTGAGCCCACAAGCTGCAACTACTGAAGCCCATGCGCCTAGAGTCCATGCTCCGCAACAAGAAAAGCCACTGCAACGAGAAGCCCGTGTACTGCAACAAAGAGTAGCCCCTGCTTGCCGCAACTAGAGAAAGCCCAAGCACAGCAATGAAGACCCAATGCAGCCAAAAAATAAAATAAAATAATTAATTTAAAAAAGCAAAAAGATTATCAGGAACTTCCCTGGTGATGCAGTGGATAAGACTCCATGCTCCCCATGCAGGGGGCCTGGGTTCGATCCCTGGTCAGGGAATTAGATCCCCCATGCATGCTGCAGCTAAGGAGCCCACCTGGTGCAACTAAGACCTGGTGCAACCAAATAAATAAATAAAAATAAATATTAAAAAAAAAAAAAGAATATCAGTGTTCAATTCCCAAACTTGGCTGGGACAGAAGGTTGTGTGACATAATTATGGCCCCCTCTGGAAAACAGCCAGCATCCCCGATAAAGGGCTTGAACAATTTTCTCAGAGACTTAATGGGATGAAGAACTCCTGGGATCGGCTCCCCACCCTATTGAGCTGACTCTCAAGCTTGCAATAAACCTCATAACCAGGTATTCCTTTACTGTCTCACTTCATTTTTTTAATGCCTCTACTAACAGTGAAATTGGTTTAAATTAGTTTCCCGTGGTGGCAAGTTTGAAATGAGACTGCCTTGTGCTTGCAATAAACAATTCCATCTGAGAAGATATCTTACCAACACCTTCTTTTGATAGCTGGTGTCTCTCTTACAAACAGAGAACAATTATACTTGGACAGTGCCCAGTGTTTGAAGAGAACCCACGTGGGTGTCCACAGCATTATAATTACTCTCCACCTTTCATTCCTCAGGATATTTAGAAGGTGGTGAAATTAGAGCACCATGTTCTGCCTTGCTTCTTAAGTTTTTGTTTTGCTTATTAGCTCACCACCCAATGACTGATTAGATTAAGCGCCCCAGCTTGAAGCCAGAGTTTCCCTTCCAACCTCACCCCACCTCCCACAGATTCTGCTTCTCGGAGGGATGGAAGAGTGTAGAGCAAGTTGGGAAAAACTTGTAACCACGGCACGAAACCATGATGGTACCATAATGTCTGTTGGCTTCAGTACTGGGATCGGACAACGTCTTCTCATTGTTGGCGTTCAGAAGCGGTGCTGCTGGCCTTGAATCGAAATTTGAAAAGGCAAAAGAAATAACATTTTTTTGGGCTCTAACTCCAAACCAACAAAACAATCGAGGAAAGAGCATGAGAAAACCAGGAAGAGTTTTCTGAAGTGAAGAAAATTCTACTCTCTCATTTGGAACTAATGCTTTCTTCAGCTCTGTGACTATTTGACAAAACCCTTTTTGCTGTTGAAATAAGGGTCCGGGCCAAAGGGCGCAGGAACACGAGGAGTCCTTTATCAGGTGAATCCCACGTGAGGAGGGGATTGCTCATCCTGTGCTATTGTTTCCTTCAGGAACAGAAGGACAGTTTCCGTGCTTTGGGATTTTAGATCTCAAGAACAGTAAAAATAGTACAACCATTTTTTAAGGCAATTCTATTTTGCCAAGTAAGTAAAAAAATTTTAAATTCCATCTACCAATATAATTTCATAAGGAAAAGTGTAGAAAGGACATGACCTCAGAATAAAGCCATTCCTTCCCATGAAGGACAGCTGGCAATCTTCCACTGAGACATACACACACACACACACACACACACACACACACACACACACACCCCTACACCACTCACACCCAAGGTCCTAATTTTTCTGAGTTTGCCAAGAACCACTGAAAACTTCCTAATGACAGGAACCCCTCCAGACAATTCTATCCACACACACAGGACAGCTGTCCCTCTTCCAAGCACACTGACCTGGACATCTCCACCGGCATCTGCTTGGCTTTAAAAAACAAA
The DNA here is from genome assembly GCF_030028045.1 of Hippopotamus amphibius kiboko. NCBI lineage: Eukaryota > Metazoa > Chordata > Mammalia > Artiodactyla > Hippopotamidae > Hippopotamus > Hippopotamus amphibius. The sequence goes on along the minus strand of NC_080202.1, from coordinate 47,723,415 downwards.
AAGAAGGACCAAAGTCAGTATAAAGAATCCATATCTATATCAGACGGGAACACTCATTTCAACCATATTTGACTTTTTTTTGAATGCCCATAAAAAGACAGAACAGAAAGCCAAATATATTCGCACTTTTTAAAAAAGAAAAATAAGCAAATAAGCAAAGCAGGTCTTCTCTTGGTCTTATACTGAGAGATTTCACATCATTTCCCCTGAAATATGACATTTTAGCTGGGAGCAGCTTCCCTTCGTGGAAGGTGATGGACAGGAAGACAACAGCACAGAAACCAGATGAGCCACGTAATTGGGCTCTATCTCTTTGCTTCAAGACCATCCCCAAGAGTAAAGGCTAAATCAGTCCCTGTGCTTTTAATTCCAAACTGACCTGAGACCAAGGCCAGATTCAGCCTTAGGAAGGGGTTTGTCCAGAGGGGTTGGTTGCCCCTTTCCTGCTTTGAAAAAACCGTCCTCGTCCCACCTGTCCCCTCCCGTCCCAGGCAGCAGCACTGGGGGCTCCAACTGAACCCGCCACACCCCACAAACAATTTTGGCAGACGTTATGGGTGCTGGGCCCTTTCGCTTGAGGCTTGCTTAGTGGACGCTGATTCCTGAGTGTCAGTGGGTAATCCTGGCTTCTCTTCCATGCATGGCAAACCCATGCTCAGGGTAGAAATTACGGCACAACCAGCAGATTAACTGGGAGGCATGCCGTGTGTGTGTGGGGGTGTCTCCACTCATGCCCAGCTCTACCAACTGTAGGACTAGGTGTGGCCAGATCCACACGAAGGGCTACTGCTGACCACACGCAGATGCAACGTCCCCACCAAATTCATCCTTTCTGGGGAGCCCAACTAGGAAAACCATTGCTTTCACTTTTGCCTCGCTAAGCCCAGCGGCGGTTAGAAGCTCCACACCCACCAAAGCCAAAACCTTTGGTTATCAAGGTGACACCCAGGAGGGAAGCGGCTGCTGTCAGGCACGTGTCCTCGGCTCTCACTGGAGCAGAGCACCCACCTCCCGTCTGGCTGATGCCCCTCACGTCCGTGGCGGGTTCCGTGGCAGAGCGGCAGGGCAGCCTGTCAGAATGGAATGAAAGGACTGTGCTCACCCTTGGCTTTCTTCAGAAAATACAATCGAGCCCCAAGTATCAAGGCGGCAATGACCACTCCAATGACAACCACTGCGATAAGTCCTTTCTTCCAGGGGGCAAGATAGACTGGCAATGCAAAAAAAAAAAAAAAGAATTTAAATATATCAGTTTTTCCTCTGCCGGCAAGAAATAATATCAGCCTTAAGCAACACATAAGACCAATTTTTATATCCTTGTGACTGGTGTCTTTCACGGAGGGACTCTGTGTTTGTAGAAGGTGCAGAAATGGTTGTTTCTGCTATAAGGACAGTCAGTGATGGTCTGAAAGGACCGTAGGGCTGAAGGACACTCTTTTTGGGGTGTCTGCGCACCCCTCCTCCTTCTCTATAAGTCAGCCTCTACCCACATAGGTGGGCTCCTCTGACCCTGTCTGCTCTGCATGGCCCACATCCTCTTGACCACAGGTGGTCCGTGGGAGGACATTTGACCCAAGCTGGTGTCTCGCCACCAAGACTTTGTAATTAGGACTGTGTGAAATACTTCTAATTCCTCATCATAATCAATTCCTCTTTTATACTTCACTTGAGTGGATTTTATTACCTGCAACCGAAGAGCCCGGCAGATGTTGGTCCCTTAACCCTCAGCAAAATGCACTGAACTGCCACCCACTTGCTCTGACAAGTGCTCTCTGCCCTTGCCCTTGGAGCTCATATGACATTTTGCCACTGAGGCCTCGACTCACCTCTGACTGTCAGTGTGTTGCTCCGGAGGACGTTTTGGGAGGGGTTGGCTCTGTTGGAGGCCGTGCAGTAATACTGTCCCTCATGCTCTTTGGTAGCCTTTCCCTTGTGCCAAATGGCCTGGGTTTCATTCGAGGTGACATAGTAGAAGGGTTTGCCCTCCCCTTCTCTGTAAAACTTGTACGTGATGGGACTAGATCCTTCGTTCACGGAGCATCGAAGCGCAATGGGCTTCCCAGACTCCACCTCCTCATTCAGCAGGATCAAGAGCTTGACTTCATCCACGGGGGCTGGAAAGCAGGAAAGGGATCAGCACTGAGAAGAGACGTTGGGAAGAGGAGGAACATGACACGGCCACTGGTCAAAGCCAGCCTTCTGTGACTGTAAGTCGGACTTGGACTTTGCCTTTCATTCAGGTCACTTGTGTTATCGCACATTCATCACAGTTCCTCCCCCAATTAGCCCAGAAGGGCAGCAATGGACACCTCCTGTCCTCCCGTGTGCTACCGTGCAGGGCGCTGTGGGGCTTCTGGGCACAACGCCTTTCTGTGTCTCCCATTTCTTTGATTATAGGAAACAGCCTTCATTCAGCCTCCATCACCCTCCCTGAGTTCCAATGGGCAGACTCAAGCCGTTGTTAATCAGAGAAGGGAGGGGATGGGAGAGACCTGGGAGAAACAGGCAAGAGCAGTCCTGGGGCAGGTCCTGCTTCCCCAGCAGCAATACACACAACGATAGCTTTGAGCTGTTTTGCAGAGGTTCAAACCCCCCCCAGATGCAAGAAGTTAATGATGAACGATGGTGTGCTGCCCGCAGGCATGCAGACCCCCGACCAGTTGGACCTGAAGGTGGATGATGCGGACTCCTACTTGCCTCCCTACCCACCCATCCGAAGAAGGCAGGACTGCTACTGCCTTGGTCCTTATCGAGTACCCCTGACCACCAGCCCTGACGATAAGACCTCTCCCTATCCCCCAGGGAGGGGGGCACAGTTCTCGAGGCGCTCGCCTACCGTGTTCCCCCTTTGCCTGGCAAAGTGATAAAGCTATTCCTTTCTACTCCTCCAAAGCCCTGTCTCCCTATTTCTATTCCGCATTGGTGAACAGAAGCTGGGTTTTTTCAGCCAACACACATTGATCAGACAGAAGATGCTAGGGACACCTCCCTTCACGTACCACCCCAAATATTACTGACCACTCAGCTTAACTATACGATTAACTTATGTGTTCTGTTGGGGTCTATTCTGGGTGAGTCTGTGTGTGAGAGTGTGTGTGTGTAGGTGAGAGAGAGAGAGAGTGTGTGTCTGTGTGTCTGTGATTTCTCTCCCTCCGCTTACGAAGATGCATGGCACCTCCAGATCTCATGAGCAAACAACCTGAGTCATTGCCTTCTCTAGCTCTTGTCCTGCTTTCCTCCTCTTTTGAATGATCTAAACCAATTGCCTTCATGTCCTCATTTCCCACTTTCTTGTGAGCCTGGAAACCTGACTTCTATTCCCTCTGCTTCTGAAACTGAACTATATTGCTGGTTTTGAAGAAACTCAAAGATCACCTGATCCCCGACGAACGCATCCCTGAGTTCCCTGCAGGTCAAATCCATGGTAGACGCTCTTCCTGTCTTCCCACCCTTGGCATCCCTACAGCGCTCGCCTGCCACCCAGCCATTCCCACGGAACTTGGCTTTTCCTGGGCTCCTGTGAAGCCGCACACTCTGATTCTCTCACCTCCTCGCCTGCTGCTCTCTCTTTATTTACCAGTTTTTCTGCCTTTCATCCCTTAAGTGTGGACTTTCTGCAAAATTCAGTCCTCAGTTTGCTGTCTCCATTCTCGTCATTGGTGATTTCATCTACATTATAGCTTCTATTTGTGAATTTAACACATAAATTTATGGCATTTAATGCCTAGATATATAGCTCTAGTCCAGGTTACTCCCCTGAATTCCAAGTCTTGACTTTTACCTGCACATTTCCACTTAGGAGCCCTGCCAGCCTCATTCGCAGCAGGTCCAGGAAGAATTCATTTTCCTCCTACAGACCCTTTCGCTCCATGTTCAACAGCCAAAATTCTGATCCCTGGCTCCTGACCCAGCTCTTCCTACTTAAGCTAGATGATGTCTTTCTTGCCCTAAATGTCTGTCACCATCATTGTAAGTAGAGTTTGCATGACAATTAATCATGTGTTGCCTGGTAACGTTTTTTTCCATATTTGTTTCCACTTGTTATTCAAATATATTAAAATGTTTCTTTACTATTTAATCAGGACATCCTGTCATTGAAAACAAAGAATATGCCTTCTTTTTTTGTATGCCCTATGGCATGAGAGGCTTAACATATATTGATGTGAATTTGAAAAGTATTGTTCCTCTTAGGCTATACATTAATAGAGAAGGAATCAGGGAGTTCCCTGGTGGCCTAGTGGTTAGGATTCAGGGCTTTCACTGAAGAGGGCATGGGTTCAACCCTTGGTCAGGGAACTGAGATCCCACAAGACTCTTGGTGTGCCCCGCCCCCCGAAATAGTAGGAAGAATCGCTATCCAACTCAAGATATCCATGTGGTACATGCAGATAAACAGTTACTAAACAAAAAGGAGGAGGAGGAAGCCTTATTAAGCTTTTTACAACAAGACGCAGAACATCTCAGAGACGCAAGTAATGACATCCCTAAGGCCTTCTGAAAGGTACAAGACAGAGGTGGGAGGAAAACTACCCACCCGGGACAATGGTATATTTCTCTTGTGTAAGAGAGTCCTAGTGACACTGAGCCTGCAGCTCTGACTGTGGATTTGCACGTGACAGAATGTGCCTGGCCAAGGGACCACGGTGGAAAAGAGCTCTGGTCTACAGTCCTCTGAGATGACTGTCTGTTCATCCAAAAAGGAGCAAATGCTAAGGGAGCCCCAAAGCAGCACAACTTCTGTGCTTCCTCAAGTTGCGACACTTTACTCTTGTGTTTCAGCAGTTCGCCTGAAAGGTTCTGAAAAGATATGACACTGGCCACTCTGATAACCCCCAGGTATTTTCCGGCCCCATTTACTTGGGCCTTGGTCCTGCTTTGCCACCTGTCATGTTTATAGAGTTTGCACAAGTACCACCCACTTCTCTTGTCCACCCCAAACCTTTGAAAATGTGAACTAAAGCCCCACTCCCACACAGATTCTTCTCGTAGCACAGCGACTTACCTATCACCTTGACCTGCAGAACTTCGCTGACCAGCTGGGTGTGGGAATGGCAGTTATCCGCAACGCAGTGGTATTCTACGTCTTTTGTTGGGTTATCTTTGAATATTGCGGGCTCATTTGAGTTCATGGTCTGACTCGCCCAAGTCTTACTTGCTTTTGAAAGCTCATAAAAAATGGGCGAGGTTCCGTTTTTGGATTGACAACTGACTTCTATGGTCTGTCCTTTTATCACCTCAGACCTGGAGTCATGAAAAATACTGGGCTTGGAAAGCATTTCTAGAACGACAGAGAGAGAGAGAGAGAAACAATCTGAAGCAAAACATCCAGCCCAAAGGGTTCCTTCTCCAAACTCTGGGCTCGGCTTTCTCTGTCATTACTCTAATTTAAAATGCCTGCCTGCCTTATCTACCTTTAGAGGACTCCTTTAAGATTCTTGAGGAGGGAGAGGGAAAGAGAATAATAATAAATGAAAAAGGATGACATAAATTCAGGAAAAACATTACGTCCCCCTAAATATATGCTTACATTTTCACATATCTTATGTGCACATACACACACATTCATATCTTTTTTTATATTGAGAAGAGACACAAGAAAAATATTAAAAAATACAAGTACCCAAACAGAATATATTTTAAAACAAATTCTCAGTGCCTCAGCCTCTTCTGATAGTAAATTTCATGCCTCAGAAACAAGAAATATACTAGGTCATTATTTAGAAATTAGCTTATTTATAAAGCTAATAAAATGAAATGACCTCCTCCCAAGAACCACGACTACAAAAAGAATTGCAATGGAATGACCCACATGTGTCTCTTACATTATTTCCTTGTGAGGTAGATGACCACTAAAGTCCTGCTTCGGTTGAGGCTAAAATCTTGGCTGGATTTAAACTGAAGGCTAAACTGAAGGATCGTGACTGAATAAGAACAGTGACAGTGACAGCTTGACTGGCGTCCCACATCCATTGAAAACCACGCTACTCACAGTGTGGTCCAGGCCCCAGTAGCACCAGCATCCCCAAGGCGCTGGTGAGAGACGCCAAACCTGGCCCCATCCTGACCTGTGCTGTAACCGAGTTTTGCGTGCACATTGAAGGCTGAGAAGCCCGGCTCTAGGTGGTCCAAGTACCCACGTCTGCCCACTGGGGAATCCTAGCCCTTCGGGTAAGCCAGGATAGGGCTCAAAAACGGGAACTTGGATCTTAAAGGTTAGCATTGACGAAGCAGTGTTTCCTTCCTGCCACTTTGGGTGGGTGCCTGTCCCAGCAGCAGAATCTTGCTGATTCAGAGGCCGCGTCATCGGCACGCAGCCACAACAGAGCCACGGACGTGACTTTTGCCGGCGCCGTTTTCCTTGATGCCTGTCTCCTGTACGCTGAGCGGAAACACCCCCTCGCGGCTGTTCAGTCTTTCGTTTTCGCTCCTCTCTCTTTCCCCCCTCTCTCTTTCCCCCGAGTTCTTACCCTGCCTCTGCTGGAACCACCTTCAGAACGGAGAGAGTGGCACCTGGCGATAAATCCCCTTTCTCCCATTCAGTCCCAAGACTCTCAGAGCCAGCGAGGGGGTACTCACCACACACAGTTATCTGGACCTCATTGCTTCTCTTGACCACCTTGTCGATGCCCGCGACGCAGGTGTATGTCCCGCTGTCCCACTTGGAGGCTATCTTGGTGAAATTTTGAACCTGTGACACAGTCATGCCTTCCTTCTGGATGGTGAAGTTGGCTGGAGGCGCTCCTGGGATGGAGCACCACAGGTTCAGGCCTCCCCCCTGGTCCAGATGTGTGGCGGAAGATTCCAGCTTTGGCTTGGAAAACAGCTCTGCAAAAAACAGTGAGTGGGAATGGGGTGAGATGTTTCTAGGTACCGGCCCCAAAGCCTATGTATGGAGAGGCCTTCTGCCCAGCTGCTCTTGATAGAACCAATTCCCAACTTCCTGTACAAAGTTTTTCCTTTTGCTTCTCATGCACCTGCCAGTCACGCAATTGAAGAGCCGGGGTTCATTATTCGCCTGGGATTCCAACGGGCAGGTTTGCCTCGCTGGTTAATCCAATTTATTTCACAGAGGTGAATTAGAAACATTTTGCAACTTGTAATGCAGCAAGTAATGACTGAGGCATTCACTCATCTATTCACCGCCTCACTCATTTCCTTTCACAAGTATTTATTTCAGGCCATCTCTGTGCTCGGTATAGGAGAGATAGCAGTGGAAAAGAAACAGTCTTTGACTCCAAAGTTCTTAAGTCTAGTGGGTGATTCAGATGGTGTTTGCAGTAGAGCCCATAGAGGGGACACCAAACCTAGGCTTGAAGAATCAGGAAAGAACTCCTGGAGGAAGTTATCCAGGCAAAGATGCAAAGTGTCACAGGCAGAGAGAATAGCATATGGAAGGCCTGGCAGGAGGGTCAAGCACCTGAATGTTCAGGCAGCCTGGGACATAGTGGGGATAGAAGAAGGCTTGTCGCTCTTCAAGGAACCTGGGAACCGCATTAAAAAGTGTGGATTATGTCCCCAGGGCAATGGGAACCATGCAGGCTCTGGGTCAGCGGAATGGCATTGGATGTGTTGTAGGGAGATCTCTCGGAGGAGAATGGATGGGATTGTAGGGGCCCAGAATGGAAGCAGGAGGGGATGTAGTCCAGGCTTGAAGCAGAGTGGCGACGTGGGGTTGGGGACAAGTGGCAGCTTGGCCACCATCCCTCCAGCACTTCTCATGGAGAAGAATGAAGATGCCACCTGAAGCCTCCCAAGGTCAAGTACTTTGTAAGCTATAATATACTATGCTTCTGTGAGGAGTTATCAGTACATGCAGGTTGGATGTCAACAGTAGTAAAGACTGAGGTTGTATTTCAACCTGAACTATATCAATATTTTATAATTATGGTGAATGTCTTTATTTTCAGCTACAAGGAAATTACTAATTAACTACTTAACCATTGTGGAGAATCAATACACACTGACTTCATGGTTTTTACTCTTGATGCAGAAGGAAGAAGGAGCCAGTAATGCTTGACACTGTCTTCATATTGAGAAAGAGACTGAGACTCAAAGTTCCTCTTAGGACACCTTCTTAGAGGTTTGAGAATGCAACCAGGAGTCAGGGATCAAATTCTACCTTTGGCTCTAAATTTATCTGCCATAGAGGTTTGGAAGTAAAAACCAACACTGTCACTGTCATCACTGATGTTCCATGGATGGAAACGGAAGTCATTTCCATCATAAGCAGTCCAGTGTCTTCCTAGTTTCCTCGACAGGGAATAAAATAAAACTGCAAGTAAGGTGATATCCCAATTAATTCATTAAGGCACGTTCCATCCCTCCTTCCTTCCATAATAAACATCAACTTACCTCTTTTTCAGGTCACCATCAAACGCTCTAGGTTAGGAACAGGGAAAAGGAAACCAAAGAAACCGACCTCCTTAAGTGCCTTACAATCTCATTGGACAAATACCAAAACACGTGAAAAAGATGACTTAGGAAGAATCCCACAGCAATGACTCCACAGTTAAAAATATGTAAACAAAAATGCAAAAAGTATAAAACATCTTGCCGGGGTGGGTGTAAGACAGTTCAGAATTAGGAATGAGATGTTGTCATCGAATGTCTGTTTGTAAAGGAGGTAATATAAACGGAGCAGCTGGGCCATCATGCAGGGTAATAAGGATGGGTCTTTTATTCACTCATTGAACAAATATTTATTGAGTTCCTACCATGTGCCAGGCTCCGAGCTAAGCATCAAGGTTGTCAGATGAATTGAGCCACAGACCTGGTCCTTCAAGAGCTCACCCAGGGTGGTGGAGAGAGATGCTAAAGCTCTATAGTGACTATTGACACGAAGACAGGGGAAGAGTGTGACAGGGACTGAGGTGTGACCATGGGACTCTGCCTGGGGGAGACTGGAGGGAGACTTGGGGCTCGGGCTTTAAAGACAACAGAAGTTTTCCAGTGGCCAAGGGGAAGGGATGTTCCAGGCACAGTGGGGTGAGATGTTTGGAAGGGGGTGGAGTCAAGGTGAAGATGTCAAGGTGAAGCCCATGAATAATGATGTCAAACAGGTGGTTTTCCTCCAGGTTGGCTGAAGGATGAACTGGAGCAGAGATGCTTGGGGAACCCCTGCAACAGTCCTGACGTGAGGGCCAGAGATAGGGTATGACTATAGAGACAAGACGACAGGACAGAGCTGAGAGTCCTGGCAGCACCTGGTGACAGATTGGGTCTGAAAAGGTGGACCGTGAGGGTTGAAGGAAAACCACTTTCAATCCAAAGGCAAATTACTAATTCAATGGTTTTTATGTTCACAAAATTATTGTGAGCCTTCAAGATCACTATACAGAGCCACTTACAGGGAGGCTTGATAGCAATAGGGGAGTGGAAAACCAGCTGCACAAGTGGGCCTGCAGCACTTGAACATGGGGGTGTTGCCTGCCACCCCTGGCGTGGCTCCGGTAGCTCTACATGAAACAAGACCACAGAGCACCAGGCTGAGGGGGTGGGATGGGCAGCCCGCGTGTAACACTGTGCTTTCGTGGGCCAGGGAGACTTATCCCCTGATTGACTTGTATACCCCGCATGACTCAGACTTCTGGATGTGGGGAATCCGCTACAACAACAGTATCTTAAGGTCCGATGATGCTTTATGTTTCCGTAAAGTAGGCTGGCCCGAGGGGTTGGGGCACTGCTCTAACTGGTGAAACGGCCCATGTGTGTGTCACATGGTCCCTGCTGCTACTCCCATAGCGGTACACCTATCCCTTTAATGTAGTTGTTCATTGCATTGCATTCTCGTGATCTATTTATGTCTGTGAATTCTTCAAAGGCAAAGCCTGGCCTTAGGCAGCTTCCTATCCCCCCAAAGTTGCCCAGTATACAGAAGGTGCTCAATATATGTTGAATTGAATACTGTTCTCTAATGAGATAATTCTACTTTATCAGTGAAAAATATGTGCCATCAAAATATTTGTCAACATCAATAATCAACTAAATTGCTAGCCGCATCCAGCCTGGTATAGACCAGCAGGACCCATTGTATGCCAGTCACCCAGTCGGGCAGTTGGCAGCCTACCTGTGATACAGGGGACTGTCACTGTGACTATACACTCTATGTCTGACACAGAGGAGGCTTTCAGCCAATGAGTGAACAAATGATGAATGAATGAACACTTTCACTTGGGAACCAAGAAATGCTGACTCTCTGCCTCTGAAACACTGTCATCCAATGCTCGTCTGTTCATCCGGACAAGTATGTATTGAATGCTTACTATGTGCCAGGCACCGTTCTAGGGGTTAAGGATACAGCACTGGGTAACACAGATCATGTTCCCGCCCTCATCAGCTTACATTCTAGTGCCTGAATACAGACAATACACAGCAAGAGCGAACATACCTTTTTTTTTTTCCTGGCAGCGTCGCTTGTGGAATCTTAGTTCCCCAACTAGGGGTCGAACCCAGGCCCTGGCAGTGAAAGCACCAAGTCCTAACCACTGGACTGTCAGGGAATTTCCAAGGTAGAGTACTTCTTGAAAAGGAAAGCCAGGTAAAGGAGGAAAAAGTCCAAGGGAACTTTTAAGTACGTGGGTTTGGAAATATAACAGGCCTGGGGGGGGACTCTTGCTCTGCTACTTGGCAGCCCTCTAATTGTTGGGTGAGGGACCTAACCTCTCAGCTTCAGTTTCCACATCTGTAAAGCCAGCATCATAATACCTACTTTACACTACAGTTATGAGCCTAAAATGAACACGTATGTAAACCAGGCATATAGTATTCAACAAAGAGGAACTGTGACTATTATTTTTGAGTTTAGTAATGTTTTCTCACTCCTGATGCTGTCACAGGACCTGAACAGGGACACAGGGATCTAGCATAGTATTTGGCGCAGAGGAGAGAAAAACGTGATGTAATAATAGAAACACCAGGTGACATTCACTGAGTGCTCACCCTGTATGCAGCTGTTTATGGCAGGTGATGTCATTTGGTCCTTGTAACAGTCCTACAGGGCTGGTCATTACCCCCATCTCAGAGTTGTGGCAAGGAGAAGGTCAAGAACTCACCCCAGGTCACAGACGCACCGAGTGGCCGGGTTGGGATCTGATGCCACAACCTGCACCCTCAACCATCACAGCGAGCCACTCACTCGCTCTGCACTGACTTTTCCCCACCGGCATCGTGGCCCTGCCCGACCGCATCCACTCAGACCGGCTGGAGCAGAAGGGTCAGCGGGCACTGCCCGTCTCGAGCCCGCCCTGTGCCGACGACACCCTCCAGCAGCGGCCCTACCTGTTATGTTGACCACGATGCTGCTGACCTTGGATATGCGGCTGGCTTCCACTTTGCACGTGTAGTTGCCGTTGTGCTCCACCGTGGCCATCACTGAGTACACAGCCTCGCTGCCGTGCCTGCTGTGTGCTACAATCTCCTTGTCCTTCTGGATTATGATTTCCGGAAACGACTGGGCCAGGTGCGTCACCTGGATGGTGCATTTGATGTTGAGATTGTCTCCTTCTATGATCACTCCCTTGGGGCTGATGTGGAACTTGGGATTAGAGAAGGATTCTACAAGAAGAGGACAAGCTGGTTGAACTCAGGTTCAAACCTGGGTGAGGGGGAAAGGCACTTCCTCCCCTATTCTGGTCTTTTTCATACCAGCCAGTTTTTCCTTATTAATTAAAAAAAATTCAACTTTTCCTCTCAAAAACCTTAGCCTAGGCTGCTCTGATGCTCCTGCCCTTCTCACTCATCTTGCATCTTCCGCCTTCTTAACTTCAGTTCTCTAACTTCCTTGAGCTTCCCAAAGGCCAAACCGTCTTCCCTAGAGCTCATCTGCAGAACCTTCTTCAAAGGACCTTAGAAATAATCACAGCAGTGAGAAACAGACTCTTCCCCCTGCCCACCAAGGATTTCCTAGGTAATTATTGCACAATTTCATGGACCTCTGGCATTTCAGCCTAGATATTCCATCACTTTCCAAAGTGCAGCTTCGTGGAAATGCACATTTAAATAACTGTATGCTCCCCAAAAGTGATTTCTAGTCTATTCTATCTCTTTTAAACATGCTGGTTGTGACAGACTAAACTGATTTCATAACTGATGCAGTTTGAAAAACACTTTTTAAATAAAATATGGGTTAGATATCAGGGTGTCAGATCTTCAGGGGATGGTGAGGAAAGTAGGGCCAGGCCTTTGCTCCCACCAAAAAAACAGCAGCGTGTAAGGGAGTATATACACAGATTACAACTATGTAAAATGCAGATAAGGATATTAAAAAATGCCAGAAGTGAGTTCAGAGTGATATAATACTTTAATATTCATTTTTTTTTTTACTGTAAAGTCACTTAAATTCACAATAAAAAGCTATAATTTTTAAAAAGTCTGTTTTCCTGAGTAAAAGTCAAAAAGAGAGGGCATCTAACTCCAGATGCACCAGAGATCTAAATGCAGAAGAAAAAAAATTAAACCACAGGAACAGTAAAAGAAAACATTGGTGCATTTTTTCTTTAATAACCTTGGAGTGTGGAGGAACTTCAGGTGTGAATCACAGAACTGGATACTGTAAGGAAAAAAGATGTGTACATTTTTTTTTCTTGGCTGTGCAGTGCGGCTTGCAGGATCTTAATTCCCCAACCAGGGATTGAACTTGGGCCCAGGGCAGTGAAAGTACTGAGTCCTAACCATGAGACCACCAAGGAATTCCCAAAAGATGCGTAAATTTGGTTAATTAAAGATTAAAAGCTTCTTCATGGAAATAAAAATAGGACAAATGACAAACTGAGTAAAATATTTGCATAGTACCTGACAAAGAGCACATTCCTTTAATTTATAAAGGGCTCAAACAAATCAACCAGAAGTGGTAAATATGGGCAAAGTATATATGAATAGGCAGTTTGGGGCGGGGGGGGGGGAATGTAATAGACCAATAAACATAAAAAGCATACTCAACCTCACTAAAGGCCAAAGAAATACAAATCACAGCAATGATGTATCACTGCGCCTCAATCAGATTGTCAAAAATAACAAGACACTGATAACATTCTGTGTTGGTAAGGATGTGAGAAAATGAACACTTCTGATGGAAATGTTCATCCATCTGGAGGAGCACTTGGGTGATATCTTTCAATACTGAAAACGCACAAAACATTTGTATCAACAATTTGATGCATAAATAATAATAAAATACTTGTGCAAGTACAGAAGTTATAAGTATGTACAGGTTATAAGTATAAGCAAGATTGTCTTCATAGCAAAAAAGTGGGAAAATAGCTCAACGTCCATCAATAGAAAACGAGGCAAATATATCATGGCACATTCTTAGAACAGGATTCCGAGTTGCCACTGAAATGATAAAGGTCTGTATTTCTTGATATGGACAAAAGTCCATATATGTTATGATTGTTTAAAAAAAAAGTTATAAGACAGAATGTTTGACTGGTCCCTTTTTTTTTTTTTTTGTAAAAACAAAGACAAGCAAACATTGTGCGTGTGCGTGATGAATGAGCAGAACAAGTCTAGAAGACCACACGAGGGTTACCTCTGAGTAGCAGTACTTACTATGAAGAGCTGTCACTTTGTATTTTACATAGTACCATATTTTCTGAAAATTTAACCTACATCATGTATTATAATTAGGAACATATTGTGTATACATAATACTATATATTATATATACATAACACTGTACAGTAAATATATCATATACACACAAAGTATTATGTATATACAAGGGCAGAGGTGAAGTAAGGTACCAAAAGCAGAGGGTCACTTATGATAAGCTTTAGGGCTCCTGTCCTGAATACACTTGTGGCTGTCTGCCGTAGACTGTGCCTTCCCCTGACTCCTCCCTGATTCACAACTGCTTCCCTCTCAGGTCACTGGGAGCTGCTGGTTGCCTGACCTAGAGCTCTGAGCTCTCTCTGTCCTGGACACTCACACCCAGGCTCTCCTCTGCTGTTGCCTTTCTCTCCTGAGAGCATTTCTCAGGTCACCTCATTTGTTTCCTATTTGTCCAATGTCTTGGTGATGGAAGGGTGGGGAGAAGAGTGGAGTCCCTCATCAAATGTGGGAGGCAGGGACTTCCCTGGTGGTGCAGTGGTTAAGACTCTGCCCTCCCAATGCAGGGGGCCTGAGTTCGATCCCTGGTCAGGGAACTAGATCCCATGTGCATGCCGCAACTAAGAGTTCACATGCCACAACTAAGGAGCCTGCCTGCTACAGTTAAGATCTGGCACAACCAAAAAAAAAAAAAAAGTGAGAGGCAAAGGGACTTCCCTGGTGGTCCAGTGGGTACGACTCTGTACACCCAGTGCAGGGGTCCCAGGTTCCATCCCTGGTCGGGGAACTAGATCCCGCAAGCATGCGGCAACTAAGAGTTCGAATGCCACAACTAAAAATCTGCATGCTGCAACTAAAAAAAGATCCTGCATGCCGCAACTAAGACTTGGTGCAGTCTAAATAAATAAATAAATAAATATTTTTAAAAAAAATGTGGGAGGCAAAGGCTGAGGACCTGGCCCCCCTTCCCTCCAGATCCCCTTCAGACCCCACTTCCTGGTGTCTGATCCGCATTGGCTTAAAGCTATGGTTTCCAAACTGCAGGTCACACAAGGCATCATTTCAGGGAGTTGAGGCCAGTGCTTTAAAAAAACTGAAAGAGAAGAGAAAGAAAAAGAGCAAAATTCATCATATATTAAGGTTAAGTGTTATTTGGAAATATATACGTGTATACATTTTTAACTGTGTCATCACAGTCGAAAAGTTTGAAAAATATAGTCTTGAGACAGCAGTCCACCCAGCAGGCCCCAGCCCCTTTCCAATTCTGAGCTCTTTCTCCCCAGACCGAACCAGCAAGCCAGAAAGAATGATGAAAAGGAGAGTAGGACTCTGACCCCTCACGGTGACCAGTTCACTCCTGATGGTTCTAGAGAGCTCCATTTCCATCCCGGAAGCGATCCTAGCTTGACATTGGAACCATATAGCACGGTCTTGCTCCTCGACTGTGAATTTCAGCGTCACAAAATTCTGGTTTGGAGACGTTTTTTCTCTTTTTTGCTTGACACTTTTTACATTTAGTTCGAATTTTTCAATTATGAAATGTATGGGAGGCTCTTCCTCTGGGACAGAACAGCTGACCATCACGACCCCGCCTTCTATGACCTCCTTCTTGTCCAGTGTCACCCTGGGATCAGACACGCCTTTGGGGGGAAGAGGAAGCCCATTAGTGTGTTTGCTCCAGTGGCACAAGCCTCCCTCAGCTGAGTCGCGGTGGTTGACCCACCTGAGGGTTCTTTTGCTTTGTTCCCAGAACCTCGGTGCGATCTACCAGGGAATTATGGAGCATGTATGTTTCAAGCACTGTACCAGGCACTTTGAAAAATATAAAATATGTTTAAGATGCAGTTGGTGCTTTCAATATTTACAATTCCATTGGGAAGACAAATCATCCCAACTGACACAGTTAAAACCAAAACAAAACAGCCAGTGTTTATTGATATTATTGTGATTGTTGTTATAGTTTACTGAATGCCAACCACAAGCTAGGATTGATTTTATATCCACGACCCTGTTTTCTAATTCTCATAATACATCTCTTGGGGGGCAGGAAAGAGAAAATTATACCCATTTTACAGATGAAGAAGGTGACACTCAGAGAGGTTCAAGGCTCATCTGAAAGCTCACAGCTGTCAAGCCCCATAGCTGAGACTCGACTCCAGGTCTGTGTGACTCCAGAGCCAGAGGTTGAGGGGTGGGGGGAGAAAAGGGAGGGGTGGCCTCTCAGTTCAAAAAGCAAAGCTGAAAATAACCAAGCATCAGAGTGTGTACAGACACACTGAGTGACGGAACAGTCAGGAAAGCAGGAGGCCCTCTTTTTCTGGGGGATCAGAGAAGGACCTAGAAAGGAATAGGGCCTGAGAGGAATCTTGGAGGAAGGGGGTTATTTGGACAGATGAGGTGGGATGGGGGCTAAGGACAGGCGTTTCAGGGCGCACACGTGCATGGAGATCTGCTTGTGCCAAGGGATACGTGTGGCTTTCCAGGAGGGCCGTTCAGAGCAGAGGCGGGTGGGGGGAGTACAATGGGTGGTGAGCGAGGGTCACATCAAGGGGCAGCTGGGAGACCCTGGCTGCAATTAGATGTCCTGTCCAGGCCCCATGGTCTGGGGATCATACACTCCATCTTGGAGTCAGACAGACTTGCTTGTGCCCAAACATGCCTCTTTCTGGATGTGCCAGCTCACCCAGTCATTTAAGACGCATGAACCTTCTTTCTTGACCCACCCAGGTCAGAGATGGAGGGCTGTTCTCTTGGGAAGGAGATCTGTACTGTGTTCTCACCACTGCTGCTACTTCTGGGGGCAGCTGTTTGAGAAGGTGTTCCCCTGCTCCACACGAGCTCCCCAAGGGAGGAGGTCATGTCCAACTCACTGTCAGGTCTTCGGCCCGGCTCAGAGTGGGCACTCGATAAATGGCTAAGGAATGAATGAATTGCCCCACTTCCCCATCAAGCAAACTCCTACAGCATCTTCTCTATCTGGACTCAGTGTCCCTTCTTCCAGGAAGCCATCCCTAACTTCTCTAGGCAGAATTGTTTCCTCCCACCGCTGTGCTCCCAAGGCTCTCAGATCACATGACTGTTGGAACACAACGATTCGTTTAAATGTCTCTCTTCCCTAGCATCCAGAGCTAGGACCTGTCTGATGCATTTCCATGTCTAGCACCTATTTTTTTTTCCTGACTTGCAGCCTTGGGACATGCTTCTTGAGGGAGTAAATCAATGAATGAACAGATGGATGGAAGTCTGTGAGCCCAATTTCCTACAATGATATTTCTCTTGTTTATCCATTCCTGTCTATTTCTACTTGCTCTTTTCAACTGTTCAGTTTATTCCACAATCATTTATTGAGTGCCTACTATGAGCCAGACTTTTTCTGTTTGAGATGCAAAAATAGACTAAACCACCTCTTCCTTCAGGATCTCACAGTCCAGAAGGGCAGGCAGGTACGTGAGAAAGTTGCAATAGCGAGTGAAAGAGTAAATGCCGCTTATGAGAAACTCATTACGTGTTGGAAGCTGCACTAGGCGCTTTACCAACAGGCATCTTTTAACTCTCTCTGGGTAGGGTAGTATCCTGAGCTGGGTAGTATTATTATCTTCATTTTACTGATGAGAACTTTCAAGCGTAGGTTGAGGTTAAGGGACTTGTCCAGATCGGAATCTAAGCAGAGTGACTGCAGAATCCAGTGTCAACACTCAGCCCCGTGACCTTTATACAAATGCCATTGAACGTGGAGAGGGCATCAGAGCTGTAAGGACTGGGACCCTGGGGGGAGATCCATTCTGTTTGGGAAAGTGCCAGAGAAGAGATCACTGAGTTGAGTGTTGAAGGAGAGAGAGTTCATGAGGAGATGAGATGAAGAGGGTGTTCCAGGCAGAGAAAATAGCATGTGCAAAGGCACAGAGGTGAGGAAAAGGCTGGTGTATCCGGAGCATGTCTCAGGCCTGTGTTTTCAGGTTAGGAAAATGTCAGGCAGATGAGTGAGAAGGATGATGGATGGGCAGGTAGGTCTGGTGTTACAACTCATTCAGTCACCATTCTGGGTACTGCGTGTGTTCAGGCTTCACGTGCCCGAGGTATGTTCCATCCCAGGGACTCACCTCTCACCAACACCCGGTACTCATCAGTTGTTTTCTCCTTGTTGTTCAGGATCACGGTGCATTTGTATGTCCCTGCGTTATAGACCCGGGCTTGGGGAATAACGTAACTCTCTGTGTTTTCCAGGGAGGAGACATTGTGAATTATCACTTCATCCTTATAGAACAGCACCTGGTGCTGAGGCTTGACACGTGAGGTGGTGCTGACATCCACGATGCACTGCAGGGTCAGGTTGTCCCCGTTCTGCACCTCCTGGTTTGGCAGGATCTGCATGTGGATGCTGTTGATGGTGAAAACTAAAGGCCAAGGGAAGGAGAGCAGACACGCCGGTTATCTCAGAAACAACATCACCGCATCAGATTGGTATCATCACATCCATCCATGTGATAGAGCGTCCAGGGGCCCCCGGCAGGTAATGACTGTGTGTGGTGGGTCAGGCATGAGGCGGCTGATACTAAGCTGCTCATATGCCCACCATGACAAGGTGGCAGCCTCCGGAGCGTGACAAATAAAACACGTCCATGAGATGTATGCAGCCCGTGACTGCCACATCGTGGCCCCTGGAGAGAGCAGAGGACTCAGGCAGACGAATGTTCGCATCCTGGCTCAGCGCTTCCTGCGTGACCTTGGGTGATTAACCTCTCTGCGCTCAACTTCCTCATCTATAAAGTGGGGTTATAATACCTACATAGTAGGTTGTTGTAGGACTTACAGAAGAGGAGCAGGAAAGCACCCAGTGCCTGTCACACAGGAATTGCTTGATGAATGATGGCTGCCACGGTTCTGAAATCACATGGTCACGCCCAGGAAGCGCTCCCCCACCCTCACCCCTCCACCCCTCCACCTCCGCCTGACAAATTAAGCAGCACAGGCCCAGCTGGTGCTTTCTAACTGTTGAAGTCAGAACCCTCACCACATGGGTGAGAACTTGAAACCACTTTTTCTCACAGATCTTGCTACCCTCTCTCACTTTGGCCGCTGAGAAGTACAAGTATAACCCCCAAATTTTACCTCTAGCAACTTTTGGGATGCATTTTTCTGTGCTAAAAGAGTCACGGTTTTATTTGACTGCCTTTGTTTTCCTCTCACTCTGATTTCCTTTTTTATTTTATCCTACTGGACAATAATACATCATTTTTATCAGTGGTCCCAAATCATTTTACAAACAACAAAAAAGGTATAGCCAGGCAGCTGGCCAGAGATACCGCCAAAAAAATTGTCTTTCTTTCTCTCTCTTTTAATAACGTCATACCTTTTGCGAACAACTTAGAATTTAACTTGTCTATAACACGTCTCAGGTTTTCAACTGAACACAACAGTCCATCCTTGTGCCTTTTTTTCTGAGCAATTAATTTAACAAAAAACAGCATCTGGTTAGTCATGAGATGAAACAGTGTGATTCTTTAAATTTATTTCTTGGGGACTTCCCTGGTGGCTCAGTGGTTAAGAATCCGCCTGCCAGTGCAGGGGACACAGGTTCAATCCCTGGGCTGGGAAGATCCCACATGCTGCGGGGCAACTAAGCCCGTGAGCTCCAGCTACTGAGCCCACGTGCCACAACTACTGAAGCCTATGTACCTAGAGCCTGTGCTCCGCAACAAGAGAAGTCACTGCAGTGAGAAGCCTGTGCGCTGCAACAAACAGTAGCCCCCACTCTCCACAACTAGAGAAAGCCGGTGAGCAGCAACGAAGACCCAGTGCAGCCAATAAATACATCAATCAGGCAGTCAATCATTCAGTCAATAAATTTATTTCTTACAGCATTAATCTCTAGAACTCCCCTTTCTGTCCTTCTCTATTCCTTGTTAGCTCCTGGTCTGAGGAGCCTGCTGGATGAGCTCTCAGAACTGAAGTTTCTTTGAACCATGTTTAGTTTCCCATTGATTGACACATTCCCTTCCCAGGTAAGGACAGGCAAGTCTCCCTGCTCCTCAGTGCCTCCTTCTTCATTTCAAGCCATGCTGTTTAGCACAGTGATTCTATCAGGAGACAGTAGAGAGCAGAAGATGAGTGCACAGTCAGGCTTCCTGGGCCAAATCCATCTCTGCTCACAAACCATGTGGCTTTCCGTAAGTTACTGAGCTTCTCTGGGCCTCGGTTTGTTTATCCATACAGTGAACATAATAACAGTAAATGTAAATGAGAACCTGAGTTTAAGTCCTTGGAGCACCCACCGTCCCTGGCACAGATGAAGCGCTTGCAAAACGTTAGCTAGATTCTGTCAGTCACAGATACAAACCAACTGTAGAGTCTTGAGGGCTCTAAAGCTCTTTCTTGAAATCATATTTCTAGTCATTTGTCTTTCAGAAACAAAACAAAACAAAACAACATTTTTTAAATTTCCCAGGTGAATTACAGCAACTTCTCCGACCCCTGGTGTTCGTTATGCCACTGTATTGGGCTACTTTACTGTCATCACCCTGAACGAAATGCACACCCATGGCTGGTGCACCCCAGACTGGGACACAGAACTGGGTACAGGAAGAGAGCAAGTCAGGCACGCCCAGTCCAAACCCCTGATCCCACAGCCATTAGCTGGGAGTCGTTTCAGGCTACCACTTCTCCTCCTATAAAGTAGGAACACTAATACTTGCCTTCCCTGGTATTTTAACCTTGAACAATGACTGAGCCAAGGTGGCTGAGAGCACTGAAGGGGCAGGTCTGTATGCCTGATGCCTGGCCACTGGTTGACACCTGCTTCCTGCTTCCTTAGCACATTCATTCAGCAGACATTGAAGGGGGCGTCTCTGTGCCAGACATGCACCCAGCACTGGGGGTTCAGAGAAGGGTGAGCCTGGCACAGCTTCTGCCCACCTGGAGCTCACAGTCTACCATTTCACAGTTCTTCCCTTCTCCAGGCCTTCTGGCCTCAGCGCCAGCCCTGCCTGGGTCTCCTACTGACCAGCCCTAACGAGCTCTACCACTGTTTAACAATTTTAAAGCAAACTTGGCTAAAGCATCGGGTGGTGGTTTTTTAGAGAGGATGATATGCACTAACACAAGGCACTTCCGCCACCTTGTTTCTCTAAGCAAATCTAACACACATCTGCTTAATAAATTAACTCGGCTGATTCACCAGTAGGAACTGCACACTTCCACAGCATGGGACTTCCCTGGCGGTCCAGGGTTAGGACTCCGAGCTCCCACTGCAGGGGGCACGAGTTCGATCCCTCATCAGGGAACTAAGATCCCACACGCTGTGCAGCGCAGCCAAAAGAATTAAAAAAAAGAAAGAAAGAAGAAAAAAGCAGGGCAGAAGAAGGAAAAGCATTTTTAAAAATTATTGAAGATACGAATCCCAGCTCATTGACTTGATATAACAGAATAGCAGCCTAGATTTTATCACCACGACCACCACCTCCACCACCACCCTTCCAGTATCCAGCCTTCAAGGCCCCCAATGAGCCTTGCCTTCCGCTATCACACCCGCATGTGGTCCCCTCCCACATCAGACCAGGGTTGGTCTTATGACCAAAACTACTGCAGAAGTGCTAGTAGGTCATTTTTGAGATTAGTTTATAAAAGACATTATGACTTTTGTCTTGGTCACTCTCTCCTTTTCTGGGATCACTCACTGTGGGCAAAGCCAGCTGCCACGTCGTGAGCGCCCCTATGGAGAGGCCCACATGGTGCAGGTTCCCCAGCATCAGACAAGCCCTCTGATAACTGTAACCCTGACCAGCATTTTCCCTGCCATCTCCTGACAAACCCTGAGTCAGAACCACCCAACTAAGCCATTCCCAGATTCCTGACCCCCAGAAACTGCATGTGAGATAATAAATTGTTCTCTTGAGCCACTACGTTTGGGGATAACTTGTTAGGGAGCAAGAGACAGCAAACACACCACCCAACCTTCAAAAATCTCTGCCTGATTATTAAGATAATACGGAAAATATTATCCTCCTTGTGAATAAACTTTCCAGGAACAGCCAATAGCGAGACCTGCGTGTAGGTCTTACTATTTACACGACAGAGTGACTGCTACAACCTCGGCCTCCTGGAGGGTCACGGGTGGATGTTAGCGGGCCCGTGAATCACCTGACTATACGCAAGTGTGCTTTTCTCTGGAGAGAGGACCCAAAAGGTTCAGAACTGTAATGGAAGGACAGCGTTGTAGAATAGCCTAAAGAGGCCAGGTCTTTTTCAACTGGAGAGATGAAGGCTGATGGAGAAAATCCAAAGTAACAAAGTCTCCACAGCACAGACAAGGCACCCAGGGACCACAGCGCCAAACCCCCAAACCCTGAAACAAAGGGACTGCTTCCCTCTACCCCAGGCCACCGGTCAGCGGATGCTGACGCTCTGGGGAAGATGAGGCATCATGACTCAGCCAGCCCCTTGACCCTCAACCTGGAAATGACTCAGAAAGAAAGGGGGGAGTGGGTAGAGGAGGAGGGGCCGCCCACCATTGTCAGGAAAACACAGGGAGCCACAAAGCTCGGAGGCCCGGATGAACTGCAAGGCTCAGCATGGAGTGTGCTGACCCAGCTCCTCTGAACCTCAGGCACCTCCAAGGTGCTGGGATTACAAGGTGAATAAGAAAGCATCCCTGCTGTCCTAGGCCATGCAGGCTGGTGGGGACCCAGATAGCTGGAGTACAATGGTGTAAGCACCAGGACGAAGGCTTGCCCCGGAGAGGCCAAGGAAAGTCTGAAGGAAGTGACCCCCGACCTAAGCCTTGGACCAGGACAGGCAGGGGTGGTGGGATGCTTGGGGCAGAACGGCACGTGCCAGGGCACAGGGGCGTGAGAGATCAATGCATTCTGGGTGCGGGCAGTTATAGGAGCCGGAGTGTAGGGGCTAGGGGGCCAGAACAGAGGGCCTCACCCGCTGTGCTAACAAGCTGGGCTCTGTCCTGAGGATCTTGGGGTGGGGGTGAGGGGGCAGGCAGTAACAGGATGATGCTGGAACTTTAGAAAGATCACTGTGGGCCAGAGGGAGAGACTGGTCGTAGCAACCTGGACGGTTCAGGTGAAAGCTGATGCAGCCTGTGCTCGGGCAGACGCAGTGGGGCTGAGGGGAAGGGGTGGACTTGGGATGTACCGAGTGGAGGCAAAGGACTTGTTTTTCGGGGTGAAGAACATGTTCTGGAACTAGGCAGTGGTGATGTTTGCACAACATTATGAATGTACTAAATGTCATTAATAATATCTGCTATATGCATTTGACTTGTTTGATTGCCTGTGGGGATTGAGGCAAAGAGTGGAAATTAAGGTTCCTGGATTAGGAGCCCAGGGGCCTATGCGTGCTGCGGTCTGAAGGAGATGAAGTCAGAGACAAAGCCAGAGAAAGATAAGGGCGGGACAAAGTCATGGGGATGCCGCTGGCTTGAGGCGCCCCGCGGACAGCTAGGAGGAGATGTCAACCGCTTGCCCCGTAGGAGGCCTTGACGGTCAAAGAAGCAGCCAGGGCTTAAGTGGACGAGAGGGTGGGCATGTGGAGGTGCACAGGGGGTGGGGGGGGAGGTTGAGCTTCAGAGAGGGTGAGACGCTGGGAAAGTCCAAGTCTCCCTGGAGGAAAAAAAAGGAGGGTTTGTCAGAAAGGTGGGAGAACACCAGAGAAGAGGGTCTACAAGGCCAAAGAAAGAGGCTTTGTGCAAACACTGGGGTCCCAAAGGCTAAGGGCTGGTGGGCGTGTTCATGGCATTTGGCATCATCCCTTAGTGAGAGGATTCCAGTGGCAGGGAGGCATGGGGGCCAATGCCAGACCTGCTAGGTAAGGGCCCCTGAGAGAGAGGTGAGGAAGCAGAGACAGTGATTAGAAAGCAGGCTTTGGAGAAGTTTGCCTGAGGAAGAGAGTGGATAGATAGGGGAGCACAAGATAAATGGAGGGAGGGTGGGCTGTTTGTGATTTTTCTTTTTTCTGAAAAACCGAGAGCTACCAATCATGTTTGTAACTGAAAGGAAAGATGCTAGAAGTGGAGTAGGGGCTGAATAAATTACAGCGCGAGATCCTGGGGGAGGGGGTGATGCCAGCGATGGGCCCGGAGCCCAGGTGGACAGCCCGGCCCTGTCCAGCCACGGGGTAGACACGGCCTCTGGAGCCAGGAGGGAAGCCGTGAGGACGGGTGGGGAGGCAGATAAGCCTGAAGCCGGGGAAGCGCGGGAAGTGGCGGGAGTTCCCTCCAGACAGCACTGTGCTCTAGGTGAAGAGGGAGCTGAGGTCATCTCCTGAGACGGGCCAGCTGGGGCTGGAAGGGGGCCCGAGGTAAAAGGAGAGGAAAGGCCAGGGCTGACCGAGCGCCTCTATTGCGGAGCAGGCCACGTGGAGCAGGTTGGCAGGGCATGCACTTGCACTGTGGTCCTGGGTGGCCTAAAGAGTGGGGGACATGGGTCCCAGCCCCCACTCTGCCAGCACCCAGTGGTGACCTTGCGCAGGTACCTTACGTAAAACAGGGTGGAGACCTGAGGAGGTAGAGCCTCCCAGCTTTGGGTCCTGCAGCTCTGAGGTCTTCCCCAAAGACCTTTCTCTAGGAAACCTGGGCAGGGAGTGATTTACTAGCGACCTCCGCCCAGGTAGGGATGGAGGGTAGGAGGCCGGAGCAAGGGACACAGACGCCCAGAGGCGTGCGTGTTGGCAGGGTGTGGTCTGGATTAGAGCAGGGGCATAAGGCTGGAGTGGACAGAGAGAGGGAGGGGCAGGCGGCACGGTGGTGATGGTGAGCTAGGACCACAGTAAACCACCATTTACTGATCACTGCGTGCCGGGCGGGCAAGTCACCTCTTTATCTAACCTCATCTCACACTGACTCATCACACTCATTTCACAGATTGGGAAAAAGGCTCAGAGAGACACAGTAACAGTGGCTTTAAAGATTTGAGTCAGGCCTACAGCCCCAAGCTCCAGACACTCGGGTTTTGGGAAGGGGGGGTTCTGGTGCTGATGTCCTGCTAACCGGCTCTTTTTGTACAAGTCAGTTGTTTCCCTGGGGTGCAGAGATATCATCAGTCAATTAGGTTGATTATGAAGATAATGGCATCCTGCCTCCGTGGGTTGCCATGGGGATCAAACACCCGTTGAAGCACATGGACATGCACAGGAGACCCGCCAGACCGGCTTTGCTAAGTAGCCACACGAGCCCTCCCCGTGTGGAGCTACTGCTCCAAGCCTTGGCTGCACAAACCAGCATCCCCGCACACATCATCTACAAATAGCTGTACAACTGTCTGCAACCCAGTCAGCCTGCTTTTGTGCAGAATGAAGTGACCTCTGACACGGGGATCCTGTTCTGTGGGCTCTCCCTCTATTCGGCCCCCAGACCCAGCCCAGTCCCCTCCTTTCTCACGATCCCAGATGAAGCAAAAGAAAACCTGCTTATTGTAATGATTCAAAATTGGCTCTAAAGTGGATGATAGACCAGATTTCAAAGACAGTCAGAAGCCCCTCTTCCTGTGCACAGGCACAAAATATTGCAGATTGTTGTAGCCTCATGGATAGATGGGAAACGATATCTGATTGGTTTCAGGTCGTTTAGGAGAAAAAAAAAGTCACAACAACCATTTAAACTATGTTCTGACTTCATGAATCTGAGAAATTGATTATATTATTTGTGAATAAATTACAACTGGGGATAGGGTAGAATATGAAAAAAAGAAATTTATGGTAGAACAACAAAAAACAAATTATGGAATCACTCACTTCCTTATCACCCCCCTAGAATATGCTGATCGAAACTTGGCTTAGAATAAGGGTTTTGTTCTAAAACCTTCTAAAAACGCAGAAAGGAATAAACTTCAGCTGACCATTCGAATAGGTTTCTGGGTTGTGGAAACCATTAAACCCAAGCAATGTGACGGGAGTTTTTAAGAGTCACAGGTAGGAACTTCACAACTTACGGTTTTCTTGACCCTCAAGCCTTGAACCTGGAAAAGACAGGAGAAATACGTTGATTTCACGAGCTTCAGTTCTCGTGATGTTTAAGTGATGTGGGAAGAGAGAGAAAACTCACAGAGCAGAAGTGTCAGCAGGACTCCGAGCCACATCGCGGCCCCCTGGGTCCACTCCAGCTGCATCCTGAGAGCCAGACAGCGAAGGCTTCGGCGGTTAGTTCTGTTTTTGGGCCATGTCCCGGAGGCAGAAGGTACTTCCCACGCGAGGATGCAGATGAGAAACCTGACCCGTGAAAAGCAGAAGCTACGGTGGGAGCTGCTCCAGGCGCCGCGGACAGACCGGCCTTGGGGCTGGTCAAGTAATGGCGGCCATGCTGGAAACCAGGAACAATGCCTGGGCGGCCTCGTACCGCCTCAGGAAATGACTGGCCTTCCTGAGGGGCCACCCAGCGCAGCTGCTTTGTTCAGTTTGTTTAGGGGGAAAAAAAGGCACAAGTGACATTGGCCTCGGCGCTCCGGACCCTCCTTGTGTCTCGCCTGGGTGTGGGGGCCCCTTTCCCATGGCAGCCTGAGAGGGCCCCTCCCTCTCTCCAATCTCCCCCCAAAGGGCATCTCTCCCTGGACACTCAGCAAATCTCTGCTTTTTCTCTGGCCCTTCCGAGGGGGCTCTTTCCACACAGCCTAAATCTGGACCTTCTGCCTTTCCTGACAAGGGCATGGAGAGAGCTGACTTTTTCCGAAAATTGCAGGTTTGTCAGGGAGACCTTGTCATGACTCCCCATTGCCCTCTAGAGAAAGTCAGTTTCCAGTCCTGCACGATGCCGCCCTCGCTTACCTCTGCAGCCTGGTCTCTCTCCTCTTCCTTCCCTGCCTCTACATTCCGGTGGCTAGAATTTATAGTTTCCAGAACACATCACATGTCTGTGACTTTGCCAATGCTCTTCCCCTGCCTGGAGTACCCTTTTCCCTCTCCTTTTCTGGCGAATTCCTCCCCATTCATCATAGCTCAGTTTAGGCATCAGTCCTCCAGCATCCTCCCCTGTCTTCCCCACACTGAGCTGCCCTTCCTCTGGGTCCCCTAATCTCCCTAGTCCTCCTCTGTCAGACACTTTCTACCGTGTGCCACGATGGCCGCCCCTTCCCCAGGTGCACTGCTGGCTCCATGACAGCAGGGACAGTCCCTGGCACCTAGTAGATGATCAAAAAAACGTTAGTGAAATGGATGATTGACTGGAGGAAAAGTTAACTGCATTGTCTGAATTATATTATCATTGCCTTGGGGTCACGGTGCTACTTTCTGAAATGCTACCCTTGAATACTGTCACATGGTAAAGCTAAGTGAGATTTGAACTGGGACCAGACAAACAAAAGACTTCTCTGCCTCGGGGCAAGTACCAAGAAGTGATGGCTTCCAGCTAGAGAACAATTTCTCTCTCTGATCTACAGCTCACTGGAAATTTTGATAAGAGCTGTTAGAGAGCAACGCATGCATAAAGGAATTTTTTTCTATTGTGTTTTTTTTTTTTTACTTTTGTTGTTTTGTTGTTTTTGTTTTTGTTTTAAATTTTCCATTCCCTACGTAAACTACCTTCTTTGGCAACCTACTGGAAATTACCCCCACCCATCTATCATATTTTGATTTGGCAGGAAGAAAAAAAGGAAACCCCATAAGTAATAAAATAAATGTTGGTTTCAAAGGTAACTTTTACATACTATAGAGTAAGCAACTTTTGCTTCTGAACGCGACATTCAAGCAATAGTGATAAATGTCCCACCCCATGGCCCTAAGTGCCAAAGTAAACTTCTAAAAATTAGTCATTGTTTCATACACAATGCTAGTACTTTTAGAATACCAAGAGAAAATAAAGCTTTATTTCAAAAATATGTTAATGTTTTAAAAGAAAAGTGGAAAAACTATATCCCGCAACTTTCACTACGCACCAGAATAAATTCCAAATGGACCAACTACCTGAAGGTACAAATGAAACATAAAAGTTTTAGAAGAAAACATAAAAGAATTCCTCATGACCTTGGGTGAACGCTGGTTTAACTAAGAGTTAAAATCCAGAAGTCATAATGTGAAAGACTGATCAATTATGCTCCATGAATAAAAGTTTTGCTTTGCCCCCTACCCCCAAAAAAAGTTCAGTCAAGAGAAAAACTACAAACTAGAAAAAAATATTTGCAACTGACATCATAGACAGAGTTAACCTCTCTAATATGTAAAAAGCTCTCAAAAATCAAGAAGAAAAAGATCAACAAAACAAAAGAAAAATGGGCAAAGGAAATGAACACATAGATAAGAAAAAATACCTGAAATTTATTTTTTTAATTTTAATTTTTACTTTTTATTTTTTGGCCATGCTGTGCAGATTTTGGGAATCTTAGTTCCCTGGCAAGGGATTGAATCCACCCCCTCGGCAGTGAAATCTTGGAGTCCTAACCACTGGACCGCCAGGCAACTCCCAGAAAAGGTATCTGAAATTTAGAAATAGGCAAAAAAGATTACAGTGTGTTCTTTCAATACTGCACTGGGCATTGACCAGCAGGCTCTCCTAGGGATTACCTGACTCTCTAAGGGTATGTAAATCTTTGTTTGAATTGCTACTTACTATTGATTGTTTGTCAGTAAAGGTAAACATTCACTTATATGAGGTTGATAGCAATGCAAAAGATTGTTATTATCTGTAGTGGGTGGTGGAAACTGGGCAGCTAGGGACTTTTCATTGTAAACCTTTTTGTACTTTTTAGTTCTTAAGTTATGCAACTGTTTTTATCTCTTTTTAAAAATTTTCGTACTACCTTTTAAATTTTTAAGGAATTGAAAAATTTAACAGCTTTATTGAGGTATAACTGACATACAATAACTGCACATATTTAAAAGTTACAATTTGGGAATTCCCTGGTGGTCCAGTGGTTAGGACTCCAAGCTGTCACTGCCGAGGGCTGGGTTCAATCCCTGGCAGGGGAACTAAGATCCCCCAAGCCACTGGGGGTGGTCTAAATAAGTTTCAATTAGAAAAATTTTGACATATGTGTACCCTGTGACATAGCTACCATAATTAAGAAAGTGAATATATACATCACCCCCAAAAGTTTCCTTGTGCCCCCTTGAAACAGGAGGGAAGGGAGCAGGGCACAACCTTTGAAAGAATGACATAGTTCAAGGACCCGACATAAACTGATTAGAACCAAATAGGTCCAAGATAGCGGACAAGTTGACTTCTACTAGACCTTGAGCCTCAGTACACGCTCATTGTAACCCATCAGGCCAGCTAAATGACCCACCCATAGGCACCGTGACAGTTCCAAGACTGACCATAAGGGTCAAAAAGTTGGCTGTGACCCAATTTCTGGAAATCCCCACCCCTACCCCAAAATAGCTGGAATACTCCTCCCACTTATTAGCTGATGAAATTACCCACCTCTGTAAAAACTGACAACTCCCCATCCCCTGGTGTCCTTCTCACCTTCTGAGACGGCCCCCACGCTCTCTGTGGAGTGTGTTTCTCTCTAAATAAATCCACTTCTTACCTATCACTTTGTCTCTCACTGAATTCTTTCTGCAATGAGACATCAAGAAACTGAGCTTCATTAAGTCCTGAGACCAGGTGTGTGATCTCAGTTAAAAGACCATGGGTTCAAGTCCCAATCTGAGTTACACGGTTTCACCTTTGCAATCCTTTATTCCCTTCATTCCTTCACACCTACCACCTGCTATGCAAACACTGATCTGCTTTCTGCCACTATGGCTTAGTTTGCATTTCTAGATTTTTATGTAAGTGGACTCAGAGTATGCATGTTTTTGTTGTTTTTTTGGTTTATCGTCTTTCAATCAGCATAATCAATACTTCATCCTTTTTATTGCTGAGTAACATTTCATTGCATGAAAATAGGGGTTTGTTTATTCACGTATTAACGGACATTTGGGTTGTGTCAACTATAAATTGGCACTTGCCATGGGCACTTGCCATCTACCTCTACTGCAAGGATTAAATCACGTGTGCTGCTGCAGCTGCTGACCTTCCACATCCCCTGAAGGGAACTCAGGGTGGAGACCAGGAATTGGGCACTGTGCTTTGGAAAATGGGCGGAATAGGTCTTCAGATAGATGTTTTCAGGAGCTGATTTTATGAGCCCAACCCTTGCATCGCCTCACATCTAGAAAAGCACTAAATCCCTACATGGTGACATCTGCTCCTCATGACTAGCAGAACCCCCCGACAAAGAAATGTGTTGATTGCATGTACTTCTCCTTTACCAAGATTACATGTACTTCTCCTTTACCAAGATTACATATATATTAATTCTTCCCCCTGCCTTTTTGGAACAGTTTCTCAGAGCTATCTGGGATGCTGTTTCCCGGGCTGCAGTGCTCATTTTGCCCCAAATAAACTCAACTTGCAACTCACATTGTGCATTTTTTTAGTCGACAGTTGTTTCCAATTTTCAACTAATACAGATAGAGCTGCTATGAGCAAGCTTTTGTCTGGACACATACTTTCATGTCTGTGGAGTAAATACCTAGGAGTGGAATGCATAGGCTATATGGTAGGTGTATGTTTAGCATTTTAAGAAATTGCCGAACTGATTGCACCATTTTACATTCCCACCAGCAATGTGTGAGTGTTCTAGTTGCTCCACATCCTCAACAACACTTGGCAGGTCAATCTTTTCAATTTTAGGCATTCTAGTGGGCAGCATAGTGCTTTCTTATTATGATTTTAATTTGCATTTTCCTAAAGACTAATGACAGCATATTTTTATGTGCTCATTTGTCATTTAATCGGTCTGTTAAAATCTTTTGCTCAATTAAGTTGTTTGTTTGCTTAGTATTGTGCTTTTAGAGTTCTTTATTCTGGATACAAGTCCTTTATCAAATATGTGATTTACAGATATTTTCTCCCAGTTTGTGGCCTTTTAATCTTCTTAATGGTGTCTTCTGATAAGCAGAAGCTTTACATTTTAAAGAATCAAGTCCAATTTATCAATTTTTCCTTTTATGGATCATTCTTTTGGTGTCACATCTAAAAAATCTTTTCCTACAAAAGCCAAAGTCTCAATTTCCCCCTATGTTTTGACATTTTGATCTATTATGTATTTTGAGTTAACTTTTGTACATGATGCAAGGTGTGGATCAAAGTTTTTTTTTTTTTTTTTTTTTGGTATGGATGTCCAATTTTTCTAGCATCACTTGTTGAAAAGACTGTCTTTTCTCCAGTGAATTCTCTTTGCACCTTTGCTGAAAATCAGTTGTCCATATATGCGGACATATATATTCTGGAGTCTCTATTCTGTTCCATTGATCTATTTGTTTACTTTTATGCAGTACCACACAGTTTTGATTTCTGTAGCCTTAAAATACATTCTGAAGTCAGGTAGTGTTAGTCCTCAAACATTTTTCTTCCTTTTCAAAGTTTTTTGGACTATTTTAGAATAGTCCAAAAAACTTTCCTTTCCATATGATTTTAAAGTCAACTTTTCAATTTCAACCAAAAAAAAAAAGCCTTGAGATTTTGATTTGAATTTGAATCTACAAATCAATTTGGGGAGAATTGCTGACTTAACAGTACTGAGTATCTGACCCATGAACATGACATATCTCTCTATTTGTTTTCTTTACTTTCTCTCGCCAATGTTTTATAGTTTTCAGTATATTTTTCATTATAAACCTTTGTGTCCTTTTTAGTTTACAGATCATGTGACTGTATCAGGTTGTTGGAAATCATTTAAAATTGCTGGGCCCACTCCAGCCCAGCCAGTACCGCAGGGTAGCCTGTGCTGAGGCCCCAGAGCCAAGTCAACATGGGGCTGGTCCTTCACAGGACTTGTGGATCCTCATGGAATTGCCTCCCTCACCATTCTCCACGGGTCTCTCTGTCTATCGGTCTACCTCTCATGCTTGTTCCAGGGGAACCACTCCCAGTTCTCATGGAAATCTCTTCCTCCTCTGTTATCCTTGGCTGTGAGATAAGAACTGAAGCATATGAATGTATTATTAAAAGTTAAAAATGTATAAAAGGAATTTTTTTTTCTATTTCACCTTTTTAAAAATAGGAAATCAAGTGGCTTTTTATGTGTGTGGCCCCTGTATATCTTCCTCTTCCTTCCTCTGGTTCTTAGTGGATTTCTTGGTCAGGAAAGAAAGAAAAAAAAAAAAGGTTCCGCATAACTATTTTAGCTCCTTGGTAACTAATCAAGCAGATGACTCCTACATTGCCAAGGATGGAGACCCCAGGAGTGCTCACCAGGCAGGACAAGCTCACCCAGCACCCTATTTCTCCCACAGTACTGCTCTCTTCTCCCTCTTCTCAGCCGAAGGGAAGGAGGACAAGGTGGTTTCTACATGCTGTGCTTCTGCCTTCAAAAACCAGGGATGTCACCTTTCATATAACAAATGATATATCTGAACTTCAGTATCCTGGTTGTTTGGTGGAGAGTGTTACACTCTGGTTTTTGTTTGTTTGTTTGTTTGTTTTGTTAAGCTCTTTATTGGAATACAATTGTTTTACACTGTTGTGCCAGTTTTTGCTGTACAAAGTGAATCAGCTGTATTTATACATATATCCCCATATCCCCTCCCTCCCGCAACTCCCTCCCACCCTCCCTATCCCAGCCCTCTAAGGCATCACCCATCATTGAGTTGATCTCCCTGTGTTATGCTGCAGCCTCCCACTGGCTATCTATTTTACACTTGGTATACACTCTGTTGTTAAAACGGTCATTGAACTAACTCTGGCATGATCCATGTTAAGCCTTTGTTTCTAATGATATGTAGATACATTGTTCTTTTATATTCCAACAGTCTCCCCATTTAATAAAAGGCAAAATAAATAAATGTACCTGCGTTAAAAAAAAACCAGGAATGTCACAAATCTAAAGCACAGCAATCTATTAACTGCCTGAAAAATCTGCCTGGTGGAATAAACCTCAGGAAGTGGTTTTTCTGAGAAGCTGGGGTGGGTAGGGGAGGAAGGGCGAGGGAGGCGGGCGGCAGGCATGTCAGAGGGCCACAGGCACCAGGCAGAACCGACCTCCTGTCTATTTCATGACTACACTGATAGGAAACAAGATATCGTCCATTTCCCCCAGCCGTGACCTGTGCCCAGCCTGTGATGGGAGGTCTGATTAATTAACCTTGGCAAGTTTACAAGTGGGACTAACCCCCCATTCACCAGATTTGAAAGGCACCTAACGGGAGAATGTACACGTACTAACACACAGATCAGAAGCCTGGGTCCCTACTCTGCAGCTTAATAGCATCAGTGTTTTGAGATTCACTTTCCATACCTATCAAATAGGAATAATACACCCACTCTACCCATTTCATGGGTTTGTTATGAAGAGAAAATGACAGCTAGCATTTGAAAGCACATTTAACCAGAGGAGCACAATAAGAACATAGTAACGATAAAAACAACAAGAGTATAATAACAATAGTCGTAGGTCTGCTTTGGGCCCCAGGTTGCCCCATCTGAACTGCTGTTCTGGCAAATCGACTGTCTTAATGAGCTCAAAGGGAGGAGCTCAAAGCCCCTAATTCAGTGCCCACCCAGGGGTTTTCCTTGTAGCCCCAGTCTGGCCCCTTGCACAGGTGGGCAGCTGGGCAAAAGGGAGGCAGGTTGGGACACTGTGGAGGGGTCAGTTCTGTTCCATCCCCAGCTGGAGGGCCCCTCCATTTCATTGACAGGAGACAGGGCTGTATTGTGATTGATGACTGTGGGCATTTTTATGAGCCCCTTCCTCCATTAAAAAAAATCATTTTTTTTTTGAAATTCCCGGGCGGTCCAGTGGTTAGGACTCCATGCTTTCACTGCTGAGGGTGTGGATTCAATCCCTGATGGGGGACCTAAGATCCGGCAAGCCAATGGCCTGGCCAAATACAATTATTTTTTACAACTGTCTTGATATAAACAAGAATATAATATATAATACATAATATATACATTATACATATAATATATTCTTGGTATAAACAAGAATATGAATATGTATGTATATTATATATATATATATACACCCACACATTTCCTTGACCTAAAAGTTCTTTTTTATTCTTTTGATTAAAAAAATTTTTTTTTTCACCGGCCCCTAAAAGTATCGTGAGCCCTGGCACTGTAACTCCTGGACCTAATGGCTGAGTCGGCCCTAAAAGCAGATCAGCTACACAATGGCCCAAGGGGCCAAGGGGGTCTGCTCTCGTCTGCCCTGAGTGGCCCAGGCACTAGCCTGGAAAGAGGGGCTAGGGCATCACCACATCCCAGGCACTAAAGTGAAACACTCGATAGGTATTTGTGTTTTCCGTTTTCAGAAACACAAGCAGCAAAAGAAAAAAATAGATAAATTGGACTTCATTGAAATTAAAAGCTTTTGTGTTGCAAAGGACACCATCAAGAAACTGAAAGGCAATCCACAGAATGGGAGGAAATATTTGGAAATCATATATCTGATAAAGATCCAGAATATTTAAAGAACTCTTATGACTCAACAACAAAAAAAGACAACCATTTATTAAAACGGGTAAAGGACCTGAATAAACATTTCTCCAAGGAAGATATACAGATGGCCAATAAGCACATGAAAAGATGCGCAAAGTTATTAGTCATTAGGGAACTGCAAATCAAAACCATAATGAAATCTCACTTCACAGCTACTAGGATAGCTATGATTAAAAAGACAGGCAATGATAAACGTTGACGAGGATGTAGAAAAGCTAGAACCTTCATGCAACTGGTGGGATTATACAATGATGCAGCCACTTTGGAAAATAGTCTTGCAGTTCCGCAAAAGGTCAAAAATAGAGTTATAATGTGACCCAGCAGTGATTCCACCCTTAGGTATTTATCCAGAAGAAATGAAAATGTGTCTATACAAGTACTTGTACACAAATGTTTATAGCCGCATTATGAATAATATCTGAAAAACAGAAACAACTCAAATGTCCACCAACTGATAAAAAACACGTGGTATATTCACAGGATAGATTGTTATTTGCAATAAAAAGAATCAAGTCCTGGACTTCCTGGTGGCGCAGTAGTTAAGAATCCACCTGCCAATGCAGGGACACGGGTTTGACCCCTGGGCCAGGAAGATCCCACATGCCTCAGAGCAACTAAGCCCGTGCACCAAAACTACTGAGCCTGCACTCTAGAGCCTGTGAGCCACAACTACTGAAGCCCACGCACCTAGAGCATGTGCTCTGCAACAAGAGAAGCCACCGCAATGAGAAGCCCGTGCACCACAATGAAGAGTAGCCCCCGTTCACTGCAACTAAAGCCCATGCACAGCAACGAAGACCCAATGCAGCCAATAAGTAAATAAATAAATATTTTTAAGTACTAGACTCCCTGCCCCTGCCCCATCAGCCTGCATCCAGGCTCCTCCCCTGCTTGGAAATCTCTTCCTGACCCCCCATCCCCATCTAGGTAACTCTTCCTCTCCAGTCCCAGCTCAAAGAGCCTGATGGACCAGAGCAGGCTTCTGGTTGCATGTTCTCAAAGCTCTGCACAGGCTCCTTCACAGCACCTAGCACTGCTGGTAACCACATGTTTATCCCCAAGAAGCATCTCCCCAGGAATGGGTCTGTCGGGCTCACCCCAGTGCCCCTGCAGTCAACACAATGTCTGTGATATGGTGGGCTCTGCGTAAATTTCTGCTCAATGAGTGCATGGGCTGAAAGCACAGCCGGGTGTAAACAGTCCTCATGTACAGAGGCCACGCACAAGCCATGGCGTCAAATTAGCTCCAGATGGCCGGCCTCAGCACTGAGCCAGGCTCCTTAGGGGCAGATAGGGCCAATGTCAGTCCCTAGCACCAGGAGGCAAGATTCAGCCCTGAAGAGAGGGCAGGCCGGAGACCAGCGCAGACCACTAGGGTCTAAGGCGCCCACGGGAGTGAGGGAGGAAGTGCCAGGGTGGTGGTTTGGGAGGTCTGACCCCCCAGGGGGCCCGCGTGGGCAGCAGCCTCAGCCCACACTTATGTTCTCCCCTTAGGTGAAAGGGGGTTTGCCTGGAAGTGGGCCAGGCCAGGCCTCCCAAAAGGCCCCTAGTAATCGCTTCTGACAGCCTTGGGTAAGCTCAGGGCAGGGCTGCCAGAGACAGGAAATAATACCACCTGATAGCCAGTTACATTTGAATTTCACAGAAGCAACAAGTCCCTTTTTGGTATGTCTCACATCTTGCATGGGACGTTCTAAAAAATTATTTGTTGTTTATCAGAAACTCAAAAGTAACTGGGTATCCTGTATTTTAACTGACAACCCTTGCTCAGGACCCCTTCTGGGAAGCAGCCTGTGTCAGGAATGCTTCTTCTAAACTGGAGTCACATGTAGAAAGCCAGAACTCTTGGGGGCTGAAGCCATCCATTTCCAGATTTTTGCTGTTTCAAGTTATGGAAAGGACACGAGGGGGAACAAGGCACTAGGCCTGCTCAGATGGGAGGGGTGTCTGGAATATTCTGCTCCAGGCCAGGCCCCATAGGGATGAAACAGTGAGGATGCCCAGGCAGAGCGGATGGCGTTTCTCAAGCCTAGCAGGCAGCAGGCTAAGCACCAGGAAAGCCAAGGGCCTGGCCCTGCCCTCCAGGGGTTTGGAGGGGAGGCTGCCCTGACTGATCATTCAGTAGAGTCAGTCTGGCTGCTGAGAAAGGCTCCTGGGAGTGAGAGATGGCCTGCCCTGGCTGTTGCTCTTTAGTTTACTTCACCAGTTTAAGGTGAGTAATGATATCTACCACGAGGGCAGTGCATTTATCCATCTTTTTGATTCTATCCTCTGACATGTCCCTCCCAGTTTTGTGTCATCCACAGACTTTATCAGAAGGTCACTAGAGTCCTAATCCAATTCATTAATAGAAATATTCAATAGGAGAAGAATGAAGATAGAGCCCTATGGCATTCTACCAGAGACTTGCCCCAGGCTGATCTTAATCAAAATTCTTTTGATATAAATGTTCTGCAAGTGGACTTCCTAGGTGGCGCAGTGGTTAAGAATCCACGTGCCAATGCAGGGGACACGGGTTCGAGCCCTGGTCCAGGAAGATTCTACATGCCACGGAGCAACAAAGCCCGTGCGCCATAACTATTGAGCCCATGTGCCGCAACTACTGAAGCCCACGCACCTAGAGCCCATGCTCTGCAACAAGAGAAGCCACGGCAATGAGGTGCCCGCACACCACAATGAAGAATAGCCCCTGCTCTCAGCAACTACAGAAAGCCCGTGTGCAGCAACGAAGACCCAACACAGCCAATAAATAAAAAAAATAAATTTATTTAAAAAATAAATAAATAAATGTTCTGCAAGCTGTAAATCCCTTTACTCTACTACCATTTACTCCAGCCCTCTCCATGAGGATAGGAGGATTCCTCATGAGGATGTCTTAGATGTCTTGATAAATTCCAAAAGTAATGATAAACTATACATCCATTAGATGGTGGCTACTCTTGGTATTACCTTAGCAGCAGTAATGATAAAAATAATAATAAACAATGGAATATTTTTTGTCTTTACCCTCCCCTTTCTGTCCCCTCTACCCAAGATGAAGTAAACTGCTAAAATAAGAGGAAATCCAAACTGATTTATCCTAAGTTCATGGAGAAGTTACCCTGCCAGGAACAACTCTTAGAGGAGGATCTGGGAAATGGTCATGGTTCATCTGAGGATCAGCAAAATGAATTTTAGATACAAAAAAAAAAAATGACTTTGGTTTAAAGTACAGGCAGTTTTCAGCTTATCATCAGGTTTTGATTCAGAAGTTTGTTTTTAAGTTGGCTGTTGAGCAAATGCGAAATGTACTCAAAAACAATCTGACAAACCCTGATTAGGTTCCCTGGAAGCTCCCGGAAGCCCTCTCGAAAACCATTTGTCTTCAATGACTTGAAACTACACTGTGAGCAGCCGGAGCCCCTTGTCTCTTCAAGCTCCCAGCCTGGAGCCCTTTAATCCCAGGGGGTGGTCTGGGCAGTTTCCCTTCCTTGCAGGTGGGACTCGACAGCTGTGCATCCTACGTACATGCAGGGATTCTTTTAAAGTCCAGTGTCTATGATTTAAAGGCATTTTTAATGGCACCTCGTCATCTCCTTCAGGGGACTTCCCAGCAGGAACCCCTTCAGCGTGCGTAGACTCCGACCTGTATGAGTACCACGGCCTCACCTAGTGGCTCAGGGAAAGGTGGCGGCCGTTTCTCCAACCTGTTCTCTTAAAGCTAGAGCTTTGGGCTTTAAAAATCCGTCCTTCTAATATTTTAACATTAGGGATTGAGGGGAAGTAGCAGAAAACACAGAAGATAGCAGACAGGAATGTTGGCTGATGGCTGCTGTTCCTATCACCTCTCTCTGACTTGCCCACGTCTGCACACAGACTCTAGGAATTTAAGAAAGAAAAATGCTTTAAAGTATTTAAAGCATTACCGACCAGAGTGGTCCTCAGTCCAGCGTGTGTGTGTAGCTTTGTCCGTGCCCAGCTGGCTTTCATGAGGTCAGCAGAAGTGCGTATTCATTTCTTACCACGGTCATGTATCTGTCACCTTGGGTTTTAACAGGAAACCTGGCTGGGGCAGCCGCAGAGGAAACAGAGGCCAGCAGTTGCAGGGGCCTTCTCATCTTGGTTCTCAGAGGATCCCTCCATTCCCTGCTTTGAAAGGAAACAACCGCTCCTGCCTAAGAGCCTTCACCTCCCCAGCCTTCTGGGCCAAGCAGGTTGGTGCTATTCCTGGGCTGGACCTCCAGGTGATGGACGTGTAGGGGGCAAAGGTGTCCCCTTCTCATATCTAACCTGCAACCCAGAAAATGTACTGAGTTTTAAAAAAGGGGGTGGGGAGGGGATAGAAAATCCTAAAACCACAGGTTACGGGGGCCTTGATATCCATCCTCTGCAAAACTCCAGAAGATTATTTATTACGTATATAAAAATTCTATGTTGTGTCTAAGCATCCCCTAAAATCTTTTCCTAGTGAGTTATGGCTCTCATTGTGGGCAGAACTTCAATAAAGTCTTTTTTTTTTTTTTAGTGTTTTTTTCTACATCTATTTTTTAAAAATATTTCTTTATTTGGCTGCGCCGGGTCTCAGTTGCCACGTGGAGGATCTTCCTTGCAACCGTGCAGGACCCATTAGTTTCGGCATGTGGGATCTAGTTCCCTAACCAGGGGTCGAATCCGGGCCCCCTGCATTGGGAATGTGGAGTCTTAACCACTGGACCACTAGGGAAGTTCCTCAATAAAGTCTTCATAAAACACACACACACACACACACACACACACAGCGGGCCCAGACCTCTGTGGTGGGAACTTAGAAAAAGGTGGAGAATGGGGAGTCTAGGCCTGATCTGACAGGGCTGCAAGTGAGGGTCATGCCCAGGAGGAATTAGGCTGTGTATTAAGGGCTAGATGAGGCCTGGGTCATGAAGGAGGGGTGGACAGGAAGAGGGATGCTCAGTGAAGGGACTGAAATGGGGTCCTAGCACCCAAATAGGCAGGTACAGATCAGAGCAGAACTCTGGTGGCAGAGGGCACTTGCAGCTACCAAGCAGGAGGTAGAAATGACCAGAAACCAGCAAAGATCTTCCAAAAGTAAGTCAGGACAAGTTAACCTGGTTTCTTTTGTTGTCAGAGTTACTAGATTCTTGAATGAGTAAAATACTGCAGGTATAGGGTTTCTGATTTCAGGAAAACGTCTGACCAGGTGTGTCCTGGGGTCCTCATGGAGAAGTGTGTGGCACCTGTCATTTGTGGAACGATTAGATCCAAAGAGTTTTGTTCAAGGTCAATTCAAAGACATCTGTAGGGACTTCCCTGGTGGTCCATTGGGTAAGACTCTGCACTCCCAATGCAGGGGGCCCGGGTTCAATTCCTGGTCTGGGAACTAAATCCTGCATGCATGTGGCAACTAAGAATCTGCATGCCACAACTGGAAAAAAAAAAAAGATCCCGCATGCTTCAATGAAGATTCCGTGTGCTACAACGAAGACCCAGCACAGCAAACACAAAAATAAATAAGTAAATAAGTATGTTTAAAAAAACCCAAAAAAATAAAACTCCCCAAAACCGAAAAGATATCTATAGTGGGGTATCACATGGTTCTGTCTCCTTTTCTCTCTCCTGGCTCACAGGCGGGATGGAGAGCGTGCTGCCTGGATCCCTGAACGGAACAACACTGGGAGGGTCAGATAGGTAAGAGACCAAAGGGCAGGATCGGTAGTCAAAAGGATGTCACTAGGAGGGCACAATGGGCCAAATGATGACACAGAGTAGAAAGTTAAAGTTCCTGATCTTAGTTCCTCAAAGCTGACCTTGGCAAACACAGGATGATAGACGACAGACATATGGTTTAACAGTAGAATGCGTGCAGAAAGACTGATGAGTTTGAAAGCGGTGTGGCTATTGTCATAGTTAGCAGCACTGATGTAAGTAAAGGGTTCAGAAGAGGGGAGGAGACGGCTCACTGTATTTTGTCACACATGCTCAGTTCAGGAGGCGACACCCAAAAGCATATGGGGAGGTGATGAAGATGTCAAGGCCTGGGCCATCAAACCACATCATAAGAGGAGCATTTGAAGGAAGCGGAAATATTAAGACCAAGAAGGAAGATTTGGGAGAGTATCTGATAATTATCTTTAAATAACTGCATTGCATTTATTTGTTTATTTATTTTTTACAGTAGGTCCTTGTTGGTTATTTATTTTATGTTTTTTATTTTTATTTTTTAAACTACCACACATATTTGTCGGTTTTATTAAAAGTTTTTTTTTAAGAACGTTTATTGGGATACAACTGACATACAGTGGTTATCTACTTTAAATACAGCAATGTGTACATGTCAATCCAAACTCCCAATCTATCCCTCATCCCAACTCTTCCCTCCTGGTAACCATAAATTCATTCTCTAAGTCTGTAAGTCTGTTTCTGTTTTGTAAATAAGTTCATTTGTATCATTTTTTTTGATTCTGCATATAAGTCATATCATATGATATTTGTCTTTCTGTGTCTGACAACTTCACTTAGGATGACAATCTCCACGTTCATCCATGTTGCTGCAAATGGCATTATTTCATTCTTTTTAATGACTGAGTAATATTCCATTGATATATGTACCACATCTTCTTTATCCACTCATTTGCTGATGGACATTTAGGTTACTTCCATGTCTTGGCTATTGCAAACAGCACTGCGGTGAACACTGAGGTGCATGTATCCTTTTGAACCATGTTTTTCTCTGGATAGATGCTCAGGAGTGGGATTGCTGGATCATATTGTAGCGCTATTTTTAGTTTCTTAAGGAACCTCCATACTCTTTTCCATAGTGGCTGTACCAATGTACATTGCCACCAACAGTGCAGGAGGTTTCCCTTTTCTCCACACCCTCTGCAGCATTTATTGTTTGTAGATTTTTTAATGATGGCCATTCTAATCTGAGGTGATACCTCATTGTAATTTTGATTTGCATTTCTCAATTGCATTGTTTTTATGTGAAAAAGGAATGGGACTTTTTTTTAAAACTTTGGGTAGAAATGATGATAGTGAGGTCTATTTTAGTTAGATCTTTGTAACACAGCAGGTGAGGGAAAGTTTTGCAAAGGTTTTTAAAGACAGCTGAGAGAGGGGGAGATGTTTCCAGAGGGCTGCAAAGTCTCCCCTGGGCGGAACTCTGGCAGCCACACAGGCCACTCCTGCTGTGTCCAGGGGAAAACGGGCTACTGCATGTCTTCTCATCTTACTGAAAAAGCTTCTAGGAGGCAAATATTTGTCAAAGCCAACGTCATGAGTCAGAGCAGTGTTCCTGTTGATTGCCGGGGCTGGAGACAAAGGAGATGGAAAGAAGACAGTTGTCCAGATCACGAAGGTCAGTAAATGGCCTCTGTTACTTGTGGGCCGGGCTCCCTGCTCCGGCTCGATGCTAAGAAGAGCCATGAAGCTGTTCGTGCAACTTGTGCATCACCTTGCCAGGCGGTGTGAAAAGGCACCTGTGTCCCTTCTGTGGAAACCCGAGTGGATCCGTCTGACCAACCGAACAGCAAGCGAGACGGAAACCGAAAAAAACAAGAAGGAAAGCAAAACGCAGCCCAGGTGCTCAGAATTCTGAACAGCTGCCTGAGGAAGAAAGGGGCCCGAAGGGAGCAAGGGCCACAGAGGGAGACTGACTGGATGATTTGGGAGAGGTGGTGGGGACTTGATAAACTGGGTACAGAACTAGCAAGTTTTTCCCTGGGCAGTGAGAGATAATTCTCCCTCACAACCCCCTTCAAACAAACTTCTGGGAAGGGTTCTGAAGCACTGTTCTCCAGAGATTTGGAGAGGGGTTTCTGCTGAAATGTACTGAGCACTTAGTACTTCTCATGGATTGTCTCATGTAATCCTGTGGATTTGATGTTAGAATTATCTTCGTTGTACGAGAGAGAAACAAGAATCTTGGAGAGGTTAGTCCACTTGCTAATCCCACAGCTGATCTTAACTCCATTGGAACGCGGGCTGCCTGACTCCAGGCCTGAGCCCTGAACTCCTTGCACAGTGCCTTTGGAAGAAAAACATTTCAGGGCTTCTTGAAATGCCCCACAATAAGAAAATCTTTGGCTTAGAACAAAGACTGAAGGGGTCAAAGTCTAGAAAAGTTGAAATACACAGAATATGAAATATGTATTCGTCCAGGTTATTTTAGGATGTAATCTTTCAGTTTGTTTTATACAACTGTCTTAATGTTTCCTGTTTCTTTAACAGCTTCATTACCTGATAAAACAAAATTAAAATGAATACATCCAAATTAAAAAGGCAGCCAAGTTGCAGTATGAGAATATGCACAGGAAATGGTGCTTCTGGACAGACTTGAGGTTCATGTGATTCAGGACCAAACCAGGAGCCTGTATACGCATTTCTCACTCCGAGAGTGTGAGAACACATGTGGGTCTCAAATGGATCTCTCAAAGACCTCACGGAGCTTCTTTAATTAGAGCTGTTTAAAAAATGGAACAGATGCCCAGAGAAATTTTAAAAATATGTTCACAGTGGCTTTGTCATTTCGACTTTCCCGAAAAACTGGAATCAGTCCAGATGTCCTTCAATGAATGGTTAAATAAATGGTGGTACACGCACACCACGG
Organism: Hippopotamus amphibius kiboko; assembly: GCF_030028045.1. NCBI lineage: Eukaryota > Metazoa > Chordata > Mammalia > Artiodactyla > Hippopotamidae > Hippopotamus > Hippopotamus amphibius. The sequence goes on along the minus strand of NC_080202.1, from coordinate 47,680,861 downwards.
AATGTTCCTCAGCAATGAAAAGAAGCAAACTATTGATGCATGCAGCAATGTGGATGAATCTCCAGGGCAACAGGCTGAGTGAAAAAACCCAGTCTCCCAAATATGATCCTGTTTGCATAACATTTTTGAAATAACAAAAGTTTAGAACTGAAGGACAGATTAGCAGTTTCCAGAGGTTGGGGATGGAGACAGGGAAGGAAGTGGGTGTGGTTATAAAAGGGATGGGATCCTTGTGGCTTGGGAACTGTGTGCTGACTGTGGTGACAGATACATAAACCTGCACAGGTGATAAAGCTGTTTAGAACTTTACCCACTCAGACACAAGTGACTGCCAGTAAAACTGGGGAGATTAAATACTGTGGGTGGGTCGTATCAATGTCAATGTCCTGTGACATTGTACTGTAACGTAAAATGTTACCATTGTGGAAACCTGGGTAACGTGTACTATTATTTATTACAAATGCATGTGAATCTACTATTATCTCAATAAAAATTGCTATTTAGGGACTTCCCTGGCGGTCCACTGGTTAAGACTTGTGCTTCCACTGCAGAGGTAATCAGTTCAATCCCTGGTCGGGTAACTAAGATCCCGCATGCTGCTCAGTATGGCCAAAAAAAAAAAATTGCTATTAAAAAATAAAAAAAGGACCTGTTCTCTGTTCCTGAAGGATGCAAGCACTGGTCAGATGCTCCCTGACACAGGTGTTGTTGAGGGGATTACTGGACGGCAGCCCCTCTAGTTCTCTGGAGGTTTTATGGAAGTGAGACCTTCAGGGCAGTGAGGAGGAAGCTGAGCATTGCACAAAAGTCCTTCATTGCCGCTGGTCCACAAGTGCGCAGAGAGTCAGAGAGAACTAGAATGTCCTCCTCACAGAGACTCATTCTCTCATACCAAGAGGAAGAGGTGAGCTGCGCTGCTCTGATGGTATGTGGCAGGGCTACCTCTGTCACCATCTGCTTTTCCCTAAAGGCCGAGGCTCCCCTGGGGTCCTGGGGTTCAGGCAGCTCCACTGACAAAAATAAAACATGAATTTTCACACTTAGAATCTGGTAGAAACTTGGAAATCCTCTCCCAAATAAAAGAACATTCTAGATGGAAAGAGAGCAGGAATATTTTGAGAACTAGGAAAGACCTAAGAAAGACTTGGATGGTTGAGGAGGTAAGGGGGGGTTTGAAAACTATTTAGAGGTGCACTGAAAGGCACTGGCTCCTCCTAACGAAGTGTTTCCCTCCTGGATGATTCCAAGACCAGTTTCATGTAGACAATTATTCTTGATGGACCTCCTGAATAGTGAAATGGATAAATGTGAGGTGCCCTTAGTCCCTTCTTCTCCCCCACAGGATGAGGCCAGGAGAGGTATTCCTTAGGTCAACTTACAGAGAAGGTCCCTGAGGTTGGCCATGATGTGCCCGTGCAGCCAAAGTGGACCTGGTGCTGTCTTAGGACTTCCTGGCCAGGGAGTTTCCTTCACTGTCTCTGGGATCCCTGCTCACCACATGTGTCCTCATACCCAGGACCTAGCCCAGTATGTGTGATGTCAGGCCCAGGGTACCAGGCTGTGTGTGTGTGTGTGTGTGTGTGTGTGTGTGTGTGTGTGTGTGTGTGAGTGGCTGTGCTGCAAGGCTTGCTGGATCTTAGTTCCCTTACCAGGGATTGAACCTGTGCCCCCTGCAGTAGAAACGTGGAGGCTTAACCCCTGGGCTGCCAGGGAAGGCCCCCTGGCACCAGCCTTTAAGGAATGCCCTGAGTGCGGGACCGACCTCAGCAAAGTCAGCTCTCCAGGCCTCCAGCTGACAGCACTTGAAACTCATGTGAGCGTGGAAGTGACTGATGATGACACAGGTGTGCAGTCTCTGAATACCCTCAGCCCTGCCTCTGCATCTCCCTCCCCCTATAGCCACATCTGCCCTCCACCTGCAAGTCTTACCCTCCAAGAGCAGATTTCTCCTGGGGTCTCCACAGTGGGTGGGCACAGGCCTGCCTGTAATCACATCTGCCCTGCTCTCAAAGACGGCTCTGCCCACACAAAGGCACTGTGAGTTTACTGCCACCTCACACAATGCGGACTACCTGCGTCTGCCTGTAAATCCATTTTTAAAATGCAGCTAGGAAAGCTGAAGGAAGGGGAAAAGCAGGGCCCCAGTTCAGCCCTGGAGGCTGCATTGTTCTCACACTGGCATTGTTTTCAGGCCCCCACCGATTACCCAGAAGGCCCCCACGACCCCTGGGGAATCAAATGAGATTGTTTTTCCCAAGATTGAGCTCTTCAGGTGTGAGCTGCAGTTCTTGGACAACGATGGAGACTGTGGCATTTCTGCAACAGGAAAGAGGAAGGAACTTCTGATCTGTGCAGCAAGCGCGCCAACAATATGTGCCCCCAGCCAGCCGGCAGCAAAGAGAAAAAGAGCTCCGTTTCCATAGTGATAAATCACCGGGAAGCCAGAGAGGGAGAGTCAGCAAGAGGATTTTTCCTTTCCTCCGGTTCCCTGCAAACACAATCCCAGCTCTAGAGTCAGTTAGATGCCTGGCTCCTCTCCAGGCTGAGTCTCTAGAACCACAGGTAGAGGAAGAAAGAGGAGGTCCCTGCTAGATGGAAAACCCTCTGCTGCTGAGAGCCAAAGGGAAGGGGTTTGGGCTCCTCTTAAAGGTGTACACCCGGCACAGTTGCCTGGGTGACCTGGTGGCACCAGCACTAAATCACACTTGGGTGGCCATATAAAGCTCCTTCATGTATGTCAGAGGTCCCCAACCTTTTCTGGCACCAGGGACCGGTTTCGTGGAAGACAATTTTTCCACGGACTGGGATGGTGGGGGCGGTTCAGGCAGTAATGTGAGCAATGGGGAGCGATGGGGAGCCGCAGATGAAGCTTCGTTCGCGTGAAGCCTGATCACCGCCTGCTGTGTGGCCCAGGGTGGGGAGGGGTTAGGGGCCCCTGATGTATGTCACCCACGTTATTCCATTTCATTATCTTACATTAAGCCCTACAGGATTTTGGGTTCTGGTGTGTGAGCCACACACATATGGGTATTATTAGCCTTTTTACAGCAGAAGAACAGGCCTGGTGAGGGAGAGAGATGGGCGGGAGACAACTCACCAAGTTAAGACACTTGCTGCAAGTCGCTCCTGAAGGTCTTCAGGGCTCTCAGCTGAGACCCTTTCCCTTGCTAAGATTAGACTGTTTTTCCCAAGGAAAATTCCTGTTTTTTGAAATGCTCTGAAATATTTTTCCCAAGCCGTGTTGGTCACGCTTCATCGTGTCTCGCTGTCTTGCCTCTTGTCTTCGCATATGCTGCTCCCACTGCTTGGAATGCTGTTCCCTGGTTCTTTGGCCCGCTAACTCCTCCGGGGAGATACCTGGGAAGGTCTCCCCATGGCTCACACACCTCGCTTTCTGGGCCCCCACAGAATTTACCACATCATTTCGTAAGACAGCACAGAGAAGTAGTAAGAAAAGTTTCTTCTAGGCCCAGATAAGCTGTGTAACCTTGGGGAACTTAACCTCTCTGAGCCTCCACTTCCTCACAGGCAGGATGGGGAGAATGATAGTACCTGCCTTACAGCGTTTGTGAAGATTGGATGTTAACACACACGGAGCACTTAGAAAACGCTGGCACACAGCTAGTGCTCCGTCAACATGGGCTGCTGAAGGATTACCTGTCTTAAGGCAGGGGCAGGGGCCATCGTTCGTGCAGACCCTCAGGTGGAGATGCTTTTAGCCCTGAGCGGGTGTTTGGCAACATGTGTCAGATGAACTCTGAATTTAGGGAAGGCTGTTTTCAGCTGCCATATACACACCAGGCACAGTGAAAGGCACCCTCACATGTACTATTTCATTTAGTTAAGTCACTCCAAGACTGGGCCCAGGTAGCCAAGTATCAGCATTTGACCAACGGAGCGTGCGGTGTCCCTGAATCGCCCCTCGGATTGCCTGAGCACCCTCCCATCCTCCTGCCCTGCCCTGGCTGGACCTGGAAAGGCACCCCCACTCAGGGGCAGGCCAGGAGGCTCTCTCGGCCTTCACCACAGCTGGGTTACCCAGGTGGTCTGTAAACACCGAGAGAGTCAAATAATCCACATAACTGCACCCCAGAGACCTGCTTTCTGGGTCCCACAGAACTTACCACACCACACTGTGAGGTGTGCGGCAAGACAAACCAAACCCCAGGTAGGGTGGCCAGTCTTCTCTGTGGTTTCACCTTTAGAAAAAATAAAACCAAACTCTTCATGAAAATACTTAGAATTTAAACTAAATTGTGTTAACAGCTGAAGCCTTTCTCTGTAGCCACTAGGCAGCTTTTTAATCACCCTGGAACATTCTCCCAAGCCCTGGACCAAATGGAGAGAGCAAAGCTGTTTGCAAAACAAACAAAAAACAAAAACAACCCTCTCCCCGACCCCAGCCTTCCTCAAATCTGTAAAGACGGACTGCAGAGCAGTAGTTGCTTGGGACTTGGGGAGGGATTAGGGATTGACAGCAAATGGGCAAGAGGGACCTCCTGGGGTGACGGAACCGTTCTAAAACCAGATGATGGTGATGGTTGCACAACTCTATAGATATTTATGAAGAGTTTTAAAATTTAGCAAATAAAAATATAGGATGTTCAGTTAAATCTGAATTTCAAATAGCAACAAATAATCTTCTCAGTATAAGTGTATCCCAAATATTGCATGGGGGCATACTTACACTAAAAAAATGTTGGTTGTCTATCTGAAATTCAAATTTAACTGGGCATCCTAGCAGTTAGGATTGCCAGGTCCTAACTAAAAGTCTTTCAAGTATACACTTATAGTGGATGAATTTTATGGCATGTAAATTATGCTTAGCTGTTAAATTTAACACAGTGCCTTAAATAACATTGGTGCTTAAAGAAAAGTAGACTTTTCCTTTCTGAATACCCTCTCTATTCCCTCCCCACTCTGAACCTTGGCAAAACCAAACACACACACACACACACACACACACACACACACACACCAAAAAACCCACCAGCCCAGGAACCCATAGAAGTCACCAGTGTAGGAAATCTAAACAGTCAGTATAGCTTTGTTTTCCTGGGGCTTGGGGCCTGCAGAGGGTAGGACCTCAGGGTGGGAAACACCGTAGGGCAAACCAGGGAGTTCGGAGCAGGACTCCACGTGCGCTGGGAGCTCCAAACACTCAAGTCACCCCCACCTAAAGTCATTCCTCACTAATTGCTATCTAGCAATTCAACTCGCATCAGCTGGGTGAGCACTGAATGGACTGCACAGGCTGCGCGGGTGGGGGTGGAGGCAACAAAAATGAGCATGACACGTCCCTGCTCTTAAGAAGGTCACCATCTAAAGAACTGTAAGCCCAGTATGCACCTACCTGCCAACACACACACACACACACACACACACACACACACATACACACACACACACCACTCACACTAATACCATTTAAATCAAGGATGAGAACAATTCCTCTTCTCTCCCTCTTACAGGAGAGAATTTTTTTCTCCTCCTCCAATAAAATGAACTTTCCTATATCTGTGGGGTTTGCCTACAGAATTGCATTTTGTGATCCTGTAAGAGCCTGTTCCCTTTTTAGAACTGGCACACTTGCACCCGTCCCTAATACAGACGAAGCCATCTGCTGGTAGGTCTGGCTCTAAGCAATCCGGGTTCCGAATTCTGACCAACTGTTAAAATGATGGTAATTTGCTCTTCAGATTCACCCCATCTGAGATCTGCAAACTGACTCTTTTCTGAATGCAAAGGACTCATCAACATTCCACTCTGTGCTCTTTACTTTCGTGGTACCATTTCAGTACCAGAGGATTTCACGAAAACTGGCCCCCAAAAGTGGATGCTTCAGGGACGCTTTGTACACCTGTAAACCTGAAAATCCCCTTACTTAGCTCAGAGACAAAATAAACAGGGCGATCTGGGGGTGTTTCAAGCAGGGAGGAGAAGCACTTGTGAGCATCGTAACTGTCTGTTCAGAGGTAAACCCAGACCAACAACGCCCAACTTGTGAGTTCCAGGGTGAGCGATGGGTAGGTCAGTGAGAGAGAATCCAAGTGGCTGCAGGCAGATACGGCAGCACACGCTGAGTAAAATGCTGATGATAGTAACTGCTGTTTACTGTACTGCGACATGCGATTTACATGCATTGTGGCTCAGTCCCATGCGGTCGGTACAGCTACATTAACTTGCCCGCAGTGCCAGGGTGGTCACGGGCTGGCCCCAGGGTCCTTGCTCTTACCACCTAGTTGAAGTTGCTTCAGCTTTTGACTGAAATTATATCAACCCAGCAAGGCTGTCCCTTTGTCTATTAAGAACTTCAATTGATCAAATATATACATACATAAATACAAAATAGAAAAACCTTTAACTAATTAGTAAATGCTATTATGGGTAAAATCTTCCCAGTAATGAGATTTAGGAAAGAGAAATAATGGAGGAGCTGTTGATGGAGAAAAAGTAGGAATCCCAGCCTGCTCAGCAGTATGGAAAACTCCAAAGTAGCAGACAGCATTTTGCACTTCTGGTAATCAGGGTATCAGTGGTGAATTTTTACAGGACTGAGAAAAACATAACTTGTCCCCAAGTGCCCATTTTACATGCATTTGACAGTATTTTTCATCTAATGACTAAATCCCTTTAAAAAGTACCTCATTTCATTTAGCCCCATTAGCTTGAAATAATAGGGTATTACTGAAGGGGGCTTTAAGTTTTTTTTTCTTTTTCAAGTGACAAAAGAAAAGCAAGCAAAATTAATAATATTTTTACAGGCAGAAACTTAATGGGTGTGTCCATTCCTTCCGTGGCCCACTTGAAATTACAGAAATTTTACAATGGCGCCATCTAATGGCACATCCTCAGACACAAAAAATCATTTCTTGTACCTTTAAATTTGTACCAACCTCTTCTAACACTTCTTTATCAGCTTTGGACACCTCCATTGCTTATTTCACCCTTGGTTATTATTTCCAGTAGAAACACAGCATTGATGTAAAAATACTGTATAAAATATATACCATAAAAATGCTACATAAAAGGTATTTAAAATAAAACTTCCCCATTTCTTTCTCCAGAGTACTCAATGCATATACAAAGCAGTGAATGAATGAATGAGTAAACATATAAACATGTATAGATATATATATATTATAAATATATATTATAAATATATGGGATATCATATATTTTCTGCAACATGCTTTTTTGAACATTTCGCCCATCATGAATATATTTTAATTTAAATACACAGAGAACTACCTCATTTATTTTAATGGCGCCAAAATATCTTATCATGTATGGGATTTCTTTTCAGGTTAATAAAAATGTTCTAAAATTAGACTGTGGCTATAGTTGCACCTCTTTGTGAACATACTAAAAACCACTGAACTGTATACTTTACATTTTATGGTATGTGAATTACATCACAAGAAAGCTGTTTAACAAAAGAACAGAATGTCAAAAACATCCTATAATTTAAACAACCTGTTCCCAACTGATGAGCATTTAGGTGTCTGCAATTTTTCATGATTACAAGCAAAACTGTGTAGGTGCCCCTGGATGCCTACCTTTGCACACTTGTCACTCTAGAGGGAAGATTCTAGGTCTACACAATATAGCTCTGGATGCGAATGCAGGAATTCTGATGTTAGCTGGTGTTGTAGAATATAAAGGGTCAAACACACGCTAAAGTGAATTTTCTGTGGAGGGTGGGCCTGTGTTCCCCTCACTGATCACGTAGGGGAAGAGGGAGAGGTGTTTAGTCCTCTAACGACAGTTGGCCGTAGCTCGGTGAAGTTAGGTATCTTGGTTAATATCCCACATCTGCCTCTAACAGCTGGAGACCTAGTTCTGTTCCTGAACGGCTTTTCCATCTGTGAAACAGAGCAGCTCACAGGGTATTATGAGGATGGAGTGAACTGGCCCATCTGATGGGCTGACCCCTGGCCAGGAGATGTTCAGTAACTGCTAGATCCTTTCCATTGGTCCTTGAAACACTCTAGATGAGAGCTCAGCAAACTCCAACAGGTAGAAAAGACCCTCATGAATCCACGCACATGGTGCTGTGCCCAGTCCAGGAATGGACACCAAAGCTCACTAGTCACAGCTGTGGGCAGGTGGAGCAAGTCCCAAGAAGAATCAGGACAAGAAGGGTGAGGCTGGCAACTGGCCTGTGAACTGACTGGACCTTCCCAGAATCCTCAGCACCCCCTTTCCCTGAGAGGGGGTAGCACTCCAGGGTCCAGGGATGGAGACCCCTCCTCAGCAGCAGCCCAGCCATCTTGATACAGGGGAACGGGAGAACAAGAGGAAGTTACTGGAGTCCCTGCCAGCCCTAACCCCTACGAGGAATCACAAAGCTGCCTTCTTATAAGGATACCAGTGTGACTTCATCTTAACTGATTACATCTGCAAAGACCTCATTTTCAAATAAGCTCACATTCTAAGGTTCTGCGTGGGTATGAAGTCTAGGGGTCACTATTCAACCAAGTACAGAATCGGTGGGAACAAATCAGAAATGAAATGAATAGTGAACTGTAGCCCAGAACATCTGTGCAAATCAGAACAGCCCAGACTGTCTTTTTACACTGCATAAGCAGCAGTAAAAAATAAAACAAATGATTTCTATTTCTGGAATGAAAACCAATCTGATTATTCTAACAAAAATTATGAACAGGACTCAGAAGTTGTGCTGTGAACAAATGGGGCTCAGAAGTTACGTAAAAAAATTGAAAATACTAAATATATTTCATCAGAATGGTAATCTTGTTCTGGCAAAGCTCACTGCTCTAATAAATTCTATAATTCCAGGGAGCAAAATAATGAAAAGAATACCTTAAATCTGTTTCACATAGGTATTTGAAATAATAAAAAATTCTGGAAATTTAAAAATCAAAATTATATCTATAAAGCAAGTGAGAATATTAGAAACTACTATCAGAATTTTTAATACAATCTAGTGTATAGCTTTAAATAATTATTTTTAGACATGAAATTAACAGAATTTCTAAAAAGAATAAAAAAGCATGGGTGTATCATCCTGACCTAAATTAATGGCCCTGCTTGTTGCAAAATATAACTACTGAAACAAGAAAATAAATTTTGAAACTATTTCCCTAACATGTATTTTTAAATTAAAATGTAAAATTTGTCTTCAAAAATAGTTGTTTTTTTATTTTATTTTATTTATAAATTTATTTAATTATTTATTGGCTGTGTTGGGTCTTTGTTTCTGTACATGAGCTTTCTCTAGTTGCAGAGAGCAGGGGCTACTCTTGGTTGTGGTGCGTGGGCTTCTCGTGGTGGCTTCTCGTTGCAGAGCACTGGCTCTAGGCACACAGGCTTCAGTAGTTATGGCACAAGGGCTCAATAGTTGTGGCTCACGGGCTCTAGAGCACAGACTCAGTAGTTGTGGCGCATGGGCTTAGTTGTTCCACGGCATGTGGGATCTTCCCAGACCAGGGCTCAAACCCATGTCCCCTGCATTGGCAGACAGATTCTTAACCACTGTGCCACCAGGGAAGTCCCAGTTACTTGTGTTTGTTCATCTCTTAAAGGGGAAGGACTATTCTTTCATATAGTGAAATACTGTATCCAAATTTTACTGTCCATGTTGAGGAATATGGTTTCCATGATGTTTCATGGCATGGAACCCTTCCTGGGTTTTGTACAGAGAGGAGTACCAGAGCAGGGTAGAGAGGAAGTCTGGGAAATCTAGAGTTTCAGCCAAGATTTTAGAAACTGTTTCTGGATAAGTGCTGTCGGACAGGCCCCGTTCCCCTCCTCCAGGCTGGGTAGAGTGGCTCATCCTCTCTGGAGGACAGCTTGTCAGAGATGCCTGAGTGGTTCTAGGCACATTCCTACCCCCGAACCCCCAGGCCCAGGACCACGAGTGAAGCATGGGGGTGGGGTGTAAAAGCCCAGCTCCCTTGCCACAAGATGGACCAAACACCATGGCACAACTCACACCCCACATCACCCCATGGGAGCAGGCAGTGCGTCAAGTTCAGCTGAACCCTCATCTTTGCTGAGTTTCTTCCCATGTCCTGTCCTACGTGCAAGTTCCCTTCCCTTCTCCTTCAGTCATTCCCTCAGTAAATCACGTGCTCAAGAATCCCATCTCAGGGACTTCCTGGTGGTCCAGTGGTTAAGACTCTGTGCTCCCAATGCAGGGGGCCCAGGTTTAATCCCTGGTCAGGGAACTAGATCCTGTATGCCGCAACTAAAGATCTCACATGCCACAAATAAGGCCCAGCGCAGCCAAATAAATAAATAAATATTAAAAAAAAAAAAAGAAAGAAAGAAAAAAAAAAGAATCCCATCTCAGGCTCCAACCTGTCCTCAAACAGGTGGTGTCAAACCCTCCATAGTCACCTCTGGGTGATGTAATTAAAGATGTGAATCATGTCAATCTTACAGTATTTTTCTGACAAACTTTTTTTTTTAAACTCAAAAAAGCTTCATTTTTTAAATTTAGCTTTCTGACTCGGTGCTTGTGCTTTCAACCCTTTCAAACAATTTTCTGCTCCTCAATGAGGAAAGTGCATTTGGTCCTGTCACGGGCATATTTAGCCCACGTGGAACCACCACGGGCCCGGTTGACATGTCTTTTCATTTTAGACAACCTCATAAGAACTCTAGGTCTCACAGCACAAACTCCTCGAAGTCGGCCTGGGCACACACCACATGCGAATTTTGGTGCTTTACCAACCTTCTTGGTATAAAGATAAACAGTTCTATTACCAGGGGTTCGGGATAGCCTGGTTTTGTTGGAGGCTGTATTGTAGAATGACGGTATGTCAAACACTGGACCATTCTGAATGCCTCTAGATACTGTCCCTGGCACAGGAAGAAGCCTGACAAACTTTGTTTTTTTTAAGTACTTTTATTGAGATACATTTAACAGACAAAAAACAGCATATATTTAGAGTGTACAATTTGGTATCCCAGTCTCCCAATTCATTCCCCCCCAACCCTCCCCGCTTTCCCCACTTGGTGTCCATGTGTTTGTTCTCTACATCTGTGTCTCTATTTCTGCCTTGCATTTCCTCTTTCATAGTTGTTAGCATTTGCCTTATGTACTGAGGTGCTCCTATACTGGGTGCATATATATTTATAATTGTTATCTCCTCTTCTTAGATGGATCCCTTGATCTTTATGTAATGTCCTTGCTTGTCTCATAACATTTTTTATTTTAAAGTCTATTTTATCTGATGACTATTGCTACTCCAGCTTTCTTTTGATTTTCATTTGCATGGAATATCTTTTTCCATCCCCTCACTTTCTGTCTGTATGTGTCCCTAGGTCTGAAGTGGGTCTCTTGTAGACAGCATATATATGGGTCTTGTTTTTGTATCCATTCAGCCAGTTTGTGTCTTTTGGTTGGTGCATTTAGTCCATTTACATTCAAGGTTATTATCAATATGTATGGTTCTATTACCATTTTCTTCATTGTTTTGTTTTTGTTTTTGTAGGTCCTTTTCTTCTCTTATGTTTCCCGCTTAGAGAAGTTCCTTTAGCATTTGTTGTAGGGCTGGTTTGGTGGTGCTGAATTCTCTTAGCTGTTGCTTGTCTGTAAAGCTTTTGATTTCTCCATTGAATCTGAATGAGATCCTTGCTGGGTAGAGTATTCTTGGTTGTAGGTTCTTCCCTTTCATCACTTGAAATATATCATGCCACTCCCTTCTGGCTTGCAGAGTTTCTGCTGAGAAATCAGTTGTTAACCTTATGGGGGTTCCCTTGTATGTTATTTGTCGTTTTTCCCTTGTTGCTTTTAATAACTTTTCTCTGTCTTTAATTTTTGTCAATTTGACTACTATATGTCTTGGCGTGTTTCTCCTTGGGTTTATCCTGCCTGGGACTCTCTGCGCTTCCTGCACTTGGGTAGCTATTTCCTTTCCCATGTTAGGGAAGTTTTCAACTATAATCTCTTCCAGTATTTTCTCAGGTCCTTTCTCTCTCTCTTCTCCTTCCGGGACCCCTATAACGCGAATGTTGGTGCATTTAACGTTGTCCCAGAGGTCTCTTAGGCTGCCTTCAATTCTTTTCATTCTTTTTTCTTTATTCTATTCTGCATCAGTGATTTTCACCATTCTGTCTTCCAGGTCACTTATTTGCCCTTCTGCCTCAGTTAATCTGCTATTGGCTCCTCCTACGTATTTTTCATTTCCATTATTGTGTTGCATATCTCTGTTTGTTTGCTCTTTAATTCTTGTAGGTCTTTGGTAAACTTTTTGATCTTTGCATCCAGTCTTTTTTCAAAGTCCTGGATCATCTTCACCATCATTATTCTGAATTCTTTTTCTGTAAGGATGTCTATCTCCTCTTCATTTAGTCGTTTTTCTGGCATTTTATCCTGTCCCTTCATCTGGTACAAAGTCCTCTGCTTTTTCATTTTCTCTATCATTCTGTGGCTGTGGTTTTCAGTTCCACAAGACGAAATACTGCTGATACTGCTTGATACTGCTGTCTGCCCTCTTGTGGAGGAAGCTGTCTCCTGAGAAACTTTTAATTTACCTTCTTTCCTCAAATAAACATCAAAGAGAATTAAGTAATATATCTCAAGACTTGGGAATTGAAATAATGAAAATTGGAAGGCTATTGGATCTTACGGAGAACTTGTGATGCTACAGCTGCACAGTTTGGAAACTATGAAGTTTTGCGTGTTCATTTTTTTAATATAAATTTATTTATTGGCTGTGTCAGGTCTTCGTTGCTGCATGTGGACTTTCTCTAGCTGTGGAAAGTGGGGGCTACTCTGGTGTGGTGCACAGGCTTCTCATTGTGGTGGCTTCTCTAGTTGTGGAGCACGGGCTCTAGGCACAAGGGCTTCAGTAATTGTGGCATGTGGGTTCAATAGTTGTGGCACATGGGCTCTAGGGCACAGGCTCAGTAGTTGTGGCACATGGGCTTAGTTGCTCCACGGCATGTGGGATCTTCCTGGCCCAGGGCTTGAACCTGTGTCCCCTGCACTGGCAGGTGGATTCTTAACCACGGTGCCACCAGAGAAGTCCCTTGTGTGTTGATTTTAATGGAAATGGTAAAATCTTTGGGAAAGGAAACATTTTAGGGAGTTTTATGGTTAATTAGGGATATTCTAACAGAAATTTTAATACTTTTTTTTAAGTTGAAGTATAGTTGACCTGTAGTATTATATTCTATATGTGAACTCATAGGGTATTTGTCTTTCTCTGCCTGACTTATTCACTTGGCATAATACCCTCTAGGTCCACATAGGTTTTCCCAAACAGCAAGATTTCATTCTTTTTATGGCTAAGTAATATTCCATCGTATATATACACCACATCTTCTTTATCCATTCATTTATCAATGGACATTTAGGTTGCTTCTGTAGCTTGGCTGTTGTCAATAATGCTGCAATGAATATAAAGGTACCTGTATTTTTTCAAATTAGTGTTTTGTTTTCTTCAGAAAAATACCCAGAAGAAGAGTTGCTAAATTGTATGACAGTTCTAGTTTTAATTTTTGAGGAACCTCCATTCCTGTAGTGGCTACAGGAGTTTACATTCCCACCAACAGTGCGTGACGGTTCCCTTTTCTCCACATCCTCGCCAATACCTGTTATTTGTTGTCTTTTTGGTAATAGCCATTCTGACAGGTGTGAGGTAATATCTTATTGTGGTTTTGATTTGCATTTCCCTGATTGATTAGTGATGTTGAGCATCTTTTCATGTGGAGTTTTTTTTTTATTATAAATCTATAGTTTTATTATCATGTGGAGATTTTAATACTTTTAGATTTGCAAAATTAATTTGATAAATGAAAGAGAAATGGAAGATACTATACAAATGAAGAAATATGGCATGACTTCTTGTAACAAAACAAAATGATCAATTCCAAGAGAAAAATATAATACTTTAAAATAATTATATAAAAACGGATTTGTTATTTGAGCGCAAAAGTGAAAATAAATGAATTCTAAAGTCATTTAAATTTATAGAATCCTGACACTACTAAATGGTATTTGTAAAGTTCTGTGGAAGGATAAATGAAATTAAACCAACGGATTAAATGATTTTTTGTGGTTTAGAAATATAAGATAATAGAAATTTTGGATATAGAAAACTTTCAAACAGCATTATAAGGGCTGGAATATTTTAAAATTTTATCGTTATTGTTCATCAGGAGTTGAGGATTTTACACTAGGAACAACTGATGTGAAGAGAAATTCTTACTTTATTGAGAATACACATTATCCAATGGCCACCAGTTTCAAGGAATTCATTGGAAAAGTTCAAGGCAGTTCCTCATGTCAAATCATCCCGGAACGTAAGCCGTGTTTCCAAAGACCATACCAACCATTTCTAAACATCAACAACATTTTGGGAATTATGAGATTTGCTCAAAAATTTATATCACTTGAGTCATTGTATAATATAACAGTTTATTTAGAGGTAAACTAGGCGTAGTGGAATATACGAGGTTGAGTCAAAAATTATCCACACTCCGGTTATATTAAAATGTCTATAAATCCTACAGCCAGAGTGCAGATAATTTTTGGCTCACTCTTGTCTTTTAAAATATTTGATCCATGCATTGACATATATTTATATCACTCTACTGGTTGTGACATATTTTTAACAATACCTCCACACACTTCATAGAGGTTTTGTAAGGATTAAACGAGATTATCAGTGTAAAGCTTTTAGACAACAGAAAGCCTAACTGCTGTCTGACTATATTTATTGTTACCAAGCTTATTAATATGGTGAATTACTGTGGACCATGACAACGCAGATGCGCCGGGATCTGGGCCCTAAGGAACGTGCCGGATCCATGGATGAACTTCTTTTTCCACATGAGACTTCACATCTGATTTGATGTGTAACCTTTGACAAATTATGATCCTTTTGGGGGGCCTCACTAAGGTACTCCTAGCAACATTTACTAACAGCTCTAAGTAGTACTTCCTCTAATTTTCTTTGCTATCTTTGTGTCCAAGCTGCGGTCCGCAGGCTTCCTGCCCCAACTGAAATTTCCACACACAGAAAGGCCCGAGACACGTCAGCTTTTCTGAAAGACCCCCTGTCCTCAGGACAGTTCTCAGGAATCCAGCTCCACCCTCTGCTCAGGCCAGGGTGGATGAGACACTGGTGGGAAACGTCAAAACGAAACCTCTGATTCCCTTTAGCAGAAATTCTGGCGTTGAGGGTCGTCCCACCAGAGATTAAACTTGTGGGGTTCTTTCCCTACCTCTCCTTTAGTGAAAGAAATTGCCACCAATATCACCATATGAAGTCACTGTCAAACACTGAGTGCCATCTTTGTTAGAAGAGTGGGTGCCTGAAAAGTAACTTTTACTGTCAGAAGGAAATAAAGGCCTTTTATGAACTGAAGGCTAAATAAGATTTGCTTCCAGAAGTGGTGGCCAGACAGGGAGGAAGTGGGGGTGACAGCAGCAGGTCCTGGCTCTGCTCAGACCCCCGAGGTGGCCAGGTGTGAGGTTGGGAATGACTGACCAACACGGGCTGGGACCTGCGGAGCTGAGCAAGGAGCACTCGGACTGAGTTCATGCTGGAGGTTGGTGGATGTTCTGAAAGAACCTGCACCTCTGTCTCCCCCACAGAGAGGGCACCTTTCCCCAGGAATGGAAGAGATCTGCAGGGCCAACCCTGGGTGGCAACAAGAACCAGTAACCCAGGAATTCCCCGGTGGTCCAGTGTTTAGGACTCTGTGCTTTCACTGCCGAGGCTTTCATTGCCCCTCAATCCCTGGTTGGGGGAACTAAGATCCCACAGGTTGCACAGCACGGCCAAAACATTTAAATATAATAATTAAAATTAAAAAACCGCAAAATAGTAACCCAAGTGGCACGGCCCGATCACAGCTCCCACCCCTGGGGAGCCCCTCACCCGTTCCCACTCCCCACTTCAGGCTGGTGACAGCAAAATATGCACCCGCTTCTGCATCCACTTTGCAGAGTCAGGTGAATTCTGGATCTGGCAGAAGTGAATCACAAGCCACTGCAGGGTTGTAATTTAGAGACTCTGAGACTGCTGGGGCCCTCGTGAAAATTCAGAGTCCCAGGTTTCATCCCCAGTAAGCCTGGAGCAGGGGTTAGAAGCCAGCATTTAACACAATCAGGCATTCGCGCTGCCATGTTTCTCTGTGTCTCTCTATGCAGTCAATTTTGCTTCCCAAGACTAAACCAAACTTCCACTAAATTCCTTTTGACACAGGCCGAATCTAGAAAGAGACAACTGGGTGGATTTCACAAAGACAATACTTTTTCTTTTCCCCACTGTCCAGTTTCCCTGACAGCCTGAGTTAGAGGCAACCTGTCACATCTCTCTCTGCCCCCAGGAGCTCACAGAGGAGCACAGGGTCACACCAACCAGACATCTTACATCAGGCTTGTCCAAGCAAATCTGATTTTAACTTGGTCAAAAAGGAGGAAGTTCTCTGTGTGACTCACCAACCGGGGGGGGGGCACCAAGCTTCCTTTGCCCTCCTCCCCAATTTCATTTAGGAGAATGTGGGGCCATTTGAACAAACTGTTCTTTGGGGGGCATTTTCCCCTCTGTCACGTACAAGGCCCACTTACCATTTTGAAGCGTGAGTCTCCAAACCAAAATGTCATGTGGAAAAAGAGTTTTCTCGTGTTCCTTTTCTCTCTTTCAGTTCAAAAGGCTGCACTGGATTGTGAAAGAATGAGAAAAACAAATGGTAAGTTTCATTTACTTCTCTCTTGTACTAAAGCTGTTTTCACTGAAACGGTGAGATAGTTTTAATCACGTGCACTCACAAACAGGTTTTTCTGTGCTTTTTGATGAACAACTAAAGAGCAGAGTTGATTTCATTGCATACTGTTTAAAATGAAGTCATTTTAGGGAGGGAGAATCTTTCCTGAGACTCAGAGACAAAATATTGAGGTTGTTTTTTTTATAATGAAATGGGTCTTTCTTTCTCTGTTGTTGTTATAAATTTTATTTATTTATTTATTTATTTATTTATTTATTTATTTATTTATTGGCTGTGTTGGGTCCTCTATGCTGCACACGGGCTGGGCTTTCTCTAGTTGTGGCACATGGGGGCTACTCTTCATTGTGGTGCGTGGGCTCCTCATGGCAGTGGCTTCGCTTGTTTGTGGAGCACTGACTCTAGGCACTCAGGCTTCAGTATTTGCGGCACATGGGTTCAACAGTTGTGGCTCACAGGCTCTAGAGTGCAGGCTCAATGATTGTGGCACTCAGGCTTAGCTGCTCCATGGCATGTGGGATCTTCCCAGACCAGGGCTCGAACCCGTGTCCCCTGCATTGGCAGGCAGATTCTTAACCACTGCTCCACCAGGGAAGTCCCTCTGTTGTTTTTTAATTAGAAAATCAACACATAATTGTTGTAAAATAATTCAAGCAACACTAAAAATATATCTCGGGAGGGAGTTTATCACCATAGAGCTAGCCTGTTGTGGTCCTAACCCTGGTTCTACTGTTTTCCACTTGGCAGCCTGCACACACAAGGAAACCACTTTAAGCTTAATTTCTATCCTCTGTGAAGCAGGGAAAATAAAAGCACCTCCCTGGGAGAGTTGTTGTGAGGACTGAGACAAGCCACGTCCCTGAGCACAAAGGTGACTGTATAGGGAACCGTCAACTAATGCTGGCTCAGGTCGCAGTTGTTACTATACTATACAATCTGAAAGTTCTGTTACATCCCCTCAATCCTGCTTCTCTCTCCACTTCCAGAAGCAACCACTATTAACAGTCCTTTCCATTTCAATTTCACAGTAAGCAAACTCTTCTGTGACCTGTCCTTTTTAAAATTAATAAGATATCCCAGACATAAGAAGAAGATACAGATTTAGCTCCTTTCTTTTCATCAGCTGCATGGCAATTCATAATAGGACTCGGCCATAATTCATTTTTTTAATAATTTTTTAAATATCTTTTTAATTCATTCATTCATTTATTTGGTTGCACCAGGTCTCTATTGCAGCTCGCGGGCTCCTTAGTTGTGGCATTTGAACTGTTAGTTGTGGCATGCATGTGATCTAGTTTCCTGAACAGGGATTGAACCCGGGCCGCCTGCATTGGGAGCATGGAGACTTAACCACTGCGCCACCAGGGAAGTCCCACAGCTGTAATTTATTGACCCATCTCCTTCTTGGTTGTTCCATTTCTTTCTTTGTAAAAGAAACAATACTGCAGTAGACATCTGTGTACACAACATGCTTTGTGGACACATGAGCGTGTGAGAGCTCATGTAGGACAAAATCCTAGAAGTGAAATGGCTGGGTCTAAGGGCACATCCATTTGAATTGTTACAGATACTGCAAAGTTGCCCTCCCAACATGCTGAACCAGTGCATGGTCTCCAACACTGACCACGCACATGGGTGAGTGTGAGTTTCCCAGCCTCTCTCAAACAGTGGATACAATCAGTGTTTTAATTTGTGTCACTCTGATGAGTACAAAATAATATCTCCATGTTGTTTTAATTCAGGGTTGCCTCATCACTCATAAAGTTGAGCTTCTTTTTCATGTTTGTTGACTGTGACAGCTCCAGCACGCCCATATAAAGGACATTAAGGAATGGCTATCTGGTTGGAAAGAGAGGCAAGGTCTTATCTTGAAGCTGAGCTTACATAAGGCTGAGAAAATATTAATTGTGTAGATCAAAGAGTAGGAGGGAAGTGGTTGGCATTTTTGAGGGGTCTAAACCCCTCCTCCACCCAAGCCATCCCTCGACCTCAGCACTATTTCTTCTTTTGGGAATTACCTATTCATATTATTTGCCCATTTATTTGCTTGTGTTTTTCTTATTAATTTGCTCTTGGTTGATGTATATAAAAAGAATCCTATGCTTTTGTTTATTTTCGTTTTCGTTTTAGGTATTTTCTTCTAGGCTTTTACTTGTCTTAATTTTGCCATAGAGGAGTTTAAAGTTTTAGGATAGTTTTTTTTTTTTTTTTTTGGTCTTTTCTTTATGGCTCCTATTTTGTGTGTCTCACTTTGAAGACCTTTTCCAAGTAGGTGATATAAAAAACATTTCCCTATATTCCTCTTAATTCTTTTATAATCTTTTTTTTAACATTAGATTTTCTGATGACGGTTATTTCTTCCCTTGGAATTTTTAAATAATAAAATACAAACACATAAGCTATCAGAGACTACTGGGATTGTGGCAAAAAGATCCAGAAGGCAGTTTGAAGATGCTCCCTATAGCCCCCCCAAAAAAGACAATAAGAATAAAATAACTGTAATGGGTTGAGACACATCAAATATGTTTAAATCTATGAGTTCATAATGATCCTTAAACAAAAAAATAATAACAATATAAGAAAAATATCTCACTGATAAGATGCTAGGAAACCAACTCATTATTTTCAGAATTGGTCAATAACAGAAGAGAACCAAGCATTATCCTCCATTTCTTTTTTTTTTTTTTTTTTGGCTGTGGGATGTGGGATCTTAGTTCCCTGACCAGGGATCAAACTCGCACCCCCCCGCATTGGAAGCACAGACTCTTAACCTCTGGACCACAAGGGAAGTCCCCTATCCTCCCTTATCTACACGAACTGTACCTCAGTGTAACCAAACAGTTGACAAGGGTGTTTCTCTTCATATAATTACAGATAATAAATGAAGAAGGAATAATAGAATTGGTTTATCACCATTTTGCAACCTCTAATGAAATAATGCTTTCTGGGTAATTATCGTCAAAGCCTGCTCACCAACAAAAAGAGAGAGAATCAGACATTATGTGCCTCCTAATGGAAGTACACCGTACCCCCTATGCTGCATTCTTGCTAAATAAAAGCTAATTTGAATTTCATCAAGCCTCTGGACAGGAGACAGAAGAACATGTAAAGGACACCATGGGAATGTAACTAATGAGATCCAGACCATGGAAAACACTTTAGAACAAACAACTTGTAATCTTCAACAAATAAAGTACGGGGAGGGGAGACAGACAGAAAGGTCTAGAGATGAAAAAAGACATAAGAAACATATCAACTAACTACAATAGACCATTATGGGTCCTAGAAGAAAAATCAGACAACTGGGGAGATTTGAATACTAACTAGATATCTGGTGATATTTTTAAAATAGTTAATTTTTAGGTGTGATAATGATACTGTTATTTTTACCAAAGAGTCCTTATCTTTTAGAGATACAAACTATTAATGTCCTCCAGCCAAAGATCACCAGGGACATGTGTAGTTGAACAAAGTTGGGTTTTGAGAGGAAATGCATACCACAGGAATAGTAAGGGGGCGTCTTACAATAAGATTTGCGTTAGGTAACTTGGAGGAAGATTCAAGGCGGCAGGCTTCACTCTGAATTGGATTCTTTCATGAAATGGAAATAATGATATGGTTGTGCATCTTAATAATTCTTATGTAAAAGATAAGAGCAGAGCAAGGCAAAAGCTATGACTGATAAAGAGGCCACAGTCAATCATACTGTCAAGTTTAGAGGGATATTTGGCCATTTTTGTGTTTCAGACGATGTTCATGTCTTCATCTGTGCAGACTTGATTATGGAGTCATCTCGTCTTTGTCTTGATCTAATATGGTCATAGAGTGGCCTTGTCTGGTACTGGTGACCAGTCAGTTCCTACCCCACACATAAGAGCTTGGTAAGGCCACCCACCTCTCACTGGGAGGGGCCTCTGTAGCTGCTGAGGCTTCCTGACATACTGTCCAGCCTGGATTGCAGGCAAGAAACGCCCCTCCTCCATCTTTGGAAAGTTCATCAGGAATAGAGTCTCCACCACCTTGACCCACAAAATGTGGCTAGACAACCACTGAGTTATTACTTTTTTTACTTATTTTATTATTTCTTTATCCTTGGCTGCATTGGGTCTTTGTTGCTACGTGAGGGCTTTCTCTAGTTACAGTGAGCGGTGGCTACTCTTTGCAGTGTTGAGGAGCGGGGGCTTCTCGTTGCAGTGGCTTCTCTTGTTGCGGAGCACGGGCTCTAGGCGCACGGGCTACAGTAGTTGTGGCTCACGGGCTCTAGAGCGCAGGCTCAGCAGTTGTGGCGCACGGGCTTAGTTGCTCCGCAGCATGTGGGATCTTCCCGAACCAGGGATGGAACCCACGTTCCCTGCATTGCAGATTCTTAACCACTGCGCCACCAGGGAAGTCCCCACCAGGTTATTATTGATGGACGTTAATGAGGACTTTCATGTTATTTTGTTTTCCAGAATTCCCTTCTCCAAATTTGCACTCACAAACATATGCTGTCAAGAGGGGTCAGAATGTATCTCTATCTTGTTTCATCCAGAACAAGGCACTACAGATCACCTATGTTTTGTTTCGGGGTGAGAAATTCCTGAGTGTCCAGAATGGAACCATGACTTTAAACCTAACGATTTCAGAAGCCAGTGATTTGGGCCCCTACAAATGCAAAGCCCAAGTTTCTAACTGTTCACAATATAGTCATAAGTTCCACTTCGTATTTGCTGGTAAGTAGAGTGCTTGTTGCTCAGCGGCCCTGCGATCGGGGGATGCTTTCCTGCTCTGTGACGGGCTCTCTGTCCTGCTTGTTAACTCTCTCAGGAGCCTGTCACTGCATGTCACTGGGGTCTTTCTTTCTTAGTGATTCCATTTCACTTTCTCTCCAAAGACGTTTGGCTATAACATGCTGATGGCCCAAGACAGAAAGTCTTACATCAACAATTTGGAAACTTGATGAGGTCTTTTCTAGGTGCTTTACTCTAGGATTCTTGTTGTGTAGGCAAAAAAAAAGACTTTTTTTTAAAGTAGAAGTTGTTTTAATATAAATATGACCTCTACATTCCCCTAACCCCCACACCACTCTCACACTTTTTTTTTAATTGGAATATAGTCGCTTTACAATATTGTGTTAGTTTATGCTATATAGCAAAGTGAATCAGCTATACATATACATATATCCCCTCTTTTTTGGATTTCCTTCTCATTTAGGTCACCAAAGAGCACCGAGTAGAGTTCCTTGTGCTATACAGTAGTTTCTCATTAGTTATCTATTTGTACGTAGCATCAATAGCGTATATACATCAATCCCTATCTCCCAATTCATCCCGTGCTGCTCCCCCAAAAGACTTTTTCTCTTAAGATTCAAGTAAAACATCTTAGAATCAGTGTTGGACACTGTGGTAAGGGTCTTCAGAGCCCCAGGCTTTTCCCACTTTCTTCCCATTGCAGTGGCCATCGGCCAGCATTCTTCCTGCCCAGCTACATTTTTTGGGGGGTGGGGGTGGGGGGGTTGGGGCCGCTACAAGCAACCTGTAGGATCTCAGTTCCCTGACCAGGGACTGAACCCAGGCCACGGCAGTGAAAGCCTGGGATGCTAACCATTATGCAACCAGGGAACTCCCAGCCACATTTTATTACGTTTATATTTTTCTCTCCTATCTCCCCACCCCGAGCCTTTCACAACCTAGCATTAATGGCCTCATCCATGAAGGTGACCTTGATAATGGATTCCTGGGAGAGGGAGAGAGGATTTCCAGGTAATAAGTGTACCTGGAGTCTTCCAAACAGAGGACCCCTAACTTACTGATCGAATCTTTGAGGATTCTCTGGGTCTGTGCTCTCCAGTATGGCAGCCACTAGCCACACATTATTTAAGTTTAAATTCAAGTTAATTAAAATTAGATGAAATTTTAAAATTCAGTTTCTCAGTTTCATTAGTCGCATTTCAAGGGCTCAAGAGCCACAGGTATGGCTGGCTGCTGTATTAGACAACACAGACACAGAACATTTCCACCATCACAGAAAGCTCTGTTAGATGCCTCTGCTCTAGGTCAACAGTTCCTAGCTTTTTAGGTTATAATCATTTTAACAAACTAATGATAGCAATGGATACTTTCCCTGAGATGTACTACAGATGCAAATTTCCGCATAAGACTTTAAGGGACACCGTGGGCTCTGGATTAGAACCAACCATCTTAGGACCAATTTGAGCACAAACTCAATGGAAGCCATAATTGTAAGTGAAATTTAAAAAGAAGAAGACCATACAAATAAGATCTGGGATGTAGTGGATAATACGAGGGCAGTACCCGGGCTGAAAATATTCTCTGGTGGTCAGAGTCCTGCTGGACTGGGCAGCCTGGTTTTGCAGAAAGAACAACAGAATGCGTATCAGGGAACCCGTGTACCACTAGCTTCCTGTGCAAGGCTGAAGCCTTAAATCAATTGATTAAAGAAAACCCAAGTCTTCATTTCCTGAGCTTCTGTCCCACAGATATGTATAAAATCTTCCCACATCCTGCCTTCAGAGTAAATGCACAAGTTTCCCGCAATGTGTTACAGTAATTATACTGTCCTGTAGAACTTTTTTTTATAGATTATAAAAACCTGCATCATCTTCATTTAGGTCAGATTAATAAACACCTATTGAATGCCAGCCCCATGTAAGTAATTGTGTTGGATATTGCCAGGGTTTTGATGATGCCTAAGACACGATCTTGTCCCCAACTCAGTAAGGGATATGAGCCGTGAACACAGATTCATGAATCATTGATTCACTCATCAAATATTTAATGATCTCCCCGATGTGCCAAGCTCTGGATATACATTATTTCCTGCCTTGGTGGAGCTTACAGTCCAGTTGGAGAGGCATAAAACCCAAGTACCCAAGCAAATAAATTCACAATCACAAACCGTGCAGACTGTTATAAAGAAAAAGAAACTGGTGCGGTGATGGAGAAAAGTTGGGGGGTGGGGGAGTGACTTCCTTAGGCAGGGTAGTTAGGGAAGGCCTTTCTATGGTGACAGCATTTAAGGAGGGCCCTGAAGGATGAGAAAGCATTGGCTACGTGAAGAGACAGGGAAAGAAGGCTCTAGCCAAGGGACAGTAACCTGTGCCGGAGGCTCCAGTTTGGGAAAGAACTTGGCTGTTGGGAAGGACCTAAGAGGACACTGATGTGGCTGGAGGTCAGATGAGGGGAGTGTGACCCCAAGTGAGAAAGGAAGGGGGAGCCAAGTCAGGCCTGTGACCCAATTTATCATTTTCGAAGTTAATTTTTCCTGGGTGGAGCAGGGCAAGGGTAGAGGTTGGGGATTGGTTGGGAGGCTTATGAGTCATCCAGCAGACAAACAATGGTGGACGTGGGGAGAAGTGGATGGATTCAAAATATATTTTGGAGGAAGAAACAACAGGACTTGCTGATGGATTAGATTTGGGATCACAGGTAGTAAAGGTGAGGGAGGAATCAAGAATGATTTCCAGATGTCTAGTGTGATCAGCTGACAAGGAGTGGTATCTTTTACTGAGATGAGCAGAAATGGAAGTTGTTGTTCAATGAGTATAAAGTTCTGGTTATGCAAGATGAGTACGTTCTAGAGATGCTGCTGTACCACTGCGGCTGTGGTTAACTGTGCTGTACTGTGCACTTAAACATTTGTTAAAAAGGTAGATCTCATGTTAACTGTCCTTAGCACAATAAAGTAAATAATGATTGAATGAATAAAAACGTTTTAAAAAAGAATAGGATTTTAATATATGTTTACCTACCAAGTGATTCGTTAACTACAGTTCAGTTTCAAACAGGTTACCTTTGAAGTGACCACGAGGCATCCAAGTGGGTCGTGTAATGAGAGGTAGAAAAAGTATTATGAGGATGGGACCAAATGCTAGAGGAGGCAGAGGAGGAGGGAGAACTGCCTGGAGGATTAAGGAAAAGTTTTATGGGGAAGGTGGCAACTGAATGAGCCTTAAAGGACTTCTTTAATTAAAAAAAAAATACAACTAATTTATTGAAGAGTTACCACTCCCTTCCCTTGATCACTGTGATGTTGGGATGCACTTTACCAGTCTTTTGCAAACTCTCAAGGAAGTTTACATCTCTCCAGTCACTTTAGATATCAACCCTTGTTCTAGTTTGAATCATCTTATCTCAGAGAGAAGTCCACGCTCTCTGCTTCTTCAGGCATGTTTCAATTCCTCCTTCCTGCAAGTTATAGGAGGTAGATGTCAGTTCCATAGGGAAAATGTCCTATTGATGCTATTCCCAAACAAAGTTGCTCTCTGAGGCCACCATCACCGAGTGCCACTCGTCAAGGATGCTACCACAGGGGTTCCTGCTCAGGGGAGGGATGGAGCAAGAAGACTCTAACAGTGAAACATAGCTCATTGTTTCTGCGCCAAATTGTTGAATTGGTGCAATACTATTAAAAACAAAAGCATATGCTTGGGAGTTGGCCCTGGCTTGCCATTTATTAGCTGCCTCTGAAGCACAGTTGGCTCCACTGTGCAGTGGGCGCGTTGCTGCCTGTCTTGTAGTTTTGCTGTGAAGTGAAAAAAGATCACGTGTGTTCATCCATCAAGTGACCCCGACACATGATGGGTACTCAACAATTCTCTTTCTTTCCCTTCAATACTGTTTTATTAATGAATTACATAATAAATTATATAGCTGGATTCTCCCACGAAGTAGGGTGTGATCTTACAGAGCCCACCAGACCCACTCACTTCTGGTCAGGAATTTCCCTTGACTCTATTTATCAGGGTAACTTCCTGCTTTGGGGAGGAAGTGAAAGATAACTGTACAGTTGAATCCTATAAATGACAATGCAATTATAAAAGATGATTTTTTAGATTTCTTTGATTAAAAAAAAAAGAAACACTGTAATCTTTTAAGGATTGGGAATAAAAGCACCTCCCAACTACATACTTGGATCTGGATCTTTGACAAAGTTATACTATCAACCGCAAACAAATTGTGAATTCTGATGAAAGGCAAATTTGTGCTCTGACTCCTCAAAGCAGAGAGATGCCCTCCACCCTTTGGCTTTCTAGGAACCTGGTTCATGCCCCAAGGCATGGGGTTAACCACATACCCACTGATCTTTCCCGATGGAGCCTCTTGTGAGCAACTTGAGTTCTCAAGAGTGGTGTCATTCATCCTTAGCTCAATAGCTGGGAAGAGAGTAGGGCTTCCATCTATGTTTGTGGACTGAGTGAGTGAACCCAAACTGCTTATCCGTTTAATGCGCACTTTCATTTTTCTAGACCCAGTGACTGCACCAATGCTGAACATTAGTGTTGTTCAAAGAAAAACAGACCAATACATAATGCTACGCTGCATCTCATTCAATGGCTCTCTGCCCATCAATTATACTTTCTTTGAGAAAAACACAGCCATATCACCAGCTATCACCAAGAGTGTAAGGGAGCCTGCTGAATTTAACTTAAGCAAGAATAACACTGGAGAAGGGAAAGAGTTTAGATGTAAAGCTGAAAACATATTGCCTGACCATGCAAAATACAGTCAACTCGTCACCATACCCTCAACAGGTAAGGGCAACCTGAACTCTTTCAACAGGATCCGGATTTACTTCCAGAAGCTGCAGCTACTCCTCTGCCCACCCATTTCCCACTTTGCCCACCTGTTTCCAAATGCATTTCCTTCTGTAGGGTCCACACGCTCTGATGGGGTTGCTTTCTGCCATAAAGGAACCACAGAAAAGCCTAGAAACTGGGGCAGGAAGGGGCCTTGTATCAACAGTAAGACTTCCTGACTTGACACTGCTTCCTGCCTTGACTTGCCACTGCTCAGGTTCTAAGCAATCGCATTAGAATTTACATCTCTCTTGAAGCTGCTGGGTTTCTTGATTTTCTTTTGCTTTCTTAAATCATTTTTTAAAATTCACTTCTAACACCTGTACCCACCTGCTTGGCTGTTTAATGCCCCACTGTTAGTGCTTGGTGAGTCTAGACTTTCAGCGCCACCCTTTCCTTTGGGGCAAGAATGGCCCCTGTCCCAGCCTTGTGTTTTGGGAGGCACTGCTCTGGTGCTTCTCAGCCATGTGCCTTTCCATAAGCTTACCATAAGCCATGGGGATGTGCCTGCCTGGACCCTATACGGACCCTATATCCCCACTTTTCTATACCTCACTCTTGGTTCCTAGACCTGCGTTCCCTACCCAATCAGATCGGAACACACCTTCCAGGGCCCGCACAAATCTCTTTCCTAGCTCCTCCCAAGGCTGGACCACGGTGAGGATGTGAGCATTCCTGGACCCAAGCTAAGGGTGCTGTTTGTGGGGGGTCGGGGGATGGCATTTGGCCATGCAGGTTGGAGGTATGCACGTGTATGTCAGGCTTCTTATGGTGCAGGTCAGAGCCTGGGTGGAAAGGGAGCCAGGCCAGGGCTGGGGCTGGCTCTCCCCATACTGTCATGTTCCATTGCAGAACTCCGAGGAGTCTGAGAATTCTAGATTTAAATCTGGCCTTATGAAGGGACGTTGGTCCAGGTAGGAGGATAGAACAAAAGTTAGGTTAGCAAGGGTAACAGGCACACTTGGGCACTGAACACCTCGCTTGGCCTCATCCTCAAAAGATCAGCGCCCACACCTGGGTGTTCAGTAAGTTCTAACAAGTGAGGCAGCCTGCTGGAGTCAGGCTCCAGAGTCAGGCTTTTGCCTACAAATCACAGCCTTCCATTTACTAGCTGTGTGGCCTTAGGAAAAGTCACTTAACCTCTCTGAGTCTTACTCTACTTAATTGTAAAATGGGAGTAATACCAATGAGATAAATAACATAAGGCATGTAAAGTGCTTAACACGATCACTGCATATAGTTAATACTCAATACGTGGCAGCTATTTGAGTGACATAAATCATGCTGATATGACTAAAGACTTTGCCCAATAAATGGCCAGGCTGTTCTTAGGCTTATGACCCTAATAATGTAGCCAACAACCCATCTGTTAAATGCTTTTTCTTCCTTGTATATGACCCCTTGTGGAAGATGGACTTGGTATGACTTCAAGAACTTCACTAACAAGTTAACTCTCAAGTAGCAGGGCAGGGACCCGGGGTGCATGGTACACTGGTTAACTGGGGAGACGGTCGTAGTTGCCCTTTCCAGGACATTTCACAATTTAATATCATTGGAAAAGAAGGCTGTGCAGTGACCAGTGAATGCTGTCTTCTTCCAGGTGGAGACAGCTGTCCTTTCTGCCTGCAGCTACTGCTTCCAGGGTTCTTACTGGTTCTAATAGTCATAATCCCCATTCTGGCATTTTGGATGCTACCCAAGTACAAAGCAAGTAAGTTCCTTAGGGGGTTTGGCATTGTTTTTCCTGGGGTTTGGATGCAGACAGTAGAGAAGAGGGAGAGGAGGAAGGGAAAGGGGAATCAGAAATGGGGTGCGAAGAAAATAAAGAAAAGGAAAAGATGCGAAAGGAGAAGGTAATGAAGGACTTCCTGAACAGCTCACATGTAGCACAGTTCTCTTTTCTCTGGTAAAGCCTTCTTTGTGGGCATGTGACCTGTGCCGTCACACAGGGCCCCGGGCTAAGGAGACAGTTTAATGCTCTGCTGTCACTGTCTTGAAATTCGTAATACTTTTTTTATTTTAATTTTTAAAAAATCATTTAAAAACTTGTAGTAAAACATGCATAACAATAGACTCAGTGGCATTAAGCACATTCACATTCCTGTGCACCTGTCATCAGCCATCCACTTTCTCATCTTGCAGAACTGAAACTCTCTACCCTGTTTCACGCCCCATTCATTTCTCTCTCCTCCCAGCCCGTGGCAACCACCATCCTACCTTCTGTCTATGAAGTTGACTACTTTAGAAATATCATATAAATGGAATCATACAGTATTTGTCTTTTCGTAACTGGCTTATTTCATTTAGCAAGATGTCCTCAAGGTTCATCCATATTGTATACGTATCAGAATTTCCTTCATTTTGGGGACTTCCCTGGCAGTCCAGTGGTGAAGATTCTGCACTTCCACTGCAGGGGGCACGGATTTGATCTGTGGTTGGGGAACAAAGATCCCACAAGCCACACAGTGGCCAAAAATATTTTTTTTTCCTTCATTTTAAAAGCTGAATAATATTCCATTATCTACACACACACACACACAGACATATGTACACACACACACACACACACACACACACACTGTTTATCCATTCATCCGTCAATGAACTCTTGGGTTACTTCCACCTTTTGGCTCTTGTGAGTAGTGCTGCTTTGAATGTGGGTGTACAAATCTCAACAATTTTTAAACAAGAGGCCCTGCATTTTCATTTTGCACGAAGCCTGCAAATGACGTAGTGGGTCTTGATTACCAGAGCTTTGCTTCGTATTTTTCAGCGTCCTCACTGGGTCTGCCACTTGGAGGAAGCTCAGTACATGAAGACAAACAAGAGCCTCATTCCTCTCTGCTCCACCTTAAGTGCTTCATTAAGCCCCATTTACTATTTTTCATAATTCACGTCTTATGACCTCTAGTTAAGATTTCAAAGTGGCCTTTCCATTTGGCACACGACTATGGAGGAATATTGAGATTTACACAAGAGACAGTTTGCGTCTCAGGACGGGCACTGGCCATCGAGCCGTGGGGCACTGAGTGGGCTCCTTCACCTGCCTGAGCCTCAGGGTTCTGACCTGTAGAATAGGGCCGTGGGAGATCCTGTCGGAACTGGGGAGAGAACCAAGTGATGTATGTTAGGCTCTTGGCCTTCTTCCATCTTGAGAGTCCTAATGCAGGGAAGTCTGGGACTCAGTTGACAGGAAATTTGAAAATAGATGTCAAAATGTATACACCTCATACATTTGAAAAATGTTTTGTTTTTTGTAATGTAAAGCACTTTTAAAATTGAAGTATAATTAACCTACAGCACTATGTTAGTTTCAAGTGCACAACACAGTGCTCTGAATTTCTATACATTATAAAATGACCACCACAATTAGTCTAGTTACCATCTGTCACCACACAAAGCTATTACAGTATTATTGATTGTATTTCCCATGTTGTACATTTCATCCCTGGGACTCATTTATTTTGTAACTTCAAGTTTGTACCTCTTAATCTCCCTCACCTATTTCATTCACCACCACCCCCCGCCCCCACTTCTCTGACAACCACCTGTTTGTTCTCTGTAACTATAAGTCTGTTTGTCTTGTTATGCTTGTTCATTTGTTTCATTTTTCAGATTCCACATACAAGTGAAATCATATGGTACTTGTCTTTCTTTGTCAACTTGTTTCACTTAGCATAATACCCTCCGGTCCATCTATGTTGTCATAAGTGGCAAGATTTCATTCTTCTTTATGGCTGAGTAATATTCCACTGTGTGTGTGTGTGTGTGTGTGTGTGTGTGTGTGTGTGTATACCACATACCACATCTTCTTCATCATCTATTGATGGACACTTAGATTGCTTCTATAGCTTAGCTGTTGTGAATATATTTTTAATTTTTTGAGAAACCTCCATACTGTTTTCATTAGTGGCTGCAGCAATTTACATTCCCAATAGTGCAGGAGGGTTTCCTTACTTCGTATCCTTGCCAACACTTGTTAGTTACCTTTTTGATAGTTGCCATTCTGAGAGGTATGAGATGATGTCTCATTGTGGTCTTGATTTGCTTTTCCCTGATGATTAGTGGTGCTGAGCATCTTTTCATGTGCCTGTTGGTCACCTGTATGTTCTCTTTGGAAAATGTCTATACAGTTCCTCTGCCTGTTTTTATTTTAATTATATATATATATTTACTTATTTAGGCTGCTTTGGGTCTTCACTGCTGTGTAGAGGCTTTCTCTAGTTGCGGCAAGCGGGGGCTATTCTTCATTGCCGTGCACGGGCTTCTTATTGGAGTGGCTTCTCTTGTTGTGGAACACAGGCTGTAGAGTGCAGGCTCAGTAGTTGTGGTGCATGGGCTTAGTTGCTCTGCGGCATGGGGGATCTTCCTGGACTAGGGATCAAATCCGCGTGCCCTGCATTGGCAGGCAGATTCTTCACCACTGCGCCACTAGGGAAGTCCCCCCAATTGTATATTCTTACCTCCTTTGTTGTAAATTAATTGACCACATAAGTGTGGGTTCATTTCTGGGCTCTCTAGTCTATTTCATTGATCTCTGTGTCTGTTTTTGTGTCAGTCCCATACTGTTTTGATTACTGAACCTTTGTAGTGGTTTGAAATTAGAGAGCATGGTACCCCCAGCTTTGTTCTTTCTTAGGGTTGTTTTGGCTATTTGAGAGGTCTTTTGTGTTTTCATACAAATGTTAGAATTATTTGTCCTAATTCTGTGAAAAATCACATTGGTAATTTGACAGGGATTACATTGAACCTGTAGATTGCCTTGGGGAGTACAGTCATTTACAATATTAATTCTTTCAGTCTGTGAGCATGGTATATCTTTCCATTTGTTTGTATCGTCTTCAATTTCTTTCATCAGTGTCTTATAGTTTTCCAAGTACAGGTTTTTTACCTCCTTGGTTAGATTTATTCCCAGGTATTTTATTCTTTTTGGTGCAATTACAAATAAGATTGTTTTCTTATTTTCTCTTTTGGGTAGTTCATTGTTGGTATATAGAAATGCAACTGATTTCTGCATATTAATTTTGTATCCTGCAACTTTACTGAATTCATTTATTCATTCTAATAGTTTTAGTTCTTTGGTGGCATCTTTAGGATTTTCTATATACAGTATCATGTCATCTGCAAACAGTGTTTTACTTTTTCTTTCCAGTTTGGGTTCCTTTTTTTCTTCTTCTTGTTTGATTGCTGTGGCTAGGACTCCCAATACTATTTTGAATAAAAGTGGCAAGAATGAGTATCCTTGTCTTGTTCCTGATCTTAGAGGAAATGCTTTCAGCTCTCCATCACTGAGTATAATGTTAGCTGTAGGCTTGTTATATATGGTCTTTATTATATTGAGCTATGTTCCTTCTATACCCACTTTGTTGAGAGTTTTTATCATAAATGGATGTTGAATAATATTGTCAAAAGTTTTTTCTGCATCTATTAAGATGATCATATGATTTTTATTCAATTTGTTAATGTGGTGTATCACATTGATTGATTTGCAGATATTGAAACATCCTTGTATCTCTAGGATAAATCTCACTTGATCATGGTGTATGATCCTTTCAATGTATTGTTGAATTTGATTTGAAAGTATTTTGTTGAGGATTTTTGCATCTATGTTCATCAGTGATATTGGCCTGTAATTTTCTTTTTTTCTGGTGTCTTTTTCTGGTTTTGATATTAGGGTGAAACTGGCATCATAGAATGCATTTGGAAGCATCCCTTCCTCTTAAACATTTTGTAGAATTCACCTGTGAAGCCATCTGGTCCGGGACTTTTGTTTGTTGGGCATTTTTGATTATTGACTCAATTTCATATTGAATGGTAATTGGTCTGTTCATATTTTCTATTTCTTCCTGATTGAGTCTTAGGAGATTGTACATTTTAGGAATTTATCCATTTCTTCTAGGTTGTCTATTTTATTGGCGTATAATCGTAGTAATCTCTTACAACCCTTTGTATTTCTGTGGTGTCAGTTGTAACTTCTTTCATTCCTGATTTTACTTATTTGAGCTCCCTTTTTTCTTGATGAATCTAGCTAAAGGTTTATCAATTTTGTTTGGTTTTTCACAGAACCAGCTCTTAGTTTCATTAATCTTTTCTATTGTTTTCTTTTAGTCTCTATTTCACTTATTCCCTCTCTGATCTTTATTATTTCTTTCCTTCTACTAACTTTTTTTCTTTTTCTATTTCCTTTAGGTGTAAAGTTAGGTTGTTTATTTATAATTTTTCGTGTTTCCTGAGGTTTGTATTGCAATAAACTTCTCTCTCAGAACTGCTTTTACTGGGTCCCTTAGATTTTGGATGGTTGTGCTTCCATTTTCATTTGTCTCCAGATATTTTTTTTTTCACTTTATTTATTTATTATTTTCAGATATTTTTTTAAATTTCCTCTTTAATTTCTTCAGTGACTCATTGGTTGTTTGGTAGCATATTGTTCAGCCTCCATGTGTTTGCGGATTTTTTGCAGTTTTTTCTTGTAGGTGATTTCTAGTCTCATACTGTCACGGTCAGAAAAGATGCTTGATATGATTTCAACCCTCTGCAATTTACTGCATCTCATACATTTTTAAAACCTGTCTCCCCTTCCTACAAAAAGCCCAGGGTCTTACAGAGGTGGAATTAATATTCTTGAGTACTGGCCAGGGCTAAATGGAACTCAGCTGGGTAATTTACTATCTCTTGCAGATATTACAAAGCTTTTTACAGACTATTTTTTTCAGCAAAGGAAAGAAAAGGTGTCTCTGGCCATCTCAAGCATAACCTGATAGGCAAAGGATGTTATTTGCAGAGCTGAGAAGATAAATCAGAAGGGCTCCCGGCTTGCAGAAGCAGATGCTATGGACTCCTTGCTGAGTCTATGGTTTTCCTTTAATAGACAACAATTTAAGCCATTGGAGCAGGTCATTCTTTCAGAACTTTGCGGAATTCTGCTCCTTGGGAGGAGATGAGAAAAAATGTGGCTGAATTGGTTTAATTTAATGATTCTGCACCAATTTATGTAGGAAAAGCTATGAAAGATAATGCGCCCAGAGTCTATGGAAACACACACACAGAAGTTGGAATATATGCAAATATCTATAAAAACCAAGCAGGTAAGAGAACTTTCTTTGGGATTTTGGTTGGTTTTGAGTTTTTGTCTTTAAAATTTTTTAAGGTCGTAGAGACATATGGGTAAAAAACTGAAGAAGCAGACTATAGTGTCTCCCTCCCACCCTGACGCCCAATCCCACTTTCCAGGGGCAATAATCAGTTTTTTAAATCCTCCCACAGACATTCTATGTGTATGTTAGCATCTAAATAAATGGTAGCAATGGTAGCATGTCATAGCTATGCCATTCTGTGCCTTGATTTTTTTTCACTTAACAACATATCTTGGAGTTTTTTTCCCATCAATTCAGACTGATCCACACTGTGTTCCGATCTCTTTTATGATCACTTCTTAAAGCTGGCATCATTTGCTGCTTTATGGCTAATAGACCTAGGGTCTTGGCCAACAGTGAGAATAATCCCAGCCATCGTTGACTGAGGGCCAGCCATGATCCAGGCACAGTGCTAAGCAATTGACCTGCCCTGTCTGGTGCAAACACTACTAACTCCCAATTTATATCATTCCCATTTTACAGATGAGGAATCTGTGCCAGGCTTAGAACCAATGCAGTGTGTTTCCAAAGCCCAAGATGGTAAGTACTCTCTGCAAAGTCCAGAGGCGACATGCCATTGAGAGGGTAGCTGGCTAAGCCACTGCCCTCAAGTGGTCAGAGATTTGGATTATAGGCCCAGTAACTCTGTTTCTTGTCTTTTATGCAGGGACTGAGTACTCCCAGGAGATACATTATGCCACCCCCGTGTTCCAGGAGGTGGCACCAAGAGATCAGGGTGAGCCACAGTTTGGGATAAGAGATGCTATCAAAATGGGACAGTGGTCTCTGTGAGGCCACCATACTCCCAGGCTTTAGGAACCCAAGGATGGGATGAATGGGGGCAACATGCACACCCTAGGAAACCAACAGCAATTGGTACCATGGCTCTTAACAAATTTCATCAGGAGATGGGTGGAAGGGAAGGATGTGGTAGGGAGAGTATCATATAAGAAATCCAGAGAGAAGGATGCAGGTGCATTTCTAAAACATTTTCAAGAATAAATCACTTAATATAGTCCAGGGGAAAAAAAAAAAAACAGTTAATACTTGGTTCTGTCAGGCCACCGAGCTACTAGGACAGAATTTTTTTATGAGCTTCTATGGATATATATCCTAAGCTTACTGAATTATTTTCTCTTTCATATTACAGAAACCTGCAATGATTGTAAAACTGGATATATCTATTCTGAACTTGCTTTATGAGATTTAAAGATAGAAACTACATCTCAGGGTAAGATGCTTTTTATAAAGCTCATTTACATAAAGAAAAAGCAAACTTGATTGACACTTTAAAAGGTTTCACCTGGTTACCTAAAGTGACTTTTTTATGTTTAAACACTATTCCTTTGGCCCTTTCAGGTACATCCAATCATGTCATCAAACAGTTTTGTCTGGTGGGATCCTGACTGGTGACAGTTTTTAAATGCTTTTGCTACTTTTAGGCACGGGCCATTTCCCGCATTTCCACATTATTTAATAAGGAATAATTGTTCGACCACTGTGCTCTTCATAAGTGCATCCTGGAAGCATTATGACGGTCATCTCCCCAGCCCCATGCCCATTAAAGGTTCAGAAGCCAACACACAGCACAAAAACCATGTCTAAATTCTAAAACAAAAACTGGTGACCCTGAAAAGGTGTCTGAAGAAAATGGCACCAGCAGTCACCATTGGAGGAAGACACGCTTACTCAGCAAATACACATGTATTACCCACTGCCATTAGAATTCGCTCGAAACTTTTGGGAGCCTGAAGAATTATTTATATTGATTTCCGTGGACTTTCTCAGTCTTCAAGATTTAGCTCATGGCAAAGGTGTGCCTTTACGTGCTGCGTTTCCCTTCAGCTCTCTGTTAAGAGGACAGCCCAGAGTTGACTTGGGAGAGGAGAGAAATGGATTAGTTTCCCAGAACTGCTGTAACAAATTACCACAAACTGGTGGCTTAAAACCACAGAAATGTATTTTCTCATAGTCCCAGAGGTCAGAAATCCAAACTCAAGATGTCAGGAGGGCTGCGCTCCCTCCAAAGGCTCTGGGGGAGATGTTCCACTTGCTGCTTCCAGCTTCTGGTGGCTCCTGGTGTCTCTTGGCTTGTGGCAGCACCCCTCCAATCTCGGCCTCATCTTCACGCAGCCTTCTCTCCCTCTGCCTTTCTCTTATAAAGACACTGGTCAGCAGATTTAGGAACTACCCAGATAATCTAGGTTGACTTCATCTTGAGTCCTTAACTTACTAATTACATCTGCAAAGACTCTTTTTCAAATAAGGTGATAGTCACAGGTTCCAGGAGTTAGGACTTATCTTTTTGGGGAGCTACCATTCAATTCAGCCCACATCAGGGGACAAAATTATTTCTGGTTTGAATCTCTCATCCTAGGAGTTGTAAGTCCAGTAAAGCCAAGAGGCATTTTTCAGGTTCCAGACAAACAAAATAACTTGACCAAAATCGTTCTGCTCTGTTCTTCTTCTGTGAGGGCTGCCTGAACCTCAGTCTTAACTGTTCCCAACAATGGGCCTCTGACTAGAAAAATCATAGCTATCAGCTATTAGACACTAACTCTGCGGAACACCTACAAGGCCAATATTATTAACTTGCTCTTACAGGTAAGGAAACTTCGACTTAGATGGGGTAAGTAATTTCACAGGGTCATCCTCAGCTTGGTAAGTGGTTGAACCGGGACTTAAATCCCAGCAAAGAACAGTAGCAGCACTGGCTGTGGGAGTGCATCTTTTGGGTAGGAAGGGATACCGTGCACGCAGGCCCAGATGAATTTGAGGATTTTGCTGCCATAAAGCAGCATTCATGAGCGTAATTTTCCCCTTTCTCTGTTGATATTTTTATTTGGAAGAAATATATCACAGAGGCTGAGTGTGGGGGCTCTGGAGTCAGACTGAGCTGAATCCAGGCTCAGTCATGTGCTAATTGTGTGACTCTGGGTAAGTTACATAAACTCCTGGGGCCTCAGTTTCCTCATTTGAGGGGGGTGGGGAAGGAGGAGGTGGAGAGAGAGAAATAATACCTACATCCTCGAGCTGCTATGAGAATTAACTCAGGTGATGGATGTAAAAGGTTTGGAACAGGGCCAGGCACAAAGTAAGAACTAAAAAAATGACTAGCTCCTCACAGTATGATCAGGCTTAGCCTGAGTCACACTAATCGGCTGCTCCCCTTCGAAATCTTTAAGTCTTTGAGGTCATAAACTTAGTGACTTGGCCACCATCAGCTTCTTCATGTCTTCATCTGAGCTCCTGCCTGAAGCAGGGCCTGAGGCAAGGACTTGGCGCAGGTTGTTTACATGAAGGCCCAGTGATACTGAGAAGAAGCCAACACAAGGGGTGGGGAGGGGC
Organism: Hippopotamus amphibius kiboko; assembly: GCF_030028045.1. Lineage (NCBI taxonomy): Eukaryota > Metazoa > Chordata > Mammalia > Artiodactyla > Hippopotamidae > Hippopotamus > Hippopotamus amphibius. Next base: position 47,644,093 of record NC_080202.1, on the reverse strand, counting down.
TCGCAAATTAATGAGCATGCCAGTAACTGGACTGGATACTAATCTTTTTGTTTGTTTTGGCCGCACTGAGTCTTAGTTGTGGCACTCGGAATCTTTGTTGTGGCATGAGGTCTCTAAGTTGTGGCATGCACGCTTTTAGTTGTGGTATGCATGCCGGATCTAGTTCCCTGATCAAAGATCGAACCTGGGCCCCCTGCATTGGGAGCGTGGAGTCTTACCCACTGGACCACCAGGGAAGTCCCCTATGAAGACCTTCTGAGGTCGCGAAGTCCAGAATGCCCCTGGGTTTCACAGCACACCCTGAATCCACAGCCTCTCATTTTCTCTTGCAAGGCTTCTAAAGCAGTTAGTAGAAGCCAGCCAACTCCACAATCCATGTACCTCATGCCTTTCAAGTGCTAGAACGATTGCATAACCTAGTGCTTTATTATCTACCTCTGCCCCTGTCCCCACTTTGGGGGAAAGTCTTAGTGATTGTGAAGAGATGGCATGTAAGGATTATCACCACTCCCCTTACCATCGGCAACAGAGTTCTTGTTGCCATCCATCCTGCGAGGAATTCTGCTTCCCAGGGCTGCTTTCTAGGGCCTTCTGATAGTCTTATCCTGAGCTAGCCCTGAAAGCAGAGCCTGAGAAAAGGCCTTCTGTGGAACAGAAGGGACACCAGAGAACAGGCGTGAGGGGCTGGAGGAAAAGCCAGAACAAGGTGTAAGGTTGAGCTGGACCTTGCTGTGGGCACGTGGGGCTTGATCTCACTGGAACTGTCTGCGGAGTGAAAAAATGTCTCAGAATCATCCACTTGAGGACTGAGCGTGAGAAGCATTTATCCATTGGCTTCCTTCCCCCATTGGCTGAGGGTTGCCCCAGGAGGTGATGCTTCCCCCGCTTCTCAGCTGTGAATGTGGGCATTCCAAGTGGGTTTCCATTGGTATCTCACTCAGGGCACTGGAAAGCCCCTGGGGAGAAAAGGAGTGCTATGTGTTGTACACTTAAAGCAAGAAAGCTGTCCACACAACGTGGGTGAGGCCTCAGATGCAGCTGAAATCAGAGGTGAGGCCCGGAGGATGTGACTGGTGGGGCTCTGCCCCCCCTCAACATTTCCTTTGTAACAACAACAACAACAATAATAATAACTGCTGTGGGCTGAGCACATACCAGGTTCCCGGCATGGATAAGTGTTTTCTGTACTTATCCTCACAACTCCCTCCTCACCCAACTCTGACTTTCTGCAGCTGCTGCCTGCACCTACCCCCTGCACAGACATTGCGCCCCACCCCACCGCTTTTGGACTGAATTGTTTAGGAGGGGAAGGAGAGGAAAAGGAAGAGCAAGAGGGTCTATTGTGCTTTCATGTCAACAGTTACACTTTTTTCATGTCTAGAAGTTTCCCTTTAGTTCTTTTTCAAATCCACATATTCTTTTTGTTGTTGTTGTTGTGAAATAGGGCACGCACTGTATGAAAATGCATAAAAATATATAGCTACAGTTTAATAAATTCTATCGAGTGGACACTAGTGACAGAATGTTGCCAGCAGCCCGGAAGCCCTCTGCACGACTCTTCCTAATCACACACAACTCCATCTCCCCAACTTAAATACCTTTTTATGGGAATCACATCTTTGCTTTTCTTTGCAGTTTTACCACCTAAGTATGCATTCCTAGGCACCATCTTTAGTTTTGCCTGCTTTGGAATTTAATATAAATGGGATCGTATGGCATCTATTTCTGTGTCTGGCTCTCTTTGTTAAACATTGTATTTGAGAGGTTTATCCATGTTGCTGCATGTAGCTGTCATTCACTTGCTCGCCTTGCTCAGCAGTATCCCCTTGTTTGAACACACTCTAATTTATCTATTCTCTCGCTGACAGACCTTTGGGATGTTGTCAGCTTGGGACTATTACAAACAATGCAGCTATGACCATCCTTACACATCTTGTGCATGTCTCCTGGTTCCCATGTGCGTGCAATTATGTTAAACATACATAGGAGTGGAATTACTGGGACATGAGGTATGTTTATCTCCAGTCCAAGTAGATAATGCCATGCTTTTTTCCAAAGTAGTTCTATCACCTTTTCATTCCCATTGGCAGTGTGAATGTTCCCGTCCCCCTACATCTTTACCAACACTGGCACGGTCTGTCGTTTTAGTTTAACCATTCTTGTGGGTATATACTGGCATCTCATTGTGATTTTTTTTTTATTCATTTATTTATTTGGCTGTGTCAGGTCTTAGTTGCAGCACGGGCTCTTCATTGCGGCACACGGGATTCTCTCCAGGTGTGGCACGCAGGCTCCATAATTGCAGTGTGCGGGCTCTAGAGCAGGTGCATTGGAAGGCAGATTCTTAACCACTGCACCAGCAGGGAGGTCCCTCATTGTGATTTTCGTATTTACATCTTCCCCGATGACTAATAAGGTTGGGCACCTTTACGTATATTCATGGGTCATTTGGATTTCTTCTTTAATCAAGTACCTGTTTGAGGCACTTAGGCTGTTTTTCTACTGAGCTGTTTTGACTTTTTCTCACTTTTTAATAGTTATTCTCCCACTCCATAGCTTGATTGTTCACTCTCTTAACGGTACCTTTTGATGAATATTAAATTTTAAGAACTTTGAATATTAAATTTTAAGAACTTATTGTGTCTGCCATGTCCTTTACAGTCAGTGATTTTTTGTGAATATGTGTTCAGATGAATCAATATTTTTTCAACTTGAGGTCATATAACCATTATCCTACACTACTATCTACTAAAGGCTTTTTTAGTTTACTCTCATATTTTGGTTTACATCTGCCTGGAATTTTCTGTGACGTGAAATTGGCATTATATTTGTTTCCCCTCCCCCGCATGGATATACCCCGTTGCTCCAACGTTGTCTACTGAGAGGACAGTCCTCTCCCCACTAAACTGCAGTGTCATCTTTGTCACAAATCAAATGTCCATATACATGTGGGTTTCTTTCTGGGCTTTGGATTCTGTTTCATTGTTCTACTTATCTCTCCTGTGTTAATGCCGTACTCAGCTTTTAAATACATCTTTATAACTGGAAGAGCAATTTTCCCACCTTGTTCCTTTTAAGAATGTCTTAGCTATTCTTAACCTTTTGCATTTCTATATATTTTAGTCAGCTTATTTTCTTAAAGAAAAAAAGACATAATAGGGATTTTGATTAATATTGCATTGAATTTGTAGATCAATTTGGGGAGAATTAACATCTTTACAATATTGAGTTTTCCAAATTACAAATATCTCACCATTTGTTTGTCTTCTTCAGTTTTCTCAGTAGCGTTTTATCATTTTCTGCATAAATATCTTGCACATCTTTTGTTAGATTTAGTCCTAAGTACTTGATATTCTGATGCTATGGTAAGGTGTATTTTTGGGGGGGGAGGGGGGCTGCACTGGGTCTTCATTGCTGTGTGCAGGCTTTCTCTAGTTGTAGCGAGTGGGGGCTACTCTTCATTGCGGTGTACGGGCTTCTCAGTGCAGGGGCTTCTCTTGTAGAGCACAGGCTCTAGGTGCATGGGCTCAGTAGTTATGTTGCATGGGCTTAGTTACTCAGCGGCATGTGGGATCTTCCTGGACCAGGGATCGAACCCGTGTACCCTGCATTGGCAGGCGGATTCTTAACCACTGCTCCACCAGGGAAGTTCCAAATTGTATTTTTATTTCACGTTGTGGATATTTAGAAACACAATCACTTTTCTTGGTTGACTTTGTATCCAGCAACCTGGCTAAATTCTCTTTTCAATTTTAATAATTTATCTGTAGGTTTTCCTTACAATCTGGAAGACCATAAAACTACTGCTGCCACTGCTACCCTTGTTGCCTCTGCCACAGCTGCCTCACCCAGAAACTGGAGCCCAGTGGAGTGTGGAGTTTTGCCACTGGAGACATTTGCTTTTCAGCAGAAACCATCACTTCCCTTCTACTTTCCCATGTACATGCAACTAACTGGTGGAAGATATTCACAGCCATACCATGGCAGCAAAGGAACTAATTTTTCAGGATTCAGACCCCACTAAATAGAAGAAGGGCTATGGTGTGGCTTAAGAGAGCCAATCAAAATAGCTACCACACTAGCCAAAATATCAATCAAGACCGAGGGGGAAATAAAGACATTTTAAGACAAAGACTGAGAAGGAGGTTTCCCAGTCACATTCAGCTGCACGATGTACTTGATGATGAAGGAAACTGAATACAGAGGAAGGCTATAGGATTCAAGAAGCATATGAGTAAACAGAAGTGTGTATGTGCGCGCACGCACGTGTGGGAGGTGAGAGAAAGAGGTCTATAAAGTTTGAAAACATTATAAAATTACCATGATTTTGACAGTGTGGTATGAGTATGTGGCTGGACAGGTAGAAAAATGTAAATGTAACAGGACAGAAAGTCCAGATATAGATCTAAATACATATGGGAGTTTAGTATATGAAAAATATGGCATTTTAAATCAATGGGGAAGAGACAATATTCAATACATTGTAAAAACTTGAGAACCATATTTAATAAGTTAGAACTCCACTTCATTCTTTATGACAAAATTAATTCAGCTAGCTCAAATATTAAAATATCTAAAAATGAAGCCACGGAAGTGCCAGAAGGAAACAGGAGGAATTTTATAATAATCTTTAATAGGGAAAGACTTTCCTAGGTATGACTCACAATCCAGAAGACATAAATGACTGTTAAATTTAGTTAGATGAAACATTTAAAAATTACATTTAAAAAATCTTAAACTAAGTCAAAAGAATGGGGGGGGGGGATATATTTTGAACCTATGTCTCCAATAAAGCATGAAGTTCTACAATATATAATGAGCTCTCACAAATCATTAAGAAAAAGGCCAATAATCCAATATGAAATTGGGAAAAGGCAGTATCTGCAAGGTGACACCAGTGCAGCACAAAAACCTTGCTGGGATGAGGGGCTACAGAGAGGTGTGCTCTGACCAGCTGCCCTCAAACATTTGTCCCTTCTGCTCCCAGAGCTGGGGGATTACAACCTAAGAAGACTGCCTTCTCTCAGCACTGCTTCTCCTGAAGGATGTAAAGCGGAGACTGAACCAGAGGAATGATCAACAGTGGTTCAGTGATGTCTGAAGCTCATGTTTCCTTCTTTCTCCTTTACTGCCCTGGAGGGACATGGACTACTGCCTTGCCTTTGACCATCTCCATTACACACTACCAGAGACAGTAACTGAGATCTCGGGTAGGACATAAACTTACAGGTTAGGACACGTAGACACCTAAGGATTACAATGACCTCCAAGCATATCTCCTTGGCCCCTCAGACATGACGTGGGGGGAAAGCACAGCTGGAGAAGGGCCAGAGCAGGACTCTCTAAAGGGCAGGGGCTCCTCTTGCCAGGTCTAGGAAAGGCATTGCTACTCTCTTGTCTTGGCCACCATCACCTGGGCATTGTCAGAGCTCCTAATAGGTCTCCCCACTGTCCTTCTACTCCTCTAATATTCTACTCTTCACAGTGATCTTTTCAAAATAACAGTATGTCCCTTCTCTGATCAAACTGTGCCCCCTCCTGCCCCAGTGGCTTCCAGACTCCTTCCTGTGGCCCCCATGGCTCTAAGCAGCATGGGCCCTGACCACCTCTCTGACCTCATCTTCTTCCCTTCTCCCGTCTGCTCTAGGCTGCTTTATGTTCCTTGCTCACTCCATGCCGTTTCCCTCCTCAGGGCCTTGGCACTTGCTGCTCCCTTCTGCCCAGAATGCCCTGCCTCAGATCTTCACATAGCTGGCTCCTTCACCTCATTCCATCTCAGCTGGAAGGCCAGTCCTCAGAGGCTTCCCTGATCACACTACCCTAGGCATGATCTCGCACGCCACCCTGTCCTGTTTCACAACACTATCGCCACCCAAGGTGACCTGAAACTGCCCACGCACCTACTTGCTGACTCTGTCCCCACCCGCCCTCCCCTACGAGGGCCTTGTCTGTTTTGTTCAGCATTACATCCCCAGCACCTAGAGTTCCTGGTACCTGGGTGTTCAAAAAGCCTTTGTGAATAAACAACATGAACTGATATATAACATATAAAACAGACCAGGCTTTAGGAGAAGCACGACTAACCCTGGCATTTAAATCTGAGAGAAATTCCTCCCAGGCTTCCTCACAGGAAGACGTGGTGTACATAGCAAACAAATGCCCTCAAGAACATTCTTATGGCTGAATGAGGGGTTTCATAGAGCTATTTCTCATAACATCTTTCAGTATATGCTGGTGTGGTGTCATACCTAAGAAGGGTATTTGATAAAAAAAAAAAATTATTAAATGCAATTGGGTCGGAGGGAAGTTCTGTCACAATACCAACCAGGTCTGCAGTTCTCTGATGCATGTAACAGTGGTTACTACAGGGGTGAATATTTTAAAATATACTTATGAGGGCCCCGCCGTTAAGAGAAATAGTAGGTCTGTTTGGTATAGGGCTCAAATATATTTATCTTTAAAAAGCTCCACAGGAGATTCTCATGTGTAACTCCAGTCAGACACTTCTGATCTGGATAATCCTCTGTAAATCCTACTTACCTTGACTGCAGTGTAGACGCTCCACTCTGCCAGTTAGTGCAGTCAGCTGACCTGAGACCAGGAATGCAATCCTCCTGTGAAGCCTGAGGCCCCTAAGAAGACAAAGTACCTCAATAAAGGTACCTGTGGGCAGGACTGAAATTTTCTTCAGAAAAATAATTTTAAGAACTTAGATTCTCACAGTTATATTAAAGCTCAATTTTGGACCCGAAACTGCAAGAGTGAAATTTAAACTTTTAAGCAGATATCTGGTGGGAATATTGGGGTTGCAGTTCTGACAGGGCTGTGGTTAAGGTGATATAAACCACATGAGCAGCTGTGTAGCTCAGCCTTCTTGAGAATTTTTATCACTCTCAGTATTCTTGAGAATTAGGGTTCTTGATGTGGGAGGAGATATAGATGTGTGATAGAAGCGGTTAAAGTAACATCCTTCAGGTCCTAACAGGGCATGAGGGGACCTTTTGGGGGTGATGGAAATGTTCTATATTGTCATTGTGGTGGTGGTTATACATTTGTCAGAACTCATAATTTGTACATTTAAAATAGGTAAATTTACAGTATGTAAATCATATCTCAGTAAAGCTAATACACACACACATACACACAGCAGTCCTGAATTTGAATTGCAAGTATTGGTGAATTCGTGATGAATTTTTTAATTTTGGGGGAAATATACCCAAATACACACACACACACACACACACACACACACGCCAGCTCTGAACACTAAGAAGTCCTAGAAAGAAAGACCACCTTCTAATAATGAGCACCACCAGGCAAAGATGTCACAAAAAAAGAAAACTACAGACCAATATCACTGATGAATATAGATGCAAAAATCCTCAACAAAATACTAGCTAACAGACTCCAACAGCACATTCAAAAAATCATACACCATGATCAAGTGGGGTTTATCCCTGGGATGCAAGGATTCTTCAATATACGCAAATCAATCAACGTGATACATCATATCAACAAATTGAAGGATAAAAACCATATGATCATTTCAATAGATGCAGAAAAAGCTTTTGACAAAGTTCAACATCTATTTATGATAAAAGCTCTCCAGAAAATGGGCATAGAAGGAAATTACCTCAACATAATAAAAGCCATATATGAAAAACCAAAAGCCAACATTGTTCTCAATAGGGAAAAACTGGAAGAATTCCCTCTAAGAACAGGAAAAAGACAAGGGTGTCCACTCTCACCACTATTATTCAACATAGTTTTGGAAGTTTTAGCCACAGCAATCAGAGAAGAAAAAGAAATAAAAGGAATACAAATTGGAAAAGAAGAAGTAAAATTGTCACTCTTTGCAGATGACATGATATTATATATAGAAAACCCTAAAGACTCTACCAGAAAACTGCTAGCACTCATTGATGAGTTTAGTAAAGTAGCAGGATACAAAATTAATGCACAGAAATCTCTTGCATTCCTATACACTAACAACAGAAGAGCAGAAAGAGAAATTAAGGAAACTCTCCCATTCACCATTGCAACAAAAATAATAAAATACCTAGGAATAAACCTGCCTAAGGAGGCAAAAGATCTGTATGCAGAAAACTTTAAGACATTGATGAAAGAAATCAAAGACGACACAAACAGATGGAGGGACATACCATGTTCCTGGATTGGAAGAATCAACATCGTGAAAATGACTGTACTACCCAAAGCAATTTACAGATTCAATGCAATCCCGATCAAATTACCAATGGCATTTTTCACAGAACTAGAGCAAGAAATCTTACGATTTGTATGGAAATGCAAAAGACCCCGAATAGCCAAAGCAATCTTGAGAAGGAAAAATGGAGTTGGTGGAATCAGGCTTCCTGACTTCAGACTATACTACAAGGCCATAGTGATCAAGACAGTATGGTACTGGCACAAAAATAGAAAGGAAGATCAATGGAATAGAATAGAGAACTCAGAAGTAAGCCCAAACACATATGGGCACCTTATCTTTGACAAAGGAGGCACGAGTATACAATGGAAAAAAGACAGCCTCTTCAATAAGTGGTGCTGGGAAAATTGGACAGCAACATGTAAAAGAATGAAATTAGAACCCTTCCTAACACCATACACAAAAATAAACTCCAAATGGATTAAAGACCTACATGTAAGGCCAGACACTATAAAACTCCTAGAGGAAAACATAGGCAGAACACTCTATGACATCCATCAAAGCAAGATCCTTTTTGACCCACCTCCTAGAATCATGGAAATAAAATCAAGAATAAACAAATGGGACCTCATGAAACTTAAAAGCTTTTGCACAGCGAAAGAAACCATAAACAAGACTAAAAGGCAACCCTCAGAATGGGAAAAAATAATTGCCTATGAAACAACGGACAAAGGATTAACCTCCAAAATATACAAGCAGCTCATGAAGCTTAATACCAAAAAGGCAAATAACCCAATCCACAAATGGGCAGAAGACCTAAATAGACATTTCTCCAAAGAAGACATACAGATGGCCAACACACACATGAAAAGATGCTCAACATCACTAATCATCAGAGAAATGCAAGTCAAAGCCACAATGAGGTATCACCTCACACCAGTCAGAATGGCCATCATCACAAAATCTGGAAACAACAAATGTTGGAGAGGGTGTGGAGAAAAGGGAACTCTCCTGCACTGTTGGTGGGACTGTAAGTTGGTACAGCCACTATGGAAAACAATTTGGAGGTTCCTTAAAAAACTACAAATAGAACTACCATATGATCCAGTCATCCCACTCCTGGGCATATACCCAAAGAAAACCATAATCCCAAAAGAAACTTGTACCATAATGTTTATTGCAGCACTATTTACAATAGCCAGGACATGGAAGCAACCTAAATGCCCATCAACAAATGAATGGATACAGAAGATGTGGCATATATATACAATGGAATATTACTCAGCTATAAAAAGGGATGAGATGGAGCTATATGTAATGAGGTGGATAGAACTACAGTCTGTCACACAGAGTGAAGTAAGTCAGAAAGAGAAGGACAAATATTGTATGCTAACTCACATATACGGAATCTTAAAATGGTACTGATGAACTCAGTGACAAGAACAAGGATGCAGATACAGAGAATGGATTGGGGAACTCGAGGTTTGGGAGGGGGCGGGGGGTGAAGGGGAAACTGAGACGAAGCGAGAGAGTAGCACAGACATATATATACTACCAACTGTAAAATAGTCAGTGGGAAGTTGTTGTATAACAAAGGGAGTCCAACTCGAGGATGGAAGGTGCCTTAGAGGACTGGGGTGGGGAGGGTGGGGGGGACTCGAGGTGGGGGGAGTCAAGGAAGGGAGGGAATACGGGGATATGTGTATAAAAACAGATGATTGAACCTGGTGTACCCCCCCCCAAAAAAAATAATAAAAATAAATAAATAAATAAAAAATAATGAGCACCACTGGCACCCAGAGTATAGTCTCTAGTTTTCCAATAAAAGGAACCAGGTCTCCTTGGAGAAACTCTAAACTATAGAAGCTCTACATTAGATATTAGATATCAAGGAAGCTATCAAAGACTACTACAGTTGTGTCAAAAGGACTTGAATCCAACATGAAGAGGCTCCTACTGGCCAAAGATAGGACAATTTGTACATGAAAAATAGTAACTTTAAGAGGACAAATCCAGCATTTCTCCCACCATTCCCATACCCCTAAGCAAATAGTAGAGGAGATGTTTTTCTTTATACAAGTATTCTAGCTAATAAAAAAAGGAAGATAGAATCAGAATATCACCATTTTGCCACCTCTAATGAACTGACTGATCTAGGCATTGGTCAATGATTGCTAGAGAAAACAACTAGACATTTATTGCTTCCTGAAGGGAGCCTACAAAATAATATTGCTGCCCGAACTTGAAGTTGATCAAGCCTCTGGATTCAATTTCCAATATAGAGAGAGGAATAGGTTAAACTACACCAAGGGGATTCAATAAGCAAAATTCAAACAGTAGAAAATACCATAACAAACAACTCAAATGTCTTAAAAAAAAAAAAAAGAGTACTTGAGACCTAACAACCAACTTCAATAAATGAGTCTTATTTGGATCCTGATCCAACAATGAAACAACTGGAAACTAAGTGGATATCTGATATTAGAGAATTGGTTTTTAAAAACTCTTTATTATTAAAATCTTCAAACATACACAAAAAGCAGTACAATGAACCCCCATGTACCCAACACTCAACTTGAATAACTCAGCACTACCCTTATTTTTCATCTATATTCTACCACTTTTTTAAAACTAAATTTTGAAACAAGCCTCAGATATATATTTTTACTTAAAAATATTTACGTATGTGTTTCTGTCAGATAAGGCCTTTTAAAAAAGAAAAATAAAGCCATAATACCATTATCACACCCAAGGAAATTCTCAATAATTCCTTAATATCATCTACTGTTAATTTTTTCAGGCATGAAAACGGTTAACTTAACAAAAGATTCTGAACTAAAATATTTACAAATGAACTGCAATCAGCTTCAAAATAACATGGAAGGGTGGTGTTGGGTGGATTAGGCAAGACTGGTCACGGGGTGATGGTTGTTGGTGCTGAGTGATAGGTACATGGCGTTGATTATACTATTCTGCATATGCTTGTGTTTGAAATTCTCCCCAAGAGCAAAAAATAATAACCAAAAAATAAAAATCTACTAAGTAAAGTCAACTCAGACAAGTTAGCCAACCTTTCAAGACATTTTACACAAATTATCAGCTGGAATTTTTGTCAGGTTGGTAATGACAACATAGTTAACACAAACATAATCAGCACATAAAAGTTTAAAGATTTCTTAAAAACCTCTATTAGCATCAGACATGAAATACACTAATATTAGATTATGCCATTTAACATTTATTTTAGCTTGCTTTTCAAAAGTCAATAAATGTTCTAATTTTTAAAAATTTAGTTTTAGGTTAATCTTTGATATCTCACAGTATATACAGAGACCCCTTATTTTCTGATAATAAAACCCATTTCAGAGAGGACAAGATAGTACTGTAGCCCCAAGGGATAAATTGTGTTTGATGCAAATTAATGATGATATTGTCATTCCTTTGGACAATGGCCTAGTAATGACCATGTGATTCAGTTCTAATAAATACAATAAAATGTAAATAAGTCTTCTGATTGGGATGTTTGGGAAAGCTTCTACTTTCCTAATTAAAAACAGAAGAATCTTGACTGGCTAGCTCTTATCTCTTTGACTTTCTTCCAAACTAGATGTGGCTGAGAAGGTAGAAATGTATCTGCCACCTTGTGACCAAGAAGAAACAAGTATAAAGATAAAAGCCAATTTACTAAAGATGGCAGAAAGACAGCAATAGCCTTGGTCTCTAACTACTATAGAGGAAACAATTACACCACCTCTGGACAAGTCCACCCCTTCGATTTCTTGTTATGAGAAAAAAACCCTCCAATTTGCTTAATCCAGTATAGCAGTACTTTAGTTTCTTATAGATGAACATATTTCTGATACCATAAAACACATCAAGAAATATAAGTAAAAACTGAATCAAAAAAAGCATCAAAAAATCCACTTCTAAGTGCAAAGGCGGCAAAAAAATTAAAATTAAAAAAATCTAAGATAAATAAGACAACCAAATTAGGAAAGGAGAATATTTATTATACAAATATTAGAATCTATACATTCTTAGCTGATGATATATATTTAGTTAAAAAGTCTTTTACTTTGGATATATGCATCATTTCCTTCATTGTGGTGTCTCTACTTCTCAGGTGTATTAATCCATTCTCCAAAGTAGCTTCAGTGATCAACACTGTGAAGAGGATACTCATTTCATCATATCTAAGGAAAAAAGTAGTTAACCAGAACACATGAGCACAAATATAGATTGTAAATTCACCACATTACCAGCTTTACTTACTCTGGAGTCAATGCCACTTTCAAGAGTCACAAAACGCAAAGGCAGGGCTTGAGAGCTGAACCCAAAAATACTATTTTCAAGGTTCTGAATCATTTTCAAAGTAAAATTTTCAGAAAGTTTCTGACTTATTGTGATAGCTGGAAAGTCATAAAAGAAAATAAAATATAAGAAATAAACACTGGTGCCTCAACAAACCATCTGGGGTGATTTGGATGAACCTGAGAATAATCTCGGCCTTTTGGTATCCGGATACAATCCAAGAAAATTACTTTAGATGACACTCTCTTATACTACTAGTATAATATTAAGATCCAGTGTACAAGCTATACCAAAAACCATGCTAAATATATACCTTAGTATGCTAACTTACAGTTCCTAGCTTAGCAATAACTGAATATATTCCACACTGGCCTTCTTTCTGCTTACCCAGTCACACTATCTCATTGTTTTTCTTTTAGGACTCCACCAGAAAGTATCTTATTTATCTATTTACTTGTCCATTGTCTATTCTATCCCACTAGAATATAAGTGTCATAAGAACAGGATACTTTTCTGTGTTGTTTACTGCTGTATCAAAGTACATAAAATATAGTGGGTGCTTAATAAATATCTGGAGAAATATATCCTGGGACAAAGGAAAAAAAATATCCTGGGACATAAAGCCTTTACATGTGAAGAACAACTGTAACTTGATATTATCCACATGACTCAAAAGCTAAGATTTTAGAACCTGAGAACAGTGGAAAGTTCAAGTACCACCCCTTCATTTTATATATGATAAAACCAACAATTGCTTTATTTATAGAAACCTGTTTTTCTTCTGACAACATCTGAAAGGTATATTTTAACAACTTACTAGAGACTGAGGAGCAAAACACTAAGCTTCACAACTTTTCACCTAAAAGATATGTATTCAACACAAAAAGCTAAAAAAATAACAAAATAAACCCAAAGTAGGGAAAAACGAATTATTTTATTAAAAAATAGCAGGGGGTAAGACTAGAGACAGGGAGATCAATTAAGAGATTATTTCAATAATCCAGCCAAGAGATACTGGTGATCTTAACTTGAGTAGTGGCAGTGAAGATGGGGAGATGTGGATGTGAGATACTTTTAAGAGGGAGACAAGAGTTAGTGATGGACTGGATGCGGACAGTAAGGAAGACGGAGGAGTGAAGGACAATATTCAGGTTTCAGTCTTGGGCAATCGGGTAAACAGAGGTGCAGATCAGTGAGAAAACTAGTTCTCTGTTCTCTGGAATGGAATTACTTTCCACTCAGCCTGAGAATGAACCACAAGGCCAGCAAGGAAAAGGCACTCCACTCAGGTTCCCTCAGTCTTGATTCAACAAATGCATCTAATATACATGATTCCATCCCTGATAAACTGATAAACTCAGGTACACATACTTCTTGGTGTTAGTCTTGAAGTTTCACATAGTATGAGCTTAAATATACCTGATGAGTATTACTTCTTACTGTAGCAATTAACTAAGGGTATGTAGTTCTGTAAACAGGAAAGTTAGGAATAATTTTAAATTATATTATATATACATATTTAGAAAAAATTTGTTACAAAGTAAAGAAACATCGTATAATCAAAAACTGAATAAATACATTTTGTTTTAGCAACAAAAAAGACAATCCTTACTTTGAATAAAGTTGTTCCAATGAGGACTGCACAGTTTCCAAATAACCAGGCCACACAGAAATCCCATTTTCTAGTAATTCATTAAACAGCCCTTGACAAACCTGGTGAAAAATACAAAAATGTCAAATATGAAAGAAAGAAAAGTAACTAGAGATATTAGTCTATTTTTATGGAACCACCAATCATCTTTTTCAATCTTTAAAATGGGCATAAATCCCTTTAATTACATGGTAATATTGTTGATAACTTTATATATTGTATACTTATAAATTGTATACTGCTCCTAAAGGACTTAAACACTGTAAAGCTGAATACTAAATGCAAATCTCTAAAATTTTTATAACATATATAAGAATTATTATCATCATTCAAAACACAACAAAAGCAAAACAGATTCTATCAGAAAAAAACAGTTAAGTCCGAAGGGCTATGTTAACTCTAAACCCGTCTGAGACTTGAGAACTGAGCCTGAGGGATATAACACAATGTCAGGAAGAGAAGGAAAGAGCCATTAAGGAAACTAAGGAGAAGGAGCCAGAAAAATATGAAGAAAACCTGGAGAGTGGTATTCCTGAATTCAACTAAAGAAAACATTTCAAGAAGAAAAGAATGATTAGTTTCAGTGGAATGCTGGAGACAAAAGCCTGATTGGAAATACAGAAGTAATAATGAGTAACTGACACAGTACACTTTACTATCTTCTTAAAAACGGTAAAGCAGAGACTTCCTAGGTGGCGCAGTGGTTAAGAACCCACCTGCCAGTGCAGGGGACACGGGTTTGATCCCTGCTCTGGGAGGATCCCACATGCCGCAGAGCAACTAAGCCCGTGCACCACAACTATTGAGCCTGCACTCTAGAGCCTGTGAGCCACAACTGTTGAGCCTGTGTGCTGCAACTACTGAAGCCTGCGCACCTACAGCCCGTGCTCTGCAAATAGGAGAAGCCATCGCAATGAGCAGCCCATGCACCACTATGAAGAGTAGTCCACGCTTGCCATGTGCAGCATCAAAGAACCAACGTAGCCAAAAAATAAATCTACTAAAAGAAAATGGTGAAGGAAAAAAAAAGAAACAAAAATTTAAAACGCCCTTAACAATCTAGAACTAAAACTCTAAAGCAGGATTTCTCTCATTGGCACTGCTGACATAGGATGTTTAGCAGCATCCCTGGCCTCCATTAGATGCCTGGAGCACCCTCCTCCACCGTGTAACAACCAGAAAAGTCCCCAGATATTACCAAATGTCCCCAGGGGGGAGGGAGGGGGGAAGGTGCTGGGAAGGGGTGTGGACGTGTGCTTGTTTCTCAAACTTTAGCACCAGCATCACCTGGAGGGCTTGCAAAACACAGACTCACCCCCAGTTTCTGATTCAGCAGGTCTGGCAAGAATCTGCATTTCTAACAAGTTCCCAGGGAAAGACCACAGTGAAGTAAACGGGTGTAACATACATGATATTTTGGGGATAGATGAGAGTATAGATATTAATAAATCTATGAAATTAACAGGGAAAAAAATAAATATGAGTTTTAGTACGTTAGTGGTTGCCAGCAGAAAATGTGCTCTTTCTAACAGAAAGTAGAAAAGCAGAGAAAAAGCTCTAAGCATGATTAAGCTCAGGTGAAGACATGGGGAAATGCCCCACAAAACCTCTTCCATAGCCCACAAAGTTACATACATAAGGATTCTCTTTGCCATACTGCTGAGGGGAAAAGTTAAAAATAGAATAAGACACTATTCTTTTGGTAAAATACCCAAGGCACAAAATACTACTAATACTCTTATAAACAAAAACAAAACAAAGGCCTGCAATGGTAATGATGAAAATCTAGGGAACAGAGTTCTTCTTTGTCCTTCAAGCAAAAAAACACCTAGGAACTTGGTACCTACCAGGGTGTTGGGGAACCCCCTGCAATTCTGGGGGGAAATGTGGAAATTAAGCCATTCTTTTCCCTTTCCCTGAGCTCAGTATCCCTACCTTGCCAGATCCCCGCACAAGAGCCTGGGAAAGCCAGGTCAATCTTTCCAGTGTTCTCACTCAGGTCCTGGATGGGTCTGAGTCACCCAGACAGAAATGACTGCTAAAGGGATCCTGGCTTTTCTTAAGAGTATTTAATTTGACCAGATAGATCAGAAAAATAAAATAAGATTACAGACCTAGAACTTGTGCTTATACCAACAAGTATCAAAAGTGTTAAATTAAAAGGGAAAAGGGTAAGAAATAATTCACTAGACATCTGTACAAATATTTTAATTACTAAAATTATGCACACTCAATTTTAAAAATGTAACTGACTAGGCGTGGCATTAACAGCAAAACCCACTGAATTGTATTCAGCTTCTTTAATATACTATACTTCAAATTATCTGTAATTAGCCATAGTATTTATCCACAGTTCATTATTTAATTAAAATTTTTAAAAAAATGAATCAAAATAAAATTTCAGATGGCAAACTACTAGTTTTCTTGGAAGAATAGTTATAATTGAAATCATGACATTAAAACTTACTTAACCCACCTGTCTTAGTTCCACTGTTGGGCCTCTTCCCACATCCAAAGCAACCTTAATAGGGGCTAAACAAGGGTGAAGTTTAAGCACCTAAAACAGTTTAAAGAGAGGGGGTAAGAAGGACAAGCACTAAAAAACATGAAGCTGTTTAAGCAGTTAAAATTTTCTGTGTGAAAATGGAAGCTAGCTGAGGTCCTAAAAAATCACGTAATGATGTATCAGCCATCTATATTCAGCTGCTGTAGACTTCTCCATTCAGGCTTTCTATAGAAATAAGTTCACTTCACATAGTCTCCCATTTTCTGACAACTCCATTTTCTCTGTTGAAATGCCCCTTCTTGGCATCCCTGCCTTCGCTACCCAGCATGAGCCACATGGCTTATCGCTGGGCTTTCTCTTGCCAAAACGCATCACTCTATGCATTCAACTCAGCCATTCAACAAATGTGTGAATGGCTACTTGGTACGAGAAACAATTCTAGGTGGTGGGGACAAAAAAAAATCCCTGTCCCTCATAATAGGGAGAAGGAGATAATAAAATAAATAAGAAGTATATTTGAAGGTGGTAAGTGCTGAAAAAAAAAGACAGGAAGTGCTGGCAAGGGGTGGGCTGAGGGAGGGTTGTTTGCTATTTTAAATAAGGTGGTAAGAGGGACTTTCCTGGCATTCCAGCGGTTAGGACTACATGCTTCCATTGCAGGGGGGCAAGGTCCCTGGTCAGGGGACTAAGATCTGGCATGTTGCACGGTGCCGCAAAAAAAAAACCAAAACAAAGTACAATGGGACAATTAAAAAATAAGGTGGTAAGAGAAAGTGTCCTCTCTGAGGTGACATTTGAGCAAAGGCTTGAAAGGGGATTGAGGGATAAGACGTGTGGACTTGGAG
This sequence comes from Hippopotamus amphibius kiboko, assembly GCF_030028045.1. Classification (NCBI taxonomy): domain Eukaryota; kingdom Metazoa; phylum Chordata; class Mammalia; order Artiodactyla; family Hippopotamidae; genus Hippopotamus; species Hippopotamus amphibius. The sequence continues at coordinate 47,626,616 of NC_080202.1, read as the reverse complement.
GAAGACCAGACAATGGGGAGAACTAATGACAAGACTCTAAGCTGGGAGCATACTTGGCATCTTCTAGAAACAATGAGGTCTGTGCTGCTGCAGCAGGCTGATTCAGGTAGAGAGGAGTTGAAGGTCAAAAAGGGTATCGCTTTGTAAAACATTTTAGGGGCTCTGGCTTTTCCTCTGAGTGAGATGAGGAGCTTACTGGGGTGTTTAGAGCAGAGAAGGAAAGTAACGTGCACCTTTTAAAAGGGCCACTCAGTGCAGGGAGGTGGGGATGACTGTGGCTTAGATCAGAGTGCAAGCAGGGGAGGTGGTAAGAAACAGATTCAGGATATATTTTGAAGACAAAGAGGTTTTGCTGATGGTTTGGATGTGGGGTATGTAAGAGAAAGGAAGGATCCCCCTTGTTTGTTTGCTATACCCACCCTATAAATCCCACCCCCCAGAACAATTCTATACATGGCCACATCAGGCTAAATGAGCACTGCATAATAAATCACTGACTATGCAGAGTGGTGCTACAAACCCATGGTGTCTAATCCCAGCTGAGCACTCATCATGTTAAACTTTTGATTTAGAAAAACTCCCTTTCACATTCAAGGGGAATATGACTATTCTAAACTCTTACCACTTAAACCCCTACTCCTCCACATTTTAAACAAATAATCTTGCTTTCTAATTCCCCAAGAAAATAAAGGATATGAGTAAAACTTCCTTCAAGGGCTAACCAGCCCCGGTAGCCTATTTATATCTATACCATTGTTTCTTTCCTCTCTGCGGTTTCAAAAAATAACTCTTTTTCAAGACAAAACCCCCCAACTTGTGTTCTTGATCCTTCCTGTTTCTTTCAAAATCTTGCTCCACTAGAGTGGCGTTTCATTTCTCTCCTATAACTTCAAACCCTCCTGTCTCTTGATTTTTAGCCCATAAAAATGCTCAAACTGTACATCCTAAAATAAGCCTTTCCCTTGACCCAGACCCATGTCTAGCTCCTGTTATCTAGTGATCAGCCACTTGGTATCAGACCAGAAGCAGAGAGGTCAATACTGTAAGTCTTGCTGGTCTGTCTGTCTTACTCCTACTTAACACTCAGCTTCTGATACAAGCAGAAGCCATCAGTGAAAAGGCTCAGGGGCTAAGAATCAGAGACAGTTGTCTAGCTGCCCAAGATCAAATAGAAATGCCTTTGGGATTACCCAATAAGGATTCCTTCTTCTAGTCTGTGAGAACCTCCTTATTATTCCTGTGGCCAGATTCTAACAAAAAATCTGACAAATACTTAAATTAATTGCACTAAAAAAATTATTATTCAGAGTTTATGTTAGAAACCAAGTACACTAACATAAAAGGGGGGGGGGAGAAACATATTTTTAATTTCCCAAGTCTCTCTCTGAAATATCAAAGCACCTTTCTATGAAGATCCTTCTTTCTTGTAAAGGGATTCTCTGTTAGCTGGAAAGAATCGTAGAGGTATGCCAGCATGCCTCGGTCTAGATCTCCATTTATAGATAAAACAGAAGGAACTACATTTTTCCGTCCATCTCGGCCCTTCACAGAAAAGTAAAATAAAAATAAAGCATCATTTAGCAGAACTACCTCTTAAAATTACACTTTAGACTTATAGAATCTGAATACAAACTAATCAATAAATCTAGACAGAATGATGAAATTAACTAAAAAATTACCATTTGGCAACCCTCATAGTAATAATTGATTTGGGCAAGAATCATCAACGGATGCAGCAAACAGTAGGTCAAAATTTGGTAAGAAACAGGTCATTTATATTTAGTCTTAAAGTATCTGCCCATAAAAGAATTATTAATTACTGATCACTTAATAAGTACAAAATACTTAATCAACTTTACATTGGAAAAACCTGGTAGCATCATCTTACCCAAGTGATAAAAGCTAACATCCCCAGTAACAAACTGATATCATATGCCTCCTAATATGATGCATTGAGGAGAGGGTAGCACTATTGCTATGGCATTCCTAGCAAAAATACATAAATCATGAGGCAACATGAAAGAAACTCAAACCAAGGGACATTTTACAAAGTAACTGGCCTGTACTCTTCAAAAATGTCAAGGTCATAAAAGACAAGGAAAGATAAAAAGTATGGTTCATTTGAAGGAGACGAAGGACACATGACAATTACATGAAACAGGATCCTAGATTGGATCCTGGACCTATAAAGGGCAGACTGGAATAACTGGTTACATTTGAAGGGTTATGTGGATTTGATAGTAATAGGAGATTACTATTACTTTTCTGATATAATGACTGTACTGTGGTTATATAGGTGAGTCCTTATAATATTTGAGAAATGCACACTGAAGTATTAAGAGGTCTTGGGGTACCACGTCTACAGTTTATTCTCAAATGGTTCAGAAATGATCACAGTTAGAGAATCTGGGTAAAGGATACATAGGAGCACAAGGTAAAACATACGTGTAATTGAGCCACATTTTCAGGATACATGTGTAAAAGTTCATGATCTCCTAGATTCCACAGGGTTTCTATTGGCTCCTTTCCCCAGGGAAAACTGTAGTAAAGTTTGTTTCCTTTTCGGCCTGCTTCATCCTGACAATCACTGCTGCTGAAGTTAGATGGACTCACGGCAAACTGGAAAAGTTTGTCTTATTAATTTATTAAAATAAACATTAAAAAGTAAAGTTGCCTGCCACAACTGAATGAAACTGGTCAAGTCCCAAATAAAAATTACTAAGTTTAATTAAATGAGTGAATATATTGCTAAAAATACTGTTTTTTAATCTGAAAGGATTACAGAGAAAAACTGTTGATGCTATCTAGCTGTGGTCAATTAACAAGAGGTGAAGGAACCATGAACTAAGTGGGATAAAGAAGAAAGTATCACACACTCACCATTCTCACCCTTCTGTGAAGAGCCTGAGTATTTGTGACCATTCCATTTAGTTTAGGTGGGTATTTGGAGACTTTGAGAGTTTGAGAAATAAGACAATGGGGTGACAAAAACGCTTACTTCAGCTCTTTTCTCTTAGGCTTACACTGAAATTTGACTGTAAATTACAAGGACCATTTGACTAATATGGAGGGTTCATGGAGGTTGGGAGCAAAGGCTGAAGCTGTAAGAGTGGGCAAAGGTCAAACACTATACCAGTCAGAAATGCCAGGGGAGGGATCTGAACTTTACCTTGAATGTAAAGTCTTACCAACAAAAGTTTCTGAGCAAGACATCAACAAATGTCTTTACTAAAGTGACTTTGTTTTATGGAACAAAGAGTTTTTTAAATGTACTTGTTAATTTATTACAGCTCTTATAAATATAACATAACTACATCAAATAAATTTTCATTTATTATAGAGAAGTATTACCTCTGACACACTAAGACAATGTGCCTATTCGTTATTAAATTAAGAGTAATTACTGTAGTACCTTTCTCCACCACAGGAGTCGATGACGTAACCAGAAATCAAGCCACTGGCTTGCAGTTCTTGCTGAAGTAAACCATACCAGTGAAGCTTCAGTCTTTTCACCGACTCTTTGGAGATCAGAAATATCAGATAATCATTTATTTGAAAATCATACAATCTATCCCAAAGTGAATGTGACTGTTTAAATACAAGGCCAAGTCATTTGCCTTGTATACCTTTTAATACCATCAGGTGTCTGCTTACAATCAGAAACAGGATGAAAACACACTCCAATCTGAGCAAGGCCAAAAGGCAGCCTCTTGTTTATCAGATCCAGGTAATTAAGATAGTGCTCCAAGGCACCTGTCAAAAGATAAATCAATCATTATATAAATCTATTTTATAAACCCAAATCATTTCGGTCAATTTATAGACAAGTTTATAACACAATGCTAACAAAGCAGTAAGTAAAGTAGCATGGAGATAATAAAGCACAACTTCATTGATTAACACTTAATTTTAGGTAGTTTCCCCCAGCTTTTTAGTTTGAAGATTTTCAAATCTACAAGAAAGTTGAAAGAACAGTACAATACACATCTGTAAATTCTTCATCTAGAGTCACCAATTGTCAACGTTTGCCACATTTATTTTTTCTTGTTCACCCCAAAACATTTCAGCATGCACCTCCTAAAATTAAAAATATTCACTGTATACCATCATTATACCATTAAATTAATCATGTCATAATTTCAGCTAACATATGCTCAATATTCTATTTTCTCCAATTGTCACCCCAAAAGCCATTTACTGCTGTTCTCTTTCTCCCTAATTAAGGTTAATGCACTGCATTTTATTAGGTCTCTTAAATCACTCTGAATCTAGAACATTTGCCCTGACTTCTCCCTCTCTAATAACTTTGCTTCTAATGACACTGATTTTTGATTTGAGTACAGGCCAGTCATAGATTCTCTCATATTAGATTTGTCCCAATTTTTCCTTATGATTTAATTTGGGTTAATCATTTTTAATAGGAGTAAATACTACATAGTTGATGTGTATGTCTCATTGCATCCTAACAGGAGGAAAATAATATCAAATAATCCCACTTTTAATGAAATCAGATTAGATTACCTAGTTAAGATAGTGAACATCCATTCCCCAGTATTATCCTGCTCCTCAACAATCTTCCACCCAATATTTTAGAATCCATTGATGAACCCTTGCTTGAATTATTACATTGAGGACTACAAAATCATAAAAAGGTGATTTTTCTAATCTATCTTTCCTTCTACATTTATTGCATAGCTCCTATAAAAACAAACTCTCTTCAACTCCTCTTTCTACCAGCAGCCTCAATTACTTATTGTTTTTTATTAAAACTGTGGATTAGATTTTTAATTTTATTTAACATGTTCTGATCCATTACCATCAGTATTTTAGTGTTCAATTTGTCCCAAACTTAGTCAGTGGGAGTCTCCTTCAAGCCAGCATCTATGTCCTTTTAACATAAACTCACTAGTCTTCCAGTCATTCTTTGCTTTCTGGTACCATAAACTGTCCCAAAGTCACTTTGTACTGTCCCTGTCTCAGACCTGGAATGAGCCATTTCTCCAAGCACTGGTTCCTTTAGAAACCAAATTCTGGGTACTAGGTGTGCTCACTGCTACTGTCATCGCTTCTAGGCCCTTTCAATGAAGAGAGTTAGGAAACATGTATTTTGAAAACATCATGAGTTCATACTGATAGTCAATTCAAATGTAACATTACAAAGTTTATCCTTGCCTTTTTTTACATCTTTTCGCTTACAGTGAAAATCTTGGTTCCTAATAAATCTATCCATTGGTCTACTTGTTTTATCCTACACGTGAAATAGCTTCAGAATTATAATTCCAACATTTCGACTTAGAATAAATAAAAGTTCAAGATTTCCTTGTAGTTGTTTATGCACTTAGATTATATCCCACTAAATGACAACACAGTATTCAAAAGTTACTTGACTTGAGATTTCCGCTTCTGGTAATAGTAGACAAGCTTGTTGATAACAAGAAAAGCTGGTCAAGAAACTGGAAAAAAAAATCTGTTTAAAGACACAGGAGAGCTATCAAGGCAGAAAGGACTTGAGGGTCCAAGATTTGGAGAGAAAGGAAGAGCAGAGAGATGAACCCAACATTTAGTGCTGCTTTTTCCAATCTGAAGTAGCAGAGCTGAGAAGCTGAAAGGTTGAGCAGAGCTTCCTGACATCATATGGGGCTGGGAAGTACAAAAATTGTAGTTCCAGGCTCATAAAGAGTAGGGGCCTTGGAAAACATCCCAGCCTTTCACTAGGGACACTCAAAGGGCTACACTCTAGGGGCAGAGGTGGAGTGAAAAATTTAATCCCGGATTTTATTAAGATGATGCCCTAGCTGCCTGCCAAAAGAAAAAGTAAACGCTCCCAGATAGAAGAAAACACCACCACACAGAGCCTCAATTTACCTCCACAATTAACACACAAATTATCTAGAAAATCAAGATCAAAGTCCAATGACCAAAAGCCTAGAGTAAGACAGATACTAGAAACAGACATATTTGAGTTATCAGATATAGACTTTAAAATGTGATTAATGTGTTCAAGACCATTGATAACAAGATGGTGGGGGGAGACTAATATATGTGTAACTAATCACCGAAGGACAGAAAAGAGTGGGGCAGTGACAATATTTGGGCACATAATGGCTGAGAGGTTTTAAAAACCATTCATAAGTAGAGGCTACCACAATAGTTCAGACATGAAATACAGAGGGTAAGGGCACTGGGCATAGAAAGAAATGACAAACTGGTACTTAGAAGCTAAAAACACTACATAACCAAAAAATCTGGCAAATAAGTGCATTTAAATTTAAGTTCCTTAAAGGCAAGAAAATGTCTGGCACATCAATAAATGCTTTGATGAATCTAAGAGAGCTACGTTTCATTTTCTAACAGGGAAGAAAAGATTGATGTGTTTTGGGACATGGTAATGGGCAAGTGATTTAACTACCCCAAAGTAAAATCATCATGGAATAATTAAAGTAGTACAAATCAAAACTGTCACATTTACTCACCAGTTTAAGTTTGCTTTATTTTATTAAGGACATCTTTAAAAGATCATAATATAGGTAACTAATTTTCAGAGAACCATGGACATTGGTTATTTTAAATTACTTCCTAGTACCACTTAATAAAAAACGGCAAGGATAGCATTTTGCAAAAATGAGACGCGGTCGCAACAAGTCTTGTAAAAAATCTGAATTTTTTTCCCCCAGAATCTCTGCTATCATGTGCTATTTACCTTTAAAGGCATATTGTGCCCTACAAATTTCTGTGTATTCATTCAAGAATCACTTATAAAACTTGATTAGTCCTACGATTCCGCCAATTCAAAACTTACGGCTCTTCAAACTACAGATTGGGTAGATCAATTTTCGGAAAGAAAAATCGGGGGAAGGCATTTTCTTGTTGCTCTAGAAAAATGAGCTCTTGATTAGTCTATCGTGTGCAAAAAAAAGAAGAATAACTATGGGAGTATTTATAAATATTTTGGTAACAATGAACCAATGATTCAAACACACGTTTTAATTTAGGTCCTAGTTCTAGGGCTGCTCAATTAACTCCAAAACTCTAGGGTTGCCCTGTGAAACTGAGAGCTTAGTCTATCCTTGGGCCAGATTCTTTAAGGGACAGTTACGATCCCATGAACCTGTTTTCTCCAAAGCAGCAACACTGTCAATAAACCCAACTATTTCAAGAAGACTGAGAACCAGATAATTTCCTTTCCACGTGAATAAAGGGCCAGCTGCAATTCGGGAAATCGAGCGAGACTGCGTTTCCACCCCGACACCTATTTTGAAGCAGGAAATCGTGAAGCATACCGTGAAGAAGGCTCTCCCGTAGTTTCCCAGAAGTTTTTAATAAGGTCTCAAGAAATGCTACTAGCTGTTCCTTACTGAGCTCTTTGTCTTGCAAGATTTCGCGTAGCGTTTCTGCAGAAACCAACCTGAAGGCACTGTCCCCGGGCAGCGAAGGGCCTGATTCCTGGTGGAGGGCGTCTACCGGGAAGACCTGCTCCCTGAACACCACCACCGAGGACCACCATTCTGCCGCCAGGTTCTTCCGCAACTCTATACCCAAGGGGCCAAGGCCGGGGTGGCACCCGCTCAGAAGAGAATCTCGGCTAAGCTGTCGCTTGGTGCCGCTGAAAAAACGCCTTTTCTGACAGATCTCTAGCAGCGCCTCGTTCCCCTCACCGCCAGACTCCGGGGCTTCTCCTGACTCGCTCCCCCGGGGCAGCTCTGCGTGCGACCTCAAGGGCCCTACGGAGGAGCCGCTCCCTTCCATCAACTTCTCCGGCTGCCTCCCATCTACTCGACCCCCAAACCCAGACAACAGGCACCTGCAGACTTTCTGGCAGGCCCTAACGGCTGCACCAGAGCGCATAGCCCTCGGGAGTTAAGCCGTACTGTCTCGTATCAGCGGGCTGATCCCAGAAAACTGCTAGAACCGTAAGATCCCGGAGTGCCGCCTGCGCCGGCGCGGCGGAAGTGAGCGTGCGCGCGGCCGGCCCCACCCACGGAAGTGCGTCACCGCGTCCCGGCAGGCGTATCCCACTCATCGAGGATAACGCGGGCCCGTCTCTTCTCACCTGTCAGGTTTGGCTCCTTCTAATGGTTAACACCGATAAAGATCTTTCCCATCTACTTTTCACTCTCTCGCTGTTGCTACTGAATCCGCTTTACCGCCCCCCCCCCTTGTTGCAAATGAGACATCTAAACACTTTGTGGTGTTCTGCAAATTATCACTTAAATACATCTTCTTCGCCTTAACTGTTTATGAAAATAAACCTTGGTTCCCCATTTTTAAAGTTGTAGTCCTTAATGATAGCTTAGAGACTCAGGCCTTCCGTGCATCCCTAGTTAAATGCTGCCGCCATCCTGCCTGCCCTCTTCTGGGAGTGCGCGTGAGCCTTTACAAATTGGTGTTAACAGGGAAGCCCTGGGCCAGCTGCACCTGCCTCCCCTGAAAAATTTAAAAAACAAGCCGCTGAGAAGGGCCCAGCAACATTTAAACTCTCCAGGTTAACGTGGAAGCACAGTCAACCAACCACTCAAGTTGTTCTACCAGAAGACCTAAAAACCCTCCAAAACATGTAACTTGTGAAGACCTGCTTCACAGAAGATCCAGGATTAGACTTGTGACTTTACATCCCCATTTTAACACTTGGAGCCCTTAAGAAAACTGCCCAAATAGTGGAAAAGTGCTAGAGCCCAGATGGAGCAAGATAGTTGATCCCCAAACCCGTGATTTCTACTTCCAGCTTTCCTTATAACAGCTAGGGAAACCTTGGAAGGTTAACCCAGGTGGAAGGAACAAACTACTGTATTCCAGTAGACTACCACGAAGAGACAGTTTATGAAGAGGATAGCAGCTTAGCAACTGAGTTAGCAGAATATGGGAACAGATAAAATTCATCAAGCGTAAGGTAGTGTAGGGCAGGTTCAGAAATTCATTTCATACAAGGTGTGAGAGTTTAAAAAAAGCTAGTAAAACAGTATTGCCCGAAAGCAATTATATTAACTGCAAAGCTGGGTAACAGTAATGTGTGTTTTCCACACTCAGGAAACACAAGAGGCCTAAACGCAAATAAATAAAAGAGAGAATGGGGAGAAAAATCACATTTATTAGTTAAGACAACCACAGGCTGGACACAACACACATGCTAAAAAGTGGACTGTCTTTTAAAACTTACTTCAAAGGTAAATGTTTTCCACAGCCCCACAATCATTTCAGTAAGTGTTTACAAATTAAAAGGCCCACGTTAGACATTAAACAGTAAAATATGTAATAAATACTCCAACCTACCCCAAAAGCTTCTTATAAGTTAAAAGTCATAATGAATTTGACTAATCATGCTATTGAAAACTGCTCAGTTACTAGAGGCTGAATCAGTTTTCAATGTATTAGTCCTAAAAGTACCACTCCTTATCCTGCCCCAGGAAAATTCCAGTTCTTATGTCTTAGAGATAAGGCATTAACACCAATTAAAGCCTCAGTTTAATAATCAGAATTTAAATGAAGCCTCATAAAGACATTTTCTCTCCTTGCTGGGAAGACATTCAGGCCTACTTCTAGCCATCACTGAAATGAACTATTAAGATAGGTTGGTGAGTCAAAGTTAAATCTAAGGCTACCCACTGGATCTTTTTTTTTTTTTTTAACAATAAACACGTTGGCTGTAACCAAAGACCTGTATCATAGTCACTGTGCTTTTTGGTAATGTGGCTTCCTCTAGGTTAACCATTAATTTTGAGGATTTTTTTCATGTTCATGTGAACGTGAATAGACCTTACATTTTGAGTTTCCTGAATTATTGGACATTCATGACTCCCAGTGTGATTATGGTTATGAGCCCCACGAAGCCTGTGAAGACTAGCATCTCTACGCTGCCTGCACTGAGAACACTAAAAATTCAAACTTCGCTCTTGGCCAACCATCTTCAAAGGTGTAGTCCTTCAGCTTTGTTCAATATTTCAGTAATTCACAATACAGCCAAGAGCACAAATATCTCTTTAAAAGAAATTACTTGAAAAATTCTGAAGTTATAAATTTTGCAAAAGGAACAAAGTCATCCATGTTCTCACACTAAGCAGTTTGAGGGTGGGGCTATACAGTTAATTACTTCCTATTTGTTTTAGGATCTCATTTCACCATTCTAACGGATTAAATGACTCACCTGATGTTGGGAGGTACAAACAGAAAGCCTTTATGCAATTTACCCTAGAATTGTTAATCAATCTAAATCAATTGCATTTTAGTCCTTGCGACAGGAACAGATCACTGTGAGAAGGGCCTTCTGATCTCCCCACTTCCCAAAATGAAATTATAGAAAGGAGCAGTCAATCTAGTTTTTATGATTAAAAAACAGACCATCTAAGCCAAGTTTTACATGACATTATATATGTAAAATAAAGTACCATTTCCACTTAATTCAGTCTTCAAATATTTTTTATTGGAAGGCCATGCATTGCCTTCATTTATTGTATTTCAAATCACTGTACATTTACTTTTGTGAAAACACTGCCTGCATTTTCTAGTACAAAAAAAACCTAAAAATTGTTTCAGGAATGTAGAGAAATATCCAACTTAAATAGCGAAAAAGTGCACCATAATTACTGCTGCACTGCAGTCATTTCTGCATTTCCCATGTTTCTTAAATAACTATCTTGTTTGATAACACACAATATAAAGAGCAATTATGAAAAACAGACATTTACATATACTTCTAAAGTCTTATTGAGAATATCCTGTTGGCATTGGATAACCAATCATAGGCGCAGCTGCAGTAGCAGGATATGCATATGCCTGTTGGTTCATACCATTGTGCATATTTGCAACATTACTCCCATATTGCTGAGTGCTATCATAACCATTCTGGTAAGTCCCTGTTGGATTACCAGTCCTAAAACTGGTCTGTATACCAGCAGACACAAAATTACTTCCAAAGCTCCCATTGGTGTAATTTGCAGCACTGTAAACACCATTCTGAGTTTTTGCCCCAAAATCTCTCTTAAGTAGACTAGAGTAACCTCGGTCATAATTTTCCCTGTCTCTAAATGTATTAAATCCACCCCTTTTGCCCGCAGAGTATCTGTCCCGACGGTCATCCTTCATGCCTCCTCTACCCCTGGAACGACCTGTCAAGAAAAAAATTGCAAACTTGATTATTTCCATGGCACAAATCACTACTAACAGAATAGAATTATGTAGCTCTATTTGTATTTTCTGAAGTTTGTTTCACATTGACTTTATTCACCTGCCAATCCCATTTAAATGGCTTTGTAGACAGTTATGTGACCCCCAAACCACCATTTCTTATTAAAGGCTGGTCTTACCTGAACCTCTGTCTTCGACCAACTGAAGCAACTTGGGATTAATTGCTTGATTAGCTTCACGAAGCACAGAGATAAGGTCGCTCACTTGCTTTATGTTATTAGGTGTAAAGAAAGTGTATGCTGTGCCTGTTTTGGTACTGCGAGCAGTTCTTCCAATTCGGTGAATATAATCCTCTGAGGAGTTAGGGTAGTCATAATTGATGACAAATTTCACATCTTCCACATCTGTAAGGTGTTGCAGTGTGGCAAAATAGCAATGTACGGAGTTTTGCACACCACAACAGCCAGACCAAAAATAAAAAGTTAGACAATTGTATTCCCAAGAAGGTATGGGCTGCAAAAAATACAGTTAAAATGGTTATCCATTCCCTGAAGGAATACCATTGAGGTTGAAAGGGGGGTGGGGGAAAAAAAAAAGCACACGTCATCTGTATGCCTCATTACCCACCCAATGATGGAACCTGTCAAAAGGAAGTGTGTATTTCCTAACACATTCCCAAATTACCAAGTCCCCTTACAGATCATCAAGTGACATCTGAATGCTTCTGCGCAGTAGGGCCACTTAAAGGTTCACAGCAACCTCCTCGTGTGCTCTCATTTTGAGGACCTTTCAACAAAAATGTACATGGTCCTTTACATTACACACTTATCAGAAGTTCAAAATTCTGGCCACACTGCTTGTCTTGCCAAGACCTTACAACCGCAGCTGCAAGAAAAACATACCTGTCCCCCAAAAGTTGTTTTTATGCACTGTGTCTCGTCTAGGCAAGCGCTTCCAAGAAGCCAGGATTCACTTGAGAATGTGTCTCTCTCTGGCAGGTCTCGACATGACGACTACTGTGTAGGTGAGGGAGGAACTTTCAAAGCACTGCTTTCTTTTCCCACTGACTAAGTGTGAGAAGTTGCTCCTGCTCTAGATCTTATGTGCCAGTACTCACCAATTTGTAAAAGGCTTAGTACCTTTTAAAGCTGCTCTCTCCATTTCAAACTTGAACAAAAATTTCATTGAACATTGAAGTTTGGAAATATTTCTTCGACATTTCAGCAAACTCACTGAAACTCAAAGACCCACAGATCACAGTAAACAGTTTGAAACAATGCTGTACCATGGCAGTCATGCAAAGCATGGGACAGAAGAAATACCACGGCAGTGAACTGTGAGGATAACTTCCATTTTTTTCCCCCGGAGAGAACAGTTTACGGGGCAGAGGTGGTATGTTCTGCCTTTTGAAGATTACTGGCACACTTTCAGCTTTTCACCTAATCGACTGGAAGCAGCCAGCCGATCACTAGTCCTCCATCCCCCTCGAGTCCTCCGATTGTCATGCCTAGGCCTTGCCACAAAGACTGCACCTTTATATGAAAAAAACTTAGAAAAAATGCAGAGGTTAAAGAAAGCAATAAACTTTCTTTAAAAAAGTTATATGGAGATCTTCTGGGAAATCAAGCCACGAATTCGAGTTTGTACTAACCTAGCCCTCTGGAGGCCACATCTGTAGCAATCAGAATAGGAGCCTTTCCATGTTTGAATTCTGCAAAAGAAGGCACATATGTAAACACTGATATAAATGGGATTCTAGGTTTTGAGGGAAGAAAAAAAAACTTCACTTGAAGTACTTACCATTTAGAACCCAGTCTCGTTCCTGTTGACTCTTGTCACCATGGATACCCATGGCAGGCCACCTAAATTCAAAACTGCATTAGTAAACTCGCATTTAAAACCTCAGACTTTAACCAAGTGCTTAACTGATTTTTAATTTCACATGAAATAATGCATAGTCTTACCTACACTACCAGATTATTACCATCTTTGAAACTCAAACCTATCACCCCTGATTAAAAGTCTGCCCCTCCCTTAAACTCATCTCTAATAAATATCTGCTTCAATGGAAGAAGCCCACATACCCATCTCTCCTCATTTTTCTAGTGAGTTCATCACATCTCCTTTTGGTTTCAACAAAAACAATGGTTTTATTCTCCTTCTCACTCATAATCTCTTCCATTAGACGAATAAGCCTTGAAAGAAGCAAAAAATGGTGAATTCTAAAAGAAGTCCATGGTTATGATGAGTGAAACACTAACTTTAATTCACATGGCTACAGTTGAAAACACCTGCTTAACCTTTTAAATAGTTCTACCCTTGGTCCTTAAATAAACCATAAGACAAGTTTTTTTCTGTAAGAATGCTATAAAATGGTGATAGCCAATTACCTGAATGAAGGAAGCAAAACAATTTTCAGAATGACTGATGGACTAATTTCAAGTTACTATCCAGATTCCACCCAACTGAAAGTCACTTTTAAGGTAAACATGTGAAGCAGCGTATCTGTAAGGTTTTTAGAGTTAGACTTACTTTTCATCCTTTTCTACGTCATGACACACATCCACAATCTGAAGAATGTTGTGATTTGCACTCAGTTCTAGTGCACCAATGTTTATATGAATATAGTCTTTCAGGAAATCTTCAGCAAGCTGTCTTACTTCTTTTGGCCAAGTAGCACTCCACATTAAAGTTTGCCTATCGGGCTAAAAATTTTTGGATTTAAAAAAAAGCATTGTATTCTAAGAATGAATTCAGAGCTAAGTTTGAAGGGATAATACATTTGAAGGGTACTTACTCTTATCTGATCCACAATCTTCCTTATTTGGGGTTCGAATCCCATATCAAGCATCCTATCCGCTTCATCAAGGACAAGGTAGGTTGTTCTTCTTAGATTGGTTTTCCCACATTCTAAAAAGTCAATCAGTCTTCCAGGTGTTGCAATACAGATTTCCACACCTTCAATTAAACACACAAATATAACCATGACACCTAGAACTTTCAGCACCATCAGTGACAAATAAAACCTTTTTTGTTATATACCTCTCTCCAAATCACGTATTTGTGGTCCCTTGGGAGCACCACCATAAATGCAAGTAGACTTCAAGCGACATGCTCTACAGTATTCAGCAGCCACTTGCTGTACCTGTTGGGCCAGTTCCCGAGTTGGTGCCAGCACCAAGCACTAGGGAAGGAAAAAGTGGAACACCTTTAGCAGAGTCCTGGATTCTAGTTTTAAAGTGCTAATTTACTAGCATCACACCAGCAGATGACTTGTCAATATCCAAAGCAGCTTTGTCTCTAGCTAAACTAAGTAAAGTAACTAACATCTCTACATAAAAGCACCACAAATTGTTTTTTGCTATGTATTCTACAAATCTCTATTCTTCTAACCAAAAATTAAAATAACACACATGTACACTTACAATAGGCCCATCACCTCTCTCTAGGAATGGCTGATGATTGATGTGGACGATGGCAGGTAGCAAATACTGTTGAGGGGGAGCAAACAACATAAGTTATCTTAAAATACTTTTGGTTTCTTTTAATTCCCAACCCATTTTCTCTAGCACCCACCACATAACTCAAAAGTTCTCCCAAACTTACAGACAACGTCTTCCCAGATCCAGTTTGTGCTACCCCAACCATATCCAATCCACTTAGAGCAACTGGCCATCCCTGAGCTTGAATAGCTGTGGGTTCAGTAAAGTTCTGCCTTGCAATCACATCCATGACGTTTGCTGTAATTATCAACAGCAATTACATAAAAATCAGTAACGCCAAAAAAGAAGAAATTAAAAAGAAAAAAAAAGATGGGGAAAACTAGCACTTACCAGGGAAGTTTGCTTCATAAAAATTCAGAACTGGCTTTGGGCAGTTGTGACCTCTAACTGTAATTTCCTTGCTTCTTCTATATGTCTCTACCTCTTGCTACAAAATAAATCATAAAAATCCTGTTAAGTCTCATGACAACTCCCCCTAACTAAAAATGTAACCCCCTACATTTATAATTACCTACTTTAACACAACCTTTTAAAATTTGGATCCACATACAAAAGCTGTAAATAGTACAAGAACCACCTATTATGTTATACTCAACCATTCAGTTTCCAAAAGTGAGCAACACCTCTTCCGCAGCTGCTTACTCGGAAAACATAAATTTCCAGTCAGATTTTGATTCAGTGAAAAGTCACTGATGAAGCCACATGAAATTACTCACTGCTGTACGCCTGGCCAAATCAGGGTGTTCTTGATAAAAATTCTTCTCAAATTTGGGCAGCTCATCAAGATTCCACTTCTTTTTAACCAGTTTCTCCCCAGGGTTTCCAAACTTCTTTCCAGATAAAGGCCCTGCCCTACTTCCTCCAAATCGAGGCGCACCGAATCTAAAATTAAAAAGAAAAAAAAAAAAGTTACTCACATTTTCAAACGTGTACAGACTCATTTACTACCCCTGAGCACAGGCTAAAGATCAATGAAAGACTTCTGGAGATAAAAAACCCAGCGCAGTCCTTAGTGATGGTCACGCTTTCAAAAGCCACAATTTGCACCGCATCCCTCTCATTTCTCATTGTATCAAGTCCACATCACTGAAGGCAAATCAACAGCCCGGGATTTACCAGGTCAGAAACTGGCTGCCCAAGCACTAGAAGTTCAGATTACAAGGATAGACAACAGCTGGTGACTACTAGTCTTTCCTACGAGCTTAAGAATTCAATGTCTAAGAAAAACAACAAAGAAAGCAGACGTTTAACAGCAATGCTATTTACCAGCTGTCCTTTAGCAAAAGAGCTTTGGTTTTAACGAATAACGGAACAGCACAGGTAGTGAGAGCAGAACACGGAGGGAGGTCTCGGGGACAGTTATGCAAGCCAATCGAGTTGGGGGGATCCCGCAGAAGGGCTCCCAAGCAAGGTAGCAAAATTACATAACTTAAGGAAAAAGAGGAGGAGGAGCTGAAGACTACCGGGGGAGGAGTCCCGGCCCGGGCGGAGTCGGCCGGGCGGCGTTCCCGCTGGGGCGGCGCTTCCCCCTTTGTCTCGCATTTCTCTCTGCGCCACATTTTCTCGACGCTGCCATTTTGAGCTCCTCCGCCGGGCGGGGTAACAAAGGCGCCGCCGCCATGTCCGCCGCCGGCATTTTCTACCCACAGCTCGGCCACATGGCGGATTCCCGCGGCGCCAGCCACCCTCCCGCCCTCGCCGCATTAACTGCTTCGGGAGACGGCCCCCTCAACACCCACAGAACCCCCAGGGCCCTCAAACACCTCCCGAAAGGTGGCATCTAAGAGCGGCGACTTCGCCTCGAAGCGCTGCGCTTCCCTCCCCTCGAAATGCGCTCCTCGAAATTCTCGCAATAGCTGCTAAATCATGGAGGCCGCGACGCCCACTCCCAAACAAAAGGCCACCTTCAGAGCCGTTAGCAAGAAACTCCCGGCCGGTTTTGGACAAACATCAAAATGGCGCAAGCCTTTTTCGATAGCGGAGGCCAAAGGATAGGCGGAACAAGCTACGTTTCCACCGCCACCCCGCCCCCCACAACCCTCATCGGCCTCCCAACCCCCACCCGCCGGGCCTGACAGGTCGGTCCCCACACTCACCCTCGATCTCGGCCGCGGTCTCGGTCACTCGAATAACCCGACATGGCGTCAATGGTTGCGGTTGGCGGGAAGCGAAGCGGAGAGAATCGGGTGCGACGAGTCGCTGGAGGTAGCTCCGGCGACGGCGAAGCCTTGCGGGGGCGGCAGCAGCGGAGGGACGGCGATGACAGGAGCCGGAGCTGCCCCACGAGAGACCGGTAGAAATGAATGAGGTGCCAGCGGCGTCCCGGCAGCCGGTTTTATAGCCTGGACCGCCTCCTCCGCCGCACGGAACGCTGGGAGCCGCTCTATGACCTAATCACCCCGCCCTGGCGCAGAGGCCGCAACGCCAGCCGGCGTTCCGGAATCCGCCATGTTCCCGCCCCTCCCCCCGCGGCCCCTCCCTCAGCGTGGCCAGTCTTTCGCCCCTTTTAAGGGTGGACCCGGC
This sequence comes from Hippopotamus amphibius kiboko, assembly GCF_030028045.1. Lineage (NCBI taxonomy): Eukaryota > Metazoa > Chordata > Mammalia > Artiodactyla > Hippopotamidae > Hippopotamus > Hippopotamus amphibius. The sequence continues at coordinate 47,609,472 of NC_080202.1, read as the reverse complement.
CACCCACCACTGGGATGCCTCAGCCTACACTCTCTTGACTTCACCTTTTTCTCGTCTTTCACACCTCAAGGAAGCCACCGCGCCCTTTTCCAGGTCCAGCCCAGACAATAAAATGGCCAACCCACTCTGTCCACTTGGAAATGTTTACGTCTCCAAAGAGTTCACGCCCATAACCAACCAGGACGGGAAGGCGGAGCCTGACATTGTCACGTGGCTGCCCCGCCCACCGGGTGAGCGGGCCGCACTACTTTCTCAGTTGGCGTCGGCGGAGGAGTACAAGACGGAATGGCTCACCGGAAGTGCTGTGCTAATGTCCCCGGGAGATCGGCCAGGGCTGCTGGGTGACCTGGGCTGTCAAACCCACCCACCCACCCGAGAACCCCTTAGCGGGATCTGGCCGGCGGAGAATGGTATCTAGAGCCCGCAAACCACCGCCTCGGCACGTGCTGAGAAAGGAAGTGCTTCCGTGGTGACCAATCAGCAGCGAGAAGCCGTTTTAACGTCCCTCCCTCTCCCGCTCCACCTTCCCCGCACTCTCCCTCAGTCCCCCTTCCTGTCAGCGCTGCGTCTGCGCTGCGCGGCCCTCCCAGGACACCGTCCCGCGCGCGTTCGTTTAAGAGTCCGGCGGCGCCCTGCCTCCGCGACATGGCCGGCTCAGAGGCTGGTGAGTCTCGGGCTAGAGCCCCGGTTGTGTGTGGACTGAAGCCGTACAATCCAAGTCCCTGAGCGCCCTTGCCCGTCTCATCTAGAGGCCTCGGGCGGCTCTGGGCTGCCGGTGGGGCTCCTGACAGACACTCCGTGGTAGTCGGCGGGTTCTCTGGGTGGGGCCTCTCAGCCCCGCTCCCTGGCCCCTTTGAAGTGTCGGGCCTGATTTTGGGGTCGGGGAGAGAAGGGCCTTGCGGCGAAGCCCGCCGCAACTCCCGAACCCTGGCTGCAAGAGGGGCGGTCAGAAAGTGTCTTTCCCGGGGCTGGTATTTCTCTGGGAAGTGTGCCCTCTGCTCTTGCACTGTGGGGACTGAGGCCATACCTGCATCCGTATTGAACGTTTGAGGACTGGCACTCTAAATATCTGTTGATGCTCCTCTGCAGACTTTTCAGTGCTTTCTAGAGTAAAGCGGGTGTGTCCAGCACCGCTTTTGAAAAGCGAATTGATTTGGTCGTCTAGGACGCTTTCCTTCTTTTCTCCAAGACAGCGTTCAAACCAGTTGTCATGGTTTGCTCAGCTGTGAGTAATGGTCATGGGGAGAGGGAGGTAATGTGCCTGACGACACTCTTACACATACACACACTTATTTCTAGAATATACTGAAGATAACGCACACAGAGTAAAAGAACTTTCCCAATAATCGCCAATTATCTCGGGGAACTAGTGTTTCATGCTTCCTAAATTACCTTTGGTCGAGAAATCGTTGAAATAATTTTGCTAATCCCAACAGTAGAGGGGTGATACACAGGAGGCTTCCACAGTATTGGTAACTTGCTAGTTCTGAGTTTAGAGACGTTTTTATGTATTTTCCATGTTTCCTTTCGTATACATCAAATAGAATTAAAAATACAACTGGCAAATGCAGTAGTATTGGTGTCATTACTCCAGTTCTTAACAGCCTAAGTTAATTACCACCTGTTTGGCCTCAGAAATTCCAACTTGTACAAGATAATTGGGTAAAAACATGACTAATGCTATGGGGAATTTGAAGCAACATCCATTAATTAGTTTCTAGTAACCTCAGATTATCATTAACAAACTGTCTTATATATGACATAATATTCCTGTTTACTTGTAAATGTGTTTTAAATAAAAAGACTTGTGTGTGGCTTGTAAAATGAGAACTATGGTAAGTAACCTAAAATTTTAGGTTGCAACAGTGAGAATTGGATTTGCATCATAGTTCTGACTACATTGAAATTATAGCTTTTTGGAAGTCATCCCAAGAAATTAAATACCTCTTTTTAAAAGTCATGCCTAGGAAGGTCTTTGCAAACAGAATTCAGTGTCTTTTAATGGGGTTGTTTTTTTTTTTGTTTTTATAAATTTATTTTATTTATTGGCTGCATTGGGTCTTTGTTGCTGCACGCGGGCCTTTTCTAGCTGCTGTGAGCTGCGGCTACTCTTTGTAGTGCGCAGGCTCCTCTTTGTAGTAGCTTCTCTTGTTAGGGAGCACGGGCCCTAGGCGCGTGGACTTCAATAGTTGCGGCGCATGGGCTCAATAGTTGCGGCACATGGGCTCAATAGTTGTGGCGCACGGGCTTAGTTGCTCCGTGGCCTGTGGAATCTTCCCAGAGCAGGGCTTGAACCCGTGTCCCCTGCATTGGCAGGCAGATTCTTAACCACTGCACCACCAGGGAAGTCCAAGGGGGTTGTTTTTTAAATGAATGTATATGACTTTTTCTAGTACTAGTTAAGACTGATCTTTAACCTTCCTTTCCCAACAGAGTGGGTAACCATTGCCAATAATCTTCTCTTGAAATGTCACATACACCTGAGGATTCAAGAACTAGGAGACTGTGATGCTAATGTTTTTATTGCTCTTTACCAATCCATTTTAGGAGAAAAGGTGCCAGGTAAGGTGACTTAAAAGTGGGAGTAACAATGTCTATATGTTAAGTTGGAAATTTTTAGTGCTTTTTAGTTAGATCCAATAGTATATATAAAATCTTGTTTCCTCTTTGCATCTTATTTCTTTCTAAATAATAGCATTCATTGCCTTAATGAATACCTTTGGAGACCCACTTGTAATAACTGCCTTGATCATTAACTGTCTAATCATTTATAATGCCCTGTGAAAATCACAACTTTTCTGTAAATGTACCTTCAGAGGTTCTAAAATTGAGTGGTATTTGGAAACTTGTTGAGTCCCGGTATTTAACCAATGTTATGGATAAGAATTGTTGCTTGTACTATGTTCCCGGTTAAATATCTCAGAGTCCTTATCCATAGATTGCTCTGCTGCCTCTGTATCTTTGTATAGTTTATAACTATTAAGCGCTAAGGCTCTGTATAATCTCTCTTCCCTCCATTATCATGAGTCAGTGCCCTCATCACTTGGAGTAATGAGATGGCCTCCAGCTGGTATCTTTGATACTAGTCTCAACTCTTTTTAGAGTTCAGAGGCATGTAGTTATTAGACCAGTCTTTTAAAATACTTTTTTCATCCTTTCCCAAGACATTCTTCTTCCTCAATACCAGAGGAGAAACTCCAAATTTAAGTTGTTAAAATCTTTCTGCACTCTGGTCTATGCTGATCTTTTAAACCTTTATACCAATAATTCCCAGTAGGCTGCTTTACCAGGACATACACGAACCCTACGTTCACGCCTGTTGTGGGTTTTTTGCTCTCACGGAAAGCAGCCTGTGATTATGGGTTAAAGTCTCATCTCGTGGATTCTCTCCGTTGTTAGAGTATTAGCATCTCCTTGAATTTAGAGACCTTTTTAACTTTCTTTATCATGGTGCTTATTATAGAGCATGTTCGTATATATGTTGGTTGAATAAATATTCAACCATATTTAGTGAATAAATATTCAATCAGCAAAGATTCTACTATGTGGAATTCAGGGTCTCTTTATCTGTATGTTATAGCCTGCTCTGTTTGGGCAGCGCTCAGAGGCCTGGTCAGAGACAGGTTGATGAAAACTTGGACCCTTATAGATGCAAAATTATGTAGTTTTTTTCCCACAGACCTCATAGCTATTCCCAGGAGTCAAGAGGATGAAGCTCACAATGTACAAGCAGTAATTGATTCGCTGGCTTTGGATTACCTGCAGGTCAGCTTGTCTCACATAACAGGTTGGTATATACTTAACCATCAAATAATTTTGCATTTTGCTAAAATAATTTGTTGGGTAGAATCCTAGATACTTTTCAAGCAAATGAGTAAGCTTATGAAATAGACTCAACAGCAAGACTGAGCCAAGACAATTCACTGGTGTAGTTAAGACAGCCATCCTTAAAAGCTTTTCCAGGAGAGTCATACACTGAGTTTGGGATAGGTCTAAGATATAAGAATCTTACCTGATAGTTTGAGGTGTGTTTTGTTGTTACTGTTACTTTAAAGTTACCATTCTGCTTGTTTGTAGTAGCTAAAAATTAGAAACACTTAAATGTCCGTTAATAGGGACAGGTTAAATAAATTATGGTAGCTCCATGTAGGGAACTACTCTGCAGCTGTGAAAGATAATTGGTGATGCTCTGTATATACGGTGTTCCATATTAGTGGAATGACCTGTAATATATATTGTATGAGAAAAATGTGGTGCAGTCATAATGCTAATGTGCAGAACATGCTACTATTTGTAAAAACGAAGGTGGGGAGAAAATATATGCAGTTGATTGAATGCCAGAGGACTCTCTAGAAGCATATGCAATAAACCTGTAATAGTCATTGCCTCCAACGAGAGGAACTACAGGGCTGCAGGACAAGGGTGGGATGAGACTTTTCATTTTATACGTTTTGCACTTTTTGAATTTTGAACCATGTGAGTATATTATCTGTTCAAAATAAATAAAACTGTAAATTGCTTTTCATCCTTTTTCCAAAAAAGTGTACATGCTTGTATTCAAAAGCCAAACATACCAAATACAATTGTAAATCCCTATTTTTGGTAGATAGAAAATGAGGATTATTTCAGTAAATTATTTTAAGCTAATGAACAGTGGAAATCTTGGGGACTTAAATCTATACTTAAGTCACTAAGCGAAGGTTTATGCTACTCTGACAGTCGTTGAAAGAGATAGGTTAATCAGGATCAGTGATTTACGTCTCTTATTTTGATATTAATAAGAACAAATTTTTACAAAAATAGTCTTAAGTTTTTTAGTGCATTTCTAGGTGAGTAAATGTGGTAAATTAGTTTGGAGAAAATTCATTTTGAGGGATAACCCTGGGATTTCCCAGTTCTTTTGAAATTTGGAATGGCTTTATCACCCATATAGGGTAATTTCTGGTGTTTGTATTTACTGTGTAAACATACGGTATACCAAGGTTGTGTCTTCTTATGGAAGTTTTTGATGCAGAGCTGCCCCGACAACTTATACCCACCGCACGGAAAGTTGCAAAATTGCTTACCTCCTCCAGTAGACTGCAAAGCAGCTTTTTACTCCTTGTGTGCTGTTTAAAGCAGTTTCTCCTACACCGCGAAGCACTGCATTCTGGCAGACTGTCTTAGTTGCTGGGTTGGCAGAGTATGTTCCCCATCCTGGAAACCAGATGTCTTGGGTATGTCCTTGGGGTATGCTTGTGTATCTTCTTAAGCCAGAAAACATAGGGCTTAAAAACAAGATTTCTGTTAAGTTGTTTTAAACAGAAAAAAAACTGTCAAACATTGACTGTCTTTACTAGTGTTGTAAAACAGCAAATTTCTGGTTTAGGTTTGTTTTGCATCGTGACTGAGGTTATGAATGGCTAGATTATCTCAAATATCGAATTTCTACTCTGCTTCTCCCATACTTGTTTGAATTCATGCCAGGTCTGATCTCCAAAAGGAGAACCCAAGTGTCTCAGCAGTTAAGTTCCATCCATACCTGATGTTGATTGGAGTCCATTTTATGTGACATTAAACATATCAAGTTTCCATGCTTTTGCCAGCCCATTTTTTGTCAACATTTCAACTTAACATTTATTAAAAGTCTATTATGGGCCAGGTACTGTGCTAAGGACTGTTTAAAGAATAATTTCTAGGTATAAAGTGGGTATAGTGGGAGGTAAGGCTGGAAAGGTTGGGGATGAGGTGAAATTAAAAGGGGTTTTATATGCAGGGACCCAGGGTCAGTTTTTAATCAAAAAATGGCATAATCTATACAGAGTGAATAGGAGTTAGCAAATTTCAAAAATTAGGAGTTCATGATGAGAGTATCCCAGGTTTCTTTGTTTTGTTTTATCTTATCCTACTGCTATTGTTTTCAGAACAAACCACCATCTAGAAGTAGGATTCCATAATCTGAAAGTGTCCCCTCCTGCAGTTTTTTTTAATCAGCCTATTAAAGTTCAGCTTAGTTGCTTTGTACTTTGGTATACAACTTATAGGATGAAGTCCACTTATTTTGCTTCCTGGTAAATGAAGGACTATGCCAATGAACTATCAACCATAATATTCAGGACTACCCTTTTTTCTTCAGTTGTAATCAAGCATCAGGAAATAAATGTTTTTAATATTTATAATGTCATTTTTTCTCCTGGATTAATTTATAATCCTTGTATCCTGAAAAATATTTTCACAGTGATATATCCATTTCAAAATTATGAGGTTTTCAATTTCTTGGTTAATTTTTTTTAATAGCTCTGTATTCTGTGTTCAGGAGAAAATATAGTGAAAGGAGATAAAGAATCAATTAAGAATCTCCTAGAAATATTTGATGGGTTGCTGGAGTATCTTACAGAACACATCAGTGAAACATCTCATGAGAAAAGTAAGTTTAAGAAAAAAATTTGGTTTGATTTATATTCTGTTTTATGTCCCTTTTTGTCTTTTATCTTTTTGTCTACTTTTCTCCATAGGAATTAGAATCGCTAATACGCTATATCTGATAAATTTAATTGTAAATTTCAATTCTCACTGTTTCAAGTGATTGAAAACTCTTTCCTAGACTATCATCATGTCCTTTGTCAACTTGGATATTGCTTCTAAATTACTTTAAAGCTAATCTATAATGGAAAGCTAAATTTGTCTAAAATGGCTTATTGTGCTATTATTACATGAAGTTCCTTACTCCAAAATTCCCTGTCAGAGCTGCCATTTTTGTTACAAATTTGGATATTGCTGAGGCATCAACAGGAAGAGTTGATACATTTCAGCCTTCAACCTACACTGTAGGTTTGTGACAGCCTGAATATTTTTTATTTTACTCTTCAAGTAACTCAGCTCCCCAGATTGTAACAGTTTGTTGTATGAAATTTTGATATTATGTTTTTAAATGATAAAGATCAATTGTTGCTGTATTATTTTCTAAAGTCGTTGTGGTTATTTAAACTGGATCATTAGTGTGTAAGAGCTGTTCATAATCTTTGTCCATAAGTCCCACTTCTAAGGATTTGTCCTAAGGAAATAATCCAAAGGAAAGTTAGGTGCTTGAATGTCTTCATGCAATGTTATTTATCATTGAAAAGAAAAAAAAAAACAAAAACCAAATATTTCTTAACAATTTGAGATTGGTCAATAAATAATACTGTATTAATGTACAGTGAATAATATGTGACCCATATTAGAATGGGTTTACTATTGTAAAGTTATCCAAAACAAGTTTTTAGCAGCAATAGCAATTAATGTAAATTCTGATACAAATGAAGACCAAAAATTGAGGCAGGCTCATCATTCCTAATTCTCACATTGTTGATGGTGAGACCTGTGCTGTGAATATAACATCTGAAATTACTCTTAAATTCTCTAGTTAGAAATAGTTTTCTACCTTTTATCCTTGTTGCTGAAAAGATTTAAAAGCATATAGAGATGAGGCCTAGAAGGAAAGATTGAAAGGCATGCCATAGTGTATATTTCTTTTTTTTTTTATTTCAAAAAACTCTTGAGTGTTTAACATATGTTAAATATCAACCTAGGTACTCTGGGAAAATTCAGAACTGCATGCCATGTTTATTGCTCTTAAAGAAACCTGTACTCAAGTCAGGGAGACTGTCATAAATACATACAGTAAAAACATTGTAGGGGAATTGGGAGGGAGTGAATGACATGTGTAAACTCACCTAATTCAAGGCTACCAGTAGGTATGTCGATGCTCTGTGGCTTTTTAGTCATTTTAGCAGCAAGATGAAGAGGAGCAAAACCACCTAGAAGAGACTGATTAACTTGAAATGTTCTAATGACAGCAGTTTTTATGATGTAGTACTTGATGGCATGTAGGAGAGGGATGATAGGCAGTGGGATGGAGAGGAGGACAGAACTGAGAGATACTTCTTTGTGAGGCTGGTAATAATGAAATGCTGAGTTGGAGATCTTCTCAGGAGAGTTCAGTAGGATATGGTGAGCTTAGTGCTGCTAGGAGGGAGTTGCTCAGATGGCACCTCCTTATGTGATGGTACTGTAGTTGGAGAATATTTCCTAAAGTCTGATTCTCACCTTTGCAGGTCCAAGTTTATATAGCAGTATTACCTAGAGTTGATCAAAATCTTCAAAATGCCAATTAATGATGGGAAATAAATCTTTATTATCACTAGTCATGTCAGGTACAGAGCAGTTTTTTCTGAGCTAGCATTATTATTTACCACTGAAGATAAAGGGATTTGAAGGCAGACTGTGGGCTCAGTGCTGCCCCTCACTGTCTGACTCACTAAGTTTCATCCCTCACTATATGACAGAAGCTCTCTAAGCCTCATTTTTCTCATCTGAAATTCTTTCATGGTTGTAGTGAAGGTTAATATATATGCATAAATAGTTTGGTACTGAGTCTAGCCCAGAGTAAATACACAATGAGTATTGATTAATGGTGTTAAAATATTGCTTGGTGACTGTAGAAACTGAAAAAAGTGAAAGTGGATGTTTGAACAGGAAATTTTTAGAAGTGGGACAGGAATATCCAGAGGGGTAGGTCTGAGGTAGGAGATTTCACCCACACACCTCCTGCAGTCATGCCCCCGGTGAGTTACTGCCACGATGAAAGTGTATTTCTCAAGTATGTTGGGTAGAAAAAAGGTTGATAGTCTTTCTCTTTTTTTTTTTTCTTGGCCACACTGTGTGGCATGCGGGATCCTAGTTCCCTGAGGAGGGATCAAACTTGTGTCCCCTGCAGTGGAAGCACAGTCTTAACTACCCAACCACCAGGGAATTCCCAAGGGTGATAGTCTTAAGGAAAATTTCATCGACACTTTGATGTGGTCTCACTCTTAGGCTAGGGCATGCTTGTTTTGGAGCTTGAGGTAGGCTGACACAATCATGTTTTTCTGAAGCCACACCCTAGTCATCTTTCCTCAGACATCCCTCACAGATAGAGAGGTATAAAGAATAATAAATGAACCTACCACCTAGCTTAAAAAATAAAACATTGCTAATACAACTGTAGACCCTGCCTTTAAAGCAACACTTGTGTTGCTTCTTTGTTATGCAAGTAATGCATGCTCATTGCAAGTAATGATTTGGTTCTTATTTCACTTTCACAAGAGCCCAGTTTACCAGGAAGGGGTTGAGGGTATTTTACTGTCCTTACCTCTACCCATCCTATATAGAGAAATAGTTGTATTATTTTGGGGATTTTTTTGGTATTGCTTTTATCTGTTCTAAACAGGTGAAACTGAACAGGGTTCTAAAGAATCCCATCGAAGAGACCCTTTGGAAGATCGAGAAAGTACTAAAGAGTCCAGATCATCGTGGAAAAGAGTTTCTTTTGAGAGGTAGCACTCAGTGTCTGTGAATTTAATCAAAACAAGTTAATCTTTTGCGTCTACTAAGATTTAAAATTGCACACAGTATACCAGAATGGCAGCAAAAAAACAAAAAAAACAAAGCTAATGTGAAAATTTTACTAACTTCTCATGTTTTAAACCTCCTTGAGGGAGTTTTAAGACCCTTGAGCTATATATAATGCCTGATTCTCAGCATTAACAATCTACTTAATTTAAAACACTTCCCTTGATCATCAAAGTAGTGTATGTTCCTTGCAGAAAACTTGTAAAGTACAGAAGAATTAAAAAGCAAAAAAAACTAAATAACTGCTTGTTAACATTTTGTTGTAATTTAGTCTTTTTTACTGTGTTTTTCCTTTGGGGATTTAGTCATATTGTCTGTATAATTTTGTTTCCTGCCTTTTAAAGTTTAACACATCAAGTCTTTTCATAACTTGATAAATTCTTTATATTGATTTTTAATCACTGTATAACATACTGTGCATATGGGTGCATCATAATTTACTAAACCACACCTCTAAAGTGGAGGTAGTTGTTCCTGTGTTTTTTATATATTTTTTTAAATGTGATACATACTTTTGTTGATTCTTTCTCCACCCTCCTCCCACACATATATTTAAGCTACGGGTAGAGTCAAAGACTATGAATGATATTAGGCTATTAAAAGTTGCTAGATTACTTTCCCAAAAGACTGTGACTCTTTATATACCCACCAGCAGTATAAAAGTGCTGGGTTACTGCACCCTCATCAACCAGTATTATCAACCAATATTTTAAAATTTGTACTGTTTTCATAGGCAAAATGTAATGTTGTTACAGGTTTGGTTGTACTTCTGCTAAGTAGAGGTTGGACGTGATGCTGTGATTTTTCCCTTAAATATCGGATTATCAGTTTTCTTACGGAGTTTGTCATGGTTTGAAAAGCACAGGCAAAAACCTTCTTGTTTAAATATAGTACAATGTGGGAAATGTGACTTAAAGGAGACCATAAGAAAATAAATTTCTTGACTTTATTTTTCAGTATTAGATTAAAAAAATAACAAAAGTGCAAAAGTGAAACAAAGGATGTTTAATAGAAAATTAATATCTTACCCAGATTCCCTTTACTTCCACATCTCTGAGGTAACCAGTATTTATTGTTCTCTGTGTGTATTTTCCTATACATTTAATCCTTGACACTTTATACACAGCTTTTCCCGCCATGCATATATCAGTTAAAACAGATGAGCAGCAGAAGGGAAAGTCTCCCTTTTTCCCACACATAGCAGTGACCAGTGTGACTCATCTATAGGCAGGCTGCTTGAGGCGGCTCTTGGGGTCCTCACAGCAAGGGCTCTTTGTGGTCAGGCCAGGCCATCGGTAAGTGAGGAAACTCTTTCAGGTGCTCCCTTTCGTCTGATGCATTGGGCCCCTCTTGGGATGGAGATGAAGCAGAATCCACTGGTGAAATAATTAGACTTGGAGACACAGCACACACCTTTTCTCTAAGAAGTAATGGTGAGTAGTTAAACTTTAAACATCAGTTATTGTTATTCAGCATAAAACTATGAAAATGTAAATCGTTATACTTTAGGAGTGTTTAACGGTTGAGAAGAATAGCGAGAGCTCTGACTGTACATCAGAATTGAAATTCTAGAATACTACCATTACCTACTAAATATGAACAGTTGTCCAAAATGAGTCAAGTGGGAGTCCCAGGCGCATGGGCAGATAGGTGGATGCAAGTTTGTCGTGTAATATGTGGGACTTGATACCTTTGGAAGAAAATTCTGGATGTAGCTTAACAGTCTGGTCACACTCAGAATATAGTTTCCTGAACTGGGTAACTCACTTTTTCATCATTTCAACCAGGTGTGTACATCCAATGGCAGTTTTTGTCCCCAGGCTTCAGGCCACGTTTCTAACAGTCTACTGCTTATACACAGTAAACCTGAATATCTCTCAGGCCCATTTTGAGCCTCTCACCTTGTCCTCCTCCTACCATCCCACTTCCTGTTCTGCCCATCTTGGCTGTCTTGCTCTTCTCTTGGTGTCATATAGTTTTTTTCTTTTCTTTTCTTTTTTTGGCTATGCCATGCAGCTTGCAGAATCTCAGTTCCCCAACCAAGGGTTGAACCTGGACCACAGCAGTGAAAGCCTGGAATCCTAACCACCAGGCAACCAGGGAACTCCCAACATCATATAGTTTCTTTTGGTGGAATGCTCTTCCTTACTGTTCTATACAAAGCCTGGCCTCTGAGGCTCTGTATTCCTGCAGTGTGGTCCTCCTCCCCTATTTCACTAACACCATTCTCACATTGCACAGTAACTTTGAGTTTGACTGTTATATACACTGTGAGTTCCAGGGACAGTAGCCACCTCATATCCATTCAGCAAATATTTATTTAGTGCCCTCCCTGTGCCAGGCAGTGGTGATACAGTGGTAAACAAAACAGACACAGACATAAATCCCTTCCCTCAGGGAACAAATGTTCTACTTATGGAGGCAGTCAATAAATAAGACAAATAAGTGAAATGTCTAGTAAAATTATTCATATTCATCTTAGTATTCCAAAAATTAGCAAAACATCAGGCCCACAATAAGAATTTTTTTGAATGGAAAAACAGGAATGCTGGAGTAGAATTAAGTACATTAAATTATGGAAATCAAATGGCCTATGTTGTCTTCTAGACTCTGCCACTGGCTGTGTGACTTTGGACAAGCGCCTTATCTTTTCTGAGCCCCTGCTTCTTCAAGTGTGAAATTAGAGAATTCAACTAAACCATCTTTGAAATCCCTTTCAGCATTAATACTCTAATTCCAAGGAATAGACACTCCATTCCAAGGAATTGTGTTCAAAGGACCTAAGTCTGGGAAGGTAGACAGTAGACCAAAGACATGTACTTGCCACTGGGATGGGCAAAGTAGCAGAATGACCAGAGGCAAGTGTAAGTAATGCAAGAATGTTTCTTCAAGGCAGAGAGTCAGATGAAAGGGGTGGTGATTTTAGAAATGGTGTTCTGTGATAGCAAGTGCCATGTAGAAAAGTTATATCTATAAACTGAATTATTTGTTTTCAGATTTTAATGTAATTAAAAGAAAAAAGAAAAGGTTGAGAGAAAAGCCAGGCTAAGAGGGTGTTTGGGTTTGATGTCATATGGTAGCTTCCTTTTATATTTGGATTTAAGTCATCAGATAAATGTCATCATACACATTCTTAGGCATCTAATTTAGGCTTTAATTCCAGGACTATAAATCTTTCTTTTTTATTGCAATATAATTGACATGTAACATTGTATTACTTATACAGATGTACAGTGTGATTCATTATTTGTATGTATTGCAAAATGATTACCACAGTATGTCTAGTTAACAGTCATTACCAAAAAGTTACACTTTTTTTTTTCTTGTGATGAAAACTTTTAAGATCTACTCTGTTAGCAACTTTCAAATATATTGGGTTGGCCTTTGGTTTTTAAGTTAAAAAAAAAAAAAAGGACACATTTTTCATTTTCATCAAGAACTTTATTGAACAACATATTCATCCTTTTGTTCCACTACCTTCTGCCATTTTTCAGAAACTTCATAATTGCATCTTCCCAAAACTTTTTATCTTTTTGTTTTTGAGCAAAGAATTGTTCCAGGTGCCTTTTACAGTCTTCCAGGTAATTGAAATTTTTTCCATTAGGAGAATTTTGTAAAGACCTAAATAAATGGAAACCTGAAGGTGCAATGTCTGGTGACTACAGCAGATGAATTGGAACTTCCCAGCCAAACTGTAACAGTTTTTGCCTGGTCATCAAAGAAACATGAGGTCTTGCGTTACCCTGATGGAGATTATGCTTTTTCTGTCGACTAATTCTGGATGCTTTTTGTCGAGTACTGCTTTCATTTGGTCTAATTGGGAGCAGTACTTGTTGGAATTAATCATTTGGTTTTCTGGAAGGAGCTCATAATAGAAGACTCCCTTCCAATCCCACCATATACACAACATCACCTTCTTTGGATGTCGACCAGCCTACTGTTCTTCACAGTGGCTGCACCAATTTACATTCCCACCAGCAGTGTACAAAGTTTCCCTTTTTGCCACATCCTCACCAACATTTGTTATCTGTGATGTGTTTTTTTCCTTCGTTTTTTCTTTCTCTTTTCAGTCAGCATACACTTTTTTAATTAAATTAAAAAAATTTTATTGGAGTATAGTTGCTTTACAATGTGTTTCTGCTGTACAGCAAAGTAAATCAGTTATATGTATATATACATATAACAGCAAAGTAAATCAGTTATATGTACTTAGATTTCCTACAGAGCATTCAGTAGAGTTCCCTGTGCTATACAGCAGGGTCTCATTAGTTATCTGTTTTATACATAGTAGGGTATATTTGTCAGTCCTAATCTCTCAATTCATCCCATCCTCCCTTCCCCACCTTGGTATCCATAAGTTTGTTTTCTACATCTGTGTCTCTGTTTCTGCTTTGCAAATAAGTTCATCTGTACCATTTTTCCAGATTCCACATATGAGAGATATTATGTGGTATTTGTTTTTCTCTTTCTGACTTCACTCTGTATAATAGTCTCTAGGTCTATCCACGCCTCTGCAAATGGCATTATTTCATTGTTTATAGCTGAGTAGTATTCTATTTTATATATCCACCACATCATCTTTATTCATTCCTCTGTTGATGGACATGTCCTGGCTATTGTAAATAGTGCTGCAGTGAACATTGGGGTGCATGTATCTTTTTGAATTATGGTTTTCTCAGTATCTGTGGTCTTTTTGATGCTAGCCATTTAGTGTGAGGTGATATCTCATTGTGGTTTTAATTTGCGTTTCTCTGATGATTAGCATTATTGAGCATCTCTTCACGTGCCTGTTGACCATCAGTATGTCTTCTTTGAAAAAATGTCTATTCAGGTCTTCTGCCCATTTTTTTTTAAGAACTTTTATTGAGATACATTTAACATACAGTAAACTGCATATATTTAGAGTGTACAATTTGGTATCCCAATCTCCCAATTCATTCCCCCCCAATCCTCCCCGCTTTCCCCACTTGGTGTCCATATGTTTGTTCTCTACATCTGTGTCTCTATTTCTGCCTTGCAAACCGGTTGATTTGTACCATTTTTCTGCCCATTTTTTAACTGGGTTGTTTGTATTTTTGATGTTGAGGTATATGAGCTGTTTATATATTTTGGATATTAACCCCTTATCAGTCTTCTCATTAGCAAATATTTTCTAATTTTAAAGGCTGTCTTTTTGTCAGTGGTTTTCTTTGCTGTGTAAAAGCTTTTAAGTCTGTCTAGGTCCCGTTTGTTTATTTTTGCTTTTATTTCCTTTGCTTTAGGAGACAGATGCAAGAAGATATTGCTACAGTTTATGTCAAAGAGTGTTCTGCCTGTGTTTTCTTCTAGGAGTTTTATGGTTTTCAGTCTTACATTTAGACCTGTAATCCATTTTGGATTTATTTTTGTATATGGTGTGAGAAAATGTTCTAATTTCATTCTTTTCATGTAGCTGTACAGTTTTCCCAGCACCACTTATTGAAGAGACAGTCTTTTCTCTATTGTATATTCTTGCCTCCTTTGTCATATATTAATTGACCTTAAGTGTGTGGGTTTATTTCTGGGCTCTCTATTCTGTTCCACTGATTTATGTGTCTGACTTTGTGCTGGTTTCATACTGTTTTGATTACTGTAGCTTTGTAGTATAATCTGAAGTCAGGGAGCATGATTCCTGCAGCTCTGTTTTTTCTCAAGATTGACTGTTCAGGGTCTTTTGTGTTTCCATACAAATTTCAAAATTGTTTTAGTTCTGTGAAAAATGCCATTAGTAATTTGGCAGGGAGTGCATTGAATCTGTAAATTGCCTTGGGTAGTATGGTCAACTTAACAATATTAATTCTTCCAGTTCTTGAACATGGTGTATCTTTTTATCTGTCTGTGTTGTCTTCAGCTTCTTTCATCAGTGTCTTACAGTTTTCTGAGTACAGGTCTTTTACGTCCTTAGGTAGGTTTATTCCTGGGTTTGTTTGTTTTTTGTTTTTTGTTTTTTTGTTTTTGATGCAATGGTAAATAGGATTGTTTCCTTAATTTCTCTTTCTGATAGTTTGTTGTTAGTGTATAAAATTGCAACAAATTTCTTCATATTAATCTTGTATCCTGCAACTTTACTGAATTCATTGATGTGCTCTGGTAGTTTTCTGGTGGCTTCTTTAGGATTTTCTATATATAGTATCATGTCACCTGTAAACAGTGACAGTTTTACTTCTTCCTTTCCAATTTGAATTCCTTTTATTTCTTTTTCGTGTCTGATTACTGTGGCCAGGACTTCTAATTCTGTGTTGCATAAAAGTGGTGAGAGTGGGCATCATTGGCTTGTTTCTGACCTTAGAGAAAATGCATTCAGCTTCACTGTTGAGTATGATGTTAAATGTGGGTTTCTTATATATGGCCTTTATTATGTTGAGTATGTTGCCTTTATGCCCACTTTCTGGATAGTTTTTATCATAAATGGCATTGAATTTTGTCAAAAGCTTTTTCTGCATCTATTGAGATGATCCTATGATTTTTATTCTTCAATTTGTTAATGTGACACATTAACAGATTTGCAGATATTGAAGATGTTTGCATCCCTGGGATAAATCCCACTTGATCATGGTGTAGGATTAAATGCATTGTTGGATTCGGTTTGCTAATATGTCATTGAGAATTTTTGCATTTATGTTCACCAGTGATTTTGGTCTGTAATTTTTTTTTTTTTTTATGATATCTTTGTCAGTTTTTGGTTTCAGGGTGATGCTGGCCTCATAGAGTGAGTTCAGAAGTGTCCCTTCCTCTGCAATTTTTTGAAATAGTTTGAGAAGATTAGGTGTTAACTCCTATTTGCATGTTTGGTAGAATTCACCTGTGGAGCCATCTGGTCCTGCATTTTTGTTTGTTGGGAGTTTTTTAATTACTCATTTTCATTACTGGTAGTTGGTCTGTTCATATTTTCTGTTTCTTCCTGGTTCACTCTTGGGAGATTGGACATTTCTAAGAATTTGTCCATTTCTTCTAGGTTGTCCCATTTTGTTGGCATCTAGTTGTTTGTAGTAATCTCTTATGATCTTTTGTATTTCTTTGGTGCTGGTTGTGACTTCTGTTTTTTCCTTTCTGATTTTATTGATTTGGACCTTCTCTCTTTTTTTCTTTATGAGTCTGGCTAAAGGTTTATCAATTTTGTTTGTCTTTTCAAAGAACCAACTTAGTTTCATCAGTCTTTTCTGTTGTTTTTTTAGTCTCTATTTTATCTATTTCTGCTCTGACCTTTCTTCTACTAACTTCTGGTTTTGTTTATGCTTTTTTTTTTCTTTTGGTTTTTTTTTTTTTTTTCTGATGCAGACCTTTTTTCTTTTAAAGTCTTTATTGAAATTATTACAATACTGTTTCTGTTTTATGTTTTGGTTTTTTGGCCCTGAGGCATGTGAGATCTTTGCTCCCCAACCAGGGATCAAACCCACACCTCCTGCATTGGAAGGTGACGTCTCAACCACTGGGCCACCAGGAAAGTCCCTGTTTGTGCTTTTTCTAGTTCTTTTAGGTGTAAGGTTAGGTTGTTTATTTGAGATTTTTCTTGTTTCCTGAAGTAAGCTTGTATCACTAACTTCCCTCTTAGAACTGCTTTTGCTGGATTGCTGTGTTTTTGTTTTCATTTGTCTCCAGGTATTTTTTAAATTCCTCTTTGATTTCTTCAGTAATCCGTTGATTGTTTAGCAGCATATTGCTTAACCTCTATGTGTTCACGTTTTTTGCAGTTTCTTTCTTGTACTTTATTTCTGGTCCCATAGTGTTGTGGTCAGAAAAGATGCTTGATGTGATTTCAATTTTCTTAAATTTACTGAGGCTTGTTTGTGGCCTAGTTTGTGATCTATGCTGGAGAATGTTCCATGTGCACTTGAAAAGAATGTGCATGCTGCTGCTTTTGGATGGAATGTTCTGTATTGATATCTGTTAAGCCCATCTGGTCTAATGTGTCATTTAAGGCTAGTGTTTCCTTATTGATTTTCTGTGAATAAGGCTAGGGTTTTCCTATTGATTTTCTGTCTGGATGATCTATCTGTTGATGTAAGTGGGCTGTTAAAGTCCCTACTATTACTGTGTTACTGTCAATTTCTCCCTCTATGTCTGCTAATATTTGCTTTATGTATTTAGGTGCTTGTATATTGGGTGCATATATATTTACAATTGTTATATCTTCTTGGATTGATCCCTTGATCGTTATATAATGTTCTCCTTTGTCTCTTGTAACAGTTTTTGATGTCTATTTTGTCTGATATGAGTATTGCTACCTGGTTTTCTTTTGATTTCCATTTGTGTGTGCATATGTGTGTATATATATATAAAATCGTATGTACATGTAAAACAATCATATATATGATTGTTTTAAGTGGCTGACCTCTCACTTTCAAATGTATTTTAACAACTCTGCATTTGTATTCTCCTCCCCTCATGATTACTGTTTTTGATATCTTACATGTTGTCTTGTGTATCCTTAACTGTTTATTGTGGATATAAATGATTTTGGCACTTTTGTCTTTTAACCTTACTAGCTTTGTGTGTGGATGATTTCCTACCTTTACTGTATGGTTACCTTTACCAATGAACTTTTTCATTTTGTAATTTTTACATTTCTAGTTATGGCCTTTTTTCTTTGCTTAGAGAAGTTCCTTTAACATTTGTTGTAAAGTTGGTTTGGTGATGCTGAACTCTTTCAGCTTTTGCTTGTTTGTAAAGCTTTTGATCTCTCCATCAAATCTGAACGAGAGCCTTGCTGCATAGAGTATTCTTGATGGTAGGTTTTTCCCTTTCATCACTTTAAATATATCCTGCCACTCTTTTCTGGCTTGCAGAGTTTCTGCTGAAAAGTCAGCTGATGGGCTTATGGGAGTTTTCTTGTATGTTATTTTTTTGCTTTTCCCTTGTTGGTTTTAATATTCTCTCTTTAATTTTTACCCTTAGAACTAGTGTGGCTTGTAGTCTGGGACTTCGCTATGCTTCCTGGACTTGGAAAGGACTTGTTTCCTTTCCCAGGTTAGGGAAGTTTTCAGCTATTATGTCTTCAAATATGTTATCAGCTCCTTTCTGTCTCCCTTATCTTTCTAGAACCTCATTAATGCGAATATTAGTGCACCTGATATTATCCTAGAGGTCTTTTAAAGTGTCCTCATTTGTTTCCATTTTTTAAAATTTGTTCAGTGTCAGTGATGTCCACTACTCTGTCTTCTAGCTCACAGATCCATTCCTCTGTATCATTTAGTCTACTTTTAATTCCTTCTAGTGTATTTTTTATTTCACTTATTGTATTTTTGGTTTCTATTTTGTTGTTCTTTATATTTTCTAACTCTTTGTTAAAAACTTCTAGCTTCTCTTTCTGTGCATCCATTCTTCTCCTGAGTTCTTTGATCATCTTTACAATCACTACTCTGAACTCCTTCTGTGGTAGATTGCCTGTTTCTGCCTCACTTAGTTCTTCTTGTGGGGCTTTATCATGTTCCTTTATCTGGAACATGTTCCTCTGTTGCCTCATTTTGCCTGAGTTGCTGTTTTTAGTTTTATATATCTGGTACATTGATTATGGTTCCCAACTTTGGAGAAGTGGTCTTTTGTTGGAAACATCCTATGTGTCCCAGCAGCATGTCTCCCTCTTGTCACCTGAGCTATATGCTCTAGAGGTTCCCCCTCTGGAGGACCGTGTGGGTCTTTCTGTTGTCATGGGCTGACTGTGTGGGCAGTCATACACTTGGTTGGCCCCCAGTCCAGTTGGTTGTCTTGTGCAGAGGCTGCCAGCTGCTGGTTGGCTGGTCATGAGGTGGCTAACTGCATAACCCCAGGGACCCCTGGGGCTTATGCTGGCTCAGTGGTGGGCAGAGTCAGGGTCTAGAGGACTCCGGGGCTGTTGCCTGCCCACTGGTAGGTGAAGCCAGGTCCTGGGTTAATGCTGGCCTACTGGTGGACAGAGCCAGGTCCTGGAGTCTGGTTGCAGACCCCAGGGGTCCCAGAGCTGGTGTCAGATTGCTGGGTGGGGGCAGTTCCTGACGCAGTTGGGTATGGGGTCCAGGGTGTCCTGAAGCTTATGTTGGCCTGCTAGTGGGCAGGGCTGGGGCCCAGCTGTTCCCAGTTCAGGGTCTGGCCTCTGATGGGAAGGCTGGGTCCATAAGTTGCAGGACTAGTGTTCTTGAGTCTGATGTCTATCCCCTGGTGGGAAAAGCTGGTCCAGAGGCTACAGAAGGCTCCCTGGAGGGCAGGCCAGAGCCCAGGGAATTCTGGGACTGGTACATGCCTACTGGTGGGTGAGCTGGGTGTTGGTCCCTCTGGTGAGTAGGTCCGTGTCCCAAGGCTGTGTCTGTAGGTTCATGGGATCTTAAGGCAGCCTGTCTGGTAATGGGTGGGGCTGTGTCCCTGCCTAGTTAGTTGCTTGGCCTGAGGTGTCCCAGCCTACAGGCTATTGGGTTGGGGCCATGTCTTGGTGCTAATGAGCTAGAGGTAGGATTCCACAGTGGCACTTGCCAGCACCTGGGTCCACATGGTAGAAGGAGCTCCTGAAAATGGCAGCGGCCAGTGTCAATGTTCACAGGGTGAGCTGCAGTTTCCTCTTGCCTCTCCAGGACTCTCTAAGATCAGCAAGTAGGTTTGGCTTAGGCTCCTCTCAAATTATTGCTTCTGTCCTGGGTCCCAGAGTAGATTTTGTTTGTGCCCTTTAAGAATGAAATCTCTATTTCCTGCACCCCTCTGGTATTCTCAGAAGTAATCTCCCCTGGCCTTCAAAGCCAAATGTTCTGGGAGCTCATCTTCCCAGTGCAGGACCCCCAGGCTGGGGAGCCTCTGTGGGACTCAGACCTCTCACTCCTTTGGGAGAACCTCTGCAATGTACTTATTCTCCAGTTTGTGGGTCACCCACCTGGGGTATGGACTTGACTATATTGCAGGTCTGCCCCTCCTAGCCATCTCATTATGGTTCTTTCTTTATGTCTTTAGTTGTAGAAAATCTTTTTTGGTAGGTTCCTATCTTTTTCTTCAATGGTGGTTCTGCATATGGTTTTGATTTTGGTGTGCCTGTGAAAGGAGGTGAGCTCAGAGTCTTTCTACTCTGCCATCTTGGCCATCTCCCTTCCCTAAACCTTTTATATAAGTAAGGAGAAATTGTTTCCTAACTATCTTGTAAACAGAATATACAACAGGATCTCATCATGATGCAAATCTGGCCTGCCCCTGGGGCCCAGTCACTGCTGCTCTGTGACTCTGAGTGGGCGAGGGGGTAATGAGGCCTCTACAAGAATTGGGGTTTGCTTTATAGGTGGCATGAGCAAGACTCCTTGTGGAGGAGTCTGGGATGAGAGACCTCTGGTGCGCAGGGTACCCTCAATACAGTATTAATGTAGTCACTGTACTGTACATTACATCCCCGTGACTTACTTATTTTATAACTGGAAGTTTGTACCTTTTGACAATCTTCACTCATTTGTTCTACTGAGAACCCTTTTTTTGGTGAATGAGATGTTATATATTTACTATATAGATACTTAATAGTTGAATTTTTTCTTCTTTTTTTTTTTTGGTCATGCCGTGCAGCTTTTGGGATCTCAGTTCCCTGACCAGGATTGAACCCAGGCCATGGCAGTGAAAGCCTGGAATCCTAGCCAGTAGGCCACCAGGGAACTCCCTGATTGAAATATTATTAATGCTTACAGTAAAAAAAGTTCACAATCTCTACAATGATAAAACAGTACATTCTAAAACAATCTGAAGATTGTTGAGAGATATTTGTGTAACTTTCAGTCTGACAAATTAAAAGTTCCAGATGATAGCTAAGCATGAGATTTTAGGAGAAATTCCATCAAAAAGAAAGAGCATATGAAATGGTTATTCAAGATGCTGAAGAAAAAAAGGACCCAGATAAAAGGGAATCAGTCTGTGGTACTGATGACAAATCCAGTATCATGAAATTGAAGACCAAGTTGTGAATTTTGACCATTATATCTTAGAGGATATTCATGTGAAATACGAAATTATGGAAGGAAATTCACATACTTAAAACTTTTTGATGTGAAAATGGCCATATCACACTGGATTGTGGAAAAGGAGAGCACAAAAAGATGTATTTGCTGATTCTTAAAAGGCATCAGATGAGTGTCAAAAATTTAAGAATACAGTGTTTTGGAATAAATTGTGTGAATTTGGGTATCTGTACAAGGTGAATTTTTCTGTATTTAGTGATTTTATCAGTTGACCATATTCGTAAACAGTGAGTTTTCAGGGTGCATTCTCATACCTTGGAAGTGAGTAATAAGTTTATGGTGAAAGTCTTTCTTTAAATTGAAGAAAGGATTGATAGTTATTCAGAGAGAGGAAGTAATGAATCCATTTTGTTTATAAGAAGTTTGTGTACTGTAGATTTCCAAGGGAGCAAAGTGGATATTCCCTCAATTTCAGAACTATTTTTAATATAGCTCTCTATCATTATAGAGCAGATATAAAGTATTAAGCATTTGAAAATTAGATAGATAAAACAGTTTCTTTCACCTACAAATCTTTGATTATGGTACCAGCGAAGACCTCTAGCTCAGAGATATACCCATGCAACAGTCAGCATTTCTAATACAGCCCTGGCACCTATTTTTCTAAAGCAAAGGAATGAAACTGTGTAAAATTTTGCTTTCAAGTTCTATAAATGATTCTGGGCTACAGAACTACATATTGCTATCTGGTAGTTATTAAAAGTAATTGGGGGCTTCCTAGGTGGCGCAGTGGTTAAGAATCTGCCTGCCAATGCAGGGGACACAGGTTCGGTCCCTGCTCCAGGAAGATCCCACATGCCATGGAGCAACTAAGCCCGTGTGCCAAAAAAAAAAAAAAAAAGTAATTGGTATTTCAAGCAATCAGACCAGCATAGTCCTATGATTATGTCACTCCTGATATTTTTATCCTCTGGGTACTAAACTCTTAGCTTTTAGTCTAACACTCAGCAATAAAAAAATTTTACTTTAATATTTTGTAGGTGCCCAAGGTCCTAAAGAAATGCAGTCTAAAAAAGCCTCAGCTCTACCATGTTCTGACTCACATGAAGAAGTGTTGAACCCTCCCTCATCTAGTTTTTTATCCAAGAGTAGGACATCCTTTGTTGAAGACAGTGAGTAGTAACGCATTGAGTTCTTGCGACCATTGCTGTGAGTTGGAGACAGTTGTTCCTGAGATAGTTGATGTTGCTTTTGGCCTTTCTACTTTTGTTACTCTACAATTAATGTGATTCTTTTTAGTTTTACATGAGCTCATTTATAAATGTTTGCAATTAATTATGAATTCAGATTTCTTCTTAAGATGGTCTTTGGTCATGTTTTGCATCTGCTATTTTATTATCGAAATCCTCTCCTCTCAAACAAAGACTTAAGGACAATAAGAGTGTCTGATACCTTAGTATATCAGTTATATATTAGTATATCAGGTCTTCAAATTATAATAACTTGAAAAATATTCTCATTTCATATTATCTCTAGAATTTTCATATGGTTAGTATCATATAAAGTCATTGTTAATGGCTATTTTTAATAACATGTGGATGAACCATAATTTATATAGCTATTCTTCAAGCCATTTAGGTTTTTAGTAATTTTTCGTTATTTTAAAGTAACTTTTTAGGAAACATTTTTACAATAATAACATTAAAATTACATTATTCCTGATTTAATTAGGTCCCTACTTGTTTACTGAGGATGAGTCCCTATTTTCATTGGGTTTTTCTGGTATGCCTTTTTTTTTTTTTTAATCAAGTTTAAGATATATTTCTCAGTAATGTGTGTGAACATGTTTATATAGGGTATGTATATATATAAAATGATTTATTTCTTAGAGTTCATCTTAATGTGCACTTTAATTTGTCCAACCAGCGGAAATTCCTTCTGTGGATATGATTCCAAGTGCTAGGAAGTTAGGGGAGCCTATCCAATCAGCTATTCCTTTACATCCACCTTACCACTCTTCAGAGCCTCGAGCCCCCTGCCCCATAGGAAAAGAATACTTGCGTTCAAGTCACTGCTCCCCTACCATGAATTCTACTGGAAAAGGCACAGCACTTTCTGTGGTAAGTGGAAAAGCTTGCTTTCAATTGGACAAAAGTCTATATATTTAAAAAGGTCTGTACTAGAATCGTAGTCAAGGATACTGCACTAATCAGAGCACTGTACTTAAAATTTACCTCTGTATACACCTGCATATTCTTACCCTAGGAAGATAGGGACAGGATGACTATGTGAAATACTAAGAGCCAACACATACTGAGTGTTTATTTTGTTCCAGGCACAGTTCTGTGTAATTTATAGGTATTGAATAAATTACTTCTTTACAGCACAGCTCTGGAGTAGGTACTATTTTTATTTCCTATGAAATAGAGAGTTTAAGAATCTTGTCTGAGGTCACATAGCAATTGTAGAATTAGGATTAGAATTCAGGCATTCTAGCTTCAGAACCCATATTGTATGTGTCTAATTAAGTAATTGCAATTTTTTAACATAGAAGAAAGTGTAAAAAATAATCTTTCATCCGTATTCCTATTATCCAGCATGAACTACTATTAACATGTTGACCTATTTGCTTCCACTCTTTCCTTCTTTGAAAATAAAATCCTTTTTTATACAGTCATCCTGTCCTATCTTCTTAGCAGCAACAACACTCAGGCATATGCCAAGGGTAAATTATAAACAATGATACACTCTCATTATTAAAAATTCAAACATGATACACTCTCATTATTAAAAATTCAAACAATGCCAAAAAAGTACAGTTAGCATTAGGTGACCATCGTTCTAAACATTCTGTGCATCTGTTTAGATAGGAGAGTGGATGGATAAAAAGAGAAAAAAGGGATCATAGGAAAATGGTTACATTTGGGGGTGGCTTGCAGGGGTGGTGGAAGGGCTTCTGAGTTGCTGGTAATATTCTTTTTCTTTACCTGGGTGGCAGTTAAGTGGGAATATTCATTTTGAAATAATTCTTGAACAGGACACTAACTTCAATTTTTAAAGTTTTTTTAAAATGTGATTATAGTTGTTATTTACTAAAAGGTATTTAATTTTACTTTGTTAGAAAAAAAAGACACTCAAGTGAAATTGAAGAGGTTGTGAAACATCAAATGTTTCTTCACCATAGGAAATATTTTCCATGAGATTCCCTCTAAGGTTAAGAAATAAATTGTTTAAAATGTTGAGTCTGTATTCGTATTTTGGAGGTTTTGGCTTTGTTTCCATTTGGGGCAGTTTATGTTGGCTTCTTGATGTGAAAGATAATGACTTTAATACTTTCCACCTGTGATTTGATCTTTTTTTTTTTTCCTTGTCCAGGTATAGCTGTAACCCCCAAATATTCATATTTGAGAACATCTCACTTGCCTTTATATTTGAATGGCATCCCAAGCCATACTTTTTCTTTGAGTACAAGTTTATAGATACTGCTCCATTCCTTTGGCATTGGAGATCAATGAAATGTTTTTGACAAATGTGTTTTTTAAAAAAGCAAAAGTGGAGAATAAAAGGATCTAGCTTTGTGTCACAGGTTCTTCCTTCCCATCACACCCAAAATGTTCTTATTTTTGTGTCTTTCTTATATCTTTTTAAAATGAACTCTCCTCTGTTTTTAATAGGAACCAGATAACAGAGTTTCCTTAACTTCCGAGTTAACTAAAGATAGCAAACAGGAAATGTATCCAGCTCAGGTCCAAGGCCCTAGGACAAGGAAGCTTCCCAAAGGAAAAAGGTAACATTACTGTAGGTTTCAAGTGTTTACAATCTGTCTGCAAATGGATTTGAAGAGTTAAGGGTATACTCTCCAGATTTGCTCTGAAGACCAGTATGAAATATTTGGTAAAGCATGTATTACAGTTTTTGTTTTGTTTTTATAAATTTATTTATTGGCTGTGTTGGGTCTTTGTTGCTGTGTGCAGGCTTTCTCTAGTTGCGGCAAGCAGGGGCTACTCTTCATTGTGGTGCGCAGGCTTCTCATTGCAATGGCGTCTCTTGTTGCAGAACGCAGACTCTAAGCATGTGGGCTTTAGTAGTTGTGGCACATGGGCTCAACAGTTGTGGCTCGTGCTCTAGAGCTCAGGCTCAGTAGTTGTGGCGCACAAGCTTAGTTGCTCCGTGGCATGTGGGATTTTCCCGGAGCAGGGATCGAACGCATATCCCATGCATTAGCAAGAGGATTCTTAACCACAGTGCCACCAGGAAAGTCCCTATTACAGTTGTTTTGAACTAAGTAATGTACACTTGTCTACCTAAGTGTCACAAGGTCATTTTTATTACAGATATGAAAACAGAGCTGCAGTCTCATCCTGGGATTCACCTTTCTCCCAGAGGGCAGAAAAGAGGTTAACAGAACAAGAATTACATGCAGTATCAGAGAAATTATCTCAGCGCCTCTCTGAACTAGATTGGGCAAGTCTTGTTTTTTTATCTGTATTGAGATTGCCATAGTTGGTGAGCATTTAAGTGGTTTCTCAATTGAAGGTGAGAGTTAACCTAAGGTACTAGGAAGTTAATTGTGTCTTAGTTACTGTGAAAATGTTCCATAAATCAAGGAGGTAGGACATAGAATGAGAAATGATCTCCTAGCCTTTTGTGATATAACCAAATTTGGTACAGATTTATCCAAATTTTTAACGAATCCTGATGAAAACTTAATTGATAATTTAGCATAAATGATTATATTAAACTATATATCTATTTAGATACATGTTTATTGTTTCTCTTTGTCACTAAAGACACATTTGGTATAAAATTAGATGGATCCCTGATTTTCACAAAATACTGTAGTTTGGGAGTATCATTAAATAAATATGTTAAATCCCTATGTGACTTACTCTTAAGTTTATTGAAGCTGAATAGCCCCTGGCACTGATATATATCCTTTAGAAATTGTGCATATGCATCTAACAACTTGTGTCTAAACTTGTGCTAATTATCAGAAAAATCTTTTTAAAGGTTATATCTGTCTAATCCTTCCAACTTGCATTCTGCTGAAATCAATGAAAGATGTTAAAAAGAATTTTCTTAATAGATGTTAAAAAGTGCCCTGGGTGATCGAGTTAAAGAAAAGACTGGCTGTGAAGAGGAGAATATTGGAAATGAAGAGGTGGAAAGTGGAACTGACGAGACACTGTCTCAGCATAGTGACAGCATCATGGAGTGCGGGCCGAAAAAACGAAGGCCAGGTACCTATCTCAGGCCAGGTTGAGGACGTCCCCAGGAACTACTTAGCCACTCTGCTCTAATGACTGGCTTTCTTATTTAAATATTTCAGAAATATGTGAAAGCATCAAAAATAATATCAAATATCTGTATCTTTACCATCTAGAGGTAGCAGACGTTAACAATTTTATTTGCTTTACACCTTTTGTTTTTAAGAAAGTTAAGATCTCCTCTGTCCTCCCCACATTCTTTTTCTTTTCCTCAGAGAAATTACTCTCTGAAAGTTGGTATCTTTTCTTCATATCCCTGTTTTTATTTATTTTTAACTTTTTTTTCCAGTTTTATTGAGATGTAATTGACTTATAACATTGTATCATGTAAAGTGTACAACATAATGATTTGATATGTATATATTGCAAAATGATTACCACAGTAAGTTTAGTTAACATCTGTTACCTTACATACTTTCAGTTTTTTTATGTGATGATAATTTTTAACATCTAATCTCTTAGCAACTTTCAAAAACACAATGCAGTATGGTTAATTATAGTCACCATACTGAACATTATATTCTGAGAACTTATAACTGTAAGTTCTACCTTTTGAACACCTTCACACATTTCACCCATCCTCATACCCCCTACCTCTGGCAACCACCAAAAAGTATTTGTCTTCCTCTCTCTGACTTATTTCACTTAGCATAATGCACTCAAGGGCCATCCATGTTGTGCAAGAGGTAGAATTTCCTTCTTTTTTATGGCAGAATAATATTTCATTGTATATATATTACATTTTCTTTATCCATTTATCCAGTGACTGAAAACTTTGTTGGTTGCATGTCTTTGCTGTTTCCCAAAATCATTTATTAAAGAGGCTATCCTTTCTCCATTGTATGTTCTTGGCTCCTTTATCATAAATTAATTGACCGTATATTCATGGGTTCATTTTTGGGCTCTCTATTCTGTTCCCTTAAGCTATGTGTCTGTTTTTTTTTTTTTTTTTTTTTTTGTCAACATCGTATTGTTTCGATTACTATAGCTTGGTAATACAGTTTGAAATCAGGAAATGTGATGGCCTCCAGCTTTGTTCTTTTTTCTCAGGATTGTTCCAAACAAATTATATGATTGTTCTATTTCTATGAAAAATGCCATTGGAATTTTGATAGGGTTTGCATTGAGTTTGTAGATCACTTTGGGGAATATGCACATTTTAACAATATTAATTCTTCCAATCCATGAACATAGAACATCTTTACATTTATTTGTGTCTTCTTTAATTTCTTTCATCAGTGTCTTACAGCTTTCAGTGTACAGGTCTTTCACCTCCTTGGTTAAATTTATTCCAGGTATTTTATTCTTTCCGAAGCAATTGTAAGTGGGATTTTTCCTTAATTTCTTTTTATTTTTTTAAAGAGGAGAAAAACAAAAGTTTAGTAACATGTATATGTGGGAGAGACCTAGAAGAACTGAGTAACTCCAACTTCTCTGATAGTTTGTTAATAACGTATAGAGTTGCAGCTGATTTTTGTACAGTTGACCCTTGGATTTGAACTGCACAAGTCCACTTATACATGGATTTTTTTCAGTAAATATGTACTACAGTACTACATCGTCAATGTCAGTTGAATTCATTGATGCAGAACTGTGGATATGGAGCACTGTAAAGTTATACTCAGAGTTTTGGCTGCGTGGGGTTGGTGCCTTGAACAACTGTATGTTGATATTTTAGCTTGCAATTTTACTACATTCATTAGCTCTGACAGTTTTGGTGGCTTCTTTAGGGTTTTTTATATGTAATATGTCATCTGTAAATAGTTAAACTTCTTCCTTTCTGATCTGAATGTGTTTTAT
This sequence comes from Hippopotamus amphibius kiboko, assembly GCF_030028045.1. NCBI lineage: Eukaryota > Metazoa > Chordata > Mammalia > Artiodactyla > Hippopotamidae > Hippopotamus > Hippopotamus amphibius. The sequence continues at coordinate 47,581,085 of NC_080202.1, read as the reverse complement.
TTCTTTTTCTTGCCTAATTGCTCTGTCTAGGACTGCTAGTACTATGTTGAATAAAAGTGGCAATAGCAGACATCATTGTCTTGTGCTTGATCTTAGAGGAACTGCTTTCAGCTTTTCACTGTTGAATATGTTAGCTACGGACTTGTCATATATGGCATTTATTATGCTGAGGTACACTTCTATATCCAGTTTGTTGAAAGTTTTTATAATGAATAGATGTTGAATTTTGTTAAATGCTTTTTCTTCGTTTATTGAGATGATAACATGATTTTTATTCTTTGTTAACATGGTGTATCACAGTGACAGATTTATGAATGTTGAACTATCCTTGCATTTTTCCAGAATAAATCCCATTTGATCATGGTGCATAATACTTGCAGTATACTGTTGAATTCGTTTGCTACTATTTTGCTGAGGCTTTTTGCATGTATGTTCATCAGGGATATTGGTCTGTAATTTTCTTTTTTTTGGGGCATCTTGTCTGGTTTTGGTTTTAGGGTAATGTAGGCCTTGTAAAATAAGTTTGGAAGTGTTACTTTTATTTTTTGGAAAGGTTTGAGAAGGATTGATATAAATTTTTTTTTAATATTTATTTGGTTGGCTGCGTCTTAGTTGTGGCAGGCAAACTCTTAGTTGCGGCATTCATGTGGGATCTGGTTCCCTGACCAGGGATTGAACCCAGGCCCCCTGCATTGGGAGTGTGGAGTCTTAACCATTGCATCACCAGGGAAGTCCCTTAATTCTTTAGATGTTTGGTAGAAGTCACCAGTGAAGCCATCTGGTTCCTTGACTTTTTTTTTTTAATTTTTATTTTATATTCGAGTATAGTTGATTAACAATGTATTAGTTCCAGGTGCACAGCAAAGTGATTCAGTTATACATATACATGTATCTGTTCTTTTTAAAATTCTTTTCCCTTTTAGGTTATTACAGAATATTGAGTAGCGTTCCCTGTCCTATACAGTAGGTCCTTGTTGGTTATGTATTTTAAGTATAGCAGTGTGTACATGTCAGTCCCAAACTCTCAACCTGTCCCTCCCCCCAGCCCTTCCCCCTGGTAACCATAAGTTTATTCTCGAAGTCTGTGAGTCTGCTTCTGTTTCATAAATAAGTTCATTTGTATTTTTTTTGTTTAGATTCCACATATAAGCAATATCGTATGCTATTTGTCTTTCTCTGTCTGACTTACTTCATTTAGTATGATAATCTCCAGGTCCATCCATGTTGCTGCAAATGGCATTATTTCATCCTTTTTTTATTGCTGAGTGATATTCCATTGTATATACATATACCACATCTTCTGTATCCATTCATCCGTCAGTGGACATTTAGGTTGCTTCCATGTCTTGGCTATTGTAAATGGCACTGCAGTGAACATTGGGGTGCATGTATCCTTCCAAATCATTGTTTTTCTCTGTATATATGTGCCCAGGAGTGGGATTGCTGGATCATATGGTAGCTCTTTTTTTTAGTTTCTTAAGGAACCACCATACTGTTGTCCGTAGTGGTTGTATCATTTTACATTCCCACCAACAGTGTAGGAGGGTTCCCTTTTCTCCACCCCCTCTGCAGCATTTATTGTTTGTAGACTTTGATGATGGCCATTCTGACTGGTGTGAGGTAATACCTCATTGTAGTTTTGATTTGCGTTTCTCTAATAATTAGTGATGTTGAGCATCTTTTCATTTGCCTCTTGGCCATTTGTATGTCTTCTTGGAGAAATGTCTGTTTAGGTCTTCTGCCCATTTTCTGATTGGGTTGTTTGTTTTTTGATATTGAGCCACATGAGCTGCTTGTAAATTTTGGAGATTAATTCCTTTTTGGTCGTATTGTTTGCAAATATTTTCTCACATTCTGTGGATTGTCTTTTTGTTTTGAGTATGGATTCCTTTATTGTGCAAAAGCTTTTGAGTTTAATTATGTCCCATTTGTTTATATTTTTTATTTCCATTACTCTAGGAGACAGATTGAAAAAGATATTGCTGTGATTTGTGTCAAAGAGTGTTCTGCCTGTGTTGTCCTGTAAGAGTTTTATATTGATAGTATCTGGTCTTACATTTATTTATTTATTTTTAATTATTTATTGGCTGCACTGGGTCTTTTGCTATGGGTGGGCTTTCTCTAGTTGCAGCAAGTGGGGGCTACTCAGTTGTGTACAGGCTTCTCATTGTGGTGGCTTCTCTTGTGGAGCACAGGCTCTAGGTGTGTGGGCTTCAGTAGTTGTGGCATGAGGGCTCAGTAGTTGTGACTCATAGGCTCTAGAGTGTGGGCTCAGTAGTTGTGGTACACGGGCTTAGTTGCTCCACAGCATTTGGGATCTTCCCAGCCCAGAGCTCGAACCCTTGTGCCCTGTATTGGCAGGATTGTTAACCACTGTGCCACCAGGGAAATCCCTTGGTCTTACATTTAGGTCTTTAAGCCATTTTGAGTTTATTTTTGTATATGGTGTTAGAGAATGTTCTAATTTCATTTTCTTACATGTAGCTATTCAGTTTTTCAAGCACCATTTAATGAAGAGACTATCTTTCCTCCATTGTGTATTATTGCCTCCTTTGTTGTAGGTTAATTAACCATAGGTGCATGGGTTTATTTCTGGGCTTTCTATCTTGTTTTTGTGCCAGTACCATTCTGTTGTGATGACTGTAGCTTTGCATCAACAGTATAGTCTGAAGTCAGGGAGCCTGATTCCTCCAGCTCCATTTTTCTTTCTCAAGATTGCTTTGGCTATTCAGGGTCTTTTGGGTCTCCATACAGATTTTAAGATTTTTTTGTTCTAGTTCTGTGAAAAATGCCATTGGTAATTTGGTAGGGATTGCACTGAATCTGTAGATTGCTTTGGCCAGTATAGTCATTTTGACAATATTGATTATTCCAATCCAAGAACATGGTGTATCTTTTCATCTGTTTCTGTCATCTTTGGTTTCCTTTATCAGCATCTTATAGTTTTAGGAGTTTACAGGTCTTTTACCTCCTTAGGTAGCTTTATTCCTAGGTATTTTATTCTTTTTGGTGCAGTGGTAAATGGGATTGTTTCCTTAATTTCTTTTCCTGATTTTGTTAGTGTATAGAAGTGCAACAGATTTCTTGTATTAATTTTGTGTCCTGCAACTTCACCAAATTCATTGATGAGTTATAGTAGTTTTCTGGTAGCATCTTTAGGATTTTTCTGTATAGTATCATATTATCTGTAAACAGTGACAGTTTTACTTCTTTTCCAGTTTGGATTCCTTTTATTTCTCTTTCTTCTCTGATTGCCATGGCTAGGACTTCCAAGGCCATGTTGAATATAAGTGGCGAGAGTGGACATCCTTGTCTTCTTCCTGATCTTAGAGGGAATGCTTTCAGTTTTTCATTGTTGAATATGATGTTAGCTATAGATTTGTCATATTGAGATGTGTTCCCTCTGTGCCCACTTGCTGGAGAGTTTTTATCATAAATGGGTATCAAATTTTGTCAAAAGCTTTTTATGCATCTATTGAGATGAAAATATGGCTTTTATTCTTCAATTTGTTGATGTGGTGTATCACACTGATTGATTTGCAGATATTGAAAAATCCTTGCATCCCTGAGATAAATTCCACTTGATCATGGTGTATGATCCTTTTAACGTACCGTTGGATTTGGATTGCTAGTATTTTATTGAGGATCTTTGTGTCTATGTTCATCAGTAATATTGGCCCGTAATTTTCTTTTTTCTGTGGTATCTTTGTCTGGTTTTGGTGTCAGGGTGATCGTGGCCTCATAGAATGAGTTTGGGAGTGTTCCTTCTCCGGCAGTTTTTTTGGAATAGTTTGAGAAGGATAGGTGTTAACTCTTCTCTGTATGTTTGATAGAATTCACCTGCGAAGCCATCTGGTCCTGGGCTTTTGTTTGTTGGGAGTTTTTAAATCACAGTTTCAATTTCACTACTTGTGATTGGTTGGTTCATGTTTTGAATTTCTTCCTGGTTCATTCTTGGGAGATTGTACCTTTCTAAGAATTTGTCCATTTCTTCCAGGTTGTCCATTTCATTGGCATACAGTTGCTTATTTCAGTCTCTTATTTCTGTGGTGTCTGTTGTAACTTTTTTCATTTCTAATTTCATTGATTTGAGCTCTGTCCCTGTTTTTCTTGATGAGTCTGGTTAAAGGTTTTATCAATTTTGTTTATCTTTTCAAAGAACCAGCTTTTAGTTTCATTGATCTTTTCTATTGTTTTCTTTGTTTCCATTTCATTTATTTCTGCTCTGATCTTTGTGATTTCTTTCCATTTACTAAAACTCTCGGTTTTGTTTGTTCTTCTTTCTATAGTTGCTTTAGTTGTAAGGGTAGGTTGATTATTTGTGATTTTTCTTGTTTCCTAAAGTAAGATTGTATCGCTATAAACTTCCCTCTTGGAGCTGTTTTGCTGAGTCCCATGGGCTTTGGGTCATCGTGCTTTCATTTCCATTTGTCTGTAGGTATTATTTGATTTCCTCTGATTTCTTCAGTGATCCTTTGGTTGTTTAGGCATATTGTTTAGCCTCCACGTGTTTGTGTTTTCTACAATTTTTTTCTTGTAGTTGATTTCTAATCTCAGCATTGTGGTTGGAAAAGATGCTTGATATGATTTCAGTTTTCTTAAATTTACCAAAATTGGTTTGTAATCCAGCATGCAATCAATCCTGGAGAATGTTCCATGTGTATTCTGTTGCTTTTGGATGAAATGCTCTGTAAATATCCATTAAGTCCATCTGGTCTAATGTGTCTTTTAAGGCCTGTGTTTCCTTATTGATTTTCTGTCTGGATAATCTGTCCACTGATGAAAGTGGGGTGTTAAAGTCCCTTCCTATTGTGTTACTGTTGATTTCTCTTTTTATGGCTGTATTTGCCTTATATATTGAGGTGCTCCTACATTGGGTGCATAGGTATGTACAGTTGTTATATCTTCTTTTTGGATTGATCCCTTGATCATTATGTAGTGTCCTTCTTTGTCTCTTATAACAGTCTTTATTTTAAAAGTCTGTTTTGTCTGATATGAGTATTGCTATTCCAGCTTCCTTTTGATTTCCATTTGCATGGAATACCTTTTTCTATCCCCTCACTTTGTCTGTATGTGTCCCTAGATCTGAAGTGGGTCTCTTAATCAGCATATGTATGGGTTTTGTTTTTGTATCCATTCAGCCAGTCTATGTCTTTTGGTTGGAGTGCTTAATCCATGTATGTTTAAGGTAATTATTGATATGTATGTTCTTATTGCCATTTTGTTAATTGTTTTGGATTTGCTTTTGTAGGTCTTTTTTCTTACCTTCCTCTTTTGTTCTCTTGTGATTTGATGACTAACTTTAGTGTTGTGTTTGGATTCCTTTTCTTTTTTGTGTATCTATTGTAGATTTTCAGTTTGTGGTTACCATGAGGTTTCGATACAGCAGTCTATATGTAAACAAGATTGTGTTATGTCACTGGTCTTTTAATTTCAAATGCATTTCCAATATCATACATTTTTGCTCTCCTCTTCTCACAATTGGCTGGTTTTGATATGATATTTGGGTGTGGATGATTTCCTACTTTTACTAAATGTTTGCCTAATGGTGAGCTTTTCTGTTTGTATATTTCTTATTTCTAGTTGTAGTCTTTTGTTTTCCACCTAGAGAATTTACTTTAGCGTTTGTTGCAAAGCTGGTCTGGTGGTCCTAAATTCTCTTAGCTTTTGCTTGTCTGTAAAGCTTTTGATTTCCTCATCGAATCTGAATGAGAGCCTTGCTATGTAGAGTATTCTTGGTTGTAGGTTCTTCCCTTGCATCACTTTAAATATATCGTGCCACTCCCTTGTGGCCTGCAGAGTTTCTGCTGAGAAACCAGTTGATAACCTTATGGGAGTTCCTTTTTATGTTATTTGTTGCTTTTAATATTTTTTTCTTTGTCTTTATTTTTTGTCAGTTTGATTACTTAATGTGTCTCGGCATGTTCTTCCTTGGGTTTATCCTGCTTGGGACTCTCTGCACTTCCTGGACTTGGGTGACAGTTTCACATTAGGGAAGTTTTCAGCTGAAATGTCTCCAAATATTTTCTCAGGTCCTTTCTCTCTCTCTTCTCCTTCTGGGACCCCTGTGATGCAAATGTTGGTGCATTTAATGTTGTCCCAGATGTCTCTTAGACTGTCCTCATTTCTTTTCATTCTTTTTTATTATTCTGTTCCTTGGCAGTGATTTCCACCATTCTGTCTTCCAGCTCACTTATTCGTTCTTATGCCTCACTTATTATGCTATTGATTCCTTCTAGTGTATTTTTCATTTCAGTTATTGTATTGTTCTTCTCTGTTTGTTCTTCAGTTCTTCTAAGGTCTTTGTTAAACATCTCTTGTATCTTCTCAACCTGTGCCTCCATTCTTTTTCTGAGATCTTAGATCATCTTCACTGTCATTACTCTGAATTCTTTTTCAGGTAGATTGCTTATATCCACTTCACTTAGTTGTTCTTCTTGGATTTTATTTTGTTCCTTCATCTGGGATGTATTCCTCTGACATGTCGTTTTGTCTAACTTTCTGTGATTGCAGTTTCCATTCCACAGGCTGCAGGGTTTTAGCTCTTCTTGCTTCTGCTGTCTGCCTCCCTGGTGGATGAGGCTGTCTAAGAGGCTCATGTAGACTTCCTGGTGGGAAGGGCTGTTTCCGGCTCACTGCTGTGCTGGGTGGAGCTGGGTCTTGTCCCTCTGGTCAGCTGGGCCATAGCAAGGGGTGTGTTTAGCGGACAGCTGTGTGCTCAGGAAGACTCTTAAGCAGCCCACCTGCTGGTGAGTGGGGCTGTGTTCCTGCCCTCTCAGCCATTTGGCCTGAGACATCCCAGCATTGGAGCCCACAGGCTTTTGGGTAGGGCCGGGTCCTGGCAAGAAAATGGCAGCCTCTAGGAGGGCTCATACCAAGTACTTCCCAGAACTACCTCTGCCTGTGTCTTTGTCCCCAAAGTGAACCACGGCCACCCACTGCCTTTGCAGGAGACCCTCTAATACTAGCAGGTAGGTCTGGCCCAGTCTCTTATGAGGTCACTGCTTTTTTCCCTGGGTCCTGGTGCACACAAGACCTTGTGTGCACCCTCCAAGGGTGGAGTTTCTGTTTCCCCCAGCCCTGTGGGATTCCTGTGATCAAACCTTCAAAGGCAGATTGTCTGAGGGTTCTTCCTCCTGTTGCCAAAACCACAGGCTTGGATACCTGTCATGGGGCTCAGAACTTTCACTCCTGTAGGAGAACTACTGTGCTATAATTATTTTCCAGGTGTGGGTCACGCACCTGGCAGGTATGGGATTTGATTTTATCATGATTGTGCCCATCCAGCCATCTTGTTGTAGCTTCTTCTTTGTCTTTGGTTGTGTAGGGTATCTTTTTGGGTAGGTTCCAGCATTTTTTTGTCAATGGTTGTTCAGCTATGAGTTGTGATTTTGGTGTTTTCGTCAGAAGAGGGGAGCTCATATCCTTCTACTTCACCATCTTGGCTCTGCCTGGTCCTTGACTTTTTATTTGTTGGGAGGTTATTATTGATTTAATTTTCTTACTTGTAATTGGTCTGTTCACATTTCTGTTTCTTCGTGATTCGTTGTTGGTATATTGTATGTTTCTAGGAATTTACCCATTTCTTCTAGGTTGCCTGATTTGTTGGTGTAAAATTGGTAATAGTATTTTCTTATGATCTTTTCTATTTCTGTGTTGTTGGTTGTAATGTCTCCTCTTTCATTTCTAATTTTGAGTCCTCTTTTTTTCTTAAGTCTATCTAAAAATTTGTCTATTTGGTTTATCTTTTAAGAAAACTAACTCTAGTTTCATTGACCTTTTTTATTGTCTTTTTAGACTTTATTTCATTTATTTCTGCTCTGATAATTGTTATTTCCTTCCTTCTACTAACTTTGCCCTTTGTCCTTTTTCTAGGTCCTTGAGGTATAAAGTAGGTTGTTCATTTGAGATCTTCATTGAGTTTTTTTTCCAGTTTTATTAAGATATAATTGACATACAGCACTGTGTAAGTTTAAGATATTACAGTGTAATGACTCAACTTACGTATATTGTGAAATGATTGCCACAAGATTAGTTAACATCCATTATCTCATATAGATACAAAAGAAAAAGAAAAAAAAATTTCCCTTGTGATGAGAACTCTTAATATGTTACTTTCTTAACTTGCAACTATGCCATTACAGCAGTGTTAACTATAGTCATCATGCTGTACATTACATCCCTAGTACTTATTTTACAGCTGGAACTTTGTACCTTTTGACCAGTTCCCCAACCCCTCACCCCTTGCCTCTAGTAACCACAAATCTGATCTCTTTTTATATGAGTTAGGGTTATTTATTTATTTTTAATTTCTACATTTAAGTGAGTTTGGTTTCTTTTTTTTTTTCAGTTACATATACAAGTGATTTCATATAGTGTTGTCTTTCTGATTTATTTTACTTAGCAAAATGGAATCGAGGTCCATCTGTGTTGTCACAAATGGTGGAATTTCCTTCTTTTTTATGACTGAATAATATTCCATTGTATGTATATAGTACATTTTCTTTATCCATTCATCTGTCAGTGGACATTTGTTGTTCCATATCTTGGTTATTGTAAATAATGCTGCTATGAACATGGGGAAACAAATATCTCTTTAACATAGTGTTTTTGTTTCCCTTGTATATATTCCCAGAGGTCAAATTGATGGATCATATGGTAATTCTATTTTCAGTTATTTGAGAACCCTCCATATTGTTTTCGATAATGGCTGTACCAATTTAAAATCCCACCAACAGTGCACAAAGGTTTCCTTTACTCCACTTCCTTACCAACACTTGTTACCTCTTTTTGATGATAGTCATTCTAACAAGGTGTGAGGTGATATCTCACTAGTTTTAATTTACATTTTCCTAATGATTAGTGCTGTTGAGCACCTTGTCATGTACCTATTGGCCATTTGTGTATCTTCTTTGGAAAAATGTCTCTTCAGGTCTTTTACCCATTTTTATTTTATTTTATTTTTTTTTTTGGCACACGGGCTTAGTTGCTCCGTGGCATGTGGGATCTTCCTGGAGCTAGGATCGAACCCATGACCTCTGCATTGGCAGGCGGATTCTTAACCATTGCGCCACCTAGGAAGCCGTTACCCATTTTTAAATTGAAATATTTGGGTTTTTTTTGCTATTGTGTTGTATGAATTCTTTATATATTTTGTATAGTAACCCTTTATGACATACCTGATTTGCAGATTTTTTTTCCATTCTGTAGGTGTTTTTTTTTTTCATTTCTTTGATCATTTCTTTTGCTGTTCAGAAGAATCTTACTTTGATACAGTTCCACTTGTTTTGTTGCTTGACTTTAGGTGTCATATCTTTGTTTTTTAATGTAGGCATTTATTGCTATGAATGTCCTCATAACTTTTTGCTGCATAAGTTCTGAAATATTGTATTTCCATTTTCATTTTTCTCAAGATTTTAAAAACTTCTCTTTTGATTTCTTTGACTGACTGGTTGAAGTATGATGTTGCTTAATCTCCATGTATTTGTGAATTTCCCATTTTCTTCTTGTAATTGATTTCTAGTTTCATATTATCATGGTCAGAAAAGATGGTTGATATGATTTCAGTCATCTAAAATTCTCAAAGACTTGTTTTGTGGCCTAACATATGACTTATCCCAGAGAATGTCCCATGTGCATTTGAGAAGAATGTATATTCTGCTGCTTTAGCATAGAATTTTCTTTAAGTATCTGTTATTTGGACTAACATGGAATTTAAGTCCAGTATTTCCTTACTGATCTGTCTGCATAATCCATCCACTGTTGAAAGTGAGGAATCAAAGTCCCCTACTATTTTTGCACTATTATTTCTCCTTTTAGGTCTGTTAATATTTGCTTTATACATTTAGATGCTCCTATGTTAAGTGCAAAAAACTTACATAGAATTATATACTCTTTATGAATTGACACTTTTATCATTGTATAATGATCTTATTTGTCTCTTATTATAGTCTTTGTCTTAAAAAGTCTATTTTGTCTGTTCGAAGTATAGCTATACCAGCTTTCTTTAGGTTTCCATTTGTATGGAATCTCTTTTTCCATCCCTTCACTGTCAGTCTGTGTGTGTCCTTTAAAGATGAAGTGAGTCTCTTGTAGGCAGCACATAGTTGGGTGTGTTTTTTTTTAACCCATTCAGCTACTCTTGTGCTTTGATTGAAGAATTTAGTCCATTTACATTTAAAGTAATTATTTACTGATCGATAGTCTTTTTTTTCTTTTTAAAGTCTTTATCGAATTTGTTACAGTATTGCTTCTGTTTTATGTTTTATTTTATCCATAAGGCATGTGGGGTCTTAGCTCCTGAACTAGGGATGGAACCTGCACCCCCTGCATTGGAAGGTGAAGTCTTAACCACTGGACTACTGGGGAAATCCCTGATAGATATGGTCTTTTTTTTTTTTTTAAGATTTATTTTATTATTTATTTTTATTTTTGGCTGCTTGAATCTTCGTTGCTGTGCACAGGCTTTCTCTAGTTGTGAGCTCTTCATTGTGATGCTCAGGTTTCCCATTGCAGTGGCTTCTTGTTACGGAGCATGGGCTCTAGGTGTGTGGGCTCAGTAGTTGCGGTGCATAGCCTTAGTTGTTCTATGGCATGTGGGATCTTCCCAGCCCAGGGATCAAACCCATGTCCCCTGCACTGACAGATGGATTCTTAGCCACTGCGCCACCAGGGAAGCCCGATATGGTCTTAATGTTGCCATTTAATTGTTTTCTGGCTGCTTTTAATTCCTTTGTTCCTTTCTTGTCCTCTTGCTCTCTTCCTTTGTGATTTGAGGATTTTCCCTAATTGTAAGCTTAGATTTCTTTCTCTTTATGTTTTGTGTATCTGTTATAAGTTTTTGCTTTGTGGTTACCATAAGGCTTATATAAAAAGCATATATAACAGCATATTTTAAGCTTATAACTTTAGTATGCATTTGAACTTAAGTTCTACATTTTTACTCTCCCTTCACATTTTATGTTTTTGATGTCACATTTTACATTTTTCCCTTGTATATACATTAACAAATTATTGTACTTAGTTATTTTTACTATTTTTGTTCTTTAACCTTCATATTAGATTTGGTATGTGACTTACCAGCATTGTAACGTGAGTGTTTTGAATTTAAATATTTATTTACCTTTACCAGTGAGATTTACCCTGTTCCTGTATGTTTTCCTGTCACTAATTACCACCCTTTCATTGCAGCTTGAAAAAGTCCCTTTAAGGGAATTCTCTGGTGGCCTAGTGATTAGAATTCCTGGCTTTCACTGCTGTGGCTTGGGTTCAGTCCCTGCTTGGGGAACTGAGAACCCACACATTGCATGGTGCAGTGCAGCAAAAAAAAAAAAAAAAAAAAAAAATCCCTTTAAAATTTTTTGTAAGGCTGTTCTAATATTGATGAACTCCTCATTTATTCAGCTTTTGCATGTCTGGAAAGCTCTTTATCTCTCCTTCAGTTCTGAAGGATAGCTTTTGCTGGGTAGAGTATTTTTGGTTGCAGTTTTTCTTTCAGCAATTTGAATATATTTTGCTGTTCTCTCCTAGCCTGCAAAGTTTCTGCTGAAAAATCTACTTATAGTCTATAGGGGTCTCCTTGTATGTAACAAGTTGCTTTTCTTTTACTGCTTTTAAGAGTCTCTCAACTGAAACTTGACAGTTTAATTATATGTCTCAGTGTGGGTCTCTTTGGATTTATCTTAAAGTTTCTGAGCTTCTTGGATCTGAATGTCCTGTTTCTTCCCCAGGTAGGGGAGCTTTCAGCCATTATTTCTTTGTGTAAGCTTTCTGCCCCTTTCTCTCTCTGTTCTCCTTCTGGGACCCCTAAAATGTGAATATCGGTCCACTTGATGTCATCCCTTAAGTCATCTTCGCTTTTTGTCATTGTTTTTCCTTTTTGCTCTTCTGTTTGGATGAATTCCACCGCCCTAAGCTGGCTGATGCTTTCTCTCGCTTCATCTAGTCTGCTGTTGAACTCCATCATTGTATTCTTTGGCTCTGTGATTTGTTTGGTCCTTTAAAAGTGTTTTTATTTTTAAAAAATTTTTTCCTTATGTTTGGTACTTTCTTATATTTTCTGTGTCTGTGGAAATTCTCACTTTGTTCAGGCATTGTTCTCCTAACCTCCGTGAGCATCTTAATGACGATTGTTTTAAACTCTTATCAAGTACATCCTTTATCCATTTCATCAAGATCTGTTTCTTGAGTTTTATCTTGTCCTTTTGTTTGTAACATATTCTTGTTTCTTCATTTTCCTGACTTTGTGTTGGTTGCTGTGCATTAGGTAAAACAGCTACTCTCCCAGGCTTGAAGAAGTAGTCCTGTGTAGGAGATGACTCTCTTGTGACTCTTCATCCAGGCCATCCCTAGCTCTTGGTTGCCTCTCAAATCTTTGTGTTTGTCCAAGCCACTTCCTTCATTCTTAATGGCTCTTAGTAGATGAGTGTGTGCCACAACCCTTTTTGATGTGGGTTCTCCTGTGGGTCACTCAGCTAGTGTCTGGATTCCTTTTCAGAGGGAATTATTCCATACGCAGTACAGATGTTAGTGTCCGAGGGAGGAGGTGAGTTTAGGAGCCTCTATTTTGCCACCTTAAACTGGAACCCTCTCATCCCTGTCTTTATACTTTCATAGCATTGTGTTACTTGTCTAAATATGCTGTTGTTTTAAAGTTTTTTTTTTATTTACATAGATACTATATGTTATTCTGCAACTTTCTTTTTTCTCTGTTAACATTGCTTTAGAAATCTATGGTGATACTTTCAGTTCATTCATTTTAACTACTGTGTAACTGAGTTCATACAGCGTACCCCACTGGCATGAGTGTGTATTTTTATTTATGTATATACATATTTCCCCCTACTGCAGGACATATAGATTGTTCCCAGATTTCATAACTGCAAACAGTTCTGCAATGAAGAATCTGTAGTGTGTGGAAAAGTTTCTCTAGGAGCTACATCTACTAAAATTGCTAGATCAAGGGGTTTATACTTTTTCACCATTGCCAAAAACCCCTCCCAAAGTGATTGCACCAGTTTATACTCATATCAGCAATGCATGACAGTTTCTGGTTTGCCACATCCTTGCAGATGCTTCCTACTGCTTGTTCAAATAATTATCCTGTCTTCCATCAACTAAAATTCTGTTTTCCATTCACTTTTATCTATTTTGGTCATCCCTTGTTTCTCTAAAAACAGTCTGTCTCTCATCCAAAACTTCCTTAAATTTTCAGCTTTTGTTTGTTTTTTTGTTATTTTACTCCAAGAATACTTTTTCCTTCTCTTGATTATTTCATCTCTCTTCCCTTAAATTTGGCTCAGGTAATCTCTAGGAACCCTCATCTAGTAACCTACATGTTTCCCTTACTATATACATGTACACCGTATCCCATTTTGAAAACACATTATAAGTTAAAATGTTAATTTTATTGAATCTTCAGTTTCTAAAGAAGAATACATTTTGGACATAGCAAAAATGTTATTAAAACATCATTTAAAATAGATTGTGCAAGTCAGTCTTACTTGTAAAAGTTTAAATTAACTTGAAAAATTTGAATTAAGAGAGTGAAGAGAAAAATAAAAGCTCGTGGACATTTTAATTCCCTGGAAAATTTTATTTAGAAAGGTATCAAACAAATTTCCTTGACCTTAGAGCTATTTTGAATTAATTGCTTTTCCAAAAAGGCATGGAGCCCCCCTCTTCACAACTAGCTGATATCCAAGCATATCTATAAACAATGGAACAGAAAAAGGTATGTGGAGGGAAGTAATTTGTTAGATCTCTTAGGCAGTATGGAATTAGGAGGGCTAGATCACTAAGTAGGGAAGAACAGGACAGCTTAAAAATGCTAAAGTATGTTAACTTTTGCATATAAGTATTCTGCTTTATAAGGATAAGATATGTATATATACTTACATCTCCCCGCTCAGGACCTAGGTAGGTAAAAGGATAGCAGACATACAGCTCAGATGGTTTTTTTTTTTTCCTCTCCCTTCACCACCAAGAGTACTAAGTATAGGCCTTTGTGCACAGCAGGCATTCCATGTGTTGTTCCATTTTCAACCCCAAATCAATTGAATATAGAACCTTAGTACTTCTTTGAGACATTTTGAGTATATATTATATGCATTTGTCTGTTTGCTTGATGTGATTAACATATAAACAAATAGAAATTAGTTATAGGAGACAGTATATTTAACACATTCATAGTCTTTGGATTTGGTAAAAATCAACTATTTGGTGCCAGTTTAACATTTCTGGCTGTCAGAAACTGATGGTACATGTCTCTTTTGTGTTGTAGGACTTGCCATGCGTAGGAAGCCACCCTCCAGATCTCATTCACTCTCTCCATCTCCAACTAACAAAAACAAACAGTTCCATATGGAGAGAAAAAGGCAGCAAAAGCCAAAAGAAGCAGATAACCGCCGATTCCAAGCAAAGGTATATCCCATCTCTTGACTGCCACAGGGCAGCAGGCATTAGCATTTACCCTCCTCCAAATGCTACAGTGAACATGCTGTTGAATAAAGGCTTAAAATGCATTTCATATTCTTGAGCTGAGTGGATGACAAAGTTATGTGACGTAGCTTTTATGTCCCCCATTAAGGGAACATAAAACTTGTGCTCATGAAACTCTAAGAAAACTAACCTTATCAGATATAGCCCAGTACTCTAATGGATTAAGAAAGTATATCAGTGTAGACTGGTGTTTTCAGAGAGAGCTTTAGAAGTGAAGAGAATTTGAGGTGGATTAAATGTGACAGGCCATTTGAGTTACAGAGAGGATGAAAAAGCCCAAGACAGGAATGAGACCCCTCCTGTTAGGGTTCAACAGGAGAATGTATGATTACTAAGGAAGACTTTCTGCTGTGGACTAGGGATTTTGAAATGTAACATAAATTTAGAACACTTGTTGCTATAATGTGTTTTATAATAGTGAACACAAACTAATTTAGATGTCTTACATGTAACGTCAATTCAACATGTAACTGCCACTGAAGGGTATATCAAAATAATTACAAAAACTGTGAGAAAGAAAATACATTATGTAAAGTTTTATGTCCCAGTTACATATCTGCTAAATAATGTATACTTAATGATATATAGCCTGAAAGGAACTTTAAAAAAGTGAATGGAATGGCAGAATCTTAGGTAGATTTTTTTCCCTTCATTTTCATTTTCATGTTTTTAATAACTATAATATCATATGGCCTTTTCCCCTATAGGCAATAACTGAAGCATTTGAAAAGGAAATAAGAAGAAATAAAGTTCAAGAGAATATTGGCCCTCTAGGAATAAATGACGAGGAGGAAACAGTGGGTAAAAGTCTCTACTGTAATAAATGCCATTTGATCAGATCAATTTAAAGTACAGAGATGATCTTTTTAAAAGGAAAAAAGAATTAACAGGACCTTAATCATTAGCCCCTTAGAAAAAAGCAGAATTTCATTTCATGATGTAGGCTTTTCTTTTATTCATAGGATAGCCAAGTTGCTAAAATGTGGCAAAACATGGTACCAAAAACACTAGTATTTTTCCCTCCTGCCTAACACTTCCATCAGTTTTTAAGGGCTTCTCTTGCTTATCAGTTCACCAAGGCTTTAAAAGATAGTTCAGGCTGATAAGTTAAAGAGGGAGAGTAAGAGAAGACAGGAAATCATGGTTGTTCTATGCCTGGTTGGAAGAAACCCAAAGCATAAGTTTTCATTGCCTTTCAAAAGAATAGTTACAGAAGCTAAATGAAAGCATGGAGAAAATGCTTATGCTAAATAAAGTGTTCATGAACAAAACAGGATACAGAATGCAGTATGGTTACAACTAAACATTGTTTTAAGAACTTTTTAAATCTACATGGAAAAGGTTGTCTAAGAAGCAGGTACATCAAAACAGTAGTAGTAGTTGTATTTAGGGTGTGGAAGTATGGCAACTATGAAACTTGAAGAAGATTCAGTGCTTTTTCAAATTCCAAGGGATGCCAGAAACTAAAGAGGCATTTAACCTAGAGTAGGTAAATACTAACCGGATTGTAGAAATTTGAGGTAAGGTGGTTTGGCTGGGGATTATGTTAGCTATTTTTGTCAATATGTAATATTTAAGATGATATATGAAAGTTAGTAGACTTCTCATTTCTGTTGTTTTATATCTGCTTCTAAGGAAAAAATGTACAGAGAAACTGTTCATAAAGGAACTCCAAAATGTAGTCAGCCCTGGAAGACTTACTCTAGAAAAACCACAACTCCAAGTCCAAGAGGTGGCTTGCCAAAGCCAAATAAAGCAGTTCCAAGTAAGAACCACAAAATTGTACTTTATGGAAAACTGGCATCCTTTGAAAGTGTGTGCTACATGCCAAGGACACAGCACTGAAAACTAACATCTACCAGTTAGCTGGAGAAAGTTCCCTCTTCTGTCACTGCCATAATGCTACACTTCTGTAAGGAGAGATGAAACTCTTAAACGAGGCAAATTTCTTTAAAACTCTTGAACCAGTATATTGGCACCCAAGGAATGCGGTGGCTATAACCTGCTGTTCCAGCTTTAGTGTTACTCTGCTCACTCCTGCTGGTTGCCTTTTCTTTGTTTCTGGGAAGTTGGTAGAACCAAAGGGATGCTCCAAAGCAAGCAGACGGCCTGTCCACTCCTGTTGTATTGACAGTTGGCGCCAGGGTGCAGTTTCAAAGACCACTGGCCTTCTAACTACATCCCATCAGACAGAGATTTAGACTCTTCAGCCCTCCTGGGAGGCAGTTTGACCACACACAGAGCATCTACCCCAGGCACTGAATCAGCTGAGCAGTGAGGATGGACTTCACAAGACCAGCACATCATCAATCAGAATGTTGAGCTTATTATTTTCATCCTTACTATTGGCTTATCCCAATCTAAGAAGGAATGTAAAAGTAATAACATACTTTTAGAATTGTTCTTTTCAGGCTCAGAACCACATCACTTAGATGAACTTTGACCTCCCAGGAAGGTGGGATGAGATTTCTTCTTATAAGCTTGTCAATAAGTTTCTCAGATTAAGAGTATCTTTTTTTTTTTAACCTTGCAGTGAAAGTGAATGAACACAGTCTCCTGCCCCTAATGCTGGAGCAGTTTCCATTTCTTTATGTTTCTGGCCAAACACTAAGCAAAATGTGGAAACAGCAAATTGCACAGGTTGAACAGCTCAAAAAAGATGCATATAGAGAAAATCGATCAAAGAAGAAACTCCAGGATGAAGTAAGATAACTGTCAATTAAGCACAGGAATATAAACCAAAAATGGGCAGAGCCTATCCTTGATGATCCAGTGAACAGAATTATTAACCTCCTTTCCTTCTGTCCCACTTAAAGATAGAAGAAGCCTTGAGAAGGCACGATCTCCTTACTGCACTTATCAAGAAAGAATATGAACATAACAAGAGACTGGTATGTCAGGAGCAAATTGGGTTTAATAATTTTGAATTTGTAAATTAATTATTTTTATTTGTGCCAGCCGGGCAATATCCCGACTGACTCATACCTCTGGCCCTTACCCTGGAAGCATTTCGGTCTTTAACTAAAATTGATGACAGAGTAAGGTGCTAGGTACTTTATATACAGTTTCATTTAGTCTTTATAATAACAATAGAGATGTTTTCTATGAAATGGAAAACCTGAAGCTTTGAGATGTTAACTTGCCCTGGGTCCCACCATAATCAGCAAGGGCAAGGTTGATTTTTTTTTTTAATTTATTTTATTTATTTATTGGCTGCGTTGGGTCTTTGTTGCTGCACATGGGCTTTCTCTTGTTGCTGTGAGTGGGGGCTACTCTGCATTGTGGTGCACAGGCTCCTCATTGTAGTGGCTTCTCTTGTTGTGGAGCACGGGCCCTAGGCACATGGGCTCAGAAGTTGTGGCTCACGGGCTCTAGAGCACAGGCTCAACAGTTGTGGCGCACAGGCTTAGTTGCTCCATGGCATGTGGAATCTTCCAGAGCAGGGCTTGAACCTGTGTCCGCTGCATTGGCAGGCAGATTCTTAACCATTGTGCCACCTAGGAAGTCCCAGCAAGGTTGATTTTAATCCAGGTCTCTCTCTACCTCCAAGCCCCTTCGAGGTACCACATGGTTATAACTTAGTGATTTTTGTCCTCTCCCTTCTTTCTCAGGTCCCAGGTAGAAAGCTGAGGTTGTTTATGCCTCCATTATAATTTGGACTGAGAATCATACATAGTCTCTTCCTCCCTTCATGATACACAGAGGATGATGTTGTACTGAGTATAGAGATAAGCAGTGAGAACTATAAATCTTAAGCAGTTCCAGAGAAAGGAGGGGAAGCCATCAGGAACTGCATGTGGGACTTTGGTGTGGGAGAAAAGAAAACCAAGTATCTAGACACCTAGTTGAAGGCTATATGTATATGATTTCATTTCATTCTCACTGCTTTGCTAAGGTATCACCTAATTTCCTCAGGTTTGATGTTAACACTCTTGTTAACATCAAACTCTCCTTGAACGTCTTTGAGAGTGCCTTTTTTCTACTCCTTTTAAGTGGGCATCTGGGTATGGCTTAGGTGACCCCTTGGTGGAACAGGGAGATGAGCTTCTCAGTCCACGAGGATCGTTGCTGCTCTCTGCAGTAGTAGGGGCTCACTGGGGCAGCTCTACTTTTGGGGGGGCGGGGGCCTGCATGGCATGTGGAATCTTATTAGTTCCTGGACCAAGGATCAAACTGTTGCCCCCCACTGCAGTGGGAGTGTGGAGTCCTAACCACTGGACTGTGGGTGGCTCTTCTGACTCAGATGATGAACCTATTAAAGACTGGAGGGCTTCTGGGGGCCGACAGGCTTTCACACTCTGTACCTGGCCAGCAGGCCACTGGCCCTACATACCCCGCTTACCGCCTGAAGACATCCTGGTGGGGAGTGGGGCAGATGAGAACATCGGAGTCTGTCTTCCTCTTGTCCTTACCTCTTTTCTCCCTTCCCTTTCTTAGCAAGACTTCAAGGACCGCATTCATAGGCAGAAGTTGACCCAATCGAAGATAAAAGAAAATCGGCAGCAGATAGTTCATGCCCGAAAATATTATGATGATTATAGAGTTCAGTTGCGTTCAAAAATGATGAGAATGAGGACACGGGAAGAAATGGTAAATATGGCTTTTCTATCCAATCCAGTGAAGGAGGTAAATATTGTCTGTTACCTTTTAGGACCACCTTCTTTGTTTGTTACTCTTGTCCCAGTTTGAATCCAAAATCGCAATGCAAGTCTGAAATGCTGGCTAGAGTTCAGACTTGTCCACACCTCATTTTATTAACCCCATAGTGCATCCCAGTCTCTTCTCAGTCTCTACTGCCCTTATCTTTTTAAATTGAAGTACAGTTGATTTACAGTGCTGTGCTAATTACTGTTGTACAGCAAAGTGATTTAGTTATACACATACATACATTCTTTTTCATTATGGTTTATCACAGGATATTGTATATAGTTCTCTGTACCATACAGTAGGACCTTCTTGTTTATCCATTTTGCCTATAAAAGCATTCCCCCAACCCTCTCCCTTGGCAGCCACCAGCCTGTTCTCTATATCCATGATTCTGTTTGTTTGGTAGATAGGTTCATTTGTGTCATATTTTAGATTCCACATATCATATGGTATTTGTCTTTCTCTTTCTGACTGACTTAGTATGATAATCTCTAGTTGCATCCATGTTGCTGCAAATGGCATTATTTTGTTATTTTTTATGACTGAGTAATATTCCATTGTCTATAAGTACCACATCTTCTTTATCCATTCATCTATTGTGGACATTTAGGTTGTTTCCATATCTTGGCTGTTGTGAATATTGCTGCTATGAACATAGGGGGTGCATGTATCTTTTATGCCCAGGAGTGGGATTGCTGGATCATATGGTAATTCTACTTTTCATTTTCTGAGGACCCTCCATACTGTTTTCCATAGTGGTTGCACCAATTTACATTCCCACCAACAGTGTAGGAGGGTTCCTTTTCTCCACACCCTCTCCAGCATTTGTTATTTGTACACTTTTTAATGATGGTCATTTGACTGGTGTGAGATGGTACCTCATTGTAGTTTTGATTTGCATTTCTCTAATAATTAGCAGAGTTGGCCATCTGTATTTCTCTACTGCCTTTATCTTAATATGAGGTCTTAATTCCCTCTGACCTCCTGAGTGTCAGTACTTCTCTAAGACGCCTGCTTTAGGGGTTTGGGAGCATGAGAGACAGGAATTTAAGGTTTCATTAGATGACTTTGGATTCCACTCAAAATCAGGAAAATAATGTAGGACAGATATGCTGTGAGATCTTTCCACAAGGTATTTGCTATCTCATCCTAATCAAGCTTGGGATTCCAAACTAGTAATATAATTTCATCTCTAGGGTAAAGCATTAAGGTAATTATACTTAACAGGACTAAATACTCTGAAGTGGGTCATACTGTTATCCTCATTTCTAGAGGATACTACTAAGGCTTTTAGAGGTTAAGTAGCTTGACACTAAGGTAATACTGCTGGCTAATGAATGCATGCCTGTACTTTGATCAAGAATTCTTACTAATCAATGGAGGACAAGTGGGCATATCTGAATCCTTGGAACAATTTGTTTACCTGTGGCCTAGTTAGATGATAACCACATGGCCCTCAGTTAGGCATAAGTGTACAGGCAGCATCTATTTCTGCTCTAGGGTTCTTTTCCTATATACGTGGCTGCTTGAGAATTCTTTTCTGAAAGCAGTAAAGAATCTTTGGGATACAGGAAAAGATGGTGAACGCCATTAGTCATGAGAGAAATACAAATCAGAACCACAGTGAGATAAACTCTTACCCACTAAGATGGCTAAAATTTAAAAAGTGCAAGGATATAGAGAAGTTGCAACACACGTGCAGGGCTGGTGGGGTTATAAAATGGTGCAACCACTTTGGAATACAGTCCAGCAGTTCTTCAAAAAGTTAAACATATGATTCAGCACTTTTACTCCTAGGTAACTATACACAGAAGTTCACAGCAGCACTATTTATAACAGCCAAAAAGAGGAAACAACCCCAGTGTCCATCAGTTGGTGAATTGATAAAATGTGATATATCCATATAGTGGAGCATTATTTGGTAATAAAAAAAGAAGTATTGATTCATGCTGTAATACAGATGAACCTTGAAAAATTATGCTAAGTGAAAGAAGCCAGATACAAAAGTCCACATACTATATGATACCACTTTTATGAAATGTCCAGAAAAGGTACATGTATAGGCATAGCAAGTAAAGTAGTGGTTGCTAGGGGGAGGGGGAATGGGGAGTGGCTGCTGATGGTTATGGGATTTCTTTTTGGAGTGAAGAAAATGTTCTGAAGTTAGTGGTGATGGTTACTCTGAATATAGTAAATCTACTGATCTATACATCTTAAAAGGGTGAATTTTATGGTATGTGAATTCTCTCTTACTAAAGCTGCTATTTTAAAAAAATCTTTGTGAAATACAATCAGTATACATACCTCCAGTTGGGTAAGATATTTTCCTCCATGAAAATTCAGCATAACTTTATTTTTCTGACTAAATAACTGACAGATATTTAAAAAACTGTTTGAAGAAGGTTTACAAATTCAAAAGCAAAGATTACGAGACCTAAGAAACTATGCCAAAGAAAAGCGAGATGAACAAAAGAGACAGCACCAGAATGAACTGGACTCAATGGAGAACTACTATAAAAGCCAGGTGGGTTCACCACTGCTAGTTTACCTTCTGATGTGTTTAATCCTGACCATCCGGTGTGAGACATCCACTTAGGCTGCTGAACAATAAGCCTCCACATATTAATTCAGAACCTGTTACTATACAGGTTGGACTGAGTAAAATTTAAGATAAAATAAGCTAGTGCTTGACCATAGTACAGAATCTACATAGCCCTATTTCCATTAAAATAAAGATTTTAAGCCTGTGAACACAAGAATTGTTATATTTGGACTACAGACAAATATAAGAGTTGGGTTTTTTTTTCCCTGTAAACAGTTTTCACTGCTGGCAGAAGCCATATCACAGGAACGTCAAGAGCTCAAGGCCAGAGAGAAATCCCAGGCCCAGGTAATAAATAACAAGATAGAAATCATTTATTTACATTTTTATGAAAGAGAAAACTATATTCTACTTAAGGGGAATGGAGAGGATACTAATAAGATCAATCTACGATTCAGAACATGCATTCTATGATTTTAACTTTACCTGTCCAGGTCTCTAAGAGCTGCTGCAAAATTATTAAAATTACTGCATAAGCTTGATGAGCAGGAAGGTGGAGAGGGAATAAAAATCAATGTTGTGAATAGTGGGATGACATGAATTCTCTTTTAGATGTTATATAAGGTGAAGAGGGAGCTGAGATCTAAGATGGAGAAGGAAATTCAACAGCTGCAGCACATGATAACACAGAACGACGACGACGTTTTCTTCCGGGAATTGGAAGCTGAGCGCTTCAAATCTCGGCTTCATCTCGCTTCCTTTCAGTACAGTAAAAATCCCTTCCTATGAGGCCAGTCTTCCTCAGTGTGGACTTTACCCGGGCAGAGCTAGAATTGAGCCAGTACACAATCTAAACCAGAAGAATCACTTCTAGGTGACTTACCCGTATATTGACTCTAATACTTTGTATGAAATAACTTTTAAAATAAAAATTGTTTTCAAGTTTACTGCTTTGAATTTATGACCTAAAACTTTAAAAGAGGTGCACGAAAGCAATTGAGCAGCCAGCTCCTGAGGCCTACTGCTGTAGGTGAACAAAAACAGTAAAAAAAAAAAAAAACAGCACTTGAGGACCAAAAAACAGAAAAAAAGATCGCTAATTCAAAAAAGAGCTGAAGGGTATGTAGGCTTATGATTAGAGATGGGACTTAGAGTTAAACCTTAAAGATGTGATGGTTAAGTGTGTTTAGCTTTTTGACATGGAGGCTAGAAGATGAGAATTTATGCATTATGGCTTCTATCAGTAAGGAGGGGCGACAGGTGTAAGGCCCTTGGTGCTCAAAAGAGCACTAGTGATTGCAGGTGGGAAGGAAGCACAATGGACTTGAAGTGGGCAAGAGATCACCAACCCTATTTCTGGCTTGGAGGCAGATGAAGAAGAAAAACACACTCAGAAGGGTGGTGTCCTTCTTGGAGAGGAGGGCTTCAGTGAAGGCCAGGAGCTGGAGGGAGGCTTCAGAGTAGTTGAGGCTATGGGGACTTTGCTGATCAAAGCCAGAGACTGGCAGAGGGCACCAGAAAAGAACTGGAAGGGAGGAGAGAGGCTCCCCTTAGAACGTATATCAGGAGTAGCATATATGAACAATGATAGCGGCCCAGGGAGGCCAGCAGGCATGATGGGGTGGGATCTGATTATCTTGGAGAAAAGAGTAGGCAGCTGACTGTGTAGGACCTCTAGGCAGGCAGGGGCTTCCTGGGTTAAAGACCTGGTGGAGAGCCAGGTGTGGAGCATCGCGAGGAGAGACACACGCACAGATGCGATGTGTATATATATCCTGACAAGTCTGTCAGTGCAGGTTAATGGACAGGATGGGGATATGTACAAGAGCTAGAACATAAATTCTAAAAATGTTACAGAAAAATGATAAAGGACATCTAGATAGAAAGATATACACACTATATCCTTGAGTAAAACAAGCAGATCTTCACAAAGCCATGGTATGAGTGGGTATCATATGTATAATGCAGTATACTCAGTACAGTGATGAAAAGGTCTGGAAGAACAGCCCCCAAATGTAATAGTAGGTGCGACTCTGAGTGCTAGATTATATAAACTTCCACTCTGCTAATACTATTTGAATTTGTTATAAAGGCATCATTATGCTCGTTTTAATTTTTTTTTTTTTAATGTTTTTGAAGGACTCACAAGTTGCTAGTTCTGCTAGCTCTTTACCAAACTAAGGAACTGGGAATAACCAAAAAGAAGAATGAGTGAGGGAATTTACCAGCAAAGGGATGGGACTGCTAAGCAAAGGTCAAAGAATAGGAGAGGAAACAAACAAAAGATGCCAGTGCATTTTTGAAAAATAGCAAATGAAGTGGTGACTAACTCTGCAAGTGGAGGGTGTTGCTATCCAGGTACCCATGGAGAGGGACTCTGTGTGAAGCCAGTTTGCCTAGAAGAACCCAGGAAAAGCACATCATAGTCACTCCTATTAAAAGTTGTTTAGAACTGTAACTTAACACTAACTGTATGGGGTGCAGGTGGAGGTGTACAGAATGAGGTGGTTGGTGTGAGAACTAAATCTTTAAATATCCCTCTACCCTACCTCCCAAAAAAACCAGGCTCTAAAATTAATGAAGAGCACTATTAACCATATCATTTGGAAATGTAGAAATACCAGAATAGCTGACAGGAGGGTCAGGAATAGTAGCTTCTGGAAAGCAAGACTAGGGATGGGGGGAAAGGGTGATGAAGAGTCGCTCTCCCCCAGTTTTAATGAGATATAATTGATATATACCTTATACAATTTTATATATCAATGATTTGATAAACATACATATTGTGAAATGATTACGAGTTTAGTTAACATCTGTTACCTCACGTAGATTTTTTTTTTACCTTGTAGTGAGAACTATGGGTTTTTTTAAACTATGGATGTGTAGCTGTGTATATGCATTACTATATCACATGGGGCACTGGAGAATTACCTGCCTGTCCTATAAAATGTAGGAAGGAAAAGAACCTATGTCGAGGTAAGGCAGGAGAATAGAGCCTTTAGTGAAGGAACTAAGGGTGCAGGGGGAAATTTATTCACAGTGGAAAGAGGCATCACACTGAAAAGGTTAGGGGGAGTCTGCAGTGGGAGAAAGGGACAGGGCAGACAGAAGCTGGTGTCATTAAGAGAAATGGTATAAACTAAAGAAGGAATCCAAAATTGGGGTTTAAGCTGCAGCTTATAGAGTCATCTATTAGATCCCAAATCCAGACATGCTGGAAAACATATTTTATCTGGCATTTCAAGCATTTGAACCATTACCCAGAATTTGATTGATGTGACCACTTTCTTCTTACCTTAAAAAAAAAACATTAAATTTGAACTGCCTTTAAAACTTTACCCCCTGAAGAACAAAGCTGGAGGCATCAGGCTCCCTGATTTCCAACTTTATTACAAAGCTGTAGTACTCAAAATAGTATGGTATTGGCATAACGACATAAATTAATGGGACAGAAGAGAGAGCCCACAATAAACCCATGAATATTTAATCAATTAATAACAAGTGAGCCAAGAATATACAACAGGGAAAGGACAGTCTCTTCAGTAAGTAATGCTGGGAAAATTGAACAGCCACATGCAGAAGAATGATGCTGACCACTGTCTTAACCATACACAAATAATTACCTCAGAATGGATTAAGACTTCAATTAAGACAGACCTGGAACCATAAAACTCCTAGAAGAAAAAGGCGGTAAGCTCACTGACATCAGTCTTGGCAATGATTTTTGGATTTGACACCAAAAGCAAAAATCAACAAGTGGGACTACATCAAGCCAAGAAGCTTCTGCACAGCAGAGAAAACCATAAACAA
Source organism: Hippopotamus amphibius kiboko (assembly GCF_030028045.1). Classification (NCBI taxonomy): domain Eukaryota; kingdom Metazoa; phylum Chordata; class Mammalia; order Artiodactyla; family Hippopotamidae; genus Hippopotamus; species Hippopotamus amphibius. The sequence goes on along the minus strand of NC_080202.1, from coordinate 47,555,587 downwards.
AATGAAAAGGCAGCCACTTAATAGGGGGAAATATTTGCAAATCAGACCTCTCATTTGGGTTAATATCCAAATACATAAAGCACTCATACAACTTAACAGCAAGCAATCTAACTATAAAATGGGCAAAGGAACTGACAGATGTTTTTCCAAAGATATACTGAGGGTCAACAGGTACATGAAAAGGTGCTCAACATCACTAATCATCAGGGAAATGAAAATCAAAACCACAATGAGAGATCATCTCATATCTGATTGGCTATTACCAAAAAGACAAGAAAATAAGTATTGGTGAATATGTAGAGAAAAGGGAACCCTGGTGCACTGTTGGTCGGAATATAAATTGGTGCAGCCACTATGGAGGTTCCTCAAGAAGTTAAAGACAGACCCACCATGTGACTCAGCAATTTCATTTCTGAGTATTTGTCCAAAGAAAATGAAAATACTGACTGGAAAAGATATCTGCACCCCCGTGTTCACTGAAGTATTATATACAGTAGCCAAGACACAAACAACCTAAGTGTCCATCAGTGAATGACTGGATCAAGAAAATGTGTTTATACACACAGTGAAATATTATTCAGCTATTTTTTTTTTAAGGAGATCTTGTCATTTGCAACAACATGATTGACCTTGAGGGCATTATGCTAAGTAAAATAAGAGACAAATACTATATGATGTCACTTATATGTGGAACTTAAAACAACAAAAACAAACCCCACCCTGCAAAACTGAGCTCATAGATACAGAGAACAGACTGGTGGTTGCCAGAGATTGGGAAGGGGCAAAATGGGTGAAGGGAGGCCAAAAGGTATAAACTTTCAGTTACAAAATAGGTCATAGGGATGTAATGTACAGCATGGTGACTATAGTTAATCTATATCTGAAAGTTGCTAACAGGGATCTTAAAAGTTTTCATCACAAGGAAAAAAAAATTATGAGTGTGTGTGGTGATGGATGTGAACTACTTGTGATCATTTCACAATATATACAAATATCGAACTGCCACATTGTACACCTGAAACTACATAACATGGTATGTCAGTTGTACCTCAATTAAAAAGCAAAACTTTGGTCTCGATGGTTCTCCACCTTCTTGCCATGCCAGCATCATCTTTGGAAGGAGTGAGTGGTCTCAAAGGTCAAGTGTGACGTGCTCTCCATCTTTCCTGGGCTGAAAATCAAGACTTCATGAACACTTAAGTCAGCAGGAGAAAAATCTTGGACGGGTCCCTTACCCACCTGATGGGCTGCTACAGTTGCCTCTCCACCTCCTTTGCTTATAAAACACTGTAGCAGAGAAGTGGGGTTTACAGCTCAGACTATTTTGATTAGCTAGATAAAACCCAGCCCAAATATCCACAAAAGGTACCCTAGGACCTGAGATGTCATGAGGAATGGGGTTGGAGAAACAAAACCAACTGTTTTAAAAAACCAAGTCTGGGATTTGAAGCCTTGCTGAGGTGAAGTATTTAATCCTGTGCTCCCATCATGACTGACTTCTTTGCTGTACACAAACTGAGTCCTGAGTACCTCAGTTTGCACCTCAGCTTCTACCGAGACATATGCTAGAAGCACTAGTTTGGAAGTTCAGTTTTTTAACAACCATCCAAAGCTGTATCCCTAAAGGTAGCACAGAGCCAGACACACAGTAGGAGCACAGCTGATATTTGCTGACTGGACAAGGGACAAGTCACATTTAGGGCGAATACCTTTTAATGAAATATAACTTTAAAATCTGAAAAAACAGTCTGCTAAGAATATTAACAGGGATTTAAAATTTCTGTATAATTACCTCTGTTCTGCTGTGCATATCCTACCGTAAGCATTTGGGATATAAAGTCCAAATAAATGCAGTGGGTGCCAAAGGTAACCTTCATTATAATGAAAGGACAAACTTCAGATCACCACAGAGCAGGAAAACGTCATACATTACTCAAATCAAACTTTTGGGTCATTTATAGATGATAATACTACTAAAATCCTTAATGTATTAAAAATTTGTAAATTTTAGATCACAACCAGCAAACTGTGAGGCAAAGCAAAAAAATAAATTTCAAAAGGATGTTAAAACGGACCCCATGCCTACTCTTGGAACTTGAATATACCACTGCTTCCACTGCATCTGCCAGACATTCCTTTCTGTATGGCCTGTGCTGTGGAGAAACTTACACAGACTATTCTGGATGAAAAAACATCGTATCCATTTCTTTTTCCACCCATGTATTTAGCTGGACTTTAATCCACTACATTTATAGAACTGTGAATCATGACCCCAAAAGTCACGGCTTCTTGGGAAAATGTAATTGATTTCTGCTTTTCATTTTGAGGATTTTACTGCTCAACACCAAGGTAGCAAATGAGGCCCCGGTCATAGCTCTGCCCTCCAGAGCCTGAACGGACAGTTGTAACAGGCCGCACTGCCCACCAAGAGCTATGCCCAACCTAGGGATGAGCCACGGCAGAAGACAAGCTCCTTCCCTGCTCCACCTGGAGACAGACTGGGGGTCCTGAGCCCTCTGAGGCTCTACCATGTGACAAAGGCATCAACTAAGGAAGGCCCATGAGTCTTCTTAAACGTCACATTTTATGGCTCATATACTGTCACTCTTCATAGAGCCAATTTTTTTCAAAACAATTCATTATAAACTCAATATTCTTTAAAAACTTTGATGCTGTGACAGTGCAAACAGCATTCATTTTATTGCTCAACGTCGGCACGGGCACATACATAGTTAATTTTTAAAAACCATTTATACAGATGTTATTGATAAAGCTCATGTAACAACTGAGTGAAAATACAAAGAATATCAAAGCTAAAACACTCTGTAATAAATACAAATTACAATGAAAATGATAAAACTTTGTTTTTAAAGTCAGTTTGAGAGAAGGAAGAATATTACATCAAGTGAACTAATTACATCTAGAAACAAAACAACTCAGCATTTGGTACAATCATCATCCTAACATAAGCACATTAAATACCACAAACGGCACCCATCGACTGTGCTGCAGCCTGAAGACAGAAACAGAAGGAGCTGTGTCAGACTGTAAAGATGTCTGGATCAACCTCTAACTCCCATCAATGCAGGCAGCTCAATGCACTGGAAGTTCAAGCAGACTTAGTGTTGTAAATAAAGCAAATTACATTGTATTTAAAAGAAAGGAAACTTGTGCTCTGGACTGTAATTACAAGGAAAAAATAAAAAGACTTGGTAAAAAATAAAACCCATTCAGGGCAACAAACTATGTGCAAAACAAAATGTACACTATACACAGCACTATTTAAAAACTCTTTACACCAAAGAAGTAAGACCCTCTGAAACAAAACTCACCTCTGTACTGCATATGAGCTCTACAAAGTAACCACTGTTCATAATTAAGCATTCATGATGCAAAGGCAATGTATGGAAACATGACATCACATATCTGAAATAACACAACTAGAGGAAGGATTAGAAAAAACCCAGCTAAGGGGGACAAGTGGAAATAAATATTCACATTAAACGTGAGGTGCAAGTCCAAGGTTCAATGATACATTGGGGGGTTTTGTTTGCTTATTAGCACCTGTTTGTAAGTAATCAGGTAACATAACTTTGAAAATGAAGTCTAAATCATCATGTTTTTATAAATTATGTCTGTGATACCACAGATTGTAAGGGAGGGTAATTTATTTCTTTTAAAGCTCTATTAAGTCATTATTATAAAGTTAAAAAGGCACTCAAAAAGCGATGGTGTTTGCCTGCTCTATATTGTACATTATCACGAGATTAGCATTTCATTATTACTGCATCCGTCAGTTAATGATTTCTCCAAAGTGTTCATCATGTACTTTTACTGAAAGATTATAATAGGCACAGTGACACTGCGCTAGTGCTTTAATATAACAGATGGACCTGCGACCAATAAGGTACTATCGTGAAAGCGGAAAACTACTGATAATCAAACAGTATATTTTAAGATGGTCTTCGGTACGACTAAGAATGCAGCAGGAAAACAAAGTGGGAAGAAAAAGGTCAGCATAAGCACATCGCCACTGCACAGTTATGACTGTAACCAGCTTGTGTGTGGCTGTCAAATTTGGCTGAATGAAATAAATTTAAATACTTAGAAACTATAGGAGTAGTTCTCAACTTGTTTTTAAGCAGCAAATTTTCCACCTCTTTTATTCTACCCATCCCCCCACCCCTCCTAGCCCCCATGAAATCTTACGTGGAATTCCAATATATATATAAAAAAGAGAAGAATCAGAGCTGCTCTGGGTAAAGGGGGGTGGGGAGTTCAAGGCCCCTGCTCAAATACCAACTAAGCCTTTCTCCTTCTCTCTGTCCCTCCTCTCTTAACCATTACTTCTGAGGCACCTCTAAGGAACCCCTTGGCTCCAAGAACACAAACTGGAAACCAGTCCATCACATGAAGGAACACAAAGGGCTTATTCACTTGATAATTAAGCTGCACAACTGAAACAAAGCCATCTCATCAAAATTTGCTATTCCTGATTTCACAACGTAAAAAAAAAAAAAAAGTGCAGATTTCTGATGGTTGAATTCAAAAATCCACCCATGATTTCAGATTTTTCCACTCTCTCACTCCAGAATTTTGGTTGCCTTCTGGATCATGCAACATGCCACACACCTTGAAAGCTAAATCTGGATATTTCCAAATCAAACGCTGATCTTCAACACCAAGGGAACTGGGATTCCCTTATCTCCAAAATTACCCTTCAGACTTAAAGTAATGTATACGACAGTTAGAATCACTTGGTTTTTTTTAGTAATCACATCCCCTGCCCCCACCACCCCCACTTCATTTTGTTAGGTAAAAGCAGGGTTTTCTAAGCTTGCTAAATAATCTTTAGAGCAAAATTTTTCCATTTTCATAATTTTAGCTGATAAAAATATAAGCAGCTAAACAGATTCAGGATGGTTTACTTGATAAAAACTTACCATAATTAAAATGTAATATAAATTAGGTGCACTTGTCATAGGAGGCTTTGGTTTATAGAAACAGTATATATATCAAAGATAAGCTGACGCAGTAAAAGAATGAAAAGCTCATCCCATCCACATGATCTGCGTAGCTATAAAAATGCAGTATCTCCATTTAAGATGCAAAGTAAATCCAAAATACCTGATCATATTCATTCAAGATAAAAAATTAATATTTTTTTTTAAAGTCTCTTAAAAACAGGGAGCCCCTGAATGCATCTTATTGTAGCAAATAAGCTACTAAGTTCAGACTAAATGGTTGCATTAGGAATTTGACAACCAAAATTGTATAGCTGTATTCCACGGAATTCATGCTTGAAAAATATAAAAAAGACTCAGGCTAGTTTGAAACATATAATGCTTTTAAAATATAATGCTTTGCTATAGAAAAATTAATTAAACATGTAAATGGCTTAATTTTTTAAAGATTCTTTTATAGCCAATTGTTTACAAAGGTAGAATAATTCAAAATTATTTTATTTTATTTTTTTTTTTTACAAAGAGCAAGTACAGGAGCTGTTCAAAATCATGTATTCAACCAAAATGAAATGTGACTTGTACCGACTGCTGAAGTTGTCTTGATGTTTGATAGACTTGAAATCTGTGAAGCGGTTTGAATAGATTACCTTTTATAAAAATAGTAGTAGTCTTTAAGTGTAGAATACTGCCTAACTCTGGAAATGTAGGAAAAGTCAGCATTCTTTAGGTTCAAGATATTAATTTTAAATAGCAGCTGAATGTGGCCTCATGGCAAAGCATAAAGACCTTTTTTTTCCTTGAAAAGGAATTTCAGAATTGTCCTTTCCCCTCACAGTGTCCTAAAAATTTTTTTAAAAGGGGGGGTGGGGTGGGGGGTGGGCATTTTCCTGTATGTCAGCATTCCTTGAAACTCTGCTGAAAGGAGGCTGTCAGTCAGGGGTATAAATAGAGTCCTGGGTAAATCCTTGAAGTTGTCATTCCACAGCAAATCCACATGTTTCTTCAATGGCTGTTAGCAGCTTTTCATATAACTTTTCATAGCTTTCATAGGGCGGAATGTCTATTCGATTGAAGCTGTAAATAAGCAAATCAGATTTTACACAGTTCATTCAAAACAGGTCAACTGGCCTAGCAAGTGTATACTAATTAGTTTACACTAATACAGCCACATTACTCTGTGTCACATAGAAAATGACAAGAAAAAGGTTACATTTCTCTCAAGTAGAGATTACTGCTTTGGGACTTCCCTGGTGGCTCAGTGGTTAAGAATTCGCCTGCCAATGCAGGGCACATGGGTTTGAGCCCTGGTCTGGGAAGATCCCACATGCTGTGAAGCAACTAAACCTGGGCGCCACAACTACTGAGCCTGTGCTCTAGAGCCCACAAGCCACAACTACTGAGCCCATATGCCACAACTACTGAAGCCCTCACACCTAGAGCCCGCACTGTGCAACAAGAGAAGCCACTGCAATGAGAAGCCCATGCACTGCAATGAAGAGTAGCCCCCGCTCTCTGCAACTAGAGAAAGCCTGCACACAGCAACAAAGAGCCAACACAGTCAATAAATTAAATTAAATTAAAAAAATATTACTGCTTTGGGGTTTTCCTACCAACTTCCGGATAATCTTAATTCACTTAAAAAGGATAAGCAACTCTTTTAAGGGTCCATTTAGTAACAAAAACAACAAACGGAACGTCACATCTGAAACATTAGTACATGGAATGAGGAAAAAAAGCTACAGAAATAACTTACCAAGTGTGGGCTTTGGGCAGGTTGTTAGTGCAGGCATCAATCTGGTGTATGGTGAAGAGCCGTGGGCCTGCAGCACCTGCAAAGGAAGCAAATGTGGGTCAGATCACTGCAGGTACATGTATCAGTCTCCAAAATCTCGGAATAAAACTGGTACATAAACCACAGGGCCTAGGGATAGGGGAGTACTAGTGACTCCATACAAGCTGCCAAAGGACAGCAAGAAAAGAATCTGACTTTTAAAAGCTGGAATTGACCTTGGATAAGCCTGGATTCCTTAATCTGCTAGCATTTCAGTTTGAGAGAAAGTTTAGGATTGAAATCTTTTGCCTACTTCTATCTTCTTTAGGAAATCAGTGTCCCAAAAAAAAGAAGTGGGCAAATCCAAGATCCAATACATATACACACATTCAAAAAAAGGACAACTTAATGCAAATTTAGGTTTCACAACTCAAATTTCGCTGAGAGCAAAAGATGAGCAGTCTACAGAATAAATTTCAGTTAACGTGAGGCACGCCGTACAAATGCATTTAGAAACACAGCTTCACCTTACGCGTCTGGGTGGCCTGATGACGAGGAGTTCTCCAAACGGGGAATGCAAGCGCAACTAACGCATGCTTTCCCCACGCACAGCTGACATATGGACTGTGGGCAACGCTGTTGAATTATGTACCAGTATCGCTTTGTACACCCTCAGTCATTGCCAGCAGCAGCAGTTTTGAAAATGAAGAGCTTCAGAGGTAAAGGAAGCAACTGCCACCCAGTGAAGCACCGCAATCAACAGCAATATACCAACTCATCCCCAAATTAAATGGCTTTTCCATGGAAAACAATTCTTAAAAATGGAATGCGGCTGTAAAATGGTCTGATGCCATGCATTAATTATAGTGCTCTGACCAAATAAATGGCTTCCACGACTCATGCTGCCTCTTTCTATTAAACGAATCAAAAAGTAGAGGGGAGAGGCATCCCAAGTGGGAAAATGTTTGCCAGGTTGAGATGTGAACATGAAAGCAGACAGACTTCCCCTACAGGAATGTGCAACAGAATTTAAAAGCAAGGTGACCAGAAAAGAAAAGGCAGAGCATCACCACATATGGTCTCTAACATGCGGCACTCACTACAATCACAGAGAACCCAGCAGAAAAGGCTCTTGGGAGGGAACAAAGGAAAGGAAGGAGAAGAAGGTATCAAGACATGAGAGTTACAGGTAAGAACTTGAGTGAAAAGAGAATCTGTATATAAGCACATGTTTGTACACCATCTATGTACACCAAATACTGCCCCCTGCCTCCAATTATTAGATTCCACATCGCTGTCCCTCTGGCTTTCTTACCTTGTAAAGCTTTGAAGCCCTGCAGAGGCACTCGGGATGAGCCTGTCACAAACTGAAGTAACCGTGCTCGTCGTTCTTCATCAAAGAACTCCACAGCCTTCCAGAACCACTTGACCACACTGCTGTCTGGTGTACAGTGTTTTAACCGGGTGTTTGCCTTCCAGTCATTAACATCTATCTTTCCAAGTCCACAAATAATGAGCTGTTAAGATATTGCACAAATAATGAGCCAATGGAAACCCAAGTTAAGCCAAAAATTCCTTAAATTAGAACCTCAGATTTGCAGTGTTAGCTTTCACAAATGGTGTTCTTAATCGAACGTAGACATCAGAACCATCTGGAAAGTTTCTCAAAATATACACACTAGGTCCTATGCTCAGAGATTTTAATTCTGTGAATCTGCGGTAAAGTAGGATATGTATTTTTAAAAAGTTCCGTGAGTACCTACTCACTGCAGGTTCCCTACCCAGGATCTGAGAACCACCACTGTTGTTGGACATGACAAGATGAAAAGTTCCATAACGTCACAGTAGAATTCTAAAAAAAATTTTAATGGACAGAAACTAGAGTCAGAGTAAATACAGTTTATATGTGCCTTCCTTAAGACCTGCATCTATTTTTCTGGTTTCAACACTTATTAGCTTTGGGATTCTGGGCATTTCAGTTCACTTCCCTTGGCCACAGTTTCCTCTGCTGTAATGTGGCAATAACATCTGTTTTGTTACCTCCTGCGAAAGCAACCAAACAGTGCACAAGAACTCAAGAATTTGTGTTGAATGTGATACAATCTGCTTAAAGTTGGACCAAAGTACGAAATATTTTGATGAATGAATGCACTGATCTAGAGCTCTGCCTGACATCTGGATGCAGTCTCAGTATAAATGAACTATATCAAAATCACTTTGATACTATTAATACTCACACCCCTCTAGGGTCTAAGACTGACTCATCTTACTAACGTGTTTATAACACTGAATTATGATAGTGTGTAGTATAAAACAATGTAACCTGCAAATCCTATATTTTATATTAACCCAGTATAACACTGAAATAAATTATATACATATATTTTTATAAAAAGCTTAATTTCATTAGCAGTAGAAATTATATAATAAACCTAACAGGACTGAATAAAATCTGCAGCAAAGCTTCTATAGGGTTCTGAAAAAATTACTGAACTATAGCCGCATGAACAGGTAAGACTACAGAGGTGCTTATAACACAGAAGATACCTCCCTAAATTCTTTTCTTCAGAGGAGCAGTCATTTTAAGGCCAAATTCCTTATTCATTGTATGAAGAGATAAAAATGCACCATATTTCAACTTTATTGCCATTCCCGCTATGTTTTCTTTCTCCCGACTACCTCCTTCTGGTCATTTCACTACTGAACGGTTCAATCATAGAAGGAATGGGGATGGTGGTGAGCCAAACCAGTCTTTTCAGATTTGTTTGCTAGCAGGTGTGTTAACAGATTTAGTTAGAGAGGAAGCTGAAGTTAATGAATAAAATCATGTTTTAAACCATGTACAGACTTCAAATATTTATGCTATCCCTAGCCACTAATTAAATTTGGGACCTCAGGTAGAATAAAACCTCATTGTTCTTTTCAAAGTAGTTTAGTAGAAATTCAGATGTATTTGTTAAAGGTCTTAATTATAAAACCAAACCTAAGATGCTTTAAGGACTAATTTCAAAATAAAAAATGGTTAACTGTTTATTATAGTTACTATTAGTAATGAATGTTTCCAAGGAGACTGAGGATGTTTAGATAGAGAAAATAATTAAAACACTTAGGATAAACAGTATCAACTGCTTTCTTGCAAAGCTTAATGCAGATCCAATTGAGCCTAGGCTTTTATGCCAAATAAATTTCAATATGGTGGACACCAATTAATAAAGTTTTACTTAACTGAATCAATAACCACTTAACTAGGGAACAGAAAACAACAGTGGAAGAATGTACACAGAAGACACGAAATCTGTTAAATGCAAGAACGGAAAATATGGAAAAATAAGTTAAGAATAGTCACAATACAAACATTTTATGACGCAAACAACTGTGCTAAAGACAAGTAAAGAGATAATTTGTCAATTTCAAAGAGATTCTTCAATTCTAGAACAATTTACTAAGAAGTTTTACATAATGAAATATGATTCAAAACTTCAACTTATTAACTTTTTAGAAACAGAAATAAAGGTGATTCTCAAAAAAAAAAAAAAAAGAATAGTCACGATATAAGAGAGACTGGTTACTTGTAGAATTTCCAAAACATGAAAGGCTTTTCCAAAAGCAGGAAAGACTCTTCTTGTGAATTAGAATTCTCACAGCATTGCATCATAAAACTTAAAAAGGAAAAGAAATACAGCTTTCCTCTAAAACTAAGTAACAGAAAATTCCCAACGTTTCTTTTTTATACTAGATGATGTCATGACATTAATACACTGACCTCTAACTCCTTCTCATCAAATGTCTTCAGCAGGTGCTGCGGAATTACTTCATTAAATCCTTTCTGCAGGGCCAGAAATTGCGCCTCAATTCCTCGTAGAAATCTCCAGTTCACATAGAGCCTGGAAACATTGGGCAGGGGTTTCATATGATCAAATATATTCAGATTTGGTAATTATTATGAATCTCTAGTACTTTAGCAACATTGCACTTTACAAGCATCTAGCATTAAGAATTTAGTCTAAAATCTAAAAGAAGCTCAGATTACTGAAGATAGGTGGATCCTGAGCTGTGAGGCAGTTCATCATAAATTAAAAAGTGGTAACCTTCCACTAACAAAAACAGCATCAATACAGCAACTCTTCACATCAGAAAAACTCCTTTTAAACTGGAAGTTGGCTAGAGAGTAGATGGGTCTGAAGTTAACATCAGAATGAAACGTCTTTCTCAACTTCTAGCATGCATGCCATTAACCAGAAAAAAAGAGCCCATTCAATGAAAAATGACTATTTTTCTGGATTCACTTGAAAATATAATCTGAATATGCTGGGTGTTTTCTTTATATTTTGTGGGTTGTATATGGGGGAAGAAGAGGGAAAGAGAATCCCCATATCCAAAATGAGAAGAAACAGTAGAAGCCAATAGCAAGCATTTTTTGACTAAATACTCATTTTTCCTTATAAGCTCTAAAAGCCCTGGAAGATGTAATTTTAGCAACAAAAAGCACACTAAACTACAACTCATGTGTAGGTCTACGTAGACGCCTTTGATTTGGACTTGTAATTTATATGTGAATTGCTTTTTTTTTTTTTTTTCAATCTATCATCCCAGGAAAACCTTTCCATCTCACAAATCTCAGAACTACTCATACTCCCAATCTGTCAGTATTTCTTTTTCCAAACTTGGAGAAATAGTTCTCTACTTTAAGAAATGTTACTTAATATTAATTATATCCTTTGGGGAACTTCATTTTTGTTTGTTTGTTTAAGGGGACAGCAAAACTGAACACCTGTAAAAAGTTTTTCTTTGTAATTTTTAAATTTCAAAATTATATATTTGGTAAGGGAAAATTACTGTGTGCTATAAACATGACTGAATCCTGGAAAGTGAGCAGTCCACATTAGATCCTGGAAGTGACACAGTACTGAAATTCAGGTAATTCCCATTCAGTCTTTTTTTAATTTTTAAATTTTATTTATTTTTTTGGCTGTGTCCCACAATATGTGGGATCTTAGTGCCCCGACCAGGGATTGAATCCCAAAACTGTGCCCCCTGCAGTGGAAGTGTGGAGTCCTAATGACTGGACCACCGGGGAAGTCCCTCATTCTTCTTTTTTAATTAGAAATGTAATCTATATTTGTTATTAAAAGAAAAATTACATTTAAAAATCAGACATTAATGGGGCTTCCCTGGTGGTCCAGTGGTTAAGACTCCATGCTCCCACTGCAGGGGGAACGGGTTCGATCCCTGGTATGGGAACTAAGATCCTACATGCCACACAGTGTGACCTTTAAAAAAAAAAATTAAACATTAAATGTGGAGACAGAGTAAAAGCTGAAAGTCCACTCTTTTATCCTCTTTTCCTTCTCTACTTCCAGGCCCGCCCCCACCCCCCACCCTAGGCAAACATTTTATTTGGTAAGTGACCTTCCTGAACATCTTCTGTCTGAGTATAAAACAATGCAGACTTTGTTCCTTCTAAGACTTGCTTTTTAAATGAGAGCTTACGCAGAGTCTTTCTTTAAATATCCACAGTAATATTCTGTTTAATGTATTTAATCATTCTCTTCTAAAAACATTTTAGCAGTTTTCAATATTTTTACAATATTTAAACATCCTTATTCATATTTCTTTGATTATATATGTGTTTCCAAAGGACAGATTCCTAAAAATGGAGGTATATATGCGTTTTCATTTTGGCAGCTGTTATCAAATTGTTTTCCAAAAAAGCTATATCAATATTCACAGTCTATGAGACTGATGGGCCTCATCTGTAAACTAGAAAATTTTAGCCAATAAGACCTGGGGACATATTCTGTACAAAAAGTATAGCATGCATGTGTCTGTGTACATATGGTGAAGTTCAAACTCCTAAATTTGATTATCATAGTTTAATGTTTAGAAGAACTTTAGATACCATGAACCAGGTGATCTAACTCAATAATACTTCTAAATTCCTCAATCAACAGGTGATTTTATAAAACTTAAAGAACATTTTCTTGTATTTCTTTTATAAGAAATATATTTCTTATATAAATCCATAATGTGCTTATTTATAAATAGGTTAAGTCCTAGTAATACAGCACAAAAGTGCTTCTGTACAGCTAGCTGCGGTAGCTACACTACACATGACCCCTTGAACCGTATTTTCTGGTATTTGTGCCTTTGTACAGCCCCTCCTCCACACCGAACCTGGGCTGGCATGTGACTCGCTTTAACCAAAAGAATACATCAGAGGTGATGCTGGCCAGTTCCAGGTTTAGGCTTTAAAAAGATCCAACAACTTCTGCTTTTGTGCTCTGGGAAACCGGCCACCACATAAGAAGTCTGGCTATTGTGGTGGAGAGGAAGGCCACAGGGAGAGGGAGAGGCCTCTGATATCACATGGGGATAACCAAGGAGCCCAGCCAACAGTGAGAACCAGGCCCCAGATGGTGATCCAGTGTCCGGTCCAGCCAGCCACCAGCCATTCGAGCCACCCTAGGCGAGGCATCAGACATGTGAGTGAAAAGACCATCTTAACATTTTCGTCCCAGCTGACAAGGAGGAGCAGTGTGCTGTCCCTGTTGTCCTGCATCCAAATTACTGACCCACAGGACTGTGAGAAATAATAAAATGGCAGTTGTTTTTAAGCCACTAAATTCTGCAGAGGCCTATTTTGTAGCAATAAGTAACACTACCTAAAAACACATAAATGTTTTTCCATACCGCCATTCTAGAACATTAAAACAAGTCTCAGGCTTAAGAACACAGAAGTGTTTACCTGACATATTCTTTTTTATTTTCTTCAGTAACAGGGATACTCTTGCCATTTGGTTTAAGTTCATGCTGAATAATTTCACCATAGGCATTATGTTCGACGCAGAAGGTATGGTCCAAAACACCTGTGATATCATTCTCACTAGAAAGGAAAGACGGGGAGAGACACTTCATTGGAAAATCTAAAATACAGTTATTGTAGATGTATTAATTGGTGAGACAAGTACAGCTAAGATAGTTTTATGACATGACAAACATAGGGTCAGATTCCTTTTATTACTTCTTATGCCACCATTATACCTCCTAGTTCTGGGGCAAAAAAGTCAAAGAGCTTTAACCTTTCTAAACACTGGGAACATTTTCCTTCCTGAGTAATGAGAAAGCCCTGGAAAGCTGGACTTTACACAGGGAAACCTCAGTTATATCTGGCTTTCAGGTAAGAAGCCCTACTTGAATCTGGGTAACCCAAGTGACCAAATGCCTGAGTAGCCCCACTGAGAAAGCTACGCGTGTACTTGGTAAAAATAAGCGTGGCCAGTGTGTCTTCACAAATGAATGACTTCCCAAAAAACTGAACTGACTCACAAATACCCTTTTTAAAGTATGGTTTCAATAATCACCACTTCAGCAGGAACATCTTATTCTAACACATGCAAGAGGGAAACAGAACTTGCACTGTACTGAGGAAATCACCAGGTATAAGTACTTTTAAAAGTAGAATATACTACATTTTCCCTCTTTAAAGTAATAACACTTGGTAACTTTTAGGAATTTGAAATATACACAAAAGCAGTAGAAAGAGTAAGTCTTCTGTGGTCCTCTCACTCAGATAATCACTCACTATCTTCTGTGCATCATTTTTTATATTTCAAAAAAGTACATCCATTTTGAAACATGTATCTTTTTTAAAAGCTCAGATTCTAACTATAATGAACAAGACTCAATACATACAGTATCCACACTAAACTGTTATGAAGATCTGGATCAACTAACTCCATGTCATCCAAAGTAATGGACTTCCCAAGCAACTGTTTATAAAAAGGTAATGTGAAACCACCATCAATATAATGTCCATGAAACACAGCCATTCCCATTATTCGTCCAACAAAGTGGAAGTATGATAAATGTTCCTGAAATTGAAAAGAGTGTATATAAATACTCAAGGTAGATACTATCCAGGGAATCTGTTTAATAAAATTAAATATTTAAGCAATGGCAATTTTTAAAATATTTAATAAGTATCAACTTAAACTCCAATTTAAAACTATTTAAATAGAATAGGCTATCCTATCAAAGCCCAACAATCATTAGGGAGAGTTTCTATAGGGCATGCTTAAGATACTCTACTTTGCTATAAAATATTGACAGCAGAGCCAATGCCTCTCTCAAAGGGTAGTCACTCTGCGAAGTTTTTCCTCAGATATTAAGTCCAAACTACAATCCCTCTGCAGCTTCATTAAATCACCTGCAGATCCTGTTCTCTTCCTCTTCTCCCATCTCCTGCCAAAAAAGCCCCTTATAATCCTGGCTCTGTCACTGGAAAAATTCTACACTTCCCTCTTCCCTTGACCTAACCAGAAACTGAACTTCAAAACATCATAGATTTAAGAGCACAGATTTCATGTCTAACTTGGACTAGAGTCCTGATTCTGCCAGTTACTAGCTATGCATACTTGGGCAAATTACTTAACCCTTGTAGAACTAATTTTCCATATCTGGAAAAATGAGGGTAATAACAGTAGGGTCTCTGTGAATAGTAAAATGAGGTGATGAATCCCAAGGCACTGGACCTGGCATATAGTAAATGCTCAACAAACATTGAGCTATCATTAATACAGTGGCAGTAACGAGCTCTCCAAGCAGAACCTTCACCTAAAAATCTTCCCTTTATAAAGAATACCCTGCAGTGAATCTAATTACTATGTTTAGACAGATTTGGTCTTTTATGATATATTGTTTTATTACTTGGATATTTGTAATTTAAACTTCTTTTACTTCTCTAACAATCTTTAAGCTCATCTTTAAGCCTCCTTTTTATTTTAAAAATAGTTTTTTTTCTTTTTAAAAAGCAATACCTGCTCACAAAATATTTAGAAAATATAAAGGAAAAAAAAATGCCCATAGTCTAACACCCAGAGATAACCACTATCACTACTGCAGTGTACAGCCTTTCAATGTTTACACATATACGTTTATCAAAACTGCATCATACTATTTTGTAATCTTCTTTTCACTTAAAACATTATGAATACCATCTTTACATGTCATTAACTATTATCCCACGACATCATTTTGGTGGCTGTATAATATAACCTTGTATGGAAAGATAAGAGAAATAATATAAAAACAAATTAATAACAGCTGCTAACTTGTCAAGTGCTTAATAATATGTAATAGGGTTAATGATGTATAGCACTGTGCTAAATACTTGATGTGCAGGGCCTCATTTAACTGTCACAACCCTTCTCTCAGGTCCGAACTACATTTATTATTATTAGCAATGATAAAATTGAGGCTTAAGTCAATGAAGGTCACAAAGCTAGTTAGTAATGGGCCCAGGATATGATCTCATGTCTTTCTAATTGCAGAGTCTATGCTCTTAACCATGTCATTCTGCTTCATGTCATAATTTACTCAATCCCCTCTTATGGACAGCAACATTATTTCCAATTGGGGTGGCTCTAAACAGTGATGCAGTAAACCTCCCTGTGCCCAAACTGTTGCACACATCCATGATCATTTACTTGAGAAAATTTTCTAAAAGAGGATTTGCCAAGTCCAAGGATGTGAGCTGGACAAAGACAGTAATCCTATGTCATAAACTACACTGACATTTAAAGATGAAAAACATTGTAGGCCATGAATTAATTTGTATCATTATAACCACCAATCATACCGGATTAACTGCAGAATCGGGATTGATCTGCAATGTATAGATATCATCTCTCGAATACTGGAAGAGACCATAGTAAGGATTCAACATTTCATGTGACAAGAGATATAACCACTCCCTGAAAAACAAGATATGCCAAAGGAATTTTTTGTTAATGAACATATTTTTACTAAGATAGGCTATTAATTAATCATGTTAGCAAAGAGGTTTTTAATAAAACAAAATAAAGCACTAGCTATATAAGATCACATTAGAAAAGTCCACCATGCCCCAAAAGCAAATGAAAACTCTTGTTTTGTTATATTGAAGTCACTTCTCACTCAACTTGGGGTAATTTTATGACATTTTAACATCAGAGAATATAAGGATAATATCCAGAATATAAGGATAATATCCAGTGGTCTGTTACTTTTAATTGCTAAACAAATTTGTAATCCATGATAAATATAAAATAAAGGGAAGAATATGGTTTTATTTCAAAACACCCTTGTGGTCCATCTATACCACGCTGGTCCTCTCCATGACTGGAGAGGACCAGCGTTTATACTCGTTTATACTAGTTTATTCAGATTTATAACATTAATTTACTCATACTTTTGGAGAAGGGTATGTTTTATTGTTTATTGTTTTAATAAGAAAATTTCATTATCCATCTTCATTACTTTTTGTGTGTAAACCCTAAAATATACCACGATAAAAATGTAAGAGTGGTGAGAGACTGCAAGGCGTTTGGCATAGGGGGAACACAAGCGCGAGCCTGCATTCTCTGCGCATGTTCCATACCACTTCTTGGTTTCAAGCACACATCAGTGTTTTTAAAACTTCATAATAAATAGTACTATCACTTTAAGCTTACTGCATCATTTACATTTTTCAAAGTATGAAAGACAACTTGTTATTCATCTTGGTGAAACAAATAAAATCACTAGTCTAGGATTTAAGGAGACATCATTCTAGTCTCAATTCCTGTCATTCCTCAGCTAGGAAAGGCACGTAAATGATATATTCTGATATGAATTAAACAGATGAAATAATATATTTTTAGGAAATGCAGTGAAACACTATGAAAGTAGTTAAAGGAAAATACTTCAAAGTTCTATCATTTGATGGAGTCTAAATCAAATCAAAAAGTTCATCTGAGCAAACTTTTTGGCCAATCTAATACTTGAAAACTTTAGAGATTAAAAAGAAAAAGTGAGGTCTCCATATAAGCAACCTTCCCACTTAATATGTCTTGTATGCGTTTTATACATGTATGTGTTTTTTAAAAGAAAATCCAAATTTTGTTTCACTAAGTATTTAGAACATGCATAAAAGCAAAAACTCAACTACTTTTGGGTTTTACTACAGGATAAAGATCAGAAAAAGCAGTTCACTGCCACACCCCATTTAGTCCGCCCAAACTCCGCAAGCAGTTAGCTTAAGAAATAAACAACAAAAAACTAACTACTTATTTGGCCTATATATATAATTATAGCATTTAGACTCCATCAGCAGATAATTAAGTTTTCCTAACAAGCATTCAAAATCTAATGAGATTTTGAAACTATTCCACAGAAACTATCCAAAGCATTCCACAGAAACTATCAAACCTTAAATATGATGTACAAGTGATAAATTCTAAAAATCCAAACTAAAGGAACTATCCATTTGCAGGTAAAAAGGTCACAGAATAACAATAAGTCTACAGGTGAAAACAAGTAATACCAAATAACAATTATGGGACTTGGTGGAAACACAAATTTAATTTAGGCTGAATTTAGATTGGAGAAGCAGAATTATCATGATGGTCCTTAAAATGTTTTAATACAGAAGTTATAATGTTTTTGCTACATTAACATAAAGTGCATTCTCATACCTGGAAAAAAATATACTTGATGTATGAATGTAGCATAAACATTATAGCTTCTGTATTGAAACACTCTTAAGGACCATTTATGATACACACACACATACTTATAGACAGACATTCCTTTAACAAGGTTAAAAAGCATGGCAATGTAAGCAAAGGGAAACAGTATTCAGTTTAGAATACATGTCACTAAAATCTCAAGATTGTTACTGACAATGTAAAGCAGAGGGAATAACATGTATGGAAGGAGAGAAATGGAAAAAATATCGGGCCTGCAGGCCCTAAACAGTCCATATAGGGTTGCAGCTAGTTTTCAGAGGAAGTCTCACTGGACTACATGATCCCTTAGGGAGTTGACAAATACTCTTCTGATATCAGTACTATCCTAACCTCATTATGACTATATCTACTAGGGTCAAACATTAGGGAATATTATGCTAGAAAATAAATATCAATGAGAAAGTTATACCACCGGGAGTATCTTAAATTTGTGAATATAAGGATCCATATGTCATTTACTGATGAGTAAGTCTTTACCTGGCAACCCCTCCATAGTCAAGGCCTTCTTCTCCACGAAATTTTATCATTAATCGCTTCCAGAGATCTTTTGGTCTCATTTTCATGACTTGTCGATATGATTCCTGAAAAATATGTGTAACATAAAATTATTACTAGGTACTTTACTCCTTCCCATTCCACCTACAAAACATATATTTAAATAAGGCAGACTTTGTTCAATCAAATCAATGGATAAACTCCAAGTGTCTGAAACCTCGTGGAACTTCTAAAATCAAAATGGATATAGCTTAATACTATACTACTGAAACCAATTCCTTTGATAAATATTATATTAAAAGCCTACTAAATGAAAAGCTCCATATTTAAGTCCTATGAACCATAGCAATGATTCCACTCACATTAAAAAACAAACTCTGACAGAAGAACCACTTTTTTTTTTTAAGTTAGTTGACCTAATTCTAGGTCACAGACACCAGTAGAAAGAAAAGGTAAGAAAAAGAAAGTTTCAAGGAGCATAATCATTAACATGATCTTCACTAAACAGACAACTTTATATTATTTTAAAAATACAAATGACTGACTACAGACAAGGTCAGAACTGTTCTGAGAGAAAAAAGTTCATCCTTTGAGAGAAGTACTATAAAGTTCCCAAACATCTCTTGCCCTGGAACCCTCTAATGAGTGGGAAACCCCCGCCTTGGACCTCTGCTACTTATTATGTAAGAACTTTGAAGCTACTATTAGAGCTATAAAATTCAAAGATAAAAGGATATACCAGAAAGGAAGATTTTCAATAAATTAAGGAAGTAGTCCAACAGTAATTAAACAAAATGATTTTTTGATGTAAGAGTCCCTTACCTTTTAGAAGAATTAGAAAATAAGGGATGCTGAATATCTGTGGTCTTTTAAAATTCATTAACAAGTAAGTATCTGCAGTGCAGGGACCAAGCTACCCCAATCAGAATATCTCACACTTCATCCCATTTAAATGTTTATCTTATGTACTAAATCTCTCCAATATTATTGCCTTTATTGCCACAAATAAAAAAGAAATTAATGAAAATTCTCACATTCTAAAGAGATAGGAAAACAGTGTATCACTGAAAGTCAATTTTCCTCTATTTTAAAATAAGACTTGCAAGTTTACCTCAAAAATCTCTTCCCTGGAAACCTCAATGCGGCAATGACCAGCCTGAGGCTGTTGCTGGGAAAGTTCTTGCCGCAAAATTTTCAGTTTCTGAACCAGGTCTCGCTTGTACCGTGGGACTGTCAGACACTCTGTGTCATCAGGGCATAACGATACCACCTGCTGTTGCTGGTCTTTCAATTGGTTCTGCCGACTAAAAGTAAATAAATATTATGGTATTTTAAACAAGAGATTGCAATTTACATTTAAAACAGCATCATACGCTAAACCAAGTCTACCTGTATCATTTCTAGACCTTATTATATTCTTAGCTTGACATTTTTGACAACAATAAACTAGCTCCAAAGTTTATTTCTTGGAACTTATGGAAGTGGATAATAGAGTTTTATTCAAAAACCTTTTATACAGCTGCTGAGAACAACTGTCTCAAATACTGTTTCCATTTTCTTCTACATAGTTTACCATCTCTCACTTTAAAATTCAGGCATATGCCAAACCCTGTGCCTGTTATCTAGTCTGTCTCTCTGAAAGAGACAGTTTGAACTGGCAGCTTGGCAAGGACCCCTTCTCCTATGCATGCTACAGTCTAGACCACAGGAATGTGGGAGGTCACAGCAAGTTCCTGGCACACAGAAATGAGCACTTTACAAACAAGTCTAAACACTTCATGAAGTGACTACTTTTCTTTCTTTTTTATTATTATTTTTTTGGCCGAGCCATGTGGCATGCAGGATCTTACTTCCCTGTCCAGAGATGGAACCTGTGCCCCCTGCAATGGAAGCACGCAGTCTTAACCATTAAACCACCAGGGAAGTCCCTACTTTTCTTTTTATTGTAGTAAAATACACACAACATAAAATTTACCATTTTACCTATTTTTAAGTATTACAGTCAGTGGCATTAAGTACATTCATATTGTATGTTGTGCTAAAGTCACTTCTAACTGCACATATATGGTTTACCACAAATACACAAAAATAATCTCCCAAGTATAGCAGAACTATAATAATAATTTTTTAAAGGCATACTGCTTAGAGATATTTTTATTCTCCTGGCAACAATATTATAAGTTGCATCTAAGAATTTTTAAAAAGAATCTTATGATATAATGAACTAGGTAACGCCAATAAACTGTCAGGAAATAAAAAGTCAAATAATTCACTATTGATGTCTATGCAAGCATTGAGTGATTCAGGTGGAATTTAATTTTACACGCAACAGATGAGTACAATCCCCTAACCTAAAGGGAAAGGGCAATGGTAGCTATGAGAAAATAAAAATAACTTTCAGTTCTCTAACAAATCACCCAAACTTACATGACATACAATGATTCTTATGTACCAGGCCAAATTTTATACCTAGAAAATACAACCATCCAGAGAAAATGCACTTTGATGAAAATTACAAATCCCCATTTACCACTCTCGTAAACACTGTAAGAAAGGTGTTTTTTATTACACAGACACATAAATCAAAATATATTAAAAACACTCTTCAAACAACTGTATTAATCCTATCCAAAAAATAAATAAAGAACGAACTTGGGTATACCAAGTTAAAGATACAAAATATTAATTCACAGTGGATCAGAGACCTCAATGTAAAACCTAAAGCCATAAAAATTCTGAAACGAGAAAATTTTTATGACTTGCGTTAAGCAAAACTTTCTTAAATATGATCCCCAAAGCAAAATCCAATAAAGAACAATTGGATAAAATGAACTTCACTGAACTTTCAAAGAAACCTTATGCTCTCCAAAAGACACTGTTAAGAAAATGAAAGGACAAGTCATGGTCTAGGAGAAAATCCTTCTAAAGCATATAGCTGACATAAAACTTGTATTTCAAATATCTAAAGAACTCTGAAAACTCAAAAGTCAAAAACAAAATTTTTTTTTTAAAAAAAGGATGCAAAAAATTTCATCAGAGAAGATATACAGATGGAAATAAGCACATGAAAAGATGCTCAACATCATTAGTTATTAGAGAAATGCAAATTAAAACAAAAATGAGATACCACCAGACATCTATTAGAATGTCTAAAATTAAGATTAACCATACCAAGTGTTAGCAAGAGCAACTACAACTCCCATACACTGCTAGTGGGAAAGTCAAATGGTACAATCACTTTGAAATAAAATCTGGCAGTTTAAAAAGTTAAACATAAACCTATCATATTTATTTATGGGTATTTATTTATCAAAGAGAAGTGAGAGCATATGTCCACACAAAGACTTAAACATAAACGTTCAGGGACTTCCCTGGTGCTCCGTTGGTTAAGACTCCACGCTTCCAATGCAGGGGGTGCGGGTCTGGTCCCTGGTCAGGGAACTAAGATCCCAAATGCCATGCGGCACGGCCCCCCCAAAAAAAACAACAACAAAAAAACTACATGAGTGTTCATAATAGTTTAGTCATAGCCCAAAACTGAAACAATCCAAATGTTCATAAACAGATAAAACAGATAAATAAATTGAGGTCTAGCCATACAATGGAATACCACCTGGCAATGAAAAGAAATGAACTATACATGCAACAGAGATGAATCTCAAATAATGACTCTGGGTAAGAGAAACCAAACAAAAAAGAGTACATACTGTATGAATCCACTTATATGAAACTAAAAATTGCAAATGTATAGTGACAGAAAAAGCAAATCAGTGGTTGGCCGAAGATGGGCTGTGGACTGAACTGTGTCGAAAAAAATATGTTGAAGTCCTAAGCCTTGGCACCTGTGAATGCGACCTTATTTGGAAATAGGGTCTTTGCAGATGTAATCAAGTTAAATGAGGTCACACTGGATTAGGGTGGCCCTAAATCCAATAAATTGGTATCCTTATAAGAAGAGGTAAATTTGGATCCAAACATATAGGAAAAGAAGTATAGCATAAAAAGAAATATACTTTGGTCTTTGTCCCCAGTTCTTGACACAGAACTCCTAAAATGCTTGAAATTTCCTGAGTGACAGAGGTCATAGGAGTGTATTCTAATATTTGGTCTCTGTCCCCAGTACAGGACACAGAAGCTCCTAAATCCCTCAGAATTTCCTGGGTATCAGAGCATTTTTTGTTTCAATGAGGTGACTTGCTAGGCCCCTATATAGTTTCAGGATGGGGGCTGGTCACCAGAAAGACCAAGGCTTGAATAGAAGCCTAAAACTTTCAGCCCCACCCCCCCCAACCTCTGGGGAAGGGGAGAGGAACTGGAGATTGAGTTAATAATCGATCATTCCTATGTGATAACTCCATAAAAACCCCTAAACAGCGGTGTTCAGAAAGCTTCTTTGGTGGACACATTGAGGGTGCTGGGAGGATGAAGCACCTGGAGGGGGCATGGAAGCTCTATGCAGTCCCCTGCCCCAGACCCTGCCCTATGCATCTCTTCCATTTGGCTGTTCCTGAGTTGCATGCTATATAATAAACTGGTAATAGTAAACAAATAATTTCCCTGAGTTCTGTGAGCCATTCTAGCAAATTATTGACCCAAGCAGAGTCATGAGAACTCCTCAATTTATAGCCAGTTGGCAAGAAGTATGGTAGGCCTGGGACTTACAATTGGCATCAGAAGTGAGGATAGTCTTGTAAGACTGAGCCCTTAACCTGTGGCTCAGTCTTAACCTGTGGGGCGTTACACTAACTGCGGGTGGTGTTAGAAACTGATTTCAGGCGCTGTACACCTAATTGATGTCCACAGACGTGGAGAACTGGAATGTTGGAGGAAAAAAACCCACACACTTGGTGGCAGAAGTTTTGTGGGTAAAATAGATCATAGAAGGCCATGTGAAGACAAAGGCAGAGACTGGGATAATGTGCCCACAAGTCAAGGAACAGCAAAGTTTGTGGCAACCACCAGAAGCTAGGAGAGAGGCATGGAACAGATTTCCTTCAGAGCCTCCAGAAGGAACCAACCCTGCTTACAACTTGGTTCTGAAATCTAGCCTCCAGAACTGTAAGAGAATCAACTTCTATTGTTTTAAACCACCCAGTGTGTGATATTTTGTTACTGGCAGCCTTAGCAAACTAGGGAAGGGGTGGGTGAAGGGACTACCAAGAGGCTACAAAGTGGCCAGAGGAGACTTTCGGGGGTGACAGATATGTTCACTATCTCCATTATGGTGATGGATCACAGGCATATAATACATCAAAACTTAAATTGTACACTGTAAATATGTACAATGTATG
The DNA here is from genome assembly GCF_030028045.1 of Hippopotamus amphibius kiboko. NCBI lineage: Eukaryota > Metazoa > Chordata > Mammalia > Artiodactyla > Hippopotamidae > Hippopotamus > Hippopotamus amphibius. The sequence goes on along the minus strand of NC_080202.1, from coordinate 47,531,520 downwards.
GTGCGTCAAATTCCAATAAAGCTAACTTAAAAAAAAACTCACAGTTCATCAAAAAGTCTACAAATAATTAATGTTGGAGAGAGTGTGAAGAAAAGGGAACCCTCCTACACTGTTGGTGGGAACATAAATTGGCAGGGCCACTATGGAAAACAGTATGCAGGGTCCTAAAAAAACTAAAAATGGAACTACCATATGATCTAGCAATCCCACTCCTAGGTGTATATCCAGAAAACATGAAAACTCATTCAAAAAGATACATACACCCCAATGTTCACAGCAGCACTATTTACAATAACCAAGACACAGACAGAAGCAACCCAATACACACACACACACACACACACACACACACACACACACACTGAAATACTACTCAGCCATAAAAAAGAATGATGTATTGCCATTTGCAGCAACATGGATGGACCTAGAGAATATCATACTTAGTAAGCCAGAGAAAGACAAATATCACATGAAAGACAAATATATCACTTATATGTGGAATCTTAAAAATAATACAAATGAATCTATATACAATACAGAAGCAGACTCACGGACATAGGAAATAAACTTACTGTTACCAAAGTGGGAAAGGGAGGGTGGGGAGGGATAAATCAGTAGTACAGAATTAACAGATACAAACTACTATACATAAAATAGATAAGCAATGAGGATTTACTGTAGAACACAGGGAACTATACTCAATATCTTATAATAACCTATAATGGAAAATAATCAGAAAAATATATATATACAACTGAATCACTTTGCTATACACCTGAAACTGACACAGTATTGTAAATCAACTATATTTTCATAATAATAATATTAATTTAAAAAACCCCAGGGTACATCAAGCCTATTCACAAAGACTTGTGAGAAAGACTAAGTCCTGAAAATGGGAAAGAAGGCTTAAAGCTGAAGGACAAAACTGATACAGCAGAAAATCCTCTGGGATGGATTCAGCTCTCCTAGAGCTATTTCTGATGCACTCAGGGAAAAAAAAAAATCCATCCACCCCAAAAAGCAGCCTGTCTCTGCAGGTGTGCTAGGGTGCACCTCTGATATATACCCTTTCCCTAAAATTTCAGGACGGGTTCCTACTTAAGCACAGTGGGATTAAAATACCCAACATCAGAGTAAAATCTGTCATACTCATATAAAATTATGTCCAACAAAAGTAATTTACAATTGAAGAGAGCAGACATTCTATCATTCTATTCACTACAAAAAGCATCTATCAGTCTTCTCTTGTTCAGACTCGCATTTTAACAAGTACTGTTTCAAAAACTTACTTTAAAACTAAATGCAAGTTAGCAGAGAGCCGAGGATCTGTAAACTGTGTTGTTCTGTTGTTATGGTCAACGAAATAAACTCTGCCTGTTGCTGTATTCCGGATCTCCCATCCAGGAGGCAATGGACCAAGCTCTTCACAATTGATGTTGCTAAGATCCCTGCAAAAACAAATATAAAATAAAAAAATACCTCACTGCTGGGCCTGCTGAGCCAAGCAAGTGTAAATGACACAGAACAATTCCATGAAGTCTGAGAAAATGTATTGTTTCAGAAACTTGAGATGTTCAGCTGGAATCTTTAATTCCCAATGGTTTAACAAACTTGCATATTCAAAACCCAATCCATAAATGGCTCAGAAACTTATCACATAGCCTACATTTTTAGTGAGTTCATTCCTGGGCTTTAATATAATTCAGGTTTTAAATTAATATAAAAGCAATCACAACATTTGCCAACATAAACTGTACTTCAATACTTGTCTGACAAAATATTGTTTTCCAAATGTCAGTGATATAAGGAATTAAATCTTTTCTAAAATTTCCTTTCAATTATTCCTTTCTTTACTACACCATAAAATTTGTGTAAATGTACATTTCAAGGTTAATTTTAAGCTCTTCAACAAAGCAAAACTAGAAATGTTATTGAAATTGTGATGCTGAAAATAACCACAGTATATATTTTAAAGGATAACTGCTCCATTTTGAATTCTGAAAGCTATAAAGCTAGTGAATGAAGACACCTTAGGAAGAATGTTCTAAGGTTTACTGCTACAGTAAAAAAAAAAAGCAAAAAGGCTTTTAAAGGAGCAAAGGCCACTGTTATTATATCATGCGCTCTTAAAATACTATTATGTAAAACAAAGATTTACAGGACCTTAAAGAAGGAAATAAAAGCAGCATGTCTAATATAAATTTAAACTGTACTATAACCAATCATGATAATGACAAATCTCATCAAAATTATGTTTTAAAAGTTAAACTAGAAAATAAGTTTTCCTGAAATAACCGCTTCTTGGTCACAGTGAAAACACAATGATGGGCACCCACAGATTTGCTGGAACAATGATTTCTGACTTGTGCTTGTAGGTGCCCCAGACATTCTTCCGCTGCAGAACTAAAGATTGGAAAGAACACACTATTTTCAGACATTGCTAGTCTCGAAAGAGGCAAGGAAAAAGTTCCAAGAATCCTCCTCAAATTTTTTTTAAAGTGAATTGAACTGCAGCTGGTACCTGAGTAGCAGACAGGCAGAGTGGGGGGGGGGGGGGGGGGGCTGCCAGCGGGTAGGGGTTAATTGGGAAATTGAACCTCAGGTCAGCAGCAAGGTTGGAAAAGGAAATCTGGAATTTCCCCACTGAGAACTCAAAGGGAAGATGAAGTGATTCCAGGAAAAATTCCTACATTCTCACTTTAGGTTCACAGTGCTCCAACCAATTAAAATCAAACAATCAAAGATCACCAAGCACTTCAGAAAGGAATTCATGATGACTGAGTCAGTAGAAACAAAACCTCAGAATTAGATACCCAAGTACTGCTAGATAAAAAAGAATACCTATGATATGCAATGTTTAAAACGGATAATAAAACAGAACAATTACAATGACAAACTATTACTGAGAGATTAAGAATGGATAGATCTTTTTTAATGGAACTTTAAGAAATGAAAAGCAATTATGATAAAGAATGACTAGTTCTTTTGATATAATGCAGAATTTGACTTTATATCATTTTATTTAGAATTTTATGAAATTATAGTCATACATGGGAGGGTTCTAAAGAATTGATGAGAAGCAGAAAACTGGAAGCACTCTATGTGGAACTGAGAAATGAGTAAAGGAAAATGGTATGTTATACAGCCATAAAGAGTAATACAGATCTGTATTTGAAGACTACATAGTCAGTATGCAAAATAGTGAATAACAAAGCATTAATCATTATTTTAAAGAGAAATACAAAACATTTTGAAATGGGACTTCTCAGATAAGTCTGTTTACTGGATATCTTTAAATAAAATTAGTTTTAAAGTGTCCGAGTTACACTATTTTATAAATGTCTCTGATTGAATAGTCATGATATTGTAATAGAATCTAAATATTTATAGTCTGCTTTGATAAAAGATCCTCCATACAAAAAACATATTCACTAAAGGATCCCCCAAAACAAAAGATATATATTTTAAGATAACAATTTGGAATACAGAGACTAAAGAAATTTAATCCAAAGCATTATTTCATAAAGTCATCATTCAATACTCAATATGAAGTATTTTTAAATCTCTATAGAAACCCCTTATTCATTAATAAAAAACTGACATCGTTTCCTTAGGAATAAGAATATGTTGCCAACTGTGGACTTCCTAGGTGGCACAGTGGTTAAGAATCCGCTTGCCAATGCAGGGACTCAGGTTCGATCCCTGCCCCAGGAAGATAACACATGCCACAGAGCAACTAAGCCTGTGGGCCACAACTATTGAGCCCATGTTCTGCAACTACTGAAGCCCACGCACCTAGAGCCCATGCTCCACAACAAGAGAAGCCACCACAATGAACAGCCCGCACACCACAATGAAGAGTAGCCCCCGCTCGCCACAACTAGAGAAAGCCCATGTGCAGCAACAAAGACCCAATGCAGTCAATTAATTAATTAAAAAAGAATATATTGCCAACTGTGGTGCCAAAATCTCTCTCAATTTTCAACTTCCAATGCCACCTTACACACTACCCTTTCAACAGGCAACTCAAGATCAGCTTTTACAGTATTGTAAATCATTTAGCTTTTTTAAAAAATCATTTTTCTCCTAAGCAGTTCCTTCCAATGATTTTAAATTTTTTCATAGAAAAGTTCATTTATTGACCTTCAACTTGATAAACAGAACCCAAAACACTTCTTTTCATAATTTACATCTCAGACTCTTACTTCTAAAAGTTAGGGACTTGGATTTTTTTCAGTGAGCTTATTAATAAAACAAAAATTTCCTCCCCACTACTTTTTTTAAGTCAACAGCTTATATCATGATGACACAGAAATGGCAACCTTGATACAATAATTAACAATAACACATTTCCTTGGCTACCACCCTCAAAAGATTCTAATTAAGCTCTATCACAAGGTAAAACATTTTAGGAGTTCCCTGGCGGTCCAGTGGTTAGGACTCGGTGCTTTCACTGCCGGGGCCCAGGTTCAGTCCCTGGTCAGGGAACTAAGATCCTGCAAGCTGCGAAGCACAGCAAAAAAAAAAAAAAAAAAGTAAAACATTTTCATAATAGCTTTATTTATAAATAGAGTATCAAAGCAATCCAAAATCAGCTAGTCACATCTGTTTTTAATTCAAAAACCTGATTCTTGACAAGTAGAGCTCTGAGTACAAACTTTAGGCAGAAAAAGATCTCTGGACCCTCCATGGTACTTTTTTTTTTTTTTGAAGAGAGGAATGTTGCATTTAATATATAAAATATCCTCATCTTACGAAGGTGATGTGCAGCTTACAAAGTTGATGTAGAATTTCACTTAGAACTCAACCTTTGTTTGCAACTTCAACTGGACCACTTGGCACTCTCCATCTATTCATTAGAAAATAATTCAAGGCCACAACTACTGAAGTCCACGTGCCTAGAGCCCATGCTCTGCAACGAGAAGCCACAGCACTGAGAAGCCTGCGCACCACAATGAAGAGTAGCCCCCACTCACAGTAACTAGAGAAAGCCTGTGCACAGCAATGAAGACCCAATGCAGCCAAAAATAAATTAATTTTTAAAAAACTTATTAAAAAATTCAAAATAGCTAGTGGTTTAAATGTATTATTTGATACTACTGTAACAAATTATGTTAAACTACTAAACTGAATTTGTGTCAAAGATGGAAATCTTCTTCAAGTTAAAAGATAGCTGACATTTTGGTTAGTAAATGCATTCAACAATGCCTGCAGTTCAAGTATACAAGTCTTGACATTTAAAATAAATTTGTTTTAATTGAGTTCTTTCTTTTCTACAGTAAAATGAAACTTGCAGATTGAATGCACTTGTATGTTTTTGTAAGGTTTCCATGTTTTCCCCAGGTCAATTTTCAAACTCCTAAAAGACCAATGTTTTTGCCTCGATTTTTAAAAATATTTATTTATTTATTTATTTATTTGGCTGTGCCAGGTGTTAGTTGCAGCACACAAGATATCTTCTTTGCCGCGTGCGGGATCTTCGTTGCAGCATGTGGGATCTAGTTCCCTGACCAGAGACTGAACCCAGGCCCCCTGCATCGGGAGTGTGGAGTCTTAGCCACTGGACCACCACAGAAGTCCCTTGCCTAGATTTTTTTTTGCCTAGATTTTTTTAAGGGTGAGAGGGGAGAGGAACTGGGGATTGGTTGGCGAGTACAGCACTGGGGTAGGGTTGCCGAGAAGTAAGTAGGACTTTCCACTAAATGTCAAACTGAAAAGATGATCAGAAAGAGTCAAACTTTCACATAATTTATTTTAAGAAGTTAAAGATTAAATAGTCAAATAAATCCTAGGGGAAATGGAATTCGATGATATGAAGGATATTTAGAATGTGTTCTTACCTAGGCACTCTTGGATCATGCCATGTGCTCACACCAGTCTGAGTGTGTAAGAAATACACCTGACCTTGTTGTGTTGTCCTTTGTTCTGTAAAATTAAGAAACACTAATAATAAAAACATATTCAGAATATCCAAATCAAAAACAGCTATAAACACTAGGATGATATTATATTAATAGGTAAATTCTCCAAATTACCAATCTATTTTTATTACAAAAGAACTGCTTTATAAATCACTTGTTCTGAACTCAGAATACATTTCCTCCTGGAAACAACCTTATAAAATGGTGGTGAGGGTCACAGGCCAGCAATCTAAAAAAGCCAACTACACTTACAATGTGGCTCAAATATTAAACACGTTGCAATGAAAAACAGAAAACAAGATTGTCACAGCACCAACAATTAAACAAAACAAACATGAAGAAATTATCTTTTATTTGTCTTAAATGTGGAGCCTAAGCGGAACAGAAGGGTTCAGAAGAGGCTAGCCAACTCTGGGGAGATTCTCAGGGGATTTGCAGAAACTTTCAAAGAGTTTGCAGGCTGGTAATGCTTTTTTAAATTATGCCTAATTGTATATCAAAACTTAGGTTTTTTTCTTTCCTTGAGAGAGGTATATTTCCAAGACTACATTTGGACTCAAACAGAAGCAAAAAAGATGGAATACAGGAGAGACACCCTACAGTCAAAAATAGGCAATGATGGAAAAATAATCAAGTTAGAAAGAGGAGGACTAAAGAGCAAGTGTGCCTACTGGGGAGAAAAAAGGCACAGGTAAAGTTAAGTGAAAACCCTGGGGAAGAGAGTGAGGAGGCCAGGGCAAAGAGAAGGAATATGTGAAAGGGTGTCTTCAACGCTGGTTTTTAGTCTTTATTTATTTATTTATGTTTTCAAGCCATAGACTACTTTTTTAAAAAATAAAACCTAATGAAAAATTCCAATACATGAAACAATAAAACCACTGCTCATATTTATTAGTATAAATTTGTTTATAAACCTGTAATAAAAATCAATTCAAGCTTTAAAAATTATAAATGTCCAAAACTGGTTCTAGATGACAGCTGCAATAACTTCAGCCTTGGTAGCCACTTTACTTCTACGTTTTGGTTGTAGAAAAAAAAATTTTTATTCCAAATAACACTAATATTGTAAAAGTATAACCACCCCCACCCCAAACTGCTTGCCTTATCTCAATTAAAGACCAGGAGATACTTTTTTTTTTTTTTTTTTTGGCACATGGGCTTAGTTGCTCCGTGGCATGTGGGATCTTCCTGGAGCTGGGATTGAACCCGTGACCTCTGCATTAGCAGGCGGATTCTTAACCACTGCGCCACCTAGGAAGCCCCACCAGGAGATACTTGATTCTAAGGTCTGAACATTAATAATAACAGATGAATTTTTACTAATTTTAACTTCTCATGAAATTTCATTTATTTCTTGCAATAAATCTACATGGTTGGTACTAATATTTTCCCCATTTTATAGAAGATAAAACTGAGGCTCAGAGAGGTTAAATAATTTGCCCAGCATCACACAACTAATACGTGGCAAAGCCAGGATATGAACCCAGGTCTGTCTGTTTCCCAAGCCCATGCTCCAATCACTGTGCTTTAAGTTAACCTGAGTGGCCTAGCACAATTAATGGAAAATTGTTTTTAACTATTTTTTAAGTATTTTAACTCTTTAAAGTCAGAATAATACATTTGTGTAAGTTTAAAAAATATTCTAGAGTAAAAATAAAATACAAATTAGATAAGGCAATTCCCACTGTTGGTCACTAGGTGTCATCATCAGCACAGAACAGTTTATCTAGAGGCTGTGGAAAGGGCAAGGACATAAGCAACCTGGTTAAGCTTTTAGCAAGAGAGGAGAGAACTGCTGAGTATAAACTACAAGAGTTCACAAGCTGTGATTAATTTAGGAAGTTCTGTATTCAACAATGAGAAGATTCATGTCATCTTTCACATGGAATTCTAAAATTCAGGAAACTATATAAGATTATAATACTTTTACACAAACTCAGAAATGACTAAATCATTTACAATAACCCACTCAGATAACCCAAAATTATAGACAATACAAATATATAAATACCATCAGAAATATGCTTTTTAAATTATTTCTAAATATGTACATCTAGATGATTACATTACAAGTCTGACTGCCGATTGCCATTATCAAGAAAAACACCACCTCACTTTTTACAGTGCCTATTTACAAAGCAGTCTCACATTGTCTCATATGCTCCTCAGAATATCTTCGTGAAAAAGAAAGGTATCATTCATCTCATGTCATTGTAACTGAGCAAAAAGGTTAAGGTTAAATGACTAGCCCAAAGTCAAACTGTTGTTAGTCGTCTACCACTTCAAAGACTTTTCAAAGTTGGGGAGTTTTACATTTACTTTTATTTTCATGCAGAATTCCTATATCCAGATTAATAACTTCTTTAAAAGCTGATTTTCTGGCTTTCTTAGCAAGCTGAAATCAGTAAAACACACTTTATTTTTCCTCTGCTAGTTGTCATACCATAGCCCTCTGGTAGGTCTGGAGGAGTATGTAAGTGTGTCCTGCTCATGTAATTTCTATGTCGTTGTGACCTGACTCTCCTCTCTGCCAGTCTGGGGTCTGAAGACTGTCCACACGTTGCACCATTTGTTCCACTAATTGGAGTGTTCTCATCAACAAAGCAGCTAAGAGGTCTGCCAGGACTAGAATATTCAGACGCCGGTCTATCAAAAAGTAACAAGGAAAAAAGTTACTCATCACAGATATCAAAAGTAGAGTTTTATAGACAATGTATGTACTGCAGTAACAATCACTTGGAAGAAAATGCAATGATTAGTACAAACATAATGACTTCAAGAACTCTTAATAAAAACAAACCTGAAGCCTAAAAGCACCAAAGAAACCCAGGTGATAAGCAGACTGTCAATTATGTATTCAAATCAGTTTATACTGATTTTAATTACATTTTACATGAAATCCACATATATTATAGATGTGAGTACAAGCTCACATAGCCCTACTTGGCTTAGCTACCGCCTACCTCAGACCCACGTTCCCACCATTCTCCCACACTGACATTCTTCTTCCTTCTCAAACTTGCCATGGTCAGTGTACCTTTAGCGCTGGACAGTAGCCCTTCCTTCTACCTGGAATGATTTTTTTCTCCTATTTTCCCTAGGCCAGACTCCTTTTTGTCATTCAAATCACAGTTTAAGCTTAAATGTTGCCTCTAAGAGGTTATTCTTGACCTTCAGTCACCCAGGCATTTGATAGTACATCACTTCACTTTCTCAGCATAGCAGTTATTTCTTGTATTTTTCTCATTTGCATCCTTGTTTTCATCTGTCTTCTCCCACTAGAATATTTATTGAGAGAAGAGAGTCTGCCTAGTTTTCTCCCCACCATATATAGTGGGGAACCATCCCCTGTACCTAGAATAGTGCTCAGCATGTATTTATAAGTAGTAGTTCAATAAGTATTGAATGAAGAAGACAGTTTGTCTCTTTAAAGCGCTTCCAGTCTCTTGTAGGTCATCCAAACTAAGAGACTGTCAAGAGCTAACTTTTAAACTACCATGTATAACACAGTCAACTTCATACATGTGGAAATTAAAGTCCATTTTATCAGTTAAATGAGAAGGAAATGGACCTCACTAAAACACTGACACAAGTACACATTTATTTATACTCAAATATGATAAAAATAGGTTCTCTGACTTCAATATAATCCTTGGCAGTTTAATACTAGAAATCAACTCTCAAATTAGCACTTTTTAAAAGGGAAACATAAGCTAAGCTTTCATCTGAGAATCACAGTACAATAGAGAAAACTGTGATTCAACGAGTTAAGCAACTAATCCCCAATAAATAAAAGTAGGTACAGCTAATGAAAAGCATTTGATGTTCTATGTCTGGTGCAAGTCCAGCTCACAGAAAAAAAAAAAAAAATAGGGGGAGCAAAACAAACACTGCATAGAGGTGGAAAAGAAACATTTTTCGTATTTTGCAAAAAAAAGGATTCACTTTGGTGTACCTCAAAAGCTGGTACAAGAGTGTAAAGCAATTATATTCCAATAAAGAACTTTAAAAAAAAAAAAAAAAAGGAAATCCAGCCACTTATCCTATTCATTTTCAGTTACTTAAAGAGTTTTCCTTGAAGCTTTCAAAAATTATCTTGCATCCCCACGTCTTTATACATTAAGCTCCAGGAAGGCCTTTCTGCCTTGGTCACTGTTATAGCCCAAGTGCTGAGCACAGTGCCTGGTATATGACAGTTTGGTGAATTGAATGATAGCTGTTACCACTACCCTGAACACTTTTTATTACCTTCCCCTTACCTGGCTAAATCTTCATATTCTTCAGGATTTAGTTCAGAGATTCTCCTCCTTTGGAGTTTTCCTTTGCAAGTTCTACCATCCCCTTACCCCTCACTCTAAGTCAGGTGCCCCTCCACATGATCTTAGAGCATCTGGTTCTTATCAGTAAGGTCCTGGTCACAGACCTTACTGGACACAATATAATCATCCCCCGACATAACCGAATAAATGGAGATCCTGTATATATATTTTGTTACAGCCATTCAATAATGGACTCAAAAAAAAAATTTTTAAGAGTCCCATAAGTAAGATGACTTCTCAATGTATTCATTAACTCACTTAATAAATATTTACTGAATACCATCACAGGCCATGGAACTACAATAACAGGATGACCTGCTACACAATCTTTATTAAAAATAATAATGGCATTTGCTATAACATCTACTGATCTAGAGCAGTTTAAACCAAGAAAGGAAATCCGATAAAGATGACATAAACAGAAAGGGTGACTTCAGGAGGGCAAATAGCACAGATCATGGGAAGGTACTTGTATGTTCTTACCGTGTTGGGCGTTCCCATTGCGTAGTTCTTGTTATGTGGTTTAGGTACTGGATTCTACCAGAGGCAGTTCGCCTTTCTTCCCAGCTTAAATAAAAACATTGAGAGATAAAGCAGTAATAGGAAGCCGGACATGGAATGTTTTTGGTACAAGCCAGGAAGACATTTGCTGTTATGAATCAGGAATGACAAACTGAAAAAGCAATACACAGAATATAGGAATTGTTTCAACTTATTTTAGAACTGTACAATATGTCTTCTGGAATTCTGAAGCTTTTAAAATATTTATACTGAGGAGTGACTAATATTTTCCAACAGCCTGAGAATTTTTCGATGATGTCAACAATGCTCAATTAAATTACACTGATATCTCCAGAATCGGGGGCGGGGGGGGGATGGCCATACTAAAATAAAAATTACACATAATATTAAAAAATTAAACTAGAAGAGTATATAAAAGCTTTTTAAAGCATTTAGCCTACCCAAACTATTTTTAATCTTCATATTTTTATTTTCTCTTACAGATTTTCTACCAAAAGTTATGAATTTTTTTTAAGTATAACTGACATACAACATTATATTAGTTTCAGATATACAACATAGTGGTTTGACATCTGTATACACTACAAAATGATCACCAGGATAGGTCTAGTAACCATCTGTCACCACACAAAGTTATTACAGCATGGACTATACTCTCTATGCTGTACACTACATCCTCATGACTTACTTATTTTATGACTGGAAGTTTGTACCTCTTAATCCCCTTCACCTATTTCATCCATTTCCCCTCCCCTCCCTCGCCTCTAGCAAACCAACACAGAGTCTGTTCTTTGTATCTATGAGTCTGTTTCCATTTTGTTTGTTTGCTTTGTTTTTCAGGTTGCACATATAAGTGAAATCATACAGTATTTGTCTTTGTCTGACATTTCATTTAGCGTAATACCCTCTAGATCCATCCATGTTGTTGCAAATGACATCTCATTCCTTTTTTATGGCTGAGCAATATTCGTATGTGTGTGTGTGTGTAATACACTACATCTTCTTTATCCAGTCATCTATTAAGGGACACTTAGGCTTCTTCCATATCTTATCTATCATAAATAAGGCTGCAATGAACAAAGGAGTGCATATACCTCTTTGAATTAGTGTTTTCATTTTCTGAGGACAGACACCCAGAAGTGGAATACCTGGATCATATGGTAATTCTGTTTTTAACTTTCTGAGGAACCTCCATACCATTTTCCACAGTGGCTGCACTGATTTATATTCCCATCTACACTGTACAAGTGTTCCTTTTTCTATTTACCAAACTAATTTTTGAAAAAGCAAAAATGCCACTTCTTCCTCAATATCTTATTAATTCATATAGCAAAAAACTTAGGCAAGTGACTACAGTAATGTTAATATTCTGCCAAACCACTGGCAGAGATATGGAGGTCTTAAAAATAGAAAATAAAAAGATGCTAACAGGTTTTTTCCCCTGTGATTACAATTATAGTACAATAATGTAGAACAAATTTAGAATAATAAGCCTTACACTGTTGTAATCTCTCAATATTTATTAGTATTTCATCCTAAACTTCCCCTTCAAAAGTACCATAACCTACTTCAAATTCATACAAATTAACAGATATATCAAGAAGCTAAAATGATCTAAAAACAGACTTAAATTATAGCAGTTTTTAACCGTTTACACAAAATGAGCAAATACCATAGCTTGGATTTGAATTTCATGTCAGAAATAACTTAAATCAAAACTCAACCAATCACACATTTAAAATGTATAATTTATTGTATGTAAACTATACCTCATTTAAGTTAATTAAAAATACTTTAAAAATTAAAAATAAAATCAATAAGGTTTCAGAACTAGTATAAAACAAAGAGAGAGAGCAATGATAAAAAGCATAAACTTTGGAATCAAGGCTTAAATCTGTGTTCCACTTCTGCCATTTCAATGTGGCCTTTAGCAAAATACTTAACTTCCCTGAGTCTCAGTTTCTTAAGTCTGTAAAACGCATGAGGGTAATAATAGTAGTAACGGTAGCAGTAATAATAGCTATTTATTAAGCACTTACTATATGCAAGACATTGTGCTAAGCTCTTTACATGAATGATTTTAATTCTCACAAGTATTTATAGCATATATATCTATTATCATTATCCTCTTATTAAAGAGGATATCTTATCAAAATAAATATAAACCAAACCTCACAGAAGTCAAATAAATTGATTAAACTCATAAAGCTAGTAAACAGAAGAGTAAGGCTTGGAATTCAAATGGTCTAATTCCAGAATCACATGTTATGAGAATTAAATGACATTATGCATATTATATAATGATATATATGTAATGATAAATGATATAAAGTGCTTATAACACTATCTGACACTTGCAGGCTCAATAAATGTTACTATGTTATTGTAATTACTATTACACAAATTCTGTGTCCCATTCCTCTAAATAGAGCAATGTCTCAGATTCAGCACCTATATGCTCTGTTTTGAATAATTTAATCAAACAAAAAAGTTTTTCTTTTGAATATATAATATTTACAGGAGATTTATATTTGTCAAGAAATTTTATTTGTCTCCTAGTCAAAACTCCTAAAAAACAAATGTAACATAATCTAATTCATGGCTTGTTTTATGAATTTGTTGTGACAGGATCCATCACTAATTTTTTAAGTACCAGGAAAATCCAGATTCTGGAATTGATCAGCAAATTTTTAAAGTTAAGTATAAACACCAATGTATTTCTCATTATTTTAAGTATATTATCTAATGATTTTAGCTTACCCATCTGGTAAATCATTATCAAACAAACGACTGCAGTCCACAACTTGTCCTCCTGTGCCTATTCGGTCTCTGGACTGAAGACTTACTATTAAACGACAAAAATATCATTTAGAGTCACAGAACTAGAAAGAATTACTGCAATTTAAAATATTTCTCTTTAAAAGACATCTGGCTTAGCTTATTTAAATACTTAAGAATGAACTCTTTAGTTTCTACTAAATCCTGCAATTTCTTTGTCCATGAGATTTTTCCCTTTAAGGGTTTTCTACACTTCATCACGTTCATGGAGGAAAGTCTAACTTCTTTTTTCCCATCATAATGGGGCAGCACAAGGTCACTAGTGCACTTAAAAAGAAGCATAACACAGGTATACTTGTGTATTCCACATTTTTGAGTTTTTAACTTCCTTTTCAATCTAAGAATGACAGGGATTATGAATAACGCTGTAGTGAAGATATTTCCCTGAGATAACCACAATAGCGCTTCTGTTACAATGCTACTTTGGCAACTCCCTAAATATGAACCTAATTCACTGCCTTGTAAAATTAAGTTCTTCAAGTACTTTCTGTAACTAAAACCTCTCTGATAGGTTCATATAATGCAACCATCTTATTCTAAATTCTGCTCTATAATGAAATGATAAGATTCCAATTGCATGTTTCTTCTTTAAGAAGCTTCAGAGGGACTCGAGGGATGGGGGGGGGGGAGTTGAGGAAGGGAGGGAATATGGGGATATGTGTATAAAAACAGATGATTGAACTTGGTGTACCCCCCCAAAAAATAAACACATTAAAAAAAATTAAAAACGTTAAAAAAAAAAAAAAGAAGCTTCAGAGGAGCCCACCTCAGTGTCCTACTACTCTAGGTATCTTGGTCAAATCTCAATCTATCAATTCTTAAGATAAGTTTCAGGAAATTTCATATAAAGGGGTCAATTCAAGATAAGCCCACTAGCCCATTAAGTGCCCTACGAGTAAGGTAACAATTTTTCCCTTTCTCCAATTAGTGCTATACCACCAATCCTCATTCTATTTTTTTTTCAGTTAGTAAACATTACTTTAAAACTGTAAAGCATTAAACTGGGCTTTCTTACTCAAAAACCAGTTTAAGAATTACTTTCAGAAAACCTTAATATCATCTATAAAGTTTATCTCAGTGTTCTATGGTATCTGTATACTTTTAAAGAATTCCTTCCTAAAGAATCAATAGTTCTTCACATTAGGAGCCTATTTTTTACATTATTTATATTTTTTTGCTCTCTATAAAAATTAAGTTGACCTGGGTTCTGGGTCCACTGTTTGAATAATTTTACGTGACTCATTTTTAATTCATGCCAATACAATGAAGCTACAGTTACTGTACTTTGATTTAAAAGGTATTTCGAGCTTAGGTCAGCTTAAATGAAGCCAAAATTCATATAACTTTCAATTTCACACTTACCTACTATCTGTCCTCTAACTGTATCATTGTCATTTGGCCCAAGTTTGCATAGATCCAACCTCTGATCTATTTCAAATCAACAACAACAAAAGGCAAAAAAAAATTGGTATCAGAGATTCTAACATCTACAGAGTGACAGCAAATTTCTAAAATCCACTGGAAATCAGACCAATCATTTAAAGAATTAATCAAGTTTTAATGATGAAACAAATGATTAAAATTCTCTAACTGCATACACAGTATTAGTATAAATGTCTCGACAAAAGTTTTGACAAATTCAGATTTCAAAAACCATAAGACACCGGTACCAACATGCAGTTATTTTCTCTCCAAAGATTTCAGAACATTTCAGTCTAAGTCTTAAGCTTGCCACTTAATAGTTTTGTTCTTAAAACAATTAATCCCCAAGTCTTGATTTTCTCATGTATAACTATAGTACTTACCTCATATTAAGGATTAAATCAGACAGTTATGTAAAACTCTTAGCACAGTACCTGGCATATAAGTGCCCAATAAATGTTAGTTGTTGTCACTGTTATTTTTTATCTAACCATTTCAAACAACTGCCACCCCCCCCCCACCCCAAACACACACAAAGTAACTATTAGTAAGAAGTCAAGTATACACTAACATAAGGGTTTGAGTCAGTTCTGGTACTAACTCATTTAGAAGCAACTCACTTCTTCTCTCATACCTCATCTATAAAACAGATATAACACTGGCCTGGCCAGTTACAGTAAGGAACAATGTCACCCACTGCATGTTGGTTTTACTTTGATTACAGCACTTATAACTGAATTCTTTTTATAGCTGTATGCCATCTGTCTACTTAAATCATGAATTGACAAAAGGAAGAGACCATATCTTAGTCTTTATATTCTCCACTCCAACCTGATAGAATTATATCAGGTGCTTGATAAATTAAATACTACTACACATCAAAAAGGTCATATAAATTACTGCAATGAAACATTCACAAGCAGCAGAAAGAAAAATCTGTGCCCCACCTGGCTATCTAGCCAAAAATAGACATTTTTCCCTTTACAAAATAAATGGAAACTACTAAGACAGCTATACAGTGGACTTGTGCAGAGCAATATCTCTTCTGTTCAGTCCTCCTAATGTGCCTTTTTCACCTTTATATTACCAGGGTTTCGAACAGTACTTGACACTTTAAAAGTTCAATAAATGTTGGCTAAACTGAACCAGAAATAAGGTCATACATGTGACCTATAAGTTTTCAGTCTGCCTGCTGCACTGGATTAGAATAAAACAGTTCTCCTGTTTTTTTGTTTGTTTGTTTTGACTGTAACACACGGCGGCATGCGGAATCTTGGTTCTGTGACCAGGGGATCGAACCTGCTCGGCCTGCATTGGAAGGCAGAGTCTTAACCACTACATCGCAGGGGAAGTTCCAAAAATGGTTCACTTTTTATATGCTAGACCTTTTCCAATCCCAGCATCTTCTACCTCCTATCAGTCACCCTGTCAACCCAAAAATATAAGAAATTCTCAGGTGCCTTTAAATTCCCCTCAAAACTTATAGCTCAATTTTCTCCTTTTTAATTTTTAACAGTAACATTTTTATTAACTGGGCTGTGGTTATCACACTACATTAAAAGGGATCATCTTTAATATATCTAACACTCAAAGCTAAATTCAAACTATTTTTATTTATTAATTTCCTTAGCTAGATTCTACGTGAATTTCTGCTTAGAATAGGCATCTGGGCTAAAATCCCATGACAACAGCTAGCAATATTTTTTATATTTTATAAAAATGAATTCTATAGAAAAAAAATTTCTATTAAAGAAGATATTTCCATCTATGTCCCAATGGAAATACTTCCAAAAAGATGCTGTCATCTGGTTACATGAAACACACATAAGTCAACTTGTCAATTCAATACAGAAATTGTTTCTAATGTCTTAATCTTGGTCTAATTTTCTAAATGACCAGTTTGGTGAAAAATTAAGCTACAGTTAAGTAGTTAATACAGCTGTCTTACACTCAATGTCTTACCTCTAATTTTTCAGAGTAGTTTTACGCATCATTCTTATTCACTGATAATCTCCCTTTAACTGATACTAAACACTCCAACCACCTAAATAAAACCCACTTTATCTCACGAATCCACCTAAACCAGAGATGAGTGCCTAGAAGCAAAAAAAGACATGTACACTTTGATGTCTTTCTTTTTGCTTTTTTTTTTTTTTTTTTTTGGCCATGCCACACTGCTCAGCTTGTGGGATCTTAGTTCCCCAGCCAGGGACTGAACCCCTGCCCTAGCAGTGAGAGCATGGAGTCCTAACCACTGGACCACCAGGGAACTCCCTCCTTTTACTCTTCTGGATAGCAATCATTTCTTAGCACTTAAAAATTCACTGGATACTAGGTATCAGCTCTGACCCACTTCTAGGTTTCACATATTTAAAATGTTTCATTCTTCTAAAAAAGTTAACAAAATAAATTTAGATCAGGAATTTTCACCAATGTTTCAAACATACTCAGGAAGTTTTTGGGCCCTTGCCTCCCCAGTCAAAAAATACATATATATTAAAAAAAAATACATATATATATTTAAATATGTATATTTAAGTTTTTAAAAGCACTAGTATCTACTCACAGCCAGTGTCTTTGAGGCGGTTGATGGCATTGGAAAGAAGACGGACACAACCAAGAAACCCAGCACCTTGTTTTTTATGGATCTTCTTGTGATTCCATACACTGATCGTAACTGAATCAGACTTTCCAATATACCTAAGAAAGAACCAAAACGACTGCATGAGTAACTTGGCAATTATGAGTAGTTACTATAAAACTTTTATTTTCATAGTCTAAAGTCACAAATGTTTGAGTATGGCTAGGTCACGCAAAATATGTTTGAATTCAATCTATCCATAGGACTGAATTTAAATGTTTTAAAAAATTTCAAAAGTAAAATCTAAAAAGAATTTTTAATATATATGCCTTATCATACCTGCCACTCTCAGGCTGAGCAACAATTTCTGTTAGCAAAAACAACAACAACAACAAAAGAAAAACAACCTATTTTAGTAGCTAGTGTCGAATAACCCTATGGAACTTTACAATTCTTTCTTTCCAAAGAACAAAAATCTTAGAACTTTTATCACAGTCACATTTTGAGTACATTTCAGTGGCATGACCTATTACCTCAGCGAATACTCAGTTTATTCTCAAGGGGCATTGTCAAGGCTGACAGACCAAAAATCTGACATACCTGTTATGTTTTAAAATGCTGTAGAACAAGAGCTGATTGTAACGCTTTTCCCCTGCTTCTTTCCTATATGCAGGCCTTGAGCGAGCAGGACTCTTCCAGATTTCACTTCACTGCCTGCAGACAAGCAGAGCAGGGAAAAGCGTTACTATACTTGTCTGTGCATATACCTGTAAGTATGGAGAAGCTCTACCACAGCCAATTGTTAAACATGGTGTCATCCCATGAGAGAATATAATAAATAACATAATTATATCAGTAAACCTTAAATTTCAATGACTCTAAGAGGTCAAATTTTTGGTCCAGCAACCTTGACCTTAAAGTGTCATTCAATAAAGCAGTAATATCAGAAAAATTCACCTGGTATATAAAAAAAAGCCTAGACCACTTAAGTAAGGACTAAAACTTAAATGAGTAACATGAAAGGCACACTTGAGGCCCTGGATCCAGCTGTGTTAAACCATGTCTACCCTCCCAGACTTTGAGTTATGCAAGCTAATACTGTTTTTTAATTTAATTTTTATTTTATATTGGAGTATGGATGATTTACAATATTGTGTTAGTTTCAGGTGTACAGCAAAGTGATTCAGTTATACATATATCCATTATTTTTCAGATTCTTTTCCCATATAGGTTATTGCAGAATATTGAGTAGAGTTCCCTGTGCTATACAGTAGGTCCTTGTTGATGATTTTTATATACATCATAGTAGTGTGTATCTATTTAATTATGTAAGCTAATACTTTTCAAAAATTAAGCCAATTTGAATTTCATTTTTGTTGCTTGCAAATGAAAAAAATCTGGACTAAAGTATCATTCAGTATGCATGTATCAATTTTCAAATAGATCTAAACAGATCTAACTTGGCAAGTATATACTTGCATGATATGTAAAAATTTTAGAATCATAATCAAGTATTAACAAGCTAAAGTACCCCAAACCAAACATTAAAAAAAAAAAAAATCACACTAAATCAGCTTCCCAACTGATAAGCCTGATATGCAGGTATGCTAAAATATTGGTTCCCTGAGGCCTTAGAGCTGCCTACCCACCACTAGCTTAAGCATCCTGTTGGGAGGCTGGATGTCAAAACCCAGAGAGACCTTGGGAACAACAACTGAAAATAGAGGAGCTTCTGTCAGCCTGTATCCTTGAATGACTGTGTGACAGTGTCTCGCTTCCCTGCCAAATGGACTTCATATACAAAATACACTTCTACTGTATTAAACCACTGAAAATTTGGGGTTGTCTATTTTACCAGTTAGCCTACTCTAACCAACACAAGGGACATATCATAAAGGGCCTTGTCGGGCACAGGATGAACTCTGGCTTCTACTCTAAGCAAGACAGGAAGCCAATGGGGGATGTGGAAGAGGAGAGTAACCAGATTTGAAATACATTTTGACAGAATCATTCTAGCTGCTGTGTTGAGAAAGACTGTAGCAACAGCAAAGCTAGAAAAGCAAGGACTCTAAGGTGGAGGTCCACAGGAAAACCACAGCCTGTGAGCCAAATCCAGCAAAGCACAGGGTTTAGTACAATTTCACTTTTTTTCCAAGGATAAAAAAAAATTTTTTTAAGTTTGAAGGGCAAATTAAAAATGCTTAGAATGTCTACAACTCTCCATTTGCATTACCACTTTCCTAACATAAAGTTATCATTTTCTATTTGATGGCCTCCTTCATAATGCTGGAACTAGTTTCTTTGCCATTCTTGGCTCCCTCTAAGCCATTCTTCACATTACAGCCAAAGTATCCATTCTTGGATATAAATCTGATAATAGCATTTCCCCACTTAAAACACTTTCATTGCTCCCCACTGCTTTTAAGAGAGTATTCAAACTTATTATTAGACTTTCAAGGACCTTCGTGAACTGGCTACTACTTGCCTCTCACTGCTGGTCTTTCAACACACTCCCCTTACCTTACACATGAACTTACCAATGCTGCCTCTCTGAACTGTTTTCAGAATCATGTTGTCTTTCGCCTCTGGGTATTCACACAGACAGCTTTTGCTTACAGCCATCCCCACCTTTTCCTTACTCAACTTAATTCCTACTGAAGGTCTAAGCCTAAATGCCACTTTTTCTAGGAAGCTCTCCTCAACTCCTAAATATGTGTCAAGAAGTTCTATATATTTCCAAAGCACCCTATACTTCCTCATATTCTCATCACATTGTTTATACTTTCCTATTGCTTGTCTTTATTCACCATGTGGCTGTAAGCTTGGAGGACTATGTCTTGTTCACTGTTGTAGTTGGGTCGCCAGCTGAATTTAGATCTGACTGAAGCTGAAAGAAATGGCATTAAAGAATCTGATTAAGGGAATTCCCTGGTGGTCCAGTGGTTAGCACTCTGCGCTTCCACTGCAGGGGACACAGGTTCCATCCCTGGTCAGGGAACTAAGATCCTACAAGCAGCACAGCATGGCCAAAAAAAAAAAAAGAAAAAAGAATCTGATTTAAGAACTCAAAAGCTAGTCAGCTACATAGATAGTAGGTAAAGTCAAGTGGAACATCTGGAAGAAAAGCTGAGGCTTATGAGTGAAACAAGAGTGACTGTGAAGCTTAAAAGGCTAAAAACGTGGAAAGTCAGGATATCGGGACAATTAACATGTTTATAACATGAGAGATGCTGACAAAATGGGAAAATTTTAGAGCACATATGATAATTGAATTTGGAACCTGAAGAAAACTGAAACCTAAGCCTGCAGAGAGCAACAGACCCCCTGAAACAAGACTATTACTGCCACCAAACCCTGAAATGTTCCCAAATGGTAGGCGCAATATACTCTGATGGTAATGATGAGGCTGAAACAGAAGGATTAGTGAAAGTGTTTAAAAGGAATGGAAAGTGTAAATCAACTACACCTCAATTTAAAAACTAAAATAAATAAAATAAAAGGAATGGAAACACCTCCTAAATTTCTTCCCCAACCCAGTTCACCTTCGACCCTGGCAAAAGACCACAGGTTCATTCTCTGAAAAGTGTCTCAGAGACACTAGGCACAGCTGAGGGAGGAGGTGAAATTCTATAATACGAACAGGGTATTAAGAAGAGGTTAATCTAGTGAATGGAGAGACCTCCAAGCATCCTTACACCGTTCAGATCCAAGAACACTAGCATCCAAGAATACAGACCCCAGGAAGGAGAAGGGAGAATTCTGGGCAATGAAAACGTCACAGTTACTCCTGATTACCCTACCAAGCAGACTAGTTCTACCCATGAGTAGAGAGTTTCCAATCAACTTTGAAGTGCCTCCCCTTAAATATAAAAAGACAGGAAACCAAACCAAACTAACAGAAAAAGAAAGGAAACCTGAGGAAAGAGAGGCAATAAAACAGAAAAAAAAAAAAAAACAATTATAATACTTCTCTCATCAGAAAAGATATTGCATACAGAAAAGAGTAAGTTATGAAAAAGGAACAGTCAGAAAGGAAAATGATATTGGAAATTCAAAATCTGAGAGCAGAAATTACAATAAATAGGAATGATGGAAAAACAAAGTTGGGAAAACAGCCCAAATGATTCATTGTAGTTTTCTTTTACTAAAACAAAAATTTTTATTATAACATTTTTTTTAAACTAGGATAAAATAAGAGAAAAGAAAGATAGGACAACTAAATGATGATCAATTCAGGAGGAATAACATCCAAATAAAAGAAGTTTCAGAAAAGGAAAAACAGAAAAAAATACAATGAAGGAGAGGAAATTATCTATAGATGATTAAATAAATACAAACGTTTCCCATAACTAAAGAGTTTAAGTACCCAGATTAAAGTCACAGTAAGTATCTAAATATCTAGCACTGTATTTCAGATACACCAAGTCCATCGTTAACAAATTTAACATCAGGCATAAAGAGAATATCCCGAAATCTTCCAGTGGAAAACATCATGAAGGACCAAAATCAGGATGCCGTCACTCTAACCTTGCACTATTCAAAACAGTAGCCACCAGGCATACGTGTCTACTGAGTACTTGACATGTAGCTTGTAGTCCAAATTGAGATACCCTGTTACTGCAAGACAAACCCCTGATTTCAAAGACTTTGTTTTTGGAGGGAGAGAGAGAGAGAGAGAGAGAGAGAGAGAGAGTGAGTGAGTGAGTGAGTGAGTGAGTGAGTGAGTGTGTGTGTGTGTGTGTGTGTGTGTGTGTGTGTGTGTGTGTTTTAAGGCCTCGTCTCACAGCATGCAGAACCTTAGCTCTCCGACCAGGGATCAAATCCATACCCCCTGCAGTGGAAGCAAGGAGTCCTAACCATTGGACCGCCAGGGAAGTCCCCCAAAGACTTCGTTTAAAATAAATAAATAAATAAATAAATAAACAAAAAACAAACAACTTGATTGTTTTATATTGATATCATGCTGAAATGAAGATATTTTAGATAAAACATATTATTAAGCTTAATTTCATTGCTTTCCTTTTACTTTTTTTAATGCAGCTACTAGAAAATTTAAAATTACAGATAAGCTCCCATTTGGGGCTCACGTCATATTTCTATTCAGCAGTGCTGATCTAGAAGACCTAGAAGACAGTGGAGCAATGTATTCAAAATCTGAAGGGAAAGGGATGCCTCACCTAGAAGTATATACTCAGACAAACTATCAATCAAGTAAGCAGACAAAATATATTTTCAGACAAAATCTCAAAGAAATTTTCCCCATCTTTGCACTCTTTCTCAAGTTAACAATGGAAGACATAGTTCACCAAAACAGGGAAGTAAACAGAAAAATAGGAAGTCACTGGACTCAGAAGACAGAAAGGAAATTCCCAACATAATGATAAAGGCAAGTTCCAGGACAACAGTGAGGAAGGTCTTAGAGAACCACCAGTCCAGACTGAAGCAAAAGAATAGAGGCTCTAGGAGCCAAGAAGAAAACAAAGCCAATGGACTATCTCATGCGGTGAACATAAGCAGAGGAGACATTCAGTACTGTAGGAGAGTTTGTGAATTTCTTAGTGAGATAGATGGAAAACCAAACAAATGGCAAAGTGAGACAGTTATTTAAAACTTCATGAAAACAAAAGTTGTCAAGAAAGAAAATGTAATCATTGCACACCATGTGACTCAGTTATGAATATTTATATGATCATAATAGCATAAACACAGAACAATGATTTAACCAAAAAGGTTTAAATAACAATACAGGATGACTGGGAGAAGGAAAGGGACATGTGGATGTTGTAGGAATGGGATGAGAGATATCAGCTGTAAAAGGTAAATCATCATCTGTGGTAGAAAATTTAAAAATAATACCTAATATGAAATAAATACATATTTATATTAAATGGTATAAATAAGCATGACATCTAGAGGCATAAGAAAATTCTAGAACAAACAGCCCAAGTTACAGAAAACAGTTACCTTGAGAACTGGAATCAGGAATAAGAATGGGACAGTGAATTGCATTTTCCCATTAAAAGACCTACAGTTATCATCTGCCTTTTTAAAACTGTACATATGCTACTATGATTAAAATAAAATTTAGAAGAAACCATCTATACAAGAAACAGAAAGAATGCCTATGAGTGTACTCCAATTATGATTTCTAATTCTATACTTACAACTGACCTAATTACACCACATAAACTCAGATCACATTGAGTGATTCTTTTCAAAGACTATATCAAATAATATTGATTCTATGTTTCATTTCAAATAAGTGGTTTAAACCTACAGGTCATAATGCTGATTCCATTTTGGATCGAGTGTATTCTTCACAGTATCTGTAGAATGGCACTGCCCAGATCCATCAACCACCACCTTAGCAAACGGATCAGGAAGCCCTGTGGGAAAAAAGGGGGGGATTCTTTTTTAATTAAAGAATATATTGACACAGAAGATGAATTATATAAAGATTAATATTTGCTACAAAACAAAAGATCATTACATTCTTCATAAAAAGTTTAACACTAAACTAGAAATGAAAAGTGGTCCATTTTAAAATTAAGATTAAAGTTAGTTCTACATTAAATGTCAAAAACTACATTTTTTCTTGCTCCTGTCTCAAAACACTCTCAGTTTAAACTACCAAAGTCTAGAGATTACCTTCTAACGTAGAAGTTATCATAGACCTTTACCAGCCCTTGATCCCAGAAAGGTGAAAGCTTAAAACATCCCCGACTCTCTCAGAGCTTTCCCAAGATCTCCCCTAGTATCTCAATTAAAGAAAGAGCTTATTAAAATTTTCACAGAGGAACACAGGCTACAGAGAAACCAAAGTAGCCAAAAGTTTTACTAAATAACTACCATGAGTGATGAGAAACTGGAACAAAAAATTTTATACCCTGCCTTAAAAGAGCTTACTATCTGAGAAAATTAAAGCATCATACATTAAAAACAAAAAAACAAACAAAAAACCCTGAGAATAAACAAGCTTTTGACCATACTGAATACAAAGAAAACACTTACAATACTATGTCAGGCACTCTTCTAAATGCTTTACATATATTAAATCTCTTAATCCTCAAAATTACCCTATGGCATAAATGCTACTATTATCTTTATTTTATTGATGAGGAAACTGAGGCACAAAGGGGTTAATTAACTAGCCTGAGGTCACACAGTAGTAAGTGGTAGAGCCAGGGTCTAAAGTTTAGATAGTTCTTGATTTAATGTTCTTAACCACTATGCTGTATCACACCTCTCATTTACTATGTGAGTAAATGAGAGGTGTGATACAGCTCAGAAAAGGAGAACAATTTCAGTTTGAACAACAGAGAAAGGCTCAACCCCCCACCCCCACCCCACCATAAACACACACACCTTTTTGAGGGGATGGGACTCATCTGGGCTTTAAAGGACAAACAGGAGGAGCGCCAAGGAAGGTATAACAATATTTGAAGGGCCTTGCGGAGTCTAATCAAAGCATTTGTGCTAAGGTGTAAAAAGTAAACACTGTTGGAGAGATGAGACAGATCCAGTAAGAAAGGCCTAAAAGTCAGAAAATAAAGGCTTGGATGACTGAGGCAGAGCACAGGGAGCCAGTTCAGGTTTTTGAACATGGCTGTAAATGCACTTTCATATTTGTCACTAGTGGTATTCAGAGAAGGAAAGATTAAAGGTACAGAGAAGCTGTTGTAAGCTTCATACAGTAGGATGAAGAACAGTAAGATGAGGAGAATTTTAAAAGTCAGGGGAAGAAGGCAGAACTAAATAAAATGTTAGAGACCAAAACAACAATTTAGATGTTAGACATACTGGGATAATGGAGATTTCCTAGGGACAGCTGAAAATACTAAAACAAAAGGTTGGCAAAGTGTTGATAATTGCACAAACTTTGAACCTTGGTATCTAATTAAATATCTGATTTTTTTTAAGTCAAGATACTAATCTCCCAAAATTCAAGGCCAGACAGAAATCACCCTGCCAGTTCCCCAATCCTATGACTCTGTGATTTCTCAACTTCAAATAAGTAAGAGAAGACTAATATTTAAGAGTATTAAATATTCAAGAAAAAACTTGGCAAGTTAGGGTATCAACCTATTTAACTATACTGTTCTTGAAGTTCAGCGATATTCATATTAGTAATTCAATAATACCTAATCATTTGTGTCTAATGGAAGAATACATTCCCCTGTACCTTAAATAACATTAAGTATTTTTTTCGTAGGAGGAATCCATTTTATTTTGTTCTTTTGATTCTACCATCTAAACAAACATATAAATATATGTCTGTAAGCAAAAACAAACAAAAATCACATTTCTAGCTTTCCCTTTAGATGGTGCTTGACCAGTTAAAGAATTAGGACTGAGAAAAACAACTTTCCCCACCTAGAAGTCACTAGGTATGGCTTCCAGATCCTTATTTAAGTATGAAAGTCTGAGTTCCGAAGGAAGAATCAAGATGGCGGAGTAGGAGGATGTGTGCTCACTCCCTCTTGCAAGAGCACCGGAATTACAACTAACTGCTGGACAACCATTGACAGAAAGACACCGGAACTCACCAAAAGAAACCACCCCACATCCAGAGACAAAGGAGAAGCCGCAATGAGATGGTAGGAGGGGCGCAACCACGTTAAAATCAAATCCCATAAATGCTGGGTGGGTGACTCACAAGCTGGAGAACAGTTATACCACAGAAGTCCTGAGGGTTCTGAGCCCCACATCAGGATTCCTAACCTGGGGGTCCAGCAACTGGAGGAGGAATCCCCAGAGAATCAGACTTTGAAAGCCAGCAGGATTTGACTGCAGGACCTCCACAGGACTGGGGGAAACAGAGACTCCACTCTTGGAGCGCACACAAAAAAGTGTGCTCACCAGGACCCAGGGGAAGGAGCAGTGACGCCATAGGAGACTGAACCAGACCTACCTGCTGGTGTTGGAGGGTTGCCTGCAGAGGTGGGGGGCAGCTGTGGCTCACCGAGGAGACAGGGGCACTGGCAGCAGGGGTTCTGAGAAGTGATCATCCGCGTGAGCCTTTCCAGAGTCCACCATTAGCTCCACTAAAGAGCCGGTAAGCTCCAGGGCTGGGTCGCCTCAGGCCAAACGACCACCAGGGTGGGAACACAGCCCCACCCATTGGCAGACAAGCAGATTAAAGTGTCACTGAGCTCCACCCACCAACCCACCAAATCAGATTAAAGTTTTACTGAGCTCCGCCCACCCAGCCCAACCCACCATCAGCCCCTCCCATCAGGAAGCACCTACGAGCCTCCTAGACAGCTTCCTCCACAAGAGGGCAGACAGCAGAATCAAGCAGTATCAGCAGTATTTCATCTTGTGGAACTGAAAAACACAGCCACAGAAAGACAGAGAAAATGAAAAGGCAAAAGACTTTGTACCAGATGAAGGGACAAGATAAAATGCCAGAAAAACAACTAAATGAAGAGGAGTTAGGCACTCTTCCGGAAAAAGAATTCAGAATAATGATGGTGAAGATGATTCAGGACTTTGGAAAAAGACTGGATGCAAAGATTGAAAAGTTGCAAGAAAAGTTTACCAAAGACCTAGAAGAATTAAAGAACAAACAGACATATGCAACACAATAATGGAAATGAAAAATACACTAGAAGGAACCAATAGCAGATTAACTGAGGCACAAGGGCGAATAAGTGACCTGGAAGACAGAATGGTGATAATCAACTGATTCAGAAAAGAATAAAGAATGAGAAGAACTGAAGAAAGCCTAAGAGACCTCTGGGACAATGTTAAACGCACCAACATTCGCATTATAGGGGTCCCAGAAGGAGAAGAGAGAGAGAAAGCACCCGAGAAAATACTGGAAGAGATTATAGTTGAAAACTTCCCTAACGTGGGAAAGAAAATAGCTACCCAAGTCCAGGAAGCACAGAGAATCCCAGGCAGGAGAAACCCAAGGAGAAACACGCCAAGACGGATAGCAGTCAAACTGACAAAAATTAAAGACAGAGAAAAGTTATTAAAAGCAACAAGGGAAAAATGACAAATAATATACAAGGGAACTCCCATCAGGTTAACAGCTGATTTCTCAGCAGAAACTCTGCAAGCCAGAAGGGAGTGGCATGATATATTTAAAGTGATGACAGGGAAGAACCTACAACCAAAAATACTCTACCCAGCAAGGATCTCATTCAGATTCAATGGAGAAATCAAAAGCTTTACAGACAAGCAACAGCTAAGAGAATTCAGCACCACCAAACCAGCCCTACAACAAATGCTAAAGGAACTTCTCTAAGCGGAAAACATAAGAGAGAAAAGGACCTACAGAAACAACAACAAAACAATGAAGAAAATGGTAATAGGAACATACATATCGATAATTACCTTGAATGTAAATGGACTAAATGCACCAACCAAAAGACAAAGACTGGCTGAACGGATACAAAAACAAGACCCATATATATGCTGTCTACAAGAGACCCACTTCAGACCTAGGGACACATACAGACGGAAAGTGAGGGGATGGAAAAAGATATTCCATGCAAATGAAAATCAAAAGAAAGCTGGAGTAGCAATACTCATATCAGATAAAATAGACTTTAAAATAAAAAATGTTACAAGAGACAAGAAAGGACACTACATAAAGATCAAGGGATCAATCCAAGATGAGATAACAATTATAAATATATATGCACCCAATATAGGAGCACCTCAATACATAAGGCAAATGCTAACAACTATGAAAGAGGAAACTGACAGTAACACAATCATAGTGGGGGACTTTAACACCCCACTTACACCAATGGACAGATCATCCACACAGAAAATTCATAAGGAAACACAAGCTTTAAATGACACAGTAAATCAGCTGGATTTAATAGATACCTATAGGACATTACATCCAAAAACAGAAGATTACACATTCCTCTCAAGTGCACACGGAACATTCTCCAGGACAGATCACATTTTGGGTCATAACTCAAGCCTTGGTAAATTCAAGAAAACTGAAATTGTATCAAGTATCTTTTCTGACCACAACGCTATGAGATTAGAAATCAATTACAGGAAAAAAACTGTAAAAAAACACAAACACATGGAGGTTAAACAATATGCTACTAAATAACCAACAGATCACTGAAGAAATCAAAGAGGAAATCAAAAAATACCTAGAGACAAATGACAATGAAAACACAATGATCCAAAACCTATGGGATGCAGCAAAGGCAGTTCTAAGAGGGAAGTTTATAGCGATACAATCCTACCTCAAGAAACAAGAAAAACCCCAAATAAACAATCTAACCTTACACCTAAAGAAACTAGAGAAAGAAGAGCAAAAAAAAACCCAAAGTTAGTAGACAGAGAGAAATCATAAAGATCAGAGCAGAAATAAATGAAATAGAGACAAAGAAAACAATAGCAAAAATCAATAAAACTAAAAGCTGGTTCTTTGAGAAGATAAATAAAATTGATAAACCTCTAGCAAGACTCATCAAGAAAAAGAGGGAGAGGACTCAAATCAATAAAATTAGAAATGAAACAGAAGTTTCACCACAGAAATAAAAAGCACCAGAAGAGATTACTACAAGCAACTATATGCCAATAAAATGGACAACCTGGATGAAATGGACAGATTCTTAGAAAGGTATAACCTTCCAAGACTGAATCAGGAAGACACAGAAAATATGAACAGACCAATCACAAGTAATGAAATTGAAACTGTGATGAAAAATCTCCCAACAAATAAAAGTCCAGGACCAGATGGCTTCACAGGTGAATTTTATCAAACATTTAGAGAAGAGCTAACACCCATCCTTCTCAAACTCTTCCAAAACATTGCAGAGGAAGGAACACTCCCAAACTCATTTTATGAAGCCACTATCACCCTGATACCAAAACCAGACAAAGATACTACAAATAAAGAGAACTACAGACCAATATCACTGATGAATTTAGATGCAAAAATCCTCAACAAAATACTAGCCAACAGAATCCAACAACACATTAAAAGGATCATACACCATGATCAAGTGGGGTTTATCCTTGGAATGCAAGGATTCTTCAATATACGCAAATCAATCAATATGATACACCATATTAACAAACTGAAGGATAAAAACCACATGATCATCTCAATAGATGCAGAAAAAGCTTTTGACAAAATCAACACCCATTTATGATAAAAACTCTCCAGAAGGTGGGCATCGAGGGAACCTACCTCAACATAATAAAGGCCACATATGACAAACCCACAGCAAACAGCTTTCTCAATGGTGAAAAACTGCAAGCATTCCCTCTAAGATCAGGAACAAGACTCTCACCACTACTATTCAACATAGTTTTGGAAGTCCTTGCCACAGCAAACAGAGAAGAAAAAGAAATAAAAGGAATCCAAATTGGAAAAGAAGTAAAACTGTCACTATTTGCAGATGACATGACACTATACATAGAAAATCCTAAAGATGCCACCAGAAAACTACTCAAGCTAATCAATGAATTTGGTAAAGTTGCAGGATACAAAATTAACACACAGAAATCTCTTGCATTTCTATACACCAACAATGAAAGATCAGAAAGAGAAATTAAGGAAACAATCCCATTCACCACTGCAACAAAAAGAATAAAATACCTAGGAATAAACCTAACCAAGGAGGTAAAAGACCTGTACTCAGAAAACTATAAGACACTAATGAAAGAAATCAAAGAAGACACAAACAGATGGAGGGACATACCATGTTCCTGGATTAGAAAAATCAACACTGTGAAAATGACTATATTACCGAAAGCAATTTACAGATTCAATGCAATCCCCATCAAATTACCAATGGCATTTTTCACAGAACTAGAACAAGAAATTTTACGATTTGTATGGAAACGCAAAAGACCCCAAATAGCCAAAGCAATCTTGAGAAGGAAAGATGGAGTTGGTGGAATCAGGCTACCTGACTTCAGGCTATACTACGAGGCCACAGTGATCAAGACAGTATGGTACTGGCACAAAAACAGAAATATAGATCAATGGAACAGGACAGAAAGCCCAGAGATAAACTATGGTCAGCTAATCTATGACAAAGGAGCCAAGGATATACAATGGAGAAAAGGCAGCCTCTTCAATAAGTGGTGCTGGGAAAACTGGACAGCTACATGGAAAAGAATGAAATTAGAACACTTCCTAACACCATACACAAAAATAAACTCCAAATGGATAAAAGACCTAAATGTAAGGCCAGACACTATAAAACTCCTAGAGGAAAACATAGGAAGAACACTCTTTGACGTAAATCACAGCAAGATCTTTTTTGACCCACCCCCTAGAATAATGAAAATAAAAACAAAAATAAGTAAGTGGGACCTAAGGAAACTTCAAAGCTTCTGCACAGCAAAGGAAACTACAAGCAAGATAAAAAGACAACCCTCAGAATGGGAGAAAATATTTGCAAACGAATCAACAAAGGATTAATCTCCAAAATATATAAACAGTTCACCCAGCTCAATATCAAAAAAACAAACAACCCAATCCAAAAAAAGGGCAGAAGACCTAAATAGGCATTTCTCCAAAGAAGACATACAGATGGCCAAGAGGCACATGAAAAGCTGCTCAACATCACTAATTATTAGAGAAATGCAAATCAAAACAACAATGAGGTAGCACCTCACACTGGTTAGAATGGGCATCATCAGAAAATCTACAAACAGTAAATGCTGGAGAGGGTGTGGAGAAAAGGGAACCCTCTTGCACTGCTGGTGGGAATGTAAACTGATACAGCCACTATGGAGAACAGTATGGAGGTTCCTTGCAAAACTGAAAATAGAACTACCATATGACCCAGCAATCCCACTACTGGGCATATACCCAGAGAACACCATAATTCAAAAAGACACATGCACTCCAACGTTCACTGCAGCACTAGGTACAATAGCCAGGACATGGAAGCAACCTAAATGTCCATCAACAGATGAATGGATAAAGAAGATGTGGTACATACATACAATGGAATATTACTCAGCTGTAAAAAGCGATGAAACTGGGACATTTTTAGAGACATGGATGGACCTAGAGACTGTTATACAAAGTGAAGTGAGTCAGAAAGAGAAAAACAAATATTATATATTAACACATATATGTGGACTACAGAAAAATGGTACAAATCAACCGGTTTGCAAGGCAGAAATAGAGACACAGATGTAGAGAACAAACATATGGACACCAAGTGGGGAAAGCAGGGAGGGTTGGGGGGGGGATGAATTGGGAGATTGGGATACCAAATTGTACACTCTAAATATATGCAGTTTATTGTAAAAAATAAAAAAATAAAAAGTTAAAAGAAAAAAAAAAGTAAGTCTGAGTTTCATCTTCCTATGTTTCCCTTCTGTTAAATAATACAAAACACAAGCTCTATTCATTAAAAAAAAATACCTAGGTTTCAACTTACCTGATTACATTATTCTACAAGAATTTAACTTGAGAGTCAAGTTCCTCTGGTGTAGTCAAAAGATATCAAATTTTCAGAAGTTAGTGAGACCTCTAGCGGTAAATATGAAGTGGCTAAAGTATTTTCTGTATTTTTAAAAATTTCTCAATTTTCCATCATTTCTGAGTCATATAAAATAGCTAAAGCTCAGGAACTTCCTCACTACACTAACGCACTTAATGAGCTGCAAATAATGAAAGAAAAATTTCAACTTAAAAGTGAATTACTTACCAGAGAAAATAAAGCTTTATTTTTGATTGGGGGAAGAAAAAAACATTCAACCAACCATGTTGGAGCTCAGTGACTTCAATTTGGCCCCTATACAACACCTTAATAAAGTATCTTACACAAAAAGCTTTTATTTAAATGTTGCATAAAAGACAGAAAGAATCTGATACTAATAAAAACATTCTTTTAAAAACACAGAAAATGGATAAATGGATAGAGATGTGATAAAGTTAATGGCAGAATCTAGATGATGAATATTCACTGTAAAATTCTTTATATGTTCCTATGTGTCTGAAATTTTTCCTGCCAAAATTTGGGGGGAGGGGGATGTAACTTATTTTTAAAATCCAGCAAGCTTGAAAATAGTTCCAAAAAATGAATTAGCAAAACTTTTCTCAGCAAAGGTAGATACCCTGGAATAAACAGTATTATCTCAAATTACACAAATTACTCTACAAAAGACAACACATGACACTGCATTTTTTTTGCTATATTAAATATATCTATTATCAGCCTATAGTGATGCTTCATATTCAAATTTACATTTCTCATTCAACATGATTTAAACTAATTTACAAGCAAAAATAACTATTATAGTATCAATGATAACTGCATTCTGATCAATACACACTCTCGCTTAAATTTAATTAAGAGATTTAGGAACTATTATTTAAATCTTTCTTTGAAATTAATGCGGGCAACCCTCAACTTATAAACAGATCGAAAATAAATATAAATCTATCACAGCGGGAGGACCTTAGCCAGTGTGAACCTGGGGGATATTCCATCCCTGGCTGAGTCCCTTCTGAAGGCCCCAGGATTGGCTTTCCTGTTTTCCTTTCCCAGGCCACCATGTGCTTTTTCCACTCTGGGTTTTTTTTTTTTAAGATAGTCACACAGTTTCCCCTAGTTTTCTTACCCTGAAACAATCTCACAGCTCAAGAATTTTTATCAATTTTTACTACTTACACCAATGAAAAGGGGAAAGATTTCCTTTCCTTTTTTTTCACATACAACTTAAGGACAGATAAAGATCATATATTTGATAATAATCGGCTCTCAGGGGCTTACAAAGAATTAGCGTAAGATTCCTTTAGATTTCCTAGGAAAACTGAGGATATCTGGTATTTTATTGGAGAAGGTGTGTTTTGGGACTCTAGGGGAAGGAAAAGAATTTGGAAAGGAAGGCTAGGAGACAAAACTGAAGATTTTGTCTTCAAAACCAGAGTTGTCCTGGGGTTACAGAAGAAGCTCTGAGAGTGTGCACTCCTCACTTCCCTCCCTTTTCTCCTTGTCACCTGCCTATCCAATCCTATTGGCCACTTTGCAGTCCCACTAGGATAAATCCTACCTCGGATCAACCTTAAGGAGGGTAAAAGGAGTACACACTGGTTATTAGGGATGAGGGGGGTAGTGCAGCAGCAGCCTGTGAAGATAACATTAATTGGCGGTGGCAAGAAGAGAAGTCACTGGCCTCTCCTCCTGCAACATGCTGTGGGGTAGAAGGCATATGGTACGTAAATTGGAAACTGCTTAACTACATCCCATATTATCCTACTTAATTGCTTTCCCATATAATTTTTAAATTATATAGTTTATGTTATTTTATAAACTTTAATTCAAGTTCTACCCTAAGAAGACTGGAAGCAATAAAATTTCAAGTGGAATGAATTGAGTATGATTTAAAAATATATCAAGAGCTTATTACTTCTTTTAATCAAACCCCTGAAAATTAACTAAGTCGTATATTAAATTAGACAGCACACATAGCCAGTTTCTGCTAGCTGGTAGGACCTGAATTTAAAAATCTTATGAACTTCTCTATTTCTAACTACAAATATTTTTATTTATCAAATTTTGCTGGCTTAGACTTTTTTTATACTAAAAATTATATCATTTTTATTCAATAATTTAAAGCGAATGCAAAGTACAATGTTACAGAGTAAAGATTTTAAACACACATGAGGGGTACTTCCCAATCCTCCCTCACAAAACTTATTCCTAAAGAAAGTCACAAAAAATTTCATGACAGGTTGGCAAAGAGACTGCAAATACAGGAACTAGATGTCTGTTTTGGAGTCCAAGACATAAGAGCTTCTACGATTAAATGTGGCAGAGATTTCTTTCCTACACTGGAAATTCCAAGCAGGCTGAATGACTTCTCCGCCTTCTAATGACTCCTGAATACATGGGTAAAATTTCCTATAAAATGTTAGGGGAAAAGTGTTTACCAAATAATCTCAAACGTTTTCTAGAAATCTAGTAGTATGCACACCTTCAATATACATTACACTCATCTGCATATACACGCCTACACACACACATTTCACACAAATATGGGGGGGCAGTGCGGTGGATAAACGGAAAGGGGCTAAATATTAAGCACAAAATCCTCTTTAAAAAAATGTGGCACCAAAAGGCTCTGAATCAAAGAATTCATAAAACATTGAGTGTATTTCTGAATAGAGAAATCCCTAAACCAGACCATTCTGAAAATGCTTTCCAAAAAAATCTACACACAACATACAAGATTTAAAGTTAATTTACTTACGGAAAAAATCCTTTTTCACCAAGTTTTTTGCACAGAGTACTGTAAAGGAAACAAAAAATACATGGGAAGAATTAAAATGGTGAGATTGCAATATGAAAATTTCATTTTGAAACACTGAAAATACCAGTGAATAATAATTAAACACTAACTGTTGCAAAGTATGAAATATGATCACAGTCTTTGATTAAAGACTAGCAAAAGGCAGCTGAACCAGTGGTTGCAACTTCAGCAACGATCACCAGTAACAGCTGAGGGCAAGAAACTTTATAAATCTGGTATTCTATAAAGAACCAATTCCTATCTTCCATCAAGATCTAGTCTCAGAATAGCTTGGTTGCAAGGGAAAAATAGTTCTAAGGAGGAAATATGTAAATTGAGGTTAATATATATATTTTTTTTAAAGGGTAAAATAACTTTATACTGAAGAGGATCATAAGTAAAACAAAGCTTAACTGATATAGATAACATTTAAAAAAAATAACGTTCTGTTATTTAATCTCCATCTAAACTCCACAGAAACATCGGCTCAATGACAAGGGAGACCTACTGTATCTTCCAAAAATTAGAAGTTAATATATTGGGGCTTCCCTGGTGGCACAGTGGTTAAGAATCCGCCTGTCAATGCAGGGGACACGGGTTAGAGCCCTGGTCTGGGAAGATCCCACATGCCGCAGAGCAACTAAGCATCTGCCGAACAACTACTTAGCCTGTGCTCCAGAGCCTGTGAGCCACAACTACTGAGACCACATGCCACAACTACTGAAGCCCACAAGCCTACAGCTCATGCTCCACAACAGGAGAAGCCACTGCAATGAGAAGCCCACACACCACTAACGAAGAATAGCCCCTGCTTGCTGCAACTAGAGAAAGCCCATGCGCAGCAAAGAAGACCCAATGCAGCCAATAAATAAATAATGTAAAAAATAAACAAAAATTTTTTAAAAAGTTAATATATTGAGGCAGATATCCCAAATCCACATTTTCTGGATTACCTTGCATTAAATTATCATTTACACAGTGATGGCGGCATAAGCATGTGAATACATTAAAACCATTGAATTGCATGCTTATTTTAGGAGGGATGAATCTCACAATATGTGAATTATATGTCAATTTAAAAATCACTGTTTATATAGAGTCATTAACTGAACTTTTTAATTCAAACTTGTTACAAGTGAAGGGAAACCACCAATTTCCATATATTTATATTTTAATTTATAAAGTGTCTATAAAAGTAATGTTTGGTTAATTTCTACCCACTTCTACTCAAAGTTTAAATGCTCCGTTCAATCAGTTACACTTATTGTAAGTTTAGTGTATAAAAATTCATTTAACATAACAAACCTTGGGAACAAGTCTAAATATAACTAATTACTTTAAATGTTCAAATAAAAATAATTTTGAAGACAGATGCCATCAGTAAAAAATAAAATTATTAAGTAAGCACAAGATACTGATTTATTAGTCAGAGTCTCTTCGGCCCTGTCTTAGAAACAGCTTAAAAACATAAAAATTCAATCATGAAAACTAAGGCCATAACTCAGAGTACCAAATCAGAAACTTGATTTAGAAGAACTCCCCCCTAGGGACTTCCCTGTAGGTCCAGTGGTTAAGACTTTGCACTTCCAATGCAGAAGGCACTGGTTCAATCCCTGGTTGGGGAACTAAAATCCCACATGCTGTGCAGTGTGGCAAAAAAAAATTAAAACCAAGAAGTTTTTTAATTTAAAAAAGAAAACCAAGAGGGTGGGTGCTGTTGTCATAGAGAAACTGGAATCAGATCTGATTAAACGTTTTTTTTTTTTTTTTAAAAAGAACTCCCTCCTAAACTTTTGTTATCATCATATAAACTGAACAGAATACCCAGGATCAGTACATATACAACACATACATAAATCCAAATTATAATCTTCAGTATTGACGAGGTAGTCATAGTTTTTTAACCACCATCCTATGATTCAAAACATAACATACCTGCACATCCTACTTCAGAGAAATAGAAAATATATGGGAAGTCCTCCAACTTCTTGTCACTAAACCTACAAACATACTGTTTTAACACTCATTCTTTTTTTCTTCCTTCTACTTATAATGTCTGCTCTCCTAGCACCATCCTTCCACCTGTGCTCTGGACTTCATACCCAACCCACCGCTTTCTCAAGAATGTTTCCCTCTGTATCCTCTACTGATGGCCTCATCAGTATTTACACATACTCAAGTCTTGCCCAAGCCTCCCCACTCCAGCCACCTCCCTGCCACACACACACAATGGAATACTACGCAGCCATAAAAAAGAATAAAATAATGCCATTTGCAACTACATGGACGGACCTAGAGATTATCATACTAAGTGAAGTAAATCAGAAAAAGAGGGATTTCCCTGGTGGCACAGTGGTTAAGAATCCACCTGCCAATTCAGGGGACATGGGTTCAATCCCTGGTCCAGGAAGATCCCACATGCCATGGAGCAACTAAACCTGTGTGCCACAACTACTGAAGCCCACACACCTAGAGCCTATGCTCTGCAACAAGAGAAGCCACCCCCTCCCCTCACCCTGCAATGAGAAGCTTGCTCACTGCAACAAAGAGAAGCCCCTGCTCACAACTAGAGAAAGCCCTCGTGCAGCAATGAGGACTCAACATAAATACATACATACATACATAATTTCTTTGAAAAATCAGCGTTGTTAAAAAACGGAAAAAAAAGAAAGACAAATACCATATGCTCTCTTTTTTTATATATATAAACTTGTTTATTTATTTACTGGCTGTGTTGGGTCTTCTTTGCTGCGCACAGGCTTTCTCTAGTTGCAGTAAGCAGGGGCTACTCTTTGTTGCAGCGCACAGGCTTCTCATCGTGGTGGCTTCTCTTGCTGCGGAGCACGGGCTTTAGGCATGCAGGCTTCAGCAGTTGTGGCTCAAGGGCTCAATAGTTGCAGCTCGCGGGCTCTAGAGCTCAGGCTCAGTAGTTGTGCCGTATGGGCTTAGTTGCTCTGCAGCATATGGGATCTTCCCAGACCAGGGATCAAACCCGTGTCCCTTGCAGTGGCAGGCAGATTCTTAACCACTGCACTACCAGGGAAGCCCTATGCTATCTCTTATATGTGAAATTTAAAATATAATACAAATGAACTTATTTACAAAACAGAAACAGATTCACAGACACAGGAAACAAACATAGTTACCAAAGGGGAAAAGGGGTGGGGAGGGATAAATTAGGAGTTTGGGATTGGCAGATACAAACTACTATATATAAAATAGATAAACAAC
Organism: Hippopotamus amphibius kiboko; assembly: GCF_030028045.1. Lineage (NCBI taxonomy): Eukaryota > Metazoa > Chordata > Mammalia > Artiodactyla > Hippopotamidae > Hippopotamus > Hippopotamus amphibius. The sequence goes on along the minus strand of NC_080202.1, from coordinate 47,493,436 downwards.
AAGGTCCTACTGCACAGCACAGAGGACTATATTCAATATCCTGTAATAAACCATAGTGAAAAAGAAAAACAAAATAAAAACAAAAACTGTTATATGCACGTGTACTTTTCTGGGGGAAAAGCTCATGGTTTAACAGTGTGACAAAACTCCTCCACCTGTCTTGAAAAATAAATACAGCCACTTTTCCATACATTCTCCCTGGTCTTTACCATTTTGGTGACACCTCAATCTATAAACCCAACCCTCAGCTCTCTCTTGAACTCCAGGTCCACACAGGCACACTAAATGTGCCCTCAAATTAAAATTAACATCTCTCCCTTCCTTCAAACCCCTTCTCCAGTTTACCTTCTTTCAGTAAATATCCTTGCTTTCCACTCCATTGCCCTAGTCAGAAACCTCCATAGCAACCTTCACTACTCCTCTCCCTCCCCATCTCCTGGCAATCACTAGTTGTAACCAACTCTGCCTCTGAAATATCCTTCATCTACCCACTTCTCCCTATTACCAGTGCCGTCACCCTAATCCAGGCCACCACCAACCACCGTTTAGGTCATTACAACAGCCTCCCAATCAGTCCCCTGCCTTAAGCCTCAACTGCCTCCAATCAGTTCTTCACACTGGACCTAAAGTGATCTTTCTAAAAATATGATTTAATGCCTTCCATCCATTTCCCCTCCTAATAACATTCCAAAACATGCTTAAAACATTCCTCAAAACAACCCTTCCACCTGTGCTCTGGATCGCATACCCAACCTACCAATTTCTCAGAAACCTTGTCTCTCTTTGTCTCCTCTACTGACCTCCATTCTTAGAACACTGCCAAGGTCTTCAGCCCAAAACCTATTTGGTTTAAATACCCATCAGGCCCTGGCTCCTGCTTACCTCTCTGACCTCATCTTCTATCACCACCCCTCCCCTCCAAGCATCCAAGTCCAAGATCCAGCCACACTAAACCTTCACCTTCTCAAATATATTCCATCTCTCACCCACAGCCTTCACGTGCTATCCCCTTTGCCTGAAACATTTTTCCCAGGCTTCTACACCTACTCACCTTTTAGGTCTCAAAAGGGAAGGAAGCTTTTTAGAACATGTTTCTCTCAAGCTTCTGCCCACTTGTATTTTCACAGAAGCCCATATTTATCACAGGCACTCATCACACTTTATTATAAGTTTTTACGTTCAGAATGCTGCTTATAACTACAGAGGTGGTAAACTCCATCCAGCATAAATCATGTTTGCATCATTTCTTTGTATCTTCCATACCAAGCAAACATTGCGCCAGGCATTTGATAAGCACTCAGTAAAATGCTAAATGAAAAAAACAAACTCCAAAATAATCTAAAATAATTTCACTGAAAGGGGGACTTTTTATACTATGTGACAGATATATTACCAATCTGCAAGCAATAATAATTCTGATTTATGAAATCTCACTGTTATCATTTCCTGCTATTTAAAACAAACTCAGGTCATGTTTGACACATTTTCTTTTCATCACAAATAAGATGTTGCTAATATATGACTAAGTTTTAAAGGGTAATTGAAAAAATCAAAAGAAGAAAGAACGTTGAAGGCAGGTTCAAAATTTATAAAGAGAAATTTCAGCAACCCTGAGACTACGGGAGATAACACAGAGAAACAAGATTAATTTAAAACAAAGAAATACCAAGAATGGTCAGATTGGCAACTTTAACACTAGCTCTCAACAGCTCCAGAAAGTCTTTTAATTATTTATACCCTAGAAGCAAAAGCTCACACTTGTAAATCTTAAAAGGAAACTGTCAAGCATCATTTGAGATTTTGGTAATTTATTTACATAAATAAATTTTTACATCCCTTGGAGTCTTTACTGTTCTTTTTCTTGGGAATGTACTCTGGGTACTAGAACCACTGCCCATTGCTCTTTCCGTTCTCGGTACCAATTATAAGAGCTCAATAAATGCTCAATGAATTAATGAATTTCACTAGGACAAACTCCTATTTGTCACCATAACAAATTCTCAGCTAAGGAGCTATATATCAGATTTCCTGAGGAATGCATGTATAATATGACTTCATATTTGTAGTGCAATTTTACATTTATATTTGCACGAATTTATATTTGTAAATCTATCACTTTTTGTAACAGAAACTACAGAAAGTTGAGCCAAGACTGGGAATCATGGCGCTAGTGAAGGGTAGCAGTGCAGAAGAACTTCCACTTTTGTTTTCTAAATGATTTTTACAGGAGAGAGGTAAAAATAATGTCGAGAAACACTAAACTAAATTACAGGAAGGGAATAGCAGGAGAAAAACCTTATAAGGGGGGTGGGGCCAGAACAAAGACTAAGGAATGTAGACTTCCTCCTAGACAGCTATCAATATTTCAATTTTTTTTGATGTTTAGTAAGTTTTCTATTGAAATAATTTATAAAAAAAGGTGGAAAATTCTTAAGAATATAATTCAATGAACTTCCACTAATTTCTGTACTGAAAAAAACATTATACTAGACTCCAGACATTCAGCATTACTGCTAACTACAAATGTGGCATTACACCAGCACAGTACCACTACTTCAGATTCCATTAAGGACCATGTCTCACACAGCCTGCAGATTTGCACTAAATTAATCTTACTAGACTAATTGGATCATGTTACTACCCTTCTCAAATTCCTTCAAAGCATTTCTCATTCTTAAATCTACACTCCCAAAACCTAAAACCTGTTCTAGCTATTCTACCCTTCAGCAGATAGATGGGTTTGAAATAGAGGACATAATCAAGATAAGGTAAGATTGGCCCTGCTGGTACACTGGTAAGTCCTACTTCACACACAAGCAGGTGTGACCATCTTGAGGTGCTTAATGAGAAGGGAGCACTCCTTCATTCACTCTTTCATTAACATTTCCTAAACAGCCACTTTGTGCCAAGTGCAAAGATAGATTCTGCACATACAAAGATAAATAAGACACAGTCCTTTGCCCTCAGAGCCTGCAGGTCAGGTATAATTCAATTATCATGCCTTAAATGCCTTTTTTTGTTGTTTTCTCAAGAAATACTTTTAAATTTCACAAAAATCTCCTCTAATATATTTTATTTGTGGCAGTGATTGGAGGAAACCATTTGCAGATGTACAGGTGCAATAAATATTACCATTTCATTTAACCTGATAATTTCTTTTTCTGATTGGAAAAGAGCTATCTATATGCAACACACCATCTAATAATATCAGAGTATAAATCCCAGCTGTAGAAACAGAATGCTATTGCTGTTCTTACCGAGCTGTACTCATAATGAATGGCTGCCTATGCTAATCTGAAAAAAACTCCCAACTGCTCAGTATCTTCTTGCCAAAAATTCCCCTTCCTCCTCCAGATTGGAGCTGCATTCCAATTACACTGCTGATTGGAATGAGGCTGCTTAAGAGAATGAAAAAAACCAGTCAGACATCCCGTTTTCTTTTGCTCCACAAAAACAGATTTTATAACATAGTACTGTTCCTGCAAGATGTACAAACTATTTTTCAACAAAGTAGATTACTCTGTATTTTCTCTGAACTTATATTAACATTATAAAATAAAACTGAAATTGAGGACAGAACTCCTATACAAATTCCAACAGGATGGCCAAGTGCTTTAAAAATGTCTGCAATATACACCCTTCCTGATCACTGGCACATGACAGCAATTTAGATCTTTCTGCTCCAAGAAACAACCTCTACCTCAACTCCTAAACACAAAATTTAAGTTCTATTGAAAGCTTGTACACAATATAATTTTTCCATGTGTTTCAGTTATTGTTGCTTGAAACAGGAGCACTACACAAAGATTTATATTCAAGAGCACTATTATCCCAAAAAAAGCATTATTACAAAATACTGTACTTAACAGAAGTATCAGATACAACCTTACCCACACAACAATTAAGCATGACAAATAGCATGCTGAAATCTTATGCAGCCATTAAAATTATGTAAATATTTACTGACAAGAAAATATTTTCTTTATATGCTGTTAAGAGTAAAAGTCCATTTATTAAATAGCACATTAAATAAAAAGGAACTTTAGTAAGGAATATAAAAAGACTGGATAACATTTATTGAGAATTTACTATGTGCAAGTGTATACCAACCACTCTGTGAAGTTAGGTAGCAGTATTACCTACATTTTACTCCCCCCCACCCCCCCTTTTTTTTTTTTTTGGCCATACCGCACGGCATGTGGGATCTTAGTTTCCCAGCCAGGGATGGAACCCGTGCCCCCTACAGTGGAAGTGTGGAGTCTTAACCGCTGGACTGTCTGGGAAGTCCCTACCTACATTTTAGAGATGAAGAGATTCAGGTTCAGGCATAAAAGATTTGCCAAAGACTATACTGTAAGTGCTAGATGGAGATAACAATTCAGAGTCTAATCACAGAATCCAAACTCTTAACCATCATATGTAGAATTAAATATAGTCTGTCAGGTTAGCTCCTCCTTTTTTTTTTTAATAAATTTATTTATTTTATTTATTTATTGGCTGTGTTGGGTCTTCGTTGCTGCATACGGGGTTTCTCTAGTTGCTCCGAGAGGGGGCTACTCTTCATTGTGGTGTGCGGGCTCCTCATTGTAGTGGCTTCCCTTGTTGTGGAGCACGGGCCCTAGGTGCGTGGGCTTCAACAGTTGCAGCACATGGGCTCAGTAGTTGTGGCTCACGGGCTCTAGAGCACAGACTCAATAGTTTTGTCACATGGGCTTAATTGCTCCGTGGCATGTGGAATCTTCCCAGGGCAGGGCTCGAACCCATGTCCCCTGCATTAGCAGGCGGATTCTTTACCACTGCGCCACCTATGAAGTCCCTAGCTCCTCCTTTTTTAAAGGAACTTAACATGCTAAAGCAATTAAAGGTTCACAAAAACGGTTAATAGAAACCCAGGACAAGGACCACCTCCAAAAGATGAGCAATTTCTCTCTTTCAACAGATTATGGTTTACCTCTACAATCATATTAGATCTGCTTTTCACTAAATATCTCGCCACAGTGCCATTAAGGAATTTTAGCCAATTCATTCCATGCATGTTACAAAACTAACTGGGCCTCTAAGTTGAGCTTAATGTATTTAGTATCTGGCAGGTAGTTAATTTAATTAGTATATAGATGATGTATTAAAAGATACAGGTTCTACCAAAATGAGGTAAAATTCTTACTAAAACAAAGCAAATAAAAAAAACCCACAGACACCAATGTCAGCATTTAAATATTTCATCAAAGGCAAGGCAAAACTGGTTCTCAAGTTAACCAATTGAAAATGACCCTTCTAGTTCACTCACATCAAATTTTAAGTAACTACTTTTAAAAAGATTTTTCAAACATATGAAGATTTTGCCCCCAAAAATTTCCCAAACAAGTATACTTTTTAACTGAATAAAACTGCAACAAGATTAGGGTATACAAATAAAGTTTTTTAAAAATAAAGTGCAAACTTTTCCAACATAAAAACAATGTAGATCATTATGTACTTTGACATAATTAAGTACAGATATTATTTCTTCTAGCCACAACTGTAAATTTTTACCTTACAGTGATCGGAAGTAATTTTAAAATAAAACTTCTCTTACAAACATAATAATCAAGTTCTGGCGTAAGTTCACGTGCTAAAAAAAAAAAGTTCTGCTAAAGGTAAGCAACATATTCAGCATGAAATAAATGTAAAGCATGTAATATAGGCACTTGGCATGTAGCAGGCACACTACAGAAGCTGTTATTGTAAGAAACTATCTGCACGCATTTCTGCTATCTTATATCAATATTTTCTTGAATTCTTTTCTCCAATTTGGGGATGAAAATACATAAAATACTATCCTTCATTCATAAGAATGGTAAATTCACTATGACTTAAGGACCTCCACTGCAGTTTGCAGACTGAACAGTATCAGCCTAGTGCTACTGGAGACAGCCCCTGCCCCTTCTTGGCTGAACACCTTCATTCAAACAGACCCATTTCATAACTGGTGGCTCCTCAAGAGGCTGATTTAGTATATCTAAACTTAACCACACAATAATTTACTTTCTTCATCAAAACACCAAGGTTTAGTTTACAATTCAAGTGTATAGTCGCAATGAAGCCTGAACACTATTCTACATGTAGGGGAAAAGCTGCATCACTTTCTGGCCACTCCCAAGTTTCTCTCCTTTACCCTCTTTTTTCTAGAGACACTCACACAGATAGCATACTATAGTGTTAAGCTATAAGCACTATGTAAAGTTAAACACTTAGAGTCAGAATGCTTGGGTTTGAACCTGGTGCTGTCACTTATTAACTGGTGACCCTGAACAACTACTTAATGTCTCTTTACCTCAGATATCTCATCTGTTACAATGACAATACTAGGAGCCACCTCATAGTGTTGTTTTAAAGATTAAATAAATTGAAACACATAAAACACCTGGAACAGCACCTGGTATATAGCAAGTGCTCAATAAATATTAGCTATTACTATTCTTTCTACTCTAAAATTTCTAATAAAACTAATCCACCAGGTTGCAAGCATCTTAAACAGCAAGAAAGGGGTCGTTTCACAACTTGGTGAGAAGCCTGTCTTAGTTTAGGCTGTTGCAATAAACACCATAAACTGGGTGGCTTAAACATTTATTTCTCACATTTCTGATGCTGCCAAGTCCAAGGTACAGGCAGATTCAATGTCTGGCAAGGACCCCCTTCCTGTTTTGCAGACAGCCACCTTCTTGCTGGATCCTCACATGGCCAAAAGAAGTTATCGTCTCTCTTGAATGGCACTAATCCCAATCATGAGGGTTCCACCTTCATGATGTAATTTTAGTTCTCAAAGGCCCCATCTTCGTATACCATCACACTGGAGATTAGGGTATCTTTTTTTTTTTCTTTCCTTTTTTTTTTTTTGGCTTGCAGGATCTTAGTTCCCTGACCAGGAATCAAACCCGGGCCTCCAGCAGTGGAAGCACAGAGTCCTAACCACTGCACCACCAGGGAATTCCCAGATTAGGGTTTCACCATATGAAATACAGGGAGACACAGACACAAACATTCAGTCAATAACAAAGTTTATGTACCTAGTAAGCTTTAGGTACTGATGAGTCTCAATCTCTATGTCTAACCTCACTCCTCTTAAAATCCAAGCCCACATTTCAACTGCCTACCACACATACCCAACTTGGATACTTTACCAGCACTTGAAATTTTATTTATTCAAAATTGAATTAATCAGCTTCCCTACTGAACCAGCTCTCTTGCACCACATGCTTGTAATCATCCAGAAAGCAAATGTCTTTCTTACCTCTCCCTTTCTCTGAACACCAAAAGTAGTTGCCAAATTACATCAGGTATCACATATCGCTCTGCCTATTTCCACTTACAGTATACACATTTAAACAATATATCTAGAGTATTGTGTAATGTGCCCCAAAACTCATACACAGTCTTTTGCTTGGTCCTTACAAGTATGCAAGTTATGTGCTAAAATCCACAGAAAGGGAAATTACAACTCCAGAGTTGTGGCCCATTCCACCCTGTCACCTAGTAAAGGAGCTTATTAGGTATTCTGAATTCAGGTTCCATCCTCTTTTCCTACAGATTCCTCACTCAGAGGCTATGATCCCTTCTTTCTCTCTCATTAACCCCCACAGTGAAAATATCATCCTCTTTATCCCCTCAAAAAAGCCCAGGAATTTTCTGCCTTTGCCTTTATTCAAAATACTCTCCCTACCCCAAGTGCTATTATTCTAACTACTGGGAAACTTTTTTTTTTTTTTCTGCCATGCTGCGCAGCACGTCAGATCTTAGTTCCCCAACCAGGGATCGAACCCAGGCCCCCTGTACTGGAAGTGCAGAGTCTTAACCACTCGACCCACCAGGGAAGTCTCTTTCTAACTAATGACTCTCAAAATCTTATCCATTCATTAAATTTCAACTCCATGTGAAAACTTTTCTGATTTCTCCTCCTTTCTCACAATCTGATTTTGATCTCTCCCTTCCTGTGCACTTCCAATACTGGCTCTTTGTTTTGTATGTTCCTTCTCATTTTGCTTATATTAAACATACTCACATGATGTCTTACCCTTCCCTTTATGTCCCATTAAGCTGTAAATTTCTTGAAGACAAAGTTTGGCTTATTTTTCTCTCTCCTACAGTTTATTATTTATTATATGCACTCAAATACTTGCTAAATCAATAAAAATCCTCCAAAACCATGGACGAGGTTTAAGGATGAGCAAACTAAACGGTAAATAACAAAATTCACTCTTTGCTTCCTTTAGCCTAATTTTTATTCAAAAAATCTTTTTGTTTAAATCAGGATGGCCTCCTCAACTGTTTGTAGGCACTCTGTGTTACCAGAGGGCCCAACTACCTATTGGACCCCTTTCCTAATAACAGATCTCACTGAGTTTCCTCTCTCATACACAATGAAGTGGTATTCTATCACATGGTGTTATCCAAATTTATTAACCTATTCTTAAAACAGTGCAAATAAGGATAAGCTCCCAGGTCTCGTGCATTCTTTCAGGCTCTAAAACCTATAGTCACTCAAGCACCTGATGATCTACTCTAACAGAGCAATGTGCCAAGGATGTTTAGTTTCCCAAACAGGCTCCATTTGTAAACACAGGCCACCAGCATACAAAAAGCACTGTTAATTAAAATAAGAAAATACTTCTTTATAATTTCATGCTTTTGAAGTATTTCCAGGGTTGATTGAGAATTACTAAATTTAATAAACTTTTATTTTAGAATAATCTGATTTACAGAAGTTATAAAAATAGTCCAGTATTCTATACATCCCACACCCATTTATCCTATTATTAACATTTTATATTAGCATATTTCTCACAATTCAATGAACCAATATTGATACATTATTATGTAAGTTCACATTTTATATAGATTTCCTTAGTTTTCACATCACGTCTTTTATCTGTTCCAAGATCCCACTGAGGGTACCATATTTCATTTAGTCATCAGGTCTCCTTAAGCAACTCTGGGATGTGACAGTTTCTCAGATTTTGTTACTGTTATTCATGACCTTGACAGTTTTGAGAAATACTGGTCAGGTATTTTGTAGAATGCCCCTCTTTTGAATTTGTCTGATTTCTCATGATTATTCTGGGTTTAAGGGTTGTTGGGAGGAAGACCACAAACGTAAAGGTCTCATTCTCATAACATCATATCAAGGGTGTATATTATCAACATGACTTATCATTGTTGATATTAACCTTGACCTGGCTGAAGTAACGTTGATAAAGTTTCTCCACTGTAAAGGTACTCTTTTATCTTCCTTTCCATACCACACTCTTTGGAAGGAAATCACTATGTGCAGCCCAGTTAAAAACCAGGGAGTTATTCTCCCCCTCCTTAACAGTGGAATATCTACATAAATTATTTGTAATTCTGTATGGGAAATGTGTCTATCCTCCACTTATTTATTCAACCATTAATTTATATCCTATATGAGTATGGACTCAAATATTTATTTTATACACTGGGTTATAATCCAATACTTACTTTGTTTTCTTCTTCAAATTGTGCCAGCTTTAGCTATTAGGAGCTCTTTCAGTTGTTCCTGTGATCTTCTGACATACCCACAGCACTGAGGTGTGCAGGGCACACTTCTGTACTTTCAGACACTAGAAAATGCTCTAGACTCATCTTGTATGTTCCCTGCCCCAGCCCTAGAATCGGTCATTTCTCCAAGGAGCCTTGGGATTACCAAATTTAAACATCAATAAAGACCCACATTTTTCAAATATAAAAAGTTAAGTTAGTTAAGCCAACTAACCCTTCAGTTCCTAAGGTTTTCCCCTACCATAACACTAAACTCCATGAGGTCAAGAACTTAATTTTGATCTCCTTTGCATCCCCAGAGCCTAGAAAACCATGCACAGAGTACACATTCAATAACTACTAAAAATACTGAAGTCTTAGAAATTCTGAAGCTCCGCAAGAGGGCTCAGGATTGAGTCACACTGTAACTCGCCATTCCAATGGAATCTGTCATGTTTAGACTCCTATTGCAACATCACCATGTTTAATTCACTGCACTGTCTTAATGATTGTAAAAAAAAAAAAAAAAGGCTTCCTTTTTCCACTGCTCCTCCCTCTTATTCCGCTGCAAACCCAAAGATTGTTAAGTATTCGCCAGTAAAATTTCCAATGCACAGGACTAATGCATTTCCTAGATTCCTTCTGTAATGGCATACTGCCATTTGCATCATCCTGTCCAAGTTCTATTCAAATGATCATTTTAACTTTCTATATAGAGTTTAAATGAAAGGCACAATGCCAGATCCTTATCAATACTGGCAGAAGAAAAATTGACAATGAAAGTGCCACAAACCTGCTGATACCTGCTTACACAAAATGCCCCCCTCAAATACCCAGTAGGTATGTATGTAAAATAACGCATCTGAAACCTACCAATATCTTTTTACAAATGTGTAATACGTAAAAGGAAAAAGCATAAGCTAAACATATATTGCCTTATGTGTACACAGTTTGATTATAATTTGAAGGCATGTGTCCACAGCCTATACAAACACATGCAAAACTAAGTCAAGATTATAATGGAATGGTTCTACTAAAACAACTTTATATCTACAATATATTCACAACATTCACTAAATAATTTGTGACAGCTTATTTTTTAGAGGAAGTTACTGTAGAGAAAAAGGAAACTACTCACTACTAAAATGTAAGTTATGTAGTCCTACTTTAACCTTAACAGGATATCAAAATAGTATTTAAATTATATTACCTCAATAAAATGTAATCTACAGCTATAGCATGAGCCATAGAAAAAAAGTATCAGCAGTTGTATTTGTAAGGTGTGATCCTGACCACAGCTGATTGGATGATAAGCAGCCACCAGATCCCCAATGATCCAGTCAGATCCTCTCTCCTGTGAAACTAGCACTGGGAGTCAGGGCCACTGGGAATAGCTGTCTGAGTTCCTGAGGCCTTCCATTTCCTGGATCCTGTCTCACCTAAAGCCATGCTGCACTTTCCCCTCGGGTGTGAAAACTGCATCCTCCCAATAATGTCTCTTTTTGCTTAAGTTAGTCTGAGTGGGTTGTTTCCCTGTTACTTGCCACCAAAAATGTCTTGTTAGAATAAAGGTCATCTACAACATTAACCAAAACACTCTCAAAGACCAAAAGCCATTTAACTGAAAGTAAAAATAAGTTGAACCCAAAAGTCATTAACATTTTATAAATGAAAATGTTTTCAAATATTAGTTCCAATCTTAAATACCAATGAAACAATATTTGTGTTAAAACTGCTATGTGGACAAGAACATATGAACATGCTTACAGAATTCTGTCTTCAACAGATATCTTTATTCTAAAATCCTGTCAGCAAACTAACATTACTGTAGATCATGGAGATTAGTACAGATTATAGGCCAACATGTATAGAACTAGTATTCGTTAGATTATATCTACTCTATCACCTTAAAGTCATGGTTCCCAAATTTTAGCACGCATCACCTAGAGTGCCTGCTGAAATACTCGGAGGGGGCACTTTCAGAGTTTCTAATTCAGTAGATCTGGAGTGGGGTCCCACAACTAAATTCCCAGGTGGCGCTGCTGCTGCTGCCCTCTGTACCACACTTTGAAAACCACAGAAGAAGAGCAATGTTCGTAACTTTTAGGGGGATGAGATGGTGGTGGTAAAGGGCCACTTTCAAAATCTTATGAAAACGTGTACTTACACACACACACATGCGCGCGTGCACATATATACATATATTAAAGGGTTTATGGAAACTCAGAAGCTCATCCACATCCTCTTTTAAAGGATTCTAGGTTAAGAAACACTTTAAAATAGTAACCTAGGGTCTTTACATATCCATGTTTTTCAAGTACACTTTGGAACTTTTACCAAAAGTTTATTTCACGCATTTCTCTTGATTTTTTAAAGAGCACAGCCTTTTTTCATTCAAATTACTAATTAACATAAAGAAGAATCTGTTTTAAAAACCTACCTGAAAACAACTTCATTTTGTCATGAAAAAAAGACAAAATTGAGCTTCCCTGGTGACGCAGTGCTTAGGAATCTGCCTGCCAATGCAGGGGACATGGGTTCAAGCCTTGGTCTGGAAAGATCCCACATGCCACGGAGCAACTAAGCCCGTGCGCCACAACTGAGTGCCACAACCACTGAAGCCCACACGCCTAAAGCCCATGCTCCACAACAAGAGAAGCCACCACAATAAGCACCCTGTGTACTGCAATGAAGGGTAGCCCCCCCCACCCCACCCTCGCCTCCCGCCTCTACAGAAAGCCTGTGTGCAGCCATGAAGCCCCAACACAGCCAATAAATTAAATAATTTTTTTAAAAAAAGACAAAATTATATCTACAAAATGGACAAAATTTGTATCTAGATTTAATTCAACACAAAAGAAAAACATTTAGGAATAACTAACAATGAGAAGCCCGTGCACCACAACGAAGAGTGGCCCCAGCTCACCACAACTAGAGAAAGTCCATGCACAGCAACGAAGACCCAATGCAGCCAAAATAAACTAATTAATTAATTAATTTAAAAAAAAAGAAAAGAAACCTACACATGTAATCCACCAAACCTGGACAAAGCTGGAGAAACTCATTCTCTGAAAGCTCTCTGGGCCACTGGAAAAATCCAGGTGCATAAGTACTTTTACATATAGTGTAATATTTAGATCGTTTACCCTGCAAGGGCAGGATATTTAGGATTTTTGTTTCAAAGGGTAATTAGGTCTATTACCCTCAAGAGTATCTATTATAGTGACTAAATGTGTCAGGCACTGTAATAAAATCTGTAAAACATGAAAAGCCAAACTGTTTCCTTATTTATAGTTCATAAACCTTTACTTCCACATTTGGAAAATCCTAGATAATGATGTTTTATTTTTAATAAGCTATTCTTTTATGGAAATTAAGATGTTATCTTAGATATATAACTCTGATATAGGTGGAAAATGGTTACATTATAGACAAAGTTTGTGTCCCTCCAAAATTTGTATGTTGAAACCTAATATTCAATGTGATGGTATTTGGAGGCGGGGCCTTGGGAGGTGATTTGGCTCTCTCTGAGTACTCACCTTGGAATTGACCCAGCCACATACAGAGGCCACTGGTGGGAATTTCAGTTGAGAGTCACTGCTAAGGTCCCAGCTGACAGCCAGCTGAACTGCCAGAAATATCAGTGAATAAATCTTTAGATAATTTAGGCCCCAGCCCTTGAGGCATCCCAGCTAATGCTGAGTGGAACAGACAAGCTGACCCTGCCATGTCCTGAACAAACTACAAATTCTCAAACTAAATGCTGTTGTTTCAAGCCACTAAGTTTTGGGGTGGTTTACTGAACATCAACAGATAATCAGAACACCATTAGATGAATTAAGAACAGATTAAGATCCATTAAAGCAGGCATTTTTCTCTATGAGACCAGCTTTCAAAGTCTATACCATACACAGACCTCTCTCCTAACACCCATACCCTCATATCCAGACAACTACTAAACTCTGGTAAACCTTGACCTGGCCACCTCACATACTGATGCCAATGCAGCAGCTGAGTGACATAATATTAACTTGGAAATGCTACATACAAAATAGAGGCAGTTAGGCATCATAATTCCATACCACATGTAAGCTACAGACTATCCCCAGGCAGTCCTGTGCTTACCAGCCAACAAACCCAGATATCACCAGCAAATCAACAACACTCAAAGATTTGGCTCTTCTACTGTAAAACAAAGATAATTCATGGTTTTTGGCTTTAAAGGGCCTACCCCATTTCTCCTGCCCTGAAGCCATCCCTGAGGACCTGCTTACAGATGTTAGACTGTGGGCTGGATCAGGTTCCATGCTTGGCAATAAAGCTTTTTCACTTAGTGCACAATCTTTGGTCTCTAACAGTCATTGTGCTTTCTTTAACAGTTTAGAGGTCCCACAGAGATCACAGGATTGAGCCACCCAATGAAGCTGACAAACCACTGACACTTGAGAACCTAATGAGCCCCGGATTTAGCAGGTTTTCGGCACCTTCTGATGATGACTCAGCTGATTTCAGCTCTGGGTTTATTCTGTCCTGTCTCACAAGGTTCTCTTTATTTTGGCTCTGAGCCACCTGGTTTCTCATGGATACAGGAAATTTGGTCTCTTTCGTGAGTGACACAAAGAGAGGGGATCTATTCTATATATATTCTGTTGTTAGTCCACCTATGCCTTGTCGAAGAGATTCCTCAGAAAACTCATGGTTTGGACCAGATTCAAGGACTGCAGGTACTAGACTACTGGGTCTCTCTCAACTGCCTAGCTACTCTGTATACATTTGTCTACCAAATGGTAAAAGAATCTCCTTCTGGACATTTGTTGTAAGGACTGTCAATGCAAAGAAGCAAGTATATGTACATTCACTATAGCCCAAGTTCATACATGTGTTTAATAGTATGGCATAATTACACCAAGGATAGTTTATAATTGCAGCAGCCACTATGGGGAACTTATGATTTCAGCAAGGGCTTGCCCCTAAGGCAACAGTCTGCCTTCTTAAACTCGTACACCAAGACATCTAAATGCATCAGAAAATCAAAATTAACTTCCTTGAAGGATTCCCTGGCAAACACTAAAGAAAAGGCAGCTTCTTCTCTGTTCCTGACTTCCTGCCTCCAAAGTTCAGCCTTTATGCCATCTTCCAAAATCCTAATGTGCTGACTCTTCAGATGAAGACCTCGTACTTCTCTCAAAACTTCTTTACTATCATCGGTTTCCCTAATATCTTCCTCCCTTAAATATCACGGTCCTATCTCCTCCCCTGTTGCTGAGCACCCACATAGTAAGGAACAGACAATCACACAACTTCCATCATGGAGTTACCCATCCCACTCTTCAAAAGAAGGTCATACTGTTGCTTTCAAACTTTGATCAGACAGAATCCCCAAGCCCACTGAGAACCAAAGGTTTTTTGAGGAGTTGAGAATACTTTTAGACACCTACACCCCCCAGACTTTCCAGAACTTCACAAGCTTATATAAACTACTAGTTTCCTCAACAGAAGCTCAAAGGTTGTTCAAAAAAACAGGTTGGGGTCCTAATGCAGATCTGAGTATCACAAATCAGAACAAACTTTAAAGAAAGCTAAAGACACAGGAAAGTGTTTGCTTCTGGCCACCCCAGAAGCCTTTCTTACCAAAGTAGATTGGACCAAAATCTAAAATTACAAGCAAAATTATTCATAATCAGAAATTTTAGAAACTTTTAGGAAATACTTTAATATAGACCAAGAGGCAGAACACTACAAGATCTTCTCAGCCTTTCAATGGATTAAAACCAGAAATAACCAGATTAGTGAGAGGAAAGTTAGCAGACTGGCAAACAGATTACTTAGATGAATTACAACAGAAAATTGTCAAAGAACTCTAAAAGAATGCAAAGGGGGGAAAAAACCCACAAGTCCCCTTCAAATTAACTTACTCAAACATTCCCTCCTATGACAGATAAGGGGAAGAACTGTCCGAGGGGGTTTGCTGAATCCATAAAGAGTTCAGATGCTAGAAAGGGGACTATCCCTTAAAAACTGAGAAAGGAGTTCAACAAGCCAAGTTAGAGATGCACAGTAATGACATATCTGAGCATCTCAACAATACCCTATTATACTCTCTGCTGTTACTAGACAAAATGAATTTTCTTTTGAAGAACAGGACTGCAAATTCCTGGGTACAGGGCCTTCTGTTTCTACCTTAAGTTCCTTCCTACTCTTCCTCATAGTACTAAGAGAATAACAGTGGTGGGTATCACCAATAACCCTATAATCTTCCCAGTCTCCCAACCTTTACCAACTTCAATTAGTCTATTCGGAAAGGAAGATACTTTCCTACAATGTAATCTCTACTGTGGATAATTGACTTGATTGGGGATTATTATGTAGGTAGCATTGTTAAATTAAATGCTCTACATAAGGCATATTCATTTTAGAGGTCCCAAATGAAAAGTGCACACAAAGTCAAATTATAGCAGCCCTAGACACTCTTGTATTCTTGCACATATTGGCCTCTCCTAAACTACCCTCAGATCAGACACCAGTACTCTTTGAGCTAAAGATTTTACTGACACAGGCAGAATATATGGTGCTGACCCTTAAAGAGTTCAAATTGATCCTAAAAAACCATGCTTCAGGTTACTCTAATATCTATTTAAACCTTAAGTGATTATCAGGAATAAATCTCATATTGAGTCTTAATTTGAACAAAGACAGTGTCTTTTATCATACTCCCCTACTGCTCCTTCAGAAATCTAATGGAAAAGACTACAGATTTATTCAAGATCTCTGGGGCAATCAATAGAACTGTGATCCTTAGACTCCTAGCGGCTCCCTTTTTTTTTTTTTAATAAATTTATTTATTTATTTTATTGGCTGTGTTGGGTCTCTTTTGCTGTGTGTGGGCTTTCTTTTTAGTTGAGGTGAGTGGGGGCTACTCTTCGTTGTGGTGCGCGGGCTTCTCTTTGCCGTGGCTTCTCTTGTTGTGGAGCACGGGCTCTAGGTGCGTGGGCTTCAGCAGTTTCAGCACACGGGCTCAATAGTTGTGGCTCATGGGCTCTAAAGCGCAGGCTCAGTAGTTGTGGCACACAGGCTTAGCTGCTGTGCGGCATGTGGGATCTTCCTGCAGCAGGGATCGAACCCGTGTTCCCTGCGTTGGCAGGCGGATTCTCAACCACTGCGCCACCTAGGAAGCCCCCTAGTGGCTCTTAAGCAAACACTTTCCTATGTTCCATTCCTTCCATAGTAATTTTTAAAATTTTTATTGAAATATAATTGATTTACAATGTTGTGTTAGTTTCAGGTGTACAGCAAACTGATTGTTATACATTATATATTTTTATATATATATACACATATACATATATATGTATACATACATATATATGCTTTTTCAGATCCTTTTCCATTAAAAGTTATTACAAGATATTGAGTATAGTTCCCTGTGCTGTGCAGTAGGTCCTTGCTGGCTGCTTCATACATAGCAGCATGTATATATTAATCCCAAACTCCTATTTATCCCTCTGCCACTTCTCCTTTGATAACCATAAGTTTGTTTTCTATGTCTGTGACTATTTCTGTTTTGTAAATGAGTTCATTTGTATCATTTTTTTAGATTCCACACAGAACCCATATCATAAGACATTTGTCTTTCTCTGTGTGACTGACTTCACTTAGTGTGATAATCTCTAGATCCATCCATACGTAATTTAACAGCAGCGTGCACACCAGAAGCCTAGTGCTTATCGAGACATACCCTCTCTGCATTTGGTGGCACCTTCTCCACTTACTTAATGAATCCCACATGCTACACAATTCTTGTTACTTCCAAGCAACCTCCAACACTTCTGTCAACCACCTTACCTCTCATGAAGTCGATTTTTTTTCACTTTGTGTATCACTTCAACTGTGTTCAAAACCTAATCATGCAACACTACTTGCCCTTTCAGATGATGAGGAACCACATAACTTTAACAATAACTCAAAAATGAATTATGCCCAGCTCTGATCCTACAGATATCCTTTGTCAACTCTGATTTAATATTGTTCATGGAAGGACTCCTCTTAAAAATGACAAAGGTATTTCCTGTGCAGGGTACAGTGTTACCATTGAACATGCAGGCACTGAAGCAGGTTCACTGCTTAATGAAACACGGGGCCCTACCTTCCTATCAAATAATCAAGGAATTCATTTCACTGGAGGAGTTAAACAGAAACTCTGTAATATCCTTCTCTTAAAACAGAAACTCCTCTGTTCATATTACCCCCAGAGTTTCAGAAACCTTTCATTTTTCCTAGCCTAAAGTTTTGCCACTATCAATAGTGGCCATGCAACTGTTCCCTCAGCGGTGACACAGACTCTCTCTCATTGTGAAATCGTTACAATATGCCCAACACAACAGGGATCCAACTCCGCTAAAAACTTATTCTGTACTCTTACATGCAAACCTCACTAAATATCTGATTTACCCAATAAGCGTAAGTTACCTTTCCTCTCTGGAAAGGACCTCACCCAAAGGGACCATTTCATGGTCCTCCTGTCAATATCTATAACAGTCAAAGTTCAAGGTATTGATGGATGAGTTTGTGTGTCACAGTGAAAACAAGCTACTAATCCAGACCAGTGGATTTCCATGCCCCTGAGTGACCTTAAACTGAGTCTAATTAAAAAGACTCCAGAAGAAGAGGACAGCAAGAAACCTACAATTTGGCCCAGCACCACAGATTAAGCTGATGACTACATAAACAGACAGTTTCTGCACAAGATACTGGAACAAAACACAGAATAATAAGCTCCTTTTAAAAAATAATTGTTCTTCTTCTGGTGATTTAATTCAAACACCAAGCAATTGTTGTTTTTCTTAGTATAGTGAGACTGACCTTAACTTTAGTTCCTGGTACAGTTAAAACACACGTTTACAGGTTGGCCTGTGCACCGGCAGCTAGCTACACACCATAACCTCAAGACAAGCACATACATATATACTCAAGACACATACACAGACTACTTCTGACCAGTCCACTGCTTATCTGACCAACAAATACCATATCAACAACACTCAGACACTTTGTTTTCCTAATACGGAACAGAGATATCTCGTGGTCTTTCGGCCTTGAAAGACCAACTCCATTTCTCCATCCCCTAACAACGTCCACCAGACCCTACCTATCCTCTGTGCTAGGTCAGGTTCCCTGCTTGGCAGTAAAATTTCTTCATTCAATGCTCAAGTGTTGGTCTCTAATAGTCTTCACTGTTCTCTTTAGTAACTGTTTTTAGGGTTCTCCCCACTATTAAATTCTGATTCAACTTTCTCTTTCCCCCTCAATTTTAACAGCATTTCCAATCCACGTAGTCATCAAGGTAGTTTAGAAATTTGTCTTTATCCATCATCTATACACCTTCTATAGTAAACTTTCTAAAACAGAACTCAGACTATATCACGTACTTGCTTAAAATTCTTCACAGGTTTGCCGCAACACCTCAGCACACGTGGTGCTTTATAATTTGGCCCCTGAACACCATGTTCTCCAGCCTAATCTCATTTACTCACACGAACCCTTCAACCACTATACCCCTTCAATACAGAATGCCTCCTTCTGTACCCCAGGTTACACACCTGACTAAAACCTACTAATCCTTAAAAACTGAACACAATCATCATTTCCCAGCAGAAAGTGATCCTTGGCACCTACTCAGGCCTCTACTGACCTGGCCAAGTTTGGATTTCCTTTCTTAGTCTTCTTACAGTACTGTGTTTGTTTCTACCATTGCACTTACCAACGTATATTGAAATACCACACTGTAGCTACCTTAGACACAAAGATGTCTTCTTAGTACCTATTCTCCTACTGCAGTGACTGACACATATCAAGTACTCAACAAATATTTCTGTAATGAATGACTGATGTTCTCAGTATGTTGCAGTGTCACAACTTTAATGGTGTGAGGGGTCTGGGGTTTTTTCCAGCTTTATTGAAATATAATTGACATATAACATTGTATACATTTAAGATGTACAATGAGATGATTTGATACTCATGTATATTGCAAAATAATTAACCATGGTAAGGTTAGTTAACTGAGGCCCATTTCTTAAAGGGGGGAGAAAAAAAAAACCTTTGCTATGTATGTAGATGCTCACTATCTTCTAGGTATCATCTTTAACATAAACTGTCCTTTTAGTCCCACAACAACTGCATGAGGTGGATATAATTTTACTGATGAGAAAATTGAGATTCAGGGCCTCAAAATTACAAAGTGGAAAAGGAAAATTTTAAATTCAATTTTTTTCTCACTACAAAATCCATACGCTTTCCACTAAATTTTGCTGTTTACTTATGGGTAAAATCTAGAGAGAAAATAGCTCCCCTCATCTACTGTGGCAACTTGATCCCTCCCCAAAACATAATTACAAATTGTAAAGAGTATTTAACACTCCTTAAGGCAAGTTAGAGCACTTATCTTTGCACTGGAATTAACGGGGCAACCAGATCAGGGTAAGCCACAAGTTTCTAAAGAGATGAAATTTCTAGAGATGTCTTAGGAAATAATCTTGGAGACTGGGATTGATGTTCTGGGCCAGTATCTTGAAAAAGACTTTTTCAGTAACACTGCAGTAGAAAGAAAGGCTAGAGAGAACGACAGATAAGTTAGTTTTAAGAAAAGAAGCTGAGGAAATTCCCTGGTGGTCCAGTGGTTAGGACTCGGTGCTTTCACTGGCCCGGGTTTGATTCCTGATCAGGGAAGTAAGCTTTGGCAAGCCCACAGAGCACAGCCAAAAAAAAAAAAAAGAGAGAGAGACTGACATGAACATCTGAACAGCAGGTTACTAAAATTTTAAGAACAACATAGGAAAAAGAGAAAGCAAAAAAACAAAAAAGAACCAAGAAAGCAGAGGCCAGAAAAAACAATCACAATAATAAACAGGAAATTAACTATCCAGAACCAAAGAAAGCCTATTCAGAGACCTATAGGAATAATCTAGAAGAACACCCACCATGGGAGGCTATCTTGAGACAAGAGTTTTGACCTAAAGTCTATTGGAAATGAATTTGGTGACCTGACTGCAAGAAAAACATATTCAGAAACCTAGGCTACTGGTAGAGAAAGTAAGGGCTTAGGCCTAGGGGAAGATGTAGAGAAAACTTATGAAGACATTAACCCTAAAAGTTATTTCGGTTTACAAGAATGACCTGAGAAATCACAGAAGATACCTGGAAGGAGCTATTTCGTACTTTAAACAAGTGTCAAGCTGAGAGACATGAAACTACTTGTCTTTCTACTATATATACGAGGGTGAGTCAAAAATTATCCTCACTCTGGTTATATTAAAACTTCTGCTAGCTGCACTATCTTAACAGCGCTTTCCATTCAAGGCTACTGTCTCCCCAGTCACTGCTGTGCAGGTGTGAACGTGTTACAAGAGTTCATTTGTAACTGCGGTGCAAGCAAAAATGGATGCCCCACTTGTGATCTGCATGAAAGAAGAGCAGCATGCTGTGATTATTCATTTTTTGTGGTCTGAGGAAGTGCACATCCGTACACTTCTGCCCACATTGTCGACATTCTGCAAAAACTTCATTTTGAGGTGTTAAAGCATCCCCTATAGTCCTGATCTTGCGCCATCGGATTTTCACCTGTTTGGTCCCCTGAAAACAGCCCTGCAAGGACGAAGATTCACTTCTGATGAAGAAGTGAAGAGAGCGGCACATTCGTGGCTTGCGGCTCAGCCCAAAACATTTTTTAATAAGGGAATGCGGAAGTTTGTTGACAGATGGACAAAGTGTATTGAAAAGCAAGGAGATTATGTTGAAAAATGATGTATTTGTCTTTTCTAAAAGTTAATTAAAGTAAATTCTACAGCCAGAGTGCAGATAATTTTTGACTCACCCTCGCAGTCTGAACCCAGAAATGCTCTCATACTATGAAGATTAGCTGTAAATCTGACCTCAGTGAACAAGGTGGTTTTACAAAAGGAGACAATGAATGACAGGAGAGACTAGTCACTTGGGGTGACTGGAGGGAATAATCACCTGCTTTTGCCCCTAGGTAGTGAATATAAAGTTAATACAGATTAAGTGATTAGCAAAGATCCTAGACTTTTTTGTTCTGCTTTAGGAGTCTTCACGCCTTACACGAACACCTCATTTGAGAGATTATCAGTCAAGTGGGAATTTCAAAAAACATACAGTATCACTCAAATTAAATGCCACAAAAGAAAGGAAGCCTGTTACTCTGCAAGCGTGCAGAGAACTAATTTACCAAGACACAAGAAATTAGTTCTTGCCACCACACCCAAACTGGTGTAACAGGTTGGTGTAAGTAACTAAGGCAGAAGAAGTGTCTGTTAATACTGTCAGAGCTAAAAATTTCTATTTAAAGCCTCTAGGATAACCATCAGCAGATGACAGTCCATTCAGAGTTGCAATAAATTTAGCCCAAATTGGTTCATTAAACTGTCCTTAGGGACTTCCCTGGTGGTGTAGTGGTTAAGAATCCGCCTGCTAATACAGGGGACACAGGTTCAATCCCTGGTCTGGGAAGATCCCACATGCCGTGGAACAACTAAGCCCATACAGCACAACTACTGAGCCTGAGCTCTAGAGCCTGTGAGCCACAACTACTGAGCCTGCACTCTAGAGCCTGTGCTCCACAACAAGGGAAGCCACCACAGTGAGAAGCCCGCTCACCGCAACTAGAAAAAGCCCACGAAGACCCAAAGAAGACCCAGCATAGCTAATTAATGAATTTTTAAAAAAATTTAAACTGTCCTTAGAAGACTATAAGAATTACCTAGAGTTTGCCTCTCATCAGCTAAACCTGACAAAGATAAGAACAAGCTGCTTTTGGGGAGAACTTAAAACATCCCCTGAAGCCAGCACTCAACTAACTCTGGGGTGTCTTTAAAAAGCAACTACTAGTCATAGTAGTGAAGTCAAGAAAGGTAAGACAGAAAAGTCTCCATTTGTTTCAATTAGGGCACCATTTATCTTCACCAAAAACAGTTTTGGAAGAGTACCGGGCAAAAACTGGATTAGCACTTAAATGAAAGATGAGAAACAGCGATAGAAATGAGTGGAAGACTCTTTTCTAAAAGTCAGACTTGAAAAGAGTAAATACAGGAGCTAAAGGAGATGGGCTGAAGGAGTTATTAATATGAGAGATACATGCAGATATTTAAATTCTGAAAGAAGTGGAAAAGGGTACTTGAGAGGGCAAAGTTCCACATCCCAAAAGGAAAATTAACTGGCTTTGACTGATGAGGAGCCCAAGCTCCTACGATCTACTCTTTCACAAAATGCATTTAACTAATGCCCTCCAAAAACAAACAAAAAACCACCAAAGAAATGTGACGAGATCCTAAATTCTACTTTTGAACTCATTTCTCATTTTTACACCCTGTTTATTGGGTGTAAAAAAGTAGTCACACAATAATAATATTCACTGAGTGCTTACTATTCTCAGGCACTGTGCTGAGCACTTTATATGGATTAGTTCATTAAATTCTCTAGATTAATATTATTCTCATCCTACAGAAGAAAATTAAGGTTTAGAGAAGATCACCAGTGAAGTTGTACTTACTATCATATGCCTCTCATCATCTATTAACCACCCTAAGCTTCTCTGTTTAAAAAGGGGAAAAAGGCAACACTTTCGATTTCCCTGTTTTGACTTGATTAAGTTTTGGCACATTAATCACAAATTTCTCCATTAGCTCAGATGTCTGAAGGTAGAATGGCCAAAGTATCCTATTTAATCCACATCACATGGTTAATAACTCACCATGCCCCCACACTCTCCTAATTATCAACCCTCCCAGGGAATGTCTGCCAAATAAATGAAAGAAATCTCCAATTGACTTACACTCAGTCAGCTGTTGAAAAGAGAGATGGGCAGGAAAAAACCAAACTTCTCTTAATTCAAAACACTCAGCCTATTTGACCTAAAACCTGGTTCTAAAGGAAGTTACAAATGCTTCTGTCTCCCCACCCCCACTGGCTTTTTTTGTTTCTAAGCTGAAGGGAAAAGTGAGACAAAAAGGAACTGCTTAGGGGAAAAACAAACAAAAACCTATCCAAAGGCCTCCAGAGCTCTCAGTCAAGATATCTGAATAATTTAGGAAGACAATACAGAGGAGAGCAAAACACATCTGTGTTCAAATTCAAGTTCCCGCATGCTTACTAGCTTTCAACCCTTGGACAAATAAATTAACCTCTCTGAGACGAGGGTTTCTGATGATGATATGATGGCAATATTTGTACCGACCTACATCACAGAATTACTTTGAAAATTAAATGAGCTTATTTGGGTAAAGACTTTCTTAATTCTTGAAGTATATTAGGAGCTCCACCCCTCCCAATCAAAAAAATAATAATAATCAGAAAGTTTCATAAAGTAGAAATAGTACAAACACTCTCTGGTCACAATTAAGTGTAATCAATGAAATAAAATTAAATCCCTTGCTCCTGATTACAACATTTTACTCAATATCATCAAAATATTGTCTGTTAATTTATGAATTTAATGCAAATCCAATAAAAATACTAACAATCATTTTCTGGAAAAATTGGTACCTAACTATATATATGAAAATATCACAAAAGAATACTGAGGAGAGAAAAAGCTATGGGGGAAAGGAGAGACCTAGACCTACCAGATACTGAAACAAACTACAAAACCTCTATAATTAAACCTACTAACACAGGGACTTCCCTGGTGGCCCATTGGTTAAGAATCCGCCTGCCAATCCGGGGGACACAGGTTTGAGCCCTGGGCCAGGAAAAGCCCACATGTCACAGAGCAACTGGACCCATGCACCACAGCTTCTGAGCCTGTGCTCTAGAACCTGTGAGCCACAACTACTGAAGCCCATGCACCTGGAGCCCCAGGCTCTGCAACAAGAGAAGCCACCACAATGAGAAGCCCGGGCACTGCAACGAAGAAGGGCCCCTCCGCTCACCACAACTAGAGAAAGCCTGTGCACAGCAATGAAGACCCAACGCAGCCATAAATAAATAGATAATACATAAATAATAAATCTTAAAAAAAAACTACTAACACATAAATAGACGTGGCTATTGGTGCATTAATAGACAGACTGGTGGAAAAAGAGTAGAAAACCCAAAAATAGAACCCAATTACCTATCAATTGATCTCCATAAGAGAGACTGCCTTATTCAACTTTCCATCCATCCACACAGCCACAATACCAAATTCAGAGCCTTATTTTCACTCTGAATAGAATAGCAGAATGAATTAATAAATATCCACAGGCAATGAGGATAATTTATCTTAGAATCAACTGATAAATACTGCAAATTCACCACTTACTGGTCAATATCATCATGTAAAATCTTTTTGGTCAAGGAAGTGTAACTAACTCTCAAAGTGAACTCTAAAGTAACTCTCAGAGATTATTTGCATCTTGGTCTGTTTAACACTAAAAATGACCATCCTCCTAGATACAAAGAGACTCACTGATGCTTTATTCCCAAATTGAGGCCAACAACTTTGATGGTTTATTAAAAGTAAAAGAAAAATTTCAAACTATCAAATACAGTTAGCAGAAATACATTTACCACTTTTACATTAAAAATGAGATCAGCACGGGCTTCCTAGGTGGCGCAGTGGTTAAGAATCCGCCTCCCAATGCAGGGGACACAGGTTCGATCCCTGCTCCAGGAAGATCCCACATGCCACAGAGCAACTAAGCCCGTGTGCCAAAAAAACAAAACAAACAAACAAACAAACAAAAAATGAGATCAGCGCAACTTTTACTGGCTCCTTTAGGTCTACCCTCAAATGTGGAACTATCCTTAACTCCAGGTTTTTATGACATTTGTGTTTTTATGTCTTCCTTCCTAATTCTTATATCTATTCTTGTTTTATGAAGTACCACCTGCGACTTCCAATACAATGACCAATAAAAAGGAGTGACACTGGACTTTCTGCTCTGATTCCTTATCTTAAAGCAAATACTTCTATCATTCAATCATTCAGTGTGATTTTTCCTTTGAGATTTTAGTAGCTAATCCATTACCAAGTTAAGGACATTTCTTCTAAGCTTAATTTGCTAGTAAGCAATTTTTAACATAAATGGATACTAAAATTTGTTCCTGCATCAACATATGCTTTTTCTATTTTATTTCGTTACTGTGGTGATCACTTAACATGTTTTCTATAGTTAAATCATCCTTACAATCTTGAGAAAATCCTACTTGGTCAAGATGAATTTTTTGTTATTTTTTTAGTTTTAATTATTTCATATTTTGAGAGGGGTTAAACATGACTAGAATTAGTTACTAATCATTTATTTAAGGACAGAATTCCCCCCAGAGTACCTTCACAGAAAATATGCTCAAAATTGTCAGAGACACAAGTTCTACGTGTATATGTGTATAATCTCTTGTTCAAGTGCATGATGATATGCATATTAAAACAGAAAAAGTGTACACCAGAAATACTGTAAATTAACTGTACTTCAATAAAAAACAAATTAAAAAAATAAAAGAGAAAGCTTTCAGGCCAAAGTGATACAAGATTTCACTTTCTTTTTCCTATTTTTTCACAGAAAATAAACAGGTATTCTAGGTTTTCTCAGAAAAATGCATCAATTCTAAATGAAATCAACTCTAGAAAAAACTTCAAAAAAAAAAAGGTATACAGATCGAAAAAGATGGCGGCGAAGTAGAGAGACGTGGAGTGCATCCCTCTCCACAGATGCATTGGGAATGCACGGAAGGACGCAGTCATTCCCACAGAGAACCAGCTGAACACCAGCAGACGGCCTCGGACACCAGAAAGGGCTGCGGGGAGCCCGACATAGCCGGTAGGGAGGCATCTACGAGGGCTCAAAGAGGGTGAAGCGGCGGAGCTGTGGCAGACGGGAGGGAGTGAGAAACATACGGCGGGTCCGCAGCACAGCTCAGCGTTCCCGGACCAAGACATCGATCCGCGGCTGAACGGAGGGTCCAGGAGCAGGAGCGTGGGAACCGGAGAGCTGGTTCAGGGTGAGAAACATTGTTGCCGGTAGGGTGACGGACCGAGAGGACAGGAGGGAGGAGGTCCGCGGAGAGGAGTGCCCGTCCCTGAGAGCTGCCCGGCCATGATGGCGGCTGGAGGCTGCAGGCTGGGGGGGGGGGGGGGGGGGGGGGAGGAGCCGCGCACGTAGCCTCTCCCTCTCTTTCGGGGCCTCTGCAACAGGCAGTGGAGAGACGCCCTGTGGGCCACCTAAGGCGCTCAGGGATAACAAGCACCCTCAGGCGCTCGGGCGGGGCTAGATTAAAACTCCTTGCAACGACAGCAGCAGGGAGGCTGCCGAGAGAAAAAAAAAAAACCAGCATCAAAAAGAAAAAACCCCGAGAGAGGCCCAACTCTAAGACTTTCTGTGTACGCCTGAGCCACCAGCGCCCTCTGCAACAGGCACCTCCAAGCCTGACTGAAACAACAGTGCGCCACTGCTCACTCACTCCCAGGAGAAGGAGCCACTATTGTACCCTCTCCCTCCCCACACACCGAGGCTTACAGATGAATAATAAAGGAACCTCTGCTGGTCACAGAATAACGCAAAAAAAAAAACCCAAGGCAAGGAGAAGGACACTTACAGCTGAGACGCTAAGGAAACAGAAATAGTAGTATCAATACCTATTGAACTGGTCCATTCTGGGATCAGTTCTGATTTTTTTTTTTTTCCTTCTCTCTCTCTCTTTTTTTTTTTTTTTTTTGATTTATTAAATACGATCTTAGCCCTAAGGGATCTATGAGTTTTATAACATAATTTTTTAAGGATATTTTTTATTTTTTATTTTTATTTATTTTTTATTTTTTTGCCTTTTTATATACTTCTATATCTAGCTAAGTTTTTGGTAGTACGGAAAAATATCTCTCATACTTTCCTTTCATCCCTATCTTTTATACACTTCTATTCCTTTCTTTTTCTTTGCATATTTCCAACCACATTACGCTCTTCTGTTCCCCTTTCTTCCAGCCATTTTAAGTGTATTTTATCTTAACATACTTATAAGCAACACTATCGGTCTGCTCAGACTCCTTGCTCTATTCTCCAGATGATGCACTGCCTTGGTATTAATATTAGGCTTTTGTCTTTATTTTAGTTCTTAGTACAGTTGTCTAATTACATTCTGAGAATCTCCATTCTCTCTGGTGGTACTCCAGCTCATTTCTATATTTGATCCTAGCTTACAAAATCTCCCTGGATTGATGTTTGTATGTGTAGGGTGTTATTTGTTGTTTGTTTGCTTTTGCTTTTGTCTCTGATTTGTTCTGTTTCAGTTGTCAATTTCTGCTGGGTTTCTCTTTGAATAGCTGATAGCACACTGGGGTTCTGTCAGGTCTTTCTAGAGCCTTATGTCCTAACGGATTCAATAATTGTGTGTCTTATACATGTATGTGTTTCCTAGACTGAATATTCGTTTAATCCAATACCTGGACATTAGTCTGAGGCTTGGACAGTCTTCTATAAACACCTCTATCACCAGGACAAGCAACCCCAAAAGCTTGGACAACCATGAGGAAACAAAGAAACCCCATGCAGGCAAAGGAGCAGGAAAAAAACCCACAAGACCAAATAAATGAGGAGGAAATAGGAAAAATGCCTGAAAAAGAATTTAGAGTAATGATAGTAAAAATGATACAAAATCTCGATAACAAAATAGAGAAAGTACAAGAAACAGTTCATAAGAACTCAGAAAAACAAACAGCAATGGATAACAAAATAACTGAAATTAAAAATACTCTAGATGCTATAACCAGCAGAATGACTGAGGCAGAAGAACGAATAAGTGAGTTGGAAGATAGAATGGGAGAAATAAACGCCACAGAGCAGGAAAAAGAAAAAAAAATAAAAAGACTAGAAGACAGCCTCAGAGACCTCAGTGATAACCTTAAACGTACCAACATTCGAATTATAGGCATCCCAGAAGAAGAAGAAAACAAGAAAGGGTCTGAGAAAATATTTGAAGAGGTTAGAGTGGAAAACTTCCCCAACATGGGAAAGGAAATAATTCACCAAGTCCAAGAAGCACAGAGAGTCCCATACAGAATAAACCCAAGGAGAAATACACCGAGACACATATTAATCAAACTAACGACAACTAAACACAAAGAAAAAATATTAAAAGCAGCAAGAGAAAAGCAACAAACAACATATAAGGGAAAACCCATCAGGATAACAGCTGACCTTTCTACAGAAACGCTGCAGGCCAGAAGGGAATGGCAGGATATACTGAAAGTCCTGAAAGAGAGAAACCTACAGCCAAGAATACTCTACCCAGCAAGAATCTCATTCAGATTTGAGGGAGAAATCAAAAGCTTTCCAGACAAGCAAAAGTTAAGAGAATTCAGCACCACCAAACCAGCCTTACAACAAGTGCTAAAGGAACTTCTCTAAGTAGGAAACACAAGAAAAGGAAAACACCTACAAATACAAACCCAAAACAATTAAGAAAATGGTCATTGGAACACACATGTCAATAATCACTTTAAATGTAAATGGATTAAATGCTCCAACCAAAAGACACAGACTGGCTGAATGGATACAAAAACAAGACCCTTCTATATGCTGCCTACAAGAAACCCACTTCAGACCAAGGGATACATATAGACTGAAAGTCAAGGGATGGAAAAAGATATTCCATGCAAATGGAAGTCAAAAGAAAGCTGGAGTAGCAATACTCATATCAGACAAATTAGACTTGAAAGTAAAGACTATTAAAAGAGACAAGGAAGGGCACTACATAATGATCAAGGGATCCATCCAAGAAGAACATATCACAATGGTAAATATCTATGCCCCCAATATAGGAGCACCTCAATACATAAGGCAAATGCTAACAGCTATAAAAGGGGACATCGACAGTAACACAATTATAGTGGGAGACTTGAACACCCCACTTACATCAATGGACAGATCATCCAAACAGAAAATCAATAAAGACACACAAGCTTTAAATGACACATTAGACCATCCCGACTTCATTGATATTTATAGGACATTCCATCCAAAAACGACAGACTACACGTTCTTCTCAAGTGCACACGGAACATTTTCCAGGATAGATCACATCTTGGGTCACAAATCAAACCTCAGCAAATTCAAGAAAATTGAAATCATATCAAGCATCTTCTCAGACCACGATGCCATGAGACTAGATATCAATTACAGGAAAAAAACTGCAAAAAATACAAACACATGGAGGCTAAACAATTCACTCTTAAACAACCAAGGAATCACTACAGAAATCAAAGAGGAAATCAAAAAATATCTAGAAACAAATGACAATGAAAACACAACAACCCAAAACCTATGGGACGCAGCAAAAGCAGTTCTAAGAGGGAAGTTTATAGCAATACAGTCCTACCTTAAGAAACAAGAAAATGATCGAATAAACAACATAACCTTACACCTCAAACAACTAGAGAAAGAAGAACAAAGAAACCCCAAAGTGAGCAGAAGGAAAGAAATCATAAAGATCAGAGCAGAAATAAATGAAAAAGAATGGAAAGAAACCATAAGAAAAATAAATGAAACTAAAAGCTGGTTCTTTGAGAAGATTAACAAAATTGATAAACCATTAGCCAGACTCATCAAGAAAAAAAGGGAGAAGATGCAAATCAACAGAATTACAAATGAAAAAGGAGAAGTAACAACGGACACCTCAGAAATACAAAACATCATGAGAGACTACTACAAGCAACTATATGCCAATCAATTGGATAACCTGGAAGAAATGGATACATTCTTAGAAAAATACAATCTTCCAAGACTGAACCAGGAAGAAATAGAAACCATGAACAGACCAATCACAAGTACAGAAATTGAGGCAGTGATTAAAAATCTCCCAACACACAAAAGCCCAGGACCAGATGGATTCACAGGCGAATTCTATCAAACATTTCGAGAAGAGTTAACACCTATCCTTCTCAAACTCTTCCAAAATATTGCAGAAGGCGGAGCACTCCCAAACTCATTCTATGAGGCTACCATCACCCTGATACCAAAACCAGGCAAAGATGTCACAAAAAAAGAAAACTACAGACCAATATCACTGATGAATATAGATGCAAAAATCCTCAACAAAATACTAGCTAACAGACTGCAACAGCACATTAAAAAAATCATACACCACGATCAAGTGGGGTTTATCCCTGGGATGCAAGGATTCTTCAATATACGCAAATCAATCAACGTGATACATCATATCAACAAATTGAAGGATAAAAACCATATGATCATTTCAATAGATGCAGAAAAAGCTTTTGACAAAGTTCAACATCCATTTATGTTAAAAGCTCTCCAGAAAATGGGCATAGAAGGAAATTACCTCAACATAATAAAAGCCATATATGAAAAACCAAAAGCCAACATTGTTCTCAATGGAGAAAAACTGGAAGAATTCCCTCTAAGAACAGGAACAAGACAAGGGTGTCCACTCTCACCACTGTTATTCAACATAGTTTTGGAAGTGTTAGCCACAGCAATCAGAGAAGAAAAAGAAATTAAAGGAATCCAAATTGGAAAAGAAGAAGTCAAATTGTCACTCTTTGCAGACGACATGATATTATATATAGAAAACCCTAAAGACTACCAGAAAACTGCTAGCACTCATTGATGAGTTTAGTAAAGTAGCAGGATACAAAATTAATGCACAGAAATCTCTTGCATTCCTATACACTAACAACGGAAGAGCAGAAAGAGAAATTAAGGAAACTCTCCCATTCACCATTGCAACAAAAATAATAAAATACCTAGGAATAAACCTGCCTAAGGAGGCAAAAGATCTGTATGCAGAAAACTTTAAGACATTGAGGAAAGAAATCAAAGATGACACAAACGGATGGAGGGACATACCATGTTCCTGGATTGGAAGAATCAACATCGTGAAAATGACTGTACTACCCAAAGCAATTTACAGATTCAATGCAATCCCGATCAAATTACCAATGGCATTTTTCACAGAACTAGAGCAAGAAATCTTACGATTTGTATGGAAACGCAAAAGACCCCGAATAGCCAAAGCAATCTTGAGAAGGAAAAATGGAGTTGGTGGAATCAGGCTTCCTGACTTCAAACTATACTACAAGGCCATAGTGATCAAGACAGTATGGTACTGGCACAAAAATAGAAAGGAAGATCAATGGAATAGAATAGAGAACTCAGAAGTAAGCCCAAACACATATGGGCACCTTATCTTTGACAAAGGAGGCACGAGTATACAATGGAAAAAAGACAGCCTCTTCAATAAGTGGTGCTGGGAAAATTGGACAGCAACATGTAAAAGAATGAAATTAGAACACTTCCTAACACCATACACAAAAATAAACTCCAAATGGATTAAAGACCTACATGTAAGGCCAGACACTATAAAACTCCTAGAGGAAAACATAGGCAGAACACTCTTTGACATACATCAAAGCAACATCCTTTTTGACCCACCTCCTAGAATCATGGAAATAAAATCAAGAATCAACGAATGGGACCTCATGAAACTTAAAAGCTTTTGCACAGCAAAAGAAACCATAAACAAGACTAAAAGGCAACCCTCAGAATGGGAAAAAATAATTGCCTATGAAACAACGGACAAAGGATTAACCTCCAAAATATACAAGCAGCTCATGCAGCTTCATACCAAAAAAGCAAATAACCCAATCCACAAATGGGCAGAAGACCTAAATAGACATTTCTCCAAAGAAGACATACAGATGGCCAACAAACACATGAAAAGATGCTCAACATCACTAATCATTAGAGAAATGCAAGTCAAAGCCACAATGAGGTATCACCTCACACCAATCAGAATGGCCATCATCACAAAGTCAGGAAACAACAAATGTTGGAGAGGGTGTGGAGAAAAGGGAACTCTCCTGCACTGTTGGTGGGACTGTAAGTTGGTACAGCCACTATGGAAAACAATTTGGAGGTTCCTTAAAAAACTACAAATAGAACTACCATATGATCCAGTAATCCCACTACTGGGCATATACCCAAAGAAAACCATAATCCCAAAAGAAACTTGTACCATCATGTTTATTGCAGCACTCTTTACAATAACCAGGACATGGAAGCAACCTAAATGCCCATCAACAAATGAATGGATACAGAAGATGTGGCATATATATACAATGGAATATTACTCAGCTATAAAAAGGGATGAGATGGAGCTATATGTAATGAGGTGGATAGAACTACAATCTGTCATACATAGTGAAGTAAGTCAGAAAGAGAAGGACAAATATTGTATGCTAACTCACATATACGGAATCTAAAAATGGTACTGATGAACTCAGTGACAAGAACAAGGATGCAGATACAGAGAATGGACTGGAGAACTCGAGGTATGGGAGGGGGCGGGGGGTGAAGGGGAAACTGAGACGAAGCGAGAGAGTAGCACAGACATATATATACTACCAACTGTAAAATAGTCAGTGGGAAGTTGTTGTATAACAAAGGGAGTCCAACTCGAGGATGGAAGATGCCTTAGAGGACTGGGGCAGGGAGGGTGGGGGGGACTCGAGGGGGGGGCGTCAAGGAAGGGAGGGAATACGGGGATATGTGTATAAAAACAGTTGATTGAACCTGGTGTACCCCCAAAAAAATAAAAAAAAAAAAATCTTGGGAGAAAAAAAAAAGGTATACAGACAGAAATTACTGCCCTCTAAAAGTTGAATCATTTCAATATTATTTGACATAATCCAACGATTTAAATTACTGTCCTTATAATTTAAAATTAGGAACAAAAGTAGGCCTGTATGCGACTTTATACAGAGAAGGATGATTTTTAAAAGTCCATATGATTTTTAAAAGTCCACGTTAGGGGATTCCCTGGCGGTCCAGTGGTTAGGACTTGGTGCTTTTATTGTAGGGGGCCCGGGGTTCAACTCCTGGTGGGGGAACTAAGATCCCGCAAGCCGAGCACTTGGCAATCAATCAGTCAATGTCCATGTTATAGTAACAGCAAGAAAATGAAATGAAAACTACGATCAGTTAAGATTTATCAAACTTTTCTTAAAAACTTAAAACCTAGTATAATAACTAATTGTCGGTTCCATAATGCCAGATTTGATCTTTACACAATATAAATTTGAATCTCATCACAATTAACCATTTAAAAACTTCTGTATGGCAAAAGTTACCAAAAAACAGAAGTTAAAAGAGAAACGACAGAAAAAATAAATATAGACTGTAACAGAGGGCTAATAGCAAGAACATATAAAGAGCTTCTACAAATCACCTAGAAATTTTTCAGACAGGATAGAAAAATGGTTAAAACAATATAAACATGGAATTCATAGAAGTAGAAGTGGCAAAATAAGAATATGGAAATATGATTACCACACTAAGAATCAAAGGGATTAAACCTGAAACAAACATTATGGTAACATTTTTAACCCACTGAATAGGCAAAAATTTTTAAAGATCTGTTAAAACTTAGGTATTTTCAGGGTTATAAAGAAACAGACTTTCTTTTACTACACATGACTATGAATGTAAATTAATTCCTCCTTTTTAGAAAGCAATTTTGCAGTATCTGACAACAAAATACAGTTATCCTAAGTCAGCAATTGCAGGAATATATTCTGTTGACATACTAAAACATGAACCAAAAGATGCACACACAAGGGAATTCCCTGATGGTCCAGTGGTTAAGGACTCCAGGCTTTCACTGTCAAGGGCCCAGGTTCAATTTCTGATCCCGGAACTAAGGTTCTATAAACTGCATGGCTCAGCAGGGGGAAAAAAAAAAGATGCACACTCAAGCACTCAAGAATGCTCACTTGCAAGTAACTATTTGTTAACAGCCAAAAAAAATAATTTAAATATTCAGCAATAGATTACAAACACCCTCTACTTTTAATTACTCCCTAGTATTTTATATTATGTATTCTGTGGTACAAAAGAATAACTTCAAGACAAATTAAGTGAAAAAAGAAAGTCAAAGAATACTTGGTACAGTATGATTCTATATCCAAGTTTCATTAAGAAAGAAATACTATGTGAGTGTGTATAAGCCAAATGCATAGAGTAAATCTAGAAAACTTACACATACACCGAACTATGAACGAACAGAAGTTACTTTTGGGAAAGAGTAAGATGAGGTACGAGGAGGAACCCACACTTTCTTACTCTAAATATGTGTATATTGTTTAAAATTTTTACAGTGAGCATGTAGATTTACAATACTGTTACTGAAAAACAATGAAAATTAAAATGTTTAACATATACTACTTTCTGGATTTTTAAATAATTTAAATTTCAAAAATTTGCATTACAAAATAAAGAATATATTTGCAGTTTTTAAAAATAAGAAAGCTACTTATTTTTAATTTAAATTATGATATATAACTAACCAATTGTTTCTTCTTTTGTTCTCTGCCTTATTTTAACGCCTCTGAATTGAACACAAACTGCCAAATTCCACTTCAAAAGCAGACAATTTGATTCCATATTAACATGTGTTATAAAACCAGACAGGCACACAATCTAAGTATATTTTTTGCCACAGGTCCTTATGTGTTTATGTTTTTATTTTAATTATGTATTTAGTGTTCAAATACTCTAAGATGATTAGCATAATACTGAAAAATGGAAGATACTGGTTTTTCTGTGATTTTAAGAAAAAAATTACTAGGCAAAACAAAGACACAAGAATACACAATATTATTAAACTCAATTGCCATTAGTAATATAAACATATTTCTCAAACATACATACATACATCCCCTCAAAAAATATATTAACTATACTAGGTGGCAACTATAAAAGACACATGACAAACTGTAAACAGAGTTGTCATAAAACCAACTATTTCATCAAATTCAAATTTCAAACACAGAAAAAGGCACTCATCACAGAATAATTTCTATAAAACTATTTCGAGTAGATAAGCTTTTGATTATTTGAACAGAGGAAAATTTAAATTATAGAAAAGGGTATCAATATTGTGTTTGTACTCCCAAAAGGGAGGGGCTACTTGAACCTGTTTCTTTAAAATATAAGCTAATCTAAAGCTATAGAAATTCCATATTTGTGTTTGTTTTTCATACAAATGTATGTGTTCTTAGGGTTCTGAGAAACACGTTTTAAACTTTTTTTAGTTACTAAAAAAGCTCTAAGTCCAATAATCAGTTGTCAAATATTTCATGCCAGGCAGGAGCATCTCAGCACTATTTTTAAAAATGAAAAGCATTATGTATACATTATGAAAGAATCCTGGAAGTATAGATTACACATATCTCCTGCCCTTAAGAATTTTACAGCCTAGTTGGGAAGCCATGACTAAGAAACATAAAACAACTACTATCAAACTAGTGCTAAACAATTAGTGCTAAAATGAACTACCAAAACATTTATAGCCAGCACAAAAGACAATCCAAAATAGGAAAGTTCAATTAACAGAACAAATATTTGTCAAGCACACAAGTATATGAAGGCATTATGTGTAGAAAATAAACAACATAACTAAGTTATATTATCTAGCAAAGCAGTTAAGAAAAACAAGCACAAGAGGAACGCATTAAGTGCGTTAAGTACAAAGAGTTCTGAGATTTCAGAGGAAAGAACTCAAACTAGCTTCTAAATAATCTGAAGAAGCTGTACAAGGGAGGTATAACTTTAACTGAACTCTAAGGATGGGTATGGCTTTTAACCAGTAGAGATGAGATTAGAGAAACGATAACCCAGGAGGAAGAAATAAACAAAAAATTTTATGAAAGGGGATAAAAAGGAACATTCCATGTTCTCTAGAACCAAGGGAAAGGATAAGGCTTAAAAGGTAGAAAGGCTTGAATGACAGGCTAAGTCTAGATCTTATCCTGTCAGCAATAAGGAGATACTAAAGGTTTCTGAGCAGGAGAAAGACCTGATCAAAGTGAAGCTCTAGGTAAGATTAATCTGATAGTGATGTCCAGAATGGGCTGCAGGACAAAGGACTCAAGCAGAGAAACCACCTGTTTGTCAACTATGGCATTTCAGTCTGATGTAATAAGGAATGGATTATGGTAGTATAATGAGTAAGAATGGGAAAGGAAGGATAGGTCAAGAGATTTCAAAGAAGAAAAAGTAGGGTTTGAGAATTAGGGCTGGGAGGAATGGGGAACTAATTATAAATCTAAAATCCCTCCCTTGTTTGGAAATTTTTATTAACTCCTAATTACCTACTGGATAAAATCCAGACTCCTCAGCCTGTCATTTAAGTCACTGCACAATCTGACCTCAGGTATTCCTTTATTCCCGCCCCTAACCTACTGAACACACATAACTTGACAACTTGACACTTTATATCTCCTCCCCCACCCCCACACCCCCCACCCACCCCCGCCCGAAGCACTGCAAGGCATGTAGGATCTTAGTTCCAGGACCAGGGATAGAACCTGCTGCGCTCCCTGCAGTGGAAGCACAGTCTTAACCACTGGACCGCCAGGGAAGTCCCTATATCTTTTGCTTTTGCTCATGCTTCTCTCTCCACCTGGAGATTATATCAGTTTAGACCACTGAAATTACTTGGACTGAGAGTGAGATAGAAGAGGTTCCCAAAGAGAAGGGGGCAAAACTCTAAGAATTCTTTACTTCAGCAGTTGGCAATTTACAAAGTAGGTGAAACTGGCAATCACACCTTGGGGAGCCACATTAAGAAACTGTTTAGAGAACAGTATGGAGGTTCCTTAAAAAACTAAAAATAGAGTTACCATGTGATCCAGCAATCCCACTCCTGGGCATACATCCAGAAAAGAAGAAAACTCTAATTTGAAAAGATACTCGTACATGTACCCCAACGTTCACAGCAGCACTATTTACAACAGCCAAGACACAGACGCACCTAAATGTCCATCGACAGATGAATGGATAAAGATGTGGTATATATATACAATGGGATACTACTCAGCCATAAAAAGAATGAAATAATGCCATTTGCAGCAACACAGATGAATCTAGAGACGATCATACTAAGTGAAGTCAGAGAGACAAATATCATATGATATCACTTATATGTGGAATCTTAAAAAAATGATATAAACGAACTTATTTACAAAACAGAAACAGGATATTCCCTGGTGGTCCAGTGGTTACAACTCAAGAGCTTTCACTGCCAGGCCTGGGTTCAATCCCTGGTCAGGGAACTATAAGATTTGTGAAAGCCATGTGACGCGGCCAAAAACAAAACAGAAATAAGATATAGATATAAAAAACAAACTTATGGTTAACAAAGGGGAAGGGAAGACAGGGATAAATTAGGAGTTTGGGATTAACAGATACACACTACTATATATAAAATAAACAACAAGGACCTACAGTATGGCACAAGGAGCTATATTCAATATCTTGTAATAACCTATAATGGGAAAGAATCTGAAAAAATATATATACATATAAAATATATAACAATCACTTTGCTGTACACCTGAAACTAACACAACATGGTAAATCAACTATAGTTCAATTTTTAAAAAAAGAAACTGTTTAGGAAGCAGATGGAAATTAACCATTTCACTGTACAGTCTTTTGTACAATTTGCCACACACACACATTTAGCTTATTCAATGTTTTTAATTTTTTAAAATCATGCATAAGAGACATAAAAACTAGGTAACAACCTGTTTCAGGTCACCTCAAAATCAATCACAATATCAGAATAAGTCCAAAGTCTTTTTTCTAATTTTGGCCACGCCACACAGCTTCAGGATCTCAGCTGCCTGACCAAGGACTGAACTCAGGCCATAGCAGTGAAAGTACCGGGCCCTAACCACTAGATCACCAGGGAACTCCCAAGTCCT
Source organism: Hippopotamus amphibius kiboko (assembly GCF_030028045.1). Classification (NCBI taxonomy): domain Eukaryota; kingdom Metazoa; phylum Chordata; class Mammalia; order Artiodactyla; family Hippopotamidae; genus Hippopotamus; species Hippopotamus amphibius. The sequence continues at coordinate 47,455,137 of NC_080202.1, read as the reverse complement.
AGGGTCTGGTTCTTCATGGTTCAAGCCAAATAACTACTCCAAGGCAACTCTGATCTTTCTCCCCCTCACTGTGCATCAAAGTTTAAAACCTTTAAATAGAGAAAAAAGGCAAAGAAAATCCTTGACCACAAATCAATATACTTAGAGAACTTAGAAACTTAGAAAAAGAAAGTAATATCCCTATTAAAACACATTTCTGGGACACATACTATTAACAAAAGAAAATGTTTCAGTATAATTCCAAAATATGAGGTAATCTCTGAGTAATGACATTTTTCTAAATAATTAGTAATTTTCTAAAAACTTAGTAATTTTTTAAAAACTTAGTAATTTTCAGGGACTTCCTAGGTGGTGCAGTGGTTAAGAATCTGCCTGCCAATGCAGGGGACACGGGTTCAATCCTTGCTCCGGGAAGATCCCACATGCTGCCGAGCAACTAAGCCCATGCTCCACAACTATTGAGCCTGCGCTCTAGAGCCTGTGAGCCACAACAACTGAGCCCATGTGCCACAACTACTGAAGCCCTCGCACCTAGAGCCAATGTTCCACAACAAGAAAAGCCACCGCAATGAGAAGTGCACGCACCAAAATGAAGAGTAGCCCCCACTCGCTGCAACTAGAGAAAGCCCATGTGCAGCAACGAAGACCCAACGCAGCCAATAAATATTAAAAATAAAAACTAATTTTCAATACTTCTAAAATGTATCTGTATTATTTTGTAATCAGTTTTTCTTAATGTTATAAACTGACAATAATTTCAACCTTTAATATATCCTAATGGACTTAAACTGAGGACTGATTATTTAATAAATAAGCTTTGATTTCTCCTTATAGGCTTGATACAAATTACACAAAAGAAGTCCCTGCCCCCAAGGAGGTTTCAGCCTAGAAAGAGACAAGATATAGCATTAAGCTCAGTAGCTGCTCAAGAGACAAGTCACAAGTCCTTAACCTTCATTTCCAAAATTAACTAAAAGCTTAGGAATGTGTGTTCTATCCAATTTCCTACATTACTTAAGGCTTCAAAGCTAGAATGCATTCAAACTGACATTCAAACTACAAGAGTACAAGACCCCGAAACAGCCATTAAGATATTACTAACTAGGGCAGAAAAAGAGATTTACAGTCTACAAAAAATTTCAACACATTAGATAAAACAACCCAAGTTGTCTCCCTAAATACTCATTCTTCAACAATTCCCTCCCAACAAAAAAAATTATCAAATGTGTTTGTGAGAGATGCACACTTTAACCCCTTAAGAATGTTTTTAGAATTTTTATTTTTTCAGTTTTGTCCTTCACAAACAGGAAAGTACAAAAATTTTATTCTTCATAATGACGGGACTATTTGAAGTGTCTCAATATTTTAGGTTAGTCACATTTTTTTATTGACGTTTAGTTGCTGTACAACATTATATAAGTTACAGGTGTACAATATAGTGATTTACAATTTTTAAAGGTTATACTCCATTTATAGCTATTATAAAACATGGGCTATACTCCCCATGTTATACAATATATCCTTGAAGTCTATTTTATACATAATAGTTAGTACTGCTTGATCCCCTATTTCTATGTTGCCCTTCCCCCTGGAGGTTAGTCACATCTTAAAACTTCGTGTTTTGGGGAGTTCCCTGGTGGTCTAATGGTTAAGATTCAGTGCTTTCACTGCCATAGCCCAGGTAATCTCTGTCAGGGAACTGAGATCCTGCAAGCCGCGTGGCACCGCCAAAATAAAAATTAATTAAATAAATAAAACTTTGTGTTTTAACATAGTTTATCACACAAGAGAAATTAATACCTGTTCTTAAATTCATCTTAATCATTACACACACTGTAACAAAAATGACATTAATTCAGGACTTTGAAGACAATGTGATTTAACAGGGGAATGAACACCAAAATAGGAGTCAGAAGACCACTGCTGAGTAAGTCACTCAAACTCTCTGAGCTTCTTTTTCTGTAATATGAAATTGGACCCTAGGCGGCGGGCGGCGGGGGGGGGGGGGTCCACATATACAACCCAGGGGATTCACAATACCTACCTGGAGCCAATCCACAGACTTCTTAAAGGTCTACATACCCCAGGTTAAGGTATTTTAGAGCTTGGTTCTCAGCCAGCTCTAAAACTTGAATGTTTTCTATCAGTAAGTATTTTAGCGATGAAGCCATAAGGTAATTGACAAAGCAAAGAAAGAAAAAATTCTGACAATAAAAGTGATCAACAGGTCTAATAAAAGACTACCAAGCTCAAAATTCTTTAAACATGCCATTTCTCTTACCTACAAAACTGTCAAACACTAAAAAACTGATAATGTTCATGACTGGCAACTTTTTTTTTTTAAACAAGTTTGGCTTTTGTTCATTTATAAACAAGAGTCCCAACACAGACCCTTTCCCCCCAAAAAATACACAAAATGTTGCAAAGACTTTCAGAGAGTCTTCTTCCCTGGACTTTAGATTTACTGACTTCCCTTCCTCTCTCTCTGCCTTTCCCTTTGTGTACAAGGGTACAATCAGCCGCGTGTTACTCTTTTATAGTATGTTCCCTCATTTTGATGGACATACCCTTCAGTAGCATCCTAAAAAGGGATAAGTAGAAATAATTTTTTGAGATCTGGCATGCCCCAAAATGCCTTTATTCTGCCTTCATACTTGATGAGCAAATGGTTAAGTTCTAGGCTATAAGTCATCTTCCCTCAGAATTCTAAAGGCATTGCTCAACTGTCTTCTCAGTTCTGACACTGCTGTTGAAACGCCAGTGCCATTTCTAATTCTTCATGTGGAAGTGAAAGTTTAAGAAGTGGTGAGGCCCTCTCCCCTCCACCTAGCAACTAATAACTTTCACTGTAGGGTGTCTAGCAGGGTGACCTAGCTGTTTCTTTAGGACACTCTAAATATCAGTATTTATTAGTGCTTCCTCTGGAGCTGTCCAATAATTTCCAGAGAAGACTTCTTCATAAAGGAGAAAAGATTTAATTGGGTGCTAATGTTCATGGAGCTGAGCAGTAGTACAGGAGGCTGGGAGTTTCACTATTTAAAATGTTGCCAATCCCCTTATCTTCAGGTGAGCATTTCTCCCCTACCTTCCACAGTGCCAGGTATCCCTGCCTCTGGAGCCAATCTGGTTAACTTTCTCCATAAAATGTCTTTAAGTTTCTGTGAGGGTTGAGGAAGAACAGCCACCAGGCTGCCTGGAATAACATATATACACACAGAACCTTTCGCAGACTTTAAACCATTTCTCGTTTTCAGCCTCACATCTCATCTGCACCCCCAGAGACACCTGGTGCCTCCAATTCCCGAGTCTTTTCTAGAGATCTGTGATATGAACTAGCTGGAATACAGCAAGGATTTGGTATACCCTCTGCAAATACTTTACATTCTACTTTCTCAGCTGAATCACCTGCTCCAACCAACTTCCATCTTCCTGAAACTTTCTGACATCATTTATTTGCTGTCTCCTCTTCTGTTCTTTTTGCTCTTGTAGGTGTATGCTGTTTTTATCCCTTTAGTATCATTGAACGGGGTTTGGGAGAGAACAAAAACAAACATTTGTTCAATCCCCCATGCCTAAAAAGACAGCACAGTTCTTGAATCATTTTTATCTGATGCTAACATACATCCCAGGGTGCATCCAGGTTTTGTGGAGCCTGGAATTTATACAGTTTTGGGGCCCTACTTTAGAATAAGAATACAAAATTAGGTAGAAAGCAAATATTAAATTTAGAATGCGAAATTATAAATTCTAACAAGCTGACAAATATTACAAACATTATAAAAACCATAAAATAATATTTTTGTTAATTGACATACCTCTATAAAAACCTTTTCCCCTAGTTTTTGGCTGCAAACTCTTTGAGTACGTCTTCCTATATGACAGGGGTTTTTTTGCAATTTGTTTTGAGACAGAAGTCACATAACATAAAATCCACCATTTTAAACAGTGCAATTCAATGGTTTTTAGTATATTCCCAATGCTGTACAACCACCACCACTATCTAATTCCAGAACATTTCCATCATCCAGAAAGAAATCCCATACCTGGGAAGCCACTCCCAATTCTCCCCTTCCCCTGTTCCCTGGCAACCACTTATCTACTTTATGTCTTTATAGATTTTCCAACTAAAATCATACAGTATGTGACCCTTTGTGTCTAGCTTCTTTCACTCAGCACAATGTTTCTGAGGTTCATCCACGTTGCAGCGTGTATTAATACTTCATTCCCTTTTATAGCTGAATAATATTCCATTGTATAGACATACCACATTTTGTTTATCTATTCATCAGTTAATGAATATTTGGGCTGTTTGCACCCAACTATTTTGGCTATTATGACTAATGCTACTATGAACATCTGTGTACAAGTTTTTGTGTGAACACGTTTTCCACTCTTAGTTATATAGCTAGGAATGGAACTGCTGAGTCATGCTGTAATTCCATGTTTAACTTTTTGAGGAACTGCCAAACTTTTGCCACAGTGGCTGAACCATCTTACATTCCCATCAACAATGTATGAAAATCCTTGCCAACACTTATTATTTTCCCATTTTTTATTATAGCTCTCCTAGTGGGTGTGAAATGGTATTTCATTGTGATTTGAATTTCCCTAATGCCTCATGATATTGAGCATCTCTTCATATGCTAATTGGCCAATGGTTTATCTTCTTTGGAGAAATGTCTACTCAAATCCTTTGCCCATTTTTTGGGTGTTTCTTTTTAACTGAAGTATAGTTCATTCACGTTGCTATGCCAATCTCTGCTGTACAGCAAAGTGACTCAGTTTTACACATATATACATTCTTTTTTTAATATTCTTTTCCATTAAGGTTTATCCAGGAGCTTGGATATAGTTCACTGTGCTACACAGTAGGACCTTGCTGTTCACCCATTCTAACCGTAATAGTTTGCATCTACCAACCCCAAATTCCCAGTCCATCCCTCTCCCTCCCCATACCCTTTGGGAACCACAAGTCTGATCTCTATGTCTGTGAGTCTGTTTCTGTTTTGTAGGTAGGTTCATTTGTGCCATATTTTAGATTCCACGTAAGTGACATCACATGGTATTTGTCTTTCTGTCTGACTTACTCCACTTAGTATGATCATCTCTAGATCTACCCATGTTGCTGCAAATGGCATTCTTTTCTTTTTTATGGCTGAGTAGTATTCCATTGTATACATGCACCACATCTTCTTCATCCATTCATCTTTCGATGGAGATTTAGGTTGTTTCCATGTTCTGGCTATTGTGAATAGCTATGAACACAGAAGTGCATGTATCTTTTTGAATTATACTTTTGTCCGGGTATATGCCCAGGAATGGGATTACTGGATCATATGGTAATTCTATTTTTAGTTTTCTGAGGAACTGCCATACTGTTTTCCATAGTCTTTGCCCATTTTTTATTGGGTTGTCCTTCTGTCATTAAGTTGCAAGCGTTCTTTATATATTCTGGATACTAGGCCCTTATCAGATATGACTTATAAATATTTTCTCCCATTCTATGAGCTACCTTTTTACTTGTTTCTTGTTTTTTCTTATTGGCCGCACCACATGGCATGTGGGATCTTAGTTCCCCAACCAGGGATCGAACCCACACCCTCTGCACTGGGAGTACAGAATCTTAAACCACTGGACTGCCAGGGAAGTCCCTCTTTTTACTTTCTTAATAGTGTCCTTTGGGGTACAGGTTTTTAATTGTGATTAAGTCCAGTCTGGTTTTTTGCTTTGGTTGCTTGCGCTTTAGTGTCATCTTTAAGAAATCACTGCCAATCCAAGGCTTTGTGTTTCCATCTAAAGTTTTTATGATTTTAGCTGTTACATTTAGGTCTTTAATCCACTTTGAGTTAACTTTTGTATATGGTGTGAGGTGGCGGTAAAACTTCATTCTTCAGCATGTGGCTATCCAGTTGTTATAACATCATTTGTTGAAAAGACTAACTTTTCCCCACTGAATGGCGTGGACACCCTTGTGGAGAAATCAACTGACCACAGATGTACGAGTTTACTTCTGGACTGTTGATTCTATTCCACTGACCTATATGTCAACCCTTATGCCAGTATCACACTTTCCCATAAGTATTATAATGTCATTTTCTATACAGATAACAGAAAAATAATTCAGTCCTTTCTCTAGCATAGTTGAATACATTTTTGTTGTTGTTCTAAAACTTAGAAACGTTTCTTTCAGCACAAGGCTGTTATTGGTAATATTATGTAAACTTTCAGGATTGTGGCCAAACTTGGGAAAACTATTAAGAAGTCTCTTTCACATGAAGCTTTAAGATTTGGAAGAATTTTTCACAAACCGAACTTTTGGCATCAAACCTTGTTTTTTCTCCAAGAACTACATACTTCAGGTGCCAGATGCCATGGAACATATTCATATCACTATACCATCTCTAGGACTGCATGTTTATGTCACCAATGCTAAATGAGTTAACACACCATGTAGTATTCCTAGACACTATTCTCATACTAGGATGGCTGGCAATACTTTAACTATATATGAAGAGACTGTGAACCACATAAACATATCCTGCTAAAACCCAACTAAATATATCCTCAAGTCAGTTTCCCCATAGCCAGATGCCAAAATGCCTACAGCCATTCCAATGCCACCAACATGAGAAGTATGAGAGAAGGGAAATCGGTGTAAAAAGAGACAGCAATCTTAACTGATTGTGGTTAAGACATCACAAATCCTTCATAACTATGTGACGATGTACAGGAAATATTGTTTCTTGATCTTCCAAGAAATATTTACAGAGTACCTCCTAAGTGTTTAGTATCACTCTAGGTGAATGAAACACCCACAGTCTCTGCCCTGCAGGAGCTCTCAATCTAGTAAAGATAAAAGCTAAGGAAATCTGAATAAAGTATGGATTTTAGTTAATGTCTCATTATTGATTCATTAATTGTGACAAATGTACCATACTAATGTAAGTAGAAATAAGGGAAACTGAATAGGGAATATATGGAAACTCTGAAAAATTTCACAATTTTTCTGTAAATCTAAAACTAAAATTTAAAGTTTTTAAAAAGATAATAAAACAGCTAAAGAAGTGAATATGAAAATAAATTATAGTAAGTCCTCAAGTTAGCAGGATACTGTGATGGAGAATAATGAGGATAGAGTATTTAGGAACTCTTCGAAATGATAAACTGACACAGAAAAAATAATAGGTAACTAGAGAAAGAAGATCCCTGCAAAAAAAAAAGGGGGGGGGGGGGAGCCGGGGCCTTCAGGTGGGAAAAAAATTGGCCTTTTCAAGAAATCAAAACACAATTAATGTTACTAAAGTATAATGAGCCAAGGAAAGACTGGGCCAGATTATACAGGATCTTGTGCAAATAATGTCTATTTCATGTCTACTTCAATCAACAATGGAAAGCCACTGGAAGGTTTGAAGCAGGGGAGTAAGATCATCCAATTTACATGTTCTTTTTTTAATTTATGAAACTGCTCCATGGACAATGGATTATAAAAGGATTAAAAAAAAACAATGCAGACCTGATGGGGGAGCACTAAAATTCTTTGATTATTAGCTCTGAATTATAATATTTTTTCAATATAAAACTCACTCCACAGACTTAAAGAATTCACATATTTGCATAAATTATTTTATTCAAATAGTGTCTGCCTTCTTTCTTTTTACCAGTCTGCTTCTGTTTCCATTGAGTATCTTTTTAATCCTTTATCAAAATAATTTATGGATTTTAATAACAAATTATCATAACTCTTCTAGAAACTTGAAAATTTCTATGCCATTGGTTAAGCTCTCTGTAATAAAATTCCTGGAAACTTCAAAGGCAGAACATAAAATTACTCAATTATAAAAGCTGGAAAACAATATGTATCAGATCAGGATACCAAAGAGCATGGAGTCCAACCCAAAAAACAAAAGAAGTAGCAACAGCAGCTGCCATCACTGTCACTTATGACAACTTTTTAAATGGCTGCAAATTTTTTCATCAAGAGATCCAGTCTATGTTCTTGCCCCCTGAAACTAGAAGAAATTGTAACTAACTTGCTTATAACCAATAAAATGCAACAAGGACTTTCTAGGCTGACTCAAAAAAGGAGATGCAGCTTTCTGCCTTGTTTCCTGACAATTCCTGCTGGTACCCTGAGCCAGTCATACTAGCAGTGTAACTAGCCTGTGCAGTGAAACCACATGGATAGGCTCAAAGATGACCTGAAGAGAGATAAGTGCCCAGGCAGCCCCCAGCTATTCCAGTTCCAGGCCACCATCTGAATAAAATACATGACAGACCCTGAGCCAAAACCATGCAGCAGAGCCCTTTCCAAACTCCTGACCCACAGAAATCACGAAAGATAATAAAATTATTGTTTATGTTTTAGATTTTTAAGTTTTGGAGTGATTTTTTAATGCAGCAATTCTAACAAGTCTTTATAGCAAATATACGATAATCAGTTCAACTAACTGGGGGGAGGGGAAGAATTTGGCTAGCAATAAAAGTGCATTTTCCATAGAGACCAGCTTTCATTTATTTAAGAGATTTGAAAAAGCTATGTAATAACCCAGAGAAAGTCTAATAATAATAAGGCACACTCCTCCTGAAGTCAATATAATTTTACGGCCTTATAGCCTCTACAGATTCTTTCCCTGCATCATGATTCTCCCATCACAAAAGGAAGTGCATAAATATACTTACCACGCCACTGAGCTCAGCCAAGTCAGTCTTGCATTACAATCCTTCTAAACACAGAATTATCTATTATGGCCTAAATTAATCCCTGGCCTTTCTTCAACCAAACTGAGTCAATTACTGCAGAAGCACCAAAACTGCCAAAGCAAAAATTATTAGATTTGCTCTTTTGAACTAAGAATCACCACACATTACCACTAAGTAGAACAGACCTTTTAAATTATGTATCTCACTCATCCCTTTTTTAAACTTTTATTCATTTAACTAACAAATATCTGATGAGCACTGTGGGTAGGCAAATATGAGTAAGAGCTAGCTCAGAGCTACAGAGGAGTCCACAGTGCTACGGGGAAAACATCAATACAGCCAATGAATTTTAAGTCAATATAATAAATGATACAATGAAGTATGCTAACGTATTGTAGAAATATAAGTAAGGGTGTTCTGGATATTTCTATTTGCTCCTTCAGATCATTCTCCATCCTTTAACCAGGACTTAGTATCCTAGGAGGCTGACGTTTGTGGACTACATAAACTGGGCTCCCTTACCCTCCAGATTCAAATTGGGTTCAGTAAATGAGAAGCAACAGAGAGGGTCTCTCTCCCTTTCCCTTTCTTGCCCAAAGATGATGCAACTTCCTATCATTGCTAGTTCCTAGGTGCTACACCATTCCTAGTTGGATTCCCTTAACCCTGCCCATTCATTCTATGTGGTCCCATAACAGCATTCTCTTTCACCTTTTGTGAGGACGTTACCTGTTTCTATCAGGAACCTAACTGTTAGAGAGGGGCACCTAACTCAGCCTGGAGAAGTCTGGGAAGACTTCTCAGAAGACACAATGCTTCAGCAGTCTTAACAGTCAAGTAGGTTGTGCAGGGTGACTAGGTAAGAAAGAGAGTATCGTAATAAGAGTCTAAGGAAACAGCAGTGTCAAAAACTTGGGAGATATAAGAAAATGTGAAAAGAACAGAAGGTGAGGAATTCAGAGCGGTGCAATATAGGTGTATGATGGGAAACAATGCTAGAACCAAAGCACAAAGAGTTTTTAGATGAAGGTATTTAATACATCTGGTTTCTATAATAATTCAAAGAAAATTCAAAGAAAAAAGGTAGGAGAGGGGCAATGGGCCTATGCTTTAAAAAAGACTTCAGACATACCAACCAAATACAATGTGTAGACCTTTCCTGCATCCTGATTAGAATAAACTAATTATTCAAAAAGGAGGGAGGGGACGAGGAAAAGAAGAATTGGAAATGCATCTCTTCATGAGATGGATGAGGTTTTCTTATTTTCAACTCATTCATGTCTCTATCAGTGAACGTTTATTGAAAATAGTTTATTCCTGTTTTTCATTTTTATAAATATAAGTGCTAAGAAAACTTATTTTTATGAAAATTTCTGATGATCAACTAACAACTTGATCAGGTCCTTAATTTTGTTGAAAATGAAGGGTTGTAACCACGTGACTTGTGGAAAGGTGTTAGTCATTGGAGTCACTGCCTTCTCAATAACCTCATCAATATTCTGATTTTCCTCTTAGGTGCCCTGGAAGGCTTCTTACCCAGGACAATATACTATTTGGGATGTCCAAGAGATGTGCCTTTCTTTTGTAAGATGAAAGGAAGAAAATATGAAAAATGGATCATCTTTAGAATCTGAAAATTGAGCTCCCTTAAAAATATCCATGGGTTTCACTCTTTTATTTCACCCTCATTGTACGTACCAACTCTAGAACTGACTGTTCAGTTATTTTCTCTATCAAGTCTCGTCTCTGCTTGTTTACACTGCAGGTTCCCTGAAATCAAGATCAGGATCCAAATCTCTTCTTGGAATCCCAGAACCTACACCTCTCAACAAATGATCACTGAATGAATATGTAAATATTTCATTACCATTCCAAGTCCTCTTTCGAGTTAGAGAAAAAAGACAAGCGATAACCAAACTGGAAATCAGAAGAAACTTGAAATATCATCACCAACCCTATTTTAAAGTAATTAAAAAATCAGTTTACTACCTAAGCATTCTTACCTATCTAAAATAAGAAAAATTCAAAACAACTAGCAAATAGAAAACTAAAATGTATAAGGATTTATATTTTATTACAAAAGACTTTTGATGCAACTAACCTCATTTCTATGGAACTTGAATAGCTGTACCAACTGTTCCTTCAAAAAAGTCAAATACTATTCTCTTCATAAGATTCAAGAAAAAAATTTCATCAGATGAAAGACTATATTTCACTTTCACTGGTTTGGAGTATCTGTAAAGTCAGGATCTGAATAGTAATTAAATTATATAACATATGAGAACAAGTTAAAACTACAGAGCACTGAAAAAATATTAACTTTCTTCCTAACATTGACAGGCTAGTTATATATGTGAATTTCTTAGGTGACACTGCAAAAATATCTTTTTGCAGTGAATATCAGACTGATCTCCACTTTGTTAAGAAGTAAATTTTGTAGAGTTCTATCCATGAAGTCAAATATTAACTTGAATGAATACTTCAGTCCCCCTTCTTTATAACTTAACACTGTCAAAATTACTAAGGTACCAACATCAGTTAATTCAGCAATAATGTCACAAAGGCAGATTCTATTATTTGTTTCAAATGAGGTCCTCTTAAACCAGGTAAGCTTTTTTCAATTTCATCATTCTTTAATTCACAAATATTTACTAAAGATGTACTGTGTACCAAGTACTGTGTGAGACATGGTATTTTAATGTATCAAATAACATTTCTTCTTCGTTTACAAAATTCAACTTTTTAAAAAATGCTCTTTCAGTCTTATAGTATTGAATTCATATGATTCTGAATAATCTGACCAATCAATAAGTTTCTACTTCACTAGAGAAAGTTACATTTAAAGCCTGATGACATAAGATCATACAAAAATAGAAGTTGAACTAACTACCAATGTCTGCAATTCTAATGTAACAAAAATAATTTCTGTATTGCTCCTATACATGTAACATACAGTTTATACAAGAAAGTTTATCCTAAAGTATGGATTTTCATTAGAAGCCAGTGTCACCTTTGATAGTTTCTACTTCAGCTCTCTTTCAAGAACTCTTATTTACACTTTGGGTTTCAGTTTTACAGGTCTTTACTCACTGTGCAGAAAGATCCCCATCTACTGGCAAGAGATGAAACTACAGGCTATTTTTGAAAGTACCAGCAAAAAGTCACTGGGATACAGTTCTCTCATCTGCAAAATCCTGAGCCATTCAAATTATTCTCCAAAGCTCTTCTACTTCTCACCAAAACTGAAGGGAGGGTTTGAGGGAGGAAAATGGTTGCTATATTATTTAAAGATAAAAATTATAACAATTGCTTATTTAACTATATGAATACTTTACAATACACTGGTACCCCAAGGTGTACAAAACATTTATGCCTATAAGACATGATTTCATTTATTTTTTTAAGCTCTTTATTGGAACATAATTGCTTTACACTCTTGTACCAGCTTATGAGGTACACTAAAGTGAATCAGCTGTATTTATACACATATCCCCATATCCCCTCCCTCCTGCGACTCCCCCCCACCCTCCCCGACCCGGCCCTCTAAGGCATCACCCATCATCGAGTTGATCTCCCTTTGTTATACAGCAACTTCCCACTAGCTATCTATTTCACAGTTGGTAGTATATATATGTCTATGTTACTCTCTCACTTCGTTCCAGCTTCCCCTTCGCCCCCCGCCCCCCCAAACCCGTGTCCTCCAGTCCATTCTCTGCATCTGCATCCTTATTCTTGTCCTGTCATTGGGTTCATCAGTACCATTTTTTTTTTTTTTAGATTCCGTATATATGAGTTAGCATACAGTATTTGTTTTTCTCTTTCTGGCTTACTTCACTCTGTATGACAGACTCTAGGTCTATCCACCTCATTACATATAGCTCCATTTCATTCTTTTTATAGGTGAGTAATATTCCATTGTATATATATGCCACATCTTCTTTATCCATTCATTTGTTGATGGGCATTTGGGTTGCTTCCATGTCCTGGCTATTGTAAATAGTGCTGCAATAAACATTAAGAGGACATGAATTCATTTAAATCAATACTTATATTAATCATTATTAATGTTGTATTTGCTCCTATACAACAGCACATAATTGGTTATGACTACTTTATTTAAAACACAATCTTTGCACACTGCTATATAAAAAATAACTAAGAACCTACTGTATAGCACAGGGAACTCTACTCCATACTCTGTAATGACCTATATGGGAAAAGAAACTAAAAAAGACTGGACATATGTATATGTATAACTGATTCACTTTGCTGTACAGCAGAAACTAACATAACGTAAACCAACTTTACTCCAATAAAAATCAATTAAAAAATAAAACACAATCTTTGATCAAAAATACATTAACATAATACTTTACAGTTTGAACAGTATTTTTCACACACATTATTTCTTATCTAGCAGGATCCTAAAATAAATAACACTGTCATTTTAAACATGTGTTTGTAACTAAAAGCATAGGCACCAAGAAAATAAGTGATTTGCTTAAAGACACAAAGTTTATCAGTGGCATTACTAGGATATGAACCCAAATTTTCTGCCTCCAAGTTCTCTACTCTTTCCACAACATACCAACTGCCTCCAACAATAACAGTAAAAAGGTCCACATTATAGATGTCTGACAATTCCCAGAAATGCACTGTGGTCAAATTAAAAAGTCTGCATAGGTTTTAACAAAATTAAGTTTCTTCCACATACAGATGGCCAATAGGCACATGAAAAGATGCTCAACATCGCTAATTATTAGAGAAATGCAAATCAAAACTACAACAAGGTACCACCTCACACCAGTCAGAATGGTCATCATCAAAAACTCTGCAAATAACAAATCCTGGAGAGGATGTGGAGGAAAAGGGAACCCTACTACACTGATGGTGGGAATGTAAATTGGTGCAGCCACTATGGAAAACAGTATGGAGGTTCCTCAGAAAACTAAGAATAGAATTACCATATGATCCAGCAATCCCACTCCTGCACATATATCCGGACAAAACTCTAATCCAAAAAGATACATGTACCCCAATGTTCATAGCAGCACTATACACAATAGCTAAGACATAGAAACAACCTAAATGTCCATCAACAGATGAATGCATAAAGAAGATGTGGTACGTATATGCAATAGAATACTACTCACCCATAAAAAAGAATGAAATCATGCCATTTGCAGCAACATGAATGGACCTAGAGAATATCAGTAAGTCAGAAAGAGAAAGACAAGTACCATATGATATCACCTATATGTGGAATCTAAAATGTGACACAAATGAACCTATCTACCAAGCAGAAACAGACTCAGGGACATAGAGAACAGATGTGTGGTTGCCAAGGCGGTGGGGGTGGAGGAGGGATGGAGCAAGAGACTGGAGTTAGCAGATGTCAGCTATTACATATGGAATGATATACAACAAAGTCCTACTGCAGAGCAGAGAGAACTATACTTTGTAGCCTATGACAAACCATAACGGAAAAAAATATTTTAAAAAAGAATATGTGTATATATATATATATATATATATATATGTATAACTGAATCACTTTGCTGTACAGCAGAGATTAACACAACATTGTAAATCAACTATACATCAATTAAAAATTAAGTTTCTTGGGGTTTCCCTGGTGGCCCAGTGGTTAAGAATCCACCTGCCTATGCAGGAGACATGGGTTCGAGCCCTGGTCTGAGAAGGTCCCACATGCCGAGGAGCAACTAAGCCCGTGCGCCACAACTACTGAGCCCACATGCCACAACTACTGAAGCCCACGCACCTAGAACCCGTGCTCCGCAACAAGAGAAGCCACCTCAGTAAGAAGCCCGAGCACTGCAATGAAGAGTATCCCCTGCTCTCTGCAACTACAGAAAACCCATGCACAGTTACAAAGACGCAATGCAGCCAATAAATAAAAAATGAAATAATTTTAAAAAATAAAAAAATTAAGTTTCTTCCTTTCTCTTGTCTTATAGAAAAAAATGCTCAGTATATAAACTGTAAGTTTAAAAAACCATAATCCAGAACTTCCTAGGTGATGCAGTGGTTAAGAATCCACCTGCCAATGCAAGCAACACAGTTTTGAGCCCTGCTCCGGGAAGATCCCACATGCTGAGGAGCAACTAAGCCCGTGTGCCACAACTATTGAGCCTGTGCTCTAGAGCCCATGAGCCACAACTACTGAGCCCATGCACCACAAATACTGAAGCCCACGTGCCTAGAGCCCGTGTTCCACAAGAGAGGCCACCGCAATGAAGAGCCCGTGCATCACAATGAAGAGTAGCCCCCGCTCACCACAACTAGAGAAAGCCCATGTGCAGCAACAAAGACCTAACGCAGCCAATAAACAAATTAAATTAATTTTTTTAAAAAACCATAATCCAACCCACAGTTAACAAAGCCATTATATCCTTTTTTTTTTTTTTTTAGCTCTTTATTGGATATCCTTTCTTTTCTATTGCAACATTTTAGATATGTTTATTTTTTTTATCCCACCTTTTTCCACAAATGATTTGAGGGGGCTGATAGCTGGTAAATAGCAAACTTTGTTAAATAATCCACTTTTGTAAGTAAGAGACAAAAGTAATAATAAACTTTTTAAAGGTTCATAATAGAAATTTTGAAAAGAAAAATACTGAGGCCGACCTAGGTTTATCCTAATTTCTTATATCTCCATTCATGGTACAACAGAATTAAAATAAATCAATGTCTGACACATGTCAAGAAAATGATAAATATTTGTTGACTAAATAAGTGAAATATGGCTCTAAAGCATTACAAGATCCTAAATCATTATGGGGTCCTAAACTAAAGATCCAATTATGCTTATTAAACTGCTACCAAAATGTTTAAGGAGAGTTTAATCAATGTTTGAAATCAGAAGACTTAAAGTTACAGTAATAAGAAAGTGTGAATTATAAATAATAAATTTACAAAGAAAAGAATTACACATAAAACAAACAATTAGAGTCCAGAAATAGAACATGTATGTTGTCAACTGATTTTTAGCCAAGGTGCCAAGACAATTCAATGGAGGAAACAAATGCATTTTAATAAATGGTGCTCAGAAAATCGGATATCCATGCGGGAAAAAAAAAAGAACCTGACCCTTACTTCTCACAACAAATTAAATAAGTAACTTTAGGAGGGTCCTAGACCAAAATGTAAGAGCTAATATTATAAATACTGCAGAAAAAAAAACACAGAAAAATTTTAGAACTGTGGATTAGGAAAAGATTTCTTATATAGGACATAAAAATCATGAACCATAAAGAAAAAAACTGATGAACAGGTCTTAATCAAAATTCAAAACTTCTGCTCTTTGAGACAGTATTGAGGGGGAAAAAAGCCACAGATTAGGAGAAAATATTTGCAAAACACATATCTGATAAAGGACTTGTATCCAGAATACAAAAAGAATTCTCAAAACTCAATAATGGACTTCCCTGGTGGTGCAGTGGTTAAGAAACCTCCTGCCAATGCAGGGGACACGGGTTAGATCCAGGAAGATCTCACATGCCACCCAGCAACTATGCCCATGAACCACAACTACTGAGCCCATGTGTTGCAACTACTAAAGCCCGCGTGCCTAGAGCCCATGGTCCACAACAAGAGAAGCCACTGCACTGAGAAGCCTGTGCACGACAATGAAAAGTAGCCCTCGCTTGCCACCAGAGAAAGCCCACATGCAGCAACAAAGACCCAACACAGCCAAAAAAAACCCTCAATAACAAGAAAACAACTCAATTTTAAAACTATGAGCAAAAGATTTGAACAGATATCCACCAAAGATACACAGATGACAAATAAGTCCATTAAAAGATGCTTAACACTGTAGGTCACTAAGGGAATTCAAATTAAAGTTACACTAAAGTTATCTCTACACACCAATTAGAATGGCTAAAATTAAAGACTGACAACAGGAAGTGCTAAAGTGTTGGCTAGGATTGGGAGCAACTGGAACTCTCAGACAGTGCTGATAGAAGTACAAAATGTTATGCCTTTGAAAAACAGTTTAGCAGTCTGTTTTTTTTTAAGTTAAACACATACTTACCATATGATCCAACAATCCTAAACATTTACCTAAGAGAAATAAAAACATGTTCACAAAGAGAGGTGTACTCAAATGTTCATAGCAGCTTTATTCATATTGGCAAAATCTGGAAATCAATATCTGTGGATATTTGTGAATGGATAAACAAAGTGGGGTATCTGTGTACAATGCAAAATTCCTCAGTAATAAAAGGAACAAACTGATACACAACATGGATGGACCTCAAAAGCACTATACTAAGTGAAAGAAGCCTGACTTAGAAGACTACATACCGTATGATCCTATTCACATAAAATACTAGAAAAGGCTAACCTATAGCAACAGAAAATAAATCAGTGGTTACCAAGGATGGGAAGAGACTAGCTGTGAAAGGGATAGGAGGAAATTTTTGTGAAAGAAAGAAACGCCATTTTTGCAATCATCTATGTAGAAATTCCTACCTAAAATCAGGATTTATTTTAAAACTAAGTTTTATGCCTGCTGTCAATTTTTAATAAGAAACCAAACCAAACTGCCAAACTTAAGACACATGTTGATATTTTTTAATTCATATCAAATGCGGTTTTTAAAAAGTCAATGCCTTTAGAAGTAATTCTAAAACAAACAAAATTCTTCACTTTGTTCAATTAATTATGGATTAGTGGACAAGTACAAAAGAAAAGAAAAAAATTTAATGTTAGCATTCAACTGTAAAAAATGTCAAATACTGATACCTGGAAAGGAGTAGGCTTAGTATTCTGCAAAGTTGCTCTAATTATGCAAAAATAAATATGACTGCAATCCTAAATACAAGCCAATAACTAAGGTTAGAAAATACAATGGATATACCACAAATTAGCTGGAATTACATTAAAACATAGGAAAAAAACTATTAAACTATCCTAAGCAATATGAACAAAAGCTTAAATAAACGTAAAAACACAGCACGTTCCTAGGTGGGAAAGCTAAATATACTTAAATGCCTCCTTTTCCCAAATTAATGCATTCTAATTACAATCCCAATAAAATTTCCTTTTAAATTTAACAATTTTAATATTCACATGGAAGAATAAGTAAAAACAGCAAAAAAAAATTTCTGGCACAATGAGAATATTAAACTAAATTATAAGGCTACAATAATGAAAAGAGTATGACACTGAACAAGAGATCATCTGACTATTATAACTAATTTATTAACATAACTAAAAAGATATCACATCACTATGGAAAGGAAGAACTGGTTAATAAATAATGATGAGATGACTGAATAGCAATTTGGGGGGAAATTTCTTCCTAAACTTTCCTTCTATTTTAGTGTTTTAAAAACACTAAAGTAAAATGTACTTAAATATTCACTAAGCCTCTTGAAGAAAAGGGCATTCCTAAGTATAGAAATGATGGGAAAAACAAAGGAAAAGTTGGACAAATTTGACTCCTAAAGTAACAAATTTATTCAAAATCATTTTTCTTCCAAAAATGATCAAAATTAAAAGTCAAATAACAGACTGGGGGAAATGTCTGTAACAAATATGACAACAGATTAATATCTTTTTTAATTCTCAGGCAGATCACTAAGAAAAACACAAAGGGCCTAACCAATAACTAGGACAAGACCAAACAAGTCATCAAAGAGAAATATAATTAGTAAGCAGACAGGAAAATATTCAACTTCACAAGAAAATGTTAAATACTATATGCCATGAACTTAGCAAACATTTTAAAACAAGAGCCAATTCTTGTAGTAGAATATTAAGAGGAACACATTTATTCAATGCTGCTCTACACAGGCACGATTCTTTTAGGAAATAGCCTGAGGAAAAATTAATCAAGAACCTAAAAAGATCCACACCCTTTAATGAAATAGCACTCTCTCTATGGTAATATCATAAGAAAACAATCCTTTAAAAAAAAAAAATTACCTACACCAAGATGTTTACAGCAATTATCTATAACAAAATTTGGAAATAAAGTTAAAACAAGAAAATAATATGAACAATGGTTGTTGTATAGCATTCTCTTAACTGGTTATCCTAAAAATCAGTCTTCACAGTTCCCATTCCAGTCCATCCTTCCTATTGCCCAAAGATGAAAGTTTCTAAACATCAAATATATCAAAGTTTAAAATTCTTCAATGGTTCCCATCATCTTAAAAAAAAAAAATCAAACTTCTTGGCAAAATATAACAAAGTCCTAAAATGGGTTGGTCCCTGTCTACAGCCTCATCTCTTGCCACTCACATCCAGTGCATTAGCCATAAAGAACACATATAAAACTACACAGAATTACTTCTGTCTCCAGCACCCATTCAAAATAAAATGCCAAAAGGCTCTTAATCCATGCTGAATCAGGATTCTGCCTTCATGGAGCTTACAGCACAGACAGCAAATGACCTTCAGTGAGTTAGGTCTGATGCTAGAGGAAGAGCCTCTTAGTCACAGAGGAAAGGTCAACACGTCAAGGAAAGATCTATGGATAAGGGTACCTTGAGTTGAGCCTTAAAAGATGAGTAAGAATCTCAAGGGACAAGGGTAATTCCAAATAAATGAAATTATTTTATTTTCCACAAAAACCTTATAAGTTTGTAACAGGCTTTCTAGACAACTTGGCTTCTCACATATATTTAACCTCTCTGAGTTGACACAGTGTCCAGCACTTAATAAGCATTCAATAAGCAATTCAACACACATCCCTCATAAAGAAACACATAACAATGCTGATTGCAACTGTATATTTCAAGGGTTCAGTGTTCTTAGAACAAAGAAAGTAACAGTAAACAAAAACAAGGGCAAAGAGAGAAAAAGTAATAACAGGGTTAAACAACATGTCACCATACAGCCAGAGTCAAATGGTTCTCTCTACATACCATGATGATATCCTTGTACTACATATTACAACAGCACAATAACATATTCATAATGACACTAAATCATAAATAAAACATTACGTTCTGTTAAGTATGGTCTATTTGAAAGGAGCAGGGCATATTACACCTTTAAAAGCCTTCAAAATCTTTAAAGGACATCAAAAATGGCTAAAATAAAAACCTTGCATGGCTAAGGCGTGGACCTTCACTTACCTTGAAAACTGAGTTATATACTAAATATGCTAAACTACATGCTAAATAAATGACATGTTAGTACATTATGACAGTTACAGTTTAACCAATAGGAAAAAAGTAGAATCCATGATTAAATACACACACACACTTTACTCACCAATGAAAACCAAACTTACACGAAGTACCTAGGCCGGTTCGGCCCCCTGCCTGAAGGTCTCACTAGAAGAGATAAACTTAAGAGAAAAGGAAGGAGCCAAGCCACATTGGCTTCCTCCTCAGAAACCAAGAAAAAAAAATCAATTGGGGACATTCAAATCACTAACACCCCCAGAACAAGCCATTACGGTATACAGGCACATTCCCACTTGGAAAACTCTGGGATATAATCAAGTTGTAATTTTTAAATATGCAGTAAAACAATACTAAGATACCAGCACACCTAAAGTTTTCCTTTAGTTATAGACAAGGTTAATCTCATTACTGCTTAGGGTTTCATAAATTAATAACATGAGAAGCAGTGTACAAAAACATTTAAATTGCAAAAAGGTTTGCAATAAATGTTCTGGAGAAGTAATGTGTTATTTCTCCAAATCTAAGAATTTTAAATACTAGAAATTATACTAAACTGCTTTTTCCAGCCTTTGGTTTTCAAAAATAGTAATAATATAAAAAATTACCCCCAATTTTTTTTTACCATCAAAGAATATCTTCTATCCAAACCATCATAAGAAAAGCCTATTCATAAGTATAATGTATACAAATTTTACGTTTTATAATCAATTTGCTCTACAAATACTAGTTGAAATTGATAGCTTTACCATACAGCCCATTTTCATGATCAAGCATTAATGTCTCAAAAAAAACAGAAGTAGCTTGATGGACCAGATCAGATTTTAACTACCAATGACCTGAGGAATCTCAAATTTGGGATTAAATTAGCCCTGCCTTCTTCACATCAACAAATACCAAACAGTTTGCTAGTTGATTGTGGTCTTAGGATAACATGTGGAAAAGTCTAACATCTGTTGTGGGCAGAGATCTCACGGTTCAAATATTTCTCCTTCAGTTTGTGTGTATGTGTGAGAGTGTGTGTATGTGTGTGTGTGTTTATGTGTATGCATGTGACAGACACCATGCAAGAGGTGTTTACATCTTTTAGTAAAGAGGCAACTCTACCTTAAGGATATAACTGAGAAACTGCAATTCATAAAGCACCTTGGAATCAAAGACAGTCTATAAATTTAAAATACTAGTATGGTATTAACTTAAAGCGAAGAACAATTATTTTAGATCATCTTACAGCCCAAGTGTATTGTAAACCAAATAAAAATTCACTATGGGATCTGCCTTTTTTTTTTTTTTTTTTTTTTTTTTTCAGTAATTTTCCTCTATTATGGAACCCGGATCTAAATGAACTGTTAAACACTTAGTCTAAAGGTATGCCAAACATTTCTTAAGGTCTTAACAAAGAATCAACTTTTTTTTTTTTTTAAACAAAATGAGGCCTAGGTTAAATATTTTATTTGGCTTCTCAAGATGGACTGAAAAGTCGGGCACCAGCTCCAGACCAATTCCTGGACGCACATCAAACACAGCCCTGTCATTTATCCAGTCAGTCAAAACAATCTTTTCCATCTAACTCTTTAATGTTTATGTCCTAAAAAGCTGCTAATTGAATCCAGCTCTTGAAATCTATTTGTTAAAATCTATACCATCTAATCTGTAAATGAACAAAAATGAAAAAATGTATGTTAACTTTCCTGGCAAAACAGAAGAGAATCCACCATACGTAACCAAAAGGGAGAGGACGATGTTTTTAATGTTTAAATAGTTTTCTCTTAAAATATGACAGAGACAAATTCCCAATGGTTTTAAGACATTGAGAGTATCTCAAACTGTTTTTACAATTAAGGGGACACAGTGTATTTAAAATTCCTCAAAAAATCTAAAAATACAAAATCACTCTATAAATTTACCCCAGTATTTTTTTTGGAGGGATGGGGGAAAAGTATAATCTTCTCTCCTAACTTTACTCGTAAATTTTTATAATGTATCATATGCAGTAAGGAAACCACAGATACACACTTTAAGATCTACTGAGTCACACTAAAAAACCTCAAACTCATTTTATCTGCAGAAAATCAAAATCCCTGTTTTCTCCCTCATTTTCTCATTGTGTATACAGCCTAGAAGGAATTAAGTGGCCACCAGCTTATTTCTGATGCTTTTTGCACACCTAGAATCACAGGTTCTTTCCATGATTACTGACACAGGACTGACTCCAGAGAGGAACAGCAGTAGATAAACTCTTAAGGAACAAAGATCCCTTATAAAGGTTTCCATTGATTCATAAGAAAATAAGGAAACTGAATGGAGGGAAGTAGGGGAGACAGGCATCCCCCGATGCAGGTTTTCCGTTAAGAACCACTCAGTTAATGGTTCTTTGCAATTTTCCCTAGGGAAAGTAAAACTGTCATGAAAGTTATATATTTTAAAAATTGCAGCCAACATACAATCAGGCTAAATTCTCAAATATCTAATTCACTGCAAGTTTTTATCTCGAAAAGTTCAGCCAGTGGACTGGGATGTGACACACAAGCATTCAATTACAAAATTAGTCCATATAAATCTCAAAGTCTAGTGGAGGCAAACATAATTACAGTTTATTCTTACACCCGCACCCACACACACATACACAGAGATTCTCTAAGGAAAGCCATCTTTCTCACCACACATCCGAATATCAACGTGGATAATTAATAGTGAATATTAAAATTAGGATAACTACACTGGTTTCAATTACACTTTTCAAACTCCAAATAATTTTTCCTTAGAATGGGGTAACACGACCCTGTAAGAATATCAAAAATGGCACTGTAAGCAAAACGTACCTGTAACGTCAAAGATTTAATGCACTTGGAATCATAAACACTTTGTAAAAAAAGCCTGCTATCTAGCAACCCCTCCAGACATTCTTTTCCATTTAGAAAAGGGAAGGGGAAGAGAGTGGGGAGACAGAGAGAAAAAAACATCGCTTAAAGGTCTGTCTGGGCACACACTTAGAAATGGACCCCCCCCAAAAAAAAGGTGTTTTTAAAGCAGGTCTAGAGTTAGAACTGAGACACAAGTTCTGCGGCCTACAAGGAACAACCCCAAACATGCTACCCTACAATCAAACACTTCCAAAGCACAGAGGGTACAACCAGCCCCAGTCGTCGGATCAGGCAGACACACCGGAAAAGTCAACCTCAGTCTCCTTCCCTCTCAAAGTCGTGCGTTTCAGGTGTGTGGCACCGGCTGCTGTGGCTGGCAGCAGAGAGGGAAGGTTTTGCACGCGGGCATAAGTGGGCGAACAAGTTAACAAGCAGGGAACACACACACGAACACACACACACCCTCCCGTTAAGCGCTCCATCTTTAAGGAGTGTTTACTGCGCGCAGTCAGCAGCCGGATTCAATAATCCCCGCCACAGGAGCTCCTCATCCCCTCCACGACCCCACCTGGGCAGGAGCCCAAAGGGCTGCTCCCCGACGCCCCGGGAGAGAGCCGTGTTTTTCGGCCAAGGCTTTCCGACCTCAAATCCGCCTGAAATTCCAACCGGGGGACCCCCCTCCCCCCCCGCAACAAAAGACCCCCGAGTCACCCCTGGCTTTTGTAAGAATTTCCAAACAAGGGAGAGTGGTTTTGCAATTACTCTCCCTGAACTAGGCCTTCCCACGTCCCCGACCCCCCACTCACCATTGATCGCGACCCTGGCCCTTCTCAAGGCCACAGGCACCCCCCGTCGGCTCGCCCACCCCGCGGCCGCCCCGGCCCGGCTCCCGCCGCCCGCCCAACCCCCTCACCTGTCAGGCGCAGCTTGACGGGCCCGTTCCTCCGGCCCCCGGGGTTAGACATGTCCCCGGCGGCGGGGGCGGCGGCGGGGCTGCGGCCGCGGCGCGGGGCCCGGGGCCGGCGGGCGGCGGCGGGCGGGGCGGGGGCGACGGCGAGGAGCGGCGCAGTCACCACAGCGGCCGGGGCTGGGGCCCGAGCAGCCGGCGCCGCGGCCGCCACGGCCGGAGGGTCCCGGATGTGCCGAGCGTCGTCGCCATGAGCCGCGGAGGGAGCGGGACGCCGAGCTCCCCCCTCCTCCCACTTCTCCTTCCTCGGCCCGGGCCGCACAACAAAGCGGCAGCCGCGGCCGGCCGCGCCGCCTCCGCCCGCTCCCGGGCCCCCGCCGCCTCCCCGCAGCCGCCTCCGCCTTCCCCTCCTCTCGCCTCGGCGAGGCCCAGGAGCCGACGGGGCCGGCCGGTCGAGGCGGGCGGTGCTCGGCGGCGCCGAAGCAGGACTCCGGGCTCGGCCGCTTCCTCCTCCACCCGCCCTCTTGTCTAAGGGAACCGGGTCCTGCGGCCGCCGCCGCCACTCGTCGGCTCCGGGGGGCGGGGAGGAGACGGGGGGCGGGGCCGGCGGGGCGGGGCCGGCGGGCGGGGCCTGGGCGGGCGCGCGCGGGGTGCCCGGGGCGCCGGGGCGCCAGCCCCGGGCTCGGCCTGGGCTGGTGAGCCTTGCTGTCCCACGCGGAACTTGAGGAAGGAGCGGGCAAAAGAGCAGAGTGGCGACGCCGAGCCCCGTCGTGCCAGGAGGGCCTGGTGTTCAGCCTGCTTAAGGGGAACGCTTTTGTCCGTGCAAGGCAGACTGCTTTTGTTAGACGTCCACTGCTTGCAGGGCGACTCTGAGAAACTGGGGCGAGCGAAGTTAGAACCGAATCCGCTGCGCTCCGGATTGAGCGCAGCTGGGGTGAGGGAACTATTCCCGTACTGAGGGGTCCAGCAAATCCCCAGGGGAGTTTTGCTCCTGGTATGGTAGTTGCCACCTCCATCCAGGACTCACCTGGCGAACGAGATCAGGTTACCAGCCTGCTTGGGCTCTCTTTTCAGTTGTAGCGCGGGATAGGAGGATGATAATGCCTTAAAGAGTAATTAACAAGATAAGCCTTCGCGAGCAGGGTATGAAAAGCTCTTCGTACAGTACTGCATTTCGTTATCTCAGGAAGAAAAAAATAGAAAATGAAATAAGAATAAGTGTACCTTACCCTTTGACCCTGTAATTGCACTCAGGAATTTATTCTTGATATAATAGTACAGAAGATGTTCTTTGCAAAGGTCGGTTAATGACAAAAGGGGGATGAGCTAACAGCCTAATGGAGAATTACATCAACCGCATGGGTTTTAATGTCGCCATTGAAATGGTAATTATGAAGATCGTATAATATGGAAGAGTTCACAAATAATCTAAGTTTAAAAGCATAATAGGAAGTTGTATGTATGCATGCAAAAGTATGCATGGGGGATTTTTTGTGTGCTTTGTTAGTTTTGCTTAAGGCTACTACTATTGCAATTTTAAATATTTAATAAAGTCTGATATATTTTAATCCTAAATCAGTGTCAGTCGTTTCTTTTAATTCATCAGTAATGTCATTTTATGCTCCAGATCAAGTTACCTCCGAGAACATCTCATCAGTCTGCATACAACCCTACAATTAAAGTGATGCAAAAATTATAAAAGTTCTTAAGTTAGACTAGAAATTCAGGGGACGGTTCTAGAAATTCATTCAACAAATACTGAGTGCCTACTATGTGCAAAGCAGTGAACAAGTTTCTTTAGAAATGCTTCTTGGGGACTTCCCTGGTGGTGAAGTGGTTAGGAATCCACCTGCCAATGCAGGTTACACGAGTTCGAGCCCTGGTCTGGGAAGATCCCACATGCCAGGGAGCAACTAAGCCTGTGTGCCACAGCTACTGAGCCCACACGCCGTTGCTATTGAAGCCAGAGTGCCTAGAGCCCATGCTCCACAATAAGAGAAGCCACTGCAATGAGAAGCCCATGCACTGCTGTGAAGAGGAGCCCCCACTTGCCACAACTAGAGAAAGCCCACAGCTTCGCAGCCCTGAAGACCCAACGCAGCCAAAAATAAATAAGTAAATAAATAAATAATTTTTTTAAAAAAAGAAATGCTTCTCCAGTCCTCTAAGGCATCTTCCATCCTCGAGTTGGACTCCCTTTGTTATACAACAACTTCCCACTGACTATTTTACAGTTGGTAGTATATATATGTCTGTGCTACTCTCTCGCTTCTGGGGCAGGGAGGGTGGGGGGGACTCGAGGGGGGGGCGTCAAGGAAGGGAGGGAATATGGGGATATGTGTATAAAAACAGTTGATTGAACCTGGTGTACCCCCCCAAAAAAAAAATAATAATAATAAAAAAAAAAAAAAAAAGAAATGCTTCTTTGTGCTACAGAATCTCTGAAGATACACTAAGCAATTTCAACAATAGTTGCTATCGCAATTTAAAAGACTAGATGGATAATGGCAATAAAACTTAGCAAACTGATGTATACATACCTATTTGCTTTATTCCAATGGCACACACAGTTCCCAACCACCTACAAACACAATTTGCAGCTTTGTATTAGGTAACAGAAGTTAGGATTTCAGAACAAAATGGAGGAGCTGAGGAGATTGCCTGTTGGGAAGTTTAAAGCAGTACATTCAAATATGCAAGTGATAGTTCAGAAAAATGTATACGTGCTTAGTGTGAAGAGGAGGATTCTGTTTAGGCTTGCCTGCATGTAAGTTTAAATCTTATTGTTTAAAAAAAAGACTCAGATAAGAATACTTTAAAACTATTCATACCAGTCAGGATAGCTAAACTTTCATTAGATTAAATTTCAGCTTTAGATGTACAGCATTGCTTCATCATGGCAACACTTCTAGATACATTTTTGAGAAAAAAGGGAGGAATAACAATTTTTAGGGCATTCACTCTTTTCTTTCTTCCTAAAATAGAAATCTACTTCAAATGTAAATTGTACCTGCGCATGTCTCTAATGGATATGGGAATTGCAGAAAATCTTTTCAAAGCCTTTTAATTCCCTTATGACGTCTAATTTGCTCTCAGTGGAATTGCACACCTTTTATCGAATCATTGTCTTAGGCATCTGTCTCAAGTATACTAACTCCACCTATTTCATGCCAATAAAATATGTCTTTTTCCATAAATGCCACTTAATAGAATCTGCCAACGAAAATGCTGTAACAACTTGTTATACAGCCTTTTTGAGAAGTGTTAAACCTTTTCATTAACTTATTTTAGTCACTTAAAGTTGCACTCTTTATAATGACATCCTAGACCAGAAGTGAAAATCTACACAGGGTTCTAAGAATATTTAAAACCTTTTGTTTAAATATGTTTCTATTTTCCAAGGCTAATGTTAAATTTGATGTGACTTTGCAAGAAAATGCTTACCATCTGTAGTTGGTATTTTTCTTCTGCTCCAGCCATTAATATATTTTGTACATAGAAGAGTTGTCTCCAGTAATAAAAAACCTGTCTGAGGTAAGGTTATGTTAATAATGGTACCCCTGTGAAGCTATTTTTGTAGTGTAAATTTCAAATTTAATACAGGTTATGTGCCAGGGAAAAAGCAAACATCTGGCACTCAGCAGTTTCTACCACTGCTTAGAAATTCAACTTTCTTTATGTTTAAATGTTATTAATTTAATTTTATATTTAGTTCTAGCTTCCTCCTAATGAGCTTATAACTGATGAAGCAGCCAAGCACAGCCCCCATATACTTGCTGTTGTCAACCTGACTTTCCCTCCCCCACCTCTTCTCATTTCCTCTCTGCCTCTGCCAGGTCCTCAAAGTTAGGTTCACTAAAAACCCTCACATGTAATCCTGTCCTGACATGATTTAGGATTAGGTCATATTCTGAGCTGTTCTCTATGACCCCTTCCCTCACCCCGTCCCAGCACACTTGGTCCCCAGTGATGGAAGCTGAGGTCACATGCGGGACCTATCTCTCCAGGTCTGGGCTCCCCCATGGTACTCACCCTGGCTCTGGCTTTCTCGGCCTCTACTTTGGTATATTAAGATGGTATTCCTTACCCACATCCTCTTCTGAGGGAATCTGCCCTCACCCATGGCTCTAACATAGCATCCTAGGCTCCATGCCCAGAGACACTGATTCAATAGGTTGTGGTGAGGCCCACGAATTTACATTTCTAATGCTGCCAGTGGAGAGAACCCACTTTGAGAACCACTGCCTTAGACCAGGGATGAGTCCAGGTGGCCCTGTTTGTACTAGGTGAGCTTGGCCTCAGCTAACTGAGCCAAAGGTGGATGAGTGACCAAGTGGCCGATGAGATTTTCTCTCTTCGGAACACAAAACGGGACACTGGGCGGTTGAATTAGTGGTGGGGAGCTGAGTGGAGATGTCCTAGAGTTAGCAGCTGAGGAAGCCATTTTAAGGTTTAACTAGGTAAATAAAAGAGGAAATGAGTGTGTAGAAAGAGACTAACAAAACAGAGAAGCAGAGAGAAGTGGAGATAAGATGCTTCATAACTCGAAAGAGGGGAACAAAGAGAGTGATTGTCTGACCAATTTCCTGCCAGTACTCCCAGCCCAGGTGTGACTTCTTGTAATTCATCTTCAAGGGATCTCACTGTGCAGAATAACCACCCCATTCCTTACTCAAGCGAGTTTCAGTGGATCCCTCTCCCTCTCATTCACTTTGTCTCTACTTGGAACACCTTTTCCTTTTCAGGCTGCCCTAAGCTCTTCCCCAAACACCCTTAGATTCTGCCTTGCCCCTGCCTGTGCTCTCCCCCAGAACTGAGTCTCACCTGCAACCCAGCCTGGCTTGCATCCTACCAGCCAGGGGCAGCACTTCTGGATCTAGTGCAGTCTAATACATACGGGTACAGTGCTCTTGAATTATGGCCAGTGATGTCCGGCAAGTATAAAATGCACATTGGATTTTTTTTTAATTTATTTATTATTTTTTGGGGGTACACCAAGTTCAATCATCTGTTTTTATACACATATCCCCATATTCCCTCCCTCCCTCGAGTCCCCCCCCACCCTCCCTCGAGTCCCCCCCACCCTCCCCGTCCCAGTCCTCCAAGGCATCTTCCATCCTCGAGTTGAACTCCCTTTGTTATACAACAACTTCCCACTGGCTATCTATTTTACAGTTGGTAATATATATATATGTCTGTGCCACTCTCTCAAAAATATGGAACGCTTCACGAATTTGCATGTCATCCTTGCGCAGGGGCCATGCTAATCTTCTCTGTATCGTTCCAATTTTAGTATATGTGCTGCCGAAGCGAGCACTGCACATTGGATTTTAAAAACTTAGTATGGGGAAAAAGAGAAGGCAAAATATCGTAATCTTTTTTATATTAATAACGTTGAAATGATAATATTTTGGATATATTAGATTAAATAAAGTCTTAATTTCCCCATTTCTTTTTACTTTTTCTAATATGATTACTGGAAAATTTGAAGCTACAAGTGTGACTCACTCCATATTCCTATTGAAGAGTAGTGATCTAGAGGATGGTGACCATCCCACCCATCTACCTCCTGAATGTTTGCGACCAACCAGCTGGATTCTCCGCCAGTGGGCTCTGTGGTCTGCCCAGCACTGGACTTTTCCTGCATCACTCTTTAGACCTTATCCTACCCACCCAGTTCTGCAACCAATTTCTATAACTAGGTCAGTTCAACAGCAACTATCTCACCCTAGTGAGTATGGGACGAACTTGTGCCAGCACCCTCCTTTTGCCCCTACTCCACCTACCGGGTTTGACTTAAATTGACTATCATATTTTGTGCCTAAGTCTTACGATTGGACAGATCTTATACAGCAAATTCATATGTCCAGTACAGAGATGGACTAGATGACCCCAGCTATGGGTTGAATTTTGTCCCCCCACCCCCATATATATTGCAGTCCTAAACTCCACCCCCTGTACCTGTGAATGTAATCTTATTTGGAAACAGGGTCTCTCATTAAGATGAGGCCATTAGAGTGAGTCCTAATTCAATATGACTGGTATCCTTAAAGAAGAGGAAAATGCTGTTTGAAGTCAGAGACACATAGAAACAATGCTGTGTAATGACAGAGACAGACACTGGACTGTGTAGTTACAAGCCAAGGAATGCCAACAATTGTTGGCCACCACCAAAAGCTAGGAAGAGGCAAGAAAGGGTTCTACCCGGAGTGTCAGAGAGAGCATGCATGCATGAGAGAGAGCATGCATGCATGCATGCAGAAAGAGAGCATGTATGCCTTGCTAATACCTTAATTTTGGACTTCTGGCCTTCAGAACTGCGGGAAAATAAATTTCTGTTGTTTTCCACCACCCAGTTTTTGATACTTTCTCACGAGAGCCCTAGGAAATTAAAGCAACCTCTCAATCCCTTCCAAACCCAATTATATTATATACAATAAAGGTAGAAGGCACACTGCATAACTGGTTTTCATCATTTGTTGCATTTACAATAGCGTGCTTTTTTTAAAAAATTAAAAATCCTGTACATCTAGGCCATTTTTATGCACCCATTTTCAAATGTCTTAAGGATACAGACTGCCCTATGATATTGTGAATTCTAAGTTAAAAGAGAATATAATTTGAAGGGATTGCATATTTTCCAAAGCCAATTCGGTGATTTAAGCATGGAAGTATTACAATGAAATGTTTGAAAAGTTATCTGTGCATGGTTTGCTGTAAGCTGATATCATGAAGCAACACATCTTTTCAGGATGAGGTAGCAGCCCCAGCCCCAGGGGAAAGGGAGCGGGCGCATCACTCAACGGCAACTACTTTGGACAACTGAGCAACCCAGGCAGGCTCGAAGAAAGAGTCATATCCAATCATCTTCAAAATAAAAACTGTAGTAGCTACAACATGATTCTCTAAGGGCGGGATGGGAGGAGATGTGGAAATATTTGTGTGATGCAGTCTTCATGGGTAATGCAGAGAATATGGGCCAGAATGAGATCAACGTGGCTCGTAAGCCAATGGGTCAATGTCAACCATTGCTTACAAACCTTCAATGGCTGCTCATTGCCTTTGGAATCCAATCCAAACAGCTTTAGTGGCATAAAAGGAATGCTCATGATATAAATATATAAATTTTTTAAAAGCAGAAAACAAGAATATATGTGAGGAATGATCCCAATTCCAATTTTTAAAGACATATACGTATGCGTTCATTCATTCAAAATGATATTTACTAAGCATATAGTAGCTGCTGAGCATGATTCCTAGAGCTTGTAAACTAGCCAAGGGAGACAACCAATGAGGAAACGTTATGTAAGACACAAAGAGTAAGAAGAGAATTACCTGTTGCTCTTGAGAATGCGTTTTCAGTGTTTAGGTCAAATCAGTCACAGTGATTCTCCAAAGTTTTACCTCTTTCCCACTAAACATAAACTAGGAATGACAGGCACTGCAGGGCCATATTGTGGCCCTCAATGGCTGATACTGTCTGGGAGAGGAGTCAACACAGAGGAAGAGGGGCCAAGGGATGGAGACAGTGGAATACAATCTTGATTATCCCATTGAGCCCCTGGATCCAGCCATTCCTAAAGCCACCACATGGTTTGGGTCAGGTTTTCAGTCACTTGGCCACAAGAATCTTAGCTGATACCTGCAGGGAAGCAGAATCTCTCGGGTAGAAGCTGCAATCCGCCTGGTTAATAGGGTCTCCAAGTGAATCATCATTGAGGAGGTGAAGAATTGGCTCCAAAACACAGGCCAGCAAACTTTTTCTGTAAGGGGCCAGAGAGTAAATACTTCAGGCTTTGCCAGCCATAGAGCCTCCTCTGCGACTATTCAACTCTGTTGTTGTAATGCAAGAACAGCGATGGGTGAATGGATGTAGCTGTGTCCTAATAAATCTTTATTTACAAAAGCAAGCAGTGGGCTAGATTTGGCCCACTCTCCATAGTACTAACCCCGGCTCTGTATCTAAGGCCATAAGTAAAGAGGACAGTATCAAACCTGGGATGGTCAGTAGAATTCAGGGAAGAGTTTTTCCAAGATCTATGAAATCTGAAACCATTTAATGATTGAGGGAAGGAAGCCAATACAAATTCTGACAAGAGCTAACATTTTTTGGGAATTTCCTGGTGGTCCAGTGGTGAGGACTCTGTGCTTCCCCTGCAGGGGCCACGGGTTCTATCCCTGGTGTGGGAACTAATACTCCGCATGCCACATGTCATGGCCAAAAAAAAAAAAATAGAGCTAATGCTTATTGAGGGCTCACTATGTGCCAAATGCTGCCCTAAAGGATATGTCACTTAGGATGCTTGGGTTAGCAAGAAACAGAAAACCTGACTCAAACTTAAATAATAGAGATTTATTATTTCATATAACAAGTAGCTCTGAGATAGGCTTGATTCCATAATTGGAGTTTCAGTGGTTTAGTGATACGTTCAAGGACCCCGGTTCTTTCCATCTCATGCCTCTGCCTTCCTCAGAGTTTTGGTTTTTCCTTCTAGAAACCATGACCACAAGATGGCTATGACAGTCCCAGGCCTCGTGTCCAGACCAAAGAATCTTTGAAAGAGGCAGATCATCCCTTTGCCATCTGCTTCCTAGGAGTGAGGAAATCTTTCCCAGAAGCCCCTCCACAGTAGCATCTTTCCCTCTCAGCTCTCATTGGTCAGAATTTGATCCTAGCCCACTCTTCATCAATGGTGAGCAGAATGGAATTTCCAAGATTTAGTTGAGACTAATCAGGAATCATTCCTGATCTAGGCTACGCAGAGAATTCAGAGGACAATTCAGAGGATGTATGAATACCTAACAAAATTAGGGTTCCATTAGGAAGGACATATGGAGGCCAGGAATGGATATTGGATGAGCAACCAAAGTGATATTATTAGGTGATATTCTTTTCCATGTTTTACAGATGAGAAAATATGGTTCAGCGAGAAGAAAGTGTTTTGCCCAAGGTCACACCACTAAAAAGTGGAAGAGACTGGATTCAGATCTGGGTCTGAAACTACAGCGCCCGAGACCTCCATCACCACACTAAAGAGCTATGGTAGAGCTGAGGATGTTAGGGAAGAACAGGATAGCTCCAAAGATTGTCTCAAAATCAAGTAACATTGAGCCAGTTTATTAAACTTGTGATGTAACCAGACCTTCCTTGCAGGGGGAACCATGTAACTCATGCGCAACTTTCACTGTGTAACAAACCATCTCGCAATTCAGCATGTAAAACTGCAGTCATTTATTTAGCTCACAATTACATGGGTCAGCACTTTGGACTGGGCTTCCAGGCTCAGCTGGACTCACTCATGCATGGTTAGTCAGCTGCTAGTTAGCTAGCAGATCCACTGAGGACTGGCTGGTCTAAGGTGGCCTCAGGTGGGAGGGCTTGCCTTTGTTCCATGTGGGCTCTCATCCTCCAGCAGGCTAGCCTGGGCTTGTTCACAGGGAGGCTGGGCAGAGGGCCAAGAGGGAGAGTGGAGCTATGTAAGGCCTATTGAGTCCTAGCTCGGCTCTAGGAAAAGTTACTTCTTGATGAGGGGCTGAGCTGAAAAAGTATTTTCTTTTCTCATTCCACAGAAAACTTAATGCTATAAACACTTCTGTGAAACAGTATGCCCCACTCCCATGTTTGTAGCTCAGGTGGTGATCAATAGGTTGGCCTATTTCATGGCCAATATCACTTAGGCTTCCAGAGGACAAGGACTCAACCAGAGCTGGCAGATGATGCCCAGCAGTGGGACATGGATTTAGTACAGAGATTTAGAAAAGTAGCACCGTGGTCAATGGATAGAGGCTGAGATAAGACAACACGGGGAGAGCATCTGAAAACCAAATATTTAAACCCAAAGACAAAATGACACCCAGTCTTGTGCCCCCACCAAAAGATGTTCCATATGCCAATCAAGAGACCAGAGGGACTTCCAGTGGTTAAGACTGCACACCCCCAATGCAGGGGGCGCAGGTTCAAGCCCTGGTCAGGGAACTAAGATCCCACATGCCGCGTTGCATGGCCAAAAAAAAAAAAAGTGCAGAGCTATATTTTTTTTACTATCCTGGTAGAATAAATATAAACTATACATTCATTCATCAAATATTTATTGTACCAAAACCTGTCAAACTTCAAATGAATGGATTTCTTAATTTTCAAGTTGCTGTTTTTAAAGATATTCTTCAAAATGATTTGTATTATCTTTATAGGAACCAAGAGGGTTTCCTTTCAATATCAGAATTAATTAAAACATTAAATTATGAAAATTTGCAAAATTATTAAAAAGTGGTGTAATCCATCTGAAAATATTGATACATCTTGTTTCTGAATTCATTCAGTACTATCATTAGCAGTTTAAATCTACAATTGTATGTAGGCATTTAAAACATTCTGGAGTTAATTTCCAAGGAAAGGCAGCGAGCACACGGATGTTGTTTTTCATCTTATGAAGCCATTCAGAAATCTGCAGTCTCGAGGTATGAACTTACACAGCATGAAGCTTGGCCCACAGCATTTCTGAAAGTGGAATTTGGCTCATGCGAATTCTCATAACAAAAGAAGAATTGCCAAAACTAGCAACTTTCTTCAACTACAGGTGAAATAATATTCTTACAGAGTAAATTCTCACACTGCGAAACCATACAGCGTCAGTTCGCTAAACATCCTCTAGAAGAGTTTTCCATAGAACTGAAGCCATGAAAAGCGATTCAGCCAGTGGAGACCACGGAGGGAATTGCTCTCCTGCAATATCATGCAGGAGACACGAGAAAGAACTCTGAGTAAACCAAAGTGAAGCCTGCCTACTCTTGTGGCAGAGCAGCCTGAAAGGAGAGGTTCTGTTGGCTTGAGTTACCTCAACTTTTATAGGTGGGAGTAGAGGTATGGGTATAGAAAATGTCAATGAATATGAATATAAAAATACATAGAAAATAACAACCAGAGCTACCTCCTGTATTGTTGAACGTTCGTGGTGAATTTTCTTGTTGGAAATAGCTATTTCGAATGTCTTTTCTTATTATGTTATACCTAAGTAATGTATAATATACACGAGTAACACAATGCCATATTGGCCATTAAAAACACCAAGTAGGTAAACAATATTAACACACTGAAATGTATATTTGTGATAAAGTTAAGTTTAAAAAATATTTAAGAACACTGAGTTAATCATCACCAAGTAGTACATCTTAACAAAGAAGTTGAGAACACATGACCTAGTGAGTGATTCTGTTTAGAATAAAAACTTTATATCCCAGCAAGAAATTATAAACTATCTTAACATTGAACCATAGAGGGTCAGTTAAATAAATTATGGTCCGTCCATATTATGAAATACATTCAGCCATTCAAATGATATTGTAGGGACTTCCCTGGTGGTCCAAGGGTTAAGACTCTGCACTCTCTATGCAGGGGGCCTGGGATCCAACCCGGTCGGGAAACTGGATGCCACATGCCACAACTAAAAAGATCCTGCACACAGCAATGAAGATCCTGCATGCAGCAGCTAAGACCCGTCGCAGCCAAGTAAGTAAGTAAATAAATAAATAAATATTTTTAAAAAATAATAATATTGTAGAAATATATTTTAAAAATATAAGATACATAGCATCATATAATGCGTAAGTATTAAATATTATTAATATGTATATTTCTTTACGTGGGAAAATGCTTCCAACATGCTGTCAAACAAAAAAACCTTTATAATACGTATTACTGTATAAATTTATTAACAACAGCAAAATACACATGCAGACTTAAACATCTTAAAAGAAACGTATCTAAATGTAACAAGAAGTCATTTCTAGATAATGGGATTTCTATTTCTCCTTCTTTTGTATATTTATATTTTCCACTTTTTTCTGTAATGAACATCTATCACTCATGTAATAAAACAGTTTAAAATATTGGCTTTTTAGTAAGATAAAAACATGCAGGGACTTCCCTGGTGGTCTGGTAGTTAAGACTCCATGCTCCCAATGCAGGGGGCAGGGGTCCAATCCCTGGTCAGGGAACTAAGATCCCACACCATGCACAGCGCGGCCAAAAAAAAATAAAAGCAAAAAAAAAAAAAAATGACATACACCAAACAATGACATGCATCAACTAGGTGACAGCATTATATGGGATTTTTATTTTCCTCTTTAACTTTGATGTCGTCTGAATTTTCCATGAAAAGTACATATTAAAATCATATTGCATGTGTTAGTAACATTACATACTACTAATACAAATTATTTCACCCCATACTGGGTAAATGGACAGGGGAACGGAAATGGTTAGTTAGGAGAAATTTTACTTCAATAAACTAAAAATAAAAACTTCTGCATTATCATCAATTGCTATAGATTCCTTCTTCAGAAATGCGATTGTTAGAGGCATGATGCCTAAATGAAGCCAATAACGGTTTACAGTAATTTGCAAATACCGGCAACACCTTTGTATTGGTCCAAATGGTGGTGGGCTTCCCTGACTCAACATCGCCCCCTTCCTGTGGTCATAGCATTTTTCTCTGAGACCAGGACAGCCCCATGCCAAATTCAAGGGAGAAAACTGGAGCTTAACAGGGATCCCTTGGGGCACTTGGATTCAGAGTCAGTTGCTCAGGTAAAAGCTAGGGGAGATGGGAACCAACAACAGCTCCTGTGGAAATGACTTCAGGCTCTTAGCTGACAGTGGGCTCAGCATGAGTCATTCCAGTGTCATGGGCACTTAGCTGAATTCACAGCAGGATTCCATTGGGGATGAAGGTCAGGATGGTCACCCTCCACATGCAGCCCATCAGCCTACACACCATAAGCAATGCTTTCAGTTCTGGGTGCTATACTGTAAAAAGGACAAGGAAGAAAGGAATCAAGATGCTGAGGGACTTCAAGCCACATCCCACGCAGAATGAAAAGCTGAGAAAGAAAACTCAGAGGAACACATCAGCTGCCTTAAAATAACCGATAAGAGATCACGTTCAGGTGAATTAAACTTCTTCCACATGGCTTTGCAGGGAGGAGCCATGACCAGTCTGGTGGAGTTGGGATTAGAATTCTATTGAGACAGACCTTGAGACAGGAGAAAGGCTTTTTGAGTCATTTGAATTGGCAGAAGGTACAACAGCTTTGAACCTGTTCCTCCATTTGTGGTCTGCAGAACCACAGCGTGGACCTCAGGACAAGCCCATTAGAAAAAAGTACTGGGTCTCAGCCCAGACATACTGAACTAAAACCTGCAGTTCAAAAGATGCCCAGGGACTCAAATGCACATTCAGGGTGGGCCACTGGTCTGGACTGCCCATCTGGGGAGGGGATAAGTGACCTGCTGCTCTGGAGAGAAATCAGAGGCTGGGCTACCCTCATTCAGGAGACTGTGCAGAACTTAAAAACTGGAGGACTATCTGAGAAAGATTTAGGAATAAGAATGTTCATGGAAGCAGAGCTTGAATTAGGAAAAGAAAATCAAAATCTGGTAAAAGGGACTTCCCTGGTGGCGCAGTGGTTAAGAATCTGCCTGCCAATGCAGGGGACACTGATTCGATCCCTGGTCTGGGAAGATCCCACATGCCAAGGAGCAGCTAAGCCCGTGTGCCACAACTATTGAGCCTGTGCTCGAGAGCCTGAGAGCCACAACTACTGAAGCTCGTGCACCTAGAGCCCGTGCTCCGCAACTAGAGAAGCTACCGCAATGGGAAGCCCGCGCACCACAATGAAGAGTAGCCCGCAATCGCCACAACTAGAGAAATAGCTCGTGCACAGCAACGAAGACCCAACACAGCCAGTTAATTAGTTAATTAATTATATTTTTTAAAAGTGGCTATACAGTATTTTATCCTGTAAATATACTTCATTTATTACCCATTCCAATAGTTATGAATATTTAGGTTGTTTCCAATTTTTTACTAGTTTACATCTATAAAGAATACTCTTGCTCATAACTCCCTGGTTATTTTATTAGAATGAGTCCTAGAATTGAGATTACCTTGAGGTCAAAGGGCATGAACTCTTTCTAGGTACAGCCTTTTTTTTCAGAAAAATGAGACTCTCTCACTGCATGCCCACCAGGCTTCCTTTTCCTAAAAGATAACAGTATGGACTGGCAAGTTCTCTAGACTCAGAGATTTTCTTGGAATTGTTTTTCTTTAATGACATACATATTCAGTTTCTTCCATACCTGTTTGCTTATTCTAACACACTACTTTTCTTGGATCAGTTATGGTCATTTACAGTTCTGAAAAATTTTCCACTTCATCAAGAATTGCAGATTTACTAGAATTGAGTTAAACATCATATGTTTTCATGTTTAAGGGGTTTCTTCCCATCTGATGTTATAGTCTCTTCCTCATTTCTAATTCTAGTTATTGTGGGGGTTCCCCTCCCCCTTTTTGGTCTACTTAGATCATCAGATTGTTTTAATATTTCAAAGAATCAGCTCTTCAATTTGTTTATTAATTCAACCTTATTTCTGATTCATTAACTTTTATTATTTCCTTCAGAGAATAACTTCCCAAGCCTAAAAACAACAAAAGTGACTACAAAAGGAAAAATTATGAATTTAACTCTATAAAATTATTTTTAAAACTTATGCAGGCCCAAGAAAAATTAACAGAAAAGTAAAAGAAACAGACTGCACTCTGTTCCCACATGTGACTAGGAAAGTTTTAATATTTTTATTATGCAGATAAATTCACAAGAAAAAAATCCCAAGAACCCAAAAGAGTAGTGGACAAAGTACTTGCACATATAGTTCACAGAAAAATGTTTAATATTCAAAAAATTTTAAACATTATTCAAATGTTAAAATATGTATAATTAATTGAATCAGGAAATATCACAAAAAAGAATAACCTTATGTTAGTCACAGTTTCATAGAACTCATTGCCTTTTTTAATAATAGCCTTATCGAGGTATAATTCACTTACCATGCAATTCATCCTTTTAAAGTGTACAATCCAGTGGTTTTTAGTGTATTCACAGAGTTGTACAACCATCACTATCTAATTTTAGAACATTTTCATCACCCCGGAAAGAAACACTGAATCCACTAAAAGCCACTCCCCCCCCCCCCCCAGCAGTAGACAACCATGAAATCTACTTTCTGCCTTTTTATATTTGCTTATTATGGACATTTCAAATAAATGGATTTACAATAAGCGGTCTTTTGTGACTGGCTTCTTTTACTCACTATACTGTTCTCAAAGTTCATCCATGTCATAGCATGTATCAGCATTTCAACCCTTCTCACAGACGAATGACATTCTATTGTATGACGAGATCTCATTTTTGTCATTCACCACTGCCCTATTCATCATGGCCATTTGGGATGTTTCTACTCTTTGGTGATTATGAACTTTCGTGTACAAGTCTTACTGTGGAAGGACTCTGTCTTTTACACAGCTGGAAATATATGAACTGGATGTAACCCTTTGACCGCGTCATATACAAAATGGTTGTAGCTTTTAACTCCATAATCTCACTTCTCAGAATCTGATTCAAATAAACCAATAATATACGATGTGGGAAAGCACCAAGCAGAAAGCTGCTCATCATGATATTATTTAAGCATAACAAATGTGCCCTGTTTCTACAGCATAAGGTGCAAAAATAAGGACTCATCTTCTTTATGATTGACATGACTGGAGACACACTGCTGTCTTTCTTTTATCCCAAGAAGCTTTCCGCAAAAGCTTCTGGGCCCATCTCTGCCACAGTTGCTGGGGTGGCTCTCCCACAGGGTTGAACGGAGGCTACTGGGCACTTGGGCACAGGCTGGCCACCCCTGCTCATTTTCCCAGGAGGGCAGGCTTCTGGTCCCAGCCCCTGACTAGCCCACCTCAGTGAGTTCCTCCTCCAGCCCCCTACCCACCCCCTCCACCCCCGTGTTTTTCAGATGACAGTGCAGATCGTCTCAGCCCATCAGTGAGACTCCAATATCATGAAGCCTCATGAAGGGCAGATTTTCCCACCCTTCCCCAACAACTTTTGAGCTCTGCCCTCCGAGGAGTTTGGGTGGAATGGCCTCACACTCCACGCTCTTGGAAGCCCCCAGAGTCTGGGCTGCTCTTTGTTTACATGTACCCAACCACAAGGAGCCATCCAACAGGGTCTTCCTAAAATCAGCCCTACTGCTGGCAGCTTCTATTTTTTTAATTTTTTAAATGGAAATGTTAGTTTTCTGTGAATGGGCAATACAGTTCACTCAAAAATCAAAAAATACAAAGGGGGTAGACAGGGAAAAGGCATCCTCCAATCTTGTCCCAGCCCCCTGCTTAAGGACAATATTAGGGACTAGCCAGTATTACAGTTTGGAAACTGATAACACATAGTCTTTTTCACACCTTGTTTTCTTTAATTATCAAGAAATCCCATATCAGTGCGTAACTTGGTTATATCTTGACTTATGTAACCCATCCCTTATTTGGTCGTTTCCAATCTTTTGCTAATCAATCAACAGTACAACAAGTACCCTTATAAAGTCAAAAGGGTTCTGCACCCAAATTCCAATGTGTAGAGAGGGGTTCCCCACCCCACCCCCACACCACCAAGCAATGCTCTGACACCAGCTAGGTATCCTACAATTCAACTCAGCCCTACACTGATAGGGTCAGATTCTACAGGTTAAGGGCTCAGTCCTGCAAGACTGCCCGCACCCCGCCTTCAGACGCTGAGCACAAGCCTAGGTTAATGCCTGACTGGCTACAGATCAGAAGTACTCACAACCCCCTCCTTAGGTTCAATTAATTTGCTAGAGCAGCTCGCAGAACTCAGAGAAACATTTTACTTACTAGATTACCAGTCTATTACAAAAGAGTATAATTCAGGAACAGACAGATGGAAGAGATGCATGGGGCAAGGTACATGGAAAGGGTAAGGAGTTTCCCTGCTCTCTCCAAGAGCGTTGTTCTCTCCAATCCCCACGTGTTCACCAACCCGGAAGCTCCCACAGCCCGCTCCTTTTGGGCTTTTAAGGAGGCTTTGTTACACAGGCATGATTGATTAAATCATTGGCCATTGGTAATTGAACTCCCAATCTCCAGTTCCTCCCCTTCCCGGGTCAGGGAGGTGGGACTGAAAGATCCAACTCTCTGATTAGGTGGTTGGGTCTCCTGGCAACCAGCCCCTAACCGCAGGTGCAGTCCAAAAGTCATATTAACATAACAAAGGACACCTTTACCACTTTCCCCACTTCCGAAATTCCAAGGGTTTTAGGAGCTCTGTACCAGCGACAGCACTAAGACCTAATGTATAAATCACAGTATCGTAAAAGGGCATCATTACTCATGATAAATCAATGCATTAAATGGTGAACTTGCCCACCTAACTCATAGATGGTGGGATAGGGATTCAAGCCAAGGTTCTCTAAACCAGGGTTTAGGATCTTCACCACAAAGCTAAACTGCATTTTTGGTCCCTCTCAATCTGAGAAATAAAGACTGTTACTGTCCAGGTAGTTTTCCTAGGAATTGCTCTTAAAGTGAACATTTTTTCATATATTGAAGAATATTTTGTTTCCTTTTCTGTGAAATGTCTCTACATAGCCTTTGACCATTTTCCACTAGGTTATTGGCTTGTTTCCTTACCAATCTGTAGGAATTCTTAATATATTAGAGAAATTAGCTCTTTCTGTATTCAAAATTGAAAATGTATTTCACAGTTTGTCATTTGTCTTTTGACAGCTTGTATAGTAGTTTCTGCCATGAAGAAATTAGATTTTATACGATCATATTTATTCATTTAAAATTTTTATGGATGCTGGACTTCATTTCATACTTGGACAAGATTTTCATTTATGAAATAATAAAACAAAAATTCTCCAGTGGCTTTTTCAAGAATTTTTATAGTTTCTTAGGGTTGTTTTTTGCTTTTTGTTTTTTTTTTTGACATCTAAATATTTGGTACGTTTGAAATATATTCTAGTTCAAGACATGGATCTGAGGGTTTTTTTCCTCCCAGTGGGCTACTCAGTTGTCCCCAACACTATTTTTTTAATTGTCTATATTCCTCATTAATTTATACACTCATATCAAATTTCACTGGCAACATTCAAGTGATACCTTCTTCTAGGTAAAAAAAAAAACCTGAGTATAGACACCTCTTATGAATACCAGGGACACCTTAAATATTTGGTAACAGAGACCAACAAGAGGATTCTGGTTAAAGTGTGATCTTGTAAATCTCCCTGATTAAATCCCTTTAAAGCAATGATTAAAGAGTATGTCAAAACGTAGGGGAAATGCTTCTGATGGATGCAAATGTCAAGTGAAAAAGGAAGGATATAAACTTTACACAAACCAAGAACATGACCACATTCTGAAAACATGCATAGCAAAGAATCACATGAGCAACACACCAGAAGGATAATAGTGGTTTTGCTGGGAGGAGAGATGAGACATTCCTCCTACCTTTTTTCCCCCTGAACTCTCTGAAAGTGGTGGTATCAGTATCATTTTCAGATTTAATTTTTAATAATGGCAGACTGTCCATGTGGGTTTTTCTCCTCTGCCTCAGGAGACCTCGTTACAATGATAGTAAAGACATAAAAAGATTACAAACCTATGAGAAAAAAAAAAAAGGAAGCAAAATATCTCATGGTTAAAAAATTCCAACACGTTTTTGGGAGAGGGCAAGCTGATGGAGGAGTGGTAACAGACACCACAGAGCTGTGAAGGAAGCGACCAGGAGGCGCTAGGTGGGGTGATGATTAAAATAAAACATGTCACTTGTGGACAGGGCTCCAGACTTCCCTCCTGGGAGACGTCGCTGACTCACTGTGCGTGCCTTCCAGCCGAGACACTTAGAAGTGCTCCTGCTTCTTTTCTCCCAACTGAACAAGGAACACTGTGTTTAAGGTCTCTCGCTTCCACTTGGGGCTGTGGGGAGGTTAATTACTATTTGAGAAGGTATGTGAGCTGGTGGGATAACAGACCCAACAGGCAGGAGGAGGGCGATTACCAGTCATGAAACCCTTTAAATCCCATGATCCTCTCATGCACCCAGGAGGCCGGCACTCTGGGTTTAGAGCTGGGCAGTGCAGGTGCAGCCTCATGCAGGCTGTGGCCAAATCACTATCAGAACAGGGCAGGGAGGGCCAACTTGAAGATACGAATGGATGTGAGACTCCCAGCCAGGACACCAGCCCAGGCACATCCTTGGACAGCTAGTGACCTGTCCTCCTTAGTCCCTGTTCCTCCCCAGATCTGGAGCCCTATCTTAAGCTCTTATTTATTTTATTTTTATTATTATTGTTTTGGGCCCCACTGAGCGGCTTGCGGGATCTTAGTTCCCCGACTAGAGATTGAACCCCCGCCCTGGCAGTGAAAGTGCCTAATCACTGATGCCAAGGAATTCCCTTAAGCTCTTATTTAGAGCCCCTTGCTTTCCTGCCTTGCTCCTACTTATCAAGACAAGTCCAGTCTCCACACACTGGGAGCTCTGATGCCCTAGAACTGCTGCTCAGAACGCAACAGTCTTGTCAAGATGTTGAAATGTGGTACAATAAACTGATGGTGTTGGCACTTACATCTACTCAGGAGACACACAGACAGACAGACAGACAGACAGGCACACACACACACACATTTATATGTATTTAGCTGCACTGGGTCTTAGCTGTAGCATGTGGGATCTAGTCCCCTGCCCAGGGATCAAACCTAGGCCCACTGCATTGGGAGTGCGGAGTCTTAACCACGGGGCCACCAGGGAAGTCCCAAGGGAATGAATTCGTAGGCCCGGAAAGATATATAACTTTGAAGACCGCAATAATCATTTATTGAAAAGCCACTCTATAGGTCCGTCCCTGTCCTATACCTTATGAAAATATTAAGAAATATAACCCCTCCCTCAGAACTAGCTAGACTAGACTCCTTTTAAAGACCTAAGCTCTCTTTTCTCCATGAGGACAGGAAACATGTCTGGCTTGTTTGTGCTGTGAACTGTATTCATTTATCTAGGAAATATATACTGAGCACCTACTATGTGCTAGGCCCCGATGCAGGCACTGGAAATACAACAGTGAATGAAAACACATTATTTTCTCATTCTAGATTCTAGTATGAGAGAGAGACAATAAATCTCAGGGGAGAGTTCTCTGATAAGGAGAAGCTCAAGCAGAGACTGGAATTAGGCCAGGGAGTGGGCTATGCGGAGATCTGCAAGCAGAGGAAGCTGGAAGCACAACATCCTCAAGGGAGGATCAACCAACAGTGTATGTCGGGGGACAATATAAGGTAGAGAGAGCAAACTTGGGGTGCAGTCAGAAACGGAGGTTGGGGAGAGGGAGTGGCACGTAGGGCCTTTTAGATAAGGACTTTGTGTAAGCTTTGTATGGAAGTACAACACAGGTAGAGAAAAGTACACAAATCATAAATGTACAGCTCAATGAATTTTCACCAACTGGACCCACCCATTTAAACCTCCTTCCCAACTGAGCTACAGAACATTGCCAGCAACCCTGAAGCCTCTCCCGTGCTTCCTTTGTCATCATCCCCCCAAGGATAGCCAGGACTTCAACTTCTATTAACACAGATTCATTTTGCCTGGCTTTGAACTTCACGCAAATAGCATCATATGGTATTAGCCTTTGGTGCTGACTTTGT
Source organism: Hippopotamus amphibius kiboko (assembly GCF_030028045.1). Taxonomy (NCBI): domain Eukaryota; kingdom Metazoa; phylum Chordata; class Mammalia; order Artiodactyla; family Hippopotamidae; genus Hippopotamus; species Hippopotamus amphibius. Next base: position 47,410,946 of record NC_080202.1, on the reverse strand, counting down.
TCAGTCGATGTTATGTTCATGACATTTGTCTGTGTTGTTACATATAGTTACGGTTAGTTTTTTTCATTACTGTGTGGAATTGCACTGTGTGAAAACACTACAACTTCTCTCTCTATTCTACCATTGATCGACATTCAGATTGTTTCCAATGTGAGGGCTATTTTGAATAATACTGCTGTGAGGATTCTCATTTGTGTCTTTGGGAACATATAAGAATGCATTTCAGTTGAGTAGTATCAGGGATGGGATTTGGGGGGCATAGGTTTTGCTTTGGTAGACACTACCAAACTGTCTTCAGATTTTGCCTTTTTTTCTTTTCTTCTCTTTTTTTTTTTTTTTTTTTTTTTGGCTGCACCATGCAGCTTGCAGGACCTTAGTTCCCGGACCAGGGATTGAACCCAGGTCCCCTGCTGCAGAAGCATGGAGTCCTAACCACTGTACCGCCAGGGAAGTCCCCAGATTTTGCTTCTTAATCTGAGTGAAAAGGGAAATCATTTGAAGGTTCAAAGTACAGAAATCACATAATCTGACCTACATCTTTGAAGGATCACATCCTAGAAGTTTTTTTAAAGATTACGTTTTTCAAGTGTTCAGCATATGAAATAAAACCCAAGCTAACCAGAGCTATCACTAAAAGCGTGACTCCAAAGTTATATCTCTAGCCAGGACCTCTACTCTGAACCACAGACCCACGTCTGCATAGCCTACCTGACAACTCCGCATGGATGTCTAACAGGCATCTCAAACTTTCTATGGCCAAAACTGACTTCTTGATATTCTGCCCTGGACCAGCTCCTCCTACAGGGGTCCCACCTTAATTCACAGCAGCTCCATTCTTCAATGTACTTGGGCTAAAAACATTGGTGTTATCGTTGTCTTCTTGTATTTTTTCACACCTCATATACTACCAGCAGATCCTGAAAGCTCTATCTTCAGAATATTCCGGAACCCCTGCTCACCACACCACCCCCTGCTGTTACTTCTCTAGACCACCATCATCTCTCCAAGCCGAGACTATTGCAGTCCCCATCTAAGTGGTCTCCTGGCTTCCTATCACTCCTCTATTAAAAACATCCTGTGGCATCCCACATCACAGGGTGACAACAAAGTCCATACTATCACTCACAGATTGCAGCATGCTATGGCTCCTTTTACCTCTCTGACTTTAACATCTGTGCCTCTCCCCTCCTCACTCCATTGCAGCTACACTGGCCTTTCCCCTGTTCACCAAACAGCCCAGGCACACTTCCACCTCAGGGCCTTTGCACATGCTGCTCCCTCTGTCTAGAATGCTCTTGCCCCTCACTGCTCACTCCCTTGCCTCTCTCAAGTCTTCACGCAAAACTTCCTTTTCCAGCAAAGACTTCTCCAGTCACCTTGTTGAAACCTTCATGCTTCCCTCCCTACTTAACATTTCGTATTTGCTTTCCCAGCTTTGTTTTCTCCGCTTAGCATTTATCACTATCTTACATGCCATAATTTTTATATGTTTTATCTTGTTTATCAGCTGTCCCTACCAGTAGATTGTACATAATTGCCATGAGGACGTTGATTTTTGTGTTTTGTTTACCTCTGTAGCCTAGCATCTAGAATAGGGCTTGGCACATAGTAGGTACTTAATAAATATTGTCTGAGTGAATGAATGGATGGAAAGGATCCTTGCCCCAGATCCTTTCTTTTTTTCTTTTTAAGTGTAGGGATTTTTTTTTAAAATTTATTTATTTGGTTGCACTGGGTCTTCGTTGCAGCAGGTGGGCTCATGGGCGCCTTAGTTGTGGCATGCATGTGGGATCTAGTTCCCTGACCAGGTATCGAACCCAGGCCCCCTCATTGGGAGCATGGAGTCCCAGCCACGGCGCCCCCAGGGAAGTCTCCTGAGATCCTTCCTTGATAACCTGTGCCTGCAAAGCTGATGGCAAATAGAGGTGATTTCTAAGCAACTCCTGTAAGTTGGAGTTGCTGATAGAAACATGTTCCTTCTATACTCTCCTTTCTTGGCGTGCAGGGACCTGGGAAAAGCGGAGATGCTGATCGATATCTCTGACTGGGAAGGAAGATGGGATTAGGTACTAGAAATGAGAGGAAGGATGTCTCCGCCCGTCTGCTCCCAGCAGCAGAGGCTGCGATCTGCCTGGCAAGTTGCCTGCTCTCAGAAACAGGATGTGTTCAGAGAGGAAGTGACTGCAGACATGGTTGGAGGGGAAAAAAGCCCTGTGCCTGAGACAGAACACTTGAGGCTAGTCATTCTGGAGCCTTCCAAGGGTCCATTCCTGGGGGGTGAGTAAATTCCGCTCCATGGTCTTGCAGTGACTCACTCTGTATCTTGGGGAATGTGCGGCCCATCCCTAAGACAGGGTGAACAGGTGTTTCCTTCTTTGGGGCTCCCAGCTTGGGTGACTGATTGCTGAAGGGGAGAGGATGCTGAAACCAAGCCCACAGTCAGCTCGGGTGGGCTGTGAGATTAACCTGCTTCTGGGCCAGCATCTTCCCGGGGATGATGTGAGCGAGGAAGCGAACGCTTGGCGAAGCAGCAGGTCCTGGGGCCGTGTCTGCCACCTGGGGGAGGAATAACTCAGTGGCTGAGAGAGAGGAGACAGCACCTGAGTTAAGGCTCTGTAGGAACTGTCAAAGGGCGTAGCTTTCTAGCAAGTCATTTTACTCATCCTGATTTGAGGTCAGAGGTTAGACGGGCTAAAAGCCCACTGCCCGGGGATCTCTAGGAAAGCTACTTTCTGTGCCTTCCCCCGGGAGTGGACAAGGAAGAAAGCTTGGCCTGACTGAGCCCTGGGCCCTCATGTTCAGGTGCCCCAGCAGAGGACTCTCCCAGCTTTACTGAGGTGGTCCAGCCTCAAGACCATGGAGGCTGGGGCCTGATGTCTTATTTGGCAACCAGATGGGAAACAGTTCCCGCAGACTCTCCACAGCAGCTCTGCCCTGGTAGGCTCAAAAATTTGGACTCTGCATTTTGGCCAAAGGGCATTAATGTCATAAAACCCGTACCAGGAAACTTTTGATGAAAAACAGCTTGGCTGTTTAAGAAAAGAACCACAAACATAGAGCTCGGCATAGAAATCTGCAGATGCATCTATTCAAGTTCCCAGAAGAACCGAAAAGCAAGAAAACTCTCTCAACACTTGGCGTGACCGCAGCAATCTCCAGACGAGCTCTGGGCCTTGTGTTTATGGTCAAATGCAGTGAGTGGCTTGAAGCTTGGAATGTTATTATGAGCATTATGACTATTACAATAAAGGCTGTGGTATTTTTTTTTCTTCCTCTCTGAAAACCAAAGCAAGCACCTTTAAGTTTGTCTTTGGTAAGAGGTTAAAGATAGCAGGAGGTGTCATCCTGGTACGTTTGCCTCTAGAACACTGATTTACAGAGAAGAGCTCGTATAGTGCCAAGTGTTCTGCGACTTGCTTTTTTGCTTAAGCAATTGGTCACTGAGCATCTTTTCACGTCGCTATGTATAAATCTACACTCTTCTGTGTGCTTCCTGTAAACTGAGAAACAAAGGCATCTTCCTTGATGGAAAACACGGAGTCATCTTGGGAATAGCCTGGAGGTGGGCCCCAAAGCAGGCATCCAATCTGTGAAATTCTCTGCTAATGTTCCCACAGGTGGAGCAGAAACTGGTCCATCTTTTGTCTGAGCCCCCATTTCTGTGCGACAGCCAGAAAGGTGGGGACACCTGTAGGCTGTCTTGAATTTTCCCCTCCTGTAATTTCCCCTCACCTTACTCCAACCTCACTTTTTCCTTTCTAGAAGCTGGAGATGGAAGGCAAAGCAACTGATCTTCCTGGTAGTGTGAACAAGCCTCCTGGTTTGCCTGAGAATGAGGGTTTTTCCCAAGACTTGGGACTTTGAGTTTTTTAAAACCAGGAAGAGTCCCAGGAAAACCAGGAGGGTTAGTCACCCTATTCCCAGAATCATGGAGCGTGAGAGGAGACATAGTCAAGTTTGACTGAGTTGCTAAATATCCCCTTTTCACAGTTCTACTGAGGTCAGGTTGGAAGTTTCCGGAAGGCACACTCTCTGAGATTCGACTGGGCCTGCTTAGATCCCATGTCCACCCTGGAAACAGTCGCCAGGACAGGGGATGGATGCCTGGGAGGCAGAAGAGAACTAGCCACGAGGAAGGGGACCCACTGAGGATGCTGACCACTTCCTACTCTGCAGAGACCTCACGTGTCTGAAACCAGCCACAACCTCTCCCCAGACGCTCCAGTTTGTCCTCACGTGAAATGGCTTAATCTCACTGAGCCTCAGTTTCCTCATCTGAAAGTGAGAAGAGGATTAGAATGCAGTGACATGTGCCCAGCCCTTAGCAATATACCAAGTGCTGGAGGAATCTCTGGTGACATCTGGAGGGAGCTCCAAGGTGCCAGAGTGGAGGGCAGGGGATAGCTCAGCAGAGGGTCACGCTGTCACCACCCTCTCAGCCGGGCAGTTCCCCTTGTCTTCCCAGAGCTAGCCAGCCATTCACTCATCCTTCACTAAAGGCAGCAAGGTCAGGGGCCTTTCAGACCCTCTAGGTCCGTTTGGCTAGGGGGCGGTTTGCACAAAGCTTTGCTTGTTAACTGTACTGGACCCAGAAGGCACACTTTATAGAACACAATGTTCATGCCAGTGTCTCCAACCACAAACCCCAAGAGTCTGAATGTTGAGACACTCAGGAAGTCTGAGGGGTCCTCTCGTCTTCAGAGGTCCAGCCCAGCTCACAGGAATGGCATGCATCAAAAGGCAGGAAGTCCCTACAAGTCTGTCCCATCAGGCCACCAGACACTGGTCACCTTCCTGTGGCTGCACAAGAAGTCGAGTTCTCAAGGAGGGGTGAGGTGATCTGGGACCTTCTGGGCAGGGGTGGAACCCATGCCTGAGAAGCAAGGCCACCACAGGAAGTCAGGCTCCCCTCTGCCGATAGATGGCCTTAGAGCTGGGCCTCAGCCCCCTCATGGGATAAGTGACATTTTAGTTCCTGTTTCTTTCCCTCTCTGTTTTTCTTTTTTCTTTTCCCATACATTCTCCAAGGAAGTATCAAACATGTACTGCAACCCCCAGGAACAAGCCCCCAGAGAAATACGGAGAAGAGTGGGTGGCCCTCCTTCAAGATCTGATATATCAAAGGCCCAGGACAGTCCTAGCCCAATACTCTCCCCTGCCAGCTGCGCATCACCACTGACTTGGTGGCCCAGGGTGCCAGCTCCCTGTCCTGAGCACCCTCAGGAGAAAGAGGGAAGAGAAAGGAAGAGAAAGGAGCTGGCTGCACAGAAGAGATGGCCTGACAGGTCACAAAATCAGGCTTGGGCATGATTGTCCAGGGGAGATTTCTCTGCAGCCTGTGGTCCCGTGAAGATAGAAAGGAAAGAGAATCTCTTAGTGAGCGGAAGCAGTATCTTTGCAGAAGAAGGGAGAATAAATAACAGGTCAGCCAGGAAGACCTTCTGGCCACCTGAAGGCAACTATAGGTAAGACACACCAGCTGGTCATAGAGGTCCTGCTTAAGGCAGAAGCAACCCAGGAAGTGAAAGTAAAGAAAGCACAGGAGATCAAGACCAGGATGGGGGACTTCCCTGGTGCCACAGTGGTTAAGAATCTGCCTGCCAATGCAGGGGACGTGTTCAATCTCTGCTCCAGGAGGATCCCACATGCCGAGGAGCAACTAAGCCTGTGTGCCACAACCACTGAGCCTGCGCTCTAGAGCCCACAAGCCACAACTACTGAGCCCACATGCTGCAACTACTGAAGCCCAGGCTCCTGGAGCCCATGCTCCACAACAAAAGAAGCCACTGCAATGAGAAGCCAGCAAACTGTATCAAAGAGTAGCCCCTGCTCCCGCAACTAGAGAAAGTCTGCACTTGGCAAAAAAGATCCAACACAGCCATAATTAATTAATTAATTAAAAAAAAACCAGGATGGGAAAGAGAGGCAGAGAGGGAGGCAAATCCCTAGGGAGAGAAGGCAGTGGCATGCAGCTACTATTTGCTAAAGCCCTGTTCTAGGCCACTGAATGCTGCTAGAAGATTTAGTCATCACAGTATCTTACAGATAAGAAAACCAAGAACCACAAAGTTAAATTCTTCAGCCCAGGACCACAGGCAGGGATCAACTGAATCAGAATTTGAACCCAGGGGGCTTCCCTGGTGGTGCAGTGGTTAAGAATCCCCCTGTCAATGCAGGGGACATGGATTGGAGTCCTGGGCCGGGAAGATCCCACATGCCGCAGAGCAACTAAGCCCATGCGCTGCAACTACTGAAGCCTACGGGCCTAGAGCCCATGCTCCACAATAACAGAAGCCACCACAATTAGAAGCCTGCACACCATAATGGAGAGTAGCCCCTGCTCTCTGCAACTACAGAAAGTCTGTGCACAGCAACGAAGACCCAACGCAGCCAATAAATAAAAAATAAATTTTTAAAAATCCTCTAATAGTTCTCCATTTCAGAGCATAAGCAAGCCCTTAAAAAAAAAAAAAAAAAAAAAGGAAAGAATTTGAACCCAGGGCTGTCTGACTCCGAGGTCCAGACTTTTAATACAACTCTACACTTCATCAGTAATTGCCTTGGAGCTGCCTGCTTTGGGTCCATGCTTGATCCATGGCTGCTTCTCATTGCTTATAATTTTTAAAATAATCACCACGTAAAAGAAAATTTTAAATCAAAAGGTTAAGTCAACACATACTGAATAGTATATTAAATAGGAAATAGATTGGCTGCTGCAACAGAGAACGAAAATAACAGTGCTTTGAAGAAGCTAAGTTTCTGTCTCTGTTAGCAGCCCTTAGCTGTGGGGGATTCAGGCTCTTTCTGTCTTGTTGCTCCTCCATCCCAAAGGCATGGTTCAAGATGACTTAACCTGAGACTTCCCTGGTGGTCCAGTGGTAAAGAACCTGTCCTACAATGCAGGGGATGCAGGTTCGATCCCTGGTCAGGTAACTAAGATCCCACATGCCACAGGGCAACTAAGCCTGGGCAGCACAACTACTGAGCCCGCGTCTCCTGATGCAGCCAAAAATAAAATAGATAAATAAATAAAATTAAAAAAAAAGATGGCTCAACCCATGACATTCACATTCTAGCCAGAAGAAGGGGACAAAAGGGAGGGGAAGGTACAGCTTTCCTTTAAGGGCATAGGCTGGACGTTGAACACATTATTCCTCCTCGCATTCTATAGACTAGAACATGGTCATAATCTCAACTACGGGCAAATGGAGTATAGGTGAGCCTGACAGGAAGATCCCTTCAGCCCTTCAGGCAATTAGGGGAGTACGGCATGGTGGGTGTCTCCAGCCACAAGCAGCCTGGTGGATTACCCCAGCACACCATGCAGAAGTGCCACTTTCTTTGTGCATCATGATGTCGGGTTCCATTGAATTGTAAGGCTATAACTAGGTGGCCAAGTGTTCCGGAAAAGAAAAGAAAACATACTGGTGATATTGTATAAGGGGGATGAATATTTTTTTAAGAACTTTTATTGAGATATAATTGACATACAGTAAACTGCATGTATTTAAAGTGTACAATTTGATTTTTTTTTCTTATTAGTAATGTGTATATGGCAATCCCAATCTCCCAATTCTCCCGTACCACGTGGCGTGTGGGATCTTAGTTCCCTGACCAGGAATCAAACCTGCACCTCCTTCAGTGGAAGTTCAGAGTCTTCACCACTGGACCACCTGGGAAGTCCTGGGAAACCATCCTTTAGTTGGCTAGAAAATAAGAACAGAGAATTAAAAACCCTAAGCAATGTATTTGCCAAGTGAAGTCATTAGAGAATAGAAAATAAATTTAAATGATCAAGTAAGATTGATCTCAGGAATTCAAGGATTGCTAAACATCAAAATTGTACATATGATAATAATAGTCTTGCTGGATTTTTTTTTTAATTTACTTTTATTTATTATTGGCTGCATTGGGTCTTTGTTGCTGCGCACAGGCTTTTCTCTAGTTGGGGAGAGCGGGGGCTACTCTTCGCTGTGGTGCATAGGCTTCTCAGTGCGATGGGCTGCTCTTGTTGCAGAGCACGGGCTCTAGGCAAGCAGGCTCAGTAGCTGTGGCGCACGGGCTTAGTTGCTCCACGGTATGTGGGATCTTCCCGGCCCAGGGCTCGAACCCGTATCCTCTGCGTTGGCAGGCGAATTCTTAACCACTGCGCCACCAGGGAAGTCCCTTGCTGGATGTTTTGACCCTTCAAATCCACTCTTCACCCTTCCCCTTCCTGCTTCATGTCCCTGGTATCTAATGACCACATCAATGGGCTTCCTCACCCTGGCTTCTGATAGGCTCGGCCAATGAGGGCACGAAGGGAAGACAGAGGAAGGGAGCAAGGTTGGGGTGCTGATTCCTCCAGCTGCCTATCTGAGAGCTTGCTGCCGGGCTGCTGCCTCCCTGGACCAAAGGTCACAGCTCCTGTCAGACAGCCCTCTCCTTCTCTGGATTTCAGTCACCACTCCTGCTCTTGCCCTTTGAGGCCCAGACATGGGAAAGCTTACCACTGGTCCTTGCTGTTTTCCTCACCTGCCTTTCATTAAACTCTCCTCATATTATCCGGTTTGGATGGACTACCTGTTTCCTGCCAGTCATTGGTACCAGGGCTGGTCCAGGACGAAGGGCAGCTCCTCAAAATAGGATCCCGTGTTGAGCTGCTTATGTAATTGAGGAGAGGAACAATAACCTCTTTGATGGAGAGGTGGGCACAGAGGGGGTCATGTGTCATCAATGGCATTGGTGGCATTACCATCACTCAGCTTACTGGGGGTGGCATGGGATGAAGGGCAGGTGGAGGATAAGGCAATAGGATCTGGAATGACTTGGATACTTACATACTATGGCATAATGGTCATTATAAAGCTTGTGGAGTCAGTTGGCTTCTACTGATGTGACCAGAGAAAATATGTATGGAAAGGAAAAATTGAAAGCTGTGAATGTCAAACTGAGAATGCAATGGAAAGTGAGAAAGGCTTGGTGGCAGCTTTGAAGGAGCCCTCATTTCCTGTCTTTGCAGAGTGTATATGGCTGAAGGTTGAACCCAGGGCCTCACTCTACATATAGCATAAATGCAGCTCCAATTAAATGTTCAGGGGAGGGCACAGTAGGGAAGTGGTGGGACCCTGAGACTTAGGATGGGGACATCTGAGTAGCTGCTAACAAGGGTGAGAAGTCTGAACTCTCACATCCCCTTGATCTTCCCTTGTCATCTCAGGTAATCCTTCTCCCGTCTGGGGAACACACTCATCCCTGCCTTCAGTGAGTGCATTTAGGATGGTTGCTTCACAAAAGGGATATCCAATCTCTCATTCCTCCAGGACAAAAAGGAGTGTTAGATTCCCAACTTAGCCCAGTTGACCTACTCCAGGAGATGGCCTATACAAGGAAAGAGTTGCAGGAACTTGCCAATTCAAAGGAAGAGTCTTGGGAGCATATATGCATGGGAATGGTAAGTACAATAGCCTAAGGAGGGTAAATAAAGGTTTGATGGGGTTGAATTCCCCAACATGGATGTACCCAGGTTTGGGCATTGGAGTTTCACATGAATAATCTCCTACAATGGCTAATTCAGACTAAATTTAATTGTGACCTAAAGTTAATGAGGTTGAGATGCCAAAAATTTCCTGGCATGCTGAATGTAGAAGAGGGAGTCTGAAAGCTCAGAGAAATAGGGATGTTTAAATGAATGAACTATACGTGACCTCTCAGCCAACCATATGTCCCTTCCTCTACCTCAAGGCCAGGAGGAAATTCCCTTTACCAAGACATTTACAGAAATGTGATGGGGGCACCAGTCTTCTTCAGGGTCTCTGTGGTGACTGTTACTGTGGACTGGAGATGAGATCAAGGATGCTACAATGAGAATAGCCAACTCCAGAAGGCCAGGTGGCTGTTTGTCAGATACCACATGGCACAATTACTACTTAATAAACAACAGAGATGAATACTAATCAGACTATACTGACTTGTGGGGATCTATACTGATGACCAATTGATCACAGGGTTCCTGGGAATTAAGTAGGGGAGCAGCCTGCTAAGATGCTACCTGACACGTAAGGTAAAAAATTCCAGGTCTGGTGGGTAGAAATCTAACTCAGGTTGCCCTGGTCTCCTGTACAGTCCCCAGAGCTACCATTTCACAGACCCAGGTCCCACTGATTGAGAGAGAGGCCAAGACCTTTGAGACGAGATCTGCAATGCAGTCACAAGTTTATACTGTGACTCTTTCCCCGAACCCTCCATAGAGGTTCCCAGGGCCATTTACCAGGGTGGCTGTGCACTAGGGGAAAAGATATACCCAGGGGTTCTTAGATATTGGCTCTGAATGGATGTCTCAGGAGGCCCCCAAACACCACTATAGCCTACTGGTCAGAATAAGAACTTATAGGACTTCCTAGGTGGCTCAGTGGTTAAGAATCAGCCTGCCAATGCAGGGGACACAGGTTCTATCCCTGCTCCAGGAAGATCCCACATGCCGTGGAGCAACTAAGCCTGTGCACCACAACTACTGAGCCTGCACTCTAGAGCCTGTGAGCCACAACTATTGAGCCCATGTGCCACAACTACTGAAGCCCATGTGCCTAGAGCCTGTGCTCTGCAACAAGAGAAGCCACTGCAATGAGGAGCCTGTGCACCACAATGAAGAGTAGCCCCCCTTGCCACAACTAGAGAAAGCCCATGTGCAGCAACAAAGACCCAATGCAGCTATTAAATAAATAAATAAATTTATTTATTTAAAAAAAAAAGAATAAGAATTTATAGATACCTGGTGTAAACAGAATCCTGGCCCAAGTCCAGGGCTCTGTGGTTCCTCCCTACTCCCAGGATGCATACAAGGAAGACACAGACTTCGTGTGGTAGGCAGGTTAATGGTCCCCCGTCCCCTCAAAGACGTGAACATCCTTATTTCCAGAACCTGTGAATATGTTATTTTACAGGCCAAAGGAGAATTAAGGTAGCAGATGGAATTAAGTTCGCTAATCAGATTTCCTTGAAATAGGGAGATTATCCCGGAGAATGTGGTCCCAATATAATCACAAGAGTCCTCAAATGTGGAAGAAAGAGGCAGAAGAGTCAGTGTCAGGGTGATGCAATGAGAGAAAGACTTGACTGGCCTTCGCTGGCTTTAAAGATGAAGAGGCCACAAGCCAAGGAAGGCACATGGCCTCCAAGAGCTAAAAAAGGCAAGAAAGTGGATTCTCCCTAAGCCTTCAGAAAGGAATGGAGCCCTGTGGACACCTTGATTTTAACTCAGTGAGACCCATTTCAGACTTCTGACCTCCTGAACTGTAAGATAATCACTATGTGTTTTTTAAAATTAATTAATTACTAGGTTGTGCCAGGTGTAGTTGTGGCAAGCGGGCCCCTTAGTTGTGGCTCACCAGCTCCTTAGTTGTGGCCTGTGAACTCTTAGTTGTGGCATGCATGTGGGATCTAGTTCCCTGACTAGGGATCAAACCTGGGCCCCCTGCATTGGGAGCTCGGAGTCTCATCCACTGTGCCACCAAGGACGTCCCACTATGTATTGTTTTAAGCCACAAAATTTGTGGCAATTTGTTACAGCTGCCACAGAATAGTACACACTTAGTAAAGGACAGAATTCCCACCTTGTTGCTCTAACCCACGCAGTGAGGATATTATGGTAGGAATGGCCAGATAGAAGCTATGGAACATCCCCCATACCCAGTGCCCCATAAGTATGGATGGTAAATCAAAACCAGGACCACACCCCAATGTTCACTGCAGCACTATTTACTATAGCCAAGCCATGGAAGCAACCTAAATGCCCATCAACAGATGAGTGGATAAAGAAGATGTGGTACATATATACAATGGAATACTACTCAGCCATAAAAAAGAATGAATTAATGCCACTTGCAGCAACATGGATGGACCTAGAGATTATCATGCTAAGTGAAGTAAACCAGACAGAGGAAGATAAATATCATATGATATCGCTTACATGTGGAATCTTAAAAAGAAAATACAAACAAACTTATTTCTAAAACAGAAAGAGACTCACAGACATAGGAAACAAATTTATGGTTACCAAAGGGAAAAGGGAGGTGGGGGGAGGGCTAAATTAGAGGTCAGGATTAACATATACACACTACTGTATATAAAATAGATAACCAACAAGGACCTACTGTATAACACAGGGAGCTGTACCTGAAAATACATATGTATGTATATATAACTGAACTCTGTGCTATACACCTGAAACTAACACAATATCGTACATCAACTATACTTCAATTAAAAACAAAACTGGGAGTTCCTTGGCAGGCCAGTGGTTAGGACTCAGCGCTTTCACTGCCATGGGCCAAGGTTCAATCCCTGGTTGGGGAGCTAAGATCCCACAAGCTGTGCAGTGTGGCCAAACTAGGATCAAACCTCTAGGAAAACTGCAGTAATTAGTGCCACCATCAAAGACCTGAAAGATGCAAGGACAGCCCCTATGACACTCCTGTTTGAACAGCGTAAGCTCCAAGTGGTTATGGAGAATGTCCGGTGATTGACCCAGACATAAGCAGGGGCCAGCTGTGCCAATTATAGCTACAATTCTAGGCACTTAATGCATAGCTACTCATCAGAAAAACACTTTTCCCCTGTGCCCATTAGGAAAGAAAACCAGAAGCAGGGGCCAGTACAGATGATCTTTACTGTTTTGGCTTGGGGCTCCCTTAGCGCTCCTTTCTCTCTCATATTCTAGTCCAGAAAGCTTTGATAATCTTGATAACTCACAGACTATCATGTTGGTTCATTACATTGATGAGCTATAGGTCGTAATCACCTTAGATATCTTAGTAAACCAACACATTCCAGAGGGTGGAAGATAAACCCCACAGCCTTTCAAAGCCTACCATATTGTGAAGTTTTTAGGGTCAGCAGTCTGGAGCATGTGAGAACATCCCTTCTAAAATAAGAGAGTACACCACAGCTACTGAGCCCGCGTACTGCAGCTACTGAAGCCTGCGTGCCTAGAGCCCATGCTCTTCAGCAAGAGAACCCACTGCAATGAGAAGCCCGTGCACCGCAGTGAAGAGTAGCCCCCACTTGCTGCAATGAGAGAAAGCCAGTGCACAGCCAAAAACAAATTAATTAAAAAAATAAATAAAATCACTGTAAAGAAGATATGTAATTAATGGTTAAAGGACAAGATCTTAGAGAAATGTAGGAATAAAAAAAATCCATTGATTGCATAATTCAATACTGTTAAAAACACAAACCAATAAATATTTAGTAAAAAAAATAAAATAGGAGACAAGTTATTGCACTTTGCATGGTTCACCATGAGGAAAAAGGTGCAACCCCGGTGGACCTCTGAATTTCAGAGGCATATATCACACGTGAGCACGCCACTCTGGGTGACCTGAAGTCGGCCAGCATAGGTGGGGCTTAGAGTAAGAAAGGGCTCTCCAGCAGCCCAGGCTACAGTGCCGACTGCCCTGCCTTTGGGCCTAATGACTTAGCACACACAATGGAACTAGAAGAGCCTCTGGCCAACAGAGAGACTCTGGAGCACTGACAAGCCCCAACAGGAGAGTGACAGATGGGAGAAAGATCATGTCTTCTTCTACCAGTAACCATTCTCCACTTGAAAAGCAGCTCCTGGTTTGCTTCTGGGCCCAGGTAGAGCGTCAACACCTGATCACCAAGTCACGTGCACAGCAGCTTTCCAGCATCCCATTCTAAAATGCAGGATCCAGGCCTGAGAGGATCCAGAAGCCACAGTGTTCATATAAGCAGATGACAAGGAGCTCCTGCTGCTTCGTCATCTTCCCCTCAACCCTATACCTACGGATTCACAGCAGTTTCCTTATGATCAGTTACCAGAGGAGGAAGAAGAACCAGTAGGCCTGGTTTCTGGCTGAGTTCATACTGTATGCTGGCATCAGCTGAAGTAGACGACGATGACATCTCACTCAGGCACAGCCCTGAATGACAGTGGTAAAGGGAAACCTTCCCAGTGGGCAGAACTTCAGATCAGACAACTGGTTTGTCCACTGTGTGTGGAAAGAAAGGTGGCCTGTGATACGGATCCACACTGACTCATGGGCGGTGGCTAATGGGGTGGCTGACTGCTCGGGGGCTTAGAAAGTACAAGACTGTAAAACTGGTGACAAGAAGTTGCTGGGGAATAAACCCACACACCTATGGTCAATTAATCTTCGACAAAGGAGGCAAAACTATGCAATGGAGAAAAAGACAGTCTCTTCAGCAAGTGGTATTGGGAAAGTTGAATAGCCACATGTAAGTCAATGAAGTTAGAATACACCTCACACCATACACAAAAATAAACTCAAAATGGCTTAAAGACTTAAATATAAGACATGACACCATAAAACTCCTAGAAGAGAACATATGCAAAATATTCTCTGACATAAATCGTACCAATGTTTTTCTAAGTCAGTCTCCCAAGGCAATAGAAATAAAAGAAAAAATAAACAAATGGGACCTAATCAAATTTATAAGCTTTTGCACTAGCAAAGGAAACCATAAACAAAATGAAAAGACAACCTACGGAATGGGAGAAAATACTTGCAAATGATGCAACTGACCAGGGCTTAATTTCCAAAATATACAAACAGCTCATACAACTCAACAACAAAACAACAAGGGAACTGTATCCAATCTCCTGGGATAAACCATAATGGAAAAGAATATAAAAGAATGTAAATATATGTATAACTGAGTCACTGCTGTACAGCAGAGATTAGCACACCATTGTAAATCAACTATACTTCAATTTAAGAAAAGTTAAAAGACATAAAAAAGGGGGGGAACCCCCAAAAAAACCAATAAACAAACAACCCAACCAAAAAATGGGCAGAAGACCTACATAGACATTTCTCCAAAGAAGACATACAGATGGCCAATAGGCACATGAAAAGATGCTCAACATCATTAATTATTAGAGAAATGCAAATCAAAACTGCAATGAGATATCACCTCACACCAGTCAGAATGGCCATCATTAAAAAGCCTATAAGTAACGAACATTGGAGAAGGTGTAGAGAAAAGGGAACCCTCTTACACTGTTGGTGGGAATGTAAACTGGTGCAGCCACTATGCAAAACAGTTTGGAGGTTCCTTAAGAACCTAAAAATAGGGACTTCCTTGTCTGTCCAGTGGTTAAGACTCCGCACTTCCTCCACAGGGGCCTTGGGTTCAGTCCCTGGTCATTGAGTTAAGATCCCACATGCCTCGCGGCCAGAAAACCAAAGCATGAAACAGAAGCAATGTTGTAACAAATTCAAAAAGACTTTAAAAATGATCCACATTAAAAAAAATTTTTTTGTAAGTTTCTGGGGAGAGCTATGTGGATGGACCCTTTTGAATGGGCCCAGGATGTGAAAACATTTATGCCCCACATATATGCCTAACAAGAGCCACGTATATGCCCATAAATGAGATGGGTAGGATGACTCACCCCGTGGATGTCATTTGGGCGCTTTTCCCAGGCACCCCAGTGTTTCCTCAATGCCCATGGCCAAAGTGGCCATGGCAGACAGGATGGAATCGATGCCTGGATGCAACAACATAGACTTGCCCTTATCCAAGCTGACTGGACTGCTGCTGCTACTGCTAAGGGCCCTTTCTGCAAACAGAGGTCAACACTGATCTCTCAATATGGCATCATTCCTGGGGTGGAGAGACCAGCCAGCCACCTCATAACATGTTAATCACATGGGACTCCTTCCATCATGGGCAGGGCTGTGCTTTGTCCTCACAGGAACTGATGTGTATTTCAGATTCAGATCATCTTCCCTGCTTGCAGTGCTTCTGCGAATACCATCATTTGTGGGTCTACAGACTAGCTTATCCATCACTGAACACTTCACACAATGTCATCTCCAACCAAGGGACACTTTTTTTAATATAAATTTATTTATTTATCTATTTATTTATTTATTTTATTGGCTGTGTTTGGTCTTTTTTACTGTGCGCGGGCTTTCTTTAGTTGTGGTGAGTGGGGGCTACTCTTCGTTGTGGTGTGCAGGCTCCTCATTGCCGTGGCTTCTCTTGTTGTGGAGCATGGGCTCTAGGCGCGTGGGCTTCAGTAGTTGCAGCACATGGGCTCAACAGTTGTGACTCAAGGACTCTAAAGCGCAGGCTCAATAGTTGTGGTGCATGGGCTTAGTTGCTCCGCGGCATGTGGGATCTTCCTGGAGCAGGGATCGAACCCACGTCCCCTGCACTGGCAGGCAGATTCTTAACCACTGCGCCACCAAAATCTTGGATGAACATGACATCTGAAAGGTTCTCATATGGGTAGCTGGGGCTAGATCTTTGTGTCTATTTTAAGGGACCTTAAGATACAGAAGCAGCTCTTTGCTCCTGAAGATAAGCAGCAGAACCCAAATCTCTGTTTGCTGTCAATGTCAGTGAGCACGAATGTGACGTTCTGGCCAACTTGGCTAACTGTGAGGCTGTCCACATAGGAGGGGAAACAAAACTTGGTCAAAGTCTGTGGAACGTCCTGGTCCCTGCAGTCCTCCGGGAATTGCCTCTGCCCCTCAGGATCTGAAAGAGTGCCACCTGTCCTAGGATAGGCCACCTCAACATACACTTCAAAGGTGGTCTCTGGGGTTTGCTTGATCCTGGAGCCCATGGTCCCCGGGCCTCCTCATGGGCCCGCGGGCCCCCCTCGGCGCTGTGTTGCCCACCTGCCCGCGGCCGACCGGCCTCCCTCCGGCGCTCTCCCTGCCTCAAGAGACACTTTTAATGCCAAAGAAGTACCTCAATGGGCTCACATCCACAGAATTCACTAGTCTTAAGACATGTCCCACCATCCAGAAGCAGCTGGTTTGGAAAAGAGTAGAAAAGATTACTGAAGACTCAGTCACAGGGTCAGCTAGGAGACAACACCCAGTGCGGTAGACGTGTTGGCCTGCTAGATGTGACTCATGTCTTTAAAAAGCTGCCAATACTTAGAGTTGTCTCCTTGGAAACTAGAAAGCACAGGTCTCAGAAACAGGAGTCGCAGGTAGGAATGGCCACTGTCACTCTTATACCTAATCATACACTTGAAGAAGCCTTGCTTTACCTCCCTTTGGCCTTGGAATTGGGGGTTTGAAGGTTCTAGTGCTTGAGGTGCTGACTGTTTCCACTAGGGAATTGTTCCACCATGCTCATGGTTCTGAGAAACTGGAAGCTGAAACTTCTCCCTGGCCATTTGGGGATCCTCGTGCTGCTAAACCAGCAGGCAGAGAAGGAGATCCCTCTACTGGCTTGGGTGATCGATTCTGATTTCAAGGGAAAATGTGATTTCTGCTACATAATGGAGGGAAAAAAGGACCATGCCTGGAACCCGGGAGGTTCACTGAAGTGTCTCCTAGTTCTTCATTTCTCAGGGATACTGATTAATGAAAGACTGTGGTACCCCACAAGGACCCAACCACCAAGGACTCTGATCTCATCAAATAAAGACCCTGTCCAGTGGAGCTGGTAGAAGCTTAGGGGACAATGGAGTGAGTGGTAGAAGCTGGAGGCTCTGAGAGCAACTTGGGCCTCATGACCTGTTACACAGACTGGAGCTGTCGCCTTTTTTTTCCTCTCCTTTAGCTTATATGAAGAAGAGTTTAGGGACTTCCCTGGTGGTCCAGTGGTTAAGAATCCATCCTGCAATACAGGGGATGCGGTGTGATCCCTGGTCAGGGAACTAAGATCCCACATGCCACGGGACAACTAAACCCACGCGCCATGACCATGGAGCCCACGTGCCCCTAGAGAAAAAGCCTGCACACCACAACTAGAGAGAAGCTCACACCACAACTAGAGAGAAGCGCCACAAGGAAAGATCCAGCATGCCACAACTAAGACCTGAGGCAGCCAAACGAACAAACAAACAAATAAATAAAAGAACAGTTTAAGTTTCAGGTGAGAGTGGCAATAGGACCACATTGACTTCACTATGCAATGACATCATATTAATATTATTAATAATATTAATGAGACTCAGCGCGCCCCCTTAATTGGAGCCACTCATTTCTCAAAGGATGAAGGGAGAGTGTCTGCTGAAAGGCAAAAGTTGCCAACTGGAAGGGTATCTTCTGTTTGCCGCCTCCTCCCAATTCACTTTCCGTCCTCCTCTGTGTCATAGCAGGGTGCCCTGTGTGAACTGTAACAATGGGGCCCCTCACCTCTGGTGACCACTCGTGACTGACCAAAGGGAGTACTCACAAGCGATGGGAGAGTGGGTTTAGAAGACATGTTCCCTTTTCTCCCTCCCTGAAGTGTCACTGTAGATTGGCCTCATCCCTCTACCAAACGCCCTGCAAATTGCACAATCGAGGGGCCCAACCCGCACAGCCTTCTCTACATCTACATCGCAGTAACTGCCCCTCTTCTTACCCCTCCGCATCTAAAGGCAGTAAAGGCTGCCCAGTGTTCCTAATCCTGGTGACCTCTATGACTGCCCCACGCTGTGGTGGTTAATTGTATGTGTCAACTTGACTGGCCTTAGGGATGCCCAGAAAGCTGCTAAAACATGATTTATGAGTGCGTCTGGGAGGGTGTTTCTGGAAGAGATTAGCAATTGAATCTGTAGACTGAGTAAAGAAGGTGACCCTCACCAACGTGGGTGGGCATCATCCAATCCATTGACAGCCCGAATAGAAGAGAAAGGCAGAGGAAGGGCCAATATGCTCTCTCTCTGTTGAGCTGGGACATCCGTCTTCTCCTGCCCTCAGACATTGGCATCCCTGGTTCTCAGGAATCCTCTTTGGACTTGGACTGGGACTTATACCGCTGGCTCCCGTGCTTCTCAGGCTTTGGGGTTTGGACTGGAACTTACACCAGTGGCTTCTCTGGGCTTCCAGCTCGCAGATGGCAGATTGTAGGACTTCTCAGTCTCTATACTGCACGAGCCAATCCCTCATAAGAAACCTCTTTCTATATATCTCCATATCTATCTGTATATCTATCCTATTGGTTCTGTTTCTCTGGAGAATGCTGACTGATACACACACCTTTGTAAATAATCCCTTTATTAAACTCCCCTCTAATTGCACAGTTGGAGTGTGTCATTTGTTTTCAAGCGGGACCCTAACCAATATAATAGCTTATATCATACAGCACATTTTATATGCCAAGTATT
Organism: Hippopotamus amphibius kiboko; assembly: GCF_030028045.1. Lineage (NCBI taxonomy): Eukaryota > Metazoa > Chordata > Mammalia > Artiodactyla > Hippopotamidae > Hippopotamus > Hippopotamus amphibius. Next base: position 47,391,859 of record NC_080202.1, on the reverse strand, counting down.
GGTAATAAGAACTTTACATCCATCAACTCATTTAATCCTCCCTGGAACCCCATGAAGTAGCTACTGTTGTTATCCATAATTTACAGGTGAGAAACTAAAGTACAGAAAAGTGAAGTAACTTACTCAGGATCACACAGCTACTGACCTAATGAAAACTGGTTCCAGAATCTATGCGCGTAACCATTGCACTAATTTGTATCCCTTAATGACTAAGCTAGCTAGTGGGGACTTCAGTTTATAATTGCAGTAGGCATTTCTCTTTTTTTTTGGCCACCCAGCCTCTGAACCCTCTTCCCATGTATTCAGGGTCCAAGCATATGACCTGGGCTCTGCCATTCGAAAACATCCAGCCCAGAGTTGCATGGCCATGAGTAACTCCATCCTTAGTGACACAGGATAAAGTTCTTGGCTTAACTGTGGCAGTGCTGCTGGTGGGTTCACCAGCATGTAGTGCTTGAGGTGTCAGCAATGCATCTAGAACTCAAAGGACTGGTCCTACGATTCTGAGAGAGGCCATTTTTCTGCCTAAATCAGCTAGAGTTGATTCTTGCATCCTGCAACAAGGAACTCTGATTGGTGTTCTTGTTTGTTCTCTATTTCTCTATGTTTGACATATTTCATAATAAAGAAAATGAATGTAATCTACCACATTAACGGACTAAGGAAAAAATAATCATCTCAATAAAAGCAGAAAAAGCATTCAATAGCATTCAACATTTGTAAATAATAATAACCCCATAGGAGACCAGAGTAGCTGCCAACTTCCTTAGCCTGATGAAATTTTCTATCAACATGTTTAGGAAAAATAATGAAAATGCGGAAAGTCTTCTCTGAGACCAGAAAAAGAAAATGAAAGCCCATTGTCAGTAACTCTTTTTAACATTGTATTGGAAGGTCTAGCCAACTCAATAAAGATAAGAAGAAGAAATTAAGAGGTATGAGAATTAAGATGGAAGATACAAACAGCATTTATTTGCAGAAGATATGACAGCTACATAGAAAACTCCAAGAGAATCTTTGGACAAAACACTAGACTTAAAAGAGTTGAGAATGGACTTTTCTGGTGGTGCAGTGGTTAAGAATCCACTTGCCAATGCAGGGGACACGGGTTCAAGCCCTGGTCCAGGAAGATGCCACATGCTGTGGAGCAACTAAGACCATGTGCCACAACTACTGAAGCCCGCATGCTGCAACTACTGAAGCCCGCATGCCTAGAGCCTGTACTCCACAACAAGAGAAGCCACCGCAATGAGAAACTCACGCACTGCAATGAAGAGTAGCTCCCGCTCGCCGCAACTAGAGAAAGCCCGCATGCAGCAACGAAGACTCAATGCAGCCAGAAAGAAAGAAAGAAAGAAAGAAAGGGAGAAAAGGAAAAAGAAAAATTTGGCCACGGCTAGTAAAAATCAATAGTGAATAAATCCTCCAATCCGGCAATTTGCTTCTGGATTTACACCATATCCAAAGTCTCACTCACTTACCCAAAGAGGGAGAAACATGAATGTCCATTGCAACTCTGTAATAGCAAAGAAACTGCAAACAACTCAATTATCCATCAATAAAATACTGAATAAATAAATTGCAGTAGAATTGTACAGTGAAATACCATGCAGAAGCTTAAAAAAAAAAAACTAGAGCTACATCACGGGTAAATTTCAAAAACATAAATTTGAAAGCATGCTGAAGTATAATATACACATGATGTAATTAAAATAGAGTTAATACATAGCTCAAACAGGAATTCCATATATTATTTGTGGATGTTATATATATTGTAGAATTATGAAGACACCATAGAAATTCAGGAGAGTAGTTGGAGGAAAGGAAACAAGATTGGTGAGAGTTACACTGCAGGGTAATGGTAACAAACTCTATCTGCAATGCTTCATTTCCTTAAAAGTAATAAATTGGGAGCAAATACAGCAGTATGTTAAAAGTTACTGAAATAGATAGTAGATGCAGAGGATAGTATATTAAACTCTGAACTTTTGCTTGAAATGTTTAACAATTTTTTTACATGGAGCCCTTTTTTGCAGAAATTGACAGGCTGACCCTAAGATTTATATAGAAATGGAAGGGACACAGAACAGCCAAAATAATCTTTAAAAAAAACCAAAAACAAAAAACAAAAAAGAGGACTTCCCTGGTGGCGCAGCAGGTAAGAATCCACCTGCCAACACAGGGGACATGGGTTGAAGTCCTGGACCGGGAAGATCCCACGTGCCACGGAGCAACAACTACTGAGCCTGTGCTCTAAAGCCTGCGTGCCACAACTACTGAAGCCCGTGTGCCTAGAGCCTGTGCTCCACAGCAAGAAGAGCCACCGCAATGAGGCGCCTGCTCACTGCAACAAAGAGGAGCCCCCACTTGCCACAACTAGAGAAAGCCCACACAGCAACAAAGACCCAACACAGCCAATAAATAAATAAATAAATTTATTTAAAAAAAAAAAAACCCAAAAAAACATAAAGTTGGAGGACTCACACCTCCCAATTCCAAAACTTACTACAAAGCTACAATCATCAAGGCAGAGCCCTACAGGCACAAGGATAGACATATAGATCAAAGGAATAGAACTGAGGGTCCGGAAATAAACCTTACATTTATGGTCAACTGACTTTCAACAAGGGTCCCCAGACAATTCAGTGGAGAAAGATTAATCTTTTCTATAAACGGTGTTGGGACGACTAGACATCCACATGCGAAAGAATGAAGTTGGACCCCCTACCTCACACCACATATAAAATTTAACTCAAAATGGATCAAAGACCTAACTATAAGAGCTAAGGCAGTAAAACCCTCAGGAGAAAACATAGACATAAATCTTTGTGACTTTGGGTTAGATAATGATTTCTGAGATATGACACCAAAAGCACAGCAATAAAATTAAAAATAGATACATTGGAATTCATTGTAATATAAAACTTTTGTTCTTCAAGGACACTATCAAGAAAGTGAAAAGACAGCCCACAGAATGAGAGAAAATACTTGCAAATCATATTCCTGATAAAGGCCTAGTATGCAAAATATACTAAGAATGCTTACAACTCAAAAATAAAATGACAAATAATCCAATTAGAAAATGGGTGAAGGATCTGAATAGACATTTCTCCAAAGAAGATATACCAGTAGTCAATAAGCACATGAAACATACCCACAATATTAAGTCATTAGGGAAATGCAAATCAAAATCACAATGAGATACCACTTCACACCCACTAGATGGCTACAGTCAAATAGATGGATAACAAGAAGTGTTGGTAAGGATGTGGAAAAACTGGAACCCTCATCATTGCTAGTGAGGATTAAATAGTGCAGCCACTTTGGGAAATGTTTGACAGTTCCTCAAAATTTTAAGCATAGAGTTGCCCCATGACCCAGCAATTACACTTCTGGCTATATACCCAAGAGAACTGAAAACATATGTCAGCATAAAAACTCATGCACACTGTTCATAGCAGCACTATTACAATAGCCCCAAAATGGAAATAATCCAAATGGCCACTGACTGGTGAATGGATAAACAAAACGTGATATATTCATATAATAGGAATATTATTTGGCAATAAAAATAAGTGAGGAACATATCTCAACAAAGCTGCTGAAAATTTTTTTAAATGTTAAAGCTAAATAAATAAATAAGGAACTGATACAACATGGATGAACCTGGAAAGAATTATGCTCAGTGAAAGAAGCCAGACACAAAAGTCCACATATTGTATGATCCCATTTGTATGAAATGTGCAGAAGAGGCAAATCCATAGACACGGAAAGCAGATGAGTGGTTGCCTATAGCTGGGGAGGAGGGGTAAACGGGGAGTGACTGCTAATGGGTATGGCGTTTCTTTGGGGAGTGAAGAAATGTTCTGAAATTAAATAGTGGTGATGGTTGTATAACTCTGTGAATAGACTAAAAGTACTGAATCATACACTTCAAAAGGGTCAATTTAATGGTACATGAATTATACTTTGATTGAAAAAAACCCCACAACGCATGGGACTTCCATGGCGGCGCAGTGGCTAAGCCTCTGCAATTCCAATGCAGGGGGCCCGGGTTCGATCCTGGTCAGGGAACTAGATCCCACATGCTGCCACTAAGTGTTCACATGCCACAACTAAGACCTGGCGCAACCAAATAAATAAATAAATATTAAAAAAAAAAAAAAACACAAGAATTTGTTGAATTGATTAAAAAAAAAAAAAAAACACATTGCAGATCCTACATTAGAGTTTGTAGGTTGCTCTTTTCCTATCCCCTTCTCCCCTGGAGGTGGCTCAACACAGCATACAGGTGTGTGACTTAGAGGTTGCTCAGATGCTTGTCCTCCCTGGGAGACCATGAGGAAATGAAGCTGGAGCCCTGTGTCCGAAATCCAGTCTTATAGGCTGCTCTGTGGCATCAGGAGTGTTTGCCACTTTATCCTATATCCAGCAAAACACCTGCTTGATTGCAGGAAACAGATGAGCTCTGGAGTGCATTCAATGGTTTAAAAAGTTACTCCATGTTTTAGACAGCATCATTGCCTTGAATGTACGAATAAGACCCCTCTAGGCACGTCACGATAATTGATGGCAATTGCTTTCACTCGTTCTGCAGGCTGATCTGAATACAGTTGCATTTCAATTATCTAAACTATTTGTAAATAAAAATATGCGTATTTCATGTGTGTGTGTATTCATTCACTTATCCATCCATCTAACAAATAGATGTACCTAATAAATGAGCACCAACTACTTGCCAGGCACCATTCTAGGCACTGGGGAGATGAGATGAACAAAGGAGAAAAAGCCCCGACTCTAATGGAGATTATACTCTGTTCGGGGAGACCGAAAACGAACACAAATCATATAAAGCAGGCAGTATACTGTCTGTGCTATACTGTCAACCAGAGCAGGTTGAGGGGATCAAGTATCCGCATAGAAGACAGGACATTCATGGTTGGCTTCTCCGATAGGGTGACCCTCAGCAGAGATCTGGATGAGAGGCGTGGGGAACAATATAACACACATTGCATACACCAAAAAGCACAAACACCCTGAGGTGAGAGCAAGCTTGGTGAGTCTGATCCACAGCAAGGAGGCTGGAGTGGCTGGAACCGAGTGAACAAGGGAGAGGGAGGGTGGAAGATGCAGCTGGGGAAGATGCTAGGTGCCAGCCATGGCTAGATGCCACCATCCGGACTTGGCTTAAATACAAGGTGAGACGGGAGGTTGATGGAGGGTTCCAGGCAGGGAAGCCATACGTTCTGCTTTGTATGAAGGGGCTCATGTGACCCTGCAGAGGATGGAGTGTAGAGGGGCAGGAATGGGGGCAGGGGGGCACAGCTTTCTATGTACCAGCACAGATAAAAGTCAGATGGATACAGAGCCAACTCTCAGAGCAGTTACCTCCAAGTAACATTTAACTTTCTATCCTTCTCTATAGTTTGGGTTTGTTATAAGGGGTATGCATTAATTTGGATGTTAGAATACAGATGTTTTAAAAGGTAACCTCTCATCTGGAGGGGATATTAAATGATGCAGCTACTGCGGAAAGCAGTACGGTGGTTCTGCAAAATGTTAAGCACAGGGACTTCCTTGGCAGTCCCGCGGTTAAGACTCCACGCTTCTGAAGCATGGGGCGAGGGTTCGATCCCTGGTCGGGGAACTAAGATCCCACATGCTGCATGTGCAAAAGAAGGGGAAAAAATGGTAAGCATAGAATTACCATATGATCTAGCAATTCCACTGCCAGGTATATACCCCAAAGAACTGAAAGCAGGGACTCAGATATTTGTAAGTTAATGATCACAGCAGCATTATTCAAAATAGCCCAAAGGTACGAGTAGAAACAACACAAATGTTTTATCAAGAGATGAATGGATAAACAAAATGAGGTGTATATATACAGTAGAATATGACGGCCTTAAAAGGGAATGAAATTCTGATACATGCTACAACATGGATGAAACTAGAAAGCATTATGCTAAGTGAAATAAGCCAGATTCGAAAGGACAAATATATGATTCCACTTACATGAAGTACTAAGAATAGGCAAATTCATAGAGACAGAAAATATAACAGAGATTAATAGGGGCTGGGGCAGGGAATGGGGTGTTATGTTTCATAGGTTCAGAGTTTCTCTTTGGGATGATAAAAAAAGTTCTGGAAATCGATAGTGGTGATGGTTGTACAACGTTGTAAACGCACTTAATGCCAGTGAATTGCACACTTTAAAATGGTTAAAATGGTCCGTTTTAGGTTATGCATATTCTACCACAATTTTAAACATCTGAACAAAAAGAAAGACAATAACTGTTCAGAAACAGTTAGGAGACAAATCCCCTTTCCCTGCATTTACCAAAGAAGGGTGACATTTAAAGATGGTGGGGAGAAATCTGCATAAACGCTGTCCAGGACGCAGACACTGGGCTGAATGTGTTTTTACAAGATAATGACATCATACGTCTAAAACTCTCCTCTATTAAGAAAGAATGCCTGTGATGTGGTCTAGAGCAGCACAGCACTGTCCAGCAGAAATACAATGTGAGATGTGTATAATTTTACATTTCTAGTAGTCACACTAAAAAAAAAACTGGGTGGGGGGATTTATTTTTACAAAATATTTGTTTAACCCAGCATATAGAAAATGCCATCTCAGCTTGTAACTAATATGAAAAATCAGTAATGAGATATTGTACATTCATTACTTTTTTCATATTATGTCAAGAGCAGAGGTGTGTTTTGCTCTGGCCGTGCATCTCAGTTCAAACGAGCCACATTTCAAGGTCAAGGGCCATATGTGGCCAGTGGCTTCCATACTGGAAAGCTCCAGGCTAGTATGAGGGGCAAGATTCTGAACCAGCACTCGGTCCCCTGGCTTCCTGCCCAGCTTCAGCACTAACAACCGTGGGATCTGTGGAAAGTGCCTTAGTAGCTGTGGATCTCGGTCCTAGTCCTGAGAAGTTCCTAATAAAATGGAGTTAAGAGTTCACCTGCCTAGATCATAAAGTTATTGGAAGATTCTAGCAAGACAACATACAACTATAAAGGTTCATACAGTTGTGATATCTGATTGAATCTATTTATCAATACCAAAATGCAATATATAACAATTACAGTCTTAGGTAATCATAACCATAGGCAAGATAAACACTTCCGGATAGGAATTCCCTGACTGTCCAGTGGTTGGGACTCTGCACTTCCACTGCCTGGGGCACAGGTTTGATCCCTGGTCAGGGAACTAGCATCTGTGTGATGCAGCCAAGAAAATTAATAAATAAAAATAAAATTAAAAAAAAAGAAAACTTATGGACAAGTGAACTTAGGGGGAGGTATGCAGGGAGGGTAGAAGGGAGAAAGTCATGGTATTAAGCACCCATAGACAACTCCAGACTAGTCTTCTCCAGGAAAAGAAACCCCAAAGCCACAGTCACTGACTTGTGAGTGCGTGGAGCCCGAGAAGCACGTGGTCATAGTTGCTCTGCAAGTGGATTTTCTTCCAGGCTATAAGATGCTATTTCTCAAAGGAAGGAGCTCAGAGCTTCCTTGTTTATGAATTTATTTTTCAGGGGTGGGGTGATTTAAAGAGCCGGAGCTGTTTCCTGACAGTGTACACTGAGCCAGCCTGGAAGCCTCAGGCCCCAGCCGGGCTGACCACGAGCCAGACCCAGAGTCAGCTTCGTCCCACGCTTCCTGTCGGGTCCAGCAGCCCGAGTTTCCTGGTGACCCTTTCTTGCACCCAGCTGATTCAAAGGCCTGGCAAGACCTGGTGCCAGCCAAGAAAATCTGAGGCAGCCAGGTTTGTTATTCCAAATCTCTAACCCTGCAGACCTGTGTGCTTGGCTAGCAAATAGAAAGTTACAACAAGGATGCGTGTGACAGCCGTGATTTATAAGACAAGTAGGCAAAAATCCCTGCATGACCAACCTTCCAAATGTCAGGCCATTCCAAATTTAATGAACTTAACTAGTATAGTAAAATAACAAAAATGATGCAAATGATACAACCATTCTAGAAAACAGTCTGGCAGTTTCTTACAAAGTTAAATATACACTTACCATAAAGATCCAGCAATTGCACTCCTGGGAATTTATCCCAGAGAAACGAAAACTTGCATTCACACAAAATCCTACATGGCAATGTTTATAGCAGCTTTATTTATAATAGTCCTGTATTAGTCAGGGTTCTTCAGAGACACAGAACCAACAGGGAGAGAGGTTGAGAGAGAGAGAGAGAGTTATCATAATGAATTGGCGCACATGATCACGGAGGCTGACAAGTTCCAAGTTTTGCAACTGGGGAACCAGAGACAGAAGAGACCCAATGGTGTAGTTCCAGTCTGAGTCCGAAGGCCTGAAACCTAGAAAGAGCTGATATTTCAGTTTGAGTGTAAAGGCAGGAAAAATCGATATCCCAGCTCAAGGCACGTTAGGCAGGAGGATTCCCTCTTATTTGGGAGAAAATCAGTCTTTTTGTTCTATTCAGGCCATCAACTGATTGAATGAGGCCCACCCACATTCAGGAGGGCAATCTGCTTTACTCAGTCTATCAGTTGTTAAACTCATCCAAAACACCCTCCCAGAAACACCCAGAATAAAATTTGACCGAATATCTGGGCACCCTGTGGCGCAGTCAAGTTGACCCATAAAATTAACCATCACAAGTCAAACACTGGAAACAAGTCAAATCTTCTTCAACAGATGAATGGATAAACAAGTTGTGGTCCAGCCGTGCAGTGGAATACTACTCAGCGATAAAAAGGAATGAGCTGTTGATACACAGAACAACTTGAGGGGATCTTAGGACTTTGAGTGAAAAAGCCAGTCTCCAAAGTGTACATACTGGAGGGGATGGATATGGTACTTATCTTGATTGTGGTAATCATTTCATGATGCCTACATACACTAAATCATCACAGGTGCACCTTAAATATGTACAATTTTAATTTGTCAATCGTACTTCAATAATGCTGCAAAAAAAAAAAAAAGATTAAGCTCTGCCCTTCAGGCTGGTTTTGTTCCTTTTTTGCCTATTATAGATTTATATTTTAAAATAGCTCTTTTTGGGACTTCCCTGGTGGTCCAGTGGTTAAGACTCCATGCTTCCACTGCAGGGGGAATGGGTTCAGTTCAAACTAAGATCCCACAAGCTGCACAGTGCAGACAAAAAAAATGTAGAATAGCTCTTTTTAATGTGTTCATTGCAAAAAAAGTTACATACTTTGATTCTTGAAGTGACAAAATTTTAGTGATAGAGAATAGATCAGTTGTTGCCAGGGGTTAGGGCTAAGAGGAGGGTGTAACCAGTAAGGAATAACATGAAGGAGTTTCTTAGTGGTGATGGAATAGTTCTGTATCCAGATTGTGATGATAGCTACTTAAATCTGCACATAAAATTTCATAGAAATATATGCCCCTAAAAAAGGGGTCTATGGGGTTTTTTTTAATGATGATGAGTACCTATTCAGTTAATATCATGTTCCCAGTGCTACTCTTGCAACTTTACATACATTTCACATGAAATTGACAGTAACACTGTAGATAAACACTACTGACCCATTTTAAAGAGGAAGAAACAGATGCTCAGAGACTGTAAGTACCCACACATAATCAGGACTTAAACCAAATCTGTCTGACTCCAAGCCTTTTGCTCTTTCCCCTGCCTGCCTCCAGTAACCCCCTAATCCATAAGTGAACTCCAAAGAATGTGCTTCCATCGCTCACACAGTAGATCATTCCGGCCCTGATGTCATCCCGAGCCACAGCTGAGCATCCTACACGTGTCCTTCTCACACACCCTGAACCCCTCGCAGCTGCAGCCAGGTCCTGAGATTAATACAGAAAATCCTCTTCTACGAAGAGGCGGTAAGAATTAGCAGAGAGATGAGCCCATTGAAGAGTAAACTACACGACAAGTCCAGACAGGCACATGGCTCAGCCCAGAGTCAGGGGTCCCAGAGGAAAGGGAGCAGCTTTCCTCCATAAACCTCACTTAGCTGGTGACTGGCTTTTTAAGGGTGTGTGTGTGTCTCCTGCAGGATGCCTCCCTGACTCCCTCTAGGCTGAGCTAGGAGGCCCTACTTCAATGCTCTCATCAACAGCGTTTATCAGGGACTTACCATATGATCCTAGAATCACTAGTGTGTATGTTGATAATTTGGGAGCCTAGCACAGAACTTGGCCTGAGCAGGGCCTCAGCAAGTGTTTGTTGAGTGAATAAATGAACCGAAAGAATCTAACACAGGGGTTGTGGACTCAAATGCCTTCAGAAGTCAGGCAGACAGGGACGTCCCTTGGTGGTGCAGTGGTTAAGGATCCACCTGCCAATGTAGGGGACACGGGATCGATCCCTGGTCCCGGAAGATCCCACGTGCCACGGAGCAACTAAGTCAGAGTGCCACAACTACGGAGCCTGTGTTCTAGAGCCCATGGGCCCTCATGCTGAAGCCACCGCAATGAGAAGCCTACACACCGCGACGAAGACCCAACACAGCTAAAAAAAAACCAACCAAACAAAAAAAAACAAGTGATTGAGGTTGAGGGTGGCGAGTAGCAGAGAGTGGTGAGGACTACAGTGAAATGGAGCTTGTGCGCCATGTCTAAAGGGGCAGCCGCTACTCAGCTCCAGCTACTTGCTGCCGTGGGAGAATGGCGTCTCCCATGGACCATCTATTGCCTCAACTGATTTTTCAAGAGAAGCCCAAATCCGGACTTTTAGGATGAGCTCCTGATTTTTTCATGTTGTGAACTGATTTTAAACTTTTTCAATTAAGTGAGGGCCAAACAAAACACAAATGCTGGTTGACCACTGCCCAGAAGACAATGTTTAGAACCTCTACTCTGAAACTTAGGGTGGTCTGGAGTTTCTGATGCAGTAATAGTGACTTTGCTGATAACTGCTAGACCAAGAGGTCAAGAGCAGGCAAAGGAAAGCCAGTGTCACAATATCCATAAACCAATTCCATCTGGATGACCTCCTCTGTAGGCATCCCACTGGGAGAAGCCCACAGAGCAGGCAGAAACTCTGAAGGCCAGCGAGGAGGGTGCGGGGAACTTTGTGACTGTTAGCTGGTTTGGTTATAGGATTCTTGCATAAGTTGAACCCTCATGGAAAATGCATCTTTTCTGAATGATCAGATTATTTTCATCCCGGCGCTGGAGGCAAGAAGACCAGACAATCTCATCTAATGAACAAAAGATGGTCTTGTCAGATCTGTTTAAAGAGGGAATTTAAGACAGGACTGAACAGGGCTCTGAGGAAGAGACCACGGGTGGTGAATCACCCTGGCTGAAAGACCTAATATGGGTGTAAAGTCTCCCCACAACCCACCCTTCGCTTCAACAACAGGGACCTTTTTTCACCTCCCTCACTGGCCAGTTCTTCCTCTCAAACAAGGGAAGTGGCATGAAGCTCAGGATGGCCCAGTTTCAAATCCTCCCTCCACCACTTACTGCGGTGTGACTTTTGGTAGATGACAGCTTTGGAATCTAAGTTTTCTCCATCTTTAAAATGTAACTGATACATGTTATAGCACACATCCCTTGATAAGCTATAAAAAAGAAGGGCACTTCATCTCGTTGGTATTCTTTCCCAAAAATCTACATCCCCAGTCTCACCATGAGAAAACATCTGACGAGCTCAAACAGAGGAACATTATACAGACCGTCTGAGTGGGCGCTTCAAAAGTGTCCAGATAAAGAAAAACAAGGCTCGACAGAAACCATCACAAATGTGGGGAGACTGTGGAGACGGAACAACTCAGTCCCATCTGAGTTACAGTGCAATGTGTTACCTGGGGCATTGTGGTACCTGGGGCGTCATCACACCTGGGATTGGATGCTGGGAGGGGAAAAGGCCATGAGTAGAACTGGTAAGACCTGAATAAAATCTGTAGTTGAGTTGTTTTTTTCTTTTAAGTTTTTTTTTTCCCTGTGGACCATTTTTTTAAAGTCTTTATTGCATTTTTGTTACAATATTGCTTCTGTTTTATGTTTTGGTTTTTTTGGCTGCAAGGCATGTGGGATCTTAGCTCCCCGACCAGGAATTGAACCCATACGCCCTGCATTGGAAGGTGAGGTCTTAACCACTGGACCACAGGGAGGTCCCCCTGTAGTTTAGTTTTTTATTTATTTATTTATTTTTTATTTTTTTTTTTTTGGGCACACGGGCTTAGTTGCTCCGCGGCATGTGGGATCTTCCTGGAGCTGGGATCGAACCCGTGACCTCTGCATTGACAGGCGGATTCTTAACCACTGCGCCACCTAGGAAGCCCTAGTTTTTTAAATCATGGGACTAATAGCTCTTCCTCTTCAAGTGCCTTTCCCCTTCCTCTACCTTTCCCCAACAATTCAGTCCTAAAACTTAGTTGGGACAGAGCAAGGTGGGCGTCCACCATGGAAGGAGGCTGGGAGCCATGGTGTCCCAGGGTGGGTGTCCACGTAGGGCGGAACCTGACATGAGGAGTCAGAGCCCGAGCAGGGTGAGAAGAGCGTCCACCCAGCAGTGGCCTGGGATGAGGAGTCAGAGGCCAGCAGCGAGAGGAAAGCACAGCTGCTAGAGAAGAGAGTGACAAACGTGGAAGGGAGGAGGCTGGAACGAAACCTGTGGTGCTGGATGGGAATCGGACACATCAGTATGAACTCATGGCTTTCAGGATATACAGAGAGATACATGAATCATTACAGAGATGAGTGTTTAACAGATCAAGTTTCAGTTTTGCAAGATGCGGATGGATGGTGGTGATGGTTGTATAACAATGTGAACGTACTTAAGCCCACGAAACTGTACACTTAAAAATGGTTAAGAGGGACTTCCCTGATAGCACAGGGGTTAAGAATCTGCCTGCCAATGCAGGGGACATGGGTTCGAGCCCTGGTCTGGGAAGATCCCACATGCCATGAAGCAACTAAGCCCGTGCGCCACAACTACTGAGCCTGATCTCTAGAGCCCACAAACCACAACTATTGAGCCCATGTGCCACAACTACTGAAGTCCACGTGCCTAGAGCCCGTGCCCCACAACTAGAGAAGCTACCGCAATGAGAAGCCCGCGCACCACAACAAAGAGTAGCCCCTGCTCACTGCAACTAGAGAAAGCCTGTGCGCAGCAATGAAGACCAACTCATCCAATAAATAAATAAATAAATAAATTTATAAAATGACAACAACAACAACAAAAATGTTTAAAGGACTTCCCTGGTGACCCAGTGGTTAAGACTCTATGCACCCAATGCAGGGGCCCGGGTTCGATCCCTGGTTAGGGAACTAGATCCCATATTCCGCAACTAAGACCTGGAGGAGCCAAATACAAAAATATATTTTAAAAAATGGTTAAGATGGTAAATTTTATGTGTATTTTGCCACAGTTTTTTAAAATGATTAATAAATGTAGATGTAAATGATTGTGTGTGTCAAGTCATATGTGTGTCTCATGTTGTGTGTGTGTGTGTATACACGCCTACATTCTCTCCCTCTGTCCACTGAGAGGGACTGGAAGGCCTTGCTCTGAGACCAATGAGCACCCTCAGCATTCAGATCTTGACTCCTAAATACCATTTTCACTAAAACCAACCACGTTCCTTGGGGAAATGACTGATTCCAAGGTTGCGACAGGAAACCACAAGATGAGCCTAGAACACCTTGTGCTAGAGAAAGCTCAAAGAATGACGGGTCATGGCCAAAGGACACAGCAACTAGCTTGAATGGGCTCCCACCAGCCACACCGGGAATACTTTAATTATCCAAATAAGTAATGAGAGTAATGGACTGTAACTCACTGCATCCACAAGTCCATGCAGACATAAAGGAATTACCTGCCCAAGAACACCAGGGGGTAAGGTGGCCCTGGGAGAAGAAGGATGCTCACTCTCTTTTTCCTCTTTCATTTTTCCTGTTTAAAAAAAAAAAAGTGTTTTGAGTGGAAAGGATATGACACATAGAGCAAACTGGAGGCCCAGAAAATTCCTAGAGAGACGGTCCAGGACATATGGACTTCTGAGATCTGTCCAGTGTCATTTCCTGTTGGTGTGGGGAGGGACGATGCAGAGGGTGCCAGGGAGGCATGGGATGCGGGAGGGAGGGGCGCAGGAGGGAGGGGGTGGGGCTGGGTCGCCAGCTGCTGCTGAGCCCCCTCCCCAGCTGCTGAGGGGCCCCCTGGAGAGGCCTCTGCTCTGCAGGGAGAGGTGCTCCACATCTGGTTCCCGTCGAAGGGTAGAAGCACACGGGTTTCCGAGCTGTGAGAAGCCCAGCAGTCTTGGCCAAGCCTGCTGCTTGGACGCAAGGGCACAGCATCCCCTCTCCTGTGGGTCACCGGGCCTGGCCAGCTCCCCAGGGCCTGCAGAGGGGCCGTGGTTGGAATGAAGCCATCTTCTCTGCATAGAACCCCATTATCTGGGCCCAGCTCTGCCTAATGTACAAAACAGCCCCATCGTGTGTCCAGAGGGGCTGGTTCCATGACTTGCCAATGACTCATTTCAGGCCTGGAATGAGGCTGGAGCTGCACACACACCGAATGCAATCACCTCCACCCACAGGGCTTGTTTGTGCTTCCCGTGGTGCCTCCCTTGGCTGGGAAGGCACAGCTGCTTGCTGTGGACTCTCGAGACCTTTCCTAACTTCTCTGAGCTCCAGTTTCTCCATCTGAAAAATGGGAACAACAATTCCTTCCTCACTAGCCACAGTAAGCCTATTAGAGTCACTGGACTTGAGGCACAGTCAGCCCCAGAAAGCTCTCCATCCTATTGGTCATTTAGATACCAGTCTTCTCTCTTCTATTGGGCAGTGAAAATCTTAGGGTTGCAGGGGAGGGGAAGGACTTTTTCTTTCATGCTTTATTCCCCAGCAATTAGTACCATCCCTGACAGTATGAGGCAGGAGACAGAGAGATGACATTTCACTTTCTGGTTTTACCATTTGGTGGCTGTGTGACTCTAGGAAGCTTCCTTAAACTCTCTGAGCCTCAGTTTCTTTCTCTGTAAAGGTGGAATCCTTGCCCTTGTGACCCACATGTTTGTGAGAATTGAGAGCGGCAATGCATGTCAGGGTATATGTACTGTTTTCCTTCCCAGATTCATATTAAAGGCTCAAAGCATAGCTGCTGAGTTGAAGGAACGCACATCAGGAAAATATCTCTTAAAACCATCCAGCTTTGGCCCTTTCTCTGCCTGGCATTAGTTCTTTCCTCTTCAAAAATCGGCAGTTGCCAGAAGAGAGCTGATTCATTCTGAGAAGAGCACTGAGCTCCACATCCCAGCCAGTGGAGGTCTCAGCTTCCTTCCCTGGTCACACCCTTTGCTGTTGTCCTCAAACGTATAGAAAGGACCTGGGCTTCCTTGGTGGTGCAGTGGTTAAGAATCCGCCTGCTAATGCAGGCGACACGGGTTCAAGCCCTGGTCCAGGAATATTCCACATGCCATGGAGCAACTAAGCCTGCGTGCCACAGCTACTGAGCCTGAGCACCTAGAGGCCTTGCTCTGCAACAAGAGAGGCCACTACAATGAGAAGCCTGTGCACCACAACAGAGAGTAGCCCCCGCTCGCTGCAACTAGAGGAAGCCCACGTGCAGCAACGAAGACCCAACACAGCCAGTAAATAAATTAATTAATTAATTAAAAAAAAACAACCTATAGAAAGGACATTGCCTCTCTGCCAGATGCAACCAGCTTTTCTTCTCCAGTGCCCTCCTCAGCGCTCCCTGGGAGCCACGCGGCTTCAGTGGGACTCTCATCTGTGGCTAAGCGCTCTGGCCAAGAACCAGGTCTGCGGAGCAAAAGGGTCTGGGTTCTGGGATACCACCTTCCCTGGTCCTTTGGAGAAGAAGGTGAAACCAGAGAAGCCGGTTACACCTTAGCAAACCATTTGGCCTCCTTGTGCCTCAGTTTTCTTATCTATGAAAAGGGCTTAAAGACACTACCCACCTTACAGAATGCGATGAGGCTTTCTTAGAGATTCGAGTATGTAAGGGGCATACTTAGTATAGTATCTGGCACATAATAAGTGTTCACTCGCTATTAAGAGTGTTAGCTCTCACGTGGAATCTATCCAGCCCTAAATAATTCCTCCTGAGCAGCTCAGAAGTTGCCAGGGTTCAAGCTCAACTCTGCTTTACCAGGGAGACTGGGGGAGAGAAGCAGTTTCTCACTTGGTTTCTCTCTCTTCCTTTCACAAGCGAGGAATCCAGGGAATTCCCTGGCAGTTCAGTGGTTAGGACTCTGAGCTTCCACTGCAGGGGGCAAGGGTTCGATCCCTGGTTGGGGAACTAAGATCCCACAAGTGCACAGCAGCATGGCCAAAAAAGAAAAAGTGAGGAATCTGACATTCCATCAACATCTAATCCACTCCTATAAACCAGCCAGACAATCTACAGATGGAACCATAACCCAATCAGGTGATTAAATCTAAGTTCCTCTCATCTGATCACCCAAATCCCAACACACCCAATTAACCCGCTCCTCCTCCAAAAATTACATCAATCCTGCAATCACCCACTTAATGACCAGCCACAATCTAGCTACCCCTTGAAACTTGGACACAGCTCTGTGTAACCAACACACAAGACTGAAAACTTTTGCTTTAAACTCTTACTTGAAACCTTGAAACAAGAAAAAGAGCAGGAGAAAGCAGCCTTCCCCATCTCGGTGAAATCCCAAAATTCAAAAAACTCAAAATAAAAACCCAAATAAATTTTATAGATAATTTTAACACATAAGTGCATACTCTATTCCATAATATAATTATTATATTCTAAAATAATTCTAGAATATACTTCATTTCTGTGTGTGTGTATACACTCAACCAAAAGCTAAGAGAAAGCCTACCACACTCAAAAGTGAAATGGAACAAATTACACAGCCTTTGCATGACAAGAAAGAGCTAGAAGAATAACATTGTGGAGGGCCAAGGTTTCTCTGAAGCAGCTGTTGAAATTTGTTTCATGACTACAATGGGATGTGACTGTAGGTGAGGACTGGAGACAGGCTCTTTGAGTTACTCTTTAGACCATTTTGCACAACCTTAAATATACTGTGCTCTCAAAAAAAATCTGTCTATTCACTTATCTCTCTGAAATTTATCCCCCTCCCTCCTTCAACTCCTGCTTGTTTTAAACTAACACTAATTGAGAGCTTACTCATTGAGCTGCTTATCTATTGACCCTTAAAACATCCCTAGGAGTATGATACTAGTTTCATCCCCATTTGGCTGACTTGGAAAGTGAGGCACAGAGCAGTTAAGTAACTTTCTGGAGGTCACACAGCTATGAAGTGCCAGATTCAGAATTCAAACTCAAATCCGTCTGATTCCAGAGCCCACACTCTTAACCACTAGGCTCTACTGCCTCCCTGTGGTGGTTTTTCCAGTCGGGAGGAAGCCACCAGCTTTCACAAATCTCTCCCTATCCGATAACACACAGAACTCAGTGTCCCCCGAGTTGCTTTTCATAACAAGCCGCACACCTTGTGTTTATATTTTCAACATGCATAAAATATTAAGCCACCAGCAGAAAAAAAATACGTTAGTTTGAGTTTTTTTTAACGAATAACTTCCACTTTCTCTGACTCTAAACCACTGTAAGGAAAGCATTTTTTTCTCACCTTCCTATGTGAAACCAAAAGAATTCACTCACTGTCAACTCTAGATCTGGGGTAGGTAATATCCCCAACGTTTTAGAAACATCTTGTTCTTCACATCGGTGTTTCAGATACCTCCGGATGGCAGGGAGACAGGTTTATTTTCTTCCTGCTAAAACTTTTAAAGTTTAACGCCAAATATTTTGGCCTCAGAGGCTGGTTTCATGCTGCTGGTGGGTGAGGTGTGGGATGGTGGGGGAGGAGGGGCCTGATGGGTGGGGCAGGTTTGCTGAATCTGGTGCGATTCGCAGCAAATGTGGCCCCATTAATTAGAAGATTAGAACAGAGCTGATGGGGTCTGGGTGGGATGGATTGAATTAAGGGTTGATTAGGCATTTGGGTCCTTACTATTTACCAAGTGACAAAGCAGGCCAAGAAAAAGGCGAAAAAGAGAGTGGGGTAGGTGATCTACTGATGGAATTCTGAGGCCCATAGTAAGTAAGTGTTAGGTCAAGGGGAGGTAAACTTGCAAATAAGTGAAATAAAATAATTCCTTTTCTTTTAGGTCTCGCCACGCAGGCATGCAGGATCTTAGTTTTCCAGCCAGGGATGGCACCCGCACTCCTTGCATCAGAAGTGCAGAGTCTTAACCACTGGACCTCCAGGGAAGCCCCTGAAATAAAATATTTAAATGAATGGAGAGACTGTGTTTCCTTTATCTTTTCCAAATGTTTCTGCCTCTGAATCAAAGCTCTCAGTGTGAAGTTGGCTGAGAATGTGTGACCAAGGTCTTGGCCACCGAGGATCACAGCTGAGTCTACAGAGCACTTACTGTGTGCCCTGCAAGGTTCTCACCAGTTTACCTGCATTAAGCCATTTAACCTGACAACAACCCCAAGAGGTGGGGACTATTTTCCACATTAATAGATGAGGAGGCTGAGTTACCAACAAAGAGGTTAAGGAATTTACCCAAGATTATAGCAAGTAAGTAAGACCAATGGGGGCCCCTAGCTGACACAGCCACTACACCAGGCACTCCCCCAGATGCCGAGATTGGGGGTTTCTCCTTCAAGGACAGAGAAAGTAGAGTGAAAACCAGGGGCCAGTCCCCGTGGTGGCTTCAGTTAGCTCTGCCACCTGGGATGTATCATTCTGCTTTTCTGCGCCATGGCCTACCCATTTGAGAAAGAGGTTGTGGAACTATTTAGGCCCTTCTCCCCCTTGCAGGTCTAATTCCATAACTGATAGGTGCCTTCTTTTCATTTCCCCCAAGATGTTGACCAAAATGTTGTCCCAGGTTTCTGAGTTTTCACTGGTACCATCACGAAGGCAACTTTGCGCCCATCTATTGGGGAAGTGTGTGTGTGCGCGCATGCGTGCGTGTGCACACACGCATTCAGTGTGAACGATTGTCTTGTGCATGTCACGTGCCTGCCACTGTTCTGGGTACTGTGGTGAATATAAGCAGACAGGGTGAAACCCTGTATGCACAGATATCCGAGTCCTTCTCTTCCTGGACGCACCACTGAACTACACGTCCCAGCCTCCTGGGAAGTCAGACGTGATCAGGGAACAGTTCTGGCCAGTGAAACGTGGGCAGAAGTGACGTATGTGATTTCCAGGCCTGGCCCCTGACAACATAGCTGTGCTTGTCCATGCTCTCTCTAGCTTCCCTGCTTGCTTGGTCAGATGCTAAACCTCTAGAAAATGCTGGAGACAGGGAATGGAAGAAACCCTGAATGAGCACGTGAGCAGAGCCCCGCCACACACACATCAACCTGAGTCAGGATGTGACATGAGAAAGAACTAATCCTCCTTCTGCTAAGCCACTGAGATTTTAGGGTTCTTTGGCCTATAAGCAAGGCTTTTTCAGGGAGTAAATGTCCTGCAAACAAAGTAAAGGGAGAGTGATTGGGGAAAGGGGTGATGTCATGAAGGCTTTAGGAAGAGGTAACATTTGAGACGAGAAGGAATGAGTTACATGGAGATGTGTGGGGAGATTATCGCAGGAAGATGGAACAGCACAAGCAAAGGCCCTGTGGCATCAGCAAGGTTACAGTTTGAGGAATAGAGGGAAGGCCAGTATAGCTGGAGCACAGTGAGCTTGGGAAAGTGTAAGAGGTGAGGTCAGAGGGGTGGGTGCCAGATGGGAGCCGGTTCACAGAAAGCCTTGCAGGCTACAGTGAGTTTTCTTTAAAGTGTGATGTGAAGCCATTGGAAAGTATGAAACAGCAGCATGATAGGATGTGATTTGTGTTTCAAAAAGACCTCTCCGTGACTGAAGTCACATTAGTGGTTACTTCTGGCAGCTGGGGAATGGAGACAGGAGCTAAGGTTGTGGGGGAGAGGGTTGAGGGGAAGCTTCGAAGGTAACTGACTGGAGAGGGGCCTGAAGAAACCTTCTGGGGTCCTGGAAATGTCCCATATCTTGATCTGAATGGTAGTTACCTGGGTGTGTCCATAGGTTAAAATACGTTGAGCTGTATGCTTAAGATTAGAGCACTTTACACACATTACTGTTTGTATCTTTACCTCAATAAAATCAAATAAAGACAAATGAAGCAACCTAAATGTCCATCGACACATGAATGGATAAAGATGTAGTATATATACACAATGGAATACTACTCAGCCATAAAAAAGAACGAAATAATGCCATTTGCAGCAACACAGATGGACCTAGAGATGATCATATTAAGCAAGTCAGACAAAGACAAATACCATATGACATCACTTATATGTGGAACCTAAAAAAAATGATACAAGGACTTCCCTGGCAGTCCAGTGGTTGAGACCCCACGCTTCCACTGCAGGGGGCTCAGATTTGATCCCTGGTTGGGGAACTAAGATCCTGTATACCACGTGGCACAGCCAAAAAAATTTTTAAATTTTTAAAAAATTTTAAATGATACAAATGAACTTATTTACAAAACAGAAACAGACTCACAGACTTCAAAAGCAAACTTATGGTTACCAAAGGGGAAAGGTGGCGGGGAGGGATACATTAGGAGTTTGGGATTAACATATACACACTACTGTATATAAAATAGATAATCAAAAGGAACCTACAGTAGAGCACAGGGAACTCTACTCAATATTCTGTAATAACCTATATGGGAAAAGAATCTGAAAAAGAATGGATATATGTATATGTATAACTGAACCATTTTTCCTGTACGCCTGAAACTAACACAACATTGTAAATCAACTATACTCCAATATAAAATAAAAAGTAAATTAAAAAAAAAAAAAAGACATGAGAATTTCCTGGTGGTCCAGTGGTTAGGACTCTGCGCGTCCACTGCTGGGGGCCTGGGTTCAGTCCCTGCTTGGGGAACTAAGGTTCCGCAAGCCCTGTGTTGTGCGCCCCCTCCCCCCAAAAAAAAGTAAATTTAAAAAAAAGGACACGTGAAAAGGAGAAATTTAGGGGAAGTTGTTATAAGAGTGAGCAAAATTCACCAAAAAACAAGTCCTAGGAATTCCTTAGCAGTCCAGTGATTAGGACAGGGGCTTTCACTGCTGTGGACCTGTGTTCAATCCCTGGTTGTGGAAATAAGATCCCACAAGCTGCATGGTGCAGCCAAAAAAACAAAACAAAGAAAACCCACAAAACAAGTCCCTCTGGCTGCTGTGTGAACTGGAGGGGGACTTGCTGCCCCAGTTTTAATCTCTGTTAGGGGGATGGGGGGAAAGAAAGGGAGCATGTCCTTCTCATTGCCACTGGCTTGAGCTTTACCTTTTAAAGGCAAATTGGTTTCACGTTCTTCTTTTTCCCAGCTCTATCCAGAGAGACAGTCACTGCCTCTACTTTCCACATCCTGGTCCATCTCTGCCGCCCACCACCACCCGCAGCCCTGCCTCCGTCCCACATCCGTCCTTGTCCTGCAACACAGCATCATCCACCCAGGAGGCCATATTCAAATGTTGCCAATGGCCTCGATAATCCCTTCAAGGTAATCTTTTCCCCTAGTCAAGGATCTGATCCCAGATCAAGGACTGCATTTAGTTGTTGTTACCGATTGAATTGTTTCCCCTTAAAAAAAAAAAAAAAAGATATGTTGAAGTTCTAACCCCCAGGACCTCAGAATGCGACTTTATTCGGAAATACCATCTTCACAGAGGTAATCAGGTTAAATTGAGGTCATTACAGTGGGCACTAATCCAATATGAATGGAGTCCTTTTATTTTATTTTTTTAAATCTTTATTGGAGTATAATTGCTTTACAGTATTGTGTTTCTGCTGTACAACAAAGTGAATCAGCTATATGTATACATATATCCCCATATCCCCTTCTCTCTTGAGCCTCCCTCCCACCTCTTTAGGTCTTCACAAAGCATCAAGCTGATCTCCCTGTGTTCCCTATATTGTTTTGTTTGTTTGTTTACTTATTTTTGGCCGCTCTGCGCAGCTTTCAAGACCTTAGTTCCCCAACCAGAGACTGAACCCAGGTCCTAACAACTGGAGTGCCAGGAATTCCAAATGGAGTCCTTTTAAAAAGGGAAATTTGGACACAGAGATAGACACGCATGGAGGGACAATGACATGACGAAAGGCAGGGAGAAGATGCCATCCATCTACATGCCAAAGACAGAGGTTTGGTACAGATCCTTCCCTCATAGTCTCCAGAAGGAACCAACCCTGCCAACACCTTGATCTCAGACTTGTGGCCTCCAGAACTTGAGATAATAAATTTGTTGTTTAAGTCCCCTCCCCCAGTTTCTGGTATTTCGCTATATCAGCCCTAAAAAACTAAGACAGTTGTCAGGTCACT
This sequence comes from Hippopotamus amphibius kiboko, assembly GCF_030028045.1. Classification (NCBI taxonomy): domain Eukaryota; kingdom Metazoa; phylum Chordata; class Mammalia; order Artiodactyla; family Hippopotamidae; genus Hippopotamus; species Hippopotamus amphibius. The sequence goes on along the minus strand of NC_080202.1, from coordinate 47,369,542 downwards.
TTAATAGCCCTTCGGACTCAATTGGCAAAGAGCAGATGATCCACCTGGGCCTGGGAGCCGCAGGCTGCCTGGCTTTTGGAGCAAGTTTTAGTCATCCATAGCACCCATCTGGTGATTTCTGGCTGGATTTTCTTTCTTTTTAAAAAATATTTATTTATTTATTTATTTATTTATTTATTTATTTATTTATTGCCGTGTTGGGTCTTCATTGCTGCAGCCAGGCTTTTCTCTAGTTGTGGCAAGTGGGGGCTACTCGTCGTTGCACTGTGAGGGCTTCTCATTGCAGTGGCTTCTCTTGTTGTGGAGCACAGGCTCTACGTATGCGGGCTTCAGTAGTTGCAGCACACAGGCTCAGTAGTTGTGGCACACTGGCTTGATCGCTCTGCAGCATGTGGGATCTTCCAGGACCAGGGATTGAACCCGTGTCCCCTGCATTGGCAGGTGGATTCTTAACCTCTGTGCCACCAGGGAAGTCCCCTGGCTGGACTTTCTGCCTTTAAATGTCCACCTAAACCTGTGCACCACAACTACTGAGCCTGCACTCTAGAGCCCACAAGCCACAACTACTGAACCCACGTGCTGCAATTACTGAAGCCTGCGCACCTAGAGCCCATGCTCTGCAACAAGAGAAGCCACCCCAATGAGAAGCCTGCACACCGCAACAGCGAGTAGACCCCACTCGCTGCAACTAGAGAAAGCCTGCGCAGAGCAACGAAAACCCAACACAGCCAATAAATAAATAAATAATTTGTTTTAAAAAATAGTTTAAATAAATAAATGTCTACTGAGGGCGCTGGGTGGGCCAGTGACCAGGGCTGGGCCCTGGGGGAATCCACGGAATACCAAGACTTGGATGCTGCCCTCAGGCTGCCCATGGTCAGCAGGATGGAGTGGACACCGTTCCCTCAAGGAACAAGGTAGACACAGCTTGGTGAGGCCAGCAGCAGGAGGAGGCCAAAGGGGGCAGCAGAGAGGAGGGAGGGACCTTGTGGGGATGTCCAGGGGGCTCCCTGGGTGCAGTGAATGTTTCCCAGGTTTTCTCCATGAAGGACAGTTTTTAAGGTTTTGTCGTTGTTGTTGTTTTTAATTCCCAACAGGGATCGACCCCGAGCCCTTGGCAGTGAAAAAGCAGAATCCTAACCCCTGGACCGCCAGGGCATTCCACAGTTTTTAAGTTTGCAAAAAGAAAGATTGAAGTAAAATTCCCCTGGTCTCTGGCTATTGGCTGAATTTCTTGCTGCCTCTTGCTGAAGGTGGGACAAACAGTGACAGCCTGGGGTCTCCCTGGCCGCTGGGCCTTGAGGAAGGAGAAAAGAAATAGCTGCTCGCTGAATAGGCCCTGTCGGAGAAACAGAATGGCTCATCACTGCAGGAAAAATAGGACATCGAAGCTCTGGGGCCCAACTGGGAATCATGCAAAAAGTGGTTCCTTTTCTAGAAAGATCGCTCACAAGATGCACAATACACCTGATTCCCAGGGCACCTAGGTGCAGGGAGAGGCGTGTCTTCAACACCCCACGGCTTGGGAGATTGTCATCACCCACTGGGCTGAGCCCAGGAACACAGGGTGCTCCCAGGAGCTTAGATCCTAGATCCGAATGGGCTGAAACGTCACCAACATAAGATACGGGGCCAAGAGAGAGGACACGAGCCAACACTGAATCACTGTTAACCTTTAGACCAGGGCTTTTCAACCTCAGCACTATTGACATTTTGAACAAGATCTTTATTGACATTTGGACAAGATTCTTTATTGTGGGGGGGTCTGTTCTGTGCATTATAGTACATTCAGCAAGATCCCTGACCTCTACGCACTTAGATGCCAGTAGTGCCCCTCTCCCCAAGATGTGACAACCCCAAAAGTCTCCAGACTGTCAAACATCCCCTTGGGGGTTGCAAAATCACCTTTGATTGAGAACCACTGCTTTAGATAAAAATTCACCTTGTTAGTTTTTTTTTTTTTTGCAATTACCTGAAATCACATTCAAAAGTCTAAGTGACCCAATTTCAATGCCAGTATCTGAACCCCACTGAATGCAACAGAAAGCAAACCAAGGAGGCAATTCATTACGTGCTGCCTAACTTGCTGCTTCCTTGTAGCTTCGGTTGCATTAGGCAGTCGGCTTTCCTTCCTCTCCACTGTGTGAATTGTTGCCGTGCAGGGCAAAAACAGCGGCGGCTCCACCTCAGCGCTGGCCTCATTTCAACAAAGGCAGGGAGGGCTCTCATGGGGCTTTCCAAGCTTAATTAGTTCGTGTTTGTCAAGTTCCTTAGGAAGCTCAGGCCAGGATGCTATGGGAAGTCCAAGTTACTAGGATTCTTGCCACACTCTTTAAAAGAACATTTCTGCACAAAAAGGCTAGGGGAACCAGAAAAGAACTCACAGGAGCGAGTATGTGAATAGTGAAGGCGTCCTTGGGAAGCGCATTTGAGACCGTAAAGAAAGAGAGTAATACTTTCCAACTTTCTGGCCCTCCTTCTATTCTCTAGAGCAGGAAATTATTTAAAGTATTTCCTGAACAGCTGAAGTATGTTAGAAACCTGCTAGCATTCTCTACATTATCTCCAGGAAATAGATGCCAAAGAATTTCTTTGCAACAAGAAACTATTTGGGCTCTGTTGCTCATTTCCACCTGAATGGGATGGATACTCTCATTCTGGGAACTGGAGATGGCAATCTTGTTAGATCATTTTGATGTCATACTCAGTGTCCGAAATCTCTTAGCGGCCGGGGGGGGGGGGGGGGGGGGCAGTGGGAGGGGGAGGAACTAAGAGAGAGAGAAACTTTCTTTGCCAGTTAATTTAGCAACGTCAGTAATAGGTTGCTAGTTATCTAGTTATCCCCACTTAATCTCTGGGTGGGGTAAGAATGAGGTCAACCTCTTCTGTTTTAGGCAGAATTCTAGAACATGCAAAAAAAGGAAGCGGATTAGCCCCATCCTACCTCTAGAGATTTGCTCTCTCCAAAGCCTGAGCCCATAAATCTCTTAGGGTGGGGGTCCGCAGGCATCCTGCCCCACGAGCCAAGTTTAAGCCTCCCAAGCAAATCGATGTTGGGATGTTGGTGGGGTCACGGGACGGAGAGCCATCTGGGAGCCAGCTGTGACTTTGGCTAGCAAATTCCTCCAGCCTCCTAGAAGAAGGGCAAGCATGATTACCACCGCAGAAATACCAGGGGGAAACGGCAGTTGTTACCTCCACAGCAAAGCACAAGGCCTAGAAAGAAAGCCAACTTCTGAAGAGAATGGCAGATCTGATTATGCTGGTGAAGGCCAGGCAAGTTCCCTGCTTCCTTAAGAGCAGTTAGGAACTCCAGATCCAACCTTGGGAAGAGTGTGATTTGCCTCTCTGAGACCTGGCTGTCAGCAGCAGGATGGAGAGCCAAACAGTACTTTTGTTACCGCCCACCCTCCAGGCCCTGCAGGGAAGCCGCACTTGAGGCCAAAGAGAGAAATATAAATCCCTGCCTTCTCCTCTTTCCGGGGACAAGGCACCACATTCCTCATGTGCTTCATCATGCTTTTGGAATGAATGTCCACCAAATGCCATCTTTTAGGGACAACAGTTAAAACTCCCGTTCAACTTGAGTTCTTTAGTCAGATGACAGCTAAATTATTGGTCTGAGGTCTTAAACAACTGCGTGAAGCCAGCTCAGATGGTGACGTTAAAAAAAAATAAAGCACGCCTCATATGTGCAGGAAATAAGTTGGAAAGATCTACATCCAAAGTTTGTGCTATTTTGAAGGTGGCTACACCTTTAAGAACCTGATTTTCAGCAGCATATGGAACCCCTTTCTCAGAAAAGCTCACACTCACGTATTTAACAGTAAACTGCATATGATTTCAGGGGATCATGGGCCCCTTAAGGCCTATCCTGGATCTCAGGTTATTCAGATTAAAAATTTCTATCTCTACAAACTACTATGTATAAAATAAATAAGCTACAAGGATATATTGTACAGCACGGGGAATATAGCCAATATTTTATAATAACTATAAATGGAGTGTAATCTATAAAAATCTTGAATCACTCTCGTACAATTAGTTGTACACTTGAAACTGATATAGTAAATCAACCGTACCTCAATAAAAAAATCCAGTACTATTCATGTGTTTAATTATGTATGTGGGGACTTCCCTGGTGGCACAGTGGTTAAGAATCTGCCTGACAACATAGGGGACAAGGCTTCGAGCCCTTGTCCGGGAAGATCCCACATGCCGCGGAGCAACTAAGCCTGTGCGCCACAACTACTGAGCCTGTGCTCTAGAGCCCGTGAGCCACAACTACTGAGCTGCTGTGCCGCAACTACTGAAGCCCACACGCCTCGAGCCCGTGCTCTGCAACAAGAGAGGCCACTGCAATGAGGAGCCCACACACTACAATGAAGAGTAGCACCCGCTCACCAAAGCTAAAGAAAGCCTATGTGCAGCAACAGACCCAATGCAGCTAATAAATAAGTTTAAAAGAACTATGCTTGTGTAACTACTAAGTAACTAAGTAACCACGTCTTATGGTTACATTTTTCCCTTGTATTCTTTTTCAATAAAATTAAAAATAAAAAAATTCCTGTCTATTTAAAAAATATATACAATCCAATGGTGGGATTTTAGGCTACCTTAATCTTTGTGGTGCTGTTTTTCAAATTTTCCAAAACTAGGATTATTTTTGTAACTAGGAAAAGTTATTTTACAAAGTCACCAAAAAGAAAGAAGTTTCACATTCACTAAGTTAATGTTTCCTCAGAGTGACAGAAACACTGGTTGAAAAGATGGGCAAAAATGGCAGTGCAAGGATAGCCACTGGTCACCTAAAAGTTTGGTCTCAGCCGGGGTTTAAAAAGGTCTTCTCATTTCTATGTGTTTTTCCACATTTCTCCTGTAGTCCAACAGTTTTGCTAAAAAAAATCATGTGTTTTTCGTAGCTACAATCAAAACAGCCTTCTGATACTTATACATTATCCTCTGATTTTTCACTCATTTTGAATGAATTCAAAGTTTTCTGATTCATCCAACGCTTCCTCAAATTTCCATGTTTTTATGGCTAAGCTTCCAAAATCTCTACTTGAACCTGTTCAAGTTGTAAACATTCAACCTTTTTCAGAGTAGAAAATACAGCTTTGTTTGGCTGTCATGGTGAAATGTTTGCTCACTTAAGGAACTTAACATCACTCTTAAGTAAAGGCCTATTTGTTGTCTATACTGACAAGCTTCCAAGCAAACCATCACCAAGTTGGCTTGGGTGGCTCAGATGGGGCTGTTCATGTGGCAGGTGAGACTTTAGATGAGGAGATGCCCCAAATAAACTGCCCCACAGAGTTAGGAGAAAGGGGAATGGGGGCGGAGCACAGGAAGAGAACGCAGAGCCCTCACTGGGTTTAGCTGCAAAGGCCATCCTGGAAAAGGCTGGTGACCCTTGGGCCAGTTCTACTCTTTGGAAAGCTCTGGCCAGCCTGTAACAGGCCTAAAGACTGACAGAACATCCAATGTTGGGATAGACTCCTACCACTGAGTACAGAAACAAGCCAAGTGATGTCTCATGATGAGGTATATCTATGACTGACAAGAGGGGGAAAAAGGGAGAGTTAATAATAAACTTAGCCTAGGAGGTAAAAAATATCAATAGAGGTCTGTGAAAGAACTGAAAGAACCTTTGCTGTTAAAAGTTGAGAACAGGGCTTCCTAGGTGGCGCAGTGGTTAAGAATCTACCTACCAATGCAGAGGTCACAGGTTCAATCCCAGCTCCAGGAAGATCCCATATGCCGCGCAGCAACTAAGCTCGTGTGCCAAAAAAAAAAAAAAAAAAGTTGAGAACAGCTCTTCTATGACTACAATACTTAGCTAGGATATTAATACTATATAGTAATTAGTACCTGTGCTTATTTTACATCAGGGATTGTGCCCAAAGGTCACTCACTCACTCACTAAAATATAGTAGAGGCAGATTTTGAACTCAGGCTGATCTGTCTCCTAATTACTAGTCATTCCATCGCACCACCTCCCAGAACAAGGATAGGCAAAGACATTTTTGATTGCGAGAAGCCTGGGAGGAATGCACAAACTGATCAATTCAAGAGGATTTGGTGCATACAACTCCTACACAGTGTTATGAAACCGTCCCAAATATTTAGGAGGAACTGGGCATTTATAGACACCAGAATTATGCTTTCAAACAATGCCAAAAACATGCCATTTAACATACAAATACTCAAAATTAAATTGTTCTTCTGCCCTCAAAAAGCCCTACTTGATAGCTTGAATGTTTTCTATCATCTTTATTAGCTGGGGTTATGAAAGTTAAATCAGTGATGCTGCTAAAACATTTTTCACGAACACTTTCCCTTGGGGGAGGGGAGCACTCCATGACTTGGCCAGGTTTTGCTAATCACAAATTAGGTCAACGGCCCAATCTCGAAAGAAAGCACCATTAATGACATATTTCAAGGGCTCTGCAAAATCAGCCAGCTGGGTCTTGGCAAGCTTCAGCAAGGGTGGAGGCAGGGAAGGATCGGCCAGCTACACTTCCCTTAATGGCCTTCTGAACTTGGGGTCCTATAGCTCACAGGGTTTCCAACTGCCCATACGAACAAAACTGAAGACTTTGCTTCTACTGCTATTTAGAATGGAAAGGAACATGCCACTTTGGTGAGCACAATTTTGGTTTTAATTGACTTGGTTCAAAAAAATAAATGAATAAAAAAGAGCGATTTAAGAGGCCTAATGCTGAAGCAAAAATCCTATTTAACAATGAGGACTTACTGTAACAAGAAATTATCCAGAATTTTTCAGTGATTATGCGGCCACAGAAAGGTTGAAGATGCGGGGGCAGGGGGGGGATATCAAGCAACCTTATTCTAAAAATAGTCAAGTTGCTTGATAGTATTTAAGGCCAAGATACAAGGTAGCAATTTAAAGAATGAATACTCTGGAAAATATTTAGCACTGATGTTCAATATTTTAGTGATATTATTAACTTTTTATTTTTTGGTCCTGCGGCATGTGTGAGCTTAGTTCCCCAACCAGCAATCAAACTCATGCCCCCTGCGTTGGAAGCGCGGAATGTTAACCACTGGACCACCAGGGAAGTCCCAATAATGTTAACTTTTCAAAGATTTTTGTAACAAGCAAAATAAGTGTCTGCAGTTTTTACATTGACATTTGAGTAAAATTTTGTTACCTTCCCAATCTTTCTTACAACACAAAAATCAAAGTTATAGGCAAAGATAATTTGTTAAAATCTTAAATGAGATTTAAAACTGCTAGGAGCTTAAAAATGCAGTGCGTTAATAAAAGCAATTTCGACATTATCACTTAGAGGGAAAAGTTGGTGGCTATATAGTATTTTATAACTTTTAAAAGTCAAGCTGAGGGACGACTTCCCTGGTAGTGCAGTGGTTAAGAACCCGCCTGCCAATGCTGGGGACACAGGTTTGATCCCTAGCCTGGGAAGATCCCACATGCCGAGGAGCAACCAAGTCCGCGCGCCTAGAGCCCATGCTCTGCAACAAGAGAAGCCACCACACTGAGAAGCCTGTGCACCACAACGAAGAGTGGCCCCCGCTCACTGCAACTAGAAAAAGCCCGCACAGCATCGAAGACCCAACGCAGCCAATCAATAACTAAAAAAAATAAATAAAACCAAGCTGAATATAAAAACTCAAAAGACAAGATTTTATCCAGTTAAGTTCAATACAAACAAATGCCTCTCTGGATTTTAACTCCAAGGAAACTAGTATGTTAAGAATTTTATCTAAAATATGAAAATGTATTTTTAGAAATCAGCTGTCTCCTGTCCATTACTTCACTGAGTCATGCCTTATCATAGTGTTTTTTACACTAGTCACTTTAAAGCCATAAAGCTCCACCTACCTTAAAGCAAAAGTCTAGGATGTCCAGGTTTACTTCCACATTTTCTCAAGTTAAAGACTTTTGGATGCAGCAACAAAGAAGGGAGAGGAGGGAGGAAGGGGAGCAGAACACGAGGTACGCAGGGAAGGGAAGATGGGTTGCAGAGCCGCAGTCTAGTTACTTCTCTCCTCCTTCCCCTTAATGGAAGTCTTTGTACAGAGAAAGCTGAGAAAATGACCAGGGCTCCAAACAAGGTGCCCTGTGCTTAGGAGGAACACCTGTAACAGGTTTCGTGTTCCACGCTAGGAATTCGTCTGTGGGAGGTGCTTTAAATAAGCATTAGCGGAAGCATTCTCTATGTCTGCTCCCAGACAAGATGAGCACCCTTTGTGGAGAGTACTGCTGTCTACAAAAGCCTGTTATCGACGAAACGCAAAACGTATTTATTTACGTGTATGTCAATGAACTGGGAGAAGGGCTAGTACCCACTGAGAGAAGATAAACTCCCACGCCTGCCACCATGACTTTTATCTTCTGTGGGGGAAAAAAGCAGTGCAGGCTTTGCGCAACACTTTTGCACTAATCAAAAAGCAGAAACTGACAGTAGTATTTTAAAGTCACACTTTGTTTTCCTGAGACTTTTGGGATACTGCAGCTAACACTCCACCCCCAACCTCTTCCTTTCATGTTAACAGCATAGCTACTACTCCTTCCAGGAGTGGCTTTCACAACCCAGACTGCACAGATGGAGCACCTGGGGATTAAATTAAAAAGACAAAGATTCACTACCTGGACCCCACCCCTTACCAATTAAACTTTCCCAGGTGTTGATGCCACGGTGCAGCCTTGAAAACACTTTCAGCCTTGAAGTCTGGGAGGAGTGAATTCCACTTTTAGCTACAGGAGAAATTTATGATTAAATTTAAGATTTTAATCCCATGTCCCTGGCCAGTAAAACTTAAGATACTGGCTGACAGCTTCTGCGAAATTTTATTTGTTCTTTGGTGAAAACTTCTGAAATTTATTTTTCCGCAAGTGCCAATGGCCATTTTCACCAACCAAGAGGGGAAGCAGCCTAGAGCAAAGCCAGAATTCAGAAGTGGGCAGGAAGTTATCAACCCTGTACCCTTGATGACATGACAAACCTTACATGAAATGATGCCTGCAACCAGAACTACACCCCTGGTTAGAGTCAAATCAGTTCAGTTCAGCTCCCCTTCATTTGCAATCCTTAAGAGCTCTAAATTAGAAAGTAACACATCGGCATGGTGAAGAAAAGGGTGGAATTTAATCTTTATTTACAGGACACTGCAAGATATGAAATTCCACACAGAAATAAGAAACTCACTGAGAGGAGAAGCTTCATACAGTATGTACAGTTTTGGAGCTGTTCAAGTATAGTCTCAGTTGTAAAAAGTGCTACAATAACAAACCACATTTAGAAAGAGTTCTTAGTAGAGAAACAATAAGACAAACTTATACCAAACATAGTCCACAACAAACAACTTTATGCCTCAGATGTATAATCTAAAAGTTGAAGGTCCCAGCAGTGCCATCCTGAACTTGGAATGTATAGCCTTCAGAGGTAGTTTCTGGCACAACATTTTGATCTTCCTCTTCCTGGAAGTATTTAAAAACAAAACAATGTAATCCTATAAATATGGCACGTTTCTAAGAGGTAACTGCCTAGAAGTCTATACTTACGCTTTTTTCTTCTTTTATCTCAATTTAAGCTAAAAACAAAACCAAAAAAACAGTTTACCCATTTCTCCCACCCACCACCTCTGGCAACCACCAATCTGAGCTTTGGTGTGTGTGTGTTTTAACATTCCACATAATAAGAGAGATCTTAAAGTATTTGTCTTACTCTGACTCATTTCACTCAGCATAATGCCTATTAAGTATCCACTTTTAAGGTTTTCATTTGTATATTTCACCTTTAATCCTGAACCACATTTCAATATCTCAAATAGTGGAGGGATGGCTACTTAAACCTGCCTGAAAGGGGAAGGTTCTGAATGGGTTAAGAAATGTTACTACAACATGGATGCAACTAGAGATGATCATATTAAGTAAGTCAGAAAGACAAATACCGTATGATATCACTTATATGTGGAATCTAAAATATGATACAAATGAACCTATCTATGAAACAGAAACAGACTCATGGACATAAAGAACAGCCTGGTGGTTGCCAACGGCGAGGGGGTGAGAGGGATGGAGTGGGAGGTTGGGGTTAGCAGATGTAAGCTATTATACACAGGATGGATAAACAAGATCCTACTGTATAGCACAGAGAACTAGAATACCTTATGACAAATCATAATGGAAAAGAATATATATTAAAGAAACTATATATAACTGAATCACTCTGCTGTACAGCAATAATTAACACAACATTGTAAATCAACTATACTTCAATTAAACACAGTAAAAGAAAAAAAAAATTTTTAATGCTACTACCATAACAGAATTAGAGATTTTCTTAACCTGGCAAGAGAAAAAACTGCTTATCAGGCCAGAGGATGGCTGTGGGGTTGGCCTACTTCTCCAACTCCTATACAAACTTACTCTCAAGATATTCTAAGATTCGTGAGGCTATTCATTCGAAAGTAAATTGGTGACTTTTTACTATCTCAAAAAGGTGGTATTATCATCAAACATTAAGGAAGTAAATATGTATGTTGTATTCTACTTACACTGATATTTTACTATATTTACCAGGGCTCATTAAAAAAGTATGAAGGAAAAAAATATCTTATGGGATTAACCTTAAGTGTGTATTTTCCCAGTTCTTATTAACATTACCAGGTTACTCACCTCCACAGAGAAATACTTCTCAATCAAGTTTAATGAAGCTTTGTACACAGACTCGTTTTCATGGTTTTGTAGAGCTTCAATTTTGTCCAAACCTCCACATTCTTCAATCATTATACTAAGTTTCTCAGTTTCACCTAGTTTCTCAGCAGCCTAAAAAAATTTCAAGTTTAGTAGCCGAAACTTTGAAAGTTCTGTTTTAATGAAGAAAACAATGTCTATCTTTATCAATATGTATCAGAGACAAATAAACACAACAGCTTGCTTCCACAATCCTGTAAGATAAAAAACTATCTCCATTTTTATCTCCATTTTACATTTTTTAAAAATTCAAGGGAATCAGATCTGTAATTGCTGTTAGCAACTACTGTAGTTTTCAGCCACAAAGATCTTAGTACAGTTCTCAACTTTTTCTGTGCATCAAAATCTCCTGGGCAACATTAAAAATGACACTATATCCAGGTTCAATTGGTCTGTGATGGGAATAGGAAATTACTGGTGTGAAAAGCGCCCCAAATAATCCCAAGGTGTATGTAGTTGAAGAAGAGAGCCATTGAGTAAAGATGGCCTATAGTATGTAAAAACAAATTCCCCTGACTGGATAATCTGTTAATATCAAGAACCTATTAGGTATAAGAATGCTATTGTGGCTAGATATGTTTTAAAGTCAACTTTTAGGAGAGACATAAATATTTAAAAATGAAATAACTTAGTTGCTTCAAAATAAAATTTTAGGTAAAGGTGAGTAGAAAAAGAGGCCAAACGTTGACAACTTATTTATGCCAGGTGATGGATACACTAGGGATCATTACTCTAAACTCAACTTTGATATGTAAAAATTTCCACAATCAGTAGTTTAAAGTTAACTACCATCAAACACTATGACAAAGTGCCATGTGCTAACATGCCTGGATCAATTAAGAATGGAACCAGGAGAAAAATATAATTAACTAGGTTATTCAAATTTAATTTCACCAAAATTCGGTATAAAATTGGGGAATTAAAAATTCTGGACAAAATGAATACATATGAATAGTGTCCACATATGTACCTGACCTCAATTCAGGTCACATCATGCACTTGTCATCTCCTTTAAATCTCTTATAATCCCTTGTCACATCTTTTATCAATAGCGTGGCCCACAAACAGGTGTTCCAATTCTGTGGCCCACTGAGTAAACTTAGCTGCCCCTGCACCCCATCATCTAGACAGTAAACCGATTATCATCAAAACCAAATTCAAACAAATGCCACCTTGTTAAGACTTATCTGGGACTTCCCTGGTAGTGGGTAAGAATCCTCCTGCCAATGCAGGGGACACGGGTTCGAGCCCTGGGCTGGGAAGATTCCACATGCCGCAGGGCAACTAAGCCCCTGCACCAAAACTACTGAGCCAGAGTGCCACAACTACTGAAGCCCACGCACCTAGAAGAGCCTGTGCTCTGCAACAATAGAAGCCACCACAATGAGGAGCCCACGCACTGCAACCAAGAGTAGCCCCTGCTTGCTGCAACTAGAGAAAGCCCGCACGCAGCAACAAAGACCCAATGCAGCCAAAAATAAATAAATAAAATAATAAATAAATCTAGAAAAACAAAACAAAAGCAAAACAAAACAAAAGACTTGCCTGAAAGATATTTGAAATGGCATCCAAAATAACCAGAATAATTTTGGTATCTTTCGCAGTTAGGAGGTTCATCAATGGTTCTATTATGCCACAATGAACAAGGTATACAATCTGCTCAACTGTTCCGCCACTTGTATAGTTGGTCACAGCCCATACAGCTTCCTTTTGTGTCTTAAAGTCTGCCTAATTAACATAAGAAAACAAGTTTATTTCACAAAAAAATAAGATTCCAAAAGTACTATTTTAGAAAGACAATGACTAAAACTACCAACTGGTTCTATCCAAGCTTAAGTTAAAGAGCTTACTATTATTTAGCAAGGGACTGTTAAGTAGAAACTAACATTAAGAATCTTATGAAGTACAGCTCTACCAAGGGCCTGTCCATAAACACTAACAATCCTTTATTTAAAGTCCTAAGACTTCACTACCTTAGAGAGAACGCCAACAAGGAATGGGACCAATCCATGATTCACAACTTGCTGTATCTGGTCCTGGCGGCCAGCCGTGATGTTTGACATTGTCCACGTAGCTTCCTTCTGAATATTAGTTTTGGAGTTCGTTAGCAGGCTGGGAAAGACGGCAAGTGCTCCTGCATCTATTACAACCTGAGTCTGTTCATCTGTCCCAGTGACAATATTCCCTATGGCTCTTAGCGCGGGAGTCTGAAAGGAAAGAAATGTGACAAGTAAGAGGCTCATCATGGCCTAAAATAGACACTATGTCAATATCAGTACCAACTGATTATGCTCCTTACAACTTCATAGCCTCATTTGAAAGTTAACTTACCACAATTGGCAATTCAGTGGCTCCTAAAAGCTTCACAAGTTGGGGTACAACCCCAGTTTTCACAACCATTTCAATCCGTTCATTTGGACCATCAGTAAGGTAGGAAATAGCCCAGCAGGTATCAGCTAATACTTCTGGATCATCGTGATGCAGGAGACGAACTAAAGTAGGAAGAATCTGCTCAACAGCATCTAAGGGGGGTGCAGGATTCTTGTTGCGACAAAGATTTGAAAGTGTCCAGGTAAGATTACGTAAGTAACCACACTGGGGGAAAAGAAAAAACTCAATTAAGTGCCCTGTTTTTTGAGGGGGTGGGAAAATTAGAATCAATGAGTAACTTGACTTATGTTAAGTAACTTACTGCTAAAGATGACATATCAGGAACTGCCAAAAGTGCCAACAGCGGGTCAACTGCACCATACTTGATAACCAAGTCTCGGAAAACTGAACCATCACCTTAAAAAAAAAAAAAAAAAAAAAAAAGGAGAAAGGTAAAGTTAACCATAACTACTTGTCTAGCACCATCAATTTCAGTGACTGAGTGCACCAGTGTCTTGATGCAAAGAAAACACTCTCAGAAATTCCCTAAATTAGATGCCACTTTCACCCCTTATTTAGCACTGCAAGCAAGTAAGTTCAGAACCCAACAGAGAGGTCACTATTACTTATGACAAGGCACTTCTACCAACCACAGTATGATTGGAGACACTCAGTCAAAAGAATTTTAAATCCAAATACCTGCAATGTTTCCTAGAGCCCACACAGCTTGTTCACTGATGTGAGCATGGGGAGATGCCAACAGAGAAATGAATGCTGGGACAGCACCTCCATCTACCACAGCCTTGGTCTGTTCTGATGTCCCGGAAGCAATGTTAGTGAGGGCCCAAGCAGATTCAAACTGAATGGGACTACAATCAGTTCTGCCCAAGAAGGACACAAATTTTGGAATCAAACCAGCCCGGATTATGTTGTCTATGGGGGGCTGTTTTTCCCTAGAAAGCAGTTTCCTAAGGGTAAGCAAAAAGAGAAACAAAGGTTGAAGGTGATTAACAAAACAAGTTCATTTAAAATGCAACTTGAGAGTCTAGAACTTTAAACCTTTTACAGTAAAGCACTAAATGTTGAAATATCCTGGAATTTATGAGGAGCTGAAGAGATTTGGTTGCATGGTGCTACCATAGGTGGTGTCTTAAACTATCTTTTCCCAAAACTAAAATATTACCAATAACGTAGAGCCCTTCTCTCTGCATCTCTGCAAAAATCTACTTTAGATCTTATCACTTTTTAAAAACTTTGACAGTCTGAGAGCACACTCATTGTTAATCTGCATTTCTCTGACCACTAGTGAAGCTAAACATCTTTTCCATGATCATTTGTCAACTGGATTTAGTTTTATTCCACACTGTCAAGCTACAGAAATTATTCACTCTTTTTATTACAGATGTCACGAGTACCTGTGTGTGGTAGGAGATAAGAGTCTACATATACTTATTTCCTAAATGGATGGAACATTCTAAATGAATGTGTTAATCCCACTTACTGAATAATTCTTCCTCTTTCCTTGACACTGACTCAAAATGCCACTCTGACAAAAACTTTGTAATTTTCTTAAAAAGTACACCAAAATGTTAACAGTGATTATCACTGGAGGAAGATGGAATTTTAGGCAAACAGAAAATTTTAGATCCTCTTAAGGGAAGATTCTAATGAAAACAGGCCTAGGCTGGGCTTAACCTTTTCTTTACCTGCTCGTCGCTTTCCCACCAAAAAATGTAAAAAGGCTGATTCCTTAGGTTACCCATGCTATCTACAGCAGACAAGACTTACCTAGCAGCTTGAGTAGCTTGGAGCTGGCTTTCCAAGTTGTTGCTATTTATGCCTTTGACAATGTCATCAACAGACCAATTTACAGTGCCCTACAAGAACAGTAGAATTAATTTTGCAAATTACCATTTTTAAGGTTAGATACAAACCATAAAATTCCAACGTGAAGACATTTCTAAGTTTATAATCAGTAAGAGTTTAGCTCTACATTTAAATTTGCCTGTTAATTAAACATTCATTATTTAACAGGCAGAACAATTTTCAAACTTGGTGTCATGATTAAATGAAGTCTCAAATAATGAAGTATCCCAGCATTTAGTCACTAGAAAAAGTAGCTATGAACGAATTACAAAAATGAATTAGAGCACTGTGAAGGTTATTTCTATATTAGTCTCAATCACTTGTATTTAGATACGCTTTTAGTGAAAAGGGGATGGAATTAGAGGCAATGTGTTAGGAATTTTCATTTCTAAGTTTGTTATCTATTCATTTCCACAGTAGTGTTGCAAATGTAAGCATTATTGAGCATTCTCAAACCAATGCTACAGTTAACTCAAAAAGACAGTGTCCCTTTCTCCCTGTAAGCTTACAACTTAAAAAAATTTGACAAGTAAACAATCATATAACAAATGGTTATATGTATGACACTACATACATGTACCCATATAATACTATATATGTGTATAACAGAATTTACTCTCCATTTTTGGTGCAGAATGGGATGCTACAGGAATGCCGAGAAGGGACCATTGTTCCTGTCACACTGACCAAAGAGTGCTATAAGAAGATGGGATTTGAGCATAAAACTTGAGAAACAGCACATAGGTGGAATTCAATGAAGAAAAACAAAAAACAACAAAAAACACTGATAAAATGAGGAGCACTAAAGGAACCATAATGTGAAAAAAAGGAGGAAAGTGCCCAATATCTCTGAAAGATGAAAGAGATAAATCTGAAAATCTAAGATGGATCTAATTTACAAAAACCTTCAAAAAATAAGGATTTAAAACCATAAAATGTCCAAGATGCTTAAAGCAGTATTTCAGGAAGATTTTTAGGTAAGCAGTATGTGGCACAGAATGAAGGGAAAGATAAAATTAGGAGACTACTGAAAGTATTTCAGTCCTGAGGGAAAAAAACCTGACTAAAGCTGGTGACAAGTACAAAAAATAGAGAAGGAAAAAAAAGGGAGGAAGGGAAAGAGAAAGAGAAAGAAAGAGACAGAAATAAGATGGTTCTGGACACACTTTCACTTAACACTTGAATGGCTACTTCAGGGTAGAAACTGGCAACTGGAAATGCAGGAAATCTTGAAGGGAGAGCAGAGCTAAAGACAACCTTGGAATCAGCTTCAGTAGATTATGGAGGGTGGGTGGGAAAAAGACAACCCATCAGAATTACTGACTGGGAGCACACAAACATAAATCTACACATTTGATAATTAAAATCACAAAGCTAGGAATGTTATTTAAATTTCTAAGAAAAGCCCCATACTGATTTTCTGGGTTTACCATTATTCATAAGGTTACCTGGTTGTTGCGGTTTTCCTGCAGTGGAGAAGTAGTGTCATCGGGAAAAGAGCCGACATTTCTCCTTTTCAGCATCTGGTCATCCTTCTTAGCTTTCCTCAGCTCCACATTAACTTCTATTCGGCGCCGCCTCATTTCCTTGAGAAAAGACAACGTGTCATCTCACCTATTACATCAGTTTTTGTTGCCAAGTGAGGGCATTTTTTCAAATTCGCTCAAAATTTTGACCCCCTTCCCAAATATCTTCCATTTAAAAATACCATAGGAAAGCAACAGAAGGTACTCACTGTACTGTCCTTCCCCTTGTTCTTGAATCTGTTAAGGCGGGCAGCTGGTGAATTAGCATTCTCATTGGTGGACATGGTTCTGAGACAAAAGGAGAAAGCTAAAAGAGGAGAGAGAGAAAAAAATTTCCCTTTTATCATTTTCATTGCCAATAAGGTGAGCATTAATGGAATTATCAAACACATACTGAATCCACATTTCTATATTAGAGAAGGAACTTCCCTTAATCAGCACTGTGAAACAGTTTTGGCCAAATGATATTTGGCCCCTTCCCTCTAAAGGGCTGAGACTTCCTGGAGCAGTGCTGTCCACCACAAATATAACACAAGCTGCATAAATTTAAGTTTCCTAGTAGCCACATTTTTAAAAAGCAAAAAAGAACAAATGAAATTAACTTTAATAATATATTTCCTTTCAACTCATTACGTCAGAAAATTACGGAGATATTTTACATTCTTTTTTCATACTAAAGAAGCTTAACGATCCTGCGGGTACTTTAAGCTTACAGCATAACTCGATCCAGATTAGCCCCATGCGTTTGGTGACTGCCACACTGGACAGCGTGGCTCTAGCCTCTACACAGGACCCATAAATAGTTAATTGAAGACAAAGTAGGGGAAATGAGGTTACAGTTAAAACCTATGTCCTAGGGGCCATAAATTCAGATCCTCTGGAGGCTCTACTGTCTTTAAACGTCCAACAACAGGTACATTCTCCATGTTCAAAATTTCTAAAAATCGGATTCATCATTACATTGTGGAGTCTTTCATAACATTTCCTGCCCACCCTGAACACCTGCGACGCAGTTTTCTGCGTCTTCAGCATCTCGCATACATTTTCATTTCCAGGAATTCCGAGTGAACGCACTAAATTAGGCTGATATCAGCTGTGCTTCACCCAAACTCAGCCACTTAAGAGCAATCTCTAAAAGAACACAAAAGTGAAAGTCCTCCTTACAAGTGGCTATCTTTAATTCCATTCTGTTCTTTAACGAAATGGTGACACAGCCAACCCAGGGCCTACGTGTTAAAAGAGAGCACTTCCAACTGCCACCCCCGTCCCCTGCTCCCCCGCCCCCATTTCGGGGAAGCAGCAGCGGGAACGGGCGGAGGAGGAACCGGAGGCGCAGGGCCCCCCACCGAGGCTTTCGTCCTCGGGCCTCACTCTGATTCTCGGCCAAAGGCGAACGCAGCGGTTCGCAGGGCCTCAGGCCCTAAAGCCCAAACACTCGCATCGCGAAATGCCCGTCTCGTCAACGAACTACGCCCCCGAGGCCTCGTCAACCAGAAAGGCCAAAGCCAGGCCGGGCGTCTACCCCGGGCCTGCCCTCCCGCCACCTGCAATCCGAGCGCGGCCTTGCGGGCCAGCCGTTGCCGCTCGGGCCAGGCTGTGGCCTCAGTTCGTACCTACACAGCTGGCTCAAGCGTCCACAGGCGGCGGTGCGCTGCGCACAGGCTGCGGGTCGGCTGCCCTCAAAACGTACACCACGGTCAGCCCGAGGACGGTGTGGCTCGAGCAGCCGGCCGGCGCGATTTAAATTTCCCGGTGGCCCTGCATTCCGATTGGCTGGTTCGAGTTTACGCTATGCGCCCATTGGTGGATTTGAAAAACACGTTGATGGGGGGGGGTGTCAGAGGGCCCAGAAAAAGGGAGGATAGCATCGCGAGATCAGGGAGCGGCCGGGCTATCCCAGAGCGCCTTGCAGTTCGAAGGGAAAAGACTCCATATCCCGGCATGCAGCGCGAAGGGCCAGTTCCCAGGCTGCCTTGGCCAGAGCGTTGGCCCTTTGCAGTGAGTTTATGCCTGTATGGTGGGTGCTTGTTTCTCTGCGCGTTTGCCTTAAGCAGGTACCACAAATTATTCCCAAAATAATTCTCTTTAAAAATCTTGACACAGAAATATATTGCTATGCATTTTCCCCCTGATAGGACTCAGAAGGAACCTGGCCGGGGTTTCTAGCCATCAAGGAGGGTAAGGCAGATATGTGCTACATTTTTTAGGTGGTGGTGTCGTTTTTTAACTTGCATCATAAAAGACTGCATAGAAGGCGCAAATATGGTAACAAAAGGCTTATTATACCTGTTTCTCCAGTCTTAATAACTTCAAATACAAAAGAACTGCAAATCTTTAGTCTATATTTGCCGAATGTTAACATCTGCCACATTTACTATTTCGTTCTCTCCGTACGTAAACATATATATGTCTTTTACACATTACTTTTTGAACCATTTGAGAGTAAGTTTGAGAAATCATTCCCCTTACCCCCAAATATTTCGGCTCGTATCTTGTAAGAATAAGGACATTCTGTTATATAACCACACCGCAATCATCAAATTCAAGACAATTGAACTTTGATGCGATTACTTACTTATAGTCTGTGTTCAAATTGTGTCAATTGTTATAGTAATGATCTAGGTTATATTTTATACGTTTCTGAATAAAATGTTTGCATTTTCTTGTAATTTTTAAAAAAGCATCAGTAGTGGTTATCAGTACCTCAGGATTATGGGCCACTGTTTCCTTTTCGCAACTTTTCTGTATTCTAAAAAGGGTATTTTTACGAAATGCTGTATTGGCTTATTTTTTTACTATAAATAAATTCAAACAATGAACTTCGTCCCTTCTGGCAGGCATTTTTGCAAGTCTCACTCACTGTGTAGCAGCCATGGGAGGCACAGGACGTTGATTCTACTCCCACCTAACCAATCAGCATAATCCTATCCCCCTAAATGCAAAATTGTGGAAGGATTTCACCTCTAAACCAGTCACTGCACGGCATTCTCTTGGCTACTGTGAATAGGTCAAGGGCAGTCATGTGACCTAAATTCATCCAGTTGGAAAGCCTGTGCCTTTTGTTTTATGATTAGAGGCGGGAAAGCAGGCTCTGTTCTTCCGAACTGATAGATGTGAGTCCTAGAAATCTGAATAAGACAACTGTCGAGAAACCATGAAAGCTTTGATCAACAGTCTGCCTTACCTCCGAAGGCTGCAGGTATATGACTTTGCAATTACATCATCCAATACATTTCCTTTGTTGTTTAAGCTAGTTAAATTGGGTTTTCTTTTGCTTGCAAATATTGCGTACTGTGTGCCCAGAATTGTTCTAAATGTTTTACCTTTATGAATACATTTAATTCTCACAACTCCGCGAGGTAGTATTATTATCTGTTCCATTTCACAGAAGAGAAGAGTGGGTGGTTAAGTAACTTGTCTAGGTTTTTACTGGAATAAATGGCAGAGACAGGATTCAAACCCAGGCCATCTCGTTCCAGGATCCATGCTCTCTGACCACTGTTCTGTACTTGCACCTGAGAACAACATGAAGCAGAAGTAAACTGTCAAAAGTGAAAGTTGCCTTTGAAAGATAAAACATCCTGGGAAACCATACACCCCCAACTCTTCCTACTGTAGCTTGGATGGAGAGTCAGGAGAGGGTCTGTCTGGCCTAAGCCAATCAGTACATTACATTCCCCAGACACAGGAATTGGTTTGGTGATGAAGATGTAACACAATGCAGTACAATATTTGCTGAGACTTTTGTGAGATATCCCCTTTTCCAGTGGACCGTGTGCTGTGATGGTGTGAGCCCGAGAATGAAGCTGCTCCAGAAAAGCAAACCCCAGTGTGCCCCAGTCTGAGTAATTATAGTCTGTTAGCCATTCTTTCAAGAACTGTGTTCCACTGAAAAAGCAGCTAGTTTAGCCTGCAATTCGAACATTGCACAAATGTTCTCCTCAAGAGACAACCATTGAGGGATTGTAAATTGGTACAGCCACTATGGAGAACAGTATGGAGGTTCCTTGAAAAACTAAAAATAGTTACCATGTGACCCAGCAATCCCACTGCTGGGCATATACCCAGAGAAAAACGTAATTCAAAAAGACACAAGCACCCCCAATGTTCATTGCAGCACTATTTATAATAGCCAGGTCATGGAAGCAATCTAAATATCCATCAACAGGTGAATGGATAAAGAAGATGTGGTACATATATACAATGGAATATTACTCAGCCATAAAGAGGAATGAAATTGGGACATTTGTAGAGACATGGATGGACCTAGAGATTGTCATACAGAGTGAAGTCAGTCAGAAAGAGAAAAACAAATACTGTATATTAACGCATGTATGCGGAATCTAGAAAAATGGTACAGATCAACCGGTTTGCAAGGCAGAAATAGACACAGATGTAGAGAACAGACATGGACGCTAAGGAAGGGAAGCAGAGGTGGGGGATGAACTGGGAGATTGGGATCGCCATATATACATTACTAATAAGAAAAAAATTGTACACTTCAAATATATGCAGTTTATTGCATGTCAATTATATCTCAATAAAAGTTCCTTCAAAAAAAAAAGACAACCATTGAATTTTGGTATGTGGTAGAAGTGATTTATGCATAATTCCCATTTTGTCATACAAAATATTAAAAGGATGCATACTCAAAGGGCAAGATTTAAATTAATAATTCTTAAACTGTCATCAAGGATATTCTTAAGTGAAGTTGCTGAAGCTGGCCCCAATTCCCTCCCCCCCCCATTGCACAAAGGTGAAGAATAACAATTATTACTGGCTTAGTATCACTGCCTTGATTCACTTAAGGTGTCAGTTTTACCCACCATCGCTTCTGCTATATGATTAGTTGTCATTCACTAATATTCCTAGGTGACTCAGGATCTACAGATAATAAAACTGACATATGACACAGACACCTGAGATTTGAAAAATGCACACCAAAATGTTAATAGTGGTTAACTTTGAGTGGTAGAATTACAGTCAATTTCAATTTTCTTTGTTTGGCTTACCCTCATTTTATACAATTTTAAAATGAACAGGTTTTATGTATCTAAGAAGAAAAAAATCATGTATTTTTAAAAACAAATACAGCACCTTTATATGAAACAAGCATACAGATATTATGCACAGAACCAGAAAATCTAAATCTTTATCCAAGACTTAGCTTTAGGATAAGAAAAGAGAACAAAATTCGTATTATTTTGTATCTAGTGACCTTGTTAAATTTATTTTCCTTTCAATTTGGAGAGAAAGAAAATGGGGAGAAAAATGGATGTAGGTGGGGGGGCATATTTGAAGAAAAGCCTGTTCACCCTGGACACCCCCAACAATTCCCAGCACATACTAAGTTATCCAGTTAACATACTTGGAATAATGCAGGAAAGAAAGGGAAGCCGTTAGGGACGGGAAGGTTGGGGGGGGGGGGGGATGCAGGAGGATCTCACATCAGAGGAAGGTCACAGGAACTCTGTAAGATGCAGAGGCTCGGGGCCCGCCCTGGTAAATAGAATTAGAACGGGAAAAGGCCAGGCATTGGAATTTTGTTTAAAGTTCCCTCCAAATGCGCCTAGTACGCAGCCAGGACTGAGAACCTTCCGAGAAAAACCCAAGAAGTAGAAGGCCACCCAAACCGACCTAGAGCGGCCCGCGTGCCGGCCACGCAGTACCAGGGCAGTGGGGCGGGGCAGGTCAAGCGCATGCGCGTGGAGGCTCGGGCGGCCGGCCGGGCGAGGGCGCAGGCGCGTGCTGCCGCCACTGGGGGCGGCTCCCAAATCACACGCCGTCCGACGCGAGGCCGCAGAGTGCGGGGGCGGGGCGCGATGATGGCATCACGTAAGGGGACGGTATGAGAACCCGGATCCTGTGGTGACCCAGTGGCCTAATGGATAAGGCATCAGCCTCCGGAGCTGGGGATTGTGGGTTCGAGTCCCATCTGGGTCGTTCGGAGATTAGTTTTGGTGGAGAGAAAAGCAAGAATGGGCATGGAAGTAGATTTTGAAATGTCGTTATTTCGCTTTCTCTATGGAGATCTAGAGGAGCTGTTGTATTTACAAATTAGGAAAAGCATCTCCGCCTTCTAATACAGTGCAATTGAGACCTTCAAGTGAAACACAAGATCTGACCCGGAAGAGAAGCATTTACTCTTGCTAAGAGAAAAGCCTTGGGAAACAGCAACTGCCAACTGGACAGATGGCATCATCTTTTTTCTCTTTTTAAAATGAATTTCATCATGGGCAGCCACACGTGCAAAACTTCCTCCCCATCCTTATCCCAAGGGGTGTGTGAGCAGATCCAACTGTGCTGGCTCCAAACATTTATTTCCAGTACTAAGGAGAATTTATAAGCAACTGTGTTTTTAAATGTGTTAAAACATACAAATATAATAAATATAATTTATGGTTTCTCTCTCTAAAGTATAATGAACAACAAATTGTAGTTGGTACGTAAGGGGGGGGTGTGTGTGTGTGTGTATTTGATTTGCAAAGTAGTGTAATAAAAGAAATACAATCAGAGTTTAAACTTTTCAGACTGTTTTAGTTGACTAGCTTGAAAACTTTAAACTCTTCTTTTAAAACCTGTATAAGAGGAATATTGCAGAGTTACATCCTACTTTTGAAAAACAACTAAATACTAAATGCAATGTGGTATCCTGGATCTGAGCCTGAAACAGATAAAGCACATCAGTGCAAAACCCAGTGGAATCTGAATACATTCTGGAGTTTAATTACCAACAGTATACCAATGTTGATTTCTTACTTGTGACAAATGTACATGGTAATGTAAGAGGTTAGCATTAGGGGAAACTGAGTGAAGGGTATATGGGAGCCCTCTGTTCTATCTTTGCAACTGTCATGTAAATCTGAAATTATTCCAAAATTAAAGTTTATTAAAGGAAAAAACCTAAACAATCAATGGGGAAATTTACCTGATACCTTTACCCGACGCCACCCGTTTCTCAAGGTTAGGAATGCAGTGCTGAATTTAAAAACTAGAACACATTAACAAGTAAGCCCAGGGCATAATTTCTAGCTCCATTCCTGGTACCTCAGAGTTGATGGCCACATTAGGTCCTGGCTACTGTAGGTGCTCAAAAAATTGGAACTACATTGTCTCCTGCCTCCCACCTGTAGGCAGCATCTCGGAACAGCAACAGACGGTGACGATGTCTCCCTGGTCCAAAGGCTAGATTGCTCTCACACGCGATACTTAGCCTGAGGAACTGGGCTGGATGAACCCCTCCCAGGTTCTCCACCCTTTCGGCTTCCGACTGGCCTGCTTGGTCCTGTAGAGAGCTCACCTGACTCTCCCACCTCATTTCCCTCCTCCAACCTCTCCTCTTAGCCCAGCTCCTTCTCTCTGGCAGATGTTTTGTGACTCACTCACCTCGTTCATTCGGCTGAATTCAGTGCCTATTGAACACCCCAGATTCAAGTCATTGAATGCAAGTTCCACATTTTCCTCTTCCCTCACCTCTGTCATCTCCCCCATATCTTCCCTCTTCTGTCTCACATGAAGAGATGTCCCTCCTTCAGTCCCAGGCCAGTCCCTCCCTCTGCTTTTGCTTTGGACCCCTTTCTCCTCAGGAAACTTGCCTGACACTCAGTAAACTCTCAAAAGGTGTAAGCCCATTATCCCCGTCCACCCACCCCTCCCCGCCCCGCCGTCTATGTCTTTAGCTACCTTCTACTGGCTTTTTCCTTTAAACTCCAAACAGTCTACAGCTTCTCCATTCCTTAATGTCTCACCCTTGGTCCTGGGCACCTGGCATGGGTCCTGGGTGCCTCTCCGCACACAGCCAGGCTGCCTCAAGGGGTCTCCTTCCCCTCCACCCGCCATGCTCTCCTCACTCCCCTGTGGTGGCCACACTCCTCCCCACACCGACCTCTTAACTGACAAATTTAAGAAATACCTTCCGGTCCTTATCTTGCTTGACTTCGCCCTGAAGTTTGAAATTCTCCACCAGTCCTTTCTTCTTGAAAACACACCTTTTTCCCAGGCTCCCAGGAAATCTTTTTTTCTCAGTTCTCCAATCAACTTCTCAATCTCCTTTGCTAGTTCCCTCTTGTGTCCAACAATGGAAACAAACCAGTGCAACCTGAGCAAAGCAAATGAAAATTCATTGGAAAGACATGGCGAAGGGAGGTGCTTACTACATAGCGGGCAAAACTGGAGGACCAGTCGTGGGAACCAGCAAGAATCAAGGACACACCAATGGCCCCCCAAAAGCAAGAAGCTGGAAGCACAATGACTCAGAGAGCCAGAGACACCTGTCGGAAGGCCGCCACTGCTGCCTTCGCTGCCATGCAGCTAGACCTGCAAAACATGCCTCTGGTAGTTTTCTTCATGCTAGGGCCACTCGCTCCAGCATTGGGGTTTCCAGGAAAAGCTTACAATTGGCCCAGCTTTCTCCTGTTGATTCATGGGGCCACAGAGGAATCACCCTCCCACCAATTCCTCCCCTAAACGGGAAGAGGTAATTCCTTAAAAAGAAAAAGAAGCATGAATGCTAACTAGCCATGCAAAACACCGGCAACCTTTCCTCAGCACAAATGTTGTACATTTTATTTTCAGTATTGCATATTAATTGTTCCATCACCACTGTTAATTTTAGGTGGTGTAGACTGGGTGTGGGGTTTTTTTTTTTTCTCATTCAACTTTGTTTTAATGAGTCTCAAAACCCTCTGAGAGATTTTTGGTCCAGTTGTTTCCATTAAAAAGTACTGATTTTAGGAACTAACAACTTAAAACTGCCACACACAGACACACACATACGCGCACGCGTGCAAAAAACACAAATGGTCCACAAAATGCTCTCCTTTCCATCTGAAGGATTTTTTTTTTTAAGAGATTATTTATTTATTTATGGATGTGTTGGGTCTTCATTGCTGCATACAGGCTTTATTGTGGGGAGTGGAGGCTACTGTTCGTAGTGGTGTGGGGGTTTTTCATTTAGGTGGCTTCTCTTATTGCAGAGCATGGGCTCTAGGCACATGGGCTTTAGTAGTTGTGACACGTGGGCTCAATGGTTGTGGCTCTTGGGCTCTAGAGCCCAGGCTCAGTAGCTGTGGTTAGGGTTAGGGTAGGATCTTCCTGGACCAGGGATTGAACCCATGCCTCCTGCATTGGCAGGTGGATTCTTAACCACTGTGCCACCAGGGAAGTCCCCCATCTGAAGGTTTCATGATGCATTGTTATCATGAACCAGTCTCATACTGTTAAATTTAAATGGCCAATCAAGACAGACAGTTCTGGGACCATTCTTCCACCACTGATTAAGACTGGGGTGGCAGGTATTGGGGATAACACTCTTTTAGCCTTCTGTGCTTTCTGGGCACACTTGGTGTCCTTGCCATCTTACAATGCACAGGACAGCCCCATAACAAAGCACCATCTGGCCCCTCTTCTAGGAACTGCCTTAGGGGCTTGATAAACAGGGATGGAATAACTATATTATTGATGGACCTTATGAAAAACATTTTAGGGCCTTACTAATTTTCCCTGTTTTTATCATTTTTCCTTTGTCCCCAAGCAATCTCAGGGACAAAGTAAGGAGTGGGTCAAGGGGTACAATATTAGTATTGTATTAGTCCAAATTTTCAAAACTCATTTCAGAATGTCAGAAAATACAACAGAATTACTATTAAAATACAATCCAATGATACTAACATTCAGAATTATCATACTTTAAAATTTTACCAGATTTCAGTACTAAAAACTACAGTAAAGTTGCCATTTTTCTCCACTCCTGTCAGAAATCCTACAAAAGCACAAGCACAATGGAGATGAGAAGCAGAACCACAACTCCTCAAACAAAAGGAGAAAGGGCTACCAAGAGCAGTGAAGAACTCAACACCGATAGATGCCAATTAGAAGAGGATGCTCGTGGCCGCAGATCTTAGGAAAGGCCAGCAGAGGGCGCTTGCCCAAGGGGAGGGTCGCACCCTGAGAGGCAAAACAATAATCCCTTGTTTCCAATAACACTGGGGTGTGCGGACAGCGCCCCGTCCTCACAAGGACAGACACGTGTTCTGGGTATGGATTTGCCTTCCTTGCCTGCGGGGCTTCTGCTAGCACAACCATTCCTGGGTTTAGACATTGCCAGAATGCGAGGGTCAGGGACCATGGAGAGGAAGTAGGGGGTGGCTTCTCCCACTATGACCCCTAATAATTCACTGGAAGAATTTGTGTTTTGTTCTCTGTTTGTTTGTTTGTTTTGCTTTCCTTGCCAGTGATCTGAGGCTGAGTGGGTCTAGAGGTTCTAGTGCCTAGCAGAGAGATGTTTAGGCCAGGAAACACTATCATGACTCCATCCAATTGGAGCTGAGGCTGCCCCCTTGGCCATCTGGGACTCCTTAGGCTGTTGAATCAATAGGCAGAGAAGAGGGGGGGTCACTGTTATGAGCTGAATGTAACATAATTACCCCCAAATCGGTGGGTAGAAGCTACAGTGTTATGGTATCAGGAGATGAGGCTTTTAGGTGACGTCATGAGGGTGGAGCTCCAGGATGGGATTAGTGTCCTTATAAAACAGAGAAGGGTCCAGAGCCCTTTCTCTGTCTCTCTGTTACCCTGCCTCGCTCGCTCTCTCTCCCCCCCTGCCGTATGAGGATACAGCAAGAAGGCAGCCATCTGTGAGCCAGGAGGAGAGGTCTCACCAGAACCCAACCATCCTGATGCCCTGATCTCAGACTTCCAACCCCAGCATTGTGAGAAATGGATGTCGGTTGTTTACGCTGCTCAGGCTGTGGTACTTTGTTATTGCATCCCCAGCTATGACAGTCCCTGAACTAAGCCTTTGTGAACGATGTGATTACCAAGGGGGAAATGGCTCTGCTACTTAGTGGAGGAAAGAGGAAATGTCTGGAATCCAAGGATTCCCTGGGAGCACATCTTAGTGTGCCCTTGTTCCAAAGACCTAGTTAATGGGAAAGTACAGCAATCGAATAAAGACAGGACCACCAAGAACTCAAGTCCTACAGGAATAAAGTTTTGAATCTCCTCACCAGGCATCGAGTCCTGCCCAGCTGAGGGCAGGAGGAACATGGAATCAATGATGGAAGAAGGCAGTTACGACGATCAACGCAGACCTCATGGCCGTCTGCAGAGGAGGCTTCCAACAGCTACATTTATGTTAATTGGATCTTTCCCCTTCTTTTTCATTTCTATCTTATATAAAGAGCCCTGGTAGTAGGTAATGGTTTTGGTATCCATTGATTGCTAGCTGTATAACCTTGGACACGTTATTTAACCTTTCTCTTATCCCTAAATTGGGATAATAAAAGTATAAGCTCAAATGTTTATCCCAAGGTTTAATACTCGGAACGGTACGCAGGAGGTGCCAGCTATTATTACTGTTATTAACGACAGATTTTCTTTTACATTTCATTGTAACATTAGACAAGGCAGTTCCCAAATTAAGGGAAAATTTCCCAATTTTATTATCATTCCTTTCAGAGATCATTTATTGAACTACAAGTGCATATTTATATGGAATGTTCCAAAATTTGGAATTATAATTTTCTAAATGCCTCAAGATTAATTTATAAGATTTTTTTTTACAATAGTAGTTGGCACAGTCATAATAGAAAAAACACCCAGGAGAATGGTAGAGACTGCAAGTGCAGGAGGAGCCGAAGGGGCCTTCCACTGTGTATCCGTTATTTATTGCCACAAAATGAATTACCCCCACATTTAGCAGCTTAAAACAATAAACATTTATTACTCACACTTCCTCTGGCCCAGGAATCTGGGATTGGTTTACGTGGTGGTTCAGGTCTCTCAGGAGGAGGTTTCAGCCAAGATCTGGGCTGGGGCTGCAGTCTTATCTGCAGGCTCAACTGGGAAAGGATCTGCCTTTAGCCTCACTTACCAGCTGTTGGCAGACCTCAGCTTCTCACTGGCTGTTGGTTGAAGACTTCAGTTGCTTCCTTGCCGTGGGCCTCTCAATAGACTCCCTGAGTGTCCTCCCAACACAGCAGCTGGCTTCCCCCAGAGGAAATGATCTAAAAGAAGGAGGTGAAAGTCCAGCCTTTTTGTAACCCAGCCTTGGAAGTGTATATTGTCACTTTTTCGGTATGCTATTGGTCACTCTAACCAGCCCTGCTACAACTACAGGGGACTTGTAGTGGGAGGGGACTACACAGGTATGAATACCAGGAAGTAGGGATCGCTGGGGGCCAGTCATCCTGGAGACGCACCACCACTAACTATATCTGTAATATTTTAACATTAAAAAAACATGAAGCAAATAAGGAAAAAATTATTGAGTTGATAAAACTGGGAAACTGGGTCATGCTTGTGCGGGTATTCGTTGTATTATTTTCAATAGCTTTCTGTTTTTCTTTCTTTCTTTCTTTCTTTTTTTTTTGGCTGCACTGTGCAGCTTGCTGGTTCTTAGTTCCTTGACCAGGGGTTGAACCCCAGGGCCCACAGCAGTGAAAGCGCCAAGTCCTAACCACTGGACCACCAGGGAATTCTCTCAATAGCTTTCTGAATGTAATTTTCCCCTTAAAAATGCTCCGAGGAAGATATACCTCAGATGAGGACAAGGAATCCCAAAGACAATTTCAAGGAACAGACATTTTCACAAAAGCACAAGAAGAAATGGTGCTTGTGAATCAGGAAATTATAAGCAGGGAGTAGACTGAGATGAGAGAACAAAAGGATGAACAACAAAAAAGAACTAACTAATAATAATTCCTTAGCATTAAATTCCTTATTGGAAGGAGCCAAATGCATAGTTGATGCTACTGAAAGTGAAATCAGGATGAAAAGGAAAAAGGATAAAGAGATAAAACTGATGAGTGAGAAGATAAAATACATGGAAGACACAATCAGAAAATCAGTATTAAGAAAGTAACAAAAGAATAGGAATATTTGTTGAAATGGTGTGGATGTACTTGAAGCAAAATGAAGTCTTATTCATTTGAAAGTGAAACATTTGAGGTGGTCCCTGTAAATGAGAGATATCTATAAAGCAAAGATGGTGACTATGATTGCTATTATTTGACGGTTTGTAAAGTTCTCATCAATGCAATACAAAAATTTTATACACATTTGAGAGGAAGAGGCAAAATATCATTATTTATAAATTATACAGTTTTCTACTGGGAAAACCCAAGGGAATCTATGGAAAATAGTTTGAAATATTTTTGTATATACACAAATTGGGATATAAGCAATAAATATGGATATACACAAAACAGTACCTTATCTATACACCTACGAAAACCAGTTAGGAAAGGAAATAAAGGTCCTTTCCACATTACCCAGGAAACGTTTAGAGCTTAGGTGAAGAAAAGGATAACATTCTGATAGAGGGAAAAGACTCAAAGAAGTCTAGAGATATTCCATTTTCATGGCTAGAAAGACAATACATGACGGTTGTCAATTCCTTTACAAATCTACATGTTTAATGCATATTTATTGCAATTTTAATTTAATGCAAATTCTGTTGGATTTTTTTTAACTTTGCAGAATAATCCTAAAGTTCACATGGGAAAGAAAACTATAATAGTCAAAACAATTTTTGAAAAGAGAGATATATTACAAGTCACTATAATTATAACAATGTCTCATTGTAGGCAGATAGGCACGGAAATAAACAGATGAAGTAAAAGAGAAGAAAGTCTAGAAATAGACCTACATTTATTAGAAGCTAATACTCTCCATGTTAAAGGTGACATCTCACATTTGGGAAAGGATAAATTTATTTGCCAATTGGATTAGACAACTTTCTAGTTATTTAAGAAAAAAATAAAATTAGATTCTTACCTCATACTATGTACCAAAATAATTTCCAGATGGGATCAAGATTTAACTACAAGCACTAGAAAAAATATATGTATAAAATTTTGCGTTAGAGAAAGTCTTTCTAAACATGACAACAAAAGACAACAGGGAAATTGTTAAACAAAAGGTTGATGGATTTTACTATACAAAATTTAAAAGTTCTATGGCCAAAAAGTCACTAAAAAGCTTAAAATCACATGAAACTCTGTGAAGAAATATTTCTGATATATATAAAAAGACAAAGGGTTAAAATTCTGAGGCTATAAATAGCTAAAAATCATAAAGGAAAATCTGAGCATTCTAATAAATAGACAAAGAATATGAACTGACCATTAACAAAAGAAATCCAAATGGCCAATAAATCTGTGAAAAAATGTGCAATATGACGAGCAAAGAAATGTAAATTTTTTAAAAAGAGAAATTAAAAAAAAAAACTCTTCAGAACAGCAAGAATATCAAACGATGATTTGATATTCCAATGTAGAGAAATAGTCATTATTACAGACCTACAATAATTGATGGCCAGTATAAACTGATACATATCTGGGAAACAATTCACCAATACAGAGCAAAAATATTGAAATTATCATGTCTTTTGACTCAGCAATGTAATAGTCTAGGAATTCAGTCATTAAAAATGATCATGGAGGACTTCCTAGGTGGCGCAGTGGGTAAGAATCCGCCTGCCAATGCAGGGACCATGGGTTTGAGCCCTGCCACAGGAAGATACCACATGCCGCGGAGCAACTAAGCCCATGAGCCACAACTATTGAGCCTGCGCTCTAGAGCCCGTGAGCCACAACTACTGAGCCCATGTGCCGCAACTACTGAAGCCCACGTGCCTAGAGCCCGTGCTTTGCAACAAGAAAGGCCACCGCAATGAGAAGCCCACACACCACAAGGAAGAGTAGCCCCTGCTCGCTGCAACTAGAGAAAGCCCGTGTGCAGCAACGAAGACCCAACACAGCCAATAAAATAAATAAATTAATTAATTTAAAAAATTATCATGGAATCCTATATTTATTGAAATGAAAAGACATTACCATATCATTAAAAATTTTAAAACCATGTCATAAAATATGTATATACCATGTTCCCATTTTTTATGTAAAGAAAGTATGTAACATAGTTACACGTACATATATGTGTAGGAAAAAAGTCTGGAAAGTTTTTGGTCCCCTTTTTTTTTTGTGGCCGCATCACACTGCTTTCAGGATCTCTGTTCCCTGACCAGGGGTCGAAACTGCGCCCTTAGTAGTGAAAGCAAGGAGTCCTAACCACTGGAGCGCAAGGGAATTCACAAAGTCTGGAAATTGATCCATCAAAATATTTATAGTAGTTTTTTCTAGACAATAGGATTATAGTTGATCTTTTTCTTTTTTCTAATCTGTAATATCTAATTATTCTGCTATGAATATGTACTGCTTGTATACATAAAGGGATGGAAGACATCACAAAAAAATAACCAATAGGTTTGACTATATAAACAGTAACATTTTTTTTTATGTTTATTTATTTGTTTATTTATTTATTATTGGCTGCATTGAGTCTTCACTGCTGTGCGGGCTTTCTCTAGTTGTGATGAGCGGGGGCTACTCTTCATTGCAGTGCGTTGGCTTCTCTTGTTGCAGAGCACGGGCTCTAAGGCATGGGTTTCAGTGGTTGTGGCATGTGGGCTCAGTAGCTGTGGCTCTCGGGCTCTAGAGCGCAGCCACAGTAGTTGTGGTGCATGGGCTGAGTTGCTCCGCTGGCGTGTGGGATCTTCCCGGACCAGGGATCGAACCCGTATCCCCTGCGTTGGCAGCAAATTCTTAACCACTGCACCACCAGGGAAGTCTCAGTAACATTTCTTCTTCTTTTTTTAAAGAACAACTTGTTCTTTTTTTATTTAAAATTTTTTAAAATTTATTTATGGCATGTGGGATCTTAGTTTCCCCACTATGGATCGAACCCTTGCCCTCTGCAGTGGAAGCATGGAGTCTTAACCACTAGACCACCAGGGAAGTCCCAACAGTAACCTTTCTTATTTAAGATATCAAAAATTAATAGATCAAACTATACACTTCAACACCACAGAACACCTCCCCCTGTATTCTTTCCAGTCACTACCCATCCCCAAGATAACCATATCCTGACTTTTAACTCCATTGATTAATTTTGTCTATTTGTGAATTTATGGAAATGAAAATGACATAGTATATAGTCTTTTGTGTCAAATTTCTTTTACTTGATATCACGTTTATGAGATTCATCAATATTTTGCTTTTGTAATTGTAGCTTATTTAATTTGATTGCTGTCTAGCAATGAATATGGTTCATAATTTTGTCCCCAGGAGACATCTGGCAATGTCTGCAGACAGTTTAGGTCATCACAACTGGAGGTGGGGGGCGCTACTGGTATCCAGCAGATAAAGCCAGAGTTACGGGTTAACAACACACAACAAAGAATTATCTCACCCAAAATGTCAATAGTGCCAGAGGTGGAGAAACCCCACTCTAGAGTATTTCAGTATGTCTCAGTACACTCATTCCTTTGTTAACGTGGACACGGAATGTTTAACAATAGCAAAAATTGAAAACAGCCTAAAATGTTCGTAAATGATGATTTGTCTAAATGAGAACATACTACACACTTATGAGATTTCATATCTACAGAGTCTGTAATAATTTTGACTGAATAAAAGCCGAATACAAAATTGTATACATGACAGGTGAAATGGGGAAGTGCCCTTGTCATGGTGTCATGTGAACAACATAGGATTCAAAATAGTGTTGGTCCTCTGATGGCATCTGTGTGAAAATGGTATCTAAGACAGAGTCTGGAAGGAAAAACATGGGAATGTTGCAGTGATTGTTGGGGGTGATGGTGGTAGTTCTCCTTCTGTCTACTCTTTTTTTATTTTCCAGACTTTTCATTACAATAATGTAGAGTATTAGGAAAACAAAATCAAGAATTAAAAAGGAGCTACTTAGGGAATTCCCTGGCAATTCAGTGGTTAGGACCCGGTGTTTTCACTGCCGTGCCCTGGGTTTGATCCCTGATCAGGCAACTAAGCTGGCGATAAATAAATAAATAAATAAATAGCAGCTACTTCCCATTGTCTGTGGAAAGTCCGTCTGTAGGGCATCGAGGTTCTCAGCACCTTCCCTCATTGGGGCTCTTTCCCTAGAGAGCCACCATGCTTCCTGGGCCTGAGTGGACTCACGCGCTCTTGTAACCCAGGGCCTTTGTCTCAGTCTGCAATGCCTGCCCTCCTTGGTCTACTTGGTGAGACCCAGTCGTTCTTCAAACCAGAGTTTATGTGACGTCTCCTTTCTCTCTAACTGGTGTAGCTTTTTAATATTGCACTTAACACTATAACTGAATGTCATTTCCCACTGCAGTCTGTGAGCCACTTGAGGGGAGGATTTATGTCCCAATATTTCAGGACTGAACCCGGTGCCTGTGGGAGTTAACCTAGCAGCTATCTGTAAGAGCCTAAAGAATCTGCAGACACCTTGGTCCCAATCAAGATGGTCCTGAACAAGAACTAGAACAGGGAACTTCAGTGGTGGTGCAGTGGTTAAGAATTCGCCTGCTAATGCAGGGGACGAAGATTCCAGCACTGTTCTGGGAAGATCCCACATGCCAAGGGGCAACTAAGCCCGTGCACCACATCTACTGAGCCTGTGCTCTAGAGCCCATGAGTCATAACTACCGAGCCCGCATGCTGCAACTACTGAAGCCCGCACACCTAGGGCCGTGCTCTGCAACGAGAGAAGTCCCCACATTGAGAGGCCCACACAACCGCGACAAAGAGTAGCCCTCCCTTGCTACAACTAGAGAAAGCCTGCGCACAGCAACAAAAACCAACACAGCCAAAAATATAATTAAAAAAAAAAACAAAAAACTAGAAACAGGACCCTAATGTACCAAATGGGAATCAGAGCAACAGTATTGCACCCTTTTTTAAAAAGGATGATGACGCCGGGTATTTCTGGCTTCTAAAATGCCTGGCACGTGGTTTTCATACCAAGTGCTGGGCTGCAATTCAGTTCTGACAGTAACCACTCAGAGTTAGTGCAGACCTCACTAGTTAAAGGGCAGATGATCTAGAACAAGACTACCCTCATCTCAGACAGCTGAGTACAAATCTAGGGGTTCTCATGATTCCTCTCTGGTTTGATAATTCTCTACAATGACTCACAGAACTCAGGAAAGTGCTATACTTACGATCGAAGTTTTATTATACAGGATACAAATGAGATCCAGCCAAGTGAAGAGACACATAGGGCAAGATCTGCGAGGGTCTCAAATGCTTCAGGGTTCTCTCTCCATGGACCACAGCATATCCTCCTTCTAGCACATCAGTGTGGTTACCCACCAGGAAGCTCCACTGAGTTGTCACTGGGTTTCATTAAGCTGGCGTGATGGGTTAAATCACCGACCATCCAATTGAACCCAATCTCCAGCCTCTCTCTCCTCCCCAGAGGTCAGACTGGCTCAAAACCCCAACCCTCTAATTGCATCCTTGGCCTTTCTGATGACCAGCTCCCAGCCCTAAGCTATCAAGGGGCCCTCCTAGAGTCACCACATTAGCATAAACTCAGGTGTGATCCAGGAAGCTCATGAATAATTAAGATGCTTCCATCACTTGGGAAATTCCAAGAGTTAAAGGAAGCTGGCACAAATTCTTTATTATATAACACACAGTAGATGCTCAACAAATATTTGCAAACTGGAAAGATACACTCAAAATGCCAGAAACTGGCAGGGGAGAGGAAGGCAGTTAGGCTTTTAGATTCTTCCAATCTTTCCAGTTGATATGAGAAACCAATACTTTTAAACATTCCAATCACATGACAAACTCCTCGTGATCTGGTTTATATTACCAAGCACCTTGATGATAATTTGGCTTCCCAGGTGACTTGTTTATAGAAAGAGAACACTAGCCAGGCTAACAAGCCTGCAGGTCTGCGTGAGTTGATTTCTTGTTGCAAATTAAAAAAGAGGTATTCTGGCTCACATAGTTCAGTCTCTTCGAGCTCTTTGTGCTTTCCACCATGAATATGGCTCCTGTGCCTACAAACCGTGTGCTGCCCAAGATGCAGCCTTGGATCCTGGCAGGTTCTTCCAGGCTGGTGCCACCCTGGGCACCTCTAGGAGCCTTCCAGTCAGCTCTCTGCCTCTGCATTTCAGGGTGTGGGCTTCAGGGCATTCACAACATTCCTGCAACAGAAGAGTTTCGGGAAAACCCCAAATCGGATCTGGGTGACTTGAATATAATCTCAGGCAGCTATGTCTGAGATGTGGTTGTAACTGAGAAAGCTTAAGACTAATTAATTTTATTCCACTTGACTTAAAAAAAAAGTATGTGAAAGCAGGGGATCTAAGAACATCTATAAGTTATAAACCCCAAAGCATGAATTTCACAGTGTGTTTTGGTCTTGGCCAGAATCTGGAGACACTGACTGGTGTATACGAGCCTTGCAGTGATTGAAGAGATATTCTCTTTTGGAGGAAATAGAGAATTTGCTCCTCTAAAACTTGAATGAGGGAAAATTAGTCCACCTACAACTGCAATTTTATGTAGTGCTCAACAGGCAAACTTCTGATTAATAATTAAACCACTGAATCACATTTGCTATATCCTCTCTATTACAAATTAGTGACATTCTGTTTATACATCTGCTTTTTATGAGTTTGGTTAACATGAGTTGGACCCACAGATCTGACCCACTGACAAAATTGAGTTTCAAGCTAAGGAAAGTTGAGGACCAGACTACAGACATAGTAACCCCCTCCAACAAATTGTCAGCCTGTAACCGGGCAGCCAACTCCCGCCTAGAACATATTTATCTCACTGTATCCCTCAAACCGCAACACACCTAATTCAGGAAACTGTTCTACAGTATCCTTGAATCATGTTCTCTTTGGATACCCCAGTTGGCCAGGATATCAGTTACAATATCTCAAAGCAGCCTGCTTTCTTCAAGACTGCATTTGTTAGAATATTCTTTCTTAAACTGAAATTAAGCCTCTCACTTCATAACGTCTACCTACTGGTTCTTTCCCAAAATATAACAAATATTTTTCTGTGTCTAGGCTGTCTAACCTCAGTTCCTCCCAAAGAACTTGACCATGATGGAGTCCAGCCCTCTCACTACCCTATTGTTTTCCTTCTAGCCTTCCAGTGTCTTTCTTGAAAACATGATCCCCCCAGAATCTGATCAGTCAACTAGCACTATTATTTTTGAGACATAAGATATTAGTGCAACAAAAGTTTGTTTTTTCTTTTAGCAGCTGCACCTCACTGTTGGCTCATGTGCTTCAGATAAAAATGCCTTCCTCTCAATGCATTTTCCCATCCTTTTGGATTTGAAGTTGTTGAAATGAGATACATGTCGGTAAGGCTGTGGGTTTAGTACGGTGAGCTTACTTCCCCCTTTGGAGAATGCTGTTTCTGTTCAATCTGAGGGACAGTGTCCTTAGCTCAGGACCAATATACAGAGCCATTTCAGGAATTCAGACCTAAGTAGTGAATGAGTTTTTCTTAGAAAGAAAAAAAAATTTCCCCCACCTTTCTTGAGGAGATAAGCCATCATTAGAGAGCTGGGAAGGATTTTTACTTTTTTATCCTCTAGTTCCTAGTGGGTAAAAGGCACTTGTATGGGCTTATGAATCTAGCCAACTAGAGACCAACTTCAATTGAGGGCAGGGGAGGGAGAAGAAAAGCTATTTTACTGAGGCTTTTTTCTCTTTATGATTCTAGAATATAAGTATTCTATATATAGTAAGATAGTATAACCAAACCTAGGAGGTATTGACTCGGTTCCTCTCAGAATCCCTGACACATTCTGGGATGAATTTTCTGTCATCTGGAATCGCCGCCTTTCAACAAGCCCAAATTGTCTTAAGCTCTAAATTGCCTATCTGTTGTTGACTTAATCTAGAAAAATCTCCCTATCCCTCATTCTCCTCCACCCTGTCCCTCAGCCCCTCAACACCCTTCTTCTCTCCACTGGCCACCCCGCCCTCTCCTCCACCCAACCCCAGCCCGCAAACCCCCACGGGTTTAAAGTGCAGGATTTGATGCTCTCATTGCCCACAGATCGCAGGACAGACGTTCCCAGAGACAACTTTGAGAGGCCACGTGCTCGTCCCCCTTAGGAGGTGGGAGAAATCCCTGCAGCTCGGTTTTGTTCCGATGGTCTGTTCAGTGAGTGATTCCCGTTTCCCCAAAGGCTGCCCCTCATTAGCATGAACGGGGGTGGGGGTGTGGAGAAGGGGTGGGGGGAGAGAAAGAGCAAAAGCCCAGGCTCAGTTTTAGCGCCTGGGAACCGTGTCTACAAACATGACAGCTAGAGCGTTCTGGCTCCTCTGTTTGATCGTTGGATCATCTCCCGAAGCCCCAGTGGCGGAGAGAAAAGGTAAGATCGATAAAATGCTGAGCCCTGGGAGAGGGACTGGGATCCGGGGACGAACTGGGGAGAGGGCGCGATGAAGGGCGGGACGAGAAAGGGGTCAGGGCTTGCCAGAGAGGAGACTCCAGGTCCGTGTTCGTGTTCGGAAGGAGCAAAATGTGTCCCCAAGATTGTGTGTGTCTTGGCAGCCTTTTCGGAATGAAGGCAGTTGTTCAGCTACTGACATGATCTCGAGCGAGCCGGGCAGACTGGAGAAAACTTTGCATGTTAAGTAGTTGCTTCATCACAGAGGAGGGAAAGTGTCAAAAGGGGTCGTGACGCGCCTTTCGGGAGCCGTGCGGGCCGGGCTCGCGGGACGCGGCGGGCGGCGGGCGCCCGGAGGAGCGCGGGGTCCGCCCTGAGCCCCGGTCCCCGTCCCGCCGGCGATCAGAGGCGCTGGGCGCGCCCCGCCGGGGCTGGGGGCGGAGGGAGCCGAAATCGGACCTTTCTCCCCTCTCCCTGCAGCCCCAACCAATGGCCTTGGGACACCTGAGTCCCTAAAACACACACACACACACACACACATATACAATTTCATGCATGAGATGAAAATTAGGGAATGAAAAAAATAAGAGGTTCTCTGCGGGGAGGTGTTTTTGTTTGGCTTTTTTTGGATGTTCTGTTCGATTCACTATCTCTGGGAAAAACAGCTTCCGCACCTCACAGGGCAATTTACTTTGGGTTATTTTTCCACATGGAAATTGAATGACTTCAGTGGCATTTAACCCAAATATCAGACAATCTTTCCCATGACAACAGATGGTGATATCAATGGGGAAGCAGTTGTGAGGTCAACAGTTGACAGTCAGGAATTGGATATCCACCAGAACTTTATTCAGCTGTGCATGGGCAACGTTGGACATAATGAGTCAGAATCAACCTCTCTGCAAAAACATGAACTATAACCGGCTATTATTGCTGGGTGAAAGCTGATTTTAAAGGAGATTGTCAATTTGGCAAGATAAATCACTTTAAATGAAGTGTTGCAAGAACTGCGAATGAGCAGACCAAGCTCTTCATGCTAGAGGAGAGAAAGGCTGAAAACCAGCCGTTAAGACAATAGAAAAATAAAGATGGGCTCGTATGCCCGTCTGGAGGGCGCCGGGACCCAGGCAAACGGGGAGGTGATATTGTGTAACTGGGCATGGAAATTTGCCCGGCTTCTAAGCTGGCTGAAGTTTGCTCACCAACCTGCCTACAGAGCTGGGGAAAATCACTCATAATTTCAAAATCTGCTTTCCTGCCATGCCATTTAGGAGCGTTTTCTCTACCATGGAAAGGGGTGGGTGTGGGTCACAATGTAAGCGATGTGTGTGTTTTTACACTTAACCAGGGGCCTTTGCCTCCCAACCACGCTTTAAACATCTTTCTAAGCTGTGGTTTACTAAGTGGTGTCCAAGAAGCCAGATAAAAATCCACTAACAAATGCTCGATTCTGCAGAGACCAAGATGACAGTGTAAACACGGATGGGAAAACCAAATAGTTCTGTTGTCAGGGGCGCTTAAACAATTAGGAGAACCTGTAATACGAGACCTTTCCCCCTGGGGTTTGCTCTTGGTACTTTCTCAACAAACTGTACATAGCAAAGAGGCGGATGTTTATATATATATATAAAAGAAAGGGCTAAAAGAGTTTGTTATTTAACCAAAGTTGTCAGTTATGTTTAGTCCTAGAACAAACAGGTTGTTGTAATCTTAAAAGCTACTGGTTTGCAAAGGTTCCTTAACAGGATGAAATGTTCCCATGTGGTGAGAAAAATGTTCTTGGTTGCCCTCATTCTTAGAGGGCGAGACCCTCATCTCCGTCTTCCCTCGGGGCCTAGGAAACCTGCACTCCCCACAAGCTGGGGCGCCTTCCTCTACCCCCTCCCGTGCTCTTTCCCCCACCTCCAGCCCTGCTGGCCTCTCCATGTCGCCTCTCGCAGGTGTACGCTGAGTTTACACTGTCCCCCATCTCCTCTCCCCTCCACAGCCCTTTCTTCTCCCGCCCCCCACATCGGCCTCTGCCCACCTTCCCCCCTCTCTCAGCCTCCCCGGCCTCACCTCTCCTCCCCGCCTCCCGGCCTCCCCCCTTACCCCCTCCCCTCTTCCCTCCTTCCCCTCTCAGCCTCCCCTTTCCCTACCCCTCCCGGCCACCCGCCTCCCCTCCCCTCTGCTCTCAGCCTCCCCGGCCTCTCCTGCCCTGACGGCCTCCCGGGCCTCTCTTCTGCTCTCCCTACAGCCTCGCCGCCCCACAACCGGAAGCCCGACCCCGGCGGCGGCCCGAGCGCGGAGACGCCTGCGCCCGGGGCGCAGCCGCTCCCCGAGACCGCGCGGCGGCCGCGCGCCGCTGAGGCCGCTCCCCGCGCCGGGTCGGACCTGCGGCGCCGGAAGGCCCCGCCGCCCGCCGAGAACAGGGCCGGCTTCCGGGAGGCCGCGCGCGCGCCCGCCGGCCCGCCGAGCCCGCGCCTCTCGCAGGCCGAGAACCGCGCGTCGCCGCGCCGCGCGCCCGCGCTGGACGACTCCCCGCGGCGCTCGCGCGCCCGGGCCCTGCGCCTCCCGGCCGCGCGGCCTCCCACGCGCGCTGCCGAGGCCCCCGCCGGCCCCGCCCACCCCAACCGGCCGCGCGCCGCCGCGCCGCCCCCGGGGCCCGCGCCCGCGCCCGCGCCGCCGCCGCCGCGCCTCAGCGTGCCGCCGAGGGAGGACGCGGAGCCCGGCGCCGAGCCCTGCGCGCGCGCCTGCGGGGCGGACTGGGACGAGCGCGAGTCCTACTGCGCCAGCGAGTTCGGTGAGCCCCGCCCGCCGCTCCTCCCGGGCCCGCGCGGCCGAGCCCAGGCCGCGGGGCGAGCCTTTCCGAGCCGAGAGCGCCTGGCTGTGCACCGGGACCCCTAAAACCAAACCCCAGAGAAACCCACCCCCTCGGTCCTGCGAGCCCCAGAGCCGTGTGGACTGTTTCGTGACTTGTTAGAAACGCACTGGGGAGAGAAGGAGGATGTGAGCGCTATGCCTTTCTTCAAACTCTTTGTTTTTTGAAAGCAGCGGTGAACGGAATCGTGCACGATGTGGACGTCCTCGGCACAGGCATCCGGCTGGTGACTCTGCTGGTGGACCGGGACGGGCTGTACAAGATGAACCGCCTGTACATCACTCCGGACGGGTTTTTCTTCCGAGTCCACATATTAGCC
Organism: Hippopotamus amphibius kiboko; assembly: GCF_030028045.1. Lineage (NCBI taxonomy): Eukaryota > Metazoa > Chordata > Mammalia > Artiodactyla > Hippopotamidae > Hippopotamus > Hippopotamus amphibius. The sequence goes on along the minus strand of NC_080202.1, from coordinate 47,328,635 downwards.
CTAGACTCCTCTAGTTGCAATAAGCCATGTCCAGAATTTAAACCTGGTATTGAAACTGATCTAAGTGACCATTTTCTATCTGTTCTTTATGTCACCATTGTAGCTTGGATATGCCACAGCCGGCTCTCTGTCGGTCACCCCAGTACCTTTTTTTTTTTTTTTTTTGGTGGGGAGGGGTATTCTAAAATGAATAGGATTTAGACGACAGGTATTATTTCGGCCACTCTCTGATTTAAATTCCCATCGGCGAACACCCCCCCGCGCCTCGGGTTCAAGACGGGAACTGCGCGGATTGGCACAAAGCGGGCACTGAGTATCTGTTGACAAGTGGAGTGAATGACGAAACACCGTTGCCAGAAGGGATGCCTAAGGGGCCGTTTAAACTGAGTTTAGAGCCGTCTTTTGGGGGGTTGTGTTTGCGGGGCGGGCAACGCCCACTGCCACGTCTCTCTGGAGATGTGCTCTGTAAAATCCTGCTGATAGGCAGTGATGATGCCCTTCGTTCCTAGTGTTGGCTGTTTACAGGCTGAGTAATCTGATTATATTATAAAGGTCACTAGGCTGTTTCCACCTGCTGTCTGAGGTTTAAATGTCTGAGATTCAACATTTGCAGCAAGATAATAGATTCAAGGTTAGGCATTTTTTAAAGGCCTTACATTTTCTTATTGTTAGGTGGCATTTGAAAGATACGATGAATTTACATTCTGGCTTTTTCCCCCCCACCCAGGCAGCAGGTATATTGTGATGGGCCACATCTACCATAAGAGAAGGCAGCTACCTACAGCTCTGCTTCAGGTCCTGAGAGGGCGCCTCCGGCCAGGAGATGGACTACTCAGGAGCAGCAGCAGCTATGTGAAAAGATTTAACCGGAAAAGGGATGGACAAGTGCAAGGGGCAGTTCACACCCAATGCATTTGAAACAAACCAGCCTGGCATTTCTGGATCATAAGAGACTTGGAATTCAGCAAGACAGGAAAGGCCTATCATCATGCAATGGGATTTTCCTTTAGAATAGGGCACACAGCTCCTTTACGAACTAGTTGCAAAGTCCCAACTCTCACCTTGAGTTGTCACTTTCTTATTTACACATGCTTCTTAAATGGTTATGCCTCTGAGCGCCGTGAATTTATTCAACTGGTGTGCCAGTTACACAAGCTCAGATAACTGACCTGTCCAGTTAACAGATCACTGCTTCATGTTGTTTATTTTTAATTATTTTAATTTAAATACATTCTTCAGTAGAAATAGTTCACAAAAACATTTCCTTCATTTTAAATATACAATTTTGAATAGTTTATATCATGTATCAAACCAAATGTTATACTAAAACCATCACATTTTAAATTCTGTACATAACAGTAAGTGCACTAGTCAGACGTATGAAATGTCATTTAGATCACATTTAGATCAAACACTTAAAGTCGGAGTCCGAGACAAGTGTTAAAGTTTTATTTTACACTTAAAGTACTGAAGGGCTTAATTCACACAAACAAGTGTTTGTTCAAACAAGTGTTCCTGATGTACCAAAATATAAGATACAGTTTATTTTCATGCCTCCCTGCTTCTAAAATCCTGTTTTGTGCTGTACTGGCAGCTATCCCAATGCCAAATATATTCTGGGTGTATCTGATGTCATTTTTCTATTAAGACCAAGTATCATGTTTGTGTTTGTAAAGCAGTAAATCTTGCTGTGAAATCAGATCTTGGATGCACCTGGTTTTTTTAGCCTCACTCAGCCCCAAAAGGTTTGGGAGAAAGCATTTCTCAAACTTATTCCCAAAACCCTGGAACCAATATTTAATGATGGCTTGCAAGCATGTGAATTTTAAACACTTTCCAGTTGGCTTGAAAAAGATTTAATCACAAACTGAATTTATTATTGATTGTATACCTGAGCCCACAAAGACATTAACAGTTTATTTTTTCCAGAAGACCAAGCTGTGCTTTAGTTCATTTGAAACACTGTGAATAGAGTCACTGATAATCCATAGCTGAAGATTACTGCCTAAAGAAAGATAAAAAAGAACTGCACTGAAGAGAGAAAAACAGCCCATTTGGTCTCACGGGAGATGCACTCTGGAGCTCAAGCTGTGTCATCAGTCTGTAATGGCAAAGGGTCTTTGATGGCCTCACAGAAGCACTATATACGCACGGGATGTCAGGACAGCACAGAGAGACTTCACAGCGTAAGACATAACATCTGATTGTGGTGGGAGATACTGTTACCTTATTTGTCCCAAACAGGGGGCCAAGAGGTAAAATAAAAGTTGAGAGGTTCTGACTATTCCGTGGTAAAGCACTAAACTGAGGGATTTTTAGAGAATTTGCCAAGAATGAGTCTTGCCCAAGCTTATTAAAAATTATCCTAGAATTGCTTCTTGGGAATCCGCTGCATTATTACACAAACCATTGGCAGTATGCAGTGAAGGCAGAGCTTCTGGGTTAGTTTTCTTTAAGATAAAAATTAACTAAGAAGGAGCACCAGTCACAAAACCAAAGCCAAATTTTTAAATATCAAATGGCTAAGTGGTGATCCTGAGTACCATGGTATGGGAAAATTACAAAATGGCCAAATAGATAAATTATTAATTGGATGGTCAGGTGAAGTGTTATAAATAGCTGTGGTTTAAAAAAAAAGTGAAGTGTCATAAATAGCTGTGGTTTAAAAGAGAGGAAAAAAAAATCACTTTTATATAAGCCTCAGGGTTATGGTTTGATTAGATTGCTTTGATAATACTCAGTTTCTGAGAAGTTTTGGGATCACACAAAAAGTGCCAAAACTGTGATCTGTGTGATACTTGGAGATCACATGGTTAGTATGTACACCTTGGCAAACACAAGCAGGCCAGCTTTTTGGAAACTGCCTTGTAAAATTAAGGCCATCATTCAAGATCAGGTTTACAATGAAAGATGGGTGAGGCTTGGGACTTCCCTGGCGGTCCAGTGGTTAAGACTCCAAGCTCCCACTGCAGGGGCACAAGTTTGATTCCTGGTCGGGGAACTAAGATCCCACATGCCCCGTGGAGCGGGCAAAAAAAAAAAAAAGTGAGGCTCAAATGAGGTAGAAGAGAGGCATGCATGGGGATATGGACGGGAAGCGGTGAACAACAGACCGATAATTCCAGGTTAGGCAAAACAGTTTAAAAAGAATCTTTTCAATATTCAGTTAGTACCTTGGATACAGTCCTTTAATTTTATGGAAAATTTTAATTCCCAAATTCACTGTGGTTCTGAATTCTTTTGTCCTGTTGATAGACTTTTTCTTAGCATGTGTGTATGTGCGCTCCAAAGACTAAAGGATCACTGGCACAATAAAATACTCTGTTGCCTCCAAGGGTAACTCAGCACATTCCTCCTTCCATTAAGCTGTTGGAACTCAAGAGGAAGAAAGTGTTTTTCTTTTGGTAGGGAAAGGTCTATAAAACATATACACCTTTTTTTTTTGTACTAGCTTTTAACTATCTTTTAAAGGTATCAGTTGGCACTGTTTATATTTCTCTTAAAATAATTTTTAAGGTTATCAAACACAGGTATAGGCAAACACCTAAAAACTGACCAGCTACCTACAATGCATAACTTCAATGTCAGGTACAGGACTTTATCATTCAAAAAAACATAGCACTTATTTCTTTAGTTGAATTTGGTCCAAACTGGATCAAGTGGGGTGTGATCTTCTAGGAAATGTCTTTTTCAGTGTCTTATTCCAAGCATCCAGAAGTACTTCAGAATATTTCAGTTTATTAAAAATCCTTCCCCCAAGTACTTATAAGACACTACTTTGCTCATGAGAGATCCCCATTCTCATTTTAAGGACAAGAAATCTGACACTTATATGAGTAATGGCCTCAGTGATGAGGCTAAGATTTAAAAGGTCCCCACACTGGCTCTTTAGGGTCAGAAACACACAAAGATGCAGGGAGTTTGCCTAAGGAATGAACAGAAATAGGGAAAGAACTTTTATTTGCAGATTCCAGGAAGGTAGATTACAAACAACAGCAAATCTCAGCATCTCTTAATAACACTCCAGGCCACTTGAAATATAAAAAGGTAATTGTTTTACTTTAGAAAATATCTCTGAAAGTTCACAATTTTTTTTAAAACTACTGCAGGACATTAACTAAAATACAAATCCTGCAGAACTTGGGTAGGAGAAAAAAGCCTTACCAGTATTATGAAAATACTTTTTATGAAATGGTTTCAAGGATTGTGAACTTGGCAGATGAAATATAACAAGCATTGAAAATACTTTTAGCAAAGGAAATTGGTTGATGCAAATTAAACATATATACAAGCCCAAAGACTGGGTAGAAAAATCCTAACAGTATAACAAATGTGCATTCTACTACCTGGATTATTGAAAGCAAATTAGCTGTAATATGTATATTTTATTGAGTAGCAGAAGCTTGTCAAATACTCATAGAAAAGCAGCTTTTGAAACACTATAAGAATGCATGTTTTTCCAGAAATTACTTTTGAAAGACTAAAGCTCTGTAGTTGATAAAACTATAAAATGTCTATGTAGTTATATGGTGATAGAAATTGTAAAACGCTTTATACTATTAAATACACATGAAATTAACATCTTCCTGGTCTGAGGATTTCCACAAAATTTACCTTTTTTGTACACTTTGGCAATGCCAACATCTACAGAAAATATATTAACCAACCAACCACTGTTTCATTAGAAACTGCACCACATCCAATGTCAAAAACATTACTTTATTTTTCTAGGATGAAATGTCCTATTACGTACAAAAAGAATTGCTGTTTAAATTTGCCACAATCTGTTAAAAACATAGCAATCTATTGCCTACAGGTAGGAAAGTTCTTGCTGCAACAAGTTTTAAATGATTAAGCCCATATATATATCTATATCTATATATATATGAATAAATAGTACAGAAATACTGTGACGTGATGAGATGCAGAATATTTTTATAATTCATTAAAATGTAGGATTCTTGCATCAGCACAGTGCATACAACATGTAACATTTTTTAAAAGTAAAAGGACAAAATAAACTATATTTAACTATTCCATGTTAATATTTTAAGCAAAAACTTTGTTTCCATGTTTTTAATATTGAGCAATTAGTCTCTTTAGTTTGTAAGCATAAGTTTAAGTGACATTTTTATGTACAAAAAGGAATGGGCTTCATTAGATAAAATTAACCCAGAATAACTGTACACCTGAGCCTGTAATAAGAAAGTATCGGGAACCGTAGCAACATCTTTCTTTTAAGAAACTAATGTCTGGGAAAGGTTTTGCATAGCAGGGCGATATTAAACAGAAGGAAACTTTTAAAAAACAATAATTAGATAAATTCCAGAACTTGGTAGGACAAAGCTAATACGAATTAGTGCAAAATCTAGTAAAATTTTTGCAAAGCTGCATAAACCAACTATGGCAGGTCTCATAGAAGCTATTATTACAATGTAGAAATACAATGTGTAAGATTAGAACAGTGAAAGGAAAAACATGCAAAATACGCCTTCCTCCGCTGCCACCTTTTCCCCCTACTGCTTACACTACTTTTTCTTACGTAGAAAAAAACCCAAAACAACTCATCCAACAAACAAATATAAAAAGGATGAAGTCATTTAAAAAAATGCCCTTCATAAAATATCAGGAGCGGTCTGTAACTGATAATTTGCCTGGTATCATGTAACTTACAGATGAAGGCAATGTGTACTTTGTCACATTACCCTTTTTATTAGTCTGATCAATTGGTTCAACAGAATTAGCACCCCTGAATGTTTTTCTCCGACGTGATGACAGTGGGCTGGGAATGGTAAGATGAAGGACCACTACTACCCTGGAGAAACAGGTACAATCAGATCCTTCTGCCTTTCATTTATTTACCTTGCAGCCCTCCCTTTCCCCTCAAAGGCTTACAGAGAATCATTAGCGCACATTCAAAGACACCATCTGTGGGAGAAAAATTATCTCCATTTATTTTGTTTCATATACATCCATAGTTGAATTTTAATACAAAAAGAAAAAAATTAGAATCTGACAAATGTTTACAAACAAGATACCTTCAAATAGATTTTACTCATTTTAGCCTGGTGCAGAGTAAATGACAAATTGTACTGTTATATTCAAGGCAACAGAGTCTGTAGTCCAGGACCACTTTAGCCCAATCCTTATGCAAGCTTAATTTTTATCTACTATGAACAATAAACTCATTGTTGATTCCCAGTTGTGTGTGTGCACATGTGTACATAGCAGCTCCTTTCATAGAAAGAAAAGACATCTAGAGGTCGTCTTGTACTTTTACCTACAGGAATCATGATAAGATACAGAATGGATTACATGTAATCAGGGCTGGATTTTATAAGAAAAAATAATTAGCTGACAAATGAGGGCAGCAATAAAAAAGCGTCTTTTTTGCAACAATAAATAAATACAGTTGAAAGTTTTCTGTGACTCTAAACCAGCTTCTTCACTGAAGAGCAGACGTGGCATTTCCATGGAGTTACACTTGACCCCATATTAGCTTTTTTCTTGCTTGCTTTTTTTTTTTTCAATAAACAAAGTTTTCCCGCTTCTGCCACAATAGTAAAACCATTTGATCTTGACAAGATAATGGTGTCGTTGACTTTGCTTTTCCCTTGTCCGTTGGACAAAATTGGCCAAGAATATAATTGGACTGTTATGACCAATAAAAACGAAGTTTAGGTCAAGTCTTGTCAGGATAACCTGACTAAAAACATCTGGCTCCTTAATTTAAAATAGTTCAGACAACCAGATTCTTGCTGTGTTTTATGTTAGGTTAACACGCTGAACTTTAAGAAGCTGTAGACTGCAGTTTGTTGTTATGAGACCTACAGAATACAGAAAAAAGGGAACAATTAAGCACCCTTCATTTTTTAAAACAATGATGCTTTATGTGGATGCCAAGGTCAGTCTGTCTGGGGAAAGCAGCCATGTTCTTTCATTCACGCTTGGCAAACAAATATATGAGAACAAGTAAGAAATTTTTAAACTATAATATTAAAATTTTTCACTGTACATCAAACACAATTCACTGGAAAAAGCCAATATTAAAAAAGAGAACTATATATGTATATTTTTGTCCAATACAAAATTTTTAGCCAAAGGGACGAATAGAGACATTTACAGAAGCATTACCATTGTGGTAAAAGATGTGTGTGTGCGCTTATTTACACTGAGTTGGGGAATATGAAGGAAAAACTATTAAAAGGAGAAAGCAGTATTAAAATCACATTTTTCTATTAAAGTTCAGAAAGTCTCCTTTCTAGTTTCACAGTTTTATTAACAACTTTTGTTAGTGAACCAAATTACTGTACAGTTATCAAGTATGTTCTACTGCAATAGTGTATATAAATACAGTCTTCCAGGAGTTTACAATTCTTAAATACATTGCTCAACATGGCTGTTAGAATAAATTGTTTACTACTATACATCTTTTCTTTAAACTTTAAAAAAAATTATATTAACTAATCTGAACTCGGGGCAGGGGAGGGACGGGACTGTGAATTAGGTAATCACGTGGTACAGTAAAAGAAAGAGTGACCCCAACATCCAGTTCTGATTCCAGTTAAAAATTCAGACTAAAGATATCACAATCTGTAAGAAAAGAAAGAACATGGATGATATAAATGATGAATTATAATAACAAAGAAAAGTTATGAAAATAATGCTGGCGATCACAAATTAAAAATGGGGAAAATATGGCAAAGGAAATACTGGAAATCCATAAATAAATAAAATTTCAGTGACTGGCTACATATATGTTTCATTCTGCCCTAAGTCTGGAAATCAACACAAATTCCCTAACATCTCTGCACATTTCATTTTATTAACGTAGGCAGACTTGAGCAAACTTCTCAATTGGCTCACATGTTCTTTAATGAAAATTATATAAATGAGAATATACTAAAAAGCTACCTAAAAGAACCAGGTGGCAAGCTCTCCTGAGTGGCCCCTTCACCATGTAGTTTTGGCCTCTGGGCCTCCTCTCCTTCCCCCAATTCCTTGGTTTTGCAGCTGCTACCACCCCCACTCTGTGTTCGGCTTGTAAGCCTGGCAGCAGGGTGGGATTCAAAGCCCCCACCTCCCACCTCACAGTTACCAACAAAGGCTAAAGCCTCTTCAATTTAAAAAAGCAATTTTATAAATGTAATCACAGTAATAACTACATGAGGTACAAAGCACAGAGGGCTTGTAAGTTGTGGTCCTCTCTCCTATCTTTACTTAAGACCAGGCTCTCTAGGATGAATTACTTGCAACTTTTGGTTCCTAGGGAGTTAGATTTCTTACACTGCTATTTCTTATTTTATCAACTTTATAGTGTTTAAATCCCGTTATGGCAAATGAGAACTGAGCTCATGTAATCATTTTCCCTCCTCACTTCTTGAGTACAAGTTTTATTTCTCTATAATTTAAAATTAAATCTTTCCAAGCTTTGTCTGTAGACTGATTCTAAAAGCTGGAAATCAATGGACGGTTTACATTATTGTGGCTGTGTAAATATTTTTCTCTGTAGCACCTACTCTTTTGCTAAGAGGGCATTCTTAGTAATCTATACAACTTTTCATTTTTCATGGAGTTTCTAACTGCCTTTCATTCTCCCCCCTTGCATTCTTTTTTTAAAAATTAATCAACCAACTTATTGGCTGTATTGGGTCTCAATTGCTGCGCACGGGCTTTCTCTAGCTGTGGAAAGTTGGGGCTACTCTTCATTGCGGTGCATGGGCTTCTCTTGTTGCGGAGCACAGACTCTAGGTGCATGGGCTTCAGTAGTTATGGCACGTGGGCTCAACAGTTGGGGCTCGCAGGCTCTAGAGCACTGGCTCAGTAGTTGTGGCTCTTTGGCTTAGTTGCTCTGTGGCATGTAGGATCTTCGAGGACCAGGGCTCGAACCCGTGTCCCCTGCATTGGCAGGTGGATTCTTAACCACTGTTCCACCAGGGAAGCCCCACCCCTTGCATTCTTATTTAATGTATGAATCATTTTTTTCCTCCTGACGTATCCCTCCTGGGAGTGCTCCATTCTCCTGTTCCAGTTTGGACTGCCTGCTGCACTGGCCTGCTGTACAAATGTCACTCTGGGTCAGTCATTCTCTTTGCTTTCCTGAAATCCAAGGTCTTTTGTTTTCTTGCTTTGTGTCTTTATTTTGCTAGTGCACACCTTAAAACAACTTGCTAAGAAAGGATGCAAGGGAAGGAGGCCCTTTCTGAGTCCATATGACTTGAAAATGTATTTATTCTGCCCCTACAGCTTGATTGTTTGGCTGGACACAGACTTCATTTTTCCTCAGACTTTTGGATTTATCCCTCTTTAATCCTCTAGCATTCCATGTTGTGAGAGAAAAGTCTGATCCCAGTCTAATACCTATTACTTTATAGATTGTTTTATCCTCTTTAGAAGCTTTCAGAAGAGCTGCTTCTATCCTTGGCACCTGGAGGTTTTACAGTAATGTATATGAGGGGGGGACCTTTTCCCACTTGTCTGGCTGGCTTACACATTTGTTTATCAACTGTCTTCCTCCCTCCACCACCTCTGCCCTGCCCCGCTCCATCTCCCGATCCCACAGGGATGTGAGCTTCATGGAAAGCGGGAACTTGGTTTGATCTGCTGCTATACTCAATATCTGACACACAGCAGGGACTCAATAACCATTTTTTGAATGAACAGCTTTGCTTGGATTTGAAGTTTTGTGCCTCTCACCAGCTCAGGAAATTTTTCTTATATTAGTAGTCTTTTGATAATTTCCTCTCCTCTGTCTTCTCTGTTCTTTCCTTCTGGAATTTCCATTAAGTGAATATTGGATACTCTACAACATTTTGTTCTTCCATATTTTTCATCTCCTTGTCTTTTTGTTCTTTACATTGAGAGTTCCTTGATTTTAACTTTCAATGTGTGCAATAAGTTTAAAAAAAATTTCTAGTTACTCTTTCCTTTTTCTGAGATTGTTCTTTATTCCTAATATCCTGTTCACCATTTTGCAGATGCAATATCTTCTAAAATTTCTCTCAGGATGTGATTTAGAGGCTTGTTTTGTTTTTTAAAAAGTTCTCTTTGGAAAAAAAAAAAAAAAGTTCTCTTTGTTCTCTCTGGAATCTGTTTTTCGGTTACACCTTGACCTTTCTCCTTTACATTGCAGGCTTTCCTTACATATGTGGCCATCCCTAACTGTCTGTTCACACTTAAGAAGAGTACGTTAACAGACTAGATGGGTGCCTGGAGAACCCTGTGCATGTGTGTGCAGCTTACTGACTGGCAGGCTTTGCTTCAGATCAGAGTTCTCGGTCTTAACACCACTGACCTTTTGGAGCTGGATAGTTCTTTGTTATGAGGGCTGTGCTGTGCACTGTAGGAGGTTTAGCAGCATCTCCGGCCCCTACCTATTAGATGCCAGTATCACTTACCACCTCCAAGTGTGACAAACAGCAATGTCTCCAGGCACTGCTAAATATCCCTAACGGGGTGGGGGTGAGCGCGTTATCCTGCTGAGAGTCACAGTGTTAGAATGAGGGAGCCACTCCTTCAGAGATCAGGGGATTTTACTTTGGGTCCCATTCTCTTCTGTCTAGTTCTCTGCAGATGGTTTATCCTATTTCTTTGGAGAAGAACCCTGTGTCCTTCCAGTTCTCTGCGCCTCCTACGCAGGCTGCACACGGGTTAAGGAGGGTGACTAGCCCGGATACAGATCTTCAGTTAACCCCTCTCTCCTCCTGCTCTCTAGCCTTCGATGCTATTTCACAGCCTCCATGTTGGCGGCGTCCGGAGTCCTACTGCTCGACAGGCTGTCACATCTGCTGAGGAGCCCGCGGGGAGGAGTGTGTGTTTCACAATCTGCTGAAACGTCATCAGCTAAGTAACTTCTGCCATATTCTGTTCACCAACTCTGACTTTATCCCTTTTTATTCCTTTATTATTATTTTCCTGGGGACTCTGTCATATTAAGGAAGTCCTCTTCCACTTTAAGTTTTACAGCTAATGGGTTAACAGATAGGTAACAATAAAAATGGGAACGTTCTAGAGATTCTGTGACGTCTCTCGGTTCGTGGTCTAGACTGCCTGCCCGCCTACCTGCTTTCCTTCCTTCCTGGCCTACAGTGTTTGACTCCTTTGCTGAGAAGGTGACTGCATACTTCAGCTGTGCTTGTCCCTCACTTTCAGTTTACGCAAACGAACTCTGAAGTATAGTTCTTGATCTACTGTTACAGGAGGAGGAGAGACACAAAACACCCTAAAGATTCTCCTCAGAGAAAACCGACTAGGTGGAGCATTGGTCCTTACGCTTCAGTACACAGAGCCCCTTGGGGGTTCGACAGCTAATGCAGACGCCCAGGCCCCAGCCCAGCCATGATCCAGCCACCCTGACTACCCAGGGCGGATCGAGCTTGGGGGCTGGTGGGCGGGGGACGGTGCACAGTGGATCTCAGGGCTACAGACAGGTGGCAGCTCTCAAAGAAAAGGAAAACAGGCCTCCAGAAGGAAGAAAGTCATGGGCTTGGGAAGGAGAAGGTGCTGAAGGTCAGAAAGAGAAGGCACGAAGGTCACAGGACCTGAATACCATGCAAAGCTCCTCCACGCTTTTATGCTACTAGAGGTTCAAAGAAAAGGTCTGTAGACTCGTATGACAGTCTAGCGTTGCCCACAGGAAAAAAATCCAGAAAAACAGAACAATTTATGATTTCAAAGATACAGCAAACAAATTAAAGATGAAGTGCTTAAATCCCCTCTTCACAGTCTTCCCCTTGCTCTGCCCTACAGAACAGTCATTTTTATACTTCTGTAAACTCAGTGAGAGAAAGAACTCTTACTACCACTATCTTTGTATGTGCCCCGTGGCATTTAGGACAGCATCTTACATTCTATAAACGCTTTTTGAATTTTAAAAAATGACTTCAATTTTAAGCAGATCATAAACAACCCCAGCAACTTCTCCTTAGGAGCTGAATTAATTAAGAGCACTGAACACATCTGCTTACCTGCTAGCCTTGAATCCTTTCAATTTCTGTACAAAGAACGATTCAAGAACTTCTGCACACTGGTAAAAAGGGGAGTCACTTGGATTGTAGTAACGACAATTATCAAAAATTTTGGTCATATCTGCTACAAATTCCGTTAGCTTTTCATAATATCTTCTTTGTACTCTTTCTTCCATGGTGGCAAGGTCTTAAAAACACAAAATGTAAAAGGTTTTCAAAGCTTTAAGGCTGCTCCAAGGTGAATACTGCCCTCAGTTCTGACAAACAAGCATAGGACTGATAACACAATTCCAAACTAAATCTCAATAATTATTTTAGAACTTGAGAAAATAATTTTAATGTTCATTCAAAAAATAAAAGTTCAGGAATATCTAAGAAACATTTGAAAAATGAAAGTAGTGGGAGAAAATTTAATCTATAAGACATTTAAAAAATTATAAAGCTGTGATAATGAAAAGTGTGGCACTGTACAAGATGATACAAACATTAACGGAACTGAGTTCAAAACAGGAACAGACCTAACTGTATTCAGCGTAAGAATGTCACGTATGTTGAGGATGTCATTTCAAAGAGAGGAAGGAAGGAAGGAAGGAAGGAAGGAAGGAAGGAAGGAAGAATTCATTAATAAATTGGGTTGGGGCAACGGCCTACCTACAAGTTGAAGAGAAATTCTACCTCACCTTATATGCCAAAGTAATCTTAGGTGAATTAAAATTCAAGGACAAAAATGAATGTAGTTAATCACTGAATTGTGCATATAAAAGCAGTTAAAATGGCAATTTTATGTTATATATATATTTTAACACACACACACGTCTTTGATAGCCCCAGTTTATGTGTAGGGGAAAAATGTGTAAACAAGAACAACTGCAAAAATGCACCCAGCCTGATTAAATTCTAAACAAGACTTGGGCACATCCATTCTATGTAGGTAATGTAAGCTGCATAGAAAGAGTGAATGTTTAACACATGCTGCCAGGATATCACCATATTCTCACTTAAGTTCTAGGCACTTACTGATTGACTGATTGTAATAAAGTATGGGAGTAGTGTTTGGATATTTTGTGATTTCAATTTAATGCATAACCCTTAAAAAAAAGTACCAGGTGAACACAGAGGTACGTATTTATCTATCTGGGGTGGGGAAAGGCACACAACTCTAAAGGCAGAATTCACAATGACTAATAGATTTGAACTAAACATGTTAAAAACTATCATATGACAAAAAAATTACTGTAAAACTTTAAATATCCTTAGTATATATATAACCCTTAAGTAACACTGACAACAGTACGAGTATCTCAAGAGCAAATGGCAAAATACATAAATAGCAAACTCATGCAGAAAGAGTACAAACAGTAAGCACATCACTAGTTACTGAAGACAGGCAAAGCCAAAGAGTCACTTCCTTTGTCCAAATTAGCAGAAATTACAAAGTATAACACTCGCCTATTAACAGAGGCTACCTCTGAAGGAGGATGAGAGTGGTGGTAAATTTCACATTTTCTTCCCTACAGCTCTGTAACATCTGCATTTGCACATCAAACATATTCTTTTGAAATAAATAATTTGCAAAGAAAAACTTTTCTCCTCAAAAGAGTGATAATGCTCAGGGTTTTCAAGCGTGCAGAGAAAAGGGTACAGATATATACACTATCAGTGGAAACTGGTTCAATCTGCTGAAGCGCAATTTGAACATACTCATCAAAAGCTAGAAAGTATATACACCCTTTGACACAGAAATTCTAATTCTAGAAATTTTTCCTAAGAAAATAAGTAAGAACAAAGATGTTCATGGAAGTGTCACTTATAGTAGCAAAAACTGCAGACAACCGGAAAAATCCATTATGGGGGGAAGTGATTTAACAAATTATCTTAACTTCATACAATTAAAACTGATGCAGGTCTATACCACAGCTGATAGGAAGAAGCTACTGACAAGTTTACAAAGTGTGTTATAAAACACGATGGTCCATATACCCTATTTCTGTTTAAGAAAATAAAAGCTGCTCCTCCTGCTGGCTCCTTCATACCCCTAGAAGCAGCTACTATTTTCAAGTTAGTCTATATCTTTCCAGACATTTTCTATGCATCTCTAAACACATGTACGTACCCTTAGGAAACACACAATTGTTTACTGCTTAAACCTAGGGACTGCTCTGTAACTTTCATATTTCTCTCAACGATATATTTGGGAGACCTGTATTATTTTTATGTATGTACCTACATAAAATGCTGTTTATCTTGGTGGTATTAAAAAAAGAAAAGAAAAAGACAGGAAAACATTATAGCTCTTCAAGAAAAGAATTTTGGCTAAATAAGCTAAGGCATATTCAATTTACAGATCAAAGCCATTAAAATCATGTTACTGAAGATTAATGACAAAGGAAAATTACTTCCAGACACAAACATTTATTATATGATCTCAATTTTTTCCTTTATATATATATGATTTCAATTTTTACACACACACACACACACACACACACACACACACACACACAAGAACACACCAAAATGTTATAGCATTCGGAGAGTAAAAGATCAAAAGTGCATTTATCTTCTCTTACTTTATTTCCTAAATTTTCTATAATTACTTTAGAAGCAAAAGACATCTATTTTTTTAAATAAACACCCCAGATACTTTCTCAAAGGAGATTATTCAAATCTGAAGTATGTACAATGATTAATTTCTTCTGTTTTCAACATCAGGAGAATAGAGGTAACAGCTACTTATTTATTTATGGTTTTTCTTCCCAAAGATAAGCCCTCATTTATCTCTTCTTCATGTTTCTCTATCTTTGAAGTTGCCATCAACACAACCCATCCTTTTTTTTTTTTAAACCCTAGTTGAACTTTAATTCCTTTTTTCCCCTTTATTTTTAAATTGAGATATAATTGACATAGAACATCGTATGACTTTTATGTATACAACACAATGATTTTATATATATATATATAGAGAGAGAGAGAGAGAAACGATCGCCACAATACTTTTATTTAAAACATCCATCACCACACATAGTTACAAACCTTTTTTCTGGTGATGAGAACTTTTAAGATCCTCTCTCCTAGCAACTTTCAAATACACAATAAAACCAT
This sequence comes from Hippopotamus amphibius kiboko, assembly GCF_030028045.1. NCBI lineage: Eukaryota > Metazoa > Chordata > Mammalia > Artiodactyla > Hippopotamidae > Hippopotamus > Hippopotamus amphibius. The sequence goes on along the minus strand of NC_080202.1, from coordinate 47,313,567 downwards.
ACCCATTTAAAACATGCTTAGCAGACCATCTGGAATATTTTCATCAGCTAGACAATCTTTTGGCAGTTTTGGAAGCTTTTATCTGTTTTAATTTCTATAATTTCTTTCGCAGATAAACTATCTTTAATATAATCACCTGTAGCTCTTCATCCTAATACAGCAAGTCCCCTACATATGAACAGGTTCTGTTCCGAGAGCGCGTTTCTAAGTCCAATTTGTTTGTAAGTGCAACAAAGTTAGCCTAGGTACCCAACTAACGCAATCGGCTATATAGTACTGTACTGTAATAGGTTTATAATATTTTTCACACAAATAATACATTAAAAAACACAAAAAATAAAGAAAACATTTTAAATCTTACAGTACAGTACCTTGAAAAGTACAGTAGTACCAGCTACATCACCGCTGCTTTTACACTCGCCTCTGGACATCCTGGGCTTGAGATGAAGATACTGCACTACTGTACTCTATACAGCACCGTCAGCAAAGTACACAAAAGCACAGCCACTTGCAGAGGATGCACACATGTGACAATGTACGCCAGACACGTGAACTAACTTACGTGACTGGACATGCAAATGCACATTCGCATCTTGAAAGCTTGTAACTTGAAGGGTCCTATGTAGAGGACTTACTGTACAATCACACGTAGCTGCTATTTATTACCATTTCTATTTTCTGGGCAACGAGGCTATATTCTCTTGGATTTCCAACTTTGCTGTCCTTCAGGAAAAGACGAGGAAGAGGTGACCGGAAAGATGAGAGGCTCAAAAAGATCCCAATCCAGTCGCTGATTTCATTCATTAAACAGCTATAGAATTCTCTGCTTACCCTTTGATTTAGCTACTTCTCTACCGATGGCCATTTATTTCGTTTTCAGTATTTTTGCAATTATAATACTGCTGTGATGAACGTACTTGTGCATATGTACATCCTAAGAGATGAAGCTGCTGGGTCCAAAGACACACACACTCGAACTTCAATACATATTCCCAGTTTATCCTACAAACAACCGTACCAGCTTAGACTCCCACCCAGTCTTGCTCGACATGTCCTCATGATATAGCAATTGTACGGATGATGCGTGAAATACCTGCTGAGACACCTGAAAAAACTCCATGTTCAACTCAAGCACTTACCCATAGGTTCCTTAATAACGCCGTAATAGTCTGGGGCATCGTTAGGATCCACTGGTTCAAGGAAAGGCCAGGCCATCTTATGGGCCTATCATGAAAAGAAAAAAAGGCATCATTATTGTCAGGTGGAAATAATAATTTCATTTAAGTTTCCCATTTGAGTTATTGCATCAATCAACCCTTAAACGCGAAAAGTCAGTTTTAAACTTGAGAAATGAAATTATTTATACTTAGACGATTTCTGCTTTAGTCACAAATTATCTCAGACGAGCAAGCTCTGTGATAATGGTTCTCAACAGAGGTCTGGGACCCGGGCTTGGAGCAGGGATGGTAGAGCGCTAGCTTAGGAGTCAAGGAATTTGTACTCTGGTCCCTTCACGATGACCTGCCAACTGAGCGATGTTGGCACTGCAACTGGATGGGTTCCAAGTGTGGAATGGTTACCTCTGCAAGCTAATGATGTGGCAGAGGTGCGATGTTACATAACGTTCAACCACGTATTGAGACTACTGCTCTCATTTCAGTTCTTTCAATGCTTCTGATTATGATTACAACAGGAGAAAGTGTCAATCCAGCACTCCTATGTCTGGAATACATCTCTATCCTTGTTAATCTTATAAGCCACCCCCATCTCCTTTTTATTTTTAATAAGGGAGGGAAGGCTTTGGCTCAAAGCCTTAGATAAACATTTGCATCTCACTAAAATTTAATTAAATTGGTTTTCAATCGATGGTGGTAAGATAGTTTTCTTTGAAGATAAAATTTAGTCTAAAAAGATGAGTCATTTTAAACACGAGCATTCACTTAAAAGCAGCTGAGCTAGTGTGTGGATCTGGTAAACCTCACGACATTGGCACGTGAAGGACAAGTCTGTGGAGCACTTCAGCTGGGAGTCAGTACATAGTCAGGTGCTCTAATACTGGAAAGGTCAAACCCCAGAAGTGTTTCCAAGGTCATGCTGGTTGACTGCACCTTTAAATGCTGAGCAGAGACGGATCTCTCACCTGTAAAGAACGCAGCACCCTCTTCAAACCCTCATAATCTTTCTCCGTGAGCGGCGTGAGCACTGTCATGGCATCCTCTGTCGACTGGCACTGTGGACAGACATACTCGTCAATGAGCTCTGCCTCACTTTGCAAGATGCCAACGCAGCGCCCATGGTACCAATTCTGACACCGATCACAGCCAATATAAAATCTGCAAGATCCGAAATGGAAATGTGAGTTCAAAACAGATGGGATCACATTACTTATAACTTACTTTAAAAAGTAATAAAACATGCATCTGAAAATATTCTAACCCTGGGATATAAAACAGGTTTAGTATTATAATTGTTTTAATACTTTTGAAGATTGACATTCCAATGCACTAATTTAGTACTTCTGATGTTCAGAACAAGCATCAAAGGTTTAAGAACACTGTCAAAATTGGAGAACCAATATGAAGAAAAATGTAAAACATTTAATTGACTTTAAAGCTCAAAACAAAACAAAGACAAAAATCTTTCAACTAATACCGTATCAAATGGGAAGCTAATACTGGCCACCCAACTGGGAGTTCAAAATCCTAAAAGCTAATAACAGAGTCTCAGAACTTGTACCCAAATTAGTGTTTTTCTAACCTGCAATAAAGCACCATTTTCAAAACACTGATAAAGTCCAAACAAGTCAGGCTATTTTAATCTCATTAATTTCTATGTTACATATTGAAGAATCAAGTCTACCATTAAACCACATTTCCCCCAATGCATCTCAAACATTCACTATGAAACAACATAAATTTTGAAGGGGAGGTAAAGAGGGAAGAAGAGAAAAAAAAACTGGAAAGGAATTTGTAATGTAAGTGTATAATATATGCAGAAAAATATCTTGCTTTTTATTTTAAAATAAATAAGTAACCAGTCAGAGCAATTTGGCTTCCTAAATTATTAAATATGATGCTCTTATCAGAACTCACTGTGACTCATCATAAGGTGTTCTGCAGATACAGTACAATTCCTCACTGTTGCCCTCTTGTGCCCGTTTACAATCATTACAGATGTACACATCCATTTTCTTAGCCTCCTTTTCTGTGATGCCAACACATTCTCCATGATACCAGTTAGTACAAAGATCACAGCCAATATAGAACCTAAAAGTATTCACAATGAAAATGACAATGTGATTGTCATTTTGAGCTGCATGGTACGTAAATCTGTCTTCCCTGTCCTGATTCACGTTCTTACAGGATAACTTTCTGCAATGAATCTGCTAAACATCCTGAATCCAACCATTCTAACCCTGACAAACTACAGCATCTGACGCTGTATCAAGTATGGAAACATAAAGTCGCTCACATCAGTTTCAACAAATACACTGTTTAGTGAAATGCGGGTCTTTAAAAACACACTGGAATTTGAAAAAATAAACAACACACTGATGGTAATGTCTTCCTCTTAATGAATGTGTGTAAAACTGTAACAGGCACAAAAACCAAAGCCAAAGAATCAAGACTTACATCTGTCAAACCTATGCCACAGAAGCCATTTCAAAATCAGGGCTATTTCTTAGATAGGTTTGAAAATGTATCTCACGATTTAAATTTGAAAACAAAGCAAAGCGCAAACACCAAGTAGAAGTTACACTACAAGGAACATGCAGGAGGTCAGCCAGGTGTAGAAGATAAATGGTCAAAATATGATATGAAGAAGAAAACCAAAAAAGGTACATGTAGTAATTCAGTTTCTACCACGTTTTCTAAATACATATTGGAATTTAATCTAATTGTAACAGGTTATGACATGGGCCAGTTTTGCAGTCAACAGAACGTGTGTGACAATGTGGAGAGCGGCCAGGTTACTTAGCTGGTGAGGAACCACTTCAATTCAAAACCAGGGCCACAGGGTGTGGAGAGTGATGTAAGGATAGTTAACTTAAAACTACAAGTGGGTCTACGAGACCGGGCCGTACGAACGTGTAACTGTGGGCAATCGCAGTTCATTCGCCCTCAAGGCTTTTGTAACTGTAAGATCCCAAGTGGTAAGGTGAAAAGTATCTCTACGACAAACCCCAGTGTATCTAAAGTGCGGATGGGGTGCTCTGGAGGAACGCCTTGTCAGAGTCACGGCGAGAATGAGCGTGAATTGCAGGGAACAAGACTGGCCGTGCTGATACCATTGGTTCTACCAAGGTGTTTCTTGGCACCTAGAGGAATGGAAATAGTCCCCAAGCTTCCAACTATCCTGCTTTACAAATGTAAAGGAATAACAGACAATTGTGTGGTTTATCCTGTTGCCACTAACTTTTTTTCTTTTGAATTACAACTCTCGCATGATTTCCACTGCCACAGGTGGAGGCCTTTGGGGTGTTTTTGTATGTTGCCTTCATCAGGCACTGGGCTGTGTGTTCTGGAAGTAAGCCCAGGACTTGAATCTCAGGTTTTAGTCTCTCTCACTAGACTTCCAAACCAGCCTAGTTTGGTACAAGAGATCACAAAATACTCCTTAAAAAACACTAACTCTTCCCAGCTAGAACAGGGAATGAATGAACGCGGTGTACTGAAGCATTAATGACAAACTAAAAAAATACGAAATAGCCACAAAAGAATAAGGCAATCTCAACAGAATGAGCACATGCACATGTGTGCCGCATTTTATGCAACTCAGGTGTTAAAAAAAGTTGTGTGTGAAATGAATTTCTATGATCTATTTTAAATAGGCCAAAAATGTCTTGTTATTTAAGGAAATTCCATAAGCAGATCTTTTTGTAAAGAAAGTAAATCATGTCCTGTTTTGTTCTATAAATCATTTAGTATAATTTGCTTAAAGGCAGGCACACTTGTATTAGACTAAGGGGAAAATCATTTAATAGGGTTCTACTTTTCATATCATGTCTAGTCTCTCATAAAGTAAGACAATGAAAAGTGAAGATGTCTACATTGATCTGTGTTTAGACCAACACACAGCTAAGTCTACCAACAAAAAGTTTTGATTTAGCACTTGCAAACAGATTATAATTTAAATAGCACCACTAAAGCAGCTTCAGTATTACAACTTAAACATCATTAAAGAGATAATTTTATTTTATAAATTAGGCATCCACTTACAGTAGACATTAAGCATTCCTAATTCTAAATGATCATATTTTTTAGCACAATCAAATAAACTTTTTGGTACTGTAAAACTGATACTGTGGTTAATTTTGGCTTTAAAACGTTGGCCTGCGTTTGAATGTTGAAAATGGAAGCTAAATACCTAGATGAGTGATGGTCATGAAACAAAAAGAACTGTAACTGTGTTTATGGGTTCATCTCTCTAAAATCTTGTATTTCTGAATACAAGTCACAACTGTCAAAAAACAGCTTCCAGCTGGCATGCTATCAAATTCTTGGGTGTCGTACTTGAGGAATGAGGGAAAGAATCACTTTTGTATTTTTCTGACTTTTGTCCCCAATAAGAAAGTGAGAACTTTGACAAAAATATTAGCTTACAGTATTCTAATACGAAAGACACAGAAATTACTTAAAATTAAATGTTAAAAAACCAAAACCACTCAAACTCAAAGCCCCTCGCACCATTGGTATCTAGGTCGTCTCTAGGATTGGATGTAATCGTGGGATCGGGAAGATTCCAGAAAGGATGACCTCAACTCTGGGCAGTGACAGTAATACACCTCTTTCTCCAGACAGCATTACTGATTGATCTGGAGTTGATCCAGAGAGAAGAGGAGACAGCAAAGGAGCAACAGAAAGCTTATTTTTGACAGAAAAGAATATGATGGACAAACATGAATCATGAACATGTGAGAAAAAAACTTTCATTCTAGTGTCAAGGTTAAGAATATCAGATGTAAGACTGCAGATGAAATATTATTATCCTTATTTTTAACTATTTTTATTTGCAATGCTACTGATATTCTCATTTTCTTCAAAACTGGAAACTCAGCTAAACTTTTAAGAAAATAAACTAGAGCTCAGAAAGATCTACTCACTTAGATTCATCATAAGGCGTTTTACAGATACAGTAAAGCTTTGTGTCCTTCTTAGTTTCCTTTGAGGTAGTAGAGATCATTTTCTTCTTCTTGGACTTGGAGCTTGAGTCTCTTTCCTCTTCTCGCTTCCTTTTCTGCGAAGCCACAGGCAGTGTGGCCGTGGCCGTGGCCGTGGCCAGGGGGCCTGAGTGCTGAGGGGGAGGCGGAGGCGGAGGCGAAGGCGGAGGGGCTGGCGGTGCGGGAGGAGCCGCAGGGGAGGTGGCAGCTACTGCTGTGGCCTGCATCATGTCTTTTTCCTTCTTAATTTTCAGGTCCCTCTTGAGCTCTTCCTGTTGTCAATTAAAGAAAATACAAGACCATCAATCGACTAATGTAACGTCTTGGCCAGAGGACGTCATATCACCTCCCTTGTCTGAGTAGCTCCACAGTTCACCCTAAGGTGAGGGAGGCTTGCTAACTCCAAACAAGAGGGTTCTTACCATACCTTAAACCCAATTAAAGCAACTAGAAACAGAAAATGAAGATTACACAACCACTAGAAAGCTGCTAGTTAGCTTCAAAGGAGCTCTGACAGAAAGATGAGCAAGTGCGTAAAAAGAACGGCCCCTCCCACATGCCAGGGTCCTGCCCGCGTTATCGCAGTCGTTGCTCAGGACATGATTTCAAGTGTCCTCACCCGCTGGCTGCTTTCCTCCGGCTGATCTCCTTGCGTCTCCTTAGAGTGAGTCTGGACATGATACTCCAGATGTGGCCTGGTCAGCCCAGAGTGGAGTGAGACAGATGTGCCTCATGGCTAGAATTTAAGACTTCAAGGAGAGCTATTTTCTCAATACAAATTTTGCATAAATTAAAATCCTTACTTTTTCCCACGTGAAATATTTTACAGACCTTGGCTACCTAGCGCTACAGCTCATTCTTAGAAATGATGCTTAAGGAATTTTTATTTCCCTAGAGAAAAACCGTTGTGATTGGCATTCATGAACAAGCTTGGTGTAAATAAATCAGAGCTATAACCAAGTTTTTAAACATCCAAAAAATTTGAACAAATAAACTAGAATGGTCCTGGTTTAATGAATCTCTTTCCTCTATCTAGAGTCCAAACAGTCTTAAAAGTGAGAAGATATACACTGTGTGACTATTCTATAGTCCTTCTCTATTTAAAAACAAAGTCTGAACTTTTTCCTAGGGAAGGAAGTAAATCTTGAGTTTCATTTTCCTAAATACTATGATGTGTGTAGAACATAAAGAGATGGATTTTAGGAAAATCAAGACTGTCAAGACAGTGTAGTGGGTACACACTTTGACCCCCCCCCCCAAGAACATTTCCATGACAGTAAAATATTAAAAAGAGAAAACTGAAAAGGCAGTCATGCTTGAATAAGATATAAATGTCTCTGTGGAACAGAAACAGAAAACCATGACCAGGGCTAAAACTGCAGGCCTCCTGGGCTCTAGATTCAGAACTGGGAAGTGGCAGCCCAACCACAGTAATGGTTTCTACAGGGAGACAGGGACTTGATATGCTTCGTGTGAAGTGGGCAACGAGAGCCGGCTCCCCACTCGATGTTAAGGGCTGGCTGTGCTACACGAGGCTTCAAGGGAGGAAACAAAAAAAAAGCTCCTCTCACTTAAAATTCCAAATGCAAAACAATAAAAACACATAGTGTAAAAAAAACAAAAAAAGAGAAAACAAAAACCCAAAACAAAGCAGAAAAATCAGTAACTGAATCTGAGTTTAAGTGAGGTTTTGTAAGTTTTATAGAACAATTTGACAAAGACTTTATAATATGTATGAGATAGTCAAAGAGGTAAATGAAGGTATAAGTTCTATTAAAAATGAATAAGAAATTTTGAAAAGACAAGCATGGAGGAGGGAGGAAAAGGTAAACACATTTTCAGGGCAGTGAAACCATTCTGTATGATACTGTAATGATATGGTTCTATGTTCTGTTATGTAACATGGTTCTATGACATCATGCATCTGTGAAAGGCACAGACCTGTAGAACACAAAGAGTGAAACCTCATGTAAACTATGGACTTTAGTTAGTTTATAATAATGTATCTATACTGGCTTACGAATTGTACAAAATGCATCCTAAAGCAAGATGTTGATAATAGGAGAAACGAGGGTGGGAGGTAGTAGATGAGAACTCTGTGCTTTCTGCATAATTTTTATGTAAATTTTAAACTGCTCTTAAAAATGAAGTCTGTTTTTTAAAGAAGGCAAGCATAAATGATATAAGAACAAGTAGGTATAAAGGACCAATCATATATCTCGAAAATAAAAAATATAATCTTTATAATTAAAAATAATTTTTAAAATATGCTAGTACGTATACATTTGAATATTCTTCCTCAAAGTAAATCATCTTGGCAATAAATTCTACTTGTTAAAATAATGCCAGGTCCTCCTAGGTGGCACCGTGGTTAGGAATCCGCTTGCCAATGCAGGGGACACGGGTTCGAGCCCTGCTCTGAGAAGATCCCACATGCCACGGAGCAACTAAGCCCGTGTGCCACAACTACTGAGCCTGTGCTCCAGAGCCCAAGACCCGCAACTATTGAAGCCCACGTGCCTAGAGCCGGTGCTCTGCAACAAGAGAAGCCACTACAGTGAGGAACCCACGCACCACAACGAAGCGTAGCCCCCGCTCTCAGCAACTAGAGAAAGCCCATGTGCAGCAGCGAAGACCCAATGCAGCCAATAAATAAGTAAAATAAATAAATTAAAAAAAAATAACGCCGAACATTTTCTTTAAGCATAATTTTTCTCCCCCATTAGATAAGCAATACACTGTCAGCAACACCACCATGACTGCACACTAGAGCATCTGCAGCAGGAGTAACATTTTAAAATGGCTACAGAGCACTTCCCTGGTGGCACAGTGGTTAGTTAAGAATCCACCTGCAAATGGAGGGGACATGGGTTCGATCCCTGGTCCGGGAAGATCCCACATGCCACAAAGCAACTAAGCCCGTGTGCCACAACTACTTAGCCTGTGCTCTAGAGCCCACGAGGCACAACTATTGAGCCCTCGAGCCGCAACTACTGAAGCCTGTGTGCCTAGAGCCCGTGCTCCGCAGCAAGAGAAGTCACCACGAGAAGCCCATGCACCACAAAGAGTAGCCTCTGCTCCCCACAATTAGAGAAAGACTGTGTGCAGCAACGAAGACCCAACACAGCCAAAACAAATAAATAAATTTAAAAAAACAAATAAAAAAATAATAAAAAATAAAATGGCTGCATAGTATGGAGAATGCAGAAAAATGTTCAGAATATGTTGTCTCCAATGTGATTCTGATTTTGTTTAAAAGGTGTTCATATGTGAATACATATATTCAAAATAATATATATAAAATATAGCCTAAAATTATTTTAAAATGGTCATCTTTGGGGGGGGGATGATCACAGATTATTGGCTCTTTTATTTCTGTTTACTTTGACAATGGTTGTGCTCTCAATATTTATCTAGTAGTGACTACCCTACTGAACTCTTAAATTGTATAATTTAAAATTTTTCTTCGGCGTTTTGATATAATAATCATATCACACACAATAACAGATTTTACCTTCTTTTTTCTTTCTTTGGCTTAACACATTAGCTAGAATTTCCAGAGATGCTAAGCGATCATGTTGATTCTGGGCATTACTGTCTGGTTTCTGACTTCAGGGGAAAGACCTCGAATGTCTCAGAGTTACATGCAATGTTTGTTAGTAGGATAATCAGTGTTTTCTTCTTATGTCTCACCTTCTTAAAATGTATAAGGCACTTTTAGGGGTGCTTTAGACAGCCCACTTCTCTTTTAAAAAACTTTAAATATGTATGAATAGATGTCTTCTTTCATTTTGTAACAAATTCCCTAAGTAAGCAGAGGATTGGCCATGCCTGCAGGATCAGTTACAAGTCAAGGAAGAAATCTGGTCTTATTTAATGAGCATACTTTTTCTTTCAACACTGTTTCGCAGTTTCTCTGTCTACCTTTCTCGTGCAACTCAGCTCCTGATAACTTCTAGAAAGACTGAGTCACAGACAGTAAGAGCTATTGCCAACAGAGTCCTCAAATGTTTTAATCCAAAGACTAACCTCTCCGAGTGGCTAGTTTAGAGATTACAATACACATTTAGATATAAATATCTCTGTCATGCTTTAAAAGACGTTATGTCCCACTGCTTCTTACCCTAAGGACAAAAATGTAAGTTCTAGGAAAAGAAGCTCAAATTTTAAGCCTAATCAAAATTTCAAGGGGGAAAAAAGAATAAAATTCAATGCTAAACACTGGACACAGGAGGATAGAATACCTTCTTACCTGCACTTCAATTTGCAGATCTTTGTCCAGCAGTGCTCTCTTTTTCAGGATTTCGGCTTTGAGTTGCTCTTTGTGTTTGAAGAGCAGTGCAGAGAGCTTGCTGGCATTCTGCTTGCTACGTTTCTGTTCCACGCTCTCTTCTCGCTTCCGTTTTTTTGCTGCCTGTTTTTCTTCTTTATCTATCTTATCCAGAATATACTTCATCACCTGGTTACAGACAATCATTCTAGAGAGAAATACACAACCTATGTGATGCTGGGCATTTCATTCTGAAAGGCTTAAGATATAATTTTTCTATGTCTTTACAGTTGATACAAACTTTCTGTGACTGCAAAGCTTCAAAGAGTGATTCGAACCAGTTATGAGCATCTATTAGTTCTGAGTGTTCTCATTTAATACACTTGTGTGTGTGTGTGTGTGTGTGTGTGTGTGTGTGTGTGTTAGAGAGACTGATACACAGTGAGACCCTGTGTGATGGGTTATCGGCGTTTCTCCCTACCTTTGATTCTCTTCTCTTTCAGCTGGAGTCATGGTCTTTTTCTGTTTTAAATGTTCTATTACAGCATTATGCTTCATCACCACCTTCAGGACAGAACAAAATCCAAAAATGCATATTTTATAATGACTACAAGCTGGTACACAGGTAACAACAGTAGAAATCTGAGCACGTGTGGGTTTCTCAAAGAAACTGAGAACTTTATATGTAATACAAATAAAATGAGAGCTACTTTGTGGCCCGGATGCTTACCGCGTACTGGGCACTATGCCAAGGGAAGCACCTGACATTACTTTGTTTATTCACCATAACAACACTGAAAGGTAGGGACACTTTTATAAATGAGATACTGAGACAAAGAATTTACTAACTTGTTTGAGATTTAAGAATTAATACAGTTGTAATTTTAACCCCGCTATCATCTTCCAAAAACCATGATTTTAACATGTATGCTCTCCTTCCCAGGCATTCATCTTAAAGATAACCCCACCGCCGCCCCACTGCCACCTTGTACAGAGATTAGGGTAAAGACAGACACTGCAGTAATTCTCGGTTCATACAATACTGAAAGCTGAAGAATGCACTTTAACACAGTACCTACGATGTTAATTTTATAAGAATATCACCACACACCTTCAAAATCCCTTTGCTGCTTAACACACCTCTAACAATGTGATATTACGATCATCCAAGCTGCTAAGAGACTAGACCTTAACTGTTCCAACCACTAAAAGGAAATGAAAGTTATGTGACATGACAGAGGAGTTAATTATTGCTACCATGGCAGTCATATTACAAGATACAAATGTATCAAATCAACAAGTCATATACCTTAAATTTACACAATGCGATGTCAAATATATTTCAATAAAAAGTAAAATAAATAGTGCTTCTACATACATGACCTCATTTAATCATTATAATAACCTTGCGTGGCTGGAAAGAGAGTTTTAATGAGGATACAGCTCAGGGGAGGTCAGTGAGTTTCACGGACTGTAAACGGGAGACCCAGGAACTGGGTTCTCATGACTGGGGAGCACTTGAAACCCACACAAACTCCTGACTAGAGCACAGCGCTGCACGCTGTAGATGCCAAGAACGCTTTCTCCAGGAATGCTACACAGGATGTTATTATACATGTGACTTCATTTCAAGCAGAATAATTCTAACTCATCTCAGTTGCCTTACTTCACCACGAAGCTACTGCACGATGCCACTGTTTGTTTATGCTATGGAGTAAGAGTATTTAAAACTTTTTTATAAAGGTGTGGCTGGAAACAGAAATGAGTTTAATCTGTCTATAAAGTTTGCTTAGTCTACACGCAAACTAAGGAATGACAACTGCAAATAACTTCAAACAAATTGCTATGATGCCTGAAGTGGCTTCAAAACTTAGTTAAACCTTCAAGTCTCTTATCAATGATACTTAAACTTCCTAAGTCCACTCATTCCATCTCAGTTCTTCCAATATACGGGTAGTTTTTCCAGGAAGCACTGACTGTTTATCTCCAACAGAGTTCCAAACCATAGCAGTCATTCAATAGGTTTTGGTCAATCCAGTGCTGCTTCTAACTTGAAGCACCAATGACTTTTGTGTCTCATTTAAGGAAAGCTAACACAACCAAACACTAAGTCTAATGCACAGCACAATAATTCAAGCTACTGAACATGCTGCTTTTACTTAATAACTTTACCTGTTTCTGAATGATTTCACTTTGATTAGAAGCTTGGAGGGTGTGTTCCCGCTTAATTTCTATCTGTTGCTGTTTCTTCTTTTGCTGCTGATCCCTGAGTTGCTGAACCCTTTGCAACTGCTCTTGCACACTGGCTGCCTGCACTGTAACCACATTCTGAATCTGGTGAGTCTGCACAGGGCTGCTTTGCTGAATCTGAACGGGTAACTGGAGTTTGATCTGCTGGGGCACACCACCTTGCTGAGCCTGTATCTGAGCCACAACCTGCGACTGGATCTGGGAGAGAACCTGGACTTGTTGTTGCAGCTGCGGCACAGCAAGGACTTGGGGCTGAGGCTGCTGTACTTGGAGCGGAGGACGGGATGGGGACGAAACAGTAACTTGACTTAACGTTTGTCCTGATGAAAGAGTTTGAGTTGAAGACTGTACCTGGGGTTGTGACTGTGGCTGGCCCTGGGAAGGTGTCTGAAGAGATGTATGTGGTTGAATTGGAATCGGTTGTGAGGTTGTAGTCTGACCCTGGGACTGCTGTCCAGGAGACACTTGGGATGGAGTTGATGGACGTATTCGAGTCTGTGGTGGACTCTGGACGCGAGCAGGAGACTGTCCTTGGACATTACTCTGAGGCTGACACTGTCCTGCAACTTGGGGTTTGGAGGACTGTGCTTGGGTGGGCTGTGCTTCAGGAGGGACATGGGAGGCAACAGTTGTTTGGGTCTGAGCTTCAGGCTGGGTCTGAGCTTCAGGCTGAGCTGGGGATGGGGGCTGGGCTGGGGGCGGGGGCTGAGCTGAAGGCTGAGCGGGCTGAGCAGTCTGAGGCTGGGCTTCTGGAGGACTCACGCTCGACGGCTGAGCTGGAGGCAGGCTTTTGGCTGGCTGCACCTGTGTCGGGGGTGATAATTTACTCTGTCTTTGTTCACTTGTACCTGTGAAAAGGAAAGACCAAATATTCTTACTCTAGAACATAAGACTGTGGTTTAAGAAGAATTTGAAGGGACTTTTTTTTTTAAGCTTTTTATTGGAATATAATTGCTTTACACTCTTGTACAAGTTTGAGGTACACCAAAGTGAATCAGCTGTATTTATACATATATCCCCATATCCCCTCCCTCCCGCGACTCCCTCCCACCCTCCCTGTCCTGGCCCTCTAAGGCATCACTGAAGGGGCTTTTCTAAAGGCCAGAATTCTGGATTTCAGTACACAAGAATGATGCCTTAGAAATGCTCCAACTAGAAACACCTAGGTCAGGACTCTCCCAAACTGGAAAACAGGGGCCCTGTTCACAGCTGCCCTCCGCACTTTTTGCTAAGTCTCCAGAGGGCTGGCTTCCAAAGCAAGGCACAGTCTCTGGAAATCAGCCAGGTCCTCCGGCCCAGGTGATGGCTGACCCACACCCCACCGCGTGGTGCCCGTGAGCGACAGCAGCTTGCAGCAGGAGGCTCACAAAGTGCTCTGGTCCTAAAGTTATGAGCTGGAAACACCCACCTGCCCTGAGAGCACGTCATGCCTCAATCAGTACCTACCGGCCTAGTGAGGAGCAAGTGTGGACACAGCCAGCATGATACTTTACTATCTTGTGCCACCCCCCACCTTCCCCGCTTTCCATATTTTTTAAGGGGGGATGGTGGTGACGGCTAGTCTGTCAGAGCAAGAGATCTGGTCGAGCTCTTATGAGGCTGACCAGTCAGCTGTGATGCTCACTGGCCTGAGGCACATCCTCCCGAAGATAAACACCCGTCCTCTTTCCCTCTCTGTCACCCAGCAACCTGTGACACTAACATGTAGCATTTCTGACAACCCCAAGTTCTACCTGCTGCTGTAGTGGAAACAGTGGTGGTGGTGGTGCTGGTTGTCGTGGCTGTTGTTGCCAATGGGGTGAAGAGGAACCGCTGAACGGTACCATTTGGCATCGCAGCTTGCATCAGCTGCTGTCCTGGACCGGGAAGTATAGTTACCCCTTGAGGTATCAATTGCAATTGTCCAGTAGTTTGACCTTGTCCTTGAATCACTACTGTCAAACCTTGATTGCCACCCTATGGAAAAAACACACAACATGTAAATGATTTTCAAAGCATCAATCTGTAAGTATACCATTTTTATGTTGAAAAGGTCCTTTAAAATAATGAACATATGTATTTGAATGTCTGTGGAATGGTACCACAAAAAATTCAGATAAGCTAAAATAAGAATATTTATTTTAAAAGACTGATGGTGTTCAGTGGAAAAAACATGAACTAAAACAACCCAGAGTTCCAGTCCAGGTTCTCCAAATGGACAGCCAGGTATCTGTATATAAGTAACATCACTTCTCTGGATCTAAATTTCCCAGTCTATAAATAAGGGCCTTGAAGTGAATAACTAAGGTCTCCACAAAATTCTGAGTTTAAATTATCTTATTTATATTCATATTATTTTATAACTTTCAAAGCATCTTTTACACGTACTTTAGACATGCCTCATTTGATTCTCACAATAGACTTGTGACTTTGTGGATTAGAGAGAGAAAATAATATTTCAATCTTCCTACCAATTAGGCAACTCAAGTTAGAAAGTTCAAGTCCCTTTTCCAGAGTGAGAGAGAACAAGTTCAAGATGAGATATAATGAGATCAGGTCTCCTAGTTTCAGTTTTTTCGCTATGTACCAAATGAGCTACGGAGTGTGTTGGAGTGTGCCGCAGTACAGAAAGCTTAGGGTTCTAGACATGGAATGCAAACACCACTTGAGGACGGTCACTAATGTCTGAGTTGTCATCCAAATGGGGACTAGGAACTAAAAACGCCGTACATATTGCCTCTTCTGTCCAGGACTTCTTAATCCTCAACCACCAGGAACACGGTCAAGAATTAGAAAGCAAATGTAAAAACAACCCACCCCAAGTTCCCAACAGCCAAAATTGTTGCTACAAAATTCATATACTAATGCTAAGCTCCATGCACTTTACTCATGAGCCCCTTATTCACTCCTGCTTTTCTAAAATATTTTTGTGCATAGTCAAGACTACATAAAACACCAAGTATCATTTAAAGAATCATTATAAAGTGAGCATCTATAACAGAGGCATTCAGATCATCACTGCCAGTATCCAAGAAGGCCCTCACAGGACCTGCTCTGATCTTAATTCCCTTCCTTTGCCCTAGAGGTAAGCACTACTCTCACTGTTACGATAACTGCAGTTCTTCACAGTGCAACCACTTGGGTATAGATCTCCACAGGACCACAGGTGCACAACTTCAGGAGCACCATTCGTGAAGAATACGAACAGTGCCCCATCCAGGAAGGCAATGCAGCAGCCCCATCACCCTACACATGTAGCTAGTTTTGCCTGTTTCTGAATCTTACGCAAACAGATCATGATGTAAGTCTGTTACCTGCTTCTTTATTTAGCTCAACAATGTGGTTCCATGCAGCTATAGTATGTTCATTTCCATTGCTGTAGGAAGGCAACTTATTTATCTAACTGACTGCAGACTGACACTTGGGTTGCTTCCAGTTTTTGACTCCTATGAACAATGCTGCTGTACATGCTCATGTCCACTACCCTGGTGCTCAGATGAGCAAGAACTCCTCTAGGGAACGTACCTAGAAGGAGAACTACCGTAACCTGGGGCACGTGTGTCTCCAACTTTGCCAGACAGTGTCTAGGAGTTTTCCATGGTGGCTAAACCAATTTATACTGCTGCCAGTTGTGTATGACAGTTCATTCTGCTCCATATCTTTGCTATCTCTTGATTCTGTCTGATATTTTAGTCTATACCAATCTCTTAGGTATATGGTTTTAATATGCATTTCTTTCATGACTAACAAAATTCAGCAGTTTTTTGGATTTGTGGACATTTAGATTTCCTCTTTCCTCACCAAGTTTGTTTGTTCTTTTTCTCTACCGAGCTGTCTGGATCTTTTTCCTTCTTAATCTATAGTAGTAATTCTTCATGTATTCTGGAGAATAGTCCTTAGCTGGTTGTATTTACACCTTCCCTCATGATTTCCACTCTTTTGTAATGTTTGATGAACGGAAGTTTTTATTTCTAATGTTGTTGAATTAGGAATCTTTTCCTTTATGTCTAGTATTTTCTGTCTTTAAGAAAACCTTTCCTATCTTCTAAAATATTATAGTTTTACCTTTCACAGTCAGGACTTTTATCTTCTGGAACTGAGTTTATGAGTGAGATAGTGGTCCAAGTTCATGGTTTCCCGTATATACTCAACTGTCCCAGAACCCTTTACTGAAAAGTCTGTCCTTTCAATTATCTGCGATGCCACCCATCTCATACAACCAGTGTCCACACATACGCACAGGTCCCTTTCTACTGTTCTATATCTAATGGTCTATCTATCCTTGTGTCTGTACCTGACTACATTAATTAGTGAAGCAGTATAATAAGTTTTGATATCAGGCTACCACATAGGGCAAATCTTCCTTTTCTTCAAAAGTGTTGTAGTTATTCTTGATCCTTTGAACTTCCACATAAATTAAAAAAATCAGCTCATCAAGTTTCAAGACATATCTCTCAGGATTTTGATGGGAACTGCATTCCATCTACTGATTACTATTAGAAGAACTGATAATATTAAGTGTTGCAATAAAACAGCTTAATGTACTCAAATTTTATTTTTCCCAAACTGGTTAACTAGTAACATTTTGGTGGTTAAAAGGGTTATCCAGGGACTTCCCTGGTGGTCCCGGGTTAAGAATCTGTCTTCCAATGCAGAGGACACCGGTTCGATCCCTGGTTAGGGAACTAAGATCCCACATACTGCGGGGCAACTAAGCCTGTGTGCTCTGGAGCCCCCGCACCACAGCTAGAGGGAAGCCTGCGCACCACAATGAAAGATCCCACGTGCCACAAACTAAGACCCGATGCAGCCAAATAAATAGCTCACGATCTCAGAAATATGGATAGTTGAGGGTTATTATACTCTGCCTTTAAGAAGTAGTTTTGGGACTTCCTAGGTGGCGCAGTGGGTAAGAATCCGCCTGCCAATGCAGGGGACATGGGTTCGAGCCCTGCCCCAGGAAGATATCACATGCCGTGGAGCAACTAAGCCCATGCACCACAACTATTGAGCCTGAGCTCTAGAGCCCATGAGCCACAACCATTGAGGCCATATGCTGCAACTACTGAAGCCCACGTGCCTAGAGCCCATGCTCTACAACAAAAGAGGCCACCACAATGAGAAGCCCGCACACCACAACGAAGAGCAGCCCCCGCTTGCCGCAACTGGAGAAAGCCCGTGTGCAGCAATGAAGACTCAACACAACCAATAAAATAAATAATTAATTAATTAAAAAAAAAGTAGTAGTTTTGTTTGATTCTAGGAACCAGCCATTTAAAAAAATAAGTACATTTTTAAACTCCCAAAAATAAGTACACGTTTTAAAACTTACAGCTAAGAATAAGTTACTGGGCATATACTCAGAGAAAACCATAATTCAAAAAGACACAGGCCCCCCAATGTTCATGGCAGCACTATTTACAATAGCCAGGACATGGAAGCAATATCCATCAACA
The DNA here is from genome assembly GCF_030028045.1 of Hippopotamus amphibius kiboko. NCBI lineage: Eukaryota > Metazoa > Chordata > Mammalia > Artiodactyla > Hippopotamidae > Hippopotamus > Hippopotamus amphibius. The sequence continues at coordinate 47,295,452 of NC_080202.1, read as the reverse complement.
GATGAATGGATAAAGAAGATGTGGTACATATATACAATGGCATATCACTCAGCCATAAAAAGGAACGAAATTGGGACATCTGTAGAGACATGGATGGACCTAGAGACTGTCATACAGAGTGAAGTCAGTCAGAAAGAGAAAAACAAATATCGTATATTAACGCATATATGTGAAATCTAGAAAAATGGTACAGATCAACCGGTTTGCAAGGCAGAAATAGAGACACAGATGTAGAGAACAAACATATGGACACCAAGGGGGGAAAGCTGGGGCGAGGTGGGGATGAATTGGGAGACTGGGATTGCCAAATATACATTACTAATAAGAAAAAAAGTACCAAATTGTACACTTTAAATATATGCAGTTCATTGTATGTCAATTATATCTCAAAAAAAGTTCTTAAAAAAAAAAAGTACTTAAGGTCACTTCTAAAGTTAAAATGGAAGTCACATTACTTACGTGGCCTTGTGTTAACTGGGTGAGTTGAGCCATGGTAAGCTTCACCTGTCCTTGCTGGGGGCGAGGGGGCTGTGAGGCTGAAGACTGCAGATTTGTAGTGGGTGTTCCTGAAGTTAACGCTTTCTGCGCAGGTGTTGAGGAAACTGTACTAGGGGCAGAGATCGCAGTGGAAACAGGCTGCCCTCTGATGATCTGCGTCACCACCTGCTGAGGAGTACCTATACAAACAGCAAAGCATTAGAGTGCGTCTATGCCCTGAGCAGTACTTTGAGTTGAAATATTGTTCAGCACTTCAGATGAATGTATTCTTCTCTATTTTCAAAAAGACTTATGGGATGCCGACAGACGGATGCATTCAGTCATATATCCAAGCCCAAAGGACCCGCCTGGTTTGTCAGTGAGCCTGCTCTCACTCAGCTCACTAACAACTACTCTCCTACTCTCTGCAGCAGAGTCAAACAAAACAAAACAATACAATTAATGCTCTTCCTATGAATCTAAAGCCAAAACGACATCAGGGAAGATGAACGAGCATATGTAAAATGTGCCACTAGGCTGCCTTTCCTTAGGAATATAAATGAAAAGATAATAATCTAATACATAATTAATTCATGTGATTTTTAAACAAAACGTATAGAATCTGGAATATTCTGGGCCAATTATATTTATAAATGAGCTTTTCTTACAGCCATCTGCAAAATAGTCTGGGAGAACCAAGAGGGCAAGAACCCCTGTATCCTCAATACTAGAGCAAGGTGCTCAACAAATGCTTCCATGGTTACTGTTCAATAAACATCTACAGAGTGAAGTTTAACTGAAATGGCTCTACAGTCTTCTAAAAACTTCTGTTTCTCATTTAACCTGATGAAACTGGAAGAAAAAGCAGGTGGTAATTATCTGGTAGCTGATTTTACAAAGTTTGAATTCATTATTAATTAGTAAATAATATTACATTTCTGAAGTTTCATACTTACTTCCTGTTTTTCCTTGTGTCTACAGATATATTTCTGTGTATATTTCTTTTAATGACCGGTGCTTAATATTATTGCATTATGTATAAAATTAAACCTATTTTGACATTAGAACACTTTCCCCTTTTCTCTTTTCTTAAAACCATGGTGAAATTCTTATAAATTTTTATGTGCTTCTAATTATTTCCTCAGAATAAAGTCCTCCCCAAATTACTGGGTTCACAGTAGGAACATAACACTAAACTGAATTTAGAAAGGTTATACCCATTCATACCCCCACCACCACTGCGTGCCCATTTCATTGAACCCCTGCCAACCCTATCACTAAAGCAACATATTCCAGCAATCAGAAATAGTATGATAGCATCACAGTGTCTGCATTTCTTCAGTTGGTCTAGTTTCCTTTGGTATTATGCTCCTAAATTCTGGTGGCTTGTAAATATGCTTTAAAAACTGACACTACAAGTTTCTCATCATTACTCTTTCTTCTAAATAAACTTTTGTTTGGTTATTGTTATCCATCTGTTCTTCAAGATGAATCGAAAAACAGTATAGTATATATAGACAAGTGACCCCAGCACTATGTCCTTGTACTGCAGTTTGAGGCACAGTTCATGAAAAGTTACTTCCGCTTATCACCTTGTATTGATATTGTGTCATCATAAACACAGATGGATAAAAGGGTCGGTACTGACGGAGTATATGATGGTCATTCAGATGATCCCCAATATGCACATGTTTATTTTTAGATTATCATCAAAATACAAATTCAAAAATTAAAACACGTATTACATCCTGGGAGCATTCGACTTTGGGCAAGGCTGGCGTGGTGGTAGGAACCGGGATAAGTTGACCTGCACACACTCAGGCACACACCACACATGTCCACCCACCCTCTACCTCTCTGTCATCACTGAGCCCCACCAGCCCCGCAGCCACCTTGCTTTTCATACGACACACCAGACATACTCATATGTGAACCTATATATTCACATATGCAAGTCTAAGTATATTATCATTTTTCTTCTATAAACTTTTCTTCTTCTTTACATTAGTTTTATCTTTCCTTTTAGTTAGCTGCCTACCTAACAGCTATTTTTAAACACAGATACTGAATTTTATCAATTGTCTCTATAGCATTAACTGAAATAATGAACCACTTTCTTCTCCAGGGTAAATTTTGCTTAGGCATTAGGAGACTTCCTTTAAAAAACGATGCTACGTTTTGTTTTAGAATTATGCTAAATCTGTAAAATGAATGGGAAAGAATTTATTTACTCCCTTTTCCTTATGTCCTGAAACTATTTTTTATAAGAAGGAAATTGTTTCCTAACCATTTCAAAGACTTTTATGCATAAAACCATGAGGTCTGGAATTCTTTTTGTAGGTAATACTATGGCAACTTGCCAAATTTCTTTCCTTAATGTGAGTCATTAAGACTTGAAATTTATAAGCATAGTATATAATTATGCCTTGTTATTCAAACATATTTAGTTCATTCTATTTTTTATAGCACTTTCTCATTCCTACTTTTTGTAAACTAGCATTTTGCTCCCTCAAGACTAGACTTGCAAAACAAAAACAAAAAGGTTTAATATTTGCCTTTTTTGTCTTATTATTACTTGTATCTTACTTCCTTCTTCCTGTTTTCATTTAGTACTTGTTTTATATATTTTTCTAACTTCTAATTAAGATTTGATACAGGTTTTTTGTTTTTTGTGTTTTTTTTGGTCTGTTTTGCTCACCACTGTGTTTCAACTGTCTAGAGTAGGTGCTCAAATATTTGTTGAATGAATTTGCCTCTCAGTTCAGCTTTGCAACCTGGCTTCAGTTGCTATTTGATAATCTGTTTGTAATGACACATTTGATGTTTCTTTAACATAAAAATTAGTTTTGAGAACACACATGCTTAAATTCCAAGCAAGTAAAGGTCCTTAGTATAGTATCTTAATATTAATTTCTAGCTTTACTACAAAAAATGGAGCCTACATTCTACTCTTTGGAATTCATCAAGGTTTTACCTATGGCTCATTATAAGACCGTTTTCATACAAATAGCTCATAAATATTTAAAACTAATGTGCATTCCTAAAGGTACAAAAGTTGATACAGTCTGTTTCTGGTCTACTATGCTTCTGTTAACCCCTCCTTGATTTCAAATAGTTTTTGCTTTATACACTTCAATGACATCTTATTTAAAGATCCAAGATTGCTCCTTCATTGCAGTCTTTAAGCCAATATAAAATGACTCTCTTTGTCCTAGTTGTTTTTTTAAAATACTGAATTCGACTCTGTTCAATACTGGTAGCATTATGCATGTCTTTCCTCCGCCCTCCCCTTCTTTCTTCTTTTGTCCTTTATTTCATGTGTCTTTGACCATCTTTTTATTTTTCATCTCCCACGGTAATTTGCTTTTAGGTATGCTTCTCATAAATGTATAGTTAGATTTTCTTTTTCACTCACTCTTTATAGGCTTCAACTTTTAATATGGGAGCTTTAACTTATTCACATTAAAAAGGGCAGGCATTGCCTTTGTAATCTTGTTTTATGCTTTCCATTTAAATGCCTCTTAGCCATTTCCTTGATTTTATCTTTTGCCACACAGACTGTGTGGCAAAAGATAAAATGATCTGAATGTATATGTCCCATTTACTAGAGGTTTTAAGAACATTTTTAACAAGCATACTTAGAACTGCCTTTCTCTTACTGACAATGCCAGAAAAGAAATAAAATCTATGGGTGCATCCCATGATAAATCAGAAATTTAGTATGCTTTTTAGTCTTAATTCATGTTGGTATTTTCTAGTATGTAGAGTGCCAACAGCGTATTACAGATTTCCTAGACTAGCTCTTCAGATGTAAAATGATAATACTGGACGGATGTATACCTGGCTGTACCATCACAGGTGTTCGAATAATTGCCTTTCCTAGTGTTGACTGTTGGAGTGGTGTTCTAATCACCGTCATACCAGGGCGGATCTGAGGCCCTGTGATTACCTACAAATGACACAAAGGACAATGAATTAAAATGTTTTTAAAAGACTGAAGCATGATGGACTTAGAACAGAGATCTTTAAACATTCTATATTAGTAAACATGTGTATAGAAATCACAGAGGCGCTTGGGCATTACATATTAAATTATATTAAGCATCAGAATAAAGACAATTTTGAGGGGAGAAAACGTAATTCCAATGAGATCACATGAAACTCCTTGTCACTGATACCAAGAAGAGCCTACTGACTAAAAGGAAGGAACAAGACCCAGGAAAGCTCTGCTCTATAACCACTATAGCTGCTCACAGGAAAATGATGAGTCCTATTTTCCCTGGGCTCCAATCCTTATCTGTAACCCAGGGAACACAGGCGGCAGATCAGAAACCAAAAGTTCTTTTATACTTTAAAGGAGAGACTACAGAGCATACCTATTATCTTCAGTGTTAAGTTCAGAACATTCTCAAGTCTGCAAAACATTACACCTTTTGCAAAAGACTAGTGCCAAAGAAATGATGTATCTAGCACGTGTGCAAATCAGCTGATAGACTAGTTAGTGCTATGGACTCTATTTTTCACTTTACTTCTTAGGTGCATAGCACGTTTTCCTGGGTGATCCAGTGCTGCCCATTGTTTTCGATAAAGACATTTTCTTTGTAAAATCCTGGAAAGCAATTCTTATGATTCATAAACCAGACTAATGTGCTATTAACTAAATGTTAAAAATGAACAGTTCACTAGAAATACAGCTAACAGATTCTTAAAAAATCAGTACTTTGTCACAGATTAAGTAAAAGACAAAGAAAAATTAGAAGTTGGATTAATCCTGAAGAAGCCATTCTAAAAATTTCAACCAATGTGGTTAACACCAAAGACACCTGTAAAGAACTCTTACTTGGGACGTGCTTGTGGTTCCTCCAGAGCCTGAGGTATTGGGCCTAATGGTGACTGTTGCTGTCCTGGGCTGGAATGAAGTAAAGGTTTGCTGACTTGTACCTGTACTCGATGGAATGATACCCAGGACTTTCTGCTGTACTTGAACAACGCCTTAAAAAAAAGATGAAGGAGTAATTAATAACTGCCCCTTGAATAAAACATTAGGCATTGCTTGGTTTCTCAGGAGAAACTAGGTGTGGCAGGGGTTTATAGTGGGCTACATAAAATGTGAGATCTGAAGACTGAAATCAGCGAAAAGGAAATGAAAAATAATGGCAACAGTATGATCTGGCAAATGTGAATTAAAACTCTTCACATCTCCCTTACCTCCTTGGGTTGCTGGCACATTTACAGCGACAATCTTGCTGTTTGCAGGAAGTGGCAGTTTGGTAATTACTTTTCCTGCCATAGTGACTGGACTGCCTGTAATTTGGAACGTCTGACCTGTGCTGGCAATGGTTGTAGCAGATGTGGCAGCTGTGCTGGTGGCTAATGGGGTATAAGACATTTAATAAGCTTCAGATTTAAAATAACCAGCAACGTAGTGACTTCTAGGAAGGCACCAATGCATGAAATGTGGCTATTTTGTATTTTTAAGAAAAACATTCCTCTCTACTCAAAGTAAGTGAACCATGTTCATGTTGAAAGTGAAATAATGTAAGAGAGGAGTTTTGCTAATGTCATATTATGAATATTATCTGTAACAAACCTACTGTTACAGTTTGTTTGCTCAATCAGCTGCAGAAGAAAAATAACTTTCTACAGAAACGTTTCATTTCAGTAGGTAAAGAACTGAAATTTCTGAATGAAAGCAATCTTTTATTTAATCACAGTTGTGTACCTGAATTTGACTGGCCTTGCTTAACCCAGGTAGCAAAGGTCTGGTGAAAGTTCTTGTTCTGCTGGAATGTTACTGTAGCTGGAGATCCAACTTTAGTAGTTAGTACCATTTTAGTCCCAGTTGTAACTGAGCCACTTATGGGGGCCACCATAACTTTCTGTGCTGGAGAGATGGTACTAGTTGTACTGTTTGTTGGGGAAGTAGTGGAAGCTGCAATTACTGTAGGCTTCTGCTGTTCCAATCGTTTCTAGAAAAGTCAGGGAGAGAAAACATGAACTAAAATTGTTTCAAATACAAACACCATTCTGTAAGAAGTCCAGACACAATTCCTCCCAATCTAAGAAACTACACCAAATCTCTAAAATATTTTATTTCTGAAAATATGCCCATATAAATTTACACTTGAATTTATTGTCTTAAGAGAGGCAATATAACTCTAAGTCACATATACTTTATTAAAAGTAGTAAGTATTGTTAACAAAAATTTGAAATGATCAAGTTTTTCCAGTTTGTGCAAACGTCCAAGCTTTCAGGCTGAAAGTACAAGAGACATGGGTGATCTTACTAGAGACAGGGATACCTTGCAATTCAGTGGTGGGGTTTAGAACAGATAGCAAATGATGGGACCTGCAAAAGGATTCTGTTTTACTGTAATGTTAACTTATCCAATCATAAAGAACATGTCAATATTTAAATATCACTACTCAAGTTGGCAAACCTGCAACCAAGCAAACTGAAAATTATAAACAATTTTCTAGACTTACATTTTTCAGTTCAAGTAGTTTTATAGAAAAATCCTTTAGACTATTTTATACAGAATGGTATAATCTGATTTTTCAGACTATAGGGTTACCAAAGACAACCTGTGTTTCTTTTCCCATAGATTGCCGCCTTTTCCTGACAGCTTATTGACATGACAGTTTTAAGTTTACACATGTAAAAACTACAGATGGCACTGACTACAAACCTGGTGGCAGACCCTTTACCTTCATTATCTTATTTAATGCTTCGACCATAAAGTTGCTGGTGTTGTGATTTAAAGATGAGGGGACTGAAACTCAGAGAGGTTGTAAAAACTAGCCTAGGGTCACAGAGCTAGTAAATGGTGGAGCTGAGCCGTGTACGAAGATCAAACTGCAGTGCTGAACTATTTCTTGCCATCAAAAACTGCTCACCAAGGACGGCACACCCAATCTTTTCACTGTTACTTTTGTACATGTTCTGTATGCCTGAAAATAATTTGAGGTATTCTACATAATTTCTCATTCCTTAGAAGAAAAGGAGCTTAGTTTTGGATTCTTAGAAATGTCATCTGATTGAATCAGTTTAAAAAAAAAAAAAAAAAAAGGAGGCAAAAAAACAAACAAAAAAACTAACCATGTAGTTATTTTCTCAGACTATGCCTTCAAAAACTGGAAATGTTCACTATGGGAAATACAGCCAATATTTTGTAATAACTGTAAATGGAGTATAACCTTTAAAAGTTGTATAAATTTTTTTTTTTTACATTACAGGGTAAAAAATCACAGATTTGACATGTCCACAGAATCTGCTGGGTTTGTACACACACTTAAAAAGGCAAGTTTGTCACTGAACTCTAGCTGTCATTATTTCTCAATTTTTTTCATAGAAAAAACAGAGTTTAGATCATCTTCATTGCTAAATGTGGAAAGCGTATGAAACGAAGACTGACTTCGTGGTGGTGAGAGTGCCATGGGGTGAGCACACCCATGAGCTGTGTGGGGAGCACTGCCCGGCACTGCTTTCCAGGTAACAGTTTGGCATTAAAAATCCTTAGCCTTGAGGATATTTATACCTTTTAATTATTATTTCAGATTCCTGGAATCTATTATGAGAAAATAAGCTAAAATACCAAAAGAAAGAAGACTCAAGCACAGAGATGTAAACTCGACTGCTGTTTATATTAGTAGAAAACTAGAAATAACATATATAAATAAAAGGCATGGGTTTTGGTAATACTATCTTAGGTGTCACTGGCTGATAAGACCAAAATAAGGTAAAATGCACAGACTGTGTGCTCAGAATAACTAAAGGCCAAGGGACTGCACAGTTGAACTGGAAAGATGATGATTGCTCAGAAGTTCTAAACAGAGAAAGTGGTGGAAGAGTGTGGACACTGCTGAGTTCCTGAAGGACAGGCACGTGCATCTCCAATAGCAGTAAGCATTACATTCATGGTGAGAGAGGCAACTAGGTTCATTAAACATCATCCGGTACATTAACAATGCTTATATAAATCTTAAGCAGTGTGTAAATTTCTTTTAAATGTATCATTTTATGGAGGGATTTTGTATGTCATGTTTGGACCTATTTGATATTTGTACATACTTAAAGGATAGTACAATAAAAATGAGTCACATAATAAAAATGAGATTTAAAAAAAAGAAGATTGACTTGTTTCAAGAAAGATATTTTAAATAAAAATTTTGAAGTAATGTATACATTAAGTATATCCTGCTCTGTTCAATCAAGCTATATGCAGGACATATGTCCACTGCCTCAGAAACTGGCACACATCGGAAAAGCAGAGAATGTAATGTTTTTGGGGGACTTAGAAGGGTAATACGTCACCAAGTTCACGTTCTTTCAATTGCCAGAGAAAAGCTTCTTTTCAAATTTAAGAAATTGACCCCCCGCCCCCCCCCAAAAAAGTAAAGCTTAGGTTACAGTGTAGAGATAACAAAACACATCTGTAAAATGAAAAACAAAACAACTAGCCAGTCTTTCTATGAGTGGACAGATAGACATGACAAAAATCCAAAAGTGCTGTTATCTCAAAATTCGATCAAAGTGAAGATGACCTATAGTAAACCACTGTAAAAGATAAGAACTTGAAAAACTATTTTATAAAATATGTGGAAAAAGGTAAATTGTGAGGAAATGAGGAGTTCAATTTATTTATATAATATGTAATTTTTCAGTAAGTTATGTGCAACTAAGTTAATGATATCTGTTTTATATATTTCTGTTTTATCCAAATGCTGAAAGTTTATATATTCAAGTTTGGCTAAAACCTTTTATAGTATCTTCTAAACAGAATGAAGGGGTAATTATCTTTTATGTGGGTCCCTAAACAGTCAGGCACATATGGTACATCACAGTATGGAAATACTAAGACACCACAGTAGCTTGATGACCACCAACTACAACAAACTCATACTTTTCGTACAATTTGCTTTTTTCATAGATGACAGAGATTTTTATGGATTGGAAATTTGTAGGAAAAAAATTACCTTTAGAAACTACTCACTGAATTATAAAGATAATAAATAAGAAAAATCGCACTTCAAACATTATTCTTCAAATATGTACACTTTTTGCGAAACCACAGCTTGGTATATCCACAGTTATTTTCAAGCACTAAAATTAAGATATATGTGAGATACACTTAAAAATAAAACCACACGAATATGCAATTACTGTGCTTTTAATGTGCATGAATTTGGCTAAAAATGTCAGTTCGTTTCCAGGTGGGACTGGTACCAACTCCCCCACCTGCTGAGCAGCCAATCGCTGCTGTTTGAGGTGAGCCTCCATTTGGGCCTTGAAGTCCTCTGCCTTCTTCTGTTCACTAACCTTAGCCTGCTGCTCAACTGCTTGTGCCTTTTCCTTTTCCACTCTGCAGGAAAAGAAAGGAGGAATTTATCAGAAACTACAGGCATACCTCAGAGAGATTGTGGGTTTGGTTCCAGACCACTGCAATAAAGCAAATATTGCAATAACGCAAGTCACATGAATTCTTTGGTTTCCCAGTGCATATAAAAGTGATGTTTATACTATACTGTAGTCCATTAAGTGTGCAATAGCATTATGTCTAAAAAAAAATGTACACACCTTAATTTAAAAAATACTTTATTGCTAAAAAATGCTAATAACCCTCTGAGTCTTCAGTGAGTCGTCATAGTAACATCACAGATCACAGATTATAACACATACAATAATGATGAAAAAATTTGAAATATTGTAAGAATTACCAAAATGCGACACAGAGACACAAAGTGAGCAAATGCTGTCAGGGAAATGGCGCCAATAGACTTGCCCAACGCAGGGTTGCCACAAACCTTCAGTTTGTAAAAAATGCTGTATCTGCAAAGCGCCATGAAATGAGTATGCCTGTATCCTGTGAGGCATCTGGCATCTAACACTAAGTGAAATCTGGTTAAGTTTCACATTATACGAAAAGTATAATATTATTTCAATTTAAAAATAAAACAGTTGGGACTTCCCTGGTGGTCCAGTGGTTAAGAATCCGCCTTCCAATGCAGGGGAGGCGGGTTTGATCCCTGGTTGGGGAACTAAGATCCCACATGCCTTGGGGCAACTAAGCCCATGTGCTGCAACTACTGAGCACACAGGCCACAATTAGAGAGAAGCCCGAGCACCACAACCCGCATGCTGCAACGAAGACCCAATGCAGCCAAAACAAAACCAAAACAAAAAACAAACCAAAAAACCCAGTTAACTCAAGATTGTTAAAAACTGACAAGTGGATAACAACTCATAAAAGTTAGAAAGGAGACTTTAATAAAGCATACACAGCTAGCAATTCAAAAGGTGAAGCAAATTAGAATATACGAATAAACTACTAAAGGGGTAATTCTTTCATTCTGAAGTGATAAAAAACCTTCAGTATCTCAGCACAGGGAAACCATGTCCTTACCTCTCAGCAAACGCCCTGATCTCCCATAATTCCAACTCTTCCTCTGCTACCCAGGTTTCAATAATAACAGGGCCAGTTTGCTTGGGCGTTTCTGGTCTCTTTGGCCGCAATGCACTCGATCGAAGGCCTTTCCTCTGAGGTGTAGGTGTTTCTTTGGAAAAGAAATCAGAGTATTTTAAGCAATATAGCTTCTAAAATTATAGTATTTCTGGCATCTTCTCTTATATCATGAAAAGCAGGGATTGGCAAACGTTTTCTTAAAGGGCCAGATGGTAAATACTTTAGACTATGCAGGCCAGATGGTCTCTGTTACAACTTCTCAACTCTGCCTTTGTATCATAAAAGGAGCCAAAGACAATGCATAAGTGAGTAAGTGTGGCTGTGTTCCAACCAAACTTTATTAACAAAAGCAGAGGGTGGGTCAAAGCTCATGGCAATGGTGTGCTGGCCCCCTATGAGCCTTTACACAGCCTGTTCCCTCCGCCTGGAACACTGTTCCTAGCCTCCTTCCCCCTCATTTGACTGGTGCCTAATTCATTTTTCAGACTGCAACACGGATACAATTTGCTTCAAGAAGCACAGGGTGGTCCTCCCAGTTGGGCTGGGTGTCCTTGACATGTACAACCCTGGCAATCTGTATTTCCCTATCAGTGCACTGAGAAGAGGGATCGGAGAGTCACTAATGTAAAGGAGGGATTGGAAATTATTAAGAATAATCTCCAATGATAAGATTTTAAAAACAAAAAGTAGAGACAGACAAGCATTGAACCTTGCCACATGTTCAGGAAAGAGGGAAGCAGCAGAATCACAGGCAAGCAACAGAAGGAAACTGAAACAACAGAAGGACCTGAATTGTATGAAGTGATACAAGAAAAGAAAAGTGATTTAAGGAGACTGCAGTGGTTTGCATCGACGGCCGTGGGGTCAAGACTGGTCAGGAACGCCTTTTGCCATCTGTGTGTCTCTGCCTATCAACTGAGCTGTCTATTCCTGTTCCAGGTCAACACTGTTTTAATTATTTTAATATCTCATCATCTATTAGGACAGGTACCCCCTTATTGGTACTCTTTTCAAAAAAGCTATTCTCAGTCATTTATTCCCCAAGATGAGCTTTTGAGTTAATTCAATCAAGATTCAAAAAATTATGTTTATACATTTGGGGTCAATTAACTTCTATGACATAGTAAGCTTCTATTTATAAACAGCATTTTCTTTTTACATATTTTTTTTCTTTTTTAAAAAAATATTTATTTATTTATTTATTATTTATTTATTTATTTTTTGGCTCTGTTGGGTCTCCGTTGCTGCGTGCAGGCTTTCTCTAGCTGCAGCGAGCAAGGGCTACTCTTCGTTGCGCTGTGCAGGCTTCTCATTGCTGTGGCTTCTCTTGTTGAGGAGCATGGGGGGCGTACGCGGCCTTCAGTAGTTGTGGCTGGTAGGCTCTAGAGAGCAGGCTCAGTGGTTGCGGCCCACGGGCTTAGTTGTTCCGCAGCATGGGGCATCTTCCCAGACCGGGAATCGAACCCGTGTCCCCTGCATTGGCAGGCGGACTCTTAGCCACTGCGCCACCAGGGAAGCCCCCTGTACACTTTTCTTAATAGATTTCTCCCCAAGTATTTTTATTGCACATATAATTAAATTATTGATTTTTGTCTAATTATATCAACATATCTTGAACCTGAACACCTTACTGGACTCTTTTCAGTGTTTCTAGTTTTGATTCCCAAGTACAGTACTGACCATACCTTTCCTTTACTTCCTTGAGAACGGGGGCAGGATTCTCCTATGTGTCTGCCACCTAGTACCTATCACGTAGGTATCCATAAACGCTTCCTGAGTAACGCTGTATGCCTCTTAGGTTGTTTCCACCCTGAGCACTGAAGTATTACACAACAGTGCTTGAAACCTGGAGTCAACAAATCTTCACTGACCACTTCTGTGTCAGATTCTGCAGCAGGTTCCAGGACTACAACCAGACAGACTCAAAGGCTGCTGTCTTGAAGCTGAGGGTCTAGTGTCAACCACTGCTCCACATCTTAATTACAAGAGGTATTTGTACCCTTCCTCTGCTTGGCACCATAGCTGTAGGCATGTACTGTGTGCCTAGTGGAATCTTGCTATGTTTATTACTTAAATATCATTTAAAAACGACAGTAGTTTGTGATGAAAAAGTATTTTTTTCAGAAGTTGAATAAAGAGTTAAAGAAACAATTATAATCAAACTTCACTTCCTAAAAGATATGGCTAACAGGTGAATAGTAAAAGAATAGAATTCTTTCTCCTCCTTACCTTTTGGTGCTTCTGGAACTCCAATGGGACAAATTATTTTCCTGATACAGTATTCAGATCGAATGCCGTAAGGACCAACATCTCGCCTCTTAATAATTTCTGTTGTGGTGATTTCAGTTTCAGATGTTTCTATGGTGATTTAATTCACATAGTATTAATAACCACCCAAAATATTCAGAGAATAAAAAGGTACAACATCTGGTACTTTAAAAAAGAGATACACGTGGAATAAACCTTTGGAAACATTTGCTTAATGTTGAACGGCTACAGGACCATCACTACACTGCAACAATACTGAGTTTCCTCCTCACTGAAAATTTCTAAACTGAGCAAAATGCTGTTTGGGGACAGCTTAGTTCCTGGTTGCAAAATTCCGTCAAAATAATAAAAATCCTAGGAGAGCAGCAGCAAGCACAGGGTTCCAGATGTCCCAGTTTAAATCATTTATACTGTATGGTAAGAAATATCTTTCAAACATTTATACTGGTAATGAGAACCTACTGCATAGCACAGGGAGCTCTACTCAATGCTCTGTGGTGACCTAAGTGTGAAGGAAACCCAAAAAAGAGGAGATATATGTACACATATAGCTGATTCACTTTGCTGTATAGCAGAAACTAACACAACATTGTAAAGCAACTATACTCTAATAAAAATTAATTAAAAAAAAAATCACACTGGTTCACACATTAGTGACTCACCTTATCAGCTGCACCCCCCGACCCTGCTCCCAGGATTGTATAGCACGTGCTGCCAAACTTGAGCAAAGCTGTATTTTTAAAATACTAGCACTATATTTAATAAATAATAGATATGCTTAAAACGAACTGTCAAGATATTTTTAAAAATTTAGATTAGAAAATAAAAAAACCTTACCTGTCCGTGTAGTCCCTCCTCCTGGAGGAGCCTTGGCTGCCATGTCATCCCATCTCAGACTTGCCCACAGTAACCGCAACATCAGACTCACGCCAGCTAAGGACTTCACGGTCTGAAGTCTGTACCTGAAAGAAAACCCAAGAGGAACCCTGTATGTATATATATACATATATATCCACATACACACATACACACACACACTCTCTCTCTTTATATTAAATTGAAAGATTGTTTTTTGTCCTCATTGTGACTTCAATATTTATAATACGGCTTTGTAAGCACTTTGGTTATTAGGTGTCCCTTAATAAAAGGACTTTTTTGTTCCCAGGCATAACATGCATCTAACAATTTAAAAGGGGGCTGTAGTCACCTCGAATGCCATATAAATTTGTAAAACAAGGACGTTTCATTGTAAGACTTATACAGCAACAATTTATGATTTTATAAATTTAGCCTAATTACAAAATATGTGTTAGAAAAATTATGAATGAGGGCAAATATGGAGAAATAAATGACTGTGTGACAATGTGATAAGTGATCTGAAGGATAAAATCTTAACTGATTGATTTCTGCTGAAACAAACTGAAAATGTTTAAATTTTCTCAAAAAGCAAAACAAAAACAGAAAGACCTCACAAATCCAATAAGACCTTACCAGATGGACAGAAATTTTGTACTCAAATGGTGGTTCTGCAAACCATGAACTAGCGAATGATGAATACTACTAACACTAACATGAATTTAACAACATCAGTGTTGTTCTGGAATCCTAGGATACAATGAATAATAAAAAAGGACATTACTATATCAGTTACTAGTTAGAAGACCAAGGAATCTCTGTGTTCGGGTTTTTTCTAAGCACTGTATACAAAGTTATTGACCATTTTAGATATTCTTTTAAAAATAATATTAAAACCATTTTAGAATGAATTTACAACTGCAATGAATATCACGTCTTAAAATGAAGTTAACCATAGAACATTTTAAAGCAGCCCTAGGCTGTCAATTCTCTATTAGTGATTTTGTATAATTAAATATTTTATTGACATTTCCACATACTTAAATGAATATACTGATTGACTGTACTGTAGTGAAAACCTATGAAATGAAAATAATTTCCTCCTCTAATAGAGGTACAAGGTAAATCTTAGACAATTTGTATTTGAAAAGCAATGCTTTCTCTTCTTAAGTTAGAAAAATGAACAATGTGAGAAAGAGAAAGCTCTGGCCAAAAAGCTGCTGCAACTTCTTAACTTCCCCTCTCCACCTGTCACATCATGGTTTTCTTTGTTGTACTATCACCCTGTGAATCCTCTGACTTGGACAGATGGTTCTAAAATGAGAGGGCAAATGTTAATTAGTGCAAGGATGTCCTGAGAGGGGAAAAGTATCTGTCACTTTCAGACCACACACCCTACAGAAATGCCTAGGGAACACTGGCCTCATGGGAGAAAGCAAATGAATATTTATTTGTAAAGAGAGTTTTTTCTCCTTCTCTTTCTTCTTCCTCCAATCACTCTCAACAAAAAACACCTTGAAAGCATCTCTATTTTACAATGGAAACACCACCGGGGGGGAACACATCTCATGCATTAAAACCTGCTCATTCATTTATTCAAAAAATACTTGAGTATCTTTTATGTGTTCAAATAAGTGAAAGGAGCTGAGGACAAAGAAATGAATTATAATCTCTCCTTGCATCCTCAGGAGCTGTAGCAGAGGAAAGCATAAGGGAGCAGTATCTGATCTGGTTCAGGGATGGGGATGAGAGCTTTGCTGAGTCTCAAGGACAAGGGTGTGGGGGCAGCTGACCAAAAGCAAGGGGGCACACGTATGCTTAGCAGGAAGGTGTACAAGAGCACACACTTCTTCCCAGAAACCACATTTGGTGTACTTTGGCTGGAGGGAAGGGGTGTGGAGGTGCAGCAAGAGATGAAGCTGGCACGAGAGAAGACAGAAGCCAAAATGTGCTGCCCCAAATGGAAGGATTAAAAAGCACCAGAGACCATCTATAAGGAGACCTTTGAAATGTACCCAGTTTAGCATGGGTTGTAAAGGGGAGTACTTCTCATAGACCCCCGTGTACAGGTGACAAAGGCTTTCCCCCTCCCAGCCCTGCGGTAGGTAACATGTCCTTTTTTTTTTTTTTAATTAATTTATTCATTTTATTTATTTATTGGCTGCGTTGGGTCTTTGTTGCTGCACAAGGGCTTTTTCTAGTTGCTGCGAGCGGGGGCTACTCTTCATGGTGATGCACAGGCTCCTCATTGTAGTGGCTTCTCTTGTTGTGGAGCACGGGGCCCTAGGCGCGTGGGCTTCAATAGTTGCAGCACATGGGCTCAATAGTTGTGGCTCACGGGCTCTAGAGCACAGGCTCAACAGTTGTGGTGCTCAGGCTTAGTTGCTCCGTGGCATGTGGAATCTTCCCAGGGCAGGGTTCGAACCCGTGTCCCCTGCATTAGCAGGCAGATTCTTTACCACTGCGCCACCTAGGAATTCCTAACACGTCCTCTTTAAATGCCTGCTCAGCTCATTCAGAACATTCACAGGATAGATCTGCATTTTAGGAGGATTATTCTGACAGCACTGTGGAGACAACTACTGGTTCAAAGTGATCATGAAACAAAGACTCGGCCTGGGGAAAAGGGAGTAAGGGAGTGGACAGTGTGGAGGGAAACAAGAGGCCCTGATGAGTCGATGAGACGGCTTCAGTTCTTGAATACTGCTCAGCCTTAACGTTAAACTTCATAAAGACCAAACATGCGCCTCTGGCATTCTTAGCTCCTACTCTAAGCATCAGACATATTTTATTCAAGTGTGAGTAGAAAAATGCATTTCACATGCATGGTTTTCACAGCGATACATTTTTAAAAAATGCATTCTAAAGTCAAGAATAATTTACATTTTTACCCATGCCTCCGTTGGACAGAAGGGATTATGTTTCTCTCAACCTCAGCAAATTAAGACGTTAGCATATATCTGAAGGCAATATCGGCTTAAAATGTACCGGAAGGTTATTTCCTTCCATTAAAAAATGAGAAATTAACTAAACAGATAAAAACTGTGCCCCCAGTGCATATTAAAACATAACAATACAAGGCTTCTGAAACCCAGCCGTGTAGAAAAGGGCCCTGGGCAACACGTGAACAAAACTGGTTCAGAGAAAAGTGCTTCCCAGTCGAGCCTACCTTCCATTTCAGAATAGAAAAGAGCAGAAAGGCGGGCCTCCACAACTGCCAGGTCACTTTAATTAAAGTATTTGTACATAGTAACTTTTCCAGTGGGAAAGAAGTTACCTGCAGGACAGTCAAGGATACACTTTGGAACCGCTCTCAATGAAGAAAGCAGAAAAGTGCAGAGTAATCCTACAAATCCATGAACTGTAATGAAGAGTTCCTTGATTCCCTGCAGGATTCTGCAAATCCTTCATTGCAGGCCCTGCAGAGAAATTGTACTTTTCAGCTGTCTCTATTGAATGTGTAATGGAGTGATGATATTTTAATTCAAATCAAAAGATGAGTTATTAAAAACTTGGTCAAACCAACTATGACTGCTCATATTAATTAATTTCTTTATAGAGAGCACTCATTTACAGTCTTTTTTTTTTAATACTAGCTAATTGCAATAAAAAGAGAACAAAAAAAGTATGATTTCAACTAAAAGAAACCATATTAAAGACACAGAAATGAAGCCTAAAGTGAAATGGAGTCTGCTCAGGAACTTGCTGACGTCATGAACTTCAGGATCCTAGTGAAACCTAACCACAAACAAGACTGTTCCTGGTTTCTGGGCATGTCCCATAGAACTCTTAGGTTCTCAATGTTCATGTTCCATCCTTTTCAATTGTAAGGGTGAAAAGATAAAAAGACAAGGACACGGAAAAGGACAAAGCAAGGATGAATATGTGAAATGTGATACAGCAGATAAAAGTACTGGACTGGGATTCAGGAACACCAGGCACTATTCCTAACTCGGTCCCTCTGTGGCCAGAGGCAAATTATTATGCTTCTAAAAAAGACACGAATTTCTAAGATCCTTTCCCAATTTAAAACTACATGATCTTACAACTGCCAACTCTAAGATACTTATGATTCACTCCCAAAGCTGAATGCCCAGGAAATTTTAAATAAAGACTATTTTTGGGTTTAAACAAACTCTCTAAGCAATCTCAGACTAGCTTTTCTCACATAAATAACAGAGAACTCCAAAACAAATGTTTATCATGCAAGTAAATTACATCAGAAAGATTTCTGTATTATGATGAAACTTGTGTGATTTACAGGCATGTTTCCTATGTCTCACGTTTTTATGAATTACCTAATAGAAATAAAATACAAAAGCTGGTGGTTATCCAATTCTGTGATTATCTCACTCCCAAAGCAAACACATGGCAAAAACTTGGAAGGTTAGACCACCAAAAAACAACTATGTTTGACACATTTCTTTTGTCTTGTGAAAAGTCAAGCTGAATTTCATTTTAAAGGATTCCCTTACATTTTCAGTCTTTTTTAAACATTTTTCCCTAAGTAAACTTCAGTACCTACCAGCTGGCCAAGTTAAAAACTCTGTATGTTATTTCCATTACTAACTTTGCCCATTAAATATATATTTCCCTGTCTTATAGCTATTATCTCATAAATGAGACATTTTTATAAGATAATTCTTTAAAAGCTTTCTCCCTCCCCCAAATGCATTTTAAAGTACATACCTCCAAGTGATACCAAAGGTTGGTCTAGGAGAAGGATATGGCCATATATCCAAGGCAGGTTTTGCATTGTAATTAAAATAAGGGACTTCTCGGATTCCTCCTTTTCTGGCCAATTTTTTTAGGTCATCATTGGGCAAAACGAATATACTCTTCTTGCTGCTCTTGGTGATAAACTTTCTGTACGATGGCAGGGCTGTACCTGAGCGAGTCTTCTTGGGTCTTGAAAACTTCATGAGTTTCACTTTGTCTCTTGTGGAATATTCTTTGCTCACCGTCATAGATGTTACCAGAGTGCCTCCTGCGGTGGTCAGTGAGTCTGTCACTGTCGTGGTGACCACAGTTTTGCTCTGCTCCTTCACAGAGATGATGTCCACACTGCTGCCTGTGGCGGGCGTGGAAAGCTTTGTCACTGTTGTAGTGGTGGTTGTGACAGTGGACTTGGCACAATTTTCTGTGGAAGAGACCACAGTCTGCTTATCGCCTTTCGCTACTTTAATTACGGTTTTTGATTCTGTGGCTACTGTGGACGTCATGGTGGTGACTTCTGTGATGACTGTTTTTCTTTTAGACTCTCCATTGATATTTTCATCTTTGTTGGTGGGCAGGCCATTCTCATCAATAAAATCATTACTGAGGTTAGATTCCTCTCCAGAAGTAATAGGGGACGAAGCAACTTTCTTAACTTCGGAGGTTTCAATTTCCATATCTTCTACCTGATTGGTTGAACTGTTTTCTGGACAAGATGGCAGAGGCGTCATAGCTCGGGCACCCTCAGACTCTCTGGTCGACGGCAGGGTCTCTAGGCTATCTTGGTAGTCGCCTTCAGGATCCGAAGACCTCAGTAAACCTGATTTTGTTTCCAACTTGTTTTTCTCATTAAAATCTTCCATGATGACATCACCATTCATGAATGGCTTTACAGCAGATTCTTTAACAGTCAAAGACTTAATATCATTTTCAGGAATTATTTTATTTATATTATTAACCTTTGGTTCAATATCACCACTTCCTACTTTACTCTCAGAGATGTCTTTCAAGCATTCACCTTTCAAATATACTTTAGGTTTATTATCTTTTCCATTTATTTGAAAGGTACTTGCTTTCTGTCCCTTCTTTTCAGACTCTCGGTTTTCATTATTCTTTTTGTCAGCAACACTTTTCAGATTGATTTGATCGATACATTTATTAAGTGGTCTCTCCTCTAATTTCTGATCTTGATTTGGTTTTTTACCATTTGCTTCATTTACCTTACCCTGCAGCCTGTCGTCACAGTTTCCAGTGGTCTTATCAGAAACAAACTCATGTTTCAATGGTTCTAAGCCTTCACTACCTTGTTCTTGAGTTATTAACTGTTCAGAAATACTTTCACTGCTATTCTGAACAACCATATCTTCTTCACTGCTGTCCTGAATAGACATTGTATCAGAACTATTTTCCAAAGTGCTATTATATTCAGAGTCACATCCCAGTTTTCCTTCAAAATCTATTGCTTTTGATAGAGATGGGATATCTCTATCATCAGTACTTTTAGGTACAGATGGAAGTGAAGGGCTCTGGGAAGGAGACACAATGGTGTCATCATCTTCTATGAGTGGCTTTTTGTTCTTATAGATCAAAGTACCAATTTCACCTGCACTGGCTAGCTTAGCGTCATCAATGAGAAAATCACTTCCTTTTGTTTTAATCTTATTGGGTTCCTTGCCTTTACTGGCCGGGTCAGCGAGACTCTCATCTACGTCATTTCGAACAGAGTTTTGTTTCTGACAATTTGTCTCTGCGCTCTGAATGGAGACGTCGTCTAACATGTCATCTTTTGAATAAAGTTTGTTTGTTGTAAGATCAGGATCACTGACTCCAAGAATTGAAGAATCACTTTGTGAACACCCTCGAATCAAATCTGTGGATTTATCATTACTTGCATTAGAGCTCTGTTCTTGTGTAAGCAAGTCACTCTGACACCCTTCTTTTACTTTTGTTATTACTGGTGATTCAGACAGACTTTTCAAAGAACCTGCAGAAGGCTTTCCTATGCCCTTAATTCCACCCTCCAACTTCATTTTTTCGTGGCGTTGTTTCTCTTCCAGTGTAAACTGTTTAATTCTCCTTTCAAGAAGTCCATCTAATTTGGATGATTTGATTTTCTTTTTATAACTAGTCCTTAGATGAAAACCCTCACTGACATTGACCACATCTACTTGAGAACTTTCCTGACAATTTATATGTGACTCTGTTTTCACATCATCATCTATTTCCATCGGTTCTTCCTTAAAGGATTTATCATTGTCAGAATCTAAAACTTCTTTTGCATCTGTGAAACAAAGATATTTATATAAATGTAACTTTTAGTCTGAAATGTGGAATTCAATATATTTTTACTTTAAAAAATACCAGTTTCTCTTATTTTTACTCAAAAACCTTAATTATAAATATCTATATATTTAAAAGTTCCTGATATGATTAAATAGGTCAATGGACAGGGATAAACTTTATAAAAGGTTAAAAAACACATACATTCCAAATATTTAAGTATTCTGATTCCTAGTATCTAAAAACGATGGAATGCCACAATGAAAAATAACTTAGTCCCCGATAGCTACTGCACATACAAGTACCTTCACGAAAGATTCTGTATAGAGTATTTCATGGTTATTTTATGGTTATAAAACATATTAAGGCTCATGCATTATCTAACTTATTTAGTTTTTAAAAAAACAACTTTTCACAAAAGACAATGTAAGTTCCTCAAAAGGCTGAACATGGAGTTATCTCTGGATCTAGCAATACCCCGCTATGTATTTACAAGAGAAATGAAAACACATGTCCACATAAGAACCCGTACACAAATGTTCATATTACCATCATTCTTCACAGTTGAAAAGAAACAACCCTACTGACCATCAACTGATGAATGGATAAACAAAATATGACGCACAACAGAAATAGTTTTCCCATACAACAGAAAATTCGTTGTAAATAAAAAGAAATGAAGCGCTGATACATGCTGCAACATGGAGGAACTCTGAAAACATGTAAAGTGAAAGAAGCCAGACACAAAGGACCACACACTACCTGATTCCATTTATACGGAATGTCCGAAACAGGCAAATCCAGAGAGACAGACAGTAGATGGGGATTTAGGGAGGACAGGGAACTGGCTGCTAGTGGGTATGAGGTTTCTTCTTGGGGTGATGAGAATGTTCTACAATTGAGTATGGTGACAGCTGAGCAACTCTGCGGATATAGTAAAAACCACTGAACTGTACACCTGAAGCGGGTGAATCATATGGCGTGTGAATCATGCTCCAATAAGGCTGTGATCAAACCGAGACAAAGCAGTACCTCTCCTGCAGTGTGAACTAGAGCCAGTGCTTTCTTATCACCCCCAGGCTGCCCTCCACACTTGACTCTCCTTACCTTGGTCCTTCTTCTCAGTAACCTTTGAAATGTCCATTTCGCTTTGGTCTGTTCCTTTTGCAGCATCTGAATCTTTTACCTCGCCCTTCTCGGAATCAGACTCTGTTTTTATTTTTTTTGGACTTCGTGGACTTTTTCTTCTATCTGATTCATCCATATTTTCATCCATATTACTTTTAGCTAAAAAGAACCAAGTATATAGTAATTAGAAGTATGTCAAATATTAGCAATTTACTTCAATACACCTAGTTTAGTGGAAACTATCAAGTATATTCCAGTAATTTATACTTTTTTATTCAAAAAACCCAAAACACAAAAGTTGAAGATACATGCTTTCTTACAGTCTCAGCTGACCTAAAGCGTAGAAGTAATGATGACGTTTTAGATGTATTCAGAAGCTTTCACATATGAGACTATTTTGACCTGTTCACTGACTATAGAAAGTCTGCATCAGTGGTTTCTAACATATTCTGTGTTACAAAACCATATTAGAACTGGATAAATGCTATGATCCCCTATCCAGAAAGAAAGTACATACACAGATTTTGTAATAAATTTCAATGGATTCTTGGATAGAACTGAAGTTTACCTATGGACTCCAGGTTAAGAATACGTAAGTCTGTATCACAGAAAAGAGAAATAACCAAATTCAATGTGTAGCCTTGTTTGGACCTGATTTACTACTGGTTTCTTTCCCGCTACCAACTGGGAGGAAAAGACTTTCAAAAGATGCTCCAAGACCAACGTGATACTTGCTAGTTAAAAGGCCAGCATTTGGACAACAGAAAACCCTATGCTAAAGAAAGAGGATACGAAATAAGTTCGCAAAAGCCCAAATATTTTGCATATTGATAATCTGGATTTTATCACACAGGTCAAACAATTAAACAAAAGCTCTTTAATCCTAAGTACTACATAGGTAACTGGAACAACAAAATGGTAATAAAAATTATAACAATCTTTTGGAATTTATTATAATGGACATTTAGCTTAACATCCATTATAATTCACTTAATGTAAGTGAATATTGAATATTTCTATTTAGCAAATAGAAACAGTTATTGAACATATACTATATGCAAGACACTCCTAGTCCCTAAAAAATAAATTCTAGTGAGCTCTATAAAATACATTTTTTTTTCTGTTAAAAGGTAATTCAATGACAACTTTCCCACATTAACAGTTTCAAAAATCTACCAGTTCAGGTTTCACGAGAACCACTCACAAGGAAGCCAAGTCAGTTAGCTGGGTGTGTACATAGTACTTATTTTGGCACTACAGCAGAGACTTCACAGGAAAGACCATATCACACCGTAAATTAGCAAATTATACTGCAGAGTAAAAAGAATTGCTTTTGAAAATCGCTTAGATAACAAAGGAGAGACGACATGGTAGAGTGCAAAAAGGGCAACAGAAGCACTACCTGTGTGAGCTTCAGTATGTCACTTAATATCTTCGTGAAATAATTTGTTCATGTAACATATGAGTTTCAAAATATTTACATCGTCTTCTAAAAGGGCAGTTCACCCCTAGAGTTCTGTGATTCTAAGTACTAAAGTCATTAGCCAGTAGCATACACTGAGCTAATATCTCCTTTATGTGATAATGTTATGGAAGCCTCTACCACTTTCTTTCTGATTTTGTTATATGTTACAATGTGGAGGTCACCAGACATGTGATTCCTCAAGAAGTCATGCAGTACTGAATTTAAGATTTTAGAAAAACTGTTAGGTAGCTGAGGTCTTCTTTCTTTTAACAAGTTCTATTTTATCTTTTTAAGCTAAAATCCTAGATATCAAAATCCCATTGAATAAAGGTAATTTAAAAAATTTTAGAGTTTATAATTATTAAACTACATTAGTAATTTTGCACATTCTAGTAAGAATTTCAGAAAAACACTTTTATCCAACATATAGTCAATATACTACAAATTTATAAGAATACAAATCAGAAACAATTACACAGGAAAAATAGCTTCAATTACTTACATTCTTCTAATGATTTCCTGTAATTCACATTAGTATTGCCTGGCAATTTAGGAACAAACCTATAAACATGAGTTTTACTAATCCAGCTCCAACCACCATATCCTGTTACTCTGTATTCCTCTCCTTTTTGTTTCCAAACCTGGTGTAAATGAAAACATGCTGATTAAACAAGAACGAGAACGGTTTATAAAGCACATGTAGTTTTACACATTTTACCAAATAAAATCAAAAGTCAGGTAAATTAATTTACCAGTCAATTTTATTTTCATCAGGAATCAAAGATTTATGAAAAAAATTAATATTCCTTTCTAACATGAAGAATGGAAAACAATTTTACATTTATAACAATTTCTACAAATTGGTCTAGTGACTCACCTACATTCTATTAAAATAAACCTATGCTTATAAAATTGCCAGAAAGATTTACTTCATTCCAACTACGTTAATTAAAAGTGTGTCAAAAGTAAAATGTAATTACTAAGTGTTCAAAGTTGCAGAATCAGTCTCAGAAATGGCTAACACAATTTAAAAGATCATAGTAAAATTACCTGATGTTTAACTGGAAATGTATATTTTACCCATGTAGCTTGTTGCATTGTTTCTTCCTCTTCTTGTTTTTTCTCTTTTTTTTTGACTTTCTCCTTTTCTTCTCTTTCAATTGATGTCATTCTATGTAACCTACAAATATATGGATAGAAAGACAAAATTACATTTAACTTTAAAAAATATACAAAAGAGATAAAAATATAGTACTGAAAACTAGGAAGACAAAAACAAAGAATGGTGAGCTATAATCCCACAACCCAGAAAACCCAGACTCACAAAAATAAGTAGATGTACAATTCTGTAATAGGAAAAAATCAAATAGTACAAAAAGGCAAAAATAAAACATGCTATTCTTCCCAAATGCCTCTCCATAAGAAATACACTCAGTTATGACTTATTTCATGAATACACCATTATAATTACACAAGAAGGATATTATATTACAAATACAATTACACAGTTTTTAATCAATGAAAAATTGCACTAGATCTTTCCATACCAGAAGATACATACCTTCTTTCCTTCCCCCCAAAAAACCCACAAATCCCCAAACTTTTATCAACCAATATTTCTATTTATATCTAGCACTTGGGATTTTAAAGTCTTCACAGGGTCCACTAACACAGAACTCAGGCTTCCTACAACTGCAGAGAAAGGGGCCCACAGGGCTCCTGCTTTTGGGTGACGGGAAGGGTTGGGCAGGAAGGACCATGCCGATTAGGCCTTAATCATTAGGCACAGGGCTAGACCACACTCTTTTCTCAGCCAGGAAAACAGATATCACTGCACCTACCAATAAGGAGAGGGGCAGGCCTGTGGTTAGGTTCTACTTGAAGGTGATTACACTAGATTTTTGTGAATGGAAATATTTTCCATAAACAAGAACATTAACCAAAATCTACGAAGAAAGGAGCTCCTGTCTCTAACAGCCCTAGCACTAGAAGAGATGCTTTTATCATACCCCACCCATACGTAGCTAATTTCAAATGCACAGCTATATAAAGAGATCTTTTGTTAACTTGGGGGAGGGGAAGGTGCCAGAAACATGTAAGAGGGGATTTAATTTTTTCTCTCCATCCCTCTGACAAAAACTTCCTATTTATCTCCACTTTGAATAAAGTTTTGTGTCCCTGTGACTACAGGACCCTAGAATCTAGCATCCCCTAGGCCGAGCACTCAGGCCTGTTAACTGCACACAACTAGTATAGCAAAGATTCTTCCTTCTCTCACAACTGATGGGAGGAAAGGGAGTGGATTCTCACTGGGGATTAACTTCATCTCAAATACCAGAGATGTGCAACCACTCCTGGAACCAGGGAGTGGGGCAAGCTCTGCAGGCACGGCATGGTCGATACCCTGCCAGCCTCGGCTGCCCAGGGTAAAGAAGGAGTGACTGAGCCAGGAGCAAATAGTACTTCTTGACAGGGTTTTTGTGGGCTCAGCTTTACACACCTAGGAAAGGCCAGGTCTGGCACAGCAACTGAGCCATCTTTGCGGATGGTGGCCAGGAATGGAGCACGGTGTAGGGAGAATACCAGTGCAGTGACATTCTGGGAACACACGGCTAAGCTGGGCACTCAGCTTGTGCTCTTGGTGTTCAGATGGGGAACAGGTCCATCTTCACCACCAAAGACAAAGACGTCACTTTGCTGAGGGTGCCAGGCCAGTGAGATAGTATTGTAGCTAATCTGTGATGTCCGCTCTCCCAGAATAGATTCTACTGTTCTCACTACCTTCAACAAAATCCTTATGGGAAAAGGCAGCGACAAAGGTGAGCTCTGACGGGGTTCAATCCCATTTGGTTGGGCAGAAATTGTGGCTACTGCTGGCAGCCTGGTGGCCCCAGGAAAAAACCCCTGTGAGGCTGGTACTACGAGCCTCCAGATGCTGCTCTGCACTGGCAGGCGCACCAGGGGCAGGGGCTCCCTCCACACGTCCTCGGTTCACAGAGAGCAGGGCCAGAAGTGTGGACTGAGCCTCAGCTCTGCTCCCCACCTCCATAGGCTTTTGTTGTGTTTGTCTTCCTACTACAAACAAAGCGACAGGAAACAATGTTTTATGTGTTTCTCAGCAAACTTGAGAAGTATCCCCTTATGTTTCCCACTGGTCGGATGGCTGAGTCCAAAGAGTATTTTACTTAAAATGCTGACAGATGCTGCCCAATTGCTCTTTAGAATGGTACGCGTCACACCGCCATCAACTATAAAGCCACCCTGCCTTCCCATACCTTCACTCAAGTTGGTACCAGGCTTCTAAATTATTAGCCCAGTTGAGAGATAAGAAATACTATCCCATTGTTTTTATTTTACATTTCTTTAATTATGAGACAAATAACCACTTTTTTATGTCTACTGGCCTTTCATATTTATTTTTCTGCCAAATGCCTGTTCAAATCCTGTGTCTTGTCTGTAATGGACTTTTCATTTACAAAAGGTCTTTTTCATTTATAAAAGGAAAGTTTCCATTTGTGGTGCAAATATTTTTCCTCAGTGTGTCATCTGTCTTTTGAATTTGATTATAATGTTATTTTTCCACTCAGAATTTTAAATACATATATCCAACTTTTTTCATCTATGGCATCTGGGTTTTATATCTGTTTGAAAAGAAAGTATCACAACAAAAACATAAATTAATCCATGTTCTCTTATTTAAGTTTTTTGTTATTGTTTTTAAGAATATATTGTTGTTTTTAATCCTCATTTGTGTGAATGTTTTTGCTGAGGCAGGAACCCGGGTGATATTTTCCCCAAACACACCCTCTTTCCTTCTCTGACAGGCAAAGCTATCACAGTGGATTCTCACATGTGTTTAGGTCTATTTCTGGATTCTCTGTTTGATTCCACTGTTCTACATCTTCTATAGTACAAATGATTTTGATTACTGTAGCTTCAAAATACATTCTACATATCTATTCCCCTTTTTTGTAACATCTACTTCCCTTTTTTTCCACATTAATTTTCCTAGAGGAAATATTAGTATAATTTTGGTCAAGTCTCCATCTGCCTCCAGGAGGAAAACTCCTATTCACAATGCAAATGAATATTAAATTTGATAGATAAAATTAATATAATACACTGCATGGCATCTTTAGAAAATGCAACATACATATGTAAGCATATGATGTATCGCTTCATTTACTCAAAGTATCCTTCATATCTTTTTATTTCCTTTGGCTGCATTGCACAGCATGTGGATCCTAGTTCCCCAACCAGGGACTGAACCCTCAGTGGAGGTGCGAAATGTTTCTAGATTTTTTGATGATGGCTATTCTGACCGGTGTGAGGTGATACCTCATTGCAGCTTTGACTTGCATTTCTCTAATGATTAGTGATGTTGAGCATCTTTTCACGTGTTTGTTAGCCATCTGCATGTCTTCTTTGGAGAAATGTCTATTTAGGTCTTTATGGAACAGTTTAAATGGAATTATCTGTTTCCTAAAATTTGAAGAGCTTCTTTATGAAATCATCTGGTCCTACCCATCTCCTTACTGATAGGTGCAGTAATGTCCTCAAACTGAACCAGAAGTCCTTGTCTTGCCTAAGAGCATGGCCTCTGCCCTACTGTCCAATGACTGAGCTCAGTGGGACTCCTCCTCCCTAACCCTTCTCCCACCCAAAAAGAGGAGTCCAGCAGGGCACTTTCTCTTTGGATTGTAGGAAGCCTGACTGCTATGTTAGTGGAATCTATGAAGGTTTGAAATCCCCAGTATCAGTGAGAGAGATTCAGAAGTACTGTTTGTTATGTCCCCTTTTTCATTCTTGATACTGGTTATTTGTTCTTTGTCCTTTTTTTTCCCCCTTCCCTAATAATCTCATCAGAGGTTTGTAAATGTAATAGTATCTAAGGTACATTTGTTTTCTATTTCATCAAATATTTGACATATTTCCCATCTCTGGTCTGACTTCCTGAGATGCATGCCTAATTAATTAATCTGCAGCTTTTCTTGTTTAGTGTAAGCATTGAAGGCTACCCATCTCCTCTAGGTACTCCTTAGCTGCTTCCCACAAATTTCAATTTATGTCGCATATTCTCATGATTCATGTTTTCTAGTTTGCATTATGATTTTTTTTTTACCATTTGCTATTTATTTAGAAGTATATTTCTTAAGTTTCAAGGATATAGCCCTTGCACTTCTTTACATTTTTACCACAAATGTCTATATCCCTAAACAATATAACACTATATTTGCATACATGCTTTTAACCTTTACATAAATAGAATCACACTACATATATTTTTAGACAAAGAACTGTTTCACTCTGTTTGTTGTACATTTCTGAGAGTCAATCTCATTGACTTATGTTGCTTTATTTTGCTTTTTTACTGCTGTATAGTAGTCTATTAGAGAACCATGCCACAATTTAAATATGCCTGATTACGGGCATTTAGGTATTGTTACCAATTTTCACCATTATAAAATATTATAATGAACATCTTTCTACATGTCTCCTCATGTACAGATACAAGATTTCCCTATGGTTTTTAGTTAGGAACAGAATTGCACTCTCAACTTTATTTTACCAAATTGTTCTCTAAAGCAGTTGCAGCATTTAGCTCTTTTATCAACAGTGTATCAGAATTCTCTTCCTAGTATATCACACATTTGACAATACCCTTTAAATTTATGACAATCCAGTGGATGTGAAATAATAATCCCTATGTTTTTTGTTTCTTAATATTTTGATTATATTTAGGATCTGTTATTACAAAAACAATAGGAGTTTTTACATGGTAAGATCTCAAACCGGCAGAATCACCTCTACAAGCCCACACTCATCCTGGAGTATATTCTCAGACTTTTTTTTTTTTTTCCTGGCCACACCCCACAGCATGTGGGATTTTCCCTGACCAGGGATCGAACCCATGCCCCCTGCAGTGGAAGCGTGGAATCTTAACCACTGGACCACCAGGGAAGTCCCCAGCCCCTAGTTTTAATGCAATTTTTCCCTACCTTACTAGGGAGGTTAAACATCTTTTCATGTTTCTTGGCTATCTGTGTCTCCTTTTCTCTGAACTATGTTTGTACCTCTGGCCTTTTTTTTCTACTAAATAGTTTGATTTTTTTTTTCTTAACGAACTGTAGAAGCTCTTGAATATACTGTGTATACCAACCCTTTTCTGATTATAGTATAATAAAACAATAAAAACACCTCCAGCCAGTCTAGGATCCAGTCTTTTAGGATGACACATTATTGCAAAACTCAAACAACAGAAAACAATCCATTGTTCACTGCTATATACATGTGATGAAACTACATAGTAAAAGGAAGGGTGTAACAAAACACAAATGTAGAAATGACGGTTATCTCTCAGGAAAGGCAAGGTAATATGAACGGAAAGTAAATGCAATAATAATGATGTTCTTATTTTTAAATTGGGTGGTGAATTCACAGGTGTTCATTTATTATCCATTATAGCTTATATATTACACACAATCTTATGTACATATCACATACTAAAGGTGAAGAAGGAAAGACACTTGTAGTATGTGCAGACACGCAGACACACACATGCACACTCACTCAAATCTGAGAGATGATACTTACAAATGGAAGAAATAAAGCCTGTTTTAGCTGTGTTTGGGAAGATACTGAACAAAGCAAGAAGGAAACAAAATAATCAGAGAGAAAAGGAAGGAAGAATGGAAGGAAGAAAGGGAGGAGGGAGGAAGAAGGAATGAGTACAAGGAAAGAGGGGTGAAAAAGGGAGGGAAAAGGGAAGGAAATGGAGAAGGAGAGAGGGAGGGAGGAAGACGAGAACTTTCTTTGCTCAGCGTCATAAGGATAATCTCTTTTTTTCTCGGAGTTTTAAAGTTTTGCTTTTCACATTTAGAATTTACTCTACCTGGAACTGACTAATTATGCAGAATATAAAGAATGAAGTCAAACTCACCACTGTACGGATGCTAACTTCGTCATCATCTTCTATTGAGCAGTTCATCCCTCCTAATGCTACTTCCATCACATACTGTGTTTCCATATATGGGTTGATCTCTTTCTGGACTGTTCACCCACAGTATTATAGCTACAAGTAAGTTTTTTTGTTTGTTTGTTTGTTTTTTAATGGCGCACGGGCTTAGTTGCTCCGTGGCATGTGGAATCTTCCCAGACCAGGGCTTGAACCCGTGTCCCCTGCATTGGCAGGCAGATTCATTACCACTGTGCCACCTAGGAAGTCCACCAAGTAAGTTTTGTTACATGGGAAGGCAAGTCTTCCACCTCGTCCTTCAAATTTACCTTTTCTATTGTTGGCCCTTTCCATAAACACTTTTTAATCATCTTGTAAAACTCTACAGAAAGCCCAGTTATAATTATCAGTATTTAAACTTAATCTATATATTAATAAGGTGAGAAAAACTGACACTGTCAAGACACTCAGTCTTCCTATACGTGAACAGGAGATATATTTTCATTTTTTTAGGTGTTCTTTAATGTTTTTCAACCAAGACTTTATAACTTTTTCAAAAAAGATTCTGCTTTCAAACCTTTACTACTGAACATTACAATAAACAAACATTCTATGAATAAAATATCTGATTGAATTTCTAGATAATTCCTTAGGTTCAAGTCTTAGACGTTTGTCACCTAAAAGTATGTGACCATCCTATTGCCAAAAGTGGAAGTCCTATTATTAATTTCTAATTTTCATGAATTAGAATTAGTCTCTATTTTTTTTTAAATTCAGAGGATGCTATCTATCTCACACCATCATAATAAAAAAAAAGTTCTTTCGTATATATTACCAGATGTGTCAGACTAATACAATTCATGATGCAATTTTAGAACTTTAGTGACAGGTTTAAAACACTAGTCATGGGAATTCCCTGGCGGTCCAGTGGTTAGGGCTCCGTGCTCTCACTGCTGAGGGCCCAGGTTCAATCCCTGGTCTGGGAACTAAGATCCCACATACCATGCAGTGCTCCAAAATAAATAAATAAATAAGATAAGATAAAAGACTAATCATAATGACAAACCAGGAGGGGAAAAAACCCTAACTAAAAAAAAAAAAAAAAAAGAATTGCAAATTCATCAGAATGTTTAATATTTAGAAACAAATTATAAAAGCTTTGACTAAGTCATTTTAAGTTATATTTGAGTACTGGAGTTTTCTTTAGCAACATTTAGCTTAGCTTTAGTTCTCAAAGTATTGGTCTCTGCCACCAGAGAGCCCAACACAAGTTTCAGGATGAGAACTGAATAGGAGACTGTTGAGACAGAACAGTTTGGGGCAAGTCTGGAGGTAAATGCAAGAAGGAAAAACAAATACAGGACTCACAACTGCCTCTGACTCTCCCCTTGCTCTCCTTGCCCTGAGAAAAGAGAGCAGTGAGAAGAATACAGGCATGCCACCCATTTAGCTCTCCTCTCCTGGGCTGCACCATTCATAGCACCTTAACTTAACCCTGTTTTTGTTTTGTTTTGTTTTAATCCTAGGAAGAATTAAGTCCATTCCATTTGTGGAAGCTACTATCAGCAGCAGCAATTACATTCAAAATAAGAAAGAGAAAGGAGAAAGGAAAAAAAATATCCATAGGTTTATGGGGGGAAAACACTACAGAAAGCTGAGAGCAACCCTTAGCAGATGAAAATATTTAGCAGGCATATTTACTTTTCTTTAAAATTTTCCATTATAAGACAAAACACAGGTATAGAAAGCAACACAAAATATATTTATATTTTAAAAACATACAGCCATTATACCTTTGGAGTAGGCCCTGTAGAGGGCCAGGGAAGGTAGAAGGATTCTTACTTTTCACGCTGAATAATAATGTACATTTTTTACCATAAGCTTCTATTAGATTTGTAATAACATTTTAAAAATTAAAAGTAAATCATTAGCGCTAAAAAGTAGATTCAAGTCACAAAATTTATCTTTTTTGTTAACCATCTGCTAAAGTCACACAACTCTGGGTCTACTTAGGAGCTAAGTGCTCTTTGGCCAGATACTTGACTCTAAATAAATCATCTGTCTAGCACATTTCAGAATAAATATTCAAAATACACGAGCATTCTTTCTATTCAATAAAAAAGCTTCCTACTTTAGAAAATATTTAAAATTTTCATATACCTGATCTCTTCTGATCTTCATTATAATCTTATAAATTAGAACTAATGTTTATTCAGGTTTGCATCTTATAGCGGAGTAAAATGAAGTCGAGAAGAGTTAAGTCTTTATTATGGCCTTTTCAATACATTAACTTTCATTATTAATAGATTAATATTCCAAAAGGGAATCTAACACACCATTCACAATGCTCAGAATTCACTTACCTGGTATGTCCTAAAGATTCCCGCCATATTGGTAGCATCACAACTGGTTTAACTGCACACTCCAAAATAGCTAAAGCCAACGCAAATTCTCTGGGTTTGCTGCACATCTGAACAGCCTTGATCCAATTTGCCCTAAATTTCAGAAGGGAAAAAAAGAAAGAAAAAACAAAATTTCATCTTGTTGATCTTAAACTAAAAGCACAAGAGTTGTAATTTATGAAGACTTCACCTTAGAGGGCATATGTTTCTAGGCTAGACAGGTATAAAATATACTGTTTTGGGAAATTTTCTCCTCACAGCATCATAGATTTTAAACACTGGAGAAATCTCAGAGGTCAGTTAGTACTCCTTAAACCTTCTATGATGTCTTGGAACTCTGTCTGGACTCCACTTGGTTCCAGGAATAAAGACTCTACTTTCCAGAAATCTTCCCAATGTTAGTGTTGGTTCAGTAACTTTAGAAGTACATTCATATTTTTAACACCCTCAGTGTTCTGCTGACTAAACTGACTTCATTCAATTCATTAAGGATGGCAGTTTAAAGTGTACAACTGCAATAATCATTTTGTAAATATTTACTATAGTTGCAGCAATAAATAAACCTTAGTTTCCTTTACCTGTGTGAAGCCCAATTGGGATGAAGAAAGGAGGAAGGGATACTGTTTTCCAGCTGGGTGATAGTCAGCCTCAGAGTAGATATGGTAAGAACTCTGGACCCATGGACAGAACCATTCCATTTGAACTCTCCAGCTGGAGTCAGACAGAATTTATGTGCAAGATGCCTTCTCTTATCATGGTCTTCTCTGTGCTGGTGCTTATTCAAAGCAAATGAATTGGTGGAGTACTGATTGTGGTAGACGCGATACTTTCCCTCTTGACCCAACTTAAAATAATTGTTGATATTTCCCTTCATGACCACTTCCTTTTTGGTGCTCAACCGTGAAATTTCTCCTTGAGAGTTAACTACCAGTACCTGACCAAGAAAATAAAAAGACTCCATTATTCATGTCAAATATGTAAATCTCATCAATTGCCTTTCAATAATTTGTAGCTTATCATTCAAAATAAGATATGACTGCACTTTTTAAGTTTAAAGATTTTTTTGATGTGGACCATTTTTTAAAGTCTTTTATTGAATTTGTTACAACATTGCTTCTGCTTTTTTATGTTTTGGTTTTGTGGCCACAAGGCATGTGGGATCTTAGCTCCCCGACCAGGGATCGAACCTGTACCCCTTGCATTGGAAAGTAAAGTCTTAACCACTGGACCGCCAGGGAAGTTCCTGAACTTTTGAAGTCTAAAAGCTGAGTTAAAAGCTAAAACTAATTGTTTATAATTAAACAACCAAGATATGCCTGCAAAAAGAAAGAAAGCTAAGCTCTATTAAAGTGCCTGTTATATGTCAAACATAATTAAGTACTTTCATGCATCTCAAATACACACATGAAACTAAATGTGTGATATATAAATCATTCACTGATCATTAACTCAAGCTTACCATATACAGGGTTAGGGACAAAAAAGGGCATGAAGGCATTCCATGTACTATTCCCCCCAAAATTTATTACTAAAAATACCTTTTCCTCTGCTCCTTTTATCATTTCAGCTTTAGATAAGAGCCCATGGATATGTTAAAACAGTGTTTCAAATAGTTGATTCCAATCCGTTAGTGGACTATGAAATCAATAGTGGGCCTTATTCAGCTTAAAAAATATATAATACAATAGACTACAAAAGAAAATACTAGAGTGCCTCCCACACAGTAAAGTAAAATACTATTTCAGGGAACTTTTGAATGTATGTACTGGGTTGCTATGAAAAATGTCTTACTGAGGGTCAGAGTGAAAAAGAAGTCTGAAAGCTGCTGCCTTAAAGCCATTTCTATTAGGTTAAAAACACTGTGTATTGCTGCATATCTACCCTGCAAATAATTCTCAAATCTGAGACACAGCTGAGGCCCTTGTTCTATCACCATGGCTATCTGGGGGACAGAAATACTGAATCCTAGCTTCAATCTTTTTGTTCATAGTTAGAGTTGAGATGCTGTGCTGTTCTATACACTGTACTCTGTTATCAAGGGAAGAGTCTCATCCTTTAGCTGCAGGTTCACCTAAAATGACTACAGCCAGAACTAAGCATTAAATCTTTAATAAAGCCTACAAATAGCCTACCTGTTCCCACATGTGAAAAAGAAGCCTCTATCTTTTTAGAATTATATACAATAAAACTAACCATATAGTAAAAAAGTATACTACCCATTTACAGCATTTCTACACATGGATTAAAATTTGGGTGTTCAACTATACTTATCATAATAGAAACCTAACACTTAATCTTGTTACGCACTACACTCTCGGAAGTGAGGAAAATACAGTTCAAACGTACATCTACAAACTTTCTGCCTCTATTTTAAAAATTATTTACATTCCAGAGATATCTGTTTTAAACAGAAAGGACACACCTCTTTCCCCTCCTTAAATAATTTATTTGCTTCATGGGCTGCGGCTGCCACCTGTTGGCTCTTCAGCTGACTCAGTTTGCTGTCTGGATTCCGTAATCTGGTGATAATCCGAGTTGAACCAGATGCTCCTTTTCCACCTCCAGGAGACTCACTTATTTCCCCATTAGATTTCTCTGATTTGAAATCACCTGTTATCAAATGAAAAGCCAAAAGTAATTGCTAACAGTAAGTAAATTGTATATAATAATAACACCTTACTTATCTCCTATCTGGCAGACAACTAAGATCCAGAAAATAGACAGAAAAAGTCCTTGAATAGCCAAAGCAAATGCATTCATTCTTAAAGTTTTACTCCAAAGAAAGTATGTCAGAACTTTACTGTGAGTCATTTATTATTTTACAGAAAATTCAAACATGCCAGGTTATTTGTTTTAAAGCTCAGCTACCAGAAAAGAGGAAGGGCTGCTACAGATTTACAAGTAACAAATCTAACTAAAATCAAGTAACAAACCTAACTCAAATGCACACTAATAAAACGTTGCCTTATATATTCAATACAGATTTCTGTATTAAAAGTAAAGGATACAATTAAATTAAAAAAGATTTCCACTGAAATTCTGTTTAAATACCTAATAATTTCTTATAAACATATATGCCAAGTGAATCTTTTCCTAAAGAATCTAGATAATTATCTGTGTATGGAGATAATTGTACACGTGAAAATCAACCACATTAATTTTTTAAATACAATAAAGGCCTCTCACATTTTCATAATATCTTGATTTTCTAAAGTGACAGATTTAACTGCCAAGGAGCAATTTCTGCTTTCCCACGAATCTCACTTCAGCTGAAAATTTCTATACATTCTAAAACAATTGTTTCACTATCCAATTTCCATTGGCCAGATAGCTGAACAAGATCTCATTTTTCTTTTTTAAATTGAAAGCTTTTAAAAACTAAGATAGCGTGGCACTGGCAAGTGAAAAACCAAGCAGAAAATATGGCACTGACTAAATAAATCAAGATGGGGTAGGGGTATTGGGTATTTTGCCATCTCGGGCTGGGTAGCTAGTAACCTTTGATGTGTGGTCACAAAGCAGTTGGTTAGACTATGCACAATTTTCTCTTGGGTCTCAGACCATGACTGTATCCGTGCTAGAGTTTTGTGCCACCAGGTTGAACTACAGTGGCAACTTTTTTTTTTTTTGGCCGTGTTGCACAGCTTATGGGATTGTAGTTCCCCGACCAGGGACTGAACCCAGGCCCTTGGTAGTGAGAGCTCAGAGTCTTAACCACTGGACCGCCAGGGAATTCCCAACAGTGGCTACTTCTTGGGACCATCTTTGAAGTCCTACAATAAAGATCTTTTCAGACATCATTTAGTAAAGGCCAGACTTCCTAAAAGCAGAAAGGGTATAGCACAGCACTTTTTAAAATGAAGCCCCTCAATTTAGAGCCAACAATCCAATAGGTGAGAGTCAATCCTTTGCCACTTGTTAAGTTTAGTACAAATAAGGGAAAGGAGGCAGAAAATTCATCCCTAGGGGGTAAGACTTGAAGGAGCAGAGAAAGGGAACAAGGCTAAGAGTGGAGGTCATTACCTAATACACCCTGCCCAAAGGCTGCATTCCTCCTGCTTTAAAAGGCGTGAATCACTGTGATGCAGCCTGAAGGCAGAGTACAGAGCTGCTTGACCCTAGCCTCCCTAACTCATCATTTAATGACATCAGGAGGCAGGAGCCCAGACAGATGTTGCTCACTTGAGGGCTGGGGTAGACAAACTGGGCAAGTAGAGGGGGGTTTACCTTCAGGGATCCTGAGCCAAGATTCTGGGCATTGGGTACTAGCTGGGTATCCAGGCAACCTATAAGGGGGTGTTACTGTCAGAAAAAACTCCAAACTTGTCAAACTGGGATGTATAATTATTCAAACTTATACCAATTTCCAGCAGGCCACCGCTGACAGAAGCCAGCTGGATCTAGGCTGCTAAAGCAGAATGACCTCCAGAAGGCGATCTTCCCATGTGCTTCTCACTTCTTGTCCATACCCATTCTCCCAGAAAACCTCCCAGAAAAGGGCAGCCAGGTTTATCAAAGAATACCGTCCACCATCAGGATAATGAGTGTTACAGGCAGTTAAATCCATAATTTGGCTCATGGATTGTGAGATCAAGATAAGCCACATCCAGACATCATCAAAATAATACACACAATACACAGAAATCCTAGATACAGTTAAAATCACTAGATGTAATTTTGGGAGAGAAGTTTTTGAAAAAACTTTCAGTTGTGGGTGAGATCTTTGCATTACGCTAGGCAGAGGCATTTTTGAATTTGAATACACACGTCTGTATTGAGCTAGGGTGGAACTGTGGACATTTACTGTTCCCTATCTTCACAGCTTCTCTCTTTCTCTGGAAAACCACTCCTACCCCACTCCGATCATATACTTTTGCTGGAGCCATCAATCATAATACCTTGCCTGCCCTGGCCAC
Source organism: Hippopotamus amphibius kiboko (assembly GCF_030028045.1). Lineage (NCBI taxonomy): Eukaryota > Metazoa > Chordata > Mammalia > Artiodactyla > Hippopotamidae > Hippopotamus > Hippopotamus amphibius. The sequence continues at coordinate 47,257,527 of NC_080202.1, read as the reverse complement.
AGGGGTGGGAACAATATGTCCAAGATAGGCCACTCAAATTCCTTCCTCAAGGACTTTTGATATGGAGCAGGAGTAGGGGCCTTGCCTTTGGGTCACAGACCTTGGAAAGATATGAATACAAACCGCTGATGCCATCTTCCCTGCCACTTGGGAAAAGCCTGTCTGTATTAGGAGAGAATGAGGTTAGCACACAAACATATGCAGATCCAAAAGGTGAGACAGAAACAGGAAAACGGAAAGAGTTTTGGTACCTGGAGGTCCAATTATGCCTGATGATGGCTTGGACTTCCCAATTATATGAGCTAATTAAATTCCCTTTTCTCTTAAGCTAGTTTAAGCTGGTTTGGTCACTTGCAATTGTCTTAATTGTTCTAATTAAGAAAGATCTTCATCTCATATCATACACTAAATTATACACCAGAAGGATTAAAAACAAAGTTATAGAAGTATTATGTGAAATTACTGTAAAACATATGTTATGTTCTTGGGATAGGGATGGTCTTCCTTAGTAAGACACAAAATCCAGAGAAATCCTAAAGAAAAAGACTGATAAATTTAACTGCATAAAAAATGTAAAAATTTCTGTACAAAACAACAGAGAGTTAAAAACAAGCAATGACTATATAAATATATAGGTAAAAGAAAAAATTAATACCCACAATACATAAAGCATTCCTAAAACTCATTAGGGAAAAAGACCAAAACTCAGTAGGAAAAAATGAGCAAAAAATATGAATAAGCAATTCACAGAAAGTTTAGCAAACACATGAGAAGAAACTCAACCACATTAGTAAGCAGGGATATGCAAATTTTAAAATACTTTTCACCACTGGCAAAAATGTAAGAGGTAGATGTCAATTTTAGGTGAGACTATGAAGAAATACATCTAATGTAAATTATTAGTATAAATTCCTTTTAATGTACAATTAAGCAGTAGCCATCACTATTTTTTCAATGTACCTACCACATGATCCAGCAATTCCACTTACTGCATCTATACTGCCAAAAATACTTACATAAGTAACAAAGATATATATTTGAGGATGTTAAAAACCATCACTAGCTGTAATAATGGAAAAACTGTCAGCCTAAATGTCTAACAGAGAAATAGCAAATGAATTATGGTTCATCTACACCATGGAGTACCATGCAGCAGTTTGAAAAAGAATAAATTCAATTCATTACATGAAAAGAACCCCTACATGTATTACTGAGTGAAAAAAGCAAGATGCAGAACAACACATGCAGAATGATCCCGTCTATATTAAAAAAAAAAAAAAAAAACTTTTTGTAAACATACATACATTAATCTAACTACACGGAGAAAGATATAAAATGTTACACACCAAATAATGTGGTGACCTTTGGGGAGGGAGTGTGAAAAAGATGTATTTTTTCCTTTGTGCTTTTTTTTAAAACAAAAACAGTGCAAGTGCTGCTTGTTTTTTAAAAAAAAAAAGGGAAAAGAAAAAAAAAAGGAAAAGAAAATCCAAATCTTCCCACCCCCATTAAACTTTTGTTTAAAAAATGAAGGGAAAAGAAAAAAAAAAAGCTCCTTTCAATGTATGAAGTGTATTCTTACCTATCTCTTCTTGAACAGAGACAGGTGTGTGAGATTCTCTTTCTCCATTTTCAGGATCATCAGCTGCCTTAGCAGATTCACTCTGGGAAGAATTTAGTTCACTGCTGCTGTTACTGTTTTCCAGATTAGGCTGGATGGAGGTAGTGGTAGCACTAGTGTTACTGCTGTCACATGTCTTGTTAGGTTCTTCTAGAAAAATAGAATATCTGATTTTTAAATCGGAAATCACATCAAAAACAACTAATTGTCAGAAAAGACATTTAATTGTTTTAGGGTTGCATTACAAAGCTAGATTTTAAAAAGAAGAGCTGTTCCTATATGAATAATGCAACGTATTAAAAGAAATTTGTAAACAACACCCTATGAATTGTTTTCTAGGTCTCCCAGGATTAACTCAGGCTCTTATCACCTTAGTGTACAGTACAAAGCAGACAATTTTTCAGAATAATAAAGTGATATAACAATTTCACAAAACTCATGATATGCCAGATACTGAAGAAGTGATTTTGTTGAAAAAAAAACCCTCAAAATCTGAAATTTATATTCTTACTTGTTAAAAAGTATTCAAACAGTATTCAAAACAGAAATAAACAGGATTATTTATTGCTAAGGTTTTCTGCCTGAATTCTATACCCCCAAATTTAACTAGAAGGTAATGCCTAAGTGACTGTTAATTTTAAGAACAATATAATAGTACCATTAAAAGTATAGTTCCTAAAAGTACATCAAAATGAACACTACCATGAACTCAAAGCCTAGATCTTTCCTTGGCACTTCAAAAATCTAGAGCTTCCCTGTGCATTTCATTTTGTCACTATTAAGATACCTTTTAAATCAATTCCCTAAATTAAAAGTGGTTGATACTATACCATAAAGGCTATTTGTAATGCATCATGAACTCCTAAATTTTTTTTTGAGAAAGAAACCCAACAATCTGATGGGGAAAATATATTAACAGTGACAGAAGGAATGAAAATGGTGGGAATTTCCTGGAGGTCCAGTGGTTCAGACTTTGCACTCTCAGTGCCAAGGGCCCAGGTTTGATCCCTGGTCGGGGAACTAAAATCCCACAAGCTGTGCGGTGCAGCTACAAGGAAGGAAAAGGAAAAGGAAAAGGAAAGGAGAGGAGAGGAGAGGAAAGGAAAGGAAAGAGGGAGGGAGGGAGGAAGGAAGGAAGGAAAGGAAAGAAAAGAAAAAAATCAAAATGGCCTTTAAACATGGAAATATGCTCATTTAATTCAAACTAAGAGAAACGAAAAGTAAAATCGTACAGAGAAACTACCACCCAGCTACCAGACTGGCCAAAAAATCCGAGTCTCACAATACACTCAGGTAGAGAGGCAGTGGGTTAAGAGGTATGCCACACATTACTGTAAGACTATAAAATGGTGCAAAGTGGATAAAACAGAATTGACGATATCTAGAAAAATTAAAGATGCATTTACTCTTAATCTAGCTATCCCCTGTCCATAAATCTATCCCTAAAACCACTGGCAAAAATACTAAATTACTTATTGATATTTACAGAGCATTATTGATATTCACTGTGGCACTATTTAAAATGGCAAAAGACCAGAAAAACAAAACGCCCTTCAACATGGCACTGGTTGAATAAAAGATGGTACATATAATAAAATATCATGTACTATAACAAGGACTGAGGAAATCATTATATACACATATGAAATGATCTCAAGATCATATGTAAAAAGATGCACTGGGCCTATACCCAGAGAAAACTGTAATTCAAAAAGACACATGCACCCCAATGTTCACTGCAGCACTATTTACAATAGCCAGGTCATGGTAGCAACCTAAATGTCCATCAGCAGATGAATGGATAAAGAAGATATGGTACAGTTTGAAAAAAAAAAAAAGAAGATATGGTACATATATACAATGGAATATTACACAGCCATAAAAAGGAACGAAACTGGGATATTTGTAGAGACATGGACTGACCTAGAGACTGTCATACAGAGTGAAGTCAGAAAAAGAAAAACAAATATTGTCTGTATATTAATGCATATATATAGAAACTAGAAAAATGGTACAGATCAACTGGTCTGCAAGGCAGAAACAGAGCCACAGATGCAGAGAACAAACATATGGACACCAAGGGGGGAAAGCAGAGGAGGGGGAGGGGGTGTTGAGGTGGAATGAACTGGGAGATTGGGATTGCCATAAATACATCACTAAGAAGGAAAAAAAATTAAATTGTACATTTTAAATATATGCAGTTAATTGTATGTCAATTATATCCCAATAAAAGTTTTTTTTTAAAAAGATGCAGAACAGTACTAGCGTATGCTAACTTCACATAAGAAAGGGAGAAAAATATGAATTTATGGACATATTTTGCTTTTATATACAAAAAAAATCACTAGAAGAATAACCAAAAATTAATAAAAATGGCTACCTGTAAGGGAAAGGAAGGAAATGGTTACCTAGAGAGGGAGGGATGAAAGTGAAAATTCTCTGGATACAGTCACACGGTTTGACTTTGGAATCATGTAAATGTTTCACATTTTTAAAAAGTTAAAGTTAAAAATGCAACCCCTAAAAACTGAAATCTGAATTTGAAATGTCAACACGAATTGGTTTTTCTCTAAAATACGTATTTCCTAACACTACCCACCAAAAAATCCTAGAGGCCGTGAGAGCTCAAGAGCAGTAAATATTCTTGGGCCCAGATGATGGTCTCTAAATATCATTCCCCACAAGAAGGAACCAGGGCTTCTTGCAGGAATTACTGATTCCAGGTCTGGGGTAAGATATGTATAAGATAAGCTGCATACAAATTACTCTACCAGAAAACAAAGATGCTATCTAAGGCTACTGGGGTCACATGCAGCAAAAGGACTCAAAAGCCAACATGCAGGGGCTCCCTTCATGTCAGTGTCAGCAAAATAACTGATAACTACAACTGACTGAAACAAACTGCATACATAAAGAACCACAAGTTCAAACAAGACACTTAAAATGAGAAAGTCATGCCCCTCCCCGCAAAGTCTGTAACTCAAAAATAACCACCGTAGGTAACTGGACACCGTAGGTAACTGACTCAAAATCAGATTTTAAGAGAAACAACTAACCATTTATTTCTGCTCTAATTATATTTCAAGGTATTCAAATAGACTTAATTAATGACGGAAAATTCTTTACAGAAGAATTCCAGTTAAAAGAATATTGAAAAAATGATAGAATTAGAAATCATATACTATAACTTCCAAACAGACAGCTGATTTTGAACTCACTGACCAATCTCAGAATTCGTAAAGGTAAAACATACAGACATCATGAGCCTTTTGATGCACTAGGATGTGAAATACCCAGAACACAGCTTATGAAGTATTCTTGCCAAAAACAGTCGCAAATGAATTTAATCAAGCCTTTAGAACAAACTAAACAACATTAAGAAGAAGGAAAGAAAATCCTGGATGTGGGATATTCCAGAAGAGGATACACTAGGATTCTTAAAAAAGTCAGGAAAGGGGAGAATGCTCTAGATTAAGACACTCAGTAGATATAAAACCAAATGTCATGTCATGTGGGGAACTTATTTGGAGTTATTTAAAACGCAACAAATGTTTTTTAAAAATTTTCTTTTTAAGTGAGGAAATTTAAATTGACTGGATAGTAAATGATAGTAAGGAATTGTCAATTTTATTACAATGATAATGGCAGTGTAATTATGAAAGAAAATGTCCATATTCTTTAGACATGTATGCAGGACTGATATAATGTCTGAGATTTGCTTTAAAATACTGCAGTAGGAAACAACCCAAATTCACATCAACAGGAAAGCGGATAAACTGTGGTATAGTTACACAGAGGAGTATCATAATGCAGTTAATATGAAAGAATTTCAGCAACATACAACATTATATTAATAACATAAAGTGAAAAGATTAAGTTCCCCAAAGTTATACTTAACACAACACAATAAGATATACTTAACACAACACCCTTGTTAACAAAGTTTGAAACAACCAAAACAGAAATACATGGTTTTTAGCAAATCATGTACATCAACTCAATGAAGCAACAGTTATGTGGGTTATACAACACTTTGACCTCCAGTAGGTAATAGTCTTAAGGCTACTGGATTTCTGTTATAAAAAGGAAAGAAAATATTAGTGAACACAGGATTCAGGGTAACAATCACTTCAGGTAGGGGAGAAGGACGCAGGGGATGAGACTGGGGAGATGGCTTGATGCAGGTTAGTTCCAAAGCAGGACTTAGACTTCTGTTTCGGGTGATAGGTTTCTGGTTTATTTCATTAATAAAGATAATTTCACACCTGAATGGATAAATTAAGGCAGACTATGCAATGACCAATGATGAGGGCAATTAACTAAGGACTATGATTTATCTAATAGCGTACACCTGGGGTCAAATGGGGAGTTTTAAAAAATTTGTCTTCCCCCCCAAAAAGGAATTAAAAAAAAAAAAAGGCATGAGTAAAACTAGTATGACAAACTATTGACGATTTTTTCACTTAAGTGTTAAAATATGGAGGAGGGGGTCACTGTACTATTCTCTTAACTTTCGTGCATGTACATAATAAGAAAATTTTATATGAAAGACAGAAATGGCAAACTTAAAATCTGACAGCTGTAAACCAGTAATATAATCAACTAGCTCATGCTGGAAAATGCATACATTTGGAAGAAAAGAAGCCTCATGTGAATAGCATCAAGTTCCTCACTAAGCATTCCTTTCACAGCTGTAGATCTAGTTTTGAAATGTGCAGTATTCTTAATTTATAATTGTCTAAAACTCATCTTCTCAAATAATGAAACAGTATATAAAGATATCCCACCGTTTACGAGCTCAGAATTCAGAATGCATTTTCTCACAGAAGTATAATAAGAAAAAGTGATTGGGTTCTAGGTCAGCCCACAAAAAACTCTTTCAGCATATAATACACCCCAAGTATGGTTTTAACTAAGACAGTAACTCTGTGATAGGACTTAAGAGATTCCATCTAATCACATCTTAAAATACTTTATAGAAAGTGCTCTCTGCTATTAGGAAGATGATGGTACTTCATAAAAGTACATGTGAAGTTAATAAGATGCTAGAAAGACACATGCCCATCTCCCCACTTATAAGTTGAAAAACTGAAAATCTGGTACAAAAAGTTTCTAATCTAAAATCCAGAACAAAAGTATAATTCTGAAATTGAGCTATTTGTTAACTACAAAAAAGTTATACTGAATAATAAACAGTACACTTGCTATAAGGAGTCATTTTTGGCAACATAACTGTTTCCATGAACTGAAGTGAAATGTCTGGAACATAGATGCAGGGGGGTAAATCTGAGGAATAGATATTCAGAGATTAACTTTTTTTTAAAGTGATGTCTACAAACCTTTCCCAAAATATGGCCCAACTTTTAGGTTTAAACTTCAATCTCAGCCACATAAAATCTTTCTGATCACTGATCATACCCAACTTGAAATCATGAAATTTGCCCATTTTTCTTATGTTCTTACTCCTTTATATTTTTAGACTACAGATTTGTAATTTTTCCTTTGCATAATGTCACCTATCATAAAAAAATGATAGTGCTCTCTGACAAGACTTGATAGCACTTCCCTGGTGGTGCAGTGGTTAAGAATTCGTCTGCCTATGCAGGGGACACAGGTTCGATCCCTGAGTCAGTAAGATCTCACATGCCTTGGAGCAACTAAGCCCATGAGCCACAACTACTGAAGCCCGCAAGCTCTAGAGCCTGCATGCCACAACTACTGAGCCTGCGTGCCACAACTATTGAAGCCTGTGCACCTAGAGCCTGTGTTCTGAAAGAAAAGAAGCCACCACAATGAGAAGCCCGCACACCGCAACAAAGAGTAGCCTCTGCTCGCCACAACTAGAGAAAAGCCCACATGCAGCAACAAAGACCCAAACGCAGCCAAAAAAAAAAAAGACATGACAAAACACAGCTTGAAATAAATAAATATACATATGCATATATACATATCTCTGTGTGTGTATATGTACATATTTCTAAAGAAATTCTGAAGTAGATGTATTTTGAAAGAGATTTTAAATTCTTGGGTTATTTTTAAGTATCTTTCTATTCCAGAAAAGATATACTGTACAAACATTAATCAAAAGAAAACTGTTGGGGCTTCGTAGGTGGCACAGGGGTTAAGAATCCGCCTGCCAATGCAGGGAACACGGGTCCGATCCCTGCTCCAGGAAGATCCCACATGCTGTGCAGCAACTAAGCCCGTGCACCACAATTATTGAGCCTGTGCTTTAGGGCCCGTGAGCCACAACTATTGAGCTCATGTGCTGCAACTACTGAAGCCCACGGACCTAGAGCCCGTGCTCCGCGACAAGAAGCCATGGCAATAAGGAGCCCGCACACCACAATGAAGAGTAGCCCCCACTCACTGCAACTAAAGAAAGCCTGTGCACAGCAAAAAAAGACCCAACACAGCCAATAAAATAAATAAATAAATAAATAAAATTAATTTATTAAAAAGAAAACTGTCGTAGTTTAGTAATATTATTAAAGATAAAGGACATTTCACAAAGATAAAAGTTAATTCAACAATATAAAATTATGTGCACCTAATAACATAGGCTCAAATTATATAATGCAAAAACTAAAAATATTTAAAAGATAAAAAGGCAACCCCACAGTAAATAGTCAGAAACAACTTAAAAGTATCTTGCAGAGAGGAAAAAAAGAGCAAAGATAAATTAATTCAACAATATAAAATTATGTGCACCTAATAACACAGGCTCAAACTATATAATGCAAAAACCAAAAATATTTAAAAGATAAAAAGGCAACCCCACAGTAAACAGTTAGAAACAACTTAAAAGTATCTTGAAGAAGTCAAAGCCACAATGAGGTATCACCTCACACCGATCAGAATGGCCATCATCACAAAATCTGGAAACAACAAATGTTGGAGAGGGTGTGGAGAAAAGGGAACTCTCTTGCACTGTTGGTGGGAATGTAAGTTGGTACAGCCACTATGGAAAACAATTTGGAGGTTCCTTAAAAAACTACACATAGAACTACCATATGATCCAGTAATCCCACTCCTGGGCATATACCCAAAGAAAACCATAATCCCAAAAGAAACTTGTACCATAATGTTTATTGCAGCACTATTTACAATAGCCAGGACATGGAAGCAACCGAAATGCCCATCAACAAATGAATGGATACAGAAGATGTGGCATATATATACAATGGAATATTACTCAGCTATAAAAAGGGATGAGATGGAGCCATATGTAATGAGGTGGATAGACCTACAGTCTGTCATACAGAGTGAAGTAAGTCAGAAAGAGAAAGACAAATATTGTATGCTAACTCACATATACGGAATCTAAAAATGGTACTGATGAACTCAGTGACAAGAACAAGGACGCAGATACAGAGAATGGACTGGAGAACTCGAGGTTTGGGAAGGGGCGGGGGGTGAAGGGGAAGCTGAGACGAAGCGAGAGAGTAGCACAGACATATATATACTACCAACTGTAAAATAGATAGTCAGTGGGAAGTTGTATAACAAAGGGAGTCCAACTCGAGGGTGGAAGATGCCTTAGAGGACTGGGGTGGGGAGGGTGGGGGGCACTCGGGGGGGGAGTCAAGGAAGGGAGGGAATATGGGGATATGTGTATAAAAACAGTTGATTGAAGTTGGTGTACCCCCCCAAAAAATAATAAATAAATAAATAAAATTTAAAAAAAAAGTATCTTGCAGAGAGGAAAAAAGAAAAGATATAGATTTGAACAATGCAATTAAAAACCCTGACCTAGTTGTCCTGTACTGCATCCCAAAACTAAAAATACATATCCTCTTCAAGTGTATGTGAGACAGTTTATCAACATTAACCAAATGCTGGACCACAAAACAAGCCTCAACAAACCTTAAAGGACATAAATCATGCACAGAATGTTCTCTGACTATAGTTTGTTAAACTAGAAATCAATAACAAAAAGATAACCAGAAAATCTCTAAATGTTTGGGTATAAAAAAATATATTTCTAAATAAGCAATGGGTTAAAAAAGCAATAAAAATTAGAAAGTATTTTCAACTGAATGATAAAGACAAAATAACATTAAAATTTGTGAGATGCAGTTACAGCAGTACATAGAGGGAAATTTATAGCCTTGATGACAGAGAAAAAAATAAAAACTAAAAATTATCAAAGCATCCATCTTAAGAAGCTAGAAGAAAAAAATAATAAAGAGGATATGAGAAACTTCTGGAGGTGATGAATATGTTTATGTCACAGACTGTGGTGATGGTTTCACAGGTAAATATCTCCAAACTCATCAAGTTGTATACATTAAATATGTACAGCTTTTTGTATATCAATTATACCTCAACAGAGTGGCTTAGGAAAAAAAAAAGGCAGGGAAGAAAAATTCACAAAAATGAAAAGAAAATAAAAGGAATGAGATAAAGATAAGATAAGAAACTAGAAAAAATATAGAGAGGATCAACAAAGCCCAAAATTATTTTTTTTTAAGACTCATGAAAATTGTTAATAGTCTTATGAAATGAATAAGAGAAAACAGATAACCAATTTCTGGATTGAAAAAAAGAGCACATCACTATAGATGCTATAGATATTTAAAAATAGGATGTTATTATGTCAATAAAATTTAAATGAAATGGTAGATTCCTAGAAAAATAAAACTTACTACAACTGACACAAGAAAACAACAAAAAATATGAATAGCCCACTATCTACCAAAGAAATGAAATCCACAATTAATAACTTTCCCACAATGAAAATTCCAGGACCAGAAGACTTTAGCAAACATTTAAGGAATAAATAACATCAATCCAAAGAAACTCTTGCAATCAAAAGGAAAAGTGGGAACTTGTACCAACTCATTTTATGAGGCCAGCAAAATCTAGGCATCAAATCCTGACACAGACATTATCAGAGAAGGAACACTCCAAGTCAATCTCATTCATGAAAGTTGATGCAAAATTCCTAAACAAAATATTAAAAAATGGAATGCAACAATACATAAGAACAAAAACATATCACAACCAAGTTGTATTTATCTCAGGAATATAAGACTGGGTTAATATTTTTTAAAAATCAAGGTAGAAACTTTTGCTTCCAGTCAGGATGGATTAGAGGGACTGAACTTGGCCTGGCCAATGAAACAACCATAAATAAGAAAAAAGACCACTTAACAAAAAATGAACAAAAGAATTGACAGACACTCCACAAAAGAAGTTATCCAAATGACATACACACACACACGCACACACGTGGGCGCATGTGTGTGCACACACACACACAAGGTGCTCAACATCCTTAGTCACCAGGGAACTGCAAGTTCAAGTTACAATAAGATATCCCTACATTCCTACCAGAATGGCTAAAATAGAGGAGGGAAAAAGGCAAGAATTACATCACATTCTTATAATACATAGAAAAACTCTCTAAGGATTTACATCATGGTATTAACTATAATTACTGATTTTCATAGGATCACCAGTATTTATTTTCTTGTTTTGCTCATCTAAATTTTCTATTTTGTTTTTCAAAAAAATACATACAGCTCCTATAATAAAATTTTTTTTTTCATTTTTAAAGAAGGTAAAAGGAAAGGCATAATAACATTCTTGGTGTGATATAACTTACTTGGCATATAATTTTAATTTTAAAAAGCTTAAAATATTAATTACTGGTTAACTTACATTTTCATGTCAAAACATATTGTGACAATGGTTTTCTATTATAACATTATGGTTTGAAATGTTGTTAAAAAAAACTTACATGACCACATGCAAACACAAAAGTAATCTGTTAGTACACAGAACTGGAACGGTCAAATCATTCAACACTGAGCCATTAGTGTGTGAGTACTTAAAACCAAAATATCTGCCCCTACGGTCTGGTGGTAAAATATAAAAATAAGTCTATTAGACAGAAACAGCTAAATGAACTTTAAAAAGCATGAAGATTATGATGAATTTCAAGCAGTAAATGCAAGAACATTTGTCAAACTCCAAATGTTAGGTGACAATTTAGCAACCAGGGATGGCACTTATGTAAGCAAGCAGCATGAATGAACACATTAAAGTTTTAGGTGACATTCAGCTTTTACTACTAAAGGGAAGGATTTCCCCCCATTACAGAGGCACTGATACACTGCCCTCTGTACCTGGCACATCCTGGGGGAGCTCAGATGCCACCTTCGTCTCTGCCATGTTGCTGCTATCGTGGGTTTCTGAGAGACACCCCATGGGACTCCTCCCTTCAGGGGGACTAGTCTCTTCTGAAGAAGCATTTGTTGTGTTGTCGCCAAGATTTGCTGACACAGAGTTACCTTTATCCCCAACTTCTGCTGGCTCTACAGTAAAATGCACAACAAAACTTTAAAGATATCCTCTAAAATTGCTTTAGGACAAATGGCCACATTCAGTCAACTACTAAAAATGAAAGATCACCAAAAAACCTGGCTTCTATTCAATGGCCATTTTGAAGAAATTAGATTCTGGGATATTTTTGCAGCAGGTAATCCAAGGGGTATTTAAGAATATTTGATATATTAAGAATGTTTAAGTAGTTAACATAAAAATGAACATATTCTATCACAGAAGTGTATATTCTGGCATAAAAACAGTGATTTTCACCAACAAATCTCTTAGGGAAATGGCACCTTATTAAGAAGTATAAATAGAGATATGGGTATAACACTATAGTAACTCCACCAATATATAAAACTCATAACAATTATTATACATATTATAAGAAGGAAGGGTATCCTAATTTCTTTAGGAATGTAAAATTAAATAGTTGTTTGTAATAAAAAAGACATTTTCATTTTGCAAGTAAAATTGGAGATTTCATAAATAACACTGATGAAATATTTCTTTTTAACCAAGGAATGTTTTTACCCTCAGATCTTCCTTGCTCAGGGTCGAGGTCATCTGCTGTTTTGTCATCAGTGTCTTTTTCAAGAGTCTGGTCTTCAAACTCCTCTCTGCTTTTCTCAGCATCTTTGGAGTTATTACTCTCAGTCTCATTCTTGTCCTTTTCTATTTCTTCTGGGCTTTTAACAATATCAATGTCTCCTTTTTTGGCTCTTATAGATTCCAAAATTTCTTCTATAATAAAACAAATAAAAAATTGTGTTTTCATATATACCAAGTATAAAAGCACTACAAATGTCACTTGAGTTTCAATACAAGTTATTAAAGATAAATTTGTTAAAAGCATTAAGAACTATGAAATAAGAATCAAGATTACCAGTAACATTTTTTTAAACATTTATTTGTCTGTCTGTCTGTCTGTCTGTCTATCTTTCTATCTATCTATCTATCTATCTATCTATCTATCTATCTATCTATCTATCTAGGCTGTGCCCAGTCTTAGTTGTGGCACATGGGATTTTTAGTTGCAGCATGCAGGACTTCTTAGTTTCGGAATGCAGCATCTAGTTCCCCAACCAGGGATCGAACTCCTGCCCCCTGCATTGGGAGCGTGGAGTCTCACCCACTGGACCACCAGGGAAGTCCCACCAGTAACATTTTGATGTTTAGAGAACTCGATCAATTTGGTTACCTTCACTTCTAGAAAATACATATTAATATAGGCTCTAATTTCTTTTAAAATAAAAAAGAAAGAAAAATTAGTCTATCTTTTAAAATTGAGATTGATATAGATTACTGTGATACCCTCTGCCATACGAGAAAAAATGTCTAAGCTGACACAGACTCACAGTCTGGGCAGTGTGGTACAATGACAAAAACCTAGAGACCCACGACCTAGTACAGATTTGACTTGAATTAACTACATGAGCCTGGGCAGGCTACTTAACCTTCAGGCCTCCACTGTAAAATGAGAAAACAGAGACCCATCTGGAAACACTTCTCTCTGAAGTCCCCTAACTTTCTGAAAGTCACTAAATCCCTGATGGCTCTAGTTTTCTCTCAGCTTGGGTGGACTGATACTATGGCATGGATGCAGACCACAAGGTACATCAGTACAGACTCCTGGACAGCAATGACATTCTTTGGGTTATGGTCCAATACGACCATTTTTTACTTTCTTGCTCAAATTGGTCCAGCTTTTGGCCATTGGGAGCTTTTCCAGGTGAGTCCTATATCCTTTAAACACTTCCTACTCTCCTTCCTTCTGTCTTTCCTTCCTTTTTGCCATTACAAGATGCTCCAGACTCACCCTGTATTTTCTCTGCCCCAGCCCTAGAATACACCATCTCTCAAGGAGTCTTGATCCTTTTTGTACTGGAGAATGAGATTTAGAAGCAGTGATCTGGGCACTATGTGTTCTTGTTACTACCGGGTTTCAATGTTTCTACACTCTCTCCACCAACAGGAAATGTATATATGTATACTAACCCAAGCATATATACATCTTTATTATTTCTGTATCTATCTGTGCCTGGCGGTACCTGTGTGGTTCATTCAAGCATTGCTCTGTTGCTTTTTTGTAACTTCTCTCTCTGACAGAAGTTCTGTTTTCATTACAATGTATCTATTTATTTGTTCAATTCTATGGCACACACTAAACCGTTTTGGAATTGAGAAATAAATTTACCAACTAGAGTTCAATGTTTGTGAACAAGAAGAGTCTTTAATTAACGCCAACGCCATGCACCTATGGTACTTCTTTTTGGACTTTTAAATGTCCTTGTTTACATCCCCTTCCTTGAAATGTTCTCTACCTTCATTTTCACAAATATTTCCTAAATTGTAGGTTTCCTAGAATTAGAAAAATCTTATAAAGTCATCACTGGAAAACAGTGACCTCTCCGGTAAAGTGAGTAGCTTTGAGGTGGTTGGAGTTAATTCCTCACCCTCTCTCTCTCACCTTCTACGCTCCTAATTCCTATAAGAATTCTAAGCCAATAATTATATGAACATCTAAGTCAGCTACAGGATTCTAACTGGTATCTTTTCTGTCTTCTTCATCATCCAAGTCACCCCAGGATCATTTTTTACATCATTTCCTTATATCCTTATATCTATATATCTTATATCTATATCTACACTGCTTTCAGTTCCTGTTTACCGTAGCTGCATTTACTCTTGCTAAGTACACTAAATCTAACAATGGAAGTATCTCAATCACTCTTTTAAAGAACTTTTCATTTAGAAAAAGAAAATTTATTTACCAATTACCTGCTTTTCTTAGAGCCATATTATTCCTTACTTACAAACATAGCTCCACCCTGATCTTCAGCTGCCAGCTTTTCCAAACCAAACTGTTACACGTTCATCCCAACTTCCCTCGTGTCATTTAATGGGAATTAAGAATTAAAAAAAAAAAAAACCTACAAATTAGGTCATCTACATTAGAGAAAAAGCACAGGTAGGATGACCAAAGGTCTCTGATTTTCTATAAAGGTCCTAATTTCAAAGATTCTATCTTGTTACCCACTCCCATCAGTATACAAATACTTATCAGTCTATATGTCTATATTTTCAGTTCAAAACCTCTGGTACTCATAGCCATAAGAAAAAGAGACCAAAAAAGTCAGGGGAAGAAAAAAAAATTAAGGGATGAAAGAAAAAATAATCAGTTTAGGTTGTACCTGATCTACAATAAATATGCATATTCTATAAACATGTATATTCTATGCTTTGCAGGACTATTTCAAAATTAAACAGAAAGAATTAACCTATCAAATTTTAAAAATCATCTCCTCTCAGAAAAATTTATTCCAAAAATAAACTTCCTTCAAACAAGCAAAATAAAGCATTATAAAACACAATCACCCAAAGGGTATATGATAAAACAAACTATTATCAGTTACAGATGTATAATAAATTGTAGAATCTAGATGATGGACTTATGGGTATTTATTGTATAATTCTTTCAACCTTCTGTATATTTGAAAATTTTCAAAAGATATTAGGAAAAAATAGAAAAATTCAACTACCAAAAAATAGAATTAAGTTTTCCTAAAGTGGACATATATGTAATATAAAAATCAGAGGGCTGAAAATTTGAAAGGATTTATGCTATTTGTGAGGTTAAAAATGTAAAGTCATAAGGATGAGCTGTGATTCTGAAATCACTGATATGATACTGCAAGTTATTCTTGGCTATTTCAGGAGCCCAGTAGTTTATTTTTTTAATCTCATAAAATCCCCATTAAAGAACACTGCTAGATATTATTTTGGGTATTTACCTGGGCTGGATGCTCCTAAACTATCATAGCCAAGATTCCGGTTCCCAGAGAGAGCAAATAAAGGTAACTGTGGCAGACCAGTGTTTTAGTGGGAAATTCTTTCTTCTATCTGAATGTTTAATTCATTGCCAATAAATTCCTTAGAAAGTTGTTGAGAGTTGATTAAAGGCTTGTATAACATCTAAGTGAACACCTGGCCCACAGTAGGTACTCAAAAATGTTAGTTTCCCCTTTTCTTCCCCATCAATTTTCAATTCTTGTGAAGCCCTCCACCTCTAGTACCAGGTTGGTTGCACCTTAGCAAAAAAAAGAGGGGAGAGGGGAAGAAAAAAGAGAAGAAAAATGTCCTTTTTTTTTTTTTTTTTTTTTGGTCTAGATCTCACCATTAAATTCAAGGTGTAGTTTACCTTATTTAAATTAACTCCAGTTGTATTAAGAGTGTAGGTGCCCACAAGCTTTGGCCGCCTAGCTTTCTAAGACTATATTGTGCCCTACCACTCGAAGCTCTCTGCTATTTTTGATTATTACAAAAGGTTTAACTAATTTTTAAATAGTACATTACAAGCTGAATTACACTGAAACATAATATGCTTATTGTAGGAAATTTGAAAAATATAAAAAGGAAACTAACTATAATCCAACTATGGTAACTGGTTATTTTTTAGTGATAAAAGCTGGTTATTCACCCAGCTGACTATTCAGAGGAAGAGATTTTAAGCACCTCAATGGCCCAGATACTGTTTTTGCATTGTACCTTACATAATTCTCCCATGTACAGCATTCCATCACATGATAATCCAAAATGAAATTAACCAATCCCTCCACATGTTCATTTTTAGTTTTACATTCCCCCAAATCACACCACTAAACACCTGATTATCCATTCCCAGATTGGCTTTTGCTCTTTAGTTAAGATGATACTACATGTACAATTCTGTACACAGACAAGCTCACTCTAGATAATATTTCTAATTCAACACTTGATAAAAACACACTTCACATTGCTTTTCAGGGGATTGCAGGGTTCATTACTACTGGACTAAAAGCTGAGACCGCAAGAGAGTAAAAAGGTATTTGTCAATTTTAATGCCAGGATTCATGAAAGGAAATTAAGAGAGGAAGTAACCTGGCTGAAATTAATAAAACTTCCTATTATTTGCTCTATAGTATGGAGGGGAGGGAGAAAGGAATTTTATTACTGCAACTTTCAACCTTCCCCAAAGAATTCTGATGAGTACAATTCATCTAATAGAAAAAATACACATTTTGAAAAACAGATCTAATAAAAAAAAAATACTTCCAACTACCAGATATGAATAAATAGAACCCTTGGCAACTAAGTCTGCTAGTTTCTGAAGACAGAGTATACTTGTGTGCAACAGTATTTGTATATGACAGCATAAATACCTCTCCAAAAATAATCATGAATTCAAGAGAATACTGATGTAGAAGCCTAACAAACACTGCCTCAACCAGATGACCAAGGTTAACATCATCCGTGATAAGTCATGTTGATGGCAGGTATCCTTGATAAGATGATGAGAAGGGCACTTCACCTCTGTGGTCTTCTTCCCCAAAATACACAACCCCAGGCTAACTATGAGAAGAACAAGAGACAAATTCACACTGAGGGCATTCTGTTAAATACCTAACCAGAAATCCTCAAAACTTGCCAAGGTTGTCAATAATAAGGGAATTCTGAAAACCTGTGACAGTCTAGAAGAACCTAAAGAGATAGGAAGACTGAATATAACGTGGTGTCCTTGAGGGGAATCATGAGACAGAAAAAAGGACATTAGATAAGAACTGAGGAAATCTGAATCAAGTATAGATTTAAGTTATTACAATATATCAACACTGGTTTATTAGTGATGACAAATGTACCACACTAATGTAAGACGTTGATAACAGGGGAAGCCTGCTGCAGGGTACATGAAACCCTCTGTGCTATCTTAGCAACTTTTCTGTAACTCTAAAATTATTCTAAAATTAAAAGCTCATTAGAAAAAAAGAAAGCAAAGAGTAAATTTTAAAGGAATACCATCTCTCATAATTAAAAACAGGACTCCCTAAAAGGTTTGTTAATAAAATTCATGAATTAAAGAAACAAAGCTATAATTTGGGAAATATCAGTAATGAGCAAGGCAAGGTACCAAACACGAAAATGTACAGGATACCAAATTTATGTTAGGATGAACCAAGGGTCTCTTGGGAAAATAAAATATAGAGAATCAAAGTTAAATACTCATACTTGAAATTTTTAATATTTTCTTATTTGTGGTGATTTCATACCAAGGGTTTATCTCAAATCTAACAAAATGTACAATGAGAAACATTTCCCTCTCACCATTAGCTGCCGCCAGAAAGGATTTGTTACTGCCCCGAGCCTTATTGGTCAGGTCTTCAGTTATGTCCATGTGCCGGTGGATTTCTTCACGCATTTCTTCTAGAATTTTGCAGAGTTCTGCTTCCCAGTAATCTTTGTCTAGACAGTCAATTAATTCTGCAAGCTGGACCTTTGTGCTGTAGTACCAAATTTTCTTTTCATTTTCATTTTCTGTATCTTCTTCTCTGTTTAAAAAAAGCACAAAAAAACTTTGCATGTTAGACATACTGAAACTTATGACAATTTTATCTATCCAATGAAAGTTAAAATACATAACACAAAGATTGCACTAAAGCTCAATATCTTTGCTCACAAGAGATCCTGTCAAGTCTCATTCAAACTCAAGGTAGTCATTTTATTTGAACCTCTAATTATTTTGATTTCCTAGCCCACAGTAGCTTAGGATAACATAATTTGCTTGCAGTAGTGGGAAGAGAGGAATTAGTTAGTATAGCAGGAAAGAAAGATATCTAAAAACATGACATGCAGAAACAGGACCTTAAAATTCACAGCCTGTGAGTACTTTGTGGAGGACCATCTTGGTTACACTTCATTCAACTTTAAGATCATCACTGTAACAATACAATGAGCAGAACTTCAACCAGAAATATTTAATCTATGTTCAGTATGAGGCAGGTACCGAGCAGGTTCACATTATAGTACAGTTTAGAACCATTTCCACCAAAATGGTAAATTCTGGTCCTTGAAGGAGTCATCTCAATCAAGTAACAATGTCTCAGCTCTCTTTTTTCCTTAGGGACAATCAAAGCTCAAACTGGAGAGAAGAGCAGAGCAGCTTCCTTTCCTGCTTAAATCTCTGAAGACGCCACTCACTTGTATTGGAGGTGGAGACTTCAACATGAATAGTCACTAACTAAAAACACAAGGCAAACTATGGAAAACAATTTGGAGGTTCCTTAAAAAACTACACACAGAACTACCATATGATCCAGTAATCCCACTCCTGGGCATATACCCAAAGAAAACCATAATCCCAAAAGAAACTTGTACCATAATGTTTATTGCAGCACTATTCACAATAGCCAGGACATGGAAGCAACCTAAATGCCCATCAACAAATGAATGGATACAGAAGATGTGGCATATATATACAATGGAATATTACTCAGCTATAAAAAGGGATGAGATGGAGCTATATGTCATGAGGTGGATAGAACTACAATCTGTCATACATAGTGAAGTAAGTCAGAAAGAGAAGGACAAATATTGTATGCTAACTCACATATACGGAATCTAAAAATGGTACTGATGAACTCAGTGACAAGAACAAGGACGCAGATACAGAGAATGGACTGGAGAACTCGAGGTATGGGAGGGGGCGGGGGGTGAAGGGGAAGCTGAGACGAAGCGAGAGAGTAGCACAGACATATATATACTACCAACTGTAAAATAGTCAGTGGGAAGTTGTATAACAAAGGGAGTCCAACTCAAGGATGGAAGATGCGTTAGAGGACTGGGGCAGGGAGGGTGGGGGGGACTCGAGGGGGGGGAGTCAAGAAAGGGAGGGAATACGGGGATATGTGTATAAAAACAGATGATTGAACCTGGTGTACCCCCCCCCAAAAAAAAAAAAAAAACTTTAAAAAAAAAAAAAAAAACACAAGGCAAATTAATGACTAGGACCAGACTTTGAGAAACAAGTGTGACGGTAGTTCCCTCATTCAAAATTCAGGAGTGTGTATGAGGTACCTGACAGGAAAGAGTCTAACTTTCCTGTCTGCTCAAAGGCAAACTCACAGAGCTGAAAGAAAAGGGCTTTAAGAAAGATCTGGCTATAAATGGGCTCAGTCACTTATGAGATATGTGAACGTGGACAAGACACAACCTCTCTGAGCCTCTGAGCTATTTTATTCACCTCCCTGGTAAAATGGGGACAACAGTACCTGTGTTGAGGGCAACTGTAAGATATTTTAAGGTAAATAAAGGTATTCTAATAAGGCATCTATCATAGTCTCTGGAAATACCATTAGTGGTCAATAAGTAGAAAATGTTATTGTTACTAGTGAGGTAGTAAATAAATTAAAATGTAGCAGAATTCCAGGAATGAGACATTCAACAATTCTGAAGATGGGATATATTAAATCATGGATAAAAACTAGGATATCAAAGTTATCAAAATTTTTAAAGAAAAAAAGATTAATAAAGGGTCCCTTTTATCTAGCTTTGCTCTTTCAAATCAGCATCTGCTGACACATTATATTAATATATTTCTCTGTTAGAAGCTTTTTACAAAAGTTTCTGAAAATCACTTTTTTAAGCTGCTCTAGATTTCACTCTACAATGGGCATTTCTGCTGACTTGTTATGACTGAGTGATGACAATGGTCTATTTCAATTTAAAATGTTAAAGATGTCAGAATCCTCTCATTTAAAAGATTAATAGAGAATTCCCTGGTGGTCCAGTGGTTAGGAGCCTGCGCTTTCACTCCAGAGGGCTCGGGTTCAATCCCTGGTCAGGGAACTAAGATCCCACAAGCCAAGCGGCGCAGCCGAAAAAAAAAAAAAAGGTTAATAAAAAGCTTTCAAAAGGCAATACCATAACAAAAATCTAATTAAGTGACAATATCAAATCAGAAAGTACACAGTGAGCTTTGACCAAACACAAGAGTTACAGTACAGCCCAATTCTTTGTTTTCTAAGATATCAATCTTAAGGATTTTTCCTCTGTTATAAAGATATCCAATTCCTTCCTTAACCATTTGCTCTTTCCTCTTGATTCAGAAATATCTACAAATTTCAAGGGAACAAGAAAAACATTCTACATAAAAATGTTTTTTGGGTAGAAAACAATTTATAAGCATAAGATTTCAGCAAGAAAATGAGATGCTATGGGAACAAATTTAATTAAATGGACTTACAGGCTACTGACAGGTCCCTATCAGTTGACTGACTTCACCCATGCTGGCATCTGCAGAATTTCCATCTTAACAGAGAATGCTTAATGTTCATTTTAATCTTAATTTTAATCTTAACAGAGAATTCACAACTTCACACAGCAGCAGTCCATTCTAGATTGTAAATGCTCATTTAGAAAGTTTTTCCTTTTAACAGATGACATACACCTAGTGTTTCCACCAATCCTCCCTGATTCCGCCTGCTAGAATTCTCTGAAATAAACCTAACACCTCCTCCACACACAGTCCTTCAACTTTTTCACAACATCTATAATTTTACCCTGCTTTTTTCTTTTCAGGTCAAATGTGCTCAAATACTTTAATCATGCCTCATACAGCATGTTTTCCAGTCTTCAGTACCCTGATACTCTTCCCCTAAATGTACAGTTTGTCAGTGTCCCTCTAAAAATAGCCCACTATTTTTTTTATTCTGCTCATCAAAGATAATACTCAACACTGACAATTTTTTTCCTCTTGAAGCTGTAGAAGGATAAATTCATCAAAAGCATAAAGTAACAAAACTGAGTGAAAGATAACGGCTAATGCTTTCAAAGAAACGTTTTAATACTGATGTACCTGGACACATTTACACTGTTTATATAACTGAGATTATTTGTTCTAATTGAAAAAATGACAACGGCTTTCCTATATGAACATACACTGATTTGGTTATGGGGCTAGAATTTGGTTTCTACACAGCTCTGTTTCTACCATGTTCCTTCTGCACACCCAGCCTGGCCTGGCTTCCCTGAAGTCACTGACTAGCTCACAGGGTGGAGGGGAGGACAAGGTGGAAGGAAAATATGTGCCAAAAATACAATTAAGTGCAAACTTACAGATTACATGCCTACATTTTAAAGTCTGTTTGGCTTTTACTTAGGGGAGATAAATAAGAGGTTAATGACTCTAACGGTGAGTTTTGAGTTTCATTTCTGAACAAACCCACAGAAACTAAGTGTAAGGAACGCTACTGTGGTAGGTTGACTAGTATCCCACCAAAACGTATGTCCACCTGAAACCTTAGAATGTGACCTCACTTGGAAATACGGTCTTTGCAGATGTAATTAGCTAAGGATCTTGAGATAAAATCATTCTGGATTTAGGGTGAGCCCTAAATCAAATGATTGCTATCCTTATAAGAGGAGGAGAGGATTCAGAGAGACATGTGGAGGGCTTCCCTGGCGGCACAGTGGTTAAGAACTCGCCTGCCAATGCAGGGGACTCAGGTTCGATCCCTGATCCAGGAAGATCTCACATGCCACAGAGCAACTAAGCCCATGTGCCACAACTACTGAGCCTGTGCTCTAGAGCCCGTGAGCCACAACTAGTGAGCCCACATGCCACAACTACTGAAGCCTGTGCACCTAGACCCCATGCTCTGCAAGAAGAGAAGCCACTGCAATGAGAAGCCCATGCACCACAATGAAGAAGAGCCCCCACTCACTGCAACTAGAGAAAGCCTGTGCGCAGCAACAAAGACCCAACACAACCAATAAATAAATAAATAAATAAATTTATCTATTAAAAAAAAAAGACAGAGAGCGACACATGGAAAAGGTGATGTGAAGATGGAGGCAGAGATCTGAGACAGGTGCCTGCCTATAAGCCAGCACATGTCAAGGACAGCCAGCAACCATCAGAAGCTAGGAGACAGGCATGGAATGGTGTCTCCCCGAGCCTCCAGAAAGAAACAAACCTGCTGACGCTGATTTCAAACTTCCAGCCCCCAGAATCATGCGAGAATAAATTCCTGTTGCTTTAAACAACTCAATTTATGGTCAATTTGCTATGGCAGCCCTAGGAAACTAAAACAGATTTTGACACTGGGAAATGAAGTGCTGCTATAACAAATACCTAAAAATGTGAAAGTGGCTTAGGAACTGGGTAACAGCAAAAGACTGGAAGAATTTTGGGGCACTTGACAAAAAAGGCCTAGACTGTCTTGGAGAGACGGAGGTTGGCAGAGATTGGAATTATGCTGCCAACAAGCTAAGGAACACTTGGGGCGCTAGAAGCTGGAAAAGGCAAAAAAAGAATTCTTTCCTAGAGCCTTTAGAGGGAACACGGCCCCACTGACACTTTGATTTTTGACTTCTAGCTTCTAGAACTGTGAGAAAATTAATTTCTCACTTTACTTTGTTACAGCAGCCACAGGAAACTAATGCAGCTCGGGATTCAGAGATGAAAGGCAGCTGGAATCAGAATGCCTGGGATTGAATTCTGATTCTGCCACTTGCTAGTTGTATGATACTGGATAAATTACTTAACCTCTATATGCCTCAACTTCTCCATCTGAAAAATGGGGTGACAGTACTTATATCAAAATGCTTTTGTGAGGATTAAGCAAGTTAAAATATGTAAAATGTTTCAAACACTGACAGTGCATAGTGGGTGCAATGTGCAGGGTTGCTATTATTTCCTCATCTTATGAAGTATATGATATCTACCTTAAAACAAATAATTACAAGTGGAATGATGTTTTTTTAAAAAAAAGTGTTTCAGGATGCAAGAGGGAGAGAAATTCAGAGGGAAAAAGCCCTAGGAAACGGCATATGCAGGCCGACGTGAAGGATAAGTTAGCTGAAAGGCTTTGGGGTTTTTTAGTTTGCTACTTATTTATTTTGTTCTGGGTGGTGGGAAGCAAGAGAATTAAATATACAGAATTAGGGATCTGTGAATTTTCTGTTAAGAGCAAATAGAAGTACTTAATTGAAAGGTTTTCAATTTGGGGGAAAAGAAGACCTGATCAGAATGGCTGTTTTAAAAGTAACCCAGCCATGGAAGAGAGGACAGAATTGGGGAATGGGGAGTTATGCACAGACCAGTCTGGAGACTACTAACCTCGTCTAACTGAGGTGATGCTAACAGTGAGAATGGAGAGAAGTGGATTCAATATTTAAGAGGTAATTAAAAGGCATAACAAACAATAATATGTCAAAAGACTATTCCCAGGTTTCTAGCTTGAGCAGCTGGTAGGATGGTGATCCCATTTACTAAGATGGCAGCACTGAAGGAAGGGTAGCTAATGGGGGCAGGTGACATGTGCAGTTTTAGACATGTTGTATCTGAGGTGCCCGCTGTGTGGACTTGTTCAGAAGGCTGCTGGATATGCAGCATCGGACATGGGCAGAAGGGTTACAGGCATAGGTCTGATGGCAACCAAGTCAGCAAGTAAATAGGTGGTTTATGGTTAGAATGGGGAGGTGCAGGTGGAAAGTTGGGCAGGTTAAAAAGCATAAATTAGTTAATCTGGAAAATGAAAAAACACACAGTTTTAAAATGCTGTGTCCAAGGTAATTTTATTCAGAACAGATAGTTACGGGAAAAGGTGTTAATCTAATTTGGCAGTTCCTATTTTACTAAGAGGCGCAGTGTCAGAGCAAAGGACTGAGAATGAAAGCAGTATTTAAGAAAGACTGGCCCTCTTACATACCAGATTGAAACTGATCTCTAAATTGTTTGCTCAATATCTTGGTTCCTCAGGTAGACTATAAACTCAAGTGTAAGAACTATTCTTTTATTTACTAACCCATACAAATAACATATTTTAAAATGAGTATTAAACAAATAAAGCATTAATAGAAAAACTTAATTTCTATAAACTACTAGCATTACAATTAAAAAGTGTTCACTGCCCCAGACTTTGTCTTAGACATAACCCCTTGGGCAAGGTCCACTGATTCATCATTTTAAGCTTCTGGGCTTCCAGGGAAAGCATATACCAAATCTCCACATAACACCAGCTGAGCAATTTACATGGTTTCACCAGGACGCCACATATAATCTACCACAAGGGGGCGCTTAAACAGAAACTGTTTTGCTCTATCTTTAAAAGGATGTGAAATCTTTCACATTTATTCAAATTACTGACAAGGAACAACTATCATTAACAATGATATTTAAATGTTTGTATCTGACTTTACAAAGAAAGTAGTCAAAATGTCACAATGCATGAAAAAGGATATTCTTATTCACCTGAAATCTTCATTAAATTTTGTGTACTTTTTTTTTTATTATGCATTATGAAAGGCAATTTGAGGGACTATGATTAAAGCTTTTAAAGCAAATAAATGTAAGTGAATAGTTACACTGCCAAACATGTAATTTAAAGAATTTTACTGTTCAATTTAGAAAAGTAGACTATTTCATTTTATTGATAATGTATCACAAATCCACCCGCAGGTACCTCTTTTTTTTTTCTTTTTTTAAATTTCTGGGTCATAGTTGATTCACTTTTTAGTTTCTTTTAATTAATAAATTAGTTAATCAATTGGCAATGTTGGGTCTTTGTTGCCGCACACAGGCTTTCTCTAGTTGCGGCAAGCGAGGCCTACTCTTCGTTGTGATACATGGGCTCCTCATTCTGGTGGCTTCTTTTGTTGCGGAGCATGGGCTCTAGGCATGCGGGCTTCAGTAGTTGTGGCACATGTGGGATCTTCCTGGAGCAGGAATCGAACCCATGTCCCCTACACTGGCAGGTGGATTCTTAACCACTGCACCACCCAGGAAGCCCATCCACGGGTACCTCTTTAAGACCTTTGACTCCTGTAGTGTCAAAGGTTTGCACTTAACCACATTCAAAGGGTCTTCTCTTCTACTTGTCTGAGTGTTGTTTTATATACTGATACTGATTTATCAAGAAATAGAACATTTTTGGTACTTCCCTGGTGGCACAGTGGTTAACAATCTGCCTGCCAATGCAGGGGACACGGGTTTGAGCCCCGGTCCAGGAAGATCCCACATGCCGCAGAACAAC
Source organism: Hippopotamus amphibius kiboko (assembly GCF_030028045.1). Lineage (NCBI taxonomy): Eukaryota > Metazoa > Chordata > Mammalia > Artiodactyla > Hippopotamidae > Hippopotamus > Hippopotamus amphibius. The sequence goes on along the minus strand of NC_080202.1, from coordinate 47,231,721 downwards.
TAAGCCACGCGCCACAACTACTTAGCCTGTGCTCTAGAGCTCATGAGCCACAACTACTGAAGCCCACGTACCTAGAGCTCGTGCTCTGCAACAAGAGAAGCCACCGCAATGAGAAGCTGACACACTGCAACGAAGAGTAACACCAGCTCTCCACAACTAGAGAAAGCCTGCACACAGCAACAAAGACCCAATGCAACCAATAAACAAACAAACAAATAAATAAAATTAACAAAAAAAAAGAAACAGAATATTTTTGGAACACCACTTAATTTATGTCATATTTTCCCAAAATGCCTTTGTTTCAAATTTATATGATCTCAGAACTATCCAGTCCCAATACAGCCAAAACCATTAGACTATCTTTCTCCCCCCAGTTATAAGCACTGTTTTAACTGCTAAAACAATGCAAGTTGCAGACTCCTAAGATGATGGCTTGGAAACTAAACTACAGTATAAAATTAGTTATTGAAAATATTCTTGGGAGTTCCCTGGCGGTCCAGTGGTTAGGACTCAGCACTTTCACTGCCGTGGCCTGGATTCAATCCCTGATCAGGGAACTATGATCCTGCAAGCCATGAGGTGCAGCCAAACAAATAAAAAAAAAAAAAGATTCTTATAAATAGGTCCTTAAAAAAATCGTAGGTCCTACTTCCTAATAGCCATAGAATCTTGGGCAAGTCCTTGAGCAAGTTATTCAACTTCTCTGAGTTTTAGTTCTTCATGTATAAAACATAGACAAAAACAGTACCTACAGTATTGGGTTGTTGTGAGGATTAATGAAAAAGGCATATATAAAATGCTTGTTAGAAAACTGTAAGGCACACATTATTCTAAGTGAAAGAACTGAGATACAAAATAATGTTTCTTTTTATACGAAATGTTTAGAAAAGGCAAATTTATACAAACTGCAGACGAGTGATTTTCTAAGTCTGAGGATGGAAGTAAGATTAAAAACAGATATGAGACCACTTTCAGGATGACTGAAATGTAGACAGTAAGGAACCACTTGGATTTGTCTCAGAAGAAAATGTTTCCTGGAATGTGGGACTTTCAGTGTTAATTTATTAGAATTCTAGAACTGTACACCTATAATAACAGAATGTTATAATATATAAATTAATAAACAGCTTAATAAAGCTGTTAAATAACAATAATAAAAATACTAGATATACTTCACAAATACTGTCTTGATTACTAGAGTAAACATACAAATTTAAGATATATATTGGGAAACTGTAAATGTCAAAAAGGAAAAAGTTTCTTATACACTGAAATAAAAAATTATAAACAAAATTTGATTTTTTATTATACCCATTTTTGAAGGTTAGAAAATTGTGTATAAAATTTTCAAAGAACAGGCAAATTTACTGTTTAGGTTATATAAAAATAAAAATGAATTTTTCAATCCAATGATAAATTAAAGGCGTTACTGTTTATAGGGCAAGCTGACAGTTTAATAAACTCTTTGAGGATCTCTCTATACTTACCCATTTTCCTGGTGGGGATATGCTTTTTGTTTAAAAAAAAAAAAAAAGGTGTTGAAATTTTTAACTTTTTTTTTTCTACATAAATATAACATGTAAAAAGCAAAAACAAAAAATAAAAAAACTGTAAGGCACATGTTAAATGCTCAATAAATGCTGATGTTGGCTATTGCTATTACCAACCCATCAGCAACTAGTTCCACCTACAGATCCCTAACACCAAGGCCCACAACCATTGATTATTGTGTAATGAGTCTTACGGATGTCAAGGGCTGCCTATGTGTGGACAAAGCACCTTTGGCAACCCCAAAAGGGGAATGCAGGGAAGGAAGTGAGAAGCAGTGAGAATGAACATCCACAAGGGGTGGGGAAAGGCAGCACAGGGGAGGGGACATAAGGACGGGAGAACAGGAGCACAGAATAAATTTCACTTACTTCCTGATTTGTTCACAGCAATCCTGATGACTCTGAGCCCTTTCGGGAAGGCACATGAGACTGAGTGAATAGGGCCTGTTAACTGCTGTGCTGAACGTCTCAGAGAGTACAAATGCCAGGCTCCCTGAAAGGCAGCATCACTGACTTTTCACTTATAATGAAAGACTGCATTAAACTTCAAACCAAAATGTGGTTACAGTTCTCTCTCCATTTGTGATGACCTCGCCAATACAAGTTTCCATGCTACCATCTCTACAGCACCATGTGAGAAAGTGGGCACAAGAAACACCATGACCAAATGTTTGGGAGGTACGGGGGCAAGAAAAAAAAATTATACACAAATTTTTGAATAACTGATCCAAACCAAAAAATACAAAATATACATTTTACAGCTTCATATACTGTTTCTTATATCAGTTTCTGGATTAAGGTAATAGACTGAACTCACACCTCTCATTTTGCTCCCTCTTGAAACCCTCTTAAGAACTGCTAAGAAATATTTTTAAAGATCTAAACCTCCAAGGACAGAGAAAATAAGAGAGCAAAAAAAAAAAAAAATTTGGAAATAGGAAAGCAAATGGACAAGTGATAACCGCCTTTAACAGGGCCAAGAAAGTCCAATCCGAAACATGAAGGGTGGAGCTGAGAACCAACAATCTCAATCCTCAAAAGACACAGAAATGAGGAGAGTATGGACAGCAGAGAAGTGCCTGAAAGCTATTTTAGGAGCAGATCCCAAGACCACCTATCCATCCACTTCAAGCCACTAAAGGTTTAGTCTCTACAGGAGGTAAAAGTGAGGTTCTCTGGACCAGGGGACACCAGGGCAGGTGTGAACAAAGGTACTATACAGCAAACCAAGGTACCGAGTGGCTATGCACAGAGTAAATGCAGCCCACCTCCACCATCCAGCCAGCCAGACCCTCATGCTCCAAGCAGGACACCAGAAAAGGCCTCTCTGGGCCATCTGACCAGCTCAAGAGGAAGGACTAAAGATAATGAGTGACATCTGGCATCACCAAGAAAAAAAATTAAGAAAATCACCCAACAATCAAGCTCAAAATTGATATGGCCTACCCACTTGCTCAGAACTCCCAATCAGCTGTGTAATCCCACAGTGTTAATCCGGGGCAGAAAATTCAGGATTAATAGACATCTGAGGATGGAGAGACAGATCAATACAAACAGCAGGAAAAAGCAACCTAGAAGAAACTGAGACCATGCCCAGAGGGAAAAAACACACCAAAAAACTATCAATAATATCCTCAAAAGTAAGAGAAATTATTATTATTACCAGAAAACGAAAAACCAGGATTTTATTTCTTAAAAAAGAGGATGATTTTAAGAACAGAAGAGCTCTTAGAAAATAAAAATATGACAGAAAAGGAAAAATAAATAGTAGGGCTTAAAGACCAAGATAAGGAAATCTTCTAGAAAAATTGAGCAACACACATGTACATGTACACACACACACACGTGCGTGCACACACTCCAAAGAGGATAAAGACAAAGGAAAACTGGAGAGAAAAGATAAAATCAGAAGACCAAAACTGGAAGTCCAACATTCAATAAAATAATAGTTCAAGATATACAACAAATACAACAGGGAAAAAGGAGAGGAGGAAGTCCTTAAGGGAAGTTCTCAGAACTGACTCAACTGTCAGACTAAAAGTGCCCACCACACACACAATGGATGAAAACAGACCCACACAAGGCCGCATCATTCTAAACCTGCAGAAAATGCTAAAGGCAAAGAGAAAATTCTGTAAGTTTCCGGGTAAGTCCACACTGGTTACATACAAAGAATCAACGAATGGATTCAGATTTCTCAACAGCAACACTGCAAGAAGACAACCGTACAAAATTCTGAAATTCGCTGTTTATTCTGTACCATCTTTAAAAACTAAGGGTGGGCCTGGCTAAGATACTTCTCTGTGCCTGGCTTGGCCTGACCATGTGCTGATGAAGTTCCTTCTCTCCTCTCCATGCTTGCTCTTTCACTCATCCCACCACAAATTTTCTGATTTGACCTAACTCTGAGAGCTTGAAGAAGGCTTTGAAAACTTTAGAAGTTGAAAATACAAAGTAGCCCACTCTCTCTGGCCATACTTCTACAGGATGTCCAAAACCAAGTCCACACTACAACCCTACTCGGCACCCTCACTGAGGTAAACCCTCTGTTTTCCCAGACTTCCTCCCGCCCTTCCCACCGTCTGCCTGGAAGAGTCTTAAAAACCCTCAGGAAAGCACAAGTCAGACTATGACCAGTCTGTTGGGCTTATCTTCTCCTGGGAGACTGCAACCAATAATGACAGCACTGATCCTTCCTTAGACACTTGGTTTGTTTTTCTGCTCCATTTTATATAAACATATAGTAAAACTAAAAAGAGAAGCTAGAAAATTCTAGCACCTAAGTTAGAATGGAGATTCCCGCAGGGTGGGCTGCAGGGAATCTACCGGGGGAAGGGCCCACAGTGGCATGTGGCATTCCGCCTAGTAATTACTCTTCTATTTTTCATCCTAGGCACTGAACACAATGATGTGCATTTTGCTTTTTTTCATACACCCTTCTTTCCTTACAATTTTTTAAACTGTTTTAAGGTACATATTCCTTCATGTTAGAAATTATTAAACTATACAACTCATTATTAAATCACAAAGGTTTACATCACATAAGCAGCACAGCTCTGCTACATCAATCATGAAGGAAGGGGCTTCCCTGGTGGCACAGTGGTTAAGAATCTGCCTGTTAATGCAGGGGACACAGGTTTGATCCCTAGACCAGGAAGATCCCACATGCCGTGGAGCAACTAAGCCCGCGTGCCTAGAGCCCATGCTCCACAACAAGAGAAGCCACCGCAATGAGAAGCTCATGCACCGCAACAAAGAGTAGCCCCCGCTCTCAACTAGAGAAAACCCGCGTGCAGCAACGAAGACCCAACACAGCCAATAAATAAATAAATTTATTAAAAAACAATCATGAAGAAAGCTGGCCTAATTTTAAGTACATACAAAATTTAAGACCAGATTTACTTACATTATGAGTCTTCGGTTTAAGAACCAGTATTTCCTCCGACTTCTGTCATATCCAATAGGTTCATGTCGAATATATGGTTTGTTTTTTTGGATTTCAGCAACACAGTCAGTCACACCAGGCACCTTATGTGCTACACAGACTTCACACTGCCACTCATCCTCTGGCACCTCCTCGAGAGGCGGCTTCACACATTCCAAATGGTACACTGCTGAGCAGGTCTCACAGCAGAGCAAATCCCCGAGTTTGTGACAAACCCTACAGTGGTCGTCATACTGGATCACCCCTTCAGACATCAACTCCTCACGAGCAATGTTTGTGGTAAGAAACTGATCGACTAAGAACTGCAGAACTTTGATTTTGTTCTCTACTGGTCCATAAGGATAGTCCTCTGCTTCTTGGTAAGGAAGAACGTGATGGTACTCCCTGTCACTCTCACAGTACACCCGCAGCACCTCTGGCCACGTCATGCCATCAATGAAATACAGCGTGGAATTCACGCTGTCTTTCAGATCGGCAGGTCCAAAGGTAGTATTGGAAGTGTCTTCTTCACGCAAAACTGCTTTCAAAAGCACAACGTGCATCTCTGCCATAAGTGTGCACTGCTCTTGACTCACCAGAGCTGCACAAAAATCCTCAAAGCGAAAAGGAGATAACCTTAAAACTGTGCCAAAGTTCCGCAGTACCTCATAAATGGCAATAACATTCATTATATGCTCGTTAGGCACCATTAAATCCTCAGAGGACTTGGGAAATTCAAGGGGCGGGATGTCTTTTTCTTCCAATATTGGAGAACGAGGCCGATGCACTCTCGGTTTTCGCCTACCTGTAAATAAAGAAATGGTATAATTACAAACCAATGCAACACTCTGGGGCTTCCCTTGCAGTCCAGTGGTTAAGATTTTGCCTTCTAATGCAGGGGGTGTGGGTTCAATCCCTGGTTGGGGAGCTAAGATCCCACATGCTTCGCGGCCAAAAACCAAAACATAAAAGCAGAAGCAATACTGTAACAAATTCAATAAAGATTCTAAAAATGGTCAAAAAAATCTTTAAAAAATTACATCACTTCTACAAAGTAAGGGTTTTCCAGTTTTTCCTATTTGGACATATACCCCCCAAAAAGAGATAAGCATACTTCTATTTTTCTAATAACTGTCAAGTTAAAATAATACCAAGAAGCAATGACTTAGCGCTAATCTTTAAGTCTACAGAAAATCTGAAGTTTTCCTATTGTATCCCAAACTAGAAGTAAATACAAAATTATAATTATAATCAGTTCTCAATTACCTAGCAGGGTTAATTGGTTTACAGGTAACCATGATAAAAAATAACAGTGCATTTGTGAAAGATCTGACAAGAACATAAGTGAGAAAACATCTCCAAGGAAGAGAACAGGTGCAACAGATCTCACACGGTGTCAGCTGCACTAAGAAATGCCTTCAGCAACCAGACGGGAAGTTCTCTGGTGTAGCACCCTTTCCTTGGCCATGTAATGGAGAGTTCCACAGTGAAGCATAAGGTTAGGGCTGAGACAGAAAGGAAGAAGGATTACGGAAGAGGGAAGAAAAGCAGGGTTCCAACACTGGGAGAAAAAAAGGAGAGGGGGGAGGCTCACTTCGGAAACAGACAGCAAATTATAATTTTCTGCTGTAAATTAAGCAACAGTAGGTGCCTGTTCGCCAGTTTATGAGATGTGATGTCCAGTCCAGGAATATATATGTATGTAAATAAATGTATCAATATATATATAGCATTTGAGAACTTAAGTTTTTAACAAGCATGCAGATCTCATTTAATCCTCTGAACAAGTCTATGAGGTATTTTAATAAGAACACTGGTGGAAAGAAACAAGTTTCTCCTAAATTGCTATGCCTGCATTATTATTATTATTATACTTTCAAATGATGTTTACAGAATAGGAAATGTATTTTTAAATACCAGAATTTTTATGAGCTCAATTAACATTAAATTCATTCTTGTACAATTAAGTTTCATTAACCATGGTTTTGGGTTGCTGGTCACCTCTTAACTGCCTCCTCCCTTCCCCATTCCTGCGCCCTCCTCGTGTCTAGCTAACTTTCACTATGTACAAACTAAAAGGGTACAGGGCACCAGGAGAAGAAAGTATGCTAAAGAATATAAAAGGTCAAGATGTTTTATTTTATACAATGTAACCCCCATATTCATTCACTGGAAGATTTTCCAAGTAAGACTATATCCATTACTTTCTGCAAAAAAATGTCCAGGGGATCACTCTGGGTCAGACTTTGCTAGTGAGCCTGCAAAGTAAGAAAGAAACCTCATCTGTCTAGCAAATTTCCATCTGCTACAAAGATGCAGTTTTCACAGATTCAATTACTCAATAAATCACAGAATCACCATGCTAGTAATAAGCATCATAATGGTAATCCAGGCTGTTTCACTGTCTTCTGGAAGTTATTTGGGTCTCATCTGCATAAGTATAAATGAGAGAGAGCAGAAAAGGATTAAAAGGAAGACTGAACCTAGAGGAATACCCTCAAATGCAAGAGAAGAAACATAAGCCACCAAATGAGACAAACCTGCTTACAAAAACAGTCCCCTGTGTTCCTCTCAGCTATTTATGCAAAATGCTGTCAGAGTCCAATTAAAGGATTACAGAAGGAAAGGCTGGAAAAGTAGTTCTATGACCAGAACACGGATCCTTAAATGTTAGGTTCAGGCATTTGTACAGCACTTTATTCTGGCAGTAATGAAAGTTGCTACAAGCTTTCTGAGCAGGGCAGGGACATGGGAAGAATGTTCCAGAAAGACTTCTCAGGCTTCAGTGTATATAATGAATAGGACAGGGGAAACAAACCAGAGACAGGGCATCTTCTGTAATTACCCAGACGATAAAGACCCGAGTCTGGCTGTGAGAACGAAGAAAAAGATGGATAACAGTGACCTTATAAAGAAAGAAATCAACTGGTGTGCAACAGAACACCACTACCCTAAGATTTAACTCTGGTACCATTTCCTCCAAAAGATTATTCTAACTCCCCAAACTCTTCTGAATTCTTGTAGCCTTCTTTTAATCATTTGTTACCTTATAATTTACCTATTTATGGTATCTATCCCACCTCCAAAGCTGAATACCCACCTCTTATGCCAATGGCAGATTTGGCATGTTTCTTTAACTGAAAGCATTTTGCCAGCATCATTCCCTTTAGAGAATTACCCTTCCCCTACACCATGTGATTCTGATGGGGCCCCCCAAACAGTCTTCCATCTCTCCATCACTGGCGTGGCAAGCCAGTGAGAATCTTGCCTGGGATTTTATATTCGGATGCTGAGTGAGAACTGCTCTGAAGCTCGTTCTTTCCAGGAAGGTGAACAGAGGCTGTACGTGGCTAGCCCACCTTTGCCTCCCTTATGGAAGACGGGAATAAGGACAAGAGACAAGCAGAAGTGGGAGGTAAGCACTGATAACTCACGAGTACTGACAGAACCTGTCATTCAAATTTCCTAGTCACACAACCAAAAACCACTCCCCTTTTGCTTAAGTGAACATGCTGGTTTTCTGTCACTGATTAAAGTGCTGATTAAAACAGTATCTTACACTGTATACAAGTCTTTCATAATGAGAAACTCAGTAAATTGCTATTTAAAGACTATCAATGAGAGGAGTTAATGTTAAAAAAAGACTGTTGATAGTACTCTTTTGTAGTAAATTAGACAGGTACAGAAATACTGCCTTATTTAATTTAATATCTAATTTTAAAGTATCAGCTTTCATAGATACTGAAAGATTTTGGATAACCACTGTATTACTCTAATATTTAAAAGTTCATTACGCTTTACATTAAGCTAAAGTGTTAGCTTTCTATTAGTTTTAGAGGTAAAAGGAAGAAAGGCAAAAAAAGGTTCATAAATTCTACATTCTATTATCTAGCTGGAAACCACAAAATAGCATTTATTCAAACTACAACTATATACGTGCTGAACAATGTGAGCACTTTTAAAATTTAACATTAAATACTGGTCAGTTCATTCTGAAGCATTATTGGGAGAGTTTAAATCAGTTCAACTTTCATTTTTTCAATAAAATTATTTATTTATTTATTTATTTATTTATTTATTTATTGGCTGTGTTTGGTCTTCGTCGCGGCGCGAAGGCTTTCTCTAGTTGTGGCGAGCGGGGGCTACTCTTTGTTGCAGTGCTCAGGCTTCTCATTGCTGTGGATTCTCTTGTTGCGATGCATGGGCTCTAGGTCTCCTGGCTCCAGTAATTGTGGCATGCGGGCTCAATAGTTGTGGTACACGGGCTTAGTTGCTCCACAGCATGTAGGCTCTTCCTGGAGTAGGGATCGAACCTTTGTCCCCTGCACTGGCAGGCAGATTCAATTTTTAAGAAGGCAATTTGGCAAATATCTATCTGAATGCATATCCCTTTACCCAGCAATTCTACCTCCTAGAAGTTATTCTACAGATACACAGACACATGTACTTAAGTACAAAAATACTTAATGCAACAGTCTCTTTATATGTATTTTGTGGGTTTTTTTCTTTTTAACCTAAATATACATCAATAGTTACATGAATCATAAATTATGATCCATTCAGATAATGGAATCTAATCTAGCAGTTGAAAAGAATAAGGTAAAATTCATATGTGCTGAAATAAGAAATCTTTAAGATATATCATTAAGTAGCGACTTTCCTGGCGGTCCAGTGGTTAGGACTCCACACTTCCAATGCAGGGGGTGAGGGTTCGATCCCCAGTTGGGGAGCTAGAATCCTGTGTGTTGCGTGGCACAGTCAAAAAATTTAAAAAAAGAAAAGGGAACTAGAGGTCATATAAGAATCTTTTTAAAGTAGTTACTCCTGGGGAGAAGAAATGCAGGAAAGGAAAGGAAGAAAGACTAATTTTTTTTATCCTTTTATATTCTTAAAATATCATGCATATATTCTTATTATGATATTTAAAAGAAAAATATTGGGCAGGTATCTATCCAAATATATAAAAATATTAATATTCAAATCAATAAAATGATGCTGCTAGTAATGGCTACTGATGGTCTTGCACTAATACAAATATAAGATCATTATGCCAAATTCAAAGATGCGCTTACAGAACTGAGCAGAGATTACAGTGCAAAAAGAGAAGCCTCCTAAAACTAAACCACTTAAGCCCTTCAACTGTCAATCATTAGTATTAGCGAGTCAAGTCATTTTAACTATTCAGGGAAATGTACTTATAATATACCATTGAGGATTACACTCATTACCATTTTCAACACTGATCTAATATCTAGCAGATAAATTTATTAATTTTCCTGTATTAAAAAAAAAGGATTAATGTCAACCCCACTAGCTACCAGGAAAAGGTACAGTAAAACCACAATAAGATACTGTTTCATACTCATCAATGGACAAAAAATTTTAAGTCCATCCAAACAAACTTTTGGGAAGAACAGCGAACAACAGAAACACCAGTATACCACCCTTGGGACCGTAAAATAACACCACCACTTTAGAGAGCAACTCAGTAACAGTCAGGTTAAGGTTGTACACATAACCCTGAAAGAGGAGTTTGTAAACTTTTTGCCCAAGATGCAAAGTAAGAAATACATTTTACATCTCAATCCAGTACACACATACCGCCAAACTAAAGTCCTACAAAGCACTACTCTTATACTATCTTCTCTTCCATCCCATTCCAATACCTTCTATTCCATTCTCTTTCTGCTTTTAAAACATGCTGGTTACAGCCCACAGTTTGAAAAACACTTCTTGGGAATCCCCTGGCAGTTCAATGGTTAGGATTCCATGCTTTCACTGCCAAAGGCCTGGGTTCAATTCCTCGTCAGGGAACTAAGATCCCACAAACTGCCCCAACCCTCCACAAAAAAGAAAGAAAAAGAAAAAGAAAAGAAAAACACTTCTATAGAGAAGCTTTCCTTATATACATGCAGAACATTAAATATTATGTATTAAAAGCAAGCAGTCAGACTCCCCTGGTAGTGCAATGGTTAAGAATCCACCTGCCAACACTGGGGACATGGGTTTGATCCTTGATCCAGGAAGATCCTACATGCCGTGGAACAACTAAGCCTGTGCACCACAATTACTGAGCCTGTGCTCTAGAGTCCGAGAGCCATAACTATTGAGCCTGAGTGCCACAACTACTGAAGCCCACACACCTAGAGCCTGTGTTCCACAACAAGAGAAGCCACTGCAATGAGAAGCCTGCGCACCACAACAAAGAGTAGCCACTGCTCACCACAACTAAAAGCCCATGCACAGCAACAAAGACCCAATGCAACTAAAAATAAATAAATAATTTAACCAAAATAATAACAATAATAATAATAAAATAAAAGCAAGCAATCAAGCTGGAAACAATCAAAATGTACATCAACAGGGGAACAATTACATTGTGGAACATTCATTTGATAGAATTCTTTTTTTAATTTTTGGTCATGTTGCATGGCTTGCAGGATCCTAGTTCCCTGACCATGGATCAAACCCGGGCCCTTGGCAGTGAAAGTGTAGAGTCCTAACCACTGGACCGCCAGGGAATTCCCCATTTGACAGAATTCTATAGAGCAGTCAAGGGCTACGTATGTCAGAATGGACACCATGAAACAAACAAAATTGCTACAAAAGGAAACAATTTGGAACCATGCAAAACAGTTTTATCTATTGCTTATGGATGAATGGATGTGTACATATATATAACATATATATATTATATATATACACAAACTAGTAAACATCACCACTAGAATGTAATCTCCTTAAGGGCAGGGAGTTTTGTCCATGTTGTTTGCTGCTATGAACAACGGCTAGCACATAGTAAGGTACTTAATATTTATTGAAAGAATCCGTAATTTTGTAGGTACATGAAAAGATGCTCATCAGCACTAATTATAGAGAAATGCAAATCAAAACTACAATGAAGTACCACCTCACACTGATCAGAATAGCCATCATTAAAAAGTCTGCACTCTAAGGCCCGCATGCACAACTACTGAGCCCATGTGCTGCAACTACTGAAGCCTGCACACCTAGAGCCCTCAACAAGAGAAGCCACCACAATAAGAAGCCTGTGTACCACAACGAAGAGTAGCCCCTGCTTGCCACAACTAGAGAAAGCCCGCGCCACTACCCTGGAACTCAAAAAGGTTATCCCTCTGAGATCCAGTTAAGTAAAAATTAATACACATCAGATGAAATTTACTAATTCCAGTTACCTTCAAATCTTGCCATTCAAAATGTGATTGGCATTATTTATGATGCTTGAAAGTAAGTCAGAATCTCAGACCCCCACCCCGGGCCTATTAAATTAGGATTTCCAGTTTCTCAAAACCTTCTGGTGATTCATACACACATTAAAGTTTGAGATGCTGCCTTGAAACTATCCATTCTAAAACTAGAGTGCAGCAAAATCACATGGTAAACTGTTAAAAGTAGAGTATCAAAATGCAACTCAAATGTACAGAACCCCAGGTGATGCTCAGTAATCTGTATTTTTATCTTTCTCCACCAGATAATTCTGATGTGCAGCCAAGTTTGAAAATTATGACTTTAATGAAACTGGATATTCACCCACCAAGCAGAAAGTAGGGCTTTTGTGGAAACTCAAGAGAACTAAGAGCCTGCCTCAGAAGGCATGATTAGAAGAGGACTGGGGTGAAAGGAAGCTGAAGGCTAATCAAAGACATGAACAAACCTACAAAAAGAAAATGCTAAGGATGGAAAGTGGTCTGCATGAATGGCGGTGGGGTGGGGGTGGGGAACCAAAGAGCAACAATTTGTCAAAGAATTTCCAACATAGTCTAGATTAAGGGAGACCATTTCTTGACTGAATCTTAACAGAAGAATTATGCTACTATGTACATTATTTAAATGACCTGGCAGTTGCTGAGGCAGAACTTTCCATTCCTTTGAATTCCATAATAGAAGTCTACTTAACAGGGTCTATGGGGAGCCCTCTTCTCTGATACTGAGCTCTTTGAGAGAACTGTCAACAATACTCACCAAGTGTTAACTGTTGCTTGGGGTCCTTTTCTACATGCCTGGGTTTTTAAAATATGCACTGTGGGCACCATCTGATTTGTTAATTTCTCGCTTTTTTAATTTAAAAGCTTCTCTATACATTTTAAGCAGATACTGCCTTAATTTGCTGAAGCTGCAAGAAATCGTATACCTCTTCCAAGGCCCTGATCAAATGTTGCCTCTTCCGTCCTCTCCTGTGCCTCCGGGCACTGTGCTTCTCTGATACTTTGTACAGCCCTCCATTATAGTGTGAGTGCATTTACATTACAGGCAATTAGTCATGTGCCCCCAGCTTATTTGTTAACTCCTTAAGAGCACATACCATGTTTTATTGTAATAACTAAAAAAAAAGGGAAAAAAAATGTGTTCAACAAAAGAAACCCAGAAGCAAAACTACCTACAGAGGGTAGAGATCCAGGGGTGAAGTCATGCCAAGATTAAAATCCAGGGCTTCCTAGGTGGAGCAGTGGTTAAGAAGCCTCCTGCCAATGCAGGGGACACGGGTTCGAGCCCTGCTCCAAGAAGATCCCACATGCCGCAGAGCAACTAAGCCCGTGAGCCACAACTATTGAGCCCATGTGCTGCAACTACTGAAGCCCATGCACCTAGAGCCTGTGCTCTGCAACAAGAGAAGCCACGGCAATGAGGAGCCCACACACCACAACGAAGAGTAGCCCCCCCACTCACCGCCACTAAAGAAAGCCCACGCACAGCAAAAAAGACCCAACACAGCCAATAAAATAAATAAATAAATTTATTAAAAAAATAAAATAAAATAAAATAAAATCCAGATGCCACCACAAATTTTTCACTTTGGCTTATATATTTTTATTGTATTAATTCTAAGAAGAATATTCATGGTAATGTTCAGACTTCTAGACCCCATAACTCTATACATAATGTGTGTTTTTATGGAAAACAATCAGATAAATCCAAACAGTGAGACATTCTGAAGTCAATTGGCCCAGACAATGAAAAAATGTCATCGTCACGAAAGAACCCATCCCTCTCCAAAAGTGACAGAACAGGTCTAGATTAAAGGAACAAAAGAGATGTCAACTAAAAGTAATACATGACCCTTGACTGAAGCCTGGATAAAGAAACAAAGCAAAACAACAATAGAGCGCAAATGGGGAAATTTGAAATGGAATATTACATCCATGTTAAATTAAATGTCTTGAGTATGCTGAAGTATTTAGAGGTGAAGTGTCATGATGCCTGCAGCTTACTATCAAATGGTTCAGCAAAAAGAAAATTTTAAAAGACTGAGAAAGCAAACATGACAATGTTAAATGTCATATTTGGTGACATTTAACATTGTCATAAATGTTGGTGAATCCAAGGGAAAGGTATATTGGGTGTTCACTGTACTATTCTTTCAGCTTTTCTGCATATTTGAAATTATGTAAAGTAAAAGCAAAAAGTTCAGAAAATTTGTTCTAAATTTCCATACTTCTAATTGTTTCAATTATTTGTTTTAATTTTTTCAATATATATATGGCTAACAGGAAGTCTTATGTTACAGCCTAAATACAGATTAAGATTAAATAAGATTATTAACTGTAAACTTGCAAACATCAACTGATTCTTAGGATAGAAAATGCTATAACATATCACCTGTTTTACCTAGCCTCTCTTTGAAAACATCTGACATATTTGGCCACAACACCCTGCTTAAACTTCCTAGGACTCAACTTTCCTGACCAGTTGTTCCTCTGCCAAACATCTCTCTTATATGTGTGAATTCCCCGAAGTTTAGTCCTCAGCAGATTCTCTTGCTTTCCCTCAATTATCAGTGGACTCAATTACCACCCAAATATCAATGACTTCTAAATGCATTTCTCTACCCAGACCTCTCTTCAAAACTTCAGAGACATTATTTCCAACTGCCTACTAGCTATTTTCAACAGGATGTCCCAGGTACACTTTACATTGTAGGAAATGGAAATAAAAAGGAGTTATAAAAGTTTAATTCAAAGCAAAAATTTAAAACCCCTAAATGGAACAAAGATTTTGTAAGGATAAAAGATGCAGTCTACAATAAAGATATAAAAGTTATGAACAACTTAATAAAAAGTAAATATGATTGTGCCTGGCCCACCTTTAAGCCTTTCAGCGAGTCCCCAACCATACTTGGATTAAAATCCAAACTCCCTCCTGAGGCTCACAAGGCCCTCTGTGAGTAGGCCCCGCCTACTGCTCCAACCTCAGCCTCCCCCTCCCTCCCTTTTTTTTTTTTAATATTTATTTATTTACTTGGTTACACTGGGTCTTAGTTGCGGCAGGCGGGCTCCTTATCTGTGGCATGCAAACTCAATTGTGGCATGCCTGTGGGATCTAGTCCCCTGACCAGGGATCAAACCTGGGCCCCGTGCATTCGGAGCACGGAGTCTTATCCGCTGTGCCACCAGAGAAGCTGTCGTCCACCCCCACCGCCCCTCCCACCCCCGCTTTCTGCTTCAGCTACACTGGCCTCCTGGATCATGCAAAGCTCTCTGCCTCCCCACAGCTGTTCTCTCTGCCTAGAATACTCCCTCCCACTCTTTCAAGTGGCCAACTCCTCATTCATTCAGATCTTTTCCCTCATAGTATTTTATCACATTTATAACTCTTATAGTTTCACTCAATTAACATATGCCTCCATTAGACTGCAACTTCCACAGTGGCCAGGACAATTCTTGTTTGGCTTCTCAGGCCCAGTACTTATTACAGTGCCTGGCATAAGGCATATTCTTGAATTAGTTGCTGCATGAATTAATAAACCAAATAAACTGACATCAAACAATACAAAGCAAAACTATAAGAAATCCGAGGAAAACTGGACAGAAACAGATTAGTAGCAAGAAGACGCTTCTCTTTGACCTTAACAGATCTAGTAGACTAAATAGCTACATAAACACAGGTCACAAATTCAAATGTCCACAAAGAAGTAGAAGAGGAAGTAAAGAGCACAGAGGACTGTCTACAGGGCCCAACTAGAACTAATCTAATCAAGAAGAGGTGAGACTAAGCACCATAAACAATTCTGGCGATCACAAAGGGACACCTGCCACAGGCACAGAAGCTACTGAAAGAATGCTAATAAAATCTAGACCCCTAGTGAAAGGATAACTGCCAGAGAATTACTAAACACCAAAACTAAATCAAAAACTAGAAAACAAACCAATAATGATGGGAGAAACTGAGGAAGATGTTAGTGAGCTCTTAACCCGAAAACAGCACCTAGCTTAGATCGTTTTCAAAACATTCCAGAGGACAGAAAATGAAGAAAAGCTTAAAAAAGTCCTTTTAAAAAAAACAGGATAACAGTAACATCAAAAACCTAACAAAGACATACACTCTGCCCTCCACAAAAGAAATGATGGGCCTGGTAAATTGTTGTATAACAAAGGGAGTCCAACTCGAGAATGGAAGATGCCTTAGAGGACTGGGGCGGGGAAGGTGGGGGGGACTCGAGGGGGGGAGTCAAGGAAGGGAGGGCATACGGGGATATGTGTATAAAAACAGATGGTTGAACTTGGTGTACCCCCAAAAAAATAATAAATTAATTAATTAATTAAAAAAAAAAAGAAATGATGGGCCAACCATAGTTACTAAAATAAAACTTAAAATACATTAAAAAATGGCAAATAAAACCCAGACGCATGCTATGTATAAATATCTATGGAAAAATATAGAATAATACCTACCTTTTAATCTAGCAATTCCCTTCCTAAGAATTTACCATATAACATATCACACGCACATGCATTTTGGCACTGTTTGCAACAGCTAAAAGCTGTAATTAACCTACATGTCCACCAATGAGGAACTGGCTAAAATAAAAGACTAATATTTAATATTGTACTTTCACACAGGGGAAGACGAGGCATAAGAAGAAGGTGGTCCAAAGCCAAGCCCAGATGGAGGAAGCTCACTAGAGCCAAAGGCTCCACTAAACTACAACTGAAAACTCTGGACAAAATACAAATAAAGCAACCAACAAAGGATTATTTGAGGTGCAGGCAAAAGCACCAGGACCGGGTAGAGGAGTCAAAACTAGAAGAAGCAACAACAAAAAACAAGCAGAGGTGTGTTTCCACATTTTCTCTCCTAGAATAGAACAAGGTCACAGTGGATCTATGGCAAGAAGCATGACCAGAAAAAACTCAGAGAAACTGAGGAAAGGGCCTCTGCGAGCTGAAGAGCATGAGGGAAATTCCCCGTTTTGTTGTTGTTGTGTTAAATGATCCATTTTACCGTTGTTACCTTATGATCTATTCTCAACACATAGCAAGAGTAATTTTTTATTTTTATTTTATTTTTTCAAATTTATTTTATTTTTTATTTATTGGCTGCATTGGGTCTTCGTTGCAGTGAGCAGGCTTCTCATTGCGGTGGCTTCTCTTGTTGCACAGCACAGGGTCTAGGTGCACAGGCTTCAGCAGTTGCAGCACATGGGCTCGGTAGTTGTGGCTCTCGGGCTTAGCTGCTCTGCGGCATGTGGGATCTTCCCAGATCAGGGATTGAACCCATGTCCCTGCACTGGCAGGCGGATTCTTAACCACTGTGCCACCAGGAAAGCCCTGTTTTGTTGTTATTTTACTTTTCTCCCCCTCTTCTGGCCTCAAGGGAAGCTCCAACTACAAAATTTACAAGAAAACCACATCTTTTATCCAGTAATCAAGAAAAGGGGGCCCCTGCAAGCCAGAGTATGGAAGGAATTCCAGAACATATAGCTGAAGAAAAACCAAAGCAGCAAGAGAAAAAGCAACATTACGTATGAGAAAACAATAATTCAAATAACTGCAGAGTGGGACATCTTTAAAGCGCTTAGAGAAATAACCCAGAATTCCATATCCTTCAAAAATATTCAAAAAAAAAAAAAAAAAAACCTTGAAAAATTCAGGCAAAATAAAAACATTTCAGATGAAGAAAAACTAAAAGAACTTAACGCCTGAGCTCCTACTCCAAAACAAATGGTAAAACAAACAGAAATGATATCAGTGAGGAAACTGGACTTTCAGGAACAAAGGAAGAGCAATAAATTAAAAAACAAACAAAAAAGAGTTTCAACTCTTAAGCACTTTAAAATTTTTAAAATTTTATATATATAAATATATTTTTTAGTTGCTTCAGGTCTTAGTTGCGACATGCAGGATCTTTCATTGCGGCGCCTGGGCTTCTTTACTTGCAGCATGTGGGCTAAAGAGTGCAAGGTCTCAGTAGTTGTAGCACGTGGCTCTCTAGTTGCAGCACCCGGGCTTAGTTGCCCCGCAGCATGTGGGATCTTAGTTCCCTGACCAGGGATGGAACCCAAGTCCCCTGCATTGGAAGGCAGATTCTTAACCACTGGACCATCAAGGAAGTCCCTTAAGCACTTTAAAATATGTATAATGGTTGAGAGCAAAAATTGTAACATCGTCTAGTGGAGCTTTCAATGTATGTAGTCTGATACAGAGGGGCTATGTCCTGTGTCACTTTACATAAGGGACTTGAAATCTAGAGACTTTGGTATCTGCAGGAGTCCTGGGAATCACTCCCCCACAGATACTAAGGGACAACTATAGCTACATATGACAACTACAGCACTGGGGAGGGGCTAGGATAAGGGAACCTCTATGGTTGTGACACTTTTAAATCTTACTTCAAGGGACAAAATGCTGACTTTAAGTAGATAAGTATTTTGTAATTCCTGGAGGAACTGCTAAAAAAAATAGCACAGATATAACCAAAAAGCTAATAAATTAAAATAGGACAATATTCAATTAATCCAAAAGCAGGTGAAGGGAAGGGAAGGGAAAAGGGAAAAGGGAAAAGGGAAGGGAATTCCCTGGCAGTCCAGGGTCCAGTGGTTAGGACTCTACGCTTTCACTGCCAAGGGCGCAAGTTCAATCCCTAGTCAAGGAACTAAGATCCCACAAGCCCGGCACTGCGGCCAAAAAGGAAAAAAAATTATATTAAATGTAAACAGTCTAAATTCACTGTCAGAAAACTGGATTAAAAGAAAACAAAACAAGAAACCCCTTTAAAATATGACCCAGTAGACTAAAAGTTAAAGGGTGGAAAAAGATATACCATGCTAACACACTATTCAAAAAGAAAGAAGCTGAATTTGATTATATTAACATCAAACAGAAGATTTTAAGCAAAGAATATTACCAGAGTAAACAAGGTCATTCCAGGCAGAAGACCTAAATAGGCATTTCTCCAAAGCAGACATACGGATGGCCAAGAGGCACATGAAAAGCTGCTCGACATCACTAATTATTAGAGAAATGCAAATCAAAACGACAGTGAGGTATCACCTCACACCGGTTAGAATGGGCATCATCAGAAAATCTACAAACAATAAGTGCTGGAGAGGGTGTGGAGAAAAGGGAACCCTCTTGCACTGCTGGTGGGAATGTAAATTGATACAGCTTCTATGGAGAACAGTATTGAGGTTCCTTGAAAAACTAAAAATAGAATTACCATAGGACCCAACAATCCCACCACTGGGCATATGCCCAGAGAACACCATAATTCAAAAAGACACATGCACCCCAATGTTCATTGCAGCACTATTTACAAAAGCCAGGTCATGGAAGCAACCTAAATGTTCATCAACAGATGCATAAAGAAGATGTGGTACATACAGACAATGGAATATTACTCAGCTGTAAAAAGCAATGAAACTGGGACATTTGTAGAGACATGGATGGACCCAGAGACTGTCATGCAGAGTGAAGTGAGTCAGAAAAAGAAAAACAAATATTGTATATTAACACACGTATGTGGAATATAGAAAAATGGTACAAATCAACCAGTTTGCAAGGCAGGAATAGAGACACAGATGTAGAGAACAAAGATATGGACACCAAGTGGGGAAACGGGGGTGGGGGGGTGCAGTTGGGGTGGGATGAATTGGGAGATTGGGATTGTCATACATACATTACTAATAAGAAAAAAAAATCAAGTTGTATTCTTTAAATACAAAAAAAAAGGTCATTCCATAATGATAAAGGGGTCAAATAATCAAGAAGACAAACAACCATAAATGTTTATGAACCTAATAACAGAGTCACAAAATATATGAAGCATAAACATACAGAACTGGGGACTTCCCTGGTGATCCAGTGGTAAGACTCCTTACTCCAAATGTAGGAGGCCAGGTTCAATTTCTAGTCGGGAAAATAGACCCCGTTTGCATGCTGTGACTAAGAGCCCACATGCCTCAAGGAAGATCCCGTGTGCCACAACTGAGACCCAGTGCAGCCAAAATAAATAAGTAAATATTAAAAAAAAAAAAAAATACAGAACAGCAAGGAGACAGAGAACAAATCTATAACAATAATTGTAGATTTCAACACTCCTCTCTTAGTAATCAACAGAACAAGTAGATGGAAAATACACAAGAATACAGATGACTTTAACAACATCATCAACAAACTTGACCTAATTGACATTTATGGAATACTCTACCCAACGGCCACAGAATCTTCCTTTCTACTACACGTGGAATTTTGAGTTATAAAACAAATCTCAAATGACTTCAATTTTTAAACATTTAGTCATACCTAGTATGTTCTCTGACACATGAAGTTAAATTAGAAACCAATTTTTACAACGGCCAAGACATGGAAGCAACCTAAGTGTCCATCAACAGATGAATGGATAAAGATGTTGTATATATACACAGTGAATATTACTCAGCCTTAAAAAAAAAAAGAAACAAGAAACAATGCCATGTGCAGCAACATGGATGAACCTAGAGATTATCATACTAAGTGAAGTCAGAGAAAGACAAATATTATATGATATCACTTATATGTGGAATCTAAAAAAACAGTACTAATGAACTTATTTACTAATGAACTTATTTACAAAACAGAAACAGACCCACAGACATTGAAAACAAACTTTATGGTTACCAAAGGGGAAGTGCGGGCAGGGATAAATTGGGAGTATGGAATTAACAGATACACACTATCATACATAAAACAGATAAACAACAAGGATTTACTGCATAACAGAGGGAACTATATTCAATATCTTGTAATAAACTATTATGGAAAAGAAGCAAAAAAAAAAGAATTAGATATATAGATAAATAGAAGTGAATCACTTTACTGTACACCTGAAACTAACACAATACTGTAAATCAATTACAGTTCAATAAGAAAAAGAAAATCCAGCTTGGAAAAGAAAGATATAAAACCTTCTCTATTCGCCAGGCAACATGATTACCTATATAGAAAATTCCAAGAAAGCTACCAAAAAAACAAAAAACCTACTAAACAGTTGAGTTTAACAAGGTCACAAAGATCAATACACAAAATCAATTATATTTCTATTATAACAATAAGTAACTGGAAATTCAAATTCAAATTTAAAAATAAGTATGATTATCAATTATAATAGCACCAAAAATCATGAAATACTTAGGTACAAATGTAATAATATGCACAGGACCAGTATGCTGAAAACAATAAAACACTGATAAAAGAGATCAAAGACTTGAATTAATGAAGAGACAAAATGTGCTCATGGATTACACAGTTAAGAGAGTGAAACGTAAGCCACAGACCAGGAGAAAATATATGCACATCATTATAGGCAACAAAGCACTTAAAATTCAAAACCAAAATGAAATATCCCTATATGCTTATTAGGATAGCAAAAAAACAAAACAATGGCCAGCGTAACAATTAACTGTGAAATATTAGCATCAGTCCCATTAAATTTAGAAAGAACACTAAGATGCTTCTCACTTCAACTAGTATTTAACACTGCTTTGAAGGCAGTAGGCAATGCAATTTGAAAAGAAAAAAAAAACGGAGACATAATATAAGAAAAGGAGATATATGCATATGATTCATGTTTGAAGATGATGCAACTTTATTCCTAGAAAATCCAACCCAATCAACAAATAAGCTATTAGAAACAATTAGAAAAGAAATGGCTAAATACAAAATTAATTTTTTTTAATTTATTCATTTATTTATTTATTTGGCTGTGTTGTGTCTTCGTTGCTGCACGCAGGCTTTCTCTAGTTGCGGCGAGCGGGGGCTACTCGTCCTTGTGGTGCGCAGGCCTCTCATTGAGGTGGCCTCTTGTTGCAAAGCACGGGCTCCAGGCGTGTGGGCTTCAGTAGTTGCGGCACATGGGCTCAATAGTTGTGGCTCATGGTCTCTAGAGCGCAGGCTCAATAGTTGTGGCGCATGGGCTTAGTTGCTCCATGGCATGTGGTATCTTCCTGGGGCAGGGATCGAACCCGTGTCCCCTGCATTGGCAGGCGGATTCTTACCCACTGCGCCACCTAGGAAGTCCCCAAAATTAATTTTTTTTAATTTACTTATTTACTTATTTATTTATTGGCTGTGTTGACTCTCCGTTGCTGCACGCAGGCTTTCTCTAGTTGCAGCGAGAGGGGGCTACCCTTCATGGCAGTGTGTGGGCTTCTCATTGTGGTGGTTTCTCTTGTTGAGGAACACTGGCTCTAGGCACACAGGCTTCAGTAGTTGTGGCACGTGGGTCCAGCAGTTGTGGCACACAGGCTTAGTTGCTTCGCGGCATGTGGGATCTTCCTGGAACAGGGCTCGAATCCATGTCCCCTGCACTGGCAGGCAGATTCTTAACCACTGTGCCACCAGGGAAGTCTCCCAAAATTAATTTTTAAAATCCATGAGCTCTCCACTAGAAGCTCCATGAGACAGACATTTTTGTAGACAAATTATTTTAAAAAGTATATAAGATTTCATGATATAAGGGAAAAGATTTATAAAACCAATTATGTATTATCCAGTTTTATAAAAAATGTACGTTTCTACACATTTAAGTACTCTTTATATGAATACACACACATTCACATAAAGCTGGTTATCAAAGGAGAGTGACCAAAATATTAGTTATCGTCTGAGTTTCTAAATTTTCTATATTTCTCTCCTGATAAAGAGAAAAAGCAAAAATAAAGTTTGAATTCTTACTAGACTTTCAAAAGTGTTATTTTAAAAACTCAAAGATTTTTTCCTAACTTACTTATCCAAATCACAGAATAATGAATGTCAAGAGCTCAAAAAGAGGTTGCCAAACTATGGCCAGCCACAGCCTATTTTTATAAATAAAGCTTTATTCAAACACAGCCATGCTCATTTGTCTACTTATTGTCTCCAGCTGCTATCATGCTACAATGGCAGAGTTGAGTAGCTGCAGCAGAGACAGTGTGGCCCACAAAGACTAAAATATTTGAAAGAAAGTTTGCCAATCCCTTGCCCATTAGAGCATCTAGTCCAGTCTACACTTTACAGGTGAGTAAACTAATAAGGCCAACAGAGGAATGACTTCTCTAAGGTCAAATTCAAGCTTAGAAGCAATAAAGAATTCCATTCCCACTTGGCCAGAAAACTCTCAAGAGATACCTGCCCCCCAGTTTAGGAGCTAAACCTCAGGCTTTCATGTTACAAATAAGTATATTTACCATTAAATTGATGAGGGGAGGACTTTGGGCCTAGTCTATAGCTAAGAACACCTGCTAAAGATCTGAGGAAACTTCGGTAAATTCCAGAAAAAGTTAATTTAAAAGCCACATAAACACAGATTAGGGACGGTCTAAGAAATATGTAATGAATATACCCTGCTTCAGCCTAAAAAATGTAACACAACAATCCTACTCTTAGGAATCTACCTTATAGAAACATCAGTCTGAGTGACTAAAGCTACATCTCTAGCACATTTAGAACAGCACTGTCTGTAAAAAGCAAAAAGGGACTGAAATTCCAATAGGGTTAGTTTTTCAAGGCAAATAAACTTTAACAGCAAACGCAGTTATGTATCAATAAAGAAAAAAAAGGCCACTTCACACCTTTAATTTACTTGGACCCTGCAGCATTTGAGTTTGTGACCCCTGCCATAAACAATCTCCCATTGTTAAGTTTCTCCCAAAATGCAGGGAGGATTTATAACTCAAGCTATTTAAGCAATTAAGGATAATAATATATTTGGATAAAAGCAATCTTCCAAGTTTACAGAAAATCAGAAATCTGAGGCATTTCACCCAGCTAATTCAAACTAAAAAGTTCAAATATGTATCTGAAATTACAGTAAAATTTCAGATTTCACTGAAATTTTTTTCTTTATTAATACATAACTGCATTTTTTATTATTTGCATAACACCTTGAAAGCAGATTATGGTCAAAAGTTGGAGAAAAGGATAATTTACTAAGACTTCAAGGAGTGTGTGAAATAATTTTGATGTCTAGAAGAATAGGGAAAACTGTGCTGACAGGAAGAGCTAGAATTTTATTAGCTATTTTAAACGCTGGACTATTTGCTCCGACCAGTCTCGATATAGCCATGCAAGCATTAGAAGGAAAAAAGACAAGAAGAGAAATTCCACACAGATTAATATGTGCGTTTCTGAAATGCTTTTTAAGTTCCATAAATAGAATATACTATAAACAGACCTCAAAGGAGGCAATGTTAACATACTGAAATCAAGCAGGAAGCCATGACAGCAAAGTGCAGAAACTGCACCTACTGAACACTGCCATTCAGTCTGTCACTTGGCCATGCAGTCTCCCAAGTGTGTGAATTCTAGAACACATCCACGAGTAGAGACGAAGCATTAGCTTTCTCAGCAAATCTCCTGAGGTTCCATAATTGCAATTTAGTATCACTTAAGTAACAAAAGAATTCCACTCAAAAAGTGACATCTTTTCCTTGAAAACTATTAAAGTAGTTAAATCATTTGTCCAGAGACTCCTGAGAGGTTTTACATAGGAGAACTCAGACAACTGAGACGACACACCAGTATGTGACAATTCAGTTCACATACCAACTTTTACAATATATGAATTCTCTGAGTTACCAAATTAAATCTCATCTAAAAGTCTCTGAATTTTAATTCTTCTTTCCCTTTGGTCCTACACCTATGACTTAGCTTAATTTTATCAGGACCATGACAGATTTTCTAAAACTAAGTAAGGGTTAGGTGACTACTTCTTCCCCCACCACAGAAAACAAACAAATGATGCCGTCATCCCGAAAATGAGCCCAAGTCTCACTGCAGAAATTCAACACCATCACATCCACAAATAACGCTGGGCTGAGAGGCTTAGCAGAGAAGAACCACAGCCAGAGTGCTCCAGGATTCAGAGCAAACAAAAGGCTAGAGGAAAAGAGATGCTCGGTAAATTCTCACAGCCTAGCATTAGCAGACTGACTACAACAACAGTCAGCCCAAGAGAACTTTCTGTGATGACATGAAATGACCCAAATGTTCTACATTACATGTGGCTACTGGGCAAACGAAACGTAGCTAGTGACAGTGAAGAACTGAAGTTTGAATGTTACTTAAAATTTAAACAGCCCCATGTGGCTAGTGGCTGCCATACTGGACAGGGCAGAGCTAAGGGTGAAAAGAATCTAGAGATTTTTTTTTTGACTCATACACTCAGTTCAACAATTACCAGTGCTGCCTACTGCACACTAGAGATCGAGCCGCTCTAAGGAGAGGGAGATGAATGACAGCCTCCCTGCCCTAAGGCAGGTTCAGATGAAGGAGACAGCCAGATAATTACGGTCCTTCTCAGTACAATGTCCTAACAAAGAAAGACATAAAAATGAAGGGGTCGAATAATCCTTCCTAAACGTTTATGTACTTAATAACAGAGCCTCAAAATCCATGAAGACTAAAAGAACTCCAAAGAGAAATAGGCAAATCCATGACAATATTTGTAGACTTCAACATTCCTCTCTTGGTAATCAACAGAACAAGCAGGTGTAAAATCAGCAAGGATAGAGAAGACCTTCACACTACAACCGACTTGACCTGACACTTATGGGACACTCTACCCCCAGCAGCAGAACACAGCTCCCTTCCAAGTACATGTGGAACATTCACCTAGACAAACAACATTTTAGGGCACAAAACAAACCTCTAAAAATGTTTTACAAAATTAAAGTCATACAAAGTATGCTCTCTGAACATATGAAATTAAATTAAAAATCAGTAACAGAAAGAAACCTAAGGACTTCCCTGGTGGTCCAGCGGTTAAGACTCCGTGCTCCCAATGCAGGGGGCCCAGGTTCAATTCCTGGTCAAGGAACTAGATTCCACGTGCATGCCGCAACTAAGAGTCCACATGCCACAACTAAGACCTGGTGCATCCAAATAAACATAAATATTAAAAAAGAAAGAAACCTAGAACATGCTCAAATATTTGGAAACTAAACAACAGATAAATGCACACGGTCCTGGGGGGTAGGGGAGAGGTAACAGAACTTAGTGCCACCTAAGGAAAAGGGAATGGTGACAAGACAAGCTGTAGGTGATGGATGGGTGACTAGGAGTTAATCAACACAGCAGTGAATAACTATGAGGTGTGTGAGGGGAACTTTTACAAAGAATTCAGTATTACTTGACAATCAAATACAAGGTGAAGTTAAATAAGTTGTGAATAAAAACAGAAACAAAGGAGATGTAGAAGTCAATTCAACCTCGACCACACCCCAACTAACCAATCTATCACTAAGACGTGTCATTCATTCTAAGCCCTAAATTATTTTTTGAATATTTCTCTCCAATGTACAAAATCTGTCAGCTGGTCTACTTCAACAGCCTAATTCCCTTCATCAATTCTTACCCCACTTCAATTCACTCTCTATTTTATAGTCGGAGGGACCATTTTTTTTAAAACTCCAATCTGATCACATCACTACCGACTTTAAAATCCTACATGGTTTTCCCTCCAGTCCGTTGCATGTGGTGATCCTACGGCCTAAGATCCTCTTTCCCCTCCCCTCCCCCAGCTGCTTCAATTTAAGCTCAATTGTCACCTCTTTAGGGAGGCCTTTTCTGACACCCCTCCCCACAGACAAAGTCTTTACTACTTGTCTTCCAAACACTTCTCTCACTGATACACACTGGCTTCCTTCCCTGCCGTATCAGGGCAGGGGCCGTATCTGCTTTATTCGTGGCTACATCCCAGAGAGTGCCTGGGACATAGCAGGTTCTCAACAGGTATTTTTTAAATAAATGAACAAATCAATGAAGCAACAGAAATTGAGGCTGGGAAAGGAAGCAAAAGCCAAGTCAGAACTATACACATACACTTAAGTACATAATCATTTTCCCACAGAAGATTTTTAAGAAAGGGCATAACATGGTCAGATTTGTCTCAGAGCAGAGCAGTATGTACATGGAAGACGGACGTGAGAAATGAAAGGAGGCCAGGCAAGCTGGTTCCTTAAGAGGCCAAGTAAAGGACAAAGAAGGCCTGATTTAGGTAACCATCAGCACAGATGGACAAGAGAGCTGAAGGTTAAAATTTAAGAGATATATAAGATGCAAACTTGGGACTTCCCTGGTAGTGCAGTGGTTGAGAGTCCACCTGCCAATGCAAGGGATACAGGTTCAATCCCTGGTCCAGGAGGATCCCACGTGCCTCGGAGCAGCTGAGCCCGTGCGCCACAACTACTGAGCCTGTGCTTTAGAGCTTATGAGGCACAACTACTGAGCCCAAGTGCTGCAACCACTGAAGCCCAAGTGCTTAGAGCCCGTGCTCTGCAGCAGGAGAAGCCACTGCAATGAGAAGCCCGTGCAGTGCAACAGAGTGGCCCCTGTTCACCACAACTAGAGAAAGCCCGCATGCAGCAACAAAGACCCAGTGCAGTAAGTAAATTAATTAATTAAAAAAAAAAAAGGATGTAAACGTCACAGGACCTGGTGACAAGCCTGCACATGGAGGGTGAGGCATAGGGAGGAGTTTGTTACTTCCTCACTTCTGACTTGGGCAATTCTGTGGGCAGTGTCAGTATTCACTAAGCAAGGAAATGGGAGGTTGGGAGCAGTCTCTAAAGTATGAATTCTACTTGGAACATGCTGAATTAGATGTGCCTACAGGACTTCCAAGTGGAGGGGTTCAAGAAGTATTTACTCGTCCATTAGTTAAAACACAGAAAAGAAACCATGACAACAGAGATTTGAGTGTCAGAGGTGACAGAAGCATTAAATCTTATTAGTAGTCAAAAAATGCAAATTCAAACAAGAGAGCCATTGAACGCAAAGATGGTTTAAAAATAACCAGTGCTGGTGAAATGGGCATTTTCATAGACTGCTGGTGGAAATATACTTATAATATTTATAATATAATGATACATATTTTATGTATAATATGTGTATTACATATTACCTAATATACATTACATAATATTTATAATATATTAGTAATACATAGTAAAAGCCTTAAAAAAAAAGTCAGGAATGTGAACCAAGATTTATCTAAAGGTTTAGTCACTACAGGTAATCACAGCAAACACAAACAGCTGGCCCTCATATCCATGGGTTCAACATCCGAAGATTTCAAGGGCCAACTGTACACCATTTTATATAAGAGTCTTGCACCTCAGTGGATTTCAGTATCATGGCGGCGGGGGGGGGGGGGGGGGGCCGTCCCAGTGGCCAATCGCCCATAGATACCAAGGAATGACTGTATAGTACAGCTTAACTATTTGGTAAAGCCTTAGGATAGACTCTTATGCAGCTATGAGAAGTCATTATATCACCCCCCTCCTATTCCAATAACTCCAGTACACCAAGCTAGATTATTTTTCAAAAAGCTCAGCTTTGGACTTCCTTTGGACTTCCTTGGCGCAGTGGTTAAGAATACACCTGCCGATGCAAGGGACCCAGGTTCGATCCCCGGTCCAGTAAGATTCCCCTGCCACGGAGCAACTAAGCCCGTGTGCCACAACTATTGAGCCTGTGCTCTAGAGCCCGCGAGCCACCACTATTGAGCCCATGTGCCGCAACTACTGAAGCCCGCATGCCTAGAGCCGGTGCTCTGCAACAAGAGAAGCCACAGCAATGAGAAGCCCACGCACCATAATGAAGAGTAGCCCCTGCTCTCTGCAACTAGAGAAAGCCCGTGTGCAGCAACAAAGACCCAACGCAGCCAATAAATAAACAAACAAATAAATAAATAAATTTACTTAAAAAAAAAAAGCTCAACCTTAGTTCCCTGACGAGGGATCGCACCTGTGCCCCCTGCAGAGGAAGTACAGAGCCCTAATCACTGAACCTCCAGGCAATTCCCAAAAAGCTCAGCTTTATCATGACATATTCCAGTTTTAAAACATTCAGTGACTCCACACTGCCTACTAAGTACAATTTCCTTAGACTCACATTTATTCAAATCGGACCAAAATACAATCCCC
The DNA here is from genome assembly GCF_030028045.1 of Hippopotamus amphibius kiboko. Lineage (NCBI taxonomy): Eukaryota > Metazoa > Chordata > Mammalia > Artiodactyla > Hippopotamidae > Hippopotamus > Hippopotamus amphibius. The sequence continues at coordinate 47,202,569 of NC_080202.1, read as the reverse complement.
ATTTCTCTACAGTCTTGTCTCCTGTACACTGAGACCACAAGTACGCAGTCCCTGAATGTGCACCTTCCTGTCATCTGTTACCTTTCACCTCCCCTTTTCTCTTCCTGTTCAACTTCTACCTAGAGAAATCCTACCCGACTTTCAAGAAATATCTCAAATTCAACCTTGTTCTTGACACCATTTCTGATCTCCCAAATATATAGAATATGACCTCTCTCCCTAATGTAATTCTGTTTTTCTTCCAGCACTTACCAAGCCTGCCCTATATTATTTTATATTTATGCACTGTTATTATTCCCTCTTGAAAGAATAAAGACCTGAGAGTAGGAACCATTTCTTATCCATCACTGGATCTCTGAAGGTTTTAACACAGTACCTTGCACTCTTGAATAAGTATTAGATAATTTATTTAACTGTTTTGTAAAGAAATACTTAATGAGACTTTATATATGAGAAATATGTAACATGAGCTTACATCCTTCTCCTTTCAACACTTGGTAAACTTACAACAAAGAAGTACAAAAGGTAAAAACATACTAAAACAAAGAGAAAAGAACCACAATGAGCTATCACCTTGGGACCTCCCTGGTAGCGCAGTGGTTAAGAACCCCCTGCCAACACAGGAGACACAGGTTCCATCCCTGGTCCGGGAAGATGCCACATGCCATGGAGCAACTAAGCCCGTGTGCCACAACTACTGAGTCCACATGCCACAACTACTGACGCCCACGTGCCTAAAGCCCGTGCTCCACAACAAGAGAAGCCATCGCACTGAGAAGCCCATGCACTACAACGAAGAGTAGCCCCCGCTCTCTGCAACTAGAGAAAGCCCGCATGCAGAGATGAAGACCCAATGCAGGCAATAAATAAATAAAAACAACTGTTGACACTTTGCTGATATTAACAGTTCAGAACTGTTTCTAAAAAAAAAAAATGAGATATCACCTCACACCTGTCATTACGGCTATTAACAAAAAGACAAGAAATAACAAGTGTTGGTGAGGTTGTGCAAAAAAGGAAGCGCTTGTCCACTGCTGGTAGGAATGTAAATTGGTGCAGCTACTATGGAAAACAGTAAGAAAGTTCCTCAAAAAATTTAAAATAGAATTACCATATGATCCAGCAATTCCACTTCTGGGTATGTATCCAAAGGAAAAGAATTCACTATCTCAAAAAGATATCTATTATATAATTGATATATGATTGAGTTATTTGCAGTGAGGTGGATGGACCCAGAGTCTGCCATACAGAGTGAAGTAACTCAGAAAGAGAAAAACAAACACCATATGCTGACACATATATATGGAATCTAGAAAAATGGTACTGATGAACCCAGTGGCAGGGCAGGAATAGAGATGCAGATGTAGAGAACGGACTTAGGACACAGGGTGGGAAGCGGAGGCTGGGACCAAGTGAGAGTAGCAATGACATATATACACTACCAAACGTAAAATAGACAGCTAGTGGGAAGCTGCTGCACAGCACAGGGAGATTGGCTCAATGCTTTGTGACAATCTAGAGAGGTGGGATAGGGAGGGTGGGAGGGAGCTTAAGAGGGAGGGGATATGGGGATATATGTATACATACAGCTGATTCATTTTGTTGTACAGCAGAAACTAACACAACATTGTAAAGCAATTATACTCCAATAAAGATGGGGGGGGAAAAGATCTACACCTCCATATTCATTGCAACATTATTTGTAATAACCAAGACATGAAACAACCTAAGCGTCCACTGATGAATGAATGCATAAAGAAAATGTGGTACACACACACACATGCACACACACGCGCACAAACATGCCCACACACAATATGGAATATCATTCAGCCATAAAAAAAGAAGGAAATCCTGCCACTTGTGAAAACATGGATGGACCCTGAGGGCATTTTGCCAAGTGAAATAAGTCAGACCAAAAAAGACAAATGTCATATGATCTCACTTATATGTGGATAAAAAGTTTATTTGTAACAATCATTTAAAAACCATTTTCTAGCTGACGGCTGTACAAAAATAGCACAGAATAGGATCTAGCTACAAAACAAGCCAACAAATAAGCTCAGAGACTCACTTACATGTGGAATCTAAAAAGCCAACAAACTAGCTCACAGATACAGAGAAGAGACTGATGGCTGCCAGAGGCAGGGAATAGGGGTTGGGCAAAATGGATGAAGGGGGTCAGAAGATACAAACTTCCAGCTAAAATATCAATATAAATAAGTTATGGGGATGTACTGTGTAACATAGTAACTATAGTTAAGAATGCTATATTGTATATTTGAGAGTTGCTAAGAGAGGAGATTTCAAAAGTTCTCATCACAAGAAAAAACATGTTTTTGTAACTATGTATGTTCACAGATGTTAACTAGACTTACTGTGGTGATCATTTGGCAATGTGCACAAATATCAAATTATTATGCTGTACACCTGCAACTAAGATAATGTTATATATGTCAATTATACCACACTTAAAAAAAAAAAAAAAAAAAAAGATGGCTCAGAGTTCCTAACAGGGAAATTCAGAGACGTGTGCCTACTCTAAGGTGTGAGCCCTAGCCACCTTCCCTCATCCAGCTTCCCAGGATATTGGTCACACGCCCTCAGACCCCTACTCCCAGCCCAAGGTGAAAGACTTAAGAAATCTTCCCTTAAGAAACCAAATAGGGACTTCCCTGGTGGCGCAATGGTTAAGAATCCGCCTGCCAACGCAGGGGACACGGGTTCAATCCCTGGTGCAGGAAGGTCCCACATGCCGCGGAGCAACTAAGCCCGTGTGCCACAACTGCTGAGCCCATGTGCTGCAAGTACTGAAGCCCAAGCACCTAGAGCCCGTGTTCTGCAACGAGAAGCCACCACAATGAGAAGCCCAAGCACCGCAATGAAGAGTAGCCCTCGCTCTCTGCAACTAGAGGAAGCCTGCGCACAGCAATGAAGACCCAACACAGCCCCCTAAAATTAATTTTTAAAAGACAAAAAAAAAGAAAAAGAAAAAGAAATCCAATAGACTCACAGTAGAAACATAACAGAGAAAACAAAAATATACAAAAACAGATACTGATATCTGGGGTTCCACTGCCCAATTACATCACAGTGAAACCCACCAGCTGACAAACCATGGCCACCCACAAAGTACCACCCAATGCTTCACTTCTGAATGTGAACAGCTGAGGATCACGAGGCATTTGAAAAAAGCACCCAATATCAAAGAATTAAACTAAAATATAAAAACGGCATCTGAGGAAACAAAAGAAACAGAAGAAAACTGGGGAAAAAACCCCCACAGTAAATGGCCTTAGAGAGATAAGTGAGGATGTTGCAACCAAGAAGAGAATGCTCTGAAAAAGGAACAGAGAAAGAGCTTTGGGAAATTATATACCACAAATAATTATTATGTTAGCTGAACTTTCCAAATTCATTAACAAGAAAACCATCCAATTAAAAATTGAGCAAAATATTTCAAAGACAATTCACCAATGACTTTCTTCACAGACAGCAAATAAGCATGTGAAAAGATGCTCGGCACTACTAACCATTAGGGAAATGCAAATTAAAACCATAATGAAACACACCATTACACACCTGTTAGAATGGCTGGAACCCTCATCCATTGCTGGTGAGAATGCAAATGTCTAACTGGAAATTCTTAAGTGGAAAACAGTTTGGCAGTTTCTTAGAAAGTTAAAATACGCAGCACACAACCCAGCAATTCCACTCCTAGTTATTTGACCAAGAATAATGAAAACTTATGTTTACACAAATATCCATTTCCAAAATCTAGAAACAACTCAAACGTTCTTGAGTTGGTGAATGGATAAACCAACTGTGGTATATTCATATAATGAAATACCTAGTCAGCAACAAAAAGGAATAAACTATTGATACAAGCAATATCTTGGATGAACCTCAAATGCATTATGCTAGGTAAAAGAAACCAGATTCAAAAGGCTACACAGGGTGCAATCCCATTTACATGATATCCAGGAAAGGGCAAAACTATAGGGACAGAAAACAGATCAGTGGTGGCCTGGGGTAAGGCGGAGGGGAAGGGGTTGACTACAGGAGCACAAAGGAATTTTCGGGAGGTGATGGAACTGTTCTATATTTCATGGTAGTGGTGGTTGCATGACTGTTATTTGCTAAAACTTAGAGTCAAAATTGTACACTAAAAAGGGTGAATTTTACTATATACGTAAGTTGTTCTTCAATAACTTTTCAATATTTATTTATTTATTTGGCTGAGTCTGGTCTTAGTTGCAGCATGCAGGATCTTTAGTTGCGGCATGTGGGATCTAATTCCCTGACCAAGGATTGAACCCAGACCCCCTGCACTGGGAGCTCAGAGTCTTAGCCACTGGACCACCAGGGAAGGCCCTTCAATAACTTTTTAAAATTATGAATAATGAGAACCATAAGATATTGTATCAATGAACAGGATGCTAGGAAAAAGGAACAGAGAAAACAGCTTTCAGAAATTAAATATCTGATAGCTGAAATAAAAACTGATTTAATGGAAAGCTTGGAAGAAAAAGAGAAAGAAACCTCTCAAACAGATAAAAAGAATTGAAAACGATAAGAAACTTCAAAAGATCAGTCTACAAGATCTAACATCTAAGTAACTAACTAGGAGTTTAAGAAAAGAACTGAGCAAATTTGGGGGAAAATTAGCAAATAATAAAGACATTTTTTCAGAACTAAAGAGTATGAGTCTGCAGATTAAAAGGGCCCACCAAGTACTCAGACATAATGAATGAAAAAGAGTCACATCAAGGGATATGCAGTCCCTGTAAAACTTCAGAATATTGGAGGACATGAAAAGAGCCTAAAAGCTTCAGAAAAGGGAAAAAAACAGGTCAGACATGAAGGAAGTAATCAGAATCACCCTTCTCTTCTCAACAGCAATATTTGATGCTGGAGCACAACAAAGCAAACCTTTCAAGTGAAACTGCTTATTTAAAATTTAGGATCCTACACCCAACCAAGCTATCTACCAACTATTAGGGTCGAAAGGGGCGTTTTCAGATATATAATGATTAAAAAAAACAAGTTTATTTCTCATGCACCTGCTCCTAGGAAGCAACTAGAGATTGTACTGAAAAAGGAAAGTAACCAAGGAGGCAGTAGGACCCAAGAAACAGAATCAACAGGGAAGCAGCAAAAAGAAGTTCCAGTGAGAGATTCAACAGACCTACAGAGCAACAAGTTCCAGTGAGAGTAGAAATGCTGAGGGCTGCAGAAGGGAGACGAGCCAGGGAATAAACGGAATTGTTAACATTTGAGAATTTGGAAAATAATAGGTGATAAGATATTTTATAGATTTGAAAGTGCACTAGGCCAGGTATGTAGAACACTAAGCAAGTGAAAAATAAGGTAATAACTCCAGAAAAATAGTTACAAAAATAATAGTACACTATTTGATTCAATTGTAAACAATATTTACATAGTTATAACAGTATACTTAATCCCTCATGATTTATATAAATATCATGCTAGAACCATAATGAGGATAAGGAGCAAGTAAGGAAAATTATAATAGGGCTAAATTTTCACCTACCATAACAAAGTTGAGAGCAATGTCTAAAATTGATATTATTTTAAAAGACTATGGTAAATACCAGAAGGGAAAAAAAACCAAAACAGCTGCAAGAACTGAAAGCCACTGGAAAGGTCTCAGGGTGGGAAGAGGTGCAACAGGGAACTGCTTTTGTTCACTGTGAGCCTTTAAAAACTTTGTAAATAACAGCATGCTACAGGGACTTCCCTGGTGGTCCACTGGCTAAGACTCCATGCTCCCAATGCATGGGGCCCAGGTTCCATCCCTGGTCAGGGAACTAGATCCCACATGCTGCAACTAAGAGTTCGCAGGACGCAACAAAAGATCCCGTGGGCTGCAAGTTACAGTTAATGGAATAAATATATATATATACACATACACACACATACATACATATGTAGTAACATGTCCAGTGGGTATTTTTGATTGGTGGGATTACAGATGATTTTTGTTTTCATCTTTATATTATATGTATTTTCCCAAAGGAGTAAATCTGCACTATTTTTAAATTTTTCATTGCAGTTTTTAAAAACAACTTGAGAATAGATGAGATCTCAGGGGAAGGAGGGAGACATTGAGAGGGCCAGGGGCTGGTTTGAAAACCTGGAAAACTGGTGTTTAAGGAACAGGCAGAGGAAAATGGCATGGAAGAGAGGAACTACCAGAGAGCTGGAATTATCAAGAACACTTTTTCTGCTTTAACTGACCCTTGTAAATAACTGAAGTAAATGTATTATTTATTATATTTCTAGAATAAATCAGATGTTAGGTAAACTAAATGTTTTTAATGGGTAAGTTAAACATTTAGTAATTCTCTTAAAGGTGGGAAAATAAAGCTCTATTTTAATTTACATTTTTACTTAAATGTGGTCCTTAAAATATTTTCATATCTTGCAAGTCAGTTGACAGCTTTCGACAGAATAAAATACCACCTCACTACATTCTAAGGATGGTCCCTATATCTTTACAGAATCTCCACTTTCAGTTCAGGAACAAATCAACAGACAATAACAGCTACTATTTACTGAATCTTCACCATGTACCAGGCACTGGTCTAGGCGCTTCACACGCATTAAACCATTCAGCCCTAACAATACCTGAACGATATCTCCATTTTACAAGGGAGGAAAGTGAGGTACAAAGAGCTGAGCAAAATGCCCATCATCACAGAGCCCAGATTCAAACCCATGAGGACTGGTTCCAGATCCTTCACTCCTTAAGTTTCTGCACTACATGCTACCTCACTAGATCCTTGACATTCATGAAAGATTTATCTAGAATCCTGAGATTCTCGTGTACCAAGATAGCTTAAGACTATAGTGGGCTCACATATGTGGGTGCCTCTGAAGCCTGCCACACGTCCTCACACCAACTGCGCGGAAATACGACTCCACTTACACTGCGCCTTCTCTGACAGACCCTGGAATAAATTCTCCAAGCTGACCTAAAGCAATCCAAAAATCATAGATATTTTTGAAGACTTACAAACCAGCTCTCATTCATCCTAAGAGAACTGTTTTAAAACTATTGTAATGAACAAAATAAGTCTGGTTAAAATGATTCTATTAGGGACTTCCCTGGTGGCACAGTGGTTGGGAGTCCTCCTGCCAATGCAGGGGACATGGGTTCAATCCCTGGGCCGGGAGGATCCCACATACTTCGAAGCAATTGAGCCCATGTGCCACAACTACTGAGCCCATGTGCTGCAACTACTGAAGCCTGCGTGCCTAGAGCCCGTGCTCCACAACAAGAGAGGCCACTGCAATGAGAAGCCTATGCACTGCAAGGAAGAGCAGCCCCTGCTCACCACAACTAGAGAAAGCCCGCGTACAGCAATGAAGACCCAATGTAGCCAATAAATAAATAAATAAATAAATTTATTTTTAAAAAGTGATTCTATTAAAATTGTATTTGTAACAATCCAGCTATTCCACTCCTAGGATATACCCAAGAGAAATGAACACATCTTGTCCAGACAGAAACCTATACACAAAGGTCAGCAGCGGTATTATTCACAATAGCCAAAAAGTGGAAACAATTCAAATGTCCATGAAGTGATGAATGGATGAGCACAATGTGGTATCTCCATATAACGAATATCATTTAAATATCGTGCTGTCATATGCTCCAAGATCCATGAACCTTGAAAGCATTACGCTAAGTGAAAGAAGCCACATGTACAATTCCTTTCATGAGAAAGTTCCAAAAGAGATAAATCAACAGAGAATGAAAGTACTGGTCGCCAGGGGATGGAGAGAACAGGGAGTGACTGCTATGGATACAGGTTTCTTGCTGGGGTGATAAAAATGTTCTGGAATTAGGTAGGGGTGATATATTCTCAACTCTGTGAATATACTAAAAACCACTGAAGAATACACTTTTTTTAAAGTGTGAATTTTATGGTACGTATACTATATCTCAATAAAGCTTCTATTTTAAAAATGCAAATACTGGACCACCAGGGAATTCCCAATTTTTTTGTATTTTTTTAAAATGCAATTTTTGAAACATATTGCTTGAAAATAATTCAGTAATTTAGATGTCCAATGTTAGCGCTTACTGTTACTATTTTTAAAAATCATCCAGCAATCAAAAAATACCTGAGTAAAGTAACTTAGTATCTAGAAAAATATATAAAACAAAACAATTAAAACATTATATTTAGCTATACGCATCTTAATACTATCTGTATGATTTTACTGTCAAACTTTTAAAGTGCATTTTGTAAGTTTGTCTTTTTTTAAAAGAAATGTTCTGCCTCCTGAGGCTTAACATTTTAAAGAACTGAAAGCATGAAAAAAATCAGAATAATGAGGGTCGCTGCTAAACTAGTGCTAAATTATGAAGATGAGGCTATAACTGCTATAAGCAGGCATTCAAAGAGAAGAGAGGACTTCCCTGGTGAGCCCGTGGTTAAGACCCCGCAATTCTACTGCAGGGGGCGCAGGTTCATTCCTGGTCGGAGGGAACTAAGATCCTACATGCTGCGGCCAAAAAAAGAAAAAGAAAGAGATAGAGAGAGAGAAGAGAGACCAAGGTGAGCAACAGTACTCTGGGAAGACTTCTAGGAAGAGACCACCAGAGTGTGGCTAAGAAGCAGGGAAGGAAAAATCTATCCAACAAAAAGAGGGCATATGCTAGGATCTGCTCCTGTCTCTGTCACCCAGACTACAGGTATGCCACCACTACCACCACCTTCTCACCCCTGCCCCTCCCCCCACCAAGGATCTGCAGTCACAGGGAGGACAGGGGGTCTTGAAGAGAGGGAAGACAGACCTAACAGAAGAGACCAGAGCTCCTGGCCTCAATATCCCCAATCCTGCTGCACACACACATTTCAATACCCAGCTCCACTTCCAAATACACACCAGAAGAGCACTGAGCATGAGCTCCACACAGACCATCTATTATTGCACATCTTGGACACACCTCTCTAATACCCACAGAGCACGTTGTCCAACTTTTTAATAACTCTTTGGCGCCCTCATTTTCTCTCTTTTAATTCTCATGTTTAACCTCTTCAGGTACTAATACCTAAAAACAGATCTCTTACAGAGGCATATCTGATGCATTCTTCTGTCTAAACTTCTGATGCTCTCCAGGCCTGGAGAATTGTGAAGAACTTCCTAAATTGATCTTACCATCCCGGGCTACAAAACCCATCCAGATCCCCACCAGTTATCTGTCCTCTTCCAATCCATCCTGCACAACAGAAGCAATGCCAAACTTCCGGACGTCCCACTGAAATCATATTCCGCTTGTTTCCAGATCTTCGGATCGATCCCCAATACCCACAAATGAAACAGATCTGAGATAGACTTGGGGGGAGGGGAGGCGGCTTCAGAAATCATCTCTTCCGTTAATTCTCTCAATCTGGGGGGAAAGAGCTGGCTGCATCGGTGATTTAACAGCATCCATGGTTTGATCTGGTTTTGTTTCATGCTCCTCATGGTGCTCTTGGGAATACAGCGTATCCCTTGAGTGTTCCAGGAGTGAAAAATGACTGAGGATCATTGATCTAGCCCAATCCTTACCCTACAGATGAGGGAGAGAGGAGAAATGCTATAGCCTGGTTCTCTAAGTACTGCCCAACAATGGTGCTTTACTTTTTTTAAGTTCCTATTCACATTCTCAGGCTCTTGCTAAATAAACCAGGTTACTTTTAGCGTGTACTGCCTACACTCTAAAATCAGTGCCTTGGTTCATGCTGCTCCCTCCCTTCCTCTGTCCATCCTCACTATCCACAAGCCCAGGCAGGAAGCATCTGCCCACACCAACTCCCCCAAATAGGGTATGATCCCGCCCTCCTTTACATCTCCACTGCACTTTGTACCTCACTTGTGGCAATCAAGAATTGCAAGTATACTGAAAAGATATTTGGTTGACACCTGTGAGAATAAACACTGCTAACTGGTAACAAATTCTGCTTCACATAATCTACAGTTGATTCACGGCACCTATGCCACTGATCTCCACTGTCATAATCCTTAGAGGACATAAATCACTAACTCTTCCAAGACAACACCAGGGCTTTTGCTTTCTGAAGTCATCGGAAGTTCCAAATTTCAAATACCACCTAGGTATTCCCGGAAGTCCCACACAAGTTAAATCTAAGAACTATTCCGTTTAAAGTCTGATTTAACTTTTTTAAATTAGCAAATGCTTGATTTCAAGGTGCTGTCAGAATTTTAGCAAACGCCTATTCAAAACAGATTTTCTATACAATCCTTCTCAATGTACTGGCAACGTATGTCAAAAACCTACAGGCTGAAATATCTCTAAATTTTAACAATAAAAATAAAAGCCTTATTCAACTAAATGCTTTGAACTTAAGCAAAACTAGATGATTTCAACTTTGTATTAATAAGTTGTCATCTCTATAGTAATATCTGTCACGTGAGTACCTTATGTACCCATTTAAAATTTTTCTCCATGAAGAGAAAAACATTTCACCTCCAGTGAATAAACTTTTTAAAATCTATGGCTTTAGAAAATTAAGCTGGTAACATCAACCAATGTCTTCGCATCAACAGTTATATTACCTACAAAGTACTCAACATATGAACAGATGAATGAGTAATGTCTTATACTAGGAATTGAATATGTTAGTACTTAAGCCAACATTCTAGTTTACAAAGGCAATCAGCTTATTCTAAATTACCAATAAAGTATATTCCTCTTTTAGCCCCGACAATACAGCTGGATTCAAATCCACCAAACACATTTATTTATGAGCTTTGGGGATATTTTAAACCATTCCTTGAACATTTTTCCTTCCAAAGCATACACACACACACACACATTTACCTAAAAGCACAGACAATAAAACTAACGAAACAAGTGATTAGCTTAAACAACTCACTGTCATGCATTGTTATTCTAGGCAAGTGGATGTATCCGAAAAGTATAGAATGCAAAATGTATCATCCCTTTTAGGATAATCTTGAGAAATAATGTTTCAAAAAGTAAAACATCTAATCTAACAAGTTAACACTATATCCAATAAAGACAGGAGAATGCCTGGCAAGCAATTTGAAACAGCAGCTCAAAACACACTAACTCTGCTACTGAAAACATTCGCTGGTCAAACTATCAAAATCTAATTAGACCAACTTTTAGTTTCCCAAATCCAAAATATTTAGGAATTATGGCACCCACTGTAGACTTAGCCCGGCTTCACCTATTATGAGTTCCCACCTACTAACAATCATCTGTCCAACCTTTAATGAGCACCTGCTGTGTGCGAGACACTGTACTAGGAACTGCAGGGTGTATAAGATTAATAGAAGGATATACAATCCTTAATTTCACATATAGATAGGACAAGCATACACAAGGTGGACTACGAATGTCATCAGGAAAAACAAAACGCCATGGCGCTACATGAAAATACAAGCATCTTTTTAAAAAAGGAAACCTAACCACAAATTGTAATTTAACTCAGCATATACACGGCTCTCAACCCTAAATGCTATTTGCTAGGCCTTCAAAAAGAAGTTAAAGTTAGCTGAACCACCCTGCTAAAATGCCTTACTTAGCTCTGTCTAACCTGAGAAAACTTCCTCCAATAGAGTAATTCACTCTCCACAGGTCAAAGCCATTCTGGGCTCTTGGTAGAAAAGACCACATGCGATTTCTTAAGGTAAAAACTATTACTATAACAGATGTACTAAAATCAAGGTGGCAAGAAATGAAGAATAGTGTGTAGCCGCTCCTACATACAAGATACAAAGATTTGACAGTTTGATTCATTCCCTTCATTCTCCTGCCAGCTCTCCCCCAACCCCACCCCAAAGACAGGCACATATTCTTACTGTCAGGCAAAAGAAATTATCTTTTTCATTTGCTGTTAGGACAATCTAAATGGGTTTACATCTGACTTAATACTCACACTCTTCCATGAGTATTTAAGCATTTATAAAAAAACAGAAACATTTAAATTTCACCACTTCTACTATCCTAGTCTCTTTTAAAAACAAGTGACACACCTTAAACACTTTGTTAAGATCCTATTCCCTCATGAACTTTACTTTGTAAATGCTCTGAAAACTGGATTCTAATTGAGTTAATCCAGATTAACAAAAACATAAAAGAAAAATTTTGTTGATTATTACCATAAATTGTTTTTTTTCACAATTTAGTAAGCCTCAACTATGCATTTAATACAAAGCAGCCATTGTGTGTGTATGTGAGTGTTTTTTAAATAAACAAAATGCATCTCAGCACCAGCCTAGAGAAACTCGCTGACAAAATAGGAGAGGAGTCACCATGGAGAAATTCACTTACAGATCAGGGTCCAGGACTATTATTGTCAGAAACAGAATGAAAAGAAAGTCATTTTGCAATAAATCTCCCTATACTTCTGCTGTGTGACTTGGAAGCTAGTCCAAAAGTTCATCTTCAGCAATTACGCCTGCATGATCAACTATACGTCTTGCAACAGGTGACAGGAAACTGCATTTCTCAGGCAAAGGGATCAAATTAGTTAAGACGCATGTTCCTGTGGTCTCTTACTTTTATTTTGCATTTTACCAAAATGATTTCCAATCAGATGAAATGCTGAAATTGCTTTGGTTTCCTTTGGTTTTTCTGCTTTGCTTTTTAATCAGCCATTTACCAGCAACTGTTGCACGAGCCCATTAGCACTCAAGAATAAAAACAAACACACAGGACCAGATAAGGCTCCCCTACTAACCCAACCGATCCATTTCCTTAAGACACTCTGAAAACCACACAGCTCGGGGTGTGAAGAGAAGCATGTTTTGTGTGTGTGTGGATGGCACAATCTGTCTAAATCCTCAATTCCCTTTTTAGGAACAGATATAGAATAAAAATCGAAAAGAAACCACATTAGAAATGCAAAGAGGTTTGCAAAAACAAGAGGCTTCTTTCATTCCAAAAAACCAAACCAAAACAAGGGGAGAAAAATGAATGCAATGGATATGCGTGTGCCAAAGTTTCAACCCTGCCCGGTGGAGACACTGCACTGGCACAAATTTTTAAGAGGAAAAAGAGGGGGTTGGGGGGAGAGGGGGGGAGAGAGAGAGAGAGAGAGAGAGAGCGCGAGTGTGTGGCCTGCGAACTGCAACAATGCAATCTCCATTTTGAACAATGCGCCTCTTTCCTCTTGTAAATCTAGTTTTTTGCCACTTGATGTGCCGTCGCGTTTCCCCTCGGTTTAGGGGGGAGGTGGGCGTGGGGGGGAGACCAGAGAGGGAGTGAGCGAGGGGGGAGGGGGAGGAGGTGGGGAAGGAGTCTGCAGCGACTGGGCTGGGTGGGTACCTGGAGTGCTGCTATAGGTGCTATGGCTCCTGAAGCTGCTTTCCGTGCAGTAGCTGGCGTCGTCGTCGTCGTCGTCTTCCATCTCCTCCGGATAATCGGAGTCATCGTCGTCCTCTTCCATCTCATCCTCCTCGTCGTCCTCGGAATCCTGGGTCTCCTCGGCGTCGCCGTCCTCCTCCTCCTCCTCCTCGGAGACCATGTCCTCCTCCTCCTCCTCCTCCTCGCTCTCGTGGTCATCGTACACCACTTTGTTGACGGCCCTCCGGGCCGGGGTGGTCCGGGCCAGGTGGCCGCCGCCGCCCCCGCCCCCCGTCCTGCCGCCCCCGCCTCCTCGCCCCCCCCGGCCCGGGGCGCTGGTGCTGGGGGGGGCCGGCGGCGGCGGCGGCGGCGGCGGCGGCTTCCTCCGGCTACTGCTGCCCCCCCTGGGCGAGCTCAGCCGCGTCTTGGGCGCCACCTCAGCCTGGGCGGCGGCCCACCTGCCCCGGCTGCTGCCGCGGTGCCGCGAGCGGAGCCCCCCGATGGGTCCGGACGTGGGCGGCGGCGGCGGCGGCGGCGGCGGGGCCGGGGCGCAGCGCTCCGCAGCGGGAGCCGCGGGCTGCTTGGGCGGCCTGCCCCGCCGGCCCCTCATGTTGGAGCCGAGGCGGGCGGGGGGGGGGGGGGGGGAGAAGGGAAAGCGGAGGGGGGAGGGGCGGGCTGAGGGGCGGCGGGGGGGTGCGCCGGGGCCGGGTGGGGAGGCCCGCGGGGCCGGGCGGGAGGGGCCCGGCCGGCGGAAGCGGGTGGAGGGAGAAGGCTCAATCCGAATTGCTGGGGGCCCACTCCGGATCGCCTTCAGCCGCCATCTTGTTTCTTCCCTCTCGCTCGGTGACTGGGGGAACCGACAGCGGCCGCAGGCCCGGAGCGCGGTCACGTGAGCTGCGCCGCCGACGAGCTTGGGACGGAGCGAGGCCGCGCGGCGGCCGCTAGGGGGAGCGCGGGAGCGCCGGGTCGGGGGCGGGGAGCCCCGGGCGCCTCCGCGCGGCTTGGCTGGACCGCAGCCGCCAGCGACGCTGGGGAGAGGGTCGCTCCCTCGCGAGGTGTCCCGGGTCGAAGGCCTCGGGAACCGGCTGCCGAGCCTGAGCTCATGGTCCTCCTTCCCCCGTCTCCCCTTCCCCGGCTCCGAGGCGAGGGCAGGGAAGCCCCCAAATTCGTCCCCCTCTTGCCCCCGTGGGGAAAGTGATGCTGAAAGAGCCAGAGAGGGTATATCGCGCAGGGGGCGACTCCAGCGACCGAGGGGGCAGGGCAGCGCCAGCGAAGGAGGGAAATTACCTGGGGGCGGGGACACGAACCCCCAGAAATGTGAAACTTCGAAGACTTGGCTCTAGAGAGTCCTGAAAGTGATCCCAATGACAACTGCTCAGGGGCTGTGCCAGCAGCCACGCCCGAAGCTGCCAGCCCCGGAGGGAGGGTCGCTCTGAGACTCTTGGGATAAAATCCCCACCCAGAAAGCCATCGATAAACTTCAGAACAATTCAGGTCTCCTCCACCTTTCCCAGTGTCCCAGCCAGAAACTTGACCACCTCAGAAACAACTTTTCTATTTGCTGTAGAAAGGATAACTTCCCGCCTGATACCTACTTAGCAATGTTGTGTGTTTGTGTCATCAGGAAATAATTTTAATCTCTTTACCTGACAAGTAACAAAACCCAGGGCACGAATCATAATGATGAAATTTTAGGCATCCCCCAGAGCAAAGCAGGGAGACTCAACTCGCAGTGGTCTGGGGCTAGGAGCAGGGTTTTATAAACGTATTAATGTTTATGGAAGCATGTGACCACCGAAAAGTGATTTAAGGAAAAATAGTTAACAGGATTCTGTCCACCAAGTGGCTTATTATAACGGAGTTAGAAGGATAGAATGCACATGTGAAATGAAAACGAACATACAAGCATTAATTGCCAGATTCATTTATTCAATATAGTTCCATTGAGCAGCAAGGGTGGCAAACATATGCCTTCAGGGACCAAGTGACTAATGAAAGTAAATCAAGTGGGCAAGGTGAGGACTTTGGCAGATGGAAGTGCCTGTTTTGTTTAAGGAGGGCAGCTTTGGGAATGTGGGCCTAAAACGGCCAGATCTTCAAATTTCTCAAGAGAAGGTGGAAATGTACATTTCACATGAAATCTTTTGGTTTTTAAACGTTAGCAACTGTCAGTTTAAAAAAAAGAAACAACACTTCAGATTGATCCAAATTAATGCGGTTCAGTAAAGCAATTAAACTCCAATAAAGATGGGGAAAAAAATTAATGCAGTTCAGATATAGCCCAGAATCTACAAGTTTGCAACCTGTATCCTGCACTAAAGTACAATACTATGCACTTAGAAAGATATTAAAAATGGTGATAGCCTTCAGAGTTTACAATCTAATAACAGAGGAAACCTACTTTAAAATAGGTTCTTGGGCTTTCCTGGTGGCGCAGTGGTTAAAAATCTGCCTGCCAACGTAGGGCACACAGGTTCAATCCCTGCTCCGGGAAGATCCCACGTGCCGCAAAGCAGCTAAGCCTGTGCACCACAAGTACTGAACCTGCACTCCAGAGCCCAAGAGCCACAACTATTGAGCCCATGTGCCACAACTGCTAAAGCCAGGCGCTTAGAGCTAGAGCCCATGCTTCACGACAAGAAAAGACACCACAATGAGAAGCCTGCACACCACAACGAAGAGTAGCCCCTGCTTGCGCAACTAGAGAAAGCCTGTGCTCAGCAACGAAGACACAACACAGCCAATAAATAAAATAAAAATAAATAAATTATTATTTTTAAATTTAAAATAAATAATTATTTTTAAATTTAAAATAAATAAATAATAAAAAAATAAAATAAATAAATAATAACTAAAATAAGTTCTCATTAGGTATTATAAGTGATCTAGAGATGATTTAAAGTATATGGGAGAATGTGTGTAGGTTATATGCAAATACTATGCCAATTTATATAAGGGAATTTAGCATGCTTGGGTTTTGCTATCTGGGGGTGGGAGGGTGCCAGGAGAGCTGTCCTGGAACCATTTCCCCTGAGGATACCCAGGAACCTTTGTGAATAGAATCCAAGCTCTCAACTCTTGTCCTCCAGCCAGCTCAGTAGGCATGAATTCCCTGGGTCATTCCACTATTCCTTAAAGCCAGCTGCTTCTGGTTGTTGGGGTCCATGATGGGGCTTGTGAATCTGATAGGAGAGCCAGTTTCTTTACTTATTTCACTGTAAAGTTAATTCCTTGGTCAGATGCTGTTACGGACTAAATGTTTGTGTCTCCACAAAATTCATAAGATGAAATCCTCCCCCTAATGTGATGTATTAGGCGATGGGGCCTTTGAGAGGTACTTAGGATTAGATGAGATCATGAGGGTGGAGCCCTCATGAATGGGATTAGTGCCCTTATAAGATTATGAGAGAGCCTGCTTCCCATCTCTGCTCTCCTCTATGTGAGGATGTAATGAGAAGTCGGTAGTCTGCTCTCACTAGAACCCAATTACATTGGCATCCTGATCTCAGACGTCCAGCTTCCAGATTGTGAGAAATAAATTTCTATTGTCTATAAGCTCACAGGCTATGAGAATTTGTGATAGCAGCCTGAACTAAGATGCCATGATGTATAAGATACCATGATATTCAGATATTCAGTAAACCCACTTAGGATGAGGATGGTAAAGGTGTGGCTGGCAGGAAAAGGAAATCCATATTCAGTATAAACCTCTTCCCAATGAGGTTGACTCACTGAATCACCATGACAAAAATAATACATGATAATGATTCCTTCTAAAATGGGCATTCTGGGACTTCCCTGGCAGTCCAGTGGTTAAGACTCCATGTTTCCACTTCACCCACAGGTTTGATCCCTGGCTAGGGAACTAAGATCCCGCATGCCACATGGTACAGCCAAAAATAAAATAAGATAAAATAAAATGGGCACTCTGAAGTGGCAACAGACAGATCAGCCTTGCCGAGGAGAAGCCCGTGATGAGCTCATGACACCAGTAAGTAGGCGCTGGGTTGACTAGGGAAAGGTCTTCATCCACCTGACCCATTATCCTGTTCACTAATTTATTGAAGTTTCTTTAGCAGTGGGGATGTTTTGATAAATATTCATGTAGGATCCAAGTACTCTCGCTTTCTATGTCTATTCTGAGAGGTTCATCTACATCTACCACCTCTCTCCCAAGCCCCCTTGTCACCAGTCTAAGTCCTTACCCACCTGGCCCATGAATTAGTATAGAGTCTTTCTCAGGGCAAAGAGAACCACAAGAAAATAGCTCAAAGCTCTGCCTAATGGGAAGACTTCCTTTTGCCACTTCCAAGACCATTTTCAAGACCACCTCCAAGTGCAGCTGGAACACCTTAGCAGTCCACTCCCAGCTGATACCATCTGTTAAACCAAGCTCAAATATCTTCCTTAGTCAACCTAGTCACAGGAGTTATCCATAAAGCCATGGTGTGAATTGAGGGAGGAGTGGTAAAAATGGGAATACATATGCAGGCATACCTCATTTTCTTGTGCTTCGCTTTACTGTGCTCTGCAGATACTGTGGGGTTTTTTTTGTTTGTCTGTTTTTTATAAATTGGAGGCCAATGTGGCAAGTAGCTGGCGTGTCAGCTCCCATAAAGTGAAGGGTTCCTTCAATCTGAGAGAGGATGTAGGTTGGGTGATATACGACACAGAGAGAAAGTGAACGTGAGTTGACTTGGACTTGGGTAACTTGGAGAATGATGTATCACAGACCTATAGTTAAGACTCAGAAAGTCAGCACAGGAGTTGGTTTAGGAAGGAAGTGATTAGCTCTGTGACCTTAAACGAGTCACCCCGATTGGGCCCCAGTTTCCTCACAAATAAGTTAAGGGGGCCGGGTTAGATCTGTACTTTCCAACCCTTTCACATTATAGCACCCAATGAAAATTAGAGGAGCTTACTGAGTGTGATAAAATGTTTACTTTATAGAATATGATTATAATAAAAATTTAAATTAAATGCACAGCATTACAGAAGATATTAAGTAGTGAATGTTAACACTTTTCAAAAAGTTATTTTTATTAAATGAGAAAATTGAACTTGAATCCTAGTACCTAATTTTAAATTCTCAGCTTTGTGTTTTAAATAGCTCATTCCTGATTAAGACTCTTGAACAGTGATCTCTTTAAATGACAAGAAACTGTACAGCAGTAGGTGATACAAAGAAATTTAAACCATCTTTTATAACAATTCAAACATTTACAACAGTAGAAATTATATTTAAGTTATGTTTAATGCTCTTCCTTTTCTTTCATTGACAAATGTGCTTATAAAATTTCTTGTGGATTTTTGATCCAATCAGACTTGTTCATAGCTGGTATTTCAAAACAATGATGAAGCCCTAGTTTACACAATTAGAATAGTCACTTCACAGTTTGGGCATCGGCCACAAATAGACAACATTATCCAACATAAAAGTATGTGAAGATGGAGTTTCTGAGCTGCCTGCACCAGAACCACCACCACACACACTCACTCATTCACAACTCCCCGCCCACTGGGTTACTCCCTATATTCCTTGGGCACCTGGGACACAAACTCCTCCAGCATCTCTGTGTAGGCAACAATGTGCCCTGCATCTGGCTGCCGATGGTGACCTCTTGCTCACTTTCAGACCCCGCCCTCCTCTCTTACAGCCATCAGAGGGTGAGGCCATAGTGAACAGGGGCGACTGGTCCAGAGGCTCCAGCCACTGTGGGGCTGGGAGTATGAACATCTCCCCCCTGCCCATAACCTCATTCACTGTGCACTAGTGTGTGTCACAGCTCCCTGGTTCAGCAGGTCTGGACTAGATAATCTCTATGGTTCCTTAAATGCTAGCATCTATGAGTATGATCCTGAGATGCTTCTTATTTAGGTAGGCTGGATTTGGCTTACTGCTGGGAAAATGAGGTAGAAATGTCTAGGAGACAATTTGAAATGTGGACCAGAGCTCTAGTGAAATTAAAACTAGTGGTATGATTTGGAGCCAGCCTCATTGAGATGAAAATGGCAGCCACATGGATAAATCACACTACTATGAAAGACAGTGCAGAGAGAAAAAACAGCACCTCATATAGACCTTGGAGAATCATTTACATTTCAGAGACAGAAGAACAGGAAGAGAAGTCTATTCGATGACGTAGAGAATGTTCAGTCAGTATTGGCTTTGGGGTAAGGCATAGTCAAAAGGAAATGAAGGGCTGATTGAGGAAACTGTGCCCCAGACCTGCGAACCTCAAATCCTACTTTTCCTCAATCTCTTTGACAAATCCCCTCAGTTTCTTTTGTGGACTTGTCACCCTCCAGCTACTGGCTCTAAAGTTATTACCCTCAAGCTTCCATCCTACTTATACATCCCCAGGACCCTCTCCTGTGACTTCAGTTGCCACCCAATGAGCTCATGTTTCCAAAACCAGCATCTCTTGTCCCGATCTGTGCTCTGATCACCTGTTTCTCAAGCAATCATTTGATTAGTTTTCTTACTTCCCTGGTACCAGAGATAAAAGCCGTCTGAATTAAAAACAAATATTCTAAAAACAAAAACAAATATTCTGCTCACTCATCAGTCTTTATTTAGGGAAGGAACACAGCCTGGCTCCAGCTGAGAAAACAAACGCCATTTGGGACCTAAAATGTTTGCATCTTTGGAAGTATTCCGCGCAGTGAGATAGGTCGCCAACTTATCCCAATTTGCCAAGAACTTTCCCAGTTTTAGCCTGAGTCTTGCATCCCAGGAAACCTCTTGCATCCGGGCAAACCCAGTGATTGGTCAGCCTCCACAGAGGTGTGCACCATGAAGTACTGGCGAGGGCAAAGGTCTGAGAAGAGTGGCTGTGTCTATAAGTACAGATATTTTATGAATGTTGGGGTGGCAGGGGGAAGCAGATATGCTCTAACTACTCCCTGGGGCCCCCAGAACATTTGCAAAGATCCGCAGGAGCAGGTGGGAGCAATGAGGCAGAGAAATTTGGGTACAAGGTGAATGTGGCCTCATTTAAACCCACAGGCTGGAGGGGCCTGGGGACTTTTGGAATATAATTACATAGCCAAGATGACCCCACATACACAGTTTTGTCTCGGGCTTTTGTATCTGTAATTCTATAATACAGTCTCCCAATTTAATGGCTGCATAATATTCCAGGAGGATTTTGAGTTTATTTCAATGTTTTTCCTATTACAAATAACACTTCATGAATATCTTTGTGCTAAAAGGTTTTTGTATTAAAATTTTTCTCAACAGTAATTAAAAATTATCATTGATGGAGTGTATGCATTTTGAGATATTATCTCATTTAATCCTCTATATTAAAGCACCACACTGGAGTAGATATTATTTTCTTTAGGTAGGAACTGGAGCCCAGGGCCATGTCATTTGCCCATAGCTAGAGCATGATGGAGCCAGGACTCGAAACCAGCACCACTACACGTCTTTTAAAATATGATGATGAGAAATTTTTATTAGTTCAGGGCCCGCGTTGTCACTTGCCCAGGTTTGCTCTACTGAGCCTCCCCGAGCCTCACATCGCATCTCTCTATTTCTGGTTGTATGCGTTGCTCGAGTCATCACGTGTGTCTCTTTTGCATTTCTCCCACTGTGTTGTATTTACTTGTTTACACATCTGTTCCACCTGCAAGTGGCGGGAGCCCGCCAAGGGTAGAAATGCGTCTTATTCACCTCCTAGCAGAATGGGGTAGAGACGAGAGATTTGTTGTTGAATGTGCAAAAGGAGACTAGGAGACTTAAGTAGCTGAAGAGTGAAGGATTATTACAGGATTGAAGGAACTGGAACAATTTGTTGGATGAGGGCTGACGGTCTTGTACGTACTCAGAGAAGGTGACATCATCAGAGGCCAGGGAGGAAGGACTTGATCCAGGCGGACCAGCTGCTCTGGACTGTGGGACTGCAGGAAGCAAATTTAGGGGGGTAGGAATGTCACGGATGCCGTCACCTACTCACTCACTGAGTATTTACTGAGCACCTACTATATGCTTGAAGTACATGCAATGCTACTTTGGGTGGGGTGGGGAGGGAAGGCTTCTGTGAGGAGGTGACATTCTAGTTCAAATCTGGACATTAAAGAAGCCATCTAGTAACAATCCGAAGAAGAACATTCTGGATAGAGTGGACCCAGCATGTTCAGAAACAGTAAGACTACATGGTGAATTCCCTGGTGGTCCAGTGATTAAGACTCTGCGCTTCCACTGCAGGCGGCACAGGTTCCATCCCTGGTCAGGTAACTAAGATCCCACATGCCACGTAGTGTGGCCAGAAAAACCCAAACAAAACAAAACACTAAATGTGTTGAGCAAATCTGTAATCCAGGGCAGGTTTCTTGACCTCTCTTTTGTCACATGTACAATGGGAATGATGACCACTGTACCCATCTCATAGGGTTGCTATGCGTATTAAATAAAAGAACGTACATGAGGAGACCAGTACAGTGCTTGAAACTCAGCAAACACTGAATAAAGTTAGGGATAATAATAATGATTATGATTCTATGATTATTTATTATTTTATTAATAGGAGAACACTGAGAAGCGTGTGTAAAGTGACACGGAATAGTCCAATGTTAATACTCAGGAATCAGGTCTGGATTCAGTCCTGAGGCTACCAATTAATAGCATGATTTGCATAATTCTTTACCTCTCTAAGCCCTCGTTTTCTCAGCTGTTAAACAAAAATTTTAAATAGAACTTATTGGGACTTCCCTGGTGGCACAGTGGTTAAGAATCCACCTGCCAATGCAGGGGACGTGGGTTTGAGCCCTGGCCCCGGATGATTCCACATGCCGCAGAGCAACTAAACCCGTGCGCCACAACTACAGAGCCTATGTACTGCAACTACTGAAGCCCGCACGCCTAGAGCCTGAGCTCCAAAACAAGAGAAACCACCGCACTGAGAAGCTGGTGCACCACAACGAAGAGTAGCCGCTGCTCTCTGAAACTAGAGAAAGCCCTGTTCACAGCAACAAAGACTCAACACAGCCAAAAATAAATAAATAAATAAATAAATAAATAAATAAATAAATAAATAAAAATAAAATTTTACAAAAATAGTACTTATTGCTTAGGATGGTTTTAAGTCTAATGAAAAAAAATACACATAATGCATTTAACACAGAGCCTGGTAACGTGGGACGTTTTCAAAAAGTTTGTCTTTTGATTATTATCTTTTCAGTATGTAGAGATTAAATCTCTATCATCGTCTCCCTAGGGAAAACACGGCATTTCCCATCAGCCTTGAGCCTTTCTCTGACTTACCCTTAAACTCTGTTAGCTGAGTGAATAACCTCCTCTTTGCAGTGGCAGCGCCTTAGATATGTTTTGTTCTTTACATTCGATGAACTTCTTCTGTAAAATAATTATTTTATTAGTTATACAAGGAAAGAATTAATATCTTCTCCTGATTTAAACAATTAAAACATTATAAAATTCAAATCTAAACCACAGTGAGATCTACTAGGATGGCTGTAATTTTTTTATTTTTATTTATTTATTTTTAATAAATTTATTTATTTTATTTTTTATTTATTGGCTGCATTGGGTCTTCATTGCTGTGAGTGGGCTTTCTGTAGTTGCGGAGAGCAGGGGCTACTCTTCATTGCAGTGCGTGGGCTTCTTATTGCAGTGGTTTCTGTTGTTGCAGAGCTCGGGTTCTAAGCTCATGGGCTTCAGTAGTTGCTGTGCATGGGCTCAACAGTTGTGGCTCGTGGGCTCTAGAGTGTAGGCTCAGTAGTTGTGGTGCACAGGCTTAGTTGCTCCACAGCATGTGGGATCTTCCCAGACCAGGGCTCAAACCCGTGTCCCCTGCATTGGCAGGCGGATTCTTAAACACTGCGCCAGCAGGGAAGCCCTGTAATTTTTTCAAAAAGGAAAATAACAAGTGTTGGTGGATGTGGGGAAATTAGTACCCTTATATATATACATTTAAAAGATCTATTTTTATTTGGTTGTGCCGCATCTTAGTTGCAGCAGGTAGGCTCCTTAGCTGCAGCTCATGGGCTCCTTAGTTGTGGCATGCAAACTCTTAGTTGCAGCATACATGTGGGATCTAGTTCCCTAACCAGGGATTGAACCCAGGCCCCCTGCACTGGGAGCTTAGAGTTTTAACCACTGTGCCACCAAGGAAGTCCCTGAACACTTATATATTGTTGGTGAGAGTGTAAAATGATGCAGCACTGTGGAAAACACATTGGCAGCTCCTCAAAAGGTTAAACATGACTTGCTATGTGACCCAGGAATTCTATTTCTAGGTATATAGCCAGGAGATTTGAAAACATGTTGATGCAAAAACTTGTACACAGATGTTCATATCAGCATTATTCATAATTGCCACAAAGTGAAAACAACTGAATGTCCATCAAATCATGAATGGATATATCCATACATTGGAACATTATTCAATCTTTTATTAAATGATTTATTTTTTGGCCGCACCACAAGGCATGCAGGATCTTAGTTCCCCACCCAGGGATCCAACCTGGGCCCCCTGTGATGGAAGCAAGGAGTATTAACCGCTGGACTGCCAGGGAAGTCCCCTATTAGATCTTTCAAAGGAAGGAAATTCTGACATATGCTGCAACATGGTTGAACCTTGAAGCCGTGCCAAGTGAAATAAGCCAGACACAAAAGGATAAATACTATACAATTCCACTTATATGGAGACCCTAGAATAGTCAAATTCATAGAGACAGAAAGTGGCATGGCGGTTGCCAGGGGCTGTGGGAGGAAGGAAATGGGGAGTTAGTGCTTAATGGGTACAGAGTTTCAGTTTGGGATGGTGATAAAGTTCTGGAGGGGAAGATAGGATGATGATCGTATAACAGTGTGAATGTACTTAATGCCACTGAACTAGACAGTTTTAAATGGTTAAAATGGTAAATGGATTTTATCTTACATATATTTTCCCACAATTAAAAAAGTGGTGCTTAATGAAAGAAGCCAGACACAAAAGGCCACATATTGTATGACTTCAATATGTGAAATGTCCAGAATAAGCAAATTCATAGAGACAGAAAGTAGATTAGTGGTTGCCAGGAGATGGGAAAGGGGAAATTGGGAGTGACTGCCAACGGTTATAAGGCTCCTTTCTGGGGTGATGGAAATGCTCTGGAATTAGATAGTGGTGATGGTTGCACAACCTTGTGAATACAGTAAAACCCACTGAATTGTACAATTATTTTAAAGGGCAAATTTTATTTTAAATTATATTTTAAAATTTATTATTTATTTATTTAGGCTGTGCTGGGTGTTCGTCGTGGCACGCAGGCTTAGTTGCAGCATGTGGGATCTTAGTTCCCCAACCAGGGATGGAACCCTGGGCCCCCTGCATTGGGAGTGAGGAGTCTTAACCATGGGACCACCAGGGAAGTCCTGGTATGTAAATTATATTGCAATCAAAATTAATAAAAAATAAATAAGTGATACAAGGAATAGGAAAATTATATATAGCTATGTTTTGTCTTCTTTAATCAGCTCTCCTCACCCTTTCTGCAACAAAGTTATTCTCAACTGATACTATTATTATCAATTAGTAAAGTTTCTAGTCCCTTTTCTAACATTTGCATATGTATATCTCTCCAGAGAAAATATGCAAGGTTGATTCGTTTTTTCTTTGTGATTTTTATACTCTTCAAATTTCTTCTTTTACTATGTCTGTGTTTCCTCAACTTCCTTTTTTTTCCTCCCCCTCTATGGACTTTCTTTCTGCCTCATTTGGACTCTGCTCAAATTGACCTAGTTTCCTCTTTAATCAAATCTTCAGGAACCAATTCATTACCATTGAAAATGATCTAACAAGCTTTATGTCGATCATTGTTAAAAATTCTTTTTCTATTTTTGGATAACGCAATCACAAAGAATGGTACTTGACCAGTAAAAGACAACGCTTCTGAATAAAATTTGCAGAACATATGCCAGCAGGTTTACCTGATAATAAAGATGATTGCAGCTGAAAGCTGCCTCTGCCAGACAATGGTTTTAGATTTTCTGTGCTCCCTGAAAGCCGTGAAAAATGTATCGCCCAGGCATCTTGATAAAGAAATCAATTACCCACCTCATTCTCCATGAAGAGAATGAGAGGATTAAAAAAATAATAACAACAAAACAGGAAGAATAAAACAAACTGGGAAGAGACATATGTTTCAAGCTAGTATTGCGTGGCCTGAAAATAGCCTTTATGCGTTCCAATATTCAGGGTGATTTTTATCCTTTCATTCCTGAGTCCTCCAAAGTCATTGGGAACATTTATCCCAGAAGCAGCCAGCCGCCAGCCTTCAGCCACACCCGATGTCATTTCTCTTAGCTTGTCAGGACAGTTACCCAGAGTTGCCTCTGCCCCTCCCCACCACAGACATCCCATTCAAGAATTCACAGCCCCTGCTGGCCTGGCAGCAGAAAACGAATTTAATTTGCAGGAGGAAGCTACACATGATCTTTTCTTCTGAACTGGGTTTCCATCGTGATGGAGTTACTTCTTTTGCCCCTCACTGCTCCCTGAACAGTCCTGGCAGATAGGAAGTGAAGCAAGTACAGGTTTTTCAAAGCCCCATTTAGTCTTCCTACTGGGTCATTTTCACCGAGCAACACAGGGATGGACTATTTTTATTTCCTGATCAATTACAAGCTACCCTTAGTAATTTCAGCCATTTCATTAGCTTCTCGCCCTCGCAAACACCGCCTTCTCAGCCAGGAAGCTATAAAGTCAACGTCTTAGGAGATTCAGAATTTTATTAAACATTTATTTGCTTTACTCAAAAGCAAATGTGTGTTAGCTTGATCATAAAACCAGTGACCTTTTTTTAGGGGAGGGAATGTGGTAAGTGAAACATGGGACTCATCTGCCAGCTGATGCTGAGGGCATAAAATTAATGAGAAGTTGGGGGTGGGGAAGCATCCCACACCTTGGCTGGGATAGTGTATCTGTGAATTGAGGCTAGAAGGAAAGGATCTGCTTTGCCCTGCTCTGGGAACACACACAAACACACGCGCGCGCACACACACACACACACACACACAGTGGATTGACCTCCAGGGTAGCCACGGCCAGACTGGACTGAATTTCAGAGGCTCTGCCCTCAGCCAGGGCTTCTGTAGTCTTTTTTTTTTTTTAATATTTATTTATTTATTTCGGATGTGCTGGGTCTTAGTTGTGGCACGCAGGATCTTCACTGCAGAATGCAAACTCTTGGTTGCGGCATACATGCGGGATCTAGCTCCTTGATCAGGGATCGAACACTGGCCCCCTGTATTGGGAGGGTGGAGTCTTACCCACTGGATCACCAGGGAAGTCCCAGGGCTACTGTAGTCTTAAAGCTGTCACTATCCAGGGCTGCACCTTGCTTTGCTGATCGTCTACCTTCTATCATGTTTAGAAAACCAAACCCAGATCACAGAGTCACGGAATGAAAGATAGTCTTGCAGACATGCCCAAACCTGTTTGTATAGACTGAATCCCCTGGCCAGAGCTGTGGCCCAGAAATGAATGTACAGAATCCCGAATCTGGCAAGGGGCCTCAGACTGCCTGCAGCTCTGTCTTCTACTTGACCCCTCTACTAGGGAACCTGGGGCTCAACATAACTGAGGAGGGGCTAGCCAGGCAGCAGGGCACAGGGCACAGGGTGACAAAGTATTACTGACTTCAATCTAGCCCCACTTGCAATGCTGTCCTTAGGGATGTCAGATGTACCTTTGCCCTATAAACACTCAGAGTGCATTTTGATCAGAAGGATGTTTAAGTTTTGTCATGGAAGGCTTCGTGGTAAGACAAGATTTAAAATGGCTTACAAAGAAGTTGGGGTGTAATACTTAAAATCTAGATCACTCTGTATTTGAGGGGATTGGAGTTAGAAACAGATTTCAAGATAAGTCTTGAGCAGTTTGAAGACATGGCAGTGCTTTTAGGCTTGGCAATGTCCCTGCTCTTTCCAGGGTCTGATGAAAAGGTCCAGCCTAGCCTTCCTGGCATCATCTTCCAATGGGTGACATCCTCATCCTTTTGCCAGATCTGCCTAAGCCTTGGTCCAGCAGTTCCAGACCAACAGCGGGGGCGCCACCTCCAGGCCAATCCCCAGAACTGTAGTTCTGTGAGCCAGACTGACATTCTGGGTCACGTTCATTGGGGCAGCGTATCCTAGAGAGATGCAGGGCAAAGGATAAGGCCTGTCTCAAGAAGTCCCTAGCCTAAGTGACTTCCTCCCCTGCGACTCCATGTCAAAAACCCATGATGGCTAACGTCAATGACCTTGTGGGGAAGACAGAATTGCTAGGGAACTAGATGGCCTTCAAGGAGGGGCACCCTTCACGTAACAGCCAGGCGTGCCCGCGACACACTCAGCTCTTCTCACGCCTCATCACAGTCTTTAAAGACTGGGATTCTCACATTTGCCAGTTGAGCAAAATTGTTTAGCAGATATCCTATCACAAAAGCTGGGGATGGCAGGGAAGTCCCAGCGTCATGCCCTAAGAACTTTGCAACCATGCCAGGTTTGTTGCTGCTGGCCTAAACAATTCTGTAAGACTGTCACTCAGCTGGCTGAAATCCAAGCCACCCCAAAGGTAATGGTAAGGAATGCACAGGATCCCCTTCCACCTGAACAGCCATCAGTGCCCGGGCAGCCGGAACCTGCACGTCAGTGCTGGGATCAGATGATACACTACTGGGCACGCCACTGAGGATCACTCAAAATCCTGCACATGGTCCAAAAGAACTTCTGGCGGCCCTGCGGTCTGGAGACTGTCCCTAAAATCCATGAGGCTTTTTTGGTTTTGTTTTTTTGGGTGGTTTTTTTTGGGGGGGGTCATGCCATGCAGCCTGTGGGATCTTAGTTCCCCGATCAGGGATTGAACCTGTGCCCCCCGCAGTGGAAGCACAAAGTCCTAACCACTGCACTGCCAGGGAATTCCCCATAAGTTCCTGAGTCACAGGTACACTGGCTGAGAATAGACAGCAAAGATCCTAAGGGCTAACATGCCCTCTCCAGGCCCCCATGATGCCCAAGGGCATCACATCATCACGGTGGGGGAAGGCGATGCCCTCACTAAGTGGATAACTTTACCCTCTGTACTGGACCTTTCTCCTGGGTTTCTGATGGAATACATCAATCAAGCTCTAGAGAAGTCTCTCTTCTCCTTGTCCACCAGGAAACATGGCTGCACCACTCATCTTAACTGTAAAATCTACTAACAGTTCAGCACATTCCCACGTCCAAAATACACTGACACACACCAATGGTTTCCATTTCTTGAACCTTCTAAGTCACCAACCATCTCACCAGCAAATGGTTAGGACCTCAAGGGCTTGCACCTTAGGGATGTACATCACAGTCACAGGAAGAGCTTTTAAAAAACAGAATTCCTGCCATAAATAGGCATTTATGTGGTCATTTGATTTTCAATAAAAGCATCAAAGTAATCTTGTGGGGAAAGGAAAATATTTCCAAAAAACGTTGCTGGAAAACTAGGTATCTATCCAAGGTGAAAAAACAAACAAACCCCGACCCCTTATCTCACACCATACACACAAATTAATTCAAGAAGAACCCTAGATTTAAATATGAAAGCTAAAACCACAAAGCTCCTAGCAGAAAACAGGAGAATATCTTCAACACTTGGGTGTAGGCAAAGATTTGTAGGGACACAGAAAGCAATCACCATGAAAGAAAGATACCGATAAATTAGACATCCAAATTTAAAACTCGCTCATCGAAAGACATCATTAAGAAAATGAATAGATGAGTCACAGACTGAGTGGAAGTATTCTCAAAATATATATCCGACAAAGGAGAGGTATCTTGGACATAAAAAGAATTATTAAAACTCAATAATAAAAACAATTCAATTTTTAAAATAGGCAAGGGATTTAAAAAGACATTTTGCAAGGGAAAACATACAAATGGCCAATACGTACATGAAAAAGCGCTCTCCATTTTGCCATCTGGGAAATGTAAGCTAAAATCACAATGAGATACTTCCATACTCCCACCAAAATGGCTAAAATTCAAGACTGAAAACACCAAATGTTAAAGAGGATAGTAGAGTAACTAGAGCTCCCGTATATTTTTGGTGGGAGTTAAAAATAGCACAACAACATTGGGAAAATGTGTGACAGTTCCTCATAAAATCAAACATACACCTTACCTTGGGACTTCCCTGGTGACACAGTGGTTAAGACTCTGCGCTCCCAATGCAGGGGGTTAGGGTTCAACCACTAGTCAGGGAACTAGATCCCGCATACATGCTGCAACTAAGAGTCATCATGCCACAGCTAAGGAGCCTGCAAGCTGCTAACCAAATTAATTAATTAAAAAAACAAAACAAAACCATACACCTTACCTTATAACCCAGAGAATCTATTCCTATTTATTTACCCAAGAGAAATAAAAACACCTGACCACACACAGACACATAGTTGAACAAAAACAGAAACTTTAATTGTAATAACCAAAAACTGAAAATAGTTCAGGTGTCCAGGAGAATTACTTAAAAAAAAACCCTGGTATTTCAAACAATGGATTACTATTTACAGTTAAAAGAGACAACTACTGATACATGTAACAACATAAACAAATCCCCCAAACATTACCTTAAGTAAAGGAAGTCAGACACAAAAGAAGACATGGGGCTTCCCTGATGGTGCAGTGGTTAAGAATCCACCTGCCAATGCAGGAGACATGGGTTTGAGCCCTAGTCCAGGAAGATCCCACATGCTGCAAAGCAACTAAGCCTGTGCGCCACAATTACCGAGCCTGTGCTCTAGAGCCCTCGTGCTGCAACTACTGAAGCCTGCGTGCCTAGAGCCCGTGCTCTGCAACAAGAGAAGTCACAGCAATGAGAAGCCCATGCACTGCAACGAAGAGTAGACCCCGCTCACTGCAACTACAGAAAGCCCGCGCACAGCAACAAAGACCCAACGCAGCCAATAAATAAATAAATGAAATTTAAAAAAAAAGACACACCATTTCACTCTATTTTTGTGAAGTTCTAGAACAGGTAAATCTAAGATGAAAAAAATCACAATGGATTGTTACCTCTGGGGAGATGGGGGAGGGATTGAATGGAAAAGAGTGCGGGGTGATAGTCTGCATCTGCAGGGGAGTTTGGGTTATATGTGTGCATGCATGTGTCAGACTCATCAAAGGGCATTTTTAATATCTGTGCATTCCACTGTACATAAGTTTGACCTAAACAAAATTTAAAACATACACAAACACGGTATGTGTGATGAAGTAAACTGACGTTTATAACTTATTTTGACATGCATAAAAAATAAGATGGGTTGATAGATGAATAGACAAGTGCGGAAATGGATAGATGTGTGGTCAAACAAATAGTAAAATGTAAATTATAGAATCTTATCTTGGGTATATTGGTAATTTTGCACAATTTTTTTTCAATTTGGGGGAGGTGGTAGGAATGCTAAACTGAACTCGTGATTTTTGTTTCTTAAGTGGTAAATATACATGGATGTTTGTTAGACGTACATCATATTTTTGTTCTCGAAATAATCCATAATAAGCAAATTAATGAACAAACACACAAATAAGAGTTACCAGCTGATTCTGACACCCACTCCTGGGTGGGAAAAAACCCACTGTTTGGCTCTGAGAGCTCAGAGATGCTGTGCGGCGTGCTAAGGAGCTACGCAACACTTATCCTGGGGGAGGAGGAGATGTGTTTCCTATTGCTGCTGCAACATCACAAATTCAATGGCTTAAAACAACACAAATTTATTGGGAATTCTCTGGAGGTCCAGTGGTTAGGACTCCGAACTTTCACTGCTGTGGCCTGGGCTCGGACCCTGGTCAGGGAACTAAGATCCTGCAAGCCGTGCGGCCAAAAAAACAAAAACACAACACAAATTATTACTGAGTCCTGGAGCTCAGAGGTTGGAAATGGGTCTCAAGGTGCCAGCAGAACTGTGTTCCCTCTGGAGGCTCTAGAGGAGAATCCTTTTCCAGCTTTTGGAGGCCAGCTTCTGCATTCCTGGGCTCACGGCCACCTCCTCTAGCTTCAAGATCTACAGCATAGCATCTTCAGATCTCTTCCTGACGCTGACTTTTCTGCCCATCTCTTCCACATTTAAAGCACCAATGTGATTCCACGGAGCCCACCCAGATAATCCAGTATAATTTCTCTTGTTTTAAGATTACCTTTTTAGCAACCTTAATTCCATTAGCAACCTTAATTCCCCCTTGCCATGTAACAAACATATTTACAGGACGTGGACATCTTTGGGGAGTCATTATTCTGCCTACCACAGGGCTCTGCCCACCTGTGAGTGGTTCCCGAGTAAGAAGTACTGTGATTCCTGACATATACTTGCCACTTGGCCTTCGTGAAGATGGAAACGCCCCTTCTTGCAGAGCTGTGGCATTGCTTTCCATTCACGCAGATTCACTTCATCCTCAACTACTCTCTTCTACTCCGGACCAGCCTCCAGACCCCCACTACCAGCCCAGACAAGTCAAGAGGGGCAAGTGCGACATGTGGTGCAGGAAATATCGAACTCCCACCTGCCTTAGGACCAACTCCATTTGATGCTAATGAAAGGGTATGAGCTGGCAGAAGGATTACTGGCCTCAACCTCCCCATCAAGCACTCCTCTAGAGAGGTTAAGACATTCCACTGGGTGAGTGAAGGGATGCCCTGTCCTGCCCTGCTGAGGGGATTTAGAAGACTCTGATGTCAGCCCCAGTTCCAGCCCTTTACTCAGCCAGCCCGGCCACCCCCAAAAGCCAGCCCTAAACACCATCTGAGAGCACGGCACCCCTGACACCCTCAGGGTGCTTGCTTCCCCTCCTTTCCCGATTTGATCCCCGTCTGCTCAAACTTTTCTCTCCTCTCTCTGGTTCTGAACCTTGATCCCATGTCCCTTTTGGAGGCTCTTCCCATGAATGTGAGCCCCAGGGCTGATGTACAATTTTTGGCTCAGCCTCCTCCTTCAGATTCAGTGAGGACTCCCCGATTTAGACCCCTGGTTCTGAGGATTCAATTCCTCCATTCAGCTGCCAGGGGAGTCTGAGCCCCAGCACCCTTGCAAGGAATAAGGAGAGAATTCAATCCTTTTGTTCTTAGCATTTATTTAACATTATTTCCTATAACGATTCCATGTATTGATGGGATCCAGTCTACTGATAGACGATATTTTGCTTTGTTGCTTCCGGGTTTTTAGTTTTGGGGACATTGTCAAATTGATGCTATTATAAATAGCTCTGCAGGGAATTCCCTGGTAGTCCAGGGGTTAGGACTTGGCACTTTCACTGCCAGGGTCTAGGTTGCATCCCTGGTTGGGGGACTAAGATCCTGCAAGCTGTGTGGCCAAAAAAAAAAATCTTGGATTATTTCCTCGGGACAGATTCCCAAATGTGAGATAACTGTGTTGAGATGTTCATCTATTCCTTTTTTGTCTGACGCGCATCCCTTTCCAATGGGAACAGCCCCTCCTCCACTTTATGGTTCTAATGTGCTTTTAAGTAAAAGTCCCCACCTGTCCTGTCCCGGGGGTGGGCGTTTGAGCTAACTTGTTCATGGTACATTTAACAACAAACGACAAATCGCAGTGGTTTAACACAGTCAGAGTTTATTTCCTGGTGATGATATAGGGTTTTGGAAGGCAGAGGGGGCGGGACACGGGAGGCTCTTCTATAAGCAGAAATTCAGAGATACAGCTCCTTCCTTTTAGTGTCTTCTGTGTTCTGTAGGGCTTCTTTGGAGCCTTTAGTTAGCCCTGTGCGTGAATCCACCATTGATGAACAGAGAGCTTGGAAGACTGGGAAAGGAGGTACATTCTAGGAGTTAGCTCATAAGTCGTATGCCTCTCTTCAGCCACATTTCATTGGCTAGAATTGGCCACATGCTTCCTCTAGATTTGAGGGCACCTGAGAAATATAGTCTCCTGTGTCCAGGAAGAAACGAAACTGTCTGATCACCATATAACATTGTCTCTGCCAATTAGAGTACCCCATACCTGAACATGAGGCTTCTCAGTGATGGGCATGTGACCTAGGCAGATCTATCAGAGGCCTTTCGGGAACTGTCATGGATTCTGGGAGTCCCTCTAAGGACTAGAGTTATGCAGCTCTTGTCAACATGGCACTGGCAGGGCTTCTCCCCAGCAGAGCAAGAGAGGAAGGCTGCCAGAGAACAAAGCCAGAGTCAGGGAGGTTCAAGGATCTCAGGTCCTTGGTGTCCTGCTTTGAGCTCCTGGATTCAGAATCACCTCCTCTGGATAAATTCCTTTTGCTTGAGCCAGTCTGTATTGGATTTCTGTCACTTGCAACCAGAGGAGTCCTACTAATAATGCATAGGCCAAGGGGTAAAAAGATTTACTAGTGTTTGAAACATTTTTCCAGATTGCTCTCTAAAATGACTTAGACTAGGTGTAAGGCATTTTGTTTTCATAACTTATATGTACTTCTTTCATCTCAATTCTTACGTATCCTACTTTTCCTTCTTAGAAAATGATGGCAAGCATTTCTACTATAGTAAGCACCAAATTAAATTACGTTAATTAAATTAATCAAACCACACCATGTTAGGACATCTTGGTTTTACACTTTAAAAAAATTCAATATAGAAAAATAATCAAGGGGGGCTTCCTAGGTGGCGCAGTGGTTGAGAATCTGCCTGCTGATGCAGGGGACACAGGTTCGATCCCTACTCCAGGAAGATCCCACATGCCTCGGAGCAACTAAGCCCCTGAGCCAAAACTACTGAGCCTGTGCTTCAGAGCCCGTGAGCCACAACTACTGAGCCCATGTGCTGCAACTACTGAAGCCCAAGTGCCTAGAGCCCATGCTCCGCAACAAGAGAAGCCACAGCAATGGGGAGCCTGCGCACCATAATGAAGAGTAGCCCCCACTCACCGCAACTAAAAAGAAAGCCTGCGCACAGCAAAAAAGACCCAACACAGCCAATAAAAAAAAATGAAAATAATAAATAAATAAATAAATCTTTTAAAAAAGAAAAATAATCAAGGCACTTCCCTGGTGGCGAAGTGGTTGAGAATCCACCTGCCAATTCAGATACTGATCCCTGGTCTGGGAAGATCCTACATGCCACGGAGCACCTAAGCCCCTGTGCCACAACTAGTGAGCCTGTGCTCTTGAGCCCGCGAGTCACAACTACTGAGCCCGTGTGCCACAACTATTGAAGCCTGTGAACCTAGAGCCTGTGCTCTGCTACAAGAGAAGCCACCACAATGAGAAGCCCCAGCACTACAATGAAGAGTAGCCCCCACTCACTGCAACTAGAGAAAGCCCACACACAGCAGGGAACAGCCAACACAGCCAATAAATAAATAAATAAATATATATTTAAAAAATCTAAAAAAGAGTGTATATATGTATATGTACAACTGATTCACTTTGCTGAACACCTGAAACTAACACAATATTGTAAATCAACTATACTCCAAAAAAAAAAATTCCATATATATACACGGGTTTGAAAATTCAAAGGTTACAGATAAAAGCCAAGTGAAAAGTAAAATCTTCCCTCCTTACCACCTATCCCTCTCCCTAAAGGTAAACAGCTTC
Organism: Hippopotamus amphibius kiboko; assembly: GCF_030028045.1. Classification (NCBI taxonomy): domain Eukaryota; kingdom Metazoa; phylum Chordata; class Mammalia; order Artiodactyla; family Hippopotamidae; genus Hippopotamus; species Hippopotamus amphibius. Next base: position 47,167,671 of record NC_080202.1, on the reverse strand, counting down.
TTGGGCTTTCTTCCAGAAAAAAACAATAATTGTATATGCGAGAATGTGATTAACGTGTGTGTGTGTGTGTGTGTGTGTGTGTGTATGTGTGTGTGTGTATGTGTGTATGTGCATATTCACAAGCTCTTAATTATACAACTTCTTATACCTTTTTTTAGGTGTGATAATTCTAACGCTTCTCCATTAAGTGAAGATTCCAGATGTGAGAGGTACTCCACCCCTTAAGCGAAGCAGATGGGAGAGGATGCACTCACCTTGCCTGGAGAGAGGCAGGGTGCACGGGGGTGGGGGTGGGGCTGGGGGCACCTCCCAGGAGGAGTCCTGCCTGAGAGTTGGGCAGGAGGACATTTAATGGGTTGACACCATTGATTCATTGTTATTTTGCAAGAACTCTGCCCTTTCTTTGCAGCCTGCTGCGATGGTTTCAGCATTTGCCATTTTGTCAGGAAATTCTTTCTGGATTGCTGCATAGTCCCTCATTATCATTACTATTTCTTTTCTGATTAAAAATACTCATTGGTTAATGCTTTTTCACAAGTCTTCCTTTTCCTGTGATATTTTCATTCGGAGTTCCTTCTCAGCTTCCCTTCCCCTTTGTGGTAGGCGCCCCTGGGGTCCTGGAATGCAGGCATGCCGGGGCGTGCGGCCCTGCCTGGAGTCTAGTGGCCTGCAGAACGAGTGAGTTACCTCCCCGGAAAGAATGCATCCTCGGGGAGTATGGCTTCAGGTCAACAAACCTGGCACCTGAATGAGCTTCAGGTCTTCGAGTGTAGAGGTGGCGCTTGTCACTCATCTGTGTGGTCCCTGACCAGCCACCTGCAACTGGTCTGAACTGTCTCAGTTTCTAGGCTATATATGAACAAAATCTGGAGGAGCTGTTTCGAGCAACAAGTCTATAAGACATAGGACTGGAAGCAATCGTGTTCCTTTTCACTTTGTCCACGTGACAAATTATGTTGATAAAGTAGGGAGAGTGGCCTTGCTCCCCACTTCTACATGGACTTATCATGGCAGTGGGCATGCTTCAGCCTGCTGAGTTTGCCAGAGAACAGGATGCAGCTTTGGCCTCCTGCTCATCGCCATGGGTGCTATTCATGTGTGAGGGTTAATGCCATGTATTAACCTGGCTGAGCTACAGTACCCAGTTATTCAGTCAAACACTCATCTAGGTGCTGCTGTGAAGGTATTTTGTCCATGTGATAACTGACATCTACAATCAACTGAGTTTAAGTAAAGGAGATTATCCTTGATAATCTGGGTGGGCCTCATTTAATCAGTTAAAAGCTCTTAAGGACAGAACTGAGGTTTCCCTGAGGAAGAAGAAATGTGTCTGTGGATTGTAGCATCAGTTCTTGCCCGAGAGCTAAGCCAGTTCCTTGCAATCGATTTCTTTATACAAACACCTTTCCTGCTGGTTCTGCTCCTCTGGTAGAACCCCGATGCATATACCCTGGGAGTGGCAGCACCCAAGGGAGGCCAAGATGGAGCATTTTGTGGAGATGGCAGAGCCCCTGTGACACAGTCTTGACTGTGGGTATCACTCAACATGGCAAGAGGAAACTCCACACCTTCTTCACAGGCAGTGGGTATCACTGAAAGCAACCAGGGTGGAGGAAACGGCAGACGCCTGGAGGAAGAAGGCAGAGCTTGCTGGCGAACATGTGTGCATACCGTCTGGGGACGCTCGGAAGGATGCTAGTGAGACTTTGATGCGGTTGGAGATCCTTCCTCATCAGTAGGTGTAAGTGGGAACCCGCACAGTACAGTTAATCTTCATGTGACCCTGTTTGTAGCTCGAGAACGTTGTGGTGCCGAGAAACACAGTGCTTGAGTTCTAGCAGGAAACAGATGGCACACTTAAATTAGGACCAGGCAAGGAGGTCTGACGAGCAGACTATCCACCCAAGGCTGGGCATGGCGTAGGGATACCACAGGGGGCAGCCCAGTACTCCTGGGGCCGGTAACAGTCCAACTGCTACTTACTCTGGGCTGAAGGGACAGGAGGAGGGAAGGACTCCCAGAAGCTGCAAGCAGAGTTGTGTACAGAAAGCTGTCTTGGGAGGCCCCTTCCGTGGAGGGACAGCCAGAGCAAGGTAAGCTCTTTGGGAGGAAGCCGAGGGAATAAATGACTCTGATCTCACTCTTTTTCTTCCCCTGATCTCTTGTCTGGGCCCCTCCCAGTCAGCAGCCAGTGTCGGGGAGCTCATTCATTTGGTCCATTTGGGTCAGCCTTTAGGCACAAAGCAGGATGGAGAATGATGGGGAATGATCTGGAAGGGCAGAGAAATGCTGTCTGGCCCACACAGATGACACTGGAATACTGAAACTAAGGAGGTCTTTCCTGCCTTAGGAAAGGTATTTTTTAGTGTTATGTTACGTTTATAGTTTCTCTTTGTTCTGGTGATTCTCAAGCAGGGACAGCAGTGTTCCCCTGGAGGGTAATGGAAGCATGTGTGGGCAGTGTCTTTTTTCTCTGCTTGTCTCAATGACTTGGGGGCATAGTTGGCATTTTCTGGGCGGAGGCCAGGAACGCTAAATGTTCTGCAGCACTGAGGAAGAATCCTGAAGATTGAAGAACTTGTTGAAAGCCCTGGAGGGCAGGATGGGCTCAACCAGGTGAGGGCAGCCGAAAACACTGTGGCTAGAACTGGGGCATCTGGAAGAAAGCTGGTTATGCCTAAGGGTAAGGTCCTTGGGTGGCTTACAGCTGCGTGGACTGGAGGGGCTGCGATGTATGAAGGAGCCTGGTTGGAGGTCAGGAGCTGGGATAGACACACACCGAACCAACAGGGAAAAGATTCATGGGTTTAATAAGCAAGACATTGGAAGTCCAAAATCAGGCTAGTAGATGCGTCAAGAACTTCCGTAGGCAGCACAGGCCTATGGGTCTCCGGGTGCGGCAGACGCCACAACGCCAAGGTCACATCCAGGGCAAGGAGGGCACTCTAGGTCCATGTGGCACCGGCACGGATGGATGTCCTCGTGGGCTTGGGTGGGAACACCAGCTGTTCGTCTCCTCTGCAGTTCCTGTGGGGTTGTCTCCTTGTCAGGTGGGTTCAGGTAAGGTGAGTGTTAGAACCTGATAAGACAGGATGTGAAGAGGAGGGTCGGGGCTGCAGAAATCACCGTAGCTAAAAGATTCCGTGGCCTTTATTGCTGTATTCTTGACTTGGGGACATAGAGGTGGCTCTGGAAACTGGGGCAAGGTAGAGTGTGTCGGTGGAGGCAGCAGGGGGCGCTACTGGCCCTTCCAGAGGTGGGAGGTTGGTGAAGTCAAGGGCTGATTTTATATATACTGGATATAAGATGCCATAGACTGTAAGGTGTATCCCAATTTCAGAGATAATATATGAAAGACATGAGTGTCTTAGAATCAACAAGATACCCAGTTATCTTACTGGGTTCTCTACAGAAACCCTAAGAAACCTAGGTGATGCAATCAGTTTACCAATGGGAACACTGAGGCCCAGAGAGAGTGGGTAACTTCCCAAATGTAAAGCTTTAGTCCAACAGGAACTTATTTCTCCCAGAGCTTTCCCTGGAGCCAGTGATGCTCTGAAATTTTCATCTGCAGGGATGTGGGAGCAGCAGGTGGGTTGGAAGGAGCTAGGAGCTAGCCTGTCTTGAAAGCTACCTGGGAAAAATCATGCTTCCTTAGGGTGGCTTGGGGGATGAATGGAGATGATGGTGGGCATTCAAACCCCCCAAGCCACCCCCTTGTGACTGCCAGTGCTTGGAGCTGAGAACAGTGCTCCCAAGGCTCGTCTTGTCTGCCAGACACCACCAGTCCTGGCTGGGGCTCGCCCCTTACCCAGCGCTCTCATGACACCGACGCCGCCTACCCCCATCCTCTCGGCTGACCCCCTTTTGTCTGATGCTGTTGTGCCCCCCAGCTTTCCTGGAACCAGGCCCCAGATATGCAGGGCTGCCTCGGAAATGCTGGGGGTGTGTGAGGACTCCACACAGACCACGCAGCCCAGCCAGTGCCTGCTCTCTGCCTGGGGCCACTCAGAGATCCCAGGCAGGCCCCACACGTCACAGAAGCTTCTGCTTGGATACAGAGCATATCTGAGAGAAAGTCAAGGCCCAAGCAGGCCTCTCAACATGGATGCCCGGGCTTCGGACAAGGTGAGCTGGATGGAGCAACTGCTTTGCATACAAAGAAAGTGTTTTTAGCCTACATGGCTTATTTCCAGCTAAGAATCTTGTTTCACAGACTGGCATTTAAAGAGACCTAACAAATTGGCCTTTAGTAGGGTCTTGTTTATGATTTAGGTTTCCTTACGGTTTTTGAAGCCAAGGTAACATTAAAGCAAATTCCGAACAAAGAAAAAACTTCATTCCTAACCCCACCACCTTAACACTATTTCCAGAGCTACACAGCCACTCCTATTATTTATTGAGCATTTATTATGTGCCAATCGCTGTACACACATGACTGCACAGTGTTCTTAATTACAATCATCCTTATTCTATTAAATATCCTGCTTAAAAGAGCAGGCTCATAACTGACAAACATTATTCATGTGCTCATATTATCTTCATGATTATAATTTTAAAAAATATAATACATTATAAAAAATTTGGAAAACAAGAAAAAAAAAACTATCTAGCACCTAAGAACCCTTGTAACCTTTCCTATATATGTCTCTATGCACTTTTATAGAAAATAATAACCACATATCCTGCTTTTCCTAACATCATGTCATAAGCCTTTCTCTATATTGTTACCCAGTCCTCTTGCAAAATAGCCTCTGCTTATAGAAATTTCCAGCCTTACTGGCATTGTCTAGGTTTTCCCTGCAGCTGACTTCCTAAGCATTGCTGGAAAAATGCCAAATGATTGTCTGACTTGGGGTTTGTTCTAAGTGTTTTCTTGTGCTGAGAACTGTCTGGCTCTGTGAGACCCCCGCCTGCAGGACTCAGTCCTGTCCATGTGTGAGCAAGGATTCTCCTCCCTGAGCCGCCTTCAGAAAGGGCTGGTGGAGGTGAGATCAGCTTAGCTTTGCGGTTTCCTCCCTCTACACCCCTCACCCGCCCTCTCTCCCATGTCTGATGCCCATGTCTTTGGTGTTGGAGTCAGCTGGTCCTGGCATCAGCCACTCAGTGGAGTGACCACAGGTGAGTCACTCTGCATCTCTGAACCTCTCTGCCTCCTCAGCTGTGGGATGCTGCACTGTCTCCATGGGGCTAGTGTCCACACATGAGATGATGCACATGAAGTACAGAGCAGAGTAATTGCTATTATTGGTGCTGAGCAGTCATTCTGTGTCTGGGGTTTGATCTCCATCACTGAGTCCCTCTGCCTGGACCTGACCTGTAGACGCACAACCCTGCGAGCAAACCATGATTGAGTTTGGCTCTCATGAACCAGTTCCCGAGGGCCTGAGGCTCCACAACCCTGTCACCCAGACTTCTAAGCCATGACGTCTATCTCCTCAAGCCCTGTCCTTTGTTTTGACTTCCTTACCAGAAGTGGCACTCCTCTTTCTGACCAGTGGCAATCTCCCCAGGCGCCAAACCTTCACAGCCCCATCACATCTTTGCTACTCAGTTCCTTCCTCTCTTTACCTTGGATCTCCTGACATAAGCTCCCCTCCATACACGCACTGTGACCTGGTGAAGCCCTCTATCTGGTTCCATGCTCCTTAAGTACTTTGCTCACTTGTCATGCGCTGCACACAGCAAAGTGTCTTCTACACATGTGCTTTGATGTGTTAAAAAAGCAATCTGATTTAATGAGTTATTAAGATAAATAAAAATAAAACCTTGCATGTGTATGGCAATTAACACTGCATACAAGGTACCTGCTGGCAAGTTATCACCTTTGGTTATCACGACAGTCCCCTGAGCTAAATAAGAACAGCTCAGTTAGCTTCTTTTTTCTTTCTCTTTTTTGGCCATATCACGTGGCTTGCGGGATCTTAGTTCCCTAACCAGGGATCTAACCTGTGCCCCTTGCAGTGGAAGTGCGGAGTCCTAACCACTGGACCGCCAGGGAATTCCAGTTAGCTTCTTTGAAGATGGAAAATTAAGGCACAGAGAAGTGAATTGCCCAAGTTTGTTGACTTCATGGTGGCGCTAAAATGAGTATCCTATGACTTCTAATTTAGTACTTTCCCTACCATCCTACTGAGAGCCCCTGCATTCTCCCTGTGGTATATGCAATTTAGAAGATGATGTTTATTAACAAACCCAAATGAGTCTGTCTTTTCTGGCTGGCCATGGGGAAAGAGAAAAAACTTGAAACAGAGTAAAGTCATGCAATATGGAAGGCTGCAGAAGCTAGCGGCCTTGATCACTTCAATTTAAAAAGGAGGAGGGAATTCCCTGGTTGTCCAGTGGTTAGGGCTCTGCCCTTTCACTGCAGGGGGCATGGGTTCAATCCCTGGTTGGGGAACTAGGATCCCCAAAAGAAAAAAAAAAAAGGGAGGAGAGAGAGGAGAATGACTCTGAGGACAGCAAGGAGGGACATGGAAAAGGAGAAAGAATTCGTGTTCTGTGGCTAGAAGAAAATCTCCCAAATCTGCAATCTTCCTGCTATTGACAAGGCAGCCAGAGTTTGGACCTAGTCTTCACGAAGACTGGCTGGGAGACTCCCTAGGGTCCAGGTGGGCTGTTGGGCTTAATAAACTCTGGGTTCTAGAGGGATGAGGGGGACATCTGATGGAGTCACAGAAATCTGGGCCTCGGAAATGTCACCCCTCCTCCCCAAGAGAGCTTGCTGAGGAGCTCTTGCTCCTAATGTTTAGACAGTGTTCAACCAATGCTGGAGGAAGGGCTGGCCACATTGATAGCTTCCCTAAACTCACAGCAGCTCCCCAAGGCAACCCAAGGTTCGAGGAAGCCCAATGGGCCTGAGTCTGGATTGGAGAAAAGACCTTGAGCCCCGTGAGGGTCACTATCAGCAGCAAACATTTGTTGAATTACTGGTATACAAGAGAGCCGGGTTTGAGTTTCAAGAGAAACTTACCCCCTTATAGGTCTGGAGGCCAGAAATCCCAGTCAAGGTGCTGGCAGGGCTGGGCTCTCTCTGAAAGCTCTAGGGCAGGATCCCTCCTTGCCTCTTCCAGCATCCAGTGTTTGCTGGCACTCCTAGGCATTCCTTGGCTTGTAGACCCATCACTCCAAATATGCCGCCATCTTCATATGGTCTCCTCCATGTGAATGTGTGCCTGTGTCTCTTCTTATAATACGGACACCTGTGATTAAATTTAGGGCCCACTCTCATCCAGTGTGACCTCACCTTAACCTCATATATCTGCAAAGACCTTTATTCCAAATAAGACTATAAAACACTGGCTGTAAAACAGTCTAAACTCCAAACACCTAATCACACTCAGGTGCCAGCCAGCAATCACACAGAGCCTACGGCACCCCAGGAGCTTATTCACTACAGAGAGCAAAGCAACCCATTTCCAGATGTGGAAACTAAGTCAGCGTTTAAGTGACTTGACTCAAGTTCCATAACAACTAAGAACTGGGGTTTGCAAAGAAAGGCTAAGGCATCCCATAATACCTTTCTTTTAACACATGTTCCCCTGGAAGACAACCTGGGTCCAGTTCTTACAGATACATGCTTTTCTCCTTGTGATGAGAACTCCTAGGATTTACTCTCTTAACAACTTTCATATATAACATACAGCAGTGTTAATTATATTAATCATGGTGTACATCACAGACCTAGTACTTATAACAGGAAGTTTGTACTTTCTGACAACCTTCATCCAACACCTCCCCACCCCCACCTTCTGCCCGCCTCTGGTAACCACAATTCTGATCTCTTTTTCTATGTTTGGTTTTGAAGTATACTTGACCTACAGCACTATGTTAGTTCCTGGAGCACAACATAGCGATTCAATATTTCCATACGTTACAAAATGATCATCACCCTACAGCAGATACATTCTTTTACTAAGGGTTTGCTCCCTTCTCTCAGTCCCCTCTCACGTGGTGGGCCCCAGGGAGGCAGCCAGGCCCAGCGCACCCCCGGGATTGGGTTAGTTACCCTGGACAAGTCACTCAACTTATCCTGTTTGCTTCTTCATTGAGGTTTTTTTTTTTAATAAATAAATAAATAAGTTTATTTATTTATTTATTATTTATTTATTTACTGGCTGTGTTGGGTCTTTGTTGCTGCACACGGGCTTTCTTTAGTTGTGGTGAGCATAGGCTACTCTTCATTGTGGTAGGTGAGCTCCTCATTGCCGTGGCTTCTCTTGTTGTGGAGAATGGGCTCCGGCACGTGGATTTCAGTAGTTGCGGCACGCGGGCTCAATAGCTGTGGCTCACGGGCTCTAAAGCACAGGCTCAATAGTTGTGGTGCACAGGCTTAGTTGCTCCGCAGCATGTGGGATATTCCCGGAGCAGGGCTCGAACCCATGTCCCCTGCATTGGCAGGTGGATTCTTGACCACTGCGCCACCTAGGAAGCCCTCCTTCATTGAGTTTTTAGTGTCCACATTCCTCAAAGAGTTACAGTGACTATGAGGCGGGGGAGGGGAGGAGAGATTAAATTAAAGCACTATTTATAGTGAAGTTTTATATACTCATAAAAATGAGAAATTCAGGTGCAACTCATTAACTTAAAAATACAAAAATAAATAGCTCTCAAGACTTGACCTCTAATCAGGATTTCACTAGGTCCCAACCCCTCTGCTGTGGGCAGGACAAATTGGCCATTTCAAAACACTTTTTTACAAATAGACTAGAATAAACCAGAAAAACCTCATCCTTAGAAAGTTTATTTTGTATTGATAGACTGTGTGTATATATTTAATTTCTTCTTTAAATCATTACCGGAAATTAATTTCAAATGTATACAAATATGGAGACTAGTATAATGCATTCCCATGAGCCCATCTGTAGATTCAACAATCATCAAACTCATGACCAAGTATGTTTCATCAAAACCCCTTTTCCCCTTCTCATATTATTTTGAGGCAAATACTAGAAATCATATAATTTCTTGCATAAATATTTTAGTGTATATAGCTCTAAAAGACAGGAATTTCCCTTCTGAAAACATAAAGCACCTAAAACAAAATCAAGAATAAGTTCTTTCATCATCAAGTATCTAATCATAAACCAACCTTCTTTGTTTTATACATGTCATACATTGTCTAGGTTTGTTTGTTTAAATCGATATATTTCATGTCTCTAAGTTTATAGGTTATCCTTCCCCCTCTCTATTACACCCCTGCAATGTATTTGTAGTGAAAACCTAAATTATATTTTAAAGATTCTAAATTAAAAATCATCTTGAGATCAGATGTTGGTCTTATAGCAGAACAGCATCAGTTAGGGGACTTCCCTAGTGGTGCAGTGGATAGAACTGTGTGCTCCCAACGTAGGGGGGCCCGGGTTCAATCCCTGGTCAGAGAACTAAATCCCACATGCAACTAAGGATCTCGCGAGCTGCAAGTAAGGAGAGCCTGTGAGCCACAACTAAGACCCAGCGCAACCAAATAAATAAAAAACAAAACAAACAAAAAAGCAGTATCGGTTAGGAGGGGGCACACCCATACTTCCCACCCACTTCTGTAGTTAAACACTGATCCCTTTACAAGGGAATAATCAATAAGATAGTATTACATTGTAATATTAAGGTGCACAGGAGTACCTCTTTAAGACACTTTTTAATTTTATAAACCAGTTTTTAAACAATCTAAATGCTACAGAGTTACTCCCTTCATTGGAGATTTCTAAAGGGAAAAATAAAATCACTGAGCTCATTTTATGTGAAAGAACAGGGTATACAGTTACTGCAAAGGGCAACGCCCAGGGCACAGGGCAGAGAGTGTTCTGCAGGGATAAGAGCATGAAAGTGCAAAAAGATTAGCTGCTCTTTATTAAGGGGCTCAAGCTTCAAGAAACATGAAAGTTTAAAGATACCTGGTTGCTATGGCTGCACAAAGTAGAGAACAGAGACAATTCTCATTAACCAACAACGCGAAGGAGGGTTAGAGGGACGGCCTTTATCTCCAGAATTTCTTTAATTTTCCATTATCCATTGCAGGGATGGGGTGAGCAGAGCTTCTGCCCCCAAACAGCCTTGGCTGAAGTGCTGTGGTCCCAGGGGATCAGCCTGAAAAAGGTGGGGTGGGTGGAGGGGAGAGGGCCTTCTTTCCTCCTGTCTCCTCTGGGCCCTTTCGCCCCCTGCCCTTTGAGTCTGGCCAGCACACACCCTGCCCCGAGAGAGGGTGGTTCCGGGAGAAGAGCCGAGTGGCTGGGCGGTTGGTCAGAGGTGACTGGGTGTGGACTCTGGTCTGGAAGACACCAGGGACGCCAGGCTCTGGGAATGAGGCCAGGTTGGATTCGTTTTCTGGCTATTGTGGGTCTCAACATACATTCCTTTCTTCTGTCCAAGCTGGAAATTCCAATGCACTGAGCATCTGTGTGCGTGAGCATGTGTGTAGTATGAAGATCTCGTAGGGAGAGGCTGGAAGGACCCACATTTGTGGCTTTCTCGGCCCTGGGATCCCAGCCCTCAGCTCCAGTGGCCAGTTCTCTGGCCTTTCAGGAAACCTGGATGTAGAGCAGACAGAAGGGGCCCTCAGTCCCCTCCAGGCCACCCTGGAAGCACAGTGTCAACTTGACATTAAATGGAAAAATGATAATAATAGCAAACCTGATTAAAGGCTTATGACCATAAGCCAGCATTTTTTATGCATTATTTCATTTAATTTGTACTGTAGTCCCCCAGGTAGATGGGATAGGACTGGAGCGAAGTAAGGAAAGGGAACTTAGTGAGGCCAAGTAACTTGCTCAAAGTTAAACAGAGTACAAAGACGTTTGGCTCTAGTGCTTCAGCTAAGCTGCAACTCTAGGCCAAGTCATCTGGCCTCTCTGAGCCTCAGTTTCCTCAACTGCAAAGTGAAAATAATGGGAATAACCACTTGGAGAAGTTAATTAAAAGAAAAAATGAGCTAATGCGTGGAAGGTCATGGGATGAACTAGAGCGCAGTACAAAAATAAGGTAAGAAGGTTAGAAAGCTGCTTGCTCAGCAGAGACCCAACTGCTTTCCTGGTAACAAGGTAACAACTTTTTTTTTTTTTTGCCTCACCGTGTGGCATGCGGGGATCTTAGTTCCCCGACTATGGGACTAGGGATTGTACCTGTGTCCCCTACATTGGGAGCATGGAGTCTTAACCACTGGACCACCAGGGAAGTCCCAAAGCACAATTTCTTTGATGAAATTCTTCTTGTCAATGAAACTTGGTTATCTCATTGTGAGAATATCTTGTCTCTTTTCATAGCATTCAGTAAAGCTCATGTTATCTTGACTGAGAGAAAATAAAAAAAAAAGAACCCTTTAAACACTTGTATTTTTCCTGAATTAGCCTCTGTGCTAAAAGAGGGTAGCTCACTGCTGAAGAAGTTGTGCATTCTTCAGAGGCAGGCCAAGTTTTACATTCTGCCACCAGCAGCTTTTAGCCAAGTCCTGAGCACAGATTAATCTCCTGAGAAACACCTGCCTGACATACACACACTTTCTACAATTCCTGCCTATATGACCTTATATAGGTAGTATGCGTGTTCTTCCATATTACAAAGTGCAAAGAAAGGGTCCTGCATTCTTAACATTCCAAGTTTCATTCATTTATTTATTCTACACTCAAAAAATAGTTTTTTTTTCATTAATTCTGTAAATTTTGAGACTGCAGTAACCAGGCGCTGTCTAGATTCTGGAAATACAGGACAGACTTGGTCCTGCCCTCATGAACTCACGTGGTTTAATGGGGGCAACAGAAAACCCAGGCAAACAAGTAAGTAGATAACGTTGTGATCAGTGCGAGGAAGGAAGCAAAGAGCTGACACAGAGACAGAATGGGCTGGAAAGGCCTCTCGGAGGTAGAGAACCAAAGGCTAAGAAGGAGCCAGCCCTGTGGTGGGGCTGGCAACAGAACAGCAGGCGGAGGGAACAGCCTGAAGAGAGGGCTGGAGGCAGGCAGGGCAGACTTGCTCAGAGCAGGCCTGTGGGTGAGGCTCACAGTGTAAGGAATGGGAGCCAGGGGCTACCACGCTGGGCTCTGTGGACTATCATTAAGGAGTCTGATTTTTTTTTTTTAATAAATTTATTTATTTATTTATTTATTGGCTGTGTTGGGTCTTCGTTTCTGTAGTTGCAGAGAGCGGGGGGCTACTCTTCCTTGTGGTGCACGGGCTCCTTATTGCCGTGGCTTTTCTTGTTGTGGAGCACAGCCTCTAGGCACGTGGGCTTCAGTATTTGCGGCACAGGCTCAACAGTTGTGGTTCGCGGGCTCTAAAGCGCAGGCTCAATAGTTGTGGCGTACAGGCCCAGTTGCTGTGTGGCATGTGGGATCTTCCTGGAGCAGGGATCGAACCCGTGTCCCCTGCACTGGCAGGCGGATTATTACCCACTGCGCCACCTAGGAAGCCCCAAGGAGTCTAATTTTAAATGCTGCAGTAAGAAGCCACTGAAGCTTTTTTTAAATTGTGGTAAAATTCATATAAGATAGAATTCACCATTGTAATGTGAATTCCTATTCCTCCCTCCACCCACCCACTCCTAGCCTCTGGCCACCACTAATCTGCTTTCTGTCTCCATGGATTTGCCTATTCTGGACATTTCATATAAATGGAATCCTACATTAAATAACCTTTTGTGACTGGCTTCTTTCACTTAGCATAATGTTTTCTAGGTTCATCAACATTGTAGCATTTATCAGTACATCAGTAAAAGCTTTTTAAAGGGTGGTGTGAACCAATCTGACTTACGGTTGAGGATCACTCTCACTGTTCTGGAGAGAATGGACAGGAGAAAAGCCAGAGGGCAAGTGAGCAGATGAGTCAGGGGCTGTTGCAGTGGGGAGAGTGAGAGACGATGAAAGACAGCTGCAGTGGAAATGGAGGGAGGGGGCACGTCTGACATATTTTATAGGTGAGGTCGACAGCACTTGCTGGTGGATGGGAAGTGTGGTTTCAAGTGCCCAGGAAGACCAGGCAGAGGAACAGATGTGAGGGGAAATCAAGAGTTCTATTTTGGGTATGTTAAACTTGAGATACCTAACCTGAGATGTTAATTAGGCATTGGAAATGTGAATCTGGGAATTAGTGGGAAAGTCAGAGCTGGAGATAAAAATGTGAGGGTTATCAGCCAGAAGATTGAGGCTAAATCCAGAATATGTGTTAAATTATGTACATTATAACAAAGCGATTTCTACCCCCAAGAGTGACCACAGATAAGAGATCTGTAAATCTAATACTTCTCAGCTTCTAGTAAAAGTGGAATATTCTGCATTTGAAAGAGTGCTCAGCATTTGCAAAGACAGAAGCTGGCGTCCTCTGGTCTGTATTCAGCGTCACCAACCTCACTGAACAGACCTGTTTGCATTTCTATCGCCACTGCACCCAGTCAGCCCCAACAACCGGTAACTCCCATTAAGGCTGTTAAGTGACAGGATGCTTGCCTTTCAATAAGAAACCCAACCAAGTGGGATCAGGATCTTGGCTCAGGCTAAAAATGAATCTTTTGATCATCCAGGTCACTTAAATTGAAGAAATCAAACATTTTTCTTAGAAACTCTTGCCTTGAAGGGAGATATATATTCATGTTTCTACATTGTTATGCTTTCAAGTCACTTAACCCTCCCTGGACAATCTGTACTCCTAGGTGGGTGATTCTCCTAACTGCTAACAAAAACCCTGGGAGGAGTCCTGGAACCAAACCCAGTACTGGACCACTTTTGCTTAAATAGCAGTGACTGGGCTCCCCCCCCACCTTTGGGTGGGTGGCGGTGGGAAGGGAGGGAAGACTAGCAACAATTGTCCTTCCTGTTACCCACACCTATTTATTTCCATGACTGTAAAACAGAGATGCCCTATGACTGTTGGCACAGGTTTGAGGTGAACTGAAAAAAATTAGGGCAACATAATGAATACTTCTTAAAGGTTAATTAGCAGGGAAAAAAACAAAACAAAACAAACCTTTGCAACCTTATGTCAGATTCCAAAATCTTTTGGGCATTTTAGTGATTCATGAAGCCCAAAGACTGGGAAGCACTGCTGTACATTCCTTGGACAGAGCTCTAGAAGCACTGCTGATGGGTAACACTCACGTGACATGCAAAGGGGAACCTGTATTGCTATTTGCTTTTGCTCTGAGGTCTCTTCTGCCAGATAGTAAGCACATAAAAGGCAGGAATTTTTCTCTCACTTTTTGTATTCCCCTTAGCAGGTACTCAATAAATATTTGTGGAGAGAACAAAGGCAACACCTCTCCCCATTTTCTGACTAAAAAAACAAAAAAAACCCTTCCGCTTTTTATGTTTAATAATTCCCTAAAAGAGTCTTATGAATTGCGGGTTTGCAACACAGCCTGTTTGCTGATGATGCCTGTGCGGAAAGGAGATGGGCTGAGCTTCTCCTTTGGATGGAAGTTCGCCTTCCTACCAGCAGGGCAGACAGGTGAGGAATCTCCTCTCTTAGGTAAAGTTCCTCACCTTATTCCCCACCGACTTCATGCTTGTGTTTAACCAATGCGTTGCTTCCTTATGTATCTTCTGGTTTGTGGGAACTTTTCCTCCATCGTGTAGTTATTTCCAACTCAAGCTGTCTTCTCCAATGACTCAGTAATTATTTAGTGAGCACGTCCTCTGTGTCGTCTTCCTATTTCATCTGCTAACAGCTCCTAACACAGGCTGATCCCTTGCCTCTTCCTGAACCACAATCCAATTTGCCCTGACAAGGGGCTCAGAAAGAAAGGCCTAAGCCCTTTAGCCAAACACCTAAGGTCCTAATTGATATTTCCCTCAGGGTCTCAGTATATTTGCACAAAATATAAAATATTAACACTTTTTAAAAGATTCAAAAGTTCCCTGTGGCCTTGTCTGTCATACTGTGAGAAGTAAAACTACAGAACTAGAAAAATAAAAAAGTAAAGATTTGAAGCAAAAGTAACTATAAAATCTATAATAGAGATCAGGTAAGAAAACTGACCCTTGAAACATTTCCAGAGACATTCCACCCTATAGCAAATGCAATCAGGCACTGCCAACAGAAGTATGTAACTGAAACACAGAGCCTTGATCAAGACTACAATAGCAAACAGTACTACCTATTAAAGGTGTAGGTATAGACAAAACTTTCTTTGAAATCCTAGGGAATAAACGTACAGTTTTTGAAACACGATCAGTTTAAACACACTTATCCATCATATTAAGTAAACATATTAATTTATATTTATGGTATCCTAAAATGGTTCAATAGCTTATTTAAAATTGTGCTCTGCAATCCAAAGGAACCAGCATCTCATACAGTTTCTACGTCCAAATACCAGTTTAGAGGAAATATGAATTTAGAAGAATGTGAAAAATGATACTATGAGGAAAAAACCAGCATAACCCAGGTGGGAAATTCTATAGGAAAAATGACCTAATTTCACAAGGAAGAAAACAACAAGAGATGGGAAGAAAACCTATAGATTGAAAGTCATGAGATGTATCAATCACAAATATGTAAACTTCACTTTCCTGAATCAAACAACTTGTAAAAATAAATGAATAACTGAAATATTCAGAGATGAAAATACCTGATGTCTGGGATAATATGGGACGGGGAAGTAAGTGGAGGTAGAGATGAAATAGGATTGGGAAAATACTGATAAATGTTGAATGTGGGTGATCTATGCATGGGATTCATTATACTCTTCTGTCTACTTCTGTATGTTTGAAATTCTCCACAATACAAACAAACAAACAAAAAAAAGAAAAAAGAGGAGGAATCTATAAAGTAAAAGTTTAAAATATATAATCAGGTAGAGTCTTTGTGAGCTTAAATTAAAAGTTTCTTTTTTTTTTTTAAAGTGTCTTGACTTTTGCAGCTGCCATATTTGTATCCACCTTTCCTGGGCCTAATTTTCTATTATATTCTTTTATTGTACATTTCCCTTTGTTTGAGAGGCAACGTATAAATAAATTAAAAGCTTTACACCAGGGCTTCCTAAGTGGCACAGTGGTTAAGAATCTGCCTACCAATGCAGGGGACACGGGTTCAATTCCTGCTCCAGGAAGATCCCACATGCCACGGAGCAACTAAGCCCGTGCACCACAACTATTGAGCCTGCGCTTTAGAGCCCGTGAGCCACAACTATTGAGCCCATGTGCTGCAACTACTGAAGCCCATGCGCCTAGAGCCCGTGCTCCGCAACAAGAGAAGCCACAGCAATGTGGAGCCCGCGCACCACAACGAACAGTAGCCTCCACTCACAGCAGCTAAAAGAAAGCCCGCGCACAGCAAAAAAGACCCAACACAGCCAATAAAATAAATAAAAATTAAAAATTAAAAAAAAAAGTTTTACACCAAAGGTTATAGAAGTCTTAAGCTTCCTAATTTTCTTAAGGGAATCATACACCAATCAAACTTATGAAAATGGTACAAACTTCATTTTGTGGAGTGTATGCTATTGCATATTACATGCTACTGTCCAACCTAGTAATGAAACAGGATGGTACACACGGTCTGTGCAAATCCAAGAGTCTTCTTCAAGTACATACCTGAAGTACTTCATATCCATTTTAAAGTAAAATAAAACATCTAACTACACCTCACCTGATGTACAATGTAAAATATAAGACATTTAACAATAAAGCAATAAAATATCCAAACAAACCAGGAGAAACAAATGTTGTAAGCCTGTGGTCTGAATATACCGTAACGATGCATAACAAATTTGGCACTGACAACCCAAATCAAACAAATTCATCCAGAAATGAAAAGTAGCCGAGGATAATTAGGTTAACGTGAAATTACAGCTTTAGAGAATTTCAATTTGTTAATTTATAAGGATTATAGGAAACTGTAATTACCTCATCACCTCTCATACCAAGGTATTTGTGTTTCTGGGAAAGCAAATCAGTGTCATTTGCCTGGTGAGTACAGAATTAAAGAGAGGAAAAATAATTTAAAAATTTATTTTTGGCAACAATGTGCCCTCTCACAGACTCCCCTCTCTCCCTCCAGGGCAGTATAGTTTTTGGTTTTCCACTTAACAAGCTGTCCATGTTCTCTAACTTTTCCTGCATAAACACCACTACATTTTTTTCTCTCTCTGATTCAAATCATTCTTTCCATTAGTCTAAGGAAGGTTACCATTAGTCTAAAGGATTGACAAGCAGGGTTAAGAGTATTAAATCAATATTTCCAGAGCATTTATAACAATGGTTGGCACACAGTAAGTGCTGTATAATCAAATATATAGTAGCTTATATGTTATATATCATAAACATACGCTTAAACAGTAAGTATACAAATGTACATATTTTACTAGTTAAAATACAATTAAAAAAACTATTTTATATTCTAAGTCTAAAAATGAGCTAGACTATCACAGCAACTGGGATCTGCCATGTATTATACATTACACATCTAATACATAAAGAGCACAATTCTATCTAACTATTGGTTGTGTTAATCTAGGTAACAGTATGTGACCTACAACTAAAAGGGGAACCTCAAGAGACATTTATTTAAAACCCCTTTAATAATAGTACACTGCTTTCTTAGAGATGAAAAGGCTCTGGGGAAGTTATTTTAAATAATGCCAGTCTCTTCAAAAAAGTTGTCCAGAATTTTGAGTAGTTTTTTCCTTAAGAAATTTGTCTGTAGCAAACGAAAGCGTTCCAAAAAACTCCACTGAAGTGGGTCTGTTTTCAAAAGCATCCCCAAGTCATGATGCTGATGACTACAGGAAGTGGAAGAGTATAATCTAAAATCACATTTCAGCTTCGCTAAGATAAAGCTGTGGGAACTGGGTAAGACGCTTAACGTTTATGAATAAATTACTGGTGAGCCTTCTCAGCTCTAGTTTTCCGAGTTTGAAACTTTTAAGAATCAAAACATGTTAAATATGTAAAAACATGGTTTTATGAAAATATTAAGTGAAAACAGCAGACCACACGTTATACGCTCAGTGTGATTATAACTATTCAAATCTGTGAAATACTCCCACCCATTTATCTGCTCATCCATCTCCTGATTAGAAAGCAGACTATAGAGATGAGAATGGTGGCTACATGGCGCACAGCCTTCCATTCTAAAGTGAGATTTATGCCAAAACAATTTTTATATTTGCAACCATAACTATCACCAAAGTAATAATCAATTCGGGCAAAAATGACCAATGGATTCACTGTTGGGGAAGAATACTATTCCAGAATAGGATATTCACACAGTCTCAAAGGTAAATACAACAATACATAGGTTACTTATGAAGTACAAAGGGAAAAGGTACCTTTAGAGTAAGGCAATCTGGTAAACCCTACCTTAACTAAGTGATCCAATTTAGCATCACCAATGAAAGGACAACTCAAAGCCATGCCTCCTGATGCTGTGCCTTCTCTGTAGCATTCTTGCCAGAAACGTTTAATCTGAATCTGATCATGTGGAAATGAGACAAATCCAAATTGAGGGACATTCTGCAAAATAACTGGCCTAGATTCTTCACAAATGCAATTATCTAGG
Source organism: Hippopotamus amphibius kiboko (assembly GCF_030028045.1). Classification (NCBI taxonomy): domain Eukaryota; kingdom Metazoa; phylum Chordata; class Mammalia; order Artiodactyla; family Hippopotamidae; genus Hippopotamus; species Hippopotamus amphibius. The sequence continues at coordinate 47,149,188 of NC_080202.1, read as the reverse complement.
GAACTGTTCTAGATTAAAGGAGATTAAAGAAACATGAAAACTAAATGCTACGCATGACCCTTGAATGGATTTTAGGAAGGAGAAAGTCCAATTATAAAAGACATTACTCGGAGAATTGTGGAAATCTGAATAAGGGCTGTAATCATTCTAAATAGTACTGTATTAACATTAGTTTTCTGAATTTGATAATTGCATTGTGATTATATACAATTAATGCCCTTGCTTTACAGGATTAAATTAAGTATTTATTGGATTAAACTGAATTATGAGATTAACCTGAATGTTTGTAAATAACTCTCAAATGATTCAGTAAAGAAATAAAAATTATATAGTGTAAAACTAATATGGCAAAATGTTAGCAATGGGTAAATTTAGGCTAAGAATACAGGGTTATTCATTGCTTTCTCTTGCAATTATTTTAGGATTAAAATTTTTTTAAAAGAACTGGGGCAAAAAGTCCATCTTTGCTTTAAAATTCTACATGATCCCAGAATGGACTTCACTATAGTTAGAGTCACCAAATATTTACATAAAAGGCTAAGGAGGCAAAAAGCAAACAAATATCTATTTTTAAGTACTAATGATAACCTGTTAGCCCACACTTCCCTCAAAAACCATTAAGTTCACAGCAGAAAACCATTTCCTAGGTGGAGAACTTAAGTTTAAAGAACAATTTTTGGGAATTCCCTGGTAGTCCAGTGGTTAGGACTCAGTGCTTTCGATCCCTGGTCAGGGAACTAAGATCCCACAAGCCATGAGGTGAGGCGGAAAAATAAAACACAAAAAACAATTCTTTTATTAGTATATAGATGTAGTATATATAATCAGAAACAAATCTGAGTTATAATTAAGTTAAAAAAAAGTCTAGAGGCAGAAGATATACTGCCTATATGCGGTGAACATAAAGGATTTACTTGCCAGAAAAAGTAACTGTTGCAAACCCTCAGAATTATTGCTCTATAGTTAGACAAATAAGATCTATTATTCAGTAATTTTATTCAATAACCATTACTGAACACTGATTATGTGCCAGTGGTCCTGTGCTTAGTGTGCAGGAAGGGTAAGACACAGTCCTTGCCTTGAAGAACTCGGCCTTAAAACAGCCTCCTGTCAATTATACATCAATTAAAAAAAATCCTCTTTGTGTCCTTATAACATCCTTAATTTCTAAATTTAGTTTTAGACTGTAGGCAACCTAGAGATAATTTGCAATTAGTATTTAAAAGCAATTAATTTTTCTACTTATTTTAAAAATCAGTAATTTGCTTCCATAATATTTACAACCTAAATTAAACAACTTTTATAATAAAGACTTTATAAGGGCCCTATACAGAAGCTCTTTCCAAATAGACAAAAGTTTGAGGGAACAGGGAATCTCACTCTGGGCTCTCCTCACTCAAAGGTCTCTACCTGTTTGAACCCTGACCAGGCAAGTTTCACTGCAGAAGCTGTCTTCAAGTACAATTAAATCAGGAGTCATGAAGAGCATATTGCCAGTCTATGAATTTTGGTTGCTTGTTTTCTCTCATTGAAAGAATTCATCAATCAATATGAGATTTGTCTCTTATCATGGGTTCTTATCAATTAAATCATAAATAACTCAGAATCTAAAAACATAAATCCTGAATAATCTCAACCCCCATAAGGGGATCTGTAAATCTACTAAAGTTCAAAGTTTTAAGAAAAGCTTAGGAACCCTCAATTTTAAGTCTGGGTGTCCATAAGTAATTGTTAACTGGTTCACAAAAAAAAAAAAAAAGGATAAACATTGTGGAGACTTGCATTTTTCATTTCTGCTGAGAAGTACTGTATCACAGTTTAAATTGTTTGAGCAAAAGGTCCCACTATTTAAAGTGAGCAAGACTGTTAATACATGCTGTTATCTTTGGTATTTCTTTTCTCTCAGGATTAAAGAGAGATTAAGAATGACTAAGGAATTAATATAACATTGTAAATCAACTATACTTCAAAAAATAAATTAAAAAAAAAAAGAAGAAAGACTAGGCAGAACCTGTTTGTTATGTACAGTAGTTGTAACTGAAGTTTACAGAGTGCCTGACCTAAAATGAAGCCTTTCTCTAACGCAAATTAAGTTAAGCCATAAGGATTCTGTATAACATGGGCTCCAGAACCACACCGGAACTTTTATTTATGCACTAGAATTTTTAGGAACTTAAAAAAAAAAAAATATTGCAACCCTTCAAGATAAAACAGGTTTCAAAATGATTTACTCAACAGAAACTTTCACAGCTCAGAAATATTTCAAGTTACTTTTGGTAAACTTAGTTCATCACCTGAAAAAGTGATTTCACTTTTAACAAAAATAAATTTGAGTTTATTTTTAAGAAACAAAAGCATCCATTTCTCCTACATAAAACCTTTCATTTGTCCTAAACCCAATGAGTTAAAACAGGAAATTCTATGGTCAATCAACCTATAAAACTATTTTCAGAAGAGACTTTTTTTTTTTACTGTCTAGAAATATATTTTTATAACTGAAATTAGCATCTAATCACAGAGGTGATCTGAGGGATAACGTTCAAGCCTTGGATATGTAAGAAGGTGAGTGCAAGGAGGTAAAGAACTGGAGAAGATGGCAGGAGATAAGTGCACGCGTGTACAAGGCCCCTCCCCGCCCTGCCTGTGGAATTGCCCTCTTCCGTTCCCCTGAACACAGATGAGCTAGGACAGTTGCTGACTCTGATAAAACTGTTTTCCCTAAAATCATTGTTTCGTCAATGGTGATTTTTTTTATTAAAAGAAGAACTATTCAAACAGATGGTAAGAAATTAAACTTTTATCAATACACAAATAAGTTTACTTAAAAGCACCTCAGTCACATATTTTTAAAAGTTTCAGTACCTCTCCCCACCAATGTCCATAACCTAGAATAGGTTCATGTGAAACCTGCAGTCTGACCTAGGAGAATCAATAAATGACGGTCTAGGTACTTGCTCATACATTTCTCTTGTCACCGAAGAGACAGTCACAAACAAAACACATCTCTTGCCTGGATGAGTAGGAAGAATCCACATAAAAGAGCTTCATACAATGTCTATGAAGGAGAACTGGTAATGTCAGAAGAGCTCCAGCACTTCAATTGAATATAATCCTCTATTACTCTTCTCTTGATTTAACTTCTGCAGCTCCCGAAAACTCGCTTCAATCTTGTTGAGCTCAGAGCAAATGTTTATCTAAAGAGAAAAGTTCCAACATAACTTTTACCATAACTTGTACCTATGAGTAAATCCTCCACAGTTACTTAGAGCTATTCCAAGAAAAATTTTAATAAATTATAATTTTGGTGTTTCTTGGTTACAAAGAGAATTTAATATATATCAAATAATTACATACCTGGGATTTCACAAACTTGTAAAGACTTAACAGTAGCCTTTTTGCTTCTGGTATCATTACCACAACAGTAAAATTAGCATCTAGAAGTAGACATATCCAATCCATAATCTGAAGATAAACAGAAAGGGGAAAGTTAAGATTTTAAATTTCATTTTAGGTTAATTCATTTTACAAAGTCCATAATTACATCAAACAGTTATAAGAAAAAATAAGTCTTTACAGAAGTCTAAACATTTTAGTCTAGAGATGAAGGAATTGCTAAGCAATCTGAAAAGGCTCTTTTCTGCTTTTATATTTGTCATTTTACAAGCATAATTGGATCTTTTCCATCAGATTAATCAGTAAAAAGAAAGCCACAGTGATATTTAATCCAAAGGAGAGTTAGCACTTTTTATTTTAAAAAAATTTTGATAACTACTGGCAGCTACAAAAAAAAGAACCCACTCATCTCCTATTCTGAAATATACACTACGACCCAAGAATGGGGTGTTGTGTATTATAGATGAGCTACCAAGAACTAAAATAAAATTATTACTATACATTTATTAAAGTATCCTATGTAGTCTACACATTCAAACGGTGTTGTTAACATGCAAATATCACAGTTATGAAAAAGCATTAAGGAAACCGATATTCATTTGGGGGGAGAGGGAAAGCTGATCCCTTACGTAACTCTCTACACCAAAATATATTCTATATGTATCAAAGAATGAAACACAGAAAAGGAAAATAGGTCTACTAGGGAAAAACAGAGTGGCTATTTTTACTCTCTTAGACTGGGAAGGTCCCTAAGTATGACATACCCAAAAAGAAGCCATAAAGGAAAAGCTTAATTTGTACAGCATAAAAATTAAAAATCTATCTATGGCAAAAATTACACTAAAGAAGGTAAAAGACAGTGAAAGGAAAAAAGTATTTGTAATACACTTGACAGAAATAGACTAATTTCTCTTAATATACAAAGAATAATTTATAAGTCAAAATGAAAAAGACAGGAAATGCAATAGAAAAAATGGACAAAGAACCAGATTAGGCAGTACATAAAAATGAATATAAATGGGCAAGAAATGATGGTCCACCTTTCTCATTATCAAAAAAATGCAAATTAAAATTTTATTGCACCTATTTGTTACCTACTCGATTGGCAAAGAGTAAGATCTCAGACCTTGGTGGTCGTAGTATCTCTTGTCACAACCTTTTGGAAAGGTAGCCTAGCATTTTCAAAACTAAAAATGCATGCACCCTTCATGTAATAATTTGACTAATGGGAATTTACTCAACAGGTGTTCTCTCATAATATGCAAGAATATCTGTCTAAAGACGCTCACTGGAAGTTTGTTTACAATGGCAAAAAACTGTAAATAATTTAAATGCCAATCAACAGGGGACTAACAAATCAAGATTTTCTATAAAATCAAATAGTATGCAGTGGTTACAAAGAATGTGGCAGATGTATACACCTGCCAGAAAATGTGTGAAATGTAGTACTGAGTGAAAAACCAAACTGCAGAATAGCAGGCACACTATGGTCCAATTTGCATTAGGAAGACAGGAGAAAGACAAGCTAGTGCACAGAAAGAAAACTTCTAGATGTAACAGCAACTCTGAGTGTTGGCTATCTCTAAGGGGTACTAGGGGTTATCAGGTTATCAGGAGGACACTCATCACCACTCTCTCCCAACAAAGCTGAGGAAATTCTTGAAAAGGGTCACAATAAAGAATCAGGAATTTAAGTTCCTTAGTACAGAATTATGGCTCTAAAAAATCTATCTACCAAATTGAGAGATTCACTCCAGTGGTTTGTGCACCTGGTGAGGGAGGAGAATTGTAGGGACTAGGAGACAGGGAGAAATCAGATGCTGAATTCCAGATTTTGATACTATATATATATAAAACCCCCCTTTTAAAGAAACAAAACAAAGGGACTTCCCCGCTGGCTCAGCGGTTAAGAATCCTCCTGCCAATGCAGGGGACATGGGTTCAATCCCTGGTGCAGGAAGATCCCACATGCCGCGGAGCAACTAAGCCCTTTGTGCCACAACTACTGAGCCTGTGCTCTAGGGGCCACGTGCCACAACTACTGAAGCCCGCACGCCTAGAGCTCGTGCTCTGCGACAAGAGAAGCCACTGCAATGAGAAGCCTGCGCACCACAATGAAGAACAGTCCCCACTCACCGCAACTAGAGAAAGCCTGCTTGCAGCAACGAAGACCCAACACAGCCAATAAATAAATAAACAAATTTATTAAAAAAAGAAACAAAACAAAACGAAACAAAAACAGATTTTTCCCAGTATCAGATCAAAGTAAAAATATGATCTCACCTGGTTCAGGGTTGGAGGGTGTATTCCAGGAAGAGTCATAGTAGCATTTTCACTACACTTCAGATAAAGGAAATACAAATACTGGAGAAATAGCTGGGTGGGGAAAAAGAACAATCACTTTGATAGGAAAGTTTTCTCTATGTAAAGCTAACAAAGAGACTGGAAAGAATTTTAAGGGCTACTGAATTTAACTGTACATCAAACTAATATGCTAGACATCAGGGGACACAAAAATTAATCAAATGCACTCCTGGCCATCAAAGACGAGTTCATTTGGTTTGGGAGGGCTGGGTGAGGAGCTCATTTTGTTTGTGAATAATAAGTAGAGAAGAGAGTTCTTCTCTGGGAAATTCTTTTTAGTTTCTACTCACTTCTAACTTAGATGGATGAACCTGGCCTTCGGGTTTGGGACCAGGAACATGTCAAGCTCTGCCTCCCCCAGATCACTCTAGTCTCTCCTAGGCACAATTTTTCACCGTGAGGGCTGGGAAACCTCTTACTCAGATGAAAGAACTTTATAACCTTCAGAATGCCCTAAAATCTGGGTAGAGTTAAGGAGCAACATTTAAACCAGAAATAAAATCCTGTAGGTATTGTAAGAACACTCACAGTGATGTGTTGTGCTGGAATGTCCTTCAAATGAGGCAGAAGAAATGTCTCGCTATATGCTGAGTGAAGAACTGAATTTCTACTCAGGAATAAAGGAAAATCTCATTTCAACAAACAAAGGCTTTTCTACTGAAATTATAAGTACCTCCCCTCCCCAGTGTCATCTTTCTAAATTTATACAAAAGTTCTACTTTTCTAGAAGAGCGCTATCATTGAACATTCTCCTCATCACTAGAGATCATCTGGAATAGTTTGCTATTATAAATAATTGGTGTTTATTCAGTATACTAATTTTTAGAACTGATAGAGATTCTCAGTATAGCTTCTTAAATAAGAAGGTTTAAATAAGTTGTTTGAACATAGCATTGAATGTAATTCATTTTCAAGCAGAAACTGAAAAAAAATGAAAAAGAAAGAGAAAGAAAGAAAGAAAGAAAGAAAGAAAGAAAGAAAGAAAGAAAGAAAGAAAAGAAAAGAAAAAAAAACCACCTTAAATTATTTAATTACTCCTTAGTTTTTGCTTGGCATTTGACTACATCCCTGGGAAAGAGACAATACACGGGAAACTGTTTCAAAGGATACAGTAGGGCTGCTCTTTTCGGTGTAACAGGGCATGAAGTGCTCTCCTTCGTTGAGGTCTGAGGCTTCTCAATCAACTCCTGAGAACAGTTCTCACAGTTATCTTCTTCTTCAGGATTGAAGCCATTCTGAAGAATTCCACTTTGTTCTTCCATTTCTCCATCTTGTACAGTATCAGTATAGTCAGAAACTGACTCCATATTGATATCTGTTTCTTGAAGACTGTCATCACCAATGCTATCATGTTCATTGAAAACAGGAAGTAATTCTTATCAGTAGTTGAACTTACTGGAAAAAACTTTCATTTTATAAGCCTTCAAAGTTTTACAAATAAAATTATATGATAGATTAAAAATGCAGTGGAAGAAAAGGACCATCAGCTTCTAAATTACCTCAAGAAAATTTTTAAGCAAGCGCAGGTAACTGACTCAGGGATGTCAGGGAACTGCTGTAGGCAGAGCTGTAGGATCTGCACATCTGCCTTTTCTAAGGCAGCCTCCATTAAGCCAGGGCACAAGCTAAGACCAAAAACAGGAATCATTTTTATAATATCAAGAAACTCTCAATTGCAAATAATTCATTAAGCTTTTTCAGAGTATGAAAATCAGAACTGCAAAAAACAAGGTCAAAAGAATTATGCGTATAAAGTTTGGTGTACAGAAACTTTTACCTGTAAGAAAGCACGTGTGTTTGGATAAGCTGTGTCAGACAGTTCCGGGGATAAAATGATGGTTCTGCTTTACATCTTCCCAGAAGTCCTATTATTACGTCCCCAATAATAGTATGAAATTCAGGGGTCCGCTTAAAAGCCAAAAATTTACGTAGTTCTACTTCAATATGTTTTTCTGAATATTTCTGAAAGGACAGAAGTAAAGAGCTCAGTCTGATACATTAATAAATGTCACTCTGCACTTAAAAGTTCCTAGCTCTACATTTTTTTACATCACTAATACTATTCACACCTTCCTGTGAAACTGGAGTGGATACTACAATTTACTACACAAAGACAAAATATAAAGTAAAAAAACCCAATAAAACTCAAGGATTTAGAAATCAAAATTTCTAAGAAGCTAAATTACAAACCTTCAATGCAAGGTTGAATGACATACAAAGCCACCACCAACACACTTATCTCACAAAATGCTTTGTGAGAGTCAAATAAGCCAAAGTATCACTCTGACAACCTCAATATACTATGCAAGGGTTAGCCATAGCTCTAAAAATGATCGCAAAAGGAAGACAGAATAAAAAGTACATGGGATATCCTTTAACCATGAGCTGATTTTTCGTATTTCTAATATTTTTAAATTTACCTGTATGGTTGCTAAGAGTTGCGTGGATGCTGGAACCTCTGGCTGTACACTCACTTCAATCTTCCTTCTCCTTAACTGGAATTCAGTGCATTGATTAGGATCTCAGAACAACACAGAAGATTCAACAGACATTTAGAAGAACATAAAATGTCCCAAAGAGACAGGCACACTTCTGTTCTAATCACAAACTTTTTCTTTTTAATTTATTTTAATAACAAGCTTTTTTAGGATTTGGTTTTCTTATAGTGAAAAGTGGGTCTATTTCAACTTTCAACTTAAATCTCTTTAAGATCTTAAGGTTTTCATTTTTTAATAAATAAAACAAAATCTCTATATGATATTCAGGAAGGTATTATTACTAATCGCAAACTGGTTGACTCTAACACCTGGGTCTTACACACATGCCGATAAAAACTACTAGACAACATGTGTCATTTTTGGATTAAGGGTTGTTGGGATCCTGGGTTCAAGCTTCAAATCACCCCATGATTAAGAGCAAGCTGTAAGAGTTGTACAGATATGAATTATTAAAATAATTCAACCTTTTCTGTTTTTTAACATTTGTACTAACATTTCTATTTCAACCACAAAACTTACAATTCTCTTTGACTGCTCTGAGTTCTGAGATCCATGTCCACATCCCTGTGATGTTTCCCAGTTTACAAAATGAGGCATGGCATGAGCGCCTAAGAAAACACAAAACACACAATTTTGGAATTTTGTGACCTATTGGTATTTACCCAGCCAATCAATCAAACAAAGAACAATTAAAAAACAACCTCTCAAGCACAATTCAAGAGAGGCTTTAAAGCCCATTTCATTCTATCAATAACCTCAGATCAATAACTCAAAATATCATAAAAGACTATGTGTCCAACAGATGAGGCCACTGTAAATCAGGGAGGGAAAAAGCATTACTGATTTGTCTGCAGGACTCTCCCACTGCCCCTAAAGTCTGAACACTGGTGTTTAAAACGCAGTGTAGCTCTTTAGCTTGCAGCAGTATCTGCAACGTGTACTGTTCCCAAGGTAGCTTCCTGGACCAATAAAATTTGAATGAACACTGGCAAATGTCAACATTAAGAACAGGTTTATGCAGACCGATAGCTGTGAAAATCTACATATCTAACCAGAAGTTTATAAAATGGTTTTTAGTAATACAACATTTAAGTTCCTACCTGGATCTTGACTATGCTTGAGTTTTCCAAGAGCACCTGCTAGTGATGACACTTCACACTTGTATGGGATTACAGTTAGAAATTTTCCATGTAGCATAAATAAATTTTCCCCATAATACCAGAGCTACAAAAAAATGTTATCAAAAATGTAAACAATCCTTCTTCTAAGATGTGATTCAACAAAGCCATATAACTTATAACAATAACTTGTTGTGTAAGTAATCTTAATATAACAGAAAAGGATACGGCAAAGCTAAGCAACTTTCCAGAATAATCTCATATGTTCAATTTATTGAGGTAGGTTTATAAAGCTCTTATTTTTGCCCAAGTCTGAATAAAGCATAATTTAAAGAATACTTTCTTTTGACTCATAAAAATCTGATCAACACATACATTGAAAGTAAATGAATTGTTTAAGATAAATATTGTCACTTACACATCTATTAACATGATACAAAGGCTACTGCAACATGGGCAAACTGTTCTGATGTACTAAATGAAAAAAGCAGAATTTAACATTGTTTCTATCTCAGGATCCCAATTATAGAATTGTAAAAATGACACAGGTATATGAACGAAAAGCTCAAAGGAACACGGAAATCAAAAGTGAAGTCTGTTACAGCAGTGAATGGCCAATTTTGTCAAAATTACTTGTTAAAGTATACATTAGAATTCTAAGATAAGAAATATAGTCTCCTTATCCTCTAATTACAATGAACATCCTCCTCTACCTTGCTTTATACACATCCTATATCTTGAATTTTAGTGACTACCCATTCGCTAAACAACCAGTTCTGACAGAGCACCTGTGTCAAGCACGGAAGATGTGATGCAGAACAAAAAGACAAGGACCCTGGCCTCAGAAAGTTTATAGTCTGGTCAGCTTAAATTTTAATTCTTTAAGTATTCTTTAAGTAATTCCATGATAACGTTTAACATATAACCTAAAAGACTCATTTACTAGGCAAAGTAACAGCCCTTGGATGTAGTTCAAAATATAAAAGTAAAAAGATCAAACCAAAGTGAGATTAAAAAGTTTTATTAACTAGCTAATTGTTCTCTCCTGATCTAAATATAATCTTGCAGGTAGATAATATTTCTTAATTTATTTTAATCAAAACTGACAAAATATTTAGATCCAAAGAGGTCTCTTTCCTTATAGTCTATTTGTCAGACACAAAAATAATTACATGTGAAAAAAAACCCAAAGCGCAAAAACTTACCTGACCGCTGGTCCCTTGTGGTAACTCTTTCGAAGTCTGCAGTGTTTGAAATTTTGTATTCCATATGGAGAGACATTCTATAAAATAAGACATACAAATTCAGAAGTCGGGACACTTCCCTGGTGATCCAGTGGTTAAGACTTCGAGCTTCCACTGCAGGGGGTGCAGGTCTGATTCCTAGTCAGAGAATTAAAGATCCTGCATGCCGCACGGTGTGGTCAAAAAATTAAAAGTCAAATTCGGAAGTCATCCAAGTATAAATATATGATGCTGGGGGTGGGAGGAAGGGAGGGAGGGAGTAGGAAATTCATAGTTAAACACAGCAGTCTTGCTTTAATAAGTATAAAAATGAGTAATGAAGACAGAAATTCAAAGAAATGAGATCTCATGACAAGAAGTGGACACGTGTGCAGGCAGGGGGCATACAGGAATCTGTGTACCTTCCCCTCAATTTTACTGTGAACCTTAAATGCTTTAAAAAAATAAAGTTTTTTTTAATTAATTAATTTTCTATTGCAGTACAGTTACTGCACAACACTATATAAGTTACAGTGGTACAGTGTAATGAGTCACAATTTATAGCTACATAAAATACTGGCGTATTCCCCATGATGTACAATATGTTCTTGTAGCTTATATACCTCATAGTTTGTACCTCTTACTCCCCTACCCCTCTCTTGCCCCTCCTCCCTTCCCTCTCTCCACTGGTAACTTCTAGTTTGTTTTATCTTTGAGTCTGCTTCTTCTGTTTTATTCACTAGTTTGTTGTACTTTTTAGATTCTACATATAAGTGATGTCATACAGTATTTGTCTTCCTCTGTCTGACTTATTTCACTTCGCATGTCCTACAAGTTCATCCATGTTGCTGCAAATGGCAAAATTTCATTCTTTTTAATGGCTGAGTACTATTCCATCATATATATGTGTGTGTGTGAGATGTGACGCCACTTCTTTATCCATTCATCTGTTGATGGACACTTAGGTTGCTTTCACCTTGGCAGTTGCAAATAATGCTGCTATGAACACTGGGGTGCAGGTATCTTTCTAAATTAGTTTTTGTTCTTTCAGATACATACCTAGGAGTGAAACTGCTCGGTCATATGGTAGTTCTACTTTTAGTTTTGTGAGAAACCTCCATACTGTTTTCCACAGTGGCTGTACCAATTCACATTCTCACCAACAGAGTACGAGGCTTCCCTTTTCTCCACATCCTCGCCAACGTTTGTTATTTGTGTTCTTTTCGTTGACAGCCATTCTGACAGATGTGAGGTAATATTTCATTGTGGTTTTCATTTGCATTTCCCTGGTAATTAGCAATGTTGAGCATCTTTTCATATGTGTACTGGACATCTGCATTTCCTCTTTGGAAAAATATCTATTCAGATCTTCTGCCCATTTTTCAATTGGGTTGTTTGTTTTTTTGACTTTGAGTTGTATGAGCTGTTTATATATGTTGGATATTAATCCCTTATCAGTCATATCATTTGCAAATATTTTGTCCCATTCAGTAGGTTGTTTCAATTTGTTGATATTTCCTTTGCTATGCAAAAGCTTTTAAAATTTAATTAGGCCCCAATTATTTATTTTTGCTTTTATTTCCTTTGTATTAGGAGACGGATCCAAAAAAACATTGCTGTGATTTATGTCAAAGTGTTCTGACTATATTTTCCTCTTAAAAAAATAAAGTCTTAATACAGATTCTGCTATGGAAAGATTTCTATGGCATCTCAGGTAAGTGGATAAATTAAGATGCACAACAGAGGGTATGGTATGCTACAATTTGTGTAAAAAGAGGAGGAAAAATAAGTAGTTGTATTTGCACATATTAAAAAAACTCTGGAAAGAGACATGGGAAACTCTCTTGAGGTTAGTGAGTTTTCTGGGGTTAGAGCAGGAACTAGAGAGGGAGGATGGGGGTTGGGAGAGCACAGCTTGGTAAAGTGGTTAAAAGCCAAGACTTAACAGCGGTAGAGTACACGGTATAAGAGTCAACCTGCTCGGGTTGAACCCCAGTTCCACTACTTAGTTACCTAACATCTCAGTTTCTCATTTGTAAAACAGGGGTGATGATAACTGGACTTTCTCTCATAGGGTTGCTGGAGGATTAAATGACACAAATAATGAGATAATACAAGTAAAACATGTGGCACCGGATAGTTATGCTATAAGGGGTAGCTCCTATCTTAAAAAGAAGAAACCTAAGAACAAAATACACAGGTAAGGATGGCCATATCAAGTCTGTAGTTAATAGGGAGCCGGTCCTGAAGAAAGCAGAGTTCTTGCTTTGAAACTGGGAGAAGAGACTGGAAAACGTGGACAGAGTCTAGACTATGCAAAGAGCTGAATGCTAAACCACAGATTTGGAGTTTTATAATAAGTGTAGGCTGGGAGACCCAATCTTGCACAAAGGTATGAACTCAATCCTCTACTGCAAGTCTTACCAACGTTCCCAATGCCTACAGGCTGGCACAGATACTTGCAGTTTTTATTTAAGACACTGGTGACGAGCAAGGTAGTTAGTAAGTGATACAAGGAAATGTTTTAGAGAAACTAATCAAGGTAAGATGAAATCAAAGACTATTCAAGAATTAGGAAGCTACAGGGAAAAAAAGAATGAATTAGGGTGGTAATAAATAAATGAAAAAGAAAGAGGAGACTTAAAGGTACACTTTGACGGAAAAAATCCAAAGGACTTCTTAACTGATTGGATTTTAGTTACCCTTAGAAGCTGGTAGTGGTGGGCCCAGGACTGCTACGTGATCCTGATCCAGGACGGTGAGTGCAGCACCACTTCGAGCATTGCCAGACACCACAGACTTGAGCAACAGTGACTGAACCACCCTCTGTTTTTTTTCTGGGTCACTAGGATGTATTGGTATCAAGGTTTCATATACACATCCATTAGCGCCTGTTTGAAACAAGTATTTATTGCTCATTATTGGATAAATGATAGTTCTGTATCTGTTATAGTTAAATGTACTAAGTTGTTTATAAGATTTTACCAATTTGACATAGAATCCAACCAGAAAAATAAACAAATGTAATAGTCACATCACTCTAGGCTTTCCCATAAAGAACATACTACAAACCTAAAGTTGAAGGAGAAGAATATTAATAAAAATCTCAGTAAGAAATGTCATAATAGCCATGAAATAAAAATTGTAAATATCTGTAATAAACTATGGGGGAACTGCCAGGAATACAGACAATCTTATCAGTAAAAGACTCTCTTATTAGAAATTAATTAGCATTCTGGTCCAAACATTACATTTCTTGTTAGTCCAGCACCTTGAAAACCCTATGAAATTGCTGGGTTTTGTAAGTCAATTGTATTTTTGACAACTTCACATGGTTCTAGCTATGCCACATGAAGATTTTATGACTCTTTGGTTCAGACTCCCTTACTTCAATGTTCAAAAGCTAAAACACAACTCACAAACTTCTGTGTAACAATAAATATGTCCTGTAGGTTAAACTTTAAGAAAACCAGCCCCTCTTAAGCAAATGTATTAAGCGGATTCCAACGACCCTCCAGACATGATAAATGACGGGAGTCTTTTTCTTATAGCGACTGCAAACGTTTGCATATTGAAAAACTTCACAAAGATTTTAAATTGTGATAAAATGAAAATGTTTCCCAAATAATGCTCGTTTCTTCCTCCCTTAACCTTCTCAAAACAACTTCAAAAGAAGCCATAAACGGCTGGGGGGAGAGAATACCACAAAGGCATTTTTTCCCCTGGATGCATAAGATTGGGACTAAACTTTAGAGCATCAGGTAGCAGTAAACTCCAAGGCACTAAAACAAAAAAAAAATCTGTAAAATGCAGTCTAGCAGAGTCCAAGACTGCTCTATTAGTGTCCTTTTACCGACCTGTCTCTGTCACTGTTCACAGAAGGGCACACTATACCGTAAGGTTGGAAAAGAGGAATGGAGGGGCCATTCAGTACCAACCTTAGGGTATTTTATGGTTCACTAGTTACAGTATCAAAAAAAACTGGACTTAATCATAGTAAAGATAAAAAGTGATTTTCCCTTTTTTATTGGTATTATGTTGTTATTGATTGCTTATGATAAAATTTTAAGACGTAAAACTTACCTGCAGAGAACTACTGACCTAATGCATGACCAGACATGTAAGGAAGCATGGAAAGGGAAACACTACAATAGAAAACTGTGAAAACTGAAGACTCTAACTTAACAAACACCAACCTGTAATACCCCTTTCTTTATAAACTCTGAAAGTTTAAAGAAAAATACTTACTTAATGACATCAAAGAGATGAATTTTCGATCCACAGATGTACTAAAACTCTGTATAACAGATTTTTCTTCTCCAAGTAAAAGTGTGTATTTGCTTAGGATACGTGAGTTAAACTTTTGTACGTAAGCAAAGTAATTTCCATGCTGAAAAAAAAGGTTATTTTATTTTAAAAATACTCCCGTTTCCACCAACTATGTTTAAATGTTGCGATCAGTTGTTGCCCCACTGTAATTACTTTAGTGAGTGCTTAAAAACCTATTGTCCAATTACAATTAAAAAGTTATAAAAAATATTTCTTTAATTCAGGCATAGAAATAATTATAACTAATAGGCTTTTTAGTATTTTAAAAATACATAAAAATTTTCTGAAAGAAATACCAAAGTCCAATTTTCGTTTTAAAAATCATACAGATGACCCTGAAATGTCACAAAATGGACCAGGAATTAAAGATATCACTTACTTTTTCACTAATAAAAATCAGCACAGGATGCCTAAATACCATGAAAACCTTTGTCCACCTAAAAAAAGAGAAAAATTATAAAATGCCAAGTCACCAGCTGAGAGAAACACGTCATCAATCTAAACTTAAGAGATTATCTTTTATTAAATACTTTTTAGAGCCAGAGAGATAGCAGAGAACACTTAATCCAGTGTTTCAACCTATCTACCGCAGGGACCTGGAAAGCATTCCTCTGTCAAATGCAACTCTGGATTAAACGTAAATTGCTGAGCTTTCCAGAGCTTTAAAGACAATAACGTGAACTGTAAAGTACCTAGGTTTGTGAGACAGGATGCAGTGTTTCCCAAACTTATCTGACCTGCCCCCTCCTCTTTTCAGAGTCATTTTGGGGACTAATGTTCTCAGGAAACCATTAGCATCTCACCTGCCGTCTTCAAGTGACAGCGGGAACTGAGGCACAGGGAGGGTAAGGGGCCTGTAACCAAGGCTGCACAGCCATTTTCTGGCAAAGTGGGGATTAGAACCCAGATTCTCTACCTATCTCTTTTTCCCTAAAGATTTTCTCCAAATACAGTTGCTCTCACTTTAGAGGCACTCATCAGGTCTAAGATATAACTGGTCACTGTCCACACTGTTCAATGACTACGTACGAGCCTTTGCTTGGACTTTTAAAAACTTCGTTTTTATCAGGTGGGCCTGGAGGAGCAGCAAGTTAACCAAACAGGAAATGCGATGAAAGAATGGGGATTGGAGAGATGTGAAATCATGCGATTTCCGTCTATCATTTGAGGGAGTCATTTTCCCAGTTTTATTCCAGAATCTGGGAAAGCAGAGGTCTGTCTCAAAGCACTATCCTGATTCCACCAACAACAAGCTGCACATTTCTTCAGGGGAAAGGATTCTGACCTTGGCAGTCAGGGCCATATGGCAGAAGATTCTGGTCTTGTGGGATTACTCACTTAATTTTCAAATAACGGACTATCCAGTTTTGTCATTAAGACAGGATTCATCTGGCCTGAGTTTCCTCAATCACTTATCATGCCAGAGGCTTTTGGGGGAATGTGATTTTGGCTAATGTCTTACAGACGGTTTTTAATTATGTTACTTTTATCATGTTTATAACCAAAATACTTTTGAGCAAGGCAAGGACTATTATAAAAAACACAGAGTGCATTTTCTTTTTGGTAAAAAATCACAAGTATTGGAACTTACTTAATCACTTCTTCGTCAGAGATAATAGTTTCAATTTTCTGCTGGGGCTCTGCAAGCAAGGCCTCTAAACCACGAACGGCACCTTCCTTGAACAGCACCAG
Organism: Hippopotamus amphibius kiboko; assembly: GCF_030028045.1. Lineage (NCBI taxonomy): Eukaryota > Metazoa > Chordata > Mammalia > Artiodactyla > Hippopotamidae > Hippopotamus > Hippopotamus amphibius. The sequence continues at coordinate 47,132,571 of NC_080202.1, read as the reverse complement.
GGGTTCTGTCCCCTGTATTGAATGTATCCTATATACCTCAGCAGACAACTAGAAGAACATAAAAACATTTAAATTCTTATTCTAAAGGAATTGCCACCTAACAGAATAAGGACATTTGCAGAAGGCTTATCGTTAAAGGACTGATTTGCTTTCATTTTTATCCAATTTTATCTTATAATTATGTATGGTTCCAAAGTGAAATCTAAAACATAAAATACATTCAGACATCTAGCTTTTGATCCTATTCTCTATCCTCTCCCTTGCACTCCCCCATAAGTAATCACTTTTATTCATTTTTGGTTTATCTTTCCACTGTAAATACTGGACATTAGGCTATAACCTGGGTCTCTCAAAACTGGAGGTGGGGAGAGGTACAAACAAAGCCACTAATACAGAGTTATAAGTGGTTCTGGTATTAGAAAAAGAAAGATGCCATATGTAAATACATGGGTTATATCTATCCATTTAGCCTGCAAGCCCAAGAAGAGAAGTTAACACCATATGTGGGATTAAAACTAAACAAAACAAACCCATTGTGTAAAATTCAGGATCGTGTTACTGCAGGGTAAACAAAATGCCTGGAGCCAGGAGGTAGTACAGGTAGCTCATCAGAGGTTTCAAGGGTCCAGGTGACAAGTGCGGTTATATCTGAATCAGCTCTACTGTGAACCACTTCTAAAATATGCCAATTATATTTACAGTTAGACATTTAGAACCAGAAAGAACTTCCAAGAGTCATCTAGTTTGAGATCTTCATTTTATAAGAAAAAGTTGATTAACATACTTCAGGTCATCAGGAGAAAAGGCACAGCTAGTTAGTCATGGGTGTTTTTCCCTGCATTGTGTGCCACTCTTAAAACGTATAATGCATGGAACCTGCAGGGTCTGTTCTACTATTTTAAGAAAGGGAACAATGAAGTTCATTTGTTCTTGCAACGGATATACCACAAACATTTAAACTCATGGAAATAACTATAAATGTATCATTCATGAATTATTTAAATCCCCAACCTCAAATGAAAATAACATACATTTTCTAACATATTAACTCATAAATTGAGACGTTTTATCAAGATTTACTGTATGATAACTAGAATGAAAAACTGGTTATAACCTTTATGTCATGTTCACAGACGCTAGAAGATAAATAACTATTACAAATTATTCCATCTCACCAATAAACTAAATAAATATGTTGGAAAATCCAAAGACTTACTGTTGCTTTAAATACTTTATCCAGGTTTACGTCTTCATTATTCCATATTCTCAAGACCTTAAATCAAAACATACAAGTTAAAAAAGCATTCCAATCTCCATTTACATACCACATGAATAGTTAATAAATCAACATTTGGCTTGTTTTGTATATATTATATAAAAGTTTTAGAACTCACCTTATTATCATGTACAACAATATACTCTCCAGTCTGAAAGTTGCACACAGCTGGACATGTTATAATTTGACCTTGCTTCACTGACCAGCTCCCCAAGGGTTTCTGATCAGAAACCTAATGAAATAAACATACAATATTCAAAAAGTAGGTTTCAGACATTAAAGCAATTAAATTTGCATTTGAAAGAAAAGAAGAAATCATTACAATGACAGCATTTAACAAATCTAAATTAAAAAAATAGTCACAGGGCTTCCTAGGTGGCGCAGTGGTTAAGAATCCGCCTGCCAATGCAGAGGTCATGGGTTCGATCCCAGCTCCAGGAAGATCCCACATGCCGCGGAGCAACTAAGCCCGTGTGCCAAAAAAGAAAAAAAAAAAAAATAGTCACAAAAAGACAAATACTGTATGGGTTCCACTTAAGCCAGAAAGTAGAATGGTGGCTGCCTGGGACTGGGGGAATTGGGAATTACTGTTTAATGAGTACAGAGTTTCAGTTTTGCCAAATGAAAAGAGTTCTGGAGGTGGATGGTGGTGACGACTGCACGACAATGTGAATGTATGTACTTAATACCTTGAACTGTACACTTGTAGTCATTAAGACAGTAAATTTTGTCACGTATATTTTACTACAATTAAAAAAAACTTTAAAAAAGTAGTTAAAATGAAAATATATGTTCAACTCGAGGATGAAAGATGCCTTAGAGGACTGGGAGGGGGAGGATGGGCGGGACTTGAGGGAGGGTGGGGGGGAGTCGAGGGAGGGAGGGAATACGGGGATATGTGTATAAAAACAGATGACTGAACTTGGTGTACCCCCCAAAAAAAGTAAAAAAATAAAAACAAGCAAACAAAAAAAAACAAACAGATGATTGAACTTGGTGTACCTCCCTAAAAAAATAATAAATAAATATAGATGTAAAAAAAAAAAAGAAAATATAAGTTTCCAAAATGAAAAAAGTAAATGAATAATGACTCTGATAATGAACAGTATTAGTACATTTAAAAAACTGATTCCGCTGTACCCTTGAACAGGGGCACGGGAAATAAAGTCAGGGTAGCTGGAATCATGCCAGTTCTAATCAGCCACTCTCTCTCTATGCAGGAACTGCAAAAAGTCCACTTGACAGCCAGGTAAAAACTAATGGTGTCATCAAAACAAGCAAACAGTATAGGGTACTATTGGCAACCTGTTCCCCAACCCTCAAAGTAGACAGCTAGCTTTTTTTTTTTTAAGATTGAAGTATAGTTGCACAATATTATATAAGTTACGGGTGTACAATATAGTGACTCACAATTTTAAATGTTATACTCCACTTCTAGTTATTATAAAATATTGGCTATATTTCCTGTGTTATACAATATATCCTTGTAGCTTTTTTTTAAAGATTTATTTATTTATTTATTTATTTATTTATTTATTTATTTTTGGCTGTGTTGGGTCTTCATTGCTGAACATGGGCTTTCTCTAGTTGAGGCCAGCGGCAGCTACTCTTTGTTGTGGTGTGGGCTCCTCATTGCGATGGCTTCTCTTGTTGCCAAGCACGGGCTCTACGTGCATGGGCTTCAGTAGTTGCAAAGTGTGGGCTCAACAGTTGTGGCACACAGGCTTAGCTGCTCTGAGACATGTGGGATCTTCCCAGCTCAGGGATCAAACCCAAAGCCTCCTACATTGGCAGGTGGATTCTTAACCACTGTGCTACCAGGGAAGTCCCTATCCTTGTAGCTTATTTTATACATAATAGTTTATACCTCCTACTACCCTAGCCTTAGTTTGCCCCTCCCCCTTCCCTCTCCCCACTGGTAACCACTAGCTTGTTCTCTGCACCTGTGAATCTGCTCTGTTTTTGCTATAATCACTAGCTTGTTGTAGTTTTTAGATTCCACACATAAATGCTATCATACAGTATTCGTCTTTCTCTGTCTGACTTATTTCACTTAGCATAATGCCCTCCAAATCCATCCATGTTGCTGCATATAACAAAATTTCATTCTTTTTCTATGGCTGAGTAGTGTTCCACTGTGTATATACACCACTTCTTTACCCATTCACCTGTTGATGGACATTTAGGTTGCTTCCATATTTTGGTAATTGTAAATAATGCTGCTATGAACACTGGGCGCATGTATCTTTTCGCATTAGTGGGGCTTTTTTTTTCGTTTGCTTGTTTTGTTTTCCCTGATATATACCCAGGAGTGAAATTCCTGGCTCTATTTTTAGTTTTTTGAGAAAAAAACTATACCGTTTTCCACAGTGGCTGCGCCAATTTACACTCCCACAAACAAGGTGGTACAAAGGTTCTCTTTTCTCCATATCCTCACCAACATTTGTTACTTGTGTTCTTTTTGATGACCGCCATTCTGACAGGTGTGAGGTGATACTGTGGTTTTGGTTTGCATTTTCCCTGATCATTAGCGATGCTGAAATAACTAGCTTACTGAAGATACAGAAAACTATGTTCAGCAGCTCACATAAAAATAATTACTTTCCACGCGACCACTAAAAGCAAAGTTTAGAAGTGTCAGGCTGAAAAGGGGGCGGGGTGTGCAGACTTCAAGGGATGCAAATCCAGGACTTACAGGGTGAACCACAGCTAGCAACAGACAGGTCACTCGGAATCAAGATTCCTACTAAGCTGCCTAGAAAGTAAGAAACCAAAACAAAACACCGACAAAACTTTTCTCCCTAATGTGTGTGTAAGAAATGTACGAACACAAGGCTAACCCACCGTTCTCGTAGTGACATCTTCTCCCACCCAACCAATCTCCGTTCAACCCTTCTGCAGGCAGCTGGGGTGACAGAGATCCCAGGAGGGGATCTTAGCCAGGCCATCTCCGGGAGAACTGAAGCGAAAGCGCAGGTTTCCTTTCCTTTCCGAGTCCAGCCCACGTGCATTCAAACGCCCTGCCACCTGCAACTCGGAAATAGGCCTCTCTCTCCGGGAACGACCGAGTCAGATTCTGGACCTCACTCAGCATCCCGAAGAGGTCACGCCGGCTCTCCGCTAAGCCCGCTGCACGAGCTCTTTCCGAAGCTGTGAGAAACCCGAGGTTCGGGCTCTGGACTCAGAAACGGACGAGACGGCAGCAGGGGCGCTCCGATCCTATGGCTCTCACCTTATAGAGGATGACGGTCCTGCCACTGTCCGTCACTAGAAACTGGTCTGTTTTATCGCTCTGCTCCACTCCGAGGGGTCCGTCAGGCCCAGAACCCAGCGGTACCGCAGTCAACGTGAAACCCTCCTCCACGGCTGCCATTTTGGCCCGACGTACGGAGGGCCGCGCGTCGCTCCCGGCAGGCTTCGCGCTTTCTCTCGCGAGAACTAGGAGGCCGACAGGAGCAGGCCCTCGGGAACTGAGATACCTGCTCGCGGAGCCTGCGACCTCTGGCGGATAGAGATCGCTAGCGGCGCGGCGGACGCCGTCCAGTAGGCGGGGCCTGGAGTTTGCGCCTAGACTCCGCCTCCCAGACCACACCGCTGAGTCCCGGATGTAGGGTTGTCGCGGGGCAAGGGTGAGCAACCGCGGGTGAACTTCCCTGTTAGGTGTTGAATCCGCTGCCTTGAGAGGCTGAAGGATGGGCGTGGCAAGTGGCCGAATATAAATAAACTAGATTTTTTTTTTTTTAGTTGAAGCGAACTCTCTAGGAATTCCTACCACCTTTTCATAGAACAGTGTGCCAAAAGAAAAATATTTCTCTCTTCAGATTCACTCTTCATAACATGCTATACCTAACTGAAATGCCTAGCCCCCCTGCTTCTTGGAATCCGCCACAAAGGTCTAGTCTATGCAGCCTCTGGGGCTTCCCAGGTTGTCTCCCCCGGTTCTGAGCACCGCGGGGAGATCTCTTCAGCTTACGGGAAATTAAAACTTGTCTGAGGAAGCAGGTGACGTCCAAGGTCCCTCTGGGCAATTTTTAGTAAGACCATTTCCGGGAGAGGTTTTTAAGATAAACGTGACTGATTCAATCAATAATGTAAAAACTCAAAAAAGTTAAGTTGTGTATGTTCTTAGGGCAAAACCATGTAACAGACAATTACCAACAAATATGTACCGTGTGCTTACATCACAGGGAAAAATGCCTCCGCACCAGTTTAGATTAAGCACCCACACGGATCGCCTTGTGTGTGTTTGCTCGTGGCCACAGCATTATAATACAGGAGATAGGAGACTATGCAGCTTTTACGAAAAAATCAAACACTTACTGTAAATTCTTTTTTTTTTTGGCCGCACCATGTGGCATGTGGGATCTTAATTCCCTGACTGGGGATGGAACTCCATGCCCCTTGCAGTGGGGGGTGTACAGTCTTAACCACTGGACCACCAGGGAGTTCCCTACAGCTTGTGAACTTTTAATTGCGGCATGCATGTGGGAATCTAGTTCCCCCAACCAGGGATCGAACCTGGTCCCCCTGCATTGGGAACTTGGAGTCTTACCCACTGGGCCACCAGGGAAGTCCAGCTACCACAAATTCCTAATAGGTCTTTTATTTTTCAAAGTGACTGAGGAGGTTGACTTTGAATTTGTGGCCCCTTTGTTATTTGGAAAAGAAATACAGTGAGATTCAGCCTAGACAACCTGGCCTCTGTGAAACCTTTTCCTCCCAGCACAGTCTCTCTACTGAACCGTGTTTTGCACCTACTGCCCATATGTGAGATGCCAGCCTAGACACCTCCTCCTCCAGGAAGTCCTCACTGACTGTCTGAGACTGGATTAAACGTCTAATTCAGTGCACCAGTGTTGTTGGAACATCCAGTACTGGAATGGCACAGTTACTCATATATTTCCCCCATTATGTTTATTTTTTTGAAGGGACTCTGGATTTATCACCAGTATCTTGCAAAGTGCCTGTCCCATAAATATTTGTAGGACTAATGAATAAAGACTGAAAGTTTACTCATAATTTTGTATTCGTGCTTTCCCTCTTCTTCAGCTTGAAGACTTTAAAACAGGGATTCTCAAACTTTGTGATTTCAGGATTCCTTTACACTCTGAAAAATTATTGAGGACTGCAAAAACTTCTGTTTTAATGTGTAATAATAAATGCATTACACATGAACATAAATAACATTTTTATGAAAAATAATTCGAAAAACAACTTAGTGAGAAGAGTGGCATCGTTTTGCGTTTTTGCAAATCTCTTTAATGTCTGGCTTAATAAAAAGTAACCAGATTCTCACACCTGCTGCTTCATGCAGTCCATTGTGGTATCACATGTCATACCATACCAAAAGAGCTCCGTAGTACCCCCCAAAAGGAAAATAACATCTGAAGAATTTGTCTTCACGGACTCTCTGAAAGGGCCTCAGGACCCCCAAGGATTATATCTAGACTTGCTCTTGAAGAGCAAGTATAGGGATTAAGTTTACCTCCCTGGGAAGGGCGAGATCAAAGCTCCCGGTTCCAGAAAAGAGTGATGAAGAAACCTGTCCTGAGTTCTGGAGTCTGGACTAGGTGTAAAGACCCTCAGGGCATCAAAATAGAAGAAAATGTGGGAGGGCTTTCACCTTGGAAGTGAAAACTAAGCCCCACCTTCCTGATACCCAGGAGACCTCAGGACAAGGAATAGAACAGCTGCACTAGGAAGGCTACTGAATGTCTTACGGATGCTAAGAATTGGAACAACTTCTGACTCTTATTTTTAGCCCCCGTAAAGATTATGGAACTGGAGTTAGATTTTAAAATTTTCCTTCTTTCTCTTTTTGGATCAGTGTTATGAGCTAAATTGTGTCCATCCTCCCGCCCCACCCCCCACCCCAACTGAGTTTATCAGTTTCCTTTTTATCACAGTTTTTAACTATTTTTTTTAATCTAGTTGCTCACTTACCTATGCTCCCCCACTGTATCATAAGTTTCTTGAGGGTAGAGGGTCCCTGTCTGTCCTATTTGCCTATGCATCCCCCTTTCCTAGCACTTCCTAGGCACTCAGTAAAAATGTGCAGTTTGAACGAATCACTTTACATCTTTGCATTCATGGCACCAGCAGTTGTATCTGATCCATATAAAGAGCGTAATACATGCTTATTGAATAAATCACACTTACGTGGCAAGCCATTGTAATAAATAGGAAGTGCCCTTGATCCGTTAGGATAAAGTAAGACTTAACAGATTGGGAAACCCGGAAATGCACTGGCATGTTTGTCTGTAAATTTGAGTCTAAGTTTGGTAAGCGATTAAAGGAGATCGCAGTCCTTTTTGGAAAAACACCAGCTGTAACGAGGGAGCTAAGAGTCTTCTGCAACCTAGCCTAAGATAAGAAAGGGTCAAAGTGTTCCACTTCCAAGATGAATCAATCAAGGTCAGTGAGCAAGAATGAGGCCCGGCTATCCATCTCTGGTTAGAGACATTTAAGGGCTGGTCTTCAAAGGCAGCTGTAACCCTGTGCATTTTAATGTGAGCTGTGGATTTTCATTCTGTCTGGGTTGTTTGTCATGTTTATGCTGCTTGGCTGCCTAGCAAACAAGGCTAGGGGAAGATACTGCCTCTCACATTCAATTCCTAGAATAGAATCAGGTGATAAATATACAATGAATAAGTCTAATTATATAGTAGGGATGCCTGCCCATATTCAGAAGGGAGAATGTTACCCATTATAGATTTTTCATGGAAGGTTGACAGTTGATGACTTGTGCATTGCATGAGTGGGATATAGTAAGTGCTTTGCCAAAGGAACATTTCTAGAGGCACCATTCTGAGAACAGGATGGATGGTAGATATATATATTCTACCCAATCTCCATATTATATGGAAGTTCTTTTAATGGTGCTGAAATAAAGGTCTAAGATACTCTGAGATATCTTTTCCAGTTTTAGAATTTCAGAATGCCTTTGTGGCCACAGAAATGAACTGGACAATATTACTGGCACTCAAGCAGACACCTCTCAAGATGTTTCCCACAGCAAATATCAGAGGTAAAGGAAGACTCTGAGCTCTTTTTCTCATAATCTGTATACATTTCAATCTAATGCTAGTGCCCTCCCAGTGAATGCCAAAACCCAATGGCTGTGTTTGGAGTTTGAAGTCAAGCAAGCATTTGTGGTTTAATTGTACCAGGATAGGGAAGTGGGAGAAAAGACCCGGTTGAGGGGTTTTAGATGGGTGGGCAGAGTCAAATGCTCATAGAACCCAACAATCTTGGGCAACTTGTCATCACCAGGGGTCCAAGCTGAAGTCAGAGGAGCCCTGAACCAGTGACCAGAGCTCTGGAAAAGGGAGTGCTGGCAGGTGAATGAATAAACACCCTGAGAAAGTTCTGGCCACCGGAAGTAGTTTCCCGTCCCTGGACTGAGGATCAGGGTGAAGCAAGAGCAGGACAGCGCTTCAGGTCTGGCTAGAAATCCCTGATACTTCTCCCTTGTCTCCAGGATCCAAACTGTACCAATACACTTGTTCATTTCCCAAATGCTGATGAGCGCCTAGGAGCTGTGAATTCTGCAATGAAGGAGACATCGGAAGTTCCTGTTCTCAGAGAGCTCAGCGATCCAGTGGTGGGAGACAATCTGCTCAAGAAAAGTCTCCCTAAAGATGAGACTGTTCCACTGAAAGCTGATGTACAAGAAGGGGTCAGGTGAGGGGGAGACTAGAAGGTGATGAGATTGAGAAAGGCAGGGACCTTAATCTTGTAGCGCTCTCTGTAAGCTAGACGAGGAGTTGGCACATTCTAAATACAATGAGAAATCACTGAAGGGTTTTAAACTAAGGTCTGATTTCTGTTTTGAAAAGATCATCCTGGCTCCCAAGTGGAGAATGGTTCAGAGGGGAATAAAAGTAGAAATAGATATACCAGTTTTGAGGCTCTGGCATTCTTTTAGATGCAATAGATGGTGGCTTGTGGTAAGTGATAATAATGGAGATAGAAAAAAATGCACCAACTCAGGCTGGGGTTTAGTGGGTAGAGTCACCAGGATGGCGAGTGGATTGAGTATGGCAGTGAGAGGAAGAGAGGAATTAAGGGCCTGTGTGCCCTGAGTGACCAGGTGGATTGGGATGTTCTTTACTGACATGGGGAAGGAGATGATTTAGCAGGCAGTGGTTTGGGGAGGCAGACCCAGAGCTCTATTTGGACTGTCTTCAGTTTGAGATGCCAAATAAGTGGGTAGCCCATTTGAGCCTGGAACTCCTGGCAGAGGCTCGGGTTGGAGATGTAGATTTGGGCCTCATCGGCACATGGAAGGTGTCCAGAGCAATGGGACCCGAGTAGATCCAAAGCGCTATTGATTTTATCTTCTAAAAATCACTTCAGTTACCCACTTCTCTCCTCTATCGTCACCCCTCAAGTCCAAGCCCCTCTTAGTTGGCCACTGTGATTGCTTCCTTGTCTCCCTGCTTCTCCGTGTGCCCCCTTCAAATCTGTAGCCACTATGATCTATTCAAAATTCTAATCAGATTATGCCACACTCTGCTTAAAAACCTTTAATACCTTAGTCTCAGGATGAACAAGATCAAATCCTTACCTGTCCCACAAGTAGGGTTGCCAAGTAAAACACAGGATGTCCAGTTAAATTTGAATTTCAGATAACACATAATTTTTTAGTATAAATATATCCCATGCAATTATTCATAGCTTATCTGAAATTAAATTCAAACTGGCATCCTGTTGTGTTTTTTTGTTTTTTTTTTTTTTATGTTAGTGAAAGCACAGAGTCTTAACTACTGGACTGCCAGGGAAGTCCCGGTCCTGTATTTTTATTTGCTAAATCTGGCAACCCTATCCACAAGGGCCTCACAAGATCTGACCCCTATTATTCTTTCCTGCCTCATCTCTCATCAAATATCCCTTGTTCCCTGACTCAGGCTACATTGCTTTGGAATACGCTATGCCCTCTCCCACTTCAGGGCCCCTGGACATACTATTTCCTTTGCTGGGAATGCTTTTAGCTTCTCTTAAATCAACTAACTTCCACTCACCTTTCACACCTCAGTCTCCACTGAATAGCCTTCTTTTCCTGTGTTCTACGCTCTCCTCGTATGATGTAACTTTTCTTCAATGACCCTGTATCAAGTAGCAACTACACATTTATTTGTGCGATTATGTGTCGTATATCTTTTCCACTGAAGTATAAGGCGAGAGACCAGATTTATTTTTGCTCACTTTGGTGTCCCTTGTGCTCTCCTAGTGTCTGCTACACACTGGGCATTGTGGAAGGAAGCAAGGAAAGAAAAAAGAAAAAAAGGACGAAAGACTGTACTAGATTATAGAATAAATTCTATCAGGACCAGAACGAGGAATGAGGACCAGCGCAGAGATTGGCCCTGTGACCCAGTTCACAAGGGGGGCCAGGAGGGGATTCAGGCTGAAGATAAAGTACCCAGGTTAGCCTAGGAGGAGGGTGACTTAACAGTTTGTTCCAATAGCTGGGGATGGGGCTAAAGAAGAGGCTGCTTAAACTCTCTCTATCCCTAAACTCTATTCGGTCTGCAAATGGGGCAGCCTGGGAGTAGGTACTGATGAGCTTCTTTATGGAATTGCTGCTGAGGGAAATGTCAAGTGGGTCTGGGCCCAGACCCTGTTCAGCTATCTGGAAATTGTTCCTCTCCACTCCCATGTCCCATGAGTAAGTGTGAGGGTGTGTGTGTATTAAAGACAAGCAGTGCAACTAAGCCCCTCCTTCTCAACCAGCCCTCCAAAATAATTTCATTCTATCCTTAACCTAAACTTTTAGTTGACTACCTTCTTTTTTGTATAAATATAGATTTATAAATTGCTTCCCTTGTGTCTTAGTAATAAAGTCAGTAGGAAAGGAGCAAGAGAGTTGGTGCTTGACACAGACATTTCCATTTTTCTGCTGAATATTTTTTGGGGGGGCTGTCTTCATAGCAAATGTTAGCTATACCTAGATTTTTTTCTCATCTCAATTTTAGTATCTGGAAATAGAGTGGCCACTTATGCTTAGAATTTTGCAGTTTATGTAGTGTTTTCATATCAGGAAATTATTTTTTATGGGATTAAATTAAATTTAATTCCAGTAAAATTAATTATCTCAAAAAATAGATGACTTCTTCCCTGAATTACATTTAATTAGTATCTATAAATGTTATTAAAAATACGCACACACACGAGGATTCCGCAAACTCTAGAAGAGCTACTTTCCTGAAACTAGTTTGAGTCGGTTGTTTTGAACTCAGTCCAGATTCCCTCATGCTGTTGAGGGGAACCAAGCAAACCTCAGTGCAGCTGAAGGACCATCAATATCACCTTTATGTTAGCATTCGAACCCCAGTGACTGTGGTTCAACAGGAAAATGTTTTCTAGAGTTTGGGATGTCAGAGAGACATTTTTATTGGCTAGAATCTACACAAGGGTGGTGGCGTCCATTGTCTCAGTGGGGGTGGGGGGTGGATTTGAGGGAAGGTTGTGGAGACCCAGTGGCAGGCATTACCAAGGCTGGGGTTAGGGTTAGAGAGCCATTCTGTGTACAGCTATTATGAATAACCCAGATGTCTGAGCTGGAGGCCACCTTTTAGAGGAAAGTAAAATAGCCAAGACCTCCGAATGGGAGAGGAGAGAATATCACGTGACATCCTAGGGGTCCCCTTTATAGGTTCTAGCACTCCCTCTGGCAAGAAAGGCTCTTGGATTGTCCCCTGGGGAGATTTTGAGATATCCTACTTTTTAATCCACCTTTCCTTTCCTTAGTTTTTCACTTGAAAATCAAGGAAGATGCAGTGAGGAGGGGAAGGAAAGGAACTCAGCCAAAACAATGAAAATAATTGATTCATATTCGGATTCAGATTTGAAGAGGCTCATGTTTAAGATATAGATGCTTCTTTGGGTACGTTTGGTTAAATTTTATTTCAAAGGAATCACTGAAGATTTTCAGCTGAGGCACTGGTATTACTTAGCAAAACCAATTAACAAAGTCTTGGCCTTCCTCATTAAACTTCTCTGTGAATTAATCAGATCTGGTTCAAAAGCCATTCATTGGGTTGGGAAGGGTATCTTATTATACTAAAAAGCTTTTTCATCTAGATGTAAATTCGACCTAACATATCAGAAAAAGGGGAACTTTTTGACATTTTTTATATTCTGACAATATCATATTGCTCCAAAGAATCTGAATATAACACACTACTGACCCACCAGATAATCTGAACTAGTCAGTTTGCTGTTGTTTTTGTTGTTTTAAAAATCCTCCTTTAATTAAAGCACCCTCTTTTAATTCTCTTTACTGGAGTAAAGCAATTATTTTATAACTTGCATGCATATAGAAATGAAGCAGTTTGCAAGTCTGGCTTCATCTGTACAGTTATTTTTTGAGCAGAAACGTCTTTCACCTTATTCTTGAGTCTTGAAACATCATTCTTTTTACTTGAGATGTTGTTAATGTTTGTTGAAGTCCTAGAAAGGAAATACAAATTTGCATTTCTTACATTTGTTTCCTTTGGCAGACTTGTTTCTAGAAAGGACACTTCAACCTACTTCCCAATTGCTTTTAGTTACCTCCTGTGGTTGAAAGGAAGAGACTCACTCAAAATAGGCTCGAAATAAAAGGAGCTTCGCATAATGACGGAACTCGAGGGAAGGGCCATCCTCTCTTTCTCATGAGCTACCTGCTCTTTCTCACACAGCTTTTGTCTGAATTTGCCTGTACCCTCACTTTTTCTCATGATTCATCAGCAGCAGCTTCCACTCCCAAGTGGCAATCTTATTTTTACATACTTGCCATTGGGATATAAAATATGCCACTTACTGTTACACTTGAAGAAATGAAGGCTCAGAAAGATGAGGTGATTTGCCCAACATCACACAGCTTTAGAAAATGTCTGTTAAAAAATACAACACAAAAAACAAACAAATAAACAAAAACCAACACAGGACTTCCCTGGTGATCCAGGGGTAAAGAATCCGCCTTCCAATGCAGGGGATGCGGGTTCCATTCCTGGTCAGGAAACTAAGATCTCACATGCCATGGGGCAACTAAGCCTTCACGCCACAACTACAGAGCTCATGCACCTCAACTAGAGAGCCCAGGTGCCACAAACTACAGAGCCCAGGCCCCTCAACAAAAGACCCGATGCAACCAAATAAATAAATTAATTAAAAAAATGCAACAACACAGGAAAGTATGTTTAAAATGTCTGATACATGTTATAAAATGAATGAGACTTGAAAACATTAAGCAAAGTGATATAAGCCAGACACATAAGGACAAATATTGTATGATTCCATTTATAGAAAATGTCCAGAACAGGCAAATTTATAGAGTAAAGTAAGTAGAATAGAGGCTATTGGGCGGGGGCTGGAGGGAGGGAAGGATAGAGAGTTATTATTTATTGGATACAGATTTTCTGTTTGGGATGATGCAGGAGTTCTGGAAATGAGTAGTGATGATGGCTGCACAGCACAGTGAATACACTTAATGCCACTGAATTGTACACTTACAAATAGTTAAAATGGCAAATTTTATGCTTTGTATATTTTACCACAACTTAAAAATAGCCAAAAAAAGTTTGCGAGATGTAATGAGTATGTTTTAGTAGAAAGAAAAATTGATGTGGCCTCAATGATGTATATTCTTTGTTTTTAAAAGTAAAGGTTTTGTGGCGCAAGGTGAGGGGAGTGGGGTGAGGGGGCTTAGCTATAAAGGGACAATATTCGAGAGTTCTGTAGTGATGGAATAGAGGGTGAGTCAAAAATTAACTGCGCTCTGGCTGTAGAATTTACTTTAATTAACTTTTAGAAAAGACAAATACATCATTTTTCTACATAATCGCCTTGCTTTTCAATACACTTTGTGCATCTGTCAACAAGCTTTCATATTCCCTTATTAAAAAATGTTTTAGGCTGAGCTGCAAGCCACGAATGCATCCCTGTCTTCACTTCTTCATCAGAAGTGAACCTTCATCCTCGTAGGGCTGCTTTCAGGGGGCCAAACAGGTGAAAGTCCAATGGAGCAAGATCAGGACTATAGGGAGGATGCTTTAACACCTCAAAACGAAATTTCTGCAGAGTGTTGACGGTGTGGACAGAAGTGTGCAGATGTGCACACCCTCAGACCACAAAAAATGAATCACTGCACTCTGCTCTTCTTTTGTGCAAATCACAAGTGGGGCATCCATTTTTGCTCTCACCGCAGTTACAAATGAACTGAAGTAACATGTTCACACCTGCACAGCAGTGACTGGGGAGACAGCAGCCTTGAACGGAAAGTGCTGATAAGACAGTGAGGCCCACGGAAGTTTTAGTATAACTGAGGTGCAGATAATTTTTGACTCGCCCTCGTAGTTCCGTGTATTGAATGTGGCAGTAGTTACATGAAACTAAACGGGTAATAAAATTGCATAGAACCAAACACATACACACTTGCACACACACAACTGGGTGCATGTAAAACTGGTGAAATCTGAATAAGCTTTATGGATTGTACCCATGTCAGTTTCTTGGTTGTGATATTGTATGGTAGTTATACAAGTTGTTACCATTGGGGGAGGCTGGGTTAAAGGGGACATCCATGTATATTTCTTTGTAACTTCGTTTGAATCTACAATTATTTCAAAATAGAAAGTTAACTTCGGGCTTCCCTGGTGGCACAGTGGTTAAGAATCTGCCTGCCAATGCAGGGAACATGGGTTCGATCCCGGAAGATCCCACATACCACGGAGCAACTAAGCCCGTGCGACACAACTACTGAGCCTGTGCTCTAGAGCCTGCGAGCCACAACCATTGAGCCCACGTGCTACAACTACTGAAGCCTGTGTGCCTAGAGCCTGTGCTCTGCAACAAGAGAAGCCACTGCAACGAGAAGCCTGCATATCACTACGAAGAGTAGCCCCCACTCACTGCAACTAGAGAAAGCCCATGTGCAGCAAGAAGACCCAACACAGCCAATAAATACATAAATAAATAAATATATATATTTAAAAAGAAAGTTAACATCAATACACAACACTGGCAACAAAAGAGTAAAGACTGCAGTCAAATCCCAAACTAACTTGAGGGTAAATTTTATAACTTTGTCCTTGTTACAAGTGAGAAATGGCCATTCTCCTTGAGAAAAATTCTCTATTCCCCAGGAATGACTCACGTGGCTCAAGAGGGGATGACACACAGACTGTTACCTTCCTTTTCTGGAGCATGTGTACAATACATCATCGCATTCTTTCCAAGAAGTTAAATGAAAGACTTTGAACGGACTCTGCTCTGTCCTTACCAAGGTTCTGTTAGAATCAGGAAATCACTGGTTCTAAACTAAAATTCTCGAGTTTTTACTTTGATTCTCTCTTGGTTAAAAAAACAAGCAAAAAAGCTTATTGGCATATATATGGTAGTTTTCAGGAAATAAGTAAAAATAAATTAAACGTTTGTTATCAGTGAAGCTTTAAAACAAAATGACATAAAATTGATATTTGTCCCAGAAACAGACTCACAGACTCTGGAAACAAACTTGAGGTTACCAAAGGGGAAAGTCTGGGGGGAGGGATATATTAGGAGGTTGGGATTAACATATATACACTACTATACATAAAATAAGTAATCAACTAGGACCTACTGTATGGCACAGGGAACTCTACTTAATGTTCTGTAATAATCTATATGGGAAAAGAATCTGAAAAACAATGGATATATGTATATGTATGTATATATGTATAACTGAACCACTTTGCTGTACTGAAAGTAATGCAACATTGTAAATCAACTATACCCCAATATAAAATAAAAATTAAATTTAAAAAAACTGATGTTTGTTTATTCAATTAAATGCAATTCCTTATGCTTTTCTTTTTGTAGTAGCCAGTCAACATTTCTAAGCTATGGAAGGCACCCCACACCTAAATCAGGGGTCCCCAACCCCAGGCCACGGACCAGTACTGGTCTGCGGCCTGTTAGGAACTGGGCTGCACAGCAGGAGGTGAGTGGCAGGTGAGTGAGCGGAGCTTCATCTGCTGCTCCCCATCGCTCACATTACCTCCTGAACCCTCCTCCCCCCAGTCCATGGAAAAATTGTCTTCCATGAAACCGGTCCCTGATGCCAAAAAGGTTGGGGACCACTAATCTAAATAAATCAGAGAACATCTTTGTCTAGGCTTGCCCTTCATCACATGAACACCCCCCAAAAGAGTATTAAAACATTAAATGAACGAAGGACTTATGTGGGAAGTGGATGCTAGCCATTGCTTAATAACTTGAGAATAGCGAATTTTTAAAACTACAAATACTTGTTTAAAAAGACAAACGTTCTCACTCATATGTTGTCAGTAGAATTGTAAATTAGTACAATTTTCTACAGAGGAGATATTGGCAGTAAACACTCAAGGTCGTAAAAATGTTTATATCCTTTGACTTAGTAATTCAGTTTCTGGGAATTTATCCAAAACAAATAATTAAAAAGAAGACATAGAGACTTCCCTGGTGGTCCAGTGGTTAATGCTTCACCTTCCAATGCAGGGGGTGCGATTTCAACCCCTGGTCAGGGAGCTAAGATCCCACATGCCTCATGGCCAAAAAACCAAAACATAAAACAGAAGCAATATTATAACAAATTTAATAAAAATTTTAAAAAATTACTTGGTGTACCTCAAAAAAATAAATAAAAATAAATAAATAAAATACAAATCTAAAAAAAAATTTTTTTAAATGGTCCACATCAAAAAAAATCTTAAAAAAAAAGACATAGACTATATTAAAAAGATGTTCCTAATGACCCTATACATAATAACAAAATCCAGAAAATAACCTACATGCCAAAAATAAAGGAATGTTTAAGTAAATGACAGACTTCCACCCCAATGGAATATTATGCAGCTATGAAAAATGATGGCCATGCTATGTACCAAATGTAAAGGTGTTTATAAAATAATACAAAATCCTTGAAGTGTTTTGTAGAAAGGTATGCATCTATGAGTTACTGTCCACAGAAGAAAGCAAATTCCAAAATGTTTAATAAAGGTGAAAGAAAATTTACCATTTTGGGTCTGTATAATAGATTTTAACAAAATGCAAAGAAATGGAATAACCCTAAGATAAGAGTGGGAAAATTCAAACTCATGGACACGTTTCTAAATTTCCACATTGTGTTCTGGGAAGAGGTACAGCACACATTAATACTGATGACTGGCTTTAACAGTAGACTGCACACAGGGAGCAGCAAGCTATCTTTGGACTGCTCTGAATATAATCACTTGTATGTTGAAGATCACAGAGTGATTCTCAAGGGTTGCTAAAGAGTATTAAACTGCCAGCATCTTGCATGCGGAATCCCTTGGGGCAGGAATAATCCCTATTCCAGTTATTCTGGAATACGATTTTTAGAAAATCACAAAGGTCCAGGTTTGTCTGCCCTCAGACCCACTTGAGTAACAGATGGCCAAATCTCCTTGCTCTCAGTTAAAAGAGGGGAAATGATGATTCCGAGTCCTTTGTGTCTGCCTTTAGTGCAGACTTGTACTTCTAGTTATACATAATTATTCCCTAAGTTCCAGGTGTTTAATTCAGCTGTTTAATGTTGCTGTACCGAATGGCTGGACTCAGAAGGACCTGAGGTCATGTCCAGTTTCTCTGGCTACTTATTGGCTCAAGTCCTCCATGCTGGGACCGGGCAAGAACATTAAGGCAAGGTTCTAGACTGTTTCCAATTTTCCCAAGCGAAGGAGAAGTAGTTAAATGTTTGGACTTGAATGACATATCCTACTAGGTTGGATGCTGTAGAAAAGGGAGAATTTATGGAGGTGTGGAATAGTAGAGGGCTAATAATTAAGCAAAGTCAATATAATAAACTTGTAAACAGGGCTTGCCTGGATCAGCCACACAAGTAACAGGCGCACGCTCACACACACACACACACACACACGCACACAGATGTACATGTACACATAGGTGTACTGTTGTTCCAAAGCCATCAAAAGCTTCAGGTTTGAGACTAAGATTCACATAGGGATATTTCAGATCAGGGCTTGAAGAAATGACACATGATTTATCTTAAATTTGATAGGCCAAGGTACAGTTGGAAGTTGGAGGCAAAAGATCCCAAGTTAATGTAGTGAAGGAAACAGGAAGTTTTAGAAAACAACGTGGGTGTTCAGAAATCTAAGAGTAACACCCAAATGAGATAACATCATGATTAAAAGCTGCACAGGGAAACTGGGGGTGTGATAAACATCTATACATTGAACATCAGGCAACGTATATAGTTTGGCCCCAGGAATAAACAGCCAGCCTGGGTGTACCAAGTGTGCTTTCAGCCAGGAGCTAGGTGTGGGAAGTTTGCGTGTTTTGAAGAATGAATTAAAAGGCAGGGCAGGAGTGGTAATGGTGAATTTGGAGCTCCGAACTCAAGCATGTTTTAGTTAACTGAATTAGTGTTACATAACTGGGGAAAAGCTTCAGTGTAGTTAGGGTGCACTGTTAGAGGAAGCTGTGGCCTGATACAATCAGAGATTAATGCACGTAATGTGGATGTTCCTGGGCATATACCCAGACAAAATTATAATTTGAAAAGATACATGCACCCCCTATGTTCATGGCAGTGCTATTTACCATAGCCAAGTCATGGAAACAACCTAAATGTCCATTGACAGATGAATGGATAAAGAAGATGTGGTACATAGACACAATGGAATATTACTCAGCCATAAAAAGGAATGAAATAATGCCATTTGCAGCAACATGGTTGGACCCAGAGATGATCATACTAAGTGAAGTAAATTAGACAAAGACAAATACCATATGGTATCACTTATATGTGGAATCTAAAATATGACACAAATGAACATATCTACAAATCAGAAATAGACTTAAAGACATAGAGAACAGACTTGTGGTTGCCAAGAGGGATGGAGGATGGGGGAGGGAGGATTGGGAGTTGGGGATTAGCAGATGGAAACCAATATATATATAATGGATAAACAAGGTCCTATTGTACAGCACAGGGAACTATATCCCATACCCTGTGATAAACCATAATGGAAAAGAACATGAAAAAGAATATATATGTGTATAACTGAATCGCTTTGCTGTACAGCAGAAATTAGCACAACATTTTAAATTAATGATACTTCAATAAAATTTAAAAACAAATAACCTGGATGTTGAAATTCATTACAGGACTGAATAGAAGAGGAGGGAGAGGTGTGTCTCTGCTTAGGCTCTGAGGAGACTATTGAACAACGGGTGGTAAAGCATTTCTGTGCTCACTCCTCCCATCCCCACCCCCGTCCCTACTGTCATGAACAGGAGCTACTTGAGATGGAGAAACCACCATCAGATCAGAGTGATTTCAGCTTAATTTAGACTGGCTTGCCCTACAGTGGAGGCAATCTGGTAACCCCCTGGGGCGGTGTTCCTACAGATTCCCTCGGGGACGGTTTTTCTTGGTTACCAATCAAAACTGTTGCCTCACATTTGATGAGAGGCATCCAAGCACCTGATGGGTGGAGGGATGAGTCTGCAAGTGTATCCCACTGGGTTATAGATTCACCTTGGGTATTTTTTGGCTGGATGGTTAGAGCTGGCACCCAGGCATTTCCTTCCAAGGGCCCGGCCCTGAAGACACCATATGCCTATTAGCAGGCCAGGCTTCTTTGCCTATTAGCAGGCCAGGCTTCCCTAAAACTTGGCTTGTTCTTTCTCCCTTGATAGCTTCTTTCCCATCAACCCACAAGTTCCAAATTGTCAACATTCCCTTGGGAAGATCTGAGAAAGAGAGAGAGGAAGCTACACTTGGAAAGAAGATTGCTTCGTACTTTATTTACAACAGAATGTAAGAAAAAGTGTTATTATCAATAATAAATAACTGGGGAAAAAAAACACAAAACAGCCATAAAAGGACACAGGAGGATGGCATGTGTGAGGATCAACTTTTGTTTGCTTTGCTTGCTGTCTATAACACTGTGCATCCCAAAACTTGGTCCCTCAGCTGTGGCAGTGGTATATCGACTCATTTAACTAATCAAGATCCCAGCTCGAAATACAAACACTAAAAATTACACTTGAAGCTACATACAAGTGGCACAGGTATAACATCAGCTCAAAGAACCTCTCCTTGGTGACACATAGAAACTGAAGGGAGACTTGCAATTCAACACAGGCTTTCGATTTTAAGCAAAAACATCGAGAGGCTTATCCTAAAGCATTTGTTAGCTTAACAACAAACTGACAACTAACAACAGCATTTGGAAAGGTCTCAACATATTCACATTCTCTTATTGCACTAACTCCTAAAAAGCTTAAACACTTACAGTTCAAATGAAACGGATTGTTTTGAAGGTAGAACACAGAAGAATCCAGTACGTGTTGCCTCCTCATGCCATCGCTGTGCTCTTGTGTAACACTTCGGTTTCAGCAGGAAAGAATAGCTTTAAATAATTTGTGATCCATTGCAGTCACTGGACAGATTTTTTTTTTTAATTTCAAGAATTAATTATGGCTTAGGTGGCATGTTGTCACCCAGCCTTCTCAATCAGACGATCAGAAAGGGACTAAAACTTTTTAAACAATCCTTCTCTATTGGATTATCTGAGTACACATTCCATGTAGAGTAAATTATACTCTGGCCTTTCTGAAAAGTAAAATTGTTGTTGACCTATGCCAGCCAGTGCCATCGAAGAGATGCTAAGGTGAGTAGAATTTAAAAATACACACAAATCCATTAGCCTTGAAATTTTCATGGAAAAATGATTTCTTGAGACGTGTCAGAATCTATTCTCTTAGGTCACTGTTTATTACAGTGTCTTGGAAGAAAACCACATAATAACTTTTGGGGGTCTTGCTGTGTTTTTAAAGTGTCTACCTTAGACATGCACAATTATGCTATTTAGAGATTTATTTTCACAATCAAAAACATGGCTAATAAATACGTCCAAATAAATTAAAGCCATTTTCCCCACACACAAATACAAAAACAAAACAGAGGGTTTATAAGTTCGTTCACCAAAGAACGTATACTGTTTTGGTTATTATGTGGTAACTGAAAAATGTTATGGACTCCTTTGTTGTTATGCTTTTTCTTTGCTTTGTCTTATTCCAGCCCAAAAGTAGGAAAATGAAATAGTCTTCAGAGCTGACTTCTGACAAAGTTTATGCAGGCTTTCCTTGCAGACTTTCCAAGGCCCTCTTATCCTGTGAAAGCACAGCTAAAGCAACAGTGTTGTACTACAGCCAATGAAAAGCACAAGGGCATTTTGTAATTTGAAGTCCATCCAAAGTAATGAAATTTCTGGTCATTTTGATGGTCTCCACTAACATGAGAGACAAAGATCGGGTGAACGTACATGTTATTCTGTGGATTATTTATTTTAATTTGGCTACCAGAGACTTGAAACTGGTGGTGTCAAAGTCACTATACTATATTTATATATATACAGGTATAATACAATTTTGGTGAACAAGGTTGAAGGTTTCCACATTGCAGACAGAGGCACTGAGTTAAGATTCTATTCTTCCCCCAAACATGCTTAATAAATTCAAGTTTCTGCTTTTTTTTCTTCTAAATTTCCATCATGCAGCCATTTAATTTCCAGCCTTATAGGAATTAATAATGCTCTATATACACATTCATCGCAGTCTTGTACCCCACAATAAACAAATTCATGTATGGAGACTGTGAAATGACACTTGAAAATCAAGATAGATAAAATATTGAAGTCATTTATGCCTTCTGATGACTGGATTAAATATTCAAAGTAGCTTAAGGAATATCTGCACCCCTCCCCCTGGTTAAAATGCACACAAACCACATGTAGACAGAAAAAGTGAACATACTGTAAGAGCACACGTATTTGTTGGCTAAGAATCACACTATCAGCGGTAGTTCTACGAGTAATGTCTGTAGTATTGTACTGGCTATAGGAGAAAGAAAACTCACAGTAGGAAACTAGAAATTAGCTTTCTAAAGCATATAGAATCGTTGACCTTGACAGCAGAAGCTACTTTACAAAAAACGGAAAATTAGCAATGGCATCAACAGAAAAATTAGGTGCCAGATGTGTTAACAATGCGCACAGAATAAACCCATTCCATGCAAAAATCATGATCCCACCCCATCCTGATTCCAGCTTGCAAATGGTAAGCAAATACACACACTATGTCAGTGTCTTCTTAAAGAAGAATTTTGCTTCCTAAAGTCAAACATTCTTGTTAAATACTCCTGTGTCGAAAGGGAGCCATCGAGAAATCCAAGAGGTCTTGATAAAAGATTGAGTTTTCCCACAAGCAAAAGTCATGCTACCGTACCATGCAAAGAAGGCGTCTTACTATGGTGCTATCATTCTTAGGGAAGAGATGCACTGTTGATCTAAGCTACTTGCAACGTGTTCCCTTTGAGTTCTGGGTTTATTTATTTCGTTATTAAGCTAAATGTCAACCTATAGGTAAAGAAATGATCTTGACAATCTGACATATGACTTAGAACACTTGGTGCTGGGCTCCTGTGGCCGACACCTGCACCTTGGGAGAGTTTGTCAACTTGAAGGACACTATGCAGAGTGCTGGGCACTGAGAGAGAGAAGCAGGCAGGGTCCACTGGCTGAGAGGCTGTGTAAGAGGAGGAGGGTACGCGCCCTTGGTCTATGTTGTTTCCTTTGGAATCTGTGTTTGGGGAAGGTTCCTTTCCTGAGGTTGGAAGTGATGGTCAGGAAGGCTAGCGGGGGCCTTGGAGTTGCCCAGATTACCTTACTCTCGTCCCCTTTTGGAGGACAAAAGGAAATGCTAGGTTCTGTTTGCTCTTCCTTCTGTGTTTAAAGGCAGTGAGGTGCGAAGGTGGCAGAGTTTTCTCTTTAGATCAAAGGAGAGTTCTCCTTCTGCCACTTTGGTGAATGATCTTGTCTCCCGTCAACCTTGAGTCTAATCTTGCATTACCAATACTTTCAGAAAAGACGCTAGACAGAGGGGCATCTTTGATCACGTCTCCTTTTCACTCTACAGATAGGAGTCAGCCATTCTGCTCATTTTCTCCCCCCACTTGACTGTATTTACTCGACTTTTGAGACGTTCCCAATATTTGGATTTCAAGTAAGGAGCAAGAGAATGACCATCTTTTCTAAGGTCCAGTGATGGGCAATCCGTTCCAGGCAAGTCTGGATGTTATTAAGAGTAAAATGAGGAGGGGGATGGGAGACAATTCTGACGGTGTTAAAAGTCCAGTTAGCTTACTCTATCCTTTAACTTCTTTGAACAGGCAAAGAGTTAATGAATTCTACTCAATTAATAGCAAATTCTGAGAACCTTCAAGGATGACGGAAGGTGATGGGTCAAAGTTCATTGGTACCTGTAGGAAAAAGAAGATGTTTGCCTCACTCGGACCTCTTGGTTCCTAAACCAAACCACTCCAAAGTAAGTCAGTTATGGTCACATTCATCAATGTAATTCTTAAAGATTTCTGAGGCCACAAGGGCACAAAGGGGAAAGTTATTAAAAGGCAGAAACAAGTGGACTCTTTATTAAATTCTGTGAAAGGTAGAAATAAGTTATCGTTAATTGCACTTGGAGCCTCAACAGGTTGATAATTAAAATTTCCAAAAAATTTAAAGAGTTAATTAGGCCCCAAATCCTGAGTCAGACTAACCCAAATAGGAATCTCAGTAACTACTGGTATTCAAGTATTGGTAAGGAGCAGTTCAAAATTTAACAGTTAGGTATGTTATGCCTGAGAATACTTTTGAGAATTTCAGGTTTGATGGGAGGAAACTTGACTTCACTATTTTACTACACCTTGTAACACAGTGGTGCAAATTTTTTCATTTATTTACCCTTGAAGTCCATGCCAACCTCATCAAATGCCCAATAAACAAGGCTTCCTCCCTGGCATCCAGCTGTGGCTACAGAAGATCCCTTCTGTCCTTTGCAAGTCTTACATTTTACACCTAATATGATGCTGTGTGGTATAGTTAGGGAATCATATATTATATGTGAAATTACTTTACCACATGCACACTCAGGAGATCAAAGGGACATGTTTGAGTGACAAAGCAGTCTTTTTCTATATCAGAAGATTCTTAAAAAAAAAAGAAAGAAAGAAAATAAGACCCAAAACCAAAAATATAAAACTCCATGAAATATTCATATGAAGTTACTCTGATTTGGGCCGACATGGCTTATCTGAAGAGTGTATGCCGGGTAAATTCAGGGTGGCTTTTTTCTCAGGGTCTGGAAGTGTGAGAGTTTCTGGGGCAGACTTTTTCCGGGGCCGATCTCTGGGAACTGATAGAAATTCTGGTGCATCTGTGGAGAGAGGGGTGGATGGAGCACTGGAAGGGGCACTGCGGACTGAGGAAGGCAGCAAGGGGATGCTGGAGATAGAAATGGCAGGTGGGAAAACGCCGATTTTCTTGTTGGTGGCTTCCTGAGTGGCTCGTTCAAATTCTCGGACTTCATCCATTGTCATGTCTTAAAGGAAAAACATAGAAAGAAGAAAAAAATGAGCACGTATTTAGAAGAGATGCAGATGGATTCATCTCTCTGCCTGTTTTTAAAGAACATATGATAAAGGGGTCTCTCCAGATTATAAACCCAAATTATCATCGAAATGCTAAGACCTGAATTTTTTTCTTTTTACTGAGGCAGACCTCTGAAAAAAATATTCTTTATGAATATCCATCCAAGATTTTCCAAAGCACTTTTCAGTGAGTACTTGAAGTATTCTGAAAAAGAACATATCAGGAGAGCACAGAACCACACTGGAGCTGTGTGTGTCTGTGTGTTGTGGGTATGGTGTGGTATGTGGAGCTATTATTAGACCTGGCTACCTCTTCTATAAAGGGAAGGTAATTAAAGCAATCAATGACCCCAAAGTGATACATATTATTATCCACTTTAGATCATGAAACTACAAGTTCACCTTAACAGGGCAAACGGCATATAGTCAGAATTTCTCAACATGCTATCCTCTTATTCAATAAATATACTTTTGCATTCGAGGGGTTACTTATTTCCTAACTGTGTACCCATCCTGAGATTTTTCAGGGGCTGTGTTTTAATCATTTCTTCTTAAAAAACAAGTAAGATATGACTACAACAAACTCTAATTATTCCCAAACCAAGAAAACAAAACCATTTCTCAAGGAAACAAAAAAGGAAAAAGAGCAGAAAACAAAAAGAGAGGGTCACACAATGGGTGAGAATTCTATTTAAAAGTAAAAAGAGCATTATTTGGCATTCAAGAAATAGATTCTGTGATGCCTCATTTAACAGGTGTTGTCAGATGATGTAGACTTTTCAAATACCTGAGATGTTCTTATGTGAGAAAGTAAAAAAAAAAGAAAAAAATTCTTTTAAATGTAAATCCTTCCTCAATGTAAATACATTAAATAATGTATTATGTACACTTACTACCCTTTAGACATAATACACTGAAAGAACATCACTGTGCTACAATATAGTGATGGTGTCTTTCCTAGGGCTGACTTGCTTCACATAGTTTGGTATCTCAGACACTCTAGCACTATTACTACTACTGTTATGGTTATTATGAGTTACTCTCAGCCTGGCTTTCCCTGGTATCTTTGCCAATTTTATTACTGGTAACAGGGAAAACAGGTAACTGGTCGTATTAGAAAAAGCAGAGTGAAGGCCTGCAAGCTTGTCCTTGAGTGAAAGGTGAAATCTGCTGCCCTTGGGTTTCTACATCTGTTTTGGCTTCCCAGAGACCTATTTTTCATTTGTGTCCTTTCCCATGAACTTAGGAGGGGAGCCTTCATTAGATAATACTGCATAAACTAGTATGAAACATACAGCCACGTTGGAAATATTAACTATGGAGTGACTATTCATAACATAGGATCAATCATTAGGATATATGAAATGTTGCCATGTCATATGAGCAAACCAGAAATATTGTTCAAAAAACAAAATCCTTAAGAGGATTTCCTGGGAAAAATTATTAAAATTTTCTGAAAGGGAAAAGTTTTTACCAAGAAAATAAAAAGTTATGCCTGTGTTGACAGAATGTAAAATTCAGAATATAGCAAGAACTGTACCTGCAAACTTACCACTTAAAAAAAAAATACTATTAAAGAAGCTAAGAAATATGACTAAGTTTTTTAAAAGGAGGTATCTCAAAATAAAATTGAGGCTCAAAAATTTCAGTGAATTTCAGTAAAATCTCAGCAGTATGTTTCTGCTATAATCAATAGATATGATCTTTGAAAAATCAGGTTTTCTGTACAAGTGGCTAAACACAGTGCTCTACTCCACACATCCAGCAGGGGGCAGAAATCACCCAAAGTACAGAATTTTGATTTTACACTCCCGCTCAGCGTCTCTTAGAAGTTCTCTTCCTTGAAAGTATTGAAACTACTCAGTTGAAAAGGAGACTGTTATTTCCTTATTGCTGTGGCCATGGATGTCCATTTTGCCTAATTTCAATCTAGTTTGTCTCTGTTCAGGTGAATGATTTAAGTTTATCGAGCACCCATGCAGTTTTTACTTGTGATGGACAGCAGCCTCTTGACCTCAACTTTCTCATTATGATAGAGAAGAAAAATATGGAAAAATAAATGATGGAATTCCAAAGAACAAGGGAAATGTGGTAAACATTTGACGATAACCATGTTGTGAAACTTCTGAGAAGACAGGCAGCTCTGACGCTGAAGTTATGGGAAGGACTCTGAGTTGCAGCCAGAGAATTCATGGGCTTTCCCACAGGGAGACCTGTTCTGGGCTTCACTTTCTATGTGGCAAACTGACTTTCTAATAGTCATAATCACAGTAAAACGTAAAGGAAACCAAACCAAAAGTCTTAAGCTGTAAGGACTTAGAATGAGGGAAGCATGGTGTAGGATCCTTTGGCTGTGTGGCATCTTCCCCTTTCCTCTGGCTTCCTTGGCTTGCTGTGCTTTTATAGTGACTGGCTTTCAGAGAGCGGCTGAGGGGGGACAGGTGTCTAACATTCCTAAAGAAAAGGTAACTGAAAGTGATAGAAATTCAAGGACAGTTTCCTGAATGAGCACTTCTAACTTCAGGACAGGGAGAGAGGAAGGGGGAAGTCCTAACTGGTCTGTGCCTACGGAGGAACACCTTGGTTATGTCTGATCCAAATCCAATCACTGCATGCAAAACGGGGAGGAAGAGTTAGGGCCATTTCAACCCCAAGGCCAGTCGCATGCATCCAGTAGCAGTGCAATATGCCTTACAGGGCACATTCCAAAGACATGCTCTCAAAAGTTCACCAGAAATTTCCAAAGGGCAACCAAAGGTCTTCACACATCTAAAGCATTTACAACAGGAGCCATCTCTCAATTTTCTATAACTACACTGTCAATTGCTTAAATATCTAATGTGTATTATTCTGGGGCTAACAGACATGCGGACTCAAGCTGCACCCAAAGAGATCACAGCTCTGGCCAAAGATACACGTAAATGACTTGATTACATTTTTCTTTGCTGTCTGTAACTCCTCTTCATTAGCACAAATGACTGAGGTAGAACTATATTTAAGATGCTGGCATACACCATACAGTCAGCTCTCAATCACCAATGTGCCATTAAATGACCTCAGGCTCTCCCAGGCTTAAGTCCCAGGCTAGATCTAGCTCACCACACCTTCACTGCTCAGCCAGGGTGTGTGATGGACAGCAGCCCCATCTGGACATGAACCTAAGTAAAAAGGAACTCATTGGGTAAGACAGCCATAAATAGCCCTAGAATACCAAATCAGCCAGAAGCCCTCCCTTAAATGAATGCCTGAGTGTTAACTATGTCTTTAAAAAGTTACTGGCATTGACGTTCTAGCTTTTGTATGGCATCCGCTTTTACCTCTCTGTTCTTTTGTGGTGCAGGCCACAAAATGTTTCCACTCTCTGTGCTCTTGGTTTTATGACCAAAACAACCCCCGAGTCAAGCGGCTTTAAAGAATGGAAATATCTGGAAGCAAGAGGTAACGCTGTCCAATTAAGACCCAGCTCAGGTTCTTCATCGACAGCCTCTGGGTGACGACGCTTTTTTGTGGAAGTCTGAGAATTGATGTGTTTGAGGTCATTTCAAAGATCAGTTTATGTGTGTGTTTGGTAAAGCGTGGGCAACATGTTTTAAAAATTCTACATACACTTGTTTGGGCCTGGCTCTCTATGTCATCCACAGTGGAGGAATGCTGATTGCAAACTTTTATGTTGGTTTGTTCATGCATGTTTTTCTCGTATTCCCGAACATCATCCATTGTCATATCTGAAAGAAGGTCAAGACGTTGGCAACTTCCGTTATTAAATGCAAACTTTCAATGGGGGAGACTTTAGGGGAAGATGGCAGCTTAGCAGAAGCCAAAGAGAGGAGTAAAAAGCAGGGAACTCGCTAACTTTATGAAGAGTCAATCATAAAGTTAGCAAAACCAGCCAAAGGGGGAGTGAACACAAGGAAGTTAAGTCAAAATAGTCTTAGAATTGCGCAGAGTGGGAATTATTCAGGGGTGATTCTTGTAAAGTCAGCTAGGTGGGTAGAAAGTATTAGCTTGTGGATAGGGCTGTAGCCTGAGATCTCCTAAAAGCATGGTTAGAAGATCCCTTTAAGGGACAGAGTCGGGTTTGTGTGGTTTAATACTTACCTTCCACAGACCTTTCAAAATAGATTTGAAGATTCTTTACAGCAATGCATTCAACAACAGAAAGGACACTTTCATTGCTATTGTAAGAGACATGACATAGAGGGCAGAGAAATGATGTTCACTGCGACCAGTGAGATTTGGTGCGATGCTCACACAGCCATGTATGTTTGCACAGAACACACGGTGTCAGAGAGTGCAGATCTACACTGAACTTCGAGTCTAGCCTAATAGCATGAAGATGGCTGGCACTACTTCCACCCACACTGATCTATAAATAAAACGGCACATGACATTATGATGTTTGGCCCAAGTCTGCAGCTTTTCAGTATTTCAGAATGATAATTTCTTAATCCAAGGGTTCGCAACAGGGGACAATTTTGTGACATCTTTTGGTTGCCACAACTG
The DNA here is from genome assembly GCF_030028045.1 of Hippopotamus amphibius kiboko. Classification (NCBI taxonomy): domain Eukaryota; kingdom Metazoa; phylum Chordata; class Mammalia; order Artiodactyla; family Hippopotamidae; genus Hippopotamus; species Hippopotamus amphibius. The sequence continues at coordinate 47,103,310 of NC_080202.1, read as the reverse complement.
GGGTGGAGGTGCCACTGGCACGTATGTAGTGGGCAGAGGCCAGGGACGCTGTGACACAGCCTACAGCTCACAGTCCTTGCCGCCTCCCCAACAAAGAATGACCTGGTTCAAAATGTCAGTGGTGCCGAGGCTGAGAAACCTTGTCTAAATCCAACTGACAAAAACCTTCAACAAAGAACCCATTATCTTCAGTATGTGAAATGCATAAAAATAACAATTAGTCTCACTTTAAACACTTCTGTTGCCTTATCTTCTACTCCCCACTCCACTCCTTGGTTATTTTACAACACTTTATTAGCAATTTCCCCAGATGGGCATTCCTCTGTTGTTCTCATGGCAGAATTTAACTTCATGCCTCTTTACAATGAATGGTACATGCGCAACAATTGGTTAATCAAGCTACCGCCTTGGTCGCTAATTAGCTTGGTGGGGATTTAGAGCGGGTATTTACAGCTGGAATTCTTCCTTAAGTAGTTTCTGCATCATGTGTTCTGGTGTCTTTTTATATCAATCCATGTGTGTCATGTGAGAGCCTCTTCATTTCCAAAGGGCAGACTTGCCAGGAGTTTATGAATTAATTCAGTGTGGTCTGGGCCAAGATGAAGGGCAGCTCTAAATCCACACCTGGGCTATTTATGTAGCTGAGGATTCTCCCCTCGCCCCCACCCCAAAACCATTCATCAAAAATGCGGTCCATAAGCAATGTAAGTATTAAGAACGCTAAGCAACAGTCTGGCCAAGCAAAGAGCATGCTTTTCTTTTAGAAAATCAAGGTAGCTGGAAAGAAGTAAAAATATGCTGCTTTGTGATTAGAACAAATGCATCTTAGTTAACAATAATAACATCCTTTCAATACAATCACTTTAATTTCAATGGCTGGTTACCAAAATTTCTTAAACACAAATACGCCTAGAATGAATACTGAGGTCATTTTAAGTTAAAAGTTTGAAATTTAAAGAAATTTCTTTATACATATACTCATTAGACACTTTATTTCCCCCCTCACTGGCATGCCAGTAATTTTGAAAACAAAAACAAAGGCAGTTTCATTTCTTTGTTCTAGTGAATCTCAAAGGAAATCATTCTTTATCTTTAATTAGCTTAATGTTCAGAGAGGGGCTTAAACTGTGTGACTATGGGCTTTCAACGATATCTCAATTTTTATGGATGTGAAGAAAGATTTAATAACAAAGACACTCATTATTATCTTGTTCATAATAGTGAAAAATTGAAAACAACTCAGGGGCCTGATAGTATTATGCACCAATTAAAAATGATGCAGAAGAATATTTAACATTATAGAGAAATGCTCTTGGCATATTGTTAAATAAAAAATTGGAGGAAAAAGAAATCATTTTTGCCAGAAAAGCATTGTATACATTTAAAAAAGACTGAAAGGGTACACTTCAAAATGTTAACAGTGATTGTTTTGAGGAGTTGGAATTATAGGTAAGTTTCATTTTCTCCTTTTTCCTCATCTATATTTTCTAAATTTTCTACTTCAAATATGTATTACTTCTGTAAGAAAGAAAAAGAGATCATTATTTTAAAATCGATTACTTTGGATCATTAGAAGATGGATACCATCAATTTGAGAATTGGTAAGAGGATATACTTTTCTAGAATGTTTGCCTATTCTAGAAACACGATCTCTTATTTTTTTAAACAAAGAGTTAAGAAACAAAGTGGCAGAAATTTTCATCTAAAAGAAAAAAAAAAAATCCCTCAATTAGACCACAAAAGAATGAACATTTATAGGGAGTTCCCTGGTGGGCTAGTGGTTAGGATTCAGTGCTTTTGCTGCCATGGCCTGGGTTCAATCACTGTTCGGGGAACTGAGATTCTGTAAGCTGCGTGGTGTGGCCAAAAAAAAAAAAAAAAAAAGAATGAACATTTCTAGTAAAGCAGTTCTCTAAAAGATGATGATAATTTGGTCCCAGTCAATGCTGAAGGAAAATATATTTGTAGAAATCCTGAACTATCCCTGCACACCATACTTGCTTATGGAAATGATGTCAACATTTTCAGCATTCCTCAGTAATTTATGGAAAGCCTAATCAAGTGAAAATGTTCCTATTCAGGTTACCTGGTAGAATGCATTACGTCTTGCTTCTGCAAAGTATATTATCTCAAAATCTATATATGAACCAGTTTTTAAGTAAATTCAATTATGTATGCTCAGTGACAGGTTATACTTTTGATTTCCATCAAAATCATCTTGATTCATTTTCATTACTGATTGATTTTCAATAATCAGAGTGCCTTCTCATACTTCAGGCTCAGGTCTCTTTGCTCCCAGCAAACAAGTGCTTATGTGTTTCAGAGAAACTCTTAACTGCTTTGCTACAAAATACAGGTTTCAATTATTATTTACTTATTGAATCACTCAAGTAATTCACGAATTATGTTCCACAGAAATAATTCAAATAGTACTGGATTATATAAAGACTTTAATTCATTTTAACTTCCCTTATCATTCCTATTCCTTCTGGAGATAACCACTGCCAGGTTGTTTTTTTTTTTTTTCTATGAATTCATGTGTATGTTACTATTACACACACAGACATACAGTCTCATTTATTTTCATATTTATGGAATCATATTATAGTATACTATACTATACATACTGTATTGTTCTGGCTTTTTCCACTAATTTCCATACCACTACATATAGAACTACCTTATTCTTCTTAACTGTTACACACAGTATCTATAGTATAAGTGGATCATAATTTACTTGGCTATATTTCTGTTAATGGACATTTACATGGAGACTAGATTTTATATATTTATTTTTAAAATAAATAAATTTATTTATTTATTTATTAGCTGCGTTGGATCTTCGTTGCTGTGCACTGGCTTTCTCCAGTTGTGGTGAGTGTTGTGGTGCGTGGGCTTCTCATTGCAGCAGGTTCTCTTGTTGTGGGGCACGGGCTCTAGGTGTGCACGGGCTTCAGTAGTTGTGGCAGGTGGGCTCAATGGTTGTGGCTTGTGGGCTCTAGAGCACAGGCTCAGTAGCTGTGGTGGATGGGCTTAGCTGCTCCGAGGCATGTGGGATCTTCCCAGTGCAGGGATCGAACCCGTGTCCCCTGCATTGGCAGGCAGATTCTTAACCACTGCGCCACCAGGGAAGCCCCTGGAGACTAGATTTTAGCTCTTACAAACAACTTACAGTGAATAGCTTTGTATCTATATTCATGAACATGCATAATTCTTAAGAATAAATTTCTAGAAGTTGAATTACTGGGTCAGAGGTTATTTGTTATTGTGTTCTCCTACCTATCCAAAACTAGATTATTACTCTTTTAAATTTTTGCTATCAGATGGGCAAATCTCATATCTTCTTGTTGTTTTCATCACATTCCTTGTAATTAGTAGTGAGGTTATTGGTTATTTGTTTCTTCTTCTATGATTTACCTATTCATGTTCTTTAACTTTTTTCTACTGAGTTCTTGGATTTTTGATTTACAGGACCTCTTTATATGTTATAGATGTTAGTCCATATGTTGCACATAGCTTCTCTTAGTCTTTCAACTTTGTTTATGGTGGCAAGTTTTTCTTTCAATCATTTTATTAAAGAAGGCAGGTTGATTTCACACAAGTGGAAGCAAGATTGTATTCTTGAAAGACCTTTAGGATAGAAGTCAGCTGATCATATATTTGAAAGGCCTTTTAGGATCGGTGTCAGCTGAACATATAGATGCCATGGGACAAAATGTCTGCAAGTGGGAACTTTCCTTCATTGTATGACACAGCTGCAGCAGCGACAATTTTAAAGAGTCATTTACCCTAATTCAATGACCTGTCCAATTGCACATTATATTTTATTTCCTTCTACAGGTATTTTCTCTCCATTTCCAGGACTGTCAGTCTACACAGAAGTAATTTTTTTTTTTTTTTTGCTCTAAGTCAAAATGGGAGTCTTAAACACGTGGTTGGGTCAGAGGTCAGAGGAAGCTCCAGCAGTGACAAATTAGGTTAGCTACACCTTTGACTCCAGCAAAATGGTGGCCATCCTTTGGGAAGTGTGTTTTTTTGTTTGTTTTTTTAACTCTTTAAAATGGTTATAAATTCAGTAGATATTTGTTACAAATAGTTTACTTTTTTTGTAGTGAAAGTAGCCAATCTTCCAGGCTTGGTGCATACGCTTTCCACGTAACTCAGGCCACTAAGATCTAGAATTGTGATTTTTTCCCACAGTTCTTAATTTGGGGAGGTGGAAGGTGGGGTGTCACAGATCCCTCTGAAAATGTGATGGAGAGAAACGGGTTCTCTCCCCAGAAACGTGAATGTAAGCAGACACACATAAAATGCTGCATAAGGGCCACAGCACTCAAGTCCATGTTCAGAGAAACCTGAGGCCACTGGAATATGCTGGCTGGGTGAACTCAGCCAGCTGATGCTAGTCCTTAAGCTGGCTTCTTTCTCCACCTTGTGCTTGCTTCTCTCGTTGTTAGGCTGCTCTAAGGACTCCAGGATGATTTCTAAGTCACGTTCATAGTTTCATCTATACTAGCCAGAACTACCCCCTCTACTTTTTTGGAAAGGTCAGGATTCTACTCAATCACAACCTCCCCTGGGCAACCCTCTGTGTTCCTCTCTCAAAATACTGTCAGATTTCTGAAGCAAAACCATGCTTTGGTGAAGCTGGGCTGCCTCTTTTTATCCACTTCCCTTTTCACCCCATCTTCTGAAATATGCAGTTGCTTCTTCTGATTAGTGTTCCGGTCATGCAGGAGACACCCGAGGCTCGTGGATAAAGACCAGTCAAGGCTTTGAAAGACAAACTCAGCTCCTCCAACAGCGGAAATGGTTATACTTCACAACGTACAAGAGCGGAAAAAAATCTGTTTAGGGAAATAGTTATGTGACAGTCAAATGCTGAAACTCAGAAAAGATACAAAATTAATCTTCGGGCAAGAAATGATCATCACCTACAGTGTCCTTTTTTTTTTTTTTCCTCTTAATTAAGCACGGGAGGTGGTGAGTCTAATTAGGGAGAAAGACCTCATCCAGGGCTGCTAGTGCGCAAAGGTGTCCTGTTTGGGCAAGGTATGAACACACAGCCCAGGAGGTCAGTGGAGCTGAAATTCTGCCGTAAGCCAACAGTACCTGCTGAATCTGCCCAGAAGGGGCGACCTTTTCCTAATGCTTACATGACATCAGTGTTTAGCAGTTGGCCCTGAAGACATCTACCATTCTCTAGCCTAGTTAAATTTGGACTGAATTAATTAAACTGTCCCTTCCATCTAATCTGATTTAAAGTCATTCTTAAAACTTTAGTGAGCATCGGATTCATCTGGAGGGCTTTAAAACACACATTGCTCGGCTACACCCCCAGAGTATCTGATTCAGTAGGTTTGGGGTGGGGTCTGAGAATCTGCATTTGTAACAAGCACCCCAGGAATGCTGATGTTGTGGGCCCAGCGACCTCACTTGCAGAATAAGTGCTATAAGCTGAGAGGAAAGAGTTTCTTTACTTTGAACCTTTTCCATGTTTACTAATGAGAGCCTCTCTGAGCCTGTATAGACCGAAGAAAAATAAGCAACTTCAATATCCAAAACTGAAGGGCTGTTCTGGTGGATGGTGACACAGCCATTTACCTGAAAGGCCCGTAGTCTGCAGCATCACCTTGAATAAGTGGCTGTGGGCAGGGCTATTTCCATTTATTTGATTGTCTGCATCTGTGTAATGAAGGAGCTACTGTTTTCCTGGCAAGCAGCTCAACTGGGGGCAATGATGCCAGTAATTTACATGAAACTGACGGGGTGGGTCTCAGACCCCTTGCTGAGTGAAAAGGCTGCCTGTTTTGGTTGGGGCTAGGATTGTATATATAGCGGGTGGAGACGTTCTCTGGGGAGTACAAGGCGCCCCTACGATCTACATCCACTAAACCACACGGTTTTTTCCTGCACTCAGATACAGAAAGGGCTTTTTGTCAGTAGACTCCTTGAGTTAATTCCCGTCTCCACCTCACCCATCTTAAGTCGATATTCTCTTCTTAAAAGTCTTCCTTTGATGCGTTATTCTAGCTTAGGGCCCCTGTCATGGTCTGAGTTTTTTTTTTTTTCCACTAAGTCTTTACGTCTCTTCATTGCTGTGGGCTCAGCTGAGATGGAAAAGGATCGGCCCCATCCTCTGCACTCCAGCCGTTCCCTTGCTAGACACCTGCCCATGTTTTCTTCTTCTATGTCCTGCCTCTACTCAAACTCTCCTTTCTGACCGACAGGCTTGCAGTGTTTTGTCCTCTTAATTGGGACGAGGCTACCCTTTCTCATGCTGCCTTTTCCGAAAAGTCCTCTAAGACGTCCTGGCACTCAAGAGAAATCTATCAAAGTGCCCTGTCTTTCAGTCTTCAGTGTGGCAGAGTTTTGGCCCTTCAGGCCTCTGTTCACGTGCCAAATTTCTCACCAGGCTGCTAGCCTCTTATTTGAATATCCTGTTGAAATTCCCTTAGTGTCGGTGGCAAGGATGCCAGGAGTGTGAAGGAGTGCCTTCTGTGTTCCCCCTAAGAATCTGAGAAGAGCTCCCCAGAAAGATTTGTTTAATGATCTGGGGAAGTAATCACAGAAGACTCCCCCTCTCCCTGTCTCACAATAGACAGCAGCAATAGGTGTTCAGGAGACTCGTGACAATGTGGCGAGTCAGCAGTGCACCGCCTCACTGCGAGCAGCATCCTGGGGGGGAGTGATAAGACAGAGCACATGATAATCTTTCGAAAGAGTCTTCCAGAGGTCTGCATTTGGGCAAACTGAGGAAGATGCAAAGATGCATTTGCTCTTTAGAAGATGCAGATCTGGGTAAATTGTGCAAAAAAAAAAAAAAGAAAAAAGAAAGAAAGAAAAGGCACGCCCATAGCCTACAGAACACTGTCTTTTAAAATGTGGTTCAGAAACAGCAAACATTAATAACAATCACTGTCTTTGCCCATTCAGTCCAATGTAACTTTTCACTTTAAATTTGATACCTTCTGCTAAGAGGAGGGAAGGGACTGGTGGAACAATGACAGAAAGGCACTGAAATGCAATCTAGGTTACACTGAGAACAAATTCAATGTGACTTAGGAAAAGGCCACGGAGAAGGGCATTTCATTAGGCAATCAGATATGACCCAAGTCACCAACTGGGTGTGTTTATTTCTTTTTATAGTCAAGGACACTAGCCTCTGATGACTGATTCTGGGAATGTCACGGATTCATGTGGACAAAACGATAGCGCTGGGGAAGGGTGGTCCATCCATCACGGGAGGAAACAAACCTTGTTTCTTTCCATTTACTGGAAATATATAGAACTTGTTTAATTCTTCCCAAATCATTAAAAAAAAAAAAAGCCAGAACAATAGTCTCAGTTAGAAATGAGGGGGTACCAATGCCTTTGTCCTTGAATTCTTACAGAGCCCTTATGTTTTTGGTGAGGGAGTGTTTCAAGTAGTCTCTAAATCAAAGGACTGCTTTCACTTGATATGATGCTTCAGACAGCACTGATCTTGAAATCTGGGGTAAATTAGGATGGGGTTGAAGCCATCCAGCAGAGAATTATGGAGCCCTGCCTTGTCAAGTAAGCAAGCATCAAACATACTGAGGTCCCACTTAGTCAATAACAAAGAGCTGTGGTTATCTTAGACCACGCTTCTATCATTACATTCTTCATTATGTCCCGTGGACAGTGCTGTTTCCAATACAGGAAGCAACAGCGCTGCCTTTGTTGTTGTCTTTTCTAGGTAGCAGTTGAAGCCAGATGGACTGAAAGCCCAAGCCAACATGTTATGAAGTTGCTCTATGAGGGATTTCGGGGAAGTCGACTTACCATACCACTCATCAACCCATGCAAAAGCCTGTCTATGTCCAATCAGAAGAATATCTCGGACCACCTAAAAAAGCAAAAGAAGGATGTTTTGATAGAATACCAGGTTTGATTAAAGCTCTCTGGAAAAGGGATGGTTCCCAATTCTAGGAATCCTGGCAATTACAAATTTCTCTATCCCTCTCTCCATATGTGATGACAATTAGGGGCTGACATACTTACTCTCGGCCCTTTCCATGGTGTCCATACACTTGCTGTAAATTAATCTCTTCATCTTATTTGAAAGTTGGGCTGGAGGTTGTTCAAACTAATGACAACAACTTGGCAGTCACACAGCAGTGACTGGAATGAATCTTTGGGGCTGATCACCTTGAGATTTTTCTCTTCATTTATCTTTACCTAAAACAGGTTCTACTTTTCATTTGTGGAAGGGTGCATCTCACTGGTACTGGGAGGTCCTAAACATTGGAAATCAAGAACATTTGTCCAGGTAGCAAGTCACTTCTAAGCCAAAAGCACTTAAAACTCTCTTTTCTAATGAAGTATCCTAAATATTGGTTAATTTAAAAAAAATAATTGAAGGTGTGGGATTCAAGATGAGTAAATATCTTTCTAGGCTTGACTTTCATGTAATAGAAGGCGGGAGGAGGGAGGGAAGCAGATTAGTCAGCTATTATTGAAAGAGATGAAATAAGAGACCTGAACCAGACTAGAACATAATGGGAGTGATGAACTTGACTTGAGACAAAAGGAATGAAATTGTTTCTTATGGTGACACACAATGGCAATGGAAGACTAAGAAAAATAATTATATAGGGCTTGTTATACCATTTACATGCATTTATTTCATGAAATTCTTTTTTTTGTCTTCTATAAATATGCCTTTTTACATTTCTTAGATACTCAGTGCTCTCTCTCCAATATTCCTTTCTTCCTGTCAAACAAATCTAGCAGTTGTCAAAAACCTCTTGCAGAAGGTTCAAGCATGTTTCAATAAACGAAGGATTTTAATTCGGTGGATTTGCAGAAAAAAGGGAAGCTTTCATAATGAAGTGTTTATTACTCCAGGCCTCTGGATATCTAGTGAGGCTTTTAGGATTTGGAAGGAGGAAATGTAATGAAAATAAGAAACAACATGAAGCCGTACACACTTGAGTGCTGAGTGTGTCAAATTCATGGAAATCAAAAGAACAGCATCGAGGCATCAGTAAATACACCCTATTGCATTAAGCACAACACAGCTGTCTGCTGGAAATAAGAATTCAGTGATGTGCTAATGGCTCGCTTTCGAACATTTTTCCCCCTTAACTGTGAATAGATTCTTCAAAAACAAAGGTGTTCAGAGAAAGGCATCCCTGGCATCCTTCAGATACTCATTAGTGGCTCATGTGCCACAGCAGGTGTGTTCTGGGGGTGTTGATAACACTTCATTATATTTGGAAATGGGCAATGGGAATGCTTATTACTGGAGCATAATTCTTACAGGTATTTTAGAGAAACGGATTTCCAAAACTAGAAAAGAAGTACAATGAGCCCTGTGGCAATCTAAATATGCTTTGTGAGATGAGGAGATAATAAAACATACTATGGTAGTGGCCCTAACAAGAGGAGATCATTTGGGGTTTAAAAAAAAAAGGTGGGATGTTGTAGGAAGTCAAGAATATATAGCTGGAGACAGACACAGAACTGAGGCTGGGAAATATTCACTATGAGAGCCCGGACTGTCTTCCTGCTTAACAACAGGGACACAGCAGGAAAACAGCAGGTCCCAGAACTTGATTTTTAGGTGTGCCACTTGGCTCCTGCCCCTGGCTGGGCAGAATGGACTCTGGAGCTCCGCAGATCAGTACACTTCTCTGCCTCAAATTTGCTCCAGGGTCTGCTATTATCAAGAGCCCAAGTTCAATCTGTTTCTTGGACCCAGATTCAAGATTTATACATTGTGTTATCAATTGGCTCCCCCAAGCTCAGTAGACAAATCCATCTGAGTAGCAAAAAGCTCAGTGCATTAAGGTTAAATTCCAGTGCCCCCAAAAGAATTTCAGGAATCTATTCTTTATCAGTTTTTAAGTGGAAAAATAAACAGATATCCAGCCAATCTGGAATGGAGAGACAACTTGGGTAGTATTTATTTCATGAAAATAGGAGAAGTTACAAAGGGCAACGCTCAACATTGTATTTCCCATTAATTTACATGAGGATAAGGGTTATGTTAGACGCCCCTAACAAACTTAAATCCGCACCAAATGGGTTCCTGCTACAGCATTAACATGTTTAGCCAAAGTAGGCATATAACTGAAATCTGTGCTTTGAGGTTGTTAATAATTATTTGGTAACAGAATTATTGAAAGGGCAGAAATGCTGGGGTACACCATGTAATGGGACCACTGGGACTTCCTGTTCTGTCTCTTGGGGCAACTTCTACCTCAGGTGTCTACATTTGCAGGATGTATTGAGTGAGAACTATCCTTGGGGGACTGCACACACAGATAAACCCTGTGCCTCTGCCTGGAACCTGAGTACCCAAGGACCAAGTACAAGTACCTCTATCTGGAACTCAGCCTGATGCCAAAAAGAGAAGTATATTTTGAAAGCCTGACTTCCTGAACATACTCGCCCAATAGACACGGAGGTCACAGAATGAGAGATGAAGAGTAAGATCTCTAATAGTGGAAGAAAATTAAACAGAAGGCAAAACGCATTTTCATGAAAACAGGGTTTTCTAGATGCAGGTACCTGGTGTTGGCTCGGTGCCTATACATCTGTTGGGTATTGGGTGCTCCAGCTCACAACAAGGACAGTTACTCTGTCCACAGCCCACAGTCGACCGTTCACGTACCTTGTGTACAAATTGCTCCACTCTGGTCTGAAGCCCCCAGACCTCGAACTTCACGGTCACCAGCTTGTAGGAACACATGATGGGCTGATGACTATCTCTCCAGCCTTCTCTTAACTGGCCCCGTCCTGTCTTCTCTGACTTGAAGTGTTTAGGGTCCTGGAAAAAAAAATATCAAAGAAATGATAACTTAAAAGTTCAGCCATCATTTATATGAAATAAGTGACTAAGGGAAGCTAAGGGAAAGAGACCAGTCACCAAAAGCCACAGTATCTAATTCCATTTATATAAAACATCCAGAATAGGCAAATCTACGGAAAATGTAGATTAGTGGCCTGAGGCCAGGGGAGGGAGATGGTATGGGGAACAAGTGCTATGGGAACCAAGTTTCTTTTTGGGGTGATGAAAATGCTCTAAAATTACATTTAAGATGATGGCTCACAACTCTGTAGACATGCTTAAAACCACTGAGTTGAACATTTTAAATGGGTGAACTCTATGGTATATAAATTCGATGCCAATAAAGCCATGAAAATACCTAAATGCAATATAAAAAATGCTACCTACTACCTCAGCAGGGCTTTTCAGGGTGTGCACTGGCTCTGGGTTTGCTGATGTTCTTTTTTGGGGGGGGCCACACTGTATAGCTCGTGGGCTCTTAATTCCGCGACCAGGGACTTTTTTTTAAAATAAATTTATTTATTTATTTATTTATTGGCTGCATTGGGTCTTTGTTGCTGCACACAGGCTTTCTCTAGCTGTGGCGAGCAGGGGCTACTCTTCATTGTGGTGTGCGACCTCCTCATTGCGGTGGCTTCTCTTGTTGTGGAGCACGGGCTCTAGGCGAGTGGGCTTCCATAGTTGCAGCACACAGGCTCAATAGTTGCGGCGCACAGGCTTAGTGGCTCTTTGGCATGTGGGATCTTCCTGGAGCAGGGATCAAACCTGTGTCCCCCGCATTGGCAGGCGGATTCTTAACCATTGCACCACCTAGGAAGTCCCCGACCAGGGACTGAACCTGTGCCCTTGGCAGTGAAAGCGTGGAGTCCTAACCACTGGACTGCCAGGGAATTCCCTGCTGATAGTCTTTCATAAAGTACTATTGTAATAATCATTATCCTAAGTGTGTTTACTGAATGCACACTGTGGGCACAGTACAGAACCAGATATTATATTATGCTCCCCCTTGACCTGGTTTCATTGTCCTGGGGCTTGTGGAAGGTACCAGGTGCCTGTGTAGTCTGAAAGGTGTGGTCTGTGTGTGATTCCAGCACACATCCCTCCACTAAGAGAATGGACTCAACTCTACTTGGATGATCTCTGTTCCCTGACTTTCCTCCAGGGTCCTTCCCTATTTGTATCGATGGCAGAAAGATGGTGGGTATGGGGGTAGAAAGGGACCAGAGTGGCACAAATATATAATTAATGGAATACAAAATTGACAAAAGGGATTCTGGAAGGGAGTAGGAAAGAAGGATGCATGAGAAGTGCCCCAAGGAAATAAGTGCTTCTGGGGAAGGAGGGGCCGGTGATCTTGAGTGTGCGTAGCATTTTTGAATCTTTGGTACCAGTTCCACCATGCTGTATTTTTATCACCTGGACCAACCCAGAAACTGCCACTGAAATTATATGCATAGGCCTGGAAAGACTATGATAATAACATGATAAGAAGGCACAAGCATAGAGTTTGGCCCAAAGCAAGTGCTCAACTGATGTTGGCCACTATTGTACTTCCAAAGGCAGTCAATAAAATCTCTGATGCTCAGCCCTACAGTCCAGGGCAGAGACAGCAATGCCTTTCCAAAGGACCCTGGAATTGCTGGTAAAAGATCTGATGTTTAAGACTATGGGACTGGGGCTTTCCTGGTGGTCCAGTGGTTAAGAATCTGCCTTCCAATGGAGGAGATGCAGGTTCAATCCCTGATTGGGGAACTAAGATCCCACAGGCCTCAGGGCAACTAAGCCCGTGTACCACAACTAGAGAGAGAAGCTCACGCACCACAATGAAAGATCCCACATGCCACCACTATGCCCTGATGCAATAAAAAAATAAAAATTAAAAAAAAATAAACAAATATTAAAAAAAAAAAAGACTATGGGACTAATTCCTGCCTGACTTGTGTTCCAACACCACAAAATGCCATTAAGAACAAAGAAAGAAGACTAACCAATGAAGAGTTACATCAGCAGGGAGCCTATGGGAGAGAATCTCTAAAGATGGCCCCCATCGATTCCCTCCTTCACTGTGCCTGCATACTGTTCCTCTCACCAAGAGGTGGAGGCTACTGCCCCTCCCCATGAATCCAGACTGGCCTGTGACTTGCTTTGACCAAAAGAATGTGGCCAAAGAGACACTGTGTCAGTTCAGATCTTTAAGAGGAGCTGGAAACCGGAAGTCAGCCACAACGTAAAAAGTCTAGTTTGCTTACCCCAAGACCACCATGATGTGAGGAAGCACAAGCCTGCCATGTGGAGGGCCATGTGGAGAGAGGCTCGCTCAGCCCAGCTGAGAAGCTGGCATGTGAGCAAAACAGCTGTCTTTGATATTTTGGTCCAAGCATATGTAATGAGGAACAGAAGATCCTGACCAGCTAAGCCCAATCGAGATGGCAGAACTGTGAGAACAAACGCACTGTTGTTTTAAGCCACTAAATTGCGGGATGAATTGTTACTCAGCAAGAGATAGCAAAACAGGAGCATCACGTGGATCCTAAAACAGATGCAATAACTGGATCTCCAAAGACGAAGAGAATGAATGCTGCCTTGTTCTTTCCCAGGACGCACCAAAAGTTCATACGATTAGCTACACCCATGAAAACTATGCACAAGGAAAGGTACAGCTGCCAAGCAGTTCCTGAGACTTAACATCTAAGAGCTGGGGTTTAACAGGGGAGACTGGTTTCCGTCCCCCTCTGCCCTTTGACTTTCCCACAAGAGGCAAGTGATGAGTGTGACTATCAGCACACAGACGACTATCTTGAGGCTCAGAAGACACGGCCTCCACGCTGTGGCCGACCACGATACACAAAGGTGAACCCTCATGAACTCGAGTGGAGGTTGTCCTACTCTGGTGAGCAACCCGGTAAACAAAGGATAGTTGCAGGGCCAGCAAGCAGTGGAAAGCAAGAAGCCAAAGCTCCTGGCAACCCAGACATGTGACAGACAAAGGACCAGGCAAACAAAGCAAGCGTGGCCGTGGCCTGAGCTGCCTTCACTTGTCTCAGGTCCTGTGCAGTGGGCCTGAGAGGGGCCTGAGGATGGAGGCCCCTGGCTCAGCTGGCTGCACCCCACGCTCCCCTCCCCAACACAAGTTCCTGATTCACGGACTAGCCTTGTCTTGTTCCTTCAGCCGGCCACTATGCAACTTGATACCTATTCTGGACTCTTTGTGTAGATTCCAGACATCTCAAGAATAAAATAAGACTCTGTAGTATTAAACGTGGAACACAGTCCAGTGTTTCCAAAGCAGTTAAGGGTTGCGGGGCCTCAGAGCAAACTTCAATTCTGTGTAAGACCGGAAAAGCATTGCCTGCAGTGTGAAAACTGGGCAGATGCTTCCATTCGTGTGTGGTTCTCAATCAAACCACAAAATTATGAAATGATATCAGGCTATCGTGAAATACAGCTTTTGGAAAAGGCTAGATGGGAATGAGAAGCGCACTGTATTTTCAAGATGCAGAATGGGATTTTTAAGCTGGAAGTGGTCATTGGACTTCACACCCTCGACTTTATGGATAAGGATACTGAGGCCTGAGAGAATGAAATGTTTTGTCCCCAGACCACGGGTGCTTGGTAACAGGGCTGGGACAAGAATCCCCGCCTCCCCTAATTCTAGCCCAGTGTTCTTTCCACTACATTTCCTTTTAAGATTAAACAGCGAAAGGGTGTTTTGTTATAGCCAGATGCCAAAGAAGCAATTAACAATTGGGCTTTTTATGGCAACAGTGTGTTGATTTTTTGTGAGTCTGGTGTCATATCCACAGCTGCTGATTTCATCTAGTAAATCTCATACATGGCCTATAATTAGGGGTTCACTTTCAAAGAGCTGGAGGGAGGTAAGGGAGAAGGATTGACCACAGGACTACTTAAATCAAAACTCAAGATCAGAAATGAACATCCAGCTGAATGCCTTTGAATGACAATAAGCAAAATAAACAAATAAACAAATAAAATTTAAAAAATCAAACCAATGGGTCTTATCTGAAGCATTCTGGTCACTGCAAACCTTCCCCCCTTTTCACAATCCACCCCCCGCCCCGCTATTCTGCCTTCTCACCATCCCCGCATATACTCATTCCTCTGGAAATCATTATCTTCAGCTCATTCTCTCACTTGAATTTGTGAACATAAATATCTAACTGCCCCATTCATATAACAGCTGACCTTTCTTACAAGGTCAACTTGCATACTTTTTTAAAATAAATTTATATTTTGTGTTTCTTTCTATAGTTACAATAGTATTTAATTCTGATTCAAGCTCTGTTATATCACTTATTCTTCATAAAAGAACTAGGTTGTTTTACATTTTAAACTTACATTTCCGGGTTTCCTTATTTTAAAATGAAATTTATAAACCTCTACCTTCATCTTGATGCCGAAAACTTGGCCTCTGTGAACGAGTGCCGAATTGAATCCAGGAGACAGAGTTTTGGGTGAAGTAGAAAAGAACAGCTTTATTGCTTTGCCAGGCAAAGGGGGACACAGCAGACTTGTGCCTCAAAAACTGTGTGTCCCAAGTCGGGAGGCTTTGGTGAGGAGTTTTATAGCAATGGTTCAAGAGTGGAGCTGCTAATAAGGATCAGGGTGTGTGTGCAGGGCCTGCACTCCTTTAACCTGACCCTAAGTGGTCTCCTGATGAGCTTCTCTGGTTCCTTTAATCTGGCCTCAGGTTGTCTCCACTCTTGTTTCTGCATCCCCTCCCTTCCCTGATTAGCAACTGTTCGAATTTGCCATTTGGAACTCAGGGAAGGTCAGAGAGGCTGGAGTCTATTCCCTACAAACAAGAAGCGGGGGACACAGAAAGGCTTCCGTGCCCAGGAGGCCCACAGGGTCCTGCTTGGTTTCAATCTCTGATGCTACAAATCCCCTGGTTTTAGGATTTGGCCTATTTTGAAAGGATGTAAAATTTGCCTTTAGTGCGACTGAGAGACTACGCATCTCCAAACTCTTGCTGGATCCCAACCCAGTACAATCAGAACACACAGGGAACGTTCTCCATAGTGGGTTGGAGACCCCCTCCAAAAGATATGTCCAAGTCCTCATCCCTAGTACCTACAAACGAGATCTTATTTGGGAAAAAAGGTCTTTGCAGATGTAATGAAACTAAGGATCTAGAGAGGAGCTCATCCTAGATGAAGAGGGTGGGCCCTAAATCCAATAATGTGTCCTGATAAGAGACAGAAAAGAAGACACAGAGAGGAGTCCACATGAAGTCGGAGGCAGAGGGTGGACATATGCAGCCACAAACCACAGAACTCCTGGAGCCACCAGACGCTGGACAAGGCAAGAAAGGATTCTTCCCTAGAGCCTCACCGTCACTAAGAACCCTAATTGTGAGAGAAACCTCTGGGGATGAGAAGTAAGGTTAAATCCTCAGTGCTCTCTGATCAAATTGGTCTTGGGTGAGGTCTGTGCATCCAGCATTTCAAAAGCTCCCCAGGGGGTCCAAACATACAGCCGAAGTTTGACCACTACTCTAAGGTACAAATGTCAGCTCTGTGCTTCAGCTGAGGAGCCTGAAGCCCAGAGATGATCGCTGACTCATCCACAGTCCCCCAGGACTCAGACTCAGGTCAACCTGACGCCCAGACCTGGGCTTCCTACTCCTAGACAGTGTGGATTCTCACCTGAAATTCTGGCGCAGTCTATCAGAGGGGAGCTTCAGTCTCCTCAACTGCAGGATGGTGTTAATACTAATTCCCTTGTGGGACTGCTGCAAGGCTTAAATTGGATAATACTGGTGAAGTCCCCAGCCCAACACCCAATAGGTGATGCATGATACACAGGAGACAACCCAGGGTGATAAGAAGCACTGATACATCCTTAAGAGATACCGTAATTCAACTTCCTCAAATCTCACTTAGCTCCTCACATGAAAGGCAGCAGGAATATCTTAAGTGCTGTAGGATTATTATGACTTTTTTGTTATCCTGTGGTTGAGTGTATAGAAAAATAAGTGCCAAAAAATATGGCTATCCACCACCATGCTGGTGTCCTTGTGCCAGTGAGAGGCAGGGCGGGCATTTCTGGAAGCTGTCACCTGTCAGTGTCCATAAGTATGGGGGTGGAAGAAATCCCAAGGAAAGGGTTTTTGCTTATTGGATGCTTATGACTAGGTTCTGGGCCAAGGACAAGTGATAGTCTTCAATCTTAGAATCATTCCTTTCCTTCTTTCTCTTATGTTTCAGGAACACTGTTCCAAGTTGACAACGCAGAGAGCAAAACAGATTGCCCTACTGTAGGCTGCTCCCTTAAAGGAAGAGATTTTTATTGACTGCCCTGGGGTTCCGGAATCACATGGGGGCACACACAGGAGCTGGTCCATTCAAGTTGGGAGCTACCCTGGCAGGTGGACACACTGGGCAGCTATCTCCCCATGTCAGGATGGGCCAGCCTTGGAGTCAGACAACTTCGAGCATCTCAGGGGTTATTTAAAAGCTCTCCTCCTGAAGAGCTGAGAGCTACACAGAGATAAATGCAATTCTTTCCTTCCAGTAATCGTCCAAGCTAGGGTGGCGCTTGTTTCCCTAACGGGGAGCCCAGCTGTTTAAGTTTGCTAGGGCTGCTGTAACAAAGTACCACAAACGGGGTGGCTTAGCAGGAATGTATTATTTCACGGTTCTGGAGGCGAGAGGTCTGAGAACAAGGTGTCGGTAGGGTAGGTTCCCTCTGAGGGCTATATAGGAGAATCTGGTCCATGCTGCTTGGCTAGCTCTGCTGGTTTGGTTTTCTGGGAATGCTGGTGTTCCCTGACCTGTAGATGTACACTCCGGTCACATGGTGTTCTCCATGTGTCTTCACATCGTCTTCCTTCTGTGCATGTCTGTCTCTGTGTCTAAATTTCCCCCTTTTGTAAGGACACAATCATATTGGATTAGGGCCCAATGAACCTCATTTTCATTTGATTACCACTGCAAAGACCCTATTTCCAAATAAGGTCACACTCTCAGATAGTGGGGGTCAGGACTTCAACATACCTTTTTGGGGGGGGAAACAGGTCAACCTCTAACACCAAGTCAGAGAGGTTTCCACAAGGGAAATCTTCCAGATTCCCCTGTGACTCTCCATCACCCACTCGGCCAGTGCTCTTGCCTGGAGGGCTCTGCCCAGCAGCTGGCTGGCTGGGAATGCGCCCGGCTGCAAGTTCCTCTGGCTACGGGGCTTCTGAACTCATCCACAGTGAGAGGCCTGGCTCCGGATGCAGTCGCTTCTCCCCAGGCTTGGCAGATGGCAAACTGGACCCTTGTCTTTAAAGCCAACCTGTGTGGAGGGAGCTGAGCTGGTGCCAGGGCCTCTCCCCGGGGCCAGATGGACCTCACCGGCCATGCTTCCTTCCGCGTGGGCGCATCTTCTTTAGACGGCTTCCTCCTTCCTCCCCCTGGGGTCAGTCACACCTTCAAATTCACCCATCTCGCACTTGGACAAAGCAGAACAAAGGTGACGCTAAGGGCTTTGATTAGTGCAGCCCATGTGACACTGTGTCCCTGCGTTTGTCAGGATCAGTCTCGCACCCGGGAGGTGCCAGGAGAAACCCGCAGGAGATCTCGGCCTGGCTGGAGCGCAGGTTGCATCTCAGAGGCAATATTATTAGCTGACGTTCACCGAGATATAAAGTCTCCATGATTAATTACGCTTTCAAGGTGAGCCACAAAGGACTGTAGCCAACAGGGGCTTGCCCTGTTAATTGAAATTAGAAGTCTTTGATAAATGTTAAATGTAAAAGGGCTGAGCAGTAAGTAACTGGCTAGGAATTGCTATATTATGTAACCATAGTGCTTAGCCCTCAAATAGGGATGAACTAACCAATCTGAAAAGTATCAGATTTTTTCCTGCATTCAGGAACTTTTCTTGAAGACTCCAAGGTGGTATTATTCTCAATCCTCTTCAATGAATGGCCATTTCAACCAGGTAAAATTTAGCCCCAAATTTGGACCAACATTTTTTTTTTGGTCGTGCCTCCCAGCTTTCGGGATCTTAGTTCCCCGATCGGGGACTGAACCTGGGCCTTCAGCAGTGAAAGCACAGAGTCCTAACCAGTGGACTGCCAAGGAATTTGTGGGACCATTTCTTGAACTTGAATCCTAAAAGGGATACACATAAAAATGAAAGAGCTTTCAAAGAAGCTAGTCCCAACAGACCACATATTAAAGGATCCCATTCACATGAAGTGTCCAGAACAGGGAAATCTACAGAGACAGAAAGATTAGTGATTGCCGAGGGCTGGGGTAGGATTGAGGGTAAAAGAGTAGAGGGTGTGACAGCTAAAGCAAACAGGCTTTCTTAATTGGGTTGATGAACACAGTTTAAATTTGACTGTGGTGATGGTTACCCACATCTGTGAATATACTAAAATCCACTGAATTCTTTACTTTAAATGGGTGAATTGTATGGTATGTGAGCTAGATCTCATAAAGGTGTTAAAAAAAAAAAAAACCCAACAGAACTAAGGAGCTTTCATCACAGTGTGCTTGAGAACTGACCGAAAACTTTACTTAAAAGGTCACCTGCTATGCGTCAGCTTAAAAAAAAAAAAGCCCTAAATGCAAATTGTAGCCAGAAGCAGCCAATTCTTGCTTTGTTAGCAGTTAATACCTAAAGTGCTATTTTTAAAGCATTTGCTCTTGGCACTAGCATGCACCGCAAACACGGAGTGATTTGTGCTAGTCCTCTGCAAAGCGACTCTCTTAGAGGAACTTGACTCAGAAGGTGTGTCTGACATGTTGAAAGGCAGAGAAAAAGGTGGCTGTGGTCGGGGGGAGTGTTTTGGTGGGTGTTCTGAGCCCTTCTCGGTTCTAATTCAGGGCCAGAAAAACTCAAAACTCTCTACTTGAAGGAGAGGAAGCATGAGAATGGAAAATTTGAGCACAAACCACAAAACCATTGAATAGCCAGCGGCCTCCAGCCCCGAGGGTGACCACTGATGCTGCTTTTTGGAGGCCAGGGAGAAGATGAAGGCAAGAGAGAAGCCTGAGAGAGGTGGTCAGGAGAAAGTGGAGGATGGAAGGAGGGAAAAGTCACCATACTAGCTAATGTTCATCAAATGCTTGCTGGGTCTCAGAGCCTGGGTCGAGCACTTTAGATAAACTCTCTCATTTAACCTTTGTGGTGTAAGAAATATAGTTGAGGTGACTTAGGGTGTGTCCCCTAGATGGCCTCAGGATGGGGCTGGTTCCCAGAAAGATCAAGTGCTTAATCCACTGACCTCTGGGGAGGGGAGAAGAGGGAGGCTGGCAATTGAAATATACAAGCTCTTGACAATGAGATTTGGAGAGCTTCCGGGTTGGTGAACACATCCCTGTGCCAGGACAGGAGAGAGGGGCATGCCTGGAGAGGGCATGCGAGCTTGTACCTCCCTCCTTCAGCCCCTGCCCTATGCATCTTTTCCATTTGGCTGTTCCTGAATTGCACTCTTTCTAACAAACTAGTAAATGTAAGTGAAGTGTTTTCCTAAGTTTGGTGAGCTTTCCCAGAAAATTCTCGAACATGAGGATGATGTTGTAGGAAAGAGGGAAAAATAACCATACTAGTTAATGTGGTGACCCTGGACTTGTGACTGGTGTCTGAAGTGGGAGTGGTCTTGTGAGACTGAGTCCTTGAACTTGGGCTATGTGATGCTAAAGCCAGGTAGTGTCAGAACTGAATCGAATTGTTGACTCCTGGTTCGTATCAGAGAATTGGAGAATTTGGGGGTCTCAGAGCAAATACCCAGGAATTCTCCTCACTACAAACCTCTAAAGTAGTACACTATTACCTTCATTTTGTATAATGTCCAAAGGAACACCCCCATCCTAGTCCCAGACTCACTCTCCGCAGCTCCATCTCAGCCTTGCCGTGGGCTCCTCCCACGAGCCTCCTCCCTCAGAAGTCTCTGGATGGGCAGCAGGCACCAATCAATCTCTACCTTCCCCTATGAACTTCTGGGGCCACTGCAGCCTTGTTCCCAGTCTTGTTGGGTGGCAGAGCTGCGTGTGGACCTGCAAGTTCCCAGCTTGGCAAATAGTCAGCTTTTTTTTTTTTTTTTTCCTTTTGCAGATGCTCCAATTTCTGTAGTTAACCCTCTTGGAATTCTCCCTTCACATGGCTTTGGGGTTAGGTAAAAAGTGTACCCCCAATGACTGTGAGAACTCCCCTCCCCAACCTCCAAATACAGACTGGGAATGGGGGGAGACGGGTGACGGATGCCATGGCGAGAGGGCCAGCTGGGCTGTCTGGGCCAGCCCTGGGGAGTACCTGGCCTCAGTGATGAGCAGCTGCCCCAGGGAATGTGGATTTGCAACTCCTCTTTGTCCCCAGCTTTGGGCCTGGTTCCCAATTCCAGAGCAACAAGAGACAGCTCCCTTATATCCTGTTACATAAAGCTAACCTGTTCCTTTTGGCATAGGTATGACTTTATATTTTTAAGATCACCTCTAATCAAAACCAATAAAGTTATTCAAGGATCAACTGGAGAGGACCCCGCCTTACCACATGTGACAATGAGAGGCTAGACACCAGCTCTCCTTACAGCCAGGGAGCCCAAGCTCTTCCCAGAAAGAAGGTCCGTTAGGACCTGGCTCCGTTTGGAGACTTTGAGCTGGGACTGCGTGTTGTGGACTGTCCCCGCTCACTCTGATCTTAGCTGTGCTGTTTGGACACAGGCTATGAAGCATTAATAACAGTCTCATATATCCATACCGAGGACATACAATTTGGCCCATAGATAGTGTAAGGTTCTGAAATCAAAAGCTGATAATAGACTAACAAATACTCTTGATGAGCTACAACATGGTAACAGTGATCAGCGCTGGATGAACTGTCCCTGAATCTAGCTTGCTCCTCATGTACGGTATTATTTTGGGAAACCTGGACCTCCAACCTGTTGAACAGAAACTGGGAGAGTCAATAAGCCAATCACTCTGTATTTGAAGGCAATAAAGGATTTCCGTTGTTAAATCTGGAATAGATTTCAAACTAATTTTTGCTTTAGAACTCATTTTGTTTTTCCAAATATAGTATTATTTGGAATCCCAATACATAAAGGTAGGAATGAAGAGTGGATTCCCTGGACTATTTCAACCTTTGTTGTTTGACACAATATAGTCATTGTGTACTGGGCTCAGAAGCACCTCTGTCGGGCCCTAGGTTCTGTGGAGCAGAACTGAGTGGGGGACCAAAAAAGCTATCGAATGAGGCACCCGTGGGTTTGAATTTCTGCGCCAGCGACTACTACCTGTGTGAACCTGGGCAAGTTATTTAACTCCAAGACTGTTGTGGGGATGATAAAACTGAAAAAAGGAATGTTTCCCAAACTGGGGTCTGTGGGTATATTCTTTGGGGGCTATGGCGTATTTTTTCTTTAATGGGTTCCTGTATTACTCAACTGCGGGATGGCCAAGTTTTGTTTTTTCCAGACCAGGTTCATTTTGACAAACCTACTGTTTTCTAGAATGTGCACAAGGGGGAAAATTTTCTTAAAAGATGGGGAGTTGACTTCCATCAGATCATTAAACCTAAGGAGGGTAACCAAGGGACTGGAAAGGCCCTTCCTCTTTCTTACTCTGTCTTTCCCTAAGATCCTCCATTCATATGGTTGGTGAGATTTGGGGTTAGCAAATTACATTTCAGGAGGAAACAAATTTCCCTAGAGTGTTTTTTAAAGATAGACAACAGCTCTCCCCAAAGGAGCCAGCTTTGTGGGGGAGGAGAAGCACAATCTTTGGGATTTAAATCAAGGCTTCCTGAAACGTCAGCAAGCTACTTAGACTCTCTGAGCCTCAGTTTCCCTATCTCTAAAATGGAAACAATATCTATTCTATTGAGTGGTCAGCATTAAATGATATAACTTAATAAAACAACTTAGCAATGACTTTTCTTTTTCTGAAAAGTTATTTCCTGTCTCTCTAAAGTCAGTTTTAGCAATTCTGTGAGAAATCTGTTGAAATTTCTAAGGCCCAGATTAATGAGCTGATAATTGTATGTCTTTCTTTGGGTCCTTTAACAATGAAATATGAAGACAAGCAACTTAATAACACCTATTCTTTCCTGGATATTTTTGGAGCAGAAGCTAATGGTTGTACTTGGAGTCTGAAAAACACAGAAGTGGAGGAGAGTATCACTGGGTCAAGTCTTATTTCTCAAGCGAAGAAATACCACCTCCATCGTCCCAGAGTCGCAGCCCTTGATTCTTAGAGCTAGTTGGGAAAGGGCTTGGGCAAGATCTAGCCAGAGGATCTACAGATACTGATGATGGTAACCAATGAAAGGAAATAAACATGGATGAGGGTTGATCCGAAGCCAGCCCCCAACTCAGAAGCAACTTAGGAGAAAACTGTACAAATATATATTATAAAAACCCTATTGGCTGGCAAGGAAGACATTAAGTATGGCTCTACAGATGACAGATGGTATTAGATTCTCAACAGATGGAATGAAATCAAAGGTATTAACCCCTCCCTCAGTAGGGGAAAGGGCAGTCTTCCAGGCTTACGTTGCTGTTTCCTTTTGCCTCTACAAAATTAAGTAACAATAAAATGGTTTAAAAATGTGAGCATGGTAAATGGAGCTCGCTTAGGCAGAGCTTCCCTATCTTGAAAGGATAAATAGACGTGACAAGGTACTGGTCTCCTTGGTCCCTGGGTGAGCAGACTGGGCCTCCTGACCCTGGGGGCCGGGGGTGGGGGTGGGGGTGGTCCTCTGTGACCAGGAGCTCTCTGACATGCCAATCAAAACTGATCATTTTCTATGTGCATCATGGCATGAAAAAGGCTGGAAAGCTCTGCTCTGAGGTTTTTTCCCAAACCTGGTACATTTACACACATATCCTTGGGTCCCATCTTACTGTGTCTGGTTTGGTAGGTCCAGAGACGGTCCCAGGCAACGGCATTTTTATTTAAGCTCCTAAGGTGATTCTAATCTGATTTGGGAACACTGCTCTAAGGGCCAAGAAGTTCTGCTGTTTTAATAAGACAAAAAATATCAGGGGCTGATATGTAGGTGGCCCAAGTTCTGAGCAAGTTGTGGATTTAACGCCTGTTTTCTTAAATGTATAAAGGGAGGTTTTCTAGGAGATGGGTTTGAAGAAGAGCTTGGTTGCATCTCTTCACTTCTGGCTGACAGCCTTGGGCCCTTTGGATCTTGCTTCTTTCTCTTACAGTCTTAACTATTATTCTTCTAAAATACATTTGGTAAAAGGCTTGTGGTAGACAGTTGATAAAACGGCCAAACTGCCTTGGGTAGCACCCGGGGACTCCAGTACTACAGACTGCCCCAGGTTGGCACAAAAAACTGTAAATGTATCCTCTAAGGTTTCTTAGGGGTGAAGTATCAGAGGCACATGCCAGTCTAAATTCAGGTTAAACAGTAACAGAAGTAATAAAACACATTTTTAAAAAAGTATCAGCAGTACAAATGGCTCTATTTTCTGAAGGATCTTGCTGTACCTGCAGAAAATTCTGTCATCTTATGAATCAGAGTGCTTGAAACCAGCCCACTGTTTCTCTTTTCCATTCTCACCAAAAGTAAAAAAGCAATACGCAAACTCCCATAGCCCCACTCATGGCAGCCACTTTCTAAAGATACTTGAAGGGCTTCCCTGGTGGCACAGTGGTTAAGAATCTGCCTGCCAATGCAGAGCACATGGGTTCGAGCCCTGGTCCGGGAAGATCCCACATGCCACGATGGCAACTAAGCTCATGTGCCAAAACTACTGAGCCTGCCCTCTAGAGCCTGTGAGCCACAACACTGAGCCTGTGTGCCACAACTACTGAAGCCAGCGCAACAAGAGAAGTCACCACAATGAGAAGCCTACACACTGCAATGAACAGTAGCACCTGCTCGCCACAACTAGAGAAACCCCGCGCACAGCAACGAAGACCCAACACAGCCAAAAAATAAAATAAATTAACAAAGAAACAGACAGGGACTTCCTAGGTGGCGCAGTGTTTAAGAATCCGCCTGCCAATGCAGGGGACACAGTTTCGAGCCCTGCCCCAGGAAGATCCCACATGCCGCGGAGCAACTAAGCCCGTGCACCACAACTACTGAGCCTGTGCTTTAGAGCCCGTGAGCCACAACTATTGAGCCCATGTGCTGCAACTACTGAAGCCCACGCACCTCGAGCCTATGCTCCACAACAAGAGAAGCCACCACGAGAAGCCCGCACACCACAATGAAGAGTAGTCCCCGCTCTCAGCAACTAGAGAAAGCCCATGTGCAGCAACGAAGACCCAACACAGCCAATAAAAAAATAATAAATCCAATCAATCAATAAATAAATTTATTAAAAAAAAAAAAAGAAACAGACACTTGGGGGACTTCCCTGGCAGTCCAGTGGTTAAGACTTCTTCCAATGCAGGGGGTGTGAGTTTAATCCCTGGTCAGGAAGGTAAGATCCTACATGCCTCGTGTGGCCAAAAATCCCAAAATATAAAAAGCAGAAGTGATATTGTAACAAATCAATAAAGTCTTAAAAAAAATGGTCTATATTAAAAAAAAATCTTAAAAAACAAAGACACTTGGTTTCTACTGAGCAACCATCCCAGGAACACATCTGCAGATCTCAAGGCCAGTGTCAAAGCTGGGAGACGGGAACATTTATTAAATGCTAACTATGTGCCAGGACTGTGCATTTTAATGCCTTGCCTTTCACATCATCTCATTGCATCTCATGTCATCTCTCCATCCATCCACTCATTTGAACAGAGGAAGAGATTCAAGATGGTGAACTGTCACTGGTGCTGATGAAGTGCAATGGCTGTGACCACCTGGGAGGCCTCCCAAAGCCAGAGCTCTTTATTACATTAGGGTTGAGCTCATGGAAAGCGTGGGATGGGAATCTCCGTTTGCACATTCTGGAGGTTATCTTTCGCACAGTTCCCACTTCAACAAGCCCAATTGTTTCTCCCTTCAATGGATGCTTTGCTGGTTGAATCCTCCCTTTTGGGACATGGAGCCATGTCCCCAAAGGCTCTTTCTGTTGACTTAATGTCCCAGCACCACAATCAGAACTCCACTCCTGGCAGAGACTTAGAATCTCTGGTTTTGATCTGATATTTAGGAATTCATTTGCCTCAATTTTGTTTGAGTCACATGGTTTGGCATATCACTACCCAATCCAACTGATAAGATTTGGAACTGCTATTCTGGGCACCGAGCTCCGGGGGAACCTCATTCATGCAAATTATTGCAGCAGTTTAAAGTGGTTTTTTTTCCCTCCTTGAAAAATTTAAAATAAAAACAAAAATCCTTTCTCTAGGATGGAGTTGGGCACTACTGTCTTCCTAGTACTCCCAATGAAGTTTGCTCACAGCATAGTGGTAGCACCATATTGTTAGGCCAAAAGAATAACAGCGGTTTTAAAAACCAGCAATAGGCATGGTATTTCAGCAAGACTTGGTGAGCCAGCTTTCTCTTACTTGGAAGAAATGAGAATTGAAAGAGAGTACCTATTTATTATTGGTTTAAAAATGATGCAGCCAGGGTTGTTGAAGGCTGGACTACTGTTTAGTGCCCTGTTACTTCCAGAAGTTTCTCATTAGCAAAGTATTATTGCTGCCAATACGGCTGAAGGCAATTTGTTCATGAAAGAGACAGCAGAAGAGGGAGAGAAGTAGATTGATGGGTTGCAGGGTTCTAAACCTCTTGGTGTCCAGGAGCCTGCCCTCACCATCCTCTGAGAAAGTCAGTTTCTCTGTTGCAGTCACAAATGGAGATGTCTTGCAAGGTGGCTGGTGACCCTACTTTGAAAGTTCTCTGCTACTTGCAGAATAAAAATCCAAATTCCTTGGCATGGCATTCAAGGCTCTTCTGCCTCAGTTACTCACTGACCCTTGAACATGCAAGAGAATTCCCTACCTTTTCACTGCCTTTGCTCTCACTCACTACACTGCCTTTCCAATCACACTTCTTCAAAATTCAGTGTGTTCCCACACAAGTGTGGCTCAGAGGGTCATTTAATATAGCTTTGGAGAGGGGGCAATTTGACTGTGTCTAGCAAGATTTAAACCCACATACCCACTGACACAATTTCACTTTTAGAATTTATTCTACAGAAATATTAAAATGATACCAAAAAAACACAGCATGAGAATGTGGCCTGAGGCACTAGAATAGCAGAAGAATGGAAACACTCTAAATGTCCACCAAACAGAGAATGCCGTCATCGTACATTGGTACATCATACACAGCCTGCTTGGGAGACGTGTGGCACCCAGGAGAGATGGCAAGCTTATATCGTTATTGAGAAAGTGCATGTTGCAAAGTTGCATCGTGTGAGCTAGTTTTATAAAATAATGTTATGTATGCGTTATGTTTAAGTATCAACACCATAAACACCAACTTTAACAATACCTATCTCTGTGATGAAGCATCCAAGGACATCCAGCTTTTTTGATGTTACATATTTATATCGTATTGGAATTTTTTTTTACAAGGAAATTTTACACATTTTTTGGTTTACTTTGTGAACAGATAAACAATAAAGATAAACATTGTCTAGAGGTCCAGTTCAGATTCCACCACTCCTATGAAGTCTGCCCTGACCACTTCTGTCTGTGGAGCTGCCTCCTTTTTTGACTCACATGGTGACGGCGGAGCAGAGGAGTTTTAGGGCAGTGAATCCCACGTGGTGAAAAGATTTCTCCTGCTGCCTCAGGCTGTGCTGTCTTTTAGCCTACGCTGTCAGACTCTGTTCTCCCAACCAGATCATGGGCTTCTTCAAGGTGAGGGTGTCCTATTTTTTCATTTTACCCCAGAGACTATGTTCCTACCCAAGCTCTTGCACATTTCACAGAGGATATGTTCTCAAAGATCAGAGGAATGTCAGACTTCTCTCCATACTTGCTGGGATCAAGTCCTCCTGGCCAGGCTGACCGGATCCCCACTCCCACACACAAAGGGAGACACTCAAATACCACCACAGCCTCCCACTGGGCCGCAGACCCATTTCCTCTCCAGTGCCATCAACCTGGATCAATGTACAGGACATCGCCCAATTTGTAAAGCGCGCTGGGAGACAGGGAGGAAAAAAGCAGTTTCCCAGGAGATCACTCATGCTCTCCTGCATGGTCAGGAGGGCCTTTGTAATGACACTGCAGTCACCACGCTGCTCTCCTCCTGGGACCACTGGAGGCGTTTGTGTTGTTGCCCAGGCTTCCGAGGAAGCGGAAAGAGAACCTGCACTGAAAAATTGTTCTTCTCCCAAAGGCTTTCCTTCTCATCTACCGCTCTGGCCACTTGCAGAGGCCACCAGAGCTTCCCTCTCTAGTAACACTGGCCTCATGGAGACCCTGTGAAGCGGGAGGCTCAGGGCCCGGCGATGCAGCAGCTGCCGGGGACTCTTCCACTGACCTTCTCCTTGCAGGCTTTCTGCCCCAGCGCTGGAGGCCGCCGCTGGAGAGCAATGGCTTTGGAGGCTTCACCCCATACTGGTGGGGGCAGCCAGTTCTCATTATCCCAGGGGCGCCCGGCCCTGGTAAATCGGAACCCATCACCAAACAGCTGCATTATTCTCAGAAAGAAACAGATGGACAGAAGGAAAAGGGGAAAAAAAAAATGACAATAACAACACAACAGCAAACTGAACTCCACGGTGTACCCCAGCAGGAGGCAGCTGTGTTAAATCTAGCCATTTGGAGATAACTGAAAATTTTGACCACCCTCAATTGCCAAGATATAGACCGACATGAAAATATTTTTAATTTGAGGGAGCAGAGTGGTTTGGATGAAGCACTTTGTACTGGAGGGTACAGAAGTATGACAATATTTACTCATTTCATCTCTCTGTTCCCTTTCTAGGGGCCCATTGTACTTAGCAAACAGCATTTAATCTCTCTCCCTTGATGGTTATTGCAAAAGTTAGATGTATCCCTCTGTCCCCTTCTCTCTCTCTTAAGAGAGAATTCAGCAGATATTTAGACCAATGAACGGACTGCCAAGGATTTCTTAGTCTAGGAAAACTCTATAATCCAGGGGCCTGGAGGCTGAGTTCCAAAGAGTCCCCTAGTTGCCCAACCCAAAGGGAAGGCTCTAAATCAAACCCTGCCTAAAACTGCCCGGCACTCTCCTACCTGCGATCACACCACTTCAGGGACACTTGCTCCTGGGTGGTCTCACATTCTCCTTCGTTGCCACCTGAGTTCAAAACATTGTAAATTTCCCTAATTTCTCTGTTAGAATTGCTATGCTCTATTTATCACTGGTAAAATGGAGACTTCTTTTACATCTCCTGGAATGAAGAGAAAGAGGAATTTCCTTTTTCTATTAACAACAACAAAAAAGATCAAATTCAAAGGGTAGTGGAGACTAGACACAATTATGGCCTTTGTAAGCTCAAAGCCTAGCACAGAGCCTGGTACACAGTAGCACTTAATAAATGCAAACAAAATCAATTAATTAATGAGTCTTGCTCCTAAGGGGTTTTACTGAATTTCCTGTCCTTGGATTGGTTTACAGTAGTTTCTCAACTTTGTCGTGATTGGCATTCTGGGCTGTTGTGGGAGCTGCCCTGTGTGTTATAGGATGTTTAGCAGCTTCCCTGGTCTCTATGCATGAGACGCCATAGCAAACAAGCCCCTGTCCGTGGTGACAATCGAAAATACCTCCAGGGCTTCCTAGGTGGCGCAGTGGTTAAGAATCTGTCTGCCAATGCAGAGGACACGGGTTTGATCCCTGCTCCAGGAAGATCCCACATGCCGTGGAGCAGCTAAGCCCGTGCGCCAAAAAAAAAAGAAAAAAAAAAAAAACCTCCAGATGTTGCCAGATGACCCCTGGGGGGCAAACTGGCCCTGGTTTAAAACAACTGATCTATAGACTCCCCTTTGTTTTACATAAATCAATGACGATTTAAAAAAAACAAAGCACAAAACATCCTCTACTTCTAAACTTCCTCCGCCAGAAAATGACATTTCTTTTTTCTTCTCCCCCTTTCTACTCAAGGCATGTCTGAACATTTAGAAGCTGCACGTGCCTCCACGTTTTTGTCTCTGGGGGAGAACTGCGGCGGCGCGGGGTAGGGGGGGAGGCGGGGAGACACAGCTCTAGAAGGCCACTAGAGATGCCACTTTTCTGGTCCCTCCTGATCTTGTAATGGAAGCCAAACCTTAAAAACAACTGCAGTGAATCCAGGAGGAAGAGGGCTGGACTTGAGCCAATACCAAAGGCCTCTGAGTTAGAGCTCCCTATGCCTGACTTCTGGAGGTTGTCTAGGCTGGACCAGTCCTGAAGGCTGGGTGTTGAGATTTGTTCCTGCATTCCAAATGGCCAACTCAGCTTTGCAGGTGTGGGCTCACCACCCGTGTCCTCTGAGGGCATGCTCCGACTGGTCGTCCAAAGTCCCTCCTTCCTGGGCTGGCATCCTCACCTTGAAATCCTGGCAGAGCAGCAGAGGGATGGACATCTTGGCAGAGGAAAGAACCACAGAACAAGTACAACCTGCTCAGACACTGGCTTCGCTTCGTCTTTGCTGCTTGGATGGTGTTGATGTGGGGCAGGGCCTTGGCGGGGCCGTGTGGAGGCTCCTGGAGGTACTCTCTGTGCCCGAGAACTCACACGGATTTTTTTTTTTTTTTTTTAACAATGCAGCTCTGTCCTGGAGCGTCCTGACACAGACAGGAGAGCAAAACTAGAGATTAAGAGGCTCCTGGGAGCTGCAGCTCAGGCTCCTGATGTGGCTCAGAAACAGCGGCACCGCAAAGTGAGAAGAAAGAGAGCGCTGGGCTGGGGGATCAGCCGATCCTGATTCTCTAGCGTCCTCCTGAAACTCCAGCTAGTGGGGCTCTTGTGTCACTAGGCAGAGGGCACCCAGTGGAAAATTTCCAGCTCTGGTCACCTTAATGAGAGAGGCATTCTTGCCTCTCACGTGTTTAGAGGTTTCCAGGGACAAATGGAAAAAGAGAAGAAATTACCTCAATCCCCTGCTTCGGCCTGGATGGCGGGGGTGTGTGTGTGAGACAGGAGCTCAGCAGTGACCCAGATGACCCTGGTCTGAATGCATAAGCCTCAGAAATCTCAGAACAGACTAAGCTCACCAACATTTCAGCTTTCTCTGCAGAAAATGTGTTCCTATTTACGATGCTGACATAGTCAACTTACAAAGGTGGATTGCAAGAAAAAGCTCGTAAAGCTGTTGGCCTTAGGTTAAAAAAAATGTGTGTGTGTGTGTGTGTGTGTGTGTGTGTATGGAACTCTGATTCACAACTGTTAGCTTAATGGCCACAAATACACTTTCTTTGATAGCGTTCACTCTGAAATTGCCACTGCTATAAGGAAAAAATAAAGCCCGTAGCTTTCAGTCATTCATTCAACAACCGTTTTGTGAGTAGCTGCTATGTGCTGGTGCTGTCCTAGCTGCTGGGGTATGGAAATAAAGAAAGCCCTTGCCTTCATGGAGCTCACGGTATAACTGTGAGCTAGCATAAGCTGGCATGATCTAGAAGCCACAGACCAGAATTCTTGCTGCCAGTGGGTGGGGAGTGGGGTGCCCAGGAAAGTCCACAGAGGAGAAGTTACATTTGAGCTAAACTCTAAAGAGTAATGACTACAAGCTTCCAGACTGAGAGGCACAGAGGTGGGGAGAGCTGGAGCGGGGAGAAGGCAGAGGACCATGCTAAGGGGACTGGGCTTTTAAGCAGAAAATGACAAGGTCAGATTTCATTTTAGAAGGAAACTCTTGTGGCGGGAAGGAGGATGTTAATTATTTCCAGTGTGCAGAGGAGAAATTTATTTGAAAATGGTTTGCCTTCTCAATCGGTTGTTTCCCTTACTCTCAGTCCCTGGCTAGTGACACACAACCCAGAGAGCCTAGGAAACTCACTTCTCTCCCTTCCAGTGGGTTCATACTGCAGTCTGGATTCTGGAAGTCAAATGACGATCGGTTTGGGTCGTGAGGGAGTCCCACAGAACATACTTTTCCTATGATTTTACTGCAGGTCCCAAGTATGCCTTTTCCTTTGTGGTCTAATGCCAGGGCGAGTGAGAAAAAATTCTACCTGTAATGTAGGCTGGCGATCGTCTGGGAAGCAGTGCTTGACAGAGTGTGCAGGGATGAGCCCTCTGGGGCCCCTTTCTTCCACATCCGTTAAGTAAGCCTAAGACTCCAGGATGGGCAGGGATGGCTCTGAGTGTGAGAGCTGAATCCAGACTTCCATTCATCTCCAACGACCGTTGCTTCCAGGGCAGATTTCCAGCCTTGGCATATTCACATTTGTGGGTAGATAATTCTTGTTGTGGGGGGCTGTCCTGTTCATTATAGGATGTGGTTAGTGGCTGGTAGCACTCCAAAGTTGTGACAACCAAAAATGTGACAACCAGACACTGTAAGCATCCTTGTGTGGCAGCATCACCCTCCGTTGAGAACCATGGCTCTTAGAGACAACTTTCCATTCTCATTTTATTTGATCTCTCAGCAGCATTAAGCACAACCAATCACTCTCCTCTCTTGAAACTTGCATTCCTTAGTGTTCTCTCCTTGCTTGCTTGCTTTCTAACTCTCTGGCCAGTTCTTCGTAGATTCCTGGGCCCTCCTCATCCTCTTCCTGATCTCCAAATACGGCTGTCCTAAATTTAATGCTTGGACCTGAACTCCCCTCTCATTATACTTTATGTTTGCTCCCTCTCATCCATCCTCAGGATTTTACATTCTTCTTTTTTCTTTCTTCCTTCCTTTCTTTTTTTTTATTTTTGCTGCATCATATCTTAGTTGTGGCACGTGGGGTCTTCCTTGAGGCACGTGGGATCTTTAGCTGTGGCACGTAGGCGTCTCTCTAGCTTTGGTGTGTGGGTTTTTCTCTCTCTAGTTGTGGTGCGTGGGCCCCAGGGTGCGTGGGCTCTGTAGTTGAGGCACGCAAGCTCAGTAGTTGTGGCACGTGGGCTTAGTTGCCCCGTTGCATGTGGGATCTTAGTTCCCCAACCAGGGATTTTGTCCCTTGCATTGGAAGGCAGATTCTTTATCACTGGAGCACCAGGGAAGTCCCTTAAGTTCTTCTGTTTCCCAAATTTGTCTCCAGCCCAGACCTCTCATAGAAGCTCCAAACTCATTTCTATTTGTTCTAGCTGTCTCATTGGCATCACAAAAATCCACCCATCTTTCTCCAAAATCCACTCCTCTTCTCACCCCCATCTATTTGCTGGGGGTAAACCGTAAGGTCATCCTGACTCTTCCTTTTCTCTCATCTTTACACCCAGTCCATGACCAATTCCTGTCAATTCTATCTTCAATATATACCCTGAAACCATCTGCTCTCAGCCCTCCAGTTCAGGCTACCATATAACCTAAATAACCAACAATGTAGACAACTCTGATGACCTCAGTGGTCTCCTGACTTCCACTCTGCTCCTGGCCAGTCCATTCTTCATCCAGAGCAATCTTTTAAAAGCACAGGGACTTCCCTGGTGGCACAGTGGTTAAGAATCCGCCTGCCAATGCAGCGGACATGGGTTCAATCCCTGGGCCAGGAAGATCCCACATGCCGTGGAGCAGCTAAGCCTGTGAGCCACAAATATTGAGCCCGTGTGCCACAACTACTGAAGCCCGCACGCCTAGAACCCATGCTCTGCAACAAGCCACTGCAATGAGAAGCCCATGCATCGCAACAAAGTGTAGCCCCTGCTCACTATAACTAGAGAAAGCCCGCATGCAGCAATGAAGACCCAACACAGCCAATAAATAAATAAATACATAAATGTTTATTTTTTAAAAAAGCACAAATCAGATCATACCATGCTCCAGCTTTAACTTCTTCAAAGCCATTCTACTGCACGTGAATAAAATCCAAGCTTATTAACACGGCCCCATCCTCTTCTCCAACCTCCCTTTGTGACATTCTTCCTTCTGTTTCCACTGCTACTGCCACACTGACCTTCTTTTGCTTCCTCATAGGGGTCACCTGGGACTCCTACGCATGCTGTCACCTCCACCTGGAGTGCTGTCCCCCAGTTCTTTTCATCCTGCGGGTCCCAGTAGGTCATTTCTTCCTGAGCATCTTTCCTGACCCCATCTCTTAAATTCAGTTTCCCTGTCACGGTCTCTCCCTGCAAGCTTCTTTACGGCACCTGTGACTTTTAACTCCATATGTTCTCATGTGATTATTTCTTTATTGTTTGGCTCCTCTGCTAGATTGGAAATGTCGTGGGGGAAGAGACCCTCAGTGTCTCTTCCGTTCATCACCACGTCCCCATGTAAATATTGCCTGTGACACACAGTGAGTACTCAGTACATATTTATTGGAGGAATGACTGTTCCCCTCTCATTTCCTTGGTCAAACTGCACCTAGAAAAGAATACATCACTACCCAGGAAAATGAGTGACCACGAAGCATGAAAAAATGCTCCTAGAATATCTGTGTCAATGAGGAAATGCTCTCCAGTGGTGGCTCTCGGGAGCACGAAGCGCAGGGAGATGAGTCAGGCACCCACGGACTAGAAATGAGACTTGTTGATTTCGTCATCAGTGTTCCATATCTGTCCTAAGACTTTCCGCTGAATCAGAAGGGAACTCCCCGAGTGCCAGGCAGGACCACACCAAAGCTATCTAAGAGGAAGAGCTGAAATCAGTTCAGAGTTTTCTGGCAATGCTGCCTTTCTAGAAGGCTTGAGCTACCAAAAAGACTAGGACATACAGGTCAGACAACAGCCCCCCCGCCCCCCCCCCCCCACCAGGCCCAAGGAGCCACAGGAGCGATGGGGCAGCAGCTTCACCCAATGCACTGTGTGATGCTTCGCACACCACTGAAGCCGCAGACGTATTGGTGGCGTTGAGACAAAACCACAGAAGTACCTCCTCTGTAAAGTAAGACAAGGGGAAGCCAAGTTTCTCCTCTTTAGCCAGTCCACAGTTATGCAGAGAGCATTTCACTATTTTTCTGAAAATCCACGAGTGTGGTTGTATAATGTATTTACATTATACTGCAGAGTATAATGTAAATCGATGACCTTCAAAAGCTCACCCTTTGAGTCCCACCAAGAGTAATTCACATCACCCTCTCCTCCCTCTTTGAAGGGGCAGCAGCTGCAGAGCACACGCCTGCAATTAAGCAGCTAAACATTTGCTAAGATTGGGTTAGACTCGGATATCCAAACGAATCCCAAAAGGTGGAGGCAAACAAAATCTGAGCCACACTGGGAGCCCAGCGTGTGTCACGGTAGAATCCATTTTTGCTGGGTTTATTTATATGTCTTAAATCAGCCTTCATGAAGCTGAAGGAAGAGTTTCAAGGTCCATGGGTTACAGCCCAGGGACGAGACTGGGGCCCCAAGTCCAAACATATTGTGATTGGCTGCATGTTGATAAACAACACAAACAGCCCAGCATCTGCTGTCGTTGCAAGGCTGGGACGTTATTAACGAGGGGGTCACCCAAGTTCCGTCAGCAGCCGTTAATAAAATACTAACGGGATATAAATGGGGACTTGCACCAACAGTAAAACAGAAAGTTCGCACTGAGGCAAACAATGGGTTCTGGTAGGTGGAAGTCATATAGAAAGATATTCTCTTAAATTTATTCTTAGTCAAGATGAAAAAAGGAGAGGGCTTCACGAAGGCACTCCCGGTTTTGAGAGAAAGATTCTGTGCAGAGATGAGCTGTCCAAGTTTCAATATTCACTCAGGGAGGACTGGTGGAGCATTTTCTCTGTGTTGGACCCCAAAGGTACAGATAAAACACGGCTCCTGCAGAGGCTAGGCCCAGGCCTGGCCAAGCAGGAAGCCAGAGGTGGCTCTGTGTTTTATAGTCCAGTTATCGTTGGGTGGTTCAGCCTTGTGAGTATTTTGCTGCCCAGATGGACGGCAGAGATGGGGAGGCAGGAAGACTACACTGAAACTGAGTGGCAGGCAGGGTTAATGATAGGCCCCGAGAAGCAGGGATTTCACTCTGAGACGCGCAGTAAAGAATCCAGCATGATGTAAAAGCAGGCTGAATCAACACAAAGACAGATGGCAGTGTCCCAGGCCAGGGAGGACTTAATAAATGTTTGTTGAATGATTGAATGACGCTCTTCCACACGTCACCTCATCTATTGCTCACCTCAGATTCTTTGTAGTAACGTTCTGGAATTTCATCGCAGGCAATATCGATAAAACAAACTTCTCTCTCCAGATCTTTGGCTTCATTGTCAAAAATCTGAAACAGCAGAGCAACATATCAAAGGTTAGCGATAGTGGGTGAGATCTTCAAGGTGCCCGCAAGCTGGCCCAACGGTGCTTGAGGTGGAATAACTCCCCACAGAACATCTTCACGTGGCTCAGTGCCCCCAGAGAGAGCGTCCCGCTGCCTCTGAATGTGTGTGAATCGTGAAAAGCTTTTATTCATCGCTTGCATTTTGTCACATCAGAGGCAGGTGTAGCATCAATCACCGCTTGGTGAGGGGAAGAAGGAAAAACAGGCTGTTTTTAGAAGCTCAAGAGTGAAGAAATAAATCTCTTCCAAAAAGGAAGTCTGCTGATTTTTGGCAGTTAATCCAAACAGGGGGAGGGAGAGGCTAAAAAGGTTCTGGGTAGATAGGAGAGACAAAAAGCAGCAATGTAGCCTGAGGTTTAGAGAAGAAAAATGTGGTTTTTCTTTTCATTAAAATGTTTACATATATTTAACGTTGGAAATAGCACATACCCTTCGCAGAAAATACAGATAAACAAAAAGAAGAAAATAAAGATCGTCCATAATCCCATTACCCAGTGTATTATTTTTGATCATTTAAGAGCGTGATCTCTTTGGTACACGGCGGTAAGAAGGTAGAGCTTGAAAAAGTACTGAGATGGTGTCCTGCCAATCTACGCTTGGTTCCACTGGCCCAGAATGTCCATCACTGGCACAGAAATATGTAAGACAGCCACAAATATAGATATACGCTTTGGCGGAAAGATTAAGTGCCTCTACTTTTCCCATTGCCATTTTTTTCTGATCTAAAGGGACATCTTCCTGGCACTTCTGAAGGATAGTAAACAGATTAAGTGTGCACTAACTGTATCCTTATCTCGCTGTGTAGCTAATTCCTACAGGGGAATCATCTGCTAACACTAATTAAATCTAACTCTCCAGAAGAGCATGAAGTATTTTGGAAGAACAGGGCGGTTGATGCCTAAGAACATTGTCTTGACACAAGTTTGGAGCCTATTAATAGCACAGGAGAGCATCTGGAGGGCTCTTTACAAGGTGAAACTGCTAGTCCTTTGCAAACGTTTTCTGAATAATATTTGCGCTGGTGATTATCTGTCCAGTCTGCTGTTTGCTCTGTCACCATTTTTCTTCTATTAACGGTTAGATACTGGACTCAGATTTGGTCAAGGAGATTGAGTCTCCAGTCTGGCCTGAAGAGGCCACTGCATTTTCCTTAAAGGCAGAGAAAGACTAGTTCCTGGATTAGCTCTGATTCCTTCCACAGCCAGTTGAAGTCAAGAGCTTGGGGACACTCCCAAAGTGTTTGGGAGGGACAGGTTGATTGCTTTGAAATGAAATGGAGAGACGGCAGGAAAATAAGTTCAAGTTCGAGTGGAGAAATACGTTGTGAAATAAAAACACTGGGTCTCAGGGTGTTTGTGTGTCCCCCCCCCCCCCCCCCCCCCCCCGCCATGAGTCTCTTTTGAAGTGTGTGCAAGAGAAGACATGTGCCTCATTAAGAAAACAAAACAGAATGGAACACCCCAGAGGCAAATGAGCTGCTCAAGTAAATTACAAGAGAAGTTAGGGAGCTTTGACCTTTATTGGTGGTAAAATTTATGGGACTGAAAGAAGGGGAAATGAACAGGGGTTAAGGGAGTTATTGACAGATTAGGTGGCTCTTCCTAATTTAATTCAAATACTTTTGGGTCACCCGTTATCACATGATTACATTATTGCCCTTCTAGTCCAAGTTCACCCTTCAGTCTCTGCTCCGAAATAACAGGCTGGACCCTGTAAGCACTTCTCCTTGACAGAGAGGATGACACTAAGCCCTGTATTAGAGGGGCCCTGCAGGAAGAAGAGGGCTCCTCTTCCTGGTTTGAATCTTATTCCTGCTGCAGACTCTGTCGGGGGGTGGGGGAGACACACAGTGCTGCTCTGTCCCAGCTGCATACCCACAGCGCACCGTTGTCTGGTGACCTTGGAGTCTTGGCCTTCACTGTGGTCCTCTTGATGTAGGCACCATGTGCTCCAGGCCTCGCATTGCCAGTGGTGCCCTGACTATATACCGGCCCACCAGTCTCATCTCACCTGTACCCAGAGGGCTGTTTTCTGCTGCCCAGCAACTATGGACCAGCTCTGGTCCAGAAACCCAGCAAACGTCTCTGCCGTCCAGTGGGCTTTGACCACAACCCTTGTAAGGAGGTCTGAGCTGCAGCCACGGAGGTGGACCCCATCCAAGTATGTGCTTCCTTGTGTCTGTTCCCTCAGCCTGAGGTACCCTTTAGAGTCCTCTTTACATCTTTAGAGTTACTCCTATCAAAGTTTAATAATTCTGTATATTATACTCTCCCTGTTCAAATTATTGTGTGGTTTATGCCTCCTGATTGGGCCCAGATGAATACACCCATTGCATACAAAATGGCGCCCTTGGCTTTGGGGACCACAAAGGTAAGGGTTGAGTTCCTGCCCTTAACGAGTTATCATCTTGTGGGAGAGACAGACTGGGAAGCTATCCCCCAAAATACAAGTGGAAGAAAGTATTGCTACAAAAGGAAGAATAGACTGTCAAGCTAGGGAGAGGAGTCATTTATGCTGACTCAGCAACTACATGGTCAAGGTAGTATTATTATTTCCAATTTTCAGATGAGAAAATCAAGGCTCAAAGAAGTAAAGAGCTTTGCCCGCAGTCACACAGCCCATCAGTAGGGAAGCTCAGATTCAGGGCAAGTCTCCAGGCTTCACAACCAGATTCCTCCAGTGATAAAAGGCTGTCTCTTGGCACCCAATAGAGAAGATAAATATCAATCAAAAGAGCTTCCTATTTCTTTCTAGAAAGATGAAACTGGACTCTGGTTCTCCTCATGCCACCGAAAAATGTATGTTCTGAGTAGCTGTTATTGGGAACTGCCCAATGACTTGGAGCTTTTCTGCTGAGGCTGCAGTAGAGTCTACTTAAGTAGCTTTCAGTTCCAACTCTGGACTCCTTCTTTAATATGACACTTAATTCTTG
Source organism: Hippopotamus amphibius kiboko (assembly GCF_030028045.1). Lineage (NCBI taxonomy): Eukaryota > Metazoa > Chordata > Mammalia > Artiodactyla > Hippopotamidae > Hippopotamus > Hippopotamus amphibius. Next base: position 47,064,373 of record NC_080202.1, on the reverse strand, counting down.
CATCCAAGTCCATGAAAATACCAAACACCTTTGCAGTCAATGTTTCAGGATGGAGTTCCCACCACGAGAACAAAGCCACAAAACAATCACTTTGAGGACCTCAACATCCTCTTCAGGCTTGAGATTACAAAAAGTCTTCATTTCTAATAAATAACAAATCTCCCAATGGTTAGAGCCTTTAGGAGATGCTTGTAGGTGCTCAATACATGCCTGCTGAATTACGGGAAGACATTAGCTTCTACTTTCCAAAGAAGAATCTATGGCAGATATATTGCTTACTGATTGACCTTAGATTACTTTCATGAGCCCAAGTTCTACTTCTTTGGTGGTAAGCATCCTAACTTTCCATCATTTCCAATATAGGGCTCAACATAGACTGGAAACCTCATAGAACTGGCTGAAGGGTCCCATATTGGGAATCAGGAGAGCTGAGTTTGAATTCAGTTAGGCCTCTGTGTAACCTTGGGCAAGACCCCACACTCCTTTGGGTCTCCACGTCCTCATCTGCAGAATAAAAGGCGTCAAGTCTAGATGGGTGGGTATCAGGGAGTTGTGAAATATCCTGGAATTGTACCCAATATTTGGGGAGATGCTTTCTTTCCGGAGAGAGAGTTTGACCACTTTCATCTAATTATCAGAGAGATCTGTGGCCCCAGTGAAGTTGAGATCATGTGACCTAGATGACCACTCGAATTCTTTCCAGTTAAAATGTCAGTGAGGACTTCCCTGGTGGTGCAGTGGTTAAGAAGCCACCTGCCAATGCAGGGGACATGGGTTCAATACCTGGTCTGGGAAGATCCCACATGCCGTGGAACAACTAAGCCTGTGTGTCATAACTACTGAAGCCTGCACACCTAGAGCCTGTGCTCCTCAACAAGAGAAGCCACCACAATGAGAAGCCCACGCACTGCAATAAAGAGTAGCTGCCGCTCGCCCCAACTAAAGAAAGCCCACGTGCAGGAACGAAGACCTAACACAGCCAACAAATAAATAAATAAATAAATAAATAAATAAATAAATAAATGTATTAAAAAAAAAATGTCAGTGATGTTGAGTGGCTTCTGGGTCATGTTAGGCTCCTACATCCTGTTCTTTGCCCCTTCACCCCATATCCAGCTGACATGGGTGGTGCACAGAGGGGCTGCAGCAGGGAAACAGGAAGTGGCAGTGGTCACGATGTAGTATAATCAGAGGCCACAGTGGGGGTGAAACAGCCTCATCTTCAAGCTTAGTTTAGGGCATGGTCCAGAATTAAGCCAACACTATGACAAACAGAGGCTGAGCCAGGCCCCAAAGGAAAACAGCAAGAGTAACTATTCATTGGGGCTTCCCTGGTGGCAGCCGCAGCAGCAGCAGCTGCCAGAACTCTGGTCCAACCACCAGCTCTCTGAGATGGAATGAGAGATCTGCTGAGATAGTTTACGACGAGCTACATCTTAATGTTGATACATTACGCCAAAGCTCCACCAGAATCTCACCTGACACAGGTGCTGTGCACCTTCATGCTCTTGGGAGCCTCTTGGGCAGAATTTGTCTCTTTTTGAGATGGGAGTTGAATTTGGGAGTCAAATATGGTACTCTCCCTATAGCCCCCATAATAATGTTCCCATCTGTGGTTATTTATCAGAGACATACCCACCCACGAATCATCTGTAATGGATTTCAGTGGCAATCTGGTTGACTCTTCTGACCTCCGCCCCCCAACTAGGCAATGAACACTCAACAAACAAACTCTTTTAATATGAACTAAGCAATATTACAACAAGAAGGCAAGTCTCCTGTGTAAATACTATCCTATAGATTCCAAAATGAAAAGGGTGTAATTTTCCCTTTTTTGTAAAGCATTATCCACATTAAGTATCAAGCATCTTTAAAATCTCCATATAATTGACCTGGTAAATTTGAACTTTGAGAATTCATCTTAAGAATCTTAAATAGGGACTTCCTTGGTGGTGCAGCGGTTAAGAATCCACCTGCCAATGCAGGGGACACGGGTTCGAGCCCTGGCCCAGGAAGATCCCACATGCCGCAGAGCAACTAAGCCCATGCCCCAGAACTACTGAGCCTGCGGTCTAGAGCCTGCAAGCCACAACTACTGAGCCTGCGCTCTGGGCCTGAGTGCCACAACTACTGAAGACCACGCACCTAGAGCCCAAGCTCCGCAACAAGAGAAACCACTGCAATGAGAAGCCCGTGCACCACAACGAAGAGTAGCCCCCACTCGCCTCAACTAGAGGAAGCCTGCACGCAGCAATGAAGACTCAATGCAGCCAATAAAAAATAAATAAATAAAAAAGAATCTTAAATAAACAAAAAGCTTTATGTACAAAGATTTTCACTGCAACATTAATGTAATGGCAAGAAAAAATACAGAAGGAAAAAAAAAAGTAAACAGCCAAAATATCCCAGTATGGGAGAATGGCCAAGGAAATTATGATAAATCCATTTGATGAACTATTATGTAGCCATTAATAACTCCATTCTTAAAAAAGATTTTCCCAGGAGGGTAAACATGGGTGTGGATGGGATGGACAAGGGGACATGCCCCATATTTAATACAGACAGATGCTGAGTCATGTGGCCATAACTCAGAAGGGAAAGGTACGTTGATAAATATGGAATGTGTTTTAAAAAGCACTGAATTTCTTCCTTGAACAGGGGTGTCTTTCTAGATTTAATAATCTCTCATTTTGCTTTTAAATGTTTCCAGATTTTGTGATCTCTCTTGTGATAGCCCAGCCGGCAATAGCACTGTGTACAGTGGCTTTTCAGAAATCCACAATCCTGGGAATCATGGCTTCTGCATCCCGTTTCTCTGTAACAGTAAGTTTTGTGGTTTAAGATCCAAGTTTAGACGGGAACTCTGTACTTTCTGCACAATTTTTCCATAAACTTAACACTGCTCTAAAAAATAAAGTCTGCTATTAAAAAAAAAAAAAAGGGAGTGGGGGAGATCCAAGCTTAGTAGCTGTGTGGATTTTATCTTCCTGCCATCTGTCCAAGCTACCAAGGATGCAAGGTAGGGGCGGCAGATTAGCAGGGGTTTTGAGAAAAATCTATCAGTCATCTTGTTTTATGCTTCACATGTGATTAAAGCGACAAAGAATGCCAGCTAAGCTGCTGTTCTCCTCTAGCTTTTTTCCTGCTGCACTTGGGAGGTTTTGGAGGGAAGCATCTGACTACTATACACTAACAACGAATAGGTTCAGCAAGAAGGAACACTGGAATCAGAATTATTGTTTTAACAGTGCTTTCACTTCAGCGCTCTGGATCTGCAAAGTGGCCAGTTGGTTTGGTGCAGGGCAGGGGATGTGGGTCGGGGGTTAATACATCAGGCACATGGGGCTGGAGTTGGTTCATGGTTTTATTGATTATTCTCTAACAGCAGCATATGCGGTAGGGAGAGCCTGAAAAGCACTCATGGTTGGGACAAAAATTAGTCCAAGCTACCAATGAAGACAACCATCATTTCGTTACCCCGCCTCTACCGGTGCTCCCGCCAAGAGCATCTTCTCGCCTACACAGTTTGACGGTGACTGTGTCATGGATATGTAAGCTACATGATTCAGTCCAAGAACACTCGGCTTGTCTTCCCCACCGTCGTTAAGATAAGAGGTAAAGAAAGATGGTCTTCTTTGGTCTCTTTAAAAACATTTCTGCTTCTTTCCCACCCCCATCCCCAAAATAGAGAGTTGGTTAACTGTTATTTGTTCTGAAGGTAGACCTACTTAACGGCAGTGCTCTGAAGAGGAGAGACTAGGCTTAGAGCTACCAATAAATCCACAAATACTTAGTAAACATCTGCGACGTGGTCAACACTGTGCCTCTTAAAAACGTGTGAGGTAAGATCCACTCTCAAGGGGGCTTATGATTTTGTAGAAAATACTCGATTCAATGCAAGATTTAATTAACAGCGCCGTATAAGATATAACGTTACTAAAGTAATAAGTACTGAAAGGTATGTATCAGGCAAGAAGTACTCCAGTCCAAATTCAGCAAGAAGGAATATCTATACATCTGTACATAGACATATGTAGATATATCTATTATTCTTCAGACTCCTTTCCATTATAGGTTATTACAAGATATTGAATATAGTTTCCTGTGTTATACAGTAGGTCCTTGTTGATTATCTATTTTATATATAGCAGTATGTATATGTTAATCCCAAACTCCTAGTTTATCCCTCTCTCCCCTTCCCCTTTAGTAACCATAAGTTTGTTTTCTGTGAGGAGAGACAAAATTTTAAAATTAACTTTATACAAAAGCTAGTGCCATCTTGTCATTCACAAAAAATAAATGACAGCTCAGCATGTTCAGTAAGATGTTGATCCTTGTTTTTTATTTTAGACTTCCTTCTCCGAAACAATCTTTTTTTAAACCTATTTTTGGGGGAGTGTATCATTCTATGAATTTTAACACATGTATAGATTCTTGCAAACACCACGACAATTAAGATTCAGAACAGTTTTACCACCGCAAGAAACTAAGTTATCATCACAATCTCCCCACACCCCAACCCCTGGCAAACGCTCATGTGTTCTCCATCCCTACAGTTTTTGTCTTTTCAAGAATGTCATACAAATGAAATCACATAGATTTTAACCCTTTGAGACTGGCTCTCAGGACAATGCCTCTGAGATTTATCCCATGGTTGTGCAAATCAAAGCTCATTCCTTTTTCTTACTAAGCAGTATACCACTGTATGAATGTACAGTAATTTGTTCATCTATTCCCCCGTTTAAAGTTTGGGGCAATTATGAAGAGAGTTGTTAAAGCATTTGTGTGAACACAAGTTTTCAATTCTTTTTTTTTTAATACATTTATTTATTGGCTGTGTTGGGTCTTTGTTGCTGCACACGGGCTTTCTCTAGTTGTGGCAAGCGGGGGCTACTCTTCATTGCAGTGCACAGACTTCTCATTGCGGTGGCTCCTCTTTGTTGTGGAGCATGGGCTCTAGGCACTTAGGCTTCAGTAGTTGTGGCTCGTGGGCTCTAGAGCACAGGCTCAGTAGTTGTGGCGCTTCGGCTTAGTTGCTCCGCGGCATGTGGGACCTTCCCGGACCAGAGATTGAATCCATGTCCCCTGCATTAGCAGGAGGATTCTTAACCACTGCGCCACCAGGGAAGTCCCAGGTTTTCAATTCTTTAGGGTACATACCCAGGAGTGGGATGGCTGGGTTAGGGTGTTATGTTGATTCTTCTTTATGAAAAGATGAATCAATACTCCCGTAGTGAATTGACTAGTATCTCCCCCAAATTCATGCCCACTGGCAACTTCAGAATGTGACCTTATTTGGAAACAGGGTCTTTGCAGCTATAATTAGTTAAAGATAGCTATGGACTGAATGTTTGTATGCCCCCCAAATTCATATGTTGAAAACTAGTGCCCAATGTGACAGTATTAGGAGATGGGGCCTTGGGGAGATGATTAGATCATGAGGGTAGAGCCCTCATGAATGGGATTAGTGTCCTATAAAAAAGGTGATTCCCACCCCCCCGAAAAAAAAGACCCCATAGAGCTCCCTAGACCCTTCTACCATCTGAGGACACAGGGAGAAGTTGTCAGTCTGCAACTCAGAACCCAACCACGCCGGCACCCTGAAGTCAGCCTGTCTTCACCAAATGTCATGAACAACTTTTTGTTTAACATCAGCCAGTGGTGGAGATTTCTGCTTTTCCTTTCTCCACCCACCTCAAAGGTTGCAGAAGATTGAAAAACAACAGGCATAAACCTGATGACAACAGTAGAGGCAGAAGGACAGGAATAACATAGGGCATCATTCATCAGTGAAGTTCAAAATTAAAAGCTGCTGATAAACACACCTGGGGCTGAGAACACAGAGTAATACAAGAGGAAAGGATACCTGCGGAAGGGGCAGGGTGGAGACCTAAGGGTCGGAGGGCATATCACAGTGGATATGAATTCACAGTGTGCTCCCTTTGAGGGAAAGAACACTTCTTTCTATTCTAGGATTTGTGTCTAGAAAGAGCACCGGCAAAACCAGTGGAGGGTTGAGAACCATTTTGTGCTGTGACCTGAAGTTTCACGCAGGAAACAATGGTGAACCCTGGTTCACTTGGGTGAGATAAAAGGTGAAGAAAGTTCAAGATCGAAGTGACACAGTGACTGTTGAGAAAAAGATTCAGATTGGCAAAACAGCATTCTCATAAGGTGCTCTGATCATGGTAACTAATTAAGAAAGGAACAGAAAAGTGCATTAAAACAACCCAGAAGGGTCACAAATGCTATGACTCAATTCATTTGCTGAAAAGGCTTTAATGGCACAAAAACGCTTTTAAGTTACGGTTCCCAGGGCAGCTGTAACAAGGCTCTTTTCATAAGCTTGGTCTGATTTCAGCATAGAACAGCCTCGATCCGAATTCTTCCTGTGGCTGCAGCCCCCTTTGGACCCACAGGCTGTGTCATGAGATCAAGGCAACACCTCACATGGGCACGTGTGGATACTGGCTCCTGGCACCTGAGAACGTGCATGGTTTCCCTGCAGCACGATCATAATGCTTCCTAAAATAAGACCCAGAAGTCAAGCTTAAAATGTCAATTTCTTACTTGTTCCTTCTGATTTTCAGTCAACAGGATTTTTTTTTTTTTTTTTTTTGGCACATGGGCTTAGTTGCTCCGTGGCATGTGGGATCATCCTGGAGCTGGGATCGAACCCATGACCTCTGCATTGTCAGGCGGATTCTTAACCACTGCGCCACCTAGGAAGCCGTTCCTTCTGATTTTAATTCACAGGGTGGTCTCCAAGAACTAGAATGGCTGGTTTTCCCACAGGTTGACGAATGGCTGTTTCACCGGGAAACACTCTAGGGCTTGAGACAGGCCAGCCCTCAATAGCCTCAGTGTGTGGGGTTTGTTACGTCAAGGTGGTGTGGACCCTGTCCTTCTCGAAAACCTTTTTTGAGCCCAAACAATGAACCTTTGCACAAAGAGGTAACGTTCCTGACATAGAAAAATCACCTGTACTTCTTTTCTTTTCCTTGAGAAGCTACTAACTCAAGGAGGAGACTTACGGGAAGGGACTTCAATGCTGAGGAAGATGGCTTGCTGAGGCCTGTGCCTGGTGGGGCAGCCACACCGGGAAGTCAAAAAACAGTGTGGAGAGTCTTGAGAAGGCTGCCAGCAGCCTTACTCTCTGGAGGCCCCAGAGTTTCCTTCTCTTGTTCACCAAACGCGTGTCCTGCGGTGCTTCAGGGCCTTGTGTGTCCTTCTAGCTCGTTCCTGGCGTGCATCTCTAGGCAACACAGTGGAATGGGCACTGGCCCAGACCCACTTAGAGATTATGATAGATTGCATCTACTGTCAGAAAAAACAAAATCAAGGAACAAATGGTTACATCTGCTTGGTGGTTTGTGTTTTGTTTGGTTTTTCCTTTTGCGTGGACTGATTCTAAATACCTCCCACGGCAAAGCTGGGGAACGAGGCAAGGCTTCTGGCTGAGCTCCACAGACCTGCCCCAGGCAAGTGACCGGAAGGCTCCAGAAGGAGCTCTCCAGGCATGGGTAAGACAGACACAGGGCGGCAGATGGGAGGGGGCTGCTTTCTGAGCGCTACCCGAGGTCATGGAGTAATTAGGCCCGGGGCCCATGGAAGGGCCTGCCGTTCCTGTTTACTTCTTTATTATGGAAAATAGAGTCAGAAGACTGTAGAGAGAGAAAATATAGTGCCGTAGGGATGAAGCCAGACTCCAGGGTCGGCAGACCTGGGCTCTGCTGCTCGGCTGGGTGACCTGACGTCACTACTGAGGACAAGTCTGCCTCACTCTCCTCATCTGTAAAGTAAGAGCAGTCTTGGTTCCTCCCTCATCTGGTAGCAGCAAGGACACGATGACATAAGGCAGTGATGACCAATGGAAATTAAAACGGAGTAACCACAGTTCAGGCAGATGAAGTGGAGTCGGTGGCCATTGAGAATCTGGTCTCAGACACGTCTCTGCACTGCTGACAACCTGAACTTTCTTTGAACTGTACCTGACCCAAGGACATCGCCAGCCATATTCAAAACAACACCTGCCAGCTGCACCCGGATGGTCTCAAGGTCTCCTTCTGTACCCATGCAACCATTTCAGACCCCAACCGATCCGTACTTAACAAACACCCTTACTCCCTGCCAGCTCCAAGTACAATTCTTGAGAAACAATTCATGTAACTGCCGTAACCTTGCATTTTTCTGCCTTCACAAGCCTCCCCCATTTGTAGTCTGGCGGAACACGGTTCAAATGCTTCTTTGAATCTGTGTCTCCCAGGCCGACGTCTTAACAAACCTCCAGTAAACACCCTTTTATTTCAGTCGGTCTCTGTTTCTGGAATTTTGGCTAATGGCAGGTAACGCCCACTTTATTTTGGCTTGGTCGTGGCAAGTACCCTGGAGATGTTAGGTGTTAGTATCACTAAGAGGGGGAAAAACATTCACAAGGCCAGCACTCATTTTTAAGGTCTGAATAGCATTTCACTATACACCTGTGAAATAAATGAACCAATCCTTCCACTGTTAAATGTTTAAGATTGTCCTTTTTTTTCCTTTTTGTCTTTTCTCTTTTTTTTTCATACTGTTTATAATATTACAGTGAACACCTGTAATAACATGTTAATCTTTGATTGCTAATAACCTAACAAATCTCCTTTACACCCCTGACACTTTTCCTGAATTCCACACCTTTTGGTATCAACTGACTATTGGATACCAGTCTCTGGTTTTACTCAAAATTAATGTATTCAAAATTACAAACTTATGGTTATCAAAGGGGAAAGTCTGGGGGGAGGGATAAATCAGGAGCTTAAAATGAACATACACACACTACTATATATAAGATCGATAACCAACAAGGACCTACTGTACAGCACAGGGAACTCTACTCGATATTCTGGGGTAACCTATATGAGAAAAGAATCTAAAAAAGAATGGATATGTATATATGTATAACTGAATCACTTTGCTGTACACCTGACACTAAAACAACACTGTAAATCAACTATACTCCAATAAAATTAAAATTTTAAAAAGTTAATACAAAATTACATTTCTCATCTTCATCGTTACCCCTTTGGCTCCGAGGTTTGAGCCTGCCCTTCCTCTTGTGGTCCTTTAATCATCCAAAGTAGAAACTTGGGTGTCAACCTAGGCGCTTCTTTCTTTCGTATTCTTACATCTGGTCAGGCAGTAAGTCTGATGAATTCTTCTACTGATATATCTCACCAGCCCATCTGCCCGACAGACCTTCTACCTTCTCTCTCACCTGGACAATTGCAGGGTCCCTAATATCCTTTCTCTTGAGATTCTGGTTTCCATCATCCATGCATCATCCATCTATTCATCCATCCATCTATATACCCACCTGTGAGTTTTCTTCCCAATATGCTAGCCCCATCATTTCTTTTCTTTTTTTAAAAATTTATTTATTTATTGGCTGCGTTGGGTCTTCATTGCTGCACATGGGCTTTCTCTAGTTGCAGTGAGCAGGGGCTACTCTTCATTGAGTTATATGGGCTCCTCATTTTGGTGGCTTCTCTTGTAGAGCATGGGCTCTAGGCACGCGGGCCTCAGTAGTTGCGGCACACGGGCTCAAGAGTTGTGGCACATGGGCTTAGTTGCTCTGCAGCATGTGGGATCTTCCTGGAGCAGGGATCAAACCTATGTCCCCCTGGCGGATTCTTAACCACTACGCCACCTAAGAAGTCCCCCCATGGTTTCTTCATTGCCCCTGGAACATATCAGTTTATGGTGGAAAGGGCAGAGCCCAGGAGTCAAAAGATCTGGGTCTAATCCTGGTTTCATGAGTTGTGTGAGCCTAGAAACTCCTCCAGGCCTCCATTTCATCATCTGGAAGTGAGCAGGACCAGTCAGGGCCAGGTGAGATAACCAGGTGTGAAGGTGCTTTGCAAACTCCAAAATGCTACACAAATGTATGGAATTAGTATACTTGCTTCTACCTGTCAACTCACACTGCCTGGAATTCCTCCTATCTCTCCTCCTTGTTCCAGGCATGCCCCACTCAGCCCTCTGAGCCTAAAGCTTCCTAACAACTCACCATTTCAACCTTCCACACCCTGGCTCCTGATCATCCTTTTGCCTTAAAGGCTCTTCCCCACCCTATCTGCCTGGTTCACACCAACTCATCTTTCAAGGTCATGTCAAGCTGTGCCAAGCTTTTCTTGATCATCTTTTGGTAAAGCAACGATGTGTATAATTCATTATTTGGGGTAACATTTGGTTATGGTTAAGTTCTTGGGCTCCCAGAAATTCCAGTGCATATCTCCCTGATGGACTTGCCAGGGGAAATACTACCTCTAGTAAGTGGTTTGTCTTGGATGTTGCTACTTTGGTTAAATTAGAGGCTCATAAGTCATTAACACTCAAGGAAAGGTTGAACAATTATCTTTCAGCTCCAGGCTTTTGAAAGCTCTCCAAGTAAAGCCAAATCGAGCAAGTGGCAACCGATTCATTGTGATTTTTGTTTTAAAAACTATCAAACTAAAGAACCCAGAGGAAATGTCCTAGTTTTACTGTTTTGGATAGCTGTCTGGACATGGAAGATGAAATAAACTTGACAGATGACAGCAAAAGTCTTTCATTTCACTGAATTATGCAAATCAGGACTGGTAGCACCCTAAAGGGCTCTAGTAACAGGATGGCCACTGCTTGGGTCCCATTAAGAGCCTCAGCATGTGGTCCTCAAGGTAGTGGGCAAAAGGCCATAACAAATATATCTTATTCATCTGTGCATCCCTTAGTCTTTTGCTGTCTCATATATAATCAAAGCTCAACATTTAATTTTTTGTTGTTGTTTTCTTATTTTTTTTGCTGTTGTGAAACTGAACTGTTCGGCTAAATACCACCAACTCTGAGTTTTAACATTAGCATTTGTTTGCTGGTAGTTGGTTCATTTTGTTGACTGCCAGCAGATGACATCTTGTTAGCCAACAAGTAGTAGCAGATGTCAAAGTTTAGAAAAAAATTGTGTGAGGAAAAAGAAAACTTGAGAAAATGTCCATAGATGAAATTTCCTTCTTCTGCAAATTAGGAAAAATAATTGCAAAATTTAATTTTAGTTGCTGAATCCTTTGACCAAAGAATAGTTTGAGACTTGTGCCTCAAAACCAATGACAGCAAGAGCTTGAAGGGCAACTTAAGATCTTTCCAGCATGTTCTGAATAGCACTTCCTATACTTTAATGTGCATATAAATCCCCTGGGGAAACTTGCTAAAATGCAGGTTCTGGTTCAGTGGGGTCTGAGATAAGGCCTGAGGTTCTAATAAACTCCCAGGTGATGCTGAAGATTCTATAAACATCCGAATTTGGGGAATATAAGTTCGAGGCAGGGAGTATGAAATGAAGCAAACTGTAGAGGGAAGCAGTGGTCAGATGGAATTCCATCCTGGCAATGGAAGCCACTGTGAAATGATCAAATTCGGGGTCTAAATGGGGTCCCTCAGGCAGCTTTGTGGGAGATGGGTTTAGTGAGAGATTGTTCTAGAAAAGAGACAAGAACCGTAACTAGGGCAAGAGCAGTTGAAAAGGAGAAGGTAGGATGGACGTAATATTTAGGAGGAAAACCATCTAAATATAATTCTCTAGCTCAGCAACTTGGGTACAAAAGGCAAATGGAGGGAGGGAATTTGGCCTCTTTTCCCTCAAATCTCATCACACCCACTTCTGCTCTGAGTGAGCCTGTTGGGGCTTCATCAGCAGTTTGCAGAAGTTAGAGGCCAGCTTAGAAGTCCACTGTTACCCCTGCTTCAGGATTTTTCCTGCTTTCTCTCTCAGGGGGACTTCAGATTAGGCAGCCACTATTTCTTCTTTGGTCCTAGAACACGTCAGCTTGAACCTCAGCCCACACAGACCCCTCACACTGGGCCCCCAACTCCAGCTCTGTGATAAACATAGCTGGGAAAACTGAAGGAGGCCACAGTCTTCTCAAAAGCCAAAAAATAAAACACAGGGAAGCCACACATGCCGGGGAAGGAAATTTGAAAGTCCACCAAGACCCAATGTCGCTTCTATAGAATTCCTACCAAAGATGCCAGTCTGAATCTAATCATGAGAACACAATTAGGAAAACAGAAGAAGAAAGGACATCCCGCAAAACAGCCTGTGCTTTTCAAGATGCCAGTGTCATGAAAGACAAAGGAAAGTTGAGAAATTGCTCCAGATTAAAGAAGTCCAAAGAAAGTGTCAACTAAATGTAAGGTGTGTGCCTGGATGAAAACACCAATCCTGAAGGTTTTTAATGGTTGTTCACTATAAAAGACATGACGGGGCAAATGGCAACATGTAAATATGACTCTATATCAGATAACGGTATTGTATCAATGTTAACTTTCCAGAATTTAATCACTGCATTGTGGTTACATGAGAGAAAGTCCCTGTGCTTGGGACCTGTACAATGAAGTCTTTAAGGGTAAAGGGTCACGACGTCTGCAACTTACTCTCAGAGAGCTCTGGGAAAAGTAATAATGTGTTAATATTAAGGGAGAGAGACGAAGCAGATGTAGAAAACTGTTAACCACAGGTGAATCTACAATTGCTGTGTTATTCTTGCAACTTTGACATTTTTTTTTAAATAAAAAGTTTAAAAGAAAGTCACAACCAGTCAATGGTTTCGCTGGTTTGGAGAAAGCAGCTAAAATGTCAGAAGCAAATGTTAACAGGAAAACTGCGCACAGCGTCCAGTCTCAAGAGTTACTTGCAGCAGAGGACGTCCACCCGTCCACAGTGGTGCAGCTCTGGGCAGTGTGTGCTGCGTGCCCTGGAATGGGGCTGGCCAGTCCCATGGCTGTCTCAGAAAATGCTACCTCAGCTCTGCAGCATCATGAAATTCCAGGGCTGGCTCCCTCTCTCTCTCGGAAAGAAATCTCAAAAGGCTGTGCCCCACAGGGAGTAGCTTGTTAGAAAAAAGCTGTCTTGCAAGAGGTCTTACTGGGCCCCATGACCGACACTCACATTCCAGGGAGCTGCTTCCACAAGCTTCCATCCCCTGCACTTTTCTTTCTTAGAGCTCCATGGGACAAGAGGGTAGCAACCCCAAATTTTTGCCCAAATGGAGTTTCCTCCAACTCCAAGTGGAAAATGGACCTCTCTGACCACTACTTCCCTGATGCAGATAACATACCCCAGGCTGCACAGGGGCCAACCAAGGACAGCCAAGGGGGTCAGTTGAAAGGTTTTCTGCCAAGACCATTCTAAGGTCAAGCAACTGCCAAATATTCAGACAGACAGCGGTTTGTTTCTAAGCTTATCTGGATATCACAGGAGAACCACCTGAAAAAAGGTTGCTAAATAAGAATTCTTTTGCACCTTTCCTTTTTTTTTTTTTTTTTTGCTTCTTTCTCTCTTTCTTATTATTATTATTTTTTAATGAAAAGAAAAAAAACTCCTGGCTCAGAGCCTAAAATCTCTTACTGGTGATGCTAATCTCTCCTCCCTGGCTCTACGCCACTGCTGCTGGCTCGGTGCCTGGTTAATATCGTGGCTGCTGAGAGCAGGTTGTGTCAGCGTTTCCATTATGAAGCTCAGCTTCAAAAATGTTTCTAAGATGGACATACAGTCTTCCAGGCAAAGGGTCCTTATTCCACACCTGGTTATCTAAGTGTGGGCCAGGGGTCCCTGGCCTGCATTTACATATCTTTTCTCTTCATGGCCACTTGGCTGAATATAAGGGTGCTTCTATGAGCTTTTTAGAAAAGGCGGTTTTCAGTGCAAGGCTTCATTCTCTAAACATCTCTTTGAAGGCATTTCAATCTGGGTAAAAAAGGGTCACTTGTCTTAGCAATTAAAAAAAAAGAGAGAGAGAGAGAGAAATACCACATTGGGTGTTTGAGGAAAGAGTGTTTATCCCCCAGGCTTGATAAAGAAAATATTTTTATCTCATTACTCTCTTCCCTCACTTCTCTCCACCCCATTTTTCATGACTTATGTAAGACTTGTTTACATATTGAAGACTTTTTCAAGCAAACGACTGAATGAATTCCTTCATTTATCCCCCACTGCCCATTGTTCCATTAATTCAGATAGCTAGTTTAGGGCAGGAAGCTTCCACCTGATGCCTTCCCACTGAGGTCCACTCTGGCCACAGGATCTGCTTCTTGGCAGCTGAGGTGGAGCATGGAAAGAGCAAAGAACACACAACCAAAAGACTGAGGATCTCAGTTTTGTCGGTTATTAATTGTGTGGCTTTGGGCAATTTATTTAAATATTTCTCAGGAGCAGTGCCCTCATCTGCAAACTATTTTAGCCATATCTACCTTGAGATGTTGTGAATGTTGACTGAGAGAATACACAGCACAATGCTCTCAACTTTAAATGTTAGGTATCAGGCTTGAGTGCTGGTACCTAACAGGTGCCCTGTGAATGCCGGCTGAATTCACTTGATTTCCTGATAATTGCGGGACCCACTTTTCTGTCTGGCGCTGGAGGAGTTTTCCGATCTGGTTTTAAGAGCAGTCTTCCTGCTCATTACTTATTATTTTATTGTCCATTATGACTCCCAGGCACTGCCCATAACAAATACAAGGGCTTACAGTACTACCTTCACTTACCACTAACATAATTGGGAAGGAATGACAGCAATACATGAGCCCACTAATGCAATTTCTCCTAACTGAAATCTTCATTAAGAAAAGTCTGGGAGGTTTTCAGGATGAATGTACAAAACAGGGGAATGTCACAATAAGCCCAGTGAAAGCTCTCCAGCCTCGGGGGCAAGGTCTGTCCCCAGGTTGGATGGCAGCTGCCAGTTGGCAGGCGGCATACGTCCAAGGTCTCGCACAGACTATGGGAAATCCATAAACAGTTCAGGACAAAGGCTTTTGCAGAGCTTTCTCTCTCTGAGACATGCTGAGTAGTTCTGGATCTGGTTATTTTGAGATGTCCTCTGGCACTTGATCTCAGCTGAGAAAGGCACGTGGGGACTAAAAGGTAGGGAAAATAAATTGTTCAGACATCAGGCTCTAGGAATAGAGTTTTCGGTTCAACTTTGCTCCTTCAAGGAGCCCTTCTATTTATCATTGGCCCATTTTATTTTTAACTTATTTCCTTTGTCTTTATCTCTGGGGCCAGTCTCTCTTTCCCACCTCGATCTTCTTTTTCTCAGAATCTGATTATTTTTAACCCCTTCTATATGTGCCACCGGTATCTCACTACTGGCTGAACATCCTCACCTTCCAAACCCAAGGTATCTGATTGGTGCCAGACTCAAGATGACCCAGCTCTGTCCCTCCACCCATACTGGAAGATATACAAAAACTGAAGACATGGTTGGAAAGGAATTTCCCCGACTCTTCCAGTTGATAAACATGTCTTATAAGGCTCTAAACCTCTAAGAAAATTCCTACTAATAGTTTTTAAAAACTCAGGTTGACAAAGGATTCATTACCATGACAATTCCTTTCAGGAATATTTGCTGCCCTGCAAAACTTGGAAGGAGAAAAAAAATTGTTTTTGGACATTGCTTCTGTAACATGGGAGACGCTATCTCCCTTTCCTCACTATGAAAATTTAAACCTTCACTAGGCTTTAAAAACCCAGGTAGCAGATTCCACACACAGTCTTATAACTCTATTTTTAGAGCCAAAGAGAGCATATTCTTTATATGAGAGTTGGTGCTTTGGGGCTAAACTAACCCAGAATCAAGTTCCACATCTGACACTTTGCTAGTTCTGATCGTGTGCAGATCACTTGCTCTCGTGAAACCTAAATTCTCAGCTTCGTAAAATGGGGATAGTAAATAGTTGTGAGGATTTAATAAGATCATGGCTACAACAGGGTAGCAGGATGCTGGGTTCACGCTCAGTAAATATTCCTGCAAACAGCTATATAACTATCACCGCCATCACTAGCCATTATCCCCATCACTTTCATCACCATGATGATGGCGATGGCGATGACTGCTATTATCACTGTGACCCTCCGCTCTTGAAGAAGTTACTTCCTAGTTAGAACCTGCTGGTTCACCCTCCACCCTCCGTGCCTTCCTTTCGCTGAGCAGAGGGGCACTGAAGAGCTGGTTTATTCCACCTGTACTTTGCAAAAGGGCCATTAGATGGGGCCCTCCCATCATCACCCAAGTCAGCAAGTGGCTCTGATTCTGGACTTTGGAGCCTGGGGAAAAGGTGTGAGAGGACTACTGAATTCTGTGTTTACGGCTCAGATTGGCCAAAGGAACTCAGTGGCTCTGGTTAAGAGGTGGCCCAGGGTCTATCGTGCAGCAAACACTACAGCCCCCGTAGGTTGGCACACGTCTGTGATAAGCTGGGTCACTGGCACAAAGCACAAGAGATGTCTTGCCTTAGGATACAGAGCTCAGTACTGAAGAGGCAGCATGTTCAGAATCACTAATCAATTCACTTGAAGGCCATGCTTGGGAGAAAAGTCAAAAGCACATTAAAATTCCTAGAGGTTAGTGGTGACTTGAAGAGTGACAGGCACTTTGGGGGCCCCTCTTCCTTTCAGGCTCATACTTTCTAGCCACAGGGTCATGCCGAGCAGTGTTAGTTACAGATCATTGGTCTGGACACCCCGGCCCCTCACTTCCCAGAACACCATGGACCATGTTCCAGGTCCTGCTTTACCCCAACTCATGAGATCTCAGTGTCAACCCATCTAATACCACAGGCTCAGTCTCCTAATTCCTTTTCTACTTCTCCTCCAATGACCTTTACCTCCATTCAACCTCCTCCCCACTTCCTCCCCCTCCCCAAGCGCCACCCTGGTCTTGAATCTCCTGGAATTAGTCCACTTCTGAAATCTGAAAACTCTAGGTACTTTTTTTCCCAACCTCAAACTCAATCCTCTCACTTCCGGGACCCCTCCTCCTTGACCTGGTTGAGCTCTCTGATCCCAGAGAGCCTCTAGTGGGCTCAAGGCTCACGATGACCTTCACTTTCTCCCTCCACTTTTCCATACCCTGATAAACCCACCCTGAAAGCAAATCCTGAATCAATTCCACTGTTTCCTCTCCTCTGACATGCAGGCTGCAAAGCACAGCTGGGAAAATGATACCAATACATACTAAGGCTGGTGGCACAACTTATTCAAAGTTTCCAAAATCACCAGACTGCCAAAGCTTTCAAGCAATCCTTTTCCTCTTCTGGAGTTGGTTCCTTTATTCATTTCCCATACAGGTTATCTTTGACCTTGATCCTCTTCCTTAAGCCCTTTTCCTTGTCTCCTTCCATTTCAGCAGATGACCTTTCTTCTCACATTACTGGAAACTAGAGGCCATCAGCTATGAAGCCAGTGACTTTCCCTTCCCCATAGACATATCCTTACCTGCCCTTTACCTGCCCTGCTCTCTGCCCTCTCCTTCTATCTCAGGGGCTCATGAAGACCACTCACCCTCTGACTTCTGGGAACAGGCCCTACCTCTTCTAGTGTTATCTTTTTCTTTCTTTTTTTTTCTAAATAAATAAATTAATTAATTAATTTTTGGCTGCACTGGGTCTTTGCTGTGTGCGGGCTTCTCTAGCTGTGGTGAGTGTGGGGCTACTCTTTGTTGCAGTGCGTGGGCTTCTCATTGTGGTGGCTTCTCTTCTAGAGCATGGGTTCTAGGTGTGTGGGCTTCAGTAACTATGGCACATGGGCTCGGTAGTTGTGGCTCGTGGGCTCTAGAGCACAGGCTCAGTAGTTGTGGTGCATGTGCTTAGCTGCTCTGTGCTAAGCCATATGGGACGTGGGATCTTCCTGGACCAGGGCTCGAACCCGTGTTCCCTGCATTGGCAGGCAGATTCTTAATCACTGTGCCACCAGGGAAGCCCTATTGTTACTCCTAAACTCTCTCACCTGCTGGCTCCTTCCTCTTGGTATTTCACAGTCAAGAGTTAATTTACAATATTTTATCAATCAATGGGCCCAAGTTTGTTTCTTGTATTCCATGCCTTTCCCTGGGTTCACTTTTTAAGTATAGCCCCTCATTAACTTCCTTTTTAAAAAAATTTTAATTTAATTTTTATTTTATATTGGAGTATAGTTGATTTACAATGCTGTGTTAGTTTCAGGTGTACAGCAAATTGATTCAGTTGTACATATACATGTATATCCATTCTTTTTCAGATGTTTTTCCATATAGGTTGTTATAGAATATTGAGTACAGTTCCCTGTGCTATACAGTTAGGTCCTTGCTGACTATCTATATTTTACATATAGTAATATATATGTTAATCTCAAACTTCTAATTTATCCCTCCTCCCTTTCCCCTTTGGTAACCAGAAGTTAGTTTTCTATGTCTGTGAGTTTGTATCATTTTTAAGATTTCACATATAAATGAAATCGTGATATTTATCTTTCTCTGACTTACTTCACTTAGTATAGTAATCTCTAAGTCCATCCATGTTGCTGCAAATGGCAATATTTCATTTTTAACGGCTGAATAATATTCCATTGTATATATATATATATATACCACATCTTCCTCACCCATTCATCTGCTAATGGGCACTTAGGCTGCTTCCATGTCTTGGCTATTGTAAATAGTGCTGCTATGAACACCGGGGTGCATGTATCTCTTTGAATTAGAGTTTTTGTATATACACAAAACATATATGCCCAGGAGTGGGACTGCTGGGTCATATGGTAACTATATTTTTAGCTTTTAAAGGAACCTCCACACCCTTCTCCATAGTGGCTGTATTGTTATTTATTTTTTAAAATTCTTTATGTTTCTGTGCTATAAACTGGGTTGTATATTCATCAAAACTATCTTCCAATTTACTAATTATCTTTTTAGCTGTGTCTAGAGTTTATCTTATCTATGGAGTCTTTCATTTCAGCAACTGGGTTCCCAAATTTCTGACTGCTTCTTTTTCAAATCCTCAGTTGCTTCTTTTTGTTAGTTTTGTTTCTTAATTTCTTATTCTTTTATTTTCATTTATTTTAATTTTTAAGTTTTTTGGCCTTGCCATGCGTGGCTTGCAGGATTTTAGAGTTCCCCAACCAGGGATTGAAACTGGGCCCTCAGCAGTGAAAGCTCAGAGTCCTAACCACTGGACCACCAGGGAATTCCCTCATTCTTTTAAAATGGACATTATTTCCTTATTTTCCCCTTTGAGCAGCACAGACATACTTTTTTTTTTTTTTTTTTGGCACACAGGCTTAGCTGCTCCGAGCGTGTGGGGTCTTCCTGGAGAAGGGATCGAACCCATGTCCTCTGCACTGGCAGGCAGATTCTTAACCACTATGCCACCTAGGAAGCCCACAAACATACTATTTTAATCAGATCCATCTATAAGGTTTTTTTCATTTGCATTCAATTTGTGTTTTGATTGTTGATCATACTGGCTAGCTTTTGTAACAATTGGTTTGGGGGTCCTTTTGAGTGGTAAGCTTCTCTTTCTTCTCCTTTTTTTCAGTTGGTGCTCTCTTTCTCTATCTCCAACCCATCCCCTACTCCTCACATCAGTCTTTAGGTTTCACGGTTGCCTTCCAAGAGCAAAACCAGTACTTTTAAGCCATGGCCCAGGCAGCGGTTATAGAAGATGCTTTCAGCCTCCTTTTACCAGTGGAGATTTTTTTCAGCCTCTTCAAACACTGAACCTGGCTCTGGTCCCTTGTTTTGCACAAAGCACTTTTAGTCCCATTGCCTCATAAGACCCACAAACACCTGCCCCCAGACTCACAATCCAGCCACTCCGTGCATCCCAATCTTCCTGAGTTTCTGTCCTGTTTCCACGATTCTAGCTATATCATTTTGGTTTTCTCTTTTTGTGTTTTATCTGCTATTGCTAAGAGTTTGGAACAGAGGAGAGGCATTTGAACATGAACTTGTTTTCCACCAAGATGGGAAGTCTTCCACAGGCTTCTCCCCTCAACCCTGAGTCCCATCTGATTCAATTTCTTTTCTTCCTTTCAGAGCCAACCATCTTGGAATTTCTCTTTGGTACACTGTACCAAAGAGCAAGCTGGGTTCCACCACTACTACCAATGACCTCCTTATTGCTCAATCTCATAAGACCTTTAAATTCTATGCTCCTGAACTCTGTTGCTGCTATCATTGGTGACATTTTTTTCTTGGTATTCTCTATTTCCTGGGCCTTTGTGACTTTCTAGCATCCCAATTCTCCCCTACCTCTCAGGGATCCCTTTTCTTATCCATCTTTATGGGATGCTCTTCCATTTCCTTCCCCTTAAATATCAATACTCCCACAAGCTCCATCCTTACCCCTCTTCTCTCTTTACCCCTCACATGTCCTTTGGGTAATATCCTCTATTCCTATGGCTTCAAACTACCTTTGCTTTATGACTTTCGAATCTGTATCTCTACATCTCAGCTTTCAGTTTACAGGTCCGATTTCTTACTGGTTATTTTCACTGAATGTTTCACAAGCACTTCAAACTCAATTGTCCCAAAATTGAACTCATCAACCTCTCTTAAACCACTTAAACAATTCCTTGTCTTTTTTTTTTTTTAATTCCTTGTCTTAATGGTACTGCTGATCCATGACAAAACCTTGAGTCATCCCAGACCCCTGAGCCAGTCGTGCCAACCCATTCCCCAATCCAATAAGGCACCGAAGTTTCTCCCTCTTCGTAATTAATCCTCTCCTATTTCTTTTGCCAATGCTTTAAATTTTGGGCTGCATTCTCTCTCATCTGATCTACTGCAAGTCTCCTGTTTTCTCAACTAGTCCTTCCTCGCATGACAATCCTGCCTTTCTTTTCAGTCTCGTCCTCCACCCTGTGTTCTCTGGGGCACCCATCACATCGTGCTACAATGACAGTACTCGTCTCCCCAAACTGACAACTCCTGGTGCAAAACAGAGGCTTGAAAAATGTTTCTTGTATGATGAATTAATGCACGATTGAGATCATCCTCTCTTTTCAATGCAAAATAAAGGACTTCTCAGATTCCCATTGGTAAATTATGAAAAAGGGATTGAGGAAGAGAACTGGTATTTACTAAACATCTATTACCTATAGGAACTGGGATAGGTGGCTTATATCAATTATTTGGTTCAGAACATTCATTATCATTCTTAAAACTGATCCAAGGGGGTAAGGAAAATCCAGGGGGAAGAATCTTTAAGACATAAGAATTTACTACACCTCTAGGGAATAAGGAACACCCAAGGGAACAGTCATTAAATCAGGAGACTTTACATCCTTGTCAGTTTAGAATAATGACTGGGGACAACAAGAGTAAATTTAGGTCTGTTGATCATGGTTACAACTCCCCCATCTCTCAGAGCTGGTGCCGACTGCCCCTGAGACGTTGTTGGACTCTTCAAGTACATTACCCCCACTTTGCAGCAGGAGAAACCTGTTAAAAGTCCTTGAATGTTTTGACCAAAGAACCACTTCTTGACTTTGTCCAGGGTAACAAACACCTGTTATCCATAGGGGCACTGGCTTGGTACAATATAAAGCAAACAGAGTTGGAAAAGTCCTTTATGTTGGACATTCCTATCTGTACACTGAGTAACGATGTGTCACCCATTGCATTCTGTTCCTCAGCACCCCCTGGTGCAAACTTACAAAGTGGGTACTAGAAAGCAGTCTTCAGGGCAGCTGGAGAACAAATCTGGCACAGAAACATAACTCTCAAAAATCTATACCCAGAGGGAGTCACCAATTAATTTTTTATCTTAAATTGTATGAGAGAATGTTTTCCCCAATAGTAAGATTTTTCGAATAAAATCTTAGGAATTCTCTGGCAGTCCAGTGGTTAGGACTCTGAGCTTTCACTGTCCAGGGCTCAGGTTCAGTCCCTGGCCAGGGAACTAAGATCCCACAAGTCATGTGATGCGGCAACAACAACAAAAATCTTAAAAAGAGGAAACAATGCAATGATATGAACTCTTATCCAAAGCATATTAAGTCACTCTGGGTAGCACATGAACTACTTTTTTTTTTTTTTAAGTAATGTTTTCTATTTCAAACTGTTACAAAAAGTCTCAACAAAGGCATACCATGTGTGCAACTGGTGTAGCTGGTTTAACATTATCTATTTCAAGAGACCCAGATGGTTCTAAGCAAATTTAGCTGGGTGCTAAAAACAAGGCTTCACCCATAGATCAAAATCAAGTTACCAGAAAAATCAGTCTTTCCAATGTCCTTCATTGCTGAGGTCCTTCCCTAGTATGTTTCATATTTCATTTCAATATTTCACTCTGGTTTTGACATGCCAACCAAGGTGAAGTTGAGTTAATAACAAAATCAAACTCATGACAGATTTCTGATTTCCTCTGATCCTAGATATGAGTGATAATAAAACATTTCAGCACCAAAAAGCCAATTATTTGGTTTCACCCCTGAGTATCTACTCCATGACGGCATTTAGTTGATGCTTTTCAACATCTATTTATTAATAATCTGATTGGCACAGCCAAAGAAAGTTAAAATTACTCTATATAATGGTCTGCATATTCCAAAGGTATTTATGACTGTCTCCTTAAAGGGCTGGAAACAAGATGAAAGATTTTCAGATGTAGCTCCATGAAGATTTTATTTTTACTAAGTTTATGTACCAAATGGCTGTAAAGCTTGATGGACTATAAACAGGTCTCCATTAGGTATTAGTGGGGGAAATGTGATGTAAATTTAACAGCTTAGTATTGTTCAGACAGAATTACTACCAGTCTCAGATGATCAAGTACAGAATTTGGTGGGCAACAGCTGACACGCTGCTTGGTTCAGATATAGAGTCGGTGTACAAGTAGAGGAGCAGATGGAAGCAATGCTTTTAGTGCATCAAAAGGAAAAAACTGCTTTGAAACCATGTCCATTGGAAATCATTAACTTGTCTTCTATCTGGTCAGCTATCATCATACCCTTGCCTCACCTTTTTTTTTTTTTTTTAAAAGACTAAAATACTAGCGGAGACTTTGTCCTAGAAGGTGTTTATCAGACAAATGACATCCAGGGATTTTAGAGAGAAATCCATTTCATAAAGATGATGGCTCTGCGGACTTCTCTGGTGGTGCCGTGGTTAAGAATCTGCCTGCCAATGTAGGGGACATGGGTTTGATCCCTGGTCCGGGAAGATCCCACATGCCGTGGAGCAACTAAGCCCCCGAGCCACAACTACTGAGCCCATGTGCTGCAACTATTAAAGCCCGCACGCCTAGAGCCCATGCTCTGCAAGAAGAGAAGCCACCGCAATGAGAAGCCTGTGCACTGCAACGAAGAGTAGCCCCTGCTCTCCACAACTAGAGAAAGCCCATGCGCAGCAACGAAGACCAATGAAGCCAATAAATTAATTAATTAATTAAAAAAAAAAGATGATGGCTCTGAACCTAAGGGTGGGAATATTCAAGTGCTCCTTTTTTGGACCTCTATCAAGTCCTCTGCATCACTAGAAAGTGGATCAGTGCCCTGGAAAAAGTTAACAAACAATCTGCCAGGCCTGGATGACTGAAGAGCTTATTTATTCAATGACTTTTCTTTGGCAGAATCCGGGTTCACACTTTATTTTATATGCACACTATCTTCAGGGCTTAAGTTCACTATTCAGACATCTCAGCATCCTTTGCAGGAGGAGAGGTCTAAGGCTGAATTCACTGAATCCAAGACACTACCAGTTATACCACCAAAAAAGAAAAATGCTGCCACTAATCACTGTACGATGCCATCGATGCTAACACGTTTCATTTTTAGGTTGTTAAAACGTGAAAAACAATGGCCACCTTGGACTTGAAGAAATATGGAAACACCAATAACAATAACACATTGAGCTTGACTGGGTGGACCAAGGACTGTTCTGAGTGCTTTTCATGATTAACACATTTAATCTTCACAAGTACCCGATGAGTAGGGACTATTATTATATCCATTTACAGCGGCACAAAGAGGTGAATAACAAGCTAAACTAGCTGCTAAGTGGCTGACCCAGGAATCAAAGCCAATTGTCTGACTCCAGTGCCTGCAGGCTTCATCTCCTCACCATTCTGCCTCTATTCTGTTGACGACTACCTTGGAGCAATAGGACAGGGGGCTGTCCCCTCTTGGGGTCAAGATGTGCCAATCAGGATCCTCTCCAGGTGAGTGAGAGCCAGGAAAGGATGGGTTCTGAAACCAGAATGTCCAGGCAGGAGGCCAACAGGTTGCAGGTCCAGGGCTCTGGCCAGTGACCACTCCCCTCCTCCACCTTGGAAAGTGAACTCAAAAGCTCCCAGAAACATGTGACTTCCCAACTTATGTCTAAGGATGCCCCTTCCTGGATGGTGGAAAAGGAGTAGGGACTGCAGGCTTTGGAAATGTGAGAACTTAGAACCTTCCCTCCAAAAGAACTCGCCTGATTAATTTCCCCACTTGCAGATCTTATACTTGCCAAGGGTCTAACTCTGATGTGGTTTCCACAAAGCATAACTGAAGTTAGAGAAGAAAAGCATGATGGAGTATTTGACATGCATCGTCTCACGGAATCCTCCCAATCAACCTCTGAAGTAGGCATCATTTTCCCCTTTTCAGTGCTGGGGAAGTTCAAAACAATGAAGTCCCCTTATCACTGAGCTCCAGGGTTCTGCGTTGGACCCTGTTTGGGCCAAGGCTGGTGAGTTCTCTGAATCTAGTACATTATCCTGCTAAATGGGCCTGGCCAACTGAGAGCTTTTGGCAGGTTCCTAAAGTGTCCTCATTCAAAGGCTCCAAGACCCAAAGGTTGTTGGTCACCATCTGTTGTGAGCAATCCATTCACGGAGGTACCCAAAACTGGGCTCAACAAACATAAACACAAAGCTCTAGGTAAATAAACAGGAAAGCTGTGCCTTTTTTTTTTTAAGTGAAGTGCACTGTTTTCCCACAGTAATTAGATCCCTTATGAGGGGGGAAAAAAGCCAAACATTTGGGAAGCAACTGCAAAGTGATGGGAACTGAGGATGGATTACAGAAAATAGAAGAGGTTTGAGTCTCACGGAACAGAAGAGTTGAATGAATATTTTTTTCAAACCACAAAAGACCAACACCCAGAGAACTATATTCAATATCCTGTGATAAACCATAATGGAAAAGAATATGAAAAAGACTATATGTATGTATAGCTAAATCACTTTGCTCCACAGCAGAAATTAACACAACATTGTAAATCGACTATACTAAAATAAAATACAAAAAGAAACAAATAGCCAGAAGAATAAAAAGAGACCAATAGCCAGAAGAATACCCAGGATCATATAGTAAAGAGTCACGACTCACCACTCAAGATGAACACTTGTAAAGGGTTTGCCGTATTTGATTCTGATTCTGCCCCTCCTTTTCTTTTCTTTTCTTTTCTTTTTTTTAAAGAGAATTTCTCATTTAAAGTTGAAATCTTTTTCCTTTCTATTCCAGGCTGACAGCTATCATAAATTTGTTGTGGATCTGGTCCATATTTTTATAAACTTTATATTTTGTACAATATGTAAATGTATCTATAAACAATATATTCTTAAATGATTTCCCACACTCAGGTTTGTAAATTCCTTTAGGAGTTTGTTTTTGTTTTTGTTTTTTTAACATGGAGAGAGGAACGGATCTAATATTTTATTTTTTCCATATGAAATGTCAATTGACCCAGTGTCATTTCCTGAGAAATTTATCTTTCCTCCCCACTGATTTAAGCTGCCTTAACTACTATGTATCAAACTCTCATTATCAGCTTAGGTCTCTTTCTTTCTTTGTGCCAATACCACACTGACTATGGTTTGCTATCTGGTATGATAAATCTCCCTTCTTGTTCTTTATTTACCAGCTATGTTTGGATTTTATTATTTCATATGAATTTTACAATCAATTTTATGACAATCCTATTGGGGTTTTGATTGGAGTTACATTTAATTTGGAGATTAATTTAGGAAATAATTTACTTCTTTATTGTATTTAGTCTTTCCATCCATGAATGTGGAGTATTTATCATTTATTCTGGTCTTTGTTATGCTCTTCAACAAAATTTTGTCTATAAAAATTAGATTGTTCCTAAGGTGCCTTAAGGTTGTGTTGGTATTAATAATGGTGTCTGCCCTCAGAGAGCTTTGAATGAGTTAGAGAGACGGGTAAATGAGCAATTACTGTATAGCTTGATAAGTGCTGTACTTGGAGAAGCACAAATAAGGTAGTATACAGACACCTAGGGTGGTACATATCCTGGGCTCTAACCCTCAGGAGGGTTGTACACTTAGAAGTCTAGTCTGAATCATCTCCATCTGCCTTTTCAAAACTTCACAACACAAACCAGAGTGTGAAATCACAAGAGAGAACCTAGAGTTTCTGCAATTCAAAAAATCTCCTCTTCATAAACATCTTTTGGGTGAAGAGAATCAGTGTCGATGCTGATATTTATGATTAGGTTAATTATTTTGCTGATTCATTAATGGAATCAGGATATCACCAAAAAGAGAGAGAAGACTGAAAGCTTCTGCTTTGTGACTACAAAAAAAGAAACACTTATTGTGTAATGTTCAGTAAGTTATGTGACATCTCATTGCAACATGTGAATAGTTCCTCAATGTTTATAACACTTTTTTTTAAGAAGGAAAAACATACACATATAAATAAATTTTTTTGGCTGAACCACATGAGGGTGAGAGTATGCTGCATGGTAGTTCCTTCCTAAATATGTCAGCATCTTCTAAGAACAAGGACATTCTACTACATATATACAATATAATAATCACAGGCGAGAAATTTAATATTGACTTAATACTATACCACACTATTATGTAATACATAGTCCAGACTAAAATTTCCTAAAATATCTTTTCTGTGTCCTGCACAAGCCCATCCCTTTCCTTAATCCAGAATCTAATCAAGGATTAGGTGTTAAAGTCACTTGTCAAATTACTTTAGACTCCTTTAATCTAGGGAAGCTCCCCAGGTTTTTGTTTTGTCTTGGTTTTTGGTCTCTGATGACACATTCTCTTTTGAAGAGTTTTGGCTAGTTGCTTTGTGGAGTGTCCCTCAATTTGGATTTGTCTGATTGCTTCCTCCTGATTGGATTCAGGTTAAGTATTTTTGGCAAGGATAATAGATATTATGATATGTGACGTGTCCTCAATATGTCACAATGGGAGGCACATTATGTCATTCTGTCCTGTTACTATTGGTGTAAAATTTGCTTACTTGGTGGCATCCACTAGATTTCTCCACTGTTTGTAAGTAATACGTAATCTCTGGGGTGATACTCTGAGGCGGTGTGAATTCCTATTCCCAAATGCTGTTTTACTCAATGGCTTTGGCATCCATTGATGACACCTGCTTGAATCAGTTATTACTATGGTAGCTGCAAGATGGTCACCCGACCTGGATACTTGGTATTGCTTTTCTGGCTCTGCCCGCTGGTTTCCTAACCATGGATTCAGCCTCGTCCCATTGATTTTGCTGCTTTTGACCAGTTTGGTTAACTGTCCTCCTAACCGTTAGTCCTAACGGGTCAGCATAGTCAAGCCTTTTTTAGATTTACTGCAGCACCAGTGAGCCAGGCCTAGACAGAAAGCAAATACTACTTTAATATTATATTAATAATAATGATTACTACCAACAAGCTCTAGCTTCCCCGAAGGCAGAGATAACCTGCATTGTGACTCTCCTCAATTAGAAAGCTAGTCTTCACGCTGGATAGATGCACTTTTTGCTCACTTTTTTTTTTAATAAACTTTATTTATTTTATTTACTGGCTGCATTGGGT
Source organism: Hippopotamus amphibius kiboko (assembly GCF_030028045.1). Lineage (NCBI taxonomy): Eukaryota > Metazoa > Chordata > Mammalia > Artiodactyla > Hippopotamidae > Hippopotamus > Hippopotamus amphibius. Next base: position 47,036,765 of record NC_080202.1, on the reverse strand, counting down.
CTTCGTGGCTGAACATGGGCTTTCTCTAGTTGCTGCGAGCGGGGCCTACTCTTCATTGTGGTGCGTGGGCTCCTCATTGTAGTGGCTTCTCTTGTTGTGGAGCACGGGCCCTAGGTGCGTGGGCTTCAATAGTTGTGGCACATGGACTCAATAGTTGTGGCTCACAGGCTCTAGAGCACAGGCTCAATAGTCGTGGCGCACGGGCTTAGTTGCTCCGTGGCATGTGGGATCTTCCCAGGGCAGGGCTCGAATCCGTGTCCCCGGCACTTGCAGGCGGATTCTTTACCACTGCGCCACCTAGGAAGTCCTGCCCACTTTTGTTGTTGTTGCTGTTGTTGTTTTTACATCTAGCTCTCAGATGGCAAATTGTACCACAAAGAGCAAAACAGGCAACATCTTGAGGAATCAAGCATGATCTGTTTTCCATTGTCCTCAAAATGATACTATTAGACACAGACTGAGTGAGGACATTGACCTTCCACTTCATGGACCAAAGTGGATAATAATCCTTCAAAACGGCTAATGGGGGTGTTTTGTGCAAACTTCTTTTTAGCATGTACCGATGACTTATTAGGGAAAATTGCAGATTTTGTAGGTGGCTGGTTATAATAATCTAAGGTTAAAAGCAGAACCATACAAGTTGAAGACATCAGACATCATGTCTAAAAATAAAGCAAATGTTTTTTTTCTTTCTATAATCCTCAATCAGAAGCCATTTAAGGAAAAGATAATCAGCTTGAGAGGCTTGTAAATATGGATTCTACAGTTCTCATGGGCACCCCTGCTTTAGGAATTAATTTGAGTACATTTGGAAATGTGTAAATAAGTGACTTTACCCTACATCCATCCATATTGCCCTCTTGATTTTAATATCCATACAAATACTAATACTAATACTAACGAAACGAACTTCATTATGATTATAGCAACAACAAATCCTCAGTAAATAGAGCTCTCCTTAGCTGGCAAAATTCCATTTTTGTTGGTTGGTAACTTCCAGTGGGAACTATTTGTGGTCAGGAGGAGAACTCTCTTGGTCATCTCTCCAAGGCAATGCAAGTTGAACCACGTCAAAATATTGAAATGTTTCCTCCATTCATCCAAAGAAGGCACCCATCCAGGGGAAGAAACTAGATTTCTCAAGGTAGACTTATATAGTTGACTAAATGAGATAATCTAATTCCCTAAAACCAAGCACCATTTTCTAGCAGTGATTGAAAATGACTTGCTCTTAACTAAGGAGAAAAGAAAGTAATCAGAAGCTGGATTGAAAGCCATGAGAAGGTCCTTCTCAGGACCACGGTGCTCTCCATCCTGGAGCAACCAGAACTTTCTTTTTTCTGTCACTCCTCTCCCTAGATAACCTCACTTATTTCCATCTCTGAATCATGATCTTAGGCCTCTCTCTGAACTCCAGATTCACACATCCAACTCCTTACCTACTATTTCCACTTGGAAGTCTCACTGGTGCCTCAAACTGATTGTGTCCCTTATGAAGCTCTTGACTTCCTGCTTCTCCCAGCTGCTCCCCACCACCCACTCAGGGTCCATAGACAAAGCTAGAAACCCTGAGGTCATCCTAACTTTCCCCCCATCTAATGCATCAATCCCCAAAGAAAGTCAGTCTGTTTCCAAAATGTACAGATCTTTATCCACTGAAATCTCTCCAGCCCAAGCCACCATCATCTTTGGTCTGGATTCTTGCACTTGCTTCCAGCTGGAATCCCTGCTTCTATTCCTGCTGTCCTCCCACCACTTTCCATAGAATGGCCAGAGCAAACATTGAAAAACATAAATCACACACAGTAACATGGCATCCTAAACTGGATGCTGGAACAGGTAAAGGACATTAGTGGGAAAACTGGTTAGATCTGAATCAAGTCTGTAGTTTTGAAAAATGTACCATGGCTACATAAGATGTTAACATTTAGGGGAAGCTGGGTAAAAGGTATATGAGAACTCTCGGCACCATCTTTGCAACATTAGTGTAAATTTAAGACAATTCCAAACTAAAAAGTTTATTTTGAAAAACCTTCCATATTTTTGTTTAAAATCCTTGCATAACTTCACACTGCACTAAAATCCAACCTCTAGCCATGGCCTCATAGGTCTTACGTGATCTGGCTTCTGCTACTTTCTCCTTCTCATTTCCTACCAGTCTGCTCTCATTCCTATCGCTCTGGCTACTGGTTCTCTGACAGCCCCTGGATTATGCCAGGCAGCGTCAGGGGCTGGGGCCTCTGCCCTTCTTGTCCCTGGATTGGTGTGCTAGGGCTGCTGTAGCAAAATACCACACATTGAGTGGCTTAAACAACATAATTCTATTTTCTCACAGTTCTGGAGCCTGGACGTCCAAGATCAAGGTGTTGGCAGGTTTGGTTTCTTCTGAGACCTCTCTCCTTGGCCTGCATATGGCCAGCTTTCTGCTGTGTCCTCCCATGGTCATCCTCAGGCGGTCTTTCCTCTGTGCTTGCACATCCCTAGTTTTGTGTATCCAAGTTTCCTCTTCTTTGAAGGATACCAGTCAGATTGGATCAGGGCCCACCTTAATGGCCTCCTTTTAACTTAATCCTCTCTTTTAAAGCCTTATCTTCAAACAGTTATAGTCTCAGGTACTCCAACCTATGAATTTGGGGGGGACACAGCTCAGTTTTCAATAGTCCCCTTGCCTGGACAACCCTTCAGAGGGTCGGCTCCTTCCCAGCCTCAGGTCTCACATGGACTTGTCACCTCTTCTGAGAGGCTTCGAGCTGAGCTCCCCTCCATCCTATTTACTGCCTTCTTAGCACCTCCTACAGCTGGAATCCTTTGTTTACTTGCTTATTATGTGCTTCCTGCCCCCCCAACCCCCCCCCCCCCCCCCCCCCCGCGCCGCCATGGAGTCTCATTAGAAAATCATCCGTAACACAGTTACTCCCAAGGTAGGACCATAACTGAAGCAATACATAATATTTGTATAGCACTTTACAGTTTATGAAGTGCTTCCAAGTAAATTAACCTGGATGAATCCTCCACATTGTGATGCAAGCATTATTTACTCTATTTTCTTGATAAAGAAGCCGAGACTCCATTGCTTAAGTCATAGAGCTGGGGGCTTCCATATGAATCTTTTTGTTTCACAAAGAACAACGTTGTGTTTTTTTCATGATAACATAGCTGAACTAGAAACTAAATACATTCCAAACACTTTTTCTAGGCAATTTCCAAGGAGAACTCTGTGAAGGACAGAGCCTCACGCTTCCATCTGATCAGAGAAGTTTCGTTGCTGAGGAACAGTGGCTCATGAGAAGACATATGGTGCCCTCGGGCCCCTTTAGTGTGTGTGTGGGGTGGTGCTGGTTATAAACATACTTTTTGTAAACCGTTCTGTTTCCAGGAGTTATGAAGTGAAGAAATTTGGAGAACCCGATTTCCTAAGTATTCACTGTTGGTTTTAAATAGCACTTACTATTTCCTTTAAATCTGCAGTCCTCGGCCTTGATGGCTCTTAGGTTCCCCTGGAGGGGTTCTACAAATCCTAATGACTGGACCCCCATCCCAGGCAAATGAAATCAGAATCCCGGGGAATGGGACGGTGGCATCAGCGAGTCTAAAGCTCACCAGGTCACCTTAATATGCATTCATGATCGAGAACCATTGGTTTAGATCCTCGGATGGGGTGGGGATAGCATATCCTACGCCCTCTAGAGAGAACATATCAGGTTTGACTGGAGGGTAGATTCTAAAAGCCCACACACTTATATGTGGGATCTAGAAAAATGGTACAGATGAACCTACCGGCAAAGCAGAAACAGTCACAGATGTAGAGGACAAATTTACGGTTACCAAGCGGGGAAGAGGGAGGCGGGATGAATTGGAGACTGGGATTGACATATATACACTAATAAGTATAAAATAGATAACTAATGAGAACCTACTGTTCAGCACAAGGAAACCTACTCAATGATCTGTGGTGACCTAAATGGGAAGGAAATCTGAAAAAGAGTGGATATATGTACACGTGTAACAATAACTTTTCTGTACAGCAAGAAACTAACACAACACTGTAAAGCAACTATACTCCAATAAAAATTTTTAAAAAATCACCGTAAGAGATTGTTAAATATGCTTATTCCCGATTATGCTGCAGATTACTTATTAATTTCAAAGGAAAAATGTACCTTTGCAATAAAGAGTTCAAGAAGATACCACCTTAAATAAGGGATCAAATTTAGCATCACCAGTAACAGGGCAACAGCATGTGAACCACCTGATGTGATGCAATGGGAAGTAAACAACATTATTTCTGTAGTTTTCTTGCCAAAGATGTTTAATATGAATCTAACCGTGAGGAAATAATCGGACAAATCCAGATTGTAAACAAGACAACTGACCTGGACTCTTCAAAAACATCAGCATCATTAAGGAAAAAAAAAGCTAAAGGTACTCTTCTAGAATCTGGATTAAAAGAGACTAAAAAGAAATGACAGTCAAATGAAATCCATGATTCTTGATTGAATCCTGTATCAACACAAATAGCTAGGATGTTTTGGAGATAGCTGTGATAAGGACTCAATATCGAATAATATTATTCTATCAATATTACATTTCTCGGATGTGATGTGGTACGGTTATTGTGCAAGAGAATGAGAGAATGCTTCTGTTCGTAGGAGATACATGCTGAAGTATTTAGGTGCAAAGTGGCATGATACCTGTAATTTAATTTCCAATGTTGTAGCCAAATACATACAAATACATACATGTTTTTATTAAAAAAAATAAAAAAGTCCACACACTTCTGATTGGAGAATTCTGTGTTCCTAGAGGGATAGTGTAGGGAGCATTGCCCTAGATCAGTCTGCACCCAGGACCAATTAAATCAGAATCCCAGGGTGGGTGGAACCCAAGCAGGAGCCATTGTTAAAGATTCTCAGATGTGTTCAACGTGCAGCCAAGGCTGAGAACCACTGCTTTTAGTGGTACCTGCTTTGTGTGGAAGAGGAAGTGAAGGCAAGGCTGCCCCTCATTAACCACAATGGATGACAGTAACCTGGCAGCAGCCGACACACGAATGATAAGCACTGACTCTCCCAGATCTAGATTTATGGCCTTGGACAAACAGCAGAGCCTTACTTTGGCATGGTGCCATCCTCCCCAGCACTCATTAAGGCCTAAATAATTCTCATCAGCATGTGCCTGAAATAAATGGACCTCCATTTAAGACAACTTCCCCATTGTGTCCTGGTTAATGTAATCACAGTTTACAGGTTTTCACAATCACAAATATACTAGTTTTATTCCAACAAGGAGGAGATAGTATGTAAATCTATATATCCCAATTTTTATTTTTTTACACTAGATTCTGGGTCATGTAAAAAGATGATTTAGGTGGTAATTGATAATAGGATAACAACAGGTACTCTATTCAATCAGTAATCAATATGATTATCACTGGTGTCTTTCAATTTAATTATTGCTTCTTATCATCATCCATTTCATTAAAGTTTTGGCAGGTAAGGAAGGAAACAGGGTGCAGATAACAGTATGAAGGATGGTAGCTGAATGATAAGACCATATACCCAGAAAATGCAAAGACATGACCTGAGTTTATTAAATAATTTGGCAAAGCAGTGAGACAAGAGAAACGTCCACCACTGCACTGCTCTCTTTAGCAATTCTGCCTCCCACCAGAAACTCCATACTCATCCCTGGACAGAAAAAGAGCATGCCAGCACATGCCATTGGCTTAAGGCTCTAGTTTTGAACCCCTGGACAAAGCTATCTTTTAATAAAGTATCATTACATAAATATATATTTCTCAAGTTCTGACTTGGAAACATTAACAAGTGTGAATGAAAACCAGTGAAGTCTTCCTTTTCTGCCTCCAGGGACCAAGCTTGAACCAGCTGGGTGACCAACAGCTGCTGCTGAATATGGAAATTAGAGAAAGGCGAATTGGCAAAGAAGTCTAATCAAGCTGGGGCTGGCCTGTCTGGTCCAATAGCTCAGAAGCAAGACCTGGGGATCTATGGATCAGAGCCAGGCAGAGGCTGGGCAAAAACATTTAGGGCCTCTTCAGGGAACTTGGGCTTGGGCAAGTTGGGTGCCATGACAGAGAGACAAGGAGCTGGCCCCACAAGCAGTCTCAGAGCCAGCAAGTTGGCGAGAAGGAGGCAGCACAGGGTACAATAGCTGGCATTTCTCCCAGAGGAAGCAAATTGTGTTGACAAGGACTGCTCACAAGTGCCCCGGGTTTCAGTGCTTCTCTTGCAGGCTGACCTAAGTCTCAGAGAGAGCTGGCCTTTGGTGTGGGTAGAGGAGACTGGCTCTAAGCATGGATCCTGACTTTAGGGTGGCTAACCTGGTATTTTAAATTCCTAAGAGAGTAGAGACAAAGCTAAATTCCTAGGAGAGCAGTGAAAAGATCTTAGCACCTGCCAAAAAAAGCGATACAAGACAGTAAATGATAACCATGCGATTTTTTTTTAGATTAGACCTGAGCTGAGGATAAACCAGAAGATTACGCCGGTCCTATCAACCTAGAAGGATCATGGCGAGGCCGCACATCTCTTCCACACCTCTACAAACGGAGTGGGTTTTAACTATTCAGGGAGACAGGACAGAGGCATAGAGAAAAAGAGAAAGCAAGGCAATGTGTCTGGAAAGACTAAAAGATGTTTTAACCTCCCTTGCCTCCCCCTCCCCATATTTTTTAGATTGTGCCAGGAAAAGCAATTCAGGCTTTTCCTGACGGTCTACAGCTACATCAAAATGGTCAAGCCCACTTCAATATCCAGTGACCGGCAATTGTTTAAAGAAGTACATTTACATAGGGAATGCAGTGTAGCCATTAAAATGACTGGGAAGGGTACTTCATGACATGTTAAAAACAGGATATTGTATGATTCAGTTTTAGGCAAGTTGGTTGAAATTCATTAATACTTTGCAGGATGAACCAAAATGCCAACAGCAGTTGTCTCTGAAGTATGGGGTTAACTACTGGTTTTGCTTTTCTTCTGCTGCTGCTGTTTGTGTGTGTGTGTGTGTGTGTGTGTGTGTGTGTGTGTGTGTGTATTTTCCAAGTTTTAAGAATCATGTTAATTTTCCAATCAGAAAAAAAGTCATTACTTTACAAGGGTTCAAGGTACACTGTGCAACACTATTTTAGACAATGAGGCTTTGCTGGAGTTGGCCAGCCAAGTACGTCTGATTTCAGGCTGCTGACAAGGACACGGGACTAAACGGTTCCGTTGAGGTCACCTACCACCAGGGGACGCTAACCACTGAGGATCCTGAACTTAATGGGGGAAGAGTACCTTTGCAGGTTGCATTCTTCTCTCATTTGGGAAGTTTCAGGAACTCTGGAGAAGGCATTCAGCTGGGACAGATCTATCAAGTGGTCAAATTTGGAGATCTGGTGGGTGCCGTTCTGATCAGAGTCTCTCTAACCAGGGGTTAGCAAACTTTTTTTCTGTAAAGGGCCAGGTAGTAAATATTTTAGGCTTTGTGGACCACATGAACTCTATTGTAAGTACTCATTCTGCTGGTGTAGCATGAAAGCAGCTTAGATAACCACAGATGAGTGAATGTAGCTGTGTTCCATTAAATAACTATTGACAAAGAAAGCAGTTTGTCGACCCCTGATAATCTTCAGGTTTCCTAAGAGTTCAAGAAGCTGAAGTGAATGGGCACATGCCACGTCCATCAGTCCCTGTAAATAGATGGGTCACTGTGGAGTCCCTCCTCAAGCACTTTCTGTTCCAAGGGTTGACCAGTGGTGACTCTTCACACTGAAGGAAGGGATGCCCATTAATGCAATTATGTTTTTAGTCATTTAGGATGTTGGTTTCCCCCCAGCTAAACCATGAGCCTCTGAAGCTTGAGAAATGAGTCTGCATTTTTAATACCATCCATGCAGCTCACACAGTGACATCTAGATAGAAGGTGCTGGATGTGCCCTTGCTGAATACTGAGTGAATGAGCCAGTGACCTCCCTCACCGCACTGATGTGAAATGTAGTTCTCGGGTGACCCTCCTGGGAACCAATCAAGCTCTGTCCAGGCAGACTCCATCTTGAATGGGACAACCTGAGTCCCGCACAAATGCACCTGTACCACCTAGAAGAATTTGTTCTTGCCAAGGGCAGGAAATTTCTAGAAGATGTTTCTAGAAGATGTCAACATGAAGAAACATAGAGTAGGCCTGGCCAAAGGTGTCCCTTCTAGAGAGTTTCTTAGTTTATCTCAGTGACTGTTTTCACATAAAAAGGTTTTAAGATTGACAATGTTTATGAGCTCTTAGATATTTTTTCCTGGCACTTAGGTACCTCCACAGCCTCCTGCATCCTGTCTTGCATCCGCCTTGGCTCAGTGAAGGCACCAAAGGAGTCACCTTGTCAGAGCCCTCTTACTCATTTTGCCACAGCCTCAATTTTCACCATTATCCACAAATGTAAAACATGTAAAGGAAGTAGAAAGTAACAGGTGGAGCCTTGCAGCTTCTAGATACAGGTTCTTGCCTCAGTGGGTCCTGATGGAACCCACAGCCCAATGTCAGGGTGAGGTTCTTGCAGGTCAAATCATCCACTCCCAAGGGGAAGGGAATTTAGAAATGTGTTGCCCTGACAGAAAGAGGTGGGGTAAGTGCCGGGTGAGAAGTGAATTTTAAGCAATACTAATAAAGTTCTCAGCTGAAATTTGAGTCAGAATGCCTCACGAGGTAAGCATTCCGCAGGAGGTTACACTGATTTTTAAGGTGGGATTCGTGTGAGTGTGCACGTGTGTGTGTGCGTGTGTGTGTGCGTGTGTGTGAGTAAACATACACACAGCCCTGAAAGCATGTGTATATATGTATGTGTGTACACGTACATCTGATTGTATTCATTCTTCTAAGCAAACGTCAATAGTCATGGAGAAGATGTGTGTTCAATCCAATGATCTAGAGTTCCAAGGTCCCCATCATCCCTCTTGAGCCCGCATGATAATCACTCCATGTGCCGGAGATTTCTGCACAGAGGCCCGTGAAAAGTACATAAAGATGAGAAGGAAAGACAGAGCTTCTCTGAGGTCCAGGCACAGATGGTGCTGCTGGCCCTGACCACACAAGAAGCTGTGAAAAGTGCGGCGACTCTCAGAGGCCGCAAGGGGAGAGCACAGTCTGGATCCGGGAGGGGCGTGGGGTGGGCTGGCGAGGGGGCTACTCACGCTGTCGTTGCTTCCTTTGTTGTCCTCGTACTTGGTTTCTATGTGAATGGAGAATTTCGGTAGAAAGGAACACTATGGAAGAAAAGAAAAGTTTCATCAGCACACCGTTTTGTCTCTCTTCATGTCTTCAGCTTAGCCTCTGGGTGCTCTCCTGACTGTCTGGTTGCGAGCACTGTCCACGACCAGAAATGTTAAGATACGAGCTCCATATCCAAATGCAGGGAAAGCCACCTTTCGCAGTGTGAACACAATTTCATCCAGGAGTCAGGCCAGAGAGAATAACTGAGCCATAAGACAAGCTGCCGAAGAGGACATTTCCAAAAGGAATGTGTTCTGTGAGTCCGACCACAGACCTTAGAAAAGCAACCCCCGGAAAGAGAGACAATTCCAGTTCCAGGGTGCTTCACTTTAGGGAGCCGCTGCCGCTGCTGGACACCTGAGAACCCGCCTTAACCACTGTATAAACATTCACATAAAGCTAGAGGTAGTAGAGTTAGTAGAGCTTTAAGATTATAAATTACTGAAGTCAGACAGACCTGGCTTTTAGTTTGGAGTTTATCACTTGATAGCCATGTGACTTTGGACAAGTCATTGAACTTGTCTGAACCCCAGCAATACTGAAACAGATAAATAGTGATTACCTAACAGTGACATTGTGAGGGTTAAATAAAATCATGTACATAAAACATATCAGAGCTGGGCATCGAGCAAACATTGAACAAAGGGTAGCAAATCAGTATGAGGCTGCAGCTGAACTTGACACGAAAGGCAGCCTCTCTTTTTGCCAGCACGGGGGAGAAAAGATCCAAATGCACACCATCCTGGCGTCTCCGTCTCCTTGAGCCCATTCTACGTATATGGTTGACTGTAAGGCTTAGGGCAGCTTGAGAAGAAGATTTTGATGGATGTTGATGTAGCCTTCGTCCTGCTGGCACTGAGCAGGGCATTAACCTTCTCAACCAGCTGGAATGGGATTGAAGACTACTGGCTAAAATGACCCAGCAACTCCACTGGGAGCTGCAGGTGTTGGAGGAATGAGACTAGGGCCAACACGCTCACAGTCCAAGAGGCTGGCTCCTTTATTTATTTATCCAACATACATAAAGCACATAGTGTATACCTGGCCCTGGTCTAAGTGCTTCCAAGTTCTAATTTATTTATTCCTGGTAACCATCCTATCAAGTAGGTACTATATCATCAGCCCTGTTTTGCAGATGAGGAAACGGAGGCACAGAGAGGTTAAGTAAATGGCCCATGATCACACAGCTAGTGAATAGAGTTGGGATTGAAAGTCTAGTGGCCTGATCACAGTGTCCATGCTGTTGACGACTACCCCACTGGCTCTCTGCGTGGAATCTCCGAACCTATAGCAGCAGCACCCTGGTACTTCTCAGAAAGGCAAATTCTTGGGGCCAACGCCAGACTCACTGAATCAGAAACGCTGGGGATGGAGCCCAGGCATCCGTGTTTAACAAGCCCTCCGGGGAGGCTGATGCAGGCTTACGTTGGAAAACCACCTCACTATACCACGCACAGGAAGGAGAGAGAATGCATCCTCTGAAATCCCGAGGTCTACAATGTGCACGCTTGCCCAGGTGGTCATCCTCTCAGCCCAGCTGAGACCCTGCCAAGTGGCATCTGTGCAAGAAGGCAGAGGCTTTTGATGTGCCGTTGTAATTCTCCTGACAGCACGTGCCTGTGTGCATTCCGCATTCATCTGTCTTACTCCCAGTGAAACAAGCAAGATGAACCATGACTAAGGAAACATGGAAACCAGCAGTCCCAGTAATTGCCTTTATGGAGAACAAAGCCCTGCGATCATTCATTAACACCTTCTTTGCTGTCTCCTCTCAAACCTCTCACTGCACAACTGCTGCCCTCACACCCAGACCCAGGGAGCTCCAAGGAGGGGTTGCTCATCGTGAATTGAGATGGAGTGGCTCAGAGCCCCGCCGTAGAGCTCTCAGTCAACACGTGAACTTGAAGACATGCACCTGCAGAGACCGTTCTAAAAATAACAAGCTTCAGGTGAACCGATTTGTCCTTTTTAACCCATAATGCATGAGGCTCAATCCAATGTGTGCACAGTACATGGTGGCGAGAGAACAGAGCTGTTGAGGGTGGGGAGGTGGCTCTGGGTGCATCAGAGTGGAACCCTACAAGGAGTTTTTATTGGTTGAACCTCTAAACCACTTAACTGAGGTCAAACAAATGAATCTTCGCATTTGGGTATTAAACCCAAATACGAAATGCAAAACTCTTATGCAAATTAACAGATGTTGTTATTTTTGAGTCAAGTACTTCGGTTATTTTTATGTCAGAATGGCAACCCTGCCAGAGGCTGGAAACACACCTGGTTTTGGCAAGGCAGTGGGCAGACCCGGGTCAGACAGGCCAGCTCCAGGCTGGTCAGTGCTGTCTCCTTCAGCAGTGGTTTGGGACTCATAATCCCCTTGCAATATCTGATGGCTGGTTCTTGGCGCCTTGGAGTGTGTGTTGCCTCATGTTAAAATCAGAAGTATCTCGGCTGGAGGCATTTTTAGTGCTGTCACTGAAATCTTTCTGGCCAGATGTTCATCTTGAGATAAACTCCTGCTTACCCCAAGCAAGTTAGCTTCCCTAAAGGTCCAGCCCTCTCATCCTAGTCGAGTCTGAGCTGTTAAGCAAGGCTCAACAGTTTTTATTCCTTTCTCCCTGACTGGTTCCCTACTGCATTTCACCACCGAGGTTATCTTTAAACCCCTTCCCTTCTCAAGACCCAGCGCCTGGCTTCACTCTTCCTCCCTCGCAGTTGATAATTTTGATTCATAGTTTAATGAGGACACAGACCACGTGACGGAAACACCTACAACTTTCCTCTCTGTTGTCGCAAATCTTCTGCTTATTCCTTTATGATGCTTCTTATTCTTTGTGAATCAGAGGAAGATGCTGCCTCCTTTATCCCAATGGAAAAATAATATAATGATCAGAACTGAGACATAGGAGTCATCACACCTGAGCTGTATCAACTTGGGCAAGTTATTTTCCCAGCCCCAGTTTCCCCATTTATAGAATGCGGACAATCCATCTCTACTCTCTAGGCGTGCTGAGAAGATCAGTGAGATCATTCAGGTAAACCCAGCACAGTGCCTGGCACAGAGTAGGTGCAAGGTTAAAAATATCTGTAGGTCTCTCCTCTGGAAACTTATTTCATTGATTATTTGCATCTTCTCCCTGCTTCCTTCCGGCCGCCTAAAAACATAATGAAAAGTGTCATTTTCGTTCTCTCTCTCTCTCTTTTCTCTCTCTCTCTCTTTCTTTCTTTCCTCTCTTTCTCTCTCACTGTGCCACGTCTTAGTTGTGGCATGCAGCATCTTTAGTTGCGGCATGTGGGATCCAGTTCCCTGACCAGGGATCAAACCCAGGCCCCCTGCATTGGGAGCATGGAGCCTTAACCAATGGACCACCAGGGAAGTCCCCAAAGTGTCATATTCTTAAAAAACAAATAAGCATCAAGTTCCCTCAGTTAGTTTCTTCCTTGATCTACAACCAATCCCATTCCTCCTCATCTTCACAATCAAACTCTATTAAAATAGTTGATGCTTGCTGGCTCTACTTTTTCACCTCCTACTTTTCCTCAGCCAGTGCAATATGGTATGGAAATGACTGATGACTGGAGAATCTGCAAAGTAGCAAGGCTCCTCCACCCACACCCTGTAGAGGCCTCTGCACTGTATGTATGACCCAGCAATTCCTCCTATGACAGCAGCTCCTTCCCAGCCTTCTCTTCCCTCCTCCATTCCTTCAATGAAGGTGATCCCTTAGGTTCTGTCCTCCACCCGATTTTCCTGCTCCAAGTGATCCCATCTGCTCTTTTTTAAAATTAATTAACTAATTAATTAATTTTATTGGCTGTGTTGGGTCTTCATTGCTACATGCGGGCTTTCTCTAGTTGCAGCCAGCGGGGGCTACTCTTTATTGTGGTGTGTGGGCTCCTCATTGCGGTAGCTTCTCTTGCTGCAGAGCACGGGCTCTACGCCTGTGGGCTTCAGTAGTTGCGGCACATGGCCTCAACGGTTGTGGCTCACAGGCTTAGTTGCTTCGTGGCATGTGGGATCTTCCTGGAGCAGGGATCGAACCTGTGTTCCCTGCGTTGGCAGGCGGATTCTTAACCACTGCACCACCTAGGAAGTCCTTCATTTGCTCTTGACTTTTCCATGACCCATTTTTATGAATCCTCCGCAACAGCCATCTCTCACCCCAGCTGCCCTCCTCACCCGTCCAGCTGCCCACTGACCATCTCCAACAAGGGTCCTCTAGGCACACCAAACTTGAATGGTCCATACCGAAATTGAACATTCTTCTGCACTGTGTGAGTTTCTCAGGGCTGTCAAATTACCATGAATGTGGTGGCTTAAAACAATAGAAGTGTATCCTCTCACAGTCCAGGAGGCCATAAGTCTGAAATCAAGGTGTTGGCAATGTCATGCTTCCTCTGAAGGCTCTAGGGAAGCATCCTTCCTTGCCTCCTCCAGCTTCTGTTGGTCCCAGGTGCTTCTTGGTCTGTGGCTGCAACTCCAATCTCTGCCTCTGTCTCCACATCACCTTCTTCTCTCCGTGTGTCCCTGTGTCCTCTTTTTATAAGACATCAGTTATTGGATTTCCATTTCTCATCTCAAGGTCCTCAACTAATTACACCTGCAAAGACCCTACTTCCAAATAAGGTCACACTTGACATTCCAGTGGAAGTGAATACTGAGGAAGACATTATTCCACCCACTACACTCACCCATCACAGCCAATGAACCCGCAAGTTCTGCCGACTCAGTTTTCCTCCTTAGTGGGGGAAGACCTGGAGTCTTCTGTATCTGACCCGAATCTTTGTGCCCTGTATTCATCCCATGGCCAGTCACAGAAGGCCACTTCCCATTCCCTGGAACACTTCTGGCTGCCATGCTTTTTCCCCACAGTTCCCTCAGCCTGACATCTCCTTCCTAAAGCTTACCCACTAGCCATCTCAAATACCACTTCAGCATGATTATCCCCCGTGCGCAGGTAGCGTTCTGTTTGTTCCTTTGTCACAGCACTTATCTCCTTGTGCATCATCACAATGAGCGATCTACATGTCTGGCTCACCAATGAGAAGACAGCCTCCAATACTATTACAACAGGAGGACCCCTCCCCTACTCCCATTAGGAATGGCGTAAGTCATTCCCCCCCACAACCCCAGTTATTCAGGCATCAAAGCATCAACTTTAACTTCAGTTTGCTCAGATCTCCTTTCTGTGACACAGGGCTTTGCTCCAGCTGGGACGATACCACCTAACCTAGTCTTTCTCAAATATCCAGGGGGTGGGGAAGGGAGCAACCCGCCCTCCAACCCGGGACTTTCTCAAAATATATGCTGTCCCCTAAAGATTCGGACACATTTCCTAGGGTGAGGGGGATTCCATAGCACTGAGGGAACTGTCAGAAGTGCAGGAGTGAAACAAAAGTTGGGAATCCTGACACAACCAAACTGTTACACGATGCAAGGAGAGAGACATTAGGAGTGTCGCCAACTGGCTAAAACTGTCTAAGGGATTCAGAAGACTCCTATGCTCTCCATGTCATCCGGGAACACTGAACGCTTAAAGTCCCATTTGGCCCACAGCAACACGGAGAAAAGACTAAAATACTCATGGTAGACAGAATTCTAAGATGGTCTCCAAAATTCCCAGCCCCCAGTATAATCTTGTACACCTCCTATAGTCCCTCCCCGTAAGTGTGGATAAGGCCTGTGAATATGGTGGGACAGTTGCTCTTCTGATTAGATTACCAAGGTGATCAGATTATGTTACATTATATAAGACTTCTTTTTAGAAAAAGCAGGTTGGCTGTGAGGAAGTAAACTGCCAAGTCCTGAGAGGGCCACGTTGCTAGAACCTGAGGGAGGCCTCTAGGAGCCAAGAGCGACCCCCAGAGGCCAGCCAACTAGAAGACCAGACTCAGTCCTACAATCACAAGGAAAGAAATCTTGCCAACAACTGGTGAGCTCGGAAAAGGACCCTGAGCCTCAGGTGAGATCGGAAGCGTGGCTGAGACTTTGATTTCAGCCCGATGAGACTCTGAACCAAGGATCCAGCTAACCTGAGCCCCAGTGGAAACTCTGAGAAAATAAATTTGTGATGTTTTAAGTCACTAAGTTTGTGGGGAATTTACTATATAGTAATAGAAAACCAGGATAACACCCAACCTCAAGAATCCAACCACTGCTTCCCTTCCAAATCACCCGTTTGGCTCTCATCTGAGTAAAGTATCACTGACTGAGGTTTGAACATATCTAGGGAAATGGGATGGGGAATTTGTACTCTTTCTAACTTAGTTGTTCCACCTGTGATGTTATCCAATTTATCAATAGCCACTGCTTATTGCCCAGTGCGGTATTTACTAGGAACTGATGCCACGAAGCTGGCCACTGACTGGTGTCCAGATGCAGCAGCGTGCACCTAGCCCACAGGAGCAAGTGTGGTTGTTCAGTAGAAAGAATACAGGTTTTGGAGTGAAACAGACTTTAGTTCATACCCCAGCTTCTTTTCACACAAATGAGATGTTGGGCAAATTCCTTAATCACTCTGAGCTTCAGTTTTCTCACCTGTAAAATGGACACAATACCAACTTCATATCTGTGGGGTGAGATAACAAATGTCCAAGGCCAGGCACTGTCTGGCTGAACAGATATTAGAGAAACAGCTCACCCCACTGTACACCTCCCCATGAAATCCCACAGACCATATGGAGAATAAGTAGAGCTAGTGTGTGTGTAGGGGGACCCCTCCCTTGTTTGTGTGCAAGGATGCCCTGGGAGATTGTGGGTTTGCTGAAGTGGTGGCAATACAACACCCAGTTGGTCCTTCCCATGACATGCATGGTGGCCAAGCCATGGAACAGGCTTGGGTTCCTTGCTCTGACCTTGACCTGCTGTGTTTTGTGGATGTCATCCAGGTCCATTCTCTTACTGTCCTCCTTTTCCTAAAGGCTTAGCAGCTCCTCTTTCTGCATAGCGGCCCTCTCCCCTCACCTCTTCTCAGATTTCCCTGACCCCCTGCCAATTTCACACAGGGAAACAAGAATACTACCAGAATCTCCGTGAACTTTCTTCTTTCCTAGATCTAACGGCTTTGTGCCCACTGGTTCACTCAGCCTTATTTTAAAAACCGAGACTCAGAAAAGTTAAGAAATAGCATCAAAACACAGCTTTTGGGAGCCCCAGGGGGTCCCAAGAGATGAGCCTGCTTACAGGCAGAGGGTTCAGGCAGTGACTCCACAGCAGCTCAATGAAGCAGGGAGAAGGGAGACTTCCCTGGCAGTGCAGTGGTTAAGAACCCACCTGCCAATGCAGGGGACATGGGTTTGATCCCTGGTCCAGGAAGATCCCACGTGCTGCAGAGCAACTAAGCCCGTGAGCCACAACTACTGAGCCCACACACCACAACTACTGAAGCCCGTATGCCTAGAGCCCGTGTTCCGCAAGAAGAGATGCCATCACAATGAGCAGCCAGCACACCACAACGGAAGAGTAGCCCCTGCTCACTGCAATTAGAGAAAGCCCATGCCCAGCAACAAAGACCAATGCAGCCAATAAATAAATTAGTTAATTAAAAAAAAAAAAAGCAGAGAGAGGGGCCTTGAAACGCCCTCATCCCCCAGAGCCTGGGGGACATCATGAGTCATTTTGGCCGCTCCCCTGCCCTCCTTCCTCCCCTGGGTGCATTCAAGATCTGGAACCTTCTCTCTCATGAAAAATCTTTTTCTCTGTCTTGTTGACTAGAAAAGCAGCTTGGCCAGGGGAATCATAACAAAGATTCACTTTATTAGATTCAGGGTTTATTTTGTCCTAACCCTCTAAAAATAACACTGGTATCATGGAAAAATTGGGGAAAGAAGGCAAAAGATATCCTGTCATCTCCTCTTTGATTTTCTAGCTTAGATCCTCCCAAGCCAGAGGAGTCTCACTAGTGTTGCTCTCATCTGCTCCCTGCCAGGACCAACTTCCTTTGCACCCAGTATCTGAGCATCTTTAATTTGCCTTCCAAACACAATGTCATCCACTGGAATGAACCTCTTACTGCAAAGTGATCGCCGAGTACCTGTGAAATCTCCAGCACCTAAAACTGAAGGTGCAAAAAAGCGATATTCTCTGTTGAACATTAAATATGTGTACTTGTATCTCTTGGAAGGGAGAATCTGCAGTTGGGAAGAAGAATGCCAGGAAAGATGAGTGAAGTACCTGGGCCCCTTGCAAGAATAATTTCCAGACACAGGCACACCCAGGTTCAGCGTCGGGAAAGGAAAGCAGTATATGCAAAATGCATGGCAGGGCTGAATCTTCAATTCACTACAGACATGCTTTGGAAAAAAGAAAGAGCTATTTTTAGTTCAGTGATTGATTAGGGTTGCTATGGCAATAAGAAACACTTACGAGAAGGAAACTGATTGTAAGCAAGTCTTAAAGAGCGAGGGCCATGTGCACTAGGAATGTCATAGTCTGTTTCTGGGTGGTACTGGGAGCCTGGCTGCAGTGTTCACAGCTGCCTAGGGAGAGAGGGGTATGGTGGCTGTAGAGGATGGGCCAAGGGAGACAAGTCTGAGGCTCTTTGGGGGGCTCTGCACTTCAAAAACATGCAGTGGCGAAACTTGTGGAAGAACTGCACCACCCTCTTTGATGATCATCATTACTGCCACACTATACCCCCCGTAGCGCCCAGCGCACGGTGAAAACTGTAAGCTAGAAGGTACTAATCCCTTCCCATACCGGTAAAGTAAAAATCATGCTCTAACAGTATGTTTCGAAAACTTACTTAATGATGCCTCATTTGGTGGACTCGTTAAAAACCTATCCCAGGCCCCTCTCCTAATGACTTGCTTTCAGGAAGTTGGTGGAGTTCCAGAGCCCACACCTGAACCTAGAACTTGGTTTTTCTCTTCAAGATAGCTTTATTCACATCCCATATTATTCTCCCATTTCAAGTGTACAGATCAGTGATTCTTAGTTTATTCATAGAATTGCACAACCATAAACACAATCTAATTTTAGAACATGTCATCACCCTAAATAGAAGCCCCCACATACCCATTAGCAGTCACTCCAGCCTCCCCCGTACCCAATGCCTGAAGCAACCACTAATCTACTTTCCTATCTCGCATCTGTCTATTCTGGACATTTCACATATAATATGTGGTCTTTTGTGTTTGGATTCTCTTACTTAGCACCCTTTTTATGGCAGAATAATATTCCATTGTATGGATATACCCTTTTTAGTTTACCCACTCATCAGTTAACAGATACTTGTGTCCACTTTTTGGCTTTTATGAATAAAGCTGCCGTGGACATTCTCGTAGATGTTTTCGTGTGAACATATGTTTTTATTTCTCTTGGGTATATACCTAGAGTGGAATTGCTGGTCATATGGTACCTCTATGCTTAACTTTTTGAGGAACTGCCAGATGGTTTTCCAAAATGTCTGTACCATTTTGCATTCCCACCAATAATGCCTGAGGGTGCCAGGTCCTCCACGTCCTCGTTAGCATTTATAATCACCCAGTGTTTCTTGTGGCTTTTTTTTTTTTTTTTTTTTTTTTTGGCACACGGGCTTAGTTGCTCTGCAGCATGTGGGATCTTCCTGGAGCTGGGATCTAACCTGTGACCTCTGCATCGGCAGGTGGACTCTCAACCACTGCGCCACCTAGGAAGCCCACCAAGTGTTTCTTAACAGAAAGTTCTGAAATACCTTTGGGTCAGAATGATGATCCAAGGTAACCGTTCCTCAGTCCGATCTGAGACACACAGACGTGACTCAACACTGAGATAATAAAGACAACAGAATGGCTACTATACTATCATCAGGCACTGTTCCAAGTATCTGGTATACAATAATTCATCTAACTCCTCAACCCTCATACAACACTATGAGAGATGTACTATTATTACCCCCATGTTACAGATAAGGAAACAAAAGCAGCGAAAGGTTGCCCCAAATCGTAATATTTACACAATGGCA
This sequence comes from Hippopotamus amphibius kiboko, assembly GCF_030028045.1. Taxonomy (NCBI): domain Eukaryota; kingdom Metazoa; phylum Chordata; class Mammalia; order Artiodactyla; family Hippopotamidae; genus Hippopotamus; species Hippopotamus amphibius. The sequence goes on along the minus strand of NC_080202.1, from coordinate 47,017,563 downwards.
GTGGGATGGATTCAACTCAGGCTGTCTGGCTCTGAGTTCAAGCTCATGATTCTACATCCTGCTGCCTGATGAGTACTAGGGAAGCACACGAGTGTTTCCAGTGGAGTTAAGTGCTCAGCTGGGGGTGATGGCAGCAGAGGCCCCTCAGTATGTCCTGTGGCCCCTGAGAGCAGAGAAAATATGTGCAGTGCATCCATCCAGTGACAGACATGCCTACTTTAAACAAGCCCAAAAGAGGAAAAACAGGAGGCACCCAAAACAGATTGCAGAAATAAATATTCATTGAAGAAATTCACGGAGATATTCCTTTAAAATGCCAAAATATCCTAGTACCTTTAAGTATAATCATTTTCAAAAATTCAAGTTTCAATATGATGGCTGAAGATAATTCCTACCGTGGAAGTGCTTTTATCTATCTATCTATCTACTTATCTATCCATCTATCTATCATCTATCGTCTTTTTTTTTTTTCTTTTCGCCATGCAGCTCACAGTATCTTAGTTCCCTGACCAGGGACTGAACTCGAGGCCGTGGCAGGGAAAGCACTGAGTCCTAACCACTGGACTGCCAGGGAACTTCCCTGCAAGTGCTTTTAAAGCTCTGCCCAGAACCAGGAAGGGCATGAATTCTCAGATGTGAAAAAGAATATTACAAGTGAACAACTGTTTATTACCGCATTGTTGGGCCTATAAAAGACATGGAAACACCCCAAAGTTCACCAGTAGAAGGTTGGTTAAGTACACTGTGGTGAACTCTAAAGCTTTTTAAAAAAGCAAAGTGTAAAACAGGGCAATCCCATTTTTGTAAAAAGAGGCAAAATAAAGCATATTAGTATATGCACAGAAAAAACAGAGGAATAGATACCAAATATTTTCATAGAGGAGAAAAGTTAAATCATGGGGCCCTTTTATTTTCTGTGATATAGGTTTCTGTAATGCTTGGATTTTACAATAAATATCTACTTTTTCAGGAAGCAGAAAAAAATTCAAATCCAATAAAAAAGTACATAAACACAGCAATGATATCCCAAAGTAACTATATTATCTCTAATGGAAATCACATATGTCTAAAAATTTTCACTGTTTCAAGTGGTTCCTGTCTCGTATATCCTACTTTTATGGAATCTTAGAACGAGGCAAACTGAGAAGTGATATAGTTCAGTAGTTCAAACCACTTTTTAAATGGCATCAGAGTTCTTTCTTCAAATAAAATGTTATACAGGGATGTGGTGGCCAGTGAGGCATGTCCATGGAACTTCCTGGACCAAAAGAAGAAAAGTTTGAAAACTGCTGATTGAGCCCAATAATTCAATGCTTTATTTCTGGTTACCAGCCAGAATCCTTCCATGTATGAGAGCAACACTTTACAAGGAGGCTTGGAGTCAAGAAAATTAAATGGAAGAGTTGAGAATCTGGTTTGGGGTAGATGAAGTATTTACAGGCTTTTAAAAGATCATTTCCCTTTAGCCTTTTATTTTTAATAAATTTATTTATTTTTTATTTTATTTTTGGCTGCGTTGGGTCTACGTTGCTGCGTATGGGCTTTCTGTAGTTGCTGAGAGCAGGGGCTCCTCTTCATTGCAGTGCATGCACTTCTCATTGCGGTGGCTTCTCTTGTTCTGGAGCACAGGCTCTAGGCATGCAGGCTTCAGTAGTTGTGGCTCGAGGGCTCAACTGTTGTGGCTTGCGGGCTCTAGAGCACAGGCTCAGTAGTTGTGGCGTATGGGCTTAGTTGTTCCGCGGCATGTAGGATCTTCCTGGCCCAGAGATCGAACCCGTGTCCCCCACATTGGCAGGCAGATTCCCAACCACTGCGCCATCAGGGAAGCCCCTTGCTTTAGCTTTATCTGGAATTCAGCGCATTCCTCTCTGACCATCTTGTTCGGACTGCAAGCAACACGTGTTCCCTCCTATCAATGAACACGAAACTCTATACAGACTTAACCTTCTCTCTAATGGAACTCCCCTGAAGGCATTGATTCTCTGGTGCTATAGTCTGTATCATCATATTAAATGTACTCCAAGGCCATACAGGAAATTTCAGCTTGAGATGGGATCATTAATAAAACTGGTTTTGCAAATGCTTCCTCCTGTCGCTAACAGAAGACTTACATCCAGAATGTTCCAGTGAACCTAGTGAAACAGACCTAGGGCTTAGGATTTATAATTCCCTGGGAATCTGGGGCTGGACCCTGTGCTGTCTGTGAAGCAGGAGACAGTGGGTGGGAAGCCAGCATGTAGAGGCGGGAGGCAGCCTAGATTTTAAGGTTCCTTTCAACCTTCTTTATGCTTCATCAAGGGATTCTTATCCTCCTTCCATTTGAGCAGAAAATTTGCCTCACAGTTGCAAGGTAACATATATATATATATATATATACTATTCTGTGCACAGAAAATCTCTAATAGACATGACAATTTCAAGAAGGTGTATGTCTGGTTGTCCCCCATCTACTCAGAGTCTCAGTCATCCTGCAGGGAAGGATGCAAAGGAAATACGGGGAGATGTTTGGGCTTCCTTGGCTGTTCTGGATTCCGAAGGTCACGTATGACTTTATACATCTAGGTGGGTGGTCCTAGAAACAGGGTGGTTGGAAAAAAATTGCAAAGAAGATAGGTCCAGAAAAATGAGACAAAGAACCTAACTGGAGAAAAAAAGGAGAAGAATTTTAAAGCAAAGAGAAGGCAAAAAGGAATCACATGTAAATAATACAGATGAGGATGAATCAGAGAGTGATTTCCCAAATATAGGTGGCATCGGAAGAAAAATGTGGCCAAGAGAAGCGGTGGAAACTGAAAGAGAAGTGGGGGAGGGTGAGAGGAAGGGAGTGTGTAGAAGGCAGAGCACGGAAATACAGCAGGAAATACAGCTGTTTGTATTCCAGCCCACAGTGAGGAAATGAATAGCAACCTCTCTGCTGCTTCTCACCAGCCTGCACCCTACGCTGAGGCTTCTGTTCATTCATTAGTTCCTCCATTGATGGAGCCTCGTCCCTCTTCTGACATGCTGAGTAACAGCCACTCACTGGAGAAGCGAGGCCAGGAGGGAGAGGGAGCAAATCCATGAATGAAAGTATGTTTTCTCAATGGGGCATGGTTTGCTACTGGCGCTTCTGTGAACGCTGAGGAGGGAAACTAAATTCAGGCTCATCCAATCTACAGCTGGACCTGCCAAGGCAGAAATAAACAGAGGATGCTTGTGAATACCAATAGCTACACACAATAAAGGAGGACAAAGAGTTAAGGAGCAGGAGGAATACATCAAATGGAAAAGAACTGCATGTAAATGAGAGAGATGGGAACGAATCAGTGACTCCCCAAATACAGGCTGGCATATGGCCAGGTAGGAAACTTCCAGATTATAAGCCTTCTCACTTAAAAATGGTAAGAATCACTGCTCTTAACCAACTGGGCAAATTCCTCCCTTAAATACATACTATCATGTAGTTCAGAGTATCTTAGGGATTAGAAAGGCTGAAAGACATGGGGGCAATTTTGCATTCACTTTATTTAATCATTGAAATGTACTATTTCAGTATATCCATATTTATAAGTGTTTTGTTTTATGTTTGCAGAAAGAAATCTGCCCCACAAAATCTTCCTGGCTGTATTATTCTGATCTCACCAACTTGAACTGAACACAACTCCATAGGCATCAATAAACTGTAGAAGAGAAATCTGATTTTCAGTACAAGTAGAAAATAGAAAAGGAGGAAAGGAGTATTTCTTAGGGAAATCTGCTATTGAAAATGCCTTTAGGGCTTCCCAGGTGATGCAGTGGTTAAGAATCTGCCTGCCAATGCAGGGGACACGGGTTCGAGCCCTGGTCCGGGAAGATCCCACATGCCGCAGAGCAAATAAGCCCGTGCACCACAACTACTAAGCCTGTGCTCTAGAGCCCACAAGCCACAACTACTGAGCCCATGTGCCATAGCTATTGAAGCCTGCGTGCCTAGAGCCTGTGCTCCACAACAAGAGAAGCCACTGCAATGAGAAGCCCTCGCACCGCAATGAAGAACAGGCCCCACTCTCTGCAACTAGACAAGGCCCGCGCACAGCAACAAAGACCCAATGCAGCCAATAAATAAATAAATAAAAATTAAAAAAAAAAACCCAAACCAGAAAATGCCTTTAAACAAACACTTTTTTTCTTTGGTGATTGTCCTCTGTAAAGTCATTCTTAGTGGTGTTTAAAAAAATGCAAACATGGACATAGAGATGATCATACTAAGTGAAGTAAGTCAAAGAAAGACAGATATTATACACTATCACTTATATGTGGAATCTAAAAAAGAGATACAAATGAAATAATTTACAAAACAGAAACAGACTCACAGACATAGAAAACAAACTTATGGTTACCAAAGGGGAGAGTGGGGGGAAGGATAAATTAGGAGTTTGGGATTAACAGATACGCAATAGTATATATAAAATAGATAAACAACAAGGTCCTACTGTGTAGCACAGGGAACTACATTCAATATCTTGTAATAACCTGTAACGGAAAAGAATCTGAAAAAGAATATACATAGGGAGAGATAGGAATAAGAAAGAGAAGAATGAATCAGTGACTCCCCAAATACAGGCTGGCATATGGCCAGGTAGGAAACTAACACAACACTGTAAATCAACTATACACCTGAAACTAACACAACATTGTAAATCAACTATACTTCAATTTTTTTAAATGCAAATAACTTTAAAATGCCACCTTACGGTGGAGAAGCATATGGTAGAGCAGAGAAGCTTCTGCTCTCCAAACCCCCAAATGGCTGAATTAATTTTCTTTGATGTACTGATACAAAGAAGAGGTTGGGAACAGCTAAAGCAAATAGAAATGGGATAAAGCAGACAAACAACGCTGGCTGTTCTAAAGTCTTCCCCAGGCACCAATCAATTGGGTGGCTGAGAAGTGGAGATGAATCCCAGCCCTGCACCAGGACCAAGGCACATCTGCAGATAAGCCTGTTTGTGACTGGTTCACCTGTACAACCAAGTTCATTTTCTAAATTGAAACAAATCAGAATGCATAAGCTGTCATCCTCATGCATTGCTGCCTTGGCTGTTGGATCTAACAGAACTGACTGTGCTTGAAAAGAACTTGCAGGTTCTGTGTCACCTGATTCTTTAAAAAAAAAAAAATCATTACAGTTGGGAGTTCTTAAAAAAAAAAACTGGTATTTGAGTCATAGCAATCTTCAGGCAACACATTAGCCCACTAAAATTTAAGAGAAAAATAACATTTACTGAAATAGAACTGGTCCATGGCCTATTTAGTGGGCACATAATAGCTCTGACCCTGAGAGAAGCTTCTGGAGCATCCCTAAGTTTTAGAAGACTGGTTTTGCAAAATCCAAGGTACCATGGACAAATAAGTGTGGCAAGTGTTGCATGCTACAACTCCCTTTTGGAGATTCACAATGTTACTGTTATTCTGCAATAACAAAATCTGTTAAAATCTGTATAACCTGGTGTTTCTCTTACTTAACTGGCTATGTGATAGTTATAAGTGATTCTAGACTGTTTCCATCTAAGCTCCCTTGATCCTGGAAGACTTTTGAACTTGGTCGTCCTGACTCTATGACACTAGCCTCATGCCATGACCCATGCCTCCAGTGACTTCACCACCTTCTCTGGGATGGTGGCCTGTACCTTGCTCATCAGTGCCCCCAGCTGGAGGACTGTTTCTATGGCCTGGTCCCTAACAGGTCCCGGCACTTATGGCTCCATTTCTAAAAAGGGATACTTCCTTTGCCCTCCCCCTGCCAATTACATATGGCCCTGGATTCTCAGGGTTAATTGTGATACAGAGATAAAAGTTATTTTCTAATCACCTAACTCCCGTCACTATCCCATCTCCATGATGCCAGAGAAGGAATATTTAGGGACCTTCATTCTATTTTAGCTTACATAGTAGCTGAGATGGCCAGATTGTCTTCTAATTTCCTTCCAAACAAGACCAATCCTAGAGCTCAGGTAAAATAGTGTATCTGCCCTAGACTTGTAACTATTTCCTACTTATGTAATTTAGGGGTTTCTACTACCCTCGGTTGGGACTCAGTGGAAGGTGGAGGAGGGGGAGCTTAAGGAGAACAAGAGGGCTTGAGAGGAATGGAGGTCGGTCTGTACACAACAGCACCCATCGGCTCTTTCAATTATCGGGGAAGCTCATGAGGTCAAGATTGGAAGTGAAATTCCTATCCAGGACAGTTAGCTGCTTTCAGGAAAACACTTCAATCTCCTAGTGCCACTCCTGGGAAGATAACCCGAGTTCCTCTTGGGGGACCAACGACCCAGTCGTGAGCAGCCAGACTCTCTTCCCCGGCTGGGCTGACCCATCTCTCATTGTGGCTCAGTACTGTTTGAGGCTCTCATGCAAGAGTCATTTCCTAATCCCTGGTCTCTTACAGTTGACTTTTTCTACCTCTTTCAACTAAATAATTAAAATGTTGGGCACTGGACAGTCCACTACTATCTTTGGGGAATGGCCAGCCTCTCGAACTAACAGAAAGGTGCTTTCCATTTGTCATCACCTCTTCTGCGGATTCTTATTAAAAGATGTTTTGGTGGAGTGGGTGGTCACGGTAGCAACATATATACAGCAATTGTATATTCTAGGTCACTGTTATCGACTTATTATAGCTTGGAGTTTTCAATTTCTTACAAATGAGAAGAAAAGCCTTTTTTCCCTCCTTCATTACTACCGAGGTTGAATTGATGCTGCTGAGCTATGTTCATACTCCAGTGAGGCCTTTTTTTAGCCCTAGAAAAACAAAATCGGCGACTTTGGAAAGCAGCCAGTCTCCTCGGGCACCTTCCTCTGTGACTTTATAAACTTCAGAAGAACCGGCAGGTTTTGAAGAACTGGTTAGATGATCTGTCCTCTGGAAAATTGCCGTTATGTTGTTCTTTGTTTACAGTATAATTAGAATTTTTTTTTCCTATAACTGAGCTAAAGATATTTTTTTCCACTTCTAGGGCAAATGGCATTTCCACACAATCCTAAACACACACAGTCACTCACAGTGATGAAAAAGCTTTTACGTCTTAATAACTGTGATAATACCGAAGCCCTAGATGACCCTAAAGAGAAAGTTCTCTTAGCTGGATTTTCTCACAAATGAGGGCAGCGTGAGGTCTCAGTAATAGGCTGGACAGTCAGAAATAAGACCCAGGGGATCCCCAGGAATAGACATACATTGCTCTGGACAAATCCTATGAGAAGAGACACCTGTCTGGAGTATTATTAAGAGCCTGTCTGCCTCCTTGAGGGAGGGTGGAGCGTGGTGATCCCAGATGGGAATTTGGCTTTGGGGAAGTTTTGCTTTGGGGCACAGACAGGAAATATGGGGCTTCGAATGACATCAAGAAGAGGTATTTTGGATTAAAGGATCAAGGGATAAAAAGCACAGTGAAAAAGCATTTAAAACAGGAAAAAAGATGAAGACAATTGAAAGCATCTGTCCTAAGTCCTGGGAGCAGACCCTGTAGTCAGAGAGAAGAGTGGGCTCTTCCTCCCGGGCAGAGAGCGTGAGAACACGACTGAGTCCTAGTGAGGGGGAGGGAGTCAGCTTCAAAACGAACACTGCGGGCCTGAAAATGTGCACCTACAGCCAGAGAGAAAAAAAAACCCAGAGGTCCTCACTGGGGAGATGGAAAGAAAAGCTGTGCTATATTTGGGATGGAAAATAAAAGTGACTAGCCGGGAACAATGTTGCTTCCTTGTGGAGAATTAAATCCAGACCTTGCCCTGACACTCAAAGCTACCATGACCTGGCCTCCACGTATGTGGGCAGCCTGCATCCAGCAACATCACCTGCCCACTGAGCCTGGAATCACCACACAGTGGACTGAATGTCTGTGCCCCTCATTCATGTGTTGAACCCTAACCCCCAAACGTGATGGCATTTAGATTTGGGGGCTTTGGCAGGTAATGAGGTTTAGATGAGCTCATGAGGGTGGGGCGCTCACAATGGGATTAGTGCTCTTATAAGAAGAGACCAGAGAGCTTGCTTTCACTCTCTTTCTGCATGTGAGGACACAGCAAGAAGACTGTCAGCAAACCTGGAAGAGAGCTCTCATCAGGAAATGAACCAGCTGACTGTGAACTTCCCAGACTCCAGGACTGTGAAAAATAAACGTCTGTTGTTTAAGCCACCCAGTTCATGGTGCTTTGTGGTGCAGCCCAAGCACCCTAAGACAGAGCGAGTGTCTGCAGGTGGGAGTTTTACTCTCCCCAAGGTCCAGCTCAAACCCCACCTGCTCCAAGAAATCTTCCCACAATTCTCCCAGGCAGAATTTCTCTCTCCTTTGCACAATCCTCTGTTTGCACTTCAACTGTAACACATAGCACTGGTCTTCCTTGAAATACTGACAGCTATGTATTCATCTGCAATCACTTTATTTTCCCCTACTCCTTCCCATTCAGCCCACTTCACTACCTGTGCCAATCCTAACTGAGGCAGGAAGTACTTACATTGTTCTGACATGTCACGTGATTGGCCCCAACATTAATGGGGCATGTCAACTGCAGGACAGTTTCCTGGGTTATACGATTCTCTCTCCTCCCTTTCCCTTGGCCTACTGATGTGCCCCTATTCTTATAACCTGATTTTTGTACATTAGTCTCTCAGACCAGTTCTGACCCACTGCCACCCCTCCCGTCACATGCTTGCCAGATAAAACATAAAATGAGCCCTCTTTTAGTATAGTAAAGCCCATGCTATATTTGAGACATACTTATACTAAAAATTACTTGCTGATAATCTGAAAATTCAAACTTAACTGGACATTCTGTATTTTTACTTGCTGAAGCTGACAACCTTATCACCCCAGCATCTCAGGTCCAAGTAACCTATGTAAGAGGGCTGTGTCCTATTCTTGCCTGCACATCTTCTTGAGGACTACAGTCCTGTCTCTGAAGTTCATGGCCCCAGTCCAGGGACCAGGGCCTTCCCTTTCACATTGCAATTGCTTGTCTGGCTGGATTCCCAGGGCTGTTTATTCTGCCCTCTGGTCTGAACCTCTGCTGTTAGCCCAGCTCAGAGCTCATCCAAGTCTGAGTGCCAGCCTGTCCCTTGAGCTGTGTCATGGCCTGTCCCATCTTGTCTCCAGAAAACTCCGTGACTTGCAGGTGACTCCCAGGTTTTGACTGGAATGTCTATTTCACCAGATTGTGACTTCCCAAAGGGCAGGGATTATTGCTTAATGAAGCTTAGCATCTAGCATGATGCTTTACATGTTGTTGGTGCTCAATAATAAATTACTGTTAACCTGAAAGTGAAAGATGGTGTTATGGGTTGAATTGCATCCCCCCTAAATATATGTTGAAGTCCTAACCCCAGTTCCTCAGAATGTGATCTTATTGGGAATTGGGGGTAGTTGCAGGTGTACCTAGTTAACATGAGGTCAAACTGGCATAAAGCAGGTCCTTAATCCAATATGACTGATGTCCTTATAAGAAGAAGAGAGAGACACAGTGAAGAGGATGCCATGTGAACACACAGACACACACAGAAGGAAGACAGCTATGTGAAAACGGAGGCAGAGATTGGAGTGGTGCTTCCACAAGCCAAGGAATGCCAGAGGCCACCAGAAGCTAGAAAGAGGCAAAGAAGAATTCCTTTCCTACCGGTTGCAGAGGGACCATTGCCCCGCCAACAACTTGATTCAGACTTCTAGCCTCTGTAAGTATAAGACAATAAATTCCTGTTGTTTTAAGCCACCCAATTTGTGATACTTTGTTATGGCAGCTCTAGGAAACTACCTCAAGGATTGTATTAGGGAGGCATTTAACCAAAAAAATGAGGGCCCAGAAGAAATCAATAATAAATATATGAGAGTCTGAAGGGGCTGAGTATGAGACTATACAACTCTAACTTCTTCACGTTTTGTCTCCATGTTTCCTCAAACAGATGAAATTTGTGTTCCTTTAAAAGTCTGAACTGTATGATGAGAACTGCAGGAGTACCGTGGGGCAGAGGCTGGGCAAAAGTAAAGGGTACGAGTCCCTCGGACATCCTCCGCGGCCTGCACAGAGGTGGGCAGAAGAGGCCAAGGTCCACGGTGATGGAGACTGGAGGGAAAGGCTTCTACGGGGGGGTGCGTCCCTGTGGGGATGGCTTTGTCAGGAACCATGGTTGCCATTCTGCTGCCTTCTGTTTTCGGAACCTCTGTACTTTTAATACATACTCTTAAAAAATGAACACAATATTGCTAAACATTTTTTCAGACTTCATTTCTCTGCTAATCACCCCTACATTTCACAGTCGTGTCATGAATTTATGGAGAACACGTGCTATCAGTTTTGGGTCAAGTCAAGGTGACCCCATTCTAAGGCAGAAAATAACTGCCTTTGCATAGTTATAGAGACAAGAACTCTCTTGGCCACGCAACTAGGGATTGCATCTCAAATGAAAAGTCCACGCACAAGCTTTTGGAGACGTGGGAAGTGGGGTAACATCAGCTATCAATAAAATCAAATAAATCCTAGACAATTAGTACTGTCCAGTCTAATGAGCCTAGTCTGTGTTGAGGGGCACCAAGATATATTCCCTTTTATTCATCCACAGAACTTCCATTTTAATGATGGCAGCTTCCAGCACTGTATGACATAGAATAATAACAACGAACATTTATTGAGGGTTTACCATGCACCAAGGACTAGGCTGAGATTTCATGTGGATTATCTGGTATTATCTTCATATCACCCTCAGGAGATAGTTACTGTATTTTCCCCTCTTACAGATGGGGAAATGGAGGCTTAAAAGGAATTAATCTGCACAACTGTCAATGGAGGCAGGATTCCAAAGATTCCAAAGTCTTCCTCTTGAAGACTATGCGATTAATGGGGCTAGGGAGTGCAGGCAGTGGGGAACCACTGAACTGCCTGTAATTTATAGGCTATTTATAATGGTAACAGTTTTCCATACATTAGATCAGGGGTTGATAAACTATAGGCTGGACACCAAATGCAGCCTGCTGCCTGGGTAAATACAACCATCTCTACATATTATCTCTGGCTGCTTTCTCAGAGACAGAGACTGGCCCACAGAGCAGAAACTATTTACTATATGACCCTTTACAGAAAAAGTCTTCTGACTCCTGTGTTCGATCACTGAATCCTTCTACTAATAGCTCTATGAAAAAAGGGATTATCCCAGTTTTAGAGATGAAGAAGCTTAGGTTCACAGAACTTAAGATTCTTGCTCTAGGACAGTGTTTCTCTGACTTCTAAATTGTAAAAACTGTATTTTGCCATAGAACTGCTTTTTCTCCCCCCAAAATAGGGACATTGGGAACTGTGCTATATATATTCCTTCATTTCAAGAAAAGACATTTTAATACCCAAGAATGAGGGTTCTAATTATTAACAGTCCTTTAAGTGGAATAAATTTAATTTTATGAAAAACTTTCTTTTTTTCATTTTGCAAAGGACGGATGAGAACACAGTCACGGACCAGCATGAGTTCAAGAACCAGCAGTTGGGGGTCACTTGCTTAATAACTTTAGCTAGTAAGAGCCAGAGGATATTTAGGCCTACCTGACTCCAAAGCAGGTGACACTTTTGTATCTATTGGGAATCCATCTACCTTTGACCCATGCACTCCTTCTGTCATTCAATAACTACTTATCGAGAATCTACTGTGTGTCACGTATGTACCATGCTTGTGCCAATGACATGATGAACCGTTTTTCTTCATGTCCTTCTCACCATCTCTCTTTCCTTTGGCTGTTTTGATTACAACTAAAAACTCAACTCCATCACAGCTCGGTTAACCATTTTCTTCTTGTGACAGTTTGACCTGTTTGCCGTCGAAGAAAATGATCCAAATGAAAATACCACAACACAATGACATCATAGACAATTTTTTTTTTAGTGTAAATAATAATGCTAGAGGCTCTTAGGACAGGAAGAAATTAAATGACTTTACCAAGCCTCTGAGACGGTCCAATCTGAGTAAAATAGTTTGAATGTACGTCTTTATCGTTTCAAGGTCTTTCTGTAAGGGAGCAGGTCCCAGATGATAAGGAAAAGTCCCACCTCTCATCGATGACTACCATTATCTCTTTAATATCACATTGCTAGAAACCATTCTGTTACAGTGAACTATCACAAGCAGAGCAGTCAAGCTATTTAAAAGTACAAGCAAAAGTTAATTATGTAAAGTGACTATGAAGGCATTTAAATTAACATTCATACTCTTGAACAAATGAGAACATTCAAATTATTGCATTATATATAACTATGTGATAGCCTACATTTAAATATTTCTGATTCTGAATTAGTCCTCTATTTTTTTTTTATTACATTGATACGATGAGAAGTACGAGGGAAGTTCCAATTCCTCCACTGATCTTAGGCTGAATATTTTTAAATGATTAAATGAAACTTACTGTGTATTCTGGTCCCCGAGGTTCATTTGGACAAGAGGGAAAAGAAAAAAGAGAGAGAAAATGATGATTTAGACCACACTTATATGCAATATAAACCCACACAACTAACAAATATTGCTGAATTACAATTATTAAAAATGTGGTAAAGAAGCCTTCCAAGAATTAAACTTTCATAAATACTAACTGTCTCCCCGTTTGCTCTTGAAATTCTTTCATATGACACTTCTGCGGCTGGCTACATAAGGAGTGTAAGACAAGATTCAATTAGCCTATAGTTTTGTGGCTAATTAAAAACCAAAGAGTGGGCCTTAGAAAAGCAGAATTAAAGACTAATAATTCCAGTAGAGCATTTCTTTAACCAGAAAAGAAATCTTTTAAGTGGAAAAGCAGCTTTTAAAACCAATAAGAAGAGCCTGTTAGGATGATGTTGAAATGGGATCTTGAATTTGTGTGTGTTTGAGGGCAGGAAACAAATCTTCTAAATTTTTTGGTTGCAGTTTCTAGTTCAGTATCAACACTGAGTGTTATTATCACTCCACTACAAGTCAGAAAAAAAGTGATTTTCATATCATCCAGTTGCAAAGGAAGTGGTTTGGAGTAGAAAGACCCAACAGAAACTTTTATACAAATTATAGTCAAGTTTTGTTTTACAGGGAAGGGGAGTTGTTTGTAAAGCAAACAAGTCAAAGTAAACAACTTGTTTATGAACAAACCACACCACAACATTATTTGGGGATTACTGAGAAGAGGGGGAGAAATAAGGATAATGAAATCGCTAGAAATGTCACTAAAAAGAGCCTCCCTTTTCTTCTCCATATGCTATTTACTAAAGTCACTTTAAGAAGGAAGATGGAGTGGTTTAGCTTAACCCCCACAACCTCTTGCTAGGAAGAGTGCTGACCTAAAAGTATGGAGGCAAAGGGTCAGCAAGATATCAAGGGCTCCCACCAGTCCCTGCTTGGATAATCCACCCTCAATCAGGGAAATGTGAATCCTCCTATGTCCTTGCATGGATACAAGGTGTACAAGGACTTACCTGTAATCGTGTAGGGATAATAGTTCCACGCCTTCTCTGTAACATAAAATATTTTGGGAACAACAGCTCTAGCCCAGCTAGGCAGTTTGCTAAGAGGAAAGAAAGAAAGAAGAAAAGACAATTAGACTCTGTCCGGGCCTCACCCTGCTACCATATCTTTCTGGAGAAATTGACTGCTCGAGAAATCAGAGGACTTCTATTTCTGCTCTTCTCTCCGTAGCCACTCGGTCATCACCTCCCTGGCCTTCACCATAGCTAAGTCATCCTCGGTTCATATTTAGGACACGCATGTTTAGAAGGCAAGAGAGAGGCACAGAACAGATTGGTTCCCCAGAAGGAACCAACACTGCCAATACCTTGATTGGAGACTTCTGGCCTCCACCCTGGGAGAGGATAAATGTGTGTTGTCTAAAGCCACCCCAGTCTACAGCAATTTGTTGCTGCAGCCCCAGGAAACTAATGGAATGACAGAGTCATTCCTTTGGAACAGGGACCTGGGCAGCCATTTGCAGAAAACATTTTCAAAACAAGGAAAACCCAAGGGCACAGGTCCCAAGATCCTTGGTAAACCGAGGACTAATTAAGTTCTGCTTTTCTTTGTTCTGTTTTCCTTCTGAGGCAAACGCTACAGCTTACTGCAGGACCAGAGAATTCCTTTAAATATTACATTTAAATATATAGCATGTATATTTCTGAAGTATGTCTGCACGATTTTATTCCCCCCCAGCACTCTATCCTGGGGTTTTCTGTCTTTCCAGACGCTACCACTTTGTTTCCTTCCTATGCTGGTGCCTACAGCTAAGTGCCTGGGACGCCAACATCTAGCAGTACATCAGACCCAGAGCGATGACGCAGACTCTCTGCTCCTGAGGGCTGCAACTTGGCAATAAAGAACAACAAGAAGCAGTTGTGAATTGCAAGCTGATCTAGCTAGGGGAGGGGGGCATCAAGGTAAAAGGACCCCAAAGCCCCAATCCCACTTGGACATGGGGTTTAAATGACATCCAGAGCCAGTAAAATACTGTGCACCTTGTATGTCTTCCTAAATTGTTTCTCTTATTTCTGACAATATCCAGGCCTTGCTTTTTAAAAGACAAATATGTCTTTTTGATGGCCAGCCAGACCTAACCCAAAGATAGTACTGGGCTGTTTATCAGGGTTAAAACAAATGGGGAAATCAGAGGCCCTCCCAGGCCGGGTGAGTGTCAGACGAAGGCCACTGCTCTCAGGTGTGCGGTGAGGGGCGCATGGAGCGATGTACAATTCACAGAGCAATTCTTGCTGCTCTAACGCAGAATGGCTCACTCCCATAAAATCATCTCTGCAGTAACTGCTCATTTACCTTCCCTTCACTCCGCTCAGAAGGAAGGGGCTGCTTCCCAACAGGGGTTTTTACAGCTTTCGCCTAGGATGTATCCTTTCAGTCACTGAAGTTGGAGGGTAACTGGGGTCGACGTTGAGAGGGGGAACGTCGTGCTGGGCTGGCTTGTGGACAGCAGTGGCGAGCACAACGTCCCCCAGGTCCCTGCTGTTTGCCCCTACACTCCAGAGTGATATGCCAATGGGTCATACAGGGAGGTGTGGATTCTACTCATAGGCAAGTGGTCTTCCTGGGCTTTTAGTGGACTGAAACAGGATTGTGGAATCTCCCCAAAGTAAGCTAGGCATTGCTCAGCTTAGACAAAGTACTTATGTCTGCCTGTAAGTATTAGAGCCCTTTCTCCACTATTGTCTTGGGGAGGGGGGGGGGAGATGTTCTGTCTACACTGCACCCCTCCCCAGATTCACCAGCCTCCTCTTGATAGCACTTCTGGGCCCAAGTCCTCCATAACTCATTCCCTCTATCATTTAAAAAGCCTCCCTGCAGAACCACATTCCTAAGCAACAATCATTTTCTGGAAGGAAGATTACAAACACTGGCCATTTTCCATTCGTGTTGAGACTTGTCCTATCTGTAAATGGTCAGGATTCCAGACTCTAGAATCTTTATCTCAGCTCTTTCATCCATCAATGTCTGCAGGATATGCAGCTCTATAACCAAATACCTTTTCCAACAAGAGGCCCTAAAACACACATTTAGCCAAGATGGCCGATACTGAGAAATGGAATATTTCCTGCCGTCTCAGTAAACAAAGGATGTCACAGTCATCAGCACTTGCAGCCCCCCGGTGTGAGCTGGTGAGCCCTGAGGGAACTCAGGAAGGAAAGAACACCTGCCATCAGCAGCCATCAGACTGCAGCCACTCCCTATGGTGAGCCCTGAGGAGACTCAGGATGTGAAAATACAGGCTACTGGCCCCAGATAGCTGATGTGCACATCAAAGGAATGATTTCAGTGAGCCCAGACTCTTGCATCTTCCCATACATAGAAAAGTGCTAAATTTCTAAACGTGGGATACCTGTTTTTTTTTTTTTTTTTTAATTTACAATGATCTTTTGATGTTCCCGACTACCTGCCCTTTGTTGCAAAACTTCTACATAACCTGGCTCCCCCCATCGCCTCCTCGGAGCAGTGCTCTCAGGGTTACTTAAGATGCTGCCTCCCGGGCTTGAAGTCCTAAGAGTTCCTGCCAAATAAAACATAACTCTCCACTTTTAGGTTGTGAATAATTTTTTAAGTCCACAATACAATTTAATGTGACTCTTCTAAATAGTCTGGGAAGGAGGCCCTTCTGCTATAAGCCATTTACTAGGCCAGGCACAGGAGGCGTTGGAACAAACACCATGATAGGCCATTTAAATATTTCTAAGCCCAGTACAGACCTTCTCTTAGCCCCTGGCTTCTCCAGGGCACATCACTATTCAAATTGTTTTTGTCTGAGAAAGTAAAATTCATTTTTCCCTGCAGCAATGATTTATTAGGGCTGCAAAGGAAAATGGAATTAAATTAGACGCCACTGCTGCTGTCATTTTCATGATGTATACTGCCACACAGCCTACACTTCCAAGGAGAAGCCTGTCACTCAAACTCACTACCTGGCATTAAACAAGAACCTCTCTTCTGGAAAGGTGGCATGACTTGAATAACATCCTCTTGGTCCACTGGCTGAGACCAAACCTCCCAAGACCATCTCACCATGGCAAAGGCTTTAGAGACACTGAAGAAAAAGACAAAACTCTAAAACCTTTAAGGTTTTATGTGCTGACGTGGAATGCTACTGTGTTTCCCCAAAACCTTTGTCCATGCCTCCCAAAGACAGACTTTTCAAGTTTTTTTTTTTTCTTACTTCTTTACTTTACATGAAATAGAACATATCGATGACAGCCAGGTGGTCAACTTGTCCCAGGTTACATGGGACTGAAACAGGAGAGAAGGGGGCAGGGCACAACCTTTGAAAGAATGACATAGCCTGAAGACATGACATAAACTGATTAGAACCAAATGGGTGCAAGATGGTGGACAAGTGGACTTCCACTAGACCTTGAGCCTCAGTACATGCTCATTCTAACACATAAACAAGCTAAATGACACGCCCACAGGCACCATGACAGTTCCAAGGCCAACCATAAGGGTCAAAAAGCAGGTGGTGGCTCAATTCCTAGAAATCCCCACCCCTTCCCAAAATAGCTGGAATACTCCTCCCACTCATTAGCCTATAAAATTACCCACCCCTATAAAAACAACTGCATACCCTGGTGCCTTTCTCACCTTCTGAGATGGCCCACACTCTGTCTGTGGAATGTGTTTCTCTCTAAATAAATCCACTTCTTACCTATCACTTTGTCTGAATTCTTTCTGGGATAAGACATCAAGAGCTTCATTAAGTCCTGAAACCAGGTGTGTGATCTCAGTTGGAAGACCTTGGGTTTTGGTTGGGTTCGAGTCGCGGCTGTGTGGGTTCAAGTCCCAATCTGGGTTTAGGCTGGGTTCGAGTCCCGGCACGTGGGTTCAAGTCCCAATCTGCGGTGCACAATTTCAGGACTGTCCTGCCTTTAGCGCTGAAAAGTCCAGCATGCTAAATTCCTTGGTCCTGGGCAAAATGGGACAGTTGGTCATTCTAGAGCAGTGGTTCCCATTTCAATGGGAAAGGAGGGTGGAAGTTGATGACTATTGAATGACCATGAAGAGTCTTTCAAAATAGTGTGGAAATAAGCTCTTAGGTCAGAATCTCTGGCTCCAACAGTTCCTCTATGATCTGTTGCCTGCCACATGAGCTGTGGGCACTAAGCTCTTATTTGGGGGAAGATCTGGCAGAACAGGAAAAAGAAATGCAAAAGACCCAAGCCTCAGCAACAAGGTTCTACTGATGAGCTGGTAGGTAAAGTGACCAGCTGGTGGCTTTGCTTATCTAGTTAAACAGGATTCATGACTTAGGGAAGCTGTACCCTCTCCTACCCAGAGCCACTAGAAGCCAGGAGAGGTTGCCCTGGAAGGCAAGAGCCATGTAGAGGGAGAAACGTTCTCGCCGTGCAAATCAATTCAGGCATTAGGCGGAATCACCGTTAGAAACTGGCAACCCTCCCTGACTGGCAGCTGCCAGCACATCCTACCTAATCCAGCAGCCGTAGTGGAGAAGAACATGACACTTCGTGACTGATAAACAAGCCTAAAAATAGGCTCCATCTTTCCTCCAGTGCCCCTCTGCCCCCACCTGATTTCCTCGCCTCATGGCCTTCAGTGGGAGGGAATTGGAGGGATGCTAGGGATGAAGTGAAAATCAAAGGGGACAAAAGAAAAGGCCTACCCTCATATGATTCTGGAAGACAGGTCTTATTTAGAATTGCTATTCCAGGGTTTGGTCAGTATCTTGCCTCCTTTCCCTGGATGCCAGTTGAAACCAGGATTTTTGAAGGCAAGCCAAGAAATACCACTTATTTGGTTAACTGAACTGAATCAAAGGCCCAAGGACAACCACCAAATGTACTAATGTATTAGTACTAATGTAATGTTCTAAATGCATTAGGCAGCCACCCAAATGTACTGCACACAACAGTGTATCAGACACTATAGGAAGGGCCAGAGAATAGAGTAACCCCACAGTCCTGGCAGATAAGAGGCAAGTACTAAAAGGATAAATGGCATTTGAAAAAGACATTATGCTCAATTTAAAAATGGGCAAAGGATTTCAATAGACACGTCTCTGAAGAAGACATACAAATGGCCCATGAGCATAGGAAAAGATGCTCAATATCATTAGTCATTAGGGAAATGCCAATCAAAACCCAAACAAGATACCACTTCACACCCACGAGGATGGCTGTAAGACGGACAATAAAAAGTAGTGGTGATTATGTAGAGAAACTGGAACTCTCAGACATTGCTGGAGGGAGTGTAAAATGGTGCAGTCGCTTTGGAAAACAGTCTGGAAGTTCCTCTCCCCACCCACTAGTAGCCTGGCTCAGCCTGGGAACTCAATTTGATGCTTACGTTTGGAATTTTATTTCTTCATGTCATTTCATCATTTCATTTCATTTCATTTCATTTCATTTCATTTATTTTTTTGGCCGTGGCTTGCAGGATCTCAGTTCTCCAAGCAGGGCTTGAACTCGGGCCACACAGCAGTGAAAGCCTGGAATCCTAACCACTAGGCAACCAGGGAACTCCCTATGTTTGGAATTTTAGAACAAATGATAGAAAGAAAAAAATGGGCAGTTCTGGCCCCCCACAGCAGCCATGATGGTAATGGCAGAATGAAAGGTCAGTTTCACTTAACGGTGGTTGTCATCATTGGTGCTCTTGGCCTCTTGGAGCTGCCCTGATAGCTGTCCATTCTTGAGCTTCCAGATAATTCTGTGGACTACTAACATCCTTCCACGAAATGTCCTTTCTGGTCCAGACAGACTCAGAGCGGAGGCCCTGATGACACAGGCAGTGAGTACTTCCAGTGCCCCAAAGAGTTGCTCTGGGTAATAAGTCAATAAAGCAGTTTCTGAATGAGATCTGTCTTCCCATACAGACAGACGTATGGAAGAGAATCCATTCCCTTTGTCAACTTGTGAATTCAGGTCCAAAGGACGTTGATATTTCTCTAAGTTATTTACTTATTTACTTATTTATTTATCTGCACTTAGTTACCCGATCGGGGATCAAACCCGTGCCCCCTGCATTGGAAGTGCGGAGTTTTAACCACTGGGCCGCCAGGGAAGTCCCTCTGCGTAAGTTATTAAGTGGGCACTGGAACATCCTAGCTACTTCCAGTCCTACTCTCAGGACCCACTTCCTTGTGGTCAGTGAAGGGGTTCACAACATGCTACAGCTACATCAGGATTACTTTGAGCTGAAGACATTTGAGAATCCAACAGTTGCAGGAAGACACTTTTTCTGAACTCCCCTTATCTGCATAAAAACAGAACCTCCCAAAAGAATTCAACTGTCATAAATCCCCCTTCCAGAGTTTCACAACCAGAGAAGATTGACTCCTATCACCAGAGACAAGAAGTAAGCACCAGGATAAGAAATCGCCTAAAGAGACATTGTCACAAAACTATCTTATCTCACATCTGTTCTCCTAAGGCCTCATTTATTTTTCATTTAAGACATTTGTTTTCTGATAAGTCCCTTTTCTCTCCCTCCTCTACTAAAATGGCATATAAGCCCCAAATTCTAACCACCCCTTTCAGTCATATTTTTCTGGATGTTCTTGCCTATGTACCTGAATAAAAACTTGTCTTTTCTCTTGTTAATCTGTCAGTTTCAGTTTAATTCGCGGGAGCTGAATCACCAATACTAAGTGGGTTGAAGAAAAGTTTTTCCTCCTTGACACCACTCATAAGAGGGACAGATGAACTTACAAATAATGAAATCAGTTGACCTAGGACCCTACTTCAATCAGAATACAAGAACTATGTCTTTTATTCTAAATTTTATTTATTTATTTATTGGCTGCATTGGGTGTTGCTGCGCACAGGCTTTCTCTAGTTGCAGAGAGCGGGGGCTACTCTTTGTTGTGATGCATGGGCTTCTTATTGCGGTGGCTTCTCTCATTGCAGAGCTCAGGCTCTAGGCACGCGGGCTTCAGTAGTTGTGGCATGTGGACTCAACAGTTGTGGCTTGCAGGCTCTAGAGTGTAGGCTCAGTAGTTGTGGCACACGGGCTTAGTAGCTCTGCAGCATGTGGGATCTTCCCGGACCAGGGCTCAAACCCATGTCCCTTGCATTGACAGGTGGATTCTTAACCACTGCACCACCAGGGAAGCCAAAGAATTATGTCTTAATTATTAAGAGATTCCCTCCAACACCAGAACAATTTGTTACACATTGTCAATTTCAATAAACACTCATTTAATGAACTACGATTACAAAGCGCCCTCGCCAACATGGCAGTCCCATGGCCTGTGCATGCAGGACATGGGTTAACTTGAGGTGGGTTAACTCTAGTTTATAACTACAAAGTAGTGGGTCTGGTTTAGTTTTATGATTATGAAAATACTTATTACTTTATAGTTATGTCACATATCAATTTTTTCTTCCTCTCTTACTAAACCATAATCTCCCTGGTTCTGAGATTAAATGATGGACTTACTTTAGATTTGTGCAAAAGGAGCTAAAAGTACTTTTTCTGTCCCTCTCTGGTTACTCATTTACGTGTGCTGGAGGAGAGTCGAGATAATGTCTGAAACAGACTTTAAGCATAGAAAATTAGGGTTGAAAAGAGTCTGAAAGGTTGTCCATTTTAACCACCTACTTGCTGTCTGAATCTGCTTGAGGACAGCCTGACAAGTGAGTGCACCCCCAGCAACAGCATAATTGACTATAAGTCACCCTACTATGCTCTCTGATGGCTCAAATAGATTTCTTCCTTAAACTGAGCCTATATCTTTCTCCTGGCATTCTCACCCATTGGTCTTAGTCTAATTGGTCCTCTTGAGGTCATCTGGAATGCATATGCCTAATCCTTCTCCCACCTCATCACACCATTATACACCCCAGTCTAGTTTTTCTAGGTTAAATGTCCTTGGTTTCTTCCAATATTCTTCATATCACTTAGGCTTCTAATCCTAAGATTCATATGAATAATGTTGAAAAAAGTTCAGTGAGTAGGAGAGACTCACTCTGCTAGACATCAAGACTCTTTATAAAACTATAGTAATTAGAAAATATTAGGATTATATTCTCAAATTCTATTTAAAAACAACCCAGTTGGCATTTTAATTAGATTTGCCTTAATTTATAATTGATTTGGGAACTGATGGCAAGTTTATTACATAACCTTTCCCATCCATGAATATTCTCATTTGTCTAGGGTTTTAAAAACATCCTCTGGTAATTTTTATATTTTCCTCCAAAAAGAGTTTGCATATCTTATGGATTCTTTATTGGGTAACTTTAAGTTTCCTTTCCTCTTGTAAATGGAATTTTTTAAAGTTATTTTTTTGATTTATTGTTCCTGTTGCATAATAGTGCTACTGATTTTTGTATTATGAATTTTATACCCAGCAATCTTGTCAAATTCTCATATTGATGTTAACAGTCAGACATAAATCTGATCAGGTCATGAATTATTATTATTATACTCTGAGGTATTTGATTTGTTAAAGTTTCATATAGGATTTTCATGTGTATGTTCTTAACTGAAATTGGTCTATAAGCTTCCCTTTTGTACTGTTATTATTCAATTTTGTTATCAAGATTTACGTGGTAGGCACTATTAGTTGCCTTCTGAGCCATCACCATGTATTTCTCACCCCCTTTCTTAGAAGCAGATGATGGCTCTCTTGAGCATCTTTCGCTTTTTAATCAGGGAGGAAAATCTCACATCTCATTGGCTGGAACTAGGTCACATGCAATCCCTAGCTGCAAAGGTGGTTGAGAAAGTAAGTACCTGACATTTTCAACCCATGAAATACTTGGAAATTTCTACATTTCTAAGTGATGATGGAGTTCATTTATTGTTGTTACCAATTTTTTATTGTCATGCTTTGTAATCAGCCAACAGAATCTACATGATATTGATTTTCTGGTATTTGAGACTGATTTCTGGCTTACTTTGTAGTCAGTTTTTATACACTTTCATGTGTGTTTGAAAGGAATGTTGGTTCCAGGGCCTATTAATATCCACTAGATCAAGTTTGTAATTCTGTCGTTTACATCTTCTCTACGTTTGTTAAACTGTTTGTCTACTTGATCTATCAGTTTATTAAACAAGTAGATTAAAATCTCCCACTATAACTTTAGGCCTCTTGTGATTTTGTCAGTGTTGCCATATCTTTGTTGAGCTAGGTTCAGGTTTAGGATTTAACACAAATTGTTACTGTGATCACTGATACCTTTCAATTTATTATCTGGCAAACAAAATTTATGTTTTCTATTTACCATGCTTTTTGTAGCCTTCTCTTTGTTCTTCTTCTGCCTTCTATTGGATTGACCAAGTTTCCTCTTGGAAGTTACATATTATTTTTTTAATTAATTTATTTATTTATTGGCTACATTGGGTCTTCATTGCTGCACACAGGCTTTCTCTAGTTACGGCGAGTGGGGGCTACTCTTCATCGTGGTGCACAGGCTCCTCATTGTGGTGGCTTCTCTTGTTGTAGAGTATGGGCTCTAGGCATCTGGGCTTCAGTACTTGCAGCACATGGGCTCAGTAGTTGTGGCTCACGGGCTTAGTTGCTCCGCAGCATGTGGGATCTTCCTGGACCAGGGATCGAACCTGTGTCCCCTGCATTGGTAGGCAGATTCTTAACCACTGCACCACCAGGGAAGTCCCAAGCTTTATATTATATTTCATCCTGTGTTTGTCATACAAGGTGGGGGGAGGGTCCATATTAATCTTTTTAGTTATTATTACTGGAAGTCCAGACATTCTATTTATAACAAATTTCCCTCTTACTAATTTAAAATAAATGGCATATATTTTGTATTCTCCTTTAAAATAAATGTCATATATATTGATAAGAAAACAGACATGACAGAGGCAGCTGGATACTTCTTGGTCTGTTTCAGGAAAAGTTATAAAATTTTCTAATTTCTTGAATTTGGTACATAGGGAACATTCCCCAGGCAATAACTTGGGAAAATGCAATCGTCTGCCAGGAAATGGAATTTTCTGTAGGTTTATATCTATTTCCTTGCACCCCCTCACACTTCTCTTTGCTCTACAGAGGTGATGGATGCTCAGTATTTGATTTACACACTTTGCACTAAGAATGCCAAAGCAGCATATTGAGAAACCTCTCTCTGTAAGGAAGCCATCCCCAGGAGCTCAGCTACTCCTGCAAATTAACAGCTGGCTGCAGGCTGAAGTGGTTCCAAACTCTGGGAATTCACAGCTACTAATAGACGAACAGGATCAATCTCATTTGCATTTCATCATGACTCAGGAATTCCCTGGTACTGCATCCCTAGGCAGATTAAAATGTGTTGGTTTAATCAGCCTAAGGCCATCAGTGTCAGGATATTGGCCTGAGAGATTTCCAAACACCCTAGTGACAGAACACAAACCCTCCCATCAAGAAGAAATAGTCCCCTTCAGCCTGCTGGAGGGTGGAGGTCATATGAGAATGTGGGAATCCAAATACGGCTCTTCTCAGAAACATGTGACTGTGGTCAAGGCACTGAGAAGGGAGAGTTCACAAGTGTCAATGGATAAACTGGGGACCCAATCCAGCTATTATGTTGGAAGTGCATCCTGAATAATGAGAAATGGACCAATAGGAGAGTCCATAGGTGGTGGTAAAGAGTATTCATGAAGATGATACCAAAGACCAGAATGGTCATATGCTGGTTCACTGAGATAGACAGTTACTTTCAAGAAAATATATCCCACATGGCATGTAACTACAAATGTTCTGACCCAGAAAAGTGAAAGGAAGAAAATGACCTGGTGGGGGGTGGGGGGGGTGTAAGGTAGGGAGAAGATCAGACAAGCCTCAACAATCAAGTATGTCATTAGTGATAAGAAGACAGAAGAGATTAAAGAATGTATTGTGCAAAACAGAAATGGCAGTCCTGATCAGCACTGGTTGATAATCCTTCAATCTTTACCGTCCAAAGGAGAGATGACAATCTCTACCTTGGGAAGGATGGGTCCACTTGAGAAATAGAAACCACCTGCATACTGCATATCACTTTGATCACAGGTGATCGTTGGTTTTGTTAATTCCCTTTGTGGACACCCAAGTGGTCACTTGGCAGGAAGTGGAAATCAAGACCCCGACGGCACACGGGCACCTTCAGCACTTACTTCTCTACAACTTACAGGCAAAGCCGCCTCTTTCCTACTGCTAACCCAGAACCAAGGGAGAAGACAAAGTCCTTTAATCCTTAAGATCAGATTTCATCTTAACATGCCGTGGCAGGGCGGGGAGAGGTAAGAGGAAAGCTCCTCCTGATGAAAATGCACTTGAGGACTATTTTGCAGAACACAGGGGATTCTGCTTTTGGAAGCAACTAGACTGGCAGTTTTGGAGGGTGGATGTACAGACTTTCCAAGTCACCTTTTTATCCCAGACAGTCACCACCTCTACCTGGGTCATGCTGTGGGGCTGGGTGGGAGGGGCTCCTGAGCAGGGAGGGAGCCGGGAGGCGGAGAGCCAGCTGCCAGGACTTACCTGTTGAGATACACTCGCTTCTCTGTGAACTGCCCGTTGCCATGGTGAGGGTCCTCAAAGGGCTCGTTCTGGACGACCTCTACCCCTTCTCCTCGGTCACTCTGTTCGTGGCTGTGCTTGCTGATCATGTACAGCTGTCCGATTTTGTACTACAAAACACACAGACACAGAGGGGTCAGCCCCAACGCTCGCCTTTGAAAACACCCCTCACCACCACGGCGCCTCAAGCAACTCACAGCATCAGCACTTTCTGCTGAGAAAAGAAAGCAGCACGTGGGCTTGATGTTACTTTTCCTCAGGAGAAGAAGGAGAACTAGTTGTGAGTAGAATGCAGAAACGGCCTGTTCCTGTGAACAGTCTGTCTCACCTTGGCGAATGTTCACCAGGGTGGCTGATGGTCTTCAAGGTTTGGCAGCTGATCAACCAACCCATGGGTAGCAGCAGGGAGGTGGGCGCGCTGGAGTCTCCCTTTCTACTCTGGCCCTACAGGGTTAAGTGGCGCTAAAATCCTAATTTGCTTGGCACAAGACAGGCTAAAGTTCGTTATTTCTGTCCCTTCTTTCTGCCTAATTAACTGCATAGCTGGGCACAAGAGGATTAGATGTCACCTTCTCTTCCATTGCCCCTCTCAAAGTGTTCAACCCTCCTGGAGGCCTCTGTCTCCTAGAACGGTGGTTCTCAAAGGTGGCTGGACAACCTCTAGATGCCCAGGCCCCACTATGAGTGGAAACTGTGGACCCACCTTTAGGCTGGCCCACCAGGAGGAAAATCTACAATATCTTTTCATTCCTTTCCATCCAATTCCACTAACAGTGAAGGGCCTTCCAGCCTGAAGTTCCAGAAGCCATATGTACTTACGGGAAAATGATAAAATAGAATAACATGTAATGTGAACACTTTCTTTGCCCTCTGCATTTTTGAGCTGTTCCATTCTCTTTATTGCCTCTCTGAAAACCCTGAGGCCAGCAGGCATCTCTTTACCCAGTGAACTTCCAAAGTGAGAAAACTAATTTGATGGAAGGGAAAAGAAGAAAGAGAGAGGAAGGAGGGAGTAAAACGACTTTTGCACCAAAGAAGTCTGCTCAGAATCAGCAGGCAGGGTGATGAGACTCTGCTGTGGTCCTTCCCGCAGATTTGGTGTGAAACACACACAGCGTCAGCATCACCAAGGCCCGAGGGATGGGGGAAGGGGCCTGAGTCTGCACAAGCTAATGATGCTCTGGGTTATTCCCAAAGACCCCAGGCCAGCAGGCATATAGGTCTCCTGTCTACGTGCATAAGAGAGAGAAATAGGTTTCAAATTAAGGGGGCAGGTGAAACGTACAAATCAACAGTGCAGTCAGTTCCAAAGCTGAGAGGACACACAGGTCCGAAGGTCCCTCTTTCGTTCTGAGGCAGGTGCTGGGAGGGGAGTGTGAAGAGAATGGGAAAGGCTCTGGTGTGAGGCCAGCCCGAGGGACCAGGCCCAGTAACCATGACAATGGGAACAGCAGCAGGCTGGCTCTTCTCAAAGGGCAGTGCTTCCTGTCTGTGCTTCCACACCCCTCCCCAGGAGCGCCTGCGTTTAAAATGCTTTAAATGTAACTGTGTGTGTGCGCTGAGGATAAGAGCAGGAAGAGGAGAGAGAAAATCAAAGATAAAATTTATTTTTAAATGAATTTTGGGATTAGAACCTTGCCTTGGCTTCCCCTTAGTAAGTCTTCTTTCCTTTGCTCATAAGGACTAACACTCTTTCAAGGAGGAAGACAGTGAGAAAAAGTTTACAGATTGGAGATCTGAGAGATACAGCTGTGAGATCAACACTCCCCTTTACGAGGATGGGCACACAAGCCTGCAGCAGGATGCCCAGCTGCCCGGGGGTGGAGGTTTAACTGGCAGTTGCTTTGTACTCAGCATTCAAAAAACTGTTTACTTACAATGGAATATTACTCTGCCATAAAAAGGAAGTGGGCTTCCCTGGTGGCACAGTGGTTAAGAATCCGCCTGCCAGTGTAGGGGACACAGGTTTGATCCCTGATCCGGGAAGATCCCACAGGCCGTGGAGCACCTAAGCCCGTGCGCCACGACTACTGAGCCTGTGCTCTAGAGCCCTCGAGCCACAACTATTGTGCCCATGTGCCACAACTACTGAAGTCCGCGTGCTTAGAGCCCATGCTCCACAAGAGAAGCCACCGCAATGAGGAGCCCGCATACCACAATGAAGAGTAGCCCCTGCTCACCACAACTAGAGAAAGCCCATGTGCAGCAATGAAGACCCAACACAGCCAATAAACAAATAAATTTATTTATTTAAAAAAAAAAAGGAAGGAAGTGCTGATATTGATATATTGCTTAATGGGTGTTACCAGTTGAATTGTGTTTCCCAAAATTCATATATAAGCCCCAGTACCTCAGAATGTGACCTTATTTGGAGATAGGGTCCTTACAGAGGTAATCAAATTAAAATGAGATCATTAGGATGAGCACTAATCCAACAGGACTGGTTTCCCTATGCAAAGGGGCAAGTTGGGGACTTCCCTGGTGGCGCAGTAGTTAAGAATCCACCTGCCAATGCAGGGGACATGAGTTCAAGCCCTGGTCTGGGAAGATCCCACATGCTACGGAGCAACTAAGCCCGTAAGCCACAACTATTGAGCCCACATGCCACAACTACTAAAGCCTGTGCGCCTAGAGCCCATGCTCCACAACGAGATGAGCCACCACAAGAAGCTCACGCACCGCAACGAAGAGTAGCCCCCACGCGCCGCAATTAGAGAAAGCCCGCACACAGCAACAAAGCCCCAAAGCAGCCAATAAATAAATAAATAAATAAATAAATAAATAACAAAAAAAGCCAAACCAAAAACAAAGGGGCAAGTTGGACATGGAGACACATAGGAAGAAGACGAGATGTGGCGATCCTTCCCTTCCAGCCTTCAGAAGGAAACAGCCCTGCCTGCTGACGTTTAACCTTTGACTTCCACCATCCACGGCTGTCTGTGAGCCCTTAATGGTTCTGGTTGGTTAAGCCACCCGTTCTGTGATGCATTGCTATGGCAGCCCGAGCAGACCAATACAGTGGGTACGGGGTTTCCTTCTGATGTGATGAGAGTGTTCTGGATCTGGATAGAGGTGGTGGTTGCACAACATTGTGAATGTACTAGACACCGCTGCATTGACTTTAAAATGGTTAATTTTGTGTTACGTGATTTCTGCCTTGTGGAAAGGGAATGTTGCCACCATTCCAGGAAACCAGGAATGTTTGCCCGCCATCGAGCCATCAGCCACTGTAGCCACTGCCCTCCCCCTTGATCCGCAATGGCGTGCCCTGAGGGGAATTCAGAATGGAGAAAAACACTTCTGTGCTTTGAATACTGGCCCTAGATAATTAAGATGCATATCTAAGGAATCATGTCAATGAGTGCAGACTCTTGCATCTTCCCATACATTACAAAAGCACTAAAACCATTACCTTGAGATGTCTGATTTTTGTGTAATCTTTTGATGTTCGACTACATGGTTCCCCCCGCCCCGGACAAAACTCCTATATATCCTGGCTCCTCCCTTACCTCTTTGGGCAGTTTCTCAGAGCTCTAGTTCTCAGAAAGCTCCCCAAATACAACTTAACTCACATCTTTTAGGTTGTGCATTTTTCTTAGGTTGAAAACCTCAATTTGTTTTTTTTTAAAAAGTGTTGACCCCACTTCTGAGGCAGATACCCTTAAGCCAAAATGCTGCCAAGGACTTTAGCTGGGGGGACACGCGTTGGCAGAAGAGGTGCCTATCCCTGGACTGTCTCTGGGAGCTCCAACTCACTCATGCATGAAAATGTGTGGGACCAAGGGCGACACATGACACAGAAAAGCCATTAGCCAGACACGAGTCAGCCTGGCTACGCTCAGCTCAAGTGCTTCCTGCCCCGCATTGAAAGGAAAGGGCCTAGGCAGCCAGAGGCTGATTCACCGGCAGCCAGAGGAGGGCCTGGCTGCCCAACCTCATTGATCATTCCGGTGGCTCCTGAATGAGCCATCGTAGGGCAGACACCAGCCTTAGCTCACTGAGATAGTGTCAGTCTGTGGGTGACCAACGGATGCTGGATGCAGTAATGTGGGTGACATTGTTGGGGGTGGCAGGACACTCAAGCCCAGACACTGAGATGGTCAAGGGCCCTGCAGCTATCACTTGTTTCATTCTCAAGCAAATCAGGCCTGTTCTCCTGGTTGTGGCCATCTGAGCTGCGCCATCCAGAAGCAGAGGTTTTAAACCACAACTTGACTCAAAGCACACGTACCCAGAAGTGTCTCAATTAAAGGGGACAGGGCAGGACAGAGAGTCCTTGAACCGTCTCAAAATCACCAGAGATACTCCTAAAAATGCTGAATCCGGGGCCATTCCAGCCCTTTCACATTCCCTCTGAGGTAGAGGAAAGTTGGGGATCTTACTCAAACACATGCTAAAAGCTGAGAACCACTGCGGCAGAGAGTGGGGAAGGCCTTCATTAGTACTTGCCAAGACCAAAATGTTCCATCTTTAGGGGCCTGTTTCTTCTTTCCTTCTGAACACTAAATTCTTGCAAAGCTCTATCCCTAATTTAGTGAGAATACCACATCACAGATGACCAACTCCAAACAAACTTGTATGTGAAATGAAGTCTGCAAAATCCATAGACGCAGAATGACTCTGAAGACATTGAAGCCAGAGAATCAATAACAGAATTGGTAATGATGATGCTGCTGGTGGTACAGTAAAGCTTAACTGATTGCCTGTCAGTGAGGCACCAATTAGGTGCTTTATATTCATTTCCAAGACTCACAATGACTCAGCCAGGTACTTATTTACAGATGAGGAAGCTGAGTCTCTAGAGACTTCCTCCTGCCATGTAGCTTTAAGGTGACAGGGCTGGGATCTGAACACCACAGGTCTGTACTCTTTTTTTTCTCCACCCAAGTTCAGCCCTTACTTCTCTAACAGGTGAACTGCTTTAATAAACCTAGACCTTACTATGATGAACAAAGAGGGATGGTTCGGAGCTACTGCCTTTGAACTTTGCTATTTCAGAAGATGAGGAACAAAAGCCTGATGTCATTGGAAAGATCAAAGTTGTTTAAACTGTGCTCACATATGGAATGGTGGAGCAATTATGCTCTAACTTTGTAAAATCTATTGTTATAATTCCAGAGTTTGGGGTAATCATCATTACAGGTAATCACGATTAGAGACAGCTCTGCGCTGCAGGGCTGAGCCTCTGTGTGAGCCGTCATCAGAAGAGCTACCCCAGATAATTATCTCCATAGTCAAAAAAAAAAAAAATCATAGATCTTTCCCACTTGTACACAGCGCTGCACATTGGATAGAGCTGCAGAACTTGAAGGAAGGCAGAGTTGCATAACATGCCTGGAAAAGCCAAGCAGTTTCATCACTTTGTACTTTTGCAAACTCTGTGACAGGACATGACCAAGGTACTTAATACAGTTCAGCCTCAAACCCTGATTTTTAGAAAAGGTGACCCCAAGTGAAAACTCCTGAGTATGGTATGGGATTATTAACTGACCACCACCAACACCTAAATATCATCCTTGCCGGAAGAAGTATTGGACCCAAAGTTTTAGGTTCAACAGAACCCCAAGCTATGACTGATTTTCACTTAACTGCCCCTTCTCTCAATTGCTGAGCTTCAGAGATCTCTGCAAGGCCAGGCTCCCATATTCCCCCTCACTAAAGAACATAAGGGAGTGTCATCTTTCTTCCAATCCCTCCCTTCCTGTCTCCTTTCTCATCCTCCATTAGTCCCAATACCATTTCCAAACACCATGACGTGAGAGGTGGGAACCACTGTTTTGCAATAAACATTACCCAGCCTGGATGGAGTTATTCCCTGATGCTATGACTCAGGACCTCAAAGCCCCAGATCAGGTATCAGAATTTATAACTACTTCCACCTCTACCATCAAAATGGATGGATGCCACATAATATGGTAGCCACGGAGAAATCCTGTCCCTCTGACTTAACCTGATATCATGTATGTTTCCATCTGTGAAATGTGCATGATTCCTGCCTCTCTCACTCTGGCTGTGTGGCGAGAGGAAAGAGCAGAAGGTGATACGAGCTGGCCTTCCTCAGAGTTTCCCACATTATTTGCATCACCCTTAATGTTTTTTTGGGCTTTCTTCCCCCCAGTCGTCTCCACTCTCAAATACATGGACCTCAAAGCACCGCGAAGCAATTGCCTCACGATGCACAAGGAGCCCCCTGAAGAGTGTCTGAAAGATAAAACAGCACCCAGGACTCCAGTGCATCGCAGTCTTCATGCCAAGTGGTACCAAAATTGTAATTACACTCAGGGAAGGGGATCTGATGAGGCCAGGTTTTAACAACCTCATCTCAGAAAACGAGAGGCTAGAGCCAGCTGTTTTCTAGAATCTCACAGCACAGCAGAGGCAGCGGGACAAATGCTCTGGTTTAGCAGTCAGCAAACTATGTGGCCCGGTGCCGTTTTTTTAAAATAAAGTTTTAATGGAACACAGCCATCCTCATTCATTCTGTGGCTGCTCTCACAATATCACAGCAGAACTGGGTAGTTTCAACAGATACCGTGTGGTTTGCAGAGCTGAAAATGTTTACTATCTGGCCTTTTCCAGAAGAAGGTTGCTGATCTCTGTCTAGTCCAGTGCTACTGGGTCCAGCACTAACCAGTGCTGTCCAGGATGGTGACCACTCACCACATGTAGCTTATGAGCATTGGAAATGTGGCCTGTGCGATAGAGGGGTTGAATTTTAAATTTTCTTTCCTTTTAATTAACTTAAATTTTAAAACTGATACTCCATTCAGCTATGAGAAAACTTTTACGTACGTGTGAGACACACATGATTCAGTAGACGTATATCTACTGTTTAAACTCAAAATTTCTATGAAATCTCAATTCTCATCAAGTACCTCCGATGAAATTTTAGTATCTGGCTTGAGATTGCTTATAAGTGTAAAATGCACACTTAGTAACAACAAAAAACTTAGTAACAACCACGAAAAAAGTAAAGCCCATTAATAATTTTTAAATTGATTGCATATTGAAATGATAGTATTTTAGAGATACAGGGTTAACTAAAATATATTCTTAAAAATAACTTCACCTGTTTTTTTGTTTTGTTTTGTTTTTTTTGTGTTTTTTTTTTGTCAAAATGGCCCTACCTGGCTGGAAACCTCTCTTTGGTAGGGCCAAGCTTTATTTCTCTTTATATTTTCAATTGTTCCTTGTGGTTTGCATTTGTGGATCACATATTTGTATTGGACGGTGCTGGTCTAAGCCCTAAACTTGACCATCAGGGATGGAGAGTGAGGCCATCAATCTACATCAAGACTTCAGAGGCTGGCTGATCACATCAAGGGTTTCCATGAGTTTCCAAGCTAGCGAGGTAGAGCACTGGTAATTAGGGACACATTTGGAGAAGCTCTCCCTTTCTGAGGACCGGCATTATCTGGACCTCTAGAGAGGTGATAATTTTTCACTGTGTGCTATGGTGGAAAGCACTGTGGTTTTGAAATTGAAAACCTGCAGCCAAAGTCCTGATTCTGTCTTTGATGAGTTTTGTACCTCTAGACAATTTGCTTAACTGAGCCACAGTTTCCTATCATTAAAACAGGACTAAGAAAACACCTCATTGGACATGGTGAGAATCAAGTGAGTGAAAAACTTACAAATTAATATGCTTCCTAAAATGTAAAACTGTATGCTTTAGCTATGGCTCTTTCTGTTTGGCAACACATCTGACTGGGAGGTGAAGATCTGTTTCAATTGTTTCCATTTTGCTACAGTTCTATAAAGGCTAAAAGAACAAGGCATCTGCCATACACCCCTAAAATGCAAGAATCAGGGAAAACCTGACCATCAGCCCAAGACCATCATTTCCTTCTGTAAAAACTGTATTAGACAGTAGTCAGATCAAACATTTCCCAAAATAGTATAAAAAGCTTGAGAACACCCACTTATATGACATCCCTAGAGTAGTCAAATTCACAGAGACAGAAAGTAGCATGGCATTTGCCAGCGGGGGTGGGGAGTTAGTGCTCAATAGGACAGAGTTTCAGTTTGGGATGATGAAAAAGTTCTGGGGATGGATGGATGGTGTTGCTGTTTGCATAACAATGTGAATGCACTCAATGCCACTGAACTGTACACTGAAAAATGGTTAGAATGGTAAACTTTATGAGATGTACATTTTATCACAATTCTTTAAAAAACCTGGAACATCATTTTTCCGTCGAGCGTGGCTTACTTACTTCAAGACTCAAGGTGGCCATCTACCAGTGCTTCTATTTTTACGATTATGAAAAAGTTTTTTTAGGACAGGGGCTTTTATAATTGATGGCTCTTCGGTTTGGAAGCTTATTTGACAGTGTCGAGTTGAGGGGACAGAACTATAAAATGATTTCCCCCAGAGACAATAGTGCATGAGATGTCCGACTCCTGCCACGCTCGGGGAGGTATCTGGCTCGCTCTGCCCTAAACTTAAATGTCTTTGACATTAGCATTCTGGAGGATTCCTGTTGCTGATGTTCCCAAGCAATGTGGTGCTAATTGTGACACTGATACAGACAAGGAACCCGACAGAAGGGAAAGAGTGATTAACCGAATAGAAACGCATTCTGATCCCGCCAACCTTAACGCGGGTCACTGAGAACACCAGCTCCTTACTGAACAGGACTGTCACAGTTCACAGCCCAGCTCCTCAGTTTGCATGGGAGCGACTCTACCACAAGCCCAATTCCACTTCCTTTTTTCTGTAGGGAAGGTATGGTGTATGTTTTTACCTCCAAGGCCTGGGTCTGATTTGCGCTCTGCAAAGATGTGGCTGACTAGCCCCATCAGTCTTTCTGGTTCTGTGATTCAAATGTCTAGATTTCTTCATGTAATCAAGAGAGGTTTAAAAAAAAGAAAAAAGTGTAAAGCTCTTTGGTGTTTAGTCAGCTCTCTCCCTGCCAGGTCAATAAAGCACGAAAACCAATATCCGATCCCACAAAGAAAATACAAACCTGCAGCTCATATTTCAGGATATCAGTGCATCATCACATATTTATCTTTTCTCCTGGATCTTTATAAGCAGCCCTCAGAGGTGCCTTGTTTATTACGTAATACCTATGTCATTATGCCAGGGTGCAGGAATGAAAAAGCTGATAAAAAGATTTAAGAAGGAGCTGGGTTATCGACATTTAATTCAAAAATCCCCCTTTTGTGGCAAACTAATATAAAAAGCATTGTACGCTGGTGCTTCACCCGTCCTAAGTTTTGGACTGAACTGAATAGAAATAGAGCAACTTAATGCCAAGGGAAGGGCTTGGGGTATGCTTCATGCTGGTGCAAGCAGAACTCTATGCCTGTGACTGTGCAAAACCGCAAACTGTTTGCAGTACACTCGGCCGTTCAGGAGCACATAATCCACTTGACCGAGTACAGAAGGGTGTAGTATACCAAAAGTAAGAGAGCACATTTTAACTTCTCCCTCCAACACTGACTCATCCTTAGGGGTGGTATTCTACCCCTGAGAACTCATCTGATGCACAAACTGAGAAACCAAAGTGATAACACACAGCACGTAGAGGCTACTTTATAAGCATCGGCTCAAGCAAGAGGTGTCATCCCCTGGTATTGATAAAAGAGAAACTGAACACGTTAGCCATTAGAGAGCAGCGTGAAAAACCACGAAGAGAGCAAAGACAGGAACTGCCAGAACTCAGTTCAAAATCACAAGGGTAGTCAGCTCTTAGGGCAGAACATGAGATTTCTCCAGATGATGGTTGGAGGACACTCTTGGTCCTAGAGAGTCCGATCCCTTCTGGTTCATGCACTGAACAGAGAAAACCAGGCTCCGTAGACACTGGAGGCAGAACAATGAACAAGGTCGACCTGGTCTCCGGCGAAGAGCAAGGTTTCCTGAGTTCCACCTCAAAGACACAAGGCTATGAGCTGAAGGAACTTGAGGCTGACATCAGAGCCATCAGACCATTTGCCAAGAAATGTGAAACCAACCGCAGCTCAAGTAAATGGAGAGGTTTGGTGACAGGGCTGACCTTTAGAAAGCAATCAAGGCTCTTGTATTTACTACGGAGCAGAAACCCACAGCCAATCACAAGACGAAAAGGGGAGAAAAGTAAGACCTTTCCTGGGAAATGTATCCTGTGCCGTCTCCTTGCCACAACCCCCCCCCCCCCCACCCCGTGTCAGGGCTCATCTCCTTAACCTTGGCCTCATAACCAGAGGTGTTTCTAGGAGAGAGGTCTGTCTTTATGGGGGTAACAGGCTCTCTCCAGAACTAGAAAAGCCCCTGTTTGTGAAGCCTATTGTACCTACCAATCCTCCAGGAAAATGACAGGCAGCATCAGGGGATACTGTTCTTCTGGTTAAAGCCAGAAATACACTTGTAGGAATGACAACAATTAGTTTTAGTGTCTTTGAGACACACTGAATGCAAAGAGAAGCACTTGCTGCTTCATATAGAACTGAACAATGAGAATTCTTATTGTTTTGGAAGAATTATTCAAGCCACTTCATGCCTAGAACAACAAGATCTCAGTAATATTTGAAGGTCACTGAACCCCTCTGCTTGCTTAAGTGCTAGCTGGCACGGCAAGTGGTTTCAGGGCTCTGCTAGCTAACTAGCAATGATGAGAGAGTTATGACCATGTTATATCTGTGGATCAAAGTTTGGAAAATTCCAGCTTCTGTCTTACCCCACTTTTGGAGGAGTGGCTCCAGGTTTCCCAGGCCTGCAGTGGTACCTGTAGCCCACAGGTAGCTGTAGGGTATGTGGCTGGCTGCAGGCAAGGCACCACTCTCCTAAGCAATAGCAGCCTATGGGCATTTCCTCCTTGGTGAAAAGAAGCAGATGACTGATGGAGAAAAGTATATGGTTGTCAACTTCTGCTCTCCTGAGACAGTTGATGAAGACAGGCAAAACAGAATAAACTAGGAATATTTCCAGGAATTGTTACATTTAAAAATCTATCTTTCTAAGATATGTGCACCCTGATGTCCATAGCACTGCTAGTCACAATAGGCAAAACATGGCAACAACCTAAATATCCACCGACAGATAAATGGATAAAGAAGATGTGGTGTGTACACACACACACACACACACACACACACACATGCACATGCACTGGAATACTACTCAGCCATAAAAGAGAATGAAATAATGCCATCTGCAGCAACATGGATGGACCTAGAGATGATCATACTAAGTGTAGTAAGTCAGAAAGAGAAAGACAAATATCATATGATATCGCTTATATGTGGAATCTAAAATATGACACAAATGAACTTATCTATGAAACAGAAACAGACTCACAGACATAGAGAACAGATTTGTGGCTGCCAAGGGGCATGAGGGGTGGGGAAGGGAGGACTGGGAGTTTGGGATTAGCAGACGCAAACTATCATATATAGAACGGATAAACGACAAGGCCTTGCTGTATAACACAGGGGACTATATTAATATCCTATAATAAACCGTAATGGAAAAGAATATGAAAAACAATATGTATACATATGTGTGTGTGTGTAACTGAATCACTTTGCTATACACCAGAAACTAACACATTATAAATCAACTATACTTCAATACAATTATGAATTAATTAATTAATTAATAACTTTCTGATGCATCTTGGACTTATTCTAATGACCTAGAGAGAGAGACCATCAGCTGGTACTTTTACGGCTGAGTGGTGGCCCTGTTCTTGCCCCATCAGCAGTTGGTAATCCTTCCATCTCTGTGTGTATCCTCCTAAGGGACACAACGCCATGATGAAATACAATGCACTGTATTTTCAAAGGGTGGGGAGAAAAAAGAACATAGAGACAATTGATGAACCAGGATGTTGTTCTTCACAGGAGTCTTTTTTCATTTTTTAATTGTGGTAAAATACACAACAAAATTTATCGTTTTAGCTATTTTTAACTGTACTATTCAGTGGCATTAAATACATTCACAAATGGTTGTGCAACGATCACCACCTAACGTTTCTGAACTTTTTTGTCATTTCAAAAAGAAACTCTAACCCCACTGGACAGCGATTCCCGTCCTCCCGCTAGTAACCTCTAATCTATTTCCCGTCTATGACTGTGTCTATTCTAGATACCTCATAGAAAAGAAATCACACAATCTGTGTCATTTTTTGACGGGCTTATTTCTCTTCTGCACAACGTTTTCAAGGTGCATCCATGATGTAGCATGTGTCAGAATTTCACTCCTTTTTTTTGTTTGTTTTTGTTTTTGTTTTTGTTTTTTTCGGGGTACACCAGGTTCAATCTGAAAAACATCCCATTGTATGTGTACACCACGGATGCTTATTCATTCATCTGCTGCTGGGTATCTGGGTTGCTTCCACCCTCTGGCTATTATCGTGACTAATGCTGCTATGAACATGGGTGTACAAGTATCTGTTTGAGTTCCTGCTTTCCATTCTTTTGAGTTCACACCTAATGTGGAATTGCTGGATCATACTATATTTAACTTTTTAAGGAACCACCGAACTGTTTTCCACAGCAGCTGCACCATTTTATTCCCAGCAGCAATGCACAAGGATGCCAGTTTCTCCACATCCTTGCCAACACTTGCTGCTTTCCGTTTTTTGTTTGTTTGTTCTTTAATAATAGCCATCCTAATGGGTGTGATGTGATCACATGATGTTTTAAAGTCAATGCCAATTTCTTTCTTGGATCTCACTGTCGTGAGGCTCACTTTAGCTGGTGCTTGGGCATGTCAAATCCATCTTCCAAAGAAGTACTGAGAGAGCCCTGGGAGAGATTTCAACTCCACCATTTATTTAAATCAGAAGACCTTTCTGATAAAGCACTGATGAACTGAGATGGTATTTTTCAGGGGGGTGGAGGGTGTCCTTTTGAAATTCTCTGCTTGCAAACAGAAGATGAAAATGCAATAAATCCCTTTAAGTCAAAAAGGCCTCAACATATTCATAATAATTGTCACTATGGTGTAGGGCACCACAAAGAGACAGCCATGAATTATTACCTTAGGGAGTCCGGGGGTGGTGGTGGTGGGCATGACCTGGAAAGGCACTTCTATTTCTGCTACAGAAGCTGCATTCAGTATTATTTTAACGGCCCAGACAGGAATGTAGTAAACTATAGAATTGCAGTGTAGAAGGCAGCAGACAATCCTGCAGAATTTACTTATGAATCAAATGTGCATGACTTATATTCAAAGATTTGAGGCAAAAAAGCCATTCTTGGTAATTTGCCTTTTTCATGTTTTTCTTATGGTTTAAGTCACTCTTTATTCTATTTTAGGTGACAGCTACTCTTGAAAAAGTAACCTTGGAAATGACTTTAAACTCTGCAGTAGATTTAAGTAGTTTCTCATACTTGATTTTTTTCTTTTCTTTTTTTTAAGTATACAATTCAGTCGTTTTTGGTATATTCACAAGGTTGTGCAACCGTCTCTACTATCTAATTCCAGAATATTTTCATCATCCCCCAAAGAAACTCCACACCCATTAGCGGTAACTCTCTGTTCTCCCTTCCGCCCAGCCCCTGGCAATCACTAACCTACTTTCAGTCACTATGAATGTGCCCATTCTGGACATTTCATATAAATGGAATCATACAATATATGGCCTTTTGTGACTGACTTCTTTCACTTAGCATAGTGTGTTTTTTTAAATTGAAGTATAGGCTTCCTAGGTGGTGCAGTGTTTA
Source organism: Hippopotamus amphibius kiboko (assembly GCF_030028045.1). Lineage (NCBI taxonomy): Eukaryota > Metazoa > Chordata > Mammalia > Artiodactyla > Hippopotamidae > Hippopotamus > Hippopotamus amphibius. The sequence continues at coordinate 46,978,951 of NC_080202.1, read as the reverse complement.
AGAATCCGCCTGCCAATGCAGGGGATACGGGTTCGATGCCTGGTCCAGGAAGATCCCACATGCCGCGGAGCAACTTAGCCCGTGTGCCACATTTATTGAGCCTGTGCTTTGGAGCCCGTGAGCCACAACTATTGAGCCCATGTGCCACAACTACTGAAGCCCACGTGCCCGAGCCCGTGCACCACAACAAAGTGTAGCCCCCAGTCGCCGCAACTAGAGAAAGCCCGCGTACAGCAATGAAGACCCAACACAGCCAATAAAAATAAATATATAAAATAAAAATAAAATAAATTTATATTAAAAAAATTGAAGTATAGTTGATTTACAATGTTGTGTTAATTTCTGCCAGACTGTTTTCCACAGCAGCAGCACCACTTTATATTCCCACCAATAATGTCTCATACTTACTTTCTATAATTTTAAGTTACTTGTAGAAATAAGAAAGTCAGACCAGTGACTTCAAAAACAAAGAGTAAATTATGGGACAAGCGTGGCCTTGCTTGCTTGTGTCACCGTATCTGATACTTGAGCATGTCCGATGATCAGATATCCTGGGCAGCTATCCAGACTCACGGTGTCTTCTCATTACTCTGCGGGGACAACAAAGAGCTAAAGGTGACACTACAGACAATTAGGAGCTAAGATAGCAGATCCAAAGGTATTAATTATATGACACATACAGAAAGTGTGTGAGGGTTAGAAAGGGCTACAGTCGTCCAGGAGGGCATCACATAGAAAATGAGGCTTGATCTGTGTGTGGACCAGCACTAGCCTCTTAAGAAGGAAGCGGGAAGTCACAGCCTGCACATAAATTCTGGACATTTACTTGCTCACAGCAAAACCTCACTACTTCCTAGGACCTCTGAAGATGTACCACAGAAATAATAATAAAAGCTGCCGCACAAGAGGGTATGGAGAAAAGGGAACCTTCCTACACTGTTGGTGGGAGTGTAAATTGGTGCAGCCCCTATGGAGGACAGTATGGAAGGTCCTTAAAAAACTAAAAATAGAATTACCATATGATCCAGCAGTCCCACTCCTGGGCATATATCTGGAAAAGACAAAAACTCAAATTCCGAAAGATACATGAGCTGCTGCACAGCACAGGGAGATCAGCTCAGTGCTTTATTATGACCTAGAGGGGTGGGATAGGGAGGGTGGGAGGGAGGCTCAAGAGGGAGTAGATATGGGGATATAGGTATACATACAGCTGATTCACTTTGTTGCACAGCAGAAACTAATGCAACATTGTAAAGTAATTATACTCCAATAAAGATGTATTTAAAAAAAGATACATGCATCCCTACGTTCATAGCAGCACTATTTACAATAGCCAAGACATGGAAGCAACCTAAATATCTATCGACAGATAAATGGAAGAAGAAGATATGGTATATATATACAATGGACTATTACTCAGCCATAAAAAGAATGAAACAATGCCATTTGCAGCAATATGGATGGACCTAGAGATTATCACACTAAGTGAAGTAAGTCAGACAGAGAAAGACAAATATCATATGATATCACTTATATGTGGGATCTAAACAAACAATGACAGGGACTTCCCCAGTGGTGCAGTGGTTAAGACTCCACCCTCCCAATGCAGGGGGCCTGGGTTCGATCCCTGGTCAGAGAACTAGATCCCACATGCATGCTGCAACTAGGAGTTCACATGCCACAACTAAGGAGTTGGCAAACTGCAACTAAGAAGCCCGCTGGCTGCAACTAAAAAGTCTGCCTGGTGCAACTAAAGCCAGGCACAACCAAATGAATGAATCAATTAATTAATTAAAAATACATAAATAAATTTTAAAAAATGATACAAATGAACTTATTTACATAAACTCACATAAAAAACAAACTTGTAGTTACCAAAGGGGAATGGGGGGGGAATAAATTAGGAGTTTGGGATTAACAGATACACAGCTACTATACATAAAATAGCTAAGCAACAAGGATTTACTGTGTAGCACAGGGAACTATATTCAATATCTTATAATAACCTATAATGGAAAAGAATCTGATAAAAACTGAATCACTTTGCTGTACCACAAATTAACACAACATTGTAAATCACCTACACTTCAATAAGAAAGTTATTTGTTTTGGGGGAAACACACATATACACACACACACACAAAGGAGAAAAATGCTGCTACACAGGGCTAACTTTTCTAGGGTCAACATGGTCCTAAAGCATTCACACTTATTTAATCCTACAGCAACTCTATGAGGTAGGTAGTATTTTTATCCCTATTTTACAAATAAGAAACTGGTGCACAGAGAGGTTGAGTAACTTGCCCAATGTCACCCAGCTAGAAAGTAGCAGAGCTGGGATTTGAACCTAAGCAGTTGAGCTCTAGGATTTACCATCCCTTGTCTCTGGCATTAATCCTCAGCCACTTCCTTGACATCCCAATAAAAGGCTATTTATTTATAAGCTGGGTGAAAGTACTCTGGGAGGTAAAGCGACGTTCTTCACTCTCTCATGCTGCTGACAGTTCTAGGTGGATATTAGGAGTTTTTTTTTAAAGAGGTGGGATATGGTAGTGCCAACAAGAGCAAGAAGAGAAGAGGTCGCAGGAGAAGTTACCCCAGGGGGACAAAATTAGAAGCTAAGAGCCCAAGGTTCTTGGTCTTGCTCCTGGAAACTCTTCCTCTTACACAAATTCTGACACACAGCAATTAAAGGAAGCATACCCACCCATACAAGTCCTTGAGATTTTAAAGTAAAAATTAAAATTAATGAGTCCATCTAATTTGGACTCACAAAACACATGGGTGGAAGAAATTCCTGCAGCTGACAGCTGATGTGACAGTTATTTCATGAAAAGGAATAGAACTTCCCTGCCTGCCTTCGGATTCGAATGTTTCCAAATGTGATTCTAAACCTTAGCTTGAAACAATACTCAGGACAGGAGCTGAATATAGATATTCTGGGGAGAAAATCCCTTCAGCTTCCCCAGTCAAGCTGATGTGAAGGAAAGTGAGATGAAATATCCACTTCCCTTCACCCTTCTTGAGAGTCCAAGAAAGGCAGCGGGGCTCCTTCTCTGCTCAGACAGTTTTATCAATTGAAATTAGATTCCTAAAGGCATTGTGGAAAACAAGAACTGCATATTCAAAGGGCTCATTAAGCTACTGCAATCATCTGAATCTAAATACACTGAAGTGATACATGCTACTACCCCTTTGACTCCCCCCGCTACCAAGAAATGTAAAATCTAAGACTTACATGTATTTCCCTAGTGACCTACTTTATAGGACAGTCCCTAAGGCAAACCACAAACTCCTGTCCTCACTCCTAGAGTGAGGAAAAGACTCTGACATTGAAAAATCACATCTTTCCTGGTTTTCCTCCTCTTTGGCGAGCCTCCTCCCCATTCCCAGAGGAAGACATTTCCAGAACTGCTGACAACCTCAAGAGGAGGAAGGCCTTCCTCCTCTTGGGCAGATGGTATTTGCATACTGACATATTGTAAATCTAGTCACCCAGGTAACGGCTTCAGTGAGCAACAGCGCAATGAAGGTCAGCTTGATTCCTTCTAAAATTAGAAGCCAGACCAGTCGGATTTTTAACTGTTCAAGGTAGGATGCCCGGTTAGATGGCAAATCCAATTCTGAAAGTGAATCTTTCAATTGGGGAATTTAGCACTAGTTAATAAAGGCAAGTTGGAGGAGGGGGAAGTGGGGAGGGGAAGGCAAGTTGGACCATTTCAACATGATCATAACATAGGTTTTGACACGTGGACGATTTCAGCTCCGTGACTTTGCTGCTTCTGTGAATAATCCTTCTACGACACCCATCTCTGTTAATAGAGTTGTCCTTGCCCTTGCATCTCCCTTAACGTCCATAGGCAATTGGTCTTTAAGGACTGGTAATTCCACACCAGTCATCTCAGGCCTTCCACAGTTGGCCGCCTCCAACTCCACCGTGGTCCCCTCCTTCTCTGCCCCCTCTCTCCTTCCCTCACAGTCAAACTGCTTGGCACTAAGACCCATCTTTTCCAGCCTCTTGTCTTGGCCCACACAGATCCCTCCTACCTGGGATTTGCTCCCCTCTTTTCTTCCCCTGACCGTCGAGAGGGGTCTTGGATGGGCTTCAAGGAATGCGTCAATTGTGCACAATCCCCCCACTGTTAACGTCTCCAAAGATCCACGTCCCCCCAAAATCTTAAGAGCCACCGGCTATCTAATTACAGATGGTATCTACACGGGCGTTTCCCAAAGTGACTTTGAGGAGTGTCCGTTCTGTAGGAAGTGAAATACTGGGGAGGAGCGCGCTTCACACTCACATGAGCTTGGGAAACGCTGGGTCGAGCAGAGTCGGACGGGTGTTTTTAACGCGGGCCTTCGCTGCACCTTAGCTGTACTTTGCGCACCATACATCACTGATTTCACGGGAGACCCTTCCTCAGCAGACACGTCTCAGCGTCCCCTTGGTGACCCCTAGGGAAGCGGGGCTTTACTTCTAATCACAACTACCAAGTCATGCACTGCTTTGTGTTAGTTCTCCCATAACTCTTTTGAGCTATTTATTTTTTACTCCATGTTTTTAACAATGTTAGAAGGAATCATATCATTGCATTTATCACCTTATGTTGTGCTCATTTTATATCATTCTGTATCCATCTCTCCCACTAACTGGAAGCCACTTGAGAGGGAAGTACACACCTTGATATCATATTCCCAATGCCCAGCTGACCAGAGCTTAGACACTCAGTATATGTCAAATGAATGACTGAATGAATGAATGATTGACTGAGCTTAACTCCCCAGCTGGATAACAAGCTCCTTCAAACATAAACTGCATTTTAAACCTCTTGTGTTCCCATAGCACCTAGAAAACAGCTTTTCATATGGCAAAAGAGTCAATAAAATTATGAAAATTTAAATCCATTAGAGAATATTTATCAAACATCAATTATGCCCTGGGCACCAAGGATGTTAAAATGATAAAGTACAGTCCCTGCAATCAAGGAGCTTAGATTCTGGTAAGGGAAATAGATACATAAACAAAAAATGGTGATAAAATATAAATACTCGAAAAGGAAGCACAGGCTGCCTGGAAACATAGGATGGACCCTTGTGTGCTTGTGGGAAACCGGGAGGGGTCAGCGTTGTGACGCTGAGATTTGATGAGGGACCTGCCACTGGGGCCTGACCACCCAGGTCCTCGACTGGTCATGCTAAGCCACACTTTGGGGGGAAATTGGCCAAGAGGCTGCTAGAGCTGAGGCAGTATTCACACTCGCTCTGGCCTCAACCCCAACAGGGGTTCCAAGCCCAGTGAACGGGCCTCCTCGCCTGGAACTGGTGGGCCCTGTTGCCCAGGGAGAGCTGTCCTGGGGGGTGAGAGCCAGGCAGGCAGCTTGGCTTCACTGTCTCCAAGTCCACAGCCAAAGCTTGACCCTCTATGTCTTACTACTTTGAGAGTTAAGGACGGACAGTCCAAACAAAGGAACACACTAAGTGAAAAGAATGGAAGCACATCTCTCCTCCCCCAGAAGGAGGGCACGGCTGGTCTCACTCGCCCACCTGGCCTTCAGCCCATGAATGCCAGGACTCACAACCGTCGGTTTTATGGGGAAAGCTGGGGATCCTAAGAGGCAGTGTGCCAAGAAAGACAGATCATGTCCCTAGATACAAGTCCAGTAAACATTCCTCCCCTTGATCCACTCAGAAAGGTTCTCCTGCTCTTTGCGGGAGCAGGGGTGGCAGGTAGAACACACCAACACCCAGGCCTCGCTATGTTTTCAAATTTCCGGGTTAAGGTTGAGAACCACTGGGGAAAAGGAGTAGAGAGGGCCCTTGAACGCCCAGTAGAGGCAGGTTGTTAGGACTGATTCACACAGAGGTCACATCGCCATTGCCTTCCACGGGCAGGTCAGGTCAATGAATGAAGCCAGCGGCTACAATGAACAGATTCACTTTTAACCCCATGGGACAATCCTTCACTTAGAAATATGTTCACTTTAATATTTTTGTCTTAGTAGAGACATGGGTACCAAGACATATTCCTCTACCTTAAGGAAAACAACAAGGCAAGTGTGATGGTGAATTACAAATGATAACCAGCTGCATGGGAGAGGGGAAGAATGCAGGGGTGTGTGTGGGGGGGTGGTGGTGGACAGAAACCTGGGGAACCCATGCCTTGTCTCAAGGGGGCAGCAGCAACCCAACTTCAGTGGGTGCCCATCAACATTTCCTAGGACTCAAGAAAAGCTGGAAATCTAGATTTTTATATGAACATCCTAACTTCCAAATGGTGGCCGAAATTAAAAAACAACAATAACTCACAACACGCTATAAACATGAGAAACTGATGAGATACATTAAGTCACATTAGCTTGTAACCACTGATTACATGTGACTCAGTTACCATGAAGAGAGAAAACAGATGTGAACAGGCAGAATAACACTGACAGGTGTTATATTCAGAGCCAAGCTGCTCATTAAGGTTTGAGCCCCAGGACAATTACGGGAATGGAGAAGATATAAGAACACTGTAAATGTTTTAGCATAGCTCCATTTTCAAAGGCTTTCTCCATATCCTTCCCCATCTCAATACTGATACTGGTCAGAAAGCATAAATCGGAAAACAAAGAGTACACTTTATTATAGCAATAATAACAATACTTAGTGTTTCCTGAATGTTTACACTGTACAAGCAAGGACTAAGAGCTTTATGCAACAAGTATCCCATTTAACCCTGAAGGCAACCCTTTTGCTGTAGACAAAATGACCATCTCACCTTTCAAATGAGGAAACTGGGGCGTAGAGAAGTTTGGAAAATTATAAAAAGTCACACAAATATGTGGAGCAGCTAGGAGTCACCCCAGGTCTTTCCCACCAAAATTCCTGGGCTGGACATCACTCCTTCCAGCTCTGAGGTAGGAAGTGATAGTCAGCACAGGGGTCTGAAGGGAGGCAACAGATTTCCCATCCTGGCAGGTAGAGCACAGAAATGAGGAATTGACGTGCACAGCCAAGTAGAAGCCTGGAGAAGAATTCGAAGAAATACAAATGGCCGATAAACAAATGAGAAAATGTTCAACCTCGAGTATTCAGTATCACTCTAGAATTTTACAATGCAAAGGCATGTCAAAAAAAAATTTTTTTAACACAAACTAAAGCATTTCACCTATCAGATTAGTAAGGATGAAAAAAGGTTTGCCAGTGTTGGTGAGGTGGAGGGAACAGAACCTTGACCACACTGGCGGGACAGTGAAGTGGTTAAATCCTTTAGGAAGATGATTTTGTCTATTAACATTTAAGATGTTTATATCATTTGACCTAGTTACTCTCCCTAGGAATTTATCCTAGAGAAACTCTTTTGCAATTGTGCAAAGATTTATATGGTTCAAATTATCAATGGCTTCATTGTATGCAATAGCAAAAAGCTGGAAAAACTCCAATTGTCTATCAATGGGACCAGTTAGATAAATCAAGGTACATCCAAATGATGAAATACAATACAACCATTAAATCATGAACTAGAACTCTACTTACCAAAATGTAAAGAGGCCCCAGAGCATAGTTAAGTGGGAAGAAAAAAAAAAAAGTAAGTTGCAAACAATAGGTATAGCAGGAGTTTCAGTAAAGTGCACACGAGTGTACTAGTATATGAATAGGGGAAAAAAACTAAAAAAACTATATAGTCAATTGTTAATGACAATGTGCTGAAACTCGGCCTCTGTTCACTGGTGCCAAATAGAAACGTTGAGAGTTTTGGGTGAAGTAGAAAAGAGTAGATTTTATTACTTTGCCAGGCAAAGGGGGCCACAGTGGGCTAATGCCCTCAAGACTGTGTGACTCCCCCTGGAAGGGGTAGTGAGGAGTTTTATAGTGTTCAAGGAGCAGGGTGTGATCAGCTCATGGACAATTCTTGGACTGGTTGGCATCAAGGTGAAGTTTCAAAAGCCATCAACCTTCTGGTTTCAACTAGTCTAGGGTCTATGTTCTTGTGGTCAGCAGTTTTCATCTGGTTGGGGGTCTGCTCCCTGTAAAAACAACTTAGGAACCGTGTGTCAGGCCTTTATCTATATCTTTCAGGGAACTGGGAGTTTGGTGATTCTGCTATGTGGCAGAATTATAGTCTAAATTGTTACCAGTTTCCCAGCCCAACAGCTATTCTTTGTTTCTACATCTTCACATTTCCCAATCATTAACGCTTTTTCTTTTTTCAGATCTTTATTGGAGTATAATTGCTTTACACTGTTGTATCAGTTTCCGCTGTACAACAAAGTGAATCAGCTGTATTTATACATATATCCCCATATCCCCTCCCTCCTGAGACTCCTTCCTACCCTCCCTATCCCAGCCCTCTAAGTCATCACCAGTCATCGAGTTGATCTCCCTGTGTTATGCAGCAGCTTCCCACTAGCTATCTATTTTACATTTGGTAGTGTATATATGTCAATGCTACTCTCACATTTCCTCCCATCTTCCCCTTCCCCGCCTCCCCAGTGTCCTCAAGTCTGTTCTCTACATCTGCATCTATATTTTTGCCCTACCACTGGGTTCATCGTTAACTCTTGAGTCAACATTTTATTTCAAAAGACAAGGACATAGGGGCTTGTACATGGTTTCAATAATTACCTAAGAGAGGACTGTGGGAAATGTACTTCTGTAAGGTTTCAAGTTTTTATAAGAAGCATGTATTTTTCAATTAAAGAAATAAGTTGGTATGCTAAAGGTGACCCTATGCTGAAATTTCAAGTCAGAATTCCACTTACTGGGGTGGACAGTAGACAGAGTAAGGAAGGGACTTGAGGATGTTTATGGGCATAGGCAGCTGCACAGGTTGTGCACTGCACAAGGGCACCCTCTTGAGGTGTACAGGGTTTGGGGAATTAGTAGGCTCTTGAAACAAGGACTCAGAAAGGTAACCAAAGCAAAAGTCTTAGCATGTACGCAGGACAGGAGGTTATCAGAAGGTGGCCTAGAGAAGAGAGGGTAGAAGTTACCCAAAATAGGCAGAACCTCCTCTATCTTTTCAAAGTAATTTATAAACCTCTGCATAAAGTGAGATCGTGTACTTAGATTCGTTGAAGTAATCTGCCTCCAATTTGAGTGGACTGTGTTCTAGAATTTCCTTTTCAGGCTGAAGTGTTTTTTGTTGTTTTGTTTTTTTTAATATTTATTTATTTATTTGGTTGTGCCAGGTCTTAGTTGCAGCTTTCAGGCTCCTTAGTTGCAGCATGCATGTGGGATCTAGTTCCCTGACAGGGATTGAACCCAGGCCCCCTGCATTGGGAGCGTGCAGTCTTAACCACTGTGCCACCAGGGAAGTCAGGCAGGCTAAAGCGTTTTAAAGCTCCCACAGAAATAATGTCATTGGGTCAGCCTGGCTAACTGATACATAATTTTCCTAAATAAAGGCCCAACCATCATTTCTAATAATGTTTCTTAAAGAAATGCACTGCGTTCCAGCAGGGTGTGAGGAAGTGAGGAACTACATTCCTCTTCCCTGCCCCCAAATAGGTGGGAATGTTCCCCAAAGTATGTTCCTCTTACATCTAAAGCATGTGAATGTATGGTGCACTTTAAAACATTTTTTCTCCCTTTTGATCAGAGAACTCCATAATCAAGTAAGTCTGGGAGAAACTGGTTCAAACCACATTGAACAGGTTTTATTTTAGTTTAGTTTAGTTTTTAATTGAAGTAAAATATACATCACAGAAAACTTACCATGTTAACCATTTTTAAGTATACCATTCAGCAGGATTAATTACTGTCACAGGGTGGTGCAACCATCACCAAAACTTTTTCATCATCCCAAACACAAATTCTTTACCCATGAAACACTAACTCCCCACCCCCTGCCACCCACCCCACCCCTGGCAACCATCATTCTTCTTCCGGTCTCTATGAATTTGTCTATTCTAAGTACCTCATAAGTGGAATCATACAATACTTGTCCTTTTGTATGTTTTGTGAGGACACAGAAGTTTCTGGCTGGGGTAACTGGTGGGGTGGGGAAAAGGAGACCACGTTCAGGGGCTTGAGAGAGAAGGATGAAAAGCAGACTTTAGAAGGAAGACAGACATTTCTGTGAGGCTAAGGAGTCAGGAAACAACTAGGTGAAGGTGACCTGGACATAATTAAACACATACTGGCTTGGAGTCCATGAAAAAGACCCAGGCTGGACCACTGAAATGGAAAGCATCCTGAAGGATGGTACAGCCAAGGTGGAATAGGGATGGGAGGCAGGACCCAGTAGCATCCAACAGTTAAGGCGGAGAGGAAGGAAGAAAGCCTGGGGAACACACCTGAGAAGGCTCAGAAAGAGACACAGAAGGAACCAGGAGCACGCCCCCTAAGGGTTCCCATGCCTCTGGTGTCCTGCCTTCCATTCGACCTACAACTTCCAGAATCACCTGCCTAGAGCACAGATCTACTCTTGATCTGATTCTCTCACCCCAAATTTAAAACCTTCAATGTTTTCCCCCAATAGGTAGAGCAAAGTCTGGCCTCCTTACCAAAGTTTCAAGACCTTCTCCAGGTCAGCCCTGACTCTCACCACCCACCCCAGTCCACTTGTGTTCCCGCTCAATACTGCACATTTTTTCAATGCGCTCCTCTGCTTGGTGTATGTGTCATTCTTTCTGCGTATTTGCCTGTTAATATTTTTGCCTATTAATATTTTGCCCTTCTTTTAAGGCCCAACTTCCATCCCACCTTCTCTGAGAGATCAAAATAGATTCCTGAAATGGGGACAATTGTGCCCATTCCCTATAATCCTACAGAGCTGGGCTATATCCTTAAAAAACAACCAAACCACACTATCATCTGGTTATTAAATTGATTTGTTTTCCTTATAGAAAAATTAGAATATGGAAAAGGTATTTTTTACTCATCCAGAAATAAACAATAGTAACATTTAGGTACATATTCTTTTTAGTCTTTCGAAATGTTTTTAAACTAAATTAGAAATTATACTGAATATGTTTTGTAACGTGCTTTTACTAACTGAATATATTATTATCAGCATTTCCCATATCTTTAAATATTCTTCAAAAATTATTAATGGCTGCATAAGATATCCCCTTGTATGGCCATAATTTAATGAACTCCCAATTACCAAATAAGAATTTAAAAATTTTTTGTTTACCCCCGTGCATTACACACAATAGGTATACTTACACATAGTAAGTATTCAGAAGGTGTTTGTTGAATTGAATTTTTATTATCGATAGAAGACAATAGCATAGCCAATTCCTGTTCTGAATTTACTCCAGCATTCATAAAGCAAATAAATTGTTTGTTTGTTTGCATAATTTTGGCCATGCCTCTCAGCTTGCAGGATCTTAGTTCCCCGACCAGGGACTGAGCCCAGGCCCTTGGCAGTGAAAGCACAGAGTCCTGACCACTGGACTGCCAGGGAATTCCCACAAATAAATCATTTAAATGCAAAAGAAGTTGTTTTCAGCTTGCGTGATAACATGGATTTGCAGAATTTATAAACTTTTGTCCAAAAAAGCCAATTAAAATAGAAGAAACTACTGTTTTCTCCAGCCCATGAGGGCCCCATCTTCTTCCAAAGACCGAAATCCATGATTAAGGCAGTGATGCAGACAAAACAAACAATATCGTAAATCTATAGAGAGACTGTATATTCAGAAAACTTCTGTAAATCTTTAGCACCGTCTAATCTGGAAATTTGTGTAAAATCGTATTTCATCCTTTTGTGTTTCTCCTTTCTTCAGTATTTCTCTTCACATTAAAATATATCGACATATTTTCAGTTGGTAAAAGCCAGTTAGGATTTATGCACTTGCCCACAATCAAGTGAACTTTCGGTATCACTAAGTAACCTACCTGGCCTACAGGTGTAGCTCCCAAGCATGATGATTTCAGGAAGGAAGGAGAGAACATGGAAAGGAACTGGATGGGACTGAGATCAGCCCAGTGCTCATGAGGCCAGGCAAGGGGCTTCAGGGATGGGGTAACAACAGAGGGCCAACAACTGGACAAAGTGTTCGGCCAGAAAGCCATGATGGAAGCCCCAGTGCAACTTAGGTAAAGAGGTAGCATCGCTGGCCAGAATACAAGGAAACATCAGCAAACAAATCTGGGGAGAAAAGAGAGCTATTCCACAATTTTACATATGGCCCAGCTGGCATTTGTGTGAAGAAGTATACATGAAGAGGTTCAAATCGTTCAGAAACAACTATTTGAAGATCTCCTCTAGATGTCTAAGAAGTATCAAAATTAAGAGCTCAAGACAGAAAAGATCTAGTAGTGTATATTGAAACTAGCAAAATAGTTATGTCTAAATAATCACTGTAAATATGAAATATTGACTGAAAATAAAAATTTTAAAGTATAATATTCAATGCAAAAAAAAGTACTAATAACATTCTGAGAGCTACATATTATTATAGGTGGAGGTGGCTTGAAGGAACATAAATAAGGAAGGAGAGGGGAAAAAAAAGTATTGTTCCACGTACTGATTACCTTGACCTTGATAATCAGAAAAAGCAAAGGTTGAGAACACTTTTGCAAAACTTAAAGGAAGGTTTAAAGCAGGATGTGAGGGACTTCCCTGGTGGCACAGAGGTTAAGAATCTGCCTGCCAATGCAGGGGACACGGGTTCAATCCCTGGTCCAGGAAGATCCCACATGCTGTGGAGCAACTAAGCCCACAAGCCACAGTAACTGAAGCCCATGTGCCCTAAAGTTTGTGTGCCACAACTACTGAGCCTGCGTGCTGCAACTACTGAAGCCCAGGTGCCTAGAGTCCGTGCTCCACAAGAGAAGCCATGGCAATAAGAGCCTGCACACTGCAGCAAAGAGTAGCCCCCCACTTAACACAACTAGAGAAAGCCTGTGTGCAGCAACAAAGACCCAATGCAGCCAAATAAATAAATAAAATAAAACAAAACAGGATGGAATTTTCAAATCACTAGAGAAGATATAGTGCATATAGTAAATAGCAAACATTAAAGGAAAAGTAAAAATAAGATGAAATAAGATCATACCATTAGCTATAATAAAAAAAGATACTGCACTTCCATATTAAAAGGAAATAATTTCATATTGGGTCGAAAAAAAAATCCAGTGACATTTTTCTTACAAGAGACAGGACTAAAACACAATGAGACAGAAATAGTTACAATAAAAGGACGATCAAAGATTTAGCAGACCTCAGACAAAAAGAAGTGATTTTGATTCATGATAACAAGGGCTTTATTTTCTTTTTACGTGCTCATGGAACATTTATAAAAACTAATCATATAGTAAACCACAATAAAAACCTAAATAAATGCCAAACGAAACTACACAGGACTCACTGTCACGCCTTTCCTCACCCCTCAAAAAATCTCCCTTAAAATAGCAGAAGTCTAAATCAAAACCCCAACACTTGGAATTTTTTTTTCTTTTGGCCATGCTGCTCAACTTGTAGGATCTTAGTTTCCCGACCAGGAATTGAACACAGGCCCTCAGCAGTGAAAGTGCTGAGTCCTAACCACTGGACCACCAGGGAATTTCCCCAATACTTGGAAATTTTTTTTTTTGGGGGGTACACCAGGTTCAATCATCTGTTTTTATACACATATCCCCGTATTCCCTCCCTTCCTTGATTACTTGGAAATTTAAAAGAACTTTGTGGGACTTCCCTGGTGGCACAGTGGTTAAGAATCCACTTTCCAATGCAGGGGACAGGTTCTATCCCCGGTCCCGGGAGATCCCACATGCCGCAGAGCAACTAAGCCCATGTGCCACAACTACTGAGTCTGTGCTCTACACCCTGTGAGCCACAGCTGTTGAGCCCATGTGCCACAACTACTGAAGCCCACATGTCTAGAGCCCGTGCTCTGTAGCAAGAGAAGCCACCGCAATGAGAAGCCCATGCACCACAACGAAGAGTAGCCCCCGCCCCCTGCAGGAAGCCCGCGCAGGAATGAAGACCCAATGCAGCCAATAAATAAATAAATTTATTTTATAAAAATAAAAAATAAAAGAACTTTTAGATAAACTTTGGTTATGATAGAAATAGAAACTACAGCTATAAACAAAAAATAGAAAATAACAATAGGAACACTATATATTAAATATTAGGTGATATAGGCAAAGCTGCTATCAGAGGCAAGATAAACAGATGGGAACACGACTAGTACATAACTCTTAGGCTTAAAGCAACCTAAATCCAAATTTAGATGCCATTTAAATATTATATGTACATATAAACATATATACATTAGAGAGAGAGGAAGGAAGGAAAGAAGGAAGTAAGGAAGGGAGGGAAGAAGGGAGGGAGGGAAGAAAAACCCTCCAACATATTAAGAGTAAAAAAATAAATAAATGAGTAGTTATCTCTGGGTTTCGAATTTCTTTTTTTTTTTAATGAATTTCCTAAATATTCTCAATGAGAATATATCACTTTTACAATCAGAACAAAATTAAACAAACGCTCAACAAAACATAATTTACAGTCATCAGAGGGTAGGAACAAAACAAAACACCATCTCACCAAAGTAATCAAGGCAATTAAAACTGTCTCCTTTTAGGACTTTTAAGTTCTAGCCTGTTGATGGTTATTACAAGCCCGTTTTTACTGTTTCAGCACAGTTCCATCTTCTGGTCTTGTGCCTGAACATCAGGTATGGTGTGCACAGGCTGACAACTCCTAACCATTGTTGTCTCTCTTTTTAGGGAAAATCAAAAAGATAGACAATTCAGACAGGTGGGGAACCACGGGCAGTACTACAGTGACTGCTGTTTTAAGGTTAACAAGTGTCATATAATAGCTTTTGCATCACAGAACTGATGGGGAAAAAACAGAATGGCTGAAGAGAATTTCCTCTTTTGTTGTGCATTTTTGCTTTTGTTTTTTGTTTTTTTAAAAACAAATAGTTGCGAGTTAATATAAATGGCACTTCAAATATCACAAGCAACTCCAGACAGCAATTCAAATCCACATGAGAAAACAGAGTGCCAGTAAAGGTAATTATGTAATTAAAAACTATATATAAACACATATTTCTCCTTTCTGGTCTTAACTGATTTAAAAAGCAATAGTATAAAACAATATGTCTAGAATTGTATTGTTGGGCCTATAATGGATAAAAATTAGTATATTTGACAATAACTGCACAGAGTAGATGAGTGTGAACAAAGCTATGTTAGAGTGAGGAAATGGTACCAGATGGTACTCATACCCACCAACACCAATGAAGAGAGCCAGAAACAGTAAATAAGTAGGTTAATATAACAAACTATAAATATATACTCTCCGTTTCTCCTCTCAGCTTCTTCAAATGACTTAAAATTATATAAAGTAACAATTATAACAATTAACACAGAGATATAATATGTATAATAGAATAAAAAGGGAGGGGGACTAAAGTTTCTATGTTATTGGAATTGTTACTATAGTATAAATCTGAAATCGATTCTGATACCTTATGATGTATATGGTAAGCCTAAGAGCAAATACTAAGAAAATAACTTCTTAAAAAGTTAAAAAAAGTCATTAAAATAATGTAAATGCTACACTAGAAAATATTCACTCAGTGCAAAAGGAGACAGAGGAGCAAAAAAGACGTAAGACGTGAGACACAGAAAGCAAAAGGTAAAATAGCAGATGTAAATCCAACTGTATCAATAATATTAAGTGTGAGTTGATTACGCAATCCAATAAAAAAAAAAACAGCAGAGACAATCAGGCTTGATTAAAAAAGAAAAGATCTAACTATAAGTTGTCTACAAGAGAATTTAGATTCAAAGTTACAAATAGGTTGAAAGTATAGATAGAAAAAAATATGCAAACAGTAGCCATAAGAAAGCTGGAATAGCTGCATTAATATCAGACAAAGTAGAATTTAAAACAAAGACTTCATCAGCGATAAAGAGGGACAATTTTTTTTATTATGAAGCAGAGAATTTTTTTTTAATTTTTAAAAAAAATTATTTATTTATTTACTTATTTATTTATTTTGGCTATGCCACATCTTAGTTGTGGCATGCAGGATCCTTTTGTTGTGGCATGTGGGCTTCTTAGTTGTGGCATGCATGAGGGATCTAGCTCCCCAACTAGGGATCGAACCCAGGCCCCCTACATTGAGAGCACAGAGTCTTACCTACTGGACCACCAGGGAGTCCCTGTTTTCAAAAAAATTTTTATTGGAGTATAGTTGATTTACAATGTTGTGTTAAGTTTCTGCTGTACAGCAAAGTGAATCAGTTTTACATACACCTATATCCACTCTTTTTTAGATTCTTTTCCCATATTGTTCATTACAGAGTATTGAGTAGAGTTCCCTGTGCTATACTATATACATCCTTATTAGTTATCTTAGTTATCTATTTTATATATGTGTGTACATGTCAGTCCCAATCTCCCAATTTATCCTTCTTCCCCTTCCGCCCACCCCAGTAACCATAAGTTTGTTTTCTATATTTGTGACTCTATGTTTCTGCTTTGTAAATAAGTTTATTTTGTATCATTTTGTTAGATTCCACATATAAGTGTTATCATTTGATATCTGTCTTTCTCTGTCTGACTTACTTCGCTTAGTATGATAATCTCTGGGTCCATCCATGTTGCTGCAAATGGCATTTCATTCTTTTTATGGCTGAGTAATATTCCACCTTTTCTTTATCCATTCATCTGTTGATGGACATTTAAGTTGCTCTCATGCCTTGGCTATTGTAAATAGTGCTGCTATGAACATTGGGGTGCACGTATCTCTTCAACTAGAGTTTTCTCTGGATATATGCCCAGGAGTGGAATTGCTGGATCATATGGTAGTTCTACTTTTAGTTTTTTAAGGCAGCAGTCCCCAACCTTTTTGGAACCAGGGACTGGTTTTGTGGAAGACAATCTTTCCACGGATGGGGGTGGGGTTGGGTGGTGGTTTGGGGATGATTCAAGCACATTACATTTATTGTGCACTTTATTTCTATTATTATTGCATTGTAATATATAATGAAATAATTATACAATTCACCAAAATGCAGAATCAGTGGGAGCCCTGAGTTTGTTTTTCTGCAAATAGATGGTCCCATCTGGGTGTGATGGGACAGCCTCAGCTCCACCTCAGATCATCAGGCATTAGGTTCTCATAAGGAGAAAGCAACCAAGATCCATCGAGTGCACAGTTCACAGCAGAGTCCATGCTCCTGTGAGAATCTAATGCCACTGCTGATCTAACAGGAGGTGGAGCTCAGGTGGTGATGCAAGTGATGGGGAGCGGCCATAAACACAGATAAAGCTCACCACTCACCTCCTGCTGTGCAGCCTGGTACCAGTCCATGGCCTGGGGGTTGGGGACCCTTGTTTTAAGGAACCTCCATACTGTTCTCCATAATGGTTGTACTAATTTACATTCCCACCAACAGAGTAGGAGGGTTCCCTTTTCTCCACATGAAGAGGGACAATTTATAATGACAAAAGGATCAACCCGTCCGGAAGATACAATTATAAACATGTATGTACCTAAGAGAGTCCTGAAATACAGAAAGCAAAAATTAATAGGAGAAATAGATTATTAAACTATAATAGTTGGAGACTTCAAACTCCCAATCCCTATAAAGGATAGAACAGTTAGGCAGAAGATCAACAAGTAAACAAAAGACTTGAACACCATACACCAACCAGATCTAACATAACCAAAGAACACTCCACCCAACACAGCAGAATACATTCTTTTCAGTGCAGAAGGAACAGTCTTCAGGACAGACCAAATGCTAGACCATAAAACAAACTTCAATAAATTGAAAAGGATTCAATTCATTTGAAGCTTGTTCTCTGACAACAATGGAATGAAATTAGAAATTTGAGAAATTCACAAATAGGTGTAAATAAAACAACTCACTCAAATAACCAATGGGTCAAAGAAGAAATCACAAGGGAAATTAGTAAATATTTTGAAAGGAATAAAAATTAAGACACAATGTATCAAAACTTCTGAGATGCAGCTAAAACAGAGAGAAGAAGAGTAACAGAAAAATCAATGAATTCAAAACTTGGTGCTTTGAAAAGATCAACAAAATTGACAAACTTTTAGCTAGACTGACCAAGAGAAAAAGACAGATGGGTCAAATTATGAATATCGTTAAACACCGTTTTGTTAAAATATGTTTTCCAGGTCCCTTTGCCCCAGGGAGGAATGGGTTCTAGAGAGATTTTAGTCATTTCCTTACAACTTTTCAACAGAAGTTTGAACTCGTGCTCTTCAATAGTTTTTTTGCACATGTGGCTGCCAGTTTCTGGAATAGCAAAGCAATCATTGCCTCTGTGCCTTTTTAGCTGCTTTAGATAAGATCTGTTTGGCACCAACGTGAGAAAACAGGAAGATCTGAGTGGCTGTTTTGTTTATACGGTGTTGCCTGTCGCATTTGCACTTGCTCTAAACTTCCAAGCAGATACAAAAGAAAATGAAAACGACTTAAGTTCGGTAGAATGGTCAAGTGGTCCTATTCCTTTGGGGAAGAATGCTCCACAGACTCCTGGAAGGTTGGAGAAAATACCAGGGCTGCAAAGAAGTTACCCAGAAACCCTTTTTCTATCAAATCAGAGTCACTCTGCACACTCATCTGTGAGAGGAAGTGGTTCAATATGTGAAAATTTCTCCCAGTTCCTATCACCTTCCACCCAGTTCTACAAGTGGGAAAACCAATGTCTCATCCTGGATGCCTCCCTACTGCACCCCCCAAGCACATCCCAGAGATTTATTTCTCAATAACTCTCACCTCCACTGATTCTCTCCATCCCATAGCTGTTGCCCTGGTCAAAGATACAACCACTTCCAGACCCCATAATAGCTTCCAAAGAGAAGGTCTGAATGCACACTCTACCTCTCTGGTTCTTTTTCCTCACTATAAATCTGTTTCTGTTACTTCTCTTCAACTGCTCTTGGAATAAAGCCCCAGGCTTCAGCATGGCCTGTGATGGACGCCCTGATGGGTTGGGTACCTCCTCTAACTGGAGCATGTAACCGCCTCTCCTTTACAGTCTTCTGCTTCAGATACACTGGCCTGCTCCCCTCCTCCTAGGAGTTTGGAATGCTTGGTTCTCTCAGCCTCCTTCCCTTTGCCTAATTAACGTCATCCAACTAAGCTCACTCAAACTTCCCCAGGCACCTTCCCTGAGTACCGAAGACCAGACCCAGCTTCCCTGTCAGAGCTTCCTCATAACCCCTTGTACCTTCCTTCTTGAGAAAGGGTCCAGGTGAGGCCAGGATTCACAAATGCACTGACTATCCTGTAGCAGACATCACTCACTGTCAACAGCCTAAATGCCCCCAGAATCCTCTTCAACAGCCCCTACAGATTAATCAGCCTGATGGTTTTATGTTTTAGTGCTTTCGTAAGTGGGTCAACCTACTCCTTAAATATTCAATGTCTTAAATTTTCCAAAATCCTTAAGTAGCTTGCATTGTTACTCTCCCAAGCGGCTTTCATACATCTAAACCAAATTTGCATTACAATTTAAAGCCATTTCCTGGAAAAGATTGTGCTTTACTAAAAATCCAAAGAGCTGAGAACAGCCCAGTGACCTTAAAACACACACACACACACACACACACACACACACACACACACACACACAAATAAATCCTACAACACTGATATGACTTCATGAAAAAAAGAGAAGAAAAACACTAAGGAATAATTCATAAGCCTACAGTGCAACTATGGTAATGGGATTATTTACTTAATCACACAAACCTTCATCTTATTACTTCACTGTTAGTCCATATAACGTTTTCAGAGCGCTGGACGCTACCGTACGTCTAATGGGCTTCAGTTACAACATTAAGGGCTAATGTTTACTGGACACATTTATTATGTGCCAAAGACTGTCTGACAGCTTTTCGCACACTAACACATTTAATCCTCATTAACAACACTGAGGTAGGTGCAATTATGATCACCCCCATTGCACAGATCAGAAAACTGAGGCACAGGCAAAGTAGAAAACCAAAATTAAGATATTTTCAGACAAGCTAGGATTCAGAAAGTTTCTCTCTCCTGTACTTCTTCTTATGTGGAATTTCCAAGAGGGTATACCCATTCAAGAGGTGGCAAGATAAGGGAATAGAAGAAAAAAAGAAGACAAGAAATTCAAAAAAATGTAGAGCTGAGGCAGTGAAACGGTGAGGACAGTGACTGGTGGGTTGGGTCTAGACGATGGTGGCTCTGAGAAGTAAAGGGATGTCTTGTAACTGAGAGTGTGGTAATCACACTAGGTGACGAAAGTACATTAATTGTTGTCCACATGAAAAAGAAAGATAAGCAGGAAGTCTAGGAGAACAAAAAAGCTGTAGCTGATGGTATGGCAAAGAGAATTCACTTGGACCTTGATGCATGAAATACTGTTTTTTAGGTGGTCTGTGCATTGTGATGTTAATACCATAAAGAAGATAATATAACCCTAGTGCCTGAACCTGCAGTGGAAATGTTTACACAGCAATAATCACATAAATGTTATTTATTGGTGTTCAACTTTTGGAAACATCCTAAAGGCATTAGGATTAGAGAATGGTATGCAACTGTTAAGAGTTTTTAAATTGAGATAGAATTCACAGATCATAAAACTTTTTTAAAATATAAAATTCAGTAGTTTTTAATATATACACACAACATTGTATAACCATGACCACCATCTAATTTCAGAACATTCTCATCACTGCCAAAAGAAGTTCCATACCCATGAGCACATAATTCCCATTCTCTCTAGCCTCTGGCAACCAGTAATCAGTTTTCTGTCTCTATGGATGTGTCTGTTCTAGACATTTCATATAAATGGAATCACACAATATGTGGCCTTTAAAAAAACATACGTGGCCTTTAAAAAAAACTATATGGCCTTTTGAGTCTGGCTTCTTTCACTTATTATGGTATTTTCAATGTTTATCCATCTTGTTGCATGCATCAGTACTTCATACCTTTTTATGACCAAATAATATTCCATGGTATGGATATGCCATATTGATTTACCCAGAATGTTGACAAGTGAAAGTGGGAGAAAAGGTACTCAACATCACTAACCATCAGGGAAATGCAAATCAAAACCACAATGAAACATCACCTCACACCCTTCAGCATGGTTACGATCAAAAAAACAGAAAATGACAAGTGTTGATGAGGATGTGGAGAGATTGGAACCCTTGTGGTAGGAATGTAAAATGGTATAGCTACTATGGGAAACAGTAAGAGGAAGAGAGATTCCTCAAAAACTTAAAACTACCGTATGATAAAACTACCGTATGAGGGACTTCCCTGGTGGCACAGTGGTTGGGAGTCTGCCTGCCAATGCAGGGGACACGGGTTCAATCCCTGGCCCAGGGAGATCCCATATGCCATGGAGCAGCTGAGCCTGTGCGCCACAACTGCTGAGCCTGTGCTCTAGAGGTTGCGAGCCACAGCTGCTGGGCCCATATGCCACAACTACTGAAGCCCGTGTGCCTAGGGCCTGTGTGCCTAGAGCCCGTGCTCCGCAACAAGAGAAGCCACCACAATCAGAAGCCCAAGCATCGCATCTAAGAGTAACCCCCGCTCACCGCAAGTAGAGAAAGCGCGTGTGCAGCAACGAATACCCAACACAGACAATAAATAAATAAATTTAAAAAACAAAACAACACAACAACAAGCAACTACCATATGATAAAACCACCATATGCAGAAGCAATCTCACTTCTGGGTATATATCCAAAAGAACTGAAAATACAATCTCAAAGAAATATTTGATACTCATGTTCACTGAAGCATTATTCATAACAGTCAAGACATGGAAGCCCTCATCCATCAATGGATGGAAAAACAAAATGTGGTGTCAACATACAATGGAATGTTATTCCACCTTACAAAAAGAAATCCTGCCATGTGCTACAACATGGAAGAAACTGAGGACATTATACTAAGTGAAATAAGCCAATCACAAACTAGATAAATGTTGCATAATTCCACTTAAATAAGGTATCTGAAGAAATCAAACTCGTAGAAACAAAGTAGAATGGTGGTCACCAGAGTTACTAGAGAATGAGTATAGTGTTTCAGTCATGTGAGATGAAAAAGTTCTAGATTGTTGTACAACAGTGTGCATGGAGTTAATAAAACTGTACTATATACTTAAAAACTGTTAAGAGGGTAAATTCATGTTGTATGTTTTTAACCACAATTGGAAAAAAAAGAAAAAAAGAAGAAGCGCTGAGAGTGGAGAGGATGTATAGGGCTGAAGAGGGCATGGCTGTCATGGTGGGGAAATGGGCTGTCGTGGTGGGGAAATGAGCCTAGTCCCCAGCAGGGGGACAGACCTCAAAGGAAAGGCTCATCCTTATAAGGAGAGACTGTGATCTTGTCAGAAAGATCCCTCTGGCAGCAGTAAGGAAAACAGTGCTTCCCCAGTAGTCTTTCTCCATCACTAGAAGGTAAGTTCCTTGAGGAGCAAGTGAGGTCTTATCTCTGCTATTAGGTAAGCTAGAGTTGCCAGGTTCAACCAAGAAAAATACAGGACACCCAATTAAATCTGAATTCCAGATAAACAACAAATACTGTAATTTTTTTAGTATTAGTATCTCCCATGCAATACTTGGCACATACTTATATTAACAAAAACATTTTTTGTTTCTCTGTAACTCAAATTTAACTGGGCATTCTATATTTTATCTGACAACTCTATGGATAGATAGCCAATAAACACGGTGATAGAGAAGGAAATAGAAATAACTGAGAAAAAATGGATCATGGAACACTGTTGGTAAGACCATGAAGTGATACGGCTTTGGGGAAGACATGATGGCAACATCTACCAAAATTGCAGATGTGCATATTTTAGATCAGCAAGTCTACCTTAGGAATCCACTCTGAGAAAAAACTCACACATCTGCATGAAAACATAAAAAAAACACACAAATGAGTTTATGGAAATAGAGATTTACCTTATTTGCAATAGCAAAAAATTGAAACTTCCTAAATGTCGATCATTAAGGGAATAGCTACATTTTTGTCTCTCTACTTGATGAGCTGCTGCTAAAAAGAATGTAGTAGATATGTGTACCTGCAGAGAGAGACTTCCATCATAAATAAAGTAAACTTTTAAAAAGCAAGTTTATCATAAAATGTCTTGTGTGGACATTTATGTTAAAAAAAAAAAACCTAGGTAAGTCTTTTTTTTTAATTAATTAATTTATTTATTGGCTGTGTTGGGTCTTCGTTGCTGCACACAGGCTTTCTCTAGTTGTGGCGAAAGGGGGCTACTCTTCATGTGGTGCACAGGCTTCTCATCAAGGTAGTTTCTCTTGTTGCAGAGCACGGGCTCTAGGTGCCCAGGCTTCAGTAGTTGCGGCACATGAGCTCAATAGTTGTGGCACACAGGCTTAGTTGCTCCGTGGCATGTGGGATCTTCCTGGAGCAGGGATTGAGCCTGTGTCCCTTGCAATGGCAGGCAGATTCTTAACCACTGTGCAACCTAGGAAGTCCCTAGGTAAGTCTTATTCTCATGTTTATAAACGCATAGAATAAAGTCTGAAAGGATAAACAGCACATTTTTGATGGTGGTGAGCTCTGCAGAGAAGGACAGAATTGGGAAGGTTGAAAGAGGACTTCTTACTCTAAATATATGTGGGTTATCTGTGTATCACTTTTCTTTTTCTATTTCTTTTTTCTTTTTTTCTTTTTTTTGGCTGCATTGGGTCTTCATTGCTGCATGTGGGCTTTCTCTAGTTGTGGCAAGCGGAGGCTACTCTTT
Source organism: Hippopotamus amphibius kiboko (assembly GCF_030028045.1). Classification (NCBI taxonomy): domain Eukaryota; kingdom Metazoa; phylum Chordata; class Mammalia; order Artiodactyla; family Hippopotamidae; genus Hippopotamus; species Hippopotamus amphibius. The sequence goes on along the minus strand of NC_080202.1, from coordinate 46,955,247 downwards.
GTTGCGGAGCACAGGCTTCTCAGTGCAGTGGCTTCTCTTGTTGTGGAGTACAGGCTCTAGACACTTGGACTTCAGTAGTTGCAGCACACGGGCGCACTAGTTGTGGCACTGGACTTAGTAGCTCCTTGGCATGTGCGATCTTCTTGGACCAGGGCTCGAAGCCGTGTCCCCTGCATTGGCAGGCAGATTCTTAACCACTGCGCCACCAGGGAAGTCCCTGTGTATCACTTTTGAATAAAAACAAATACCCACTTATCCACTTATTTTTCCCCCATTTATCCACTTTTTTTTCCTGCCACTTATCCACTTTTGACATTATCACCCTCAACCTTCTCTTCTCTGTTCTAAAGAGAAACAATTCTAATCTCCAGTGATAACACACTTTCAATCACCATGTACAAGTCTGGGTTAAAATCACTTGAGAAGTCTGACAGAAGTGAAAACATTTTTTCTAGAATGGATTGCACCTAACACTCTCAGGAGGGCTCACCCAGAGGGGAACTGTGAGTGCTTTCCATGTATCTCAGTGGACTGGAATTCAAAGGCTGACTCAGTAATTCCATAGTAAACAGGGGGAGATTAAGGCTCAAGTTTGGGGTAATACTTGACACAACCTAACTTGGTTTTTGCAAAGACAAGCACTAATCTTTATATGACTCAACTCAAAGAAAGCCAGGAATGAAACTAAGATGTCTTGTGGAACTATTAAAAACCTGCATGTTTAGTTATGCAGTTAGAGGACTGAAAATATTTTTCATATAATTTTCCTGCACTGCATGCAGGAACCTGTAGTTCAACAGTAGGAGGAGATGGAGGAGAAAAATAATGGGGAAGGGGAAATGTCTCGCTCATGAAAGTGTTTTTTAGAGGGGCGGCATTTTGAAAATTTGTTCTCTCCCCCTCCCCCAATTCAAATTGTGCTCTCTGGCATTTTTTTCTCTAAGGACAAGTGTTATGCTTGGCACTACTCCAAAAATGCTCTCTATAAGTCCTGCAACGTTTTCATCTCAGAATTCAATTCTCAGCAACATCAAAAATTCATCTGTATTTCAGAATTTCCAAATCCTAAGCATAAGGGATGGAAAATAAATTGAAGATGGTCAATACACCAACAGGCATACGAAAAGATGTTCAACATCGCTAATTATTAGAGGAATGTAAATCAAAACTACAATGAGGTACCACCTCACACCAGTCAGAATGACCATCATTAAAAAGTCTGCAGGGGTTTCCTAGGTGGCGCAGTAGTTGGGAGTCCGCCTGCCAATGCAGGGGACATGGATTTGATCCCTGCTCTGGGAGGATCCCACATGCTGTGGAGCAACTAGGCCCGTGTGCCACAACTATTGAGCCTGTGCTTTGGAGCCCATGAGCCATATCTGTTGAGCCCATGTGCCGCAACTACTGAAGCCAACATGCCTAGAGCCTGGGCTCCACAATGGGAGAGGCCACAGCAATGAGGAGCCTGTGCACCACAACGAAGAGTAGCCCCTGCTCGCCACAACTAGAGAAAGCCCGTGTGCAGCAACAGAGACCCAACACAGCCAATAAATAAATAAATTAATTAATTTTTAAAAAAAAGTCAACAAATAACAAATGCTGGAGAGGGTGTAGAGAAAAGGGAACCCTCCTATACTGTTGATGGGAATGTAAATTGGTGCAGCCACTATGGAGACCAGTATGGAGGTTCCTCAAAAAACTAAAAACAGAATTGCCATACGATTCAGCAATCCCATTCCTGGGCATATATCTGGAAAAGACAAAAGCTCTAATTTGAAAAGATGCATGCACCCCAATGTTCACTGCAGCAATATTTGCAGTAGCCAAGACATGGAATCTATTGACAGATGAATGGATAAAGATGTGGTATATACACTCAATGGAATACTACTCAGCCACAAAAAAAGAATAAAATAATACCATTTGCAGCAACATGGATGGACCTAGAGATTATCTTACTAAGTGAAGTAAGTCAGATGGAGAAAGACAAAATACCAAATGTGTTACATATGTGGAATCTAAAATATGATACAAATGAACTTACTGATGAAACAGAAACAGATTCACGACATAGAAAACAAACTTATGGTTACCAAAGGGGAAAGGGTGTGGGGGAAGGATAAAGTAGGAGTTTGGGATTAGCATATACAAACTACGATAAATAAAAGAGATAAAAAATAAAATAAAAAAAATAAAAGAGATAAACAACAAGGTCCTACTGAATAGCACAGGGAACTATATTCAATATCCTGTAATAAATCATAATTGAAAAGAATATGAAAAAGAATATGTACATACATGTGTAACTGGGTCACTTTGCTGATAGCAGAAATTAACACAGCATTGTAAATCAACTATACTTTAATTAAAAAAAAATATGGCCAATACAGATAAACTGTCCCATATCCAAAGACATTTGTTTCTAAATGCTTATTATAAATGCTCAGTTTTTTAAGATCAACAACAAAAACTCTCTATCAATGTCACTGTGACAACATAATAGAATCAGTTAGAAGTGCTCTCCCTGGAGGTTGCTGAATGTTATGCCCATAGCTGTGTCAGTCAGGGTTATTCTGTTATGTTGTGGTAACAAAGAACCCCAAAATCTCCATGGCTTAAAACAGCCACAGTTCACTTCTTGCTCAAGCAGGTCAACAGGGCTGCTCTGATCCTCCTCAGGGACGCAGGCTGACAGAGCAGTCACCCCCTTGAACACTGCTGGTCACCACCCAAAGGGGAAGAGAAAACTCTTGGATGCTGAACGTGGCACTGTGTCGTTCGCATTACAGCTCATTGGCCAGAACTAGTCATGAAGCCTCACCCAGCCATAGAAGACCACTGACACAGTTCTCTCATATATTGAGAATGAGAGAGTACTAGAACTGTTTGAAGAACAGCAGCATACAATAACTGATAGCTTTTCAAAAACACTAGAAATGAGACTATAAAATAGGCTGGATTTTTAAAAAATTTTAGGCTTTTTTATTTTTAATGTAATTTTGTTGTCAAAATGGATGTAATATTCTAGAATTCCATCTGGGTGACAATACTAAGATGTCAGCCTCTAGGTTGAGAAAACTTTATCCCCATCAAGGTTGTCTTGACAAGGTCAAGTTTGCAGCTCAAATCTGTAAACCATTCTCTTTTGTGAGCATTTCTTGAGGCCTAAGAAGGAAAAAATAAACTTTCACTATTTGATTTTTGATAGATGTTTGCTTTTCAAGAAAGGAAATGTGCCTAATTCTTTGGATCTGCTACATTAGTAATAGCACCACTCTTATTCTATTTTATCTCATTATTTTGGCATAACAGGATGCCAAGCAAGAGAAACGTCTAGCTCTTAAGGTTATCTAAAACAATCTGAGCTTAAAATCCAGATGTACTTAGCCATTCATTATTTTTTAAATCAGAAATGTGATTTGCCAGTTCAATTAAGTGTCTAAATGGAAAATAGGCAGCTGTTATCTAAGACATCATTCTGACTTTCTTAAAGCAGAGTTTATGTTGACTAATACATAGTTACAAACTGCTAACTCACATTTAATTACATATCCGTGTGTGCAATGTACAGTTACCCGAGTCAGTGGTCAAGACAGCCACTGAAAATGGGCTACATCATTCTACAACTGAGTGGGTTTTCCTCTCCTGTTGTAAGACTTCTGTAGATAGATGTCATTAGATTGTCCTCTCTTTTTCATTTGTCTTGACCAGCTAAATGACAGGACCAGTCATCTATCTGACTAATCACTGGGAGTGGAATTCAAGGTCACAGATCTGATTCTGACATGGGCTAGTGCTTAACGTGGATTCCCCCACGTGGGTTCCCCGACATGGGTTCCCTCAGCCAATGCTGAGAAAAGAATTCAAGCGCAAGCAATTTATTTGGGAGGTGAAAGGAATGGGGAAGTGATATAGGGAAGGGAAGATACGAAATAAATGGTGTGTTTCAAGCTAATTACCATCCTGAGCAACTGAGCTGAACTCTACCGGTGGAACTTGCAAAAACCATGTAGACGCACCCCTTAGATTTACCCACCTTGTTAGTCATTGGTTGGGCTGCTCCCAAGAAGCATTGCCTCATGGGCAGCAAAGTGACCTATAGGCCAGAAAAATCCTCAAGCAAAGAAATGCACGCACTGTAATTCAGAAGTCAGGCCAATGTGCATTGAAGTGGTAAAGATGAAGGAATATGGGCAGGGTACCAACTGCATCTGCTATAGCTATTAACGTATCTGGTAATGGCCACAAGCTCTGAGTCTAACTGCAGCCAAATGCCTTGTTATTGGTCACTAGGAGTATCAGTATTGTGTCATACATGCCTACATTTCCAATAATCAACTAGTAGCGTTAACATAGCAGCAGACCAAGATGCAGATATTTTTTTAATATACTTAGTAATAATAAAAACTAATGGTAAACCAGAAAGAAAAGGTTAAAGCGCACAAAGCTACAATTTTATATCAAAAGCAACATTTCCCAAAGTGAAAACATTCTATCCCTACTCTATCACCTCATCTTGCTTTACTGTCTTTTCAGCTTTTATCACTATCAGAAATTACTTATTCATTTATTTCACGTATGGATTTACTTGTTTGCGGCTGTTTCAACTATTTAACATGTGAAAAGAAAGGCCTTGTCTGTCCTGTTTACTAGCGTAAACCCAGCATCTGGCACATGGATGCGCAATTAATAGTAGTTAAATGAATAAAAGATCACCTTTCCAGAGAGACCCAAAGCCCACGGGCATAGAATAGGCTCTGAAAATTCCTTTTTCATAGGACATAGTTACTTTATTTACCCTAGCATGTCCCAAGTTCATTTAACCATGGAACACCGGTGGGGTTTTTTTTTGGGGGGTGGGGTTGTTTGTTTGTTTGGGGGCTGCTCCATGCAGCTTGCAGGATCTTACATTCCCCGACCAGGGAGTGAACTCAGGCCCTCAGCAGTGAAAGCTTGCCGTCCTAACCACTGGACCTCCAGGGAATTCCCAACCATGGAAGACTTTAATCCTGGAAATTAATTTTCCATGGGAACAAAGTTTGAGAAACGCTAGTCTAGAGATGACAAAGCCAGTAAGACTGAGAATAACTATAGTAAGTGTGACATGGCTAATAACCTGTGGGATATGCTGGAAATATTGACTCCTAGAAATTCAAGAGACTGAAGGGTGAAAAAGCTACTCCTTAAGAAACAGAAAGAAAAAAAAAATCACAATATATGTCAGTCAAATCATTATGCTATCCACCTTAAACTTATATAGTGTTGTATGTCAATTATAACTCAATAAAACTGGAACAATAAACAAGAGTCTGGTCTGCCATGAAAAAAAGAATGAACGAAAGAAAATATCTCATGTGGCTGCCAGTGGCTGGCCCATTTCTAGACGATGCCAGAGTACAAGTCCCACATGAAAAGGTGCTCAGGCAAATTTCATCCAGTGGTAACGCTTGCTCGGACAAAGGCTCTTTTATTTTCCAAATTCTGATTTACTACAGTTTCATTTGTTGCAAAGCACATCGATCCTGGGATAGGGCAGGCTGGCTGACTACTGATAATGGCAGTCTTCTTAAGGGCAGAGGTCTAGTTCAGGCTTTGTTCACTGATAAATCTACAAAAGTTACATCACAATATCTGTTACCACGGAAAGGGGTTAAAAGTATTGTTTGGTGGAAGAAAGCAGTGATAATAAATGTGTGCCGTATGATCTCATTTTAGTAGTAGCGTTGTATATGTCATCTCCCTGGAATGGCAGCTCTATGCAGACGGGGCTTTTGTCTGTTTATTCATGCTTTATGCCTAGGGACTGGCACATGGCAGGCATTCAATAAATATTTGTTAACTGTAAGAAATAGATGTTTGTATAGAAAGGAAAGTTTCTGCGTGCAGTGTACATGCAAATATAGTCAACAGTGATTAACGCTGGGTGTCAGGTTTATGGGTATTTTTTAGTAGACCTGTAGTTTTCTCATTCTTACAAGGAAGATGCATTGCTGTTGTAGTAAGAAAACAATGACATCTTTTAAGTGATGGCTAAGTTGCTGCCACCATATCTTCCTCCCCTTTCCAAGCTCCATTTCAGTACTTCAAGGTCAAACCCACCCTCCCCTACTTCCACAAGGGTCTAGAGGCATCAGGTAAATGAGAAGCAGCCTCCACGTTAGAGAGGTGGGGCCTTGCATTTTAATCTAGTTTGCTCCACAACACCAGTGCTTTTTCCACAGACTTATCAAAGCAGGTTATTCAGAAATCCTGCAAATCATTTGATCGCTTTCTAAGTTATGGAGCATAGAACTAAACTTGAAAGCTGGAAAGGAGAGTCAAAACTGGAGCTCTTATGAGACTGCAAATTTGTTGCTGAGACGCAAGATAGAGGATACTGCAGCTGTGCCACTCATCTTTCCAGCGATCGGTTAAGAATATTTAGAATTCAGTCAGTAGCTCAGCAGGCTCTCTGATTTCCAGAAACTCAGGCTCTAACACTTGCCCGGTCCTGTAAAGAGTTCTTCTGACACATGGAGTAGTCCTCATGGAGAATGCAGAGTTCCCACCTAAGGAAGAGGGTCCTTGCTCCTAGAAAATCCTATGTCCAAAACTTGGATCTTACAAAAATATCCACGTTAAAGAACAGCTATTGAATTCACCATTGGATTCTCTTTTTAACAAAAGGATTCCAAATATGATTAGATATTTTAAAAATTAACTGGAAAACTGTTTGGTAATATCCACTAAAGCTGAACATATAGCAATTCAGCTTCTGAGAATATCGCCAACAAAATACACAATAGGTTCCCTAAAAGCACTATTTGTAAGAACTCCAAACAGGAAGCTATTCAAATGTCCCCAGAAGGAGAAGAATAAATAAATTGTGGCATCTTCACACCATGGAACACTACACAGCAATGGGAATGATCAAACACACAACACTCAGACACGTCTCACAAACACAGTGCTGCATGCAAGAAGCCTGCCATAGAAGACCACATACTATATGATTCCATTTAATTAAGTTCCAAGGGCATTCATTCTATCTATGGTGTTGGAAGTCAGGACAGTGGTTATCCTAGGGTGATGAGAAGACAGGAATGAGGCATGAGGATCCTGCTGGGTGTTGGTTATTTTTAGTTTCCATATCAAATTACTACAGACTTGGTGGCTTAATCCAACACAAAAAATTTCCTCTCTCACAGTTCTGGAAGCCAGAAGTCAGAAATCAAGGTGTCGGCAGGGCCAGGCTCTGTCTGAAGACTCTAGGGAACAATCTGTTCCTTGCCTTTTTCAGCTTCTCGTGGCTCCAGTTGTTCCTTGTGGCTGTATCTCTCCAATCTCTGTCTCTATCTTCATGTGGCCTTCTCTCCTGTGGCCTCTTCTCCTCTTCTGTCTCTTGTAAGGACACTTGGCATTGGATTAGGGACCACCCAGGATGATCTCATCTCAAGAGCCTTAATTTAATCTCAAAGACCCCTTCCCAAATAAGATCACATTCGTAGGTCCTGGAGGACATCTCTCTCTGGGAGCCACCGTTTGACCCACTCCAGTTACCTGAGTGTGAAATTTTACCCAGCGATGCATGCATGCACTTTTCTGACTGTATGTGTGTGTGTGTGTGGATATATATATATATCTGGAGATATATATATATATCTGGAGATATATATATATATCTGGAGATATATATATATCCACAAGGATTTTTTTTTTTAAAGACAGCTTACAACTTCTCAGAAATACATTTGTTATTCACCACGAGGCATCTTGCACACATCTAACAAAAAAGAAGACCACAATCCCTGGTATTTCATTGGCCGCAATGCCCACAGAGTTTTTGGCTTTTCACAACCTACCACCCCACTTCTGGTTCTTAGTAGAATGTACAGAAACCTCACAGCAACTTCCATGGATGTTTTTTTTTAACTGCTATCCCCCCATCCTCCATCACCCAAAGTGGTGAAATCCTTTAACAAATTATAAGCCAGGGGCCATCAGAGAGTCTGGGCTCTGCACTGCGTCAGCTCAGAGAACCAGGCTGTAATTTTAGACAGATGTTCGTAAACTTGGGGATTCCTGGTGTGTGGACTTGGGTGCCTCCAACCCCAGATGGCAGGGGAAGAAGCCAGTGTTCTCCACCCAGATGACCCAGAAAACGTTTCTTAATGAACCGTCCAGCGTGACTCACGCTGGCTCCCACATCTGGCAGATCTGGGTTACATCACGCTCGGTCCTCAGTGTCCTGTGGGTTCCTGGGAACGCGCTGCCCAGAGTCAAGTGCACCAGCTGCAGCAGCCGGCCGCATTCACACGCCTCTCTGCGTCATCCTGACGGCCACACACTATGGGGCTGGCTCCGGCTCCCAGTTCCAGAGGCTGAGTCGGCCGCCCCCCAGGAGGCCGCCTCCTCTCACTTTCCCATGGGCCTAAGAAGTCACCATAGAAGTAAAATTCCATGTCCGGAGGTGTCCAGGGGAGGACTGCATTCTCTGCTTTTCTACACTAATAGCTCCTGGCACCATAATTCAACATTAGCTGTGTTAATCTAGAGAGGGGAAAAAACAAACATAAAAAACCTGAGCCATTCACATTCCTCAAATAAGATCAGAGGAGAGAAAGAAGTATAAACTTTGAAAGAATTTCCAAGAAGAAATATTGATTTAAACAGCATGTGGTACAAGGTGGATGGTGGCAAAGAGGTGACAATTTTCAGTGGAGACAGGGGGCCTCTGACACATTGCTCGGTTGGACCAGAGTCCTGCTATGGTCTCTCCATCACTTAAAAAACCCCAACACTCTTACAGCCTACCTGCCACTGCATTCCTGCTTTCTGATTAACTACAGAGCCTTCGAGATCTTTATTTTGTATCCTTTTAGTAACTGATCAGAACTGCCCTGAGGCTGCTTCTGGGACAAAACTCCCAGCAGCACCCTGTGGGGAGGTTCTTTATCCTCCCCCTCATTATCTCTAGAACATGAGGTAATTCACACTCATGGGACTACAATACAGGACTGCCATACTCCCCATCAATTTCACCTTTTCATTCAGAGTCATGGCATGTTAGAGCCAGAGGGGACTTTCTTTTAACACAAAATGTTTAATTTCATTCTTCTAACTGGTTTGCCAATCCATATTCTAATTTTAAAGCCAAAAAAATTTTTAAAGCCAAAACACAAGAAACCTGCGATCCTGACAAGTTAAGTAATTCATCATCCCCGGTTAGATAATGACATACACAAGCGTACGCCCCAGGGCTCCTCATTCTTGGTTTCAAAATTACATCATGCAGCCTCATTAATTTAAAAAAAAAAAAAGACTATTAAAAGTCTTTAAAATTTGGGCTGAGGTTTACAAATCTGCAGATGTGTTCTAAAGAAATAACCAAGAAGAAGATAGAAAGAAAGGGATGGAGAAAAGATTCATTTGTATTCAGTCGTTTACCTGGTGCTTCAGAACCCTGGCTGCCCAGCAGACTCACCTGGGGGCTTTCCCAAACCCCGCCCCAAGCCGAGGTCAGACTTCAAACCAATTAAATCAGAATCTCTGGAGGTGGGGTTTGGATGGCAGAAAGCAGCCAGGTGATTCCAATGTGTAGCCAGCCTGGTGTGCCATTGATTTACTGGAGTTCAGGCCAAAACAGCTGTGTAGAGACCAAAATCATAGTTTTCAAAAGAAGAAAAGAGGAAAGAAAAGAAAAAGAAAAGGAGGAGGGAGGGGTCATTTATATGATGTGTGCTTCAGTGGGCTAACTGAGTGTGTGGTCAAATTGAGATCTACACCAGTGATCTCAGCCTGGGACAAGGTCACCTTTCCCCACCATGCCTGTGACCACAGAAGCACATGGGCTACAAGTGGAGAAAAGGAGGACAGAGCAAGCAATCAGGTCCTATACCCCTAGAGTACTCACAGTTCTCACGATACTTTTCTTTTTAAAAAAGGAGCCCATTACCATATGATCCAGCAACTCCACGCTTTGATATACTGTATATCCAAAAGACTAAAAAGCAGGGGATCAAACAAATATCTGTACACTCGTGTTCATAGCAACATTATTCACCATAGCCAAAAGGCAGAAGCAATCCATCCATCAACAGAGGAATGGATAAAAAAAACATGGTCTGTACATACAATGGTCTATTACTCAGCCTGAGAAAGGAAGGGGCATTCTGACATGGGTGAACCTTGAGGACGTTATGCCAAATGGAATAAGCCAGTAACAGTACAAATACTGTATGATCCCACTTATAAGAGGTCCATAGACTAGTCAAGTCACAGAGACAGAAAGTCAAATGGTCGTTGCTTGGGGTCAGAGGGAGGGAGGACATAGAGAATTATTGTTTAATGGGTACAGAGTTTCAGTTTTGCAAGATGAAAACTTGGATGGATGGTGGTGACAAGAGCACAACAACGTGAATGCACTTCATGCTACGGAATGGGACACAAGATTGGTTAGAAGGGTAAATTTTTTAACAGATGGGGGGGTACCCAATGAGTACCTCTCACTTACTTCTCTCTGGTGTTGGCGGAGGTTACTGAGGCCAAAATCACGAAGGTACACATGTCATCTGTAAAATTGTGAAGTCTGAGGTCTGCGCCCAACATACCCCAGGCCACTGAAATCTATTTGGCAGGACTGGCTGACTCAAGAAAGAGGTATAGAGCCTCACTTCTCCCCTGGGGCACATGAGGGCCGGCTGGCAGGCCTTGCCCTTCACGTTATGTAATCACCAAGCTGCCAGTTTCCAAACAAGACGAGGAGAATTCCAATGTGCTCCATGCCTACGAGGAGCCAACTGAGGATTAATTCCCAAATAACTTTATCAAGGAGCCTTTTTCTAATTCCCAAATGCAGTAATGCCATTTATTTATTAGTTGAGAAATCTCTGGTTTCTTCTTTGATGGGTTGACTCAAATGTATTGTGAAAGAGGGGCTTATTTTTCATTTTTTCCTTCCTTTGAGCTTAGTATTCTAGGGGCAAAGAACAGCTTCAACAAGGAGAAAATTCCATCGGCAGTGGCTCTTTCGAGCTGCTCTATAATCCAAAGCTTTCAAGTGAGTGAGCTTTCTCCTTGACGAGCACCTTTGAGACAGACAGAAGGAAAAAATCTGCAGCTCTTCTCTGATCAGTGATCCTAACCCTTTCCTTCAGTCTGTGATGATCCTATACAGGGGATGACTCGTGAAGATGTTTTCTACGGGAAGTCACCTAGGCCCTAGAGGCTGGTCCCCAAGCCCACGTGTTTGAGCTCTAGCCAGGCATCTAAAAAAACCTGTTATGCTTCCCCAGCCTCGGACCAGCAGCCCCAGAGCACTACTCACACTTGACCCAGAAAGTCTGTCCCAGTGATTCACCAGGAAGCCCAAAGTTTGACAGCTAGAAAAATGTAAACCTTGTGCTTTAAGAGTTTGCACATTAACAGTTCTTCCAGAAGGCAATCACTCAACGGGAGTTGGATTAAGGACTTGGACACCCTTCTACCAAGCTCAGACACACACTCAATTGTTTCTCTGGCGTAAGGTTTTGCAAGATGAAAGAAATGTCTCTGAATCTGAGCAATAACAGAAAAGGGGAGAGGTTCTCGTCCGTGGAGGGAAAAGGAAACCTAACTTAAACGGTGTGACTTGTTTGTGATAAGTTCTAACCAATGTCCATATTTTATGGGTTTTTTTCATATAGATATTTACAAAAAAAAATTCCACAATACTCTTCAATATGGGACATGCCACTCTGGGGACTCCAGGGGACAGCCTGTAGAGCAAGAGATCTGGTTTCCTGGATGCTCCTAATTGCTACCCTCTGCTCCAAATAGACACTTTTCAACTATTTTCCTCATTCTGTACCTGAATTCAGACACATAAATGTAACCTTCCTGCCTCCCCCCACCTCAGGTTTGCCCCATGGATGGAAAGGATAAGATCTCCCCTTGCCTGGAAGGAAAGGAAAAGACCTCCTTGCTTGTAACTGCCATTGATGCTTCATGATTTCCACAAGGCTCTCTGGAGCCCATGGAACTCTGGAACCATGAAGTGGTCCATAGGGTATGTGGACAACAGCATCCCAGCTATACACTGGTACCACCCCCAAATCAATGTCATCTTCTCAGAAGGTCTTTGTGTGCAGACAAAAGGCTAGCAAAACTACCTACTGCCACGGGAGGAGGAAGAAAAGGTGTATTTTTCCACCACTACTCCTTAAAAGCACCCTAAGTACCATATGTAACTTAACAGACTATATTTCTTTCTTTGCCCATAAGAGAGAATTCAGCTCATGAAATACCACCATCAATAGATATTGTGTTCATTATATATACAGTCCAACAGTAAGATAATATACTGTGTTCCAAAACACTGTTAGGCTCTGAGAACATTTCTTGGCACACTGAAATAGTGCAATGACCATAAATTACTTAAAGTGAGAAATTTCTTAGTACATTTCAGAAAAGAAATAAAATAAAAACCTCTAGCAACAGAATTTAGTGCTTAATAATTCTCACATACTTAAGTTTCAGTTTAATCGATTGTGACTTTTGATATTTTATTTAATATGTCTGGGAAGCATCACCAAAAGAGTAATTTTAATATTGCTTCTAAATTCAATGAGAGTGGTTACGTTTTTATGTCAGAGTAACATTCACAGGGCCATTCTTTAATACACAAGTTATTAAATCCCACAGTCCCTTAATCCACATTGCAGACTAATCTAATGCATTTAAGCCGCCCTTGAGAAGCCATCTCTCAGCACAGGGCTCACAGAGTGGGACAGCTTTCGCTTTTCAGATCTAAGAAGTCATTTTGTTTTTCTCTTGACATCTTAAGAGTCATCTTTAATAATGTTTTTTCTGTAGTTCCAATGTCTTTCAATGCCTGACATGCCAGACTGACTTGGCAAGTCTGTTCTTCTCCCACAGAAACAGCCATCAGCTGCAGCCCTTGCTGACTCCCAGGCACATGGTCTGGCAGATACCCTATTACAAAATAAATCCACAAATCCAAATGGAAAGCCAGACGCTTCCCAGCATGCTCCACACACTTCCCACTGTGCCTGTGACAGACGCTCCCAGACACACACAGACACATACACAGTCTGGCCAAGTGGCTGGGAGTGAGAACCCAGTGGTTGCACTCTTCCAACCTCAGGTAAGCCACCAGGTCTCTCTGAGCCTCTGTGTTCCTATTTGTAAGATAGGAATACTCATTGTAACCACCTTCATTGATCCACTGACCAAGAATCAAAAGAAGTTCTAGTACTTAGGGTGGATTCTGAAGTTTTTATTAAAATCTTCAGTCTCATTTCTTAAGGAATTGAACTCATTTTAACAGGTCCAGATGAACAGGCAAAGCAAGCACCAGCACGTTCTAAATGAGGGTTCCACTGCTTTAAATACTTTTTTTCAGAACAAGGTCAGATGTAAATTAACAATGACAGCAGCCTCTAGAGGATTAAGCCGGTTTATGTGGTAAGTGAACTAAAGATGAATTCTTTGATATAAAGTCAAGATGGTCCCAATTTAGAATGACGAGATAGTTCAACAAAGGCTTATGTTTTTAATCTGGAAAAAGTTGGTTATAAATGATCTCAAGCTTAACAGAAATATAATTAGGCAAAGCTAGACAGTGGGAACTAACACAAGTATCTGTCACACAGGCACTTTCCAAGCTGGGAATCGTGCCCATGTTACAAGCAAGGAAACTGAATGAAGAAATGGGTTAATAGGGCTGAAGGGAGAATGGCTATTCCATGACAATCAACAGTGTCGGCTACATCATACTGCCCTTCCGTTATAAACAGAGCTATATTTTGAAAATTAAGATCTATGTGCTTTTCAAGTAGAAAAACCAAAGTATAAAGTGCTAAGTCTGCCCAGGCTACCCACCAATCCAAGCTGTTGGTACTTCCCTGGAAACTTCCCATTCTCCCATTCTGCCCTCAGATGGGTAGGTAGGTGATAGATAGACGGACAGATGGATTTATAGTCTTTGAAATCAATAAAACCATAGGTCATAAAACATTTTCCAAAACATTTGTACTGATTAAACCAGAATCACACCCCCAAAGAGACAATTCATCTTCATGTTGATCCAAAGAGGAAAAGAAAGTTATTTTTTAAAAATAGGGAACTTCCCTGGTGGTCCAGTGGCTAAGACTCTGCATTCCCAATGCAGGGTGCCCGGGTCTGATCCCTGGTCAGGGAACTAGATCCCACATGCAGGCTGCAACTAAGAGTCTGCACGCCGCAACTACAATAAAAGATCTCACGTGCCACAACTAAGACCCAGCACAGCCAAATAAATAAATAATTTTTTTTTAAATGGTAAGGCTTTTCAGCTCTTTGACCACTTTATAATAAGAAGAAAATATTTTTGTTGTCATGGTGAGATTTTAACTCTCATGGCTCTTAAATAATGGTTAAAAAAAAAACTCTGAAATTCTTTATCTAGAGATGTGTTGGCAATGAAACTTCTCACAAAACTGGCTGCAAGTCTGACTTCTGCTCCCAAATGTGTTTATTATTACTATGAATCAAGAACATCTCTGCAGATGTTTGGTAGACAAAGCATCATGAAAGAGGCAGGAAGACCTGGGGTATAAAAATGGCGCCCTCATTCCCACTTCATCCCGATGCCAACCCACCACTCCCCGGGTCAGGAGCTGTGAAAGTATTGCCCTCTCCTCATTGGAGTTTCTATCTGAGGTTCCTGTCACTGGTGGAAAGCAAGCTGGCAATCCCCAGAGGCATAAGATAAAGAGAGGCATGGTATGGTGTGGTACACAGTGACCTGAGGACAGAAAGTCAAAGCCATGCTTCTGAGTTTTGCCACAAAGGAATGATGTGACCTCAGCAAGGGACTTGACCTGTTTGCATCTCAGCTCCTCATCTGCAAAATAAGGCAACTGGGTCACACAATTTTTAAAGTTCTTTCCAGCTATAGAAAACTTTATTATGAGAATAAGCACAATTTACAAAACAGCAATTTTCAAATCTGGACCTCATTTGCGGCAATTCTTGCTTTATGGGGCTTCCGCAACCTCAATTTTCCGAAAACGAAACAAAACAAGAAAACTCAAAGCATCAAATGGTTCTTACTGTCTTCCTTCAAACGTTTTGTTACATCTCATGAACTATCAGGGAAATACCAAATCACAGGCATTTGGATTCCAGCATGTCTTAAGGGACCATGTTTGGGGTGGACTGAAGAAGAGGCTAACACAAGGACCTACTATGCAGTACAGGGAACTATATTCAGTACCTTGTAATAACCTATAATGGAAAAGAATCTGATAAAGAAGTTATATATACATAAGTCTATCTGAATCACTTTGCTATACACCTGAAACTAACACAACACTGTAAATCAACTATACTTTAAAAAAGGAAAAAAAAGAGAGACTAAAACCCACCATTTGACTTTCAAAAGTTTTATATATAAAACCAGAACATTCTTCAGTTTTACTAGCCTAAATGCTACAGACTTAAAAAATCTGATGCTAGGCAAAAGATATCCAAATCTGATCCTATTGGTGAAGGAGGTAATATATCGTATGATTACCAAAAATATATCAAAGATAGAAAAATTTCTATCCAAAGGAGAAAAAAAACACCCCTTTATCTACAGTATACTTCTGATTTCCTTTCCAAACAGGTCTAGAAACACCCTACTCCAGATAAACCATATTTTAAAACTTTAAAGCTGTATTTTTAAAAATTTATTTTAAAAATAACTGATAAATTATTGCTAAGAGTTTTGTTCAAACTGTAGCCCTTCTAAAATATTTTATGTTAAAGATCACTACAGATTTAACAAAGCATTACAATAAACAACAGCTAACTGAAGGTCAATTAGAGCCTTATTGTTAGGTCAGTAGGAAATTAAGATTCAGTTCCTCTGTGGTGTAAAAGGAGATCATACTACTATAAAATGTCACAAAAGACAAATAGTTTTACTTTTTCCAAAGATACAAGTAATCCTCACAACTCAACAAAGCAGAATTGCAGACTTTTCAATTCTCCTAAGCCTCATTCCACGATTCTAGCCAATTTTCTCATCTGCATTGATCTGGCCCCTCTTTTGGCCCTTTGTATATAAGACTTTGAATTTTGTTATTGGTCTAGTTACTCTGTAGAACTGTAAATCCCTTGAAAGTGGTATCCAAATTTTATACTTCTTCCGTATGCTTAATTCCTTAAAAAAGTGCCCTCCGAAGACATCTAATCCAAACTTCTATCCCTTTAGAAAAAAATTATATTACTTTTTCTTATCCAGGTAATACATTTAGCAGAGACTGAAAGCTTTCCAGCAAAATTCATTTTCTCCTTCCTCCTTAGTATAGCATTGTCACTGGCCACACAGATGCCTATCAGAATTTGGTTCCCTGCCTGCCTTGTAGTTGGCAGTTGGGGGTAGCCATGTGACTGTGCCCCTGATAAGGGGTGTGAGCCAAACTAATGTGTGCCACTTTGGGACTAGAGTCTTTTCCACGCCCCCTCTTCCTCCTTGTGACAGCACCCAGCCTTGGCCGTGTATAAGATGACACGGGGAAGGGGGGTGACAAAGGATGGAAGGAACTGGGTCTGTGAATATTTGAATGGAATACAGCCCCCTGCATATCTGGAACACCTGCCTCAAACTGCTAAATGAGAGAGAAACTCATTAAGTCTCAATCCTGTGGATTTCTTAGATGTTCTTTTTCCTCTAGTACATGCATGTTTATAGTGGAAAGGTTGAGAAAATATGAGAAGCAGAAGAAAGGTCACCTGGGCCTTACACCACCTAAATAATTATTAACATTTGGGGGTAGTTCCTTCTTGACTTTTCTCTATGTCTACAGAAAAACCACTTACACATATTTTTCTACAGAAATTTAGCCTCTCATTTAATATCATCTTCTATCTAATATATTGATATTTTTCTTTTTCTTTTTTTTTTGGCCTCGCTGCAAGGCTTGTAGGATCTTAGTTCCCTGAACAGGGGTCACACCCAGGGCCCCGGCAGTGAAAGCACCGAGTCCCAACGGAGCAAGGGCTCTAGGCGCACGGGCTTCAGTAGTTGTGGCACATGGGCTCAGTAGTTGCGGCTCGCAGGCTCTAGAGAGCAGGCTCAGTAGTTGTGGCATACAGGCTTAGTTGCTCAGCAGCATGTGGGATCTTCCTGGACCAGGGCTTGAACCTGTGTCCCCTGAATTGGCAGGTGGATTCTTCACCACTGAGCCACCAGGGAAACCCCTCCCTAGTATTTTTCTGTGTCAAAAATACATATATTTAATTTTAATAGCTACATAACATTCTACTGCTGGGATTTATCAAAATTTATTCAACTAATTTTTCGTTGTTGGCCATTTGCATTTTTTCCTTTTAAAAATTCTGTTATAAATAATGCTGCAGAGAACATTTTTGTACATAAACCTTTACATCAGGCTTTCCCCCCCCCCCCCAGTCTCTATTCTCAGCATATCTTTGCAAACAAAGATACTCCCTCTTTCTGGGGACCTCCATTAAGTGATTATGTCTGATAGGTATTTGCGAGGCAGCCTTCATTCATTATATTTTTGAATGAACTCCTATTTACGGTTTGTCAACTGGAAAAATGAAACAAGGTCCAGCTCCCCACTCAGCACCTGGAATGAGTAATTGACTCCCTACGTAGTGGTATCAGGCAAACTTCCCCTGCACAATGGAGTCCTGGCTAGTAACACACACAAAAGAGAAAGCAGTAGTAGACCTTGTTTCCTGCTGACAAACCTTGATCTACATCTGTGCTGCCAATTACTTGTGCAACGAACCTGTTACTTTTTTGGAAATAATAAATAATTCAGAGAGAGTCGTTTTGAATCCTCTGACATCTGTTGCTTGTATGACTGAATTATTCATCAGGGAGCATAAACAGCATTAATTAAAGAAAAGGACTGAGGCAAACCATGGAAATAGAAATGAACATTGCAGAAGAAAATGCCTTTACTCAACCCATACTTCACTTGTCATTGACAAATATCCAAAGAGCCCGCCAGTCCTTGGAATTTAAAGGAACTGGTACACTGGGACATCAGAAGGCATGATCCAACGGAGGATCCCTAGTTCATGTTTCCAAATTCACTTTTTTTTTCCTCCTTCAGGAAAATCCTCCTCTTGATTTGGTCTCTTTGCTCCTTCTCTGGGTATGAGAGTGCTGTGGTATTCAAAGGGAAAGGAAATTTACTAATTGAGGTGCAAAAGAATTGCAAGAAGTATCCCAGATCAAGTCATCCTATGCTCTGAGTTTTGTACACTGAGTTTTAGATATATTAATGCAAGAGGTCCCCCCAAATTAAGGATGGCTCAATTCACCTGGCTGCCACTGCCTGATCATGTATTTCCATGACGACATTGGCACTTCCTCTTGACAAAGCGCTTTCTTGCGGTGAAGAGCAAAAGAGAAAAACCTTACAGCCTGGCTGCCTATTCTACACGGGTGGCCGTGGGCTAATTCTTCCCTCAGTTTGTCTCTCTGCACAGGGAGAGTGATATTAGATTCAGTAACACCCTCCACTGTAGAAGAGTCTACAGACTCTGTGCTTGTGGAGGGAAAGTGTGAGCAGAAAGCAAACGCGTTACAGAGTTTACGCAGCACTGTTGGTAAACAGATGCCTCCAGAGGTGGGGCCCCGGTTGTCTCAGTAACTGATTTCTCAGGGACAAGAAGAAACAGGCCTCTCTTGAAAGGCAAGGTGGGGGAGGGAGCCGCAGAGGGTGGTTTGAATCGGGAGATTTTCAGAGAAACCTATTCCTTTGTGTGGCTCTGGTGACTTGCTCAGTAAGGATTTCTTGATTGTGAGGTAACCTGGCCTCCTGCTCCCCCCACTCCGGTACCAACTGCTGGGGTTGCTGTGGGCAACAGAGGAGATACCCTGGGCAGAGAACAGAGCAGCCGGAGGAGGAAGGGAAAAAAAAAAACCCAATTAGACTGAAGAAAGCCACAAACCCCGTTTGGGGTCTTTTCAAAACCTCTGAATTCAGAGGCATGACAAGAACTGGCAAGGTCTTCTTGCTGGTGGCCACTAATGAATGGCTTCTGTGCAGAAATGATCCCTCCGGTCTCTGCAGATCGGGTGCACAGAGACCTCCCAACGCTTTCAGTAAAAGAGAGACACAGAAACCCGCCACGTATTTTTTGAATCCTCTTTCAGTAACACCCTTTCAAAGGATTTCACAAATGGGACAAACCTCCCTTGTTTTTTCCCAGTTTGGTTTGTTGTTGTTGTTGTTTTGTTCCTGCGGGGAGGAAGGTTGGAAGAGGGAGAGGAGACGGTAGAGGGGAGCTTGGAAGAGGAGAAACGGTTGGCTCTGCCCTGCTCCGCTCGGAATGGCCCTTCATCAAAGGGAGTTTGTTGTTAAAAACGGCAGAGGAAAAGAAGCCAAGACTCTCAGTTTCCCAAAGAGGCTGAACAGGGACTTCTGTGTCTCTTTCAGGCACTACCGAAAATGCAACTACAGATTTAGAAAAGATCACTCGTATAGCATTGGATTTGAATAAATGAACTAAAAAAGATCTCTTTTAGAAAGACGATGGATTTGCTGAGTAAGAGGTCCCTCCACTGAAACCGAGGTCCAGCGGGGATGGATGAAGCCTGCCTGTAATGTCAAGAAGTTTCTCAGATGCCCTCACAGGCTTCATTTCATTCAAATATTCAAAAAACAGACATTGACCCAGAGAACTTTCTCTTTACGGGGAAAAAAAGGGCACTACCTCCTTCCTTTGCAATCCAAGCAGTCTCTAAGCTAGAGGTAAAGTGAGAGTCTTAGAGGATGAACTAATGGTGACCCTTTCATCACTGGCTACTTGGGAGTCATGGTTTGGTGATGACACTATGACGTACGCAGAAATTGGGGGCTGTGAAAACAAAACTCTACCTGTGAGCACTGAGCAAGATTTTTAGGGGAAGAAGGGGAGCACCTGGGTTCTCAATCTAGGAGAACCGACAGGGCAGAGGGAAGCTGGGGCCCTCCACGGAGGCCACCCAATCCTCGAATGCTGTCTGAATGATAAAAATTAAAAAAACTGGAGTCCCCAGTGGAGATACCAATGCGCAGCTCAGAAAACCTGGCCTCAGAGGCAATACCCAGTGTTTCCAGACTTCACCTGGGAATCTTGCAGGTGAAGATTCTGAATTCTGATTCAGAATCTGAATCAATGCAGATTCTGATTCAGAACTTCTGGGATGAGGTCTGAGATTCTGCATTTCTAACACACTTCCAAATGATGCTCTGCTGCTGGCCTATGGACCATACTCTGAGTTGTGCAGTTCAACCCAGCAACACATTAGAATCACTATAATTCTGAAAGGGAACCCCTGACCCTGTCCTTCTCCTGCTCCATTAAATGAGTATATGTGGCAGTGAGGCCAACTACTGGGATTTTTCTTTAAGTTCCCCGGTGAGTCCCATGTGCAACCAGGGTTGAGGACCCACTGGCTGGACTAATTCTGGCTCTCACTGTCAACTAAATATGTGGACCCAGGCAACTTAATCTCCAGGAATCTCAGTTTGGTATCAAAAAAAGCGGATACGCTGGCCAAAATGGATTGGTATAGAAACAAACGTGCAGTATTTGAAAGCACTTTGAAAGAAGATAAAATACAGTAGTTATTTTACTCACTGAGTCAGTTTCCTGGGTTAAAATGAGGAGTTCACAGTGTTCCCGACTAATCAAATTTCACAAATATCAGCTGCATGCTAATTCTATGGAAGAGATTAGTGTTTAGCTGAGATCTCCCTGTTGTTCTGTTAATGACCCAACGCCCAATGCACTGGGCTTCTTTCTTAAATGACAGTTGACTCATAAATGGATTTTAGGTCCATTTATGGCATCCCAGCCAGTGCCTTGAAAAATCCTCCTAAAATCATTTTAAATATGCACCCACTGATGACCGGTGCTGATCTATGAAACAAACCCACATTACCCCGCCCCCCTTCTATTGTTCCCCTATCCTGCCAGTTCCGAGCTCCCTGGGTGCAAGGAAGGTTCTCTGCTGCCAACTTTCAACTTTCTGTGCAATAAACAAAGCTTCAAAGGGAACCAGTTCTGCCAACCACCAACAGATGGCATCAGTGGTTGTGCAAGGTCGTTTCAGCCATGGCCTTGGCCTTGTTCCTTAATCTCTGTCATGTTTGTTATGTTTGAAATGCAGTGTCTTGTTAAAAACTAACTGAAGGTAGAAAGGTTAAAAAAAAAAAAAAAAGTCAAAATGCAAGTGTTTGGATCATAAAATGAGAGTTGCAAAGGAGTAAGAGTCCCCGATATCCCTGGCTCACTCAGGAAACAACTTTTACCACAACCAACATGTACCCAAGCTAGGTTAGTGTCATGTTGGATTTAAAACAAACGGGGTTTCAGAAACTCATCGGTGAGAAGAGCGTCTTGCCCCCAGCTGACATCACACTGAAGTTGACTCTCAAACCCACACAGAAACCACACAGAAAGCAATACAACCCACCACCACAAGACAAGGCTATAACCACAGCAGCAATCGCCAGAACAAAGCCCTTCTGAGAACCAGAGCTCTGTTTCCTCTTGTGTGCTGAGAACATCATCAGCTATTCCCAAGAACCACCCCCTGCCCCCGCCACCCCTTATCAACTGCGGCCACGCTGATGTTCACGCCAGGGCAGCTGAGTTCTCTGTGCAGGAACTCAGGTAAATGCCATCGTCTTAGTCTTTCAAAAGTAACACTCGGGAATTCTGTGCATGGCCAGAATGGTGTGTGTTATTTGAGATCAGCGGTTCTCAGCAAAGGGTGATTTTATTCTCCAGGCGACACTTGGTGGCACTGCCTCCAACTTGGTGGCACAGGAGACATTCTGGTGGTCACACTGGGGAAGGAGGGCAGGATGCTACCGGCACCTAGTGGGTGTAGGCCAGGGATGCTGCTAAACACCCTACGACGCACAGGACAGCCCCTCACAACAAAGAATGATCCAGTCCAAATGTCAATAGCGCTGTGGTTCAAGAAAGCCTCCTCCAGAGGCCAGGAATTTGGGCCAAGAAAATTTAAATTCCAAAAGCCAATTTCCTACTATCGTCACCAGAAAGCATCCTGACCGAGAAGACAAAAGCTAATTAATGGGAACTCCTTTTTTGAGAAAAAAAAAATCAACCCTCACAAGCTTTCTTTGTCCCTGTTTTTGAGAACAGAGTGTCCCTAGTTTTTGCCAAGGCTTCCCCCCTCTTCTGGACCTCATTCTCACTGGCATTCTCAGGAACTTTGCCTCCTCTACCACGTCCTCCTCCTCAACATCTACACTCTCCCTTATCACCTCCCTCTACCTGGTTCAGAGAAGCTGTTTTCCCCTTTTAAAAACATCTCTCACCTAGAGAATAAAATAAATACCTGTTGAGTCCATACTGATATAAACAAATAACTGGGTAAATAAATAAATGAAAGAGAAGAGACAAAATGTCCTCACAGAAGAATTCCAAGAAATAAACATAGAAGGAATGAAAGAAATAGAAAATCACTAACAGGACATGATGGTAATAATGGCTGTCGGTGAGATCCACTGGTGAATGTTTAAAGTTTTAAAGGATAAACAGGATGCTTGCAAAGCCTCAAAGCATCTCTCCAAAGCATTTACTGATCACTGTGGTGGTTTTAGCACCCCTAAACAACCTTTTCTTCATGCTCCTCCCTCTGTTGGGTACAGCTTAATCCCCTTCCCCTTGAGTGTGGGCTGGATTTAGTGACTCACTTCTAATGGATGGAGTAGGTTCCAGGGATAGCTTTCTAGAATATCAGGCTGACCTCTGGCAGTTTTATTCTTAGAGGTCATGGAGGGTTTTTTTTTCATATAAATTTATCCATTTACTTATTGTTTTATTGGCTGTGTTGGGTCTTCGTTGCTGCACAGGGACTTTCTCTAGTTGCAGTGAGTGGGGGCTGCTCTTTGTGGTGTGCGGGCTCCTCATTGCCATGGCTTCTCTAGTTGTGGAGCTAGGTGCATGGGCTTCAGTAGTTGCGGCACATGGGCTCAATAGTTGTGGCTCACGGGCTCTAGAGCGCAGGCTCAATAGTTGTGGCGCAGGGGCTTAGTTGCTCCGCCGCACGTGGTATCTTCCTGGGGCAGGGATAGAACCCGTGTCCCCTGCATTGGCAGTTGGATTCTTAACCACTGTGCCACCTAGGACGTCCATCATGGAGATATTTTGACACAACATCCAAATACACCACACACCTGTGTGTGGCTGGCAGGTGGCTTTGATGCAGAGATAGAGAGCACAGTGTTTACCCTGAGTGACATTAACTTGTAGAGCAAATCTGGTTGAGGCACGCGCAAATCAAACCTTATAACATGCCTAAAGCGACAGGTTGGTATAGCGAAAGAACAATACCTGGTTCCCAAATTCAGAATTCTATAACAGCCGTTCAATCACCAACCACTGCCACTTCAACAAAAGCCTCAGTGACAACATCCATTAAATTAATACCCCAGTCGCTCCGGGTCAGAGTAAATATGAAACAGGTACAACTGAAACCTCTCTCACCGGTCCACACCTCCCTCCCCTCATCTTGTATCTGAAAAGAAATCCAAGATCAGAAAAAAAATATCTGGATGCCCCAGAGCCCTTTTCAGCTAAGATGGGAACAAAAGCAGACTCAAGAAGGAATCAAGTGGACCTTGGCACAAGAATGCTAGCTTGTTATTTTGCAAACGGTAGGGTCAAAGCCCTGTTAATAGGAGGAAAATAGTTTGGGGCAGAAAATTAATATTCACTGCTGAGACCTACTTGTCATGAGTTGACTCTGAAAGCAAGTGGTTGAAAGACGAATCAGGATGAAAACCTTCATTATCTCCCATCCTACCTCCCACCAACACCAGGGACCACCACTCCTCCCAGAGCCAGCGAACCTCCAGTGGGATCCAGCTTAGCCACAGGTGCCAGAAGACAGGGGCATCTGGTTCTCCTTTCCTGTGTCCAGGAGTAAGTTTTTCAAGGGAGCGGACCGAGGGCACTGAATTTGGAAGGGCAAAGGGCTGCTTTGAAGAGGGACACTTGGAGAAGCGGTGAATTGTGTTAAAGGGGGTGAGTAAGAAAAGCAAATACCTGGCCCTGTTCTCTGCAGGGTAAGGCCAGAGTGCCCTGCCTGTATCCCTTTGCCAGGTACGGGTCGCTATAAGTGTTGACAGCTAATGCGTCTCATCTGGCCCCCTAGTCCGTAAAACTGCCTTTGCCCTATGGGAGCATCTCCACCTGGAAGATTATACCTGCCCTGAGGGAGGCCCACAACCAACCAATGGCTCACATGGGAGAGGGAAACAAAAGGCTGACCCTTGGGCAAGGGGAGACAGAGCTCCCCAAGAACTCAGCTAAAACTCACCTTTCCCCCACTGCCCTGTCACTCTCTCCACCTCCACCCCCGGGCCAATACATTATCTCCATGAGAATCTCTCCACTTCTAAAGAAACTAACCCAAGACAATGGGAATTAAGCTTCCTTGAAGTTTTGGGAGTTTTGGTAGATCCTGGGAAGAGAATTTCCAGTTCAAGGACTCCAGTGCTCCCTTGAGGACAACTAGGTAGAGAAGACTAAGACCTAAGCCCACCGATGTCCCAAACATCAGAAAGAAAGCTCATGTCCCAGTTCTTCCTTATTCAGATTGGAGAAAGGACATCAGAAGGAGGTGCCCCCCACCCCCCCCATACCTGGGTGACAGAGCTATGTCCTAAAAAGATCCTACAACAAAAGGCTGATTTTGCTAGATCCTGGATACTGTGTACCCAAGTTGGGAAAAACTCAACACTGGCAAATCCAATCTCACAGATCACTTATAAGGCAAAAAAGAGTTATGTCAGCTATCAAGTCTTTTTCAACAAGGTATTTAAAATGGGATTTCACACTGGTGCTAGAATCGCAGCACAGATGATCTTTCATTGATGTTTTTCAAGGCTGTTTCCTCTACAGAGGATCAGTAGGAAACTCTCCTTTACACATAACTGCCTTCCCTCCTTCCCCTTTCTCACTGCCCTGTGCTCCTCTTGGGGCTTCCTAGGATCACCTCCCCAGTTCTCACATTAGAGTTGACATCTGGGGACCACTCTAAGACAGGTGTACATCCAATAATGTAAAATCTTAAAATCATAATTCCAGAGGGCATACTCCCAGTGAATAGCCCAGGAATACAAAGCATGTGTCTATGACTTAACTAGTTGTAATTTGCTAAAGTACTTGATTCTTGGGCAAAGTAGGTTAAAAGCCAGAGAGTTGTAAAAGAGTGGTCTGAAACAGCCTAAGAACTCAATACCGCTCATAACAATGTGCTTCTTTGGTGCAATTTTAAATTAGCTTTTAAAATTAGCTTTCATAAATCTTTGCCTGGTCCATTATATTTCAGATGTTGAATTTAGGACAGTGTTCAAAGATTTTTATGGGGCCAGTTCATAGTTTCAATTCCAATTTACCATTTTTTCTTTACTGACTTCCTTTTGGAATTCACCGGCATATGGGTCCTTAAGGACTACAAAAACCAATGAATTAATCAAAGGGAAAATGTTCTGTTTCCCCCGTTTAGAAATTAATTGAAATATAGATGAAGTCCATCCTGAACAGCAGGACGTTCTGAGAAAGCCATCAGCCTAAATGTCTTTATGAATAACTATTATGTTAGAAGCTCAAAAGATCTTACATCTCAGCCACATGAATAATCAGGCCACGAGGGGACACAGGGAAGAGGATGAGTATAATGTGGGTCTGTGCATTTTTTTCTTTGCTTGTCTGAACACATAAACTATCCTTTCACTTTTACCACCAAATACACATTCAGGTAGCTTCTCCTGGTATCAGTGATGCTTCTTGACTCTAAGCTAAGGACTTCTGGAGACCTCCAACCTCCAAAGTACTATGTGAAGTACAAAATCATTACAGCATGCAGGCAACATCCTGCCTAACTTGTAAGAATTGTTAGTACAGGCTCAGGGAAAGCTGAATGAATACTGCCACAAATGCATACTGTGGAATACGTGCCACAAATTCAATTAAGAAAGTGATTAATCAGT
Organism: Hippopotamus amphibius kiboko; assembly: GCF_030028045.1. NCBI lineage: Eukaryota > Metazoa > Chordata > Mammalia > Artiodactyla > Hippopotamidae > Hippopotamus > Hippopotamus amphibius. Next base: position 46,929,241 of record NC_080202.1, on the reverse strand, counting down.
ATTGTAACTAAGTATTGAAAAAAAAAACTAAAACTAACGAAAATCAAGCTTTCAGTTCCCCCTACCTGCCAATCAGAGGTACAAAGAGAAAAATACTATCAGTGTTCATCTCTCTTTAGTTACTATAAACTGTTACTCGCTATGCAAAGGCATTTATAAGTCCAAATTACTACAGGATACTGACGGTTTTAAAAAATACAAATACTAAATACGACTAGTATATCACCATATATAAATATGTGTATATATAAATACAATCTATGTATTTGCCTATAATCATTTAGTGATCCAGTTGTTTTTCCCTGAAATATGCTATTTATAAAACACCATTATGTCATGTAAATAATTTCCCTGGCTCCACCCCAATTGCATAAAAGCAGTCTTTTTTCCAGCACAATGTGTATTCGAAAGTGCCTGCTATGTGGTGTTCTTGTCCAGGTCACCATACTTAAGCACACAGTAGAAAGAAAGAAAAAAGAAAGGAAAAAGCAAAATTGTAGCTAAGCTCCATCCTCCCAACTCATAATCAACAGAACTCTCTTCCTTGTCAAAGGACCAAACACATGAACTTCAATGATGGGAGCCGCCAACAGCACAGTTATCTTTAAATTCAAGCAGTACATTGTGAAAGCAAATGGAATGCTACCCGGGTGAGAAGTAGAAGAGAAGCTCCCCAAGGAACAGCTCCCTTGGGCAGGAAGTCCAAGGACCAGGCTGAGTAACTGACTAGTGCTGTGATGATGAGCAAGGTGTAACATACTTTGCGGCTTCAGATCCCTCATCCACAGTTAAAACACTAGATTAAATGGTCTCAGGTCCATGCCAGTTCAAAATTCTAAGATTTTTAAGACCGCCTTTTCAATACCTGGGCATTGCTGAGACTCCACAATACTGATCCTGACTCCCAAGGCTGCACTGTGGTCGCTGGAAAGAAGATTTTTACTTGTCACTCTCCAATACAATGGGATGGGTTTGGAGAAAAACAGAGAAGACATGTCCTGTATGATATGAGTATGGTTCCCTTAAGTGAAAGAAAATTACCTATTTCACTAATTCCCAAAGGATATGGAGTATCTTTATTCTAAGACATACCAGACTGACTCAGGCACTGCCCTGACTGCTGTATGTTATCCTGTGCTGTTCTACTGGGACCTGTTATCTATTTGACTCAAGTAGGAAGATTCTAGAAGCTTTTTCAAAATGGGAATACAGAATATGTTTTATTTCTAATTTGAGGCACCAGAGGAATTTGCTGTTCTCATATACACAGTTTAAATCAAGAGAATGCAAGAGTTCTGAGCCCTAGAACACAAATAAAGGCTAACCCCTGCAGCAGGGTGCCAAGGCTGGGAGAACACCCTGGCATCTTAAACTGCTTATCCACCTCTAATGAACAATGGCAATCCAGAGGCTGACAGAGAAAGTATGGAAAATCAATGAACACTCACTCTGACAGACAATTCTGGGGGCAGAATACCTGCCACAGGTAATAAATCACTTCATTTAAGTTTATCTTTTTAGCAGTGCACAGTGGATTATACCCATACATCAGTTCGGCCTCTCTTTTCTGCCCTGTTAACAAAAGACAAATTGAGAAGGATGGTGGGAAGACTGGGAGAAAGAAGAGAGGAAAACAGAAGAGCTCTGTCCCTAGGCCTGTGCAGTAAAAGAAATAACGATGATGATGATGATGCACTGTCACTGTTTTCTAAGCATCAGTTCCATCTGTAAAATCTTACAGCACTACCTGGATTTACCAATGAAGTGACCATGGGTTGGAAAATAAAGGTAGCTTTCTTTCTAGATCCCTTAGGACATACTATATATCTACAGTCTCAAGAGGACCTCAAGCACTTGGCTGTTCTAACAATGGGTGAGTTTATGGGTTTCACTAATGATACTGCTTAGAAACTGGTACCTTGAGAAGCCTTGCAGCACAGAACTGAATATGGTAAATGGCACTTCTGGTGCAGCAATATGATGGCAGATTAAGACAATGTGAAAAAAAAACAAAAACAAAAACAAAAGCAAAAAAACCTCCCACTACAAATACTTAAAAATGCTGGGTAAAATATGAAAAAGAAAGGGAAAAACTGAGTGAAAGCTTGTGACTGGATTCTGAGACTTGGTAACTTACAGACTTGCATTTTAAAACCCAACTGGACAAAGAAGGTGAAACCAGGAGACACCATGAGGCAGAGTGTCAGAACTAAAATCCTTCAAGAGAGGCAAGATCCTCAAAGAGTGGCTTACTCAGTGAAAACTAGGGGTAAAACTCATCCCCTAGAAAAGGGGTCCAAGAAGACAATTTTGTGTGTCCCTGGGCTCTGAGTGGGAAAAAAACAAAAAATAAACAAACAAAAAAAACCCTCTCCCTTGAAATATGGATATCCAGATCTGAGACTTGAGCAGAGTAATCCAAAAATTTCCAAACTAAGAAATTAGCAGAAACACTGGCCCCAAGCCAGTGACACTCCTGATAGCTCTAGAAGAAGCAACGCAAATTGTTCTGAGGGGCCCTGTTATCTGGCCACATGAGATCCCCACACACAAAAAGTAATCTCCACTCAAGATCAGCTTATAAGAAAACAAAATTACAGTATACCATGAGCAGAAAACAGCAAACACAACAAATGAGATTGCTAAAATTCCAGGAACTTGGGATGATAAAATTTAAATTTGAAAAAGAGAATACAAAATAAGTATGTTTAAAACTTATTAAATAAATAAAAGTAGGAAATAAAACCCTGAGGAAAAAATATGAAAAACAGTCAGATTTGAAAATAAGCCAAATAGAGCTTCTAGAAATGAATATTATAATCATTGAAATTAAAAAGTCAACAGGGACTTTCCTGGTGGTCCAGTGGTTAAGACTCCGCCTTCTAATGTAGGAGACGTGGGTTCAATCCCTGGTGGGGGAACTAAGATCCCACATGCTGCGGAGCAACTAAGCCTGTGTGCCACAATGAAAGATCCCACATGCCACAACTAAGACTTGACACAGCCAAATAAATAAAGATTAAAAGTTTAAAATAAAAACAAAAACAAAACACTAGTCAGAGTGAGACTTTAAAAAAAAAAGTCAACAGATAGGCTAAACAGATTAGACACAAATAAAGAGAGAATTAAGTAAAATGGAAGACAAATTTGAGGAAATTGCCAGAGATAAGGGGGGCATGCAAGAACAGCTCCTAGAATAGGGAGTGCAAAGAGAATATTCCAGTGTATTTAATGCAATATCTAGATGATGCAAATAGAGAGACTGTGTTAGTTTGGGTCCTCCGATAAGCAGATGCCAAGAAAGGATGTTGGGAAGAGAAGGAGCAGGCAAGGAGAAGCCTCAGACCATGATGCAGATGGGACCTGTGAAAAGAGAGGGAGAAAGAAGGAGTGCCTGATAGGATGAGACTCAGAGTGAAGCACAGTTCCAAGAAAGTTCTGGTCATGCAATGGGGAGTCTTTGAGCCAAAGTTATGCTTTAGAAGAGTCCTATATCCTGCAGGAATGGGCTAGCACTAGTACCCATGTCTTATTAAGCCAGCAACTGGGAACAGCCCAGGGGAAGAGTGGCTTTTGAGTGACTCCTGAGAGACGGTATTTGAGGTCAGTCAAATGCTTCCCACAGCAGATCTGAGAGGCACATTTTCATGGCTGCTGAAATGAAGGGGAGCAATATTTTAAGAGATAATAGTTAAGGATTTTCCAGAATTGTAAAAGCCATGAATCCTCCACTTAGAGAATAATAGCAAGTTAGATAATAATAGCAGAATAAATCAAAACAAATCCACACACACTATAGTTAAATGGCAGAATATCAAAGGCTATAAAATACAAAAAAAACAAGGAGAAATTTAAACTAAATGAAAAGAAAATAAACTGGCGGGGGGGTAACTAGAGTTAATTTTAGACTGCTTTCTAAGAACACATTTAAGGATAACAAAGCCAGTAGAGGAAAAAAAGGAGGAATTGGTAAAACAATTCAGTAAGAGAGAGAAAAGGAGAAAAAGAAAGCAAAGGAAAAGTATGGGAACTAGAAAACATGGAATAAGAGAAATAATTAAAAATATCAACCATTACTATAAATGCAAACAGATTAAAATAGCTGGTTTAAAAACTCAGACTGAATTTTTTTTTAATTTAGCCATATGCTATTTACAAGAGGTTCTTGTAAGTAAGGACCTCTTACTACTACTGTACCAGTAAGTAAAACCACTTACCAGTTCTAACTACTTACACAATTTCTTAACCCTTTGGAGACTGATCTCTTCAATGAGATGAGATCCCATTCTCATTTGTAGAATGGGATGAAACTGATTGACTTACAGTATTTTTGAATCTATAACGTTTACAGATATAATGAATCTATAATGTTTTTCTTAAAATAACACAAGCAAGTACAGCAAAATGTTAACAGTTCTGTAATCTTTCCGGTGGGTACACAGGTGTGAGTTTCATTACCGTCTGTACATTTTAATCTATTTGAATTGTTTCAAAAATAAAAATGTTTTCACTGTTTAATTCATAAGCCCAATAACCAAGTAAAAATATAAGACCACAGTAAATGACAATGTTCTTATACACCACCTGGGAGGGTATGAACTATATAACTTTCCTAGAGAACAATTTTTCAAGATACACCAAAACTTTAAAAATGTTGGACTTCCTAGGTGGCACAGTGGTTAAGAATCCGCCTGCCAATGCAGAGGACATGGGTTTGAGCCCTGCTCTGGGAAGATTCCACATGCCACGGAGCAATGAAGCCTGTGTGCCACAACTATTGAGCCTGTGCTCTAGAGCCCGTGAGCCACAACTATTGAGCCCATGTGCCACAGCTACTGAAGCCCATGCACCTAGAGCCCGTGCTTTGCAATAAGAGAAGCCACTACAATAAGGAGCCCCCGTACCACAATGAAGAGTAGCCCCCGCCCACCGCAACTAAAGAAAGCCCCTGTGCAGCAACGAAGACCCAACGCAGCCAATAAATAAAAATAAAATAAGTAAATTTATAAAAAAAAAATGTGGATACTCTTTAACCCAGGGATTGAATTCTGTAATTTATCCCAAGGAATTAATCAGAGATGTGCACAAACATGTATGTATTAGTATACAGCTGAGTTATGTCTAATGGTGAAAAATTCACAGGTTTAATGTTGTTAGGAACTGCTTAAGTAAACTGTAATGCATCTGTATGACAGAATAGTATGCAGTCATTAAAATTCAGGTTAAGGGTGTAGAAGACTATTAATGACAAGTATATATCAATAAGTGAAAAAAGATACAAATCAGTATGCATAGTCCGAGCTTGTTTTAATTTAAAAAACATGTGTGTACATATGTACACAGGAAAGGGACCACCAATGAAGCACTTCTGGATGGTAAAGATTCTGAATGACTTTTTTTATTGTGCTTTTCTCTGTTTTCCAAGTTTTCTGCAGTGAGCATATGGTGCTTTGCAATTAGGGGGAAAAAGCAATCATTATTTCTAAAGTAAGTGGCAATAATTCCAGTTTACACTCTAATGCAGGGTCCACAAACTATATCCTGCAGGCCAAATCCAGCCTGCCAGCCTGCTACCCTGCCTGTGAGTTAAGAATGGTTTTACATTTTTAAATTGTTGAAAAAAATCAAAAGAAGAATAATATTTATAGTGTGTCATTCTAATCTTTGTATTTAACGTTTAACAACCCTATGAAGTAGGTCCTATGACCCATTTTATAGATGAAGGAACTACATTGGTCAGGTAAGTAGTCAAAGATCTCAGTTACTGAGTCTTTGCTGAAATTCAAACCCAAGGAATCTTACTCCAGACCTTACCCTCTTAACCTGCTTCCTCCATGTGAAAAGTTCTCCGACACTATGAGGGCAAATGTAGCCAGCACGGTCTGGTGAATTCTCAGGATGGAAGATCAGTGTTTCAGGGAAGCTTTGTTGGAGAATGAGGCTCTGTTTCTACCATGATGATAGGAAACACTAACTCTGAACTCCAACTAACCAAAATGTTATCCCCCTCAAGAGAATTCTATTCTTTTCATTAGTAGACCTGTATTACAGAAAATTGTACCCTTTTAATATTATTACTCTGCTTTGAATTTCATCAATAAAAATTTGTGGAAATTTGTTTAGTCTCTCATTATGTAAGCACCCACATAATGTCCTTGATGTTGTGTATTGGCCCACAAAGCCTAAGATATTTACTATGTGACTCTTTACAGAAAACATCTGCAGACTCCTGCTTGAACTGACAGAGAGACACAAGCGGGGAGAAGCAGCAGTCACAGTAGTAGTGGAGTCCCCACACCTGGAACCATGCAGTAATCAAGAACCCGAATGGTTCTCTCTCTCCAGCTATTCCACAAGCTCTTACTCATTTAGAGATTGAGTTTCTTTTCTCCTTCTCCTGCTGTGTCTATATTTTTTATCCATTACCTCCCAACAAGAGGTGAGCAAAAAAAGAAAGTAATACTTAGTTCAGTCAAGGTTATTGCTTCTTAGAAACTCTGGCAAAAATTTGTTCAGAGGAAGAGACTTGACTTTTATCATTTCTGAAGTTAACTTAACAGTGTTTTCTGTTACCAAAAATAACTGAGAATTTGGCCACTCATCCTAAGTATGGGTTTGCTCATTCACCCACTTAGCAAACCCTAGCATAGCTCACAGATCAGAAGATACATATCGATACAACAAAACACATTCTATAATAGAAAGCAGGACTGCCCTTTTAAACGACTACAGGAAATGCAAATTAAAACCACAGTGAGATACCACCACACCCATTAAAATATATAATCAAAAGGACAGATAATATCAACTATTGGCAAGGATGTGGAGAAAGCAAAGCCCTCATACATTGCTGGTCAGAATGTAAAATGTAAAATGCAACCGCCACTTCAGAAAACAGCCTGGTGGTTTCTTTGAAAGTTAAACATATGATCCAGAAATTCAACTCCGAAGTATCTACCCAAGAGGAGTGGAAACATGTGTCCATACCAAGACTTGTATACAGGTGATCATAGCAGTATTTTCATAATAGGCCCAAACTGGAAACAACCCAAATGTCCATCAACTGGTAACTGGATTAACAAAAATGTGTTACATCCACACAATGGAATACTATTCAGCAACAAAAAAGAACCAACTATGATACACTCAACAACATGGATGAACTCAAAAACAGCATGCTGAGAAAGAGAAGCTAGTCTCAAAGACTGCATACTGTATGATTTTATATGACAATTCTAGAAGAGACAAACTATAGAGACAGAAGCAGATCAGTAGTTGCCTGGGATTGGGGTGGGAGCAAGGACTGTCTACAAACAGGCATGAGGGAACTTTGTGGGGTGATAGAAAGTTCTAAAACTGAGTTGTGGTTGTGGTTACACAAATGTATGGATTTACTACAACTCATCAGTACACTTATGGGTGAATTTATGGTATGCAAATTAGGCCTCAATAAAGCTGTTTAAAACAAAACTACACACAAAAAGATTTCAAATAAAAGATTTCCTGTTAATCTAAAAAAAACCAAAAAAACAAAAAAACAAAAACAAAACTACAGGAGCAAAGGGACAGCTATCTGCTTAAGGTGGAAGAAAGGGTAGGGAAGGCGTCAGAAGAGAGAAATTTTGAGATAATATCCTGATAATGGACACTTAGCTGAGGCAGGGATTTAACAGTGTGCAGAGGCAGGAAGGCATGAAAACTCAAGTAGGATTTGGAGAAGGAAAAGAAAGAAGTGATACTAAAGGGCAGGCTGCACCTAGAGATGGCGGGAGTGGGGCAAGTGAGAAAACAGGAGGTTGGTAAGAAGTTGGTACTTCCTCTCACAGTCATGGTAAGTCATTAAAGAATTTGAAGGGGGATGAGTGACTTTCACATTTGAGTTTTAAAAAGCTAACTCTGGAGGCAATGTAAAAAGATGACTTAGAGACAAGGGAAAAAGAGCAAGAGGCCATGTCCAGGTAAAAGATATAGAACCAACTATTTAGTTTCTAATGAGGTGGTGGGAAAGAAGACAGTTTCTAATCTCAGCAGCTAAGATGCCTGTGTCACTAACACAAATAAGGATGACAGGAGCTGAAGCAGATTTGGGGAAGGAGGTGACACAAATACTGTTTTAGGTTGCTTGTAAGGTGCTGTCAAGATATTCAGGTACAAACATCCAGTGTAGAGTTGCAAAACTGAAAAGAGTCTGGAGTTGAGGCTGTGTCTTGGGGAACTCTTAGCAAAGAAATAGTCACTGAAACCACTGAACTGAGTTAAGATTCCTATGGACTCACATAAACAGCAAGAAGTTAGGGCTCAAGCGCAAAAAGGCTAATTATAGGGAATTCCTCAGCGGTCCAGTGGTTAGGACTCCTTGCTTCAACTTCTGGGGGCCTGGGTTCGATCCCAGGTGGGAGAACTAACGTCCTCAAAAGGGCAGGGCCAGAAAAAAAAGTCTAATTATAGTGTCATCCTTGCAAAGATATTAAGAAAATGCTTTTCCTTCTGTTGCTATCCTTTTTTTTTTAAGTGTTAGAAACGTTTACTTGTCAATTTTTCTTTTTTAAGTGGGAGGAGTGGAGTAAAACAAGGCTAAATTTCAGCAAACACTGTGTCACAATCACAGGTCAGACATAAAAAAGACAAAACAAACAAAACAACAACAATCAAAACCCCAATGGTCCTAGCAATTTCAGAAGCTTAGCTTCAATGTGAAAGTCCAGAGCTAACAGAGAAGAGTAAAATGTTGCTTGCCACTACATGGTCATTTTAAAGGGAAAGGAGAGGAATTCCCTGGTGGTCCCAGTCAGGTTCTATCCCTGGTCAGGGAACTAAGATCCTACATGCCACACAGTGCGGCCAAATGAAAAAAATTTAAAATACAATTAAATTGAAAATTTTTTAAATAAATAAAAATAAAGGGACGGGAGATGTTGCAGGTAGACAGCGAGAAGGGTTCAACTCCTAAGGAAAGCAAGATAAGAGGGATTCCACTGCACAGGAAAGAGAAGATGCCAGCATAATCTTTACCAGGGCTGTGCAGAGGCTGAGAATATAACAGAGTGAAAGGATACAGAGACTAGTACCAGGAGGAAAGAAAAGTCAACTTTTTAAAAAATGTTTTATTTATTTATTTATTTATTTATTTATTTATTTATTTATTTATTTTACTGGCTGTATTGGGTCTCCCTTGCTGCGCACGGGCTTTCTCTAGTTGTGGTGAGCGAGGGCTACTCTTCATTGTGGTGCGCAGGCTCCTCATTGCAGTGGCCTCTCTTGTTGCAGAGCACCGGCTCTAGGCACGTGGGCTTCAGTAGTTGTGGCACATGGGCTCAACAGTTGTGGCTCACGGGCTCTAGAGCGCAGGCTCAATAGTTGTGGCGCAGGGGCTTAGTTGCTCCCGGGGCATGTGGTATCTTCCTGGGTCAGGGATCCAGCCCGTGTCCCCTGCATCGGCCGGCGGATTCTTACCCACTGCGCCACCTAGGAAGTCCGAAAAGTCAACTTTTAAATTAAGAAGGAAAACCCGGTTGGTCACAAGCTCCTTTGTTTACGGAAGCACGAAACAACGGAAACATCCCGGCGACAGGCACCGCGTGGAGCAGGTTCTCCCACAGGAGCGCAGCCGGAGGGTTCAGCCCGCAATGGTCCTACCGCCGGCGCCTAGCAGGCGGTCGGTGCCCATCCTGCTCGCGCTCACCCCGGGCCGGGTCATACCGAGAATTCCTGCCGCTGCTGAAGCCCGAGATGGCTCACCCTCCGGCCCATAGACAGGGCCCCCCTCCTGCTGTGGGGCGCGCAGCGGCTGCACGACGCAGGGGCTCCGGTCCCTCCCGGAACAGGAGCAAGCGGCGGCAGCGCCCGAGCTCGGGGCCCGACACAGCGGCCGACAGCCGTGGGGCTGAGGTGCCTGGCTGCAGCTGCGCTCCGGTCTGGGGGCAGACGGGACAAGTAACAGCACGCAGGTGTGCGCGGAAGCCGCTGCCGCCACTGGCGGGTCAGAGAGGGCTCGGCAAGGCTGACAGGAGTCGAGTGCTGCCTCTGCTCGGCTGTCGCACACGGGCTCCCCGAGCCCACGCGTGTCATCTGTGCGCCTGCTCCACACCGCTCCTCACTCTCATCGCCGCACGACCCGGGCGATCTGCTGGGCCCTCTTCCGATCAGTGCCCCTCTTCCCCACACCCACAGCAGCCACTCCGGTCTCCAGGCCCAGGGCAGTCCGAAGCCGGCTGGTGGACAACCGCACGTGCGGCGGTTCGCCTTGACACCCTGTGTGGCCAGGGCCCCTGCCGGCCTCCCCTGCATCCTCTGCCCGTTCTGCATGTCCAAAGGCATCATCGTTCACGATGCCACATGCGATGACTGGACCATACTCCTCAAACTTTTAATTAATTTATGTATTTATGTATTTATTTGCTGCGTTGGGTTTTTGTTGCTGCAAGAGCTTGCTCTAGCCGTGGCGAAGGAGGTTGTGGTGCTTGGGCTTCCTGCGGTGGCATTTCTTGTTGAGGAACACGGGCTCTAGGCGCGTGCGAGCTTCAGTAGTTGTGGCACACACAGGTGCTTAGTTGTTCTGTGGCATGTGGGATCTTCCTGGAGCGGGACTTGAACCTGTGTCCTCTGCACTGGCAGGAGGATTCTTAAACCACTGCACCACCAGGGAAGTCCATACTCCTCAAACTGGACCCAAAGCTCTTGGTTGGCACACGTAGGGCTGACGTTGCCTACGTGCAACTTGGCTGCAGCTTTGCCCTTAGTCCTGCTGGCTTCCACACTGATGTTCATCCCCTGCAGCTGGTAGTCGTGCGGGCTGTATGTGGCATCCTCCGCTGCCGTCTTTTCCTCTATGTACACAAAGCCATAGGTTTTGTTGTTCTTGCTGTTGCTTGTTTTGTTGTTTTGGTGTGGCTTGGAGGACCTTAGTTCCTTGACCAGGGATCAAACCTGGCCCTCAGCAGTGCAAGCACAGTCCTAACCACTGGACTGCCAGGGGTCTCCCAAAGCTGTAGTTCTTTTTTTTTTTTTGGAACTTCTATTGAGATACAGTTAACAGACAATAAACAGCATATATTTAGAGTGTACAATTTGGTATCCCAATCTCCCAATTCATCCCCCCCCAAACCCTCCCTGCTTTCCCCACTTGGTTTTTGTTCTCCACATCTGTCTCTATTTCTGCCTTGCATTTCCTCTTTCAGAGTTGTTAGCATTTGCCTAATGTATTGAGGTGCTCCTATATTGGGTGCATATATATTTATAATTGTTATCTCCTCTTCTTGGATGGATCCCTTGATCTTTATGTAGTGTCCTTGTCTCTTGTAACATTTTTTATTTTAAAGTCTATTTTATCTGATGTGACTCTTGCTACTCCAGCTTTCTTTTGATTTCCATTTGCATGGAAAGTCTTTTTCCATCCCCTCACTTTCAGTCTGTATGCGTCCCTAGGTCTGAAGTAGGTCTCTTGTAGACAGCATATATATGGGTCTTGTTTTTGTGTCCATTCAGCCAGTCTGTGTCTTTTCGTTGGTGCATTTAGTCCATTTATATTCAAGGTAATTATCGATATGTATGTTCCTATTACCATTTTCTTAATTGTTTTGTTTTTGTTTTTGTAGGTCCTTTTCTTCTCTTATGTTTCCCGCTTACAGAAGTTCCTTTAGCATTTGTTGTAGGGCTGGTTTGGTGGTGCTGAATTCTCTGAGCTGTTGCTTGTCTGTAAAGCTTTTGATTTCTCCATCGAATCTGAATGAGATCCTTGCTGGGTAGAGTATTTTTGGTTGTAGGTTCTTCCCTGTCATCACTTGAAATATATCGTGCCACTCCCTTCTGGCTTGCAGAGTTTCTGCTGAGAAATCAGCTGTTAACCTGATGGGATTTCCCTTGTAATGTTATTTGTTGTTTTTCCCTTGTTGCTTTTAACAACTTTTCTCTGTCTTTAATTTTTGTCAATTTGACTACTATATGTCTTGGCATGTTTCTCCTTGGGTTTATCCTACCCGGGACTCTCTGCGCTTCCTGGACTTGGGTAGCTATTTCCTTTCCCATGTTAGGGAAGTTTGCAACTATAATCTCTTCCAATATTTTCTCAGGTCCTTTCTCTCTCTCGTCTCCTTCTGGGACCCCTATAATGCGAATGTTGGTGCGTTTAACATTGTCCCAGAGGTATCTTAGGCTGTCTTCAGTTCTTTTCATTCTTTTTTCTTTATTCTTTTCTGCAACAGTGATGATCACCATTCTGTCTTCCAGGTCACTTATTCGCCATTCTGCCTTAGTTAATCTGCTATTGGTTCCTTCTAGTGTATTTTTCATTTCAGTTATTGTGTTGCATATCTCTGTTTGTTTGCTCTTTAATTCTTCTAGGTCTTTGGTAAACTTTTTGATCTTTGCATCCAGTCTTTTTTCAAAGTCCTGGATCATCTTCACCATCATTATTCTGAATTCTTTTTCTGGAAGGGTGCCTATCTCCTCTTCATTTAGTTGTTTGTCTGGGGTTTTATCCTGTCCCTTCATCTGGTACAAAGTCCTCTGCTTTTTCATTTTCTCTATCTTTCTGTGGCTGTGGTTTTCAGTTCCACAAGATGAAATACTGCTGATCCTGCTTGATCCTGCTGTCTGACCTCTTGTGGAGGAAGCTATCTAGGAGGCTCATGAGTGCTTCCTGATGGGAGGGACTGATGGTGGGTAGGGCTGGGTGGGCGGAGCTCAGTAAGACTTTAATCTGTTTGTCTGCCAATGGGTGGGGCTGTGTTCCTACCCTGTTGGTCCTTTGGCCTGAGGTCACCTAGCACTGGAGCCCACAGGCTCTTTGGTGTGGCTAATGGTGAACTCTGGGATGGCTCACGCCAATGAACACTTCCCAGAACCCCTGCCACCAGTGCCCCCTTCTTCTCGGTGAGCCACAGCCACCTCCCAACTCTGCAGGCAACCCTCCAACACCAGCAGGTAGGTCTGGTTCAGTCTCCTATGGGGTCACTGCTCCTTCCCCCTGGGTCCTGGTGAGCACACTTTTTTGTGTGCCCTCCAAGAGTGGAGTCTCCGTTTCCCCCAGTCCTGTGGAGGTCCTGCAATCAAATCCCGCTGGCTTTCAAAGTCTGACTCTCTGGGGATTCCTCCTCCCATTGCTGGACCCCCAGGTTGGGAAGCCTGAGTGGCACTCAGAACCCTCACTTTAGTGGGTGGACTTCTGCAGTATAACTGTTCTCCAGTTTGTGAGTCACCTACCCAACATTTATGGGATTTGATTTTAATGCGATTGCACCCTCCTACCGTCTCATTGCGGCTTCTCCTTTGTCTCTGGATGTGGGTGTCTTTTTTGGTGAGTTCCAGTGCCTTTCTATTGATGATTGTTCAGCAGTTAGTTGTAATTCCAGTGCTCTTGCAAGAGGGAGTGAGCGCACGTCCTCCTACTCCGCCATCTTGATCCTATCAGAACCGTAGTTCTTAAAGATGTCACATTCCAGCACCTTCCCAGATGGCTTGAAGAGTGAGCGGATCTCCTGCTCTGTGGCCTCCCAGGGCAGGTTTCCAATGAACGTCTCCACTGTCCTGACAAGAGCCTCTGGCTGGCGTCGGCTTCTGCCTCAGAGACAAACCTACAAAACGGTGACTGCGGAGCACGAGGCTCAGCGCCACCCGGCCCTTCCAGCGCACCCGCTCTCGCACGCTCACTGCTGCCTGCTGCCGCCCCTCACGCCCACGGGAGCCGTGTTGCTGTTTTTACTCTGTTCCTAGCAGACCACCAACAGATTTTACAAAGGGTTAGCGGTTACAAAACAAACATGCCGAAGATGATCAAATTGGGGACAAATACCGAACTTGGAGAGCAGAATGTAGAACATAACAGAGGCAGTAGAATCTGCTATCTAGAAAGCAAGGTGCATGCTTTAGCTGCCTTTGAAACTCTCGTATTGTGGATATGGGTACTAACGAGTCCGCTCTTTCAAGTTAAGGGTACATGGGCCAGATTCCATCTGTTGCCCTCAGCTCATCCACAGCCATCCAAATGCACATCAGTTCTACCATCTTTTCAATAATATACTGTGCAAATTGGTACCCTGGATATCTACCTTCTTGGACCTTCCCAGTGCCCCCAAATGGCTAACACCTGGAGAGGACAAAAAATTCCACAGATTGCTATATACAGGGTACTAGGAAATACAGACAAAAGAACAGTAGGCTAAATGCCAGAAGATCCAGATTCTGTATTCTATACTCATTTTTCCACCATGGACAAGTAATTACATTGTTTGTATGTACAAATGAGAATAGAATGCCCAGATCAGATTTTGAAAATTTAAGTGTTGCACAATGTATGGTAATATTGCTTGAAAGTTGGTCATACCACACACAACCTCCTGTCTACTTAGGGGCCAAATAAGTTAAAGTTGTGCTCTGTTACTTGAGGGGAGAGAAGTGTCTTTGATGGTAAAACTTGAAAATAAGTTTCAAGAAATCATGCCTAGAGGTGGAGTACTGCGGTGTAACAGATTCTCCTTCTGCACTGACCTTTAATTCTGCTCACATCTGTTTCTAGCCTTTGGGGTAAGAGAGCTTGGAACATGACCTAGAGGCCTTCGTTCATCAGGTCCCCACCCACTCAGCCACCCACAGTGGATGTGGCCCTTCTTCAGCACTGAGTCACCCACCTTCCCCTCTGCCTTCTGCTTAGATGGTCCCCCCACCAAGCCGGGGACCTGATTTCCTGGTCCGTCTACCCGACCAGACAAGAAGTTCCCTGCAGGCAGGGTAGAGCTCATTCATCCCTGTGTTCTCAGCACATGGCAGCTCAAATAATGACCCCCAAGTGAAAGAACAGCAGGAAATTAGGAGGAAAGATGCCAAATAGCACATATTGAAAATAAAATTTGTATACTATTCTATTTTTTTTAAATAAAAATTGTATGTACATGGGAATTCCCTGGCAGTCCAGTGGTTAGGACTCCACACGTCCACTGCAGGAGGCCCAGGTTCGATCGCTGGTTGCGGAACTAAGATCCTGCAAGCCTTGTGGCATGGGGGAAAAAAAAGAAATGTATATACTTAAGGTATACGAGACGATGATTTTGGATATATACACATGGTGAAATGATTACTACAGTCAAGCTAATTAACATATTTCCTCTTGTGGTTACCTTTTTGTGTATGTGTGTGATGAAAGGAAAACAAATTTAAGGGACTTCCCTGGTGGTCCAGCGGTTAAGACTCTGCCCTCCCAATGCAGGCGGCCTAGGTTCCATCTCTGGTCAGGGAACTAGTTCCCGCATGCCACAACTAAAGATCCAGAGTGCCACAACTAAGACCTGGTGCAGCCAAATAAATAAATAAATATTTTTTAAAAAGTTAAATTTTAAAAAGTCTCCAGTGCATTGAGCGACAGATGAGTGGATAACAAGAATGTGGTACCTACATACAATGGAATATTATCCAGTCTTATGAAGGAAGGAAATTCTGACAGATGCTACCACATGGATGAACCTAGGAAGCATTATGCTCAGTGAAATAATCCAGACACATGATTCCACTTATATGAGGTACCTTGAATAGTCAAATTCATAGAAACAGAAAGTACAATAGAATGGTGGCTGCCAGGGGCTGGGAGAGGGAGCATGCGGAGTTAGCATTTAATGGGGACAGAGTTTCTGTTTGGGTTGATGAAAAAGTTCTGGAGATGAAGTGGTGATGGTTGCACAGCATTATGAATGTACTTAATGCCTTTGAACTGTACACTTAAGAAAGGTTAAAATGTAAATTTTATGACACTTATAACCACATTTTTTTTAAAGTCTCCTGTGCAGTATTCCTCCTGAGAAAGGATACAGGACTGTGGCCTTTGAAGCATTTTTAGGTGGCTATTTCTTCATAAGTTGCATTCTTAAATATCTAATTGATAGCAAAAGGAAAAAACAGTTAGCATTCACACAGCTCAGTGTGCAAATGTCCAAAGTCATTAATTTGGAAAAATACCACAAGAATCATGAAACTGATTCAAGATTTACTTCTAAACCATGAAAGCAAAAAACAAAGTGTGACTTTAATTGGGTTTTCTGGGAGTATAACTGTTGTCTTAGATGACTTGTTATTTTAATTGTTGGTAATCACTGGCTACCGGTACTAACCTCACCGCCAGAAAGATAAACAGTTAAGTAATTAAAACATTCAAAACCTGAACCAGCAGAGAAAAAAAGTTTATGTTTCTAACACTTTCCTTTTCGCATCAACTGTGATTCATATATCAAAAGACTAACCTTTTAAAAGGAGATGAATTAGCTTTCATATTTGACTGTTTTGGTAACCAGCTGTATAGAAAACTATTTTATCATCCCTTCTCCGCACCCCCAGACAGAGAAAGTTGTTGAGCTTGAGGTTTCTAGATTATAATGTTGAAGTTCTCATGCAAGCAAAATCTCCCAGCAATGTTAGATGTCTTGCCAAAGTAAAAATAGGAAGATTTTTTTTTCCTTAATATCTGTCAAGAAAGTAGAGAGGTATGTGTACTACTTTCTTTAAAAACCTCGTTTCCCTTTAAAGAAACGTATGGTGTTTATTCCAATGGCAGTTTAATGAATAATCTCAGGTCCTCAGCAAGCTTTCAAACCAGGTGATGAGAATGCAACACGCGGACAGACTCCAAATTAAATCGACGCTATCCAGTCTAAGGCATCATCCGAAGCAAGCCTCTGGATCACTTTTAACTTCTTCCAAACACCAAGCCTTTCCAAACTTAAACATGGCTAAGGAGAAAAGGCAAGAGGAGGGACTGCGCTATGTCAACATGGACACCCCTTTGAAGGTGAGTACAAATCCAAGCAGTACAACCAAATGCTTTTAATTGGTTGGTTGACAATACACAGGTGACAAGGGGTAAAAGCAAAGAGATAAAAGTGTTAGCGCTTAAAGAAGATGATGCACCAACCCGCCTTTGCAGTTCAGTAAACAGGCCTAATGGTGATTTTGTCTGTGGACAGTGAGAAATGACTTTGCACCAGAAGATCTTATCCCTCGGGAAGGACTAGATTCTAGTCCTAGATTCACAGAGTCACAAAAGAGGAGAGAATGGCCTGGTGGCTCTAGACAGATCCAGTGGAGGGGAGAAACAGAGGTAACATTATGAAGGCATCTGCCAAGAGCAGCTTCCTGGGTCCGGGAGAAGCCTGGTACCCCCTCCCGCAAGTTGGGGAAGCTGCCTCCATTCTGGAAGCATCTGGTTCCAGATGAGAAAATCACTCCACTAGGGGTGGGAGACATACAGTTAGGGACACGCACGCGGACTGAGGTGATCAAAAGAAAACACCCAGATGAAGCTCACCAATCATTTTCTTAATACAAGTGTTCTGTTTTATTTTTAATTAACTTATTTCTTTTGGCTGCCTCAGGTCTTTCAGTTGCGGCACACAGGATCTTCAGTGTGGCATGAGGGCTTCTTTCTAGCTGTGACGTGTGGGTTTTCTCTCTGTAGTTGTGTCGTGTGGGCTCCAGAGCACGTGGGCTCTATAGCTTGTGGCACGCTGGCTCTCTTGTTGAGGTGCGTGGGCTCAGTAGTTGTGGCTTAGTTGCCCTGCAGCATGTGGGATCTTAGTTTCCCCACCAGGGATCGAACCCACGTACCCTGCATTGGGAGGCGGATTCTTTACCACTGGACCACCAGGGAAGTCCCTTGCCCATAAATCATTTTCAATAAGCCTTCTAGAAGAGCAGTGTGTTATGATAAGTAAGTCCTGGGGATGTGATGTATTGCTGTGGAACCCGTGGGTAAACAATACTGTACATTTGAAAGCTGCTAAGAGAGTAGATCTTAAAAGTTCTTATTACAAGAAAAAAAATTAAAAAAAAAAAAGAAAAACAGCCATGTGTTAGCTGGGATCCCAGGTAAGAATTTCAGAAAATAAACACCTTCATAGAAAGGAGACCTCTCTCTGTGGTTCTGAAGATGAAGTTTCACATCCGTTGCTCCAAAGACCCAGAAAAGGCTTATTGTGCTGGGGAATTGGGGTGTGCAAGCTTTGAGACTTACACAAATAATCAACTCTCCTTCAGAGATCCTAGAGTGTCCTCCTAAGAGATTCCAGGTGGCAATAAATTAATAGGCTCACTCTATACTATGCTTCTATTTCTCCTAGCTTAAAAAAAAAAAAAAAAAAAATTATTTCTTTACCAAAGACTTCATTTCTGTGTGATATCCTGGTTAAGCTTGCACATTTTTTCTACATTCTATTTTTTTGGATTCAGAGGAATTTCCCTCTTCTCTAAGATGAAAAGGCTCCAGAAAAAGGATTGGTTGTGCCCTAGTTTTAGGAGGTGATGAAAAGGCAAGTCGCTAAAGCAATATGCAGAAAACTACTATTTGTGGCCTCCAGGAGGGAAAAAAAAAAAATCAGCCAAACAAAGATACCTGGAGTCAGATTGGAACTTCTGGAGCAATCTAAAGCTTACCTCCAAGTGCCTAAACAATAGTCTCTATTTGTGCACAGCTCAAAAGACCTCATTGCATCAGAAGGCACCTTGCGAATAAGATTGCAGCTAATTCTCCCAGCAGCAGAAATCCACTCCCAGTGAATCACAAAGCTTCGCTCTGTTATTCATAATAAGGATTAAACCCAGTGGGATAAAATACACAGTTGCCAGGTCATCTTAGCGTAGGGCTGAGTGTGGAAAACTGAGTTCCCATTTCTGCCCCACGAAAGCCTGGTGGATGGTACAGGAACCAGTCCTCTACATGTCCTGTGACGATTTCTTTTGCTGTTAAGAGAAGAAATCAATTAACAAGGAAAGTGCTGTGAGAGACAGTTGAAGGGCCCTAAATCAATATTACTACTGTCCTCAGCCCGGTGTCACACAACTGTGAGCTCAGACCTTCGAAGGAACACACTGTTACCTAAAACTAAAAGATGCCCCAGCCCATTCCCCCACCTAAAAGGCTGCCTCTAAAGCATCAAGGGCCTGGCCCCCTATCTGTTCCACACCTAGGTTTTCCTTCCCGGTCCCTCTCCCCGCCCTGACCCCTGTTTCAGCAAAAACAATCTGCTTGACCCCTCGCGCACACGTGACAGAGCTTCCCATTTGCAAACTTTCTTTGCCAAAATCCGTATTCATTCTTCAAGACTTGCTTTAAAAGGGCCTCCCCATGAACCCAACCCATTGCCAGCTCTTTGTTGCATGTGGTTCATATTGAGTTTGCAATCAATGAAAAGTTTAATGTTCTTACTGAAATAATTCTATGTGGAATAACATGTCTGGGATTTGCTTTGAAAGGATAGCAGTGGAGGGTGAGGCATTGCGAGATACTAGATTTGCTATCAATTGACAGTTGTCGTTTCGGGGTGGGCCCATGTGGGTTCAATCAAAGGGGTCTCTCTACTTTTTTTTTTTTGAAAGTCTTTATTGAATGTGTTACAATATTGCCTCTGTTTTATGTTTTGGTTTTTTTTGCCCAGGAGGTATGTGGGATTTTAGCTCCCTCACCAGGGATTGAACTCGCACCCCCTGCATTGGAAAGCGAAGTCTTAACCACTGGACCACCAGGGAAGTTCCGGGTCTCTCTACTTTTGCTTATGTTTGAAAATTCCCCTCGTCAAAATCTGAAAATTTTAGTGTCACAAAGCTAGCTAAGGACAACCAACACTGGAACTCAGGAGAACTCAGGATCACCTGATATTAGGAGCAGAGTCTTCTGGGCTGTGCTACTGTTTTCCACGAATTATTTCATAGTTGCTGTTACTGCTTTATTTTTTTTCTCACTGTATCCAATTGTATTCATTATTCACTTGACATGAAAAGCCTGGTTGCTCTCCTCAAGGAGAGCTGGCAGTGTAACTGGGGACACAGGTAAACAGATAAATCACAGTGGGATGGTGAGTATAACAGCCGGGCTAGGAATTGAGTGGAAACAAACAGATTTCTATGGGAAAACAGAGCAATTAAGCCTGCTTGGGGAGTTCAAAAAGGCAGCCCAGCCAGGAGCTGTTATCCCAGGTGGAAATCAAGAGCTAAGCAGGGACGTCCAAGGTGAAAGAGTTTGGGGACAGGAGCACAACTCAGGCCGAAGATGTGGCGTGGGCAAAAGAAGCAGTCCTGAAGAGGCGTGGTGAGGAAGGGCCAGGACCAGGTGGGGCAGATGCCCTGGTGAGGTAAGTGGGGGCCCAGACCGTGAAGAGGCTGGCAGCCAGGCCAACAGGAGCAAATTTGAAAGTGACATGATCACTGTTGGTCTATTAGGAAGGTCACTGTCAGCTGTGAACCTGACAGCCTGGAGTGGGCTTTTGCAACAGATCAGAGCCAGAATTGGGGCGAGCAGGCGAGGTAAAAAATTTGCAGGGATGCCAGAGAACTCAGCAATCTGGATGAATATTGGTTTAATGCAGTATTTTTTAGAAATCAAGATTAAAGCAAAAAAAAAAATCCATGATGGAAAAAAAAAACACCAAATTGTAAGTAAGGACAGAATGTTGCCGTTTGTCTTACATCCTGCTTTATTAGGCAACTGAAAGCACCCCCCCCCCCGCCCCCACCATGCTGGGTGGGTTTACGAGGACAGACAATGATATAGGAACAGACTGGACAACATGAGGCTTTATATATAGTTGTATTTTTTGTTGTTGTTGTAGAGCTTTTATTAACTTTTCCCTGTTCTCAACATGGGAGGGTATTTTATAAGTGAACATAGGGGTGCATGGTTTTCTTTGCCTCGAGGCTCCCATAATGCTCGGCAGGGCTCTGCCACAGACCAGGCAGTAAATGAGGACCGACAGCCCTAAATCAAGAGCAAACGCCCAGAAGGTGAAAGAGGAAGAGGCCCGATCTGAGCAATATTTCTAGGGCAGAAATGAAAGAATGTATAAATGCAGTAGGAGTATAAGCCTAAAGGCTCAGCTCGAGCACAATTTATTCTCTCCAACTACATCATAAATGCTTCAGGGGCAAAAATCCCATTCTCCTAGTCTTTTGTATCATTTTGCGCTCAGCTCAATAAATTCCTATTAACTAATTAAGTGGAAAAGAAGAGCTTAAATCCAAAGCACACACATGACTGAAGCCAGAAGTGTGTCGTTCCTATTTCACAAATGGCCTCTCACTGAAGAGCAGGGGGCAGTGATGAATGTCCAAAACATACTCGCTGTTCATGATAACTAAGGACCACCCCGCCACCCTGCCAAAGTGTAATAAATTGTTTGAGCGACACTCTCCTGTCGTCCTCCCATCTCATTTGGCATCCTTAGGACTAAGGGGGAGAATAATTGAAATGAGGGCTCAGCTTTGTCATCTCTGCAGTTATGATCAGATTAGAAAAAAGGCTGAAAAGATGGTTGGTTCCACCTGCCTTGGACAATGGGAGAGAATGAATGGCGGGGGTGGGGGTGGGGGTTGCTTTACAGTTTTCTGTATCAAGTAGTAACCAGATTGCCACTCCACCCTCCTGCCTGTATGATTTCCACTGGGCCAGTCCTATGTTATGGAATGTGGCCTCATCTCTTTGGAGCAAATCAGAGGCCAATTCAGGATGGTGGACAGTTTTAAGTGACAATAAGGGTGAGGCATCATTCAGATGAATCATCAGGTATGGAGATGTGCTCAGGAGAGACTCACGGTGATGGAGGACTTTATAAATAAAAGCCGCTACCAAACCTAACTTCTGGATGGCTTTGGAAGGCTGAGTTTCTCTGATCGAGAGGTACACAGATATCAACTTGCCGCCCATAGCCTGGCCCAGGCAAAGAGCTATGACTAAACAGGAAATCGGTTACTTAGCAGTTGAACGGATGTATAAGTGTTCAAAGCGCAGGCACCGGGGCTATACTCTGAGACATCCTATAAAGTGAAAGCAGAGCTGTGTTAACCCTGACAGATGTGTACATGACTCATGTGAGAGGCAGGACCTGCTTGGGTCTCCTGAATAACTGAATTCTCTGTGCATAACTATGAATTATTTAAAGCCATGTTTATTGGGCATCTACTATGCGCCCAGTGCATCACAGGCACAATTTTTAAAACACCCCAGAGTCCTGCAATGGAGAGCACTATCTTTATTTTACAAAAGGAAGCTCAGAGAGGTTGAGTCATGGGCCTGAGGTCATAGAGCTAGTCCTAAAGGAGCTAGAATTCAAACCCAGAGCAAAGCCAGGCTTTAGAGCAAGGAGAAACTTTTCCTTTTGAGCAATCAGTGATCTTACTTTTGGTTGGAGGAAGGTGAATGAGGTTGAATTTGCCAGGGCAGGATCAGATCCTGCCCTCAACATTTTGATATTTTATTCAGCATGGCATATTTTGCATCAATGATGATTTTTAAAATATAAGGGATTAAAAATATGATTCATTGTGATTATTGAGTTTGGGGTATCCCCCTTCAATTTGGGGCCCCAGGGGTGTGTCTCACTAGCCTCACTCAAGTTTTGGCTGTGCTCCAGGTTGCAGGCAACCTATGATAACCTGAATGCAGCCTACAGAGAGCTCTCATTTTAGGCAGACTTTTCACTCTCTTCCTGCCTGCCTGATAAGTTTTACATCCAAAGTTATTACCTACTGGGAAAGAGGTTTTTGGTTTTGTATTGACTTGCTTGTTTGCTTCTTTTGTTTTCCTATTCATTTTATTTTTTTCCTTTTTCTTCTTTCTCTATTCATCACTGGCTGATACTTACAAACAAGAAATGTGGCAAAAGGTGATACATTGGATAACAGCATGCAAAAAATTCTATACAAACCCATGAACATATTCAAGCCCACTCAAAAAGGAAGCATATTAGAATAATGTCACACCCCTCCCCAGGGCTGCAGAATATACTTATTTCTATATGAAATTAGCTTCCATAAGGATCAGCTCTTCACACATCTGTTTCACAGAATTGTCTCTGAGCCCTACTACCAGATACAAAATTAAATACTATGAGTTTAGGCTGTGGTGGTAGCTGGAGGGAGAAAAGTCATCCTTTTTCTTTCTAAACTTTTGTTTCTACAACATGGTACTGTAGTGACATAACACAAGTATGAGGAGGATAATGGCCACGCCAACAGCAAACACAGCTGTTTTGAATCCTAGTCTTTATTTTTTAAATTAACTAAATACAGTGCTTGGTTTTTTGAAAATCAACATTAGGAAGTGCATCAATTAAACAGAAGAGAAACTGACATAGATATTGACACTGTCCAGGTACACATGCCTAACCAGTTTTGCATTTCAGCCCTGATTTCAACTAAAGAAGCATTCATTCAGCACCTACTGTGTGTCCAGACAGGACCAGGACTTGGTATCATTAAGATAAAGGGCAGGGTTTCCTGGGAGAGACCAGTGCTCAGCAGGGCATCACCACTTGGATCCGTGTTTTATGGAGGAGAGTGTAGTCCATTAGTTTAATTATTAAAAAAAAAAAAAAAAACTTGATCACAGTCCATGTACACTTTCTACAGGACAGGCCAAGAAAAATTTATAGGAGCAGAAGGGGTGGGCCTCTGGCAGGATTACAATAAAATAAAATTTTTGTGGCCTGGAGTTTCCTCTCCCTTTTCAGCACTTTCAACCTCTAAACAAAACAAAACAAAAAGAAAATTAGTAGCAATAAACCATCAGCAGAACTGCTTTCTGTTGCTGGGGCAGAGGATTATACTCCCGGATTGCTTCTCCAGCTCTCCTGACTTGACCCAGCTAATGAACATTTAAAAGGGAGGAAGGAAAAATTACCTCTGAGCTCAGAAAAATCAATGTTAAAAGTCCAGATTCTAAAATCCACACACTCTATGCATTAGAAAGTCACTTAGGCTCTCACTCAGGAACTCTGTTCTCCTCATCCAAATCCTAACAAAGATCTTAATTAATCTGGTTTCTCAATTGCAGGAGCTTAGAAGGCATCTGGCAGAAGGAGCATCCATGTCACTGTAGATGGCCACTTATATTCAATAAATATCCACAATTAGGGCTATTTAGTGACCTTCAGGGCAGACACAGTCCTATAGATTCACAGACAGGCCTATTCATTCACTCATTCATTCAACCAACATTCATCAGAGGCCTCCTCTGGGCTGCTAGTGCTCCTTCAAGTTCCTGGTAAGACTGCCCTCCCTGACATTAAGGGAGGTCTACAGAGCTGCCAGAGCTCCTGATAAGACCCCCACCCTCTACCCCAGTGCAATCTCCTAAGAGACCAAAGACCCTCAGGAACTGCATTAGTTTCCTGTGGCTACAATGACAGAGTACTATTAACTGGGTCACTTAAAGCAACAGAAATGTTATTCTCTCACAGCTCTGGAGGCTAGAAGTCCAAAATCAAGGTGTCAGCAGGGCCACACTCCCCCCGGAAGGCCCTAAGGGAAGACTCCTTCCTGCCTCTTCCAGCTTCCGGTGGCCCCAGACGTTCCTTGACTTGTGGCTGCATATCCCCAACCTCTGCCTCTGCCTTCACAAGGCCATCTTCTCTGTGTCTGTGTCCTCGCTTCTTATAAGGACCCCAGTCACCCTATATGCAGTCACCCTATATTTCATCTCAAGGTTCTTAACTGACTACATCTGCAAAAACCCTATTTCCAAATAAGGTCACATTCTGAGGATCTGGGTGGACAAGAATTTTGAGGGGACACTAGTGGACCCATCACAGAAGGCTATTATTAAACTGATAACTGAGTACCCCACCTCTCCTGAAAGGCCATCAGAATGAATCCCTGTATCTCAACATCCCTGAAGTCCAAGAATCCCTGGTGCCCTTTTATCCCTGCTCCTCCTCTTGCCTTGTCTTTCCACACAGCAGACAGAAACCAAATCATGTCACTCCCATGCTTGTAACTTTCAGTGGCTCCTACTGTAAGGAAGACACATCCCAAGCTCTTGTCCAGGCCCCCAAAGCCCTGCACAGTCTGCTCTCTGCTTCCCCTATACCCTCTCTTCCCTCTCACCCTGTCTGTGCTCCTCCTGGTCACCCAGCTCTGCCTTTACTCTCCTCATTATTCAAACACACCAAGGTCATTCCAGCACTTGCTGACCCTTCTGTCTCGCTCTGCCTGGACATCTATCCTCCAGATTGTCACTTGGATCCTAGCATTGTTCAAATGTCAAATCCTCAGAAAAGCTTTCTCCGTTCATCTTAGTTAAAATAGTGCCCATACCCACACCCAATCAATACGCTACTAAATAACCAAGAGATCATTGAAGAAATCAAAGAGGAAATCAAAAAATACTTAGAGACAAATGACAATGAAAACACAACAATCCAAAACCTATGGGATGCAGCAAAAGCAGTTCTAAGAGGGAAGTTTCTAGTAGTACAATCCTACCTCAAGAAACAAGAAAAGTCCTAAATAAACAATCTAACCTTACATCTAAAGAAACTAGAGAAAGAAGAGCAAACAAAACCCAAAGTTAGTAGAGATCAGAGCAGAAATAAATGAAACAAAAACAAAGAAAACAACAGCAAAAATCAATAAAACTAAAAGCTGGTTCTTTGAGAAGATAAATAAAATTGATAAACCTCTAGCAAAACTCATGAAGAAAAAGAGGGAGAGGACTCAAATCAATAAAATTAGAAATAAAACAGAAGTTACAACAGACAGCGCAGAAATAAAAAGCACTATAAGAGACTACTACAAGCAATTATATGCCAATAAAACGGACAACCTGGATGAAATGGACAGATTCTTAGAAAGGTATTACCTTCCAAGACAATCAGGAAGACATAGAAAATATGAACAGACCAATCACAAGTAATGAAATTGAAACTGTGATTAAAAATCTTCGAACAAACAAAAGTTCAGGACCAGATGGATTCACAGGTGAATTTTATCAAACATTTAGAGAAGAGCTAACACCCATCCTTCTCAAACTCTTCCAAAACATTGCAGAGGAAGGAACACTCCCAAACTCATTCTATGAGGCCACCATCACCCTGATACCAAAACCAGACAAAGATACTACAAAAAAAGAAAATTACAGACCAATATCACTGATGAATTTAGATGCAAAAATCCTCAACAAAATACTAGCCAACAGAATCCAACAACACATTAAAAGGATCATACACCATGATCAAGGGAGGTTTATCCCTGGAATGCAAGGATTCTTCAATATCTGCAAATCAATCAATGTGATACACCATATTAACAAACTGAAGGGTAAAAACCACATGATCATCTCAATAGATGCAGAAAAAGCTTTTGACAAAATTCAACACCCATTTATGATAAAAACTCTCCAGAAAGTGGACATAGAGGGAACCTACCTCAACATAATAAAGGCCATATACGACAAACCCACAGCAAACAGTATTCTCAATGGTGAAAAACTGCAAGCATTCCCTCTAAGATCAGGAACAAGACAAGGATGTCCACTCTCGCCACTACTCTTCAACATAGTTTTGGAAGTCCTTGCCACAGCAAACAGAGAAGAAAAAGAAATAAAAGGAATCGAAATTGGAAAAAGAAGTAAAACTGTCACTCTTTGCAGATGACATGATACTACACATAGAAAATCCTAAAGATGCCACCAGAAAACTACTCAAGCTAATCAATGAATTTGGTAAAGTTGCAGGATACAAAATTAACACACAGAAATCTCTTGCATTTCTATACACCAACAATGAAAGATCAGAAAGAGAAATTAAGGAAACAATCCCATTCACCATTGCAACAAAAAGAATAAAATACCTAGGAATAAACCTAACCAAGGAGGTAAAAGACCTGTACTCAGAAAACTGTAAGACACTAATGAAAGAAATCAAAGACGACACAAACAGATGGAGAGATATACCATGTTCTTGGATTGGAAGAATCAACATTGTGAAAATGACTATCCTACCCAAAGCAATCTACAGATTCAATCCAATCCCTATCAAATTACCAATGGCATTTTTCACAGAACTAGAACAAGAAATTTTACGATTTGTATGGAAACGCGAAAGACCCTGAATAGCCAAAGCAATCTTGAGAAGGAAAGACAGAGTTGGTGGAATCAGGCTTCCTGACTTCAAACTATACTACAAGGCTACAGTGATCAAGACAGTATGGTACTGGCACAAAAACAGAAATATAGATCAATGGAACAGGATAGAACAACTAATATATGACAAAGGAATCAAGGATATACAATGGAGAAAAGACAGCCTCTTCAATAAGTGGTGCTGGGAAAGCTGGACAAAGAATGAAATTAGAACACTCCCTAACACCATGCACAAAAATAAACTCAAAATGGATTAAAGACCTACATGTAAGGCCAGACACTATAAAACTCCTGGAAGAAAACACAGGAAGAACACTCTTCGACGTAAATAACAGCAAGATCTTTTTGATACACCCCCTAGAGTAATGAAAATAGAAACAAAAATAAATAAGTGGGACCTAATGAAACTTCAAAGCTTCTTCACAGCAAAGGAAACTATAAGCAAGACGAAAAGACAACCCTCTGAATGGGAGAAAATATTTGCAAACGAATCAACAAAGGATTAATCTCCAAAATATATAAACAGCTCACCCAGCTCAATATCAAAAAAACAAACAACCCAATCAAAAAATGGGCAGAAGACCTAAACAGGCATTTCTCCAAGAAGACATACAGATGGCCAAGAGGCACATGAAAAGCTGCTCAACATCACTCATTATTAGAGAAATGCAAATCAAAACGACAATAAGGTATCACCTCACACCGGTTAGGATGGGCATCATCAGAAAATCTACAAACAGTAAATGCTGGAGAGGGTATGGAAAAAAGGGAACACTCTTGCACTGTTGGTGGGAATGTAAATTGACACAGCCACTATGGAGAACAGTATGGAGGTTCCTTGCAAAACTAAAAATAGAGTTACCATATGACCCAGCAATCCCACGCCTGGGCATATACCCAGAGAACACCATAATTCAAAAAGACACATGCACCCCAATGTTCATTGCAGCACTATGTACAATAGCCAGGTCATGGAAGCAACCTAAATGTCCATCAACAGATGAATGGATAAAGAAGATGTGGTACATATATACAATGGAATATTACTCAGCTGTAAAAAGGAATGAAACTGGGACATTTTTAGAGACATGGATGGACCTAGAGACTGTCATACAGAGTGAAGTGAGTCAGAAAGGAAAAAACAAATATTGTATATTAACACATATATGCGGAATGTAGAAAAATGGTACAGATCAACTGGCTTGCAAGGCAGAAATAGAGACATAGATGTAGACAACAAACATATGGACACCAAGTGGGGAAAGCGGGGAGGGTTGGGGGGGAATGAATTGGGAGATTGGGATTGCCACATATACATTACTAATAAGAAAAAATATATAAATTGTACACTTTAAATATATGCAGTTTATTGTGTGTCAAAAAAATTAAAAATAAATAAAACAGTGCCCATACCCATACCCAATCAAGGTCACTTGATTATATTACCCTAATTTAATTTTTCTTTGTTTTACTCAATACCTTCTGAAATTATACTAATTTTTTTCTGTGTTTTCTTATTTACGGTCTGTCTCTAGCAGTAGAATGTCAGCCCCGTGAGGACAGGAATGTGCCTAGAAGGCTTCCCAGTTTAGTGAGGGCACAAAGACATGTAAAAAGCAGTGACACTCATGGGGCCAGACACTGTGGGGGGATTTCATCTTCACAACAATCCTATGAGGTAGGTGCTGTTATTTTTCCAATTTTACAGATAAGGCAACTGAGGTTGTGTCACTTGCCCAAGGGAAGCCAGAGCTCAAACCAGGTGGTCTGAGTCTAGATCCTGTGCTCTTGGCTTCTAGCCTGCCTCCCCCAAAAAAGATGCTGGCACTTTGCCAAGGGGAATGTAAACGTTATGTTATAGGCTTGCGGGAGCTGGAAGAGGAAAGTCTGCCTGAACAGGGCTGGGAGCATCCTTTTACTGGTAAGCTAATGAGTTCCTGGGCAGAGGAGGCAATCAACATGTGCAAATGGACAGGCAGTATAGGAGAGAGTGGCAGAGAGCAGATGGCATTCAAAGGGATGCAAAGAAGTTTCTGGTCATCCTATATGAGCAGGAGGAGGGGACATAGGACCCTGGCTACATAGCTGAGGTGTCAGCATTAAGTCCGTTGCTGCAAGACTCATTCCCAAACTGTAGCCCTGGTGCTAAGCACTAAACGCTTGGCCTCCTTAACATATGTAACCAAGGTGCTCTCCTAAACCAGAGTTTCTGCTTCTGGGCTCCAGCCGTGCTCTTCTCCATCTCCTCAGAGAGCCAGGTTCTGTTCTGAGCCCTGGTAGCAGTGCCCCCTGCGGCCTCCGCCCCTCTGCCCATGCTGACAACACCCCCATTCAGCCTGTACTGTACTTCTGCTGGCCGCTAGAATCCTCTTTGCATTCATCTTCCCGAGGCTCGGTGGTCCTCTGATGCGTCTGCCTGCAAGCTTGGCTGATCACAGCAGCCACCACACTCTCCCCATGCGGTGTCACCCACGTGTCCAGACCTGCCCCCGCAGCTGCAGCTGAGCCCTTTGCCTTCTCTACTGCACACTTGTAGCTCTGTCTCCTCTCTAGATCTGGCTTCCGTTGGTCTGGCTCAAGCAAGGAGGAGACAGGAAAACTATAAAAAGCAGAAGAGGGAGAACCATTGAGTGCAGAAGCAATTGGCTCTTTTGCGAAATATCTGCAAGGCTTATTCCCATGATTCATGCAGGCCTCTGCTCAAATGTCACCGCATCAAAGGCCTTCCCCATCCCCACTCCTGCTCCTTCATCCTGCCTTTTTAAAATCTCTACCTGATGTTATATTATATTTGTATGTTTATACGTTACTGTCTGGGTGCTCCCATGCAGAAGACAAGAAGTTTCTGGTGGCCCCAGGCATTCCTTGACCTGTGGCTACACATCCCTAAGTGCCCAGAGCAGTGTCTGGCACCTAATAGTCACTCACTACAGAGTGGAAAGCTAAAATGAGAACAATAGTCTCACAGAGCAGAAATCCATAGGTAGGATACACTGTAACAGCTGATATTTACAAAGATCTCTCAAGAAATCAAGACAGAGAAGTGTTCGTTTTTTCCTTGGATTAAATAAGATGTTCAGAAAGCCTGTAACAAAGTTTCTAGAACATGGCCAGTCCAGCAAAATGTTAGCTATTATGATAGAAAACACTCTAGAAAAATTTACATGATTTTGTTAAACCTCCCTTATCAGGCACACCCAGCTTGTTTCCTGAGAGTTTCAGATAGCTGGAACTTTCCTGGAGGGTTAATCCATTGGGGAAATACAGGGGAGCCATCTGAAACTGAACATATCTGATGGAGCCAAATAGAGGACATTTTAAAAACAGGTGTCGCTGATGAAATAAACATACAGCCCGCTGTTGAAAAAAGTCACCGCTTCAAAGATAAACGATGAAAAGGTTTTCAGACTGATTCACGTGGAGCCCTTGGAGACATAAAATGTGTGGAAATGTGTGAATTATGCATTCCTCCAAGGTTTATGCTTTTAAGTAGGGGACAAATCTACATTAGTATTCAAGGCCACAGAAACCAGTCTGCTTTACAAATTACCATGTAATTAAACAGAAGGCTCAGGAGATCTATTTTAAGCACATCCTTCCCTTATTCTTCGTATTCCGCTCACCATCTAAGTCCTCTCTCGCCAAAACCGCAACTTAAAAACTGCAAACTCACGGCAATGTCAAGGAATGTTTTCTAACTCTCGCCTAAAACTGCCAGACGAGCTGTGTTCCCGTCATGAATAAGGGTAGAAAGAGGCTGACAGGAGGTTAAAAGAGGGAAGAGAATGTTGTAAGAAGGGTAAATCTTGAGGGTGAGACAAGACAGGAAACAAAAACAAAACAAAACAAAAAAGCGTTACCCTAATGATCGTTAAAGGGACAGTTCATCATAAAGTAGAAACACCTAATAAACGTCTTTGAACGTTCCAAGTTTTGTATAACACGCAACAGCAGAGAGAGTTAAAGATCCTGAGATGCTACCATTTATAAACTCCTCTGCATCGGAACTGTCTTAAATTCTGTATAAATTTTCTCTCTACACCTGTGAAAGGCACCCCTTTTGCAGATGACCAAAATGGGGCTCAGAAAAGTTAAGTGATTTGCCCCCAAGTAGCTGGGCTTCAGAGCTGCAACTGTGTTGTTCCAAAGCGGGGCTCTTTCGGCTACACCGATAATTCCTCAGTGATTCCCAAATGCTCCTGCGTCACCAAGTGTGCACAGGTTCAATGCCAAACGGAAAAAACAAAGCCAGTATAGTCTAAATTTACTCACTATTTAAATCCTGAAATTGCATCCTTCCTAATGTTTCATGTTCAAACGTTCTTCCGTAAGAGAAAGGATATTTCGACATGAAAATTCCCCCAATCATAAAAACAAAATTTTAACAGGAGAAATTAATAAAAAGAATAGTGAAAGTTTTAAATAGCCTTACTCTGCAACATAAAAAGTGGATGATCTTACATCAAATGCCAAAATTTCTTTTGAAATTTTACTGACCCATGAAATAAAAGACTGGCACCACTGCACAATAGTCAGCATTTTTCAATTTACCCATGGGGGTTCATGAGGTCATTTTAGTTGGTCAATACCTGCATTCTCTCTTTCTTTCTTTCTTTCTTTCTTTCTTTCTTTCTTTCTTTCTTTTTCTTTCTTCTTCAATAAAATAGAATAGAAAAATAGAAAACACCAGGAGATAAGGACAGGTAGCACAAAGGTTAACTAATGTTCATGAAACTCTTGTTTTAATTGTATAAATACATAAATGCATGTTTGTACTGGGTCAGGATATAAATTGTAGAATACTTCTTACTGTGGGTCACAGACAAAAAAACCTGGAAAGCCTTTGCACCGCTTTTCTTAGAGCAATACATATTCATTACTGAACACTTGTAAAACAGAAAAATTATAAGAAAGTTTAAAATCATCTATAACTCCATCACTCACAAATGATTATAATTAATATTTTTTATCTCCTAAGCACAGTATGTTTTTATATTACACAGACATTAGCTGGACACGCAAACACTAAATATTCCTAATTCTCTAATGTAGCACCATGATTTAAGTAGAACTCTGATCCTCAATGGCTGTGTGCCACAAATGGGGGGAGGAACACTCATTTTTTTGTTTTTGTTTTTGCTGTATAGCTTATGGGATTTTAGTTCTCTGACCAGGGATGGAATCCAGGCCACAGCAGTGGAAGTGCTGCGTCCTAACCACTGGACCACCAGGGAATTCCCGGGGAGGGGGGAGGGAGGAACACTCTTAAACAAGATGAACTAGTGCCATTTCAGATGCTGAAGCTGAGGCATCCATCACTCTCTGTGATTACATCAATTGATAGGTGGAATTGATTTCTATCTACCTGCTCACAGAAGGAATGCAATCTTCCACCTTAAAACTAAGCATTTTATTCCACCATGAACATTTTCAACAAAGATTCAATCAAATCAGATTATATATTTGCTTGGAATTTTGCTTCCAAGTGTTAAATATGGTTTATTTTTAGCCTTGGGAGTGATGGAATTTGTGTTAACAGGTCCTGGTGAGAATAATCACTTCACAGCCAAGCTCCGGGTGCAGCCAATGTTCACGTGCAATGAAAGATGACTTTGAAAATCCAGCAAATCCAGCTCACACGCTCTTGTGAGAGGAGTCAGAGGAGATTTTAATAGTGAGAAATTGTAAATTGTGGGACAGGAGTAAAGCAGCCAGGATCTCACAGTGTCACAAGCCCTACATATTAATGTGAACTCATCCCAGAACATCCCCCGGGGCGGGGGGTGGGTAGTAGAATCGGGACTCAGAGAGGGTGGCCTGGGATGGCACCTCCACTGTAGTAAGGAACCAGAGGGACCTCACACTTGCATTTGCTACAAAGGAGAGATGCACAGAGCATGGTGCGGAGACCATCGCTGGCAAGTTAAAGTGAACTCCAATGTGCATAGGAATTCCAACGTTATCAATTAATTTGTTTCATATCAAACATGGGTGCCCTTACCAAGCAATGAAAATGAGGAATCCAATTTTCAGGAAATATATGTGGAACGTTTATATAAAAATTAAATAAGTTGTAAGAAAACACTGTGATACGTCAATATGGAAACTCTAAACATATATTTATATTCAAATGAGTTTCTTACTCCAAAGTATAATTTTCATACTCACAAGGGTCCAGGAAGTTTATAATGATCTACGCAGGTGTCAGCAAACCACAGGTTGCATGCCAACGGCCTGTTTGGTAAAGTTTTATTGAAACACAGTCACGCTCATCCCTCTAACCTACTGTCTATGGATGTTTTTGAGCTGCTATGGCAGCACTGAATGACTGAGCCGGAGACCTTGTGGCCTGCAAAGCCAGAAATAGTTACTGGCTGACCCTTTAAGAAAAAGTTTGCCTCTAGTAAGGATTTCTGGTGAAGCAATGCACCTCCTGAACAGGTGGCAGGTCTTGAATAAGCTGTGGCCATTTCTGAGGACCTCATCTTCCTGCACAATGAACTGGTGATTCTTCTTTCTCTGCAGAGGTCATTTATTCAGGGGCATATGAATAGCTTTAAAATGTAACAGGAACACCAGTGGGGTTTGGATTGGTGTTGAAACAAATTTCAAAGAAGTGTGACTTTCAGGGCTGCAAAGAATCTACTCAAAACCTCCTCTATGAAACTGATCTGGATGTTTCAGCACTGAATCCAAATAAGGACCAAGACACTCAAAAGAAGGAATGCCGTAAATCTCTGCATGTGAGACTCGGACCACATATTCCTTCTAGGCTGGAGGATACAAACATGGAGCCTGCTTTTGAAGGAGCTACGGAAACTCTCTTCTTTTCTTTAGCAACTTTCTTCTATTTGCCCTTCACCCCAGAACCACAGGATGGAAACCCACATAGATACAGTTGGGCGCACACCCATCTCATTCAGTGCAGGTAAACCACGTAACCCTATAGGCTGAAAGTACTAGTGACCATATTTCATCAGCTCTCACCAGCAAGTCTGCTGGTGGGGGCAGGATGCTCCAAGCAAATATCACCTCCCACAGGCAAAGCCCTTCAAGATGATGGAGAGTATTTCCCTAATCCATCATGATTCTTCTGTCAGGAAAAAGACCTTTATTCAACTTGTATTGCTTGACTTGAAAGCCAAATCCAAATCTCAATGCCATCCTGACAATATTTCTATTAAACAAAATCCTCCCATCTTGGGAGCTTTTTAAATCAATCTGCCACAAAAAGCTTCTGAACAAGTTAATAAGGCAGACGCCTGACTCACCCTCTCCAGCAAGCACTTCTCCACCAAGAATCAATGGACTTTGTTCAATCTGTCAAAACAGTTAGCATTTGAGCAGTAATACAATTAAAATGCAGCTCTTCCTTGTATTCTTTCTCATATTTAAAAAGGGAAAAAAAAGACAAGGATGCTGAAGTCTTGGGAGTAACAGAAGTAAGACAGCTGCTGGGTTCAAATCAGAGCTTCATTCCTTAGAGCAGAGCTCACATTTACTAAATGCATAGGACACAGAAGGCACTGAGGCATGTCCACAACACTACTCTTTCCCAGCCCTCTTTTATTTACTTTTTAATTGAAGTATAGTTGATTTACAGTGTTGTGTTAGTTTCAGGTGTACAGCAAAGTGATTCAGTTGTACATGTATATATCTCTCTATTCTTTCTCAGATTTTTTTCCTTTATAGGTTATTACAGGATATTAAATATAGTTCCCTGTCTCAGTCCACTTTTAAAGATGAGCCCTCTGAAGCTCAGAGGGTTGATGTGACTTGTCCAAGATCAAGGGCCTAGTAAGAAGTGGCAGAACTGGGATTCAAACTCAGTCTATCTCCAAAACCCTATTTTGTTTTGTTTTTTCCCCCACTCCCCAACTCTATGTAATGGTAGTTGGACAATGTCAAAGGTCTATAACCTCCTCCCTTTGTGGGACAGGCCTGAGGATGTGCTGTTTTGTTTTGTTCTCTGCCTCTCCTTTTATTTTTGTTTTATTTTTCTCTGCCTCTCCTTTCGAAGCATATATTGGTATAGCCTTTCTTCAGCTGATTTGGTTTAAGCCTTCTTCATTACAGTCACAAGTGAGTCATACTTCCTGCGAGTTACACCAGCTCACCTTGCTGGGTTCCGAGGGCTCACAGATATTAAACTCTCATACTGTGAATCTTAACTTCAATTTGAGGTCATTTCCTGTTGCCCTCATGTATCCTCTACACATGGAATTTGTGTCTCGATATTATCCCTGGAAGGTCCCTAACTGCCTTGGACCTTCTAGACTATGATCCCCATTGAGGACGGATTTGCCGGCTCACTCACCACTGTATGCCTAGAACTTGATAAACGTTGTCTAGGTCCATGAACACTATAGCTTTGCCACATTTCAAGGAGGTAGGGAAACTAAGGCACAGGAAGATTAAGATAATTTCTCTAAGACCAGAAAAAGAGTGGGACTTCACATAAAGCCATTTAAGAACAGCCATAACCTGGATGAGGTGTCATCTGGTAGAGCAACCTGGTTCTTTCCCTAATACCACAGAATGCAAAGGGATAGGAACAACATAAGTGAATTTTGAAAGTTACCACCCTCTTTTTCCAAGTCTTTGGCACCAAGATAAAAGACTTCGATCCTATATACGGGCTGTATGTGAGAATGGATCCAACACAGGGTGAAAACACAATTCTTTTTCCACCTGCCAAGTTCTCACAAGCACCATAAAGAAGAAAGGCTATTCTCAGCCTATCTGGAAGGGAAGAAGCCAGGGAGGGGTGTGCAGAAGTCTCCCAAATGCCATCTTCCCTTTTGCACCCAGAAGGACCCTAAAAGAGCCCCCTCAAAGAGACTGGAGCTGAGTATGTTCTAGTTAACATCATGGATGATGCATGATTTACGGATGGTGAGATTCTTAGTAGCTCCATTATGAATCAGGACCCACATTAGCATTTCTGATTCTCTGTCTACTACATACAGACTCTATAAGTAGAGGACTATTGATTTGATCAGAAGAAATACTGGAAAATAAGCCAGAATATCAAGGCACTAAGTGCTTCTAAGAGGAGAAAATACATTAAATGTCAAGGAATGCAATGGAAATAAAAACACAAGTAGAAAATTGAACAGATTCGTGTCATGTGCCTCCAAGAATTTAGAAATCCGGCTACACATTGAGATTTTTTGCTCTAGTGCTTCTGGCTGCATTCACAGGCATGCCGACCGGCTATGACTTAATAATTCCTGAGAATCTTCCTTTGAAGATTTTCAAATCGCATTTAATACAAAGCATGTCATAAAAAAGACTCACTAATCATTGATCAATAAGATATTTTCCCTTCCACAGAGTGCCTTTTTATAGCTCCAACCTGAAAAGCATTGCTTTCCTGTCACCCCCTTGGGGATCAAAGGCAGACTAACGTCAGGCCCACAGAGCACAAAGGAAAATGTCTCTGATAACTTTGTGCTTTATGTACAGCCAGATGTGGATCATTCCAGAACAAAAGAATTTTTTTTTTAATGAGTCCATTTACTCTGTTATTAAGAAAAAAAAAAAGAGGGTCTTCCCTTTCTCAGAATTTTCCTGATCCCATATTTTAAAGTCAAAACTAGAAAGCACCCCAAATATGTATGCATGACTGGCTAGCTCTTAGATCTAAAGCATGTACTGAATCCACAAAACTTGAAACAGAGACACAGAGAAGGATGCATGAGCCTGGCACAGCAACTTGGGATGATGTTTGCTGGATATAAATCTGTCTTCATAGAAAATACACCCTATCTATGTTCTACCCAAGAATTAGGAAACTTCTAGAATCTGTGCCAATGAAACAGAGCTGACTGAACAATTCAGAGAGAGCGTCAACTTTTCCATCACATGTACCTATTTTCCCCCTCATCCCCTCCACCTGCTGCCCGTCTTTTCCAACCTCCTGCTGCCATCTTTCTTGCTTCCACATTTTTCTTCTCCTGTTCTCCTCATCCTAAGCAAGCTTTTACTTGTGATGACAAGCCTCAGTCTCTGCTTAAATTCACTAAATTATCAATCCAGCATTAATCTGGGCAAAGAGGGTGCTGTCCTCTGTCCCTTACTGATCAGCTGGCATAAAATGAGCTAAGTACTTTGTAATGCCAAGCTAGACCCCAAGTAACATGAAATTCTCACAGGCTGATAGATTTCTGTACACAACCCAAGGCATCAGTAATGTCTGTTTTCTCCAGTCAAGGGCATTCATTTTCATCATGATTATATTAAGCAGAATCCCTAAAATGACTGCCATCCTCGGTTACTAATGTCTTTCTTTTTTCTTTCCTCCCCCTCCAACAAGACTGTTTCATGGAACATGTACAAATCTGCCTACCTATCCAAAGAATGAAAAATGTGATGCTCTTGTGATAGGAACTTTTTTCACAAAACACTGAAATCCCATTTCCCTGCATTGTAATTTCTAGGTCATTACTTACTAAGAAAAGTTAGAATATTCCATTTAAATGTAAAATTGTCTTCTCCTAGGAACAGTAGAGCAGCACTGCCATAAACAAACCAATTGAGCAAGTTTTAGAAATTTAGTCTCTAATAAAAATATGTATGGGGGGGGCTTTATAATAGCCTGCAAGGCAATAAGCAAATCTTAATCTACTACCCAATCATCTCCTGATAATAAGGTTATGTGCTCGGGAGCCTTAAGACCCAACTCATCTGTGGTGAGACTGATGACATGCACTTCCCAGGGGAAGGTGTATTCCCAATACCTTGTCTTATTCCATTGACTAAGCAGTCAGAGCCCCCATGTCTGCAGGAAACCAGAGAGACCTTTTCCACGGTACCAGTACCAAGTACAAAAGTATGTTCTCAGCAAGACAGCTGATGAGAAGTTATTTTAAAAGTGTGCAAATATATATGACCCACAGCAAAAGACATCCAGAATTTTATAGAAAATAGAAGAGATTCAACCCAGGCCTTTCAATACTCTAGGTTTGTAGAGCAAAGGGCCTTTTAGAAGATCAGGAAGGCTGGCAACCAAGAGAATATACAAAGGTCAAGTTAACTCTGCCCCTACTTTCCTTGCCGACACCACTTTGGGCTCAGAAACCAGAAGGGTCCTGGATCTTGGGACTATTTCCATTGAGGGGTAAATTAGATCATGGATATAAATCCTTCTGGAATGGTGATGTAGCTGCCAAGTTAAACAAAAGAGTGTGGTGCAGCAAAAACTGAACTTCTCAAATATGGCAGGACCCTATCCAGGGACATCAGCATCCCTGTAGCCTGAGAACCCCAAGAAGAGGCTGGGGACCGAAAAATCTAGGCAGAAATACACTGCAACTGTCCCAGCTCCCCATGACCATCTCGTTTTCCCTAGGTTCATGTATCTGTAGCTGAAAATATAGGAT
Organism: Hippopotamus amphibius kiboko; assembly: GCF_030028045.1. Lineage (NCBI taxonomy): Eukaryota > Metazoa > Chordata > Mammalia > Artiodactyla > Hippopotamidae > Hippopotamus > Hippopotamus amphibius. The sequence continues at coordinate 46,890,973 of NC_080202.1, read as the reverse complement.
CTTCATCTAATTTGACAGTGGGTGAAATTATGCAAAACTCCACTGTAAATAAAACAGCCATAACAGATGAACAATGAAATGGGGTGCACATTTACATACAAAAAAGGACGATGCATGATTTGGAAAGTTAAGTGAGTTTTTCAGAGTTGGTACCTATGCTTATGAGTCCAATCACTGCCACGCTATTTTCCAAACTTAACATACGTGACACTGATATTGGTGTGCCTTCAATTTTGCAATCGTTTTTCAACATACAAATGAGAGCAAAGAATGGCAGTATATTTTTACACATAAATATAAAAAACACTCACGTGTGTTTTTCAGGCAAGCACGATTTTTAAAAGTCAATATTTTCCTTCCGAAAGACGTGACTATTGCATATTTATCCTATCTAAGTCGGGATTTTATCATTTTCAACCAAAGTTCCTTGCAAATCATCCAGAAGAAAGAAGAGGACAACATAATCTTGGAAATGTTATAAATCTTCAGAGAGAATACAGCTAGAATGAGTTTCTGGGTTTGGAAAGATGTATCATTTTAGATTTCATTTACTAAGGGCATTGTTAGGCCATTATATAACCATGTCCATGTAACTCTAATAGCCAACATTTCATTAGCTCTGATTTTCAAGAGAGCCAAGGCAATAAAAAGAAGAGATATTAAAAGTTAACTACATAGTACATTGGGGGATCGTAATTAGTTTGATTTGGCCAAAGCATAGGATACGAGGGAGGGGCAGAAGATGAGACTGGGAGAAGTCTGCCCTAGAGGACTTTAAATGTCACACAAAAAGGCTGAGACTCACTGTAAAAGAGGGTATGCTGACCCTAGGGATTTGGAGAAGAATGAGACATGGGTCTTGTTATTAAGAAACTTACCATCTAATGGAAGTGACACCCAGAGAGGTGTTATGAGCTAAAGAAAGGCAGGAGAGAAATGAATTATGACTGGGGAGACGGGAAACCTTCCCTGAGAATGTGGCATCTCATCTTGCCCCTGAGGGGTAGGCAGAATTTTGACAGTAGTGGATAGCAACCAAAGAGCATAATAGATGGAGAGAATGTGCAAAGACATGGAGTCAGAAACACATAGAGTATACTTGGAAAATGAGAATTTCAATTCAGCTATAGAAGAAGATGCATGGGAAGCACCCTACAGAAAGAAGTTCCCCTCTGCCCGCTGTTCTCTATTGTGTAGCACTAATAATGATCTCTCATTATTCCTGTTTGTGCATTTAAAAAATTTTTTTAATTTATGTTATGTTTAAGTATGTTCCCAGCAACACTGTTCAGAAAGGCAAAACTTTGGAAACAACCCACTGTGCATGGGTCAAAGAATGAATTAAATAGGGACTTCCCTGGTGGCTCTGTGATTAAGAATCTGCCTGCCAATGCAGGGGACAGGAAGATTCCACATGCCTTGGAGCAACTACGCCCGTGTGCCACAACTACTAAGCCTGTGCTCTAGAGCCCATGAGCCACAACTATTGAGCCCACGTGCCACAACTACTGAAGCCTGTGCGCCTAGAGCCTGTGCTCTGCAGCAAGAGAAGCCACCGCAATAAGAAGCCCGTGCACCACAATGAGGAGTAGCCCCTACTCACCGCAACTAAAGCCTGTGCGCAGCAACGAAGACCCAATGCAGCCAATAAATAAATAAATTAGTTTAAAAAAAAGAATGAATTTTATATGTGAATTATATCTCAATATAAAAAGTTAATAGGAAAAAAATGGCAAGCTGTTGAAGACTACCTCCTTTGGGATGTCACGTGTATAGAGAGCCTGAGATCAGCAAGGGGCATATAGAGTGTTCATTGGACTTGTATCATTCTATTTATTAAGCTGAGCAATGGGTTCGTGGGTGTATTGTTTCATACCTATTCAATATACAATAAAAAAACAAATAATTTAAAAGAGCAATAAATACACTTGTTTCGTTTTGTTTTTCAAACCACAATCGACATAAAAATTGCATCTGAAATCAAATGACCATAAGTTGGTAGTAAACCTTAACTAAACAACTGCAGCGTGCAAAACACCATTACAAAAAACTATGGGGAGTTAAAAAAGAGGCAATGACCATCACGATCCTCCAAGGAGCTTATAATCTAAAGCATGAGTGGCCACCAGCTCCAGAAAGCCATAAACCAGCTCCCTCAGGGGACAATTTCGGCAAAGGTTTTGTCATTCCCAGCCCCAGCTATTATTAAAGAATCCATTTCATACAACCTCATACATAACAATTTCATACAATTAACATATAATTATATTTTACTTTCAGAGCTTCAAATTTTAACTCTGAAAAGCTGTTTCCTCTCCCTTTTATAAATCTGCTTTTAAGGACTCAGGATAAGGTGGAATTAGAGCATAGGAAATTGTAAAGAACTCGTTGAAGTATTTTTAAAGCCCCGACTTAAATTATATCTTTAGATTATCACACACTCACATCTAGGCTCTATTACTTTCTGAATATTCATATAATGACACCTTGAAGTGCCTTTTTTTGCAAGATACAGTCTAGATAAACAGACACGCTTTCTAAAAACAATTAAGGTTTCCCTCAAAATTTATAATTGCTGTAAGGTCATCGAAGATTGTATCTATGTTTCCAGGTCTACCAAAGATCGGCAAATGCCAATAGTTTTAACTTGAACACTCTCTTTCCACTAAGGAGGTCGATATTTTAATTTTATATCACAGTTTCTGGGATATGTACTCTAGAAATGTATCATTCCAGTAACTAATTCAGGAACATATATCCATTTTAGGATCAACTGTCTAAATTATTACAAGTAACTTATAATGAATGAATGTCAACTACTCTTTGGCTGTGGAAAGCAATGGTGTTGGAGAAAGCAAGTGGAAATATGCAGCCAAAGGGCCCTGGACTGGAATCCAACTCTGCCATTGATTCTTTGGGTGCCTTTGGCAAATCCCGTGAGCCTCAATTTTGACACCTGTAAAACAAAGATAATAGGATCCACCTTGGAGGATGACTGCAAAGATGAAATGAAACAATTAACACAGTGATCCTGGCAAGCTAGAATGTTCCATAAATGTTGGCCCTCAGCGTTTTCCCCTTTCTTGTGAAAAGGCAAAGCCTTGCTAAGTAAATGTCCACATAGACAAATATATAATTCTAATTAAACATTTTTACACTAAAAAAAAAATTGGCTTCACCATTTACTAAATTTTCTCCTCTGCATGGTAAATTATAATCGTGGTTAAACTGTTTCAAAAAATACCTCATGAGAACCTGATTTAAAAAATTAAAACTAATGAGGAAGTGGAGAATAATCCATTCTTAAGCTTATTAATATAATTGAGGGCTTCATGTGTATACCCAAGTGCTGACTGGTTTCTGCAAGGTGAGCAGCTATGACCTATATTTTACGATTTGGATGTGACTGAGAAGTCGCTGTGTTGTTGGATAAAGACAGAAAGGCACGCTTATCACATCTGGCACTAAGTTAAGAGGAGACGCTAACACGGTAAATAACAGAAGCAAGAACCAGAAACATTTTGTCAAACTTAAAATCAGCAGATGCCTTTCATCACATTTACATTTCAAAGTCCTACGGTAATGGTTGTTGCCGCTATAAGGCTGCTTGTTTTTGTAGATCTCAGACACACCGGATGGAGAGACTTAGCTTTGCCAGGAGATCACGTGGATAATACCAGGGTGAACTGATCACCTTGTCAGCCAGCAGTTTGATGCAGCTTCCAAAAATGACGATGCTAATACTAAAGCATCAACGTAGCATAAGGTGCTGAAGTAACAGTTCCCATTATTTTCAGCACTGGTCCTCCCATATCTTCAGCCCAACCCGGCCCACACCTGTTTTTTGTATGGCCCATGAGCTACACATTGGTTGAAAAAAAGCAAAAGAATAATATTTCATGACATCTGAAAATTATACGAAACTCAAATTTCAGGATCCATAAATAAAATTTTTGCAGAACACAACCACGCCCATTCATTTACGTATTATCTCTGCCTGCTTTCGTGTCGCAAGGCCAGAGTTGAGTTGTTGCAATCTTACAAACTGCAATTCTAAAATATTTCTATATGGTCTTTTACAGAAAAAGTTTACTGACTCTTGCTCTAGAGCGCCTCGTTCAACATTTTTGAAAGGGCAATAACAGAGGAGGTCCACTGAAACAATTTTCTAAGGTGAATTGTTGAGGGAATTGTGGATATTAAGCCAGTAGAGGAGAAAACCAAAGGACAACATCATAGATTTCTTTAAATATTTAAAGAGACCAGCATGTGGAAGTGGTTTGTGTTTGTGTCACTATAGACAGGAAAATGACAAACGCCCATGACAATTCTAGGGAGGCAGACATCAACTAAACCTAAGGGAGCAAATTCAGGGAATTCCCTGCTGGTCCAGTGGCTAGGACTCTGAACTTCCATTGCCAGTGGCCTGGGTTCCATCCCTGGTCAGGGAACTAAGATCCCGCAAGCTGTGTGGCTTAAAAAAAAAAAAAAAAAGCATCTCCTAACACATCAAAATGGACAATCACAAAGGTCATATCACAAAAGGCCAAGCACCCTGCCATGCTGGTATTCAAGCTAAAAGGCAAGATGATCTCCATACAAGATTATTATAGAAAAGATTCTTACAGTGGGTAGGAAGCTGAACTGTTTTAACACTCAGGTTCTCTCTATAATTTTCTCTCAAAAGAAAAAAAATGATCATAAATAACAGGTGAGAGCTTAATGACAGGTCAACGGAAACAATTTCTATTACCACATTCACTAAGGATTATACCTTACGGGGAAATAGATATCCCTATATGTATGTGTATACGCATATGTGTGTATGTATTTATGTATGTAAATGGCATATTAAAAGATGTTTTTTTAAATAAGAGCACATCAGCTATAAAAAGAATCACATTAAAAAAAAGAAGAAACAGACAAAGCGAGAGAGTAGCACAGATATATATATACTACCAACTGTAAAACAGATAGTCAGTGGGAAGTTGTTGTATAACAAAGGGAGTCCAACTGAAGGATGGAAGATGCCTTAGAGGACTGGGGCGGGGAGGGTGGGGGGGACTCGAGGGGGGGGAGTCAAGGAAGGGAGGGAATACGGGGATATGTGTATAAAAACAGATGATTGAACTTGGTGTACCCCCCCCAAAAAAAAAAAAAAAAAAAAGAGTTATTTTTAGGAGGAGGGTTCCAATTACACAAAACAAGGAAAGGACATAAACGGCTAAATAAAAGCTGAAATCTTGCCTTGTGTTACTACAGGAAGTCAGCTTGGCGCTGCTTGAAAAGGGGGGATATTCTATATACTTTCAAAATGGAAAGGGGAGGAACGCGTTAAGAAAAAAAAAGAAGGTACTAAAATGCAAAATACAGTAAAGGACACAGTTGCGTGATTTACTTGCACTGGACTTCATAAAATAGTTTTACAAACAACATCACAAAGCACAGCCACCTGTTAAGCTGTTATTTTGGCCTATCTATTTCCAATGGCAATCTTGACACCCAAGCAGGAAACACACCACCATAGCAACATAAACATCATGGTGCTGGAGAATAAAATTTTAGGAAGCAATTTATAGCCTCTGCAGGGCTGGAAATAAACTAATCCTTAAGCATTTGTTACTATGACATAATGATCCCACAGGACAAACTCAGATCCTCTGAACACCTCAGGATTCCTTCCCAGGAGCCATCTGGAAAGTACAGACTCCAAAAATGAATATTGTACTAGATGGACTTCTAAAATAAAGGTATTTAAAGGTGTGACACCATGTTATTTCATGCACAGCTCAGGGAATGCATGATTACCAGGTATTCACACAGCATCCACACATGAAGAGTTATCATTGTATGTCAAGTGATCAGCCCCTCATGGAGGCAAAAAGAAGGGTATTGGAATCCTACTCAGCTATAAAAAAAGAACGAAATTTTGACATTTGCAGCAACATGGATGGACTTGGAGAGCATTATGCTAAGTGAAATAAGTCCAAGACAAATACTGTATGATATCACTTACATGTGGAATCTAAAAATATGCAACAAACTAGTGAATATAACAAAAAAGACGCAGACTCACAGACATAGAGAATAAACTAGTGGTCACCAGTGGGGAGAGGGAAGCAGGGAGGGGTAGGATAGGGGTGGGGGAGTGGGAGGTACAAACTGTTGGGTGTAAGATAGGCTCAGGGATGCACTGTACAACACAGGGAATGTAGCCAATATTTTGTAATAAGTGTAAATACCTGTAACCTTTAAAACTGTATGAGAAATAAAAAATTTAAAAAAAGAAGGGTATCGAAAGTTGAGGAAACTTAGGCACAAGAAAATCCAGTCTTCCTAAATCAATTCATGGCTATCAATCAGCAAGGCCTCACCATACTGCACCACCCTAAGCCAGAAACCCCAAGGTAGGGCAATATTAGGTACTTTGGCTCCAGGAGAGAAAATGCAAAGGAAAGTGTAAAGGAAAATGAAAGGAAAATCATGTCTGAAAGTGACAATGCCTCTTTTCAGGGATGATACTCCTCGTGAGAGGTGGGGCAATTGCCAGGACTTAAAACATGAACTTTGTAAGGTACGGCTGGTTTGCCATTCAGCAAGACCCAACCAAAGGGAAAGAAAGCTGATCCTCCAGCTTGAAGATGAGACACACCCAAAGGTGTGTTGTGGGGTGGCTTGGGGTGACAGCCAAGCGAGTCTGCATCAAGGTGAACAGGTTCTACCTCAGCCTGGAGCTTTGAGAGACACCAGGGTGGATCCTGAGCCCCGTGGTCAGAAACATAGGCCTGGGATCCACCCTGGAACTGTAAGTCCATTAGCCCTGGCTACCGCTTCTACCTGCCTCTTTTTCCTCTGTTCTTGAGTATTCTCAAAGATAGATGCCTGCGAGGCCCGTGGGCAGTTCCTTCTCCAGATCCACAGAAGAGACTGCCCAAAGACCAGGACAACACTGAATGCAGCCGTTCTGCAGGTGAAAAATAGATGCATCTATGATGAAGCTTCTGTGATGCCAGGGATTTGTCTGCTTTTGATATAAGAACCATTCATGAACCCCTTTAAAAAATAAGATGGTTTCTAACAGACATAACCAACATTAAAAAAAAAAAAACCCAACTCCTAAAACAGCTCAGGCAGAAGGCTGAACTCTATGTAAATAATGACTAATTTTAAATACACTTGACCCTTTTGGAAGTGTGTTTCTTGAAAAGGCTTAAGGGGATTATTCCATTTGGACATCTAATAGCCTAATTACTATTTTTTAAGAAAACAACAACCAAACTCCTTTTCAGCCACTCTTGGCAACAAATCTCTAAGAACACCCATCTTTGCAGCACCATAAGTCATACTGCTGAAAAACATAATTACACTCAGCTGCATCCAAGTTTCCATCAAACACAGTCCAAAAGAGGTGAACTATTGAATCCTGAATCTAAAGGTTTTTCATTTTGGGCACGATGCCTCTTTATGAGCACCAAAAACATAACATGGAAAAAAGGAGCATTCATCACAGCCTCCAATAGTCCAGGATTTGGGTCTCCAGAGTACACAGTACAGTCTGTACCCCAGTAACGAAACACAATTCTAGTTACCAAACTCTTTGCATTTGGGGGATTAAGGAACTCTATTTCATACCTTTAAACCTATCTTGTTGAGCAAAAGGACCATCTATTTTCACAGCACTTTTCAGGTATTGAGAAAGCCACTTTTATCCACCATGTGACTTTGATGGAGGCTGAAATAGCCCAGAATGATGATAAATGTTAGGTGACATGCATGGCTTTGTCTTTTCATCGGCTCCAGCAGCATCATCATCATTTCAGATCAGGGTAAACTCAGCAAAATGTTGCTCATGGAGACCCATGTCAAGAGGGTACAAACCACAAGAACTCACACGTTTCGGAAGACATGCCCAGGGGCTCAAGTACAAACGTTAGTGATAACCCCTGACTTCAGAACTGCCTATCCATACACGCAGGTGATTACAAGTCTTGTTTTCTCAAACGTATATCCAGTGCTGTTCTTCTATTTGCTTAAACTGCTAATTACTACTTTCACAAGAGTGTTGTTTTCCGTGACTTTGTTTTTGCAGATGTCTACTGTTTCGGGTGCATTAGAGATTAAACAGACATCTATAAGGTGTCCCTGCACACTGGAAAGTTCTCAGGCTGAAGACCAACATCTTTCTACATCCCGCTACCTTCTTGGACAGTGCAGGACACAAACTGCTCCTTGAGGGCTGCAAGACTGTAATCCTATAAAATCTAATGAAATCCAGGTTGCTGGCTACTGAGTTGAAAACTCTTCCTACAGACATCGTTAAGAGAATTGACAACAATGAAAATGTTACAGGGCCTTCCCTGGTGGCGCAGTGGTTAGGAATCTGCCTGCCAATGCAAGGGACACAGGTTCAATCCCTGGGCAGGGAATATCCCACATGCCGCGAAGTAGCCAAGCCCGTGGGCCACAGCTGCGGAGTCTGCGCTCTAGAGCCGGTGAGCCACAACTACTGGGCCCTTGTGTTTCAACTAAAGCCTGCATGCCTAGAGCCCGAGCTCCGCAACAAGAGAAGCCACCATGATGAGAAGCACGCTGCAACGAAGAGTAGCCCCAGTTTGCAGCAACTAGAGAAAACCCTTGTGCAGCAATGAAGACCCAATGCAGCCAATGAATAAATAAATTTATTTTTTTAAAAAAGAAAATATTACAAAGTTAACTATTAATAAGCTGTCATAATGACAAATTAGTTTTTCTCCTGAATTAAACATTTATGAAATCCACCGCCCTCCCAAAAAAGCTAACATTTTAACTGTACTTCTTTATTTAGAAAAAGAGTCCAATTGGTATCTGTTTCCACCTGGTACAGGAATAAAGCATTATCATTAATCAAATACTCTGTCTTTTACTTTAATAGAAGAACACTTGTCAGAGCTAACTCTGCTGGAAATACTTCTAAAATGCGCTGGTACTTTTTCCTGCCTTAGTAAGTATTCCAAGCAAAAATGTGCTTTTTCTGTTAAATGACCATATACTAGGACTCCTGAATTAGAACTGTCAGGCACTTCAGCTGTTGCTGCAAAGGTATAGGTCACTAAGAGTTATTATGCCACGCAACATAAGGATACAGGTCCATCTTATCATTTCCCTCCTTTGAAAGAAGGCAGAATTCAGAAAAAATTTCTAGTTAGCTTCCATTAATTCAAGTTTTATTGTTTGTTTCAGGAAATGATGCATGAGTTTAATGATAAAGTAATATAACCAATGCTTTAAAAGAAAGAAAAAATGCTGACCAGATACCTAGAATAGCAATCTCAAGACAGAAGGTAGAATGGTGGTTGGTGTGGATTGGAGGGAGGTGGGAAGGGAGCTACTGTTTATGGGTACAGAGTTTCGGTTTTGCAAGATGAAAAGAGTTCTGAAGGTGGATGGTGGTGATGGCTGGCCAACATTGTGAATGCCCTTCATACCACTGAATTCTACACTTAAAAATAGTTAAGGGGACTTCCCTGGTGGTCCACTGGTTAAGACTCTGCACTTCCACTGCAGGGGGTGTGGGCTCGATCCCTGATTAGGGAACTAAGATCCCGCAGGCCACACGGTGTGGGGGGAAAAAAAGGCAATTTTATGTAATATGTTTTACCATAATTTTTAAAAAATTATTTGAAAAACCTGACCTGAATATACACATCCAATTAAGTGTGGTCCCCTTTACATAGTTCATTTTAGGGCATTATATGTTTATTTCCACAGTGTTGACACAGCAGAGCAAAACATCTCTGAATCTCTGCTGTGGAATTTAAGACAGGTTTGTTTGGATTTTTTTCGTTGTTTTGAGCATTCCTAATAATGGTAAATGTCTTTGGAGGACAATTTTTAATTTTGGAAAAAGCTTTTTATAGCTCCATTTTTAGAATAATAATCTTATCAGGTTAAAAATTTTTACTTTAGCCCACCTGAGGTGTGACTGTAGCGGAACAATATGAGTTTATGCGTGTGGTTTGTAAACTGCCTGTGAGGCAATGCCAGTAAAGGTGAGACACAAGCTTCCAAGGAGCAACCATGTCAGCAGGAAGGGAGAGTACACAGTGCTAAAAAATACCTTTGGACCATTTTTCATCCCCTCCAATGTGCTTACCTTCGGGTAAAGAGGTTTAAGTTTTCAACGAAATGTGCCAAAAACACGGTGTCGCTTGTCTGTTCCCATTGTTATTTCCAGATACTAATTTTGAGAAGCCCACAGGTGCTCATCAGTGCACATCTCTGCTGCTGATGCCTATGAAAGCCAAAGGCTGTCACTGCCATTAAGAGGAATAATTTCTGAAAGTGTAGGGGTGGTTCTCTTTTTAGAGCATGAACTACAAAAGTTCTTTTCAAAGAGCAGTATGATTCATTTATCAAAGTTAAACTGAGGAATGTCACTTGGTTTAATACTTGGGTAAAACTGATCGTTCAATAAGAGATAAAACTTATGGACCACTCTGTTAGCTTAACTGGAACAGAAGAACTGTCTCCCCCCAATTATTTCCTTTGATAACTTCCTGAACAAGTTATTTACTCTTGAAGAAATTGGTGTGTGTGTGTGTGTGTGTGTGTGTGTGTTTATTGGGATAAAACTAAAAAACCTCTAATGCTCCTTCCAGCTTTGGGATTCTAGGGAAGGCAGAACTGGGAAAGCAAAGAGCCTGGGCTCTGCAGTCTGACCAGCGTGGGCATGAATTCAGGTCTACAACTGACTAGCCATGCAAGCACCCGTGATTCACATCTGTAAAAGGGGATGATAAGATCCAACTCATAGGACCACTATGACGACTAAATAAACAAGAAAGCACTCGACAAATGTAATTTCTCTCTTCGCCTCCTTTGCATGCGGAATGTGACTGCTTACAATCCAAGCATATAAAACAGAAGCTGAATTTTTAAAACTCTTACCTTCCAAGCAGGTTTCATGGGATGCGTCTCTGAGGCACATAGTGCTATTTTATTAGGTACATAAAAGCAAGGTGACTGCCAGGCCACACTCAGCCAAGACCTTGTGACACACGGTAACTGCCTAGCTCCTCACTGCTGCAATCGAGAGAATCAAGGCAAGCAATGTTCACAATCTGTGTAAGACTCAAAGACGGAGATGGCTCAGATAAGCAAAATGAACAGTGCAACCCTGCGCTTTCTAGGGATGGTTCGGCCTCCACTGTACCTTTCAGGCAGCGTGAGCGCAATATTCATTAACGGGTCCTACACCATCTCTATACACGGTCTACACTAGTTGGAAACACTCTTGCCAGAGAGTCAGGAGATAGTGAAACTTGGCCATTTTAAGAATAAATAAATAGGGACTTCCCTAGTGGTCCAGGGGTAAAGGATTCACCTTCCACAGCAGGGGACGTGCGTTCAGTCCCTGACTGGGGAACTAATATCCCACATGCTGTGCAGAAACTAAGCCCGTGCGCCACAACTACTGAGCTCGCGTGCCTCAACTAGAAAGAGAAAAAACCCGCATGCCACAACTAGAGAGAAGCTCGCGCACTGCAACAAAGAGCCCACGGGATGCAACAAAAGATTCCACATGCCTCAGTAAAGATCCCACCTGCCGCAACTAAGACCCGACACAGCCAAAAAATGAATAAATAAATAATACAATTTAAAAAGAATGAATAAATAAATCCCACCACGATGGTTAAAACTAGGAAATATTGGAGAGCTTTGGAAAACTCCAAATAATCCAGCACATGAGACCCGATGCATTTGAAGGCTTCAATAACTTAATTCTATTAGCATCCAAGTTCACGGTGACTTCTCTTTCCCCAGCTGATAAATTTACTTCTGAATAAATACACAGATCAGTTCATTGGGGTGTAAAAATACACAAACTAATGCCCAGAAACACCTGGATCTGACCTTAATACAGCAAATATAATCAGACCTAAACGGGTATGTATGTGTGTGTAAGTGACATGGGGCGGGGAGAGGCCTTTGAAGATTAGTTGCTTAGATTACGTGCTTAAATAACATTATTATAGGTTGTCATCAGATTACATTTGTTTGGCCAACCTTACTTCTCTAGGTGATTCATTCTGGGAAAGCAACAACACCCTAAAGATTCTCAGATTAATTCTAAAGGAATTAAAGGATGATGATGTTTTTTCTTTGCTTGGGAACAACAGGAATTCTAGAAGGTCGTGCTTCACCCAAACTTAAAAGAAGGGAAAAAAAATTTTTTTTAAAGTGAAGAACCATTAGATAAATCTGATCAAGAACTTACGTTAGCTACTTGTTTAGATGGATGAGTCGACTTCCACTCAAGTCTAAAAAGGAATTTTAAGAGCCGGCCCGGTTGTCGGAGTGCTGGGAAATGAAAGAATGACTCACTTTATACTTGATGTCAAAATCTTGGTGAGCTCTGGCTTTCGTGTTTCTAGATCAACAAACAGCCTTGTATAACGTTGCTCAGGCCATCAGACAGGAAGTGGCCATTGACCCTAAACTCCTTTCTCTGTCACGGGTAAAGCTACTGGGCAAGACCGTGTGTCCTGGGCAGAGGGGGAGAGACTCATCCTGCGAGACTTGCCCAGCCTAATGTGGCATGATCTTGCTGTCCTAGACAGAGACTATTGACACACAGTTTTAAATAGACACTTAGCCTATTTTATAATGAAGCCCACAATGGAAAGTCTTAAGGACATCTGCCAGAGATGGATAGAGCAGAGACTCAACTTCCAGGTAGAACCGTCTCCTCCAGAACACATATTCTAGGATTCATTCTGCCAATACGTCATTTCCCTCTCGATGTGTAGAGATAGCAGAGGACTGCACCTGGGGCCACACCCAGCAAGGTCGCCAGGTACTTACTGTTCCTTCTATAAGGATGGCGGGTGCTAGCCTCTGTCCTCCCTTAGGGGTGGGAGGGGCTGTTCCCGAGGATCATGAAATCTGTCAATGAATGTCCCCCCTGGTACCCTGAAGCCCTGTAGCTATTCAAGTTGTGATCTTTTTTTCCCCCCTAAGTATCAAATTCTGACCTAAATTGTGGTCACTCTAGTCCAGATCTGGCAGACTTTCCCCCCACACTGCTGCAGGAGAGAACAACCCCCTTTGGAAAGCTGTCTAAATTCAGGACAATTAGAGTCATCTTCCTGAGAACAGGGACCATAACTTTCCAGTGTTTGTACTCATAATTCAATTCCCACGCTTTCTGTCAATGGCTCTCTCTCTGAACACAGAAGTATATTCTGCTGGAAAAAAATCCATAGATACCTCTTTAAAAAAAAAAAAGCTTTATTGAGATGCATTTTATGTACCAACTTAATAGTTTTTAATATATTTACACAGAGTTGTGTAACCATCACCATAATCTATTTTAAGATGGCCAGGAAACTTCTCCAGTGTTCTCTGGACTGTAAGCTCTAAGAGGGCAGGGATCGTGTCTGCCTGTTTGCTGCTCCATCCCTGGCACCTGGCCTAGCACCTGGCCTACCACCTGGCACACAGTAGGAGTTCAGTAAGTATTTGCGGTAGGAACACTTTCATGCTGCCCCAGTGCCAACCGGAAACTTCCAGATCCCTAAGTTTCCTAGATACAAGAAATAACTACTTCTTTCCTCCAACAGAAACTTTTAATTCAGCTAATCTCCCTACGGTAGGCAGAGTGATCCCTAAGGTTCCCACTCCTCGGTGTGCACACCCTGCATATGTACAATTCCTTTCCCTTGAATGAGGGTGGGCCTGACCTAATCAGACCAGTCTTTTTGAAAAAGAGTAGAGGTCAGAGACAAGAAGACAGAGGTTCAAAGTTGCAGCAGATGCTCTCTTGTTGGCCTTGAAGGGGCAAATGGCCGCATTGTGGAGAGGGCCACATGGCAGGAAATAGCAGGTGGCCTCTAAGAGCTGGCCCCTAGCTGATGACCAGCAAGAGAGGGACTTAGTCCTATAGCCGCAAGGAGGTGAGGTCTGCCAAAAACCACGTGAACTTGGAAGAGTACTCCAAGCTCCAGAAGAAAATGCAGCTTGATTTCAACCCTATGAGACCCTGAGCAGAGAATTCAGTCACACAGACTTCTGGTCCACAGAGACTGTGAGGTAATAAATGGGTATTGTTTGAAGCTGCTAAGTTTGTGAAAATTTGTTATATAACAATAGATATTGAATACACTCCTCCAGGAATCAGGAGGAAGGCAGGCTGATTACATTAACTCCCAGGAATGACTGGCCTCAAACTTCTCAGAGGTATTGTGGAATTTTAAAATAAGGAGGTTTTTTAATTTAAAAAAAAAAGAAAAGAATCTCTAGTTTGCAAAATTCCAAGGTATAAAGCGTAAGTGAAAAACTTTTAAAGTGTAAAGGAAAACACCTAGGATTAGCTTTCCTAAAAGGTTGCTGTTTTTCTCAGCTTCTTCCCATCCACTCATTCAGCAAGCATTTACTGTGTGCCAGAACCAAGGTTTAAGCACTAGAGCCGCCCTATCCAATATGGTGGCCATCAGCCACATGTGGCCTTCAAGCACTGCAAAGTGGCCAGTGGGAACTGAAATGTGCTAGCACAGGGAAGTCTGCTCAATATTCTGTAATAATCTAAAAGAAAAGAATTTGAAAAAGAATAGATACATGCAGGGACATCCCTGGTGGTGCAGTGGATAGTGGATAAGACTCCACGCTTCCAATTCGAGGGGCCCGGGTTTGATCCCTGGTCAGGGAACTAGATCCCACACGCATGCCACAACTAAGAGTTCGTATGCCACAACTAAGGAGCAACTAAGGAGCTCACCCGTCACAGCTAAGGAGCCTGCCTGCCACAACTAATACCCAGTGCAACCAAATAAATATTAAAAAAAAATACTTGTATACGTATAACTGAATCACCGCTGTACACCTGAAACTAACACACCATTGTTAATCAACTATGCTTCAACATAAATTTTTTTTAATTTAATTAAAAAAAAAAAGAAATGTGCTGCAAATGGAAAATACACACCAGATTTCAAAGACTTCGTATGAAAGAAAAATAAGTTAAAAGATCTTGTCAGTATTTTCTTATGTGGATTACGTGTTGAAAAGATAGTGATGGAGATGGATGACAAGTAAACATATAAGTACAGATTAAGACAAATACAAAACGGGGGACAGATAAATTGGGATATTGGGATTGACATATACACACTACTATATATAAAATAGATAATTAATAAGACCGTACTGTATATATAGCACAGAGAACTCTACTCAATACTCTATAATGACCTATATGGGAATAGAATCATAGAAGAGTGGATATATGTATATGTAAAACTGATTCACTTTGCTGTACAGCAGAAACTAACACACCATTGTAAATCAAGTACACTCCAATAAAATTTTTTTTAAAAAGATAAATGCAAAAGAAAAAAGATAAATGCTATGAAGGAAATAAGTGCTAAGACAGAGAATAATGGGGGAAACTTTTTATATGGAGTAGTCAGGAAAGATATCTGTGAGGAGGTAGCATATCCACTTATGAACCTGCAAGACTGCTATTCACTCTCAAGTTTTAACACGTGACAGCACCAGGGTCTGGGGAGCTTGAGAGGACTGACAAAGGCAGTTGGTCAGCTGCAGGGCTATCACGTTGCACCATTCCCACTGGGTTCCATGTAAATGGCGCCCCCTGGAGGTGTGCACCCCTGAGATCCTGTTTGTATGAATTGCTTATAACTTTTTGTAAGTTGGAGGATGGATGCTATGAAAAGCCAAGCTTCCATGATAATTTTTCAAACTTTACATTTTCCAGATACAATTTGTTTTCCAGTTTTAATAGTTATAACACACTTGAACTTCATCTGCCATGTAGCCTACAAAAAAATCTCCACTTGGGAATACAACAAAATTCCTGATTTCAAGCATGGGCAGTTGGCAGTCTGCAATCTGAAATTCTTTTTCGTCTCCCAGCAAACTGAATTTGCTAAAGATTTGTAAAACCTTCCTGACGTCTTGCTACAAATCAGCTGGTTTCTGTATCTGTCTTCTCCGAAGAGAGGTAGAAGTGTTAGCTAGTTTTCAAAAAAGTTTTCAGAGTTACTTGAGCATACAGACCTCCAGGCAACAGAAAGCATGCCAAAGCCCACAGAGGCCAACCAGGGCACCTGCAACCTCACACAGGTAGCTAAAGCAATGAACCTCGATGTACTTTTCCAGTAATCGCTGCCCCCGAGAAACACACTTTTATATTTAGAAAAACAAAACATCTTTGTGAACCCCCGGCTCTACACACAGACACACACACGGACACATACACACGGACACATACACACACGCTTCCCTGACACTCTGGGGCAAGGACGAGATCTTAAGGAGGTTAAGTGTAGAAAGATTATCTTTTTAAAAACAACTTATAAAAAATAGCATCCTCCATTCACTTGAAATCAGAGTCTTTCTGAAAGTAAGATGGCTCACTTTCTCTGAGTATCAGGTATATTCAATCAGATACAGTGTTTGAGGTTGATTTTTAAGAGCCTTAGGAACTCACCCGGTGCCTTTGTAATGAAAAGCAAAAGTTAGTTACTACCCACTTTTAACTAGGGTTTTGTTAACAATAGTGTGTGTTTTTTCCCCAAGGCCCAGAATCTGTTTCTTTCGACAAATTTCACACCCAAATCACAGGGAAAATGCAGCATCCTTCCTCCACAAAGTCACTTTCACTGACCAGTCAGGAAGACAGCATCTGCTCCTTGTTCTCTGTTCCATTAGTGGTGAAAGGTTTGCACTGATCCACTAACCCACACCCCTCACTTCCTGGGTGCCCCTTACCACCAAGAAGGGAGTTTTGGGAGACAGCTGGGTAGCAATGAGAAACATTGTTCCCTGACAGGGAAACAGGCAAGAGAAGCTACCGGGATCGCCCAGAAACCACTCATGACCCCGGCCTTGGTCCCTCCAACTAGGCTAACAATCGGGGGAAAAAAGCCAAAATAGTGTTCATTCTTAAAAAAACAAATTTCCAAAATTATGTTTATGAGGAACCCTGAGGAAGGTCTATGAGATTAACCCAAGCAATTTTTCTCTTTTACATTCAAGAGTATCACTTGGTACAGAAAACAAAGTGTCGATGAAAATATCAAATTTAAAATCTCCTTCCTTAAAGAATTTCTGCCCAACAGGTTTGCAGACGCATTTCAGGAAAATCCTTTAAAACAGACTGTTGAGCACTTCAGCATCTTCATTTATGTCATTCCAGAGACGGCACCACCCTGATCCCAAATCTGTTCTCAGAAATGTGCGCAAGAAAATTTTCTGGGGTCTCCAGGGAGCCAGGATAAAGCGCACTGGCTCCCTGCCAGGACAAGAAACAAATGAATATTCTGTTAAAAAGTTGTTTTTGTTTTGTTTTTTTCTTTTCTCTCTTCTTCTTTTCTTGGAGAGGAGTGTTTCTATTTCTCATTGTGCGTCAAATCCTTAAAGACCACAAATAAATCCCATACATTAATGTTGATGCAGTCAGAAAAGGAAATGTTAAACACCAAAGCTCAGCAATGAAGTTGAAAAGATTCCTGCCTTAGATCATACTGCGCTGTGCTTAGCTCTTGGAAGATGCTTGTCTTACTGATAAGGACCTGTCAGGGAGGAGTGATCAGATTGTGCCCCATGGAGTCCTGAAGATGCGGTTTGGGATTAGGATGCTGGGACCAGTGGCAGCATCAGGGAGTAGCTTGGGAGGGAAGGGCCTTGAACGCCACCACAATCTCCATCGAGCCACACATCCAAAAGTCACCCCAAATAAAAATACAATCTAAGGAAAACCAGTGGGCTTGTTATACAAAAGCAGCTTCAAAGAGACCCCCCTGACCACCTTTCCAGGGCAGCTGACAACCCCTAAAATTCCCCTAAGAAGACAAGGTCGGAGTCTTCAACCCACCTCTGACCTGCTTTGCGCATCTGGCTTAGGGATATTTCCTTCCAACAAGGAATCCCAGGGGGGGAGGAAGTGAGGGAACCCCTGGCCTGCAGCAACCCCAGGTTCCGGCCTAGCCTTGCCCTTGGCTATGAGATGGCCAACTAACTGCACTTCCGATAGCTCCAGTCTTCTCTCCCACAAAATGAAATGGTTCAACTCTAGACCATCTCTAATAGCCTTTCCAAGTCTAAAATTCTAGAATCTATATCACCAAATGTTTCAAAGAAGACAATGAGAACTGTCTCTTCACAGGCAACTATTGGTCCCCAGGGACCTTTGCTGTTTAGAACTTTCCAACAGGCTTATATTTAGTTCAGAGACAACACTGAACATAAATGAGAAGACTATTCCAATGAAGTGGGGTTTGTTTGTTTTTTTAATTAAAATGAATCCATGGGATGTTACTTCTTATAATTCTTTACTCTGACATGAATGTCTAAAGAACAAAACACCAACACGATGATCTAGACTGTAATTCAGCTTTACTTGCTTTATCTCCCAGAGCTGTTCTTCTTTCCTGGAACTAGGGAACATTTGATGAGTTAAAATAAGGTGAGAGAAATAATAGAAACCAGTACGCTCAATACCAATTTGAAAGGTCTTTGATTTTTCATTTAGTTGATAGTGCTTTGTTTTCAACAAATTCTTGTTTTCTTTTTGCTGGGTTAAATACAAGTAGCAGATGCAGAGAATGGACTGGAGGACACAGGGTTGGGAGGGCGGGGGGGGCGAAGGGGAAGCTGGGACGAAGTGAGAGAGTGGCATAGACATACATACACTACCAACTGTAAAATAGATAGCTAGTGGGAAGTTGCTATATAACAAAGGGAGATCAACTCGATGATGGGGGATGCCTTAGAGGACCAGGACACGGAGGGTAGGAGGGAGTCACGGGAGGGAGGGGATATGGGGATATATGTGTAAATACATTTGATTCACTTTGGTGTACCTCAAAAGCTGGTACAAGAGTGTAAAGCAATTATATTCCAATAAAGAGCTTAAAAAATTTTTTACCTATTAAAAAAATACATATATGAGTAGCAGGCAAAGAGCAGCATAGGGAGTAACAAATACTAATGGTTTTCCCATGGCTCTGGTTCTGGCTTGGCTATTAACTAGTTGTGTGGCCAGGGCACATTATTTAACCTTTCTGAATCTCGGTTCACTCATCTGCAAAACATGGATAACACACCAGTTCCTCTTACACTCCCCTCCACCAAGAGTTAAACGAGCTAAGGCCAGGGAAAAAAGAATGGACATACAATGTTGGTTCTTTTCATGACTCTCCAAAACAAGGGCATTTGCCTCATTTTTAAAAGTATGGACATTGCTAGTAATTAACTGCAGTGGTTAGAACAGAGATAAGTCCTAGAAGTTTCATGTAGGCTGAATCAGGCCCAATGCAAAATCAAGAGTTGCAGCAAAAGTGAGGCTTCCAAAAGTCTACCTGAGTTGGTAGTAATTATCTTCTTTGAAGACACGTCAGTTTGCTTCCCAGTTTTCAGTGTTAAGGTTGGGATGACATAGTGCTAAGGTGGATGGTATAGAATGTGGGGTGCACTACCAGTCAGACCCTAGGGATCCAACCTCTGGCAAGCTGGGCCTAGTGGCCTCATCCGTCATCTGATTTGGTTAATCTGAATCCTTCTACTTTGAAACCTTCCTCGATCTAAACTGCTCCCCTGCTTCTCTAACGAAGAAGAAAACTATTTCAGGATATGACCTTACAGACACTGAATCATGCTTCTGTCCAAATGAATTATACATTAATTAAGTTATAATTAAATATTATATTACAGGCTGAGTCTCATTTCATTTGCCAATTAAGAAAGAAGGGCCTCCACCTATACCACTCAAATACGATTACTTCACCCCGAAGTTGTAGTTGTTTCGGTACAAAAAGTGGAGAAAGAGCAGTGCCTGAGAGTTCAAGAAAGCCTGAGAAGGGAACCAGCCAGAATAAAGAGATTTTGTAGGTAGTATAGAAGATTCCAGAGCTGGTTACATTCTTGACTATCACCTGCAATGGGCAGCATTTCATGCAGTACCAGCATTGCCCCTAGATCCCCAACTCCTCTCAATAAATAAAGTCATTAGGAGGAGATGGAGTGGAAGCAGACACACTCCCAAGCTGAACTACTCCAGCTCAGCTGCTCAGTATTTTCTAGAAATACTCTGGTTAACCACTTTCATTCATTTGCCTCTCCCATTGTCCACATAGCTGTGTGCTGCTTCTCCACGTGATTCACACGGTCTGCCTACCCACACGGCGTGCATCCTTCAAGACCTTGCTCAAATGCTATCTCCTCCAAAGCCAACGAACTGCACCGTTCGGTTGATCATTGGGGTGGGGGCTGATCTCTCGTTGGTAGCCAACGTCCCTAGGATACATTTTGTAAACTCGGAGCTACTTTGATCTTGCCTTGGATTGTACTTGGGCCTTGCCTTAACACTTGCCCCAGATGACACATGAAGACAAGTCCCTTGGGAGCACAGCCACGTTCTTGGTGAAATACCTTTTTCTCTCCCAAAGCACCTCGCCCCTTCCACAAAGTAGTGGCTCAGTAACATATCTGACAGATTAAGTGCACTGCATTTTGGGTCGACGGTGTCATATGTGTTGCCACACCAAACCCCACTGGTAAGGTTCAAATTGCCTTGATTGGCTTCAAGCTGCCTCGCTGTCCCTGGACAGGAGCTAAGCAATTGTGAAATCACCAAAAAGGTAGAGAGGCAGAGGGGGAATAAAGAAAAGCCGGGGCCTGAATAATCCTCACTGAGTCACCATTTCCTGAATGATAGCTTGCTGGTTCGGGGTGTGTGTGGGGGGGGGGGGGGTCGCGAGAAAGGAACCTGAGCTGCGCGTGGAGGAAGAGCCCAAGACCAGCCCCCACCCCTCGCCCTGCAGCGGCGGGTCCCCGCAGCCCGGGCCGGGCCCGCACCCACGTGCTGGAGCGCCCCCCTGTGGCCGCGGCGCTCCCCACTCGCCCGCAGACAGCTCTCCCCAGCGGCCCAAGAAACAAGACACGCAGAAAGTTTCCGAGTCAGGCGGTTAGAGGAAGGTCGAAGCCAGGTCCGGGAGCCTCGAAGCACAGGCGTGGCGGGGGCGGCACCCAGCCTGGCGGCGATGGCAAGGGGTCTAGGCCCAAACGGACCCCCCTCAAGGGTTCCCAGGTGCCCCCGATCGGGCCCCGGGCCCTCCAAATCCCGAGGGCAAAGGGGCTTCTCCTTTACCCCAACCTTCCAGCGAAGGGCGGGAGGGGAGGCTGGGCCCACGCCAGGACGGGATTGCCCCCCCACCCCACCCCCACCGCCAGCTACCAGGGCGCGCTTGGGGCTCTTTGAGTTTGCTTTACACATTTCCTTAATTGGAGGGAGGGGGCGACCAGCTCCCTTTGGCGCATTTCGGTCCCCATCGATCAGCATTCTGGGTGCCCCCGAAGAACCCACCTGCAGTCCACCGCCCCACCCAACGCCGCCCTCCTTGCTGGGGTGACGAGTGGAAGGAGCAACTCCCCTTCCTCCTCCCCCTCCAGCCTCCGGGTTTGGGAGGCAATGTTCCACCAGGGTTTCCCCGCCCCCCGCAGTGGACCCGCCGGCCGGGAGGAGGCGGCGGCGGGGGACGCGGCGCCCCGGAGCCGGGGACCGGGAGCGGGCGAGGCCGGGCCCGGCGCGGCGCTTACCTCGTCCACGGTGAGCGGCATGCAGATCCGGTACTCCTTCAGCAGCATGGTCCTGCCGGCCGCGGACCCCAGAGGCGGGAAGCGGGGGGCGGCCCCAGACTAACAAGGCTGCCGCCCAGGCGCAGGGTAGAACGCCCGGTGCCCCGTGCTCGGAGCCGGTCGGCGAAGCAGCCACGGCGGTGCGCTCAGCTCCTGGCTTCCTCCTCGCCGCCCGAGAGCATGTCAAGGTTCGGGTCCTGGTGTTCGCGGCTCCCCCGCCTCCTTCCTCGCCGAGGTCGATCCGCCTGGAACGCGGTGTTGCAAAGTCAGGCTGGGCGGGAGGGAGACCCGCTGGAAAGCGCTCTGATCGGCAGCCCGGGGCAGTAGGAGAGGGCGCCAAATCAGGACATGCCCGGCGGCGGGCGAAGGAGGGAAAAAAGAGATTTCCAAAAATTAAAATGAATGCACAAAAGTCACCCGCTCGATCCGCCTCTGAAACCAGATCTGAACCTGGCGACCCCCCTTTTCCGGCCGGTCCGCCCAAGGCTAATGTCACCAGGCACACATTGCGGCCAGAGATGCTGACTTTCCAGACAAAGGCTCGATCGGCTGTGCTCCCCGGGTGGTAAACAAGATTTCCTGCTCTTTTTAGGGCCGGTCCCCGAGGCGCTCCAGGGCTCGCTGGGGGAGAAAAGGGAAGCCGTGGCGGCGGCGGCCGCTCTGCTCTGCCGGGCTGGGGCTCGGGGTTCCTCCGACCTCGGCTCTCGGCTGCGAGGGGCGGGCAGGAGGAAGCTGGCGCCTGCTGCGCGCGTCCCCTCCCCCGAGTCCGGATCCCCGAGCGCCGTGCGTGCCCGCGAGTTTGCAGCCACCTCGCCGGGGCCGGAGAGTCGGCGCCGAGCTGCAGTGTGCCTCGGGCCGGGGAGGTGGGTGCGGGAGGAGCGAGCGCGAGCGAAGCTGACATCAGCAGCCGCCGCGGCGGGGAGGGTAGCCCCATCCGGCCAATGGGGAAATGGCAAAGAATGTGGAGGATTTAAACAAAACAGCATGTCTCTCCCGGGCTGCTGCCAGACGGCAGGGCTGCCCTGGAGAGCCGAGACCGACCCGCGCTGGGGAAGATCGGAAAAGGGGACTCCCCTCGGCTCCTTTACCCTTTGAATCTGTTCTCAAATGTACCACGGGTGCCACGGTGCTCTGTCCAGCCACTCTGGGTAGCTTCTGGGTCCAAGGTACAGAAGTGTCCCTTGACCTTTAGAAACGGCTTTTACAAATGCCCACCGAGAGCGTTTTCACTTTGGTCCAGTACGCAAGTCCAGCGCTGGCTGGTGGGGCGATGCGATTTAGCAGCAGGAGAGCAAACCCTTGCCTGGTTTCCTAACTGATTTCAAAGCAGGAATCCAGAAACTGGAAAGTGCAACAATGTGAATGAAAATGAAATCCAAACAGAAAGACACACAACCAGGTGGGGAACGTGAACCAGAAACAGCCTTTTACCCCTCCTGGGCCTGCTCTGCAGTCTGACTGCAGGCTTCCAGCAGCAAGAGTAGGTTTTCCTGTCAGCACTCCCAAGTTCAAAAAGTCACAGTGAAATGTCAATGAAAATGCCTGGAGTGTTGGTATTTCATCCATATTAAACAGATCCCTCATTTTAACCACAAGAGGCACATTCTTCAGTTACTCAGGAAGCTGCATGTAACTGCTGAAGTCTGTTTTTCATTTGTCTGGTATTTTTAAGCTTGTTTTTCTGAAAAGTTGCTGGATGAAAAATGCATCAGTTGCCTCTTTGCAGAATAACCTACAAGCATCATCTTTTCTCAGAAAAAAAAATTTGTGCTCTAAGATCCCACAGCTCCTCACAGGGCTTTGGATGGCGATACAGATGGCCTCAATATTATAGTATTTAAAATTGTGAGTAATAAGTAATGAACCAATATAACTATGGTGGGCTGTGGCTAAAATCATCCAGATGGCTGGAGAGGATTTATAACTGTGTGAACATGATACAAAGGCTGATAGGAAAATGACACCCTCTCTCCAGCTTATATTCTAGGGAAAAACTATTTTTTAGATAAATGCTTCCCAGAGTTGGCTCCGAAAGATTCACAGCAACTAATTAAAGCTAAACCGAATTCCTCGAGGTGGAAAATCTAAATCTGACACTGTATGGCTGAATAATAACACATGAAAGCCTGTGATACGCAGAGGAAGCTCAAGCTGTTTTTCTTTTTCCTGCTGCTTACTAAAACGAGTGTAGTGGCTTCACTTCTGGCACTTAAAACTCTTCCCAGAGGCAGCTAGGGGATTGTATTGGCTAGCCACACATGTGTATGCACACAGGCCATGAGAGTATGTGGACATATTTTGCTTCTTAGATGTTTCCTGACTGATTCTGTAATGGAGCATTTTGAGGAATATTATGGTTGCGAAACTACTTCCCTGAATCTCACAAACTGCAAATTACCACATATATGCTTCTGACCTTTCTCCTCTGCTAAGCTGACTTCTCCCCCGCGCTCTTCCTTCTCACTCAGCCCCCGTTACAGTACCCTCGTTCAAGCACAGCTCTAATCCTGCTGCCTTCCAAACCTCTTAGTGATTCTCTGTGGTCTCACTGAGTAAGTTAAAATTCCTTGGCGGGAGAATCAAGGCTCTGAATCCAGCTTTCCCACAGAGTCGCATCACCCTTCCCAAGCCCTACTCCAGCCAAATGAAGAAATCCTGTTGCCTGAAGAATGGCTTCACTTTCCTCCATCCTTGTGCTCCTGCCACTGCCTTCACAGAGAATCCTCTCCCGCCCCCTCCCTCAAGACACCGTTAAGCATCAGGGCACTGACAATCTGTGTTTCTGGAAAGTGATTCTGATGGCAGTGTGTTGGATGGGTTAGGACAGAAGGATACCAGGGGCCGGAGGTGATTATATTACTGTAATTCTAAAGGAGACAAACGGGGAGGGTCTGAACTAGACAGCGAATGAAGAAAAGACGATGAATTTAAAAGATTTGGATAGGACTTGAGAACCGATGGGTTTTCTCTGCAACCGCGCTTGGAGGAGGGGAGGGCAAAGGGGGAACTTATTCATTCATGAGTCGTTCACACAAAGGGAGGAGGGCGCCATCTACTGGTCAGACACGTGGCTTTGAAATGTTTTAAGTTACCTTGTCAATACGTGGCTGACAACTGTATCTTTCTTTTTCAACCGATGGAGTCCGCAGTATCCACTTCCAAAGAGCCTTGAAGGTGTGGCTATCATCAATAGTGATGTTCCATTAACAACGTAGACTCTACAGTTACGGGTCATCACATGTCAAAAAGTGTGGATGGGGCGCGAAGGGCGAAAAGAAGAACCAAGAGTAAAGCTACCACTGAGGAATGATACGACAAGAGAAGAGGATATGAGCCTACGCAATATCTGCAACAGCATATGTTCTCAGATGGGTGACGCCCTCCGAAGGCAGGGTGTCTCAGAACGCGAGATGCGGGAGGTGGCCATCTCAAGCACTCATCCGAGGAGCTGTTCAGCCCAATGTCTTCGCTCGAATTCTGTGTACTCACCCCTCCCCCACATTGAAACCTCTTCTCAGTTTGTGTGAAAAAAAACAAAACAAAACTGTAGGCTTCTGTCTGTAACTAGGATCTGAGAGAAGAGTGTATCCACAGACTTCATGACTCTTCGGTGTTTTCTTCCAAGAATATCCCTGGTACTTGTAAAGTAAACTATTGTGGTTCTTCCCACCTTCCTGTTTCCTACTCACTAGATCTAAGGTCTGTGGGTTCATCAAGGCCCATTGAGTCCTGTCTCCCACACGGAGCCATTCTAGATAACTCTTTACCTTTCTAGACAACCCAGAACACTGATCTGGACTATTCATTTTGGTTCTTGTTTGTATGCCAGTGTGGTCTTTATATATAAAATGTTATATTCTGTATTCTGTACTTGAAGTGTTTCACTTGTTCTCCAATTCCTCAACATGATGGTAAGCTTCCTGAGGAGACGGACCACGTCCTACTGTGTCATCTGGAAAGTGTAGCCTGGCGTGAGGGATATTGTGGGTACCTGATAAAGATCTATTAGATGTATGCATATGAGTTCAGGGTTCTCCACCTTGGCACTATCCACATTTGGTAACAGGTAATTCTTTGTTGGGAGAATCACTGTAGGATTCAGCAGCATCCCCAGTCTCTACACACTGAGTATCAGTAGCAACCCTACCCACCCATCCACACACAGTGCCAAATATGGGGATGAGTATGGAGGGGGGAACTCCTGCAGTGGAGAATCACTGTATTAGTGTAACATTCATTAATCTTATCTAAATGTGTAACTACTCCAAAGAAGCTTTTGAAGAGACTGACCTTCAACTTGTTTTAGAGCTAAGGAGAGAAGGAACAGAACAATACTGTTACATCGTAGTGCTATAAAGATGTCCTCTTCTCATTCCCATGCTCTGCTTTCTATTAGCCAAGTAGCCCTTGATGAAGGGCTTGACCTCAACCTTGATCATTTGGTTAAGGTAATGTCTGCCAAGTTTGTCTATTGTAAAGTAACTAGTTTTCCCTTTCCATACTCTATTCTTTGGAAGGCATGAAGTGCAGCCTGCACTCAAGTGAGCAGAGCTAAGCCCCACCTCCTCAAGGAGAGGGTATCCACACACACAACATGGTATCCTGCATGATGTGTCCTTTCTCCCTCATTTGTGTGTTCATTCAAGTATTTATTTATATCAGTGTGGACTCAGGCATATTTCTTCTCTACTTTGAATTATAATTCAATACTACATTATTTTTGTTGTTCACTTTGTTCCAGCTTTGGCCACTGGTGGCTCTTTCAGGTCAGTTCCTGTGTCCTTTTGACACGCCCCCTCCCCTCTTTAAGGGCAATTTTTGAAAATCAAAGTTACATTTTGCAATTAATTTTTGTTTTATTAAACATTATTTAATTCCAGCAAAGGCTATGTCTATATATTCCTCTTTGTGTGTGTGTATGTGTTTGAATTTTCTCTCTTTTTTTTTTTTTTAATTTATTTATTTTGGTTGCACCTGGTCTTAGTTGTGGCATGCTGGATCTATTTCCCTGACCAGGGATCGAACCCCGGCCCCCTGCATTGGGGGTGCAGTTGCCCACTGGACCACCAGGGAAGTCCTGTGTGTGTTTTTTATTTTAGTGTGTGTGTGTGTGTGTGTGTGTGTGTGTATTTTAAACACTTGTATGTCTGACCTTATGAGGTCCTAAGCAAATGTTAAATTCATTCTTAATAAAACTACATAAAGCAAGTCTCAAAGCAATTCTTATGTGGAGACCCATTTATCAGGCCTCTATTAAATATGGAGAATGCCTTTGATGTGGAATTGCTTACAGCTGTGCAGCAAATGCTCATAAAATAAAAATTAATTGACAACAGTGTGGTACAAATTGCTTCACATAGGAAAAAACCTGGAGGTTCCGTGGCCAAACATATGGCTTTATCTTTTTTTTTTTTTAATAAATAAGCTAGTAATAAATTTTATGAAGATTTCACTTTTTATTGCATTACCTGTTTTTACAGAAGTTGGCAAAACATTGGAATATTTTGAGATGAATTATGAGAGGATCTGTAACCCATACTCACTGGAGAGAAATTTTAGCGGTGAAAGAAGACATTGTCCTTGATCCTGTGTGTCCTTTAAGAGGAGGTACCTGTGCAACCATAACTTATGGCAGCTTTTTAATGCCAAAGCATACTTGACCTACTATCATCAAATGATGTCAACACAGATCCAAAAATAGTATTTCTTAGCTACATAGTGCCATAGAGACGTCATGGAATTTGACTTTTTGTGGAACATTTTAAATTCCACCAGAGAGAAGGTGGAATTATGTTTGCTATTAAGAGTATGTAACCATTTATATCAAAACCCCAGTTTAGAAATTGCTTAGGTGACTATAGTGAGGCTGAAAAATGGCCCCCACAGATATCAGGTCCTAAGCCTTGGAAGCTGAAAATGTTACCTTATCAGAAAAACGGTCTTGGCAGATGTGATTAAGTTAAAAACTTTGAGATGAGACTATCCTGGATTAGCTGGGTGTCCCTAAATATAGTCACAAGTATCTGTATAAGAGAAAGGCAGGTGGACGTCTCACACACACACACACACACACACACACACACACACACACACACACACACAGAAGAGGAGAAGGCCATGTGACCATGAAAGCAGAGACTGGAGTGATGAGACCCCCAGCCAAGGGATGCCCTCAGCCACCAAAAGCTGGAAGAGGCAAGGAAGAGATTGTCCCCTAGAGCCTCCAGAGAGAGCATGGCCCTGCCATACCTTGATTTCAGCACACTGACACTGATTTCAGACATGTGGACTGCAGATTGTGAGAGCATCAATTGCTTTTGTTTTAAGCTGCCAAATTCAAGGTTATTTGTTACAGCAGCAAGAGTAAATGAATACAATGGCCTTTACTCACCTGATATAACTGCACTTGACAGGAAGTAATTCCAACACAGGACCAAGAGATTTACTCAAAAGATAAAATACAGCATATTTTTCTTTACAAAATGATTCACAACTGACTTGAAAATATTAAGTTCTCCCATTGCCTTTATTTTTTTTTTAGGTGTTCAACACATTATTTATTTATTTATTTATTTATTTTGGGGGGGTACACCAGGTTCAATCATCTGTTTTTATACGCATATCCCCGTATTCCCTCCCTTCCTTGACTCCCCCCCCCTCGAGTCCCCCCCACCCTCCCCGCCCCAGTCCTCTAAGGCATCTTCCATCCCATTGCCTTTAAAAGAAGCAATTTATAAAAACAAATGTTTTGGAAATTCCCCGGTGGTCCAGTGGTTAGGACTTGGCACTTTCACTGCCAGGGCAGGGGTTCAATCCCTGGTCGGGGAACTAAGATCTCGAAAGCCGCACAGCCAAAAAATATATAAATAAATAAATACAAATATTTTACAAATATTTTACACACATTTCAGAAAGTTTTCTATAGTGTAAGCCCCAAGACTTTCTTTCTTTCTTTCCCTTTCTTTCTTTCTTTCTTTCTTTCTTTCTTTCTTTCTTTCTTTTTCTTTCTTTCTTTCTCTCTCTTTCTGTTAAAATATTTATTTATTTATTTTCGTTGTGCTGGATCTTAGTTGCAGCACTTCATTGTGGCATACAGACTCTTAGTTGCGGCATTTGGACTTCTTAGTTGTGGCATGGGGGCTTCTTAGTTGCAGCAGGCATGCGGGATCTAGTTCCCTGGCCAGGGATCGAACCCAGGTCCCCTGCATTGGGATCACGGAGTTTTACCCATTGGACCATGAGGAAAGTCCAAAACTGTGACTTTCAATACCAGCAATATGGTAATGCCTCCTAACTTCAAATCTCTGGCCCAAATAACTCCCTTTGACACTTGTATATCCACTTGCCTTCTCAGCATTGTCACTTGGATACCCAATAGGCACCTCAAATTAACATATCCAAAAATGATTCCTCTCCTTTTCCCTCTGACTTGCCTGTTCCTAATTTGCTCCATCTTGCAAATGGCAACTCCATCTTTTCAGAGAATAAGCCCCAAAATCTTGCAGACATGCTTGACCCTTTTCCCCACATAACCAACCACAAATTGTATTTTGGCTCTATTTTTAGATTATATCCAGGATCTAGCCACTTCTTACCACTTCTACTGCCTCCACCCTTGTCCAAGACACCATCATTTTCCTCCTGGATTATTGCAATAACTTTCTAACTAGTCTCCCAGCTTCTACCCAACAGAAAACATCCAGAGTGATTCTTTTACTATGTAAATCAGCTCCTGCCATTCCTTTGCCCCAAACCCCCACTGGTCGTCCATCTCACTGAAATTAAAAACCAAGTCTTTCTTCTTCTTTTTTTTTTTTTTCCTGCCGCACCATGTGATTGAGGGATCCTAGCTCCCCGATCAGGGATTGAACCTGTACCCTAACCACTGGACCCCCGGGGAAGTCCCTACAAAAAAACAAACCCAAGTCCTTCTAATGGTCAAACTGGCCTAAATCTCATCTCTTACAACTTTCACCCTTACTCATTCTGATCTTCAAACAAGCCAGGTATGATCTGATTGCTCTCAGCTCAGGGTTCTTGCTACCGTCTCTGCCTGGAATCTTCATGCCCTAGTAACCTGCAAGACTTACTTACCTCAGGTCTTGGCTCACTGGCAATGCCTTCCTGGACCACCTCCCAAGCACTATCACTGCCCCCCCACCCCCGCCCCCCGCCAGCACACAATTACATGTTGATTTGCCATCTTCCTCCCCATTCACTTCACAAAGGCAGGAACTTTGGGTGAGATATGTGCACAGCCAAGAAGCTGAAAGTGCCAGAAATGCCAAATATTCAATAATTAGTATCATAATATACATTACCATGGTTCTTTCTCAATAAACTTTTTCCAAATCAGTATCAGTATTTCTCCCTTCATTTTAGATTCCTGTTTTTTTTTTTGGCCGCATGGCGAGGCATGATGGTTCCCTGACCAGGGATTGAAACTGTGTCCCTTGCAGTGGAAGTGCGAAGTCCTAACCACTGGACTGCCCGGGAATTCCCAGATTCCTTATTCTTCCACTGGCAATTTTTCTCTTCTGAAACCAATTTCTTCTCTTACAAAGCCACAAATTTAATCTCAGACTCACTCAAATAATAGATTTATAAAGAGTCTGTCTGTAATACAGTACTTTTACCTAATTTTCTCTGCCCACTGCTCAGACTTTTACTGGTTTCCTTCTGTTTTTACTTCACTTTAACTTTTTGTTTCCTTTGCAAGCTTTTCCTTAGATTTCAATTGGCTTTCATTATCGTTACCTCCAAGCCTAGCGAGGAAGGGCTTCAGTTTGGTGCGGAGCCAACTAGACTTTTCTCTATTTGCCTGCTTCACTCTCTTATTTTTTGAGGTCTGTAAACTATAAATCTGTTTAGTCCATCACACCTTTGTTACTTTTTATCCTTTCAAACTTTTCACACAAAGTGTAGAACTCCAAATCCTTTTGTCTACTCTAGTCAAACCAACTGCCCACCAAATGTAGAGCCAGAAAACATCTTACCCTAGTGTGTCTCAATGGGCTGTTAGAGTGTAGTTTAGAAATTTGTAAAGGAATCTGGGGTTGTCACAATCACCGGGGAGGAGGAAGATATCAACATGTAATTGGGATGCTGAACAACTGCAATGTAACAAACCTACACAATAAAATGTCCCACATTCCATCAAACTTATTGACGTTCTGCCAGGCACCTCCTTATGTGTTTGAGGACTAAACTAATTCCATTATACATATGCCAAGCTGTTTGGTTTTTTTTTTTTTTTTGAAGTTTTAATACATACTAAAATTTCTAAGACTTCTTCTATGTGAAAAACAATGGAAGATTATACTTTGATTTGGTCAGAACTTTACCAAGAAGTTGTATGCCATGTTGGAAAAATCATGCCACCCTTATGCTTGAGGAACCAATAGAACACACCTGTGGCAGCTGTAACTTTGCATTTACAGTTATTGTGTTGTATATATGTACAAGCAAATGACTACTTTTTTGTATTCCTACTGTAGGCATGTTTTAGCCTTTGTTTTGAAATATATTATCTCGCTATTTTGCAATGTTTCTCCTTTACATTACAGCTAGGATGTTTTCTTCTTTTTGTTTTTTAGTTATGTGTATAGAAGGGTTATTTTAACCAGGATTTTCATTACAGAATAGTTTTTTGTTTGGTTGGTTTTTTAAAACTTTTTTGGCCAAGCCATGCAGCACGTGGGATATTAGAGCCCCCCACCCGGGATCGAATCCACACCCCCTGCATTGGAAGCACAGAGTCTTAACCACTGGACCGGAAGGGAAGTCCCTAGAACAGTTTTTTAAAAAACGTCTATTCAGCATGTATAAAGGGAGGTTGGTGCTTATTAAACTGAAATCACTAACATAACAGTAGACCACTCCAAGATTTCCCATTTGCTTTCCAGGCTACAGTTGACACTTGAGCCACATCACACAACCTCATTCTCACTCTCAAGGATCTTGTTTTTTTTTTTTTTAAAGGGACCCAGATGGTGTGGATGACAATAAAGAAAACTTGTATGGTCCTTAAGAACTGGAAATCGGCTCTTATATTCCTGATCTCGTTCGATGCTCACAAGACGGAAAGGGAAAGCAAATAAAACGTCTTTGTAAAGATTCTTCTTACCAACATAATATTTACCTATTATACTACTGAGCCACTGCCATGCCTCCTCTTATGAGCTTTAAGAGATCCCACAGATTAAGTCACCAAGATTCTGAAGCAGATGAAACCTGAGAACTTTTTTCTTCGGGGTTTATTTCAGCCTGCTCCTGTAGACAGGAGAAAACCGAGATCCAAGAAAAGTGAAGCGCTTGCCCACAGCTCTGAGAAATAATAATATTTCAAAGCAGAGGTGTAAGAATATGTATCACAGCCTATTTGATTACACCAGCTTTTCTCACCGCAAACTACAGATGGGAAGGCTGTCACCAGAGACAGAACCGGACGTAGGGTGCAGGGCCAAGCTCCGCCCCGCGCTCCGCCCCCCAGGGCTGTCCGCGGCGGTGCCTGCCTGGCGGCCAGCGCAGGGGGCCTCGTGGGGTCCTTCGCGCGGGCTGCCGACGCACTGCCTGAGCGGGCGCGCCGGCGGTTTCCGGTGTGGGTGACGAGTGGTGGCCGAAGCAGGGGGACATCAAGGGACGCGCAGGCAGGGACCATGGCGGACGGCGGCTCGGAGCGGGCTGATGGGCGCATCGTCAAGATGGAGGTGGACTACAGCGCCACGGTGGATCAGCGACTGCCCGAGTGCGAGAAGCTGGCCAAGGTGAGGGGAGGCCGGCTGGCTGCTGGCGGGCGCCAGGGGCTGAGTCACGGCGCCGAGCTTGCTTAGGCCTCAGGGGGCCTGAGGGCTGGAGCGCGCATCCCCCTGTGGCCTGCCCGGCCCGAGCGAGGCCTGCGGAAGTAGGAGATCCCAGGTCTGCCCGACCGGGGAGACCCCGCAGCCGGAGTGCGCAGGTGGTACAGCTTCCCAGCCCTCCCCGGGACGGATGGTCACCTCATTCCCTTAGGTGTTGGGGCTCCATAAGTACTTTATACTTTTTCTTGGATGCTGTTTCACGTTTACTGTAGTAGTCTCTCAGGGGTTAAGCCGCTTCAGCATTCCCGCTAGATCGGAGAGCTTAGTTCTACTGCTCTTGCCGAATCAGTTCTCTTGTTAAGCTGTGGACGGATCGTGGCGATGCGCTTGGCCCCTGGCCAGGAGAAGGCACAGGAGAGTGATAGTACGAAGGTGATTAACGCAGGACCTCTGTCCTTAAGGAGTTGGTGTGCGCAACGAATTAGACGAGTCACGCAGGGTAGTGAGCGCGATACAAGTATGAAAGTGTTACTGGGACACAGAAGGAAGCTGTTCGTTCTCACTGGTGGGTTAAGGGAGGGTTTTACAGAGAAGCTGACGTTTGTTTTTTAGGCCTTGAAAAATGAGTAGTACTGGGATAGGGAGGAGTCATCCCTGGAGCGGGAACTGCACAAGTATAGACAAATAGGCACAAAAATACAGAATAACGTAATTAATGGAGGTCATGAACAGTAGGTTAGCCCAACTTCGTATCTCCCGTGAAATTGAAATTTTCCTTGATCTGAACATTTACCATGCAACATGGGATGCTGTGTGTCAGGCAACACCATTTTACATGTAAAGAAACCAAGGCTCAGAGTTGTCTGTCCATCCTGACAGTAACGGTTAGAACTAGGGATTTAAACCTAGGTTTGCCTGACTAGGGTTTGGATGGTTGTTGCATTAGCTCCATCAGGGGATGTTGTTAAGGATTATGCTCAGGCCTCGTTAAACTCCTTGATCAATCCAGCCACAGACATTTATTGCTATTCATCTGAGATGTATTCACTAATAGGGTCGTTTTTGTGTAGATTACTACTTAAGTACATTAAAACATAATAAATTCAGGGGCAGGAGGAGTGTCAAGTAATAATTCACATTTAATTCTTAGAAAGAACCCTTTTAATGCTTCCCTTTTTTTTTTCCAAAAAGTGGGGCTTTACAGAAGACAAGGATAGGGAAAGATGATGAAGTTGATACATCTGTATTTCTTAGGTTCAGTACCCTAAGTGGAGGGGAGCCATGACTTCATCTCTGAGCTTTCTAGCTGCTACTGTAGCGGAACAGCACCAGTTACATAGAGGTGGGAAAACTCAGACACCTCCAGCACCGGGCAGATAACGGTCACTGACGTTGATTGAGTGCTTTCTGCAGTGCCAGGCACTCTTCTGAGTGCTTACATGTATGAACTCATTTGGTCCTCACCTTAGCTCTGTGAGGTAGGTATTATTATCATTCTTATTTTACAGACAGGAAAAGAGTCTAGGAGTTGAGTTACATGCTCCAAAATCATACAGCTAGTAAAGTGGTGGAGCCAGTATGCAAACCCAGGCATCCTGATTGTAGAGCTTCTGTGCTCACTGAGCTGCCCTGCATAGTGAGCAAAGTGTAATGAAAACCTGAACTTCTGAGCACCTGCTCAAGAAAAGGGGGTAGGAACTCTGAACCTCAGGTTAATCTTTGCCAATAGCGGATGAAGGCCAAGCTTTGTCAACTCTTCTAAGTTGAAGGAGAGACCAGGAATATGGGGTTTTTGTTTGTTTGTTTAGTCATTTCTCTATTGTTTGGCACTTAGGTGTTTTCCAATTTTATTTATTTATTTATTTAAGCTTTTTATTGGAATATAATTGTTTTACACTCTTGTACCACCTTTTGAGGTACACCAAAGTGAATCAGCTCTGTTTATATGTATATCCCCATATCCCCTCCCTTCCACCCTCCCTGTCCTGGTCCTCTAAGGCATCGCCCATGATCGAGTTGATCTCCCTTTGTTATACAGCAACTTCCTGCTAGCTATCTATTTTATAGTTGGTAATGTATATATGTCTATGCTACTCTCTCACTTCGTCCCAACTTCCCCTTCGCCACCCCCACCCCCGCAACCCCGTGTCCTCCAGTCCATTCTCTGCATCTACATCCTTATTCTTGTCCTGTCACTGGGTTCATCAATATCATTTTTTTAGATTCCGTATATGTGAGTTAGCATACAGTATTATATGTTTTTCTCTTTCTGGCTTACTTCGCTCTGTATGACAGTCTCTAGGTCTATCTACCTCATTACATATAGCTCAATTTCATTCCTTTTTATGGCTAATATTCCATTGTATATATGTGCCACATCTTTTCGTTATCCATTCATCTGTTGATGGGCATTTAGGTTG
Organism: Hippopotamus amphibius kiboko; assembly: GCF_030028045.1. NCBI lineage: Eukaryota > Metazoa > Chordata > Mammalia > Artiodactyla > Hippopotamidae > Hippopotamus > Hippopotamus amphibius. The sequence continues at coordinate 46,856,118 of NC_080202.1, read as the reverse complement.
CTTCCATGTCCTGGCTATTGTAAATAGTGCTGCAGTGAACATTGTGGTACATGTTTCTTTTTGGATTATGGTTTTCTCTGGGTATATGCCCAGTAGTGGGATTACTGGATCATATGGTAGTTCCATGTTTAGTTTTTTAAGGAACCTCCAAACTGTTTTCCATAGTGGCTGTACCAACTTACATTCCCACCGACAGTGCAGGAGAGTGCCCTTTTCTCCACACCCTCTCCAGCATTTATTGTTTCTAGATTTTTTTTTTTTATTGGCTGTGTTGGTTCTCCTTTTGCTGTGCGTGGGCTTTCTTTAGTTGCAGTGAATGGGGGCTACTCTTCGTTGTGGTACACAGGCTCCTCATTGCTGTGGCTTCTCTTGTTGCAGAGCCCAGACTCTAGGCGTGTGGGCTTCAGTGGTTGCAGCACATGGGCTTAATACTTGTGGCTCACGGGCTCTAAAGCGCAGGCTCAATAGTTGTGGTGCGGGCTTAGTTGCTCCGCGGCATGTGGCATCTTCGTGGAGCAGGGATCGAACCCATGTCCCCTGCATTAGCAGGCGGATTCTTAACCACTGCACCACCTAGGAAGCCCCGTTTCTAGATTTTTTTGATGATGGCCATTCTGACCCATGTGAGGTGATACCTCATTGTGGCTTTGATTTGCACTTCTCTAATGATTAGTGATGTTGAACATCTCTTCATGTGTTTGTTAGCCATCTGTATGCCTTCTTTGGAGAATTGTCTATTTAGGTCTTCCGCCCATTTGTGGATTGGGTTATTTGGTTTTTTGGTATTAAGGTGCATGAGCTGCTTATATATTTTGGAGATTAATCCTTTGTCAGTTGCTTCGTTGGCAAATATTTTTTCCCATTCTGAGGGTTGTCTTCTTGTCTTAGGAATATGGATTTTTATATGAATTGCCTTTATGTTTGGAAACTGGACAGTAATCTGTTTTAAAGCACTGTTTAAGCCAATACCATGCAGATCAAGCAAAACATGTACAGGCCAAAGTTGGCCCCAAACCACCTTTTTGAAATTAATAGATTGATAGTGTCTATAAGGAAGAAACTGATTACTTTAAAGGAGTACAACTGTTCTTAGAACTGAGACTAGGGTGAAAAAAAATCTTCCCCTTACCGATTTCTTCTGATAGCCTACTGTGTGCAACACCCAGTCAGTGCTAGACGTTGTGGGAGTATAAAGATTAGTGGACAAAACTCTTGCTCTCAAATAGCTTATAGGCCAGTAAGGAAAAAATATTTTGCTGCTACAATTGTTCTAGCCGTCAATGTATGGCATTTATTTAGAACACTGCTGTTATGTTCAAGACAGTTGAAAAGATTTGCAAACTCAAATCCCAAATGATTTTTTAGGTGTCAGGTGGGTGATGGAAATGTTTGAAGCAGGGAATGTTGGGGCCCATTAAACTATGTAAAATTAAAGCCATTTTGATGGCAGGGCAGGGGAAGAGGTTTTCAACTTTGGATTAAATAGTTGTCTTAATTTTTTTTAGGGTATGTTTCCCTGTTTTGCTTTTTATTCCTCATTTTATGTTATTTTCTAGCTATTCTGCCAATCAAAAAATATTTAAAGCTTTGCATTTCTATATTGGAATGCATGGAACACTTTAGCATGCATTCTTTTGTTTTTTATTTTGAGCCCGTCAGTAAAACTGCAGGAAGTTTTGTTACCTTCACTTTACTTGTGAGAAAACTAAGGTTCAGGCAGTTCAGTGGTTATCCAAGGTCTGTAGAAGAATCAAATCAAGCTGTGGTCTCCTGGCAACAGGTATAGTGCTCTTTTTTCTACATCCCATGGCTTCTTTAAGAGACTATCACTTCTGTGCTTACTTTCCTTAGACATTTTTTATTTTCAGTGTGAAAGACATTTGAAGATAAAAATTATGTGTATAGAGAATTGATAAGAATGTATCAGGTGAAAAAAACACATATAGCAGAAGTCTTCAAAAGTCAGACTGAAGTCTAAACCCAGGTAGTAAAATTGCCAAATCCAGGCTATTTGAATCTCCTGCATTTGTGACCTAGTACAATTCTGTTTCTGTTCCTAACGCTCACATAGCAAATAACAACAGTAACTAATAATGTTAGCTGTTATGATGATAGTAAGGTACATACTATGTTCCAGGCATATCATCATAGGCATTGCTTTAATCTTCACACCAACTCTATGAGGTAGGAACTATCACTGAAGAGAAAATTGAGGATCGAGAGGGTAAGTGTCTTGCCTAAAGTAACACAGTGGTAGATCTGGAATTTAGACTTAAGTAGTCTGGCTGCAGAGCCTGTTTTTAACCATTGCATTCTACTGCCTCTGTGTTTGGTATTTGAGGACCCTGCATCAGATTGGTGAGATAATAAAAGTGATACTAGTTCTTGATAATAGTTGTAGTTTCACTGTTGCATTAGGCAGTTAAAAATTAATGAGGGCCTTTTCTACAGTTCAGAACCTCCAACCCCTACCCCACCCCGCGCACTTTTAGATTACTGTATATATTTGGCGCATGGTTATTTAGGGACTACTTGCATTCTTAAATCAAACATATCCTTCATTTCTCCCTCCTCTTAATGTTTTCTCATTTCATTTGGTCACCTGCAACCTCTTCTCATGGTTAATACTAAAAATAAAGAGGAGGTGAAATGTAAAACAGTTTACTGATTGTTAGTAGCTTAGACAAAAGACCTCTTCAAGTAATAGGTCATATAAAAGTATCGGATTGGCATTACATTTCAGCTATTTGTGGTTAACTTTTTATAGGTCTTTTCTTACTTATTTAGGTTGTTTAAGGAATCATTAAAAAATTGGATTATTTAGAATTTAAAGGACACAAACATACAGAACATACAGATACCCAGTGTGCATTGATGTTGAACACACTCCTTAGTCATTTACCTCATTGACAAGGATTATTTTAAAGAGAAAAAGGAGTCACAAAAGTCACATGTTCTAACAAGTTGGTTTTGATAGCCCTGATCATCTTGTTCCTCTGAGTTGAAAGGCAGCATTGAAGAGGTAGAATTTCAAGGAAGATTTATGAATAGATAAGAAAGGAAGGAGGAAGATGTTTAACCATAGGATTGAACATGGAAGATTGGGTGAAAAGGTGGGCTGATTAGAGAATTGGGAGTTGTATTTAATGAAATTGATGGTAGTGTCCCTCAGATAGCACTGAGTTGTCAGCCATATAGTTTGTCACATCCTACTTACTGTAACAGTAAGAATCAGGAATTGTAAGCCAAGATCGAATGGATAGTTTAGGTCCATGTCAATCCATTCAACACATACTATATGCAAGTTGGTGCAAGAAAAATAATCAAACAAGGTCCAGCCCTAAAGGAACTTATAGACCACTTAGTTGGCAAGACATGCACATTAATAACTGTGGTACAAGGTATAAAGGGATGCACCAGAATATCTACAAAAACACCGTTATATGCTTGGGCAGGTGCAGAGCACTGAGCTGCAGTGGTGAACAGTATACATGGCCCCTGCTCTTACAGAGTACATTCTAGTGAGATTAGAAAGACAGTGAACATTAAAATGGAAAAGAGTTTGGGGTTGTGGACTGAAAAAAATGCACAACCTAATAGTTGAGAATTATGTCTTATTTGGGGCATTACTGAGGATTGTAGCCTAGGAAGGCAGCCACTCAGTTCTGAGGGACTGTTCCAAACAGGTAAGGGAGGAGCCAGAATACACAGGAGTTTTGGCTGGAAAAAAAAAAAAAAACAGACACGTAGTGGAACATCGAAAGATTACTGCTAATCACAAAAACAGACATCTCAAGTTAAGGATTTTAGTGTTTTCCCCTGTAGGAGAAGATGCAGGAGTCTGGGCTTATTGAAATCATTCCTTTGATATGCATCTTAATTATCTAGGGCCAGTATCCTGTTTTATGGCTGCAACATCCTTTGTTTACTGAAATGACAGCTGACATTCTTTGTCTACAGGGTCATCGCAAAGTAGAAAGTCAGTGGGCTGGAGTGTTAAAGGAGGTGCTGAGTGACTACTGACTTTTTTTCTTAATATATTTATTTATTTTGGCGGCATTAGGTCTTAGTTGCAGTATGCGGGATCTTTTGTTGTGGTGAGTGGGCTCAGTTGTTACAGTGCACGGGCTTAGTTGCCCCTCAGCATATGGGATCTTAGTTCTACAACCAGGGATCGAACCCGAGTCCCCAGCATTCGAAGGCGAATTCTTAACCACTGGACCACCAGGGAAGTCCCCTTTTTTTCTTTTTTGAGTGACTTTGGAGAGCATTATCCAAGAATGCCTTTCTGAGAAAGTGACAGTGACGTTTAATGTTTTGTTGAGACTGGTAGACCTCAGCTCTAGAGTGGTGTGTTATTCCTTCATGTATAGGGTGCAGATCTTTAAAATCCATATTTCTGAATTACAGTACCATATAGTAAACTACATGCGGTTGATCACAACCATGTGACTAATAGTAATTACAAAAGTGACAAGAGGGGACCGTCAGTAAACAGTATTTTGCATTTTAGCTATTTTTGCTGTATATTTTGTTGCCAGGTAGCAACCATTTCCCTATGGAAATTACAGTTGACCTTTGAACAACACAGGTTTAGATTCTTTGATTTTTATGACTTATTAGCCTTTAACTTTGGAGAATTTATAGATTTGTTTTTTGTTCTGCTCTGATGGACATTTAGCCAGCATTTATTATACACATAAACCTATACAGCTTTCAGAACTGGTGCTCCCCTTTGCATAGGAAACATTGTTAAAATGTTAGTAATTGTATATGTTTCAAATTTAATTAAAATAAATTCAAACAGTGGTTATACAGTATATTTTCTATGCTGCATAGAAAATTCATAGTTTGAAAGTTATGTTGGAAAATATGGAAACAGTATTTGGAAAAGTTTAAACATTATTTGTACCCTTAATTCAAAAGCTGTTCAGTTTCTTCCATGTGTAAAAGAGTAGTACTCATGGACCATCTATGAATGTCATTAAAATAAAAATAAATTTCCTTTACAATTAGAAAAGCAATTTACAAATGAAACCCTCATCACTTCCAGTTCATTCAGTGTTATTAATATCAATATGTTAAATAAATGCAATCTTTGTGCTGTGGGTTGGTTTTGTTTTTATCAAAATTTGTGGTTCCTAATACGATGGCTTATTTTAGTCCTGGTATATTATCATCTAGATTTATATTATTTGAATTTTGTTATTCTCATTTCTTAATGTATGCCCCAGGGAGAATGTTTTGTTTTTACATATGAGGTAGAGGTTATTGTCAGTTGATGAGTTTGTATAGCATGCATGGTCATCTCTGGTAGGCTTCGTTTTCTTTAAGCACAATTATAATTTATTTCTAAAGTTATTGAAAAATTAAACCAGGGTTTCCTATTTTTTTACCACCAAATTCTTTTTTTATTTCTCCTCAGAACTTCATGTTTTAAAATATTTTGGGTGAATTTATAAAGAAATCATTTTCCCATTTTTATTCTTCAGAGACACAGGTGACTGCCAGTTAAGAGTCTGTTCAGAACAAGATAAACAGGTGTTACCACACTGAGGTGATGAATTAGAATCCAAAACAAAGACTTGATGTTTTTCTCAAGTGTTTGTTTCTCATTGTTGTTCTGCATTCAGTTTCTCCTAGGCATTTTGAAATGTTAAAAATAGCTTGTGGGCCCCAAGTTGGGAACCACTGACTCCTGGAATCCTCTGGAGAAGCAGATAGTATCATGAAAAGGAGAAAAACACAACAATAGCTATGGAGGTAGTCTTTCCTCTAAAATAGGCTATTGATTTTGTCTTTCCTGTGTCAGAAACATCTCATTTAGACTAAGTTATTTGGTTTTGTGTTGGTGGTGGTATCCTCATCGTTCATTTACCTTTTGTTTTAGGAAGGAAGACTTCAAGAAGTCATTGAAACCCTTCTCTCTTTGGAAAAACAGACCCGAACTGTGAGTAGATTATAATGAAAACCTCAGTTGCCATTAATTTCATTTGATGCTGTTCCATTAACTTTCAATATGTTTTCATTCTTATAGGCTTCTGATATGGTGTCTACATCCCGTATCTTAGTTGCAGTAGTGAAGATGTGCTATGAGGCTAAAGAATGGGATTTACTTAATGAAAATATTATGCTTTTGTCAAAAAGACGGAGTCAGTTAAAACAAGTGAGTTCATGATTGATCAAAAACAAATACATTTGAATTTAAATAAGAACTTTTAGGAGGAAAAAAAAGTCTTTCTATGAATCTGTTTTATTTTTTTATTTTTTAAAAATTTTATTTATTTACTTTTTTATTTTTGGCTGTGTTGGGTCTTTGTTGCTGTGAACGAGCTTTCTCTAGTTGTGGTGAGTGGGGGCTATTCTTTGTCGCGGTGTGCAGGCTTCTCATTGAGGTGGCTTCTAGAGCACGGGCTCTAGGTGTGCAGGATTCAGTAGTTGCGGCACATGGGCTCAGTAGTTGCAGCATATGGGCTCTAGAGCGCAGGCTCAGTAGTTGTGGTGCACGGGCTTAGTTGCTCCGCAGCATGTGGGATCTTCCTGGACCAGGGCTTGAACCCACGTCCCCTGCATTGGCAGGTGAATTCTTAACCACTGTGCCACCAGGGAAGCACCTATGAACCTGTTTTCAATCTAAATCAAGGTTACAGCATTTAAAGAGTTTTTAAAAATTCTATCCACATTCTTATGACAACTGCTTTTAATTTTTGTCCTGTCTTCTAGTCTTTATATATTTGCATATTTTTACACAATTGTTCTGAGCGTGTTGATGCAGCTTTCTTCTATTTCCATGTTACTCCTTCATATTTATCTTTAATGGTTGTGTTGTAACCCCTTCAAGTCGATAATCTGTAATTTACTTAATCCTGCCTTTTATTAAACACTTAATATTTATTTTTTAGACCATTTTCAGACATCATTTTATTTAATATTTCAGACGGCTCATTTTGTTTAAAGATTATATATGTTCTCTTTAGGTGTTTTTGTGAAGCTAGATTTTCTTTACTGCTTTCCTGTTCTGCTTGAGATATATTTAAATGATCCTCTGTAGAAGTAGACTCCACTTTTTACATTTATATCTCATCTTTAAAATGCTGTTCCCTGAGTAGCTTCTGGGTTTTTATTTTTTGCTTTCAAATGATAAAAGCAATGACATTGTACAACAAGGTAGTAGAGGAACCAAAAATAGGAATACGGTGTTCTTGTCCAAATCCCTTATTTTATTAATTAGTCTGCTGCTAGAGTGAGCTTGATATTAGAGTGGGTTAAATTATTTTTTGCAAAACACAGAGTTACTGTGATGGGTTTCTTCTTTTTCTTAGATAAGTTTACATGCATATAAAATTCACTGTTAAGAATTAACATAGATTTAATTGAGACCTTCTAATACATGTGAATGTGAAGTTCATTTAAAAATGCCTTTTGCTGCCCATTTCTCTGGTTTGAGAGACTAACATGGATAAGCCATCATCTTCCTCTGATTTTCTAAGAGACGTGCTTTCTATAGGACAATTTTGAAAGGGCTACTTACTTAGAAATCTTAGGGCAACCTGGGTTAAAATAAACAAAAATATGTATTTTATATAGTGTTAATATAAAGTTCAAAGCACATATCCTAAAACACAGATTTAATTTCATAGATCATAAAATTTTAGAACTAGTAGAGGGACTGTTTACTCTGTAACTTTTCTGATAGGGAAACAGAATTTTATATGTAAGGCTCTTGGAATGTGAAGAAATGTGTAAGTAACCTATAGTTTAGTACAGAATATAAGTCACAGGTAATCATAGTAATCTTTAACAAGTGTCCTAAGGTTGATTTTAAAATTTTTAGGAAATTATGCACATACACGGCAACATGTAGTGACTTTAGAATAGTAAAAGATGCTAAGATATATGAAAAGAAGAGAAAGATTTTAGTTAGGTTTATTAGGGAAGGCTTCTTGGGGAAAGAGGAGTTGGAGTCAGTGTCACGGTTGGCTAGTGACATCCCCAGAACTGGAACCGGAGCTGCTCTTTGTGCCTTGACATATTATGTCTTCACAGCTCTGGAAACTGCTTAGGGACTCCAAATCCAAACACCTCTTTCCTTTTTTCATAATTACTTTTTACCTCAAACTTTTCATTTTTGCTTTATCAGAGTTAGAAAGTAGTAATCTTCTTAAAATAACCTTTTCTAGATTGCTTAAGAGGAATAGTTTCTAACTCACTGTCACTTGCACAGAGGGTCAGCATCCCACCAACCATAACTTCCCTAATGACTTCCCTACAGTTTTTTCAGGGGAGTAGCAGGATGTTCACTTATCATTAGAATATTGATTTGTTTCCTTGTCTTTTCCCCATCTGGTTTCTGTTAATGTATTTTTTGCACAGCTTTTAGAATGATCAAGTTGTATGCCCTTCTAGAAATCATTATTATAATTAGTTTTAGAGGGATCATCTGTTTTGATAGAGACTAGGTGTTCCAGAGCTTTGTACTTACTGAAAGAGTTATATTTTACAATAAAACCTTCTCCTTCTTTAACTCCTGAGGGGTCTCTAAACAGCTAATTTTCAGATAATTAAGTCTAATCTGAGCTATGTGAACATTAAAATTTTTTCAAGGAAATCTTTGTAAGATATACCATGGGATTTATTTTTAAAGCTTTATTGAGATATAATTGACAGCAAGATACTCTTTTCTGCTATCTTAAAATATGCTTAATATAATGTAACATTTTCCTAATGACAGTCCTAATTATTATTATCAGTGATTATGATATGCTATTTATTTTTCTTAAGGATTTTGTTTATTTATTTATTTTTATTTACTGGCTGCATTGGGTCATTGTTGCTGCACACGGGCTTTCTCTAGTTGTGGCGAGCGGAGGCTTCTCTTCATTGTGGTGCGTGGGCTTCTCATTGCAGTGGCCTCTCCTGTTGTGGAGCACGGGCTCTAGGCGTGTGGACTTCAGTAGTTGTGGCACACGGGGCTCAAAAGTTGTGGCTTACAGGCTCTAGAGTGCAGGCTCAATAGTTGTGGTGCACGGGCTTAGTTGCTCTGTGGCCTGTGGGGTCTTCCTAGAGTAGGGATCGAACCCGTGTCCCCTGCACTGGCAGGTGGATTCTTAACCACTGCGCCACCTAGGAAGTCCCTGATGTGCTATTTAGAATCTAGATTAGGGGTTGGCAAACTATGGGCCAAGGACCAAATCCTACTTTCCACCTTTGTAAATAAAAGTTTTGGGGGACAGAGCCACACCCATTTGTCATGTATGGCATATCTGTGGAGTTACAAAGGCAGAGCTGAATAGTTGTCACAGAGACCCTGTGGCTCACAAGGTCTAAAATACTTACTGTATAAGTATTTATAAACATATACAGAGAAGGTTAGCTGACCCCGACCTAAACAGATCATAGACTGTTAGAGCTGGAAGAAATGTAGTACAGCCTGCTTGTATTACCTGTCAGGGAACCGTGGGCAAGAGATGCTGTGCTTTCCAATGCCACATTTTATTGAGGTGGCTCCTCCTCCCACCCACATGGTGTTACCTTCTGCTTCTGCCACTGAGTCTTTTTCATGGCTTCACTGCTGTCACAGCCACTGTTAAACTCTGCTTTTCTCTTCCCCTCTTCCCCACTCCCCACCTCCCCCTTTAAATCTGTTGCCACTTCTTCCATACTTTTCCTCTTGGCTGCAAAAAAGCTAGCCAACCTTCTCATAAATGCCAGACATGCCTCTTCCACCTTTCCTGTTGTGTAATCAGCTCACCAGTTGTAGTGGAGAGGGATAAAGTCTTTGCTCCTGAGGTGTTCCTAACCTTTATTGATTTGTTACTGAGTATTCAATACTTCTTAGGTAAGTGGGTTTGTTGTTTTTTGTTTTTTTTTTTTAAATAGGCAAGTCAGTATCTAGAGTTGTGTAGGAAGACCAGATTTTGACCACAGCACTTCCATCAATAAAATACTTACTTTTCCTGTATGACGAATGAATTTAGTTTATGAATGGTTTTCATTATTTCAGGCTGTTGCAAAAATGGTTCAACAGTGCTGTACTTACGTTGAGGAAATCATAGACCTTCCAATCAAACTTCGATTAATTGATACTCTACGAATGGTTACAGAAGGAAAGGTAAATTTTCTTTTAGCATAACTCACAGTGAGATAAGTACTGTCTTACCTATATTCAGAGATACTTATGTTTTTAAACATTTTATATAAGTACATATATATGTATTTTTAAGATGAAATACACAAAATGTTATCACCTTAATTTAACACATATCTTTGTAAATGCATCTCCTTCTAGTGTCTTCCCATATGCCAGTGAATATACTTAAATAGTGACAGTCTTAGTATATCCAGATTTTTCTGGAAATTAGTGATCTTATCCCAAATTTACATTCGGTAGTAATTAAACGTGAGGTTATTTCTACACGTGGCCTACATCTGCTTGAGAAATCTATGTTTGAGATAGCTAAGGTTTCATAGAGTGTTTGCAGTGTGAGGTTAGCTTTCAAAATTTCACTGTCTTACCAGAATCGATCTGTATTTCTTTTGATGCCTGCACCTCACCCCCACCCCCCATCTAGTGTTTATCTAAAAAGGGCAAGTATGAAATGGTGACTGTGGTAGATATGTTTCTTTCTAGGTAGATTTTTGTGGTTTGAAGATAAAAACTTAGTTTATATCTAACTTATTGTCTCTTTGACAGTTTAGTTCATTAAATGTTTATTGAGCACCTGCCTGTGTTGTGCGAGGTCCAAAATGGGCAGGATGTTACTTTTAACCTCAAAAGAGATCAATCATGGAAATAGTTACTGTGCTGGTCATGACTGTAGCAGTGTGCCTGTTGTTCCCTGTAGCACAGAGGTAGGGGTTGACTGGCTGAGGACCCCAGGAAAGCTTCAAAGAGTTTATGGTGACTCAGCTGGCTTTTTAAGAATGAATAGAAATTTTACTGGGCCAGAGCATAAGCAGAAGGGCATTTTAGACACAGGGGAAATTATATGCAGAGATATCAAAGTGAGAAACATTTAGTACATTTAGGAAACTGTAAGCAGTTTGTTATCATTGGAGATTAAGGATTTGGGAGTGGAGCGGGGAAAGGGGGTTGCTGCAGAGCAAAGGCGCAACAGGTTAGCAAGTCCAAGCATGAAAATTAGTTCCCTAGACTCTATTTGGCTATAGTTATATTTTTAATGTTTAACTTGTTGGAAATTATAAATCTACTAACATTACAAATGGCTACAAAAAATGCTAGTAACTTTTAATACTTAACAAGATCAGATGTTTTTAGAGAAAGTAGCCTTGCATTTAAAGAGAAATCAGAATGAGAGTATTGGTTGAATTATAGATACTGGATTGCATATGTTCTTTGCAAAGTGTTATTTTTCAAATAATCAGTTCTTTTAAAGGCACTTTCTGTGCCATTTATGTAGTTTTTGGTCCTGTTATTTGTTAAGCACAGTGATTTCATACTTAGGTTCTCAAAGCAAAGCTACAAAATATGAATAATGTTTTATCGAGATGTTTTCTTTAAAATTATGTGATTGTGGAATGTAAAACGCCACACAGCACTATTTGTACATGGAGGATAAAGTGTATGACAGCTGCAAGAAAAACACCTTGTTTGAATAATAGTTCAGTTCTATCTTTTCAATTTTAACACATTTCTGTAGGAATTTAGATAACATAAATTTCTCGTATTTGTAGATTTATGTTGAAATTGAGCGTGCTCGGCTGACTAAAACATTAGCAACTATAAAAGAGCAAAACGGTGACGTCAAAGAGGCAGCCTCCATTTTACAAGAGTTACAGGTAAGGTGCTGCATTTTAGAATATGTGAAATTTTACATTCAGTCAGCAGTATTTTGGGAATTCCCTGGCAGTCCAGTGGTTAGGATTCTGCACTTTCACTGCCGAGGGCTCAGGTTCAAAGGTTCAATCCCTGGTTGGGGAACTAAGATCCCACAAGCTGTGCAGTGCAGCCAGAAAAAAACTCAGCAATATTTTCTCGTAATTGCTTATTTTGGCACCTTATCACTTTCTTCTGAATCACCAAGATCGAGTGAGTACTATAGAGTGTGAAGTTATTCAAGCAGCTGGAAATTGTGTAATTATGTTCCCAACTAAATTTAACTGCTAAAAAATGTTTGGAAGAAAAATAGGATCAACAAATTAGTCTTAACTTTAGAACATTTTAATTATCTTTAGAATTTAATAAAACCAGTAATTCATGTTCATTTACTTATGCCTTAGGAATTTACTGTTCATCATTGGCCTCATTCTTAATGAATATTTGATTGGTGGTCAACTTCTAGGCTGTATTGGTTTAACAAAGAAAAACTGACTCATAGTTTGCTGTGTTTCAAGACAATTTTTAAGAGACCTTAAAATGAGACAGCAAAGTGCTAAGAAATCTGAGAAAAGCCATTTCTCCTGTCAGAAAAATGTGCATAAATTATGCTCAAATTTTTGCTTATAATTTTAGTCCATTAAAGCCTCCTCATTAAGTTAATTGATACCTTTTCAGTCATGTACCTTATCCATTTTAGATAAAGGAAAAAAATAATGCTGGAAGGAACTTGTATGGCATGCACTGTTGTCATTTTTTAAAACATGTTCTCTATATACTTTATTTCATTTAATGTTCACATGCAACACTTTTTTATCCCCATTTTTCAGCCAAGGAAACTGTGACTCAAAGGAGTTAAGCAATTTGCCTGAAGTCACTGTCTAGAAGTGATTGAATTTGGATTAACACTAGTTCTGTTTGGCTTCAAGCTCCCCATGCCTGCAAACACACACCTTTTTTTTTTTTCCTTTTCAATTAAAAGACTGCTTTTTAGAGCATTTTTAGGTTCCCAGCAAATTGAGTGGGAAATACAGAGATTCCCCATATACCCACTGCCCCCACCACACACACAACCTCCCCTGCTATCAGCATCCTGAACCAGAGTGGTCCATTAGTTACAATCATTGAACCTGCACTGACACATCTACCAAAGTACAGAGTTTTACATTAGGATTCACTCTTGGTGTTGTACACTCTACGGATTTTGACAAACATATAATGACATGTTTCCACCACTGTAATATCATACAGAATAGTTTCACCGCTCGTGAGAATCCTTTTTGCTCTGCCTATTCATCCCTTCCTCTCCATAACCCTTGGCAACCACTGATCTTTTTATTCTCTCCATAGTTTTGCCTTCAAACTCTTATTTTCCAACCAGGAGGATTATATGCCTCGTGATTCAACATCCCCTGTGAAATATTCTTGCCAAAAAAGTTAACCTCAATTATATAAAGCCTCTAGGTTTAACTACCAGTTTTTAAGGTATACCAGGGACAGAGGAGTCTGTTAAATGATACCACAGGGACGCAGTCTGCAAACTTCAGACTCTAGGAAACTATAGGACAATTGAGTTGATTTCTTCAGTGACTAAATGGCAAGGAAAAAAGAGACATAAGAAACATCTACAAATTGCAGAGTTTGAGCCTTATTTGGATTGAGTTGATTAAAAAAATAAATGAGACTATTGAAGAGCAACTAGATATTTAGTGATATAAAGAATTTTTAGGTTACTTTTTTCAGTTTCTTTGAGAGATACATATTGTAATATTTATTTATAATATATTGCCTGAGATTTACTTCAGAGTAATTGACACATGGAGGGTGAGTGAAGATTTAAAAATGAAACATTGATGGTTCATTGTGTGTGTTTTCATTTTCCTTAAGAAATTAAAAAGAATTAGTGTATGTAGAGTGCTTAGCACCATGCCTGGCACACAATGTGTTGAATAACTATTAAAAGAAATTACAAAGGAGAAGACAGTGAAATAAAAACATTTCAGACCAAATTGTAGTAATAATAGCCTTACTTCATTCTACTTTGTAAAAGTGTCATTCTAGATTTTATAAATCATTTATAATATATGTACACCAAATATTATGTTAGAAACTTTTTCATAGTATTTGATATAATTGATTTTCTGTTATATTTGTGTGTATACTGTAACTCTGCATCCATGAGGGGTCATATCAGCCTTGTATCTGAATTTTAAAAAGAGCTTTGCCTCTTTTTTATATAATGGTTTCAACTATTATATAGTTAGCTTGCAACTGACATATTTTTTCATATTTAGAATTGTCATTTCCTCGTTAGCCATTAGGAAAATGCAAATTAAAACCATGATGAGATAGCACTGCATGCCTATTAGAATACCAAAAAAATTTTTTAAATACTGAGAATAAAGAGCTGGCAGGGATGCAAAGCAGCTGGAACTCTTATAGATTGCTGATGGGTAGGTATGCAAAATGGTGCAGCCACTCTGGAAAACAGGTTGGCGGTTTCTTATAAAGTTAAACATACGCTTACTGTATAACCCAGCAATCCCATCCCTGGGTACCCAAGAGAAAGGAAAACTTATGTTCACAAACACAACTTGTTCACTAATATTCAGAGTAGCTTTATTTTTGATAGCCAAAAGATGGACTCAACCCAGATGTTCTTCAGCAGGTGAATGGATAAACTGGGGTTCATCCATGCATGGACTCTCCTTAGCCAAAGGAATGAACTGTTTGATTTACACAACAACTTGAATGAATCTTATTATTCAAAGCATTATGCTGAGAAAACACAGACTCAAAAGGTTGCATATTACATTTGACATTCTTGAAAAGACAATTCTGTAGTATTGGAGGAGAGATCATTTGTTGTCAGGGATTATGAGTAGGGGGCATGTGACTATAAAGGGGGCGCATGAGGGAGTTATTCGGGTGATGGAACTGTTCTATGTCTTGATTTTGATGGAAGTTACAGAAATCTGTGTGTGTTAAAATTCACAGAACTTTATACCAAAAGAAAAAAATCCATTTTACTGTATAATAATTTTTTAAAATTGTAATTTCCTGGAGGAAACGAGCTTTTTATATCACCATCAACACTCTCCCAATATGCGTGAAGGTTCTTATTATTTATCTAGTGTGAATTTTTAATGTCTATTTAATTTTGTTGTAATTTAAAAATATTACTAAATATAAACTTATTTGGGGGCTTACTCTGCTAGGTGGAAACCTATGGGTCAATGGAAAAGAAAGAGCGAGTAGAGTTTATTTTGGAGCAGATGCGGCTCTGCCTAGCTGTAAAGGATTACATTCGTACACAAATTATCAGCAAGAAAATTAACACCAAATTTTTCCAGGAAGAAAATACAGAGGTAAGCCTACCTCTTACTATAAGTTTACTTTGGAAATGTTGGAGGAAAACCCCATAAACCCCAATTTATTTTGTCAATTTTTTTCAGAAATTAAAGTTGAAATACTATAACTTAATGATTCAGCTGGACCAACATGAAGGATCATATTTGTCTATTTGTAAACACTACAGAGCAATCTATGATACTCCCTGTATACAGGCAGAAAGTGAAAAGTGGCAACAGGTACGAATGTAGTCTTGAACTTGACATTGATACTTATTAGGAAGAATTTGCATTTTTTAATTTATTTTGAAACAATTTTAACTTTAGTAATTACATGCAGTCGTGTGGTGCTGCTTTCTGTTCAATGTGTTGATAGTTCAGTTTATCCTTACTGATTCAGATGAATTGTAATACTTTCAATTATTTATGGCCTTTAAAGAAATGTAGGCTTTCTATTTAAGACATGTACAGCAGGTTACGTCCTAACAAAGGTCACAGATAAAGACCTAGCATTACTTTGGAAAATTATTCTGCAAAACTTGTAAATAGCTTATATGTGGATTCCACATTTTTGTTGCTAACTTGTTTTAAGAACTTTTTCTTTTATATGTGTTTAAAAAAAATGTTTGGGGGAGGGATAAATTAGGAGTATGGGATTAACAGATACCTACCACTGTATATTATATAAAGTAGATAAACAACAAGGATTTACTTGTATAGCACAGGGAACTATATTCAATGTCTTTTAATAACCTATAATGGAAAGGAATCTGAAAAAGAATATATATATATAATTGAATCACCTTGCTGTACACCTGAAACTAACACTAAGTAAATCGACTTTGCTTCAATTAAAAAAAAAAAAAAAAAAAAACCCAAACAAACAAATGAAAAAAACCAACCCAGGTAGTAATTCAAGTTAGCAAAGATTTGGGAATTCCCTGGTGGTCCAGTGGTTAGGACTTTGTGTTTTCACTGCCACGGGCACAGGTTTGATCCCTCATCAGGGAACTAAGATTCCTGCAAGCCACGTGGCGTAGTCAAAAAGGGAAAAAAAAAATTAGCAAAGATTCATTGTATTTGTTTTTATAATAGTTTTATGAAATGTAAATATTACAGAAAAGCACTATGAAGAGGAATCTGATAGGCTTTTTTTCCTCTAAGACTTTTGAATACAATATTTAAAATGAGTGTATACAATTATTCCATGAATTTTCACTTTCTGCCAGTTTCCATTTTGTTTCTAATCTTGCATGTAATCTATTGTGTTGTACAACTTTTTTAGGCCCTGAAAAGTGTTGTCCTTTATGTTATCTTGGCTCCTTTTGACAATGAACAGTCAGATTTGGTTCACCGAATAAGTGGTGACAAGAAGTTAGAAGAAATTCCTAAATACAAGTAAGTACTTTTAGTATAGTATGTCTCAGTAGAAGCACCATTTTGAAAGGAAATTGGGTAACCTAAGTGTATACTTCTTAATTGGTTGTAATAGATTGTATTAGAGAATAAAACTAGAGAAAATAAAGTGTTTTTTTAGGACTACATTAGAAGTTAATATAATGAGATTATAACACATTTCATTTTAAGCCACTTATCAAGTAGAAGTTTTCTTTCAAGCTCACTTCAGCAGCTTTTGGTTAATTAACCATTTGTTTGGAGCTTTGTAATTTTCAGAAGTACATGCTTCTGAAAATCCATTATATAAAACAGACGTAGGCTTTATCATAAGCACTCTGGGCTTTTTTTTTTAGGCTGTTTTTCTTGTATGTTTCAGTAGTAAGTTTACTGTCAATTAGTCCAGAGATTGGCAAATACAGTACAGGAGAGAGCAGGACGATAGTAGGGGAATGCGTTGTTCACAATCACTGTGGAAAAAATGGTAGTAAAGTTGTTAAAATAAATAACCTGTGTCTTGTTCTACAAACAAAACTTTATAAAAATCCTTTGTTGATATTTTAAAATTTGCTATTATAGTAGATGAAACTTAATTTTTACAGATTTGGAACATTGTTTTATGTAATTTACAGGGATCTTTTAAAGCTTTTTACCACAATGGAGTTGATGCGTTGGTCCACACTTGTTGAAGACTATGGAATGGAATTAAGAAAAGGTTCTCTGGAGAGTCCTGCAACTGATGTTTTTGGTTATACAGAGGAAGGTGAAAAAAGGTGGAAAGACTTGAAAAACAGAGTTGTTGAACATGTAAGGATCTGGCATGATGGAAATGACAATTTAGAAGTAAACTTTGGCAAATTTGAGCATAAACTTTTATTTCTCAAATGTTTCTTTTGGATGTTATGTCTTTAATTCTTCACTTTAGCATTTTTTTTTCTATGCCCAATGTAGTAGTGATGTAAATTTGTTGTTCAAGTGTTTATTGTCTTATTTCCCAAAGCATATCAGAATTTATCTACCCCTCTTGTCTGTCTTTTCCCCACTTCTTTTTAGTTTTCAGAAAAGATAACTGTGTGTTAGCATGCTGCATTTTGAGGGGACCTCTCAAGAATCCAAAGTTTTATAGCATATAAACCAGAAGGAATTTCTTAAGAATGTGAGGGTTGGGTGGGGATGGAGATAGAGTTTTCTCTCTGATACTTGCTTGGTAGTTTTG
This sequence comes from Hippopotamus amphibius kiboko, assembly GCF_030028045.1. Lineage (NCBI taxonomy): Eukaryota > Metazoa > Chordata > Mammalia > Artiodactyla > Hippopotamidae > Hippopotamus > Hippopotamus amphibius. The sequence continues at coordinate 46,838,321 of NC_080202.1, read as the reverse complement.
GAGATGGGTAATGTGTCTTAAACTTGACCTTTGATCTTCTTGGTGTCGCTACAAATTGAATTATGTCAGCATTCATTTGTTGTGAGCCTTCTGTGTGCCACACGCTGTACAAAGTGCTGGGAAACATGGGAGAATAAGACATGGTCCCTACCTTCAGAATTCTTAAAAATAAATCACAGTGTAAGAAGCACTTATAAATTGTTATGTTACAAGTATACATGGGCTAGAGAGGAGCATAAGAGGAGAGTTGATTGGTTCCACCTGGAAGAATGGTCAGGCCAGATATATAGGAATTGATGTGGGAGGTAGGATTTGTGAGAAGAGTATGTAGTCAGCAGGCAGATAAGGGAGGGCAGTCCCTGTAGGCAGATGGGATAGTCTGCGCTGGGGCATGGAGGCAGCAAACCAGCAGGGGAACTTTGGGACCTTCAAGGAAAGGGCTCAGTGAGAAAGGAAGTTGGAGATATGGAAAAGGTCTGGGTCTATAACAAAGTTTGTACATCCCACTAGTAAAAGCTGAGAGGATAATGACCAGGCTTGTATTTTATAAAGGTTCCCCTGGGAGTAAGTGTGAAGATTGGATCTGGAGAGAGAAAAGACTGGAGATGAGACTAGCTAAGTGAGGGGCTTTATGGGTTTGAATTAAGGCAGTAGCCAAGGTATCGAGGAAGAGTGGATGGAATGGAATTAACTATTCTAAAGAAGAAAAGCAACAGAATTTTGTCATTGGTTAAATTTAAAGGATGAAGGAAAAGCAGGGAGTCTTGAGTGATTCTCATGCGTCCTAAGAGGTTGGTGTTGCCATCCACCCTGATGCAAGATGGGAGGAGGTATAGCTTCTTCAAAGATGAGCTCATTTTTCTCCCCATGGTCCCCCTTTTTCCTTGTGAGTGCTTCTGCTTTGTTAGTGACATTAAGAATAACAAAGGGGTATCTCTAACTTTAGCACCACTTCCAGTGAAAATTAAGAAATTTAATTTCAAGTTATCTTTATGTAGTTATAATGATGATAGTGTTTTGAGATGATCTTGATCTTTTTAAATTTTTAGCCTTTTAAACACTTGTGTTATAATTAGAAAAACTTAACTTTAGATTCTTGTATTTAGCAAAATTTTAGTACAGTTACAACTTTTAACAACTAATTTAGTTAAGCCTATATTTTGACTATATATAATTAAAGAGTTGTAGAGTGTAGAGTTTACTCAGAGTAACTTCTTAACTGCAGAAGCCAAAATATCTAAATATTTAGTTTTGTTATTGACATTTAGAACCAGCTTCATCCCAGTGGTGGATATAAAAGCTCCGAGTATTGATGTTTTAACTAAACCTATTTGGATATGAAAACAAATGGGCTTTTGGCCTTACTGACAGCTGTGCCCTCTGTGCCCTCTCTCCTCTCCTCAGAATATTAGAATAATGGCCAAGTATTACACGAGGATAACCATGAAGAGGATGGCACAACTTCTGGATCTATCTGTTGATGTAAGTAGTAAACATCATTGTTTGTAAACATTCATTTTGAAAATCAGTTGACTTGTAAAAATTGAGAAAACCAGTTTTGTTTTATTACTTAATTTTAAGTTTAGGTGATAGAAAGTTTCCCCAAGCTATCTTGAATACCAGAGAGTAGCCTAAATACCAAGTTTATAGTTACATTAATATTATTTATACTGGTTAAAATCTTCACTTAAATATATTAGTTTTACACTAATTAATTTGAAATTAAAGTGTATATTGCTATAATAAATGTGTCTAGGTTCCCAAAAGTGAACTGTAGAAATAAAACATATGAAGGATACTTGACTGCAGTTCACCTGGAAAGGTGCCAGGACATGTTAGAGGAATATCGTATTCAGGTCTGTGTTTCATGTTGGTGAAATGTACAACACCAAAGAGATAGGAGTTAAGCAAAGTGTATAGTAATGGTCTGAAAAGCCATTTCTGTCACCAGAAGGAGTCCTGACAGTTTAGCTGAAAAGGAAGAATCGTGGAATGTTGGGGTTAGAGGGCTTGATCATTGGTTAGTTCATTAGCTCTTCTTATTTTTGGATGAGGGTGCTGGAGTCCTTAGAAGTAAAGTGCCTTGTCCTTGACTACATAGCTGGCATGTGGCAGAGCGTATATTCTAACCCAGCATTTCTGGAAACAGACTAACTGTATAATACTGCCTTTTAGGGAGAAACGTAGAAGGTAAATCAAGTTGCTGTTGGCAGCAGGGTCTTGGGCAGTACCCACAACATTAAGTTTGCAGGGAGATTCTAACTGAGCCCTGACTCTGAGTATACTCATTCTAATCATTCCCTAGACTCTCAGTAAAATAAGTACATCATTGCAGGAAATCAGCAATTTCTAACTATTAATGAATTTTAGAATATTCTTGAACGAAGAGTTTAGAAAATGCTTTCCTTAAATTTTGTTTATTGTCTAAAATTATCTTGTCTTAATCCAATTTGTCTTTCTCTCTTGCAGGAGTCAGAGGCTTTTCTCTCGAATCTAGTAGTTAACAAGACTATCTTTGCTAAAGTAGACAGGTTGGCAGGAATTATCAACTTTCAGAGACCCAAGGATCCAAATAATTTATTAAATGACTGGTCTCAGAAACTGAACTCATTGATGTCTCTAGTTAACAAAACCACACACCTGATAGCCAAAGAGGAGATGATACATAATCTACAATAAGGGTCTCCATGCCCTTAATGCTTTTAGAAAAGAGTTGAAATTGAAAGTCATTAAAAAAGAAAAAGACTTTTATGGTGTATATGTTGGGTTTTTTGTGTTTTTTTTTCTATTCTCAGCTCTTTTGTCTAAAATTTAAAAGATAGTGAATATGTTTGAGGCCCTTTTGATCTTTCAGTTCCCTGATTTCATTGTTAACTGCATTTGGAGTTGGTTCAAAAATATATAATACATTTCTATCCTCTGAGTACTCAAAAAATTGTCATAACTTACCTAAATATGTTTTTCTATCATTTGAAACCTTTTTAGCTACTGTTTTCATTCAGCTAACAACCATAATTATTATAATAAAAGCAGTATATGCACGTTTACTTTCCATGTTTACCTGTGTTTCTAAACATTTTGTGGGATAGTGATTTAAGTGTTTTTTTAATAAAATTAATTTTGTTGTAAATCTATGGATTATTTAGTAGAATTTAAAAAGCAACATAGAACCTATAAGAACATTTGGGATAAAGTTGTGATTTGTGAAGAATTTGTATTTTAGTATTGTGGCAGAAAGGCTCTAGATTGAGTTTACAGAGCTATCTGGTAGGCTATAGACTTTTGGTTTTTTTGTTTTGTTTTGTTTTTTGAGTCAAGCTAGTTTTGGTCACAGTAGCTATTTTTATCCCCTGTCCCTGACTTGACCAGTTGTTGAACTAATTGTGTTGACAGAGTTTAATATACAGAGTCATTTTTATAACTCCTTTGTGGCTTTAACTTCCATGTCTAATTACATCATTAATGCTCCAAATTCATCCTCTTCTTACAGGAATTTTAGTTCCATTATAGTGCATGCTAGACAACAACCTAAAATGCATTAAAAATGACCAAAAAAAGAGACTTCAGGCCACCTTCTTGGTAAATGGTATTCGTGTTGACACTTTTTTTTTTTTTACAGAATTAAAAGTAGTTTTACTTTAAAAGAAACATCTGAGATCACTTACTGTGAGCAAATTTTAGAAATTTTAAAATCTGATTTCAGAGAAAGTGGAGAAAGGAAACAATGTTAGGTTATTTAAAATATGTTCAAGTGAAGACAGTATAAGGTCTTTTTTAAAAAATACAAATGAAGAGGGAGGGAAAGGCATTCTGGAAACAAATTTACATAATTCATTTTCCATTTAATGATCACTGAATTGTCCTATTTCATGACCCCAAGGCTGGGGACAATTGTAGAACCTCTGTTGTGAGGAATAACATAGTATTAATCTAATTTTAGTCTTTGGAAATTTAATGTATTGTCACATTAATAACAACACCTGCTATCACTTATCTTTAAAAACTAACCAAAAATATGGAAAGCTCAGAAACATCATAAGTTCACACTTGCAGTAAGAATATAGTTTTTAATTTTCTTTTGAATGAAAAGGATGGAAAATAAAATCCTTTTGCATTATTAGTTTGTAAATTGAGTTGGAACTAATTTGAATCTAGCTTCTCCTTAGCTTCGTCTTTCTAGGGACCCATTCCCCTTGTACTTGCCAAACCTAGACTATTTGGCCAAATATCTTGCTGTAAAGATCTCAAATGCTCCTCTTCTTTATTTTTTTATTTTAACATGCTCACCCTCAAACTAAGCTTTTTGTGTTCTGATTTGGTGCCATTTGTAACTGTGTCCCAGTGACCAAATCCCATTTGACTTGTTTAACTGCTTATCCATTTTTTGTTTTTTTCTGTCCAGGCAAACTTAAGAGTTATTATCAGTTTGTTAGTGTTACAAAGAAGAATCCATTAGCCTAAGTCAGTAAAATATTTGAGATGTTCAGAACCTAAAATCCCGGCTCCCATTTCCGACCTAAAATTGGCATGCATGAAAAGGATAGAACCACTTTGTTCTAATATGAAGAAGAGAATACTTGACTCACTGTTTTCATTAGGTTACCAACCAGCAGGAGAGGTGATGAGCTACTGTTTTTTGTTTTTTTTAATGCAACACCTTTTATCCTTTTATTTCTATATAATGTATGTTTTTATTTTAGAGTTCAATCATTCTGTAATTATCTTCAATTACCATATGCTTTTCGTTGAATCACTGAAAAACTCATCTCTAAAATTCATACTGTTCCATTCTATCTCTTGTAAGTGTTAAATGTATGAAAAAGAACATATTTTAAATTGTTTTCAGCTTCTGGATATAGCTGCAATAAAAGCACTAATTTGTGGATATTTAAGAAAACCTGGAGAATAAACTCATACTTTAAAAGATCACTTCTTTTTTCAATTCTTTTACTGCTTATAACAAAAAGCCACAGATAATTTTCATTTTTCTTTCAAAATCATGTTACCGCTCTAATTCTGTTTTTAAGCAGCGAGAAAACATTTTGGATGTTGTAACTGGTTGGCTTTTTCGCCTGGATTCCTTCTGATTTAGGGGTGCCAGGCTGTGCTTTACTATGCTTTGGCCAGTTCTCTCACTTAGCACACATGCGAATCACCTGCAGGATCTGTTCCAACACAGATTACTGTCCCCACCCCCAGAGTTTCTGACCCAGTGATTTTAACTTCTAACAAGTTCTCAGGTGATTCAGATGGTGCTGATCCTGGGCACTGTGAGAACCACTCCTTGATGATACTTGTGGTAAGTGCAAGAAAAGAACCATGTTAAGGTTTTTAAAGATTTTTTTGTGAGAAAAAAATAGTGAACATGAATATTAGTAAAGTTAGAATTGTGCTGCAGGGTGATGCTTATCCACTGTCATTTGTTTTTGAGTCTAATGATTTGAAAGTCTGGTTTTATCCTGCCCCCTGAGATGTAGAGACATGTTCTCACTTCCAGTGCATATAAAACAATGTCCCTGACTTGGAGCTTAATGTTTCTTGTGTCAAAGAATTAAATGACATCTCTTTGAAGATGGCAAAAGTTTCATCATCTTGCTATTTTTCTCTATATAAGATTGGGAACCATGTTTATCTTTGTATCCATCATTTTGTTACATAGTAGAAACCTATACAACTTATTGAGTTAAATTGTTTTAACCAATTAATCTTTTTTAACCCTTCACTAGCATATCACTGGAATTTTGATCCTCAGCTTCCACCTTTTAATTATCCTGTAAGTGTACAATTCAGTGGTATTAATTACATGCACCGTATTGTACAACCATCACCACTGTTTCCAAAACTTCGTTATCCCAAACAGAAGCTCTGTTACCATTAGCAGTAGTTCTCCACCCAACCATTTCCCCAGCCCCTGGGAACTTGTGATCTACTTTCTGTTTCTATGAATTTGCCTACTCTAGATATTTCATATAAGTGGACTCATAAAATATTTGTCCACTTTGTGACTGAATTATTTCGCTTAGCATAATGTTTTCAAGGTTCATCTATGTTGTAGCATGTATTAGGACTTCATTCCTTTTTATGGCTGAATAGAATTCCATTGTACAGATACACCACACTTTGTGTCTTCATTGAGCTGTTAATTGTCACTTAGGTTTTTTCCACCTTTCGGCTGTTGTGACTAGTGCTGTGAACATGGGTGTACAGCTATCTGAAGCCCTGTTTTCAGTTCTTTTAGGTTTATGGACTTAAAAACAACAGAGATTCAGAGGAAATTGTAAAGATTGTGCAAAGAGGTCCTTTTTACCCTTCACTTATTTGGCACACTGGCTTTTAAAACCAAAAGAATGTTTACGTACAAAGGAATGATGTGGTAGACCAGAGAGGGACCAATTCCTGGTAAAGCTTTTACTCATTAAATCTTATCTCATTAACCACAAAGACAAATTCCAAAAGAACTATTCTGTTGGGCCTACTGTCAGGGGGGCCCAGGGTCAATGGAATAGGAACCACATCAGAGTTATAAGACCAAGTGTCAGCCATGTTGAATGTGTATCGTGTGCATGTGCCAGCAGAGCAATTAGCATTAAATAAGGCCCTCCTATCTCATCATAGGTGGTCTTGTATCTGAAACCCATTATGGCGGTTTTAGGGTTTTAGAACCAAAAAGTCTAAAGCATATTTGGCATCACTGGGATTTAATATGAGTACCAAAAGTTGCTAAATAAACACATTATTTACACATTCACAGACACAAGAAATCTGGGCCAAGTTTTCAGAAACTTTAGTCTGTAGAAATAATGTTCTCAACACAAGAAGCCTTATCTACGAGGAAGAAAGTTGTCACAGATAACACCTTAATTTTCTGTATTCCCATACATACAGCCTTATTATTTAACATGTAGTAAGTACCAACCCTGCAGTAAAAATCTTCAAGTCTAATATTTCTAAATTTAGTGCCCTGTTTAATTTCACATCTTAATCTGAATTTTGGACATTTTGCTTGAACTGTGAAAGAAAAGTTGCTAGTTTCATAATGCCTTTTTCTTTTGTTTTTTAAATGCTTAAATATCACTTGAAAGTGCAGAAAGTAAAAAGTTTAAATATGATGTAAACTAATTTTACTTGATCAAGATTTTCGTATTGTATTCATTTAAGAATTTAGAAGATTTGAAGAATTAGATAAGTTTAAAAGAGCTAACTAACCTTCAAGAAAGAGTAAAGATAATGCTGGGAAAGAATACACATTTCTTAAGATGCACATCATGTCTGCTGCATGCACAACATAATACCTCGCTACAGAATACTAAACAGCTGGCTTCCTGGTGCTTCCGCACTGATTTCCATTGTGTGTAGAATGCAGGGCAAGTATTTTATTCAAAAGTGTTCCCACTCAAGGGAAACGCTATATAAGACTGCATCCCCTTCATCTTTTAGCATGTAAATCTTGAAAGAGAAGGATAATGTAATTTTCTTCTGCTGTCAGTACTTAGGGATTGTAGTAAGAGTTTGGAAATAAATTCTTCCTCCAAGATTTAGGTAGTAGTAGTAACATATTCTGGACCAAAGCAGAGAAACAGATACATAATGGCTCCTTGGCTGACAAAATCTCACTATAAGGAGTTAAGCTTCTAGAGACTTTCACAACTATTATAGTTGACAACTAAATTCTCAACATCTGGAATAGTGCCTAGCACATAGTTACAAAATGCATGACTTTGAAGAATAACCAGATAACTTTAACTTGACTAGCTTTAGGATTTATATCTAAAATGTCAATCAAAGAGTTAGCCATGCAAGCCAGAGAAATTAGTCACAGAAGCACATGGTGGTGTGTGTGGGGGGGAGAGAGATCCTCAGCTCACCAAATCCAAGTGTTCTGGACTTTTATTTTAGGCGGGGCCATCCTAACCACGGAAATGGGTACAGGGATTACAGACCAAAGCCCATAGTCCCATTTTTGGAAACACTTCTCTCAAAAAATTGAGGCAGCATGCAAAAATAGCCTAAATCATATAATAAGGACTTCCCAGGTGGCGCAGTGGTTAAGAATCTGCCTACTAATGCAGGGGACATGGGTTTGATCCCTGGTCCAGGAAGATCCCACATGCCGTGGAGCAACTAAGCCTGTGTGCTACAACTATTGAGCCTGTGTGCCACAACTGCTGAAGGCCATGCACCTAGAGCCCATGCTCTGCAACGAGAGAAGCCACTGCACTAAGCCCATGCATCGCAACGAAGAGTGACCCCCACTCTCTGAAACTAGAGAAAGCCTGTGCAGAGCAATGAAGGCCCAATACAGCCAAAAATAAATAAATTTATTAAAAAAAATCATATAATAAGCTCCTCTGATCTGACTCAATGCTCAATAAGCAAACAAGATAATGATTTAATTTACCATTAAGTTCATGATAACTTATGAAGTATTATTTGGTAACTTATCAAGTATTATTTTCAAAATTAATATTATCCTCTTGCTCATCTTCAGGCCTTCCCTCTTTAACTGCCTTGTCAACTTCATGAGTAAATGGCTTGGAGTCATCAAACTTCAGATGACACTAATGCAAGGGGACAAGCAACCGGGACTGCAGCCTGGTGACCATCAGACATATCTTAGGCAACAGGGAACAGTTCTGCTCCTCTAACCCAGGGAAAAAATATGCCCATGTTCAGCAGGAAGCAGCTTCAGAAGGCAGAACTTTGCCCTTCAGTGCCCCTCAAGAATGAGGAGCAGTAACAGGAAAGGGGGATTTTGTTGCCAGAGTTTTGCCAGTTCTTTGCTCAAAACCCACCAACCTCTGCTTGAACAGGAATTGACATGTACCTTTAAGTCACAGAGTCTGGAGACAAAAGGAGGAAACTATAGGAAGAGACAAACAAAACCCAGACAGAACCAGCTGGAACCAAGGTGGAAGGGATCTGACCTCCAACAGACCCTCAGTCTCATTCTACTGATTTTACTACATTGGCTACTAGATGATACACCTACTGGTGGCCATGACTGGAAGATGCAGACCAAGAAAGGATAAAAAGGGGGTGGCTCCCCATTTCCAGGAAAGCCCTGCCCCTTCCCTGGTAGACTAATGCCTGTGCCTCCCCATAATCAGCCTCACTCCTCCTTCCCTTATCTTTGCTCTTTAAAGTCAAGTCCCTTTCACCACGTGGGCGAGAAGATGATTTGTGAACTAAGTTCCCACTTCTCCATTTTTTGGCCACAGAATACACCTTGGGCTGCATCAATCTCAGCTTCAGTTTCGTTTTTTGCCTGCACAAACCCAAACTAGCATCTATTCTATAGTTCCTTTTCACTCTTGTCCTTATACCAATAACAAGCATTATTGAAAATAACCTCCTATAAAGAAGTCTTTGCAGTCTATTTATCGCGCTGGTTTTGTAAATCAGAAAATGAGAACAACATATCTCCCTAAGACTCAAAGAAGAAGCTCCAGCTCCATCTTCAGCTCCCAAAGCTGAAATTCTACTTAAATGATTCCCTGAATTTGCTGATGGGACATTAACACTATCTTTAAGTACTGTGTAAGCATTAAAAAAAAGGACACCGTAAAAACTGACAACTTTGTAATTTGTGCTTTACATGCCCTTCCACATATATAAGTACTATGCATATGCTTTATCATAATACACGATCATATAATCATTTATTAATTACCTGCCCAGGTGTACAAGCATGTACTTCCTGCCTATTGATATTTTAGGACACATTAAACAGTTCAATCCATATCAGATTCCAGTCTCTACGAATATTCACAGGGGTAATTGAAGTGATTGCTATAAGACATGTGTATTAGTTGTACAAACCACATTATGTCCAAAGATTTCGAGTCAACATGCTTGTCATAACCGATAACCAGAAGTTAATAAGATAGCCTCAATAAACCATCGACCCGCCCACAAACATGCCTCTCTCCTCGGCCCAAGAACCATGGGGATTTCTAGAAATGAATGATATGTGGCATTTGGTTCTTACTTCAGGGTCATCTCACCTAAAATTGCCCACTCTTTCGCCTTAAATAAGACATCTCAATGGACTATCAAATCCTCTTATGCTGACACATAACTGGTTTCATGAATTTGGTATTTTTTAATTCTGGGGGTTGCTGTGACTCAGCTATGGCCATCAGAGGCCTCAACACAGTCAAGCAACTTGTAGCTGAACTTAAATTTAATATTATTTACCAACATAATGAACTATAATCTTGGGAACATTCCACTGGACCTGAGGTCACACCCAGGACGTCCTCACACCCTGTCATCTTACCACTGTATGCCATGGTCACGCTCAGAAAGCCCCCACGTCCCCGTTGAGGTCTGGTCCCTGCAGACTGTCTGCCATGAGGACCCGGGGACACCCCCCTCCCAGCTGGGGGCATTGCTGTCCCCACAGTGGGGTCCCCTCGGTAATTGGAGGGTTGCTACCCGCACAGGAGTTGGGGCAGGTCAGCTCTGGGAGGTAGCTCCGCCCACTCTCTCACAGGATTGGTTGTTTCACAATCCATCACGACCCAGAGTGTTTGCCGAGGTGCCAGAGGCTCCAGGCCGCGAGACTGAGCGAGGAGGCTGGAGCTGCGGCTGGACCGCGCGGTGAGTACAGCCTGCCCCGCTGAGCTCAGAATCTCGAGTTGGGGCGGGGGTCGAGGGTGGTCCGCCCTCCCCTTAGGCCTCGGCTCCTCCTTCCTTCCTGGTACCCAGGGGCTGGAGGGCAGCAGGAGGGGCTGGAGGGCTGGGGCCCCCGGTGGAGGCGTCCTCTCGCAGACTCCGGTGTTTCCAAAGCCCGGGGAGGGTGGGGATGGGAAGGGTGAGGGTGGGAGCCCTGCTGGGTCAGAGCCGCTGAGCCCGCAGGAGCCCCTGGACTGAGGCCCACGTCTCCGGTGCTGCTAACCGAGTCTGTAGGTCAGGCAACTTGTTGGCTGAAGTCTCCTGTCCTGTCCTTATGTTGCGGGGACAGGGCCATAGGGCAGCTTGGTGTGGGTGAGCATCTGGGGAGGCCACTGAGCGTTTGGGGAGACCGGCGAGCATTTGGGAGGCCCTGTGAGAGTTCAGAAGGCCCCATGAGTATTTGAGGAGTTCGCTGAGCGTCCGGGGGAATTGGCGGGTGAGGAGGAGAAGGGAATGTCGGGTGGGGTTGCTGGCTGTGTGTAAGTCCATACGTTCCTTCACCTGAGAACTATTTCCTTAGTGTCTACTCTGTGCCAGTCACCGCCTGCAGATGCGCGTGGGGATGAAGGAGCCTTCCTGCATAGTCACAGGTGGGCGGCCAGGTGTCTCACATGGCCATCCAGGAGGGTCAGCGGGACTGGAACTTTAACTCATCTAGCAGCTGCTGAAGTTTTGTGAAAGCCTCTCCTCGTGCTCACCTGAATCCCATGCTGACTGAGAAGGCAAAGGAAGGAGTGGATCCAGCTGATGAAGTGCTGGGTGGGGAAGGCATCGGGGTGCGCAGGTGCACCCGGCTTACTCCCAGGGGTGCTGTCCCAGGGCTCGAGGCTGAGCTGCATCTGGGGAGTTGGGGTCACCTGGGAGGTTCTGGGTTTGCACTAGTGCTGAGCACACCTGAATCCATACTTGGAAACCGGAGAGCTGGGGTCTGCAGTTGAGGGAGAGGAGAGGTGACCCACACCTGTGCACCTGGAAGAAGGCGAGTGCCTGGCAAGTGCAGGACTGGTGTCCACGGGGATGGGACGATTTTCCTCCCACCATGGACAAACCCATGACCTCAGGAGGGGGCAAATGGGAGGATGAGGGACTTGTTACAAAGTGACACAGATTCTGATGAAACAGCAGTCTGGGGGATGTGGGACAGGAGAGGACATGATACTTGGTGCTCAGGTAACCTGAGTTACGGGGAGGGGCCTGGGGGGGGGACATGGGGACAGGAGTGGACAGGACACTTAGTGTCATGTGACTTGTGTTTGGGGAGAGGTCTCCTCTGTGATGGGGATGCAGACACATACCCACAGGTGTCCCCACGGTGGTGACACAGGCACACCAACATGCGCCCTACCTGATGGGGGACACACACCCACAGGTACCTCTACACCACCCACGCCTGGGCCCTGCAATAAGTGTTTTCCCTGCAGTCCCTTTAGGCCCCTGAAATAAAATCAAATCTGGGTTAGAAAGGAGACTTTTATTTCAAAAGTGAAATGTGAGGAGAAAGGGGGACCATTACAAGGGGATGAGAGTGTACTAATGGAGGAGGGGCTATTCCAACAGAAGGGGTACTCTTACTGTAGAGGAAGTACTATATCCATACAAGGGGCAATATTACTGTAAAGAGGTGACTAATATGATGGGGGAATATGACCATCAGTGGGGTCTATGATCATGTGGGGGGATGTTACTGTAAAGAGGGGACTTACAATAAAGGTGGACTACTACTGTAGCGGGGATACTCTTACTGTAGGGGGGGAGCTATGATAATGTGGGGAACTGTTATAATAGAGGAGGGAATGTGACAATAGAGGGAGGACTATTATAATAAAGGGGATGATTACAATAGAGGGAGACCATTCTGTAGAGGGGCCTATTACAATAGAGGCAGCACTATTTCTGTAGAGAGGGGACTCTTACCATAGAGGGGGAACTATTACAATAGTGGAGGACTATTCCTATTGAGAGGGGACTATTATAGTATAGGTGAGACTGTTACAATAGATGGAGGGCTATTGCTGTAGAGGGGGGACTCCTACTGTACAGAGGGGACTATTACAAAAGAAGGGGGACTATTACAGTAGAGGGGGACTATTACTCTAGAGGGAGGACTACTCTAGAGGGGGACTGTTACTATAGAGGGGGACTATGATGATAGAGGAGGATTATTACTCTATGGGGAGGGGTTGTTACCTTGGAGGTGGGCTATAACAATAGAGGAGGACTATTAATGTAAAGGGGGGACAGTTACCGTAGAGGGGGGATATAAAAATAGAGAAAGACTTGTTATAGAGCGGCGACTATGACAATAGGGATAACTCCTGAGAAGGTCTGCAAGCATTTGGATAGTTGGGGCAAAGGAAGTTTCTCCATGGAGAGGTGTTAACATAAGTATAAAGGCCCAGGTGTGGGGTTGGCTTGAAAAGTGGCCTGATGGCATGTGGATCAGAGGCCCTGATTCAGAAGCTGCTCTGAAGGGGGGCTTCTGTCCAGGCTGAGGACAGGATCGTGTGGGTAAGCAGCCCTTGTTCTTTCTGACTGATCCTCGGAGGGAGCCGGTCAGCTCCTGGCTGATGAGCCCAGGGAGAAAATGGGTCTGTGTGGCTGGTGAGGAAAGGGGGAATCCTGAGTCTCAGCTGAGTCTTTGTGGGGAAGGGTCTTTGTGGGAAGCCGTTTCCCACGTACAGAGGGTGAGGGGGTTTCTGGACCTTCAGGTCACCTTCAACAATGTTGAAAGGCAATGGCTGTGACAGGAGGCAGGGGACACTCAGACCCTGAGCTGTGACAGGAGTGAGGGGGCATTCCACAAACACAGGAGAGAAAACATTATTTATTCTGGAACCAGAATTGAAACCACAGTGGGATGCCCATCACAGGTGGCATCAGGGGTGGACCCGCTGAGAGGCTGCAGAGAAGAGTCTCACCCTCTATGCAGCTGAATGGAGATCACCTGCTCCATCCATGTTCCCAGAAAAAACAGTCCCTGATTTTTTCATGATGGGGGCGAGTTTGTGTTTGGAGCCAGGTGCCGCTGGAATCAGGTTCTCCTCTCTGGAGCTGGGAATCAGGGTTTTTTCCTCCATCACATTTCTGAGACACGCCCAGTTCTGCAGGAAACATTCTGAAATGTGATAGTTGTCAGAGGTGTGTCTGCCTTTAAAAGATGTGCACACACTTCAAAGAAACAGAGAAAGAATTCCCACATTTTCTAAAATAAATGTCCTAAGGAAAGGGAAGGGGGAAGTCTTCCTTTACTCTCGGAGAATTAAGCCATGAGGTTTGAATGTGCATTTGCTCTTACACTGCCCAGTGTGAGTCGCAGGTGGGCTGTGTAGAAACTGAGTTCTCCTGCCCACTTTGCAAATTCGTCTGCACTGTGGATGGATGTTTTCTGTTCTGTCTCAAGGTAGATGAGGCCCCAGGAATTATTTCACTCAGTCGAAAATTAAAATTGCAAAGCAATATGCTAGTAATGGAACAGTTACCACCAGCACCCCCACTTCTGGAACAGCTACCACTAATATTATTCACAGGCAAATCAGTCAGGTGTGTGCACCTGAGAATGCTGAGCAGATGCTGGCCTAGGGGAGGTACAAGATAGGTGCAGGGAAGGGGTGATCTTTCCACTTTCAAGTTGACGTTTTAGCTGGATTTTTCCTGGAGGAACACTGGATGCTGTAGAGATGTCTGTGTGCTTCTAAGGTACAGGGACAGTCTTAAAAGGTAGGGGCTCTAGTGACTGTACACAGGGGTGACGTTGGTTCATTCACTCAACAGACTTGTGTTTGGGGTCACAGAGCGTGTCGAGGGCCCACAGTGCAGGTGTCAGGTGAGCTCCTTGTTGGGAGTGACTCTGTAATTTCTCCGGGGGAGGGGCTTGGGTCCCTGTGGACGCCCTGTTGGGTCACTGCCCATTCCTTCCTTCTTTCCTTCATTCACTCCTTCCTTCACTCAGGCATGAGTGAGGCTGAGGTCTGTTGGGGTGACCCTTTCTCCTGTGGTGATGGTGCCCAGATGCAGATATCGTGGAGCAAGAGCATCCTTGTCTGGTTCTCACGTGAGGGTGCCCAGCTTCACCACAGTCATAATTGTGGACCTGTTGGTGGGACACACCATGTTCCTCCTCCTCCGTCTCACAAGAGCTCTGCCCACTGCCCTCATTGACATCTGAGTGTGCAAAACAGCCATATTTATCCAATTCAGCAAGCTGTGGAATTGAGGTGAAAGTCTGGAAAATCCATAACCCCTGGACACCTGGGTTTTGCGTGTGAGTCCAGACGATATTACAGGGTCTGCATTAATAGTGGTGAGTTTTGAGAATGTTGCCTTTATTCTGAATATAGTTTATTCAATGTAAGGTTGTAAGTTAACTTCTTCTAACACTAGCCATGGTTACCAATGGCTCACACCATTCCTAAAGATGCCAGTATGGCTTTCATGATGGATGGCAGCCAGCTCCAGTGCCCTCCCCGCTTCCAGGTCCAGTGCCTGGATGCCAGAAGTTAAACTGAGAAAGGGCAGACTAACAAGAGAAAAAAAAAAAGTTTGAATGGTGTGTGTACATGTGAGAGTTTAAAAAGAAATGTTACTCAAGGAGGCAGTGAGAATTGGGGACTTAAATACCATCAAGCGCTGGACAGAAGGGAGGGGTTTGGGGGGAGTAAGTTATGGGAAGGTGGTCAGGAAAGCACAGTGAACAAGGGTGTTTAGTGGGGTTTGTGATGCAGATTCAAGTTGGTGCCTTTTTTATTGATGAGAGTTGTTAAGCGGCCTCCTCTTCCAGGTATGGGAGGAGAGATTTCTACAAGTGGGCATTTTATTTATCAGTGTGACTTTCCTTTACATAAGGAATGCTTGTGCCCTGTTCTTAGAGCATTTCCTGAGTCTGCTGGTTCTCAGTGGCCTTCCAATCAGAATAATCCTTACGCCAAACAGGCACATTTTGGGTTGGTGAGTTCTGATTCCCTTCATTTGAAACCTAGTGGTTTTCCCTTAAAAGCAAATGGGGAATCCCCATAAGATCCCAGGAGTCACCTGAGCCCCTCGGTCTGGGATCATTCAGGCCTGGCCCAACTCGGTTGGGATCTAGGAGGGCATGGTTATTGTGGGCCCCAGTTCTGAGCACCTCACACCCTTTAACTCACAGAATCTACCCTACGACCCTATGAGATAGGCACTATTACCAATCCCATTTTACAGATGAGAAACTGAGGCATGGATGGTGGGGTAATGGTCCAAGGGTGGCTTGCTGGTGGTGGAGCTCAGGTGCAAACCCAGCTCTTCACCACCTCTCCACAGAGCATGGTGTCTGTGTCTCCAGGGCTGCCATAACAAACACCACAGACTGGGTGGTTAAACAACAGACATTTATTGTCTCATGGATTCCAGAGGCTGGAGCTCTGAGTTCAAGGTATCGGTAGGGTTGGTTTCTCCTTCGGCCTTCCTCTTTGGTGTGTAGACAGCTGTCTTCTCTTCCTGCTATGTCCTCTCTCAGAGAGAACCAGAGCCAAATGGTGATGAAAGCAGCAAAAACAAATTTAATTCAGGAGCTGTTGTGATGGGGGGAAAAGAAGCCTCTGTATGGAACCAGGCTTCACCCTGAATTCAGCGTGGGCAGGGGGAAACAGCCAATGAGCAGAAGGAGGGGGCCGCGATGGACACTTGCTAAGAGCAGACATCGGGGGTTAGTGGGGATTCTGGCTAAACCGATTTACCAGGATCCTTGCAATCAGACATCACCAGGGGGAGGTGGAGGATGAGGAAACAATCAGGTATCCAGGGTGACCAGGTACCAGGAGTGACTAGGTTTCTGGGGTGACCACATATCAAGGGAGGGTCTCTTTTCCTCTGCCCATCATGGGTTCTCTGGCTGGGGTCCCATACACAAGACGGGCCAACGACAGATCAACAAAAGAAAGGCACACACAAGTTCATTAGGATAATGTTAGTTCACAGACACATTCATGACGCCTCAGATATGCAGGGGGGCACCCGCTGATGGTCACCCCAATAGTGAACAGAACTCGGGCTTGTCACCCATCTGAGGCTGTGCAAAGGAAAGGGGTTGGGGCTTCTTTTGAGGGGAGTAAGTTATGGGAAGGCAGCCGGAAAACTATGGTGAGTATGAGTGTGCCTAGTGCATTTCTACATCCGCTTGTGATGGCCTTCAGGTTGGTTTTGGGTTTGGCTCCTGTGGCTGCAGAGTCCATGTCTGTGTGTCCTGGTGCAGCGCTCGTGGGTTTGTGTTTAACTGGGAGCGGCAGTGTGGGTCTGTGTGCAGGGACTTCGCTATCTGAGGCCAGATTGTTTCAGAAGTGGCTGCACCCCTGCCATGTACCAGGCTTTCCACTGCTTCACATCCTGCTGATATTTAATACTGTGTCTTTAATGTCTGCCATCCACCTCCAGAATGTTTTTCAACTTGCAAAACTGAAACTGTCCCCATTAAACACTCACTCTCCATTCCCCCTCCCTCAGCCCCTGCCCCCCCCCCCCCACTTTCTGTCTCTATGGCTCTGACTGCTCGAGGGCCTTGTATGAGCGGATCAAACATTATTCTTTTGTGTCTGGCTTCTGTCACTGAGCATAATGCCCTCACGTCTCATCCATGCTGCAGCCTGTGTAGAACCGCCTTCCTTTTTAGGCTGAATAACATTCCACTGTGTGGATGGACCATGTTTTGCTTCTCCATTCATCCCTCAACAGACACATGTAATAGCTACATTAATTTCTCATGTCTTATAATATTTGTGGAATAACTTCAGAAAGTCCTATGAGTCAAAAGTCATTTACCATTAACTTTTTTCTTAAACTTTTTATTTTGAAAAACATCAAAGCTAAGAAAAAAGAATATATATGCGCTCTGCTTGTGTTCAGGAATTAACTTCACAGTATTCACTCGATGCCCTGTGTGTGCTGTGTGTGCGCACACATTTGCTGTGCGTGTGCACGGGTATGTGTAGGTGCATGTGTGCATTGCACACGTGCATGTTAGGGTGCGCATGGGCATGTGTGTTCATATGCTAGTGTGTGCATGTATTTATGCTGTGCACGTGCGTATGTTAGTGTGTGCTGTGCACGCCTGTGTGCACACCTGTGTTTACCGGAACCACCGGCAAGTTGGCTGCAGACTGGATTGGGCCCCAGCTCTGTCAGCACGCACCTGCTCAAACAATCCTGCGTAGCCATGTAAAGGTCACAGATCTCAGGCATGTAAATCAATGGATGGAGCAGGATGTCCTAACACACAGTCTGTCTTCCGATCACTGAACTATCTCAGTAATGTCCTTCATACCTTCTTTAAGCCCCAGTCAAGGTCCAGCTTAGGCCCCTGTTACATTCAGTCATCTGCCCTGGGTCCCCTAAAAGCTAGATCTCGGTTGGAGAGCCTGACCAGGGCTGGAGGGCACCTTTCCTGCTGGCCTGGCCTCCAGGCCCTGAACTTAGCTCCTGTGTTCCCAACGCTCAGCAAGGCTCTGACTCGGATGGGGCCACCACTTCTTTCCTCAGAGAGGCCTATCACCCTTTCAAGGGAGTTCATTCTCCCCAAACTCAGCGTCAGGAGTGGGGGGGGTGTTGACAGCGCCCACTGGGTCTCCTTTATGTGAGATCCTAGGCTTTTGAAAGAGCAGGCACCATGCACATGGGGGTTGGGGGGGGGGTGGGATGTGGGCAAACGGGTGGAGACAGGTTGGTGCTCAAGGAGCTCGACCTCTGGGTTCTCCGCTCAGATGGCTTCTGTGCCTCAACCTCTCCCCGTGTCCTCCCCTCAAAGACTGCATGGTGCCCATTCCGGATGTCAGCCCGGGTGCTCGAAGTCACCTGGCTGGGTGCTGTAGGAGTGTCAGTTCCCTGCACACGCTGCTGGGAAGCAGGACCTGAGTGCAGTGCTCTTGGCTGCCCTGAGCACACTCCCCGGAATTGGCCCGCAGGAGGGACTGTCGCACCTGGGCTTCCAGTGCGGACACCTCTCGTCTGTCCTTGCAGAAGCCTGGGCTGCACTACAAGAAGCTCCTGGCTCAGCCCTGGATCCTGACCATCACGTGGCCAGAGAAATTGGTAATGTTTTAGTTTTGCATGCTGAAAGGTTTAATGACAGATTTTGTTCAGTTTCCTGATTTGGGTGAAGTGTGGCACCTGATGTTGATTTATTCTCCAAGAAATGTACATCCTAGTTCCTGCACAATGGTGAGCCCCCTGTCTCATCCAGAGATGAGAGACCCCACGTGGGTGACCTGTGCCTCCTAGGAGAGCAGCCCTAGGCAGTTTAAACCTGGCCAAGTTCTATCTACACGGTAGATTAGATCTCTCCATGCCCTGTCTACACTGAGTACGTTTAGACCTGACCATGTGCTGTCCACAGTGAGAACATTTAGACCTGACTGTGTTCTGTGTACATTAGAACCTGGAGACCTGGGTAGAGACGTGGCCTCAATCTTGGGAGCTTCAGCGGGGAACGTGGGGTCCTGGGTAGAGACCCAGCCTGGACTCAATACTGGGAAGCTCTGTGCCTGCATCTGAATGTCAGTGCTCAGATGTCTGTGGTCTAGAGCTGAGATGGGCTTGTCTGGGTAACAGCCTCTGCTCTCACTGTGTTTACATGGCTCTCACCGGGGTCAGTGCTGTGTTAGGGGCCTTAGTCCTTACCCCTGTGAGATCCACCTTCCCTGGGGCTCGTGTAGACTCCTCAGGTGGGATACCTGGTAATTATTCCAATTCACCAGCACACACAGGCTAGTAGGGAGGCAGGTTTACCTGTGAATTGATTGCTGGGCACATGGATCTGGGCTTAAGGCAGCAGATGAGATTGCTGCTGTGATCTCCTTCTGGTCGACCATCCCTACTCAGCAGAGTGGACCTGCCCCTTCTCTTTCAACCCTGCTGTCCCATGAGTTTTCTCAACACCTCAGTGAGAAAGGGAAAGGCTGAGCCTGCCATAACCAAGGTGGTGTGTTCAACTTTAGCATGAAAGTTTTAAAAACAATTAAAATAGCATAGGACCAAAGTTAGAACAGGAGGGGACTGACTTCTCTGGGACAAGTGTTGGGAGAGGCAATGGACCCTACACTTCTTTCTACAGTCCTAGGAGGTGCCAGGGACCCGGCTTGTTCACACATTGGGATAGCAAGAAGCTCTTCCACTTGCTAAAAAAGCAACTGTGTTGGTGCTGGTAAACTCAGGGCTCCTGCCTTGGGCATGAGGTCCACACATCTGAGATTGGTCAGGAATAGCCTGTGTGTCCTCAGAAGGCACACAGATCTCATTCCTGTCCCTGGGAGGTGGGAGCCCAGGTGTCATGCCCCATATTCACATTAATCACCAACCCATGAAGAACAAATTTGCTAATTTCCCAGTCTCTTCTCTCTACAAAAAGTAGAGAAATTCTTACTCAATAAAACAGTGGGAGTCTCAAGGATTATTCTATACCATGATACCACAGTTGGGGGCTTTCCAGAGACCATAGGGTATGAGACAGGGATGCACATATCTCCCCAACCATATGGCCTCAATGTGAAACTGCCTGTTAGGAGTCCCAGATGCTTCCATACCTTTGATTCTCAATGAGTATGAATGTCAAACTTTGTTACAACCAGAAGGTCAAAGGATTGCATGGCCCCACTCTGTGTGTGGTTGTCATGACCAGGGCCACACTCAATGTTTGGAGGGTTATTACCTCTCTTGGCAGGCTAAGAGGTAGTGAGGGAGGAGGCATTTGTCTCAACCACATGGATTTTGAGAACTGAAACATTCCAAGGAACTGTCTAGGTTGCCCAGGTAGCTGTTCAATTACCCAGCAGCACAATCAGCTCAGTAATTGGTCACAGGGGCTTGAGGGGCCAATGCTGACTTGAGCTGGAGGACCATGGATGTCTGCCTGGATGCTCAGAGGCTAAGAGCTGTTCTGAGAGCTGACTGTTTCTGCACCCGTGCAGATGGAACAAAGGATCCATCCAGTCCCAGGAGGGCCCCACCAGCCCTCAAGAAGGTAGCACCTAGGGGCCAGCAGCTTGATGCACCCAGTCCTGTATAAATCCACACATGTCTACTGAGTACCCTGCATGTCAGGGCTGTGCTGGACTGTGGCTGCTCAGACAGAGCGAGGCCAGCATCACCCTTCCCAGGTGGGAGGGTGGAGGGAAACCCTGTGTGACCTCTGAGACCCTAAGTACCCCTGACTGAGGTTGCGTTCAATTTGAATCAGTGAGTGACCAGAGCAGACATTACATTCATCTTCTATCAGAGCCCAGGGCTGGAGGTGCAGAAAAACACTAGCCTAGCTTAACATTGATCCTAATCCTGACAATGATCCTAACCCTAAACTCGGACCCTGACCCTAAACCCTGACCTAACCTTAAGCCTAGCCCATACCCTAAACCTAGCCCATACTCCTACCCATATGCTACCAGTATCCTAATCTAACCCGCACCCTAACACCCTGAGACCAAAACCATAAACCTTAAAACCATAAACATGACCAAAACCATAAACCATAAAATGTATTCATTAACCATATGTCATAACCATAAACCATTACTGCAACCATAAACCACAGTAACCCTCCAAACCACTACCACCAAGCCAAATCTAATCAAATCATACAAAGACATCCTAAAACAAAACTACATCAGTATACCTTATAAATAGGAATGTAAGAATCCTCCACAAAATAAGAGCAACATGAAACCAACAGAATACTAAACAGATGGTACCATAAGTGTTTCTACATCAGAAATTTCAGGTGGTTCAACATATTAAAATAAGCAATGCATTAAACCACAATAAAGATGTGAAGTAAAAACACAAGATCATATCAATTATTGCAGAAAAAGCTATAATCAAAACTCAGTGCCACTGCATGATACAAACACTCAAGAAAGTAGGAATAACAACCTAAATGTCCATCGACAGAGAAATGGATAAAGAAGATGCAGTACATATATACAATGGAATATTACTCAGCTGTTAAAAAGAATGAAATAATGCCATTTGCAGCAACGTGGATGAACCTAGAGATTGTCATACTGAGTGAAGTAAGTCAGACAGAGGACAAATCCTATGATATTGCTTATATGTGGAATCCAAAAATAACAAAACAAAACGGTACAAATGAACTTATTTTCAAAACAAAAATAGAGTCACAGATGTATCGATATATAGAAAACAATCTCCTAGTTACCAGGGGGAAAAAGGGAGAAAGATAAGTTGGGAGATTAGCATTGCCATATATATACTACTACTAAGAAAAAAAAAATCAAATGGTACACTTTAAATACATGCAGTTTATTGTATGTCAATCATATCTCAATAAAAGTCCTTAAAAATAAATGTCTTATAGCCACAGCATAAAAACAAAAAAGTAGTAATAAAAGAGGATTTGTTCAATATGGAAAAGAGTAGTACACAAAGCCGCAGCAAACAACATACTCAATGTTAAAGCCTGAAAGATTTACTCCTGAAATCAGGAACAAGGCCAGGAAGCTGGCCTTCACTGCCGTTACTCAACAGTGTACTAGAAATTCTAACCAGAGTCTTGAGGAATGAAATAAAAGGTATCCATGTGTGAAAGGAAAAATTAAAACTGTCTATTCACAGAACACAGACCATATCATATTATATATAAAACTTCCTATATCAACAAAAAATTGAGTTAGTCAACTAATTCAGCAAAATTATAGGACAAAATATAAATTCACAAAAATCTACCTTACATGTATACACTAGCAATAAATAATCTGAAAAAGAATTTATGAAAACAATTCCATTTTAAATAATGTAAACAACATTTAGGGATATATTTAATCAAGATACGACTTGTTTTTATGTATGTAAAACTGTACGTTTGAAATTATTGGAAAGTAAATTACTTTTCAAAACACCATGTCAAAAAAACAAAAAAAACACACCATGTCAGTACCATGACAGAAAAGCAGATAACATCAAACTTCCATATACAGGCCAAGCCTTAGCCAGATCCAGTTCACCCAAAGTCCACATGGAATTTACAGGCACTGTGGGAAGATTATATTAGGGGCCACTATGTCTTCTGTGTTGTGGATGATCTGGATGCGATAGAAACAGTGGGATTTTCGAGTTCCAATTTTCTACATCATCACACCAAAAAACGATTAGAATACATGAATTCAATAAAGTTACAAAATCAATACACAGAAATCAATTGCATTTCTAAACACTAATAATTAACCATCAGAAAGAGAAAGAAAACAACCGTATTACAATTGCATCAAAACGAACAAAATACCTAGGAATAAATTTAACCAAGGACTTGAAAAAGACCTACACACTGAATACTTTAAGACATTGATGAAGAAATTGAAAAAGACAAATAAATGGAAAGATAGCCCCTTCTCACAGAATGGAAGAATTAATATTGTTTAAAATTTCCACCCTAGGGACTTCCCTGGTGGCGCAGTGGTTTAGAATCTGCCTGCTAGTGCAGCGGACACGGGTTCGATCCCTGGGCTGGGAGGATCCACATGCCTGGGAACAACTAAGCCCCTGCACCCCAGCTACTGAGCCTGCGCTCTAGAGCCCCGAGCTCTGCAACAAGAGAAGCCCTCACTCTCCACAACTAGAGAAAGCCCACTCAGAACAACGAAGACCCAAGGCAGCCAGGAAGTAAACTTTAAAAAAATTTCCATTCTACCCAAAGCAACGTACACAGTGAATGCCATCTCTACGAAATTTCCAAAGTTCTTTTTCACAGAAAAAAAAAAACCAAAAACAAAAACCAAAAGCATCCTAACAATTGTGTGGAACAATAAAGGACCCCAAATAGCTGAAGTGACCCTGAGAAAGAACAGGCTGCAGGCATCCTGCTCCCTGACTTCACACTATATTGAGAAGCTACGGTGGCCAAAAAAGCATGGAATTGGCATAAAGATAGGCGCAGGGAGCAGAGAACCAGAACAGAGCCCAGAATTAAACCCACACAGGTGGGGTCAGGTAATTTACACCAAAGGGGCCAAGGACACACCAAAGGGGAGGACAGTCCCCCCAAGAAACAGTGCTGGGAAAAACGGACACCACATAACTCATGCCGGTTTCATTGCACACGAACTGACTAAAACCCCAGTTTTCCACATCAAGCCCTCCCTGGGTCGTCTGAAGACGGACACCCCTCCCTCAGCAGTCAGCCACGCACAGGAAGCTTCTCACGTCTCACCTTTTCCTCCTGGCATCTCCCGGGTCGTCAGGAAACCCAGCTCCTGTCAGCACGGACACAGCCCCGTGTTGTCCTGAAGCCCAAGTCCCGGTGAGTCCGAAGGAGACCCAGCTCTTGTCAGCAGAGACGCTGACTCTGGCGTCCCAGCGCAAGCTCGGATGGTGCGTGAGGAGACAACTCCTCTCAGCTGCGCTCAGAGCCAAGCCGGAGGAACGCGCATGCGCTGTAGGTCAAAGAGGCGGGCAATGTGGGTCAGCGAGACAGGCTCGGCCCCCTGTGGTCAGTGCGGGAAGTGCAGGCCGCACCTGACTCACAGTTCACTGGAGACAGCGCCCCCCGCTGGCAGAACCGCTGAATCCATTAAACTGGAAATTTAAACGGAGATGCAGACAATATCCCAAAACTTTTCTAAAAATAGTTAAGGAACAATTAGTTGGAAAACATATGGGATGAAATGCATACAGATGCAAACTTCACAAATTACACCAAAGTCTCTCAAAATTATTCATAGACAAACTTAAAATGCAAAACTATTCAAAATTGTAGAAGAAAACATAGAAGAAAATCAACAACAGCTTGGGTTTGGCCATGTAGATCATGAGCTTTGAGTTTTAACACACAACACAAAAAGGCAATCCACAAGGAAAAACAAGGACTACTGTCATCTCAAAGCTAACTCATGCCTCAGGAGTCACAACAGAAGATTCCCAGCATGAACTGATTTGCAGGAGGCAGCATGCCTGCAGCCCTTAGCCATCAGGCTTAAGCCTCCGGGTGGTGCACCTGTCATAGGAGAGATTTATTTCCTGCTTTCAAGGAGACAGAGAGGAGGTAGAAAGTGTCTCTCTTGCATGGGTCTTTTCTTAAGTAACATTAATTCAAAAGAATTAATATGTCATTAGGCATATTTAGAACTGACCTGCCCTGGGCCCTAACAATACATACATACATACATACATACATACATACATACATACATACATACAAGAAAGAGACAGAGAGAGAGGTACTGAGAGACAGAGAAAGAGAGTGAACACAAGAGATAGGGCTTGAGTAGAAGTCACAGACTTTTCATAAATCAGTCTACATGTTAGAACCCAGACACAGTGTCCATCCACCCTGGAGGGGTGGGGATTACACAAGGATGTTTGACCAGGAGCCACCACAGGGGCCGAGATGAGACACTTGGATCTGAATCTAAACATAACAGGAGAATCTGGAAGGTTGTATGCCACAGGGGACAATGTCTGAATTTTATTTAAAATTTCAAGTCTTCTATGGTGGGGGGGATGGGAAACAGGCAGGAGGGAGAGTGACTTTCTCTAGCTTCCAGAGTGGACCCAGGCCTGTTTCAGTTGTATTCTGTGCTACACCAGCCCTTTCTGTAATCCTTCCTTTGCGAAGGCTACGCATGGGCTACATGTGATAGCAGCCACTGTAGGTGTTTATAGGTCTGTACATCTGATGGCCTCCCTAGGAAGTAGATGCTAGAATGATCTCTACTGTGCAGATGGGAGATTGGGGAGTCCCTAAGAGGCAGGTGGCTTGTCCAGGGTCACATCACTGGGGAAGAGGAGGAACTGAGTCTGAAACCAGCTGTGTCCTCAGAGCTGGCATCCTGGCTGCACCCTGGCCTCCCTGGGGCTGTGGGGTGGGCTGTGTTGGTGTCACTGTGCATGGACATGCCATGGGGTGGGGGCTGAGGCCAGAGGTGCCCTTGGGGAGCTTTGTGTAGGAAGAAGCATGGGTGAAGAAACCCTAGGAAGTGACCTCACTTCCCTGGCAACAGAGCCTAACAGAACTTGGACCTGGATAACCAGGCACCCACATTCTAGAGAAGCCCCCTACCTAGTTCACTTAGTTGGAGATGTTCAAATGGACATATTGTGCTGTGTCCCAATATCCTGAGGCTGTTGTCTCAGGAAAGCCCGCAGTGAGAACCTTTACTGATGCTGCAGATGTTGGGTCAGGTCTCAGACTCAAAGGCAACACAGGGAGTCCCAGGGCAGGCCAGGCCAGGCCAGACCAGGCCACCACTCTGATCCCACCCAGGTAGCCCTATGTCCCTTCCCTGTAGGTGTGGAGGTTGGGGATTTATGTGGGGTGGGTCTCCCTCAAGCAAGAGCAGGCAGGATGGGGGGTCAGAAGCCTGGTGGGCCGGTCATGTCCACACCCCAGGTTAAAGCTGGCTGGGTGGGATGTGGAGAGCTGGGGAAATGCCCATCTGCCCAAGGTTTATCCCAAGCCCTCCAGATGTATCTCTTTCCTCCTGGGTCGATATCTGAGCAGACACAGGTCTGTGCCTGATCAGAGAGCAGAGGTCAGGTGGGCAGAAGAAGCAGTGATAATGGCTGGGCTGGGCTCTGGTACCTCTGGGCCGGGCCGGCTGCTGGTCACTGTCATTGCAGAGCCTTACACCAGAGACTGGTGAGGAGCTGGTTGACGGGGACTCCCAATCCATCTCCCCGAGTGAGGGGCCGGTGTGCCACACTGCTGAGGGCCCGCGCAGGCTCCTGTTGAGTGTGGCCACAGAAGGTTCTCCAGAACCAAGGCCCACAGATAAAGGCCTCCTGCCCAGACACCACCCAGGCCACTGCCCTAGGTCCTATCCCTGGCTTACGTGCAGCTCAGCATATCCAGCTCCAACCTAGAGCACCATGCCAACCTTCCCAAATCAGCTAGAGGACTTGGAGCCTCTCACCGAGGCAGAGCCCAAAGGAGAAAGCCAGGGGTGGGGGCATGCTGAGTGTGCAGGGAGCAGTGTGTGCTGGGCCACACAGGGAGGAGTCCCTAGAGGCTGGTGTTGGGCCAGGAGCAAAGACTGGCCTCAGACCACCCATCTGGTGGACCACAGTCAGAGAAGAGGTCCTGTTGTGAGTTCCTGGGCTGGGACTTCTCTGGAAGACTCTGGGAAGATTTCTGTCCTTGGAAAGGTACGTGGAAAGGCAGGCCTGTGGGTAAACTTTTCTTTTCTCACAGATCCAGCAGGAACCCCAGAGCCAGATGAGGATCCACCACCTGGGCAGGGAGAACCTGCACATGCTTTGCAGGAGTCCCAGATCCAGATGTTAATTTACCACCCCTGCAGGGAGAACCTGCAGGAGACCCAGAGCCATTCCCGAAATCACCAGCCCCATGGGCAGAGCCAGCTCTGCAACCACCATCACTCTCAACTCCCGATCTACACCATCAACCCGCTCCCCACCTGAAATTTACTTTCCTTCCCCTACTATTGTTTGTGTTTGGATGTTTTGTAATTTTATTTTTTTCTTTCACATTATTTATGCCATCCTATACTTTATGTTTTAAATGTAAAATAATAAATTTAAACTTTTTCAATTTAAAATTTTGCAATTCAGGACCATTAAGTACATTCACAATACTGTGCAACCATCACCACTGTCTGGTTCCAGGCTGTTTCATTCCCCTCAAATAAAATCCTGTATCCAAAGCATGCATTCCCCATTCTTCCCTCCCCCAGTCTCTCACAACCCCTCATCCTTTTTCTTTCTCTGTTTCTTTACCTATTCTGGATGTTTCCTATAAATGAAACCATACAAAAGATGGCTTTTTGTGTCTGCCCACATATTTTAAGAGGGGACTGGTGAATTTTTGTCTTTGTTTTTACTTGAAATAGCATTTTTGTTATTTGAAAGGGAAATCTAGGTAGATTAAAGATGAGATGTACACAATTTCAGTAAATATGTGCATAATTTCGGGGCAGATACTGTTGTTCTAAGTGTGACACCAGAGCCAGAAGACAGAAGGGAAACTCTTAGCTCTTCTTGTGGCAAAAATCAACCAACCAACCAACCAACCAAGAAAGACAGCTGGAAAGATAAACCACAAACTGGAAAAGCATTCCCCATGATCCAAGGTCAGAGAAAGGTTGAACATCCCTGGGTCCAAAAACCTCTCAAAAATCAATGTTCTAAAAATAAACACGTAATTCCAATGAGAGGCAATGCATATAGCCAGTGTATATAAGAGATGCTCAACCACTCAGGTGAGGACACACACAAACATCAACACTATGGAGACAGCACTGGTCACCATCACACTGGCAGGTTTTTAGTCTGGTGACAACCAGCCCTGGTGACAATGTGAGGAAGCAGAGGTGCCAGCAGGTCCCCTAGAGGGAAGAGGGAACGGACAGTCCTCTCTGGGAGAACAGAATGCAAGACTCATTAAAGTTCCACAGGTGCTTCCCTTTGCTAGCAGTGCTGATCCTTAGAGCTGATCCCACTAAAATTCTTGCACAACTTTTCAAAGATGTCTTTTCAAGGGTATTCATCACAGCACTGGTTGAAATAGGGAACTGGAGGCAACATCAGTGTTCATGGAGAGGGGATGGGATCTATCAGTTCTGGTCCACATGGATGGATGAATGCTGTGCATCTGGGAAGGTGAGTGCAGGGTCTCTACCTGATGACAGTGGAGACGGGGGAGATTTCAGGGTTCTCTATGTGGGACACACGCGGACCAACTGTCTGCATCCAGGATCCCATCTGTAAGACTACATACATGTAAGATCAACATAGATGTAAATGAATCTGTTTGTGTAAGAGTGAGAGAGACAGAGATAGAGATAGGCACCAAACCATTCATGACGGTCACCTCTGGGGGTGGGATTTGCAAATATTTCTCCTTAGGTGATATTTCAGTTTCTTATAATGTGTGTGTTTTACCTTTATAATTCTAAATAGATTAAAATCATACGTGCTCCATTCATCACTCATCTATGGAGTAAATTAAATTATTTCATTTTTATTTTTAAAAGATTTACTGCAAGGATAAATACTAATGAGAGTGAAATAATGAATTCTAAAGGAATTAAGAATCAGGTAAAGGACAAAATGTTTTGGTGACTCAGTTCCAGGACAGCTAGATGGCAGGACATGGCAGGGTGGGGGCAAGTTTCTCCAAGAGGTTGTGGGTGTTCTGAATCAGCATCCACTGGAGGTGAGGAAGGAGGTAAAAGACTTGTACACTGAAAACTACAATAGCTTTTGAACGAAACTAAGAAAGACCTAAATTATGGAAAATAATCCCATATTCATGGATCAGTAGGCTCAGTTCTATTAAGATGATAATACTCCACAGATAAACCAAAAGACTCAAAGAATCCCTACCAAATTCCCAGCTGGTGTTTTGCAGAAATTGACAACCAATCTAACATTCATGTGGAAAATGTAACAGACTTAGAATAGATCAAGGAATCTTGAAAAAGAACAAAGTTGGAGGTATGGGGATCCAGGCAGAGCCCCATGGTTGGCATAAAAACAATTTAAGCCAAAGATACTTGAGATTCTACAAAAGCAGAAAAAAGCCTTCTTGGAGCTCCCCTTAACTGAATAAAAACTGAAACTTCTGAGAATGACCACAGCCATAAATTCCCTCTTCAGGGTGGCTTCTATTTTCAGAAGAGAGACCAAAAGTCAACCTACCATAAATCCTTCTGCACAGTGTTTTATGACCCTGAAGAAGATGCAAAGATCACTCATTTCTGTACAGACAAACATTATCACAAACTTTCTCACTGTTTTGCAAAATACCCATTTGTCTTTCCTGGAGAAATCCATCTGTTCTTCCCATAGAAGCCAATTTCACCCTCTCTGTTTCCCCTATTAAGTTAGGTTTATAAGCCTTTAAACTTCCAGCGTTTAACATGTTAGTTGCATTTTTGGTTGGCTTCTGTGTTCATGAAAGTAAACCTTCTCTCCTGTTAACCTGTCTTCTGTAAGTTTTATTTACAAACCCCAGCCACTAATCCTGAGAAGGTAGAGGAAAATTTTCTGCTTCTTCACAGTTTTGGTGAAAACAAAGGGAAGCCTGGGACATACCACTCACTCTGGAGGCTGTGATGGGACCTCAGGATGCTGGAAAGAACTAAGAAAAGGTAAAAATTCTGACCAAGTCAGCCTCCCAGATATCTGCTTTAGGTGGGTCAACTGAGGGCAGTAACAGTCTCTCCTTGTCTTCTCCTTTCCAAGTTTACACTGGCAGGAGGAAACATTTGGAGGAACTACTTCTCTGGGTGTTGTGATTGTGTGTGACCCTCAGTTTTGGGGTACTCTCAGTATCCTTTCCCTCCAGGTACAGCGTTGCTTTCCCTTTTGCCCTATTTGGTGTCCTGGGAGCTTGGCTTGGATCTAGTGAGAACGTTCTCTCTGTGGCTTTCCTCCTGCCAGGATCATCGCTTGTACACCCTGCATCTGCAGACAGCCAGCTGTCACATTTGGGTCCTCAGCTTTGTACTGGCTGTCCAGAAATGTGGGTTGCATCCCGCTTGAGGCTGATGTTCTACCTCTGGAGGCTGCCAGCTCTCAGGGGTCCATCTAGTCTTTATTTCTTTTGGCCGTCTTTGGGAGTGACTCACTAGACCATTACCCTCTTTAGTGACATCTTTTTGTCCACGGTTAAGCAGTAAAATGGCTTATTGGGTTTGCGTCATGTTTGGAAAAGGTATACATTTGGAGACTCCCTGGGAGGAAAACAAGAGTTGCCAGGAGAATATGCTGATTGTTTTAGCCAAATACCTGATAAGATGATATTTGCAAGGATTTTTTTTTTAAGGTTCTCACCCTAAAACAAATATCCTATTGAAACCTCTCGGATGATCAAATAAAAGAAAGACGAAGAAGGATCATGGCAAGCCTAAGAGCGCTTCCTTAACAAAAGAACAGAAATCAGATTTAGAGCAAAAACTAAAATCCATGTACACCATCAACCCTCCCGCTCATATTACACTATGCTCATGCCAATTTCCAGATAGTCCCCTGGAGAAGATCCTCACCAAGTTCACAAATGGCCACATACGCTGCCAGGATCTCTTGCTAATTTTCAAAACTTGGCCCAAATGGAGGCTGATGTGCAGGGCCTGAGAGGAGCTATTTGTGAGGCCTCCTCTGCTATGACCAACTGGGCTAAAATGGACTACGCACTCTGAGGGAGAGAGAGCATGCCGGGCCTTTGTGGGGGGATGTATGAAAACATCCCAAAGGCACACAGCTCTGAGTCTGCACACAGGGATCTTCTGATTTACATCTCAGTTGGAAATCTTTTCCTTGATATAAAGAAGCAAATTCAGGATAAAGAAGCTGAATGGGCAGGTCAGCCTCTTGATGTTATCATTGAGTAGCATATGTAATTCTTTGAAGAATTAAAAACAGCCATCCTTGCTTTACTAATCTCATCTATACAAAAATAGAAATGTGGCTCTAGGAGTAATTCAACGCCCACCCATCCATCTTACCAATATCAAAGTCTCTACTTTCTTCTCATGTCAGGTCATTAGAAAAAGAACTGTCCTACACTCAAGAAAGAAGAAAAACCCCCTAAATAGTAATTGCCCTACACCTCTGATAATAAGAAATATGCCCCCAGGATTCCTTCTTTAAAATGCTTACATCCTTCCTCAAGCCCTTCTACCGGCAAGAGCTGTGTTATCCAAATCCTGAGAACCAAGTCTTTAAATGTGAACATCCAAGGGAATAACTCTAACTCGAGGGTGCCTTGTTTTTAATTGTGCTTCTTGCTTCCTGTCATAAAGTATGAGACATTTATTTCTTCACCTGATAGGAGCAATTAACACTCCCCTCCCCCCAAAGTGCAATGCTTTCTTCCTTCGCATGCCCAACCATTGAAAAGTAACCTAGTTCACTAAAGTCACTACCTGAGACAGAAAAGGAAAAGGCTAATTGTAGATAAACTGGATATTTTATCCACTCAGATTGACTTTAAAAAACACCAAGATGGCCACATGGTATTTCCAGAAGTTCCTTTGTTACAGAATTTAGTCCCCAGCCTCCATAAGATTACACATCAGGGAAAATCCAAATCTTAGAAGTCTTTTCCACAAACATTAGTAAAAAGCTTTAGTTTTCACTAAGGAAGTAATCTTTCTTGTTTCATCTGCCAGAAACACAATTTGGAGCCTATTATTTTATATAAACAGATGATTTTATATTACTCAGTTTTACTGACTCATAGCTAAAATTTTGCAAAAAAAAAGATATCTATTTGCATTTGTCTATATGATTATATATGACTTTTATTACAGTGGGGGGGGGGTTCCTCAGTCAAGAACCTAGGAGGGTAGAGGAAAAATTATTTTTCCTCCCATACACATGCTTTGGAATACTATTCAGAAACAGGAAGAAATAAACCATCAATCCATGCAAAAAATATGGATGACTCTTACATGCGTATTGCTAAGTGAAAGAATTCAGTCTGAGGAGGCCACACACTGTATGACTCCATTTATATGACATTCTGGAACAGCTAAAACAGAGGTGGTAAACAGGTTATGGAGTGGGGGTGAAATACTACATATGATACTTTAGTGATGGATACCTGCCACTATGCATGAGTCTTTTCAATGGATTTTTACAACCCAATAAGTAAATCATAATATATTTAAATTTAGTTTTTTTTATGATATGGCAGTGTCACAGGATGGAATCAAGAATATGACAAAGAATCTAACTGATTTAGAAATGTATGAAAAAAACCACTGTTGGTGGTAGGGCAAAAGGTACTGACCTAAATAACTATGGAAAAGAAAGGAATCTGTAGATCAAAGGCAAAATGTACCCTACACAAATATAGAACTCTATAAGTCCTTTCCCATGGGGGTATTAGCTAACAATACTGAAACTACTATATCTGTAATCTGGAATGGAACAAGAAATGAATTCAATAAACCACAAAAAGCCAGGTTTCTTATCACTGGAGTGGAAAGTTACAGATAAGCAAAGGCAGAAGTTTCCAATATCCATGTAATAATGGATAGATTAGATTTCCTCAATTTTAAACACTTTTGTGCATCAAAAGATGCTATCCAGAAAGTGAAAACACAGCTCACAGAATAGAAGTATTTCACATGATATATCTGACAACAGTCTGTTCTTCAGAATATATCAAGAACTTTCACAAATCAACAAAAAGAAAACTCAATTTTAAAATGGAAAAGAACTTGAACAGACTCATCTCCAGACAAGAAAGACAAATGTCAACAAGCACATAAAATATGTCAAACATCAATAGTCAAGGTGAAAATGCAAATTAATACCATAATGTGATCCCCCTTCCCAAACACTATAACGGTTAAAATCAAGAAAACTGAAAGTATCAAACATGGCAACAATGTAAAGAAATCAGAACCCTTCAACATTGCTTGTGGAAATGGAAAATGCTGCAGCATGTGTGTACAATAGTTTGGCATTTCCTCAAAAAGATTAAAAAAATACAATTACCATATGTTTCAACAAACCCACTCCTAGATATAGACCCTAAAGAATTGAAAACAGGTGTTCAAACAAAAACTTGTACACTAATATTCATAGCAGCACTGTTCACAATAGCCAAAACGTAGAAATGACTGAAATGTCCTTCAAAGGGTGAATGCATAAAGATGAACTTCCCTAGTGGTCCAGTGGTTAAGACTCCATGCTTCCAATGCAGGGGGTGCCGGTTCAATCCCTGGTTGGAGAACTAAGATCACACATGCCAAGGGGTGCAGCCAAAAAATGAAAAAAAAAAAAAAAAAAAGGTGGGGGGGTATATCCATAAACTATCCTATTATTCTGCCATATAAAGGAATAAAGTAAAATGGTGCAGCCACCGTGAAAGATAATACGGCAGTTCCTCAAACACTTAAACAGCTAGTGTATGCTCTGTCAATTTCATCCGGGCATATAACCGAAATATTTGAAAGGAGGAAGTGGGACAGGTATTTGTACACAACCATATCCATGGCAGCATATTCAAAGAGCCAAAAGGTGGAAGCAACCCAAGTATCCACTGACGGATGAACACATAAACAAAGTGTGGTATATACACAGTGGGATATGATTCAACCTTTAAAACTAAGGTAATTCTCACACATGCTACATGTGGATCAACCTTGAAGTCATTATGCTAAGTGAAATAAGTTGGTCACAGAAGGGCAAGTATTATACAATTCCACTCATATAAGGTATCCAGAGATGTCAGATTCAGAGACAAAAAGAATGTGGTTGTCAGGGGCTGAGGGCAGTTAGCTAGTTAATGGATACTTGGGGAGAATGAAAAAGTTCTAGAGATGGATGGTGAGAATATTTTTACAATACGAAGGTAGTTAATTTCACAGAACTAAACACTTCAAATGTTTAAATGGTAAATGTCATGTTATGTATTTTTAATCACAATGAGACAAATGAAGTACTGATACATGTTACAACATGGATGGTCACTGATAACATCCTTAGTTTAAAAAGCCACACAGAAAAGGCCACCCAGGTCATACTCATCTTGTGTGCCTTAAATCCATCAATGTTGTAAAAATAAGTACAAACTCAGTAACGGTTCCAGAAAAAGAAAACTGGCTGACAATGGAAAAAGACATTTTCAAACAGTTGGGACAGCGGGTACAAGTTGAAGTGGGCCTGTAGATTAAATTATAATGTTTTCTCATGCCCTACGTCAACAGCAGAGCCCAACAGGATGATGAAAGAGTTCCTCTTCTTTTCTGGCAAGAGCTCAGCCAATGAGAGACCATTACAACTCGGCCAAAGAAAAGCCATGGACTCTTTGTTTACTATGGTCTCCCAACTGCCCTTTCCCCCTCTATAAGATTTCCCCTCTCCATTTTGCTTGGGACTTGCACGTGGCTCACCATGGTTGCAGACCCTGAATTGGTTGTAATTTTTTGCTGATTCTGAATAAACCCATTTTTGCTGGAGAAATAACTGGAAATCTATTGTTTTAGTCAGCAGTGGTCACGTGCAAGCTCTCGAGTGCCACCCTGCTCCAGGGGCAGCAGGCATGGGGCTTTGCCCCCTGACCATATTAGTGCTCAGAGCAGCCAACTCCAGCTGGACTTGACTCCAAACAGGAAGGTATCATGCCTGTTCCAGGCAGAAAGCAGATGTCTGGGCAGGGGGAGGCGGCAGGGGACTTGAGGTCTCCTACGGTTGCCATCCCCTGGGGAAGAGCCAACTCTCCATGTGTGGTGGGTCACAGGTTCTTAACTGTAAGTAGTGTGGCCCCTTCAGTCTGATTTCTCACAAACTTGGCCCCTTTGATTTTTTTAAGAATTCCACTCTGGTGGCTCCTCCCAAACTGTTTCTAGGTTCACTGCGCAGTAATGGCCCAGGTGAATCCAAAATGTCCTCTGCCATCTGCTTCTAAAGTGCAGTCACAGGTATCCGGCAACAGAGCTGAACACTGACAGAAGGCCCCCAAGGGGAGGAGGAGATCCTTGTCAGCATCTTGTCCTCCCTTGCTCCTCAGGCACATCCGGCCAGGCAGCTTTCACAGTGCTGTTGAGTAACTCTGGAAGGATGCGCTCAGTAAGCCCTGGCACCTCCCCTGTTTCTGTGTGCCTTTCCCTGGGTGACCTGAGCAAGGCGGCAAATCTCTGCTGCAACCCAGCAATCACCATTACCATTTGGCAGCTCTCCAAACTCTGCTTAAAGACGATACAAACAGATGGAGGGACATACCATGTTCTTGGATTGGAAGAATCAATATTGTGAAAATGACTATCTTACCCAAAGCAATTTACAGATTCAACCCAATCCCTATCAAATTACCAACGGCATTTTTCACAGAACTAGAACAAGAAATCTTACGATTTGTATGGAAACGCAAAGACCCCGAATAGCCAAAGCAATCTTGAGAAGGGAAGATGGAGTTGGTGGAATTAGGCTTCCTGACCTCAAACTATACTATAAGACCACAGTGATCAAGACAGTATGGTACTGGCACAAAAACAGAAAGGAAGATCAATGGAACAGAATAGAGAACTCAGAGATAAACCCAAGCAACTATGGGCAGCTTATCTTTGACAAAGGAGGCAAGAATATACAATGGAAAAAAGACAGCCTCTTCAATACGTGGTGCTGGGAAAATTGGACAGCTGCATGTAAAAGAATGAAATTAGAACAATTCCTAACACCATACACAAAAATAAACTCAACATGGATTAAAGACCTACATGTAAGGCCAGACACTATAAAACTCCTAGGGGAAAACATAGGCAGAACACTCTATGACATACATCAAAGCAAGATCCTTTTTGACCCACCTCCTAGAATCATGGAAATAAAATCAAGAATAAACAAATGGGACCTCATGAAACTTAAAAGCTTTTGCACAGCGAAAGAATCCAAAAACAAGACAAGAAGACAACCCTCAGAATGGGAGAAAATACTTGCCAACGAAGCAATGGACAAAAGATTAATCTCCAAAATATACAAGCAGCTCATACAGCTTAATACCAAAAAAGCAAATAACCCAATCCACAAATGGGCAGAAGACCTAAATAGACATTTCTCCAAAGAAGACATACACATGAAAAGATGCTCAACATCACTAATCATTAGAGAAATGCAGGTCAAAGCCACAATGAGGTATCACCTTCCACTGGTCAGAATGGCCATTATCAAAAAATCTAGAGACAATAAATGCTGGAGAGGGTGTGGAAAAAAGGGAACTCTCCTGCACTGTTGGTGGGATTGTAAGCTGGTACAGCCACTATGGAAAACAGTTTGGAGGTTCCTTAAAAAACTAAAAATAGAACTAACATATGACCCAGTAATCCCACTACTGGGCATATACCCAGAGAAAACCATGATCCAAAAAGAAACATGTACCACAATGTTCACTGCAGCACTATTTACAATAGCCAGGACATGGAAGCAACCTAAATGCCCATCAACAGATGAATGGATAAAGAAGATGTGGCACATATATACAATGGAATATTACTCAGCCATAAAAAGGAATGAAATTGAACTATATGTCATGAGGTGGATAGACCTAGAGTCTGTCATACAGAGTGAAGTAAGCCAGAAAGAGAAAAACAAATACTGTATGCTAACACATATATATGGAATCTGAAGAAATGGTACTGATGAAACCAGTGACAGGCAAGAATGGAGATACAGAAGTAAAGAATGGACTTGAGGACACAGGGCTGGGGTGAGGGGCAAAGGGGAAGTTGGGATGAGGTGAGAGAGTAGCATAGACATATTTACACTACCAGCTGTAAAACAGATAGCTAGTGGGAAGTTGCTGTATAACAAAAGGAGATCAACTTCATGAGAGATGCCTTGGAGGGCCAGGACAGGGAGGATGGGGGGAAGTCATGGGAGGGAGGGGATATGGGGATATGTGTGTAGATGCAGCTGATTCACTTTGGTGTACCTCAGAGATGGGTACAAGAGTGTAAAGCAAATATATTCCAATAAAGAGTTAAAAAAAATTTTAACAGCTAGCACAGTTAGGTTTGGTTTTACCTCTGTGCATGTGGGAGATAAGAGAAGTATTTATCTTTTGAAACTCAGATGTTAATTTAAATTGTATTACCAGGGTTTTCTGAGTCGGCAAGTAACATGACCAGCAGAACAACAGTGGGTTGGGAGGGTGAGGGTTCTGTTCATAGGATGTACCCATCATCTTGAAGTCCAGACATTTCACAGGACTCCTTTACAGGATACGACCTAAACAGGGCAATTTTATCAGACTGAAGAGAACCGGATTCCCTGCAGCTTCGGGGAGAAGACAGAATCTTTTCTCCTCTTGCTGAGATTTCTTTCAGCAACAAGGCTAAGCACTGGAGTCCTTTAGGTAGAAGAGGAGGCCCGAGGCTCCCAAATTTATAACAGAGAAGGGAAAAGACAGGATAGAATTACCAAGAAATGAAATATAGATACATTAATGATTTGCATTTTTATGTGCAAACACCTCTGGCCCCTTGCCCACACACCTGGCTTAGATTTGGGGAATTAAGGGATGTGGGCAGGGGGAGATGAAGCTCAAGATTCCCTGGGCCTCAGTCTTCCATCTGTAGCCTGGAGTGGGAAGAGGTGGCCAGCCTGCTCTCCTGGGTGCTGCTACTCCCCCATCCTTGTGTACGTACGTACACACACACACACACACACACACACACACACCAGTCTGAGGTAGCTCAGGACTCGGAGAACTTTTTTCCTCCTCTCCAAGCCCCCACCCCTTCCCTGTCCCACAGTGACTATTTAGAGGGTGAACAAGGGGTGGGGAAGAAGAAACCAGATGTTGTTGTCATAAGCACTAGTTTTGGAAGGTAGTGAGGAAAAATGCTAAGAAATTCTTTTGAAATTCAAAGCCCAGGGACTAGACTCACTAAAATCAACTGAAATTTAATTATAAGATTACAGAAAGTTTCCCCTACCAAATAGCTTACCACCACATCAACAGGCTCCAATATGAGAACAATGGATTACAATGGGGAGAGTGCCAGGACTCAGACTCTATGTAGGAAAAGTTTCTAGAGAAACCTAAAGACAATAAGAGACAAAAATAAGGACCCCAGAGGACACTGAAGCCTCCAACACTTCCAGCTACAGCAAACATTAAACAAAGCCCAACTCCTAGTAGAGTAACATGAAACTTCACACTGAAGGCCCATTTACCTCAGTTCCTATTATCCAAAACAACATGTCCAGCTTTCAACAAAAAATTACAAGGCATGCCAAAAGGCAAGAGCACACTGTGGGGAGACTGAGCCAGCATCAGAACCAGACTAAGAGAGGGTACAGATACTGGCATTTTCAGACAGGGAACTTAAAGTAACTATGATTAATATGTTAAGAGCTCTAGTGGAAAAATTAGACAATGTGCAAGAACAGATGGGTAATGTTAGCATAGAGATGGAGCCTCTGGAAAATATCAAAAACAAATGCTAAGAAAAAAAATACAGTGACAGAAATGAAGAAATCTTTCAATGAGCTCATCAGTACACTCATCTTAGCCAAGGAAAGTATCAATGTCAACAGGTCAATATAAATCTCCAAGCTGAAATGCAAAAAGAAATAAAGAAGGAAAAAACCCAGATCATCCAAGAACTGTGGGCCAAAATCAGAAGACGAAATACACATGTACTTCGAATTCCAGAAGGAGAAGAAAGGGAAAACTGAATATTGAAGCACAAATATTTGAAGTAATAATGGCTGAGAACTTTCCAAAATGAATGACAAATACCAAATCTTGTATACGAGAAAGTCAGAGAACACCAAGCAGGATAAATACCAAACAAACAAACTACTTGTAAACCTATCATATTCAACCTTAAAAAAAAAAAAGACAAAATCTTAACAGAAGCCAGAGAAATACAACACACCTATAAACAAACAAGGATAAGAATCACAGTGGACTTCTCATCAGAAAACATGCAAGCAAGCAAGAAATGGACTGAAATACTTAAAGTGCTGAAAGAAAAACCCTCACCAGCTTAGAATTTTACATACAGTGAAATTATTCTTCAAAGGTGATGGGGAATTACTTTCTCAGACAAACAAAAACCAGTGGAATTAACTGCTAGCATATCTGTCCATAAAAATCTTAAAAGAAATTCTTCAGGCAGAAGAAAAATTATTTAGTTCAGAAACTTAGATCTACAAGACATGAAGAGTATCAGTAAAGAAACTTTAGGAAAGTAAAATAAAACTATTTTCTTATTCTTAATCTCAAAGATAATTGTTTATTTAAAGTAATAATAATGACAACATATTGGGTGATCATAGCATAAGTGAAGCAAATGATAATACCACAAAGGATGGGAATACTCTGATATAAGGTAACTGCATTACATGTGAGGCAGTGTCATTTTACTTAAAGTTGCACTTAGTTTAAAATGTATATTGCAAGCTCTAAGGCAGCCACTAAAATGTTTTTAAAAGACATATAATTAATGTATTATAAGAGATAAAATGGAATCATAAAATGCTCCATTAAAACCAGAGAAGGCATAAAAAGATGGAAGAAAGGAAACAAATGCAAAGAATAGAAAACAGTAATAAACATAATGTTAAAAGTAAAAAGATAGAGAAAGGTATGCTATGCTAACACTAATCAAAAGTAAGCTGACATAGCTTTTTTTAATTTCAGACAACGCAGACTTCAGAACAGGGAAGATACTAAGGGATAAGAAGGCACATTAAATGATGATAAATGGGCCAATTCCCCAAGAGGACATAATAATCTAAATCTCTTATGCACCTAACAAAACACTGTCAGTATGGGAAACTTAAATTTAAAATATCATGTAATGTTTTACTCTGTCCCAAGAGTACAACATTCCTAGAGATTCTAATTATAAGCAGAAGAGTGGATAGCATGGGTAAGAGACATATGACCAAAAAGTAAGAGTGGATCATTAAAGGATGAAATAGTCCACAAAACATTTGTATCATTAGGATGACTCTAAAGTGTGAAGCTGATGATGTCTGATCAGGATTGAACTGTTACCAAATGCTTTTCCACATTTATCACATTTAAAGGGTTTCTCCTCAGTATGAAGTCTCTGATGTTGAATAAGATGAGTGCTCTGGCTAAAAGCTTTACCACATTCACTACACTCATAAGGTTTCTCTCCAGTATGAATTCGATGATGTTTAGTAAGGGATGAGTTTTCAGGAAAGCCCTTCCCACATTCACTGCATGTATAGGGTTTTTCTCCAGTGTGAATCCTTTGGTGTTGTGTAAAGGTTGAGTGGGCACTGAATGCTTTTCCACACTCATTACATTTATAAGGCTTTTCCCCAGTATGAGTTCTCTGGTGTTGTGTAAGGTGTGTACTTCGTCTGAATGCCTTCCCACAATCATTACATTTATAGGGTTTCACTCCAGTGTGAATTCTCTGATGTTGTGTAAGAGATGAGATATCAGTGAAGGACTTCTCACAATCAATACATTCATAGGGTTTCTCGCCACTGTGAATTCTTTGATGTTGAATAAAGGATGAGTAGTCACTGAAGGCTTTCCTGCATTCATTACATTTATAAGGTTTCTCCCCAGTATGAATTCTCTGATGTTGAACAAGAGATGAATTTACAGTGAATGCTTTCCCACAAACTTTACATTTATAGGGTTTTTCTCCAGTATGAGTTCTCTGATGTTCAGTAAGAGATGAACTCTGGATAAATGCTTTTCCACAGTCATCACACTTGTAAGGTTTCTCACCAGTATGAATCCTCTCATGACGAAAAAAGTTTGAACGGTCACTGAAATTTTTTCCACAGTCACTACAACTATAAGTTTTCTTTTTAGAAGTTCTTCGACTTTTAATTGGAGATAAGTTCCATTTGACACTCTTCCCAAATGGATCAAATATATGTCGTTTCTCTTCTGAATAAGGAACATGCTGTGGGATAAATTTAGATCTTAGATCAAAACTTCTCTCAAGTTCATTAAAAGTGTGCCCGTTTTCCTTACAAGGTATTTCTTCATGGGCAACTATTATTTGCTGAAAACCAGTGGTTTGGGCAAGAGATTTTTTTGAAATTTTGCCTATAGAGTTCTCCTTTTGCTTTTCTACCTTGGCCTCATATTCACAAGTTTCTTGAAATAAATATCCTTTGGACACATCCCCTGTGAGCCTTTCCATGATGACAGTGATGGAGCTGCTCACTCAAAAGCATATTCTAATGGTCTTCTCTTTGATATCTGCTCTGGTATTCAAATCTGGGGGAATAAGAAATTTATAAAAACATATTTTCTGTGTTGGAATTAGGAGAACTGCACTCAGGAGAAACAAAATAACCTTACTAAAATTAGAATGCATATTTACAGTCTTTTAATCTGGGAAAATAATGAGTCAGTGGAGTATAGTATAGATAAGTAGAGGCAGAAGTGGTAGGAAAGAAGTTGGCCCCATGGGCAATGCCACAAAGACTCTGAAAGCTGAAAAAAATGTTTTAAAGATGTAAAAGTTTAACCTTCTCATTTAAAGATAAGTTTAGAACTAGAGAGATTATGTGATTAACCTAAAGATACATGAGTTATTAATGAGATGGTCAGAAACAGAACTTAGACTTTGCCCACTATACTACCACAGTAATCTGGAGACTAAAGAGAGCTTAAATGAGAGAATGGACAGGTGCCTAGTCAAAAGACAAATAATGAAGGGGATGCACAGCAATATTAGAAAATGCGCGACAGGGACTTCCCTGCTGGTCCAGTGGTTGAGACACTGTGCTCCCAATGTAGGGGGCCTGGGTTAAATTCCTGGTGGGAGGACTAGATCCCACATGTCGCAACTAAGAGCCCTCATGCCGCAACT
This sequence comes from Hippopotamus amphibius kiboko, assembly GCF_030028045.1. Lineage (NCBI taxonomy): Eukaryota > Metazoa > Chordata > Mammalia > Artiodactyla > Hippopotamidae > Hippopotamus > Hippopotamus amphibius. The sequence goes on along the minus strand of NC_080202.1, from coordinate 46,796,382 downwards.
AAAAAAAACAAAGTGAAAAACCCAAAACAACAACAACAACCCCCCTCCTTCCCCTGCATGCTGCAACGAAGACCTGGCACAGCCAAATATTTTTTTAAAAAAGGAAAATGCACGACAAGAAGAAATGTTAGAGTGACAGCACATGGAGAGAAGCCACTGAGGAATGTAAAAACAGCACCTGATAAAGCAATGTACAAAGGGATAATGGCTGAGAAGGTCCAATTCTGAACAGAACAGCAGAATTTAAGGCATTAAGGAGAGCTCCTTGGACAACATTTTAGAGATTCCACTCCTCCTAAACATTCACCCATAAATTGCACATATAGATTTATCTCTTATCAAAATAAGTGCCTCTAGAGACCTCAACATCTCACGGGGGGATCTCCACAATTCTTTCCTGGGCTGAGACTAATTTTAGAAACTGAGGATTCTGTTCATGGGAAAAGAAAACATGCGACAAAATAAAAACTGTCATCACGTAAATATTTTGAAAATTTTAAAGCACTAGTACTATCAGTTTTTAAAAGCATATAATCTGAATCTCCCAAAAGTCTTCGTGTTGAACGACAAAGACTTATTGTCCTCCAGTCAACAGAAAAGACAAGATATAATACTACAGAAGACACATACAGAGCTTTAGAGGGAGGTGTTATCAGACTGGTTGAAAATACAAGGGCAGTATGATAAGGTGATCTAAGACCACAGTCAACGTTTGGGTGGAATCACTAACTAGAGGCAACAGCATTTTCACCAATCATAAATACGAGATGTTCTGGTAGAAAGAGAGGTAAGGTACTAGAAACCTGTACCTTTTGTTTTTTTTTAATTAATTAATTTATTGGCTAGGTTGGGTCTTCACTGCTGCACTAGGGCTTTCTCTACTTGTGGTGAGCGGGGGCTACTCTTTGTTGCAGTGCACGGGCTTCTCATTACAGTGGCTTTTCTTGCTGTGGAGCACAGGCTCTAGGCACATGAGCTTCAGTAGTTGTGGCACGTGGGCTCAATAGTTGTGGCTCACGTGCCCTAGAGCTCAGGCTCCGTGGCATGTGGTATCTCCTTGGGGCAGGGATCGAACCCATGTTCCCCGCATTGGCAGGCGAATTCTTATCCACTGCGCCACCTAGGAAGTCCCCGAGACCTGTTTTCTTTTTAACAAACACAAACCTCTGAGAATCGTAAATGAATGGTCACTTAAATTGTGGAAGCCAATACTTTGCTTCCCCAATTAAATCAAGATTTGCATACTCAAATAATTTTCAAAAAGCGTTAACAAAAGAAAATCTTGGAAAGGTGCAGATTACAGTGTACGGATAAATGCAAGTCCTTCACAAGCCCTCCAAAAAAAACAACTGTTTCAAGTCAAATTTGGGGTCTTCAAACAAACGTTTTAGCAAAGGCTCACCGTCTAGGGGTCGCAGGCTGCAGTCTTGAGATTAAAATTTGCACCGACTGCTCCAAAGCTACTGTCACGGCAAGGAAACTCTGGCTCCGTTCAGATTTCCCTTTAATTCTGCTCTTGACATTTCTTTCTTCCTCCACCTCAGCTCTTCCGGCGCGCAGCTGGTGCCCTGGGCCTCCGCGGCCTCCGGGGGAACCCGGGGTCCCGCTCCCCGCCAGGCCCCAGCGCCGAGCGCCCACTGCTCCGGGTCGGAGGGCAGGTGGGACAGCACGGCCCCAGGGCGCGATGACCTCACGTGAAACCAAGCTCCAGCCACCCCTCCGGCGTCGGCGGCGACCCGCCCGCAGCTCCCAGCCGGCTCGGCCTGAGGGTCCAGAGGCACCCGACGACGAACTGCGACTCCCAGAATGCCTCGGGCCGCGCCGCTTCCGCTCTCGTTCTCAAGAACTTACCTTTCCCCAGAAATTCCCAGGAAATCTCTGCCTCTGTGTACCCCTCTCCCGGCGCGGAGCGGAGGAGGCGGTGCCGAGGCATCTCAGCCAATCAGGGCCACACGCTGGTGACCATGGTGACCGCCGACGCCTGCTTCCTCTCGCGGGTGTCGCGGTGGAGGCTGAAGCGTGCGTCTGAGGTTAGGGGTGCCGGATGGCGCTCCGCTTCTGGGGACTGGTGTCCGCAGGACAGCGACTTCCCCTCGCCCGCCCGCACAGGCCCTGGGAAGGAAAGACAGTGTAAAAATTTTACAGAGATCAGAGGACGTTGTGGTCCTTTGGATACTGTTTCTAACAAATTGCAAAAAGATGTTTTTGAGGATGGGGACAATGGAACGAGGAACTGGGTATTAGATAACATTAAGGAATTATTATGCGTGAACGTCACATTTGGCATTTCTCAGCAGACACTTCAAAAGCCATCCAGATGTCGGCTCTATTTGTTTTTAATCTGCCAAGAGCTCAGGCAGCCTGGAATGCAGAGTGAAAAAGTGCAGCAGGGCAGACCCACGAAGTACTTCAGCCCCTGAGAACAATCAAGTCCATGTCTCAGGGCCATTGCAGCAGTGACAAAGTTTTTGCAGAGTGTCGACAGTGTGGGCAGAAGTGTGCAGATGTGCATTGTCTTGCAAGGTCACAACGCCCTTGGATATCGGTCCTCTGTGTTTAATCTAAAGTTTAGTCTTCAACTTTCAATAAGCATCGCACTGTAATGAGCACTGTTGATAATTGATAATGTTCCAATACTGGCCCTTGAGAATCCCAGAAAACTGTAAGCATCAATTTTCCAGCTGATGGTTGACTTTTGAACTTTTTCTTGGTCGGCGATTGAGGATGTTTCCATTCCATACTCTGCCGTTTACTCTCAGGCTCATAGTGATGAATCCATGTCTCGTGACCAGTAACGATTCTCTTTAAGAGACTTTCACCTTCCTTAGAGTACTGGTCCAAATTTTGTTTGCAGATATCCAAACGCTCCTGTTTATGCTCTTCTACGAGTTTTTCCAGTACCCATCTCGCACAAATTTTTCTAAACCTAAGTCTGTCGTGGATTACTTCCTTCTGAGGTGTTAAAGCATCCTCCCTATAGTCCTGATCTTGCTCCATTGGACTTTCGCCTGTTTGGTCCCCTGAAAGCAGCCCTATGAAGATGAAGATTCATTTCTGATAAAGAAGTGAAGACAGTGGTGCATTCCTGCCTCACAGCTCAGCCTAAAACATTTTTTAATGAGGGAATATGAAAGCTTGTTGACAGACAGGGCAAGTGTATTGAACGCAAGGAGATTATGTCAAAAAATGATGTATTTGTCTTTTCTAAAAGTTAATTAAAATAAATTCTACAGCCAGAGTGCAGATAATTTTTGACTCACCCTCATGTAATATGGATAAAATATCATCAATTTGTAATATATACATACATACATATATGTGTATATGTGTTCCAAAACTGAAGGCAATACAATGAAAAGCAATAAAAAAAATAATAGGATGGGAAGTGTTACTACATCATTTTTAATCTTTGTCAAATCAGGAAGGCAAAAAAATGGATATAAAAGAGCTTATAAACAACAGGAGGGCTTCCTAGGTGGCGCAGTGGTTGAGAGTCCGCCTGCCAATGCAGGGGACACGGGTTCGATCCCTGCTCCAGGAAGATCCCACATGCCGCGGAGCAACTAAGCCTGTGCGCCACAACTACTAAGCCTGCGCTTTAGAGCCCGTGAGCCACAACTACTGAGCCTATGTGCTGCAACTACTGAAGCCCACGTGCCTAGAGCCCGTGCTCTGCAACAAGAGAAGCCACAGCAATGAGGAGCCCGCGCACCACAACAAAGAGTAGCTCCCGCTCACCGCAACTAAAAAGAAAGCCCACGCACAGCAAAAAAAAAGACCCAACACAGCCAATAAATAAATAAATTTATAAAAAAAAAAAAAAAAAAAAAAAAACCAGGAATTTATTTCTCATAGTCCCGGAGGCTGGGATTTCCAAGAGCAAGGTACCACAGTTTCAGTGACCTCAGGCTCATGGGTCCACCTGCCACTCAACATCTCCTCCACTCCAACATCTATGACCTGGACAGAGCTCCAGTATGCTCCCCAAACCTGCTCCTGCAAGCTTTCCCATCTCCATGGAGGGCAGCTCCATCCTTTCATTTGTTCAGGCCAGAACCTTAGAGTCATCTTCTCTTTCCCTCTACCCCACATCCAGTTTATCAGGAAGTCCTACCAGGTGAGCTCCAATACACATCCAGAATCGATCACTTATTGCATCTCACCAGATACTCAGGGCCTGCCATCCCTTCTCACGTGGGCTGCTGCAGAAGCTTTACTCTGGCACCTCAGTCTATTCTCAGCACACTAGCCAGAGGGATCCGTTAATACCCAAGTCAACCTGTTCCCCTTCTACTCCCACAGCACTCGGAATAAAAGCCAATGTGGTGCTCATGAGGGCCCTCAAGCCCTGCAGAGGCCCCATGCTGCCCCATGCTCCTCTGACATGCTCCCAATCTTTGCTCTCAGCTGCCCCGTGTAAGCCCCTTGGGCTCTGGCTGATCCCTGAAGGTGTTGGATCTTCAGGGCTCATGTCACTCTTTCCTCTGCCTGGGAGACCTTTTCCACAGATAGCCACATGGCTCACTTCTCACTTTCAGGTCTTTGCGCAAATATCACCTCCTCAATGGCGGCTTTAGAGCCTAGGCTGTGCCTGGCACATAGTAGGTACTCAATAATCATTGGTTTAAGGAGTGAATCTGTGAGTCGGACCAAGGAGATCTCTATCCTCAGAGGGACCTAGTTCAGAAGCTCCTCTTTACTGACTATCACTTACTGATAATACTGGGAACTGCCCATTAGTGAACAATAATAACAGAAAACAAAACTCTTAGTAACTTAGTAAATGAAAATGGCACCTTGTTGTTTTAATTTGTATTTAAGAGTGGGTTGAGCATATTTTCATGTGTTGTTGGCTGTTTATTCATTTAGAAAACATACAAAATGCTGGTGATTATTTTCTGTGTCCTCTATCAAGATTTGATCATGTCATCTGCTATTTCTTTCTGATATAAACTCTCAAAATATAAAGGGTATTAAATCTTCCTTTCTGACACATGTTGCAAATAATTTTCCAATTTATATTTTGGCATTTAATCTGGTTCATGATGTTTTTAATAAATAATTTTAATTATTAAGAATGCATGCCAACCTAAATAGATATTTCTCCAAAGAAGGTGTGGAGATGGCTAACAAACACATGAAAAGATGCTCAACATCACTAATCATTAGAGAAATGCAGGTCAAAGCCACAATGAGGTATCACCTCACACCAGTCAGAATGGCCATCATCAAAAAATCTAGAAACAATAAATGCTGGAGAGGGTATGGAAAAAAGGGAACTCTCCTGCACTGTTGGTGGGAATGTACATTGGTACAACCACTATGGAAAAGAGTATGGAGGTTCCTTAAAAAACTAAAAATAGAACTAACATATGACCCAGCAATCCCACTACTGGGCATATACCCAGAGAAAACCATGATCCAAAAAGAAACATGTACCACAATGTTCACTGCAGCACTATTTACAATAGCCAGGACATGGAAGCAACCTAAATGCCCATCAACAGATGAATGGATAAAGAAGATGTGGCACATATATACAATCGAATATTACTTAACCGTAAGAAGGAATGAAACTGAGTTATTTGTAGTGAGGTGGATGAACCTAGAGTCTGTCATACAGAGTGAAGTAAGCCAGAAAGAGAAAAATAAATACCGTATGCTAACTCATATATATGGAATCTAAAAAAACTGTACAGATGAACCCAGTGACGGCAAGAATAAAGATGCAGATGTAGAGAACGGACTTAGGACACAGGGCTGGGGGCGGGGGTGAAGGGGAAGCCGGGACGAAGTGAAAGAGTAGCGTTGACATATATACACTACCAAATGTAAAATAGATAGCTGGTGGGAAGCTGCTGCATAACACAGGGAGACCAACTCGATGATGGGTGATGACTTAGAAGGCTGGGATAGGGAAGGTGGGAAGGAGTCGCAGGAGGGAGGGGATGCAGAGATATATGTATAAATACAGCTGATTCACTTTGTTGTACAGCAAAAAACTGGCACAACAGTGTAAAGCAATTATATTCCAATAAAGAGCTTAAAAAAAGAGAGAGAATGCTTGCCAAAAATAACTTTATGTTTTCTGACTTAATTTTTCATCATAAGGGCTTTTTCTCCTCCAAGGGCATAGAAATATTCATCAATACTGTCCTCAAATACTGTCACAATTTCATTTTTTATATTTAAAACTTACTCCAATTGGGAGTACATTTTGGTGAATGTCCTATTTGAAGCAAGTTTCTAAGTTCATTCTCTCCTCAAAAGGCTAAGTGTGGTAGGTTGCAGAAAATACATGACCACAAATTGCTTGCGACCCTCTCACGTGCCTTTTTGCCTCCTCTCTCGTGAAGAGATGGGGTCCATCTTTTCACTCCTGGATCTGTGATTGGCCCTGTGACTTACTTTAGGCAATGGTGCAAATGTGATGCACAGAAGTGGGAAAATGGGACTTGATCTCTCTGGCTGCTTGATCTCTCTTTGGAGACCAGCTGCCACTTGAAGGCTCCAGAGCCAACCTGCAGCATGCTTGAGGAATGTGCCAATTATTAAGAGGCTCGCGTGAGCTCAGGTGAAGCTAGCAAAATCACTGTCCTATTGAGCAAGCCTAAATTGTCCACCCACAGAATCATGAGGAAATAAGTGATTGTGTTAAACCACTAAGATCTGGGGTGGTTTGTTAAGGAGGAAAAGCTGAGCTAGTTAGCATGTATCCCAGCACTGTTTGTAAAATCATTTGCCCTTTCTTCTATGGATTTGAAGTGCCCCCAATACATCTAGTATGTTTTTATAGAATCAGGGGTCTGTTCTTGGATTTCTGTTGTGGTCCCAGCCCAGGCAGCTTTGAAACCTTCTGACCACATCCCGGTTTCAGGTACCTTCAGTTGGGAGGTTTCACTCTTCACGCCTGGACCTCAGGAAATCAAGGATTCAAAGGCCGTAGAGTACAAACACCACTCCTGATCTAAAATTTAGATTCTGAAAAGGGTTTTTTTTTTTACCTAGCGTCCTTGGAGTACCCTACAGTTGTTTTCACAAAGTTGGGCATGTGCCTTTTCCTGAGAAGAAAGCTTTTCCCACATTTAAGCAGATTCTCAAAGTTACTTGCCCCCAAAAATGTTGAGCTGAGGCTGAAGGAAACCGATGTGGTTTCTGGTTATCCTCTCTTTGGGGGCACTGGGTGGCAGCAGAGGAAAGAGCAAAGCCAAGCTCTGAATCACACAAAGACCAAGTAGGCCTGTGCGTTCCCTCTGTGCTACAGCTCTTAGTTGTGTTTGGCTGTTGCTGTGGTTTATCGGTTCGTGCTGTCTTCTTTCTCCTGCTATGAGCTTCATCAGGAACAGCTTTGGACCCCAACACCTGGCTTTAGTGAGGTGCTCTGAGCCTGGAACTAGAAGTGGCTTTAACAGTGGCAGCCAACAACTGGGGTGTGGCCAGCAGCAGTGCTGTGGGATTCTGGGCGAGTTACTTAGTAACTCGGAGCTTAGTTACTCAGAGCTCTGTTTGGGGGATTAGGGTCCCTGACAGGCAAGATCATTAACACACCCAGGGCCTGGTGCACAGTGGGTGATTGGCTAGAAACACAAATCCCTTTCCCTTCATTGTACCTGCCAGGCTGCACAGTATTCCTTCTGGCACTATGGCCAGCACACAAGGAGGAGGACTAACTCTCCAACAGGCTCCAGGAACTTGGCACTTTGGGGTGCAGTGACACCCGCCGGACAATAATGAATGCCTACAACACGCCGTTCGTGCAGAAGCAACACAGCCAGGGTCAGTGGCCTACATAGCACACAGTGTCCTCGGGGCTACAGGACTCAGCTCACCCTTGCGCACCCAGGCTGGCAGGAGCACCCCCTTGGCATTTGCCAGCCAGGACTCACAGCAGAGGGAAGCTCTGCTCTTAGGGCACAGGGCAGCTGCTTCCAGCTTGCCGGACACAGCAAGTCGCCAGGGCAAGGGGTGGGCGGGTGGGGCACAGAACACCTAAGGCAGTCAGTCCCAGGGTGGGGGCTCCCATCTTCCTCATCTGAGAGGAAGAAAGGAGGAAGTTTGCTGCTGCCTGATCAATATCTGCCCCCACCCCCTTGCCCGCCCCCCAGCAGGTGTCTCGGAGCCAGGTGCAGCAGGGAAGACCCCTACCCTTTGGAAAAGGGCATCAGTGCCTGGAACTCTACCGGACCTGGTACTTGTCTAACACTAGCCCTTTTGCAGAGCCGCCCCATACTCCCCCCAGACACAGCAGTGACGCAGTGTACTGCAACCACTTGGACAATTGAGTGAGCTTGGCCAGGAGGTAGAAGAAGGGTCTGGATGGAAGAAGAGGGTCTGTGAAGAAGGCAGGTGGGGCTTCGTGTACAAACGTCAGAGGAAGCAGCTGGGTGGTCTGTGTATTTGGGCGGGGGCAGGGGCTTAGTGTGGGACCTGTCCAGAACAGAGAGTGGGGCTCAGGACATACCCCTCCAGCCAGGACACGGCCTCCAGAGGTTGTGGCTGGCAGCATCCCCACCCTGAGGTCCTGATCATTCACTAATTTATTCATAACTCATGTTATTGAGCACCTTCTGTGTGCTAGCCATTACCCCAGATGCTGGGGAAGCAGGAGGAAAGCGAGGCCCCCATGTCCCGGGAGCTTCAGTTCTTGCAAAAAGACAATCATAGACAAGCAAGTAAGACGAGCTTTGATGTGAATGAAGTGGGGCCAGCCATGCACATGCCTGTGGGAAGAGCTTTCTAGCAGATGGTGGGGATGTGCAAAGGCCCTGAGGTAGGGGTGCTTGTCTGAGGGGAGCCAGAGAATCTGCAGGACAGTGAGGCTAGAGGGGACAATGAGGTTATGGCATGCTGGCCTCCTGAGTATCGTGAAGACTCTGGACTTCATTCTAAATGAGATGAAAGAAGAATGTCATGACCAGGTCTTTCAGCGGCTGAGGGTGGGCAGCAGGAAGACAGCAGGGGAGGTTGGGAGGCTGTTTACCATAATCCAGGCCCTGGTGAATTACACCAACAGGAGGCAGGGTGCAGTGCTGGGTGACAGGAGTGGTGGATTTGGAAACATTGTAAAAGTAGAGCAGCAAGAAATTAAGGATGGATGTGGGGTTTGTGAGAAAGAGCCCAGTGGAGTGTGGCACCACGATTTGTCTCGAGCATCTGGAAGAATGGAAAAGCCTCTTTCTGATTGGGAAGCCCGAAGTATCGGGGGTGCATGAGGGCCCTTCCTTGGATGTGACATGTGAGAGGTGACCACAGAGAGAGCAGCTGGAGCTGGAAGAGGAGCTCTGTGTAGGGGGAGAGACCATCCAAAGAGGAGAGCCCAGGGCACCCAGCATCCAAAGATGGGTGTAGGTACCTCCAGCACAGGACACCAAGGAGGAGCCAGAGCAGGGTCCTGGGACCAGGCAAGGAAGTGTTTAGGGGCTTAGTGCTGGGTCATCCAGCTCTTGTCAGCCACCCACCCCCACTGTGTCCCTGCCCCCCACATTCTCCCAGAATGGTACAGCCTGGGGTCTCCTGTTTGCCTTCCCTCCTCTGCTCTCCCCCTTCGCTCTGACGTATTGGGTTTCTGGCTGCTGCCTGGGGTACCTGAACAGGACAAGCAGGAAAAACTGGCCTGGTCCTGGGACACCAGTTTCAACTTGGCTTCTGGGCTTTGAGGAGGGGGTTCATGGGCCATCCGTCAGGAAAGCGGGACAGTTTCACTTGTGGCCTCCAGGAAACTATCCCTCACCTATCATCTGAGAGCCTCTGCCTGCAGTGGCAGAGACAGCCTGGCGGGGCTCAGCCTCCTCCAAAAGCCCATTCCTCTCGGGCCACCTGTGGAAAGATTCCAGCATGACACAATACATGAAGGGCCAATTAATTTTGTTGTTTGGATTTTTTCTCTTAAGACAGAAGAGGAGATAAAAAGCACTCGTCACCTTTAGAAGCAGGCACACGGCACGTAAGCGTGTTGTGTGAGGCACACGACCTAATTAGCAGATCTGTTCTGGGCCGTGGCCAGTCAGGGTGAAAGTGGGACTTGTGGCTGGAAGTTCTGTGGAGGCCACAGAAAGGGAGACAGATGGAGAACGTGGTAGTGGAGATGGGGTGAGAAGACAGCAGCTCACACCTGCCCAGAACGTCAGCGCAGAGGCCAGCGGCGGGCAGAGAGAGAGAGACAGGGCCTGGGATGAAGGGAAAGCCAGAGGCTGAGGCGCAAAGGGACACATACGGGAGGAGACACACCTTCTGAGTCTTGGCAATTAGACTTGGTGTCAGTCTTTGAGTTTGGGTCTGTCGGCCACAGCGTGTTTTCACCTTGGCAGGTTCCTGAACTGGTTCCTTGACCTGAGTGAACCTCCACTTGGAGGGAAGGGGTCATTGTGAGGGTGGAGGAGACTCCCTCCCGGAGCAAACTCAGGCCTGGCACCGCTTCTCCAGGCCTCATCCTCGGCTTGCTGAGCCCGGTCTTAGCAAAGAATCCCCCACCCTTGAAGCTAACCAAGTTCCTCTTCGTCGTTTGCATTCACATCCTCACCGGGCTGTGGGCTGTAACGCTTCAACAATTCCCTGTTATACTGGGAGTTGAAGTCAGTTTCTTCCCACATTTGCCAAAGCCTTGAACAAAGTCTCTCTTGCACTTTTTAACAAGTGTCTGGTGAGTAATTTGTCCTTAACAAGGGTTGTGAGAAGGCAGCAGTGAGTGCCTAGTGGGGGCCTTGCGGGAGCGGGGGCTGTGTACACAGTTGTGTGTAGGCATTGTGTAGCCAAAGTTCCTTTGTGGACACATAGTATGTACACAGTTGTGCATATATGTTGTGTCCATAAAGGAACTTTGGTACACGTATTATGTACACAGCTGTGTACACAGGTGCTGACCCCCTTGGGGGTGTGTGTGTATGTGTGTGTGTGTGTGTGTGTGTGTGTGTGTGTGTGTGCGCGCGCGCGCGCTCATGTGACTCCCATTGTTAAACCAGACCCCTTAAATTACGTGACTCCCATTGATTGAATCAGAGCAGTTAAGCATCCTGACTCCCATGAAGTCAATCATCCTTCTTAAATCTCCTGACGCCCATTAGCAAGGATGATTGATTTCATTAGGGTCACCGTATTTAAGAAGGCAGATTGAATCAATGGGAGTGCTGTCGCCCATAGGGGGACGGGGCACCCCCCTGGGGTACAGCCAGGGAGGGTGCTGTTTCCTGTGGGGGGGTGCTTGGGCATCCTGTTGGGACCCCCAGCTCCTGCTGCAGTCCGTGTGGAGCTCCCAGTGCCTGGTGGCCCTTCCTCTCAGGGACCTAGGCTCCAGCTGTGAGCCTGGCCGAGAGAGGGCCACAAACTCATGAATGAAGCTGACTCAGAGGGCTCACCCCATGGACAGACGCCCCCGGGGGCCGCAGACAGATGACCTCCACGGGGCAGCAGCAGTCAAAGGCCTTGGATGCCAGGTATGCTTTTTGATTTTAGGCAAATATGGAAACATCACCTCTCAGTACAGTACAAAAAGGAAAAATTAAGTTGAGGTTCAGATCTCTGACCTCCGGTACAGAAATAAGAAACTCTTGGAAACCACAGTGTGCTAAGGCAAGACACGGCACTCCTCTTAGGCCTCCTGGGCACAGGTATTGTTAGGTCTTGTTCTGAATGTCCTGAGCCTCTAATCTCAGCAGCTTATTGGGGAATTGTCTGGGGGAGGCAAGGGAGTCTGACACCCTCGCCCAACCAGCTAACTTGCTCTCCCAACAAAAAAAGAATGCAGACTTATGGTTAAGAATTTGTGGTAAATTGTGTATGCATTTACTTTTAGGGTAAGGGTATAAATGCATATTGGATATTTATTTTATTCTTTTAGTTATCCAATACTTTTTTTTTCTGTTAGCCTTTTCTTACTTTCTGGGACTGTAAGACAGTTCAGGCTCATCTTGTAGTTTTGCAGCCTCAGCCCCAGTACCAGGCATTTCTCCAAGGAGCCCTGGTTCCTTTTACCGAAGATGGTATTTAGAAACCAAAATCTGGGCCTGAAATACTCTTGTTGCCACTGGGGTGTTACATTCTTCCAGGCCTCCAGGAGGCAAAGCTAGGAAATACGGGTCCATGTGCTCAACCATATATGTGCCTTTGTTTTGTATTTATCTGCACATGTGACATAAACATGAGTTCACATTGATGTGACCATTCATTCTGGCCTTCTCCCCAAGCTTATCTGAAGCCTCCTTGCCCAGCCATTCCCTGCAGCATGTTTACTTGTTAAATCCTAGTGTATATGTAAGGTAGGTTCAAACTACTAACCTGTACCACTGTGGAAAATCAATTTACCAGCTAGAGTTCAGTATGTATATACAGTCGTCTTTCCTTTATAATATTTAGCAAAGCACTGTTTTGCAAAGTTGTCCAGGTCAGTTCCTTTCTGTTCACCCTTTCAGTGAGGGTGTGTCCTCTACCTGATACACTGGACTCCCTTCAGTCTGTATCAGTCCAGGACCCCCCACATCCCAGCTACTCTTGATTTTTCCATAACCAAGGAGGTCACTCTTTGTGGTGTCCTATGGGGTTCCACAAGTGCATGGAGTATGCACCCCCATCATAGAACCACTCAGAACAGTTCTATCACCCTAAAACTTCCCTAGTGTGGCCCTTGGGGGACACATCCCCTCGGCAACCACTGTTCAGTTTTCTGTCCCTATAATTTTGCTTATTAAAAAAAAAGAGTAAATAACTAAATAGCTAAATAACATCTGGTGGTGAGGTACACTTCCCTACCAGCCCTGGGAGTGGCACATGGGGGTCCTCCGTGGACAAAGAGCTACACACCCACATAGCCGAGACATGGTGGGACAGGCCAGGGCCAGCCCCAAGGCATGAACCCCAAAGACAGGCACCACGCTGGACATCCAGAAGTGGCACTGGCTGAACATGCACCGTGGGAACAGCAGGAGGCACCACCAGGCCTGTTTGGACAAGAGGAGCGGCATCCCAGGCAGGATGGCCGGTGGGGTGACACTGGGGTCCCTTAGGAAGCACCGTTGGCTCCAGTTCCCAGGGGGGCTGTGTCCCTGGCAGCAGGAGGGCAGCGTTCACAGCCTCTCTCCCTTCCGCCTCGCCCTTCTTCCTGGTTCTTCCCCTTTCACTGTCATAACAGGGGTTTGACATCCTCATCCTTTGCTGGGATCATTCGGAGTCTGGTTCTTGACTTTAAAGGCAGATGCAGGAGACGTGTGAATCATTGCTCAGAAAGTCACCCACACACGCTACTCTTCACTGATGGGGCCTCGGGTGTTTTCCCCTGGGTTTCTGGTCCTTGTAGACAAAGCTGGCCCTCTACCCGACTGATCTCTGACGTGTTTCTGTGACACAGAGACCCAGGGAGGGCGTTATGGTCTGAAGCATGCCTCTCGTTAACCCCTCAACACACATCTGAAATGCAGTGTCATGGAGCTGTCACATCGGCCGTCAGAGGCACCCGCCCAGCCAACCCGGCTCCAGGGCACTGCTGGGTGGACGGAATACCTGGGCCTGGTCCCCACTCTCCTCACCCGCCCACAAAAGCATGAGGAGTCTGCACAGCCGTTGCCTGGTGGGCACTTCCTGATGCCTCCAAGCCGTGGCCAGGGCTCATCAGCCCATTCCATGGACTACGTGTGAAGAGGCAGAGCTAAGCTGCCTAAAGTAGTGGCAACAGAGGCTCCCTCTCTATCTCTGTCCCTCTCCGCCTCCCTCCTCTCTTACTTTTCTCGCTGTCTGTCTTTCTCTGTCTCACTACCCTTCACCTCCTCCTCCTTCTCCTCTCTCCCTCTCCCCAGCCTGTTCCATCCTCCTTCTGCAGACCAGCTTCCCAGACTCTTGGTTCTGCTGCATCCAAACTGCAGCTTCCCTGTCCTGGTTGTGTACAGACTCTCCAACCTGCAGCCCCACCTGGTCCCCCTGGCGAAGGGCCACTGGCTGCCCCTAGCCCCCTTAGGTCATCCCCATATCACTGAGTCCTGCCCTCCATTCTTCTCTTCTCTCTCTTCTGTGACCTCGTCCTCTGTACTTGCATGAGTGAAATCGCCTTATGACGGACCCCTCTCTTCCCAGCTAGCCCCTCCAATCTCACACCAACTCTGGCAAAAATGACCTGCCTAAAACGTGGATGGATTCCCAGCCGGCCTGCTCCCCCTTTACTTCCCAGGCAGGACATATCCAGAGGAGGGGCCTTGGGACCCTCTTGGTCCACCCAGCACACTCCACTCCCTTGGATGCGGGGCCGGTGTGGCTCCTCTGGGAAGTGCCTTGCACAAATTCCCACAGCATATTTGTGAGCGGGCAGGTGAGGCAAGCGTGTCCCTAGGGCTTAGAGCCTAGGGAGAGGGCAGGTGGGCACAAGGCCGGTCAGTACAGAAGCCACCGTTTATTAGAAGGTGGGTCCCTAGAGGAGAGCCTGAGGCTGGTGAGAACAGAGGGGAGGGAAGCTCAGAGAGGAGGGGAAACCTGACCCTGCAGGGAAGGACTTTTGTCTCCAATGGAAAGACACTGGAGATGTTTAAAAAGGGGATGCCTTAACGAAATGTCTGTACCTATAAATGATGTGGGAACAGCAGGACAACAACGAACCTTGACTTAAACCACACACCTTCCATAAGAATGAACTCAAAATGGATCATAGATTTAAATACAAAACTATAAAACTTTTAGAATAAAACACAGAGAAAATCTTCATGAACTCAGGGTTAGGGAAGAGTTCCTAGACTTGACATCAAAAGCCCAGGGACAAACTGGGACAAACAGTGACAAATTGGACTTAATCAAAATTAAAAACTTCCGCTTGGCTAAAGACGATGTTAAGAGAATGAAAAGGAGACATAGACTAGGAGAAAATATTTTCAAATCACATATCTGACAAAGGGATTGTATCCAGAATACAGAAATTACTCACAAAATCCAATGGTTAAAAAAGCAAATAATCCAGTTACAGGCTGGGAAAGGACTTGAACAGATGCTTCACCACAATAAGATACATGGATGGCAACTAAGCCCATGAAAATATGTTTAACATCATTAGCCATTAGGGAAATGCAAATTAAAACCATGGTGAGATACCACTGCATACTCACTACATGGATGGAGTTAAATTACTGACAATACTGAGTGCTGATAAGAACACAGAGCAATAGGAACTCTCATTCATGACTGGGAAGAATGCAAAATTAATACGGTCACCCTCAAATACAGTTTAACACTTCTTATAAAGTTGAATGTATATTTATCATATCACTCAGCAATCACGCTTGTGGGTATCTACCCAAAAGAAATTAAATATTACATTCCCACAAAAACCTGTACGCAGATGCACATGGTAACTCCGTTCAACCATCACACACATCTGAAAACGACCCAAATACCCTTCGGTTGAGTACGTGGGCTCACACAGGGTGGCACACCCCACAGTGGAGCACGGCCCTCCAGTGAAAGGAAGGAACTGTGATACCCCCAGCAGCCAGGGTGCATCTCAGATCACTACAGGGATGAAAGGAGCTGGGCTCAAAGGTCACATCCTGCATGATTCCATTTGTAAGGAAAAAAACTAGAGGGAGGGTTGCCAAAGGTTGGGTGGGGGAGGGTGTGGCTATAAAAGGGTTTGGGGGCGATGCAAATCTTCTGTACCCAAAATGTTGTTCCATGAATCTATAAATGTGTTCCATTCATAGAGCTGTACA
Source organism: Hippopotamus amphibius kiboko (assembly GCF_030028045.1). Taxonomy (NCBI): domain Eukaryota; kingdom Metazoa; phylum Chordata; class Mammalia; order Artiodactyla; family Hippopotamidae; genus Hippopotamus; species Hippopotamus amphibius. The sequence goes on along the minus strand of NC_080202.1, from coordinate 46,780,708 downwards.
CCAAAGAACTATAATTTTACTGAATGCTAATTTAAAGAATTAAATTAATGTCTAAACTTAATAATGAGCAACTTTACAAGTAAAACGCCAACCTCATTCCCCACTGAGCCCCCCGTGAGCCCGGGGGCGGGGTGGGTATGGGTCCTGTCAGGTGTGTGATCAGACTTAGGGGTGGGGGCCTCAGCGCTGGACGAGGCAGACCTGTCAGGCTCCCAGAGTCTGTTCTGGCCCCGGGGCCAGGTCCCCCAAGTCGGGTCCCACAGACCGCTGGGCCCAGGCTGGCTGTTCCTGCAGGGGGGGCCTCCTCGGACCTGCCCAGTGTGTGTTTCGGTTGCATTTGGATTGACTTCAGATTTTTTCCAGTTAAATTCTGCCCTGCAGTGCTCTTGATGCAGGGTAAAGACGGTCAAGTCTTCGGGCAGGAAAGTCCTGGGTCAGAGACCTGAAGGGCGAATGACTGACTCTCATCCCTCCCTTCAGCAGAGACAAAGCCACAGCGCCCATGTGTGAAAGCTCCTGGGCCCTGACTCGGTGATTCCCACGGGAGGGGGTCAGCTGGAGCCATGGCTGCTTGGGTTACACCAAGCAGGCGGCTCTGAGCAGAGCTGCCCGGGTCAGACCCTCCTGGGGTCAGGCTCTCCCAGGATCAGACTCTCAGGGTCAGACCCTGCCAGGGTCAGACCCTCACAAGATCAGAGCTGCCCAGTGCAGACTCTCCCAGGGTCAGATGCCCAGTTCAGACTCTCCCAGGGTCAGATGCCCAGTTCAGACTCTCCCAGGGTCAGATGCCCAGTTCAGACTCTCCCAGGGTCAGATGCCCAGTTCAGCTCTCCCAGGGTCAGATGCCCAGTTCAGCTCTTCCAGGGTCAGAGCTGTCCAGTTCAGACCCTCTCAAGGTCAGAGATGCCCAGTTCGGGCTCTCCTGGGCATCAGGGGAGAAGCCTTGGCTCAGGACCAGCTCCTGGTGGGGTCTACCCATCACACGGCCTTGGAGGCTACTGCTGGTGATGAGCAGGGCGAGGAGAGAGGCTTCTGGGTGAAATCACGAGAGGACAAATGGCTGGAGTCTGGAAGGAACAAAGTGAATGGGTTTGAGGGGAGAGGAAACAGAGAAAAGTGGGAAATGTGGGTTTCAGGGAGGATGGATGCTCACCAGAAAGAAGGGATGAAAATTACAGGGGGACATCTGCCCCCTTGGAGCCTTCCAGCTCTTGTGAACACAGAAGGGAAGGGGGTGAGGTCCCCCAGATCTGCTTTAGGCCTCAGCGGTTCCAGACCCCCTCGAGGGACATCTAGCCCCAGGGGAGAAAAGAGGACCCTGACAGAGGAGCCTAGGGCAGCCTCGCACCCTCTCAGAGACCATGAGCACCCCCGCCTGTGCCAGCAACCCACGGCCAGGTGAGACCCCTTGGGGTGGCCTGTGACCAACACTCAGAGAAGAGTGAACATTCCAGGAGGAGACCCAAACCAGAGACAGCATCTCTCGAACTACAGGAAGACGTAATTTGCCAAGATGAAGCAAACCCCCCTCCAACCCAACGATAGTCAATTTTGTGGACATTAGCTCCTCAGGAGTTCCCTGGAGCATGTGGTGTCAGAACTGGTGTCCAATTACCTTACTGCGGTCTTTATTTTATTTCTCTTGCAGATTGAGAAGGGATGGGGAAGAGTTTTGGGAGGTGAGCCGAGCAGGGAGATGCTGACAAAGGGCAGTTAACTCCATAAAGAGGAGGCGAGGGAGAACGGGTGGCAGAAGGGGCAGGAGAAGACATTCTTCCCTGCAAGTGGGTGTCTGTGTGCGGGCAGCGTCGGGCATCCCAAGAACCGACGGGATGATGTTTGTCTAGTTCTGACGGCCCCAGAAGTCGTCAGTCACAAAGGAGGCACCTACAGCATCTCCTCTTCCTCCTCCTGGCACCCCATCTCAGGGAAAGGGGGAGCTGTCAGAGCTCGGGCCCAAAGTCCTGGTTACGGGGGGTGAATGCGGGAACCTGAGGGGTTAGGAACCTCTGGCCCCATTCCCACTCTGCTGGTTCAGGCCTGGCTCAGCCCCCAGTGATCTATCTCTGACTATCTATCTATCTGTCATCTACTTATCATTTATCATCCTCATCATCTTGGTCTATCTATCATCTATCTGTATGAACAAGGCCAAGTCAACAGGCTCCAAAGTACATTATCACATCACATGTTTTCTGTTTCCGAGTATGTATGTGTGTGTGTGAGACAGAGAGAGAGACAGGGAGAGAGGGGAAGGCGGGCCAGAGAGAAGGGAAAAAGAAACTATGTTAAATGGTCTTCCTGCTCCAAGGGACTCAGTCTCCTTACCTAATAAAGCAGATTGTTTCCAAAAGTGCCACCAAGAGCTCTAAGATGCAAGTGAGCAGAAGGCATGTCCTAGCCTTCTATGAGGTGAGCAAGATAGTTCTCTCTGGGGGATCAGCTGGCAGGAGAGGGTTAACCACCAACTCGGTAACCTGAGTAACCAGCAAGTCTTATTAGAACAAAGCAGCAGGTGAAAAGTTATGGGAGCAAATGTCAGCACCAGGAGGTGAAATCTGGGATTTTTCAACTCCAAGGGGCAACCCAGGTAAGGGGAAAACCTTCTCTCTGGGGCTGGGTAGAGAAACTAATTGGGTGAAGTAATGAGTTGAAACAGACTCGACCAAGTGCCAAGCTGTAGCTGAGTGTTCTGGAGACTGGAGATCTGGTTCAGACCTTTATGTATTTTTAGGTGAACTGTTACACTGCTGTCTTCAGTTAGAGTCAGCTTTTACAGAGAATGACACCATTCTCCTGAATAGCGAAGGAGCAAGTCCCGGGAACACCTCCGGTGTGGGGGTGCTGCTGCCTGGGTCTGGAGGGGCTTGTGGGGCTGAGCAGAGGGGCATGGGGGTTCAGGCAGTGGGAATGCAGAAGACCAGAGGCAGAGAGATTGTGCAGCTTGGTGAAAAAGCAATGTACTATCTCGAGTGGAATCCAAGGTACACACTTACAAGCCACACAAAACTTGCAGTTGGTTCCCCTAAATATTCTTTTCCTCCTTCTGCAGCCTGTTTACTGTCTTGGGGTGTCCTGCCAAGGGTCATCTCGTGGACCAGAGCCCAGGCTACGTCCTTGGAGCTCCTGGTGCGTCCATGGGATCAGCTGGCCCATCCCATGGAAGCCTGTGTCCTTACCTGGACCCTGCTTTATCAAGGAGAAGCCTCAACTCTGGGGCCTGCAAAGGGAATGGGCCAGGGCAGGGAGCAGGGTTGGAAGGCTTAGCCGGTCACTGTGGCTCGGCGTCCAGCCCTCCTCACTTGCCTGCTTCCAAGAGGAAGTCTGGGAACGGAGCCCAGCTCCTGGCGCCAAAGCTTTGCTTCTGCCCTTCCTGACTCTAGAAATTGGGGGCCAGATCCCTGACCTTGCCAGCCTGCACCCCTGCCCGTTGTCTGAACCCGTCCTGGGGCTCTGGGAGCCTTGGGTCTGTGCAGATAGATGCCCAGGGCTGCTGCCTGGCGCACACTGAGGCTCCCTGTGGCCAGCAGGTGGCGCTGCAGGAGCGCTGGCGGGGCAGTGGGCTACACTGGGCTTCCTCCCCATGGGACCCCCACACTCCCTGCAGCGCTTGCTGGAGCCTCAGGTGGTTGCTGAGGCTCCCCTGCTGGCTGGGGAGTGGGGGCTCAGGGTGAGGGGTCAGCCTGCAGTACAGGGAGGGCTGTGACATCAGAGGGGGTCCCAACGCAGAGGCTGGAGCTCTGGGAAGCCCTCCATCACTTGCCCGAGTTTTCTGCCCTCCAGGTCCGATGCTTCAGGTGTGGTTACAATTAAGCAACCTGGTCAGCCCTTGATGCCTGTTTCATGCATGAGAAGGTAGAGCCTCAGGTCAGGGGCAGGACCCAGGGTGCACATGTCGCGGCCCTGAAGGGGCAAAGCAGAGAGTCAGCATGTTCCCATCATTTCTGTCCCAAGCCCTGGGGTCTCAGGTCCACCTGGGGCCCTTAGTCTCCAGCCCATCCAGCAGGCTGAGGATGTGTGCAGCGCTGGCATATGTGGGTGTCTGTGAGCGTGTCGGGGTGTGAGGTGTGGGTGTCTTTCCTGCGAATGAGTGTGAGGGTGCTGAGTGTGTCTGGGTGTATCACACAGGGTATGTGTGCCAGGTGTGCATGTCTGTGTATCAAGTGTGCGTGTACTTTCTGGGTCTATCTGAGCCTGTAAGCTTCATCTCTTCTTCAGTCTAAGATCCTCAGACAAGTTGTCTCACAAAAGCGTCCACAAGATGGATCCAAGCTCAAAGGCAGCACCAGCATCTGCATGTGGAGATGTTCCCCAGCCTTCATGTGACTTCACTTGACACCATCCCTGCTGACCCTGGAGATGCCCCAGGGATGAGGACCATTCTTGGAAGAGGATGCTCAGTGAAACTCATCAGCTCCCCTTCGTTTCCAGGAGCAGCAGTAACTTTGCTCACATTCGGCAAGTCCAAGTTGCCTCAGTTTGGAAGTCATGTGGCCAGGCTTCCTGGAGCCAGAGAGTGAGTCAGCTCGAGAAGGCTCTGGGCTGCACCCCACCCACCCACAGCCCTCGGAGGCCGGCCACATCACGCCTCTGCAGGCCCAGCACGTGGCTTCTGTCCCCTGGCTGCCTCACCTGACCTCCTCGGGAACACCTCACCTCCTGGCAACCTATCCTGTAGGACATAGGGGGCGTGGAGGATGGGGCCTGCAAAGCCCTCCCAGGAGGTGATTAGGACAAGCTGGGCACTGGCAGCAGCTGACTCAAGAGCTGGATAGGGACTTCCCTGGCAGTCCAGTGGTTAAGACTCTGTGCTTCCAATGCAGGGGGTGTGGGTTCAATCCCTGGTCAGGGAACTAAGATCCCACATGCTGTGCTGCATGGCCAAAAAAAATTTTTTTTTTTAATGAAAAAGAAAATGCAACTCCCTGGCTCTCCCTATCCCCGCTTCCCTGCTTTATTAAAAAAGAAAAGCAGCTGGACAACTTGAGAAGTGACGACCATCAAACACCCTGGTGGCCCTGGCAGGTTGAGGGATGAGAGAGGAGGGGCTGGAGGGCTGCAGAGCTGGGACCGAGGAGCTGAGGGGCCCGGCTAGCTGCTGGCCTCTCCTGGGATTTCCAACATCGTTGTGCCCTGGCGAACCTGTGTGGGAGCAGGAGCGCTAAGTCACAGGCACTTGGTCAGCCTATAATGAGAGACGTTTTAAAACATGCAAGGTGAGGGAGAAGTTCCAGGTAGACCCTGCTAAGAGAGAAGACCCCGATGTGTGCATTTTAATAGAAAGAGACTCAGTGGGACAAGAGGCCATGAGCAGAAACCCAAGTGGGCCCACGGGTCCCACCAGTGTATCCAGAAGGTGAAACTCTGGAAGAGCACCCGAGACTGCCCCATCTGTGTCCAGTTAGACTGCCCCGAATGTGACCAGTGGGCAGAGAGCAGGTCCCCAGCCTTGGGTGCCTTGCACACCTGCTGTGGGGCTGTCTTCCCAGACCTTGGACTTCATCTGCTCTCAGGGCAGGGCTGAGCCCAAACACGCCTGTTCTGATCATCCCGGGAGATGGTCCAGAGCTCCTGCAGGCAAGCATGTGGGTGGGGGGCCAGGGCCTGCCCACAACGCCCTCCCTGGTCCAGACCCCCGTCACTCACATCTCTCACTGCCCAGACCCCTACCCAGACCCTCCCAGGGGGAGGCTCAACAACGGCTCTGGCTGCACATCTTGTGTCCCAGCCCAGCTTGGATGTGCCCAACCAGGTGGCGCTGGGCAGGCTGCTCTCCAGGGAAGGCAGGAAGGGGTGTCTGAGCCCAGAGCACATGCTCTCCTCTGTGCAGACTGGTGCAGTGCTGTCCCACTGGTGCTGCGCTCTGCGTTCCTTGGACCTAAGAAGCCTTCCATGATCCTGGTTGCCCCCGTTGTCCTCCTCTGGCCTCTGGGAAGGTCTCCCCTACCCCCCACCCCACCCCCAGCCCTGCCGCCGGCCAACATCTGCTCAGGGAAGCCCAAAGGGATGCTCAGCACAGCACCGTCTCCATCAGGCTGACGGAAGTCAGAAGTCGGTGCTGAAGGCCTGCTCCCTCTTGCAGAAGGATGGGTGGGGGGGACTCTTGAGAAGTGCACCCTCTGGTTTCCATTCAATGCCATTGGTTCACATGAACTCAGCAGGAACAGACTGCATTCTTGTCAAAAGCACGGAACACGATGCGTGGGGTACGCTGCAGACCCCACCTCCAGAGTGTCCACCCACCTGCTCTGGAAGCAGTCGGCACCCCCCACACCCAGGCTCTGGGGGTCCCTGGCATGTCTCTTGGGGCTTAGCCCATGAGGGGTCAAGGGCCCAGCAGCGGAGGCTGGGATCAACATGGGTCTGTGAGAGCCGAGACAGCAGAGGAAGGGCTACAGCCAAGGGAGCTGCTTGGGGAAGGGGCTGGCTGCCCCGCTCCAACCTCCCCACTGCTGGCTGCCGCCTTGACCTGCTGCTGCCCTGAGTCTAAGACCTCTTTGTTGACAAGCAGCCGTTCCCTTGCCCCAGCCCTAATCCAGCTCCAATTAGAGAGAGAACATGTGCTTTGGCTGAATGGCCCGGCTGGTGGCAGAGCCTGAAGGCGTGCTCACCCGCTGGCCGGCTGGCCTAGCACAGGGGCCCTTCCTTGGTTTGCAGAATGTGGCTTTGAGAGCTGCGGCCACTCCATACAGAAACCAGAGCGCCCGAGGGGCATCGCTGCAGGCTCAGCACCCCCGCCACAGCCAGAGAGAAGGGGATGTGAGGAGCAGCTGGAGGATGGAGGAGGGTGAGGTCACATCAGCCGGTGGGTCAGGAGGAGGGCCGCCTCTGCTTCCAGGCAAGGGGGACTTGGAGGGGCTCCACCCAGGTTGCCAGGAGAGGGTTTCCTCCAGCTGGAAAACTGGCTTTTCATTGCAGTTGTAGCTTCTGGAGTTACAAGTTTGGGGGGCGGGGGTAGTGATAGTCAGGGAGGGGTCATGAGCTGGGTCTTATCAACATCATCTCAGCCTCACCCACCCAGAGCACCTAATGTGATGCTCATGGCCACTCTGGGTGGGCTGGGCCACCCTCACGAGAGCTCATAGCCCCCAGCCAGTAGCCAGGCAGCCTGTCTTTTCAGGCCGCCAAGCTTGCCCTGGGTCTGTCCTGCTCTGATGGCCTCTGTGCCATCTCATTCGCTGCTGTGTGGCATTGGGCAAGTTCCCCAACCTCTCTGTGCTGATTTCATCATCTGTAAAATGGGGGTGATTGGAAGACAAGATGTCCAGGACCTGTCAAATGCTTGGTGCAGAGCCCAGGGTGGGCTGTTCCTTCCCGGAACCAGGCTGGTCTGTGAACTCTGCGGTGTGAGCCTAGGAGGAAGGGGAGGTGGTGGCTGGCCATGGCAGACATACATCTCACAGAAGAGGCCTTTGGGAGAATTCCCTCCATATCCTGAATTTTCTTCCTTTTGTGCATTAGCAAATTGGCACAGAAATAGCTGGTGCTTCATAGATCTACGTGATGAAGTTTCTGAACCTTAAATGATGGGCTTTGGGGTGGCGATCAAGCAGCCCCCAAGGTTCAAGGATGAGACCCCACTCAGTGAGTGGTCAGCCTGGGGCAGGCAGTCAAGGATTTGGCAGTCTAGAAATGGTGGAGAAATAGATGACAAGAGAATAAAGAGGTGAGGACAGTCTGGGTGGACACAGCACACCTGGCAAAGGTTGCCACCAAAACCTGGAGGGAAGGCCAAGACCCAACCCCCCAGGTCTTGCCTCTGTGGCTGCCCAGCTTGGCGTCTGATCTTATCAAAGTTTGTGTTGCTCCAAGATCCTCTTCAGACAGTACCAGGAACAGGGTCCTGAACTGTGAGGATCCAGCCACGTGGTATCAAGATTCAGGTTCATGAAGACAGGCCCTGACCAGTGCGCTGGCCTCTTAGGGAGCTGGGAGCCTGGGAAGATTTTCACAGTTGATGACTGTGTTCAGATGCTATGCTTTGCTATTTAAACATTTAAAAAAGAAAGCCAGCCGTCCCAATATTTACATATGGTGAAGTCCATGGCCAGCCAGGGCAGCGAGGACAAGCAGGGACTGGGCCTGCAAGGCAAGAGGACCGAGGCTGAGCTGGGAGGCATCCAGGCGGGAGTCGGCGATGCTTAACTGCTTCCACGCCGCGAAGCTCCGTATCCACTCGCTGCTTAATCTCAGGCTTGAAGAGAGCAAGACGGTCTGTGAAGCTCAAACACACATTCCATTGTGTTTGCTGAGTCAGTCAGGGCAGGGCTGGCTCTTTGCTGAGCCCAGGAGGGGCCATCACAGGTGTGGACGGGGGAGGGCTGGCTAGGAACAGATCCCGGCACCTGTCCTGCCCGGCACAGCCCAGCAGGAGGGACTGGAGGAGACAGCGACCCCCTGGCAATGGTTCTGCAGCCAGACACAGATTCGGGGGTTCTGGTACCACCCAAACACTGGCCGGCCAGGGACTGACCCCAACTGGCCAAATCCTGTGTGCGCCCCCAAAAGCTCTTCCTCACCCAGTGTCTCTAGCCTGGATCCAGGAACCTGGGCTTGGCGTATGTAAGAGAAATAACACCCCTGGTCTCAGAACATGCCCTGTGTCCAGTGGCCAAGCACAGGTGCCTTCCCTGAGCTCAGACCATTTGCGATGTTTGGATTCAGAAACCCAAGAAGAGCATGAGAGGAGGTCAAGGGTGAGAAATGAAACATCAGTGGAGACACTCAACAACCCTGGATGCTGGGGTAAGAGGTCAGAAACCAAGTAGATGGGGGCAGGGGGAGAGGAGAAGGGTCTGATTTACTTAGGAGCACTGCCCTTGAACTGCATGGAGCACAGGGAGGGGCAGGAGTGGGATGGGGTGGAGGCCCTGGGAGCACGAGGGTATGTAGAGCACAGCCATCACCTCCTTCCCAGTGAGATTGCGGCTGTACCTCCAGGTACTGGGGAATCTCTGACTCTCACCTGCTCATCGGGAATGGTAACGTCCACCCCTCAGCCTTGCTTGGAACCAAGAAGGCATCAGGAGCCATGGGCAAGCCCCAGCCCCTCTGAGCCGCCCCTCCAGCCCCAGCCCTCTGGCTCCAGCATCTCTCTGCCTGTGTGGCCAATAGCCAGTGAGCACCTGCTGGGTCCTGGCAAGATGAGAGGGGCTGGAAGGCGGAGAACAGGACCCTTCCCTGGCCTCCTCATGCCAAACCACGTGCACGTGTGCGTGAAGGCATGTGCATGTGTGTGTGCGCCCACCCACGGAAGCCCACACGAGTACAGGAGCATGCGCACGTGTGAGCACGTGAGGGAGCACAGGCAGTGCGTGTGTGCGTGTGTATACGTGCACACACACGTGTGAGCACTCACGTGTCTGTGGTACGCGGGCAGGGGCTGGGCTGCCGCTTTTCCTGGTTCCCTTTCAGGCTGAGCTGAGGGAACAAGCTCTTCTCTCTCCCTCTGGGGCCTCTCCCTAGGAGGGGGTTCTGGAGCCTCCTGGTTCCTTTAGCCCTCAGACCCTGAAACTCAGGGCACAGGGTCCACAAGCTTTTGAGGACCTATGAAATCGTCAAGACTTGGGGAGATCACTTTTAGTAACTCCAAAGTATAAAAACTGTTTTTGAGTTTTGGGACTACTGGCTAGGGACACCCCACAGGTGTCTGCTTTGGGGATTTCCTGGGAAGGGCGTGTTCCCAAACATGCCTCCTCCCCAGCCAAGCTTCCTTCTCCTCTCCCCCGACCCCTGCCGCCCCAGGACCCCACCCAGCCAGGAGGCAGAGAGAGGCCCTGACTCAGGCAGAGCCGGGCCGGCTCACCTCCTGCGCCGCCTTCCCTCCCAGCTGACCCGGACGTCCGGAGCGCTGCCTGCGACAAGCTGGACCCCCACCCGCCGCCACAGCCACGTGCCTCAGGCCTGGGGCTCTGGGAGGAGGTCCAGCCCAGTGCCGGCCGCCAGAGAGGTGCCCCCGCCCCAGGGAATGGGAGTGGAAGGCACTTGGGACTTCCTCAGTGTTTGCTGGCCTTTCAGTCAACTCTGAGCGGAGTTTTTCTTAAGTTCACGTTCAACACTGACTTAGGCTCACGAGGCAAATGGTTTGCCTGCCAGCCCTGCAGCTCACGGGCTGGCGTCGGGTGGCCCTTATCGTCCCTGAGCTCTTCCCCCTCCACCCCCAACCCTGTAAGAGAGAAGCCTGCCGGTTAGCGCTAAGGGCCCTCAGGCTTATGTTGTGAAAATTCTCAGAGGACTTCAGCCCCCAGAGTCACTTGAGGCCACGGGTCCCCTCCCTCTAACCTTTACCAGGCATCCAGAGTCAGAGCCTTTCTCCGTAACGACTGCATGAGAACTAAGGTCCACGGCCTCAGTGGGCAGGCCTGCCAGGGCTGCAGTGGCCTCAGCACCTGCTCCCCTGATTGGTAAAATCACAGCGGCTACTGTCACTGCAGCTGGGCCGTGCCGACATCCTGGGTCTCTGGCAACTGTATAGGATGGGTGTGAAATTTCTGCTGATTCATGTGACCACATAGATCTGGCTCCTCACAAGAAACCAGAGGCCTTGTGGTACCCAGGTTCTTGGGGGCAAAGCTCACCATTCCCCACCAGGGTGAAGACACAGGTGGACACAGTCTCTGCCCACCAAACAGACCAGCCTGAAAATCCATCCGTGATGCTCTGTCCCCAGAGACCAGGGTCCCTGGCAGGGATGACCCCTGATGCACTTGCCCATGTGTCACTAGTTGGTAAGGCCCTGTGGTTGGTAAGAAGGTCTGAACCAGGAAAAAACACCCAGCAATCAGCTCCGTGTGCAAAAGCACAGCCAGCTCAGGGGAGCTGCGAGCCTCTGCCTGGGCCGGGTGTGAGGTGCAGCCTGAGGGACCTGCCTCCCTGAGCCTCCCCCCGCCCTCCCCCCACCCCACCCCGAGGAGCAGCCCAAGGACCGTGGACTCTGCCTCCACTTTCCTGTTACTGGGGATGAGCCTGATTCATGTGTTTCCTGTGACAGCCACTACATCATCACATCCGCTCCGAGAACTATTTTTAACTGATTTATGTATTTCTTATATGAGGAACACATCAACTTCTGTTTTAGTCCATTTTACAGGAAAGTGTTGCAACTGTGCTCAGCTCAGCAACATTAATCGCCACAGAGCAGCAGGGGAAGCCCGTCTCACCTCCCAAGTCTCACAAAAATTAATAAAGTTGGAACTGTGAGGCAGGCTCAGGTAAAAAGGAGGAAACTCAATAGTTTTCTCCTTCTGTAGAATTCAACAAGCCCATTTTGAAAAGAGCACGCTGTTTCTTTACGTTCCCGCGCAGGCTCTTGGGGTCTCTGCTGTGGCTGCCAGCACTCCCAGACTGACCTTGCGGGGTTGGTGTCGGGGAGCACGGTGCCCTGGCCCCCTTGGTGCCCATCCTTGAGGCACTGGGCCTTGGGAGGGCGCCGTGGGCAGCCAGCACAGACCCTCCTCTGTCAGACAAGGAGAGGCCTGGGAGAGAGATCCCACCACAGTCAGCGGTCAGCTAGGGGGTTTGGGCCTGTGGTTCCTGCCTCCCGGTCGAGCTCCATCCCTCAGTGGCCAAGGCTGCCCGGGTGATGCTCGCAGCAGTGGTGGCCTGGGGAGGGTCCTGACTCAGTCCCCATGACTCCCACACTCAGCTCCCACTCTCAACCAGAAGCCTCTACTTCTCACCTTTTCTTTCTTTCTTTCTTTCTTTCTTTCTTTCTTTCTTTCTTTCTTTCTTTCTTTCTTTCTTTCTTTCTTTCTTTCTTTCTTTCCTTTCTTTCTTCCTTCCTTCCTTCCTCCCTCCCTCCCTCGCTTCTTTCTTTCTTTCTTTCTTTTTCTTTCTTTCTTTCTTTCTTTCTTTCTTTCTTTCTTTCTTTCTTTCTTTCTCTTTCCTTCTTTCTTTCCCTTTCTTTTTCTTTCTTTCTTTTCTTTCTTTCTTTCTTTCTTTCTTTTTCTTTCTTTCTTTCTTTCCTTCCTTCCTTCCTTCCTTCCTTCCTTCCTTCCTTCCTTCCTTTCCTCCCTCCCTCCCTCCCTTCTTTCTTTCTTTCTTTCTTTCTTTTCTTTCTTTCTTTCTTTCTTTCTTTCTTTCTTTCTTTCTTTCTTTCTTTCTTTCTTTCTTTCTTTCTTTCTTTCTTTCTCTTTCTTTTTCTCTCTCTCTCTCTCCCTCCCTCCCTCCCTTCCCTTCCTTCCATTCGTCCTTCCTTCCGTCCTTCCTTCCTTCCCTTTCTTCCATTCGTCCTTCCGTTCTTCCTTTCTTTCTTTTCTGGTGGTGCCTCACAGCTTGCGGGATCTTCCCCAACCAGGAATCGAACCTGTGTCCCCTGCAGTGGAAGCACAGAGTCCTAACCACTTGACCGCCAGGAAATTCCTACTTCTCACCTTTCTTAACCTCTCCCCTTACGTCCATTTCCAGCTCTGAGGGCGTCCGTGGGCTTTGTCAACGTCTGGCTGGACATGACCACGTTGTGACTGTTTTCTCCCCAGAGACCTCCAGCAGCCTGATTGGGCCATCCCTGTCCTGAGGTCACCAGGGCAAGGGGGGGTCCTGCTGAGTGTAGGTTCCGGTTTCACTCCATCCCAGTCACCTGGAGGCTGAGGGTTTTCTTGCCCCTCCTGGCCCTACCCTCAACCCCCCTCTCTTCTAGATGAAGCAGGAAGAGGTGCGGACCGCGGGCTGGGGAACTACTTAAAGGTTGCGGAGTCTCCCAGGACGCGATGCAGTCTCCCTCAGACCACCTGGCCCCCTCCTGAGTCGTTCATATACAGGTGCTCACTTAATCCACAAAAGAACCCTCTGGAGAAGAGGACACTGAGGCTCAGACGGGCTCAGCAATACACCCCCCGACCCCCGCCACTTCCAGTCGTGAGGGGCAAGGCACGGATTCCAGCCCAGGAAGCCCTGCTCCAGAGCCTGTGCTCTGAGCCCCCATGCTATAATTTGTGTCCTCCAGGGCTCGTGACATCTAAGATTTAATGTGGAAAAATGGTTCCACCCTGTCTCACCCCATACCCCAAAATAAACTCAGATTAAAGACAAAAAAGCATAATTACAAAAGCTCTGGAAGAAAATACAAGAACATATGTGCACTTTCTTGGGAAGGCAGGCAAGATGCAAAATCCAAAGGCTTTAAAGAAAACAATTGACAAATTTGACAACATAAAATTTGAGGACAGCTATGTGATGAAAAAAAAAAACCACCATTATTAGCGGGGTAAAATATTAAGCCACAGATTAGGAACAAATATCTGCAGGGAAAATACAAGGGCTGATATTCATCATGTATAAAGAATTCCCACAAAGCAGTAAGAAAAAAAAAAAAAAAAAAAACCCCAACAGCCCAACAGAAAAGTGGCAAAGGAGAAGAGGAAAAAAGATATAAAAACACCTTAATGAATGCAACAAAATATTCATTCCCTGTATTAATCATAGACATGAGAAGTTGAAAACGACCTGATGACAAGAGCCAGTGTTGGGTAGGTTAGCAAAAGGGCGTCACTCAGAAACCATCCACAGGGGCGTGAATCAGAACAGCCTTTTCGCAAGGTCATTTGGCGCCTCTACCATAAATTTAAATACACCTATTCTGTGACCCCTGCCCTGTGGAAAGACATCTGTGCTGGGATGTTTGAGGCCACGTCTGGAAACAGCCCCTGAAGGACCAAGCCCCGAGTTTCACCTTTCAAGGAGGCCAGTTGTCATGGAGAACTCAGAGCCCTGAGCGGTGGTGGCCGTGGGGTCCGAGACCCTCGAGGGCCAGCAGGCTGGGAGTCTGGCACGGAGGCTGGTGGGGGTGGGGTCTGGAGGCAGGGAGGCCATCCCCACCTGCAGACCTTGTGTCTGGCTGTGTCTGAGGGGCTGCAGTCACGCGGCTGGGACTGTGGCCTCTCCTGGACTCTGAGGGGCCACTGTCAACCCTGGTGGAGACACAGGCTGGGCAGCAGTGATGGGGTCCTGAGGACAGGGCAGTAGGGCCTGACTCTCCTGGCCTCGGGGAGGTGCCTGTCCCTCTGCAGCACCCCACTACCAGGACAAGTGTTCAGGCCGCCACCGCACCCCTCCCTTTGTTTCAGGGTCCCCTACCCCTGCTGGCCCCTCCAGGCCTGGCTCCCGTCCTGGTCCTTCACCTATAGTCTCCCCATCATGTTCACCTGACCACTGTGTATCCCCCGGCCCTGATGTCCTGGACCTTCCTGGTAAGTCACCCTCCCCTGACCACCAGGGCCAGTCTCTGCTCAGTTCTCACAAGAACCTGAGGAGGAAATGCAGGCCCAGAGAGGGTAAGAGACTCAGCGAGGTCACACAGCGAGGAGGCTGCAGGGGACACTCCGGGGCAGCTCGGGGCACGGGCTCAGCTGTGCTCTGCCGGCAGGCCCGTCGTCCCACCACGCCCAGCGCCAAGTGGCCTGCCAGCCTGGCACGAGCTTCTCCCTCCATTGGTGGGCTGTGTGGCCACTGAGGCCTTGCTGGCGTGGGAGGCCCCACGCCCCTTTCCTCTGGGATGGCTTAGAATCCCAGGGAGCCACGGCCCGCGTTGCGTGCAGCGCCTTGGAATGAACGGCGGTGCCCTGCCCTCCCGAGAGTTCTGTCTCTAATTTATAAGTGCTATCAGCCAGTTATTTGCGCCAGATGCCTGCGTAGTGTGCTCTGCGGTGGGAACGTCCTAGACGGGGGTGGGTGTCCCAGGCAGGGTTCCCGTCTCATGAATCAGGGAGCTGGGTCTTGGGAGGGGCGCACCCCCCCTTTCCTGAGAAGAACCTGGGATTTGTTCCAGGTGCTTTTCCCACCCCCGCACCTCGGGGCCCCGGGGGGAGGCACACGGGAGGGGGGAGGGGCTGCTGGGGGGGGGGCGCTGGGATGCCTCCCCAGCCTTCTGCCCTCATCCAAGTGCCGGGAGGATTGGGTTCATTTAGGAGGGGCCCTCTGCCCACCTAGGGGCCACGAGGCCATGGGCCAGCAGAGGCCTCACTCCCCACAGGCCAAGTGCTCAGCGGTGGCCAGATGTATGGCAGCTCTAAGGGTACGTGAGGGGCTCGGTCACCGCAGGCCCTCCTGCCCCTTGGGAGCTGAGGCTCCCTCTGGGCCCCATGGGACGTGATGTGGTGCTGTGAGGCCACCCTCCACGCCTGCTCCCCCTCTATCCCCAACCTAGACCTTGGGACTCTTCTGGAAGTCACACCACCCACGGCCCTGCCCCCTCATCTCCTCCTGGCTGCTGCATGGGGTCTTTCCCACAGGGCAGCCGCAGCGACGCTGTGGGTACCCGGCCGGATGGCACCTCCTCTTCCCGCTGCCTCCCCAGGGGCCTGCACACCCCCCTCCCAACGCAGGCAGAGTGCTGACTGAGCCCTGCATTCACGGCATGGCCAGGTCAAGAAGGAGAGGCTGAGGGCCACGCACTCTCATTGTCCCAGAAGCCGACCCCACCACCACGGGGGACCCTCCTCTGGCACCCACGTGCCAGCTGAGGGGGCAGAGGCCCCGAAGAGGCCCGGGGCCCCGACGACCAGCTGAGGCCTCATTCCCACCCACCCCGGGCGCCTCCCTCCTTCCCCCCACCATCTCCCTGCAGATGGGACGCGCCCCGCCTCACGGGGCAGCGAAGGGCTCCTGGTCCTCGGATGATGCTGCGACAGCCTGGGCCTCCGACGCGCGGGGTGAACCTCCGGACAAGCCCCTGAAGGCCGGCTGCGTGCCTACCCCTGGCCAGAACAAGAGTGCCTGCACACACAGCCCAACCCAAGGCCAAGTGGAGATCCCCTCGGGGGCTGGGGTGTCGGGAGGGGCAATCTAGGGGAGGGGGGCACCAAGTGGGGGACTCGCCGCCCTGCACGCACCTGCTGGCCCTGCTGAGCAGAAGGCATGTTTCTTCCCCCCGGGCAACACCCAGTCCCAGCCCCTCTGCCAAGTGGCCTCAGTGGGCGGGGGGTGCCCGGCCTGTCGTTCACCCCCAAGTCAGGGCAACACCTCACTTGGGTGTTCTCAAAGGAGCCCTCGTCGCAGAGCCACCAACGGCGGGGACACCTTGGTCTGGCTTCAAATATGACTCTGGAATTTTAAGGGCAAAATACTAGTTAGGTTAACATGGGCCAGAGCCTACTTCCCACCCCAAACCAAGGTCCCAGGGGACCGCTCATCCCCAGCTATGGGTGTGTCTGCAAAGAGCGACCACAGACTAGAGTCGTGTCCAAAAGACACACGCTCCAGTGTCCTCCAGGGCCTGGGGGAGGGGCTGGGAGGACGTGGGGAGGCCCAAGGGGTGAGGTCCGGGGGCAGAGCCAGAGCACGGGGTACCGCATGGGCTCCAGAGCAACCAGGGCGGGGGGTGGGGTGGGTGCCTGTTGGAACTGGGTGGAGTCTGGGTCTTTGAGGACCTCAGAGCCGAGCTTCTGTCCTGAGTCTGTGTGTTCTGTCGTGATCTCCCCGTGGTCTGTCATGATCTCTCTGTGTTCTGTCGTGATCTCCCCGTGGTCTGTCATGATCTCCCCGTGCTCTGTCGTGATCTCCCTGTGGTCTGCCATGATCGCCCTGTGTTCTGTCGTGATCTCCCTGTGTTCTATCGTGATCTCCCTGTGTTCTATCGTGATCTCCCTGTGTTCTATCGTGATCTCCCTGTGTTCTGTCATGATCTCCCTGTGTTCTGTCGTGATCTCCCCATGTTCTGTCATGATCTCCCCGTGTTCTGTCATGATCTCCCTGTGGTCTGTCATGATCTCCCTGTGTTCTGTCATGATCTCCCTGTGTTCTGTCGTGATCGCCCCGTGTTCTGTCGTGATCTCCCCGTGTTCTGTCATGATCTCCCCATGGTCTGTCATGATCTCCCTGTGTTCTGCCATGATCTCCCTGTGTTCTGTCGTGATCTCCCCGTGTTCTGTCGTGATCTCCCTGTGTTCTATCGTGATCTCCCTGTGTTCTATCGTGATCTCCCTGTGTTCTATCGTGATCTCCCTGTGTTCTGTCATGATCTCCCTGTGTTCTGTCGTGATCTCCCCGTGTTCTGTCATGATCTCCCCATGTTCTGTCATGATCTCCCTGTGTTCTGTCGTGATCTCCCTGTGTTCTGTCATGATCTCCCCATGGTCTGTCGTGATCTCCCCGTGTTCTGTCGTGATCTCCCTGTGTTCACCAGCAACTGGGAGCCTTTGTGGCGCTCACCTCCTTCTCACAGGCTCCAGGTGGGCGGCAGGATCGAGCCAGCCCTGCCCTGCAGGAGGAGCCCAGGCTGGCAGCCCTGCCCAGGCCAGGCCGTGGTGTGGTCCTGAATTCCATCAAAGAACAGCACACTGACACCCTAGCTGAATCCAACCAGCCTGAGCTCCACCCTGGAGCCCACCTCAGGTTTCCTGTCCCTAGAGGAAGGTGCCTGCCCTGCCGTGGTCTCAACAGGCTCCAGTGCAGAAACACAGACCCGTGGCTGACAGGGCCACAGCCCCAAGGCGCCGCCCTGGCCCCACCCAGGCCCCTCCTGCCCCTCCCATGGGCCTCGCTGTCCTCCCCCGTCGGGACCCACAAGCCTCTCAGCGGCCCCAGCACAGCCTGTACCTGGAAGCAGGGCTTCCCTGACGCACCTACCCACTCCTGCCGGCCTTGCTCCTCACGCCCAAGGTGAACGGCCTCCTATAATTTTGGGGGTCCTTCTGGGTCCGGGTCCTGGCCCTGCCCGTTCCTTGACCTCGAATCTCCTCCCACCCCAGCCTGGAAAACCTCCTCCTCTCCCGAGCCCCACCTGGCCCCTCACCCAGGTGGAACCTGGAGTTCCCTCCTGACACATCAGTGTGTGGCCGGCCTTCCCCAGCGGGGCCGGCTCCCTGGAGGTGCCCAGTCTCAAAGGGGGACAGGCTCCCTGGGGAGTGGCTTTCCAGCTCTTCCCCAAAGAAACGAGTGTCCACCCTGAGCCCACAGGGCCTGATGACACCTTGCGCCCATCCCCCAGGTTGGGCAGGCCGGTGCTGGGGCCTTGTCGGGGCCGTGGGGCCCCTGGGCCCTGCTTGTGAGCCCTGAAAGGCTCACTCAGGGCCAGGGAACAGTGCCTTTTCCCATCATGGCAGCCCCATAAAGAGTGCACGGAGATTCCACAAGCACTTGGGGGACCAGGCACAACCCAGCCCCAGCCCCACCCGCACCATCACAGCTGCAGCCCTGCCTCAGTCTGCGGGCTCACTCTGCTGGCTTCCACTCCGAGACCCCCTCGAGGTCCCTGTGCAGCCCCAGCCTCCTCATTCCTTGGCCTCTCTCTATCCTGAAACCTGAAGCCCCCAGCTCCCACCAGGAGCCCTCTCCAGGCAGAAACTGACCCGCCGGGGGATTTGCAGGGTGGTTTGGGGACATGCACAGGCAGAACCACAGGGCCCTCGTCTGTGCCAGGAGCCAGGGCCTAGACACCAACCCCCAGGGGAAAGAGCAAGGCCTGCCTGGCCTCAAGGGAGAGAGTCCGTCCTCAGGACACCCCAGCGGTGATGCGGGTCCAGAAATCCAGTCCTAAGGCAGGAGGGCCTCTGTTGACACGCTTCACCCTCTGACTTGGGCAGCACCAGGTCCCCTGGCTCCCAGGGCAGCCCCTCCAGAGGTCCCAAGTGGGGGTTCAGGGAACCCACAGACAGCGAGGAGGCCAGGTGGGCCCGGGGCGCATGCAGGAGAGACCACCCTCCTCAGGGGCTCCACCCAGGAAGCAGGGTGGACGAAAGACAGGGGTGTCGGTCCTGGGCCTGCAGACCCACTCTGTGCAGGGGTTGACCGGCGAAGGACGGGGCGCACAGCCAGGGAAGCACCCACATCTCCAGGAGAGGCAGCTTGGGAGGGTTTCAGCTCCAGGAAACCATCTCATCCTCGGGGGGACCTAAGAGTTCTTATTTCACATGTGTTAAAACAGGAAATAATGTAGGTGAGAAGTGGCGTCCCCCACACTGTCCTGGGTAGCAGGCTCTTCCTGTGGCTTCAGCCCTACCCCCCCCCCACAGTCCTGGGAGGGACCCCCAGGCATAGCCCATGTCCCGTCCAACCCCTGCATTCCTGGCTGCTGTTTCTCTGAAACATTTTGACACGTGCGTGCAAGCACACACACGTACGCATGCACACATGTGCCCACACGCTAGTACACAGGCACAGGGCTGGGCTCGGCGGCTCTGTCGGTGGTCCACGCTGTGCACTTGTAAAGGGGAGGCGTTTGGAGCCCGATGCTGAGGCCCCAAAGAGAGAATGTGCCCAACAGATGTCTGGTGTCGGAAGGGAGCATCCCAAACCAGAAACAGCCCTAAAGCCCTTAACATCAAACCAACAAAGTGGCTTTACTTTTGCTTTCCACAAGGCAGTTTCTGCACCAGAAAAGTGGAGGTGCCTCCCTCCCAGGAATGAAGTTGACTTCAGAAGTTTATTATAACCTAAAGATGTGACTGAAGTCACATATCAATATTGTAACCCATCCAAAGGAGGCCCCCATTTGTGGACACCCTTGGAGGACCCCATCCCCCAGATGCCATCATGTTGGTCACCGATGGTCCAGGACTCAGGCCAGCTGGTGCTGTGCTGGCTGAGCTGGGACCAGGAGCAGGACTGTGTCCATCACAGGCTGGCCAGGGTAGAGGCCCCTCTCAGCCTCCACATTCTTCCTTTACTGCCACCTTCAGCCTCGCTGCAGGCCTGAAATCAGAAGTAAAGGGCCTTATCCTTTCAGTTTCTATAACTCCACCCCTGTAGCTAAATAACCACCTCCAATGGGGGGCAGAGGGGACCTTTGGGTTGATGATGTTACATGGCTTGGGGTTGATGGTCTCTGTCATGTCGACAGGAAGGATATGGGCACCAAGGAGAAACTCTTTGCGAAAGTGGCCTAGCCCCGCTGCAAGGCATTGGGGCCAACAAAGAGGGAACAAGGCCAGGGTAGCCGGGCAGGGAGCTCTCCCCGGGGCAGCAGGATGGTCCTGGGACGGCCCATCCGGGGGCTCGAGCAGATGCAGGGGGTAGGCTGGCCCAGCAAAGTGGATGCAAGTGTTTCAGGGACTGAGAGGGGTGTGTGTGTGTGTGTATCTGGTTGTGCGGTGGATGGATGGATGGAAAGATGATAGACTCGACAGATAGATGTGTAGAGGTAAAAGTATAGGTATAGAAATCATGGATGGCTAGACAAATGGACACATAGACAGAAGGACAGATGGGGAGAGAGATGTGTGTGGAAACGTGTTGTGTGTGTTAGGAGTCTGTAGGCTCAAAGAAGGCAGTGTTCACAGTGATTGGAACCGACAGACGTGAGTCCAGCACCAGGTCTACGGTTACCGGCCATCCGACCACGAACACTCATTCTAAGTGACCCATCTGTATGCTGTACGTGGACATTCATGTAGCACCAGGACCCAGGTGTGGAGGGTCAGTGTGAGCGTGAAACGGCCCGTGCGCAGCACAGCGAGGGACTGAGGTTTGCTATCTGGCTTCTTAAACCTGATCTGATGGTGGGCCAGCTGTGGCTCTAGGGCTTGGGACAAGTCCATAGGAGATGGACTCAGACCCCTGCCCACCTGTCTCCAGCGGGGAGGCTGACAATACGGTCACACGAGGTGTTTACAGGTGCAGGTGAGAAGCTCGGGCCGGGGCAGGTGGGGGTCAGCAGGTGCCAGGTAGCCTCGGCAAGAAGGGCCTGGAAGGAGACCAGGGAAGAGTGTTCCCGGTTCCCGGCCCTAGTGAGCTAGTGGCCTGCCTGCAGAGGAGAAGCAAGGAGGCCAGGGTGGGGGGTGGGAGGGAGATGAGGGGGGAAGCACAGGGTCCAGAAATTTCTCAAGACCAGACAGGGGGCTTCCTAGGTGGCGCAGTGGTTAAGAATCCACCTGCCAATGCAGGGGACATGGGTTCGAGCCCTGCTCCAGGAAGATCCCACATGCTGCGGAGCAACTAAGCCCGTGAGCCACAACTATTGAGCCTATGTGCTGCAACTACTGAAGCCCATGCGCCTAGAGCCCGTGCTCTGCAGCAAGAGAAGCCATGGCAATGAGGAGCCCACGCACCACAATGAAGAGTAGCCCCCACTCACTGCAACTAAAGAAAGCCTGTGCACAGCAAAAAAAAAAAAAAGACCCAACACAGCCAATAAAATTAATTAATTAATTAATTAATTTAAAAAAAGACCCAACACAGCCAATAAAATTAATTAATTAATTAATTAATTAAAAAAGAAAAAAAGACCAGACGGGGCAGGGGGCAGCCCTCAAGGGCCCGAGACTCACGTTTCCACCAGCCCAGGGGAAATGGGACTCCAAGTTGGCCTCAGCTTGATTGATAAAACAAAACAAAATAAAACAAAAAGCTGTGACATGCCTGGCCCGCTGGCTGGCGGTGTGGGGAGAGCCTCTCTGAGGAGGCACTTAAGGAGAGCGGAGGGAAGGAGAGGGACCACCCTCAAGGCTCTCAAAGGCGATGAACAGGGCCTCTCAAAGGAAGGTCAGAGCCTCGGGCCCCAAGAGGTGTGAAGCCTTGGAGAGCACAGACCCGCACACAACTTCCCTCAGGACGAGGTGGCGTGGAGCTGCTGGGGCGCCCCCCGGACGCCTGGGCTCCTGGGTTCTCACGGCTGGTCTCTGAGGAGAGCGGGGGCCCGACCCGCGGGGCGGGTGGGGCCCTGTTTACATCAGCCAGGCCAGCGTGGCCCCACTTGAGTCAGAGTGTGAAACATCCGTCACCAACGCTTCAGAAACACAGCGCGATGGCAGCTTTCACGGGCTGTGACCAAAACAATCCCAACCTTATTTTCCACAAGCACCAACAGATGTTTAAAATTGGGGTGGAATCTCTAGGACCGAACATTTCTCAAGCAGGGCCCTGGAGCAGCTCCAGGGAGCTCAGCCCAGGGCCGGCTCTGCTGTTCTAAGCCGCCCTTCGCACGTCAGGAATGTCAAACAGAGCTGACCTCAGCGCTGTCCTCTCCAGCAGCAGGCAGGCTCCGGGGTGTTTGTCTAATTAAAACAAACTAGTTGGGCGGTATATTATTTCTCCAACCAAACAATATTGAAGCTGCATGTGCGACACATTACTATTGCTTCCTGCCGGCTCTGGGGCTCCGGGTGAAGCACACGCGCTTTCAAGCCTGCTCAGCACATTTAGCAAGTGAAAAAGAGACGATTGTTTCCTATTTCGCCCCAGAAAGTTGAAGCAATCATTAAAGAACTTCCATGTGCTCACACCATGGCATCCCCACCCCCACACTGCCACCCATAGCCGACTCTGCCGGGTGCGCTGGATCCGGCCCATCCCCCCACTCAAGGACACAGCCCCCCCAGCGAGTCTCCTCTCGACCAGGTCACTCTCCACAGCACCTGTGCTGCCCCACTCCTGAGGGCCAGGGGCATCCTGACTGTTCACCATCTTTCCCTTCTTCACCACGAGCCCCTCGGAAAAGAGTCTTGCCGTCTCTGTCTCCCCTCCTCCTAGTCTCTCCTGTATCCTCTCCAAGCAGGCTTCTCTCCCCTAGTTCACCAAAAATGCCTTTGCTCACTTCGTTGAATCCAGGGCTAATTCTCAGCTCTCTTGGAGGATCAGCAACACCCAGTACAGAGCACTGCTCCCCTCTGGGAAACTCCTTCTTCCTGGGGCTCCTAGGACCCCCATCTCCTGGTCCTTCTCCTCCATCACTTCGCCATCTCCTTGACGGATTCTCCTTGTCACCATGGCCCCTGTATTAGTTTTCTACTGCTACTGTAATCAATGACCACAATTTCAGTGGTTTAAAAACCATACAACTTTATTATCTTACAGTTCCGGAGATCAGAAGTCCACACTGGATTTCTTTGGACTAAATCAAGGTTTTCGAAAAGATTGCCTTCCTTCTGGAGACTCCAGGGAGAATTCATGTCCTTGTCTTTTCCAGCTTCTAGAGGCTAGTCTCTTTTCTGTCTTCAAACCAGAAACCTTATCACTCTGATCTCACTTCTATGTCACATCTCCTCTAACTCTGATGTGCCCGATTCCCTCTTATAATGACTTGTGATTGCATTGGGTCCACCTGGGTAACCCAGGCTACTCTCTCCATCTCAAAGTCCTTAACTTAATCACACCTGAAAAATCCTCTTTGACCTGTGAGGTAACATACCCACAGGTTTTGGGAATTAAGATGTGGCTATCTTTGGGGGCCATTATTCTGCTGACTACAGTCTGCCTTCTGGCCTCCAAAGGTTCACATGCAAAATCCCACGTGTAGAATACTTTCACCTCACCCCAATATCTCCAAAAGTCTTATGCATTACAATATCAAGTCAAAATTAAAAAAAACTCATCTAAATACAACCAATTCTAAAGTCCCAAATCTCATCATCTAAAGAATCTAAATTAGGGCTGAGTGAAGCTCCAGGTAGAATCCTCCTGAGGCACAAGTCCTCTTCATCTGTGGCCATGTGAAACTCAAGAAACAAGTGATCTTCTCCCAAGATACAAGGTTGGGACAGGCCTATGCTGACAGTGTTAGACATTTCCATTTAAAAAGGGAGAAAACGGAAAGAAAAAAGGAGTCACTAGTTCCATGCCATTTCAAAATACAACTGGGCAAACATTAAGTTTCAAGGTCTGAGCCTAATCCTCTGTGGTTCCCAGGTCTGCCCTCTGGGCTCACGGCTCCATTCTTTGAATTATCCTTCCTTTTCCACGAACGGTAGCCTGAGTTTGCAGAGAAGTAGTTTTATCAGCCTGTTTCCTGCCAGTAGAACTTGGAAGGTCCAGAAGTCTTCTTTCATCTTTCATTTCATCCTTTCTCTGTCCCTTTCCACTCAAGCTGAAATCACAGCATTTCTGCTGATATCATATTCTCAAGAACTTTGTGGGTCTCCTATGTATGTCACAGGGGTTCATTCCATTTGACAAGAGAGTCCTCTGTGAGTCTTCCCTAGACAATTCTCTATCTGTTGTTGGCTTCTGCAGAGATTGCTGAGGGGACCTTGTATCACACACAAATCTCTTCAAAGGGCCATCTGGGTGATTGAATACTGTGACCTTTCCATCCTCCGTAGTATTAGCAGAAATGTTGTCCAGCTACACCCTTGGCTTTCTTTCTAGAGCATGTGTGCATATATGCACACACACATACTCACATACGGCACACACCCCTGAGGGCATACACAACTCACACCCACAGCACACGCACACACATGCACACGGCAGCACTCTCATACACAATAGCACAAGTGCACACACACACCTCACGGCACAAACACACCTCATGGCAAGCACTCAAGTTGTCACACAGTCCTGCAAACACACCTACACAATATGCACACACACCACACACACACCTTATAGACACCCTGTATACATGCCAAATATGATATACATGCACTGTGCACACACAGAGCACATGGAAACACACACATTCTGTACCCATAGAGAAATAGCCACACATGCCACGTGGTGTGTGCACACCTGGAAGAACACCTGTCTGCGCTCTGGCGTCTCACCCGATCAGATTAGAGTAGCTGCCCAGGCAGGGTCGAGAAGGGGAGCTGGGATGGGAGGCCAGGGGCAGGGTGGATGCCTGACAGAAGAGGAATTGAAAGACCCAAAGTTAAAACACACCCAGAACCAGGTGCTCTGAAGCAGGGGCTGGAGTACGGGAGGTCCAGGGCACAGGCAGCACACCACCCAGAGCTCTGGGTGGGACAATGTGACCATCCCTGTGACAGCTGCATGCCCCCCACCAAGGAGGAGATACACAGACCCACCTTGGGAAGCTGTTGTGAGGATTAAATGAGGATTAAATGCCAGAAGAGAGTAGTTGTGGGTAAATGTCCCTTCTCTCTCCTCCTTTATCCCCAGACCGCTCTCCTTTTTCTCCTGTGGAAAAGGAACAGGAACTACCCTTTACTGAGTTCCCACCATGCACAGGAACAGAGTTTCTGGGAGGCCATCAGCCCCTTGGGCTGATCCCCTGGGCTCCCCAGCAAGGCCCCAACACACTGCTGCTGAATCCCTCTCAAGTCACCAAAAAGGATGGGAACTTGGGTCTCCCCAGTCAGAAGCAGGCTGCATGGAGAGGCCTAGCCACCTGGTAAATAAGAGGTGGGGGTGGGCATTTCCAACCCACTTTAACTCAAAGATGCCCCCAGAAGGGAAGTCCCTACCCAGTCCCTGTGCACACAGACATTGGACCCTCATCCTGCTTCCTTTGAGGTCTGTTGGCTGTGACCCAGTGAGGCTCCAGGGTAGGCCTTCTCCAGGGCCCTTCTAACCACTTCATTCCAGCAGCCCTTTGTGTGGCAGGCTGTCGGGCCCTCCCCTCTTTATTACATGGTCACACATCCCATCTCTGTCAGCTGAACTTCGCTTTGACTGTAGACTATTTCTGGGCAGAGGCACAGGCCTTGGGAGAAGGCTGGATTCTGCTTCTGCCACTCAGCAACCACTACAGGCACATTTTCTAAACTCTGGGCCTCAGTCTCTCCACCTGTAAAATGGGCATCAAACACCTACCACGGGGCTTCATAAGATAAATAAGATGGCGTATTAGTGTCCTGCAGCTGCTGTAACAAATTACCACAAACTGGGGGCTTAAAACAACAGAAATGTATTCTCTCACAGTTCTGGAGTCCAGAAGTCTAAGATGTCAGCAAGATCACGTTCCCTGATGGCTCCAGTGGGGGGAATCCTTCCTGCCACTTCCAGGGTCCGGGGGCCCCAGGCATCCCTGGCTTGTAGCTACAGCCCTCCATATTCATGTGGCTTCTCCTCTTTGACCTGTGGCTTCTCCTCTTCTGTGTCCAGTCTCCTGCCTTTCTCCTGAAAGGACAGCTGTAATTGGGTTCGGCCCTCCCCCCACCCCCCACCCCGAGAATCCAGGGTGATCTCATCTCAAGACCCTTATTTTCATTACATCTGCAAAGAACATTTTCCAAATAAGGGCCTATTCACAGTTTCTGGGAGCTAGGACGTGAACATGTCTTTTGGGGCCCTCAATCAGCCTATCACAGTATGTTAAATATTCCATACGGAAATGTGCAGCCAAAAGCAAGGACCTGAGAAGGCAGCTGCAGGTGTTGTCATGGCTGTTGTGGAATCTTTTCTAGAGCCTGCCACTCCACAGGGCAGGGACGTTTCCTGCTCTGCCATCACTGAGACCCCAGACCCCGATCTGACTGGCGGGTTGGCCAGAGAGATGATTCTCTGCTCTCAGGGAGGTTCAGTCTGGCTCCCTGGATTGGGTGGCCAGGCCCCAGCCCTCCTTCAGGAGCAGAGGGCTGAGGGCAACTTTGAGGCCGTGTCTCATGTTAACTTTGCCTTAGTCCTTCGGCCAGTCCTATAGCAGATGGCATCATCTGTTCACAATTCTTCCTTCCCTCCCTGCCCCTGTGTCATGGCCTGGCTGCATGACCGGCTGTGAATAGTGGAACGTGGGCAGTTCTGCACAGAGGTCTCAGAGGCAGGACATGCTTCTGCTTCACCCCTGCACCCCTGGTCTGCTCCCCTCTTCCATCTGGGTCCCAGGATGAGAGCTGAGAGGCAGACCTGACCCCACCTCAGCCTGAAGCAGTTTCTGCCGTCAACACACAAACGTGTGAGTGAGCAAAATACATTTTCTCCTAAACCACTGGGACTGGCAGGGTCTCTTGTCACACAGCATTATTTTCAGCAACAGCTGACTAGCAGAGATTTCGATGCTGACAGTGGAGTGCTTTCATAATAAAACCTAAAACATATGACTGATAGACCAGGTGATGAAGAAACTGTTTTAGAAAGTTGAGGGACTTCCCTGGAGGTCCAGTGGTTAAGACTCTGTGCTTCCAATGCAGGGGGCGTGGGTTTAATCCCTGGTTGGGGAACTAAGATCCCACATGCCATGCAGTGTGGCCAAAAAATAAAAAACAACAGTAAAAACAAAACAAAAAATAAAATAAAACCAATGTTGGAAAACGACAACCTATGTTATGCAATGGTGAAAAAAAAAATCACTAAAACTGATTCCTGCAATAAGCTAGAAAACAGGAAGCACACCTAATGCAATTCTGGTTTTGGGTGAAGAGCTTTCCAAGCAAAATATCTCTAGAATGAATTGGTTGTTACTGCTGAATTTGATAAAGTACCTCAAGAAAAGCTCAGAAAAGAATGAACAAACTTGCAGCAGAACTGAGAGGAAACACAGGCAGCCCAGAAATTCTAGCACTCGCAGGATTAAGAATTGAGCCTGTTCCTTCAACCAATAATGAATAAAACTGAGGCACACCTTGAGCTAGAAAAGCCTTTTAAGACTGAAGACTCAGCCCTAAAGGCTAGGCATCCAAGTGCAGACCCAGGTCGGTCCCCACATCCGTCTGCTCAGGATCCCTGAGCGGCTGCTGACCACTGGCCAAGGCGATTGAAAACAGGGAGACCTGCTCTCCAAGCTCCAAAGACGCAGCCTCGGGGACCTTTGCCATCACGGAGCTTATCTCGGTGTTTTCAGTCACTGGAACAGCCCGTAGCAGCCACGGTGGCTGCCATCCTGTTATGAAGGAAACACGCTGAGGGAAAGGGAGTGGGAGCTTGGACAAAGACAATAAGCAGAGGTGTGCCAGGAGGGAAACATGGCGCTTAGGGAGGCTCCTGCGTTGCCCGCAGACACTGCCATCCCTGCCCTGGGCTAACCCTCTCTGGTCTCTGCCAGCGAGGCTTTTGACTTCAAGCCCACCTTAGCCAAGTTGCCACAAAGCAGGATGGGGCAGAAGGGTGTTCACCCCGATCCTGGGGCCCTTTGCTGCCTACTCTTGTACGGAGACCTCCTGTGGCCTCAGCCCCTAGGACCTCTGCCTTGCAATTGGCATCCACACATTTGCTTGCCCGGCCCCATGAACAGGGCTCCTCCTGGGAAGGAAGGCACTTTTGGAAGCTGTGGTCACTGCCTTTAGTCTGAGAAAGGCTGCACGAGAAGCATAAGAAAGTCTGAGATTTGGAGCCAGAGCTGGTTCAAATCCTGGCTCTGTTGCTTCACAGCTGTGTGGCCCTGAGCAAGTTACTTAACCTCTCTGTGTCTTGACATCTATATATGTGAACCAGAACTACTACCCCAGCGAATCTCGGAAAGTGATGGAGAGGTTGCATTCCCTAGAAGCTGGCCTGAACGACAGAGGTGCTTTAAAAACCTCCCTGGTGGCAATGGTGGAGCAGATGTGGTGACAAAGATGCTAACAGTATTATCAAGGAAGTGAGACCAGTGCCCACAGAGCTCTGCTTGTTGGTGTGCAAGACCATGTGGGTGGGACCCTGGCTGGAGCTGGGCAAGGTGCCTGGAAATGCTGACACAGCACTGGCATTTTCATAGCCACGGGCTTTGCCAGAAAAGAGAGGAGACCTTGGAAACCAGAGAGGAAGACAAAGCACAGGCAGGCCTAGGAACTGAATCTGGGAGATACATGGGGCTGAGATGATGAAAGAGGCCAAATGTCAGGAGGTATTTGAAGAAGCCCAGTTCTGTCCCTCACATGACAACAGCAGCATCAATTATCTGGGTGAAGAAACACACAACCTGCTTTTTCTGAGCATCACTATATTCATGGTAGAGCCAACACTTCTCTTTGCTTGGACGACAGAGTTTTAAGTCAGTTTGGATGCCAGCAACACAAGCTTCTTAACATTTGCATTTTGCATAGCAAATGTGTCCCTCTGCTTCTTACGGCAAAAGATAAATTCTAATCCACTTTGGTCCAAATTATCACAAATTCAAGTAGAAGCAAATAGGCTTTACGTTAATAGGATTGTCCTTTTCCCAGGTTCACCTCTCCAAGTGGTGGACAAATACCCCTCACCTCCACTCACCCTACGACTTCCCTTTGGACTCACACGCTCCCTCAGGGCTCGGCCGAGGGCCTCCACGGAGGGTGTGGAAGCTAGAAACTTCAGCACACACAGAGGCCAGCCGGTGCTGTCCTGAGCCAGTCTCATCACTTCCTGTCTGCAGACAGGGCTGGACCTCAAGGAGGCCATGGACTCTGAGGCTCTCCCTGCTTCTGGCTGTCCTGGCCCCAACTGGACACACAAAGTCGTTCCTGTGGGCTCCCAGACACACTCTCCATGCAGCCTGGGGTGGCTCGTTTCTGCCTGGATTTACCTTACCTGACTGGACCATGTTAGGGCCACATGGGCCTTGTGAATTCCTTCCTGGTATCACCCAGCCATCAGCTGAACAATGTTGGCTAGGGTGTCTGTCCTCCCTGGGAAGCCCAATGTCTTCACGTAAAACAAAGGCAATCAATAACTCCAGGACCCTGGTGCTCTAGGTGTCTGCTCTGGTGGCCTAACTGCCTCTGGATGGCTGCTTGTGAGTTGTGTGGTCCAGAGTCCTCTGGACCAAGCCTCAGGGCTTGGTTCTCTGGGCCATCAGAGACTATGGTCATAGGCGCTAACTTCTGGAAGGTTCGGTCACACTTATTTCCCCTCTTGCACCCGATGCCTCGAGTTCCAGTGCAACCATGTGGGAGGCCGTTGCCTCACCCTGGTGCTGGGCTCTGAGCAGTCCTGAGGGTCATGCAAGCTCTCCCAGAGTCGCTGACAAGATCTGTTCTCATGGCTCTGCATCTTCTTCCTGCCTGCCTCTCACCAGTCTCGGCACACAGCACCCTCAGCATCAGCGTCTTGGAGGAATCCACATCCCAGTGCAGGAGAAGCCTGAACACCGTGACGACTGACCCCCAGGACCCCGGGCAGATAATGATGGCATGTCAAGGAGTTCTGCACACCTTTGGGCGACCTTCAAGTGTCCTCCAGGGATGTCACAGTGGTGCCTGTGGGTGTCAGGACGCTCCACAGGAGTGGAAAGCCTGGCCTACTCCCTCCGCCCAGGATGAACCCCTCAGCACCAGCCAGCTCTTGCAGCACCTGTTGTCTTTGGGGGAGCCTGCTCGGTGAGAGCCTGGCCTCTGATCCAAGAAGGGGGAAGGGCCTCTCTGCGTGTCGGGTGCCCTGTCTGCAAGGTGAGCTTATCAAGGAGCGAGCAGCCCCACTGGGCTGGTGTTTGGGGCCCCTATGGGTGGGTGTCTGCTCCGTGGGGAGAGCTGCATGGGGGCCTAGGAAAGCAGACACTTGGCATCTCGGCTGGGGGCGGGGGGGTCTCGGCAAAGCCCCAGGCCTCGGCGTGACCTGGCGGCATGAGGCTGTGTGCCCAGACAGAGGTCACCAAGTCCCACAGCCTTGGGATGTGCACTGGCCCCAGAGATCGCTTCCTGCACACAAATGTCTCTTGTTGGAAGCCCCACAGAAACTGCACACTCAAGATGGCACAAAACTGAACCCACCTCTGTCCCCTTGAACCTGCCCCTCCCCCGCGTCGTCCAGTTACGGGAACCAGAACTTCAGAGACGGAGGGTTGCTCCCAGCCTCTCCTCTCCTCACCCTGAGCCAGTCCTACCCCGCTCGCTCTTGGATGTGATCTGTTTCTCCACGTCCCCAGATGGAGCTCAGGCCACACCACCCCCCTTACCAGGGCAACATTGGCATTCACTGAACCACGACCAGCAGTGACCCCAGTGCTCCTCTGTCCCCTGCTCAGAGACAAGGCCAGATCTACCAATAAGCCTTCTTTAATCGCCCCGCCCAATTTCCTCTGTAAACACCAACTCTGGCCTCCTTCCATGTCACCATCTAAATTCCAGACTCACAGAAACAAACTGTTACTATTACCCATCTGTGAGGTGTGTGGAATAGCTTCTCTGCCCTGAGCACTAGGACAAAGGCTTTTTCCTTTTCTTTTCTCTCCATGGGGGCAAGAGCCTCAAGCAAAGGGGTCTGCGCTCCTTGTCGACGCTTCTGGGTCAACGTGGTCCACACTGGTCCCTCCAACTTGCGTGTATGTCAACCCTACCCCTCGCTCATATTCTTCTCTCTTGCACAAAAGCAATTGTTCTGACATGTTTAATGCTTTATACTTTCTGCAAAATGGGACCCGCTGCTATGAGTGAACAGAAGTAGATTTGTGTTATATATTCTCATGCTAGTTCCTACCTCCCCCAGGTGCCATGGGAAGCCAGGTGCCAGGACACCCTGCTGCTGCTGCTGGAAACTTCACCCTCGTGTGTCGGGACCCTCCACTCAGTCCCTGCTGGACGGAGGAGTCGTAGGGCTCACTTCTGTTGCTGCTGCTGTTTCAGGAGGGAGAGTAGGTCTAGCCCCTGCTCCTGACCTCGGGCAGAAACAAGCCGGAGTTCTGTGCCGTGCACACTCCGAGTTCAGGAAAGTCCCGTTAGATTCATTCACGACCCCAGACGTCACACAGCTTCCCAACGTCATCCACCCAGTACGCGCAGGTGCCGCTCTCACTGTGGCTCTAAGTCCCTCTGATCAGCGCTGTGTCTGAGGATCTCTTTGTTGGCTTGTTGGCCCTTCTGCAAATTACCCATTTATATCATTTGTCCATTTTCCATTTTGATTCTTATCTTTTTCTTGTAGATAGTAAGGAATTTCTCATACATTCGAGGTATTAGTCCTTAATTGATTTTAGAACTTGGAGATGCCTTGTCGTGATCTGTCGTGGTCCGTGGGTTTTGTGGCGACACTTCCACAAGCGTCCTATTTGATCCCCATGAGTAAATGAAATAGGCACCATCCCAAAGCCTGCTTTGCCAGGAAGAGACGGAGGCTCAGAGGGGCTAAGCCCCCGCTCCAGTTTCCCTAATCCGTGAGGGAGGCAGGGTTCCTGAGTCTGAACCTCTGCTGTGGCTCTGCTGGTCCCGATTCTGTTCTTTCTCTATGGTATTCAACTACACGTTGGTCCCCAAACTAACAGCGAGTGCCAGGATCTGCAGGGCCGGCCCCTTCGTGTGAGGTGTCTGTGGAAGATGTCAGTGTCTGCTGCTTTCAATTTTTGGTATTATGAAACGGGCTTTTGTTTTCATTGAAATGCTCAAAAGGTTAAATTTAGTGAAAGCACTTAAATACGTTCTCCTTGATGCAGTGAAATCACTTAAATATGTTCTACCTGATGTCATGTGACGAGCTGGACCAAGCATTCCATCTTTCATTCTGATACTGTAGCCTCGGTGACCTGCCCAGCAGGCTAAGGCCGCCTGGTGACCTACACGGAGGCCAGTGCCCCCCACCTTCCCTGGAGACTCTGGGCAGAACCTAGTGCCAGAAAGCCCTCCCGGGCAGAAGGCCAGAGCACACCCAGTCCAAGCGCCAGCGTTGGGGCCCGTCTTTGGAGCAAGCTGACTGGCGTGAACACTGCTGGGAAAGCCAGCTTTGCATTGGAACATTGCTCCCCTCCGTCCCCTCACCCACAGCCTGGCCACCAAATAGGGTCCTGATCCCGTGCCCTGATCCCATGCCCAGGGAGGAAGCCACGCCAGGCAGCGGCCAGTAGTGTGTACCTGGGGCAGTTGGCTCAGACTTGCCACTTCACCAGCAGTGGACAGCTGGGTACGGCTCTCATAGGAGAAAGGGGACCTTCTGGACCAACGCAAGCCACTTGGGGCTTCTGACTCAGACGGAGCCTGAGGCTGCAAGCAAGGACTCGCTTGGGCCTGTCAGGGCTTCAGAACTAAAACCAGCTCTCATGTCCTGTGTTCTCCAAAGGCTGGCTCTTGAAAGCAGGGTCACCTCCCAGAAAGCAATGTTTTCCACCATGCTGACAAAATGAAATAGTGAGTCTGGCACTCAGGCCCGGACCTGAGGTCGCCTGAGGAACCCGGCTGGAGTTTTGCACGAAAGGCGGCTTCTAAGCACAGCACTGGGTGCCCAGCAGAGCTTGTGCAGGGCATGTCAGACTGTTCTTGCCAAAAATTCTTTTCCAATAAAAAATAAAAAGCCCTCCAAGATGGAGGAGAAGAGAGGAAGCTGGGAAGACTCTATCTCTTCCATCCTTATCCATTTAGAGAAAAAGAAATCGGAAGAGGAGGAAACTGAAAATAAAAACCACGTTGGGGACTTCCATGGTGGTGTAGTGGTTAAGAATCTGCCTGCCAATGCAGGGGACACAAGTTCGAGCCCTGGTCCAGGAGGATCCCACATGCCATGGAGCAACTAAGCCCGTGCGCCACAACGACTGAGCCTGTGCTCTAGAGCCTGCGAGCCACAACTACCAAGCCCTCGTGCCACAACTACTGAAGCCTGAATGCCCAGAGCCCGTGCTCTACAACAAGAGAGGCCACCACAATGAGAAGCCCACGCACCGCGAGGAAGAGTAGCCCCTGCTCACAACTAGAGACAGCCCGTGCGCAGCAACAAAGACCCAATGCAGCCAATAAATACATACATTTATATATAAAAAAAAAAGCAAACCCAAAAAACCATAAAAACACTTCGGAGGCAGCATAACTGTGCTAGCATTTCTGCCATCGAAGCTCCATTCTGGGAGGAGACAGCGGGGCTGGCACACGGGGCCTCCTCTCGGCACCTCGGACCCAGCCCCTCCCCCCACCCCCTTCCTGACCAGAGGGCCAGAGGCCACGCAGAGCGGCCACAGCGCGAGGGAAGTCACTCTTGGCCTTCTCCCCCGCTGTCCAGCCTGGAAACGGTGGTACAGTGGAGAGAAGGCCAGAGCTGGCGTCCTGGGCTGAGTCTGCCCCACCTTCAGCTATTAAGTGGGGTCAGAGGTGATGATAACACAGGGCTTAGCAGAGCCTGAGGCTGCGTGCTGTTGGGTGACCAGCCCTGGGCGTCCAGTTCGGGCCCCAGGCAACCCGCCAGGCCCTCAGGCGTTCTGCGTGCTCCGCGTGTCCCCCCCTCCTGGTCCTCCTCTCCCCATTCCTGGGGTCAGTGCTCATTCCGGAGACCATCTGATCTGGAAGCACCAGTGAAAACAGCAACAGCAAACACTAACACAAGGCTACGCACTGTGCCGGGCGCTGCTTTGGGCCCTTCGTGTTCATCTGCTCACGTCATCCCAGCAAAGCTCTGAGGCACAACCAGTGGAGTGACAGACCCAGGGCCTGCACCCCCTCCGCCCTGGGCCCTGCAGAGGAGCTGCGGAGCTGCAGTGTTGCTGGGCCAGGGCTCGGCCCGTCACCGGCCACAGGGTCACAGCGCTGTGGGTTGATCCCGAGCCTGTCCTTGAGTGGGTGGCGGGCCTGTCCGTCCTGAGAGGACATGTGTGCCTCACTCTTCCTGCTCCAGGAACTGAGGGGCAGGTCAGGTCTTGGTAAGGGCGTGCTCAGCATCTGCTCCCTCGCAGACCCGTCCGTGTTTTTCCCAGGACTTTGGGGACAGACCCTTGTGCCACTGAGACCACGGTGCTCCCCAAAAGGCAGCCTGTGGGGGCCTGGCTCCTTGAGTGCCTTGAGGTGGTGCCTCCAGAGGGCATGTGGTGGTTGTTCCTTGGAGAAGCAGCCCCGAGGCAGGTGAACGGTGCCAGGATTTGTAGGAAGAAACACCTGTGAGAGAGAGCGGGCGGGCTGGCAGGTGATGCAGATGAGGGTTTCAGGAGCAAAAAGGAAAGGGAAAGGGGCCTTGGGAGGAGGAACAAAGACCCCAGAGGGGCAGCTGCAGAGAGGCCCGGGACCAGCTGTCACCTTCCTGGAGGAGGCCTGGGTCCCAGCCCCTGCAGCCAGGGAACCTTGTACACCTTCCTACGCTGACTCGCAGGTACTGCAATGGCGGGGTGCCTCGGAGGCCCTTGTCCTGAGCACATTTGCTGGCCTTGCTGCTCAGGGTTCGGCGTCCGGTGCAGCTTCGTGGATGTCGAGAGTGGGGGCACCACGTGCATTTCTGCTGCCTGACTCCAGAGCCACCAGGAGCAGTGGCACCCTTGGAGTCCTGTGTCTCATGTTGCCCTAAATCAACAGTCCTGGAGGCAGTTTCCTGATCTCCCACTTGTCAGGCTGGTTCTGCAGCCCCACCTGGAGCAATCAGGGTGGGCTTGCTCCCACAGCGGATCCCAGTGGATCCAGGAGAATGGCTTTTTTGGGGCCTGGGGGCTGAGCAGACTCACAGAGCTGCTGGACGCCCACCTGGGCACTTGCCAGGGTCCAGCCCCTGAGGGGGCACTGCCGGGGTCCTTGTATGAAACAGGGACCCAAATATCACCCCCTGGATAACATCTCCTCCAGCACAGAGAGGAAGCCTGGAGAAGAGGTGCAGAAAGTGGGCAGATGTTGGGCCTGGAGACAATTTCCCCGGCTTCACCCCAGGCTCCTGGAGACTTTGGAAGGGTCCCCATCTCTTAGAAACTTGGTTTCTGAAGCTGAACCCACAGAGCTGTTTTGGGCTGAAAGAGACAGTGCTGGGGCATTAGTTTGTACAACTGCCCTGCTGTTGACTGCAGAAGGGGCGCCTCTTCCTCGCCATCTTTGAAGAGACCTGTGCACAGACCCAAATGGGCTTGGAAAACTTGTCCCAATTTATGCCTCACACATTTGATTCGGGCCGAACTCAAATTTCTTTGGCCTGAACCCTCCTCACCTCCTCCAATGTCAATCCACATGCTTCTAAAAGATGAAACCCACATGTTTCTGAATCATTTCCACTAAGTCATCCAGATGAAGAGCAAGAAGTGGGCGTCCGCAGAGATGCCTTCCGAGCACCCCTGCCAGCCTCGCCCAGCCTCCCCTGAGCGACAGGAAGTTCCTGTTGGCTAAGAGACATTCTGCCAGCTTCTAGAAAGGCTCCAGCAGAGCTGAGGTGGAAAGGTCCTAAGTCTGATGGCCGTGGGACCTGGGCGTCCAGAACCCATAGAACTTGCTCAAGGGGACAGTGGGTGACCTGGGGTGAGGCCACATGCTGGGCCCAGAGGAAACTGGCTCCCACAAAGAGTTGTGACAACCCCCCGTACTTCTCTGTGGCCAAGTATAAAGTGAACTTGTCTCCTGTACACACTTCATCTGTCGATTCCCCAAACAGACCCTGGGCAGCTGCGATGCCCACGAGGTCATAGTCTTGACCCCTGAGTGCCGGGTCAGGCATAAGGAATTGTGGGCCAAACGGAGCCCTCACCCGACCTCAGCCCCCTCCACTGTGGCCCCTGACAAGCCTGGTGACGTCACAGCTGGAACCCAACGAGGCAGAGTGGGGGCAGCACCCTGGTCATCGCAGGCCCTGGGAGGACTGGGTGCTGCTCAGCATGGCTGGAGCCCTGAGGGTGGGGATGGGGGCAGGGGAGCAGGAGGGGTCCCTTCTCTCGGAGGCAGGCTGCCCAACAGTGACTGTGAGGTTTTCCCAGGGAGGGTCCAGGGCCAGCACAGTCTCAACCTCTCAGGCTCCACCAGTGCCCAGTGTGCTGAGACCTGGGAGGCTCAGAGCTCAACTGGGGATCTCAGTTATGTCCTTCTTAGCCGTCCTTCTTGGCAGACCACTTCCTCTTTAACAATGTCCAGAAATATTTATTCCACTCAGAGTCTACCTGCCATGCACCACATTTGGAATTAAGCAAACTGTTATTATAAATAAATCACATGCATTAAAAAAGTGACCAAGTGGAAAATAAGCCAGGTCCAGTACCTGCCAAGTCATGCCCCAACTCCCCACCTAGTGAGAAGACCAGGTGCTCTGTAAATAAATTCTCCCTGGATGGGTACACCTGCCTGGCTCCATGTGAAATCTGAAGGCTTCAATGAAAGGCCCTCCATTCAAAAATATCTCCTCTCATCAGCTGGTATTTCACCATTAGAGATTCATTCCTTTGGCTGGGATGTGTCACTAACATTTCCTATGAAATGCAGGTATCTGGATGTGGAGGACACCAGTATGTTATCAAGCAGGAGCCCCTCTGTGGGCTTTGTTTGGCTGACACCATGCCATGGAGAAGGAAGCCAAATGCAGAGATGGAGGGAGTGGCATAGTGGATGAGAGAATGTCCAATGGTCAGTGCAACTGGGGGAGGATAGTGAGAGCAGTAGACACCTTTGAGGTCAGTAGAGAGATCCCCACTGGTAGGATAGAGGAGCAAGGCGGGGCAGACCGGCAGAGCCGAGAGCTCCGTGCACCCCAGTTCTCAGCCTTCACTGCAAGGCATCTGTACACCCAAGGCTGCCAAGACTCCCCAGGGACCCTCACTCAGCTGACAGGAGGTCAAAGCCAAGGTGGAGGCATCAGATGAGCACCCTTGCTGAGCTGGTGCAGGGTGGGGAATGGGAGGTTCCAATGACTGGAGGAGGGTAGGCATTTACAGTGTGTAGGGTTATTTAAGGCGGCCAAAGTAAACCCACGTGTGTGCAGTTACATAATCTGCTCAGCCAGCCTGAAACAACCTCTTGCCTCTGCCCCGTGACAGCAGAAGCTGGGACCTGAGCACCTGCACCTGCACCTTCCCCCGGTGTGCAGGTGAGGGGGGGCTCAGGTCCTTCTCTGGGTTCTGTGCACAAATACCAAGGCTGTGGGGGTCCATGGCCATCTGGAGAGGGGAAATGTGACATGCAGGCAAAAGCCCGCAGTCGTTTCCAGGAGGGAGCTGATTCGTCAGGAAGCCCAGGTGCACAGCCAGTGCTGGGGGCCAGGGCCAGAGCCAGCAGGCAGAGCCCCAGGCATCCAGCTCACACACCCCGCTGTCCTCTAAAGACTGAGCGAGACCTGGAGGGCAATCACACACACACACACACACGCGCGCACACACACACACACACACACACACACAGGTGGGGGTGGGGAGGGGGAGCTCTAACCAGCCCAGAGCTGTCCTGACCCACCGGTCTAAAGAGCTTTTCTGTTCTGGGGAGTCGGAGTTCAGCACTCACAAAGAACACATTCGGGGGCCTCCTTGCCTCCTCACTGCAGGTCTGACCCCCACTGGCTGCACCAGACCCGGAACCAGAGGGGGTTCCCATCCCTGTTCCCTGACGCCGTCCACCTCAGCCCCTGAGGGATGGAGGGACTGAGGAACTGGCCTGGCACTGGGAGGTGTGTGTGATGAAGGATACACCTCCCCCCCAATCCCCCCACCCCCTCCTGCCCCTCTGCCCCTGCCAGCCCCTCCTAGGCCCCTCAGGCCTTCCTCCGCTCCTCCCAGTACCTCCTCAGTGCTCTCACCTAGCAGGGAGGGGTCCAGCCCTTATTCCAGGGAGCAGGACTCTTCCCCCACCCTGGGAGGCTCCAGCAGCCACTGAACTCTTGCTTCTTCACTTGTTCTTTCTGCAAGTATTTCCGAGCCTGCAGGTGATGCTCACTGGGCGGCCTCTGGACACTGGGCAGAGGGGAAGAAGCAGACCTGCTACCCCAGCCCTGCTCCCGCCGGCCTGCCTAGGCACAGCCAGGCGGGTGTTGGGAGGTGTCCATCCCACTGCGGCACACACGCCTCCCCCAGCCCCAGCCCTGCCCTCTCTAGGCTTTTGTGCCCGCAACCTGGCCCATCGTCCACTCCAGACTGTTCTGTCCCAGGAGGGCATCAGCGTGTCGTTTGAAGTGTGTGGTGCTCCCTAACCTAGGCTGTACGTAGACACAAAGAAGCACTTGCATAAGGACCCTGCCCTGGCATAACCTCAAGGGCCCATAGGCTGACTGTGGACTGGCACATCTCCCCGGAGGTCCTGAGTCTGCCTTAAACTGGCTCCCGAAGAAACCCAACAGCACCTTCTCTGCTTCTGACTCAGAGAGCCATTCTCGCTGGCACCTACACCAGGCCTGATCAGCAGGCATCACTGCCAGGGAGAGAGACCTTGTGGAGGCTGAGGCCCCCACTCCTGACAACACCCACCCACCCCAGTTTCACGGCTGGAGGGACTGAGTCAGAGACACCGTGTCACCTGCGTGTGCCCTGGGCTGGCCCTGCAAAGAGCAAGGTCCTGACAGGAAGGCCAGGGGTTGACCAGGGTGGGTCATGGAAGGAATGGCCCAAATGGGCCTCGGCCTTCTTTCCCCTCCACAGTCCAGCCCCTTCTAACCCTTTGTTCTGATGGTGGCAAAATATCACTTCACTCCTGTTGTTTCTACCACTCACAAAGAAACTGATGTTACTCCATTCAATGCCAGAAAGCAAATATTTATTTAGCAAACATTAAGTACTTAGCGTGTGAGAAAACAAAACAGTAACTCCCCACGTGCAATGAGAGCTGAGTATGCCAGGTGCTTTCCTCCTTGTCTGGGGGAGTGTGGGAGAAGGGGGCCATGGGCCCCACCTCGGACCTTAGCATAGGGATAGATGGACACTGGAGAGACAGGTGAGAGCAGACTCAAGGCCAGCATGCTGGTGGGACCAGAGCAGGCCCACATCAGTTAGGGAAAGAAGGGAGTGCAGCTTTGGGGGGAGTAGGGGAAAATGTTAGTGACACATCTAAGCCAAAGGAATGAATCTCTAATGGTGAAATACCAGCTGGTGAGAGGAGATATCTTTGAATGGAGGGCCTTTCATCAAAGCCATCAAATTTCATGTGGAGCCAGGCTGGGGTGCAGCTGGTTGGTGCAGCTGAGAAGTCAAAATTAGGGATCTGGGCAGTTTGTGAATACACTTCGATTACCAGGATGTGGAGCTGGATTTCAATTCCACAGGTAGGAGCAGTTGGAGATTCTAGGGCAGGGCAAGTACAAGCCAGTGGGCCTTTGGTGCAGGGGTGGAGGTCGTGCTGGAGAAGGCTGTGGGGGAGGGGATCAGGGGCACAGTTCAGGCCCGAGGAGCCCAGGCAGGGGTGGAGGTCTGGAGGAGAGGTATGGCCAAAGGTTTGGACAGGCTGGATGGGTCATGAGGGGAAGGGAGAGGCCAGAGCAACTTTACATCAACACTAAGAAACATTAAACTTGATTCAGTAAGGACAATTTTACATTAAAACTGTAATTTTATTCGGTATTAGAATCTGTTAGGACAGAGACTGCAGAGACTAGAAAGAGAATCCGATGACCAGGAGGGACAGCACCGTAGGAACCCACAAGCCAGGCCCGGGCCCGAGAGAGGTGGGGGCCGCTGGGGGAGGGGCTGTGCCCACCCACTCAGCTGTGCTGTGGCCTCAGCTCCATGCATCTCTGGAACAGGGCCTGGCTTATCCTCTGTAGGTTTTTCTACCTTTTACTGTTTTAATTAAACTTTTTTTTCTGGTTATAGAGGTTTTACATGCCTTATTTGTTGCCTAGGGCTGCTGCAACAAAGTATCACAACCTGGGGGCTTAAAACAACTGAAATTTACCCTCTCACAGTTTTGGAGACTAGAAGCCTGAAATCCAGGCTCCTCCAGAGGCTCTGGAGAGGATCCTTCCTGCCTCTTCCAGCTGCTGGGGCCTCCAGGAGTCCTTGGTTGTGGCCGCATCCCTCCCACCTCTGCCTCCTCTGGGTCTCTTCTTCCGTCTCAAGGCACCAGGGGAACTGGCTTGACACGGCTTAGATGTTGGGCACCTAAGCCGTGTCTTATTCTATCTGATTATAAACAGTGCTGTGAGAAGGTGTTGGTGTCTCACCTTTGTTCATTTCCGTTGTCCTCAGGAAGGCTTATCAAGAGTAGAATGAACAGGCCCAAAGGTGCGCACTTTCTTAAGGACACTGGTGGATTTCTTCCTTGAAAGTGAACAAGAATCTCAGCAGTTACATCCACCAGCACAGGGGATAAAAATGCAAGGGCCTCATTATTGTGCTTTGCATTTCTTTGATGACTGGTGAGAAGATTATTAGCCATTTGAAATCCACAGCTCTGAAATACCCGTTTTCGACCTTTGCCCGTTTATCTATTGGCACAAGATTGTGTGCTAGGGGAAGGTAACTGCGATTCCCCAGGAAAGGAAACTCTCCCCTGGACTGCACCCACATTGTCACCCAGGCCTGGGAAGCTGCTCCCCTGCTAGACCCAGCCCCAGACATCGGCCTGGGCTTCCCTCACCGCCCCAGACACCTCTGATCAGCTTCTCC
Organism: Hippopotamus amphibius kiboko; assembly: GCF_030028045.1. Taxonomy (NCBI): domain Eukaryota; kingdom Metazoa; phylum Chordata; class Mammalia; order Artiodactyla; family Hippopotamidae; genus Hippopotamus; species Hippopotamus amphibius. Next base: position 46,740,039 of record NC_080202.1, on the reverse strand, counting down.
AATTTAAGGTGGAGGTAACACCACTTGACTACTTCCCAGGGGCCACCCACTGAGAACAGCATTTTTACTGCATGAGAGACCTGACCTTGAGTGCAAAGCAAACAGGGAAAATTATGCAAATTTGCTGTCAATATGATGATTTGAATGCTGAGAACCTCACTGATTAATTAAGCTGCAAGTCCGGTATTTGGAGACAAGACTCTCCTTCCCAGTCACAAGCAGCATAACAACCACGTGGAAACTGCTGGATGATGGATTGTAAACAGCTGGTGGGATCACGCCTTCGCTGCCCAAAGAACTGCAAATCAAAAAATCCCACATGTTTAATAAACACATGATGATTCAGAATGTGAACGGAAAAAAGAGAAGAGATGTGAGCGCTGCCCTTTGGATCCAGAGCTGAGCTGGCGGAGGTGGCCGGCTGAGTCTGGGCCCAGTTCTCACCCTCAGGCGCAGGACACCAGACACCCTGCTTGCATAGCGATTCCCAGGCTTGGAGCCACAATCCATCCCGAAACAATGTGGATTTGGGCAACCCCCTCTGACACAGGCCGAGATCACAGAGAGGGGTGGGTTTTAGGGACACCGGGGTAAATTCCTTGAGAAGGGACCAGGCCCTGCATACAGTGGTGCTTAATAAATGTTAGCACACAGGAGGGGGTCAGTGGTTGATGGGGCCAGAATGGGAAGCTGGAATCCAGGTGGGGCCACCCTCAGGACCACCCATCCCGCCTCCGTCCAGGTGGGCATTCCACGTGTCCTGGGCAGTGACCTGGAGACTTCAGGGCACACTGAGGAGGGAAGGCCCCAGTGAAGGTGACAGCTGATGGACCTGAGAAGCAGGGTGAGGGAAGAGGGAGGGGAGGGGCCCACAAATCATAACTGAAGGGCTGCAGAGGGGTGCTGGGTCCTGAGGAGCAGAGCCAGCACAAAGAGATGCAACTGGAGCTGGATGGAGTGGCCCGTTAGGGGTGGAGGTGAGGATGCCTGTTCATGGCACATAGGAAACATGGGAAGTTGGCCAGAGGAGTTGGGGAGGGAAGGGCCATCACTGGGCTGGGTGGATCTGGGCTCATCTGGAGGCTGAGAGAGGAGCCAACCCTGGTGGGCTGAGCACACAGGAATGGGGCAGCTGCTGCAAGCAAGGCCAGGGAGAGGTGTCAGGGACAGAGGGGACACAGGAGGGCGGGCGAGGGGGAGGGTGACCGGGGACACAAAGAGATCTACAGCAGTCGGGAGGGATGCTGTGGAGAGAAGTCCTTTTTTTTTTTTTTTTCCGGCTCTGTCCTGACCACTGTGTTTAAAGTACAGCCCTCACCCTACCATCACCCTTGTTATCCTTGTCCTTTTCTCCCCCAAATCCTATCACTATGTTTATAGTCTCTCTCACTCAAACGTAGGCTTAAAGAAGGCAGATGTTTTTGTCAGTGACATTTTTTCCAACACCTAGAAACTTCCGGACATATAGAAGGTGCTCAATAAACACTTACTAGGTGAGTGAAGAACAAGGCAGAAACACTTGCCCTGTAGGGTATCTTGGCCTGTGATCGAGTTATAGGGTGAGGACGGTGTTGGCCAAGGGAGCAGAGCCCAGAAGCAGATGGAAACTCCAGTGCAGACCAGTGAACGGTGCCAGGACCTGGTTACGCGTATTAAAAAAAAAGTGAAATTGGATCCCTATCTTGAACCCAACACAAAACGATTGCTTCCAGATGGATAAGCACTTGTATGTGAAAATCAAAACTGTGAAAGCAAAAGCTACAGGAGAATATCCTTATGCACTCGAGAGCGGGAAGGGTTTGTTAAGATAGGAAAGGGGAAAGTCACAAAGGGAAAGGAAGGCAAATTCCACCACAGTCTGCCAGGGACTGCATCAAAAGACAAAAGGCAGTCACTTCCCTGGTGGTCCAGTGGTTAAGAATCTGGCCTTCTGCTGGAGAGGGCACAGGCTTCATCCCTGGTCGGGGAACTAAGATCCCGCGTGCCGTGTGGTGCAACCAAAAAAAGAAAAAAAGAAAAGAAAAAAAAGAAAAAGAAAAAGGCAAAAGGCAGAGGGGCAGAGGGGCAGAGGGGCAGATGGCAGAGGTGAGGAAGGGTCTGTACAAGGACAGGGCAGGGAGCCCACTCGCAGAGGAAGCTACGGGCGGACGCCAATCTCATTATCTCATTAATCATCAGTGAAATCTCAGTAAACCCCAGTGAGAGACCATTCCATACCAACCAGTTTCCCAGACAGAAACAGCCAAGTGCGGCAGACGTGAGCGGTCACTCTTGACATCCATGCTGCCTCCCTGACCAGGCAAGTGGGGCCAGCACAGAGGGTGTTCTGATCTCCTTTCCTTCCTCCCTCCCTCCCACTTTCTTTCCTTCTTTCTTTCCTTCCTCCTTTCTTTCTTTCTTTCTTTCTTTCTTTCTTTCTTTCTTTCTTTCTTTCTTTCTTTCTTTCTTTCTTTTTCTTTCTTTTTCTTTCTTTCCTTCTTTCCTTCTTTCCTTCTTTCTTTCCTTTCTTTCTTTCTTTTTCTTTCTTTCTTTCTTTTTCTTTCTTCCTTCCTTCCTTTCTTTTTTCTCTTTCTTTCTTTCTTTCTTTCTTTTTTTCTTTCCTCCTCTGAAGTGTAGTTGATTTAGTTAAAATTAGTTTCAGGTATATAGTATAGTCATTCAGTATTTTTACAGTTTATACTACATTAACAGTTATCACAAGATAATGGCTATAATTCAGCTTTCTTTAAACTCCATATGGATTTTGGAATATAGTATCTTCTTTCATATATGACAATTTTTTAAGGAAATAGAATATTACATCCTTCTGATTAGAGAAAAATGATTTGAAAAATAGGATTGAGAGCTCCAGTCTCTGTAGACTTTACATACTTGACTTTTTGCTTTTCCTTAAAAATGAGGATTGTCTTATTTATACTTTTGTTCTCAGTACTTGTTGCATAATAGGTGCTAAATAAACAATTAGGTGCCTTGAAAAGAATGCAGAATAAGTTCCCCAAAAGGCTGTGTCCCCAGGAACCCTGTGACTCTAGAGAATTCCAGAGGGTTCAGGGGAAGTAAGTCCAGGGTTGAATTAAGCTGTGACTGAAGAATTAGTGAGAATGATGCTAATCTTTATACAGATGCTCTTTTTAATATACTTCCCAATACACATCATTTTGTACTACAGTTTTCTTATTCGTTATACTTAACTATTCTTTTTTTTAAAATTTTTATTTATTTATTTGGTTGCGCTGAGTCTTAGTTGTGGCACGTGGGCTTCTTAGTTGGAGCATGTGGGATCTAGTTCTCTGACCAGGGATCAAACCCAGGCCCCTGGCATCAGGAGCTCAGAGTCTTAACCACTGTGCCACCAGGGAAGTCCTGTACTTAACTATTCTATGGAAGAGTTTAGTGTATATATTCAATAAGAATCATGCTTATCTGAATATCAGGTGAAATTTGCCCCAGGAGAAGGCCCAGGTGCCCTGTGAAAGTTCTTGGATAGAGTTGGGGTCCCCAATGAGCAACAGGAGGCACCCCAGGGACTGGACTCAGGTCTGAGCTGGTGCACAGCCCCGAATGTTCACAACAGATCTGGACTAAAACAGGGGGCCACATACCAAAGATCACCCAGATGGCCTCACCTGGCCTTGAGGGGGCTGAGGGCTCATGAGGAATAGAGGCAGGGACCCCAGTGTCACCTAGTGTCTCAGGGGCATCTCACAGGTGGGCAGATCTGGGCACCTGGATCCCCTGCAGTGTGGGCGGCTCCTGGGGGATAACGGGGTTCTCAGGGTGAGAAAGGTGTTTCTCGTGAAGGAACCAGGGGACGTGCAGGGAGGGCGAGGAGCAAACGGAAGGAGGCAGGACTTAAAACCTGCTCGTCCCCTCTCCAATGCAGAGGGCATTGCCTGGGTCTCGTGGGTCCCCGTAGTCCCTGGGAGACGGCTGACAAAATCTCGAGGCTAGCATGATCCAAGTGATTCTCTAGACTGGGTCCCAAAGGCCGGGAGAGGCCCTTCAGGCCCCTAACTCTGGGGACCCTCAGCGTGCAGCCCGAGCTGGACCTGTTTCAGGTGTAGAAATGGGGGGGGGGGCGGTGTCCCTTTGGAGCAGGTATAGAAATGGAGAGGAGTCAACAGAAAGATGGGATGGGTGTCGGGTCCCGCCAGAACCACCGATGCCCACCCCCCCCCGCCACTGGAGGAGTGGCAGGCTCTGGACTGTGCCCGGCGGACCTGATAGGCGCTGGCCGCATCCAGCTTTGCCTCCCCGGGGCCTCTCCTCACCCTGGACCTCAGCGGGCAGCGGCCCCCAGAGCCGCAAACCCCATCCAGGCCAGATGTCCAGGGAAGGAGGCAGGATAAGCAGGGCAGTCACCGGTGCCCTGGGGAGGGCCATGGCGGGGGGTGCGGGTGAGACCAGCCGTGGGAGGCGGAGCCCCAGGGCAGCGTGTCCCCCAACCCGGCTGCCCACTGAGCTCCCGGGAGCAGCACCTTCGATAAGGTGACTGGCCGTGACCTCAGGGCCTCGCACTCCCCCTCCTGCCCTGAGGGGTGAGGACAGGGGTACAGGTGTGACCCAGGCACCAGGGGCCAGCCACTCTCATGCATACTTTTGAAATGAGGTATTTAATAAATTAAAAAAAAAAAGCGCCAGGCAGGACATAGCCGGATCCAGGATGTGAGAAGAAAGTAAAAGGAAGAAACAAACCCAGACTTAACAAGAAGTGGTGAGAAAACAGGGAACAGAGAAAGTGGGGGTGGGAGTGAACATTTGTGTTTCCAATTAGCCTATTGTGGTGACACTTTGGGGAACGTGCCGGTGACAATGAGGGAAACGTGGCTGGAAAAGGAGCCAGCTGGGTGGCCAGCAAAGCATGTCTCACAAATGTAGTGGTTTGTCTTCACATGTAAATAACACCTCTCATTTCAGGTCACAAGGCAAAAGTCTCGGATAGTGGGCTGTCTGACAACGCTGGGGACCCAGGGCAGCTCAGAGAGCCTGACAGTGAAGTCAGCACCCTGAGCCGGAGGGCATCTGTCCCCTCCCCCCCCAGGGACTCCCCCGTCTGCCCCCTCCCCCCACAGGGACCTCCCCACAGGGACCCGCTTGCTTGGCTGGGCAGTCAGGCTCTCCCCGTGGTACGCATCCTGATTGAGACTCAGTCCCACCCTGAGGTCAAGCGTGCTCTCCCACATCCTGTGACCTTTGAGTGATGGGGGTACCTGGAGTGCGGCCGCTGGCAGCCCCCTGGTCTGGGCCAATCCCCAGAAGACAGGCAGCAGGGCCTCGTGTACTGCTTCCTGGTCCCTGCCTCTTGGCTCACGGCTCTCGTGGTGGGAGGTGCAGCTGCCCGACCGGGACTTTCCTTTTCCAGATGCTGGGTGTCTCCTCATTTGGTGGTGTTGCCAGCCCACAGCTACCTCCCTTGGCCTCACCCAGATCCCCCTGCTGGGCCCACGAACGCCCTCCCCATCCACATGCCCACTTCTCAGGACAGAGCCATGACGTCCATTTCCTGAGCCAAACTGGACCAAGAGGGGAAGTTTTCCTTGCCCTGACCCTGTCCCTGTCTGGGGGCCCCGAGTCACACAGTCTTGAAGGTTGACCCCACTGGCCCTGCTCTGAGCTCTGTGCCCTAAATGCACTCCTGTCACATCCTGGAGCTCCTTCTAGTGCGGGTCTCCCATCTGCCTGCGCCTTCCTGCTGTGCACAGATGGGTCTCCTCTCTGGTTCTGACCCGAGTTACCTTTCCCGGGACTTGCCTAGAGTTCAGTGCAAATGAATCAGGTCAGACTTGCCTAGATGTGAGGAAAACCCGGCACCCCAGCATCCCTCCTTCCTGCCATTTGTAAAGGCCTGGGGGCCCAGGACCGTCTCCTCCTCACCCAAGCTCCCCACCCTCCAGCCAGCATCCACTATGGCCCCCGGGGTCTGTTCCTCCTCCGTTTGCCTCCCTCCCACTCTCTTTCCCATCTGCCCGCTCTGACCCTTCGTGCTTCCTCAGCCACGCTCCTCGTTGAGGTTTCCCGAGCATGGCAAACAGACGAAAGCACAGTCACTATCTCAGGAGCTTTCCCAGCAGAGCTGCCCAGGTCCCTTCTTCCGAGGCCCCTTCACCCAGAGTGGGTGGGGGAGACACCCAAGACCAGGACAGGGTGTGTCCCTGGCTCCTGCCCTGACCAGGAGAGGGGGATGAGCTTTCTGCACCCACGTCTTCCCTTTGAGTAGAGGGAGAGTGTGCTGAACATCTTGGGACTGTGGCCAGGCCTGTCAACCCTGCAGGTCAGCCCTGCAGACACCCTCCCCTTGATCCTCCCGGATCCAGATTCCCCACTGCATGTGGGAGGGTGGGACGCCGTCACGTCCAAGGTCAATCGACGTCTGTCCACACCGAAGTCTGTTCTGTCCACGGCCCTGCATGAAGTCCCAGCATTGACGTGGTAGCGGCATGGACAGTCGGGGGTGGGTTTTGAAACTTCATGCTGGTCTCTGATCCCTAGTTCCCAACAATTTAAGGAATGTCGGAGGTCTGGGGTCAGAATGTAAACAAGGCATGAGCACAGCACCAGCGGGGGCAGTGACCTTGCTGTGAACTGCAGGGTGCTCCTGACGCCTCAGAGGACCCTTCGTGTCTTCGGTCTCACGAAAACACAACAGGTCGGCTCTTACATACACAAAGTTTGCGTCTCAAGCTAACAGCTTTCAAGTTCCAGAAAAACTGCCCACTAGTTATTTTTCTCATTGTGTTTTTCTCCTCTTAGGCGTGTGGTGTTGGTTAGCAGCCCTGACGTGGACCATCTCGGCACTGCTGTCTTGGTTGCACGAGGATCAGCCCAGACGGCCGCTCGAGCACCAGGACAGGACCAGTGTCTGTCCCCAAGGGACCTCGCTGGCCGGCCTCGGCCCCAGAGGCAGGGGGACGACAATTCTGAAAGGGGCTCCTCCGAGGACAGGATCGCAGGGAAGAAAAGGCAGCGTGCAAATGTCAAGGGGGAGGGAAAGAAGCGGGTTTCTCCCCGGGGAGAAAGCGGGGGTTATGTGAGATCGGAGGATTCTGCCATAAGAAACAGAAGCTCAGAGAGGAAAATACAGACACAAGAGCACGCCGAGGGGGTGGTGGGTGGAGCAGGACTCACGTCGTGAACTTTCGTACAGTTTCCATTGTCTTAGCTCGCTTGTGATTATCTGTAGAAAAAACGGACATGAGAGGAAGCGATTTGCGAAGAGCTCAGGCTGTGTGGCCACTGGGTGAGCAGAGCAGCTTGTCCTCTCCACAGACCCGGGATGCTGCCCCAGGCGCCCGGCTGTGGGTGGACAGCACGGTGAACCTTGCGGTCACCTCCTTAGTCCCAGAGAATCCGAAGGCTCTGGAGCTGCAGCTGCGCCCACCTGCCCTCCCCGCCACTGCCTCCGGTGGGAGGGCTGGGGGACTCACAGTATCAACCTGTCTGAGGATCAGTCGCCTCGATCCCAAGAGGAGAATGTGTCCTACATCACAGATTAGAGTTTGATACAAGACAAGAAAGGGAGTAAAGTGGATTCTAGAACAAGAGTCACGATTCTGTAACATGGCTCAGGGGATGCAAAGCTGAACCCCAATCCTCAAAGGTTTGGATTTCACGCTGTCTGTGGAGGATGGAGAGGCACCCTGTCCTTCGGGACGGTTCTGGGGCTCCGACAGCACAGCCCTGGACTTCCCCGGGCAGAGCAGAGGCCTGATGAGCCCCCAGTGCCCCGTGTCTGAGTTACTCTGAGTCTCTGGACCGGGGAGGCCGTTGTACCCGGAGCTGGGCCACCAGAGGGGAGAGAACGATGCTGAGATGGACCCAGAATGCTCCAGCTGCTCTACCAGGAAGAGGGAGGAGCAGGCAGGTGGCCAAGCTGTGGGTGCCTGGAAAGCCACGGGACCTGTCACAGCTGCCACCACATGAGGGCCACACGGAAGCCTGGCCTCACCCCCAGAGGCCATGGACAGCAGCTGAGATGAGGCGCTGAGAGGGGGACTCACTGGGCAGTTGATGTGGCCCCAGCAGAACGCTATGCCTGCCCTTCTGGGGTCGTTGGGCATGGAGCAGGGGGCCCAGAGAGGGTGAGGAAACCAGACCAGCCTCTGCCCACTGGTGATGCCACGGGACGCTCTGCCAGGAAGGTGTCCCCGGGCTGCAATTCAGAGCACTTATGGCCCAGGCTCCGTGGTGGCAGGACCTGGACAGGTCTGGTGACATCAGCCCCTTTGGGTGTGTCACTTTAGCTGGCAGGGCCCTGAGTGAGACTCTGGACAGGAGCCAGTAAGACTCCCCAAAATCTTCACAAGCAGCTCTCAAAAGTTGGGTGTCCCTGAAAACAATGCCTGAGCAGAACCCACATTCCTTGTTTTTATTTTTTATTTTTTTAATAAATTTATTTATTTATTGGCTGTGTTGGGTCTTTGTGGCTACACGTGGGCTTTCTCTAGTTGCGGAGAGCAGGGGCTACTCTTGTTGTGGTGTGTGGCTTCTCTTGATGTGGAGCATGGGCTCTAGGTGCGTAGGCTTTAGTAGTTGCGGCACACAGGCTCAATGGTTGTGGCCCATGGGCTCTAAAATGCAGGCTCAATAATTGGGGTGCACAGGATTAGTTTCTCCGTGTGTGGCATGTGGGATCTTCCTGGAGCAGGGATCAAACCCATGTCCCCTGCATTGGTAGGCAGATTCTTAACCAGGGCGCCACCTAGGAAGCCCCACCACATTCTTTGTTTTTAAATCAAAGCACTTCTCTGCTCTTGCTAAAGAGATCACATGAGCTCCCCAGGCAAGGTCTCCTAACAGGCTGGCAGCATCCCCTCATTTGGGGATTTACTGTCTCACTGTTTATGCCTAATTAGTTTAGCTAGAAATAAAAATACTAACCAGGAGTGCAAAAGCCAAAACCACATGATTCCAACCAATCAACAAGAGTTTGTAGGCATGTTTCCATCTATAACTAGCACTTATAACTAGATCATATTTGACTCAAATAACTTTTTATTATGACTCCTTAAGGGACAGGAAAATAGAAAAGCCAAGATGGGAGGGTCAGTCTGGGTGGCCCTTATTTGCAAAGTACTTCTCCCAGGTCTGACTGGGATCCTTACTGTGGCCACTCTCCATCCTAGAAACTGGAGTCAGCAGGAATGGGTCAGAGCCCGAGTTCAGTGTGGCCCGGGACCAGCACAGGGAGGAAGAGCATGCAAACACTGTGGTGGTAACTGGCCAAACCCATTCTCCAATGTCTGCCCCTCCCCACCTGGCACCAACACCCAGCTGTGCCCCCAGAGGTGAGATCCCACCAAGCCTTCTATGCTGACCACACTCCAGCCCCAGCCCCATTCCAAGCATCACTGTGCAGGGGACAAGGTGGAGAGAGGCCACATGCTGAGGAGTCTGGACTCCAGCATGCCGAGTGTTTGGCTTTTCTGTGGAGGAGGAGGGCAGCTTTAGAGTCAGACTGGCTGTCCTTCAGTCAGCATCAAAGAAAAGAGGTTGGGGTTTTCTTGGGGAGTTTACCAAAGTCCAGGTAGGACCAGGGTCAAGGAAAACAAAGAGGGGGAGAAGCTAATGTTTACTGAGCCATTTCTAATGCCAGTTACATGCTAGGTACATAGCTGTGCCATCTCACGTGACCAAAAAGCCCAAGTTAGATGACCCCCCAAAGGGAGCTACTGGGGATCAGCTTAAGAGGCAGGGTACAAGGCAAGGAGCAGATGCTGTGAAGCAGAAGCAACATGAGGGGGGAAAAGGACACAAAATACCAAAATCAGGAATAAAGGAGGAGTCATCACTACTGACCCTACAGACATTAAAAGGAGTATAAAACAACGCTATGAACAACTTTATGTCAATAAATTAGACAACTTAGATGAAACGGACAAATTCCTAGAAAGACACAAATAACCAAAGCTGACTCAAGAAGAAATGGAATATGAATAGACCTATAACACATAAAGATATTGAATTAATAATTAACATCATCCCATAAGGAAAAACTAGATGATTCCATTGGTGAATTCTAGCAAATATTGAAAGCAGAAATGATACCAATTGTTCACAAATTATTCAAAAAAATTAGAAGAGGAGGGGATGCATCCCAATTCATTTGATGAGGTCAGTATTATCTTCATATTTTAGCCAAAGACACAATGAGAAAAGAAGGCCATATCCCAATAACCGTCATGATTATAGACACAAAAATGCTTAGCAGAACATTCTCAAACCAAATCCAGCAGCGTTTAAAATTACTCCCCTTGCAAGAGGGTATAACATCCAAGTGTAGGTTTAATATTCAACATTTAGTTAATGGAATGCATTGTTTACATAACAAAGAACAAAACCCACATGATCATCTCAATAGGCTAAAAAAAAACCTAGCATTTGACAAAATCCGTTACTCATTCATGATAAAACATCTTCACAAATAAGAAACGGAAATGGAAATTCCTCCTCTTGACAAAGGACATCTATGTACAAACCTATAGCTAAATCAACTTTTTTTTAAAAAGTTTTTTGTTTTTATTTATTTTTAATTAATTAATTTATTTATTGGCTACATTGGGTCTTCTTTGCTGTGCACAGGCTTTCTGTAGTTGCAGACAGCAGGGGCAACTCTTTATTGTGGTGTGCGGGCTTCTCATTGCGTTTGCTTCTCTTGTTGTGGAGCACGAGAGGCTCTAGTCGCACAGGCTTCCATAGTTGTGGCACAAGGGGTCAATAGTTGTGGTTCGTGGGCTCTAGAGGGCAGGCTCAGTAGTTGTGGCTCACTGGCTTAGTTGCTCTGCGGCATGTGGGATCTTCCCAGACCAGGGATCGAATCAGTGTCCCCTGCATTGGCAGGAGGATTCTTAACCACTGCACCACCAGGGAAACCCCTAAGTCAGACCTAATGATGAAAGATTGATGAAATGCTTTCCCTCTAAGATCAGGACTAAGGCAAGAACCATTCTTGCCACTTCTGTTCAACATTGTACAGGAGTTTTAGCTAATACAATAAGGCCAAAGTAAAAGTATCTGTATTTGTAAGGAAGAAGTAAAACTGTCTTTATTTGCAGATGATCCTATGTACAATCCTAAGAAATCCATCAAAAATACTAAAACTATATACTATTAAAGTTCAGCAAGATCACAGGACACAAGATCAATATTCAAAAATCAATAATATTTCTATGTAACAGTAATTATAGTTCTACACAGTGGCAACAAATAATAAAATTAAGGAGAAAATTTCATTCTTAATAGCACCCATTTTTTTAAATTTAAGAATAAATTTATCAAAAGAAGTCCAAAACTTGTACACTGAAAACTATTACAAAGCATCGCTGAGAGACATTAAAGAAGATCTAACTACATGGAGAGGCATTTCATGTTCATGGACTGAAAGACTACGTATTTCAAGGTAGCAATTCTCCCCAAACAGATCTGTAAACTCAACGTGACCTCTATTGAAATGTTTTCGTTCTCTTTTTGCAGAAAATAACAAGTAATCCTAAAATGTATATGGAACTACAAAGGACCCAGAATACCAGAACAATTTTAAACAGAAGAACAAAATTGTAGGACTTAACATTTCCTAATTTCAACACTTACTACAAAGTGACAGTAATCAAGACAGTGTGGAACTGGCTTTAAGGATAACATACAGATCAATGGAACAGAATAATTGAGGCCCAGAAATAAACTGTCACATTTTTGTTCAATAGATTTTCAAAACAAAGTTGATACAGAGAGGAAAGGATAGTCTTTTCAACAAATGATGCTGGAACAGTTGTATATCCATATGCCAAAAAGGTGAATGTAGACTGTTTCCTCACACACACACACACACACACACACACACACACACACACACACTCTGACTCAAAAGGGGTCATGAAGATAAATGTAATAGCTAAATCTATAAAACTTCTAGAAGAAAATGTAGGAGAAAAATCTCTGTGAGTTAGGGTTAGGCAGAGTTCTTAGATACAACACCAAAAGCATAATCCTTAAAAGAACAAATTGATAAGTGGGACTTCATCAAAATTGAAAATTTTGCACTTCAAAAGACATTGAAAAAGTGAAGAGGGACTTCCCTGGTGGTGCAGTGGTTAAGAATCTGCCTGCCAATGCAGGGGACACAGGTTCAAGCCCTGGTCCGGGAAGACTCCACATGCCGCAGAGCAACTAAGCCCGTGCGCCACAGCTACTGAACCTGTGCTCTAGAGCCCACAAGCCACAACTACTGAGCCCACACACTGCAACTACTGAAGCCCACGTGCCTAGAGCCCGTGCTCCACAGCAAGAGAAGCCATGGCAATGAGAAGCCTGTACACTGCAACGAAGAGTAGCATGCACAGCAACGAAGATCCAATGCAGCCAATAAATAAACAATTAAATTAAATTAAATTAAAAAAAAGGAAAAGTGAAGAGATAAAACATGGACTAAAAAATACAAGTTATGTATTTTACAAAAGATTTGTATCTTTATGTATTCTAGACAGAAAACTCTATATTCTTAAAACCTTATAATAAGACAAAAAACAGTTTAAAAATGGACAAGAGATTTGAGTAGATAAAATAAATGAACGGCTTATGTCCATCAACAGATGAATAGATAAAGAAGATGTGGTATATACACAATGGAATACTACTCAGCCATAAAAGGAATGAAACATTGCCATTTGCAGCAACATGGAAATACTGTATGACATCACCTATATGTGGAGCCTAAAAAATACAGCAGACTAGTGAATATAACAAAAAAGAAGTAGACTCACAGATATAGAGAACAAACTCACAGATATAGATATAGAGTGGACTGGGAATTTGGGGTTGGTAGATGCAAGTTTTTACATTTAGAATGGATAAACAACAAGGTCCTAATGTACAGCACAGGGAACTATATTCAATATCTGTGATAAACCATAATGGAAAAGAATATAAAAAAAGAATGATGTATATATGTGTATAACTGAATCACTTTGCTGTACAGCAGAGATTGGCACAACATTGTAAATCAATTATACTTCAATAAAATATATACTACCAACTGTAAAATAGATAGTCAGTGGGAAGTTGTTGTATAACAAAGGGAGTCCAACTCGAGGATGGAAGATGCCTTAGAGGACTGGGGTGGGGAGGGTGGGGGGGACTCGGGGGGGGGAGTCAAGGAAGGGAGGGAATATGGGGATATGTGTATAAAAACAGATGATTGAACTTGGTGTACCCCCCACAAAAAAAAAAAAAAAAAGAGAACAAACTGCTGGTTATCAGTGGGGAGAGGAAAGGGGGGGAGGGGCAATATAGGGGTAGGGGATTAAGAGGTACAAACAATTATGTATAAAATAAGCTACAAGGATATATTATACAACATGGGGAATATAGCCAATATTTCATAACTATAAATGGAATATAACCTTTAAAAATTGTGAATTACTATATTGTACACTTATATAATATTGTACATTAACTGTGCTTCAATAAAGAAGTTAAGTATATTTGAATATATATGAAAAACTGTACTAAGTACCTCACATAGTCTGCCATTTAATAAAAATTAAAAAAAAAATAAACCAATGTCTTTAAGCACATAAAAAGATGCTCAACATCATTAGTCATTAGGGAACTGCAAATTAAAGACCACAATGAGATACTACTCTCACCCACTAAAATGACTATTCTCAAAAAGACACAATAACAAGTGTTGGCCAGGACGTAGAGGAACTGGAACCCTTATACATTTCTGGTGGGAAAGAAAAAACAGAAGAGCCATGTCAGAAAATAGTTTGGCAGTTTTTTTGAAAGTTAAATATAAATTTACTATTTAGCCAAGTGATTCCACTCCTAGGTATCGACTTTAGAGAAATTAAAACATATGTTCACACAAAGGCTTGAATGTGAATGTTCAGAGCAGGATTATTTATAGTGGCCAAAACCTGGAAACAATTCAAATGTTCATTAACTGATGAATGAATAAACAAGATGTGATCTATCCATACAATGAGATTCAATTCAGCAATAAAAAGGAACAAACTACTGATGCATGCTACAACATGGATGAATCTCAAAGCATTATACAGAAGACTACCTACTTTATGATTCCATTTATGTGAATGGGCACATTTATGGGGACAGAAAGCAGATTAGTGGTTGCCTGGAGTTGTGAGGGGTTTGAGGGATTGACTGCTAATGGGCATGAGGGATGTTTTGGGGGTGATGAAAATTTTCTAAAACTTTCAGGATTATGGTGATTGCTGCACAATTTAAAAAATTAAATTTAAAAAGCATGCATACATTTTACACTTAAAATTTTTAGAATGAGTTTTATGCACATTGTACCTCAGTAAAGCTATTTATAAAAAGCAACATCAAGAATACTATGGAACAGTATTACTACAGTTTGAAAGAAGAGCACAAAGTGAGGAGAGGAGTAGGCTAGGGGGGATCACCTTCTCAGGGGACTGACTCACAATAACCAAATTCCTAGAGACTGATGTACAAACCAAAATAGCAACACTTCAATTTACCACTCACGTGCCCATCTGTATTTCCTCATTCAATAGGCAAGCCAAGCTATGATCAGAAAATTAGCAGGGAATCAGTGCTAGGGGAACAGACAAATAAGGCTAAGAGAGGAATTGTTGGTATGCAGTGGGGACCCACTTCCACCACAGGACCATGCCTCCCACGAAGGTCAGAATCCTATATTCAAAGCCAGAGCACTCTCCTTCCAAGCAATGTTGGAGAACAAAGCCAGATCTATCTCCCTGGGCTCCCTTTTCTAGGTGCCATGCAGACCACACCCAACCAGTTATACATCTTCTTTTCAGGCATAGCAATAAAATGCCTTAGAGAAGCACTTCTGTGTCAGCCTGTACAACGCAAACACCTCATGGTCAGAGCCAATCTGTTAGGCCATTTCCCAAGTGGCTCATCCCTTGCATTTGGATTCTCTTTAACCTCATTTTAAACTTTACTTTGAGAGCATTATGTGCCAACTGAGTCAGCATCCCTGCTCGAGTGTTGCTCTCCCTGGCCTGGTCTGTGCTGCTCAAGGGCCCAGCATTTCCCCATTGGAGTTTCTCCAGCCAATGAGCCGACAGTGCCAAGGAAATTGCTACGTGTCAGCTCAGCCATGAAGCTAGTCCCCAAGTCTCTAAGGGACCCTGTGGTGTCAAATGAGCTAAAACACACCTGGCCCCATGCACAATCCTCCCCCAGAGCGCTGGGGGCACACAAAGTGTTATAGACCCTGCAGAGAGTGAAAGATGTCCGGCCTCGTCACCCAGATCCCTCTGTTGACTTCTGCAGCCGGAGTGCTAGATGGGGCTTCTGTGATGGACTGAGGACACAGCCCAAGCAAGTGGCCCAAACAGGAAAACCCCAGAGTCAGGGTAACTGGCTGGTGAAGCCTTGGGCTGGTGGGCTGAGTGGTGGGTAACAGTCCCTGTGCTGCTCGCCCAATGCAGCTGCAGGGAGGGGCAGCCAGCCCCACCTCTGCCGGGACCACTGATGTGCTGGAGCCTGGCTGCATGTGTGGTGCGGGCCCGGAGCTCCTGGAGCTCCTGCTCAGTCTTGAGGGACTTGTGAGCACCACGGTGGCACCTCTGGGAGCTGGGCGTGGCATGGACTGCCCACCAGCCAGCAAGCCCCACAAGGGTGCCTGCCCACGTGGCCCGGCAGCGGCCAGCTCTCCTAGACAACCACAGCCTCATCTCCTGGTGGCCTCTGCTTCTTAGCTTTGTGTTGCTGGGGGCAGCCACCCAGGAAAAATGCAGGCATGACCCGTGTCAAACAGTGCAGATTATGCCTCCCTTGTGCTCACAGAAGAGCCTCCAAGCAAGTGTTTGCTGAGAGCCAAAGGCAGAACACAGAGTCACCCGCTGAGGATCCCATGCCCCTTCTAAGCTGGAAGGGAGAGGCTAACCCCCAAAAGCCTGGGAGCACGGCCAGCTCCTGCCTCCCAGCTGACCCTCCAGCCTGCTGTGAGGTCACCGAGAGTCATCAGCCACCCCAGCCACAGAGCAGGTCTGGAGGCAGCGAGGCCAACAGGAACCTTCCCTTAGGTGGCCCCATGCCTGGCAGCGGGGGTGTGAAGGGCAGATGCGGCTGCACGTAGTAAGCTCAGCACCAGCACCACTTCCTGAGTGTTACATGGGGGATCTGGAGAGGGGATAAAATCTTCTTTTAATTAAAAACAGAGAAAACTTTTTACAGCAAACACTTAGGACCGGTTGAGGTGGAGAGATCAAAGGAAAGGGGAAAAGAAAAGGAAAAACTGGAGGCAGAAAGAGAGAAAATTGGCAGGATGGGGAAAGGAGGAAATTGGCAGAGAGAATGAGAAGGAACTGCAGGGACCAGGGCAAGGCAGTGAGTGTTCACAAACCAGCCCATCCCACCCACGTCCGGCTGTGCTCTGGGCTCCTGCCTTTGAAGGGTTTACACCCAGAGTTGTTCTTGGATCCTTAGCAGCTACTTCATTTCTCCAATTATATGCGTTGTGGCCAGACTCACGTCCAACTGGCTTTTATCAAGCACTGAATACGTAAAGCTTTGAACCTGTAGTTCTGCCTGGGCAGATTCTGACTGAGGCCTGGAGGGGATGGTGGGAGATACGCTTTGTTCTTAGATGTCCCGTGGTTGAGTGTGACCCGCGGAGACCGAGACCCAGCTGGCCGGAAGCTCACGTGTGCCGTCCACTCAGCTTGGAGGTGGGGCCCCTTCCTACAGGCGAGGAAACTGCTCATTTGTGTAAGGATCCTGACCTAGGCCACAGACAGCGGGCTGCAAGGACAGGATTCCAATCCAGGTCTTCTGACCAAGTTCAGGGATTTCAGCTGTTCCACGTGAGGAGCAGAAGGGATAAGACTGTAGCCCAGACCAGCCCAAGGTCTGTAGCAGACTCTCACCTTGGGAGAGGAGACCCGCGGACGGCTTTTGGGGTGTCTAAACCATCTGAGTTCAGTGTGCAAATGTGTGGTTTTCTGGGAAGAGGATTTAGAGCTTTGAAGTCCTTTTCCTTTACTCCTTTTTAAAATTTCCCTTTACTTAAATGCACATACATGTAATTTTCAATAAAAGCACAGATGTCATCATATCATGACTCTTTAGTGACGTCTGTTTTATTTTCTCCTGTTTTTGCTTTGCTGATCCTTCTTCCCCCTCCACCACACCAACCCCAAGCCCTTCCCAGGTAGTTCAGGTTACCAACCAACTCTGCACCACCCCCCCATATTTGACTTCATGCTTATATACACAATATGCAAATAGACAGTGGCTGAGCAAGACAGGAAGCAGTGGCAGCCGTACCCCACACCCCCCCGCCCTGCCCCAGCAGGGAGAAGTGTTTTATCACTGACAGGGTTTAGAATTGCTGATGCATGGTGATAATAAAAAGGAGACAAACTTCTAGGCACTTGCATTATTGTTTTAACATTCTCTACAGACACGGTACCAGATTATGGTCTACACTCGGGACAGACTGCACCATCTTCCCACTTTGGTATAGCACTGGAAATACACAAATGTAGACAAATATATGAGTTTGTCATTCCATTTTTGTAAAACTGTGACCTCTTCCATGTCGACATAGTTCTAACTCATGTTTTTTACTGTGTGCGCAACAGTACATGTTATAGATGAGCTGTTATTTCTCAACCATTTCCCCATTGGTGGGATTCATATTGCTTGTAATTTTTCTTGTGTTTTCATTCTTGAAGACTATTTTATTCTTTTTCCCGAGTTTCCCGAGATGGATCCTCAGTCCTTGGAAGCCTGATCCAAGGAAGCTGAATTTTCCCCCTCACCTCTAGCTCCGAGGTCACAGGCCCAGGATGCACGCAACCTTTAGAGCCTCTTGAAGAAACCACTTATCTCTGAGCTTCATCCTTGAACTTTGAGAGCCTGCAGATCTTTATCAGTTAAGGGTTTTAGCTAACTCCCCCTTTTCACATTTTTTCAACTTTTATTCTTTAAAAAAATTATTTATTTATTTATTTTTGGCTGTGTTGGGTCTTCATTGCTCTGTGTGGGCTTTCTCTAGTTGCGGTGAGCAGGGCCTACTCTCCATTGTGGTGCGCGGGCTTCTCATTGAGGTGGCTTCTGTTGTTGCAGAGCACGGGCTCTAGGCTCAGTAGTTGTGGTGCATGGGCTTAGCGGCTCCTCTGCATGTGGGATCTTCCCAGACCAGGGATTGAACCCATGTCCCCTGCATTGGCAGGTGGGTTCTTAGCCAGTGCGCCAGAAGGGAAGTCCCTCACCTTTTATTTTTAAAACAATGAACTTGCATAGAAGGCAACCTTAAGAGTGTGTGACGACCCAAGCAGAGATGGGATACCTGTCCCTCCCCCAATCCCCGACTCAGACCAACCGAAAATCCCCCACCGACAACCCCTCCTTCCACAATGGGTCACCCATCTCATCCCAAAATGAAATGTGCCATGCTAAAGTTGGCCTGAAAAGAAAGGTTGAACATCCCTTTGAAAAATAACTAAACCAGAAATTTCAGAAGAGACACAGGTCACAATCTACCACCACCCCGTGCTCCCCCGGAGCCCGTGGGGTCCCAGTACATCCCATGCCTGTTCTCTCCATGAGCTGAAACATGACTGGACTAAACGGGAAAACCAGGACTGGACCCATTCGTGGAGGCTGTTTTCACCTTCCGTGCCCGCAAAAGCCTCATTTCAGTAGCTCGAGCTTCCCTCGCCTGGTTTCTTCTCTTCTTTTTCTTCCTTATTTTCCCCATCATAACCCATGCAGTCTTTCCCCAGGTTATTCAGTGAAAATTACAGAGTTTGGAGGTTGGTACCAGCGCAGAGCTGAATATAGGTAGGTCCTTTAAAATGAAACTGTCATTTATTATCTTTTTATAAATTTATTTATTTCTTTATTCATTTGTCTGCAGTGGGTCTTCATTGCTGCACACAGGCTTTCTCTAGTTGTGGCAAGCAGGGGCTACTCTTTGTTGTGGTGCGTGGGCTTCTTACTGTGGTGGCTTCTCTTGTTGCAGAGCACAGCCTCTAGGCGCATGGGCTTCAGTAGCTGTGACATGCAGACTCAGTAGTTGTGGCTCGTGGGCTCTAGAGCACAGGCTCAGTAGTTGTGGTGCACGAGCCTAGTTGCTCCACGGCATGTGGAGTCTTCCCAGACCAGGGATCGAACCCATGTCCCCTGCATTGGCAAGCGGATTCTTAACCACTGTGCTGCCAGGGAAGTCCCTGAAACTGTACTTTAAAAGGTGAAGAGTAGGGGCTCTGGAGCCCGCACTCTGGTCCTGCTCTTCCTGCCTCTGGCAAGAGGATCGTCTGAGTATCAACTTCCTCCTCTAGAAGTCAGACGTGAGTCTGATCCTCACCTATGCTGTCTCTGTCCAGTGCTTACACGATGATCAGTGTACTTACCTACAGACTATAAAGGCTTTTCCTTTTTTATAATCTATTCTAATCAATGTATAGACTTAATAGAAAACACTTTATAAGATATTAGGCCGGTAGTGTGGAGACCAGGGACCTTGACCGGGGCTATGGGTGATGCAATGACTCCTCAGGAGCTGAAGGATGGAGCTCTACTGTCTTGCACAGACCTGTGCTCCAGGCTCACGTCCTTGACTTGCCCTGCTGGTCCCAACTCCAGCCGTCACACGGGTCCCTCCCTCCACACCAGGGCTCCAGCTACCTCTTGGGGCCTCGCTCTGTCCTGCGGGTTTATTTTAAGCCCAGGCCTCTCTCAGGTAATAGTGTTATTTGATTTGAGTGGACGAGGCCACCACAGGCAGCCAGTTCCTAGGAGGAGCTGTGAGGTCCAACCAGGAGGGAGGGAAGCTCTCAAGTCACATCAGGGGAGGAGGAGAAAGTGAATCCAGAATAAGCTCCTCATGATTCTTAATTCAAGGCATTAAGGACCCTTGAACAACCCAGACTAATCTCTTCCTTTTGCCTGGACCCGACTCAGACGTTCTTTGGGGATACATCACCCAACAGAGTATCACTCACCAGGAAAAGTGCATCCCTGTTCGTGTGTAACTACGTCTCCCCTCCAACTTCCCTTTCACTCCCTGACATCTCACCACGCAAATAACAGAACGGGAAGTGAGAGTGAGGGACAGGGACTGGGGTGGGGCTTCCTGGCTGTGATCTGAGCAACCATGGGGGGACCGCTCCCTGCCCAGGACAAATCCCCGCTCTTTCATCACAGCCCAAACCCCACGGCCACAGGTGGACACTTCAGAATTTGTCATCACTCATTTCACCATGCAGCTTGGTATTTTGAATATGACTAACATATAACTCCCTCGTAAGATAAAACTAACACAAAATCAATTGTCTTATTAAATAAAGCAAGTAGCACTACAGCTCCTATGTAGGTTTCCCATCCCTGCTGCCTTCTTTCACCGTGCTCCAGTGCAGCTGTGAGACAGGGTGCGGACGTTCCTGTCCTGGTAGCGAGATCACAGGATGTGTAGAACGGCAGGACCCTCTCACTGTGTTTGTCAGGCGTGCATTTTATGGAAGAAACTTACTCGAGTGACCATGTCTCTGCAGAGAGCCCCCACGTGCGCTGGAATGCAACTCCATCCAGGGCTCTGAGGCGGCAGACTTCAGCCCCCGCGTCTCCTGGTCCGTGCGCTAGATTAGTGACCCGTGGACATCAGGGTTTCTGTGTGGGCTTTGGGAATGGGTAGGTGAGGACAGCCTCCATTGACTTACAGCATTACTCTCACTGACCCTGTATGCTCCAGGCCCCTCAGGGGACATTCCACAGCCCTGACTGCAGACCACTGGCAAACTTCAGACACCAGGGTGGGCGGTTTGCCTGGGTTACCCCTCGAGGAGATGGTGACTGCGGCCACCACGGCACACGCGGGTCCAGCGGGGACGTGGGCTTGCTCCGCACTGTCTGAACCTGTGGCTTCATCGCGGCCTGTCGAGGTGGAAGGTGGAGGTGCCGAGGACTGCGTGCCCCCTACAGCTCCCGGAGGGCCTCATACGTTCTCCTCTTGGCTTAACCGGTGTTAGAAGCTGTCTGGACAAACGGGGTCACGCGGGGCCCCTTCTTGACTTTCTAGAGTCTCCCCGCAGAAGACACACATCCCCAGGAAGGAAAAGCCTCTAAGCTCTAAGCTCTGAGTCCCAACACATCCAAGGGATTTGCTGACCATGAGTTGGAGGAAAGGGAAAGGAAGTGTGTCCAGAGGTGCCAGGAGGAGAAAGAGGGGCTTTGGAGCGAATGACTGATTTACCTGCTTTGTATCTCGCCCGGGAGGGGCCTTGGTGAATGGGGTGTGGGCGCACAGGGGTGCAGGAACAGTGGGGGGTGGGGACTCAGGAGGCCCACAGAGATTTCCCCACTGCCTGCAGCCACAGCGCTGTGACCGAGCACGCTTGCTCTGCGGCCACACAGAACGCAGAGAACCAAGGCTGGGTATTGCTGAGCAGGCAGATAAAGACAGGCAAACACTTCATTGCAGTTCAGGGACGGACACCTGGGAGGCAGAATGGTCCAAGCAGGATGCAGCCACCCTGCCCAGGGAAGAGGGGAGGAGTCAGGAAGGCTTTGCACTGAGCAACACCTGAGCAGGTAACACGTGCTCACAGATGAGGGACAGGTAGCCCCCGGCAGGGATCGGGCAGCCTTGCCCACACAGAGCCCTTGTTGCTGGGGTGGAGGGAGGAAGGACCGGGAGCTGGTACCATCTGAACTTCACCCTCAGGTCAAAGAGTGATCTTGTGAAACCCTAACAGAAATTTGTTCCTCTCCAAGACGGGTATCGCGGCCAGTAGGCCGCCCAGCGCCTCTGTGAGCCCCAGATAAGATGGCAGCTTCTGAGATCTGAGCACACAGATAAGGAACCTGGACACTTTGTCCTCTAGTCATTCCTGATTAACTCACCCTGCCGGGGGTGGGGGGGTGGGGGTGGGGTAAGAAGAAACGCTGATGAGGAAACAGGCAGGAAGAGCAGGGCAGGGGCAGCAGTGGGTAGAGCCACCCGCCCACGGGACCTTCGAAAGATACTACTCCCTGTGCCTTGATGCTCCAGCCAGCAAAATGGGACATGACACGACCTACCTCCCGGGACACACCTAGCCAGAACACGGAACAGGATAGAGACTGGAACATAGGATGCTGGTGTGTGTAAATGTGGTGCCACAAGACATTATGCATAGATGCTCATCAAACAACGAGGTGACCAACTTAAGTTAGACACGCACCTCTCACCAGACGCCGGCATCATACCAAGAGGATCAGAAATGCACTCGTTGAAAGAGGAACTGGAGTACTAGAGGAAAACATAGACCAAAGCCTTTCATCACCTAAAAAATCCAGAAACTGTAAGAGAAAAGATGAACATGTTTCAATTGAAAACCTTTTTTTATGGCCAGAACAACTACAACACAAAGTGGAAAGACGAACGATACCAGGCTATTCATACCATGTAGGAAGGGCTAATCTTTATATACGAAGAGTTCTGACAGATCAGTGAACAAATAGTTCACCAAAAAAAAAAGAAATACAAATGGCCCTTGAACACATGAGACGCTCAAACTCATTCACAGTAAGAGGAATAAACTTCAAAAGGACACCGAGAAACCATTTCTCACGTATCTGATTAGCAAAAGCCCAGAGTTTAACCACACATGGTGGGCACGCCGGGACACCTCAGACCCTGCTGGACTGCGTATGAAATAGTACAAGCACCAGTGGAGGCAGGGCTCTCGCTCAGCAATTTCACTTCTAAGAGTTCATCAAAGCAATGTAGAAAGCAATGTTTGGAAAATTATGTATGTTAACATTTGGAAAACAGAAGTTAGACTCCACCTGGTACTATACTCCAAAATAAAAATCTGGGTGTTTAAAAAGCCAAATTAACAAAAGAAGAATAAGCCCTAGCTAAAAATATAGGATACTATTTCTATAATCCTGAGATAGGCAGGCTTTTTATGTCTTTAATTTTTATTTTGAAATAATTGAAGATTTAGAGATGTTACAAAAATAATATAAAGAATTCACATATGCCCTTTACCCAGATTCCCTAGACTGTTAACATTTAAACATTGGCCTTTTCCCTTGCCTTCTCTCTCTCATATATACATAACAGATATAACCATACATTTACTCATATGCTGTGTCCTTCACACTGTATCATATTGAGATAATCCTGGACCTGTGACCTTTTGTTGCAGTGTTTGCAGAGAATAAATGGAAACTATATCGGACTAAAAGAAACTGTGTACATGCTTAGTTGGGGCGAATCATGAACAAGACACAAAAAGTCCACAAACCGACTGCCATTTCCGAGGTGCCGGAAGGGTGCCCTGCAGGATCCCTTCACACGGCACCACCAAGGGGGTGGACCGACCACCTAAGCCACCCCTTCATCCCAACCCACCGATCAGCCCCCACCCTCACCCCATTTAAGGAACCAGTCTGTCCCTCTTGGAGAGGGAGCAAAGGGCGAATGTTACTTTTTTCACTCCCTCATGCTGCACGAGTCCCAGTAAAGCTTTGCCTGAATTCCTCTTCTGGCCTCAACAATTTTTATGGATTGAGGGGCCCAAGGACACTGGTCGGTACCAATATCAAGAGGCATGTGATATCTATTTGTCTCATTATAGATACTGTCAACTTGGATCACTTGCTGAAGGTGGTATCTGCTTGATTTCCCTACATTTTTTCTTTTGTAATTAATAAGTACTTTGTAAGAGATTCTTTGAGACGACGTAAATATACTGTTTCTCATAAAACTTCTACCTACTAGTTTTTAAAAAAATTATGCATGTTCAATGTTCTTTGCATCCTAAATGCATATTAAGGAGAAAATTGGTCAAATTAGTTATGGCAGGTACGTATAACGGAATACTATGCAGGAGAGGAAAAGAATACAAAACTATACCAACAGGAAAAGATCTCCAAGAAACAGTATTAAGGAACTTCTCTGGCAGTCCAGTGGTTGGGACTCCAGGCTTCCACGGCAGGGGGCACAGGTTCAATCCCTGATCTGGGAACTAGGATCCCACATGCTGCGTGGTGCAGCCAAAAAAGAAAAAGAAAAAGAAAAGAAACAGCATTAAATTTAAAAGAATTGTGCACCCCTTAAGTGTGGGCTGTAGTAGTGATTTCCTTCCAAAGGGAACAGAATGGAAAGAGAGACAAAGAGGAACCTGTCAGGAGTCCCAGGGGCAGGCAGGGCCCCGGGGGGTCAGGCTGGGCAGTCATCGGAAGCTCTGGCAACCCTGTGCCATCTCCCGAGTTCCTTTGCGATGACCCGGGTCCAAGAACCCAGTGTCTGGGGAGCTGGTCAAGAGCAGTGAGCAGAACGGATGGTGACGGGCCCAGCACACGGGCACCCGTGGTGCATCTTCCAGGGGTCCTTTCACTGTAACACCACAGCAAAGCATCCTTGGAAAAATCTCAGACCCATCCATAAATCCTGATGAAAACATGGTCACCACACAGGGTGACGTTAGTCTCACGAGATGAGTAAACGAAGGTGGTCTTTGGGTGTCCACTGCCTGACACACGTGTTCAGTCACCGTCTTAAACTCCACAAACACGGGGCAAAGGCCCACATGTGTCACAGAGTGGTCCTGTGGTCTCCAGGACCCTATGGGGGCCGGGTGCGGGACCACACTTGGGAGGAACAACGCCAGCCCCTGCCCTCCCGGGGAAGCTGGGGTGGAGGTAGAGGTGTGGCTGAGCCGGGCGCCTTGCCCCAGACAGGCTGCAGGGGGACAGTCTCCCTCTGAGGGGAGAGGGGACCTTGTCGTGGCCACCGTGACCCTCCAAGCACGGTTGTGCCTCTCTCCACAGAGAGAGAGGCCAGGCCCCCACCTACCCCAGAGGAGGACACATTATGGAGCGACCTTGGGGAGTGGGCCCCTGGGTGGGCAGCAAAGGGCATGACTAGTGATGGGAGTGTCCACGGTCCTGCCCAGGAGGGACCAGGCAACCCGACTCACGGCAAGCGGCCTCTTGAAGGACACAGCACCTGCCGAGAATCCTTTCCTTACACCTCTCAGTGCTCTGAGGTCTCAAGGGGCCTCGACAGGCCAGCAGCCTGGCCAGGGAGGTGGGGCAGAGTCTCGAATGTTGGTGCCCGTAAGGACTGACCACCACGGCAGTGAGCAGGGTCCTTTATTCTGAGACTTCCTCCTTCCCCATTTCATTCACTTCTCTTAGGTGATGATAGTAGTGACGTTTGCAGTTGCTTTATTTTTAATTTTTTTTTTTGGGTGGGGGAGCGGATCAGGCAAAACTAAGTCCGTTTGAATCAGTCCTCAGATTTGGGGGGGTACTTAACTGGCCCCTGAAATTCAGAGCCAAAGTGCCAGTTTTCTGGAGTCTGGTTGAAGCTTGCTCTCCTCGAGAAGCCAAATCTCGTGCAGCTACGAAGCAGACCAAGTCCTAAATCATACAGCATAAGTGTGTTGAGAACCACAAACAGGCTGTTTCCACAGGTGCCTGGGTACCCAGCAGAGTGCATAGAGCAGTGTCACTCAGAGGAGAATGGGCTCTGATGAGGCCAGGACCCACCACTTTCTTCACAAACACCCCCAACAATAAATCTCACTGTGATGTGCCCCTAGAGATGAACTGGAATGAGCTGCGACCTCCTGCGTGAACTGCAAAACCCAAGCCAGCTGGTGCTGGCTGGTTGCAGTCGTGCCTGGTCCTGACCTCTGACCCACACTGCCACCTGCTCTGAGCCCCAGGAGGCGAGATGAGTTCTCAGTGATTGTCCATGGCAGGGGGTGTGCGTGAAGGGAACTGATGGTCATCAGCTTATCCCAGAGACCGGAGGTCAGACGTGGCAGCGAGTGCAGCTCTGAGCGGCTCCAGCCCGCCCGTCGCTTCCCCATCTTCCCCCAGTTTCTCACCCATGAAACAGGGACAAGGAGCTGTTTCCCACCTGGCCACACCATCCAGGCCTGGCTGCCGCCACAGCTGTGGGGCCGTCACCCTGGACAGAGCTGCCTCTGTCACCACCAGCGTCCAGCAGTGCGTGGGGCCCAGAGCGGGAGCCTAAGGGGTGCTTCCATGGGAGCGGGCGGACAAGACAACCTAGGGAGGAGCCCCAAACTGCCGCCTTGAAAGGAAGCCTCACTCAGCACTCACGGGGGGCTGATCCCCCCACCCGAACTCGCAGGGAAACAGAGCTTCCTACAGGCGCCTGGGACCCCCGCCCGAGTGGAAGGATGGAGACCAGACCTGCGCAGCCCACCAGATGTTCCCCACCCTCCCCGCTCAGGCTCCACTGCAGGGACCCCTCCCCGGGCTGGGTCAGGCCGGGCTCCACCTGCTGCGGGAGCCGCGTCCACCCGAGGGCGCGGAACCGGCTCTCCTGGCGTGGCCTGTCCCCGCCCCACGCAGCTGTTTCCTGCTGATGTTGCACATTTCTGCTTTAATGCGATGCCTGCCCAGCACCGAGCACGCGGTGGAAATGTGCCGACACAGCCCCTTGTCTCCCCGTGTCGCAATTCGCTCTCTCGGGGCAAAGTTCCAGCGGATGCCTCCAGAGGCTGAGCTAGAATCTCGGTTCTCCAGGGACCTGGGCTGCCTGGAACCCAGGGTGCGGCAGGAAAGGCAGCTGAGAGTGACGCGTCCCAGGTCAGGGGAGCCATCTGACCACAGCCGTGGGCATGTGAGGATGTGAGACATGAGGGCGCCGAAGCAGCCCTGTGCCAGCACAGGGAGGCCAGCGCTGCTGGCCCTGCCTGGGCTGCTCTGCCCACACAGGCGGGCAGCAGCTGCAGCGCCCATCAGAGGGCTCCCCAGATGCTGCTTCACCCGGGAGACTTGTAAGGGTACTGCGAGAGGTGAGAGCACGTGGAACAGAACGCCGGCCCAGAGGAGGAAGCTGCCACCCTGGGGGCCCACAGGGCTGCTGAGAGACAGGCGGGGAGGCTCCCCTGCGTCTGACCCCGAGGGCAGCATTCGGGTGACGCCCTTCTTCCTTGGGCTTCTCCAAATTAGCTCCACATGCAAGCCTGCCACCATCAGCCCTGGGCCAGTCCCCATCGGCTCTTCCTCTTTCACTGGCTTGACTCCAGTCAGCCGGTCTACGCCCTTGGCCTACGATCTAACCCCCAGATGGTGTTACACCTGCCAAGCCTGCCAGGGGCTCCTCACCACCCCTCCCCACCAACCTGACAGCCGAGGTCTCTCTGGGATCCCACCCCTCCCCGCGGGCTGCAGGCTGTTGCAGCCTCGGCCTCGGACCAAGGGCAGCTCCTCGGCTGGACTGCTCTTCTCCCCCAACCACACGTCTCCCGTCGCTTTCTCAGTGAGACCCTCCCCAACCTCAAATTGCAACACCCTCTGCACACACACCCTCCCCCTTTAACTAATATATCACACAGCATCTTACTTGTCTGCCTTACATCATGCACAGCAAAACCAGAATGGAAACTCCACGGGGGCATCGGTTTTGAATGTTTTTACTGTGGAAGATTTCAAACATAAATGCAAAAGTAGAGAAAACAGGATCCTGAACCCAATGTCCTCATGACCCAATTTCAGCAACGATCAACCCTCAGCCTCTCATATTCTGTCTGTGCCCCACCTTCACACATACTACATTTGCCTGTAAATGCCGCCAAAATACAAGAACTTTTAAAGAGTTTAACCACACTACCATTATCCCCTAAAAATTTAGTAGCCTTAAAACCAAATAAATGGCCAATGTCCAGAATTGCCCAACGGTCTCATTTCATACAGCTTTTTTCTTTTTCAAAACATCAGAATCCAAACAAGGTCTAATAAAGGCAATTTGTTCATATGCCCCAAGCTATGTGAATAACACTCTCCTCCCTTTTAATTTCTCATGGAAGGAACTGAGTTGTTTGCCCCGTAGAATGTCCGGCACCCTGGTCCCAGCGGGCTGCGTCCCCAGGGTTGCCTGACTGTCCCTCTGTGCCTGTATTTCCTGCAAGCCCGTGATGGACACAGAGGTTGGCCCGAGTCAGGTTTGCTTTTCAGCAAGAGCACATCCTCCCTGGGTTGTGAGCTTCCCGGCATGTCCCCCCAGGGCTCCCTCAAGGAGGTTGCCCCGACCAAGGGTCCAGGGCCTCCCAAGGCTGATTTTACCTTCCCCACCTCCCGGCATCTGTCAGCTGGGTGTTTCTCTAAGAACCTTCTTGTTGACTGTGTGATGACAATTCATTTAGCAAAAGCAGGATAAATGCCTGCTTCTTTCCTTTACCCATTTTTGGGGTAACGAGTTTCCAGCTCTCTCAAAGGTGACTGAGAGCCCCCTACATTTTTTTTCTTTGTTTTCTGAATAGTCATGGACTCATGAATTGTAATTTATTTGACACATTTCAACCCATTTCAGCCACTATTCTTCCTGATGCTCTGCTGTCCCGCCTATGACCCGTGGGGCCTCTTCCGTCAGCTGCGTGTCCTTGGATGAAAGTCAGGATGGTCCAGGTTCGCGTGGGTCCCCAGCTCTGCCAGCCCAGGCCCTGAAGAAGGGCCAGCGGGAGCGTGCTCTGTGCCCCCTAGGGGACAAGCACGCGCATGGGAACCTCGTCTCCCTGCTGCCTGTGCTTCTGCGTGAGCTTCCGTGGGGCTCTTGCAACGCTCTTTCTTCTGGATGTAATAATGCGTGTTCTCAGCCTCTGAATACCTCCTCTCTCCCTTTCAATCTGCACTGATTCAACCTGTCCTGTTTTCCTGGTTGTTACAGGGTTTTCAGCTCTGAGGGCGCCACAGCTTCCAAACCCAGATCCAGAGGCCCACACGCCCCCCTCGACGCCTGCCCCAGGCCCCATGCTCCATGCACTCAGTGCTTCTGAGCCGAAACCAAACCAAACCAGACAGCGGCACTGGCGCTGCTCCCTTGGTGCTGTCGCGATGGGTCAGTTCCCTGATGTTCACTCCTCTTGCAGGTGCCAAGGTTTCAGCAGCTGGCGTTCCCCAGCCTCCTGCCATGCTGTCAGCCTCCGAATCCTTTCCCAGGGACCCTCCTCTGCAGGTGTATTGGGCATGCATCTGGGAGGACCCCTCGCCTCCTGTCCGTGCCTCCTCCTCCACCGTGTTTTCCTGGTTTGGACGTCGCCTCGGTCACCACCATCGCCACCAACGCACGATGCAAGCAATGTTCTTCACTCCACCAGCTCTCAGACTTCTGGCCCTTCAGTCTACTCCCATCCCCTCTCCCCAAATAAAGTGAAAATAATTTGCATCGCCTGCCTACGCCCCCTTTGACAGGAGGACACGCTGCCATCCTCAAGCTGTTTCCCCCATTTCATTTGTGGGAAGGACGTACACATTCAGAAAGCAGAACTTTCCACCTCCTCTTTTAAATCCAAAATAATCTAAGATCTGGGCTCTTGGTATAGTTTTCTAGCACTCTCATCATTTTGGTTAAACAAAATGCTCCAACACACATGTACACACACACACACACGCTCCTTTACCTGCTGGCCGGTGAGAAAAGACCAAAACTGTCCTTTGTGCAGAAGCAGGCTCTCCCCTCCCCCAAGGCGAGACTGTGCCAGCTGAGACCGTTCGCCTACAGACACCGGCCCCACTCAGCTCTCAGGTGAGGTTGTTTACGTGCAGACATGAACACCACTCAGGTGAGGCTATTCACCTGCAGACACGAGCCCCGCTCAGCTCTTGGGTGAGGTCACTTACCTGCAGACACGAGCACCACCCAGATGAAGGCATTCACCTGCAGCACGGGCCCCACGCCATACTCCGCCTGGCTTTCGTGCCCTTTAGATCCCACCTTCCTGTTTGCAGCTGCCTGGACTCTGGCTTTACATGTTCCTCTTCCCCTTTTCCTTCCCCCGACATCTGTCTCCCTCTCTTCTTTGTCAAGCGGCTTCACCGAGAGAGAACTCACACACCATAAAATCCACCCTCTGAAGTGTGCAATTCGGTGGTCTTTAGCACATCCACAAGGTTGTGCAACCATCACCACCACCTAATCTCAGCACACTTTCATCACATAAAAGGAGACCCCACACCAGCAGTGGTCACTCCCAGTCCCCTCTCCCAGCTCCTGGCAACCACTAATCTATTTCTTTCTGTGGATATGCCTTTTCCGGACATTTCACATAAATGGAATCATGGCTCTTGTTCCCTGAGCATCATATTGTCAGGAGTCCTGCAGCTTGGTCAACACTTTATTCCTTTGCGTGACTGAGTAATTTTCCACTGTGTGGAGGGACCCCATTTTGTTTACCCGTTTGGCCACCCGTGTGTCCATGGATGGACATTTGGATTATGTTATTATTTGCAATAACACTTTGGGGTTATTATGAATAGTGCTGTGTCCCAGGTTGTGTGTGGGTGTATGTTTTCGTTTCTCTCAGGTTTACACCTAGGAGTGGAAGTGCTGGTCCTACAGCCACTCTAACACTTTGAGGAGTTGCCAGACCCCCCCACGGCAGCAGCAGCGATCAGGGCTCCTCCCTGGCCCGCACTTGCTGCGTCCGCCTTTGGCTGTAGCTGGCAGCCTGCTGAGGACCCGCGTCTGCCCCGCTCTGCTCTCAGTGGCTGCCTCCGCTGGCCAGCTGTGCTCGGCCCCCGGGGCCCGGGCCTCCACCTCGGGGAGCCGGGAGCCTCCCTGTGCCTCTCTGACTCTCCACTGACCTGCCCCTCTGCTTCCAGTGGGGCCTCAGGATACTCCTTTCTGCTGCCTGGCCCGTGGCCTCGCCCCCGCAAAACAAACTTTTCCATATTTTCTTTGTTAAAATAAGCATGAACATCAAGAGCATGTTTTTATGTCAAGGGCACTGGAGTGAGTCGCCTGCCCAAGTGTGGACAAAGCTTAGTGTTTCACCCGTGGGTACCACATGACACTTCACAACACAGGTGGACAGTTTCTGGGGGGAAAGCTTAGCGTGCCTCTGAATCCCAGGCTTCACAAACCCTATCTCCCAGCACAGCTTGGGAGTGAGGACGGGCCTGGGAAGGATCCACCTGGATCCAGAACATTCTCCACATCCTGCCCTCACGCCCTTGCTGTCCCAATGGCTTCTCCCACTCTTTCCTGGTTCTTCGTTCTGTCTGTTCCCTGCATCTCCCACACCTCCCCATTTCCACCAGGACAAAGCCCAAACCTCCGTGCCAGGTCTGTTCACCAGCTGTTGCTGCAGAACAAGAATTAGTGACTTAAAACAGTAAGTGTTTACTAGCCTCATAGATTCTACGAGTCAGGAATTTGGAAGCCACATAGCTGAGCTGGGTTGGGGTCTCAGCACATCTCACCTGAAGGCTTGAGTGGCACCGGTGACTCCCCTGCCAGAGTGGCCCTTCATACGGCTGGGGGCTGGTGCTGGTTGTTGGTGGAGGCCCGTTCTGCCAGGACAAGCCTCTCCCAGGCAGCTAGAACGTCCTCTGACAATGGCAGCAGGCTTCCCTCAGAGTGGGCATTCCAGGGAGAGCGGCCCTTCCTCTGGCCCAGCCCCAGAGAGCACACAGCATCCCAACTTCCACCTTCCGCTGATTGGTATCAGACCATGAATGCTGGCCCACATCCAGGGGAGAGGGACTGGGTCCCACCTTCTGGACAGAGTGACGTCAAAGAATCTGCAGATGTTCCCACAACCATCGTGCTGGCATCCAAGGCCCCACAGCCTGTCCCATTGCTTAAAGAGAGTCACAAGAAATGCAGGTTAGAGTTTCTGACAAGTCCAGCAGGTAGGAAACGTGTTTGATTTTGTTCAGTTCCAAGTTGATGAGCACAGAGAAGACATAGAGCAACGTGTCAGTGTCCGGGGACCAGTGATTGAAGGAAGAGAGGGCAAGCTCTCTGGGGGCAGAGCCCATGCTGCACACGAAGAGGCCCTCCACCAACGTTTGATGGAGCAAACGATACCTCGACAAGATGCTCATTTCCCTCTGCAAACACTCAGATCAAATTGTAAGATGGGAAGTGTCCACGTGACAGAGATTTCCAGGCCTCCCTCACACCAAGTCATATTCTGTGGCGTAAACTCTGACCCAGATGTTACCTGCAGCTTCCATGAATGCCAGGACACACCCAAGTGCAGGGAACACCTACGCACAGGCCTCCCGACTCCGCTTCTCTCTGTGCCCTTTGTGGTCCAGGTTCACTGAAGGAGGCATCCACCTTCAGGCTGAGGCTGTAAAACAATTCACCCATGCAGCTTACAGAACCAGATCTGCTAGTTATTTATTTATGTTATTTTTGAAATTGATTTTTATTGGAGTATAGTTGATTTACATTGCTGTGTTAGTTTCTGCTGTACAGCAAAGTGAATGTTATACATATACGTGTCCACTCTTTTTTAGCTTCTTTTCCCATATTGTTCATTACAGAGTATTGAGTAGAATTCCCTGTGCTATACAGTAGGTCCTTGTTAGTTATCTATATTATATACAGTAATGTGTATGTGTCGTTCCCAATCTCCCAATTTATCCCTCCCCACCCTCACCCCCTTGGAAACCATAAATTTGTTTTCTATATCTGTGACTCTATTTCTGTTTTATAAATAAGTTCATGTGTATCATTTTTCTGGATTCCACATATAAGCAATATCATATATTTTTCTCTCTGACTTACTTCATTGAGTATGACAATCTCTAGTTCCATCCATGTTGCTGCAAATGGCATTATTTTATTCTTTTTTATGGCTAATATTCCATTGTATATATGTAGCACATCAGTCAGATCTGCTATTTTAAACCAACTCCTAGACCTCATGCAGTAGGAAAAAATATGCAGAAGTTTGGTTCTGACACCACCTTGCTGAGGGGCAGCCAAACTTGCTGTCCTCTCTCCTCGGTGAGTTCATTTCCAGTCTCTGCATCCTAAGTTTCTCTTTGCCACTCCGCCAGCAACACCTTGCCCCCTTCAAATGCTTTGGGTCCCATCTTCCAAGTCTAAGCCATCCTTCCGGAAGACCCATTCCTTGTCAGACCCAGTCTTTTTCCAGACAGCACGCCATGCCTGTGCAGGCCTTGTCAGTGCCTTTATTATTCAACTGCATTGACATTTTCCCAGCCTACCTCCATCCCTGCTGGGATAAGCCCTCCAGCTGCCCAGGGGGACATCCCAGAACAAACTGTGGCCCCCAGAGAATGTGTGCACTCGATGCTGTCCTACCTGAGGCGTCGTGAATGGTGGGATTGGAGGCTGGGGAAAGGGAACACAGGTCTCTGAGGAAGGACACAGGAGACAGTGCCCACCCCGGAGGATGAGCAGGTGCCACCACCAGTGCTGCCCCCAGTCAGCACAGGGCCCAGCGAGAGCTGGGGTCGGCCTTCGCGGTGTTTGCCCTTCTTGGTCTTTTCTCAGGCTTGGTGCCTCTTTTCTTCATGTTTGGTCAACTGTCCTCCGCTCCCATCACAATTTTCTCAGTGTTTGCCCACCAGCGCTGCCTGTCAGCTGTAAGAGGGCCCACAAAGCCGCCCAGCCGTGTGAGGCCACAGTTGTCTTGGGGCCCCGGCTGCCCCCACACACATTCTTCACCTGCCTTTAATTTACTCCTGACACTGGGGCTCTGAAGCCTCCGGCCCCAGTGGCCCTGCAGGTCCAGCTCCACGGCAACCCCACATGGGTCCCAGAGCTAACGAGAGCTCTGGAGTGGCATCGGGAGGGGCTGCTGCCATGGAGACAGTCTGCGGTCACCCAGTTACCACGGCGCCGGGCAGAGCCCCGAGTCGGCCGAGGGAGTCATCTGGAAACATCCTGCTTGCTAAACTGTCGTCTTGCTCGCACAGACGTTCTGCAGTCAAATGCTCTATTCCCGAGCTGTACCCACTCAGCCTCCCACAGAAGTTCTGAACTGAGCCCCTCGCCTGGCTCTGCAGCCAGAAGGCCTCCAGGGTAGGCCCCTCCCAGTCGCTGTCCACCCCACGGACGTGCCCTGGGCTCGGAAGGACTCACGGACCTTCGGGGACCTTGGACGGCAGGGCAGTGTCCCGGAGGCTGGGACAGGAGCCCAGTGTATCTTGTCACCCCACACCACAGCCTCGGCCTCCAAGACACTTCTCCTCAGACCCCACCACGGAGAGCCCCATAGCCACCCCTCGCCAATCTGGCGGCCTCAACGCCCGGGCCACAATGCCCCTGAGGACTGCACCCCTCTGTCCACATCGAGGCCCCTCAGCCCCCCACCCCCAGCAAAGGCACCTTCACACAGGAGTGAGAGTGGAAACAAGGAGGCGACGGGAGCTGCACAGCAAAGGGAGCTGTGTGATGAAAGCCCACTCTGTACCCACCTTCTCAGCTCCCCGAGGAGCCCAGAGAGGGCAAGCAACTTGTTCAAAGTTGAACAGCCCTGAGTGACAGCCCTGATGTGACCTGAGAAGAGCCTTTCTGAATCACTCTCCC
The DNA here is from genome assembly GCF_030028045.1 of Hippopotamus amphibius kiboko. Classification (NCBI taxonomy): domain Eukaryota; kingdom Metazoa; phylum Chordata; class Mammalia; order Artiodactyla; family Hippopotamidae; genus Hippopotamus; species Hippopotamus amphibius. The sequence goes on along the minus strand of NC_080202.1, from coordinate 46,705,751 downwards.
TAAGGAGAGCATTTAAAGAGGCCAGACGCTCACCTTAAAAGGATGAAACAGAGGGCAGCCACCCACTAGAGCACGGGCACCTGCCAGCTGTCCCTGCCACCCCACCTACATGTGAGGTGAGGCCAATTCCCCGAGGCGTACCAGGACAGGCACCAGCAGCCTCCACGGTGCAATAGCTCAGCTCTGCTTGGGACTGGAGATGGCCCCACCCAGCCAAGATGCCACTGAAAATCAGAGCGCTGCATCTCAGGGGGCACTCCACTGGACAGCAGCATTCGGGTGCAAAGTTTCCAGGGTCCCTCTATGACCCGGTGGATCTGTGTCCAGGACTTGCTGTTGAGGGTAGAGCGTGGGAGCCACGCCAGGCCTGTTCACCCTTGAACTTCCAGCATGTTCATAACACAGCTTGTGACCCCGGGAAGAATGGAACTTCCGAAGCTGAAAAGACTTTCTCTACCACTTTCACACACTTCTTGATATTTAATGTCATCATGCAAATACTGGACAGGGACTCAGGTCCAGGACCACCCAGCCCTGAACAAGACTTGGAAGAACTCAGAAAATGCAGACCTTTGAGTTTGCCTAAACTTCCAGAGCTCACACCTAGGCTGCTAGATTCAAACAGCATCTGACCTGACCCCAGGCCTCAGAAAGCCAGCGTAGCCTCAAACTCCCAACGTGAAAGGGCTTGAGGAAGATTGATAGGAGGGCAGACTTATGCTGCCCAGCCTCTCAATAAGAGGCCGTTTCTCAGTGAGCAGAGCCCTCTCCTCCCTTCCTGCCCATCTCAAATTTCTTTGGGAGAAAACAGTGGAAATATCTAGAACCAATTCCTGTGAAGCTTTTGGTTTTGCAGGAGGCATTGATTTGAGGGAGATCTCTTCTCTTTTGCTATCTCTTCCTTCCCCTAGTCTCTTTGTGAATCACGATACAAAAGAAATGTGATTTTTCAGAACTGAATTCATAATAGCACGTAGTATTGCCTATAAGGCCCTTTCACAGCTTCCTGGCAAGCCTTGGCAGCCAACCCTTGGCCAGTGTGTGTATTTCTGGCGCGACAGGGGGCTGAAGGTGCAGCTGGCTCTCGGGACAGAGGTGCTGGTTGCTGCTGGGGACGCTTCATGGCTCACGTCGTCAACACTTGTCACTCGACACTGCAGGAGCGTGATGCCACTTTCCCCGATGCTCACTGCCTTTTCCTTTCCAAGCGGAAAGGACTCTCCTCCCATGATGTCATGGGGACCCCTGGACCCCTTACGAGCAACGCCCGGAGAGGAGGCGGAGGAGAAGAGTCCCATGTCCTCGCAGAGCCACTGGGTCCTCAGCCCCAGGGACTATGTGGAGAGTCAGCCCACAAAACACAGATGGCGTCATTGGTGTGGCCGAACCACACGTGCACAGAGAGATGCGTTCTTTACCAGAGCTGTGGAGAGTTCGTAGCCTTGTCCTGTAAATAATACAGTTGATTGGTGGTTAAATGTCTAAAAAGCAGTCTGTCGGGTATTAAAGACCAGTGGCATTTGGACCCTGAGTCTCCAGCCTCCAGCTTAGCCAGGACATGTGCCCAACCTGCTTGCACTCAGGCCAGTGGCCACGGGACAACCCCACAATGGGGTGTCGACGGACCGGCTTGTAGTTTGGTTAAGCTGCACCCTGCTGCCCGTTTCAGACGTGAAACCCCATTCACGGGGAGGGCTGTACGACCCCGAAGAGAAGAGGAAGCTGGAGGAAGAGCTGCAGCATTTTTCACCCCGTTGGAAATGGACTGGGACTCCGAGACTCTTCTAGAACTCTGCAGAAGGCTCCACACAGACCAGACAGGCGTCGACTATCACTTGCGCTTATCTTTCGGGCTGTGTCCAGGCTCTTGTCACTTCGCAGCTAATTACAGGGCAGTGAAATGATTCTGGCTGTACTTTGAATCGGCAAGGTCAGAGCAAAAGTCCTGATTCCTCCTGTGTACCTGGCCTGAAACCGGACAGGCCATCAAGTGGGTGGGACAGCAGACCCTGGCTTTTTAGTTCAAACAGGGCTCCCAGAGGTGGGGGCATGTGGTGACGCACCTCCCAAAAGGGAACACAAGCCTCACCCCACCTCCCAAAGGAGAACGCCTCCCTCCGGGACGCTGGGCAGCAGGGGGCCGTCATGCCTCCCTGGGCTGACCCTGGGCTTCGGAAGTGACGCGGGCACCACCCCCCAGCTCTTACCCACAGGATCCCCTCCCCTTTCCAAGACTGACTACATCCTCATCTCTTCTGAAGACCTCGGCTGCAGCCCTGGTCTGCCTGCCCTCCTAGGAACCCCACTCCACACCCTTGAGACTTAATCGTGTCCCATCAGGGGACACATTCTGAATGATTTCCCTGGACTGCCATTTTACTCCTAGAACTTTTAACTCTGCGTGTGCCTTGCACAACCAGTCAGATCTAAGTGTGAGGGCCTTGCATGAGACACAGCGCTGGCACAGGCAGGAGCTCAGAAAAAGAATGCAGATGAATGAACACGTTTAGTTATTCTTAAATATAGTTATTTATGAAAACAATATAGTGTCAACTCTTAGAAATAAGATCGATCATTTTAAACCTAGTGGATTTTACAAAGGGACACCTAATCCCAGTTCCAAACCTTTCTCACTGTCTTGCTCCTCCTCTACCCATCCTGGCCCCACCTCCCATCCTAGTCCCTCTTCCTCCCATCCTGGCCCCACCTCCTCCCATCCTGGCCCCACCTCCTCCCATCCTGGCCCCACCTCCTCCCATCCTGGCCCCACCTCCTCCCAAGCACCATCAGGAGGGTCAGTGCCAGAGGGAAAGAGGCACATTCCAATATTACACCCTAAACGTGAGGTTCTCTCTAGTTTCCAATAAACAAAAGGGAAGGCGTGCAGCCCTGGAGGGCTTAGAGCCTCTGGCCTCAGGGAATTCTCAAACAGCTTTTTTCAACTGAGGTAAAACCCACATATAAAAGTAACCATTTTAACCATTTCAGAGCGTACAATTCAGTGACATTTAGTCCATTTACAATGTTGTGCAACCATCACCTCTGTCTCGTTCCAGAATATTGTCATCACCCCAAAAGGACATCCTGTACCCATTAGCAATCACTCCCCATCCTCCAAGCCCAGCCCCAGGCAGCCATCAGTCCACTTTCTGTCTGTAGGTCTGTCTGCTCTGGACACTTTGTATCAATGGGATCCTACAACATGCAAAGACAACATACAACGTGTGGCCACGTGTCAGCAGCATGTTTCCCACGTTCCTTGCACTGTAGCATGTACCAGTGTCCTTCCTTCTCAGGGCCAAGCAGTGTTCCATTGTGCAGAAGCACCATGTTTGATTTACAGGAGCTGCCGGTTTCACACCCCAACCCCTGCCGGGGGGTGTGGCAGGGCCTACCCGCTTGGCCCTCCCTGGACTTCTGGCCCACAGGCTGGCGGCCTGTCCCAGTTAAGGAGAGTCTAGAGGGGGCCTGCGGGAGCTGGGCAGGCAGGGAGCGTCTGGCCATCCGCATCAGGGCATTGGATATTTAATCATTTTCCTGTGCGGCCACTGACCGCTCCGGAGGAACGTGATCCATCTGGAGAAAGGAGAGCTGGTGTCCAGTTCTCAGGACCAACATTATGGGAATGGCCAGTGCTCAGCAGGAGAACAGGCCAGAATCTGTCCTTGCTCAGCCCTGCCCTTGGCCTGCGGGTGAATAAAGGGCAAAAATTGTACATTTAGTTTGTTCATGCAGGAAAAACATCAGAGCGAAATCTTCCTAAAATACGCACACAAACACTAACACCTGCAAGAGAAAACCACATTGGAGGCCCTTCTAGACCAGTCAGTGGTCTCCACGTGGGATTCCTGTGTCCTGTGTCTCCATCAGCATGGGAGGAGAGGGCTGGAAAGGTGTTTGCTGCTCTGGTGGGCGGCAACACATACTGGGGCCGCACATTCCTTCTGGCCACCTGCCCCCGGAGGCCCTCGCCAGGACCACATGCCTCAGCTCTGGGGCCTTCACCCGCTCCCTGAAAGCCCCACGGGTTTCCTGGGTCTTAAAGCAGTGAACGCCGGCCCAGACCAGCCCCCTCTCGAGAAACAGACAGCTCCTTCCCCCAGAGAGTCAGTCTCCATCTGTTTCCCCTCCCACCCGCCTCTCCCTCCCAGCCAGCCTCAGACACCCAACAGGCGGCCTTCGTGGGGGGACGTGCTGCCCACGGAGGGGGAGCTGCATTTGAAGTTGCCCTGAGCCAGATGAATAAGCTTTTCATGGTCCCCCCACGCTGGACTCAGTCAGAATGTCAAATGGTAATTAGCAGCAGACCTGGCTCTGTCCCTGGCAGCATTATCATCAGACTTCTTGGGTTTCAAAGTGAGCAGCCGACAAGAAACGGTGGGCGGATTGGCCTGGAGGGGCCTGAAACGTCTTGGGACCAGGATGCCCAGGACTGAGTGGCCAGATCAGGGAGGAAGTCCCCGCCCCCCGTCGGGAGCAGGCTTCAGGGTCTGCAGAGTTGACAGAAGCCAGCGTGATGCCCTCGGGTCCTCAGCCTGGCTATGACCGTTGCCCTCACCGCCACGTTCCCAGGGCCCTGCACGCTGCACCCCCACCTCAGCCCTCAGCCCTGAGGTCACAAAGATCAGCCACCGTGGCCTCTCGGGCTGCCCAGTGAGCGGGACTCCCTGTGTACACTCTCCGATCCTAGCCTCCTTGGGGGTGGTGGGGGACAGGCGGGTGTCCACATTCAGACAGAGGCTGTGGTCAGGAAGGGCAGGAGACTGCAGGAGAGAGTGGGGCTGGGGAGAGTAGGGCCTGGCCTACTGAGAGGTGACGCCTCCCCTCCTCGCCCTCTCTAGATCCTTCTCTGCACCAGGAAAGGGCTTGACATCTTAGAAAGGTAGCTAAGAGTCCCGTAGAAGCTACCACAGCAGTGGTACCTGCCCCTGATGCCAGCCTGTTACCCCAGGGGACTCAGAACAGGAGGGCCTTGGACCCCCTGCCCTGTGAGCCAGCAGCTGGGGCCCAGGATGGGGGAGCCATGTCCCTCTCACTCAGGCACCAAGCTGCCTCTCTACACCCTGGGCTGAGGCTTCTGGGAGTTTGTGCAAAGAGCACAGAACGAGAGAAGAGCAAGATGGTCACTGTGGTGTTGCTTATTTTTCAAGGGGAGAAAGGAGAACTAAACCCTAAGTGTCCACCAACTGTATTTGCAAAATAAAATCTGATGCAACCATTAGCTTTCACTTATGGTCATGGAAATCTGTCTGCGAGACATTAAATTTTAAAAATCAAGCCAGAGGGGCTTCCTAGGTGGCGCAGTAGTTAAGAATCCGCCTGCCAGTGCAGGGGACATGGGTTCAATCCCTGCTCCAGGAAGATCCCACATGCTGTGGGGCAACTAACCCTGTGCGCCACAACTATTGAACCTGTGCTTTAGAGCCCATGAGCCACAACTATTGAGCCCATGTGCTGCAACTACTGAAGCCCACGCGCCTAGAGCCTGTGCTCTGCAACAAGAGAAGCCACGGCATTGAGGAGCCCGTGCACCACAATGAAGAGCAGCCCCCACTCTCTGCAACTAAAAGAAAGCCCATGCAGAGCAAAAAAAAAAGACCCAACACAGCCAATAATATAAATTAATAAATTTATATAAAAAAAAATCAAGCCAGAAAACAGCTATATAACATGATCCTAATTTTGAAAAGCCTGAAAACACACTGATGTGTGTTTACAAGGGGAGAAAACGCTCTACACCAAAGATTCCAATAGACGATCCTGGGCCATGACCAGTGGGTACTTTTCACTTATTTTTTAAGTTAGGAGAACAATAGTCATTTTGTGATTTTTAAAAACCAAGCTCCTCAAAATCTGTTCTCAAGTGTTGAAGGAGGGGGTCCCACATCCCCCAGCCCAGGGAGACCAAGCCACACCCGGAGACATAGCATCAGTCGTTGCTGGAGATCCACACACGCCCACCAGTGTGCACGCTTGTGCCCACCCGTGCACGCACACCAGAGCCAGGGTTCAGCATCTCCTAGGAGGCTGAAGCCTGGGGGAGGGAAGAGGACCCCTGTGAGGGTCCACACAGGTTCCTCCAGGGCACCTCTGGCTCTGGTGGGTCCCAGGGATTCACAGGGTCCTGCACCCCATCCTTGCCAAGCACCACCCCCAGTGCAGACCCCTTGGGCCTCTCCCCGAGCCCTTCTGCAAACCTTCTCCTGTCCAGCTTTGCAGCACATCTTGTAAGTTCTCCTGTTGGTTAGACTTTGGGAAATTTCTGCTACTGTCTGGCTACTTCTATTTCAACATTCTGCCTGACCACACTCCTTTCAATAAGGGGAAAAAAAAGGAAACTAATTCCTCAATACACAATCTATCCCCGTGAAGAACTCACTGCCTGTGTGTGTAGACACTGGAGAAACAAAAACGGCACAGGGACCAGCCACGCTGCAGGCTCCAGGCCCCGGAACAGCCAGGCTGTGGGACTGTGCAGCCCCACCCCTGACCGACCCACCGAGGCCCCTTCCCTGCAGATCAGGCTCAGGAATCCTGCGCCCCTTTTCCCCCCAGGGTGCCAGCAGAGCGTGGAGCCCTAGCCCTTCCCCTCTCTCATTCTCAGACAGCAGAGAAAACGTCAGATGAGGCGGGGAGCCCTGGCACGCTGCACTCTGTCTGCTGGTGCTTGAGGTCAGAAGTGGTGTCTCCCACCAAGGAGCGGCGTTTGCAATCCCAGCCATCTGCACGGACAGAGAGAGCGTTGACTCGCACGGGCATTTGTTGTCAAGAAATGAAATCAATGGACTCAGGACAGCGAGGTTGGAGAGATGCTGACCCGCCAAAGGTGAAACCCTAAGGTTGCAACTTGGGTTCCAATCACGCAGGCTCTACCCATCCTGAGTCCGTGGGACGCAACAGGAAACGAGGACACTTTGGAAGAGAGGAAATGTGTTTAGTTTTGAACAAAACCTACTGTATTTGCACACGCATGTTCACAGCATAATTCATAGTAGCCAAAATGTAGAAACAGCCCAAGTGTCCATCGGTGGATAAACAAAATGTGGACAATGAAATGTTACTCAGCCTTAAAGAGGAAGGAAATTCTGACACAGGCTACAGCATGGGTGAAACTTGAGGGCACTGCGCTCCGTGAAGGAAGCTCAGTGAAAGATAAATACTGTATGATTCCACTCACATGAGGTCCCTAGAGTAGACGAATTCATAGAGAGAAAATAGGACGGGGGAGGGGAGGGGAGTTGGTGTTTTATGGAGACAGAGTGTCAGTTTGGGAAGATGAGAACGTCCTGGAGATGGATGGTGGTGGTGGCTGCGCTACGGTGTGAATGTACTCAATGCCACTGAACTGTATACTTCAAAATGGTTAAAATGGTAAATTTTAGGCTGTGTGTATTTTACCACAATAAATGTTCAAATATATACATGACCCCTGTCATGGGTGCACACACATGTATGCGTAAACACACAGACAGACATATGGCTTAAGCAGTTCTGAAAGAAATGCACCACAAGGCGGACGGTTGTCAGCTCTGCTGGTGAGAGACTGCTGCTTTCTCTGCCCGATCTTTGCTGTGATTTCCAAGTTTTCCAAAAGGGGCAGCAGCATTTGCACAATGGAATAGAAGTTATAAAATGCACATCTTTCCCCAGCTGAGCCCGCTCTGCTGGCCTTTCAGCTGCCACACAATGGGTCATTCAGCCGCTCTGCCCACGGCCCGCGCACTCGGCCATAAATCAGCCTGGGGCGGAGCGCCGCCTGCACCCCCCTCAGCCTCTCTCCTGCCTCCTCCCGGGCTGCAGCAGGGCCCTGTGCCACGCCCACCTCCCTCCCACGCACCCCCCGGCCTGGGCAGCCCACGCCCAGTCCCTGGAGGACAGTGACCCACATCAAGGCGGTACTGGGTACCAGCCAGCATCTTTCATCTCCTGAAGGGAGAGATGCTTTCCCAGCTGCGCCCCTTTGCCGTCGCCTCGGCTCTTGGTAAAATAAACAGAACCGGTGGCATCTACCGGGTATATTATGCATATTCCCCAAACGCATAATTATCTTTCTACAAGGCACATTCTTGGTGCATTGCCATGCCTCTGTGCCAGAACCCCAGACTGTCTTCCTGCATTCCTGGGCCATGACACCACCATGCCACGGCCTGCTGGGCTTGGCCAGATGTGCGCGGAGCTACTTGCCACGCCGGCCTGGCTGGGGGCAGATGGATGCTGCAGGCAGAGACGGTGGTGGCCGGGGTGAGGGGGCTGCCCAAGTCCACTGCCAGTCAGAGTCCCCCGAGCCCAGCCTTGACACTTCCTGTCTGCTGCAGGACCCAGACCCCTGGTGGTCATTGCCCTGAGAGCATTGGGGTGACTGTCCTGTTTCCTGTTCTGCAGAAGAGAGGGCCCACTAGGTCTGAGGTCCAAGGGCGGTCAGCAGGACTGGGGAGGACTCTTCCTCCTGGCCCCAAGCTCTGCTGTGAGCGGCCTGCCAGGGACACTGTAAGGTGAAGCCAGAGGGTCAAAACACCTTTCAGCCTGCTCCAGCCAAGTGGACTAGGACCTCTGGGCTAAGAGGCTGGCGGGCCAGCTCGGAAGGGACAACTTGACCCAAAAAGCACATGAAGGGGGGCCCATGGGTCAGGAAACCTCCCCCCCGCCAGGTGGAGATCACCCTGGGGGCCACCTGAAACAGCCCAACTCCAGGGCCTGGCAGATGGAGGTCATCTTCCTCTGAGCTGCCAAGGAGTCCGGGAGAGGGGAGACTTCTCACCTCAAACTCACTGAGGGCAACATGGACCTCAATTATTAAAGTCGCTCAGAATCCGTCACACCCATTATGTGTACTTGTCCTGAATGCTGGTTGAGCAGTCTACCTTACTGCCTCAGCTGTGTGGCCTTGGACTAGCGGCTCGCCCTCTCTGTGCTCTGGTTTCTTCACTTGTAAATGAAGATGATGACAGTGCATATCTCATTGGGTGGTTGTGCGGCAAACAGAATGTGGGTCTAAGTGTGCACCCTGCACTTGGCGTTTCCACTGCACACATGACGCTCCGGTGGTTGAGGAGTCTGGTCCGTTCAGTTGGGGGAGGCGGGTGCTGCCCACCTCGACCAGCAACCTCCCAGCCTCCTGACCCTCCTGCTGCCAGGACGTGCAGCCCAGGCCCACACTCCCCACCAGCTCCCACGCTGGCCTCATCCTCCTTCCAAAATCCTAGCCTTGTCACTAAATCCCCTGTGCAGAAGCCTTAACTGGGAAGCACAGGAGCCATGGGAACTAGGGTGCCCGGAGCCATGGTTTAACTGGGAGCAACTTAATGTCATCGGTGGATGGGTGGTGAGATGATGGCTCGTCTCTTTCTTCCTATTTTTCCTTTTCTGACTTTTCCACTCTACATTCATAGCATGTTTTCCACGTGTTGTTTGAGATTATAAAGCCCTATTTTTAAATCCTCAGCACCGTCCCTATCCTTAGCACATCTTCTCTGCTCTGGTCAACCTGACCCAGACCTGCCCCCACTTCTGCCCAGGCTGCCGCGGCATTGACCTTCCATCTTAGTGCCTGATGCTCTCCCGCCCACCTCTCACCCTCCGTCTGGGGGCTTCTCCCTCACAGCTGAGCCCACCTGGACGTTCCTCATTTTCCACGGGGTCCCCTGGAGGGGCAACAGGTGATGGCAGAAGAGGGAAACCGGGCCTGTGAGAAATTTCACCCATTCCCACGCCTCCCCTCTTTTGTGACACGGACATCCATCACTGGTCATGGGACCCAAGTCTTCTGGACCCTGCCCCTTGGAGGAGCCCCAGGAGGAAGAGTCCAAGGAGAAGGACTGGGGAGGAGCCCTCAGGCTGGGTGGAAGGAGTGGGGGGAGGGGCTGTCTAAGGGGCAGGTCTATATCCCAGTCAGCCTCTCACATCAGTCCACATGTCCCCTGTGAGGGGAGATGGAGACAGAGGGCACCCCGCTCCCAGCAGGGGGTCTCCTACCTGCTTGTGCTCCCACAGTATCCCCAGACCCCCCAGCTGGCCACAGACCAGAGGACTTAAGACACCTTTGTCCTTGGTCCTGAGTCTGGCAGAATCACACAGGTGGCCCCTTTACCATGCCCTGTGCACGGTTTCTGGGGTGACCTTGGCCTCTCAGAGTTGTTCTGGAGTCTAAGGGTGCTGCCTTCGGGCTCTGAGCCGCCCAGAGCTCCCAGGCACCCGTGGACAATAGGCCCATGAGGGGGGATGGGAGCCAGGGGCCCACCACCTGCCGCCCACAGGCCCCTCAACTGTACCGGGCTGAACAGCCCAGGGATACCGAGTGTGCAGGATCTGGCCCATCTCCTGAGACACCCCCACCCCGCCTCAGCAGCTGTCCACACCTGTCCCCAGCCCACCATGACCTCCCCTCCCTGACCTTCTCCCTCTTGGCAACTGGTGAGACTGGGCTTCCGTTCACGCTCTGTGTGAAGGGATTCGGTTCAACAAAACGACCGGCGAGTCTACTCCAGGTTCTCCAGGGACGCATTTTGTACAGGCTCCCCTGTTTTTGCGTCCACCCCACACGGACCATCTTCATCTTCCTGCCCCGACCCCAGACTCCCTGCAGTCGCTGATTCACTCAGCCCCATGACCAAATTCCCTCCTGTTTCCACCCGTGCCCGGGACCAACAGAGCCTGCCCGGCGAGGCCAGGGCCACGACAGCCAAGACCGCCCACAGCGGCCCTCGGTCCAGCAATTGTCTCCCCAAAAGATCCAGGACGTTTGCTTCAGTTGCTCCGATTTTCTTCACGAAGCCCTTTAAATCCAGAGTTTAAAAGCGCTCCAACGTCGTCATCCTGACAAACGCCAAGAGCGAACCCCGACTGGGCCTGAGGTGGGGTGTGCTGCAGGCTGAGGGCCTCCGCCCAGGGCTGGCCTGGCGCCGCGCAGCCAGAAGTGTTGTCTACCTGCGGCACGGAGGCCTCAACAAAGCTGGGTTTGAAGCGTGCTGAGAGACTGATTGTCAGGCTCAGGGCATCCTCTGCTCCTGGCGCCAGACGGCAAGGGTCTCGGGCAGGAGCGTGGGTGGGGGCCTGGGGGGACCGAGATGAACCTTCACGGTTCATCACACTTGGCCTCGTCTCATGGCCAAACCCACGAGCTCTCCGGCCGGAGCTGACCACTCAGGGACACACCCTGCTGTGAGCTGAACCGTGAGTCCACCCGCCTCTTCCGCCTTTGAGGACCTGGAAGTGACCTCAGGGAAGGGGTCCAGCAAGTCGGCACAGAGGCAGTTCTCATACTGCACCCCCTTTGTCCACCTGAGTCAATTCCACTTGCCAGGAAGCCATTCTTGAGAGGGGATGCCCACGTGTCCCGGAGCCGGGAGGGAAGGTGAAGAGTAACCAGGAGCTCAGTTCCATGTTTCCATCTGTCCACGCTCGCTGCTTAGGCTGGGCAGTCTCATTGCCCCAGGATGGGCCAGAGAGCTGGACTGCTGTCCAGGTCGGGTGGGCAGAGAGAGGTGACTCCAGCCCCAGGCCCGCTCATAACTACACTTGTGAGTCTGTGAGACAGAGAAGGAGAAGGCAGAGGACCCTGGGAGAAGCAAGGATGTAGGGAACAAGGCTGTGGCCACCGAGCCCCTCCCTTGCTCCCCAAGCTGCAGACTTTCTGGGCTAAGGGTCATCCTTCAGTCCTTGCATTTTGCCCAACATTCCCTGGGCATGGGCTCTGCCCCCTCCCCGTGCAAGGCAGTTTGCCAGGTGCCCCATGAGGGCCAGGTGCCTGGTCCCCAAAGTGCCTCGTGCTGGGCTCAGGTGTCACCACTCAGACGAGAGACACGGTGGAGGCTGCACCTCCCTCTGGCCAGCGGCGTCTGGGGGCGTCCCCATCTCCTATGATCCCCCAATGACTGGACCTTCAGGGTCTGCCCCACCTGGACCAGCGCACAAGCCCCTGTATCTGTAGCCAGCGCATGTGGGGGCCCCTCCGGCGAGTGAGAGCAGCACCTGGCTGCCAAGAAAAACAAGAAGGATGGTAGGGTTTACATCCACAGCTCTCCACCCCCGACCTCCCCTCACAGGCCAGGCAAGTTCACACGGGACAGGAAGCAGTGAGTCTGATGGCCGGACCAGCTCACTCACATCTCATCGGAACGCGCCCTCTCGCTCAACCGGAAACGCGGGCCAGCCTGGGGTTCAGCCTCTTCGTGGCGGAGGCAGGAGGACTCTCGCAGGAGCCGGAGCCCTCAAAGCAAAGTGCTTCCACCTGAGGGCTCAGGGCGGAGGGGCCGCATGGGCTCGGCTGACCTTCCTTCAGCCTCAGGAGCTCTCCCCTCGCTGAGTGGGATTTATAAGCTCATAACCCCGGGATGGTAATGATTTGCACATGTGTGGTCAGCGTGGGTCCTGCCTTTTTGCTTTGATTTGGTGTCAGATGCTGGTGTAGGTGGGTGTTTGGTGGCAGGGCCGGCGCCGGGGAGGGACGGCCCCCTGTGGGGGCAGCAGCAGAAGTCACATGGTTGTTGTTATGGATGGGGTGGTCACATCGAGGGTGCCCGGCCTGGGACTGTGTCTCCTCTCCACGTCCGAGTTACACGGATGTGGACCAGGCAGAGGCTCAGCTGGAAATGGAGAAGACACAAAGGTGGATGGGCCTGCCCGACACCAGTTATCTGTGATTAAGCATGTGCCCTGGGCTATTTTTTACGCCGTCTGCATTTTCTTTATCTCCCTCCTCTTCTGGTAGAGCTCCTTTTGGACATGTGGTCCAGCTCAGCAGAGCTAAAAGGGAAAGAGGGGTGCAGGCCCCTGTGCTTCTTGCCACGGTAGGGTGCTGGCACGCGAGCCACGAGAACCTTCTTCCGAACGGCCCGGGTCCACAGGACCACCAAGGACTCGGGGTGGGGAGCTGCCAAGGGGCCATGGGGTCCCCAGCTCTGACACTGCAGGGGTCTGGCTGGGAGCCTGGAGGCCCCTGTGTGTTCAGGTGTGGGGACCACACGACGCACGCGCGCACACACACACACACACACACACACACACACACACACGGACGCCCCCCTGCCTTTCTGGCACAGAGATCTTATTTCTCCGCCTTTCCCTCCCCAGCCCTCACACAGAACCCACAGGGGCTTTTGTTTTTTTGTTTTTTTTTTTCTTTTAACATTTTTTCTTCTTACCCCGATCAAATTGATGACTAGGAAAGTATGCGGCTTGGTAAGCAAAATTCTCGTGAAGACGAAATTCCAAAGCCCTCGGCAGCCGTGACCTCACCTCACGGATACGCAGCAACTCACGGCTGTTTTTATAAATCGCTGCCCGCCCGGGGGCAGCACACAAGGGCCGGCGTTGACACGGGATTCCTCACGTTCCCAAGGCCCCCACCCCACGTGCTGCTGCCCGGGGTGCATCCCCTGTACGGCTCTGAGCCCGTCCCCAGCCCCGGAGCCCGATCTGCCCTTGGGTGGACGCTCACCTGTGACTGACTGGAAGGACAGGCCAGACCCCAGGGCAGGTGCAGTCCCAGCGGCGCTGGCCACGGCCCAGGAGGCTCCTCAGAAGGGACAGGACCCCCCTGTGCGCCAGGCCGCAAGGGCAGTGCTGGGAACTGTGACCCTGCCCTCCTCCCAGGGCTCAAAGCCTCCCTGGGAGACCCAGACCCGCACTCAGCCTGCATCTCGGGCGGACCTTGTCCTGATGGGAAGGTCTGGGGGAGGGGAGGTGTTCAAGGTGCCCGGGGCTTTGGCTGCGTGCCCCTCCCCCAGAGGACCTGCAGGACCCCTCAGGGCTGCTGCCCACCCCCCCACTCCCCCCACCCCCCTCATCCCCTCCGCTTACTGGTTTCACAGCATTTAACCACCTGCCATCTGGGGTGGAATCTCCAAGCAGGCAGGGCCCCTGGATCGGGCCTGCACACAGTAGGCCCTACTCAACACTTGTGGAATGGATGTCAGCTCACACCTCCGGGGTCTCACCAGCTTCCCTGGGGCCCCATCACTTATGGCCACACAAAGCAGCCGTGCAGAAGGGCGGCCCTGGGGGAGGTGACAGCACCCAGGCCTGCATGACCGATCTCACTGATTCCCTGTCACATGACTCCCAGAACCACTGCTTATGCAGAAAGCTGCCCCAAATCTTACTCTGCAGAAGGGAATGCTGACAGCCTGGCCAGGCCAGTTCCCACCACGCAGGCCTGAATTAAACAGTTTAATCAATTAGTGAGATGGACGCCTCTGTGTCAGCTGCAGCTCTAATGAGGGGCTCCCCGCCCCCACCCGTGGGATGCACTGGCCTTCTCCCTGGGCCCCTCAACAGGGCCAGACTCAGCCCTTGTCCTCCCCGGGGCAGGCACAGCCCCAGGAGCAGGTCTGGGACCTGGCCCTGCAGCCCCAGCTGGACGCTCAGCTGCACAGGGCCAGGCCCTCCCTGCAGCCAGCTTTCCTTCCAGAATTCAAATGGCAGAGCTAGGAAAGGTCAGGAAGGGGTGGGGGGTGGAGGGAGAGGGGCTTACGCAACCATCTCCATTTGTGGATGAGGACACAAAACTCCTGGGGACCCTGAACGTGGGGCTGAGGTCACAGGAACGTCGGGTGGGCAAACCAGCATCCCCTCCCTCCCTCCTTCCCCAGCATTCCTCAGCCTCGAACACACACACATCACAGAGAGATGCATAGACACATGTAGACACACATGCAACTGCACTCACAGACCCCCAGGCTGCACTCTCCCTGCAGTTTCCTTCCCAAAGTGTCAGCACAGGACCAAGGCCCACCCTGCGAGACTGGAGCCTCTCCCTGATCTGTCCAGGTCAAGGCCCAGGGTCAGGGTCAGTGAGAGTGCACGTGTGTGAGCACGTGTACGTGTGTGGGGGGGGGGGAGGGGGCTCTCTGCCTGCCACTCCCTCCCTAGCATCCGCAGCATGAGGGGCTCTGGGCACTGACCACACCAGCTGTGTGTGTCCTTCTGACAAGCGGACTGGACTTTTCCCAGCTGTTTGGAGATAAAGCTGCCCATCCCCTGGTGACAATTAGAAACTTGCTCACATATTTGCAACAGGGGGCTAGATGTCCAAACGCCTGGTTTCGGTGAAAAGGAAAGGCCAGTGGGAAATAAAGCAAAGCCCAGCCTAGCCCGATGTCCTCTGACTTCCTTTCTAAAAAGATAGGGGGCCGTAGGCGGCTGGCCTCGCACACAGATCGGGCAGTCATCTGGTGTGTAGTTTTTCTCTGGGCGCTGACACGGGATGGAAGCCTGACACGGGGGCCTATACGTGTGAGGTCAGGGCCGTGTGCCCACCTGGCAGGGAGACCTTCCCCCACACCACGGGCCACGGCCTCCAGGCCCTAGGGTTGCAAAGGAGTTGGCTCAGGAAAAGGCCGCTTAACAGGCAGAACAGTCGCCACTCTCCACGGAGAGGCTCGCACAGGAGGACACGGAGCCCAGGCTCACCCGTGTCGGCTGTGGACTCCACACCCGGACTCCCCAGGACCGCCCGCCTCCACACACGGCCCTTCATCCACCCAAGTCTTGTCTGGTCTGAACGGTGGTCCCAAATGGGGGATCCCAACGGGGGGTCCGGCACTGACATACCCACGTCGTGCCCCAAAACACCGAGGGCTGTGGGGGTGGGGGCGCAGGCTGCTTTGGCCTCTGGGAGCTGGGGGCAGGCCCTGCAGTGAGCCCTCCCCCAGCCTGCTGGGTCCTGAGCACGGTGGACCAAGGGGCAAGGGGGCCCTCTCAGGGCAGGGAGGTGCCTCCCCGCCTGCCCCCTTCCCCTAATGCTGTGGGGAGGGCACAGCACCGAGGGGCTGCCGGGGGGGCCCTTGTCTTGGAAGAGCCTTGGCAGCACTAGGAGCAGGTTGGGGGTCGCCTTGGAGGGTGAGAAAAGGCTGTCCATCCATTCGTGGGGGCAGGATGCAGTGTTTGTTGGGGAAAGCCCCAGACCAGGCTTCCTACACTACATTCCTATTAGAGCTTTTTGGGGGGTCAGTAACCCCCCAAGCTCCAGAGTCCCCATCTCGGTGTACAGCCACCCCAGGGGCAAAGCCAGCTGAGGCCAAGACAGGACCCCTATGGGTTAGCAAGGACCCAGTGAGTCCAGGCCTGGCTTCCCCTCCCAGCTGAGCCTGCAGCTGCCCCAGTGTGGCTGTCCCAGCCCTTCCGAGCCCACCCTGTCTCACCATGTCTGTGTCAGCGGTGCAGGTGAGTGGAGCCCAAACACAGGGCAGGTGGAGCATCGTGGAGGGTGACAGGCGAGGTCCCGAAATCCAGCCACAGAAGAGAAACTGGGGAAGGAGAGGGTCCACAGACCTGGGGCATGTCCTGCAGACAGGAGAGAGCAACGGGGAGAAGGCCCAGCACTTCAGCACGTGCAGGACCCACAGGGGGCCGCCCACAAGGAAGAGGGTCCCACGGTGTTGGGTAGATGGGCGGCCGCAGGTGAGCCTGGTGGGGGGGGTGTAGTCCCTGGGGCCTGAGGGGCCTCTCCAGATTGGGGATCGCCAGAGGACCCCACCCTCTATGTCTGAGGCAAGAGAGTGACTCCAGACAGGTGAGCCCAGGTGTGGGTCTGTGCGTCCTGGCAGTACTGGAACCACACCAGCCTCTCCTGGCAGGGAGTTCAAAGGCAGCAGGTTACATTGTTGTGTCAAGGTGGCAGAGAGAAGCATGGAACACCTGAGATGGGGGTCGGGGGCACAGAGAGAGAGACAGAGAGACAGAGGGGTGGGGAGAGAGTGCGATCCCGCACACATCAGTGAGGAAAACCACACCTGCCTCGTGGTCTCCACCTTTATGGAGTCACCTAACTCTGAGATTCGGATAAAAGTTGAGTCCGTTTTCTCTTCTATTTCAATAAAAATGCAGGTAGACACATAACACAGCATCCTACACACAGCTTTAGGGGAATTCATGAGCACCCACACGGCCCGGGGACCCCACCAAGCCCCCTCGACCCCAGGTAAGAAGGTACCTGGGTGGGTTTGTCTCCGGTAGATGTCATAACAAATTCCAACAAGCTTATTGTGGCTTAAAAACAACACAAGTCTCTTATCGCCTGGTTCTCAAGTGTCGGTGGGGCGGGTTCCCTCTGGAGGCCCTTCCTCCGCCTCCACCACCAGTACCAGCTGTCGAGTCCCCACACTGTGTCTCTCTGGTTCTCTCTCTTCTGCTTCCTCTTCCACTTTTAAGGACCGCTGTGATGACATGAGGCCCACCAGAATAATCTCCCCACCTGATAAGCAATCTCAGTTAAAACTGCAGTTCAGCCACCCCACCTGCTCCCACTCTGCGCCCACACCTGGCTCTGCCTTTCTCTTCCCTCTGCACCAGCCACCTCAGTGTGATTCAGCATCTGCAGGTTTACATACTGACAGTTTCCCGGCTGCCCCCAGGGCAGGGTGCTGGTGCTGGAGCTGGAGGGACAGCCCCGCAAGGACATCTGGCTCAAGGCCCCTTTCCTGCCCAGCAAAGAGGAGGCTCACAGTGACAGGGCGTGTGTCAGGCCAGCCAGTGTGGCGTGGGTCGTCCACCAGGGCCCTTGCCTGGGGCCAGCTGGCCACCAGAGGCCGGGACAGGGACACCCGCATGGAGCAGTCTTGAGCTTCCCCTTGGTCCCAGTGGGCCACACGGGCGGATGCGGGTCATGGCCAGGCCTTGGTGAGCACGTGGCCCCTACACCTGTGGTCTATCCCACTCCAGCTGCTCCGGGCAGGTACCAAGGTGCTGGAAATGAGGTCTGGGGCATGATGAGCAGCCCCTAGCTGGAGGTCACAGGGTCAGCCTGACTCCCCAGGTGGTCGGGACAGGGGAGAGATGGGTGGCCCCCTTGCATGGGGATGCAGGGCCCTGAGCCCTCAGGGAGCACAGACCAGCAGGAGGAGAGGGCCAGGGCCGGGGTCCCATGTACGTCCCTGGGATGGCACAGGATAAAGAGAAGAAAGCGCCCTAAGCACAGGGGTGTCATCAGGAGGCAGAAGAGCTGCCCACAGATGCCGTGACGGCCGAGCGGCTCAGAAAGTGTTTCCCGATCTCGATGTTGTTGGACAGGCCTAAACCTGGGACTCCCACCAGCATGTCCAGTGCTGCACAGGCCATGAGAATAAGGATGCTCCTTAGGGTTTGCCAGGAGGAGGCATTGCTGGGGTGGTTCTGGGGCCTTGGCCGACCTGTGCAGCGTGTCCAGGATGGGAGGGAGCGGACACGGTGGCGGGGTCGGGGGGGCACAGCTTGGCAGGAAGAAGGTGGGATCTGGGGCACACTGGCCAGGACTTGGCTCCTACACGTCTCCCCTTCAGTCTCTGGATGGAGCACAGAGCGGTGCAGGCAGCTCCATCCACATGGCGACTGGGGCTGCCCAGAGCCAAGACAGAGACACTGGGCTGAGACCGCGTGGCAGAGCCGCTGGTCAGCCAGAAGGACCCAGCAGAGACCCCCCGAGTGTCTGGCCTGGTCCCCTCAGGGCTCCACGGTGTCGCGGGCAAGAGTTCTGGTGTCAGAGAGTGGGCTGGAGTGTGTAGGGGCCTCAGACCCCAAAGGAGGCTCTAGGCAGCAGGAAAGCCCGAGTCACAGGGAGGTAGGGGCTCTGGGCCCCTCAGAAGTGGTGGTCTTTCCAACCCCTCCCCACCACCCAGCAGCCCTGGACTGCTGCCAGGGCTCTGCTTGGCCGGGGAGGGAGAGCTCTGTGTGCCAGCACCAGGCACCCACCGGCAGGGCCGGACTCTCAGCGCCAAACCCCACCCTCTCCCCAGTGTGTCTGACAAGCCCTGCTCTCCCTCCAGGCTCTCACCCGGAGGCCTCCACCCCCACACACTTCCTACTAAGCTTCAGCCTCACGTGGAGGGAACGCTGCTGTCCGCCGGACATCAGCGCACAGGGTCAAGGTCCCGGATCCTCCTTGGGCGGATCCTGGCGTCCTCGTCCTCCCTGACACGAGGAGGAACGCCAGCCCCGAAACCCAACACTCTGGTTCTGCAGCCTCCGTGCACCCAGCCAGCACAGAAAACCCAAAGCGTGAACCCAGGAGCCCGTCGGCTCCTCCCCCGCGGTGGGCCTGGCACGTCTGCTGCTGTCCCAGGAGCCCTTGCGGCATAAAGCCTCACAATTATTAGCCACCGTAGGACGTGTGCCCGTCACCAACCTGGTTGCTTCAGGTCATCACCCGGCGTCTTGTTGTTACCTGCAGAAGCCCACAGACCTGAGCCAGCGCACACCTGAGCCAGGACGCACCGGAGCTGGCACACAGGCCTTCCCCATGGTGTGCCTGAGTTTTTGGTGCAGCTAGCGTGGTGTTCACTGACCAGTATCGGCCTCTCCCAGGTCCACTTTGTCTCAGCATCTGCTGAGGAGGAACCCCAGCCTCAGGAATTGCAGTCTGATTAGGTGACACCCGAACGATGTCCATACTGGGATGAAGAGTGTCTCCCAAGATTTTTATCTGTCCGGGACCTGGGAATGTGAACTTATTTGAAAATGGGGTCTTTGCAGGTATGATCAAGAGGAGGTCTCACTGGAGCAGGCTGGGCCGTGCTCCAGTGATTGGTGGACGTGAGAGAGGAGGGAACTGTGGACAGGGACACTCAGAGGGAAGGCGGCCAAGGGACAGCAGAGCAGAGACGGATGTGTCTACAGGCCAAGGACCAAGTGCCGTCAGCAACAGCAGAGGCTGGGAGAGACAAGGAAGGGTCTCCACTGGAGCTTTCAGAGGGAGCACGGCCCTGCCGACGCCTTGATTTTGGGCTTCTGGTCTCCAGAACCCTGAGAGAATAAGCCTCTGTTGTTTAAGCTCCTGGGCTGTGGTCATCTGTTTCGGCAGCTGTAGGACAGCGACTCATCATTGAGGATGTGGGGCTCAGACCAGTTCCTGGGTATCTAGACACCTGCCCTGGGCTCAGACATTTGGGAGAAGCTGAGGTCAAAGGGCAGGATCTGGTTAACAGGAAGGAGGAGGGCAGATGCTGAAGGAGATGGGGATGGTCCACCAGGAAGGCGGGGGGTGGGGGGGTGCATCCAGCAGAGGCCGCGCGTGGGGGTAACAGCCTCACCTAGAGCTGGGCCCAGTGTTGAAAGGTCCCTAACGCCAGGGCTGCAGGGCTCCCTCTAAGAAGCCCTGACGTAGGCCCAGAGCTGAGTGCCACACAGCCCTGACCAGGGCCTAAGACAGACGCACCACTGATCCGTCAGAGGCTGGTCTTTATTCCCTGGAATGGAAACAGCCTTCAGCCCCAAAATGACCATGGCTGGCAAAGTTCATTCTTTAAAAAGCAAACACAAAATGAAAAAACCATAGGTATTTGGCCCCATAAATTTCCATCATAAGAAACAACTGAATGGTACCCAAGCCTGGTGTCGGGTGTCGGGCGTCCGCTGTGGGCTACGGCGCCCACACTTCACCCCACACACCAGCCAAATGCAGTGACTTCAGATGCTCGGAAAACAGTACGAAACAGCACACAAAGGCATTTTACGACACGGGAGTTTGCTTCCTATGGACATTTCTTTTTTAAAAAAAATATAATAACTTAGTTGGCATGTTCCAGCATCTCTGATCAATCCGTCAGAGAGTGCTTGGTGGAACCTGTGGGGCCAGATGCAGCATGTGCCTACCCAGCTGGAATGCCAGGCACCCACCCCAACGTGAGTATCCACCACGGCTGCAGCAGTCACCCAGCAGTCACTCCGTGCCCATCTCGCAGGGGTTCAGCCCCCTCTCCTCAGCGTCCCTGTACATCCTTTGGAAATCCTTGAAGCGCGGGGCACAGCCAAGCCAGGCCTCCCCAAAGTGCATATGGCCAGTGAAGAGAAACTCGCCGCGCCCTGGCCGGACGCCACACTCCAGCAGCGTGGAGACGCGCCCCCGCCAGCCGCCGCCCTCGCCCTCGGGGGCCGGCCTGAAGACCCTGCTCTTCTGCCGGTAGAGCCGGCTCACGTGCAGGTGGATGGCCGACTCCTGCCGTTCTGGCTCATGGGTGACGTTCTGGATGGAGCCTCGGACAACTGCAGAGGAAGGACAGGGGGTCAGTGGTCAGCCGGGTGCTCCCCAAGCAAACAGCACGCCGCCCCCACACCCCGCAACCCCCAGCAGAACCGGGAGCTGACTCTGAACTCTGCCATCTAGAAATGCTCATTAAAAAGTACAATCCACACACAAGATGTTGCCTACGGGTTGTCCCTGCCACTCACACTGTCGGGGGCAGAGATGCTTTTCTACCAAGGGCTGGTCGCGGAAGTGGGGGGAAATAGAAGATATAAACCACATTGTGCACCAAGTTTTCAAGTTAAAACAAGAAAAGTCACTGCAGTTTATTCCCAAGATCTGCCGCAGTTCCGTATCAAGATCGGACAGAAATAGTGAAGCTTGGAGGGGAGGAAGGTGACGGGAAGGAGAAGGGTGGAAAAGAGCAGAGCAGGTACATGCTTGGGGACCCCGCCTAGCCCCAGACCCCCTCTTTGCGGGGCCAGAAAGAAGAAAGGGGTCACGCTTCCACGACCCAACTGCCCTGAGAGCCTGGGGGGCTCAGAGCCAGGTCCCGCTGGGCCGGCTCCATTGAAGGCACCCTGAGTGCTGCCACCCTTAAACCAAGAGCATTTGTGCCAACGTCACAAGCAGGTGGCTGAGTCCCTGACCTCAGCCCTGGCCCCACCTGGGCCTCTAACTCCCGCTCTGGTGCCTGCAGGGGACCCAGATGCGGGCAGGGCTGTGAGAAGAGGCTGGAGCTAGGACTTGGACTCAGGCACAAAGTAGGCAAATGCTCAGTATCGCCTCAAATAGGAATTCCCACCTTCAGTAGGAATTCCCAACTGTCTCCCTGTGCTGCACACGGGTCCCCTCTCTTGGGCTCGGGGTCACTCCAATGGAGGAAATTATTTTCTTGTGACTGCAGTGGGAGATGGAAGTGGGGGCCAAGCCCAGGGTCTTCAGCAGAGTCTCCTCCCCCTAGAGCGTTTAGTTCCCCCACGTGGCGGGAACCGTCAGCACACTCACCAAAGTCGCTGGTGCAGACGGCCAAGAGCACCTCGGTGTGGCTGCAAGGGCGGCACGGGGCTGCAGGGAGAGAACGAGGTCAGGAGCAGGGTCAGATGCGGTCTGTGGATGAATGTGGCACACAGACCCCACCCGCCGCATGTAGGCCACACGACATCCTCTAAGTCCTCGGATGTCGGGAGCGACTGTCCAGGCCCTGCGCCTCTGCCACCAAGGTGCCGAGAGCAGGCGGGACCACGACCTCGGTGGCTCAGGTGGGGAGACATCTCTAGGGGTCCCAGGCTCACCTGGTCTGCCTGCAGCGGTGGGAAAATGGAAGGAAAGTGGGGTTTTATGCTTGACCGCACTTAGCTTGTTACTGCAGTTGTGCCGGGCGAGCAACCACTGGGCTCACGTGTAAAGCGCTCTTTCGTGCCAAAACCAACCTAAGCTAATCTAAGGCCATGTCCCTGACACCAGCCTGGCTGAGAGCCTCACTCAGCCTCCACGGCCAGGCCCTGAAATGCCAGGGCCTCCCACTCACATCCCTGACCCCACAGTCCCATCTGCCACCACGATTCCACAGGGGGTCAAGGCACCGCCTAGAAGTACCACCGAGGCCACAACCCTGCTAAGGCATTGGTGGGCGTGAGGGACGTGTCCACCTGCTTCGCCTACGGAGGTCCTTGTCTAGCCAACAGGACCAGGTGACCACCTGCAAATACCTCCGGACACCTTCCACGGCAAGCCCAGTTCACAGAATTCTCTCTGAGACCCCCAGACGGGGGTGGGGGCTGATTCCTCCAGGGAAACCAGTCCTTCTCAGTGGGCCTCTGCCCCGGAACAGCCCTCACCTCACCCTCCACCTACGGCCTCGGATGAGCACGAGGCCTCCAGAAAGGCTGGGGGGAGACAGAAACCTCGAGGCTCTGGGGACCCCCCGGACCGTGATGCTCCTAACAGCTGTGGATTTAGGGAGACACGAGTTTATCACAATACTTGGCTCTGATGTTGCACATTTCCTCGCCTATTTCAAGTTTCTAGGTTTGGGCCCAAATTCCATAACAACAGGAATGTTAGGTGTGAAATCTCACCAGGATAAGCTCCCCTCGGCCCTTTCACGTTCAGAAGACCCCACAAAGTCCCTGGCCGTGGCCCTCACTGGGCCTGGACAAAGCTACAACTGTCAGCACATCTGGCCAGCTGCCCTCGAAGCTCCTGAACGGAGCTGTCAACTGCCCGGTGGCTGCAGTGACTCGGGGGCCCTGGAGGAGGCAGGGAGATTTGGGGGGGGGGGGGCCTCCAGGACCCAGAATGTGTGTGGGCACAACAGAGACCCTGGAGTCTCTGGTACCCTGGGACCCCTTGGGGATGGACGTGAGTGTCCAGAGCGTTAGCCCTCCCGTCCTGCCCTCAGGCGGGGGTGGATGTGCGTGTCCCAGTCCAGTCCAGCGAGTGCATGACTCACGGGCGCGTCTGTTAAGTTATCAGGAAAAAGGAGAAGCCACAGAACAAGAACAGCCTGTCGGACACGTCTGACGCATCTGAGAGCACGGGGCGCCTCCCGCCCCAGCTCCAAATCCCGAGCCTCCCGCCCACCCGAGGCTTTGTGTCACGCGTGTGGACACCCAGCATCAGAGCCTCTCTTAAAAAAGAGGGTGGCCAACTGAGGGTCCTCCACCGCTAGCCTGCTGGGAGCCTGCTGCCCACGCTGGGCCTGACGAGGCCACCAGAGTGAGGAAAAGGGGAACGCAGCCCCGTGGGCATCGGGGAGGCTCACAGCCCAAGAGAGGCGGTGTTTTATTCTGGCCTGTATGCCGAGGGGCCCGTGGCAGTGGGGATACGTCCCATCCTGGCGGTGCCCCCAGTGCCCCCTGGGTCAGAGGCCCCCACCTGGGGTGCCGGACCAGGCCACGCAAGCTCCAAGCTCAGGTGGATGGGAGGCAAGGTCCACACAAGCTCTCTAGAAGCTGAGACAGGCCCAGGCCGTGCACTGTGGTCGGACCCCAGGCCTGGTCGCGTGTGATCACCAAGCCCTGGAGCCTCGCACTCTCTGTGGGTCACAGGCCCCGGGCGGGACCTCGGCTGACCGCTGAGGAGAAAGGTGGCGTGAGCTTGTCCCAGGGGCCCTGCCCTGACTCGCTCCCAGCCCCACACAGGATGTATGAGGACCCCGGTGGCCCCGGGGGTGGGCGGGCAGTCAGCAGCCTGCAGACCCTCCCACCCAAAGCCTCAGTGATGGTGCCACTGACAGCTGAGCTAACAGATCCCCCCGCAACCCCCGGAGACTCTCTTATGACCCTGAGCTTTACGAAGTGTAGGCACCTTCGTGGAGGATCCGGGCTGTGGACGCCAAGAGAAGCAATCTGGAAACAATTATTAATTGGAGTCAGGCTCGTAAAGGCCGAGTGGAATGCACTGGTTTCTGACACATCGAATCTTGTTTCCTTGTGGGGAAGATGGGGAGGGGGCAGCCCAGGGGCCGGGTGGAATTCTGGCCTGTGGTTCTTGGAAAGGGGCAGGCTGGGGCGTGGACGTCAGGAAGATTACTCTGGCATGTGCATAAAATGAGCTGAATGAAGCAGGAAACGTCAGGGTCAGGGAGGTGAGCCGGGGGCCATGACAGGGACACAGGTGAGAGAGGCAGGTACAGGTGGGGAGGGTGGGCAGCCCGATACCCAGGAGAGGTTTGCAGACAGTGGGATACTGGCCCCGTGGCTGGGACTGCCCAGGTGAGGATGACCGGGATGGACATGATGCGTGAGACAGCCTCTGGGGTCTTCAGTGCAGCCACGACAGGTGGTAAATGCAGCATTTTAACAGGGAGGGGAGGGCAGGAAGCAACGTGGCCCCAACGTGGCCAGTGTTCGCTGCACAGAGGGCCTCCTCTGGTCATGACAACCGTGCACTCACCCCAACTCCAGGCTGCAGGCTGACATTGCCCCAGAGGAGCCCGAGGGACCAGGCCGGGGCTGGTCGCCACCTGTGAAACCCCATCTCCCCTGCGGGCATAGGGGAACTCCCGGCCTCACCAGCCATCTCCCCTGCGCCTGCTCCCCTCCCTCCCTCTTCCTGGTGAGGAAGCTGGAGGAGTGACGCCTTCCACCCCAGGAGTCTGGAGCTGGGTGAGATGAGAAGTAATTTTACGATGATTACGGGGGCCAGAGAAGCACTGGTGCAGGAATCTAAATGAACCTTAGGGAAAACATTAAGTTCTCTCCTGTAGTGTTTCCAGGAAATAACAAGGTTTCTGTTCTGAACGTTGCTGTTTATGCCCCATCAAGGCCACATCTAAACTCTAAGGTGCCCGGGGTGGAGGGGATCCCAGCCGGGGTTTGCACCCGCCAGGCTCCCCAAAGGGATCATTCGCCCCTGGCTCATCAACAGAGCAGCTTCAAAGGGGACAGAGAGATGAAGCCCATCAGAAGCTGTGGGACCCGGGCCATCCCACCCCACCTGGTGCCCACAGGCAGTGATGGGAGTCACTTCTGGGCCTTCACAGCCGGCACAGGGGCAGGTCCTCTTGCTCTGCCCCCCCACCCCCAGCTGTGGTTCTAAAACGCCACTGTCCTCCCTGCTCACCCGCACACAGGTGGTCACCACACAGAGCCCAAACCCCAAACCCCAGAGAGTGGATGTGGTCTCTACTTCTCATCCCCTAAGTAGCAAAAGAACAGGCTGGAATCCAGGGCCCACCTGAGCTGCCCCATGAGAACCACAGAGACGGGGTCTGCGTCTGTCCCCTAGAACCAGACCGCAAAACACGCCTGCCCTCCCTTGCTGGCCACCCCAACACGTCCCCCAGCCCAGCGGGCAATGCGGGTCTTCGTGGTGCCTGTTTCCTCTAGTGTGCTGGGACCCTGGGAAGGATGGTCCAGACAGCCTGGCCGGGCCCACAGTGAGGCTTCAGCACACAGTCCAGGCATGGCCTGGAGCTTCTTCCATTAGTGAGTTGCATCTGGCTGCTCGCCTGCCTTCTGTGTCCTGCCAGATTCTTCCAGCGCCAGAGGAAGCAGTGACGTGTTACTCAGGTGCCTGGTGAGGCCCTCAGAGCAGGGGAAGGGCGGGGGAGCAGGTCTGCCCTCTCCTGCCACGTGGCAGCCAAATCCTGAGTCCCCCGGGGCCGAAGTCCCCCTGCCGCCCGCCTGCCCCTCCGTCTCCGCCTGCCTCTCCGTCCTGGCCTCTTCTTGGCTGTTGGCGAGTCTCAGTTCATACGAGGAAGCTGATTATGCAACATGACGGACACGAGGCTGACACGCTTGCCATAAACACTCCCTGCGGAACCACCCAGAGCTGCGGCAGGCGAGCAAGGCTCACACACACCTCTCCTCCGGGCCCCGGGCCCACGGCGCCTCTTTACTTTCACGTCAGCACAAACTGGAACCTGAGATTCATCAGCGAGGGAGAAGGCTCGTCCACCTCCCCGGCAGGTTGGGTCACCGGCTGCTCGGCTCCAGGGCATGTGCTCACCTCCACGGCACCACACACCAGGACTGCAGCTTCACTGGGGTCTCCCAGCTGCAGCCAGGGCCAGACGGGGGAGCGCTGCCATCTGAGAGCCCGCCTGGCCCTAGGAAGGTCACTGCTGCCAGATGGCCGGCACCAGCATTCCACATTACGTACCCATTCCTTTGGCATTAAAAGCTTAGGGGCCCATCCCTGGGGAGAAGGGACACACCGGCCTCCCCAGATCCCTGCTGCCCTCACCTCCCTCAGGACAGACAGCTGCTGGGCCTGCAGCTCCCAGACCCTGGGAGTGTCTTGAGTCCCCATCTCAAGTTCTGACAGTCACTGTGTCTGTGCTGCCCCAAGCCAGTGCCCCAGCCACTGGGCAGATGGACACTCACGCCCCACCAACCCCAAGGTCCCTGGCATCCCTGCAGGCCCCAGATTTAAAGAGACACCCCAGGGTCAGGCAGGCACATGTCCAGGGGTAACAAGGGCACCCCAGCAGCCCAACGTCCAGCCACAGCCAGTGACCAGATGACCTACCCCATCACACGGGACCTTCTCCCTGCGACCCCACGGGCCTCTCCCAAACCCACTCACTCTCCTAGCCTGGAAATGTAGACCTGGGGCCTGGGGGGCACAGATGCTGCCCCCAAGGAGGGGGAGAGAAACAGTCTCATGTCCCTAGGGCTGAGCCACAGGCTCTGAGTCACCCCAGGTGGTGACCACACTGTGGATTTTCCACCAGAGCCTCCAGTCTGTGCTGACAGGGGCACTCAGGTGGCAGCAAGGAAAGCACTTTATGCCGTCGCCTCCAAGAATCTGGTGGGAGCCGCACAGCAGACTGGAACAAAGCTCCAGCCGGAGAGAACATGTGACCCGCGGCCGAGTGGCCTCAACCCATCAACATTTTAATCAGTAAAAGGAATGTTAGCAAGTCCCTAATATCTGCCCTGTTAGCCAACTGTCACCATGGTCAGAAACATCGAATTTGGTGACTGGGTTTTTCCAGATTTTGTTTTTATTGAGAGTTTATCTCCAGCCAACCTCCCGGCCCCCCTCACCAAGTGAGCCCAGCGATCACTTGCTGGTGATCAAGATAGAGGCTGTTGTGGTTAAAGTTTTATTCAAGTCCTGGGATTTTACAGCAGCTTTCAGCATTCCTGACGGGGTGAGGTCCTACCCAGGCAGGCACGGTGGGGAGAGGTCCTACCTGGGCAGTCATAAACTGAAGCTCTGTAACAGACCAGTGGAGTCTGCGAGAGATTTAAGGTTTTGAAAACTCATCTGAGGCAAGAGCACAGAACAATAAAATGCAGATTCACACTCAGGAGAAAAGCCTACATTTCAAATCCTAGTGGGTCTGGTTTTTCCCAACGGAAGATTTTACTCACTAAAATGTGGAGATTACACTATCCTTGGGGCTGGCCCACCCCTCAAACCAGGTGTTCCTGCCTCAGCACTGCTGGCACTTGGGGACGGGTCATTACCATGTTGGGGCGTCCCGTGCTGGCACTTGGGGACAGGTCACTACCATGTTGGGGCATCCCGTGCTGGCACTTGGGGACGGGTCACTACCATGTTGGGGCGTCCCGTGCTGGCACTTGGGGATGGGTCACTACCAAGTTGGGGTGTCCCGTGTGGATGCTTGGGGGCGGGCCATTCTCTGTGTTGGGGTGTCCCGTGCTGGCACTTGGGGACGGGTCATTACCAAGTTGGGGTGTCCCGTGCTGGCATTTGGGGACGGGTCACTACCATATTGGGGCATCCCGTGCTGGCACTTGGGGATGGGTCATTACCAAGTTGGGGTGTCCCGTGCTGGCACTTGGGGACGGGTCATTACCAAGTTGGGGTGTCCCATGTGGATGCTTGGGGGCGGGCCATTCTCTGTGTTGGGGTGTCCCGTGCTGACACGTGGGGACGGGTCATTGCCATGTTGGGGCATCCCATGCTGGCACTTGGGGACAGGTCACTACCACGTTGGGGCGTCCCGTGCTGGCACTTGGGGACGGGTCATTACCAAGTTGGGGTGTCCCGTGTGGATGCTTGGGGGCAGGCCATTCTCTGTGTTGGGGTGTCCCGTGCTGACACGTGGGGACGGGTCATTGCCACGTTGGGGTGTCCTGCGCTGGTGCTTGGGGCTTGGCCATTCTCTGTGCTGGGGTGCACTACACACTATGGGGCGTGAGCAGCACCCCTGCCTCACCTCCATGCTCGATGCCCTTCCCACCAACGGACCATCACCCCAGCCGGTCCCTGCAGGAACAGCCTTCCTGGAACCTGCCCCCAGGACTACCCGAGCTCACGCCTTCCCCCGGGAGGCATCTTGCGGCCACTGGTTTTGGAATTGAAGCAGATGGTGCACCCAAGCCCCGCCGGCCCCCACCCCACACACTTGGACCCCACAAAGGCATCTGTACCTTCAAGCACGGGTCGCACCTGGCTTGGTTGTCCCTAACTAAAAGACGGGACACTGAGTTTTCCCTGTGTGGGAGCTCTTGGGGCCACACACTCCTCTCTGCCCACAGAACTTTCCAGACACCAACACTGCCTTCCACACAAGGCCCTGTAAAGCTGCCTGCTGGCCTCAAAAAAAAGGAGGGAAAATCTAAAGCCAACTCACCGGCCCTTGGCCACCCAGAGACCCCTCTGGGACCTCGCCGGAGGTTTCCAGATCATCACAGCCACTCAGCTGCCCCACCTGGCATGGCGCTGGTCCCCTCACTCCACACAGAGGAGTCCTCACTGACACCCACCCGTGAAACAGCTCGGGAACCTGGGACCAGCCCATGATTTGGGACATCCCAGCTCTGGAACGTGAATCTGCCTTGACTCCCACCCAAGACTCGATGTTTCAGGGGCTGTAGCGGACGCCAAAACACTCGGCCAACTTGTGTCAGAGAAACTCTGTCGTAGTTTGGGTGGTAACAGCACCCATTTTAAATCACAGTCATAACTGGCCCAGGGGAGAAGAGCGTACTGCGGGCCAGGACCGTGTCACGGCTCTGCTCTGACCTGTGGCCATCCTCCCAAGTCCAAACTGCCCACAGCACCAACAGGGCACCTGCTCCTGGAAGGGCCCCTCGGCTAGCCTCGGGCAGACCCGCCAGCTCTGAAGCACGGACTCAAGCAGTGTGTTCAGAAGCTGTGCTAAGGTGGGGGTGGGAGACCGTCACGGGGGTCTGGCACATGAGAGAACCTGCGGCCGCCACCCCACCCCGGGCACCACACTCACTGGCCAGGGTGTGCAGGTCCGGCCCCGCGCGCCGGCTGGTCAGCTCATACTGGAAGCCTGTGGTCCTCCTGCGGATGTCCTGCTGGGGCGTCGCCTCCACGAACAGGCCGCTCTGCTCGAAGCTGAAGCATGGCGCCTGGCCGGGCCCGAGGTCCCCGTCCCGCACCAGCAGTTTCAATTCTCCAGTCTTTTCCAAATAAATATTGGCTCCCGAGGAGCCCCGGAGGGGCTTGATGCACAGAGTCAGGTGCCGGGAGGGCGAGAAGGTGTTGGGCCGCAGGTTCACGATGAGCGCTCCAGTTGGGTACATCCACTCGACAGTGCCCGCGGAGCATCGCAGGTACACCTGCTCCACCTCCTTCCTGTGGGCCTCGTGCGTCAGCCCGCTGTGGAGGGGCAGACACGTCAGCCGGGAGGTGCCCACTCGGGTGCCCCAGCACCCCTCGCCCACAGGCAGGCTGGCAACACCTCCACCCTGCAGCTCGGGGCCCCTCTCCAGGGAGCGGTGGCCACACGGCCTCCCTCGCCTGGTTCCCTCCAGTGCACCAGCTCTGAGCGCTCTGGTAAGTGCGGGAGCTTCTGGCTCCCAGACCCCTCTCACCACCTTGACGCTCTGTTGGCCTCTGAGCCCTTGTCCTGGGGGATTCCCTGAACAGGGGCGGTGAGGGGTGCAGTGGAGGTGAGAACCAAGGAAGGGATGGATCTTCCAAGAAATAAACCAGGAAACACCAGCAGGGCTTTGGCACCAACCCAAGTTCCAGATAACCAAATGAGGGCCGGGAAACGATGGTAGATTCCCACTGAGTGTGAAGACCAATGAGCAGATTCAAGTTACAGGAGGCCTGCTGGAATGCAATGCAATATAAGAAATAATACACTCCAGGGAGCAGCTTTTAAACCAATTGGCAATGTTAGCCATTTGGGGGGGGGGGGCGGTTTAGGTTGTTGATGAGTTTTGTCTTCAGGGTCCCAGTTAGGCACAGTGTTCGTATTTTCCTTAAGGTGATGATTCCACTGCTTTTTCATTCATTTGCAAACCTGAAGACCCTGTGTTGCCGATCGTATTTTTTCAAAACAAACTCAAATATCCTCAAAGCACGATACAAAAGTAAAGTAAAGGTCCTCCACAGGAAGACACGGGAGGGAATGGTGGAAAAGGAAAGGGAGGGGGACACAAAAGGTCCGCAGATGCCTGTCTTCCTGATGGGGACTGTTGGGGAGCCCAGTGGGTTTCACTCCTAATAAATGCCAAACAGGAAAAAATGAAGTGTGCTATGCTCTCGGGGAGGCAGGTCTTGAGTAAGTCATAACATTATGTTTTCGAGAAATTGAAACCATCAAAAACGTTCAAGTTTCCCCTACTCAAACTTGTAATGTAAATGTCAGCTTGTGGTAACGGTTACGTCATAACCACCAAGCAGCCCTGGAACTCAACGGTGACTTCAACTAAGTGTTTTATTACATGAAGTTTGGTTCTGATCAGATCTCAGACAGGTTCACCCACATTCTTAGGATTTTTATGTGAAATAAACAATGCTATATTCAGAGCCCTGGCCTGAGTGAGTTACCAGAAACCCTTTCTGCAGAGGAGAAAACACATAACATATGGTTTGCATTTACTGTTGGTGACTCATGCTTCAGGCCCCAAAAAGCCTCACTTTTCATACGACGGCCAGCTGCAGGCCGGGGCTGCACAGTCACCCAGCAGACCACATCAGAAAGAGGTGTCAAGGAGGTGAACTCCCTCCTCACCCCACTCCCCACCCCCAAGGCCCTGGGTCATGAGCAGCCCGGCCTCCGACGCCTACCAGGGCCGCACACGCAGAACAGACTTACAAATTACAGTCACATAAAACTCACATAAGCTCATCTGACACATAGCAGGGGATGGGTGTAATTATAGTGCTGGGTGACAAAATTAGACTAAATGGTGTGTGGTTGCCACAGATGACTATGATCAGCTCTGCTCTTATGCAGCCAAACAAACTTTATCACAGTGTCTCTCCTCTGCTGGCTCCAGCCTTGAGGGGCAGCTGGACACTTGCCCCATGCCCAGGCACCAATCCTCAATTCTCTCTCCCACAACAACCATCCTGTCCAAGGCTTTGTTTCCCTCTTGGTGGGAGGAGGGGGCCCTAGGGGTTGAGGGAGTGGAGAACCCACACCAGAGGCTGTGGGTACCTCTCACGAGGTTGCCTTCACCCCAACAGTGGAGGGTGAAATGGGGAGGCCCACCCTCCGCCCGCGTCTTGGCAGGGGCAGAGGGGGCCCTCATGGGGACAGATGGCCAGCCCATGCTGCCCAGGGGGAGGCGCACCTGAGGCTGGGGGCTGCCATCCACCAGCCTGCACACGTGGCCACGTACATCCATTTACTCACAAGCCACTCACCTAAAAGAGGACTAGGAACAAAATGATGGTGGACACATGAGAAATAAAGCCCCCACCACTTTACCCTCTAACAGGTCCACCCCGTCCCTGGAGCCTGCACGGGCTCTGCTCTGCCTCTTCTTTCTGCTAAATCATCAGGACCAACAAGACTCCCACTAGGCACCCGACACAGCAGTGTCCACACTCACATCAGAGCGAGAGCTCCACTCAGACAGACATCTGCCCAGCTCAGCCTGGGGCCAGCTGAAGTGGAAGACTCATGGTCTGCCTGGTACCTACCAGAAAATCTAGCCACCACTGCAAGCCTGAAAAAACTTCTGTTTATGCAAAAATGCTGGAGGTGCAAAAACACACCACATCAGTAATGGTCACTGATGATGGTACTGTACAAGTTTCACGACATACAAGTGACATCCTAACTAAGAAAAATGGAAATAACTGCGTTCTGATGTTGTGATGAAGCTAAAGGATGCAAAAAAAACTATGGTTCTACTCTACCTTAGGAAACGGAGAAGACTGACACCTGATGGAGCACCTCTATGGGAAAGATGGCAAATTCCAAGCTGCTACTCAGACTGACAGGGTCAGTGTGGTGGCAGCATACGTAGCCCACACCACTCACACCCACAGCCTGGCTCAAACCCTGAGTCACCAGAAGGAAGTGATGGTCTCTTGTTGACTAAAGTCAGGAAGAGCTTCAGATCAAGGGCGAAACGAAAAGGCTCTGCTGCCTGGAGTTACTTTTCATTTCCGCAGCTTGCAGGAGAGACAGCCCAGGTGTGACCTACCAGCAATGCCCAGCCCATCGCAGTGGGGAAGTTCATGGTCCACCTTTATGACCAGGGCCTAATAAAGATAGGGCACGTCCTGCCCCTGCACAGGGAGAGGGATTTCAAAATCTTCTACTTCACTGCTTGGAAACACTCAGAAACACATTCAGCCTGTCAAATGTGAGTGGCCAGTGTCATAAAAAACAACTCCCTTCCTATCTGGGGATCAGAATCCACCCAGCACACCAGGGCTTGCACCACCCTGTGCTGTCTTTCGAACAGCTCATAAAAAAGCCATACGTGCTATAGAGTCAGCAGGCAAACCAGCACACCAGGGTAAGAATCTGTCAGCTGATTTGTGAAAAAAATTGATAACGGGGGGCAACGATTAAAACGCCAGGGGGGCTTATGCTCCAGGAATGTGACCTAGCCCCGTCTCTGCTCCTGATCCCACCCGCAGCTCCTACAGCCACTGCAGCCGCCCTTTGGCCGGGTTCTGCCTTTGAGCTGAGTGGCAGACACTGCAGGGTGTCCAAGTCCAGGGGTCCATTAGCAATGATGGAGGGAGAGGGGCCGCAGGTAAGCGGCCCTGCTTCTCCAGGTAGATAAGAGGATGCACAGGAGCAGGAAGATGAAGGGATTCCTCTACCCACGGCAAACACCTGCATGGTCCAGGAGCAGGTTGGCCCCCTGACCAGTCCTCACTCACAGCTCCCTCTGGGCTGCAGGGGAGGCATCCTCGTCCAGGCACAGGGTCCTCCAAGAATGTGAAAAGGATGTCAGCTCCTCCTCTAGAAACTCAAGCTCACGGGGTGGGACTGGGTTTCTGTTTTTGATCTGCTGAATCAGGACACCCCAAGGCCTCAGTTTCGGGATGCACCGATTCATCCAGCAGAGGCTGCAAAGCAGGGAGTTTAATTACCAGCAAGGGGGAGAGGGCAGCCCCAGAAGAGTGTGTCAGAGTCAGAGGCTCCCAGCCAGCTCTGTGCTGGCGCCAGCATTCTCCAGGCCAACCCTCCCCCAGAGCTCCGATCTGCCACTCAGGGCCCCAGTCTCAGCTCTACCACCCCTGCTCTGGTGTGAGCTGGGAGAACTTCTGCAGCAGGGAGGGCGGGTAGGCAACGCCAGCCCAATCTCAGAAGTCCAGGACCTTCACTCTAGGAGGGGTGAGAAGCGGAGAGAAAGGAGCAGGGTAATTGCCAGTTTCCACAGAGAACTGGGTCTGTATGTATCCAAGATGACCAGCAGCTGCCCTACTGACGCAGAACCCAGCACACTGGCACAACCCCGACCTTCTCGGAAAAACCGTCTTCACTCAAAATAACCCTGTGACATCCCCACAGCATGAGGTGTCTGCCAGCGGGAGTCTTCCCATCAGAAGGCAGGGACTTAGGGCCCCTGCACGGTGGGACACTTGGACACCCAGACCCAAGGGCAGCCCGCGCCCACAGCGTTTTCGGAGAAGAAGACGTTACCAGCATCTCCCCCTGCGAACCCTGAATCCGCAACTTCCAAAGCACTAGCTCCGACCGCGAGGTGCCTGGCTCCGGGCCGGCGCCCTGGCGGACGGCGGTTCTGTTTCTGAGTAGCTGTGCCCTCACCCCCACCCCCCGCCCACGCTTGTGCCTTGCCTGTCACACTACAGTTTTTTAAAAAAGTCCTCGGCTGCCTGCCTTGGCGGAGGGCGTGAAGGGGGGTCGCCGTGCCCAGCGCTCGCTGCCAAGGGCGGCCTGACCTTCACGGGGCGGGGCTGGGGACTCGGCCAGGCTCCGAACTCGCCCCGCGCAAGGTGCCCGCCCGCGGGTCTCCCCCGACACCGACGTGGTCAGTGCGCGGTCAGCGCGAGGGCCCCTGCTCCGACCACCGGAGCCACCGCTCCTTCCAGCGGACACTTCTGTCCCTTTACCCCTTCCTGAGCGCAGGCCCGGCTCCT
Source organism: Hippopotamus amphibius kiboko (assembly GCF_030028045.1). Lineage (NCBI taxonomy): Eukaryota > Metazoa > Chordata > Mammalia > Artiodactyla > Hippopotamidae > Hippopotamus > Hippopotamus amphibius. The sequence goes on along the minus strand of NC_080202.1, from coordinate 46,671,055 downwards.
CCCGGCACGGGGCGCGCAACTCCTCGCCGAGGGCAGAGCCCGGGAAGGGCCAGAGGGCCGACCCCCGCCCGCCTCCAGTGAGGGATCGCGTGGTCCGGGCTGCGGCTCTCGGGGAACCAAGTGGGGACCCGCGCAACTCGCGCGGGGCGAGTGGGCTGCCGGACCGGATTGACCCCACCGCGCGGCAGGCGCGCCTCCCCCTGGGCGTCCTCCGGGCCAGGGGACCGGGACGCCGCGGGCTCTTTTGTTCTAGAACCGGGGGCGGGGGAGGGCGGGGACGGCACTCGGCCCGGAGAGCGGGCCCCCGAACCCCCGCGCGCCCGGCCCGCGCTGGAGAGGAGCAGACCCGAGGGCCGGAGTTGCGCCGCGCGAACTCACCTCCCCTTCCAGCTGCACAAGTCGCTCGAGTACTGCGCGCCCGCGCCGCCCAGCAGCACCGCCAGCAGCAGCAGCAGCGGTGGTGGCCCAGGGCCCGGGGCGGGGGGCCTCGGCCACAGCTGCCCCGCGCGCCCCACGGCCGCCCGCGCCGCGCCCCGCATGCTCTGGCTCCGGCTCGGCCACTGGCTCCGCGTCCGCGCCTACCGAGCAGACCCTCGACCCGGCGCGGCCGGGCGGCCGGGCTCCGAGTCCAGGCGGTCAGGTCGCGCGCCCGCCCATCCCCGCCGGAGCCGGGGCCGCCCGAGCCGCTGGAGCCGCTGGAGCCGCGCGCGGAGCTCCGCGCCCCCCACCGCCGCCTGAGCCTCTGAAGTCTGCAAGTCCGCGGTCCAGGTCCCTGCTCAGCTGGGGGGCGGCGCCCGCCGGGCAGCTCCGCCCCCGCCCCGGGTCCGCCCCCGCGAGCCGGAACTCCGCCCCGTGCGCCCTTGCCCCGCGCCCAGTGCGCCTGGCTGGACGCGGCGGATACCGGAGTCGGCGGCTTGGCAGGGGCACCAAGCGCCGCGGGCGTGTGGCCCGGGGGCGGGACAGGCTAAGACGCCGCGGAGAGGAGAGGGCCGTGCGTGCGAGGGACGGGGAGAACGGTCCGGGAGAGAAGAGCCGGGTTGCAAAGGGGAGTTTCGAGCGGAAGGGGGACGGGCAGCAGCGCGTCTCCGGCCTGTACGGTGCGGGGGCGGGGTAGAAACCCGAGACCCCAAGTATGTTCAGACCTAAGCCTAGCGCCTTGGCCAGCAGGTCCGTGCCGCAGTGGAGGTGCTGTGGCCCCATCGTGCAGATTGAGTCCGGAATGGCCTCCGGGCTGCAGCAGGGGAGCCTGGCCGTGGCACTGCTGTGTGACCAGCTTGAGGCTGTCAGGGATGTTCCTGGCACCCGCGCTCCACAGGATTTGAGTGTATTTTGCGGAAGTTCAGACTCTGTCCTGTTCTGCGGCCCACGGGGGAGGGGAGGCCCAGCTGGTAACTGGTGATGTGGCTGACTCACTGTTGAGTGTGCAGTGGACCCTGGAACACCCATTCCACAGAAAGGCTCTGGATTTGTCCGTCGAGGCCACCGCTCCTGTGCATCACTGCCCGCGGTCCCTGCTGGTCTCCACCGTCCCTGCCCCAGAGTTAGTCTAGTACCTGATTCACCCGCTTCGAACTTGATTCTTCCTGGTGGGGGCCGTCTTGTGCACTGTAGGATTTTAGCAGCATCCTGGCAGTAGCGGTCCGCCTCACTCCCAGGCTTGGTAACCTGAACTGTCTCCAGATGCTGCCAGATACCCCCGGTGCAAAATTTCCCTCTGAGGTCCCTGTTGTAGAGGGACCCAGCCTGGTGAGTGCGGTGTGGTGACAGCGGCTGCCTTCCCCGGGTGGTCACTGGGGTCACCAGGTGCCTGACATCCAGCGGGGGAGACGGGGACACAGGCAGCCCAGAGGATGCTGGCCTCTGGGAGGATGATAAGGGTCTGCCATGTGGAGGGAGACGTGGCGCTCCAGGCAGCCACCCCTGGGATCACAAAGGCAGGTTTTCCTGCTTCCTCAGACTCTGGTGTTGGTCTGAGCTCCAGAGCCTGAAACAGCATCAAATGGTGGAGAAATCTGACCTTGTTCCAGCATTTCTTTTCCAGGCAAGATATATTTCAGGGGGAATTTCAAGTGACCTAAGGGGGAGGAGTGACTTCCTGTGCCTGTTATTTGCGTGTTGCACGCTTTCATCTGGTTAGAGGTTTGGAAGTCTCCTTTGGTTGTAGGGATGGAATTATCACCCTTTGGAGAAGCCAGGGTCTGCAGGTCCGAAACAGATGGGGCTGAGGGACAGCCGGACTCTGAAGTGCTGGGGCAAGGGTGGGGGCATGGTTCACCCTTGCAGGGGGTTACAGTTGAAGAATCTGTTTAGGGCAGTCCTGGAACTGAGCAGGTCAACCCACCTAGCCAAAGCCTGGAGCAAGGACCCTACCTGGTCATAAACAGTGATGTTATCCCAAGACCCAAAGTTAGCTTTGAGGCTGGAGGACTACACACGTGCATTCCGGGCTTGGGGGCCTGCTGTACCCCTCACCACACTCCTTTGGAGTGTGTGCCCCCTGCCCCCATCACTGCAGGTACCAGGGTGCAGAACTGCTTTGAGAAGTGAGCCAAGTGAAACCGCCTCCCAGGCTGCTGGGGAGAGGAGTCTGCTGGTTGCAAATCTAGAAGATGCAAACACCTCTGCTTGCTGAGCATGTCTGTACTGCAGCACTTCTCACCCAGGGCACTGCAGGTGATCAAGAAGCGCTTTATAAGCAGCCTGGCTGGGCCCATCCACCCCCGAAAGGGCCCTGTGGTTGGTCAGGGTCCAGGTCTTCACACAGAGGAAGAGGCGGGGCAGCTTTAGGGCCCTTTCATGTTACAGATTTGGAGACTGAGTGCTACCAGCCTGAGTGACCTGCTCAGGGTTTCAGAATCCCCCGGACCAGAAGGGAGAGCTGTCTCCGGGGAAACACAGAGCTGGTTCCCATCCCAGGCTCAAGGCTGTGACCTGGAACGCTGCCAAACCACCTCTGCCCAGGTCCTCTTCCCTAAAACAAGTTCAGCACAGTGGTGTATGCAGGACCTGCAGAGCAACCACACAGGAGCGAACGCTGCAGCCTTCAGTTAATGATATATCAGTATTGGGTCGTTTTCTATAGCTCCTGTGCACACTTATTTGAAATGCCAGTAACAGAGGAATCTGGGGCAGGGGAGGGAGTATATGGGAACTCTCTCTACTACCTGCTTAATTTTCTGTAAACTAAAAAATTAAAACTATTAATTAAAAAAACAAAAGTTCTGGCAGTGTTCTTGGAAGAATCTGATAGGATCCTGGGACCATCAGACCTAAGTCTCTGTGACAGGCCCTCACTTCTGGGGACACAGCTGCCTCTGGTTTCCTGGAGGGTCCCTGAAGCAGGAATTTCCAGATTTCCCTCCTCCTGACAAGCACCAGCCTCAAGGTGGGGCCACAGCAGCAGAACTGGTTCCTCACGTCTGCACTCAGCTCTGAGCCTCCTGGGCACCTCTTTGCCCAGCAAGGTGTGGCTGGTGACCCTCCTTGGCCGTGTAAAGCCACTTCCTGGTGCTCATGGTGTCAGCTCTTGGGGTCCATGTGCTGTTTGGGGCTGGGGCAGCAGGGCGAGGTGGATCATGTCTGTGTGAGGCTGCCCAGTGACCACCTGCCCCGCGTCACACCTTAGGGCCTGGCAGGGACGGAGGAACCCTGCAGGATCCCAGGCAATCAGCGAACCTTGGGGTGTGTCAGTCCACAGATGGCTGGAGGGGAGCACTTCCCAGTGAGCCTCTCTCCCAGGAAGGGGCCCATCGTGGGAAAGGAGGTGAGCGTCATGGTGTCCGAGAAAAGCTGGGTGCCCCCCTGCATTCACGGTCCTCCCAACACCAGAATGCCCACTGGAAGGTGGAGTGCGGGACCAGACCCACTGGGCTCAGACAGCAAAGCTGCCTGTCCCCACACCTGTGCGACAACCCCACTGTCCTGCCTGAGTACCTTCCACAGCCCCAGGAGGCCAGAGGAACAGGGCACAGGCCGCGGAGGGACAGGGCTCAGCAAAGACAGAGGCCACCCAGCACGGCTCAGCATGCCCTTGAGATGCACACTCTGGGCCTCGCCTCTGCTGTGTATGGAGGGGCGGGGGTGCAGGGCGCTCGCCCGCAGAACCACCTGCTCCACCCCGTGGGTCCACGCAGAGCACGTGGTGAGGGAGTCCATGGCCCAAACTCAGGTCCGTATCAACCTTCACTCATGAGCTGTTCATTCACTCCGGAAATGTTTCCCTGACGCCTGCTGGGCACATCTCTGGGGTAAGTTCCAGGGCTGTAGCCCCTGACCTGGGCTGGCCAGAGAGGCAGCAGTGGGACCACGACCCATGGTTACGGCCGGACCACTGCAGCTCCTAAGTGTGCACTGGACCTGCGGGGGCCCTGCTGCAGCCTCTCCAGTCATTCCTTTAACGTGTGGCAGGGACCCAGCGTCTGAGGAAGGAGGCTCACTGGGGTGGGGTCTGTGGGGCTGGACACCCTTTCCCAGCCTCTGAACGTCGGGGTCTGCAGGCCCTGTGGGTGGCAGATGGACCTGGGCTCTGACATGGCCCTCTTCCTGGTCTAGTTCACATGGGCGGTGGTGTCAGGGTCTGTTTCTGAGTCTCATTACCTGCAAAATGGGGGAGGTTTCAGTTCTTAGGGAGATGTAGGGTGTGTGACATCATCACACAAAGCCTCACCTCAGGTGGGCGTGATAACCTTGACTCCGCACAGATGCCAATTCGGGGGGTCGAGGTGTCACCCAATTCTCCGCAGGACTTGGGACCTCGTGGGGGCACCCTCTCCCCAGGGCCCCTCCCCACCGCTCTCCCTACAGCATGAGTTCTTTGAGCCACTGACACCGCCCAGTTTCTTAAACACTTTCACTTTCTGCCCAGTCTTGAGGTTTTCAAATGTGTATTGATGGTCATTCTACTATTAAAAATATCCAGTCACCTGAATCTGCTCATTGAAGAATCAACTTCCTCCCCTAGAAACTGGACACTTCCAGAAAAACATTAAAAGTTTTCCCAAACGTATCCAGAAAATTCTCTTTGGCACTCAAAAAATTCTTCAGAGTATTTGCCAATCGTGTATGTGGTTCACGTGAAAACACCCAGACCCCCACCTGCCAAGGGAGGTTCGCACATGGACCCAGCACCTTCCCCACTCAGCCCCCTGGGGCCTCCATCATTTCTGCCACACTGTTTTCTCCTTCGAGGTCATTTTCTGCTGACCTTCTCATAGGGACATAATTATTGTGATCGTGGTGAAATGATGGATCACGAGCAAACGCTTGTAATTTAACATTTAGCAACTGCAGCCGGCAGCATGTGATTACAATGTGAAACAGCCCGGAGAGTGCTGGCTGGCCCCAACCCAAACACCTTCACCCAATCACTACCCTTAACCTAATTTGCTGGCATGTTTGCTGTCCGTGTGGCAGAGAAAAGTGGGAGGGAGAATGTGAGGGGCTCCTGCCAGTCGGCCAGGTGTTGCGCTGGGTGAGCAGTGAAGAACAGTGATCATCCTTGCACCCTCATCACCATTGTTTGCAGCTGCCATCTTGGGCCAGCCTGGCCTTGGCAGCGTCCCACTCTGCCAGGTGGTGAGCTGTGGGATCCCGCAGCCATCACATCAGTGAATGTCTGTACTCGGGGTCCCTCAGGGCAGCACCCCGCAGGGGAGAAGGACCCCAACCCTGCACCATGTATTTGGTGAGTACGTGCTGCCTGTGGCTTAACAGCCCTCCTCCTCCTCCAGCTCACGCGCCACTTCTCCTGGGACGTCTCCTGGGCTCCATCCCAGCAACTCTGTCCCTGGCAGCTCCAGGCCAGGCCTGGCAGTGCCCCCAGCATGTGCACGTTTCTACAACCCAGCAGTTGCACCTGCCCTGTCATCAAGGCTCCTAAGCTGGGCTGGGATCACCCCTGGGCTTGGAGACTCCGGGGTGGTAACACTGAAAGGGCAGGGTCCTGGTTACTGGGCGTGGCGTGTCAGGGGCCAGGCCCAGAGATCCCGCTTCTGTGCGTGGGCACCAGCCTCACTGTCCACGTCCTCACCCTGCGCCAGGCTCACCGCTCAACTGGAGCTCCCATGTGTTCCCACTAGATGCTCCCGTGTCTCCCAGTAGGTGCTCCACTTGGGCTGCTCCCTACTCAGCTGCCCAGTTGAACCAGCTTCTGAGGAAGGACTCAGAACCACGCTGCCTCCCCGAAGAGGGGAGTTTCTGACAGAGCAATTACCAATTTACATCCCAATTGTGCATTTTCAAAAGTCTGAAGCTGTGCAAATCAGGTACGGTGTGCCCAGCCTCACACGCCCTCTGATTTACCCACTGTCAGCGCGGGCGCATCTTTATGTGTCTGTGCGTTGCACATTTGTTCCTTTTCCACTGGGCTGCTTATAAGTTGCAGAGGTCATGACCTTTGCCTTTAAATTCTTGAGGAAGAGTCGCCTGCCCACAGGACAGTGCCACCGCCACCGTGGTTCCAATAGCAGGTGAAGAGCTCACAGGGAGATGAGATCTCTCTGAAGAGAGGTCCGAGTTCCTGTTTTCTCAGTTGTTCCCAAAACCTCCAGTATGAGGAACACAACCTGTCTCTGCCCCTCCCCTAGCCCGCAGTCCTGCGCCGGGACCCACCAGCCAGGGGCAGGTGGCCCTGGAGTGTAGGCGGCCCTGGATGTGCCAAGCCAGCCGTCCCACTCACATACGAATTCCCAGCCACATCTGCTGACAGCTGTTCACAGCGTGAAGGGGACCCTGTCCAGCCCTCTGTGCCCCTGCACTTGTACATGGCAGCCTGTCTGTGTCTGTAAGCCCAGGAATCCGGGCATCTGGCGTAGAGACAGTGACCAGGGCAACTCCGGCCTTCAAGCAAAGCAGGTGTGAAATCCCCTTGCTTCCCAAGAAAGGGAGAAGGCAGGTGTCCTGCAGAGGCTCGGTGGGCATGCTGGATGAGCCCCGGCCCACCCGAGCTCTCCCCACCCAGGCCCCGCGGGTGCTGGCACCTCGCAGCTCCAGGCGACGCGGCACATGCTGGGGATGCGGATGGGGGATGGAGTGGGCGGTGCACAGCGCTGTCACCACCCGGGAACTGACCGACTGGGCTGGCCCCTTTGTGGCCCTATCTGGGAGCCCCAGGGACAGGCCCTCCCTGAGTCAGTTGTGGGTCACCCGCGCCTCTGTGACTCAGCCCAGGCAAGCAGGTGGGGTGGCTGTAAAACACGCCTGTCTGGAGTCTGTGGGGTGGGGCCTTGTCCCCCTCATGCAGTTCGCCTTTCTCTCGCTAGCCCAGCCCTGGGGAGAGGCCACAGGGGACCGGGTGGCTCAGGGATGCCTCCACTGGAGGGGCTGAGGGCAGGCCTGCGGGCCCTGCAGGGGGGTTGGGGGGAGGGAGGGGGACGCCCCAGTTAATGGAGAAGGCCTGACGTTGTCACTGCGGCCATCGGCCATCGTCCACTTGCCCCGAGGGTTCCATCTGGATGGACAGTCCCACCTGAAATCAGGAGAAGTAGGGAAGCTAGCCCTGGAGGACGCGTGGGGTCCCCTCGGTGAGCTGGTGGTCTGTGCAGACACGGTAGTAGGAACTCCCATGTGCCAAGGGGGCCCTTCCCTGGGACCCAGAACCCCTCGCAGAATGGGTGTGGGCTGTGGGTCCTGGGCGCCTCGGGAGGGTCCAGGGGTGATCACATGGGCTGGGCAGACCAGGAGACAGTGTCGAGGGGACACAGGCAAGGGTCGGGGGAGGGATAGGTGCTGGGACCTGAGGCAGGGTGAATGTGGGGGTGCGGCCGGTGGCATGAGGAGTGTCAGATCAGGTCACAGGTGTGGCCCCCCCTAAACTGGATGAAGATGAGCTCACCAGGCAGTGAGCTGGTTTCATCACAAACTCGTTCTTCTAGTCTCTGAAGTCATAGTGTGATGTGTGCACTCCCTAAAAAAGGGAGGGGAAACATTTATTCAAGAAAATACTGGGTGGGTGCTGGGTGCAGGGCCCGAGTGATGGTTTGCCCCAAGTTAATGAGAAGATGTAGGTGGGGCCACTCAGCCCCCAGCCCCGCAGGTCCTCCTCCTTGTCTGCCAGCACCATCCCCCCACCCCAGTGGTGTCAGCCTCTCCCCCTACGTCTGAGGGGTCAACCCTGCACTGCCTGGGGAAACGGTGACGGCCTCCCCCGAGGCCCCTGAAGGTGGGTACAAGGTGTGACCCACGAGGCGGTGGGCTACCCTCCAAAAGAGTGACTTGAGTCTTCTGATTTATGGGAGCAGAAATGCTGGGCACGTGTGAGGGGGTGGAGGAGGGTGTGGGGTGCGGTGGAGGGAAGATCCAGGTGTCGACAGCAAGGAAGCGGGTCGCCGGGCACAGACTGCGGCCTTGGTGTTCCTAGAATTGAGACAGATAGGAAGCCTGCTGGATTCTTACTCCATCTGTGTAAGCAGAGACGGTTCTAGGCCAGGTGAACAAAAGTCTAACCTGAATCATAAGAACAGTCACGGCTTTTCCATCAGTTCCCAAACTAGAGCCGGCTTACAGCCGCCCAGTGCAGGAGAGGCCAGGTCCCCTCGAGGAAGGACCCCCGTACACTGCCAGCATTTCATACTATGACTCTGTCTCCCCGCCTTCCCCAAGGGACCTGCAGCCTTTCTCCAGCGTAACTGCGCCTCGGAGAAAAGGAAACACTCAGAACTTTCGGGAATGACTGCACACTGCTGACTCTGAACTCACCCTGATTCCAAGACCTGACACATCACTGGGTCTGCAGTCAGAGTGGGCCTCGTGGAGGGCAGGTGGTCAGTGGAGTCTTAGCTCAGGTCCACCTCTCAGTGAGTTCAGTGGGTCCTGGAAACCCATTCTGTGTCTATTTCTCCAGTTTCAGGCTTGACTGGAACAGGCAGCCTCAGCAGCTGGCAGAATCCCACACTGCTTCCCTAACCATGGAATGAGGCCTCCTCTGGTGGGAAAGGCCAGGTAAAGCCACTAGAATAGCCTCCACCTAGTAAACTGAAGCGACACTGTGTTCCTGGAGGGACGGCAGGGATTAGTGCCACCATCAAGGGCTTGAAAGATGCAGTCCTGGCGATTCCCACCACATCCACATCCCCATTTAACTCTCCTATTTGGCAGAAGAGAGTGGGTCTTGGAGAATGACAGTGGGTTATCATGACCTTAACTAGGTGGTAACTCCAGCTGCGGCTGTTGTAACAGCTACGGTTCCGTTGATGGAGCAAATTAACCCATCCCTTGGCACCCGGTATGCAGCTAGTGATCTGGAAAATGCCTTTTTTATGCTTCCCAGTCCACAAGACCCACCAGAAGCAGTTTGCCTTCAGCTGGCAAGGCCTGTGATACACCTTCACTGTCTTAGCTCAGGGGTACACCCCCTCTCTAGGCCTGTGTCACAGTTTAGTTCTTGGGGAATTTGAGCCGTTCCCTTCCACAAGGTGGCACGTTGGCCCCCTGTCTTGATGACATCGTGCCGATTGGAAGTAGTGAGCAGTAAGGAGTCTGACTTACTGGTCAGGCATATGCATGTCAGACGGCGGGAACTAAATCCGACTAAAATTCAGGGGCCTTCTTCCTCTGAGAGGGACGCACTGAGACATCCCTCCTAAGGTGTGGAATGAGCTGCTGCACCAGCCCCTCCCAGAACCATGACAGAGGACAAGCCTCTTGGGCCTCTTGGGATTTTGAGGCAACCTAGCCCTCGTTTGGGTGTGTTACTGCGGCCGATTTTCTAAGTGACCTGAAAAGCTGCTGGTGTGAGTGGGGCCCTGAGCAGGAGAAGGCCCCGCAGCAGGTCGGGATGCCCTGCAGCTGGGTGACACATTCCCTATGTGTTATTTGGGGAAAACCATCTTCACTTTGATTTACCATTCCCCATCTGTAAATGGACCTGATGAAATCATGGTGTGGACCCTGCAGGGACTGTGGGGGCCCAGGTGGTGCACGCCTAGGCTCTGGGGTGGGTGAGGGCCCCATTTTCCTTTGTGATTCAGGAGCACGGACGCTCCTCTGCCTCTGTCCTACTCACTATGCATTCCTGACCCCTCTTCATCCCAGAGTGGTGGCGGTAGCCACTGGAAACCGCTGGCGTCGGTTTTACCCCTGAGTGTGGAGGGGCCACCTGACTGCAGGTACCCTGGGCCCCTTGCTCATTCCTGGTGGGGAGTCATCTTCCCACCACTGCTTGACTTTGCCTGCCAACCTCACGTGTGATGGAGAAAACAAGATGAAAGATTATGATTGAGTCTGGAGAACTCATGGAAATGTTTAAAGTCATCCTTCCTAATTTTAAAAGTAAATACACTTATGGAAAGAAAGGTCAAGTCTTCTGGAGGCCCTGTGAGAAAAAAGGAGGGATTTCCCCTTGGTCCCCCCAGTCATGCTGCACAGTTGGTGTGTTTCCCAGCATCCTCTGCGTACCGCAGGTGTGCGTGTGCACAGGAGGGTGTGCACGTGGAGAGTGTTGCAGGGATTCAGAAAACTAAGTAAAGAGCATCCACAGTGGCCCCACTGCGCCCTCAGTCCTAGCAGGAAACCTGCAGGGTGCGTAAGGGCCACAAAGCCAGCGCAGATGCCTGTGGGACAGGGTCTGTATTTCAGGCCCAATTTTAAAGAACAAATCACCGAGCTGGGAGCTGGCAGTATGACTTTCCTTCTCGTGGTCGTGTTGTCGCCCGGGGGACGCAGCGCCAGCCGGGGTGCGGGCATCGGGGTGCGAGGAGAAAAGACTTAAGCCTGTTGGTGTCAACAGGAAGCCCTTTTGTTGGTGTCTTTGAATTCTGTCTGTTCTCACTTCTTTCAAGTCCAGCCGAGGGCGGGTGGAGCGGCTGCCATCTCCCTGGGTGACCAGCCTCTGAATGTCCACAGTCTCCTTTCCTGGCGACCGCCCAGCCTGCCCACCCCACGGTCTCCCCGACCCTTTCTAGGGTCTCAGGCCCCCCGAGGCCACAGCCACAGGCAGGGATGTGACGTGACTCCTGGGGTTCCAGCTCGCTGAGCCCAGTCCCTCCCACCCACCCCCAGCCCCCACCACCTCCACCCGGCGAAGGTCTCAGCCGGGCCCTCCCCAGAGGGAGTCAGACTGCCATCCTCAGGGCAGTGGGCAGGGCAGTGCTACCAGCTGGGCGGGTGGGAGTTCCCAGGTCCAGCTCCCCGAGGCACCCGTGTCTTGCTCAACCCTGCGCACAGTAGGTGCTCAACAGGACTAGGGTTCTGACCTCAGCAGATGTGTACTTGAAAGGCCTGGGGTGACCAGTCTCCAAGACATCCTGGGGGAAGGGTGTCCTGCACAGGATCTCATGGCCGTTGGGTGTCTGCTCCTCACAGCCCATTGCTCAGGCCATGTGGGGCCATGTTCTGGACATCGCCCATCTCCCTCTGCACTGTCTCCCTGAGGGTGTGAACCCCAGCCAGAACCTTCATGTAGCCCAACTTGGGAGGCCGACTCCAGCCTCCAATACCTCCTTCCCTGACTTGGAAGAGTTGGAAGAGAGGCGAGAAGCCACTGAACTAACTGGCATGCCTTGTGTGCCCATGAGTAAGGGCCATGAGATGGGAGAAGGGACGGGCCCTGGTTCCAGCTCCAGGTCATGGTCAATGCCCCAGGGATTGTGCTGGCACCCACATTAGCGATGGGGGAGGGAAAGGCAGCACCTTCCAGAAGGGGCTTCACTGGATGTCTGAGGGTCCCAGGGCCAGACCCCATCACCAGCATTTACCTCTGAGGGCCTGCTGCTGAGAGCCTGGTTCCTGGTTCCCAGCCCCACTGTAGGGGCTGTGACCCTGTGCCCCTGCCCGTGTCATGGGGCTGAGGATGGCAGCCCCTCGGGGTGACCCTAGGAGTCCACCCCCCCCCCCCCCCCCCGGGGATCAGGCTGGTGTGCGGAGCTGTTCTCGATGACACACCTCCACGCGGTTTTGTTCTTTCCATTCTCCTGCTCACAAGGGTGGTTTCTGTGGATCATATGCAGCTTTAGTCGTTTCCTGGAAAATCACTATTTTAGGTAAACTGCGAGGCTTTTTCCTTCTGAAAAAGGTGAAGTTAGGAAGGATCATTGCGCTTTCTAGCGAAGCAGTGATGCCCCTTCCAAGTCTGATCAGGGCCTTTGCTCCCCGTCGCCTACATGTAAAGAGCCTCATCCCCGCCGGGCACACTCCCTTACAGAAGAGGAAGGTTTTGGAGGCACTTTCCCTTCGTTAAACCCCATGTGTTTCCTGTACTTCCAAAAATGTCCAAGCAGGAAGAACGAAACCTCAAAAAGCAAAAATAACTGTGTCTCCCCCAAGATGGTCCTCAGCCACAGAGCGCCGCCTGTGCTGCCCACACTCCTAGGTTCTGGGTTACCGTTTCTTGTAATTTTAAATCTGAGCTGAGCCGACCTAACCTAACCCCACCCCTTTCCCAAAAAGACTAAAGTTTGCTTTTCTCAGCTGGCTCGGAAGCCTTTATATATGGCCTGTCTCAGTGAGGCCCACACGAGTCCCTGCAGGGCAACAAGACAAGACACAAATTCAGATACGTGAGCAGAGGGAACAGGGTGGGGGGGTCAGGCCTGGTCAGCGCAGGCTCCCCATGCCCCCCAGACCTGGGACCAGAAGCAGCCAGTGTGGTCAGTGGATGCAAGGCTTGGGCTCAGAGTGTCCATGAGGTGAAACAGCTGTCCCTGGGAGAGGAGGAGGATCTGAGAGAGGCCTGGCCTGGGGCCTCGTGGTGACCCCACCCTGGCCGACGTGGCATTCTGCTGCTTTTCGTAACATTTCTCCACTTCAGGGAAGACAAGAAGCCAAGGTATAATCCAGTGAAGTTGACAGGTAGCCCATGGGTTTGTGCTCTCACCGTGCCCTCCCTTCCCAGTCAGGAAGCAGGCTCTGCACCCCACAGGCCGGTCGTGGGGAAACTGGTTCCCTCTGTAGCTCCAAGGGGTCCTCCTGAGCTGACCACCGGCCTCCCTTCGTGGTCACGTGCAGCCCGGACCCTGACAACCAGAACACGTGTGCACCGTCGCGGGGGCAGGAACTGGGCCAGGCAGTGGCTGGACAGAGGGGAGGGCAGAGCTGAGTCTGGGAAACAACCACCACTGCTGTTGAAGATGCTCTTAGCAACTTTCCTGATAGAAACAGATAACACAGAGGGGGAATCCCATAGGAAATGACATTTCGGGGTGTCCTCACCAGGGTGGAGATGGAGGGACCACGGGGGAATCCCTGGGCCTGGACGCAGGGGCTCCTCGCACTGGACACGGCCCAGGAAGCCCAGGCTGCGGTCCCTCAGGGTGGACGTTGCACCTGTCCCTGATGGTGTGCTGCCAGTGCAGCCCATGTGGGGCATCGACCAGCAGGGCTGGCCCTGCACAGGTGGGGACGGCCACAGGCTATCAGGAGTCCAAGCCTTGTTACCTCCCAGAGCCACCCTGAAACATTCTGGACCAGGAAACTCTCCCAGGGTGAGTCAACCAGGAAAGGATATCTGGGCCCCGCAACCTGGGCTGTGAGAGCATCCTTGTCCCCACCTGTTAGGGGCTGGGCTGGCTTACTCCTGTCTGCCTGGGACTAGGTACCCTCCCTCTCCTGTCAAACAGTCCCACATTCCCCAAGCACTGGCCGTGCCCAGGCCCTGTCAGCCCCTGTCAGTTCTTGCTGGGGCTTGGTGACCAACAGTACTGATTTTCTGGAACTGGGGGGTTTCTGGGATATGGGACTCTCCGTGCTAAAACCAGAAAAGTTCCAGGCACACTGGGATGAGTTGGTCAAGGCCAGTTCTGCTGAAGCTGGAGGCAGGAGGCCTCTGACGTGGGTGCCACGCTGGCAGGAAGCTTTGCCACTCCTGGCCACTCAGGCCTCCAGGGGACAGTGGGACCCATGAGCAGAGAGGGGCTACATCCACTGACAGTATTGGTGGGGCCTGGACTCAGCTGCACCTGACATGGGTCTTACCAGGACACGGGCAACCAGTCAACCCTGTGTTTTCAAACCAGTTCAGCCAGGAGTTCTGAATACTCTCCCATTGCATGTGTTTGGTGATGCTGCAGAGAGAGGTCAGCACCAAATCTGAAAGCCAGATATGGGCTCTGTGAGAATGTTCCTTGAGGCTTCATGGACCAGATCCCATCTGGCTGTTTCCCCTTGTCACCTTGGGTGTCCCGGCTCAGATCTACTCCATCCAGCTGACCCTTCCCCATGATGGCTCCAGCAAGGGCCCCATGTGGACACTTTTCTCCCCAGCTGCCCCTGCAGCTCCCCCACAGTCTCACCCCCCCAGCTCCTCCCTTGGGGTCTTCACGTCACTCAGGAATGCAAACATTATTAGTCTATTTTGAAGGAGAGGACATGAAGCTGAAGGGAGAATGTGATGAGCTGGGATCTATGTTGCACCCTGGTGTCCCCCAGCTCCATGTGGGCCAGGACCTGGTCGGAAATGCTGCTGCCCTGGGGTGAGATGATTCAGGGTGCCCAGCGGTCAGAGAAGGCCTTTCTCCACAGCCAGGCCACTCCAGGGTGGCAGGTCTGAGGCAGGACCTGGAAGACCATGCAGAAGCCAGGCAGCTCCCAGCTCACCGGGGAGCAGCCACAGGCATCTCAAAGGCACTGCAGTGGCCACCAGTGCCCCCCCTCGGCTCCAGGGGGAGTGAAGGGCCCACTGGCTGAGAGGTGAAGCCAAAAACTCTTCACCTATTCGTGGCTTTGTGGTTTGGGCCCTGCACAGCTCCAGAAAGACCCCATGCAGCTTCGCCCACTCGGCCCTCTGCAAATCACCAAGTCTCACCAGCCCAGCCAACAACCAGACCCCAGTGCCAGGAAACCTGAAACTCACCGAGCACCTGCAGACAGTTTATCAGCAGTGCCTCTAATTCTGATTAATAGATCTCCACACATTTGTAGATCTTCTCAGGAGAAAACCCGGACTTGTCTTTCAGCCAATCTGCTGTGAGCAGGCAGAGGACAGATAAGGATCCCTTGGCGCTCTGGTTGCAAACGTGTGATTTGTTGAATTGCTGGTTAGAGCACCAATCGTTAGATGGGGACCGACCGGCAGGAGCCAGTTTTTCGGAGCCAATTCTCCTTTCCTCCCAAGTCTGGCAATACTTGGTGTTGCTGGTTATTATTTCTTGCTCTTCTGTATCATTATTTCAGGAAGCTCCATAGTCATGCAGACAGGCACAATGGGCTGTGTAAAAACGCCAGACGTGTCCTCAAAAGACAAGATTTGCCCTAAAATACTCTTGCATTTGAATGTTTGTTTTTAAAAAATTAAACATGCTCCTCTTTGCTTAGGGCTCCATCCCTTTCAATAGAATTTTAAAACTTTACAGTGTGTACCGAAGTGATGCCAAGCCCCCTCATGGAGAGATCTCCCCGCTCGGGAAAGGCAAACGAGTCACAGACATCAGTGGCCAGTGAGAGGGTTCAGCTCGGGGAGGAAGTCCTCACAAACTGCAGGTTTGATGACGTTCCAATCATTTGTCCTGGGCAATGGGGCCTGGGCAGGGCATGCAAGAGAAGAGCTCCCCCCCAGCTCCCAACGAGGGTCCAGGAGTTGACCGTGTGAGCCCGGAATTGTCATACAGTCCAGTTCTAAGAGATGCTGGAATCCAGACACTGTGGGACTCCTCAGAGACTGAATGTGGCTGGGATGGTGGAGGGACTTGCAGCCATGCCCACAGCCTTGGAACTGGACGGTGTGAATTCTGGGAGAGCCTGAATCATCACCTGCCTTTACTGCCCATAGAATAACCAGCAGTTTATCCGGACAGAATATACCTGGTGTTTGGCAATTTCTACACCGACCATGTGAAATTTTGAGCTATTTGATAACATTATCACGACTCTGACTACATCTAGTGTAGACACTGTCTCATTTTCTAGATTTCATTATGGGTAGACCGTCCCACACGCATTCATTCATTCTTTCCTTCCTTCTTCATTCCTGAGCACGTACCCTACACTATGCTATCCTGGGTCAGAGGCTCCAGTGAACAGCCAGGCAGCGTCTTCATGGACCTACCTTCCTAGAGTGAGTGAAGCCACACGGGGACTTCAGGGACGATGGTGAGGGGGGCGCAGGGCCATGTGCTCCACCTGGATGGGCACGCTGCTTCCCCACTGGGCTCCAGGCTGATGTGCCCTGGATGCAGGTGTGCAGAGCCAGCCTGGGCTTCCCTCTGGCCCCCCTCGGGCCCCCGGTGGCCCCGTCTTGGGAACCAGCTCCCTCATATCCCAGCCTCCCCATCCTGGCCCTGCATCGGCAGCCGACTCACGTGGCCGCTGGACTCTGCCAGCCGCAGGGAGTTGGCAGTGGACAAAAAGACTGTCCCTGCCCCCACTGAGGCGGAAACTTAGGGGGAGACAGTGCCGTGAGCACTTAGCGGGACGACCCTGTGCAAATGCGGCCGGTGGGGCAGCGGGGGTCTCTGAGGAAGTGAGCAGTGGGGGAGGCCCTAAAATGTGAAAAGATGAAAGTGTGTCAGTGTTTGCACTCGCCCCCTCATGCTGGGGTTTTATGCATTGATTTTCCTCACTGCCTTTCATAGCCTGGGACGCCTCAAGCTGGTGGGGCCAGGGCCAGGTCCCTGGAGGCGAGGAGGGGTTGTGAGGGCAGGACGCCGCCCAGAACCGGGAAGGGGTCAGAGGTTTCCCTTCATTTCAAGCTACCAGGATGGCTGGCCGGCCACATTCTCCAGGTGCTGACGGAAAACACAGGCTCCTGGGGGTGGAGTAAAGGATTTATTACTCGCAGTAAAAGCAGTAGCCAGAGGGTCAGGATCAGCGTGCATGCATGGGTTCCCAGAGCCCCCACTCCCTGGGGGTGACATGATGGGGCCCAGACAGACGCTGCACGTCTGCTCTTCCTCCTGGAGGGCACCATGACCTCATTCCTCAAGGCTGCTCACGAAACAGCCCAGGTAATCAGGGTGCCCAGCTGGAAGGGGAGGAGCACGGGCGACCCAGGCAGGAGTGTCTCCTAACAAAGTCCAGTTAAGGAAGCTTTGATCTAGCCTCAGTCTCGGGGTTCAGGGAGGCAGCACTGAGGGCCAGGTGATGGCTGTCCCCAATTCACATATAGGCCCCCGATTCTTTGGTGGCTGCTGGGTGCTGTTCCCCCATCAGTGGGTCAGGGTCCAGTCTGCTTCTTGGACCTGGTGACCTGTGAGCAGGTAGCATCCCCACGCAGGGACTATCCTAGGAGGTAGGAGGTCCGGCTGTGGGCTGAGGGAACAGATGGCTCCTCACAGGGAGGGATGGCTGGCATTTTCTTCCTTGTATCCTCCAAACTCTCACTCTGCCCCATAAAAGAGGAAACCCACTGCTGGACCCAGCCCCACTGTGCACCCCACCTCTAAGGCAGCCTGAGGTGGCCTCCTCACTAACAGTCTGGCCAGGCCCCGGTGGCCCCGGCTTTGACAGTGACACCAGCAGCACTGGCGGATGGCCCCTAAAACCTCTGGGGTCCCCACTCCTCCTCCAAGTTCTATCAGATATGAATTTATCCAAGCCCTTTCTTCCACAGATGACAGTTTCCTGTTAATATTTAGAAGGAAGATGTCTGGCTGGCCTCCCTTGGCCTTTCACCAGACCCTGTCTGACTCAGAGCCCCGCAGGCTCAGGCACTAACACCCTGTACTGTTCACGCATCTCCCGCAGGCACCTGGCACCCACCTGTGAGTCATCCTGAATCTGAAGAGCAGTTGCTTCAGTCACTTCAGAATGACCCACGTGTGCTAACTGTACAATGTGGCGGTTGGAGGTGATGATATTTTGAGTTTCCATCTGCCTTCCTGATCACACATCAGGCTCCTCTGGCCCTTTGATCAGCCTTTCCCACCCTCTTGGTCCTGACTCTGAGTCCAGCCAGGGCCACTGCATACAGTTCTGGACAGGCCTCACCTGGCCCACAGTGTGCTGTGCGTGCCAGTGCTGGGGGCCACCTGTGAGATCCTGAAGTCACCACCCAGAAGTGCAGGGGAGGTGAGGCTTCTGTCCCTTGTGCTCAGGTGGACAACTCTCTAGGGCTCTGGGAAGGTCCGGGGGTTCAGTTCCAATTGCCCAGGATGGGGGCCCCTTCAACGCATCATGCTGGTCCTGGACTCGCTCCTCCCCTGCCTCACTCCCCTGCCCCAGCTTCCTGGGAATAAAAACCTTCACTGCAAAGACCCTGACTCAGTCTCTGCTTTCTGGGCTAAGGGAGTGGACACCCAGGCCAGGACAAACATTCTGTGTGATACTTGGATGCTCCCATCAAATCCACACCAAACATTTGCCCAACTGTTAACTGAATGCTTCCTGTGATGGGAACCTCCTTACTTCCCGAGGCTGGTAAGAAGTCCAACTCCAGTTTCTTCTCAACACAGTGAGTCTCAGCTGGCCTTTCCAAACATGAGAGAGCAGAAGAGAGGATGCTGGTGCACACCACACAGTCACACAGCTGGTTGCTCCCTCATGAATGGATTTACTACCAGGGTGCTCTGGCCACCACAGGCAGCCCACCTCCGACAGTCCAAGTGCACTGTTGTCCATGGTGCTGGGTGGCTCCTGACCTCCCAGCAGCATCACTGCCCAGTGGAGGTCCAGCTGGAGCTCTGCTGGGGTTCATCCCATCAGGAAACTTGGAGAGGACACTTGCTTGGAGTTCTTGCCATGTGGGCTATAAGGGAATGTTCAGATGCTGGCGTTAAAGCTTGACCTCAGCCTTCACGGGCGCACCCAGGGCAGACTCATTCTGATTCTGAGCCCAGTGTGGCCAAGTCCAGACCTATGCCCATCTTTATCTCTTATACCCACATTGTAAGAGAGCGGTTGGCGTTTTAAAATTTGGAGGCCCTGGCAGTTGGCACTGAGTTTTCTGACTACAACCAGGATTTGCCAACAGTCTGCAGAAACAATATTTAAAAATAAAGAAAAATGTCACTCACTGGGTGAGCGAAGGGCAGTGGGAGACCTGCATCTCTCTCTCTCCAGGGGCCCATGATTCTGTCACCTTCTCATCCTACCCCATGTCCTCCGTATGTCCGTGTGTCCACGTCCCTCTGGGGTGGTGCTGTCAGGCCCCACAGTCTGGTCCTTCTTTTGAGGCTCTTCCTACCATGAAGAGAAGAATCTCAGCAGCAACCCCCCCCCCACCCCCCAAACCCCTGCACTTCTGAAGTGCCTCTTGGCACTCTGAATGTTTGCAAAAAGCAGACTCTGGCCAAATTTTTATTAGGGGGAAGGCAGTGAAAAGCAAACTTCTGGCAGCAGGAGATGTACAGGAAGCAAGACAGGAGGGGCCAAGCCCAATTCTGATAGCATGTGCTGTGGAGGTGCCAGACGCCGACGCGACCCCTTATCTCTTCCTCCCACTGATTACTGAGGCGGTCCAGCTCCAAACCCCACAGCACATTCTGGAAGCGACAATGTGGCTTTTTACCTTGTCCCTTAACATGAAACTATTCCTAATACACCACCCCCCTGGAGCACATCAGGTCCCTGGAAACAAATTCTCAGATTGCTTTCATCCCTTATCCTTTGTAGATAAAGGATACATTTTTACTCATCTGAACTAAGAGTTTCAATTTGTACAACAGGCTTTGAAAATATTTGAAAATATTGATTCAGTCTAAGGAAAAATGACATTTGACGTGATGCTTACAAGACATGAAACAAGTACGGCTTTACCATAATTGCTAGTTTGTAGGATGATTTGTATTTAACGTTAGCTTGGGGCGGTGAAGGCTATGGACGTGCTCACTGACCCAGATGGGTCAGGACACCCGCGTGACAGCCGGTCCACTCGGCCCCCGGGGCTCGGTGCTCCCCCGGGGGCCGCCCAGGCGCCGCGTCCCCTGTGCAGGGGAATCACCTGCTCTACACGCAGAACCTTTCCTTGTCAGAGAAGGGGCACACGTGGGAAGGAGCAGCCGCCGGGACAGCGCAGCCTCTTCCCACAAACCCCACCTTCTGCACACCCCAGGAACTCCTGTAACACTTCTTCACTGACGACGTCTGAGCTGATGAGCTCCCTCGGAGGTGGGGGCGGCCCGCTGGACTGCCCTCCCGCCGCTCTAGGCCGCGCCTCTCCACTGTCAGCGGATCCCCGCCGGATCGATGTCCCTCTGCACCAATCGGAGGCGCGCAGCCTCGGCCCCGCCTCCCGGCGAGCCGCCTGCGCATGCGCCATAGGCCGATGTGGGCGGGGCGACCCGAGGAGCGCGCGCCATGCAGGCTAGGGGGTACCCCGCCGCCGTGCCCGGCCCGGCCCGCGCCCCAGCCCAAGTGGTAGGTGCTGGGCTGGCTTGGGGCTGGGGGTGGAGGCGCCCCGCCCCTCCCCGCCCGGTACCCCTCCCTGACTCTCTGACTCCCCCTTTCTCCTCTGTCCCCTCCTCGCCTCTCCACTCCGTACTCCTCCCCTCCGTCCCTCTCCCTTCCATCCTCCTCTCCGCCCCGCTCCCCTCCCTCCCCTCCCCATCCTGGGTCTTCATTTTCCCGCACCACCACCACCTCTTTCTTCTCTGGAGCAGCCTGTGAGGGTCACTGCCCAAATCAACGTTAAAGCACCAGCAAGAGTGTGGACAGAGATTAATCAAGGCTCATTTTTGGCAGAAATCGTAGATCTTGAGAACAGTAAAGATATTATTTCCTTTTTTTCTTCTCCTTTAAGAAATAATTCCAAAGTAAATATGTTAAGTAAATTAGGGAACTATTTTTGTGGATAACATAAACGCAGGAACGGATTCACTGTTGAATCAGATCCTCACAGTAAAGAACTTGACAGAACTGTATTTTCAGTACTTCTATCTGTGAGCTTTTCATAACCATATTCAGATTTAGCATTTTAAAAATCCTATCTATATTCTGTATAGATATATAATTTGCACATATATGCATGTGTGTATATTGCACGAATGCATGCATACATGCATATGTAGACACGCTCACACCTGAATGACCTGTGTTTCTGTTTTCTTACTTAGGAATGTGTCCACTCTTTATTAGGGTATAAACTCAAGAGTGAGGACCGATTATAACTTCTATCTTTGGGTATTCTGTATTGCTTAATGTGGTAATATACAGAATTAACCCAAATCCTGTAATCACTTGCTTTATTGGCAGTCAAGTTTCACTGGTGTTAGTCTACATTTCATAAATTTTTGTTTTATGTGGGCCCTATGAGAAGAGGACAATGCCAAACTGTCCTGAACTGAGTAGAGCAAAGGAAGAGCGAGCTGGAGGAAGGTCACCTCCCCTTTTCCCAGCCCCGCCCGCATACTTTGTTAAAGCAAGTGTAGGGAGTACTTAAAAGGGTTTCTTTGATGCAGTTTCTCTAACATCATGGTTTACTGAAAATGCTTATTTCATGAGTGGGTTCGAAGATACACAGATGCTTGTTTCAACCAAAATGATAATGTTTCTGACCACTGATTGGGAAACACATGAATTTGCTATTGAATTGGGAACATTTTTGATGCCTTTCAGATTTTTGTTTCCTTTTCAGAAGCATCCAAAAGACCCCAATTCTGGGAAATCTAAGACAATAAATCTTGAGAGGAGGCACAGACAACTTTTGTTTGTCAGGACATATTCTTTCCCTGGAAGCCTTATTCTGGGTTATTCTGTAAGTCAGGTCTTGCCCTTTGGAAATGAGCATTGAGCGGATGGTAATGGGGAAGTAAATTAGAGCCGTGGAAAGAGAATTCAGTTTCCACACTTGTTTCTCAATCCGTTTGTTTTGAATTCCAGTCTGTTATCCTCCCGGTCCATGACGCTGAACCATGGTTGGATGAGTGCTTGGAGTCGGTTTTGCAGCAGGACTTTGGAGGCTCCATGGAGCTCTCTGTTTTTAATGATGCCAGTAAGGTATTTATGAACTTCCTGTTGGAGGTTTAGCCCTAGTGTAAGTCACCTCTGACTGTTCAGAGGAAAGTTTCCTGACCTGCTAACGTCCTCGTGCTTTCAGGACAAGTCCATGACTATCATTGAAAAATGGAAAGAGAAGCTGGAAGGTTCCGGCATCCTCGTGGTCATTGGAGGGCATGATTCTCCTTCTCCCCGAGGAGGTCAGTAACCGTGTTTAGTTTATTATTCTTATCAACTTATGTACTTAAATAGTTTCCTGTTCTTCAAATCCTAGTGAAAAGTATCCTGAGTCATACTTGGGTGAACCGCTTATTAAGGACCGGGTAGGCCTGGCTTTCTTATGCTTCAGTAAGGATTTGTGTAGAACCACTGCTCAATATTTTTTCAGCCCAACAGAAAGCCGTTTGGTGTTTTTATTCCTGGTGTGATCGGTCATTATTGGTCACCTCTAATTCTTAAAATTCTTTTCTTGTGATGTTAGATTTGTTTTTGTCCATTAAAAAATATCTTCTTAAAGAGCCAGCTTTTGGTTTCATTGATTTTCTGTGTTGTTTGTCTTATTTTGTCTGTTTTCTGTTTCCACGCTGAATTGTATTATTTTCTTTCTTCTGCTTACTTTGGGTTTAATTTGTTCTTTTTGTAATTCTTAAGGTGAAAGCCTAGGTCATTGGTTTGAGACCATTCTCATTTTCTAACATAGGCATTTAGTGATATAAATTCCCCTCTATTGTATTAGCAACATCCCACAAATTCTAATTTGTTATGTCTTAATTTTCATTCAGCTTCAAAATACCTTCTAATTTCCCCTTTGATTTCTTATTTGATTTATGGATTATTTGAAGTGTAGTATTTAGTTTCCAAATATTTGAGGGATTTCCCAGATATCTTTCTATTATTCATTTCTAATTTAATTACTCTGAAGTAAGAGAACATACTTTTTTGACTTGAATCTTTTAAATTTAGTAAGATTTACTTTAGAGCCCAATATAAGGCCTATCTTGGCAAATGTTCTGTGTACACTTGAGAAGGTTGTGTATCTGCTGGTGTTGGTGGAGTTTTCTGTAAATGTAAATCAAGCCCAGTTGGGCACAGTCTTGTTTAAATCTACTGTATCCTTGCTGATACAAGGTCTACTTGTTCCATCAGTTCCTGAGGGGGGTATTGAAGTCTCTAACTCTTAATTGTAGATTTATTATTCTTCCTTGTAGTTCTATCCTTTTTGGCTTTGTGTATTTTGAAACTCTGTTAAAATTTGAGATTGTTGTGAAGAATTGACCCCTTCATCAATGTGAATAACCCTCCTAATCTCTGGTAATATTCTTTGCTCTGAAATGTACTTTGTTTGATATTAATATAACTGCTCTGGCTTTATTTTGACTAGTGTTAGCATAGTGTATTTTTTCCATCATTTTTTCTTTTAACCTATTCCCGTCTTTATATTTAAAGGATGCTCCCTCCCTTATAGATTCTTGTAGACAACATATGATGGTGTTTTTTAAATCTAATCTGACAATCTCTGCCTTTTAACTGGGATGTTTACATTAGTTACATGGAATGTGATTATTGATGTGGTTAGGTTTCAGTCTCTCTTCTTGCTCGTATTTTATGTTAGCAGCATCTATTCATCATTCCATTTTCCTCTTTTTCTGCCTTCTTTTGGATTAATCAAATATCTTTTATAACAGCTTTATTGAAATATAATTTATATACCATATAATTCACCCATCAAAGTATACAGTCAAGTGTTTAGTATGTTCACAAATGTGTGCAACCACCACCACAGTCAATTTTAGAACATTTTCATCACCTCAAAAAGGAACCCTATATCCTTTAGTTGTCACCCTCCATACCCCATCCCCCCCAGCCCTATGCAACCATTGATTTACTTTCTGTCTATAGGTTTGCCTATTTTGGACACTTCATATAAATGGAATCATATAATATGTGACTGGCTTCTTTCATTTAGCATAATGTTTTTAAGGTTCATGTTGAGGCATATATTAGTACCTCATTCCTTTTTATGAGAGAATAATACTGGGTTGGCCAAAAAGTTCGATTTTAAGTGAAAATAAATGACATTTTTCATTTTCATGAAGAACTTTATTGAACAATGTATTCATTAACTGAATGAACTTTTTGGCCAACCCAATATTTAATTGTATAGATATACCATATTTTGCTTATCCATTCATCAGTTGAGGGACATTTGGGTTCTACTTTTTGACTGTTGTGAATGGTACTAGTATAAACATCTGTGTACAAATTTTTGTTTGAACGTATGTTTTCAGTTCCTTTGGGTATATACCTCATAGTTGAATTGCTGGGTCATGTTGTAATTCTATGTTTAACATATTGAGGAACTGCCAAGCTGTTTTCCACATCAGTTGCACCATTTTACATTGCCACCAGCCATTTTTAAGTGTTCCAGTTTTTCTACACCCTTACCAACACTTCTTATTTTCTGGGTTCTTTTTTATTATACCCATCCTAGTGGGTGTGAAATGGTGTCTCATTGTGGTTTTGATTTGCATTTCCCTACTGACTAATGGTATTGAGCCTCTTTTTGTGTGCTTGTTGTCCACATGTATATCTTCTTTGGAGAAATGTCTATTTAAGTCCTATGCCCTTTTTTTAAAAACCAATTAATTAATTAATTAATTTATTTATTGGCTGTGTTGGGTCTTCGTTGCTGCACACGGGCTTTCTCTAGTTGCAGTGAGCAGGGGCTACTCTTCGTTGTGGTATGCAGGCTCCTCACTGCTGTGGCTTCTCTTGTTGCAGAGCATGGACTCTAGGTGCACGAACTTCAGTAGCTGTGGCATGTGGGCTCAGTAGTTGTGGCTCACAGGCTCTAGAGTGCAGGCTCAATAGTTGTGGTGCCTGGGCTTAGTTGCTCCAAGGCATGTGGGATCTTCCTGGAGCAGGGATCAAACCCATGTCCCCTACATTGGCAGGTGGATTCTTAACCACAGTGCCACCTTAGGAAGTTCCCCTTTGCCCATTTTTTTTTTTTTAATTATTTTTTGGGGGGCCTTTGCCCATTTTTAAATTGGATTGTTTGCCTTTTTGTTGTTGAGCTATAAGAGTTCTTTATATATTCTGGATACTAGACCCTTATCAGATATGTGATTTGCAAATATTTTCTCCCATACTTTGGGTTGTCTTTGCTCACTCCTGAGAATATCCTTTGATGCACAAAAATTGTAATTGTGGTGAAATCCAGTTTATTTTTGTTGTCATTTATGTGCTTTTGGTGTCATAGCTAAGAAATCATTGCCAAACCAAGGTCGTGAAGAATCAAAGAGTTTTCTAGTTTGAGCTCTTCTGTGTAGGTCTTTGTTCCATTTTGAGTTCATTTTTGTATATGGTGTGAAGTAAGAGTATAACTTCATTCTTTTGCATGTGGATATTGAGTTGTTCCAACACCATTTGTTTAAGACCATTCTTTCTGCATTGAAAGTTTTGGTAGCTTCATGAAAATCAATTGACCATAAACGAGTGGGCTCATTTCTGGACTCTGTTCTTATGCCAGTACCACACTGCTTTGATTACCATAGCTTTGTGGTAGCTTTTGATATTGGAAAGTGTGTGAATCTTCCAACTTTTTTTTGCTTTTTCAAAATTGTTTTGCAATTTCATATGAATTTTAGAGTCAATTTTTCCATTTCTGCAATGAAGACCATTGGGATTTTCATGGGGATGGCATGAATCAGTAGATCTATTCGGGTTGTATTGTCACTTTAACAATATTAAGTCTTCCAATTCATGAACACAGAATGTCTTTCTTTAGGTTTTCTTCAGTTTCTTTTATCAATGTTTTATAACTTTCAATGTACAGTTATTTTGCCTCTTAGGTTACATTAACTCCTCAGCATTTTATTATTTTTTACTGTATTGTAGATGGAATTGTTTTCTTAATTTTCTTCTCAGATTGTTCATTGTTAATGTATAGGAAAACTGATTTTCCTGCATATTGATCTTGTATCCCGCAACTTTGCTGAACTCGTTTATTAGCTCTGGTAGTTTTTTTGTGAGTTTTTAGGATTTTCTATATTTAACATAGTCATCTGCAACTGAGATAGATTTACTTATTCCTTTTTAATTGGATGTCTTCTTTCTTTTTCTTGCCTAATTTTTCCAGCTAGAACTTCCAGTGTTTAGTAGGAGTTGGGAAGGGAGATGTTCTTGTCTTGATCCTCATCATTAGGGGGAAGGCTCATGGTATTTCACCATTGAGTATGATGTTAGCTGTGGATTTGTATAAATACCCTTTATCATGCTGAGGAAGTTCCCTTCAATTCCTGTTTTGTTGACTGTGCTTTTCTTTACCATGAAAGAGGATTTTGTCCGGTCTTTTTTCTGCATCAGTAGAGATGATCATGTAGGTTTTTTCCCTTCAATTCTATTAAGGTGGTATATTACACTGATTGATTTTGTGTCTTGAACCACCTTTGCATTACTGGGATAAACCCCACTTGGTCATGGTGTATAATCTTTCTAATATACTGCTGGATTTAGTTTGCCAGTATTTTGTTGAGGGTTTCTACGTAGATATTCATAAGAGATATTGGTGTATAGTTCCTTTCTTCTGATGTCTCTGTCTGGCTGTAGTATCAGAGGAATGCTGACTTCGTAGAATGAGTTAAGAAGTATTTCCTTTTCTTCTTTTTTTTTTTTTTGGAAGAATTCGAGAAGGATTGTTGTTAATTCTCTAAATGTTTGGTAGAATTCGCTAGTGAGACTGTCTGATCCTAGGCTATTTTGTTATTGCTATTGGGAGATTTTGATTACTGATTCAATCTCTGTATTTGTTATAGGTGTGTTCAGGTTTTTTATTTCTTCTTGAATTAGTTTTGGTAGTTAGTGTGTTTCTAGAAATTTGTCCGTTTCATCTAGGTTATCTAATTTGTTGGCATACAGTTGTTCATAATATTCAATTATAATCTTTTTAGGTTTCTGTTAAGTTTAGTAGTAATGTACCCGCTTTCTTTCTTTTTTTTTTTTTTGCTGCACCTAGTGGCTTGTGGGATCGAACCTGCTCCCCCTGTGGTGGAAGTGCAGAGTCTTAACCACTGGACGGTCAGGGAAGTCCCCCCACTTTCACTTTTGATTTTAGTAATTTGAAGCTTCTTTGTTCTTAGTCTAGCTAAAGGTTTGGCAATGTTGTTGATCTTTTCAAAGAACCAACTTTTGGTTTCATTGATTCTACTGATTTTTTTGCTCTTTATTTCATTTATCTCTGCTCTGACCTTTATCATTTCTTTCCTCTGCTAGCTGTGTGTTTAGTTTGTTCTTTTTCTAGCTCCTGAAGAGGTAAAGTTAGATTGTTGATTTGAGATCTCTTTTATGTAGACATTTATACATAAGTTTCCCTCTGAGCACTGCTCCTGTAAATTTTGGTATGCTGTATTTTTCTTTTCATTTATCTCTAAGTATATTCTAATTTCCCTTATTTGACCCATTGGTTATTTAAGAGTAGGTTGCTTAATTTTCACATATTTGTCCTTCTGTTATTGAATTCTAGTTTCATTCCATTATGGTCAGAGAAGATACTTAATCTGATTTCAGTCTTTAAAAAATTTTTGAGATGTATTTTGTGGACTGACATGTGGTCTGTCCTGAAGAACGTTGCATGTGCACTTAGGAAGAATGCATATTCTGCTATTATTGGGTAGAATGTTCTGTATGTGCCTGTTAGGTCTGTTGGTTTATAGCATTGTTCAAGTACTCTATTACCTTACTGATCTTTTGTCTTAATGTTCTATCTGTTATTGAAAGTGAGGTGTTGAAGTCTTCAACTATTGTAGTAGAATTATTTATTTCTCTCTTCAGTTCTGTCCATTTTTCTTCATTTATTTTGGGGCTCTCTTGTTAGATGTGTATAGTGTTACAATTGTTATGTTTTCTTGATTGACGCTTTTATCAATATGTAGTGTCCTTTGTTCCTTGTAACAATTTTTGACTTAGGGTTTATTTTCCCTTGTACTAGTTTAATCACTCCAGCACTCTTTTGGTTGCTAGCTGAATGGAATAGCTTTTTCCATCATTTCACTTTCAACTTATTTTTACCTTTGGATCTAAGATGAATCTCCTGTAGACAGCATTTAAATGGATCATGTGTTTTTTTAATCCATTCTGCCAATCTTTGCCTTTTAATTGGAGCATTTATATTTAAAGTAATTACCGACAAGGAAGGACTTTTGCCATTTTGCTCTTGTTTTCTATGTGCCTTCTATCTCTTTTATTCTTCAATCCTCCATTAGTGCTTTCCTTTGTGTTTAATTGGTTATTACTAGTATGCCCTTTTTATTCCCTTCTCTTTTTCTATTCTGTGTATTTGTAAGTTATTTTCTTAGTCATCACTGTGGGGATTACAATTAACATCTTAAATTTATAACAATTTAGTTTGAGTTAACACCAACTTAACTTCAATAGTGTATAAAGCTCTGCTCCTGTACAGCTATGTACCTTCCACTTTATATCATTTTGGTCACAAATTATGTCTTTATTATGTGCCTATTAACTAACATAGATTTATAATCATTGTTTAATGTGTCTTTTATTTATTTTTTAAAAAATTCTTTGTTTTCCATTATGAGTAAACCACTTTGTATATTCTTTTTTAAAATTAATTAATTTTTTGGCTGCATTGGGTCTTCATTGCTGTTGCATGGGCTTTCTCTAGTTGCAGCGAGTGGGGACTACTCTTTGTTGCAGTGTGCAGGCTTCTCATTGCGATGGCTTCTCTCGCTGAGGAGCATGGGCTCTAGGCATGCAGGCTTCAGTAGTGGCAGCATGCAGGCCAGTAGTTGTGGCTCGTGGGCTCTAGAGCACAGGTTTAGTAGTTGTGGCACACAAGCTTAGTTGCTCCACAGCATGTGGGATCTTCCCGGACCAGGGCTCGAATCCATGTCTGCTGCATTGGTGGGAGGATTGTTAACCACTGTGCCACCAGGGAAGCCTCTAATGTGTCTTTTAAATCATATGAGAAAAAATACAAACTGAAAATAAAATAAGACTGGCGTTTATATTTACCTACATAGTAATTTTCATCAGTGTTTTCCATTTGTTTGTATGGTTTCAAGTTACTGTATAGTGTTCTCATTAGCGCCCGAAGGACTCCTGTTAGCATTTCTTGTATGGCAGATCTATTAGTGAATATCTCCCTCAGCTTTTGTTTATCTGCAAATGTGTTAATTTCTCCATTTTTGAAGGATAGTTTTGCCAGATACAGAGTTTCTGTATGTTATAGGCCCAACAATACATTACTTACATATCTTTTTTTAAAAAAGTAATTAATTAATTAATTTATTAGCTGCATTGGGTCTTCATTGCAGTGTGTGGGCTTTCTCTAGTTGAAGCAGGCGGGGGCTCCTCTTCATTGTGGTGGGCGGGCTTCTTATTGTGGTGGCTTCTCTTGTTGCGGAGCACAGGCTCTAGGCATGCAGGCTTTAGTAGTTATGGCACTCAGGCTCAGTAGTTGTGGCTTGCAGGCTATAGAGTGCAGGCTCAGTAGTTGTGGCACACGGGCTTAGATGCTCTGTCGCATGTGGAATCCTGGCATCCTGGATCAGGGCTTGAACCTGTGTCCCCTGCATTGGCAGGTAGATTCTTAACCACTATGCCACCAGGGAAGTCCCTGCATATCTTTTTTTTTAAATTAACTTCTTATTGGAGTATAGTTGACTTACAGTGTTGTATTTCTGCTGTTCAACAAAGTGAATCAGCCATACATATACATATATCCACTCTCTTCTAGACTCCATTCCCATATAGATCATTACAAAGCACCAAATAGAGCTCCCTGTGTTCTACAGTAGGGTCTTATTAGTTATCTTTTATATATAGTAGCATGTATGTGTCAATCCCAGTCTCCCAGTTTATACCCCTCTCCCATAAGTTTGTTTTGTATGTCTGTGACTCAATTTCTGTTTTATAAATAGGTTCATTTGTACCATTTTTTTAGATTCCATATATAAATGATATCATATATTTGCCTTTCTTTGTCTGACTTACTTCAGTTGGTAGGAGAATCTCCAGGTCCATCCATGTTGCTGCAAATGACATTATTTTGTTCTGTTTTTTATGGCTGAGAAATATTCCACGGTATGTATGTACTGTATCCTCTTTATCCATTTCTATGTCGATGAACATTTAGGTTGCTTCCATGTCCTGGCTTTTGTAAAGAGTGCTTCAGAGAACATTGGGGTGCATGTATCCTTTTGAATTATGGTTTTCTCCAGATACATGCCCAAGAGTGGGATTGCTGGATCACATGGTAGTTCTATTTTTAGTTTTTTAAGGAATCTCCATACTGTTCTTCATAATGGCTGTACCAATTTACTTTCCCACCAACAGTGTAGGAGGGTTCCCTTTTCTCCACACCCTCTCCAGCATTTATTGTTTGTAGATTTTTTGACGATGGCCATTCTAACAGGTGTGAGGTGATACCTCATTGTAGTTTTGATTTGCATTTCTCTAATAATTAGTGATGCTGAACACCTTTTCTTTTCTTTTTAAATTTATTTACTAGCTGCATTGGGTCTTCATTACTGCACATGGGTTTTCTCTAGTTGCAGTGAGTGAGGGCCACTCTTCATTGTGATGCACGGGCTCCTCATTGGGTTGGCTTCTCTTACTGCAGAGCATGGGCTCTAGGTGCATGGGCTTCAGTAGTTGCAGCACACAGGCTCAATAGGTGTGGCTCATGGGCTCTAGAGTGAAGGCTCAATAGTTGTGGCACATGGAGTTAGTTGCTCTGTGGCATATGGGATCTTCCTGGAGCAGGGATCGAACCCATGTCCCTTGCATTGGCAGGTGGATTCTTAACCACTGTGCCACTTAGGAAATCCCTGAACATCTTTTCATGTGCCTCTTGGCCGTCTGTATGTCTTCTTTGGAGAAATATCTATTTAGATTTTCTGCCCATATTTTGATTGGATTGTTACATATTGTTTTATACAGTTTTTTTCTTTTTTTTTTTTACTACTGCTACTTCAGGTAGCAGAAGAAAGAAGAAGAAATATGCATTTATATTGTCTTTTATAATTAACAATTACTTTACTGGTGCTCCTTTTTTTCTTTAATGGATTTGAGATACTCCCTGGAATCTCTTGGGGTCAGTCTTTTTAATCTAAAGGATCTATCTCTTGTAAGGTGGATCAACAACAATTTCTCTCAGTTTTTGCTTATTTGGAATGTCTTAATTCTCCTTCATTTTTGAAAGATGGTTTTACTAGATATAGCATTCTTGGTTAACAGTTTTCTCTTTGAGCTCTTTGAATATGTTATCCCACTGCCTTCTGGCCTCCATTGTTTGTGCTGAGAAGTCAACTGTTAGTCTTATTGAGATTTCCTTTTTTTTTTCTTGTCTCTTTCAGGATTTTCTCTGTGTCTTTGGCTTTCAGTATTTTTACTATGATGTATCTAGTGAATCTATTGAGTTTATCCTGCTTAGGGTTTGTTGAGCTTCCTAAATGTGCAGATTAATGTTTTTCACTGCATTTGGAAATATTTTAGTTGTTATTTCTTGGAATATTTTTTTCTGCTTATTGCTCTCTTCTTTTGATACTCCTATCATGCATATTAGTATCTTTAATAGTATTTCATATTTTTCTGAGGTTGTGTTTTTCTTCATTCTTTTTTCTCTCTGTTCTTCAGATTGCATTATTTTTATCCATCTGTCTTCAAGTTTGCTAATTCTTCTGCCAATTCACACATACTGTTGAGTTCCACTAGGGAATTTTTTATTTCAGGTGTTATACTTTTCAACTCTAGAATATCCATTTGGTCCTTTTTAATAATTTCTGTCTCTTTATTGATACTCTTGATTTGATATAACATTGTCATCATACCTTGCTTTGCTTCTTTAATTATGGTTTCCTTCAGGTCTGTGAACATACTTATAATGGTTACTTTGAGGTCTTTGTTAAATCAGACACTTGATGCTCTCACTGAAAGTTCCTGTGCCTTCTTTTTATTCAGTGTCTGGGTCATACTTTCTTGTTTCTTCACATGTCTTCTAATTTTTGTTGGAAACTGGTCATATTAGATAATATAGTAACTCTGGGTACTGGTCCCCCTGCCCCCATCCCCAATTAGGCTTCCTATTGTTGTTGACTTGTTTGCATGTATAGTGACTGGTTGGATAATTTTAGGATAGTCTGCTCCTCTGCCCCTGCAGTGTGAAACCTCTAATGATCCGTCTCAGGAATGCAGTGTCAGGTGTGCCCAGTCACCCTGAGGTAACAGTGGTGTGGGCTGACCTCTCTTTCCCTGACCACATCCAGCTGTCAAGTTCCACGTATTGCTGACTGCTTTCCTGTTTTCAACAATACCTAGGGGCATAAGTTGCCATGTGAGAATAATTAAAGTGAATTCAGGCTCCTTCAAAGGAATAGTTCTTGAAGTCAGTGTTTAAAGTTTGTTCTGACACCAGGAGGGCTTTTCCCAGCTGTCTCTTACCCATATATGTCTGGCAAACTTGTTGTCCCACAGTTTAGCCTATATTGCCAGTGAATCTACCAACCTCCTTTACCAGCTGCCTCTCACAACTGTTTTGAGTGTGCCCTAGGGCTTGAACTCCACACTGTTGCAGATGTAGCAGGGGGTGGCCAGTAACCCCATGTCTCTCTTAATATGGAACCCCTACCCCACATGCCAGGGCAAGGGCATTTGGGCCCCCAGTGTTCTTGGTGATAGCACACCCAAGATAGACAGAGAGTCCATCGCAGCATGGGGGCTGGGTGGGAGAAGGGACTCCCACTTTTCAATTGCACTTGCCTGGGACTCAGCCTCAGAAACAGGTGTCTAGAGTTAGGATGAGAAATGCTGATGCCCTATCTCTCCCAGGAAAATAGCTTTCTGATGGGTCTAGCAGAAGAGGGAACCCTGTGTTTTTGACTATACCCACCTGGGGTGGGGTTTCCTCCTTGGGAGTGGGAAAGATCAGGTCTTGGCTCAAATACCTAGATCCTCACTATTACTGAGTTTTAGTAGATTTTCTTGAATAAATTTTTTTTTCATTTGCTATGTGCCCTTAGGACCATTTCCAGAGACTGTAAATGGTTGGGATTTTAAAAAATAGTTTTCACCAGTTTTGCTGGCAAGCAGTCTATAGAGCTCTTTGTGCTGCCATGCCAGCTCCAATCAAAATTTTTTATGGTTCTACTTTATCTCCTTTGCTGGCTTATTAGCTATAATTCCCTTTTTTTGCTATTTTGGTGGTTGATTTGGGATTTATAGTATATACCATCAGCTTATCAAGTTCAACCCCTCAAATGTGTGTACAACTTCTCGTATCATGTGAGAATCTTACGACAGTGCACGTACATCTCTCTCCGCTTGCCTTTTTGGCTGTTGTTTTCATGCAATCTACTTTTACATGTACTGTAAACCCCACAAACGTTGGTTAGTTAACTTAGTTTAGTTAGTTACCTTAGTTTAAACAATCATCTTTTTAAGAGATTTAAATAATAAGACAGAAAGTTACTCATTTGCTCATATAGCAGTGGTTTTCAGTGCTATTCATTTCTCCGTATAGAGCCAGATTTCTGTGTGCTATGGTTTTCCTTCTGCCTGAGGGACTTTTAAAACATTCCTTGCAGTGATGGTCTGCTGACGATGAATTATTGTACCTTTCGTGTGTCCTTATCTGGCACATTTGAGTGTTGGCTGGTGGATCCTGTGATGAAGAAATTTCATCACAAGCTTTATTATCCTCCCTTTAGTCCCTATTTGCTGCCCCCCAGAGCCCCTCCCCATACAGGGGAGCTTGCCCCTTAGGTAACCTGTCTGTACTGCTTTTGCCCTCCCTCCCTCCCTCCCTCTTGCTTCCCTTCCTTCTGTCCGTGCTTCCATCTTCCTCTGTTCCGTGCAATTCCTTTCCTTTTCGGAGGATGAGAAGAAGAGAAGGAGGAGGCCTGAGATGGCTAATCTGCTGTATTTGTGGGAAGCGCTTCTCCCCATCCTGGTGCAGCAATGCTTCACAGCAGTGGGGGGAGGGGTGGGCAGTCAGCTCACCAAACAGCGATGTGTGGAGGAAAGAACACAATCCAAAATTTCTTGCCAAGCGAGCCCCTGGACTGTGGTGTTTGAATTTCCTTCCACTCCAGGGTTACAGCCTCCTTCTGTCTCCTCTCAAGGTTCCTGCAGTTTTTAAATCAGGAGTTCAAAGTCTTATGATCTCCTTTTGTTTCTAGTGTCGGACTTGAGTAGAGAGGGTGGACTACCAGTTTCACTGGTTCCCTGTCTTATCCAATGCTAATAGTTTTTCACATTATCTCAGATTTCCTATTTAGGCAATCTAATCCTGAATAAATATTATAATTTTGTTTCTTTATTTCTAGTTGTTTATTTTTCATAAATATTGTACTGGGGTAGGAAGTCTAGAAGAACAATGTGGAATCACATTAATGAATCCTTTTACTGTGCTGGCTTGGTGGGAATGTTTGTAGTGTTTCAGTCAGTGTTAGAGTATGATATTTACTGTTGCTTTCTGATAGCAAGGTAACTTGATGTTTCCAGTTTAGTAAGCCCTCAGAAAATTAGGCATCAGTGTAGAATTTTATTAGATGTCTTTTAGGCGTCCATAAAGGTGATTGCTTGTTTTGTTTGTTTGTTTTTTGTTTTTAGGGTGATACAACATTATATTTTTTGCTTGTTTTTTTTCTCCTAACATTTTTATTGTAGTAAATTATTGTTACATTAGTATTTTTCTTAACAATGAACCACTCTTGCAGTGCCAGAACTAATAAGCAATAACACTATAGTATTTCTATACAATGCAATTATTCAGTTTTCTTAAGGATTTTTACATCTGTATACATAGGAACATAGGTTTGTAGCTTTTTGTGTGGGTTACGTGTCTGGCTCAGGGGTGAGAGCAGGTCTCAGACTTGCGATGTAGCTTTGTGAGAGCAGTAACTGCTTAGAACAATTCAGCCCCTTTTTGTCTCAACCTCCCACGTAAACTAGCGTCACAGCCTGCATCTTGATGGCAGGCAAACCATACCATTTATTTATTTGTATGAATAAATGTCTGCTTTGACTAGTTACAGATTTTTTTTTTTTTTTTAGATACCAGCATGTGGAAAAAAAAAATTCAGGTATATAGAAAGGTCTGCAATGAAATCTAAAAGTTCCATGCTCTAGGAGCAACCAGTTTTTTTAGTTCCTACTGGATTTATTTAACTCACAGTATCAGTTGATACTTGCTATGAAAGGGGAAACATTTAGCCCACTGACGATACTTCACACTTCCCTTTCTCTTTTTTCCTCATTCAGAGTTTTGTTTTGTTATAATATATTTATATTGTCAGGGTTTATAATCTTCACATTCTTTTCTGTAACTTATTGTTTTATGTTTTATGTGCTTGACTAATAAATGGATTCCAGCAGTTTAAACCTTGTAAAAATAGCACTAATGGGTTTTTAAATAAGTAACCATTATTCACTGCAGACCACCTAGTGGATTAGACTTGGAGGGGGAACTGAAATAAATCTGCTGCTAACCCCATGCTGCACGCTGAGGGGATTCCCAGGTGTCAAAATCTATGGAGCCTTTAAAAAATCATCTACTCTATTCCCTTCTACTTTATACACATGTGCCATTTTTTTCCCTTCTCTTTTTATTTTATTTAGTCTTCTTTTTAATATGTTCCTTTTTCATTTCTCTGAAGTACTTCTTCAAGTAATTTTTCCATATCCAGTATGTGGATGGTAAAATATTTAGAGTATTTACATGTCTGAAAATGTCTTTATTTTGTACTTATGCTCAATTGACAGTTTGGCTGGGTATAGAATTCTAGGTGCAATATAATTTTCCCTGGAATTTTGGAGGAGTTGCTTCATTATCTTCTGGCATCTCCTGATTCTAGTAAGAAATCTTCTGTCAGTCTGATTCTTGTTATTTTAAAGGTATCTTTTCTGAAAGTGTCTAAGGTTTTTCTCTTTATGTTTTGAGTTTTGAAATTTCATGATGCTGGGTCAAGATGTCATTGTTTCTTCATTCATCCTCTGTTTCTGTATGGAATGTTTAGCTTTGTATTCTTAGCTTTAATTGTAATCTTTTGTGCTTCCAGTAGTCTGATTTTACAGTTTTCATATAAGACTTGAAAACGATATGCCTACACAGTGCTAGAGCTGAAGGTGGAGGTAGGACAGATGATACGACTGTGGCTCGTGGGGTTGAAGGTCAAGGCAGGGCAGATGATGAGATTGGCTGGTGGACAGGTTCCTGTAGGTTTTAGGAGTCATGTCTTTCTTTAAAAAGTAGTCCTCAAAAAAAAAAAAAAAAAGTAGTGTTCAACTTTGGTTGCATGTTAGAATTGCCTGGGGGGCTTTAGGAGTCCTGATGCCTGGGTCCTGCCTTAAGATGTTCTCATGTAATCGGTCTGGGGTGCAGCCGTGGCATGGGGGTTGTAAAAGCTTCCCAAGAGATACTGAGGCACATCCAGGGTTGAGAACCACTCCTTTAAAATCCTCAGGAATGGTATAGCTTCACCTCTGTAGTGGGCTTGGTCCTGGGGCAATCTTGTACTTCCCGACACAGCTGAAGGTTTGTGGTCCCTCTGGAATACCCCTCAGATGAGATCCAGGGGGATGTTAGCTTGGGTGCAAGATCCTGTTCAGACCCAGAGGGTGACTTGTCAAAACGCAGGCTCACAGATGCTCAGATCCTTCCAGGTGGGTGGGTGGGTGGGTCATTAGGGTTGTGGTATAGGACTGGAGCATTTGGGGTGGCTCTTGGAGGAGAGGTGTGAGTGGGAGAGACAGTTCTGCTCTTACTAGATGCCTTTTGTCCTCCAAGTCAATTTCTCATCTTCCTGCTTTCTCTCTGCTCTTTTCTGCCAGTGTTGGGTGGTCAGGGGACTTGGTGGGTTTCACTTGCTGATTCTTGCTTGTGCTCCTCTCGAGCTCATGTGGTTCTCACCCGAGTTCTGATTTACTCAAAGTTCACACCACCCCCTTTGTTGACGGCATAGCTGGAATCGGAGCTCTCTGGGGCCCGCCCTCAAATGGATTTAAGCATCTCTGAACACTGGCTCTCAAGGAAGATGGTGCGCTGCTCCACAAGGGGCTTAAATGCATCTTCCACCAAGGGCAGCCAGGGCAGATGCACTTCGCTTTGCCTTTTGCAGCTTCCTGCCAGTATTTTGTTTTTGTTTTTTTTAGGAGGGGGGCAAGTAGAAGGTGAATGTTGGTGAAATGAGTTAAGAAATAGTTGGGCTTGAGAATGAACCAGAAACTTCTCTCCCAGAAAGTGTTCCCCTGCCCTGCCTCGCGTTCCTCACAAATAGCAACCTGTGCACTCTACGTAGGAAAGCAGAAAATTGTATAAAATATTTTAGGAAAAAAATTCAATTCAGAAATAGTTTAAAAATCTTGGTCCTTTGAAAAAAGAAAGCTTTTCTCCTACTACTTTAGAAGATTCATATGGAAAGACCATGTTCTTTGACATTGCACAGTGACCCCACGCAGAGGTCCTCGTGGTGGGTGAAAGCAACACGTGGTCCTACCTCCTGGTGCAGCATCTGAGGTGCCGAGGACAGACGGCGGGGCAGGTGCCCGAGCAAGGGCGCCCTGGAGCCAGGCTGCAGGGTTGGGTCCACTGCACTCACCCCATGCCTCTGTTTCCTTCTTTGTCAACAGGCCATAGGAGTAGGTGCCCATGTGTGTGTTGGGAGGACATAAGACAAGCTGATGTGTGCAGGGTTCCAGAAGAGGCTGCAACGTGGCCGGCCCTGAGAAGTCTTAGCAGCTGTTCTGTTATTGTCTTCCTCCACCTTCTCCTCATCATCTTGTGCATATTTTTAGTATTTTCCCCAAAATTATTTCTTGTTTTCATTATCTTTAGTTTGTTTAAAATAGAAGATCTTTTATAAAACAGTTATTGTGGAACATCTATTTCAACTTGCTTCTGAAATGTGTGTAAACAAATTATGGTTTTGAGATGACTATAAACAACCTTTCAAAATATTCTTTAATTAAGATGTTTTGCATCTTTCATAGTTGAATGAAAGTGAATTAAAGGCATTTTGATGACTGTTGTGATTGCTTGTCTAACCGCCACTTTAAAAGCAAGTTTTATCTTTCATAAAATACTTCTTATAGAGTAATATAGCTTGAGCCATGTCACATTTATATGTATTCTATCAACAACAAGAAAGCAAATTGTGATATTGTAAAGAAATGATTCTGCTGTCTCTTTGAAGTTGGATAAGGCGAGCCAATTCGTGGGACTCCTGTGAATAATAAATTAATAAAACAGAGTTAATTTGGATTATGTCAGAAAGGACATACTTTCCTATAACTATATTTTCTTAAATAGGAAATGTTATATTGACTATTGGATAACATAGATCTAAAGTGTCTATTTTCAGGAGCGTAGGGTATTTAAATTGGGTTAAGATTCATTTGCTATTATTTCATATCATAATAGAGCAAAACATTTCTTAATAATGTGGTCACTTGCTAAAATTGAAATAAAACACAATCCCACCCTCTTCTCTCCAAGAGTAAGGAATGTTAATATCTCACCGAGGCGGGAGTTTGTCCTGCTGTGTCCATGACAACCGACTCCCCTCACAAAGGGACAGGCCTCCCCAAACATCAGACCCTGGCACAAACATTTGACTTTTCAAGGCAATAATATTAAAGCAAATTCCTTATCTTTGCCAAACACAAGATTCATCGTGAGAAACGTTCAGCTTCCTTAGTAGATGCATTTTCCTTCATTATCCAAATTCTTGGGTTCGATTTTTCCCCTTCTAAAACCCAACGCTCATAAAACCACTTTTTAAACAGAACTCCTGCTAATTTCAACGTGATTTGCGGAAAGTCTCTTCCTGTTTTTCATTTTGATTCCATGAGCTCTTTCTCTGGGTCTGCCTTGCTTTGCGGTGATGATGGAGATGTAGCTACAGCTGCTAGTCCATCCCCAGGGGTCGGGAGCCGGGCCCGTCTCCCCTTGCACGTGTTTCCTTCTCTGGCTGGTTGTACCTGTGATTCTTTGACATCTGTGACTGTCCTGCTAACTGGTTTGGGTTGGCCAAGCTCGAGGATTAATGCTGGAAATGAAGGTGCTACCTCACTGAAAACAGCCGAAGGCACTGCTCTGGGTCACACCCTCTGACACTACACGCGAGGGCCAAGGTCCTTACTTCTGGTTGCAGTGTGGTTTGCTCCAGAGCGTGGCCGAGTAGCAGGAGGGACCCGCCGTCTCCCCCTGCTCCCCTTACAGCAGAAACCTGGGGAGCGCCTTGGACGAGGCCTGGGGCAGACACGTAGCTGCCGTCCCCTGGGACCGACATCTTTCAGGCTGTCTCAGCTTTGAGTGAGAGGGATTTATTGTGTTAACTCTGCACGCACCTGTTCTGTTTCATGCGACTTTCCTCGGTGGCACCATATCTAAGTGTCTCTGCAACATGATTCAGGTGCCAGAACCTCTCTTCTAGGGAAGGTGGGAATTGTGCCCCTCGAAGGCCCCTTGGCTTCCTCTTCGGGGCTAAGTGCCTCTTCTAGCCTGCCCTGCCCTCAGCACCCACACCGGGCCTGCCGCGTGTTAATTTCTGCACTCTGTTCCTTGTTCGGAAACCTTTCCTGGCTGCCCTCCCTGTGAAAGCTGCCAGTGCTCCCCACGCTGCTCACCGCCCAGTGCGTCACTCAGAGCCCCATTCTCTCAGTGTGAACTCACGCCATCTCTCTGGTCCCCTCTGCCGTGGTCTCTTCTCTCCATAAGCCTCCCTAGTGCTTCCCACCCTTGGTTTGGCATTTAACATAGGTTGTCAGTGACCTCTCCTTCCAACTCAGTTGTAGTCTCTTTGAAGGCAAGGATTTTAAAATATTTATTAAAATGTAATGTCCATACAGAAAAGTACACTCGTCATTGTACAGTTCGGTTAATTTTCACAAACTGAATACACCGTGCAGTCAGCACCCTGATGAAGAGCTGACATCACTGGCCCCTTCCATCTGATCACACATGTGTCCCAACTGCCAGGTAACTGTATCGTGACTTTTATCAGCAGAGACTTTTCTTAGGGTTCCTGCCAGTTCTGCTCAAGTCCTTCCATTCAGGGACATTGTAATTTTGTTTTTTAAAAATATTCCCCGGGGCTTGGCTTAGTGCTGTGCTGGATAAATGTTTGCCTACTTTATTTTCCTCGCGTGAGCACATCCTGCTTTAACACTGGTGCTGGATGGGCTGTCATCTCTTATCATTATACTTTCTGCATCAGTTTCTGTTAAAGCGGCCTGAGTTTTCACTTAGCGGTGCAGAAAGTTCCTAGCTTTCCTACCGTGTACATCACACTAAATTTTATGAAAAAGAATCCATTGAAAATCGAATTCTAAAAGAGCTTTTCCTTTCCTTTTTTAAACAGTTGGATATTCTAAAAATCAAGCAGTAGCACAGAGCTCAGGGTCTTACCTTTGCTTTTTGGATTCGGTAAGTAACCCTTTGTTTTATTTAAAATGTGTGACTATATGTCGGTTGAATAATTAATTAAGAGATATTACATTGTAGTGTGTTCTTGAAAAACCATTGCTCGAATATGTTTCAGTCAGACTTGAAGGCTGGTACGTT
Organism: Hippopotamus amphibius kiboko; assembly: GCF_030028045.1. Classification (NCBI taxonomy): domain Eukaryota; kingdom Metazoa; phylum Chordata; class Mammalia; order Artiodactyla; family Hippopotamidae; genus Hippopotamus; species Hippopotamus amphibius. The sequence goes on along the minus strand of NC_080202.1, from coordinate 46,630,671 downwards.
GTTGCTGTTTAATTGCTGTAGCACCTAATCAGCAAATTGATTTTTGATACATAGGGTTACATATGAACACAGAGTTGCACAGCAGAGAAACATATGAACAAAGTGAAGATAAGCTAGAAAGATGTTGACAAATACCATACTTAAAATGTTAATAGCCTTAAATAGCAATAATTCATGCAGGTTCACAAGAAAACACAAAGAAAAATGAGTAGTAGATAGATAGAAAAGGGCAGGAGTGGAGACTCTCAAAGGTAGACATGCAAACAGCGACCCTTAAGAAATTGTTACATTGTTTGTGATCAAACACAAATTAAATTAAGTGAGATACTGCTTTTGAAAATCAAATTGTTATAACAAAGTTCTCCAAAAATGTAGATACTCAGTGTTTGGAAATGCCATGTGAACTGGTAGCGTTGACAGCATAATTTTACATTTTATATTAAGAACTTTAAAAATGCCTGTGCCCTTGACCCTGCATTTTACTTCTAGGTATCCTTGAAATTCTGGAAAAGATTTATGTCCAAGGAAGCTTTAGTGTTATTTATCATGATGGAAAATTAGTTAATGGAAACAAGTTAATATTGGATAGTAGAGTAATGGTGAAGTGAATTGTGGTCAATTTGTGTGAGAGAATTATTGTAATTTTTAAAAAGTATTTTAAAATATATATGATTGATTGATTGATTTTGGCTGTACCAGGTCTTCGCTGTAGCGCGCAGGATCTTCATTGCGGCACACAGGACCTTTAGTTGCCACATGTGGGATCTTTTTTAGTTGCAGCATGTGGATTCTTAGTTGAGGCATGCGAACCCTTAGTTATGACATGCATGCGGGATCTAGTTCCCTGACCAGGGATCGAACCCTGGGCTCCCTGCATTTGGAGTGCAGAGTCTTACCCACTGGACCATCAGGGAAGTCCATACTGTAACGTTCATAAAGAATTTTTAATAACATGACAGGTGATTATGATGGGTGAAAAAAGAACATGTAATTTTACGTGTAGTATATACTCAACTATAGATTTTCTTTTTAGTGACTTTAAGGTACTCTAAGAACATTTGTTTGTATGCAGTCTTCCCTTGGGCTCCTCCAGGTCTGGGGGTGCAGGGCTCCTCAAGGGCTGGGCTGCACTCCTTTTGTCTAACCACTGCCTTTTGAGCTCCTTTTCCTCTATGTTTCTTTGTTTTGTTTCTTTGATTTTCGATCTTTGTGGTTTTGTTTCTTCTGCTGTGTCCGGGCTCACCCTAGTGCTTGACCTCTGATCTTAAATTGAACCCCGAGCTCCTTACTTGCAGCCCTTCCCCTTCTCTGAAGTGTGATGTATGGCAGTTGTTTTCTTCTCGTGAGCCCTGTGGGGTGTCCTGTAAGTTCTGAGCAGAAATCTTAGTTATTATGGTTGTTTTCCAGTTTCTGTGGTGATTTCTTTTCCTCTTTGTGAATTTAGGTCCCAGGGTCTCAGGGGCACAGAACTGGATGAACCCTGACCCTGGGTTCAGGACGCATCCTCATTGCTGGTCCATGCATCTGTCTCATTGTTTGTTTCTGTGTCCGTGACTGTGCCTGTATGTTTATTTTGATAATGCTAGCATCCGTGAGCCTGCCATCCGAGACGAGCGCTAGCTCCCTGCTCTGACCTCATTACACTGCCTTCTGCTCCTGGTGACCACACAACACCCTGTCCCCGCCCCCTGCTGAAGTTTTTAGTATCTATACAGATCTGAAAAAATCAATTAGTTTTTAGTTGTATTTAACTTTATAAAAAGAGTAGCAGGCTGTATATAATATTTTGGAACTTTTTAAACTTATATTGTTAAGGTCCATCCATATTGTCGCATGTCCTTACCGTTCATTTCATTTTTTAAAATTGAGGTAAAATTTATATATAGTGAAGTGCAAGATTTTAGTGTGAAAATTGTGTACAAAGCGAGCAATGTGAAGGTTTTGACACCTGTATACATGCTGGTAACTAACAGCCCAGTCTGGGCAGAGGACGTTTCCATCATCCAGCGCTGCTTCCAGACAGCGTGAGTGAAGCCACATGGTGTGAGTGCCTGCATTTAGCTTCCTCGCCACGTCGTGGTCACCGGTGACTGTGAGTGATGGTGGGTCACTCTGTGTTGTAATCTTGGTCTTGGTGTGAAGGTACCACAGTCAGTTTCTGTGCTACTGTTGGTTGACATTGGAGCAGTTGCCAGTTTGGGTTATTTTAATAAAAGCGCCATAAACATCCTGATGTAAGTCCTTCCGTGGGTGTGTGTTTCCCTTTCACTTGGGAAGATTTGAGGAATCACAGGTGATTCCCGCTGGGTGCACTGGGGCCCCTCTGTGTTGCGCCACCTTCTCCTGACACGGATAGTCAGCCTTGGTTTCAGCCACTGTAGCAGAGGTGAAGTGCATCTCATTTGTTTTCACTGCGTGCCCTGGTAGCTAGTGATGTTGGGCACCTTCTCATTGGTTTATGGGTCGTTCATAAATCCTTTTTTGCGAGATGTCCAGATCTTTGCCTATTTTTAAAAAAACAGGTTGTTTGTCTTGTGTGTTGTGATGTTTGCTTTGTATTCTGGATACAAGTCCTTTGTCAGATACGTGTTTTCTGAGTATTTTCTCCCTGTCTGTGGCTTGCCTTTTCATATTTTAATGGTGTCTTTTGATGAGCAGAAGTTTTAAATCTTGATGAAGTTCGAATTATTGATTTTTCCCTTTTATAGTTAATTTTTTTTTTCTGAGACGTCTCTGCTTGCCCTAAAGAAGTTATTCTCTTGTTTTCTTACTTTTATATTTAGACCCATTATCCACCTTGTGTTCATTTCTGTGTCTCATCTGGTAGGAAGCAGGGGTTAATTTTTTCATATGGCTATTAAGCTGCACCAGTGTTGAAGAGACTTTCTTTTCTCAGTTGAATTGCCCCAGTGCTTTGTTAAGAATCAATTGGCCATGTCAGTGTAGGTTTATTTCCAGACTTTCTGTTCTGTTCTGTTTCTCTATTGTCTGCAGCTCATTCATTCGTCTGCTGTACAACATTCCACTGGGCAAACACACTGCGTGTATTCACCCGTGCTCCTACTGATGGGCACCCCGGCCATTTCCACGCTCTTGCCCTTGTGAATCGCTGCTGTGGACGTTCTTGCATGCACCCCGTGTTGCACACGTACGAGAGTCCCTCTTGGGTTCATGCCCAGAAGTGAATGCCCGGACCTCAGGGGATGAGCAGGGACAGCTCGCCGACAGGTGGCTGATACTAGTGCTCATCTCGTTCACATTTCACCCAAGGGCCCCAGAACCCACGTTGTCTTTACCTGGGAGTCTCCCATCTCCTCTGGAACATTCTGCATTCCCTCCCCAACTTTCTTCATCTTGATATGTCCGAAGATTCCCAGGCACTTTTGCAGGATGCCCTTGAAACTGAGTAACAGTCTCTGTCCAGAGATCTCAGAAGGGGCGCTGCCTTCTTCTCAGTGTGCCCTTGGGTGCCTATGATTTTGGCTTGCCCTGACCCTGATGATGTCTTCTGGTCACATGATGAAGGAGGCATCCCCCTGTGTGGGATGGCCTTCACGGGGGGCTCCCTTAGAGACCTCTCCTTTGGCCTGGGCTTCCTTGGGCAGGGGATATGAGGGTGGTGGCAGGGTCTTTGGGGAACGTGCTTTGGCCCCTTGAGTGTGTGCTTGTGCGGAGAAGACGGTTGTGGTCTCCAGTGAAGGCCAGGTGGTGACAGTGTGACTGCTGTATTCTGTCTCAGCATGGGAGTGATACCAGTGCAGCATAACCACAGACTGTGTGTCAGAATGGACCCTTTCTACATGAAGAATGGGTTCACAAGGCCCCTTTGCTGGAGCATCGAGGTTGCATTTTGACTTGTTAGCTACCAGGGTTGCATCTGGTGACCGTGTTTGGATTCAGAACATGTTTCATTAGGAGTGATAACATCAGGGGAGACAAGCTCCCATGCCGCTTCTGGGGCTGGAGTTCATTCATTCAGCAAATGGGTACCTGGATGTGTTAGGTGCAGCAGCGTGTGCAAGGGATGCAGCAGCGAACAGGCAGATGGACACAGCAAAAGCCAAAGCTCAGGAGACGTCAGGCCCTGTGCCTCTGCCGCTTCCCCAGCCTCCCCAGACAGCGGCTGCTTCACCTCCCACAGCCATGCCCCCTGGGCCCTGCCCTTTCTCTCTCTCATGCACCTGCCTGACCCACCCCACCATCGCCTCCGGCTTCTCAGTGCTGCTCTTACCCCTCTGTACAGTGGTGGGACCTGCCTGTGCCTGGGATGTCCCACCCCCAGCACTTCTGGTCTGCACACGGCATTTATCACCTTTAATACCGCGTCCTTTGTTCTCGTCATTGCCTTCCCTGATAGAACACCAGCTCCGCACAGGAGGGAACAGGCCCTGTTTTTTCACTGATGTTTCTGAAGCTCCTGGAACTTGGCAAATAGTAGGTATTAATAGATATTTGTTAAATGAATGAGTGGAGTTCGGGTTTGTGTGTTCCATTTAAGTAAAGTTAGATTGAATTAGATACTTCTGTATACTTATCTTGGAACCCAGCTGTCCTGTTGGCTGTCATTTCCGTGGAGAGCAATGTTCTGAGTTTCTGAGTCTGTTTACAGATGGACTTTCAGAGCTCATCGCTGTAGTGCAGCCCTTCAGAGAATGTGCTCTTAGTAGCTGTCCCGCAGGCTGCTGCCTGGGGGCCAGTAGTGCCTTTCCAGAGAGTGGGAAGGGCCTCCCGGGCGACCTCGGTGTCACTCCTCGTCCCGTATGTGTCCGAGGATCTTTGTTTTGGAGAGAAAGCGAGTCACAAAAGGTCTGGGTTATCTCAGAAGATGTCTGTTGGTGGTGTTTCGGGGGAGCAAGAGGTCAATGCCCACCCCCTTGTGGGAAGTCGAAGTCCTCAGGGGCAGTGCCTCCAAACCCAGAAGGCAAAGCACAAAGCTCAGGGCCACAGGGATTCTCCCCAGAAGGAGCCCATGCCGAGCAGGCCTGGTACCTCCTGCGAAGGCCCGCGGGCTCTGGCCTGTGGCCTTCAGACAGGGGCTGTGTGATCTGGGCGCCATCATTAGGAAATAAATTCCTACTTAGAAGGGGGTGGTCTGTGGCCGCTCTTAAAAATGTGTTTTGCATTTGCTTAGGTCGTCTTTGGTTTCTTTCATCAGCATTTTGTGGTTTTCAGGATATAGATCACGTACATATTTTGTTAAGTTTGCACCAACATTGCATTTTCTTTGCAGCAGTTATTCATGGACATAGTATCTCTAACTTCTTTGTTTGTTGTTAGTATATAGAAATGTGATTATTTTATGTGTTGATCTTGCAGAACTCACTGGTTCTAGGTTTCTCGAGTAGATTCCTGAGGATTTTCTAGGTGGACAATCACGTCATCTGCAAATGGGAGCAGTTTTATCTCTTCCTCTCTGATCTGGAGGCCTTTTATTTGCCTTCCTTGCCTTATGGCTCTGGCCGGAGTTTCCGTGCGTGTGGAGCCGACATCCTCGCCTTCTCCTGAACTGGGAGGAAGCACCAGCCTCTCATGTTGTATGTCATCCTGTGTTCCTTATTTGCTGAGAATTTTTATCATGTGGACAGGTGTTGGATTTTGTTGCATGCTTTTTCTGTGTCATTGGAAATTATTGGTTTTTAAAATATATTTGTGACTGAAGATTTATAAAATTTTTTCCATCTTCTTGGAATTTGGGAATTTTTAATGTGTGTCAGGAGTCATTTCTGGAATGTGGTGAGCTCTTTCAAAGTGCAGACTCAAGGTTTTTTCAAATGAGATGAATTTTTCTATATTGGCTCTTAATTTCTTCTTGTTTTCTCCTTTCAGGTTCTCGTGTTTGAGTGTTGGGTCTTACAGTTTGCTCATTTCCCTTTTGACTTCTGTTTCTCTGCATTCTACAGTTCGACCTTCCAGTTCATTTACTCAGTTGTGAGCTGTGACCAACCCTTTCATCTTCACTGTTGCTGTTAGAAGTTAGATGTTATGCTTTCCATTCCTCGGTGTTCTAGGGCACCTTTGAGAGCTTCTATTTTTTGTCCTCTCCTCCAGCAGCTCTAGAGGGCTGCCATTTTGCTCTGTGTCCTGGGTCCTCGTAGGCATATTAATGGTTGATTCTGTTTGTGTGTGGTTCTCTGCACCCTTGGAGGCCCGGCCACGCTGTCTGGGGGCCGTGGCAGCAGGTGCGCCGGGAGGTGTGGGGTCTCCACTCCTGGGACTGAGCCCTTCTATCCATGGGTGAGTGGCCTCTGCTGGGTCTGTGAGAAACCTGCTTCCAGGTGTCCTGAGTTTCTGGCCAGTTCAAAACCCAGTTCTCTCCCAGCCTCAGGGGTGAATTAATTGTCTAGCTCCCCTTTTCCCCAGTCCTTCCGACAGATCTGCCGACCTTCCTGGTGTGCGTGGGCACGCCGGCCCTCCCAGGATGCCCCCGGATCTGCAGGCTCCTGGGCATGCAGTCATCATGGGGCTGCCGGCTGCTCTCCCCTCGAGCTCCTGTGCAGTTGTGACCTTTTGCTGCCCTCGGGGCTGGCCGATGCGTTCAGTGTTGGAGGACACCAAGCACGCGGTCTCGGCCCTGTGTTTGCAGCGCTGTGGTCACCTCCCCTCTCCCTCTCTCAGCACCGCAACATCTGCTTGCCTGGCCGCACAAGGTGGCTTAGGCCATGCTGACTGTCAGAGGGCAGCACGGGCCTCCCTGACCACCTCCAGGATGGAGGCTTCCGTCAGGCTCAGCCCTGGCCGTCTGTGTTCTGGGAGTGTTATCAACACACTTAGATTCGCCAAAGTTGTCTTCGTTTCACGGTGGGGTCAGCTTCCTGGACTGTCCCCGCTTTTTCCTCCAAGCAGATGTTTATACCCAATAGGTTTAGTCATCCTGTGAAATGTGCTCCACTGAAGCCGTGGAGGCTGCGCGCTCGCCCGCCCACCCACACCTGCCCTTCATCTTGGGTCCTGGAACCGTGTTCTGCTTCAGTTCAGAGAAGCAGCACAGCGCCTCCCACAGGGTCCCTGTTTAAGTTAGAAACAGGGGTGCCCCGCTGGAAGACAGCCTGGCCATTCCTAAGCTGGCTGCAGGAAGGTTCACGTGAAGGGTGATCTCTCTAAGATACGGTGCTGTGTGCTAGCGGGGGGTCTGTTGAAGCTGCTGGGCTTTTCTCTCTTGAGTTTCCTGGCTTCCAGCTGTCGGGGCTGACGGAGGATGCGGTGCGGGGTGAATGGAGCGGGCTGCCTGCCCAGGCGCCCGGGGCGGGGGCTCCTTCTCGACACCTGGGAGAGCTGCTTGGCCGCCTGGACACGTGGGTGGAGGTCTTGCTCTAAGGAGGGACTGTCCTGTGTCCTTGGCGCTGTGCCCACCCTGCCCCTATCCCGTTCACTTTTGGGTCTAAAGGGAAACGTGGAACAGAGCAGGGACCTGGGTCAGCCCAAGTCCTCCCTATGCCGTGACTGCCAGTCTGGCTTTTTTTCTCTATGAGATCGGAGGGACCTTTAAATAACTGGTTTGCAGGTGATTGAAAAAGTGATTTCAGCCTCTTTTGCAATTAAACATTTTTTTCAAACTACTGGTAAGTAGAAACATTGACTGCTGTAGAGTATTAGTGATTTCTGTTTCTATTCCCCTCAGATTCTTCCCTGTGCATGTGGGGAGGGGGTGGACTGTTGAGACAAAGGAAGAGGACTGAGTGCCTCCCGCCACGTACCTCCTGGGAATGGAGTACGAGGCCACGCACTTTACTTTGAGGGTGTTTGAGAGCAAAGCATTTGACCACAGGGCATGGTGGTTACCCCGAGGCTACTGGATAGTGTTATTTTCTCTATATTTGGAATGGTGTACTGGCCAGTAACTTATTACATGCAGATGTTGCCAGTCGGGTGAGGAAGTTTGTTTCTCGTCTCTGTATAACATGCCATCTGATTTTTAAAAAATTTTATTGAAGTATAGTTGATTTACAGTGTTGTATTAATTTCTGCTCTATAGCAAAGTGACTCAGTTATACGTATATGTGTTCTTTTTCATTTTCTTTTCCATTACGGTTTATCGCAGGATATTGAATATAGTTCCCTGTGTCCCCCTGATTTTCATGTTTGACTTGTCAGTTTTAGCATGTGATCATTTAGAAAAGAGTATTGATATCAGCTAGAGAGACTCTGCTACAACTTTAGAAAACAGATGAGAAATGTTGTGCATTCAGGTCTGGAACAGGTGGGGGAGGCTACTTTTCCTGTCACAGGTAAACGTTGTTGCCCCCCAGGCGGAGACAAGTCGCTTGGAAGCCCCAGGAGAGGTGCAGCCGGGCCCAGAGGAGCCAGAGCGTGGGGCCCTGGGGACCCTCCTGCTCCCGTCTTCCTGCTGGCCTCGCTGTCCCTGAGTCCTCAACCCTGTCTTACAGCTGCTGGTGGGCAGGAGGTATATGTTTATAATTGAGCTGAACTTCAGTTGTTTTCAAATCAAAGGTTCTTTTGCCATGTTTTAAAGATACTTTTCATTCTGTCTTTAGCAGTGTAACATCGTAAACAGAGATTCCCCCTCCATTAAAATAAATAACTGACAGAAAATTCAAAGTTTCTACAGAGTAGAAATTCTTTTACAGACTTTATCGGCTCGTTTGTGTGTTGATGCCTCTCTGCAGTACTCGGGGTCGGCAGGTGGCATGACGCTTTTGGCTGGATTCGCTAAGAAGCTGGGATGTAGACTTCTGGTCCTGAAAGCCTGCGAGGTTTGCTGCCTGCAGGGGCCACAGTGGGAGCAGCAGTGAGGGTGGGCAGCCCCGCCTGCCTCTCCTTCTCCAAACACACCACTCACTTTCCTTTCTGCTCTACCTAGGCTTTTCTTTCCTGAGAAAAAAATGATGGGTTTGTGTTTCAGACCCAAGATCTGGAGAGTATCAGCCAGCTCAGGAGCAGGGCCGTGTGATTAGTGGTGGCTGTTCCCAAGGAGGCCCAAGCAGCGTCCCCCAAGAAGTAGATTACGCCCTTGACTTACGAGGTGGGGAAATGGGCGACCCCTCATTTGATGGCAGCTGCAAATTGGTAAAGATCGATGTGCGTAGACTCTTCTACTCCTGTTCTTTGAAAGAAGAGGTAGTTCTTGTTCTTAACACTCATGTCCAGAACGGTTTTCCTTGAACAGAGGAAAGACAGAAAAGAATTGAAGAAAGACCTGAGAAGTCTTGGCGCCAGAGCTGCTCACACTTCCTCGAGGTCAGTCACTCGGCACCCCACACGCTCTTGTTTCCGTCAGCACCGCAACCTGTTGTGCTGGGAAAGCTCTAGCTCTTGCTAAGTGCCACTAAACTTGATGTTTTGAAAGAGACGATGCCTCAGACAGTAGTGAGCTTTTGAGATACGTTTTATTTGTACAGCGTTTTCATTGGAGGGCTTAGGAAAGGAGGATGACCCAGGTATTTGTTCAGCTGCTCCCCCCCAGCGCTGGTTCCGAAACCCGCTGGCCAGGGAGAGAGCTTGCTGGAGACACAGCTTTGGGGCTCACTGCTGCAGGCTCTCAGACTCCAGGTCTCCCCCGGTACACGCAGCTTCAGTGAGCTCCAAAGTGGTTCTTTTGCAGCCAGCCTGGGCTGCATGGGCCTTGCGTGGCCTCCACCTGAGAACTTGCATTTTCCCACATTCTCATTCTCAGGTAGGTCGGTGCTGGACCGTGTTGTTGTAGGTGCTCTATCCGTGGCACTCCCCTGGTCCCAGCAGTCATCTTGTCCATCGCAGTGTCTGGCCCTTACCGCTCGTTTTGCTGTCCCTCTCTGTCTTACCAAACTGCAGGCTCTGTGAGAGCAGAGGCCTCTCTGTCTCCTGCGTGTGGTGTCCTGGGCCCTGGTGAGCACTACATGCGCGCTGCCTGACCTGCCGAGCCCACAGCCAAGGTGGGCTTGCAGAGCAGAGGTGGCAGAGTTGTAAGGGAAAATGGTGTGGATTCCACCCTGGAGAGGGCGCGGTTCCACTCTGCATCCCTGTGCTCCAGGCGGATCCTAGTCTGGCTCAGGACCAGGACCAGGACCAGGGCCAGTGCCTGGTGTGTCCTCCCTCCGCCCCACTTCCTGCCAATCTCTTGCTGGTGGGAGGGAATTCTTGTCTTTGCTCCCAATTAAAAGGAATTCCTTCCTCTACTCCCTCAGGATAGAGCAAGAAGCAGGGACGGGGCTCCAGGAAGAAAGGGGTGGAGCTGGGGCAGAGCAAGAAGCAGAGCAGGGTGTTGGCAGCACTTGGGTTCTGGGTTCAGTTGGAAGTGCTGTCAGCAGAGGAAAATGCACAACTTGAATTTGTGTTGTATATAGTAAAATTGCACGTTTGATTCTAAGTTATTTCTCTGTTCTTCTTATGCTGTAATTATAGCTGTAGAAAAATTATATATGTGTATAGATAGGGACCAGAAGGGAACTTAGGATGGTGAAAATAGCAGTTCTGAGGATGATGATATTGTGTAATGTGTAATACTAAACATTTCTGGTATTGCTGCTAGGGAGCTTGTGCAGTAAACCCAGAATTATAATATTTTCAAAAAAGCATCATGGAGTAACTCAGATTAAGTTTTTTCTAAATACTGAGTGTAATTTATTTAGAGACATTATACTTTAAAAATCAACTTGACTGGGATATTACATATAATAAAGCACACCTATTTAAGTGTACATTCAATGAGTTTGACAAGCGTATACACACGTATAAAAACCATCTCAGTCAAGTTTAGAATGTTTCCATTGCCCCCAAAAGTTTCCACGAGCCTCTCTACAGTCATTCCCCTACTCCTTGAAGCAACTACACGTGTGATTTCTTTAGGTTAGTAATCTAATTATCTGTTCTTTCAATAGATTAGACTTTCGCCCCTATTCTAGAGCTTCATATAAATGGAATCATACAGTATGAATTCTTGTGGTTGGCTTTTTTTGCTCAGCATGTGTTTTTGAGATTTGTCTGTATTATTGCTTTTACCAAAAATTCAGTCTTTTTATTGCTGAGTAATGTGTTCCAATGCATGGATAAACCACAGATTGTTTATCTATACAGTCATCCATTGATGGACATTTGGATTGCTTTCCAGTATTTGGCTATTATGAGTAAAGATGCTGTGAAAATTTGTGTACAAGTCTTATCACAGACATATGTGTTCTTTTCTCATGGGTAAATATGTAGAGATAGAACTGCTGGGTGATATGATACATGTACATTTAAGTTTGTGAAAAACTTCAGAACTATCTTGCAAAGAGACTGAGCCATGTTACACTGCCCCCAGCCATTTACGAGAGTCCCAATAGTTTCGTATTCTTACAACACTTGGAATTGTCTGTTTTTTAAATTTGAGCCTTTGTAGTGTGCATGTAGTTCCATCTCATTGTTTTAGCTTGCATTTTGCTGATGACTAAATATGTCAAACATTTATTTGGGTGCTTAGGGATCATGCATATATCTTCCCATGTGAAGTGTCAGCTCAAATCTTTTGACTATTTTTTAAATTAAGTTGTTTGTCTTAGTATTGAGTTTTAAGATTTAAAAAATAAATTCTGTATGTAAGTTCTTTCTCCCAGTTTACAGTTTGCCTGTTTATTTTCTTAATTTCCTAAAAATGCCTTTTGATGAACCAAGGTTGTTAATTGTTATAAAGTCCATTTTATTAGTTTTTCCTTTTAAGAATTATGCTTTCTGTGTCCCATCTAAAAACCTAAGAAATTCTTTTTCTACCCCAAGATTTCCTTCTCTATTTTTCCTCCTAGAAGTTTTATAGTTTTATCTTATGCATTTAAATCTGTTAGCCTATTAAGTTACTTTGAGGGTATGATGTAAAGTAGGGATTGAGGATCATTTTCTCCCCTATGATAACTGGCTGTTTCAGCATTACTTTCCTTTCCCTATTGAATTACCTTGGCACCTTTGTTGAAAATAAAATGACTGAAAGAAGCGCATAGATCCATTTCATTTCTGGACTCTCTGTTCCATTCCATTGTTCTAGTATGTGTTTTTATACCAAATCCATACTGTCTTGATTACTGTTGCAGCTGTAGTGATAAAGCTATAATGTCGTTTTATTGAAAAACTCAGATATTGTTAAGTCCACCTTTTCAAAATTGTTTCACATCTGTTTAAGTCTTTTGGATTTCTGCAAAATTTTAGAATCAGCTTGTCAAGCCTGCTTGGATTTTTATTGGAATTGCATTGAATTTAGCATTCTGTTTGAGAATGTTAATATTGAATCTTCTAATCCATAAACATGGTATATCTCTCGATTTATTTGGGCCTTCTTAAGTTTCTCTCAGAAATGTTTTGTAGTTTTCAGTATACAGGTCTTACACAAAGTTAACAAAATACTTCCCAAGCATTTTATGGGTTTTGGTGCTATTGAAAATGTTATTAACAATTCATCTCCCAGTTTTATAGTTTTATGGCTATGAATATACTAAATTGTGGTATTAGTTCTAGCTGGTTTTGTTTTGTCTTGTTTTTATTTTTTGGGGGTAAGAAATTCACTATGAAGTGACCATGGCACCCGTGAGTAAAGACTCTGCCTTTTTCTCTCTGGTCTGTGTGCCTTTATTTCTTGTTCTTGGCCCATTTTCCTGGCTGAGACCACCACCCCACCCCACTCGCCCCCCACGCAGCATCGAATAGAAGTGGTTCTGGCGACAGTCCTTGTCATGTTCAGATTTTTTTATTGGTTTCATCATTTGCATTGTGGGAAAAAACGCATACAGAGAGGAGCATAAAACGCAAATGTGCAGCTCAGTAAATTATCATAAAGCAAATATTTCTGTAACGAACATAGAAAATAACCACCTCAGAAGTCCCTTTCTTGCCCCTTCACAGTTACCTTCCTTGGCCTCTCCAAAGCTAAGTATTATCCTGCCTGTTTTGGAACATTTTATAAATGGAATCATATATAATCTTTCGTGTCTGGCTTCTCCCACCCTGTGGCTTGTCTTTTCACTCTCTGAACGCTCTCTATTGGCGAATAGAACTCTTAATTTTGAGGAGTTCAATTTAGTAATCTTTTCCATTATGGTTAGTGCTTTTTGTCTTCTTCATGAGATATTTTCTCCTACTTTAAGGCCCTGAAGGTATTCTTTTATGTTCCAGATGCTTTTTATTTTTTAAATTTCCTTTCCTTTCTTTTTTTTTTTTAAAGAACTTTTATTGAGATACAATTACTTTACTTTTCTATTTTGATGTAAACCCCACTTGGAATTGATTATGCTTATTTCTGTTTATGTTTAACATACATAGTGAACACAGCACGGATCATAAGTGCTCTGTCCTTTGGGTTTTGAGGAAGTGAACACTCCAGTGCAGCCATCCGCTCGGCCCAGGAATGCAGCGTGGCTGGTGTCACACATGTCCTCCCTGTCCCTGTCAGTAATTCCCCTCCTCTTCTCCACACGGTGGCTGGAATGTTCATTATGTGCTCTGTGCCTGCCTTATCTCACCGCACATGACGTTTTGGAGATTATTGTGTGGAACAGAAGTCGCTCCTTTTCATTGCTGTTTATCATTCCACGGTATGAACATGCCCAGTTTATCCGTTCTGCTGTTTGGACACCTGACTGTTTGAGTAATGCTGCCAAGAAATCCTCATGCACATCTCTGGGCACACATGTAGATGCACACATAGGGGTGGCACTGGGACGTCTTCGTGTGGCTGTGTTCAGTTTCGGGGGATGCTGCCAGGTTCCCGCAGGGAACTTGCAGCTTGCACTCCCTGCAGTGTACAGGCATCCTGGCCCATCTGTGTCCTTCCTCACAGCTCTGCGAGCATGAATGTGCGTGTGACCTACTTTCGGCCTCCGTGTTCTGTCCAGTTGGGTTATTGGTCTGTCCTTTTGTCTGCCGACACCACAGTGCAGCTTTATAGAACACACTGTAATTTAATGCTATACGTTTTCTTGTTCATCTGCCTAATGTTTTGGGCTATTTTTGAAAAATATTTTTGCATTTTTATATACATGTCAGAGTAATTTTGTTAATTTTCACAAAATCCCCTCTGAGGATTTTGACTGGAATTATATCGAATCTGTAGATCAATTAGGTGAGAACTAACTTCTTTACAATATTGAGTCTTCCCAACAATGAATATATGTTCGTTGATTCATTTAGGTCTTTAATATATCTCAATAGCCATGAGTAGTTTTCATAGCAGAGGGTTTACAGTCCTTTGTTAAACTAATTCCTTGGTATTTGATTTTTTAAAAAACATTTTTATCAGCTCTGTTGAGATTTAATTCACATAAAATTCACCGATTTAAAGTGTACAGTCTAATGGTTTTCAGTATATTCATAACGTTGTGCAACCATCACCATACTCTAATTTTAGACCTTTCCCATCACCACAAAATTAAACCCTGTACCTATTAGTAATCTCCCCTCATTCCCTTAACTCCTAGCCGTGGGCAACCACTAACCCCCTTTCTGTCTCTATGGATTTGCCTGTTCTGAACATTTCATATAAATGGAATCTACACTATATGGTCTCTGTGACTGGCTTCTTTCACTTAGCATGGTGTTTTCAAGGTTTATCATGTTGTAGGCTGTGCCGGTACTTCATTTCTCTTTATCATTGCATAATGGTCCATTGTATGAATATACATTTTGTTCGTCTATTTACTAGTCGTTGAACGTTTGGGTTTCTTCCACTTTTTGACTGCTATAAATAATGCTGCTATAAACATTCCTGTATCAGTTTTTGTGTGGATAGATGTTTTCACTTCTTCCTAGGTATGTACCTAGGAGTGGAATTGCTGGGTCATATGGTAACTCTATGTTTAACATTTTGAGGAACCGCCAAAATGTTTTCCAAAGTAACTGTACCATTTTACATTCTCACCAACAATATATGAGAATTATTTGATCTTTTCTGATACTATTGTAAGAAGCATCATTTTTAAAAATTTTGTACATATAAATTATTTGTTGATCTTGTATCCAGAAACCTTATTAAATTCATTTTTAATTCTAATATTTCTCTGTTGATTATTTCGGGTTGTTTATGTAAGCAATCATTGTTCCTCTTTCTAGTAAGCCTCATATCTCTTATTTCTTTTTTTTGACACAAGTCGCAAATGAACTGTTAAACAGAAATCATGATAATGGGCATTCTTGTCTCCTTTGCAATCGCAAAGAGAGCTGAAACCTTTCACTGTTAAGTATAATATGTTGTTTACTGTAGATTCTTTTGTATATAGCCTTAATAAGTTCCCTTCCAAAAGCTGAAGAAATATAGGATGCCCTGAGACAGGGAAGGGGTACTGGGATTGGGTGGGAATGCTTTAGAAAAGTGTCATTTCTGTTCCCCCCGCTGTGAGCTCCATCCCGCTGCAGCCATCATCCCTCTGCAGTCATCACTCATAGGACTTCCATTCAGGATCTCTCCTTCAGCTGAATGCCAGCAACACTCATCTCTGCAATAGACTAAAAGATCTTCAATGTCAGGAAGGCTGTTGTGTCTTCAGGGTGGCACTGATTAGTGCTGGTATAGAATTTGCAAATATTTTCTCCCAGTCTATGGTGGTCTTTTTACTTTCTTGATAAATTTATACCTAAATTAAAACACAGAATTTTTAACTTTTGAAGAAGCCCTATTTGTCAAATTTTTCTTTTCATAATTTGTGATTTTGTTGTCATATCTAAGAATTCTTTGCTTAATTCAAAGTAACCAATGTTTGCTCCTACTTTTTTTTTTCCTAAAATTTTTTAATTTTAGCTGTTAAATTTAGGTCTTTGATCTCTTCTGAGTTAATTTTTGTGTGTAGTGAGGGTCTGCATTTACCTTTTCCCTGTGTTGATCCACTTGTCCTAGCAGTTTGTTGAAAAGACTATCCCTTTCCCATTTAACTGCTTTGAATCAACTGTAGCTGCAAAGGTTATTTCTCTACTCTTAATTATGTTCTACTGATATCTGTATTTATCTTTAGGCCACCACTGTAGCTTTCCAGTAGTGAGTTTTGAAGTCAGAAAGTGTAAGTCCTCCATCTGTATTTCTTTCTTTTTCAACATTGTTTTAGCCATTCTGGTTCTTTTGTATTTCCAAATGAATTTTAGGATCAGTTTGTCATTTCTACAAAGAAGCAAGTTGAGATTTAGATTTCAGTTGTATCGACTCTGTAGGTCAATTTGGGGAGAATTGCCTTGCTGAAGAATTGAGTCTTTCAATTCATGAACATGGGATGTCTATCTGTTTACTTAGGGCTTTAACTTCTTTCAGCAATGTTTTATAATTTTCACCATACAAGTCTTGCACTTCCTTTGTTAAATTTATACCTCAATATTTTGTTCTTTTGATGCTATTGTGAGTGTATTATTTTCTTAATTATTTCAGATTGTTCAGTGCCAGTATATAGAAATACTACTGATTGTTGTATCTTGATCATGTGACCTTGCTGAAATTAATTCTAGTAGTTTTTTGGTGGATTCCTTAGGGCTTTCTGAATATAAAATCATGTTGTCTACAAACGGAAGCAGTTTCTCCCTTTCCAATCTGGATGCCTTTTATTTCCCTTTCTTGCGTGATTGCACTGACCAGAACCACAGTGCTCTACAGAAGTCACAAGAGCAGATATCTTCCCTGTTTCCAACCTTAAGGAAAGCATTCCATCACTTGCCATTAAGATGTAACTATAAGGGTTTTGTAGATGCTTTTTATTGGGTTGGGGAAGTTCCTTTCTGTTCCTACTCTGTTGAGAATTTTTATCATGAATGACCATTAGATTTTGTGAAATGCATTTTCTGCACTTACTGAGATCATCACATAGCAATTGTTCTTTTTTCTTTCAGTGTGATCTATGACAATAATTGGCTTTCAGATGGTAAAGCAACCTTGCATTTCTGGGATAAATCACACCTGGTTATAGTATATAATCCTTTTTATATGTTGCTGGATTTTGTTTGCTGATATTTTGTCAAGGACTTTTTCATCTATATCCATGTGGGATATTGTTCTGTAGTTTTTTGTTGTTGTTGTTGTTGTTTTTTGTGATGTCATTTTCTGGCTTTAGTATCGGGTAATATGAGCCTCAAAGAATGAGTTGGGAAGTGTTCCTGCCTCTTCCTTTATCTGGGAGACTTTTTAAAGGCGAGATGTTCTTTATTCTTTGAATGTTTGGTATAATTCACCATCTGAGCTTGGACTTTTTTGTTTGGAGATTTTAAATTACTAGTTCTTTTTTTTTTTTTTTTTTTGGCTTTTTATAGATCAATTCAGATTTTATATTTCTTCAGTCAATTTTAGTAATTCATGTCTTTCTAGGAGTTTGTTCATTTCATCTAAATTTTCTAAATTATTGACATGCAGTTACTTATAGTACTCTCTTATAGTCCTTTTAACTTTTATGAAGTCAGAACCGCTGTCTCCTTTTTCACTCCTGAATTTAGTTATTTGTGTCTTCTCTTTTTCTTGGTCTGTCTGGCTCAGGAGTCCACAGATGACAGCTCACAGGCCAAACCCACTGGCAACCTGTTTTTGTATAGCCTCTGAGCTTAAAAATGGTCTTTTTATTTTTAAAGTGTTATAAAAACAAAGAATATTGACAGAAACCATATGTGGCAGCAGAAGCTAAAATATTTACTATCTGGCCCTTTATAGAAAAAGTTTGTTCCTCTCCAGTCCAGCTAAAGATTTGTTAAATTTCTTGGTGTGTTTTTTTTTTTTTTTTTTTTGGTGGTTGGTTCCTAAGATCTTTCTATAAAATTTTCTCCAAGGATTGCTATAGCTATTTTGTGTCATGTCATGTTTTCATTTTTATTTACCTCAGGGTATTTTCTAATTTCCCTTGTGATTTCTTCTTTAACCCATTGGCTGTTTAGAAGTACATTGTTTATATCCATATATTGGTGGTAGATTTCCCCAAATCCTCCTATTTTTGAATTCTAACAATTTTGTTGTGGTCAGAGAACACACTTGACCTGCTTTTAGATCTTTAACATTTTCTGATCCCTGTTCTGTGGTCTAGCGTACAGGCGGTTGTTGTTGGGCGGGTGTCCATGAGTAGATGTCAGCAGGCTGATGTTGTTGGGCGGGTGTCCACAGGGAGAAGTCAGCAGGCTGGTGTTGTGGGAAGGTGTCCATAGGTAGATGTCAGCAGGCTGATGTTGTTGGGCAGGTGTCCACAAGGAGAAGTCAGCAGGTTGGTGTTGTGGGAAGGTGTCCATAGATAGATGTCAGCAGGCTGATGTTGTTGGGCGGGTGTCTATAGGTAGATGTCAGCAGGCTGATGTTGTTGGGCGGGTGTCCATGAGTAGATGTCAGCAGGCTGATGTTGTTGGGCGGGTGTCCACAGGGAGAAGTCAGCAGGTTGGTGTTGTGGGAAGGTGTCCATAGGTAGATGTCAGCAGGCTGGTATCGTTGGTCATCAGTGCTCATATCATCCACAGCTGCAGTGTTTTGTCAAGTTATTCTAGCCATTCATGAAGGTGGGGTATTGAAGTCTCAACTCTTATTGTTGAATCGTCTGTTTCTGTCTTCAGTTCTGTTCATTTTTGTTTCTGTTTTTTCACTGCTGTTAGGTACATGTATATTTATAATTGTTATATCTTTCTAATAGATTGATCATTCTGTCAATGTTTAATGTCCCTCTTTGTTTCTACTAATGTTCTTTGTTTTAAAGTCTTTTTTGCCTTGTATTAATATAACTACTTCATCTCTCTTATGGTTATAGTTTGCTTGGTGTATCTTTTTCCATCCTTTTACTTTCAATGTACTTGTGTCTGTCAACCTGAATTTTGTCTCTTGTAAATAGCATATAGGTAGAACTTGTTTTGTTTTCACTTTTTTTTTAATTGCAGTTTGACAGCTTTTATCTTTGATTAGAATTTTGAATTTATTCACATATTTAGGTTTTTTACAATTGGATATATGCCTACCATTTTGCTATTTATTTTCTATAACTCATATTATTTTTATTCCTCTGTTCTTTGTTTAATGCGTCCCTTTTTTAAAAAAAAATTAGATATTTTCTAGTGTACTGTCTATAATAAATTACTGATTTTTAACTCTGCTCGAATTATTTTCTTAGTGGTTGCTTTGGGAAGTCTTTTGTGTGTTTTTACTTATATGCCCAGTTATCTTTGTGTACTGGTCATTGTATTTGAATACTTGTCTGTGGAGTTAATTTGAGGCCTTGAATGAAAGTTCTTTCCCTCAGAGATTTCCTTTGCTTCTACCAGGTGCCTGGGAGAACCATCATCCTGGGACCTTGTTATCCAGTTTCGAGGCTCCCAGGCCCTGTTAGGCTTCCTATCTCATACACCTCTTACCTCCGGGAGGTAACCCGCCATGGCTGGAGCTAGGAAATGTCGTGGGTTGAAAAGCAGTCCCACCCCCATCCCCCCAGTCTTGAGCAGACACTTGGCTCTGATTTCTATTCCCTGCAGCCTCACAGGGTTACCAGAACCATTGGTCGGAATTTCAGCTATTTCTTGTAGATCAGCAAGGACTTGAGGGCAGAAGTGGCTTGTTTCCTCTCTCGGCTAATGCTTCTCAGAGACTTGGGCCCAGTAGTTCCCCACTATCTTGTTAACTCTCTGTTCAAGATTCTTTCAGTATCTTTTACAACTTGCTTAGTTGAGCAGAGCAGGATTGTTTGTTTGCCATTAGCCTGTCATTTCTGCAAGTGGATTTGGAGGCATTTTGACCTGGGTGTGGGTCCTGCCCTGCTACGTACAAGCTAAGTAGCAAATCATGGGCAGACAGACAACTTCTCTCGAGCTTACTTGCTTCCCCTCAGTATCTCAGAGTTTGGGAAAAGATAGGTAGGTCACATATGTGAGTCCCTTGACACTATGCTTTGGAAATAGGCTCTCAGCATGTGGGTTGGGTTTGCTCTGTTCTCTTCCCTGTCTTTCAGGGTCCTCTGTTTGGAGTGTGGATCCTGAGGTTGAAGTGTGACCAGGGAATTTCTATCTGTGTTTTCAAATCTTATTTGTCCAAAAGTCAAGCATAAGGAGACTTAACAAAACCCAAAAAATCAACTTTGCTTTCTTCCACAGAAGATCTCCTTGGCTGTAGACTGTTATCTCCTTCATTTGCAAGTGGTCCATCCTGCCCCTCACCCATCTGGGGCGTTGGTCACCCCTGGGAGTCCACAGCCTTGCTCCCTCCGGACTACCCTCCACTCAGAAGCTACTGCACTCAAAGATGCAGGTTTCTTTTAATTCTGAAGTTCTTTGGCTAGATTAGTTTTTCTGTACCAGATATTTTTATGGTCAGAGAGGAAACAGTATTTCATCTTGAATTGGTATTATTTTTATAATACGTTAAAATTCTTTTTCCTTGGCTGCCAAGAACATTTCTTACCTGGTTATCATTGTGGAATCTTGCACACCTTAGACAAACAAATACAGAGGTTTTGAACCCTCCCTCCTGTAGTAGGAAAAGTTCATCTCCAAATACACCTTGGGATCAGGACATGCAGACTCTGGGCTTTTGTAGTTCATGCTTAATGACCCTTTGTATCCATCCTTCAGGCCCCCTCCTGTTTGCATTTCAGATACCAGCTGACTTTTATTAAAACCAACTCCTGGTAGTGGGTACCGGCTGTGAGCACAGTGACCTTGACCAGGGCAGGTCCCTCCCTGGGACGGGCGCTGATAGGCACAACCTCTGATGAAAGGCGGTGGGATCACGGCCCGCAAGCAGAGACACATCTGGGCTTGTTATTAAAATATCACGTCACTTTTCATGTATAATAAAGATCTTTTCATGCTTCCATCTTTCAGCAAGTTTTTCCTCTTTCAAAATGGGCTCAGGAGAACAAGGAGCTTATCTATAATCTGCAGAGTCACTGTGCAGCTGATACAGTCTGTTACCCTGTTACGCTGTCACTTTTTGGCTTGAATGTTTGCTCAGTGTGTTCGTCCTTGACTTTCTCAGCTGATGGTCAGGGGTGTGCTAAATGTCTCCCGTATTCTCGTCATACTTGCAGATGGTCGCTTTGTATTCAGACACCCAGCAGCAGAGGTGATTCTGATAAAAGAGGTGATGAAAGACTATATTAGAATGTTCTTGAGAGTTAAGACATTCTGGGCAATTTTACATTTTGTGTAGATCCTTGAACTGTAAAACTGGCCCCTCCGTTGATCCTGTGTTCAGATTTTAACCCTGACACGTAATTGCTATGAGATCTTGGATGAGTTCTGTAGCAATTCCAAACCTTGGTTTCCTTGGCTACAAAATGGGGATAATATTAGCTGCTCTGTCTCCAGCTATTGAAGATTGTGATAAAGATTAAAAAAAAAAACTGTAGTGAGTGTTTTGTAAATGGGGAGGTGAACTGAAAATACAGTTCGGCCCTGAGCAGACGCTTCATTTGTTCTACAGATATTTTTGAGGTCCAGCCAAATACAAGAGCTGAGCTGGTCTGCACACGATGCCCCGTCCCAATGGATGTCTTGGTGCCATTGAGTCACTGTGGGAACAGAGGCCAGAAGGCTTGTGGCGTGGTTCCCGGGGCGCTCGCCTGGGTTTGGAGGAAGTGGGGCTTGCGTGTGTGGTGGGGCCGCTGCACAGGGTCCCAGAGGAGGTCACGCTGCGGGCAGAGACTAACCCTAACCCTGACCCCGACCGTGGCTTCCTCTTCCCTCCCCACTTTCTCTTTGAAATACCGGCTGGGTACTGTGCTTCCCACACGTAACCAGGAGTCGGGACTGGTTTAGGAAACCCTCAGAAATTTGTAGGATTCTGCATGAGGCGACCAGACACAGTGGCCCTTTGCAAGAATGTGATCAGTAGACCTTCCCTTTCAGGGACATTTCCCTGCTTTTGTCTCTGCCCTGCTGCCTTGCTATACCCTTTGTGGGAGAGAAATAGGCTAAACTCTAGTATAACTTCTTTTTTATCCTCCTCACATCACCCACCACTCTCTGCTTCAGTTTTCCTTGTTTTCCTTTTTAAGAGTCCCAACTGTGGTTGGCCACTCACATGCCTGCAAGCGTGGTCCTGACAGGAGCCGGGGAAGGAGTCAGGCCTGGGATGGCCAACTTCTCCGCTTCTGTTCTGACAGCCTCCTCCCTGCATTTCTGTTCCTGACTTCGCACCTGCTTCCTGCCTGCTGCGGGCGCTGCGGTGCCTGGAGGGGCCCCTGCCCTGTCCCCCTCCTTCTCCCCACCTCGTCCTCCTCCCCCTTCTCCTCCTGCCCCTCCTTCTTCTCCTCCCCCCTCCCCCCCCCCTTCCTTCTCCTCTTTCAGCACCTCCCTCCCCACCTCCTCACATTAGCCACAGGCTTCCTCTTAGCTTACTTCATCCACAGCTCATTTGATTAGCACAATGCTTATCAGGCCATTTTGCAGAAATGAGAGATATAAATACAGGTCTTTTAGTTTATCGTATTGCTCAGTTTAAAGATGTATATCCTGCCAATGACACAGTGGGCGTATTTGTGCCTTTAAATAAAACACTGAAATCTTTTCAATTTTTTTAATCAATTTAAAGCACTTTTTAAAGTGTGATGTAGAACATACCTATAGAAAAAAACACAAAACATACATGTACACTTTAAAGATTAATTAGGAAGTAAATACATGTGTCACTTCCACTTAGTCAGGCAGTAACTGCATTGCTAATACCTTAGAGGTACACCCTGACCCCCTCCCCGCAAAGTCACCACTGTTCTGACTTTGGGATTATAATTTTCTTGTTTTTCTTTATGGCAGTTCGCATTATGTATATACTTCTTAAATAATCAGGTTAATTTTCCTTGGTTTTGAATTTTAAGCAAATGGAGTGATACTCTGTATATCCTTTTGTTTGCCTCTTTTACTCAGCATTGTGTCTGAAATTCACTGATGCTATGTATAGCTATGGTTTAATTTCACACCTGAGTGGTATTTGACTGCAGAAATGTGCACAGTTGTTACCCATGCTGCTATCTGTGAACATCGGGCTGTTGCCCGATTTGAATGACGCTGCAGTGAACGTTCCGTACATCTCTTCTGGTACATACGTGTGAAGACTTCTTCTGCGCACGTGGCAGAGTTGCTGGACCTTGGGGATCCGAGTCTCCACCTTGCTGGACGTGCCCCGCTGTCTTCCCGGGTCCAACTGGCAGGGTCATGGGCCCCTGGGCAGCACCTGAACCGCCTGCTCTGGTCTCTTGCCTGCTTTGCTGTCAGGCTGTCCGTCTTCTTGCTTGTGTGTCAGAGTTGCTTCCTGGGAGTTTAAAGTGTGTTCTCTCCTGCAGGACGACGCGATGATGCCTCAGAGGGTGAGGCTGCAGCACGAGGCCGCTGTGCGACACCCGACGAGTGTGAGTACGGACGTCTCTGCTGTGCCGTCCCGTCTTTTGGTAGAACTGCCGTTACAGCTTTTCGGATTAAGATTCTTCCTTAGGGTAGGAAGAGTCGGCTTGTAGTCAGACTGCCCCCTCGGAGAATGATGTGTGCCTGCTGTGTCTGCACACTCACGGGTGTTTTCCTTCGGAGGAAAATGGGCTTCTTGTTTTGAGTAGCACTGGTTACTTTCAGATGGGTCCAAGGGATTTTTTGGTGTGGCTTAGTCTGGTTTTATCAGCATTGCAAAAGCCACCTATCTTGGACATGCAAACACAGGTTGAGAGCTGTGGGGTGTATCAGTTTAAAAAAAAAATTCTTATTATCTGCATAACCTCAGACTACACTCCCATCTTTAGACTGGCTTCCCCTTTGGCCCCTGTGAGCCAGGCTCTCCAGGACCCATCCCCTTGGCACTTGCTGGGTGAGGGCTCATTTCCCCTACCCCCACAGGAGCCCCGTGTCAGGGAGCGCCTCCCACCCACCTGGACTGGAGGGGCATCTCGGGCCCATGGATTGCTCGCCCCCGTGTGACTCAGGGCTCAGGGTCGGGGGTGGCCCAGGCGGTCAATCCCCAGAACTGGTGTCTGACCACAGAGCCCACTGCTCACATATCGATGCTGAAGTTTTAGTGAAAACATCTTTGAATTACTGTGATAATCACTGATTTTGAAAGTGGCAAAGAGAAAGGTTTGGAACTGTCTTAAGCTACATGGTGTCTGACTGCCTGGGAACAGCCCCTGGGTTTTGCTCACGTCTGCCACGGCGCCGTGTCCACCCATGTGCACACACTAAAGCGTCTCCAGGCCACGTGCGCACAAGCCCCTGGGACCTGATCCTGGTGTTGGTGGGGCCTGAGACTCTGCATTTCTCATGGGCTCCTGGGCGCTGTGTTTGGGGCCTGACTGTGTGGCCATTGGGCTTTCACAAAGGAAAGAGCCCGTTCCTGGCACAGGGCTCGGGGCTCAGAGAGTGGACCCCGTGAAACATGTCCTGAGTTAAGACAAAGGCTCAAAAATACACATCCTTCAGATACAGTTTCTCAAGGAGTTTGAAGGATGTTTGTTCATCCAAGATGAATTCTTTCTCTTTCAGTAGCCCCTATTTTGGAGCTCTGAATTTAGCCCACTGACTTTCTGCTTCTCGTGCTGTTTCCAGCTGGCCAGCCGCTGCACACCTGACGGTGTTGGGACTTGGCTGTCATGTAAACATACCTACACACGCTGCCTCAGGGCTTTTGTTGTCTTTTCGTGGAATAGGTGATGTTTTACAGCCTTGAGTTTGACGTTGAGGATTCTTATTCCCAGAATTGTAACTGCACTTATATTGCTTAAATTTAAACATTGTTAATGTTAACATGTTCTTGAAATATGCCTGTTTAAGAAGATAAAAATGACCTTCGGCTGCTTCTTGAGAGGCTACTCCACTGCTCCTCAGGCTGGAAGCTTCCGGAAGACTGGATGTGAGGGAGGTTCAGAAGTGCCCAGCCACTTCTTTATTGAGAAGTGGCCCCGCAGTCGAGGTAGCGTCATGGGGGCCAGTGCACGTCCTGGGGTCTGATGGCAGGGGGCTGGTGTCAGCGACTCACCTGGGCTGCTGGAATCCTCGGGCCGGTCCCCTATGGCCCAGAGTCTGTTCTTTGACCAGAAGGTCAAGAGTGGTGGTAATTAGACCAGCCTTCGGGGAGGGGCCCACAGCCTCTTCTCTGGCCCAACAAGCCAGCACTGCCCACCCCAGCAGCCACCCCGCTGCCCCCATGTCCATCCGTAGTGTCTCCCAGGTCTGCTCCTCCCAGCAAACTCTCCTGTGCACTGACCAGGGCTTGCGGGTTCGTGTGTGTCCTTGCCCTGGCCACCTCCCCCCTTCCCACGGGTGGATACTTGAGGCTTCTGGGGGCCTGGCGCTGCCCGCATGGGGCTGGGCTGCAGCATCGGTCCCTTTTTGGGTTGTGCCAGCACCCCACGCTAGCCTGCTGTGAACCTGCACTGTCGGTGGGTCCTGGGGGACCCTCAGCTGCAGCATCGGTCCCTTTTTGGGTTGTGCCAGCACCCCACGCTAGCCTGCTGTGAACCTGCACTGTCGGTGGGTCCTGGGGGACCCCCTGTGAGGCCCTGGGTGCAGCTGAGGGAGAGGTCGGAGCCGTGGGTGGGTGACCCAGGCGCTCCACCCTGGTCTCCATGGCCATGGGGCCACTCAACCTCATGCCTTGGTGGTCTGACAGTACCCAGCTCCTGGTGGGCAGTGTGGCCATGCAGTGGCCCGGCCATGCCACCTTGAATGGCCCTCAGCTCTGTGTCACAGAGTCCTGGGGTCTGTGCTGCGACGGCCCTGCCGGGGCTGCTGCTCTCCACGTCATCGACTGCTACCAGCTTCTTCTGGGACTCTGTGGCCCGAGGGCCAGATGGCAGGCCCATTTCCTCTGGGCCCCACTCTCAACTAGGATCAAGGGTGAACAGGACCCCAAGTGGCCCAAGGAGACCTGCAAAGTCCTATGTCTCTCTTCATGGTCCCTCACCTTGGAGGGGGTATTGCAGCACCCAGACCTCTGGACCCAAAAGTCTTGCTCACCAGGTGCCACGGGGGTCCTCGACACGGTGGCCAGCAAGAGCACGTCCAGCGTGCAGGCTGCTGAGCGATGTGAAGACAGCAGAGAGGGTCCCAAGTGCTGACTCACCGAAGCAGCATGTGAGCAGGACGTCTGCTTCTGCAAGGGTGTATGGGGACCAGCACCCCCATCCTTCAAGCCTCCCAGGTGACCCAATCTCTGCCTTTTCCCCAGGATGTGATGTTGTGTTTGATTTACGCTCACAGTGGGGAGTCCCTCCGCTGACCCTTCTCTTGCACTAGCCCCGAATCACACCCCAGGGAACCTGTGTGAGGGGGCAGCCTGTGCTGAGCCTGTGCTTTCTGGTTATACATTCAGGAACCAGGAAGTGGTCACTGGTGGGACCTGTGCGCCCCAGGGCCCAGTTTATCACCTGCCCCGTGGACCCTTACTCCAACGGGAGTGACGGGTCTGGCGTCACCTGGGCCCTTGTGTGCTGCTGCCCCACAGGATCAGTGTCCGCTCCCGGCCTTAGATCCTGCATCTTGCGTGCGTCTGCCCTGGTGTCGCAGGTCCATTCTCATGGCGGGGAGGCCTCTGTTTCAGCCGGTGGGTCTGAGTCTGAGAACTGGCCCAGGTCTGGAAAGAGTCAGGGGTGATCACATAGCTGGAAATGGCACAATTTCCAAGTGTTCAGAATATATTTTACATTGAAAGAAGAATTTTGTCTGAAGAATTTTGTAACCAGTGTTGACATTGTAGAGTGAGATACTTTCAGATAAGTTGTTTCCCATCTTTTTGTTTGTTTGTTTGTTTGTGATTGGTACTTTTGGTGGTTCTCTGTAAGTTCAAAAAGACCTCGAAATCTAGGGATACATAAGGAATTTGGAAAAAATGCAGACCGTGTCCGTTTGTCTTAATTAAAACACATTGGTTTGTGCTTTTATGAAGTTCTAGGTTAGCGCTTTGCTTGCTGACCTTGTATTAAATGCACTTGATGCTCTGCTCCCAGCGCTGGAGCACCTGTGCCTCCTCCTGCGTCACAGGTCTGTGGTGAGACCCGGGATTCAGAACAGTCCTGTTGCACCAGAACAAAATCAGCTTCAGAGGGTTATTACTGTGGGGCCAGGGTGTTTTAAAAGTCATGACCTACAAAAAAATCTTGATTTGCAGTTGCTGGTTGTGGTTTTGTTGATTATATCACATAGTTTGTTTGGAAAGAATGAAATGAATAGTAAGTATATGCTTGTCCTTGGTCATTACTTCTTTAAGGCCATTTACAAGAAAGCCATTTAATTATGAGGTGGGCAGCTTCCATAAACTGCGGCTGCGTATTCTCTGCAGAACTTCTTAGATGTTGCATGTTAGGCAGCTCCCGGTGTCGCATTTCCCCACTCACTCACTGAGCATTTTGGAGCTAGGATCATCTGCTCTGGGCCAGGAGCTGGGTGGGGTCAGGGAAGCCGCTGTGTTTGGTCTGGGCCCCACCCTGCGGGGTGGTGGGGGGGTCGCCTGCACACGGGCAGAGTGGGAAGCTCTATTCTCAGGAATATGGAGGTGTTGAGGATGCAGGTGGGAAGGGGGCGGGGAGCACCTTGCAGAGGGGCAGGGCACCCCAGAGCTTTTCCAGCACACGTGGGTGGGTCCTTCCCTGTGGTCTTGGGACAGGCTCACGGCAGAACTTGCCTGCGTCCCCGGTGTGAACCTCCAGGGGGCTGGGCGGGGTCCTCGGTGACCTGGCCTTGCTCAGAGTCGGTGACAGGCTCGTGCCCACCCTGCCTGGTGGGAGCGCGGGGCAGGTGACGCCAGGCCTGTCATCTCACCTCTGCTTAGGCGCAGCCCATCCCAGCCTGTGAGTGTGGCTGCTGCGGCCTCTGCCCACTGAGCGGCGCTGAATTGGTCAGGCTGAGTGTGAGCCCTCAGAGCCGCACGCCCGCTGCAGAGGGAGCACAGCTGTTGCAAGGGGCCGGGGAGGAGCTCACGCTGGCGCCGGGTCGGGAGGTATGTGAGTCTGCTGTCAGCATCCAAAGCCCAGTGGGTGCCGCCCCACTTCCGGTTACGTCCGCGCGGCACCGCGAGCGCAGCCCGCGTGCCCAGTGGAGGCTGGGAGGAGTCGGGTGCAGACGGGGGGCCTTGCTCAGTCACTCAGGATGGAACCTGGTGGCCAGGCCCTGTGGCCCAGCTCTGCCTCACGGCGGCTCGAGAGACGGGCTGGGGAGGCCCCTGGCCTGCGGTGCCTGGGGGTGGGTTTGCAGGGGGGGCACGAGGGCCTCTGCGTTTGCGGCTGGCCCTGAGGGGTCGGGGGAGAGGCGTGCTGCAGGCCAGGCACGGGTCTCTGGGAATACTTGATATTTGGGAGGTGGGGGTGAGGCAGGAGGAGGAGAAGGTGACTGGGGGGCTGCGGGGAGGCTGCAAGGGCCCTGCTGAAGACGGACCTGGTCTAGAGTAGCGTGTTGGAGCGGGATGCCTGGCAGATGTGAGAATCGGAGGCGATGAGGGCAGCTCACGTCCTACGGTCTGGGGCAGTTTCTCAGGTTGAAAATCACGGCGACAGAGCTCCTGTTCCTCCACATCTGCCCCACGTTGATGTGACCGCCACACATGAAAAACTCACATCTGTGCATTTAGGTTTTGTGGAGCGCGGCCTCCGCACACCCCAGCCACACCTTATACCTACGGTTCCTGGCGAGTAAGCACAGGTGAGCCTCTCGGGAGCTAGGAGGGTGTTTGAATGGCCCTATTTCCTAGTGGCAATTATTGTCCAGGTAATCAGAAGTTGATCTATAAGTAATGTTTTAGAAAAGATTTCTGATGACAAGAAGTGTTTGGGAGTATGAAATAAGGAAAATAGTTAACCTAAGTATGAAAACATTGCTTCCACTCCTAAATGTATCCACTTTAAGTATTTTAAGGATTGGCTCCTTAAGGCAATTATAAGCTCTTAATGAAATCTAATTTTTACTTGTATTTTAGTAATCTTTAAACGATTCATAAATATAAATTAGGAACTAATTTCATAAGTATAGCTAATTGGTAAAATTATATGCCTTACATTTCTCTTTTTTCTCTTTTTATTTATTTATTTATTATTTTCATCTTCAGACCATGGTTCTGAAAGGCCTTGTTAGAGGAACCCCCTAGCAACACCGGGAGGAGAGTGGCTGGGGAGGGTGGGCTGCCTTTCTCTCAGAATTTGTCTTGCCAGGTCCCGGGCTCATGTCATAACTTCCCTACTTGAGTTTTTTACGCGAGCCTGTGCAAACAGTTCTCATTTCCATTAAGAACTGAGGTTAATGAAGTTTAAAAAATTCAGTTTCTCAATAAGATCTTGCCAGTGGGTGCTAATGCCAGCAGCGTCCAAGCCCCACCACCCTGGATGGCGCACCTCCCAACCCGGCCTCGCTCCTGTCCCTCCCCTGCCCTGCCGGTTTTCTCTGGTGTTTTTTCTAGGTTATCGGCTTTTGCTTTATTGCTTTCGCATATGATTGGTTTTCATCTCCCAGCTTGTGTTTTGCCTCCTGCCTCTTTCCTCCTGGTTTCCTCTTTGCTGCCTTTTGGTTCTGTTTTGTTTTATGAGTCCATCCTATCTGTACGGTTGATGTATCAGCTGGCCCTCTTTGTTTCATTATTTTTTAGTGGTTGGCCTTGGGTCTGCAGTGTGCACCTTCCCCCTCACGTGCTGCTTTAAATAAACGGCACCATCTCACGTGGAGTGTAAGAAGATTACAAAATCACGTGCTGTCACACAGTTTATGCTGTAAAGCCCGCAGTGTTTGTTTTTATTTTTACTGAAGTCAGTTGTCTTATAAAGAGGTTGCACATGGGAAAATGTCTTCTGCTTTTACACATCTGTTTACGCTCATAGCCGCTTGCTGTTCCTTGGTGTAGATCAGGTTGTATCCTTCTCCCCGGAGAGCTTCATCTTTTTTTTGTAATTTGTCTTCCTGTGATGAATAATTTTGGCTTTTGTTTTTCTGAAAAAGTCTTTCTTTTGCTTTAATTTTTGAAAACTATCGTAATTAGCTAATGAATTCTAGGTCAGTGTCATTCTTTCTTTAGAGACATCTCTCCCTTGTCTGGTTTCCATTGCTTCAGCCGAGAAGCCTGCTGTTTTCCTTATGTCCAGTTCTCTGTGTGTAATGGGTGTTTTTCTCTGACTCCTTTTAAGATTTTCTGTTTAATACTGGTTTTCAGCAATTTGATTATGATGTACAAGCATGAATTTTTTGGTTTTTTTTTTTAAAGGTTGACTCTGTTGGGGCTCTATTGAAGTTCTGGGATCTGTGGTTTTATGGCCTACATCAAATTTGAAAAAATTTGACCATTGTTTCCTCAAGTATTTCTTCAGTCTCCTACACTTTGGGTTCATTCAGCCTGTGTGCCCTTTGGTTCATTCAGCCTGTGTCTGTTGAGCGCCGACT
Organism: Hippopotamus amphibius kiboko; assembly: GCF_030028045.1. Taxonomy (NCBI): domain Eukaryota; kingdom Metazoa; phylum Chordata; class Mammalia; order Artiodactyla; family Hippopotamidae; genus Hippopotamus; species Hippopotamus amphibius. The sequence goes on along the minus strand of NC_080202.1, from coordinate 46,600,461 downwards.
TTGTATAAGGCACTGTGCTGGCCCGATGTCCACAGCAGTCTGGCATGGAGGCTGGGTGGGCAGCACAGGAGAGGAGCTCGGCGTCCCACTGCAGGTGCCTCTTTTTATGGTTTGCCTTTGTCTGCCCTGTGGTCCAGGCCAGCAATCTTTTAAAATATGTCAAGGTAAAAAAAAAAAATCCTCACTTTCATTCTTTGCAGAACAACACTCACAGTGATTAAAGCCTCAAAGAACAGCCAGCCCCCGAAGCTCCAGCTTCATTTCAGGTCCACCTAATCCTCCTTCTCCATGCGAGACCCCACCCAGCGTGGCTCAGCCTTCATCAGAGGCGGAGAGTGGAAGAGGAGGTCTGGGGAGAGGGCTCAGGCACTCACCGTGGAAATAGCATAAGTCAGCTCATGTCCCAGAAAGACCACGTCTGCCGTCCCTCAAGGTCTGGCTGGAAGCATGGCTCTCAGCGTGGGCTGGACTGGGCTGAGCTCGGTGGGTCTGCCACCGCCAGCAGCTGTTCATGACTTAGCAGTCATGGGGCCAGGGCCTGGGTGTTTGTATAGCAGTTAAGCCTTTTCATCTTCATGTTTGGGAATACTTTTGAAACAGGATTTCTACCTCACAGCTTTGATCCACATTTTCCCTTTTTGACTCAAAAATCTTTCCTGTTCAGCAGTCAAATACAAGTCAGTGTCAGTGAGACCAGAAAACAGATGGAATAGACAGTTAAAAAAATACGCCTCAGTTGGATCAGGTGTGGGGCCTCGCACTAGGCAAGGTGCTCGTTCAAGAGCTGTTCTAATTTACAGCTGGTTTTAGTATGTGTTTTTAGGAGAAATAGATGAAAGTTTCACAAATAGAATTCAGCAATATGTAAAAAGAATACACACTTGTTGCCAGGTGTGTTTTATCCCAATCAGGAAATGGATGAAAGATACGAAAGACTCATCCAGGTCAGGCAGATGAGAAATAAGCCCCCTGGAAGGAGGTTCAGCCTTGCGAGCCATCGGGGATGCACGTTACAACCACGAGGAGGTACCACACACCTGTCGGCAAAGCCAGAATTAAACCCACGGCGAGGATGCGGGGAAACTGGTGTCACATGCTGCCGTGGGCTGGACATGGTGCAGCCACTAGGGAAAAGAACAGTGTCTTTAAAAATTAAACATGAAACTGTCATACGACCCACAGTCACACTCCTGGGTGTTTACCCCAGAGAAACGAAGACTTACATTCACACAAAAACCCCTGTGTGAGTGTTTGCAGCAAATTAATAGTCACAGCTTCAAACTGGAAACAGCACAGGTGTGCTGTAGAGGGTTGAGCTATGGAGTATTTTTCAGCCAAAAAAGGAACAAATCTCCAGGGACTCAGCAAGTGAAAAAAGCCAGTCCTGAAACACCACACACAGTGTGATTGCATGTACGCAGTGTTCTTGAAAAGACACAATTACGGCCCTGAAGGAGCAGGTTTGCAGCTGTGAGCTGGGGTGGGGTGGGGTGGGGTGGGAGGCGCAGCTATGAAGGCACCACGAGGGGCCCCTGTGGCCGTGGAAGCGCCCAGTATCCCTGAGCCCAGTGGAGGCTGCGTGGTTTTTTAAGATGTTACTGTTAAAGGAAACTGTGTAAAGGGATGGGATTTCTGTGTATTATTTCTTAATACTACATGTGAACGTGCCATTTCTCAAAAAAAAAAAAAAAGAAAAAGCTTAATTTAAAAAACCACAACAAACAAGGACCTACTGTATAGCACAGGGAACTCTACTCAGTATTCTGTAATAACTTATGTGGGAAAAGAATCTGAAAAAGAATGGATACATGTATATGTATAACTGAATCACTAAAAAACCCAAACCAGAACAAGAAACAAAAACAACCACCACCACAAAATTCAAGCAAAGCAAGCGAAAACCTTCTCAAAACTCTTCAATAGCATAACTACATTAGTGTCAATTAATCGCCACGTGTAAATGCTGTGTGTATTAGAGCAAGATTAAGAAACTCAGCTGTCATGGGCTGACTTGATGGTTTCTCCGTAAGGAGACTTAGGCAGGGATACAGGTCTGCCGACCACTCCGACCGTCCTCACCGTGTTCCTTCGTGGTCAGGGAGGTGGAGGAGGCACAGCCAGGGGGTCAGGGGTTAGTGTTGTTCCCCAAGGCCGGCCAGCCTCTCAGGACCCTCACCAAGCGGCAGGCTCTCTGCTGCCTGTGGGCACCCCAGCTGCCCTCCCCCAGCTGGAAAAGGGGAGAGAGGCCCCCTCCTGCGGCTTTGAGGGGTCCCTGCCATGGAAACCAGCCCATTCTTCACCTCTGAGCCCTGGGGCTGATGGTGTGTGAGCATCAGGACCCCTGACATCTGCGGCAGGGACCAGCCTCTCGCCAGACCTGCCTCACTGACCAAAGGGCTGGACCTTTTACCTCTGAGCCGTCTTAGAGGTGTTTAAATGCACTGCAAGCAGATACCCCAGCAGAATGTGCAGGGGGGCTTCCCCAGGTGTTGGGGCGCTGTCAGACGGGCAGGACAGGGTTGCCAGGGGGCAGTGTGCAAAGTTGGGTGTGTGGAGAGGGGATCATGTCTATGACCAGGAGGTGGCAGGGCCGGTTCCAGGACCAAGGGCAGAGGGAGGTGGTGATGCAGGGTACCGAAGCAGATTTGGAGGACAGCTAGCACGGATTCTTCCTGGGATGTGGTGTGCCTGTCTGGTAGCGTCATTGTGGGGGCTGCTGTGGCAGCCTAGACAGAGGGAGGCAGCCAGGGGAGTGAGCTCTTAGGTCTGTGACTCTTGCTTATTTAGAGGCTGGATGGAGAAAGTTATCGAGAAACAGGGCTGTTCCAGCGGCTGCAGTGGATTTCTTTTAAGTCCTATTTGTTATTGTTTCACAGATTATTGGTTGCCAAGTGAGGAGGGACCCCCCCAACTCTACTGAACGATACACGCGGTGGATCAACCAGCTGGCGCCTGACCAGCTGCTCACCCAGGTACACCCACCGTCAGGGTTGGCCACAGCCTCCCTGAGCAGAAATTTTCATGCTCTCAGCACGTGTGTCTGCCTGCCTCCTGGGTGCCAGGTGCAGTCCTGGTAGGTGCTCCCTGGAGAAGTGGGAGACAGTGTTTCAGAGGAGCCTGGCCTGGGAAGGAGCCGGAGGCAGAGGGCTGGTGTGGAGGACCTGGCTGGAGACCAGGGAGCGGGGCACGGGCAGCCCAGCCGTGCAGGCCGAGGTGGATGGAGGTGGAGGGCAGGAGGTGGGAGCCCAGGCATCAAGGAGCTGCTGCAGGGGTGGGGGTATCCAGGAAAGCCCTGCGCTTCTGGCAGGGCGGGGCCATCCCTGAGGAGGGCAGCTGGAGGGGGGCCAGGTTTGGGAGAAGGAGCTGAGGTGCGCCATCTGGGTGGAGCTGGGCAGCAGGCGTCAGGAGCCTGCGGAGCTGCAATGGGGCATGGGCTGAAATTGGACTAAAAACCACCATGAGTGGGGACGCAGCCTGGAGGAGGAGGCCGGGAAAAGGCTTGCGGCCTCAGCTGTGGGGGGTCACGACATCCATGAGACGTCAAGCAGGTCCACGACTGCGTGTTGATGAGGTGTTAAGCGAGGACAAGAACCAAACATTCCCTGTTGGTCCACCTTTGAAAACAAGCCACTGCCTCCGTGTGTCAGCAGCCACTTAAACAGAGACTTAAAACAGCCCCCAGCTCTTGGGGGTGGGCCCAGGCCTGTTCCATTTGCCTCCTGGCCCGGCTCTGGCTGCCCCGCTGATGGCAGACGCTCCAGACTCTTTGTCTTGCTGGACAAACAGCTCCCAGGACCCACCCCCAGGGCCAGAGAAATGTGCTCCTCAGGGCAGGGGCGGGAGGGGGCCCAGTCAGAGGGGGAGGAGAGGGGAGCATCCCCCCCAAAGCCAAACCAGGAGGTAGCTCTAGAAGGCCTGGAGACATTCTCCCTGCTGCCAGTGAGGGGCTAGGGCCTGTCCCACATTATGATTTCCTGTGATCCTGCTGTATAACGAAGTGCTTTTTTCTAAATTCTGAATTTTAAAAACTGAAATCTTGGTATAATGGGATGATTCATAATGATAATCAGCTTCTGAAAGTAGAGCTGCTCGTGATCGTGGCATCAGGTGTTCTAGCCACTGAACTTAAAGTGACGCAGAAGAAGCCGACTTCCCTCTCGTGGGGCTGTTTCACATACTTCTTTGTGTGGTCCAAGGTTATTTACCCTTTCCTCTTCAGTGCTGGGTCCGCCAGGTGTTTCTGTTATCAAAACTACTTTACTAGCTTTTAAGTTCTATGCCATTCATGCTGGTCCACACACAGAAAAGTGCTTTTGCATGTGGATTTACTTTCCCATTTTGAGATGACTATTCCAGCAATGGCATAATAGCTACAGGTGGTGCGCTAGTAACAGGTGAGGGCGGTGAGGGCAGCGGGAGGCTCAGTCGTTTTCCCGCTGCTCCTCCAGCTGTGAGGGCAGGAGGAGGGCTGGCGGGTGTGGCCCGTGTGGCCTCCTCAGAGCCGACAGTGTTTCTGGTGGCAGGAGCCCACAGGTTGATGTGGACAGTCACGCGGGACAGAGGCAGCTCTGTCCTGTCTGCACTGAGCGGCCCTGGTTCACCAGCAGCCGCTCTGAGCATCTGATTGTTGCAGAGCTGTTGAGAGGCTGTCCTTCCGCACTGAGGGGTGAGTGCGGTGGTAGAGCTCTGAGTCCACGGCAGCTTCAGGTCTCTGAGCAGGATGGAGTCTTCTCTCCTCCAGATTGTGAAAGTGCCTGAAGCACAAGCCTTCGACCTTAGCGTCCAGAGTTGGGAAGAGGCCTGAGGGCTCTGGGTACACACTCGCATCACCTTGCATCTCAGCTGGCGTTTGGATATGAGTCCACAAACCATTGTCCGTGTGTGGAGAATAAGCACTGGGTCTGTGACTCCTGTCGCCGTCCCTCTCCTGGTCCTTCCCTCTGTGGAGCAGGTCCAGCCTGCAGGTCACGGTTCTAGGATGTGCGCCTTTTACAGATGCTTTCCCAGGACATGCACTGGTGGTTTCTGAACAAAGAGCCACAGCTGCCTCAGTGGAAAGCTAGTAAGAGCTTTCATAGCCTAACTGGGAAATTAAAATGTCCTGTTGAGTGTGAAAGTGCTGGCCTGCAGTCAGCCTCAGGGGCCCCCTGCTTTAGCGCCCTCAGATGTACAGCCCTGCACCCGCGAGGGGGCTCTGGAAATGCTCACCTCAGTCCCAAGTGTTAGAGCGTTTAGAGGGTTGGCGAGTAAGTGTAGAGGTGGTCACGTGAGAGAAACTGCTGAGTCGGTTCTGCCGTGTGCTGGATTTTCTGGGAGAACGTGAGTCACGCAGAAACTATGTGACTGAACACTGAGGGTATAGTTTACATGCAGCACATTCTCAGCCAGAAATATGAGTTCTGAGCTGAGGGCAGACTTAACTGGTAAGTGTCATAGAAATAGTTAAGGTAGGGTCTTCCTAAGCAGTGCTTTTCTTTAGCAAGGTAGGGGAAATTAAAGTCTAAAGTTTCTCAAAATAAAGTGAAAGAAAGTTATCTCTACTTAAGCCATTTCTCAACTGTTACAGCCACAGAAGTCGCCAGCACTCTGTGGGGTCTTTGTCTGTAGTCTAAACTGAGTCACGTCTGTGAGCTGGAGAGCAGCGTGATTTGGTTTGATATTTGTGTGTCTACCTGAATGTCTGATTAGATACTCACCATGTACAAAGTTAAACCAGAGTACCTTAAAGTTATCACTCTGCTAATTCCAAATAAACCAAAAGGTGGAAGGTTGTCTGTACAAATGGCCTGGGGCCTGTGCCAGCCTGAAAACGCACCTGTTTTAGGCAGTGCCCACTTCATGCCTTCAGTGAGGGGCTATTCCCAAGGGACCTACATCTCCTGGATGGGGGTGCAGGGCAAGGGGAGGCAAGGCCAGGACCCCCATGCCTCAGAGGCTGCCCTGGGGGGTCCTGGCAGCTTGCATGGGTAGCTGGGCCCTTACCAAGGCCAGCGTGCCCGGCTCTGGCTGCTGGGAGTACGTGCTCAGGTTCACAGCAGAAGGAAGGCATCAGGTGTGGGTGCGGCGCCCCCCTCAGCCCAGCCCCACCTGGTCCTCATCCTCCACGCCTGCTCCCAGCTGCCCTTGCACCTCTCTCCAGGGTCCATGCTTCCTTGGTGTCTTAGCCTGCTCGGGCTGCCATAACAAATACAACAGACAGCTGTTCCTCACAGTCTGGAGGCTGGAAGTTCGCGATCAAGGTGCTGAGGCTCCCTCCCTGGCACGTAGACGGCTGTCTCCTCCCCGAGTCCTCACATGGCCCGTGTGCTCACTCACTCCTGGTGACTCTTGGATCAGGGCCCCACCCTTATGACTTCGTTTAACCTTAATTACCTCATTTCCAAACACAGTCTCATGGGGGGTTAGGGCTGCAGTGGACTCTGGTGGACACAGTTCAGCCCAGAGCATTTGGACGCCCTCTCTGGCTCTTCCACAGCCCCTGGTGGTCCCCCTGGTGTGTGTCCCCTGCCCCCGGGCCCATAGGACACAGTGGTAGGTGGATAGGGCTGCACCAAACAGAACCCCGCCCCCCTCCATACAGCCTCTCCTTCTTGGCCCCGTGTGTTCCACAGGGAGGGTGTCACCCAGCTTTCATTTCCCCCTGGCATCTGAGCAGCTTGGCATGAAAAAAATTTACAACCTGCCTCCCAGCACTAATGGACAAACTCCCACTTTATCCAGTATCCAAGGACTCTAGACAAGCAGAATTTCTAGATAAAGTTTACCTCTGTAAGTACAGACTCTTTACCTAAACCAATGCTCCCCAAACTTGTTTGATCGTAAAATAGCTCAAGAACCTGAAGACAATGCAGATTCCCCCTCTGTTCCCATAGAGTTCCTGATTTAGTGGTTCTGGAAATGTGGATTTTTAACAAGTGCCTGAATATTTTTGATGAAACCGTTTGAGAATGTTATTCCTGCCTCTAACCTGGAGGCCAGCCTCCTGGTTCCTACACAGAGAAACTGCTTCCCCACAGGATCGTAGAGTCATTTTACAGAGTTTACCCAATTAAAAAAAAATTTGTATTTTGAAATAATTTCAGACTCACATAAAAGTCACAAAAATAGTAAAGTTCCTGTGTGCCCTTCACCCAGCTGGCCATCTGTTAACGTCTTATACCCACAGTATGAAGTTCAAACCAGAAAGAAAGTGGTACAGCCCTGCTCGGAGTTCACACATTCTTGGTGGGGGGCGGTTTATGGAATTTCATCACGTGTCTGCTTCAGCACAACCCCTGCCAGAATCATGATACAGGACTATCCTTCACCCCAGAGAAACTGCCTCTGAGTCACACTTTCTCCTGCCCCTGCCCCTGCCAACAACTTATCTGTCCCCTTCACTAGAATTTGGACATTTGAGACAGTTATATCAATGGAACCATGCCTTTTTCATTCCACATAAAGCCTTTGAGATGCTGGTTCGTTCCTCTTGTTGCCAAGAGAGTCCAGTTGCAGGAATGTGCCTGTCATTGTGGGGCTATTGCAAGTAGGGCTGCCGTGACCCTCACAGCAGGTCTCACTTCCTGGAATGAGCACTGAGATTGGAATTGTGTGTCTGTGTTCAAGTTGAAGTCCGTTCGAGCCTCCCAGAGTAGCCCCACCGTTTCCCCTCCCGGCACTTGGTGTTGTCAGATTTTTCACGCGAGCGGTTCCGTGGTGTCTCATCACTGCTCTGCCTTGCGTTTTGGTACCTTTTTATGTGCTTATTCACCATCCATGAAGCATCTGTTCTGATCTTTTGCCCATTTTCTCATTGGATTGTTTGTTTTCTTACTGTTGAGTCTGATTTTCCTTTTGGACAGAAGTCCTTTGTTGGGTGTGTGTTTTGCAAGTGTTTTCTCCTCATCAGTGGCTTTTCTTTCATCTACTTAACAATCTTTCACAGAGCCGAAGTTTTTAATTTCAGTGAAGTCCAACTCATCTATTTTTTAAATAGATGGTGCTTTAGGTATCAGTGTCTAAGGATGCTTTATGTAACCATAGGTCACAAAGATTTTCTCCTAAAATTTTATAGTTTTACATTTCACTTTTAGAGCTGTGATTCATTTTAAGTTGATTTTTGCATAAGGAGTGAGGTTTGAATCAAGGCTCTTTTTTCTTTCTTTCTTTCGCTCTTTCTTTCTTTCTCTCTCCCTCTCTCTCTCTTTCTTACTCTAACAAATGTCCAAGTGTTTCCACACCATTTTTGTTAAGAATACTACCTTCCTTCATTGCTTTTGGCCTTTGTCAAAAATCGGTTGGCCGTGCTTGTGTGGGTGTGTTTCTGGGCCATTCTGTTGCATTGCTCTGTGTGCCGCTCCATGGCTACACTGTCCTGGTCGCTGTAGCTGTGGAGGAAGTTTGAAATCAGTTCTTGTGGTTCCTCCAACTTCATTCTTCTTTTTCAAAATTATTTTTGCTATTCTAATTCCTTTAGCAGACCCTGACTAGGTGTCCTACAGTTTAACTCAATTCTGCCTCCATCTGCCTGGAGCCAGCATCAGATCCCACAGGTTGAGGGCTCAGTACTGCAAGACTGCCCCGCTTCAGCACAGTCACAAGTCCAGGTTGTCACCTGTGCTTCCACCTGACTGGCTATAAGTCAGGTTCCCGTGACCCCCGCCTCTGTCAATTAACTTGCTCGAACTACTCACAGAACCCAGAGGAACATTCACTTATGTTTACAGTTTACTATTGCAGATGCGATGAAGCATACCAGTGAGCAGGTGCGTAGAGTGGGGTGCAGAAGCGTCCTGAGCACAGGAGCCTCTGTCCCCAAAGAACATGGAGACCCACCCACATTGCATGGATGGAGGCTGCTGGGGTGGCGTAGGGCCCTTGCGTGTGTCACCCCTGTTATCCCTGCCTGGCCACCGTGACTTTCAGGGACAACGGTCTTCTTTCATTCTGTTGCCCCACCTCAGGCAGGTTCCACTCTGGCCCAGCTCTAGCCTGGATTCCCACTGAGAAGGGGATCCTGGGGTACCCGGTGCCCAGCTCTGCGGTTGTGACACAGCACCATCCAGCATGGTGAGATTTCTCATTAAGTGGAAGAGAGTAAATTGCTAAGAATAATACAGAAAAGTCTGCTAGAACCAAAGATGTGGGCCACCAGATTAAAAGGGCCCTTGGGTATCTTGCCCAGGGGACGAGAGAAGACCCTGCCCAGTATTAGACACCCTTGGGAGGTTCAGAGAGAAGAACGGCAGGAACAAACATGGTCTTGGATTTCTCAACAACTGCAGTGGAATCTGTGAGACACCGGGACACAAGTTTCAAAATTCTCACAGAAATGGTTTTGAGTGTTGAATTCTATGCCTAACCAAATTATCAATCGTGTGAAAATATAACAAGGAGTTTTCCATATAAGGATTCAAAATCTTTGTCTCCTACAAAAGCTTTCTCGGAAATTTACTTGAAGACACTCCACAAAATTAAGAAGCAAATTGAAGAGGAGGAAGATATGAGATCTAGGAAGCAGGTCTCCAACCTGGGAGGGAGTCCAGAAGCAGCCCAGGAAGGAGTGGGGAGACAGAATAAGTGCTTTACACACAGAGAACACATGCCTTCTTTTTAAAAAAATAATGGAAACACTCAGGGAGTAAGGAAAACAACGGAGAGGACTTTGTGTACAAGAGGATGTGACGAGGTGACCACACTTCTTAACCAGCTTCTAGTGCCTGAATGAAACCTGCAACAGCAAAGGAGCAGAAAGGCGACAAGAAGGACAGAGAGATAGAAACCCAACGTCAGTTGAGACAGAGGAAGTTCTGGGCAGATAACCTCTCGAAATGAGAAGACAGAGAAATGCAGCAGTGGGAAGTACCAGACACTCATGTTTTTATCCTAATCCAGTACCTGCAATGGAAAGTCCAGTGCCCTGACTTCCCGACTGCACACTCCATCCCCTCATCCCCATCTCCCGAGGCCACCTGGCTCGCCCTGGGTGCCAAGAGGGTCACGTCCAGCCTGGCTGGAGGCCACTTGTGTGTGTGTCTGATGTTCTAGCTGTTCATGGAGGGGACAAGGAGCCCTTTACTCAGTCACCCCTCCCCTAATGAGAGCGACCCCTGACCATCTTCTCTGCATCTGCCGTTCCACAGACATTTTCTTTAAAAAGTTTTCCTTTTTCTATTTTTAAAAAAATTGAAACATTTCAGGTCTACAAAAATGCAGAGAACATGCCTCTCTCTTTGCTGCAGTGCGTGCCCTCGGGTGACCCTGTCGCTGCTGGGCCTCACGTGCAACCTGGCCCCCTGGTCCCTTCCTGGGAAGTGTGCCCCGGATCCCCCCCTCAGATTCTGCCGCTCCAGCCGTGACGGTCCCAGTGTGAGTGCTGCGTCTGGAGGTGTGCGCTGTTCCTCACTCACAGGAGACCCCAGGGCTCGGGCAGCTGCAGCCCCTCCACTGCTGCACGTTCGCTGTAGGCATCGTGTTCTGCAGTTTACACCCCCCAGCGGTCACCTCCACGGCCAGCAGCCCCACTCTGGGACATCAGTCCCGGGCAGCGGCACCGCCTCCCTGCTCCCTGACCCGCCTGCAGCCGCCCCTCCCCAGAGGGAACCGACCTCGACCTTGGTGGTCTGCGTGGGCAGCCACAGGGTCCTCCTCTGTTGACAGGACCCGGGAGAAGCAGGAGAGTTTGATGGGACGCTCTTGAGCGGCTGCGAGCCACGGCGGGGAGGCGGGTGTCCCCCACCCACCCCCGGGGGCAACAGGGCAGAGGCTCACCCTGTGGGGTCAGGGCCGCAGGGGAGCAGGGGCCAGCTGGCCCGGGAGGCTCTCACGAGGTCCAGGGCTCAGGCCACATTGCAGGTCAGCAGTGGCCCTGGTGAGAAGGCGCTGGTGTCCTGCTCCCCGGGTCGCTGCTGGAATGGGCGGCCCCTGCCCCCCCCCCCCCCCCCGGGTCGCTGCCCCAGAGGCCCTGGCCTCCGTCACCGCTCCAGCCAGCACTCAGTCTCATTGCTGGTAAACTGCGAGTGTTTAGCAGTGATGCCCAGACTCCAGGGCCGACCATCTGTGTGACCCACACTTTGGAAGATATTTAGCAAAACTAAGTGAAGGTACGTTTGGCCGATTGAGAAGGCAGGGTGTGTGGTGGACCTGGGGTCCAGGGGTTCTTTCCTGCCTGTGGGGCCTGGCCTCCCACGCGCCGCTGACGCCACTGTCGAGTCTGCTCTGTCATAGCTGCTTTGAAAGACATTTCCTGTCATCCAAGTGGAGTCTCTACAGCCAGGCGGTTAGAACCCACCCGGGTCTACCAGGCAATTACATTTCACATATTCATACAGCACGGTGTCTCTTTCCCTTAAAAATATGTCCTTCACAGCCCGATGGTTTTTACCTAATTCTAATCAGTTAACAGCCATAAAATTTTAAAAGTACACATTTTGAAACGGATTAACCTGTAATGTTTTTCTTCAGTTTCTCATTTACAAAGAGTATCTGTGTTATAGAACCACAGTACACTAGCAACTTTTACCTTAGAAAAGTGGTTACTTACCAACTTTCTAACACACTCGAGAAAGGAAACTTTGTATTAATGTCTGTGCCTTTATTAAATCCAGAAGCCATAGGTTTTGGATTTCACATCAAAGTTTATTCTTGTTATGTGGGTGTTAAAATGTCAGAATACTGGAAAATTTGTTATCTGTCTAAAGATAGTCTTCCAACAAATTAGAATTTAGGAATAAGGATAATAAACCACAAGAATCTGGAAATGAGTCATATAAACTCTGCTCTTTTTCTCTTAGAAGAATTCATACACTTCCTGGTAAGATATAGCTAATGAGGTCTATAAATTTCATTAAATGCCTCATTTTTTTTCTTTAACTCAAAAGCTTCCCCTTTCTAAGTAAAAAACTGAGCTCACTTTAAGTCTATTATCCTTACTTTTGTGTTTTTTAAGCACCAAAAGCATTGAAAAGTATCCACCCGAATCCATACATTTTAACGTGCCTTTCTTGAGAACCAAGGGTGGACTCTGTTCAGAACAAAGTGTGGCCAGTAGCTTGTGGAATGTTTCGGTTTGTGCTGTATACTCCCTGAGGCACACTGGAATCGATTTTTAACTTGTATGAGCTACATAGAATTTATTTTTGCAAGTGCACTTTCTGTGGGTGGCAGAATAAAGGGAGAGCCCAAAAGCAGACTCCCAGGTTCCAGAGCAGCAGCATGGCCCCTGAGCCTTGCCTGGGAGCCCCTTCTTTTTAACATTTCTGAGAAACTAGATAATCTGATTATTCACTTGGTGACACATCAGACCCAGAAGGGGGAGTTACACCCAAGAGTGAGAGGAGACAAAAATTGATGAAAAGGAATCATTTGAAACTGCAAGTTTGGTGATCCTGAGGAGGTCTCCCCAGCCCACCTGTACTCTCACCTGTGTGCACACCTCCTGCTCCCCTTGGCTGTCCTGATGCACTAATGAGCTGTTCTGTTTCTCTTCAGCTGGAACCGTCCCCACCCTCACCCATGGCCTGTGCTCATGGTAGGACACCCGTGGTGGCCTCGTGACCTGAAGCATTGTGTCCCCTTGCCCCACCTACCTTCTGGCCTTTCAGAACTTGCCTTTTCTCACCCAAACATGAGCCAGAGGAGCTCACCTCCGTCCTCCAGGAACCAGGGCCACAGCCGCTGCCTCGCCACAGACAGGTGGCCTTCGTGCATCTGGGGAGGGTGTTTGGCTCCACGGGGAAGAGGTTCGATCCTCCGCTTGGTTGCAGTGTCTGGGAACAGATGTATGACTCATAACTGGGTATCAGAGCAGGGGTGCTGTTCGGCCCTGATGTCCAGCTGCTGCCCTCACCTCAGGCGCCACGTGAGTTCAGGGGCATCAGGTGTCTGCATTCTGTGTGAACGTCATCACAGAAGGTCCAAGAAAAATCACTGTGCTGTGTCCCAGCCTTGTAGACAGGCCCTGTCATACCTCTGTCCTGCAGGGGGTACTGGCCTGAGCTGTTCACATAACAGCTTCTGACCCTTCTAGAAAAACTCTTCACATACTCACCTCTCCTCAAGTAAAGAGAGCTCTTGCCTGAAGACATATTTTATGGTCCGGAGGGAGGGATGCAGTCCCCGTAGAAATACAACGTAGGGGTGAGGTGGTGACAGTATTTGTAAAAAATGTCACTGAAAACCAACTAAATGACTTATGTGCTGGAAGCAAAGGCCACCGGCTAGGACTCCTGGACAGAGGGTGGTTGGAGGGCTGGGCCCCTCCCCGTGGGCAAGTAGGGCAGAGAGGGTCCAGCCGGCTGGGCGTGGGGGTGGGGGGGGGGAAGCTGGGACACCAGCGGGACAGGGCCAACTGCCGCCCTTCCTTGGAGGGACAGAGGGATGGGATGGGATGAGGGACCACTCCCTGTGCCTTCAACCTGCAGGGGCAGCCCAGGATGCAGCTCCGGATCCTGCCCGGCGTGCAGCCTCGCCCGGTGTCCCCGGGAAAAGGAGCTCCCGGGGCAGTTTGCTCGCGAGGTGTGTTTGTGTTCCCGGGTGGTGTGTGGTCAGCTTTGAGGTTTGACGCTGATGCCAGTGGGCCAGCTCTTCCCACCTCTGCGGCTGCGGGCAGCCTCCCTCCTCGCGACCTGAGCGCCCTCTGCTGGGGCCCGCTTACCCTCACGGCACTGTCATCGGAATAACAGACTCAGTGACCCCTAACTTACCCAAACATATCATAATGTAGAAAAAAGCAGTGAAAGCATTTTACACCTCTTGGCTCTATTTCATTTACATTCCAGGAATTCTGAGTTTTGGGGGGCTATTTCTTCAACTTTCTGTACTTCATTTAATCACAGACCCTACAGTTGGAGGAGAGATGAAGGGGAGGTACTAGCTTATTCCAGGCTTAAGTAATCAAAGAAGCAATTTTTGTTTAAATTAAAGCCAATGCTCACTGCTTACCACTTAAGGTTGACAGACTGGCTCGAGGGCCAAATCTCTTTTGCTGCCTGTTTTTATAAATAAAGTTTTATTGGCATGCAGCCACAGCCATTTGTTAATGTCGTGTCGTCTGGGGCTGCTTTTGCTCTGCAGTGGCAGAGCTGAGTCCCTGTGACACAGACCCTAAAATATTAGCATCTGGGCCTTCACAGAAAAAGTTTCCAGACTCCAAGAGAGGCAGTGGTGCGGTTCATTTGCCAGCACCTGACTGTAATGTCCTCAGTAGGTGTGTTCTCTGGGCCGGGAAGTGGTCTGCAGTCACCATGGAATTATTCAGTCTCTCTTAGCAAGCTCTCAGGGAGGTGGTGTTATCAGCACCGTTTTCCATGTTGGGAAATTGAGGTCTGGCATCGAAGGGTGTTGCTGGGCCTAAAGATGTTTGCTCTTCACATTGGCTTATTTTCACCACCTTGGCATTTATCTCTTACATTCATCTTGAACGTCTTAGCGGTGTGCCGTTCTTGCGTGGCTCTTTTTCTTTCACAAGAAAGCAGACCCAGCAGATCGGGTCAGGGTTTAATTCTGTTTCTTCTCACCCTCAGAGCCTCTCACCCAGATCACGGCCAGGTCAGCAGCTCGGGGGGTCGGGGGTGGGGGTCAGCACCCGGATGTGCGTGTCCGACAGGTCCTTGGGGGCCTCACCTTGAGAACCAGAGGGAGGGAGGGTCACGCGCAGTCTCGGCCCCACACAGGGTCTCTCCCGGAGGCTCGCTGTCTGGTCACTGGCATCTGGAATCACTGAGCACCTGTGCAGTGACCTGTGACTTGCATGCCAGTTGTATGGCAGAGGCAGATGGAAATATTTCCTAAGAAAACCCTTTTCTTTGAAATTTAAAAAGTGCATAAGCTCCTCCCACCCCTCAACTTGCTACACATGCCCTTTAAAGAAAAACAAGAGTTTACTCAGCAGATGTGTTTCTTTCTTCATGTCCTTAAGCTTAAATTGTTCATGTGGCTGGCCCAGCCCACGTGAGGTGAACGGGCAGCAGATAAATGGCATCCTGGCTCAGTTTCTGTTGCTACAGTAGCTGTAGCTGATATAAATTGCACTTCCATCTCTACAGATCGTGGAAAGGACAGTCCCAGGGGAAAAGAAAGACCACAGCTCACGTGTGTGTGTGTGAGTCATTTAACTGATTAAAAGGGGGTGACCTGGAGCAAGCCATCCCGCGCCCGGGAGTACAAAGGTGCTGGAGGGAGCCGAGCCCACCTTGGTACTGGCTAGAATGCGCCACTGAAACTCCCGTTTCCACGAATTTGTGACTCATTCTTATCCTGGCCTCCTCATTAAGAAGGAAGCTGTCTTAATATCGTATATTAACACGTATATGCGGAATATAGAAAAATGGTACAAATCAACCAGTTTGCAAGGCAGAAATAGAGACACAGATGTAGAGACACCAAGGGGGGAATGCGGGGAGGGTTGGGGGGGATTGAGTTGGGAGATTGGGATACCAAATTGTACACTCTAAATATATGCAGTTTATTGTATATTAACTGTATCTCAATAAAAGTTCTTAAAAAAAAAAAGGAAGTTGTCTTAGGTGTCAGCTGTGTGTTGAGTGCCCATTTCCCATGTGTAAGTTATTGGAGGTAAGGCATGAATGTAAACTGCTCGTTGGAGTCAGGTGTAGTCTGGTCTGGAGAATCACGGCAGGCAGGGGCCCTTGAAGCAAACGGGGACATTCTCATCATAGTTCATTTGCTGTAGCTCATCTGGCAGCTCAAATCCAGTGGAAAGCCGGCCTGCTGTATTCTCAGGTGTGTCTGGGTGTTCGTGTGAGTATTAAGGCAAAGGTAGGATGCAGCCCCTCAGCTGTGGGTGGCAGGGGACTGCTGGTGTCTTAAGTCAAGGGTGACTGTTGGAAGCAGGAACAAAGGAAAGCTTGAAAGAAACCATCATGATGAGCCAGCTTCTCTTTGGATTTTGAAAATAATTGCATTATTCTGATGGGACCAAAAGAAGTAGCCACCGAATTTGTACTTTCTTTGTTCTTTTTTGTTCCATATGTGTCCTTTTGTTCCCACTATCATTTCAGATAATGTAGGGTTATGGCAGGGCCTGGTGTGTGTCACAATTTCATTCCTCTTCGTGGCTGAATAATATCCCGTTGTGTTTATGTACTGTTTGTACCGCATTTTGTTTGTTCCTGTTTTGGTGGCCACTGGGTTACCTCCACCTTTTGGCTGTTGTGGCTGTTGCTGCTGCTGTGCACGTTGCCCTGCGTGGTCTGTGTAAGTCCCCGCTTCTGGTTCTTTGGGGCACATACCCAGAAGTGGAACTGCACGATCGTCATGTGTGTAACGTTTGTTTTTTTTTTTTAATTAATTAATTAATTAATTTATTTATTGGCTGTGTTGGGTCTTCGTTGCTGCACATGGGCTTTCTCTAGTTGCTGAGAGCAGGGGCTACTCTTTATTGTGGTGCGCAGGCTCCTCACTGTAGTGGCTTCTCTTGTTTTGGAACACGGGCTCTAGGCACATAGGCTTCAATAGTTGTGGCACATGGGCTCAATAGTTGTGGCTCATTGGCTCTAGAGCACAGGCTCAATAGTTGTAGTGCATGGGCTTAGTTGCTCCGTGGCGTGTGGAATCTTCCCCGGGCAGGGCTCGAACCCATGTCCCCTGCATTGGCAGGCAGATTCTTTACCACTGTACCACCTAGGAAGTCCATGTAACGTTTTGAGGAATGGCAGCTGCTACGTTTTACATTCCCACCAGCAGTGTAAGGGGGTTCCAATTTCTCCACATCCTTGTCAGTATTGACCGTTTTCTGGTTTTGTTTATCTTTTTTTTATGACATGTTAGTTTTATTTATTTTTGTGTATTTTTATTGGCTGTATTGGGTCTTTGTTGCTGCGCAAGGGCTTTTGCTAGTTGCGGTGAGCGGAGGCTACTCTTCGTCGCGGTGCGTGGGCTTCTCAGCTTGTGGGCTTCTCAGCTCGGTGGCTTTTCTTTGCCGAGCACAAGCTCTAGGCGCTCGAGCTTCAGTAGTTGTGGTGCACAGGCTTAGTTGCTTTGCAGAATGTGGGATCTTCCTGGACCAGGGATAGAACCCATGTCCCCTGCATTGGCAGGTGGATTCTTTTTTTTTTTTTTTTTTGGCAGGTGGATTCTTAACCACTGCACCACCAGGGAAGTCCCTATTTGTTTTTTATAGTAGCCATTCTCACAGGTGTGAGGTGGTATCTTATGGTTTTGATTGGTATTTCCCTAACAATTAGTGATGTTGAGCATCTTTTTGTGTGTTTATTGGCCACCTGTATATCTTCTTTAGGAAAATATGTATTCAGGTCCAGGTGTGCAGTGTCTGGAGGGTTCACTTCCCTTCTCCTATCCCTGATATGCAAAACCCCATGTATTTCTTGTTTTTAATAACTAGCTTTTGGGGGATGATTATATTTTATACTGCTTGAATCAAATATGTATTTCTTTAAAAGAAAAACTGTTTAATGATTTAGGGTAAATATTTTAAATGAAAACGATTAGGACATTAAAAGCTGTGTCTTCTGGACAGTCTCTCATTTTAGGAAAGGTTTTTAATATGGCTTTTCTTATATAATTCTACCTTTAATTGATTCTTTAAACACCTCCAGTCCTGGCGAGCTCATCATAAAAATTTCTTGCTTAAGAATTGCATTTGATTTCTCTGAGTCTTGATTGGAGAAAGAAGAGAGGAAGCCAAGAGCTGGAGAGGCCTCCTGCTGCTCCTGCTGGAGCACGAACGGGTCTGAGTCCCCTGCACCGTGACCGTCTCCGCGTGGGGTGCTGGGGCTCTGAGTCAGATGACCTTCAGCAGGACCAAGGGCACAGCCAGGCCACAGTGAGGAGGTCTGGGGCTCTTTCTGTTAGAGCTGTGACTGGAGCCAGAGTGTCCCGAGATGTGGTTAAGGGTCACTCAGGTGAGATATTTATTGGAGGAGATGCCAGTTGATGGGAAAGAGGTGAGAGTGAGGAGTGGCAAGTGCAGCCCGAGAAACAGTGAGCCCCTCAGGGTTCGTGGCCCCAACAACACTCAGTAAGAGGCATGAAGGTCGAGAGGTGCCCTGGGGGCGCCAGGTGGGGATGGAGGCCTCTGTCTTTGTTCTTTTTAGAGTGAGAAAAACATTACGAAATGCTTTGGAAACTGTTCTGTCTTGTTCAAATAGGATTGGAGGGGGGTGGGGTGGGAGTCCATAAGACGGAGAAAGTATAAAGCTTTAAGAAACGTCTGCGGAGGAGCAGCTCCAAAAAATTATAGGTGTTCTGCTCTCGGTGATTATGTATAATCCGAAATGATTCTGTGTACATTGGGTGTTAAGGAAACCTCCATGTCACTGGGGGGCTGCCCTGCAACGCTGGCTCCGATGGAGGCTTTGTTGCACATTCAGAAACAACCTTCCTCCTTCCCCCACCCTCCTTCCCTCCTCTGAAGGAGGCTGAAAAGTGAATTTGGAGATCAAAGCGCAGAGCCGAGAAGATCCTCATGCAACGACAAGTCCTAGAGGAGGGGTCCTAAGGAGGGCCCTGACGCAGCCATCGCCCTCTCCCTCCTCTTCTCCCAAAAGTGTGTAGTGTGGTCAGAAGACAGGCGGGAGGTCCTGGGGCAGGACCACCCGGACTGCAGAGAGGGCAGCAGAAGGTGGCCTGTTTGTAACCACACAGCCCAACTTCTCCTACAGGTTGGCAGGAGGAGCACAGCCGCCCCGACGGCGTGAAACCTGGATGTGGGGTGAGGTTGTGCGGGCAGGGACAGGGGCCCTAGCCTGGGCACTTCTTGCTCCGAGGACAGCGGGAGGTGAGCGGTGGGAGAGGGCAGATGGGGGCCGTGGGGCTGCCCGCCTCGATCCCGTGATTGGGGAGGTCTGGGTCATGCCCGCCAAGCAGTGTGAGCCCCTGATTGTTCCAGATGCCTCACACCTATAGACTGTGTGGCCCCCGAAATCCCTGAGGTCAGTGCCGCTATGAGGAAACAGTGGGAGACATCAAGAAGATTGCCCAGGACTCGGGGTGGAGCCCACTGTCCAGGTCCTGTGCTGGGCGTGACCTCCTCCCTCAAGCTCACCATGTCCAGGACAGAGTCACCGTTTTTGACACCCAGGGTGTGGGTGCCCCCACCTCTGCCAGCAGCACCCCTGGAACAAATGTGTTTCTCTACCCTCCTTCCATCACTCCTGGTCATTGCTAAGCCCCCTGTACCCCCGCCCATCCTCTTCTGCCTGAAACACGAAGGGGTGACTTGGGTTGGGTTCCCTAAAGCAGAGCTCAAGACTGGAAGGAGGTGGGGGAAGCAGACAGGGCAGGGAAGGGCCACCGGCTCAAAGCCAGTCCCAGCAGTGTCCACGGGGATGCTGGACCGTGGCCCACACACCCAGCTGGAGGGGTGGCACTTCTGTGCCCCCACGTTGGAGGTTCTCCAGCTTTACCACCCCCAGGGATAACCTTGGCATTTCTAGAGGAGGGGCTCCTGTCCCCCTGAGGGCAATTCCCCAAGGGCGGATGCAGCTTGAGCTTCATGTAATGAAAAGGATAATTTTCCCCTGGAGTTAGTTTAATAATTTCCTCAAATAATGACAGGAGGGCTTTTCCTGACATTGTCTTTTTATCAATGACTCAGTGTTGGGTGGCTGACAGCCAGCTGGGCCACGTGGAAGCTCAGTGCGGGTGCTCAGCACGGAGCCAGCTTCAGGGAGTATGGTGACCTTGGCACCCACTACAAGGAGGCTGGAGGTGGGAGTCCCCCTGGCTCAGCGCTGCCACTCATCACTGCTGCCGCGGGATCCCCAGCGTCTAACGACTTAAAGCGCTGTTTCACGTGCTCGGTTGTCCCCGTGTCAAGTCCACCCAAGAATACAGTAGACGTGAGGCGTCCGGCTGAGGAGGGGGCCGCTGTCAGGGCCGCACGTAACTTCCTGGTGGTGCTAGTGTAGGGTGGCGACAGCCTGTGGTCTGCAGGGCGGCCGAGGCCTGCTGCTGCCCCATGCCCCCCGGCGTCCCCGCCCCCAAGGGCCCAGCTGGCACAAGTGGGGTCCCCATGGGCAGAGCTGGGAGAGGCAGGAGGTGTGGCAGTGCTGCCGGCCCCTCGCTGGGCCCTTCCTTCCTCTCACACAAGTGGGACGCTGGCACCTGGGGGTCCTGGCTGCTGCCCTCTTACTCGTCTGCTGCCCTCGTCCCCAAATTTAGGGCCTTTTCACAGCCTTGGTGCAGACCATGTCCACCTGCAGACCTCACCCCTCTGGCTGGCCCAGACTCTCCCAGGCCTCCCGCCTCATGGGTCAGTGTGTGATGCTCTGACCTCCAGCGTCCCGCAGCTGAGTCTCACCTGGAAGGGTCTGTGGGACCTCTGACCCCTTGTGGCCTCGTTGCATGGTCCCTGGTCACCGAGGGCCTGCAGAGCTGAGGGTGGGATGACGAGGCACATCCGACGGGCACTGGGCTGCCCCTCCCTGGGGACTCCTGTTGAAAGACGTGTGTGTGCCCTGCCCGGGACACAGCGTCCACCTCTGCCCGTGCACTCGGGGCTCCCTTTTTGCAGTCATCCCTGCACAAAGCGTCCACCCCCTGCTTTGCGGTCGTGGTGGACGCTCGCGGCTGTGTGTACCTTCACACACGTGAGCAGAGCACACGCACGAACCTGACCCCCTTGGGTTGGTCCTGCCCCTCACGCTCACCCACTCACCCACTGGACGCTTGCTGAGCCCTGTGTTGAGCAGGACACGGCCGGACACCGTGGTTAGAGGGGAGATCAGGACAGACATGCCCCATCAGTCTTTGGCAGCTCGGACAGCTAGGAGTCTGGGTGGTGCCAGGCACACCGACTGCCTTGTGGGGTGACTTGGAGCCTCAGATGCAAAGAGAAGATGGGGCCTGTGCTGGAGGTGCCTCCTGGCCAAGACGTGGGCTGGACCGCTGGGCCCAGACAGCAGCACTGGGCCCCGGGCGATCTGAGAGTGGTCTCTCAGGGCTGACGCTGCCCACTGCCCACTGAGTCTGTCCCAAATCCACCCCCAAGTCAGGAGCAAAATGAAGGGGTTATTCTGCAGCAGCTGGAACCAGCTGTGAGCCCCCCCTCAGAACCCGCCACTCAGGTGTGTCCGCAGCTGGCCTGGGCGGTGTGTGCCCGCAGCTCCCCAGGCCAGACCCTCACCGGCCAGAGAAAACCAGTCAAGCCGCCGAAGCCTTTCCACCGCCAGCTGCGTCAGCATTGTAAGTAGCTCAGCAGGTGTTTCTGGAACCAGGAAATGTGATAAATTGGGCTCCCTCCACCTGGGATGAGCGTGGACACGTGTGTGTGAAAGTGTGAGATCTAAAACGCTGGTCCCACAGCCCAGCGTCCTGTGGGCAGAACTGCCCACATGCAGCTCTTGGCCGGCGTCTCCATCCGTCGCCCGTGTGGACGGCACGCGTGTGCTATGTCATCCCTGAAGGAGGCCTGTTGGCAGAGCCGCTACCCCTTGGGGGGACATCCTGGGGCTGCGAGGCCATAGAGCTTGGAGACGTGTGAGGATCCAGGAGGTCATGGTTGACACGGCACCATGTGTGGTTCCCAGGACACGGAGCTGCTTCTAAAACCTGCTGTAAGCCCTTTGGTTTCTCTGTCATTTCGCGGGGGAGTCTGAGTGTTCTGCATTTCGTTCTCAGACTTCGCATCACTTTTGTGTCAAGTCAGTATCGATTTTCTACTCAGAGTATTTTAAACATTGTGCCCGGTGCTGTGGCCCGCCCACTGTGGGCTGTAGTGTTTTCTTGCTTCGTCCCATTTAGAAGTTACTGTTTAGTGCTTCAGTCCCCAGGGGACACACTGACTGCATATCTGTGAATGGACGTGGGCCATCTCTTCCTGTTCTTTCTAATTAGGACTTGGGATTTTAAGGCCTGTCTGAAATATTATTAATGTGTATTATTCAATTCATTTGGGAGCAAGATTCCAAACCCTGGCAGTCATCTTTTTCTTCCACAGAAGAGTGTCATGTTAAAACATTAAATCTGCCCTCCATCCGTTTCCTCCATAGATTCAGAAATAGCAGGTGGGCCTAGTTCCTGGTGCTGGAACAACTGTGAAATAAAATGGTGACGGATGAGCATGAGCGAGAAGGGTTGATGAATCTGACGGCGTCCCTGGGCCACGTGTAGCCAGTTCTTGTCTGATGGTTTGTGAGTGAAAGGGTGCCGGAGCCCGTGGTCCTCTGTCCTGCGATACTTCCAGAAAGTTCAGCGATCCAAACGCTCCGAGTGCCCTGGGGCCCTTCCCTCCAGGGCCTGCAGAATGGAGACCACTGCAGGCCAGCGTGCGGACTCCTAAGAAACATTTATTTTACCGGGTGTGCGTCTGCGTAGGCCTGACACTTGGGTTTCTTGAACCAACCACACGTGAGAACACTTCCCAGCAGCGTCCTCAGTAGCTGTGGAATATTCACACACTGGAAGCCTCGGTGCCTTTTCTGAAAAAGCTTCTGGCAAATCTATCCGGAACTTTAGATGATTCTTTCCATCAGCCCAGCGTTGGAGCTGAACGTGGGAAACGTTTCCGGGACGTGGAGGTTTCCCTGGGTTCAGTCTGAAGGTCAGATGAGAAGGTGCCCAGCCACCTCCTCGTGCAGAGAGAGACCACGGAGGACACGGCAAAGTGACCGATGCCCATGCGGGAGCCGGGACTGGCTGGATGGGAGAGGCCTGCTCTGGGCCTCGGGTGACTGTCCCTTCGGGGCCAGCATGCAGCCCATGAACAACACGCCTGACCCGCAGAGGGCTCTCTAGGTCCCGCTGCTGCGATGGCTCAGCTACAAAACCAGAGGAAACAGGCCCAAATCTTCACCGGTCGGCTGACAGCCGCTCCACGGGTCTGCACTCAGAGCCCTCTTCCTGGATGTGGGGTTCGTGGGGCCCTAGGCACCTCCAACCCGGCATCCTTTCTGGGGACGTGGTGGGGGGTTGGGTCCTGACAGCAGGTCCCCAGGACTCTGGCCCTGGGTGCTGCGCCTCCCCCCCCCATCCAGCTCTGGGGGTGGCCCCCTTCCTCCTCCCTCCTCCCTCCACACCAGCCCTGGATGGGGCAGGGCTGCCTGTGGCAGCTCTAAGTTCTCTTACCTTCCGGTGGTGGTATTTCCACCACACAGGCCTCCCAACACACACTTACGTTGGTTCTAGTTATTTACTGCTGTTTAACCAGCGGCTCCATGCCTAGGGCTTAGAACCGCTTGCTGTCATTGGTCACAGTTGTGGATTAAGTGGGCGGGTGCGTCTCTCGGGCTTGTGGTGGGCCGGGGGCCAGGGCTGAGGGCCGGGGCTGGGGGTCTCTGTGGTGCCTTTCCCCCAGGCCAGGCGCCTGGTCAACCTGGCTGGAGCAGCTGAGAATGTGTCCATTTTATCTGGTCATTGAATTTATTGGCATAAACTTAGTAATGGTCCTTTACTGTCCTATGAATGTCTGTAGGTTTTATAGTAATGTACGTTCTTTTATTCCTCATATTATTTGCCTTTTATCTTTTATTTTGATCATATATAAGTTAGAGATTTGTCGGTTTTTTTTTTTTTTAAGAATAAGCTTTTGGTTGATCTTGATTGTTCCTGGTAGTTCATTTGCTATTTCATGGATTTCTGCTCTTGTACCTATTATGTCTTTTCTTCTGTTTACTTTGCTTTTCTCCTCTCTTCTTAAGGTGGAAACTTAGATCATTGATTTGAGATCTTCTTTTCTAATATAAGCATTTTAAGCTATAAAATTTTCTCTAAATAGTGTTCTGGCTGCATTCCATGATTTTGATGTTGTTCTTTTCATTTTCATTTGGCTTAAAATCTTTTCTGCATTTCTTGTGTTTTTTTCTCTTCCACCCATGGAAATTTAGAAGTACGTTGTTTCCATTTCTAAGTGTCGGAGGTCTGCCAGAGCAGTGGGCAGCGCGGGAGGGAGGGCTTGTGCTCAGGGAGTCCGCAGCCCTCAGGCCCGAGCCTCGGCCAGCTCTGGTGAAGGCCTGGTTCTTCGCTGACTAAACCCCTTCCCTGTCGCTGGAGCTGCCCATTGTCCAGGCTAGTCTTTGCCATTTCTGTGCATTTCCTCCTGCTTCATGGGTATGTACCCCTAAAGAACGGATTGAATTGTTTGGGGGCAGATACTTAGAAATATGATGTGATACAGCAGAATTTGACACAATATTGTGGATCAACTATACTCCAATTAAAAAAAAAATATGATGTGAGCCACAAATGCAAGCCAGAATATAATTTAAAAAATTTTAGTAGTTACATTAAAAAGGTAAAAAAAGCAGATGAATTTAATTATAATAATAATTTGTTTAATCTAATATATACAAAATATCCTTTCAACACGTGATCAATATGAAAATATCAATGAGATATTTCACGTTCTTTTTTTCATACTGAGTCTTCAAAATCTGATGCGCATTTTACATTCACAGCCTCTCTTTATGCGCCCGTGTGCCTGCGGACCGGGTCTGTTTTCTCTGGTCAGTCCCACAACTGGGGGAAACAGCTGGAACATCAGGTGTGCAGCTGCAGAGTCACTTGCCAGAAAACGCGTCTGGAGTTTTGGCAAGTAAGCATTGAAAACAGGAAGCTTGGTTTTGCTTTGTAATGGTTTCCAAATAATAGTGTGAAATCAGCCTTTTTCTGACAGTCAGGGGAAGTTATGGAGCACGTTTCTTGGGACTGATGTTTTGTATTTGCTAGAAAGCGCTGGGTTCAGAGGGCCTCAGGGGCCCTTCTGTGGTATTTGTCAGCTGTAGGCCTGGCTTCCCGGACTCTACAGACTTGCTTCCTCCCCCTCCCGCAAGCACCCAGATGCTGGGAGTCACATGTCTCAGAACTGCACTGAGGGCTTCAGGGCTTCAAGCAGCTTCCTTGGTGGCAGCAAAAATTTTGTTAAAGACGTTTTAAGTTTCTGTCTTTGCACCTTGGCCGCAGGCACCACTGACCTGATCTCTCTTTTTTTAATTTATTTTTTATTAATTAATTAATTAATTTGTCTGCATGGGTCTTAGTTGCGGTGCACAGGGTCCTTGTTGGGGCACACGGGCTTAGTTGTCCTGCAGCATGTGGGATCTTTGTCCCCCAACCAGGGATCGAGCCCATGTCCCCTGCATTGGAAGGCAGATTCTTTTTTCTTTTTTTTAAAGAAGTTTTATTGAGATACAATTGACATACAATAAACTGCATATATTTAAAGTGTACAATTTGATATTTTTTTCTTATTAGTAATGTATATATGGCAATCCCAGTCTCCCAATTCATTTCACCCCCAACCCCCCCTGCTTTCCTCACTTGGTGTCCATATGTTTGTTCTCTACATCTGTGTCTCTATTTCTGCCTTGCAAACTGGTTGATTTGTACCATTTTTCTATATTCTGCATATATATGTTAATATACAATATTTGTTTTTCTCTTTCTGACTCACTTCACTATGTATGACAGTCTCTAGGTCCATCCATGTCTCTACAAATGTCCCAATTTCATTCCTTATTACAGCTGAGTAATATTCCATTGCATATATGTACCACATCTTCTTTATCCATTCATCTGTTGATGGGCATTTAGGGTGCTTCCATGACCTGGCTATTGAACATAGTGCTGCAGTGAACATTGGGGTGCATGTGTCTTTGAATTATGGTGTTCTCTGGATATATGCCCAGTGGTGGGATTGCTGGGTCATATGGTAATTCAATTTTTAGTTTTTAAAGGAACCTCCATACTGTTCTCCATAGTGGCTGTATCAATTTACATTCCCACCAACGGTGCAAGAGAGCTCCCTTTTCTCCACACCCTCTCCAGCATTTACTGTTTGTCGATTTTCTGATGATGCCTATTCTAACCGGTGTGAGGTGATACCTCGTAGTTTTGATTTGCATTTCTCTAATAATGAGTGATGTTGAGCAGCTTTTCATGTGGGAAGGCGGATTCTTAGCCACTGGACCACCAGGGAAGTCCCACCACTGACCTGATCTCTGTCACTAGTGACTAGAATTCCCATTTTTAGGATTCCACACAAATGAAATGGTGGCGGCTGCTCTTCCCTGATGCTTACCCGCGTTGTGTGCGTATCAGCAGCTCATTTAGTTCCTGGAGCACGTGCATCCCGGCTGCACCACGCTGACCCGCCGTGCATTGTTGATGAACATTTGGGGTCTAACAGTTTTTGTCTGTTGCACAAAAAGCCTCTTGGAACATTCGTGGACAGGTTTTGTGTGGCGTGTGCCCAGGAGTGGAGTGGCTGGTCATGCAGAAGGTCTGAGCACCTGCTCAGATGCTTTGCAAAGTGGTTCGGTCTCCCTGTCCCTGCTGCAGTGTGTACGATTTTCACCTGGTGTTGTCAGCCTCTTTAATTGTAGCGTCTTGAGGGTGTAGTGTTTCATCACAGTTAAAATCTCATTTCCCTGTCCCAACTAGATACCAGGAGTGCCCCCACCCATCCCCTCAACCACCCCTGCCCCAGGTGTAACCACCAAAAAGTTCTGCAGACATTGCCAGATGTCCCCTGGAGATGGGGGTGGGGACACTGGAAATGTTACCTTAAATGGAAAAAGGGCCTTTGTAATGTGATCGAGGACTTTGCGATGGAGAGATTGTCCTGGGTTATCCAGGTGGGTCCTAAATGTCATCGTCAGTGTCCTTTTAAGAGGGGGCAGAGGAGATTTGATCCAGACAGACGAGGAGACACCCAGCCGCTGGCTGTGAAGACAGGAGAGGGGCCGTGAGCCAGGGGAGGCAAGGGGTGCTGGCAACCTCAGGAGCTGGACCGGGCGAGGAACGATGGTCCCCTGCCTCTGAATGGAGAAGAGCCTGCCGACACCCTGATTCCACACTGTGAGGCTCGCTCAGAACTTCTGCCCTCCAGGACTGTAAGAAAATAAGCTACTGTTGTTTGAAGTCACTAAGTTTGTGGTAATTTGTGACAGCAACCACAGGAAACTAGTACAATTACTGCAAGAAATTAAATAAGACCTAAGTGAATGGGGAGACACACGGTGCTCATGGGTTGGAGGATTCGGTGTTGTGGAGGTATCCGTCCTCTCCAGCCTGATCTGTGTGTTCATCAGGGTCCCAGTTAGCATCACAGCAGGGTTTGTTATTGAAATTGACAAATTCACTCTAAAATTTGTTGGAAATACAAAGGCTTTAGAATAGCCAAAATTCATCTGAAAAAAGAACAAAGTTAGAGGACCAGCACTACCTGACTTCAAGGCTAATCCAGACAGTGTGTGTTGGCATAAAGATAGACAAACAGATCAAAGAAACAGACAAGAGTTCAGAATTGACCCGTGTACACAGACAGCTGACTTTTATAAAAGTGCAAATGCAGTTCCTTGGAGGAAGAGCCTAATTTTTGAACAAATGGAACACTTGGATATCCTTATGCGATAAAATTGAACTTTAAAATCTCATGCCTTATATGAAAGTTTACTCAAAATGGATCCTAGAACTAAATGTAGAACTTAAAACTATAAAACTTCTAGAGGAAAACATAGAAAAAAAAATCTTTGCAGTCTTGGGTTTAGGCAAAAAGTTCTCAGGTAAGATACCAAAATTAATTCATAAGAAAAAAATGGATAAATTGGATTTCCATCAACATTACAAGCTTCTTGAAAGACGTTGTTAAGAGAATGAAAAGACAAGCTGGGGGAATGGGACAAAATATTTACAAATAATATCTGATAAAGGACTTATGCGCAGAGCTCTGTAGGGCTCTCAAGACTCAGTGATAAGAAAACAAACATCCCAATTAAAAATGGGCCACTGATTTGAATAGATGCTTCAGCACGTAAGGTATATGGATGGTAAATTAGTTCAACATCTTTAACCATTAGAAACATGTCAAGTCCACAGTGTGATACCACTGTGCAGCTATTAGCACATCTGGAATAAAGAGGTTGGCCATCCCAGGTGTTTACGAGGATGCAGAGCAATGGGAACTCGCACTGCTGGCGGGAACGCAAATGATCCGACCAATTTGGAAAACAGTTTAGTACCCTACCACAGTCCCCTCCTCCCCGGGTGTTTACCTGAGACAGATGGAAGCCTTTCCACCCAGAGGCTCACACACAGGTGCCCACAGCACAAACTGGGCGGAGTCCACATCCATCAACAGGCAAATGGGAAAACAGCTATAGTTTTGAGCGAACAGGTGGTACTGAGTGCAAGAAGCCAGAAAAGAGCACGTACTGTGCGACTCTATGTGAAATTCTGGAAGATGCAGACTACCTTATTTGTGATAGAAAGCAAATCAGGAAATTCCCTGGTGGTCCAGTGGTTAGGACTCCACACTCTCACTGCCAAGGACCTGGGTTTGATCCCTCATCGGGAAATAAGATCCTGCAAGCCATAGGGCCGAAAAAAAGGGAAAAAAAAAAGCAAATCAGCAATTGCCTAGGGAGGGAGGCAGGGAGCTCCCCAAGGGGGATAGACAGGGGCACAAGGAAGCTGGGGGCGGGGGCGTGAGTCAGGGGTGTGTCCGCTGGTCACATTCATCAAAGTTTAATATGTAGCGTGTATTGCATGTCGATCATGCAAAATAAAGCTGTAAGAAAGCCATTTGAGCCGCCCTTTATATAGCCAAGGAGAGATGTCAGTGGGCAGCCAGGTCTGTGGTCTGGAGCTTGGGGGCGATGAGGGATGAGTGGTCAGTGCCGATGGGCTCCTGGGTGGGAGGATCCGTGAAGCAGGGCTCTGGAGCACCTGACACTGGGGGTCAGGGCCGAGCAGAGCTGGAGGTCTGAGAATGTCTGCGTCCCCCATTCTTGTATCGAAGCCCTGACCCACCAATGTGATGGGATTGGGAGGTGGGGCCTTTGGGAGTGACTAGGGTCAGCTGAGGCCGTGAGGGTGGGGCCCCATGATGGCATCAGTAGCACAGACACCGGAGCTCTTGCCGCCGTGTGGGGACACGGGAAGAAGGCCGCCTGCAGGCCAGGAAGGGGCCCCACCAGACAGGAGCCTGAGCTGTGGTGGGAGGCGCCGTCCGAGGTGTCCGTCTCACAGCCCCAGTAGAATGAGGCTGTGCAGGTGAGCGGAGCCCGTGTGTATGAACCAGACGTTCGCCCAGAGGCCTGGGGGCTGAGCGTGTGTCGTCGTTAGGAACAGGAGCACACGCTGGTCACGTGAGGAAGCTGATGCCGTGGCCAGACACAGCGCCCGTTCTCAGAGGCGCGGGTAGGATGGCTGTAAGCAGGCCCAGTGAGGGGACCTCAGCCTCCTTCTGGGGCCCTGCCCGAGGCCTCCCCGCTGACGCTGCTGTGCTGCTGGGTGTGGGAGCCTGTGTCCTAGGCCGAGGATGTGCCCCTGATGAGAGCGGAAGTGAGCTGACTTAGGGACCAGGGGTCTTCAGTTCCTGCGGATCCCCCTCCAGGTCGTGGGCTCGCCCTCCGGGCTGCCTGCCCCAGGCAGTGGGAGTGGGGTGTGTGTGCGTGTGTAAGGGACTTGTCAGGGTTGAAGGCTGTGTGCCCAGAGCCTGGGGCCAAGAGAGGAAGCGTGTTCATGGCTCCCCGGGGACCCCTTCCCTCTCGGGTGCTGCCGTCCTTCTCCCTCCCTGCCTCCGACCCTGACCCAGACAGTCAGTGCGGGCAGTGCAGCAGAGGGGAGGGAGGGAGGAGGCCTGGTCCCCAAATCTGTCGTGCCCCCAGAGTGTCAAGGAAGAGAGCTCTGCGTTCTGGTCTGTAGTCGATGTTGGCAGAACCTCCACGGCCCAGGGCAGCGGCTGTGGCTGCCAGCAGGGCTAATCCCAGAGAAGCCAGGAGCCCCTCTCTGCCCCTCGGTGGTCTGGTTGGACTGGCGTGAGCCCCTGTGGGACAGTGGAGGCAGAACCGTGACCATGCCAGGGAACTGGCCCTAGAGTCCTGCTGACCTGCCCAGCGCTGGGGCCTGGCCACGTTTCACATCCATGGGCCAGGAGGTCTGCCCTGGTCACTCGGACACACGACGCGAGTGCGGGAGGCAACCCAGATGGGCCGTTCATGGAAGAAAGGTTGGTTTTCTTCTAAGACAGTTTTGGTCAAGATGTCTTGTGACGAGTCGCTGGTGATTTTAGAGGCAGGATACGCTCATTAAGCCTACCCCACCTTATCCCGAGGGCTCCACAGCGTCCCCCAGTCAGCTGGTCGGTGGCTGGTCTGGAGAGGAGCTGCGGCCCCTGCTCTGCCGTAGGACAAGGAAGGGGGACCCACCGGAGGCTTGGGGGGACGGACAGCGGCACCTGCGTACAGAGGGCAGCCGAGGGGCTCACTGCCCGCGGGGCCTCCGACTCGCTACACTTCACACAAGTTAAAGCACAGGATTCGTTCACGTGCACATGATTCGGTTTAAACGGTGACTGGCACTGATGACTGGCAACTTTCTAAAAGGGCTGTTAAGACCCTCACAAGTTCTGTCTTGCTGGAAACCACATTTAAAACTCAGAACCCACGCGTCAGCAGCTGCTCCACTTCCTACCCCACGGGGAGGTGGGGGGACCCCACTGTGCCTTCAAGCAGCGCCCGCATCAATCACCAACGTCCTCGTCACCGCTCCGGCCTCATTTCTTCCCTCTGTCGCCAAAGACGAGATTCCACGAACTTGTTTCCCCAGTCACCTGTGGTCGGTGACGCTCCAGAGTAGCAGAGAACTCAAGAGATGGGGGCTTCTGGGGGCCCCTCAGGGCTCACTGCCAGGAGGCCCCGGTGCACAGAGGCGGCTGCAAAGCTGGTCTCCCCTCAGCAGTCCCATCTGCTCCGGTCAGTCTTCACATCGGACAGTGTGATGGCCCGGAGAGGCAGCCGGCTTGTGTGTGTGTCTGTATGTATCTATAAGGTTAGGAATGTGTGTGCCTCTGATTTTTTTTTACACAGTTGCCTGCTCCGAGGCTTCATTAAGCCTGGAAAAACCACTTAAATAAAAAATGTTCAGTTTAAGAAAAATTAACAGTAAAATGAACTCTTTCCCTTTTTGGTGTACGGTTTTGTGAGTTTTAGCACACGTGTACAAATTTGTGTAACCACTACAGCCTGGCTTGTTTTGTGTAAAATGGTGATAATATTTGGACCTCACCCTCGTTAATGTTCCCTAGTTTCAAAAGAAGCCCAGTGACCTGTGTGATCGAGGTTGCATCGCTTGCGGCAAAACTCAGGCTTAGGTCACCCCTGTGGCTGAGACACAGAAGCCACTTGGGGCGCCAAGTGAGCTGCTGGGGGATCTTCGTGAAGCAAAAGCGCCGGAGAGATGTTTGTCCGCGGCTGAGCGAGCTTGGCGGGCGTGGGCTGCATGCGAGGGGCGGCCTGTCCCGAGTGACTGTTTGCTGCTGGACCTTCACAAGCCGTGCCCAAATACGGAAGAAACTCGTTCCAGTTGCAGAGGGATGTGGTTCTGCCCGTCCTGCTCTGTTCCAGCTCAGCTTCGAGGCGCTGGCTCTCTGTCCCTACGATGCTCTCACAGCCTCACACTGTCCGTTATTCGGGTCCAAGATGGACCGCACATCCGGCAGTTTCCGTCAGAGTCTGCGGCACAAGTGCCGGTTTTATAACATAGTGGAAATAAAGTAAGAGTGCAGAGTCCCCACGTCCAGGTGTCCGCCCGTCAGGCTGGACATGGGGGGCAGAGCCCTGCGTGCTGGACGTGGAATGCCTCTGTCGTCACACTTCATTTTAGATCTCGTTTTCGCTAGGGCGGAGATGAAGCCCGCTCAAGAAGTGATTAGAGCACGGCCCCCCGAGGACCTGGGGGCGGGGGCGGGGTTGGACCCCATCCGTCAGCCTCGGGAGCCAGACCCTGTGGACCTGGCTCTAAAGCCCCTTGAACCTTTGTACTGACAGGGGAGGGACAGGCACAGTAGCGTGTCATTTTCTGAGTGACTTCGTGGGAAATAAATTGTGGGTTGTGTGATGAGCTGTTCTGTTAATTGTGTCGATACTAATTGCTTCCAGGTGTTTACCTCCAACGGCCCCACCGTGATCATGCCCACCTGGTTCTGCTCCCGAGCTTGGTTCTCCCACGTGGGCCCGTTTGACGAGGGCGGGCGGGTAAGTGCGGGTTCTTGTGGATTCTTCCCCTGGGAGGGGCTTCCCGGGGCTTCCCAGCGCGGGCTAAGCCTCCCAGGGCGTGGCTGGGGCACGGCAAGGCCTGTGCTGTGCGGGAAGCTGGGGGGATTTCACACCTGCCTGCCCGGTTGCCTCATCCTGGTTTAAGAGCTGTTTGTGGGAGAGCGCAGGATGTGGGCAGTGTTCCCCCGGGCGGCGGCCCCGGGGCGTCTGGGTCCGGGCTGGCCTGGCTTCTTCCTCTGCATCCTTGCCTACCTGTGGGGCCTCATCCACTGAGCAGGGCCCACGCTGGGCCCTGGCCTAGAAATGGGGACGTGGATGCTCACGCGCTCTCCCTCCCTCCCGGCAGTCGTAAAGTGAACACGCCGGCACGGATCAGAAGGTAAATCTTAGGGTTAGTTTATTTTCCTTTAACCCCCCTTAAATTGGCTTTGAGAATGTGAGTTCTGGTCCTCGTGGTGGAGGAGGTGGTCCAGGCACGTTAAGGCCCACAGGCCAGAAGGTGGGGGTGACTCAGGTCCAGGCTCACCCTCTGCCCCCAGACCTTGGCCATGGCCCTGCCTGCTCTGAGTCTCCTCTCCACTTCAGGGGGACCTTCACTGACTGCACAGAGGCCACACAGACCCTTGGCTTGGGGCCAGCCCCCTCCCTGATCCCACCCAGCATTTCTCTGCCCATCCCCCCACCTCCGTCACTCACACGGCCTCATTTTGGAGGGAAAGGCCGGCCCCTCCACTGGACCCTGGCCGGACAGTCCCTCATGGCCACCCAGACGGGCCCTTCGGGAGCAGTGCTGGTCTCAAGCTTACAAACCAGGTGCTCGAGGGAAGCATGGTGCCCTGAGGGCTGCACTTAGGTTTGGGGGCTGGTCCTCAGCTGATTCTCTAGGTCCAAGAGGCTGCATTTCCTGCCCGTGGAGAGAAGGGCAGGGGACGGAAGCTGCCGGGATGCTCATGGTACTCAAGGACACGGAGCAAGATGGTGGTGAGGTCAGGGTGAGCGGGGCTGAGGGGTCGTGGGCCCAGTCGCTGTGAGCTGAGCTGGAACCTGCAAGGTGCACAGGCTTTAAATTGGGAAAATGCACTTCCAGAGGCAAGGTGGGGAAGGGTTGTTGGAGATTTGGAGGAGGGCGTGATCGGGCGCAGGGGTTTGGGTATCCCCAGGAGGCAACCGTTTCAGGCCCTTAAACAAGAAGGAGAGTGACAAAAATGGTGTGTGTTGATCCAGAACCTGGCTCTTCTGAGGGCCAGCCTGGCCTGGGTGGGGACGGCCTGGAGGGGGGTCGTGGTTGCTCAGAAGAGCTGCTGCCCAGCGGAGCAGACGCTTTTCAGACGCGCTCTTGCATCTGCGGGAAAGATCCCTAGGCTCGGAGTCGCTGTGTGACTTATGAGCTGTCACCCAGTCTCCGGAGGGTGGACCCGCACTCCTGTTGCTCAGACTCCTTTGTGTTTTAGCCATTCTGATCAGAGTTCTGTGATTTCTTGCATTTTAATTTGCATTTCCGAGATGGCTAAGGACATATAGCAATTTTTCATGTGCCGATTGGCTACTTGTATGTTATTTTAATGAAGTGTCCAGATCTTTTCCCAGTTTTAAGTGGGGTGTCTTCTCGTTGTGGAGTTGTTGGTGTTCTTGGTCAGATACTTGCTTGTGGGTATTTTCTCCCGTCCTTGGTCTCCGCGTTGTGGGATTTCTTCCCACTCCCACTTGTGCTCGTCCCAGATGCTGTCATGAGGACATCAGAGCAGCGAGGCTGGGGCTTCCACCCTGTTTTGTGGGTGTTACCTCCCCACCCTGGGGCGTCCTGCCCTGGACACAGGCCTCACAGGTGCTGCAGAGATTGGCCACTCAGCCACCCGGGGCCAGAAGCCGGCACCTTCTCTGGTGCGTTAAAAACCTCTCTTGGTATCAAAGAGGGTTTGTATTTTGTTATCTCTGTGTTTATCTCTTTAAATGCCCTTAATCTCACGTGCTCTTAATCTTAAACCTTTCCTGGTTGGCTTTTTTTTTTTCTTCCGGTTTTTGAAGGTATTTTGACTCCCACCTGTTGCCTGAACGGCAGCCGATAGATCACCCTATTCCCTCTTTCCTTTCTCTTGCCGATTTTGTTGCCTGATTTCTGCTCACATCAGAAGGCAACCCCATGTGCTGAGTCCCCAGCCGCCCATCTGTGTCCCTGGACTCAGCCTCACATGTCACGCTTCTCAAGGCCTTGGGTCCCTGCACGTTCAGACTGTGGTTCTGGACACGTGAAGGAGGGATGGGCTGGACAAAAAACCCCGGGTCACACCTTCCCTTGCGTGTCTTGAGAGCACAACTCCACGTTGCCTTGCTTTGCCTGGTGCTCCTCGGTTTCACTCAGCTTTGTAAGGTGCTCGACCTTTTCCTGGAGGCTCAGAGTATTCCTCCCTTGTGAAAGACTCATGGTTTCCCTGGGATTTGTCTTTTTTTTTTTTTAAACATCTTTATTGTAGTATAATTGCTTTACAATGTTGTGTTAGTTTCTGCCGTACAACAAAGTGAATCAGCTATATTCCCATATCTCCTCCCTCTTGAGCCTCCCTCCCACCCTCCCTATCCCACCCTGGTAGGTCGTCACAAAGCACCAAGCTGATCTCCCTGTGCTGTGCAGCAGCTTCCCACTAGCTGTCTGTTTTACATTTGGTAGTGTATATATGTCAATGCTACTCTGTCACTACATCCCAGCCTCCCCTTCCCCCATCCCGTGTCCTCAAGTCCATTCTCTACACCTGCATCTTTATTCCTGCCCTGCCACTAGGTTCATGAGTACAACTTTTCTATATTCCATATGTATTCATTAGCATACGGAATTTGTTTTTCTCTTTCTGACTTCACTCTGTATGACAGACTCTAGGTCCATCAACCTCACTATGAACAGCTCAGTTTTGTTCCTTTTTATGGCTGAGTAATATTCCATTGTATATATGTGCCACATCTTCTTTATCCATTCATCTGTCGATGGACATTTAGGTTGCTTCCATGTCCTGGCTATTGTAAATAGTGCTGCAATGAACACTGTGGCACGTGTATCTTTTTGAATTATGTTTTTCTCTGGGTATATGCCCAGTAGTAGGATTGCTGGGTCATATGGTAGTTCTGTTTTTAGTTTTTTAAGGGACTTCCATACTGTTCTCCATAGTGGCTGTATCAATTTACATTCCCACCAACAGTGTAGGAGAGTTCCCTTTTCTCCACACCCTCTCCAGCATTTATTGTTTCTAGATTTTTTGATGATGGCCATTCTGACTGGTGTGAGGTGATACCTCATTGTGGTTTTGATTTTCATTTCTCTAATGATTAGTGATGTTGAGCATCTTTTCATGTATTTGTTGGCAATCTGTATGTCTTCCTTGGAGAAATGTCTATCTAGATCTTCCTTGCATTTTTGGATTGGGTTGTTTGTTTTTTTGATATTGAGCTGCATGAGCTGCTTATATATTTTGGAGATTAATCCTTTGTCAGTTGCTTTTTTTGCAAATATTTTCTCCCATTCTGAGGGTTGTCTTTTTGTCTTGTTTATGGTTTCCTTTGCTATGCAAAAGCTTTTAAGTTTCACTAGGTCCCATTTGTTTATTTTTGTTTTTATTTCCATTACTCTTGGAGGTGGGTCAAAAAGGATCTTGTGTAATTGATGTCATAGAGTGTTCTGCCTATGTTTTCCTCTAGGAGTTTTATAGTGTCTGGCCTTACATTTAGGTCTTTTATCCATTTTGAGTTTATCTTTGTCTATGGTGTTAGGGAGTGTTCTAATTTCATTCTTTTGCATGTAGCAGTCCAGTTTTCCCAGCACCACTTGTTGAAGAGGTTGTCTTTTCTCCGTTATATATTCTTGCCTGCTTTGTCAAAGATAAGGTAACCATATGTGTGTGGGTTTATCTCTGGGCTTTCTATCCTGTTCCATTGATCTATATTTCTGTTTTTGTGCCAGTACCATACTGTCTTGATTACTGTAGCTTTGTAATATAGTCTGAAGGCAGGGAGCCTGATTCCTCCAGCTCCGTTTTTCTTCTTCAAGGTTGCTTTGGCTATTTAGGGTCTTTTGTGTTTCCATACAAATTGTAAAATTTTTTGTTCTAATTCTGTGAAAAATGCCCTTGGTAATTTGATAGAGATTGCATTGAATCTGTAGATTGCTTTGAGTGGTGTGGTCATTTTCACAAAGTTGATTCTTCCAGTCCAAGAACATGTTACTCCATCTGTTTGTATCATCTTTGATTTCTTTCATCAATGTCTTATAGTTTTCTGCATACAGGTCTTTAGCCTCCTTAGGTAGGTTTATTCCTAGGTATCTTATTCTTTTTGTTGCAGTGGTAAATGAGAAAGTTCCTTAATTTCTCTTTCTGATTTTTCGTTGTTAGTGTATAGGAATGCAAGAGATTTCTGTGCATTAATTTTGTATCCTGCTGCTTTACCAAATTCATTGATTAGCTCTAGTAGTTTTCTGGTGGCATCTTTAGGATTTTCTAGGTATAACATCATGTCATCTGCAAACTGAGTTTTAGTTGTTCTTTTCCAATTTTGATTCCTTTTATTTCTTTTTCTTCTCTGATTGCTGTGGCTAAAACTTCCAAAACTATGTTGAATAATAGTGGTTAGAGTGGGCACCCTTGTCTTGTTCCTGACCTTAGAGGAGATGCTTTCAGTTTTTTATCATTAAAATGATGTTGGCTGTGAGTTTGTCATATATGGCCTTTATTATGTTGAGGTAGGTTCCCCCATGCCCACTTTCTGGAGAGTTTTTATCATAAATGGGTGTCGAATTTTGTTGGAAGCTTTTTCTGTATCTACTGAGTTGATCATATGGTTTTTATCCTTTAATTTGTTAATATGGTGTATCACATTGACTGATTTGCATATTGAAGAATCTTTGCATTCCTGGGATAAATACCACTTGATCATGGTGTATGATCCTTTTAACGTGCTTTTGGATTCTGTTTGCTAGTATTTTGTTGAGGATTTTTGCATCTATGTTCATCAGTGATATTGGCATGTAATTTTCTTTTTTTGTGACATCTTTGGTTTTGATATCAGGGTGATGGTGGCCTCATAAAATGAGGTTGGAAATGTTCCTCCCTCTGCTATATTTTGGAAGAGTTTGAGAAGGATAGATGTTAGCTCTTCTCTAAGTGTTTGATAGAATTCACCTTTGAAGCCATCTGGCCCTGGGCTTTTGTTTGTTGGAAGATTTTTAATCACAGTTTCAATTTCAGTGTTTGTGATTGGTCTGTTCGTATTTTCTATTTCTTCCTGCTTCAGTCTTGGAAGGTTGTTCTTTTCTAAGAATTTGTCCATTACTTTCCAGGTTGTCCACTTTATTGGCATATAGATGTTTGTAGTAATCTCCCATGATCCTTTGTATTTCTGTGATGTCAGTTGTTACTTCTTCCTTTTCATTTCTAATTCTGTTGATTTGAGTCCTCTCCCTTTTTTCCTGATGAGTTTGGCTAATGGTTTATCAATTTTGTTTGTCTTCCCAAAGAACCAGCTTTTAGTTTTATCGATCTTTGCTATTGTTTCCTTCACTTATTTCTGATCTGATCTTTATGATATCTTTCCTTCTGCCAACTTTGGGGTTGTTTTGTTCTTTCTCTAGTTGCTTTAGGTGTAAGGTTAGGTTGTTTGAGATTTTTCTTATTTCTTAAGGTAGGATTATATTACTATAAACTTCCCTCTTAGAACTGCTTTTGCTGCATTGCATCGGTTTTGGGTCATCATGTTTTCATTGTCATTTCTTTCTTGGTATTTTTTGATTTCCTCTTTGATTTCTTCAGAGATTTCTTGGTTATTTAGTAGGTATTGTTTAGCTTCCATGTGTTTGTATTTTCTACAGTTTTTTTTCTTGTAATTGATATCTAGTCTCATAGCATTGTGGTCAGAAAAGGTGCTTGATATGAGTTCAGTTTTCTTAAATTTACTGAGGCTTGATTTGTGACCCAAGATGTGATCCTGGAGAATGTTCCATGTGCACTTGAGAAGAAAGTGTATTCTGTTGTTTTTGGATGAAATGTCCTATAAATGTCAGTTAAGTCCATCTGGTCTAATGTGTCATTTAAAGCTTGTGTTTCCTTATTTTCTGTTTGGATGATCTGTCTATCAGTGTAAGTGGGGTGTTAAAGTCCCCTACTATTATTGTGTTACTGTCAATTTTCCCTTTTATGGCTGTTAGCATTTGCCTTATATATTGAGGTGCTCCTATGTTGGGTGCATAAATATTTACAATTGTTATGTCTTCTTCTTGGATTGATCCCTTGATCATTATTTAGTGTCCTTCCTTGCCCCTTGTAATAGTCTTTATTTTAAAAGTTTATTTTGTCTGATATGAGTATTGCTACTCCAGCTTTCCTTTGCTTTTCATTTGCATGGAATATCTTTTTCCATCCCCTCACTTTCAATCTGTATGTGTGCCTAGGTCTGAAGTAGGTCTCTTGTAGACAGCATATATACAGGTCTTGTTTTTGTATCCATTCAGCCAGTCTGTGTCTTTTGGTTGGAGAATTTAATCCATTTACATGTAAGGTAATCATTGATATGTATGTTCCTATTACCATTTTCTTAATTGTTTGGGGTTCGTTTTTGTAGGTCTTTTCCTTCTCTTGTGTTTCCTGCCTAGAAAAGTTCCTTTAGCATTTGTGTAAAGCTGGTTTGGTGGTGCTGAATTCTCTTAACTTTTGCTTGTCTGTAAAGCTTTTGATTTCTCCATCGAATCTAAATGAGATCCTTGCTGGGTAAAGTAATCTTGGTTGTAGGTTTTTTCCCTTTCATCACTTTAAATATATCCTGCCACTCCCTTCTGGCCTGCAGAGTTTCTGCTGAAAGATCAGCTGTTAACCTTATGTGGATTAGCTTGTATGTTATTTGTTGCTTGTCCCTGGCTGCTTTTAATATTTTTATTTTGTGTTTAATTTTTGTTAGTGTGATTAATATGTGTCTTGGTGTGTTTTTCCTTGGGTTTATCCTTTATGGGACTCTTCACTTCCTGAACTTGATTAACTATTTCCTTTCCCCTGTTGGGGAAGTTTTCAACTATAATCTATTCAAATATTTTTTCAGACCCTTTCTTTTCTTCTTCTTATGGGATGCCTATAATTCAAATGTTGGTGTGTTTAATGTTGTCCCAGAGGTCTCTGAGACTGTCTTCATTTCTTTTCATTCTTTTTTCTTTATTCTGCTCTGCTGCAGTTATTTCCACCATTCTATCTTCCAGCTCACTTCACCATTCTTATGCCTCAGTTATTCTCCTATTGATTCCTTCTAGAGTATTTTTAGTTTCAGTTATTATATTGTTCATCACTGCTTGTTTGCTCTTTAGTTCTTCTAGGTCCTTGTTAAACGTTTCTTGTATTTTCTCCATTCTGTTTCTGAGATTTTGGATCATCTTTACTATCATTACTCTGAATTCTTTTTCAGGTAGTTTGCCTATTTCCTCTTCATTTATTTGGTCATGTGGGTTTTTATCTTGCTCCTTTCTCTGTCTTCTCATTTTGTCTAATTTACAGTATTTGAGATCTCCTTTCCCTATGCTGCAGGGTCGTAGTTCCTCTTGCTTCTGTCTTCTGCCCTCATTGGTGAGGTTGGTCCAGTGGCTTGCATTGGCTTCTTGATGGGAGGGACCGGTGCCTGTGTTTGTGGTGGGTGGAGCTGAGTCTTTTCCCTCTGATGAGCAGGACCATGGCAGGTGATGTGTTCTGGGATGTCTCTGAGCTTAGTGACTTTAGGTAGTCTGTGTGCTGATGGGTAAGTTTGTGTTCCTGCCTTGTTTGTTGTTTTGGTGCAGGCAGTTGTGTGGAGCCAGGTCTTGGATTCATACAGAGGCCTCTATGAGAGCTCTCAGTGATTAATATTCCCAGGGGCCAGGAATTCTCTAGTGGTCCAGCATCCTGGACTTGGTGCTCCCACCCCAGAGCCTCAGGCCCAACTTCTGGTTGGGGAACCAAGACCCCACAAGTCACTCGTCATGGCGATAAAGGGCATTAAAAAAAAAAAAAAGACTAACAAAACCCCAGACACAATGGTAAAAAGTAAAATCAAAGAAATGAAAACAGAAACAAGGTAACATGCACACACACAAAAGAAACAAAAACAGTACGAAATAAAACAAAAAGCAAGAGAACAACCAAAGAAAAGAACCCAAGAATGAAATCAAACAATTAAAAAGAAAACTAACAAAAACGCAAAACCAAAGAACAAAACCAAAGCAGAGTGCCAACTGAAGAATAAAGCAAAGAAACAAAACAAACTGACAAAAATGATTTTAAAAAAAGATAAA
The DNA here is from genome assembly GCF_030028045.1 of Hippopotamus amphibius kiboko. Taxonomy (NCBI): domain Eukaryota; kingdom Metazoa; phylum Chordata; class Mammalia; order Artiodactyla; family Hippopotamidae; genus Hippopotamus; species Hippopotamus amphibius. The sequence goes on along the minus strand of NC_080202.1, from coordinate 46,560,222 downwards.
GGGGAAAGAGGACAGAACAGGAAAGCAATGTAGAAATAGAAATATTAAAAAATAAAAAATGTATTAATAAAAAAAGGGGAAACACAGAGCAACAGAAAATCAAAGTAGAAATGGAAATATAAAAAATATATTAAAGGAAAAGAAGAAAAAAATAAAGGAAAAGAACACAGAACAACAAAAAAGCAAAGTAAAAATAGAAATATATTTTTTAAAATTAATATGTTATACTACACGAAGATCCCAAGACTAAATAAAACAAAAAATACTAAAACACAAAAAGCCCCCCCCAAGAAAACAGAACCAACAACAGAATGACTCAAAGCATAATAAAAATGTTAGTAATAATTATATTTCCTGGGATCTCTGCTGTAAGTGTCCTTGAACATGCCATGAGCCACAGGCCACCTCTACCTCCCCAAGAGGCCCTCCTCTGCCTCTGGGCTGGTCTCTGGACCTGCTGTGGGCCTTGTGGGGACCACTTAGACTCTGATCTGGCCCAATTCCTGCAAAGTCCACAGCTGCCAGAGCTAGACCATTTGCATTTGTGGGAGCACTCATTGTCTACGCAGATATTCCATAGCTGCAAGGTCTACCTAGCTGATCGTGGGGATTTAATCTGCAGCTTGTGCAGCTGATGGAAAGATTTTCAATTCTCTTCCTTGGTTGCCCCTTTCCTAGGGTTCAGCTTTGGTTTTATCTGCACCTCTGCATTTGGCCCACCCACAGGAGTCTGGTCCTGAGGCTGCCTTGGAGGTCTTGGGTCTGCCCCAGTGAGGACAGGGCACAGAGGTGGTACGACTGCTTAGATTGCAGGAGCCACTGCAGTGCCAAATGCACAGGGAAGCTGGTGGCCATAGGCGCAAGAGATATGGCCCTAGTGAGGGCCTTTTCTGGTGCCCGGCACAAGGTGCATGATGGCCAGCCCTGGCCAGGCTTTTTCTGGTGCCTAGCCTGGCAGGAGGTGCACGAGAGCCAGCCCTGAGAGGGCTTCTTTTATTGTTCACCCGCAGGCACTGGTGTGTTGGGAGAGAGAGGCTACAATAGTGGCTGCATCCCCTGCGTGTGACTCCGCAGTAGCACCGTGCTTCCATGGCAGTCTGGTCTTCCTCTGTTGGCATTCCCTGCTGCAGATTTCCTCCCTCATGTCCCCTCAGTCCGTCTCCTCGCAGTTAACAGTGGTTCTCGCCCCAGGCCTACTCTCTAATCCCCACACTCCAGCTCCCAGCCCCCTTGCACCCCTGTGAACACATGTCCCAGTCCGGGGCATGTGGGGCCACGGTACAGACCATCTGTGTGGTTCTCACTCTGTCGCATCTGCCACAGGTCAGCCACTTCACCCTCCTCGGACCGCCTCAAATGCTTCCTTTCTGTCCCAGTCAGTTTCCCTGTCAGAGAGGGGATTTCCCCATCAGAGAGGGGGTTTCCCCAGATTCAGGAATCTCTCCTCCGCTTCAGCTCCCCCGCCCTGGGGTGCAGGTTCTATCCCACTTCCTCTCCTTCTCCTTCTTCCTTCTTTTTTTTGTCCTACCCAGTTATACAGGGATCTTTATAGTCCTCTTCAGAGTCCAAGGTCTTCTGCTAGTGTTCAGCCAGTGTTCTGTGGGAATTGTTGCGTCTATAGATGTATTCCTGATGCATCCATGGAGAGAGATGAACTCCACGTCCTCCTACTCCTCCACCATCGTAACTCCCTGGGATTTGTCTTAACGCTGATCTGGTTCCGATGTGTGGAACCAGGGCTGCTTTTATCTCTTTTTGGTTTATAGTTTTAAGTTTTAGCTGTCTGCCATTGTTGTGATTTTCTGTTTCAAAGACTAGTTATACATTGGCTAGATTTTCTTTGTCTTCTATTTTAACAACTTTTTCTTAACACTTTTTATTTATTTTATTATTTAATTTTCATTTTCATATTTTCCTACATTTCTTCAGTGTCCCTTATTACATTTTTATTCAGATCTGTTTTTCCTGGAGGACTTTCTAATTTAGTCTTCATTTCTCATATAATTTTGTCTTTTTCTTCTATTTCTGTTTTGACTTCAGTCAACTCTTTTATTTAAAAGGTTAATTGGGGCATAATTCACATACCATACAATTCACCTATTAAAATGTGCAGTTCAACTCTCTCGCTTCGTCTCAGTTTCCCCTTCCCCCGAAGCAAGAGAGTAGCACAGACATATATATACTACCAACTGTAAAATAGTCAGTGGGAAGTTGTTGTATAACAAAGGGAGTCCAGCTCGAGGATGGAAGATGCCTTGGAGGACTGGGGCAGGGAGGGTGGGGGGGACTCGAGGGGGGGGTAGGGGAAGGGAGGGAGTACGGGGATGTGTGTATGGAAACAGATGATTGAACCTGGTGTACCCCCAAAAAAATTTAAAAAATTAAAAAAAAAATGTGCAGTTCAGTGTATCTTAGCAAACTCACAGGGATGCACAACCATCACCACCATCTGATGTTACAAAACAGTTTCACCACCCCACCCCCCACCCCGAGAAGCCCACGTGCAGTCACACCGCCCCTGGCTCCCCAGCCCAGCCCAGGCTAATCCTCCTCCTCTCCTCCTCATGTCTGTCCTCCTTTTTGCGAGGGTCCAGTTTCGTTATTGAATTTCTGAATCAAGGAGGGTCTCCGCATCCTCAAGCCTTGTGGAGGACGTGATTTCACGTGGAGGGTTTTTCACAGGGTTTTTTCTCCGTCATGGTTTTTGTTGTTGTTGTTATTGGGGGTGAATTTCTGTCCACGGAGGTGTTTGTTTTCTGTTTCTTCTCATGTGGGCTTTACATCGCTGCGGTTCACGGGATTTCTACCTCAGGGTCGCCCCCTCTGTCACCCCAGAGAAGGGCAGCGAGTGTTGCAGGCAGGGAGGGGAGGAGGGGGTGTGTCTCTCCTTCTCTGTTTCCTTTTGTCTCACAGGATCTTGATCCACTTTCACCACATGTCTGAGGGTGCCTGCCCTTCCAACTACACATTTCTCACACCCCAGGGCATGGGGCCACTCCCCCCAGGCCTTCTCAGGGCCCATCTCCACGGACGACCGGTGGGGCTCAGCACCCCGTCTTCCTCGATGTCACCTCTTTCTCCCGTCGTGGCCGCTGTCACTGTTTCCAGCCAGTCAGGGGAGCCCAGGCTCTTTGTGAATCGGGGGTGGGGGGTGCCCTTCAGCTGGCGTGGAGCAGCCATGCCCCAGCCGCCTCCTCTGGCTAAATTCTCACTTGTCTCTTGCCAGAAATACGGAAACTCTGAGGTTGAGAGGACATTTTCTCTCCTTCCTAAATCTATAAAATGCAGCGTTACCATGTGCTTTCTGAAAGATGCCTTTGAAAATAGAATTAGAAAAAGGAAAACATATACAAATCACCAGTGAACCCATCACCACACATCTGCTGTGAACTTTTGAGTGGGGTCCTTTTGTCTTTCTTTTACTGTGGATATCTTTTAGCCGAGCTGCAAACACAATTTTGAAACTTGATTTTTTTTTATTAATTGGTTTATTCTTTGGCTGTGTTGGGTCTTTGTTGCTGTGTGCAGGCTTTCTCTCGTTGCGGCGTGTGGGGGCTACTCTTCATTGTGGTGCGTGGGCTTCTCATTGTGGTGGCTTCCCTTGTTGTGGAGCATGGGCTCTAGGTGCGTGGGCTTCAGTAGTTGTGGCACGTGGGCTCAGTAGTTGTGGCTCACAGGCTCTAGAGAACAGGCTCAGTAGTAGTAGTGCACAGGCTTAGTTTTTTCGTGGCATGTGGGATCTTCCTGGACCAGGGATCAAACCTGTGTCCTCTGCATTGGCAGGCAGATTCTTAACCACTGCGCACCAGGGAAGTCCCTGAAACTTGATTTTTAACTTAACATTTTATTATAAATCTTTTCATGTCCTTGTGCTCTTTGCGAAAACACTTTAGTCACCACATAGAGGTCCATCGAGTCACTGATTGAATCAACCACCAGATGCTGGAAGTGAGGTTGTTTGTGTGTTTCCTGTGTCACTAACAAGACTGTTCTGATTTCCTATTTGGCTGGTCTCTGTCTCGCTGCCCTGACTGCCTCACGGTGTATCAGAGACCCTGGGTGGCGATCCCCTGGGCAGGGGTGGCTTTGTGCAGGGACTGAGGCGGGCAGACTGGCTCTCAGTGTGCAGCTCAGGAGTGAGAGCTGAGTGGGCTGCTCCCGGAGGTGGTACTCAGGCCTGAACCAGGAGGCAGTGGAACTCGCACCTGGGCAACCACAGACAAAGAGCATCAGTTCTTCATGGACCCCAGAGGCTGGGTGCATAGGACCCAGTTGGGGGATACCCTTGAGCCAAGGAGCTGGCCAAGAGGGGCCAGGGGTCGCCTCTCCCCCAAAGGTGATGGCCATTGGGCTCCATCAGGACATCGAGACCTCAGAGGCCAGCTGTGCTGCCTTCCTCTTGGGGGTGGACAAGCTGGGAGGCAGCCGTGGCTTTATCAGAAGCAGTGGGCCCGGCCGTGATGCTGGCACTGCCTCGGTGGAACCAAGCTCAGGCTGGAGAACCGGCTGAGGAGGCAGAACAGGCTGGGGCCAGGGAGCAATGGCCTCTGTGCTGTCAGGAAACCAGCCTCTGCTCAGAGCAGGGGTCCCGCCAGCATCCCCAGCTCGCCAGATGCACACCGGGCGACCTCCTGTGCAGACCCTCTGCTCACTTCGTTTTCACCTTGAATTTAAGAAAGTGAGGGGAGCCAACTTGGTGTCCCCCATCAGGACTGAGATCCCCCAGCCCCAGACTGACCAGCAGGGTGGCTGTGGCCCCAGTGGCCAGCCCTGGTCTTAGCCCTTCTCCAGACGGGCCAGGAGGCCTGGGTTCTCACAGGACAGGAATACCCAGAGGGACACTGCAGACCCTCAGAGCCGTGTGCCTGTCAACAGTGAGGGGGTGGGTCTGCAGGCCAGCAGTGCAGGTCAGGGGTCAAGTTGGAGCATTGAGTGAGGGGGACACTGGGGCTTGCAAGGGTCCAACCCTTGGTCACCTTCTTGTCCTGAAGATGCCTTTAGTGGTCATGCTTGCCCAGCACCAGCTGCACGCTAGGGGCAGCTGGACTGTTGTTTTCCAGCTGAGGCCTCACAGGTTAGGCCAGGCTGGAGTGGCTGGGGCCCTGGGCAGACCCGCCTCTCCTGTCACCTGAATGAAGGCTCTGTCCTGAGTGGAGACATGTTTTTTTCATCCTGCAGGGTGTCCCCGAGGACCTGCTGTTCTTCTACGAACACCTGAGGAAAGGTGGTGGGGTCGTCCGTGTGGACCAGAGCCTCCTCCTCTACCGCTACCACCCCAGCGCAGCCACACACTCAGTCCTCGAGTACGCAGGTCCCGGGGTTCAGACCAGGCGGGGGGGGGGGGGGGGGCGGGGGCGGGGGCAGACACAGGCGACCCAGTCAGGTCTCCACCCTGAGGTGGGTCACCTGGGAGCATGGCCTGTGCGGGGCCACAGGGCACTCAGCCTCCCTGGAGGGAGGTTGTCCTAGGTCCGTGGACCAGCATTTCCCCAGGAGCAAGCACTTTTTTGAAGTGAGGTAGAATTCACATGTCAATGTTCTCTTGGGATCTTGTTCTCACTGCTTTGAGCTGATGGGACTCAGAGTGAGCCCGGCCCACTGCTGACACGATTACAGGTGGACTGGTGGCGCCCTCTTCCTTCTCCACCCATCAAGGGGAGGGCTGCTGGGACAGAGGTTGGGCCGCTCCCTACGTACGTGGGGCATCTTGAGCCCCCATCCTCTCATGGCCCACGCGTCCCCCAGGCCCCAAGGCTGGAGGCCGACCACCAGGGACAGGGCAGGGGAGGTGCTGAAAGTACAGGCAGGGTGAAGACGAGAGAGGGGTGTGTTTTTCTTTCTTTTCAGTTCGAAGTGTGTGTGGGCTCATATGTGTGTGTGTATGCACGTATGTTTGTGCACGTGTGTGGGTGTTACATTTCAAACACCTACGAGTATGTATCCCCCTCAGCGCTATTGTAATGCTGCTTACCTGGGGGTAGGGAGAAATGGGGCACTGAAACAGCTCTATGATCAGGGGACCTTTCGAATGTAAAGAGTGTGATGCAGGGACAGCATTTGTGTTTCTGGACGTAGAGGGGACTCTGTTCTTCCCCTGGAGGGTGTGAGACTCCTTGGAAGGTGTGGCTTCTCAGTTTCTGTCCTGATGCTGATTTGGGCGTGTGTCGCGGGCGGGGGGGGGGGGGGGTCCCACATTGCAGCATCATATTGATTTGGGAGAGTCTTGAACTTTTGCACGTGTGGTAAAACTTAGCTTCTTTGTTTTCCAGCTTTAAGCAATAGAGCTTGATTTCTCTTATCTTGTTAAGTCTAAATTTCAATGCAGTAGCTTTAGTGGAACTTCACTAGGAGTTTGTTGTCATGAACTTGACTCAATGCAAGTGTGATTTGCACACATTGGGTAAAGGTCATCTTCTAGGGAGATGTAACAGCCCTAAATGTGTATAATCCTATGTGTATAATCCTAATCACAGAGTTTCAAAATGCATGAGGCAAAAACTGACAGAAGTAAAGGGAGAAATAGACAAATTCACAATTACAGTTGGAGATTTTAATACTCCTATCTCAGTAATTGTTAGAAGTTGGGGGAGGTGGGGAGTCTGTGAGGATCAGAAGATTTCAACAACAATATTAACCAACATGACAATAGACATTTAAGGAATACTATACTCAACTGCAGAATACACATTCTTTTAAAGTGCAAGATAGATGTTACTTTGGACCAATAAACAAATCTGAATAAATTTCAAATGACTGAAATCATACTGGGCATGTTTTATGAATTAGAAATCATTATGACATCTTAAATATCCAAAATATCTGGAAATTGAGCAACCAAGGAAAAAAAATCACAAAGGGATAGTAGGAAAAAGATTTAACTTGACAAAACAGTATGTCAAAATTTGTGGAATTTAGCTAAAGCAGAGTTTATAGTAAAATTTTATAGCTTTAAAAGCTTATATTATAAAAGAAGAAACTAAGCAATTATCTAAGTCTCCACCTTTAAAAGTTACAAAAGTAATAGCAAAGTAAATTCAAAGTAAATGAAGGAAAGGAATGAAGAAGGTAAAATTGAAAATGGACAGTCAATAGAAAAAAAATCAGCAAAATCAAGAATTGGTTTGAAATAAAATCAGTACAATTGACAAACCTATAACAAGATTGATTTTTAAAAGAAAACAGATTATCAATATACTGGGAATTAAGAAGGGGATATCACTATAGATCCAACAGATATTTAAAGTATAAATCATAGAGAATTCCCTGATGGTCCAGTGATTGGGATTCTGCGCTTCCACTGCAGGGGGCACAGGTTCAATCCCTGGTTGGGGAACTAAGATCCCACATGCTGTGTGGCATGGCCAAAAAAAAAAAAGTATAAATAATAATTAAATACTAGATTAGTAATTTAAAAGCACTTCATAAAGAAAAGCCAAGCCAGATGGCTACACTGAATATTCTATCAAAAATGTAAGGAAGAAATAATACCAATTTTACATAAATTCTTTTAGGAAATAGAAGAGGAGACAGATCTGTTGGGTTTTGGGAGGGAGGAGGTTCACAGTCACTCCATGAGACCAGCATCATTCTGAAGTCAAAAATGTTATAAGAATATTACAAGAAAATAAAATTACAGACCAGTATCCCATATGAGAATAGATGTGAAAATCATTCACAAAATATTACCAAGGCAAATTCAGAAATATATATGAAAGGATAATACATCATGAATACAAGTCTGGTTTAACATTCAAAAATCAATTAGTATGATTTCCTACGGTATCAGAATAGAGGATAAAAATCACACAACCAACCCAATAGATGCAGAAAAAGCATTTGACAAAATTCAATACCCATTCATGATTTAAAAAAAAAACTCAGCAAACTAGAAATAGAAGGAAACTTTCTCAGTCTGATAGTATCTACACAAACCTATAACTAACCTCAATAACTGAAGACTGAAGGCTTTCCCTTCTAAGATCAGGAGGAAGTGATCTCCTGGTCACTCCTCTCACTACTTCTATTCAACACTTTAGTGGAGGTCAGTGGAATAAGACAGGAAAAAGATATAAGCATTAGAAAGTGGAAAACTAGCATCATTTGTAGATGGCATGATTGTGTTTCATAGGAAATCAAAACCAATAATTTAGTGAGTTTTCCAGGATATGTTTATATACTTGCAATAAACAACTGAAAAAATGCAGTTTTAAAAATGTACAGCAGCATCAATAATAAAATACTTTTGAGTAAGTTTAATAAGGTATGTCTATATCTGCTAAAATCTACTCCAAAAAATGCTGAGGGAAATTAAAGAAAACCTATAAAATAGATGGAGAGATATACCACATTCATGGATTGGAAGACAGTTTTTTTTTTTAATAAATTTATTTATTTATTTATTTATTTTAGTGGCTGTGTTGGGTCTTTCTTGCTGTGCACGGGCTTTCTTTTTAGTTGTGAGTGGGGGCTACTTGTTCATTGTGGTGCGCGGGCTCCTCATTGCTATGGCTTCTCTTGTTGCAGAGCACGGGCTCTAGGCACATGGGCTTCAGTAGTTGCAGCACATGGCCTCAATACTTGTGGCTCACCAGCTCTAAAGCGCAGGCTCAATAGTTGTTGCACACGGGCTTAGTTGCTCTGTGGCATGTGGGATCTTCCTGGAGCAGGGCTCGAACCCGTGTCCCCTGCATTGGCAGGCGGATTCTCAACCACTGCGTCACCTAGGAAGTCCCGAGATTCAGTATTGTTAATGTCATTTCTCCTCAAACTGATCTGTAGATTCAATGCAATCCCAGTAAAAGTCCCAGCTTGCTTCTTTGTAGAAACTGATAATCTGATTTTAAAATTCACATGAAAATCAAAAGACCCAGAGTGGCCTAAACAATCTTGAGCAAAATTTGAGGTCTTATTGTGCCTGATTTTAAGACTCACTCTGAAGCTATTAACAATCAAGAAAATGTATTGATAGCGTAAAGATAGACATACACATCAATGAAACAGAGCAGAGAGTCCAGAAATAGACTCACAATTGATTTTCAGTAGTCTCCAAAGGCATTCAATGGAAAAAGAAAAAATATTTTGAACGAATGGATATCCATATGGAAAAAAAAATCTCATGCCGTATAGAAAAATTAATTCTCTATGGCTTAGATATAAATATAGAAGCAGCTAAAATATAGTTTCTAGAAGAAAACATCAGGGAATATCTTAACAGCTTGAGGATAGGAAAAAGTTTATTAAAGAAGACACTAGAATCTTTAGCCTTTTTTTTTTTTTTTTCCTGCATTGGGTCTTAGTTGTGGCACGTGGGCTCTTCATTGCAGCGCACGGGCTCTTTGTTGCATCATACAGGCTTCTCTCTAGGTGAGGTGGGCAGGCTCAATAGTTGTGGCCCGTGAGCTTAGTTGCTGTAGCATGTGGAATCTTAGTTCCCTGACCAGGGATCGAACCTGCGTCCCCTGCATAGGAAGGCAGATTCTTAACCACTGGACCACCAGGGAAGTCCCTCTTTAGCCACTTAAAATTGATAAATTGGACCTCATCAAAATTAAAAACTTTTGCTCATAAAAAGACACCATTAGGAAAATGAGTAGACAAACCACAGACTGGGAGAAAATATTCATAATCTATATATCTCACAGAGGGCTAGTATGGAGGATATATTAGGAACCCCGTCACCGAAAAATAAAAAGAAAATCTAATAAAAACAGGCAAAATACTCGAATGGACATGACACTTCACAAATAAATAATATATAAGTGGTCAGTCCATGAAAAAGGGTTCATCATTATTACCAGAGAATGCAAACCAAACTCTGCACACCCACTAGAAGGATTAAAATTAACGTCTGCAATTTCAAATCATGCTGAGGACGTGCATGCGTTCTTCTCATGAGTGTAAACACAGTACCTCCTCTTTTGAAAACTGTCGGGCTTTATTTTATTAATTAAATTGATACCTGCCCTCTGACCCAGCAATTCCACATCTAGGTGTTTATCCAAGAGAAATGAATACATTGCTCAACATTTTTCTATTAGTAGCCAAGAATGGGAACAACCCAGATGCCCGTCAGCAGGTGATGGATAAACACTGCTGTAACGGAGCACTCCTCAACACTAGAAGAAAACAAATGACTGATACCTGCAAGAATGGAGGTTAATGTAAAAACTATATATATAGTTAGTAAAAGAAATCAGATACAAAAGCATGCATACCGTGGCTTCCACTTGAATGAAGTTCTCAAACAGGCAGAACTAGTCCACAGTGACAGAAGCAAGACTGGTTTTCTCAGAGGAAAGGAGGTACAAGGGAGCTTTCTGGGGTGATGGAAGTGTCCTGCCTCTTGATGGGGGTGTGGGTTACATGGGTATGTGTCTTTGTCATAACCATATGACTTGTATGTACACTTAAGATCCTTGCTCCTACTCAATGTGAATTTCATTAAAATTTTTTAAATATCTGGCAAATGTTTCTGCAAAGAAGTTATCACTTTCCCACCATCCATAAATGGAGTTGGAAACGCTCAGTGAATAAAGTAAAAAGATGGTTTTCTGGGCATGAATCTTCTGTAGAGCTCAGAAATGCCTGGACACCCGGGGTCCCCTGCAGAGCCAACCGGTGCCTGGACACCCAGGGTCCCCTGCAGAGCCGACCGGTGCCTGGACACCCGGGGTCCCCTGCAGAGCCGACCGGTGCCTGGACACCCGGGGTCCCCTGCAGAGCCGACCGGTGCCTGGACACCCGGGGTCCCCTGCAGAGCCGACCGGTGCCTGGACACCCGTGGTCCCCTGCAGAGCCGACCGGTGCCTGGACACCCGGGGTCCCCTGCAGAGCCGACCGGTGCCTGGACACCCGGGGTCCCCTGCAGAGCCGACCGGTGCCTGGACACCCGGGGTCCCCTGCAGAGCCGACCGGTGCCTGGACACCCGTGGTCCCCTGCAGAGCCGACCGGTGCCTGGACACCCGTGGTCCCCTGCAGAGCCGACCGGTGCCTGGACACCCGGGGTCCCCTGCAGAGCCGACCGGTGCCTGGACACCCGGGGTCCCCTGCAGAGCCGACCGGTGCCTGGACACCCGGGGTCCCCTGCAGAGCCGACCGGTGCCTGGACACCCGTGGTCCCCTGCAGAGCCGACCGGTGCCTGCACACCCGGGGTCCCCTGCAGAGCCGACCGGTGCCTGGACACCCGTGGTCCCCTGCAGAGCCGACCGGTGCCTGGACACCCGGGGTCCCCTGCAGAGCCCACCGGTGTCTGGACACCCGGGGTCCCCTGCAGAGCCGACCGGTGCCTGGACACCTGGGGTCCCCTGCAGAGCTGAGAAATGCCTGGACACCTGGGATCCACTGCAGAGCTGAGAAATGCCTGGACACCTGGGATCCCCTGCAGAGCTGAGAAATGCCTGGACACCTGGGATCTCTTCCATCGTCTCCTGAAGGTTCATGTACTCGTGCCCTCACCTTGAGCTCCTGTGAAGCAAGGTACCATGAAGGCACGTCTGTGATGACCCTGGTGGTGACCTCCTGCTCCCCACCCACAGTGTGGAGGGTGCTCGTGTATCTGGGGGACCAGGCAGCCAGCCAGATGGCTTGTGCCACACACACCCTCATCCTGTTTTCATGCTTTGTCTTTTATGTTGAGACTTTTTTCCCCTCTTTTTTGCAGCGTGAGGCTTTGCCACCCACAACGTGAAAGAGGTGATCTCATGTTAGTTTCTGTGTTGGATTAAAGTCTTTGAGCAGCGAGACCTCACAGAGCAGTGAGCGCTAATGACACCCTCCGGCTTGTCAGTAACTGAATTCCTCCAAACTCTCTCCCCAGAAGCCCTCTGTGTGAGAGGCTCCCTGAATCGTGTCCTCTACATTTTAAATTGAGAATGATCAGCATTTATATCATTTAACAATTTTCACTCTAAAATATTTCTGACAGCCAGAAGGCATAAAGGAATTGTCTTTGAAATGAAAAGTTACCCATTCCCCCAGACCTCCTGCATCTCCCAGGTCCCATTTCCTGGTGTCCTGAGAGGGATGTTCATTTGCCATAAGATCCATTTCTTTACACTTTTACACATGTGACGTCCTCTAAACAACATGCTTTCCCTCTTTAAAAATGTGGTGTCGGTGGCAACGTTCTGCCTCATTCTTTCTGGAAGTCGCTGTGCTCCCCACCCTCAGGGCTGAGCCTGCGTGGAGACCTTGCTCCTCCGTCTTCGTCACCGCGTCACTCTTCCTGCCGTCCCGCTGCTGAGGGTCCACACACTCCGCCCTCCCCCCACCCCCAGCCTGCTGCCTCCTGCTGCAGTGTGCATCCCTGACGCCGCCCTCCTTTCCAGAAGTTATGGAAATGCTGACCTAGGGGTCTGGGGAAACCTGTGAGCAGCTCCCACGTGCCCAGCTCTCAGCAGAGCCTCCTGGCAGGGGTAAGACCAGGACACACCTGGTCTGTTCTCCCGAGTAAATAAGAACTGAGCAGCGTGGTGGAGAAGGGGACCTGCAGGACAGCGGCAGCAGGAAGGGTTTCGCTGTCCACAACATGGATGTATTGGTGGCAGTTTCTGAGTTGTGTGGTCTCATCATGCGCTGTGTCCTCAGACCAGAGACCGGACTCCGGAGGCACAGGGAAGGCGCGAGGCAGGGGCTGCAGCCTCAGACTGACAGACCCTCCGAATCCACGCCATGGGCAGTGGGAGGTGGGGGCCAGATCCGTCCCTCCCCACAGGCACCGTTTCCAGCTGAGACAGCCTGTGCTGCTCAGACAGCCTGTCACCCCTGGGTCTGGCGGGTGCCCTGGCGCGGGCCCCACGCTGTCCTGGTCCCTGAGCATTAAGCAGAGTCCTGGTCAGGCCATTTTGTTTCCTTGTAAGTGTCCCCAAAGCCTTGGGGCATTTTCTTTGGCAGTTCCACTGAATTGTTCATCAAGTTGAAGAGAGTTGACTGGGTAAAAAAAGAAGCGATTAAGTCATAGAAGTGGCCAGACCTTGTGCCAACAAAAGTAATTTAAAAAGGAAAGGAAAAGGAGAGGAAACCGTGGAGCAGAGGGTGAGACCTGCCCTGGTGTCTGTGGCCCCTTCTTTCCTGCTGCCCCTGGGGTGGAAGATGTGCTGGGGTCCCGGGCAGGGCCTGGAGCGTGGTGCATGTCCTGCTGCTGGTGGGGACCCAGGGCCTGTCCCATCTCTTCCTTGCTGTCAGGGTCTATGGGTTTGTCAGAGCTCACTTGCAGGAAGTTCAGTTGTTTTGTTCTCAGAGTCGTCCTTCCTTCCTGAGATGCTGCCAAAGCTGCGTGTTGAGTGCTGTGCTGGAGTGTGTCTAGCTTATGCTGAATGGCCCAGGTTGGGGAGTTATTCACCTTCATGAGCCCCAGTAACAACCCTCCCCCAATGAAATCATGGCTGCTCAGCACAACCCTGATTGAGACATTTCACGTGGGAGGTGGGTGGACAGACCACAGGAGGAGCCCGGCGGTCAGAGCCCGCCCCCGGGCAGGCGGAAACCAGCACGCCGGTCACATTAAGGTGGACATCACTATGTGGCCCCCACACTCCCACCCGGGGAAGCTGCTCCCCTGAGATGCCTTGTGGGGCCCTCAGAGCTGGTCACCATGGAGAAGGCAGTGGGGTGGTGGCTGCTGGACTGCAGGTTCAATACTTGCCGCAGGGTGCCCCGGGGCCAGACAGCGGGATGGGGCTGAACCTACGCTGTAGAGGGCGGGGGGCTGCAGCGGGCCTGTGCCTGGCCTAGAACACTAGGTCTTGGGACTCCAAGGAGGGTCCATGGAGGGTGCTTCCAGGTATAAACTGATTTTATACGAGTGTGCCACCCTTCCTTAAGTCAGAGGTTTCTCTGGGAAGGAAGGCCGGGGTCAAGTTTGGTCCACTGTGTGCCTGCAGAAGCTCCCACTTAACCTTTCCAATTCTTTTTTTTTTTATTAATTAATTAATTTATTTTATTGGCTGTGTTGGGTCTTTTTTTTGCCGTGCGTGGGCTTTTAGTTGCGGTGAGTGGGGGCTACTCTTCGTTGTGGTGTGCGGGCTCCTCATTGCCGTGGCTTCTCTTGTTGTGGAGCACGGGCTCTAGGCACATGGGCTTCCGTAGTTGCAGCGCACGGGCTCAACAGTCGTGGCTCACAGGCTCTAAAGTGCAGGCTCAAGAGTTGTGGCACACTGGCTTAGTTGATCTGCAGCGTATGGGATCTTCCTGGGGCAGGGATCGAACCCGTGTCCCCTGCATTGGCAGGGGGATTCTCAACCACTGCGCCACCTAGGAAGCCCAGCCTTTCCAATTCTTAAGTGATGGTTTCATGTCTGTGCCTCGGGCTCTGTCCCTGCATCCAACCATTTAACCTAGAAACAGCTGATGTGCTGTCCTCCTCAGGCACTGGGGCTCGGGCAGCTGGAGGCCCCAAGGGCCGGCCTGGACCTCAGGTCTGCATGTGGCAAGGGGCCAAAGGAGGGGGTCCTGCCTAGGGAAGGTGACTTGTGGGTCACCCACCTGCACAGCTTCCACAGGACACAGAGCCACATGGTGGCTCAAGGTGAGGGGGTTGTGTCCAGGCCTCTCTGGTCATGTTTACCATGGTGGCAGGTGCCGGACCTCAGGGTGGTCGGGTCTTCCTTGGGCTCCCCGAGTTCTGTGTTCCCCACGCTTCCCAAGTGTGTGGACATGAGCTCAGCACGTGCGAGGGTCCATGTGGAGCCATGAGGGTGGGTGAGGGGTGTGACCTTGTTGTCCCGGGCTCCTTGGTTTCAGTCACTCAGCCGACAGCTGGAGTGCTGCCCCAGGAGACCCAGACTGGGGGCACTGTGGGGCAGGCGCAGGGGTGAGGGAGAAAGGCCTAGGGTGGCTGGCGAGGCCCTGCCCTCCTGGGTCACGGCCCCCCTTCCCCCTCATCCTCTGCAGGACCACCATCTGGACCCATCGTGTCCGCTTCTTGGAAGAGCGGGCGCTGCCCCGCTGGGCGACGTTCACCATCTGGAATGCGGGCCGGCAGGGCCGCCGGCTCTACCGCAGCCTGACGGCGGGGTCACGGCGCAAGGTGGGGGCCCACCCCTTGTCCCTCCCACCCCTCCCCCACCCAGCAGCACTGCCCCTGAGGCTGGTGTCCCGTGTCCCGCCCAGGTGGTCGCCTTCTGCGATGTGGATGAGAACAAGATCAGGAGAGGCTTCTACTGCTACGAGGACTCTCAGGTGCGGGCCACCTTCCCGGGAGCCCCGTGGTCACGCATGGGGCCGCCCACGCCCCGCCCCGCCCCGCCCGGCCCGCCTCTGGGGCACCATCCTGGGCCTCTTGAGTAGACACTGCCCAGAACCTTCCTCCTTGGGAAAGGCCATCTGGGCCCAGACGGCTGTCAGGCCTGGCAGATGCAGCCCCCAGGCTCCTGGGGTCGTCAGGACCCCACCTGTGCCCACCCCCACCCACCCCCGTCCGCGTTGGAAGGTGCTGCTCGCCGGCCTGGGCCTGCCCCCTGCCCCCCTCGGGTTAGTCCTGCAGCAGCGGTAGGTGCCGGGCGGGGGTGATGGAGACCAGGTCCAGCCCTGGGTCTGACCGTGGCCCGGGCACCCATCTGAGGGCATCGAGCTGTGAGCGGGGCGGAGGTGGGGGAGTGGGGAGCAACGTGGAGCAGCCTGTGGCCCTTCCCTCCTCTCAGGAAAGGCCCAGGCCCCGGGTCCCGGTCCTGCACTTCCGAGCCGCACGTCCGCCCTTTGTCATCTGCGTGAAGCTGGTGAGTATCGGCTGCGGTGCGTGTGGCCGGGACAGCCCCAGGGTCAGGAGGTGCTGTGTCACGTCCACCCGGGGCTGCGGGCGAGGACGGGAGGGGGTGACCGCTGCTCTGGGGGGCTGGGAGGGTGACCTGCATGGGGGCAAGGACAGGGGACAGGGCCGCCTCCAGCCAGGCCTGGGGTGTCGGGGGAGGCGGCAGGGGTGCCCCATAAAGCAGGCCATGTTTCCCGTGAGCGCTGCGGGGACAAGACCTCCCGGAAGCACCCGCGCCAGCCCTGCACCCCCCACCTCCATCCCCGCCGGGACACCACCGCCCCCGTGGTTTTCCCTGTCACACCCTTGCCTTCTCTCCGTATTTGCAGCCACACGGGACAGCTGCTCGTTTTTCGGCTCCGGGGTCCCGCAGTGAGGCCCGTGTGCTGGGTCCTTGAACTCCCACCTCCCCTGAGTGCGTCCCGTTTCCTGGTGTGCGAGGTCCCACCAGGAAGCCTGCCGGGGGCTCCGGCGATGGGGACAGTCTCCCACCTCTGGAGCCCCCTCCCTTCCCTGCCCCGCCGGTGCGTCCGTCTCTTCTCCTCGGCTTCCGGGAGGTCTGCGCTGAGTGCTGCTGGCCCGCAGTCGACTCGTGTCTGGCAGGTGTTTTCTCCCAGTTGTGACTGTCTTTTCACAGGTTCTTCTTTGAAAAATTTATTTTTAACACAGTGCATTTATCAGCTTTTGGGATGAGCAGTTTTGGTGTCCTCCCGCTTTGGAAATTCCTCCCCATGGTCAGAAAGATAGCTTGTCACAAATGCAAGTGTAGATACAAAGTGTCCTTAATCCACTGGAACTACAGGGCCCAGGTCAGCTCGTGTGGGGCAGGGCTGCCCCGAAGGGTCCCGAAGAGGGGACGGTGGTGGATGGGTGAGCAGGGCCCTGTGCTGTGCCACTGGGGACGTGGGATGACGCACAGAGGGGGACACGGTCCGCTGCTTCCAGTAGCTTCCAGCCTCTGAGGTTGGCACCTCGGTAACCAGAGTGCCTGGCCAGAGGCCTTCCTGGAGGTGGTGACTTTTGTGGAAGGGAGGCAGGTGCATGTTCACTCGCCAGAGTTAGGCAGTAGCAGCGGAGAAACAAGCAGGACATGCCTCTCGCCCCCACGTCAAGTGCAGACGCTCACTAAGCCTTGGGCTCAGGGAGCCTGTGGCTCCCACACACTTTCACAGCGAAGGTGGTCTGCTCTGTGTGCTTGCGGAGGACAGGCCCGTGGAGGGCGCTGGAGAAGGGGAGAGCCCTTTGTTTTCGCTTGAGAGAGCCCCCTGGTTTTGTTTAAGATCCCAGACCCCCTTTGGCACTGACTGGTGTTACTCACAGCTTCTAACTGCAGTTTACCATGTGGTCCAAGGCGCCTCCATAGGGGCCCCACCAGGCCAGCCAGGGCAGCACGTCCTGATGGGCGACGTTGCCTCCCTGAGGCTGTGCTCCCATGGGGCCCGAGCTCAGACACAGGGAACAGTGGGTGTCCTAGCGTGTTGGTCAGCCACAGTCCCGTGCGGGGCCGGAGCACAGGCTGGACATCCCGATTCTGCCCCTCACTGGAGGCTCCGCTTTGGAGAAGTCACCCAACAGTCGGGAAAGCGGGTGTGAGAGCGGGCTGACCCCAGGAGCCTGGCGCCGGGCATGGCCTCAGAGCCCCAGCTGGTTCCCGCGTGGCCAGGCGCAGCCCTAGCTCCAGCCCTGCAGAAACTATGGGGCAGTAAAGTTGTGGTTTCTGCTGCTTAGTTGGTGGAGACTTTACACAGCCACAGGTGAGCTGAACACTTGGACCAGAACAGAACCTCACAGGCACAAGAGGTTCTTGTTAGTCTGAATGAGGCCATGTGAAAATTCAGGTCAGATTTCTATGTGGACGTGTTTTCAGTTCTCTCGGATGCAGACCTGGGGCGGAATTGCTGATCTTAGGGCAACTCACACTCCCCCCCCCCCACCCTGCGGTTCCAGTTTCTCGCATCCCTGCTCACCTTGTGATGTATGTTTGTCTGTCACGGCCGTCCTGGTGGAGGAAGTGGCTCTCATGGTGGTTTCGATTTGCATCTCCCTGACAACTGAGGACACTGAGCAGGTTTTCATGGGCTTGTTGGCCATTTGTCTGCCTCCTTTGGAGAAGTGTCTGTTCAAGTCCTTGGCCCATGTTCTAATTGGGTTGTTTGTCTTTTCATTGAGTCCTGAGAGTTCTCTATATTTCTAGACACAAGTCCCTGATCAGATGCATCAGCAAATATTTTCTCCCATTCTATGAGCTTTCTTTTCACGCTTGTGATGATGTCCTTTGATGAACACAAGTGCTTAACTTTGACAAGTCCATTTAATCTATTTTTAGTTTGGTTGCTCCTGTTTTGGGTGTCATGGCTAAGAAATCATCACCCACTCCAGGGTCATGAAGATTTACCCCTGTGCGTTCTTCTAGGACTTGTGTGGTTCCAGCTCCTTCATTTAGGTCTTGGACCCGTTTTGAGTTGATGTTTGTGTGTGGGGTCAGGTAGGGGCCAGCTTCGTGCTTTTGCAGGTGGCTGTGCCGTGTGTGTCCCAGGGCCAGAGGGCTGAGTGGCTCTAGTCCCAACACGTCACCCAGAGATTTTCTTCTGCTTGTTTGCCAGTTTGAAACCTGCATTATTTAACGATCGCTACAGAACAAACTACAGACTTAGCTGCATACAGCATAGGTTTACTCCTTCACGTTTCTGGGGGTCCGAAGTCCAGACACCACAGATGGGTTTCAGCGTCAGGTGAGAGTGCTGGCGTCTGCCGGGGACTCTGCCTCATCAGGAGGCTCACCCGGGGCGTGTCCGCGTCCAAGCCCTCGCGGTCTGTTGTTGGAAGGAGTCCGATCTCGAGGGTGCTAGCCGAGGGCCTCTGCTTTGCTGGCGGTTCGCCACCCACACGACCCCCCACCCCACCCCCACCATGGCAGCTTATTCTGTGGAAGCCAGCAAGGGGCGGGGTCTGTAGCAAGACTCATGTCACACTCACATGTGACCTAATCACAGACGTGACGAGCCAGGGAAGGGGCTTCCTCGGGATGTGGGTGCTGTGAGGCAGGGTCATGGCCATCTGGGGCCTGCCTGCCACAGTGACGGACGCACCGCTCCTGTGGCCCTCACCACCTGGCTTTGGGTTTCCTGGTTTGAAAGCTACACAGATGACACCTAACTTTTCAGAGGACATGGGCTCGCTTAAGGGTCTACGTCTCAGGGACCCAAAATTGCCACAAAGTGGACACTCCCACCCATGCAGACCCTTCCCAGAAAGCACATTGGTTGGGAAGGGAACACTTCCCATCCTCGTCACTCACTTTGTGCCCTTGGAGGGTCCAGAGGTAGAAACACAAACGTGTGTGTGATTTTTTAAAAACAGCAGCATGTATTTAAAACAAACATCTTACAGAAAAACTCGAACGAACTATTTGGCCAATCCAATCCATTACTACTTCTGTATTTTGCTTTTTTCACATAATAGTATATCTTGAAGTTAATTCCATATAAATCCACTGGCGCCACCTAACTCTGTTGTTGTTATCTATTCACGAAGGAAACTTTCCAGCACATTTCAGCCAAAACAAGGAAGCCAGCCCCAAGCCCCAACTCCCCCAACCTGGGATCGAGGCAAATTCTAGCCTTGTTTCTTCATTATTGTTTCCTGAAAAGATTAAGAGCTAAAAAAAAAACTACCATGACACCACTATCTCACCCCAAATGTCCAGCTCTCCCATCAGTGTTGAAATCTCTCTAACCGCCCTGTTACATGTGTTTTATCTTTCCATACTTGCCTGTTGGAATGCAGACCCAGCGTGACCTCTGTCTCCCTCACTTTCTTACAACCTGTTTGTTGACGAAACCGACTTGCGGTTTAACATGTTTCCCGAGGCTCAGGTCCGGGGTCCGTTCTGCTGGCAGGAACTCCTCCTCCATCACTGGCTGAAGGAGCTTCTGAGGGGTTCATGTAGCTCATTTTAAAGTAACTGCATCCCACTCGATTATATGTATGTTTCATACATTTATTATCCCATTACTCATCGATGTACCTTTAGGCCATTTTTACTGTTCGCTGTTAAAAATAATGCTGCCGTGAATATCTTTATTTATGCATAATTTTGCTCAAGTGGCTACACATGTGGGAGAAACGTCTGAAAGGTGCTGTTCAGAGTGTGCTTGCTGTCAGCTATGAGACCTGCCATAGAGACCTCCGTCCCTGGAGGCTGAGCCAGTTTACACCCCAGCAGTGACCCTTCTCCAGCAGTGTGAGCCGACCTACCACCTTTGCAAACCACAGGGGGAAACAATAAGGTTACGGTTGCAGTTGGCAGTATCACATCATGGGTAAGGAGGGTGTCTTTCCACGTGTCTGTCATCTTCTTTGTTGCGCTTTTGGTGAATTATCCTTCTCATTGGCCCATTTCTCTATTGTTCTCAGTACTTTTCTTTACATAATAACAGAAACAAACTATCTGTGATGTGTTGCAGATTTTTCTCTGTGCCATTTAACTAAACATATTTTTTGCCGTTTAGAACTTTTAGATATAATCAAATTAATTATTTTCTTTTATGACTTTTGGGGGTTTTATTCATTCTTAGACAATCATTCCTCACTGTGAAATTTAAAAAAAACAGTATCCAAGTCTGGTCCCCAGATTCCTGTTTTCTCTCTCTCTCTATATATATATACACACACACACATACATATATACATTTGACTGCGTTGGGTCTTCATTTCTTTGCGTGGGCTTTTCTCTAGTTGTGGCGAGCAGGGGCTGCTCTTTGTTGCGGTGCACAGGCTTCTCATTGCAGTGGCTTCTCTTGCTGCGAAACACGGGCTCTAGATGCTCAGGCCTCAGTAATTGCAGCACATGGGCTCAGTAGTTGTGGCACACGGGCCCTAGAGTGCACCAGCTTCAGTAGTTGCAGCACGTGGGCTCAGTAATTGTGGCACACAGGTTTAGTTGCTCTGTGGCCTGTGGGATCTTCCTGGACCAGGGATCAAACCTGTGTCCCCTGGGTTGGCAGGCAGATTCTTAACCACTGAACCACCAGAGAAGTCCCTTTCCTTATATTTTTGATACAACTGGAATTTATTTTGTTATAAAAAGATTTTCTCTTTCCATTAGGATCCTTAGTTGTCCCAGTATCACTTGGTGAGAAACCCAAGTCTTTTCCAGTCAGGAAATGCTGCCTTTGTGTGTTGGGTATGAATGTGCATCTGGAGCTGTTTCTGGAGTCCTGGCCTTTTCCTGCTGATCTGTCTGTTATGCACCATTACTGACTGTAGCTTTACAGTGTTCACCACTGAGTAAGGCTAGTCTTCCTTCATTAGTCTTTTTAGAACTTTTCTCACATTTTTTTCTTTGAATAAACTTTATTGTTAACTCTTAACACCTTCAGAAAATGGCCCGTGTGTGGCCTACCAGCTGCTTTTGTAACTGAAGTTTTACAAGAACACAGAGGACATATGGCCACAAAGCCATAAATACTACCTGCCCTTTAAAGAAAATTCTGCAGCGTCTGTTCCAGAACCTGCTGCAAAATTCAACAGGCAACATGCTCTCCCCAAGCACCACCCGATTCTGTACTTTCTCCACTAATCTGTTCAGCGCAGAGTGCGTTTGTGGTTCATGTGACAGAGTGTTCCCTGGGGTCCAGTCTTCTCCACGTTGTGTTTGAAGCTGGCTGTCTCTTCCAGTTGGCGTTTTGGGATCCAGTCGTGGGCGTCACACCAAAGCTTCTCGTGCAGGGTCCTGACGCTCTGCGGGTTGTGGGGTGGCCATGTCTTCCGCTTAGCTAGATAACACCCAGCAAGTGGCCAGGCCGGGGACACACCCAGAGGCAGGGAGGAGTCCCAGGCCCCACGACTGGACGATGGGGTTTGTTTCCATGTGATCACGGCGTGTGGATTTCCTCTCTCCTGATGTTTCTGATCAGGTTCTTTTCTTCGTGATTGTGTATCTTTTCCTGACCTGCAGGTGTCCTCTGTAACCTCTGGGTTCTAGTCCTTGTTGGTTTTATGTCTGACCTTTTTATTCTCTTAAGGAGGTATGTCCACTCATGGAAGCATCTAACGTGAACAGTCTTGCAAAGTCAGAGTCCCCTTCCCAGGTCAGGGACAGGTCTACCTTCCTGGCGGCCCCTCTACAAGCCCAGGTCTCTGGCCGGGCTGGCCCTGAACCCACGTGTATTTCCTCTGAAAACTCACAGACAGATAATGGCAGGAGAAAACAGGGACCGAGAACGGATAGCAGGTAGAGGACAGAATGTGGACATTTCAGGTGTTTTCCAGGTAGGATGGTTTTCATTTAAATACTTCTAGCAAAGCCCAGGTAACAGCAGTAAGAGGAGCAGAAAGAGCCCAGGACAAGAGTGATTCTACATGTTGGATCCAAGGATAGAGGGATGGTACCCAATGGGAAGGAATGTGGTGGTCAGGCAGCCCCTCCCACGTCCTGCTAGAGATGCCCCCCCTTTGCTGTTATGGAAGCAAGAGGGGCCCCGGCAGGTGGTGCTGGGACGAGGCACGGGAGCCTGCAGGTGCTCCCCAAAACCCCACCATGAGGTGGCCTGGCCGAAGCAGCACCGGTGCACAGGCCCAGCTGAAGGGCTGGCGATCGCCCCCCCACCAGCTGCACCAACAAGGGTCACAGGGACGGTGTGGAGCCTGCCTCCTGCAGAGCCGCAGCCGTGTCTCAGCCGCAGGGACGGGGTGGAGCAGGAGGGGCTCTGCCAGCAGCCGGTTGTTGAGTCACAGGTTCTGTCCCCAGGGCCACCTCCCAACTCTGGCCCCTGCAGAGGGCCTGGGTGTGGGGCAGGAGGGCCACCAGGGAGACCCCAGGATCAGCCAGGATGGGGGAAGCTGGGCCTGCCCTGGATGAGCGGAAGGGACTGCCCGCGAGAGCCTCACCTCCTCCCCGGAGTCCCTGTGGCGGGGGCACCTCAGAGGACCCCCCTGCGCCCAGCCTCCCTGGTGACCAGTGGGACAGTGGCCAGCGGACCGCAGGTCCCCTTCTGGCCCGTGTCTCCTTTCGGTCCCTCTCCTCTTAGCAGTGGAACAGAAGTTCATCGTGGAGCAGCCGACAGGTGGCCACAGGCAGCCCCAAATGCCAGGCCCCCAAGGGAGGGTCGTAGGGTCCCCAGCGCAGGCCAGGGGAGGCCTGCACAGAGCCAGGCCTGTCGCTCCTCCCACAGGACCTCACAGGGGGAGCATTTGAAGACAACCTGAGGTCGCTGCAGCTGCAGGAGGGCCGGGATTTCCTTCACTTCAGCTGACGGGCCCGTGGCGGCTGCTCCCAGGTACGTACGAGGCCCCCGCGGCCGCAGCCCAGGGTCGAGGGCAAGCAGTGAAGGGCGGCCCTGTGGCCCCCGAGTTGGGGAATGTGCCCAGTAGGGGGTGGTTCCCAGGTGCCCCACAAACCCCCCTCACCGGGAGGGCGTGCCTTCATGTTCTTACCGGGTGTGGCTTACGTGTGGTAAAGCACACAGCCATGCGCACAGCCTGAGAGGTGCTGTCCACACCCCACCGTGGATCTCTGACACGTGTCCACATGTGTGCACAGACACCGCAGACCAAGATGTGGCGCAGCCCCTCTGCCCTCGGCGGGGGCTTGGCCACACACCGCACCCTCCCCAGAGGGCCTCCCTTGCGCCTGTGGCACTGGCAGCTCGTTCTAGTCACTGCACGGCTCCCCACGGCTACGAAGCCCAGCGCCTGCCTCGTTCCCGGCTCTGACCACAGTGAAAAGTCTGGTCCGCGTCTGGGTGGACGTGTGACTCCACCCGTGAGCGGTCTGCATGTGTCAGAGCTGTGGACTAGACAGGGCCCAGCTGGGGGACAGGGGCTGCGCGCTCCCAGCCTGTCTGGCGGGGAGTCAACCCCTCGCGGAGCGTGGCAGAGACCCACGGGTGGGCGGAGGGGGAGGCTCCGCGGTGCCTGGCGGGGGCCATGGGCGCGAACGGTCAGGGGAGCGCGTCTCTTTCTCCTGTCGGTCCTACGTGGGAGGTGTGGCCGAACCTGGGGAAGCTGGCAGTTCTGACCACATCCTGGCTGCTGGGGGCTGGAGGCTAAAGCAGTTCTGTGTTGAGAGATGGTCTGGCGTCATCCATGTGTACATTTGGTCTCTCAGTCCCAGGAGCCCAGTGGCTTTTCCCTAAAGGTGATGCACGGCTGGTGCCCCTGGGCCTGTCTCCTTGATCCAAGAACAAATCACTGACGTGCTTAATCATTAGTGCCGTCAATGCTGGAATGAGTGATGATTCCCAGTGATGGGAGCCCTGCCCTCACCGTCCACGTGAACAGGTCACGTAACTCTCAGGTCTGAGTAGGGTTGGGGGACTTGAACAGTCAAGAGTGGCCTCATCATGGAGTCATGTCTGAGTCAGAATTCCCAGCTTTGGTGACTTTAAAGCATTAGGGTCTCTGTGTGCAGAGAATATCAGAAGACCCTTCCCAAAGCCCATGAGGTCTTGATCAGAGGCGAGAGGACTGGTGTTCTGGCCACAGGACTCCAGTACCTTCTAAAAATGCATGTTTGTTTTTATACTGTATGCTACTATTGTCCATTAAAAAAAAAAATTCTACACGCTTCTAAAAATCCACACAGAGCCACTATTCTTCTTGTTACATGGTCATTGTTTTCTCTGCCCAACATTCTGCCTTGCATCTGCATTCAACCGGGGTCATCTTCCTGCTCTCTAAGCATTACCTGCTAGAATCTGCCCCCAAAATCTGCCTGAAGATATTTTTGTCATCACAACTGGGAAGGGAGTTTGCTACTGGCATCTAGGTTGTTGCTAAACATTCTGCAACACACAGGACAGTCCCCACAACAAAGCGTTATTTGACCTCAGATGTCAACAGTGTCAAAACTGGAAACCAGCAATGAGTTAAGGAGGTTTGTTTTATCTGCAGCGACCTATTTTGTTCTTCCCTGAATGACGGCTGTACTAGGTTCAGTCCAACCAAGGCAAGTTTTCTCTCAGCTCAATGAGGATCTCATTCCAATGTTAAGTCCCCTGTTGCCATCCAAGTGGGGCACCTGCCCAGACCACCTGGTCTCCCAGCACTTGTGCAGTTCTCAGCCTGTCCTGTTTGGGATGTTGCTGGGCTTCTATCGCCAAGTATGTGGCACTGCCTCCTGAGACCCCAAGTGCACACAGGGCAGGCTCTCTGGTGTCTCTTGACTTTGCTTTCATGTTTTCCAGTTGTTTTTCTGGATAAAATTCCTTCAAATCTTCCAGTTCCCCAATTCGCTCTTCAGCCGTGTTCAGGTGGTTTAATTTCATCCATTGAGCCTTTATTCCCTGAATCTCTTTTTGATAATTTCCAACTCTTCTCAAAACTGAATTCATTTGTTCTTCTCTCTCTGTAGGACTCTCTGCATCCTTCCAGAGAGGGTTTTGTTCGCCTCTTCTGCCCAGTGTCTATCAGCACCGCTGGCCGGAGGGCCAGTGTGACCACATGTCCTTCCGCAGCACTGGGCAGAGACCAAGACAGGTGTGCTCCTTGGGGGGACCTAGTTCTCACTCTCCCTGCTGTGGAGGGTATGGCTACGTAGGGCCCCAACTGTATGGGGGGTCTCCTACTAGATGTGACCCTGGGCCTTTTGCTGTCACAACCACACTTCCCAACCAGCCTCCAGGGCTCAGCAGACTTGGATCCTGGGGGCTCCACGGCCCTGTTCAGTGGGAGGGTTCCCTGTGTCTGGGATGTCACAGCCCCACCGCTGCCCTCGCACATCCTGTTCCAGGCATGAGGCTCCTTGCTGCTCTCGAGACTCACCCACCTCACTCCCGCTGGGGCCACGGGTGCCCTTCTCTGCCCTCTTCAGGGGTCTCCTGACTGTTCCCTCTACCAGGCAGCAGCCAGCACTGTCCGCCCCGACTACCCTCAGACCACCGCTTTCCACGCTGTCCACCTCTGCTGTCATCTGCTTCCAGCCATGTCGTCAGCCACGAGGCGGGAGTCCCCACAAACTCGTCACCTGGACCCAGGTGGGCTCCAAGCGAAGACGGTTCCTAGCCACCAAGCGCCTGGTGAGAGCTGGTGGTGACCAGCGGGATCTGACGTGGCTGAAGGTGTACGGGGCGGCTGGATGCTGCTGGCTGGTGGGCTGGCTTGGTTTTCCTCAGGTTTCAAAGTTAAACCAGCACTGAGAGAACTGCTTCAGGGTATAGTTTCATTGATGTGGTAAACTGGCCTGTCTCCACGTCTGAGAGGCTATTTCTTTGGAATCTTGGTGGTGGTTTTTCAAATCACGCTAAAAACATTGCGTTTTATTGCTCCTGAAGAGCTCTTTGCTTGGTCTTCGCAGCCGAGGCCCAGGTGCTGCTCTGTGGGCTCCGTCTGCTGCGCGGATACACGTGGGGCCTCGTGTGGCCGCCCTGTAGGAGCCTTCCTGCCAGCGTGGCCTTACATGGCCTGAACCTGGCCATCCAGGACTCCTGACCGTGTGACAACATCCACCAGCCACAGGCTTCTGGCTAGTCTTCCATCAAAAATGGAAAATTCTCTACTTATTTTCAAGAGGAGGCATGTTTTAGGGCCTGAATGAAGTAAAAGTCAATCCACAAAGTTAAAACCGCACATAAGCCTAACAGGGGCTTCCACTCTCAGGGAAGGTCAGTGTTCCCGGCACGTCCAGTGGCTCAACTAGGGCAGAAGAAACTCATTTAGCAAAGGCAGCAAAAAAACACGTCTCAGGGTGGCACCCAACGCCTACCACGGCCTCCAGCCATGGACCCAACCGTGCACATGTCCCATGAGGGGCAGTCTGTCCCGTGGCCCAGGCACAGCAGCACCGTCCTGGGCCCATGGCCCAACAACTTCACCGCAGACGTTCTGACCTGCCCGTCCACATCTCTCCTGCATCCAGACCTCAACCCATGAAGCAGCAGGCGGAAGGGCAGGGACGGCCCCAGGAACCTGCCCTGCGACAGCTCCCACAGCAGGCGGCCCGACCCCTGGGCTCTGAGACCAGCCCCTCGGGTGCTCAAGTGGGGGACCTTTATACACGTCAGCCTCACTGACCTCTGGGCAGGCCAGCGTGAGCGCCAGCCCACGTGGACAAAAGCCGACAACCCCTTCTGGTTCCAGCTCCCCCCGGTGTCAGACACAGACAGACACAGAGCTGCTCAGCACATGATTTTATAAGATGTGGGTTCAAGATTAGGACAAAAGCACCAACCGTCCAGGTCACTGGGGTGCAGGACACGTGAGGAAATGCCACCTCTGGGTGACAAACTCCAGGTCCCTCACACGCAGGAGCCAGGCCACCGTCCATCCGGGTCTCCGTGTTGACCACACCCAGGCTCCTCCTCCTGGCCAGGCAGGTGGACACGCGCGCTCAGCTCCCAGGACCAGCCTCAGCGGACGCCGGGCTGCGGAGGACACGTGACAGGGTCAGGCCGGTCAGTGCTGTCTCCCCAGCCCTCCCTGGGCCCGTTTTCCTGCAGGAAGCTGCATCTGTGCCTTTTTCCTGAATGTGCCGGGAGCCCTGTGGCCAACACAACCTCTGGGCAGCGAGCAGGTGGGGAGGGTGACTGTACTGTCCCCTCAACTTCATCTATCTGTGCGACACTTTCCTAATAAAAATGCAGGAAGCACGTTTCCTTAGGAAGCCGGGAGAGTCGACGCTCAGCCTGCCCCCACCCTGCGACGGAGGGGATCCTGTAGGGGCCCCAGAGGAGGGCCGGGCAAGGCAGACACTAGTACGGCCTGGGGCAGGGGTGGGAAAGACGTCACTTCAGAAATAACTTAGCCACAAGGAGAACACGTGAAGAGTTAAAAGCACAGCGAAGAATCGAAGGACAATGAAGAGAGAGGTGGCTGAACGGGAAGACAGGCCATGACTATCCACGCCCTGGGAAGCAATGGTGCCCCAGTCAGACCCTCCCCCACCCCCCGCCGACCCCGTGTCGCCCGTCCTGACTGCAGTCCGTCGGGGAGGAATGCCGTCCTGACAGGCAGTCACTAACAGGACGGCAGGAAAACTGCAGGAGGTTAACAGGAGGGGAACTGGAATGATGAAAAATGTCATTAACCAACCCAAACAAAGACCAGAGAAGAGAAAAGAAACAAACAGGGTCAAATAGAAAATGGAAAGATGGCAAACTAACCCAAGAAATCCAAAATCACACATCCAGCGTAAGTGGACAAAACACTCCAATTACCAAAAACAGTTAAACTGGATTGAAAAGAGATAAGACCTATCTACCGTTTATAAGAAACATTTAAATGTAGGAACACACAGAAATTGAAAGTGAAATAACGAGAAAAGATAAACTACATAAACACTAATCAAAAACTCTGCTGTGGCTCTATTAACATCAACCAAGGAGACTTCAAGGCACGAAGCATCATCACAGATAAACAGGAATGTTTCCACTGATGGTCAGTCCGCCAGGGGGATGTCACACACACACACACAAGCACCTGTAACACAGCTTCAAATGCATCACAGAAGTTGAGGAAAAAAAAGAGAAACAGATTTTCCCGAGAACTGACAGGACAAGATGACAGCAAAGTACAGCCAGGCAGGGTTGGAGAGCCCCACACAGCGCCGTGAAGGAAAACACACACCCTGAAAATCCATCACTTTCCTCAGCCGCACCAGAGAACGGAGCCCCCCTCCCTCCAAAGCTAGGAGACGGAAGAATCACGGCCCTGACCGGCTTCCCTGGAGCTGACTGTGGACCAAAGACACACTTAGATGGTGACGGACAAACAGCTGGTGGCCGAGCGCGAGCGGGCACAGGGGTCTGGAGCCCGTCTCCGGGGAACCCACAGCCTCCTGTGCTCTCCCTGAGGGTGGGGACAAGGACCCGTTGCTGCAGCGGACGGCTCACGCTCTGGTTACTCGGCTGCTGTTCCCACAAGGCTGGCCTCCAACAGAAACGTACACAACACAACAGGAGGCAAGAAGCAGCAGTCTGAAGAGACAGTGCAAATGTCAGAACCAGACTCAGAAATGGCAGAGACGCTGGAACCATCAGACCAGGAATTTGAAACAACTGTGATTAGTACACCGAGGACTCTACTGGACAAAGTGGAAGCCATGCAGGGCCAGGCGGGCCGTGTACACAGAGACGGAAGGGCCAGAAACCACAAACACCGTGACTGAGACAGATGCCTCTGACGGGCTCATCCTAACACCAGATGTGGCCAAGGAAAGAATCAGTGAACTTGCAAGAAGACAGGTCAACAGAAACTTCCCAAATTGAGAGGCAAAGAAACAAAAATGGGGGAAAAAGAAAAAACAGAGAAAAAGAGAATATCCAAGAACTGTGGGACAATTACAGAAAGATGTGCAACATCTCTGCTCCAAAAGCTATAAACACACCACGTCCACGATCAGGAGTCAGAGCAGAGACGTCACTTCTTGCCAAATCGATCTCCAGGCTGCAGGCAACCTTGGCCAAACTCCTGAAGCATGAACTGACAAGTCGATCCCGCAGGTGTGGTGGGAACCCAGTGGCCGAGAAGAGAAGACAGTCGTGAGGAGAGAAGACCCGTAGGGTCGAGGCAGCTGGGCGCCGTGACCCGGCGTGAGACCCCAGACCATCCCTGCACATCTAGGACTGAGACCTACATCTGTGTCTGTAGGACGGGCTGGGCTGGCTCACAGGCGGACAGAGACACCCAGAGGACAGTCAATCCCAGAACAGAGCCGCATGTGTGGCCTGATGACTCAACACAGCCAGAAGGGAGCTGGGTCAGAGAGATCGTGAGGCCAAATGTAGGAGGTGAAACAGTAAAGCTTTTAGAAAAAAACAGAGACTGTCAACCCTGGAGGAGGTCAAGATACCCCAAACAGGATGACACCAGGTCTAAGGACGAGAGGGCCGTCCCTGGAGGAGGGAATGTTTGCAGGACGTGCGTCCAGAACAAGGACCCTGGAGACATAGTATAAAAAGACAACCCTGAGAGAACGTGAAAGATCTGGCACGCAATGAAAGACAATGTCCAAATGGCTCAGATCTCAGAAAAGGTGGTCACACTTCCGTCACCAGAGAAACCAGGAAGCCCACATCCCAGAGCAGCCACGCGGCCTTGAGCGCGCACACTGCCAGGGAGCACCGGTCATTGTGGAATCTGCTCTTCAGCGTTTCCCAGCATGAGTCCTCTGGCAGGTGAGTCCACCAGAAACGGGAACTGGTAACCCCAACAGCCTGAGTCACACATCGGGGGTGGTCAGGGCAGGCATCCGGGCGCGTGGAGACCTGGACCACGTGCCACAACAGTCACACACGTCTGCATGAACCTCCTTCCTCAACAGGACGTTCAAACGGCCTCACCAGAGCTAGGGTTCAAACCCAAGGCCAGAGGGACACTGCGGATGGGGACGCCCACTCCCTAGGATCACCGTCCGCGCTGCTGTGACCCACTTCAGCTCCTGCGGGTCCCACAGACTGAAGAGAAGCCGAGTCCTGACTCTCTGCCAAGAACACACACAACTGTCTCAAGTCTCCAATGACACAAAACCTGGAAGAAACAGCTTGGGGCCCTTGAGCTCAGAAAACGGCAACCACAGGGCATACACCACACACACCACGGAGGACGGCGACCTCAGCAGGCAGACGCCAGCAGGCCCCAGGAGACCCCGAGGGTGACAGAGTCCCCAAGTGGGACGAGCGTCTGGGGACAGCCGGCACGGCGGAAGGCTGCTGTGCTGCTCTGAGGGCACGCGAGGCTGGGGCGCGCGGCCGTGGCCGGTCCTGGGGGAGCAGCAGCACCGCCCCACGGCTTGGGGCGCCCCCAGGGCTCGGCCCACGGGGAGGAGCTGGCCACGGGCACGGGGTCTGGCTCGCAGGGAGAGAAGAGCGGGGGCCTCGGCTCTGCCTCCGCCCCACGGCCCTGCCAGGGCTGCCTCCCAGGCCCTGTGTGGACCTCGGCATTGGACGTGAGGCAGGCAGCTTGGCTTGGCACGTTTCAGACCCTAGACCTCAAGACAGGAGCTCCCTGGAGGCCTCACAAAGAAGGGGCCCCAGGTCCCCCCCACCTGAGGGGGCAGGTGGCTACCTTGGGGACCAGCTGAGGTCTGGGCACGCCCAGGAGGTCACACAGGCGGTTCCGCTGGGCTCTCACGACCGGGAGCTCTGCGTCCCTGGGGAGGAGGAGGGAGAGAGCAGCGTCAGCCGCAGAACAGTCCACGGGGTTAAACCCGCCCAGATCTCGAGACTCTCACTACACTTCCTGTCGGGAGTGCAGAAACCCCAAGGCACCTGAGACGAGGCAGAAATCAGGGAAAAGGACGCCGCACCCCAGAACCTACACCCTGATGAGCCCGGCCCAGGTGGGACACCTGCACGAGGCTTCGCTCCTGAGCCCGTTCTCGGGAAACTGCAGAGGATGAGCCCTGCGAGGGGCACTCGGCCCCCCAACAGCCCAACCCGGGGACCGGCGACAGGAGATGCTGAGACAGTGGGGCGTGCGGGCTGGCACACAGGTTTTATCCCATGAGTTTCAAGTTTTATTTGACTTTTAAAGCTGTTATAACTTTCATTAAGAATAAAAATTAAATTTAGCCACACCATGAAGAAGACTGGGCATGTTTTTTTGTAATAAGAAAAAATGAGTTATCTTTAAATACTCCGGAATTTTTTAACAGAAAGGGATTAAATTATGGGGGAAGAGGCCCCTCTCCACCCTGAACTGTGACAGGAGGAAGGCAGGCGTGGGGAACTCAGGGGGGACCCTGGGACCCACTGGGCGCTGGTGGTTTCACCTCACCCTCCCTTCACTGTCCTCTTCAAGCTGGTTACTTTAGAGTCTGATGTAGGACGTGCCTCCGTGCTTTTACAGCTGACAAAATAACAGAAAAACGTGTCCCATCGCAGAGCAGAGGCATCCACGTCCCCTGAGGCCATATTTTCTGCTCTGGAATTTTCGAGGGGCCTGCAAGATGTTCACCAGAACGCCCTCCTGCTGGAGGCCAAGTGTCTCCCTAGAAAACCTCAACAAGGCCCTAAAACCAGAGGCCCTTTTCTGTCCTTTAGGCCACAGTGACTCGCGTCCAAGCAGGGGAGCTTGGCCGTCAGGCCAGGGGCTGGAGCTGCATCAGCGCGAGGTCTGTGCAGGACTCAGCCCTGGTGGGAAAGCCACGGCTGAGGGAAGCGCCTGTGAGTACGCTACGCGCGTCCTCTCCCGCGTGAGCAGGGGGCACTGACCCTGGCGGAACCCAGTCCTGGGCGCCCCTCATCCCTGGTGCGTGAGTGGGCGGCTACCTAAAGAACGTCCAGACTTTGGTCCTCTCTCCAAAACGGGGGTGAGGAGAGTGGTCGTGTACCAGTGCCTCCGTGTGCGTACGCGCGTGTGTGAGCACGCGTGCACGTGAGTATACGCGGTGCCTGGAACGGGACAGGCGTCACTCCCGTGCTCGTCACCGCT
The DNA here is from genome assembly GCF_030028045.1 of Hippopotamus amphibius kiboko. Lineage (NCBI taxonomy): Eukaryota > Metazoa > Chordata > Mammalia > Artiodactyla > Hippopotamidae > Hippopotamus > Hippopotamus amphibius. Next base: position 46,528,104 of record NC_080202.1, on the reverse strand, counting down.
CGGTGCCGCCCACTGGACCCGTGCTCACGGGCCACCCCTTTCCCTGCTTCTCCATCAGCCCCCTCACCCCCACTCAACACCCCTCTTTCAAACCTGCCACCCAAACCCATCGAGAGCCAAGGAGCCAACAGCGATGGCAGGAAATTGTGCCTAAAACAAACCTGGAGATGCAGCTTGGAACAAGGGGTGCCCCTGGCTGCCTGGGAGAGAAGTGGGTGTCTGGGGTGGGAGGGAGGGAAACTTATTCTTCCTGGTTCCCTCAGTCTGGTTTTTGAACTTGTTCACGCGTGGCCTTTTCCACCCACAGAGAGCACAGCCCTCCTCTGAGACAGGTCTGGACCCAGGCGCTCCTGCTGCAGCCACTCAACACCCTTCCGCTCCTTAGGGGCCACGGCTGACACACGTGGTGCATCCCCACGGAAGGAGAAACTACCTGTCACACTGCACACTTCCCTGCATTTCTCACTCTATGGTTCGTGGGGCAGGAACTGCTGTTCTCGAGTGATTTCAATCCCCGTGAACTGCAGAAACAGCCGCACCAGCACCCAGCAGCGCCCAGAGCCGTGCCACGATCAGTGGAAAAGCACCACAGAGAAATAGGTCAGCCTCTAATCCATCAGTGCTCAGAACAACCCAGCTTTTCACTTACAAAAACTGTATTTGGGAAAAAATAATTTCACTTTGAAAATCTTCCGTTTTAAACTAAATACCCATGGAGGCGCCCCCTCCTCTCCTGTCCGGCAGCCTAGCCCCTTGTGGGTGAGGGAGTGAGCCTGAGCTACAGAAATGCGGACATGTGGGTGAGGAGAGGGCAGTTACGAACACCACTGCCTCCTCATGAAACCAGAGCTGAGGCCGAGGGCTGGAGCCCGTCTTTCCTCTTCCCTCTGGAGGGTTTTGGGAGGGACCACAAACAGGCTCTGGGAGTCCCGCTCACGGCGGTGCCACACCTGCTGCGCTCCCGGGAGAAGGCAAGAGCCCACACTCACCAGGCCGTGCCGCTGAGCACAGCCATGACCTCATCCAGGACATCCATGGCCACCACGTCGTAGGTCAGCACCATCTCGTACACCTCGCTGGCCGTGTGCTTCCGGATCTGGCGGGACAGCGCGAGTTGGTGGGAGGGGAAGGCCCGCGACAGAGAGCTGAGCTGAGAGGACCCTGCCCGGAAGTGGGGACACGGGGCCGGGTACATCCCAGGGGCCCAGAGTCCAAGTAAAACAGGAAAGGCTGTCTGGGCAGATGGTTAAGAGGAGCTGACCTTGGACCCCGGCTCAGGAGACTGTGGCCACAACCGACGTGTGACCACAAGGTGCGTTCCGCCAGGGCCGCTCCGTCCCCTGCGGTCCCCCAGCAGCCCTGGGGGAGGAGCTGCTAACAGGCCAGGCTGTGTCGTTCTAACTGAAATGCTTCATTAAAAACTGCGCAGATGCAGAGAATGGACTGGAGAACTCGAGGTTTGGGAGGGGGCGGGGGTGAAGGGGAAGCTGAGACGAAGCAAGAGAGTAGCACAGACATATATATACTACCAACTGTAAAGTAGATAGCCAGTGGGAAGTTGTTGTATAACAAAGGGAGTTCAACTTGAGGATGGAAGATGCCTTAGAGGACTGGGACGGGGAGGGTGGGGGGGACTCGAGGGAGGGTGGGGGGGGGGAGTCGAGGGAGGGAGGGAATACAGGGATATGTGTATAAAAACAGATGATTGAACTTGGTGTACCCCCCCAAAAATAATAAATAAATAAAATTAAAAAAAATAAAAATAAAGGGCACCCGGCAAAGAGTAAAAAAAAAACAAAAAAAACAAAAACAAAAACAAAAAACTGGCACCTTAGAGAAATCATCTCACCTGCTTTCTTTCCTAGCTGTGCCTGGTGGGGACTCGCTTCGTGGAATAAGTGCTCTCAGAATCCCCAGGCCCACCCCCAGGGTTCCCGGCTGGTAGGTCAGGGCCTAAGAATCTGCATTTCTGATAAGGGGGGAAGGAGGTGTCCAGCGACCCCACTTTGAAAACAGCTGTGTTAGAGGAGCGTTAGAATTACTTTAGCTTTTTAGGAAAATATCACAGTTGGGTTATCTGAAGAGTATTTCTTCTGCCAAAGGAAAAGAACAGACTTCTTAGAAAACCAACCCTGGAGTGGGGGCTGTGGGGTAGGTGTTACCCCAAGTGTGGGTGGAGCCGCTCAGCTTGGGACCTTCCAGGAGCCCCTGAACCAGAGCCGAAGGGTGGAAATTACCACCCCCCCCGCCCCCAGCAGGGCCCCCAGGTGCACCTGCAGCCGGGATGTCGGGACAGGGGTCCCACTCAGTGGGGTGTTTCCCTGGCGCCCAGAACCACTGCCTGGGGCTCCAGGGACACACCTGGCCCCAGGACTTGCCCCCCAGGGGCCAAGCTCAACCATCACACTGCAGCTGCTGTGTCCACGACGCACAGGATGTCTCGCCCGCCCTGACGCGGCCCCGCCCTCCTCCGAGATCCACTTGCGCCAATCCCAGGAAGCATCAGAGCCTAGCACCCATGTGTGGGCTGGGAGGACGCTGGCCCTGGGTGGGGCCTGGGGCTGCAGGCACTCACCACGGGGAACGGGTGGCAGAGCAGGAGGAACAGCTGCAGGAGGACCTTCTTCCTCACGTCTCCGGGGAACTGCACCAGCCCACAGAACCTGCAGGGACCCCACACTCTGGTGAGCTGAACCCCGCCCAAGCCGGCTGCCAGGATGCCCCACACCATCACGTCGCTGGGGGGGGCCCACGGGTCTGTGTGAGACAAGAAGCCCCCCCGGTGCTGCCTGGGGTGGCCCCCAGGCCTCAGGGCTGTCCCGCTGCAGGGAGGCGGCCCTGGGTTCAGCGTGCACTTTCTCTCTGCGGGTAGGAGCGTCCGGATCTCCAGAGTGTGGCGAACTGGGTCTTTTTCTGCGACGACACTGCCTGACCCAGTGCCCGCTGGCACGACCGGGGCCGCCCTGCCTCACTCTGACATCAGAAGACCCCCAACCCCGCACTCGCAGCTGCTGGGCCGGCCCCTCCCTTTACCGCCTCAGTGAGTTACTTGCAACTCACACTGCGATGCTGGAGCGCAGTTTCTGGACATCTTTGGACTTCTTGATCTCTTCCTTACAAAGTGCAAGCAGCTTCACACAAAAGGGGTGACTGGAAGGAAAGCAAATGACCCAGAGGTGGGCTTCCAGGGAGCATCTGACGATGGCGCCGCCCCCAAAGAGGAGAAGACGCGCACCAGCTTACGCCAACACCAGGGCAAGTATAGCAGGGGACAGACACCCGCTATCTCATGCACGCGACACACCACCTTCCCCACAGCCCCTCCCTGCTGCGAGCCCAGCTGACGCGTGCTGTGATGGCGCCAGGTTCAACCCAGGATCAAAGGTGGACGACCGAATCGTGACCAGGCCCAGGTCCTTGGAGGGTCAGGGAGGGACCGGAGCTGTCCTCCCCAGCTCTGCTCGGCTGAGGAGCACACGGGGCCACAGCGGCCACGACCAGTGAGGGTCCCCACAAAGTGAACACGCTTCTCTCCTGCGGAGCTGTGGCGCCAGGCCAGTGCTGGACACACAACGGGGGCTGAGGCACAGCAGCCTGAGGCCCCACACTCCCTCTTCCTGTCCACTGGCTGGAGACCGGCCAGGTGACCTGGGACACAGCCGGGGGCAGAGCCTCATCTCACCAGACCTCCAGACGAGGGGGCAGGACAGACCTCCCGCCCCAGGCGGGCAGCAAGCAGCGCCCATAGTGGCCATTTCAGGGTCAGCCTGTGACAGCAGCTCCCCTGACCCGAAATGGTCCCAGGGAAACTCTCCTGTCCTCCCAGACCAAAGGAGACCTCAGCCCCCCACCGGCACCCCTCCACCTGCCGTCCACGTGGCACCACTGTCCTCTCAGCCCACCTGCCCCTCCAGCCCCACCCCTCCCTGATCTGTCCAGCTTCTCCCCACAGCTCCTTGAAATGCTTGTCGGGGACCAAGGGACCATTATGTGGCTGAGGGCCGCAGTTGCCCCGTCCTCAGCCTACGTGACCGCTTGGCACACATTATCGATGCCCTGCTGTGACTGCTCCTCTGACTCACCTTCTTCCTGGTAGGTCTGCTTCTCCTCTGCTCCCTGTCGCCCTAACAGTGCGGCAACCCTAAACTCTGCCACAGCCCTTCACGTCTACACACCTGGCCCCCTTGTGACCTCATGGGATCAAACACCATCCGCTTTCTGAGGACTTTCCATCAAGTTCCAACCTTGAAGATCCATCTCCTCTGGACAAGATCTAATAGGCAACTTAAACCAAACATCTCTGCTATGACCTGAACGTTTGTGTCCCCAGAATTCCTATGCTGAATCTCTAATCCAAAACCTGAGGCTGTTAGGAGGTGAACAGAACACGACGTGGAGCCCACGGTGGGATCAGTGCCCTGCTGAGAGGCAACACAAGAGGTGGTCTCTCTGCCAGAGGAACACACAGTAAGAGCACGTCCCTCTGCTGATCTTGGACATCCAGCCTCCAGTCCTGGGAGGAAGGTGTTTCTGGTGTTTAACCGCCCGGGCTGTGGTATCTCTGTTACAGCACTCTGACCTGCTTAGAAGAGCCTTCCAACTGGACCTCCAGGCCTCTCTGGTCCACACCTGCTCCATCCAGCCTTCCTGTCTGAGAACCACTGCCCTCTTGCAGTGGCCAGTCCAGGAAGCCCGCAGTCACCCTCGGCTGCCTCATCCCCTCACACCCACACTGATCTGCCAGCAACCTGGTCGTTTCCAGCAACACGCCCACCGCTCTCTCCAGCTCCCCGGCTTGCGTCTCTCCTCTAAGGCAGTGCCCCCACCCCTGGACCCCGAGACTCCCTTCCAGCAGCAGCAGCTGGAGTGCCCATGGCCCCCCATCTGCAGGAGGTGAGCCTGACACTTGGGGCACTGCTTTCTCCTACCATTTTATTTTGAAATTTTCAAACCAGGAAAATAGGTTAAGATCTGAAACAGAGTATTCAGTAAGCACAGTCGTGCAGTGTACACAAGGATCGCATCCCACAGCCAGCGGGCGTACCCCAGGAACGCAAAGGTCGCTCTGACGGTAGGATAAGAAACGCTGTGATGCACCATCAGCAGATCAGAGGGGAAACGCCTTTGATGGTATTCAGTTAAAAGAGCACCTGAGTCTCGGCAAAGATGGAGCAACAGGGACTAGATCCACTCCCACCTGGAAAAACTAAATGTGAACTAAACTCACAGGATAGCAGGCTGCAAAGGACGGTGACCACTGAGGCCTGGGAGGCAAAGGAGGTAAGTCTGCAACTGCCCAGCTTCCTGCCGGCGGAGGGGACGCAGAGGGGACACAGAAGGGACCTGGGCAGAACCTGGTGCCACCCTGAGTTTTCGGTTTGCCACGGTTTGCAGGGCAGAGGGCCCCCAAAGATTCACTCAAGCCCTGGTCAGTGCAAGGACACTGTCCCAGGCTGGGGAAGAACCCCCAGGAAGATAACACACAACGACTGTCACCACCAGCTGAGCAGGAAGCTCTGAGATCAAATGGCCAAGAGCAGAGACCTGAGAAGCGGGAGAAAATTAACCCCAGGGCACCAGAGCCACGGACAGGGAGCCCGACGGATGGGCGGCCACGTGCCTGTGCGCGGCGGCCGAGGAGCCCTGAGCACTGCAGGGGAGGGAAGCCGCCTCTCAGACCTGCTCCCTGTACCCACACCCCCCCGGCCTCCCCGCGGCCCTGCTGTCTGGGGTGGGCCCTCCACCTGGACCAGATCCCAGCACCGTGACCATCACAGGCCTTCTGCAATCCCCACGCATCCTGCCCACCATCCACAGCGGAACGGACGGCAGGCCCCCGTCAGAGGGATGCCTCAGTGCTCTGTTTCCGCCTGGACAGCAGGGGCCCCTACTCCACGCAGGAGCAGCCAATGCTTCTTGGTGGCACTTGCACTGTGTACAAAAACTGACCCTGAACGCACTAGAAAACTGTCTCCTCGAAGTCTGACCTCTGGATCTGATCAACTGTTCTCTAAAAGGAGAGCTACAAGGAGTAACCAGTAAAGCAGCACTGAACACAGAAAACAACGAACACTTACTTCTCCTCGGTGGTGAAGATGTCAAAGCATCTGTTGGCCAGCATCTGATCCAGCGTTTTTAGCAGAGGCACAGACACCCTGGGGGAGGAGACGTGTGAGACGCCAAGTGTCAGAACACAGCGGAAGGGGAGACCTGGGCACGTGGGATACTCAGTGCTGCTGGGTTGAGGGCTTTCCCTGGATGGCGGTCAACTCAACCCCAACCAGAATCCTGGCAGGACGTGTGCAGAAAACGACAAGCCAATCCTACAGTCTATATGGAAACACACAGGATGAAGAAAAGCTCAAACAGCTATGGGAAGAAAGGACAAAGCTGGAGGACTAGCACTGCTTAATTTACATAATTGTGGCAAAGTGCAAGTGATCAAAACCGTGTGACCCTGGTGTGAAGACAAGCAAATATGTCAAGGAACAGAAAAGTCCCAAACTGGGCTGCACAGTCACAACTTCTGACGGTGACACAAAAGCAACACAGTGGGAAGGTCAGTCTCTCCCACATGTGGAGCAACTGGGCGTCCACAGGCAGAACCAGGACACGGACCTGGACCTGTAGCTCGCGTCGCACACAAACCAACCCAGAATGGACCTGAGGTCTGAGTGGAACACTCGAACTGTGAAACGTCCAGGAGAAAACCTAAGAGAAGGTCTTTGTAGCCTTGAGTTCGGCAGAAATTTCTTAGATATGACACAAAAAGCACAATCTATAAAAGAACAAACGGACAAACAAGTTTATCAAAATGTAAAATATTTATTCTTAACAGAGAGACTGTTAAGAGTGTGGAACATTAGCTAGAGGCTGGGAGGAAACAGCTGCAAATCACATCTCACAAAGGACTTGTCCAGTATGTATAAGATAATCTCGAAACCCAGCAGCAAGGGAAAAAAGAGGCACCTACTTAAAAAATGGGCAAAAGATCTGAACAGACATCTGACCAAAGAGGCTATGCAGACAGCACACAAGAGCCCAAGAAGATGCCCGGCACCCTCAGTCAGAAGGGAAACTCGAATTACAGCCACGAGACACCACGCCCCGTCGGACTGGCTAAAATGAAAGGACTGACCACATCAGCTGTGGTGAGGACATGGGCACCCAGAATCAAGATGCCATGAGTGGGACAAGAGTAGGAAACGGTGTGGCCACTTCAGAAAACAGGCAGTTTTAAATATTCACCTGCCCCGTGATCCCAGCCAGTCTACTCCTCAGCATCCACCCAAGGGCAAAGGAAAGACACGTCCACACAAAGGCTTGTGCGTGAACGTTCGTCACAGCTTCACCTGCAACTGCCTCAACCTGGAAACAACCGGATGCCCACCCACAGGTGAACAGACTGTGATGTCACCACACAACAGAACACCACCCAGCATGGAAAAGGGTGACTCTAAAAGAAACATGCTGGATGCGAGAAGCCAGGCACTAAAAGGGCACACACTGCACAACCTCACTTACGTGATGTCCTGGAAAATGCCAACTACGCTGCGGTGACAGAAGGCAGATCAGGGGTTGCCTTGGGGCTGGGGGGCCACTAGGGACTGGGGTGGGGTTAGGAGGGGCAGGAGGCAACTGTGGGTGACAGATGTGCTCAGTGTCTTGATTGTTTCATGGTTGTTGACATGAGTCAGAACTTCTCAGACTGTACACTTTACATGCATCTCGTTATGTGCAGCCTCCATAGAGCTGCTCACGGGAAGAGCCAAGAGCACTGGGCTGAGTTCCTATTTGCTAAGAGCTGTCTGTGGGTCCCCGGGACAGGACAAGGGCCTGCATGAGGGGACCTGCAGCCATGCTGTGATGACTAGGGTCCCAGATGCCCCGGGAATAGCTGAGAACTCAGCCCAGGAACAGCCCTCTCAGAAGGTGCAGGCAACACCCCCAATTCTGAGGTCAGGGCTTTTGGGTCTACACTCCATCTTCTTGGAAAAGCAGTTAACAAAATGCTACAGCAGGGCTTCCTAGGTGGCGCAGTGGTTGAGAATCCGCCTGCCAATGCAGGGGACACAGGTTTGATCCCTGATCCAGGAAGATCCCACGTGCCACAGAGCAACTAAGCACATATGCCACAACTATTGAGCCTGTGCTTTAGAGCCCGTGAGCCACAACTACTGAGCCCATGTGCCACAACTACTGAAGCCTGCGTGCCTAGAGCCCATGCTCTGCAACAAGAGAAGCCATGGCAATGAGGAGCCCGTGCACCACAATGAAGAGTAGCCCCAACTCACTGCAACTAAAAAGAAAGCCCGCACACAGCAAAAAAGACCCAACACAGCCAATAAATAAATAAATTTATAAAAAATAAAATGTTATCTTTAAAAAAAAATGCTATAGGAAAAACATTTAGAAAACAGGGCACATTCCAATCCTGGCAGGCAGAGATCTCATCTTTTCAGTGATCGTGGCTGTGTGTGAACCATGTGTCTGAACAGTGGTCATGACATGTCAGCATGTGCGACCACAGGCTAGAGTCACGTGAATTCTCCGGGCCACAGCCTCTGTCACTTTATTTACAATGTATGCAGCCGGCCCAGAGTGCAGGCTGCGAGGGGCCCGAGTGGTGACAGCTAGATCCAGATATGTGTGCTCTGGTCACGCCCTTGCCTGACTGTGCCCACCCTTCCTCCCCTCAAAACCCTGCTGGGAAATGAGACCCTGGGGATCCGAGAAACCACTGTGAAGAGCTCTGCCACTCACCTGTCATTCAGAAGGTTATCCTCAAAGACCTGCAGAAGGGTCCCACTGAAGTCCTTCAGGGCCCAAGGGTCGTTCTGAATTCCCTTCATGTACTCAAAGAGGCCCTGTGTTGAGTACCTGACCTGCAACACAGCATTCTGGTAAGGAGGACAAGACCACCCCACTCCCAGCACCGCCTGCCCCAGGGCTGGCCGTGGAGACAGACGAGAAACTAGAGCGCAAGGATCCCGCAGAGCCTGTCGAGACCAGGCGTGAGCGCGGCCACGTGCAGACACCCGAAACAGAAACGCAGCTCTGGAGGCAGCAGCACGACCCAGGCCCTCCCGCACCGTCGCTAAATGTGGAAGAAGGACCCCTTAGATGCCTGGCATGTGGCGCCCACCGCTGCTGGGGAGCAGCGGCAGAGGCGCCCCCCCTCAGGTTAACAACAAACACCGTCGCACAGCCAGCGCCCGGCTGGCGAGTCCTCGGGAAGGGGTCAGCGGAGCGAGGAAGCAGAGGCAGGCCTCCCTCCGCCAGCAGACACTGCATCATAGGACACAGAATCTGAGAGGACAGCATGTGTTAATTATGAAAGAAAAATGCACTCACAAAGCTGAGCGTGCAGCGAAAACGCACGAGAGGCAGATTTCACAACAAACTGAACAGTAAGGGAAGATATGATTACTGAAACCCCAAAAATGCAACAGTGGGAGGGAACGAGCAGACTACACCAAACTGCAGAAACTGTAGTAACTCGAAAAGCAGCATGAAGGCGAAGAGGACAGACTGTGGGCAGGAACGAGGAGAGCAGAGAATTTTCCAGAAGTGATGAAAACCACGAGTCCACAAATTCAGGAAATACCAACTCAGGGCTCAGGGCAGGGGGCGGGCGAGAGGGAGAGGGAGGGGCCCCCACAGGGGCGACAACACAACAGAATGGAGACAGTGAACCACCAAGAAAACACACACACAGGAAGAGGAGCCTGGAGGGACAGGCTGGGGACCGCGGGGCACTTGATGTGCAGGGAGGGTGAACCGAGGCCCGAGAAAAAGCCAGGGAGCTCGGGAGCCCCGTGCACCTGCAGCTGAGCTCCTGCCCCACACGCCCTCCGCTGGGTAAGGAGGAGCGCCTGCCCCGTGCACCCCACAGGCACGCTGAACCCCAGCAGAGGTTCCGGAAGGAAGGAAGGGAGGGAGGGAGGAAGGAAGGGAGGGAGGGAGGAAGGGAGGAAGGGAGGAAGGGAGGAAGGAAGGGAGGGAGGGAGGGAGGGAGGAAGGAAGCAGCGCTCCCTCTCGGGGATGCCCACTGAGACGCCTGCTCACCGTGGACTCGGTCAGGCCTCCCACGGACACGGCCAGCCCCAGCAGCACGTGGTAGCGGTAGGCAGGCAGCCCCAGGAGCTGGGCGACGCGAGGGAAGGCTTGTGACGGCGCCCCCCAGTTCACAGAGGCCACGGTGGACCTGCAAAATAGGAGCGTGAGCTGGAAGGACCACCCCACTGGAAACAGAGCTGTCCCACCGGGAACTTGGCCCTAGTACCTGGGGAAGAGCCTCTCCAGCTCCTGCCGGTGAGGCACATGGGGGATGGCGGGGCCGTCCCAGTGGAGCAGCGCTAGGAAAACACGGGCCGCGTGTGCACGGAACCGGTCGATCTTCTCACTCGCCTGCTGGGCTAAGCAGCACATGACCCGCCGGCACCTGCAAGCCCAGAGCGCAGGGTTAGCTCGGCTGGAACACAAGAGCCGGCACATGCGCCCCCTTGGCTGCAGGTTGGAATGGGATCTGCCACCCCAGAAGCCTAAGTGGGAGGTCTAGAGTGGAAGCAGTGAAGACTGATAGCGCTACCGGAAAGAAGGGGAAAGAGATGGGAGGACAGGCCTACGGGAAAGAGGGGAAAGAAATGGGAGGACAGGGCGCCTGCAGCCAGAGGAGGAAGTTGGGGGATGGGGGGGACCTTGAGGCCCCGCTCTCCTCAGGGGCCTCGGCAACAAGAGCAACAGAGAGGGCAAAGTGACCCCGGGCCAGCAAGATGCCCAGCGGCAGCCCAGTGTCCAGGGAACCAATGGGGGACAGGATGGCCAGTCTCCAGCGGCAGCAGGCACTTGGCACAGGGGCCCTGGGCTGAGAAGCTGGCTGTCCTCCAACAGGCCTGAACCCTAAGGGAGGCCTAGCCAGGAGCAGGGGCTGTGGTGTCAGAAGGGAGGCCCCAGGCAGACCCTCTCCACGCAGCAGGGAGAACAGACTCACACTGGGGCCTCGATCAGCTCTGGCTCGTCCCTCCCCAGCAGAAGAGTCAGGTCCATCAGACTCGTCATGGCGGCCTCGCGGACCCTGCAGAGACAAGGAGGGGGTGAAGAGCCAGCTTCCTGCCCCAGGTGCTACGTGACCATCAGCCACTCTTCAGGGTCGGGTTCAGACACCCTCAACCCAGGGCAAGAAACATGTAGGGGCTCGACAAAGGCCACTGGCAGCCTTTCCTTGAGAAATGTTTCTCTCACACGTTACCCTGAACAAAGACGTCTGTTTGACACCTGAAGACTGAGGGCCAGGTCCCAGCAAACTCTCTCACAAGCACACATACAGAAACAGTGCTCATTTTCTCATCAACCTTTCAACGCAAAATATACCCACTCTACAGTTCTTCCCAGCAGAAAAACTCTTAAGGGCTTTTTGGCTTTTGTATGTAGAGAAGCTCATATTGTTGCTGGCCGAACTCCAGAGTGAAAGCATCATTTTAAACGTGGGACAAAGAACACCCAGCCCAGGTCTGGACCCAGCTACAGGGACCACAGACACTGCCCCACGTCGCCAGGGCCAGTAGGTCCTATGCGCCCGGGGCGCCCACCCTCCCACCAAGGAGGGAGCACCACACGGGAGACAGCCCGCGCTGCCTGGACAGAGGCCCTGGCCCTGGGGAGGCCCAGCAGGCAGAGCACGAGTGCAGGTGTGGGGTCCTCAGAGGCACGAGCCGGACACAGGCTGGGGCTGAGGGAGCTGGGCAGGCTCGGACACCAACACAGCCACCAGCCAGCGGCTGCTCTGCACACACACACGACCCTTTGGAGGTGCCAGGGTGAGGGCAGGGCACAGGGCGGGAGGAAGGACAGAGCATCCCCTGTGGACTCTCAGCACCCACAGGGAAAGGCCGGCGCGGGCGAACAGGAGGGGCCAAAGGCTGCACACGCCCCCAGGGCCCTCACCAGCTCCTAACTGGGCAAGCACAGGGTGAGGGTCCCAAACCCCAGAGCCGGCAGCTGGGAGGACACACGTGCAGGAGGAGGGCCCCGGGAAGCCCCTCAGTCAGGGCTACAGTGTGGACAGGAGAAGGGCCAGCCAAGCCCAGCCCTGAGGACAGCAGGTGACCCACCCGCACAATAGGGGGCCTGACAAAAGGAAACTTAAATCTTGCTGCAAGGAAATTACACAACCCCAAATCCCTGCAATTTTGAACTCACAATTTCTGGATTTAGTTAAAAGTTATAAGGAATGTTTAAAAACAAAAAAGTAGACCAAGTGTTAAAATAATGAGAGAAGATGACAGAAAGAGACCCATGGGTGACATGGGTGATTGGCCTGTCTTTACAGTAACCACGAGGAACACGCTGAAGAAAAAAAACCAAAAAGATGGAAAACAAATGAAAAAGATGAAGACTTTCTACAGGAAATTAAAAAAGATAACCTCCTACAGAGAATTAGGATCTCTGGAAAAGAACCCAACACTGCAGAACTCAGATAAATCTCTGGAATTAAGGACGCACAGAGGGGACTTCCTCTGAAGGCACCACGTGCACAGCACTGGCTGAGCCTCCTCTATTCACTTTATGTTCTGCGTACTCTGGGGGCAGCCACGGTGGCAGCGACAACACCAATGAAAACCCACTGCCCTTCTGGTCTGAACTGTGCAACCAAGGGCAGGAAGTGAAGGGCTCCCCTTAAAGGGGCCTGAGAAGGGGCCCACACGTCCGTGGAGGAGCACTGCCCACAACGCCACCAGGCAGCAGACAGAAAAGCGGCCGCCCACATCAGGTGAGGTGGAGACCACGGCACTGTATTCAAAGCAGGCTCTCTGCCTGCTGCAACGCCATCAGCACCCTCTGGAAGGATGAAGCAGAACCAGAGCATCCTCAACAGAACCCTCCCGGTGTCGAGGATCTGCTCTAAGTCACACGCCACGCAAAGAAGCAGGAAGAGTGGCCCAGCGTCCAGGGCGGACACGTGAGCCCGAGCTAGTCAGAGCATCGTCACCCACACAGATCCCGTGGCCCTTGTCCCACGGAGGATGGGGAAACAAAGGGCTCAGGTGGCTGGGCTGGGGCCTCCCCGAGGACACGGCCCGGGGAGGTGCGGTGGTCCCCTTGAGAGCCCCCGTGCTCCCACCACCTGGGAGGACCCCTGGGTTCTGTCCAGCTCTAGATGCTCTGTGCAGACACACGCACGGTCCTCAGACCCCCATAGAGGCCATGCCCCAAATGCCGTCTCAGGACAAGCAGAAGGAAAGGAAAGCAGCAGGTGAGGAAAGGGAACACACCCAGTGGGTGAAAAGGCAGAAAGGCCAGCAGACACAGAAAAGGGGGAAAACCCAACCAGAAACGCTACTAGTGAAAATACAAGACAAAATTAAAGCTAACTTCTCTTCCCATCATTATAATAGACAAGCAAACCACTTTCTCCCCGTGCTTGGCCCACAGTGAGCCCCTCATCACAAAGCACATTTACACGGGGTTTTGAAGGAGAGAATGTGAATAAAAACACGTAGAAGAGCTTCCAGCATAAGTTGCAGGAGAACTTCTCAGCCTCTCCAAAATGGCAACTTGGTTTCTTATTTCTAGTAAATAGAAAAGTACTTTTCAAAACCTTGGAAAGGAGAGAAATTCTGACAAATCCAGGCAGGGCTCCGAGCACCGTGGCACCAGCCCCTTCCCTGTGCGCGGCAGACAGTGACAGAGGCCTCCTTCAGGTCAACAAGCAACTGAGGAGGTCCTCCCGAGACAGCTCTGTGCACCTCAAGTCCTGTCTCCCACCAGGCAGGAGCCAGGATAAGGGTGTGCAGCAGGACCCCTGGAAAACCACCCCGCTGCTCCCTACGCGCCTTCCCCAAAATGGCCTCAGGTCCTTCTTGCTCTGAACAGCTGCGTGGGGGCCTTGCGTGAACTTTATTCGGTAAAACTTGAGAGCGCACAACTGGGGCTTAGACGAGGGAAACACAACATTTGTATTTTATGAAGTTAATTTTTTTTTTCAGTCAAGAGGAGGATGCACACAGAAGAGACGGGGACAGAGACCCCTGCTGCCCTTGCGAATGAAAGGTCCAGGCTGGGCAGGGCTGCAGCATAAACGCCCCACCTCTGGCCCTGTTAGGACACTCCTGAGAGGAACAGGGGCACGAGGACAAGACGACCGCCTCACCATGCTCCCACGTCCCCGCGGCTGTCGGTGGTGTAATCGTTCAGACAGTCCAGCATCGTGCAGTAAATCTGGGAAACGTTCTCCCTGCACACAGCCTCGTCTGGAGTCCCTCCTGCTCTCACACCGACAGTCTGGCAAATCCTAAAATTAAAAACGTGTGAAAACATAGCTAACGTCTGTGAATCCCATGCAAGTTTTCTTGTATTTCTCATCATTCTGGCCTGATGTGCCTTTCCTGACAGGATGGCCTCAGAACAGTCCCATAACCTCGGAGGCAGGCTCAGAACCCCTGGGTTCCTCCTGACGTAATGCTGAGTGACGTTCTCCTCCAGACCACATCTCTAGTGTCCACACTTCCAGGGTGCGCAGGGGCCCGTCGGTGGCTGGTCCCTGCTACCCCGCCATCCCACAGAAGGGGCTCCACCCGGGCTCGCGGGGAAAGGGCAGCCCCTCCCGACATGCACACGTGTGACTGACGTCCGCGTCCCCTCCACATGTACCGTCCTGGGGGCCACGGTCTCCAGCGCAAAGCTCAGCCCCAGTCCCTGAGCAGGTCCCATGTCCCCAAAGCACAGAGATAAGTGTGCAGTGGGTTTAATATTTGTTATAATTATGACAAAACTGTAATGATCCTCTATGAGCTGAAATGTTTTTGGACAATCCTCTGAAGAGAGAAGAAACTAGAAAATAAAAAATGTCTGCCTCAAAGTAGATTCAGCTCCTGAGACTGGGCTTCTCACACAAACTGCCATGAACATCCCTTCATGCTTGGTCGCTGGCTTTTGAGAGAACAGCAACTTTGGGGAGGAAAACCGGCGGGGCTCACCTAGCAATTGCCTTCAAAGCGTCCCGCCTGGACTCAGCAAAGCTCACGTCCTCGGGAGAAATGTGGGTAACGGCCCTCAAGCCTGCTAGAACCTGAAAAGCAATGACAAGTCATAAACAGAACTGTCGGCCTCAAGATGAACGTACTCTCCATGCAAGTGGAGACCAGGCCTGGCGCCCTGCTGTTCCCAGAATGCAGCACAGCGTGGCCGGGGGCTGTCGGGTGGGCCACATGCCCTGAAGAACACACAGTGTGGGGCAGCGGTCCTACCTCCAGCCCTTCCCATTGCTGGGCTCCCACTGCTCCCCCCACCTCCTCCCCACCCCCCGGCGCCCAAGCAGTCTCTGCAGATCTGCCTCCTCCTCCAGGGCAAGACCCTGCACTTAAGGTCAGCCGTTCGCTTCTGCCCCTGCTTGGAGCTCAAGCACACGGCACACAAAGCGCCTGGCTTCTCGCATCTTCGACAGTTACTTCTCGAAAAGACAGTTCTGTTCTAAAAGCCAGTTGTTTCAAGTGGATAAGCCCCAGAGTAGGTTTTGGATGTTCTGTCCCCTGTCTCAGCATGTAAGCTGGTCTAGTGCCTCAGATTCCAAGATGTCCTGGGCAGGGGAAGGTGACACAGGTGAGGGGCACGTGTGTGCCAAGCACCTGGCAGCAGCGACACCTGGGAGGCGGGCTGTAGGACCATAACTGATGTTAGAGAGACAGGCCAAGGTGGCAGAGCTTAAGGGCAAGCAGACCCCCCACCTCCCGGGCCAGGCCAGAAACACAGGGCCCAGTGCTGGGGAGAAAGGGCAGCTCCCCAAGGAGGAGTCCTGGGGTGCGAGACCCAGCGCCCATCACCGTGGTCACAGGGGAGGCCTGCATTTCCAGATGAGGGAGGAGACATCCATTCTCATGCAGAAAATGCTGCGTGATGCACCACAGACAGGTAAAGGCCAAGTATGTTTCCACGCAGGCCGCAGCTCCCTCCCCAGCCTGGGAGTTGGCTCTCCCTAGTCTCCTTCAGGCCAGAATGGTAACCAGGTTCTCACAGACCATTCACGGCCCTCGGTGCTCCTGTCCCCTTTCTTACAGACACACATGATGGCTTTCAGGAATTCCTTCCACCCGCAGACCCTGCCCACATGTTTGGTCTCCCATGACGCCCCGCCACGCTCGGGCCAGCCTCACCTGCCGGAGCCGGCCCTTCAGGATGAAGGCCGGCAGGGCGCCCAAGGCCAGGGCGCAGCCACAGCGAGTCATCTCCTCAGGGCTCTGAAGTTCGGCGAGGTACTGCTTTACCAGCTCCTCTGAAAAGGAACCAGAGGGTGACCCCTGTTATCCATTATCCACAAGACACTCTCTTCACGTACATCCCAGAGCATAAGCAAACAGGGCTGAAGGAAGAAGGGAGGAGCTACTGAGGCTCCTAAAGCAGACGTATTTTCAAAGTGGTGTAAATCTAAACAGATTGAAGCCAAGAGTTTTTATTAGCTGGTTTTAAGGTTTTTGTAAGCAATCTTAATACATGACTTCACTCCTGGGAAGATAAAGCCAGGAGGGTTTTAACAGTAGCCAACATAGTCAAATTTTCATTTTTCATTCACTAAGAACACAAACACCTCCTGCAGAAATGAGGATTACCTCCTCAAAGACTGAGAGCAAACGGGGTTCCAAGCGGGACCCCCAAGCTTGGTGCTCCGCACTGCAGGGGTGCAGGGGCCGCGGCGCACAAGACACCCACAGCTGGTCGGGCAGAAACAGGCAGAGCAGTCAGCCAGGCTGAGTGAGAGCACAGGGCTGGGAACACAGACCTTCCCACACAGGAAAAGCCAGTCATGGGAACTGGAGAGTAACTGGAACAGAGGTTGTGAGAGGGAGAAATGGGAAAGGGGGCACTGAAAGGCCAGGGCGTGAGTCAAGAATTCTAGGAAGTGAAGTGGAAAAACCAGATCTGTTCCCTGAAAACGCAGCTGGAAAGGTCAAGAAAGGCCAGACACCCTCACTCTGTTACCTACCACAACCAAAGAGATTCTTGTTATCACTGCTTACATTTCAACAAAGCAGGACTTCTGTAATGTGAATGTGAAAACCTTACATCCTCACACATTAGGATAGGAAAGGAAACTGGAATTCTACTTGTACATACACTAAAGTGACATCTTTGGTGGAACTTACAATAACACACTTCAGAAGTGGCATGAAAATCTTCTTTACAATTCACTTGAGTTTTAACACAACATGTTAATTTCAGAATGTCCTTTCTTTTCATAGTCAGAGTGACATGACGTTACCCTCGTCTTATGCAAAAGGTAAAATATGACTTGATCATCCCAATTTAATGTAAAGTAACATTACAGTAGTCCCTCGATATCCAAGGGGGACTGGTTTCAGGACCCCCCAAAGGAACCAAATTCCATGGATGCGCAAGTCCCTTGTATAAAATGGCGCACACAGTGTTTGTATATAACCCACGTGCACTTCCATGCGTTTTATTTTTTTTTAACTTTTTATTTTTTAATTTTTTACAATAAACTGCATATATTTATAGTGTACAATTTGGTATCCCAATCTCCCAATTCATTACCCCCCCAACCCTTCCCGCTTTCCCCACTTGGTGTCCATGTTTGTTCTCTACATCTGTGTCTCTATTTCTGCCTTGCAAACCGGTTGATCTGTACCATTTTTCTATAGTCCACATATATGTGTTAATATACGGTATTTGTTTTTCTCTTTCTGACTCACTTCACTCTGTATGACAGTCTCTAGGTCCATCCACGTCTCTAAAAATGTCCCAGTTTCATTGCTTTTTACAGCTGAGTAACATTCCATTGTATGTATGTACCACATCTTCTTTATCCATTCATCTGTTGATGGACATTTAGGTTGCTTCCATGTCCTGGCTATTGTAAACAGTGCTGCAATGAACACTGGAGTGCATGTGTCTTTTTGAATTATGGTGTTCTCTGGGTATATGTCCAGGAGTGGGATTGCTGGGTCATACGGTAGTTCTATTTTCAGTTTTGCAAGGAACCTCCATACTGTTCTCCATAGTGGCTGTATCAATTTACATTCCCACCAGCAATGTAAGAGCATTCCTTTTTCTCCACACCCTCTCCAGCATTTACTGTTTGTCGATTTTCTGATGATGCCCATTCTCACCGGTGTGAGGTGATACCTCATTGTAGTTTTGATTTGCATTTCTCTAATAATGAGTGATGTTGAGCAGCTTTTCATGTGCCTCTTAGCCATCTGTATGTCTTCTTTGGAGAAATGCCTATTGAGGTCTTCTGCCCATTTTTTGATTAGGTTGTTGGTTTTTTTGATATTGAGCTGGATAAACTTTATATATTTTGGAGATTAGTCCTTTGCCTGTTGATTCGTTTGCAAATATTTTTTCCCATTCTGAGGGTTGTCTTTTCGTCTTGCTTATAGTTTCCTTTGCTGTGCAGAAGCTTTGAAGTTTCATTAGGTCCCACGTATTTATTTTTGTTTTTATTTCCATTATTCTAGGGGGTGGATCAAAAAAGATCTTGCTGTGATGTACGTCGAAGAGTGTTCTTGCTATGTTTTCCTCTATGAGTTCTATAGTGTCTGGCCTTACATTTAGGTCTTTTATCCATTTGGAGTTTATTTTTGTGTATGGTGTTAGGAAGTGTTCTAATTTCATTCTTTTACATGTAGCTGTCCAGTTTTCCCAGCACCACTTATTGAAGAGGCTGCCTTTTCTCCATTGTATATCCTTGCCTCCTTTGTCATAGATTAGTTGACTGTAGTTTATCTCTGGGCTTTCTATCCTGTTCCATTGATCTATATTTCTGTTTTTGTGCCAGTACCATACTGTCTTGATCACTGTAGCCTTGTAGTATAGCCTGAAGTCAGGAAGCCTGATTCCACCAACTCCGTCTTTCCTTCTCAAGATTGCTTTGGCTATTCGGGGTCTTTTGCGTTTCCATACAAATCGTAAAATTTCTTGTTCTAGTTCTGTGAAAAATGCCATTGGTAATTTGATCGGGATTGCATTGAATCTGTAAATTGCTTTCGGTAATATAGTCATTTTCACAATGTTGATTCTTCCAATCCAAGAACATGGTATGTCCCTCCATCTGTCTGTGTCATCTTTGATTTCTTTCATTAGTGTCTTATAGTTTTCTGAGTACAGGTCTTTTACCTCCTTGGTTAGGTTTATTCCTAGGTATTTTATTCTTTTTGTTGCAATGGTGAATGGGATACTTTCCTTAATTTCTCTTTCTGATCTTTCATTGTTGGTGTATAGAAATGCAAGAGATTTCTGTCTGTTAATTTTGTATCCTGCAACTTTACCAAATTCATTGATTAGCTCGAGTAGTTTTCTGGTGGCATCTTTAGGATTTTCTATGTATAGTATCATGTCATCTGCAAACAGTGACAGTTTGACTTCTTCTTTTCCAATTTGGATTCCTTTTGTTTCTTTTTCTTCTCTGACTGCTGTGGCAAGGACTTCCAAAACTATGTTGAATAACAGTGGCAAGAGTGGACAACCTTGTCTTGTTCCTGATCTTAGAGGGAATGCATCCAGTTTTTCACCATTGAGAACGCTGTTTGCTGTGGGTTTGTCATATGTGGCCTTTATTATGTTGAGGTAGGTTTCCTCTATGCCCACCTTCTGGAGAGTTTTTATCATAAATGGGTGTTGAATTTTGTCAAAAGCTTTTTCTGCATCTATTGAGATGATCATGTGGTTTTTATCCTTCAGTTTGTTAATATGGTGTTTCACACTGATTGATTTGCGTATATTAAAGAATCCTTGCATTCCAGAGATAAACCCCACTTGATCATGGTGTATGATCCTTTGCATGTGTTGCTGGATTCTGTTGGCGAGTATTTTGTTGAGGATTTTTGCATCTAAATTCATCAGTGATATTGCTGTGTAGTTCCCATGCGCTTTAAATCATCTCCAGGTGACTTGTGATACCTAACACAAGGCCAGGGCTGTGTCCGTCACTGTGAATACAATGTCCATGTTATGCAAATAGCTGCCTACACACAGCAAATTCAAATTTTACTTTTTGGAACTTTCTAGATGTGGAACCCAAAGATACAGAGAACCAGCTGTGCTGTCTTTTACGTAAAATTGCCTACGGTAAAGAGACATAGTATAACATCATTAATTTGGAAAGTCTGTAAGAAGATCAAATTACAGAATATCTTATTTTTGAAAAAATTCACAGAAAGTAGATTTAGACTACTGCATGCATGATTCTTCTATAGTTAGAATAATTTTTAAAGTGTTTCATATACTTTTGAAATAACTGTCATCATGTTCTGTAAGGTGGTATAAAGGAAAGGTATGGGGTCACATAACATGTGAATATGAAGCTTTTCAATACAAAACTAACACTCCTGGGACTTCTCTGGCTGTGCAGTGGTTAGGACTCCACACTTCCACTGCAGGGGGCATGGGTTCAATCCCTGGCTGGGAGATCTCGCATGCCATGCGGTATGGCCAAAAACACCCAAAAAAACAAACAAAAAAACACTTCTGAACTAGACCCTACAAACAGGACCACGTGATGTGTCAGATAAACTCCAGCTCAGAGGTGGCACAGGAAAGCCCAACCAATGCAATGACATGCAGCAAGGCAGCTACACTGACACTGTTCCCATGAAGAGGAAAGGAGCAAAGTATTAATACGTGAAGGACACTCACCAGGAAAGTGCTCCCGTGGGTCATACAAAATTCTAAACACACTTTACCAAGAAATAGAAAAGTCAATGAAGTAATCACTGAATGAACAGATTTCAAGGAGAAAGCGTGAAATCAGGAGAACGTGGCAGGACAGCAGAAGCAGATGACTCTGAGCTGACAGAGCCTGGGAAACGAGTGTGGAAAACAGTCACCCGATAACAAAGGACAGGCACCAAGGAACACCAGGGACAGGATGGAAGAGAGGCCTCCACAGAGACAGGGAGCTCCACAATGGTAACGGAAGCCTCCAAAGCACAAAACGGGGGAAAGCTGACTAATAACACAATTTAAGCAAACACTGCTGAAATAAGTAAGAGCTGATTCTACATGGAAAGTGGTAACATCCAGGAAAGTGGACCCTGTGTTGCCTGCAGAGAGCTCCTCTGGGCGCCAGGTGAGGTGGGACGGGCCAAGGAGGGGGCAGTGACCCCATGGCCTGGAGCCCACTCTTCCCCCCAACCCCAGGCCCCATCCACCGCCACCCCCCCCAAGCCCAGGAGGATGAGGGGCCGAACACAGGCGCCCACTCACCCTGCGCGGCGGGGTCCGCCTCCCCAGGCTCCCGGGCATGGTACGCGCTGCAGAGGGCGGCCAGGGCCGACACAGCCGCCTCCTGAAACGAAGCAGACGTGAGTGAACCTCCGGCTCCTGGACCAGGAGCAGCCGGGCGGCCATGCAGCCAGGCCAGTGACTGGGTTTGAAAGACCCAGAGGCTGGAGGATGCCATCCTTTCCAGCAGACGGGCGCGTCATCGCCGTCGCCATCCATCAGATACAGTCGTAACTTTATTATTCTCTGCACCTACTCCACCGAAGAGAACACGATTATGTCCTCCATGCAATGCACGTCTTCCAATGTGGACAGGTAATAAAATGTGGCGTTTTATTCTTTCCCAGCAGAAGTCATGAAGGAAACGTGTGTTAAACACCCAGAAGCAATGTGCAAGGCCCCCCGGTGAGCCACGCACAGGCCTTGCCTGGAGAGGAGCTGGGGTCCAGGGACGCTGGGAACAGGAGGGGCTGGACGAGGAGGAAGGGCCGACCTGAGGGCAGGGCAGCGCGGGGGTGCAAAGCGCAGGCGCGGAGCTCAGCCCCACGCAGGACGC
The DNA here is from genome assembly GCF_030028045.1 of Hippopotamus amphibius kiboko. Classification (NCBI taxonomy): domain Eukaryota; kingdom Metazoa; phylum Chordata; class Mammalia; order Artiodactyla; family Hippopotamidae; genus Hippopotamus; species Hippopotamus amphibius. Next base: position 46,506,311 of record NC_080202.1, on the reverse strand, counting down.
GCAGCCCCTCCTGTCGCCTGCACGTGGGGCTGCTCACCTACGCCTTTCTCAATCATACAGACAGCAAGGGGCAAATGTTGGGTTCATGTGTTCCTCCTGTGGCTGCCCCGAACCAGGGAGCCCCAACAGAGGTGCCGGGGGAGGGATGTCCTCATACAGATCACAGGGACCATGATCACGGCTGGTACGAACCAACGGTGAAGATGTGTTCGCGAGGAGATTCTGAGGCGCTGGTCATGAACTCAAATCCAACCAGTAAAACTGCGCCGGGGCCCCGCGGGATGGCGAAGTTACGCTACAAAAGGGAGGGGCTGAAGGTTTGCTCCATTCACCCAGCAGAAACGCTGAGACACACAGGAGGCGGCGAATGACCGGAGACCAACACGTACTTTCACTCCTTCGTCCTGGACATCCGAGCCCAGTCGTTACCACTGCCCAAGGCGGTCACCTCCGCAAGGGGTGAGGGCTGCCATGCTGCTACTCCAACGCTCCCCCGTCCTGGCAGGACAGCAGTGGCCACTGGGAGAGACACACACACACACGCACGCACACACACGCACACACACACGCGGGCGTGCTGACACGATTCTGTGCGCCGTTCGCTCGCTGGCACACGAGCACCCCCGACAGAGCTTCCACCCTTAAAATTCTACAGCCCAGTAGGGCATGGAGTGTGTGGGGAAAACGTCTAGAAGGTAAACATAATTAATAAAGCCAGTAATAAAAAACTGAAATATTCTGGTCAGTAATGGCTGCATTCATTTTCCTGATCATAAATTACATAGAATTCCGAGGGCAGTTACGGTATGCGTCAATCATGTGTGTCCATAAAAGAATAAAGTGAGTCATTATTTCTACACGGCGCAGCAGCCAGAAAGCCCTCGCTCCCCACACCTTTATCCGTTGTCGAGAGTGACTTGAAACGATGTGGAGGTTTCTCAAGGTGTCGTTTATCAGCCACTGCCAACCATCTGTCAAAGAGACAAATTCATTCAGTCCGTAAAGAACATTTGTATGAAATTAAAAACAACACACAAACCTTCTTCTACCTCTCAAGTCAAAGTAGGTGGCGACCTCTAGGAGGAACCTAGAGGAAATCCGAGGTATGGTTCTCCGGGCTGAACGAAACCCTACAGACCCTCGCTCTCTCCACCTAGAGGGGGAACGTTTTCTTTCCGCTGTTGAAATGTGAACACTGTCACAATGGGGAAGTTTTTGTTCTTTTATGACACCTGCAATCTGCAGGCAGTCTTTTCCTGTACCTCTCCCCCAGACAATCTCCTCAGACTCCCACCCATAAAAACCCAAACACTCAATTCAATTTGATCCAATACTTGGAAAAAAACGCTACATCTACGCAATTCTTTTTTTTTTTTTTTTAAGTTACAGAACTTCTGAGGCTGCGGAGCAAAGGGCCAGGACAGCCCAGTGGCGGAGGGGACCTCAAGGCTTTTCTTACTGCCTCTCTGTGGCCAGGTGCCACAGAATGAGGTGAGGCTCCCAGACCTGCACAGGGGCCTGGCCGCCACTCCCGGGAGAGCCACGGCAGCTGCTGGCCCTCCCCTCGCCCTATGAGAGCCTGCCCCTCGGCCTTGCCCTGGCCATCTGGGAGACGAACGGCCAAGAATGCCCAGTGCTGGGCACAGCCATGACAGGCACAGCCCTGGTCAGAAGCTCTGAGGAAGGAGCTTGACCCCTTGGAAGAGAAGGGAGAGTCTCTGTTTTTGTGGAGAGAGCATGGTGGACACTCACTGTTTACAATGGGTTCTTACAGCAACTTCAAAACAAGGATTCTAACAGGATGGAACTTTACTATCCACCCTAACAGGCTGGTCTTCACTTTTTAAGCTGAAGTACTTCTGGAAGAAAATGCCACAATGTGAGTCACTGGAGGAGAGAGGCACTTACCGATCACAGCGTCACCTCTGAAGGGCATTTTGGAAAGGGACAAGTTTTCTATTAAAATGCACACTGGGAAGAAAAAGGATGAACGCAATGTCATTTCACATAAGTGCCCATCACAGCACCTACCCTGCCGCACCTGAGCCCAGAGCTGCCCACACCAACCCCCTCCCCCCAACCCCTCCCGATGCCTTGGTGCTGGTGTCCAGAGGCAAGACCCCAGAATGTCCTCAGCACCAGACCTGGCCCAGGCTCGGGGGCAGCTCCAGGACCCGTGAGGAGCAGCATCACGCAGGTGCCCTCGGAAGCCCCGCCCAATCGAGGGAGTGCCACGTGGAGGCTGCAGGTTTGACCCCCATTCGGATTCCCAAGGATGACACAATGGAGACGACTTGGCTGTTGGGACATCAACACCCACAAGTGACCAGGAGCTGTGGCCGAGCAGCAGGCACCTGCCCAACGAGGACCACAGAGAAGCAGGTTCTCCTGGGGGACAGGGGCTCCAAAGACAAAGGCGGTGCCCCCGTCTCAGGTCAGCACCAGAGTTAGGACAGGGTCAGAGGAGATAACACTCATCATCCCCATAGGACAGTCCCCAGATGAGCTGCAGTGCTCCAAGTTCTGGTAAATCCCTGACCTCTGTGAATAATGTAGTGTCCATTTTAATAAATAAACTGCCACTTCCATGGGCGGGAACACGGCCCAGTACAGCTACCGACCAGCCACGACCTCAAGGACGCCTGAGCGTCCATCTGGCTGCCTCGCCGTGATGGTTCCCCACCAAGGGGGCTCCGCCATGGGGACCACTGCAGTGACTTGACCTGCCCAACACACTGCCCGGCGCCTGCCGATAGCCCACATGCCTCAGTCCATCCTGACCGCACGACTCTGCACGCTGCCCACTCAAGACACAAGACGGTGGCCTCTGCACCCCACCTGTCACTAAATTGGAAACAGCCTAGTGGTTTCCTCCTACTGAATGTGTAATCTGCATCTGCTGAAAATATTCTAACACTATGAAAAATTTTATACCATGAAAAACTTTTATATCTACTGTTGACATTTTGGGGGCCATGCCTTTGGGGGGTTCCACCCATGAACCTTCACAGGCTGAGAGACCACAGGCACACCTTCCTGTCGGCTCCGTGCCCCTACTCCTTCCGTCACCTAGCTCCCACCTTGGCCCCGAAGCTAAGCTGAGCTGGAGCGTGGCTCCCGCACCTCCCTCCGTGCTCAGAGGGTCACAGACCACAGACACCCCACGTGGCCAGGCTGGGCTGGGTGACGCTGCAGCAACAAAGCCTCAAGCTCAGCGTCCACGGCAACAAACGCTCCCCTGTTCACGCTGTACGTCCATCACGTACCAGCAGGGGTGCCCATCACGGTCACCCAGGGACCCCAGGGACAGGTGGCGGCTGTCATCTGAAATGCTGTCAGGCCAGTGAGGAAGACAGCTCTGCAGTCTGTGTGAGCATGGAAGGCTCCAGACAGAGTGACACCATCCCTCCTCCTCACAGCTCCTGATTCACACTATCTGTGACCACAAATGTGGCCCAGCCCAGCACGAAGGGACTCGGGGGCCAGAGGCGAGAAATTCCTGCAGAATCAGGATGGACACAGGCCCTCGCACACAGCTCCAGCCACCAAACTGCTTTTTTTCTCTAACAACATAACCAACCGGGGGAGAGCCCACGCTCTCTAGTAGACGGATAACATCCCACACTATGGCTGTGAAACAATTTATTCAGTATTTCTTCATGGGTTAAGCTCTCCTTCCAGTTTTCGTCACTTCAAATGAGGTGGCCACACACATCCGCCATCTGCCCATCAGGGTGCCCATCACCCCTACGTGTGTTTGGGTGCAGAGTCCCAGGAGTGGCCCTGCAGGGCAAAAGACTGCACATTTCTAATCGTAAGAGATACCACCCATGGCAACCAGAGAAAACTGTAACAAGCGCACTCCAGAGCAAGAACCTGGTCGGCAGCAGGGCCACCAAGCTCTGATACAGCCAACGTGGTCGAGGAGATGCTTCCTCCTCGTGGAGCTAATCGGCATCTCCGCAGTGACCAGGCTAGGCTGAGCACCCATCACCAACTCAGAGCCCACCTGGGTCTGCGCTCAGGTGAAGTGTCCACTTATCTGCATGGCCCAATTCTCAGCCAGACTGTTTATCTTTTACTGGCAATTGTAAAAGTCCTTGCAGCCTATAAATAATAACTTCACCTTTCAACTGCTGTACAAGTATTACCTCTAAATCTATGTTTTGTCTAATTTTATAAATGGTATATTCCTCCATACAAAAGCTTTTAATATTCATTTAAACGAACTATTTTCTGTTGCTCATTTCTAGGTGTAGAACGATTGTTAATTCTGTTAAGTGGTTATGTGCCAAGAGCCAAAAATAAAACAAAACGAATTTAAAAAACAAAAAAACAGTGCTCACCAGTTAGAACTAACCAGTACAGTGTTACTACAACAGTGTTTGGATCTGCTTTATGATTCGGGGGTGGGGGGAGGGGAGGCAGACTGGTAGGAATATGCCGAGGGAACAGATAAAACAAGAGGGGCAAATCTACTCACTGAAGCTTGGGGCCAGATACATGGGACCCATTACACTATTTCTCTCTGCTTTGTGTAGATTTGAAAACTTCCAAATTAAAAAGTGTTTTTAGGGACCAACGTGATCCTCTAATGTCTCCTAAAATTTCTTTGAAGTTTTTTAAATTATATTTTTTATACTTAAGTTTTTAGTTAATCAGCAATGAATCAGTTAAGTTTCTGTTAATTTCAAATTAAGTTTTGTACACATGTGCAGTAGGGACACAATTTTGTTTTCTTCCACATGGCCCCTGTGTAGTCATCACCTGCTCCGTAAACTGCCCTCTTCACCGAGGTTGGAAACACGTACATTCTACGTCACACGCCAAATCCCACGTGTGTTTTTATTTCCAATTCTCTTGTGTTTTACCAATCTATTTGCCTGCTCCTAAGAAATGCCATTCTGCTTTGAACAGAGCAGTTCACAGGACATCTTAAGGACTTGAGAACCCAAGCCCTGTTACTAATTAAAAATAATTTTCCTGGATATTCTCCCTGCATATGAACTTTAAATGTATTTTATCAAGTTAAAAACAAAAAACAAACAACAACAACAAAAAACAGCACATGAGAAGATATTCAGTATCACCAGCCATTAAGGAAATGAAATTAAACCCCCAATGAGGTATCATCGCAAACCTACTACAACAGCCAAGGCTAAAAACAGTGACAATACCAAGTACTGGTGAGGATGTGGAGAAACTGGAACTCTCAGGCACTGCTGGTGGGGACGTAAAATGGCACAGAAACTCTGGAAACAGTTTGGGAGTTTCTCACAAAAGGAAACAGATACTTACCATATGACTCAGCAATGAAACTCTTGGGCATCTATCCCCGAGAAATGAAAAGTTATGTTCACACAAAAACCTGTATGCAAAATGTACTTGGCAGCCTTATTCTCAACAGCAAAAGCTGCAATCAGCCCTTTCACAGGCAAAGGGTTAAAACAAACTCTGGTGCAACCAGACAAGGAGACAAGAAAGACAACCTATGAGCACGTGAACTGTCTGCATGGGTCTCAGGGCCATGATGCTTATGGATGAAGTCAACCTCCAAAGGGGACGCCACGTGATTCCATCCACACAACGAGCTCGAAACGGCAAAATACTGGGACAAACAGAGATAAATGGCTGCCCGGGGACAGGGAGGGCATGAGGCAGGGGCAGCAGGAGGCCATGCAGGGAGCAGTCCTGCACCTCAACCGGTGCTGGCTGGACTCATGTGAGCGCAGCTGCAGAAACCTAGATGCACGTGAAAACTGGTGAAACCTGAGTGGGGTCTTTTGTCTAGTTAGCGGGAGGGTGCCAACACTGACTTCACAGCTTTGACGTTATACCCTAAGATGCTGTCACAGGGGAGGCTGGGTGAAAGCAGCAGAGAGCTCTATGTACCAACTTTATAACTTCCTGTAAGTTGACAATTATTTCAAGATAAAAGGTTAAAAAAAATGCAAGTCAAAGCCACAATGAGGTATCACCTCACAACAATCAGAATGGCCATCATCACAAAATCTGGAAACAACAAATGTTGGAGAGGGTGTGGAGAAAAGGGAACTCTCCTGCACTGTTGGTGGGAATGTAAGTTGGTACAGCCATTACGGAAAACTATTTGGAGGTTCCTTAAAAAAACTACAAATAGAACTACCATATGATCCAGTAATCCCACTCCTGGGCATATACCCAAAGAAAACCATAATCCCAAAAGAAACATGTACCATCATGTTTATTGCAGCACTATTTACAATAGCCAGGACATGGAAGCAACCTAAATGCCCATCAACAAACGAATGAATAAAGAAGATGTGGCATATATATACAACGGAATATTCCTCAGCTATAAAAAGGGATGAGATGGAGCTATATGTCATGAGGTGGATAAACCTAGAGTCTGTCATACAGAGTGAAGTAAGTCAGAAGGAGAAAGACAAATATTGTTTGCTAACTCACATATACGGAATCTAAAAATGGTACTGATGAACTCAGTGACAAGAACAAGGACGCACATACAGAGAATGGACTGGAGAACTGGAGGTTTGGGAGGGGGCGTGGGGTGAAGGGGAAGCTGAGACGAAGCGAGAGAGTAGCACAGACAAATATATACTACCAACTGTAAAACAGATAGTCAGTGGGAAGTTGTTGTATAACAAAGGGAGTCCAACTCGAGGATGGAAGATGCCTTAGAGGACCGGGGCGGGGAGGGTGGGGGGGACGCGAGGGGGGGGAGTCAAGGAAGGGAGGGAATATGGGGATATGTGTATAAAAACAGATGATTGAACTTGGTGTACCCCCCAAAAAATAATAAATAAATAAAATTTAAAAAAATAATAATAAAAGAACAACAACAACAAAAAGGGTTAAAAAAACTAATACACTAGGTAATCCAAACCACCCCACAGCTAAGACATTTTTAAAATGCTGGACAAAATTAAAATCAAACAGTAAGCACTCAGAGTCACTGCTGAGCCACCAAGGGAGGGAAGGCCCAGCAGGGACAGTGGCTTCTCCTTGAGCTGTTTCAGGGGCCCTGGGGGAGGCACTCAAACCCAGGAAGACAACCAGGGCTTCTAGGAGCCTCGAAGGGGTGGTGGGACAAAACCTGGACGTTCAGGGCTTCTGAAAGGTTTTGAATCCAAAGAACCACACCCTAAAAGTAAGTATAAAGTTTGGGTCAGCTAGCTGAAGCCCAGCATTGAATCCCCCACGTCCAGCCAGAAGCAAAGGTAAAGGCCCTCTGGGAGAGGAGACATTTCTAGCCCTCAAAGTACTGCTGTAATTTTTCGTACCCAACGTCCAGGCCTTTACAGACAGAACCACTGAAGGACTAGACAGTGGTGCCTTTTAGAGACAGATTATAAACTGTGCTCACTGTGTTCAAAGAGGTGAAAGAAATGACTGAAAACCACGACAAGGATACAGAAACTATGAAAGATAAATAGAAATTATGAAAGCCAAACACACAGGAATTAAGAATTCAACAGATGGGTTCAACAGCCAGTAAGACACAGCTGAGGACGTGGGGGCAGTGGCCACTCCGTCTCGAATCTTTCCAGTGCCGTCTCCAAGAAGCAGTAACAAGAGGCAGCCAAACCCTGCTCCTCCCCTTCATCTGTCCATCGGGCTGCCGGCACGCTCCAGGAAGCACACAGGCAGCAGCCTAGGAACGGCACGGGAGTACATGTCCTTTCCGGCACGCACTCTCTGTCCCAAGAAGGCATTTCTCCGGCACTCTGATGGTGTTTGTGATGGGGTAACACAGTCACAGCAGCCACTCTGCAGCCGTGAGCAGCTCACCCAGCTGGCATGGGAGGCTACATGCAACATGATCCCAGCTTCCTGAGACACGAACTGATGAGGACGGAACAACTACCTGAAGGAATCCCTGAAGCAGTGGCTGTCGCCAGCAGCTGGGCTGACGGGGGATCTCCCCTTCAAGGAGCTGCTCCTAAAAACACTGAGAATCCCAGTCAAGCAAGCACTGAGGCAGAAGAAGAAAGCCAGCAGTTTTTTGTGAGGAAGAGGATTTGGGACAAATGAGAGCAGTAAGGGACCCTGTAACCCCCTTCCCAGGAACAAGTGTCTACTGGCAGATATGAACACTTGGAGGGGCAGAGGGGACAGGCAGGGGCACACGGGAAGAAGATCAAAAAGGAACCGTGGGAACTGGCAGGATGGAATGCTCCAGAAGGGGACAAGAGTCCCAGGACAGAAAGAAACAACCACACGCACCAGAGGGCCCGGAAGATACGGCCAGCGGGCTGCACCGAGGACTCGGGAGCTCAGGCTGATCCCAACAAACGACTTCAGCCTGGCGGGAAGGGGACAGGCAGGCGAAGTCAGGACTGGGACGCTGCCCTATCACCCTCCGGCGTACCGACCCGTCCCCGTCCCTGGCCAAGCAGACGTGTTCTGTGGCGGCCCGCCAACCCCGGCATGCTGAGGGCACATCCGTCACACGGGGGCCAACTGACCACCGCCCCCCCGCCCTCCCCCTCCCGGGGTGAGGGGCTCTCCTGGACCCCAGCCCAGCTTGGGGCCAGGACTGACCCGGTGCCTGATAAGCACTGAGTCCTGGGTTTTCTAGTCGGTTTAGCCAAAAAGGCTTCAGGAAATCCAGATATTTACGTGTCGGCATCTTTTGAGTCCCCTGAAAACATTTAAATATAATCTTAAAGACCTGTTTTCTGCTCTACAGCTACCTTTAAACACAGTGTTGAGGAGGAGAGGTGGCACCGCTCGCCACCCCTCACGTCACCATCCCTTCGTGAAGGACAAATCGTGCCTCTGCTTGCCCAGCCCACCCTTCACGCGGCCCACCCCAGGCGCTGCCAGCCCTGTGGCTACTGAAATATATCAAACTCCACAGAGGCTGGAAGTCAGAGCTTCAAGCTGAACACACCCAGGAGAAGCAACAGACTGGGCGGGCAGCCCCGGAGCTACAACGTGCAGGCCAGGCGCACCGCCACGGTGACGGACCAGGAAACCGCTCGGCCACTTCTCACGGCAAACAGACCTATCAGGGAACTTCACAGTGTTGCAAACAATGAAATAGATGCCCTGAGGACTTCCCTCAATGGTGGGGAGAAAGGACCACAGCCCACAATCTGCAGCCTCTGTCATTCAGACCTACCTGCTTGTCTCATGAGTTCTCCTCCCAGACCCCTGAAAATTAATAAAAACATTCAAGGTTAAATCTCATTACACAAAACAACATAACATATCTTCACCAAGTAACAGATGTAACTTCAGGATCCAGAAAGTATTATGTTAGTTGCATTTGTTGTTGGAAGTATGAACTACTTTTTATGAAAAGAAATGAAAATATGTGCTGTGACCACCTTCTAGATGATTTTCCGTTTTTACTGGAGACTCTAATCACTGGTGTTAATCACATCGCACAATCACATACAACAAATTCCAAATACTGTTCAATTCTCACTTTGTAAAAATTAAAGGAACTTCAGGCACCAGAAAAATATTATCATCCAGCAGGACCGGGGAGAGGAAATGCTGCCCGTGTGGACCCTGACTGACCTCGGACGCTGACAACTGGAAAGTGATGGGTGTGAATCTGAGGAACACTCCAGGGGGAGGTAGGAAATTTATGAGACTTTGGCTCCTGGCCCAGGTAGGCGAACAGGATTCAAGTTTGCCCTCCTGCCTTTAACAAGTGGAACACTGGACGAAATAAACAAAGGTTCAGATGCTGGAAAACAGAGGTCTTGGGACGAGGGGAGGAGCAGCCAACCCCAGAGCCCAGGGCACAGCAGTGAAGCCCAGCGGAGCTGCCTGTCCTGCAGAGTCAAGAGGTCAAGACGGAAGGTGAGGAGGCTAAGGCGGCCGGAGTCTGAGGGCCTGGGGAGCAGCAGAGACACAGTGAGGACCTTCAACTGCACGTGCAAGAAAAGAAACTACCCGAGCCTGCAAGGAGGGAAGTGCTCATACAGAGAAGGCAGTGCACTTGCAGGGACTCATACGGGCTGGGAGGAGCCTGCATCAGCCAGAGCACAGGCCTGGTCACGCACGAGGCTTCGGCAGAATCCTCAGAAGGGCCACCTCGGCAGTCAGCTGGCTTGTTCTGGCCCCACCAGGCCTTTAGAGCAGGTCTTGAAAGGATCCAACCGATCCCACCAACCGAACACCACCAGAAAGCAGCAGCCGGCGCCCAGCGATGAAAACACCACAAAGCCTGGCATCCAACCGAGAATTACCAGGAAAACACGACCCACAACTCCAGGAAAACCAACGCACACAACCAGACCCAGAAGCACTCAAGACAACAGGATGAACATGCGGGGTCATCAGAACAGCTCTCAGCTTCTGCACATGTCCAAGGAGGGAGGAGAGAGACTGAGAGATAACAGGCACGCATGGAACCCCAAGAAATAACGCAGATCTGAAAAGGAAAGCTGCACTGAATGCAATCAATGATGACAGAAACAGAAACCAAAGTAATAGAAACGAAGAAGTTTAAAAAGATATTGCTCAAAGTCTAAGTGAATCATGTAAAAATGACAGCAGAGTCCATTTAAACAGGCTCCTGCGGGCCAAATACGGGACAGCTTGAGCAACAGAAAGAATAACAATGATGTTACTGGATTACAACACACTTGGGGGAAAAGGACCCATGAGTCTATAGTGATTAGAAAGAGAGAGAGCAGGGCTGAGGTGAGGAGGGACGCTCTTTCCAGATAAATCCCAGAAAACGAATGTAGAAAGAATAACGGAATCAGCCGAGCACCCTCTGGCAGGCCCCAGAGTGACAACTGATTCAGGCCAGGCAGGCAGGCAGGTGCTGGAAACCAGGGATCCACACACCGCAGGTCAGTCACTAGCTGCAAGGGGATGCACCTCTCTCACTGGGACATCTGACCTTCTGGAGGTCGTCCCTGAACCCAGGGATCAACTCAGCGTTTTTACTAGGGACAGTGCACCGGCACACCTCCTTCACAGGCAACACAAGTGTCCATGCCGGTCACGCCAGCCACACCGTGGGTAAGCGAGATCCAGCCATGCAGAAACAACACAGCAAACCCAGAATGTGGAACGTTACCCAACACAACTGGCCTGAACGCTTACAAAGAGGCTGTATCATGAACAACAAAAAGAGAGGGGACTGAGTAACACCAAACACAGTACATGAACTTAAGCAGGTCCTAGTTCAAGGGGGAAAGGCTACGGAGAGCATTTGAAGACCTGAGGAACCTGTGCTCACAGGTCACCGAGGTCACACCAACTCTCCTGGGTGTGGTGGGGACACTGGCTGTACGGGGTTACACAGGAGAAAGTCCCTGCTCTTCCCTGATACTTTCTCAAGTTTTAAAGAGGAAGGAACGTGTCCGCAACTTACTTTCCATAAAGAGAAACAAATAATACACATATATATAGAGAGACAAACACTAGCTGAGATAAAACAGTCAAAATGTTATTAACAGCTGACAGAGGTGGGGAAGGGTGAATAGATATTCACTGCACTATTCTTTTAATTTTATTTAGACCCATAATTTTGCAAGATAAAATGCTGGGGGTTAGAGAAAATCAGTCCTGGCTACACCTTCTCCCAGGAAGACTTCTGAGCACAGTCTGCCAAAGAGAACGCCATTCCCAGCATCACTCAGATCGCAAGGGGAGGCCCTAAAGAGACCAAGGGGACCCGGCACTGGTGGGGCCGCACGGTCACGGCTCCAAGGACACCAGGCGGCCTCCCAAGGGCAGACTGCTTCACTCATAGAGGGGCAAGGAGCACACACTCCAGGGGACCAGAGCAGAGGGCTGGTGCAAATCCCACATGCACCTTGCCTTTCCCTCCAAGATCAAGATCCATCTCCCTCAACTACATGAGCTTCCATTTCCACTTACCCACAGTTCACATTTCTTTAAGATTAAGACTTTCACGCTTCTGTTCTGCAAACGAGGGCCTGTCACCACTCCTGCAAGAGGGCCTGACACTGCTGGGTGACATGCAGGGACTGGGACGTGGCCATCACAAGCAATGAGGCCACCATGCACTCAAGTGTCACAGGAAATTCAACAAGGGCTCCCCAGAGCGCCTCAGGCCTGCTGACGGGAAGCACTTGCCGGGTTTGAGAGCTCGGGCATTCTCAGCAAGACAGGAGCACCACGCAGCCTGGCCAGGAGTCCTCACCCTCCTGCCCCTCCCCAACAGGGAATTTTCCTTCCAACCTGCTGGACATAGCAAGTGCTCAGAGCTCTCCCTGCACGCAGCGGTCCTCCCAGCAAGACCCCACACAGCCAGCCAGCAATGACCACCCCAGGGTATCACAGGACAGCCCCGTGAGCTTATAAGAACCTACAGGATGCTCCGGTCCTGTGTCCTTTTGCTGCTGTGGGCAGATCTGCAGGTCACATGGGACATACAGCTCTAGCACTAGGCAGACCTAAGGGGTCCCTTCAAGGACAGAGGATTTATTTCCGTAGCCGAGGCTGCTTCCTGGAGGTCAGGGCCAAGGAAGGAAGGGTCTGGCACTTTGTCCCAACTGTGGGAGGTCACCTCCGAGCCCCTACAAGGCTCTGCCTGTTGGGAGGTCTATGCAGGCAGTGCCATCTATGGTGGGGCCTCAGGTCACAGGGAATCAGCTCGACCCAATGGAAACCCTGGATGCCAAGCCCCCCCCCCCCCCCGGGGGGGGGGGGTGCCCTGAGTGGCAACAGCTGTGCATGTGCCACAAGTAGCCACTGGGAGGATTCCGCGTGACTCCAGAGGGAAGGGATCCAGGAAGCTGGTGCCTGGTCTATCCTGGACTCTGTCCTGCAGGTCCTTTATGTTGCTGCTTTTAACCTGTATCCTTTTGCTGCAACAAGCCATAACCACAAGCATAACAGCTCTGCTGAGCTCTGTGTCCTTCCACCAGCAAGTCGCTGAGCCTGAGGGTCGTCTTGGGGACCCCCAAACTCACAATAAGAAAATACTCAAAGGAAATAATGGGGTTAAGCTGGATCTAACAGATCAGAAGGACAGGACGCCTCGCATTCAAGCCCACCAAGAGCCTTCGGGCCTGGTCCTGCAGGGCCGTGTGACCCTCCTTCTGTGGTCAGTGCCAGGGCCTCTGGCTGAGACCTGTGTGGGAGTCACACTTCATGACCAAAGGCAGCCAAGGCACCCAGAGCCTCTGTTGTACCAGAGGCCACACACATTATCTTCCTACACTGGCCTCACTGAAGAGGGTTATTTTCTATTTATTTTTGAGACTTATCACTAGAAAAGAAAATTTAAAGGCAAAGAGCAGATACGCATTTGGAATTTGTAAGATGCTAACGGATATCATCAGAAGCCTTCAGCTCCAAAGACAGCCATACAGACATAAGCACAACGGCCCCGGGTGGCCACTGTCCCACACACAGCTCACTGCCTGCCTCATGCATGCTTAGTCCAGCGGAGTTCAAGCCATTTCACCAGAAACGAACACATTTTTAAATAAGAGGAAGTGAGTCGCTCCTTTCTATCAAAACAGACGAAAAGCAGCAATGTCAGGGAAAGAGCCAAGAGCGGCCCACAGGCCTCCCCACGGGAACCCCCTCCGGGCCTCCATCCAGGAAGCAGGAACCCGGAGGCAGGGCCATGCCCATCGGTCCAGGTCTACAGCAGGCTTCACCCACCCAGGAGGAGAATCACTCAGCAGAGTTTATCACCTGCAGGACGCCTCTAAGGGAAGGACCGTTAAACAGGGAACAGACACCACCAAAGAGCCCTGAGACCTTGGCCCGCCTCCACACCAACCACGGAAGCCACGGAGGGTCCTGACACAGACACGGCCCACACCCTGGAGGTGCTGTAGGATGCGAGGGGCCTGCTCGTGCCTATGCTTGGCCACAGGGAGGTCCGTGAAGCGGGCAGGTCCGATCATCAGTGAGCACGCTCACCAGGGACAGACCTGTCCCGGAAAGGGATTCTGAAATAAGGCAGGGCATGCAGACTTAAAGAAGATCAAGTTTAAATTATAAGCACCAATTTAGACCAGATCCACATCAGCAGAAGGTGACGCCAGCTAATTGGGAGGTCACATAAGTGACCTCTGAGAGAAGCCCTCGTGGGGCCCCAGCTGCCCTGGGCGGGAAGGTCACAGCAGGCCCCAGGGCTGCCAGCAAAGCTGGAGGCAGGGAGACCGGCCAAAATGAGAACACCTCGAACAAGAACAGACTGACGTCCACTGCCCTGCACAGTTTTACGTTAAAAACACAAGAAGAAAAGCGAAATGCAAGCCACAGACTAGGAGAAAATTCTGGCAAATCACATGTCTACAAAGAGCTCGTGCCCAGAGCATGACAAAAGCAATGACAGCTTGGTAAGAAGACGACAGAGCATGAGATTTTTTTTATGAGCAAAAGATCTGAACAGTCACTTCACAGAAGAGGAAGGACAGCCAGTCTGCACAGGAGGTGTCAAGGTCACCAGGCCCCGGGTATGCAAATTAAAGTGGTGACAAGCTCCCCCCACACCCACCGATCAGCCCCAGCTTAAGGTTGCCCACTCCCAGTGCTGGTGAGGGTGCCTTAGACACACCGCACTGCAAGACCTAGCAACACCGCTCCGAGGTATTCACCCAAGAAAATAGAACATACGTCCACACCAAGACTCGTATGCTGATGTTCACAGAAGCTTTATTTTGAAAAAGCCAAAAGCTGGAACAACCCAGAAGTCCATCACATGGCGAGCAAATAAACACGCCAAGGACACGCACCACTGACCACCACACAGCACTACAAAAAAACACACCACTGATGGCCAACAGACACATGAAAAGATGCTCAACTTCACTAATCATTAGAGAAATGCAAGTCAAAGCCACAATGAGGTTATCACCTCACACCGGTCAGAATGGCCATCACCAAAAAATCTAGAAACAACAAATGTTGGAGAGGGTGTAGAGAAAAGGGAACTCTCCTGCACCATTGGTGGGAATGTAAGTTGGTACAGTCACTATGGAAAACAGTTTGGAGGTTCCTTAAAAAACTAAAAATAGAGCTACCATATGATCCAGTAATCCCACTACTGGGCATATACCCAGAGAAAACCATAATCCAAAAAGAAACATTTACCATCATGTTTATTGCAGCACTATTTACAATAGCCAGGACATGGAAGCAACCTAAGTGCCCATCAACAGATGAATGGATAAAGAAGATGTAGCACATATATACAATGGAATATTACTCAGCCATAAAAAGGAATGAAATGGAGCTATATGCAATGAGGTAGATAGACCTAGAGTCTGTCATACAGAGTGAAGTAAGCCAGAAAGAGAAAAACAAATATTGTATGCTAACTCATATATACGGAATCCTAAAAAAAAAAAAAAAAACAAAACTGGTACTGATGAACCCAGTGACAGGAAAAGAAAAAGGATGCAGATGCAGAGAATGGACTGGAGGACACGGGTCTGGGGGGTGCAGGGGGCAAAGGGGAAGCTGGGACAAAGTGAGAGAGTAGCATAGACATATATACACTACCAACTGTAAAACAGATAGCCAGCGGGAAGTTGCTGTATAACAAAGGGAGATCAACTCGATAATGTGTGATGCCTTAGAGGGCCGGGACGGGGAGGGTAGGGGGGAGTCGCGGGAGGGAGGGGATATGGGGATGTGTGTATAAATACAGTGGATTCACTTTGGTGTACCTCATAAGCTGGTACAAGAGTGCAAAGCAATTATATTCCAATGAAGAGCTTAAAAAAAAAAAAAAAAAAAAAGAACACACCACTGTACACTAACCACGTGGTGAATCTCAGAAACAGCACACTCAGTGAAAAAGACCAGACCCCAAGACTCCACAGTATGGGTCTATCCACGTGACACTCAGAGGGCAGACCACAGCCGCCAGGAAGGAGGGGACCCGCTGCAAAGGGCAGAAGGCAGATCCAGGCGGTGCCGCAGCTGTGGGTGGACTGTCCACAGACACCAACCCCGTCAGACTCCACAGTCAAACGAGTAAGCTTCTCGCCACATCATCAGTGAAGCTCAGAATCCAATCACGCCCCTTACGGCTCTTGACCCCCTCAAATAGGACAAGCACAGACGATTTGGCAAGGACCACTTGGGAGACGCCCTTGATTGCCAGCCCAGTATTTTCTTCACAAAACATAAAACTTCAGGTGTGGAAAGCTTACCTGTATAACTGACGATCGTAAAGCTAAAAATAAAGAATTGAAAGTTAGTTATTTAAATTACTAGGATTTAAAAAAATAACACAGCAGGTATATAACATTAACAAGCATCAAAAGGAGAAGCAAGAGAAACGCACGGGTGGGCGTTTCCCAGAAGGGGTGATGGAGCCCACCCCACTCTCCAGGAGCACCTCGCTAACAAGCCCCGCCCTCACTAAGACCCCCAAGCATTATCGCCTTTAATCCTCACGACAGCCCAGAGCCCTCCTTCCCTCTCCTGGAAGGGAAACCAGGGTCAGAGAGGGGAGGAAGAGGGTGGCCAGCCCATAAGCCTGGATACCCGGACCTGCCCCTCAACAGCCCCTTAGGCAGTGAGCTAATCCTGACGGTCCTTCTCCTTGCAAGGAACTCAGAGAAGCACTTCACAGCCTCATCACTACCTACCATCCCAGCCACCGCTCACTGAAAGTTCACGCTGTGCCAAAACCCCACTCAACTCTCCAGACGCTTTCTTTAATTCTCACGGAAACTCAAGCAAGTAGGTTCCACTATCACCCAGACTCTACAGAAAAAGCAGCTGAGGATGGGACAGTCCCCACGCTGAACCGCCCGCCTCCTGCACCACACGGTGCCAGCCCGGCTTGACAGTGTCAAGTGAGCACCAGACTCCACTCTAAAGGTGAGAAACACACCTGAACAGATGGTACAGCTTTGCCAAAACAGAAAAGAAAGTTAACGGCACCAACGGGATGAGGGAAAGACGTCAAAATGGTGCATTATTACCTAATGAGGTAAATCTTTTTTTAAGAGGTAAATCTTAAAGAAAGAAAACTCTACTCAGAACAACAAACAGTAAAGCCATGTAACACCTCAAGAGTAACTTCTGCGTTATCCTATAACATTAAGGCCCACAGTTCATACTTCACCAATTTTGACTCACAGAAGCCTTTGAAAATCTCAAAAACCCAGAAAAATGCACCCACCTCCTCCCCAGAGAAGTACATACACAACCCTGAGTGTGACTTCAGACGCGGGGCTCCCCTCACCGTGAAGGCACAGCTGGGGGTACAAGGCCTTCGGGCTTGTTCTGTGTGCCACCACCCACCTGCCATCACGTCAAGACGCCGCCAAGCAAGGAGGGTGGCCAGGCAGCACAGCAGGACTAGACGAGAGGCGGGCGCTCTCTGCAATGTCCAGCAGAGGACACCTGGCCACACGGAAGAGCCTGAGCTCACCCCAAGGGTAGGCACCCACAGCCCCAAGACTGACCCTCGGGGCTTCGCTCAGGGCTGAGGGGCAGGAGGACGTGGGGGCAGGCGGGGGCCCCAAGCACTGGAAGAACGAGGAGGGGGCGGCCCTGCAGGCTGCACACTGACCTGCTGGTGGATCTGCTTCAGGCCCTGCACGGTCTTCTCATCCAGGAAGTCTGAGACGGGCCTGCAGGAGTTCAAACACGACGTGTGAGGGCCTGGGAGAGCGTCAGGGAGACCCCGCGTGCACACCCAGTGCCCCACCAGCTCCCAGCCCACAAGCGCCTGCAGGGGCGTCTCCGAAGGCACAACCGCTCAAGGGGGTAGACGGAGGAGCGTCTCAGTCAGTGGTTAGCAGACAATAGGGACAGGCCTGTGATGAGGACAGAGGCGTCTGCTTGAGAGCGGGGACCCCAAGTTCGGGAAGCATCTAAGGCCCCGAGATGGGGAGCAGCCTGGCTTCCATATGCCGAGTGGCTTGCTCGGGAAAAGACCACAATGGCTGAGGCTGCAGTCAGGGCCCTACAGCCAGCAGCCTCACTGCTGCCCTGGACAGGCCTGCTCAACACTCAGAAACCTGGATTTCAGGGGGGCTCTCCCCATTCCCTAACTGCCCAGACTGCACAAACCACATGGCTTATGCTAAAACCTGATTTCTTGCAAGAGTCTGGGATTTGAGTTCATGGCAGGTAGAGAACCTACACGACCAGCCCCCAAAAAACCCCCCGGGCGCTGGTCTCTCCAGCTTTCCCTGGGGGGCACGTGCTGTCACACTCGCTGCTGGGGGATTGGGTGCGTCCTGTGTGGCTGCACCAGGAGAGGATTCCATAAATGCCAGGTCCTTGGCCAAGCCCACAGGTGCCATTTCACCCCCTCGCAGAAGTCCTTCAAACGAACCGTGGTTGTGAGTCTGAGCAGGGGCAGGACAGGACACGACTTGAAATCCCCGGGACCCCTGGGGAGAGGAATAGGGTCAACTTGGACCCACTATCATTGGGCCCCCAGGGAATCACCTCGAGGGACAGGAAGCAACTTAAAATAGTTTTCCTCAAGCTGGAGTCCAAGAACCAGGGCACAGACATCAGAGTGTGTTGTGAGCTTTTGCCTCTAAGGAAAAGTCAGGTGGAAAGTCAAGTAGGAAGACGGAGCAGCTGCTTCACAAAACATTCTCAACATTCGGACCTTCTCAGCAACCCCACACTGCGCATCTATTGTTATTTATACCAACTGCGCCAGCAGAAAAGACTCCCAGTAGAAATTTTAAAATTTATATTCTGTGATATTTTAAATTATTGAAAGTGATAAATGAACAAAGAATACTAAATATATGAGCTACTCAACACCAACTCTGAAAATGTGTCTTTGCTTTTACAATCGGTTTACCCTAGGAGAAGACCAGAGAGGTGGGGTCCCCCAGAGAGGACAGGGGACCACTGACAGACGTCGCCAGGAGCACGGGGCCCCTGGAGACCGTGCCATTGGCACAAACGAAGGGGCACGTGGATGGGGCCCCAGCCGTGACCGGGCTCCTACCTGCCTCGCTGCACGGCCAGTGTGTACAGGCTGTGGGCAACCTCTGCACAGGCGAGCACAGCCCCGTGCCGAGTGTGCAGGTCTGGACTCTGTGTCATCGAAAGCAGACGTGGGAAAACTGTAAAGGACACGTGGGAGATGCACACAGGGTGACTGTCAGTCGCAAGGGTTCAGGATCCAGG
Source organism: Hippopotamus amphibius kiboko (assembly GCF_030028045.1). Taxonomy (NCBI): domain Eukaryota; kingdom Metazoa; phylum Chordata; class Mammalia; order Artiodactyla; family Hippopotamidae; genus Hippopotamus; species Hippopotamus amphibius. The sequence continues at coordinate 46,487,228 of NC_080202.1, read as the reverse complement.
GAAGAAAAGCACCCGTTCACCTCTATCAGGGTCATCATCCCACAACCACGGCTAAACGATAGTCTCTGACATGCCAAACTTCGTCACCAGACGCGGGCAGCGAGTGGGAATGTGGACAAGGATGACACTTGCCCCCAAACAGCACGCGCTCTCCGGGGCCCCAGACACAGAGTGGTGACCCAGGGTCAGGACAGACAGCAGGGAAGAAGGAAAACAAACTGTCTTCCAGGTCTTTCCTGTTGTTCAGGGGCCGCCGGGGCTCTGCAGGACCCTATGGCCGCTACACGGTGCCTCAGCCAAGAGCTTGCTCTTCTGCACAGAGCAGAGGAAGCCTCCAGCCTGTGCTGTGGGGACAGAAAGTCCTTGCAGAGGACTTGCAGAGTCAGAGAGTCCTTGCAGCCTGGCAGGGAGTGCAGACGCGGAGCTGTACCCACAGCGGCTCTGCCCCACTAGCCCTACCAGCCAGGGGAAACCACAATCACAGCCGTGCAGAGGCCATGGAAGCCGACGGCATCCTTGCCAGGAGAGGCCCACACAGGCCCTCAGACGTGGCAGCTGGTAGTGGTCAGTGTTTAAGAATCAGGGAAATCCCTTATCCTGGGGCAGTCAGCATTCTTGAACTGGGAAGTAACTGTCCCCTTCATTCAGGCAGCAGGATCATCATTAAAGGAAAATAAACACTAGGTGAGATTCCTGACATTAAGTTTAATTAACAGACCACGAAGCTGAACGGGCCCTTAAGAGTTAACAGGCCCCAAATCTTCATTTAAAATCCCAGAGTGTGTGAGTAAAATCAGTAACTCCAAATGAAGAACCATGATCCAACCAACAGTTACTTCTCTAATAAATGTCAGTGGGAATAACTACAATTTGGAGAAATTTGTGTATTGTTCCCTAAATTAAAATCAGGTACCTATTTATTTCAAGTAGAAAAGATATGATGGAACAAATACAGGTTCTTTCCTTAATGATAAGGGCATGTCATCAACTCAGATTGGCTGTTCTGTTTTTGAGTAAAGTGAGCTCAGGCCCGGCCCAGGAAGTCAGCAAATCCACTGCAGCCCCAAGGAAGCTGCTCACTGTTTAATGTTACAATATGAGTTACTTCACTTGTTTTAAGGTTAGTTCTGAAACACACAAAATGCACAGCAGATCATCAATTCCTGCTGGGACGGCGCAGGAATCCTGGGGCTCCTGGGGACATGCACACCTCAGTGGTTACAGCACCTGTGCTCCAGAGGTTGTGGCACCTGGTTTGTGTTCTCTCTCTGATGAAGCACAGCCCAGCTGCCACACCCTTCTTAGCAAGAGAGAAACCCCCCAGACCTTGAAATCAGCAAGGGGGCCTCTGGGGCTTCCTGCTGCGTGTGTGTGTGTGTGTCTGCGGTGCACACGTGTGAGTGCATGTGAGGAGCAGCACCTACCTTGGCGGGCACTGTGCTCAGGTGCTCGCTGGGCCAGGTTCCGCAGTGCCTTGGCCGACAGCTCCCTGATGGCCCTGGGGGATGGGGCAGAGAACACTGTTAGTCCCTCATTTCCAGGATTCTGGCTTTATTCAGTTATAGAGAGGACAGTGCACAGGAGCTGAAGACTGGCCACTTAGTCAAACACTATGAAAATAAACACAAACAAGCAAGCGAATAAGAATCTATGCACATAACAAAGGAGGGAGAGAGACTTCACCAAGAGGAGGCACGACATGCAAGCCCGTGTCAGGACACAGCTGCCATCTGCACGGCGCTGGATGGCAATGTGTGTCTCCAACCTCCTGCACCCCAAGGGATGCAGAGGATGCGAGTACTGGGGAGCCTGCGAAACCACCACTGGGAAGATGGAGGGCTGAATGAGGGAAGTTCGTGTGGTTCAGGTTAATGAACAGAAGGCACACGTTGCATCAGTGCAAATATTTCCAATCAAAACACATTTGGTATGTTCTCACACAGAGAAGAGAAGGCCAACCCCAGGAACAGTAGGCCGACCCCAGGAACAGTTAACGAAGCCAAGTTCCCTCCTGAGCCCGCCAGGGGCCAGACAGGGTCTCATCAAACCTTGAGGGTGACTTGCAAAGCTGATGCCCACCCCCATGCTCCCCCAGCCCCATCCTGGCACTGAAAGTCAGGAGGGCACTGCCAAGAGCTCCAGACAGAACAGGACGAAGTCGTTTCCTTAAATTAATAATTAGGAAGGGGACTGCCCTGGTGGCGCAGTGGTTGAGTCCATGCTCCCAATTCAGGGGGCCCGGGTTCAATCCCTGGTCAGGGAATTAGATCCCACATGCACGCCACAACTAAGAGTTTGTATGCCACAACTAAGGAGCCTGCCTGCCGCAACTAAGACCCAGCACAACCAAATAAATAAAAAAGAAAAGATAATAATCAGCAGGACTACAGAACAAGACAGAACGTGATAATGATATTAAAGAAGAAACACACAAAAGAGGGGCACCTGCATTTTGATCCTTATACATTCCAAGTACACAAGTACCAGTGAGAAGCTCTCAGAGGATGAAGCAGATGCTGGGGCAGGAAATTCCTCCCCTCCTGTGCATGCCCAGGCGTCTCGATGCCCCCAGACCACAGCTTAGGGGTCTGCTTCCAATAGAAAACAGCCAGCTCTTTAAGGCAAGGAGGTCTCATATGCTAAGAGCCCATTTGGGAAGCCACTTCTGAAGGCTGAGTGATCAGGTCTCAAAGCAGAGAAAGTCCCATGGTTGCCAAGGAGGCAGCTACTCTAACAGGCTTAGTTACACACATCCTTCCAATTAGTGCACTTTTAAAAAAATATTTATTTACTTATTTATTTTATTTATTTATTGGTTGCGCTGGGTCTTTGTTACTGCACATGGGCTTTCTCTAGCTGTGGCGAGTGGGGGCTACTGTTCGTTGTGACGCACAGGCTTCTCACTGTGGTGGCTTCTCTTGCTGCACAGCATGGGCTCTAGGCGTGCTGGCTTCAGTAGTTGTGGCACATGGGCTCAACAGTTGTGGCTTGTGGGCTCTAGAGCACAGGCTCAGTAGTGGTGCATGGGCTTAGTTGCTCCACGGCATGTGGGATCTTCTTGGCCCAGGGCTTGAACCAGTGTTCCCTGCATTGGCAGGCAGATTCTTAACCATTGCACCACCAGGGAAGCTCCAATTAGTGCACTTTCAGGATAAGCTTTCTGTATTTAAAAATATTATATATTATATTTATCATCTAAATGTCAGACCTCAAACTATAAAATTCAGAAGAAAACAAAGGGAAAAAGCTTCATGACCTTAGATTTGGCAATTTTTTTCTTGGATATGACACCAAAAACACAGGCAAAAGTAAAACTATATACATTGATAACAGATAAGTTGATAATACTTAAATTGGACTACGTTAAAATTTAAAACTTCTGCATATGAAAGGACACAATCAACAGAGTGAAAAGGCAACCTACAGAATGGGATGAAATATCTGCAAATCATGTATCTGATAAGGGATTAACATCCAGAATATATACAGGAACTCTTACAACTCAACAACAAAAACCAAGTAACTGCATTTTAAAATGGGGAAAAGACTTGAGATATTTCTCCAAAGATGACAAACAAATAGCCAACAGGCATCTGAAAAGATGCTCAACATCACTAACCATTAGGGAAATGCAAATCAAAATCACAATGAAATACCTCTCACATCCATTAAGATTGACACTATTTGGGAGGGAAGAAAGGTAGAATATAACAAGTACTGATGGGACTTCCTTGGTGGCGCAGTGGTTAAGAATCCATCTGCCAGTGCAGGGGACACAGGTTCGAGTCCTAGTCTGGGAAGATCCCACATGCCATGGCGCAACTAAGCCTGTGTGCCACAACTACTGAGCCTGTGCTCTAGAGCCCTTGAGCCACAACTACTGAAACCACCTAGTGAGAAGCCCGCGCACCACAGCAAAGAGTAGCCCCCGCTGGTCGCAACTAGAGAAAGCCCGTGCGCAGCAACGAAGATCCAACACAGCCAATTAATTAACTAATTAAAAAAAAAAAACAAGTACTGGTGAAGATTTGCAGAAATTGGAATCCTTGCACATTGCTGGTGGGAATGTTAAACGGTACAGCCATCATGGAAAGCAGTATGGCTTTTGAAATTAAAAACAGGATTACTATTTGAGCTAGCAATCCCACTTCTGGATATATACCCCTCAAAACGGAAAGCAGAGTCTCGAAGAGATATTTACACATCCATATTCACAGCAGCATTACTCAAAGTAGCTAAGATGTGGAAGCCACCCAAGTATCCATCGATGGATGAATGGATAAAGAAAATGTGGCGTGTACATACAATGGAATATTGTTCAGCCTTATAAAAGAAGGAAATTCTGACACATGCTACAGCATGGATGAACCTTGGAAGGCATTGTGTTGAGTGAAATCAGCCAGTCACAAAAGGACAAATCCTGTAGGATTCCATATGTGGTTCCTAGAGGAGTCAAGATTCATAGAGACAGACAGGAGAATGGCGGCTGCCAGGAGGAGGGGGAGTTAATGATTAATGGGAACAGAGCTGTAGTTTTGCAAGATGAAAAAGTTCTGGAGATTGGTTGTAAAGCAAGGGGAATGTTCTTAACAAACTGTACACTAAAAATGATAAGACAGATTTTACCACAGTCAAAAACATTTTAATTATGTTTATTTTGATACATAAATTATTTGGGGTAAGTATGTCTAGGTATCAGGCAATGTTTATTTTTTTAATTTTATTGAAGTATACTTGATTTACAATGTGTTAATTTCTGCTGTATGGCAGAGTGTTTCAGTTATACATATACATTCTTTTTCCTATTCTTTTCCATTATGGTTTATCATAGGCTATTAAATATAGTTCCCTGTGCTGCACAGTAGGACTTTTCTATTTATCAGAAAATGTTTAAAAATAAACCCAAAACAATGGATAATGCTTCTCAAAAGGTATACATACACCACTAAAGAATGTCTGTAAAGAATTCTGTAAGGCTCCCGATTTTCCACAAGCCATGTATTCACAGGAAATTGAAGAGACCCTGTTTATGAACTTTCAGCTGATATCTCCTTATGGATATAATCCAGGCCAAAAACAGAGATAGGCAGAAATATCTCCATCTCTGAAGAATAATTTAAAAATTAGGTCATACCATGCTCTGTGAATTCTAACATTTGAGAAAATGTGAGCAGGTGTCATCGTGAGGACCTTCAAGTTTGACTGCACTTTCCCCTCCATTCTGTGATTCATGCATCCTGGAAACTTCAGGTTTTTAGAGCTTATGTTAAAAAGAATATTTCTGCAAAGAATATTTTAAATAAAATTAACAACAGAAAAAAAAAGAGGAAAAAATAGAAACCAAACAGCAAAATGACAGGTATAAATTGATAACCACTTCAGATGTGAAAGAACTGAAGCCCTCAAACCAAAGGCAGAGGCTGTTAGGCTGGATGTAAAGGCAGGACCATCTGCTGTCCCTCCGACACACAGAGAAGGGTGCAGGACGACGGTGGCTTTGAGAGGCCTCTTTTTTGTAAGGCCCCAAGCTTAGAATGCCTTTCACATTTTTAAAGGGTTTAAAAAGAAAAAAACAATAAAATACATGGGACAGTGACCAAAAATATTTACTCTCTGGCCCTTTTAAAGAAAAAGCTTGCCGACCCCTAAGCCATAATAATATCAAATTACACTTTAAGACAAGAAATCTAATGTGAAACAAATGGGACACTTCCTTACAATAAAGGGTCAATACATTTGGAAGATACAAAAGTTAAAAATGTATATGCACCTAACCAGAGAGTCCCACCCAAAATAAGGGACAGAAAACTGACAGAAATGAAAGAAATAAACATTTCAACAACAGCTGGAGATTTCAATAGCTCAAAAGTGTAGTCTAACAGCATGGACGATATAGTTGCAACTTTGGTTTTAAATCTCCTATCGACTGCAAGTAACACCCACTGTAAGCTGGGATTCCCGATGTAGGCCCTGAAGAAGCGACTTACACACACAGGCGTCTGTGCCTCTCAGACCTGGGCCTGGGCACTAACAGATGCACGGGGCCTCTCAAGAGAAAAGAAGCTGTCTTCCCAGAGGTGCTGACAGCAGCACCGATACCTGCTCTGGGTTATACACTGGCCCTCTCCCGTGAAAGGTCACGTTTAACTGCTGGGAAATGCTAAGACACCCTGAAACTGCCACGTAATCAGAACAAAGCTACAGGCCTGCCTGGCTCCAGGAAGGACGGAGAAGACGGCTAAGCGGCCACGTGGGTCGGCCATGGCTGCAGAGGGCATGAGGCAGATCCCGCAGCCTAAGTTCCTCCCCCTCAGGAGGCCACCAGCCCTTCCATGACATGGGATGTTTACACACGCAGCAGACTTCACTGAGGTCTCCAGAAGTAAAACTGGAGATAGACCATTAACCAACACATCAGGCATGAAGACTGGAACTTACGTTACTTCTCAGGAGTTACTTTAACATATGGAATCTACCTGGATGGCAGGGGAGTTTGGTGGAGAATGGATACATGTTTATGTATGGCTGAGTCTATCTGCTGTGCACCAGAACCTATCACAACATTGTTTTTGTTTGTTTGTTTGTTTTACATCGTTAATCGACTATACTCCAATATAAAATAAAAAATTTAAATGGTAAAAAATACACACACACACAGAAAAAAAAAAGAAATCTACAATCAGAAAATATACTTAAGGCTTACCAAGCTCAATTTAATCTCTCCTTTGGGGGAAAGAAAAAGAATTCTTATCTGACAGATAAGCTAATTAGGCAAAAACAAAAACACAAAACCTACCCATCCCAGTGGTTGATCTTCATGGTAACCAGGTGATCTATCATTGGTTGTGTGTACTCTGGAAAGCCGGCAATAAACATGCTGGAAAAAAACAATATTCGGAGATGGTGAGAATGTGGAGGAATAGGAACTCACACACTACTTATGAGAAGGTAAAATGGTACAACCACTTTTAAAAACAGTTTGGCAGTTTCTTATAAATATACAGAAATCCCCTTATAAGTATGTATCCAAAAGAAATGAAGCTATACATCCACAAAAAATAAATAAATGTTGAAGCAGCTTCATTCATGAGAGCCCAAAACTCAAAACAACCTAAATGCCTGTAACAGATGGACTAACGGATAAACTGTAGAGCAGCCGCAGACTCAAGACAGCTCAGGAACAAAGAGGAACAAGCTACAAGCACACACGACAAGCGTGACTCTCAGAAACCACCACGCTGAGAGAACGAAGCCAGGCACAGGGGTCCATTCTTTCTGATTCCTCCAGTGTGACACTCTACAAAAGGCTGCAGTGAGCTACGGTGACGGGCAGAGCGGCGCCTGGGGCCGCGGTGCTGAGCCCTCCACATCTCAGTGACAGTGCTGGTCACCCAGGTGCGCGTGCTGCCAGCACGCACTGAACTGCACACTTCATACGAGGACAGCTGATGGAGCGTAATTATGCCCTGAAAATAAAAGTTATAGCTCCTGAAAATACCATAGGAGAATTTTTAAAAACTAATCTCCAAGTGGGACAGGCCTTTCTAACTATGACTCAAAACCCAGAAGCCAAAAAAGAAGAGACTGGTACATTCAAACACTCAACGGAAAGAGAAAAATGCTGCCAGGAAAAGCACACCATAAACAAAATAAAAAATATCTGCAACTGCTACAACAAGAGCCTTCGGTATAAGAGGGTTCTTCCAAATCAATAAGAAAATACCATCACCTAGTAGAAAAATCACTAATGTTTATAGAAAATAAAGATATAGCTCAAACATTTAGCCTCATTCAATGGGAAACAGAAAGAAAACTTTTGTCCATCTGTCAAACTGCCAAAGTCAGAGGGGTTCACAGCTGCTGCTGGAAGGATCCATCCAGAAACACTGATGGGGACAGCATCTTGGCGCAGCCTCTAGAGACAGCAAGTGGCACTGCCCAGGAGATTGAGAATGTAATACCCTTCTGCCCAGCAATTTCACTTTTGTTAATTCACTCAGATATAACCACGCAGATGAGAATATACACAAAAATATTCACTTCACATCATTTATATCAGTGAAGGACTGGACGGAAGCCAATGGCCAGGAGGGGGAGATCTGCAGGTCACACTCCACATCCAGATATGGAAGGCTCTCCAAGACGCAGGACGTCATAGGCAGCTGTGGTGTGTATGTTCTGCTGCAGGTAACAGTACACACAGAGCTGCCTCCTTACTGCTAAGAACATCATTACTGCAGGCAGACCTCGTTTTATTGCACTTCACAGATACTGCATATTTTACAAATTGAAGGCTTGTGGCAACCCTGCATTGAGCAAGCCAGCACCTTTTTTCAGCAGCATTTGCTCACTTTGTGTCTGTCACATTTTGGTAATTTTTGCAACATTTCAAACTTTTTCAATATTATTACATGTGTTATGGTGATCTGTGAACAGTGATCTCTCACGTTACTACTATGACTCGCTGAAGGCTCAGATAATGGTTAGCACTGTTTAACAATAAAGTATTTTTAAATTAAGGCACGTACATTGTTTTTTTAGACATAACGCTATTGCACACCTAACAGACTACAGTACAGTATTACGATAACTCTTATACGCACTGGGAAGCCAAAAAATTTGTGTGACTCACTGTAATGCAGTACTTGCTTCATTACGGTGGTCTGGTCCCAATCTTGCACTATCCCCGAGGTGTGCTGTATTTGACCAGTCCTCTGTGGGTGGGCACTTCAGTGCTTCCAGCCTTGCGCACTGTGTGCCACCACTCAGCGCAGACAGAAGGAAGTCAACATACCCACAGGCCTGATATGAACCACATCTCTCTAGAAGACACGAGGAACTGGGGTCAACAGGGACCCCCAGGGTAGAACCAGGTGTCTGGGAGGAGACGTGAGACGCACTGGTTTTCCCTAAACACCCCCTGCACCTTCTGAAATTTATATCACGCACATGTATCACTTATTCCAAAAAAATGCACTTTTATACTTAATGCCTCTAAAACACTCAAATGGTTACACATATTGTCTGAACACTGCCACACCATCCACATAACCCCACCATGGGCTTAACCAACATCCACGTTACACAGAGGCTGAGAGACAGAGCAGATGGCACACAAGGCCAAGAAGGGGGAAACAGGATTTTACCAAATTCTGTGTGGGCACACTGCATGTACACAGGGTGAACACAGGTGCTGGGTGGCCATGTGTGTGCTACACGGTGTGAAGTCTGGGAGAACTGAGTCAGGGAACATCTTTGCTCTGGGCATGAGAGGAAGAAAAGCAGAGCCTTCTCCAGCAGCAAGTAGGATTGAGAGCCCCTCTAAAGATGATGAAACCGCTTGAGCCAGAAGAAGAAAACATAAGAGTCAGGACAGTGGACAAGCTGTCAAAGCTCTCAGAAACAGAGCCAAGACGCAACTCCTGGTCCCACATAACCTACAGGCCCCCGGCCCCACCCAACAGATGGACCCACCCCAGACCAGCATCCTGAGCCTCCAGAGCTCCCAGAGACACAGGCAGAGAAACAGGCAGAGAAACCAGTAGCCTCACAGGAGAAACCAGACAGAGGTCGGCACCTGAGTTCTAGTCCGAGCTTTGGTACCAACTAGCGGCTGACCTTGGAGAAGACGTACTGCTGAAACCGCCAGCCCAGGTGGCACTCAGCTCTTACTGAGCACTCAGGGTCTACACGGCGGCCAAGTGAAAACCAAGAGGGGCGTCCACCACAGGGCGGAGGACTAGGGGGAGGGAAGGGTGCATGGCCTGTTGGGGGCTGGGAGGCAGGGTGGTGGTGTGACGAGGAGAAAGCGCCCCATCCTGCACTCAGACAAGTGAGGGGGGTGGGGTCATGGAGGCTCTGCAAGTGTACAGGACAGTGAGAGCTGGGCTACGGTGACAGCTGACCGGACAAGCAGAATGAACGTTTGAGGGCTGTTAGGGATGCAGGAATGACAGAACTAGGTCACCAACTGGATGTGGGGAATGAGAGAAGGAGAAGCAAAACTGAGTTGACGATGTGGATGGCATGCTGTTCACTGACAGGAAATAAGAGGGAAAGTTCCTTAGTTTGAAGAACTTATGGGACAGGAACGTGCAAAATGATTAGAAAGCAAACTGCTAGAAAGCAAAACATGACAAAACGCATCTTTAGAAGGATGCACAGTGTTGTGGTGCCAGCAATCTATTAAGGAAATTTACAACTGCAGGAAGACAAACCAACAAAAATTGCTCATGACTGCTCATTACGTCACAGCAGAAAATAGCCGGGTAAACAGAAGCACCGCCCGTACACACACGTCCAAAGCCAAGGGGCTCGGACAACCACCAACTGGTGAGTGGGCCACACGGTGGACCGCCACTAAGCAGCACGAGTGAACAATGACATACACTGATGGGAGCCTGCACACCACGTGACTGTCCTACAAGTTCTAGAAAGGGTCAACTCCAGTGACAGACGGCGGCTCAGAGGCTGTCAGGGCAAGGGCATGAGGGAACTTTCTCTACAAGTTAGGAATACACAGGACACTGAAAGGACAAATCACAGACTAGGAGAAAACATCTTCAGATCATGGACCTGAGAAAGGATCTGTATGCAGAACATAGGAAGAATTCTCAATGTCTCAGAAAAAACAACCCAATAGATAAACAGGCAAAAGATTTGTCAAATAAGCCCATGAAAAGATGCTCAATGTCATTAGTCATTAGGAAAACACAAATTAATGAGCTCCTCCTGCACATCCACTAGAACAGCTAAGATTAAAAAGACTGACCACACCAGGGGCTGGTGAGGATGTGGTAAAATAATGCAGCCACTCTGGAAAACCATCTGGCAGTTTCTTAAAAAATCAGGATGGACTTCCTAGGTGGCACAGTGGGTAAGAATCCGCCTGCCAATGCAGGGGACATGGGTTCGATCCCTGCCCCAGGAAGATCCCACATGCCGCGGAGCAACTAAGCCCGTGCGCCACAACTATTGAGCCTGCGCTCTAGGGCCTGTGAGCCACAACTATTGAGCCGGTGTGCCGCAACTACTGAAGCCCACGTGCCTAGAGCCCGTGCTCTACAACAAGAGAGGCCACCGCAATGAGAAGCCCACGCGCCACAACGAAGAGTAGCCCCGGCTCGCTGCAACTAGAGAAAGCCCGTGTGCAGCAATGAAGACCCAACACAGCCAATTAAATAAATAAATAAATAAATAAAAATTTATTTAAAAAAACAAATCAGGATGCTACCACTCCACTCCCAGGTGTTTAACCAGATAAAGCAAAGCACCTGCCCAAAGACAGACGTGCACATAAAAGTGATCAAAGCCCCAACCTGGAAACTCCTAGTCGCCTCTCATGGGTGGACAGACGTGGTTCATCACTCGAGGGAACAAGGAACGCGTGGGCACTCACGCAGGGAGAACACATTCGAGGGAGCAGGCAGAGCACAGGTGACCAGAACAGCACCCAGAGCACACACCACATGACTCCATTCACCCAACGACCCAGAGTGGCAGGAACAGATGGGTGCCTGGAGGAGGGGCACCCAGAAATCCCGTGGAGACGGATCTCTCACTACCTGCGTTGTGGTGACAGAGATCTGTGCCCATCAACACTGATCAGAACCTACGCGTTAAACACGTGCCGCTTCCTTTGTGTCAGCGGCTCTATGACGAAGCTCTGAGCCAAAAGTACAGGTAAGACGATGCTGGCCCCCCATCTGATGGTCTTCGCCCACACGTTTCAACTCCCATCTGTGCGTCAGGCATTCCTGTCTCCAGGAGAAGCATCTGCACATCAGCCCATGAGTCCAATCAGATGTGCCATGAGCCCCTCGTGTTCAGCAAAGCTGAGCTCCAGACCTTCCCCAAAACCCACAGGCATTCTCTCCCTCACTGGTGCACCCCAATGCCCCGAACTCTCTTGACCACACCCACTCTCACCAAGGAACCTAACCCCTGTGCCCTACCCATCTCCTGACAGTGCCCCCCACCTCGGGAGGGGCCCTGACCACCCCCTGACTGTCCCCCACCTTGTGAGGGCCCCTGTCTCCTTGCTTTCAAAACGCAGTCACAGTGATATGTTCAAATGCAGAACTGACCCATCAAACCCAGTTCGCTGACCTCAGGACAACCCAAGGCCCTACTTCAGCTCAGAAGCCCCATCACCCCAGGCTGACTATGGACCCTTTCCTGCAGGGCTGTCCCCCAACCCCCACCAGGCTCCCTTGGCACTGTGCCCTCTGCCACATGCCCCTTCCCTCTGCCCTGCCGTCCAGGCTGACAGCAGGACCCTGGATGTCGGCCCTGCGTCGGGGCAAGGGATAGCACCCCTAAGCGCCCTGTGGTGATGGGGTACAGCCACAGACCCTGGTCCCCACGACTGCTGGACCCCTCCTCACAGATGGCCTCTCGTGCACAGAAGTGTGCAAAACCCTCTGTGAAAGACAGACCCTGAGCCACCCCATCTATGAAACGCAGACCAGCTCAGAGACCTCCACCGCAAGAAAAGCAGCCAAGGCCAAAATCTGCAAGCTCTTTTACCCATGAAACTCAGCCAAAGGTGGGAGATTCTCCACATAAAATGTAAGTTCAAATATTAACAATCAAAGAAAACAGAATTAAAATAGGCAAGAACTGATAAGGCACAGAAGGCCACGAAAGGTTGAGGAAAGGTGGAAAGGATGCTAAAAATACAGACCGTGTGTTTGGTCAAAGATTGTTTCTGGGAAAGAGGCCAAATACTATGCCATTTAAAAAAAAAAGAAAAAAAACTGTCCGTGCTGGTTATGGAGAAATGTAGTTTTTGTATGGTCTGTAGAGCAGGGGTGTTAGGGAACCTGCCCTTAAGACACATAATAGTTAACAATTTTAAAAAGTATTGGCGTGTTTCCTCTCCCAATTTAAGGCAAATAAGTCACTTCATGAAATCACGCCCGTCTTGTATTAGTGTTGCAATGGGTTAACTAAGACACATGGACTCACTGCCCCACTACTTACTTACCTAAATTATGTAAGTTTTGATGTGATCTCTGCAAACTGCAGTTAGGGACGTTAAATATTTATTCCTTGACCTGATTTCTCAAATACCTCTTTCTTACTCATCTCATAAACAAGCTAGGATAACTTCAACTTGGGAAACATTATTTTATTGAAACAGAAAAAGGACGGTCACTTTCAATCTAAGAATTCGTTCTGGAAAACTCCCCTGTGGAGCAGCAGCCACACAGAAAGCGATGCATGGTTTTGGCTCGTGGCTATTCTCTGTAGGAGACCAAGCTCTCAACGAAACAGCTTATGAAACAGGCCAGTTTAAGAGAAAAATAATCACCACAGCAGTGTTCTTGAAACTGCTAACACCTCTTTAAAAAGTGAGCACCCTTCTCAGGACCAGGGCCTGCACCCGACTCTCCAGGCCACCCCAACCTGCTACTGTCCCTTCGGATTCGTTTGCATTTTATAAAGTTTTATGCAAATGGACTCATACACTATGCACTCTGTCCAGTCGATCTGAAACCAAAGTTTCAAAACAGTTTTCAACTCCTTTTTGAACGTTTCACACATAAATTAAATTTACTCTTAATGGACCTTCCAGGCTGAAGAAACCAAATGGTGGGAACTGATCTGTGACTTAGAGAAAACAAATTTTATGATGAATATTAAAACTTACCTTATAACCAGGAAACAGTTAGATCTGTTACCAACAGCAAAGTAGTCAGCTGTGGTCAAAATATCAATCCCATGAGGGAACGTACCCTAATGAAAGAGTAAAGTAAAAAAAAAAAAAAAAGAGACAAAAATTATTTTAATGAGTAAAAGCCATTTTCAAAGTTCGATAATCATATGCACATATGTCACTTTTATGAACAAAGAGGCATGATGTAAACCGACAGCTGAAACTACTCGCCACTTATTTGAGCTCATCCAAGAACTTTTAAGTCAGGTCACTTTACTGATTGCCTCTCTGAGGCTGGACACTGTGATAAAATTATTTGAATCACTTAAAAAAAATTTAATTTTCCTAACAATTCAAACATTTCAATTTTAAAATGTTGTAAGAGCCCTTTCTTTAAACTACACACCATAAGAACACATCAGGTTTCAGCAGAATTAAAGCTTCTGATTTCATTCAACCCACACCCCGCCGGCCAGAAGGACCCCAGAGCCCCCCTCTGCCTGGGCTGTGAATCCTGGGTAAGAGCCCACCCCCCACAGCTGGCTGGACAATGAACAAGACAACAACTGGGAGGTCCCACATGGGGGCCTGAGAGCCGATACCCAGGACCAGACTCTGAAACAGGGGGTTAGCAGGGCTGGGGACAGCCCCCACATGCACACAGCCAAGGACACACTCCTGGCCTAGTCCCAGGCCCCGCCCCAAAGCCTGCAAGTTATTACTGATACCATTCTCTGGTAACAATACCTGAAAATCTGAAAACAAGACAAACAGTTTTCTAAAAGGACACAAACAACAAACTTTCAAACCAAGAGTAAGCATCTTGTTGTCACCAACCATAAGGAGGGTGTGGGGAGGTCTGCGTCCCCAGCGCCCTTCCCCACTCTAAGCAAGCCCTAGACAGAGGGACCCACAAACCGCTAACCTCCCACACCATCTCAAGGGAGCCCCACACATGAGGAACGTGGGATCAGACTCCAAATTGTCAATGGACCCCAGCGTGCTCAGACACAATGTCAGGATCGGAGGTTTGGTTCTCAAGTGACCAGTCTGTCTCCCAACACAGCTCAGTGCACGGGAGGACCCCCCACCACCTGAGGGGTGACCGCGTGCCAGGCTGACTCCTGCTAGACTCCAGGCCACCCAAGACCAGCCTGAGGTCGAGTCAGATAAAGGCCACTGTGGTCGCAGGAGGAGGAGGCACCCTCTGCTCCACCGCCCAAGTCTGCTGGCCCCCGGTCAATGCTCAGACGCCTCCTGACGCCCCAGGATCTCCTCATTCTGGCCACTGGATACCGAAGCATCACATCTCTGTCCAGACAGCTCATCTCTGCAGTGAGGGACAGAACGGACAGAGGGGGCTGTGTCCCGGCAAATCCTTGCCAAGGTTTCTCCAGGAGCCGGGAGAGGAGACTCACGACCCCTCACTCAGGCCTGAGCCCCCAACAGGCAGGGGTGAGCCCGGACAGAGAGGTGCCCACCCTGCCCCTCAGCCCCAGGCCTCCCACCAAATTCCTCCTGCAAATTTCCCCATCGCTTACGTTGGCCAAAGACAGGGTCCATGCTTGCACCCAGGAGCCTGGAAGACACCCCAGCCCAGGGCCATGGACTAACGTGCCCACTGCTGCCCCTCACTTGCTCTCCCCGGCCTCAGCACGGCCACCAGAGGAGCTGCTGAGAGCCTCGCTCCACGTCGAGGAGCGCACGTGCCCTCCCCACAACCCCTCCCCGCGCCCCTGTTTGCTGCAGCAGGTTCACATCCTTCCTCTGTCAAGCTGCTGAAGGACACTGCTGCCTGCAGGCCCACAGTGCGCATCTCTTAAACATGGGCGCGGCTTCCACTGGACCCCAGGCTACCGCGCAGGCTGGTTTTACTGTAAACACCAGCACACAGGGGAGATGAGGGGGGTAAGGGCACGTGGACCCTGGCCGCTCACCTTTCCTCCCTGATGGACCCCCCCAACCTGAGCAGCCCCCACACTCCGACAGTACAGGAAGCAGCACTGCCCAGCTCCTGACCATCCTGGTGTCGCCTGGAACTTGGGGCTCTGCCAACAGGGGTGCCCTGGGGGCTGGGAGCAGGCGGGAGACATCTCTTCTCCTGGGCTCTAATTTTCGGGGTACCCAGGCTCCCCTGGCTCAGCTTCCAGCAGTTCCCTTCTTGATCACAGCACCTGCCCTCCTCTCCAAGACCAAATCTTGGGCTGCAGGCCCCCTGACGTCCCCACATTTCTCCATCTGCCTCTTTCGTTCTGTGAGTGGCACTTGCTGCCCTGACACAGCGAAGCCTGTCCCCACCAGAGGTTGGCATCTCTGTCTAGCGATCCAGCTTTCTTCTAAATTTTCAGAGCTCAGGTAGACAGGACTAAGTGACACCCAAGGACACTGGGTCTCAGTCACCTCCCGGCAATGGAAGAAAGGCTGTGACCTTACTGGGCTCCTTTCACAGACAAGTACACCCATAGAATAAGGCAGCACCCCAACAATTTCAATGTAGCACAAATTCAAGTTCAAGATGGAAGATCTGGTTCCCTCTACCTTTGGCGATGACTGTGGAATTCAAGTCTTCATTTGGACCCATCTTGGCATCAGTTTAGCCTTAACGCTGCATTTGGAACTGGACATCTCACCCTCAAGGCCCTGGCCCATCCACACGTATGGTCACAGCTCACAGCACAGGCTGCAAAACCTGCAGCCAAGCCGCTTTCCTTGCTGTTCCTCGGCTACTCTGTTGACTTCGATGGAAGGTCAGCAGGTCAGCCACCCTCCACAGACCTGGTCCAGCCTGAAGCCCCACTGACTCCTTTTCTCTACTCCATCCTAAGTGCTGGGGGACCCCTCACCAACACCCAGGCCACGTGGACAGAGGCACCTACACGCATGCCCAGCACCCCATGCTTCGGGGAGCACCTCCCACGGTGCATCGAACGTCACCCCCGTGGAAGCCACAGCTGCAGCATCAGCCCCCTCACCCTAGCCCTTGGCAGCCCAGGAATAGCCAGTCAACCCGGAGACCACGGACCAAGCACTGGGAATGCAGGCCCCGGTTCAAGAGCAATGCCGGCCCCGCTGTGAGAACCCTGACAGACTTGGGGGCACCCCAGGGGACAGTCCCTGCATGCACGCTCTCTCCCAGACATCCAGACAGGAGTCTTGGAATCCCGTGTTCGCCCCAGCCTTCCCTCTCACGGACGCCCACCTCTCCCACCCTCCCACCTGCCGAGCAGCGACCCTGCGTGGGCTCCCTCAGTCCTGCAGCCTGACTCCTGCCTCTCAAGGCCCCAAGGCCATCACTGCTTGTCCCCAGTACCACCTGCTGATTCCCATGCCCGCAACACACTCACCTCCAGCCCAGACCTCTCTCCTGGCACACGTCTGAGCAGAGCGCAGCTCAGTGTCTCCCCAAACACGACCTGCCTCTGGCCCATTTGCTGCCAGACTGGCCACACATCCCAGGGTGGCCATCATCACACACAGTATGAATGACCTGGGGACAAAGGCCACACCTCCCAGGCCAAGCTGACCGGCAATAAGAGGTTCACGGCCGGGGGCACGATGCTGAGTCAGTAAGGGCCGTCGGGCGGCTGGTACCACACGTGGGACAGGGGTAGGTCACTTCCCCACCCCGCCCAGCCAGCCTCCTCAGCCCACACCCCTCCAGCGCCCACGGGCAGCTGCTGACATCAGAAGGCCCAAGGCACTCACTGATTTCTGACGTGTGTGAAAATGACTTACACATTCAAGTTTCCGATAAAACAATTACTAATTGTTTAAAACATGTGTCAATGCTCACCTGAGTCACATTATGAGTGAATATGTGACCAGAAGTCACCGTGTGAAGTGCTAGCTTATTATTCTAGGTTAACTCTTAACCCACGTTTGTGGCTTTACTATTCCTACTTCTACATTTACAGGAAGTTTTAGGAATGAAGATTTTTAAATGTAACCATACCTGTCTTCCCACATTCTCCTGGAAAGCAGCCTAAGGAAGAGAAGCACAAACACAATGGTGAGTTAGGTGTGCACTCGCTGGACATCAGCGATAGACACACAGCAAGCCCAGGGCAGAACCAATGAGCCACAACATTATTTTTTTAAATAAAGGTCCTCACTGCTGGTCACTCAGAGCCTCAAGGGTGGTTTACCTTTTTGTTCTTACATGCTGGTGTGCTTTAAAACCACAATTTAAGAATTCAAGTTTATAAAGTCAGCTTAGCAGCCAATGCGGAGCTTCACACCAAAGCCTAATCCGAGACCCTAGGTATAAAAATAGGAACAGAGCCAAATCTATTTGGTTAACTAAAAGCCCAAAACCCAAGTCATCTTCCTAGGGATTTGTGATGACAGCTCACAGAATGGTGACAGCGAGCGCCTGGTCTCCCCACGCTGCCTTCCCCAGGACCTGCTATGGACACACCCCATATCCCGCTCACAGGCCCAGAGCTGGGCTGTTCAGAAGGTCAAAACACTACCTTAGAAGGAGGCGTCCTTAGGTGGACCTTCTTGCCACCAGCTATCAAACGCCCGAGGCACGCAGCTGTGCGCAATGCAACCTCACGGCCACGTGCCATCCACCAGAGACAGGGCAGAGGGCAGGTGGCTTCAGGAAGCACCCGGGAGGGGTGACCCCACCTACAGATGCAGCCCCAATGCCTGGGGCAGGAGCTTCCTGGGAGTGAGGTCGTAACCTCCAGGACTTTCATCTCAGCTAAAACTCCATCACCCCCTGCAGGGCAGTGGGAGGAGCACATGCAGTTGTGCACAAGGAGTCAGGGCAACGGACACAAAGACCCCACGTGATGTTTCAGTGTGCACCCGACACCTCTGGCAGGTCACAGACAAAACCACAAACGCGCTTGTCTCCAAGACCACGCGCTCGGTGGCCCTAGGGAGGGACAGCCGGATGGGCACGTTCCCCGAGGGCCCTGTGCGCAGCTTCCGCGCTGGGAGCGGGGAGACTCGACTTCTGCTATGTACCATTTTGCAGCTTTTGGAATAAACTCATTACAGAAAATAAAAAACAAAAATGAAACCAACCAAAAGGTAATGGAAAAAAGATACAGTATCAACGTAACATGCAATATTTAGGAACACATTTACTATTCTGGTGACATCATTTAAAAGGTAAAAACTAATACAAGATTTACATGAAAAAGCACAAGCCCTAAAATGGTGACACAATTTTGAAAAAAAAAAGAACCGGGAGGAATCGCTCTACCCAGTATTAGGGTTACTACAAAGCCATGGTAACCCAAACAGAAAGACAGACACAGATCAATGGGACACAACAGAGAAAACCTTTAGGATCGAGGGCTAGGCAATGAATTCTCAGATTCTCAGACTTTACACCAGAAATATGACCACAGAAGAAAACACTAGTAGGCTGGATCTCATCAAAACTGAAAAACCCTTGTCCTTGTGAAAGACCTTTGTAAAGAGGATGAATAGACAACCCCACAGACTGAAAGGAAGAACCTACAAACCACTCGCCCAAGAAAGGACTAGTATCTGAAACAGACTCCCACACTCAACAATAAAAACAAACAACCAAGTGAAAAAAAGGGGCAGAAGACTTTGCTGGGGCTCAGGGCAGGCCACCCAAGCCACATACTGATATTCTGAATTAAAGTTCTTGAGAAACGGCCAGTAGGAGAAAAATGATATTAAAAACACTCTGACTGTGAAAGCAGGAATAAATCTTCCATGTGAAGGTGCCTTCCCTTCCCAGGAAGAAGAAAGAGTCCTCACTACCAGTTAGGGAAATAAACCTTGCCACTTCTTCATGATCCCCTTTGATAAATCTTCACAAGTAACTGTTTCTTTTGTTAAAAAATTATATATAAACAGCCTGCTTTGGTCACTTTGGGGGTCCTATTTTTATGAGACCGCGGTGTGTATGAATTAACTTGGTTATTTTCCTCCTGTTAATCTGTCTTGTGTCAATTTAATTACTAGACCAGCCAAAAGTACTCAAGAATGGTTGGTGACGGGGGGGGGGAGGAATTTCCCCATCCCCAACAACTTAGACATTTCACCGAAAAGGATACAGGTGGTAAATGTCACATGAAAAGATGCTCAACGTCACTAGCATCAGAGAAATGCAAGTTAAAGCCACAGTGGGATATCACCACATATCTAATCAGAGTAACCAGTGCAGAAATAATGACTACACCAAAGGCTGGTGAGGCCGCAGAACACTGCTCACTGACAGAACGATGGAGGGAAGGTACAAGTGTGGCCCCTCTGGAAAACAGGGCCCTTCCTTACAGAACTAACTGTGCAACTACTATGTGACCCCAAAACCGTATTCTTGGCATTTATCCCAGAGAAACAGAAATTGTGTTCACACAAAAACCTGTACACGAATGTTCACAGCACCTTAATTCTTAATAGTCCCAAACCTGAAACAACCCAGAGGCCCTGCA
Source organism: Hippopotamus amphibius kiboko (assembly GCF_030028045.1). Classification (NCBI taxonomy): domain Eukaryota; kingdom Metazoa; phylum Chordata; class Mammalia; order Artiodactyla; family Hippopotamidae; genus Hippopotamus; species Hippopotamus amphibius. Next base: position 46,467,143 of record NC_080202.1, on the reverse strand, counting down.
ACGTGTGAACACTTCAGGCAGCTACGGCACAGCTGGCCAGGGGACACAACTCAGCCAGGGAAAGGCAGGAAGGAGGGACTGCCAGTGTCACCACAGACTGGACGGACCCCGGGAATCGTGTTGCAGGAAAGGCAGTCCCAAAGGTCATACTGTGTGAGTCCATATATGTTACGTCAAAAGTTAATACAGGGTTTAGGACTAAACACCAAATTTGGCATCGAATGAAAACGTCTGGGACTCGTAGCTACACTCAGGCTTCAAGGACATCTAAGGTCAGAGAAGTGAGGCTCCCTGGCCCCATTCCCTCCTCCCAAACCTGCCGCGAGAAGCCAGTGGCCACTGGGGAGACACATTTAGGGGTCTGCTGGGCACTTTCTAACATGTACAACAACTAGCATTGAACAACCACTTAATAGAATGTCTTTTCACAAATTCATAAATATGTTCACCGTGATTAACCAGGTGGGCCTCCAGTCTATCACCCTCCGGGAGGGTACAACAGGAAGGTTGTCCTCCCAGGGCTGCTGGTGGTACAAGCCTCCCAGCACCTGGCAACCAGGTGCAGTGGTGCCCCCAGGGCATAGGATGGAGGTGTCACATCCAGACCAGAACAGCCAGGAGAGAGAGGATATCTCACCACCTTCACTGCATCCCCACCTCCTGGGTGCTGGAAGCCACAGCCCAGGGTTGCTGGGTGGGGTCCCACGGAGAACACAAAACGTGAGCACAAACAGGAGCCAAAAAAGGTCGAAACATACCTTCACAAGGAAGCAGTTTTGTGGTAAAAGAAACTTCATTCCCAATAATTAGAGACTTGATCCTTACATTTTCAAATGAGCTTCAAACAAAAGCACCTTTCACTGCGTTAGCCCTGAACCACTAGGCAAGCAGGGGTCACTTAGGTGGAGTTTAATGCAAAGAATTTCTGCTGATTTTAAAGGATTTTAATTTTAACTTGAAAAAGAAAAAAAATTATTTCTGTTCTTTTATTCCACTTCTTCCCCAAGGTATCATAAAAGTATCAGTGCTTTGATTTTATTACTGCTTCCCGAAATGAGCTCTTAGATTCCAATAAACAGGAAAGAAAAAATATATATATACACACACACACACACTTTTTTTTTAAGGTCACACTGTGCTGCTTGCAGGATCTTAGTTCCCCAACCAGGGATCAAACCCAGGGCCCCTACAGTAGAAGCATGGAGTCTTAACCACTGGACTGCCAGGGAATTCCCCAAAATGCAATTTTTAAGTACAGATTTAACAAAAGATTCTTACTGTATTTCAAGGAGTCTTATAATTATTGCCCAAGGGTAAATACCAGGGCACAAACATGAAGACTTCTCAAAGAATCACCAGGCTTCCTACCCACGTTCAAAGAAGAGAAACTGCAAGACACAGACGAGGTCCTGAGCTTTCCTGGGAAACTTCCTGAAACCAGAAAGTTTCAAGGACCCCACGTACTTCAGGGAACAGAGAGCAGGCAGGCCATCAGGAGCTTCAAGAGAGCAGGGGGCTCTGTAACCTGCCGGAGCCCCTACATCTGAGGATGGAGGCCACGATTCCAAGTCATCCCACCAACCAGAAGGCGTGGCTGCAACACGGATACCTGGCCCGACACTCACATGTCACACAGGCAGCAGCACCCACTGTGCACACTTACCCGCTCCTGAGCTGTGGCCCCTCCAAGCCCCCTCTCCATCTCCATCTGCAGGGGTGCAACCCGTCCCGACCCGCCCTCCACTGGCTACAGCACACTCCTGGGCTGGGACCCAGAGGGAGTGCGAGCCACCCTCCATGGGCCCCCAGCCCCTGGGCATCCCTCCTGCTTCACAAGCCAGTGACCACGGCCTCTCGGGGGAGCCAGTCACAGGTCAGGGCCACCCACAACCCTCAAGAAAAGGAACAGAACAGGAAAACTTACAGAGGCTGCTCTCCTGCAGTTTACATCTCGGTCAAACACGGCAGCAATCACCAGTGTGCTGTGAGAAAGAGGGAAGGTGATTGATGAAAGGGAATCTGCACAGACCCCAGGATGCGGACCCCACAGTCTTCCTCCTCCACGTGCCCACAAGCCCATCCATGGCTCCAGGGCCCTGGCTGCAGAGACGCTCACAGGACGGTGAGGGTGGCCAAGCCCCACTCCACGAGAGCCATCAGAAGTCACAGGGAGAGTGGCCTCGTGCACAGGCCTTGCAGGGCAGGACGAGGACAGCAGTTTTGGGGGCAGGACGACAGGTAGAAACAGAGAAACACGGGGGCAGCCAGCAGGGCCCAGGAGGCCAGTAGGAGTGACAAGCTCTGCACCTCCCCAGAAACGGTGGCCAAGCACAGAAAGCAGCTCTGAGGGTCCTACCCACCAAGCCAAACCACGACTGCACTCAGCAAGAAGGAAGCCCCCATGCTCACACAGTCCACCAGCTTCACCGAAACATCCCTTCGCTACGTCATCACCTTCAACCACCAGGGACAAACCAGAAGGTGTTCAAGTGTCCAGTCGCCTTCGGCAACAACAGAAAACAAAGTGGGGACAAAGTGCTGTTTCTGTGACTTGTGAATCTGCATCTCCTATCAGCCCACAGGGGAAACGTTTGAAAAAGAGTCATTTCAGACACACAGGGATCACCTGAAAGGGATGCTGCCCTCCCGCCTGACAGCCAATCTGTTTGGTACTGAAGTTGTGGAACCCAACTCTATCAATCTGTCAAAACTCACAGAACTGTTCACGACAAGAGTCAATTTTCCTGACTGCAAATTAAAAAGAAACTATAGAAAGTGGGAGGAAATTACACACAGACACCACACTCTACAGAGGGGAGGATGCACAGTAACGCTCTCCCCTGGGGTGGGTGTGTTTCTCATGGGGGAGGGTTAGCAGTTCTGAAAGAACTGCACAGGAGAGCAGGGGACCAGGTGCTGGGCTGGAACCGCAGGTTTCCACGCGGTCGGCCAGGCCTGGGGTGCAAAGGATACAGAGTGGGAGTGGGACCCAGGTCTTGGATTCTAAATACTACTCTTCACTAAGACGAACACAGATCCCTGGAGGTGGCTGACTCCAGGGCTGGGGTGAGGGAAAAAGAAAAGCCTGGGGCATCCTGTCCTGCTAGTAATTCGGAAACCACTAAAAAACAGGGGTGGGGGCCGGCACAAGAAGCCAACCTGAAATTGCTCCCAAAGGCAGAGCAATCTGAGCAACAAAGTAACCAACAGTGTTAGCCAATAAGCCATGGTCCACACTGCCAAAAGTACACAACTAAAGGAGCAAAAAGCTGAGGGGAAACGTTTTCCTATGAAAAACCCACCATTCCTAGCCTATCGCAGTAACTGTTGGGCACTGGGTGTGAAAACTGGATAGTTACTTTGTCTTAAAGTACCCCCAAAATGTTTATCATTTATTAAAAAAAACAGTAAGTTTACAGACCTCATCCAGAGCAGCAAGTTTGCAATGCACCCCAAGTGTGACACAAAGGAAACACATCAGCAAAGAGCAGCTGCAGTTTAACCACCAGCCCCACACAACACTCATTCCTTGGTCCCTTTTGTGAGAGGTCAACATTCAGGGAAGCTGGTGAAGGGTTTTTATGGAAACTTTTATTACTTTTGCAATTCTTTGTTAAGCCTAAAGTTAGTTCAAAATTAAAAGCTTTTCTGAAAAGCAACTAAAGATCTGAAGATTTTTAAAGATTCATCATTAGTATTTGGGTCCTTTTACTAGTTGAAGCTGAAATTAATTTCAGCAAAACTTTATTAACAGAAAGTTATTCCGTTTCCTCTCTCAACTCTTTATTATAAACTATAGCCAAGATGAGATTTTAGAAAAATACTGGGCTTAACACTGAAGGAAATTCATCAACTTTAGCGGGACCATTTAGAGATTGCTTCCATTTCAACATCATAATTGCTTTTGTTAACAAAATCTTAAAATCATTAAACTGATCAAGACGTAATATTATGATCTTTCAACAGCCAAATATTATATAACTACTGTTTTTTTAATTATAGTTGATTTACAATGTTGTGTTAGTTTCACGTGTACAGCAAAGTGATTCAGTTACACATATATGTGTGTGTATCTATTCTTTTTCAGATTCTTTTCCCTTATTAGGTTATTACAAAATATTGAGTATAGCTCCCTGTGCTATATAGCAGGTCCTTGTTGTTTATCTATTTTATATATAGTAGTGTGTATAATGCCCTTTGCAGCAACATGGATGTACCTAGAGATTACCATACTAAGCCAAAGTCAAATATCATATGATATCACTTACACATGGAATCTTTAAAAAAAAAAATGACACTAATGAACTTACACACAAAACAGAAACAGACCCACAGACATATAAAACAAACTTACGGTTACCAAAGGGAAAGGCGGGGAGGGATAAATTAGGAGTTTGGGATTAACATATACACACTACTGTTTTTGTTTTTGTTTCTTAATGTAATTTAATTAATTTATTTATTGGCTGCATTGGGTCTTCGTTGCTGCACACGGGCTTTCTTTCATTGTGGCAAGCAGGGGCTACTCTTCATTGTGGTCCATGGGCTCCTCATTGCGGTGGCCTCTCTTATTGTGGAGCATGAGCTCTAGGCGCATGGGCTTCAGTAGTTGCGGTACATGGGCTCAACAGTTGTGGCTCACGGGCTCTAGAGCTCAGGCTCAGCAGTTGTGGTGCACGGGCTTAGTTGCTCCGCCGCGTGTGGAATCTTCCTGGAGCAGGGCTCAAACCCGTGTCCCTTGCATTGGCAAGCGGATTCTTAACCACTGTGCCACCTAGGAAGTTCCACACTACTGTTCTTAACAAAAACATATTTCGTGTTTTATTCTGAGTATATTCTCATCACTGACGGAAATTTAAGTATTATATTTACATATTAATAAGAGCCTTTTTTAAAACTCCATAAGATCGTATGTATTCTAGGAAAAGATACTAACCAAGAATTTCTGCTTTCCTTTAACATTTGACACAAGAAAAATGTGGACATATCTTTACTGACTCTGGGTCCAGACAATACTACCAAAAGTTAACATTTTACACTGAATTCTTGACAATTCCTGTAAATCTATTTGTCCCAAATTACAATTTTTAAATTATGGAACACTGATTATTGAGGAGAGAATGGAAAAAACATAGAGAAGAAGCTTAAAATCACCTGCTATCCTACAGGACACCATAACCCCTGCAAGGTCACTGATAAGCTTTGCATCAGAACCCCTCCGACCCTCAGGCCTCCTGGCTGTGGACACTCTGGCCCTGCCCAGGGCAGGCTAAGCCCAAGGCAGCCTAGCTCCCCTTGGTGCATCCAAGACCACAGAGCCAAGTCCAAGCTCCACCCTGTACCACCCCCCGCCCTTGCCGTGCAGGCCAGCCTGCGGGGCCTGCTCTGTGGCACCAAATGGAGACAGCTTGGCTTCAAGTCTGTACGTTTACATTGTAATTGAGCCAAAACATTAATGAACTCCTGTGCTGAAGGGTCCTTCCCAGCTTTGTCGTCTGTGAATTACCTCCTTCCAGCCCCTTCCCCTGAAATACTGTCAGCAGCCACGGGAAAGGGGCTCTACCTACTCTTTTCGCACATGCATAGTTACGGCGGGGCGGGGCGCCTCCACCGCAGGTGACATAGCTTACGCTCACCTGCAGACACTTCTCTGTGTTCAGCCTCAGGTGGGTCTGTGGGCCTCCCGCGCCTCCACGGCAAGGCCCAGCCCACTTGGCTCGGTTTCTATGGTCACTGGCCACACCACAGTGATTCCCAGAGAGACTGTGTGTTTGGGGAGCCCTGGCAGAAACCCCCCTGAATGGCACACAGTGGTCTGTCTCTGGGTGCAAGGTCGCGTCACAGTGAATACATCCTGCCTTGAGGTCACAGGAGCAGACTCCCCCCCCCCCCCGCCGCCAGCTCACGAGGGCCACAGGGCCAGGCCGCCAACTCAGACACGCTGGGTGAGGCTCATTCGAAGGCCGGCTTCTAAAGGGCCTGCGTTGGCTGCAGCCTGAGAACCTGACCCTGGGGCGCTGCAGACGGCCACACCTGCCTCCACCAGATTGCTTCTGTATTCACAAATAAATGGCTTAAAATAGCTACTGCTTTATCTATATTTTACCAAACTTCTCAGAACACAGTAGGATGAATGTAACAAAACCACTTAAAAAAGCACAGCTCTTAATCAAATACAGACTCAAGTTAATTCAACAAACCCAATGTGTATATACCTATGAATGTAACAGGTTTTAAATACTGTTCTAATTTGGACCAGATTTTGAAATTTATTCTAATTTCACACTTTCAGAACAAAACTGGCTTATCTAGAAATACTAGCATGTTTCAAATAAAAGTAGGTATGACAATATTGGTTAAACATCAACACGCGCGGTCCCCAGGGCCCCCACATCCCGCATGCTGTGAAGTTTTCCTCAGCAGGACAGGGCTGAGCATGAGTCATGTGCCTTCACTTCGCATTTCAGAGAGCGGCAGAGGGGCCACACTGCAGCCACAAGGACCAAGCCGACCACAATGCGGCCACGGAGGCTGGAACGCTCTCAGGTATCTTCAACTGCTTGCTTTCGCTGGGAGAGTTCAGGTGATACTTCACCAGGATTTCCCAACACAGAAAGATGGTCTGTGTCAAACCGAAAGGGACTTTCTTTCTTGTCCGAGTCAGGGGAGCTGCATGCCTGGACCTGCTCCGAGCTCTAGGCACCTGGCTTTTAGCATGTACAGCAAAAAGCAGATCTCACCCCAAATTCAATTTTTGTTAGTATGTGTAATATTTTGTAGCAATATAATACAAAATATACTTTTTACCATAAGTAACAGTAATCTTATCATTTCAAAGTCAAAAGCTTTTTAAAATATCAGACTAATATATAATTTTTTACCCATCCGTGTTTTTTGAAAGTTACAATTCACACTGTTTTTGGAATAAATTGCCAGACCCACCTGTAGCCAAATTTCTTTCCCTACATCAGAAGAATCAAAGCTCACACCAGCTGACACAACAGTGAAACACAAGACATCTTTAAAGTGCTTTTCAATCACAGCAGAGCTAAAATGGAGGCTGAGGGGAGACCTACCAGGTGGACGGGGTGGCAGGCTGGCAGTGGAACACTCTGGTCAATAATTGTCACTTAACTTTTCTCGAAAAACAGAAAGGTTATCTTCCCCCTGGAAGTCTGCCATCAAGAAACGCTGAGTGGGAACAAGATGTAGCTTTGAGCAATGCTTGCCATTTCCTGATTTTTCAGGACAATCTTGCCCTCGAGGAAGAGATCTGGGAGCCAATCCCCAGGCGCTGCCCACGCTGCCCGGCTCGCCTGGCTTGCTCCGCGAGGCTGAGTCGGGCACTGCCCCTGGCGCAGGAGGGGCCCTGCAGGGTTGATGTCAACAGGAGCTCGGCTTACAAAAGAGTTTCAGGTGAGGAAATCGCTAGAAGGCGACAACCAACGCACATGCTGGCAATAGGGCTCAATTTTTTCCTTCTTATAAATTAGCTTTTGATTACTGGTGAGAAGATACTTTCTAGATAATGCACGCCCATCCTCTACCATTTTAACGTTGTGTGTTTCTTTGTGCCTAAATTATACTTGGCTTTTCAAGAAGCCCTATTTACTTACCCACAAAATAATTACTGCATCTCTTAATCTGTCTGCCCATAACGCTTAGGAAATATAGGTTTTCAAAATCGACCAACACTAATTAAAACCATGATTAAACTGACCTAAAAACTTCCTTTTGGTATTTATAAAACAAAGACGGTAAGGTGGGAGGGCAGTTCCTCAGGTTCCTTTAGGAAGGTGAGCAGCTGGCCCCTGAGTTCCTTCCCTGCGCGGCTGACTGAGCCGGTGGCCGGCCACACTCCGACCTCTTCCTCTGTGTGGGCTGTGCCCAGTCCTGCCTCCTTATTACCACCGCTTGATTCTTTTCATCAGACATTTCTAGTTCGTTTACAGAATTACAGTGTGATCTCAACTGTCTACTTTTGCAGGATCCACTGAAGAGTCTGTGAAAGTACAGTTAAAGGTATCAAGATTTTATCACGTGCCAGGATGAATGGGCTTAAAAGCTGACAATTAAAATGCGGTCACTTATTACAAACCAAGGGAGGCAGATCTCGAAGGACACACCCCAACCGATACTCCTGGGGAAGGGAGGCGAGCAGCAGCAGCGTCCTGCAGGCTCACCTGGCACCGTGACTCACCCGCCAGCCCGCCCGCCCCAACCTCCGGGCCTGCTGTCGAGATGGACCAGGAAGGGCTGGAGCACAAGCTTCCTCAGAACCTGCCAAACTGGACTGAGAAAGCCGTTGGGCACGGCTCCAGCGGGCACTCGCCAATCCAGTCCTGGGGTGGGTGCAGGGGAAGGGGACGAGAGGGGCCTTTCTGAGCAGAAACTCCACGAGCCACTAACTCCAGGGTCAATTAGGAGAAATTAGGAGGGCCGTGAAGCAGGAGTCTCTGGGCTCCGCTGCCAGCTGGTGGTTTCAGTGCGTAAACTCATCAGTGATCTCCTGGGCATGCCCAGGACATCAGGGAAATTCAGCCTCCACTGAGACCCCCACGTGAGCCACATGAGTTTCTTCAGATGGACACTGCCACCAGTACACGCCGCTGCAATCTGTCCCTCACACTGAGCACCACTTCTGAAAATGAGTCCCAGCTCAGAAATGCTGGTATCCTGGCCACCCACCTCCACTCCATCCCCCCACAGGCCAGTTCCTTTGGGGGCCCCACAGGAGGGCTCGGCCCGCCTCTCAGCTGCACGCAGATCTGCATCACCCTCATCCCGAGGGTGGGCCACACGAGCACAGCAACGGGAGGGGGGGGAGCACACGCCCGAGGGCAGGAGCAGGGGATGAAGGCACGGGCAGCCTGCTCTCCACAGCCGGGCCTCAGGCCGAAGTCACCACCACAGCATCTCCACAAGCCTTCTGCCTTCCCACCCCACCCTTCCCCTCCCAAGGGTGGACAAGACCAGGAGGCGTCACTTTTACAACTTCCTCAGATGCAATGTGTCTCCCTGAGCAGGGACCAGCCTCCTCAGGCTGCTCCGCAGGCCCCTCCTTCACACGAGGGTCGAGATGGAGAGAGACGGCCCGGCTGCACGTCCCAAGCAGTGCGCAGGCCTGAGGACCCCCTCCTGACCCTAGGGTGGCCCGCGCCCTCCGTGGCGGTCCCCCAGGTGCTGCTAGTGCTCAGGACGCTGGGGGACCCGATGCGCTGGCCAGAGGAGGATGCCAAGACAGAGTCGCCGTGTGGAGGCTTTGAGACCTGGGGCTCTCCTGCCCATTTCAGGGCGCCTCCTTTGTGGGAGGCAGCCTCCAGCACCTGAGAATAATGTTGAAATCCATCTCCTAGTAAAAGCTGCTGGGTCAGTGTTACGACCGTGACTAACCCAGAGGCTGCGACCGTGCTCAGGCCCCTCTTTCAGCTCCTTAACCAACAACCAGAAGTAGAGACCTGACCTCTCTTTTCAAGTCAAAGGGACTCACTTCAGTCCAACAGAAGACAGGAAAAAAATTAACTTACAACGTCACTATACTGGGGACACGCCCGTTTCGAATTTTCCCAGGCACAAACATCGGATCCTAAAGTGGGGCTCCCGCCCGCACGGACGGCACAGCCCGCTGCCCTCACTGCTCTGTCCAGGAAACCAGGCAAAATGTATTTTTCCAACCTCATGAGGCTGCGCTGGTTTTCACTGCACAGGTGCAGGCAGTTCAGCAGGTGAGCCAATGCTGTCACCAGTCCGTAGCCATTGGAGAATCATTTGATAGGCTTTACCTTGAGATCGCGGCCACGAAGGGCTTCAGCTCCTGAGGCTCGTAGGCACGTGCGAAGGCCCAGCACACGTAGCAGGCAGCGTCCCGGACGTTGGAGCCCACGCTGCAGGCTCCCCGCTTCTCCTCATATGTCAACGCCTTCAGGATCACGGTGACAACTGCACACGGGAGACAGAGACTGTGAGACCCGAAGCAGCACTCTCGGCTCCACAGACGCTGCATCTACTGTAAGCCCGCCGGCACAGCAGCCCCACAGAGGCAGGTGCAAGCCACACACGTGGTCCCACTCAAAGTCACGCTGAAACTCACAACCTGCTCAGAAAGGGCATCCGCAAGGAAAACACAAGGCCACCAGCTCAACTCAGGTGAAAACGCTTCTTAAAAGTTGCCCCAAAACTCCTACAGAACAGCACGGACATGCCTTCCCGGACCACCAAAGGGATGCTGCCAGGCCTGAGGAGACACAAAGGGACACAGAGGCCACCAGCAGCGAGGGGAGGGGCTGACATCTCACGGAAGCAGAAGGAGGGTGAGCAACATCACCGGGGACACCCTCCGATGAGGAAAGAGTGTCTGACCCAGAGGACACCCGCCCCCAGAGTCACACCTGCCCCCGGAGTCTTGCTGTCAGGCGGGCCACGAACGATAGACAGGCTTCTAATTCTGGCTAAAAACAGTTACCAGCTGGTGAGCAAACTCGGAGGGACGAGACCCCGTTATGCAGGTGTCTTAACTCTGCTCAGAGGGTAACTGTGATCTCACCGAGTTTCAGGCCTGAGAACTAGGATGACAAAGTAAAACAAGCCCAGGGTCATTCTGCGCTAACTTTAGGAATAACCCAGGTATCTTTAATTATCTAAAACCTCTGTGATATTTAAAGTAATTTGAAGTACACATAGATTATCCTTCTGGTTCCATTTTATAATGCCTCACTGAGTCTTTAATATTCCACATGTAAGTTTTGGTATATAGTGGGGAGAATTTAAGACACATGGTAAGAGTACTGTAATGTTTAAGGGAGCGGAAACTACTTTATTTACCTATTAAATTTATCAGATTCATGTATTTCAAGTACTTAGGAAGGGTTTGCTTATTAGACATGTAAATTATTTAAAAAGAAAATAAAATACATAACACTCATGCATAGCGTTTTAAAAGTACAAGGGAACTCAATTTTATAAATGAACCAAACAATTTTTAAAGCCTCTTAAAATTATAATAGGAATATGTAATAGAAATAACCTTCAGAAAAATCTGAACTATCAATTCAAAGGTAGAGAATTTTTTTAAATCACACTCAATGAAATTCTCTGAAAGAACGTGTTGAAAGCTCACTCTACTAATCCAAAACAGACAACAATCCGGCCATAAAGCACACTAAACAGTTCACATGGTGTTCAGAAAAGTATTAAAAGTGAAAGTGAGTATCTGTTCCGAGAAGATGGCGTGGCCGCAGGTCCCAGCTCCCAGGCACCGGGGCAGAGCCACTTTCGTGCACCACCACCACCGGGCCGCCCAGCACCAGAGTGGGTGGGCGGGGACAGAGCCCTCACCCCCCGGGAGGCCAGCGTGGCGGCGCATCCTTGTATCTGTGCGCATGGCCAGAGTCTCCCTGTCCCAGTAGGGCCACCCCTCAGGCCACACATCGCAGACATGGCAAGAGATGTCCAAGGTAGAACTGGAACACGGTAGTGTCCCATGTGGGACAAGTGATGCCCAGACAACTCGTGCACAATTCTCACATACATGAACTGGTGTGAGCATGTGAAAGTCAACAAACAAGACACCACTGGAGATCAACCACTGAACAAAGAGAACAAAGAACGAACCGGAGAGCCAGCAGTGAGACGAACGGGATCACAAAACGCACCAAGTGACCAAAGTCCTGGCCAGAAACCAGCCCTCCCTGTGGTGGCCCTACCCTCTCAGGCACGTCTGGACTGGGGTCTCCCCTGGGGCTGGGCACCTCACTTCTCTTTTCTCTATCTTCTCTCTCTACTGTAATCTGCAGTCTGAGAAAAGACACTCAAGGGTACGGATTTAAGAAAAATGAAGCACCAATTATTTGCACATGCAACTATCATCACAGAAATTATCTTCCAAAGAAATGTACCTAGAAACAGTCTTGGGCAAAAAAATCAAAAGAAACAATGGTAGAACTATGACTACTATATACAAATGTCCTCTCTGTCTTCTGCATCTAAGGACTTTTGATTCTACATAGAGTGCAACAAAAAATAGATTTGATTCTGTCCCGTTTATTTTGTATACATGTGATGATTACTTTTAATAAGATTTGTAAATGTTCACATAAACTTACTTAAAATTACACAAAATAAATGTACTCCAAAATACACATCTCCAACAACATGTTATCAATCATATGCATCTCAACCAGGACTAAGGAACTCAAACACACATTTCCTCAGTATTAGCAGCGCCGCAAGGGCACCTGCACTCAAAGTTCTGGCAGGGCACCCACACCATGGACACCAAGGTCATGCACGCCTGGAGCCGGCCTTGCTCCTCCTCTGCGCACTCTGAGGACCACAAACACGGAGCCACTCTCTTGCCAAGTTCTCATGTCTTCAACTCAATGCCATCAAGACACCCCACGTGGGATATGCAAAGGCCCCTCAAATTCCACAACGTCTGAAACAAAGCCCATCTCACCCACACATCCCATGTCAGCCAGTGGCCCATGCCCTTCTGGGGCATGGTTCAGGGCACAGTGGTCTTGCTTCCCTTGCTTGCCTCCCTGTGTCCAGTCAAGGCCTGCCCCACCCAGAGCAGCCACACCTCTGCAGAGGACCTCTTCACTCCGGTCCAACATCTCCCCGCCCAGCCCCTCCGTCACTATTGGACCACCACCCTCAGCCCCTGGTCAGCCCAATGACTCACCTCAGCAGAGCACAGCACAAGCTGCTCCCATGCTCCTCTCTCGAGTGCCCCAGGACCACAATACCAATTCCCCACTGGCCTTGCCTCTGTCTTGACGCAACCAGGTGCGTGGCACGCCTCCCACCTGCAAAGCCCCTGGAACCCTCTCTACCGGGCACCATACCCTGGGAGCACCAGGCAAACTTCCCTGAGCCGGAGGCACTGAAGTTAACAAGGGTCTGCATCCACCCGTCAGCACACCAGGAACTAAGCTCAATTTTCTGAAAGAAGACCTGTCACTTTGTTTACCTCCTAAGACTGCAGCGTACAATTAAGACTCACAGAGAATGTATACTGAGTGTTCATCAAGGCACTGTTTAAAAACACAGAAAGACAAGTATCGTATGCTATCACTTACAGGTGGAATGTGAAAAACAATACAACGAACTCATGTACAGAAAACACAGAAAACAAACATGGTTACCAAAGGGGAAAGGGTGGAGGACTAAACTAGGAGTTTGGGATTAACATATACATACATATATAAAACAGATGACCAACAAGGGCCTACTATATAGCACGGGGAACTATACTCAATATTTTTTATTTATTTATTTTTTTTTGGCACACAGGCTTAGTTGCTCCGTGGCATGTGGGATCTTCCTGGAACAGGGATCGAACTCGTGTCCTCTGCATTGGCAGGCGGATTCTTAACCACTGCGCCACCTAGGAAGCCCTATACTCAATATTTTGTAATAACCTTTAGGGGAAAAGAATCTGAAAAAGAATATGTATATACATATATATATATATATATATATATATCCGAATCACTGTGCTGTACACCTGAAACGAACATGACATTGTAAATCAACTACACTTCAATAAAATAAAATAAAAAATAAAAAGACTCACGAAACATGTATAAATGCTAAACCAAACCAGAGGACATTACCTCAGCTATTTCAGATAAAGCAGTTAAATCTAATTAGCGATTTTAAAATTATCTCAACTTGAACTACACCAAATCTGTAATGCTTAAAATTGGTCTTCATTTGTCTTACCTGGAAAAGTTCTAGTTTACCTGGAATTACTCCTAGTTTTCTAGCGTTATTCATACTCTCTCTCTGTGCTAAGAGGGTAGCCCACGCATGGCCCAACGCATGTCAAAACTAACAGGCTGTGGCACCTTGAGGGGAAGCATCGCGTACACTCGCTGTCACTGCCGCACCAGATTCTCTGAGACTGCCACTTCACGCCGCTGCCCAGACACTCCTGGGGAAGACGGTTCAGCAGCTCGATAGCCTGAGGGGAATCTGGATGCTAACTGCTGAGTCCCAATTTATCGGTCCACTGGACAAAATCAATCGCAAAACCGACAACCGTGAGTGACAGCGGTCAGCACTGTCCACTCCTGCTTCAGGTGGGTGTCGCGACCAACTCTACACTGAGAAAAGCTCAGGGCCCCTGGGAGACGTCAGCCTCCACAGGGACGTGGCCCCGCCCCCGGCCTGCTGGCCCCCGAGGCCCCTGAGTGGCTGGGGAGCCTGACCCCGGGTCAGTGTGAGATGGCTCGTGCGGTCAACCAGTTACAAGGAAAAGGGCACACACGGTGACCTGTACCCACGAACAGACGTCTGCCTCAGCACCACAGAGGCCCCCTCACGGCTGACTGGCATTTACTGGTGAGAACATCGGCAGACTAGCAGGGCCAACCACAGGCCCATCTGGCCCACTTCTCTGTCTCAAGGGTCAGGACCTGGACCTCGTGCGCCCACCACCCGTGCGTGGCTCCAGGCACCACTCGTCACTTGCTCTGCAGACTCCTTGGCTCTGCTCCTCAGCCGTCACTTCTCTGTCTCAAGGAATGGAAGAAGGTCAGTTTGTGAGAGGGCGGTGGGAACCATACGCTGCCCTCGGGCTCAAATCTACTTGAGAGAGAAAAGACCAGTGGAAAACATGGGCTCTGAGTTCTGTGCAGCAAGGTGGCCCCCCAAAACCCCGACTTTGGTCCCTGGAACCCATACATGCCCATGTGATGTCCTCAGGTAGCTGCCCGGCCCTCCAATGACATGAAGGCGCTGGACGTCCCTGTGTCCTCCTACGTCCTCCTGCAGAGCTAGGTCAGAGACGTAGAGACCCAAGCCCTCCTGGGCCTCAGGGCCTCACTGCCAGCCCTGCCCACCCATGTGGCCGTGCTGCTGCAGCTGCCTGGCAAAGCCCGCCGAAAAATGCCACCCCAGTCCTTGGCAAGGGCAGTTGCAAAACCTTTCTTTGGAAAGCTCCGGTGGCCCCTCTGTGACACCTAGCACAAACATCAGTGGCTGACATGCAAGTGCAGATGAAGTGCTGCCAGCAGCAAACATAGGCCTCGCTGCTGGGCGCGGATCTGAGAGAGGGGACTACCTGGCCACCGGCAGCAACGGTGGGACACGTGCCTCACAGTCACTGGAAAGGAATTTGATTTGTGCGAAGTAAAACAGCTCAGAAGGAGAGAAAGCAAGATGATGGATTTCTTCAACAACAAAATTGGAAAGTGAGGCTCTGGGCTCCAACTCATCCCAAGGTGGTGGTAAGTATCGTGCCCCAGGGACAGAAGGACAGGGTTGGGCCTGCTCCTGCTGCTCCTGGACAGGGCCCACAGCTGTCCCCGATCTCTCAGGCCTTCACCAACCTCTTCTGTGCAAAAGGATGTTCTGTGCTTCCAGCTCTGATATCCAGGGACAGGAAGACAAGAGACAGACCAGCCCCAGTCCATGCAGGGTACTGAGCAATCACAGAGCTTTGGGTGAGAAGGGGGTATATGAAGTAGAAATAGTCTTTGCCCTCAACTTTTATAAGAAGCCATTATTGGCTTCCCTGGTGGTGCCGTGGTTAAGAATCCGCCTGCCAATGCGGGTACACAGATTTGATCCCTGGTCTGGGAAGATCCCACATGCCGCGGAGCAACTAAGCCCGTGCGCCACAACTACTGAGCCTGTGCTCTAGAGCCCGTGAGCCACAACTACTGAAGGCTGCATGCCTAGAGCCTATGCTCCGCAACAAGAGAAGCCACCGCACTGAGAAGCCTGCACACCACAACAAAGATTAGCCCCCGTTTGCAGCAACTAGAGAAAGCCCACATGCAGCAACAAAGACCCCAACGCAGCCAAAAATGAAAACGTAAATAAATGAATTTATTTAAAAAAAGTCATTATCAGAGAAAAAAATTCAAAAACGAACAACTCTTTCCAGATTCAAAAGGTTTAAAATAAGAAAACTCTTCAATAGCATTGAACAAAAACCTTTCTCACGGTTCCAATTACACACTGCAAATACATGTCAAATATATAAGATTCCCCAGAGGGCTTCCTTTTGGCAACCCAGAGTCCAGCAATGTAATTTAAATACCCTTCGCTCTAGACAGCATGTCATTTGCCTAATGCCAATCGCCTAAGGACAAAGCAGCCTCCAGGTGAGAGAAACGACTTAACCCTCAGAGCACCAAGTCCCCACTGCAGGGCCTGCAGATGCACATCCGGGTGTCAGGAGGAACCCACCTGTACTTTGCAGCATCCATTAAAAAAATCATCATACAGCCAGCACAGAAGTTATGTGTTTTGATAAGTAATGAATTACACTAATTCAAAAACAAACGCATCACATAAGAAATATCACTGCATGGGGCAAGTCTCCCAGGCTCACTGGGCCATGTCTCCCAAGATGCACTAGGATGACATCTCCCAGGATACACTTGGCTGAGTCTCCCGAGATGCCTCTGAGCCTCAACGCATGCTGGCGCTGCCTGTGGAACCAACACTCAGACCACGAGCCTGCCTGCCCAGAGTCTGAGTCCAGGAAAGTACCAGTTTCCCGGGAGCGGGTGCGGCCATCACCACAGAACTTCTGTTTCAGCCACCCGTACAAATAACCATCATACCTTCTGAAAGAATGCAGTCCAACTTGCTCAGAAAAAAACATGTTGAATTTGCTGGGGGAGAGGAAATGACGGACGGAAAATCTGGTTCCACAGACATTTAGTTTTCATTTCCCACAGGACATCTGAAATACTGTCCCAAAGGCCTGTAGCTGACCTGTGGGCAGCAATGCCAGCCACCGCACCACCCACTCTGTACGTGGGGGGAAGTGCAGACTTGTGTGCTGGCCTTCCTTGGAGGGGCGAGGGACCCTGCCCCACAGACACGGGGAGACCCCAGCCAGGGCTCGTCTCTACGGCACACGATGGAGTGGGGTCTCAGCAGCATCCTGCGCCGTGGGGGTGGGTACCTGCCCCGTGGACCACCTGGTTCCACTCCCCCCAGGTGCCTCCAGCACACTCACCCTGCCACAGTGCGAGCACCCCTGAAGCCCTCTCCCTTCCTACGGGAAAGTCACATGGCCATTCTGATCCAAGAGCCCTCCCACGTGTCCTCCCTGTGAACGAGACCCCCCCCCCGCCCCCCCACTGCCCATGGAGCTGTGGCTGAGAACCAAGGCTCAGCTGTCAAGAGGCTGAGAAGAGACGTTCCCTCACCAGGTGCCCTGCAAACACAAGCAACACCAGCACATGTGAAGCACACAGTCCAGGCTAGGTGGGCACAGCCATTACTGTGATGCACTTTTAGCCACAGATAAAGACTTCTCACAACTGAAACAACAGCAAGACAGAAGGAAGCCACTGTTCCAGGGCAGGAGCCTGTAAAGCCTTGCCCAGGAGCAGGACCCTCTGAAAGGCTTAATACAATCACAAAGCAAGACCGAGGTGAACAGGAAGCACCGTGCTTCCTATTCCATCTGACTGTGCCCTATCCCTTCGGTGGACAGGGCAGTTCCTGCCACATCACCTGCTCTAAGGAAGTGATTAGCAATATTCCTGCATAAAGCATCTCAAACATCAGCAGATCAATACACTTAATAAAGTTTTAAGGCAAATAACAAACAAGGTAAATGTGGTATAATGGATAAAGACGTGATGGCAATTACATGTAAAGAGCTCACACGTATCATACAAACATCCCAACCTAAAAAGAGAAGAAACAGTAGACGAAGAAAGTTGAAACAATATGAATGTTGAAAATTAGGACAAGAGAGCCATGTTCTGAAGATCACACGGACAGAACCTGACTTTCAACAAAATCCCCAGACATGCGCGTTGATGCAGTGGGCCACGTGGCCATAACCCATCTCCAGCCGTCCACAGGGCTGCAGGCAGAATGCCTACAAGCCGACCTTGAACTAGCAGGTCTACTGCTGGGCACCTGTCCTGAAGAGACGGTACAGGCACTGGTCTAGGCTCAAGCCACTCACCATGGACTCAGGAGGAGTGGGTAACAAAGTGGTGAGGGCAGCTGTGCCGTCAGACGGACCTGATCCTGTGTGCCTGGGCCTCGAAGGGAGTGTCCCCAAGTTGTCACGAGAGCCGCACTGCTGCGACTGTGGTTTCTAACAGCAGAAATAAACCCCTGCTACAACAGGGGTGGGATGGGGGGGTGAAATACAACAGAGCCTTTCAGTGCAACTCACACCACCACCCACAGTAATATTTAATGACAGGAGGACACTCAGAACCCCAAGTACACGGTACTCAGGCAGTGGCTCACGTGCTGAAACCAGTGACAAGCAGCACTTGCTCTGGCCCAGGCCCTTGTCCCACTGACCTTGGGAGGTGGGGGAACTGAGGCACAGGGGGACAGCCCAGGACCTGAACTGCACACCCAGCCCAAGCATCACGCTGAGAGCCCCAGATCACTCGTGCTCATGACCCCATCTGCCACGATATCAACAGTGCTGACCTCCAGGCAACAAGATTCCAGGTTTCCTCAGCTTCCTCTTTATGTCACTGTCCCCAGTGTCCATAATGAACACGCATGACCTTCATGATCATTAAAAAAACCAACACAACACTTTAAAATGCGGTTCCGCACTTTTCCACTATTCACGGGGCACTGCTTGGCGGCCAGGCCAAGAGCGGATGAAGGACTGCCTGGGACACACGACCACTGCTCCTCAGGGTCCACCCGCCAGAGTGGGTCCAAGAAGTCTGACACATGAGACAGGATCGCAGCGGGGATCCTTCTCAACATCAAACACATTTACTGCATTTAGAAACCATTCCTACATGGAACATGGATCAGAGAAGAGAGGAGGACAAATCAAAGAAGAGTAAACATTAAAGCGACCTGAGTGCTCACTTCAGCAGCACATATACTAAAACTGGAATGACCCACAGAAAATTAGCATGGTGTCACTTGTATGTGGAATCTAAAATATAACACAAATGAACCTATCTACGAAACAGAAACAGACTCACGAACACAGAGAATAGACCTGTGATTACCAAGGGAGACGGGGTTGGAGGAGGGATGGAGTGGGAGGCTGGGGTTAGCAGATGTAAGCTATTATACACAGAATGGATAAACAACAGGGTCCTACTGTAGAGCACAGGGAACTATAGTCAATATCCTATGATAAGCCATAATGCAAAAGAATATTAAAAAAAGAATGTATATATATGTATAACCGAATCACTTTGCTGTACAGCAGAAATTAACACAATAATGTAAATCAACTATACTTCAATTAAAAAATAAATATGAACTACAAAAAAAAAAGATTTGATACCAGTTGAGGCAACAGGAAGACAGAAGGTAAGCCCCCCCCAAGCAGTACCCCACCACACACACAGGGGTCTTTCTCCAGCCCACAGTGGTACCCCTCCCTCACCCTTGGGGGTGGCCATGACAGAATACCAATAAAGCCAAATGGCTCGCAACCTCTGAGGCCATGGTTTGCTGGTCACCTGCGCTACCACAGCATCCACCCAGGTGAGATGGGGCACCTCTTTCCTCCCCTCCAACTCCCTGGGCTCCCAGGAGGTTTAAGGAAGGTACTGGATGTCAAAGCAAGTGCCCACTGCAGGAAATGCCACTGTGACTGCTGTGGTGAGTTTCCAGGAGGCTGGACAAGCAGGTACACTTTCCACGGTAACTCTTGGTTAGACTATTTATTATAAACATCTGGTATCTACCTGGTACAGAAACAAACCGTTCTAAACCAGCTGCTTCCAAGTAACCCTTCGAGTAACCTTGGGCTCAACATGCTCAGGCAGTTTACTCGACCTTCTGCAGTGGGACATGATGCCGAAAACACAGACTTCACGCCATCCCAGGTGTCCTAAACTTAATAAAGACCTCAGTCAGGAGAGCAGTTTTCTCTAAAAAATTAATTTTTAAATGTCACTTTTTGGGCTGTAAAGTAACCTAAACCAGCATCTTTTCCTATTTTAAGAGACAATGCCACATCTTTTTAAAAAAGAAATCAGTTAAGATACACCAACATGGTAAGACAGAACATAAGCAAAAGCACCTCCTCTCCTGGGTGCAGTAACCATCCAAACGGACAGCGGCGGCTCACTCCAGAGCCCAGTACCCCCAGGGTGCTGCCGCGGAGGCCCCACCCCAAGACGGACCTCAGGGGGTTAAGATCTCTAACTCGTCATGACAGAGGACGGGGCTGACTTTCCAGCCGACTGGTGTCGTCTGGCAGTTGACCTCCTCCCAGTCCAGGTCTGTGCCCATGTCCCTGCCACAGACCCTGTCCCTGCCCCTCGCCCCCTGAACGGTCAATGTGCAGTCATCCCCAGGAGTGGCATGACGGACCTGTGCACCGTGAGACAACTCAGTGCTGGCTGCCCCTTCCGACCATGGTGAGGCCAGCTGTGAGTAAACAGGTTATCTCTACAGTACTAGTTCTCCGGCGCAGGGGAAATAAGCTGCCGGTCCTGTCAAAGGAAACACGACTTCCACATGCTATGAAGTTGATGCTGAACACAAGGAAGTATGAGAGACTGAGCCTTTGGGAGGGATGAGAGGCCTCTAAGGAGGAAACGGAAATCCAGGGGTCCCTGAATTCCCTACCATCAGGTCCAGGAACAGGACAACTTGCACCCTCCGCCACCACCACCCGAGTAATAGATGAACAACAGGACAATGGACAGGGCTTCCCCACAGCCACCCTCCTGGGGCCAGCTGGTTCTGAGCAGGCCAGAAGAGGAACCGACAGCTGGACCTCCATCAGGGAGCACCCACAGGGCCATCTGCCACATCAGCACATTCTGGGACTCAAAAAACTACTGAAGAAGGGCAGGACGTGTACCCACCACAGAAGGTAAGCAAAGACACCTGGAGAACAGCAGTGAGGAAAACATCCCGGCTAAGACATCAGCATAGGACACAGCAGGTTTTATATTCTGAGGACAAACTGCACTTTCCATGAAATCAAGACGCTAGACCCCTTTCAGAGACCCGGAAGAGCAAGTGACGTTAAAAGGCACATGGAAGTTTCCCCATCTTCTACCCCCTCCCTCCAAGAAATATGCCCACAAAGGAAAAGGATGGACACCATGCAGCACTCACTTCATTTCAGATGCTCCTAAGAACAGACTCATGGAGCATGTCCAGCACCGAGAGCTGTGATGTGTATACGACAGACATTTCTCCGTTTAATCCTAACGGTGCTATGTGAGCTCACTGAGCTGTCCCTGAATGTGAATCGGCATTTGAAAGGCTTGACGACCACACCTCCCGGTGAGTACGGGTCCCCCCCCCCCCCCAGCCCAGCCACCCCCCTGCTCCCCTCAAGGTGGTCCAGGTAGGTGCTAGAGCATCAGCATGTGGAGTGGAGTCAGAGCCTGGCCCCCGGAGCAGCCTCCCCACCACACTGTCTAGCACGCTGCCTTACACACAGTAGGTACAAAACTGTTGTGAATGAATTTAAGTGCTTCTCTCTCCTTCTTTCTCCAACAACACACATCCCTTGCAATTTTTTAAACTGCTTAAGCCATTCCTCCTGGAAATATTTCCCTAACATTTCACACAAGCATAATCCTCTTTATAACTGAAGGATAATAGATACCTCTCTACCCACTTTGAAATATACTTTCCATCAGCAATCTTTTAGCTTCTCCAAATGTTATGTATACAAGAACAGCGTCTAAAGCTTTGGAGGAAAACCTCTTTCCTTCCTCCCTCGCCCACCTGTCACTTAGCCTAAAGTAACTGTGACCATGTGTTTGGTCTGGGAATAAGGCTAGCGCCTGGACACTTTGTGGACAATACAAGGACAGGGACAGGCAGGACCATGGTCTGGTTCTCTCACCACCAGCCCTTGGGCTACTGGAAAGTCACAGAAAGAGATTAAGGTCCAATCCTCACATCTCCAAGCAAATTAACAAGCCTCCCGAAGAGGGAGTACACAAAAGGGAGTAGCTACTTTCCATCCAGGTGACCTGCCCCCACGTCTCAGCCACACCAAGAAGGAGCAGAAGAGCCCTCCCCAGCTGCTCCCAGTGGCATGCTTGCAGCACACGGCAAGACTGCCTGCTGAGAAGACCTACCGAGGAGGGTCCCCAGGCCTGGGGTGGCCGCCTGGACCTTTAGAAACCTCCACAGGTGACTGACTTCGGCCACGGTGGGAACCAACTGCTTTAATCTAACTCCTGGCTGGAAAACGGTTCCTAAGCTGAACATCACCCACTACGCTAAAAGTCAAACAAAACTGTCTGCTGAGAAATAATCCTCAGATAGTAAAATGCAACCTTCTACTGACAGACTCCCTTTTAATTTTTTCAACCCTGAAAACTCAAATTTTCAGACAGTTTCTCTACAATCAAAACATTCTACTTCCTCTAAGTCCCCGACAGGCCTCCCCCAATCTGCGAGGAGGAAGCGCCTCCCAGGAGGAGGGAGCACACAGCCCCCACGTCTCATCCCCGCCGGACCCAACCGGGGCCACCCGCCCTGCAGAGCCTGCGGCCCCAGCGCACACTTCCCGCTGAGTCAGCACTGTGCGTGAGCAGCTGTCACCTTGTCAGCAGCGGCGAGGAGCAGCACCACAGCGCCTGGAGCAATGCCACTGAGGAGGGGCTCACTCCTCGCCCGGCTGCAGTTTATTAAATTTGAACTAGAGGACGCCAAGCGTACCCAGGGGAAGCTGTCACCAGGAAAACACAGGCACAAACCCATCCCACTGATGTTGCCCACTTGGGGACAAAGGACGCGCTCTCCCAACACCCCAGAACTGAGGTGAGATCTGAACCCCCATGGGGGCAGCCTGAACCCCCAGGAGGAGGCCCCACCCTCGGGTGACACAACTGTTTCCCACTTTCTCAGTCCCTGCAAGGCCGGAGCATCTCCTGGCTCTCAGCTGGGAGCTGGCTCCCCAAGGGGCCTGGCCCAGCCTCAGTCTATGTTTTCTGTCAGAACTTTCCTTTCAAGCCACCTAGGTAATGGTTCTTGTCAAATTAAATTCTCATGATCTCTGAATGACCCTCCTCAGGGAGAGATAACAAAGGCTCTTTCCAACTCTCTGCCCTCCGCCTAGGACAAAGCACGGAGGGACCAGTGCCTGTCCGTCCTGTCCCTTTGCCAAAGGCCATGGGAGGGGGAGGGGACGGGGACGAGGGAGGGGAGCGTGGCTGTGCCACTGGCGCAGGAAACGCCCACAGCTGATGACAGAGCGGCCCAAGTACAACAACTTGAAAGACGCAAAAACAAGCGTTCAGGAGAATTAAAGGCTTAACCAGGAAGTCAGGGACCAGTTCTGCCACTGACTCACAGCCCTGGATTCCCAGCCGCAGTGCCCAGACCTCCACTGGCCCCAAGAGTGTCCATGGCACAAATTTCAGGACTGGCAGGCCTGGAGAACCATGATGCTGGAGACCCCACCTCAACGAGCTGAGGGTCACTGGACCAGACATGCAGCCCAAGGTCAGACGGCCAGGAAGACGAAGGAGGGTGAATGTCAGACAACAGGCCACTTGCCACTTGTGTTTGATTGATGACATGCCTGCACCTGACTGGGGCCAAGTTCTCTGAAGAGTTTTCTTCTCTAATCTCACCACCCAGGTCACCGCCTTGGACAGCTGGGACATGGGATTGTGGGTGGCAGACTTCCAACCACAGGCCAAGAGTCTCTCACAGCCACACTGTCTGAGCTGCCCCAGTGACCTCCCACATTGACCTCCCAGGGTGACACAGACCCTCAGGCATGGCTATGCCTGCCCAGCAGGGAAAGGTCCCACCAGGTAGGGGCAGAGTTTGACCTCATCCTCCCTTTGTCCAGAAAATGGCAGGTATCACCCACCATGGAACCCTCCCCATGACACAGTCCAGACAGAGCGCCATCCTCACTTCTTCAGCCCGCAAGCACTTCCCTGCTGCCCGTTGCATCCCCGCAAAGATCTGGACCCACCTCAGGGCTACACTTGGACTCCCACAGCACCCAAGCACAGGGCAAGCAGAGAGCCCTGCAGCAGCGCCTGGTCTGCCAGGGGAGAAATCAGGCCTGTGTGTCCTCTCCTGGTGTGACCGCTGGGCCGCTCCCCAGGGCACTCCTGCAGGCTCACTTCCCAAACCCTGGGACTGGTCTGGGTGCAAGGGTGTGGAAGGCAGAGCAGCGGCTCCACGGCTTTCACAGTGGGGGCCGGACAGGGAAGCAGCTGCGGCTGTCCAGCCCCAAGGAGGCTCCTATGGGAGGAAGAGCCTCTGTGTGCCAGGCGGCCTCACCCACGAGAGCAGGGAGAGCAGGGCAGCATGCAGAGGACGTGGCAACCTCACCGTTTCCTCATCCTGGGGCCACCTGCCCACCCAGACGTGTCACCAGGTGATGTGCTAACATGCTACTTTCATAAGCAAACCTGAAATTCAAGTGAAATGGGCCCTCCAGCTGTTTTCCCTGTGTAACTAACTCCCCAATCAAATCAGCCAACCTGCACTGGACTTTAAACGCCAAATGAGCCTACTGCTAGCAAAAACAGAAAACAAAATTAGGGAGATGTAGAAATAAATTACTTTAGTAGACAAAGGGTTTTTCTAGGTAGCAAAATTTCTCATTCAAAGATTCAGAAAGAGATTTTCCATTAAAATAGCATAAATATTATCAACTAAAATAATAAACTATGTGGACAGACACTGCTTTCTGAGCACACTGCATATAACTAACACATACACAACCAAAGCACTTTATATTCATAAATGTCACAATCTTAGTTTTGAGCCAAAGTATGAATTTCAACTCTTAAAAATAACATAGATAAACCCATATGGCACAAGATGTTTTATAACTAGCATGGCTTCCATACATGTGTCAAGTATAAATTCTAAACACATACCATTTAGATATGCTTAATACTTCCTTCATCAAAGTATAAATTCTTTCATAAACAATCTCAATTCTAATTTTAAAAGTATCAAATATTTAAAAACAAAAAAGTTAAAGATACCCTTTAAAAATCCATACATATGCCTGTGTGTGTATGTACATATACAAATATACATTCACACCACTCAAAACTGCACACATAAAAATAACTCAAATGAGAGAATTAAAACAATGGTGTGGGGGACTTCTTTGGCGGTCCAGTGGTTAGGACTCTGTGCTTCCAATGCAGGGGCATGGGTTCAATCCCTGGTTGGGAACTAAGATCCCATATGCCATGCGGTGTGGCCAAAAAACAAACAAATAATGGTGAGGGAATTCCCTAGGGGTTCAGTGGTTGGGACTCCACACTTTCACTGCCAAGGGAGGGGTTCAATCCCTGGTCAGGGAACTGAGATCCCACAATCCACTCAGCAAGGGAAAAAAAAAAAAAAGGTGAAATTTTTACATCAAAAATGACACAATACAAATATAAGATCAAGAAAATGGACAATCACAGAAATGGAGAAAATATTTGCAAATTATCTACCTGATAAGGGTCTAGAATCCAGAACATACAAAGAGTTCGTACAACTCAACAACAAAAAGACAAACAACCCAATTTAAAAATGGGCAAAGGATCTGAATAGACATTTCTCCAGAGAAACACAAATGGCCAACAAGTACATGAAAAGATCAATATTATTAGTCATCAGGGAAATGCAAATCAAAGCCATAATGAGATATCCACTAGGTTGGTTATAATTTTTTAAAAAATGGAAAATGACAGGTGTTGGTGAGGATGTGGGGAAACTGGAACCCATGCCCTGCTGGCGGGAACGTAAAGCAGCAGCACACTCGCAGCAGCCAAACCTCCATCAGTTGCCGCACGGATAAACAAAGTGTGGTCCATCCTTATGAGCTGAATCGTGTCCCCCAAGTTTACATGCTGAAGTCCCAAGCCCCAATACCTCATAATGGGACTATATTCAGAGACAGGGTAAACTACCTTTAAAGAGGTAATTAAGGTAAAATGAGACCACACGGATAAGTCCAAATCCAACAGGGCTGCTGTCCTTATAAGAAGAGGCGATCTGGACACAGAGGCCAAAGGGCAACCGTGCAAAGACACAGCAGGAAGGCGGCTGCCTGCAAGCCAAGGAGAAAGGCCTTGAGAGAAACAACCCTGCCAGCACCTCGATCTCAGGACATCCAGCCTTCAAAACTGGGAGGATAAATTTCTGCTGTTTAAGCCACCTAGTCTGGGTACTTTGTTATGGCAGCCCTAGCAAATTAATACACCACACTATCGAGCATTCTTCAGCAAAAAAATAAAATGAAACACTGACACCTGCTACAACATGGATAAGCCTTGAAAACATCATGCCAGGAGAGAGAAGCCAGTCACAAAGGACCCCATGTTATATGATTCTACTTATCCGAAACAACTAGAACAGGCAAATCCACAGTGATAGAAGGCAGATTCGTGGCTGTGCAGCACTGAGGATGGGGGTTTCGGGTGACAGCTAAGGGTCATGGGGCGCCTTCTAGGGTGACGAAAGGTCCTACAACTGATTGTGGTGATGGTTGCACAGCTCTGTGAATAAACTAAAAGCCATTGATTCGTACACTTTAAATGGGTGAACCATCCAGAATACAAATTCTATCTCAACGGACCTATTTTTTAAAAAACCTCAGATAGTTATCATCCCAATTCATCGATAAGGGTACTAAAGCACAGATAAGTTACCTTTCCACGTCTACCGGTGTCAATTTTAAGTTATATTTTTCTAGGAACGTCTATTTTGTCTGAGCTATCAAAGTTATCAGCAAAAGATATTCTGAACATGCGGCTTGTATTTCCCACAGGACCTGCCTCATGGCCCCTATCCGGGTAACTACTATTGCTCACACACGTGCCCTCCTGCTCTGTCAACGAGCTGGAAGTCTCTCTCTTCGGCAGGCCTTTTGGCTGCTGGTCCTTACAGACCTGTGTCTTCTCCCTCACCCATTTCTCGTGTTCCCCTCCCTGTCTCCCCGCCCCTCCCCGGGCTCTTTCCTTGGCAGTCTGAGCCTCTCTTCTCTTCTCTTACAATATTCTAAGGCGGGGGGTGGGGTCAGCAGCCATTTCTGCAGAACATTCAGGCTTTGCAGACCACTAGCTGCTTCCCTTTTCTTTCTTTGTTTTAAACAATGCTGAAAAAAGGAAAAACTATTCTTGGCTCCAAGGCCATACAAAAACAGGCCAAGGCCAGCTTGGGCCCGCGGGCCATCGTTTCACAACTCCCTGCATCTTGCGAGTTCTGATAGATAATAATTTTGTTACTGTTCACTCCTATCTTTAAGTTTTTATTATAAAATTTCTATTGGGATTTCTTCTTTGACACGTCTTATTTAGAAATCCATGTATTTTCAAACTTAAAATTCATGTCATACCTTTATCTTTCTGTTATCTGACTTTTAACGTCATTGCTTTGTGGTCAGAGAATGTAATCTGTACACCAGTGGTTCTTTGTAATTTCTTGAGACTTGTTTTACGGCCTTACTAGTAAATGTGCAGCATTTGTAAATGTTCCTCCGTGTCTAAGATTGCATCCCCTCAACCACAGCAGCTGCAAAGCCCTACACCCATGGAATCAGGCCTGTTTTTCTGTTGTCTAAGTCTTAGCTACTAGGCTCCCTGTTGTTCTAGTTCATCCACTATTCTATTTCATAAATAAACTGTCAACAATCGAGAGAGGTGTTGTCAGCTCTCAGGAGGACACCAGATGCGTCCATTTATCCCTGCAGCCCTACTGATTTCTGCTTCCACAGCCTCAAGTATTAACAGGTACCTGTGTCAGTCACGGATGACACCAAGCGACCAGTCTATGCACATCTGTTCCCTCTGCCTCTGCTATGGGACCTGGTGTTGGTATGATCTGGGCATGGGGAGGGGAGAGCAAGGACAAGGGGGACCCTTGAGCACATGCTGCGATGCCCATATCCACCCTCTGGCCTCCCAGCCTCCAACTTGGAGGACGCAGTCATGTCATGGAAGAGCTGGCATACCTCATGACAGCACTGCCTCTGGGTCTGCATGAGCAGAGGAGGGGGTCTGGGTGGGGGGGGGGGAGCTGCAGGGGACACAGGGTGGTGGGAGAGGGAGGAGCCATGGCAGGACAGGGTGAGGGGAGCGGCTGTACCACAGGCATCAGCAGACCAGCGCCCACATACACAGTCCATGGAAGCGCCACCCCTGGACCTGCCCCAGGAGCGCACGGCCATGCCTTGCTTCCACCTCACGCACACCCTCCCTCAGGACCGGAAGGGAAGGGGATGCTGGCAGAGGCCCCAGCTCAGCCACCGCAGCAGTGTGGTGGCGGCCTGTGAAAAGGAACCTCCAGCAGCGCAGTGCTGGAGGAAGAGGGGGCAACTGTGCCTTTGGCTCTGGACAAGCCCTCACCTTCTCATCTGAATGCTGCAGTCCCCAGGGTGACCATGAGAATTCACACAACAATGTCTGGTACCCAGGAGGTACTCAATGAAGATTCTCACTCAAATTGTTGTTTCCATTATTTCTGGCAAGCGTGCCTGGGAGCATCACATGCCCTGTGGCTGAGGGCTCGGGTCTCACGCTGAGGCAGACTCAGAGCACGTTGCCTTGGGCCTGCTGAGACCCTGCACAGCTCCAGGCCACCCAGGCAGGAGCTCTTGGTAACAACAAGGACTAGCACAGCTGCCAACAGTGCCTGGATCCTTCTGGGGCCCTGGAAGAGGGGAAGTTCTATGAGGAGTCCAAGCCCCACCTGAGCCACGCGTGCCACCTTGAGGTGGGTGAGCCCACACTGAGGGACCCACAGGAAGCCTACTCCAGGCTGTGCCCTAGGTCCTGGGAAAGCACCGTAATCAGCTGCCTCGAAACAGGTGGAATAAAAGGCAATCATTGCAAAATTACACAAGAAAGGCATGCACATGAGGGAGTCTGCAGATACCACAAAAGGATCAGAAGCCCAAGCACTTTGGACAAAAACAGAACCTAACAGACAATACCGGAAACACAGGCCTAGAATATTAAAAGAGAAATGGAAACCATAGTGAAGAAACAAGGAAGATTTGAGAAAGAACCGAAACAATGTCTGGAAAAAAAAGGAAAAAAAGATTCATGCCATGGATGGAGCTTGACAGTGGCCTTGGGGGCCAAGCTCGGGAAGTGAGCCTGGCCAGCAGAGCGACGCGACACCGCACGCACGAGGGCCGGCAGCCGGGGTCAAGCAGAACAAGGGAGCGACTAAGGGGGCCTGTCTAGTCTGTTCACGGCTCTTTTATTATAATGTTTTCACCAATGTTATTTGCAGCATGAGATAAAAAAAATCTGTGTGCTAATTTTTTCCTTGTCCTTGTTCATTTTAACTAAGGGACTTCTAGACGTGATTTTGAACGTATCTTGAGACGACAGGTAAAAAGTACCCTCTAAATACAAATTCAGGGAATTCGAGGAAGTCCAGTGGTTAGGACTCCGCACTTTCACGGCAGGGGGCACATGGTCACAAGCCGCGTGGCACAGCCAAAAAAAATTTTTTTTAATTTAATGTAAATAAATACATATATACATACAAATTCAATAAACAGAGGTAAAGTGCCACGTAATCAGCCCTGGAAAACTGTAACCAGCCCGAGGACGGACCAGCGAGGACCCTGAAACACAGGCATGATACTGTCGGGCAGGCAGGGGGGAAGAGGTGAAGAAAGCTGTGGGAACCCTCGAATCTTGGCCCAAGTTCACAAACCTGAATCAGTCTCCCAGCCAAAGACAAAAACAAGTCAGAGCTCATGGTTTCAAGTTTCACTTAAGACACAGAAGCCACAGCCCGGATCACGCTGGGCTCGGAGACCCTGTCCAAAGCAGAACCCCTCCATCGCCCTTGGCCCCTACATGGGCTTCCCAAGCCAGGAGGAGCCCAGGGTCCAGCTCAGCTCTGCTGGGCTCCACACCTCTCTGAGGGAAGGCGTCATCAGGGAGGAGCCGCGGGAGCTGCAGGCACAAAAGCTGCCCACAGGCCACACACACCGAAACCGGCAGCCCCACACCCACCATCCCTGAGTACCAGACACTGGACAGCCTAGCAGGAAAAGGGCCCATGTGCTCCCCTCCAAAACATAAAGTACCTCCAGTTTTACAAACATTCAAATAGTGGCATTACTGGAATAATAAGCAAATTAAAATTCAAGTAATGCATTACACACCTCGGATTTCAAGTTACAAATGAAGCCCTCCGCTTACTCATCAAAGGAAGGTAAACGTCCAACAATAAAACTTTCCCCAAACACTCTCACACCCTTTGGCCTGCCTCACTAGACAGCCAAATAAACTCTACTTTCATTTCTATTTTCCAACTGCTTAATAAGCAAAAATCAATTGATACCCTCAGGATTTTTTTTTTTTTTACTGAGAAACCAAGTACACCACCTGAGAAAGACGACCATGGCTCCAGCTGGTGTGTACCTCATGCTCTCCACACTTGGCCTCATGGGCCCAGCTGTCACACATGTGACAGGGGAGGACTCTGACAGCCTGGTGGGCACGTGTCCAGCCCGGCACAGACCATGCTCAGCTTGAGCTAGGTCCCAGGCACCAGCCTCTTGCAAGGCCCATGGGGGCAGCCTCCCAGCACACACGGGCTGGGTCAGGACAACAGCCCGGAGCACGTGTGCAAACAGTGGCAGCCTACTCCCCGGCACCTCCGAGCAGCACAAGGGTGGGGCCGGGAGCCCACAAGCAGACAGGCTGCAGGGCCGCAAAGAGCCCAGGAAAGCGGCGGGACCCTCCAGCACAGGGCCTCCCCTCCATCTACAGACAGATCCTGCCTTGACCAAGACACAGAGGCCAAATGTCGGCAGCAGAGTTTGACACCAAGACACAGGCAGAAAGGAGGACGTGGGAACAACGCAAGCCCCAGGGAGAGGGGCCAAGCAGAAGGGCCCGAAGTGGGGCCATCTCAGGACCCATCCCCCTGGACAGGCTGCCCACTGTGGGGCCCCAACTGGAGCGAATTATAGCCGAGGAAGCCTGAGGAGCACACAGGCCTGAGGCGCGAAGCTGGAGATAGTGTGGGGCGGGGAGGTCAGCACGGGGGCAGGGTGACGCGGGAAGGTGTCTGTCCTTGTACCCCGTACTCATTCTCCAACCAATGAACAAAGGCCTAGTGAGCACGTGTGCGCACACGTGTGCATGTGCATGAGTGTGAGCTGCCACGGGAGACACGAGGCTGCCCTGCCCTCCAGCAGCCCCACCACCCACACCCTCCAGGGGAAGAGCATCCTGCCCGGGGCCTGAACCCCACCCCATCTCACGTGACCCACGAAGGTGGAGCTCATGTCTCAGGGAGACCCCGAGAGATCGTCTGGGCAGCGAGGTGCCCCTCAGCCTCAGGAACCATCCCCCGCTACCCTTCTCAGGGGCCTCCCGGGGCCAGGAGGACAGGACCTTTCAGAACATGTGTTCATCTCAGGAACTTAATGAATGTCATCTTGGCAGCTGGTTAGGACTTACTGCCTCTAACAACAACCAAAATTAGACAAACTGAAATTATGCCTTGAATTTTCTGTAGAGTTTTCATTTCTTTTTCCTTTCCTCTGGATCCTGTACCCTGAAAGGTGTGCTAACAATTAAAATTAAAACTAACTTGTATTTGCTTGTAAGGTCAAAAGTATAAGCAATCTGCTTCCTTCATTAAAGTTGTTTTGTTCTGTGACACATACCATTCCCACCATACAAATGCAATTTGGTGGGATGTTGTAATTAACCCATCAGGCTCCAAAGAAAACCCACAAGTAGAGGCTTCCAAGGTACCTTCTACAGAGGAGAAGGCTGAGGCCCAGGTCAGATAACTGCTCCAAGTCATAGAAGGATGAAAAGAACAGAGCCAAGACTTGAGTGTCTTGGCAGCAGCCACAGAGCACAAGTCCCCGATCCAACTCACAGACATGAGCATCCCTCCCCCAGTGCAAGAGGGACTTCCACTGCCTATAGGACTCTGCTCTGTCGTCCTTCAGGCTGGGTGACCTTGGCCAAGTTACTTATCCTCTCTGTGCTACCTGACTCTGCAAATCGGGCTCCTGACAGTTCCCATTTTAAAGAGTTGCTGAGTTGATTAAACAGATTAACGTGGATAGAATACTTATTTAGCACAGGGTCTTACGCCCAGTAAACAAATAAGTGTCTGACAACCCCCCACCCCACCCCAAGACAGTGAACTCTCCAGCAATGGTCACAATGAAAACAGAAAACTTTTGTGGAAGAAATGAAGACTGCAAGGAGAACCACACCACCTGCCCCAAAAATCATCATTAAAATCCTGAGAGAAATAAGAGAGGCTATTGCAATGACTACCTAAGAATAAGATACTAAGAAAGGAACATTCAGAGAACAAGCACGAACTCTTGGAAACCAAAAATAATAATAGCAGAATACTTAAAAGAAGGGTTGGGAAAAAAAGCTAAGGAAGGTTAAAACACTGAGGATAGAGAAAAAAGCCTGCAGGAGAGAAGCAGTGGCACGTAGAGAATCAGGGAATCACCATTTACACAAAATTCTACAATAGGTAAAACGAATCTACGAAGGAAGAAGATCTATCCCGTGGCTGCTTCCCAGTGGGGTGGCCATAATGCTCGACTTCCCAACACGGGGCACACACAAGAGTCAGGGAGTGGTACGCTTGGGATCTGTGCCCTCATCATATGTGAATTCTGCCTTTAAAAGAAGAAGTGTAAACAGTTAACAACATGCCTGATGTGTTCAGGGGTAAAGTGAGTGATGTCTGTCACTGACTCTGAAATGCAGCAAATACCTGAGATGGACCGACACGTGGCTTAGGGGAGGGAATGTGGAGAGCCATGAGTGGTAGGGCAGAGGAAAATGTTCATTGCAGAACCAGTGCTGGGTGTGTGTCTGAGCATTCACTGTCAAATTCTTACAACTCATCTGTATGTTTGAAATTTTTCATATTAAAAAGTTGGGGGGAGAGAGTCAGGGATCCGAATCACATCAAACTTTTCAGCAGCAGCACTGAAAGCCAGATCAATGGAGAACGCTTTCAAAACACTGACAGTAAATGCTTTCTGGCCTAGGATTCTATACCCAGTCAAACTATCAACCAGGAAGAAGGGTAGAAAAAGACCTTTCAGTCATTCAGGGTCTCCAAAGATTCACCTCTCTTGCATTCTTTCTCAGGAGCCTACAAAAGGGCTGTGCCTCATACCCAAACGAAGGATCAACCCAAGAGAGAGGACAACATGGGATCCAGGAAGCCTGGATTCCAATGTAGGAAAGAGGCAGAGGAAATCTCAGATGACGGGGAAGGCAGGCATGGAGGTAGAGGTGCCAAAGAGGTACCCTCTTATTTCCCATAAAGGCAAGTCAACAGACAATACCCAAAACTGGGAGCAGTGAGAGGAGGAGAGGGAACAAAACTAGCAATAGAAAAACATTATTTGGAATCAAGGAGGTAAATACCAAAATCCTCAGCTAAGAAAAGATCCAAGTGGGGCTCCTGGCAGGGAGGATGGGAGGGGTGCAGCCAGCTGACACCCTCCCACTGAGAGGTGGGGCCCATCCCCTCCCTCAAACCCAGGGAGCCAAGCGTGACACCACGGGGCTGGGACGATTCTCTGCCTAGCCTCTCGGAGGACTGGAAGTTTCTGCTTTGCACTCCGAGTCCCACGTGGAGTAAGACTGACCACCATCCTCTGGAGTGAAACTAAAGGGAGGAGGAGGGCCCAGCTGCTCCCCCAGGACATGAGGCAGGTGAGTGCCCGCTACCACCATGGGACATAAGGCTCACACAGCGCAAGCCAGACTCTTGACCCACAAAATCCCAAGATCATAAAATGGTAGTTTTTTAAGCTGCTTGTTTTGGGTGGCTTGTCACCAGCAAGAGGCAAGGGGAACATCAGGAACCTCTGTTTTTTTGTGACAAGACAACTATTTTTTTACTCTCTAAATTATGTGGATGTCTAATTTGGACAAAAGTAACTAAAAAACTTTTTTTTCAATTCAATATGAAGGTAAAGCCGAGTAAAATCTTAAGCCTTAAAAGAAAACACTAAAACAGCATCTGGCCTGGCAGGCCCACCCTGGCACCTGGGCCCATGCAGCACACATCCCTCTCCCTGTCCCCACGCCCGTACCACACGCAGCCTCACCAAGAGCAAGGAGGCAGCCACAGACTCAACAGCAGCCAGCTGAAGGGGAGGGGGGTGCCCTGGATCACAAATTAAGTGCTTACTTATTTGAAAAGAAAAGGGCCAAGCGAGGGCACGCAGGCCATTCCCAGCGGCAGCACACGGCCACGCGGCGGGGCAGCCACGCTCAGGGCTGGCTCAGGGCTGGTTCCGGGCGTGTGCCAGCAGGTCCCCGAGGCAGCTGAGGCGGCCCCCCTCCCGCTCTCCAGGAGAACCCGGGCAGGTCTCCCAGGCCCCGGGGTGGAGGGTGACAAAGGCTCCATCAGACCCTCACAGGGAGGTACACCGGGTCTGTCAGCATCTGTTAGAGGAGATGCATTTCAGGCTAAATATCAGCATCCGCTCCTGCTTCCCACACACGCTGTGGCTCCCCTGGGAGGCCTCTATCCTAACCTCGAACACGTGCAACCCCCGCGTCCGCAGAAAGCCGGGCGGCACTCACATGGCACTCACGAAACCTGGGCAGGAAGCTGCCGTGAGGCACAGAGGTGGCGCTGGCCGGCCGGCTTGGTGGGGGCAAACACATGAATCGTAGCTGCGGGCGGGAGGAATATCAGGTGCATCTCTACGCCCCGAGGGCTCAACTCCTACATTAAATCCCTCCCACTGGAACAGCCGGCTCCAGTTTCAGCGAGAGCAAGCGTGAGAACAGGTCCTGCTCTGGCCCGGCAGCCACAGCCACGGCTTCCACCTCCCCGCCTCTGGTAAGTACCTACTATTTCTTCTCAAATGCCAGTTTTCTTTCAAAACTCCTCTCAGATGTATCTTAAACTATCTATTCAGTGAATCCCCAGCCCGGAGTCTCTGTGCCCTGCTCTTTTCTCTGCGGATTACTCAGGACCCAGCAGGTGTAGTGCTGGAAAGGAGACCATTGTTACAAAACTTTTAATAAGGCTTACACTTTATTCTAAGAGTATAAACAAGTTTCTTTGGATATGAAGTCCTCATTTCTACCATAACATTCATAAACTTTATTTTTTTTAAGTTTTTTTTGATGTGGACCATGTTTAAAAGTCTTTATTGAATTTGTTACAATATTGCTTCTATTTTATGTTTTAGTTTTTTGGCCAGGAGGCATGTGGGATCTTAGCTCCCTGACCAGGGACTGAACCCACACCCCCTGCACTGGAAGGTGAAG
Organism: Hippopotamus amphibius kiboko; assembly: GCF_030028045.1. Taxonomy (NCBI): domain Eukaryota; kingdom Metazoa; phylum Chordata; class Mammalia; order Artiodactyla; family Hippopotamidae; genus Hippopotamus; species Hippopotamus amphibius. The sequence continues at coordinate 46,431,948 of NC_080202.1, read as the reverse complement.
TCTTAATCACTGGACTACCAGGGAAGTCCCAAAATTCATAAACTTTAAACCAAGACTCAAATTGATGTTATTGCTTATCTGTTCCTCACCTTAAAAATAAACCACAAGTTTCAACATAAAAGGATCATGTATATACATATATATAACTAGTTGCTGATCTTAATTTATAATTTAATTTTAAAACCTTTTCCAGTTTAAAAATAAGTGCTGTTTTGACATAAGCTTATAAAAGAAAAAAAATTAACTAAAAAAACCTTAACTGAACCTTAACTAAACCCCTGTATATACAAAAAGGGGTTTTCTTACTCTTATATAAAAGTTTCTCATAAACCTGCATGAAAACAATTACTGACCAAATTCCTGGTCAAATCTGATCGACATCAGACTTAATGTAATCAAAACCTATCTACACTTGTTATCCTGATTTTTCTTTTGTATCAGCCAAGTCCTTCCAGTGCTGGTGCTTTAAGGTGAGGAGGCAGGCAGGTTGGCGTTCTGGCTCTAGAGAGGTGCCCCGAACGTGGAAGCTGCGCGCTGACTGCTAAACGCGCTGTCTGTAACCCAGGATCTCTGGCTGAAACCAGAAAGAGCCCCTGGCTGTCTTCCTGGATCCATTCTTCCAAACTATATTCCAGAAAAAACTGTCTTTTCCCCTCGGTCATGGCTGCCCTGAAGTTTATCCTTCATTTTAAAGAACCGAAAGTCTGGGAGGGAGTGGTAGTTAATCACTGGAAAAGCTCAATTGGAGTAAAACTCACAAATCTCGTTCTTGCGACATTACAGTGGGTAGGCGACAATGGCGCGTCCTTGAGTTATGCAATAACGCCACATCACAATATTGTAATTATAGCGTGCCCTTCAGAACGCACTACCTGGCGAGGCTCCCTGCCAGGCGGCTGGACACCACCGGGGAGGGCTGGAGATTATTCCAGTGCAGAGGTTAGCGCACATGACACACATAGCTGCCCAGCACGTCACAGCAATGCCCTATAAAGTTAAGCTATAATTACCTCTATTGTGTCCTATCAAAGTTCAAAAAAAATCTTTCTCTTGCCGATTTTTCTGAGTTCAAACTCCCTAGAAAATTGTTAAACATGCCGGCCACTCCACGATCACCCTAACAACTGGCAACTACATTCACTGTCCACACTCAGGAGGCTACTGAGAGACATGCACTTGGCGCCGCAGTGCTTCGGAAACAAGCAGACAAAGCCCCGTGGACACGAAACCACGAGCTGCTCAGAGCGCCATGTGGGCAGCACCGCCCAACCGCCCAGGCCTGCGGGAGGGGAGGCCAGGGCCAGCTTCTGGGCCTCCACAGGCAGGGCACAGAGAGGGGTGACGGCAGGTGAGGAGTCACAGAAGGGTGTTCTGAAATGGAGCAGGCTCAGGCCGCCCACCGTGGTGTCTCTGTGGCGCTGCTCCCCACCTGCTCCCCTCAGAGGGGGACACCCCTCCACGGAGGGCACCGCTGAGGGCAGGCCTCACACCAACAGCTGCTCGCAGGCAGGCGGGCAGGCGCCCCCTCCCGCACGCGAGTACAGCACCCTGACCCTGATCTGACACGCAGGGCTCCCAGCACCTCCTGCTGACCCAGTGGGAAGTGAAAGAAGGGTGAAAAACACTGGGTCCCACAAACATCCTTCTGGGACCAGGCTATCATCTGCATTTTTAACTAACATGCTAACGCTGCAGCTCTCCGAGGAAAGCCGAACCCAGGGCTGTGCTTTTTTAACCTCTCCCTATGCAGCCCCTCAGACTATACTGGCTTTCCCAGGACAAGGATGGTGAAATACTAATTGTATCACCTTTAGAAAAAACCTCACCTCTGATTGCTAATCTGAACTCACTACAAACAGTTAAATTCTGGATTATACTGTTTTGACAACAACACTCTTTTTCCACTGCCAGCCTGCACCAGGCCTGGCAGATATATTTTTTTTTTTTTTTTTAAACTCTTTATTGGAATATATTTGCTTTACACTCTTGTACCCGTCTCTGAACTACACCAAAGTGAATCAGCTGCATCTACACACATATCCCCATATCCCCTCCCTCCCGCGACTCCCCCCCACCCTCCCCATCCTGGCCCTCCAAGGCATCTCCCATGAAGTTGATCTCCTTTTGTTATACAGCAACTTCCCACTAGCTATCTATTTTACAGCTGGTAGTGTAAATATGTCTATGCTGCTCTCTCACCTCATCCCAACTTCCCCTTCGCCCCTCACCCCAGCCCCGTGTCCTCAAGTCCATTCCCTACTTGTGTATCTCCACTCTTGCCTGTCACTGGTTTCATCAGTACCATTTCTTCCGATTCCATATATATGTGTTAGCATACAGTATTTGTTTTTCTCTTTCTGGCTTACTTTGCTCTGTATGACAGACTCTAGGTCTATCCACCTCATGACATATAGTTCAATTTCATTCCTTTTTATGGCTGAGTAATAGTCTACTGTATATATGTGCCACATCTTCTTTATCCATTCATCTGCTGATGGGCATCTAGGTTATTTCCATGTCCTGGCTATTGTAAATAATGCTGCAATGAACATTATGCTACTTATTTCTTTTTGGTTCATACCCTGAGAAAACCTGGCAGATATAAACTGGCCAGAGACAAGCAAACCTTGTCTCTGCAGATGGCCCGAATGACGAGGTCCCGGGCACTCAGCTTTAACATCTCATCCTTGTAAACCTCACCTGGGTAGGAGAGAACTCACAGACTGACATCATCTTCCCAAAGGCTATCCCCCTTGGAAGCTTAAAGAAGCCTCAATCTTACCCCCACTTACTTCTCTAACATTATTGCGTTTTTATAACCCAGTGAACTAGCCCATCTCCATTAGCGTCTGAAGCAGCTGCGCTCCCTTATTTTAATTAGCGAATTGCGCAACCCTGAGAGGTCAGTTTACCCAAAGTTACTAGAACTACTGCTCCTGTGACTCCATCCAGGCTCCGCTTTCAACAATTATGCCCTGGAATACTCTCACCTCCCAGAACACAGGCACCAAGGAAATCAACCCCTGAAAACCTGTTTACTACCCCTGTAAGCTAACTGACCAAAGAACAAAACGTTCAGACCAAAACCGTGGGCATGACATCATTCGAGTGAAAAAAGTACATATTAACATAAGAGCAGTTATTTCCCAAACTACTATTTTGGGTAATGCTATGATAACTTACATACAACTTGCCTCCTATAAACCTTTTAGAAAACGTAACCAAAGTGGGCTTATTTATATTTTTGCCTAAAAGTATGAGGAATATTAAATAATACTGCTTCTAAAGCTAACACTATCATTTTCTTAAATCCAAGGGGGTTTTCAGCTGGTTTGTGTCCTGGGTGCGGCAGGTGTGTGTCTGTGTCCACTCCTAGTACCACCAAGGCTGTGGGCTCACACTCGATAAACATTTTGCAACTGTCATCATTTTGATCATGATGCTTCCAGCTAGTGATGAAATCATCACTTTTCAGATCTTTGCCATAACATATCCTATACAATCATGGGAACCTGACTTGCAGAGGTTCTCACGCCTTCAGAACCAGGGAGCATAATGGGACATGCCAGCACAGGCCGCCCTGACTTATCAGGCTGGCCCCGAGCTGGCTGGAATTGCTTCCTGACGGGAGGCAGGAAATCATGCTTTTATAGCCCAGGGCATACCTGCCCCACAAGGTAAGGACTGAACTCATAAAGAATTATTTCGCATTTTCCCTTAATCAGGGGAAATTAGGAAGATGCAAAGCTGTGACCACATGTTTAACTGTACTGGGCTTTCACACCGCTGTGCAGCTCCTGCAACTGCTCACTTTGGGAGAGGAGGAGGGCGGCGAGCTGCAAAGCCACAGAGCCAGGCACCAGGTGCCGCCGGCCTGACTTCTGTCCACCCAACACCCTGCCAATGAATACCCCCAAAGAGGGCCTGGGGACCCCCACCCTCCAATGAGAGGGCAGCCAGAAATCTCACTTCTCATCCAAAATATGTGCCTGAGCACCCCTGCACTGCATAAATTCTCCCCACAACAGAAGGCTGCAGGCCACCCAAACCAACTCTTAGTAAAGAAACACACCTTTGAGGGAACGGGATAATAAAACAGGTTAACAGAGGCAGCTTGTTGGGGGGAGAGTGGTTCTTTGTGTTTTTAAGAAATATGAAAAAATGAGTAGAGGAACCAGTTTGCTGAAAATAAGATCAGATAGCTTTTTCAGAATTTAAGATATCCACGTGAAATGAAAACCTCACTCCCTCCCCGCTTACAACCTCCTCCTGCAAGCTACCCACTACCTCATCTAGGATGTGTGAGACGGCAAGAAGACTAGTTACGTTTTATTTTGTGAAAACAAGTCTCTGAGATTTCCCATGCGTATTGCTCTATTTTTAAAAGGCTGCTTTCCAGCTCAATGTTTTAACCAACCCGACACCTAGAAGGTGAGCAATTTCACAAGACTCAGAACTGTCCATGTTTACTCATTCCTTAAAGCAAAACTGCAGTTAAAAAGTTATTTCCTTTTAACTTTATTTTTTAAAGTGTTTAAAAATATTGACAAGCTAAATCCTTCTTACATTTTTATGCAAATTAAAGTGCTGGCCTTGATTCCTCACACCCACCCCCCAGCCCTCCCCACCCACAGGCTTTCTCTAAAACACAGTCACCCCATGGGCTGGTCCTGGACACGCAGCCGCGCCCGGCCCTGCTGAGATCCTCCCAGACCTCACGTCTCTGTTCTCGAGCGTCGGGCTCTGAGGCAGAGCGAGAGCCCAGGGGTGTGCGGAGCACCCTCCGAAGGAAACCCAGGGGGTTAATCTTGGGGCAGGTTCAGGAGGACCCTGGGGAAGGCATCCGGAAGCCCCTTCGTACAGGTTAAAGGCTGGGATGGGTTCCTCCCAGGATCCAACCATCCCTAAAATTAGGCGCCAACCACTCCGGTTTCCTCTTAGCAGGAGGGCTGCTACGTTTTCCTGCCTTCGGGTAGGGCCAGGACAGGCAGGGATGAGCTAGGGCGTGAACTCACTCCAAGCTGTCCGAGAGGTGGGCAGTGGAAGGCAGCAGTGCAGGAGGATGTCTACTCACACACAGGCTCACAGCATCTTAATATCATTCAAATCAACATAAACACAGCACTTACGTTTGTATCTGGGCCAGCATAAATGCTACTTACCCAGCAAGCTGACTTTTCATCTGTGAATGGGGGGGGGGGGGGCACTTTTAAATGTTCTTCACTTTTAAATACTCCCTCGTAGAAAAGAACACTGTGAATAAATAGGGCAGGTGGACTGAATGTTACAATCCCGTTTGCCTTGTTCTCAGTGAGCACAAGTGTGAATGTCACACACACGCATGAGCCCGGACTCCTCAGGTCACATTAAAGCAGTCAGACCAGCACAGTGATGGGACTTGGTCCAGAAATTCCAGGCACACGGATGGGGGTGGGATCTCAATCGTCACTCAGCCTGCTGAGTCCGCAACCTTCCTGGCACCTCGGGCCTCAGATCACAGGCTAAAGGTTCCCAAAACTCAAAGAATTACAGGTATTCTCTGAAATGAGGCTAAACACTCCTGTAACCACACTTCCCTTGGCCCAGACTTGGGAAAACAGAGAAAATCTTCGCAGTGGCACCCAGGGTATCTAGAAGGGGCAGCTGATGCCCGTCTTGTACCTGCCCTGCAAGAGCAGTTACATCCTCTGCACCTGCAGGGGCCTTTGCTGCACCTCCTCCCTGACCCCCGGGAGCACAGGCTGACTCCTCGTCAGCCTGTTAGCCAGCGTCCTGACACTAAGGCTCTGCTCCTCCATTGCAGCTCCCAGCCCCCAAATCAGCAAGACGTCCCTGGCCACACCCGCAGCCCGTGGAGCTGGCTTCAAGTAAAAGAAAAGCAAAGGAGAAGCGGTAACTTGCTTCCTTAAAAACCACCAAAGCTGAACTGCGCAGGAGCCAGCAGGGCTCAGACGCCAAATCACAGAGGGAAAATGAGCCTTCTCAAAGAGCGAAAACCAAAAAAGCCGCATTACATTCCCAGGCCCCCGGGAAAGCCCTTCAAGTACAAGTGTTTCCAGTGCCCCTTTACTTGCAATGAAAAGTCACATCTTTTTAATCACATGAAATACGGTCTCTGTAAAAACTCCATCACTTTAGTGTCTGAGCAAGATCGCGTTCCCAAGTGCTCCAAACCGAACTCTTCGGACCCTAAGCAAACCAATCAGTCCGACCCCGTAGCAAAGCCCACCTCCTCCAAGCCAGTCCCAAGTGGGCTCTCACACCTGGACACCAAACTCCAACACGGCCTCGCCAAGGACGACATTAAGGAAAACGTGGACCTGCACGTACACGGGCCCCACAGGTGCCCTGGACAGAAGCCAGCTCTCCACAAGGAAACAGCACCCCCGAGTCCAGCTCCAGAAGCCGCCATGGGCACCCAGCCTGTTCTGGAAGGCGCTGCCCGGCCTTCAGCATTCGTTCCAGTCGGGGAGCACAGACTCAAAGGGCAGGAACTCACCGAGGCTCCTGAAGCACTGGCCCTGACCCACCCCTCCACCAAAGCTGCCTCCTTCCATACCAAGTCTGCCTTCCACGCCCCTGGCTACCCGTGGAAAGCTGGCTCACCTTTCCTCACGCCTGAGTTTCCACAGAAAATCCCATCCACAAAAGGGTTTGGTCCCACTTCCCCGTACATGCACCCCACCATCGCGGAGTACCCACCTCACTTTTACACAGAGCATGGACTGGCCACCATCTACTCACCCTACCTACTCGCGGGGAACTCACCCGAGTGTGACAGCCCCCTGCTGTCCATCTACGGGGCCCAAGACCAAAGACATTTCCTGCCTCACCCAGGGCCGATCTCTAAGCACCTGAACCCGGCTCCATCCACATACGACCATTACAGATTCTTCCAGCAGTATCACTCCAATCTGCCGATTCCTTATGGATTTTATAGACCAGAGTCTGCGTTCTCCTCCTACGGCCTCAGACTCCCACCTGTTGCTGGCATTTCACGAGATCAAAGCTCACACCTACTGGAAGAAGCTGCCCTGGTCTACCCGGCTACGAGTCCATCCAAGTTAAACTCTTCTATCTCCCACAAAAAACACACAGAGTTTGAGAAAGAGAGTCTGACTCCCGAGGCTAAAGACCCTTCCAAAGATGGGCAGAGGGACACGGAAGGGACCAAGATGAGCCCACGCGCGGGCAGCGCGGCCACAGGCTCCCCGGGAAGGCCGAGCCCCACCAACTTCACACAGACAAGCCAGCCCTACGCTGGCCTATGCAACCTCTCAGACACACTGGCCGCCGGCGCCCCAGCAAGGCTCAATGCACCAGAGCAGAGCCTCACAGCCTTCAAGCCCATCAAGAAGAACACGGAGCGCCCACATTCCCAGGCCGCAGAAAACAGAGCTGCGTCTCCAAACAGGTAAGAGAATCCATCTTCAAAACCTCTGAGGTAGTGTCTCTGGTTGTGCTTAATCAGAGGAGCTGGTACTTGCCCAAACCCACCACGGGCAGTGGCCCTCAGCAAGGTCCCTGTGACACCCTCTCTGTGTCTCTTCCAGCCTTGAAGCCGCAAGCACAGACGTTCCGGCTCAGATGGGGAGCCTGGAGGCTGCGCCCTGCAGCCCAGAGGACGGCTCCAGGGCAGCCCCGCTGAACCTCTCCACGAAGCCAGAGGCTGAGCTGGCCGTCGCACACACCCCTGCCTACGGAGAACTTGTGGAGCCGCAGGACGCGCCCCTCAACCTCTCCGTGAAGGACCCCTGCAACGCCCTGGCCTTGAGGCCCTCCGTCCGCAGCCCCCCAAGCGGAGCCGAGCCCGCGGCTGCCCCCACCTCCACTCCTGCTCCGCCGACAGGGGCGGCCAGCTCCAGGGGCGGGCCTGACCCCAGCCCCGCCGGGAGGGCCCGGGGCCCTCGCGCAGCTGACTGCGAGGAGCAGAAGCGGACTGCGGCCGTGGCCCTCTGCCAGTTGGCGGCCTACAGCCCAGGAGACGGCGAGCCTGCCGCCCAGGAGCCTGCCTGCCGGCCAGACGCACCCACCCCTGGAGCCCCAGGGAGCCCGGAGGCCCGGTGTGGCCTCAGACCCAAAGGGCAAAAGAGGACAAGCCCCAGGGACGCGGGGAAGACCCAGCAGGGAACCAAGAAGGCGAAGCCCAGCGACACAGCCCGAGTGTTCACGCTCCGGAGAAGAACACGGGTGTCTTAGAGCTGCTCCCGGGTGGCCACAGGCGGCAGCCACGAGCACATCGTGCGGTGCCGGCGAGACAGCCGCAAACCCTCATCTGGTGGGTTTTTCACCTGATATATTTTTACAACGCAGTTTTCTTCTAAAAAAAAATTTTTTTAATAAAACTGCAACTCAATTCAGTTTTGTAAATACTAAGCATGAACAATGAAAGGTGCCTCTTCTTCTGGTTGTAAAATATTTGAATGACTCACACTGTAGGAGCTGATGTAAAATGTCAAAAGAAACTCATAGGACTAAAAGGTAACTTTTAGGTGTTAGCATCTTAGAGGAAATCTCTTTAAAACACTTTTCTTATAAATATCTCAGCACCAGAACAAATGGTTTTAACTGTTTTTCTATTAAATCTACTGTGTGTTATGAAGTAAATAACAATTACTGGAAAAAAAAATACCAGGAAAAGACATTTCCAGAACTAGCATTAAAGTGCTGTGTGTAAAAAAAAAGCACTGTGATTTGCTATGACTGAATAATACACAGACAGCAAGAGGCTATTTATACAAGTAATTTATTTCCATTGAAGAGAATGCATTGCTGAGGAAGCTATTCTCAACGTGCTCTGTCTTCACCACATTACAGTGTATCTTCTGACTCACTTAGACTCATTTTCCACTTCCTGAAATGATGTATATGTTGCTGATTTTCCAATAAACTTACAGGTGAACTTTAAGGATACATAAAAAGACAAGCATAAACTCTGTGTTATGGAATACTTTGCGACGATAAATAAACTCAGTGAAAAAAAGAGCCGAGCCAGCAATTAAAACTGAGGACGAGGGTACATCTGTGAGGGCGTGTGCCCATGTCTGCTCTCCACCAGTGGTCACAGAGCCCGGGCGAGTGCAGGCACCCGAGGCATCTTAATGTGCTGCCTAGAAAAGCCATAGGGCCCCCTCACCCTTCATAAGGGCCCTTCCCCACTGTTCAGAGGGCTTCTTTCAGCAGTGCACTGCCTGGGCGGGGGTGTCCAGAAAGGGCCTGGAGCGGAGCTGACTGGGTGAACCCTCTCTCGGCAAGACGGGAGGTTTCAACTCACACTCTGACCAAAACAGAGGTGGTCCCAATAGAGCCATCCAATGAGACTTCAAAGAACAAGCACTGCTAAAGCTAAAGCCTGCCCTTCCCAGCGACGTGCACGTATAATAAGGCCTCTCACGCGTAGAGCTAAAAATTTTAAATTTTTAAATAAAAAGTTGATCTGGAACTTTGCCTTGTTCTAGATATAAGCACTACTCACTGAAAGACAGCCTGACCTAAAAACCCATCTTAACAGCTGCATTCCAATAAAATGTTATTTTCAGTTGTTTTGATCAAGTTTGTACTAATAACTAATTCTGTAAAAACTCAATCTAGAAAACAAACACTTAGTACCTTTTGGCAAAACAAAATGTAAGAGTTAAAGTCTGCATTCACAGATATCCTCTTGCTGAAGATACTTGACAGGGAGATCAGCAAACAATTCTCAAGCACAGAAACGTGTTACATTAGGAAAAAATTCTCTGGGAAAAGTGAATGGAAATACAGGTTCAAGGAGACAAAGAATAAAAATCCCTGCATTTTAGACAGAGGATGGTGGATTCCACGGTGCCATGATGCCTGGATTCCACCACATATTTTAAACAGTGATGCAGTAGCTTTGTTTTAAAATGACACTATTCAGGACGGCAAATAACTTGCTTTGAAGCAAGTTAAATTTATATAAAACCACTGATATCAACTCACAAAAGCGATGCAGAGCTTGTCATGGTTCTTTTAAGGCAAATAGGCCACTGGTCCAAGCTGCCCCTATATCATCAAGGATGGCCCGTGAGCCCCTGCCACCCGTCCGAGGTGTGCCTGCAGACAACCACACACCACCAATGCAACACGTGCACTGTCATGGCCAGAAACCGATGGCACCTGTGCAGCCTTCCCTCGCATGCCCAGGCTCTTGTTTTTTTATATACCAGTATGCTTTGATGAAGACCAGAAACAGGGTGCCCCTGCTTTCCAGCAAGTCCACACCCTGCAGGAAGCAGAGCCGTGCATCAGAAGCTGTTTCAGGCTTGAGGCTCAAAGCCTCACACCCTAGAGACAAGCTCTCACCTCGTGCCTCACACGCAAGAACATAAATCTTCCGTGTCAAGGGCCCAAGGATTCTGAGAATACTGTTTTGTAGCTCACCCAAAACTGTCCACCACCATCTTAAGTGACAAGAAGAGGAACCAGAGACGGTTAAAGGACGGTCCAGCCTCCTGGGACCGCACAGGCTGGGAGCCCCAGCGCTGCCTGCAGGTGTTCACGGGGGAGCCATGTGTGCCCGCCGCCCTGTGGACTCCACCCGCCTGCAATCCCTCCAAAAGGTCACCTGGACACACACAGCAGGAGAAACCAGGCAGGCTCTCTGTAACTATCTTTCCAAGCACGATGGGGTCTTAGATCTTTGTAACAACAACAACAAAAATCCGTCTTGCTGATTTTTCAATGACAGTACCTTTCTTCATTCACACATAACCCAACTTTAGAGCTATAAGTTTCTAACCTTTACATACAAAAAGCAATAAACCCTCAAAAAGTTAAATACAGAATTACCATGTGACCCAGAAGTTCCACTCCTAGGCGCACAACTAAAATAATGAAAACAGGGATTCAAACAGATTCATGCACCCAGTGTTCACAGCAGTGTTATTTACAACTGTGAAAAGATGGAAGTAACCCAAGTATCCACTAACAGATGAACAGACAAACATCAGGTGGTCCGCCCACACAAAGGAATATTATTCAGCCATAAAAAGCAATGAGGTTCTACCACAAGCTACAACATGAATTTAACCTTGAAATTCTAAGTGAAATAAGTCCGACACAAAGGACAAATTTTGCACAATTCCACTTATATAAGGTTCCCCAGAGCAGGCAAATTCACAGAGGCAGATAGATTCCTGGGTATCAGGGACTGAGGGGAGGGGAAGGGGGAATGAGTATTTAATGGGGACAGTTTCTGTTTGGGAACATGAAAAGTTTTGGAAATAGATGGTGATTATAATGGTTGTACAACATTATATATGTAGTTAATGCCACTGAATTGTACACTTAAAAACATAATCAATCTAACAATTTATATGTCACATGTTCTAAAATGTTTTTTAAAAATTAGTAATGTAATAAACAAAAGCCATTGAATTAGATACCTAAAATAGGTAAACTAGGACATGCCTGGTGGCACATGGTTAAGACTCTGAGCTCCCAATGCAGGGGGCTCGGGTTCAATCCTTGGTCAGGGAACTAGAGCCCACATGCATGTCGCAACTAAGAGCTCGCATGCCACAATTAAGGAGCCCATGTGTCACAACTAAGGAGCACATGTGCCACAACTAAGAAGCAGGCAAGCTGCAACCAAGGAGCCTGCTTGCCACAACTAAGACCTGGTGCAACCAAATAAATAAATAAATACTTTAAAAAAAAATAAAACAGGTAAAGTGTTAGGTGAACTGTATATCCCAATAAAGCTGAAAATAACTTCTAAAAAGGATCCTTGAATTCACGTTGAAGAAACAAAAGTACTGACAACCCCCTTTGTAACAGTCTTACCAGCAGCCCACAGACATCCACCCCTACCCCTGGTTTAATCCACCAAAATGCCCTGCTCCCAAGGGAGGGAGAAGGGTGGGTATGAAATGAAGCACGCACACAGTTTTAATCAAGGAGAAAAACATTTTGATATACAAAAACACAACTCCTACTCCACACACTAAGCCAGAGATGTCTTGTTATAGCTGTCACTTTTCTTATGGGCTGAAATGTCAACAGCTCAACACTGCATAAAGGTTAAAAATCAGGAAAGCGCATGGTCATCAGGAGAACAGGGTAGTGCCAGGAGGGGTCGCTAGCAGCAGAGAGCAGGCACCCAGACACACAGGACCGTGGGGAGGGACAGGTCAGGAGATAAGAGGGGTCAGCACTCTGCAAACAAGGGCTATGGCCACAGCCAGGACTCACCCACAGGCACAGGCTGACCCCAGGCCCCACGGCCACTCCACCAGGGAGGCAGTGCAGTAGCCACACCCTGCGGCCCCATCTGAAAAGACAGGGATGCCCTGAGGCTGACTTTGGCTTGAGGACCCCCACCCCATCAAAAGACCTTTCTTAGACAACACGGCCCACCAGGACACTGCCACCCCCATCCCAGCCCCGCAGCTCTCGAGGTCAGACTGTGGCTCTGCCAGCCTTACCAGTATTTCCCTAATAAGAAACTGCACGGTTAATCCTGTCTTGGTGCCTTCTCAGAGGACCCAGGCTAACGCTAGAATGCTATTCAGATGCTAGTTTTTGGATGATGTCACAGAATACACCAGGGGCACAAGCAACAAAAGAGAAGGCTGATAACCAGACAATCAAAACTTACAACTCCAGCGCATCAAACAACACCATCAGGAAAGTGACAAGACAACCACAGAGGAGAGAAAATACCCACAAATCATATACCTGATAAAAGACATATCCATAAAGAACTCATAACTGTAAAAAGACAAATACCTCAATTTTTTAAATTAGCAAAGGATTTGAATACACATTTCTCCAATGAACATTTCCAAATGGCCAACAAGCACATGAAAAAGACACTCAACACCATTAGTCAGTAGAGAGATGCAAATCAAAACCACAGTAAAATACCACTTTACACCCACTAGGATGGCTATTTAAAACAAACAAACAAAAAAACAAAAAACAAAAAAAAACAGAGAAAAACAAGTGTTGGGGAGGATGTGGGGAAACTGGAACCCTCATACACAGCTGGAGGAATGTAAAGTGGCATAACCATCTGGGAAAGGGGTTTGCAGTTCCTCAAAAAGTTAAGACAGATTTAGCATGTGAGCCAGCAATTCCACTCCTAGGTCTAAACCCAAGAGAACTCAAATCACGTGTCCATACAAAACTTGTATACAAAGGTTCAGCGAAGCATTATTCATAATCACCAATGGTTAAAACCTAACTGTCCATCAATGATGACGGGATAAACAAGTGTGTATCCATACAATGGAATATTAGTCTGCCATAAAAAGGAGTGAAGTACCGCTGCTACACGGTACAGTAGGGATGAATGTTAAAAACATCACACTAAGTGAAAAAGGTCAGACACAAAACACTGCTACTGGAGACTCCATTTATATGAAGTGTCCAGAAAAGGCAATGTTACAGAGCCAGAAAAAGATTAGAAGTTGTGTGGGGGTGTGGAGGAAAAATGGGGAGTGACTCTTCCTGGGTATAGGGGGTTTTTTTTGAGGGAAAATGAGATTAGATTAAAATGGTAATTGCACAACTCTGTTAATACACTATAAACCACTGAATGGAACACTTTAAATGGGTGAACTTTACGGTATATAAATTATATCTCAGTAAAGCTGCTACACAAATAAGCAGAAAGAGCCCAAAGAAACCCAGGGTCTAGAAGCTGTGCTTGGGCTTCACAATGCCAAGTGCACGCCAGCACCTGCAGCATCCCCACAGCCCAGCAGCTGGACAGCACCCTTCTCTGCGCAGACATCCTTGCCCCCGACAGAAATCGCCCCCAGCGCGCTGGCATCTGTGGTGACACACTCGAGGACAGGGCCCCCTCCAACCTTCACAGGTACCCCTCCCTTCTGTCCACAGAAGCACCGTAGGGCACTCCCAGGGACAGTCCCCACTCACCACAGACAAGCCTCATGTGGCCACAGCCCCAGGCTGCACCCCCATGCGGCCGGCCTGAGAGCTGAGACATGCAGGCCTGGAGCTCAGTGGTCTGTCCGCACCCACGGCGCTGCGCCCCGCTCAGGCCCACCGCCGAGCTTCCTCCCCATCCCCTCCCTGGCGTTAGCCTTGTTCCCAGGAACCACGACACCACTCCAGGTGATAAACAGAGCGCAGCGCACACATTCTCAACTGGCAATAGCACCCTGACGAGGGTGAAACCGGTTCTGGGGGACAAGACAATCTCAGACATCACAACAGCTCGCAGCCCTCCAAATGTGGACTTACGGGGTACACGTGCTATTAACATTTCACAGTGGGGAGAAGAGGCATCAGGAATCAGAGGCCGACATAAGAAAGAAGGCTGAGAGCACCTATCTAGAGGGCTCCCTCCTGCGACACTCACGATGGTCAGGCCGGCCACACTGCGGGGGCGGGGGGGGGGGGGGCATGCCAGGGAGGGGCCAGGTGAAGCACCCCGACGTGCACAGACGGTCTTGACCACAGACATTGAGCTTCGTACTCACCGTCCGAGAGTCGGGAAGGGAGCAATAGGCCTCGTCTGCCCAGTTCCGCCAGCGCCAGACACCCGCCGTGCCAGGCGCTGTCCGTCTCCTGGAAACTGAAAGCACAGAGAGGCTGAGACCCCAGCAAGATGCCAGCTTCTCCCCCCAGAGCCAGAGTGAAAGTCCACGCCCTGGGCCAAAAGCCTCACTAAAACCCTGAGTGAGTTTATAAAATATCAGTCAGCTAACGAGATAAAGTACTCCAAATCAACTGAAGACAACTGCCATGGTTCGGATCTGCAGAGAATGAGTATAAGTCCTGGGTCAGCCTCACGCACCCCAGGGAGGGCAGCCCACACACGTGCCCACTGCACCTTTGGGCCTGAGCAGCCAGCACTCTCAGCCACTTAAGCAGCTGAGCCGCTCAGGAAACACTGGGCTCACAGCACAGCGACTGCACCAAAGGAAGTTTAGGAAATGTTAGCCAGAAGGGCAAGGAGACCCCCTGTTACAGAGCCTCTGCGGCTTGAACAATGAATACCGAGATTAGGAAGTTAGAATGAAATGGCATGTAGAGAACTTTTTTTGTACTATTTGAAACAGACTTTCAATAAATATTTGAAATGCCAATTAGTCAACTCATAAGCAAAATTTCACATTTAATAAAACTTTCCTGAAGTGGTTTGAAAGCTCTCATGCTTAGAGGTGCAACTCTGGCATTATAATGAGTGAGAATAACTGTTTCTTAGATCGATGAGGGTTGTTCTGAGAGTTTCCACGCTTGACTGCCAAAATACACATAGAAATACACTTCACCAAAAAACCAGAGAAATTATAGGCCTCTCTCCTATTCTGAATAAATTAATCTGATGGCAAAGAAATGATTAGGAAAACCAAATAAACTGCATTACTAGCTGGCAACAAGCACAAGAATACTCAGGAGAGACGTTAGGCTTACCTATTCACTCAAGACACATTTAGTGGTGCCTCCCACATGCCAGGCCCTGCTCTGGGCCCTGTGGAGACAGGCTGACCAAAACAGCCACAGAGGCTGCCCTGGACCTCGCCAGCAACCGGTAATTCAATTCCAATTATAACTTCCTAAAGTTCCAAATGTTTTATTAAATGTCTGTCCCAAAGACTGTATAACTGTTTCACAATTTAATATTGCACTTTGTGGACTTCAGGATTTTAATTAGAGAGAAGTGCTGTATGCTTCCCATAAAGATTTAATAACATCCAGAAGAACCTGATAAAAGGTCGGCTGTACAATGACTCAATTATCACTAAAACGATTGCCAGTCAGGCCACCATTTCTCAACTAAACATGAGTGCACTGTCACTTGTTAACAGCTATGGATGGTGCAGGACTTTGCATAGGGCTATAAAATGTGTGTGGCCCAAGGGGGGGGCCACAGAGGACCACAGCGTCCTGCCTGCACTGCTGCCCCTGCTCTGCCCACTCCAGGTGGACACGGACCCTCTCCAAGACCCAGCCTGCACAGCGAGAGTGGACACAGATGCTCAGCCCAGTGCCTGAGGGTGAGCTTCTATCCCAGAGCCAAGCTCCAGGCAACCATGGGAGGGCCGGGGGTCTCAGAGGAGTGGAGCTGACAGCAAACAGGAGGGCCAAGACAGCAGGGTCAGGAGAGAGAGAGGGCGAGACCGGCTCAGGGCCACTGGCCTCACACCGGCAAGGGCACCCAACGAGGACCACCTGGAAGAGGAGAGTGGGGCAGCATGGAGGGCATGGGGTGAGCGGACAAGACATTCTTATCCTTCCACCCACCTCACACCCACTTGTCCCTAGAAGGACATGAAGAAAGGGGGACAGTGCATGTAGGGTGCGGAGCAGAAGGGGACACCCCATCACCATCATCTCTTTCTGAACTTTTAACTGCAAACAGCACTAGAATTCAAGGAGAAGCCTGGGAAGGAGCCACGCAGAGCACTTCCTGCTGAGACAGGGCTGCTCCTGTGGCCAAAGCAGCACTGCCACGGCAACCCAGGACCCAGGCCGCAGGGCTGCAGCCCATCTGCTGACCGGAGAGCCCCGAGGGCTTAGTTCAGATGGCAGACACAGAGGACCCAGCAAGGCCTCCCGGGGCAGCCTGCTTCCACCCACCCTGGACTGGTGGGTCTGGGTACTGTCACCAGGATCCTGTCCTGAGGCCATTGAGAGGCTAAAGCATGGTTTTCTAAGGGGGGAGGGAGGGCAGGGGGTTGCGCTGCAGGTACTGAAGGACACCTGCACATTCTGCGGTGAGACCTGGGAGGGGAGCAGCGGGCCAGAGGGGCGCCTGTGAGGCTCACTGGGAGGCCCCAGCCACGTAACCTGGCCCCGGAAACAGGGCAGGGAGTGAGGTAACAGTCCTGGGAGTAAGGTTTTCTTACATTTAATGGAATTAATGTCCTGTTTCTGAACCACTGCAGGAATGACTGGTGGCTCACCACACATGCCAGGAGGACACAAAAGGAGGGAGGAGACCAGAGCGACCTCTGTGTCAGGTCGTCAGCCGGCCCGGCCGCCCTGCCCACCTCCACCCCAGCGAGTCCCTGCTTCTCCCCATTTGTGCTGACTCCCTTCTACGACCTGTTCCGCAACTGGGTATTTCACATCCACTGTGTGCAGGTCCCGTCCAGGGAAAGACTGCCTCCCCGAGGGCACACTCAGACGCCTTCCCTCAACGTTGCGTTGGGTTGCTGGCCTTGGGAACCCAGAGCAGTAAGACCATTTCGACCCTCCACACCCCAGACACAAAAATCAGAGGAATTCATTAAAACAACAAAATAAAGGCAAAGCAGCATCTGGAGATAAAACTAATTAGGACAAGTGAAACCAGACTAAGATTGCAAGCCAAGAGAAAGGACCATACATCTGACTAGAGAAGCATGTTTTGGGAGAAAAGATGCTAGGGTTCAGGGGAGACACATTGGAGTGAAAGGCTCACAGCCCTTGAGGCAGACACACAGCAGCTAGAGAAGTAAGGGGTTTGAGAGCTGGGTGGGAGGGGACCCAGGAGCACACGGGAGGGGGAGACTGCAGGAGGAGCAGTAGGAGGAAGGGCTGGACCAAGACGGCTTCAAAAGCTCAGCGCTGTGCGGAAACACGCCAAGGAAGGAGAGAGGAAAGCGAAGCATCTGAGACAGATGGCCACCCCAGGGGAAGGGGCCAGGAGGAAAGGCTGGAGGCCCTGGCTCCTCCATCCTCCCAAACCGCCCCACCCCCGTGACTGCCCTTAACCCGCACCTCTTCCCCCGGGACCAGCAGGGTACCCACATCATCTCACGCCCATCAGCAAGCCCCCAGAAAAGAACTCCATGAAGACACCCTAAAACAGGCCAGCAGAGTCATCACACAGACCCACAGTTCCAGAGAGTCCAGCAAAGGAGCACGTCTTCTGCCACAAGAAGACGCAGCAGCCACACATGCACCATTACTCAGATACAGTCGTGTGGCATTGTCTCCACACTCCTAAACCTTACTGAGCAGGCCTGGGGCCCAGGGCAGGAGGAGCCCGCGCCCCTGGGACCCCGTGGGCTGGCTTGGTGACAGAGGCCTGAGCTCCCAGGAGTGCCACCAGCACAGCTTTCATGCACACGGGGGCACCAAGAAGGGAAGCAACCAGCTGACAAGGGTGGGACCACAACTGGGGGCCAAACACAACACTCATTCTCGAAACACCTGCTTCTGAAACCAGGGGGCGAGCAGAGCAAGAGTTCTGGTGAGCAGCTGCACTAACGGGGCCTCCCCCAGCCCATCTGCGCTGCTGGGGGCTCTGCCCTTTGCCCCTGCCCTGCAGGCTCCAGGCTCAGACCCTCACACCCACCACCTGCACCTCCCGGCCCACACCTGCACCTTGGGCAGGCTGAGGGCGCCCAGGAGTCCCTGAGAGGCAAGGACAGATGCAGCACAACCACTGGCATATGTGGCTATTAGATTTCAATCTGATGAAATTAAATGAAATTTAGAATTCAGACCTCAGTCACACTAGCCTCTTTTAAGATCTCAACAGCCCAAGATCTAGAACAGGCCATCATCACAGAAAGTTCTCTCGAACGGGGCAGCCCTGGTTTCACTGCAATGAAAACAGGTTTCCTTGAAGGATACGTTTCTATGTGTGGACATGCACAAAACTGACTTCTTTTTCCTTAAGATTTTTAAATGTAATGGAGTCTAAGCTGACAAAATAAATATAACAGAAATAACTAGAGTTCTCAAATTTAACTTCAAAAGGAAAAGAAATGGCTTCAGAGTATCTGATAACTAGATCAACAGAAAGAAAATGTAGGAGGAGGTAAGGAAAGAAAAGCCACTACCCCTGTGATCTCCCCACATACCTGAAGCAGTCCAGCACCGACCCGGCCACGTCATCGGCCAGCTCTTTGGGAAGTCTTCCGGCCATCCTCCCGATTCTGAAAAGGAGGAGCAACGTCAGAATGTGTTAGCATCACACCCCGTCCAGGGCACACACTACACTAGGAACTTCCCGAGTGGCTGTCCAAAGGGTGGATGGCGAAGAGGCTGATTCTACTACACGAAGGCCACCTGCCACCTCGGGGAGCCCATCGCACTCACATACAGAAACAGGACAGGCACCTGGGGGACCAAGGCAAAGGCGGCCCACAGGGCACGCGCACGTCTCGGACGGTCAACGGCTCCCAGCTAAGGCCACCAAGGGCCGCCTGGCGGGCTGCCCCACTCCCATGCTGCGTGTCGAGCGGCTGGCTCCCGTCACGCCACTTGCCCAGGCTGAGTTCCGGCCAGTGGTGCCTCAGGAAGGCCCGCCCTCCCAGCCCATCTCACTCCAGGCAGATGACACTCTGGGCTCCACAGCTGCCCAAAAGCCCGTGTGAGCCTCCTCACCTCGGCGCCTGCTATATAAGTGTATCGGCACAAACCCCAGAACCTCTGGGGGACGGCCCACCAGCGCCTTCACCCATTTTACTTTTCTCTACAACGTCTCCTTTGTACCCTGTCCCCCAAGCCCCCTGGCCCCTCTGGGTGGGCCCAGGCGCCTCTGCTGGCTGTTCCCTCAGGCACAGCAGAGGGTGGACGCCAGCCCCTACCAGGGGCTCTGGAATAAAGTGAGGCCACGCAGCACCCACTCCTTACACGGGGGGCACAGCCCTGGCCATGGGGGCAGGAGGGGGGGTTGTGGCAATGGGGATGTGAAGGAGCAAGGAACGGAGCACCTGGAGGTGAAAAAGGCAAATGTGGGTCATTCGAGCCAGAAAGGTGAGAAAATGAAGGAGCCACTGACCAACCTCAGTGATTTTCTTAAAAATTAGAACATAAAGCAATAAATGTAAATTAGGAAAAAATTCTACCTTTGAAAACTCTCGGAGCTGTTGCAGCTCTCAAATTCCACAGGAAGTACTGAATGACTAAGAAAACTCAGCAGACCCGCAGGCGTCTGGGGCATAAGCTTACAGCCCCCAGCCCAGCACCCTGACCAAACGTAGGTACCTACCCTTTGGCCGCAGACCACCGCACAATCGTGTCCTTGTCCTTCAGCCCAACCAGCAGCTGCTCTGGAAGAACACAGGAAGGTGACCTGTGAGCCCACAGAACCACCCAGAGTTCTAGAGGAGCTCTCAGTTCCCAGCTTTAAGGTAACCCACCCTGCACATCACTCAAAACAGTACCAAGAAGGCAGTTACATGAAGAATCTTAATTCTAATCACAAGAAAAGGACACTTCCTTCTGTGTGTTTTTAAATCATCATTTAAGGCCAATTTCTGCCATAGCTCCTAAGAAGTTGATCCGCCCATCCTAACAGTCACTGGACAGAGAGCACCAGCGAGGAAGGCCAGAGGTCGATGCGGGAGGCTTCCCAGAGGAAACAGCACCTGCCAGAGGCTGAGGAGAGCAGCTCTCCTGGGGACAGTCTCGGAAACGGTCAACCTCTTGGAAAGGCCGCACAGAGCCCTCCCCAGCAGTACCGGCCTTGTGAGCCGACCACTGGAAGTCCTGGTGGAGGGCACAGGCAGCACGGGAAGCCTGATCTGGAGGCAGGACTGAGCCTGTGAAGGTGCACAGGTGCACCACGACCAGAGCAGTCTAGGGCCACAAAGCGGGGTGGGGGAGACAGCAGGTGAAGAAGCCCCAGCCTCACTTCCCACCCTGCCAAGACCAGAAGTGGGGCCGGGTCCCCTGCAGGCCAAGACGAGGCGGCCCCCGCTCACCTATCACGCTCTCCACCTCCTCAGGGACGTCATCCTCTCCATCGCTGTCAGGGGTCTCAGCCTGCATCCTGGGCTCTCTGGGACTCTGGACACAGAGCTGCAGGCTCGCAGCCAAGGAGCGGCAGCCACGCTGATACCTGCAAGCAGCAAACACACCTCAGACCCGCTGGGACAACTTGGAACTAAAAGATCCTGATGACTGAAATCAACAACTTAGTGTCACCGTGAAGATTCCACATACTTTACAGGGACAGGATGGACAGGAAGGAAAACTGAGCATTAACTGTCACCAGCGTGGATTGTCATGGAGAGATAACCACCTCATCTTAGCCACAGAACACAGATTCACCTTCTAGATAACTCAAACCCTCATGTGTTGGAAAGCTTCCTTAGCAGAAAGGCAGGTGATAAAGCATGACAGCGAGAACGCACCTGACAGAAATGGCAGGGAGGGCATGTCTGAACCCACTGGCCTTGGCCTTATTTCCACAGGCTCTGCCTCCAGGCCCCACTTGAGCACTTTCCCACCCCCTGCCTCCAGGCCAGATGCCACCTTCCATACCCCGGGGGGGGCCACAGCTAGTCCACATCAGCTCCCACAGATCCTGCCTCCTGAATGGCTCTCACCACTTCCTGCCACCCACACCCCCCCTTCCCCACGGCTGAGGCCACCAGCATCATCTCCCGTAGTGCCGTGAAGGGGCCAGCAACACAGAACAGCTCAGCTGCCTGGCTGCACAGCCCCTGAACCTCTTCTTGCCTCAGTTTCCCTGTCTGTAAAACAAGCCCCCACCCAGAGGGCTGCAATGAGCTCGGACAGGAGGATTGCTGTGCTGAGCAAGGCCCACAAATGCCGCCTCCCCTCCTGGAAGCTAGGCAGGCCCATCTCAGGACAGGGCCTGGGGCATAAAAGGTGACAGGTCGAGTTACACTATGATGACTGGGGGCCGCGGCCTCAGGCCAAGTCCAATGCACAGATAACTGGGGCCTTGGAGATACAGCCAGCTCAGACACTGACAGCTGAGGCCCTGAGGCCTCAGATTCCGTGAAACAAGGATGGTGCGGGCAGTTCCCAAGATGGAGGTTCAGTCAACTGTCAATGGCCAGTGACTTAACCCTGACTGTGTAATGAGGCCTCCAATAAGACCCAAAAGGAGGGACCTCCCTGGCGGTCCAGTGGTTAAGACTCTGCGCTTCCACTGCAGGTGGTGCGGGTTCCATCCCTGGTCCAGGAACTAAGATCCTGCACGCTGCACAGCATGGCCAAACAAAACAAGACAAAAGCTAAAAGGAGTGGGTTAGGAGAGCTTCCAGGTTGGTAAACACAGGGAGGAGCAGGGAGGGTAGTGCACTCAGGGGGCATGGAAGCCCTGTGCCCTCTCCCTAGTCCTTGCCCTCTGCATCTCTTCCACCTGGCCATTCCTGAGTTGTAAACTTTTAAAATAAACCAGTAATCTCATAAATAAAATATTTCTCTGAGTTCTATGAGCCAGTCTAGTAAATTATCAAACCCAGCAAGGGGGTCATAGGAACCTCCAACCTGCAGCTGGACTGTGAGAAGCACAGCTGACAACTTGGACTTGTAATTGGGGTGGGGGAGGGGGTTTGAGGCAGGGGGAGACAGTCTTGTGGGCTGAGCCCTTAATCTGTGGGATCTGGTGCTGTTTCCACATAGACAGAGTCAGAACTGAGTCACACAGTAGGACACCCAGCTGGTGTCCGACAACAGCCTGGTCAGGAAAAAACACACACTGGAGCTGTTGTCAGAATCAGAGCAACAGGTAGCTGAACCAGGGAGGATGTCACCAAGCACCACAGGATTGTTGTCAAGATCACAAAGCACCCAGCAAGCAGCAGGCATGTGGCAATGACTGTTGACACTGTTGTTGTTCTCTGATGAGGACACACATTCACTACCTCACAGGAAAAGTCCTCGATAATGTCCAGCAACCAGAGACCAGATAGGCTGCCACTGGACTTTCCCTCCTGCCTTAAACAACCACAAATCTGGACAAAGTGTATATACGAACCGCTGGCAGGCACAAGATGACAACCAAAGCAGGGCTACAATCCCTTAGGGCAAGGAAGCCCCCAGGTGTGCCCACCTTCCCCTCTGCTTCCTCCCAAAGGCACTTTCTAAACCAAAGCACAGGAAAGTACAGCCCAAGCAGAGCCGCTGTCCTGCTGGACAGAAAAAACAATCACGACTAGTGAGATGGCTACTAAGTGGGGATAGATGCTGGAGGAAGGGGAGCCGAGAAGGCACCCCAAGTTCTGCAGAAAAGCTTCCCTGGATCCTCGGGCAACTGTGAGGCATATGAGACCCAGCTGTGCCATCAGAGAGCAGCTGGGAGGCCAAGAGCCAGAGTCCAGAGGTCACGTAAGGCTGGGCAATCACTGAAGTGTGGGTCCAGCAGGAAGGACTGAAAGGCCACGCGTGAGGAGTGAGCAGCTGCTGCAGGAGCAAGGGCCACACCCCAGTGTGGGGAACGGACAAGGCCTGCGCCCCCAACAAGACAGCCGGAGGGGCAGTGTGGCTGGTCACCCGCCTGCTGGACAGGCTCACTCCTCCTAAGAGGAAGATGACCGAAAAAGGAGTGAATCTAAAAAATAACATGAAAATGTTGTCAGAGGGGATAAAATGAAAAAAAGATGGAAGAGACAGAAAACAAAGAGCAAGACAGCAGACTGAACCCACCACGTTAATGATCACACTCGGTGTACAGAGAGATACAGACTGAACAAGGTAATTGTGATGGCAAATTACTTTCCTTCCCACGTAAATGCTTGGAGCACTCGTGATAGTTAATTTTAATATGTCAAGTTGACCAGGTCACAGTGCCAAGATATTTGCTCAAACATTACTCTGGGTGTGTCTGTGAGGGTGACTGCAGGTGATATTAACATTTAAGATGTGGGCTGAGCAAAGCAGGTTGCTCTCCCCAGTGTGGTGGGCCTTGCCCAACCCACTGAAGGCCTGAGGCTCACAGACAGGCTCACTCTTCCCCAGTGAGAGGGATTCTTCCTGCCTTCAGCTCCTCCTGGGTTTCCGAGCCTGCCAGATCTTGGGATGTGCAGCTCCACAAACACGAAACAATTCGTTATGATAAGCCTCTTTACACACGTCCACACACACACCCCATCAGTTCTGTTTCTCGGGGGAACCCTAACACAGTACAGAATGTCAATTTTCCACAGCGCCTGGAAAGTAACCACTAACATTTAATCTCATACACAACTTACAGAACAAGCTGTAGGCAGAACACCCAAAAGGTATTTCAGTAAAACCTCACTAAAACATAACACACTTCTCTGGAATTTCCTATAATTGAGGACAAACTTAATCAAATAATTCCTCCCTAACCACACATATTAATACTTGAAATAAAACTGAAGACTGCTGGGCTTCCTAGATGGTGCAGTGGTTAAGAATCCGCCTGCCAATGCACGGGACCCGGGTTCAATCCCTGCTCCAGGAAGATCCCACATGCCACGGAGTAACTAACCCTTGCCGCCACAACTATTGAGCCTGTGTTTTAGAGCCCGTGAGCCACAACTACTGAGCCCATGTGCTGCAACTACTGAAGCCCACGCGCCTGGAGCCCATGCTCCACAAGAGAAGCCATGGCAATGAGGAGGCCGCGCACCACAACGAAGAGTAGCCCCCACTCACCGCAACTAAAGAAAGCCCACGCACAGCAACAAATTAAATAAATTAATTAATTAATTAAAAAAAAAAACAAAAACTGAAGACTGCTTACAATGCAGTACCCCCAGCGCAGTACAATAGGCTGTTTCTGTGGGAGCCACTACTTCAGAATAACCCTAAAGACATCGTTTCCATGCACAGGAAAAGACCGTTCTCCTTTCTGAGTACACCTCGAGGAAGACGCCCATGACCCAGAGTGAGTTGACCAGAACAGAGCTCTCTGCACGGTGCGGCCTGCCAGTGAGGCTGCCCTGCACCTGAGTGACAGGCACTTTCACAGAGTGTGAAACAAACTTTCCTCGTCGTCAGTTCCACTCCAAAATTCTATCTGGAAGATGTGGGGTCAGAAAATAACCAAAAGAAAAGCTGTTCCTTTCAAAATCAGAAACACTCTTGAGACTAGAAAAAAAAATGAAAGCAAGAGGGCAAGTCAATCAGCCCACTGTGTCTGGCCACCTAAAACACCTGGCCCCACGCCCGCCTCCCAACACGCCCCGGCCGCGCGGTCACCATTCAGTCCACCAACCTCCACTTGGCCACCCGGGGCTTCAGGAAGGTCAGGCCCAGCCGCTGCACAAGCTTCACCCCAAGCTTCCGGAGCAGGGTCTGGTTGCTGTCGGGGAGCCTGCAGCCATCCAGGCACTGGAGAACGGTGGCAGCTGAGAACACAGCACGTCCCGCTGAGTTTGGTGGGAATGGTTTGTGTGATCTCCCAAACCCACCAACCCCACCTGACATGCACGACACCAAAACCAGATGCTTCCACAGCCCTCACCCCCACCCCAGTCAATGTAAAGGCCTACATCTACGCCGGACCCCCTGAGCTCTGCTTCACAAAGACCCCTTCACCTCAGGTCATTTACTAAGCGCAGCTGGAGTCGAACCTGCCCAACCTTCACACTGTGAACCACGGATCTGGAGGTGGAACACAGAGGAGCCCAGGGAGGGAAGAGAGTCCTGAGCAAAGAGAGCGGGCGTTGAGTGGCGGGTGGAGCACATGCTATGGCCACGAGGACCATGCAGACAGACCTGAGTGTGAGCCTGCAAGAACGGGGAGGGGTCTCTACAAGCAGGGAAACGGTGTGATCGGGCCCCCCTGCTGCCAAGGCTGCTCAGGGCAATGAGGAGAGCATGGCGGAAGCGGAGGCCAGGAGAGCACACAGGACCATGTTTCGTGTGAGACAAGGGGGGGTGGGGCATTCTTCAACACAAGTTTCAATGGCATCTGGGTAACTTCCCAAAAGTCCCAAACGGGTCGCAGTGACCAGCATAGGTATAACTGATGGTAACTCAAGACAGAAGACCTGGGGTCTGTGTGTGCAAGTCCATCGAGGACAACACGTGACGATGCTGAGTGGCAACTGCTGATGTTCTCAGGTGTGAAAATGACATCAAGCTTATGTCTCTAAAAAGAGTCAACAGATGCCCGTGGAATGACAGGGTGTCTGGGTGGGGGGTGAGGCGGAGCATGGATGTAACAGGAGTGCCCATGAATTAAAAACCTGAAGCTTGTGATAGAAATATAAGAGATCACTACATCAGTCTCTCTTCCTATATGTGCATGAAATGCCCCATGATGAAAACTTCAGGGAACAGACGCTACTTCCCAAATCTCACTCATACATCCTCTAAAACAGAGACAAGAAACTTCTCGTGTTCCAGGTAGTAAGCCTTCCTGCAGTGAGAATCACTATACTGATTTTCATAAGTTGAGGTTCAATTTAAATTAAGAGAATGAGGCAAAAAGGACAAACAATGTAGCCATGCCAGGAAGAATGCAGCTGGGCCCCCAGGAGGCGAGCCAGAGGCCTCAGGGCTGCATCTACAACCCAAGGCACCCAGGATCAAGGCCAGGCAGTCAGGGCATCAGGAATCCAGACCTCCTCCCTACAAGGCCTGAGGCCTAACGGTCAGATTATTAACACAAACACAAACACACACACACACACACAAAGAAGACCAAAAAAAACCCAAACTATGATAGTATTCAAATATAGCAAGTCACAGATTTTTGTGCCTATGAATAAACTGTTAAGGAGACATATTTGATCATAATTTGGGCAAACTCATGTCACAAACACACCCTCACTTACAAATAAACCTTACCGTAGGGTAAACAGTCGTCACGTTTTCCATGCTTAAATATTTGTGCCTAAAAAAAAAAAAAAAAAAAAAAACTATTACAATGTTGCAAATACATTTACAAATTTAAAAGATAAATTATCAAAACAATTCATTGCATCTTCCAGAATTTTTTTCTAAACATACACCATGAAATAACAAGAGAACAGTTTCTGTACATGACAAAGAAAGGAATTACGAGACTGGAAAGGAAATTTTCCAAAGGGGCAAGTAAACCAGGGATGCAGCGGTGAGGTCGGGCTCACTGACACACACCTGCACCGAAGTTAAGGGCACAGGCCTGTAAGGAGAGTAAAGAATTGCACCAGGTTTCCACCACGGGCATGTAACTGAAGGTACCAAAGGATAAGACTTACAGATCGAATTATCCCACACAAAGGTAAGGCACCCACGTACCCATCCTCATTCTGAGTTGACAAAGGAGAAGGGGCCCCTCCTGCTTCTCGCACCCGTGGGGCCGGCAGACTGTCAAAACCTCAAAAGCCCAGAGTCCTCAACCTGAAATTTTACCCTCTGCTTTCAAGCCTGCAAGAGTTGGGGTAATTCACACAGAGATCCAAGCACTTAAACAAAGAACCCTAAAGCTGAGAACCCCTAAGAAAACTGCTATGGAACTTCTTCTCCTTCAAGAATAGTACTTAACTGGCAAGGTGAGACCACTTCTGTCTTAGGTTGCCTGAAGGCACATGGGCCCGCTGCGCTGGACCACATCCTCCAACATCAGGTCCTGCTGGTGAAGGAGCTGCTCAGCCAAGGTGAAGAGGGTGAACACCATACCAGATGCTTAGTGGTGTTTCACATGGAGACCAACCACCTGGGGGCCCTGGACGCTCTGAGGTAGGCGCACAGGAGAACAGGCCACAGGGCTCAGACCCACAGGCCCAGGACATTCCAACAAAGCACTGTGGAACCACCCAGCCAGTGGCCCACGGCTCCACCGCCTCTCCCAGCACACGTGACAATGGCCTCGGCCTCACCAGCCTGCTCCGCACCTCTGCTGTGAAACCTCTCGGCAGAAGTCATGCTCTCCTTCACACTTTCTGCCCTTCCTCTTCCCCCAACAACTCAACCCCAAAACCATGAGCGAGCCATCAGGTTAGGAAGTTCAGGGCACTTCGTCCCCCCACCTTTCTGTGACCCACGCTACTAATGGAGAAGGACCCTCGGACGTGCACGAGCCACTTCTGAAACATCCCCATTTCATGACTCGTAAACCACTCCCAAAACAGTCGAAATCTTTGTCTTTACAATCTGGGTTTATGACGAGGGGAAAAGTCACCTGGATATCCTAGCTTCTTCCTGGTAAACTTTTAAAGGAGTCAGGGAGGTGGCTCGGTGGAAAGGAAGGAGGAAATCATCGTGCAGCCGGATGAGTCTGAGCAGGACGTGCGACCCCCAGGGTGAGCCATCCACAGCCCTGGGTACAGTGCCCGCCACCCTCCTCCTGCAGCAGAGGCCACGAGAGTGACTCCATCCATGCTGGCCATCAACCCGACTGCCACAACAGGCCCAGTGGACCTAGCTCTGAAGGACAGACACCCACGCTGGTTGCCCTAGAGCTGACCTGGAACCAGGGGTAAGGAAAGGGTAGGCCACACCATGCAGCCCACTGCTGCCCCTTACCTGCCACGCATCCTTCCAGCTCCACCGCAGCCTCCCCCGGGAGCCAGGCCAGGCTTTCACACAAGACTCAGACAGTGCAGACCCCAACAATAAAGCTTACAGGGCACACCACTGTGGTTAGACATCTCTAACTTTAAAAAAACTAAATGTCAGCATTCACAAAAATAACCTGGCCGCAACAGTCTCAGCTCCGAACTGCCTGACGTACAAACCAGGATAGAGAACCGGGCCAAGGATAGGGCTTCACCAAGGGTCCTGTTCCTCCTCCAAGCAGAAGGCCCAGCCAGCAGGACTGAGGGGTGGCCTCAGGGCTGACCTAGCCCAGGTCACGGCACCAGCGTGCCCTGCAGACACACACCATCTCCCTGCTGTTCTCAGGGCACAGGTCGTCCACACGGCCAGTGCCAATGCACACAAAGACAGCCGATGCCACAAGGAAACAGCTGACAACACGACAAGCATACAAATTATAAAAACCACTCAGGTCTCAATCAACTTTCAAAGTTACAGTAATTATATGCTTAAAAACACAAATAAGTATCTTGGTATAAAAATAATTGCTAACATAAATTTTGCCAAATTTTCTGAAACTGTGAAGCACACACTGTAGTACGCCAACGGCTCTACGACAGTGAAGTAGAAAATACCACCAGGAAGACTTACCGTCTCAGCTGCTAAAGCACCAGAATCACTCTGAACCCTGCCTACCCCAAGCTCTGCACTGAGTCCAGACCGCAAGAGGGGAGGCCCCATTGCACACAGCTGCACAGTGGGCAGACACAGCCAGATTAACAGACACGAATGCACGGTTAAGCATCACTGAACTCAAAATACCCACTCTGTGTTCTCTTCTAGTGGATACTACAATCAGAATTACCATCACGTGGGAAACAACAAAACTTTCTTTTATTTTAAAAGAAGTCCTCAAAATGGTATGCTAATTATGTAGAATACACACTGAAGTATTTAGAGGCAGCGGAGTGATTTAATTTAAAACAGTTCAACAACATAAGTGTGTGGTTGTATGTTTTATTTTAATATACACACACGTGTGCACATACACACAATGTGTATACATAAGAATAAAGTCAGGAGTACAAGGACTTCACTAAAGAGCCTACAGAAACTAAAAGGATAACAAAGGAATTTTATAAACAACTTTATGACAACAAATTAGACAACTCAAAGGAAATGGACAATTCCAAGACCGATTCTAAATTAGCAAAAATGACTTAAAACATGGAAAATCTGAATAGACCTGGATCATGCAAAGAAATTTAAATCAGTACATTAGAATCCTTCCACAAAGAATACCCCAGGCCCATGAGGCTTCACTAACGAATTCTAGCAAACATTTAAGGAAAAAAATACAACCTACGTAAAGTTCAAGAAAACAGAGGAGGAACACGTCCCGTTCTTCGCCTGATACAAAAGCCACAGACGTCACGAGAAAACCACAGATCAACATCCCTTGTAAACAAATATATAAAAATCCTTAACAAAATACTAGCAAAATGAATCCAGGAACATATTAAATGGATTTTACTCCATGACCAAATGGGATTTATTCCCCATTTGCAAGGAACATCCAAAAATCAATTAACGTAACACATCACATTAACAGAATAGCGAACAAAAACATACAATGAGCTCAGTAAAAGCAAAAAAAAGCACCTGACGAAATCCATCACCCATTCATGATAAAAAGCTCCCCATCAACTACAAACAGAAGGGAACTTCCCAGTATGATAAAGAGCAGCTATGAAAACCCACAGCTGGCATCCTACTTAATGGTAAAAGGCTGAATGCTTTCCCCTAAATAAACAGCAAGAAATCTCAACAAATTTTGAACGGAGGGGTGAGAAGATGCTCCACACTAGAAATGGGGCTACAGGAGGAGGATTCAGCTTGCTCTAGATGACCCAGAAGGGCTCCAGAGTCAGCAAAAACAGAGTGGAATCTTCCAGAAGGGTGGAAGGAGGTCTAAACAATAAACAAAATTAGAAGCAGACTATATTAAGGGCTACTGAAGAAAAGTAAAAGATAAGCAAACTACAAGAAAATCAAAACTGTACAAGTTACGGTCCATAGATGAAAGAAAGACAAGTAAGAGGATTCTGATCAACGGGAATGTTAGAAAGGAGACTCCATCTGACATTAATGCCAGGCACCACACTCCTTCATAAGGACCCTGGGACTACAGAGCAGAAAACAAACCCCTGCAGTGAATGCTACTGACTGTAAAAGATACACACCAATAATTCTAAAGCCCAAGCATCAGACTTAAAGAAGGATACAGAACAGAAAGGAAATGCTGCCAACTAGGATCATGTACTAGTGCAGGCACACGGGCACTGGTTGAGAGGGGGCAGCGGGCAAGGCAGGGAGCAGGGGGGAAAGCACCCATGATGTCCTATCACAAAGGGGTGGGACCCGGAGACCCTGCAGACAGAGGATGGCAGAGGAAACAGGTCCAGAGCACCTGAAAACAGTGACCTCGTTCACAAAGCTGGGAGACAGTGGGACGGGTGTCAGCAAGCCAGCAGATGGGCTGGGGCACATCGTGCAAAGCGGGGCAGCAGTCCCCCTCAGCACGAAACGGGCTGTCTCTGGGAGAAGGGGCTGTGCGGACAAGGGCGGACGTGTTTTCATCACAAAGCCTCTGAACTGCTTAGTCTCTTCACCAAGTGTAGAATAAGAACGGTTTTTCAAAGAAGAGGGAGCTCCTCATACTCCACCCACTGAATGTGCTGAGGTTCTCCACATATGTCACACAGAGAAGCATCCAGACCCCTGATCACTAAGTGATGGGGCAGGAAGGCACCCTCTCTGAATCTCAGTTTCCTCAGGAAACGACACGCTGCGGTGAAGGTAGCAGTTCCCTGAGCCATGCAGAGAATAAGATGCAAATGAACATAAAACACATTCACCAATGAGATCAGAACTGTCTTCTACCTGGTAAATATAGACATGTTCCTTTTGTTTATCCGAAAACTATTTTCTTTTAAGAACTCTTCCCTGAGTTTCATTTACAAAATTTAAAGTTAATTTACTCCATGTAAATTCAGATGTGTCCAATTTAGTATCCTTCAGATGTAAACCATCCATTTTCAGAACAAACAGTCCTAAGCAGAAACACTGGGGTCCTTCCATGCGGGGACCTGCAGTCTGGGAAGAAGCCAAAGGCATCAAAATTCCCACTTACAGTCTGCAGACAAGTGGTGGGATGCGGTCCACACAACGTGCGATAAGATGCCTAATCGTGCCGGGGAGAAGGGTGAGGAAGAAAGGGTCAAAAACAAACCTCACGGAGAAGCTTCCCTTCAGCAGCTCTCGCCACAGGGACAAGGTTTGCTGAGGGACACCCCACGCAGGCGGGTCGTGGACACGCTATTCTACTGGAGTATCAGGTCAGACGGGCACCTTGGCCAGTTCACCCCCTCTCAGTCCTGGCAGCTTTGCTACGA
This sequence comes from Hippopotamus amphibius kiboko, assembly GCF_030028045.1. NCBI lineage: Eukaryota > Metazoa > Chordata > Mammalia > Artiodactyla > Hippopotamidae > Hippopotamus > Hippopotamus amphibius. Next base: position 46,400,368 of record NC_080202.1, on the reverse strand, counting down.
ACAGAGTAGAGCTTCCTTTTACTCTCAAACACACACTGTGGACAAAAATCACATGGTAACCCTACATGGCAAGTTCTCTGACCTCCTCCCTTCCACAGCCGGGGTCTCTGCGGTCAATGCCCCCCTCCCTGGGGCCAGGGGGCTTCCGGCTGCTTCAACCAATAGAGCCAAGGGGAAGCAACACGGTGACTGCCAAGCCCAGGCCCCTCTGCCTGGCACGCTCCCTCTGGGAACCCAGCAGTCCCATGCAGAAGCGCCACGCGGGACCCACAGTCCACAGGCCCAGCTGAGCCTAGCCCTTCAAGCCGCCCCCACAGTGCAGGCTTCTCAGGCAAGGCCCTTGGCAGCCAGAGGCAGAGACAAGCCCCCCCACCCCCACCCCACATCCCGGCCTGTCGGGACCCACAGAAGCCACACACACACAAGCAACAGCTGCTGTGTGAAGCCATGACAGACAAACTCCCTCCTTAGGAACCATGGGAGGGACTGAAATCTCATCCTGCAGGCACCACTCTGGCAGCAGTCTGGGGGTCCCACGGAGGGGGCCACTCTCAACTTCTGGGAAGCTGAGGGAGGTGCTCAGACCAGTGCAGACGGTCTGCAGGGGGAGGGAGGCTGGACAGTCAACAGCAGGGGACAGAACTGACAGCACCTGGTGACCACTTAAAGCACTCTTTGGCCTCATTCACTAATAAATAATAAAAATTTAAAATACAAGGAAAGGCCCCAAACGCTCTCACACAGGAACACCCTTCATTTGCCAAGTTCCTCATGAAGTCTAAGTAAGAGAAAAGAACAAGAGTTGAGGACTGCCCAGGACAACCGACACTGATACGGTCGCCCCACTGGGCACGGGCAGACAGTGACAGGCCCCCACTGTCCCCACTCCACAGAGGGGACCAGCCCCAAGGCCAGGCTGCCAGCCACTGTCTGGACCAAGGGGGACCCAATACCTCATCTTTTACAGGTTCAAGGTGAGTTCTTTTTATCCCTACACTTTTCCTGACCTTGAACCCCACAGGATTTCCCAGGGGGTGCTCTATACGCACGCACAAAGGGAAGGGTCACATGGGTTATGGACTCTCCCGTGAACGGACTCAGAAGAGCTAAAGGGATGAAAAGGAACATAAATCACAGAAGGCCAGGGCTTTGGTTTTGTTTATTGGTCTGTTTTTCCACATAAAGCTAGGCTGCCTTCACTGCCCTTCCCTCCAGAGAGCACGTGGTCCAATCTGGCACGTGCAGAGGACAGTGACCCTCAGCAACAGAGGAAGCGGCCAACAGAAACGCTCTGTCTTCAGATGGTCAGGAGGATCCATCAGCCAAGCCACTGAACGGGGGGTGTACCCCACTTTTCATGGAAGCATAAAACACGAACCAACTGAACACCACGGGCTGGAAGCACACACTCCACACGAGCTATCACGCCACACAGAGACGAGACCACACAGCACACACATCTGAGGGGAGAGGACCGCCAGGTCTGTTCCTGTTGTTCTAGAAACCAGCACAGCACAAGGTGCAAACAAACGCGTCTCTCAGTAATCACTCTAAACCACCACACCTTGCAATCATCAGCCACCCAAGCCGGCTCTTCCGCACCACACCACCAGCTTCCCTCCCCGGGGCATGCTCTCCAGCCGTAAATCACAGGCTGTCGGCTGCTGGGAGCAAGTCCGCCCGGTTGCCAAGCAGGAGATGTTGGTCTGAGGCCCCTGAAGGCACCACCGATTCAAGGGCAAGAACAGCAGCTCCACCCTAGGCCCTGGGAGAAAGAGGCCCACACCACGCGGCTCAGGGGTGCCACTCACTAGCACCTGAGAATTATCCTGCGCGCGAATAAGCACTGGCACTGCGGGGCACCTCGCTGCGTGATGGCTCCATTCCCAGTCCCTCAGGAAGACGGGACATCACAAACACACTGACCAGCAGATAGGACAGGGCTCAAACAAAGCGGGCTCCCCCATTCTGTGCTCCTGAGCCCTGTCCCAGGGCCATGGAGCATACATACCATGCCCCAGTATCATAGCTGTTCCTGGATGTGCACACACAAAGGGGACAAAATGTAAACAGAAAGGACCATCAGCACTGACACAACAGTTTCAGGCTGTACACCACTCAGAGATGGGCTGATGGTTGTTGTTGGAGCTGCAGAGCCCAGCCAGGGCCAAATCTTCCTTGGAAGGCAACAAAGCCCAACAGCTCAGCACCCTTCGAGTAACACCCAAAGGCGCTATACAGAGCGATTCTCTTAACTCACACTTCGGGCACCCCTCCCAGCAGGTCAGAACAGAAGAACCCTACCACCACCACCACCACCACCCCTCCTCCACCACCCTCTACTCCCCCCACCCTGACACACACACACACACACACACACACACACACACACACACACACACACACACACACACACACACACACACACACACACACACACACACGGTTGCTGGCTTGCAAAAATAAAAGGGAGGGGGAAGGGCACATGAAGGGGACTACCACCTCCCCAAGAAATGACAGTAAGCTGAAACTGGATGGGGGAGCACTAAGAAATACAGCAGGAGACCTGGCCTGACTGCCGTGCCCACCGGGCTGTGCTCAGGACCAGGCCGGAGGGAGGGGGGGAGGCAAGCCAGCCCAACCTGAGGCACCTCCAGCCCCAAGAAGAAGCAAGACATCTGTTCCCTCGAGAGAGTGCCTGGTTTACTTCCTCAGGACAGCATACATTAGGGAGAAAACAAAAAACTTCCAAACATGGAAAAATTTTAGTTGTTGAAATTGAGTTTTCTTTTTTTTTTGAAATTGAGTTTTCAATGGCTAGAATAAACAGCTGATTATTATCAGCTAGGACCCAGAATGAAACAATACAATTCTGATAAAATACATTTATAGTAAACTATAAAGGATTTTAAGTACACAAATATGTAAATAAAAATTAACTTCATAAAGAAATGTTTAAATGATCAAAATAATCACATCTAGCTTTATCTTCCCATTATGTGTTAAATCTTTTCCTAACCTAACCGTGAAACCCCAATCATAAACACACACCTTCACAGAAGGAGGACGGCCTGGCCCACCCCAATCCCTGACCACAGCTTCCTGCGTCCTGTCTGGAAGATGAGGCTACATGATGCACAAGAGCCCAGAGGACACCTGACCACTGTGACCTCCTGTCTTTAGATGTCAGTCTGTTCATCATGACATATTCCACCACTTTACTATCCACCCAGCTTCCTCAGATGTTCTAAACAGCCCATGTGGAAGTCAGGACCCTAACAGCAAGCTGCATGAAGATGTCCCCATTTAAACGACCCCTCCCAGACACTCGCGTTTGGTCTGCCTCTGGTCCCACTACTCGAAGGGGCCCAACTTTTCAAGGCAGGGGGTGGACTTTTGGGAGGCCACTCGGGGTGGTCCTCACCACCCCACCCCATGAGAGCCTGGTGAGACTCTACCATGACACAAGGAGGAAAGGGAGGAAGAGCCTTCCCTGGGACTGGGACGGGCAGAGCTGAGACCAAGGGGCTTTGACAGGGCAGGCGACCAGGGCAGCGAAAATGAACACGGGACCCAGACACTCAGAGGCAGCGCCACTGCCCAGAGGGACCCTCCAGACTGGGTCGGCCCCTGAATGGAGGGAGGGCAGCATCAGGCAGACGACGGACAGGGCCCTGGGCAGGGTGGAGGACGGGCCAGGGAAGCGGCCAGCACGGCCCAGTGAGCACCGGACCCGTAAAGGAGGGCCAGGCCAGGGAGACACCTCAAGCCACCTCCCCACCTTGGGGCTCGGCCCTGGACTTGGCTTGCGAGAGCACACACAGCGCCAGCTGGCATCCTCCTCCACTGCTGGGTCTCACTCGGAACTCAGGCAGGAGGAGGGAAAAGCCAAAGCACAACAGATGCTACCTTGACCTGCAGGGCCTGAAGCACAACAGGTGCACAAAACTAGGGCTCTGGGATCAAGGACAGAAACCAGGGACTAAGGTCAGAGCAGAATCGGGCACAAAGCCTAAGGGACACCTGCGCTGGAGGGAAGGTGAGGGTAGCCAGGCAGCCAGGTGGGTGGGGGCTGTAACGTGGGGCACCGCAGCGCAGGGACACTGGCCAGGCGGTCTGCGTTTGTCTCTCACAGAGCACAGCACTCTGCGTTTGTCTCTCACCCAAGAGGCGAGGGCCCTGCGATGGCAGAACCCCTTCCCCTGCAAGCATGGGCCCAGGATGGCCGTCTGCAAGCATACACCTGTCCAGCAGGACACGTCACCCCATCACACAGCAGGTGTACAAACCAGGCCGCCAGCAAACGGAGGCGAGCCTCACACTGTGCATGTTCCAACAAGACCTGTGCACTGGGCCGCCCGCTGCACGTAAAACACTGAGTCATATGAAACTCAAGTGGCCTTGGAGGCGGCTGCTCCACACCTCAGACCCACGACTGAAGATGCCTTATTTCACCTGAATCCTACAAGAGCACACAAACGTTACATAAACATGCACACCCTGAAAATGCTCACTTTCAAATGGTTCTACCATGTTTTCCTCCACCCAGAACCCTGCCTCAGGCAAGTGCTATCCCTAAAAAGCCCTATTTGGTTAATTTGTCCTCTGGCCAAACAAGCTTAATGAAACCACGGGGTGCTGTTTCCAAAGAATCTCAAAGAACAGGAATCAAAGGCACACAAGAAATGTTCTGGATAAGCAAGTGCCTTCTCTCCACGTTCAAAGAGGAGCTCACACCACGCTCTGAGGCCAGAGACCTGCTGCTTCCCTTCCACAGACGGGGGCGTGGAGAAGAGGGGCTGCCCCCCGCCGGGATCTCAGGTGCCGCTGCAGGACCAGCCTCCTCCCCAGGGGGGCAGAGCCAACCACGTCTGGAGTCCGGGGCGCGCGTCTGGAGCGCGGCCTGCCCGTCAGAGGGTGTGGGCCAACCCCGCCCTGGACACGAGGCTCCTGCATGTCCTTAAAGCACATGCCAGACCAGGGCCTCCATCCTCCCCACATGGGGCTCAGGCTGGGGGACTGTGGACGCCCACCGGCTTCACTTCCCTGGTTTTTAATGTTGCTTGTGACTGCTGTACCCTTTAACAAGGTGTACTTGTGACAGTGATGGAACGGACAGAACAACCCTCACTGGGAAGGGGGGACACAATCCCAGCAGCTGGCAAACAGGACAGCGCCCCCACCCCCCACCCCCCGCAGAGGAACACAGAGCCACCCGTCAGTCAGTCTCCAATCTGAGGAGCCAGAGTGGGGACGGCACACCTGCCAGTGCGAGCAGAGCACAGCAGGTTCAAGTGACCACCAGCCTCCATTTTTAATACTGTTTCCCTTCCTTGAATTTCCTAGATTTCCATTCATCCTAATGCTTAAAGAGGAACTAAACCAAAGGGTGTTTCAAAGAACTAGAGTTCAGAGACCTTCCAATGAAATGAAGCTGCTTCCCTCCCACGAGGGTTAAAAATCATCACTGCAAGAGGAATATGCTTCAAGGGAAATAAAAATCAAGCCCCAGTTTCGATGGTACTTGTCATGAGTCCACCTGTTTCGCCTAACCCACACTAATGAGCAGGTGGACAGAACGAAGCCAAGTGCATCAAAGGAGGCAGATGAAAGCCTGAAGCGCAGCACACCTGCAGGTTTCCTCATGCACCGCAGAGGCCCAGCCTTCCCATTCAGGTCTGACAAGCTCATGGCGACACCGCTCCCACCCGGGAGAGCTCAGCACCAGCACTGCTTCCTTCCGCCCAGGCGGCAGCAGCAGCAATGAGACCAAATTTCTCCTTCAAAAAAATGAAAGGGAAGAAGGTGCGTGATTCCAGAAAGAACCTGGGTTTTCCAGAGGGAGCACCAGGCTTCCAAAGGCTTCTGGAGGGAGGTGCCTGCCCTGGGAGCTGCAGGAGGGCCGGGCCTCCCCTCCCCAGCAGGGCTCTCACAGCAGGTGATACCCTCGCCGAGGGCACATCTCCCCAGACAGCTCTGGGGTGTGGCTGCCAAAATGCCTCAGGCCCCACAGGGCTTCCTCCTCCAGGCCAACAAGCGGGCAGGGATACAAGGTTCGACTTAAATAAGCCTTTGGGAAAATAATTTTATTCCTCAGGAGGAAGAGAAACCATAGGCCTCTTCTCCTCCTGAGTGCAGAACAGGGAGACGTTCCAATAAAAAGCACTTCCCCACTCATGGCCAGTGAAGGGGCTGGCCGGCAGGAGGGCAGCGGCGGGCTTGCCAACGCCTGTGCCCCACCCGGAAAGAAGGAACAGAACTTGGGAATAACCTAGCAACAAGGAGCAAGAGGATCAAAAATGTTTAAAAAAAAAAAAAGAACAAAAAAAAAACCAACAAAACTGGGGGCCCAGCCACAGCAGAACTGAGCAGAAAGTGGCCCCGTGACCTTCTCAAGCCAAAAAGGCACTGGTGCCTGCAGGACATGGGCCGCAGGAGGCCACGAGCACTCTCCCTGGTGGCCTGAGTGCACAAGCCAGCCGCCACCAGCCCAGGCAGGGGCCACACAGGCCTTGCCAGCTGCAGGCCCCAGAGGTGGCCACTGCTGGCTCCAGCCTCACAGTGGACACACCTGCGGCTCAGCTGCCCTGACCTGAACGAAGCAATAGCCTCTGAAGAGGTGGCTTCCAGGCCATGGGGGCCTGTCAGGAGACCCCAGGAGTCTGTCAAGAACACAGATTCCAGACTGGGCGAAGGAGGTATAAAGCAGGGCAAGAGCAAGTCAGGAAGCAGCACCCATGTCCAGGCAGGTCTACCCTGCAGGGCCAAGTGGACTGACAGGCTTGGCTGTGTTCATCAGACCCTTGTTCCTCTGTGATCTAAGATGTCTCAATGTGACTCACACAAAAAATTAAGAATCCACTTAAACTTTCAAATAAACCATCTCCGCTCCATCCACCCATCCTTCACCAGGGCTGGATGCCCTACACCACCACCCCCGCCCACCCAGGACCTCTGCAGCAACGGCCTGGTGACCAGGAGCAACCCCTCCCCTCTGCTCCACACTCAGCACCCTTCCCGGCCAGCCAGCTCCAGCACTGACCCCCATCATAGCACTAAAGTCCTCCTTAAGCACTTCCCCACACAGCTGGAATGAGAGGTGGCTGCAGGCACAGGCTGATAGCCATGTTCCATCAATATGACAGGTATGCAAGCCATAAAAAAATTTTTTATAGACCTCAAAAACACAAAAAATATTTAAATTATTGTTGAAGTTGAAAAAAACTGCTGCTACTCTTGTAGCAAGAAAATAAAAAATACGCATTCAAACAAAAACTTATACACGAAATTTCAGATCAGCGTTCTTCAGAGCACCTAAGAATTCCCGTACAGTGGAGTACTGACCATGAGAAGGAATGAAGCACTGACACAGGCTACAACGTGGAGAAACTGTGAAGACGTGACACTGAAGGGAAGAAGCCAGACTCAAAAGGTCACATGGTACACGATTCCACTTGTACGAAATGTCCAGAATAAGCAAACCCAGAAAGAAAGTAGATCACTGGCTGCCAGGGGCTGGGGGGTGGCAGGGGAGGACCGGGGAGGGACTGCTAATGTGTGTGGGGTTTCCTTAGGGGTGGTGAGAGTATTCTGGAATTAGACAGTGGTGATGGTTATACCCTGTGCATGTACAAAATAATCACTAAATTTATATACTTTCAAAGGGTGAATTACATCTCAACTTTTTAAAAGCCATTGTAAATATAACATATCGCATTTATTTAGAGAATGAAAAGACACATGAAAAAGAGATCACCTCAACAGACTACAGGAATCCGGACATGTTTTACTTTTCCAGGTTTCTTTTTAAAATGTCTTGAGGTATTCTCATCATTTAGATGACAATCCTTCCTGAAGACAATGGCATCATAAATGAAAGGACACAGATGAGAGAACATTCTAGGTGCAGAGCAGGCACAGAGGAGGGCTGTCCTCTCCACTACTCCCACCTCTCCCTCAGCCCCAGGACATCACACCATCAGCCCCACTTTCCCTGAGCCCTCATGCCTCCTACACCCCGTCAGAACCTGCAACAGCCAAGGACAGCAGATGGGATGACACCCAAGAAGATGACATCACTCTGAGCCATGGTCCAAATGTCCCCATTTAAACACAGTCCAAAATGCCCTGCTCTCCTCAAAGTGAGCCCTGGGCTCTCCAGCTTCAGAGACCAGGGCGAGGATGAGGTTGCACCCCCCTCAATGGAAGAGCAAAGACCACAGGGCCCAGGGAGGGGAGCCCCAACCCCAGAGCTTCAGGCATGGCAGCCTCCCCTCCCCCACAGAATTTAAACTCAATTGATCTTTCCTCCTTGTTCCCACTAGAAAAGGCACCACCAGACAACAAAGCAGGTGGCCAGGAACGGGTGGGAGCCCTCGGACTGGAGGCCAGGTCTGCGTTCAGTGCAGTGGTTACAAACACCCTGAGTATCTGAACAAACCAAATTTCAAATCACCTGCCTTATTTCCTTCAAGCTGGTTCCAATCATTTTTCTGCTGAGCAGCAGGAAGCTGGAGGAGGACGTGCCCCTGCCTGCCCGCTGGCTCCAGCTCTGCGGGCACCAGTGCCCCCTGGCGGCAACTCGCAGGGCCGCCAGTCCACCCCCTTCGCCAGAGCAGAACGCCCATCGCTAACAACGCAGGGCCAGCCCTTGGTCACAGGGTCCAGTGCAAAGCAGCAGAGAAAAGAAACCGTGTTCACCATCCTGTCAGGGTTCAATGTCTCCTCCTGTGTTCCCACCACTTCCCAACAAAACCAAGGTAAATGGGGCTTGTCCCCGCCATTCCAACAGCCCCACAAACTGACTGCTGACCCCCCACTGGGACAGTGCTTACCAGGGCCTGCAGCGTCCCGTCCATGGCAATGACCCCCTCAATGGTCTGGAAGGAGGAGCGGGCCAAAGTGCATAGGCTCCAGTCCAGGAAACCCGCCATCTTCTTCTGCTTAACATCAGGCCGTGTGACAAACCTGCAAGAAGGGAACAGACAGGTAGGTGACAACTTGGCCAAGGCCCCAGCTGACAAGAGCACACCCTTTCCTGGCCCACCACCTCTCTCCAACCTAAGACCCTGGCCCTCAGGTGGCAATTCCCACCACCACCTCTCTGGGGTCTCATACAGTCCCCATCCCACCCCACACCTCCTGAGCCCCTACTCATCCCCACTCCTTGGCCCAACTCTGCATCCCTTCACCTTGGGACTCTGTGCTGCCACCTGCAACCCCTCTCTCTGCATCTGCCATGGGACTCCTTCCACATCCTCTCTTCCTGCTGCAGAGCCCCATGCAGAGCTCCAGTCGTGTCCAGCTCCATCGCCCCCATCACAGGCGTCTGCTCACCCGGTCAGAAAAAATAAAGCTGCCACAACTGTCTTCCCCCGCCCCCATCAGGGAGCACACGAAGAGACACGGTCACCAAGGATTTACCAAACTTCAGGATGCTGGTTGCAAAGGCGAACTCACATGCCACCGCCTCCCCCCTCCACCCCAAAAAGTTGTGTTTCAGCAGATCTGGGAGGAGGGCCCAGGAATTTCATAAAATCTGCACCTCAGGGTGATCATCTAAAATGGATAATTGGTAATATATACCCTATCTCAATGTCCTTGGCCCTGTTTAAAGCCCCTTGATGGTGGGGGCAGGGCCCCACAGGATGAGGGCCACATCTGCAGTGACCTGATCCTCAGCCTGATCCCCTATCTCAGCCCACAGGCTGAAGACAACAGCCAGCCGGCACTCGCCCCACACATGGGCAGGCACAGGGCCCGAAGCAGGGCAGCCCACAGGACGGGCGAGGGCACAGGCACAGAGCGGCCCACAGGGCTGGTAAGTGGCCCAGCCGAGACCCAAAGCCCAACTTGGAGACGTGAGTCACAGCGCCAGCTACGCAGGGGCCACGCACCCCGCTTCCTCCACCCACTCATCTGCTGGGCCGGCAGGAGCCTGATGTTCTGTGTGCAGCCTGTGACGGCCGACTTCCATTCCTGGGCAAGATCACACAAGGTGAGTTTCAAAATTACAGTAAAAACCTAAGACTCCTTTGAAAGATTTAAGCAAGCAGGTTAGTTTACATTTTTTATTTTTCTCACTAAAAAAAGAAAATGTTATGTTTGCAGCAGAGGTCAAAAGTACAGATAAGTAAAAATGGAAAATATCTATCCCACGGATGTAACACACAGAACGAGACCCTTTTACATACACTGATACATCTCTGAATCCTATGCTTCCTTCCCTTTCAGGAAAAGTTACATCACAGACTACATCTACTTTCAATGTGGAGCTCAGCTAACATGTGCAGGTGTTTAGAGATCGCGCTGTCCTTCTCTCAGGAAGGTAAGCTCCACAAGAGTGCTCAGAAAACCCTTAACTACAGGACTAGACCCACCAGAGGGACAAAGGGCAAAACACCGGTGGGACACATCGCTGCTCCGGACCCTTGTGCATACTGTTACCACATGGTACCTGGCCTGAGAGTGAAACAGCACAGGGGAAGTGACAAACCCTATTCTGTGTAAGAACTTCCTGTGTGTGTTTTTAAATTAATTAACAGAAAAGTTAAACATTCACAGAACGGGTGATAGAATTTAGTTACCTATAAAGAGGAAAAAATCTATTATACACCCTATACCAAAAGAAATTCCAAATGGGTTAATAATTCTATATTAATAAAAAGGTAGAAAAGTATAATCGATTTTTTATAAAATCTCTTAATAGGGTAAACTGTAGTCCAAAGAAGGAAGTAAAAGGCTACCAACCTGGAGGAAATATCACCTCCTCCTCTAGCTAACATCCTTCGCAGAGAAAGGTCAGACTACTGGAGAAAAAGCACCAAGAAGCCCACAGGTATTAGAAATCAGGTCACAACGTGAGACATACAATGTCTGAAATAAGACTAATGTGTTGAAACTCACCAGCGACCAGTGAAACGCAAACTAAATGAACAAAACAATGCACAGTCCAACTGGGAGGACAGGGTTGTTCCTGAGGCTGCCCATGATGGCAGAGGTCATGAACACCCGCTCCCAAGTGTCACTCGGCGACAGGGGTACAGACTCAACAATGTCCTTGTGTCCTATGACTCAGAAGTCCACTTGTAGGCACCTATCTTAAGAAAATAATCCCAAATACCAAAACAGGTTTACAGTCAAAGCTAGTCATTACACCATTGCTTATAAGAGGAAGGAAGTGAGGAAGCTGGTCAGAGTAAAAGCAGTAGAATCCAAAGGAGCCATTCAATCAATGGTAACGTGAAATTAAGTGAGAAACATGCTAACTCAACGAGACTGTGCTAGGTAAACTCCATACAATAACAGCACAGAAAAGCACCAAAAAATACAACACGCGTATTGTGTATTATAATTATAAATGTGTGGTGTTTCCCTTATTTTCTATGTTCCAAAATTTCCAACTTTTCTACATGGAGCATACCTTGATTTTATAGTTAGATAAAAACATCTGCTTTATAAAATTAATGTAATCAGCAAGAATAAAGGTATATCTTTCCATTGAAGAGTTTCTGTAAAGTAACACTCATATCCAAATGCACTGGCATCAACGTATCATCGAAGCTACAGAAAATGCAGCCGATATTTAAAGGTTCCAGTTAAATGAAGTATGTTCAGCTCCAGAACTGCACATGGAGGAAGCATTCAAAGCTGATGGCAGAGAGGGTAAGAAGGCAGCTCCCTCATGAAATATCAGAAAACAGATGCTCCCCGGGGGGGGGGGGGGGGGGCAAAGGCCCCATGGGACCACCCTTTACATCCAGGGCCTCACTGTAACAACGCACCAAAAAAGACAGAAATACGCAAGTCAGAACCCACCTGTGAAGCGGGTTACCTAGAGCAGCTCTAGGACCTGAGGGCATCCGCCCTTTCTAGAACTGAGGAAAACTGGCCGCACCTACAACCTGGCAAATGGGCTGGAGCTGGGTTGAAAACCCGGCCTCAACCTCACGAACACTTGCTCGTCCAACCACTAGATGGTGCTGGAGCATCCCGCGAGCAGTGGAAAGGCCACCGTGGTCTCCAGCTGCCACCTTCTGCAGGACCCAGGGAGGGAAGAAGGGTTTAGGGTTTCACCTTCCCCACCCCACAGGTGCAATACTCCACCAGGTCAAGCTCAGCAGAACTCTACCAAACCCTCAGTACTGCTGGTAATGAAAAATATACAATAAAGAAATGTTTCACTTAAATTTAATAAACATTTGTAAGATCCCATGCAGTGTTGGTAAATATGAGGAAAAGGAGACTTGACTCGCTCAACCTTTCCAGTAGCTGCATTTAAAACCCCCAGAATGTCCACTCCACTTCTAGGAATTCATCCCTAAGAACCAATCAGAAATCAAACAAACTCACAGAAAAAGAGATCAGACTTGTGACCACCAGAGGCAGGGGTGGAGGAGGGGGAATTGGAGGAAGGCAGTCAAAAAAGTACAAATTTCCAGCTACAAGATAAATAAGTACTAGAGATGTAATGTACAACATGATAAATATAATTAACACTGCTGTATGTTATATATGAAAGTTGTTAACAGAGTAAATCCTGGGGGGAAAGGCAGTAACGGAGTACGGGGGAAAAGGGGTCATTATGAGCTTATATAAAATCACATGTGAAACTTCCAAAAACTGCAAAGCACTGTAGAATTTAAAGAATCTTTGATTCAATTAAAAAAAGAGAGAGTAAATCCCAAGGATTGTCATCACAAGGAAAATTTTTTTCTGTATCTTTACTTTTGTACCTATGTGAGATGATGGATGTCGACTAAGCCTACTCCTTTCGGTGGAGAAAGTGACCCTCCTCCTACCCAAGGCCAGCTCTGGAGCCCTCCTCCTACTCACCCAAAGATCGCACTCTGAAATTACCTTTCCTCTCTGCTCTGTTACTGGTCTCCTCCTCTGGCTTCTTTCCCACAGCACACAGACAGTGTATTAGGTTATGAACTTGACCACTCCTTCCACCCTCACTTTTCATCAGCCAAATGTTGGTTGAGAGTGACTCTCACCTTCAGCTTCAAAGTGGAAGCAATTCAGGTAATGTTACTCTCTGTATACACAGCTACGGGGGAGTGGCAGGAACCCAAACTCTAGCCATTTAATTTATGTATCTTCTCTGGACATTGTGACTGATTTATGTTAGTCCAATCAGAGTGAATGTCAGGACTTGTGTTTCCTCCTCTCACTCTGATCTCTATGCTGTAAAGACATGAAAGCCAGAACTACTGATATTATTTTGCTATTTCGTTACAATAAAAGCTGAACCTGAGTATAAAGAAAAAAAAGAGTAAATCCCAAGGATTGTCATCACAAGGAAAAAAAATTTTTTTCTGTATCTTTAGTTTTGTATCTATGAGATGATGGATGTTCGCTGAGCCTACTGTGATAATCACCTTGTGATGTAATGAGAGTCAAATCACCATGCTGTACACAAACTTGTACAGTGCTGTATGTCAATTATACCTCAATAAAGCTGTAAGGAAACAATAGTCAATCAAAACAGCACAAAGTTTCATGCAGAATGTCCCAGGCGGTGCTAATTTTATTAATAAAAATTCTGCACATGCAATGGGGTTGGAGGAAGGATATATCACACCATAATCACATCTGGAAGACTGACCAAAGCGCCAGGCCTGCCTGCCAGCACCTGGAACAAACCTGCGAGTGCACCCACGTGCCACGGGCCAACATGCCCACAGGCAGTGGGGGACAAAGGACAGAGCAGTTACATCTCTGGGAATGACAGTACATGTGAGTTTTATTTTGTGCTTTTTTACTGTTCTTTATTTTCCTAAACACACCTGATTACTTTCACAGTTAGAAAGAAACCCACACTTTTTCATTACTTGTCAAAACCATAAGAAGCCTCTGTCAATGAGTTTCTCCTCCCCCAGGGGAAGCATCTCAGGTGGGCTCAGGAGTTTCCTTCCTCACTCCTAAAACCAGCTTCTTGCATTCAGGCTCTGCCCTCTGGTTTAGCAAGTACTTTCACAAATACTGCATCCAACCGCCCCATAAATCAAGCATGTCTCTTTCCACCTTGTGCAAGGATCACGGCTACACGTCTAAGAGAAGGTCACCCTGAAGAAGGTGTGGCCCCGTTTTCCCAATCAAAACAACCAAAAGCTTTCAGAGCCAATTTTTAACTATCACAAATGTAGAGGGGAGAAAAAGCCAAACTTTCTCACTTGTTTACATTATATATATACTTTAAATCATGTCATACAGAAGGTTAATTTAGAAAAACTGCTTTCTTCCATTCTCACATCTCATGAAACAAATCTACTCAGCTTTCATATGTGTCTTTGGCACTTTTTTTGGAGACTCCAGGCCCTGCTGCCTGGGTCACCTTACCCAGCTTATCAGATAAACCCATTTTTTGCCTATTTCAGGTACAGCCTGTTTTTAGTTAACATGGGATGTTTGGGGATTTTTACCCCAAGCCACAATGACACAATCACAGCCCATGAGCTCCACACACCACAGTGTGGACTGCTTTCTAAGTGACTTCCAAAGGCTCTTCTAACTGCCACCCCAACCCCACCCCCAGAGAGGAGGTCTGGGCCCATCGAAACTGCTACACCTGTTCTAAATCTGCGCTCCCTTGATACGCCCACGAGCCCCTAACCCAACGTCAGATGACCCTGAGCCTCTAACCAGCACTGTCAGTGGTCACTTCAGGTTCAGAGGCTTCCTGCACCCAAATAGTGTTGGGTTCCCTCAAGAAAAGCAGCAGAGTCCTTGGGACAGCAAAGACTTCCCCAGGCCTATCATCCCAGCATCCTCTCTGATGACAACAGAGACACAAAGGTAACACAGACAGTAAACCTTCTCAGAAAGCACTTACTTGGACACGAGGACAGCAGCTGCATCTCGGGCCTTGTCGCTGACAACCAGGTAGGACTACAAGGAAGAGTAAAGGAAAGGCACCGTCACACACACGATGTAAACCTCAGGGACCCGCTCAGCCATCTGGTCCAACGCTCAGCAGCTGCGCAAGAGCCCAGGCTCACCAACAGAGGCCAGATTCCAAAGCTGCATGAACCACTCACAATGTGAGCTCAGGGCTGCAGCTGCCATGTATGTGCTCACCCTCAGGGAAGTGTCCAATCCTCATACAGTGTGTGGCCACACCCCTTGAAACACATATTTGCAAAAGCAGTAGAAAAATGAAGCATGTATGCTGTCACCCACACTGGGACCAGCTAGCACTCTGGCGTTCGGAACTGCTAGGAGGCCCCACTCAGACACAGGAGGGCTGAAGTTGAAGACAATGATACGACACCTTAGGAGGTTTCCAATTCTCATCTCAGCTGTCTGCCAAAGGATACACTTAAAAGATCTTTTCTTCTGGAGGACAAATCTTTAGAAATTAGGTCCTCTCCCTAGTTAATCCCACTTAGGAGACACGCACTCAAAGGGTAACAGAACACAGCTAGAAACAACCACCTATCTAGAAGAGACTATTTTAGAGATGAGGATACAGTGGAGCACCCTTAAGGACTCTGAGGGAGACGTCTACTTACCGACACAAGACATTCAGACTAGGCTGCTCAGGGGAAAAGCAGGTTCCAGAACAGAGGACACCAGGGGCCCTAGCACACATGGGCTGCATGGAGCACCGTGAAGAACAGGCCGGAAGCCAAACCCCTGGGTTCAAATTTGGATCCACCACATGTGAGTAAGTGAGCTGGCTAAGTCACTTATTTTTACACCTGTTGCTCCTCAGTAAAATGAGGATAAAAACAGTGAACTGCCTCATTAAGTAGGATGAAAGGAGTTAATGTATGAAAAGCCCTTAGAAGAGTGTCTAGCGCACAGCAGGTGCTCAAAGAAGCTTAGTGTAAGTAAGTGTGGCAGGCATACTCTAAGATGGGCCCTGGTTCTGCCCACCAGTACCCACATCCTGTGTAATCCCTCCCATGCGGGTTGGACATGGTGACTTTCTTCCGACCAAGGGAGTTTGGCAGGTGGTGGGATGTCATTTCCATGATTAGGTCACATGTGAGTGTGACGTGAGTCTTGCTACAGACCCTGCCCCTTGCTGGCTTTCAGAGAATAAGCTGCCATGGGCTGGCGAGGGGAATGTGTGGCAAACAGCCAGCAAAGCACTGAAGTCCTTGGCCAACATCCTCAAGATCTGATGCCTGCCAATGACCATGAGAGTTTGGAAGCGACCTGGGGCTCTGCCTGAAGCCTGCGGAGACCTCGAAGGAGAGGGCCCAGAAAAGCCACAGCCAGATTCCTGACCCACAGAAACTGTGAGATGATGAGTATGTGCTGTGTTAAACCACCCAGGTTCAGGGTAATAGTTTCTACAGCAAAAGATAATACAATTATCTATGTCTACACACATAACATCTGTATCAGGAGAAATCTGAGAAAAAATACAAGTGTTATCTCTTGGTATTTGAGAGATGTCACCTTATTATTTTTCCTGCTTTCTTTTATTTTCTGACTTTCCTACGATGATCATGTATTATTTAGTGTTAAAAATTAAATTAAAAATTAGATTTTAAATGGACCTGTAATTTGTCTTACCATTGCCCCCTGAAAGCTCTTTTTTTTTGTTACCTCTTGATTTTTTTTATTTTTATTTTTTTATAATTTTTTTTTATTTTTATTTTTTTTTTGGGGGGGTACACCAGGTTCAATCATCTGTTTTTATACACATATCCCCGTATTCCCTCCCTTCCTTGACTCCCCCCCCTCGAGTCTCCCCCCACCCTCCCCGCCCCAGTCCTCTAAGGCATCTTCCATCCTCGAGTTGGACTCCCTTTGTTATACAACAACTTCCCACTGACTATTTTACAGTTGGTAGTATATATATGTCTGTGCTACTCTCTCGCTTCGTCTCAGTTTCCCCTTCACCCCCTGCCCCCTCCCATACCTCGAGTTCTCCAGTCCATTCTCTGTATCTGCGTCCTTGTTCTTGTCACTGAGTTCATCAGTACCATTTTTAGATTCCGTATATGTGAGTTAGCATACAGTATTTGTCCTTCTCTTTCTGACTTACTTCACTCTGTATGACAGATTGTAGTTCTATCCACCTCATTACATATAGCTCCATCTCATCCCTTTTTATAGCTGAGTAATATTCCATTGTATATATATGCCACATCTTCTGTATCCATTCATTTGTTGATGGGCATTTAGGTTGCTTCCACG
This sequence comes from Hippopotamus amphibius kiboko, assembly GCF_030028045.1. Classification (NCBI taxonomy): domain Eukaryota; kingdom Metazoa; phylum Chordata; class Mammalia; order Artiodactyla; family Hippopotamidae; genus Hippopotamus; species Hippopotamus amphibius. The sequence continues at coordinate 46,383,211 of NC_080202.1, read as the reverse complement.
TCCTGGCTATTGTAAATAGTGCTGCAATAAACATGATGGTACAAGTTTCTTTTGGGATTATGGTTTTCTTTGGGTATATGCCCAGGAGTGGGATTACTGGATCATATGGAAGTTCTATTTGTAGTTTTTGAAGGCACCTCCAAATTGTTTTCCATAGTGGCTGTACCAACTTACAGTCCCACCAACAGTGCAGGAGAGTTCCCTTTTCTCCACACCCTCTCCAACATTTGTTGTTTCCACATTTTGTGATGATGGCCATTCTGACTGGTGTGAGGTGATACCTCATTGTGGCTTTGACTTGCATTTCTCTGATGATTAGTGATGTTGAGCATCTTTTCATGTGCTTGTTGGCCATCTGTATGTCTTCTTTGGAGAAATGTCTATTTAGGTCTTCTGCCCATTTGTGGATTGGGTTATTTGCTTTTTTGGTATGAAGCTTCATGAGCTGCTTGTATATTTTGGAGGTTAATCCTTTGTCCGTTGTTTCATAGGCAATTATTTTTTCCCATTCTGAGGGTTGCCTTTTAGTCTTGTTTATGGTTTCTTTCGCTGTGCAAAAGCTTTTAAGTTTCATGAGGTCCCATTTGTTTATTCTTGATTTTATTTCCATGATTCTAGGAGGTGGGTCCAAAAGGATCTTGCTTTGATGGATGTCATAGAGTGTTCTGCCTATGTTTTCCTCTAGGAGTTTTATAGTGTCTGGCCTTACATGTAGGTCTTTAATCCATTTGGAGTTTATTTTTGTGTATGGTGTTAGGAAGTGTTCTACTTTCATTCTTTTACATGTTGCTGTCCAATTTTCCCAGCACCACTTATTGAAGAGGCTGTCTTTTTTCCGTTGTATACTCGTGCCTCCTTTGTCAAAGATAAGGTGCCCATATGTGTTTGGGCTTACTTCTGAGTTCTCTATTCTAGTCCATTGATCTTCCTTTCTATTTTTGTGCCAGTACCATACTGTCTTGATCACTATGGCCTTGTAGTATAGTTTGAAGTCAGGAAGCCTGATTCCACCAACTCCATTTTTCCTTCTCAAGACTGCTCTGAAAGCTCTTTTAAGCTATCATCAGAGCATCTACATTATCCACAGAAAGATGAGATTTGCTAAAGTAATTCATCCTGACTCCTTTAGGAATTATCACAGTTTCACAGTAAGTTATAAAATGGAATTCCACCTCACTGAAAAAGTAACAATGGCTGAAGAAATGTCACAAGTGTACCTATTTAAGCCCTAGTGGCAGGAGAGCATGAGAAAGGACACTGGTCAGCGGCTCATTACCTCACGGCCACACTCACCTCTGCTATCTGGAGGATACGGTCCATGGTGGGCACTCGCTCTTGCCCAGGCTGATTGTGGAGGTTACCGTCAAGACGTGAAAAATCAAACGGGATCAGGCAGGTCACGGAAAGCCACAGAAGAAGCATGTAGCGGGTCTCCCAGGTCTACAGGGCCAAGTCAAAGCCATGTGACTCCTGTGTAAAGGGTATCCACGCAGTCCCGCTGACCCCTCCTGCTCAGCACCCACCCAAGCCTCCAAACTCCAGGGCCTTGGAGCCGGGTTGCAGAGCACCACACCCCACCATACACCCTCTGGCACGCAGCCAAGAGAAACAGTGAAACAACAAAGAAAAATCATAACATTTCAGTCCAATGGCTTCTTGTCACTGGCACCCTTCAACATGCAATCAGCTTTTCAAGAAAATGGAAAATAGAGAAAGATTTGAAAAAAAAAATCAGAAGACTTAAGAATAAAGAAAAAATTCTCAACTTCCAGTCACAGAGGAGTCAATAAAACAAGATTCTGCTTTGCCCCCGGACTCCCCATCAGAGGCACGAGAAGCAGAGGAGAACAAGGGCACATGCATAGCAAGACAATTCCCTGAGTCTGCAGTTACAACCTGCATGCCCTTCCGAATGCATCCTGCACCCAAGAGTGCTCCCCAGCACACCAGACTGCAAGGCTCGCCATCGGCGGGCATCTGGGAACCTGGACTTTGGAAACGTTCCCACCGTTCCCCAACTGATGAGGGTCACTCTATGCCCAAACCGTCTGCACAAACACGTGGCTTATGCTGAACACCTGCTTTCCTTCTGGGTTTCAGCATGTGCCTGGCAGAGCACCCACATGACCAGCCCACAGAAATCATGGGTGCCAGCCCCCACGACCTTCCTGGTGGACAACACCTCACACGTGTTCTCACAACTAGGTCCTGCAAGAATCACAACTGCTTTGGGTGATGCAACAGGGAGACGACCCCGAAAGCTCACTCCTGGTTTTTCCTCTGGACTTCACCCCATGTGCCTTCTCCCTCTGCTGATTTTGCTGTAGTAAGTCACAGCCATAAGAATGACTACATGCCAATTCTTGTAGTGATCCTAAGGCAAGACTGAACTTGGGGTGGCCTTGGGGACCCAAGACAGTTCTATTTTAAGTTAAAAAAATGTGGATGATGATACAGTTATCATCACACTTTATACAGGTGTATTGTTTTCTTTATAAAGGGCATTTTTAAAAGAAAATAAAGTAACATACGTAAAAACAGGAAGCCAAAGAACTATATAAAAACAGAGGGAATGACACAAAACACCGCAAGATAAAACTGAAGGAAACAGGAAAGGAAGCTGCCAGTGTAGGAGCTGGCAAATCAGGGAATAAGGGGGACAGGAAATGAGGAGGAGGAGGAAAGGGACACTCACTTCATGGTCTTTAGGACTCTGATTTGTAAACATATCTAAAACAGGCTGCACATCAGCTACTTCGTGTGGAAATAAACGAAGAAATGTTTTATATCCTCGAACCTATCAAATAAAAAAAGACACTGAATTATCATATAGTTAGACAATAAAGTAGCTGAATTATTTTTTTCTCTATTATCAAAAATCACCACCTGTGCCACCCAATAATCAAAGAGAATTACATCATATTACCGTGATACAACTTAGTAAGAGTAAACAATAAGAAAGCTATCTTTACTTCTTAAGTCATTTCATAAATATGTTCTGTCCCAATTTGACCAACCAATCTTGGTTCATCAGAAATATAGGTATGTTACAAACTAACAAGTTTTGCTTCTGCCTTGATTATGAGGAATAAGTCCTCGGGAACCCAAAAGATCCCAAATTCATTAAGGCTTCCATGAAACACAACAGCACTACACCTTCAGGAGAGACCCTGCACTCGACCAACTGAGGGCTAGGAGTGTGCACGCAGGCCTCTCTCCACCACACGGCAGGCCCCACGGAAGCAAAACCCCAGCCAAGATGGCCAAGTCTCTCCCATGGTACATCTACAGGCCAGCATACACATCACCTGGGAGCCTGTAAGAGTGCAGAATATCAGGCCTCACCCCACACCCACTTACTCAGAACCTACATCTTAACAAGATCCCTGGAAAGCCATCTGCACTTTCACATTGGAGAAGCACTTCCACTTCCAAGTCTGTCTGCTTTTTCCTTGTAAGCTTTTCTCAGTTATTCACATGTATATACGTATATGTGTACATACATCCTCTCCCTCCCCTTCTGGCTAGCTGGTGCTTGATCCATTCAAACACAAGACGCTAAAAACAATGCTGAAAAGCACTGCTTCAGCCCAAGGACCCCCTGCATCACTAACATCTGATCTCCAGCACATGGTAAAAAGAGAAAAAATGAAACACACAACTTCTGTGTGAGAGAACCATCTTTCCTGAGATACCATTTTAGAAGGCACTTCTGGACCAAGCATATTAAGAAAGTGTTCTGTCAACTACAAAGTGCTATGTAAGTATTACCTTGGTGATGATGTAAAGAAATTTAAAAGCCAGATGTATGAGGTCAGCTGGAGATGTCTTATCTTGCACAAATTTCAACAACAAGTTCAGCATCCATTCTAGGGAAAAACATAAAATATTTCCTATTAAACATCAACATGACATTAAAACAGAATGCCAAAAGAAAAAAGGGCTATTTATAAATATAAGAATGGTTTAATATTAGTAAATCTATATAATCTAAGTATTAACAGAGCAAAAAGCAAAAAAAAAAAACTTTCATCTTCACAGTTTCTAAAAGCACATTAGAGTTAATACAACATTCACTCCTGCTTTTAAAATGTACAGAAAAGTTGGGATGGGATGAATTGGGAAATATGGATTGCCATATATACATTACTAATAAGAAAAAAAATATCAAATTGTACACTTTAAATATATGCAGGTTACTGTACGTCAATTGTATCTCAATAAAAGTTCTTGAAAAAAAAAAGACTGAAGGAATAAAAACAAGGTCCTGCAAGAAAAAACAAACAAAAAAGAAGTAGGAAAAATATTCTTATTTCATACCATTATTCTATCTCAAATCAATATCTAATATCATGCTTTATAGAAAACACCTCTACAACTACCATGACTTTGTAACAATCTGCTTCTAACCAATGTAGTAAGACAGAAGAAAAAGGATTTCCACTTCAGTTATAAAGGAATAATTGATATGGAACTGCCTTACCACCAACAATTAGAGAACTGGACAATTACATTTTCAGACACTGCAACAACAGACAGCATATAGTAACAAACCAACTGGAATCTCTGGCTACCCAGGCTGTCCACTAGAAAGTAATTTTTAGAACCCAGTGCAGAGAGGGGGGACTCAAGCAGAGCAAAGACTGGGGTTCAAGGAAGATGAGTCAGCTGAAATTTGCAGGGCAGCATGCCAGAGGAAGCTAAGCAGAAAATGAGCTCTGGAAGCCTGCAGAGGTCCTGTCGAATCTTTGGCTGAATCTTCACATGCACAGTGCTTAGTCCACCAGGCTGGGTAAGAACTACCAGGAAGCACTAAGGCAGAGTTCCCATAGCTCATATAGGTCTGACATTCAAATTCCATCAGGCCGGAGTGCAGAGTCCTTGTTGAACACCCAGAGCAACTGGCAGACAGTGCAGAAAAGTCTTTCCTTAGTAGTAAGGCTGAATTAGAGAAAAACAAGAGAAAAAGCTATACCTGCCCTAACAAAGCTTAAAAAGGATTGAAAGGATATACATAATATACAATTAACTAAACTGTTTCCCAAACTTCAACACTTTAAAGACAAAAAACTTAAAAACACCCAACAACATAGCAATCACAATGTCCATCATCCACTCAAAAGTTACTAGATATATGACTAAAATTTCTGTGAGCCCTAACATTAGAAGGAAAATCAGTCAACAGAAATGCCCAGAAATGACAAAGATGGTAGAATTAGTACATGTAAATTTTAAATACTACAAAACATCATCAAGGATGTAAAAGAAAACATGAAAGATATGAGGCAAGAAACAGAAGATACTTAAAAAACAAACCACTTCAAGAGCTGGAAAAATAAGATCTGAAATGAAAAATTAAATGGGGTTAATAGCAGATTAGACACTGCAGAAGAAAAGCTCAGAGAACTTGAAGACACAGTAATAAAAACTTATACCCTAAGGGGAAAAAAGAAGTAAAAAACTAAACAACCTCAGCAACACTACCACAGTATCAAGTATATTTGCAGATGTGTGACTGGAGTACAGGGGGAGAGAAGGGAGCCAAGGGCAGAGAAAATACCTCAAGGAATAAGAGCCAAAAATTTTCCAGGGGACTTCCCTGGTGGCACAGTGGTTAAGAATCCACCTGCCAATGCAGGGGACACGGATCTGAGCCCTGGTCCAGGAAGATCCCACATGCCACAGAGCAACTAAGCCTGTGCACCATAACTACTGAGCCTCTGCTCTAGAGCCACAAGTCACAGCTACTGAAGCCCACACACCTGGAGCCCATGCTCCACAACAAGAGAAGCCACCACAACGAGAAGCCCACGCACGCCAACCAAGAGTAGCCCCTGCTCACCGCAACTAGAGAAAGCCTGTGCGCAGCAACAAAGACCCAATGCAGCCATAAAAAAAAATAATTTTTTTTTTTTAATTTTCCAAATCTGGGACTTCCCCAGTGGTCCAGTGGTTAAGACTCCACGCTCCCAACACAGAGGGCCCAGGTTCAGTCCCTGGTCAGGGAACTAGATTCAGCATGCCACAACTAAGAACCCGCATGCAGCAATGAAGATTCCATATGCTGCAACTAAGACCCAGAAGAGCCAAATAAACAAATATTTTTTAATCTTTAAAGAATTTTTTTTAATTTCCAAATCTGATAAAAACTATAAACCCATCAATCCAAAAGGTTCAACAAACTCGAAGCAGGATAAAAAGGAAAAAAAAAAAACACACCATGGCATGTCATAATCAATTGCTGAAAAACAGCAATGAAAAGAAAATTCTAAAAGCAGCCAGAGGAAAAAAGTACACATTACACAGAGGCATAGAGATAAGTAAAGACAGATTTCCCATCAGAACCAATCAAGCCATATCTCTTAAAATGCAGAAAGAAAAAACTGTCAACCTAGAATTCTATAGAATTCTATAACCAGCAATATATCTTTCAAAAATGCAAGTGAAGCAAACTATCAAACAAAAGTTAAAAGAATTCATCACCAGTAGATCTACACTAGAAGAAATGTTAAAATAAATTCTTCAAGCAGAAAATAAACACCAGACAGAAACTACAATCTATAGAAAGCAAAGACTAAAGAAATAATAAATACATGGATAAATATTAAAGACATTTTTCTCATTTTTTAATTTCTTTGAAAAAAAAACAGTGTTTAAAGTAAAAATAATACACAGTAAGGTTATAACATACACAGAGGTAAGATGTATGAAAAAGAGGCAGGAGATGGGAGTCCTGCTGTGAGGCTCTCATAAAAGAGCATGACATCACGTGAAGGTAGGCTGTGATACACACTGAGGACACATATTGTAAATCCTAGAGCAATCACTACAAATATAAAACAAAGGAACAGCTAATGAGATGACAGTGGAAACAAAATCAAATACCAAAAAATGCTAAATTAGTACAAAAGAAGGTAGGCAAAGAGTAAAGAAGAAACAAAAACTAGATGGCACAAATAGTAAGCAAAGAGCAAGAAAACTGATTGACAACTACATTAAATGACCTAAATACTACAATTAAAAGGCAATGATTATCAAATTGAATTTTAAAAATAGGAAGACCCAATTAGGGGATTTCCTTGGTTGCACAGTGGTTAAGAATCCACCTGCCAATGCAGAGGACATGAGTTCAATCCCTGGTCCGGAAAGATCCCACATGCTGCGGAGCAACTAAGCCCATGGGCCACAACTACTGAACCCACATGCCACAACTACTGAAGCCCATGCTACTAGAGCCCGTGCTCTGCAACAAAAGAGGCCACTGCAATGAGAAGCTCACACACCACACAATGAGTAGCCCCCCATCACAACTAGAGAAAGCCCAAGAGAGGCAACAAAGACCAAATGCAGACAAAAATTAAAAAAAAAAAAAAATGACTACATTCTCCCTACTTTAAAAATAAAAACATAGCAAGTTACACATAAAAGGGAGCTGAAAGATACACCAAGCAATCACTACATATAAGGAAGCTGGAGAGGCCACATCAACATCAGACAAAATATACTTCAGAATAAGGACTATTACAGAGATAAAGAGGACCTTTTTTTCTGGCTATGCCATTTGGTTTGCAGGATCTTAGTTCCCCAACCAGGGATTGAACCTGGGCCCCCTGCAGTGGAAGCACGGAATCTTAACCACTGGACTGCCAGGAAATTCCCATGGAGCACATATTATAATGATATAAGGATCACTTCATCATGAAGACTTAACCACCCTATAAGCGCATATAAGAAATTACAGAACTTCAAGATAAACAAAGCAAAAACTGAGAGAACTGAAAGGAGGAATAGACGACTCTATAGAGTTGAAGATTTCAATACTCCTCTCCCAAGAATTGATAAAACAACAAAAAGAAAATCAGTAAGGACATAACAGACCCAAATAACACTATTAACCACCTTATTTAAATGACATTTATAGAGCACTCCAACCAAAAGCAGAAAGACATTCTTCTCAAGTGCACATGGAACTCTGAACAAAACAGACCATATTATGGTGGGCTGTAAGTCTTAATAGTTGTGAAATGCTGCAATACACACCTAGGAAATGAAGAGTAAAATTACAGTGAGATACCACTACATACCAACTACAATGACTAAAATCAGAAAGACTGACAATGCGAAGTGCTGTTAAAGACAAAGGGCAACTGGAATTTTCAGATTGTTGCTGGAAATGTAAAATGGTACAACTTTTACGAAAACATGGAATGTTGGCAGTTTATCATAAAACCTCCCTTTACCATACACGCAGAAATTCCACTCTTACATTGAAATGAAAACATACGACCACTCAAATAGTCTGAATGTTTATAGCAGCGTTAATAACAGCCCAAAGCTGGAAACAACTGGTGAACGAATAAAGTATGGTTCAACAGAAAAGGAACAAACTGCTGGTACACATGCAACAACACGGATGAGTCTCAGAAATACTACTTTACCATTAGAAACCAGAGTAAGTAGAACACTGGTTGCCCAGGGCCAGGGTGGGGGTGCTGACTGCAAAGGGAAATTAAGTAACTTCTTGTGGTAATGGGAATTTTTTCACCTTGATAGTGGTAAAGGTGCAGACATTTGTCAAAATTCAAACTGTACACTTAAATTTGGGTGCATTTTATTGCATGTAAATTATATCTCAATAAAGTTAACTTTTAAAAACTTTTAAAGGAAGAATGAAAATGTATAACCATGGATAAAGAGATCAAATTAACATTATTTAAAAACCATATAATTGTTCACCTTTTTAAAAAATTCAAAAGAAACTGAAAAAAGTAGTAAAGTACTTCATTACACAATAAACTTTGAAAACATTATGCTGCATTAAAGACACTAATCACAAAAGACCATATATTGTCTGATTCCATCATATGAAATGCACAGACTACACAAATCCACAGAGACAGATCGTGGTTACCAGGGACTGGACGAACAGGGATACGTATAACTTGCTGATATGTATGAGTTTCCTTTAGGAGTGATGAAAATGGTCAGGAATTAGTGATGATGGCTGCACAACTCTGTGATGTACTAAAAAAAAACGACGAATTGTACATTTTAAAGGGTTAACTCTATGGTATGTAAATTTTTTTTTTTTTTTGGCCTCACCACATGACTTGCAGGATTTTAGTTCCCTGACCAGGGATTGAAGCCAGGCCCAACACAATGAAAGCACCACTGGACTGGCAGGGAATTCCCTTGGTATGTAAATTATATCACAATAAAGCTGTTATTTTTTAAGATATGTGTATATATACATATACATCTATATATACCACATATATATACCATGGCACTGTTGCCATTTACAAAATAAGTATACAAAGTATATTTTCGCTGTAACACCACAAAAATCAGTTAGAAAACATAACAAAGATAGTTCTACAAGTGCAATGAAAGATAAAAAGCATACTTAGAAATGAACCTAAAAAAAAATGCTTCCAGGACTCACCTAAAGAAAATTACCACACTTTACTGAGGGACACAAAAGATCTGAATAATTAGAGACATATTATTATTTTCTTACACAGAAAAATTCAACCTTGTAAAGATGTCAAATCTCCGTACATGAATTTGCAGATTTAACAGAATTTCAAAGGGATTTTCTGGGGGTGATAAAATAATTCTGAAGTGCATCTGCATTAATGAAAGAACAAAACACAACAGTGAGAAAAATAAGAAGGTCGGACTCTGACAAAAATAACAGCGCAATTAACGCAAACCAAAACGACAAGGATAAAAAAGCTTGGAGCTAGATTAAAGGAATAGAACAGAAAGGCTAGAAACGAAGGCCAATATATGTGAGTATTTAATACACATTTAAAATGGCATTTCACACTAGGGTTGGGGGTGGCCTGCTGGACTATTCAACAACTGAAGGGCACAATATGAATAGGAAAAATAAACTTCTAAAGCAAACAACCAAATGCCAAACACAAAAGAAGAGACTGATAGTTCTGACAATATAAATATTTTTTTTAATTCAGCAGACAAAATACACTACATAATATTAAAAAGCAAGAGCAAACGTCATGAAGTAGGTGCAGCGTGCCAAAGGACCAGCATTCGTGACTACTCTTTCCTTTTTCTAAAAGGGACCTTTTCCAGTTCACTTTATAATACTCTCAAAACGCATTCAGATCCCTCTGAACAACTCACAGCAAGTGCTACTATTCTGATCAACTATGGAGACAGGTTTTAGGCAAGAATAAAGGCAGTGCCACAGGTACAAGGTTGCAACTTAGAGACAAGTGTCATACCACCTTTCACCTCCTGACCAATGGGCATTCCTAGTGGGAACTGCCATGAACCCAAGATTGACCATAAGAGGTGGGCTGGGGAGCCCACCGCCCTGCCCTTCCCCTGCAGCACTGCCAGCCTCAGGCAGAGGCTCACTTCTCAGACATCAGAAGCATTTTCCCTATACCTGGTCCTCACCTAGTACCCACCAACCTTCAGTTACCCCTCACAAGGCCTGCAAGCTTTCCCAGGAGGAAAGAAGACAGGGCTGATGCCAAAGAATTCTAGAATCCAGAACTGAGAGGATTTTTAAAGCATTTGTTTAAAACAGCCTTGAGGACTTGTAGATTTCTCATCACCTTCAGTCTGAGGATCTGAGTGGACTGTCTGCATTTAAATCTTGGCTGGAACGCTAAATAGCTGTGTGTCCTTGGGTAAGTTAATCTCTCAGAACTGTGCTGCATTTCCCTCTCTGTAAAGTGTGGTTAATAATAATGATCTTCCATAGGTATTATGAGGTTATTGTGATGATTAACTGATTCATTTAAAAATCATTTAAAGCAAAGTAAAAACAGCAAGAGTGAATGGAAATGAATGGACAATTCACAAAGGGAGAAATACACAGCAAATGTAACAATAAATGTAAAAAAAAAAAATTCACCCTCACAAGGAAACAAAATGCAAAATAAATGCAAAATAAAAGCACGTGATGCCTTTTCCCCCTTTAATAGATAACTTTTTGTTCATAAAGATTTCAAATATTCAAATCCAGTCTTGGCAATGATGTAAAGAAAAGGACACTTTCATATACTGTCGATGGAAACTTAAGTTGAATTTAAAGTATCAAAAGCTCAGCACTTCCACTTTCTGAAAATCACTCTAACAAAATATCTGGAAAATTGTACAAAGAGGTGTGCTAAGGATGTTTGTTGGGCTACTTGCAAGAGTACAAAATTGGACAAAACAGGAGTCCATACACATCTGCCTCCCACTGCTCCTAAGACCCAGTAAAAGAACAGCTGCACAAAACACAAAGTCCTGACCAGTGGCAAGACTGAGGAGAGAGCGGCTGTAAAGACTTCTGGGAGAAAGGCAGCTCCAAATCAAACAGGCAGAGAAGCCCACGTCATAGATGCCCGCCTACACAGCCAAGGAGAGCCCGGAATCAGCAGTGCGGTGGGGCCCAAAGATGGGAGGGGTCTGTGGTCGCTGTAGCCCCAGACTCACTCACCTGGGACGAAACTATGAACAAACACTCAGGTAAATGAAAGATTCTCCAGCGGAGACAGGAGCATCTCAGATGAAGGCCTACATTCTGGCATCTGGAACATCCACGATGTGATAGAAAACTTGACCAACTCACTTGCTCTAAGAGAAAATCTGTCCATCAACTCGCCATACTGTCCCACAAGGAGCTGCCCATCAGAATCCCATTCAGGAAAAGTCTAGATGAAAATGCTCCAATTTACAAAACAGAAACAGAGGAGCCCTTGTCTGCATCCATTTGGTCTGAAACACGGACACAACCAACAAGATGAAAAGACCAAATTACAAAGAAAAGCTGACCCCAGAGGAAAGAGGGGAACCTGGGGAACGGTAGATGACAGTCAGAACTCAGCTGAGACAGACCTGGAAAGACAGCACAGCCCTCAAGCAAGAACAGAGAACAGGAAAGTAGACTCCAATGTTTCCCTCAGCAACCCCCACTCTCCAAACCCCAGTAAATCAACAAAGAAAGAGAAACAAATCCACAAGGAAAAAGAGAAGAGGAGAAGAAACAGTAGCCAAGAGACTTCAGCAGTGACTCTCAAGCTATAACTGAGCCACCCAGGAGAAGCACAGCAGCAGAGCCCAGCAGCGGGGTCACAGTGTGAGGCCAGAGGCCTGAGGTGCTGGGCACAGCCCACAGCAGGACGAAGGTGGGGCTGAAAACAGGAGGAGCGGTCCAAGGTCTCCAGGCCACAGCCCCAGGCCCATCCAGGCAGAAGACTACATCAGTTTACTCCTGAGAGTGGAGAATACCATAGCCACTGGCCACATCTGGGTTTTTTTTTTTAATTTAAATCAAATAAAATTTAAAATTCAAAGAAGAAAAAAAATTAGATTAAATTAAATTCAGTTTCTCAGTCATATGAGCCATACTTCAAGGTTCAAGAGTCCCACATGGCTAGTGGCAACCTCACCAGACAGCACAGATCTAGAACACTCCATTAGTGCACAAAACTATCCTGTACAGAGGTGTCCCAAAAAGAGTAGGCTGAAGGGCTTACAGCTAAAAGCCAGGCTCGGTGCTCGACTCAAAAGGGAATTCTGGGCTAGGAGGCCCACAGCAGGACCCTCCCCTCAGGGCCACAGGACCCAGAAGCTAGGCGTGTGCTCCCCAGGAGGAAAACCTGACGTGTGAGACAACTCTGAAATATACCAAACCAAGGACCAGCACTCTTAGAAAGTAAAAACTGTGAAAATAAATTCAAGAACGTCTTCTACACACAGAACAAAGATCCAAAAGCAGACTTGTAAGGGAAAAGCTTAGGGACCCAGAGGATCACTCCTGAAAATTCAACATCCAGTTCACAGCCACACCAGAAAAGAGAAAGCAGAGCAATGATCAAAAACACACCAGAAGCAAAGTCCCCTGTACCAAAGGATGCACGTCTTCAGCCTAAAACTGTCCAGCTAATGCTCAGCATAAGAAAAAAAGGCCTAGAACAAGTCATACCCTCTTAAAATATCAGGTTCTAGAAACTTTCCAAAGCAAAAAAGGCTCTTGAAAAAGAAACTCAGACACGGACGTGGCATAACTGGACGAGGGAAGACGATGGACCCATGCCTTCCATCCCCACTCAGCCAAGCTGCCAACCACACATGAAATGTATTTATTCTGCCTGAGATAGCTCAGAGTTCAGAAGCTCACCTTCTGCAAAACCTGTTGGTTACTTAAAAAAGAAAAACCAGCACGCACAGCACCAGCCCACTTTTTAAAAGGTACCTGTGCGCACACTGAGGCTAACGCTTGGTGCCTCCCTCCCTGGTCATGTGTTTAAGATCTCCACAGCCCTGGGAGCTGGTAGCGCTGATGACCCTGTACCACAGGTGGGAAAACTCAGGAACAGAGCAGCTAAATGGAGAAGCTGGGAATTAAACCTAGGTGGTCTAGCCCTCGGTTCGTGACCCTAACCTCCATCCCATGCTGCCCTTCAACCTGAGTTACTATCGCTACCTTCCTCCTTTCCAAGCTCACTGCCAGGAGCAGGTGTTACTACTGTAGTAAGATCTGGGCACTTCATCCTGATACCCTCTGCTGGCCCGCGCACACATGCATGTGCGCGCAAACACACACACACACTCCACGCACCAAGGCATTTGTGATCATCTGTAACTGAATGATCAAAGTCAAAATCCTTAGACTTTATTCTTACCTAGGTGTGGGTCCAACAGGTGAGGCTGCTCCTGATATCTGTCCATTATCACTGAAAAAAAATACGTGAGAATTAACATGCACATGAGCCTCAGGAACACTTGAGTTTTCCCACGCTGACTTTCAGGGAAGCTCCCGAGAGCACAGGCCAGCTGGAGTGAGCCCCCACCCAGCCACCTCCTCAAGGCCACTGTGCCCCCGCCTCTGCTCTCCACTTGCTCAGCACACCGTCCACTCAGGTCCTCGCTTCTTCCTTCCCTCACCACCTGCTGACAGCCAAGTTCTCCCCTTCATTAGACACACACATTCCACACCCTTCACTCTCCTCTGCCACACACACCAAGCCATGCGCCCTCCCAGTCCTTCACACCACGGCCTCCTTAATCCCAGGCAGCCTGGTTTCCACTCCTATCAGCAACTAGAACTGCTCCTATCAGATCCCACGACCACTCGACCTATGGCAGTTCTCATGCACCACACACCTCCACATCTGACCACTCCCCAAGAGTGGGAAAGTGGGCTTTCACTGGTCCCTGGATATGCACCTCACCCTCAGGACAGTTCTGTGCGGGAGGTATTGTCAGTGCTAACCCCGTCACAGCCAGAGAAACAGCACAAGCAAGCAACTAGCCCAAGTAGCTGACGGGGATTCAAGCCCAGGGACGAGCTACCAAAGCGTGTGCTCCTTCCACTCAGCCAGCCACAATGCCCCCTCCTGAAGTCAGAGCTGTCATTACAAACCCACGAAGACAATATTAAGCAGAAATTTCTTCAGCTAAAAGCGTCCACAAACACAGTTTTACTGAATCACAAAACCCTACACAGCTATCTAACCATGGGATCCTTAGGAGTCGTTTGGAAGTTATCCGTTACAAACTGCAATGGTCTGTCTATACTTGCAGAACCTAGACTAAGCATCCTACGGTGCGCCTAATATCCTGCGCTGCGAGGAGTAGCACTACTCCGCCGGGCTGCACACTCTCGGCAGAGCTACAGGCCTGTCTATGGCTAAGGTTCTGGGTGGCGCTCCCACAACCTCACAGCCAGCCCGGCCCCCGCCCACTCCAACCTGTTCTCGCCTCCCCTCTTCCCACTGCCCCGTCCACACATTTGTCTCAGAGAAACTGGGCCTTGCTGTGGTCCCAGGGCAGGGGTGGGGACAGGACTGGAAGATGAGGCGCCCAGGGATGTCCACCCCCACCCCCCTAACCCAGGTGGACCAGGAGGCCGGGTGCTCTCCACCTCTCTCGCGCGCACGCGTCTGGGAACGCAGGACAAGGGACCTGTACAGCTTGCACGGGCCCCCCTGCCCGCCCCTCCTCCGACCCGCGCGCACCCCGGAACCGCTCCAGGGCGCCCTCCCGAGCCGCGCGGTCTCCGAGCACCGCCGGCAGGCTGCCGAGCAGCTCCCGCGTCTCCCCGCTCTCGCCGAAAGACTCGAGGGCGGCTCCGCAGGCCAGCGCCGCGTCCTCCGCCGCATCCTCCGCGCGGTCCTCCGCCGGGTCCTCCGCGGCGCCCGCGGCCGGCTCCTCGCTCAGAGCCATCCTCAGCGTCCGCACGGCGCCCACAGACTGGCAGCCGGCTCCGCCCGCGAGCGCGCTGCGGGACGTGGGACGCGGGGCCCCGGGGCGCGGGACGCGGGGCACGAGACGCTCACTACGGCTGAGACAGAGGAGGCGGCACCGACGCTAGCCCCGCCCCACAACCTCCGACCTTGCGCGCCGGCCCCGCTACGGAGCGTGCCGGCCGCCAAAATAGGGAGCGCGGAGGCGGTGCAGAGCCTGGTTGGGGCAGGGCAGCGGGACCGGGACTGGGAGACAAGACCCCCTAGCCAGGAGCGCCTCCTTCCCCGATCTCGCGCGCGGCGTTCAGGTGTAGGGGCTGTTTTCCATAGTGGCTGGACCAACTTACATTCCCACCAACAGTGCAGGAGGGTTCCCTTTTCTCCACACCCTCTCCAGCATTTATTGTTTCTAGATTTTTTGATGATGGCCATTCTGACCAGTGTGAGGTGATACCTCATTGTGGCTTTGACTTGCGTTTCTCTAATGATTAGTGATGTTGAGCATCTTTTCATGTGTTTGTTAGCCATCTGTATGTCTTCTTTGGAGAAATGTCTATTTAGGTCTTCCACCTATTTTTGGATTGGGTTGTTTGTTTTTTTGATATTGAGCTGCATGAGCTCCTTGTGTATTTTGGAGATTAATCCTTTGTCTGTTGCTTCATTTACAAATACTTTCTCCCATTCTGAAGGTTGTCTTTTTGTCTTGTTTATGGTTTCCTTTGCTGTGCAAAAGCTTTTAAGTTTCATTAGGTCCCATTTGTGTATTTTTGTTTTTATTTCCATTATTCTGGGAGGTGGGTCAAGAAGGATCTTGCTATGATTTATGTCAGAGAGTGTTCTGCCTATATTTTCCTCTGAGAGTTTTATGTTGTCCGGTCTTACAGTTAGGCCTTTAATCCATTTTGAGTTTATTTTTGTGTATGGTGTTAGGTAGTGTTCTAGTTTCATTCTTTCACATGTAGCTGTCCAGTTTTCCCAGCACCACTTATTGAAGAGGCTATCTTTTCTCCATTGTATGGTCTTGCCTCCTTTGTCATATGTTTGGTGTCATGTATTTTAAGCAATTACTTTACATTAATCCTTCCTTTGGTATTAGGGTAATACCAGCCTCATAGAATGAAATAGGAATTATTTTCTCTTCTTCTATTTTTCTGAGTTTGAGGAAAATTGGTATTAATTCTTCTTTAAATGGTCATCAAATTCACCAGTAAAACCAACTGGTCCCAGGCTTTTCTTTGTTGAGAGGTTTTTGATTACTGATTCAATCGCTTTACTTCTTACAGGTCTTTAAAGGTCTATTTCTATTTCTTCTGGAGTCAGTTTTGGTAATTTATGTTTCTAAGAATATATCCTTTTAATCTAGGTTATCTAATTTGTTGGCATGCAATTATTCATAGTATTCTCACATAATCCTTTTTATTTCTCTGAGGTCTGTAGCATGTCCCCACTTTCATTATTTATTTTAGTATTTTGCATCTTTTTTCTTTTTTTTTTTCTGAATCAACCTAGCTAAAGACTTGTCAACTTTATTGATCTTTTCAAAGAGCCAACGTTTCATTTTCTTGATTCTCTTGATTTTTCTGTTCTCAATATCATTTACCTCCACGCTAATTTCTTATTCCCTTCTTTCTACTAGCTTTGAGTCTAGTTTGGCACAATCCACTTCCTGAGGCTTATGAAGGGCCCAATCTTGCCTGAGGTGTGTGGCCACATGGAGGAAGGTTACTAAATTAGAATTCTGTTAGCAGAAAGAATAATAGTAGGTATTTATAGCTGATTGTTAGACAACAAGCAATGTCTGCCACATACCCCAAAGCCTACTACGCAGACTGATTCATATTAACAATGCTTTACATACTTAATGAATGAATTAATTAGTAGACAAAAAAGTAGTGAGGAAGAATATTTCCTGTGGTGGGAAATGGTACAAAGCTTTAATAGTTGTCTCAAATGTATAGATATCAAGTATTTGCATCATCATGGTGATTGAAAATATTGGAGAAAAGAAATGGAAGATGAAAAGCATGAACTCTTTTGCATTTGAGGTGACCACTGATGGAACTTTGTGGCTGGCATAAATCAAATCTTGACCTCCTTATGAAGCCGTGTAGCTTCATATGAGCTCGAGAAACCCTATGATCCAGGAAACAGGTGGTTCTTAATTTCATTGGATGAATTATTGAAATCTAGTAATTATAAATTAAATATGGCTTTATAAAATGCAATAGAAAGAGTAGATTTTTGACCAAGAGGTATAAACAAGTACTTTATACCTTTTTTCTGAGTCTGTATCATTTGTATTAATTGTGCCTTTTCTTTTTTTCTTTTTTTTTAATTTTTTTTGGGGGGGTACACCAAGTTCAATCATCTGTTTTTGTACACATATCCCCATATTCCCTCCCTTCCTTGACTCCCCCCCCTCGAGTCCCCCCCACCCTCCCCGCCCCAGTCCTCTAAGGCATCTTCCATCCTCGAGTTGGACTCCCTTTGTTATACAACAACTTCCCACTGACTATCTATTTTATAGTTGGTAGTATATATATGTCTGTGCTACTCTCTCGCTTCGTCTCAGTTTCCCCTTCACCCCCTGCCCCCTCCCATACCTCGAGTTCTCCAGTCCATTCTCTGTATCTGCGTCCTTGTTCTTGTCACTGAGTTCATCAGTACCATTTTTAGATTCCGTATATGTGAGTTAGCATACAGTATTTGTCCTTCTCTTTCTGACTTACTTCACTCTGTATGACAGATTGTAGTTCTATCCACCTCATTACATATAGCTCCATCTCATCCCTTTTTATAGCTGAGTAATATTCCATTGTATATATATGCCACATCTTCTGTATCCATTCATTTGTTGATGGGCATTTAGGTTGCTTCCATGTCCTGGCTATTGTAAATAGTGCTGCAATAAACATGATGGTACAAGTTTCTTTTGGGATTATGGTTTTCTTTGGGTATATGCCCAGGAGTGGGATGACTGGATCATATGGAAGTTCTATTTGTAGTTTTTGAAGGAACCTCCAAATTGTTTTCCATAGTGGCTGTACCAACTTACAGTCCCACCAACAGTGCAGGAGAGTTCCCTTTTCTCCACACCCTCTCCAACATTTGTTGCTTCCACATTTTGTGATGATGGCCATTCTGACTGGTGTGAGGTGATACCTCATTGTGGCTTTGACTTGCATTTCTCTGATGATTAGTGATGTTGAGCATCTTTTCATGTGTTTGTTGGCCATCTGTATGTCTTCTTTGGAGAAATGTCTATTTAGGTCTTCTGCCCATTTGTGGATTGGGTTATTTGCTTTTTTGGTATGAAGCTTCATGAGCTGCTTGTATATTTTGGAGGTTAATCCTTTGTCCGTTGTTTCATAGGCAATTATTTTTTCCCATTCTGAGGGTTGCCTTTTAGTCTTGTTTATGGTTTCTTTCGCTGTGCAAAAGCTTTTAAGTTTCATGAGGTCCCATTTGTTTATTCTTGATTTTATTTCCATGATTCTAGGAGGTGGGTCCAAAAGGATCTTGCTTTGATGGATGTCATAGAGTGTTCTGCCTATGTTTTCCTCTAGGAGTTTTATAGTGTCTGGCCTTACATGTAGGTCTTTAATCCATTTGGAGTTTATTTTTGTGTATGGTGTTAGGAAGTGTTCTACTTTCATTCTTTTACATGTTGCTGTCCAATTTTCCCAGCACCACTTATTGAAGAGGCTGTCTTTTTTCCGTTGTATACTCGTGCCTCCTTTGTCAAAGATAAGGTGCCCATATGTGTTTGGGCTTACTTCTGAGTTCTCTATTCTAGTCCATTGATCTTCCTTTCTATTTTTGTGCCAGTACCATACTGTCTTGATCACTATGGCCTTGTAGTATAGTTTGAAGTCAGGAAGCCTGATTCCACCAACTCCATTTTTCCTTCTCAAGATTGCTTTGGCTATTCGGGGTCTTTTGCGTTTCCATACAAATCGTAAGATTTCTTGCTCTAGTTCTGTGAAAAATGCCATTGGTAATTTGGTCGGGATTGCATTGAATCTGTAAATTGCTTTGGGTAGTACAGTCATTTTCACGATGTTGATTCTTCCAATCCAGGAACATGGTATGTCCCTCCATCTGTTTGTGTCGTCTTGGATTTCTTTCATCAATGTCTTAAAGTTTTCTGCATACAGATCTTTTGCCTCCTTAGGCAGGTTTATTCCTAGGTATTTTATTCTTTTTGTTGCAATGGTGAATGGGAGAGTTTCCTTAATTTCTCTTTCTGTTCTTCCTAATTGTGCCTTTTCTAATAGCTAATGGAAAGATTGTTCTCAATAAGCTAATGGATGGAGTAAAAGCTATTATAGGTGAGTGACAAATACTCTAGATCTAAGAACATAAATAATTATACTAAATTATATTTAATGGTATTTTTCATTATACCTATTGTCATTGATTGAGGCATTTTTCCTTTTTGTTCATGAATTGTATATAATGAATTCCCCAGAGTTGATTTAACTGTGGATAATCTTTATTTTAGTAACAGTGCTTCAGTGCACATCTTGATAGCAAGTATTTTATTCTATGAAGCATTTGTCAACAGCGTATTTCATATGAGTTTATAGTTATTATATATGAGTTAAAATGACCAAAGTATAGGTTAACACTGTAGATGAAGGAAAGCTTCAACTTTTATAGGTAATTGTATAAAGACTAACACGAATTCCATTCAATAACTAAAGATCAACCATCTAAAACATTTTAATTTATAGTGGCACTTTATATCCCTACATTTTATTGTGTACTATATCACGCTGTCCACAAGATGAGGAGATAATACCTTTCACATGTGTTTCTGTTGAAGATTTGCTCTTGAGATCATTGCTACATAGGAAAAGATTATTTATTTTTACATTTTAAATCTTTAAATAATTTTTAAAATTCTTAATTTTATAATTCTTATTATTTGTAGGGGAGGACATTGATATCTGTGACACAGAAGATATTCTGGAAAACATGGGGATAGAATTTACAGATGAGGAACGCTTGGAGCCGTTAAAAAAGTAACCGGTTGATGGTAAGCCTTTCAAATATCAATGTAGTAGTGGTTCTCAAATAGGGAGAGTTTCGCTCCGGAGGAAACATTTGGCAAAGTCTGGAGACATTTTTGGTTGTCACAACTTGGTGGGGGAGGGGAAGGTGCCACTGGCATCTAGTGGATAGAAGACATGCAGTGCACAGGACAGCTCCCTGCAGCAAAGAACTACCCAGCCCAAAATGTCAGTAGTGCTGCTTTTAAGACACTCTGCAATAAAACTTACAAGCAAACTTAGATTTGGGTGCTTAAGTAAGAATGTCTGTTCTGTTTGAGACGCGAGGAAAAGGCTTGTCAAAGATTAAGAAATCTTTATTGCGTAATTTAGTTCTTCATTTGGAAATCAAGAAACATACGGCACTGAGAAATGCCTGCCATTACTCTTAATTCTACTGGAATACTTAATGTTAAGCGAGGAAATTTAAGAAAAAGGAAGTGTGGTAGTTTACTAGAAATCCGAATGAGAAAATTAAAATACTGCATATTTCAGCAAGGTTGAATAATAATAATAATAATACTGGCTTTACTTGCCAAAGAGAAAGTAAAATGATCACATTTTTAAAGTTTTTTATTTCATAATGTTTTTATAAGTTGATAGATATGGAAAAATTTCTAAAGCCTTATTTCTGAAATGATTTTTAAATCATCTTAGTACCTGAATTATGTGTTTTCTTACAGCTGATGGAAAAATCTATCAGAACAGATTGCTGGAAGGTATAAAGACTCTTAGAGGTAGGAGAGAGTCATAATGAAAAAAGCAGATGAATTCAAGGTTTTTGTGATTCATATTTAACTTATTTCCTTGATATTTAAATATGAACCCTGCCTTCTTGTCATATATGTTTACTCTATCCTTAAGATTCATCTAAAGAGTGCTCTGTAATGGACCATTTTTTAATTGTGAGTTAGATAAATTAGAAGTTTGGGACTAACATATACACACTAATATATATAAAATAGAACAACAAGGACTTATTGCATAGCACAGGGAACTATACTCAGTATCTTATAATAAGCTATAATGGAAAAGAATCTGGAAAAGAATATATATGTGTGTGTAACTGAATCACTTTGCTGTACACTTGAAGCTAAAACAGCATTCATTGTAAATTAACTATGCTCCCATTTTTTAAAATTTTTCATTAAAAAAGGATTCTTCTATAGAGTGCTCTGTAATTTACCATTTCTTTATTGTGGTAAAATACACATAAGATAAAATTTACTATTTTAGCCATTTTTTAGTGAACAGTTCAGTAACATTAGGAACACAATCTTGCGCAACCATTACCACCGTCCATTTCCAGAACCTTTTCATCATCCCAAACAGAAACTCTAACAAGAAACCCATTAAAAAGTAACTCCCCATTTCCCCTCCCCCAGCCCCTGGTAACTACTACTCTACTTCCTGTCTCTATGAATTTGCCTATTTATGTACCTTATGTAAGTGGGTATCATTTACTTTTGTTATGTTGTGTTTTTAGAGAACAATCCACATTCCTTTGGAACTTCCCAGACTTTGGCAGGGCTTGAAATAATCAAAATCTAAATCTGTAGTATAAAAAAAATAAAAGAAAGGCCTTCTTTTATTCAGGAAATTTAATCAACAGTGAAGTCAACCAGTCTGAAAATGTAATCAACACCACCACCCATTAACTGAACAGAAGAATTGGATTGCCTGTTTATGTCACATTTTAGAGTTACTATATTTTGCTCTTATCCCTGTCTCTTTTTTAAGGAGGGGAAATTGATGTTAGTAAACTGGACACAGTTCTGGGAAGCATGGGGATGAACCTCACCGAAAAGGAACTTGAAGATCTGACACAGAGCCTGCCAGTTGATGGTGAGCAGCAGATGGTGACCATTCAAAGTTCAAATAGCATAGTGGTTAAAGGTACAGACTCTGGAGCGAGACTGACTGGGTTTGAATTCAAACTCTTCTGCTTAAAAGTTGTGTCATCTTAATGTTTCTCTGCCTCAGTTTCTTCATAGATGAAAGGAGTACATTATTAGCGTGTACTTGATGGAGATTTTGTGAGGATTAATCTAGACCAGTGTCTGGTACATAAAGCGTCCAGTACAGTTGCTAATTATTGTCATCTTTGCCATATTGTTCCAGTCATTACTGTTACTACCAGGCACCTCTGCACGCGTGGGAGCTTATCGTTATAGACCTCTTCAAAATACTTACTTGACATCAAGCTGTTGAGAAAAACTTTGAGAACCTAGAGAACAAACTCTTTCTCTGGACATTTCCATTAACTTACGTTAATGGGTTTTGCACTATGAAGTCTACACATTGCTGAAAATGTCAAGATTACTGAAGGACCGGGGGAAGATAAGGGAAAAAGAAAAAAAGTGGGGAGAGGTTGCAGAGGGCAGGACTTGTGACAGTGGGATGAAAAAGAATTTAAAAAGAGTAAATTTGAAAACCATGAGGGAGAAACAAAGAAAGCCTAATGAGCAGAATGATTACAGTTTCACCCCAAGTTGCATCACATTTGCAGAGATCATGTTCCCCCAGCTATTTAAGATAGAGAGAAAGAGGTATCATGCCGCCTTTTTTGTCCTCTCAGAGACCCTCATCACTGAGCAAAGTTATCTATAATTCGGGCCAGCACAGTGGACATGTTCTCCCTCTTTTAGAAGGCTCTAAGGATTCCTGTATGATGTGGCTGGAACTTGTTATCCAAGAGCTGATACTAGACTTAAATTCCCTTTTGAAAAGCTGGAAACAAGCTCTGATTTTTAAGAAATGTTAAATGAGGTTGAAGTGTAACTGTTCACAGAGCAATTCCCTCCCAGAAGGACAAGAATTAGGATATGTTAACTTTAGAAGATTCCAGTAAGGCCAAGAAATGTCTCACCACTGGGCAAATCCACTTTTTCCCATCTTAATCAGATGCCATTTAGTGGCATTTTGGTCACTTCTTACTTTCCATTTTTCAAAGATAAGTTCTTTTATAGAAGACATTGTGTTGTTACCCTTTCATTTTCCAACATTTTTGATTCACTAATGCAACATGTATGTTTTGTTTCCTTATTTTCTTTGTTGCTTGAATTTACACTAAATAGTGAAACTTGCCTCTAGATGTGGGACAACCAGCTTTGCTTGTAAGACCTTCTTTTAGCTCAAAATGCTAAAATTTAGCTGAAATTATAGTGGATTTTGTATTGTGCTTATTAGTTATATTTTCTCAATAAGGTAGTATGTAATTCAAGTTTTGTCTTCTGCAATTAGCGAAATAACAGGTAAACATTCTGAAAATAAAAGCACAAAAATGTGTCACTGCTTTCCTCTTTCTCGATACTTAATACAATTGAGATTCTGATTTAGTGAGCTTACTCTGTCTCTGTAATATTTCTATTTTAACATCCCTTTACAAACTGATGAAATAGGGGAATTCCCTGGTGATCCAGTGGTTAGGGCTTTGCACTCTCACTGCCGAGGACGCAAGTTCGATCCCCAGCCCAGAAACTAAGATCCCACAAGCCACATGGGTAGCCAAAAAAATAAATAAATAATAAAATAAAAATAAAGATTCCGCCCCAAAAAACTGATGAAATAAATCATTGTATATCTATTATATACAAAGCCTGCAATTAACTATAAGTCCTGAATTATTTCTAACTTGCACATATAATTTAAAGAGTCAATGAATTATTTTCGGTTTAATTGTAATAATGGATAAGTAGTGAGTATGGGTCAACTTTATATGAATGGAAAATTACTGAACTTAAAACAGTGAAATATGGTATACACCACCCTTTTAATTTTGCCCAGGAGCCTAACTAAATAATGGAGAGTTTTCCAATATCTAAATGCTAAAAAGCAGCTAAAATAAATGGAGCTTCCTTTACATATCATTCTTCTATGACTGAAAGTTTTAATATCTTAAAGCAAAAAAGTCAATGTCACATTGTTACTATAGCTATATATGTGAAATGTAAAACCTTTTTCTTGTTTCACACTAATGAAGGGGAGAAATAGGATAAAATTCTAGAGAAAGTGATAAGTACCATTGTTTTTGCTCGTTTTCTCTTTGATGTTATATGTGTAGGTGTCGTCTGTATGTTTTCTTGCAGTTGTTGGGAAAGTTGATATGAAAAAGGTAATGGATGACGTGAAAGCTTTCACAGGTTAGTGATAAATTTACTAATAAACTGAGGGCCCCAGGGCTCGACAATAATTTTTATTTTCCTATCATGTTTTCCCAATATCCTACTGCTAGGTCTAATGGAAAGTTTTTTCTTGGGTTACATAAATTTAAATTTGGTAAAAAGAAGCAAAAATAAAACAACACAAAATATACCTACAGGACTAAATGTAAGTTAGAAATCCTACATTCTGTAGAGCTTTCCTTCCTAATAAAATGTTTCCCTGCATGAAACTCGAGGCAGGCACAATAAATGGCACTGAATTTTTGAATAATTGAGGTAACATTGTCAACGATTACATTATTAACAAAATCATGTAACACTTTCTTACGACATTATATTAGTTATCTAGGTGGATTAATTGAACAGTATAGAAATGAATTTTTTTTTCTCAGAATTTAAAAAGAACTTTTGTCTATTAGTATTGAAGAAACAATTAAAGTTCTAATTTCCCCCAAGACTGTGCAGTAGATGCAGACTGCATCATGCTTTTGCTAGTCAACCTAAAATTTCGAATCATCACTAATATATGTAATTATTTCTAACTTTCTAAAGGTGAAAAGATCGATATCAACAACCTGGACAATGTGCTGAGTAATAAGGGAACTGAACTTCCAGACACAGAATATACAGAGCTGGTGAAAACACTGCCAGTTAGTGGTAAGCCTAAAAAATGCTGCTGGAACCTTCCTAACAACTAGAGCTTGTAAGCCTGGGAGGGAAATTCTAAAGTTTTAGAATTTAATGCCTAAGGATTGTTGGAAAATTTAAACTCTCGGTTATTTTTAAAAGCCTGCCGCCCAAATTGAAGGATATTCTAAAAAGTACGTGGCTTGCATGCATCAAAAATGTGAAAATCATGACGGAAAAGGAATGAGGAATTTTCCCAGATTAAAGAATAAAGAGACATGACAAATTGATGTTTAATTGCTAAAGATGACATTAATGGAACAACTAGTAACATTTGAGTAAATTGTGTAGATTAGTTAGATGTGCTATATCAGTGAAAATCTAATTTGGGTAATTGTACTGTGTCTATGTAAGAGAATGATGTATGTATGTGTATACATATATGTGTGTGTGTGTATATATGTATGTATGTATATGCATATATATTTAAGATAATGCACACTAAAGTATGTAGTGGTAAAGGGCATCGTGCCTGCAAGTCACTCACAAACATTCAGAAAAAAATAATAATAACATGCACCTACAGAGAGGACGATAAAACAAGTATGGTAAAATGTTAACATTTGGAAAATCCGGGTGAAGACTATGTGAGAATTCTTTGTACCATTTTTGCCACTTTCTAAAATCATATCAAAAAGCTGAAATAAAAAGACTCTGTCAGTGTCATATAGATATAAGTTTGAGAATCACTGAAATCTCCAGTGAAAAGCTGCCATGGTAATGTAAGCAATGATTTTGGTCTTTTACTTGTCTTGCTTTTTAGATTCCATAATAAGTAAAAACACAGTATTTGTCTTTCTGTCTGACTTACTTCATGAAGCATAATACTCTCCAGGTTCATTTATGTTGTTGCAAATGGCAAAATTTTATTCTTTTTTATGGCTGAGTAATATTCCACTGTGTATACCACATCTTTATCCAGTCACCTATTGAAGGACACAGGTTGATTCCATATCTTGCCTATTATAAGTAATAGAAATATGAACATTCTGGTGCATCTATCTTTTTGAATTAACGTTTTTATTTTCTTCAGATATGTATCCAGGAGTGGATTACTGGGTCATATGGTAGTTTTATTTTTAATTTTTAAAGGAATCTCTGTACTATTTTCCATAGTGGAAATACCAACTTACATTCCCATCAACAGTGTACCAAGGTTCCCTTTTCTCCACATCCTCACCAACATTTTTTATTTGTTGTTTTTTAATAATAGCCATTCTGACAGGTGTGAAGTGGTATTTCATTGTGATCTTAATTTGCATTTCCCTGATGATTAGTAATGTTGAGTATTTCAGTGTGGCTGTTGGCCTATAATATATCTTCTTTGGATAAACATACCCAGTCAGGGACTTCCTAGATGGTGCAGTGGCTAAGAATCCACCTGCCAAGGGAGGCGACACAGGTTCAAGCCCTGCTGCAGGAAGATCCCACGTGTCACGGAGCAACTAAGCCCGTGTGCCACAACTACTGAGCCTGTGCTCTAGAGCCCATGAGCCACAGCTGTTGAGCCCATGTGCCACAACTACTGAAGCCCATGTGCCTAGAGCCCATACTCCGCACCAAGAGAAGCCACAGCAATGAGAAACCCATGTACCGCAACAAAGAGTAGCCCCTGCTAGCGGCAGCTAGAGAAAGTCCTTGTACAGCAATGAAGACCCAATGCAGCCAATAAATACATAAATAAAACATGTCTTTCCTCTAAAAAAGGAAACAAAAAACCTAGTCAGGTCATTTGTCCGCTTTTTGATTTTTGATATTGAGTTGTATGAGCTCTTTATGTTTTGGATATTAACCCCTTATCAGACATATCATTTGCAGATATCTTCTCCCATTCAATAGGTTGTCTTTTCATTTTGTCGATGGTTTCCTTCACTGTGCAAAAGTTTTTAAGTTTCATTAGGTCGAATATGTTTATTTTTGCTTTTGTTCCCCTTGCTTGAGGAGACTGATCCAAAAAATATTGCTAAGACTTACACTCTGCTGGTGTTTTCTTCCAGGAGTTTTATGGTTTCCAGTCTTACATTTAGCCCTTTAATCCATTTTGAGTTTATTTTTGTAAATGGTGTGAGAAAATGTTCTACTTTAATTCTTTTACATGTATCTGTCCAGTTTTCTCAATACCACTTATTGAAGAGGCTGTCTTTCCCCCATTGTATATTTTTGCCTCCTTTGTTGGAGATGAATTAACTATATGTGTGTGGGCTTATTTCTAGCTCTCTGTTCCATTCCATTGATCTATATGTCTGTTTCTGTACCAGTACCATACTATTTTGATTACTCTAGTTTTGTAGTATAGTCTGAAGTCAGGGAGTGCGATAGTTCCAGCTTTGTTCTTTTTCCTCAAAGTTGCTTTGGTTATTTGGGGTCTTTTGTGGTTCCATATGAATTTTAGGGTTATTTGCTCTAGTTCTGTGAAAAATAGCATGGGTATTTTGATAGGGATTTAATTAAATCTGTAGATTGCTTTGGGTACTGCATTCATTTTAACAATATTAATTCTTCCAATCCATAAACAAGGGATACATTTCCATTTCTTTGTATCATCTTCAGTTTCCTTCATCAATGTTTTATAGATTTCAGAGTAAGGGTCTTTCACCTCTCTGGTTAAGTTTATATCAAAGCACTTTGTTATCTTTATGTGATTATAAATTGGATTGTTTTCTTGCTTTCTCTTTTTGATAATTCATTATTACTGTATAGAAAAGCAACAGATTTCTGTATCTTAATCTTTATCCTGCAACTTTATTCAATTCATTTATTAGTTTTAATAGTTTTTTGATAGAGACTTTAGGGTTTTCTATATAAAGTATTATGTCATCTGCAAATAGTAACAGTTTTACTTCTTCATTCCTAATTTGGATGGTTTCTATTTCTTTTTCTTCTCTGGTTGCTGTAGCTAGGGCTTCCAACAGTATGTCCAATAGAAATGGTGAGAGTGGGCACTCTTATTTTGTTCCTGAATTTGGAGGAAAAGCTTTCAGCTTTTCACCACTGAGTATGATGTTAACTGTGGGCTGTACGTGGCCCTTATTATAGTTGAGATATGTTCCCTGTATACCAACTTCATGATGAATGGGTATTGAATTTTGTCAAATGCTTTTTCTGCATCTATTTTTTTAAGCTCTTTATTGGAGTATAGTTGCTTTCACTGTTGTGCCAGTTTCTGCTGTACAACAAAGTGAATCAGCTGTATTTATACATATATCCCCATATCCCCTCCCTCCCACGTCTCCTTCCCACCCTCCCTATCCCACTCCTCTAAGTGATCACCAATCATCGAGTTGATGTCCCTGTGTTATGCAGCAGCTTCCCACTAGCTATCTAATTTACATTTGGTAGTATATTATGTCAATGCTGCTCTCTCACTTAGTCCCAGCTTCCCCTTCACGCCCTACCCCATGTCCTCAAGTCCATTCTCTACATCTGCATCTTTATTCTTGCCCTGTCACTTGGTTCATCAGTACCATTTCTTTTTAGATTCCATATATATGAATTAGCATACAGTATTTGTTTTTCTCTAAGTTACTTCACTCTGTATGACAGACTCTAGATCCATCCACCTTCTGCATCTGTTGAGAGTACCATGTGGTTTTTATCCTTCATTTTGTTAATGTGGTGTATCATATTGATTGATTTGCAGATATTGAACCATCCTTGCATCCCTAGGATAAATCCCACTTCATTGTGTTGTATGATCGGTTTTATATATTGTTGAATTTGGGTTGCTAATATTTTGTTGAGGATTTTTACATCTATATTCACCAGAGATATTGACCTACAATTTTCCTTCTTTCTTTCTTTTTCTTTTTTCTTTCTTTTTTTTTTTTTTTTGTAGTGTCTTTTTCTGGTTTTGGTATCCGGGTAACTGTGGCCTTGTGAAATGAGTTTGACAGTGTTTGCTCCTCTTCAATTTGGGGGGATAGTTTGGGAAGGAAAGGGATTAACTCTTCATTATATGTTTGGTAGAATTTCCCTGTGAAGCCATCTGGTCCTGGACTTTTGTTTCTGGTGAGTTTTTTGATTATTGATTCAATTTCACTACTAGTGATCAGTCTGTTCAGATTATTTCTTTCTGAATCAGTATTGGAAGAGTGTATGTTTCTAGGAATTTTTCTGTTTCTTCTAGGTTGTCCAATTTTCTGGCATATAACTGTTTGTAGTGTTCTCTTATGATTGTATCTATGTGATATCAGTTGTAATTTCTCCTCTTTCGTTTCTTATTTTGTTAGTTTGGGTCCTCTCTCTTTCTTAATGAGCCTGGATACGTGCTTATCAATTTTGCTTATCTTTTCAAAAAACCCCAGCTCCTGTTTTCATTGAGCTTTTCTATTGCTTCTTTGTCTCTGTTTTATTTATTTCTGCTCTGATTTTTTATTATTTCCTTTCTTCTGCTGACTTTAAGGTTTGTTCTTCTTTTTCTAATTCCTTTAGATGGTGGGTTAGGTCATTTATTTGAGATGTTTCTTTTTTCTTGAGGTAAGCCTGTATCACTCTAAACTTCCCTCTTAGAACTGCTTTGTACTGTGTCCCATAGATTTTGGGAAGTTGTGTTTTTATTTTCACTTGTCTCAGGTATTTTACGATTTTCTCTCTCTTTTTTTTTTAAGCTCTATCTTGGAGTATAATTGCGTTACACTGTTGTGCCAGTTTCTGCTGTACAACAAAGTGAATCAGCTGTATTTATACATATATCCCCATATCCCCTCCCTCCTGCCACTCCTTCCCACCCTCCCTATCTCACCCCTCTAAGTCATCACCCATTATCGAGTTGATCTCCCTGTGTAATGCAGCAGCTTCCCACTAGCTATCTACTTTACATATGGTAGTGTATATATGTCAGTGCTACTCTCTCACTTCGTCCCAGCTTCCCCTTTGCCCCACCCTCTCCATGTCCTCAAGTCCGTTCTCTGCATCTGCATCTTTATTCTTGCCCTGCCACTGGGTTCATAAGTACTATTTTTTAGATTCCATATATATGCATTAGCATACAGTATTTGTTTTTCTCTTTCTGGCTTACTTTGCTCTGTATAACAGACTCTAGGTCCATCCACCTCACTCCAAATAACTCAATTTCATTACCTTTTATGGCTGAGTAATATTCCACTGTATATATATGCCACATTTTCTTTATCTATTCATCTGTTGATGGGCATTTAGGTTGCTTCTGTGTCCTGGCTAGTGTAAATATATGATTTTCCCTTTGATTTCTTTGTTGACCCATTGGTATTTTTAGTAACATGTTGTTTAGTCTCCATGTGTCTATATTTCTTTCCATTTTTCTTCTGTAATTGATTCTGGTTTTATACCATTGTAGCAGAAAGGTGCTTGATATAATTTCTATCCTCTTAAATTTGTTCTGACATGTTTTGTGGCCTATCCTAGAGAACGTTCCATGTACACTTGAAAAAAAAGTGTATTCTGCTGCTTTTGGATAAATGTCCTGTACATATCTATTAAACCTAACTGGTCTAATGTGTCATTTAAGGCTACTGTTTTCTTATTGATTTTCTGTCTGGGTAATCTGTTCATCAGTGCAAGTGGATTGTTAAAGTCCCCTACTTTTATTGTGTTATTGTCAATTTCTCTCTTTATGTCTGTTAATATTTACTTTATATATTTAGGTGCTCCTATGCTAGGTTCACATATGTTTATGAATGTTATATCCTCTTTTTGTATTGATCCCTTTATCATTATATAATCCCTTTCTTTGTCTTTTGTTATAGATTTTGGTTCAAAGTCTACATTGTCTGATATGAGTGTTCTACTCTTCTTTCTTTCTGTTTCCATTTGCATAGAATACTTTTTTCCCACCATCCCCCCTTTCAGTCTTTTTGCATCTTTAGCTCTGAAGTGAGTCTCTTTTAGGCAGCATATAGATGGGATTTTTTTTAATCCAATCAGCCAACCTATGCCTTTTGATTGGAACATTTAGTCCATTGATATTTAAGTGATTATTTATAGGTATGTACTTACTGTTATTTTGTTACTTGTTTTCTGGTTGTTTTTAAAGTTCCTCTCTCTTCTTTTCTTCTTCTTTTAATCTTTTCCTCTCTGATTTTATGATTTCCATTAGCATTGTGATTGTGTTCCCTTTTCTCTAGCTTTTGTATATCTATCATAGGTTTTGGATTTGTGGTTACCATGAAGTTCATATATGTTGACCTATATCTACTTGTTTTAAACTGATAGTCATTTAAGTTCAAACACATTCTAAAAAATCTACATTTTTTTACTTCCCCTGCCACATGTATTTTTGATGTCATATTTTACATCTTCTTGCCTTTCCCTTATCTGCTTA
The DNA here is from genome assembly GCF_030028045.1 of Hippopotamus amphibius kiboko. NCBI lineage: Eukaryota > Metazoa > Chordata > Mammalia > Artiodactyla > Hippopotamidae > Hippopotamus > Hippopotamus amphibius. Next base: position 46,351,794 of record NC_080202.1, on the reverse strand, counting down.
TTGTAATTATAGTTGATTTTACAATTTTTGTCTTTTAACCTTCATACTAGCTTATTTAAGTGGTTCATCTACAGCCTTTATGATGTATTTGCCTGCCAATGCAGGGGACACCTGTTCGAGCCCTGGTCATGGAGCTTCCCACATGCCGTGAAGCAGCTAAACCTGTGCGCCACAACTACTGAGCCTGTGCTCTAGAGCCCATGAGCCACAACTACTGAGCCCATGTGTCACAACTACTGAAGCCCACCCGCCTAGAGCCCATGCTTCACAACAAGAGAAGCCACCTCAATGAGAAGCCCGTGCACTGAAATGAAGACTAGCCCCTGCTCAATACAACTAGAGAAAGCCCGCGTGCAGCAATGAAGACCCAACACAGCCAATAAATAAATAAATGTATTTTTTTTTTAATGAGAAAAAGAAGCATTTGACAAGTGATGCTGAGAAGCCAATCCTGGAAAATGAAATGTGCAGATGGCCTGAGGCAGGACGGGGCTCACACTGCCGCGGTCTCGTGTGCGGCCTCACTTTCCTCACCCGTCTCTCCAGCAGCCGAATCTGCAGCCTAAACATCCTCTGCTGGGGCTTTGCTGCCTTCCCTGAGATAAGAAGAATAATGCCAAGGCTTTTACTCTCGAAAGGAACAATTACACTTTTCATTATTTCCCCAGTTTAGATGAGAATTTTAACTTGTCCCCTCTCATCTACCCCGCATCCTTGTGGAAAATCTCATCCTCCTCAGAAGACTCCTGGTCGTGTAACTTCTGTGCCATGTTTTTCTTGTGTGTGGTGTTGAGAGGTCTATACATATCCCTAAGCCAAAGTGGCCGCCTTCTCCAGTGAAAGCCCTCCTAGAACACAGAAAGGGAAATATTAACTCTGCATCCCCCTGCTTTCTCCGGCCACCGTACGTTACCCTCCTTAAAGTTACCTGACTCTCGCCTTCCCTTGAGCTTCTCTTTCACAGAAGAAAGGGAAAAAAGCCCCTTGGAGGAAAACACACACAGTTAGTGTTACATTTCCCACCTCTCTCACCTGTGTTACCTCTGGGCTTTTCAGGACTAAATGGGCGCCTGAGTCCAGGATCACAACGAGCAAAATCACCACAGACCTGGGAGCTTGAAAAGTATCCCCTGCGTGCTGGCCTCACAGACGTTCTCGGTGTCTGGCCCCCAGGGTCTCGGGGGACCTTTGCATGTGGCTTAGCGTGGAGGACAGGCAGGATGTTCAGCCCCACTCACCTTTTGTGGCCCTTGGGCAGTTGCCCTGTTTCTTCATCTCCCTGTGCTGCTGCTGCTGCTGCTACCCTGTGAGCATGAATCTGTTGTGAAAGAAAACATGACCGTGATTGTCCATTACAACTATTTCCACAGCCTCATTCACTCCTTTTTATTTTAAATCCTATCGACCCAGTGAGATGATAACTTCTGTAAGCACAGGAATTCTATCCTGTTTAGTAATCCTTTGACTCTCCCACAGTACCTTACTCCGGGTCTTGCATGCAGATGCCAATACATTTTATGGACTGTTTTAGATAACGTTCAACAGATAATTCCTAAGAAAAACTCTTAGAAGCAGGAAAAGAAAATAAAAGTATGTACCAGAAACCCAAGCTTTGTTTTAAAGTCAAGAACAAGAGTAGGACGCCTATCATTCCTGCTCTTACTCATCACTGTGGAGGAGGCCCTAATCAGTAGTATAAGAAAATTGAAGTATTGGAAAGGAAGAGACAAACAGATTTGCATATGAAATGATGGATCTGAAAAGACCAAAAGAATGAAGTGAAGTTTTATGGGAAGTAATATGAGAGTTCAGTAAGATGGCTGCATACAAAATCAAGAGATCAACATATAAGCCTCAACAGCTTTCCCGTATAACACAAATAAGTAACTAAAAAATAGAAGAACGATCCCATTTACTCTATGAATAAAAATGCATAAAGTGCCTAGGAAGCAACTTAACCTATGTTAAGCCCTATGTGATGACAACATTAAAACTTTTCTGTTTTAATGTGTAAGGCCTATGTGATGAAACATTCAAACCTTTCTGAAGGACATTAAGAAGAAATACATACATGGCATGAGACATCATCTTCCTAGAATGTTATAAAGAGGTCAGTTCTCCTCCAATTAACCTACAAATTCAATGCAATCCATTTATATCCAAGATAATTTTAAAACAAAACCTGGCCAGCTGACATTTGGTAGAGTATATATGCAAGCCCAGTTATGATACGGATGAGAGAGAAGACCAAAGAGCAGGACCTTTCCCCACCGGATACAAAATATGTTACAAAGCAACTGGAGTTAAGCAGTGCGATATTGGTACTGGTCCAGGAAAAGATAACTGCATCAGCAGAATAGAGTCCAGATAAAGACAGTAGTTTAGACCAGGGAAGAAGGAATGAACCATTCAGTGAAAGATTTGAAAACAACTGGATCTTCCTGTAGAGGGAGAGAGATCCCCTCTCTCAACCACACTAAAAATCAAATACAATGAATGCTAGACAGATTACAAAAGATCTTGAAGAAAATAACAGAGATTATGTTTATGTCATGAGGTGTCACCGGCCTGGCTGACAAAACCTGTGCCATGTGAGCCATGAGGAGAGGACGGGCAGCTATGGTGGCAGACTCAACACACCTCCTCTTCTTCTTCACAGCCCTTGCCCCCGTCTCCCCTGGACTGTGTGTCCTCTTCCTGTTGATTTTTGAAACTCGTAGGAGTTCCCTGGCGGTCCAGTGGCTAGAACTCAGCGTTTTCACTGCTGTGGCCCGGGTTCAGTCCCTGATCAGGGAACTAAGATCCCACAATCTGTGCAGTGTGGCCCCAAATCCCCTCATGAACAAAGCAACAAAACCCAAAAAATCTCTTTATAGTAAATAAATATTGGCTTTCATTGAATTTCAATGTTTCAAATCCTTCCAGTGTTTTTGTCTCTAAGGAGACAGAAGAGCAGAGTAGGGAGCACAGGCTTTGCAGTCAGGTGAAACTGGCTTCTGCTCTTGGTTTGGCCACTGGGGCCTTACATTGATCTCCTTCATCAATGAAAGAGGGAAAGTAACACCATCCTCACAGGACTGTGGGGATTAAATCAGACAATATATGCAAAATTCTTCATCTTACTCTTGACATGAATCAGCGCTACTTTGGTGTCACAGACAAGGTGGTCAATCTATCAAAGGTTCTGCTCCTGCCATCAGGGTCCGAAGGCTTTTCCCCACCATAATATTATAAAAATATTGTGTTTATTTTCTTCTAATACTTTTTTTTTTTGCTACTTTGGGTCTTCACTGATGTGAGCAGGCTTTCTCTAGTTGCAGTGAGCAGGGGCTACTCTTCGCTACTTTGTGCTGGCTTCTCATTGTGGAGGCTTCTCTCTGTGGAGCACAGGCTCTAGGCATATGAGCTTCAGTAGCTGCAGCACGTGGGCGCAGTAGTTGCGGAATGCGGGCCTTAGACCATTCAGGCTTCAGTTGTTGCGTTGTGTGGGCTCAGTAGTTGTGGCTCACAGGCTCTAGAGCGCAGGCTCAGTAGTTGTGGCACACGGGGTTACTTGCTCTGCGGCATGCGGAATCTTCCTGGCCCAGGGATCCAACCCGTGTCCCCTGCATTGGCAGGTGGATTCCTATCCACTGCGGCACCAGGGAAGTCCCTCTTTTAATACTTTTGTTTTTCCTACATCTGCATCTTTATTCCTGCCCTGCCACTGGGTTCACCAGTACCATTTTTTTTTTTTTTTTTTTTTTGGCACACGGGCTTAGCTGCTCCGCGGCATGTGGTATCCTCCCGGAGCTGGGATCGAACCCGTGACCTCTGCATTGGCAGGCGGATTCTTAACCACTGCGCCACCTAGGAAGCCCCACCAGTACCATTTTTTAAGATTCCATATATATGAGTTAGCATACGGTATTTATTTTTCTCTTTCTGGCTTACTTCACTCTGTATGACAGAGTCTAGGTCCATCCACCTCACTACAAATAACTCAGTCTCATTCCTTTTTATGGCTGAGTCGTATTCTATTGTATATATGTGCCACATCTTCTTTATCCATTCATCTTGTTGAAGGGCATTTATGTTGCTTCCATGTCCTGGGCTGTTGTAAATAGTGCTGCCATGAACCCTGTGGCACTCTTCTAATACTGTTATGTGGTCTTCTCTCACATTTATGGAAATATGTTAATTTAAGGTGAGAAATAGGGATCTGCTATTATTTCCCACCCCCCCACCCCCCAACGAGGTAGGCAGCTACTCTATTACCATTTGTTCGTTTTCTTCCACTCATTTGAATATTGAAACATGACATTTCAAAAGTCTTCACAACACATGGGTCTATTGCTGGACTCTCTATGCTACTTCAAATAAATATTTGGTTGCATTGTTCCTCACTGTGGAACTGACATAACGCCTCAAATCTCTTCCATTGAACTTCCATAGGAAAAACACTGCATGGCCCCTGTCCTCAAAAAGTTTATTGTGTATGTGGGGAGAGGAAGTCATGGTTAGGACTCCTCACTTTCACTGCTGAGAGTGCAGGTTCAATCCTTAGTTGGGGAACTGAGATCCCACAAGCCAAAAAACAAAAAAAACAAAAACAAAAACAAAACAAATGCAAGGTTAAACTACACAGAAGCTAAAAAGAATAAAAAGGGGACTTTATACAAATTCTAAAAAAGCAAAAGTCCATATGCCACCTGGAGATGTAGAGGGTAGTCTGGGCCATGGCCAATGACTAGGAAGCTGACCCCATGCTAGTCCCCCCAGCCTGGGGTAGCTGGATCCGTCCATCTCCTCAACTGGCACAGCCTGGCGACTGGGCCGGACTCTCCAGTTACGCTGCCTAAGGTGCCATCTCTACTCTCGGGCAATGTGAGGATGGGCACCGCCCGTGTTGGGCTCTCCTCACCTTTTCTGTGCTTTCACTGCTGACCAACCCTCCTGCAGACAGACACGATTCTCTTTAGCAGTTCATACATCATGTCAGGTTTTATTCAAGTCTGACAGGCTAGGGAGCCATTGGTCCTCACACACCTCTGCTCTGTCCATGCTGTGCTGACCCTGGTGTTTCTCTCTGGGGGAGCCACCTTTTAAAAACCTGTTTACCACCTGTGTGAGTTCTGAGGGGAAGGGACTGCTTTGCTATGGCCCCTAAGAAGTGGTGACAAACCTCACAGGACTAGGGTCAGGAGGGCTGGAGTATTCAGGGAAGGCTGTACGAGGAAAGACGAACTTGAGCTGGCTTTTGAGAGCTTCATAGGACTTCCACAGGCAAAGCAAAATAAAGGATTTTCGATGGGCAGAGGCACAGACAAACGTAGGAATGGGTATGGCGTAACTAGCATATAGTGGGGGGCTGCTTAGGTTGGAATGGAGGGCAGCCACGACAGTAGAAAAGGCAAATGAAGTAGGTTGGATTGGTAGGGCAGAATCAAGAATGACAGCTGTTGAAAATCACTCTTTTGATGCGGTTAGCAAGTGCCTGTTGGGAAAAGTAATAACTCATTACGTAACTGAACAGAAGGTAAGCAGGCTGGCTCCAGGGATAGGCTACCATAAATAGGACATACTTTAGGGAGCCTGCTGCTGGACGTTCCTTGCACTGTTGTAATGGAACCCAGCTACACAAGCCTAACACACCAGAGAAGAAAGCTGCTAAGTAAATGTAAGGAGTTGACAAGATCACACTTTTATCTTTTAACCATGTGCTTTCAGCCCTGCCAGGGGGACCGATAGCTCCCTGAGGGTGGAGATTATATATCTCTCATCACTTCAGCCAACAAGGAAAGAAAGCAATGGTAGAATGAGAGTGACTGGGGAGGACATCAAATCAACATAGCTTTTTGAGTTGAAGGAATTTTACTATCATGTCAACTCTGGCCTTCTTATCATTCAACTTGTCAAAATAGTCTAATGGCTTGTTATTAGGATCCAATTCCAGAAAGATCTCTCGGGAGAGGAGTTCCTTTAAAGATCCTGGGGGAGCTTCCCTGGTGGCCCAGTGAAGAAGAACCTGCCTGATACTGCAGGGGACACGGGTTCATTCCCTCGTTCCCTGCTCCAGGAAGATCCCACATGCTGCGGAGCAACTATGCACGTGCGACACAACTAATGAGCCGGTGCGCCTAGAGCCCAGGCTCTGCAACAAAAGAAGCCTGTGCAACGAGAAGCCTGCGCACCACAGTGAAGATGCAACGCAGATGCCCCACCCCCTGCAAGAAGAAAAATCCTGGGAATATACTTTTAAGTAAAACAACAAATTGTATCTCAATCCTAGTGACTGAAGAGAACGATCAAGTTAGAATCAGGTGGAAAGGCGGCTTTGATTTTCAGTTTGTGGGTTCTGAATATGAAATTTTTTTTTTTGTAACTTTCTGAAATGGTTTAGGAAAACTATTTACTGCTTCTACATACCCACAGAGATACAGAGGGAAAGAGAGAGGATATAAAGAACATGGACAAAATATTAAAAATTCGGGACTTCCTAGGTGGCGCAATGGTTAAGAATCCACCTGCCAATGCAGGAGACACGGGTTTGATGCCTACTCCAGGAAGATGCCACGTGCTATGGAGCAACTAAGCCCATGCCCCACAAGTATTGAGCCCATGTGCCACAACTGCTGAAGCCCACATGCCTAGAGCCTGTGCTCTGTAACAAGAGAAGCCACCACAATGAGCAGCCTGCGCACCACAATGAAGTGTAGTCCACACTCACCACAACTAGAGAAAGCCCGTGTGCAGCAACGAATGCATAACACAGCCAATAAATAGATAAATAAATAAATAAATGAAAAAATTGGTGAGTCTGGGCAAAGGATATGCAGGAATCTGAATCTGAATTAATTACTGTCCTTACCTCAATGAGACAGAAAATGATAATGAAAGTCATCACTACTCCAGTTACAGATATTGCCAAGATGAGTTTCTTGTTATAGCCGTATCCTGGAACTTCTTTTGTGAGCTAAAATAATAAATAACATTTTTTTAAAACAAGGAGATTGAAAAGATGAAAGCGAACTATCCTTAAATTACTATAAAACTCAATCCTTTCAGGCCAGAAGCTTCTAGAAGAACAAGCCAAATTTAATGGTATTACTCTTCTCATTAGCATTTTCTTCTACAATTTACTTATCTGTGTGTTATGTCCTCTTGTCGTCTACCCTAGGAGTAGTGGCACATTCTCTAAATGAGCCAAGTGGGAGATCACTGTCTAAGCCAGGTTCATGGCTGAGATAAGATACACACTAGGAGGCCCTGGGATTCCTGCTTGGGCACTTTAATGGCACGTCCTACACTGAGTACACGTGCAGCTCCCGTGTTTCAGGGCTCATCCTCACCTCAATGGGCTCCTGCTCCTTCTGTTCACCCTGGGCTCCTGCGCTCTCACTGATATAGTTCTCGGTTTTCCACGGGTCCGTATCCCATTCTGCCTTCGATGCCTTTAATTCTTGCTGCTCACTGAGGAGCTTCATCAGGAGGCCTGTTCTGGAGATGAGCTTGGCACAGGCCAGCTGCACGTGGGTCTCCGAGCAGTCCATTTTCAAAGTCCGGATAACATGAGAAATGAGCCTTCTCACGTCATTGCTGGGGATGAGGGACCATAGCTGCTGGTTTAGCTGAGCTTCAAATTGATCACCCAGGGATGTGAGTGCTGGGAAAGTGGAGCCTGGGGGCTTAGAGGATAATTCAGTGCCCACGCTGTGGTCCTCCCACTGTGCTTCGTTGGTGTGTTGAACAGTTGGGATAAAGTTGTCTGCAGCAACAGCAGAAGGTGCCGTGGGGACACTCCTATGGGCAGTGACTCCAGGGCCAGTTCCTCCTGGCAGAATAGAGTTTGTAATTTCTTCAAAGACATTTTGTGCAGTATTGCTTTCTGGAGTAGGATTTTCTGTAGAAGGGTCTGCAAGAGAAAATAATTCTGGAAAAGGATTTTCTTGAGAAGTCAGTTCTCCTGAAGATGAAAAAGCCTCTCTTGGAGGGGAATTTATGAGGCTCCTCACTGCAGAGAAAGGACGCCTCACAAGCATCATTCTACTGGGAGAACCTTTCTCTGTGAACTTTCCACGCAATTCGGCTTTGGGTCTTCTGTGGACCAGACCAGACCGAATTTTTTGGAAGATGTATTTTTTCCCGGAATGTGAGATTAATTCAGAAGCCGTCAGATTTATAACTCTAGCATATGCATCTTCTAAAACAGCAATAGTGGAGGGTAAGTCTTTTGATTTCTTTTTAACCTGAGATGGGGAGTTTGGAGGGATGGAGCCAGAAAGCCTACCCCTTGAATACTGTTTCAGGAAAGAAGAGACTGCTGCCTTATCTTCCTTTATGAATGCAGGCTCTGTGTTGAAGGAGTTTCCCACTAACTTCTGGGGCCTCTGCACCATGTGAAGCTGTTCCAGCTCTATTGGGGATGGCCTCGTGAGACTGGCAGTGTTCTCCACAAATGGCTGGGCATTCTGTTTCCTCCTGACGCTCTCATCTCCCACTGCTTTGAAGTGCCTTTTCTTTATGCCCCTTGGGCCCTTGAGGACGCTGTTCCCTCCCAGCAGCCTTTCCCCTACACTCTCAGTCTTTGCTAGACTGTTTTCCTGTGGTTCGGCAGTTTCCAATTTCTTTTGAAAGATTTGGTGCTTAAATTTGGGACCTAAAAGTTTGGAATGTATGAGCATGGCAGTTTTTTCTTTCTTTTTAATCTCATCAATTGGTTCTTGAATTTCTGCATCTAACAAATTTTCCTCAATTTATTTTTATAAGGTGAATTGTTGGGTATAGGGTTGATGGAAGGGTTCCTTATATTGTTTTCCAAACGGCCCAGGAGCATATCTGCATCTTGTACATTTGAAAAAAGAAGCTGAATGACTGGTAATAATGTTGATTTCACATCTCGTAGATTTCCCTCTGAGAAATAAGGCAGTATGTAATTTAGTGCACCGATAACATCACTTTCAGCATTCGAGTCCAGCTGCTCATTCATGAAGGTTGACAAGCTGACAGCACTTTGGTCTGAGGATGCCCTCTCTGGCTCAATAGTCAGCTCAGTGCTGTTGTTCTTCTTCCGGGCTTGTAACACCTTCATGAATGATCCTTCTGCATTCCCTAGAGATGCTTCTTCATCTGTCAAAAAAGAAGAGACTGGTTTTGATAATTGAAGACGGATGGGACAGCTTTTTGTCAGTCCACAGACATGTATCCCATCAAATAGATTAGGAATCAGTCAACATCTGAGGGCCACTTAGGAGAAAAGGAAACCCAAACTTAAGCCTATGATTGGCAACCACAAAAGGTGAAAAAAGTATCTTTTGAAGAAGTGGCTATCTACTGGGAAAATTCTGTAGCATGAAATATAGTAACTCTATTTAGGATTACTCCACTGGTTGCCAGAGGCCAAGTGCCCAGGACTCAAGAAAAGCCAAGTCTGGAAGACAAATATTCCCCTACTCAGCTGGATGCTCTGCAGATCTGCTGTGACTCTCTACGTTCACATATCCCATCCTGTCCTGCCTGAGATGCAGAGGAGTGCGAGGTTCCTCTCTCCACCTCTTCAGTGTGCTTGTGTTCCTGCTGCTTTCACAGATGACTGTGACAACAGCTGCTGCTAACAGGTCTTCATCATGACAAGCCCTTTTCCACCCACCCACTGAAGCCTTTGCTCAGTCCCTGCTTCTGTATATCCCAGCCCCCATAACAGAAGGCTCTATATAGAAAAATACACTATGTCCACCCTGGCTCTGTGCTAAAATTTGGGCAGGGACCTGAGATATAAGTTAAGAGATTTTCCAGATTCTATGCCAATGTGGAATGGTCAACAAATCGATGCAGTAAAACTTGAGATCCTAAAATGCAGAAGGGAAAAAGCAACTTCTGTCAGATGCCTACTTTGCTTTCATTTCATTTCACTACTAATATTGCCAGCTTTACTTGGGAACCATCCAAAGCTTCTGACTGTGTGAAGGTAATGTGTACCATCGTGTAGCTGGGCTTCTCATCCAAAAGGATTAAAAATATATTTGGTGGTGATGGTGAGGGTTAAAGAAGGAGGGAAGAGTCATGAGAAAGGAGGAGCATGGGCTTGCAGAGAGCCCCAAACTGGGGACAGGAGATCTGGGAACAAGGGTCATAGCACTTAACACCTCTGCTCTCATTGTTCCTCACCTGTAAAAGGAGATTAAAAATGCCTCTTCTGCCCACTTTGGGCGAGAAGGGAGTAATATAATAGGTAAAAAAAAAAGTTGTTTGGGGGAGTTCCCTGGTTGTCTAATGGTTAGGACCTGGCACTTTCACTGCTGTGGCCCGGGTTCAATCCCTGGTAGGGGAACTAACATCCTGCAAGCTGTGTAGTGTGGCCGCCCCAAAAAAACCTGTCTTGAAAAATCAGCGATATAATCTTTACATAAGTAGCAAAGTGTTATTACTTATGATGTGCTCTAGATCATTGAAAGAGAGCTGTATTCAAGGTATCTGGACATGCAAGCACATTTTGGAAGTCATCAAGTTAGTGCCAATAAATCTAATACATAGAAAAATAACTGAAAGCACCCGAGTGTTTTGTGGATAGAAAAGCTTGAGATTCAGAGCTAGTCGAGAGCTGGACCGTCTAAGCATAAATTCAAAGCTGGACAGCTCTCCCATCCATTAGGAGGGCTAGGTAGCTGCTTCTGCTTATGGAACCAGAATCTCTCAGGCTCCACATAGGACATAAAACAGCATCACTTACACTCTTTCATGAAACTGCAAAAACAAACCAAATAAACAAAAATATATTTACACCTCACTTATAAGACAAAGGGTACTCGAGATCTAATGTATATAAAATCAGTTTACAAACTGTGATGCACTATATATGCATAAGTTCTCATTGGCAGAGAGCACAGTTTATGATATGTGGCCATTAATGTTAATTCCTTTCCCCCTTCCATTCCTTTTTCTTGTTCCTGTATGTACACAAATCACTTACATTCTTAAACTAACAGTGTAACTGAGCTATTATTAGCTTAATAATGTAACCAAGAATACGATTTTTAGCAAGGAAGTAGTTCTCAGAATCTTAGGGAGCTGGAACTCTGAATTACTGAATAAAAATAATGTAATTCCATCATTAATTTTAAAATGTATCCTCATTTAGTAAAAATAAAATTTTAAAAATTAAATTAAATTAAAAATAGAAAATTTATTATCAGGCAATTGAGGCTCACCACAAGGTGTGGCATTTGTCAGGCATTCACCATCGCAACGCAGCTTGACTGTCTTACAGACAACTTCAATTGTATTTTTAAATTGGCAGAGGCAGCAGGCCATGCGGCTGGGTAAGATCCTATACATGGAAACACAGATAATTAAATTTGTGGTAAAGCAGTTACTTGAGTAGGTAGGAGAGGCAGGCCAAGGCCACCACAGACCAGTGCCAAAAGGAGTTCTTGGGGCATATGGACTGGAGAATTGGAGAGGGACTGGTTGTCCAATTGCTGCTCTTGACTATTGCAAAGAAATATAGAGGAGGAAAGAGGTGCCCAACAGAAGGATTAGGATGGCAGTAAGTATGGTATGCCTAGAAAAAAGGGAAAAGGGATTAGAATTGGGTGACATTGATCTGTAGTTTAATTCAGAAGTATCTCCTTCCATCCTGAAAGCCTCACTTTGGGTTGAGAGTACACAGGAAGAAGGCAGACTTCTAAGAAGAGTCTGAATGAGTCCCCACCTTCTGGAGTCCCTTTCTCAATTCCTATTTGTGAGTAGTAAATATATTAGAAAGTATTCTAGGAACAAAAAATCATTGTGTGGTTAAACGATAACAGAGATCACATTGGCCAAATCTGGACAACTGGAACATTCTAAAGAATAACATTATCATTACAATAAGGTATAATGCAATTAATTTAAAGAAGAGCACGAGTCCATAATGACACTCAAAAGGAGAAGAAGGGGAGCTCTTCTTTATAGAAGAATGTCAGCTAATAAATGCAGAAGGAATGACAGAATTAGGAAAGTGTCATTTTGCAACTACCAGTGTAATAATTGATTCAGAGAAGGATTACCACTGATGCCCAGCTGGGTGAAGTTGTTTGAAAGCAGGATCTTCACTGATCCCAAAGTATCACCCCACATATTATTTATCAATTACCAAGAGGAAAAATAACTTTACAATGGAGAGATATGGAAGATACCACCTGAACCAAGTGATCAAACTTAGCAGTGGGCCACCCGAAGTGTTGAAGTAGGAAGGACACATCGCCTATGTAGTATTCTTTCCCAAAATGTTTCCTTTGGATCTAATGAGGAAACATAAATTCAGATTGTGGGGCAATTTACAAGACAAGTGGCTTAGACTCTTCAAAAATGCCAATGTCATAAAAGACCAAAAAGAAGAAATAGTAGGGAAATATTGAGAGTAATGGAAACAGAGACATGACCTGCAATGCCTAATCTTTGATTGGACCCTGTATCAAAACCAAACAGACTTAAAGAATGTTATTGGCTTCGGCCAAGATGAAGTAACAAGCACCAGTTTAACCTCCCACCTGAAAGTGTGAAAACATGGCACAAAATATAGGAAACAAGTTTTCAAGAACCTGGACCTCAGGCAATAAAGTTCCGTGATCTCCAAGAGATGGGAAATAAAGTGATCCTTAAGACTGCCCTGGCTTACTTCTTTTACTTTTATTTATTTTTATTTACTTTGTATTTGGGGCTGCATTTAGGTCTTTGTTGCTGTGCGGGCTATTCTCTAGTTGTGGTGAGGACGGGCTACTCGTTGTTGCAGTGCGGGGCTTCTCATTATGGTGGCTTTTCTTGTTGTGGAACGTGGGTTCTAGGTGCACAGGATTCAGTAGTGGTGGAGCAGAGGTTCAGTTGCTCCACGGCAAGTAGGATCTTCCCTGATCAGGGCTCAAACCTGTGTCCCCTGCATTGGCAGGCAGATTCTTAACCACTGCGCCACCGGGGAAGTCCCAGCCTAGCTTCCTTCTTTAAGAGAGTTTCCAAGTCATGGTACAGGGGAAAGAAACCCAGGCAAAGGGTGATGGACTCCCTGACCGAGGAAATGGAGCTGAGAGTCTGGGAAAACAAAGGTGACTAGAGTCCACAAAGCAAAGTACTAGAGACAAAAGAAGTGCACAGACAAAGAACTCTCGAGATAGGCAGAGGGATCTCTTGAGTACTCAACAAAGTATTCGTCAGTGCAATCATGTGAGGAATTCCTTGATGCCAGGAGAAGAACCACATGAAAGGATTAATAATAAGAATAACTGGATATCACACCAGGTTGGGAATAGTATCTGTTCCTACAAGTCAGACTGGAAAACCTCATGATACTCAGAAAGGACTTGCCTCAGTAGCTGCAAATAATGAGCGCTACACTAAAGGCTACTTGGAGCCCTGCCCAACAAATCTTAAAAGCTAGACCTAAAAGAATAAAATTGTTTTGAATAACCTAATTTTGCCCAAAACAAAGTCCAAGCATTTTATAGGAATATAAAAATATACAGCACACAATCAACTAAAATTCACAATATCTGGGATCATATGAAAAATTACCAAGCACGCAAAGAAGCAGGAAAATATGACCCATGTTGAGGAGAAAAGGCAATCAATCAAAACTAACCCATAATCTCTACAGATGTTACATTTCACAGAAAAGAACATTTAAAAAGTTACTATCTATGAAAAACAGTTACTACAACTGTACTTCATATGTTAAAAAACCCAGACTAAAGAGACATGGAAGATGTAAAGCAGACCGAAATTGAGCTTCTAGAGATTAAAAACAATGTCTAAATGCAAAAGACACTGCATGAGGTTAATGGCAGATTAGACACTGCAGAAGACAGGGTTAGTGAACATTAAGGCATAGCAATAGGAAGTATCCAAAATGACACACAGAGAGTAATGAAACAAAACAACAACAAAAATGAATAGAGCATCAGTGAGTTGTGCAACAATTTCAGGTGGTCTAATATATGTGTACTTAGAGTCCATGAAGGAGAGGAGAAATACAAAAATTTGAAGAAATAATAGGCAAAAATTTCCCATATTGGTAAACAGTATAAACCCACAAAGTCAAGAAGATCAATGGACTTTAAGCATAAGAAACATGGACAAAACTACACCAAGGTACAAATAATAATCAAATTACTCAAAACCAGCAAGAAAGAAAAAACTTTAAAAGCAGACAGAGGAAAAATCTATACACTACATACAGAGGAACAAAGATAACAATGACAGCAGACTTCTTGTTGGAAACAATGTAAATGAGAACTCAGTGGAATAACATCTTTAAAGCAGTGAATTGAATTCTATCAAGCTAGAATTCTATACCCAGATCTTTCAAAACAAAAGCAAAATAAAGACTATCTCAGACATACAAAAGCTGAAAGAATTAATCACTAGTAGACTTCCACTCTAAGAAATGCTCAAAGAAGTATTTTTAAGCAGAAGGAAAAATAATAACATTGAAATATGGATCTACACAAAAGAATAAGAGCACTGGAATTGGGATTTCCCTGGTGGCACAGTCCTTAAGAATCCACCTGCCAATGCAGAGGACACGAGTTTGATCCATGGTCCAGGAAGATGTCACATGCTGTGGAGCAACTAAGCCCATGTGCCATAACTACTAAGCCTGCTCTCTAGTGCTTGCAGGGCACAACTAATGAGGCTGCATGCCACAACTACTGAAGCCTGTGCACCTAGAGCCTGTGCTGCACAACAAGAGAAACCACTGCAGTTAGAAACCTGCCCACTGCAATGAAGAGCATTCTCCACTGGCCACAACTAGAGAAAGCCCATGTGCAGCAATGAAGACCCACTGCAACAAATAAAAATAAAAAATAAACTAACTAAGTAAATAAAGTTTTTTAAAAAGAACCCTGGAATTGGTAATGACATAGGTAAATATATGTCTTTTCTTTATCTTCTTTTTTCTTTTGAGACTTGAACCCATTGTCTTTTCTTTTTTTTAAAGAGAACTTTATTATTTTTTGGCTGTATTGGGTCTTTGTTGGCAGTGCGAGGCCTTCTCAGTGTGGTGCCTTCTCTTGTTGCAGAGCACAGGCTCTAGGGCGTGGGCCTCAGTGTTTGCGGCCCACGGGCTCTAGAGCACAGACTCAGTAGTCGTGGCACATAGGCATAGTTCCTCCACGGCATGTGGGATCTTCCTGGAGCAGGGATGGAACCTGTGTGCCCTGCATTGGCAGCCAAATTCTTAACCACTGCATCACCAGGGAAGTCCCTATAAGTTTTTTCTTATTATTTAAATCTCTTTAAAAGATACTTCATCATTTAAACAAAAAATAATAATATAGTGTGCTGTTTATGACATAAGTAAAAGCAAAAGATATGACAAAAATAGCACAAAGTCCCGGAGGGGAGAAATGGAAGTACACTATTGTAAGGCTCCTATATTACTCAGAAACTGTATATCATTTGAGGATAGACTGTGATAAGTTAAAGATGGACACTATAAACCATAAAGCAGCCACTAAAATAACAAAATCTGAGTTATAACCAATTAGCAAAGGAAATAAAATAAAATAATAAAATGTACTCAATCCAAAAGCAGGAAGAAACGGGAAAAAAGGAATAAGGCATAGATGAGACAAATAGAAAACAAATGGCAAGACAGTAGATTTAAATGTAATCATATCAAAAATTGCATTCAATATAAATGGTCTAATCACCCTAATTAGAAGAGCTGTCACACTAGATAAAAAAGCAAAAGCCAAATATATATCTTCAATAGAAAAATAACAGGTTAAAAGGATAGAAAAAACTATTCTATGCTAACACTAATCAAAAGAAAGCTGGAGTGGATATATTAGTTTAAGACAAATCAATGTCAAAGCAAAGAATATTACCAAGGATAGCGAGTGTTATTTCATGATGATAGAAAGGTCAATTAATGAAGAAGACATAATCTAAAAAATTATCCACCTGATAATGCAGCTTCAAAATATATGAAGGAAAAGAGTGGCATGGAGAAACAAAAAAATCTACAGTTATTTTTAGGGAGTTCAATATTCCTCTCTCAACAACTGATAGAACAAGCAGGTAAAATATCAGTAAGGATGAGAAGACTTGAACAACACTATCAACCCACTTGACCTAATTGACATTTATAGAACACTCCACTCAAATCAGCAGTATACATATTTTGTATTAAGTGAACACATAACATTTACCAAAATAGATCATATTCTTGTCTATTCCCAGAATTTATTGGCTATAAAACAAGTCTCAATGAATTTAAAAGGATTTTAGTCATTCAGTATATGTCCCTGACCACAAAGGAATAAAATTAGAAATTAACAAATCCAAAAAATCTCCAAATATTTGGAAACCAAACAACACACTTCTAAGTAACTTTATGGTCAAAGAAGAAATCAAGATGGAAATCAGAAACTATTTTGAACTGATTGAAACTGAAAACATAATATGTCAACATGTGGGATGTTGCTAATGCCATCCTCAGCTTCCTCACCTTCCACCTTCAACAAGAAAAAGGAGAGCGAATTAATCACAGAGTAAGAGAAGAAAGAACACAATAAAGATCAAAGTAGAAATGAGAAAAATGGCAAAGAAAAAAATACTACAGATATTAAGAGGATAATAAGAGAATATTACAGAATTCCTTATACCAATAAATTCAAGATGAAATGGACAAATTCTTTGAAAGACATGCACTGCTGAAGTTTCCTCAAAAATAAAGATGTGACTTAAACAGCACTGTTAATGAAATTGGATGTGCAGTTTAAAACCTTCGGACAAAGAAAGCTTCAAGTCCATGTGGCTTAACTGATGAATTCTACCGGACATTTAAGGAATAAAATAATGCCAATTCTACACAACCTCTACCAGAAAGTTGAAGAGAAGAGAATACTTCCCAACTCACTTATAAGGCCAACTTTCACCATATCAAAATTAGATAATGACATTATAAGAACACAAAAGTATACACCAATATCTCTCATGAACACAGAGGCGAACATTCCTAACAAAATTTTAGCATATCAAATCCAATAATATATACAAAGATAATATATCATGACCAAGTGGGGTTTAGCTCAAGAACGTAAGGTTGGTTTAATATTTGAAAATCAATTTACCCAAGTTAATACACTAAACAAGAAAAATCACATAATCGTTGCAACAGATATAGGAAAAATATGACAAAATCTAACATCCATTCCTGATTAAAGCAAAAAACAGCCCTCAGTAGACTAGCAATGGAAGGAGACTTCCTCAACTTGATAAATGACTTCTACAAAAAACCCAACAACATATTTAATGGTGAAAGACAAAGCACTTTCTCTCCAAGACCAGGACAAAGGCAAGGATGACTACTCTCATTACTTCGATTTGATATTGCACTGAAGGTTCTAGCCACTGCAACAGGGCAACAAAAAGAAAAGAGATATTCAGAATGGAAAGGAAGAAGTAAAACTATCTTTATTTGCAGATAACATGATTATGTAGAAAACCTGACAGAATCTACAAAATTGCTATGGGAACTAATAAATGAGTTTATCAAGTCTGCAGGGTACAAGATCAACATACAAAAAGATTAATTTGTCTCAACAAACAATCAGAGATTAAAGTTTTAAAACACTACTTATAATAGCACCACACATATATAATACTTAGGGTAAATCTGACAAAAGATGTAAAAGACTTGCACGCTGGAAACTAGAAAATATTGCCGGGGGCAATTAAGGAAGACCTAGTTAAATGGAGACATATGATGTATTTATGGATCTGAAGATTCAATATTGTTAAGACATCAATTCTCCCCAAATTGATTTATAGACCAAAATTCCAGTAGGCTTTTCTACAGAAATTGAAAAGCTAATTCTAAAATTCATATGGAAATAAAATTTAGAATAACGAAAACAACTTTGAAAAAGAACAAACTTGAAGAACTAATACTACCTGATTTCAAGGCTTATGAAGCTACACTTTCAAGACACTGTGGTATTACTGTAAAGATAGACAAAAAGATTAAAGGAACACAATAGAAAGATCAGAAGTAGAGCAATGTGGACAACTAACTTTCAGGTTCAAAGGCATTTAAGTGTAGAAATGACAGTCTTTTCAACACATGATGGTGGAACAACTGAATATCCACAAGGGAAAAAAAAAATGAACTTCAATCCACACCATGTACAGAAATGAACTCAAGATCTAAATGTAAAGCCTAAAACTATAAAATTTCTAGAAGAAAACAGGAGAAAAATTTTATGACTTGGAGTTAGGCAAGATTTCTTAGATATAAGGCCAAATGCATAATCCATAAATGAAAAAAATAGATAAATTAGACATCATCAAAATAGAGAATTTCTGCCCTGCAAAAGACTCTCCTGAGACAAAGAAAAGATGAGTCACAGAATGGGAGAAAATACCAACTGACATACTGGATAAAGGACTAGTTTCAAGAATATATAAAGACCCCTCAAAACTCCAGAAAAATATAGACAAAAGATTTAAAGATATACAGATGGAAAATAAGCATATGAAAAAATCTCTGACATGATGAATCATCAGGGATGCGACAGTGAGATACCACCACACACCTATTAAACTGCCTAAAA
Organism: Hippopotamus amphibius kiboko; assembly: GCF_030028045.1. Lineage (NCBI taxonomy): Eukaryota > Metazoa > Chordata > Mammalia > Artiodactyla > Hippopotamidae > Hippopotamus > Hippopotamus amphibius. The sequence continues at coordinate 46,333,222 of NC_080202.1, read as the reverse complement.
TCAAAAATACTGAGCATAGCAAGAACTGGCCAAAATGTGAAGAAAATGCATACACTCTCATATACTGCTGGTAGAGGTGTAAAATGATCAAACCACTGTGGAAAATAGGTTTCTTTAAAAGTTTCTTTAAAAACTTAAGCATAGGGCTTCCCAGTGCCACAGTGGTTAAGAATCCACCTGCCAATGCAGGGGACACAGGATACATCCCTGGGCCAGGAAGATCCCACATGCCACAGAGCAACTAAGCCCATGCACTACAACGACTGAGCCTGCACGCCACAACTATTGAAGCCCACGCACCTACAGCCTGGGCTGCACAACAAGAGAAGCCACCGCACTGAGAAGTCCTCGCACTGCAAAGACGAGTAACCCCCATTCAACGCAACTAGGGAAAGCCCATGCACAGGAACAAAGACCCAACACAACCAAAAAAATAAAGAACAAAACAAACAAACAAACAAAAAGACTTAAGCATACTCCTACCAATGATCCAGCCATTCTACTGGCAGGTATTTACCCAAGAGAAATGGAAGTATACATCCATACAAAGACTTGTACACAAACATTCATAGCAACTTTATCTATAACAGACAAAAACTGAAACAACTCAAATGTCCATCCATGGTGAATAGATAAATTGTGGTATAGTATCCCTATAATGGAATACTATTCAGCAAGAAAAAGAAATGAATATTGACATATAGAACAATAGGGATGAACCTTAAAATAATCATGCTGAGTTAGAAGCCAGTTAGAAAGAGTATTCACTGTATGATTCCATTTATATAGAATTCTAGAAAATGCCAACAGAAAGCAGATCAATGGTTGCATGGGGGTTGGGAAGGGCAAGGAACGATGGGAAAGAAGAATTCCAAAGAGATATCAAGAAACATTTTGAGGTGATGAACATTTTGACTTTGGTGATGCCTTCATGGTGTGTGTGTGTGTGTGTGTGTGTGTGTCTGTGTGTGTGTCAACACAGATTACTGTATGTCAATTACACCTCAAAGAGCTGTTAAAATAAATATTATATAATAGAGACAATTGGGGAAATCTTAATAGCAACTCTTTATGAGGTAATATTATTGTGTAGGAATTTAATTTCTTCACTACTGTGTTTTAACAGTAGTGTAGCTATATAGGGAAATACTTTTGAATACCCAGAGAGGAAGGCATCGAGCTGACAAGAGAGGGATCGAGATTGTGGCAGGTGCTGTGGGAGGCTGAGGAAGATGAGGCTAGAGCAGTGACCAACAGATTTGACAGTGTGGTGAAGACAGTCACTTGTCAGCTGACCTGACAAAGATGGTTGGAACAGGCTGCTAAATGCAGGGCCCTTTCCCCATACTAATCTCATGCAATCCCCTCAACTAGTCTTGCCATAACAGGAAGTTTCTATTAGCTTGCCATATTGGAGGGGGGATGGCACAATTTAAGGTGCTGTCGGTTGTGTAATAAATTGTCACAATAGGGCCCTACAAAAATAGATTTTTAAAATGTAAAAAAATGAAATTTGACCCTTCCCACACACCATGTATGAAAATTAACTCAAAATGAATCATAGGCCTAAATGTAACTATACAACTTCTGGAAGAAAACAGGAGAAAATCTTTGTGATTCTGGATTAGACAATGGGTCTCAGACACAGGTTTCTTAGATAAGACACAGAAAAGCACAAACCATATAAGAAAAATTGCTAAGGGACTTCCCTGGTGGTGCAGTGGTTAAGACTCTAACCTCCCAATGCAGGGGGCCCGGATTTGATCCCTGATCATGGAACTAGATCCCACATACATGCGACGACTAAGAATTCACAGGCCCCAACTAAGAAGCCCGTGACCCACAGCTAGGATTCCCCGAGCTGCGACTAAGGAGCCCACCTGCCACCACTAAGACCCAGTAAAACCAAATAAATAAATAAATATTAAAAAAAAAAGAAAAATTGCTAACTTAGAATTCATCAAAATTTTAAAACTTCTGGTCTTCGGAGACACATTAATACAATGAAGATAAGTTACAATCTGGGAGAAGAAATTTACTAAACACGTATCTTAAAGGACCTTTTCCATTGCTTTATATATAAAGCACACTTAAAACAAAATAAATAGCCAATTAAAAATGGAGTTCAATAGACACTTCACTTAAAAAGATATTTGCACATGAATAGACATTCAACATCATCAGCTATTAGAGAAAAGCAAGTGAAAACCACAATGAGATGCAACTACACACCTCCTAGAAAGGCTAAAATTTGTTTAAAAACAAATACAAGGATCAGAGGAAGATGTGGAGCAACTGCAACTCTCACAGACGGCTGGTGGGAAAGCAAAATGGCACAGCCACTTTAGAAAACACTGTAGCAGTTTCTAAAGAAGTTAAATATGCACTTAGCATGTGATGAAGCAACCCACCCTTAGGGATTTTACACCAAAGAAATGAAAACATGTTCACACACACGTGAGTGTTTTTAGAGGCTTTGTTCATAACAGCCAAAAAAACTAGAAAAACTCAAATGTTCATGAAATGATGAATGTGTAAACAACTTGTATATCCACACAACTAGACTACTACTCAGCAATAGAAAGGAATGAACTACTGATAGCTGCAACAACATAGATGACTCTCCAAAGAGACTGGCTACGTGAAAGGAGCCAAAAAGAAAAGGCTACATACCACATGATTTCATTAATAAGATATTCTGGAAAAGACAAAGCTACATGGACAGAAATCAGACTGGTGGTTGCCAGGGGCTGGTAGTGGGAGGAGGTTGGATTGACTGCAAAGGGACATGAGGGATCTTTGGGAGTGCACAAGTTTTCTATATCTCAGATGTGGTGGTGGCTACAGAACTATACGTTTGTCAAAACACATCAAACTGTATATTTAGAAACAGTGAATTTCATTCAATGAAAATTATATGAGGGTGAGTCAAAATTTATCCACACGCCTCTGGTTGTGTTAAAACTTCTCTAAATTCTACAGCCAGAGTACGGATAATTTTTGACTCACACTCGTACGTAAAGAAATCTGACTTAAGAAAATAATGAAAAAAAACCTATAAAAACAATTGAGTGAAAATAAATGTAAGAAAATCAACTTACAGTTTCTCCAATTCAAGGGTCATCATCAGGATGCTTTCAACTGTTGTAAGTGACACGTGTGTTCTTCCCATGTCTCTGAAGGAGAAGCCCAAACATGCAGTGATATAAACCCAAAGACAAAAATTCTAAACTCAAAAAGATACTTAACATGTGAATCCTTCAATTCTGGCTTCTTACTTGCCATAGCTGGTAATTCCAAACAGCTCTTAGGGAAGAAATTTAAGTTTGCATCATCATATTAATGACCTTGGTGCTGAACAGTACAATTGTTTTTTTATTATCCTAATTTTTTGTTTTCAATTGCATCTACCTCTTTTGATCACTCTTTTCTTGCTTTCTGGGATAAACAACAGTCCTGCATGCATCTACATGTTCCATATCTATATGTGCTCTTCAACACTGTTCGCTTCCTCTGCTGGCTGTCTTATGCATATATATTCCTTCTTAATCCTTTTCTTTGCCAATAACTCTTCTTTCAATAACCCAGTTAAAATTTAAATTACGGCTTTTTAGCCAAAATACTCAATCTTTGACGAAAGTAAAAAAGAACAGAAATTACCTCATGAGCCATGAAACTGCAATACTTACAAATATTTTAATGCCGGCAATTTAAAAAGGTAAGAATCTTCAACTGTTGTCAAAGGATTACGATTGAGAATTCTGGAAAATGGGATGGAATTAAAATTATTGGCATTTCAATTACTTCCATGAAAGCTTACATTCATATTTTTTTTGGTATGGAACTTGAAGGTAAAAACAAAAATCATTTTCTGTCTTTACCTATGAATCACCCTTAGAATCCGTAAAGCATCCTTGCTTTGGGAACTACCCAGGTCTCTAGATGATAAAGTGCAGAAGAGAAACAGAAAAAAACAATAGGAAAAAAGTGCATAGCAAAGAACAAATATGCCAAGGAACTTTTCAGGTCAAAAATCCTAGCAGTGACTGTGCTGCTAGGAAGCCCTTGCTCTGTAAGAAATACTATTTCTAGTGTCTTCTATAATTCAAGGTGTTTTTCTTTCATATCTAGACATTTTTTAAAATTTCATGGTTTAAACTACCCAGTTAAAGACAAAAAGAGGACCAATTCCTTCATTCTGGAGCCAAAGAAGAAGACATAAATCCAAGAGGAACTGGTGAAAGCCATACTCCCATCATGGAGTCCCATGTGTATCCTTGTATCAGAGCCTTTGTTCCTGTGTATGTAATCACCTGCTTACTTGTCAGTCTCCTAGGTTATCAGCATCTTGAGAGCAGGGACCACACTTCATTTTCATTGTTATCCCTGTGCCTGACATAGTGCCTATTCTTTACTAGGTATTTAATAAATGGTTGTTGAATAAATAAATAACATTTTGTTTATACATCAATAAATGAACAAATTCATTTTGGGGAACAAATTTTTATTCCAAAATGCTGCAATAGATTTTCTAATACAAATACGGGGGGAAAAAAAGAAGCAAAAGAAACAGGAAGAAAGAAAACAAAATCTGCCTTTAGGTTAATTCTACTCAAGAAATATTAGCACATTTTGGTAGAATATTATAAAGATAATTATCACAACTAATATCTTTTGGGTTGCCAGACATCTCTGATCAGCATTTCACATTTAATTTTCACAGTAACCTTATGTGATAGATATATTACCCCATTTAACAATTAAGGAAACTGAGGGACTGAGAAATATAACTTGTCCTAAGTCATCAAGCGAAGAAGCAGAGCTGGAATTTGAACTCAGTTCTGACTCTAAAGCCTGTGTTTAACCTGTATTAAAAAAAAGAGCAGGGGGGGGTTAAAATATCTGTTATTTTAACCTTAATTTTGAGAGCAATAAATACAGAAATACATTTTCAAACTTCATCTGCCCATCTGGGAGAGCCTCTATGAGAATTATATTTTCTCTTTTTATTTCTTTTCCTCAATCATCTCCCATGATAAATATTTAATTAGCCTATGCTCACTGAGACTTTAGAGATTTTTTTAAATGTTGCAGGCAAATAAGTAAAAATGATGGAGTAAGGACATCGGAAAATTCATCCCTCCCTAAAAGCAACAACGACAACAAAACTGGCAAAAATGGGTCAGAGTCAACTTTTTCTGAACTCGGGCAATTTAACCAATGGGCTTGCAGCAAACAGCAAGGGGAAATGAATGAATTTCTATAAGAACAATGAGATCTGTGTTGCTTTAATTTGTCCTTGACCTTTGCTCTCCATGCCAGTGGTAGCCTTGAAAAATAGCCCACATCCCTGGTACCAGAGGGGGCAGAATGGACTGGGAGGTCCTTCAAAGCCTCATTCCCAAAGAACTGCCATTGTTTTACATGTCTGGTGGTTCCCTGGAAGACCTCACTTGAAAGCCTTGCCTTTGACCTGACTGAGAGCTGCCTAGAGCGAAAAGCCTCTCCTCAGGTGGCAGTTTTGGAACACATTTTCAAGTAAATACTTTAACATGGCAGTTGCATGAGGCAATGGATGATACTTTGGGGCAAAAAACAGCCTAACCAAAACGCTTAAAAAGAAGAGCTGAGGAATGAGATGTCCACAGAGACTTTGAAATGTCCCCACATATTGCTGGGAAGCTGGAAGACCACAAGACAGATTCCTGGGAATCTATGGAAATAACTGCTAGCATTAATAAAGGAGTTCAGCAAGGTTGCAGGATAGAAGATCAATATGCAAAAACTAGCTGTATTTTTTATACACCAGCAATGAGTAATCCAAAAATGAAATTAAGAAAACAATTCCATGTGTAACAGCATCAAAGAAATAAAATGCTCAGGAAAACATTTAACCAAATAAGTGCAAGAGTCACACTGAAAATTACAAAGCTGTTGAAAGAATTGAAGAAGATCTAAATAAATGTAAAGACACGCTGTGTTCACGGATCGGAAGAGAATATTATTAAAATTTCACTACTTCCCATTGGCGTATGGTTTCAGTGCAATTCCTTTCAAAATCCCAGCTGACTTCTTTCCAGAAATTGCCAAGTGAATTCTAAAATTCATATGGCCGTTCAAGGAAACAGCATAACCAAAACAATGTTGGTAAAGAACAAAGTGGGAGGATTCACACATCCTGCTTTCAAAACTCAGTTCAGAGCTACTGCAGTCAGAGTGTGGTACTGGCATAAGAATAGACATGTAAATCGATGGAACAGAATTGACGGTACAGAAGTCAACCCTCACATTTATAGTCTATTGATTTTCAACAAGGGAGCCAAAACAACTCAATACGGAAACAACAGTCTTTTCAAATGATGCTGGGACAAGTGTACATCCACACACAAAATAAGCAAGCTGGACTCCTCCACATCACACCATATATGAAAATTAACTCCAAATGGATCAAATATCCAAATGTAAGAGCTAAAGCTGTAAAACTCTTAGAAGAAAACACAAGAATAAATCTTTATGACCTTGCATTAGGCAGCAGTTTCTTAGATATGATACCAAAGCACAACCAACCAAAGGAAACATAGATGAAATGGACTTTATAAAAATTAAAAATGCTTCTGCTTCAAAGGACACTATCAAGAAAGTGAAAAAACACATAGAATGGGAGAAAATATTTGCCACTCATATATCTGATAAAGGTCTAGTATTCAGAACATCCAGAAAATATAAAGAACTCTTACAACTCAATAAAAAGATAAGTAATTTTAAAATTGCTCCATAGAAGATATACAAATGGCCAATAAGCACATGAAAAGATGCCCAATGTCTTAAATCATTACGGAAGTACAAATCAAAGCCACAATGAGATACTATTGATACTTAATACTAACATGGCTATAATCAAACAGACAATAACAAATGCTGGCGAGTATATGGAGAAACTGGAAACCTCATACATTGCTGGTGGGAATAGTGCAGCCACTGCAAGAAACAGTCTGGCAGGTCCTTGAGAAAGTTCAGCTTACACTTATCCTGTGACCCAGTAATTCCACTCCTAGGTATACACCCAAGAAAGATTTTAAAAACTATGTCCAAACAAAAACTTATGAATGTTCAAAGCAGCATTCTTCATAACAGCCAAAAAGTGGAAACAACACAAATGTCTATTAACTGATGGATGGAAGAATAACCGTGGCATATCTACACAATGGAATATTATTCAGCCTTAAAAAGGAGTGAAGTACTGGTGTATGCTACAACATGGATGAACCTTGGAAATAACGCTACGTCACAGAAGCCAGATACACAAAAAAGCCACATGTTGCATATTTTGTTTGTATGAAGTGTGCAGGATTGGCAAATCTGTAGAAACAGAAAGCAAATTCGTAGTTGCCAGGGCCTGGGAGGAGGAAGAAATGGAGAGTGATAGCTCATGGGTGTAGTATCTCTTTTTGGAACTGATGAAACTGTCTGTCTATTGAATCGTTTACTTTAAAATGTCCCATTTCATATTATGTGGATTATATCTCAAGAAAAAGAAAGTATCTTGTAAAATACAGAACACCAGTTGGCTGCAGACCAAACATGTTGGCAGATGGAGAAAGCAGGAGTGAAGGCTCAGACTGCTCCGTGACCAAGGTCAGAGGCGGTCAGTGGTGAGGCTGGGAGCCATGCAGCTTGTTCTTGCCTTGGGAAGTCCCCTGTGCTTCTTACTGTAGCCCATTCTTCTAGATTTCCTTAGTACAATTAAACTTGTTTGATTTGTAACACTCAGTTAACAGCCAGTATGATAACGTTAGAAAGAATGTGAGTGTCACATGTCTGGTTAAGCACAGTTCCTCAAACTTTGAGGCTTTGAGAAAAAAAATTGGCATTAAATCCTGCCAGATCACCGGTGCGCTCCTGTGCAAGTAAATTCCTTCACCTCTGCATCTTCCTTTGCCCACTTTTCCCCAGTCATCAAGAATGACTATAAAGCAATATGAGTCAAAACAATTTAGCAGTGTGTTATCCTTCCTCCAAAATTATTGCAGTCCTCTAACCCTTCACTTTTCTTTAGAGGTCCACGGCCTTGGTCCCATAAGCTCAGTGTTTCTTCTCAACCAAGCAGCCCTTCTCTAACAGATTAATATCCTTGTGTTTATCCCTAATGAAATCAAACTATGGGGCCAAATTATCCTATTTCCTCCTGTCTTTAGTGCCATCTTTTATTCACTAAGTTTGTGCCTGGGCAACGGGGAGAATGAGTGAGAACGGAGTCAACAGCTCAATTTGGGGACCGTACAGCAACTGATTTCCCACAAACCACAGCACAGATGGCTTTAGATTCACAGTGGACACTGCACTAGAGCTTATTTCCATTTTGGTTCAACTTCCTCATTTTACAGACAGCAGGTATGCTGACTCCTAGTCCATTGCCTTTTTGATATTCATGAGCTTATCTTTACAGAAGTAAAACGTGGCAACAGTGTTTATCAGCCTCAAAAGACCATCTCAGAGTCAAAGTTTAAAAAATGTTCTAAATGGTTCTTAAAAATATATCTTATTTGAAGAAGAAAATTCAGACGTTTCTGCATAAGCCTTTTGCTGTAGAACAATGGGACAGATTAAAGGAAGCTCACAAAATAAGGGAACACTTCTTCCCGGCTATTTTTTTTTCTCCACATTCTTCTATACAGGTGCAGACAGACGGACTAATTTCCTTTTTATTAACTGAGGAGACACAGAAGAACTGAGGACTGAAGCATGTCATCACTGTCCTGAATGTACGGAAATCCTAAGAGCTTTAACTGAAAAAATGTCCAAAGCAGGCAGTGAAAATGAATTTAAAATAAGACAACTCTAAAATCTCTATGCTAGAATCCCAAGGCAGGGGGCAGGCAGTCAAAGAAATAAGCAGAGTGACCTAGACCCTGTTCCAACATGTGTGAAGTATTTTGGGATGGAGTAAGGCTCTTCCGTTATTCATCTACATAGGTCCATGAGAACACGACTCCCCATGAGAGGCTCTGCAATACAGGACGTCCAACTGCATCATGTAAACCCTTTCTCAGGAGGAAAAGCCGAAAGAATCTGAAATGGTGAATCTGTACCTTAAGCCAAGTTCTGAGAATAGCCTTGACGTAGAGTCCCTGGCAGTGAGGAACAGAGGAAGATGCAAGGGCTGTGGAATCAGGCAGACCTGGGTTTGAATTCTGGCTGTCACTGTCTGGTACAGTGACTTGAGCAATGAACATCTCTGAGTCTTACTTAGTACCATTTACCTCATAAGGCAATTTGAGGATGAAATGAAAAGAGTGTATGCAAAGCACCTAGCATAGGCTGGGCACAGAGTAGGTGCTCAGAAGTAATGATGTTGGGACTCCCCGGGTGGTGGAGGGGTTGAGAATCTGCCTGCCAATGCAGGGGAAACCAGTTTGATCTCTGGTCCCGGAATATCCCACATGATGCAGAGCAACTAAGCCCGTCCACGAGAACTACTGAGCCTGAACCTAGAGCTCGCAAGCCAGAACTACTAAGCCCATGTCCCACAACTAATGAAGCCCGTGCACCTAGAGCCCATGCACCACAACAAAGAATAGCCCCTGCCCACCACAACTAGAGAAAGCCCTCGCGCAGCAACAAAGACACAACACAGCCAATAAATACATAAATAAATAAATAAATAAATGTATGAAAAAAACCAAACAGAAGTAATGATGTCATATCTCCACTGGCCAGTGGCAGAAACTCTGGGGATGCCCAGAGGTCGCACGGCCAGGAGCTCCAGAGCCGTTAAATTCTCACAGGGAAAAAGCTCTCTGCTCTAAAGGGCCTATTCAAGTTAGAAGCCAACTTCAAGATACAATGCAGAGAAAGCCAAGTGGTCATTATTTAGCTCCTATTACAAGGAAATGAAGAGCTGCGGAGACAATTGCTTGCAAAGCTCGAAAGTGGTTCCGCCACTTATTAAGAGTGTGAATCTAGCAAGTTATCCAACGTCTCTGAGTTTCAGTTTCCTCATCCCCAAAATGGGGATAATAAGCACTGCTGGGAAAATAGAATTGTGAGGTCATATGTATTCAGCACTTACCACGTACCAAGCACTATGCTAAAAGCCTTAGGCACACTATCTTACCTGTGTAATAAGCACGAGTACTTAGTATAGTGCCTGGAACAAAATAGGCACCTAAGAAGTGTTACAGGGCACGGGAGAATTACCATGCTTCTGAGAAAAAGAAGATACCTTGTTATACAGGTGGGAAGAACAAGATGTAGTTGGAGAAGAAAAGTATAGTAGTTGCTAGGTGTGACAATCTCAACATTTGGAACTCTTACAAATAAAACAGCCACCTTAAATCACCCCAAAGGCCAGACCCAAGTTATTTTCATTTTTAATGTGTATGCCTTTCTGAATCTGAGAAGCTGCCAGGATGCCAGTACATACTAAACAGTGATGACAACACCCTGAACAGTGTAAACTTTTGTGTGCACACAGCTTCTAAAGGAAACCAATGCTAGCTGACTGGGGGAGCATTAGGGCGGCTCTGGGACCCCAGCTCAATTTGCCTTCACAGTGTGACCACACCTATCTCATTAATATTCTCAACCGAGGGGTAAATAATAGGGATAAGGCTTGGAGTTTCCTCTTAATCTCGCTCAGTGCTCATGTGCTTGGTACAATAGCGATGTACCACAGACAAGCCAGCATGTGAATGTACTCTGTCTGGATGAGTTATATTGCCTTCAGACACTGTAGAGTCCTTCAGTTTCTAAAACTCATGGAGTTTGTGTTGTTAGAACCAATGACGTGACTAAAAAAATGTTTAAAAATAAGCCATCCGTCTGGACCTGTGTAGGTGAATGAAGGAGAAGCACTTTAATCTCAGAAAAGAAAGTATACTTAACATTTAGGATTACCAACCACTGCTGGTTCTCCAAAATACATTTCATTCCTGATTTCATCTGAAAGAGATGTGATTATTACCACCATTCAAAGAGTGGTACTTTATTAATTAATAAGCTCTTGGCTCATCTGTGAGGTAGATTTCAGATTCAAACAGGACTGCCGCACTGCTAACTAGTTCCCCCGGTGTTTGTCAATAACCTAGAGGCTTCATTCAAGAAACCTACTGAGTTATAATCACCTGAAACCTGGCGAGGAATCAAGGTTTTGTGAGGCCTACACCTCATCTACTTTAGGAAATCCTATCTAATAAAGAAAGATATGCAAAGTTATGAATATGAAAATCGCTAGGACCCCCTCCCAGGACAGTGGAGGGGACCTATGCAAGTGAGGAGCCCTGAAGTGGAAGCTTCATTCAATTCATGATAAATCCATCTCAGCTGGGGCCCTTTTCCAAACTTATTTAAGCAGGGGAAAACTCTGCTTCAACTTATAAACATCCCAGTAATGTGTCCTTATAGGTAATAAAATGACAACGCGAGGGTGGCATCTTCCCTTGGCAGCTTGCCTTTGGAAGAGATGCGATAACGTTCATATCTCAGCATGGCAAATGTTTCCTGGAGCAAATTAGTTTGTCTATTAGAAAGACCTGACCCAAAACAAAGAAAGAGGTCTACCCCCAATACACACTTACTATATTGTGACAATCTTTTGAAAGTAACGGCGAGTGAGTTTTAGGAGTATAGTATTAATTTCTTTCCAACACCAGATAGCTCTGATTCCTGCGTTACCTTTTTCTGTCTTTTAAGATGAACACAGACCTTCCAAAGGGAGACGTTGCTGCCTCTTCCATTAGGAATCTCTTCTAACCCACCACCCATTTTCTACTTTGTTGTCGGTCTTGTTACCCTGCTGCACAGGTGCTAGAATGGCTCTCATATGTTTTCCTATCAACGTCCATCTTCCTCCTTCCAGTTTCTTGGGGACAAAGTCCCTGTCCTAGTCTTGTTTGTATCCCCAGCACTTAGTACAGTGCTGATACACAGTGGGCATGGCACTTGGTGAATGTTTTTGAATGAATTCATTAATTTTTATCAACTGTGATGCCTTTATTTATTTACTTATTTATTTCCCACTGTTTATTTTCCTGTGTTGCCTACATAACCATAGTGAAACTCCGATTCTTATAAGAGATGCCTGGTCTCATAAAATGTTCAGAAAAGGCGGTGAGTGTAAGACATTGTACTGACGCTACTGAAACCTCCTGGTGGAGGGACCTCAGGAGCCTGCTCTCTGGTGCGCTGGGTGCTCTCTCCCCAAGGTAGGCATCAGCAAACTAATGAGGGGAAGAAGGAGGCCGCCACAGATTGGCATCTGCAGGAACTGTTACTCCAGCTCCAGAGACACCCTCGGCACCTCCATTAACCTAAAATGAACTGTGTGACAGTGGGTTTCTGAACCACAAGGCAGGTAAGAGTCTTTTGCAAAGCCAGGTGGAGAGGAGGCTCTTTACCTCTTCTGGCCATTGAACATACCCACTATGATTTGCTTGTGTCACAGAGAAATCACAGAATTTTTCACCTGAAGGGGTATAAAACCCACATTTCTTATTGAAGACTAGTCAGGAAAGAACATATCTAGAATCAGGCTACAGCAGTGTATTTTCTTTATACTTTTCACACTACAGCTGAACACATACAACAACTTATTCCATACCTCAAAGCTTCCTATTGGCCACAGATGATTCACTTCAGAGGTACATGCTCTTTGAAAAATAATGTTCTGGGAGGCTGGGGAGAGTCCTGTGGTGGGTGTTCAGGAATTCTTTCTGCTTCACCATTTAAAAGAAGCTAATAATGATTGAGGAAGCAGCCACACCTTTTGCTCCCTGAAGAATTCTGTGCTAAACTTAGTTCTTTGCAGCTCTGTGTTGCATACACTTGAAGCAGTGTGGAACTCTGCACATGACCAGGAAATCAGTGTAAATTCAAACGTGGCATTTCACGGACCATTCGCGTATTGGAGCAGCAGCACTGGGATTCCGTGACAATGCTAATCTGAGTGTTTTCGCTTGGTGCTTTTGATTGCCTGTGCGAAAGGTCAGTACTACGGAAAGCAGAGCATTTCATACGTATGAGTTAGACAAGTCTTTTGCCCTCTTTGTACCTTCGTTTCCTCATTCGAAAAAAAACAAATGGATCTGAAGACATACTTTCCAGAATTCCTACTGGGCTTACACCCAGCTAACCAATAAGTGTATGATGTTCTCACACAGAATTTTTTACATGTATTCATCTTCTACTTTACTTACACCTTATGTAAAAACTGCATTCCATGCCAGGCCTGAAACGTTCCAAAGCTCAGTTCTGTGAGTAAATTGCAACCTAGATTTCTACAAAGAAAAGACAAGCAGCAGAAGAAGAAAAATATACATTCTTTCAGAACATTTATCCTTTGGTAATAATTCTAATTTCTATGTGAAGAAACATAACATCACTACTCCCTTCATACACTTAAAGAAATCTCACTGTGGAAGATATCATGATTTATACTTTCAGGATTATATATGTGGTGCATTAGATACAAAACAGTAAATACTGCGTGACACGATCTTTATTTCTCTAGAAAAGCAGCACTATTGACGTCTTGGGCTGGATAATTCTTTGTTGTGGGGGCTCTCCTGTACACTGTTGGATGTTTCCCAGCATCTCTGGCCTCTGTCCACTAGGTGGCAGCAGCATATAGAGGTCTGACAGGCAAAACCACCTCCAGACATTGCCAAATGTCACCTGCCTGCAAAATCACCCTGCTTGAGAACCATTGCTCTGTAATGATTCACTCTGATCTGTGTAATACTTCTCACACTAATCTTTGCTAGAGACAAAAAGGATTTGCTACATAATTTTAGTAGTAATTGTAATCATATTTCAAAATGAGTAATAAATTAATTTTATAAAAAATTAAGTTTTATAAAAATTCCAAATATAATGAAGTTACATTTGTTACTTACATAAACTGCAAAAAAGGTAGCGGTTCAAATGTACATCTTTCAATAGACTGTATTTTATTGCAGGATAAATCTCTAGGAAAAGGAAAAGGAAAAGGAAAATATTGCCTCAATTAGCTACTAGGTATCTAATTAGTAGCAATCACTAGTAGAGGTTAGAATGATAATAATAAATAAGTAGCTCTGGTCTAAACTCCAAATCTTGAGAAATGTTATTTGAACCTTCCAGAGCCCCTAACCCTGCCTTCACCTCTCTTAAGAGTCTCACCCTCATGACCTTCATAAATTAAATATACAGGTTTAGGTCTAGATAGACTTTGGAGGTAATCTTTCCTGAGAGCAGAACAATTGATTAGATTCCACCTTTTGTGGGCTCATCATAGACTAGGTTATGAACTCAAAGTTTTTATCTCCAAGTGTCATTGTAATTTCTAATATTAAAAGGAATATGCTTATATTTACACGCTTCCCATTTAATTCTGTTTTTCTAGGCCAATTCAATACCAGGAGAAAGAAAAGATATCTTTTCATACAACTTGAAAGGAAGTTACTCCTCTCATTAATATGCAATTTTAATTAATTCAATATTATACCTTCTATCACATTGACTTTTATTTGAAAATATTCACTCTTGACTATAGCTATCTTATTTCCATTGATTCCAGCTTAGTCTCTCATTTCACCTGGATGGGTGGAACTGTCTTCTGACTGCTGTTTCCATCTCCACTCTCTCCCTTTCTAAGCCACCCTCCACGCAATCTACCAATTAACTCTCCAAAGGTGATTCCAAACACCAGCATCACTTGTGAACTTACCGAGGACACAAATACTCAGCCCTACTCTGGACCGACTGAATCAGTAACTATGGGGGTGGAGCTTGTGTTTTAACAAGTCCTCCAAGTGACTGTTTCAGAGCACTGCTGTGGTAACATGGTGGCTTGGCATCTTAGCCTCGGCTTGGCCTGCAAAGCCCTAGATAATCTGGCTCTAATCTCCTGCTCTCCCTGCTTGTACTCTACAGGTTCTCAAAGTATTCTTCCTGTGTTTTGCCTTTCTCCCACCTTCCTTTTGCAAGCTTATTCTTCCTCAGATGTCTGTCTGATGATACCCAACGGCCCTTCCAGGTCCCATCTAAACAGCGTTGTGCTAGTAACATCTTCCCTGATCCAATTTGAAGTCTTTCTTTCCCTCTTCTGTGCCGCAACACCAACTTACAGCTCTCATTGCCCATATCCATTTCTTTTCTAAAATGTAGCTCCTTTTGTATCCCATTTATCCCATTTCCTCTGAGCATTAGCTCCTTGGAAGTATGGACTAGGTCTTGCTCATGCACATTGTCTATCATGGTTAAAGCCAATGCATGGACATAAAGCAAACTCAAATATTTATAAAATCAACAAATATCTGAGGAGGGAACAGAAGGAGGAAAATGTTTGAAAAGAAATGCAGTTTTATTACTTCATGGTTCCCTCTTCTGTGTCTCTACAGCACTTTGTCATTATGGTTTGAGCTTATGTGTTTCTTTTCCGTGTGGGATCATGAGTTGCTAAAAGGAATCCTGTCTTACCCATCTTTGTGTTCACAACACTAGGCATAGTACATATTAGCATATTCTTTTTAAGCTTTTTTATTGATTGGCATTGCTTTTTAAAGAATGAGAATACCCATGCTAACATGAAGTAATCAGCTTAAAAAGTATTTCATAGTAGAAGGAATGACGGGCCTAATCCACTGAGCAGTTATCTTGTTTTTCTCCAAACTGTGTTTGTAAGGTTTGCAGCCCAGATAGCAGAGAAGGAGGCTAATACAAAAGTGGTTGTGGGACGTCCTGGGTGGCACAGTGCTTAAGAACCTGCCTGCCAATGCAGGGCACACAGGTTTGATCCCTGGTCTGGGAAGACCCCACATGCCATGGAGCAACTAAGCCTGTGTGACACAACTACTAAGCCTGTACTCTAGGGGAAGTGGCTTCAGTAGTCGCAGCATGTGGGCTCAGTAGTTACAGCACATGTGCTGTAGAGCCCGCAAGACACAACTACGGAGCCCACATGCCGCAACTACTGAAGCCCACATGCCTATAGCAAGTGCTCTGCAACAACAGAAGCCACCGCAATGAAAAGCCCCCACTCACCACAACTAGAGAAAGCCCTAGAGCAGCAACGAAGACCCAATGCTGCCAGTAAATAAATAAATAAATAAATAAATAAATAAATAAATCTATCTAAACAAAAGTGGTTGCCCCTTAAGGCTTTGAAAGTTTGATAATTAAAATAACTATTTTTAAAAGGCGGCATGTGAGGCTCTTTATACTCACTTCCCTAAGCCTTTTAAATTTGCAAGAAGAATCTGTTTCCCTAGAGGATCATTACTTGGCTTGAAAAGGATTAATGACATACACAGCTTTGGATGCCATGAACAAAGGACAAAAACTGAGCTTTTATAGCAATGGACACAGTATCTACTTATCCCTAAAAAAACAGAACTACTATGCAAGCATTTCTTCCTTGATAAAGAAGCTGGAGAGCGAATTCCCTGGAGGCCCAGTGGACTCAGCACTTCTACTTCTGGGGGCCTAGGTCAAATTCCTGCTTGGGGGAACTAAGATCCTGAAAGCTGTGGAGCACAACCTAAAAAACCAAAACAAAACAAACGAAGAAACAAAAAAACAGGAACAAAAGAAGAGGCTGGAGAGATTTTTGTTAGGTACATTTCTGATATGCTTGTTTAGTGTCAACATTTCTAAATATACCACTTAACCATCATCTTAAACATTTTTAATATCGGTATAACGATTCCTGCATCACAATTCTTAACAATAGTCTGTTTATTTTAGTAACAATGTATTCTGGACAATACTGTTTATATAATTCATCTGCTTATTTCACATTGAAATATTAATTTAATTTCGATTAAATGATGAAAATTATGAGTTAATGGCATTCATATGAATGTTAGTGTTCTATATTTTTTTGTCCTGTAGGTGACAATTTGAGGTTAACTTTTTTTTTTTTTAATTGGCCGCACTGGGGCTTTGTTGCTACATGTGGGCTTTCTCTAGTTGTGGCGAGCGGGGGCTACTGTTCATTGTGGTGCGCAGGCTTCTCATTCAGGTGGCTTCTCTTGTTTTGGAGTACAGGCTCCAGGCACGCAGGCTTCAGTACTTGTGGCACACAGGCTCAGTAGTTGTGGCAATGGGCTGAGTAGATCCGTGGTATGTGAGATCTTCCTGGACCAGGGAACGAACCCATGACCCATGCATGGCAGGTGGATTCTTAACCATTGTGTCACTAGGGAAGTCCTGAGGTTAATTTTAATTCCTTTCATTTTACTCAGCAACTTTTTCAAACCTATTCTGTAAAGGGCAGATAGTAAATATTTTAGGTTTTGCTGGCCACATATAGTCTCTGTCACATACTTTTCTTTCTTTTTTTTTTTCTTTGACAGCCCTTTAAAAACCATTTTTAACTTATGTGCTGTATAGAAACAGACTGTGGGCCAGATTTCACTGTAGGTCATACACAAAATATAAACAGAGAGTATATGAACACATACAATAAGGTTCATAGGGGAGTCTATTATTGCTCAAACCTCATCACCACTTTTCCTCTACAAATAAAGGGTTTTTTTTTAATGTATATCTTGTCTACATGATTAAAAAATTGAAAAAGAATAGGAGGTATTTAATGCTAGAGATGGGCTGGGGTCCTACCCAGACTTACAGAATTGCAGGATTTTATTGCTGGAAGAAAATTGAAGAGATTATCTAACTTGAATCCCTTAAGTACTTTATAGATAATCCACTTTATAGATAAGAACTCATAAACAAATATGATTAATTAACTTACAAATACCGGAGGGATAGCAAGCCTTTAAAGGAGTCCTTATGTAATTCAGTCAAATGATTGTCACTGAGAATCCTGAAAAATGAAACGGTTATTTCTGGATCAAAATGCAAAAGAAGTACAACTATTTACTACATAGGACTAACTCCTATATGTGGAGGAAAGCTGGGTAATGGTGCCACCCAAACATCCTATTTCTTATTTAATTTAGGGATGGTGATTTCTGCTCTGTTTTCATTTAAACCTTTCTTTTCACATCCTCCTTTGTGTCCACCTCTTTCTATCTCTCTCTCTCTCTCACACACACACACAACCCCCGCATCCATTCTTCCACCAAGTCATATAGTTAATGCCTACTCTCTAGATCACCAAGTCTCTGTTAGAACCCAGCTCTGGGTTTTAACCCAGTGTTGCAGAGCTGTCCTTCCCTCCCATCTTTCCCCAAACCTTATCGGGAAGTCCCATACACAACTCTGTCAACGCTGCAAATGAAGCCATCTGATTCTTCCCCCATTAAAAAGTTTTCTATAAAGATACATAATGTAATTGTTCAGGTTAATAATTATAACACAAATCCCCATGTAACACCATTCATGTCAAGAAAGAATCCTGCCAACATCCCAGAAGGCCCCTGTGTACCCCTTTCCAATCACAACCCTCTCTGACTTCCTAGAGGGAACCACTATCCTGACTTTCATAAGAATTTCCTTGCTTTTTAAGTGTAGTTTTGTCTTTTCTGTATCAGCCATAAACAACACACTTTACTCTTGCTTCTTCTTCAACTTTATCTAAGTGGAATCCTACTACATGTATTATTTCCTACATTGCTTCTTTCATTCAACATTATTTTGTAAAATAATGTTATTTTTGCCTGTAGCATGCAGTGTTGCATGTCCAGCTATATGAGGCTTCTGGGTACGTGAAAGTGGCTAATGTGACAGAGTTGAATTTTTAATTTAATTCATTTCAATTATTTTAAAATTGAAATTTAAAAAACCAACAATGTAATTACGGCAAAATGTTTAAGTAGGTTTGCAACAATTTGTGTATGTGATACTACTTTTTCAACTATAAATTTTATGAAATCTAAATACACATCAAGTATTTGTGGTAAAATTTTGCAACTAAATTGTAATTACAAAGAATTAGCATGGAAAAAAATGTAGAGTCTCTCATTAACATTTTTTTAATTCTAACTTTTTTTCTCTACCTTTTTAAAAAATATTTATTTATTTATTTAGGCTGTGCTGGGTCTTTATTGTGGCATGAGAGATCTTTTTGCAGCAGCATGTGAGCTTCTTAGTTGTGACACGCAAACACTTTGTTGAAAAATGTAGAATATCTTACTAATAATGTATACAATGATTACATATTAAAATGATATTTTGGATATAAGGGTTAAGTAAAAGATATTTATTTTTTCTGTTTCTTTCTACTTTTATTTTAAAGTGGCTACCACAAAATTTAAGATTACCTGTGTGGTCTGCATTATGTTTCTGATGAAGTGTATGCCTTCTAACTCTATCTCTATACCACACTTTATTTATTCATTCAACTCTTGGTGCACACTGAGACTTTTCTAGTTTTTAGTTATTAAAAACAATACTGCTTTGAACATGCTTGTATTTGTATCCTGATACATATTTGCCTGAGTTTCTCTAGGATGTAACAGGGATACAAAATTGTTTTCCTAAGTTGTGCTATTTCAAGTTGGCAGACTGAAACATATCTAGTCTCCACCCATTCAACTTCCACCAAAATCTCCAGGAATGCTAGAAAAGATATAACGTAAAAATTACCACCTTAGCTCAATGCGTGGGAACAGCTCCACAGATGCTCCCCTACCAGAAATGTCCTGGAACTGCCTACAGGGTGAACGGTTGTAACCGTGTGGTAGGAGCAGCCTACAGCACACATCAACCCCACATCTTTCCTTGTAGATCCAGGCAGCAAAAGTGTCCTCCTCCAGGTAGCAGCAATTGGTGTCAGGAAGGAGGCAAGGTCCCAGGACCCTGGAAGAAAGCTTTGCACTCCCTGACTAGCCACCAGAAGGCACCTTCCACCTCTGCCTTATTCTCAGGGGAACCCATTGGGAGTAACAAGCCCCAGCAGCTCATTTCACTTCTCCCCTAAAGCTGGGAAACAAAAGCAGTAGAATCTCAACTACAAAGATGAACTGCACTCAGGAATGACCAAACAATGTGAGAAAGCCAACTCCATCAAGGACAGAAAACAAAAGCAAACATAAGAGCTTATAGCCACTCCCTCTTGCACCAGAGCACCAGAATTACAACTAAATGCTGACCAATCATCGACAGAAAGACACTGGAACTCACCAAAAAAGACACCCCACATCCAGAGACAAAGGAGAAGCTGCAATGAGACAGTAGGAGGGGGTGCAATCGCCTTGAAATCAAATCCCACAAATGCTGGATGGGTGTCCCACAAACTGGAGGACAGTTATACTGCACAAGCCCACCCACGAAAGTGAGGGTTCTGAGCCCCATGTCAGGCTTCCCCACATGGGAGTCCAGCAACAGGAGGAGGAATCCCCAGACAACCAGACTTTGAAAGCCAGTGGGATTTGGTTGCAGGACCTCCACAGGACTGGGGAAAACAGAGACTCCACTCTTGGAGGGCACACAAAGAAGTGTGCTCACCAGGACCCAGGGGGAAGGAGCCAGTGACCTCATAGGACACTGAACCAGACCTACCTGCTGGTGTTGGAGGGTTGCCTGCAGAGGTGGGGGGCAGCAGTGGCTCACTGAGGAGACAGGGGCACTGGCAGCAGGGATTCTGGGAAGTGCTCATTGGCATGAACTCTCACAGAGTCCAACATTAGCAACACCAAAGAGCCTGTAAGCTCCAGTGCTAAGTAGCCTCCGGCCAAGGAACCCACAAGGTGTGAACACAGCCCCACCCATTAGCAGACAAGCAGATTAAAGTTTTACTGAGCTCTGCCCACCAAATCAGATTAAAGTCTTACTGAGCTCTGCCCACCTAGCCCTATCCACCATCAGTCCCTCCCATCAGGAAGCACCCACGAGCCTCCTAGATAGCTTCCTTCAGAAGAGGGCAGACAGCAGTATCAAGCAGTATCAGCAGTATTTCATCTTGTGGAACTGAAAACCACAGCCACAGAAAGATAGAGAAAATGAAAAAGCAGAGGACTTTGTACCAGATGAAGGGACAGGATAAAAACCCAGGAAAACAACTAAATGAAGAGGAGATAGGCACCCTTACAGAAAAGGATTCAGAATAATGATGGTGAAGATGATTCAGGACTTTGAAAAAAGACTGGATGCAAAGATTGAAAAGTTTACCAAAGACCTAGAAGAATTAAAGAACAAACAAACAGACGTATGCAACACAATAACTGAAATGAAAAATACGCTAGAAGGAACCAACAGCAGATTAACTGAGGCAAAAGGGCAAATAAGTGACCTGGAAGACAGAATGGTGAAAATCACTGATGTGGAAAAGAATAAGGAAAAAGGAATGAGAAGTGCTGAAGACAGCCTAAGAGACCTCTGGGACAATGTTAAACACACCAACATTCGCATCGTAGGGGTCCCAGAAGGAGAAGAGAGAGAGAAAGCACCCGAGAAAATACTGGAAGAGATTATAGTTGAAAACTTCCCTAACATGGGAAAGGAAATAGCTACCCAAGTCCAGGAAGCGCAGAGTCCCAGGCAGGATAAACACAAGGAGAAACACGCCAAGACACATAGAAGTCAAACTGACAAACATTAAAGACAGAGAAATGTTATTAAAAGCAACAAGGGAAAAACGACAAATAACATACAAGGGAACTCCCATAAGGGTAACAGCTGATTTCTCAGCAGAAACTCTGTAAGTCAGAAGGGAGTGGCACAGTATATTTCAAGTGATAAAAGGGAAGAACCTGCAACCAAGAATACTCTACCCAGCAAGGATCTCATTCAGATTCGATGGAGAAATCAAAAGCTTTACAGACAAGCAACAGCTAAGAGAATTCAGCACCACCAAACCAGCCCTACAACAAATGCTAAAGGAACTTCTGTAAGTGGGAAACATAAGAGAAGAAAAGGACCTACAAAAACACAAACAAAACAATTAAGAAAATGGTAATAGGAACATACATCTCGATAATTACCTTCAATGGAAATGGACTAAATGCACCAACCAAAAGACACAGACTAGCTGAATGGATACAAAAACAGGATCCGTATATATGCTGTCTGCAAGAGACCCACTTCAGACCTAGGGACACATACAGATGGAAAGTGAGGGGATGGAAAACGATATTCCATGCAAATGAAAATCAAAAGAAAGCTGGAGTAGCAAGAGTCACATCAGAGAAAATAGACTTTAAAATAAAAAATGTTACAAGAGACAAGAAAGGACATTACATAAAGATCA
Source organism: Hippopotamus amphibius kiboko (assembly GCF_030028045.1). NCBI lineage: Eukaryota > Metazoa > Chordata > Mammalia > Artiodactyla > Hippopotamidae > Hippopotamus > Hippopotamus amphibius. The sequence continues at coordinate 46,311,090 of NC_080202.1, read as the reverse complement.
AGGGATCCATCCAAGAATAGGAGATAACAATTATAAATATATATACACCTAATATAGGAGCACCTCAATACATAAGGCAAATGCTAACAACTCTGAAAGAGGAAATGCAAGGCAGAAATAGAGACACAGATGTAGAGAACAAACACATGGACACCAAGTGGGGAAAGCGGGAAGGTTTGAGGGGGGATGAATTGGGAGATTGGGATACCAAATTGTACACTCTAAATATATGCTTTTTATTGTCTGTTAACTGTACCTCAATAAAAGTTCTTTAAAAAAAAAGAGCTTATAGCCAATGAATCAGAGTTAACACAGCACAAGAGGACGTTAGCATAGCATAATTATTACCCTCAGACAGAGGGAAGCACATAGCATATCCATTAAAAAGAATCAACTCAAGAATATACGAATCAAAAGTGTTAGCAGTCATAAAAACTCAGTATATGAGCAGCAGAAATGACAGTTAAAGAGTAAATTAGAAAACTCAGAGATCCAGCCAATGACCTGTCCAGAGTGCAGAATGAAGGGCTCCGGGATGACTCACAGTCAAGCCTGACACCTGGGTCTGCCCGAGGACTGTAAGGCCTGCTCTCACAATAAAGACTAGGAGCATGCTGGGGGGAGGATGGGGTGCTATTTTGCACCTGTTTCTTATACCTAATGAGCAGGAAGGCACATAACCAGTATCCCAAGAGTGGCGTGACAGTTCAGTAGAGAGCCAGCACAGGAGAAACTCTGTAAGATGTCAAAGAATCCCCTTCCTTGCAGGTACTATTAACGGTGGTACATCCTTCAGGAGCCTTGGGGATCTGAGCACATGCTGTGTTGCCTTGTGAAACTATTTCCATTGAGTCCTGCATTTAAAACATTCTGCTCTTCACTCAGGGTCTCTTGCTCACATATTTATGTTAATTCCATCTCATAGCTTAATTCCATCTCATAAATTAACTCTTTACTAATAGCTTATGAGAATTAAAATATTACTACCTGAAAACTCTGCAACTCTCAGTTATTAAAGTGGTTCCTATTATAGAGAATACAATCACACACATTTTTAAAAAGATCACTAAAACAAAAACACAGACTTTACTTCCCACAAAGAACACTTGGAGCCCTGACAATGCTTCAAAGACCCTGACCTCCATTTGAAATTCACCACGTTAGAAGGAGCAGCAGTGATGGTCAGAATCCATGTTAGGCGGGATGGTCAATAGATGGTGCTAAGATGGATTGTCTTCTCACCTCTGTTAAGTGGTGGCTTCATATCTCCATGGAAATGATCCAAAAAGACAAAACCAATCAATGTGTCCAACGATGTTTACACTAACCCTTTTCATAACTTCAAAAGTTGGAAAAAACTCTCCCTCCCCATGTCATGTAACAAAATTGTATGTGTATACCATGAATGACACACAGAGGTCACAGGAAATGACGATATATGAAAAAACTCAAGAGAAAAGTGAAACTCATATATGCTAATTATAACTTTGAACGCTGACAAGGAGTCAATAAGGACGGCGAAGAGAAGGGGCTGATCCTCAACTCTTCATGGCACTGTGCTCTCTGACTGGCTGAGGCCCACATCACACTGGTTAGAGTCTGAATATCATGTGGGACAGGGAGTAAACAAAGACTACATGTTTTCAATTAATGCGGTTTCTTTCGGTGAAGTTGTCTGCATGACAGGACAGTAAAACAGTTTTAAATAACAATAACAAATTCAACCTAGAAGTAAAGTTGAAACTGAGAATGAGTCAGTCACAAAAAATTTCCAAAGAAAGAGCTTCAAATACGCAATAACTGAATAACTGAAATCAAATACACTGATGTATAGAACTCCAAATATTCATTATGACTAAAGCAAAAATTTTAAAACTATGGGGAATCAGAGTTAAAGCCAGATCTCAAACTTTCTCAACCATGAAAATATCAAAACCAGGCATGAAGTAACAGTTAAGAAACATCCATGTTTAACTTCTGACCAGGGTTCTGGTCTAAGGCAATCTTCTGAATTTCACATTCATTCTTGATTCTATATTATTGACAGTTATCCTTCCCTCCACCTCAGTAACTTCTAGGAAACTGAGAGGCCTCAGGGTTGGTCTGCTGGTTGGTTTGACTTAAGTATGTATATAATACAAACAGTAGGCCATTCTGGAATTGATTTCCTCTCCTTCCCCTACTTTCCTTCTCTCCAAAGTATTTATCAATACTTGAAATTATATCTATCTATTTATTATACTTACATACTTATTTTTATATATTTGTAAACCCCCTGAGAACTGGGATACTTAGGCTGGTTTATTCCTGGGCCTGTATCCCTAGCATGTAAAACAGTTGCTGGCATGTACTAGATACTCCAAAAATATCTATTGAATGAATTCAGAAAGTGACAGGTACTTTCATTTAACTATCAGATACTTTTATTTAAAACAAGTCAACCACTTAGCATCACTCATGAAGATAAGAATAGGAAAAGAAATGTCATTCTTCTCCCCTACATTTGTGACTCAATCTTCTGAGACAAGAATCCTTTGAGAATTTCATAAAAGCAATGGTTCTTGTCCCTAGAAAACTGCACTCTCTTGAACACATGCCAAAGTGCATGCAATTTCCATCTGTGGATGATCCTTTTAGGGCAGAAGTCTATGAACAGAGTGGACTGAATCCAGAGGGCAGAACTTGGATGAGAAACAAAATTACATCTCAATTTTCACAAATCTCTATCTAAAATCAGCATTTCCTTCCATTTTGAATGTGGGCAACACACCACACCAGATCAGCAGTATAGTTAATTTGGTCCCCAATGGAAATCACAGATCATCTGCTACCACGTATATGTTACAGATATCTCGAAACACCATTTATTCTCATCACTACCTTGGAGCTATGATATTTATAAGACCTACCACCATATCCTGTTATTTAATGTGTTAAGAGCATATTTATTAGTATATCACAAACTTTAAAAATATTCTGAAAACTATTTCAATATAATTAGTTTGCCTTGTTTTTCTATATATTTTAACTTATTATACATTTCAAAACAAGATCCCAAGAACATAAGCTTCTTCAGGTCAGCAGAGAGATGTACATGGGGGAGCAGGAGGGAAGGCTAAGAAATTCTGCCTTGGGGAATCATTGAACCCAAGTTAGGAACCTCTGCTTACAAGGTATAGACCTCAAACTGACTTAGAAATCTTCAAACCTTACCAGACTCATGTTATAGTGTATCACCTCCCAAACACATGCTTTTTAGAAAATTAATTTTTAATTTCAATTTATTTTTAAAAAATATGTAATATATATTCACATGGCTCAAAATTCCAAAAACATATAGCACACGATCCAAACTTTTTGTCTTACCTCTGTCCCTCAGTCTACCACCCCACCTCCACTCCCCAGAGGAAACTAAGTTATCTATTTCTTGTGCCAAATGACTTTCATTTTTCTTACAACTTTGGGAAATAAAATCTCCAACTTAGATGCTATCATGGGAAATATAAACTACATATAGTATTTAGGAAATCTGTAAATTAAAAAAATTGTCTGCTAGTATCATTTTTTTCCTCTAATATCCAATAAGATATCAGATAAGGGGGCACCTCTTTAAGAGCTGTCATAAACCCTATTCTTAGGTTGACTGTTATGTCTTTTATTATTAATTCAGAAGTCATGTATGACTTGTCTATTCAAGTTGAACTAATGATAGGACCACAAACTGTCATGAAAAATTACTTTGAATGTGTTTTTCCAAATTCACTTGTGTATCTAAACTGGCTTTTTCTACAAATGGATATAAAAAATAGTAACAGAAAAAAGGGCAAAGGACAAACAATTCAGGGATAAAATACAAATGTTCAGTAAACATATAAAATATTTAAATGCACAAGTAATCAGAAAAATTCAAATTCAGATGGGACCCTTTTTAGTCACCCACCAGATCAGCAAAAAAAAAAAAAAAAAAGAAAGAAAGAAAGAAAGAAAAAAAGGAGAGACTATCAGTGGTGAAAGGGTGTGGGGAAATGAAAGTCATCACAGAATGTTGACTGGCGCTTAAGCTGACTCAACCTTTTTGAGGGCAATGAAAATTTTATATCTGCAGAGTCTTCACACCAACCATCCCAGTTTTAGATAACGATTCTGCAGAAATATTTGACCAGGTTCACAAAGATGCAGGTACAAGGACAGTAACTGCATCGATGCAGTAACAAGAAAACTGGACATGATCTAAACATCCTTCAAGGGGGGCAGTATTAAACTGTGATACATTCACACTATGGAATACCATGCAGGAGTTTAAATGAATGGGGTAACCACCTATGTACCAGGAAGGAAAGACATCTACCAAGGTGAGTCAAAAATTATCTGCACTTTGGCTGTAGAAATTCTATCGCCAGAGAATGGATAATTTTTGACTCCCCCTCCTAAGACATAGCATGAAGTGAAAGTCAAGTTGCAGGAGATTATCATTTATGTAAAAAATAAAATAAAATCACATGGCAAACCTATGTTCTTACCTTAAATATGCATTTACTCAAATATATGGAAGAGTCTGCAAGGATATATACTAAACTCAAAGTCGCATGGGTGGGGGATTAGGGCACAAGGAGGGTTTTCACTATACCTGTTATTTCATTTTTACATATTGAGAATATAATGTGTTACGTGTATAATGGAAAAGGACGTTAAATTGGCTTTTACTGATTTTAAAGAAGGCCTGCCAAATTTAATTTTCTAAATAAACACAGAATTTCAATCAGTAGGTTGCTTTGGGATACAGAGGGGGAAATACCTTTTCTCACAGCTATTGACCTCAAAATTCTGGACCAAGAAGGGTCTTACAATGCAGTTAGCTCTTTGTATTCATATCTGGACAGAATATACTCACAGTGTCTCAGTCCAACGGTATGCCTTCCACACATTTTCATCAATGTGAGAAATAGAGTTTCCTTGGAAATTTCTGTGAAGAAACACAGTTCACACCCTTGAGTCGGCAGGAAAAGAATGAGGAGAATAAGTAAAAGAATCATGGCCACCTTGCGGGGAATATTCAAGTGCAGAAGAGACCAGTTTTCTCATTCCCACAGCTTCTCAGCTGCCCAGTGTGCACAATTAATAAAGACCTAACGTTAGGCCCCTGGCACAAACAATGCGGCCTCTCCTCAGAACCTGAACTTCCTCTCTGTCCAATTTCTTGGATACATAATGCCAGTTGCTTTGAATGTAAGTCTTTTTTTCCCCAAAATCACTTATGTGTCTAAAATGACTCCTACCAATCAATGAGAAAAATGGCAAACACTGATCAATATCAGCAGATAAATATAAAGAAATCCTATGCCAGGCAATAGCAAAGATTTGCTTAGTGGCCTCAGACTCACTCCACGTGTTGGAAGGATAAGGGCAGTTAGAACTTAGAAGGACTAATATGAAAACATCTCTTAGACATATTGCATAGAGAAAAGCACAAAGCACTGAGCAAGGAGTAAAACTATCACCTCATCAGGGGAACAAACGCAAAGGAAAGAGGTTGGAAGGAAGGACACCATCAAAATAGTAACAGGAGTTACCTTATTGGTGGTGGGAAGATGGGGTACAATTTGCACATCTCATCCTATATACTTCTGTGACTTTTTTTTTTTTTAAGAGAATGTACCTGAGAATTAGACATGTTCAAGAGAAGCTGTTAAAATGTCAGAGGTTCAGTTTCAACCACTCATTCAGTGGATGGCTTTGAATCTTTACCTTTAGCTTTGCCCTCTTCCCTCAGCAACAATGAAACTATTCAGTCTATATGCACATTATTCAGGGGGCTCAGAAAGAAATCAAAACAGATACCTCTCTGCCCATCGGCCTAAGGGACATTTCCACTCAAACAGAGCCTTCTGGGTGCTTTCTCCTCACCAGTAACAGATGCCTAAAACTGAACTCATCTCCCTCAAACTGACTCTCATTCCCCACTGCTGTATTTCCACTGTTACACCACCATCATTCTGCCCATCAACACATGTGATTTTCCTCTTTCCTGTATACCCAATCCTCCAACTCTAGTCAGTTACTACATCTTGTCAGTTCTTCCCCTGTAGTGCTCTCAGAATTTTTTTTCTACTCCCATCTCAACCATTCTAATTCAGCCCCTTCTCACTTTACTCCTAGATTTTGCTAGAGCATGTTATTTGGTCTCCCTGAATCAAGCTTTCCCCTCTACATCACTCTACATACGGAATCTAAAATCATCCTCTCGTTCTAATCATTTGTCTCTCTGGCTTGAAAACTTTCAGTGGCCCCCCATATCTTAGAGCATAACTTTCAAACCCCCATTGCGGAGAGCCAAGGTTTTTCATAATCATATCTTTCACTGCTGCCTAACCCAATTCTTTACAGCCAGACGGATCTACTGAATCCTGATCATCCCTGCACTCACACCTTTGCCTGCACTGTACTCCCTGTTTTTTCTCTAAAAAATCATACCCAATCTTCACGTCCCAGCTAAAGTTTTAGGCTATCCATGCAGATTTCTGTGACCCCCACACCTCAGTGATTACAGGTTCTGGTGAATTACAGCACCTATCTGTATCTCTTTTAATACTTTAGTATATATTACCTCCCTTTTAAGGCACATCCCCTTTCTTCCCACTTGGCATTGTCATGTTCTGGAGACAATGCTGGACTTCTGTGGCTCCAACAGTACTTGGCCCTGGGGTGGGCACAAAATGGGTGCTATAAATAGAAAGCTGGGGATGAATATGACTTCAAGATATAACTGAGAGATTCAACAAGAAGAATAGCTAACACTAACATATATGCTAGGCACGGATATAAGAGCTTTACCTGCATTAACGCACCTAAATCTCACGGCAATGCTATGAGATGATGACCGCCACAGTCCCCACTTTACAGATGAGGACATGGAGTCACAAAGCTAATCAACGACAGACCTGGGTTCAAACCCAGGCGGCCTGGCTCCGGAATCTCACTCTTAACCACTCTGTGGTATTACCACCAACGAGGTGGGGAGAGGCACATGTTGCTGTAAAGAGGATGCAGCAAAGATGGGAGAAGAGTCGATGTTAAGGAGTTAAATACTGGAGTAAAAAATGGAGAAGGCAAAAGAATAAGGGCAATGATAAGTAGAAACCTGGAGAAGAGGGAACAATAGCAAGAAGGAGAATGAAGATAAGCAACATTGACAAACAAAAGGTAGAAACGGAAAGTCAGCCAGCATGGGTTGGGAAGATCAGGAAGACCCAGGAAGACCTCGAAGAAAGGCTGCCATGTCAGGCAGGATGCAGAGAACAAATGAGAAAAGGGATTCTTACATGGTGGTGAAGATGCCCTTGTAGGTGTTGGGCTGTGGCTCAGGCACTCTGTGGAGCTTCTGCTTTGGGCTGAGACCCACACAGGACAGCATCTCATCTTTGCAGGTATAGAGCTCACATATGTTGATGTCCATGGTGGCATTCTGTTCTGCTTGCTTCTTTTGGGGGGTATAGTTTATACCAGGAAGACCTGTGGATACTGAAACCTGAGATGAAGGAAAAAGAACTGTCTCAGGTGGACTTGGTTGCTGAGAAATGGTACCTCCCAGGTCCACAGGTGGAACTGTGACTTGAGTCAGGGTTGGCTGTGCAAGCGTCACCTCAGGGTGTTTGGGAGGTGGGGCTGGAGTTTGCGGCAGGGCTGTAGAATATCCAGACTCCATAGCAGGCTCTGAAGTTATGGTAAGTCCCAGGTCCAAAGGTTTCACTGTGACCCTGGGTGATGTTGGAGGCTCAGCATGAGCCTGATCTGGTGCTGGAACCGGCACCTCGGGATGCGATGGAGACTGAGCTACAACTTCCTCTGGAGGCTGAGCTTGGGGCTGCTGCACGGTTGGAGAAGGTTCAGCCTCCATACTGGATTCTGGAGTTAACGTAGTTTCCAGGTCCAAAGGTTGAACTGTGACCTCAGTCAAGGTTGGATGTGGAAGCTGAACCTGCTCTGGACTTGGAATTGTCACTTCGGGATATGCTGCTGGAACTGCACTCTGCTGCAGGACTGTGGAATGTTCAGCCTCTGTGGTAGGCTGGACTGGCAATGGTTCCACCTCTGTAGGGGGCTCTGATGACTGAGCCTGAAGCTCCTGTTGTGTGGCAGAAGGTACCACCTCCTTAGGGGGCTCGGGAGGTATATTCGAGCCCCCCTGGGGAACCAGAGACTGAGCTGGGGCCTCCTGCTGCACTGGAGGATGTTGCACCTCTTCAGTGGGCTCTAGAGTTAAAACAACCGCCAGATCCAAGGGTTTACCTGTGATATTAGGCAACACTGGATGTTGAGCTTCACCAGGACTTAGAGGTGAGACTGTCACTTCATTAGGTAGTGAAGGTGGAGCTGCAACATCTGTAGAGGCCTCTGGAGGCTGAGTTGGGGGCTCCTGCTGGACTGGAGAAGGTTCAACATTTTCAGAGGCAGTTGGATGCTGATCTGAAACCTCTTGCTGGACTGACAAAGGTTTCACCTGCGCAGGGGACACTGTGAACTGGGCTGAGGCTTCTTGTTGGGATGGAGAACTTTCAACCTCATTAGTGAATGCTGGAGTTAAGGCAAGTGCAAGATCCACAGGTTTAACAGTGACAGTGGGCTGCTGCAGAAGCTGAGCTTGATCCTGACCTAGAGGAGGAACCGTTGTCACGTGATGCTCTGGGGAGAGAACTACAATCGCATTAGAGAGCTCTGGAGTCTGAGCTGTGGTCTCCTCTTGTGCTGAAAGTTTATTAGGTGTAACAGCATCTATAGATTGGGCTGGCAAAGGTTCAACCTCCTCAGGTGGCTGTGGAGGCAGTGTGGGGGCCTCGTGCTGGGCTGTAGACAGTTCTGCACTACTAAGGGGCACTGAGGGCTGAGCTGAAGGCTTGTGCTGAGTTGGAGAAGGTCTCACCTCTGGAGTGGGTTCTGCTGCTATGCTAAGCTCCACATCTGCAGGTTTAATGGTGATATTGGATATGTTTGAATGCTGAGCCTGATGGTGACTTGGAGGTGAAACGGTCATTTCATGAGGCTCTGGAGACTGATCTGGCTGTACCTGTTGAGTTGGAGAAGGTTCCACCTCCCCTGCAGAAGGCTCTGGAGGCTGAGCTGGTTGCTCCTGCAGCGTTGCAAAAGGTTCTGTCTCTGCTGGAAACTGAGCTGAGGCTTCCTCCTGAGTTGGAGAAGTTTCAGCTTCTCCAACAGACTCTGCAGGCTGAGCTGGGGTCTCATGCTGGGTTGGAAAGGGTTCAGCTTCCTCACTAAGCTCAGAAGGCTGAGTTGGTGGCTCCTGTTCACTTGGAGAAGGCTCAGCTTCTGCAAGAGGCTCTAGAGGCTGACCTGGGGTCTCCTGCTGGGTTGGAGAAGATTCTGTCTCCCCAGGATGCTCAGGAGGTGGAGCCAGGGCATCCTGCTGAGCTGTAGGAAATTCAGCTTCCGTAGTGGCCTCTGGAGTGATGGTCAGTTCCAAATCCAGAGGTTTAAGTGTGACACTGGGAACGTTTGAATGAGCATGATGCTGAATGCCAGGTAGGGATGCTCCCTCCTCACTCACTGGACTTTCAAGTACATACTTGGTAGGGTATCCTGGAGCTTGAGTTGGGGCCTCTTGATGGAGTAGGGAAGGTTCAAACTCCCGAGGGAGCTCTAGAGGCTGAGACAGAGGCTCCTGCTGGAGTGGAGGTGGTTCTACCTCTTCAGTGGGCTCTGCAGTTTCATCCTGGATCTCTGCCTGGGGTGAAAAAGATTCAACCTCCTCAGGGGTCTCTGGATGATGAAGCTGGGCCTCTTGCTGGGATACAGAAATTTCAGCCTCCTCAGGGGGCTCCGTAGGTTGCTCTGAGTTCCCCAGAAAATCCGTAGGCAGGCTCTCCTCAGGATAAATGGTATCCATACCGGAAGCTACATAATCACCCTGCAACTGCTGTTCTAGACCCTGAGTTTCATTTTCTATCTGGCCTGTAGTTCCAGCAACAACTTTAGCAAGCTGTCGAGGCTGAACGAGATCCTTCTTCAGGTTTGGGGCTGAAACAATAAACTTTGTTGGTTTTGAGCTCTTACTACCTAGAGGAGGAACAAGTATTTCAAATGATTGGTGACCTTCAGCCTGATCTAGACCTGTGGTTTTAGTCTTACTTTTGTGTTGAAAAGGCAGAACCAAGGCCTGATTCTGTTCCCAGTCCAGCACTGGAGCTGCTGCTGGGAGCTTTTGCTGCTGGGTTACCTTGTCACTCAGATCCTGACGTGGAACAGCAAACTGATCTGGCCCTGCGAGCAGCTCTGCAGCTGAATCCGGGTTTGGGTGTGGAACCAAAGTCTCAGTCAACTCGTGATGAGGCAGTGCCAGCATCTGCTCTGGAGAGGAGGACAAGTCATTAAAGCCCCCGGACTCTGCTGGGGGTGTAATCACATAGGGCGATTCGGGAGGGGGGTCTGAGGAGTGTGGAGACCAAGGTTCAGTCAGCCCCAGGGGGTTGGAGGTCCACTGGACAGGGTCCAGGGCCCACTGCAGAGGCTGAGCTGCCTGGGCCAGAAGCCACAATGGTTGCCACATGAAGACACGCCATGGGAACCAGAGGCGCAGTGGGGACATGCTATGCGGAGGCTCCCGGGCACAGCGACCCAGGCCAGCGGGGCACGGGCACTGCACTCTGAGCAGAAGCCAAAGCATTATGAGAGTCCCGAGACACACAGGCGCCCCTCTCCCGCCTCACGACCCACCCTTTATTTATGACACCTTTAGTTCCACCACCTTCACTAGGTTCCGGCGGAGATCCAATCTGAGCAACCAAAGGAAGCCTTTTTCCCAGAGTCACCAGGGTGCAAACCATCCTTCCTCTAGCAAAGGCAACAATTCCCTCCTGCTGGGTCATCTCCCCAACCCCCCTCACCAGCCCTGCACCATGAGGCAGGATTTGGGCAGCCCAGGGGTGGGGGGAGGGGTTGGGAAGGATGTGGAGCTTCCCAAGGAAGCCACAGGGCCTGGCATTCTGGGAAATTCAAAAGTGCGAGTCCAGTTCTGGCAATTTGAACGCTTCCTCCTCAAAGCTCCAGTCTGAGAGACATTCTTCCTCCCCTTGGCCACATCGCTGACAAGAAAAGTAGCTGACCCGCAAAATGAGCACCAGTTAGGGTGGCGGGAGGGCAACATACCTTACAGTTAGAGACTCTAAAATTTTGCCATTTCCTTGAAACTCTCAGTATCTATGTCGGATTATTAATTCACCACTCTATTATTAGCGGTTACCACTGAATCAGTGATGACTCCACCATTTCTGTAGGAGGGGTATGGAGCAGGTGAGCAATTCATCCTGGGAAAGAGAGTCAAAAACCAAGCAAATGGCCCTTTACATTAGCATGGACTCCCCCCATCCCACCTTGTCTCAACACAGCCATTAGTCGAGAAAACCTGACAGTGTCACTTTTCAGAAGTCTGCCCTGTGTGCACACATGGAGACGACACTGAGGATGTTAAAGTTAGCATGTTAAAAAATTTCGAGAAAATTACTAGCACCCAGTTGATTTTCTTGTCCTTTTAATAATCTATTTAAGTTTAGTCCTTTTTAACTGTCTGTCACAACCTCTAACATCTACACTCCAAGACACAAAGAGCTTCATCTTATTCCCAGTGTCTAGCACATAATGGTTTTTAAGTGGAATTGATTCCAACATGGGCCTCATGTAGGAACGGGTCTGTTGTTATAAGCAGGTTCTGAAACCTTTAGCGTCAATACTGAATCCTTTCTTCTCATGTTTCACAGGAAGCTGCATTTCTTAAAGCCCAAACATGGATACGTTTGAAGTTTCCTTGACTGATTTGATTTAAACTGAATTAAAATAAGCATTTTGCACAGGAAAGTTTTACGTTTTTCAGAATATAACCACCTTTTCTTTCTCTACTCTCTTCCCTTCAAAACAAACTTTGCAACATTCGGGTGAGTTACATAATCACAAATTTACTGCCAAATTAAGTTCTCAAGGGCATGAAAGACGTTTTTTGCTCCTTTTTCATGAAAATCCTACATGCAGTACATTAATGTTTTCTTTTACAAACTACATTGACAACTGAATCCCTAATTCGAGGCTTCCATATAATTGGATTACAGAAAGGTTCTTCTGCAAAATATTTCACACATGATATATATGAGATGCTAAGATCTGGGTAATACACCTTACTTGAAAGGCATTAATAGCTTTCAAACACTGTAGCATAGTTACTTAAGACCATAGTTCCTTTGTTCCAAAATCCCTGCAATTCTGTTTGAGGGGAGTTCTAAAAGGCCTGTACTTCTCTGTCCACAACTGTAGAAGTACACTAATGGCTCTCAATCTGCTCTCCGAGTTTCAAATAAGTCATCAGATACAAGGCTCAGGACTTCAGGAAAAGTCCTAGAAACTCCCTGCCTCAAAAGCACTTTCAGAGTTTCAAATGTTCCTAAGGATGATAGAGCTGAGTAGACATGCCAAAGTCTTCCAAATCCTGCTGGTTGTTTTGAATTATGGCTACACTGTACCCCTTGAGCTTTTATCTCCACACATTTGAATTAAATCCTGTAGTTCCTCTTCAGTTCTAGCATCTGTGTTCTCTTCACAGGGTGTATATGCCACAGCTATTTTACCGCTTTCCGAAATAAAGTTAACAAGGATCAATTCAGAAATGTTCTTGTTCTAAAACTTCCTGTATACAGTGGTAGCACCCAAGAACTAGACATTCTTTTGATTTCTAAAAGCCAAAAATAAGAGCATTTTCCTAGAAGTTCCCATATCTGACACTTCAGTTTTTAATCATAATTATTTGTGAAAAAATATATAAGGTGTACCAACTTTGTTTCAAAAACCTTTATGATCTTAGAAATAAGAACAAAGGAATAATGACATAGGAAGTAAAAGCTGTGGAAACAGAAATGTTCAGTCACAATATGATTAAACAGGAAGGCATTAGGTGGGGGACAAAGTGAGTTCAAACCTGGGATAGATACCACTGGACTATAATAGATACTTCATGTTAAAAGCAAGGCAAGTGTCTACTACTTGGGACCAAAATTCGATCAGATGCAATGAACAAAGCTTTGGAGAGAGACAGCATGCGCACTTGAACACTCTACTGGAGGAAACTGGCCCATGTACCCTTTGGACAATATAGCTTCCCTCAAGGCAAACTACAGCCACCAGGCTTTTTGGTCTAAGGAGGTTTGAGTGCATATAAGGAATAGCTTTGCGTACTAGGGACAGCCAAACAACCCAAACATTTAGTTTGGTTCTCAAAGGCTGTTACGTGGAGTTGACAGCTGATGGAGATTCTGCCTGATGACCAGGGAAGTCAAACTTCCCTGGAAGGACTGTCCAGGCTGGAAGGCTAAGACCAATCCAGGGTCAGCTCTTACAAGCAAGTAAGTCTCTGACACCTTAGCTAGGATTTCTCAGTCTCTCAGCCTGCAGGGCTGTGAAGCAGGGGAGCAATTCTATTCTGGGAGTCTGCTAATCATAAAGTGTCCTTTGGGCACAGCCTGTGACATTCTCACCACTGTATAACTCAATAGGGAACACAATCAATGCTATTCAATAGCATGACCAATTTCAAGGCTCACAAAAATGCAGCTGATTATTATGTGAGAATCATATTCACCCAATATATCACAAATGAAAACTGAAATTAAACTGATTCCAAAAACATAATCAAATATACCCTGCAACAAGAAAACAGGGACTTCCCTGGTGGCGCTTTGGTTAAGAATCTGCCTGCCAGATTTTTTTGGAAACACAAAAGACCCTGAATAGCCACAGCAGTCTTGAGAAGGAAATACAGAGCTGGAGGAATCAGGCTCCCTGACTTCAGACTACACTACAAGGCTACAGTGGTCAAGACAGTATGGTACTGACACAAAAACAGAAATATACATCAATGGAACAGAACAGAGAACCCAGAGAAAAGCCATGCACATATGGGCACGTCTCATTGACAAAGGAGGCAAGAATATACAATGGAGAAAAGACAGCCTCTTCAATAAGTTCTGCTGGGAAAATTGGACAGCTACATGTAAAAGAATGAAATTAGAACACTTCCTAACACTGTACACAAAAGTAAACTCAAAATGGACTAAAGATCTAAATGTAGGGCCAGACACTATATAACTTTTAGAGGAAAACACAGGCAGAACACTCTATGACATAAATCAAAACAAGATCCTTGTTGACCCACCACCTAGAATAATGGAAATAAAAACAAAAATAAACAAATGGGACCTAATGAAACTTAAAAGCTTTTGCACGGCAAAGGAAACCATAAACAAGACAAGAAGACAACCCTCAGGATAGGAGAAAATATTTGCCAATGAAGCAACTGACAAAGGATTATTCTCCAAAATATATAAGCAGCTCATTCAGCTCAATATGAAAAAAGCAAACACCCCAATCCACAAATGGGCGGAAGACCTAAATAGACATTTCTCCAAAGAAGACATGCAGATGGCTAACAAACACATGAAAAGATGCTCAACATCACTCATCATCAGAGAAATGCAAGTCAAAGCCACAAGGAGGTATCACCTCACAACAATCAGAATGGCCATCATCACAAAATCTGGAAACAACAAATGTTGGAGAGGGTGTGGAGAAAAGGGAACTCTCCTGCACTGTTGGTGGGAATGTAAGTTGGTACAGCCATTACGGGAAACAATTTGGAGGTTCCTTAAAAAACGACAAATAGAACTACCGTATGATCCAGTCATCCCACTCATGGGCATATACACAAAGAAAACCATAATCCCAAAAGAAACTTGTACCATAAAGTTTATTGCAGCACTATTTACAATAGCCAGGACATGGAAGCAACCGAAATGCCCATCAACAAATGAATGGATAAAGATGTGGCATATATATACAATGGAATATTACTCAGCTATAAAAAGGGATGAGATGGAGCTATATGTAATGAGGTGGATAGAACTACAGTCTGTCATACAGAGTGAAGTAAGTCAGAAAGAGAAAGACAAATATTGTATGCTAACTCACATGTACGGAATCTAAAAATGGTACTGGTGAACTCAGTGACAAGAACAAGGACGCAGATACAGAGAATGGACTAGAGAACTCAAGGTTTGGGAGGAGGCGGGGGGTGAAGGGGAAGCTGAGACGAAGCTAGAGAGTAGCACAGACATATATATACTACCAACTGTAAAATAGATAGTCAGTGGGAAGTTGTTGTATAACAAAGGGAATCCAACTCGAGGATGGAAGATGCCTTAGAGGACTGGGGCGGGGAGGGTGGGGGGGAATCGGGGGGGGGAGCCAAGGAAGGGAGGGAATACGGGGATATGTGTATAAAAACAGATGATTGAACTTGGTGTACCCCCCCCAAAATAATAAATAAATAAAAAAAATAAAAAAAATGAAAAATAGAACTACCACATGATCCAGTAATCCCACTACTGGGCATACGCCGTGAGAAAACCATAATCCAAAAAGATACATGTACCACAATGTTCACTGCAGCACTATTTACAATAGCCAGGACATGGAAGCAACCTAAATGCCCATCAACAGATGAATGGATAAAGAAGATGTGGCACACATATACAATGGACTATTACTCAGCCATAAAAAGGAACAAGATTGAGTTATTTGTAGTGAGGTGGATGGACCTAGAGTCTGTTGTACAGGGTGAGGTAAGTCAGAAAGAGAAAAACAAATACCTGCTAATGCATATATATGGAATCTAAAAAACGGTACTGATGAACCCAGTGGCAGAACAAGAATAAAGATGCAGATGTAGAGAACAGACTTGAGGATGCGGGGAAGCCGGGACCAAGTGAGAAGGTAGCATTGACATATACACACTACCAAATGTAAAACAGATAACTAGTGGGAGGCTGCAGCATACCACAGGGAGACAAACTCGATGACTGGTGATGACTTAGAGGGGTGGGATAGGGACGGTAGGAGGAGTCTTGGGAAGGAGGGGATATGGGGATATATCACTTTGGTGTACAGCAGAAACTGGCACAACAGTGTAAAGCAATTATACTCCAATAAAGAGGTAAAAAAAGAAAAACAAAAGGGGATCCGCCTGCCAATGTAGGGGACACGGGTTCTATACCCAGTCCAGGAAGATCTCACATGCCACGGAACAGCTAAGCCTGTGTGCCACAACTATTAAGCCTGCGCGCCTAGAGCCCGTGCTCTGCAGCAAGAGAAGCCACTAGAATGAAGAGTCACGTACCACAATGAAGAGTAGCCCCACTCACAGCAAGTAGAGAAAGCCCATGTGCATCAACGAAGACCCAATGCAGCCCATACATACATACATACATAAATAAAATGCACCTGTGATTCTTAGATCCTTATCTTAGCGATTAAGAGCAGGCACAACACAACAGGATGGTTGAATGGCTCTGCTGGAGGTATATCCCGGCAGGGCACATTTTTATTGCTCAGATCTATTCTGGAAGTTCCTGAAATGCTAGATTGGAGACGCAAGTCAACAACATGGCACACAGCTCACATTACTCACAGATTTCAAATGGACAAGCTGAAGCTATACTCCTACAGACCCTGCTCTCCTGTGCATAAAGGGCTGGACTCACACAGTGAGGCAGATTGTGTGGTAGTGCAGATGATCTGCCCTCATCACCCACTCAGGTAGATGGTGGAGCCTCCTCCACTCCATTTGCTAAAAGCCCTGCCTCTGACTTAAAGCCCTTAGCCCAAGTGCCATGAATTCTAGGAAAACATTCAGTACCACTTGGAAACCACTTTCTAGGGACCTACATTTGACTTTTTCCACTCAAGCCCTTCTACACGAGACATTGGATTGAACATTTATACAAGAGTTTATTTAAATCTTTAGACAATGATTTTGTTGGGATAACTGGAGACCACAAGACATCTGCATTTGAAGGACTATTTTAGCACAAAACAAATTATTAACCAAATCAAAACAAAACCCCTAATTTTCCCTCCTCCTAAGTTTCTTGGCAGACAATCAGTTCTAAGATTCTAAAGTTTAAGGTGCTGTCAGGTATTGCCTAAGATAAAGATCTATATTGCCAGGCAGAAAAACTCTGCCCAGGGCTTTAGTTGCTTAGCAAAGGTGATGATGTGCCGGAAAAGGGGAGTTTCAGAAAGGAAAAAAGAGAAATATCACCCCCTCACACCCCCACAGACAGATACTGGAACAGACCTTCCTCCAACGTATCCAAAGTTTCCTCAGCCATGCCAACTCCAGGACTCCTGCACTCACAGGGTGGCAACACCACCTCTAAAGCACAGGAGAACTTCAGGCTTTGCTTCCGAAGTGGTCCCACAGGATCTTCATCTTTCCTTTCTTCAAGGTCAGAAAGATCCTGAAGCTGTTAGGATTTTGAATTAAAGAAAAGACTTCAAAATATTCTGTTGTTACAAATAAAAACTACACTCAAGCAATCCCCAGTTGAGGTGTCCTATAGCTTCAAAATCCAGTGAGACCTGCAAATGAATGACCAGATATGGACAACTATTTTTTTAGTATATACCATAAAAATACTGGAGAAAATGATGGACACCCACCACCCAAGTCGTGGAGATTATCTCTAATTCTAGGTGGCAGGCCAATGCTCAGATACTTCCATGTGGAAGCCTCTCACATCTCTCCCCACAGCCCAGTTCTATTCTAGCTAAAGCCTGGGAGCTCAATGGTGAAAGGAGTCTCGTTAGCCACAGAAAATCTACAGAGTTTACCCTGATGATCCTTTTTGACCACCCACTGAAACCAAAGTAGTAATTGGCCAATTCTTGGCATCTGGAGCTGTTCAGGGCAAGGGCACTGTGTTGAACCACTTTATGTCTGGTGCTGAGACATGAACATTATGGTACATGTTTCTTTTTAGATTATGGTTTTCTCTGGGTATATGCCCAGGAGTGGGATTACTTGGTCATATGGCAGTTTCATTTTGAGTTTTTTAAGGAACTTCCAAACTGTTTTCCACAGTGGCTGTACCAGCTTACATTCCCACCAACAGTGCAGGAGAGTTCCCTTTTCTCCACACCCTCTCCAACATTTGTTGTTTCTAGATTTTTTGATGATGGCCATTCTGATCGGTGTGAGGTGATACCTCGTGGCTTTGACTTGCATTTCTCTAATGATTAGTGATGTTGAGCATCTTTTCATGTGCTTGTTAGCCATCTGCATGTCTCCTTTGGAGAAATGTCTATTTAGGTCTTCTGCCCATTTGTGGATTGGGTTATTTGCTTTTTTGGTATTACACTGCATGAGCTGCTTATATATTTTGGAGATTAATCCTTTGTCAGTTGCTTCGTTGGCAAGTATTTTCTCCCATTCTGAGGGTTGTCTTCTTGTCTTGTTTATGGTTTCTTTCGCTGTACAAAAGCTTTTAAATTTCATTAGGTCCCATCTGTTTATTCTTGATTTTATTTCCATGATTCTAGGAGGTGGGTCAAAAAGGACCTTGCTTTGATATATGTCATAAAGTGTTCTGCAGGGCCCCTGATTAATCGGAAGGTTTCCCTGACCTCTGGTGGTGAAAGTGATGATGAAAGCAACCAAGGAAGCCAGCGGAAGCCTATTACGGGGCCGTGGGTAAGCAAAGGCAGGAAACTGTCTTAGGCATCTCATCCCACAGCTTGTGCATGAGAATATGACCTGAAAAGGAGATAAGATGGACCTGCCACTGAAGTAGGACCTTAATCTGTAGCTCCCCGCCCCAAGTCGCTGACCCCAGTTAGAAGAGGGAATACACATACCTCTATAAAGTTTAATATAAACAACCAAAAGAATTAGAGGTTCCCCTGCATTAACAAGCTTCTTTTTTTTAATCTTCAAATTAATTTTTAGGGTGTATGGTGGCTGTACAATATTGTGTTAGCCTCCACTGCACAACAAAATAACTCAGCCATACACACACAGATATCCCCTCCCTTGTGGAATTCCCTCCATTAAGTTACCTAGTGCATTAGGTAGAGTTCCCTGTGCTATACAGCATGTGCCCATCGGTTGTCTATTTTATACACAGTATCAACAAGCTTCTTTGAGAGTGCCAATATTTCCAGTGTTAATTCTCTTAATAACTTACCCATTACTGTGAATATTTTACAATCAGTAGTTCTTTTTAAATGTCTATTTCCACTTTAAACAGGGTGCAGCATATAAATATATTCATAACAATTCAAATAATATAAAGTCAAAGCATTATTAATTTTTTATTGATTTGTGTGTGCATCTTCCTCTATCACTAGTTTATGAGCTCGTTAGGTGCTTGAAGGAACCATATCTTCTTCTTTCCTTGTTACCAGAAACAAGCATTGTTCTTGGCACTGATGGTCTGTTGACTCGGTTGATCAATGAATGAGTAAAGAAGAAAATGAAAAGACTTTCTCCAGTTGAAGCTGCCTGCTGGGAGGGAAAAATGAAGACTAATTTTTAAATGTTGAGTGTCACACGGGAGGCTAGGCCCTGTACAGTGAGTTATAATGGAGCTGTCCTGGATATTAGGAAGCTTCACGAGGGCTCTGAGTCCCTGGGTAGTAGAGACAGTTGACATCGAGGATATAACCTTGCCACAGTTGTTGCTGGCAAACATTTCCCTTTGGTGCTACTAAGAAAAACTGATACATTAGGCCTTTTCTTCATTTTAAGATGTCATTCTCTGTTCTGTATTTATAAAAAACACAGGGGAAAAAGATAAGAACTATGTATCCTTGCCAATGGATAAAAGAACACATAATTAAACAAGGTAACAATTTCAGGGGAGGGGTAGTAACCTAAGGCTCTGCATTAAACAAAGAAATCTAATACGAATGCCCTTTCCTCTCAACTATATAGTAACTTGTAGAACATTTCCTTCATTACTCTATCAAGGAGAGGCTTTATGCTGTGAAAATCTCAAAACCTAAGCTTACACAATGGTTTAATGTCCAATAGAAGAAAAACAACTCACTCCTCACTACTGATACCAAGTAACTGTTTCACAGTCTCTCCAGTACCATCTGTAATATCCGAGTGGTTATGTGAAATGGTTGCAGACTAGAAGCAGGCAGATCATAGTTTGCAAATTAAAGAATGTCTGACAGCAAATCACTTGAATCACAGGGAGTAGAGCCAGGACTGAAGAGTGTTAAACAGGTACAGAAGCAGGAGGTAAGTGTACCTGGAGTCACAGCGGAGGAGAGTTCTCTGATTCAATCAAGGTTAAATCAGGGAGTGAAGAAATACGGGTAAGACTAGGCAGCAAGGTCAGGACGCAGTAGCCAGACCAAGAAGCCAATCAGAGAAGACATACAATTATAAAGTGAAAGTCTGGGGAAATCTAAGCCTCACTTACTTATTCAGAGGAATCAAAAAGGTCCTTGAAAAAGGAATGGGGGGACTTCCTCGGTGGCACAGTGGTTAAGAATCTGCCTGCCAGTGCAGGCGTCATGGGTTGGATGCCCGGGCCCGGAAGAGCCCACATGCCGAGGAGCAACTAAGCCTGTGAGCCACAACTACTGAGCCTGTGCTCTAGAGTCCAGGAGCCACAAGTATTAAGCCCACGAGCCACAACTACTGAAGCCTGCGCACGTAGAGCACATGCTCTGCAACAAGAGAAGCCACCGCAAGGACACGCCCACACACCGCAATGGAGAGGAGCCCCCTGCTCACCGCAACTAGAGAAAGCCCATGCGCAGCAACAAAGACCCAATGCAGCCAATAAATAAATACATACATAAATAAATAAATAAATAAATAAATATTTAAAATATACAAAAATATTAAAAAAAAAAAAAAAAAGAAAGAAATACGGGTAAGACTAGGCAGCAAGGTCAGTAGGCAGTAGCCAGGCCAAGAAGCCAACCGGAGAAGACATACAATTACAACGTGAAAGGCTGGGGAAATCTAAGCCACACTCACGGATTCAGAGGAATCCAAAAGGTCCTTGAAAAAGGAATGGTGGCTGAGTGGAGGCACATAATGAAACGTCAATTCTGGGGCTCCGGGGAAGTAAAATGGGATGTCATGTTCATATGGAATAAGGTTTCTACAATGCATGAAAGAACATTTTAGCCATTTTCTGGGAAGTGAAAGGAGTTCTGAACAGGCAGTTTGAGAGCGATGAAGATAATGAAGACGCCTCCTCCATGTTGCAACTGACAAGAGTCTGTCAAGTGCACACATTTAAAGTCGATATAAAAGTAAATATAAGGAAGATTGTTGTGAAGATGTCTTAAATTAAGGGGCAGCATAAAATGACACAGGGTTTAACATCAGTTAAGTTTGGATTTGGCCTCTAGTCTCGACAGTTATTGTCATGAACCTTAAGTAAGTCAGCTAACCATCCTGACATCGAGTTTCTTCATCTTAAGGGAAAAAGAAAAAAGAAAAAAGAAAGAAAGAAGGAAAGAAAGAAATGGGGAACTGGGGTATCAGTGGAGCAGTGCATCTGAAAGCATTCTGTTGACCACGGTGCTGTATAAATGCTGCCCCTTTCTTTCCTTCCTTCCTTCTCTCTCTCTCTTTTTCTTGTGGGATCTTAGTTCCCCCACCAGGGATTAAACGCAGTCCCTCAGCAGTGAAAGCACAGAGTCCTAACTGCTGGACTGCCAGGGAATTCCAGATGGCCTATTATTTCTAAATTCAGCACTCATCCCAGTAGAGCGAGGAATTCCACATTTGGACCCACCTTCACTGGAGATGTCTGAAAAAGCTGCTTCTGGTCGCATGCCTTTTGGGCTTTGTGGGTATCCCTTGCCAAATAAAACTGGATGATGGCACAGAACCCAGGACCAGCCACTGCAGCATTTGGGAAGACTCGGACCGAATACAGGAGGCCAAACTGGGAGAAGGCTGTGAACAGAGGATGCTGTGGGGGGTCCCACGCTAAGTAAGTGCAGGAAATTTCCCGCCCAGGAAACCAAACTGCCCATTCCCTTATCCTCCTCCAGCCCTTTGCCATCGCGACTGTGGTGACCTGCAACTCCAAACCCTTCTCATTTCTTGAACACGTTTTCCTCTGAAATCCGAACCTGCGAGAAGCATTTGCATGCAATGTGCCGCCTGTTGGGAGCTCTCTCTCAAAAATGCGTGGGGACGAGTGGACGGCTCAGGTCGCCTCTAGAACTAAGATTCCTCTCAGCGGAGCCCAGAGCGGGTGAGGTGCTGAGGCAGGACCCGGGGCTCCCAGTAACTGGGGCGCGGGCCGGCTTTCTCCACCCCTCCCTCCACCCCGCCCGGCTCACTTGCAAGGCCTCGGCTGCGGGTCCAGAGCTCAGCTCCCACACCAGCGAGACTTTGTCACTCCTGGTGGGAACCGCAAAAGGTACCAGCTTCGCCATCTAACCGTCACCGCGCGTGCGCGCTCGTTTTTTTAAAACGGGAGCGTGAGCCGGCGGGGCCGCTCCCTGGGAGTGGGAGGGGGCCGGCGCCCGGGCCTCTCCTTCGCCCCTCCCACGCCGGGCACATCTTTGCCTCTAGTTCCCCTCCCGCAGCCCCATCGCCTGGAGGACTTGCAGTTTAATGCTTCTATTCAAGTGTATTTTGGGGGTAGAGTCCACAGGGTGAAGTTTACAGGATCACATGGTGCAGATATCTTTATAGCAGCTGGCTTCATCTTCAACCTCGCAGAGAAGACTAGAGTACTAAGTAGTTAGCTCTAGCCATCCACTGAACTTTAAAAGTTTAGATTTCCCAACTGGTGTGAGAAATGATCACCAAAGATGCCATCCTTCGACTTAAGAGTGTTTTCATGAGTCTTAAATATGCAAATAGACGTATAACTCGTTAAAGCCACAGTCTAGTATGACATCCTTAAAAAGCTGGTTCCTAGCCCATTTTCCTAAAGTACCCCCAAATCACCTAGCACATTTCTCCACCCCAACCACGATTTTCTCCACCTCAATATATCAGGCCCTTAGCCCTACCCATTACCTACTTCTGAGCTCTCTTACTTCAAAAATTGTTGACTTTGGAGGAATTGCTTGGATCCTGATACTCTTTCAAACCAACAAGTACAGATTTATTATCCGTTTCATGATCCATTGCGTTCACTGTATGCATCCATTTCTTCGCTGTATCCATTATTCCTGATGTCTCTGCTTCTCCGGCTAGATTCTGACCCCTCATGAACAATAGTTGCAGATTTATCATCCTTTTTCTGGTACCTAGCACACCCGTACTCTATTAGGCACTCAAATATACGTGGAATTAATCATGACTCAGTTCACACATTCTTTGTACAAGGAATCCTTTAATAATTCCCAAAATATGGAATCTTCTTTCACCATGGTCTTCCTGGTTTGCAAATGACCGTCAGGAACCAGGGGCCTAGGCCTGGATAGGAACAAGGAGGAAAATCATTTATTCCTGGGGCTCTGGTCAGTGTTATTTGTAAATGGGAAAGGAAGAAAATAACATGAAGCGGAAGCAAGGGGAAGAGGAAATGAAGAATTCCCAAGTGAGGAGGGAGTTCGGGAATGACCCTACCACAGGCCTGCTCCGTGTCTCATGCCAGGTGGCATCCTGTCATCCAGTAGGAGAGTGGCCGGCCCGCACAGTGCAACCTCCAGTTTACCCTGTGGAGGGAAAGAAGGTTGGTTCTTGCTTCCTACTTAGCAGCTGCTTCTTCACACACTGACCCAGCTCTTCATGAGGCTTCATTCCCAGCTCTCTAATCGTCCCCCTGTGGCCCCTCCGGTTCTTCCTTTCACTTTCCCTCATCCATAGTGTTTACCCACTTCCCCCATTCAGTATGCTTCCACATTTTCAAATCCTCTCCTCCTTCTGAAGGCGGAAAGCACTGTTTTACAAGGCTGAGTTACTTTAAAAATAAAAAAATAAAAATCCCAGGTGTAGCCACTGACTTTCCCTCCAGGCAGGGTCAGCCCTAACAGTCATCTGGGATCCTTCTTTTGCGTGGTGTTTTCCGAGTATACACGGCACTTAACGCCTTCCATCCTCAGTTTCTTGTAGAGGCAGCCATTTATATTATTATACATTCTGTTTGAAGCTCAGAAAAGTTAAATAACCATCCCAACATCCAGTGTCGGTAAGCTGACAGCTGGAGTGTCTGCCCAGCTGATGAGCAGCATGCTTTCTACGGAAAATGTAGCTGCCACTGATGGAGAGAGGGCCCCAGGGCAGCCATGTTTATGTTGCTTCATTGCTTCTATGCCTACAGCTGAATGAATGGTGCCGGGACACTGGGTCCAAGCTGAACCTATCAGATGCTCAGTCCCAGGCACTTGGACTGGGAATGAGCCTAGCCAGTCTCTGTGGTTGCCTAGGACTTTAGCCCAGAGGTTCAGGGCCGACGGTGAGTGGGTCTGTCTGGTGGACTATAGAGCAGAGAAAGCTGGTCTGCAGTGGGTGTAGTGAAGCCAGCACACTGAGGGAAGCAGAAACCTGCCAGGCAAAGTTTCCAGCCCTGCTTCCCTCCTCTTCCTGACCCAACTGCACCCCACGTGTGGGCTCAATAAGGCACCTTGTCTTCTCAGAATAAATTTCCCCCAGCTAGATCAAGTTGCTCTGTTACTGCAGCCCAAAGAGTTTTCTTTAATACAATGTCAGAGGAAGAGCCAGATCTCAGGTTTTCCAAGCCCTGCCCCATCCCACATTTTTCTACACTGTAGAAAAGCTCAGGTCCTGGCCTGCTGTCCCTTTCTCCATCACCACATCTTTCTTAAGGCCCCACCCACTAACTTAAGGCTCTGCCCACTATGTGCTCCTCACCAGTTCTTCATCCCCCCTGCTCCGGACACAATCTTTTTCGCATAGTTGATGACTGCGAGAAGACTGGGGCTCAGCAGTTCTGAAAAGGAGAAAGAGATTAGCCGTGAGAGCACACGGGACAGTCCCAAAGACTGGCTCTCCCTGCAAGGCACATGCCATCCAGAGGCTGAGTAATTCCAGACGAGGCAAGGCCTCCCTCTCTCAGGCCCATCTGGACATCCGTACAATGGCTGCTGGAGGTTGAGGGTGGCTGGGGGGTGGGGCGGGGTGGGGGGCAGGAGGGGCAGGAGGACTGAGATTTGGGCCTGTTTACTGCCATACTTCCTAGTGCTTGGTGGTTCACCCCAAGTGTGGAGGTTTCTAAGGAAAGGAAATGCCAAAACAGGCAGCACAGAGACCAAGGTAAAGTCCTGCCTAAGGATGGAGGCTCTTCAGATGAAGATGCCAGGGCCCTTAATCAGAGTCCAAAGGAGGAGATGGGGGACAGAGTCATGGACCTGTGGAGCCTCCTGGACTAGCCCTGAGCGGGGGACTTTGCACCAGGCCTTTGGTCAGACCTTTAGCCAAAGACAGCACTACTTGGTGGTGATAGCTGAGCTTTCAGGGCCACCAGTCTGGCATTCAGCACTAGGTCTGTGAGCCTCAGTTTGCTCATCTATAAAGTGGGAATCATACTAGTTTCTATCGCATGGCAAGTTGGATGAAATGAGCTACGTGTGCAAAGTACTGAATGTATAATATGCTCTCAATAAATGTTGGCTGCTGCACTGCTCCACTGCTACTGGCTGTGCAGAGCCTTTCTAGATCCTTCAAGCATACTGTAGAACCTCCTAAGGGCATTTAGGGACATGAGTCAAACCCTCTGCTGGGTAAAGGGATTCCCTGATTCCTTGCACCATCCCTCTGGGGGCATTTCCAGGCTGGGTGTGGGAAGGGAAGTCCCATGAGTAGAGTCTGGTTATCGCTCTCACCTCTCCCACCCTGGGGCCCTGGCCAGACCTTGACAGTCCACTTGGCAAATGTTTTCCATATGACTCTGGTAATCATTGCACCAGTAGTGGCTGTTGATCTGGAAGATGCCATAGTCAAAGCTGCCATCTGTATTTTCATTTACCCTTGTTATGTTGAAGGCACTTTCCACGAAAGCCAGGCACACCCCTTAGAACAGGGAGAAGAGGGGTTTTAAAGGGAACCAAGCTAAGGGAGAAGGCAGACAGAGGAATCAAAAGAAAAGAACATGAGGCTAGAAGGGGCTAGCTTGCCAGAAACACCCTTTAGCTTCTCCTCCTCTCCTCCTTCAGTCCATCTACCCATCCACCCATCAGTACAACCACCCATCCATCCATTGGTCCATCCATGCTTTCTGCACTTAATGATCACCTAGTGTATGCCAGAAACTGTGCAAACCCCAGTGAGGGACATTTAGCTTGGTCAAATGCAGATGCTGCCTTCAAAGCACCTATAGAATATGAATGAAAATATATATCTAAAAAACCCACAAAGGGGGACTTCCCTGGTGGTGCAGTGGTAAAGGATCCACCTGCCAATGCAGGGGGACACCAGGTTCGATCCCTGGTCCAGAAAGATCCCACATGCCCCAGAGCAACTAAGCCCATGAGTCACAACTACTGAGCCCACGTGCTGCAACCACTGAAGCCCACACGCCTAGAGCTGGTGCTCTGCAACAAGAGAAACCACTGCATTGAGAAGCACCTGCACCACAACATAGAGTAGCCCCTGCTCACTGCAACTAGAGAAATCTTGGGCATAGCAATGGAGACCCAACACAGCCAATAAATAAATAAATAAGTAAATACATAAATAAGTAAATAAATAAATAAATAAATAAATTTATTTTTTTAAAAACCCCACAAAGCAAGATGAAAGGAGAGAGTGTTGTAAGGCAGATGTGCACACATTCTGGGCAGAAGGGAGCTATCTCTACCATGGAGTAGGATGAAGCCTTTGTAGTGGCTGTTCCCTCCACCTGGAATGCTCTTCCCCCAGACGGTTGGGGGCCCAGGTCCTTTATTCCATTCAGCACTGCTCAATGTCACCTCCTCAGAGAGGCCTTCCTTGACTTCTCCCTCTGGAACAGTGTCACCCATCACTCCCCCTGCTTTATTCTTCTGCATAGAATTTATCACCACCAGGAAGCACTTCATATATTTGTGTGCTTATTTCCTTCTCTCTCTTTCCCTAGAACGTGAACATTATGAGGGAAGGGGCTCTGTTGATGTCTGTATCCCCAGCGCCTAAAATAGTTCCTGGGACATAATAAGTGCTCAGTTAAGAATCGTTGAACAACTAGGGAATGTTGGGAAAGGCTTCTTGCAGGGGGCTGCTTTTTGAACTTGACTTTGAGAAACAAATGAGAGAAAAAGAAAGATGGCCATGGGGGGCATGACGGCGAGAGCAGGAGCAAGGGGGTGGGAGTGTGAGGGAATAGCACTCACAGTCACTCAGGGAGTAGCCCTCAAACCCATCCAAGTCCTCCTGGTGCAGCACCTTGGCCAAGTCACAGCGGTTGATGAGGCTGGCTTGATGCACAGCAAGGAGGCAGCTGACCAAGGAGATGAGCTGCGGGTTCATCATCCTCGGAGGGGAGGAGGCACAGCAGAGGGCGAACAGGGCCTGCGGGTCCTAGGGTTTCACAGACGCCTGCTGGCCTTCTCCTGGGGAATCTGGAGAGAGCAGCCAAACATCCGCGCTTATTCACTGCCCCCCACCTGGCTGTTTCTCCTTCCTCTCATGTATTATTTTATAAATACTTTTTTTTGAGGGGGGGGTCTCTTGCTTTTATTTTTACCCTAGTCTAAAATTAACAATGCTGGGGCATGTCAAACAGACATGAGAGCCAGCTCAAAGGGGTACCCACTGACCAAATCTGGAACAGCATTTTTTGGCTAACAGCTTTATTGAGATATAATTCACAATATATAATTCACATACCATACACTTAATTCACTTAAAGTGTGCAATTCAATCATTTTTCACAGAAGTATGCAACTATCACCACAGTCAAGTTTAGAATATTTTCATCCACCCAAAAAGAAACCCCAAATCCATCAGCAGTCACTCCCCGTTCCACTTCCTTCCAGCCTCTGGCAACCAATAATCTACTTTCTATCTTTATAGGTTTGCCTGTTCTGAACATTTTATATAAATGAAGCCATATAATATCTGGTCTTTTGTGTTTGACTTCTTTCTCTTACAATGTCTTTAAGGTTCACCTATGTTGTAGCATGTACCAGTATTTCATGCCTTTTCACGGCTGAATAATATGCCATTGGATGGATATATCACAATTTGTTTATGTATTCATCAGTTTGTGGACATCTGAGTTGTTTCTACTTTTTGGCTATTATGAAAAATGCTGCTATGAACATCCATGTACAAGTTTGTGTGTGGACAAATGTTTCCACGCCTTTGGATATACACCAAAGGGCAGAATTGCCGGGTCACACGGTGACTTAAAGTTTAAACTTTTGAGGAATTGCTGGACTTCCAAAGTGGCTGTACCATTTCACATTGCCATCAGCAATGTATGAAGGTTCCAGTTTCTCCACATCCTCACCAACAGAGCTATTAACTGTCTTTTTGATCAAAGCCATCCTAAGGCTGTCAAGTGGTATCACATGGTAGTTTTGATTTGCATTTGCCTCACAGCTAATAACGTTGATCATCTTTTCACGTGCTCATTGGTCGTCTGTATAACTTTGGGAAAATGTCTTTTCAGACCATTTGCCCATTTTTTCAGCTAGGTTGCTTGTCTTTTCATTATTGAGTTGTACATGTTCTTTATATATTCTGGGTATTAGAACCTTATCAGATACATGATTTGCAAATATCTCCTCACATTCTATGGGTTGCACTTCCCTTTCTTGGTGGTGTTCTTTGAAACATTAAAGTTTTAAATTTTGATGAGGACTGCTTTTTTTCTTTCGTTGCATGCGCTTTTGGTATCATATCTGTGAAACCAATGCATACATGGTTTCCAGGGTAATCCGGAACAATCTGACCATCAAAATAAATGATGATAGTGACAGATTATAACCCATTGGATGAGACAGGAATCCATGAGCTCATAAGAGTAATAGACTAATAAATACATAATGGGGATGAGTGGGGAGCTCTTCCTGACAAGAAAATGCTGAGTGATAAACGTGGAGATAGTCACGCAGTTGGAAAATCACCATCCTGAAAGCATCATAGATTGGTCTGAGCAAGAAGGACTCATCAACAGATACTAAACCTGAGGGGGTGGGAAGCTTGGTGAAGAGCCGAGAGTGTTCATGGTCCTAAAGCATCTCCCCACAGATTGCATCTTCGTTGCATAAGAAAAACAGTAACAATACAGTGGAGAAACCAGACCGTATTTTGACCTTGTGATCAACATTCACAGCACCAGTGAGGGAAAGAGTGAGATCACGTGCCTCCAGATGTGATACTCGAGGACACACCTCACTCACGCAGCATTCCGGCCAGGGATGCAGAACCTGTAGCTAATCCTGAGGAAACGTCAGACAAAGCCAAACGGAGGGGAAAATCTATAAAATAACTGGCCCACATTCTTCAGAATGGTCAGTGCCATGAAGCAAAGAATGAGGCTGTTTCTATCACTAGGGGTGTGTGTGCGTGTGTATTTTTCCCCTTAAACTAGGGGTATGTTCCCGAGGGTCCCTCCATCCACGGGCTTTATGAGTCAGGCAGCTTCTTGGACAAGTGGCGACCCTGATGGCCTGTCTCCTCACAGATGTTTTATTCTGTCTCCTAAGACTCACTCCATTGCAGCCTGATCTTGCGACCATTCTTTTGCCTCTCTCTTCCACCCTACAGTTGTCAGATTTAGCAAATAAAATTACAGGATGCCCTGTCACATTAGAATCCAGACAAACAACAAATGATTTTTTTAGTGTAAGTGTGTCTCACGCAACCTCATTCTGCCCTGACTCAGTAGCGTCCTTCAGAGGCAGGTATCACTGAGGCTCGGAAAGCAGGGAGCTCCACCTCTGCCCATGGAGGCCCCTCTTGGGGTTCCCTGGGGAAGGCAGGGGTTTGGGCAGGTGCACTCCCACCGGTCCTCCCGAAGCTTACCTCTCTCCTCTCCCTCTCTGACCTCAGGTCCCAGCCGGCCCAGGGCTGTCGGTGAGAATCTGCGGAACAAAGCCGTTTGCGTAGGAGGCTCCTCTTCCTCAGGGACTATCGTTTGGCCCCGCCCAGCTCACCCCTCTCCATGTTCTAAAGCAGATGTGAGCGCGGAGCCACCCCACCTTCTGGCACCCCAGTTCTGTGACGTTATCACTCTCCTGGAAATACTCTGGTCTTAACCATGCACATTGGCTCAGTCTTGAGGCCAAACTTCAGGCAGAAATGGCAGATGGGCCTGGAGGGATTGGTGAGAACTGTGGGACGGGGTAGAGAGGGCTGGCTGTTCTGTCTGCCCACCTCCCTGCCCTTCTGGGAACAGCACCACCTTGGAGGAAACTCCTTCCCCCGTGGGGCTTTCGTGGGGCTGCCAGTCACAGGGCCCTGCCTTCCAGGTGACAGGGTGTGCCCATGCCCCAACCCGTATAGCTCACATTGAAATGAAGCAGAAGATCTCAGCTTCTCACAGGAAGACTTTGGCTGTGGGGCCAGAGGCCGACAGTTTAGAATCACGTGCATACAGCCCATCTGAGAGAATCAGCCTCCTGGAACAGGATGCAGAGTCCAGACAGGATCCCAGCCCCAGGGTCCACCCTCTCTGCAACCTAAACACATTCTTGCCCTTACTGCTACCCTGTGACTCAATAAATGCCCCTTCCTGTGTAAGCACATTCGAGTTGAGTTTCTGTCACTTACAACCAAAAGAGACCTGCCTAGTAGAGGAAGGATGGGGTTCACCAGCCATGGCATGGTGACCTGACAACCTGTCACCTCCCCACGAAGGCCACACATCTTAGTATCATTTGTCACCAAGGAAGTCTGAGAGACATTTCCACCAACTATAGCAAAAAGGAGGCAAGAGAAAGTTTTGTTACTGATGCTCGCTCCATCCTCTGAAACAGGGTGATAAGGTCTCACAGAAAGGAAGCAGGAAGAGCTTTCTAACTGGGCAGTGATGCCCCATACCCTTTGCCTGGGGACTTCCCTCCCTGGTGGGGCAGCAGCGCATTGCATCTTGGGATGTGAAGCCAGCAGGAGCTCGGGTGGAGGTTGAACCCTGAGAGGAGGCCATTCTCTGGGTACCACTTTACGAGGTACCATTTGTGGCCAAAAATATACAGATGTCTCGGATGACCCAAACAACCATGTCTGTGTAGAACTAGAGCCCTGGATGGGAGGAGAGGCTTCCATAGCCCAGGACCACATGCTGCACATTGGGCCAGGGAAGGGTCTCCCTGCGGCTAAAATCTTAGAGGGGGTGATGGCAGCACTCAAAGGGGTACCAGAGGGACCCCCCCCACCCCCAACTGTGACAGACATGAGCTCTGAATGGATTCCTACCCATTCAAGGAACTGGAAAACCCATCCTGGGACCCAAGAATAAATTCTGGATGTTGTAAGCTGGGGCAAGAAGACATGGAGGCCACAGACCATCTGTCTAAATAAACATTTACAAGTTATGAATCAAACTAAAACTAACAAGCTGTTAAATAAAATATTTTCTATCCTCATATTCTGACAAACATTCCTTCAAAAGGATAAAATTTTTAAATGTGTCTGAAGCTATGGTTTATCTATGACTGAAAGTTAGCAAAATGTCAAAGATGAATGAATTTATTTTTTATTCCACATGTCTAGAAGCTCTGTTAATGGGCTGAAAATGTTGGGATGGATAATAAACTTATACATAATTCATACAGGATTATAGCTAGTCCACGAAATTCATTTTTGTTATATTTCAATACAATCACTAATTATATTACTATTATCAAGATTTTTCAATATAGTTAAGAATTAAAAACATAATTATATTCAAAGTACACAATTTTAAGTATATTTTCATCAAAAATATAAATTTATGTGAAAATATATTTTTTTCTGTTTTCCAAAAGTTAGCTTTTTTAAAATACTGAAAGGTATCTAATAACTCAAAAGGCAAAATACAAATTAGAATGAATGAATATTAAATTTTTATATCAAAATTATTTACATACATCCAAACGCTTTATTTTATTTACGCTTTGAAAGCTTAGTTAAATCTTATTAAGCAACTTTTAATTTTAAAATTTAACTTAAATTTTATTAAATTATAAATTTAATTTAAAACTTAAGTAACTTTTACAATTAAATGTTAAAATCATAAGCATTCAATGTCCATCTTGTTGCCAATGTAAAGAATTAGTATCATGTTATGTCTGAAGCCTAGACATATATAAAAATTTAGGAGTAATGTGTAATGTGATTTATGCAATACTACAAAAATTTCCTCAGCTTTTTACGACTGAGGCAAATACTGTACTAATTCCTGTGTACTTCCAGAACCATGAGTAGAAACATGAAAAAAAGAACTTGTACACTCGGCACTACTAGAAAATGATATTTCATTGTGTTCAAATCTATTGCATTCAGGCTACCTGAGAGGAAAGCTTGGACAAGTTAATTAATTTGTCTTTTCTCTTTCCTAAATGTTTTTCTGCTCAAAGCCCCTCTGGGGTCTGAAATTGTACCTAGCAGGAGTCATTAAGCTTTCACCAAACCTTTAGATGCAGTTGCATTTTCCCCCACGAACACAGGCTAAGATGTAAAGAAGCATCTTCCTGGAGCCTAAACATTTTAGTCAAGAGCATGGCTGTTTAGGGTTGAGTCGTGCTGTGCCAGTGCTGAGGGCCAGGTCCGGAGTCACAGAGGCATCCTGTGGTTTAATTTCATTATCTTGTCTGCAGGTGCGCTAAAGCCCAGGCCTGGCTAGGGGCTCCACTGGTCATTTTTAAGGGCAATACTGGAAAAGTATGCTCTGGAAATAAATTGCTATAGAAAACGGAGGCAAATTTAAGGAAGGGTCTGCTATGAGTTTTCAATAAAATATGAGAAAACCCCCAAATGACGCTGCTGGCTGAAATGCAGGGTACAAGGAACTAAAATCCAGTGATAGAAATGAAACCTGTATTGAAGGCAGAAAGAGTAGAAGCCACACTGCAGAAGAGTCAGCCAGGGCTGTAGTCACACACTTGGGAAGTTCTCCAAATGCAGAGCAGAAAGACGTGTGGAAAACGACGAGATGAAAAGAGGATGGATGTGCATGACAAAGATGAGAGCCTTGAACTGGGACAAACACCAGAGCTGAAAAAGGTGAGTCTGCAGATCCGACAGGTAACCTGTGTTCCAGGAACAACGCGTGAAAAACAGTCACCACTGAGACATATTCAAACCATGTATTCATAAGGCTGAGTTTTTGACTTTCTTTTTAGGCTTGTACTTTGCCCCACAGAATATATACCTTCTCAAGTTACTTCAGGAATAGGGACAAAATTGATTATAAAGCTACAAATAATACTTCAAGTTGTCCCCAAAGGAGGAATTACTCTGGCTACAATTTCAAAAACCTCAATTTCTTATAACTTTAAAAGACACACACACACACACACACACACACACACACACACACACACACACATTTTCCCCCTCATTGGGTCAAAGGCAAATTAAAATCTGGAATAATAGGTTTCCAAAACAATGAAAATGACACTAATATATTAAGTGTCCGAAGTTTATTTAGAAGTAAGTTCATAGTCTTGGGCTTTCCTGGTGGTGCAGTGGTTAAGAGTCTGCCTGCCAATGCAGGGGGCACGGGTTCGATCCCTGGGCTGGGAAGATTGCACATGCCGGGGAGCAACTAAGCTCATGCCACAACTACTGAGCCTGTGCTCTAGAACCTGTGAGCCACAGCTATTGAGCCCAGGCACCAGAATGCCTGAGGCCCATGCGACTAGACCCCACGCTCCCCAACAATAGAAGCCACTGCAATGAGAAGCCTACGTACCGCAACGAAGAGTAGCCCCTGCTCTCCACAACTAGAGAAATCCTGCGGGCAGCAACAAAGGCCCAATGCAGCCAGTAAATAAGTTAATTAAAAAACAAAACAAAGCCAAAAACAAAAAAAACAAAAAACAACACACCCCACAGTGGGTAGATTATCCAAGAAGGTAAATATAAACGAAGGTTCTAAAGCCTTGATACCTCAAAAGCATTGCTAAACATTTTCTCCCATAAAATCATATTCTGCCCAGAGAGGGGCCCCTGGCAGGACTGAGAAGTACCATTGCCTGCTGCTGGCCCTGGGAGCATGGGGCAAGGAAGGAGACTTACATCTATGCTTAGGAAAGTGCAATGGAAGCTCCTAGATTGTGCTGTGAAATGCGAGAAGAGTCAAATACAAACACGCCTTTGAAAAATCAGATATGGACCCAAGCAGGTCCATAAGTCTTAGTAATTAATAGACTGGAGAAATTCCATTGTGGTCCAGTCCAAACACACCACTAACACAGTTCAAAAAGCAGCATGCCACCATGATGGTCAGCCTTTCGAGAAAGGAATCTTTCCACTGAGCTAAAATCTGCCTGTGTCCACTGTCTCTGCTCAGTCTCAGTCCCCACACACCATCCACACAGCATCATATCCCCCTGCGTGGGGTGGCCAACCACTGGCCTTTGGAGCCAAACCAAAGTTTCTGGCAAAGAACTGCATTCATGGAACTGCATGTATAGGTAAAGCAGGTGACTACATCACTATGCCTTTTACTGTAATCATGCCTGAACATCTACATAGAACTTACTTATTATTTTTATTCCCCCGCAGTTTCTCTTATATATTATAGTTAGGGCATTATGCTGATTTTTAAATTTACCTTCATTCTGAATGGATTAAATCAATAAAAAGGAATGAACTACTGGTGCACACAACAACATGGATAAATTTCAAAACAATTATGCTGAGTGAAAGAGGCCAGACCAAAAAACAAAACAAGAGTGTCTACTGTATGATTCCATTTATAGAAAACTCTAGAAAGTGCAAACTAATCTATCATGACAGAAAACAGATCAGTAGTTTTTGGGGGGGGTTGGGGAGTATAAAGGGGCACAAGGAAATTTTGGGGGGTGATGGTTCACTTTCTTGATGTGATGATGGCTTCGTGAGAATTTACATAAATCAAGAATTAGCAAATTGTGCACTCTAAATGTGTCATTTATTATATGTCAATACCTCAACGAAGTGCTTAAAATCTTTAAAAAGTATTATCATTACACAGCATATACTTTATGAAAAGGGAGTTATAGGTCTGTCATGGTTGAGAATCCCAGTATCAGGAAAATTCTGAAGTTGGGGAAAAGTTTCTCCCACATCTGGGTTCGAAAGCCAACTCTGTGCAATTTATCCAGTGGCCACTAGAGGCCAGCAGCGGCCCATGTACAGGAAGTGGGGGCTGCAAGGGCACCAACACTTAAAAGAATTCCCTCCTCTATGGCACTAGCCTGGGAGCTGGGGATGAATAGCCCCGATTTACACAGCAGTAGAGGTGGGATTTGGGTTGTGGTCTCTTTGGCTCCCAATTCCACTGTGTTGGTCCCTCAACATCCAGAGCTCTCCCTGCTGCTTTGATGCTCTTATGGACACATGGTAGGGGTGATACAGGCACTGAGTAAAGGCTCCAGGGCTGCACAGGTGAGGACAAAGCAAAAGGAGGCCAGAGGTAAACAGGTCCTCGCGGACCCACTGGGTCCACTTGCTTCATTTCATAGATGGAAAAACCGAGAGCTGGGAGGGGAAAGGACTGGACCAAGGCCACACACAGGGTGAGCTAGTGGCTGAGCTGGGGGTAGGACTCCCAGCACAGTCTCTTTCTCCCACACTCCCCAGCCTTAGTTAATGATAGGTCTTTGTTGCTGGGCACTTCTTTGTACTTTGTCCATTGTTACTCACTCATTATCTCGCTGTGTCTTTCTGAAAACAATAATTCTTTCATATCATTACATATTCAGTTGGTGTTCAAATTTCCAATTATGTCAAGAAAGCATGTTTTAGCAACTGGATTAAATCAAGATCCAAATAAGAGGCACTCAGTTGTGATTGGTTGATGTCTCTTAAATCACTTTTGATCCATAAGCTTCTCTCTCCTCTTTCACTTTTTCTTTGTAATTTCTTATTGAAGAAGGTGGGTCCTATACCCTGTAGATGGGCCACAGTCTGGGTTTTGATGATTGCAAGCCCATGATGTAGTTTAACATACTGCTCTGTCTTCTATAATTCCTGTAACTTGACAGTGGAGTCTGGAAGTTTGATCAGATTAAGATCAAAGCAGGTGTTGCGTTCTTTCATCAAAGGGACATAATGTCTTCCTTTTTGTGACATTAGCAGCTGTTGATGCCCAATGGCTGGACCCATTCATTCCCTGAGGTTAAACATGGTGCTATTCTAATTCTATCTTTCCTTCTTCACTTAGTAGCTGGATTATTTCGATAAGGAGAAACTTCCCTCCTCTACTATCAGTTACTCAGGCTATTATCTCGTGAATTCTGTGAGGATTCTGGGTCGG
The DNA here is from genome assembly GCF_030028045.1 of Hippopotamus amphibius kiboko. Lineage (NCBI taxonomy): Eukaryota > Metazoa > Chordata > Mammalia > Artiodactyla > Hippopotamidae > Hippopotamus > Hippopotamus amphibius. Next base: position 46,274,875 of record NC_080202.1, on the reverse strand, counting down.
TACAAGCGATTACCCCTATTTCTATATGAGCACAGAGGTCAGAGGGGTAAAGGGAACTGTCACCAGGAGAACTGTCCAGCTGAGCCCCCATCAATCCATAGAATCATCGTAAATAATTAAAAGGAAATTGTCTTAAGGCCCTAAATTAGGCAGCAGCCTGTGGGTGGCAAACCTGGGCTGAAGGACTCCTGGGCCCTCTGCTCCCTTTGTAGGAGGACAGAGCTGCACAGAATCTTAAACATCATCCAGTTCAGCCTTGTCATGGTCAGATGGTGAAGCTGAGGACTGGAGAGGTGCAGTGACTCACACAGACTTGCACATGTAACCAAGGTCATGGACGTATCCTTAAAGGAAACCCCTGGAACTTCCTGTGGTCAGTTCCAGGGTCTTTGATGGCTGTGTCTGCCGTTCTCAGTCTACAGCCTGTGCTTGTACCCACTGCACCATCTCTCGACCTTGTCCTACTGTTGTGTCCCCAGCGCCCGATAGACACAGTTGAATGAATATGTGAATGTAGGTGCCATTGTTTTTACCTGTCCGGAACTGGCTGCTCGTGGACCTGCCCACTGCAGGTAGGTAGGGAAGGTACTGCAGGCATCGGTCCTGCTGCAGATGTCCAGAGAACGGCCAGCCTGTCAGGCACAGGGCAGGAGCCACGGGTAAGAAGATGAGAGGGAAGAGGGAAGCAGCAGGGCTCACTCCAGGAAAGCAACTGGAGCGGCAGGCTGTACTCCACCCTGGCAAGACACAAATGCAGCAACACACAATCCTGCAGAGAGCATGGATAGGGAGCACCAGTAGGTGGCAGGGTCCAGCCACTGAGATGGGGCGGGGACGTAACTCCAGTGCACAGGAGGAGCAAGGCAGGACCCTCAGCCTCAAAGTGGGCAGGTGACCAAAGCTGCAACTCAGGCCAAGAATCTAGTCAGAAGCCATGAGTATTAGTTAGGATTGAGCTGAGAGGAATGGAAAACCTCAACTGTCACTGACTCAAACAGGGTAGAAGTTCATTTCCTTCTCATGTGAAGACACCCCGAGGTAGTCAGTCTGCCACCAACAGGGTGCCCTATGGTGCAAAGGAGATGAAAGAGAGAGAGGACCCACGCTCCCCTGTCCTGTTGTTCTCCTATCTTCAATCATGACTTTGCTCCTTGGTCCAAAATGGCTGCTGAGACTCAGCCTTTCCTTGTCACATTCCAGGCAGCAAGAAAAAGTAGGGGAAGGAGAAGAGGAGGCTCCTTCTTTAGGGTACTTCCTAGAATTGTGCAGACTACTTCACTTACATTCTATTGGCCAGAACTGAGACACATAACTAGACCTAGTTGCAAATGACAATGAGAAATACAGTCTGAATTTCACACATTCATGGGCCCAGCCAAAAATCAGAGATCAGAGAACATGTGTCGAGTGACTCAAATTATGACAGAAGGCAGAAGTCAGCAGGGGACTCACAGCTTAGGCCAGGTGCTGGGCTATAGCCGTTTCCATCCCTGCTGCCCTACCCAAGGCTTGGGCAGAATGGGGTCCTGTGAGTCCAGCTGTGGGGAGGGAGGAGGTGTTGAGCCCAGCCACAGGGCCTGACTGTCCCTGAGTACCTGCTACTGCAGCAACAGTGGACCTTTTACAGCCGAGCATAGCATCAGCCCTGGAAGACGTGTCTGCTCATTGTCAAGGACAGGCACAGACTCAAAGGCCAACAGCTGCCTGATGATGTGAAAAGCATCCTCAAGATGACAAGTCCAGGGCCATAGACTGCCTTTTCCCAGGAAGTGGAGACACGGCTCAGGACAACTGCTTTTTTCTTTACTTAAAAAAATAATTTAAAAAATGTTTACTATAAAATAACACGCACATAGAAAAGTACACAAATCATAAGTGTACAGCTCAATGATTTTCACAAAAAATGAATACACCCACATACTCAGCACCCAGATCAAGAAGCAGAGGGACTTTCCTGGTGGTCCAGTGGTTAAGACTCTGCACTTCCACTGCAGGGCGCATGGGTTCAATCCTTGGTTGGGGAACTAAGATCCTGCATGCTGCACAGCGCAGCCAAAAAATAGGGAAAAAAAAGGAGAACGTTACCACAACTGCAGAAGGCAATTCCATAACTGCTTTTGTAAGAACAGTTCTCTAACTTGGCTGCACATTAGAATCCACTGGGATGAGAAAAGCGAACAGAGACACCTAGCAGGCAGGGTGGTACAGTGGAGAAAGCTGGAGGCCAGACACGCCTGCCAGTTATCAGCTGTGTGACCTGGACTGAGTCCCTTCACCTCTCTGAGCCTCACCTGTGAAATGGAAATAGGATCATCCCATGCGTGGCAGAGTTGAGGCTGAGAGACCGAGGGTGTAAGCCCAGGCACAGGTAGGGTCCATATACGGCAGCTACAATTGTCATTTTTATTAAAGGTGAGCAGCCCCCAGGAAGACCAAAAGCCCTTCTTTCGTTATGCAGATATGGACCCAGTCTGGGGATGGTGGGTACAGGCAACGTTGATAAGAGGGTCAACAGGTTGTGTTAATGGGAAGCCGGGGTCTTTCTAAGGAGCCCAGGAAAATTTCATGGGCAGCAGAGATTCAAAGCCAAGGCCGGTGAGAGGTGGCTGCCGGCTAGCACAGCTGCAACAGCACCAGGGACCGGCAGCTGTGGATGAACTTGGGCAAAACCAATCCTTCTCCTTCAGCAAGAGGAGCAAGGAGCTGACTGGCTACAGGCTCTGACTCTGAGATTTACTTATGGAGAAAGAAGCAACCATCGTCCAGCACATAATTTGTGCCAGACGCTGTACATTCATGCCTTTAATCCCGTGAGGTGGGCAAACTCATCCCAATTTAACCCTTGAGGAGCCTGAGGCTTAGAGGCAGCAGCACCTGCCAAACTCACAGAACCCACGTGTCACCAAGAGGCTGGGACCCGCCTTTCTGTTGGGCTGCAGTGGCAGCACCCCTACGGATGTGCTAGGTTTGCAACTGACCTGCAGACACCTTGTTTGATGAGATGCTTTTTTTCCTGAAACGAAAAGTAGGACTTTTTAAGCTGATGACTTTATCTTTTTTTGTACTAATTACAAGATATAATGTTCACTTTAGAACATATAGGAAATATAATCAAGAGAAAAATATCAGAGTATCTCATAGCCCCATGCTACAGAGATGAGCATATCAATGTTTCACACCTATCGTTCGTCTATGTGAGTCTGTGGGTGGGCGTGCACGTGTGTGTATGTGTGTGCAGGTAGAAATTTACAAAAAGAGGAGTCATATGGTATACTGTGTTAGATAATTTGCTTCTCTTCACTTAACAATACAATTGACCTTGAACCACACAGGATTCAACTGTGCGGGTCCACTTCTAGCAGATTTTTTTTCAATACAAGGCAGGTTCCATGTTCATAGATATGGAAACTTTAGCACCTGGGGATTTTGGTATCCACGGCAGGTCCTGGAACACAAATTCCCTTTGGATATTGAGGGATGACTGCATATAGTGATCGTATTTCTATGTCGTTGAATATTCTTCTACAACAGTGGCTCTCGTTAGAGCCCCCAGGAAAGCCGAACAAATATTCGTGTCTGGATTCCACCCCCAGGTTTAATTGGCCTGGGATGGGGTTGGTCTGTGGGACTTTTAGGTCTCCCCAGGTGACTCCAGTACGCAGCCAAGCTGGAGGGCCCCTGTGCCACAGCACCACTTCCCCATGGTGCCCTTGCATACTCCTTGCTGAAGGGATGTGCTGTAATTTGACTAACCCCCTTTTCTTGGACATTTAGTTTGGTTCCATTTTTTTCATCATTATAAACCAGGAATTAGCAAACTTTTCTGTAAAGGACCAAATAATATATGTTTTAGCCTTTATGGGCTGTAAGATGCTTATTTTACCCTGCCTCAGCTGTACAAAAGCAGCCACAGACAATGCATACATGAATGAGCATGGCTGGGTTCCAATAAAACTTTATTCACAAAAACAAGCGGTGGCCAGATTCAGCTCCTGGGCCATAGTTTGCTGTCTGCTGCTATAGGCAGTGCTGTAGTGAGTATCCTTGAAGCTAAAATGATCATTTTCTTGAAACAGCAGTTTTTACACTACTTTTAAAATAAGACCCTTTCCAAATAAAAGTTTAAATAGAATTCATATAAACAACAGGTAAGAGAGGCATCTTGATAGTTACATACATCTTATGAATTCAAATGTACATTTTCTTTTTAAAAAGTCAAGGGACTTCCCTGGTGGCACAGTGGTTAAGAATCTGCCTGCAAATGCGGGGGACATGGGTTCGATCCCTGGTCTGGGAAAATTTCACATGCCATGGAGCAACTAAGCCCATGGACACAACTAATGAGCCTGTGCTTTAGAGCCCACAAGCCACAACTACTGAACCTGTGTGCCCCAACTACTGAAGCCTGTGCACCTAGAGCCTGTGCTCCCCAACAAGAGAAGCCACCACACTGAAAAGCCACACCATAACAAAGAGTAGCCCCTGGTCGCCACAACTAGGGAAAGTCCAAGTGCAGCAACAAAGACCCAATGCAGTCAAAAATAAATTTTAAAAAATACTTAGGAAAAAACAAATCAGTTAGGGTTTGTAGACGATGGTTCTTTTTGTTTTTGTCTTTGATCAGCCTCAGCAACTGTGGCATTCAAATCAGGGTTTTTCAGAACCAACAAAATGTCTCTATGAAACCCTTGTGTTCCACAAGGGTCACAGTTTGAAAACTATTGCAATAAGATAAATTCCTGGAAAGGTAGGTGGTGGAGGGCTTGAACCATTTGAAAGTAGCTTATGTGTGCTGTCAAATGGCCCTGAAGAGAGAAGAAGACATGTTTCTAATATTCAAACAAGTGTGAACACCTTCCTGTGGTCCACATGGCCTTGATGGGTGAGTGCTTTGGACACTGGTCCCTTGTGTGGTGTGAACCATTTCCTTCCCTTGTCTCATCCCTTTCCATGACTTGTAGAAGGTTCTCCAAGGCCTCCCATTGCACGTGTTCACTACAGCTTCCAGAAACATCCGCAGTACGATCATTTTATTCTCTTTTTTTTTCAGTCTTCTTGAGATATGCTTGACACACAGCACTGTACAAGCGTAAGGTGTACGGCCTAAGGATGTGACTTGCATACAACATAAAATGGTTATCACAGTAAGTTTAGTGACCATCCATTATCTCATACAGATACAAAATAAAAGAAGAAAACAATATTTTTCCTTGTGATGAGAGCTCTTAGACTTTACCCCCTTAACAACTTTCATATATAACCTACAACAGTGTTAATTATATTTATTATGTTGTACATTACATCCTTAGTCCTTTATCTTCTAACTGGACGTTTGTCCCTTTTCACCACCTTCGTCCAATTCCTCCTTCCCCCACCCCGCCTTAGGTGACTTTATTCTTTTTTTTCTTTTCAAATATTTATTTATATACTTGGCTGCACCGGGTCTTAGTGGCGGCATGCAGGATCTTCATTGCCACGTGTGGGACCTTAGCTGCGGCATACGAACTCTTAGTTGTGGCACATGAGATCTAGTTCCCTGACCAGGGATCGAACCTGAGCCCCCTGCATTGGGAGCTCAGAGTCTTAGCCACTGGACCACCAGGGAAGTCCCTGGTGATTTTATTCTTGATTCAAGAACTTTGGCGAACAGGCTTATGGGATAGTATCAGGTGAATTAGATAGGACTCTTCCGTGTAAGTGACAAAAAGTCAGCTCAAGGGAGCTTAAGCTATAAAGAGGGCTTGTTACCAAACTATGGGTGAGTTCTGGGTTCCGACTGCTGGGACTTTCTCTCATACCCTTTAAGCAGTTGCTCCTCACCCCTTCTCCCCCAGCTCCTGGCAACCACTAATATGCATTATTGTTCCTGTAGATTTACCTCTTCTGGATATTTCATATAAATGAAATCATACAACATGTGACCTTCTGTGTCCAGCTTCTTGTACTTAGCCGAAAGCTGTTGAGGTTTATCCGGTTGTAGCACGTATCAGTCCTTCGTGCCTTTTTATGAATAGTATCCCCCTTGAATGGCTATACCACCTGTAGATGGACATTTGGCCGTTTCCACCTTTCAGCTATTATGAATAGTGCTGCTGTGAACACGCATGTACGTGTATTTGTATGTTTCCAGTTCTTCGGGGACATACACCTGCGAGTGGAATTGCTCATCATCACCTTTTGTCTGGTCAATAGCAGTAGCCTCCAAAGTGGTCTCCACGTGGTTGCAAAGGTGATCATTTTCCTTTTTCAAAAATATTATTTTTCTTCTTATAAGAGCTATTACATGTTCACTGACAATTTTTTTAAAAATACAGAGGAGAGCTGTTTTTTTTTAAATGCAGGGGAACGTAAACGCTTCCCCGCCGAGTTCCCCGCCCACTCTTTAGCCTTCTCTTTTGACACTCCCCCCCACTGCCGCCCTGGCCCTGGGTCCCTGCGGCTACAGGCCTGTGCTGCCCCAGGCTGCACAGCCACAGCAGACGCTGTTGCCTCTGTGGATTGCTCTTCCTGCCCTTCTCGTCTGAATTTTCCTATTTAATTTTTCTGACTCAGCTCTCCTTTCACTGCACCCCAGCACATCATAGAGACCTGTCTTAAGAGGCCAAGATCACTGTGCCCCAGACAGTGGGAAAGGGAGACACGTGGGATGCTGCGGGGTTCTTCTGCTTAACTCCAAAGCAGCACCAGTCCTAGTCCTCTCCTCTCTGCAGTCTCTGATATTCCCCACAGCATCTGAGCCAAACAGGGAACCACTGACTCCCCCCAGCCTTCTCATCCGGGGTTGGCATTTTGCTCCATTCCCGTTGTGGCGACTGGCAGTGAGGCTGGTGCCAAATGGGCAACCCAGAAGGATCTTTCTCTTCCTTTTTCCTTCCTCCAGGCTTGTTCTTTCGACTCGAGAAGCCAGATGCTTTGGGGTTTAATTACATGCTGCTGTTGGAAGCACAGAATGTCGGAGCTGGAAAGGAAGAAGCTTATTATAAATAATCACTGCCAGCATTTATTGAACACTTACTCTGTGCCAGGCCCTGGGCCAGGCCTGTTTCCAGGCATTACCTCATTTACCCTTCCCAACAATTCTAGGAGGCAGAAACCCTCATGGCCCCTGTTCTGCAGGGAAGGAAACAGGCTTCAGGGAGGTTACAGGGCATTTCCCTAACTGTGCTGAGTGGTACACAGTGGCAAAATACATTAGTTGGCGGTCAGGAAAAAGGAATCCAGTTGTTACACACTGCATCCCGCATGCCCCCTGGGAAATTCACAATGCACATCAACACACTAAAGGCCCTGAGAAATCTTGCAGTAAAGGAATCTGTGGAGGTCAGTCCACTCCTGGGCAGCCCTCACGGGACAGCTGATCCAGCAAGTGCAGTCTGGGGAATGAAGATAGTGACCACGCTGCTCATCTTTTAAATGGGGGAAGGGAGGCCGGGTAGTGCCTTAGGTGAAGACCAGGCACAGATCTTGGGCCCCCTGCTCTCTGCACATCCCCTCTCCCGCCCCCGCCACTTTCAGGAAACAGGGAGTGGAGGAAGGCAAACCATGACCCATCTGGCCCACGCCCTGTTTTCATAAATAAAGTTTCATTGAAGATGATCTGAGTCAACTCCCTTGATTTACAGATGAGCCAATCAAGGCCCAGAGAGTTTGACTTTGACTTGTCAAAGGTCACACAGCCAATTAGGGTCAGAGGCAGAAACAGATTCCAGATCTCCCAAATCTAGGTATTCTCTGAAACACAAATCAGACAGGTGACAGGAGGTGGCGTGTGAAGTTCCTGGTATCTGTGATACCTGCTCACAAGTTCTTCACTGCACGGCACTTACACAAATCCTGCCCGCTTTCTGGTATGGCACAGGCACCCCGTAGGCATTTCTCCTGGTGCTTTGGGCCAAGCCACCGTGGCGTGAACTGCTGGAGCTCCTCTGCTCTCCACCTTGTGTGGGTGAACAGAGCAGGAGCTAACCCTGAAGTCTCTAGAGAGGCAAAGGCTGAACAGGGCAATCCGTTTATTTAAACTCTGTACCAGATGCAGGAAATCTATTAACTTCCTGTCTGCCAATGTGAAACGTGAGATCATTTGGACAGGACCTGGGCAGAAGGCAACCTTTGCCCACTCCAGGAAGAGTTTGAAACCATTGAAATAAATTCCTTTCAAAGGCTCTTGGACCTCCCTGCAATGCACTCTTGTACAATGGTCGTATATTCATATTTTGTGTGTGTGTGTGCACAGTGAATACGCAAATACATTCTTACCTCTTCATTAAAATGGTTCATTCATAGAGCACTTTATTAACCATTTTCAAAATGTGAACAATTGAAAATACCTTCAGATTTAAACATTTCTGTTTGGATAGGTCCATCGGACAACTGATGCTAACTGGGGAGATTTTATTTATCTGCGAATCTAGGGGTGGCGGCGTCTTACTGACCCCGGATGGCCAAGGTATGCCAGACAGCTAAAGGTTCATCTAAAAACAGCTGCGGGGACAATGGTGGCCTCCGGGGTGGAGGTTCTTCCTGGGGCAGCCAGACTGCCCACATGGCCTTTCCAGAGCTGGGACATGCAGGCTTGTCACTGAGGTGGAGGGGAAAAATAGTCCTGTGTGGGTGGCAGCTGGGCCCAGAGGCACTGGCTTCCTCGTTCTAGGGCGCGAAGGCAGCCCAGTTGACAGGCACCTTCTCAGGCTCCTGAGGCCCCTCCCAACCCCTGGGGCCTGGTGGGGGGGGCTGGTCTTTCTCTAACAGCAAAGCACACTCCCCCACCCCACCCCACCCATGCGCAAACAATGTGCTGGAAGGAACCTGGGCTGGGTTAGGAGGCAGCTAAGGGCTGAAATTCTGGCTGTGCCCGTTACCAGCCCTGTGCCCTCAGGCAAGATTTTTCTCCTTTCTGAGCCTCCATTTTCTCATCTGTCAAATGGGGCTCACGACTTCTCTCAGTAAGGTTCGCTGTGAAGATTCAGTAACGATGGCAGCTACGTGTTCCACTCTGCAGCTGCACTCTTCTGGCCCTCACCCTTCCACCCGTTGCTCCCCTTGCAGCACATTCTCCAAGAGTGGCTTAGAGGCAAGCCGGCTGCCTGTCATGAGGACGCTCAAGCAGCCCTACGGGAAGGTCTACAGGGCCAGGAACTGAGGCTTCCAGACAACAGCTATGTTGGGGAGTCACATTAGAAGCTGATCCTCTACCCCCAGTGGAGCCTTTATGTGACTGTAGCCCTGGCCAACCCCTTGACGACAACCTCATGAGAGACCCCGAGCCAGAAGCACCCAGCTAAGCTGCTTCTGGTTTCCTGGCCCTCAGAAGCTATGTGAGATAATCAGTATTTGCTAAATTTGGGGGGGGTGGGGTGGGGTGGGAATTTGTGATGCAGAGATAAGCAATGTACTTTCAGGGTTATTATAGGAATTAAGAGTTAATGCAGACGGGGAGGGTGGGGGGGGAGTTGAGGGAGGGAGGGAATATGGGGATATGTGTATAAAAACAGATAATTGAACTTGGTGTACCCCCCCCTCAAAAAAAAAGAGTTAATGCAGGGAATTCCCTTTGAAGTCCAGTGGTTAGGGCTCCACACTTTCACTGCCGAGGGTATGGGTTCAATCCCTTGTTAGGGAACTAAAACCCTAAGCCTCACTGTGTGGCCAAAAAAAAAAAAAAAAAAAGAGAGAGAGAATGCAATCAAAAAGCAACCAGACTTACTGGGACCAGTGACTCCAGAAAGGGCAGAAGGGAAAAGCAGAAAGAGGGAGCACTGGAGAGGGAGCTCCTGGCTGAATCCAAGCCAGGCAGGTCCCCACTCCTGAACTCTGCGGAGGAGTCTGAGCGACTGAATATGTAGACAATGGCCAGACCATTGTCTATAAAATACAAAAATAGTGCTTTGACCCACTACCTATAGCAACAGCCTGGGAAGCCAAACCACAACCCCTGTAGCAACCAGGCCCAAACAGTCAGGCCTTGATCAATAACAAGCTTCCCTAATTTTGCCCCTGCTTTCAACATAGTGCAAGTTAGAGAAAGTTAAATATGCTCCCCTAACCAATCACATGGGATGCCCCTCCTCTAGTTAACCCACCTATGGCTTTTCTATGCCAGCAGCCTCCAATCAGAGCATACCTGAAGACTCCCATTTTTTTGCTACAAAGCTTTCCCACTCCTCTGCCTGCCTTTCTCTGACAAACTCAAGTAATGGTGGCTGACTCCCTTGCAGTAGAAAGCTCTGAATAAATAACCTTTGTTTGGACTTCCTAGGTAGCACAGTGGTTAAGAATCTGCCTGCCAAGGCAGGGGACACAGATCTGAGCCCTGCTCTGGGAAGATTCCACATGCCACGGAGCAACTAAGCCTGTGCGCCACAACTAGAGCCCGTGTGCCACAACTATTGAGCCCGTGTGCTGCAACTATTGAAGTCCACATGCCTAGAGCCTGTGCTCCACAAGAGAAGCCACTACAATGAGGAGCCTGTGCACCACAACGAAGAGCAGCCCCTGCTCACTGCAACTAGAGAAAGTCCACGTGCAGCAACGAAGACCCAACACAGCCAATAAATAAAATAATTTTTAAAAAAATAATAAATAAATAATATTTATATATATATATAAAAAAATAACCTTTGCTTGTTCACTTGGGTCATCTTTATTTATTTCTACAAGCCCAAGTTCTCTGTCTCCCTTCCTGCTCCCAGGTCACAAACAAAATCTTCCTCTCCTGCCAGGAATCCAGAGAAAGCTGCTCAGGGATGATGGGAGAGAGGGGGACAGTTATATTTAAGAGTATAGCTTTGGATATACTATATATACACAATGGAATATTAGCCAGCCATCAAAAAGAATGAAGTCATGACATTTGCAGCAACATGGATGGATGGATGGCCTTAGAGATTATCATACTAAGCAAAGTAAGTCAGAAAGAGAAAGACAAATACCATATGATATCACTTATATGTGGACTCTAAAGTATGATACAAACCAACATATCTCCAAAACAAAAAACAGACTCACAGATGTAGAGACCAGACTCGTGGTTGCCAAGGGACAGTGGGGTCGGGGACGGGGGGAGGGGAAAGGAGAGTAGGAGAGGGAAGCAATGGGAGTTTGGGATTAGCAGATGCAAACTATTATATGTAGGACGAATAACAAGGTCCTACTGTATAGCACAGGGATCTATATTCAACATTCTGTGACAAACCATAATGGAAAAGAATATGAAGAAGAATATATATGTGGATAACTGAATCACTTTGCAGTACAACACAAATTAACACAACACTGTAAATCAACTATATCTCAATAACATTTAAAAAAGAGTGTAGTTTTGGAATAGGACAGATCTGGGCTCAAATTCTGACTCTGATGCTTAACTAGCTGTGTGGTCTGAAGTAAGTCAGTTAACCACTCTGAGCCTCTGTTTCCTCATGCCGAGGGAACATCCACTGTAAGAATTCAGTGAGGTAACACATTTAAGGCGCTGAGCATATAATAGTGCTTCATAAAGAAAGGCCAGCCATCAGCCTTCTCACAGCCTCTTGCTGGAGTAGGAAGCCCCTGTGGCCCATCTTTATTCATACCCCCTCCTTTCTGTGCAGCAGAGAGCTTGACTGACCTCAGCTGGATGGACTCAAAGCCATGGGCTCCAAGTCCAGGGTGTATCAAAGGGCAGGGGTTGGTCTCAGGAGAAGGCTGGACAAAGGGCTTAAAAGCATTCTCTAAAGAAATCCAACTGGTCAAAAGCAGGGGACAAAGTGTCCAAGGCCAGATACCTGTTCTCATCCAGTTTTATCCTGGCTCTGAGGAGTGCTCAGGATAGGGTAATTCCTGCCCCGAAAAGTCTGAGTGCCCTTGTGCCAAGTGCTTTCCTAAGACTGAGGAGGTGAGCTGGGTCTTCCCCTGTTCTCTCCTGTGTGTGTCTGTGTGTGTGTTTGCTTGCTTACATGTTAGTTTCTACAGTTTTTAAAATAAATAATTTATTTATTTACTTATTGGCTGTGTTGGGTCTTCATTGCTGCACATGAGCTTTCTCTAGTTGCAGTGAGTAGGGGCTACTCTTCGTTGTGGTGCGCAGGCTTCTCATTGCGGTGGCTTCCCTTGTTGCGGAGCACGGACTCTAGGAGCATGGGTTTCTGTAGTTGTGACACATGGGCTCAACAGTTGTGGCTCGTGGGTTCTAGAGCACAGGCTCAGCAGTTGTGGCACACAGGCTTAGGTGCTCCACAGCATGTGGGATCTTCCTGGCCCAGGGATTGAAACCGTGTACTCTGCATTGACAGGCAGATTCTTAACCATTGTGCCACCAGGGAAGCCCTCTTCATCTTTAAAATGAGAAATTTAATAGCTTTCCAGGACACACACACACACACACACACAGGCAAAATAGTGTTCTGCTAATAGTGAGGGGATAGCTTTGAGATGCTCACGTGCTAGAAGCATCCTGAATCCTCCACCTCCAATCTGCCAAGCTCTTTCTTTCCACCCAGCTGTCTCTCCTTCCACCGCCACCACTGGAATCCAAGCCTCCGGCCGGCCATCTTTTGCCTGGATTATTGCAAAAAGTCCTAAATGCTTTCCTTTGGTTCAACAATCAAAGAATACAAGGGTTAGAAACCATCCCCTAGCCCCTAAATTCACCCAATGATTTTTAAAATATTGACAATAACCAGGTCTGGGGGCAATGCACTCTTTCTCCACAGGGCTAGAGTGGAAACTGCCCTACATTTCTGGAAGGCAGTTTGTTCAGATGTGACATACTGATTTTGCAGGTCCATTTTTCAAAACAGTATAGAAATAAAAAAAATTACAGTTGCTGTTCAAAAACTCGTTACAAGGTTCTTTGTGGTAATATTGTTTCTGATGAAAGAAAAGGAAGGAAGGAAAGAAAGGAAGGAAGGAGGGAAGGAAAAGAAAGAAAGGAGGGAAGGATGGGAGAAAAAAGAAAGAAAGAGAAAGAAAAGAAAGGAAGGAAGGAAGGAAGGAAGGAAGGAAGGAAGGAAGGAAGGAAGGAAGGAAGAAGGAAGGAAGGAAGGAAGGAAAGAAAGAGTCAAATATCCAAAAGTAGAGACTTTGGTTAAACAAACTGTAACAGTCTATACTTTGACTACAATATACAATTCCTTCAACAAAAATGACATTACAGAGCAGTAATTTTCAAAGTGCGTCTAGGAAGAGCAGAAAGAGCATTTGTTTGAAATGCACACGCTTACTGATTCAGAAACTCTGGGCTGGGCCCAGTAATCTGCGTTTTAACAAGCCCGCTGGACAATTCACAACCACTTTTGCAGATGAATATTTATCACTACAAAACGATAAACGGTTAAATAACAAAGGGTTACAAAACGGCATGTACAAAACAGCAGGTACAGTCTATGTGCAAAGGGTCTCAAAGGCTTGGGGTGGGTGCCTGAGAGGGAGACATTCTTCCCTTATCTGATCACTCTTAGTAATTCATTTTACTGTTTAACTGAGAGTGGCGAGCAGGCCTTTGCAAGATAGAGGAGAGTAAGCAATTACAAGTATGGAAGTTTCAACTTCCTCATCAAGAGATTTAGAGCCGACTTGAGGAAGAACTTAACTGCTAAGAGCACCAAATCCCAGAAGGGGCTCCTTGGCGACATTTTTCCCAGATGGAACAGACCAAGGCTGCCCCGAGGGTGTCCAGCTTCGCTGACCGAGGGCGGGCCTGACCTGATGTCCCGACCCCTTCCAGCCTTGGGACGCGGGGGGAGCTGCGAGCGCTGCAGGACTCCCGCCCCCGACGGACGCGGCAGGGCCCGGGGGTTTGGGTGGGGAAGGAAGGAGAGGCAGCGGGGCCGTTGCTAGGGGAAGGGCGGCGGGGCTGGCTAGGAACGCAGGCGGCGCCACCAGGCGTTGTTGGGCTCTGCGGCTCCAGCTCCCGCAAACCTGTTGCTCCCTTCTCCCGGCCCAGGTCCCAGCGCCGCCCTCATCCCACTCCCACCGAGCGGCCCCGCCCCCTCACGCTCCCGTTTTAAAGAAACGAGCGCGCACGCGCGGTGACGGTAAGATGGCGAAGAGGCTACCTTTTGCGGTTCCCACCGGGAGTGACAAAGTCTCGCTGGTGTGGGAGCTGAGCTCTGGACCCACGGCCGAGGCCTTGCAAGTGAGCCGGGCGGGGTGGAGGGAGGGGTGGAGAAAGCCGGCCCGCGCCCCAGTTACTGGGAGCCCCGGGTCCTGCCTCAGCACCTCACCCGCTCTGGGCTCCGCTGACAGGAATCTTAGTTCTAGAGGCGACCTGAGCCGTCCACTCGTCCCCACGCATTTTTGAGAGAGAGCTCCCAACAGGCGGCACACTGCCTCCGAATGCTTCTCGAAGGTTCGGATTTCAGAGGAAAACGTGTTCAAGAAATGAGAAGGGTTTGGAGTTGCAGGTCGCGATGGTGAAGGGCTGGGGGAGGATAAGGGAATGGGCAGTTTGGTTTCCTGGGCGGGAAATTTCCTGCACTTACTTAGCGTGGGACCCCCCTACAGCATTCTCCGTTCACAGCCTTCTCCCAGTTTGGCCTCCTGTATTCGGTCCGAGTCTTCCCAAACGCTGCAGTGGCCGGTCCTGGGTTCTATGCCATCAAACAGTTTCATTTGGCAAGGGATGCCCACAGAGCCCAAAAGGCATGTGACGAAAAGCAGCTTTTTCAGACATCTCCAGTGAAGGTGGGTCCAAATGTGGAATTCCTCGCTCTACTGGGATGAGTGCTGAATTTAGAAATAATAGGCCATGGGAGATATTGTGAAATATTTTTCATCTTACTACATATTTACTCCATATCTATGAGGATCCACCATAAAAATTTTATTATCAGAAACAGCTGGCTTTATGTGAGCATTTTTTTTTCATGTTAATATTAGTACAATTAAAAAACAAACACAGTGGTGGGGACAAGCAAAAGCTATGGCAGGCATAATTTCCATTATTTACATTTGAAGTGACAGAAACAATTTTGTTTTTTAAAAAATTAAAAGTAAAAATCTAAATGTTTATTTAGCTATATGCTGAAATAAACTATACTTGTGAGTTACAAATTTATGCGGCCAAAAGAGCAACCAGCTTTGTGCCTCCTACTATATAACCAGAGGCTATGATGATGATAACCTTCTTTTACATTTAGATAAACTCCTCTAAGGTAACAGCAGTTAAATAAACTTAGATTCTCTCCAAAATTGCCTTTAACAGGTTGGAGTTTTAAATGAATTTATTTCATCAATACCAAATCTGTATTTTACATGGAAAATACCTTTTTTGAAGGGGCTCCGTGGATGGCACATCAATTACAGAAGATGTATTAGTGTAGTTTTGTAAATAGGATGCATCTCCAGGACTTGGGGTTTCTAATGGCAAAATCCAAAACTGAGAAGAGGTTGAAATCAAGGTGTCAAAAAGTCATCAAGGCATATATAAAGCAGCACTATACTTAAATTAGAAGGTCTAAAAGGAAGAGAATGGCATATCAGTCTTGGGGGCACTGAGGATCTAAGGGGCAGATTAAAAAGAAACTGAATGTAGACTATTCCACCCACCATAACTAAATTAAAAAAAAAAATCAAACAAGAAACTAAATTGAGCAGCAACTACTGATCTCAGGAGATTTACCAGAAATAAAGAAGAATGGCTTTGTAAAAGCTAAGATTCAAATTATCAAATTACTTCAAATTCTTGGCATTTATGGGATTTAGACCCTATGATAGAGAAAATGTCTCCAGAGACCAATGAATACATCTGTGGATTCAATGAGTTTTGTAATCTCATGGTCATACTACACGGGTGAGTCAAAAATTATCTGCACTCTGGCTGTAGAATTTATAGAAGTTTTAATATAACTGGAGTGCGGATAATTTTTGACTCACCCTCATATTTCAGTAGCTCCCTGGCCCCAGGACCCAATTCACAGTCTGTTCTAGCATATGATTTTTTATTTTGATTCTTTTGGACATGCATCCTCTGGGCTGGGTTCCTGTATTTATACATACACATATTTCTGACAATTTTGACAAAATATTTCATATTGATAGGTGTCAATCCTTCCTTCCCATTTTGGAATACAGCACTTTAACAATAACCAGTGCTGTCACTCTGATTATATCACAAGCATTCCAACATTTTAAGAGGTTCACTGCTATTCATTGATGCACAGCCATAAACACGATATCTTTTAATGCATACACCAGCTGAATAACGCATGTTTGTTTTAAAATTTTCTCCAATATTTAATATGAAATTTTTTTATCACAGATGCTGTATTTCTATCCCGTCATTTCCTGAAAATGGAACAGGTTCATTGACTTATTAAATACCTCTATTTCCATAATGATTTAGACGTTGCTGTTCATATTAATTTATATTACTAATACAGGAATTACTATAGGATCATTTAATATTACAGCACATTTTAAGGTATCTTTTTAGTCTTACCTTGGGGTTAATGGGCTAAGAGCAGCTGGTCCTCCCAATAAACTTCGACCAGTTTTTGGTTTATTTTGAACCTGTTTAGATAATATGGAAGTTGCTGTTCCAAGAGGGGCAGTATCTGGTGAAATTACAGCTGAATCAATATAAGACACTGAAGAATCTGTATTCAATGAGTACTTTGCATTGGAAGATTCTAAATTCAGTCTGTTTAATTCCTGAAACAGAAAATTTCTACCATGTCATTTACAGTACATTATTTAGTTCAGACCACTGTTTTTCATTTTCACAATATTTTGAACATTAGTATATAATACACTCACAATTGTGTCCTGGGGTGTTTAAGAACTGTCTCAGGCTGTCTGTGAGATAAACTATGATTAGATACTAGTGTTGTGCAAGAGTTGGGCAGATAGCTGCTAAAGTTCTGTAAAGATGTTAATTTAAATGTTTGGTCAGGATCTGGCTTTTCACCTGTGAAGGGGGAAAAAAAAAGTTTGCCTCTGAGGAAATGAAGGTTAAATTTTTTTCAAGCATGTGTAAATCAGCCGAATTAAGGCCTTATCCAGAGTTTTAAAGTTCTTCTGTCTGTTTCAGTGAATCAAGATTTATCTCCCAAAAGCCCATTCATCAATTTACTGTAAAAGTAAAGATAAAAGTAAAGATACCCCTAAGATAAAGCTGTAAATTTAGGAAATAAACTGCAGTGACACTGACTTTAAATACAGTAAATCACAGGAAAATGCAGATTTCTGTGTTCATTTTAAAGCAGAAAGCAACCTGATCTCATTTTGCTCAAGGTAAGGAGTAAGGGTGGAGAGGTGAAACCCTGTAGAAATCATAGTAAAGTTTTAAGCACTTCCATATATATAGACACAACAATGTTTTAAAAATGATTCTTCGTGCATCCTAGTGCATATATACTGAGACACTCTCCCCCCATGTTATCCAGGTCTTATTTATAGAAGAGTTTCTGCTCTGGGCATTCTATTAATTTCTTTCCTACCCAGAATGCTATTTGGCTAGTGTTTTACTCACAATACAACTCATTCTAGAGGACATAAGAAAGGCCACATTATTCCTGAAACATATAATTCTACCTGATTTTTTGTTCTCAATTTTAAAAGCCCTTAGCTTTGAAAAATATTTTTCTTGTAGACAGATAATTTGTATCACTCTCCAAAAATTAAGCAGGGGGGAAAAAAAGAGGAAGAAGAAATGGGAGAACCCTCCCACAGCCACCTCTACAAACCTACCTATTTCACATAATGACTCAAAGGGGCACCAGAGGAAAGGATTTAAACTAAGCCTCTTTTGGTAACATTCTGATCCTTTGGCAAGCCAATCTGTCTTGCTGTAAAGACAAACAAATAGATTAGACAAGCTATAAAACCTAAAACATCTATTACAAAGAAACTTTTGATATAGAAAATTAGGTAAATCGGAAAGTACTCTTCTAGATTCTTCCTTAAATAATCAGTTCCTCCTTCTTACCATCCTCCAATCTCTATTACTTAGGGCAGTTCAAGTCAAAAGTCAGGTGAAAGCAAACAGAACATGAATTGAAAGGAATGTTAACAAAATGAACAAGCTATCATTGCCTTCTTAAATACTATAATTGCTTTTAATTTCCTGTTGGATATTAGAATTACTGAGGAGATATGGAAAATGCCCAAATATTGCAGTCTTATTCTTGATTTTAAATATAAATCTCAGTGGTAATTTTGAAAGTGACAAACACTTTAAATATGGCATATTTAAATGATCAGATTTTTTAACAAAATAGAGGTGGTAGCTCTTAATGAAAAGGAAAATTCATGTTTCTAAACTGGGTGTATAAAGGCTTACATTTAGAATGGAGACAACATTTTGGGACTCTATATACTTGAAACAATCTGGAAATTATTAGAACAGCATTGTTGCCTCCCCAGCTTTTAAATGGGAAGGAAGATGGGATTGAGGGTTAATGAAACTTGTTGGAACTTTCAGATTAAAAGATACTGTTCACCTGGTCTAAGGCTGAACTTCTTCATTATCTAATGGAAAAAAATTAAGATACAGCAATTTTTCCAAAACCCTAAGGTTTTAAAAAGGACCAGATGGCATCTAACCAAGATTTTCAAAACAGCCCTCAAATGAAACTATTAGTTAAAACATATACTCTGTTTATATGCTGTCAGTGTATCTCAGAGAACTGAAAAGAAGACCCCCTTGGGGAACTATATAGGCATGTGGGACCTCAGCTCCCCAACCAGAGGTTGAACCTGCACTCCCTGCATTGGAAGGTGAAGTCTTAGCCACTGGACCTCCAGGGAAGTCCCCTATTTATTTATCTTTCATGTGTGCTCTCCTGCAATTGATTATAAGCTTTCTGAAGACAGGAAATTAAATTGCTCATTTTTATATTACCTCTTTCCTGTTTTCAATAGCCTTGCCCCCTTGCTTTGCTTGTATCAATACAACATAAAATAGATACTTTTACTAATAATTTTTAAAGTTGCACTGTATGAATTACTGAAATGACCAGAAAAGTGGTGGACAAACTGATTAAGCATAAAATAATCTATTCAAGAAAAAATATTATGAAAATGTAAGAGGTGTTCATTTATGATGAAGATCTTCTCCAGTATTATGTAAATTATCTTTTCTTTTTACATTAGCAAAAGGTAAATTCTCTTAAACCTTTGATAAGTTGGCAAGGCTGATTTTTATAATAAGCCATGATCTGATTAATAGACCATAAAATACATGTAAAACAAAATGTCTGCTAAGAAGAGATTAGATACACACACACATACATGGATAAATACTGGTATGTATAATACTGGCTTAGCTAAAAAGTTCATTCGGGATGTTACGGAAATACCCAAACGAACTTATGGCCAACCCAATAATATAAAAGTTAACTGGGGAAGGAGCCAGATGTGGAGTTATAATAATCAAATCTGGGAGACAGATCTCTAATTATTCAATAGAGAGATAAAAAGGGGAAAAGACTTAATAAAATTAACCTGGCCCAACTTTAGATGGATTTTTTTAAAAACTAAAACTCCAAAAGAAGTTTCCCAAAGAATTGGGGTAAAAAAAACTACTTAAATAGCACTGGGAAGAACAGGTTAATCTAACAACCAAACTTAGTATCAGTTGTGTCCTAAAGATGCAAAGTGTCATAAGATATTGTAGACAAAAAGACCAACAAAGTGTCTATATCAAAATACCTGGAGATAAAAGATAACCCAACAAGCTGTAGCTGCAAATCTATAACAGGTAGCTTTCTAGATTACTGGGTGCAACTGTGGTCACAAGATAGGCATATGATGGCTGAAATGAAAAGCCAGTTTTTGGAGCAGGGATGTGTCCCATTGGATACTTAACCTTTTAATATTTATGATGAATAAAAATAACCCATCTTTATTTCTCTGAAGAAGGGGAAAAACCTTCCTTCTTCATGGTTAGGAATTGATATAATCACACCATCAAAAACTTTTAAACAACTAATCTTATTTTAAAAATAGTAAATACATATGTAGCATTTTTGTGATTTAACACCTTCCCTTACTTTGTTTCATTAAATAATGTTATATAAATGATATCATAGAGTATGTAAATTTTTGAAATTGGCCTTTTTCATTTGCCACAACGCCCTTGAAATTCATCCAAGTTATTATGTTTTACAATAGTTTGTTCCTCTTTATTGCTGAGTAGTAGTTCATTGTATGGAAGTAGTTTTTTTGTTTTTTTTTTTTCATTCACCCACCATATTTGAGTTGATTCTATTTTTGAGCTTTTACAAATAAAGTTGCTATGAACATTCATGTATGAGTATCATTTTACATTCTCATCAGCAATGTATGAGAAATCCCAATGCTCTGCATCCCCATCAGCACTTGGTATTGTCGATATTTTTAATTTTAGCCATTTTAATGGGCATGTAGTGGCTTCTAATGGTAGTTTTTATTTGCCTTTCCTTAATGGCTAATGATCTGCTATCTTTTCATGTGCTTATTTAGCATCCACATACCCCCTCTGGTGAAGTGCCCATTCAAGTATTTTGCCCCTTTTCTAATTCCTAAGTTTCTTATTATTGAGAAGTTAAAAGAAACAAAAAAGACTCTTGTATCAAGTCTTTCCTAGTTACTATCTTACCTCTCTTCTTAACTGGGAGGAACTGATCATTCCCACATTTAAACAGAATACTGCTCATGTTTTATCACAGCACTTAAATTGTGATGATAAAAACTTATAAACTTTTGTTTACTGCTTCTTTCCTCCTACACTTTATTATAAACCTTTGGGGGAGGGAGAAGAGGACTGTGAGTTATTTATCTTTACATTCCTATGCCAAGTATGATGTCTAGCCATAATAGGGGATGGATCTCAAAGTTTTTTGAATAAATGACAAGAATCATAGTTGCATGAACTAAATCCATTACTCCAAGTTCTTCTATTAAGATAAATGAAGATATTGGTATTATATCTTTCTTTACTCCTGTTCTCAAAAGAGTGGTGCCATCTGAAAATGAGCCCCAAATTTCAGCCAAATAATTTATTCTGTTCAAAAAGATATTTTCAAGGTTTTTTTTTTTTAAAAAACTACTATTCAGACTACCCTCAATATATCTTAAAACAGATGCTAACCTAATTCTTAGACAAGCAATCCTCAGTCATTTCTCCCACATGCAACAGATGACATTATCACGAGATGCCCTCCCATGGGCAGCCGAACAACTCCTGTTACTTAATTTCTCCCCAAATCAGAGTATTTCAAAATAAAAATCAGAACAATATTATCATAGTGATAACTCTGAATTCATTCTACTTGCTTTTTAAGACTTAATTTAAAATAAATATAAATAAAATTTAAGTAAATTTTAAGATTATTTGCAAAATCACTATTATTTCAACTACCATCACAAGAAATTTCTCAAATTGATCATGACATGCCAGATGGGAACTGCTATTCTTTATTACTGAAATGTGACTTCAAACCTCTTTCTAAGGAGCAGTGGTGATATTTAATATTATAGAAAAAACTTCACTCTGCTTCTTTTTCCTCAGTGGACCACATGAAGGTATTCTCTTCACCCAAAGTAAAAAAAAACAAAAAAAACCACCCACATGTGTACTCACTTGTTAGGCAGTGCTGCTGTAGCTATTTATCATTAAGGCAAAGTGGACAGTCATAGACGGGATCAACATCTCTACCATTTTACATGTGTAACGAGGTCATGAAACTACAAGACTGTGTACTACTCAACCAAATGCTATTTGATAAACACAGATCAACAGTTTTCTTTCTTTTTTTTTTTCGTCCAAGCACAAAGCATTCTAGTACTGGAAACAGATTTCTGGTAATCTGAATCATTCTTACTTACCAATATACATGTCCCAACAATGAAAGAGTAAAGCAAGCTGAATCACCAAACTCAGTAACAATATCATCATGGCTTTTCTGCTTATTAAACACTCCACCAGATAAGATCTGCTCCCCTTCTGCAAGTCTTTAAAAACACAAATTTATAGATTAAAGAAAAAGTCAATATAAAAAGCATTGTGTGTAAAGACATTTTTCATGACCAATGTACCTCTTACTATGGAGACAAAGTAAAAAGTTCATGGTACCTTTAGGATAGCAATAAACGTGTTTATAATCATTTGGAAGACTGGGAATTTAAGATCTTAAAATTTCAGTCTTACCTTTAAAAATAGAAACAGTTGCCTTTAGTGTATGTACAAATCTAGTCTGAGCAATATACACATTACTCATGTCTAAAGAAACGGACGACCATTATACTGGGGAAAAGTATGAAAGGTTCTTCATTAACAGATGTGGTGCTCCTTCTCAGCTCTATAATTCCTTGAAGTAGGAATTTGTAAGCAGGTTAAACAAGACTAACATTTTAATTAAAAATTGCATACTTCATGGCCTCAGTTATTTCTAGGTTTACAAATGAAACTTGAATAGTACTTCATCTCTTTTTATCAATTATGTTTTCTTGATATAGAAAATTACAAATGTTCCCCAAAGGGAAAAAAATTTGCCTGATTTCACTACATATTTTTAGCATATCAGAGTTTGTAATGGTTTGTGCTTCAAAATGTTTTTCCAAATTGAGGGACGTCCAAAAGGGGAGGGATATCTGTATAAGTATGGCTGATTCATGTTGTTGTGTGGTGGAGGCTAACACAACATTGTAAAGCAACCATACGCCAAAAATAATTAATAAAAAAATAAAGTTTTTTCCAAATCATCATGTGGAAAACTCTCAAGTAAGTTTACACAGTATACCCTAAACATAAAATGTAATATCCAAAGTTCTTTTACTATCAGTGGGACTTTTTAAAAACTATAAATATTTATAAATGGGATAAGAATGTCTAATGTAAGAACTGGCTTAAGAAGCTGGCAAATTAAATAAGTAGATTTTAAAGAACTTAACATCAGAATTTTTGGAGTAGAAATAATTCAATAACAAATGTCTCAGAAATTTTATGTATATTTTAGCTAGCTTTAATTTAAAAGTCATCAACTAGACACTGGACAAATAAAATATGTACCAGACGATGGAGACTTTATGAGGCTTATTTGTATTCTTTCACTGTAAACCTACAAGCTAAATACACAGGCTTTTACAATTGTTTAGTCACCTCTACCATTGTTCCATTTCTCACAGCGCAGAAAAAGCTTTGACAGAACATAGCTACCTAAATCTCTAGCTGCCTCCAGATTCAGAATATGGACATCTGACTTTGCTGAACTGTAATATGCAAAAGAAGTGTTCCTGAATCTGCCCTGTTGCTTCAAAGGAATAATGGTTCCCAAACAGAATGATTTTGAAAGGCCAATAATTACACACCTATCTGGACACCAGGGAGTATTAATCTCAGGTGAACTGGTAAGTTAGGTTTTCAGGCTTATTCTAACTGGGCTAGCAATGAAAGCAAAGGAAAAGAAACAACACTTAGGATCATTTTAGAAAATGGTAGGAATTAGTTATAACTTAGTTTTCTCCAGAGTTATATTCTATTATTTATACCATAATAATGAAATCTCTCCATAACAAAATAATAATGCCATAGGCAGCCGTGTAAACATTTCAAAAGTTACTGAAGTAGAATATCTCTACTATCAAAAGAGGGGAGAAAGGGAGTCAATCAGAGTTAATTCATCAAAAGAATTTTATCCAGAATTCTACAGTGTAAGTAGAACAAAATTAGATAAAAAAGATTTAGAAACTTACTTGCTGAGATCAACACATTTTGCAAGCAGGTATTTACATTGTGGTATAGTACAACTGTGTCCTTTCAAGAGTCTATATGCTTTATATGCCTTTCCTGAGCAGTAATAACAGGCTGCCAGTAAAAACAAGGCTTCTTCTGAGTATACTAAGAACACAAATGAAAAAAAAATTGACTATTATTCAGTATGTTAAATGGGAATCATCGTTCATCTAGCAATACGTAAACAAGTTGAGCAACAACAAAACAACCAGGCATGTTATTTAATACAAAAATCAATTTATTAATTCAAATTTGAATTAAGGAGAAGCACTTTTCTGATAGAAAAGTTAGTTCTCCAAGTCCTGATGACCTTCTTCCTACAAGGAATCAAGGAAATAATACAATGAAGATAACCATAGCATTCTCTGTAAATTCTTAAGAAAAGCAAACACATACACACAACTACCCTTAAACAGACTACCAGAAAAGCATCTTGTTTTTATGTAATATTTTTCTAATGGACTCTTTGAGAGGACAGAAGTCAAATTTCATGACAGGGGAACTCAGGGGATTTGAAGCAAGGGGGCAGATTCAGGAGAACACTTCTTTTGCATATTACAGTTTCCCTCTCATGAAATTGATAAACCTAATTATCAATCTGAAAGTTTCTACGTTAAAAAGACCAGATTGGAAAACAAAGAAACAAAAAAACCCCCACTTATATCGAACACCAAATATACACTAGGTTATATTCAAGATAATTTAAGATAAAGGAAAACATTTCTAACGTGTGAATACCCATACTATTTAAACATTCAAATGACAGACTTGACACTTGTCCAGTAACAAAGGTTAAACTGTTCTTTAACGGCAAGAGTTGAATTATTTATCAGCCTCTTTCCTTTACATTAGAAAATGCCTTAGGTAATGAAATGCGGCACTTTCCCCCTTATTTACTCTCTTCCAAACTGACCAGCACCTGACTTCTATCCTTACAACCTCTCAACCAATCCAGATGAGAGTCTGTTTTTTTCTTTTTGGCTGCACCCCCATGGCATGTGGGATCTTAGTTGCCCAACCAGGGATGGAACCTACGCCCCCTGCAGTAGAAGCACAGAGTCTTAACTGCTGGACCACTAGAGAATCCTCAGATGAGAGTCTATAGAGGGAACAATACAGGGGATAGTAGGAAAGAGGGAAAATTCCTAAGTTCTGTGCTTCTAAAAATAGGTTATGTAATAATATCAGGGGGCTGAGGGATCATCTAAGCCAGTGGTTCCCAAAGTGTGGTCCCTATCCCACTACCAGTATGACTTTGAAGCTTGTTAGAAATGGAAGTTCTTGGGCCCCATCTCAGCTCAGACCCACTAAAATCAGTAATTCTGGGAGTGGGGACCAACAATTTGTGTTATAATAAACCCTTCAGGTGATTTTGATGCATGCTAAACTTTGAGAATCACTGTTTTAAATCTGGTCCATCTTATGATTTTTCAAGAAACCCTAGTATAAAAAGCAGTGTACAATAAATGACACATAGTAAATGATAAGAAATTTTAGCATACATGTATTAGGATCTACAGCAGCATTTGTGATTCAGAAGCAAAAAAATGAATGAGGAGTTCTGCAGTGGGAACAAATTGTTTATTTCACTGAATTATAAGGGCTAACTCACATCAGTTAAAAAATGTGATTTCTTCTAGATTTTGCAAAGGCCTAGTTTCTTGTCATCTAATAAATTAAGCTTTTAAAAACTAGTTATTATACCAATAAAACAATGGCTCCCAAAAACTAGTTCAACTTTCAGCCATAAAAATGCTTTATCAAATGTTTGTTTACAAACACTTGATTATGTTTAAGGTCAATTTTTCACTGTAGTAAAATTCCCTAATACCATAAAGATACCAAATATTACATGTGTGATTTTGATGCAATTACTGTTTTGAAGTGTGATGGCTTAAAAACTATGAAGGTGAGTCAAAAATTATCCACACTCTGGCCGTAGAATTTAGTTTAGTTAACTTTTAGAAAAGACAAATACATCATTTTTCAACATAACCTCCTTGCTTTTCAATACACTTTGTCCATCTGTCAACAAGCTTTTGTATTCCCTCATTAAAAAATTATTTAGGCTGAACTGCGAGCCACGAATGTACCGCTGTCTTCACTCCTTCATCAGAAATGAATCTTCATCCTCGTAGGGCTGCTTTCAGGGGACCAAACAGGTGAAAGTCTGATGGAGCAAGATCAGGACTATAGGGAGAATGCTTTAACACCTCAAAATGAAGTTTTTACAGAGTGTCGACAGTGTGGGCAGAAGTGTAAGGACGTGCATTGTCATGCAAGATCACAACGCCCTTGGATAGCAGTCCCGAAGTTTAGGCTTCAGCTCTTCAATAAGCATCTCACTGTAACAAGCACTGTTGATTGTTGAACCTTTGAGCCATGGTTGATTTGCAAATGATTTGCCACATAATCCACTGTCACACATCTATTCGAAAGAATCATTTCACGTGTATGCTCAGTGTTGTCATCAGACATGGATGGGCATCTGGCTCCTTTTTTTTTTTTAACTTATTTATTTATTTTATTGACTGTGTTGGGTCTTTTTTGCTGTGTGCGGGCTTTCTTTTAGTTGCAGTGAGTGGGGGCTCCTCTTCGTTGTGGTGCGTGGGCTCCTCATTGCCGTGGCTTCTCTTGTTGAGGAGCACAGGCTCTAGGCACATGGGCTTCAGTAGTTGCAGCACATGGGCTCAATAGCTGTGGCTCACGGGCTCTAAAACGCAGGCTGAATAGTTGTGGCGCACAGGCTTAGTTGCTCCGTGGCACGTGGGATCTTCCTGGAGCAGGGATCGAATCCATGTCCCCTGCACTGGCAGACGGATTCTTAACCACTGTGCCACCTAGGAAGCCCATCTGGCTCCTTCTTGATGGCTAACAACCTTCTTTGAAATTCTCTATCCATTCATTCCCACACTTCTTTGTGACAAAACACTTTCTCCATACAGCGCAAAGTCTTTGATAAATAACAGCACGAGGTACATCCTCAGACCACAAAAAATGAATCACTGCATGCTGCTCTTCTTTTGTGCAAATCACAAAACTGCTCACACTGCAGTTGCAAATGAAACTGATGTAACACGTTCACACCTGCACAGCAGTAACTGGGGAGACAATAGCCTTGAATGGAAAGTGCTGATAAGACGGTGCGGGCAAAAGAAGTTTTAATATAACCGGAGTGTGGATAATTTTTGACTCACCCTCATACATGTTTAAATGAGACTATAGATTGGAGTTTTAAACAAACCTTAAGCTTAATGAAACTATAAGACAGTGAAGTAAATCCAGAACAACTTGAAGGGTTGTGAAACACATGGAGAGACATGAGTGGTTTTTGAGGCTTCCCAGAAACAACCTGACAGCCCCAAACATAGTGAACCAGTAGTCAGTGGCTATAATAAATCTCAAAAAGGCAGTGTTGACAAGTAGATTTCATCTGGAACAGTAACTCCCACTGACTGACAGTGGCTGCCTCAAGTGCTAAACTCAGGAAAATTCTAAGGCTGATCATGGCTTTGCTAGTAAGTGTGCAGAGATCAAAACAACAGGATCTGGAAATAGTTATAGATGTCTGCATGACATTTATTTGCCATCCTCTATGAAGAGCCTTAATTAAAACACCTGATTGGGAAATATGTGGTTTGTAATACGCAATCGGCCCTCTGTAACTGTGGGTTCCGCATCTGGCAGCTTCTTGAATCTGTAGATGCAGAACCCATGGGAGGTCCTGAGATGGCTACGTTTTATAATCAGGAATAAAGTAAACACTGAGTCCACCAAGTCACTCTTCAAGTAATACTGATAAATCAATCATGTACGAGTTAAATTTAAGGTACATCCATATGATTAAACACTCTATAGCTGTCAAAAACATAAACAAAAACAAACCTGACAAAGATTTCCAGAATGTATTGTTAGGTGAAAAAACAAACAAAAAGTTACAGAACAATACTGAAACTCCTCTTCTTACAAACAGGCTAGGCTTCAAATATAGGCTGTCATTTAATAATTAAGAGGAGCTTAAGCTTGCATCCTTCAGATACATTTCCATCAAATGGGAAGATGAATTAGTCCCTCAGTGCTTTTAACTGGACAGACACCTCTTCTTCACGTTGACTTACAATCTAAATGAGCAGCCTTTTCCCAAATGGACCAGTTTTGGTAAGACTTAAAAGTTTCTTGAGGTGTGTTCTCTATCTAGCCTTGATAAATTCTACAAATACCCCAGAGAACTCCTTAGAGGTTAGAGTACTCTGCTTGCTACCCTGTCAAAAACTCTGATGTTATAAGTATTCAAAGGGCATAAAACCTATGGAATCATCTATGATTTGTGATACCAATTTCATCTTTTTTTAAGATTTTTTTTTTTTTGATGTGGACCAATAAAGTCTTCATTGAATTCTGTTACAATATTCCATCTGGTTTTTTTTTTTCCTTTCTTTTTTTAAAAAAGTGTTTTGTTTTTTTGGCCTCAAGGCATGTGGGATCTTTGCTCCCTGAACAGGGATCAAACCCACACTCCCTACGTTGGAAGGTGAAGTCTTAACTACTGAACCACCAGGGAAGTCCCTACACATTCCATCTTGATTATCTTTTAAGTTCTCACATCACCTACAGACAGTACAGCACATGGATAAGTGTAATGGCTCTAGAGCCAAACTGCTTGAGTTCGGATTTCTGCAATACCACTCATTAGCTATGTGACTCAGGGCAAGGTAACTTCTCTGACCCTCAGTTGTTTCATCTGTAAAATAAGGACATAGTGATACCTGTCTCTACGTAGTTAGTTCTGTTAGAATTAAATGAGTTGATATATAAGTGCTTCAGATAATGCCTGACACAAAGTAAGAGCTCTATGTGTTATTATTAAATTATTACTGACCTCCTAAATTTACAATACCTGAATAGTCATCTGATATTAACGTGGGGTACACATCCATGACATTGAGCCACAAACTCAAGTAAATCCATTTTATCACTTTTTTTGCTGTTTCCAAATGCCTGGATGCTGTACTTTACATATCAGGTATGATTCGTTCCACCCTTTAGAGTCATTTCTGTTGTTGAACAGTTCATCTACATATACAACTTCAGTATTTTAATACTATTCTTAATTTTTATTTTCTCCATATTTGTTCACATCCTAAATTTCAGTACTAACTGGCTTTATACTTGTTGTATATGATGGGGGTTAATAATACTTTTAAATACTTTGAAAACATATTTGGAGTAAATACACCACAGATAAGAGGGCTGGAGGAAATTTTAAAAGGCTCCCTAGTGTTTGAGGGGGAAATGGCAATACATAAGGAGAAAGCAGACAGCCAGATCGTGCAGGGCTTAGCAAGCTGTGTAAAGATTTAGGGATAAGTTATTATAGCTATTATACACCTCTAAAGGGTTTTAAGAAGGAAAGTAAAGAGAATGGGTTGATTTGGGACGGGGAAGGGAAGCCACAGGAAAGAGTAAATATGGGAAAATCAGTTAGGAAGCTTTTCTACTAAGACACAGTGGTGTCTTAGAATAGGGTGGGAACAGTATGAATCCAGTTTTGCCTGAATTGCGTTTGATGTACGAGGGAGAGTCAAAAATTATCCACACTTTGGCTGTAGAATCTACATAAGTTTTAACATAACCGGGAGTGCGGATAATTTTTGACTCACCTGCGTATGTGGTATTTGTGTGAAACATCTAAGTTAATGCATTGAAATAGTTGAGTCTTGGATTAAAAAAGTTCGTTGGGAAGACCAGAGTCTTAATGCACTAACACATAATGAAAATGAAAACTGTGATGATTAAAAACATTAGCATGGGAGTTCCCTAGTGCTTAGGATTCTAGGCTTCCTCTGCTGTGGGTCCAGATTCAATCTCTGGTCAGGGAACTGAGATCCCGCAAGCTGCATGGCACAGCCAAAAAATAAACAAATAAACAACCAAATAAATAAATGAGAATATTAAAAAAAATAGCATCATCTTTTTCATTGGTAAGAATTTAACTATTGACAGTAAAAGAATAGGCCAATAGGCCAGATATCCTTTCTCTCCCCCATGTGACAAAGTGACTTGAATTTTTAGCAACAAGATAATATTTATCAAATTTTCCACAAGTAATGGCCTAAAAATGACACAATATGCCATATCTTTAGTAGTATTTGGACAATTTCCCTCAATGATGACCTTAACATAACTGTGTAAATAAATTTTTAAAAAAGTTGCCACTTGCAGTCACATAATTCTGTGAGTTTGGGCTGTCAATATCATGGCTAAGACAGAGCAGAGAATCAGATGCTGAACCTTTTACTCTGATTCAGTTCTCTTCAACTAAGCCCAATTTATGGAAATCACTATACTCAATGCAGTTTCTACATTTGTCCCGTTAATCATTAAGACAGGTAGAAACCTGGTGAACAATGGTCTTGGTGTCTTTATTTCTAAAATGTTAATAGCAATGAACTACTTCCCAAGTGTTAAGCACTATATCAGGCACAGATAGAAAGTGGATTAAATAGCTTTATGTGGATTAATGTGGAATCCTGCCGCAATTCTATGGGAAAACCCAATCAACTAAATTTGAAACCACTAATTTGGACCTCCTAGGTGGCGCAGTGGTTAAGAATCTGCCTGCCAATGCAGGGGACACGGGTTCGAGCCCTGCTCTGGGAAGATTCCACATGCCGTGGAGCAACTAAGCCCGTGCGCCACAACTATTGAATCCATGTGCCGCAACTATTGAAGCCCACGTGCCTAGAGCCTGTGCTCTACAACAAGAGAAGCCACTACAATGAGGAGCCCTAGAGCCCATGCTCTGCAACAAGACAAGCCACTACAATGAGGAGCCCGCACACCACAATGAAGAGTAGCCCCCGCTCCCATCAACTAGAGAAAGCCCGTGTGCAGCAACAAAGACCCAACGCAGCCAATAAATAAAAGAAATAAATAAAAAAAAAGAAAAAAGAAACCACTAATTTGCAATCTTTTGGAATCTAACTATAATAAACTAGAAACTGCCTACCCTTTAACAAACAAATTAAAAAAAAGAAAGAAGTATATGTCAGCAAAACATGGGGGCTGCCTAAGCATCAATGAAAATATATGTAAGTAGATTACCCACAACAAACTTTGCTTTCACATAATTGAGCAGAATAAGGCAATCTATTGTATCACCTTCTTTCCAAGCCTCTCCCTCTTCTAAACCTTTTCCTTTGGACCTAAGACTTCTGGTCCACAGATCTTCCCTCACTTTTCTCATTGAGCTCCTGTTCTCCCCTGAGGACCTGACAGCACTCTCAAAGGGATGCTAATTCCCTCCTATCGTAAGTAAGGTTGGTTTCTTCCTTGCTTCTCACAACTATTTCCAAGTATTATGCTTTGCCCTTTTGTGAAAACCCCTGCTCCTGAGATTCATACCTTCTCCTTATAACTCTCAAGTTACTAAATTTAAGACACACTGCTTCATTAATGAAAGAATTCTGCACTTCACTTCTGGTCTTCCTCTTGTATGTTACTGCCATACATCTCCCAATTCAACTTCACCTGGACTTCCAGTACCTCTCTAAATCGTTTTATTCATCAATCCCTTTCTGTTTTTACTTTCCTACGTAGTTTACATTTCCTCGTCCACATCTTGTCTGTATTTTTAATGTTCTTATCC
Organism: Hippopotamus amphibius kiboko; assembly: GCF_030028045.1. NCBI lineage: Eukaryota > Metazoa > Chordata > Mammalia > Artiodactyla > Hippopotamidae > Hippopotamus > Hippopotamus amphibius. The sequence continues at coordinate 46,243,535 of NC_080202.1, read as the reverse complement.
CTTTTCCCTTTTTGACACACGTTCAGCAAACCCCTAATGTCTACCTTCTATGCCTGCAGTTGAGTTACTAAGCACTTGATTAGAGTAAAATCATATAACTGAGCAGAAAGGTTTCACTACTAGTTCATGCAGACAGACAAAAATAAAACTTACCTACAATCATAAAAAAAAATAAAATTTTTTGGTAATTCAATGGGAGGTTACTCAGAAGTAGGAAAATTGAGTTAAACACCGGAGTAAAAAGAAGGCAGCACTCTCTCTGGTTAAGAAGGCTATAAGATAGTAAGATATCAATACTTCCTAAATTAATTCATAGACTTACATGGTGACAGGTCAGCACTGATCAAAATAGCTGTGAAATTTCCAAGCAGTAATAAAATACACACACACAAAATGAAAGAATTAAAAAAGGGTAAAGGGCTTCCCTGGTAGCACAGTGGTCAAGAATCTGCCTGCCAAAGCAGGGGACACAGGTTCAATCCCTGGGCCGGGAAGATCCCACATGCTGCGGAGCAACTAAGCCCGTGTGCCACAACTACTGAGCCTACGCTCTAGAGCCTACACTCTGCAAGTACCGAAGCCCATGCGCCTAGAGCCTGTGCTCTGCAACAAGACAAGCCACCGAAACGAGAAGCCCACGTACCACTATGAATAGTAGCCCCTGCTCTCCGCATCTACAGAAAGCCTGTGTGTAGCAATGAAGACCAAATGCAGCCAAAAAATAAAAATAAATTTTAAAAAAAAGGGTAAAGACTTCTTACCAAAGACTTAAGGAAAAAAAAAAAAAATGATGGGAGGTAGGCCTTATTAGATATTAAAAGACAATATAAAGTGTTAATAATAAAACAGTATGATATTGAGTTAAAAATAGAAAATTATGTAATGAAACAGAGGAGAGGTTCTGGGGACAGAGCAAAACATTTTTTAAAAGTTTAATACAAAACCAAGTAAAATACCATATGGGAAGGAGAAAATTATTTAATAAATAACACTGACTAGATTAAGTAATAATACTATGATAAATTTTTTAAAACTTTTTTAAACTATTAAGAACTATATATTTATTACCTCACAATTTTCCAGTAAGCAAAAATACATTACAATGGTAAATCTGATACTGACAGGACTATGAAGGAAGTCTCACACCATTGGTGACACCTTGATTATCACACCTCTCTCTGCTGGGTTATCAACTGGGCAAAAAATAATTTGTTGTAGAATTGATCACACCTTCTGACTTGTAAATTCCATTTTAGAGGATATAACCCAAGGAAATGACTTAAAAGAAAAGCTGTACATAATAATCTATCTTAGCATCTTAGAAAGAGGATTATAATAATTAATGACAGAAACAAAACACACACTACCAGCTGATATTTACTGAGCATTCATTACCATGCCAGAAGGCTGTGCCAAGTGCTTTAAATATCTCATTCTTCCATTCTATGAGACAAATATTATTTTTATTTTATAGATGAGAAATTGGAAATACTCAGACATTAAGTAGCTTGCCCAAGGTATACTACTGCATGTTCAAGTGACAGGGTCAGGGTTTGTACTAAGGCTGTAGCCTCAAAATCCATGCTCTAAGACACAGAATATAGACTCTAATAAGAAACCCGGGAAAAAATACCTAAAGATTGGAACATTAAGTAAACCATAGCATAAAACCGAAAGCAACTCTACAAAGTTATTAAAAGTAGCATATAAGGAGCTACACAGGTACTGGGAAAAATTTTTATGAACTAGTGTCAATCATAAAGATAAAACAAAAGTGATACCCAGGGGACTTCCCTGGCAGCCAAGTGGTTAAGACTCTGTGCTTCCAATGCAGGGGGCGCAGGTTTGATCCCTGGTCAGGGAACTAAGATCCCATATGCCGCAGTGTGGCAGGCAGGAGAAAAAAAAAAAAAAAAAAAAAGTGATACCCAGAATCTTGCTACAGTTACAAAAAGTTATACAATTCCATATATTTCACTCTTTTACAGTTCTATAGAAATGAACAGATTACAAACCTTCCGCACAGTCGCTCTGCGAGGAAAACTGCATCTCTGTAAGCATAGTGGTTTAGTGCTTGCCATACAGCAGCCTGCAGGTGGAGGAAAAAGCACATAAATATACGGTCATAGAGAGTTTCAAGGTAACTCATAGCACAGAGCCTTGCATATGATACTCAAATCAACATGCCTAATTTAAGCAATAAAACCTCAATGCTCACAGTGCAAACTCTGTAACATATTAGATAAGGCTCTTCACAGTATGGCTCCTAACACATCTGAATTTACTCACTCAACTCTCCATGAACTTTTAGACCTCTGTGTCTTTGTAATTTCTTTTCCTTCACTGGAGAATATGAGCTCCTTCACCTACCTCCCCTTATAAATTGTTCATCCCTATAGACCTAGCTTAAATAATATCTACTTCACAAAGCTTTCTCAACTGGAGGGCTCTAATATTCATTCATTCAATAAATATTTACTGAGTGCCTACTATATGCCAGGCACTTTCTAGACTTTAGGACCAATAAATAACAAATAGTTTCTGTTCTCATGGAGTGCGCTTTAGTGTTATTCCTGTGTAGATCAGTGGCTATCAACTCTTTCTTGTGGTGCTCTACCTCAAATCTACTGAATCACAATCCCTGGAAGCTGGGATTGAGTTTAGATATCCTTATTTTTAAACCTTTTCACTGGTAAGCATTCAGGGTTCAGAACAATTCTTATACTTTCTAGGTAAGTAGTTCTCTTTCCTTTTATAGCATACTCTTTTGAAAAACTTATGAAAGCTATGGACCTCCTCCCCAGAAAAAAACACAGGGACATATATACAGAAAATCTGTATACAGTGTTAGGGGTTCACAAATATCAGTTCATTAAGAATCACTGGTCTAGCTGATGGGAGACAGTATTAGAGCCCAATACATAAAAGGTGTTCAGTAAATATTTATGGAATTCAATTTAGATACTCAAAAGAAAGGGGAAGAGACAAGTTATTGACCTAGAAAGGTGCTTTCTCTTGCATATTAGAGACTGTAGCGGTACGAGTACCTAAGGAGCACTGCTGTTTCCAGGACTAGGAGAGGTATTTCTTGTTTGAAACTCAAAAAGTCTTTCATCATACAAGGTCACAAATGTTGGGTAAGTAATACATGAAATAATGACTGTATTGGTAATTCAACTTGGGTACATTATGGATTTAAAAGATTTTAATAGGCTAGTTAGTAAACCTAACCATCATTTACAAAATTTTAAGAGAAGTACCTAGGGGTTATCCCCTCTTTTCTAGTCCCAGTCTGTAACAGAAGCTTCTTTCCTTTAAACTTTTAGTTCAAGTGGTCTTCCTGCCTATAGGCTATAATGTAATCCATCCTGTCCCAGAATTCCTCAAACAAAAACATCATCACTGCTAAACAGAAGACAACAGTGAGAGGCTTGGGTTCAAATTCATGTTCCAAGACTGACTAATTCTGTGTCTTAGGCAAGTAACAATGTCTCTTAAGTCTTAGTCTCTTCATTTAAAACATAAGACTCGAATAAAGTACACAATGGTTCCCAGCACATACCTAATAATTATTCAATAAATTTTAGCTGATGCCATCATCATTATCACTCTCATGTCTTCTTCCCTGATCAAAACTTTCTAATGATTTCTCTGGGACAGCCGCACAAAGGTTACATAATAAACCTCTACAGAATAAAGTACAAACTCCTTAGTAAACCATTCACATCCTTTGGGCTTTAATCATCCCTTTTCAGCTCTGTTTTTCACATCTCACCAAAGCTTCCTATGGTCTAAAACCATAAAAAGCCTCCATTGGTCCCTAAACATTAGCTGTATTTTCATATCTCAGTCTCCTTTGTCTTTAACTTCTACCTCCTGAAATTTGTCATCCTTTTTTCAAAATTCAGTTTACATGGTCTCTTCCTTTCACGAAGCCTTCACTGATCTATCCCATGAAATATTAATTACTCCATTCTATGAGGTCCTAAACAATTTTGTTTATACTTTTTTTTTTAATGTGAGCCTGTTTATTAGACTTGGTTATATTATTTGGTTAACTAGGTTGCAACTTCTTGCGGGCAAAAGCCAGATTCTATTTTTCTCTATAATTCCCTGGATATCCTACTTAGCTAGTTATTTCCCTAGTTATCCTAGATAACTGTCTTTAAACATAGTAAATGCTCAATAAATGTTTGTTGAATGAATGTTTTAAAACTCTGAATCTATTTTCCACTTACTGATGTACAAACTTTTAGTAACCCAATCCAGAGGTAAAATATAAGATATTTCTACTATAATTAAATTTACTAACATGATTAAAACATTAACGCTAGCAATATAAAGAAATAACATCTAGTTGTTTCTTCCTTGATACAATAAGCAAAACATTATAAAGGAACCAAGAATCTGGTAAGGAGACAAGGGTTGCTCTGACCCAGGGGTTGGAATACATCAGGTTTTGAGGCAATGAAATCTCTTAGTGGTGTGATCTATAAATACCTGGAAGATAACCAGATTTTTCTGGTTAATAGCAGTCTTAGAGCATACTACTTAGAGCATTTTCCTTATCATCTTATTCAATATGCCTACCACTTTTGAAACACATCATTCATCTATTTGGTAAATATTTATTGAGTGTCTACTTTGCTATACGACGCTGATTGCAGTAAAAAACAAATAACATAAAAAACTTAACCAATTTGAGAAATTCAAGTTCTTCAGGTGGGCTGCACAAAACCTTAACATTTTGAATTTTCAGGTCTCTATTGACAATGAGAAATTATGAATAAGTCGAGTGTTATTCTATAGGCACCTATCTGGGCACTGTCATTGTGTTCACTGTGCTTTTGTTTTCTTATCAAACAGTCAGGAAGCTGAACCTTTGAACAGAAATATGTGGTGTTAACAAGGAGTGAATATAAGAACAGGTTTTAAATATACTGAAGAATCACTGCTATCTAATCTACATTTCCTCTATACTACAACATACCAAAGAGATAGAAAGGTAATGCAATAAAGTCTGAGTGTTTTCCTCAGAGAATTTCAATATTTGCATAGAATAATAACTCAAAAAAAGTCATTCAGAAAACCACAGCTAAAGGGTATTCAAATCTAATCTGACTCAATTATTTCTTGAATGCTTAATATGATCCCCACACCTCAATCCAAGGCAGATAAAGATCCCTCTGACACTAATCTAGATGATCAAGTCAATTCTCTGAGCTTTAGCTTTAATCTGTAAAATAGGAATAAAAATACTTACCTCTGAGATAAGCCTAGTACAGTGCCTGGCTAAATTCTAAATCCCCAAAAGACCTGATCTGGCCTTCTGGTGTTCTACCAGACCATACATGACCTAGGGTTCTGGAACTATGCGTATAGGTATCTTTTAAAATGATACTCATTTAAATTAGGCAACTGCAGTAATAACGAGAAGAAAACACTCAATAAACATTTACTTTTGAAGGCAGACCATTCTGTCCCTGGATTACTTTCATAGTGTCTTACTTAGCCTCTCTGAATTCTTTTCTACCATATGATCCACTCTCTCCCTATGGGCTTTTCACAAGTTAGATCTGATCACATTACCCCTTTGCTTAAAATCCTTCAGTGGCTTCTCATTGTTCTTAACAATAAAAGCCAAAGCCACCAAACTAGGCAGTGTGGTATAGTCTATATGTACCCCTTTTGTTCGTCTTGTTTTCTCATGCTCGCACAACGACCTTCTTTCAGCTCCTCAAATCTGCCATGCTATCCTTCTGCCACAGGTCCTTTAAACATAGTTCATACTGCCTGGCACACTCCCTCCTTTCCTTGAAACTATGCAAATTCTAGTCATTCTTTGGACTTCTTTCCCAGGGAAGACTTCTTTAGGACACCCAAATGAGGTTAGGCATCCTTATACACTCTGATAACACCAAGTACCTTTCCTCTGCAGTAATTCTCACTGTTGTAATTTTACACATATTTAGGAGAGTATGTGAGTAACGTCTTCCTCACTATAATATAAACTCTAGAAAGGTAGGGACTACATATGTTTTTGCTCACTATATACTCCCAGCATTATTATGTACTTTTTAAGTAGCTGCTTAACTAATGTATGGTGAATGAATAAACACATGATTTTTGACTTCTGGCAGTCCTCTCACTGTTAGCATTTTATGTTAGTCTTAGCCTCAAGTTTTTCTGTATTATTATGTCTAACAGTTAAGGATCTCGGGAAATCTCGAAAGAAACTGTGATACATAGAATTATTATTGTGATGCAAATAATTATCACCTAATTACTCCTTTATAAAATATGGGGATTTCCTAAGACTCTACTGAAAGAACATGGTGAGTAGAAAGAATATACCCAGGATTTGATGTTGGAGACCTGTGTTCAAATTTGTGTAGCAGCACTTTCAGCCGTGTGACTTTGGGGAATTATTTAACTTTCCTCAGCCTCAATTTCCTCATTTGAAAAATGGAATTCTATTTTTGGACTTGTGTGGATTAAATGAAATGATACGTATATGGTGCTCCAAGTATACTGACTGGTACACATTAGGCACTTAAAACCTTTTGCTTTTCCAGCTCTTCATATAAACAAATTCAATACATATAATTTATAGCTTATATAACATCTCCCATCATATCTGCCACAATTGTTTATTTTGTAACATATGAGCCACAACTGACCCAATGGTTGATTCGCCAGCTACAGTAGTGATACTGATCACCAGGAAAGTTTGGCACATAAAGACTATGGCCAAGAAGTCCTAGAACTTTGAATTTCTTTCTGTCTTTCTAAAATGAAAGAAATCAAAGAAAAAATATCATATTCAAGAGTTTTATCCATTTCTGATTTAAAACCAAGTTTTGCTCAGAACAACATTATTCTTTTATTACCAATACTTAAGAAGGTCAGAAAGGGATAGTAAAGGCAGGCAACAAAAACTCCCATACATCCCAGAAGTAAAGCCTGCCACATATAGCTTCCATCACCACTCTGCTCAAGCATATGAGTGACGGTATGTATCTCTTCTGGGGGAATGGAGTGGGGAATGAACTATTCTCAAAAGCATTACAAATTAATAGCTGATGACAGGCAGGGCTAAGATCAGCCCTTGTCATTCATCTACTGCTCAAATGCTGGTGTAAACCTGCCCCCAAAAGAATATCACTCAGTGCATCACTTCAGGAGTTCTACAAATGAAAGCCAGATGGATGACATGCGGCTAAAGGTTATGAAGCCAAACAGAGCAACACCACCACTGATCCAAAAAAGGTTTAAAAGAGAAATGCCACTGATTAAATTAATGGGTCAGTCCTAGGCTACACTGATTTTTAAAAGATAATTAAATCAACACCATAGTAATTAATAGCAAAGTTCCTTACTTGGTTGCTCTTCTTAAATATGAAATGTGACCACACAGACTGTTTTGTGTTGTTCCTGTTTTTAGCAAAAAAGAAAATAGCTGCCTTCTTTTAGATGGTAAAAGAAATGGACAATATAAGAAGGTATGAAGAAAAAAAATCACTGTGGGATTTTTCTATCATACATTACAATCTAATTTCTGGAACTCTAATTTAGTTCAGCTCTACATCAGTCGTTCTCAGTCTGGGCAATTTTGCCCCCCAAAAGGACATGCAGTAATGCCTGCGGGGCATTTCTGGTTGTCACAAATGGAGGGGGCATCCAGTGGGTAGAGGCCAAGGATGCTGCAAAAGTCTACAATACACAGGACAGTGCCCCTACAACAAAAAATTAGCTTGCTCCAAACATCAACAGTGCCAAGGTTGAGAAACCCTGATGTATATTACCATTTAATTGCATTATTCTACTCGCCTGTATGTCTCCCTAAATCTTGTCTCGTCCCTCCTTCCCAACAGCACCAGATTAATTTTTACAAAGCAGTGCTTTCATTACATAATTTTCCTGTTCAAAAACCTATAATGGCTATTTATTACCAACAAATTAAATCTAAACTCCTCAGCCTGGATGTTAAGTCCCCTCTACTGATTCTACCTGGCTGGCAAAACCTTATCTTTTCCTTCTCTCAATTCCCATTCTAGCCAAGGTTATAATTTTATTGTTTTCTTGTTCCTAAACACCATTCTCAACTTTGGGCTTTTGCTCATGCCATTCCACGCCAAGAATATTCTCTCTTTCTACAAATTCAAACCCTTTCCACCTTCTAAAGCTTTAAGTTCTACTCCTTCAAGAAACCTTTCCCATTTTTCCAGTCTACAGGGATCTCTTTCCTAAGTTTATTGCTATCTGTACAATCAAATACATACTGACTTGTAACATTATCCAGCTGTTCCTGTTAAACATACTTATCTTCCCAACAAGACCAGACCCCTCAAAAGATCAGAGGTTATAATCCACATTTCTACTGGTTGGTTTCACAAATATCTCCCAACTCAATCTGTTCACAACAGAATTCTTAATTGTCCTCCTTCAAATCTGTCTCCCCTCAAAGAATTCTCCATTTATTAAATGGTACCCCCAAAATGAAATCCAAGTAGCTGTTCCCCACAATCAATCAATTTCCACGTCTCATTGGTTCTACCTCCAAAACATCTCCTGAATTTATCTACGTCTTTCCAAATCCACTGCTACCACTTCAAGTCAGGTTACCTTCATCCTAAGACTGTTTTTCCTCTTGCCTCCTTCCTCCCTGACCTTTCACATACAGTAGCCAGAGAGATCTTAAGATCTATATCAGATCATGTCAACACTTGGCTGAAAATCCTTCAATGATTCCCCATTACACTCAGAATGAAAACTGAGCTCCTTACAATGGCCTTCCACTACTATGCAACTGCAGCCACACTGGCCCGCTTTCAGTTCTTCTAATGCCAAGTTCTGCTATGTCTTAAGGACTTTGCATATGCTGTTTTCTCTGCTCGTAATGCTCTTCAAATTACTGTTTTCTTCTCAGACTTTGAACTCCGCTTCAGTGTTATTTGCTCAAAAGGAACTTCCCTAACATCCTTTTTAAAGGTTTTAGAATGTCTTTTATCTGTGCTTGGCACATAGCAGGTGCATAACATTCTTTCCAATTTGATTTTTTCATTGAGGCTGCTTCCAAACTTTGATGGTCCAATTGCAAATCTGACTTAGGTCAGGACACTCCTATTAGATTTCTCTCCTAATACCCTATTATATCGCCCTTCTTATCACAGTTTATAATTATTAATTTGTGATGATTTGTCTCATGCTTCCTTTCTCTATAAGCACAAAGGTTATATTAGGACACTAGTCCATAAGGAATTATTACATACTTGTGATGATTTCCCCCTCTACCTCCCTACCCCAAAGCTCATTCTCTCAGTTCAGGTATTATGTAGCACTGTCTTCAAGCTACTATATTGTACCTAATCTGTTTCCCAAAGGAAAATTTCATAAACGAACATGTTTCAGCTAACTTGAATATATAAATTTTTGAATGAAGATCAGTCAAATGCCTACTGATTTATCAATTTAGTTACATACATGTATATATTTTTTAAAGATTTATTTATTTATTTATTTATGGCTACATTGGGTCTTCCTTGCTGCCCATGGGCTTTCTCTAGCTGTGGCGAGCCAGGGCTACTCTTCGTTGCAGTGTGTGGGTTTCTCATTGCAGTGGCTTCTCTTGTTGAGGAGCACGGGCTCTAGGTGCACAGGCTTCAGTAGTTGAGGTGTGTGGGCTCAGTACTTGTGGTGCATGGGCTTAGTTGCTCCGCGTCATGTGGGATCTTCTTGACCCAGGAATCGAACCCATGCCCCCTGCATTGGCAGGTGGATTCTTAACTACTGAACCACCAGGGAAGCCTTACATACATATATTTTTTAAATCACAAATATATTTAGGAATCTCATTTTTTTCTAGTCTCATTGAATAGGACTATTTTATTAAAAAGCCTTTTTTTTGGGGGGGGGGGGGAATCATCTAACACGCCTTTCCTGAATACAGCACCTTCAATTCTAAGTTATTTGAGAATGCTACCCTTTGAATCCACTTTAGATGCTGTCCCTGTATATCTTATCCCAAGCCAAAAGTATTCATTCCTTCACTATCTCATGATCTCTAAAACAATATTATATGCGTAAAGCACCCATTTACTATACTACTTATTAAGGTGATTCTATAGGGCTTTTTTACAACTTCATCCAACACTTCTAAATATGATGTCCTACCTCCAGGATTAATTGATAAATCTATACAAAATGTCTTTTAAAAAAATAAATTTCATCAGATGAATTTTTATAAACATCCAAATTAGCACTGATTCAAGTCACTTAGGCTAGTGTGTCTTCCCCAAATAGTTATTTTTAAAATAAAATATTTGACAGAATTTCTGCCTCACAATAGGGGAGATTTTTGAAAAGACTCAAAGTAACACTTTTCTGTAAGAGAAAATTTCGAGGAAGCGCGTATGTTTAGGCTTACATGGTATATCAAACTGGGTATTCCATGTTAAAACTTTAAAAAAAGAAAAAGCAAAAAACTGTTGCTCATCTTTTCTCTCAATTTTTTCCTATACCTAGTAATACCTGGAACCCTGAGGCATCCCTAGAAAGGAAATGCCTTTCCAACTTTCATTCCTCTACAAATACATGCAATCACTTACCACAGTTTTTTTAAAAAAGTATCTTATTTTGTTGTTCTATTTTTATTTTCTTCCTAACTGCTTCTTCCCAGTTTCAGCACTCTTCCTGATCAGTTTGTCTTTATCATTGCAGCCAAACCAAAGTTGCTTGTTCCTCCTACTGCTCCAGATCCCTTCTTGAATGACTTCCTATACAAAAATTACAGCCAAAATCCTCACCTAGCTATATTCTAAAACTTCTTACCACTGTCCCCAAATCTAATAAACAAAGGTAGCTGGGGGGGAGAAAAACTTGACTCTTAAGACTTAAAAATACCTAAATGCATTTACTGCTAAGAGTACTTTAAGGAAAAAGAGGAGACTTGATGGGTACTATCAAGGAACTGGCTACATATTTCTTTCCTTCTCCATGCTTTTATGCAAGTTGAAATTATTAAATAGTGGTTATAGGCTAGCAATAAAACTAGTCTATCCTTTTAGAAAACATATCTATAAGGCAAATGTATCATTAATTATTAAGACAAAATAACAAAAATATGAAACAGAAATTAAACAACTTGAGTGATCTGCTTATTAATTTAAGAAGATAGAAACAGCAACTTCTAATTTTATGTTAGGCCTGGAAAAAAAAAAAATCTCAAAACCCGACTCTTTACTAGTAAGAGAAATTTGGATGGAAAGAAATAGCTTTGAAAGCACTAGTATAATATACAAACAGGTAAACTTCCTAAGATAGAATCCCACATTACATTAATTACAAAACTAATAGCTGCTATATGTAAAGAGCTGGAGAAGAAGCCAACTAGGAGAAATTGATATTTCATCCTGTGAAGAAAAATTAAGGAAAAATGGAAGGAGTGATGTATTAAAACATTTACTATTTGATATCACAGGTCTTTAAGGGCAATATGAAGCAATTTCTAAAATCAGCTTGCTTTATAACTTCAAAATAAAGTCCATGACTCAATGACAGCAGTTGATAGAGGTCAACTCTTCGAATTAAGTCAAAGTTCATATGGTAGGGTGAAAATCTCCCAGACCTGGTCCATCACCAAGGGACAAAAGATTCAGTTTCTTCAGATGGCAGGGGGGAAATGACTTGGCACTGCATCACACACTTAAAATCCAGTAGGGTTTCTCCCATGCCAACAGAGCACTGTGCGTCAAAGCATACCCTGGTGTGGTATAAATGGAACAACCATTATCTGCCTTTCATTTCCTGAACACCTTATAAACATACACAATAAAACACTTCTGATCCCCATCGCAGGTCATGGAAAAAACCCAATTTTGCCGTTTCCACCCCCCCTCCCCTTGCAGAGGTGCTTGCCTCCCAGCACTGGGCCTTGGGGTTCTCTTCGCATATCATTGTCCAGAGGGAAATTTACTGAGCGAGAAAAGCAACGTGGGCTATAAAGTCTGTTACCAAAATAGAAATTAGTATTAAAAACACCGATCCTACCCTCCCTCCACCCTCTCACAGAAAACAAAAACAAACCCAACACTCGTCCCGCAAACTTCTCCCACCATTAGGAAGACCGTACAAGCGCCGATCAAACGTGCCTCCCAATCATCCTTAAGCAAGAGAGCACCTGGGGCGAGTCTGCAGCCCCCGCATCCCTCACCCCGGCCGGGGCCCGGCCCCTGGGCTGACAGGAGGGACTCGCGGGACGCTGGGCCGGAGGGGAAAGGAGGTATTATCGCCGACCTCGCTCACACCAGGGGAAGAAGTAATGTAGGGCCAGAGGTAACACGGCTAAGGTTGCGGGCAAGGCCTCGGAACGGACGAGAAGACAGGCAGGAGCCGGCGTGAGGGGAGGCGGGAGAAGCAGCCGGGCCTAGGCCGCACCAGGCCGCGGAGTGGCCATACGCTGCTTCCCGACCGAGGCTGCGAGCCAAGACTCAGAGAAGAGGGTTACCATTACCTGGACGGGTTCCTGCAGCACCGTCATCCTGGAGGCTCAGGCCCACTTTTTGCAGTGCCTCAGGCCCCCCCCGTAGCGGCTCCGGCCCGGCCAGCCCCGGTTCATTTAAACTCACCAGCGACCGTTACCGGGGGATGGGGGAGGCCGAGCGATCGCCGAGTACCTCCGAGCGGGACACGGAAAAACCCGAAGTGGAGAGACCCGCGCGGGAGCTAGACGGAAAGGCCCGAAGGTTGACGGAAATACCCGAGGTGAATCGGCGGAGGAGGAGCCCATTGCCGGAAGTTGTCGAGGATTACCGGAGATTACCGAGCGTGATCCGGAACGTAAATTCTCCTTCTCGGCCTCGCCTTCACTCACGCACGCCACGCCCCATCGCCCTCCCTTGGTTGGGGCACGCCCAATCGGCAACCAATAGGCTGGGCGTGGCGTGCGGGTGTCCGCCGGGAGCGTTACGTGGCTGGGCTGCGGTCTCGATTCACCGCTCAACCTTGCTGGATTAATTGGTGCGCGGTAGATTAAGCATAGGGTTAAAGTGGAGAGTTTGGGGCTGACGTTAATCAAGAAGTATCTGTTCGTTTAGGTCGCTCATCCATTTCAGAACTACTTATTCATGGCTCAAGGGGAAATAGGAACTTGGAAAGATTGCCACCCTCCAAAGATTTAGTGTGACCCCTGTCCTCAAAGAGATTAAGGTCTATTTAACGGAAAAGTAATGTAACAAAGAATGCTGCATTATGTGGTGCCCATTATAAGTGATGTAAAAATTCAGAGGAGAGGAAGAGGAAATGAATTAGCATTAAGATGAGGAAAGTTTTAGACTTAAACTGGGTTCTGAAGGGTGTGTAGAATTAGAAGAAAAGAAAGGAGAAAGCGAAAGGAAGCAGATTGAGAGCAATCTAGTAAGAGTTAAGACATTAACTGGAAATGATTATTTAGGTGGCCAGAAATTTTTATTCTTGATAGGAGAGGCGTTGTGGTGTATTGGGAAACCCGGAGGATGGATTTGAATTTCATCTCTGGCAGTAATTTAGCTTTAGGTCCTTAGGCAAGTCGCAACCTCTCTGAACTTCTAGTTCCTTAGTCTGAAAAAAGAAACACGAAGAGAACTAAATGCATTAATGTACGTGACTGTGTCTAACACACATAGGAGGCTCTCGAAGTTCCTTCCTGCTCCGTGTCCCACCAAAATGTGTGAAGAGGGAACTATTAAAATTTTGGTTTTTGGTAGATGAGAAAAACAGTTTGCAATATTTTTTTAAGTGAAGTATAGTTGATTTACAATGCTGTGTTGGTTTCAGGTGTACACAAAGTGATTCAGGTATGTATATACTTCTGATTATTTTTCCACTATAGGTTATTACAAGGTACTGAATATAGTTCTGGGTGCTATACAGTAAATCCTTGTTGTTTATTTTGTGTATAGTAGCTTGTATCTATTAATCCCATGCACCTAATTTCTCCCTCTCTCCCCCCCTTTCCCCTTTGGTAACCATAAGGTTGAAGGAAACAGTTTTTGAAGGTTGATTTCCTCATCAGGACATCTCTAGGGTAGGTGTGGGACTCAATGGTATATTCCATTTGTGTGGAAATTTCCCTTTCTGGGTCTCACATTTTACGCAGATGAAATCAGTTTAGAATGGGTCACTCCTTTCCTTTGGGTGATGTTGGGGGGAGTGTTTTGTTTTAAACACCAGTTGACAGAGCTATAACCTTTACCACCAGCCATCGCTAGTCACTACTTGTGTAATTGTAGCTCCATAAAGGGTAGGTGCTAAGGTGGTTTTATGCTGCCCCATGCCCTGTTTTGTTAGCAGGATTATGCTGGTTGAATTACAGTGAAAATTGTGTTCTACACTGTCCAGTGTGGTAGTCACTAGCCAAAGTTTAGTTGAAATCAATTGAAATAAAAAATGAAGCTCTTCAGACGCCGTAGCCACATTCCAAGGACTCAGTAGACATGTATGGCTAGCAACTCCCATACTGGATAGCGCAGATACAGAGTATTACCCTCCTTGGCTTCTTTGGGGCTGGAAGATCCAAGATGGCTTCACTCACGTGTTTGGGGCCTTGGTGCTTGACTGTTGGCTGAGCCCCTCATTTCTCCTCCACATGACCTCTCATCAGTCAGTAGTCTAACCCCAACTTCTTGACTGGGCAGCTGGCAACCAAGAAGGCAAAAACAGAAGCTGTGAGAACCCTTAAGGTATAGGTCTGTAAGTCACACCCCATCACTTTCTGTTGGTCACATTAAGAGACAGGGCCAGCCTGGATTCAACAGGAGGAGATGGGAGTGGCAAAGTAACACTGCAAAAGGCATGTGCTGTGGGAGGGATTGACCATTTTTGGAAACACTCTACAAAGTATGTTATGAGAGAATCTGGCAGTGGGAATGGAAAAACAGGGGTGGGTGAGAGAGATTACTCTTAAAATGTGATGTTTTATTTATTTTTTTTAAATAAATTTATTTATTTTTTGCTGCGTTGGGTCTTCGTTGCTGCGCATGGGCTTTCTCTAGTTGCGGTGAGCAGGGGCCACTCTTTGTTGCTGTGCGAGGGCCTCTAGGCTTCAGTAGTTGTGGCACACGGGCTTAGTAGTTGTGGTCCACAGGCTTAGCTGCTCCATGGCATGTGGGATCTTCCCAGACCAGGGCTTGAACCCATGTGCCCTGCATTGGCAAGCAGATTCCCAACCACTGCACCATCAGGGAAGTCCCAAAATGTGATGCTTTAATTGAACACAGCACTCCAGATTTATTCAAATGAATCCAGAATGCAATAAGATTATTGCTTTTATTATCTGGATGGCTTCTATTAAATTGGACTAAAGTTGTATTTGCATAACAGTCACATGACTCTGCTCATGCTAAGTATTTGGTTATTTTACACACAGCGCTTTTTCACACAATATGCTGTCAGATCTTGTACCTACGCATTTGATTCTCGTAAATTTAAATGTAGGAACTCACAACACAGGATATATAAAGATGATATTTTTGTGTGTGAAAATGTGTATCTAGACTCAGCATTTAAAGAGTCTGTGATGCTTAGCACTCTGGCTCTTAAGCTTAGAATTTGCCGAAGGTACCCCCCCAACCCTTTTTTTTCTGAAAAAAAGCATCTCTTTTCTGACCGTTGTTCACTGAGCTAACACATCTGTTGAGGTTTTGTGCTCATTCACAGCAAGACCACATTGTTTGAAGTTGTGCTTTGATGGACTCTTTTAGAGCATTTTTACTTCCTTTTCTGTTCCTGTTTGACCTACTTAAACTCACCATCCAGCAACCACTTGGGCATCCTGCCGTCACCCACTATCCACATATATTTAGCTGGCCAGTGGAGTTAGGTTACAATAAGCATTATTCAAACATGATAAATTATCCTTTTCCCTAGCCTCCCTCTTGGTCGCTTTCATATTCAATCAGATTTGGAGGCCAGGGTTTAGGGAAGTATTCAAGAAGCTAGACATGGTATCATTGGCAAGGTACAGGCCCACTGATATAGCCCAGAGTAAGCTTACTTTTCTGAATTCCTTCAGCCCTCCTATCTGCACACTTCTTTTGTCCCTGGTGTACACTGCCTCTTCTCCTCTTTATGTTACCCGACTGTGAGGCTTCCCCCTGCCCCATCTTTGCTCCTCTCTCTTCATCAAATCATCCCCTTCCTTTGGCATCTCTGATCACACAGTCTCCAGGTTTTCCTCCTACTGCTCTGCTCTTTATCGGTTTCCTTTACAGAACTTCTGATATTAGAATGCTTCAGGGGTCAATTCTAGGCCTTCTCACCCTACACATTCTTCTTAGGCAAATTCATTCATTCTCATGGCCTCAGTTTTGTATCTAAAATTGTTCCAAAATCTATATCTCCAGCCAGACTCTTCTTAGAACTCCAGACCTAAGTGCCTAGCTGTCAACTGGATGTCTCTATCTGGATGTGTCACAAAAACTTTGTTCAGAATGGAACTCCTCATTTCTCATACTTGAAATATTACCTATCCCAGTTTCTCCATTGCCCAAATCTGAAACCACCCTCTTTCTTTAACCCTAACATCCAGTCCCAAAGCCCTACTAATTTTACCTCCTAAATATACCTTCATGTCTCTTCCTGCCTCAAGTCTCACCTACCTCCCAAAACAAATCATGTCAGGACGCCCCTCCCTAAGCCTCCCCACTGTTGACCTAAAACAAATAGGCTACCAGTTATTTCTTCAGCAAAAAATGGGTTTATTTGGGATCAGCAAAGAAGTTCAATTCTGTGTCTCCAACCATGGCAAATCACATGCAAGTCCCCAGCAAAAATAGAGAAGGAGAACTCTTTTATAGAGGGGAAAAGGAAGTTGGGAGGGCTATAGTAAACAAAAAGTCCATGGCTCTTCATTGGCTGAGCTCTTGCCAGGAAAGAAGAGGAAGTCTTTCTTCTTCCTGTTGGGCTCTGCTATTTTCTGAGGGCATGAGAGCTCCCTCTTCTGGTCTCCCAACTCTATTTTTTTTTTAAGCATTTTCTAATTTTTTTTAAATTAATTACTTTATTTTTATTGGCTGCATTGGGTTCGTTGCTGTGTGTGGGCTTTCTTTAACTGCAGAGAGCTGGGGCTAGTCTTCCTTGAGGTTCACGGCCTTCTTATTGCGGTGGCTTCTCTTGTTGCGGAGCGTGGGCTCTAGGTGCGTGGGCTTCAGTAGTTGTGGCGCATGGGCTTAGTTGCTCCCCAGCATGTGGGATTTTCCCAGATCAGGGATTGAACCCGTGTCCCCTGCACTGGCAGGCGGATTCTTAACCAATGCGCCACCAGGGAAGTCTCCCAACTCTTATTTTAATTGAAGTTTCTGTTTATTAACTTTTTACATGCCCCAAATTAGGATTTCCCATTGTTATCAGGATATAGTCCAAATCCTTTAACTAGTTTTACAAGGCCATCCGTGGTCTAATCTCTGTCTCCTCAATCAGCCTTATCTCACCCATCTCCCGCTTATAGTATATATTCCAGCGAAGGGGATCAGAAAACTCCACTTTGGTATGAGGATTATTTTGAGTTGAGAGCAATTAAGGCAGCAAACATAAATCTTTTTGCCCTCCCCCATCTGCCTGAAAGTGGGACACAAATTCCCCTTTGTGAAGGTGTTTCCTCTCCCCTCTCCTGTAAAAGGAGGAGGAAAACAACCATTATCACTAGAGACAGAGACTTGGCACTGAGTTGGGTTTGCACCAAAAAACCTTACTAAAATAACCTTTATCTTCCATTACTGTCCCCATATGTTTACCTTTCCACAATTTATCACCCCTAGAAGCCCAAACCCTGTTTCTTTGTCTTGTTACTTCTCCACAAATATATTGCCCTTTGCTAAGATGATAGGTAAGCCCCAAATTCTAACCACTTCTTTGAGTTACTTATCATTGCATGCTACAACTAAGAAGTCCACATGCCACCACTAAAGATCCCACATGCCGCAACTAAGACCTGGCACAGCCAAAATTAAAATAAATTAATTAATTAAAAAAATAAAATGTATCTGGATTATAGGGTAGTTACTGTTAAGCTATTTCTGGGGAAAAAAATTCTGTTAACCTGTCTTGTGTCAGTTTATTTTGTCAGAGCACCAGACCCTGAAAATAAGAGGGTAGAGGAAAAAGGCTTTTTCCCCCCCCCTACACCAGCTACATGGAACTTCTTGACCCAGTTTCTTGCCCCAGAGGCTTTGTATATACTGCTCTCTCTGTCCAAAACACCTAATTCCACTTTTCACCTGGATATCTCTGTCCATCTTCCAAATACACTTCTTTAGTTTTTTTCTGACCTGTTGGACTACAGGGAAAGGTTGGCTATCCCTGCTGTTCTTCAAGTGCTAACATACTTGTTGTTACTCTTATCACCCTTTACAGTGATTACTTGTTTAATTGTCCACATCCTATTTCGCCTATAAGCTCCATGAGGATAGAAGCCCTGTTTGCCTGTTCCAGGATGTATTCTCCATCCTTAGTATAGTATCTGGTACAGGCATACCTTGGAGATATTGTGAGTTCTATGTTAGACCATCACAGTAAAGCAAAGATCAAAACACAGCAAGTCAGATGAATTTTTTGTCTTCCCAGTGTATATAAAAGTTATGTTTTTAGTACACTGTACTCTATTAAGTGTGCAATAGTATTATGTCTAAAAAAGTGTACCTACCTTAGTTTAAAAATACTTCAGCAAGTAATAGTGGTAGCATCGAAGATCGCTGGTCACAGGTGGCCATAATAAGTATAATAATAATTAAAAAGTTTGAAATAATTGCTAGAATTACCAAATGTGACACAGAGACACAAAATGAGCAAATGCTCTTGGAAAAATGCTGCCAGTAGATTTGCTCCATTCAGTGTTGCTGCAAACCTTCAATGTGTAGAAAACACAACATCTGTGAAGTGTAACAAAGCAAAGTGTCATAAAACGAGGCATGCATGTACATGATGGGTGTTCATTCTTATTCGTTTAGTGAATGAATAGAATAAACTCATTCTAGTCCTATTATTATTTTTTGTTTATTGATTTGATGTTATGTACTGAATGTTTGTGACCCCCTTGCCCACCTGCAGTTCATATGTTGAAGCCCTAACACCCAGTGTGGTTGTATTTGCAGATGAGGCCTCTAAGGTTAATGAGATCATAACAGTGGGGCCCTGACACAATAGGATTAGTGTCCTTATAAGAAGAGACACCAGAGAACTCACTCTCTTTCTCTATCACCCTCCCCTGTGCATGCCCATGCACCATGGCAAGGTCATGTGAGGACATAGTGAAAAGGTAGCCCTCTACAAGCTAGGAAGAGTGCTCTTACCGGAAACCAGATTTGCTAGCATCTTGATTGTGTCCTTCTAGCCTCCAGACTGTGGGAAAATGAATTTCTGTTGTTTAAAAGCACCCAGTCTGTGGTATTTTGTTATAGCACCCTGAGCAGACTAATACAATTGGTTATTCTATTTATGTCTTTTCTCCCAAAATGAAGGCCAAGTCTTATATTTCTCTATATAGTTCTTTGAAAAGCATTACATATTTAGTAGATGCTTAAAAAATATTGACTGAGTGATTAAAATGGAAGCCTTACAAATATTACTTCTTCCTAAAATACTTTTCCCTTTCTCTTTAATTAGTTACATTCTACTCATCCTTTAGGTCTCGGCCTTAATATCACTTCCTCAGAATAGTCCATGTGATTCTTAATCTAAATTATTAGCTCCGTTCAATTTTTTTCTTTTTTTAAAAATTGAAGTATAGCTGATTTACAATGTTACATTCATTTCGGGTGTACAGCAAAGTGATTCAGGGATTCCTCTGGTGGTGCAGTGGTTAAGAATTCACCTGCCAATGCAGGGGACATGGGTTTGATCCCTAGCCCAGGAAGATCCCACATGCTGAGGAGCAGCTAAGCCTGTGCACCACAACTACTGAGCCTGCACTCTAGAGCCCGTGAGCCACAACTATTGAGCCTGTGTGCCACAACTACTGAAGCCCGTGTGCCTAGAGCCTGTGCTCTGCAACAAGAGAAGCCACTGCAATGAGAAGCCCGAGCACCGCAACGAAGTGTAGCCCCTGCTTGCCACAACTAGAGAAAGCCCACGCACAGCAACAAAGACCCAACACAGCCAATAAACAATTTAATTAATTTAAAAAACAAAAAAGTGATTCAGTTATGTATATATAGATTTTTTTTCCAGATTCCTTTCCATTATAGGTTATTACAAGATATTGGAGATAGTTCCCTATGCTATATAGTAGGTCCTTGTTGTTTATCTATTTTATATATAGTAGTGTGTATCTGTTAATCACATACTCTTAATTCATCCCTCCCCTCTCCTTTTACCTTTGGTAACCATAAGTTTGTATTCTATGCCTGTGAGTCTATTTCTGTTTTGTAAATAAATTATGTGTATTATTTTTTAGATTTTGCATATAAATGATGTGATATAATAATATTTGTGTCTCTGTCTGACTTACTTCACTTAGAATAATATTCTCTAGGTCCAGTCATGTTGCTGCAAGTGGTCATATTTCATTCTTTTTTATGGCTGAGTAATATTCCATTATATATATATAAAGATATATTATATTATATATACATATATACTATTATAATAATAGTATAATATACTATCATATTACTATAATATAATAGTAATAGTATATTAATATTCCACTGTATATACATATATATTTATCCATTCATCTGTTGATGGACACTTAGGTAGCTTCCCTGTCTTGGCTATTGTAAATAGTGCTGTTATGGACTTCCTTGGTGGTCCAGTGGTTAAGAGTCTGTGCTTCCAATGCAGCAGGAGTGGGTTCAATCCCTGGTCAGGGAACTAAGATCCCATATGACATGTGGCCAAAAAAAAAAAAATTGTTCTGTGATGAACACTGGGGTGCATGTATCTTTTCAAGTTAGCTCCATCCTATTGTTTTCTCTCACAGAGTTGTCATTGTTTCCCTTCAGAGTATGTATAGTAATTTTAAATATATTTGTTTACTGTAAGTTCCATGAAGGCAGGGACTCTGGCTCCTCATGATATTTCCACGACCTAGCACAGTGCCCTGAACAAATATGAACAGATATTAAAATAGTATAAATCTATAAACATTTGGAAATATCTGATGATTGAATGATGTGACCACTTAATTTATCTCTTATTGGTCATAACTTAATGCTTTTTAAGAAAAATATATTTATTTAGGCTGTGCCAGGTCTTAGATGTAGCAGGTGGGATCTTCCTTGTAGCAGGTGGGATCTTCCTTGCGGCATGCGGGATCTTTAGTTGGGGCATGCGGACTTCTTAGTTGCAGCATGCAGACTCTTAGTTGCAGCATGCATGCAGGATCTAATTCCCCCACCAGGGATCGAACTTGAGACCCCTGCCTTAGGAGTATGCAGTCTTACCCACTGGACCGCCAGGGAAGTCCCATAGCTTGATGCTTTTTTTGACTCCCCCTCGCTGGACCCAGAGTACATGCTGGCCTTGCACACATGTCCTTGAGGGATTTAAATCAAGGCAGTGTCTGATGTGTTGAAGCTAGTCAGAGGGTTCTTATTGGTTGAGATGAACTCTGAGATGTGCTACAGGGCCTAGGGCTAGGAGGGCTATGCAGACTCAAAGGGAAAGAGAGAAATTATAAGAAAATTAGCTTATCTGGAGTGGAGGCTGCATAAGCTTGGTTGAAATGGCGGTGTTGGTGACAGTTGATAAGCATTGGGTTCCAGGCTGATGACTTTAAGCTGATAAAATAGACCAAGGGAGCTGCTGGTGGTGACTGAGCTGGGAGTGACCTCATGAGAATGGAATTTGAGAAAGATTGTGCTAACAGCTGAGGATTATGTGAATTGGAGGAGAGAGTAGGGGCCGGGAATGCAGCAAAGAGGCTGCTAGGGCGTCTAGGCAACTCTAAATTTCCATTATCATAGGATCCTAGACGGTTGAATCTGAAAAAAAAGATGGAAAATGGAAATGGTTCCGAATTACTCATTTATAGTGAGAAATATTCTTATCCAATTCCTTCTCCTTAGGGCATTAAGATTCTAACAGGAAGGCAGCTTGGTGAGTACAGACTTCACACCAAAAGAGTGAATTAAATGATCTTAGTGGTTATTATCGACTTTCCTCAGAGGGGACGTGTATGTCTGATTGCTAGACAAAGATATCTATATCATTTAGAGAGAACACCAACCAAATAATAGATTCTTTGTTTCTCCTAGGTTCTCGGGAGACTTTCATTTTTCTCTAAATAAATTGCACCGCAGTGGATTAAACACAGCCTTGACTTATTCCAGTCTTGAATATAAGCCATAGTCGTTTTAAATAGACTTTGTTATTATTGTTTGTTTGTTTTTGTGTCACAAATATATGATTTGGGAGATAGGCGATAAGCTAGGTTTAAAACATACTGATTTTGAAATGCCTCAGCTGAGAAATGTCCAAAGGTCGGGTTGAAAAGGTGAAGCTCGAACAATTTAGGAAAGAAGCTGGGACTGGAGAGAGATCTTTCAGGTAGAACTAAATGCTTTCTTTTTGGGGTTATGTTATACCTTGTAAAAGCTTCGTGAGACTATTTATCATTATATTAAAACTGTGTTTATGTACCTGCATCCTCCACACCAGACAGTGAGTTCCTTGGGGCCGGGGATGGCCCCTTACACCTGCATACTGAGGGTGCTCGTTAAGTGTTAGTTGAGTGAGTGAATGGGAGTAATCTGGATAAAGGAGATCAAGGAGAGGAGGGTCAGTGACAGAACTTTGGTGTTGCAAGTACAGCTTAGAAGGCCTAGAGATATCTAAGAGCACAGATCTAGCCACAGACCAGTCACCGATGGAGTGCTAGGGAGGAAGTAAGAATTCAAGAAGTAAAAGGAGCAGCTGGTGGAAAGGGAAACTGAGAAAAGAGAATCCTCTTTAGCGTTGAAAGCACATCCCCAAATGCTGACAAGTGCCTGCTTGGAGTCTGAATGCTTCCTCCTTTCTGAGAGCCATCCATACTGTGGGTGCCAGCCCAGCTCCTTCATTGATACCTTCTTGATTCCGTGCTCCCTTGCGGGCCAGGCCTCTTCCGGAGGGGACCCCGGTCAGCGACTCCAGCTCCCACTGTTGCCTTAGAGAGGTGACCTGGATTCTTGTCCCCGGCCTGCCGTGACTCACAGTGTGACCTTGGGCAAGTCACCCCCTTTTCTCTGGGCCTCCAAAGTCCCTTGCAGCTGTCAGGATGTCTGGGAGAATGCAGTTTGGATGACTGTGTGAGGATTCCAACTTGCTCTCTGCTGCTTTTCATTTATAAATCGCTTTGCCAAACACCAGCTGTCCTGCACTCTGCTTTTGGGCCTCAGGCGGACTCTAACCCACCTGTCGATGGGCCCCTCCCAGCGTCCTCCTCCCACAGTTCAGTTCACAAATGCGTCACCAGGCGGCCCTGCCTTGATCTCAGCACGGAAATTAGCTTCAACCACTTAGGCCGACTGTTGAATGACGAGGCCAAGCATATGTTCCACCTGAACTAAAACAGCCGAGGAAACAAAGTTTGAGGAGATGATTTAAGTGCTCTGAGAGCCGCTGCTACCATGGTCCTTGAAGTTTTGATTTTAGACACCTTTCTACTCCTTTTCTGCCTTTACCTTGGGTGCTCTGGGCCTTAATGGTCTCTGAGACTTCAGCTAACTTATTGCTTTTCCCCTCCTTCCTTGATTTATAGCCTTCTTTCATCAATGGTTCATGCAAAGCCTCTCTTTTTAAATTGTTTATTTTTTCCCTTTTATCTCATTACCCTTCCCACCTAAACTTCACTCAACATTACAGTGTTAGACAACAATCAAATATTTTTAATGTGTATTTCTTTTGTTTGTATGTGTTTTTGAATAACAGGTAATGTTTCTAGTATGCATGTATTTTAAGATTTTTAATATATTTTATTCCGCCCAGTGCACCCAAAATGTTATTTCAAGATGTAACCAATAAAAAATTACTAATGAGATATATTACATTCTTTTTTTTTTGATCCTAAGTCTTCAAAATCCAGTGTATGTTTTACTCTCAATTTGCATACTCAGCTTTCAGCAGAAATATTTGATCTGTATTTAGAGTTCATAAAATTCACAGTTGAAAAGTAGATTCATGTACACAAGTTGTTCTGAACATACTGTAAAATTTTCCAATAACTGAGTCAAATACCAAAAAAATTGTTGTGTTTTAATACTTGCATCCAAATTGACAAAATTGCTTCATTTTAGAATCGATTGGACTTTGAAGCAAAAGCATATCAGTTTCAAAGCTATGTCCAAGTTCAGTAAATTTACCAACTCCTGTGTCAATCAGTATTATTAACATGAAACTCAAAGAGATATTGCCCAAATTGAAAAGCGACCCTAAGATTTATTAACACCAACAAAACACTTAAACTTTTCTTATCGTTTTTGCAGCCAGTTTACATAGCACTGTTGATTACAATTAAAATATCCTGTGTATTCAGCTGTAAAAAGGAACAGAATTGGGACATTTGTAGAGAGATGGATGGACCTAGAGATTGTCATACAGAGTGAAGAGAGTCAGAAAGAGAAAAACAAATATCGTACATTAACGCATATATGTGGAATATAGAAAAATGTTACAAATCAGCCGGTTTGCAAGGCAGAAATGGAGATGCAGATGGAGAGAACAAACATATGGACACCAAGTGGCGAAAGGGGAGGGGGGTTTGGGGTGGGATGAATTGGGAAATTGGGATTGCCATATAAACATTAGTAATAAGAAAAAAAATATCAAATTGTACACTTTAAATATATGCAGTTTACTGTATGTCAATTGTAACTCAATGAAAGTTCTTAAAGAAAAAAAAAGAATAAATCTTTAAAAAAAGAAAAAAGAAAATAAAATATCCTGTGTATTTATGTTAGAAAAATGTGTATTGATTTGCATTATAAGTTTCAATTTTAGCATAAATTTTCATACCTGTCTAGCTAAGTCGCAAATAAGCATTTTCTTTCCTTGGAGCTTCAATTTTAGCTTGTTCACATACGATATGATATCAGTGAGATTGTATGTATGTATTTTTTAATTTATAGAAACATTATCGTGGCTTATACCTCATTCAGTTTCTTACTTATCACTGTGTTTCTTCTGTGTATGCAACTAGTCCTTTGCTTCTCACTGCTACACGCTCTTTCATGGTACGTGGTGCATCTTTTTTTTCCTTTTTAACATAAATTTATTTATTTATGTATTTATTTATTGGCTGCATTGGGCCTTTGTTGCTGTGATTGGGCTTTCTCTAGTTGTGGCGAGTGGGGGCTACTCTTGGTTGTGGTGCATGGGCTTCTCATTGTGGTGGCTTCTTTTGTTGCAGAGCACAGGCTCTAGGTGCGTGGGCTTCAGTAGTTGTGGCACAAGGGCTCAGTAGTTGTGGTTCACAGGCTCTAGAGTGCAGGCTCAGTAGTTGTGGTGTACAGGCTTAGTTGCTCTGTGGCATGTGGGATCTTCCCAGACTGGGATCGAACCTGTGTCCCCTGCATTGGCAGGCAGATTCTTAACCACTGTGCCACCAGGGAAGTCCCTGCATGGTGCATCTTACCCAGGCATTCCCAGTGATGGAGACCCAGACTGCTTCCAACTCCTGCTGCCACAAATCATGCTGTCGTGAACATCCTGTTCATGTCCCTTATGAACTCATGTGATTGTCCTTCTAAACCACAAAGCCCTACTACTTCTATCCCCCATATTTCTTAGCTTTTCCATTTCTTTGCCTTTCTTTTTTTTCTTCTGGGAGATATTCTCTCTTTTGTCTTTCAACTCCCTAATATGTTTCCCAGCTGTGCCCATTCCACTACTTTTCCAACCTATTGTGTTATTAATTTTTTATGCCTAACATATTGCTTATTTTATTCAAGTTGTTTTTCTTATTTCAACTATTATACTTTTCTATATGTGATATTTCTGTTTGCTTCTTCTTTATGTTTTCTTGTTCTGGTGTCATATTGCTAATATTTTCCTTTATCTCTTTTAGCATGTTTATCAAGCTGCTTTTAAAAGCTTGGTATATCTGTTGTCATCTTTCTTCTTCCGGCACAATCTGTAACTGGGTGGATGTATCCATCTGAGTTAGTTGTGCTCCTCACCTGTCTTGTTATTTTGCCCATGGGCACGTAGGTTGCTCTGCTCAACAATGTGTACCAGTGCCATTTAGTTCAGGGGGTGAGGGTCAGAGGTGAATGAGCCCCAAGACTGAGAACCGCAGGCACCAAAGCTCCCAAGTCACTCAGACCCAATTTCACAAAATAACTCCTCATGTCAGGGCTTCACCCTTTGCCCCCCCATCCTCCAAGGGAGAAGAAACCTTAGGGGGAAGTACTGCTTAGATTGAAGTTCACCTGCTTTGAGAGTTTAGGGGATGAGGGGAAATAGCTGTCCAAAGTTCTGTTTTTTACCAGCTCCTCACAAGCACAGTTCATCTTCAGTGCCCTGATGTTACCCTTACCAGCACCTGGATCAGTGGTTTGAGTCACGATGGTGATGGTGCATCACTATTTGTTCTAGGACACTGACGGAACAAAAGAGAGATGAGAAACCCAGAGATCCTCTTCTTTTTTAAAAAATTAATTAATTAATTAATTAATTATTTTATTTATTGGCTATGTTGTGTCTTCGTTGCTATGTGCGGGCTTTCTGTAGTTGCAGAGAGCAAGGGCTACTCCTCGTTGAGATGCTCAGGCTTCTCATTGTAGTGGCTTCTCTTGTTATGGTTCACGGGCTCTAGGCACATGGGCTTTGGTAGTTGTGGAACATGGGCTCATTAGTTGTGACTCATGGGCTGTAGAGTGCAGGCTCAGTAGTTGTGGTGCATGGGCTTAGTTGCTCCATGGCATGTGGGATCTTCCTGCACCAGGGATCGAACCCGTGTCCCCTGCATTGGCAGGTGGATTCTTAACCACTGTGCTACTAGGGAAGCCCCCTTCTTCTTTTTTTATCATTCCACAGCCTTGCCTGGCCACCTCCTGCCATAAACCAAAGCCACCCCTCTACCACACACATACCGGTTCAAAACAGGGCCCCCTTCACCCAAGGGTATCTCACAGTTTTCTTCATTTCTTGGTGTTTTCTGTTTATAATTCTTTCACAGTTGACCTTGGGAGGGGGAGTAGCAGTCACACTGGTTCAATTAAGCTTAAGGATTTTGAGAACTTGCTTTGTGTTAGACACTGCTCTAAGCGTGTCACCTTATTAACTCATTTAACCCTCACAATCACCCTGGGAGGTTATATTAGCAGTCCCATTTTAGACATGGGAAAACTGAGATATAAAGAAGTTAACTAGCTTGCCTAATGGACAAATCAATCAGGCCTCTAACCCAGGACTCTAACTCCTTAGTGAGCCCTCTTAACCTCTGCCTTGCGGCAGAGCCCGATTTACCCAGTGCCCTCTATGGGGACAGATAAATGGCCAGGGCGTTGCTCCATGATGTATAGCTTATGAGACACTGGCCAGAAGAGGGGGGTGGTGACAAGAACCAGGCATTAACAGCCAGGCGTGCTGTCAGCAGCATTTGATCCCAGGCAGGGGACTCGAATTCTCAGGGCAGGACACAGGCCCTGTGTGGTTAGAGGTGAAGGGAGGAGGACACATGAGTGTGCGTAAGCCCAGCCCAAACAAGGGCTGATGTCAGTTCTATTCTGTGCGTTTGTCCAAATTTGACATGTGGTGTAAGTTGGTTGGTGTGAAATTCTGTTCTGCGTTTTTGCATCTATTGAGTGTGAGGTCCTTCCAGTGGCAGCACTTGAGTGGCTGGAGCAGCTCTAGCTGGGGACCACTCAAAGCTTCCCCAGAGGCAGTAGTTAGGCTGCCAGTACCTGCTCCCATGCTTGCTTCCTCACACGGCTGCCTCTTCTTTCCTTTGCTCTGATTGGTCAACATGTACTGGAGGGTAACACCCTGCCCTAGGCCCTGTGAAGGGTGCTCTGGGTGGGTGAAACTGGAAGGCGAAAGTCAGTGGCTGTGAAGCAGAATGAGGACCATAAGAAAGGGAAACCTCTGACTCCGGTTCCTGGGGCATCATGGGTTTTAGTAATAACAAGGCTAGTATCAGGTATCTTGCTTCTCGACACATGGCTCTTTCTGGGAAACCACAGCTCCCCCTCTAGTCACTTCTGAAGGGTCCGCTGCTTTTTTAGCTGGGGTTGCTTAAAGAGAATCAGAAACTGATTTGAGGAGCATCTCCTCCCCGACTGAGGTTTCAGGCAGGCAGCCTCCTCGTCTGAGTGTCACTGACAGGCAGGCTGCCTGGCCCCAGGGACCTGCTACATGCTTTCTGAGCCACAAATATTTCACACTGTGGGTACCCAGCCCCCCCCCCATTCCCTTCCACCTCTTTCTCCTTCCTGAACCCACACAAACTTACAATCACATTAGCTACTGCCACCTTACTCGTCCCTCCCTCCTGTGGGCCCCTCTCCTGGCGTTCCTTGCGGGAAGCCTGAAAAACCAGAGCACACCTCTAGCTTCCTCTGCCTACAAAAACAAAGTGAAATTGACAGCTATGATTATTTCCTATGTGCCAGAGATGGTTTGTGGTGGCTAACTAACATTATTTCATACAAATCTCACAACAACTTGAGAAAGAAATGTTTTCTGTTGAGGGTCTTGAGGGTCCTGGGCCCAAGATTTAGAAATGGCAACACCAGGATTCAGACGTGGGCTTGTCTGCCTCTAAAGTCCACACTCTTTTCTGTGTTTTCAGATCCCTCAGCCCCATTCTGCATTCCCATCTTTCTAACCTCAGAGCTCTGTTCCCAAGCAGTCTGGATATCTTACTTCATCTTAGAATTAAAAAAGAAAAAAAAGAAAAAAAAAGAGAGAAAAAGAAGAAAGGAAAAAAAAAGAGAAAAAGAAGAAAGGAAAAAAAAAGTATAGAGAGAGAGATAGAGGAGAAAGGAAAAAAAGAAAGAAAAGAAAGGAAAAGACAAACTTCCAGCTTCCTGTCTTTTGGGAATCATACTTCTTCCTAGAATGATTGGAATCACTTGTTTTTCTATTCAACATCTCATTCACTGGTCATTTTTAAACTTTTAAACCATGGAGCTACTTCTTAGGAAATGTCCGTGGGACCTCCAGTGTATAAAACATACAGGAGTGGTGCTGATTGAAGTGGCAGGGGTGGGGGAGCCCCAAGATCTGGCCTGTCTGCGTCCCTGACAGCCAGAAGCAAGTTAAGGAAGTCTTAGGTGTCTGTTGAACACTTTGAAAGCTCCTGATCATCTCTCACTGTAGAGATAAGGAAGCTGAGGCCCAGAGAGGGGCAGCGGCTGGCAGTCAGGATGAGTCGTGTCCGGCTCTTGCAGTTTCTGGCCTGCAGCTTTCTACAGTGTGGGTGTCTCTGCACTTAGTCCAGGAAGGGGATGCGGGTGGGGGTAGAGAAGGAGGAGAGGCTGAGCTTCCTCTTTCCTCCTTCCTCACCACCAACAACCTGAGCTCCCAGCCCCCTTGGGGAAGGAGGAGTCAGGGAGGGACAGCCGGGGAATACTGAAGCGTGCAAGCAGAGGCACGTGGGAGCAGGTGACAAGGAGTCAGAAGGGAGAGAGAAGGCAGAAGAGGGGAAGGGGGAGGGGAGAAGAGCCAAGGAGCTGCCGTGCCAGCCCAGGACCAGGACTGGCCTAGGATTTGGGTCCCGATCTTGCTCTAGGGTCCCTTTGGGCAAGACCTGGCTCCCTTTCCTGCCTCAGTTTCTTTGAAGGCTTCTCTGCTCGCCGGCGGTGAGAGCACATATAGGGGACAGGAGGGGCAGGGTGGTGCAGGAGCAGCACACACAGGGAGCCGCGAATGTCTCACAGTAGCTCCAAGGTCTCCTGGGCCTTAGATAGCTCACCTGTCAAACCAGATGGGATGAGACAATCTCAAAGGACCCTTTTGGCCCTGAAAGATGGGGAATCTGGAGACCGTGCTTAGGGAACCCAGAGAATGGGCAGATGTGGGCTCCAGGGCACTAGGCGTTATGTGGTCTAACAATCTTGTATTATGGGACAGGAAACTGAACCTAGAAAGACAGTGACCTTTCTGCTTCTCTCAGGTATTTCTCCTCATCTTCTGAATTGTAGAGCCGTAAGATTCAGCTCAAAGCAATTCTGTGCAGTGGATAAGCTTTTTGTTGTTGTTTTTCTGAACATTTTTTTTAACTTTGAACATTTTTTTTTTTACAAAAACAGTACATGCTCGTTTGTAAAAATTTCCATGAATACAGGAAGTGAAAAAAGTAAAACACTGCAAGTTGCCGTCACCTTCTCGTCCTTACCCTCTGAGTCCCCAGGGGTGTCTCCTGTTAGCAGTTTAGCGTGTGTTCATCCTAAGCTTTCTGATGAACCTGCAAACACACACGTGCCCTCCCCCTCTTCCTCCCTGGAATTATAGTGTCAATTATTCAAGCGTAGACTTTAGAATCAGACACACCTAGGTTCTTTTTTTAAAATAAATTTATTTATTTTATTTATGCTGCGTTGGATCCCCATTGCTGTGCATGGGCTTTCTCTAGTGGTGGCGAGCGGGGGCTACTCTTTGTTGCTGTGCGCAGGCTTCTCACTGCAGTGGCTTCTCTTGTTGCAGAGCACAGGCTCTAGGCCCACAGGCTTCAGTAGTTGTGGCGCTTGGGCTTAGTTGCTCCGTGGCATGTGGGATCTTCCTGGAGCAGGGATCAAACCAGTGTCCCCTGCGTTGGCAGGTGGATTCTTAACAACTGTGCCACCAGGGAAGTCCCCACACCTGGGTTCTAATCCCAACTTATAATTAATGAGCTGAGTGGCCTTGTTACTTGACCAATTTTAGTCTCAATCTCTTCATGTGTAAAATGGGAGTAATAATATCTACCTTATAGGATTGTAGTGAAGACTTAATGAAATTTTATTTGAATGGCACTTAACTACCAGTGCCTGAAACATAGTAAGAACTACACACACACACACACACACACACACACACATACACATACACACACACACCCCTCCAGGGGGCGCAGAATGAGTTAGAGGTATAGTATATAAAAACAAGACCCAAGTTTTCTGACCTCCAGTCTCATCGACTTTGATCCAACCTCTCTGCTTCTCACCCTGGCCCCCGGGGCATGTTACATGCTCAATATTTGTTGAAAGAATGATTGAAGTTGGGGGGGTGGACCTAGGGATTTGAGATGTGTGGAGTTCCCAGGGAGCCTGCTCTGGGAGATGGAGGCTTTTACCCTGTGGATTGGGAAGGTGTGGGGACAGTGTGGGTTGGCCAGACCCGCTGTTGCTTCAGGGCTCCAGGCTGGAGAGTTGAACCTCAGGGCAGAGCTGAGGCCCCAGAGTGGCTCTCAGCTTAAAGGATCTTGGCTTCAAAGGAATGTGCAGTGGGCTGCCTCTGCTCAGGAGGGGCTAAAAAAAAGCCTCGCCCTCCCCTGGGCTTTGTGTGAGGGTTATCACTGCTCAAGTCAGCTCATCTCTCTGGCTGGACTCTGGCATTTTTGAGAGGGTCTGTTTCCCTGGCCCCTCTGGGTGTCCACTGATTGGCAGGAAGGGGTCAGCCTGTCCCAGAGGTGGAGGCCACGAGGAGTGTGAGGTGCGGGGGGAGGGGGAGGGGGCTGGTGGCCCCAAACCTGGTGACAATGCACAGTTGTCAGCTGTACCCTGCTGGTGTTTCTTCCTTTTATAGTCAGCAGCAGTTGCTCTTGTGATCACCCAGCCCCTCTGTGGGGGCTGCTGGCCAGGATAAAAGGGGCAGGAGGCAGCCCAGTCTCCTGTCTCATCTCCCGGGCGCTGTATCTCTTGACTCTTCCTCTACGGAAGAGCCCAACAGGACAACATGCCTCCCAAGAAGCCTGAGCCTAAGAAGGAAGTGGCCAAGGCAGCCCCGGCCCCGGCCCCAGCCCCTGCCCCACCTCCTGATCCCCCCAAGGAACTGGCCTTTGACCCCAAGAGTGTAAAGGTGAGTGAGCCTTAGCCCCTGGGATGGGGGTGCGGATGGCGTTCAGGATCCTCTTTGCCCTGGAGCTCAGAGATCTGCTTCATGGAGGCTGGACTCCGGTGAGGGCGGCGGCATCCACGTCCCCGACCACAGTCCCACGGGGCGTGGAGCAAGTGTTGGGGCTGGTGAAGGCTATTTTGGATGGTAGGCTTTTCCCCCAAGAACAGGTTTCTCCTCTGTCTGAGGAAGCCCTGCTCTGTCATCCCAAATTTGCCCAGCAAAGTCGAAAATGGCAGGGAGGTACAACCAACCAACTTCCAAAGTTTTTTTAAGGCACTGTAGGGACCACCAGAGTGAAGTAAAAAAGACTGTGTGACATGGAGAAAAGGCACAGAGTGATAACTTCCAGTGTCACTTAGAGTAGATGATATACATAACGCGGGAGCACGCTCTCTGGGTGCTGGAGTCTGGCAAAGGCTTCACCTGCAAAGACCCTTGCCGTGGGTGGGTGGTATGGGCAGGGAGGCCCTAGAGAAGGTGAGAAGAGCCTGCTTCCCTCTCCTCTTCCCCACCCAGGTGGGGCCCTCCTTCTGTGCCCTTAGCCTGGGGTGCTATATGGAGTGTGCAGTGGCCTGGCCCATCCCAGGCCGAGACCCTCTCTCTAAGCTGGTGTGGGAGCTGGGCCAGCCTCCCTCTGCCACCCCAGCCCTATTCCCTCTCTGCCCCACCCTGCTCCCTTCACACTGAAAGGCTCCTCTCCTTGGAGCTGGTGTAGACCCTGCCTGCTAACTCAGTCATTTCAGGCCTCCCAGCTATCTGGCCCAGCTGCTTTTAAGGAGTGGAACTGAGAGGGGAGGGGCCAAGGAGGAGGGGGTCAGAGGCCTCTGGAGACCGAAGCGGTTTTAAGCCTTGGCCCCAGAATGTAAGCGGTCAAGTGGCTACTGCTATGAAGAGCTATTAATAACAGGCTGGGAGTGGTGGGCCCTTGGGGATATCAGCCGCAGGGTAGGGCTGGGGCTGGGGAGGAATCAGATCAAAACTAGAGCTCAGGACCTGGTTCTGCGACAAAGAGGCAGGGAAACTAGCCCCCAGAGCTCTCACTGGATGGCCCTCCCCGGCCCTTTCAGGATTCTTCCTAACACCCACAGTCCTGGGAGACCCTGCCACTGTGTCCAGAGCCCTGGTGTTGATCTGTGGTAATCCCTACACGGGGTGGAAGTTAAGCAGAACTGGCTTGGCCAAGAGGTGGAGGCAGTTGCCCCATCCCTGGGCTTGGCTATGGGACACTCTGGGGAAACTGAGGCACAGGGTAAGACCTTGAAAGTACCTGAAGATTTTCTAGGTCAAACATCACTCCCTCCATGGGCAAAGCCTGGCAAGAAAAGCTGACTATCTCCCTCTTCAGGAACCTGCATTTCTGATTTGTTCCGATAACTCATTGTTCCCGTGGGACAGCCTAGTCTAGACAAGAGCTGCCTAGTGGTATCAACCGAGTGCCTTCTCTTTGGCCTATCACTTCCCTCCATCCACCCCCCTTCCCCAGTTTCTCGCCTCTGGTTGCAGTTCTCTTTTCCATGTCTGGATCTTCCACTTCTGGGAGTTGTCGAAGTTCCTTTAAAGTGGAGAAAAAAATCAGGTCTGTTTCATGAGGCCCATTTTCCCTATTATTATACTGACCCAGTTCCTTTGCTCAGAAGCTTCTTTGCTCAAAGATAGAGCAAAAGTAAACAAGCCCAGTGTGTGTAGTTATGACTATATATTCTGATGTTATGTTTTTATCCTAATTTCTCTTACACGTTTAATCTTGGGGCTTAAAGCATTGCAAAGTAAGGCAGAACTGCATCATTCCCCAGAGGGTTTATTCAAAGCATCCTTTTCCCCCTTTAGGGGGTGTCTCTCACTTTCTGACCACCCCTCCGCTACACCTTTGTTCCTGGGCACGGCTAGTTCCTTTCCCAACATGATGTAACTCCTCTCCTGCTCTCCTGGCTCATTCCAGCCACCTCTAGGGTCCTCATTGACGGGGTCAGCCTCGGATGGGCACAGAGCAGCAGAATCAGGACTAGGAATGGCGGCACACGAAGAAGATGCTCCAGGGTTGGTTACCGCCACCAGTGGAGAGGGGATGTGAGGGGCTGGTGGTGGCGGTAGATAAGGACCATGAGGTAACAGGCAAGATCCTAAATTAAAATGATGGCTCTCGCCTGTTCGTTGTCATTCATCTTCAGAGCCTTCCACCTTCTGTACTCAGGTTTGAATTTGGGGGCGGCGGAAATCCAAAATTTACCCCTTCTGTCAACAAATGCTTTTTGAGTGCCTACTCTGTGCCAGGCATTTTCTGGCAAATTCCCTGCCCTGCCGAGACCCTGGCTTCAAGGAGCCACGTAGATGTAAAGGCATGACAGGAAAACAGGTAGGAAGCATCCAGGTCCCGCCCAAACTACACTCGCTGCCCCAGGGTGCCTGAGGGGGACTGTGCCGGAGGAGTGGTTGGGATGGAAGGAGTGAGGGAAGGCTTCGTTGAAGGTCAGCATCAAGTAGAAAGGGGAGAGACCGAAGGGGTGAACGGGAGGACTATTTATAGTCACTGGGATGAAATTTACATTCGACCCAAAGCAGTCATGACAGGGAGTTGTGTGGGTTCCAGAGTTACTCAGTTTCTCTTTCTCTTTCCCTCTCGCTTGGAGCCGTCCCTTCACAAGCGGTGCTGAGAGAGCTCCGGAGGCTGGGCATTTGACAGCCTGTCACTTGCGGCCCAGTTGTCAGGAGGCCAGTGTGTGACTCTCAGCCCGTAGTCTCCGTGCCTCCTCATCAGGGCCTGCGGGAGGTGACCCGGCTGCCGCGGAAGCCGCTTCCGCTTCCCTGGGAAGCCCTGCGCAGCCCCAGCCCTCATTCCCTGTGTTCCTCTCCACAGATAGACTTCAGCGCCGACCAGATCGAAGGTGAGCAGCACCCCCCCCCTGCCCCGCCCCATCCTCGCTGCTGCGCTGCCAGGCGGAGGGCCGGCGTCGCCGTGAGAGGGATCGCCACCAGCCCGGTGGTCTCGGTCACCGTGGCCGCCGTCCCCGCCCTCGCCGCCCTCGCCGCCGCCGTCAGCAGCAGCCGCCGCGCAAACCTGTGTCTGAGTTAGGCTACGCAAAGGCGTGACTGGCAAACAGTCACGCAAAAGAGCACGTGCAGGGCGCTCTCTGGCGGCCTGGTGGTTAGGATTCCAGGCTTTCCCTGCTGTGGCCCAGGTTCAGTCTCTGCCTGGTCGGGGAACCGAGATCCCACAAGCCACCCAGGGTGATCAACCCCTCCCCCCCGCAAAACAAACAAACCAACATCAAAATAGCAAGTATAGGTTTGCCCTTTGCTGACTTATTACTTAAGCACTTTACACGGATTAACTTATTCTCACCACAACTCTGTGAGGTAGGGACTGTCACCACCCCACTTTACAGGTGATAAAACTGAGGCACGGAGAGGTTTAGTGGCTTGCACAGTCTCACCCAGGCAGTTGGTGGAGGAGCCGGGATTCCAACTCGGGCAATCTGATTCCAGACGTGAGTTCTGAACAATCTGCCAGGCTGCCCAGAGCATAATAGATGCCCGGCAAAAATGCTTTTTTTTCTCCACCTCAAAATCTCCTATCCAAGATATTTAGAAGCCCTCATTTCTGTCCCTGTTATTGGAAAGCCCTCCTTAGGTCACCAGCTCCCTCCCCCCACATCCTGAAGTCTGCCCAGACGCTTAGTCCCTAACGGCAGCGGGACCAGCGGTGACTTGGGGGTTCCCTAGTCCACCTGTAATCTCCAGCAGCCCTTCTTCATCTTTGATGAAGACAGTTGGTTTTCTCAATTTGATATAATTATTATGAAGTGTAGCTTTAAGACAGTTCTTGAGATCTCCCACCCTCCAACATGATTGTTCCCCTCAGCCCTTCTGTAGGAGTCTGGTGCTTTGAGAATGAACGATTTCATCACGTGATACCTGCTTTACAACTGGGACTTACCCTCATTGCAACTTAGCCCTTTGTTTCCCTCACCAAATGCCTCCTGGACATAAAATCATAGGAACTGGAAGCGACATTGAGCGGTCACTTGCATCCAACCCCTTGATTTTATGCACAGACCATATTTAACAAATTAAACTAATCCATGTACATGGTAAAAAAAAAAATCATATACTACTGAAAAATAAAAAATGAAAATTAAAAACATATTCCCCTGCTTTCCTCTCGTGCTGATCCCCTCTCTCCCAAAAAATCATTGTTCATTGGTCTATGTAGCCATTATATACAAAAATATATAATGTTATACCAGTATGTATGTGTAAAGTTTACACAGATTGAGTCATGTGGTAAATATGGCCCTGAATCTCTTCTTTAATATATATTTGGGTTTAACAATATACAACATAGCATATGTTATTTAACAATATATTTAGCTATCTTTTTATAGTTAACACAAACAGTTTTACCTCATCCTTTTAAATAATTGTATAAATTCTCTCACATGGAGGTACCTTTTAATCCAATCAGGCCCACATTGATAGACCTTCAGGTTGTTTCCAGTTGGCAGAAATTGTCATGCTTTCCCAGGGGACTTTCCTAGCAAGGAGTCAAAGGATATGCGCATTTTACTTTTTATTTATTTTTTTGGCTGCGTTGGGTCTTTGCTGCTGCTCTCAGGCTTTCTCTAGTTGCGGTGAGCAGGGGCTACTCTTTGTTGCGCTGCCTTGCTTCTCATTGTGGTGGCTTCTCTTGTTGCAGAGCATGGGCTCTAGGCATGCAGGCTTCAGTAGTTGTGGCTCACAGGCTCTAGAGCGCAGGCCCAGTAGTTGTGGCACACGGGCTTAGTTGCTCCACGGCATGTGGGATCTTCCCAGACCAGGGATCAAACCTGTGTCCCCTGCATTGGCAGGCGGATTCTTAGCTACTGCACCACCAGGGAAGTCCCAAGATATGTGCGTTTTAAATTGTAATAGTTATTGCCAAGTTTCCCTCCAAAAAAAGTGATGCCAGTTACCCACAAATAGGGCATGAGAGCTGGCAGATGAATTATGCATTTTGAAACTAGTGAACTGAACTTGGTTCCATTTTTGCAATACCCTGTGGATACTCACTTTCCATCAATAGTTTGGAGTGCTGTGAAATTCTTCAAATAAAATTTAATGCATTTTAGTTAAATAGATACTCAGTGTATACACAAACAGTGGTACCCACGAGGACTAGGAAATCAACCAACGATCAAAAATTTTCATTTCCCAAATGGGAATCCTGGTCAAAGCCAGCTGAGACAGCTGTCTGCCTCTCTTCTCCATGAAGATTTTCAGGGCTAAGGCCTAACTCATGTTAGCCTTTCACACCTCTGACTTTGAAGGCAATGTTCCTTGGGTTGGATTAGAATGGTTTCTGCCTTTACTTTTACCCGTATCTCTGCATTTGCTCTTTGGTGAAACTGAAGATGGTTTTCTCCTGTTTTGCTGAAAAGAACATTACTTGGAGCCAGGAGACTTTGATATTAGCCCTAAATCTGCCACTATTGGCCATGAGACTTGGGGCAAGTCACTTCTTTAAACCTGAATTTTCTTCTCTGCAAAGTGAGGGTATTTGGTTCTTTTCAATTTAGAAATTCTGTGACACTACTCAGCATCTTCTAGATACCCTCTATCTATTTGAAATAGTTATCAAATCCCTTCCTAGCTTTATGATCTCCAGGTGATATGGCCCCAATTTCTTTCTTTCTTTTCTTTTTTTTTTTTATAAATTTATTTATTTATTTATTGGCTGTGTTGGGTCTTCATTGCTGCATGTGGGCTTTCTCTAGTTGTGGAGAGCAGGGGCTACTCTGTTGTGGTGCACAGGCTCCTCATTGCCGTCGCTTCTCTTGTTGCAGAGCATGGGCTCTAGGTGCGTGGGCTTCAGTAGTTGCAGCACATGGGCTCAATAGTTGTGGCGCATGGGCTTAGTTGTTCTGCGGTGGGATCTTCCTGGAGCAGGGATCGAACCTGTGTCCCCTGCATTGTCAGGCAGATTCTCAACCACTGCGCCACCTAGGAAGCCCTGGCCCCAATTTCTTTTATGCTTTTTTTTTCCTCATAGGAACCAGTTTCTTTTCCTTTTTTTAAAAAAGTATTTATTTATTTATTAGGCTGCATTGAATTTATTGGGTCTTTGTTGCTGCACGTGGAGCTTTCTCTAATTGTGGCAAGTGGGGGCTGCTCTTCATTGCTGTGTGTGGGCTTCTCATTGTGGTGGCTTCTCTTGTTGCGGAGCACTGGCTCTAGGTACAAGAGCTTCAGTAGTTGTGGCACACAGGCTCAGCAGTTGTGGCGCAGGAGCTTATTTGCTCAGAGGCATGTGGGATCTTCCCGGAACAGGGATCGAACCCATGACTCCTGCATTGGCAGGCTGATTCTTAACCACTGAGCCACCAGGGAAATCCCCGGTGCTATTCCTTCTGACAGAGGAGGAATGCGAGGTTCAGTGAGCTTATGTGACTTGACCAAGATCACACACTTAAGTGGTAAAATTGGAATTAAACTCAGTAAGAGATTACTAACAGCATTGTTAGAGAATTTACTCTAGATGTTTTACATCCATTACTGCATTTTATTTGAATGTAATTTAAGGACCCTGTGAAGTAGGTGCCATTTACAGAAGAGAAGATGTTTATAGAGGTTAAATATATATTTATTTGCTCAAGGTCACACACCTACTAAGCGATGGAAACAGAACTTGAACTCAATTGTTTAGTAATTTGAAAGACATACGGTTTTATATCTTTGAGATTCATACAAAGCCTAATGAAGAGTTGCAGGTAAATGTCTGGGGGAACCTGCTTTGATATGTGGAATGATTTGTAAATAATCCATATGCAGCCTCTAAGGAAATTAAGTATTTCTAAAGTGCTTAGAGAGGATTAAAAGCAGATTTATTCCTAAGTAGTTCACATGTTCTTCTCAGGTTTATATTGTTAATCTGCTTAATAAACCGTTTCTTTGCAGGTAGCATAAGGTAACTTCAATGCCTACCCAGTCCAAGTTATCCCCAGTAATTAGTTGGTTGAATCCAAGTTGCTGAGGAATTAAGGTTCTTTGCAAAGGGCCCAGGAGTGCCTTCATTCAGCCTTGCCCCTTGGACACCTGCCCTGGTACCTTCTTGGAGTCTGGCTCCAGAGCTAGGAAATGTAATAATAACCACTGTCACTTGATTCCCTTAACCACGTGCCAGACACCATGCTTGGAGTGCTTTGTACTCCTCCCAGCAGCCCACACAGTGGACACTGTATCCTCACTCTGAGCTAAGAAACGGAGGGTCCACGGAAGTTAGAGTTTGTGTGAGGCCACCTGCGGGTCAGTGGTAGAGCCGGGGTGGGCTGTTTCCAGCAGGTCACCTTGTCCAGCCTGGGAGCTCCCTTTCAGCTGGAGCAGGCAGTACTGATATTCGCTGACTTTTGAACGAGTCTGATCACTTTGCTAAGTGCCTCCACACACTGCTGCCTCCTTTGACACTCACAGTCACTGGGACGGGAGGGTGGGGTGGAGCCCTATTCCCTTGTGTGCGCAAGGAAACTGAGACCCAGCTCGGCTTATTCTGCGCCGCTTGGCAGAGCCAAGAGGAGAACCCAGGAATCCTGACTCCTGAGCCAGTGCTCTTCTCACTTCCCTGCCTTTTTCAACAGTTGGGCACCTTACCTGCAGAGGGAAGTGGGTGGATGGGAGGCATGGAGGCAGGAGACTTCAAATGATGTGACAGGTCATTGATGGAAGAGATCCCAGGCCCAGCGCTGAAACAGGTCGTGGCGGCTCCAGGATGCCTCTTTAGTTGTCAGAAGATGGGGTAGAGGTGGGATCCAGGGAGGGGCTGGGATGATGGCCGGAGGGAAATATTGAAATAGTTTATCAACCACACTGACCTGCTCTTTAGCTCGGGTGGAGGCTGATCAGCCCCCAGCCCCCGCCTTCACTTGGCCTGGAGGGATGCAGCCAGCTTTTTCTCTGCAGAGTTCAAAGAGGCCTTTTCGTTATTTGACCGGACCCCGACTGGAGAGCTGAAGATCACCTACGGGCAGTGCGGGGATGTGCTGCGGGCCCTGGGCCAGAACCCCACCAACGCCGAGGTGCTGCGCGTCCTGGGCAAGCCCAAGCCAGAAGGTCAGCATGGGCCTTGCCGTGGCTCCCTGCCACCCGGAGGCTCTCTCCCTTCAAGACCAACCTGCCCTCCCCAGGATACCCTCCTCCCATTGCTAGAATTACCTGGAGGTGCCTGGCACTTAGTTGATCCTCAAACGGTGTGACTTGATCTTATTCTTGTTTTCCCCATGAGGGCGAGAGCTCCTGGGGAGCAGAAGTGACATTCTTCCACTTCAGTGTCATCCTCTGACACCCAGGGTGCCAGGGACACAGGGCAGGGAGGCTTGGAGGGAACCTGATAACTGACCCCCCCCCCCCAGCATATCATGGTCAAGGTGTCACAGCACTGAGATGTCCTGTGACCGCTGTGAGTTGTATCATGAATAATTTGTTTCTAATAATGGTTAGAGCATCGAGGATTGCAAACAATTCATTTAATATAAATTAGAGCAGACTCAAGATTAGCTCTATAATGATACTTCTTTCACTTGTTTGCATTTGATGGGTTTTGGTGAATGAGAGTTTAGAAAGTGGTGCAAATGGTCCCATTTGTGAATGTCATCTGTCACTGTGGCAGTCAAGTTAACAGCTGCCCTAACACACGTGTCCTTCTGAGAGGATGGGGCTGGGCAGACCTGGGCGGGAGCCCCCGGCCAGGGTGGGCCGTCTCTGGAGGCTTCCTGGGCCCTGTGTTGGTCCCTCCCCTCTTCCTTGGTTCTGGACCCTTCCCCTCCTGCTTTTGCTGGTAAAGACACCAATGGGGGGGGGGGGGCGGGTGAAGGATGTGGGCCAGAAAGAGCCAGAGGACCAGGAGCCTGCCTGTGTCAGTAGGGCTTCTCAGAGGTCAAAAGATACCTGGGCACTTCCACTGTGGGAGATTCCTGGGTTATAAAAGAAAGCAAGGCCAATATTTGGGGTATTTAAAAATGGTTTACCTCTACTAAATTAAAGCTTTTAACACACGACAATGTGGGAGAAGGGTGCTAGTCA
Source organism: Hippopotamus amphibius kiboko (assembly GCF_030028045.1). Taxonomy (NCBI): domain Eukaryota; kingdom Metazoa; phylum Chordata; class Mammalia; order Artiodactyla; family Hippopotamidae; genus Hippopotamus; species Hippopotamus amphibius. The sequence goes on along the minus strand of NC_080202.1, from coordinate 46,202,495 downwards.
CACATTTATAAAAATTATTGATTCTCAGTGGCTCCAGGCAGTGCGGTCTAGTGATGGGACCCAAATTTGGAGTTATGCAAAATCTTCTTTTTTGCAGTTTTGTCAGTTTACCCTTGTGGCTGTGAGTCGTCACATGTCAAGCGCCTAAGTTGTGAATGTGAGGCCTGGGCTGTGCGGCCCCTGGGGCTGCTCAGATCCTGCTGCTGCCACCTCAGCTCCCTGCCCCGCTGGCCGCTGGAGCTCAGAGGTCTGGGTGGAGCCCTGGTCCCTCTTCCCTCCTGCCCTAGTCCTTTCCCTGAGAAGAGTGCTCAGAGCCAGCTCCTGCCTGGCTCCGGGGGCTCTGTGCCCTCCAGGATCGCTGACTGGGTGCCCCACCCAGAAGCAGCGGCGGTTGAGCTCCGGGCGCTGCCAGGGACGGGCTAGCCTGGCAGAACCGGGTGAGACCCCTCCTGACCCTCTGCTCCCTTGAGCTCACGTCGAATTTCCTTTCCTTCCCTGTCCCTGCTGGAAGAGATGAATGCCAAAATGCTGGACTTCGAGACGTTCCTGCCCATCCTGCAGCACATCTCCCGCAACAAGGAGCAGGGCACCTACGAGGACTTCGTGGAGGGGCTGCGCGTGTTCGATAAGGAGAGCAATGGCACAGTCATGGGCGCGGAGCTTCGCCATGTTCTCGCCACCCTGGGTACACCAGCTGGGCAGAGGCGGAGCCCAAGGGGGAGGAACGGAGGCGTGGGAAGCGCCCAGGTGGCACATGCTGGGGAGACATGGGGGTCCCTGCGTCCTGAGGATCACACTCTGATCCAGACCCGTCTCCCTTTCCCGACTGGGTTTGCTCGGCAGGGTTGGAAGGAGAGGAGAGCAGGCTGGCAGGGCAGGGGTGAGGCCTGAGGGTCTCAGGTCTCAGGCATCCAGGTCTCCAGTCCTCGTCTTTGCCTCCGTCACTGGGGCCCGGGTCTGCTCACCCAATGATGGCTGTAGGCAGAGGGAGAGACTTCAGGGACTAGGAAGGGACTCAAGACCCTTGGCTCCACCCTCCAAAGCCTTTGGGGGAGGTTTGGTATGACCACTTCCTAGATCCAGGAAGTCTTGGGCCATCAGACTCAAGGGGGTGCTTGGGTTTGGCCTTTCCCTCCTTTGCCCATCTGTAATTAAGTGCCCACCGTCTCCCACCCCAGGAGAGAAGATGACTGAGGCTGAAGTGGAGCAGCTGTTAGCAGGGCAGGAGGATGCCAATGGCTGCATCAATTACGAAGGTATCAGCTCATGCCACACTTCCTGGGCACCCAGGGATGGGGAGGTGGGCACAGTTTGGGCTGGGCAGGGCTGCAGAGCAGAAAAGATGCAGAAGCTAGAGAACACGTGCACCCCATGGGCTTTGGTGAGCTCCCAGTGGATACTGTTCTTTTCCATCCTGGGAGTGAATATCATGGTGTAATGGAAGGGGCGTGAATTTTGGAGATAGCTCTGTGATATACCAGCTGTGTGACCTTGAGCAAGTCACTTACCTTCTCTGAGCCTTGGTTTTCTCATTCAAGCAGTGGGGTGATGTTGGCCCCTTTCCCAAAGTTGTGGGGATTGACAGAGATAATGTAGCTCATTTCATCTATGTCAAGTATCAGCACAGAGAGTGGACATAGAGCAGCGGTTACGTCTCTTCCTTTCTTCCAGTTTCTCCCCATCAACCCCAAACAGGAGAAAGAATCAAAATCTGGAGAAAGGGTAGTGGGAAGGTTTGAGGTCAGGCAATGTAGAGCAGGGAGAAGAGGTTTAAGGGGCTGAGAGGGGCCAAGTGCAGCGGCTGATTTCCATCTTCTTTCCCAGCCTTTGTCAAGCACATCATGTCTGGGTGAAGCAGACTCCTCCAGGGTGAGTGCAGCCTCGCCTGGGGCCCCATGGGGGCACTGCAGGTGGGGTGGAGAGCAGCCTGGCCCTGCCCAGCAGTCCCCTGCACTCCTAGTGCTCCTGTCACCTCCTGCCCTGCCCCCTGCCCTCCCTGGTCTTTGCACCTGATCCTGACCTTCATCAGTCACATCCTCCTGCCTCTTCTGGGGTCTCTTAAGGCAAGACCATTCCCGCAGGTGGGGCCTCCTGTACAGGCTCCTGCGGGTGAAGGGCCAGTTCCCGGTGGAAGAGAACATCCTGGGCCTGTGCTCTTGACCCTGTTCCTCTTCACTCCCTTCCCTGAGCAGCTCCCCCACCCCCACCCCCCAGCTTGATACCGTCCTGGCGGGGGTGGGGTCTGTGATCAGGGGCTGGGGTATGGAGGGTTAGGTAGAGACCATTCCATCTAGCGCTTTCTTTCAGGTGCCTGGCCCTTGGCCTCAGCCCAGGTGAGTTAACAAGAGGCCCAGGATGACTGAGCTGCAGCTGGAGTCCTGGACTTTCCAATGCACCACAGCCCCAAGGACCTCATGGGCCCACAGCCCTCCCCGTAAATAAACAGCTCCGGCAAGGCTGGGCCAGAGTTCCCTGATTCCAACCAGTCTCTGAGTTGTTTTTCAGAACGAATTAGTTAGCTGAGTTGGGTTTTTGTGAGTGCGTGTGATAATGTCACCTGGGGCCTCATGCATATTCTTCAGAGCAACAAGCAGTATCTGGGAGCTGGGGGAAAGGGCCAGAGCCCAGGGATCTAGAAACATGAGGGCCAGACCATGAGCAGAGAGCTCGGGAAGGGTCTGCAGTGTGAGGAGCTGTAATCAGGAGGAATTTCATTTCCTTCCAAGGCTCACTCTCCACCTTAGGTCCCATCCAGGTGACCAGCAGGAAGAGGGGTCCCCTGAGCTGGGCGATACCAGGGACTCCTCAAATGGTCCTTGCTTCTTCTCCTTCTTTTGTAAAGTACACATAATATAAAATTTTCCATCTTAACCATTTTGGGTCATGTGGTGTTAAGTATATTCACATTGTTGTGTAACCAACCTCCAGAACTTTTTCATCTTATGAAACTGAAACTACATCCATTAAACAATAAATCCCCATTTCCCCTTCTTCCCACTTCCTGGAAACCACCACTCTACTTGCTGTCTCTGTGCATTTGACTACTCTAGGTAGCTCATATAAGTGGAACCTTACGGTATTTGTCTTTTTGTGACTGGCTTATTCCACTTTGCATAGCGTCTTCAAGGTTCACATGTGTTGTAGCACGTGTCAGAATTCCCTTCCTTTTTAAGGAGGAATGGTATTCCACTGCATGTGTGCAGGTACCACATTTTGTTTATGGTCCTTGAATCCTTTTTTTTTTTTTTGGCTGCACCACAGGGCCTGTGGGATCCTAGTTCCCCAACCAGCGATTGAACCCATGTCCCCTGCATTGGAAGCTCGAAGTCTTAACCACTGGACCACCAGGGGAGTCCCAGTCCTTGTATTTTGATGTGGGCCCTTTCGGTGTCTCTTCCCTTGAGAACAAAGCCCCTGGTGCCTAATTCAGCCCTGCTTGTTCTGGGCATCTCACTGACTCCCTGCTGAAACCCAGGACTCCATACCCAGGACTCTGTGTCAGAGAAAGTGGCAGGGCTTCAGAGGGAGCACAGACCTCAGGCCGGGAGGGCAGGAGAGTTGAGGGAGGCAAGTGGGAAAAGGAGAGAGACAAGAAACCAGAGACTGGGAAGAAGGAGAAAGACCATGTAATGAAATTAAAGACACACACATGAGCAGAACATATATAGGAGGCCAGGGGTCCAGTCACACCTGGATGGGGTTTCTTACATCCCTGAGAACTCCCCAAGGTGGATTAGATGCTCCTTTCTGCTACCTGGTCAAGGCATCAGAACTTTGTGAAACATCTTCTATAAATCCATCCAAACCTGAGATTTCATGAGCCCAGATGGGAAGTTGTCATGGGAAGCTGAGACCCATGAACCCAAATTCAGCCTTCTCAGAATTTAAAGTCTGGCTGGGAAGATGAGACCAAGACCCATGTGTACCTTTTCTTCTTTGAGGAGGGGCCCCAGCTTTGGGAGAGAACTGTTGAATCGTAAAACCTGAGACCTTTCTGTAGTTGTCAGGGTGTGTGGCAGGGGAGTCACTGACACCAGTGGTTTTCAGACTTTGTTGTATCTCCATAGCCTTTTGCACAAACTAAATTCTGTGTAGAAGCCAATGCATGAATCTGAAGGGAGCAGAGGTTCTCTGGCTGAGGAGGTGAGGGCTGGATGCCAGGGCCTTGGAGCCTCTACCTGGGCTCCTTGGAGCACAACCAGAAGACCACTGATTGAGTCAGACCTGCTAATTGTAAAAGTAAGGGAATGGATTCTTAGAGGAAAACTGACTTACCCAAGGTCACAGTTAATGACTGATGAGCCCAGGTCCCTGGAATCCCACATTTTCCCATTTTCTGACACACACCAACCTGCCTTTGAAATTTTTTCCAAGTTAGGCTCTTGGGAGTCTTCTCTCTTGTTCGCTCCCTACCATGCTCTTAAAAACAATTTCTTTCTTTGGGCCACACCATGCCGCTTGCAGGATCTTAATTCCCTGACCAGGGATTGAACCCGGACCACAGCAGTGAAAGGCTGGGATCCTAGCCAATAGGCCAACAGGGAACTCCCCATTATTTCCCCTTTTTAAAAGTCACCCTCCCCAACTTGAAATGCCAGCATTACCCCGCAGTGTTGGGGCCTTGTTGGGTTTTTCTTCCTCCATCCCCTCCCCTCCCTCCTTCCCCTCCCTCCCTCCCTCCTCTCTCCCTCCTTCCCTTTCTTTTTCCATGAAGTACAGGGTGAGTCAAAAATTATCCGCACTCTGATTATATTAAAACTTCTGTTGGCCTTGCTGTCTTATCAGCGCTTTCCGTTCAAGGAAAGTGACTGTTTCCCCAGTCACTGCTGTGCAGGTGTGAACATCTTACACCAGTTCATTTGTAACTGTGGTGCGAGCCAAAATGGGTGCCCCACCTGTGATCTGCACAAAAGAAGAGCAGCGTGCAGTGATTCATTTTTTTTGTGGTCTGAAGGTATACGTGGTGTGGTTATTGATCGAAATCTTTGTGAGCAGTATGGAGAAAATGTCTATGAATGGATAGAGAAGTTCAAGGAAGGTCACACTAGTGTTAGCAGCCCTATGAGGACGAAGATTCACTTCTGATGAAGAAGTGAAGACAGCAGTGCATTCGTGGCTCGCAGCTCAGCCTAAAACATTTTTTAATGAAGGAATAGGAAAGCTTGTTGACAGATGGACAAAGTGTATAGAAAAGCAAGGAGATTATGCCAAAAAATGATGTATTTGTCTTTTCTAAAAGTTAATTAAAATAAATTCTACAGCCAGAGTGGGATAATTTTTGCCTCACCCCCATATTTATCACCCACTGTATACACTTAGGAGGGATTGGGATTAAGCTCCCAATGATTAAAAACTGAAAGTATTTTTCCCTGCCAGATTAGCTTACTGTCCAGTTAAGTGAAGACATAAGCAGCCAGGTACTAACTAGAGAGTGATCATCACGACAGCAGCAGGACAACTTCATCTCCGTAACACACGGTGTAAGTTCCAAGGGACCTGCAAGAAGAGGAAGCAGAAGGAAGTGAGGTATGACAGAGACAATTTTCCCTGATAGGTTTTAATGAGACCTTAAAGGCAAAGATGCCCCAAGGCTGGTGCTCAGACTCAGGAAGGCAAAGGGCACAAGCAGGGCTTACTGACTCCTTCGACAGACGCTTACTGAGTGCCTGCTGTGTGCATCACACTGACTTGGGCCTTTGAGGATACACTGACCAGATGGACATGGTCTCTGCCCTTGTGGAGCTCACAATCTAGTGGGAAGACAGACATTACATAGTCATAATCATGTGACAGGTAACAGCCAACGTTTATTGAACACAGTATCAGTTATGATTATATTTGGCTGTGGGTTATGGAGACCTAAAGACAGTGGCTTATAAGACATGAAAGTGCATTTTCCTCTCCCACCGAAGTCTGGAGGTTGGCAGTCCAGGGCTGGCATGGCAGCCTCTCTGCAGAAAGTTTTCAGGACCCAGGCTCCTTTTATCTCGTGACATTGCAGTGTGACCTCTACTCAGGGTCCATGATAGCTGCTCCGGCTCAGCCACCTCGTCTCCTGAGGGAATAGCTCTGGAAGCATTTCCTACTTTGTGAACCTCCTCAGGAACAGGCGTGGCTTACTAGGCTCCTTATGGTGTTGGGCTTATTCATTTGAAGACAGAAGAATTCCTGTCCTAGTCACCTTTTCCCTGCCCCCTCCTGCCCAGCCCATCAGTAAGTCTTAGCACCGCCCCATCTGGGAAGAGGTATGGGTAAAAGGTGAGCTATTTTCTTTGACTGGACTGACTTCCAATATTTCAAACCAGGACTCAGACCATGTCTTAGTCTGCTTGGGTTGCTTTGACAAAACACCCTAGACTGGGTGGCTTCAATAACATTTATTGCTCACAGTTCTGGAGGCTGGAAGTCTGAGATCAGGGTGCCAGCATGATTGGGTTCTGATGAGAGCTCTTTGTGGCTTCCAGATGGCTACCTTCCTGCTGTATCCTCCCAGAGAGAAAAAAGGGGAAAGAGAAAAAGACAGAGAGAGGGAGACTAATCCCATTATGAGGGCTCCACCCTCATGATTTTGCTAAAATGTAGTTACCAAAGTCTACCTCCAAGTACCATCACATTGAAGATTGGGGGCTAGGGCTTTAACATATGAATTTTGGGGGACACAATTGAGTCCCACAGCAGACAGTGTAATTTATAGGAATTGGACCATGCCCACGGTGGTCCCTCCCACCACCCTGTGGGGGGTGCTGACTGCGGACCTGAGAGGGTGGCACCTCAGGAGGTTGAATAAGGGTGAGAGGAGGAGGGGTAAGGGTGGGAGGAGGAGGGGTAAGGGTGTCCCAGCTCTTGAGTGGATTGAAGGAGGGCTCCAGCCTGGAGCTAGAAATAGCACTGTCCTGACAGGGTGATGGCAAGTGATGGGACATGGCACAGCTGCTTTTGTGGAGGGCAGGAGATAACTGAACGTGCCCATAGGCTGGGCTTCCTGCCTCCTGGAGATTGGTACAGTAAACATGGACCCTGGTGCAACTGTCTTCCCACCCTAAACCCTGCGGACAAATGTTGCGGAGAAAGTTTTCTGCTCCAGGTCAGAGAGGATGAGTAGTTTCCTTTAAAGTTCCCATTGTCAGAGGGGATGAGCTAAGACAGGAACAGGAAGCAGACTTACCCTCTCCCCACTGAGCTCCTTTCCTTTGCAGCATTTAGCAAAGTGCCATCAGGTGTTTGGCATCCTCTAAAAGCTCTTTGGTTACTAGGGCTTTTAAGGTAGAATGTGTGCTGGTGGAGACCATTGGTGGTGCAATATCTGCTTTATACCACTAGATGGCAAAATTGCAGCAGCCATGGTTCCAAAGGATGCACGGGAGTGAGAATAAGATGAAAACTGATTCCCAGCCTGGGTTGGAAGGAACCTTCAGAAGTCACTTGGTCCATCTCTATGCCTTCGGAAAAATGGAGGCTTTATTCACTTACAAAGACTCACAACTATTAGTGAGCTTACTTCAATACCCCCACAAGTGTTTTGCAGTGACGGGTCAGAGAGAGGACACTGTTCTGGACACGTAGAAACCTGGCATCTAGACCAGTTGTGCTCCTAAGTCACATACACACTCAGCTTCCGATCCAGAGGCTGCAAAATAAGGAAGTTGATTACATCATCTTTAATGTCCTTTCCAGCTCTCTGATACAGATCATTTAGAACTCAACCAACTACTTGCTATACTCAGATCTAATCTTTGTGTTTTATTTTCGCTCTGTGTATATGTGTTTAGAACCTTAAGTGGTAGAAAATATTCATTTAAAATAACTGTGGAATCAAAGACGACACAAACAGATGGAGGGACATACCATGTTCCTGGATTGGAAGAATCAACATAGTGAAAATGACTGTACTACCCAAAGCAATTTACAGATTCAATGCAATCCTGATCAAGTTACCAATGGCATTTTTCACAGAACTACAGCAAGAAATCTTACGATTTGTATGGAAACACAAAAGAATAGCCAAAGCAATAGCCAAAAGCAATCTTGAGAAGGAAAAATGGAGTTGGTGGAATCAGGCTTCCTGACTTCAAACTATACTACGAGGCCATAGTGATCAAGACAGTATGGTACTGGCACAAAAATAGAAAGGAAGATCAATGGAATAGAATAGAGAACTCAGAAGTAAGCCCAAACACATATGGGCACCTTATCTTTGACAAAGGAGGCACGAATATACAATGGAAAAAAGCCTCTTCAATAAGTGGTGCTGGGAAAATTGGATAGCTACATGTAAAAGAATAAAATTAGAACACTTCCTAACACCATACACAAAAATAAACTCAACATGGATTAAAGACCTACATGTAAGGCCAGACACTGTAAAACTCCTAGAGGAAAACATAGGCAGAACACTCTATGACATACATCAAAGCAAGATCCTTTTTGACCCACCTCCTAGAATCATGGAAATAAAATCAAGAATAAACAAATGAGACCTCATGAAACTTAGAAGCTTTTGCACAGCAAAAAAAAAAACCATAAACAAGACTAGAAGGCAACCCTCAGAATGGGAAAAAATAGTTGCTTATGAAACAACGGACAAAGGATTAACCTCCAAAATATACAAGCAGCTCATGCAGCTTAAGACCAAAACAAGCAAATAACCCAATCCACAAATGGGCGGAAGACCTAAATAGACATTTCTCCAAAGAAGACATACAGATGACCAACAGACACATGAAAAGATGCTCAACATCACTAATCATCAGAGAAATGCAAGTCAAAGTCACAATGAGGTATCACCTCACACCAATCAGAATGGCCATCATCACAAAATCTGGAAACAACAAATGTTGGAGAGGATGCAGATAAAAGGGAACTCTCCTGCACTGTTGGTGAGAATGTAAGTTGGTCCAGCCACTATGGAAAACAATTTGGAGGTTCCTTAAAAAACTACAAATAGAACTACCATATGACCCAGTAATCCCACTACTGGGCATATACCCAAAGAAAGCCATGGTCCAAAAAGAAACATGTACCATAATGTTTATTGCAGCACTATTTACAGTGGCCAGGACATGGAAGCAACCTAAATGCCCATCAACAAATGAATGGATAAAGAAGGTGTGGCATATATATACAATGGAATATTACTCAGCTATAAAAAGGAATGAGAGGGAGCTATATGTAATGAGGTGGATAGACCTAGAGTCTGTCATACAGAGTGAAGTAAGTCAGAAGAGAAAGACAAATAGTGTATGCTAACTCACATATATGGAATCTAAAAATGGTACTGATGAACTCAGTGACAAGGCAAGAACAAGGACGCAGATGCAGAGAATGGACTGGAGAACTCGAGGTTTGGGAGGAGGCAGGGGGTGAAGGGGAAGCTGAGACGAAGTGAGAGAGTAGCATAGACAAATATATACTACCAACTGTAAAATAGATAGCCAGTGGGAAGTTATTGTATAACAAAGGGAGTTCAACTCGAGGATGGATGATGACTTAGAGGACTGGGACGGGGAGGGTGGGGGTAGTCGAGGGAGGGAGGGAATACGGGGATATGTGTATAAAAACAGATGATTGAACTTGTTGTACCCGCAAACAAATAATAAATAAATAAGTAAAATGAGAAAAAAAATTAAATTAAATTAAATTAAAAAAAAAAGAAATAACTGTGGAGCGCACAATTGCAGGTGCTTTGGGAGATAAAAAGCAAAATCACTCATGGTCTTTCCACTCCATAAGTTTATACTCTACTGAAGTAAGATGACCTACAGGTGAAAAGTTAAACTATGTTATAAGACAAAATAGAAGAAAGGACACCAGGCAGCATATGTCTAAGGGTTGATGGAGATGTGTGTGTGGGATCTCAGTACTTAGATCTCAGGGAATGGTCAGGGAGGGCTTCATGGAAGAGGTGTGGCAAGCTTGGATGGGATATAAATAGACAAGAACCCAGAGGCCATGATTCCTGGCAGGAATCACAGGATGTCTTCTTCTTTGCCAACTATAGTCACAGTCCCCGCCTTTTAGGATATGCATAAAAAGAAATAAAGAGGGATAAAAGAAGAGTGAGAAAAATTACTGGAGAATGAGACAAGAGGCAAGAAGAAGGGAATAAAGACAGAGAGAGGGTGGAAGGGTGAGCAGGGATCACACTCTGGAGTGAGGGGCCACCAATTCAGCGGTAGAGAAACAAAGTTAAAAAATCTAAATGTAAGCTGGGAAAGTACTCATTCTTTTCTCCCCTAATCTTATAGAGCCACAGAATCACAGGCTTTCCGGGTTGGAAGAGACCTCTAATTCAAACCCTTCCATAAAAGCCTGGTGAAATGATTGTCCAGTGTTCACTTGAATACCTACCATGACATGAGTCTCACTACCTCACAAGATAGCCCACTTCGTTTGGAAACAACTCTCATTGATATTCTTCTTAGTAGGAATCTGACATTTTCATCCCTGAAATTTCCATCCACTGGTACCAGATTTGTGATCCAAAGTGAGCAAGGAAAGACCTAAAACCATTCCCTGTGACAGAAGTTGGCGTTTCCTCTTTTCTCAGCTCAGCACCTCCCAGCTGGTGCTTGTTCCACACTGAGATTCTTGAATGCATTTCACATGGCCAGTTGCCGTCTAACGTTCTATCTTGGGGCTCAGTTCCCTCTTAGCAGTGTAGTTTGCCACCTTAGAGTCTGGAAATAAATCTTCTTGACAGAAAAGATGGAACCGAGGTCAAATGAGGTTGGAGAATTCTGCTTATGTTACACATGTAGCACCGAGGACTGTGCCTTTCCTGTACTTCTTGCTCCCAACCTAAGTAGAGCAGATTTGTGTTAATTTTAACATTAAAAAATTTCACCTCACTTGGGACTCACACCTTCTTGGCCTTGTTCTCACATCCCCATGTTACACCTTTATGGTCATAATAAGCCCTCAGCTGCCCCTCCTTCCATTTATTCTGGATAAGAACCCTGGAGGATCCTCTTTCCTCAGCTCCACCAGCCTCTTCAGAGTCCCTTCCCCACCTGTTTCCTTACTGAGTTGTTTGCAGTTCACTTTTGAAGGCCATTCATTCATCTGGTGATAGGAACAGAGATTCTTTTTTTTTTTTAATTTGATTGTTTATTAAGTTAAAACATTATTTATACTTTTTTTCCCAAGTGAAACCTTGCGATTTTCCAGTAGTAAAATATGGACGCCTATATTACCCATATAGAGAATACTTTCTAGCAAGGTTAGGTCAAAAATTTTCTTATTGCTGTGATCAGTATTTTATGCCTCCTTCACAAAGTTCCTGGGATTATATGACTTGTACAGCGAAAGGATGGTCTCCAGAAGTACCATGCCTCAGTAAGTAAACCTCTTCAATTTTGTATGGAAGAGATTCTTTTTTCTAAAGCTGTTAATGTGATATATTTTTTCATTTTAGTGACATTTATTGTTTTCTTTCTAATTTTAAAAGCAATACGTGCTCATTGCAGACAACTAGAAATACATGAAAGCATAAAGTAAAAAATAACAGTCACCCATAATCCCCACCTGACAGAGAAACAACCATTAGCATTTCGATGCATTTCCTTCCAGTGTCTCCCTGGCTCTGGCTTTGTCTCTGTCTCTCTCTATATTTCCAGTGTCTGTCTCTCTGTCTGTGTATCTACGTATCTATCTATCATTGAAATGTAATTAATTTATAACACCAGGGTAAGGAACAGAGATTCTTAACCATAAAAGACCCTTGTGAACACATTTATGCTTTTTCCGAGAAGAGAATTTGTTCTTTTCATCATATGTTCAAAGGGGTCAGCAATCCAAAAAAGGCTAAGAACTATTTGAGAGCCTTTGTGGGATTCTGTTTATCTTTCCTCTGAATGTTCTGACATCGCATCTGCTGTGGCCAGCCTTCCTCCAGGCTACCACGAGCTCTAAAATAGCGCATCTCCCTCTCCCAGGACCCTCTTCACTTCCCCTTCTCCTCCAGCCATTCCTTGGGTCACACTTGGGTTTAGAGAGGCAGTTCCACCTTTTACTTTTACTCCCTCTGTGGCCCTGCTTTTAGCTGAATAAGTATTCCTACAACACCCCTGAGTCTTGCTCCAGACTCTGCTGAACCCACATGGGTGTACCCCCGCCCCACTGCTGGCTGGAGCCGTGGGCTCACAGACTTATCACATCCCTGTGGTCCCTTCAGCTCCTCTCTCCTTGTTCAGGCTCTGATGCCCTCTGCTGGGCATCCTCCCTCAGATGGGTGGGTTCCCTGTGGATGTGAATCTTCTTGACCATCAGCACTCACATGCCCACTCTTCTACCAGTTTTATGTTTCTTACAACAGAGTCCATTGTCGAACGGCGATGACTCCCATCTCACAGATTTTGGGTCATATCCAAGAGAGTATGTAGAGAGATTCTAAAAAGTCTTCATCATTTTGCATTTATATAAATCTCATAGGATGTTAGTTATTAGGGATCGATGTGTCATTTCATAACCAAGGGCCATGGATGGTATAAGGACAGGTTGTTGAGGGTGTCCTGAGTGTCTGTTTGTCTTTGTGGAGTGTGAGACTTTGGTCTGGGCATCTGAGGGCTTGAAACAGCACATCTGGCAGTGCTGGTCTCAGGGATTCCTTCTGCCTCCCGGCCCGAGCTTCAAAGGAAATTTAAGAAATGACTACGTTGGCCCTACCCTTTCTCCCATTCCATCCCACCCACACTTCAGCTCTCATTGCAGCCCTTCTGTGCCCTACATGTTAAGGAGAAGCCAGAGGTCAAAAATCTAGCGTTTAAAAGCTGGGTTACCAGTTGTAATGTGGAGAGAGCTCTTGTGTGCTCAGTTTCACAATCGTTTGCTTAATGCATTTTATTGCTGGTACTGCAAGTTTTTGTTTTGATTTAGAATTTAGTCTTTGTGATATTTTGCCAGTGTCTAGTTTCTTATAATGGCAGGTGGCATTTTTCCAGGACTTTGGGGTTTATAAAATTGAATAGGACCTGGTCCTTAAACACTCAGGACTGACAGGTTAAGTTAAGACATTTACTGTGTACAAATACAAAAATATCAAGTGGAAGGCAAAGCCTGTAAGATAGATACTAATAAAGAAGTGGAGGAATTTTAAAGGGAAAAGCAGGATTATTTCCAGTTAGAAGATCACAGAAGGCTCTTTGGAGGAGGAGGGCCGGGCACTGAAACTGTAGAGGATGGTGGTGATTTTGATACACGCTCATAGGAGAGAGCCGTAGTTAAGAGTGTAGTCTCAGGGTCAGCATAGGTCTACACACTTGAGCTGTGTAACCCTGGGCTAGGTTTTCAATCTCTCCAAGCCTCAATTTCCTAATCAATAAAGTGGGAATAATAGTAGTACTGATCACATTTGGTAATTACAAGAATCAAAGTAGTTAATCCATGGAAAGCACTTAAAACAGCATCTGTAACATAGTAAGGACTCAATTATTAACTCTGCAAGGGAGAAGGGTATTCTAGGCAGAGGGTACAGTTCTAGCAAAAGAAGGAAAATGAAAGAACTATTATTCTTTCAGGAAATCCCCAAATAATAGAAATACCCGGGAAACAAATGGAGAGAGAAATAAGGCTCATTATAATAGCAGCTTCCCATGCTGCAGAATTACTCTGTGCTAATGCTCTTCCAAGAGCTTTGTGTGCCAAGTCACCTTCTCTCTCTGGGCTTGGTTTCCTTTGGAAGTAAAGTAGTCAGGGATACTCTGGAAGTCCCTTTCTGCTCTAAGGAGTCTGATTTCTTTTTCTCCCCCCTCCTCAAAGCTTCTCTTTATTTGACTGTTGTGTATTATTCCAGGCACCAAATGTCCTGATGACAGGAATGCACAGGAAGTAGAAAGCCAAGAGCCCAGGTCCCTTGGCACAAACATGCTAGCAGGTTAAAAGAAAAAAAAAAAAAATCAAATCAGCATGTAACAAAATCAAGGCAGAAAAACCGAGGTGATTTGGAATAAGGAAGTGACCAAAGACAAGAGGTGAATGAGACACCCTTCCCAGGGGACAGGAGTCTAAAAACTGACATAAGAAAAAATGGGGAAGACTGCTTTGGGCTCCAGCTGGGAAGGTGGAATGAGGGGGTGTTTCCTGGTGACCCCAGCCTCTGGTCCTCTCTTTGTGGCATCTGGTGCATCTGATTGAGATGAATCTTGCGGGTTGCTGCTGGGAGAGATGGAGCAGGAAGAGCGTATTTGAGGGCAGAGAGCGGAGGCAGTGGGTCACTTGTGTGAGATGACTTGAAGTTAACGCAGACGTTACTAAATTTCTTTCTTTTGAGGAATTTGGACTGGTTAAGAGGAGTCTTGCACTATAATCATGCTTGTATTTTTTGTTTTTGTCTTCTAGCTTAATAAAAAATACGGTTGAAAAATTGCCACACAAATAGGGCAGGGACTTATGTTTTATAACCCATGTAACTAATTTCATGTACCTTTGACAACTCTACCATGTGCTTCTCCTCCATCCTCTGCAATGCTACATTTAGTTTTTGAGGAACTTTGAGAGTTCTGTCCTCCTACATCAAAGGGCCCCCATGGTCACCTGCCACAGTGTTCTAAATGTCCATGATTAATCACCAGGTTCTTGATTATTGAGGGTCTGGGCTCTGAAACCAGAATGCCAGGTTTGGAACTGAGGACTACAGTATACCAGTAAGTGAACTCGGGCGAAGGACTCTCCCTCTCAGTGTCCTCATCTGTAAAATGGGGATATAAACAACAACCATTTCATTAAGGGGTATTGTGAGGATTTTACAAGCTAATATCTATGAAGCACTTAGTACAGTGCCTGGCACATCATAAACCCTTGATAAATGTTAGCTATGAAGTTGCCACCACTCTGTCATCTTAGCTTAATGGATTTCCCAGTAGAATTCTGAGGCAGTAGGAAATAGAGGTTCATTCTGTGACCTGGACAAAGGAAAGCTCTAGAAAACAGGGCATTCATTAACTAGGATGGTCCCAGTCTGAAGGTTTTACCACATGCAAAATCCTCTGAACATTTAAAGGATGGCTCAAGTGTAGCCAGGGAAGGACCAAAACACGGGGTCAGGAAGACAAGTGAGTGGTGGCTGCAAGTAACTATTCAGGGATGGGGAACACAGCCCTCTGGGTGGTCACAGGTGACTGAGCTCCTGAGGGGAGGAGACTGGAGCCAGAGGGGAGAAGGGAAGGAGGAGGGGGAGGTGGAGAGGTCAAGATGCTCTCCTGCCAGGGGTTCTGGTTGGAGAGCACGAGGTGTGGGCGTTCCCCTTCCACTCCTTCCTTACACCTCAGGGCTTCCAAGTCTGGGCTGAGGATTGCAGGCCTCATTGGGTGGGAAGCAGCCAGGGCCTCAGGGAAGTGAGGCACGTTGCCTATCATGCTCCCAGCTCACAGTCACCCCGCTCTGTGTCATCTTTTCAGGGAAAAACTGAATCCCAGGCGCCCTCTGTTCAGCCTACACCCTGGTCTAATGCCAAGGTTTTTCCGATGTAGTTGTCATATCTCAGGAGTCAGCTGGTCATGGCTGGTAACTTCTTGTACTAGTTAAGACAGGAAGTGGTCAGGACCTGGAAATAGAGCAGCACTAGGGAGTGGGAGGGTAGGGAAAAGGCTTTTTTTGGAGAAAAAGCTCTGGGTGCCTTCTTGGGCCAGGTGGGCAGAATTCCCGGACTTGGCCTGGGCTGCAGGGACCCTAGGGAAACGTCTTTATGGAGTTCCAATTTTATCTCTTCCTTTATTCCAGTAGGAATTTCTCCCATGGACATAGCAGGGCCCATTTGAAACATCTGGAGGTGTCTGGCAACCTACATCCCCACTTACAGCAAGGGAGACCGTGGGTTGTAGAGTCAGATGGACCTATTTCTCAATCCCTGCCTTGCGACTTACTACCTGGGCACTCAAGTTAATCATTCCATTTCTCAGAGCCTCCATTTTTTCACTTCTAAAATTAGGATTCCCATGCCTACCTGGTGCTGAGTAAATAAAGTATGAAAAAATACTTAGCAGAGTATTTTGCACACAAAACATAAAATAAATGGCAGCTCATATAACAACAACAACAATAATAATAATTGTCCCTTCACCCCAACAGACCTCAGTTTCTACCTCTGTAAAATGAGTTATTATGAGGATTAAGGGAGATGATCAATATTTGTAAAGAAGGTGGTATATAAAAAGGATATTTACTTATTTATTTATTTATCAAGAGGATGCTCGTAAATTCTAGGCCTCTCCCTTGGAAGAAAATCACACTCTGGGGAAACGGACCCGGGCCAGCAGATCCTCCAACGAGGGGAAGCGGGGGTGGGGGAGGGAGGCCATCCTCCGGCTGGAGGAGGTCTGGGGAGATAACCCTCTCTGCTGGGTGGAACTAGGTTGAGGGATTGGGGAATGGATACAGGCAGGTTTGGGGGGCCCATTGACTGGGCCCTGTTTTTACAGAGAGGCTGGAGTGGTGGCAGGGGACTGTGGCTGTTGTTGACACTGGCTGCATCAGGGACCTCTCTGAGTACTTATTACATGCCGGTCGCTGTGCTAAAGGCTTACATTAATTCTTTCCATTGAATCCCGCTTTTACAGATGGGGAAACTGAGGCTTAGTGCAGTTAAGCAACATGCCCAGGGTCTTTGAGCTAATGAATAGTGGGGCTGGGATTCAAATCTTGGCCACTTTTGTGTAGGCAATCCTTACTTTACTCTGTCTCTTAGGAAGGCAAGGAGGGTCTGAGAAGTCTCAAATACATGTCTGGAGGGGGAGTTCCCTGGCAGTCCAGTGGTTAGGACTCTGTGCTTTCACTGCCACAGCTGGGGTTTAGTCCCTGGTTGGGGAATTAAAGTCCCACAAGCCATGTGGCAACTCCCCTTTCCCCTCAACCAAAAAAAAAAAAACAAAACCCAAACTAATCAACAAACAAAACATATCTGGAGCCCAGCTGCAAGCTTGGATTCACTGAAGCAGGGCCCCAAGGAGGGTGACTGGGAATTTAGAGATAGCAGTACGAGAATTTGGGACCAGAAGCCAAGCAGCAGCTCTGTCATTAGAACAAGGCATCACCCTGGCTTGGGGGTTGGATGGGGAGTATGTCTGGACTGGTCTGAGATGGGGTGTGAGCAGTCATGTCATGCTTTCTGTGGGCACAGAGCTTGAATCCAGGCTTGGCCAGGCAGTACTTTGTATGCTGAGCTGGGATGGACAGTCCGTGGGCTCTTACTTTTTCTTCTCAGCAGAGAAAGGTCTGGCTCACGTGAGGATGCACTCCCAGACAGGACTTGATTGTCTCAGCCCCAACTGGGCCCAAGCTCTAGGGGGACAGGGCCTGGTGCTCTTCACTACCGCATCCCCAGCATGTTGAGAAGCACCTGGCACACAGCAGGTGCCTAATATTTGCTTGTGAATGAATGTTAAATGCCAAGGCTGAGCTCATCCCTTCACAACCTTGATAAAAATCTAGGGGTCCTTTCTCAGACAGCTCCCAGAGCCCAGAAATTCCAAGCTATATCACTGTTAAGTCAGTGTGGACTCTGAAAAGCCCATTTCCTTTAAGCCAAAGGAACAGCTCTATGATCTCTCTCTCTCTCAATGGACAGAAGAACCTCTAACAAATGTGTAGGAGGAGAAGATTCTGAGCCAATATACTTACTCTACACTCAGTCTCCTTCACTAGAGGAATGAATTTGCATTGCTAGATTAACAATATCTCCACAAATAATAACAACAATAAGAACACATTCCTCTGTGCTGAAAAGATTCCAAAGGCTTTCACACCCCTGGTTTCTAGAACCTCATAAACGTGTGTGTGTGTGTGTGTGTGTGTGTGTTTGTGTGTGTTGGGAGCAGGTAGCGTGGATTGGGGTGAGGAAAAGCAGGAAACAGATAGTTATTTTTTACAAATAAGGAAAATGAGTATAGAGAAGATTTGGAGTTTTTTTTTTAAACAAGCTGATTTTTTTTTAACTTTTTGTTTTATATTGGAGTATAGTTGATTAACAATGTTGTGTTAGTTTCAGGTGTACAGCAAAGTGATTCAGTTATACATATACATGTATCTATTCTTTTTCAAGGAATTTTAGATAAAATATTTGAGAAACTGCTTTAGACATTGAATATAGCAAAGCAGAATTATAATCCTTGAAGGAAGGGAAGCACATGAAGTGAGCCCCACATCTGCCGAGCTTTCTTTTTTTTCTTTTGCATTTTATTTATTTATTTAAGACATTAAACTGTACATTTTATTTATTTATTTATTTTTAATTTTTTGGCCACTCTGGGTCTTCGTTGCTGCACACGAGCTTTCTCTAGTTGTAGCCAGTGGGGGCTACTCTTCATTGCAGTGCACAGGCTTCTCATTGCAGTGGCCTCTCTCATTGTGGAGCATGGGCTCCAGGCACAGGGGCTTCAGTAGTTGCAACATGTGGGCTCAGTAATTGCAGCACCCAGGCTCTAGGGCTCATAGGCTTCAGTAGTTGTGGCTGACAGGCTCCAGAGTGCAGTGCGCTCAGTAGCTGTGGTGCATGGGCTTAGTTGCTCCATGGCATGTGGGATCTTCCCGGACCACGGACCGCACTCGTGTCCCCTGCATTGGCAGGCCGATTCTTAACCACTGTGCCACCACGGAAGTCCCTGCCGAGCTTTCTGCCTAGGGGAACTTTCTGGATTGCAGTGCGAGAAGGTGGAGCCTAACAAGTGCATGATGGTCTCACTAAGGTGAAGAGCATAGATTAGAGTTCAGGGCTGCTGAGGAAGCTGTAATTCATGGGCAAGGCTTTTAGAGAGGAAGGAGCTGAAGACAGGTGCCCCCAGAAGTCTGCATGGGTAATCTCCATGGTCTTTGGATAAGGGATGAGCTGCACATGCACACGATGAGACTCTATAAGGCTTAGCAGAGAACAGCTGAGAGCTGACGAGAATACTAGAGGTTGCACATGGCTTAGAGATGTTGGAGTTTTAGCTCAGTCAGAATGAAAAGATCTCACTAGGGCTTCCTAGGTGGCACAGTGGTTAAGAATCTGCCTGCCAATGCAGGGGACATAGGTTCGATCCCTGCTCCAGGCAGATCCCACATGCCATGGAGCAACTAAGCCGGTGCACCACACACACACACACACACACACACACACACACACACACACACACACAAGATCTCACTACTTGGGTACTTAGAGGATACATAAAGTTCACAGCTTAGGAGTAAGGACAATGTTCTACAGTAAAACAAAAACAAAAACAAAACACCCTAAGACTAAGGATAGAATTTAAAACAACTAGCCCTGAGAAAGAATAAAACCAACTTGTCAAGGTAAGCTGCCAGTAACTTAATTGCCTAATAGAACAAAACTCAATACGCTTCAAGGCAAGACAACATAAACTCTGAAATGAATATTTTACAATGTTTACTATGTAATCTAATATTACTATACATATGAAGAAGCAGGAAATCAGGACTCACCATTAAAAAAAAAAGCAATAAAGAGATGTAGTTCCTGAGATGTGTCAGAATTAGCAGACTGAAATCTTAGGATAGTAGTTGTAAACATGTTTAAGGACTTAAAGGAAAATATAGACATAATTACAGTAGATATGGGAAACCTCTGCAGAGAAATTGAACCTATGAAAAAGAAGCAAAGGGAAATTCTAGAATGTAAAACACAATGTCTGAAAAATTTCCTGGCTAGACATAACAGCATATTAGAGACTGCAAAAGAAAGGGCTGGGAAACTTAAAGAGAGATTACTGTCTAACTGGAAAACAAACAAACAAACAAAAAAAGATTTTAAAAAACCTGGAGCCTCACTGGCCTGTGGGATAATTTATTTTAGATAATATCTAAAATATGTGCAATTGGAGTTTCAGTAGGGAGAGAGAGAATGGGCAGAAAAAATATTGGAAGAAATAATGGCTAAGGAGTTCCTATATTTGGTGAAAAATAAGCCACTTATATATTCAAGAGTCTCACCAACCTCAAGGAGGATAAATACGAAGAAAAGCATCTATTCATCTTACAGTCAATCTGCTAAAAAACCAACGATAAAGAGTAAGTTAGATTGGAAAAAGGTGGCGGAGGAGTAGGACATGGTGATCACCTTCCTCCACACAAATACATCAAAAACACATATACTTGGGGAGTGGCTCCTGGAGAACACCTCCCGAATGCCAGCAGGAGACCTCAGACCACCAAAAAGGCAAGAGAGTTTCAACAGAATCGGGTAGTGCAAAGGAAAGAAGGGAAAAAGAGAGACAAAGAATTCTGAGGAGACTGGCCCCTCTGGGAGGGAGCTGTGAGGGGGAAGGCTCCTACACACAGGGGAGCCCCCTCAGTGGCAGGGAAGGACAGGGGGAGCCTCGGAGCCCCCAGAAGAGAGAGCAACGGTGGGTCTGCTGAGGGCAGAGCGGAGAGATCCCTGCATGGAGTCAGGCAGCACTCCCCAGCCAGAGAAGCTAATCTGCTCCCCTGTGGTGGCGGTGGGGGCTGGGCGCTGAGGCTTGAGCTTCAGAGAACAGACCCCAGGGAGAGAGTGCGAGCTGGCTGCACGAGGAAAGCCAGGGGTGGGGGTGGGGGCAGGTGCGCCAGCAAGACAGGGAGTTTGGGGAAAATCCTAGGCCAGACAGAGAGGTAGGGGACTTTTGTTTCAGGGTGCTTGGGAGGAAATTCCCTCTCCCCAAACTCACAGGCTGTGAAGCGGCGTGACTCGCGGCTGCTGGATTGAAAAGCCTGTTGTCCCGCACCCCTGCCCAACCTGCATGCTGCTGGGTCCCAATCAATGCCTGCCCACCTGCCCGCCTGCCCCCCCTCCCCCACCCCTGCTGCGGCACCACCAGACCAGGGGCTGCTGTATTGAAAAGCCAGCTGCCCCACATCCCTGCCTGCCCCGTGTGCCACTGGGTCCCACCGAATGCCTGCTCACCTGCCTGTCACCCTGCTCCCCTGCCCCCACCACTGTGCCGCTGGCCTGCAGCCTGCCCACCCATGGCCACCAAGTGTCCTGTGTGTAAGGCAAGTTATTGGCCACACCCTCCTGGCAGCAGGGGAAGCCCACCAACACCAAGGGTCCCGCACTCAGGACCAGCTTTCCTGGGAGAACACACAGCACACCTCAGGCTCACACTGACCTCTGCTGCTGCAAGCAATCCCACAGATTTCAGTTAGACTGCCATATCACTCCCTACCCCTGACCTGAAGTTGCAAGTGAGCTCCAATCACCCTCTTTCACCCCTTCTTGCCTGGGTGGGGAACCAACTCCTGAGAGCAACCCACACCCAAAGTAGGGACCAAAACCAAAACTAATCCCCAAGGACTGCAGGACCAAAGAAGAGAAAGAAAAACAGCTGCAGGAGGAGCAGATTTAATGCCCACAATAGGCTTGAAAGAACCTGTGTCTATGGATCACCTGAACAGATGAGTGTTTCTACAATAGAGACTGTAGACATAGGGGACAACTGGGGACTGTGGGGACAAGTACACACAGGACTAATACCAGATCACAGTCTGAGCTCTCCACAGTCCTCTCCATAGCAGGGGCAGAGCCATACCTAGAAGTATTGGAGGACTTTTTGGTATGCTTATCTTGTTTCTGGTTTTAGGTATTTGTTACTTAAATTTTTACTGTATATATGTGTATGTGGATTTGCTTGTAATTGGTATGAGTACTCCTTTCTTTTCTTTGTTCTCTCATTTTCTCTTCTCATCAGTTTCTTTTTCTATTCTCTTTCTGCAAGTGCAAGTGTGCACATCTCCTTGTGTGATTCTGACTGATTAGAGTTGCTCTTACCACCGGTCTTGGGGATCTGTCTGTCCTTTCCTTTTATTCCCCTTTTTCATCCTTTTTTCCTTTGCTCTCCTTCTACCTCCTTTTCCTCCGTGCCATGCAGCTTCCAGGGTCTTGGTGCCCCAGCAGGGGGTCAAACCTGGACCTCTGAGACAGCAGAGCAGAGTCCGGGACATTGGACTACCAGAGAACTCCTGACCCCATGTTTATTAATTAGCAAGTGCTCCCCCAGAGTTCTCATTCTCAACACCAAGCTCCAAATCCAAAGGCCAGCAAGCTCCAGTGCTTGACACTTTAAGCCAAACAGAACAGAGATAAGAGGAATTTCTACTAGGCAGCATAGGGAAAGGAGACAGCAAATACAATAAATTAGTCAAAATGAGAAAACAAAGAAACACCTTGCAGGCAAAGGAGCAAAATAAGAATCCAAGAAAAAATAAATGAAGAAAAAATTGGAAAACTGCCTGAAAAAGAATTCAGAGTAATGATAGTAAAGATGATCCAAAATCTTGAAAACAAAATAGAGAAAATACAAGAAACATTTAATAAGGACCTAGAAGAACTAAAGAGAAAATAAACAGTAATGAACAACACAATAACTGAAATTAAAAATCCTCTAGATGGTATAAACAGCAGAATAACTGAGGCAGAAAAACGAGTAAGTGAGTTGGAAGATAGAAGGGGGGAAATAACTGCCAAAGAGCAGGAAAAAGAAAAAAGAATAAAAAGAATGGAAGACAGTCTCAGAGACCTCAGGGATAATACTAAGTGTACCAACATTCAAATCATAGGTGTCCCAGAAGAAGAAGAAAAAAAGAAAGGGTCTGAGAAAATATTTGAGGAGATTATGGTGGAAAACTTCCCCCACATGGGAAAGGAAATAGTAAACCAAGTCCAAGAAGTGCAGAGAGTCCCATACAGAATAAACCCAAGGAGAAACACACCGAGGCACATATTAATCAAACTAACGAAAATTAAACACAAAGAAAAAATATTAAAAGCAGCAAGAGAAAAGCAACAAATAACATATAAGGGAAAACCCATAAGGATAACAGCTGATCTCTCTGCAGAAACTCTGCAGGTCAGAAGGGAGTGGCAGGAGATAAAGTCTTGAAAGAGAAAAACCTACAGCCAAGAATACTCTACCCAGAAAGAATCTCATTCAGATTCGACGGAGAAATCAAAAGCTTTCCAGACAAGCAAAAGTTAAGAGAATTCAGCACCACCAAACCAGCCTTACAACAACTGCTAAAGGAACTCCTTTAGGCAGGAAACACAAGAGAAGGAAAAGACCTACAAAAACACAGCCAAAACAATTAAGAAAATGGTAATAGGAAGATACATGTCTATAATCACCTTAAATGTAAATGGATTAAATGCTCCAACCACAAGACACAGACTGGCTGAATGGATACAAAAACAAGACCCTAACACATGCTGTCTACAAGAAACCCACTTCAGACCTAGGGACGTATACAGACTGAAAGTAAGGGGATGGAAAAAGATTTTCCATGCAAATGGAAGTCAAAAGAAAGCTGGAGCAGCAATACTCATATCAGACAAAATAGACCTTAAAGTAAAAACTATTACAAGAGACAAGGAAGAACACTACATAATGATCAAGGGATTGATCCAAGAAGAACATATAACAATTGCAAATATCTATGCACCCAACATAGGAGCACCTCAATACATAAGGCAAATGCTAACAGCCATAAAAGGGGAAATCAATAGTAACACAATAATAGTAGGAGACTTTAACATCCCACTTTCACCAAAGGACAGATCATCCAAACAGAAAATAAATAAGGACACACAAGCTCTAAATGAGACATTAGACCATCTTGACTTAATTGATATTTATAGGACATTTCATCCAAAAACTACAGAATACACTTTCTTCTCAAGTGCAGAAGGAACATTCTCCAGGATTGATCACATCTTGGGGCATAAATCAAGCCTCAGGAAATTCAAGAAAATTGAAATTGTATCAAGCATCTTCTCTGACCACAACCCCATGAGACTAGATATCAATTACAGGAAAAAAACTGCAAAAAATACAAACACGTGGAAGCTAAACAATACCCTATTAAACAACCAAGAAGTTACTGCAGAAATCAAAGAGGAAATCTAAAAATACCTAGAAACAAATGACAAAACACAATGACCCAAAACCTATGGGACGCAGCAAAAGCAGTTTTAAGAGGGAAATTTATAGCGATACAATCCTACCTTAAGAAACAAGAAAAATATCGAACAAACAGCCTAACCTTACACCAAAAACAATTAGAGAAAGAAGAACAAAAAAAACCCAAAGTGAGAAGGAAAGAAATCATAAAGATCAGAGTAGAAATAAATGAAAAAGAAATGAAAGAAACAATAGCAAAGATAAATAAAACTAAAAGCTGGTTCTTTGAGAAAATAAATAAAATTGATAAACCATTAGCCAGACGCATCAGGAAAAAAGGGGAGAAGACGAAAACAACAGAATTAAAAATGCAAAAGGAGAAGTAACAACTGACACTGCAGAAATACAAAAGATGGTGAGAGACTACTACAAGCAACTATATGCCAATAAATTGGATAACCTGGAAGAAATGGATAAATTCTCAGAAAAGTACAATCTTCCAAGACTGAACCAGGAAGAAACAGAAAATATGAACAGACCAACCACAAGCACTGAAATTGAGAATGCAATTAAAAATCTCCCAACAAACAAAATCCCAGGGCCAGATGGCTTCACAGGAGAATTCTATCAAACATTTAGAGAAGAGCTAAGACCTATCCTTCTCAAACTTTTCCAAAATATAGCAGAAGGAGGAACACTCCCAAACTCATTCTACAAGGCCACCATCACCTTGATACCAAAACCAGGCAAAGATGTCATAAAAAAAGAAAATTACAGGCCAATATCGCTGATGAATATAGACACAAAAATCCTCAACAAAATACTAGCTAACAGAATCCACCAGCACATTCAAAAGATCATACACCATGATCAAGTGGGGTTTATCCCTGGAATGTAAGGATTCTTCAATATATGGAAGTCAATCAATGTGATACATCATATTAACAAATTTTAGGATAAAAACCATATGATCATCTCAATAGATGTAGAAAAAGCTCTTGACAAAGTTAAACATCCATTTACGATAAAGACTCTCCAGAAAGTGGGCATAGAAGGAAGTTACCTCAACATGATAAAAGCCATATTTGACAAACCAACAGCTAACATCGTTCTAAATGTTGAAAAACTGAAAGCATTCTCTCTAAGAACAGGAACAAGACAAGGGTGCCCACTCTCACCATTATTATTCAACATAGTTTTGGAAGTTTTAGCCACAGCAATCAGAGAGGAAAATGAAATAAAAGGAATCCAAATTGGAAAAGAAGTAAAATTGTCACTCTTTGCAGATGACATGATATTATTCATAGAAAACCCTAAAGATTCTACCAGAAAACTGTTAGCACTAATCAATGAATTTAGTAAAGTAGCAGGATACAAAATTAATGCACAGAAATCTCCTGCATTCCTATACACTAACAATGAAAGATCAGAAAGAGAAATTAAGGAAACAATCCCATTCACCATTGCAACAAAAAGAATAAAATACCTAGGAATAAACCAGCCTAAGGAGGCAAAACACCTGTATGCAGAAAACTATAAGACACTGATGAAAGAGATCAAAGATGATACAAACAGATGGAGGGACATACCATGTTCTTGGATTGGAAGAATCAACATTGTGAAAACGACTATCCTACCCAAAGCAATTTACAGATTCAATGCAATCCTGATCAAATTACCAATGGCAGTTTTCATAGAGCTAGTACAAGAAATTTTATGATTTGTATGGAAACGCAAAAGACCCCGAATAGCCAAAGCAATCTTGAGAAGGAAAGATGGGGTTCGTGGAACTAGGCTCCCTGACTTCAAACTATCCTACAAGTCTACAGTGATCAAGACAATATGGTACTGGCACAAAAACAGAAATATAGATCAATGGAACACAATAGAGAGCCCACAGATAAATCTACACACATATGGGCACCTTATCTTTGACAAAGGAGGCACGAATATACAATGGAAAAAAGACAGCCTCTTCAATAAGTGGTGCTGGGAAAATTGGACAGCAACATGTAAAAGAATGAAATTAGAACACTTCCTAACACCATACACAAAAACAAACTCAACATGGATTAAAGACCTAAATGTAAGGCCAGACACTATAAAACTCCTAGAGGAAAACATAGGCAGAACACTCTATGACATACATCAAAGCAAGATCCTTTTTGACCCACCTCCTAGAATCATGGAAATAAAATCAAGAATAAACAAATGGGACCTAATGAAACTTAAAAGCTTTTGCACAGCAAAAAAAAAACCATAAACAAGATATGAAGACAACTCTCAGAATGGGAGAAAATACTTGCCAAAGAAGCAACAGACAAAGGATTAATCTCCAAAATATATAAGCAGCTCATGCAGCTTAAAACCAAAAAAGCAAATAACCCAATCCACAAATGGGCGGAAGACCTAAATAGACATTTCTCCAAAGAAGATATGCAGATGGCCAACAGACACATGAAAAGGTGCTCATCATCACTAATCATCAGAGAAATGCAAGTCAAAGCCACAATGAGGTATCACCTCACACCGGGCAGAATGGCCATCATCAAAAAGTCTAGAAACAATAAATGCTGGAGAGGGTGCAGATAAAAGGGAACTCTCCTGCACTGTTGGTGGGAATGTAAGTTGGTATAGCCACTATGGAAAACAGTATGGAGATTCCTTAAAAAAAAACTAAAAATGGAACTACCATATGACCCAGCAATCCCACTCCTGAGCATATACCCTGAGAAAACCATAATCCAAAAAGAAACATGTACCATAATGTTCATTGCAGCACTATTTACAATAGCCAGGAAGTGGAAGCAACCTAAATGCCCATCAACAGATGAATGGATAAAGAAGATGTGGCACATATATACAATGGAATATTTCTCAGCCATAAAAAAGAAAGAAATTGAGTTATTTGTAATAAAGTAGATAGACCTAGAGTCTGTCATACAGAGGGAAGTAAGCCAGAAAGAG
This sequence comes from Hippopotamus amphibius kiboko, assembly GCF_030028045.1. Taxonomy (NCBI): domain Eukaryota; kingdom Metazoa; phylum Chordata; class Mammalia; order Artiodactyla; family Hippopotamidae; genus Hippopotamus; species Hippopotamus amphibius. The sequence goes on along the minus strand of NC_080202.1, from coordinate 46,175,667 downwards.
AAAAACAAATACCATATGCTGACTCATATATATGGAATCTAAAAAAAAATGGTACTGATGAACCCAGTGACAGGGCAAGAATAAAGATGCACATGTAGAGAACGGACTTGAGGACACAGGGTGGCGGGGGTGGGGGTGGGGCAAAGGGGAAGCTGGGACGAAGTGAGAGAGTAGCATTGACATATATACACTACTAAGTGTAAAACAGATAGCTCGTGGGAAGTTCCTGCATAACATAGGGAGATCAACTCCATGATGGTAATGCCTTAGAGGGCCAGGATAGGAAGGGTGGGAGGGAGTCGCAGGAGGGAGGGGATATGGGGATATATGTATAAATACAGCTGATTCACTTTGGTGTACCTCAAAAATTGGCACAACAGTGTAAAGCTATTATATTCCAATAAAGAGCTTTAAAAAAAAAAGAATAGGGAAGTGGGGAGGGTGGGACTTCATGAAGTACTGGATTCAATGATTATTTAAATACCAACATGACATACTTATAATAATTTAAAGCTATGTTCTGGAATATGTAAATATGGAAGTTAAAGTAAATTGTCAATGTAGTGATAAGCTAATTTTACTATAAATTCCAGTCTCATTATAATAATTCACTTTAAAGTATGAGGAATTATTGGTAAATAAATCTGTATACTATAAAAAAAAAGAGTAAACTTAAAAGCAGCTAGAGACAAGTCTGAGACAATTTGAGCAACAAAATAAATCATGATAGTATTGGATTATAACTCATAGAATAAAATAAATATCCATGAATTCATGCTGATATAAATAAATACCTGAATTTTTTTTTTCAATTGAGGCAGGACATGGGCAGGGCATGACCTTTATTTATTTATTTTATTATTATTATTTTTAAAATTTATTTATTTATTTATTGGCTGCATTGGGTCTTTGTTGTTGCACACAGGCTTTCTCTAGTTGCGGCAAGTATGGAGTACTCTTCATTGTGGTGTGCGGGCTTCTCATTGTGGTGGCTTCTCTTGTTGCAGAGCACCGGCTCTAGGTGTGTGGGTTTCAGTAGTTGCAGCACATGGCTCAATAGTTGTGGCTCACGGACTCTAGAGCACAGCCTCAATAGTTGTGGCGCACAGGCTTAGTTGCTCCGCAGCACGTGGGATCTTCCTGGAGCAGGGATCAAACCCATGACCCCTGCATTGGCAGGCAGATTCCCAACCACTGTGCCACCTAGGAAGTCCCAATAAATAACTGAATTTTAAAAATAAGAGAGAAGGGGGCAGGTCTTCCTTACTATGGAATACCAATTAATAGATGTAGGAGGAAAAATGGAAATGGAAAATCACTATTAATCAAACATCACACTAACTAATTACAATCAAGAACCATTGATGGATGCTAAAATTAGTGGGTGAAAGTATGAAGAGAAACAGGATATTTGCATACAATGGAAGAATTATATTCTCGTAAAGTATTTACTGGTTACAAAGAGCAAAAGAGTTATTTTATAGTGAAGAAAACTGGCAGATACCACCTTAACCATGTGAGCAAAGTTAACATTGTAAATAATAAGATGTATTGTACTCCCTTATATAATGTAATGACGAGGCACACGGTTTTTGTGATATTCTTGCTTAGTATGCCTCAATACAGCCATGAGAAAACATTAGACAAACCCAAACTGAGGGCCATACTACACCATAACTGGCCTAATAATTGACACAAAAGTGTCAAGGTGATGAAAAGAAAGACTGAGAAAATGTCATAGATTGAAGGAGACTAAGGAGACATGATGAATATACAATATGGGATCCTGGATTGGATCCTACACCGGAAAAAAAGACATTAGTGGAATATTGACAAAGTTCAAATATTGTGTCTAGATTAGTTAATAGTATGGTATTGATGTTAACGTCCTGTGTTCAATAATTACAGTATGGTAATACAAACTGTTCACAGTAGAAGAAACAGTGAAGAATAAAAGAGAACTCTAATATTTTGAAACTTTTCTGTAAGTGTAAATGATTAAAAAAAAAAGCTCAAGGGAAAAGACAAGGGAACAAGAGTGTAAATGGTGGGAATTCCCTGGCAGTCCAGTGGTTAGGACTCTGGGCTTTTACTGCAGAGGGCCCAGGTTTGACCCCTGGTTGGGGAACTAAGATCCCAAAAGCTGCATCTCATAGCCATAAATGAATGAATGAATGAATGAATGAATGAATGAGTGATGGCTGATTTCTCATAAGAAACAGTGGAGGCCAGATAACAATGGGAAAACATCTTTAAAGTACTGAAAGAAAAATAAAACCCTGTTAACCTAGAAATCTCTCTATATAAGAAATATCATTAAAAATGAGGATGAAACAAATGGAAGTTGAGCATATTTGTTGCCAGTGGACCTTCATTACAAGATTTGCTAAAGAAAGTTCTTCAGGCTGAAGGGGCTGGAAATTTGGATGGCATGTTTGCTGGGCCAGTGCCCACCCCCAAGTGGTTGGCACCAGCAGAGCTAGGCTGAGGAGACACCTAGGTGAATGGGAGACTGGTTATGTATATATGGGAATTAAACACATGAGTAAATATCGAGGCAGGATGTAACCAGGCTGTGTGACCTGGATTTTGCACAGGGCAATGGCAACAGTGTTGAAATGGCTTCTGACCTAGAGGCCTTCCAGCAGCTAGGAGTGATATATTGTACTCACGGTAGGAAGCCCAACTACCCTTCGTGGGCTGGCTCTTCCCCTGCCACCTTGCAAATTGCTAGTGACACTTCTGCTGATGTGTGCTATTCTTCTGGTGTAACCTAGTGTTTGGGAGGTCTGAAGAGGGAATGCCCACCTCTGCTGAGGGTGGGGCAGAAGGAAGGGGGGCATCAGACAAGATTACATGGAAGAAGTGACATCCGACATGTTTTGAAAGATAAGTGGAATTTTCCAAGTGGAAAAAGGAAGTAAGATCAGTCAGACAGAGAGGCATGGGAGTGTTTGGAAATGCTACATATTTTCTTGGGCTAGGATGGGCGATGAGGCTGGAGACCTGAGGCAGGGCCAGTTTTCAGGTATCTTGTGTATCTCAGGAGAGGGCTTAGGGAAGCCCTTTAGGGGAGTCCAAGAGCTGGAGAGATGTCCAAATCCTGCCTGATGCCTCAGGCCTTGTTTTTAATCCTCCTTAGACCTTCCCACTGAGGCAGCCCACACCAGCCCCTGCCATCGGTGGCCTCCTGCTGACAGCCCTAGCATTTTGTCCCTTAGAACCTCCTGAAGTTTCTAGTTTGGGGAGAACCCACATACCCACAGGTAGGATTCAGAGGAGGCAGGAGGCCTTTGAAGAGAATAAGATAAAGCTCCAAAGCCTGTGAGTTTGAGTGGAGGCAGTATATTGACTGCGTCTTGAAACATTTATCAGATTCTTACTCCCAGCAAGCAAGTATTTGTAGAGAAAGACCCTTTATGGACATCACGTGCTTACACAAGCTTGAGATGCGGTCCTGGATAAAAATTAGTGACTAATAAAGGACTAAGCCGGTGCCTGGCACAGAGTAGGCATTTAACAGTTTTGTCAATTAAATGAGTGAGCGTGTGAAAGACCAAAACTCAAGGTCTAGAGGTCACGTGCCCAAGAAATTCAGGGTTTCTCCGAGGAGAGGGGCCACAGGCTCCTGGCTTTTCTAAGCATACCAAGGGCTCGGCGCGACCCCTGGGTCAGGGGTGTCTGCGGAGGATGCGCCCTCGACGCCCCTCCGGTCCCAGTCTTGCCTTGCGCACCGCACCGGGCAGGCGATCCTCACCGGCTGAGCCGAAGCGGCAAGAGAGCAGCAGCTGTTTCCCACTTCCCCTGCTGCGGTGGAGGGTCCAGAAAAGGGCCCAAGGGGAGGAAGCGCATGTCCACGGCCCGCCCCGTTGCGTCCCACCCACCGCGTTCCCTCCCCTCTCCTCCCCTCCCCTCCCCTCCGGGCGCTGGAAAAGCGGCCGCGGGCGCCGCTGCTCGCTGTGGGACTGGAGGACGCGGCCGAGGCTGAGCGCGGCGCCGGGCGGACGAGATGCGAGCGCGGCGGCTCTGGGCCGCGGTGCTGGTGCTGGGGGCGCTGGCGGGCGTCGGTGTCGCAGGTGAGTGAGGGCGCCGGGCGGCGGGGACGCAGCTCTCCGGTGAGCCGCGCCGCGCATCCTGCCGCAGCCAAGTGTGCAGACTTGGAGAGGGACGGGCGGGTCCGGCGCGGCAGCGCTCCGAGTGCGCGGGGCCAGGCTGGGGCCATCGGAGCCCGGAGCCGGGGACTTTCGGGGCCCCGCTGTGGCAGGAGGGAGAGGCTACCTAGGGGCGATCCTCCGGGACACCGAAGCCCTTAGCCGGGCGAGGCGCCTGCTCCGGGAGGTCTCGACGTGCGCGGTGCGGTGGGCGCATCTCTGAGCCCCGAGTTCAACCCCGGCTGCGCGCATCTCAGGTGGTCCCGGGCCGTGCGAAGGCAGTCTGGCTCCGGTAGCCAAGGCGAGCTGCGGCTTCCCGGGGCTGTTTCCGCGCGTTGGTAGAGGGATGCCGTTGTAGCTTCTTGGATGAGAGAGTGTGCGCGCCCGGATTTGCCGGTTGCTCGACATTCCTCTTTCTCTTTGTGTACACTTTATCCCAAGTTTTTGTTTGTTTTTCACTTGGTGGCTCCTCGCGGGAACGGAGGAGGATGAGGGCTCTGCCTCCTATAGTGTCCCCGGGTGGCAGCGGTGCCTCTGCTTCCGGGACAAACCCAGCATCTGAAAAATCTCCACTTGTATTCGAGCAGCTACGCCAGCGGTCCCTGGAGCTGGCTTGCCTCCCTGGCTTTGTCTCTCCTGCTGCCGCACACACTATCAGCTGCCAAGGCAGTTGGCATTCGGCCTTATTGGTGCTGGGAGGGGCAGAGCACAGCCCAGCGGTGCTCCCCGTGGTCTTTCCGGAACCTGGGCGACCTTCCCAGAGAGAACTGTGGCTCCTGGTCCACTGGGCGTTCCACTGCAGAGGACGCACCAAGTGTATATATACCTGCTTTAGTGAAAAGAATGGTACTCACTGTAAGGCAGTTTAGATTCTGCAGAAGATATTTTTTAAAAAGTAAGATTTATCGCTAAGTCCATTTATTGCTGAATCCATCAAGAAATACTTGATGACTTCCTTCAAGTTTCGTGTATGTATAAGAGATTGTACAGGACAGGTCAACAGTATCTTTTTTTTTTAAACCTCACACTTTATTGAGGTATGATTGACATACAAAAATATATTTTACATTTAATATTTAATGTATATGACTTGAATTTGGAGATAAGTATACACTCATGAAACCATCACCACAGTTATGACCCATAACTTGATTAAGGAGTTACAGATAATATACAGGAGGCTAAGTTATTACTGCTGAAGCTTCCCATGTTATAGATGCTCAAACGGGTCTATTGATGTCTGTAGCCTGCAGTGAGCAGCCTGATGATGATGGCACAAAATTATGAATCTCCAGCATTCTGGTCTGGGAGAGGTTAGAGCCTTGTTTCAGATGCTGTCTGCTGTTGATGGGGTAATGGAGAAATCCAGATGCTACTCAGCTCTCTCCTACAGACATACCTGCTTCCGTGAACTTAAGACATTTTTTGCTTTCTTTTCACATCTACAGCTTCATGAATTTCAGAATGATTTCTCAGCCTAATCATTATATTTTCTTACAATTTTAGATGTGAGTAAGGTAACATAAGATAGAGCCTAGCATGGTGCCTGGATCAATTAGTGAAGATGAATAGTGTATTTGTTATTTTGGTGTCTCTTTCTCCACTCCTCACTTCTAGCATACCTTTTGCTGATCTGGTTTACACAGTTGTGATAACCCCTATAGGATTCCACTGCATTGACATACCTAAGTTTGCATGAAATATTCTGTTGGGGATCTGTTCACAGATTCATTGTTGTGATTGGAGCAATTCCAGAAGTGGTGATGGGTTGTGCTGAGCTAGCCCCAGACTCCCTCTGAGAGGCAGGGTAGAGTCGTATTTGAGAGCATGGGCTCTAGAGAAGACCTCCAGAGTAATAACCCCCCAGGAAAAGCAGTTTCAATTATATTTAAATCACCCACGCCAGTGTTGGGGGCTGGGTTGCAGGTAACATCAGATCCCTGGGAAGCCGATGATAGGATGAGAGTGGGAGAGCTGTGTTGGGACACACAGTATTGAAAGGACACAGACAGAACTGGGTGAGGGTGGCACAGAGAGGCCGTCCCAGAGTGGGAGAGTCTGGTATGGGGAGAAGGGAAGGCATTTGAGCGTAGACTTGAATTTTAGAATTTATGTGCAAAGGTGATCTTTTTAGCTTCACTCAAGAAATATTGGGTTTTGTGGCTTCCCCAAACATGGGTCTTTATTCTAACCTGAGACCTGCTGAGTAACAAGTTTTTTTTGCTATCACTGTCTAAATTGATTAGTTCTGAGCTGAGGTGCTGATTTCTCCTCCTGAATTATGTCCTGGAAACTCTCCCAACTGAAACCCTCTGCAGGAACCCTCAGAGCCTGGAGAGACATAGGAGGGAGGCTTGTTGGCTGGGGAAAGGGACACTTTTGGTTTAAAGCCAATCAGATATAGGTTTAATTCTTGATTTTGCCTCTTATTATCTGTCTTACCTTGGGCAAGTGACTTAACCTCTTGGGTCCTCAGTTTCCTCATCTGTAAAGTGGAGGAAATAATACTTCTATGATTGTGCCAATTAAATGAGATAAAAGCACAAAATAAGTTTTCAATAAATGGCAACTACTGCTGTCATTATTCTTCCTATCCATGGGATCTACAGTGTATTGGAGGTAAGACTGTTACTACTTCATACATGAATGCAATCATGATTCCCAGAATGAGACTCATGGGATCCCTCTTCCCACACCTATGTGACAGGGGCTTCTCCTTATTTCAACCCATTCTGCAGTGGTGGCTTGGCATACCTCAGCCACTTCGACCCAGCAAGAACTCACAGAAGAGCCCAAGGGGGAGAGAGGCCCATAAGTCTGCTTTATCCATGAGAAAACCTTAAGTCCTGTCCCTGGGAAAAGAGGAAAGTAAAATACATTCACAGCATTTGAGAAGAAGGACAGGTCTATTTTGTTCAACACTCTATGCCCTGGGACTTCCCTGGTGGTGAAGTGGTTAAGCACCTGTCTGCCAATGCAAGGGACACGGGTTTGATCCCTGGGCCAGGAAGATCCCACATACCATGGAGCAACTAAGCCCGGCCACCACAACTACTGAGCCCACAGGCTGCAACTACTGAAGTCCGAGTGCCTAGAGCCCGTGCTCCGCAACAAGAGAAGCCACTGCACAGAGAAGCACGCACACCGCAACGAAGAGAGACCCCCACTCAACACAACTGGGGAAAGCCTGCACGCAGCCATGAAGATCCAACACAGCCAAAAAATAAAAAATAAATAAATAATAAAAAAATAAAAAACACTCTATGCCCAGTGGCTGGTACATAGGCAGCAAAATACATACCTATTGAAAGCTATGAAAAGACATCTGCAGGAGATGTGCCTCGCCTTAAGATACCCGTATTTGAATATCTGCATTCATTTGTAGATGGTCCTCAAGTGCTCCACCTGGGCATTTTGGAGGATATTAGAATACAGTCAAGACCATGAGTTCTTTGGACATTTGGACCTCTACACTTTTGCACCATTTAGATCTCTACTCTGAGGGTACTGGAAATTCAAGGGATTCTCTGTGAAGTGTCTGCTTCCCCCCCACCTCCTGGGAGAATATACACAGGAGGGCAGCATTCTCCTTTATCGTCCTCAAAACTGTGAGTGTGAGTGGCAGAGATCTCCTGGGGACAGCATACGTGGGGCAAGGAGGCACCGGTGAGGAGGGGGAGTCTGGCTATGACTCTGGAATTTCTTTGTAGAAATTCCCCCTCTGCAACTCCCCACCCCACTCGGGATCTCTGGTTATCATTCCTTCCCAGCCCTAAGACTCCTTCTGCCCTTGTTGGCAGGAACAGACAGGAAGCATGCCCACAGGAACCGCAACTCGTGAATCAGCAGACAGATAATTAACTGGTGGAATGACTGAGCAGCTTCAGGGATCAACCAATTGTCTTGACCCAGCCCCACTCTGCTGCCCACAAAACTGGCCCGCTGCTTCACCCCATTGCCTCGTCTCTCTTCTCCTGACCCCTGACCCTTTCTGAGTGGGACAATCATTGTGGCTGATGGAGTTCAGGTCATGAGTAGAAATGATACTGCTTGTTCTCCCTGTGTGAACTGCTGGTGTTTATTTAAAAGGGAGACTCTGCAGCAAAAAATTTATAAAATCTTTCTCTCTACGCACACAGCATCGCCAGGAACACTCCTTTCTTTATAATTAGTTTAGGTATAATTTATGTACTGTAAAATTCATCCTTTTTAGGTGTACGGTTCTATGAAATTTGACAAATGGTCGCAGTCAAGTAACCATCAGCATAATCAAGATGCAGAATATTTCATCATCCTAAACAGTTCCCTTGAGCTCTTTTGTCAACAATTGCATTTCCCCACCTTTAGTTCCTGGCAACCACTGATCTGTTTCCTGTCCCTACAATTCCTTCCTTTTACAGAATGTCATATCAATGAAATCATACAGTGTGTAGCCTTTCAAGTCTGGCTTTTTTCACTTAGCATAATGAGTTTGAGACTTATCCATGTTGTTGCGTGTATCAGAATGCTAAGAGGTTATCCCAGCCTACTCCATCTTCCTCAGGTTCTGAGACAGTTACCCTGAAAGCAGGGGATAAACCCAGATCCAGCTTTCAATGTCTAAACTTTGAAATCGGATAGATGCATTTGGACCACATATAAGCCATTAGATTTCCCAAAAGCTAAGTAGTCATGTCTTTAGGATATTGGAGAGGATTTTGCAGCAACCAACACTTTTACTATTCTTGGTCCTAAAAGCACATGTGGTCGAATATGGTATGGCACAATCCTTGGAGCTAGAAGCTGAGTAAACTGGAACTATTTGACCTTTTAAAATTTTGGGCAGCATCTCTGAAAAAAGATAACCCACTCTATGTCTTCCTTATTGGTTTTCTTTCATGTTCCTACAAAAAGACGCCTCCTCCTCCCCGCCAGCATTTCTTAGTTCAGTCAATGAAGATATTCAAACATTCACAGGGAGAATGAGGAGGTATATATATGCTCATGATACGAAAGCCAAATATTGGAGACTAAAATGGCTGGTTCCCCTCTAATTCTGTTCACCCCTGATGTTCACTATTAATCATATGGTGTGTTCTATTCAGATTTTCCCCCCTTGCATGTGTAATAATTCTTGTGTGTGTGTGTTACTTTACCTAAACTTGTGTTATATTTTTTCAACTTACAAAAGCCACTTTTTTTTTTCATATAGAAAAAAAACCCTCAGGGTGAAAAGAACCATGGATATGGAATTGAGAAACCAATATTCGATTCATGGCTCTATAGGCTTTTCTGTCAATTTGCTGGGTGACTTTCAACAGGTCATCTTACCTCTGGGCCTCAGGCTCTTGGTGTCTCAGGGGCTGCAAAAGGGTGAAGATGTCGAAGGGAGAGACTGCGGTTTGCTCTTGCCCTTCCTCACCACTAACTGGAGAAGTTTTTCCTTTAATTAACAATATAGAGGTCCGTGTAAGGATTTCTTTAGGGGGAAGAAAAGGGAGGTCTGCAGTTAAAAACAAGCTTGAAAAACTTCTCACTGGAAGAAAGCTGCAGAAGTTTGGCAAAAGGCAAATCTATTTGCTGATGGGATTCTCGGATAGAGAGTACCCAGGTCTGTGAGGACTACTGATGATTTCAAACCCCTGCTTAAGCTACCGCGTGTGATAAACTCTTCCAGATTCAACCTGGGCGGGAGCCACCTGCAAGGGGCAGGTTTGACCAACTCCCCAGAGGGGGAGGGGAGTGTGGTGTCTCCATCTGGGACTCCTACAAGTTGAGAATAGACCACACTCTCTCCTGGGAGATTCCTGAAGGTTGTGGGAGTGGGCTGGACCAAGTTTCTTCTGGAGTTCCCCTTGAGCTTTGGGATTCCAAAAGGTTACCAGGTTTTGATGCTGAAGGTGCTTGTTTGTAGAGAGCCTGCCATGTAGCTCTAAGGAGCCTACATTTAAATGAATGCAAATGTAGAGACTGAGGCAGAACAGAGGACATTTAAAATTACCTTTAATTTGTTTTTTAGGGTATAAAACTAATTCAGCTTCTTGTGGGGAAGAAAAAAAAAGTCAAGGAGATCCCCTGGCCATCCAGTAGTTAGGACTCAGTGCTTTCACTGCAGTGGGCTGGGTTCAATCCCTGGTCAGGGAACTAAGATCCCACAAACTACATGGCACGGCACACCCCGCCCCCCCCCCCAAAAAAAAAGGCCAGCAGTACAGAAATAGAGTAATGTGGAAAGTGCAAGTCCCTTGTAGTCTTGTCCTTAAAGATAACCACAGTTGACCGTTACTCCAGAATTTTTTTCCTTTGTGTATGTTACTGTGTATAATGATTTATTATTAGCATTATTTCTCAAGCAGAATCATCCACAGTAGGGTCATTGTCTTCATAATATACCATGGGCATCTTCTTATATCAGTTTATGGCTTTCCATTGCTGTTTATCCCAAGAGCTGTAATTCTAGCCAGAAGGGATATTGTTATATGGCTATACCTGAATTTTCTTAACCAGTTCCCTGTTGGTAGACATTGGGATCACCCCCAATTATCTGCTACCACAGATAAAGCTGCAGGGGACATCCTTGTTCATTATTATGCACCTTTGTTCAAGTGTTTCTACAGGCTGAATTTCTTAAACTAAAGCTGTTAGGTCAAAGGACACGGATATTTTATTTAAGTAAATTAATTTGTTTTTTCTGGTTCCATGGGTATTTTATTTTATTTTTCACATCTTTATTGGATGTATAATTTCTTTACAATATTGTGTTGGTTTCTGCTGTACAACAAAGTGAATCAGCTATATGTATACATATATCCCCACATTGCCTCCCTCTTGAGCCTCCCTTCCCCCCTCCCTATTCCAGCCCTCTAGATCATCGCAAAGCTGATCTCCCTGTGCTATGCAGCAGCTTCCCACTAGCCATCCGTTTTACATTTGGTAGCATATATATGTCAATGCCACTCTCTCACTTCATCCCAGCTTTTGCCCCCGCCACAGCCCCATGTCCTCAAGTCCGTTCTCTACGTCTGAAAGGACACGAATATTTTAAATTTAAATTTTAATAGGTTTTCCAAATTGTCCTCCAAAACAGTGGGACTAATTTGCCTTCCTACCAAGACAGGTTGGCAGCAAGGGCTGGTGACAGCACTGCTGCCTGCTGTTTATATCCACAAGATATGAGCCAGAGGAGGAAAAATAGCAGAACTGGACAGGTGAATGCCAAGGAGGTCACCAAAAGGGTGCTGCTGGGCTGGGCCTCAAACAGAGCTTGGTACAGGCTTGCCTCTTTTCTATACTGAATGAGTCAGATGGGAGGTAGGGCTTGTGCTGATAAAATTTTCCAGAACTCAAGATGCAGCATTTGAATCAAATATTAGTTAGGCCATAAGGAAGACACGGACATGTGTGCAATATTTGAGGGGTCTTGGGTCCTGGGATGCTAGGCTTCCTAGAGTATTAGTCAGCTTGTTGATGCTTTCTGCTTTCTGTTGATGATTCTCCACATGGAGAATGACAGCTTGTTGATGCTTTCTGCTTGGAATATATGCCTTCAGGGCTGGTGGCATGTTGAAAATCATCTAATCTAATACCGTTTGTTTTACAAAGAAGCAAAAAGGGAGGTCCTGAGAGGTGAAGTGACTTTCCCAAGATCACACAACTAGTTTAGTGGCATTGGTGGGATCTAGCCCTGAGGGCTTCTGTCTCCTGGCCAGTGATTCTTCACTGTATCCGTAGAGACCAAGGGCCCTCTCTCATCTGAACCTGAGGCGGGTTGGGGTGTGGGGGGGTGGTGGTGATGGGCATTCCTAGTGCAGGAAGTGATTTGCACGAAGGTAAGGAGGTAGGAAGCCAACATTCACTGAGCGTCCTCTATCTATGGTTATTTCATATATGTTATCTCATTTAATCCTAACAACTCCTGAGGTAAGTGTCATGCCCATATTTGGGAGCACGGGGGAAAGGAAGCAGCTGTTGGGGGTCTCCAGGGCTTGGCTGATGTGGCTGGGTTACACCTGTTAGGTAGAAGGGATCAATGATAAGTTCTCGAATAGGGATGTGACAAAGACTCAGACAGTCACTGGACCTTAGAGAGAAAACCACAGAGATGAAGGGACGTGGCTGAGGTCACACAGCCAGTGGAGCGGTAAAAGTGGCTTTAGACCTGAGGTCTCCGGCCTGCTATCCGCATGCTTCCCCCACCACATCCACTGTTACACAATAATAATGTTCCTTGTTTTACTCCCCCTGCCCTCAGGGTGTTTTCCAGGGGCCGGGTGTTAATTTTAGATAATAAATACACAAAAGACAGGACTCTCTCCTTTTTATGCAGTGTTCAGCATAAAACACGGCTACCTAATTATCCCAGCTGGAGATGATAACCAGACATGATCTGGCTTCACCTACAGGCTGAAGGAGGGTCAGTGAAAGGGCATGGCCAGTGGTCAACACCTTTGAATTTTGTCCAAGGAGATCCACTTGTTCAAGGCAAAACCCTTCCTATCTTTCGGCCGTGCCCCCCATGCCATCGGATCAGCAAGTCCTCAGAGTAGAGAGTACACTTAGGGTCTCACCATGCCATGAACACCACTACCATGCAAATCCAAGCCCCTGCCATCTGCTGCCTGGATGATTGTAATGCTTCCTAACTGGTCTCTTTCTGGTCTTGCTCCCCTGCTGTCCGCCCTCCTTGCAGTGGCCAGGGTGACCTTTTTCTGCTCACAGTCTGCCAGTGGCTTCCCACCACATGGAGAATGACAGCCACACCGCCTACCATGGCTACCGCTTTCCGGGATTATAGTCCCTGACTGCGTTTCCAACCACCTCTCCACCTCTCTCCTCTTCCTGCTCTCTTCCTGCTGTTTCTTTAAGAGGCTGAGGTCCATCTAGTTGTTGTGGGTTCTTTCTGGAATACTTGTCCCCTAGGTCTTCTCATGACTCACTCCTTCATATCATTTTGAAATGTCACTCAGAGAGGCCTTTCTTGACCACTTTCTCTAAAGGAGACATCCTCCCCTCACTGATGCTTTGCGCTGCTTTATTTTCTTAATGCGTTTGCCACTGTTGGAAATTGTACTTTTTTGTTGTGTATATTTTTGGTTTTCTGTTGAGCATGTTTGATTTTCACTAGAATCTAAGCTCCACAAGCCTTGGGGGTTGTTTAGTTCATCAGTGTGTCTCCACTGCTTAACAGAGTGTTGGACACAGGTAGGTTCTCAAAGAATATTTGTTGAGTAAATGAGTGGATGAGTAAATGCCAACACTATTGATATATGTTAGTATAAAAGTATAAAAGTAAAGTAACCACTTTTCTGTAATCTGTAGGTGGATTAACCATTGCAAAATGTTCATTCTAGGCTGGCTTTTTTCAATCATGCAAAGTATTTCAGAGCAACGTTCCTTAAAATCATGTCATATATGCTAGGGAAATGCAAATCCATTTTGTATTATTAGCTTCTTAGGGCTGCTGTAACAGGGTGGATTAAAACAACAGAAATGTATTCTCTCGGGAGGCTAGAAATCTGAAAGCAGGGTGTCAGCAGGGCCATGCTCCCTCTGAGACGCTGCATGGACTCCTTCCTCGTATCTTCCTAGCTTCAGGTGGTAGCTGGCAACTCTTGGTGTTCCTTGTCTTCCAGCTGCACCACTCCAATCTCTGTCTCTGCTTCACATGGCGGCATTCTCTCTGTCTGTCTGTCTGCATGTGGTGTTTTCCTCTTATAAGGATGTCAGTCATATTGGATTAGCACCCACCCTAATGACCTCATCTTGATTACATCTGCAAAGACCCTATTTCCTAATAAGGTCATAGTCATAGGTACTGGGGATTAGGACTTCAACGTGTCTTTCTGGGGAACACAGTTTAACCCATAACACATTTTAATATTGGTTGAGGCAAAGTGTACACAAATGCCTTCTGATGTTAAGTACCATATTTAATTGGCTCTGATGCACTTTGAAAAAAAATTGAAAATCTCTGAAATCATGATGCCTCCTGTATGATAGTTTGGACTCCCTACTGCTTTAGGCGACGCTTACTAGAGCTTTCTACTCAGAGCACAGTGGTCTGTGTTACCTTGAACCCCACCTTCCTGTCTTCTTCCCCTTCCTTGGATTATTGAGCAGCTGTACATGTAAATGAAAGGACAAAAATAAAATAAACTTTCTTAACAACTTGCTCTAGAGAAACCACTTGTTGCATCCATAGTGCATGCAGTTAGCATATGTTTTGTTCTTGGATGACTCACTCAGCCAGGTGACTGCAGTGAAAGATCAGGTGGCGCCTGAGTCACCCAGTGTCCCTGTGGACCTACTTGGGAAGTCACCAGTCAAAGGTCAGTGACGGGGCTGGAGACCCAGCAGAAATCCTCCCTGCAGACAGTAAGAGAGATGTCCGTAGCATTTGCAGTGTGGATCGTCCTGCCTTCGCACTGGACACCTCTCCCTCTGATTGAGCCCTCTCCCTGTGTCCCGTGGCCTCACCAGGGTGGCCCGTTCCTGTGTTCTGACATCCTGTCTCATTGGACAGCATATCCTCAAAATAGCTCTCATTGACGCATTATAACTTCCACTGGTTCCAACTCCCTTCCTTGTTCCCCCTTTTTTCTCCATTTTTCCACCCTTTGTCTCTCTTCTGGTTCTGTGAATTGGGCTGAGGTGTCAAACCACAGCCTTCTACTTCGACTTTCCAGGCAGAATTCTTGGCTGGTCTTGTCTATGTTTTCTAATTGGCCTTCTCTTCTTGGCCATCCCTCCTAGATTGGAGTTTTGATCACCTGCCTTCAACTGCTTGGGACTCAGGATAAGAACAACAACAACAAAAGCTGCAGCCTTTATTGAGAACTTTCTGTCTTGCCAGCTGTTGTGCTCAGAGTGTGACCGGGATTGGTTCATTTGCAACTACCCTGGGAGGACCAGGGCCAGTCCACTTTGTTGCCTTGCTCTGGCTAAACTGTGGGAGGAAATGAGTGGTAGGGTTGTTAATTTGTTTCAATGACAAAGTTCTGATGAGGATCCCTGATTCTCCAGCAGGGCTGAGCCTGGGCCTCTGAGGCTGAGCAGGAACATAGGCCTTGTGAATGACTGGAAGCAGAGGCCCAAACTCCTTCCGCACGTTCAAGGGAGGGGTGACCTCGGAGCCTTGGCTCATTGAATCAGCACGGCCCAGGCGCAGAGACTTCTGATGAGTCATTCGCTCTCAGCCACTGCATTCCAGGGAACCTGCCCTTGGTCGCAGGTCTTGGTGGGGGGCATCCTGGGGAGGGGGGTGAGTGGCAATCATTGGTTCTCATGAAATCAACCTGTGATTCACTAAAAAGAGGAGATGAGGGCAACTGGGTAACCATGACTCCCCAGGCGTGACTTCCTAAAGAACAGGCCCCCAGCAGCTCATCACATCCTCTGGGGTCAGGGACCCCACGTTCACTCGGAGGGGGGCCTGCTCATGTTTATTTCACATCTGGCAAGGCTTTCTTTTGTGGCTAAGAGTCAAGGACTCATGGGGAAATGCTAATTTGAGAATGAATGGATGGCTAAATGGATAGACTGGGAAAAGCTTTCAAAAATGATTTGACAGTGCCCACACCTCCCACGTCCCTCTTCACTTTTCTAACTCTTCCCACAGTCTCGTGCTTTTCCTCTCCCTACTGAAATCCATGGCTCGTATGTCCAGAATTACTCCCCTGGATGCTGATTCTCATGGAAACTTCAAAAAGAGATGCCTAAAATAGTGCAGGTTATGCTTCTCTCTGAACTCTTCCAGTAAGGCAGTAAAGGCGGGCTGAGCTCAGATCTGTCTGAGAAAAGAACAATTGTGAGTTAAGAGATGTCCAGGCAGCCCTTGCAGGGAGAGGCCTCCTGGACGCATTGCTGGTTCTGAACATTCAGGCATTCTGGATCTGGCAGTTCTGGGAAGACTGGCTACTTTTCTTCCGTTAGAGAGAGTGCCTGGCTGACGGCTTCCCCAGCACAGAGGTGGCCTTGGTGCTTTAGTGCCAGGCCTGGAACCACTGCCGTAATATCCACCTTGCATTCCTTGTATCACACACTTAGGTTGGAGTCAGTCAGAGGCTGGAGCCCCAGAGGTTACTCATGGGCTTACAGTGGCATATGACTTACAGAATTTTAGGGTTAGGAAAAGGCTTTGAAGTTAGATAGACTCAAGGCTCTAAGGAAATGTGGGGCTTCCAGGAGCCGCTTCAAGGATTCCACATATAATCTAGTGTTTTGTGGTGAACAATGAAAATTTAAATTGTCCAAGGAACTCTTTCAACTCATTTGCGTGTTTTATATTGGAATTCTATGCATAATTTGGAGAAATGAACTCAGTTGCTTAAAAAAACAAGACAAAACTGATCTAGTCCAGTACCTCTCAATCTGCTCTAATATATACTTATCGGGCATCTCCTTTAAGTAAGGACTGAGGGTGGGCTGGGCAGGACCGGCCTCAAGGGGCTTAAAATCTATTGAGTGGCAGTGCTGTTAAGGTAGGTACATAAATAATTATAAGAAGTTGGGAATATTGGAGTTGAAGAAACTGAGGTTGAGAGGAATTAAATGACTCATCCAAGGCTATATTATTAGTGGGTGACTCAATTAGGACCAGAGTCTACTGACTGTATGTGTACCTTTTCTGTTAGGTCACTCTGCCCTGAGATGGATACTGTAAAAAGTATAATTCTCATACAACTATAAAATGAACATATGTCAAAGATTTCATTCAACTTAATGAGAGAACTGGTTCAAAAGAGAATTCAAGGAAGAGTTTTAGTTGGTCCGTCAAAGGAATGCTGAAATCAGTTACCTGGTTTCAAAATTGGTTAATGTTCTACAAGGCAATAAACCTTAACCTTGGGGGGTTACCTATTCTACTGGACAGAAGTCATTTGCATTGCTGTTGGATGAGAATGATATATATATTGTTCTCATCGAGAATTATTTCCATTGTTGTTGGTTTTCTACAGGTCGACCTCTACTCTTACAGAATTGTAAGATATCCTACTCAATAGACGTCAAGCAAAGATACACATCCCTGGAAAACCAGATGGGTCTACTAGTCAACCCCTTGCATTACCTTGCAAGGACACTCAGTACTCCCTTTGCCTATTTCCACATTTTGGACAATTTTTCTTAATAATATTGTGTGTGTGTGTGTGTGTGTGTGTGTACATGCACATTTTCTAGGTATTTTTCCCCCAAATGTTGAAAGGGAGTTCAGCCACACTGGTATAAAATGGACTGAGACACTCAGCTCTGTAAGAAGTTTCAGGGACACTGGGAAAATAGGCCCCAAAAGGGGATGATGTACCCCCAAGTATGTTTGCTGTCTTATGAATTGGGGGCAAGGGACCACTTCAGAAAACTGGATAAAGGAATTGTCGGGATAACTGGGTCATAGTAGGAATGGGTCTCCCTCGTTCTGCTCTTTGAGGTCATCCCTTGGGATCTGCGGGGGGTTGATTTTAGGCTCCCCCGACAACCAAAATCTGAGGATGCTCGAGTCCCTTATAAAAATAGAGTTTGCATAAAGCCTACACACATCCTCCTGTATTCTCTAAGTCATCTTTAGATTCCTTACAGTACAATGTGAATGCTAGGTAAATAGCTGTAAATCTAACATAAATGCTATGTAAATAGTTGCTGGCATGGGGCAAATTCAAGTTTTGCTTTTTGGAACTTTCTGGAATTTTTTTTCTGAATATTTTCAACCCGTGGTTGTTTGAATCTGTGGGTGTGGAACCCACGGATATAGAGGGCTGAGTGTACTGGAAAAGGCCTTTCTGGGGGCACTGGAGGAAGAGAAGGTTTACCACTGAGGCCAGGAAGGATAAGCTGGGGGAAGCAGGGAGAATGGGGGCTTCTGTCCAGGCAAATGTCTGGGGTTTGCTTCCTGCCTGGGCTTCTCAGGGCTCTTTTCATCCCTCTGGTTGTCTCTGCTCCTCCCTCCAGCCTTTTCTCTGTCCTTTGACAGTACGAAGACTGTTCACATTCGAGTGGCATTTTGAACCAGTGCTTCTCCTTTACCTCACTGAATTCTTTGCACAAATCCTGTGAGATAGATATTAGCACTTCATGGAGGTTAACTCAGTTGACCAAGGTTATGACACACCTAGTAAGAAGAGCATTCAGAATTCAAATACAAAGCCCTCCAACTCCAAAATTCCATGTTCTTCCAGCTAATATCAGTCAACTTTTCTAATATTTCTGCTGTTCTCCCTAAAAGCATTCTATATACTTGGATCCCAAGATACATGTATTGGGAAGCTTGAGAAAATTTCAGAAGATTTGCTTTCCCCTGGCAGGCCAGCAGGACACTGCCGTGGCAGTCACCCCCAACGCTCATATTTAGGCTGTGTGTTAGTGTAAGTGCTTCTGGGCTCTGAATTCCCTGTGTAGTGGCTGTGACTGTCACTAGAATAGTTGGAGGGAGGGCACATTGCCATGGCTCTGGGCCTCAGAGTTTCATTTGTACAATGAAGGTGTCAAAATCATTATTTATTTATTTAATTATCATTTTTTTGTGGAGGGGGCTTCGTTGCTACACTCGGGCTTTCTCTAGTTGCAGTGAGCGGGGGCTACTCCTCATTGTGGTGCACTGGCTTCTCGTTGCGGTGGCTTCTCTTGTTGCGGAGCATGGGCTCTAGGCACTCAAGCTTCATTAGTTGCAGCACGTGGGAGCAGTAGTTGTGGCACATAGGCTCTAGAACGCAGGCTCAGTAGTTGTGGCGCACAGGCTTAGTTGTTCCAAGGCATGTGGGATCTTCCTGGCCCAGGGATCGAACCCATGTTCCCTGCATTGGCAGGCAGATTCCTAACCACTACGCCACCAGGGAAGCCCCAAATCAGTTGTGAATTAAAGCCTTTCAGTCAGTTATGATCTGACACTTGCTCCATCACAGTGGCCTTGTCAATTGAGGGCTGTGGTACGTTTCTCCCCACCTTCCTCACTCTCATTCTCCCTTACCAAACAGCTTGTGTTTGGTAAATGTCTATGGGATGGTTAAGGTGTATTTGCGTGCACCTGTGAGCCGTAAACCTGGGCATTTGGGAAAGCTGGGAAAGGATGGGGGCAGGCCAGATTGCTTGACTTGCTTCATCAAGTCAAATCAGATGCTAATGCCTCTGTCTCTCTGTTGCAGGGCCCAACATCTGTGCCACACGAGGCGTGAGCTCCTGCCAGCAATGTCTGGCTGTGAGTCCCATGTGTGCCTGGTGCTCAGATGAGGTAAGGAGCCGATATCTGACTTTACTTCTTCCCCGGACTTAGCTGCTTTTGTGTAGGGACAGATCCGTAGGAATAGCTCCTTCTTCCTGAGTATACAAGTCCCTTGTCCCTTCTGAGCAAAACTAGGGAGAAGCCTTCCCATTGATGGATGTCAGAGGGAGCTGTCAGAGGCTCTTGCTGGGGATGCCATCCAGAGGGGGCCGCGTGGCCCCAGCCTCAGGCAGGTTGGTGAGGCCTGCTGCCCTCCCTGTAGCCGTTGCCACCCTTTACCACACTCTGCTTGTTTTTTGTTGGGGCGCAACACCCCAGGAAAGCAGGGCCTCAGGTCTCCAAAAGGGAGGCACCGGAGGGTTATAGGTACAGAGGGGATGCTGGCTTATGAGCCCTCCAGAATTTTTAAGAGGCAGATAAGAGAGGGGTCTTGCACGCGTGTTGGGGGCTGTTGTGTCAGAGGATCTTTTCTCTTCCCTTTTCCTGTCTGATGTTTGGACCCCCATGGCTTTACATCTCCCCCTTTCTTTCTCCTCTTCCTGTCCTTCCTTCCTTCTGTTGGGAAGGTCAGTGAAAGAAGGAGCGGGGCCAATTTGGTGAGGCTGAGAGGGTGACAGGAAAGGGTCAGCTGTGTCTAGGCAGAGGATTTGTTGTGTCTGGGGCCCTAGGGAATGAGTGTGTCTGGGGGATGGCTATGTTTGTGGCTGGGATGCGAATTTGGAGCTGGCAGGAGCTGGGGGCTGAGTGTGGCTGGAGAGGGTCCAGTGATTACAGAGTCTGAGGCTGAGTCATGGGCCTGGTCTCCGGCAGGTGGTTACCTGAACTCCTGGCCTGGCTGCCTGTCAGCCACCTGAGGCGCCCTCTCTGTCATGACAGCCTGTCACTGCCCTCTGCAGCTCTATGACCGCTCTAAACAGGCCCTTGTTCTCTCTGCTTCTCTTCCCAATCTGCTGAGTTTCCTAAAAAGGCAACCTCCCTGGCAGGCTGCTGGGGGTTGGGGCGCAGGGAGTGGGAGCTGACAGGCTGTGTTTATCTCTCAATGAGAAGACAGCCAGAACGGCAGAGGCCAGCCCAGCACACTGCTTTGGCCTCTGTGCAGCTCGGCACGAGAACTGCTTCCAGAGACAGCTGCCCAACATCTGGGCCACATTGACTTCATTTAGCAAATGAAACATTCCCTGGGGCTGAGAGTGTGGGGAGGGGGGAGTTGAGTGAGTCCTTCCCCTCCACCCCTGCAGGTTCTCCACCCCTCTGGGCTGAACTGGCTGCTCAAGTGTGATGTGGCCTCCTCCCTTCTCATCTGCCGTATCCTCCTTCCCTTGGTCACCATCATGATATTAATAAGCTCCTTTACAAGGAAGTTGGAATTCTGCAGCTAAATCCTTGAGGAAGGGAGAGCTGGATGGGGAGGGTGCCTCATTGGATAGGATGACCTGCAGCTGGTTGGAGCAGAGGTCCTAGTATCACTCAAAGGGTGCTCTCACCTCTTCCTTACCCCGTTTTCAACCCAAAGCAAGGCAAAATAGAGAAACTGTAGTTCCGAGGAGTCTGGGGAAAAAGAAAATGAATTCTTGGAATGTCTGTCATCTCTCTTGATCTGCATAGAGACAAGCCAGGTAACTGAGGTATGCTGAGGCCTGACAAGACAAAGCCCCTTAGGTCATGTGACCAGATTTTGGCGATAAATGTAGAATATTTATTGATGGCCATGTGAATTTTGTCCCATGGAGCAGACCAAAGTGGGAGGAGGGAAGAAGGAAGGTGGGAAAGATACAGGGTAGGATCAAAGCATAATGTAGGAGTAGCCTAGGGATGGGGGATGGAGTCAGAGGGAGGATGGATGTATCTAGGACCAAAGAAAACTAATGAGAGGAGGTAGATGGTCCAATAAGATATTTTTTTGGGAGGATGGAATTTAAACAGGAAAGTGTTTTTCTATTTGTTTAGTTTTGTTTTTTTGAGTGACAGATTTATTGCTACGGATTGAATCAGTGGAGACAAGAGCTAGGGAGTGGGAGGAAGACACAGGAAGTTGGTGAAGCATCCTCCTTGGCCTTCACTGAGTTCTCAGCACCCTGGGAAAGCGGGGAAGGCCAAAGGCTTAGGGAATGACTACAACTGTCTCTCTAGGAGGAGAGGAAGGATAGCAGAGGAGACCAGCGTGGGGTAACATTTGTCAGTCAGGGAGGAATGGGAGATGGGAATCCCAGACTGTAACTTGAACAGGACTGCTGTTTTTTTTCCTGAGGGCTTCCTCTGCACTGACCAAGTTTAACTGCTGAAAGTGTCTTGGCTATTGATTTTAAAAACCAAGAGTGAACCATCTAGGCCATTTTGCATGTGATTTGTTGAATAATTGACCCTGGAGAGCCCTCTGCTTCTGCCTCTCCTACCTTGGCTGTTACAGGCCGGTGTGGCAGTGCTTGGAAAAACAACTGGTTGGGCTCAGCTTTCCCTGGTCCTGGAGGACAGCAGCTCTGGGTGTGGATAGCAAGTCCTTGGCTGGGTAATAGGAAAACATAGCCAACGTGGATGAGTGCAGAGTTTTGGCCTCATCTGCACGGGGTGTGTTCTCGGGGGCTGGATACTGATACGGGTTGGGGTGGTGTACTGTCTCTGGACTGTGAATCTAGCAGAGAGGCGAGCCTCACACAGAGGCTCAACTTGTGGTCTTGGCCTCAGTGACATCATGTTGGGATCTAGAACCTTCCAGATTTGCCTGCTGGTAAGAATCACCCAGGGTGCTTGTTAAATATAAAGGCTTCCAGGATGGACCTTGAGCCTATTGCATCACAATGGGTTGTTAGGATATCAAGTTTGGCAAATACTGCTAACTGAAGGGGCTGATCATTGGGGTCATGATGGGTGGAGCTGGAGTTAAGGTTGCTAGAGAAAATACAGGACACCCCAGTTAAATCTGAATCCAACAACAAATACTTTTACTATAAGTGTGTCCCAGATATTTACCAAATTTGGCAACCCTAAGGTGGAGAGAAATACTAGGAATTCTTCTACAGTCCTGAGTGCACATCAGAAGGTGGACTTTGGTCACACTCAGCCTGACATCCATGGATGAAAGGAGAAGAATGGGTTTGGGTCTTGTAAAGAAGAAGACTCCATTAGTACCTTCTTCTAATTTTCTTCTCTGCATCTGTGTGTGTGTATGTGTGGCGGGGGAGGTTTAGGCCGCTATTTAATTCCTTTCTAGTCACTAATATAATTTCATTCTCACTTCTCTGCTGCTTTTTCTTTCTTCCAATTTTTTTTCTTAATCTGGAGGGCAAACTTTCATCTCGAGTATGTTGCCTCAATGTGTTATTGTAAAAAAAAAAAGTATAATATTAAAAGTGCTCCTCCCTCTATAAACAGTGGGGTGTGAATATCAATAACCATAAACTAAAATGCTTTCCTTTTCCTCTCCTTTCCATCCCCTCCACACCTCTCTCTCTGTATGTGCAAGTGATTTCTTGTCCTCACCAGATGTCAATCAAGAGAACAACGTTAATTTATTCGGATTGGAGGCATTTGTTAACCCTCTGGGGGAAACAAAGTACCAAGACATATTGTTCCTTGCCCTCCAAGAAAAGAGTATGAGATAATAGTAGTAGTTAGAACGGTAATAGTAGAAAAGGGTCATCTGTTTGAATTTATCTATTTATATCAGATCAAAAGGATTTGAGTATATTTGACTTATGTTGACATTGTTATATTTTGAAAGCATTTCCTGTTCACAGTTTTATTTTATCCCCTGACCAACCCTGTGAAATAAGTAGAATAATGACAGCTATTCATGCTGTACTTTCCCAGTTTCTAAAATGGGATTAATGGAGAATGGGGCTAATAGTGTGTCACTCTCCCAGGAGAGGGTGGGAATTCAGCTCACACAGCATGTGGGCTGGAGCCTCCCACCTCGTGCTCCAGCTCTTCCCCTGGGTCTTGGTTACTTTTGCCCTTTTTTGTGTAACATCTGGTTTCACTGGGAACTGGAACTTGAACACTCCTCCCCCGCTGCTTCCAGCTTTCTCTCAGAGTAACCTGGACACACTCCTTCTACCTTCTCAGCCTGGGTTATTAAGAAAGGGAATGCAGCCCAAGTGTGCTGAGGTCACTGCCTTGGTGTCCTTCTGGGACAGCAGCCTCTCAGGGAGAGCATGCCTGAGGAGCAGGCCTGTTATATTCCTGACCCCTGATGTCAGCGACCACAGAGGGAGGGAAGGAGACAGTTTTTGTTTCTTAGTGTTTAGATTTCTTAGGAAATTTATAACAGACCATAAGCACTGTCAGCAAGGCTTGGCACTTCAAACTTTCTTCTAATAAACACTGCCACGTTAGGAAATAGGGGTCAGGAAACCCCCTCCAAAACATTCTCTCCCTTCACTGATGCAGCTTGAAGATACACGATGGCCTTGCTGTTCTCATTGTTTCCTGGTCTCCCCCTTCCCTCTCTCCTCCAGCATCTGTCTTAGTCCTGGAAAGGATCAGGAACTCAGGGCATCTTGGTCCATCCAATGATCGCCTTTTTTGGAAGGCTTTCTCCCTGAGGCTTTGTGGGCAGCTGGAATCAGAGATGCAGTAGGGCGTTTCTGAGCAAGAAAGAGACTGCTTCCTGACGGAGAAGGGTTGGGAGAGATGGACAGAAGCAGTGAGAATTGGGGTACAAAACTGCTAAGTATTCGTGAGTTCTCCTCTCTGCCACTCTGTCCCCAACCACAGCTGGGTGAAGGGAGGGAATTTTCATCTCTCTGAGATTTGGGGGAGCTATGATGTCCTGTTGGGATCTTTTGAGCCAGGAAGGTTGAGTCTCATGCACCGTTTCCCAATGCTGATGCTGTTTCTCTGCCTCAGACTCACAAAGCTGAGAGAGGAAGAAGGAAGCTGCTGCCTTCTGGAAGCTCTTTCTGCATTTTGCCTGGGCCAGGGTGGTCCCCGTGCCATTTGTCTTAGTCCATTCAGGCTGCTGTAACAAAAATACCACAGACACGGTGGCTAAGCAGCACACATTTATTTCTTACAGTTCTGGAGGCTAGAAAGTCCAAGATCAAGGTACCAGCAAATTCAGTGTCATAGATGGCCCTCTCCTCACTGTGTCCTCACATGGTGCAAGGGGCCAGGGAGCTCTCTGGGGCCTTTTTTAATAAAGGCACAATTCTATTCATGAGGGCTCCACCCCATGACCTATCACCTCCCAAGGCCCCACCTCCTGATACCACCACCTTGGAGGTTAGGGGTTAACGTAGAAATTCTGGGGGAGGGGACACACATATTCAGTCTGCAGCACTGTTGGCGTTATTCAGGGTCCTATCCACGTGGAGAAGCCCTTCTGCCTATCAGAGAAGCGCTGAACAGGAGAAGGAGAGGGACTTTGAGCAGCAGGAGCCTGGGGTTTAGGCTACAGGGTCCGGATTTTTTTTTTTTTTAATATTTATTTATTTGGCTGCACCTGTCTTCGTTGTGGCACATGGGATATTTTAACTGTGACATGCGGGACCTAGTTCCCTGACCAGGGATCGAACCTGGGCCCCCTGCATTGGGAGCACAGAGCCTTAACTACTGGACCACCAGGGAAGTCCTGGAGTCCGGATTTTTTGAGAAAGGATGGCTCCTTGTGGCCCAGTCCCTCTCCTGGAAACATGGCTTCCAGTCACGTGAGGGGCTGAGGAGGCAGAACGTTATCTATCCTTCCCACACCTCCCGTATCCCCATTTTGCATCCTGGGGCATCCTTGGGTGTGGCTCTTCCTGGGACTATCTCTTGCACACTCCTGTCTTGATTCCCACTCTACACAGAATGTAATACAACTTATCATTTTATGAGGATAATTAGAGTCAGACAATCCAGTCAGCATCTCACTTCTGCCACTTCTTAGGTCTGTAGCTTTGGGCAAATTACTTAATTTCTCCAATCCTTTGATTTCTTACGTGTAAGATTGGGTTCCTCATTTGTGAAACCTCCAAGGCTCAGGCTCATAATTTGTAAAATAATACCAGTTCCGGCATTACAGAACTGTAATCAGGAGGGTTGCAGTAATCCATGTGAAATGCTTCTTCTGGTGCCTGACATGCAGTAAGTACTCCATAAATGTGAACACTAGTTGTTCTGGGATATTGGTGTGGGTTATTTAGCTGACTTCTGGAAGTGGTTGTGAGAGGGGGTGGGTAGGGATGTGGGGGATTGTGGGGTTGAAGGCCTAGATATTGTGAAATAGGTCCAAGGAGGGGTTTTCTAGCTTTGCAGGCAGCTCCCCCAGCCTGGCAAGAAGCCCTTGTGGGCTTGCGCCCCCACAGTGCTGGCTAAGTTTGCTGACTGTCAGAGCAGAAAGGGACTGAAAATGCCATGTCATCTAACCTCTTTTAACAGAGGTTAACAGATAAGGAAACTGAGGCTCAGTGGAGTGAAATGACATCTGAGGTCACAGGTTAGTTAGTGGCAGACCTAGGATTGAACCCATTTCCTGATTTCCAGTGTTCATTCCAATGCGGCATGTCCCCAGTTCAATACTCAGGTGGAAACACACACACTGAGCTCCAGAGGGCTGTGGGATGCACGCCAGGGTGTTTGGAAGGGCACTGAGTCTGCCCTTTGGCCAGTGTGAGGGAGGGAGACGAAAGTGATAGGACAGGCTCTGGTCAGTGGCCTGACATCATGGGATTTGCCTAAGCTTGTGAAGTTTATTCATAATTAATTTATCCAGGAACTATTTATAGAACATCTTACAACAATACCTAACATTTATTGAGCACTTACCCTATGACAGGCACTGTGCTATGTGTTTTACATGCACTGTCTTATATCATCCTGCAGAACACCCCTGTGAAAGTGGGGCTGCTATTATGTTCATGTTATGGATGAGGAAACAAGGCCTGGAGAGGTTAGGTGACTTGCCCTAGTAACCAGCTAGTAAGAGGCAACGCTGAGATGTAGTCTCAGCCAATCTGTGCTCTTAGCCCCTCCTCCCTGCTGCTTCCGCATATCCTCCCCTCATCACTTGATGGTCAGTCTTGGATTGTGTGATGGGGATAGAGGGGAAGGGAGACACACACAGTCCCTGATCTCATGGATCTCACACCCCAGCCAGTGTCATATCACAGTGGCTTCCAAACTGTTTCGACCCTGACCTACAGAAAGAAATACATTGTGTATCATTATTTATTGGGTATATATTATACCCTACTCCACAACATATAAACCTTTCCTGGGACTTCCCTGGTGATCAAGTGGGTAAGACTTTTCACTCCCAATGCAGGCAGCCCGGATTTGATCCCTGGTCAGGGAACTAGATACCACGTGCTGCAACTAAAGAAGCCCACATGCCGCAACTAAGACCTGGCGCAGCCAAAATAAATAAGTAAAATAAATAAAAAATAAACATTAAAAAAGAAGCATAAATAAAAAGATTTAAACCTAAAAACTTAAAAACAAACTTTCCCAAAACAATATTTACTTTTACTACTTATACACTTTGATGCTTTCTCTTCTACTATGTTGCATTTTGTTTAATAAATTGGTGGTTGAGACCTACTACATCGATTTTTGGGACCCACAGGTGGGTTGCATTTTACAGTCTGAAAAACACTGGTCCAACAGGCATCTTATTGTACTGCCCCTCTTCCTACCTACCAATCTGTGAACGGGGATTCACCTAACCTTTCGGATGCCTCAGTTTTCCCCTTCTGTACAACAGGCCTAGGGACTGTCTTAGGAAGGACCACACAGGCTCATTTGTGTTGGTTTAGCTCCAGAGTGCTGGGTAAGCCCTAGCCTGTTGGGAGGTGGCAGAGCCTGCAGGAAGCAGAGAGCCACCATCATTCTGATCATAGGGCTTCCTCTTGGGCTCCTGTCTTACAGGCTCTGCCTCTGGGCTCACCCCGCTGTAACCTGAAGGAGAATCTGCTGAAGGATAACTGCCCCTTGGATTTCATCGAGTTCCCCATCAGCGAGGCCACAATCCTGGAGGCCAGGCCCCTCAGTGACAAGGGCTCTGGAGACAGCTCCCAGGTCACTCAAGTCAGTCCCCAGAGGATTGCGCTCCGGCTACGGCCAGGTACGGATCCTGCAGAAGTAGCTCACGGTGGAATTGGGGTGGGAAGAGAAGGGTGTCGGGGGAAGTGTGGGCAGGAGAATGGAAGAAAATGAAAGGTTTGGGGACTTGAAGTCAGAAGATCTGAGTTTGAGTTTTGACTTTCCATATATTAGCTATTTGACCTTGGGCAAGTTACTTAACCCTTCTAATTTAGTAAGTACGCAAAAAATTTTTGTTTCTTCTTTCCCTCAGTGCCTGTTTTACCCAACATATAGCTTTCTATTGATGCTCGAGTGAGTATAAGATGAGAAAGCAATCTGTAAGCTCCTTTTCCATGTGAGATTGGGGCAGGGGTATGCATGGAGGCAGAGGAAGTAGAGGCAGGAGCCCTTGAGAGGGAGGAAGGATTAGGCTAAAAGAGGCTTTTTTGAAGCATTGATTTTGACTTTCCAAATAAATCAGGAATTTAAGAAAGTACCTTCTACATGTAAGGCGTGTGTTGGATTACTGTGGGATTCAGAGAAGGGTGGGACATAGTTCCTGCCTTTTACAGAGTCTGAAGTGTAGTAACTGCCAACACTTCTGACTTAGGGTGGTTAGACCTTTGGGACCCAGAGGATTAGACAGATGAAGATTTAGAGAGGGTGGAGACTTTTAGAATGGAAAAGAAGAGGTTAAAAATAGGAGGGTCAAGAGATTGGAAGAGGATAGAATTGCAAGGGGAGAGAAAAAGGGACCAGGGCTTTCAAGTTTGGTTTGATCAAAAAGTTACTTCAAGGGAAAAAAAAAATTTACTTCAAGGAATTCCCTGGCTGTCCAGTGGTTAAGACTTGGCGCTTTTCACTGCTGGGTCCTGGGTTCAATCCCTGGTCGGGGAATTAAGATCCTGCAAGACATGAGGCATGGCAAAAAAGTAAAGTACAGTACAGTACAGTACAGTAAAAAGTAAAGTAAAGTAAAAGTAAAGTAAAGTAGTAAAGTAAAGTAGTAAAGTAAAGTAGTAAAGTAAAGTAAAATAAAATATAAAACAGTTACTTCATCCCAATTGTGTCCAAATCTGCTTAAGTCTTAGATGGAGAAGAGGAGAGGAATTAAAATCCTTCTGCTTTGCAGATGATTCGAAGAATTTCTCCATCCAAGTTCGGCAGGTGGAGGATTACCCTGTGGACATCTACTACTTAATGGACCTGTCTTATTCCATGAAGGATGATCTGCGGAACATCCAGAACCTGGGTACCAAGCTGGCTTCTCAGATGCGTAAGCTCACCAGTAACCTGCGGATTGGCTTCGGGGCCTTTGTGGACAAGCCCGTTTCACCATACATGTACATCTCCCCACCAGAGGCGCTCAAAAACCCCTGCTATGAGTAAGTCTCTCCTCCAGAAGCCAAGGCAGCATCTCTCCCCATTGCCCCAGACAAGTCCAAGTCCTGCTTCCTATTTCTAGTCTAGGGTAGCTTTGTTGGCTGCCTTCTGGCCAAATCATATCTCCTCTCTACCAGGGTCTCCCTGTCTGGCAAGTGGGTCAAGCCATTGATCTGGAGTGTTGTATTGATAGAGTCCAAGGCTGTTTGGAGACCTAGAAAGGAAATTCATCTGCTTTTTGGTCTAGGCCACGAATACATAGTGGACAAGAGAGAATAGAAGGGAAATAGAGATCAAAAGTAGAGAGAATTTCATGGATAAGTAAATAGAGGCGTTATGATTTCAGAAGGGTTGATCCCAGCATTCTTGCCATCCTCATCATCCAGAATATGAGTCCTGCAGGGTTAAAATGCAAGGAATTAAGTCCTAGAGGAATAGGAAAGAGTGGAAATGATATTTTTTGAACCCTCTAATAGCATAAATTGACATGTCCCTCTGTTGAGACTTTGGCTTACAACTGAATGGCTTATTTATTTAATTGGTGGAGACTATGCAAATTCAGGGATTATAATTTAAAATGATGGTTACCGAGCCTGACAAGGTGTGAATTTATTTTTTAGATTTGAATGTTATATGATGTGCCCTTTTAACTTTCTGTCTGGGTTGAGAGTTTCCGCAGTAAAGATGTCAGCCATCAATTAAACGAATAAACCATTGGGCTGGGGACAGAAATGCTCCTGTTAGGCACAGATCTATCAATTTATTAATAGTTCAGGGACATGAAGTTATTGATGAACTTTTGCTTCGTTGTGGTGTTAATGTTACTTTAGAGAAGTGTTAAGTATAAGGTGAGAGCAACAGCAACTACAGCCTCACTCTGATTTAAGAGCTTTACCTGTGTTAACTTATTTAATAAGTTAACACAGTGACTCTTATGAGATATGTACTATCGTGTCCCCATTTTTTTTTTCCCCCATTTTTTTTTTATAGGCTAGGTATGGAGAAGCTTGCCTAGGGTCCCATGACTAGTAAGTCAAAGAGCTGGGATTTGAACCCAGGCAGTCTGGCTCCCCAGTTCACTTTCTTATCCCCTGAGCTAGCTGGGGGTTAGGTCAATGTGATGCCTAGGTAATTTGAAGGCTTTGGAGTCTAAACTGTCTGGGTAATGGTAGTTGTATAGACCTGGCCCGGGCATACCATATCTGTCCCCCTCGCTTTCCCTCTCACTCCGCATGCAGCCTTTTCCATCAGATCTCTGCTTAAATCATCTCCTTCCCTCCCCAGTATGAAGACCACCTGTTTGCCCATGTTTGGCTACAAACATGTGCTGACGCTAACTGACCAGGTGACCCGCTTCAATGAGGAGGTGAAGAAGCAGAGTGTGTCACGGAATCGAGATGCCCCGGAGGGTGGCTTTGATGCCATCATGCAGGCTACCGTCTGTGATGTGAGTTTGGAGGGCACGGAGTGCCAGGTGTGGTTGGCGCAGATCAAAATGGGGGAGGAAGTGGCTCAGCTGTGGGGATTTCTGCATGAAATATGAGGTAGGAACTAAGCAGAGCTTTGGACAGTTGCTCCTGATAGGGAGCCTCTGCTCGTATCTGCTCCCTGGCCAGAGCTGGTACTTTTTGAACCTCAGTGGTTCTAGATGTTTTCTGGGGAGAGGATCTGCTCACCTTCTCTGGAAGTGTATCAGAGCCAAGGCTGGGTTCACTTAACCTCAGCAAAGTGTGCAGATGTTCAGATGGGATTTCTTCTAGCTCAGCCCAGCTCTGCAGATGCAGGTGGGCTTCTAGATGGGCCATGTGATTATCATTGAAGAAGTTCTATTTGGAGTTGAAGCAGGTGTCTTTCAGCTGCTTGAACTAATGAGCTCTGAGACTTTTTCTAAGAGAACAGAAACCCTTGAGTTGGAAAGCTCCAGCTTGTGTTCCAAGGACTGGGACTGAGGCCCTTCTCCAAGACAACTTATCTGGCCCTTCAGATAGGGAGCTTCTTGGGTCTTTGTTTTGTACCAATGACATGACTAAAGTTACTGTCTCTATTTTGATTTTTTTTTAAACAGGAGAAGATTGGCTGGAGAAACGATGCCTCCCACTTGCTGGTGTTTACCACAGATGCCAAGACCCATATAGCACTGGATGGAAGGCTGGCAGGCATTGTCCAGCCCAATGATGGGCAGTGTCATGTGGGCAGTGACAACCATTACTCTGCCTCCACTACCATGGTGAGAGTCTTGGTACCACCTCTGGTTCCTATTCACTCTGGCCAGGACTGCCCTAACCCAGGCAGAGTCTTTGTGTGAATATGAAAATGGCAGCCCTTCCTCTGGGCAAGGTGCAGGGCTCTTTTCAGCCTGCCCTCACCTCTCCCATCTACTGGACACCCTCATCCAGGGTACAACCTGTACAACCATTAGAGATGGTCCTGACTGTGGTCAGTGTCACCACCACCTCTACTGCCTCCAGCACCAGCAGCGGCATCATGGCATCCAGAATGGACCCAGAGGACTTTTGCATGTCCAGCTGGAAAGCAGGCCATCCTGTCTACGGTGCATGGATTAGCCCCTTCTTGGGATGTCATGCTTACTTGTGGTTATTGGCAGAAGACAGAGGGAAAAGAGACAAAGATCATCAAAAGCTTGGAGAGCCTGTCCTGTGAGGAAAGGTTAAAAGGCTCAGCGTCGTTTAGCTGGAATGAAAGAAGGCTAAAGGATGGTTTAGCTAATACACGAGAAGACTTTTTTTAAAGTTATTTTTTATTGAGGTAACCTTGGTTTATAACGTTATGTAAGTTTCGTGTATACAACATTCTATTTCTACTTCTGTATACACTACAGCGTGCTCACCACCAAAAATTTAGTTTCCATCTGTCATCATACAGTTGATCCCCTTTACACACTTCACCCTCCGCCCACCCCTTCCCCTCTGGTAACCACTACTTTGTATGAGAAGACTTCTCGTAAGTTGGTTTCTATGCCCATAGAATGTTAAATAAGAGGAAAGGAGTTTACATTGAAGCAGGAGAAATTGCAGTAAAACATAAAGAAAATGTATAGACCTGCAGAATGCTGATACTCTGAATATCAAGGGGAAGGTGTGAACTCTTCTTCTTTTAAAGACAATATAGCAACTACCTCATCTAGGTGGCTTAAAGGTATACCTGTGTAAAGACAGGAACCTGAGCTGCACGATCTCATGAGCTCTCTGAAAGGTCTAGGATTCCAGGGACATGTTCATAATTCACCAGCACCCCCATTTTGGCTTGAGTTCTTTGGTGTCAGCCATATACAGGTTGAGCACTACCAGGCAGTGGGTGAGCCTGTAACAATTGACACCTAGTCTGTGGAGGGCCCTACCAGGGGTCAAGGGGGATGACGAGACTATATAAGGTCCTACCCTTAGGGAGATTTTGGTTTAGCTGAGGAGATATGGTACCAATAACATAAGATGCATGATTAATGCTAACTGGGTAGAATAGTCGATAAGGGCCTTAGGAAAAGAGGAAAAAGGGCTTTATTCAAAAGAAGAAAGCTCATCAAGAACTGGGATGGTCAAGGAAGGCCTCCTGGAGAAGGTGGGACCTGAGCTGGGTCCTAAGGAAAGAGGAGGATTACCAAAAAGAAGGCCACTCCAGGTGGGAGAAAGACAGTGGGCCAGCTCACTTCCAGTTAGTGGAAGGTGGAGAGAGGTGAATGATGATTGGAAAGGAAGGTTGAGACCACGAGGCGGAGGATTATGAGCACCAAGCCAAGGCATTTGTCAGTAGCTGCAAAACAGGAGGAAGCTTCGAAAAGACGAGGCCTGGCAGTACCTGGCCCTTGGAAGCTGCTCCTTAGTATCAATGCATTGAATTTGAGTAGGAAGACAGAGGTGCTTAGTTTTGACACTACCAGCCTGTACCTCTTCATCTATCCTTAGAGGTCACAGCTGGGTTTGTGTTTGCCTCACATTGTTATGGGGTGAAAAGGTTTAAATCCCATCACTGTCTGGGCCATGGCCCAAATCAGCCAAGTCCTAAGGCTTAGAATCCAGGGATGTGTGTGAATAAACTTCTGAACTAACCTCCACATCCTCCCTTTTTACAGGATTATCCCTCCTTGGGGCTGATGACTGAGAAGCTATCCACGAAAAACATCAATTTGATCTTTGCAGTGACTGAAACTGTAGTCAATCTCTACCAGGTGACTATGCCTTTGGGACTTCCTGGAGTGGGAGTGGGGCCTGTGATGGGTGGACTTGCCCACACCTGCTCTGGCCATGATCCCCAACCTGGAAAGTCCCAGGAGCTAATGGTTCGTCTTAGCGGTCTCTCTCCTCCAGCCTTGACCCTAGCAAGATGGGATGGGTGTGTTGATGTTTGCAGTGGTGGAGGGGAGTAATTCAGTGGGGAGAGGGGTGTGAGAGGTTCTCTGTAATTCTGCTCAGGGCTGAAAAAGTTGCTAGACCTATTCCTGGCAGTGATAAGTAAAATATCCCATCCCTCCCTCAATTTTCATTTCAAGACCCTCAATCTGATTTGGGGAGGGCTTTTGGAGAGCACCCGCTTCATCAGTCATCCCTGGACATCTTTGTCTTCCTTTCTAGAACTATAGTGAGCTCATCCCAGGGACAACAGTGGGTGTTCTGTCTACGGATTCTAGCAATGTCCTCCAGCTCATTGTTGATGCTTATGGGGTAAGTGTCTTACCTGGGAAATGGGCCTGCTAAGAGTCCACTTTACTTGGCGTTACCCGGGGGGCTCAGACTTGGGAGTCCTGGCTGCTAGTCCACCATGCAGCTTTCACTGCCTCCCTCTTGTTCTTCCAGAGGCCAGGAAATAAAAGGCAGCACTCACTAGGAGGAATGCAGCCATCTCATACGGAAGTGGCTCAGAAAGGAATGCCAAGGAGCCTTAGGAACAATGGGGGAAGAGCTTGGAGAAGGTGGAAGGGAAAAAGAGGATGGGGTTGGTGATGAGGAGGAGCAGGGGGTGGGTACAGAATGATGGAGATCTGGGCTCCAACGATAGGGAGAAGAGGGAGCTAAACCATGAGGAAAGTGAGGTCAATTAAAAATCAGGTAGAGAGTGCTGCTACCCAAGGCGACCAGTATCAGCACTCCCTTCATGCGTGTACATGCAGGAGGGTATAGCTGATTTAGATTTTACCCAGACTCACCTGGACACAAGTGGAGACAGGGAGAGAGCGGGTCTTGGGCAGGAAATATAGCAGGAAACAGGCTCCTGGGGATGCTCTGCGAGCTTGCAGGTGGACCTTGGCATCTGGCACTGCAGGTGAGTCCAGGACCATCTGGTAGGTTTTGCTTGGGATGTAATTGGCTCATACTCATTTCCTCTCAGCCCATTTTCTTTTCTTCTCTTGCCCTTTTCTGCTCAGAAAATCCGCTCTAAAGTAGAGCTGGAAGTGCGTGACCTCCCTGAGGAGTTGTCCTTATCCTTCAACGCCACCTGTCTCAACAACGAGGTCATCCCAGGCCTTAAGTCTTGTGTCGGACTCAAGATTGGAGACACGGTGAGGTGGGCTGGGCAGGGGCTGAAGCTACAACTCTGACCTTGGCCTGTGCCCTGGAGCTTCCATGGGCACCCACCGCTTCCTTCCCTGTACTTTCTTCCTAAACGTCCTTACAAGTTAGATGTAAGGGAGGTGCCAACCTTTTCCTCTGAGGCTTCTGTTGCCAAACCTTTTCTATCTAAGTAACTTCACCATCGGGATTTTTAAAAACTTGCATTTAGTTTACCGGTTTGATTAAGCACAGTTGATTGCAAATGAAAATATTTCTTACCTCCAGCCCCTAACCGGTCAACCGGTCTCCAACCTCCCCTAAGGCTATGCCTTTCTTTGCTTCCCAATGTAAAATGGCAGTGTCATCTATAAATATTTATTGACCACTGACTTTGTGCCAGGCATTGTTCTAGCTGCTGAAGATTTGGCAGCAAACAGAATAGGCAAAAATACTCACCCTCGAAACTAACACAACATTGTAAATCAATTATACCCCAATAAAAATTAAAAGAGAAATAAACACATACACCGCCCCCCCCGCACATACACCGCCCCCCCCCCCCGCACATACACACACACACACAAAATACCCACCCTCATGTAACTTCAGAATGCAAATGTTCATTTTGCCTCTCCATTCCTTCTATAGCTTTCCTTCCTTAGTGGTTGGTTTTTCTCTTCTTCTGCCTTAGGGGAGAGGGGTTGGTGAAAGGAATGGGAAGAAAAGAGGGGAGTATCTATAGCTGTTTCATCTGTATCTACATCATCTACGTCTATATATCTGTCTCCATCTACCCATCCCTCTGTCTGTCTATCTATATTCTAGGCACATGTGCACATACCCTATGTAGAAAATATTGTCCTGAAATGTATTTGATTACATAAGTGATAAAATGCTATATACAGATTGAACAGTAGACCCTGAGCCTGTGGCTGGCTGCTGTGTGGCATTGTGTGGTGCAAAACAGTGCTTCGTGTATCTTGATGACATTATGTAATCAGCTCTGCTAGCATAGTTGGCCACAGTAGAGCGTTTATAAGATCACAGGTTCTGTTCTGCTTGAGCTGGTTTAGTTTCATGTATGGAATTTTAGAAAAGCTATCTCGTGATTGTAAACCATGTCTACACCCAGTCAGATCTGTCACAATTGTACAGCTATCCCAAGGCTCTTGCTTTGGCTTTTGCAGACCATGGTTGTGGGAAGGCTGAGAAACTCCAGCTTGCCAGGGGACAGGACACCCAGTTTGGGTATTCCTGGGCAGGGCAGGAATAGCTTCTTTCCCTCCAGGGCTGGAGTGTCCGCAGGGTCCACTTGTGTCTGAATGCGATCTTACTTTCCATCCAGGTGAGCTTCAGCATTGAGGCCAAGGTGCGTGGCTGCCCCCAGGAGAAGGAGAAGTCCTTCACCATCAAGCCTGTGGGCTTCAAAGACAGCCTCACCGTCCAGGTCACCTTCGACTGTGACTGTGCCTGCCAGGCCCGGGCTGAGCCTCACAGCAGCCACTGCAACAACGGCAATGGGACCTTTGAGTGTGGGGTGTGCCGCTGCGGGCCTGGCTGGCTGGGGTCCCAGTGCGAGTGCTCGGAGGAGGACTACCGTCCCTCCCAGCAGGACGAGTGCAGCCCCCGGGAGGGCCAGCCTGTCTGCAGCCAGCGGGGCGAGTGTCTCTGTGGCCAGTGCGTCTGCCACAGCAGTGACTTTGGCAAGATCACGGGCAAGTACTGCGAGTGTGATGACTTCTCCTGTGTCCGCTACAAGGGGGAGATGTGCTCAGGTGAGTAGAACTGCACACCGCTCCTGTCCTGGTACCCACACGTGCTCACACATCTGCAGCCTCTGGAAACGAATGCAGGCCAGGGCTTGTGGTGCGCACAGGACGACCCGGGGGCAGAGTGAGTAGATGGTGTGCCACTCCAGTGGCAGGAAACAGAAATGAGGTTCCCTTTAATTCCTCTCGGCTCCCTCTGCCCTTGCTGGAGGAGCACAGGAAGGAAAATGAGAGTCTGCTTCCAGCGGGCTTCTCTCCTAGAAGAGCATGGGAAGGAGTAGGGAAACTTGAAAGCGAAGAAGATAGTTTTCTTTCTTTTCTCTCATCTGCCCTTCTGCTAGTATTGTAAGTAAGTCACTGGTCCTTAATCTTTTCTAGGATATGGACCAACCCCTTTTTAAGTTTAAAAAAAATCACTGACTGATGGTAATTAAATGTTTAGCATATGTAGGTTTGGAAACTACATGATATCAGAATATATAGTGAAGTTAGGAATATTTTACATAAATTAACTTTTCACCACAAAAGATGTGGAAAATAGCAGTGTATATGCAAGGTATTGGAGCACATTTAATGAGCCAATACACCTAGGGCAATGACTGGAAAATAGTGAGCTCTAATTAAATGTTGGTACTATTTTGTTATCACTATTGGTATACTATTACTTTGTGTACTCTAGATCGCTGCTGTCCAATATGGTGGTTATTTAAATTTAATCAAGTTTAATTAAAATTTGCATACTTTTAAATTTAAATCAAATCAAATAAAAAAGAAAAAATTTAGTTTCTCTGTCGCTCAGGAGCCACATGTGGCTAGTGGCTGCCCTGTTGGACAGCACAGATGTTTACTGGATAGCCCTGCCATAGGGAGTCCCAGCCTGCAGACTGGGAATGATGAATTTGAGTCCTTCTGCCTGCAGGATACTGACTTGTCCCTCTCATTACAAAATTCGGTCACATCTTGAGGCCCGCTGATGATAGCTGAGCTTGCAGCCACTGAGCTTGTAGCCCACCTCGCCTGGTTTCTCCTTGCCCCAAAGCCCACTCCTGGGTTACTCCCCCAGCTAGAAGAAGTTCAGCTCCTGTAGTCTTTATCTGCAGACACACTGACAGCACTCCCAGAGGCAGTTAGGCAGTCGGAGTTGTTCTTGGGCATTGGGGATGCATTTTTGCTGGGCTGTAATCTCTGTGGCTTAATCTCTCACAAGAGTGAGAGACAGATTGAAGATATTTGCAAATTGGTTGGGACTGGTTCCTGGGTATATTGTGTGACCGATCATGCAGAGATTATAATTGGCTTCTGGGGTGATCAAATCCATGACCTAGAGTGGCTTTACTTGCACTGGGGTTCTAACCAGCTGAGCTAATCCACCCAGATGTTCATGTTAACACCAGCCTTTAAAGGGGGTTGATGAGGATGTGTCATTCTAAAGCACGCCCAAGTGATATAAAAATGGCTCCTATTTATTACCTACACATCGCTTCCTTTACTCACGCCAACAAAATTTGAGAGAGAGATTGGAGAAAAACGGTATCAGAGAGATTAGGGGAAAGAGAGATCAGATATGCACAGACACAGACACCCACACACACACACACACACACACAGCAATGTGAATTAGGGGGTGAGGCAGGAATTTCAATTCCTTCTAATATTGAATCGTATTTACATCATATTCAAGGTACCGAAGGGAATGGTTAAGTTTGAAGTGGAGACCCACGACGAGAAGGTTGGGATTGAGGGGAAGAGGGTTACCCTAGGAGAGGCCTCCACGCAGCCTCCGGGGGCCCTAGGGGCAGAGGGAGGCCCACGGCTCGTCCCTGGCCTGATGGTTCCTGGTCTGATGGAGGCGTGTGGGAGGGATCTAGGCCAGCGTGTGTTTCCTTTGGCTGCCGGCCCCGCTGAAGCCACAAAACAAAGCTGCCAGGGTCAGCAGCCCAGGTTCCTGCCTCCCGGCAGCGCAAGGACAGCTCGTCCTCAGTGTGCTCCAGCCGACGGCACGAGGGAACCCAGGGCAGCTGCTGCAGCCTCTCAGAGGCCTCCCTCTCCCTTCCTGCCAGGGTGTTGCGTGCCCACCGGCCTCAGGTCCGGACCCTGTGGTACCATCATCCCGTTCTCCATTGGCAGGTCCTCAGGGACACATGCTCCTTGAGCACCTGCTCTGTGCCGGGCACTGGGTGCGTGTGGCTGAACAGGGGTCGTGCGTGATTCCTGACCTGGCCGGGCTTATAGCGCAGTGCGCCATTGTCCCTGCCCAGATCTGCTGGCCTGATCTGCTCTTTGCTCAAGCAGGGGCTCGTGAGGCGGGAGCGCTATGGCTGGGCCACGGTTCCAGCCCCTGGCCGTTCCTGTCCTCTCCTCCCCACCGGAAGCACGGTCTTCACGGTCGCACGGTATCAGCGCCCCTCACACATCAGGGTGTGCATCCTTGTCCTCGAGGGCCTTTCCATCCATGAACGTAGATTAATCAGGCACCAGCGTGGGCCAGGTTCTGTGCTGTGTGCTGTAGCGTTGTGGGATAAGGAGGCAGGAATAAAACAGTTTTGCTCTCCATGAACTCACTAAGGAGAATTCACAGCACGAGGCAGAACCTGCCAGATCCCGGAAGTGAGGTGTCCTCAGGGGGTGTTCGAGGAGTCCGCCAGAGAGAGACTCACTGTGGACGAGGAGGCCTGGGTGGCTTCATGGAGGAGGCGGGTAGTCAGAGGAAGGGCTGGCTCCTAAAGGAGGGCAGCAGACTGATGCGTCAGCCCAGAAGGTCAGGTCGTGTGGGGAGAGTGACTGCAGTCCCCCTGACCTGAAACACCTGCCCCCCCCGCCCCACCGCCCGCCTTCTTTCCTCCCTCCCTCCTCTTTCTTACACTTTCTCTTCGTTTCCCACCCTCCTCCCCTGACTTTCCTGTGAACCCCTGTTGCTGGAGGGGTGCCAGTCCTGTGACATTTCCACACTGCGGCTTCCTTTTAAGGGTTGACCCTACGGGGGGCCTTGCCGTCAGCCTGCTGGCGCTGCCCTGCCACTTCCACTCCCAAGGACCGTCTTCTCAAAGATCACTTTGTTTAGCCTCACAAAGGAAACACTATGGGACGAGGGTTTCCGAGGAGACTGAGGCCTTTGAGTGCTGCCAGGCCTCTGCGGTGTCGGCTTTTCGCTCTCCGGGAGCCATGGCCAAAAGCTGGGTGTAGTGGACACTGTGGGGTCCGCCTCTGCTGGCTGGCCCACCCATCCCCCCGCTGCTGGGAGGGCTGCTGATAATACTTCACACAGCTGCCCCTTCTCTGGAGGTATATATATATATTTTGGCTGCTCTGGGTCTTCATTGTGGTACGTTGGCTTCTTTCTAGTTGTGACGTGTGGGAGGTGTGCGGGCTTGGTTGCCCTGCAGCATATGGGATCTTAGTTCCCCAACCAGGGATTGAACCTGCATCCCCTGCACTGGAAGGCGGGTTCTTAACCACTGGACTGCCAGGGAAGTCCCTTCTCTGGAGACTTATATTCAGCTGACAGGAGCTGGATTGCCCTCAGACTTTGGCTAATGATGGATGGACGGGGGGTTAGGCAAGGCCAGTCCCTTTGCCTCAAGGTTACTGTGGTGCCAGTCCTGCTCCAGAGCCCACCGTGGGTCAGGCTGAGGGGAGTCTCGGGCTGAGACCACGTTCCTGCCAGCTTTTGGCTCCTGCCCTGCCCTGCTTCCCTCCTTTCTTTCTGCTTCCCCACTGAGTCACTGGAACAAGAATCCTCACCACAGGCTCTACTGCTAGGGAACCCAGCCTCAAAATGCAGTCTTTCTTCTTTCTCCACCCTTCCGCCAGCCCAGTGTGTCTACCCTCTAGATGTACTTGGCAGCTGGGGCAGATGAAGTCATGTTTCCCTTCCTTCTTGGGAAACAGACACACGCAGTGAAGGTGTGTCTGAGTCTTGAACACCAGTGTGGTTCCTAGAGGCTTATGCTGGTATCACTCATCCTTCAGTGGGTGATACCCATCCAGAGGGACCCACAGTGGCCAAGAGACATTAGTCAGACCCCCTGGGGTCGCTGGGGAGCAGGGGTGCCAGCTCATTGCTCTCTGAGCCTGGCTGTGTGCCGCCCTCTCCCCCACCACCGTGGGGCCCGTCTGCTCGCACAATGGCATGGTTTTCAGACCCGTTCAGGTGCCTTCCCCCTTGCTCCCCGACTCTCCTCTCATTCACAGTGAGATTTCTATTATTCATCCACTTCTTCCTGACTCAGAGTCTTGGAGGATGAGTCACCTTTCTGCAGGGTTTAGGAGCCAAGTTTTAAAGCCTTGGTAAATGAATATTAGGGGAATATAGTGTCGAGAGTTAATGCCTACATTTAAGCAGTCCAACTCCCCACCCTAGTCTCTCTCTCCCATCCCTACACCCATGCAGGAAAGTAAATAGGTCTTTCCTACTATGGCTGACGGCTCTTTACAGTACCATGATAATACAACCCAGGGCACATGTTGGTGAAGGTTTGTGTGAATTTCCAGGAATTTAACTAGGATGTAAGCTCCATAATAGAAGGGACCTTGCCTGTCTTGTTCACTGTTGAGTCTCCAGTGCTCAGGATGTGGTATGAGCTCGCTAAATATTTGTTGAATGAATGGATAAATAAACAAACATTAATTGCATGCCTACTCTGTTTCAGATGGAAAAATGAATATGATATGTGCTCCCCTATCAGGGAGCTCACAATCAGAAAGAGAAACAGATAAGCAAACAAATGGGTTGGACAGCAGGGTTGAAATAGAGGTATCTATATAAGTGCTGGGAGAGCACGTGGGCAGACAGTTGATTTGGCCTGGGGAGGTCAGAAAAAGTTACAGAGGGGAAGAAACCTTTGAATTGGGCTTTCAAGGGTGAGTAGGAGTTTGGTAGTGGTCACAGGATGAAAGGGCATCTAGGCAGAGGGAACAGCGTGCAAAGAAGCATGAGGCTATGAGGGCAGTGTAGAAGATGGTGACTAGCTCAGCGTGGGGGCGAAAGTGCGGCACTGTGAGGAGGGTGATGAAGGGTAAAGCTGGAATGCAGGTTGAGACGCTGTCCTGGGGTGGGAACCTCACCAGTGCTCTGCCCCCTGGGGCTGTGTGTTTTCAGGCCATGGCCAGTGCAGCTGTGGGGACTGCCTGTGTGACTCTGACTGGACCGGCTACTACTGCAACTGTACCACGCGCACGGACACCTGCATGTCCAGCAACGGGCTGCTGTGCAGTGGGCGGGGCAAATGCGAGTGCGGCAGCTGTGTCTGCATCCAGCCAGGCTCCTACGGGGACACCTGTGAGAAGTGTCCCACCTGCCCTGATGCCTGCACGTTTAAGAAGTGAGTGGGCAGGCAGAGAAGTGAGTTGGAGAGAGTTGGGTGTCTGGGATGGGGGAGAGGGTCCCCCAGATTGTGCAGGTTCTGTCTCTTACTCACCAAAGCTTTAGGGAGAGGAGTCTGTTCCAGAAAACGACTAGCTTTCCTCTTTGATAACTTGGGGGAAAGCTGGAGGTAGAATCAAGCGTGAAGGGGACAGAGTGGTACCAGCTGGGCTGCAGTTGGGGAAACCTCTCTTTTAGGCTGAATCCTGAATCGCTGAGTTGGGAGGAAGGCTACTCCTGGGGTAACTCCTGGGGAATGTTCCAGTGCTGGTGTTCTGATTCTCTGGGGGATATGGGGCTGGAGTTAGGAAGGATACTGTGTGAAACAGAAGAAATTCACCACTGCAAACGTCACTCATCTGGGGGTCAGAGGAAGCCCCTGTCAGCCCAAGACCATGGCACTGCTGTTTCTCCTACTACTTTAAGCAGGGCTGGATTCGTGGGCATGCAACCTGCATATTTGTACAGAACCCCATGTTTGGAAGGGCCCCACACTTCATTTAATGTTCTGCTGACATTGTTCTGACATTCCTGCTAATTTTTGAATGAGGGACCTGACATTTTCATTTTGCACTGGGCCCCCAAATTATGAGACTGGTTCTGATTTTAAGGTTCCCAGAAGTGGCATAGGGTTCAGCTTCCTGTCACAGTTTTGGATGGGATATAAAGAAGTTTAATGGAACTGGGGCGGGGAGGGTGGGGGGGACTCAAGGGGGAGGGAGTCAAGGAAGGGAGGGAATACGGGGATATGTGTATAAAAACAGATGATTGAACCTGGTGTACCCCCCCAAAAAAATAAATAAATAAATTAAAAAAAAAAAAAAAAAAAGAAGTTTAATGAAGTTACCTGAAGGCCTCTGCCTACCTGGCCTTACCTGTAGGTTAGGAGGGCACTCCCACCCCTGAACTTTAGACGTGACTATCTGTGCCCCCAGGATTGTCTTACAGATGTTTTTTTGTGTGTGTTTGTTTTCTGGGGTGGAACAGCTTTCCGGGTGTATGGCAGGCAGAGCCTGACTGAAAGACACTTAGGTTTGTCCCTTTCCTGACTTCATCCCTGTGTCCTCTCTCCTTTAGGGAGTGTGTGGAGTGTAAGAAGTTTAACCGGGGAGCCCTATACAAGGAAAATACCTGCAGCCGTTACTGTCGTGATGAGATTGAGCTTGTGAAGGAGCTTAGTAAGTTCAGCATGTCATACAGTTGTACACACTCACGTTCTAAATTTTTAATCCTGGAACCTATCCAAGTCTCATCTGTAAAATGAAGAGTAATTCCTACCTCAACAGCATGTTGTGCAGGCCTGATACTCAGTAGGCACTGAATAAAAGCTGGCTTCTCTGAGTGTCCTCCTGCATCTCTACTAATTTGTTCAGCAGTCCCTTCTCCTTGTGCTTCACAGAGCCCATGGGCTCAGCAAAATCCTGAAAGTAACTTTTAAAGTACGTGTAAAATCAGGGAACCCTAACTTTACCACCCCAGGGAAAGGAAGATGATGTGCCCCCATTTTACAGATGAAGAAACTGAGGCATAGAGTGAAGAAGTAGTAGTTGCCCATGATAGTTTTAGCTTAGTAGGCTAGCAATCATTTACTAAGTTTACCTAACTAAGAATGTTAAGCAATGCCCAGGCATACAGCTTTGCTGGTTTAGAGGGAAACCTTCACCCTCATGGACTTGTAGCCAAAATCATTAACCTGAAGCCTTTTTGACTCTCCAGAGCCCCTCCTGGAGTAAGACAGATAGAAATACAATGGGAAGCAAAACTTTTGTCTGCAATTATTCCGGTTTGTATTTCACCTTGACTTAAAAGGAAATGATCTTTGCTGCTGTCATATATGTGGCATGGTTATCTGGGCCAGCTAGGCATTGGGTAGCACTAGGAGATGGCAATCTCTCTGGAGATAGTGATCTCCCATGAAGGCAGGAAACACATTTTCAGCAAGAGCCACTGTAAGACACAGCTAGCCAGCCAGCTTCTGGGTGGGGGTGTTATGGGGAAGAGTCAGAACTCTGGACCCTTTGGCTAATATCAGAAGTGGGGCTAGAGTGAGGGTAGTGATTTTGGGACTGAGTTTGAAGAGGCAGTTTTTCCTCTGGAGGAGACCAGGCTTGCTATCATTCACTTAGATGGAAGAGGCTGCTGAGATAGGAGATATTTCTATCATCTAGAGCAGATGGGGATTCCAAGTTAGTTGATAAGTACCCCCACCCTCCACCATGATAACCATAAAAATAAATGCTTATTTGTATGGAATTTTATAACTCATATAAATTATGAAAGTATCTTTACATGCACATTATCTTTTTCTTCTCCCAACAACCTAGTAAAGTAGAACTTAGTACTTTTGTTATCTTCATTTTGAGGATAAGGAAATTGAATCTCAAGAAATTTAAATAGGGACTTCCCTGGTGGTCCAGTGGTTAAGACTTCACTTTCCAATGCAGGGAGTGCGGGTTCGATCCCTGGTCAGGGAGCTAAGATCCCACATGCCTCGTGGCCAAAAAGCCAAAACATAAAACAGAAGCAGTATTGTAATAAATTCAATAAAGACTTAAAAAAAATGGTCCACATAAAAAAAAAAAAAGTTAGTAACTGGCCCAAGCAAATCCGTGGTGCGTTAAGATTAGAACTAAATCCTGAAATCCCTACTCTTTCCACTGTCCTATAATACCACTGGTTTACTGAAGACTTATTGAGTTAAAGTCCGTAGGATGTGCTTTGAGACTCATGTCCTAGTCCTACTCCATCACTTATTTGCTGTGTGACCTTGGTACCTTTGCTTAATCTCATCATGTGTCAGTTTCATA
Organism: Hippopotamus amphibius kiboko; assembly: GCF_030028045.1. Lineage (NCBI taxonomy): Eukaryota > Metazoa > Chordata > Mammalia > Artiodactyla > Hippopotamidae > Hippopotamus > Hippopotamus amphibius. The sequence continues at coordinate 46,131,503 of NC_080202.1, read as the reverse complement.
CCATCTGGTAAAGCTGGATGAAACTGACACATGTGCAGCTGATGGAGCATAACCCATAGTCTCACAGTCAGAATAACAGGTTTTAGAATTAGAAGGGATGAAGCCAACAAAACATGATGGGCGTCAGAGAAGAGGAGATGACTCTGGAGAGGAACACTGGATCATAAGCAGAAGTAGAAGAAATATAAGGGCTGAGTAAACAAACTATTGAGAATCATTGAGCAAGCAGAGCAAGGAAAGAGAGGGAAGGGAACACCCAGTGTGTGTTAGGTAGTTTACTTCATGCTGTTTGATTCTCAGCCATCCCTGTGAGTGAGGGCATCTTTTGTTCGATTAGAAAAAGAGAGAGAGATTTGATCAGGTCGAGTAACTTAGCCAAGGTCGCCCAGCTGGTAGGTGATAGAGCCAGGCTTTGGATCAGATTATGTAATACTGTTAAGTCATGTCCCTTCCAGAGGAAGGAATAAGAACCAAAAAGGGCCTGTGAGGGATAAAGTACATCAGCAAGGGTCATCTAGAGGCAATTGCCAGGCATGACAGCCATCTCAAATCTAGGCATCTTGCCTAATGTCAGGCATAGAGTTTCCTGTCACATGCTTTCCCAGAAGTCCCATGACTGGCTTTGGGGGTGGCTCCATCTTCCAGGAATTGACCTGTTTTTCATTCTCCCATCCTTCCCCCTCCCCCAGAGGACACTGGCAAGGATGCTGTGAATTGTACCTATAAGAATGAGGATGACTGTGTGGTCAGATTCCAGTACTATGAAGACTCCAGTGGAAAGTCCATCCTGTATGTGGTAGAAGAGCCAGGTGAGTGAACCCCGAGGGTCCCAACCTTGCCCCCCAGGGAGGGAGAACCACATTAGGCAGTTATTTCCACCCATCACTCCTCTTCAACAGAACAGCCAGGTTAAACCTGACCTTACGAGTGGTAAGTCAGGGCCTATCATCTGGGTGTGGGGGTATAGAAATACAAATATTAGCAAGAGAGTGATTGCTAATTGAGGAGATAGAAAACCAAGAAGGTGGGTAAGGAGAGGAAGAAGGGAGGAGTGGAGCTCATCAAGGAACAGAGTATATAGCGTGGCGTTTTTGAGGTGATAATGTTAAGAAGTAAGGAATTGAAATTTTAGCACCTTTCGGCACAAGGCATCTGTTCTACTGAAAGTTAAATGGTTGCCAAGAGCAACATGTTTGCTGTTTCAGAGGAAGGCCTAAGGTTGGTGGTACTGACCTTACCAGCTTTACCACAAGATGGGGTGAAGGGTTTGAGGTGCCAGCCTAAGGCTACCTCAAATGCTGAAAACTTACTGCTTGCTCTCAAGACCCTCTGGAAGCAGGGGAGCCCATCGTGTCATACACAGACCCACCTCAGGTTTGTCACCATCCAACACGGTAGATTCACTTGCTTCCTTTTATTGCCTTCATCTGCTTTCTTTCCCTTAAACAGTGGATTAAGACATGAATCATTACACAACATTTCTTTTTTTTTTTTTGGGGGGTACACCAGGTTCAATCAACTGTTTTTATACACATATCCCCATATTCCCTCCCTTCCTTGACGCCCCCCCCTCGATTCCCCCCCACCCTCCCTGCCCCAGTCCTCTAAGGCATCTACACAACATTTCTAAGTACTTATTATATAACAGGCAGTGGGCTAGGTGCTGGGGATACAGCAATAAGTAAGGCAGATATGGCACTCACAGGCCATGGGGGAGAGAGGCATGTAAATCAGTAAGGAAACTGTAGAGGGATAAGGGCTGTGGTATGGTGGGCGTGGGGGATGGGAGGGTTGGACAGGAACTTTCCGGAGTGAAGGAACCATCTCTGAAGGCAGAGGCTAAATCACTTGGTCGCTTGACAATCTTTATAGCTATAGGGATTTCTTCAAATCATTCTTTAGACCAGGGGCCAGCCAACTTTTCCTGTAAAGGGCGAAATGTTCACTATTTTAGGCTTTGTGGGCCAGATGGTCTCTGCTGTGACTGCTCAACTCTGACACAGTAGCAGGAAAGCAGCCATAGACTATATGCAAACGAAGGAAGCTGGCTGTGTTTGCAAAAACAGGTGGCCAGCTGCATGTGGCCCATGGGGCTGTCGTTTGCTGGCCCATGTTTTAGGGCAGTGGTTCTCAAACTTTTGTATGTCCGCTTTTTAAAAAATCCGGAGTCCTGAGGCCTGTCTTACTTCCACAGGCCTATGCCTCTGCGTTCTTTGTCAGTGCTCCTGGTAATTGTGATATATTCCCCAGTGTTGAATGCCTCTGCTTTAGACCTATCACTTCCCCTGGTGAGCCTCTCAGACCCCCTCCAGCCTCCATTCTGATGACTAGATTTGGTAACCTGTTTGATTCTCATAGCAGCTGTGCTTCCCTTTGATAAGATTTTTTTGTTTTTTCTTTTTTGTGGCTGCGCAGCGTGGCTTGTGGGATTTTAGTTCCCTGACCAGGGATTGAACCTGGGACCTCAGCAATGAGAGCATGAATTCCGAACCGCTGGACCGCCAGGGAATTTTAAAAGCTTTCATCACACTATTTTGTTTGTTTGTTTGTTTTTGTTTTTTTTCCTTTTTTTTGTTGTTTGCTTTTTAAAAAAATTTATTGGAGTATAGTTGATTTACAGTGTTGTGTTAGTTTCTGCTATATGGCAAAGTGAATCAGTTATATGTATACATATATCTACTCTTTTTTAGATTCTTTTCCCATATAGGTCATTACAGAGTATTGAGTAGAGTTCCCAGTGCTATATAGTAGGCCCTTATTAATTATCTATTTTATAGATAGTACTGCATCACACTATTAAATTTCTTCTTTAATCACCTGTCTCCCTCAGTCGATCATAAGTCCCACGAACACAGGAATGACATGTGTCTTATTTACTGTTATATCCCCATACTTGGCTCAGTCATTTACAGAGAAGATACTGAATACATGGTTTTTTTGTTTTCTAAATTTATTTATTTATTTTATTTTTTACTTATTGGCTGTATCGGGTCTTTATTGCTGCGCGTGGGCTTTCTGTAGTTGTGGAGAGTGGGAGGCCTGCTCTTCATTGCAGTGCGCGGGCTTCTTATTGCAGTGGCCTCTCTTGCTCCGGGGCATGGGCTTCAGGCACACGGGCTTCAGTAGTTGCGGTGCATGGCTCAGCAGCTGTGGCTCGCGGGCTTAGTTGCTCCGCAGCACGTAGGATCCTCCCAGACCAGGGCTCGAACCCGTGCCCCTCGCATTGGCAGGCGGATTCCTAACCAGTGCACCACCAGGGAAGCCCAGGACATGGTTTTTGAATGAATTAATAGGATTGATTATTCCTAAAGACAGGCAGACGTATATACCTCTTAGTATCTGTTGGGAGAATTTTGGCTGCTTGAAGAAGGGAGGGGTTGAAAGTGGGAAAAGGGCTACATCTGTGTCACCCAGGGTGTTGCTGTCCCTGTGGGTAGAGGAGAGCTTGGCGTCTCCATATGTGATATCATCAGCCTTTCCAGAGATCTTATCTTTTATAAGGGGGAAGGAAGGTAAAGAAAGGACATCACCTTAGTTTTATTTTGTGACTCAAGGGGATGCTGGTGTGGGGCAGTGGAGAGAGAAGAGTCTGGGTATATATTTCTGGGGGAGCAGATGTAGGTTAGTTTGGCCATGACTTCCTCACACTTTCCCACCCACCTGTGTTAACACATTAAATGGATTTTAACACACCCACCCTATCTGTATCTTTGCCCCTTCTCTTTGTTACTTACCAAAGTCTACTGCCTGCAGTTGTGGGGAACGAAGATGATGATAACTGGGATGGTACCACATAACTAGTTAACAGACTGGAGGGTAACTTTTTAGGCCTACTACCAGTAGGCCCTTCCTCCACATTAGGAAATGGGACCCCAGACCTACGTTTCCTAGCTTGGAAATGGAATTTCAAGTTTTGCCTTTCCTCTCACCCTCACCCTCCAATCATTTTCAGGGGCTCTGGCTTTGAGTAGAAGGTAGCATCTGGGGCCCTGAGTGTAGGAAGAGATTATTCTTATTCTCTTCCCTAACTCATGCCCTTGCAGACTGTTCTCTTTGAAGGGCTGAGCCACTGCAGGGCAATGAAGAGGGCACCACCAAAGAGTCTGACATTGGACAAGTGGTATTCAGACCTTAGGGAATGAGCTCCCCTGAGCTGGGCCCTTATCACTTCCAGATAGGGTTGCCTGATAAAATACAGCATGTCCCGTGCAATATGTGGTACATACTTAAAAAGTTATTCATTGTTTATCTGAAATTCAAATTTAACTGGACTTCCTATACTTTAAAAAAAACTCATTTAATTAATTAATTAATTAATTAATTTAATTTATTGGCTGTGTTGGGTCTTTGTTGCTCTTTGCGGGCTTTCTTTAGTTGTGGAGAGCAGGGGCTACTCTTTGTTGTGGTGTGCAGGCTTCTCATTGTGGTGGCTTCTCTTGTTGTGGAGCATGGGCTCTAGGCGTGTGGGCTTCAGTAGTTGCAGCATATGGGCTCAGTTGTTGTGGCTCACAGGTTCTAGAGTGCAGGCTCAGTCGTTGTGGTACATGGGCTTAGCTGCTCCGTGGCATATGGGATCTTCCCAGCCCAGGGATCGAACCCATGTCCCCTGCATTGGCAGGTGGATTCTTAACCCCTGTGCCACTAGGGACGTCCCTAGGCCTCCTGTACTTTTGTTTGTCATATCTGCTAACTCCACCCAGTCTTCCCTGGCTTTGGGTCATCACCCACCGTGGGTCATCATCACTGTGGCTGGAGGGCTCTCCAGAGACGACCTGATCTTGTGTCTGCTTCCAGGAAGCTGGCCATCCACCCCTTTCAGGACAGATGGTTCACAGATTTAATTTTTCCCCCAAAGGTATGGGATTCTACCTGTCCTGCCTGTACTGACATGTAGAATTGAAGAGATTCCACTTCTGGGTTTTGAGGGTCAACCCTACCTCGGTCTTCCAGAGAATTTATAACTGCTTTTCCCAGAAGAACTGGGGCTCTTCACTCCTGGGAACTCAGACACTGGAACCTCACAGCCTCTCTCCAAATGTTCCTTTAATTATAGACAGGTTGTAATTTGGTGGGATGGGAAATAGCCAGGTTGGGTTGCGGTGGTGGTTGTTTTTGGGTAGTGTGTGGTGAGCATAGTGGGTATGTTTAGAAAAGAAGGTGGGAGACAGTGTGGAAAGTACGTGTGACTCCTCTCCAGACCCATCGATACTCACACATACAAACACTTAATTACGTAACACCTGAGAAGGTGCTGGAGCGGGGTCACTCATCAGACGTCTGAGGTTTATGGGAAGCAGAGCTGTTCAGAGCATACTCAGCTTGGCCCTCAGAGGGGTGACATACCTCTGTTTATGTTGGTTGTTGACTGGGATTTAACAGGAAGTTGGCTCTCAACAGGGTTAGGATTTTAGATGACTAAATATTTTGGGAAGAAACCCAAAATATTGCCTTGGTTGGCAGAGCTCCTAGTCTCAAAGCATGCTGAAAAGGTCATTAGGTTCCCAGCCATCAGGGATGTAAATATCTGAACTGGGGTAACTAACTCAAATGCCTACAGGAGCTGGGTAAATAAATGAGGGAAAACAGCCAAGTATAACAGGGACACCAGTAATAATGGTAGCTGATATTTACTGAGCACTGACTCCGTGCGAGGCGCTATTTAACTTAATCATTCCTTTATTATTACTCACAGTAAATTTTTGAAGTCAGGGCTATTACTGTTGGAGATGGAGAAATGGGAAATAGACATCCTAGAAAGGTTAAATAATTGATCAAGCTCACATAGCAACGTTAGTGGTAAGCCAGGATTCACACCCAGGCAGTGTAGCTCCAGAGTCCACACTGGCACAGACTCAATGACAAGTCACACTTTGCCTCTTTTTAGTGGAGAAAAGGGAGAGTAGTGAGGAGTCCGGCAAACTAAAAACTGTGTCGCATCTAAAAGGGGCAGCTACTCCTCAGCCCTAGCCGTTTGCAATCCTATAACAATATAGGTTCAGTGTTTCTAGATCTTTTGACTTTTTTTTAAAGAGAAGAAGAAGAACCTGAAATTTTCCGGGGGTGGGGGGGAGGGGAATCTCATGATTAGTCAATGTTGCCCACAAAATCAAGTTTTTAATAAATGATTGTGTGAAGTCACATGGAGCAGGCTATATTCTGCCTGTGGGTGACAAGCTAAGGACCTCTGATTTAAACCACTCAGGACAATCTAAAGAGCGTACCCCCCTCCTTTTGAAATTTAATTGGCTTATTTTACAAGTCCTGTTTCTTTCAGAGAACTTTCTAGTACTTTGTTACTTTGTCAAGAAGATCTTATTTTTAGCCAATTCAGATGGTTTCTGGTCTATTTCCAACCACCCTGCTCTGTGCTCTCTCCTGACAGAGTGTCCCAAGGGCCCTGACATCCTGGTGGTCTTGCTCTCAGTGATGGGGGCCATTCTGCTTATCGGCCTTGCTACCCTGCTCATCTGGAAGCTCCTCATCACCATCCATGACCGGAAGGAATTTGCTAAATTTGAAGAAGAGCGAGCCAGAGCCAAATGGGACACAGTAAGAGGCTGGGCTGGGCTGGGCATTTTCTTAAGTAGTTTGTTCAAGAGTCTCAGGTGGAAGCAGTAGATGTTTATTTAGGGTGGCCGGCTTCAGCTAGCACCATAGTTTCCTAGTAAGCCTCTATTCTGGAAGCTGGGAGATGATCTAACTCTCCTGTTGGCCTTATGCTTCCAGCTGAGCATGGATAGGGCTCAGCTCTGCTCTGGACACTGCAAAGAGAGGAAAAGGAAACACTCTTCGAGTCTGGGAGACAGGACAAACTTGAGAATCTTACATTGAGGTCATATAGTAATACATTACATACTGATGAAAGCATTAAACACAAAGAGAAACAAATACTCATAACTAACATTTACTGAGGATTTACCATGTACCAGGAACTGTTCTAAATGCTTTTTATGTATTGACTTATTTCACCCCTATAACAGCCCCATGTGGTAGGTAACATTATTATTCCCATTTTATAGATAAAGAAACTGAGTATAGAGAAGTTAACCAGCTTCCCCAATTGTGAGAGGGAATTAGGTTATGATAAGAATTACTTTTTGGGTCAGCCTCTTAAAAGTGTGCTCCCTGCAGTTTATCCTGATTGAATTTAATCAAACAAGCATTTATTGAGAACCGTCTGTATACTTAAGTTTACTCTATTCTCCTTGGGCTCATGTTCCACATTTTAACTTTTTTCTGGACCTTCCAAACGACTGACTCCCCGAATATCCGAGGTTAGGCTGAACGTTTGTTCCCATTTGATGGTGACCTCTCAGGCCTTTATACTCAAGGGTCCCAAGAAACGGAGATGTTTCTGTTCGGATGATGTAGAAATCCTGACTCTCTGAGGCACAGGAGAATGTGCCACATTTCTTAAGCTACCACTAAGGACTACTAGACCTAATGGGATTTGTCACTTTTTGTTAGAAAATAACTTGGGAAACCTAGTGAGGGTCTTTTCCGTGATAACATGACAGTCTGTGGGCAGTGCATGAGGGATGAGTTGAAAACAGATTAAGAATTATTTGAGCAAAAGTGGTCCTCTGTGTTCTATCCACCACCCATTACATTTCTCTTCTCTGCCCATCCTGCAAAAGTGGTCCTCTGTGTTCTATCCACCACCCATTACATTTCTCTTCTCTGCCCATCCCAACCACCCATCACAGTCACAACAAAGAAAAAAGGGGAGAAGCGCACAAGAGAGAGTTCATAAGAGAGGGAAGATGTAGGAAATATTGGCTAAAAGCTATCTTGAAGTGTTTTGGGATCACCAAGAGTGATGGGCTGAATTTAACCCCTTAGGCATGGTGGCAGGATGGCATTCCACCTTCTCTCTCCTCTTATTTCCTATCCATTCCCTCCTTAAGAGCAAATGTGTGAGTATTACAAGCATCAAGCTGTCCATCGATGGAATATCCTAGAGAAGAGTGTCTTGGCTAAACGTCTCAGATGACATGTAAACCCTGAGGGTAGGGAAGAATTGAGGAATTTGCTGTAAGACACTTTTCTGTTCTCTCCGCAGGCCAACAACCCACTATATAAAGAGGCCACATCCACCTTCACCAACATCGCGTACCGGGGCACTTAATGACAAGCAGTCATCCTCAGATCACTGTCAGACTGTCCCAGGATTGTGGGTGTCTCTGCTGTCATGTTTACAGGGGGAAATACCCGTGGGGTGGAATTGGGAGCTTGGAGTGGGCAGGGTTGGAAGACTGAGGGTCTCTGTGCGTGTGTGCGTGTGAGTGTGCTGCATGTGGGGGAGTATGTAATTTAAAACTTGTGATGTGTCCCAGATAAGTGGAGCTCCTCAGCCTTTGTCCTCAGAACACCTCCTTCAGGGAGTCTTCCTGCTTAACCTGAGGGTGACCTACAGCTGAGCAGGTATTCTTCATTACCTCAGTGGGAAGCCAGCTATCCTTCTCAGGCTATTCTCTTGAAAAGGAGGGCAGGGGCAAGACCTCTCGTTCCAGAGAAAGGGACCTTGGTTTACCCTGTGTTTATGGTTCTTGCACCTGACTCTCAGCAGCTCTGGTAGGAACTGCGGGGCCTGGCGACCTTGCTGTGTCATCGGTGCCTCTGTCTCCTCTCCCTTCCCTCAGGCTGAAGGAGAAATCAGGGGAGAGCTGAACCATCAGAGCTGCCTGTCTTTGCCATCACCTCAATCCAGCATGGTTCTCTCCTAAGGGAAGTCCTTGCTACCTAGTCTTCGGTCTGTTGGGAGTGAGGATGGCAGGGCCACCCAGGGGTCACGCATGGCCCGGGGTTAAGGTGCCCGAGTTCCCCAGTTCGTAATCATGACCCCTCAGATTTGCCTCACTGGCAGCTCTACCCTAGAGGTTCGTGTAGAAGATGTGTTACCCTTAGATTAGCATCACCTCTTTACCTCCTGTTCCACCCTCTCACTGCCATAGACATTTGCTATGTACTGGGAATTTCTCTCACGACCAAAAGCTTTCCCTTCCAGGGAGAGTGCTGTGGGTAGAGCCAGAGGTCTGGCCTCACCCTTCAGGCCTTCTGTCCTATGTCCAAGGCACCTCCACACACCCAACCCTGGGCTTCTATGTGTTGCATCCACCCATGGGGCTGACTGCATTTATCTACCTCTTGGGTGTCTTGTGAAGGAATCATTCCCATGGGTCTCTGAGTCTGCTGGGCATAAGTGCCAGGGTGGAACGATGGGCCAGTTGTATCAGCGTGTGTGGCCCATTCTCCTATGGGCTGGGCAATCTCATTTTAACTCAGTCTTTAATCTGAGAGGCCACAAGTGCAATTGTGTTTTATTTTTCTCATTGGGGCACCTGAAACCATGATGAGGCTTGTTTAATCTAAAGGAGCATGTATATAAACACACTTGCATTATATTTGTAATTTTATTTGATGAGGAGGAAGAAAAGGATGAAAAGCCACATAGACTTGGGCTGGCTGTAGACACTCCCACTTGGCATCATTCATAACAAGTCACTGCCCAGTTGCTGGGTCTGTAAGGGCTCTCTCATCCTGGAAGCCTGTGGGGATGGACACATGGACATACTCCCTTTTCCGGGGAGGAGGAGGAAAATGGGCTGTTCTTTTCTTCTAGCAAGAGCAGTTGCTCCATGGGTGTTTACATTCGTTCAACATTAACCATGACCACCACTCCCCAAGAAAAAGGGAAGGGCCTAAAAACAGTGGTCTGATGATCAGAAAATGTAAGTCCTTGGCCTCAGTGTCGCAGCTAAGGAACTTTAACTTTAATTAAGGCAAGTCACTTTCTTCTCCCTGGGGCTCAGTTTTCTAGTTTGAAAAATGATGGGTTTGGACCAGCCAGTCTAGGAGGTCTCTTTCAGTATTAATATTCTATGATGCTGGGACCTACTGTGGCATCAAACAGGCAGTCAAGATTCTGTGGGATGTTGATACTGTTTGTTTTTTGGGAGACCTGGCTCTGGCAAGAGCAGAGGTCATCCCATATCACCTTTCTCAATGAAAAAGCCTCATTCTATCCTCTCTCAGAACCCCTTCTCCAGCTTTTGTTAGTAGTTACATCTCCTGTTGCAGCACTTAAGCTCCACTTAGTTATTATTTCTTTGTTCACTTTGCACACGGTTTCATCCACGTATTGGGAAAGAGGAAGCCATAAGAACTAGCTGAAATGTGTATTCTGTATTCACATATTAACACTGAGAATAAGCCTTGGGATTAGGAATGGGGCAGATGACTGAGCCCTGTCTCACTCTTGGATTATTCCTTCCTGTTGGGGATGGTATTCTTGTAGAGGGATTAATGAGGAGGGATGATTATGAATCCGAGAAGTTTAGACTCTAACTATAAGCTTTGGCTACTGAGAAAAGATGTCAATGGAGTACCAGTTGGTCATTTTCTTTAGATAGGATGGTTTATATGAAGATACTGTATCAAAGGAGGAGGAACATATATTCAAAGGATGAAAAAATCACTAGGAATCTTGTCTGAGCTTCTGAAATGAGGCTCAGAGGCTTTGAAGGTCAGTACTGTTTGTATGTGGGGAGAACCTGTAGCTGTGTTCACGAGATAGCAAATAGCTGTCAGTTTGGCATTATGCAGGGTGAACATCAAAATAGTATTTTAGCATCAGACAAAACAGCCCACAGAAGCTATTTGTGCCTAGCTCTTTTGGAGACATTTTACATTCAATCTCAGGGTCTGTGGACAATAATAGGAAACTCTGAACATTCCTGATAAGTTGTCACATAATAAGTCAGTTCTTTACCTCTCAGATATTCCTAGACCATCCACAATTTACAGATACTTCTCTTTGTTAAATATTCCCGGTTGAAATTACCTATGTGCCTTCCTGACTTCCTAACCACCTCCTCTGTTTAAGTTGTGCAACAGTGAATTAAATGTGCTTTCAAAAAAGAATTGGCCTAAGGCTGCCCAGTGCTTCCTGTGTTGTTATTTCTGTTTCCTTTGGGTGAATAGAGTAAGTGTCTTTGCCTCACAAATGATTATTTTAGAACAAGTGTGTTTCCAAATGTAACAGAATATTGAGGATGACAACTCTGGGAACTGAAGTTAGTTTCAGAACCTAGAGCTTTTCTTTACAGACTTTAATAACATTTTCAAAATGAGTAGGTTTTTACTGTTATGAGTCAGAGTTGGGTTTTTTTTTTTTAATTGGGGATTTTTTAGGAACTTGTATAACCACAACAGAATAGACTGTCCATTTAGTCTAGGTTTTGTTTGTAGGAAGCATAAATTAGTAAAATAAAGGCTTAATGGCAAATTATTTACAGGATCATTTAAATGCCCAACTTTTATTTGAGGCAGTGGGTCTCAAAGTGTGGGCCCTAGGACCAGAGGATCTCAGCCCCCCTGGTGATTCTGTTGCATGTTCAAGTTTGAGAACCACTCATTTAAGGAACCACATACCTACCCTTTCTGGCTTAGAAAGAAGTTTACAATAAGTCAGCTCAGCTACTAAAAGATTAAGAACCTACCTTGGCTGATAGATTAAGAAAACCAAATATCTACACACACAAAATGAAAATCTACTTTCAATCCATTTTCCAAGTTAAGTAGTCATAGGCTTGTTGGGTGTTCACTCACAGCCGCAGACTCCCACGAAAAACTGAAAGAAGTAATAGATCAGAATCACAGGGAAGAAAAAAACAGCTCAAAGGATATTTGGCAGGCATGGAAGAAAACCTTTTGTGTGTACCAAGCTGAAGCAAGAAAATACTCTTAAAGCCTTTATTCACAGGAGATAGGATCAAAATCTTAATTATTAACATTATCATCCAATAGGATGCCAGAATAAGACTTTAGAATTTGTAACTTCACTTTTTGCTATTTAAAATATATTAAGCACTGGCAGTGTGGCATTGAAGTACTTCACAGAACATTTCATCTTTGCCTTTGAGTCCTACAGTCCTTACATAATGTGCATTTTTTAAAACGCGGTACAGTTCATGACATCATAAAAAGATTATGTAAACCTAGACTGAGTCCTTTTATGGTGAAATTTTGTAAGATTCAGTGTTTTATTTACGTCATGGTAACTGATGACTAAATGTCTGGATGAAAATGGAGGACTTTATGTGAAAATGAAATGGAAAGCAATATGTCAAAGTGTATGTGTAATCCTTTAACTCTTGACCTCTGTAGTCTGAATTCTATGATAATAGACATCTAATGACCACTGGGACCAATTACAAGCAGATTGTCCTGGAATTACAATGCCCTCGTTTTTCACAATGATGTAAGGAAACAATAATATATGCTTTGCAAGTAAGCCATTTAATACTTGTTGAAAAATAATTTTTATTTGATTTTGTAATATATTTCTGGAAATACGTTTTCCTAATTTGTTTTAGTTTGACTAAAGCACACAAGGAGGCAATTTTGAATCTTTTGATCAGGGTTAACCAAATGGTTAAATAAAATTTTAAAAATCCACTTACCGTGGGTATCCAAGAATGGATTATATGTGAAAGGAAAATTATAGATCAGGAATATGACTGTGTTCTTTGCAGCTGCTAGTGTCATAGTGATGTCTCTCCAACCTCTTGCATAGAGGAAATATTTTTCATTAGCTGTATATTTTCTGATAGTACACCAAAGAATGCACACAAAATGTAAGTATCTAGAAAGCAACAGTTAGGAAACTTAAGAGCCTTTAGGCAAAACCTCCATTGTAAATTATTCTTTAGCAGTGTCCCTGAAAAGAACTTTGAAAAAGTTTCATAATTCACTGTGTTTTACGTAACACATTAGTTGGATTTTCTTGTGACTCATACACAATTGGCATGATTCTTTGGAGAGGTCAGAGTGATGCCTGTATAAATACCACTTGATGGCTGACGGAAATACTTTGTTAAGAAAAAGGAAAAATGTTGATTAGAGGTATGCCGGACTTTGCTTTTTCTGACCCTTATGATCACCCTTTGTGACAGAGATTGCTACTTGTGATCTCGTATCTGTTTTCACCTTCTCACATTGTATTAGAACTCCTAAATTTTAGTTGGATATATGGCTGCCTCAGAATAAATACTGTTTCCTAGCCTCTCTTGCAGCTAGGTGTGCGATGGCCATCTTGTTGACAGTGAGATGTTAATGAAAGGTGCACACAACTTCCAGTAAGTGCCACTTAAAGGAGGGAGTATGCCTTTCTTCTCCCCTTCCTTCTTCCTGCAGGCTGAAATGTAGAAATGATCGCTAGACTTTAAGCAGACATCATGGATCAAGATATGGGGATTACATTAGTTATCTACTGCTGCATAACAAATTACCACACAATATTAGCAGCTTAAAACAACAAACGTTATCTTGCAGTTTCTGTGTTCAGGAATTCAAGAATGGCTTAGCTGGGTGGTTCTGGCTCAGAGTCTCTTGAGAGGTTGTAGTCCAGCCATTGGCCAGGCTGCAGTCAACTGAAGGCTCAAAGGGGCTGGAGGATCCTCTTCCAAGATGGTTTATTCACATGGCTGCTGGCAGGAGGCATCAGTTCCATGCTGGCTATTGACAATAGGACATTTCCATAGGACTGCTTGAGTGTTCATATGCCATGTCATCTGGCTTCTCCACAAGAATAATCCAAGAGAGAGCAAGGAGCGAGCTGCAATGTCTTTTATTACTTTGTTTTTGTAAGTGTCACTTCATCACTTCTGCCATACTCTTTATTTTCAATAGCTCACTAAATCTAGCTCACATTCAAGGGGAGGGAACTAGATGCTACTTCTTGAAAAGAACATTGTGGTAGACAAAATCATTGCTTGTGACCACCCCCACCCCTGGCCAAAAATATTCATATCTTAATCCCCAGAACAAGTGAGTATGCTACCTTACTTGGAATAAAGAACTTTGTGGATATAATTATTTTGAGATAGGGAAATTATCATGGATTATCTGGGTAGGATTAATTTAATCACGAAGAGTCCTTATAAGAGGAAGGCAAGAGGATCAGAATGAGAATAGTAAATATAATCATGGAAGCAGGTCAGAGCGATATGGCCATAAGTCAAGGAAATGAACACAGCTTCTAGAAGCTGGCAAAGGTAAGGAATGGATTTTCCTCTAGAGCCTCTAGAAGCAATGCAGCCTTTGATTTTAGCCCTGTAAGACCCATTTAGGCCTTCTGACCTCCATAAATGTAGGGTAAAAAATCGCTGTTTAAACCATGATGTTTGTGGTAATTTGTTACAGTAGCAATGGAAAACTAATACAAGCATCAAGGTATTTGTGGACATATTTTAAAATCATCACAGTCCACCCTCTGGTCACAAATTATATATAGTCATCCCACATGCAAAATAAATCACCCCTCCCAAGCCCCCCAAGTCTTACCCTATTATAGCATTGTCGGAGGAGGTAATCAAGATGAGGCTGCTGGATGACTCTCAAGCTGGACCGGGCCAACTGGGGCTTCCTCACCCCCTCCCCTGTCCTTGAAATGCACATTTTGCCTACTGTTTGCCACTTTTCCAAGAATGTAGCCTTGAGACAGTAAGGTGTTCTTGAGATCGTCTGGATGTTATATGTGGCTGAAACTGGTTAAAGCCTCTATACAAACTTAAAATTTAAAAACAATTTTTAATTGAAGTATAGTTGATGTACAATATTATATGTTACAATACAGTGATTCACAATTTTTAAAGGTTATACTCCATTTATAGTTATTTTAAAATATTGGCTATATTCCCTGTGCTGTACTTGTAGCTTACTTTATACATAATAGTTTGTACTTCTTACTCCTCTATCCCTATACTGCCCCTCCCCAATTCCCAAAGCCTCTATATAAACTTTTAGGGTTCTGGCGGGTGGGTGCAGAGATCTACTTGTCTTGCAGCTGCCCAAGACAAGCCTCGTATGTAAGTTCCCTGCCACCTATCAATGTGGAGGGGTCTGCCTCTTTCTTTTTTTGGTCTTTCCCTGCCCTTCATGTAGGGGGGCTGGTTTCAGATTTCACCTGGGAAGCTTCCAAAGTTGCAAACTAACAAGCATCAGCTCAAAGTCCAGAGTCTTATCCTCTAAATAGATCCGGGGTAGAAAGGCTTCTTGGGTGAATTCATTACATACAGATACTGGAGTACATTGCCTCTCAATCTGAAGTCCTATGAAATAAAGCAAAAAGCTATAAGCTTCCTTCTTACAACAACCAATGTAAAATGGTGGGATAGATAGGATGACTGCTACAGACACTCTTGTTCCAACAGGCAGAAAACAGGAAGTGCACAGAAGTTCCTGGTCCATTGCAATTCTGAAATTCATTCAGGTACAGGTTTGCAGTTCCACCTTCAAGGCCTCAGAATAATTCTCCATGGCTCTAGGTTCTACCCTGCAAGCTCTTGGTTACACCCTCTAAGTCATCCTTTTTTCATGAAAGGTAGCCCGTGTTTGCACCTAAATAGTTTTCTCAGCCTGCTTCCTGCTCATAGAACATGAGGGTCCAAAGGCCTCTTTTCTTCCTGTAATCTCTCTGTCTCTTTCAACCCAAGCTGGTAGTGTTTCTGATAATACAGTGCTCTTTAAAAAATTGTGAATTTCCTGTGAATCTTATTGGGGTTCATTCCACTAGATAAAAGCCATATCCACAAGTATCTATGAGATAAATCTTTCTCTACCTTGAGTTTCTGCCGAAGGACAAAAGCCTTAAGCTTTTTAGAAGTCATATTGTTTAAATGAGAAGATCTGAGAAGCATAACCTTAAAATTTTTAGTCTTTAGTCTGATTGAAAGTCTACCCTGAGGTAACTCCATTAAATCACCCCTAGAATGGATGCCAGTGGAACAATACAGTAGAAGAAGCCTATGTCCCTGCAACTATGGTATACAATATTAGCCCTGGAGTGACTATCTCTGAACCTCTTGAATGTGAGAGAGAAATAAAATTCTGTCTTGCTTAGTCAACTATTATTTAGGAATTTTCTGTTACTGGCAAAAGAATCTAACCCTAATATATGCTTGGCGCTATTGGGGGGGGGGGGGTCTATGAAACTGACTAATAAATAGCTAACTAGCTCATCAATAGATTCAGTGCTAAAAATCTACGAGTGTTCAAGATTTTTAAAGCTTTCATAGTCTGTTGATCAGCATACAGACTGAAGCCATTACAGTCCTTACACATTTGAAATTGATGCTTTATGAATAGATGGAAAATGAGATGAGTCATTAATAGGGGTGACTGTAAACAAGGCTGGTGGAGGTGAGAAAGTAGGGAATAGAGAGTGGGGTGTTTACAAAAATAAAAGATATGTTCTTAGCACTCAGATTACATATAGACTATTTAGGGAGATAAACTGTATACGTTTTGAAAGTACTAAAGAATGCCTACAGAGCAGGGTTTAAGATACAAGTGAGCATAGCAGTATCACTGAAGGAATTAACTAGGGTAGCATATTGAGTACTACATATACATTTTGAAATTATCACAATCCTGGGAAAATTGAGGCTTAGATAGCATGGATAATTTGCTCCACAGCATACAACAACGAATTAGGATTTGAATTTAGATAGATCTTTCTCTAAAGCAGATGCTGTTTGCCACACATAATGGAGAGCTCACGCTGGATCAATCAATGAGAAGATTTTTACCTATATGTTTGTAAAGAAAAGATACTTTAAATCGTGAGCTATTTTCAAGGCACTCTTTGCTTGGCAGAGCATTTATAACTTTAGCTTAACAAACCTCATCGAATTGGATTTATTCAACGTTTTAGGGACTCCTGCGGAAAGCCGAACAATTGCTTTGTGTCTTTTCTTTCACCAATATCATTTTACCTGCAGGATGCACGACAAGAAAAACTGACTTTCAGGAAAAAACAGAGTATCTCTTCCAAAAGCAGCGTTAGTCCTCTGAAGGGCAGCCTGGTATAAATTTCAGTAAGGTTGTGGGATAAACGGCTTCGAGCCACTGTCCATCACAACCTAGTGGAAGCGAAGCACGACGGCATGTTTTAGAAGAAAGGGAGAGCGGGAGGTATTCAAAGGGTGGATAGAAAGAAACATTGAAATGGGATCAGATGGGGTGGGACAGCGCACCAGAGAATGAACAGAGCTGCCAGAAGAGCAGAGAGCGTGTAGGATGGAGGGAGAAATCGAAGGCTGAGGTGCAGGAAGGAAAGCTCGGAGATGAGCCCCGCCACTCGTGTCCAGGCCGCCGAGCCCCGGCCAAGTGAGGTCACAGGCCCTTATGAGGTGGGGCAGACGGGTGCGGCCGCAGCGCTGTCCAGTCGGCACGGAGGCGGCGGCGACCTCAGCCGCTCCCCGGAGCCCCTGCAAGGTGGCGACGGCGGGAGCGGTGGCAGCAGAGGAAGCCTGGGCCCCTCGACCGCCCAAGCGCTACCGGCTCAGTAGGCGGAGCATCGCCGGCGGTCAGGTGACCCGGGGGCGGGGCCTTGCTGCGCGGGAACCCGGGAAGGGGGCGGAGCGAGAGCGCTGTGCGGAGCTAGTGGCGGAGGGGCTGAGGGGCGTGCGTGCGGACGCTCAGACACCTGAGGGGGCGAGGGACAGGTTGCGGAGCCGTAGGGGGCCGATGGTGGCACCTTCAGGGGAAGGTAGGCCTGCTGAGGCGATGGGAAGGAACGGCCCCCAAGGCTGAGGGAGAGAAGACTGCCAAGCGGTGTGACGGACGAAGTAGGGCAGTTCCGGAGGTGAGTGAAGGTTCCAGAAAGGGCAGTGAGGTGACGAGGCGGACAGTCAGGGCGCAGAGCGAAGGATGAGTGGGCCGGAGCCGACGGTTCCTCAGAAATGGCGGTGGTTCTAGAAGGGTGGCTGTCCCTTTGCGGGGGGATCTTCCTTCCTCCTTCGCATACAGTTAGACCTCTGTTGGAGCACTTGTTTCCGTCTTGCGGGTGATTTTCTTGTCTGCTCGTCTACTTGCTTTCTTCCCAGAGAAGTGGTGAGCTTCACCAGGGCGGGGCCCGTTGGACTCCTCCACAGCGCGGAGTTTTGCCTGACGTGGATGTTCACTTAATATTTGTTAGACCAAAGCGGGGATTGGGGGGGTGATACGTTTCATGTTAGTGGCAGTAGATGCAGTGACGTGGTTATACGATTGCAGTTAATGGACGTGTGCCGTCAACAAAACAGGAGGAGTGAGCCGGTGAGTGGGCGGCTTGTGAGGGTGTGAAAGGAAAGCGTGGAAGGTACTTTGTGAGGGGTTGTCACCCTTAGAAACAGCTATTCTGTGGAGGTGGTGATAATTCACCAAGTGAGAAGGTACAGCTGTGGAAGCACAATGTAAACCTTAAGGCACCACACAAAATTAAGTCTTATTTTGGACTTTTGGAGTCAGAACCTCTTGGTTTTCTGCCTTAACTCTGCCTCTCGATTTACGAGGAAGCAATGGAATTTTGCCGAACTACCCCTGAATTCAGGAGTCAGAGGCCTGAATTTTGCTACTGTGTATTTTCGTGTGTACTTTGTGTGGGCAAATCACAATCTCTCTGTGCATCAGTTTCCTCATGTGTAATAAACAATTAAGCGGTTAGACCGGGAAGGTTCCTGAGATCATTCTAGCTCTGTTTTGAATTTTGTGATTCATGTAACATTAAACAAGGAATTCCCGCCCTCCCCCCAGCCCTTCACATATATCTTTTAAATTACAAAATTTTGAAAATTCGATACTCTGCCAAGGACTGGAAAACCCTTTGGTAGTAACACAACAGCTTGATCTACATAGGGAATGAATCAATCATGATATTAAAAAAATACCTTTGATGTATCAGAGGGTTTTGAATTTTCTCACTTCTTTTTGGTAGTTTTGGATGAGTCAGATGATGACAACCAAGATGCAGAGGAAAATGAGAAAGGATGGTGTGTGTGTGGGAGTGTGGTTGGCAGAATACAGGATATGGCTGGTGGTGGCTCTCTTGTCTCTACTCTCCTAGTACCACTGGGACTAGAGCCAGAAGAGATGCCCTTCTTGCTTCTCATAGCTGATTCTAGACTTTTCTTCCTCCCATTCTCAGAACTTTCAGTTTTGCACCTCACAGCAGATTATACCACCAGCTACTAGATCTTGTTGCAGTCGAATTTCAGCTCCAGGCTTTCTACCACTGTGGCAATACGTCTGTCATAATTCTTGTGCTTTTTAGTATTCACATAGATGATCCTTTCAATATCTGGTGGCTCAGTTCTTGCCCTCCTCTCCTACAATAATTTCACCTTTCCTCAGTCACTTGCTCCTTCCTAGCTTCTGTCTGGTATTACTAATAATGCAACTCCATTATCTCAATATGCCTCACTCTCCAGCCATCACATTCCTACCTTTATTTAAAAAAACTTTTAAAAATGTCCCCCATTCTCTCTTGTCCTTACTTCCCATCTACCTACTCAGTTTGTTTCTTTGTCAGTAATTAAAACCACTGCCTTACATTTCCCCCTAGTTCCCTTATCACCTTTTCAGTTCACTTTGCTTTCTTGGCTAAACCATAACTCTAGATTAAAACTAGATCTCTGCCTATTGAGTTTCAGCTTTTTTCAGTGAACACAGTTGGAAAAAAACACACAACCATGATTAACGTTTACTTTAAATTCATGATCACTTACCTAAAGGGACCCTTCGAGTTGTCCAGCAATCATTTCAGATTCCCCTGGGCTCTTAATTTTTTTTTAATTTATATTACCATTTATTAGTTTTGCCCATTTCTTTAAATTTAAAAAAATTATTTTTTTATTTACTGAAGTATAGTTGATTATATGACAATATTAGTTTCAGGTGTACAACATAGCGATTCAATATTTTTATGGGTTATACTCCATTTAAAGTTACTGTGAAATAATGGCTATATTTCCCTGTGCTGCACAATATGTCCTTGTTGCTTATTTGTTTTATACATAGTTGTTTGTTTCTTAATCTCATAACCCTATTTTACCCCTCCCCCCTTCCCTCTCTCTACTGGTAACCAGGAGTTTGTTCTCTGTTTCTGTTTTGTTACATACATTTGTTTGCTTTTTAGATTGCATATATAGGTAATAATATAAAGTATTTGTCTTTCTCTGTCTGACCTATTTCACTAAGGATAATACCCTCTAGGTTCATCCACGTTGTTGCAAATGTCAGAATTTCATTCTTTTTTATGAGTAATATATCATATCTATATCTAAATATATATATATCTCACATAATTTTTATTAATCTTTATCCATTTGTCTTTTGATGGGCACCTAGGTTGCTTCCATGCCTTGGCTATTGTAAACAGTGCTACTGTGAGCATTGGGGTGTATGTATCTTTTTGAATTAGTGTTTTCATCTTCTTAGGATACATACCCAGTAGTGGAATTGCTGGATCCTGTTCTGTTTTCAGTTTTTTTTTTAGGAACCTCCATACTGTTTTCCATAGTGGCTGCACCGACTTATAGTCCCACCAACAGTGTACTAGGGTTCCCTTCTCTCCACATCCTCACCAAAATTTGTTATTTGTAGACTTTTTGATGATAGCCATTCTGACAGGTGTAAGGTGATTGGGCTGTTACTTCTTCCACTCTCCTAGATGACTGTTTTATAACAATGCCTCTCTCCTCAAACCTCCAGATCCTCCTCAAACCTCCAGATCCTCCTCAAACATCCTCATTCTCTGTTGATTGCTTTCTGTTTCACTAAGAAGACTACAGCAGAGATGATTTCCAGAGACTACAGCAATCAGAGATGATTTCTACACGTAATTATGCCCAGTTACTCTGCCATGTCTCCTATTACTGTGAATATGTTTTTAGCTAAGGCCAAACCTTCCCCTTCTGCCCTAAATCCCATTTCCTTTCTCCTACTTGAGAATATTGTTCCAGTAATTCTCCCCTCCAATATGATCAATTTTTGCTCCTCCACTAGATTATTTCTTTCAGCACGTGAACATGCCTTTATTTTTCCCCATCTTAAAACCTCATAACTGCTCTTACCCCTCAGCTACTACCTCATTTCTCTTTCCCTTTTTTAGAATAATTCCTTGAGTAATCTCTTCTGGCTGTCTCCAATTTCTGCCCCCCATTCTCTCTTAAACTCACTGCAAGGACATTATTTCCCTATCATAACACCCAAATGGCCCCTCTTAGGGTAGTTGCAAAATCTAGTGAGTCATTCAGTACTCATCTTACTTGACCCAATAGTAACATTTGTCACAGCTGGTTACTCATTCTTCTTTTGGACTACTTTTTCATTTGGCTTTCAGGAACCTAGACTCACCTGATTTTCTTCCTCATAGCATCCAGAGTGATTCTTTCAGAAAGGACTTTAGATCATGTCACTTCTCTGCTCAAAACTCTCCAATGGCTTCCTGTCTCCTCAGAGTGTCGACCAAAGTTCTTACTACAATCTAGGAGCCCTTCGTGATCTGCTTCCCTTCTCATTTCTTTTCCCTTTGCTTTCTCTGTTTCAGGTTCGTGGGTCTTCCTACCATTCCTTGAATATTCAAACTCCTTCTTGCTTTAGAGCCTTTGTATTTGCTTTTTTCTTTGGCTGAAATGCACTTCCCTGAGATATTATTGTCTCCCCACTTTAATTCCTTCAAGTCTGTAGTCTCAAGTCTCCCTCTCAGTAAGGTCTTCCTTGGCTACCCTATCTGTTCCTTGCATCTCTCCCTCAACACCATACTTAATATTCCTCTCACTGCTTTACTTTTTTCCCCTTAGTACTTGTCACAGATAACACACTATATATTTTACTTATCTATTTTATTGTCTCCCTGGCTAGAATGTAAGCTCCCCGAGGGCAGGATTTTTTTTTTTTTTTCTGGTTTGTTCACTGCTATATCCCCAGAGCCTGGAAGAAAGCCTTGCACATAGTAAGTGTGCAATATATATGTATTGAATTCATGAATGGAGGGATGAATGGATTGGAGAGAAGGGATATGACTATATTCCTTGATTTACACTTGCAAGTTCACATATGTGTCATAGGATTGAAAGAGTTGAGAAACAACTCTGTTGTCAGAGTTATGGGGAAGAGACTTCCTGTGCTATTTTTTCTCTTAGCTTGGAGAGAGGTATATGGTATACGATTTATCCAGCAGATTTAGACCTGCCAACTTTTCGATAATCTGATCAATAATTATAAGACAGTTCTTCCTTTCAAAGTTTATTTAAATGTGCTTACTCTGCTTAATTAAGTACTTTGATGACCTAAGAACTCTTGGTGAGTAAGTTCAGTAGGGACAGAATTCCTTCCATCCTTCCTTCCGTCCGTCCGTTCTTCCTTCCTTCTCTCGCTCTTTCCTCCCTCTTCCCTCCCCTTCTTGCCACTCTTCTTCCCTCCCTTCTTTCCTCCCACCCTTTTTTCTTTCCTTCTTTTACAATATGTATATAGCACTGTGCTTTGTTCTGTGAGAAATAATTCAAAGAATGATGAGATAGAAATTTAGAAATTTCTATTCCTTAGAAATTTAGACTTTAATTGGTGTAGGAGCTATACATGTGATAATTAAATAAAAATACAAGGCAAATGATTAATGCCAGTTGAATAATGAAGCCAATAAGAATAATGAAGACAGGAAGTGCTATGCCAAGAAATTTAGAGGTGAAGGCTGAACTGGTTAGATAAGCTTTAGAAGAGGTTACATAGAGTGTGTTGCTGGGGAAACCTGTATAGCCTTCTAATGTCCTCTGAGATGGGTATTTTTAATGTGGTTTCACTTTATTTTTAACATGTTTTGAATTCCAGGAATGTTGAACATACAACAGTATTACAATAACATTCAACAGTAATTACAATAACATACTACAGAAATAAATTATTTTAAAGTACCATCTACTAGACAGAATATTAATAATTGAAGTTAAACTTCACAGTATTAAAAAGACACTAATAATTGCAACTAAGAATGTAGTGTGACTAGCAATATAATAAACCACTCATCAGATGTGACTCAGATACGAGTAAAAGATATTGTGAAAAATTTGGGAAATTCTAAATTTCTAAAGTTCGTTATCACATTTACATAGTGTGGAACTGGCTAAAACATTTTTTGCTTGCAATAGTATTTTTTTTTTAAAGCTCTTTATTGGAATATAATTGCTTTACACTGATGTGCCAGTTTTTGAGGTACACCAAAGAGAATCAGCTGTATTTATACATTTATCCCCATATCCTCTCCCTCCTGCAACCCCCTTCCACCCTCCCTATCCTGGATAAAGAAGATGTGGCACATATATACAATGGAATATTACTCAGCCATAAAAAAAATGAAATTGAGTTATTTGTAATGAGGTGGACAGACCTAAAGTCTGTCATACAGGGCGAAGTAAGCCAGAAAGAGAATAGTATTGTTTTGAGAGGCAGTGTTGTGTGGTGCTGAAGACCATGGGCTCTTGAGTTAGGCTGCCTGAATTCAAAATCTGACTGCACTATTTGTTGGCTGTGGAATCTTGGGCAATTTTATCTAAGTTTTTATTTTCCTCATCTGTAAAATAGTGATGATGATAATTCCTTGAAAAGTAGTTGTGAGGAATAAATGAAATAATGCAGGTCAGAGTTTTTATCATAATGTCTAATACACAGTGAGTATTTAATAACATTATCAGTTACTGGCTATGTTAGTGGTTCTGCTTAACTGGGTTTATCTGAATGAATAAATACAACTGAACTTTCTGCTTTTCACGCCATTTGAGTTTGGATTCCTTTACTCCCCCTTATACCACAAAAGGTAAAGTTAAGGGACTGGATGATCTCCTGTGATTTATGATATATTAACTGCCTTTTCTAGCTTTTGTATATGTATCTGAATTGGGAAATGTCTATCAGGTATTGCGCTATAAGTGAGTGTTACATTGAAAGAATAACTTCAGGTAGTTAAATATAATTACTTATGTCTTCTAAACAGGAATATGATTTTTTATTTTTCTTTTTTTTGGTCAGGAAATCATTTTGTGCTACTCTTCATTCACACTTGTTCATCAAGTTCTTTGAGTCCTCAAGGGCAGAATTTACCTCTAAACAGAAAGATGGAAACTAAAGTACATTTATTTTGCCAGGTATTTTTCAAAACAGTTTTTAAAGATTCCTTCCTTTCCTTTCTTAAAAATTAGTTTACTTTACCTCACATTTCATAATCAGTAAGCAGATTCATAGCAACATAGTCATATGATCTTGCTTAATAACTGAGGTGACTTTTGAACTCTTTTAGTGGAAGGGACAAGGACAATTTTTCAGGAGACCAAAGAATTTAAATCTACTTGAAAGGTTGTAGACAGTGTAATGAATAACATGGCAGTCTAACCAAAAGGTAATTCAAAATATACCAAGTTTCTTTAGCCTTCTTATCTGTGATTCAGGGGATATTCTTATCTATTGGTCAGTATTGTGTCAATAAAATTGGACTTCAGTATAATCCTTTTTCAAAAGGATTATTGTAAGGGAGGGAAGACACTTTTGAAATAGGAGAAGAGGGGACTATTGAAATAGGGAGAACACTGTGACCATAAGATCTGCAGGCATCTCCAAGGGTTAGGCAAAAAAGGGTTTATTTTCTTTTTCTTTTTTTAATTTAATTTTATTATTATTTAAAAAAATTTATTTTATATTGAAGTACAGTTGATTAACAATGTTGTGTTAGTTTCAGGTGTACAGCAAAGTGAGGTTAAAAGGGTTTTCTTTTATAGAGAGGAGTAAACAAGGCTAGGAAGAACTGGATATGGGGAAATGGGATGACAGAGTGGCATGATCAGATGAATAGATTAGAGAATATTTTACTGAGAAGCTAGCCTATTCTCTGGAGGGGTTGCATGCTGATTGGCTCAGGCTGAGGGTGGGCCAAAGTTCAGGGGCTTGGAGGAAGGAGAGAAGCTTAACCAAAGCTTGGTTAATAAGCATTTTGTCCTAATTCATTGGTGAGGGTAAAACTCCACCATTAGTTCAGCTAATCCCTTATGAGGCAAAGAGAGGAAATTTTGAAGGTATTTGGCTTTGTCATAGGTAAACAAGAGGGTTCTGTGGTGAGTCTTATCTAAATCATTTGAGGAAGGGTGGTTCTTTGCAGTTAGCCATTATCCAGAACACAAAAGAGTGAGGGAATTCTTCTAAATTTCACTGTTTTTCAGGAGCACAAGGCTCAGGTAAAATTTAACATTGTCAGTTGAGAGTCTTAATCTTTTAAATTTATTCTTTTAGTGGATCTGGTGCCACCAAATAAGACATATACCTATACTGTAACCCAAAAAATGATTTCAGGGTCTTCTTGCTAAGTAGCTTCTGTACTCATATATGTGTGTGTGTGTGTGTATATGTGTGTATATATATATACATATTAACCTGTTCCATCTTGTTATACATAATACTTTATTAATTGTACCCTTATAAACTGATTTTGAAGATGAACTCTTAAATATTAAAAAAATTAACAGTATTAAAATATCATACCAGTTTATTTCCTGAAACTATATAGTTCGTATTTTTACAGATGGTTCACCTTTAAATGTAGGTGAACCTTTTCTGTGTTGTTAAAGTTTTCCTTTTCTGTGTTGTTAAAGTTTCTACTTACTGTTTGCTTCTGTTCATCTGGCTTTTGATAACAGGTTTTTGTGCCCATGTGTCTTTTTTGACCCCCTTCTTTTTTTTTAATGGTTTCGATTTGGGGTCATTTTTCTTAACCTCTCTACTAATCCTTTCATCATCAATAAACATCTCATCAGGGCAGCAAATTAGATTGCCTTTTGGAAACAAGCTTTTAAAGGTGTGCCAGAGTCACTGAAATAGTTCTCTTAATTTCCATCTCATATGGAAATGGAGGTTCTCTCTAAAGTTTAATGGCAATCTGCATTATAAATTGCCTGTGTAATCTGTTCAGGGATTAAAAACTAATGTACCTTTGATCAACTAGATGCAATCCAAACTGCAAACTTCCATATTTCAAGAAAGAGAATATTTCAAACTTGATTCCTCTTTTTCTAAACATGTTAATTGCTTTTGGGGTCTAGTTTTGTTTTTTGGCTTTTTTGTTGGGGGGGGTGTCTTTTTAGAAGGAATATAGCTTTTTAAAAATAGACTTTATGTTTTAAGAGCAATTTTAGATTCACAGCAAAATCGATTGGATAGTACAGAGAGTTCCTATATACCCCATGCCCCACAGCCTCCTCCACTATCAATACCCTTCATCACTCTGCTGTGTTTATTATAATTGATGAACCTGTATTGACACATCATTATCACCCAAAGTCCATAGTTTATATTAGAGTTGACTCTTGATGTTGTACATTCTGTGGGTTTGGACAAATGTGTGATGACATGTAGCCACTGTTAAAATGTTATATAGAATAGTTTCACTGCCCTAAAATCCTCTGTGCTCTCCCTATTCATTTTTTCTCACCACCCCGCCCCCTCCCCCACTAGCAACCACTGATCTTTTTATTGTCTCCATAGTTTTGCCTTTTCCAGAATGTCATATAGTTGGAATCATACAGTATGTAGCTTTTACAAATTGGCTGCTTTCACTGAGAAGTATGCATTTAAGTTTCCTCCATGTATTTTCATGGCTTGATAGCTCATTTCTTTTTAGCACTGAATAGTATTCCATGGTCTGAATGTATCACAGTTTATTTATCCCTTGATGTACTGAAGAACCTCTTGGTTTTTTATGTTTTGGCAATTATGAATAAAGTTATAAATGTCTGTGTTCAGGTTTTTATGTGGATATATGTTTTCAACTCCTTTGGGTAAATATGGAGAAGTGCGATTGCTGTATTGTATGGTAAGAGTATGTTTAGTTTTGTAAGAGACTGTCAAATTGTCTTTCAAAATAGCTATACTGTTTTACTTTCCTCCCAGCAATGAATAAGAGCTCCTCTTGCTTCACATTCTTGTCAGCATTTGGTGTTGTCTGTGTCTTGGATTTTGGCCATTCTGATAGATGTGTAGTGGTATCTTGATGTTTTAATGTGTAATTCTCTAATGACATGATGTTAAACATTTTTTTCATGTGCTTGTTTGCTATCTGTGTATCTTCTTTGGTGAGGTGTCTGTTAAGATCTTTTGTCCATTTTTTAATTGGGTTGTTCTTTTTCTTTTTGTTGAGCCTTAAGGGTTCTTTGTATAGTTTTTAATACACAAAATAAAAATACTTTGAATATAGTCCCTTATCAGATATGTCTTTTGCAAATATTTTCTCCCAGTCTATGAGTTGTCTTCTCATCTGCTTGACAGTGTCTTTGACAAAGCGAAAGTTTTTAATTAATGAAGTTAAATGATGCCTTAAGAATTAGATTTAAGTGTTAGATACATTCATGAATGCTGTGCATTTGTAGGTGCATAATGCACTAAGGAAAGTTGGAGTCACTTAGAATATATACCTAATCCAGACTAATGCATTAACTAACTCTTTTCAACAAATTTTTTTTTGGTAGCACCTTTTTAGAGAGAATATTGATCTAAAATGAATCCTTTGACCCAGAATGTCATATTTAACTTGTGTGCAAAGAGAACATAACTGACTGTGGCTTTTGATTGCTTCCCCGGGGAAGAAAATACTGATTTATCAGATGATGGCTATAATTCTTTTGCAACTGACTTGCCATCAAGAAATATTGACAGCAAGAAATACATCAAGTTTTCTAAAACAACAGAGAAGAGAATTTCACCTGAAGTTAGGGGTTTGAGTCCAGAACACACAAAAAAGTAAGTTAAACTGTGAACTTACTTAATTGAATTATGCTTTTGCCAGTTTAAGAGAACCAAAAATGTGACTCATGTGTTTTCATAATGTACTGAGTATAGAGGATCATGCATATTGGTGGCCATTCTTTTAGGAGCATGGTTTTAATTCCTAGATAGCCATTCTCATATTTTTCTCACTTCTCTCACAGCCATGTAGAAGCCTATAAGCTATCAAAGGCTTCCAGTTATAAGAGAGTCATCATCCATATGTCTGTTTGTCCTTTTTTTTTTTTTTGACAAATAAAATGATTATTTATTTAAATGTACAAGGTGGTGATTTGGTGTATGTATTCATTGTGAAATGGTTACCACCATCGATGTAACACGTTTACATCATCATCATCATCATCATTATTATTATTATTTTGGTGAGAACACAAGTTCTACTCAGCAAATTTCAGTTATGCAATACAGGATTATTAACTATAGTCACTTTGTGACTTAGTTTTTTTTTTAAATCGCATGTAAGTGATATCCTATAGTATTTGTCTTTCTCTGTTTGACTTATTTGACTTTGCAAAATTGCATAGTGAGGGAACTCTCCTGCACTGCTGGTGGGAATGTAAGTTGGTATAGCCACTATGGAAAACAATTTGGAGGTTCCTTAAAAAACTACAAATAGAACTACCCTATGATCCAGTAATCCCACTCATGGGCATATACCCAAAGAAAACCATAATCCCAAAAGAAACTTGTACCATCATGTTTATTGCAGTACTATTTACAATAGCCAGGACATGGAAGCAACCTAAATGCCCATCAACAAATGAATGGATAAAGAAGATGTGGCACAGATATACAATGGAATATTACTCAGCTATAAAAAGGGATGAGATGGAGCTATATGTAATGAGGTGGATAGACCTACAGTCTGTCATACAGAGTGAAGTAAGTTAGAAAGAGAAAGACAAATATTGTATGCTAACTCACATGTACGGAATCTAAAAATGGTACTGATGAACTCAGTGACAAGAACAAGGACGCAGATGCAGAGAATGGACTGGAGAACTCGAGGTTTGGGAGGGGGCGGGGGGTGAAGGGGAAGCTGAGATAAAGCGAGAGAGTAGCACAGACATATAAATGTACTGCCAACTGTAAAATAGATAGTCAGTGGGAAGTTGTATAACAAAAAGGGAGTCCAACTCAAGGATGGAAGATGCCTTAGAGGACTGGGGCAGGGAGGGTGGGGGGGACTCGGGGGGGGGAGTCAAGGAAGGGAGGGAATACGGGGATATGTGTATAAAAACAGTTGATTGAACTTGGTGTACCCCCCCCAAAAAAAAAATTGCATAGTGCCATCAAGGTCAATCCACGTTATTCCCTTCTTTCTCATGCTAAATAGTATTGTATTCCATTGTATACATTTACTACATCTTCTTTAACTATTCATCTGTTGACAGACACATATAGTTTCCACATCTTGGCTATTATGAATAATGCTGCAATGAGCATAGGGATGCAAATATCTCTTTGAGATCCTGTTTTCATTTCCTTTGGATATATACCCAGAAGTGGAATTCCTGGGTGTATATGTAGTTCTCTTTTTAATTATTTTGAGGAACCTCTCCATACTGTTTTCTATGGTGACTGTACCAACTTATATTCCTACCAACAGTGAACAAGAGTTTTCATTTCTCCACATTTTTGCCAGCGCTTGTTATATCCTGTCTTCTTGATGATAGCTGTTCTAACAGGCATGACATGATATCTCACAGTGGTTTTGATTTTGATTTCCCTGATGACGGGTGATGTTGAGCACCTTTTCATGTACTTTTAGGTCATTGGTATGTCTTTGGAGAAATGTCTATTCAGGTCCTTTACCCATTTTTAATTGGGTTAGTTCTTTATTTGCTGTTGGGTTGTATGAGCTGCTTGTATATTTTGAACATGAACTCATCAGACATATGGTTTGCCAATATTTTCTCTCATTCCCTAGGTTACCTTTTCATGTTGCTAATAGTTTTCTTTGCTGAGGAGAAACTTTTTAGTTTGATATAGTCCCACTTGTTTATTTTTGCTTCTTTTGCCTTTGATTCTGGTGTCAATTAAAAAATCATTGCTGGGCTACCCTGGTGGTGCAGTGGTTCAGAATCCACCTGCCAATGTAGGGGACGTGGGTTTGAGCCCTGGGCTGGAAAGATCCCACATGCCATGGAGCAACTGAGCCCGTGTGCCACAACTACTGAGCCTGTGCTCTAGAGCCCATGAGCCACAACTGCTGAGCCCATGTGCCCTACTGAAGCCTGTGCGCCTAGAGCCTGTGCTCCGCAACAAGAGAAGCCACCGCACTGAGAAGCGCATGCACCACAACAGAGAATAGCCCCCGCTTACTGCAAGTAGAGAAAGCCTGTGTGCAGCAACAAAGACCCAACACAGCCAATAAATAAATAAATAAATAAATACATTTATTAAAAAAAAAATCATTGCTAAGACTGATATCAAAGATACTTGTTTTCTTCTAGGCGTTTTACGGTTTCTTTATCAAGATTATTTTAGATCTTTGAGGTGTTTTGTGGTTCCATACAAATTTTAGGATTGTTTTATTTCTGTGAAAAATGCCATTGGAATTTGGATGGGGATTGCATCAAATCCATAGTTCACTTTAGGTATTATGGACATTTTAACAATATTAATACTTCCAAACCATGAACATAGAATATCTTGCCATTTATTTGTGCCTTCTTCAATATCTTTCTCCATGTTTTAGAGTTTTCAGTGTACAGATCTTTCACTTCCTTGTTTAAATTTATTCCTAAGTATTTTATTCCTTTTGATGATATTGTAAATGGGATTGTTTTCTTAATTTCTCTTTCTGATAGTTTATTGTTAGTGAATAGAAATGCAACTGATTTTTTGTGTATTGATTTTGTATTTTGCAACTTTACTGAATGTGTTTATTATAACAGTTTTTTGGTAGAGTCTTTAAGGTTTTCTGTATATAAGATCACACCATCTGGAAACAGACAATTTAACTTTCTTTTCTCATTTGAATGTCTTTTTTTTTCCCTTGCCTAATTGCTCTGGCTAGGACTTCCAGTAATATGTTGAATAAAAGTGGTGAGAGTGGGCACCCTTATCTTGTTTCTGATCTTAGAGCAAAAGCTTTCAACTTTTCACTATTTATTTTGATGTTAGCTCTTGGCTTGTCATATATGACCTTTATTATCTTGAGGTACCTTCCTTCTATACCCACTTTGTTGAGAGTTTTTATCATGAGTGAATGTTGAATTTTGTCAAATTCCTTTTCAGCATCCATCAAGATAATAATGTAATTTTTATCCTTCATTTTATTAATGTGGTTGTGTCAGGAAAAACCTAAGTTCTCTGCCTGTTTTTCTCCTTTACTCTCATACTACTACCATGCTCATACTTCTGACACCAGATGTGTGGGTTTTCCCCACACCAAGAAATTCTGTGACACCAGCTACAATTTAACTCTATTCTGACACTATCTACCTGGAGATAGTGCCAGATCCCACAGGTTAAGGGTTCAGATCTATGAGACTGCCCAAACACCCAATTCATCTTCCAGTCTCAAGTGGTAGGTCCTCAGGTTACTTCTGTCTGACTTGGCTACAAATCAGAGGTTCCTGTTACTCCTCCTCAGATTTGATTAATTTCTAGAATGGCTCACAGAGCTCAGGGAAACACTCAAAGTTACCAGTTTATTAAAAAACATGATAGGAAAAAGACAAGGGTGCCCACTCTCACCATTATCATTCAACATAGTTGTGGAAGTTTTAGCCACAGCAATCAGAGAAGAAAAAGAAATAAAAGGAATCCAAATTGGAAAAGAAGAAGTCAAATTGTCACTCTTTGCAGATGACATGATATTATACATAGAAAACCCTGAAGACTCTACCAGAAAACTGCTAGCACTGATTGATGAATTTAGTAAAGTAGCGGGATACAAAATTAATGCGCAGAAATCTCTTGCATTCCTATACACTAAAAACAAAAGAGCAGAAAGAGAAATTAAGGAAACTCTCCCATTTACCACTGCAACAAAAAGAATAAAATACCTAGGAATAAACCTGCCTAAGGAGGCAAAAGACCTGTATGCAGAAAACTGTAAGATACTGATGAAAGAAATTAAAGATGATACAAACAGATGGAGGGACATACCACGTTCTTGGGTTGGAAGAACCAACATTGTGAAAATGACTATCCTACCCAAAGCAATTTACAGATTCAGTGCAATCCCTATCAAATTACCAATGGCATTTTTCACAGAACTAGAATAAGAAATCTTATGATTTGTGTGGAAACGCAGAAGACCCCGAATAGCCAAAACAATGTTGAGAAGGAAAGACGGAGTTGGTGGAATTAGGCTTGCTGACTTCAAACTATACTACGAGGCCATAGTGATCAAGACAGTATGGTACTGGCACAAAAATAGAAAGGAAGATCAATGGAACAGAATAGAGAACCCAGAGGTAAACCCACACACATATGGGTACCTTATCTTTGATAAAGGAGGTAAGAATATACAATGGAAAAAAGACAGCTTCGTCAATAAGTGGTGCTGGGAAAATTGGACAGCAACATGTAAAAGAATGGAATTAGAACACTTCTTAACACCATACACAAAAATAAACTCAACATAGATTAAAGACCTACATGTAAGGCCAGACACTATAAAACTCCTAGAGGAAAACACAGGCAGAACACTCTATGACATACATCAAAGCAAGATCCTTTTTGACCCACCTCCTAGAATCATGGAAATAAAATCAAGAATAAACAAATGGGACCTAATGAAACTTAAAAGCTTTTGTACAGCAAAAGAAACCATAAACAAGACGACAACCCCCAGAATGGGAGAAAATACTTGCCAACAAAGCAACGGACAAAGGATTAATCTCCAAAATATACAAGCAGCTCATGCAGCTTAAAACCAAAAAAGCAAATAACCCAATCCACAAATGGGCGGAAGACCTAAATAGACATTTCTCCAGAGAAGACATGCAGATGGCCAACAAACACATGAAAAGATGCTCAACATCACTAATCATTAGAGAAATGCAAGTCAAAGCCACAATGAGGTATCACCTCACACCAATCAGAATGGCCATCATCAAAAAATCTAGAAACGATAAATATTGGAGAGGGTGTGGAGAAAAGGGAACTCTCCTACACTGTTGATGGGAATGTAAGTTGGTATAGCCACTATGGAAAACAGTTCGGAAATTCCTTAAAAAACTAAAAATGGAACTACCATATGACCCAGTAATCCCACTCCTGGGCATATACCCAGAGAAAACCATAATCCAAAAAGAAACATGTACCATAATGTTCATTGCAGCACTGTTTACAATAGCCAGGAAGTGGAAGCAACCTAAATGCCCATCAACAGATGAATGGATAAAGAAGATGTGGCACAGATATACAATGGAATATTACTCAGCCATAAAAAGGAATGAGATGGAGCTATATGTAATGAGGTGGATAGACCTAGAGTCTGTCATACAGAGTGAAGTAAGCCAGAAAGAGAAAAACAAATACTGTATGCTGACTCATATATACGGAATCTTAAAAAAAAAAAAAAAGGTACTGATGAACTCAGTGACAGGGCAAGAATAAGGATGCAGATGCAGAGAATGCACTGGAGGAGACGGAATTGGGGGGGTGGTGCGAAGGGGAAGCTGGGATGAAGTGAGAGAGTAGCATAGACATATTTCCACTACCAACTGTAAAATAGATAGCTAATGGGAAGTTGCTGTATAACAAAGGGAGATCAACTCGATGATGGGGGATGCCTTAGAGGGCCAGGACAGGGAGGGTGAGAGGGAGACATGGGAGGGAGGGCATATGGGGATATATGTATAAATACAGCTGATTCACTTTGGTGTACCTCAAAAGCTGGTACAAAAGTGTAAGGCAATTATATTCCAATAAAGAGCTAAAAAAAAAAAAAAAAAAGCCAGTGACAGATCCACTATGCCAAAGTTGGACTCTCTGATATAAAAACATGTTCTCTATTTTTTATAAAAAAACAAAACAAAACAAAAGATGTTAGAAGATATAAAAGAACAGGCAGATGAAGAGATACATTGGGAGAGGTCTGGGAGGCTCTCAGATGCAGGAGCTTCTGTCCTCTTGGAGTTGTTGCATCACCATCAACAACAATATGTTCAACAACCTAGAAGCTCTCCAGAGAGGGTAAAGGGGCTGGAAATGGAGTTAATAATTAATCATGCCTGCATGGGGAAGCCTCTATAAAAAATCCCAGTCTCATGGGGTTCAGAGATCTGTCAGGTTGGTGAATACATCTACATACCAGGAGGGTAATGCACCCTAACTCCACGGGGACATAATTTCTTGCACCTGGGATCCTCCAAGACCTCACCTTATATATCTTTTCATCTGGCTGTGCATCTGTATCACTTTTCACAACTTTTAATACACTGGTAAGCATAAGTAATTGTTCTGAGTTCTGTGAGTCACTCTAGCAAAATAAACCCAAGGAGGCGCTTGTGGGAACCTCTGATTTATAGCCAATTGGTCAGAAGCACAGATGACAAACTGTGCTTGCAGCTGACATCTGAGGTGGGGTGGGGCAGTCTTCTGGAACTGAGCCCTTACACTGTGGAATCTGAAAGTATCTCCAGGTAGATAGTGTCAGAATTGAGTTAAATTGTAGGATGTCCAGCTGCTGTTGCAGAGAATTGCTTGATGGGGGCAAACTCCAGACGTATCTGGTGTCATATGTGAGTGTGGTTGTAGTATGAGAGTAAACGAGAAACAGAAGGAAGACTGGGTTTTTCCCTGCATAGTTGTGTATCACATTTATTGGTTACCTATGTTGAACCATCCTTGCATCCTGGGAATAAATTCCACTTGATCATGGTATATGATCCTTTTAATGTACCGTTGAGTTTGGTTTGCTAATATTTTTGAGAGTTTTTGCATCTGTGTTTATCAGGAATATTAGCCTGATGTTCTTGTCTTGTGGTGTCCTTGTCTGGCTTTGGTATTGGTAATGCTGTCCTCATAAAATGAATTTAGAAGTGTTCCCTCCTCTCCAGTTTTTGAGAAGAGTTTGAGAAGGATTGGCATTAATTCTTCTTTAAATCTTTAGTAGAATGCACCAGTGAGGCTATCTGATTCTGGACTTTGTTGAAAGGTTTTTTGATTACTGATGAAATCTCCTTACTATTAATTGGTCTGTTCAGATTTTGTACTTCTTTGTGATGCAGTCTTGGTAGGCTGTATGTTTTTAGGAATTTATCCATTTCTTCTAAGTTATCTAATTTGTTGGTATATGATTATTCATAATAGTTTCTTATGATATTTAGTATTTCTCTGTTATCAGTTGTAGTGTCTCCTCTTTCATTTGTAATTTTACTTATTTGAGTTATCAGCCCCCACCCCATTTTGTTTTTAATGTCACAGTTTACATCTTTTTGTATTGTGTACCTATTAACAAATTGTTGTTGTTATAGTTATTATTAATACTTTTGTCTTTTAACCTTTATATTAGAGTTTTATGTGATTTACCTACCACCATTACAATATTAGAGTATTTACCGGTAAAGGTAAATATAGACTCAATCTAGTCATTTTTTTTATGTATCACCTAAGCAGTCCTTGCATAGCAGGTTACTTTAAAAGGAAGGGACCATTTCTGCTAAAGAGCTTTTAGTTTTACATACAAGGAAAAATGAGGTGTTACTTCTAAAGTGCTAAGTTATAGCCCAGTTGATGTGGATTCTGGGTAGGAACAAATCTGTGGGGTATTGCCATAGTGATCCTCAATTTGTGTGTTAGAATCACCTGGGTATCTTTAAAAAATTCCAAATATCAGCTCAGTCCCCAAAATAATTAAATCACAATTTTGTGGGATGGGACACAGGAATCAGCATTTTTTGAAGCTCTCAAGGGATTCCAGTGTGCAGACAAGTTTGGGATCTAGTTTACTTCAGAATCAGTCCTAGTCTACAGGATCCCAGAGCACAAAATAATTTCAGGTTTATCCTTGAAATTTAGGTCTACCCTGGGTTACTTGAAGCAAAGTATGAAATTTCCAAGAGATCTTCTTTTTCAAATTTATTTCAGACTTATTGTAATTGTATTGGTCTCATTGTATAGTTTATGGAATGTTTGTGTTAGAAAAGTTCTTGACAGTCCAATAAGAGGAGGAGGCAAAAGAAGCATAAAAAGAGAAAAGCAAGAAATAAGAAAGCAGGATAATTGTTAAAAAGCAGTTCAGAGTCTACCCCAGACTTTAAAGTACCATTTCTTATTAAAAGGCACCATTTCTTTGGAGAAATACTGATTGCAGCTCTGGGAAAGGAAGTGTACAGATGAGCCTAGAGCATCTTGTCTTGAGACTGCTACTAGGGATACATCAAGAGCCCACTTGAATAGGCTCTGACCCCTTCCCACCCCACATGAGAAAATTAGGGTATCAATAAAGATAATAATTGCAGGGAAAGAAAATGAATTTAATATATTTAAATCAATGTGTTCAAAATGATATAAAAATTATTTTCACTGTTGAAGCTTACAAGTGAGCCAAGTCATTGTTATGAAAAGTGATAAATAAAGGAAAAGAATGAAGCAATTATCCTGCCTTTCTATATGAACTGAATCAAAGGACAAGCAAATAGTACATAAGAAGAAGTTTCTCTTTATGGAAATATTCTAATTAATGAGTGAAGAAGGAATGATAGATTTAGAATATAACCATCCTGCAGATCCTTATGATTTACTAGATGTAGTTATTATGTATTAGTAGCTCCTAATATCACAAATAGAGAGCCACTTGGACATTATATGCCTCCTGATGGGAAAACACCACCACCTATATGGTTTTGAACTGCCCCCCCGCCACGCCCCAAAAGTAGAATGTTAATCTGATCAAGTCTTTAGACTCCTGCAAACTTGGTGATACAATCAGCAAAATCTAGACAGTAAAACTGTAGGACAACCGGTAATAATGACGATAGTGTTGATGATGGTGATGATGGTGATGATAAAAAGACGTGGAGGAAGAACCTATAGGAGAAAAGAGATCTAAAAGACATATCAACCAACTGTAATGTGGAGACCTTATTGAATCCTGATGTAAAGTGTTAAAAAAATTTGACATTTATGAGGGAGTTGGAAATTTGAACACAGGTTGTGTGTTTGATGATATTAAGAAATTATTGTTTTTTTTGGTGTCATAACTGTTTTTTAAAAGGAAAAAACACTTGTAGAAATGCATGTTAAAATCCTTGCACATGAAATAATATGATACTGGAATTTGCTTTAAAGTAATAGGAATGAGAGCAGGGATAAGAATATAGATAAGATTGTCCATTATTGAAGCTGGGTGATGGGTCATTACTGAAACATGGGGAGATCATCACATTATTCTGTCCAATTTTGTCTGTGTTTGAAAATTTCCATAAATAAAAGACAAAAAGAAGAAGAATCAAGAAAAAAGACAATTCAGGAATTATTCCAGTTTTCTGTACGATTTAGGTATGAATCATCAATGTTCCTATTTGGAGAAGAAAAATCCTCTGATTTTTCAGGAGGAAAAAAAGGAGAAAGAAGAGTTTACAAGTACAATTGCATACCAAAAGGACTGAGGTAAATAAAGATCTGGGGATATTTTTGCTTACAAGTGTTGTCTTTAGCTCTCTTTCCATTTAATTTTAGTCCAAGTATTGAAATGTCACAATCTTAAATATTTCTTCTTCTTCTTCCCCTTTCCCCTGCTCCTCCTGCACCTTCTCCTCTTCCTTCTCCTCCTCCTTAAAAAAAAAAGGAAAGAACATGGAACCCTTTCAGAAGAATATGAATTTTTTTCCCTTCTTTCTCCATTAGACCAGTATTTTTATTATTATGCTCTCTGTTAACATTTCTGCTGTTTTAACAATGACTCTAGGCATTCCTTGGCTTTTGGCAGCATAACTTCAGTCTTGGCCTCCATCTTGCTCTTCATGTGACCTTCTGCCCTGTGTCTATAGTTCAAGCTTCCCTACACTTTTCTCTTATAAACATATTATTGCATATCTCATCTTGAGATCTTTAACTTGATTACATCTGCAAAGACCATTTCACCAAATAAGGTCACATTCATAGGTTCCAGGGATTAGGATATGGACATCTCTTTTGGTGGGGTTATACAACCTACTACATTCACTATGTGATATACTTAATTATATATTCCTTTGTTTTGATATCTGAGAATACATGTCTTTCTTCAATTCTGGAAAATTCTAATCCATTATCTTTTAGAGTATTTCCCCTCTCTCAATCTCTTTATTATGTCCTTCTGAATCTTCTATTAGATGTATGTTAGACCTTATCATTCTGTTTTCAATGTTCTTTAACATTGCTTCATATTTTTCACCTTTTTCTCTCTATTTTGTTCTGGGTAATTTCTTTCGTCTACTTTCTAGTTTACTTTTTCTTTTTCCAGCTGAATATAGTCTTCTATAAACTGTAATTTTCAATAGATAGTTTAACCTATCTATTGAAATTTAATTTCAGTGTTTATATATTTTACTCCTTGAAGTTTTATTTAGTTCTTAAAATCTGCCTTGTGTCATGTTATTTGCTCATGTCCCATAGTTATTTCAAGATTGATACCTGATAAATCTAATATATGAAGTCCTTGGGGGATCTAAATCTTCTGTTTGTGGTTTTGGCTGATTCTCACTTATAAACTCATATTAACTGATGTCCTTGGGTGCCTTATACTTTTTATTCATTCTTTCATATATTATTGATCTAAATCTGTAGGAATCTCATGAGGAGTCTGGGTTTAGAGAGTCCTCTTCCAAGAGAATTTGAATTTGCTTCTGCCATGCACTTCAGAGGTGTTATAAATATGGGATCACTTTAATGAATTTTTGGTTTCAATTTTTGGGCCCATATATTTAGTGTAGATTTGAATTCTAAACTCATGTGTGGGTAGAGCTAAGGCTATAACTAATCAAGAGGAGTACTCTTTCTTTTCTCTCTCTTTCTTTTTTTCCAACCTGAGCTGAGACAAAGACAGATTTTACTCTACATACTCCTTCTGTTGAGGGGTACAATTTTTTTCCAGCCTACTCTTGCTGAGAACATTGCTTTTTAATTTTGGCTCTGTGTGGGATCTCAGTACCAATTCCTGTTAATCTTGTATGGCTTAAGAGTTCTATCTACATGCTGCATGGTCTTTAAAAGTCAAGGCTCTAGGTTCCATAGAGCCATGTAAAACTGAAGACATCTGTAATTCAGTTCTCATTTTCTAAAGTGATACTTGTCTATCTAGCTGCTTGCCAGTTTTGAGTCATGTTTATACATGCAATGTTAATCTTTTATCAATGTTTATGATAATTTTATTAATCACAAGAATAAAGCAAAATTACCTGTATTATTTAAATAACTGTGTTGATTCTCCACATTATTTTACTCATATAGTGCAAATCTATATATGTAGCCTAGAGTTTGATAGTCTTGTCTTCACCATACCATAGATTTGCTCTCCTTTGTAAAATACATTACTATAAATTGACACAGTATTAATTAGGAGGTAAGTTGCATACTTAAGAAAAATGTGGCTTTATTAGAGAATATGGTGTAGTTTATTTAAAATTGTAGTGTATATAAACTGTTATTTAATTATAAAAGCAATTTTACATTAGAAGCATAGCTAAGTGAGGAGCCTAGATATGATTAACTATCTTTTAAGGGGTTTATTGTCCAAGAATGCTGGTTTACGAATGTGATCTGAGGCACGAACATTCTTGTATTTGGCTCTAGATTGCATCTTCGTCTGTGAAGGAGAAGATGACCAGAAAAGAAAGCTCTTTCTGCAAGTTGCCAAGTCAGTACAACGTTCACAAGACATTATCACCCCTTGGTACATCTTCCTCAATTATTCGGTATTTAAACCATTGTATTCTCTTCTTTAAATGTTGGATTCAGATTTAGGATTTTCCTTCAAGATTCATCTATCTCGTCTACAGAAAGTACGCCAAATAGTTTGTGCTAACTAAGAGACTCTGCTTTTAGGAAGGATGGTGTGGCGCTAAGAGCACAGCATGTGGAATTGAAAGACTTAGAGTTGAGTCCTGATCGACGTCACATCCTGGCTTAGGCTCTTGTACAATTCACTTTATATTTCTGGGCCTCAGTTTCCACATCTATATAAGAATCTTATACTAGATGGACCTTGAAATTTCTTCCAACTTTAGCATTCTATGATATCAGTTATTTTCATGTTATGTAATCATATTAATCATATTTTAAAGATGTTTTTATTAGCAGGTTAAGGGATCTGAGATTGTTTGGCTGTTTAAAGATATTCTTGTTTATCTTATTGTAATAACTTTCTGTAAAATTTATTGTAAGTTGAATTAGGAGTAGGAAAAATCTGACCATAGCCAAAGGATAGTGGGTCATGGGCACTACTTACTGACTAAGGTAAATCTGCTCCATAGAGAGATACCTAAAAGAAACAAGGTGGGAATTCTAGGGTGAAGAGTACGTAATTGATTATCACTTGGACAGTTCTTTAAGAAAGGTTCTCATGGAGTATGAGAGACTGGAGAATCTCAGGCTAAACTTTAATGGCAAAATATTACATATGAGAAAGTGACGTAAATGTTTTGTGGATTTTTTGTTTTTACTTTTGCTTTCCTGCTTTCTAATGTGGCCGTTTCTTTGACAGGAAAGATGAAAGGCTTTCTAACCTTTATGAGACGTTATATGATGAAACACCTGAAGGACACTTTTACTCACAAGAATTAAGTGGTAATAATAGGTTCCAGAATTTCTTGAATAAATTTCCTGATTGTGTGCTTTTTAGGAATTGTTTCCGTAGTTAATGTCTCTGTTTATTGCTGATGAGTTATCAAGCTAATATTACATAATATGGCAAATGCATGCTGTAAGTAAGCATAAGTAATTTAATTCATAAATATCTTTGGTTGCATTGGTAAGATAGACAAAGTATATATGTTTATTCTAGTTCAAATTTTGGGGGGAAAAATCTGGATATTACATATGATGACTAAACTAGTAAGTTCTGATTTTATTGGAATCTAGTCCTTGGTACCTTAATGTTAAGGCTCATAGTACCCATCACTTCTTCACACTGAGCTCTCACATATCTTGGGGCTCTCTTATATATATATATATATATATATATATATATATATATATATATATTTTTATTTATTTATTTATTTATTTTCCTCCTTTATATTTACAGAGTCATTCAGCATATTTTTCCTATTTTAACTCTGGTTATTGTATTAGGCACCTCTCCCACTCCCCCAGTTTTATTGAGATATAATTGACATACAGCACTGTATAAGTTCAAGGTGTACAGTGTAATGACTTGACTTACATATGTTGTGAAGTGATTAACACAAAAAGTTTAGTTAACATCCATCATCTAATATAGATACAAATTTTTTTTCCCTTGTGATGAGAACTCTTAGGATTGGCTCTCTAAACAACTTTAAAATATACCATACAGTAGTATTAACTTTAGTCATCATATTGTACCTCCACAGTACTTATTTATTTTATAATGGGAAGTTCGTACCTTTTGACCACCTCCATATAATTTACCCACTCCCCACTCCCCAGCTCTGGTAGCCACAAATCTGACCTCTTTTTTTATGAGTTATGTTTGTTTTTTTTAGATTTCATGTATAAGTGAGATCATACAGTATTGTCTTTCTCAGTCTGGCTTATTTCACCAGCATAATGCCCTCAAGGTTCACCCATGTTGTCATGAAAGACACAATTTTCTCCTTTTTTAATGACTGAATAATATTCTATTGTATATAATTATACACTCTGCTTTTTCTTTATCTGTTCATCCTTAGATGGACACTTAAGTTATTTCCATGTCTTGGCTATTGTAAATAAAACTTCTCTGAACATGGGGGTGCAGATATCTCATTGATGTACTGTTTTCATTTCCTTCAGATTTATACCTGGAAGTGAAATTGCTGGATTATATGGTAGTTCTGTTTTTAATTTTTTTGAGGGACCTCTCCATACTGTTTTCTGTAGTAACTGCACCAATTTACATTCTCACCAACAGCGTACAAGGGTTCCCTTTTCTCCACATTCTTGACACTTGTTATCTCTTGTCTTCTTGATGATAGCCATTCTAACAGGTGTGAGGTGATACCTCATTGTCGTTTCGATTTGCATTTCCCTAATGGTGAGTGATATTGAGCAGCTTTTCATTCATATGTCTTCTTTGGAAAAATGTCTATTGAGGTCTTTTGTGCATTTTTTAAACTGGATTTTTTTTTCGCTATTGATTTGTATTTCTTTATATATTTTGGATATTAATCCCTTATCAGGTTAATGATTTGCAAATTTTTTCTCATTCCATAGTTTGTCTTTTCATTTCGTTGATTGTTTCTTTTGCTCTGCAGAAATATTTTAGTTTGATG
This sequence comes from Hippopotamus amphibius kiboko, assembly GCF_030028045.1. NCBI lineage: Eukaryota > Metazoa > Chordata > Mammalia > Artiodactyla > Hippopotamidae > Hippopotamus > Hippopotamus amphibius. Next base: position 46,089,462 of record NC_080202.1, on the reverse strand, counting down.
TACTCCCGCTGTTTATTTTTCTGTTTTGTTGCTTATGTTTTAGGTGTCATATAGAAAAAAATCATTGCCAAGACCCACATCAAGGATCTTTTTTCCTGTTTTCTTCTAGAAGTTTTATGGTTTCTGGTCTTACATTTAAGCCTTTAATCCATTTTGAGTTAGTTTTTGTGAGTGGTGTGAAGTAGGGGGTCTAATTTCCTCCTATTACCTGTGAATATCCAATTTTCCCAGCAACATTTATTGAAGAGACTGTCTTTTTTCCATGATTATTCTTGATTTCCTTTCCAAATATTTATTGACTGTATATATATGGGTTTATTTCTGGTCTCTCAATTCTGTTCCACTAGTCTGTATGTGTGTTGTTATTGCCAGTAGCATACTGTTCTCATTACTGTATCTTTGTAATATAGTTTGAAAATAAGGAATGCCATGCCTCAAGTTTGTTGTTCTGTCTTAGGATTTCTTTGGCTATTTGGAGTCTTCCATGGTTACATACGGGTTAAAATTTTTTTTCTATTTCTGTGAAAAATGTCATTAGAATTTTGACAGGGATTGCATTGAGTCTATAGATGGCTTTAGGTAGTGTGGACCTTTTAACAATATTAATTCTTCTAACATATGGACATGGGATACTTTGTGTCTTCTTTGATTTTTTTTAATCCATGTTTTGTAGTTTTCAGTGTAGAGGTCTTTCAACTCCTTGGCTAAATTTATTCCTAAGTACATTATTATTTTGATGCTATTGTAAGTGAGGGTGCTTTCTTCATTTCTTTTCTAGATAATTTGTTGTATTGTATAGAAATGTTACTGACTTTTATATGTTAGTTTTGTATCCTGATACTTTATAGAATTGATTGATTAGATCTAACAGTTTTTTGATGAAGTCTTTAGAATTTTAAAATCATATCATCTGCAAAGAGACAATTTTTTTAAATAAATTTATTTATTTATTTATTTTATTGGTTGTGTTGAATCTTTTTTTTTGCTGTGCACAGGCTTTCTTTTAGTTGCGGTGAGTGGGGGCTACTCTTTGTTGTGGTGCGCGGGCTCCTTATTGTAGTGGCTTCTCTTGTTGTGGAGCACAGGCTCTAGGCGCGTGGGCGTGGGCTTCAGTAGTTGCAGCACATGGGCTCAATAGTTGTGACTCATGGGCTCTAAAGCGCAGGCTCAGTAGTTGTGGTGCATGGGCTTAGTTGCTCCGCGGCATGTGGGATCTTCCTGAAGCAGGGATCGAACCTGTGTCCGCTGCATTGGCAGGCGGATTCTTAACCACTGCGCCACCTAGGACGCCCTGTTATTTTTATACTTTTTAATGATGGCCATTCTGCCTGGTGTGAGGTAATACCTCATTGTAGTTTTGATTTGCTTTTCTCTAGCAATTAGCAATGTTGAGCATCTTTTCACGTGCTTATTGGCCACCTGTATGTCTTCTCTGGGGAAGTGCCTATTTTTTATAGGCATTTTTATATCTTCTTTCCATTTTTTGATTGGGTTGTTTGTTTTTTTGTTATTGAGCTGTATGAGCTGTTTGTATATTTTGGAAATTAAGCCCTTGTTGGTCGCATCTTTGCAAATATTTTCTCCCAGTCCATAGGTTGTCTTTTTGTTTTGTTTATGGTTTCCTTTGCTGTGCAAAAGCTTATAAGGTTGATTAGGTCCCATTTGTTTATTTTTGCTTGTATTTCTATTGCCTTGGGATACTGACCTAAGAAAACATTGCTATGATTTATGTCAGTGAATGTTTTGCCTATGTTCTCAAAAAGACAATTTAAAATCTTTCCTTCCAAATCTGATGCCTTTCTGCAGGACAGATTTCCTGGGTATAGAATTCTTGCTTAACAGTTTTTTTTTTCTTATATATTTTGAATATGTCATCACATTCTCTCCCTGTCTAAAAAGTTTCTGTTGAAAAATCTGCCTATGGTTTTATGGGATTCTCTTATTTCTTTTCTCTTGTTGCTTTCAAAATTTTTTCTTTGTTTTTGATTTTTGACAATTTAATTATAAAGTATCTTGGTGTAGCCTTATTTGGGTTCAACCTATTTTGGAATCTTTTAGTCCTCATGGATCTGAATGTCCATTTCTTTCTCCAGGTTTGGGATGTTTTCAGCCATTATTGCTTTAAATATACTTTCTGCTCCTTTCTCTTTCTCTTCTTTTTCTGGAATTCCTGTAATGCAGATATCATTCCTTTTGATTGTTTCCTATAAGTTCCATAGGCTTTCTTTACTCTTTTTTCCTCTTTTTTAAAAAATTTCTCTGCCTGGATTATTTTATTTTATTTTTATTTATTAAAAAATACGTATATATATTTATTTATTCTGCACTAGTTCTCAGTTGTGGCATGTGGGATCTTCATTGCAGCATGTTTAGTTGCAGCATGTGGGCTTCTTACTTGCAACATGCATGTGGGATCTAGTTCCCAGACCAGTGATCAAACCCAGGCCCCTGCATTGGGAGCATGAAGTCTTACCCACTGGGCCATCAGGGAAGTCCCCTCTGCCTGGATAATTTTAAATGTCCTTTCTTCTAGGTCATTGATTCTTTCTTCTGCATGGTTGAGTCTGCTTTTGAAGCTCTCTATCGAATTTTCTAGTTCAGTCATTGTATTTTTCAGTTCTAGGATTTCTGTTTTTGTTTGTTTGTTTGTTTTGTTTTTTATGTTTTCTGTTTCTTTGTCGAACTTCTCATTTTGTTCATGCATTGTTTTTAAAATTTTGTTAAGCTGTTTGTGTGTTCTTGCAGCTCACTAAACTTCTTTAAGAGGATTATTCTGAATTCTTTGACTGACACTTAACAGATCTCCATTTCTTTAGGATCAGTTATTGAAACTATTAGTTTCCTTAATAGATCTCCATTTCTTAGGGTCAGTTATTGAAACTATTAGTTTCCTTTGGTGGTGTTATATTTACCTCATTTTTCATTATCCTTTATGTTAGTATCTGTGCATTTGAGTAAGTGGCCTTTTACTGGTTTGCTTTGGCAGAGACAGTTTTTCACTAGTCAGCTTGGTTTCTGTTTCTGGTTGTGTTAACTGGTAATGTCCTTGGGAAGGTGGGTCTTCCTATCCGGGTCTATTTTGGGGCTAGGCCACTGCCTATGCTCTAAGATTGGAGAGGAGATGCCACTGGTTGAGAACAGTTGACTAGGACTGCTGGCTTTGTTCCCTATCTAAGTGAGGCTGTAGAGTAGGTTTTGTGGTTGCCTGGGTTCTGTGGTCAGTCTTCCTAGACAGTCAGGACTAGGTACTATACTCAGCAGTAGGCAGGGCTTATGAATTAACTTCCCAGCTTTGCAGGGCAGTAGAACTGGTCCCAAGGCATGCACTGTTCATTGTTTGGGGATCTGAATCAGGCTAGACTGTGCACTGAATTTCTTGTCCAGATGCCCCAATTTTGCCCTGCAGACAGGGAAAGCCCTGGGCTGTGCTATCTGTTCAAATGCAAAAAGGGCTGTAGGATGGACTGTGCAGCACCCCATGTACTCTGGTTAAGTCCGCTGGTTGGGCAAGCTGAAGACTGTGTTCAGCAGTGGGTGGGACTATGAATTAGTTTCCCTGCATAGGCAGGGCACTGTATAGGCCCTAAGGCATGCAAGGTTTGTTTGGGCATCAAATTAGGCAGAACTATGCAGCAAGTTTCCTAGCCTGATGATCTACCATCCTAACTCTGCAGAGAGGTAGGGCCACTGGCTGGGTTCTCCATCCAAGTGCCATTGTAATTGGAGTTGCAAGATGGGGTATACAGATTCTCGGGAGTTCTGGTTAGGTTTCTTGGTCAAATTGGACTGGAGGCTTCATTCAACTTTAGGTGAGGCTGTAAATTACCTTCCCTGCCTGGCTGGGGCTACAGAACAGGCCCCAGAGCTGTCAGAGGTGTTTGTTTGGGAATCAAATCAAACAGACCTCTGTGCTAAGCTCCCTGGACAGACAGGGCCACCATCTTGGCTCTGCAGATGCAGAGCTACTGGTTGGGTCTTTTGCTCAAGTGTCAGTGTAATAGGGGCTGCAGGGTGGGCTACTGAGATTTGCAGGAGCTCTGGTTAGGTTTCCTAGTTAATAGGATTGGAGGCTATATTCAGCAGAGCAGGCCCCAAGGCTGGCAAGACTCTTGTTTGGGGAGCTAAGCAGGCAGATCTGTGCACCCTGCACAGATGGCATTGCTAGCTTGTTTCTGCAAAGAGGCGAACCCACTGGCTGGGCTATCTGCTCAAGTACTGCTGGGCTAAGCCATTTCCCAGGTGTTCAGGCCAGGCTTCCTGGTCAGATATGGACAGAAGCTACACTCAGCAGTGGGCGTGGCTATGGATTACTTCCTTTCCCTGGGTAGAACAGGAGAACCAGCTCCAAGGCTGGAAAGGCTTTCTGTTTGTGGTTGTGATTCAAGCTGACCTGTGCCCCAAGTTCCCTGGTGAAGTGGGGCACTGACTTTTCTCTGTGGATGATTAGCTCTGCCTACCAGACTCTCCATTTGAGGATTGATGGACTATATATCTTCCCAGGTGTTTTGGCCAGACGTTCTGGTCAGGCAGAACCAGGAGCTACACTCATCATTGAGTGGGGCTGTGAATTTGCTCCATTGCCTAGACGGAGCATTAGAGCTGGCCCTAAGCAGTTTCCCAGCTATTCTGGTCAGCCTTTCTGGACAGGCAGGGCCACATATCAGGTGTCTTTAGTGTCCAAGTGGATGACTCATTTAATACTCTAGACGCACCCTTTTTAAAACCAATTATTTTACATCCATTTCTCTCACCAAACTTGATGTCCACAATTTGAACATTGTTATAATGTAGAAATCTCTTTAATGTCTTGTTCTGTTGTTCACAATCTCTTATACTTGCAGTTCTTTTTATTTACAATTTTATTTCATTGACCTTCTCATTTGGTGCCCCTGTGAGTATATGATTTCCAACCTCAGCTGCCCTTAACACCAGTTGGCATTCCCTTTATGTTTTGATCAGATCCCTCTCCTATTTCTTTTTGTGCCTATTTCAAACCTTTATTACTCTCCTCAAATCCTCAATCCTATCATCTAGTCCTTCAACTCTTAAGAGATGACATTTGTTTTTCATAGAGTTAATAAAGGCTGTTTAGCAGAATCTTCCTGAACTCCTTGCCTATAAACAACATCCACATCCTTTCCTATTGTCTCATTGGAAATGATTCCCTTTCACAAGACTAATTCCTGCACTTCTCTTTTCTTCAGTTTGATTTTCTTCTGCTTCCTCAGGGACTATGCTTTGTCAGCTTTATCCTCTTTCAGAGAAGCTTCTTGAAAGACCTGTTTTTCATTAATTATTTTATTTATTTACTTTCTACTTCACTGAAATCTGGTTTTCACCCCCAATACTCTATTAAAACTCCTATTATTAGCAGAAGACCTAAACAGACATTTCTCCAAAGAAGACATACAAATGGCCAACAAACACATGAAAGGATGCTCAACATCACTAATCATTAGAGAAACGCAAGTCACAGCCACAGTGAGGTATCACCTCACACCGAACAGAATGGCCATCATCAAAACATCTAGAAACAACAAATGTTGGAGAGGCTGTGGAGAAAAGGGAACTCTCCTGCACTGTTGGTGGGAATGTACGTTGGTCTAGCCACTATGGAAAACAGTTTGGAGGTTCCTTAAAAAAACTACAAATGGAACTACTATATGATCCAGTAATCCCACTACTGGGCGTATACCCAGAGAAAACCATAATCCAAAAAGAAACATGTAGCACTATGTTCATTGCAGTACTATTTACAATAACCAGGATGTGGAAGCAACCTAAATGCCCATCAACAGATGAATGGATAAAGAAGATGTGGCACATATATACAATGGAATGTTACTCAGCCATAAAAAGGAATGAAATGGAGCTACATGTAATGAGGTGGATAGACCTAGAGTCACACAGAGCGAAGTAAGCCAGAAAGAGAAAAACAAATATTGTGTGCTAACTCATATATACGGAATCTAAAAAAAAAAAAAAAAAAAAAAAAAGGTACTGATGAACCCAGTGACAGGGCAAGAATAAGGATGCAGAGTCAGAGAATGGACTGGATCACATGGGGTTGGGGGGGCGGGGTGCGAAAGGGAAGCTGGGATGAAGTGAGAGAATAGCACTACCAACTGTAAAATAGATAGCTAGTGGGAAGTTGCTGTATAACAAAGGGAGATCAACTAGATGATGGGGGATGTCTTAGAGGGCCAGGACAGGGAGGGTGGGAGGGAGACGCGGGAGGGAGGGGATATGGGGATATATGTATAAATACAGTTGATTCACTTTGGTGTACCTCAAAAGCTGGTACAAGAGTGTAAAGCAATTATATTCCAATAAAGAGCTTAAAAAAAAAAACCCTCCTATTATTAGAGTCATTATTATCAATTTTTTAAGTCTTTCTCTGGTATTAATCACTATCATCTATTGCCTCTTTTTCTGAAAACGAGATGAATTAAATCCAAAATTTAGTTCAACAGACATTTTTTGAGAATCTGTTCTGAATTAGATGCTGGAACTTGAAGAATGAAAAATCTTGCCCTCTATGAACTGTTTAGTGAGGGATATTGACATGCGAACAGTTGAAATACCAAGAGCTCTGATTGAGATACATACAAGTGATAAGGAAGCAAAAAGTTGTGGAAGCCTTTGCTTATGTGAACCTTGCATGAGTTTTCTGACAGTTTCTGAGAGTTCTTTAGAAACTTGTAGACTTAGAGGTCAGCAGCTCCAGACATACCTACAAAAATAACAAAACTGACGTTAAAGCAGAGAATTGGAACAAAAAAATTTGCTCCTCTTTCTTCTTTTAGTGATTGTCCCCCCCCCCCGCCCCCACCCCAGCTTGGGAGAGAGTGGGGGGAATATGGATAATTATTCCCTTGAATTAATTGTTTTTTTTAATGTGTGTTCAGCACTTCAGAAAGCCTGTAAAATTTTTAGTAGAATTCGAGGTGGTGAGGTTTATGTGAATGATCTGCCAGTGACCCATCACATCTTGAAGATCTCTATCAGTGACTCAGAAATGCGAAAGGCACTGAAGACTATTGATATCAATGGTAAGTTTTTATGTTTCCATTATTAGTTTAAGAGTCTACAATCATGGACATAAGATATGTTGGTCAGATTAATTACAAATTATAGAAAAGCTAAGTTTTAAAATGTTATAAAAACATTTTTGCACATTTACAATAATGATATCAAAAAATTGGGCCTCAGGTACACATAACTGGATTGATTGATTACCAGATTGGATTATGACATGCTCTCATCAACATTTGGTATTTTTAGAGTTTTAATTTTTTTGCTGCTTGCCTTAGTATGAAATGGCATGGGAAAGGGAAAATTTCTAAAGGCAAAAAAATTTTGAGATTAATGTGTTTGATGTATTTAACTATATTAAAATTAAGAATGTTTATTTATCAAAAGACACCTGAAAGTAAAAAAACAAGTTACAAACTTGAGCTATTTGCACTTCACACAATTGACAAAGGATTAGTTTTCAGAATATATAAAAAATTCATACAAATCATTAACAAATAATGGAATAGAAAACTGGGCAAGACGTATGGACAAGTATTTCACATAAAATATAACACATATAGCCAATAATTATAGAGAAATATGTTCAATATCACTAGTGTCCAATGAAATGCAAATGAAAACCCTAATAATTACATTTTAAGTACCTAGAAAAAAGATATTTTTTGCAGGCAGTGTTTGATACTTTAATCAAAGAAGTAAATAATAGAGAACACATTACATTTGGAGATCATTCCAACCTTGTTGAAAAGAGGAGACAAATTTAGAATAAAAATGATATTAATAAGTTGAAGGAAGTCAGAAATTGAATCAAGTAAATTTAGTACACAAAAGGTTGAAAGTATTAAGCTGCTGAAATATATGATGTGGATTTATCATTATAAAAAAAAAAAAAACCTTGTAGAATGGCCAAAAAGCACATGAAAAGATGTTCAATATCACTGATTATCAGAGAAATGCAAATCAAAATTGCAATGAGGTATCACTTCATATCGGTCAGAATAGCCATCATCAAAAAGTCCACAAACAATAGGGGCTTCCTAGGTGGTCTAGTGGGTAAGACTGCATGCTCTCAATGCGGGGGGCCTGGGTCGATCCCTGGTTGGGAAACTAGATCCTGCATGCATGCTGCAACTAAGAGTTCACATACCACAACTAAAAAGTCCGTGTGCTGCAACTAAAAAAAGATCTCGCATGCCGCAGCAAAGAACCTGCGTGCCACAACTAAGACCCGGTGCAGCCAAAAAAAAAAAAAAAAAAAAAGTCCACAAATAATAAATGCTAGAGAGAGTGTGGAGAAAAGGGAACCCTCCTATACTGTTGGTGGGAACGTAAATTGGTACAACCACTATGGACAACGTGGAGGTTCCTTTGAAAACTAAAAATAGAATTACCATATGATCCAGCAATCTCACTCCTGAGCATATATCCAGAGAAAATCATAATCTGAAAAGAAATGTGCACTCCAGTGTTCATTGCAGCACTATTTACAAAAGCCAAGACATAGAAGCAACCTAAATGTCCATTGACAGAGGAGTGGATAAAGATGTAGTGTATGTGTATACACACACACTGGAATATTACTCACCCATAAAAAAGAATGAAATAATGCCATTTGCAGCAACATGGATGGACCTAGAGATTATCATACTAAGTGAAGTAAGTCAAACAGAGAAAGATGAATATCATATGATATCACTCATATGTGGAATCTAATTTTAAAAAATGATGCAAATGAACTTACTTACAAAACAAAAACAGACTTACAGATATTGAAAAAAAATCTATGGTTACCAAAGGGGAAATGTGATGGTAGAGGGGAGGGATAAATCAGGAACTTGGGATGAACATATACACACTACTATATGTAAGATAGATAACCAATAAGGACATACTGTATAGCACAGGGAATTCTACTCAATATTCTGTGATAACCTATAAAAGAAAAGAATCTAAAAAAGAATGAATATATGTATATGTATAACTGAATCACTTTTCTGTACACCTGAAACTAACACAACTTTGTAAATCAACTGTACTCCAGTAAACTTAAAATATAAAAAAAAACGTGTAGATGGAAAATTCTAGAAGTCAAAATGGACCACCAATAAAATATAACTAAATCTAGTAGTAACTGACAAGTTGCACTAGTGTGCATACATTCATCTGTCCCTTTATCAAAGTCACCTCTACATTTTTGAGCATCTCTGATATGACAGATTTATGAGGGTTAAAAATAAATTAATATATATAAACCTAACTTTTAGAAAGCTTAAGAAGCAACTCTGTTTTTTCCTGCCTTTTGTTTATCTATGTAAGTTTCTAGACAAATGATTTTTTGTAGGTTTATATCAAAGTAATTCTCCAAAGTGGAAGTAACTTCCCTGAAAGCACAGAAAAATATGAAGGTGAAAGTCAAAATCATGTGTAATTCCACTACCCAGAGCCAAACTTTGGTATTTATATATACATATATAATATATACATATATATTATATACTTTTTCTAGGACTTTTCCCATACATACACATATAAGTGTGTGTATATGTGTGTGTATGTGTTTATAACTGTGGTGTATACACATGCATGAACACATGATTTAAAAAAAATTATGAATTCGTATGGATACAGTTTTGTTACCTTTTTCTATTAATGTTATATGATAGTCAACTCTTTGTGTAAATAAATATAGATACACACTGCCTTTTTAAATGGCTGTGAGTTATTCTATGGAACAGATTAAAAAACAAATTAAAAAACAAATTGGTGGGACTTCCCTGGTGGCGCAGTGGTTGAGTATCTGCCTGCCAATGCAGGGAATACAGGTTTGATCCCTGGTGTGGGAAGAACCTACATGCCGCGGAGCAACTAAGCCCGTGTGCCACAGCTACTGAGCCTGCACTCTAGAGCCCATGAGCCACAGCCACTGAGCCCATGTGCCACAACTGCTGAAGCCTGCATGCCTAGAGCCTGTGCTCTCCAACAAGAAAAGTCACCACAATGAGAAAAAGCCTGCGCACCACAACGAAGAGTAGTCCAGCTTGTCGCAACTAGGGAAAGCCTGTGTGCAGCAACAAAGACCCAATGCAGCCTAAATAAATAAATAAATAAGCAAAACAAATTAAAAAAAAGCATGTAACAAATAACCTGTGTAAATATAGGTTACTTCTAATATTTTTGCTATTATAAACAGTGTTCTCGCTCTCTTTTTGTCTCTCATCAGACAAAGATAACTAAAGTTGAAATTGCGAGGTCAAAAAGTGGGAACTTTTTAAGGCTTTTCATACTGTTATTTGAAAATCAAAGCAATAACTCTTTAGAATTTTATATATTCAAGACTTCAGATATTGTTTCTTCTCATCACTTGGATTTACTGTTGAGCAAAGTGAAGAATGGAAAGGGGAAGGGTCTACTCCAAAGCCATACAACCAATTTTAGATGACATATGTTAGTTTAACCTTTTATTCATTAATTGTTACATTGAAAATAATGTATCCTTACATTGAACATCTTGATAATAAATGTAAGTACAAGAAAAAGTATAATAACTGAACATAGAACATGTCCTATAGAGAAGGTTTTTTAAAATTTAGTCTTTTAAGGTTACAGAAGTTCATAAATTACAAATTGAAAATTATCTATTCACCCCAGTCTTTCTCTATAATCCCCAGTGGTAAACACTGTTAATAATTTGTTGGGTATCCTTCATGGCCTTTGGTTTTACATATATATAAAATACATTGGGTTGGCCAAAAAGTTCAATCGGGTTCTTCTGTAAGATCTCACGGAAAACCCAAATAAACTTTTTGGCCAACCCAAATACACACACACACACACAATATGTGTATTTTAAATTGGTCTCATATTGGTTACTGGTGAAGTTGCCTTTAAAATTTTTGCTATTGCAATAGTGCTACAAAGAACATCCTTGCACGTCAATTCTTGCACATTTGTGTAAATATTTCTATAAGATAGTTTTTTAGAAATGAAAAGGCTGGGTCAAAGAATATGCACATATCCATAGGAAAATGGTTTATGTTAAATGCTATTTTTTTTCAGCTTTATTGAGATATAATTGACAAATAAAAATTGTATATATTTATGGTTACAACTTGATTTGATATATGTATATATTGTGAACTGATTACCACAATCAAGGTGAATAACACATGCATCACCTCATATCTTCCCCGCCCCTTTTTTGCGGTGAGAACACTTAAGATCCACTCTTAGCAAATTTCAAGTATACAACACATTAATTATAGTCACCATGTTGTACATTAGATTACTAGAATTTGTTCATCTTATATCTGAAGTTTGTATGCTTTGACCAGCATCTCCCCATTTCCTCCAACCGCTAGCCCTTGACAACCATCACTCTACTCTCTGCTTTTATCAGTTCAACTTTTTTAGATTCTACATATAAGTGAGATCATACAGTGTATGTCTTTTCTGTGTCTGACTTATTTCACTTAGTGTATTGTCCTTCAGATTCATCCAAGTTGTTGCAAATGGCAGAATTTCCCTTTTTTTTTAATGACTGAATAATGTTCCATTGTGTATGTATGTTTATGTGTGTGTGTGTCTGTGTGTGTGTGTGTATTTTATCCCATTTTCTTTATTAGTTCATCCATCAACAGGCACTTAGGTTGTTTCCATATCTTGGCTATTGTGACTAATTCTGCAGTGAACATGGTAATGCAAATATCTCTTTAAGATCATGCTTTTATTTCCTTTTTTATACCCAGAAGTGGGATTGCTAGATGATACCATAGTTCTCTTTTTATTTTTTTGAGGAACCTCTATACTGTTTTCTATAATGGATGTACCAATGGATTTTAAAATTATTTGCATATTTTATAACATTATTGAGGTAAAATTGACGTACAAGCTGCATGGATTTAAAGTGTACAATTTGATAAATTTTGACATGTATACACTTATGAAGCCGCAATACCTCTCATACCCCTTTGTAAGTCCTACTCCCTCTCCACAGCCTCCATCACCACTCCCCAAGCAAATACTAATCTTCTCTGTCATGTAGATTAGTTTGGATTTTATAGGGGTCATGCAGTAAGTCCTCCTTTTTTTGATCTGCTTTCTTTCACTCAGCTAATTATATTGAGATTCACCCATGCTTTTGTGTGTATCAAAAGTTCATTCCTTTTTATTGCTGAATAATATTCCATTATATGACTATACCATAATTTGTTTATCCATTCACTAATTGATGGACATTTGGATAGTTTCCAGTTTTTGGCTATTACAAGTAAAGCTGATGTAAAGATTCATTTGTATGTGTTTGTGTGGTCATATGCTTTCATTTGTCTTGGGTAAATAAATACACAGTGGTAGAATAATTGGGTCATATGGTAGGTATATATTTAATTTTTTAGCAACCTATTAAACTGTGTTTGCAAAGCAGGTGAACCATTTTATATCGCCATAAGCAATATATGAGAGTTCCAGTTGCTCCTCATTCTTGCCAATCCTGAAACTGGTCAGCCTTTAAAAATTGTAGTCATTCTAATAGAGGTATGGTGTTATCTCACATTGTGATTTTAATTTGCATTTCTGGAAGGATCAAATTTTGTTAAACATTTTTATGTGCTTATTTGCTATCTGCTTATCTCCTTCCCGTGAAAAATTTGTGTTCTTATTATTGTATTTTGAAAGTTACTTATATATTCTGAATACAAGTCTTTTATCGGACATGTGATTAGCAGATATTTTCTTCTAGTATATGGCTTGTCTTTTCATTCTTTTAAAACTGTTTTTTGAAGAGCGTAAGTTAATACTTTTTTTTTTTAATATGGAATGCTTCACAAATTTGTGTGTCATCCTTGCACAAGGGCCATGCTAATCTTCTCTGTATCATTCCAGTTTTCAGTATATATGCTGCTGAAGCAAATACATAAGTTTATACTTTTGATGAAATCTAGTCTACAATTTTTTTATTCATGGATTGTACTCGATCTTTTATCTAAAGGAGTTTTGCCTAACCCAGTGTCACATAAAAGTCAGAAAACAAGTCAAAGTCGTTCACTGAAATTTGTGCAGACATTTCATTGTTTTTTAAAAAAATTAATTTAATTAATTAATTTATTTAGGCTGTGTTATGTCTTTGTTGCTGTGTGTGGGCTTTCTCTATTTGCTGGGAGCAGGGGCTACTCTTCATTGTGGTGCTCAGGCTCCTCATTGTGGTGGCTTCTCTTTTGGAGCATGGGCTCTAGGTGCGTGGGCTTCACTAGTTGCCTAGCGCGGGCTCAGTAGTTGTGGCTTGCACATTTCATTGTTTTTGAAGGAAAGGAGAAACCACTTTCAAGTTGTCACACTGAAAAATAATTTTTGAGGCAGACAACTTAACAAACCTCCCAATATTAGAGAAAGTGCTTCTGTTGTTTGGAAATGAGAACAACCAAGCCTTGTCAATTTCTCTGCAGGTAGAAGCCTGTAGACCACTGGAAGCACTGAAGTGTTCTAAAGGTTGTCTTCTCAGATGACAATAAATTGAAATGTGAATTTATAACAATTTTCTTCTGGACATAGATAACATTGATGTAAATCCTTTCAAAGTCGACCTCATTTACTTAAATACAGAGGAAAATGACTTTGTAGATATTTAACTCGAATTTTGAAAAATTCACATTCCTTAGCATAGATCTATACTTGTCTAGAAAATGAGATTTAAGAACCCTGATTCTGTGGTTTGGTACAATTTGTAAGTCTGAATTTTCAGCTCTAGCTGCTATCAGAGATGGCCTGTGAAATATCATTCAAAAACCCACTACATAATTTCAACTTATTTAAGCCAGACAAAAATTCTTACTGAAATTTTCATTTCTACAATTCAGATACTATTCTTTTAAGAAATAGCCATTTATTTTTGCATGAAAATTGAGGTGATTTTTGGGCGAGGATTACTTTAATATTGTGCAATATTGTATACAGTTGTTCTAATGCACTGTTTGTGTGTTTGTGTGTGTCATGAGAGAGAGAGGGAAAGACAGAGAGAGAGAAAGGTGGAATGGTGTGAGGCAAAGCTTTCATTAGAATCTCAGCAAGATTCATAATCTACCCCCAAACTACAGGTATAGAGGGTTTTTCTAGAACATGATGAAATCAGTCCTATCCTTTTAAGATAAAACCACTGTGTATGTAAAATTGGGACGTTGCATGTATTTTTTTTTGCACCTAATTACAAATATAAAAATTAAAGCATTGAACAAAGAGAAGTGCAGTATCTCCAGTTCTAGTCTATATATCATTCTTATTATTGCTGCAGCACTATTTACTACATAATTATGATATGTAAATATTTTCTGGTAAGTTTTCTTTTTACATTCTATGTTTAATGTTAATGTTGACTGCTCTTGTGTATAGACTATGGTATTCTAATATCAGTTAATTCTAGTCACATTTTTAGTTTGCACTTTTATCTTATATTCTTAATGAGTTTGCTGATAAATTTGCTAATGGAGTTTTTTTTCTTTCTGTTTCTGAATCATTATTATAGTCAATGGAATGCTGGATTTTTCAGATTACCTTAAGGCTGTGAATAAAGTTTGTTATTTGGTCTCTCAGGATCCAGGTAAAAAGATGTTTCTTTAAAGTGATAAATGGAATGATTTTGATAGTAATTGATTTTAGGGTGGGGTGGTTACATGAATTTATGCTTTTTCAGATCTCTTAACTTCCTTTTTGCCCCAGTAGTCCAGGTTGAGGAAAATTAGACATGAATTATTCTATAAAAAGCACTAAAAAACCTGGATCACTGCCATGGTATCTTAATTTTCTATCTCCAATCTCCACTTTTTTCCTGTACATAACTGCTAGACCAATTTTCTTAAAGCAAAATTTTTGGTATGTCATTATCTCAAAAATTTAGCTGCTCTTCTTAGCCCAAACTCTTATGCTTGACATCCTCACTTCTTCATAATTTTGCTTGCTGCTCCTCCTTTCTCCATAAATCTTTCCCAGGCAAGAACCCCATGCTCCACTGAATCATAAATCTCCATATATGCCAATTTCATTCTTACTTCCGTACCTTTGTTCATGTTTTTTTTTCTTCTTTGTTGAAGACTCACATATGATTTCTTCTCTACCCTAACAGTACTTTTTTCACTGTCTAGAATCCGCTTGAATTTCTGCCTAAAAAATTTCAGATACTGAAGGATCTCCTAGTAACTTTTAGTTTACACTACATATAAATTGTAAAGAAAGTGGTTGGAAGGACTATTCATGTTAATGATAGAAATAGTGCTTCCAAAAGTCTGAGATCTCTAGTGTTCGTGATCTAATATTAGCAGTTCCTTGGTTTTTGCATTAGGCAAGATCAAGTTCCTATGTTCAGTCCTTGGGATTACATGTATTTATTGTCAACCAAACTGTATTTTCTTAGAATCAAGGATATATGAATGTGATAGTCAATATTCCTGAATAAGCAAATAAGAGGCAAGAAAAACTCTTTAATGTTTATTTATTTATTAATGTAATAAATGTTATTAAATGCCTATCATATGCAGCAATGAACAATATAGATATGATGCTTGGTTTGCTTTTCCTCTTTTAATTCCTTATACCTACTTGGCATTTTGATTAACTCCTATGACACTGGGATTTTCCTTTATCTACTTGGTTTTTGACTTACAGCTTTTTCCTGACTAGATTTATATGTGCTTGGACTCCTAAGTACTGCCTATTTGTTGAACTGCCGTTTAGAATAGTGTATTTTCTTTCTCATATTCCTTGTTTTTTTAGGTCCTGGTTTCCTATTTTGACCTTATTTCTGTTTATGGCCATATGTTCTAAGACCAATCAGAAAGTCCCAGGTTTCTTTTTTTTTCCTTTTAAAGCAACACACATAATTCTTGAATGTGTTATTTTTATAAGACATCAAAGCAATATTTAAGTGTATAAAGATGAGAAAGACACTCTTTAATTCTTCCTAGATTTTTATAGCTTAATGTCGACCTTAGAATCCCTTTTAAATGCAGTTGTGAATATATATATATATATGTTTTATAAAATGAAATAAGTTATCAGTTTTTAGACAGAGAACCTAGATCTCACAGAGGCTAGTGAAAAGACCAAGCATACAGTTAGGAATCAAGAGACCCTCCAAAAAAGGGAAAAACAGAGGTATCTTCTACTTAAAGAGAAAAGGATGATGCTATATTCATTACTTTCTACTATGATTTTTTAAAAGTAAATAATATGTCTTGGAAAGTTTTCCATGTCAGTAGATACAGGTCAGCCTTTCTAATAGCTACATGGTATCTGAAAAATGTAGATATACTATAATTTAATCCCATATTGTTGAATATTTAATTGGTTTTAATTATCTTACTAAGCAATTCCACAATGATTGTGACTTTCATATTCTTATATATACTTGATGTTATTTTATATTTATATGTGTGCATGTGTCTTTATCATACATTTGTAAGGCAAAATGAGTTATAAATTATTAGGCAGAGTAGAAACAGTGTGTGCATTGGGACATGCCTTCCACACATAGTCAGATAGTTTTTTTCAACTCTGCCTTAGCCTTCACTTCCTTCTTATGTATATCCTCAAAGTAAGACAGTGGTGAGAGTTTAGGACCTTCTCAAGTCTTTCCTGAGCATCTGTACAGCCTGGCCCTTTGTGTGTGGCTATCTAGATTCCCAGGAATATGTTGGAGATTTTCAAAGCCCCCTATGGAAATTTCATTTCCCAGATTTTCCTTTTAAGCTTGTTTGTTAGCCTATTGTTTGCCCTGTTATCCACCACCTCTGGCAATTATAATGTTAAACAAATGTCTCTGATTGTTTTTGATGAATTCTCCCAGGGAAAAGGCTGTTTGCACTGGGTAAGCTCTGAGTCAGGTCATATAAGAACAGCTTTGCAAGCAGGGTCTTCCAGGGAACCACCAGACAGCTCTAATAATAACAGTTCTCAGAGAATGGGGCTTTGAAGGAATTCCAGCCTCATTCTTCTCCATTGGATTTCAGGCTATGGTTTTCATTGTGATTTAGGCTCTTGGTTTTCAAGGGTCCTGGAAGCTCCTGGGATAGGGAGGGTGGGAATATGGCAAGTTAAAATGCCACAAAGCTCAGTGTTTTTAAGGAGATTCAGCCATTTTTCTTGAAAAAACATTGCTTGTAAGCCTTTGGTTGATTTCCAGAGTTTTGAAAAAAGTTGATTTTGACAATTTTTGCCAGTGTTCTCATTGTTTTATAGAGGAGAGGATTCTCAGAGGTCCTTCCTCTGCTACTTTTGCTCACTTGATTAATAACTACTAGTTGAATGAATAAATAGTGGCCAGTTCTTCCTCCTTATCTAAGGACTTGTGGATCATTGTGGTTACTATATCCTGAGTTCCAAGAAAATTGAGTCTGACTATAAAGTAATTTGCATTCTGAAATTAATTATTTGAATTGTGTTTCCTTATCAAAGTAAATTAAGGGATACAGTGGTCTGAGGAACACTTAAATATAGCATTTGGACACAGATATATTTTTAGATTTTAAGGAAGACTTCTTTTGGGGGAAAATTCTCTTCATTATTATGAATATTTTCTTTTAATCATGTTCTTCCCAGTTCATTTTTGATAAGAAGGACAGTTAGCATAAGAATATGAAGTTTCTATGGATAAATAGGAAATCTTTTTTTTAAGCTCTTTATTGGAATATAATTGCTTTACACTCTTGTACCAGCTTGTGAGGTATACCAAAGTGAATCAGCTGTATTTATACACATATCCCCATATCCCCTCCCTCCCATGACTCCCCCTCCCCACCTTGTCCCGGCCCTCTAAGTCATCACCCATCATCGAGGTGATCTCCCTTTGCTATACAGAAACTTCCCACTAGCTATCTATTTTACAATTGGTAGTATATATATGTCTGTGTTACTCTCTCACTTCGTCCCAGCTTCCCCTTCGCACCCCGCCCCCTCCAACCCCATGTCCTGCAGTCCATTCTCTGCATCTGCATCCTTATTCTTGTCCTGGCACTGGGTTCATCAGTACCATTAGGAGATCTCTTAATAGTGGTTAAACCATTGCCAAATTCTTTGTGGTATATTAAAAATCTGAAGAGAAATTTTGTACCTATACCATTCTTTTCTTTTATAGTATCTTTCCTAAGTTACATTTTAAAGTAATTAATAACTTATCCAAAGTTTGGATTAAGCTGCCTTGCTATTGTAGATTATACAACTGGTGAGAAATTGTTATAGATAAAAGTTTTAACTAAGAGGTGAGTATAGTATAATGATTAAGAGCAAACATTCTGGAATTGATTAGAATTCTGGCTTTTCCATTTGCTAGCTGTGTAATCAAAAGGAACTTTCTAGTAGATAATTTGAGCAGAGTGATCACTAGAAGTGAAATAGAATCTGTAGTTAAAAAACAAAAAAACACTCCTCACAAACAAAAGTCTAGGACCAGATGGCTTCACAGCAGAATTATACTAAACATACAAAGAAGAACTTATACATTTCTTCTCAAACTCTTCCAAAAGATTGAAGAGGAGGGAACATTCCCAAAGATATTCTATGAAGCCACCATTACCCTGATATCAAAACCAAAGATACCACTAAAAAGGAAAATTACAGGCCAATATGTTTGATGAATATAGATACAAAAATTCTCAACAAAATATTAGCAAACTGAATCCAACAACACATAAAAAAGATCATACACCAAGACCAAGTGGATTCATCCTAAGTTCATGAGGATGGTTCAACATACGCAGATCAATCAATGTAATAAACCACATTAACAAAATAGAAGTCAAAAATCACATGATCATCTCAATAGATGCAGAAAAAGCATCTGACAAAATTCAACATCCATTCATAATAAAAACGCTTACCAAAGTGGATACATGGGGAACATATCTTAACATAATAAAAGCTATTTGTGGCAAACCTATAGCCAATATAATACTCAACGGCGAAATGCTGAAAGCCTTCCTACTAAAATCTAGAACAAGACAGGCTGCCGGCTCTCACCACTTCTATTCAGCATAATGTTGGAAGTCCTAGCCACAGCAATTGACAAGAAAAAGAAATAAAAGGTATCCAAATTGGAAGGGAAGAGGTAAAATTGTCACTATATGCAGATAACATGATACTATGTATAGAAAACCCTAAGGACTGTACACAAAAGCTACTAGATCTAATAAATGAATTCAACAAAGTAGAAGGATACAAGATTAACATTCAAAAATCAGTTGCATTTCTCTATACTAACAATGAAATGTCAGGAAAGTAATGTAAAAAAACAGTACCTTTTAAAATTGCATTAAAAAAATTCCTAGAAATAACCTGACCCAAGAGGTGAAAGGCATATGCTGAGAACTATAAAACATTAATAAAGGAAATTAAAGAGGATTCAAAGAAATGGAAAGATATCCTATGCTCTTGGATTGGAAGAATTAACATAGTTAAAATGGCAATACTACTGAAAGCAATCTACAGTTTTAATGCTATATCAAATTACCCATGACCTTTTTCACAGAACTAGAACAAATAATCCAAAAATTTATATGGAACTACAAAAGACCCAGAATTGCCAAAGCAATCCTGAGGGGGATAAAAAAGTCAGGAGGCATAACTCTCCCAGACTTCAGACAATACTACAAAGCTACAGTAGTCAAAGCAGTGTGGTATTGTTACAAAAAAACAGACATACGGATCAATGGAACAGAATAGAGAGCCCAGAAATAAATCCACACACCTACAGTCAATTAATCTTCGACAAAGGAGGCAAGAATATAAAATGGGAAAAAGACAGTCTCTTCAGCAGGTAGTGCTGGGAAAGTTGGACAGCTGCATGTAAATCAATGAAATTAGAACACACCCTCACACTGTGCACAAAAATAAACTCAAAATGGCTTAAAGACTTAAACATAAGATATGACACCACAAAACTCCTAGAAGAGACTATAGGCAAAACATTCTCTGACATAAATCCTGCCAATATTGTCTTTGGTCAGTCTCACTAGGCAATAGAAATAAAAACAAAAATGAACAAATGGGGCCTAAACCAGCTTACAAGCTTTTGCACAGCAAAAGGAAATGATGACCTATGGAATGGGAGAAAATATTTGCAAGTGATGTGACTGACAGGGACTTAATCTCCAAAATATACAGGTAGCTCATACAACTCAACAACAGGAGGGCAAACAACTTAGTCAAGGAATGGGCAGAAGACCTTAATAGACATTTCTCCCAAGAAGACATACAGATGGCCAGTAGGAGCATGAAAAGATGCTCAACATCGCTAATTATTAGAGAAATGCAGATCAAAACTACAATGAGGTGCCACCTCACACCAGTCGTAATGACCGTGATTAAAAAATCTACAAATAACAAATGCTGGAGAGGGTGTGGAGAAAAGGGAACTCTCCTGTACTTTCGGTGGGAATGTAAGTTGGTGTATCCACTATAGAAAACAGTATGGAGATTGCTCAGAAAACTAAAAATAAAATTACCACATGATCCAGCCATCCAACTCCTGGGCATACACCCAGACAAAACTATATTTCAGAAAGATATACAAACTCCTATGTTCATAGTAGCTCTATTCACAATAGCCAAAACATGGAACCAACTTAAATGTCCACCCACAGATGAATGGATAAAGAAGATATGCTACATATATACAATAGAATACTACTCAGGCATAAAAAAGAACAAAATAATGCCATCTGCAGCAATATGAATGCAACTATAGATTGTAATACTAAGTGAAGTAAGTCAGAAAGAGAAAGACAAATACCGTATGATATCACTTATATGTGGGATATAAAATATGGCACAAATGAACCTATCTACAAAACAGAAACAGACTCACAGACATAGAGATCAGACTTGTGGTTTCCAAGGGGTAGGGTAGGAAGGAGAGGGTTAGACTGGGAGTTTGGGATTGGTAGATGCAAACTACTACATTTAGAATGGGTGAACAACAAGGTCCTACTGTATAGCACAGGGAACTGTACCCAATCTCCTGAGATAAACCATAATGGAAAAGAATATAAGTAAAAAGAATGTATAAATGTGTATAACTGAGTCACTTTGCTGTATAGCAGAGATTGGCACAACATTGTAAATCAACTATACTTCAATTTAAAAAATTTAAAAAGGGACTTTCTAAGCCTTAATTTCCTTATCTGTATTGTAGGGATGATAATTTTTATTTTATAGGCCAATTGTGATAATGGAATTATATAGCCCATAACTTATAGCACAGTGCCTGGCACATAAACAGCACTCAGTAAAAACCAGCTATTGTTGATAATATTATTTTAGTAGTATAATAGCAAAAATTACATTTTATACTAGGAATATGTCCAGAATTGGGCAAATGCCTAGTTGCAGGTAAATTTTTAGAAAACCCTGAATTTATTTTCCCCTGGTCAAAGTCAGCTCCTCCAAGAAAAGCTATTGATTTTCATGGTTCAATAATTTCTTTGTTTATTGTATTTTTGCGGCATTTCAGAATGCCTTGAAGATTTTCTGTAGGATAAAAGGTGGTTGAGTTTCAACTTCTAAACTGGATGATATTTTGGATAGCATGGATATCCTTGTAATCCCTGAAACTTTTCAGGAAGTGATAAAGCATGCTAGTATTGACAGTGAGTTATTTGAATTGATATGTATATATATCTTTCTTGACTCCCAGTTTTTCTGATTTATCCTTTAGTTCTTTTCCTTCTTGATTCTTGCCTTTTGCCATTGACTTTGCTTACGGGTGTCTGTGGTAAAAGATAATCTAGAAAAATTAAGTGAGAAATTTCTAAAATTTTTATCTTTTGGTATGTTTGGTAAAACTATAAGAGAAAAAATGGATTTTTTTTCTTTTCAACCATATCTCTCTTTTCCAATGGTCATTTCTTGTCTTTGTGGAGAGGTAGTTTCTGTAGTGTTAAGAGCATTGGCTCCACAAGTTAGAAGACCTAAATTTCTTAAATTTTCAACTTTATTTTGTAGCTTTGATAACAAAATCTTCCTATGCTATTCAGTTATACTCTCTTTAAACAGTGTAATGTATTTAGCAGATGTTTTGCATTATATGTTTATGTGTCACCAGGGGATGTCCTAAAATAATGGATTGATTAGTAATTGATTAATTGATTTATCCATTTACTTAGTGAGTCAGGTAGTCATTCATTATTTACTGTGCCTGTAACTATGGTAGGTGATACACAGATGAATAAAACATATTTATTGTTCTCAAGGAGCTCAAGTTCTTGTGTGAAGAGAGTCAAACTGAAAATTATGATGTTATTTAGCAAGTACTATTACAGAGTTTATATAGGCTGCTAATGCATACTGGAAGCACTTAGGGAAAGATTATTAGAGGAGGTGATGTCTGAGCTAAATCTTGAATGATCAGTAGGAGTTAGTTGGTTAAAGATGGTGGTAGAGGGGGAAAGAGTTTAGACTGAGGGAAGTTTGTATAAATATGGCAGGAAAGTAATCAGACATGGCATCTTTTCCAGTGGGCTTCTGCTGGTTTTTGTCATTTGGTAGTGGGCCTTTGGTTGCTGAAGTGTGGTCCAGAGATAGAGCCAGGCTGTACGCAGTTTTACTTAATCTTTTATGGTGGGCTGGAGGTGATAGACAGGAGTGGAGAGATGTACTGGAGCATGAAGATGTCTATAAATAGGGATTTTAAAGACTAATCTCAAGCCATATTATTAAAGAGCCTTTAGGACAGGCTCTACCAGGAGCAACAGAAATCTTACTTGAAACCACTGTAGTGCCTTAATTTTTGGAATTCTGGTCTGGGCTTCCAGGTCTCCCACTTTATTTGGGGAGGTAGATCAGACAAAAATGAATTTAATAGGATTATTGTAGGACTTAGATGTAAAAATTTATCACTGTTTGGCACCTAGAACAGGCTCAAGAAATGTGAAGCAGAAATCTAAGAATATCCTTGACAGCTGTTTTCTGTGTTCTTCTCATGAAATCATTATTGAAGTACTATTATTTTAGACTCAAATATCTCTTCAATCTTTCTGTTTTCCAGTGTTACTACCTTAATCTAAATTACCATAATCTTTACTTAGGACAGTTGGAAGTCTACCAATATTCTAACAAGTCTACCCATATCCAGTCTTATTCCCCTTTACACTGTAGCCAGAATGATCTTTTCAAAACAAACATCTGGTCATGTTACACTCATTGCATAAAATCTAATAATACCTCTCGTGATAAAGAACTCTTTAATGTATAAAGCCTTGCAAAGTCTGGCCTTTATCCAGATCTTCAGCTTTATCTCAGACCATATTCTCCCTTACTCTCTGTGCCTCCTTAGAGTTTTAACTATATACCATTCTCCTCCTGCCATAGCCATTACACATGTTCTTTTCTTTTCCTGGAACATTCCTCTCCTCCTAGTTATTCCTACTGATACTTTAAATCTAAACTAAACTCTGTTCTTCAGGGATGTTTCCCTGACCTCTCTGACTAGGGCATATTTTCATATTGTACACTTTAACAGCATTAATCACAATTGCAATTTGTATTTTTAACTGTTTGATTAAGGTTTGTATCTCAATTAAGAGTAAGCACCAGGAGGGTAGATAACATGTCTACTTTTGCTCAGTATTATATCCTCAGTATGTAGCACAGTGCATATGGCATGTATTAGCTGCTGAAACTTGTTGAAAGAATTAATAATTCTTACCTGTTACTCCACCTTCATTTTGTCGTATTAATGAAGTCATGCTTCAGTGAGTACTGAATTATTAATTCACAATTCCAGATATTGTTCAAAGCCCATAATAGCTGGCCCTCTGTTCCTAATTCCACATATTTATGTGGTGTTTTAATTTCAGAATAGGATGGCAGTTGTATTTGTGTTTAAAAGGAAATACAGTAACTAAACTTATTCTTTCTATTACAGGTAACCAGATGGTGGATATTGGGGATATTATATTTACTTTGAATGAATTACAGCAACAGTATGAGGATGTTTGTAAGTGATCTCTTATTGCTATAGCAAGTTTTGTTTATAAATAAATTCTCTTTAGTAAGTACTAATTTATGGGTTTTATCATATGGGTTTTGAAAGCCTTCTCTTAACCCTTTACTTTTTTAAATCAGAGAGATAAAATTTAATATAATACTCTGAATATACCTAATTAATATTGATTATTTAATATGACTATCTCATAACTTTTCTGCTTTTATCTTTCCCTTAATATTTTGCAACATAGTCAAATTTAAACAAGATAGTAACACTATAAAAAGATAATATTTAATTTGCAACTTGCAGGTCGTTCTGACATCCTGACATTGACATTTTAAAAAATTTTAGTATGTTTTTCTCTATCATTCATTATTTAGTTTAATTTTTCTTCATTAAGTGCATTGTTTTTGATCTTTTTCCTATTGCATATCATGTCACTCCTTACTCTTTCTCTCATTTGTCCAAATATCTTTTGGTCACGATTCTCTATGTACATAATTTTAAGAATTATATAGTTCTATAAAGCTTGCCACAAAAAAGCAGTCTCTTGCCTTATCGTCCACTCAGCTTTTCCAGAGGCAAACATTTCAAATGTTTTAGCTGATTACTTGATATTTATCTTCATGACTGTAAATAACATGTTTATATCGCTATTTGTTGATTTCTAAAATTTAGGTAGACAAAGTAAACTTCCTACTATGAAAAATAAGAATTTGGCTACTTCCTTGTCCACACCACATCCACCTACTCTTCCTGTGCCTATCCCTCCTCCCATTATATTTATATGGTAGTTTGATTACTTTTTAATTCAGTATTTGTATTAATATGTTTATGCAAACACTATTCATAAAGTGAGCCATATAGTAAGTATCTTGTGGTTACTTTCTTTTTTCTGTGCAATTTTTCTCTCTTTGAATTAATATCTTTTTTTATTTATTTGCTTGTTTTTTTTAAAAAAAGTGTATTTATTGCTGATTCAACCCCAAACTTCGCAAAAGTCTGAATATCCTCTCCATAAGTTTGGATGCACCAGGTATTCTATCAGCTTAATCTTCTTGAAGAAATATTCATTAGAGTATTCTGATATTCTTTAACAACTTTTTTTTTTTTTTTTTTTTTCTTGGCACACGGGCTTAGTTGCTCCGCGGCATGTGGGATCTTCCTGGAGCTGGGATTGAACCCGTGACCTCTGCATTGGCAGGCGAATTCTTAACCACTGCGCCACCTAGGAAGCCCCTGATATTCTTTAATATGGATTTGTTGCCCTCTGCATCTTGTGTGCAGCTGTCATCTTGGTATCTCTCTTCATTAACATTCTGGAGATTTTTCACTTCTCTCCCCTGTATCAGATTCTGTACTTAGTTTAACTGACAGTTTAGGTATAGAATTCTAGATTGGAAAGAATTTTCCTCAGAATTTTTCTGTTTTCTAATTTTCAATGTTGTTGTTGAAGTACAAAATTCTTTTGATTCCTGACCTTTTGTATGTAACTGATTTTTTCTCTTTGCAGTCTTATAGGATAATTTCTTTATCTCTCGTGTTCTGAAATTTCATGATGATGTACCTTGAAATAGGTTTCTTTGCAACAGTTGTGCTGGGTACGGTATACTGTGATTCTGGAAAATTTAAACAGTTTGTTGATGACTTCCTTTTCTCTATTTTTCTCTTCTCTCTGGAACTCTTATTAATTGAATACTTGACATCCTGAATAGGTTCTCCTTTTTTTTTTTTTTAACCTTTTTCTCTTGCCTTTTCGGGAGATTTACGTAACTTTGTCTTCCAACCCTTGTATTTAGGTTTTCATTTGTACTTTTTAAATTTCCAAGAACCCACCCCTCTTCTGAATGTATTTTATTATAACATGACCTCTTCTTGTTTCATGGACCTTCCTATTGTTCCATGGACATAATATCCTCTCTTGTGCTAAGTGTAATATTTTTAAAATTTTTCTTTTTCGTTCATATTGTTTCCTCCAAGGTGTTTTTCTCTTATATGGTTTTCATTTTAGAGGTGTTTTCCAAATGCCTGGTGATATTTGGTTGTCTGCCTCTGAGATAATGAACTAAAAAGCTGTTTGGAAGCTCTGAGACTGAGAGTGGAGCTAGTTGACTATGGACTGAACACTGTAGAGTAGTGATTCTTAACCACAGGTGATTTGGGGATTTTTTTCCCTCCTCTCCTCTCTCCCCCATGAACATTTGGCAACATCTGGAGATGTTTTTTGGTCATTACAACTTGTGTTACTAGCATTAAATGATTAGAGGCCAGGGATGCTTCTGTTGACTGGAAAAAAAATACACAAACTAAAAGTTGAGGATTGTGTTTTATTTGGGGCATTACTGAGGACTTAAGCCTGGAATATAGCCTCTCAGATAGCTCTGAGGGACTGTTCCAAAGAGGTAACAGAGGAACCAGGATATATAGGAGTTTTTGCAAAAAACCCCCCAAGTAATCGAATATCAAAAGATTACTGCAAATTAAAAAAAAAACAAACAGACTTCTCAAGTTAATGAATTTAGTGCTTTTCTATGTATGGGAAGGTGCAAGAGTCTGGGCTTGATGAAATTATTCCTTTGATATACATCTTAACTATCTAGGGCCAGTATCCTATTTTCCTCTGTCTTGAATCCCCTCAGAGTGTACCGTGTGGGTGGCTGCAGCGGCTGATGGCTTGATGGTCTCAACATCCTTTGTTTACTGATATGGCAGGTGACATTCTTTGTCCATACTTCTAGATATCCTACAGTGCGTGGGACAGACCCCCTCAATAAGGAATTATCTGTCCCCAAATGCCAATACTGCTGAGGTTAAGACACCCTGCTGTAGAGTGAACTGGCTGAGTTGTTTGCCTGGAAGACCCTTGATACCACCATGTTTAGGGTTTTTTCCTGTTTCAAGATGGTCAGGGTATTCAAAGAAGAAACTTCTAATATCCTTTTTGGAGGCTATAATCTTGCTTGCCAGAGATTCAGGTGTTTAATGAGACAGAAGAACTGGAGTTCTCTTTATTCAGTGGTAATTATCATGTAACCCTCCCTCTTCATATTCCAAATAATACCTTTACCCTCTATTGTGTTTTTTTTTTAAGCTCTTTATTGGAATGTAATTGCTTTACATTCTTGTACCAGCTTTTGAGGTACACCAAAGTGAATCAGCTGTATTTATACATATATCCCCATATCTGCTCCCTCCCACAACTCCTTCTCACCCTCCCTGTCCTGGCCCTCTAAAGCGTCACCCATCATCGAGTCGATCTCCCTTTGTTATACAGCAACTTCCCACGAGCTATCTATTTTACAGTTAGTAGTGTATCTGTGTCTATGCTACTCTCTCACTTCATTCCAGCTTCCCCTTTGCCCCCCACAGCCCACCCCACCGCAGCTGCATGTCCTCAAGTCCATTCTCTACATCTGCATCTCCACTCTTGCCCTCTCACTGGGTTCATCTGTACGATTTCTTCAGATTCCATACATATGACTTAGCATATGGTATTTGTTTTTCTCTTTCTGGCTTACTTCACTCTGTATGACAGTCTCTAGGTCTATCCGCCTCATTACATATAGTTCCATTTCATTCCTTTTTATGGCTGAGTAATATTCCATTGTATATCTGTGCCACATCTTCTTTATCCATTCACCTGTTGATGGGCATTTAGGTTGCTTCCACTTCCTGGCTATTGTAAATAGTGCTGCAATGAACATTATGGTACATGTTTCTTTTTGGATTATGGTTTTCTCTGGGTATATGCCCAGTAGTGGGATTACTGGGTCATACGGTAGTTCTATTTTCAGTTTTTTTTTAAGGAATCTCCATACTGTTTTCCATAGTGGCTGTACCAGCTTACATTCCCACCAACAGTTCAGGAGAGTTCCCTTTTCGCCACACCCTCTCCAACATTTGTTGTTTCTAGATTTTGTGATGATGGCCATTCTGCCCTGTGTGAGGTGATACCTCATTGTGGCTTTGACCTGCATTTCTCTAATGATGAGTGATGATGAGCATCTTTTCATGTGTTTGTTAGCCATCTGCATGTCTTCTTTGGAGAAATGTCTGTTTAGGTCTTCCACCCATTTGTGGATTGGGTTATTTTCTTTTTTGGTATTAAGCTGCATGAGCTGCTTGTATAGTTTGGAGATTAATTCTTTGTCCGTTGCTTTGTTGGCAAGTATTTTCTGCCATTCTGAGGGTTGTCTTCCTGTCTTGTTTATGGTTTCTTTTGCTGTGCAAAAGCTTTTAAGTTTCATTAGGTCCCATGTGTTTATTTTTGATTTTATTTCCATGATTCTAGGAGGTGGGTCAAAAAGGATCTTGCTTTGATGTATGTCATAGAGTGTTCTGCCTATGTTTTCCTCTAGGAGTTTTATAGTGTCTGGCCTTACGTGTAGGTCTTTAATCCATGTTGAGTTTATTTTTGTGTATGGTGTTAGGAAGTGTTCTAATTTCATTCTTTTACATGTAGCTGTCCAATTTTCCCAGCACCATTTATTGAAGGGGCTGTCTTTTTTCCATTGTGTATTCTTGCCTGCTTTGTCAAAGATAAGGTACCCATATGTGTGTGGGTTTACCTCTGAGTTCTCTATTCTATTCCATTGATCTTCCTTTCTATTTTTGTGCCAGTACCATACTGTCTTGATCACTATGGCCTTGTAGTATAGTTTGAAGTCAGGAAGCCTGATTCCACCAACTCCATCTCTCCTTCTCAAGATTGCTTTGGCTATTCGGGGTCTTTTGCGTTTCCATACAAATCGTAAGATTTTTTGTTCTAGTTCTGTGAAAAATGCTGTTGGTAATTTGATAGGGATTGCGTTAATCTATAAATTGCTTTGGGTAGTACAGTCATTTTCACAATATAGATTCTTCCAATCCAAGAACATGGTATGTCCCTCCATCTGTTTGTGTCGTCTTTGATTTCTTTCATCAGTATCTTATAGTTTTCTGCATACAGATCTTTTGCCTCCTTAGACAGGTTTATTCCTAGGTATTTTATTCTTTTTGTTGCAGTGGTAAATGGGAGAGTTTCCTTAATTTCTCTTTCTGCTCTTTTGTTGTTAGTGTATAGGAATGCAAGAGATTTCTGCGCATTAATTTTTTTTTATTTTATTTTTTTGGGGGGTACACCAAGTTCAATCATCTGTTTTTATACACATATCCCTGTATTCCCTCCCTCCCTTGACTCCCCCCCCACCCTCCCTCGAGTCCCCCCCACCCTCCCCATCCCAGTCCTCTAAGGCATCTTCCATCCTCAAGTTGAACTCCCTTTGTTATACAACAACTTCCCACTGGCTATCTATTTTACAGTTGGTAGTATATATATGTCTGTGCTACTCTCTCGCTTCATCTCAGCTTCCCCTTCACCCCCCGCCCCCTCCCAAACCTCGAGTTCTCCAGTCCATTCTCTGCACCTGCGTCCTTGTTCTTGTCACTGAGTTCATCAGTACCATTTTTAGATTCCGTATATGTGAGTTAGCATACAATATTTGTCTTTCTCTTTCTGACTTACTTCACTCTCTATGACAGACTGTAGGTCTATCCACCTCATTACATATAGCTCCATCTCATCCCTTTTTATAGCTGAGTAATATTCCATTGTATATATATGCCACACCTTCTTTATCCATTCATTTGCTGATGGGCATTTAGGTTGCTTCCATGTCCTGGCTATTGTAAACAGTGCTGCAATAAACATGATGGTACATGTTTCTTTTGGGGTTATGGTTTTCTTTGGGTATGTGCCCAGGAGTGGGATTACTGGATCATATGGTAGTTCTATTTGTAGTTTTTGAAGGAACCTCCAAATTGTTTTCCATAGTGGCTGTACCAACTTACATTCCCACCAACAGTGCAGGAGAGTTCCCTTTTATCTGCACCCTCTCCAACATTTGTTGTTTACAGATTTTGTGATGATGGCCATTCTGATCGGTGTGAGGTGATACCTCATTGTGACTTTGACTTGCATTTCTCTGATGATGAGTGATGTTGAGCATCTTTTCATATGTTTGTTGGCCATCTGTATGTCTTCTTTGGAGAAATGTCTATTTAGGTCTTCTGCCCATTTGTGGATTGGGTTATTTGCTGTTTTGGTCTTAAGCTGCATGAGCTGCTTGTATATTTTGGAGGTTAATCCTTTTTCCATTGTTTGGTAGGCAACTATTTTTTCCCATTCTGAGGGTTGCCTTTTAGTCTTGTTTATGGTTTCTTTCACTGTGCAAAAGCTTTTAAGTTTCATGAGGTCCCATTTGTTTATTCTTGATTTTATTTCCATGATTCTAGGAGGCGGGTCAAAAAGGATCTTGCTTTGATGTATGTCATAGAGTGTTCTGCCTATGTTTTCCTCTAGGAGTTTTATAGTGTCTGGCCTTACATGTAGGTCTTTAACCCATTTGGAGTTTACTTTTGTGTATGGTGTTAGGAAGTGTTCTAATTTCATTCTTTTACATGTTGCTGTCCAATTTTCCCAGCACCACTTATTGAAGAGGCTGTCTTTTTTCCATTGTATATTCGTGCCTCCTTTGTCAAAGATAAGGTGCCCATATATGTTTGGGCTAACCTCTGAGTTCTCTATTCTATTCCATTGGTCTTCCTTTCTATTTTTGTGCCAGTACCATACTGTCTTGATCACTATGGCCTCGTAGTATAGTTTGAAGTCAGGAAGCCTGATTCCACCAACTCCATTTTTCCTTCTCAAGATTGCTTTGGCTATTCGGGGTCTTTTGCGTTTCCATACAAATCGTAAGATTTCTTGCTCTAGTTCTGTGAAAAATGCCATTGGTAATTTGATTGGGATTGCATTGAATCTGTAAATTGCTTTGGGTAGTACAGTCATTTTCACTATGTTGATTCTTCCCATCCAGGAACATGGTATGTCCCTCCATCTGTTTGTGTCGTCTTTGATTTCTTTCATCAGTATCTTACAGTTTTCTGCATACAGGTCTTTTGCCTCCTTAGGCAGGTTTATTCCTAGGTATTTTATTCTTTTTGTTGCAGTGGTAAATGGGAGAGTTTCCTTCATTTCTCTTTCTGCTCTTCTGTTGTTAGTGTATAGGAATGCAAGAGATTTCTGTGCATTAATTTTGTATCCTGCTACTTTACTAAATTCATCAATGAGTGCTAGCAGTTGTCTGGTAGAGTCTTTAGGGTTTTCTATGTATAATATCATGTCATCAGCAAAGAGTGACAATTTGACTTCTTCTTTTCCAATTTGTATTCTTTTTATTTCTTTTTCTTCTCTGAATGCTGTGGTAAAACTTCCAAAACTATGTTGAATAACAGTGGTGAGAGTGGACACCCTTGTCTTGTTCCTGTTCTTAGAGGGAATTCTTTCAGTTTTTCCCCATTTAGAATGATGTTGGCTGTTGGTTTCTCATATATGGCTTTTATTATGTTGAGGTAATTTCCTTCTATGCCCATTTTCTGGGGAGTTTTTATCATAAATGGATGTTGAATTTTGTCAAAAGCTTTTTCTGCATCTATTGAGATGATCATATGGTTTTTATCCTTCAATTTGTTAATATGATGTATCACTTTGATTGATTTGCATATATTGAAGAATCCTTGCATTCCAGGGATAAACCCCACTTGATCATGGTGTATGATCTTTTGAATGTGCTGGTGGATTCTGTTAGCTAGTATTTTGTTGAGGATTTTTGCGTCTATATTGATCAGTGATATTGGCCTGTAATTTCCTTTTTTTGTGTGACACCTTTGCTTGGTTTTGGTATTAGGGTCATGGTGGCCTCGTAGAATGAGTTTGGGAGTGTTCCTCCTTCGGCTATATTTTGGAAGAGTTTGAGGATAGGTCTTAGCTCTTCTTGAAATGCTTGATAGAATTCTCCTGTGAATCCATCTGGCCCTGGGCTTTTGTGTGTTGGGAGATTTTTAATCACAGTCTCAATTTCCATACTTGTGATTGTTCTGCTCATATTTTCTGTTTCTTCCTGGTTTATTCTTGGAGGATTGTACTTTTCTAAGAATGTATCCATTTCTTCCAGGTTATCCAGTTTATTGGCATATAGTTGCTTGTAGTAGTCTCTCACGATCTTTTGTATTTCTGTGGTGTCAGTTGTTACTTCTCCTTTTTCATTTCTAATTCTGTTGGTTTGCATCTTCTCCCTTTTTTTCCTGATAAGTTTGGCTAATGGTTTATCAATTTTGTTTATCTTCTCAAAGAACCAGCTTTTAGTTTTATTGATCATTGCTCTTGTTTCCTTTGTTTTTTTTTTTTTTCATTTATTTCTGCTCTGATCTTTATGATTTCTTTCCTTCTCACTTTGGGTTTTTTTTTGTTCTTCTTTCTCTAATTGTTTTAGATGTAAGGTTAGGTTGTTTATTCAATATTTTTCTTATTTCTTGAGTTAGGAGTGTATTGTTATAAACTTCCCTCATAGAACTGCTTTTGCTGCATCCCATAGGTTTTGGGTTGTTGTGTTTTCATTGTCAGTTGTTTCTGGGTATTTTTTGATTTCCTCATTGATTTCTTCAGTGATTTCTTTGTTGTTTAATAGCACATTATTTAGTCTCCATGTGTTTGTATCTTTTACAGTTTTTTTCCTGTAATTGATATCTAGTCTCATGGCATTGTGGTCAGAGAAAATGCTTGACATGATTTCAGTTTTTTAAAATTTGCCGAGGCTTGATTTGTGACCCAAGGTGTGATCTATCCTGGAGAATGTTCCGTGTGCACTTGAGAAGAAAGTGTGTTCTGTAGTTTTTGGATGGAATGTCCTATAAATATCAATTAAGTTGAGATGGTCTAATGTGTCATTTAGAACTTGTGTGTTATTTATTTTCTGTTTGGATGATCTATCCATTAATGTCAGTGGGGTGTTCAAGTCTCCCACTATTATTGTGTTACTGTCGTTTTCCCCTTTTATAGCTGTTAGCATTTGCCTTATGTATTGAGGTGCTCCTATGTTGGGTGCATAGATATTTACAATTGTTACATGTTCTTCTTGAATGGATCGCTTGATCATTATGCAGTGTCCTTCCTTGTCTCTTGTAATAGTCTTTACTTTAAAGTCTAATTTGTCTGATATGAGTATTGCTACTCCAGCTTTCTTTTGACTTCCATTTGCATGGAATATCTTTTTCCATCCCATCACTTTCAGTCTATGTGTGTCCCTTGGTCTGAAGTGGGTTTCTTGTAGACAGCATATAGAAGGGTCTTGTTTTTGTATCCATTCAGCCAGTCTGTGTCTTTTGGTTGAAGCATTTAATCCATTTACACTTAAGGTGATTATTGACATGTGTGTTCCAATTACCATTTTCTTAATTGTTTTGGGTTTGTTTTTATAGGTCTTTTCCTTCTCTTGTATTTCCTGCTTAGAAAAATTCCTTTAGCAATTGTTTGGCTGCAGTTGTAAGGTTGGTTTGGTGGTGCTGAGTTCTCTTAACTTTTGCTTGTCTGTAAAGTTTTTAATTTCTCTGTTGAATCTGAATCTTGCTGGGTAGAGTATTCTTGGCTGTAGGTTTCTCTCTTTCAGGACTTTCAGTATATCCTGCCACTCCCTTCTGGCCTGCAGAGTTTCTGCAGAGAGATCAGCTGTTATCCTTATGGGTTTTCCCTTATATGTTATTTGTTGCATTTCTTTTGCTGCTTTTAATATTTTTTCTTTGTGTTGAATTGTCATTAGTTTGATTAATATGTGCCTTGGCGTATTTCTCCTTGGGTTTATTCTGTATGGGACTCTCTGTGCTTCTTGGACTTGGTTAATTATTTCCTTTCCCATGTTGGGAAAGTTTTCCACTCTAACCTCTTGAAATATTTTCTCAGACCCTTTCTTGTTTTCTTCTTCTTCTGGGATGCCTATAATGCGAATGTTGCTGTGCTTAATGTTATCCCTGAGGTCTCTGAGACTGTCTTCTAATCTTTTTATTCTTTTTTCTTTTTCCTGCTCTGTGGCAGTTATTTCCCCCATTCTATCTTCCAACTCACTTATTCGTTCTTCTGTCTCAGTCATTCTGCTGGTTATACCATCTAGAATATTTTTAGTTTCAGTAATTTTGTTATCCATTGCTGTTTGTTTTTCTGAGTTCTTATGAACTGTTTCTTGTACTTTCTCTATTTTGTTATTGATATTTTGTATCATTTTTACTATCATTACTCTGAATTCTTTTTCATGCATTTGTCCTATTTCCTCCTCATTTATTTGGTCTTGTGGGTTTTTTTCCTGCTCCTTTGCCTGCATGGTGTTTCTTTGTTTCCTCATGGTAGTCCAAAGTTCTGGGGTTGCTTGTCCCAGCGATAGAGGTGTTTATAGAAGACTGTCCAAGCCCCAGACTAATGTCCGATTGTTGGGTTAAACAAATACTAAGTCTAGGAAACACATACATGTATAAGACACACAATTATTGAATCTATTAGGACATAAGGCTCTGGAAAGACCTGACAGAAGAACCCCAGTATGCTATCAGATATTCAAAGAGAAACCCAACAGAAATTGAAAACCAAAACCGAACAAAACAGAAACAAAAGCAAGAACAAACAAAGAAATAACACCTTAGCCATACAAACGCTAATCCAGGGAGATATTGTAAGCTAGGATCAAATATCAAAAAGAGCTAGAGTACCACCAGACAGAATGGAGATTCTCAGAATGAAATTAGACAATTGTACTAAGAACTACGATAAAGACAAAAACCTAATATTAAGTACCAAGGCGGTGTGTCATCTGGAGAATAGAGCAAGGAGTCTGAGCAGATCAATAGTGTTGCTTATAAGTACGTTAAGATAAAATAAACTAAAAATGGATGGAAGACAGGAACAGAAGAGCGTAGTGTGACTGGAAATATGCAAAGAAAAAGAAAGGAATAGAAATGTATAAAAGATAGAGATGAAAGGCAGGTAGGAGAGATATATAGTCTGTACTACCAAAAACTTAGCTAGAAATAGAAGTATATAAAAAGGAAAAAAAATAAAAATAGAATAAAAAATAGAATTAAAAAAATGTTATAAAACTTGTAAATCCCTTAGGACTAAGATTGTAATTAATAAAGGAAACAAAGAAACAAAAAAGCCAGAACTGATCCCAGAATAGACTGGTTAAATAGAATTGATACTAATATTTGTGTTTCCTTAGAGTATCAGCTGTAAGTGTCCTTCTGCTTGCCTTGGGTTTTTTGTATTCTTCTGTGACCAGCAGAGCTTCCTTTATTGTTCGTCTGTAAGCGTTGGTGTGTGGGGAGGGAGAGGGTACACTGGTGGCTCCTTCCCCTGGGAGTCAGTGAGCCGTGGCACACTGTTGTTTCAGTCGGGCTTGGAGGTGTCTGTTGCAGAGGGACGCCAGTGGCTCAGGTGTAAATAGAATATCTTGGAGTTAGGCCTCTCTCCGGGCTTCTTTGTTCTCAGCAGCCTCCCTGCTGCCAGCATTCCAAGGGGTTTTAAGCTAGCCCCGCCCGAGGGCCTGAGGGTCCCTGTTATCCCTGAGTGCCTTAGGTGGCCCACAGGGGTCCCTGCACTGCCCAGTGCAGGCACCGAAAGAGAGAGAGAGAGGCTATGCCCGCAGCTCCTCCCTGCCTCCCGTGAGCCTGCAGCATCCAGCTGCCATCATGACCAGGCAGCTCTCAGGGGCAGGCACTCCTCGCCACAGACCTCTTCCCTCCTGTCCTCTCGGTCCGTCACCTTACTGGCAACAATTTCTCTCACCCTGAACCAGCTCTCTGGTTCCCACGCTCCCACTCCCGGACCCTCTGTTCAGCTGTGAATCGACGTTTCAGTCCAGGAACACTGAGCTGTGGTGCCGACCCTCCATGTGTTTCTCACTCCCTCCCATCTGCTACAGCGCAGCAGCTTCCCCTTCTTTGAGTCATCGTAGATGCCTCCCTACCAGTTATGTCGGGATCCTTGTGGTTCTTTCTGGTGTCCAAGGTCGTCTGCTGGTGTTCAGTTGGTTCTCTGTGGGAATTATTGCATCTTTTGGTGAATTCCCAATGCATCTGTGGAGAGGGATGCATTCCACATCCCTCTACTTTGCCGCCATCTTTTCTCCCCCCCGAACCTTGCTTTTTAAAGTTTTTGAAGGATGATCTCAGAGCAGTTTTTAATCTAATTTAGCTCTACTACTAAAGGCAGAATTCTTTAGATGAGTCTGCTAGACTTCCATATATTATGAGATCTTTCTGTTTGGGCTGCTGAGATCACAAATTATTCTCAATTCTCAGTGAGATACAGGAATTTTTCTACCTACCATTTTCTGGTAATTCTTTCCTTGTTCTTGGGTCATATCCTCTCATATCTGTGCAGATCAATACTCAGCCAAAGATTCAAGTGGACCCCTCTACTGATCTCCAGAGCTCAGCAGTTCTCTCTGCTCTCATATTCTAGCCTCCTTGGCCTTCCTAATCTCTTACCTCTACTCATTCAGACCAGCGGGCTTGGTTCAGGTGTGAACTTTCCTGTGATGTAGAATGGAAACTCTGTCTAGACAGTAAGCTGGTGCAGTGGTAGGGCTCAGCTTATTTGTTACCTGTCTTTAAAGGATTACTGTCCTGTGCTGCCTATTGTCCAATGTCTGAAAACATTCTTTTTCACATATCTTGTCCAGTGTTTTAGTTGCTTAAGGTTGGAGGGTAGAGTTAGTTCCTGTTGCAGTGTCTTGGCCCAGAGTAGAAATGTCAAAGATTTTATTTTTTTACTCTATTTCTCTTTGATAGATAACACTTGGAGATCAATGTCATCATCTTTAAGGATTTCTAGACTTTTTTTTTTTTTTTTTTTGGCACATGGGCTAAGTTGCTCCGTGGCATGTGGGATCTTCCTGGAGCAGGGATCGAACCTGTGTCTCCTGCTTTGGCAGGTGGATTCTTAACCACTGCGCCACCTAGGAAGCCTCAGATTTCTAGACTTTTTATACATAAAACTAATACAATGTTATATGTCAATTAAGAAAGATTAATATAAAAAATTTCCAGACCTTTAAAATCTAAATATTTTCCTTCAGTTGTTCATTGTAATACAGACTAAGCTAAAAAACTTTTCTTTTTATCTTAATGAAATGTCCTCATAGTCAAGATTGTATTGCTACTCTGCTGGAAGTCTCTTGTTTTCTTTGATTTTATAGGAGCTTGACGATCTCATGGAGTGGTTTTGAGGATCAAGCATTATAACACTTGAAATACTTTAAAATATGTTATGCAAATGTAAGGTACTATTCTGAGCCATGAGATGAATTTTGTAAATGAACAAAATTTCATTTTGTATGACATTGTATTAATATGTTTCTAAAAATGTTATTTTATATATGAAGTTATTTTCCCCGCACAAGTGCTGAGAATCTTTAGCAGAGTAATTATTTTATTCTCTTATTTTTGGAGAGTATCATTTTATTTATAAAGTATTCTAACTTTATAAACAAAAAAATTCCTTTTATAACTTCTTCATAGTTCTGCACCCTCATAACTAAGGGTTTTGTATCTGAATTAGCTTATGTCTATTATCTTTCTAAACTGGGAAGGAGTAGGGAATGGGAACCATGCACTTCAGTAGGCTATCACTTTAGATTTAGTGTTACTATGAATAGCTTTGGATGGAAGTATTTAACTATATTAAACCAGAAGATTATATTTAACCTAGTTAATAATTAATCTTTCAGTCATCAGCACTATTAGTTTTTTCAAATTACTAACTTCATCTTATGTATTTAAGCAACTGGTAATTTCTTTTTTTTTTTTTTATTTTCTTATTTTATTTTATTTTATTTTATTTTATTTTATTTTATTTTATTTTATTTTATTTTATTTTTTGGGGGTACACCAAGTTCAATCATCTGTTTTTATACACATATCCCCATATTCCCTTCCCTCCCTCGACTCCCCCCCACCCTCCCTCGAGTCCCCCCACCCTCCCCGTCCCAGACCTCTAAGGCATCTTCCATCCTCGAGTTGAACAGCTTTAATGAGGACTTAGGTATTATTTTTTAAAAAGCATTACAAATTGTACAGGTGAATGAAATAATGGAATATGTTTTTCTTGGTTAGCAATTATGGAAGGAACAACCTTGGATGAAGCTACTTCAAGAAAGTTATCAAATGTATCAGGATACTATCCACAATATAGGAAGAAAAGCATTTTATCTTCCAGGCTACCTGAATCATCATTATCTCAAAAGTTAAATACAAAGAGCCTCCAAAGTCATAAAATTATGAAGGAGAGTGATGACCTTGAATTTAAAAGATCAGAAAATATTTTGCAGTTAGGAAAATTCCAGGATGATGTTGATAGCAGTGATGTAGAATTCCAGGAACCATGTTCAAAGGATGGCATAAACTTTAAGAGAAGTTCAGAGAAGGTTGAAATTCATGACTCAGAGTCTAAACCATAAAACTTGAAGAGTGTTACAAGCCTGAAAAAGTCCCTGGATAAAAGTGATATTTTAAGTATCCCAAAACTTCAGAAGCCAGCTGCGAGAAGGCATTCCAGCCTTCTAAAACATATTCCATCTAAGGAAAAACAGCAATTAATTCTCTGGGTCAGTATCATATATATAAGTCAACATCTAGGTCCTTGAGTCATTACAGAAATGAGCTGAATTAAGCAGTTATTAGATAGTTGTAGGCATTTCAATTGTCAATACTCTGGGTAACCACCACTTCTGGTATATAGGCCAATGGATACAATATTGTGGTTTTGATGGTAGTTCCTTTCCAGATGCTCCATTTTGGCAGGGCCTAACTTTGGCTGAGAAGCTTATTCAGTGATTAATTGGAGTCACTCAAGTTCCCTAGAAAGTAGAGAGCCTATTTTCCTTTGGAAATGCTTTTTTTTTTTTTGGTCATTTACTTAACCAAGTATGTATGAAGCCTATGTGAAATTTTTTCTCAGAGTTTCATAATTTAAATTTATGATATCCACAGTACTTCAGGTATTCTCTCTTATGAATGTGGGAATATCAAGAGAAAATAGTACTTACACATCTCAGATCCCTCAAAGATAAGCAGTGCCTTCTCCACCAGTATATGTTTTCCCCTTTTGTGCTACTAATATCATAGAAGTACTGTGTAGGGAACCCAGTAAAACACTCCTTCCTGTAGGCCTCAGCTGGTTACTTGTTATATTTATTTTCTTTAAAGAAACTTATTGGCCTTTAAAAAAATTGTATTTAGTACTGAATGTAATTGTTAGAATAAATGCTTTGTGAATAATTAGTGATTCTTATACACTAATGCATACTTTAAATAACTCAGAAAAATTAAGAAAAAAGAGTGTGATCTAGTAAGGAGGCATAAAGATGTTTATTGATTCCTTTACCGATGCACTGCTTTTACTCTGTACCTCATTTCTGAGTTTTTTTACTTCCGTAGGAATTCCTGGTTAAAGGAATAATAGAGTAATAGGCTGTGGAAGAAAGTGGTTATCTACCTTACTGGTGTCACTAAAATCAAATGATGTCACCGTGACTGTCACTTGATTTACATTTAAAAAACATTTTTAACTTTTCATTATGAAATAATTTTAAATTCATAAAAATTACACAAAAATACAATAAAAACTTTTCTACATACTCTTCATCTAGTGTTCCCAGGTGTTAAGATCTTGTATAACCACAGTACTATTATCTAAACCGGGAAATTAACACTGATACAACAATATTTACTAATCTAAGGACCTTATTCAAAATTTGTCAGTTTTTCCATTAATGTCCTTCTTCTGATCCAGGATCACCTATTACATTCAGTTGCCATGTGTCCTTAGTCTCCTTCAATCTGGGATTGTTTTTCACTCTTTCATGATCTTGACACTTTGGAAGAGTATTGACTAGTTGTTTTGTATAATGTCCCTCATTTTGGGTTTCCTTATAATTCTTCATGAATAAGTTCAGGGTGTGAATTTTGGCCAGAATACAACAGGGAGATATTTTGCCCATCTCAGTACACCATATTAGGAGGTTCATGATAGCCATGTGTGTCTGCTAGGATTTTATAATTTTGAAGGTTGTGAACTGAAAACATGGTAGGGTAAAGTGATAGGAAGGGAAAGAACTCAATTTTTGTTTGAAATCTTGGAATTTAAACAAAACACATTGGTGTTTTGATCTCATTCGTTATGTTTTAATCAGAACCAAGCTTCATTGGCTGGGCCACTAGAGCAGGCTGTTCCTCCAAACAAGTAGTTTATAAATGTATATAGAATTTCAAGATGGTTTTGTATTTGAGCTATAAGAGAAAGTATAATGTAAGATACAAGAGAAACATGGAGAGAAAAGCAGTCCTTCTATAAGGTGATATTAAGTGAATAAAACTTGATTTCTGATTTCTTTAGCTGCCATTTTTGCTTAAGACACATAAATTATGTTGCTGAATAGTCCTCCACATTTTGATTATTTAGGAAATGTCTGTGAAGCTATCAATAAACTCTGAGAAAATTACATTGATGCAGAACTTCAGTCCATTTTGCCTTCAATAGGAATTAATTTATCAGATAAAGAGTTCAAGAAGATTGTGACAGACACTGCTAGAAATGGTGAGAGACTGATAATACCAAACTTTTGAAAATATTAGATACTTTTATGTGATAGTATTAAATGTTGAAGTAAGTTCTGTCAACTGGGAATGGAATGGGCCTTTCTAAAGAAGATTCAGAAAGAACAGATATAAAAATTGGAAGCAGTCATATATAAAATAGATAACTAATAAGGACCTGCTGTATAGCACAGGGAACTCTACTTAATACTCTGTAATGACCTATATGGGAAAAGAATCTAAAAAAGAGTGGATATATGTATAACTGATTTACTTTGCTGTACAGCAGAAACTAATACAACATTGTTAATCAACTATACTCCAATAAATTTTTTTTTAAATTGGGAGTAGTAAAAAACAATTCCTGGGAAGTTTGACCTAATGGGTTAGTTTGGAGGGGTTAGGTCTTTCATATCTCAGAATAGTTTCTGTAAGTTTCTTCATCACTATTCCTAGCTGTGCCTTCTAGTGTGGGACAGGTACTGGGGAAAGCTTATCTAGTTGTAGAAGAGAGGTTCAGTTTGCAAGACAAAAATACCCAAGAGGTTCAGAAATCTCTAAGTAAATAGCCTAGGAGTCCAAGGAGAAATAATTGGAGATTCTAAACTGTAGAGGGAGTACTGCAGCTGGGAATTTAGGGTTAGTGATACTTAATCGAGGCAGGCAGTTAGCATCTATAAATTAAATAGCATATCCCACTCTCCAGCCTAAGTTTAGGGCAGAGTTTAAGTTTCTAAGAAAGATTTTTTTTATTAGAAAAGTTGTTTTATCATTAAGTAAGAATTGTCCACAGCAAAAGTTCAGTAGAGGAGAGGGCAGAGGCAACATTGTGGGAAAAGACTGACAGAAATAACATTAGAAGTGAATTATTAGAACCTGAGCAAAATTTCTTAGTTAAGGCAAATAGGAAAGAAAATTTCTTAGTTAAGGCAAATAGGAAAGATTTGATTTTTTAAAAATCTAAGGAATAGAGATCAGAGTAATGGTTACCAGAGAGGTAAGAGTTGGGTGTAGAACAAAATGGGTAAAGGGGATCAATTGTATGGTGATAGATGGAAACTAAATTTTTGGTAGTGAGCACACTGTAGTGTATACAGAATTATATGTTTCATGTTGTACACATGAAGCATATAATGTTATAGACCAGTGTTACCTCAATACAAAATAGATTTTAAAAAATCTAAAGAGTAAGTGCTACTAAAATTATTCATCCCTTTCTTCTGCTTATCAGGATGAGTATGATCACTGTGGAGGGTTTGTATCTAAAAATAGGTAGTTACTTGGACCAGGTGGATACTAGGGGTAGGGATGGGGGGATACCTGGGTCTGTCAGGGCTGGTTAGCATTGTTAAGGTGTCTTAGTGGATAGCATATTGATTGACTGGGTTTTCATGATGATGTGAAATAGACTCCTTTACTTTCTCATGGTGCATCTATATGGGCACCTTTCCTTTTTCCTGTATCTATCAAGCACTGAGTACCTAACCCAGTCCTTTGCACTTTGTAATAAACATTGAAGAAGCAGGGACTGTGTCTTACTTATTTTTGTATGCTTGGTGCCTAGCATAGTTCTTGGCACTAATATACTCTCAGTAATTATTGAAAGGAAATGAACTGACCTAACTTTGACTCATCTAGGGAGACAAGATATGAAGAAGAAATAGAATGATGATTAAGTGAAGGATAAGTATTTTTTCATAGATGTATTAAAATATGAATTGACCTTTTATACAAAACTATAATAGAATGTGTAATCTAAACTTTTTATTTTACAGAAAATGGAATGGTGAAGTTAGATGACTTCATGAGTGCTCTCTCCAAAGAGCATTATCTTCCTGGATATGATGGTAGGTAGGAAATTTATTTTAAAATCATTTGGAGGAAAGAGCAGTTAAAATCATTTGGAGGAAAGAGCACTTCTCTTGAGGAGAATTGGGTTCAACTGAACTGAGTTTGCTTTTTGTATAGGTATTTAATAGTTCTGAAACCCTTTAGCAAGCCATTTGCCAGTTTTTTAAAAACTTGATATATCAGGGTAATAGCAGCTAACTTACTTCGCAGAGTTGTTATGTGGATTTTATGAACTGTAGAGTGCTATATAAATGTACAGTAATAGTAATGATAATGAGGAGGTCAAATAGGTAATTAGCTCCATTATTAGCAATTGATGGGTGATTTCATTTTTAATTTTTTATAAGGAACTTGTTTAAATGAAATACTTGTTTGGTTTATCTTTGTTTTAAAACATTTTAAAAAACAGTTCTATTGAGGTAAAATTTACATACATAAAATCACCCATGCACTGATTTATAAATTTATAGAGTCATACCACAATCTAGTTTTTCTTACTTGGAATATTTTTATTTTTTATACAAATAATTAAATATTTTTTTTCTGCGAGATTAAGAAGAAATGAAAGTTTCATGAAGGCTTGATGTTTTATTTCCTTCTGTTTATTCATATACTTAAAAAAAGATTTCTCATATAAGAAAAAAATTAATACAAAGGAAGAGACTTTCTTTTATATCTAGATGAAGAATCTCATGTTAAAAGCTACATTAGCATTTGTCATTTCTGATGAATGTAGTGTTAAAGTCTGAATTTTTTGCAGATACTGTTAGTAAATCAATTTCTTGAATGCTTTACCTTGCAATCATTGATTCACCAACTCAGTCATTCTTTCATTGCTATTTTGTGAAGTAGTAAGTGTCTTGGTCACAGCTGACTCTTCCTCTTTTTTTCCCATTTTACTATTTTAAAATTTTATTTTAAGTTGCGGGAACTAACACATATCATGGAATTTACCATCTTAACCATTTCTAAGTGTACAGTTCAGTAATGTTTGTGTTAAATGCGTTCACATTGTTGTGCAACCAATCTCCAGAACTTTTTCATCTTGCAAAACTGAAACTCTATACCAGTTAAATAAAAATTATCCATCCTTGCCCTTCCAACTCTGGCAACTATCATTCTACGTTCTGTTTCTGTGAATTTGTCCACTTGAGATACCTTAGCAGAATCATACAGTATTTGTCTTTTTGTGACTGGCTTATGTCACTTATCATAATGCCCTCAAGAGCTGTGCTATAGCATGTATCAGAATTTTCTTCCTTTTTCATGCTAAGTAATATTCCATTGTATGTGTATACCACATTTTGCTTATTCATTCATCCATCAGTGGACACGTGTTGCTTCCACCTCTTGGTTATTGTGAATAGTGCTGTTATGGAAATGGGCATGCAAATATCTCTTTAAGCTCCTACTTTGAATTCTTTTAGATAGGTACGCAGAAGTAGACACAATCCAGTTTGTAACATTTCTGTCACTCCTAAGAATTCTCTCATGCCCATTTGCAATTAATCTCCACCCCCATCTGTAGACAACCACTAATTTACTCACAGTATCTGCTTTCTGTCTCTATGAATTTGCCTTTTTTTTGACATTTAATATAAATGAAATCATAGAACATGTCTTTTATACTTGACTTCCTTAACTTTGCATCATGTTTTTAAGGTTAATTCATGTTATAGTATGTATCAATAGTTCATTCCTTTGTATTGATATATAAACCCACATTACAGTTTATGGATATACTGTGTTTTATTGATGGTTGACCAGTTGATGGACATTTCATTTTTTTCAATTTGTGACTGTTATGAATAATGCTGAAATTAATATTTGCATACATGTCTTTCTGTAGAAGAATTGTTATCTGTATGGTAAATTTATGTTCAGGTTTTTAACAAATTGCCAAACTGTTTTCCAGTGGCTATAACATTTTCATTTTCAGCAGCAATGTATGAAGATTCTAGTTTCTTCACATCCTTGTCAACACTTTATTTTTTAAAATTATAACCATTATAATAAGCGTGTAGTGGTATCTCATT
Source organism: Hippopotamus amphibius kiboko (assembly GCF_030028045.1). Classification (NCBI taxonomy): domain Eukaryota; kingdom Metazoa; phylum Chordata; class Mammalia; order Artiodactyla; family Hippopotamidae; genus Hippopotamus; species Hippopotamus amphibius. The sequence continues at coordinate 46,045,119 of NC_080202.1, read as the reverse complement.
GTGCTTTTAATTTTGCATTTCCCTAAAGACTAATCATGTTGAGTATTTTTGTATATGCTTGCTAGCCATTCAGATGTCTTTGGTGAAATATGTATTCAAATCTTTTGCCCATTTTTAGAATTCCATTTTGATTTATCTATAGTATTTTAGAGTGTATCTCTTTTGATAGCATTTTGGTGGTTGCTCCAGGTATTATATTATATATATTATCACAGTCTACTGGTGTCATCATTTTACCAGTTCAAATGAAGTACAGAAATCTTATCTACTTTTATGTCCCCTTACCCTCCCCTATGTGTGATATAATTGTCTTAAGTATTTCCTTTACATATCTTTTAAAACATATCAGACAGTATTATAATTTTTGCTTCAACCATCAAAGGTAATTTAAAAACTCAAGAGGAGTTTACCCATATTTTGGCTTTCTGTTTTCTTTCTTCCTTCCTGGTATTCCAGAGTTCTTTGTTTTATCCTTTCCTTTCTGTTTAAAGAACTTCCTTTTAGCCATTCATAGATTTCCTGTCAACAAAATTCTCTTTGTTTTCTTCCATCTGAGAACATCTTGATTTCCCCTTCATTCCTGAAGAAAATTTTTTCTAAGTATAGGATTTGAGGTTGACAGTTCTTTTCTTTCAGCAGTTGAAAAACATGGTGCCACTTCTTTCTGGTGACCAAAGTTTCTAAGGGAAATCTTGTCACTCGAATTGTTTTTTTCCCCTATAGGTAAGGTTTCATTTTTCTTTGACTGCTTTCAAGATTTTTTCTCTGTATTTAGTTTTCAAAAGTTTAATTCCGATGTGTCTTGACGTGGATTTCTTTGCCTTTATTCTGTTTGAGGTTCACTTATTTTCTTGGATCTGTAGGTTAACATCTGTTGCTAAAAATTTGAGAATTGTTTAGCCATTATTTCTTTGAGTACCTTTTTAAACATGCTTTCTCTCTCTCTCTTCTTCTTCTGAGACTCTGATTACACAGTGTTAGATATTTCTTTATACTGCTACAGATCCTTGAGATTCTTTCTTTTTTTTTCAGTCTGTTTTCTTTGTGTTGTTCATTGGGTGAGTTCTGTTGCTGTCTTTCTGTTCATTAATTCTTTCTTCTCTCTCCTCCATTCAGCTGTTGACCCACTGAGCTTTTTATTTCAGTTATTGTAATTTTTAGTTATAAATGTTCCATATGCTTTGAAATGGGCTACATTTGCCTAGAGTAGGGAATTGATTGTCACAACTTTCATAAAGAAAGTCTAAACCACTTTCTGTTAGCTGGAGCTGCTGATATTGAAAGAATAGATGTGACTGGATCTAACTAAGTCTTCTGCTTCTGCTAGTGGTAGGGAGATTCCTGTCCAGATTATGTTGATACTTGGAGGAAGAAGGAATATACCACTCTTTAAGTGTTATGCTTAGTCAAGAGAGTTTTGCAGTGAAGCTGACCTTTGTTCTTAAGTGTATACACTTTAGATGTACCTATATCAAATAAGCATTGTTTGAGTTGAAGCAACAGAGCCCCATGACAGACTGAACCAGAATCTCAAATGTACAGCACTTTACATTCAGATTTGAGAAGTTTCCCTATTTATATCTTTAAATAGATTTTCTGTCCCTTCCTCATTCTCTCCTCCTTCTGGGATTCCCATAATGTGTATATTGGTCCACTTAATGATGTTCCATACATCTCTTAAGTTTCTTCACTCTTTTTCATTCTTTTTTCTTTTTTGCTCTTCTGACTGAATTCTTTCTTCTGACTGAATTCTTTCTTCTGACTGAATTCTTTCCAGTGACCTGTATTCCAGTTCATTGATCCATTCTTCTACTTGATCTAGCCTGCTGTTTAGGACCTCTAGTGAAATTTTCAGTTTTTGTGTCCTTCACCTTTATGATTTCTGTTTGGCACTTTTAAACATTTTCTGTCTCTGTGTTGAAATTCTTACTTTGTTCTTGCATTGTTCTCTTGATTTTGATGAGCATCTTTATGAGAGTTATCTATCTTTTTCATCAGAGTTATGAGGTTCTCTGTGTTGGTGTCTATGCATTACACAAAGCAAACACCTCTCTCAGTCTTCATAGACTGTCCTTATCCAGGGGAATACCCCTACCAATCAGCCCAGCCAGATATTCTTCAGACCTCTGTCAACTCTTTCCTTCCCCAGGCTCTATAACTGGTGAGACAGATGCTGGTTCTTTGGGAGGCCCTGAAGAAGTTGGGGTGCTGGATGCATGAATCAATTCTTTTCCTATTCCAGGGAAGCTGAGAATTGGCATTTTATATCTCCTCACTCTGTGCCAGGCAGAGGAGAGGATCATAGGCATTGACTGACTTACGTCGCTGACTCTGTTCTATCCCAGACTACTAGTCTATGCTAGACCTATCAGAGCCCCAAGATTGGCAAGACAGAAGGCTGTCTTCTGGGGAGGCCCTTTGGAAGAGTTAGACTGCTGGATGTGTGAACCAAGCTCTATCTTCCCCTAAGTGAAGCTGGGAGCTATGGGGTATCTTTCAGATCATATGGTACTGCAATGGGGGCAGGGTCTCCAGCAAAAGGGTGTCCCAAATCTCCCTACCAGCTTCAGTGAGTCTGGTTTTGCATTCTTCTGGGATGTAAATCCTTTCAGTTAGTTTCTCATTTCTCACAAAAGGAAATTATCCATGAATTTTTGCTGAATGAGTGTGTGTGAGGGGAGAAGGAGGGCTTCCTACTCAACTGTCTTGCTGATGTCACTCCTCAGTTGTTAACTCTTAAGCGAGAATTACTTTCAGCTGAAATTTTAGGTGTCTAAAGATAGGAACATGGTGTCTTGTTCTATGTATTTACACATAAGAATCATCCTTTTAAGAGTTGTTTTAAGAATCATCTAGTTCAGAGATCATTTTGACCATTATTTCTTTGTTTTGCAGTCCACAATGATTGCCAGTGATTGCTTGAAGCAGGTTAACTACTGATAATGACTTTAGTGCTCTCCACAGCCCAGCTCCTCACTTTACCTATTCTAATCTACTAGAGAAAACTTATTTGAGTTTAATTTGTTCCAGGGTTCACACACACACATCTGTCAACTTCCTTAATCCATATATTTGTAAGTAATTTCTTTTAAGAAAGTTTTCATTGCAATAAAAATTTATCAGTTTAAATTTAATGGAGGGAATACTGCCCAAATTTGTGAAGCATACATTCTAAAGTATTATAAAAAGACATGTAGCATAGCTGTTTCCAAGTAATAATTTGTATTTACAGAAGATAAACTAAGATAAATTTACTAATGACTGAGCCATGTATTGCTACAAAATCTTATTCCAATTTATCATTTGAGATTGAAGGTCTTCTACTTCTGTTTCTGCTACGAAGAAACAGACTACTAGGGAATTTTAAATTGTTAGAGAATTAACTGGGGGCAATTATGTAATATTTTTGATCCTATGTATTTTTAGTTGTGGTATTGTCAGTGTGACTAAATTGGCACTTCCTTAAATACAGATGCTGTAGGAGTGTGGAATAATATATTTCATACTCTGATTTTATAACATTAATTTTCATATTATTAAAGATTCTGGTAATGCTCTTCATATATCACATTTCTGAAGTTTTTAATATTTTGTTAGTGTGCTAGAACTAAAATTCATCTTACTATTGGTCTTTTCTCTTTGACTTATATTTAATACTTGTTAGCATACTGCTTTATTTTCAGCATTGACTGATGTCATCAAAGCTATTGATAAAATTAAAGACGAAAATATTGATTATGGGAATCTGAATACTTGTCTTCAAAATTTTGGAGTTTACCTTTCTAAGCCAGAATTTCAGAAGATCACAGAGTTGACTGAAGCTGGTGGTAAGTGACATTTTTTTCAGGAAAACTGGGTTGATACATCTGAAAAGAGGATCAGTTTGCTATTCTTTTCCTCAGAATGATGACTTTATAATTTTTATTAGAAAAAAAGTCCATTAAAATTAAGCCAATACAGAAAATTACAAAAATACTCAAAAGTACAGCAAGGCACTCAAAATCTCTTTGTCCAGAAATAAGCAATCTTAGTCTTTTCAGACATTTTTTTCCTAGGCAAAAATGCAAACAGAAAGTAGGGTTTGTTTTTGCTCTCTGATCAACAGAAGTCAGGACAAAGGGTTTTTAGTGGGGCAAAGAAGGACTGTTTATTATGTCAAAGCCCACTATTCACAATAAAGGTACCAATTTTTTTGGTGCTTGTAGAATATAGCAGCAACTTTCTTAAAGAGAAAGGATGAGAGATAGAAGGGTGGGTGAGGTTATAGATGAAATAATAATGGCTGTGAGTTGATATTATTTGCAGCTAGGGAGAGTACATGAGCACTCATTGCCATATACTTTCTATTTTGTATACTTTACAATTTTTTATAATAAAAAGTAGGTGTTTGTGTGTGTGTGTGCGCACGTGTGTGTGGTGTTGAAGGAGACTAACTTTCTTGGATATCAAGGCTTGTTATAAAGCTACAGTAATTTAAACAGTGTGAGAATGGCACAGGGCTAGAGAAATTGACCAATAGGACAAGATAAGGAACTTCCAAATCTATCTACACACATATATGGAAACATATATAATGAGGTGGTACGTCACAGAGGGGGGAAGAGAAGCACCATTTAATAAATGGTGCTGGAATAATTAACTATTCAAATGGAAGAAAATGGAATTGGATCCCTATCTATATACCATATTCAGTAATAGTTTCCAGATGTGAACAGTAAAAGTTTTAGGGGAAAAAAAAAAGAAAAATGTTCTGACGTAGAGTTAGGAAGGAGTTTTTAAAAAATACAAAATCACTAAGCAGAAGAGAAAAGATTGATAAATTTGGCTACATTAAAATTAAGAACTTCTCTTTACTAAAAGATAATACGAGAACAAGCCACAAACTGAGTACACATTATTTGCAAGACTTATAACAGCAAAGAATTATTGTAGAGAATGTATAGGGAACCCTTATAAATTAACAACCCTATAGAAAAATGGCTAAATTTCAAGAACAGTGATTTCCAGGTGAAGAAACACAAATTGCTGATAATCATATAAAAAGATTCTCAACATCATTAGTAATCAGGGAAATACAAAATTTAGGTCACAGTGAGATAACTTTTTATATCCACTAAATTGGCAAAAATTAAGATGTCTGTTTAAGTGTTGGTAAAAATGGTGAAAGTGGTAAAACAACTTTGAAAAACATTATGTAGTATTTCATAAGGTTTTCATATCCCTGTGGCTTAGAAAAATCCACTTTTAGCTATAAATTCAAGAAAATCTCTTGCACTGATGTACAAGGAGACATGTTCAAGAATGTTCATGGATGGACTTGGAGACTGTCATACAGAGTGAAGTGAGTCAGAAAGAGAAAAACAAATACCGTATATTAACACATATATGTGGACCATAGAAAAATGGTACAAATCAACCGGTTTGCAAGCTGGAAATAGAGACACAGATGTAGAGAACAAACATATGGACACCAAGTGGGGAAAGCGGGGAGGGTTGGTGGGGAATGAATTGGAAGATTGGGATACCAAATTGTACGCTCTAAATATATGCAGTTTATTGTATGTTAACTGTATCTCAATAAAAGTTCTAAAAAAAAAACTGTTCATGGCACAGGTTTGATTTGTTGATATGATCTAATTACTTATTTTATGGTGCTGATTATAGTGGTTGGTGGCTATTCCTTCATTTGTTTATCCATCCTTTGAGCAAGCTATCAGGAACCAGGTGTTAGATGTTGCTGTAATTTATTATTTCCATAAGTTTACATTTTCACACTGGGTTTTCTTTAAGTGGCATAAACCATATAAAACTGTAATTAGAATAAACATTTGTTTCAAGAATTGTTTAAAAATATCCAGCTCCATGTATATATAAACCTTTCCTGTGAAAAGGTTATGGGGGAAGGCAAGAGAGAAATACAAATGTTCCTGTTTGATGTGATGAAGGGTCTCATTCCTTCTTTCAAAAGAATTCCCTGGAGCTCACAAAATGCAATTTGTAAAAAGCATTGAGAAAGCATTAAATAACAGAAAGAATGAAACAGTATGTTCATACTTTCACACTCAAGACTTTCTAATTTAGAATCAAGCACTTGGACTTCTGATGAAAGAGCTGTCTATGCCAGAAGAATCCAGTGTGTCAACTGTAGTCCAACAAATCAATAAATGGAATTGCCATTTCAAAAAAAAAAAAAAGAAGAAGAAAGAAGAAAAGAAACAACATGATCAGTGACAGAATGTATAAATTGTATATACCTTTGGTGTATAATGGAATACTAATGATGTATACACATCAGTGAAAATGAACATAGCAATATAGCATATAGGTGATTGTAAGATATATAATATTGAATGAAAAAAGCAAGTCTAAGATTGCTATAGCATAACAAAACCTCGAAAACAAAATTAAGTAATAATTTGTTTACCTAGTTACAAATTGTATGTAAAAGAGCAAAAGAGTGGTAAATTTTAAAAATTCGGTAATATTTTCTTTATGGCGGAAGCAGGAAAATGGAATGGGAAAAGCACAGAAGCAATGGTATTAACAATCTTCTTCAACTGGGTGGTGGCTTCCCAGTGGTTTGGTGTATAATCATGCTTCATAACTCATGTATGTTGCAAATATTTAGGAAGTTATATGTTCCTGTTAGGGAATGTAAATCTTAATTAACTCTGTAATTCCCCCAGAATTTTTCAAGGTCTCATTTTTTTTGTCTCTAAAAATTTGGCTAAGAGTACAAAGTAATTTGGTGCTCTTTGAAGTAAACTGCTCAAAGATATTTAATATTGGGAATAGGAAGTGTACTGTGCGGTATTCTTTACAGTGCATTAGAATTTTTTTCTCAGTGGAATAAGCAAAGGACTAGGGTTATCCAAAGCTCATCATATTTATAGAAAACCTTTACATCTGGCCTTAGAAAATTCTTTGAACTGTTTTATCCATTCTAACATTGGGATATTATGAAGAATTATACATAATCAAAGAAAGCCATTTTCTAGGTATAAAATGACTATTAAAATGTTTAATGGTTTCAATAGTATATTAAAGATATTAATGTGAATGTTAGCCTGATATAGAAGAAACCAAGAATCAAGAGAGCTCACTTCTAATTCCTGATATTGTATTTCCTATTGTGAACTTGGAAAAAAAAGTCATATCATGCATAAGTGTTTTTTTTTAACATGTAAAATAACATACTAATTCTTTACCTATATATCTTACTGAGTTTTTGCAAGGCCAAGACAAGATAATATCAGTTTAAAATGTACACATGTGTAAAGGATTTTGATAAATTTTCTTGGCGTTTTCAGGGTTTAGCTTTTGCCTGTAAATTGAATTGCGTTTCCCCCTTATACCCATATATGTTTAGTGGTTAGTATTAGCTGATGGATGTAATTATCTCCCTGAATATATAACTTTTTTTACATAGTTCAGATTTGTCATAATAATTTAATATTTGAAGATACTGAAGAAAATGTGTTCCTTTCCCTTTAGAAACAAAAAGAGTGAATTTTAAAGAATTCGTTGATACTGTGATGAGCAACATGGAACACTTCTCTGAAAAATTATGTAAGAACATCGTTTTTTGTGCTTTTTGTGGACTAAATAGTTTGACAGATTTTAGGAGAGTATAACATACTAAAAGAGCTAGCCATCCTAAAGATCATCAGGCAAATAAATGCCTGGCTTACTGCTATGTTTGACCTTAATCTTCTCCATTACTCATTCCTAAATCTAGAAGAACTTCCACATGCAAATGAATTGAAAGCTATCATAATCTTACTATTCAACCTCACGCTTTATTATAGAGAGCTAGAACCACTCTATATGAAATTCATATTTTGGGCAGGTTTAAAATGTTTTCTAACTTTGGAAAAGTGATGCCATCTAGTGACCACAGCTGAGTACTATAATGCAGAATTTCTGGTTTCAGCTGTTCATAGTTTTTTTATCATCTTTCTTCCAGTTTATTCAATAACATTTATTGAGCTATTACTATTACCAGATTATATGTTAAGCTGTGAAATTAGTACTTTAAAAATTTGGGCTAAAAATAGGATTGTGTTATTTAGTGCTGCATATTAGGTAATAGTGCACTTTAAGTAATAGCTACTTTATATATCAATTTAATTTGTTTCCTATACAAGGAAACACAATTGTTTAATTGGATGAAAAGATTATTTTCATTGTCAGGCACTTTTCCTAGGAATTTCAATTTCATGGAGATAAAAAATTTTATTAGCACACATTGTATAATATCTTATTCATATATGTAGTTATATTTCCTTTTTCATTCTTTTTCTTCAAGTACTTTTTTAAAAATAAATTTATTTATTTATTGGCTGCACTGGCTCTTTGTTGCTGTGCACGAGCTTTCTCTAGTTGTGGCAAGCGGGGGCTACTCTTCGTTTCGGTGTGCAGACTTCTCGTTGCGGTGGCTTCTTTTGTTGCGGAGCATGGACTCTAGGTGTGTAGGCTTCAGTAGTTGTGGCACACGGGCTCAGCAGTTGTGGCACACCGGCTTAGTTGCTCCATGGCATGTGGGATCTTCCCAGACCAGGGATCGAACCCATGTCCCCTACATTGGCAGGTGGATTCTTAACCACTGCACCACCAGGGAAGCCCACATCTATCTTTTGAAATTAGTGTTTTTGGTTTTTCCAAATGTATAACCAGGAGTGAAATTGCTGGACATATGGTAGTTCTATTTTTAGCTTTTTGAGGTACCTTCTTTCTGTTTTCCTCAGTGGCTGCAACAAATTACATCCCCACCAACAGTGTACCGGGGTTCCCATTTCTCTACGTCCTTGCCGATATTTGTTATTTGTGGACTTTTTGATGATAGCCATTCTGACAGATGTGAGGTGATATCTCATTGTGCTTTTAAAAAATTAGTTAATTAATTGATCTTTATTTATTGGCTGTGTTGGGTCTTCTTTTCTGCATGCAGGCTTTCTGTAGTTGCAGAGACAAGGGGCTACTCTTGTTGCAGTTTGTGGGCTTCTCATTGCAGTGGCTTCTCTTGTTGCAGAGCACAGGCTCTAGGCACATGGGCTTCAGTAGTTGTGGCACGTGGGCTCAGTAGTTGTGTCTCGCAAGCTCTAGAGCACAGGCTTAGTAGTTGTGGCACACGGGCTTAGTTACTCTGTGGCATGTGGGATCTTCCCGGATCAGGGATCTAACCCGTGTCCCCTGCATTGGCAGGTGAATTCTTAACCACTGTGCTGCCAGGGAAGCCCTCTCATTATGCTTTTGATTTGCATTTCTCTAATAATTAGTGATACTGAGCTTCTTTTCATGTGCCTTTTAGCCATCTGTATGTCTTCTTTGGAAAAACCTCTATTCGGGGCTTGGGCTCATTTTTTGATTGGGTTGTTTTAAACTGGTAGTCATTTAAGTTCGAACACATTCTAAAAGGTCTACATTTTTTACTCACCTCCTCCACATTTTGCGTTTTTTATGTCATATTTTGCATCTTCATGTTTATCCGTCAACTGTTTATTGTACTTATAGTTGTGGTTACATTTTTTTTCTAGATTGTATTCTTCTGTGTCGCTTAGTCTGCTATTCATTCATTCCAGGGTTTGTTTGCTTGTTTTTAATTTCAACTATTGAATTCTTCATTTCTGATTAGGTCTTTTTTATATTTTCTAGTTCCTTGTTAAAATTTTCACTGTGTTCATTTATTCTTTTCTCTAATTCAGTTAACATTTTTATTACCAATGCTTTGAATTTTCATTATTAATTTTTTTCAGGGGTTTTCTTTTGCTCTTTCAATAGAGAGCAATTCCTCTGCCTTTTCATTTTGCTTAACTTTCTCTGCCCTGTTTATGTAAAACAGTTACCTACTGTGGTCTTGAAGGAGTTGTCTTATGTGGGGGCATCCCTATACAGACAGGGTGTGCACAGTACCTTCAGTGGGAGAGCTGTATTTGACATGGACATAGGTCGCATCTTTTCTCAGAGTGTGTTGGCAGCTATCACCTGGTAGGGGGTGGGGCTGGAGATGGCAGGGATAGAGTGAGGTGTGAGGGAGGACTTCCCCTCTGCTCAGTGGCCATCTCTGTCCTATCAGGGCGGAGTTTGATCCTAAGTTGCTGAAGTAGAAGCCCTGAGGGTTGGGTCCAACCTGGCTCTGTCTTCTTTAAGTGTGTGCTTTCCCTTCTTCCTGCTCTGGGACCCTTGCCTGAAAGGGGAGGAGAGCTGAAGCAAATGGGGTCCATGCAGGCTCTTGGCTTGTACTGGCCGCAGACAGAGGTCTGAGCTGTCTCCAACACGCTACTTGTGCAGGTGCCAGCAGTTGTTTCCGTCACTCCGCTCAGTGCAAGTCTCTTGTCCCTCACATCCGATCACTGCCCCCAGCCTCCACTGCTCCCACCCTGTTGTGGAGCCACATCCCAGGGTAGGAGGGGTGAGCTGTGGTGGAGTGGCCACCCTCAAAGAACTGGACTGCTTCTGATGTGTTGTTTGAGTAAGGACCAGCAAATATTATATTTATTGATCGTCTTAATTTAGCATTAGAATATGTTTTATGTTTGAGGTTGAAGGGGAATCTGGCTATCCCCAGTCTACCATATTGCCAGTTCTCTATTTAAAAGCACTCTTTCAGGTTTTTGACCTTGCCATTCCATACTTTTACAGCTTTTTACAAAAAGTTAAATCTCATCTTGCTAAATCCAATGGTCAATTTTCTGTCTTCATCTTGTTTACCTCTACCAGGTTTTAATATGTTTCTTCTTGAAAATTTCTCTTTTCCTGTTTTCTGTGACACTGTAGTCTCCTAATTTCCCTCTCATCTTATTGGCTCTAACTTTTTAAAAAATTGAGATATAATTGACATTGTGTAAGTTTAAGGTGGGCACTGTGTTGATTTGATACACGTATACATTGGAGTATGATTACCACCATAGTGTTAGCTAACACCTCCATCACATCATATAAATATTATTTCTTTTTTGTGGTAAGAATATTTAAGATTTAATCTCTTAGCAACTTTCAAGTGTATAATACAGTATTGTTAACTATTGTCACAATGTTGTGCATTAGATCCCTAGGGTTTATTAATCTTCTAATTGCAAGTTAGTATCCTTCGACTAACATCTCCCCAGTTCTCCCACTCCCCAACCCCTGGTAACCACCATTCTATCCTCTGTTTCTATGAGTTCTGCTTTTTTATATTCCACATATAAATGAGATCTTACAGTATTTGTCTTTCTCTGTCTGACGTACCTCACTTAAAATAATACCCTCAAGGTCGCAAATGGCAGAATTTCCTTCTTTCTTGTAGCTGAATAATATCCCATTGTATTTACGTCCCTTCCTTTTTGGTCTTGTTTGCTGGCTGCTTCTTTTCTGGCTGACTTTTAAATATTAGTGTGATTCCAGATTCCATTTTGAGTCCCATGCTCTAAGGCTTTTCCTGAGTGATCTTATTGCTTTAAAATAATATCTGTATCCTTTTGACTCCCTATTTATCTCAAGGTTAATGTATATGAAAAAGAATTCTTGTTCTCCAACAAACCTATTCTTTCCCTAGTCTTTCCTATCTCAGCTATTGATACCACTCTCCACACAGTTGCTCAGGTCTCAAACCTATAAGTTCTTCATGGCCCTAGTCCCCTTGGACTGTCATTGAATTCATCATTAAATACTCTCAGCTTCATGCTCAAAATGTATCATAATTTGTCCACTTCTCATTATTGAAGCCACTATCATTTTTTGGTGAACTACTACAATAAATTCCTAACTGCCTGATCTTCAAGAAAGTTCATTGTCTACATAGCAATAGAGTGATCTTTTATACTTTTGTAATATGATAATTTCACTCCCCATTAAAACTTTACAAAGGTTTTCTATTGGAATTTTAATAAAAAAAAATTTCCTTCCATGTTCTGCAGTTATATATTAAAGAGGAAGTAGTTATCCAGGGAAGAATTTTATGGGGAGATATAGAGCAAAAGCTATTTAATTCATGGTTTTATCAATTGGACATGTTTGTGAATTCAGGCTTTTTTAAATCTATAGTTCAATAAAAGTTATTCTTTATAATGATTATTTAGGGTTATGAGCACTATACATTCTTAAAATATTTTCGAATCGTCAAAGATACACTTCGTTTTGTGTTATTTTATTGCACTTTAATATTAAAAAATTGGCAATTAATTTATACTGTTTGTTATTCTTCTTAACCATAAAAATTTCAATTCCTAACTATTCCAGATAACAGTTTACTGTATTATCTTCTCAAAAAGAATGTGTTGTAAAACTTGTGTTTTATGTGCCCTTGTAGTACTGCCTGATACTATTGAAAACCTCCAGAATCTTAGCAAAGAGAAGATGAGTGCTCCTGACCTATGGAATACTCTGTCTAGTTTGAATGGTAATTTAAAAAAAGACGAATTCCAAGCTGCACTGAAATTAGCAATAGCTGATGGTGAGTATTCCAAATACTAAAATTAAATACATGGTTTTATCTTCTATCAATCTTTATTTGTCTTTGTATCTTGTATTTGATTGATATGTCAGTATGTACATTTAGGAAATGTAAAGAAAGCTCAAATTGTTTGGCTGTCCTATAGAAAAATATTAATATCTAGGGACTTTCCTGGTGGCACAGTGGTTAAGAATCCACCTGCCAATGAAGGGGACACAGGTTCGAGCCCTGGTCTGGAAAGAGCCCACATGCAGAGCAGCTAAGCCCATGAGCCACAACTATTGAGCCTGTGTGCCAGAGCTTCTGAAGCCTGTGCACCTAAAGCCTGTGCTCCACAAGAGGAGAAGCCACTGCAATGAGAAGCCTGCAAACTACAACAAAGAGGAGCCCCCACTCCCCATAAGTAGACAAAGCCTGCGCGCAGCAACAAAGACCCAATACAGCCAAAAATAAATAAATAAATAAATAAATTTATTTTTAAAAAATCGATATCTAATATATTGTTACTCTACATTGATCAAATATGCATTGACGGTAACCGGATGAGGCCAATACTGAACCCAGGTTTGGCTCCTTACTGCTTGAGAGGCCAATACTCGAGACAATTGTTGGTGGAAAAGGAAAAGTTGCTTTATTCAGGAGGCCAGCAACCTGGGAAGATGGTGGACCAATGTCCTAGGACCATCTCCAAGTTGCTGGTTAGGAGACAAAGGTTTTAAAGGCAGTGTGAGGGAGGGGGCTGCAGGGTGTGTGAACAGCTTGTGCAGGATTCTCTGGATTGGTTGGTATCAAGGTAAAGTTTCAGGCATCACCAATCCTCTGGCTTTAACTAGTCTGGGGTCTGTGTGCTTGCAGTCAGCAGTTTTCATCTGATGGGGGTCTGCTTTCTGTAAAAACAACTTAGGAATGCGTGTTAGACCTTTATCTATATCTTTCAGGGAATTGGGAGTTCAGTGACTCTGCTATATGGCTGGTTTGTAGTCTAAATTATTACCAGTTTCCTGTCCCAACAGCTAGCTATTCTTTGTTTTTACATCTCCACTTTTCATAATCATTAACTCTTCAGCCAGCCTTTTGAGACCCAGGGGAGGCCTGGGAGACTAAAGCTTTTCTACATGTAAGAGGCAGATGGAGGACATGGGGGGTGGGGGATGGTCTGTCCTGGGAAGGCAGAAGACCCCATAGGGCCCTGCTTGGATACATGATTACTTTCAAGTTGTATAACATGTTACTGGAAAATGGTATATCCCAGTGAATACAGAGGGTGTTGTTAGGAAATGTTTTATATTCCAGTTTTATATTAACACTACTTGGGATAGTCATACTGTTTTGTTGGAATAGGCTTTTATTTAATTTGCTAGGAAAACACACCTGCTGGTGGCTACCACCTCTACTTAGCAAGTAAAAAAAGGTTCAAACAAAACAAAAAAATAAAGTTCATGAAAGTACTGTAAAACAAAGACCATAGATTAAAATTTTAAAAATAAATACTCCATTATTTACTGCTGATATTCTGCATGTAGGAGAGAGAGAGTCCACAGCTACATGTGATCATTTCTACTCTCTCATATTCTTAGTACCTTGAAGTTACAAATGTTTTTATACTCTTTTGTGTGGAATATTTATGAAGGACTAGCCTAGTAACTGAGTATGCTGTCTGGGATCTTTGTCAAAGAACTGTCTTTCTCTGTGAGTATTATTACCCTCTTTTACCAATTAAGCTGTTTCATTGAGGCTAGTAATTTTGGTAAGTATGTTGATTGTTTTCCTTAGTGGGGTATTTGAGGTGAGAAGGGTTGATGAAAACAGAAGGTTATTAATTACCTGGTAATTGGGATGTTTCCCCCTCCTCTTTTCTTCTGTGGCAATGCTTCAGGTTCTTTTGATACAGTGAATGATGTTGTAGGCAACATGTACCAGAGAAAGTATTATATAGCATTTATTTTAATCAGATCAATAAAATAATATTTTATGAATTAAAAAAATAACTCAGCTATCAATAAAATTTCTTATTCTGATAATAAAACCCCATATATTGTATCCTATTCATTATTATATACTTGTGAAGCAGAAATACAGTGTGTAAAATGTAGATTATTTTACCATCTAAATCCAAATATATACATGATATTGAAAACTATATATGTACCCCACCTATCATACTATTTCTTCTTTTAACAGTAAGCCTCTATACAAAGTTATTTAGTTCTTATTTTAATGTAGTGGTTTGCAAAGTTTTAAAATTTGTTATTTTTGGTTTTTTGTTTATATTTGGTGCTGTTAAAGCAGTAGAATCCTTTTGTTCCAAAGGAAATCTTGTAGACTACCCCAGTGTATAAAACGTAAAGTTGAGTTCCTCTGACCAAAGTGGGTTAAATGACCAAGTGAACTGCTAAAGCATCTCTCAACATAGCCTTAGAAATATGAGAAAGAACTTAAAAATTACTGTCCTGAGATAATCTTTTGACCAGGGTGTGTTAAAAAGAAAGAAAAAACAGATTTAGCTTCCCTCTAACTAGTGAATTACTTCTTGGCTATTGGTGGTATTCCATATTGACTCCTTAATATTTTAAAGTATATTTAAAATTTAAAAATTAATTTTATGATGGTTACAAAAAGGCATTGAAAAATAGAAAAGGTATGTATCATTTGGCAAATTCAGAAATGCTTCCCAGATATCAAGTTATATAGCTTTTGAGTCGCTCCTGTTTCTGCTGAAAGACCTAAATGAAGAGAGCTGGAGTTGAGCCAAAATATGTCAAGATGGTGTGGAAAATAGTTAAAGGGAATGTGAGAGACTGAATCCATAGGCTAGGAATTATATGGAGAAAATCATTATAGGCGTGGCCAGCCATTTAAGACCTCAGATGTTCTCTTCTCTGCTGGTTTCTCCAGCTTTACTCGTTTTAGATTTTTAAACTTTAATTGATATGTATATGTTCTATTCCTCCTAATTCTGACCTCTGATGGAGTTGAAATTAGCTTAAGGACTTTGTTTTCTTTCGGGCTTCATAACCTGACTCAGAACTTGTCTTCATGATATTGCTACTTTTGTGCAATATCTGTTCAAGTTAGATCTCAATATTTATTTCAGGCTTTAACTTTGAAACCTGGCACCAGTTGCGATTTACCTTGTTTTGGTGGTTTAGCAAAGAATGAGCCCCAAATTCCAAAATCTCTATCCACCCACATGTCTTTTCATAGGATGTATTTGAAAGGTGCCCAAGGAATCTTTTCTAAAACTGGTAGTTGCTTTTCTGTTTCAGCATATATGAAACCTTTAGGATCAAATGGAATTATAGGTCACAGAGATTTGTGTCCCTTGGGAAACAGGCCAAAATTTAGACACAGATTTTGTTAGATCACCTCCTAGTGTTATCAGCACCTGGTGACCTCAGATGGCTCCCTGTTTTTTTGTTTGTTTTTGTGTATTTTTTGTTTTCTTTCTTTCTTTCTTTCTTTCTTTTAGAATTCTAAGTAACTGAACTTAGTTGTATTTGAATATATGTACTGGATTCAGAGGGAGCTCCACTTAGGTGAAATGAGTTGCATTGCCTACTACTTACTTTAAGCTGGTCTTTAGCTGCTATAAATTGAAGACATTTAATTGAGAAGGTCTTTTTGTAACTTGCTCTTAGAAAATTTGATTATTTTGCCTTGGTGGTTGATGTGAAGCTGGTAGGAAATTATTGAGTGACAGAGTATAAAAGAATCATGTGAAATGGGATACACAAACTCTTCTTATTCTTTTTCTACCCTTTCTCCCCACATCAGAGAGATATCTGACATATTTAAGGCAAAGCTCTTGTAGTTAGAGAGATATGGGGCCCTACTAAAAGACAGAAGCAGGAAAAATGGAATAAAGACACATGCTCTTACTATAGAGTACAGTTCCTAAAAATTCAAGTGTAAATTTAAAAGCCAAGGAAGATAGAAAATAAGACATTATTAATTATAGCTATATGTGTGTATATATATGTATTTCCAATTTTATTGAGTAATACTTGACAAATATAATTGTATATAAAGTGTACAATATTATGATTGAAAGACATAGTGGAATGATTACCAAGATCAAGATAATTAACACATTTACATCATCACCTCACATAGTTAATTTTGTGTGTGTGTGAGTGGTGAGCATGCTTAAGATCTACTATCAGCAACTTTCAAGTATAAATTGCCATATTGCCATATTTTTAACTATGATCACTGTGCTGTACATTAGATTCTCTGAATTTACTATTCTTTTTCTTTTTCTTTTGAACTTATTATTCTTATACTGAAAGGTTGTGCCCTTTGACCTACATTTCCCTATTTCCCCTCCCCCACCCCCATCTATTCTATGATTCTATGAAATTGGCTTTTTTGTTTTTTTTTTTAGATCCCACATATAAGTGATACCCTACAGTATTTGTCTTTCTCTGTCTGGCTTATGTCACATAATGAAATGCTTAATGCCCTGCAGGCTTATCCATGTTGTCACAAATGGCAGAATTTCCTTCTTTTTTATGGCTAAATAATATCCCATCATGTATATATAACGTTAAAAAGTGAGATTGTTGGATCATATGGTAATTCTATTTTTAATTTTTTGAGGAACCACCATACTTTAAAAATAATGACTACCAATTTGCATTCCCATCAACAGTGTATAAGGGTTCCCTTTCCTCTGTATCCTCACCAACATTTGTTATCTCTTTTTGATAATAAGCACCCTAACAGATGTGAGATGATATCTCATTGTGGTTTTGATTTGCATTTCCCTGATGACTAGTGATGTTAAACACCTTTTCATATACCTGTTGATCATTGTAGCTATATATTTAAACCCTAGGCAGGCTCTTACCTGCTGGTGATGCACTTTGCTGACTATGCTGTATTCTAGTCTATGATCATAAACTATAGTAATTCTAAATCCTTGGATTAATTTTCCTTGTTCACAAAGTTGCCTCTGTCTCCCGTGTTTGTCACTTTGGTTTTGTAATCTAGTACCTATGTGTAAACATAAGAAATGGGTGTAAACATCAGTCAGAGATTATAGCTATAGAACCATCTGACATTGGAAAAAGTTTTTAGTCTGGTACAGTACTTTTATCTTCAAACATTTGAAAGGCTAAACTTAAACTGAGATTTGCCTCTTATTTCTAGGGCTATGGATTGCATAGTTTCTCTTGACTAATGCAAATGAAAATCTCAGCCTGACTTCTGTAACATGAAGATTTATTCATTCCACAAAATTAATCTTTTGGTCACTCAACAGTATGCAAAGGAAGTATAATTCTTATGAGTACATCAAATAATTCACATTTTCAAAAATTTCTTTATTGGATCCAACTTTTTCTTCATTGAGGCGATTTATTTTAAATGTTTTTCTTGCATAAGGGGACAAAGTACACATTGAAGAATTTGCAAAAGTGGTAAAGGATATGCATGATGCCTCCAGGTTAGAGGGTAAGTATTAAATTACTTGAGACTGTTAAATTTACTTTTATTGAAGGGATGCCTTTTTGTTTTATTTTTTACCTTTTCTGGTTCTGCTAATTTCTGGTTAACATGTTGGCATTGATCTGTTTATAGGTAAGCAACACTTGGTTTTGATTAAAAGTTGGCAGCTTTCATAATGAAAGAAACAAGGCTCTTTCTAGAAAGGAGTCTTTTTTTTTTCAAGTTTAGTGTTTTATTTTTTTAATTTTTATTTATTTAATTTTTATTATTTTTTTTGAGGTACACCAAGTTCAATCATCTGTATTTATACACATATTCCTGTATTCCCTCCCTCCCTCGACTCCCCCCAACCCTCCCCGTCCCAGTCCTCTAAGGCATCATACATCCTTGAGTTGAACTCCCTTTGTTATAGAGCAACTTCCCACTGGCTATCTATTTTACAGTTGGTAGTATATATATGTCTATGCTACTCTCTCACTTCGAAAGGAGTCTGTTTAAAGCTGTTTTTAATCCCTTTTTTGTTTCTAGTTTCTGGGGCTGTATGTAAAGTCAGCTACTGGCTTTAAAATTTTTCCAGATATGAATATTCTGTATATCATTTTAAGCCTCAGACTTGGACTCCAGCCTGTGTATAGGCTTCTATATTATATAATTTCTTGTAAATCTTTTGCTTCTTTGATAGACATCCCACATGTTCCTTTCTTTAGTTTTTGTTAAATACCAGCGAGACCATGTGCAGTTTGGTGGCACAGGTTTTCTATTATTTGACTTCCATTTTTGTTTAAAAGTTAAAAACGTAGGACTTAAACCAATGAAGATAGTACTTGTGGAGTTTGTGTACTTTCTTGTTTGGAAAATATCTTTAAAACAATGTCACTGGTAATTTATTTGAGTAACCATTCAAATGACTATTTGGTCAGTGAGCACTCTCAGGAAAAGAATGACAACACAGACAAATGTTAGGGAAACAAAATGCAGAGTCATTTCTATGTGCAAAGAAGGAGACAAATACTTTACAGATTTTCAATACTCAGTCTGCCCAGGCATATGAAATTCCTACTATAAGAGGTTCTCTTTTAGGTTAAGAAATGTGTTTAATATTTTGTTGTTTATATATAAAAATATTTTACCTGGGTCATAACATAATTAACATCAACATAGTGTGGTAGTTAATTAGATTAGATAAACTATAGGAAACTGCACAGAAGTAGAAAAGAGCATGGGCTATGGAATATGATAGAGATGGGTTTGTGGTTCTTTGACTTATTAGTTTGCTGCTCACTCTAGGCCATTCTGATTTCTTCATCTTTAAAACAAGGACACTAATAACATCGTGTTTCTCATAGAGTTGTTGGGATCAACTCCAAAAACACATGTAAAGCATATAACCTAGTTATTAGGTACATATTTTCTGCTGAGCAAATGGTCGTTAATTTTGAAATCAGAGGCAGAGCTCAGAAAGACTTGTATTTAGGACAAGTAACTTTTTATGTGAAGGAAGAAAAAAATGAAATTAAGCCACTGAGAAAGGAGAACAAATAGATATAAGTTAGGTACCTGAATATGGGGGATGGTCACAGCGATTAGGGGGATGGCATTGGAATCTGCCAGTCAGTGCAACATAAGGCCAGTAATTACAGGGAAGAGTAAAGAAGGGCTACCTGAGAAGAAAAGAGTTAACATAGCAGGCCTGAGGATGTTCAGAATGCTCCCTCCATTACTAACTGATCAGGCTAGTTCACTGTGCCTAGACCATCTGCTGGAGAACTTGGAGGGGCCTGGAGAAGAGGCATAGTGTGCAAAGTTCTGTGCTTCCTTTCAACAAATATGGTCAGTGTCTGATCTTATAGTTTAAGGTATTAGAGGTAGGGCAGGCAGTGCTAGGTAATGATGAAGATTAAGGATAGCCATTGGTGTGGATTACTTTGGAAAAGAAGTGAAGGCTTGTTAAAGTTAAGAGGTCAAGGTGCTCTGAGGTTAGGATCATCCTTAATATCACTGTATGATAATGGGATATGGGATTGAGGGAGGATTATGATCAACGTGCCAAAATCCTTAGAGAATGTGGAGGAGTGATCAGAGTGTAATAGAGGATGGTGTCAGCAGGGTGGCATAGTTGAATATTAGGCTTGAGCCTCAAAGGGGAGAGAGAAAGTTTGATTGAAGTTGGAACTAAAATAGGCTGACAACAGCAGCAGAAAACTAGGAGGATGTTGCTCTGCTTCCTGGTCCTATGATATGTGGAGCATGGGAGGATGAATAGACTCTACTCAAAATGGCTGTGCAAGGAAACAGTATTTTAAAGGAAACCAAGTTTTAGTTAAGACAAAGATGCAGAGCTGATACAGGTTTTCAGGTGCTGGCAAAGCTCAGATTGCCATTTGCAGTTGCCTCCCAATGATGATGGGGGACAGGAAGTGAGGCAGAATCTAAGGCAATAAAAAGCTGTGATTGGGCTTCCTAGGTGGCGCAGTGGTTATGAATCCACCTGCCAATGCAGGGGACACAGGTTTGATCCCTGCTCCAGGAAGATCCCACATGCCACGGAGCAACTAAGCCCATGTGCCAAACAAACAAACAAACAAAAAAGCTGTGATTATTGTTTGTAGCTAGTTCCTGTTGGCTTTAATAATAACAATAATAATTTTATTACTATTAATAGTATGACATTTATTAAGCCCTTAGTATATGTCTAACACTGTTTTAAGTGTTTTTCAGTACATTATCATATTTAATCTCCACATCAACCTCGTGAAGTAGGTATTATTGTAATCTCATTTTGTATATAAGGCAACTGAGCTTTATAGAGGGTTAAGTAATAAAAATTTGCTCAAGGTCACACAGTTCCAGGTCACAAATCCCAGAGCCAGCGTTTGAATGCAGGTCTATCTAACTAAAAGGGCTGGACATGAAGCAAAATTCCAGATGCTAGGGTACAATTGAGTCTTTGTAGAATTGAAAAGAAAAGGTGAATAAGTCCTTGTGATACTTGTGTTTCATATTTTACATTTCTCATGATTCTGAAATTTATTTCACCTCAATAAATGAAGTTAATTTTGCTTGCTACCATTAGAGCTCCATGGTAAAATAACTACTATGTGTAATTGCAGTGAAAAATTCAGCTATTTGAATCATTTCGGTTGTGTTAATTTTATATTAGCACCAGAGAAACATGATAGACGAAGAACTCTTTGCACATTGTACTGCTGGACATAGAATTTCCCAAGGGCTGGATTCTTCGCTAAAATTTCTTATTCCTCAATTCAGGATGTGATAATAAACCATGGCCTGCCACTGACAAAAGCCTTTAGTGATGGCTACTGCTTTTAAAATCAGAGATTAGATCAATTACTCTAAATAACTTCTTTCTGTTTCTAGAGTTACGGAAGATTGTCTTAGCTGTTGATTTGCCTGAAGGTGACGTGATACCTAGGAAGGACTTGGAAGGCTTTCTAAGAGATATCGGGATTAACTCACCTAGAGAAGAGGTAGAGAAAATCCTTCAGTCAGATTTTGTTTCTGGTAAGCGTTTAAATATTTCTATCAGGTTTTTTGTTTGTCTCATTTTGTTTTTGATAGGAGTTCTTATAAAGAAAGTGTGCAAGGTCTTTGCTCAAGTAAATGCAGTTCCTTTGTTGAGCAAATATCTATAGGTATTTGCTTGTTACTTTAAACATTATCTTTGAAAAGGAATCTTTCCTCTTTTGCAGTTATGAGAATAATTTTAATATGCAGGTTGAAATTTTATGGAGAGTGGGCATATTGAAATCCTCTCTCCTCAGATGTATCTTAATGTAGTGACTGAAAAATAGTTTGGGAATTCAGGCCCTGTAAGTAGAAATCCTAGCTTTGTCACTGGGCAGAGTGAAGTTATTTGACTTCAAAAATTTCTTGGTATTTAAGGTTTTTTTTTTTGCAGGTAGGGCCAGAACTAGTATCTACAATCTTGTACGGTTATTGCAAGGCATATTGGATGAAAATGAATCCAAAGTATCTTGTAAATAAAGTTTTCAAGCATATGTAAAAGTTGTATGCCGATTTTGATACTACATTTTTAATATTTCCTTGTCCACAAATTCTTGTGTGTGAGCTCTCTCCTTTTTCCTTCCAGAAGACAATTTGGTGAATGTTAAAGACTGTATGAAGGCTTTGAGAGACACCCAGAAATTTTCCAATTTTATTCGTAAGATCTTTATGATAAAACTGTTAAAAAGCAACAACTCAGGACTAATTCAGAGGTCATCAAATCAAACACTATATTGGGTGCTTAATCTTCTTTGTAGTATCTGTGACAAATGTTTGTTTCATCTATATTTGAGCACTTCCAATTATGGTAAACTTTACTATTTTTTTTTTTCATTTAAGAATTGTGCATTTGTAATGGCAAAGATTGGGAAAAAATAAGGTTGTGGCTTTTTCCAATAGTCAAAATAAGAAAATTGTATTATATACTAATGGCAATATTTAAAATGTTATAAAAATTTTAATGACCAGAAATGTAAGAAATACAAAGTATAGTACAGCTACTGTGGAGAACAGTATGGAGGTTCCTTAAAAAACTAAAAATAGAGATACCACATTATCCAGTAATCCCACTCCTGGGCATATACCCAGAGAAAACCATAATTTGAAAAGATACATGCATCCCTATGTTCATTGCAGCACTATTTACAATAGCCAGGACATGGATGCAACCTAAATGTCCATCAACAGAAGAATGGGTAAAGAAGATGTGGTACATATATATATAAAAGAATATTACTCAGCCATAAAAAAAGAATGAAATAATGCCATTTGCAGCAACATGGATGGACCTAGAGATTGTCATACTGACTGAAGTCAGACACAGAAAGACAAATATCATATGATATTGCTTATATGTGGAATCTAAAAAAAAATACAAATGAACTTATTTACAAAACAGAAATAGAGTCACAGATGTAGAAAACAAACTTGTGGTTACCGGGGGAGAAAGGAGAGGAGGGACAAATTGGTAGACTGGAATTGATATACACACACTACTATATATAAAATAGGTAACTAATAAGGACCTACTGTATAGTACAAGGAACTCTACTCAATATTCTGTAACTACCTACATGGGAAAAGAATCTAAAATAGAGTGAATATATGTATATGTATAACTGATTCACTTTGCTGTACACTTGAAACTAACACAACATTGTGAATCAACTATACTCCAACATAAAATTTAAAAAAAGAAAAAAAAAAGAAATACAAAATATAGCCTCTTGTAATGTCACCCTCTGGAAAACCCCTGTTAATATTTGGTAAACATTCTTTTAGGCTTTTTTCCTTTACATCAGTGAATATTTGTGTATTCCAAGTTATTATTTAAAAATTAGATTACTATGTCCATAACTTGCTTAAAAAAATTAACAGTGTGTCTTAGATATTGTTTCATGTTTCACTACACTGTATAAGCTACCTGATTTTTTTTCTTCCAGTTTTATAGAGGTATATTTGACACATAGCACTGTGTAAATTTAAGGTGTATAGCATAGTGATTTAATTTACATACATCATTAAGTGATTATCACAGTAAGTTTAGTGAACATCCATCATTTCATATAGACACAAAATTAAAGAAATTTTTTTCTTGTGATGAGAACTGTTAGGATTTATTCTCTTAACTTTCGTATATAACATACTGCAGTGTTAATTATATTTCTCATGATGCACATCACATCTCTAGGACTTATTTATCTTGTAATTGGAAGTTTGTGCCTTTTAACCACCTTCATCTCATTCCTCCTCCTCTACTCTCCACCTCTGGTAAGCACAAATCTGATATCTTTTTCTATAGTTTGTTTTTAAAGTATAATTGACATACAACACAATGTTCCTGTTACACAACATAGTGATTTGATATTTCTTAACATTTCAAACTGATCACCACAATGAGTCTAATTACCATATGTCACCATGCAAAGATACCACATAGTTATTGACTATGTTTCACACACTGCACATTTCATACCCATGACTCATTTCTTTGTTAACTGCAAGTTTGTACCTCTTAATCTGCCTCACCTATTTCCTCCTTCTCCCCACCCCGTTCCCCTCTGGCAAACACTTGTTTGTTCTCTGTATCTAAAAATCTGTTTCTGTTTTGTTATTTTTAAAAAAAAATTTTTTTTTAATTAATTAATTTATTTATTGGCTGCATTGTGTCTTCATTGCAGCGCACAGGCTTTCTCTTTGCAGTGAGTGGGGGCTACTCTTCGTTGTGTTGTGCAGGCTTCTCGTTGCAGTGGCTTCTCTTGTTGCAGAGCATGGACTCTAGGTGCACGGGCTTCAGTAGTTGTGATGTGGGCTCAGTAGTTGTGGCTCACGGGCTCTAGAGCACAGGCTCAGTAGTTGTGGTGCACGGGCTTAGTTGCTCCGTGGCATGGGGGATCTTCTGGGTTTTGAGGGATCAAACCTGTGTCCCCTGCATTGACAGGCAGATTGTTAACCACTGCGCCACCAGGAAGTCCTCTATGTATATTTTTAAAGACAAAAGACGATCTTCTAAAACTTTAATGGTTTCATGAAGGACTTTCTGTTGCTCTCTCAGCTGCTGATTTTTGATGAAGAATTCTTGTAGTCTTTGTGCATCTAAAATTCGTTCCTTTTTCACTTTGGTTACTTTACTTGCAAACCTTGTACTTCTTTATTATGATACTTCTTTAGTTTTGTCCAAAGATCCTTAAAGTCATTAGATACATCTGCAGAACTAGGGCTTCCACAACTGCTTCCAGAGACGTTCATCATGCTTAATATGCTCCACACTTGTAGTGCCTAATGTTTTTCTGACCTTTTCTGTTATATTATATACGTCTGAAGTTGTCTTTGGCCAGTTTAAATATTGTTTGCAAGATTCCCTTGAGATTCTCAAAAGCCCTAGCAGAAAGGCGAGCATGCTCTGGGGCTGGGAAGAGACAGCCCTTTGCTTTTCTCTTTGTTCCCTCACTAATCTGCCAAACCGCCAGCAGCCAAGCCACCCCATTGGGGCAGCCTGTGCTTTGTTGGGCTGTGGGAGGGCCTAAGGGCCTGTTTCGTTATTTTTGTTCATTTCTTTTTTGTTTGTATTCCACGTATAAGTAAAATCATACAGTTTTGTATTTCTCTGTATGACAGTTCATTTAGCATGGTATCCTCTAGGTCCATCCATGTTGCAGCAAATTGCAAGATTTTATTCATTTTTATGGCTGAGTAATATTCCATTGTATATGTACACCACATCTACTTTATTCATTCATCTGTTGATGGGCACTTAGGTTGCTTCTGTATCTTGACTATTGTAAATAATGCTGCAATGAACATTGTGATGCACATATCTTTTCTAATTAATATTTTTGTTTTCTTTGGATATATGCCCAGGGGTGGAATTGCTGGGTCATATGTAGTTCTATTTTTAGTTTTTTGAGAAATCTTCATACTGTTTTTCATAGTGGCTGCACCAGATTACATTACCACCAACAGTGCAAAAGATCTCCCTTTTCTCCGCATCCTTGCCAAAACTTGTTATTTGTTGTCTTTTTGATAATAGCCATTCTGACAGGTATGAAGTGATATCCCATTGTGGCTTTGATTTGCATTTCCCTGATGATTAGTGATGTTGAGCATATTTTCATGTGCCTGTTGGCCAACTGTATGTCTTCCATAGAAAAATATGTATTCAGATGCCCTGCCCATTCTTTAATATGTTTGCTTATTTTTTGACTGAATTGTATGAGTTCCTGTGTATTTTGTATATTTACCCCTTATCGGATGTATTATTTGCAGACATCATCTCCCATTTAATAGGTGGCCTTTTCATTTTGTTGATAGTTTCCTTCACTGTGCAGAAGCTTTTTAATTTGATTTAGTCCTGTTTGCTTATTTTTGTTTTCGTTTCCCTTGCCTAAGCAGACATGTCCAAAAAGATATTACAAAGACTATTGTCAAACAGCATCCTGCCTATGTTTTATTCTAGAAGTTTTATAGTTTCAGGTCTTACATTTAAGTATTTAATTCATTTCGAATTTATTTTTTTGCATGGTGTGAGAGAGGAGTCCAGTTTGATTCTTTTGCATGTAGCTTTCCAGATTTCCCCAACACCATTTATTGAAGAGGCTGTATTTTCCCCATTGTATTTTCTCACTCCTTTGTCATAGGTTAATTGCCCATATTAGTGTGGGTTCATTTTTGGACTCTCTGTTCTGTTTCACTGATCTATGTGTCTGTTTTTGTGCCAGTACCATACTGTTTTGATTGCTGTAGCTTTGTAGCAGTTGAAATCAGGAAGTGTGGTACCTCCAGTTTTGTTCTTTCTGAAGATTATTTTGGCTATTTGGGTGTATTTTACATTTCCGTACAGATCTTGGAATTATTTGTTCTAGTTCTGTGAAAAATACCATTGGTATTTTTTTAAATTAATTAATTAATTAATTTAATTTATTTTATTGGCTGCGTTGGGTCTTCGTTGCTGCACACGGGCTTTCTCTAGTTGCTGCGAGCAGGGGCTACTCTTCATTGTGGTGCGCAGGCTTCTCACTGTAGTGGTTTCTCTTGTTGTGGAGCACGGACTCTAGGCACATGGGCTTCAGTAGTTGCGGCACATGGGATCAGTAGTTGTGGCTCACGGGCTCTAGAGCACAGGCTCAATAGTTGTGGTGCACGGGCTTATTTGCTCCATGGCATGTGGAATCTTCCCAGGGCAGGGCTCGAACCCGTTTCCCCTACATTGGCAGGCAGATTCTTTACCACTGTGCCACCTAGGAAGTCCACCATTGGTATTTTGATAGGAATTGTATTGAATCTGTCTTTGTTTGGTTTTGTTATCAGGGTGATGGTGGCTGTGTAGAATGAGTTTGGTAGAGTTCCTCTGCAATTTTTTGGAATAGTGACAGGTGTTAATGCTTCTCTAAATATTTGATAGAATTCACCTGTGAAGCCATCTGGTCCTGGACTTTTGTTTGTTGGGAGTTTTAAAAATTACTGATTCAGTTTATTACTGGTAATCAGTCTATTCATATTTTCCATTTCTTCCTTATTCAGTCTTGGGATATTATAGATCTCTAGAAATGTATACATTTCTTCTAGGTTGTCCATTTTATTGGCATATAATTGTTCATAGTAAACTCATGATCCTTTGTATCTCTGTGGTATCAGTTGTAACTTCTTTTTCATTTCTGATTTTATTGATTTGGGTCCTCTCTCTTTTTTTTTTCTTGGTGAGTTTGGCTAAAAGTCTATCAACTTTATCTTCTCAAAGAACCAGTTCTTTGTTTATTGATGTTTTTAATTTTTTGTTTTAGTATCTATTTCATTTATTTCTGCTCTGATCTTTATGATTTCTTTCTTTCTACTAACTTTGGGTTTTGTTTGTTCTTTTTCTAGTTCTTTTAGATGTAAGGTTAGGTTGTATATTTGAGATTTTTCATGTTTCCAGAGGTAGGCTTATATCACTATAAAGTTTGATCTTAGAATGGTTTTTGCTGAGTCCCATAGATTTTGGATCATTTTGTTTTCATTCATTTATCTCTAGGTATTTTCTGACTTCCTCTTTGATTTCTTCACAGATCTGTTGGTTTTTTAGTAGAATGTTGTTTAGTCTCCATGTGTTTGTGTTTTTTCAATTTTTTTTCTGTAATTGATTTCTGGTTTTATACCATTGTAGTCAGAAAAGGTGCTTCATATAATTTCTGTCCTCTTAAATTTGCTGAGACTTGTTTTGTGGCCTAGTGTGTGATCTATCCTGAAGAGCATTCCATGTGTATCTGAAAAGAATGTGTATTCTGCTGCTTTTAGATGAATGCCTTATAGATCTCTATTAAGTCCAAAGGGTCTAATGTCTCATTTAAGGCCATTGTTTTCTTTTTTTTTTTTCATTTCTTAAAAAACTTTATTTTAAATTAATTTTCATTTAGAGAAAAGTTGTGAAAATAGTACAGAGAATTCACATATACCCTCCATCCAGCTTCCCCTTATGTTAATGATTTATATAACTGTAATTCATTTGTCTAAACCTGGAAATAAGGCCATTGTTTTCTTATTGATTTTCTGTCTGAATGATCTGTTCATTGATGTAAGTGGATGTTAAAGTCCTCTACTATTATTGTTACTGTCAGTCTCTCCCTTTGTGTCTGTGAATATTTGCTTTATGTATTTAGATATATAAAGCAACACGTATTTGTTCTATCATCTTGGCTTGATCCTTGGATCATTATGTAATGTCTTTCTTTGTAGCTTGTTTTAGTCTTTGTTTTAAAGTGTATTTTGTCTGATAAGTATTGCTAACCTGGCTTTCTTTTTATTTCCATTTGCATGGAATATCTTTTTTCATCCTCTCGTCTTCATTCTGTGTGTCTTTATATCTGAAATGTCTTTTGTAGATGGTGTATATATGGGTCTTGTTTTTGTTTCCATTCAGCCACTCTATGTCTTTTTAAAAAAAAAAAATTTATTTATTTATTTGCTGCATTGAGTCTTCATTGCTGCACACAGGCTTTCTCTAGTTGCAGTGAGCAGGGGCTACTCTTCATTGTGGTGTGTGGTATCCTCATTGCAGTGGCTTCTCTTGTTGTGGAGCATGGGCTCTAGGTGCACAGGCTTCACTAGTTTTGGCACATGGGCTCAATAGTTGTGGCTCATGGGCTCTGGAGCACAGGCTCAATAGTAGTGGCACACGGGCTTAGTTGTTCCGTGGCATGTGGGATCTTCCTGGAGCAGGGATTGAACCTGTGTCCCCTGCATTGGCAGGTGGATTCTTAACCACTGTGCCACCTAGGAAGTCCCCTACTCTGTGTCTTTTGACTGGAGCATTTAGTCCATTCACATTTAAAGTAATTATTAATAGGTAAGTACTTATTGTTGTTTTTTAAATTGTTTTGAAGCTGTTTTTGTAAGGTTGTTTTGTTCCTTTCTTCTTTTGTTCTCTTGTGATTTGATGACTATCTTTATTGTTTTATTTCGATTTCTTTTTTTTTTTTTGTCTGTGTGTATCTATTATAGATTTTTGGTTTGTGGTTACCATGAGATTTGTGTATAGCAATCTCTCTCTCTATATATATATATCAATATATATGATTATTTCAAGTTGCTGATTTCTTAAGTTCAGATGCATTTTAACAACCCTGTATCCCACCCCCTCAATGGTTTTTGACATCATATTTTACAGCTTTTCATATTGTGTGTCCCTTAACTACTTATTATGGGTAGAGATGGTTTTATTACTTTTCCCTTTAACCTTCCTACTAACTTTGTATGTGGTTGATTTACTACCTTTACTGTATATTTGCCTTTACCAATGAACTTTTTCCTTTCATAATTTTCAGTTTCTAGCTGTGGCCTTTTCTTTTTTTGCTTAGAGAAGTCCCTTTAACTTTTCTTGTAAAGCTGGTTTGGTTGTGCTGAACTCTTTTAACTTTTGCTTGTCTGTAAAACTTGATATTTCTGTCAAATATGAATGAAATCTTTGCCAGGTGGGGTATTCTTGGTTGTAGGTTTTTCTCTTTCATCATTTTAAATCAGGCCATTCTCTTCTGGCCTGCAGAGTTTCTGCTGAAAAGTCAGCTGATTGCTTTATGGGAGTTCCCTTGTACATAAATTGTTGCTTTTCCATTCCTGCTTTAAATAGTCTCTTTTTATCTTTAATTTGTCATTTTAATTGCAGTGTGTCTTGTTCTGATCCTCTTTGGGTTGATACTGTTTGGGACTCTCTGTATTTCCTGTATCTGGATGTCTGCTTACTTTCTCAGGTTAGGGAAGTTTTCACCTGTTATGTCTCCCAATATGTTCTCCACCCCCCTCTCTTTCCACCTTCTGGGACCCCTATGGCAATGTTAGTACACTTGATGTTGTGTCAGAGGTCTCTTAAACTATCCTTTTTTTTTTAATTCTTTTTTCTTTTTTCTGTTTTGTTTCAGTGATTTCCACTGTACTGTCTTTCAGCTTACTGATCTGTTCCTCTGTATTATCTAACCTACTGTTGATTCCTCCTGGTGTATTTTTCATTTCATTTATTCTATTCTTTATCTCTGTTTGGTTCTTCTTTATATTTTCTAACTCTTTGTTAAAAACTTCTAACTTCTCACTCTGTTCATCCAGTCTTCTCCTGAGTTCTTTGAACATCTTAATGATCATTACCTTGAATTCTTTTTCAGGTAAATTGTGCATCTCCAGTTCACTTTGTCCTTCATCTGTGATTTTATCTTTTTCCTGTGTTTGGAACATATTCTTCTGTTGCCTCATTTTGCCTAATTTGCTGTTTTTATTTCTGTGTATTTGTTAGGTTGATTATGTATCTTGACCTTGGAAAAGAGTAGCCTTTTGTAGGAGATAACCTGTGCATCAAAGCAATTCCCTCCCATCTGGTCACCAGACCCACATGTGGCAAATGTCTTATTTATCTGTCTCACTCATTCCACCTTTTGTCTCTGGACAGCTACAGAACTAGGCAATTATTCCACATATTTGGTGGAAATCTTTATAATTCTGTTTATGAACCATTTTAACATTTGGGCTCTTTCTTCTGTCAGTAGCCCTCTAGAGGTGTGAGAACTCTTAGGTTTTCTTTCTTTCCCATTAAATCATCTTTTCTCTGGTCTCAAATTTCCCATCAACTCTTCTTGACATGATATGTTTTTGAAACTTCTTACCAGTGACTAATGACTATATCATAGAACAAAGTAATCTATAAAATTATACTTTTACATAAATTAGCTAAATTTAAAGTAATTTATTGTCAATTTATTTTTTTTATTTGGCTGCATTGGGTCTTTGTTGCTGTGCATGGGCATTCTCTAGTTCTGGCGAGTGGGGGCTACTCTTCATTGCAGTGTCTGGGCATCTCGTGGTGGCTTCTCTTGTTATGGAGCGTAGGCTCTAGGCACGTGGGCTTTAGTAGTTGTGGCACATGGGCCCTAGAGCATGTGGGCTTCAGTATTTGTGGCGCATGGGCTCAGTATTTGTAGCACATGGGCTCTAGGGCACATGGGTTTCAGTAGTTGTGGCCCACAGGCTCTAAAGTAGTTGTGGCATGTGGGCTTATTTGCTTCACAGCATGTAGAATCTTCGTGGACCAGGGATCAAACCCGTGTCCCCTGCATTAGCAGGCAGATTCTTAACCACTGTGCCACCAGGGAAGTCCTATTGTTAGTTTCTTTTAATGAATCTTGAGAGATGCTTTTTTAGAAATGTAGTTTAGAAGTGTGAAGTTTTCTTTTTAAAATTAAAGGAGGTCACTCATGGATTTTCTAGTTCAAATGTTTGATGTTACTGTGCTAAACATAGACTATGATGACTCTAAATTGAGTGAAGTTGGCTGAGAAGAGCTAGGGTGTAGGAAAGGAAAGTTGGAAAGGGAAAGATTGGGATTTGAGAGCAATTATGAAGAATGAAGGGTAGTTTTTTACCAAAATAATGAGCTCATAGCAGAATAACTACACAGACATGTAACAAAATAATGTTAAGAACAAAGATAAAGGGCTATAGAAAACTGTAGGAGTGGAGAATGGACTGCTGTATTTACTTAAATGGCCACAAATATAGCTAGAGGCTGCCATTTTGGACAATGCAAATCTAGAAGAGTCCATCAGTTTTATTTTTATGTTCCCTAAATTTAGATCCATGGTCCAAATTACATGTTGTATGTATATTCTCTGTGTTTTTAGCATTGAATGAGACCATCAGTACCTTGGACTGCATGAAAGAAAGTAATCACTCTGATAAGAACAAATATTCAAACACTGATAACATTTATTTCACTGATGATAATATTCAAGAAATACTGGATGATTCGTTTGTTGAAGGTGAGTTGGTTGAGCAGATAATCAGCAGCTTGTAATTAAAATTTCTGCTAAAATTTTATCCAAGAGTTTCAAACTATTTTACCAAATACTTAATTCTTAAATGACACCAAAAACTTATTGGAACACTGTTACTACAGACTAGATACAGGGGGTATACCCTGTATTATATATCCACAGAGATTTAGTTATTATACTATCAAATGTCTGGATGATATCCCGGGCTGGATTGTAAAATTGGTATCAAAGTATTTACATATGTTTTTACATAGCTTTGAAATAATGTTTCCTTCTATAGTAATGTCATTCCAGAGTTAACCCTTTTCCTTTTATTAGTTTTATAAAGGTCTTAAGAGTTTTCTAGCTTTATTTTTTTAAGTGAAAGTCCCTTTGAGAAGTCCAAGTTTCTTGTTTCAAGTTTTCAGTAGCGCCCTCTTACCTTGGCATACCTAATAATTCCATTTTCTGGGAGTTTATCCTAAGAAAATAACCAGGAAAGTGTGCAAAGATTTAGCATTAAAGATGACATTGTTTAATATGGAGAAGCAGCATGTGTGCAGAAGCATTTTTTAGCCCTAAATTTTGATTCCTTCATCAAATGGAATAAATGCTAAAGTCATTTAAAAAAAAGGCCCTTTGAGACATCCAAGTTATTGTTGAATGAGTAAATTAAAATGTTTGTCTCTGTAACAGTCTACGTAAGTATTGATCTGATGTTTGCTCTGTTGACAAAGAATTTACCTGATCCATTTATACTCTCATCTGGGATGTCCACAGGTGAATTTTACCCACATTTATTTATTTATTTATTTATATTTATTTATTTATTTATTTATTTATGAACTTTTATTGAGATACAGTTAACGTACAATAAACTGCATATATTTCGAGTGTACAATTTGGTATCCCAATCTCCCAATTCATTGCCCCTCAACCCTCTACCCACATTTAGAAAGCCATTTTTCTAACTAAATTTAGCTCCAGCTAAAAAGTAAAATCAAATTTGCCTCCTGGGGAACAATTGGCAATGTCTGAAGGCAGTTTTGGTTGTCAAAACCGATGGAGGAGGACCACTGGCATTTAGTGAGTAGAGGCAAGGCATGCTGCTAAACATCCTGCAGTTTACAGGACAGTACTCCCACCCCCAATGATTTTATGGCCCTAGAAGTTAATTGTGCTGAGTTTGAGAAATGCTAGAGTTTTATTCTAAAGTTATCTTAAAAAATTGCCCAAACCTACTGTTTTGAAAGTACTTCTTAATAGATTAGTTACTTTGTTCATTCTGCTTAGAACAGATTTTAAAAATGAAGACAAATATATTTTACCTTTATTCTAACCTCCCTTTGTTTCAAGGTAATACCTGGACTAATTGTGAATTATTCTAAACTTCTTTAGCTACAGTATGGTCCATCCCTGCAAATGGGCAGAATTTATTTCTATTACTTGTACCTCAAATAGATCTCTGTACCAATTTGTGTTTCTGTAGGAAGTATGTAGGATGAATGGGTATAACTGCAAACTGTTCTTGGGCAAAGCTCCAGGATTAGATGGATAATAGATAGATAGGCAAGCAGAGACTGAGAAGGACAACTCAGACTAATAATTAAACATTTTATTGAATATATGGGCCTGAGGATTAATCTGCCTTCTTAGGGAAAAACGAAGCATCCAAACCGTGCCAATTTAAGGAGCTGGTGGAAGATGACAAATCCATGAAAGAGCCTAAGAAGTAAGGGAAACATGAATAGATAATAATATTCTGGAAACCAGGGGAAGATTTTGTGAGAAGAAGGAAATGGTCATCAATGATAAATGTTACTTAGAGATGAAGTATTTAATTTATCCATTGGTTTCCTTTCAAACTGGGTAAGATCAGTATGCCATGCCTTATTATGTGATATCTCTCTCTCTAAATTTGCAGGCTTTAGGAAAGATGCTTTGTCTTCAAATCTGAAATTACCAAAGACAGATTGTGAGAACTTTATATATTTGAGAAAACATTTCCTATAAAAGAGTTACTTTTTTAGAATGATTGCCAAGTGCCAATGGATTGCTAGTCCATTTTGCCCATTCCAGCCAGAGTGATGTTTTTTTCCTAAATAGTAATCTAATCATGTTACCTCCCCCATTTATAACTCTTTAAACATTTCCCACTGTTGTTAGGGTAAAGATAAAAATGCTGCACACCCTACTTTCTAGCATGATTGTGGAGCATTACTTACGTTCTGTACTTCAGCTGTATTGGTTTTCTTTCAGTTCCTTAGATGCTCTCTTTTCCTCCCACCACAAAGCCTTTGCATGTCATAGTCCCTGGAATATTCTTCTCTGACCTTCTTTGCCTAGTTAATTTTACTTATCTTTCAGATGATGTCTGGTTCTTCAGGGAAGCCTATCACTCCCTGTAGTTTAGGTCAGTTTCCTTTGTTATGTGCTCTTATTAAACCATATCCCTTTCATAGCACTTATTTCATATTGTAAATATGCAGTCATGTTTTTGATTATTTGATTAATGTCTCTTTCTTCCACTTGTCCATTAGGCTAAGGAACCTGTCTTCACTTTGCTCACTGTTGTTTCTCCAGATCCTTTAGCAATCCTGAGTTTCAGCAGGCTCTTAGTAATAGCTAATACTAATAGTTAATACTTATATAGTATTTAATGTGCTAGGCATTGTTCCAAATTTTAGGTTATTAACTCATACGATTATAAATATTTATGTAACTATTTATGAAATGAATGTCTGAATAAATGTCTTATCTCTTTAGCATCATCTCTCATCCATTCTGCATTTGTATATATTCTGTAGCCATACTAATTATTATAATTTAAATTGGCTCTATTTGCTTTCACTTCCATGTCTCTACATGTGATGTTTCCTTCTTTTATGTTTCCTGTCAGACAATCTCACATTTTTCCCCCCAATTCAGCTCAAATGTTACCTCCCACCCCATAAGACTTCCCAGAGTTCACCACTCATTATATCTAGGTTAGGTATACCCTCTCAGTGCTTGCATATTATCTTGTGCATATTTTTCTCATAGTACCAACTATATAATATATTATAATTTTGTCTACATGACATGATAGATTCAGTTCCTGTCTTCAAGGAATTTACAGAAAACTCTTCGATGAGAAGGCTGAAATTTTAATTGTTGGTCTTAGTAGTTATAAAGTTATTATTAGTAGAGTGAATATAGATCTAAAATGATATTATAATATTCTTTTCAGTGACCTCCATGAGGTTTAGATCTGCTGGTGTAATGCAACACTTTTCAGCCTATGGAAACATATACAACAAATTCGTTTTAAAGTTGAGGGAGAAATGGAGTGGGAAATGATAATGATGAAAAATTAAAAGGCCCAATAATAATTATGGTTTTTTTTCAAGGGTAATTCTTTATTTTCAGGTCAAGAATATGTAAGTGATGCACGTTTATTGTTTTTTCTCATTGATCCTTCATATTTTTCTCATTTTATTTAAAAAAAAATTTTAAGAACTTTTATTGAGATATAATTGACATACAAAAACTCTCACCCTCCCCAGCCCACCCCTGTAAGTCATCACCCATCATCAAGTTGATCTCTCTGTTTTATGCAGCAGCTTCCCACTAGCTATCTATTTTACATTTGGTAGTGTACATATGTCAGTGCTACTCTCTCACTTTGTCCCAGCTTACCCTTCGCTCCCCCATCCTGTGTCCTCAAGTCTGTTCTCTACATCTGCATCTTTATTCTTGCCCTGTCACTGGGTTCATCAGTACCATTTTTTTAGATTCCATATATATGAGTTAGATTACAGTTTTGTTTTTCTCTTTCTGGCTTACTTCGCTCTGTATGACAGTCCCTAGGTCTATCTACCTCATTACGTATAGTTCAATTTCATTCCTTTTTATGGCTAAATAATATTCCATTGTATATATGTGCCACATCTTCTTTATCCATTTATCAGTTGATGGGCATTTAGGTTGCTTCCATGTCCTGGCTATTGTAGATAATGCTGCAATGAACATTGTGGTACATGTTACTTTTTGGATTAGGGTTTTCTCTAGGTATATGCTCAGGAGTGGCATTGCTGGGTCATATGATAGTTCCATTTTTAGTTTTTTAAGGAACCTCCATGCTGTTTTCCATAGTGGCTGTACCAATTTACATTCCCACCAACAGTGCGGGAGGGTTCCCTTTTCTCCTCACCCTCTCCAGCATTTATTGTTTCTAGATTTTTTGATGATGGCCATTCTGCCCAGTGTAAGGTGATACCTCATTGTGACTTTGACTTGCATTTCTCTAATGATTAGTGATGTTGAGCATCTTTTCATGTGTTTGTTGGCCATCTACATGTCTTCTTTGGAGAAATGTCTATTTAGGTCTTCTGCCCATTTGTGGGTTGGGTTATTTGTTTTTTTAGTCTTAAACTGCATGAGCTGCTTGTATATTTTGGAGATTAATCCTTTGTCCGTTGCTTTGTTGGCAAATATTTTCTCCCATTCTGAGGGTTGTCTTCTTGTCTTGTTTATGGTTTCTTTTGCTGTGCAAAAGCTTTTAAGTTTCATGAGGTCCCATTTGTTTATTCTTGATATTATTTCCATGATTCTAGGAGGTGGGTCAAAAAGGATCTTGCTTCAATATATTTCATTGAGTGTTCTGCCTATGTTTTCCTCTAGGAGTTTTATAGTGTCTGGCCTTACATGTAGGTCTTTAATCCATGTTGAGTTTATTTTTGTGTATGGTGTGAAGAAGTGTTCTAATTTCATTCTTTTACATGTTGCTGTCCAATTTTCCCAGCACCACTTATTGAAGAGGCTGTCTTTTTTCCATTGTATATTCTTACCTCCTTTGTCAAAGATAAGATGCCTATATGTGTGTGGATTTATCTCTGGGCTCTCTATTCTGTTCCATTAATCTATATTTCTATTTTTGTGCCAGTACCATACTGTCTTGATCACTGCAGTCTTGTAGTATAGTTTGAAGTCAAGAAGCCTGATTCTTCCAGCTCTGTCTTTCCTTCTCGAGATTGCTTTGGCTATTTGGGGTCTTTTGCATTTCCACACAAATTGTAAAATTTCTTGTTCCAGTTCTGTGAAAAATGCTATTGTTAGTTTGATAGGGGTTGCATTGAATCTGTAAATTGCTTTGGGTAGTATAGTCATTTTCACAATGTTGATTCTTCCAATCCAAGAATGTGGTATGTCCCTCCATCTGTTTGTATCATCTTTGATTTCTTTCATCAGTGTCTGGAAGCTTTCCCCCGTCACAGCCTCCTCCCAGAGGGACACATCTCCTCGGGATTCCTTTATCTCTTTTCTTCCCTTTTTTCTTTCGCTCTACCCAGTTAAGTGGGAATTTTCTTGCCTTTCTGGAGGTCCAAGGTCCCTGCCAGCATTCGGAAGGTGTCCCCTAGGAGCTGTTCCACAAGTAGATGTATTCTTGCTGTATTTATGGGGAGGAAGGTGATCTCCACGTCTTACTCCTCTGCCATCTTTTTTTGGTCTCTCAGCATACTATTTTCAAGGTCCATCTGTATTATAGCATGAATCAGTACTTCATTCCTTTTTTATGATGGAATAATATTCTATTCTATGGATATGCCACATTTTGTTTTGACATTTATCAGTTCATAGACATTTGAGTTATCTCCATTTTTCAGCTTTTATGAGTAGTGCTGTTATGAATATTTGTGTACATTTTGAGTGCAAGTTTTTGTGTGGACATATATTTTCATTTTTATTGGATATATATCTAGGAATGGAATTTCTGGATCATACAGAAACTTTATGTTTAACTTTTTGAGGAACTTACCAAACGTTTTCGAAAGTAGCTGCACTATTTTACATTCCTACTAGCAATGCATAGTTTCTTTAATCTTTGCCAACACTTCTGAGTGTCTGTCTTTTAAATTATAACCATGATAATGGGTATAAAGTATCTCACTGGGGTTTCAATTTGCATTTGCCTGATGGCTAATGATGTTGAGCATTTTTTTTAATGGGCCTATTGGATATATGTATATCTTCTTTAGAGACATGTATCCTTTGCTTATTTTTAAATTGGGTTATTTGCCAAGTTGTAAGAATCCTTATATATTCTGGATACTACATCTTTATCGAATATATGATATGCAAATCTTTTCTCCCATTTTATGTGTTGTCTTTTTTCTTTTTTGATGGTGTCCTTCAAAGCATGAAAGTTTAAAAATTGGGTGAAGTCCAATTTATGTTTTCTTTTGTCGCTTCTTCTTTTGGTATCATATCTAAAGATAATTTAAGATCATAAAGATTTACAGTAATGTTTTTTCTAAGAGTTTTATAGTTTTAGCTGTTTTAATTTCAATCTTTGAAATCCATGTTGAGTCCATTTTTTGTATGTGTTGTAAAGTGGTGGGAGTCCATTTTAATTCTTTTGCATGTAGATAGCCAGTTCATTTCTTGAGAAGATGATTCTTTCACCACTGAATAGTTTTGACACAAAAAATCAGTTGATCAAACCCCAGGAGTCTCACAGTCAGCCAACCTAGGACCCAATCTTGCCCATCAGTGGGCTGGAAGCCTCTGCACAAAACACGGCCTTGCAGCCAACCAGGCCGAGGAGTGGATCAGCAAACTGGAAGACAGAGTAGTGGAAATCACCCAATCTGAACAGGAAAAAGAAAAGAGGTTTTTTAAAAGAGAACATTTTAAGAGACCTGTGGGACAACATCAAGCATACTAAAATTTACATTATAGGGGTTCTAGAAGGAGGCAAGAGAGAGAAAGAGGCACATAACTTATTTGGAGATATAATAGCTGAAAACTTCCCTGACCTTGGAAAGGAAATAGACATCCACATCCAGGAACCACAGAGATTACCAAAGAAAATGAACCCAGAGAAGTCCACACCAAGACATATTATGATTAAAATGGCAAAAATTAAAGAAAGAATTTTAAAAGCAGCAAAAGAGAAGCAACTAGATACATACAAAGGAACTCTTATAAAATTTTCAGCTGCCTTTTCAGCAGAAAATTTGCAGGCCAGAAGGGAGTGGTACAATATACTCAAAGTGATGAAAGGAAAAACCTGCAAATGATTACACACCAATAAAATGGACAACTGAGAAGAAATGGATACATTCCTAGAAATGTAAAATCTCCCAAGACTTATCAGATAGAAATATAAAATATTAACAGACCAATTACCTTTAATGAAATTGAATCAGTAATTTAAAAAGAACCCAACAAACAAAAATCTAGGACCAGACAGCTTCACAGGTGAATTCCATGAAACAATTTCTTGCATAAGTCTAAAAAATTGAAAAGGAAGGAACTTCTGAACTCATTCTATGAGGACAGCATCACTCTGATACCAAAACCAAAGACACCACAAAGAAAGAAAATTACAGGACAATATAACTGATGAACATAGACTGAAAACAACCTCAACAAAATATTAGCAAACCCAGCTCAAGAATACGTTCACAGGATAACACACCATGATCAAGTGGGATTTAGTCCAAGGATGCAAGGATGTTTCAGTATTAGCAAATCAATCAGTGCAATACATCACATTAACAAATTGAAGAATAAAAATCATATGATCATCTTAATAGATTCAGAAGATGCTTTTGACAAATCAAACATCTACTTATGATAAAAACGCTTAACAAATTGTGTATAGAGGATCATATCTCAACATAATATGACAAACTCACAGCCAGCAGCATACTCAATCAGAAAAAAGGCATGGATGTCCAGTGTCACCACTTTTATTCAACATAGTCTTGAAAGTCCTAGCCATGGCAATCAGACAAGAAAAAGAAATAAGGAATCCAGGTTAGAAAGGAGGAAGTAAAACTGTAACTGTTTGCAGATGATGTGATACTATATATAGAAAAGCCTAAATATGCCACCAAAAAAACTATTAGAACTAATAAATGAATTCAGTAATGTTCCAGGATGCAAAATTAATATACTGAAATCTGTTGCATTTCTATACACTAATAATGAACTATCAGAAAAATTAAGATAATTTTGTTTACTATTACATCAAAAAGAATAAAGTATCTAGGAATAAATCTAACCATGGACTTAAAAGACCTGTACTTGGAAAATTATAAGACATTGATGAAACACATTGAAGATGACACAAACAAATGAAAAGATATTTCATACTCTTGGATTGGAAGAATTAATATTGTTAAAACACCCATAATATTCAAGGCCCTCTGCAGATTCAGTGCAATCCCTATCAAAATGCCACTGGCATTTTTTACAGAACTAGAACAAATAATTCTGTTATTTGAGTGGAAACACAAAATACCATAGCCAAAGCAATCTTGAGAAAAAAGAACAAACCTGAACATATCATGTGCTTTTATTTCAAACTATACTACAAAGCTACAGTAATAAAAACACTATGATACACAAAAACAGACATATAGATCAATGGAACAGAATAGAGAGTTCATAAAGAATTCACACTCTAGGGGCTTCCTAGGTGGTGCAGTGGTTAAGAATCCGCCTGCCAATGCAGAGGTCATGGGTTCGATCCCAGCTCCAGGAAGATCCCACATGCCACGGAGAAACTAAGCCCGTGTGCCAAAAAAAAAAAAAAAAAAAAGAATTCACACTTACATGGGCAATTAATCTACGATAGATGAGCAAGATGTACAATTGGGAAAAGATAGCCTCTTTAATGAATGGTACTGGGGAAACCAGACAGCTATATGCAAATGAGTCAAACTTTCTTGCACCATATACAAAAATAAACTCAAAAATGGATTAAAGACTTAAATGTAAGATCTAAAACCATAAAACTCTTAGAATAAAACATAGACAGTATGCTCTTTGATGTTGGTCTTAGCAGGGTTTTTTTTGTTTTTGTTTTTTGATCTATCTTCTCAGGCAAGGGCAGAAAAGCAAAAGTAAACAAATGGGACTTCATCAAACTAAAAAGCTTTTTGCAAAGTGAAGGAAACTACCAAAAAAAAAAAGGAAAGAAAGAAAAGAAAAGAAAAGGCAGTCTACCAAATGGGAGAAGATATTTGCAAATGGTATATCTGATAAGGGATCAATATTCAAAGTATACAGGAAAATTCATACAGCTCAACATCAAAAAACAAACAACCCGATTAAAAAATGAGCAGAAGACCTGAATAGACATTTTTCCAGAGAAGGCATACAGATGGCCAATAGGCACATTAAAAAAATGCTCAACATCACTAATCATCAGGGAAAAGCAAATCAAAACTACAATGAGATATCACCTCACACTTGTCAGAATGGCTGTTATCAAAAAGACAAGAAATAACACATGTTGGTGAAGATGTAGACAAAAGGGAACTCTTGTACACAATTGGTGGGGATGTAAATTGCTGCAGTCACTATGGAAAACAGCATGGAGAGTCCTCAAAAAATTAAAAGTAGAACTATCATAAGTTCCAGCAGTTCCAATCCTGGGTATTTTTTCTTTTGAAGCAAACAAAAACACGAATTCAAAAAGATATGAGGGTGAGTCAAAAATTATCTGCACTATGGCTGTAGAATTTAATTAACTTTTAGAAAAGACAAATACATCATTTTTCGACATAATCTCCATGCTTTTCAATACACTGTGTCCATCTGTCAACAAGCTTTCGTATTCCCTCATTAAAAATGTTTTAGGCTGAGCTGCAAGCTACGAATACACCGTCTTCACTTCTTCATCAGAAGTGAATCTTTGTCCTCATAGGGCTGCTTTCAGGGGATCAAACAGGTGAAAGTCTAATGGAGCAAGATCAGGACTATAGAGAGGATTCTTTAACACCTCAAAACGATGTTTTTGCAGAGTGTCGACAGTGTGGGCAGAAGTGTGCAGATGTGCATTGTCGTGCAAGATCACAGTGTTCTTGGATAGCAGTCCTCTGCGTTTAATCCGAAGTTTAGTCTTCAGCTCTTCAATAAGCATCTCATTGTAATGAGCACTGTTGATTGTTGAACGTTTTCCTGATAATGTTCCAATACTGGCCCTTGAGAATCCCAGAAAACTATAAGCATCAATTTTCCAGCTGATGGTTGACTTTTGAACTTTTTCTTGGTCGGCGATTGAGGAAGTTTCCATTCCATATTCTGCAGTTTGCTCTAAGGTTTGTAGTGATGAATCCATGTCTTGTCACCAGTAATGATTCTTTTTAAGAAACTTTCACCTTCCTTAGAGTATCAGTCCAAATTTTGTTTGCAGATATCTAAATGCTTCTGTTTATGCTCTTCCGTAAGTTGTTTCGGTACCCATCTTGCAGGAATTGTTTGAAACCTAAGTCTGTCATGGATTACTTCTGCTTAACTTAACCCAAACTCAAAAATGTAGGTAGTTTTACTTTGATAGTGCTAGAAAATTACTAGATTATGTATTATCCCTGATATTGTTAAGTAAGTATATCTGACTTCTGATCTCTGACTTCTTTGCATATAGTTTGTTTCTTTTTATTGATGAGTAGTATTCCATTTTATGAATATACTA
Source organism: Hippopotamus amphibius kiboko (assembly GCF_030028045.1). Classification (NCBI taxonomy): domain Eukaryota; kingdom Metazoa; phylum Chordata; class Mammalia; order Artiodactyla; family Hippopotamidae; genus Hippopotamus; species Hippopotamus amphibius. The sequence goes on along the minus strand of NC_080202.1, from coordinate 46,002,977 downwards.
CAATTTATCCATTTGCCAGTTATGGACTATTGAGTTGTTTCTGATTTTTGGTGATTATGAACCAAGCTGCTATATCTTTTGTACAGGTTTTTGTGTGGATGTATGTTTTTATTTCTTTAAGTTAAATCTCTAGGAGTGAGATTGCTGAGATATATGGTATATTTAAATTGATAGAAACTGCTAAATATCAATTTATGACCGATAACATCCATTTATGATAAAAACACAACAAAGAGGGAAATACCTCAGCAAAATAAAGTCCATAAATGAGGAGCCCACAGCCAACATCATACTCAGTGGTGAAAAACTGAAAGTTTTTCCTCTAAGATCAGGAACAAGACAAAGATGCCTACTCTTGCCACTTTTATTCAACATGGTATTGGAAGTCCTAGACACATCAGTTAGGCAAGAAAAAGAAATAAAATGCATCCAAATTGGAAAGGAAGAAGTAAAACTGTCACTATTTGCATACAACATGATATTATATGTAGAAAATCCTAAAGACCCCACTAAAAAATTTGTGGAACTATAAATGAATTCAGTAAAGTTGCAGAATACAAAATCAACACAGAAAAATCAGTTGCATTTCTATTCACTAATAACTATCAGAAAGAGAAATTAAGAAAATAATCTTATTACAATTGCATCAAAAAAAAAAAAAATACCCCAGGATACATTGAACCAAAGAGGTAAAAGATCTATACACTGAGAACTATAGGACATTGAAGAAAGAAATTGAAGAAGACACAAACAAATTGAAAGATATTTTTTGCTCATGGATTGGAGGAATTAATATTGTTAATACTACCAGAGCAATCTATAGATTTATTTCATCTAATATGTCATATTTATTGGCATAAAGTTGTTCATAATATCCCATTGTTATCCTTTTGATATCTGTACTGTGAGGTTCTCTTTTTCATTCCTGATGTTTGTAATTTTTCTTTTCTTTTTTGTTCTTAACCAGCCTTGGTAGGAATTCATCAACATCATTAGTCATTTTACTGAAGAGTTTATTATGTTAATTTCTCTCTTTTTTTTCTTCTTTCATTGGTTCATATTCTTATTTTTACCCTTACTTGGTCTTTATTTTGGGGGGGTTAGTTTACTCTTTTTGTGCTAGCTTATTAAGATAGAGGCTGAGGTCACTGACTTTATACCTTGCCAACATTTAAAGCTACAAATTTCCCTCTGAGCACTTCTTTCATTGCATCTCTCAAATTGCATCTCTCAAATTGTATATGTTGTGCTTTGGTTACCACTTAGCTGAAATACTTTCTAATTTATCTTATGATATCTTCTTTGAACTATGGATTATTTTAAAATGTGCTATTTAATCTCTAAGTATTTGCACATTTTGTAGATATCTTATTTTTATTGATTTCTAATTTAATACATGTTGGTCAGAGAATATATTTTGCACAACTCAAATTTTTTATATTGATTAAGATTTGTTTTAAAACCCAGCATATGATCTGTCTAGGTGAATATTCTGTATGCAGTTAAAAGAACATATATTCTGTAGTTGTTGACTAGTAGTCTATAGATATCAATTAAGTTATATTGTTTGCTAGTTTGGTTGAATTTTCTAATATTTACTGATGTTATTCTACTTGTTCTAGTAATTACTAGGTGCAGGGTGTTCAGATCTTCAATTCTGATTGTGGGTCCATCTATTCTGCCTTTTAATTCTGTCAGCTTTTGCTTTATTTATTTGGAATGCTCTTGTTAGATGTGTACACATTTGGTATTGTTGCAAAATTTATGGATATGATCTTACGGAATGTACTTTTTCTGTTGCTCTTTTTTGTCTTATTTTTCTTGCTCTTCTCTTCATTTCCTCCAATTTCCTTCCTTACGTTCATACTTTGTATGTGTGTATTTCTTGTCAGCTATTTTAATATTTTAGGAACAGAGCAGGACTTAAATAAATACACATACTGCTTTTTCTTGTAAGTATAGTTTTATATATTGGGAGATTTTTCTTTCAAATATAAAGGAGAAAAATGAAAATTCCTCTTAATTGAAGATTACTGTCTCTTTCCAGGAGATAAAGATCAATTTTATAACAACATTCACAAAAATGAACTTACAACCATTTCTGATCTTCAGAAAAATTTAAATGCTATAGGAATGTATCTAACAGATGATAAAATAAAGACAACTTTGGATAACACTAATCCTAGTGGTGAGTTATTGTTTCACTTTAAACCAACAAAGTTTGAGTATTTCAGAAGAAGCTTTACTGTTAATGCCCAAGGAGATGCATCCCTATGTATCTTTTAAAAGAAAAATAAAAAATGTTTTTTCTTATCTTTTAATTGATGCATTTATTTTGAGTAATTGATTTTCAAAGTAATATGTCTGGCAGCTATTATTTTAGATCACATGTTACAAGATGATTAACAGTCCTCCACTTTATTTTTGTGCTTATAATTCTGGTTTTATAACATCAAATGGTCTTTTTAAGAAACTATCTACATTCTTTTTTTCTTTCTTTTTTTAAAGAAAGATGAAGTGGTGAATTTTAAGGATTTCATCAGAGAGTTGGCCAACCCTGATGAATTTACTGAGTGCCAAAGTAAGTATGAAATTTGAAATGAATTTGAACAGAAACTCATGTTTCTGGATTGGTATATGTGTAGATATTTGTGTATAAATTATATATATACTCTACCAAGCCTCTCTTTTCATTTTCTTATTTAAACATAGTAGATGTATATATTTTTAAAACTAGGCTTTCAAATTTATGAACATTTATTTTTCATAATATTCTTGAATTACTCTAAAAATTTGTCATCTCTGTATTTATTCTTTTTCAGGTATTTTCATGTATATTCTTTCTCTTTTCTTTATCAATCTTGTCAAAGATTTATCTCTCATTATCAAAAATAATCAGATTTTGGTTTCTTTAATCACCTCTAGTGATTTCTGCCCTCTTCTGTTCTTATCTGTATTTATTTCTTCATATTTATTTGCATTTACTCTCTAGCTCACTGTCATAAACTTTAGCTAAATGCTTACCTTTTTTCAGTCTGTTTTGAAATTTCAACACAATTCTATCACAGAGACACTAAAACAAGCCTTGGACCATGGACATTGAGACTGAGAATTGTAGTCCTAAGACTGAGGCTTTATTTTATTTTATTTATTTTATTTTATTTTATTTTATTTTATTTTATTTTATTTTTGGCCATGCCACATGGCTTGTGGGATCTTAGTTTCCCAAGCAGGGATTGAACCCAGGCTTCCTCAGTGAAAGCACTGAGTGCTAACAGCTGCACTGCCAGGGAATCCCCAAGACTGAGGCTTTAAAATGAGTATTAAAATAAGTGGATTTTCTCTAATTTAATCTGTAATTTGAATACAATTCCAATCAATATCTCAGAACGATTTTTGTGAGAACCTTGACAAAATAATTCTGAAATTTTTTGTAGAAGATTACAGGTCTATGAATAGCTAAGACCTTGCTTTGGCAGATATTAGTACATATTATAATACTATCATAATAAAGTGTTATAATAGTCCAATGCATCATAATACAGATATCCAGCAGACTCCTATTTATAAAAACTTGACATATGATAGAGATGACATCATTAGTCAGTGGGAAAAATATGTGTTACTTAGTATGTGATTTGGGAAAACTGGCTCATTATATGGAGGAAAATGAAGTTGAATTGCTACTTCATACCATATCCAAAAATAATCTTCAAATGAATTAATCTGAAAAGTAAAACATTAAAGCTGATGGAGAAAATATTGTGCCTTGTGGTTGTGAATAATTTCTTAAAAATAATATTCCCAAAAGCATGACCATAGAGAAAAAAAGTATTTGATTATATCATAATTATGCATTTATGGTGAATGAAGGACTCTAAAAAATTACCTGATATGTAACAGACTAGAAGACAATAATTACAACTTTGAAGACTAACAAAAGATTAATATCTTGACTATATAAGAAATTCTGCAACTCAATAGTAGAAAGAAAAATAATCATTGGAAAATAAGGATGTAAGAAGTCAGTATACAGAAGGAGAAACGCAAGTGGCTAAATATGTATATGAAGAGAGGTGAGAATACTCAAGAATTGCTGAGGGGTAGGTAAAATAGTGTGTAGTGAGTCATCCTGCATAGCAATCTAGCAGTATTTGTCAAATTAAGTATGGATATTTCTTTGGACCCAATAATCCTGTCTTAGGTAAATAGCCTAGAGAAGTTTCTTGTAGAGACATGTAGAAGAATGCTCATTGCAACATTGTTTATGGGAGGAAAAGAAATGAAAGTAACCTAGGTGTCCATCACTAGGTGAATGGTTAAATAAAATATGCTGTATGCATACAGCGAATCATAAACAATAAACTAAATTTACATTTGCACCATAGAGAGACCTCAGTACTATTCAATTCAGTGAAGAGAGAGAAGAAATACAATAAATTTGTAGCATAAAATACTTTATGTAAGTTAGATTTATGCTAATGCCCATAAGACAACACTGTGTATATACATATATGTTTTTTTCAGGTGAACACATAATTCTAAAGAGAAAAATGAGAGCTAGATTGAAAAAGATTGAGATTGAAGTGCCAATATTAACAAGCTTGATTTAAGAAACAGACATAGTACTTTATATCCTAAAAGCACATTCTCTTCAAATGCCTATGGAACATTCATGAAAATTGATGATGTATTTAAGCCACAAAGAAAATATATGTATTCATATATTGGTCACTAAATTGTTAGAACTCTTTCGGAAAGTGTATGGATATTCTTCTTTATTTGGATAAAACTAATAGAAACAAGTAATCTTGTCCATGTTTTTAAAATAAGATGTTCATTTATTGGAGTGTAATGGTCACAGTAATAAATATGATGGAGACCTGCTCTTCCACTTCTCCAACCTTGGATTTCAGAGAGGGTATTTCTTATAGACAGAGCTCCACCAACAAGTGTGATGTTTCCTCTGGGTTTTTCTTAAATACCATTCACCAGTCTAAGGAAATTGCCTTCTATTCCTTGTTTGCTAAAAGGATTGAATTTATATTTGTTTGTTTATTTGGTTTATCTTGGATTTCCCAAACAACTTTTATGTATCTCTTAAGGTAGGTCATATGAGTTTTCTCTTTTGATCTATTAGTGTGGTGAATTACATGAGTTGATTTTTATAATATTAAATGAAACCTGAATTTTTGGATAAACCCATTTTGGTCTTGATATTTTATTCCCTTTATTTTTCTAATGAAATAGAAAAATTTATTTTTATAATACTTAGTTTACAATTTATTCATCTTTGTTTATGAGTGAGGCTAACCTGTAGTTTTCTTTTCTTATACTAGCATTGTCAGGCTTCAATGTCAAATTGTACTTGTAATTTGAAAAGTATTCTTTCTTTTTCTGAATCCTAAAATAGTTTGGATAACATTGGAATTGTACATTCCTTTCATGTCGAGTGGTATTCACAAAAGAAGCCATTTGAGCCTTGATAGTTCTTTTTGTGTAGGTTTTTGATTACTAATTCATCTTCTTTCATGTCATATGATTATTAGTTTTTCTTTTATTTTTGAAGTCAGTTTTGGTAAATTTTTTCCCTAGGAGTTTGTCCTTTTCATATGAAAAATTTATTGCTATAATGCTACTAAATTCTTAGTATTTTTGTAATATTTACATGTATAGTAATGCTCCCATTTCATTCCTCATATTTTAAAAAAAAATTTTATTATAGTTGCTTTACAATGCTGTGTTCATTTCTCCTATACAGCAAAGTGAATCAGCTATATGTATACATATATCCCCTCTTTTTTAGATTTTCTTCCCATTTAGGTCAGTAGTGTTCCCTGTGCTATACAGGTTCTCATTAGTTATCTATTTTATAAATTATAGTGTACACATGTCAGTCCCAATCTGCCAGTTTATTCCACCCCTCCTTCCCTCCTTGGTAACCATAAGTTTGTTCCCTACATCTGTGACTCTATTTCTACTTTGCAAATAAGTCCATCTCTACCATTTTTCTAGATTCCACATATGAGTGATATTATATGATATTTTTTAAAATAAATTTATTTATTTACTTATTGGCTGAGTTGGGTCTTCGTTGTGGCACATGGGCTTTCTCTATTTGTGGAGATCAGGGGCTACTCTTCATTGTGGCATGTGGGCTTCTCATTGCGGTGGCTTCTCTTGTGGAGCATGGGCTCTAGGTGCATGGGCTTCAGTAGTTGCGGCACATGGGTTCAATAGTTGTGGCTTGTGGGCTGTAGAGCACAGGCTCAGTAGTTGTGGCACACAGGCTTAGTTGCTTCATGGCATGTGGAATCTTCCTGGACCAGGGCTCGAACCCGTGTCCCCTGCATTGGCAGGCAGATTCTTAACCACTGCACCACCAGGGAAGTCCCTGATATTTGTTTTTCTCTTTTTGACTTACTTCACTTTATATGACAATCTCTAGGTCCATCCATGTCTCTGCAAATGACACTATTTCATTCCTTTTCATGGCTAAGTAATATTCCATTGTATATATGCACCACATCTTCTTTATCTATTCATCTGTTGATGGGCATTTAGGTTGCTTCCATGTCCTGACTACTGTAAATAGTGCTGCACTGAACATTGAGGTGCATGTATCTTTTTGAATTATGGTTTTCTCCAGGTATATGCCCAGGAGTGGGATTGCTGGGTCATGTGGTAGTTCTATTTTTAGTTTTTTTGAGGAACCTTCATATTGTTCTCCATAGTAAATTGGCTGTACCAATATACATTCCCACCAACAATGTAGGAGGGTTCCCTTTCCTCCACATCTTCTCCAGCATTTATTGTTTGTAGATTTTTTGATGATGGCTGTTCTGACTGGTGTGAAGTGATACCTCATTGTAGTTTTGATTGGCATTTCTCTAATAATTAGTGATGTTGAGCATCTTTTCATGTGTTTGTTGGCCATCTGTATGTCTTCTTTGGAGAAATGTCTATTTAGGTCTTCCCTCCATTTTTTGATGTTGAGCTGCATGAGCTGTTTGTATATTTTGGAAATTAATCCTTTGTTGGTTGCTTCATTTGCAAATATTTTCTGCCATTGTGAGAGCTATCTTTTTGTTTTGTTTATGGTTTCCTTTGCTGTGCAAAAGCTTTTAAGTTTCATTAGGTCCTATTTGTTTATTTTTGTTTTAATTTTCATTACTCTAGGAAATGGATCAAAAAAGATCTTGCTGCGATTTATGTCGAGGAGTGTTCTGCCTATGTTATCCTCTAAAAGTTTTATAGTGTCTGGTCTTACATTTAGATCTTTGATCCATTCTGAGTTTATTTTTGTGTATGGTGTTAGGGAGTGTTCTAATTTCATTCTTTTACATGTAGCTGTCCAATTTTCCCAGCACCACTTATTGAAGAGGCTGTCTTTTCTCTATTGTATATTCTTGCCTCCTTTGTCATAGATTAGGTGACCATAGGTGCTTAGGTTTATCTCTGGGCTCTCTATCCTGTTTCGTTGATCTATATTTCTGATTTTGTGCTGGTATCGTACTGTCTTGATTACTGTAGCAGTGTAGTATAATCTGAAGTCAGGGACATATCGGTTATTTTTTTTTCCTTTTTTAGATCATTTATGCTAGTGGTTTGTTAATTTAAATAACTCAACTAATTTTTGGCTTTCTCTTCTTTCTCATGAAACAGAAATTTTTTCCAAGGAAATTAAAAAACATGTTTTCTCTTCCTTTACTGTCTTTGCTGTGTAAAGCATCTCTGTAGGGAGTGGCCCTATGCATTCTGTCATACTCTTTAGGTATTTATTCTTAAATGAAAATTACCATGTATGTGTTTTTGTATTATATAACCTGTGTATAGTTCTTTAAATTATGGATCACATAGTGGGTTGTGATATAAATTTAGTTAGTCCTGAGTAGAGTTTAAAAATTAAGTGGAATAATGTGAAATTTCTTGGAAGATGTCAGAGTATACCACAGGGTAAGTATTATTTCATAAAACTTTTATTTCTGTGTCTGAGTGTTCACAATCTAAATGTATTTATTACTGTGAATTATGGTCACAGAAATTTGAAAGCTGAATGTAATAATACTAAAACAACACCAAATCCCTGCCTTAATAAGTTTAAAATTTACTTTATTAAATGCTGCTTTATTTCTTAACTTTTCAGAAAGAAAAATGATCTTAAAAGATGTAATTGATATTTTCACTAATTCACCTAAACCGTCAACACCATTCAAGAGTAAATATAGTAAAAGAATGAAAATTAAAAACGAGTTTTTAAAGTCATCATGGTATTCTACATTTTATAAAATATACTTTGTTTTGCCATGTATTTTCAATAGTTTGTTTTCTCTGCTTTATTCAAGGTATTGTAATTTGCTTTGTTATTCCTTACAGTATTCAATCTATGCTTTGACTATAGTAAATTATTTAGAATTACCCAAAATCTACTTTCTTTTTTTGTGATTTTATTTAAATTTTTTAAAATTTATTTTTTATTGAGTAAATGTTAGTCTATAGCATTATATGTTTCATGTGCATAACATTATATTTCTACCTCTGTATACCCTACATGTTCAGCACCAAAATTTTATTTTTCATCTGTCATCGTGCAATTAATCCCCTTTACCCATTTTGCCCTCCTCCCTGCCCCTTCCCCTGTGATGACCACTACTCTGTCCTCTGTATCTATGTGCTTGTTTTTATTTGGTTTATTTATTTATTTGTCTATTTATTTTGTATTCCACATATGAGTGATGTCATATGGTATTTGTCTATCTCCATCTAACCTATTTCACTTAGCATACTACCCTCAAGGTCCATCCACATTATTGCAAATGGCAAGATTTCAGTCTTTTTTATGGCTTAGTACTATTCCATTGTATATATATATATATTTTTATTTTTAAAATAATTTTATTGAAATTTGTGTGAGTTTATTTCTGTTTTGTAAATAAGTTTATTTGTATTGTTTTTTAGATTCCACATGTAAGTGATATCATGTGATATTTGTCTTTCTCTTTCTGACTTACTTCACTTACTATGATAATCTCTAGGTCCATCCATGTTGCTGCAAAATGGCATTATTTTATTTTTTTTTACGGCTGAGTATTATTCCATTGTGTGTGTGTGTGTGTGTATGTGTGTGTATGCTGTGATGAACATGGGGGTGCATATGTCTTTTTGAATTAGTGTTTTCATAATCTATGGATAAATACTCAGAAGTGGGACAGCTAGGTCACAGGGTAGTTCTATTTTCTGGAGGAATCTTCATACAGTTTTCTATAGTGGCTGCACCACCAACATTTCTACACATGCTCACCAACAGTTTTTATTTCTTGCCTTTTTGATAATGGCTATTCTAATAGGAGTGAGGTGATATCTCTGGTTTTGATTTGCATTTCCCTAATAATTAGTGATGTTGAACATTTTTTCGTGTGCCTGTTGCCTATTTGTATATCTTCTTTGGAAAAATGTCTATTCAGCTCCTCTCCTATTTTTTAAATCATTTTTTTTGTTATTATTGTTGGGTTTTATGAGTTCTTTATATATTTTGGATACTAACCCCTTATCACATGTAGCATGTGCAAATATCTTCTCCCATCTGGTAGCTTGTCTTTTTGTTTTATTGATGGTTTCCTTTGCTGTGCAGAACCTTTTTAGTTTGATGTAGTCCATTTATTTATTTTTGCTTTTGTTTTTCTTGCCTAAGGAGACGTATCCAGAAAGATATTACTAAGACATGTCAAGAATGAACTGCCTATCCTTTCTTGTAGGAGTGTTATGGTTTCAGGATTTACATTCAAATCTTTAATTCATTTTGAGTTGGTTTGTCTATAGTGTGAGACAGTGGTCCAACTTCTTTTTCTTTTCTTTTATTACATGCAGATGTCCAGTTTTTCCAACACCATTTATTGAAGAGACTATCCTTTCTCCAGTGTATGTTCTTGCTTGTTTGTTCTTCTCTGTTTGTGACAAGTGTTACAAGGTCACTGTGTAGAATTGGACTCCATGGTTTGGAAATTCTGAATTTTTCTATGTTGGTTTTATAATTTGTTTATTATTTCTAAAAGTTTTTTGGTGGAGCCGTTAGGGTTTTGTATATATAAAATCATGCCATCCTCAGATAGTGACTGTTTTACTTCTTCCTTTCCAATATGGATGCTTTTTATTTAGTTATTTTTTTCATGCCTAATTGCTGTGGCTAAGACTTCCAATACTGTGTTGAATGAGAGTGGCATCATTATCTTATTCCTGATTTTAGAGGAATAGCTTTTAGTGTTTAACCATTGAGTATGATATTAGCTGTGAATTTCTCATATATGGCCTTCATTATGTTGAGGTACATTCCTTCTGTGCCCACTTGACTAAGAGTTTTCATCATAAATGACTGTTGAATCTTGTCAAATGCTTTTTCTGTGTCTATTGAGATGATCATATAGTTTTTATCCTTTATTTTCTTAGGATAGTGTATCATGTTGATTGATTTGCAGACATTGAACCATCTTTGCATCCCTGGAATAAATCCCACTCAGTCAAGGTGAGTGATCCTTTTAAAGTATTGTTGTATTCATTTTGCTAATGTTTTGTTGAGGATTTTTGCATCTACATTTCTCAGACATATTAGACTGTAATTTTCTTTTTTTGTGTGGTGTCTTTGTCTGGTTTTGGTATCAGGGTAATGTTGGTGTTGGAAAATGAGCTGGGAAGTGTTCCCTCCTCTTCAAATTTTTGGAATAGTTTGAGAAAGATAGGTTTTAAATCTTCTTTGAATGTTTGGTAGAATTTACCTGTGAACCCATCTGGTCCTAAACTTTTGTTTTGGGGGAGCTTTTTGATTACTGTTTAATCTCTGTACTAGTGATAAGTATATTCATATTTTCTGTTTCTTCATGATTCAGTCTTGGAAAGTTGTGTGGTTCTAAGAATTTGTTCATTTCTTCTAAGTTGTCCAATTTGTTGGCATACAGATGTTCATAATCTCTTATAATCTTTTGTATTTCTGTGGCATTTGTTATTTTTCCTCTTGTGTTTCTGATTTTATCTATTACAGTCACTCACTTTTTTTCTTAGTGAGTCTAGCTAAAAGTTTGCCAGTTTTGTTTATCCTTTTGAGGAACCAGCTCTTAGTTTCATTTATCTATTCTATTGTCTTTTTAGTCTCTATTTCACTTATTTCTGCTCTAATCTATATTATTTCCTTTCTTCTACTGACTTTGGGCTTTAGTTTGGGTTCTTTTTCTAGTTCCTTAAGATGCGAGTTTAGATTATTTGAGATTTTTCTTGTTTCTTGAGTAGGCCTCTATTTCTATAAACTTCCCTCTGTGTGCCACTTTTTCTGCATCCCACAGATTTTGGTATGTTGTATTTTCATTTTCATTTGTCTTCAGGTAATTTTTAATTTCTCCTTTGATTTCTTTTTTTAAAATTTCTTATTGGAGTATAATTGATTTACAATGTTGTGTTAGTTTCAGGTGTATAGTGAAGTGAATCAGTTATACATATACATGTATCCACTCTTTTTTAGATTCTTTTCCCATCTGGACCATTACAGAGTATTGAGTAGAGCTCCCTGTGCTATATAGTAGGTCCTTGTCAGTTAGCTATTTTATATATAATAGTGTATATATGTCAATCTCAATCTCCCAATTTATTCCTATGCCCCTCTGCCCCCAGTAACCATAAATTAGCTTTCTACATCAATGTCCTTTGATTTCTTTATTGACCCAATAATTGTTCAGTAGCATGTTGTTCTGTCTTCATGTATTTGTGATTTTTCTGGCTTTCTTTTGTAGTTGATTTCTAGTTGCATACCATTGTGATAAAAACAAAGATGCTTAATATGATTTCAGTATTCTTAATTATTGAGATTTAGTTTGTGTCCCAACATATGGTTTATCCTTGAGAAAGTTCTGTGTGCATTTGGGAAGAATATATATTCTGATGCATTTTGATAGGCTGTTCTATACAAATCTGTCAAATCCATCTGGCCTAATGTTTCATATAAGGCCACTGTTTCCTTGTTGATTTTCTGTCTGGATGATCTAGCCCTTGATGTAATTGGGGTGTTACAGTCCTCTACTATTATTGTGTTGCTGTCAATTTCTTCCCATAGGTGTGTTAATAATTGTTTTATACATTTCAGTGCTTTTATATTAGGTGCATATACATTAATAACTTTATGTCTTCTTAGTGTTGTCCGCTTTATCATCATATACTGTCCATTTTTGTCTCCTGTTACCTTTTTTGGCTCGAAGTCTATTTTGTGTGTTATGAACATGGCTACACCTGCTTTCTTTTGGCTGCCATTTGCCTAGAGTATCACTTCTGTCCTTTCACTTTGGGCCTATGTTTGTCTTTAGAGCTGAGGCAAGTCTCCTGGAGGTAGCATATAGTTGGGTTTAGTTTTTCAGTTCATCCAGCTACTCCGTCTTTTGATTGGTGAACTCAGTCTATTTACATTTAGGGTGATTATTGATAGGTGAGGACATAGTACTGCCATTTTATCGTTTGTTTTCTAGTTGTTCTACAACTCCATTCTTTCTTTTGCCTTGTGTTTCTGTCTGCCATTTCAGTTTGGTGTTCTTCTATAATGCTTTTCTCAGTTTTCTCTTTTATATGTTTCATGTCTCTGCTCTAGATGAAGTTTGTATAAAATGTCTAATAGATAAAAATAGTCCTTTTTCTGCTGATAGCATCTTATCTTCATTTACTTAAACAGATTCCATTTTTTATCTTCCCTTTTGTGTTTTTTTAAATCTCCAATCACCTTTTTTTTATGTTGCAAGTTTGTTACCAAATTGAAGTAGCTATAGTTATTTTTTAGGTGTTTTCCCCCTTTAACCTTTATGCTATAATAAAGTATTTAAAAATTTATTCTGATAAAGAGTTGCAATTTTATGATTCTATCTGTCTATTTATCACCTTACTCAACATTTTTTGTGCTTTTGCCTTTTTGTTTCTGATAGAAAGCTCCTTTCAACATTTCTTGTAATACCTTAGTGTTAGTACCTTAGGTTTAGTGTTGATGAACTGCCTCAGCTTTTGTTTGTTAGAGAGTCTACATTTCTCCTTCATATCTGAATGATAACTTTGGTAGATTGAATATTCTTGGCTGACAGTTTTCATCTTTCAGTATTATGAGAGTGTCATTCCATTCTCTCCTGGCCTGTAGAATTTCTGCTGAGAAATCTACTCAGCCTAATGGCAGTCCCTTGGTAGGTTACCATCCTTTTTTCCTTGGCTGTCTTTAATATTCTTTGTCATTGACTTTTGACAATATTATTATAATATGTCTTAGAGATGGTCTTTCTGCATTGAGATGATTAGGTGTTCCCTTAGCTTCATAGACTTGTGTTTCCTATTCCTTTCTCAGGTTTGGGAAGTGCTCAGCTATTTATTTAAATAAACTCTGTATTCCCTTCTCCCTTTCTTCTGCTTCTGGGATACCCATTACACTAATGTTGCTCTTCCTAAAAGAGTTCGATAGCTCTCATAGAATTTCCTTATTTTTAACAATATCTTATTTCTCTTTCCTCTTCTATTTTGTATCATTTCTATATTTCTGTCTTTGAGCTCACTCTCTCCCATGTGGTCATCTCTATTACCAATGCTTTCTAATGCATTCTTTATCTCATTTATTGAGTTATTGAGCTCTAGGATTTCTTCAGTTCTTGTTTTAGAGTTAACCTCCTTGGTAAAATATTCCATCTGTTCATTAATTTTATTCCTGAGTTCATTGAACTGCCTTTCTCAGTTTTCTTGTAGTTTGTCGAATTTCTTCATGGCAGCTATTTTGAATTCTCTATCAATTAGATCACAATATTCAGTGACTTTAAGTTTGGTTTCTAGAGAACTGTCATTTTCTTTTAGTGGTACAGTTATTGTGGTTCTTGATGGTACTTGATGAGTTGTACCACCCCCCGCCCCCGCCCATTACTCTGAAACAATTTTCGCTCATCTCTATTAATTTCTACATGCTTATTTTCATTGACTATCATGAAATATGTAAAAGAAAGTACAAAAAAGGATCTAGTGCATGTAAAACTAGTAGGTAGACTGTTAATAAAGAAAGGCTTTCTAATGCTAGGGAGAAAGTATGACTAAGTGCTTTTCAGCCCACAGCAGATTTGTATTTTTCAAAGTTTTCCTTTCCCCAGCTACCCTAGCTACTACCTAACTGTTCTTGAAGTGCCTTGCAGTCTATGAAAGAATGGAGCATGTAGTAGGAACCCCTTTGAGGGAACATAGTTATTGAATAAAAGTGGGCTTTCACAAAAATTTTACAAAAACAACTTTTGCCTAGCTAGTGATGTTAAATTTTGTTTATTACTTAATTGGCTTCTAAAACCAAAGCCCATCGATATGTTTTAAAAGCCTTTTAATTCAGAATTCCTTCTGTAATACATCTAGCTGTCTACAAGCTTGGATGATAAGTCTTTACCCCAACTTCATCACCTGTTCTCTATTCATCATGTATTTACAGATTTATTTAAAGAGATTACAACTCTTGAAAAGATCAGAAAAGATAAGATGCCTATAAATGAACTGAGCTCCCAACTCTTGAGTGCTGGAATTCAATTAAGCAACAAGACATTCCAGGAGATTCTGAGTGAAGCATCTGTTGATGGTGAGTCTTTCTGAAAGAGCAATCTGTGTCTAGCTTTTTGAAGCTCTAATTTTTCTGTGTACGTGGGATGTCTGTTGTGTATGTGTGTATTTTAGATAAGCCAGTTCTTAGAAATATAATGAGAACATAGGCATATTGAAAGCTAATTAAAATTATTTTTTTTTCTGGAAATATTTTTAAGAGGCACTCTCTGTTTATCTAGCATCAAATTTATAAAAGGTATACATCAACATTTAATTATTTACTATAATTAGATTTTCCCCTTTCCCTTGACAGAGATTATGGGTAAAAGTATTTTAAATTAGTTGGTTTTTATCCAGCTACTTTTCAGAAACCACAAAATTTGCTCATCCCCCTCTCCCTGTCATGGTTATTTAATGATTATTAGCATTGACACTTTAACATTTCATAATCCTTGTACTTTACTTTTAAGAAACTGGTGAAGTAAGTCTCAAACAAATTTTGGAAACTTTGAACACAAGTAAGCCAGCTTCTGAGTTTAAAGGTGGGTCAATAAATATTTCCTTTTAGATATTTGTCATAGTTTGCATTGTATTTTGTCATTATTATTATTTTTTAGATGGTGTTGTGAGATATAAATGTTATACAAATGAACTGTGAATTTTTGTAACTAAAGTGCACAATTTGGTAAGTTTTGACGTACGCGCACATTTATGAAACTATCATCACAATCAATCAATCAATAAAGAACACATCCCTCCACCCCCAAATTTCCTTATGTCCCTTTGTAATCTCTCCTGCCTTTCCATATCCTTCTTCTCATCCCCAGGCGACCACTGATATGCTTTCTGTCAGTAGAGATTTGCTAGCATTACCTGGAACTTTATATAAGTGGATGTACTCTTTTTTGCTGGATTCTTTCACTCAGAGTAATTATTTTGAGATTCATTCATGTTGTAGCATGTATCAGTAGTTCATTCTCGTTTATGATTGAATAGTATTCCATTTTATAGACATACCACAGTTTATTTACTTACCTGCTGATGCACATTAGGTTGTTTCCAATTTCGGGCTGTTACAAATAAAGCTTTTATGAACATTTGTGTAAGTCATTGTATGGATATATGCTTTAATTTCTCTTGGGTGATTACCAATGATTGGCTGGATCATTTAATAGGTGTATGTTTAACTTTTTAAGAAACTGCCAATTTCCAAAGTGGTTACATCATTTTACATTCCCACCAGCAATGTAAGAGAGTTACAGTTCTTTCAAATTCTTGCCAATACTGGGTACAGTTAGTCTTTTAAATTTTAACCATTCTAACAAGTGTGTAGTGGTATCCCATTGTAGGTTTTTTTTTTAATGTTAAAAATTTTATTTATTTTCTTATTTGGCTGCATTTGGTTTTCATTGCTGCATGCAGGCTTTCTCTAGTTGTGGTGAGCAAGGGCTACTCTTCCTTGTGGTCCATGGGCTTCTCATTGCAGTGGCTTCTCATGTTGCAGAGCACGGGCTTTAAGTGCACAGGCTTCAGTAGTTGCAGCACATGGGCTCAGTAGCTGTGGTTCGCAGGCTCTAGAGCACAGGCTTAGTAGTTGTGGCAGATAGGCTTAGCTGCTCTACGGCATGTGGGATTTTCCCTGACCAGGATCGAACTCATGTCCCCTGCATTGGCAGGCGGATTCTTAGCCACTGTGCCACGAGGGAAGTCCCTCATTGTGGTTTTAATTTGTATTTCCTTAATGACTAATGATGCTGAGCATCTTCTCATGTGCTTATTTGCCATCTGTATATCTTCTTTGGTAAAGTATCTGTTCAGATCTTTTGCCCACTTTTTAAGTTGGATTGTTTTTCTTATTTCTTTAAATATTCTGGATACAACTCCTATATCAGATGTGTACTTAGCAAATATTTTCTTTGAGTCTTTTGCTTGTCTCTTTATTTTCTTCATTTTCTTTACAGTGTCCTTGGACATTAATTTTAATTTTGATGAAGTCTAATTAATCAATTTTTTTCTCTTATGTATTGTGCTTTTGGTGTTATGTGTATGAACTCCTTGCCTTACCAGAGGTTACAAAGGCTTTTTGGTATGTTTTATTCTAAAAATTTATGGGTTCTGATTTTACATTTTAGGCATATGATCCACTTTTAGTTAAACTTTGTATATGGAGTAAAGTTTGGATCAAAGTTCTTTTTTTTCCCCCTTGCGTATGGATATCCATTTGTTCCAGCACCATTGTTGAAAAGACTATGCTTTCTCCATTGATTTGTCTTTGTACTTTTATAGAAAATCATATATATATATATATAGAGTTGACCATTGAACAACACAGCTTTGAACTGCTTGGGTCTACTTATACATGGATTGTTTTGAATAAACATGTACTGTGGTAGTATGCAATCCGAAGTTGGTTGAATCTGCAGATGTGGAACCATGGACATGGAAGGCCAACAGTAGAGTTATATGTGGATTTTTGACTGTACAGAGGCCAATGCCCCAAACCCCACATTGTTCAAGGGTCAAATGTGTGTGTGTGTGTGTGTGTGTGTGTGTATGTATTTTTTCCTGGATTCTGCATTCTGTGTTATTGATCTTTTGTCTGTGTTTACACTAATAACAACATTGTCTAATTACTGTAACTTTATAATAAACATTGAAATCCATTAGGTAGTATCAGTTCTCCAACTTTGCTTTACTTTTCAAAAGTTGTTTCAGCTATTCTGGGTCTTTTACATTGCCATATGAATTTTAGAACAAGTTTATAAATTTCTACAAAAAAAGCCTACTGGAATTTACTGGAGAAATTAGGGGGCTCATGAATTAAGATTTGTTGGAAAATTCCTTATCTAATATGTTAATCCTGCAACTTTTTTGGTGTATCTGTACTTTGCCTCTTATATTCTCTTAGATAAACTAAGGATTTTGATCCAAAGAGTAATCTTGAATGTATGATGATTTGTATAACCCATTGACAAAGCAGTTAGGGACATGGGACTAATCCTGAGGGTCCTGTATAGAGGGGAAAACTCCTAGAGGTTTAGATAAGACCCGGAGGAATGCAGAGTGCTTCAGCTTGAAAGAACCTCTAGCATTTTCATTTTCTTCATAGAAATCTATAATCTATTTCCTATAATCTTGAAACTCTTCAGTCCACATTTCATCTACAGGTTTTGTGGCATTTGATCTTTGTGAATAAATATATTTTAGGTTAAAAATAAAGGCCATTTCTACATTTAGGCACAATGTATTTCTGAAAACTTTACTACTCCCACAGTTTTAGGGGTACTTTTAATAAGAGAGTAAAAGTTATGAGGACTAAGCAAAAAATGGAGCAGCAAAATATGTAAATAGAAGAAAATTCATGGCTAATAACATTATGCTCTGAAGTTTGGGTAGTTTCTTAGAGATAAGCCCTGAGATCTCTCTCACTGACGCAAAATTAAACATTTCCCTACAAGATGCAATAAGGACTACATTTAAACTTAAAGAAACTGTTTTATTCAGTTAAATTAAAAAAATCAGTCAACTTTTTTTTTGTATTGAGACAAAAATAACTGATTTCTCAAGAAAATGCTTAGAATAAAGGATTTGTTTGGCTTATTAATTTTGGAATCATAAAGTTAATAGAGATACATGTTTGGACAATAGTGTGGAATTTTAGGTACATCATTGTTCATAAGTTTCCAAAGGGTATTAAGTGACTTATAGAATCTTCATTTGCTTTCAGATATACACACTGCCCTCAATACTGTCAGCTTGATGAACTGCAACAGAATTCAAGCTAATGACTTGAAAGATGCTTTTGATGAACTCAGTGTTTCTGTAAAGCCTGAAGAACATCAGATGTTAGAGAAACACTTGACGCTGACGGTATGTATAACAATTATAAGTTGGTTTTCTGAATAAAGTGATAAATTTTTCGACTCCCCTTCCATATCTTCTACTCATCACTCCCCATCAACTTTCTCTTTATTATCCTGATGGAAAAAAAAATTCTAATAGAGCAAATCTACTGAGATCATGAATTTATCTTGATTAAAAAAATCTTTGCATATGATTAGTAAGATTTTTTAAAGCTTTTTAGCCCCATCAAATATCGTGTGTTGATTCCATCAGGGTATATTTGTTAGCTTATATATTTTTAGCACCTACAGTGCTATAGAAATCAGGAAATGTTAAAAAAAATCAGGAAATGTAAAGTAAATCTCTGAGAAGGTTGTGCAGAATGAAGTGAAACTGCTTTTGACCAGGGAAAGATTAGAAGAGAACTTTATCCACTCTGTGTGAAATATTTATGGCATAAGTTTGATTAATTTGAATCCTAAGAGCTTTCAGAGAAATCAATATATATTATTTTCAAATTTTGCAAATTATTATGTGTTTTTAAGATTAACTTGAAATCAATTTCTATAAGTATTTTCTTTTTTACATTATTTAAATGAGCTTTTGACATTGCTTCATCAATCATATTGGCTGGGGCTCCTGTATGGCCCCACTTCTGGGGCCCATTGTCATCTGTGTGAACAGCATTCCTTGGTGCTGTACAGTTAATGTCCTGCATGACTATGTGTGGCAGACCTGATCTTGAGTGCCTGTTATATGTAAGGTGTCATGTAATATGTAATCAAATAAATATAAAATATTCATATTTAGGAAGCTTTTGGTCTAGGTTCGTAAGGCAAGATATAAACAACAAAAGGTATATTATAATATAGGAGATAAAAGTTCACTGAATGTGCAGTGTTACATGGCAGAACTTGAATAATTATCAGGGAAACAGTGATGTGATACTGTAATTTATAATAAGAAATATGTATTTAGTCTCTGTACCCATTTCTGGCACAGAGCTCCTAAAACTCTCATAAATTCCTAAGTGATAAGAGTACTAGGAGCATCTTTTGTTGTAATGAGGCAACTCTGGGTGGGCTTCTGGATGTATGCTGGATGGGGGCTGGTTACCATAAAGACCAAGCCAAGATTAGAAGCATATAATTTTCAGCCCCCCACCCCCCCCCCCCCAAGATGGAATAGGGGCTGGAAAATGAGTGAATGATTGATCATGCCTATGTGAGGAGTCTTGCTTGAGACCTTCCCAGATATCATCTTATATATCTCTTCATCTGGCTGTTCATCTGTATACTTTATCATACCCTTTAATAAACTGGCACATATAACTAAGTGTTGCCCTGAGTTCTGTGAGGTGATCTAGTGGGAGGAGGTCATAGGAACACCCAGTTTGTAGCCAAGTTGGACAGAAGTTGTGGGTAACCTGTGGTCCTCCTACTTGCAATTGGCATCTGAAGTGGGGGTGCATGTGTCTTATGAGACTGAGCTCTTAACCTATGGGATCTGATGCTATCTCCAATAGGTAGTGACACAAAGGAGAAACACATAAAGACTGAATTTTTCTCATACAGGTGATACTGTGTTGTATGAGAGTTCAGAGGAAAGCTATTTCATTCATTCAATGAAAGTTTATTGAGCACCTATTGCTTGCTAAGCACTAAATATAAAGGTAAAAACGTTTACAGTATATAGAGATGACTAACAATGAGAACATCAATTAAACACCGTGATACTGTACTATACCAGTTAAATACTATGATATAGGTAAACATTCATTGAGTGTTAGGGAAAACAATAGGTACCTAGCCCACACAGGGTTGGATAGGGTAGTCAGAAGATTCTTCCCAGAACAGATGACATTGGAATTGAGTTTTGAAATATTAGTAGGAAGTAGCCAAGAATTGGGAGTGCAAGGAAGTAGACTGGAAGGAGTTAGGAGGGAATGCTCAGAAATCAAAGGAACTCTAAGTAGTCTAGTAGGACTTACACCAGTGGATCTGAGACTGATTTATATCAGTATTACTTAGGGAATTCATTAAAAACCCAGATGCTTTGATCTCACTCTAGATCTCTTGCTTCAGAGATCTGCATCAGAGCCAAGGTGTATGTATGTGTGTCTGTTTTTCAACGAGCCTTATAGTTCATGTTGAAATCATGAATCAGAGTTTGACCATTGACTTGGCGGTGATAGTAGAGAGAAAGAGAGAGGGAGAGAGAGAGGTGAAGTCAAGAGCAGATCAAGAAGGGTTTTGTTTTTGTTTTTGTTTTCTGAGCAAAAGAGTTAGAACTTTATCCTGAAGGCTCTAGGGAGTCATTGAAGAATTCAACATTGAAAAGCGACACGATTAATTTTGTACTTTGTAATAGGCATTCTGATAGTGGTGGTAAGAAAGGACTAAAGGTTGTGACAACATGGATGGACCTAGAGAGTATCATGCTAAGTGAAAGAAGTCAGACAGAGAAAAACAAATCCCGTATGAGTTTACTTATAAATCTAATAAACAAAACAAAGGAACAAACATAAAACCTAAACCAAGTCACAGATACAGAGGGCGCACAGATAATTGCCAAAGGGGTGTAGGGTGAGGGGATGAGAGAAATAGGTGAGAGAAATTAAGAAATGAAAACAGTAATAATGTAATATCTTTGTATGATGACAGATGGTAACTATACTTATCATGGTGATCATCTTGTAAGGTAAAGAAATATCAAATCATGTTGTACATCAGGAACTAACATAGTGTTGTAGATCAATTATACTTAAAAAAAAAAACCCACAAACAAACAAACTTATAGAAAAAGAAATCAGATTTGTGGTTACCAGAGGCAGGGGGTTCGGGGGAGAGGGAATTTGGATGAAAGTGGTCAAAAGGTACAATATTCTGGTTATAAAATAAATAAGTACTAAGGACGTACATACAACATAATAAATATAATTAACACTGCCGTATGTTGTGCACGGAAGTTGTTAAAAGAGTAAATCCTAAGAGTCCTCATCACAAGGAAAAACGTTTTTTCTTCTTCTTTAATTTTGTATATATATAAGATGATGGATGTTCACTAAACTTAGTAATCATTTTACAATATATGTAAATCAAATCATTTTGCTGTACATCTTAAACTTACACAATGCTGTATGTCAATTATATCTCGAAAAAACTGGAAGAAAAAAAGGACTAAAGGAGGGTAAGGTTGAAAATAGGGAGACATTTTAAAAGGTATACAGTTATCCAGGTTAAAAATCATGCGTGTTGAACTAAGGCATTGATTGGCTCTAGGGATGGAAAGAAGGGAACAAATATGAGATCTAGGAGACAGAACTTCATTGTTGTGTAAGTTAAGGAAGGGCGAGGGAGATGAATTAAGGATGAATAACAGATTTCTGGCTTGGGAGACTTACTTCATGGTGATGCCTTCTAATAAGATAGGAGGAGGATCAGGTTTTAGTGCAAAGATGAGGATATATTGTGTTTGAGATGCTTGTGGACATAAAATTGAAGATGTGCAGTAGACAGTGTAGGCTAGAAATAGAAACTTGCAAGTCATCAGCATAGAGTTTGTAGTTACAAGAAAATTCAGGAAAAATAGAGTATAATAAAATGAGGGCCAAGGATAGAGTACTGGGGCGTGCTAACATTTAAGTAATGGCAAAGAAAGAGTAGTTCATAAAGGACATTAAGAAGAAGTAACCAGAATGGTAGGAGAGAAACCGAGAGAAAGCTGTAACCACAAAACAACGAGAAATAGTTTGAAGAGGGAAAGTGTTAAATAAGACAAAAAATTTAAAAGTGCTCATTGGTTTGGCAGTAGTTAACTGGTGAACGTGGTAAAAGCAGTTTCAGGGGTGGTGAAAGCGGTGTGTGAGGTGTGAATGAGGATATGATAAACTATGAATAAAAACATTTCTTTCCAGAAATTAGGTTGTGAAGGAACGGAAAGGAAAGGGCAGTAGCTAGAGGGGAATATAGGCTCAAGGGAAGGCTTTCTTGAAAATGACTTATATGGTTTTGACATGAATAAGATTTGGATACATACAGAATGGATAGCTATCTGGAAGAAAGTTTACAGAGGTAAAAAATTATAAGATTCTTTAAGGGAACCAGTGTAACTCATTGTGGAAGTCCTTTGCGTTTCTTGAATTTATCAATTTATCTTTGTACTGTTTTTGTCTTTACAGAAAAGGGACATGTTTCCCTGAAGACTGCCCTTTTAGCATTGAAAAGCAATAAGTGTTTTAAAGATTTTAGAGGTGAGAATAATTAGGAAGTTTTATACACATTTAGAACATTGGTAATATTTGCCATAATTGTTGAAAAGTGATGGGCCACTTACATAAAAACATAACTAACATACTACAGGATTAAATGAGTCGTATACATTTAGTATTTTAGGAGTTCAGATGAAGGTGATCTTTTTATGTTCACTGAAGTCCAGTTTTTAACATTACTTAAAGTTCATAATTGAAGCAAATAATACGCCTTCTAACAAGAATGCCAAAAATATGTGACCTTAAAAATGCTTTAGTTAATAAATTTGTTTTTGGATAAGTAACATATTCATACAGATCATAAATTAAAAAGTATAAAAAGAGCAGGAGGAGATCAAGATGGTGGAGTAGGAGGATGCTGACTGAGCTCACCTCCCCCCACAAGCACGTCAAAAATACATTTGCATGTGGAGTAAATCTCACTGAAAAATTGAAGACTGGCAGAAATACTCTTATACAACCGAGACTGTGAAGAAAGATCCCCATGGAGTTGGGTAGGAAGGGAAGTGAAGTGATCAGGTCAGGACCTGTGCCCCTAGCAGGGAGCACAGAGGAGGAGACGGATTACAAGGGCTCAGAGATACTCCTTGGGGAGTAAACAGTTCAAACCACATATTGGGCAGCCCAGCCCTGGCGTCTGACATTGGGAAGATAAGTCCCCCTAGCTGGTTTGAAAACCAGTGGGACTAACAGGAGGGCTGTAAGAAACCTAAACTTAACTTGTGAAAAGCATGCAAGTGCTTGCTTACTCCCAGGAACAAGGCAGAGGAAGCAGATTGAAAGTGCCTGGGACTCTGGCTGGTTTCCTGTGACTACCCCAGTGCAAACCCTGGCCGATACTAAGCACCTGCTCTGGCCCCTCTGGCTCTGGTGCAGCTCCACACTAGGGAGAAGGCTGCCATTGCTAAGGAGAGTGCACAGTGGGGGAAGGAGCCAGCACAGCATCCAAATGGGGTGAAGGTGGCCATTACTGGTGTTCTCAGCAGCAGATTGGGAGGGGTCTGGAGCTCTGACTGGTATTTGAGTTCACTCTGGCCCCTCTTGCTACAGTGCTGCTTCCCTCTGGGGCAAAGATACCATTCCTGGGAGGGGAGAGAGCACACATTTGGAGGGAACAGAACCAGTTTGAACCCAACCCTTAGGGCTTCTGCTCTAGCACCTTTGGACTCATCCTGCCCCCAATAGGGTGGTGACAGCTACTGAGTATAGAAGAAGCTCTGGCTCAACGTGGCTCTGGCTCCAGCCCCTCTATTTCCAGTGCCACCTCCCACCAAGGTGATAGCTGCTAGCACACCCTTGGGGAAGACATGATCCTTGTTCATATTTTTTAGGTCTTCCACCAAAGCCACACATAGACTGCATGGGGGCACTCTCATACAAGACACCCCTTTAAGCCTGGAACAGGTGACATTCACTTAAATTCATAGAGACAGAGAAAGTTAAGCAAAAATGAGAGGACAGAGGAATTTCTTTCAAAGAAAAGAACAAGAACCACCCCCCACTGAAAAAACAACAAGGAAACAGACAAAAAAATTTCCCAGATAAAGTGTTCAAAGCATTAGTAATAAGAATGCTATCTGGGAGAAGAATCAAGATGGTGGAATAGGAGGACGTGTGCTCACTCCCTCTTGCAAGAGCACTGGAATTACAACTAACTGCTCAACAACCATTGACAGAAAGACACTGGAACTCACCAAAAAAAACCACCCCACATCCAGAGACAAAGGAGAAGCCGCAATGAGACGGTAGGAGGGGCGCAATCACGTTAAAATCAAATCCCATAAATGCTGGGTGGGTGACTCACAAGCTGGAGAACAGTTATATCACAGAAGTCCTGAGGATTCTGAGCCCCACGTCAGGATTCCTAACCTGGCGGTCCAGCAACGGGAGGAGGAATCCCCAGAGAATCAGACTTTGAAAGCCAGCGGGATTTGATTGCAGGACCTCCACAGGACTGGGGGAAATGGAGACTCCACTCTTGGAGGGCACACAAAAAAGCGTGCTCACCAGGACCCAGGGGGAAGGAGCAGTGACCCCATAGGAGACTGAAGCAGACCTACCTGCTGGTGTTGGAGGGTTGCCTTCAGAGGTGGGGGGCAGCTGTGGCTCACCGAGGAGACAGGGACACTGGCAGCAGGGGTTCTGAGAAGTGCTTATTGGCGTGAGCCCTTCCAGAGTGCACCATTAGCTCCACCAAAGAGCCTGTAAGCTCCAGTGCTAGGTCACCTCAGGCCAAACGACCACCAGCATGGGAACACAGCCGCACCCATTGGCAGACAAGCAGATTAAAGTGTCACTGAGCTCCACCCACCAAATTGGATTAAAGTTTTACTGAGCTCCACCCACCCAGCCCAACCCACCATCAGTCCCTCCCATCAAGAAGCACCCACAAGCCTCCTAGACAGCTTCCTCCACAAGAGGGCAGACAGCAGAATCAAGCAGTATCAGCAGTATTTCATCTTGTGGAACTGAAAATCACAGCCACAGAAAGACACAGAAAATGAAAAGGCAGAAGACTTTGTACCAGATGAAGGGACAAGATAAAACCCCAGAAAAACAACTAAATGAAGAGGCGATAGGCACTCTTCTGGAAAAAGAATTTAGAATAATGATGGTGAAGATGATCCAGGACTTTGAAAAAAGATTGGATGCAAAGATCGAAAAGTTGCAAGAAAAGTTTACCAAAGACCTAGAAGAATTAAAGAACAAACAAACAGAGATATGCAACACAATATGTGAAATGAAAAATACACTAGAAGGAACCAATAGCACATTAACTGAGGCAGAAGGACGAATAAGTGACCTGGAAGACAGAATGGTGATAATCACTGATGCAGAAAAGAATAAAGAAAAAAGAATGAAAAGAACTGAAGACAGCCTAAGAGACCTCTGGGACAATGTTAAACGCACCAACATTTGCATTATAGGGGTCCCAGAAGGAGAAGAGAGAGAGAAAGGACCCGAGAAAATACTGGAAGAGATTATAGTTGAAAACTTCCCTAACATGGGAAAGGAAATAGCTACCCAAGTGCAGGAAGCGCAGAGAGTCCCAGGCAGGATAAACCCAAGGAGAAACACTCCAAGACATATAGTAGTCAAGCTGACAAAAATTAAAGACAGAGAAAGGTTATTAAAAGCAACAAGGGAAAAACGACAAATAACATACAAGGGAACTCCCATAAGGGTAACAGCTGATTTCTCAGCAGAAACTCTGCAAATCAGAAGGGAGTGGCACAATATATTTCAAGTGATGAAAGGGAAGAACCTACAACCAAGAATACTCTGCGCAGCAAGGATCTCATTCAGATTCAACAGAGAAATCAAAAGCTTTACAGACAAGCAACAGCTCAGAGAATTCAGCACCACCAAACCAGCCTTACAACAAATGCTAAAGGAACTTCTCTAAGCAGGAAACATAAGAGAAGAAAAGGACCTACAGAAACAACAACAAAACAATTAAGAAAATGGTAATAGGAACATACATATTGATAATCACCTTGAATGTAAATGGACTAAATGCACCAACCAAAAGACACAGACTGGCTGAACGGATACAAAAACAAGATGCATATATATGCTGTCTACAAGAGAGCCACTTCAGACCTAGGGACACATACAGACGGAAAGTGAGGGGATGGAAAAAGATATTCCATGCCAATGGAAATCAAAAGAAAGCTGGAGTAGCGATACTCACATCAGAGAAAATAGACTTTAAAATAAAAAATGTTATAAGAGACAAGAAAGGATACTACATAAAGACTGAGGGATCAATCCAAGAAGAAGAGATAACAATTATAAATATATATGCACCCAATATAGGAGCACCTCAATACATAAGGCAAATGCTAACAACTGTGAAAGAGGAAATCGACAGTAACACAATCATAGTGGGGGACTTTAACACCCCACTTACACCAATGGACAGATCATCCAGGCAGAAAATTAATAAGGAAACACAAGCTTTAAATGACACAATAAACCAGGTGGATTTAATAGATATCTATAGGACATTACATCCAAAAACAGAAGATTACACATTCTTCTCAAGTGCACATGGAACATTCTCCAGGATAGATCACATTTTGGGTCACAAATCAAGCCTTGGTAAATTCAAGAAAATTGAAATTGTATCAAGCATCTTTTCTGACCACAATGCTATGAGATTAGAAATCAATTACAGGAAAAAAACTGTAAAAAACACAAACACATGGAGGCTAAACAATACGCTACTAAATAACCAACAGATCACTGAAGAAATCAAAGAGGAAATCAAAAAATACCTAGAGACAAATGACAATGAAAACATAACGATCCAAAACCTATGGGATGCAGCAAAGGCAGTTCTAAGAGGGAAGTTTATAGCGATACAATCCTACCTCAAGAAACAAGAAACATCCCAAATAAACAATCTAACCTTACACCTAAAGAAACTAGAGAAAGAAGAGCAAGCAAAACCCAAAGTTAGTAGACGGAGAGAAATCATAAAGATCAGAGCAGAAATAAATGAAAGAGACAAAGAAAACAATAGCAAACATCAATAAAACTAAAAGCTGGTTCTTTGAGAAGATAAATAAAATTGATAAACCTCTAGCAAGACTCATCAAGAAAAAGAGGGAGAGGACTTAAATCAATAAAATTAGAAATGAAACAGGAGAAGTTACAACTGACACCGCAGAAATAAAAAGCACCATAAGAGATTACTACAAGCAACTATATGCCAATAAAATGGACAACCTGGATGAAATGGACAGATTCTTAGAAAAGTATAACCTTCCAAGACTGAATCAGGAAGACATAGAAAATATGAACAGACCAATCACAAGTAATAAAATTGAAACTGTGATTAAAAATCTCCCAACAAACAAAAGTCCAGGACCAGATGGATTCACAGGTGAATTTTATCAATCATTTAGAGAAGTGCTAACACCCATCCTTCTCAAACTCTTCCAAAGAATTGCAGAGGAAGGAACAATCCCAAACTCATTTTATGAAGCCACCCATCACCCTGATACCAAAACCAGACAAAGATACTACAAAAAAAGAAAACTACAGACCAATATCACTGATGAATTTGGATGCAAAAATTCTCAACAAAATACTAGCCAACAGAATCCAACAACACATTAAAAGGATCATACACCACGATCAAGTGGGGTTTATCCCTGGAATGCAAGGATTCTTCAATGTACGCAAATCAGTCAATGTGATACACCAAATTAACACACTGAAGGATAAAAACCACATGATCATCTCAACAGATGCAGAAAAAGCTTTTGACAAAATTCAACACCCATTTATGATAAAAACTCTCCAGAAGGTGGGCATAGAGGGAACCTACCTCAACATAATAAAGGCCATATGTGACAAACCCACAGCAAACATCATTCTCAATGGGGAAAAACTGCAAGCATTCCCTCTAAGATCAGGAACAAGGCAAGGATGTCCACTCTCGCCACTACTATTCAACGTAGTTTTGGAAGTCCTTGCCACAGCAATCAGAGCAGAAAAAGAAATAAAAGGAATCCAAATTGGAAAAGAAGAAGTCAAACTGTCACTGTTTGCAGATGACATGATACTATACATAGAAAATCCTAAAGATGCCACCAGAAAACTACTCAAGCTAATCAATGAATTTAGTAAAGTTGCAGGATACAAAATTAACACACAGAAATCTCTTGCATTTCTATACACCAACAATGAAAGATCAGAAAGAGAAATTAAGGAAACAATCCCATTCACCATTGCAACAAAAAGAATAAAATACCTAGGAATAAACCTAACCAAGGAGGTAAAAGACCTGTACTCAGAAAACTATAAGACACTAATGAAAGAAATCAAAGAAGACACAAACAGATGGAGGGACATACCATGTTCTTGGATTGGAAGAATCAACATTATGAAAATGACTATATTACCGAAAGCAATTTACAGATTCAATGCAATCCCGATCAAATTACCAATGGCATTTTTCACAGAACTAGAACAAGAAATTTTATGATTTGTATGGAAACGCAAAAGACCCCGAGTAGCCAAAGCAATCTTGAGAAGGAAAGACAGAGTTGGTGGAATCAGGCTTCCTGACTTCAGGCTATACTACAAGGCTACAGTGATCAAGACAGTATGGTACTGGCACAAAAACAGAAGTATAAATCAATGGAACAGGATAGAAAGCCCAGAGATAAACTATGGTCAACTAATCTATGACAAAGGAGGCAAGGATATACAATGGAGAAAAGGCAGCCTCTTCAATAAGTGGTGCTGGGAAAACTGGACAGCTATGTGGAAAAGAATGAAATTAGAACACTTCCTAACACCATACACAAAAATAAACTCCAAATGGATAAAAGACCTAAATGTAAGGCCAGACACTATAAAACTCCTAGAGAAAAACATAGGAAGAACACTCTTCGACGTAAATCACAGCAAGATCTTTTTTGATCCACCCCCTAGAATAATGGAAATAAAAACAAAAATAAATAAGTGGGACCTAATGAAACTTCAGAGCTTCTGCACAGCAAAGGAAACTATAAGCAAGATGAAAAGACAACCCTCAGAATGGGAAAAATATTTGCAAATGAATCAATAGACAAAGGATTAACCTCCAAAATAAATAAACAGTTCATCCAGCTCAATATCAAAAAAATAAACAACCCAATCAAAAAATGGGCACAAGACCCAAATAGGCATTTCTCCAAAGAAGACATACGGATGGCCAAGAGGCACAGAAAAGGTGCTCAACATCACTCATTATTAGAGAAATGCAAATCAAAATGACAATGAGGTATCACCTCACACCGGTGAGAATGGGCATCATCAGAAAATCGACAAACAGTAAATGCTGGAGAGGGTGTGGAGAAAAAGGAAGGCTCTTGCATTGCTGGTGGGAATGTAAATTGATACAGCCACTATGGAAAACAGTATGGAGGTTCCTTGCAAAACTAAAAATAGAACTACCATATGAACCAGCAATCCCACTACTGGGCATATACCCAGAGAACACCATAATTCAAAAAGACACATGCACTCCAATGTTCACTGCAGCACTATTTACAATAGCCAGGACATGGAAGCAACCTAAATGTCTATCAACAGATGAATGGATAAAGAAGGTGTGGTACATACATACAATGGAATATTACTCATCTGTGCAAAACAATGAAACTGGGACATTTGTAGAGACATGGATGGACCTAGAGACTGTCATACAGAGTGAAGTGAGTCAGAAGGAGAAAACAAATATTGTATATTAACACATATACGTGAAGTATAGAAAAATGGTACAAATCAACCGGTTTGCAAGGCAGAAATAGAGACACAGATGTAGAGAACAAACGTATGGACACCAAGTGGGGAAAGCGGGGACGGTTGGGGGGGGAGCGAATTGGGAGGTTGGGATATCAAATTGTACACTCTAAATATATGCAGTTTATTGTAAAAAATAAAAAAATAAAAAGTTAAAAAAAAGAATGCTATCTGAACTGTGAAGAGAATAATGAACACAGTGGGAATTTTAACAAGGAACTGGAAATTTAAAAAAGAATCAGAGCTGAAGAATATAATACTAGAAATTAAATTAAAAAATCACTAGAAGGAATTAACAGCAGACCAGGTGATACAGAAGATTGCATAAGTGACCTGGAAAATAGAATAATAGAAATCACCAATTCAGAACAGCAAAAAGAAAAACAAATTGAAGAATCAGAACAGTTTAAGGGTCTTCTAGGACAATATCAAGCATACTAACATTCACATTATAGGGGTCCCAGAAGAAGAAGAAGAGAGAGAGAAAGGGGTAGAAAATGTATCTGATGAAATTATGGCTGAAAATTTCCTGAACCTGAAGAATGAAATAGATATCCAGGTATAGGAAAAATAGAGGGTCCCAGACAAGAGGAACTCAAAGAGACCCACATCAAGACAATATCAAAGAGAGAATTCTAAAGGCAGCAAGAGAAAGACAAAGAGTCACTAACAGGGAACTCCCATCAGGATATCAGCTGATTTTTCTGCAGAAACTGTGCAAGGCAGAGGGAGTGGCATGATATATTTAAAGTGCTGAAAGGGAAAAACCTACAAACTGGATTGCTCTACCCAGCAAGATTATCATTCAGAATTGAAGGAAAGATAAAGAACTTCTCAGACAAGCAAAAACTAAGAGTTCATTAATATTAAACTGACCCTAAAAGAAATGTTAAAGGGTTGTCTCTAAGTGGAAAAGAAAAGGCTACAACAAAAGTAACAATTTATAGGAAAGGAGAAATCTCACTAGTAAAGGCAAATATGTAGTAAAGGCTGTGGATCAACCACTTAAATAAGTTAGCAGAAAGATTAAAAGACAAAAACTGTAAAATCAACTATAAATACAATAAACAATAAAGGGATAAACATGAAGATGTAAAATATGACATCTAAGAGAAAGCATGGGGAGAGGAGTAAAAAAAACGTAGATCTTTTAGGACGTGTTTGAACTTAAATGATTATCGGTTTAAAACAAATAGATATAGTTGTAGGTCATCGTATATATGAAGCCCATGGTAACTACAAATCAAACACCTACAACAGATACACAAAAACAGTCCACTAGTGGGTAGGTATGCCCTTGGCACTAATAGGCTAGATTGAGTACTCCAAAATGGGGCTTGCTAGCACCAGGGTCCTCATGGTTAACGAGCACCCCAAAATGGCTGCTGCCAGCATCTGTGTCCTCAGGGGGAGTCCCAGTTGTCTCTCTGGGAGGCTCTCCAAGATCAGTAAGTGGGTCTTATCCCAGCTGCTTTTCAATTACTGCCTCTGAGCTGGGACTCAGAGTGTATGAAGTTTTGCTTGTGCCCTTTAAAAGTGGAGTCCCAGTTGCCTATAGCTCCCTGGCTTTTTTGTACAGAAGCCATGCTGGCCCTTCAAAACCAGGCATTCTGATAATGAAAAAGAAATAGACCACAGAGATAGGGGAGTAAGAAGTACAAACTATTAGGTATGAAATGAGCTACATGAGGAAACAAACTTACAGTTACCAGGGAGTAAGGGGGTGGGAAATAAATTGGGAGATTGGGCTTGACATATACATACTACTATATTTAAAATAGATAACTAATAAGGACCTACTGTATAGCACAGGGAACTCTACTTAATACTCTATAATGGCCTATATGGGAAAAGAATCTAAAAAAGAGTGGATATATGTATATGTATAACTGATTCCCTTTGCTGAACACCTGAAACTAACACAACATTGTAAATCAACTATACTCCAATTAAATAAAATAAGCTACATGATGTATTATTCAACATGGGGAATATAGCCAATATATATATTATAATAACCATAAATGGAGTATAACCTTTAAAAATTGTGAGTCACTGCATTCTATACCTGTAACTTATATAACATAGCAACTATACTTCAATAATAATTTTTTTAAAAAACAGGCATTCTGGAGGCTTGTCTTCCCAATGCAGGATCCCTGGGCTGGGGAGCCTTCTCTGGGGCTCTGGCCTCTGGCTCCTTGGGGAGAACCTCTGCAATTGTGATTATCCTACTGTTTGTGGGTCCCCTACCTGGCGATAAGGGTCTTGACTATAGCCCCTCTTTGCCTCTCCTGCCCATATTGTTGTGGTTCCTTCTTTCTGTCTTTAGTTGTGGCAAATCTTTTCTACTAGTCTTCAGGTCATTCTCATAGATAGTTGCTCTGTAAATAGTTGTAATTTTGGTGTGCCCTTGGGAGGAATCTCAGAGTGTTCCTACTCTGCTATCTTGGCCACACACACCCCTCGAAGATAAACCAATTATTAATGAGATGTTACCATATATATTCTCAGCCCTAAGTAAAAGAGAGTCATTATGAGTTTTAATGAAGGAATGGGAAAGAGGCAGACTGAGGGGGCTGTAACTGGGAAGCAGCAAAGAGCACACAGGACATATAAGGCAAGGATGGGGGAGCACGGGAAGCAGAAATGGACATACAGAGCTTAATTCCCACTATGGTTGCCTTACAATTGATCTTCTATTTTATATGTATGAAATGAGAGTTAAATACATACATCAAGAGAGTATTTAAAATGAGTGTTATATGATCTGTAAAGAAAAAATGCTAGGTGTTTATACTAATTTCTTGAAATATGGTTTAAGTTAATTATTAGAATTTGTATCTAAACTGAAAATATTTTCTCTTGATAGAAGTTAATAAACTTGCAAAGGCCTTAGACAAAGTCACCAATGAAAAAATTTATATTGATGATGTACAACCTATACTGAAAGGCCTGGGGATTTATTTTCCAGAAGAAGAATTAAAAGAGGTGCTTTCATCAGTTTCTGTTGATAGTAAGTATTTTCTTTTCTAAGATATTTATTACATATAAAACTTGTGTCTATTTTCACTCATAAATCCACAGAACTGAGTGGTAAGGAATCAAATATGAGTTCAACAACATTAAATTTTCCCTACAGGCTTGGGTGAGATTTTGTTCTGAATTATCTTCACATTGAGTTATCCTAGAGAAGTATAATCTTCCTCTCTTCTTCCCCTTTTTTTGCCTCCTGAGGTTGGGGTCATGGGTTCTTATTGGTTAGGAGCTGTGCAGTTGTCTTGTGCCCAGGAAACAAAGGCCAAGCCTTAGTATGGTGATACATACTACCAATGTGGTTTCCTCACAATCCTCAAAGGGCTACACTGGTGTTTTTGGAGTTCTGCCTGTAGAATGTCTAGCTTACACACACAGTCTTGTGGTGTTCTTTTTCTTCTTAAATTCCAAGTATATGACTGATAGAAAGCCAAAGATTATAGAGTTCTTTATTAATGTATCTTTGCGCATAAGTATATGTAGTTTTCTTTAAATATTATGTCTCAATGGTTTATGGTACTTAGCTTCTAGTGGATAAATTATCTTCCATGAAGACACTTATAGTAGGATTTGTAATGCTGAAAAACTAAGGGAATATGGTATTAGAGAGGAAACACCAAAACAGTGGTCCTAATTGGTTAAGGTATCTATAAAATCCATAAAATGCTCATTGGCTCTGTAGCAAAACAGACGAGTCATCATAATCATGTTCCTTTTCATAGTTAGCCTAAGATGTGTTTAACAGAGAGTCAGAAAAACATAGGGCTAACTTTGGTTTTGAAGTTTTAGTAGGCACGCATGTTTTCGTACTTCATTCTTTTGTATCTTTGGACCAAAAACCTTTCATTTCTTTATGTTTCATTTTCAGACGAGGGAAAAGTGGACTTAAAAGGTTGCCTGACTAGGTTGTCGCAAACGCCATATTGTACAAAAGCTTCAAGTGAGTGATAATTTTTTGACAATAATTTTGAGTGGATTGTTTAGTTTTGATTATGTGCATTTGTGCAGTTTTCTAATGCTGCAAAGCATGTCATATATATAAAAAATGCACTTTGAATGAAGAATCAATAGGGGATTCTAATCCTAACCTTTTCTTGAATTATATTTTCTGGAGTTATAGTATGTTCTTCCATCACTCAAAAGGGGTAAATATACAAAATCTATCTGGATGATTCATCCTAGTATCCAAGTTTGTGATCCAAGATGGCTGCCATTAGTTGGCAATGTCTTGGCCATTTTACTGAAATTCTGTGGGAATAAGGTCAGTATTCCTTCCTCTTTTTCTAACCTATTATCCACTTATTAAAGTGAGATTTTATCATGAGAATATTAGCTATTAAAACATAGAGGAACATGTTGAAACATATAGGCCCCCTCCGTGGTATTTTTGGTTGTAACCTGATTTTAATGTATTCAGTTAACTGCCATCTCAACTGCTAGAGCTGTCTGTGGAACTTCTGCGTCTCCTTGCAATTTAGACTAAATAAGCCTAGGTTAAATTCAAAACAATTTTGGATTCTCTGAGTCTCCTTGCAATAGCATATGTTTTTGAGATCAATTGAAATGGCTTAGTTTTCTCTAGACTCTTTCCAAAATTGAAATGACTAAATTCAAAAGGCCTAAATTAAGTGGCTACAAAATGAAATTATTTTCCAGGGCCTAAGTGTTTAGGGTGTGGCCAAAATGGTACATTTTTTCAATTGACAAAAGATTTTGTCCTTAATCTTTGTTTTTCTAAGTGGGACCTTGTAAAACTCTCCTAGATATATGGTTTATAAACAATTTTCTTATAGGGTTAATGTTTGTGATATGATAGTGTTTATCATAATACAGTAAAATTTTTTTCTTACTTGAATGAATAATTTATGCATGATACTTTCAAAAATAAACGTTAACTTTTTTTGTATTGCTATAACAGTGCTAATCTTTCCATTGTTAGGACATTTTTGGTGTATGTGTTGGTACATACGGGTATCGCTGATTGAAAAAAATTGAGACTAGTCATGTCAAGTTATGACCAGTTATCCAGTTTTTTGGCAGGAGAATTACTTTAATGATTAGCTACCATAGCTTTAATGGAATTCCCATCTTCAGATATGATGGAGATAAGTATAAGCATATGTTCTGAGATTTTTTTAAATCATTCTTAAATCTCAAAAATTTAAATATCTACAAGTGTCTTGGTTAGCATGCTGGCTAAATGTTTTGCTTAAGAAATCAGGTACCTTGCACTTCAGACTTGGCTTCACTTTTTTTTTTAATTATTTTTTTAAAATGCACTTTACTTTTCATGTTTACAGAAAAGTGAAGAAGATAGTATTGAGTTTCCATTTACCCTGCACCCAGTTTTCCCTCTTATTAACAGTATAGTACTTTTGCTACAATTAATGAACCAATACTGATCTGTTATAATTAACTAAAATCTATGTTTTGTTCCGATTTCCTTGTTTTTTTACCTAATTTTTTCTGTTGTTCAAAGATCCCATCCAGGGCACCACATTACCCTTAGTCGTTACGTCTCCTTAAGCATCTCTCTCTCTCTTTCTTTCTTTTTTTTTTTTTTGTTTTAAATGATTTAGTTTCAACTTGACATTTAAAAACTTTTTTTTTTTACAGTTTTACTGAGGAATAATTGACATATATCACTGTATAAGTTTAAGGTGTACAGAATTAAGGTCTATTTTACATACATTGTGAAATGATTACCACAGTGGGTTTAGTTAACATCTATCATCTCATGTAGATACGATAAAAAGAAAAGGAAAAAGCAATTTAAAATCTTATAAATGTAACAAGAGATAAAGATTTAATACCTCTACTTCTCCTTCTTCATCCTCTCCCTGACATTTTATCATACTTTTAATTATATCAATAACCACTATTTGCATCATTAAAGCAATGTAAATATTGTTCAGTGCAGAACCTATTAGAATACTATGATCACATGTCCCTATTTTTTTTTTATTATTTTTTTGGGGGTACACCAGGTTCAATCATCTGTTTTTATACACATATCCCCGCATTCCCTCCCCTCCCCGACTCCCCCCACCTGGAGTCCCCCCCACCCTCCCCGCCCCAGTCCTCTAAGGCATCTTCCATCCTTGAGCTGGACTCCCTTTGTTATACAATGTGGGAAGACATTCTGGAACCTTTTTGAAACATTGAAAATGTTGAAGTATGTGGGCCGAGCGATGGGATTCAGAATGTCCTGCTTGAGCAGTGGAGGAGCTGAGGGTGCGGGGCATGGAGACTAATATCACCCTGTTTGGTCCTGAGGGATGGCTGGTTAGCCAAAGACGGGTAAGATTCCTCAGAGGAGGAACATCCTAAGACAGGCACAGCCGCAGAGGGGCCAACAGGGGTGGTGCATAGAGCCTTCCTTATATCACCCTGTTTGGCCCTGGAGGATGACTGGTTAGCCAGAGACGGGTAAGATTCCTCAAGGGAGGAACAACCTAAGACAGGCACAGTCGCAGAGGGGCCAACAGGGGTGGGGCACAGACCCCCAATATCTGAGAGAGGTCTCCTGCCCCCAGGGCTGTTTTGCTCTCCACCCCCAGCTCAAATCCACACCTGCTCAACTCGGACCCAGGAAGTAAACAAAGATAATTGCCTCAGTCATGTGAGGCCCTTGATTGTTTATGAGTGTAACCTGAGAATGTTAGCAATAAAAGCAACCTGGGATGAGTCAGCAGGGCTCTTGATCCGAGAGGTCTTGAGCCCCCCGGTCCCACTTTTCTCTTCAGTCTGTGTCTGTGTCTTCTTCAAGCTTGCAGCACCCGTCACTCACCTCAAGTCGCTGAGCTGGTCTCGGCAAGTGGCGCCCAACGTGGGGCTCGAAAGGCTTGAGTGACGAAGGTTCACGGAAAGTGAAATTGATAAAAGTAAAGAATTGGGAAGTGCCGTGAAGCCCCCAAGAGGAGAGTAAGAGGCCTCTGAGAAAATCCTGCCAGTAAGTAAATCTCTTGGGTAGTTTGTGTTCGGGGTAAAATATGGGAAATAAAGAAAGTTCAGATTAATATCGACCAGATGTATGCCTGTTACGGCAGCTCCTAAGGGCAGGTGGAGTAAAAAGCAAGTGAAGGTCTTGTAAAAAGCAAGTGAAGGTCGATTGTTAGAAATTCTGTAAATAATTGAGAATATTGTACATAGTTTCCTTCTTTAGGCTAACACTGGGTTTATGTACTTGGGGATAAGGTTGGGAGCAAACTTAAAAAATTGCATTCTAAAGGGACTCCCGTACCAGGTTCTGTTCGGTCAAATGTGGTCTCTGATTAAGTCAGTATTAGAGCCTCTATTAGAGCCTCTATGGGCTCCTGAAGGCTCAAATGATAGCTTTGATGAAGAAGCCCGTCCGTCAGAGGACTGATGGGCATATGCGGTGCCAAACAAAACTGAAAAACAAAAGGGAATACAAATGGCTGAGGGATTAAGACCCTCGGCTCCCTCACTTGTGGAGGAGGGCAAACTTCCTATACTGCCCCCTCCTCCACCCTCTTTAATGCCGCCTGGGGGAGCTTATGCCTTTCCTGTGTCTATAGGACACTCAGTTTTATCACCCTTACAGAAGGGCATTTTGCAGGCTAGACAAGAGGGAGATCTGGAAGCTATGCAAATGGCATTTCCAGTGACTGTTCATGAAAGGGTGGCACCTGGAGTGGATCCTAATAATCCCAATGGAATTTATGAGGCAATACATGAGCCGATACCCTTCAAAATATTGAAAGAATTAAAACAAGCAGTACAAAATTATGGAGTAAATTCTCCATTCACCATAGGTATCATACAGGGAGTAGCCGAAGGCTCTCGTTTGATTCCAGCTGATTGGGCAACGTTGGCTCGTGCAGTACTAGCCCCGGGAGAATTTTTACAATTCAAAACCTGGTGGTGTGATCATGCTGAAACTATGGCAAACCACAATCGAGCAAGGCAGATTCCTATCTCCTTGGATCAATTGATAGGTAGTGGAAATTGGGGCAGAGTTCAAGATCAGATTCTGATGGAAGATCAGGCCATAGAACAGGTGAGACATTGTTGCTTAAGAGCCTGGGAGAAAATAGAAGCTAAAGGGCAAGCTCCTGTCTCTTTTCAAAAGATCATGCAGGGGGCAAAAGAGCCCTATACTGAATTTATTGCCAGATTACAGGAGACTATCAAGCGGCAGATCACTAATGCTGAGGCTGCTGATACTATTTTGCAATTATTGGCTTTTGAAAATGCGAATACAGATTGTAAGAAGGCCATTGGACCTATGAAAGGAAAGGGAACATTAAATGATTATATTAGAGTGTGCCAGGGAGTGGGAACTGAGAGCTTTAAAGCAACAATGATGGCACAAGCTATGGCTGGACTGAAAATAAATAACAAATTTCCAGGGAAATGCTTTAACTGTGGTAAACAAGGACATACAAAGAAACAATGTAGGAAGAGAGTGGATAGAAGGGCTGTTAATTTTCAAGATAATGTAATCAAAGGGCAAAAACAGCCTGGACTTTGTCCAAGATGTGGAAAAGGATTTCACTGGTCAAGCCAGTGTAAATCTAACTTCCATAAGGATGGAACCCCCTTGTCGGGAAACTATCAACGGGGCTCACTCCTAGCCCCGCAACCAAAGGGAGCCTATCAGATCTAGAAACAGACAGAAGTGGCCCAATACTCCGCAGTGCCATGGAATTATCACCAGCCACAGCAGGCAGCGCAGCCTTAGACCTTCCTTGTGCAGAATCTATTATTATACTGCCTGCAGAAACTCCAACATTGGTCAGAACAGGAATTACTGGACCTTTGCCAAAAGAAACCGTTGGCTTAATACTAGGAAGGTCTGGTTTAACATCAAAAGGAATTAGAATTCATACTGGAGTAATTGATAATGATTATGCTGGAGAAATTAAAGTGATGATATCAACTTCGGTTCCATGGAAAGCCCATCCAGGTGATAGAATAGCACAGTTGCTTATTCTGCCATATTATAAGATTGGCAATACTACAAAAGTAAGGAGAATGAAAGGCTTTGGAAGCACAGGAGAGGCCGGAGTTTTCCTCTCTGAAAAAATTTTAGAAACACGCCCGATGTGCTCAGTAACTATAAATGGAGAAGCTTTTAGAGGATTAATAGACACAGGTGCTGATGTTTCAATTATAAGCAGTAATCATTGGCCTTTTCGCTGGCCTACTTGTCCTGCAGACATTACAGTGGTAGGTTTAGGTAGAGCTCATGGCTTGCAGCAAAGTGCTAAAATATTGCCTTGTATTGGCCCAGACGGGCAGCCAGCCCACTTACAACCCTATATAGCAGACCTTCCCATTAATTTATGGGGAAGGGATTTATTGCAACAATGGAAGGCTGAAATCCACATCCCAACGTTAGATACTTATAGTATGCAAAGTCAAGAAATGCTGGTAAATCAAGGATATCAGCCAGGGTTAGGTTTTGGTAAATATCATGAAGGGAAACTATTTCCCATTCCAGCTGAAGGTAATGTAAATAGAGAAGGTCTTGGATATCAGTCTTTTCACTAGTGGCCACTGTTCGTAAAAGCTTACTGCTTCCCCCAGCACCAATCCCATTGACCTGGAAAACCGATACACCTGTATGGGTTGAGCAGTGGCCTTTAACCATAGAAAAGTTAGAAGCTCTAACAGAATTAGTGACTGAACAGTTAGAAAAAGGGCATATTGAAGAATCTTTTAGCCCATGGAACTCTCCAGTATTTCCAATAAAGAAAAAAACTGGTAAATGGCGTTTATTAACAGATCTCAGAGCAGTCAATGCAGTTATACAACCAATGGGGGCCTTACAACCAGGCCTCCCATCACCTAATATGATCCCTGCTAATTGGCCTTTAATAGTTATTGATCTGAAAGACTGCTTTTTCACCATTCCATTACATCCCAAAGATAAAGAAAAATTTGCTTTTTCTGTGCCTGCACTAAATAATAAAGAACCTCGAAAAAGGTTTCAATGGAAGGTGTTACCTCAAGGCATGTTGAATGGTCCTACTATTTGCCAGAATTTTGTTGCTAAAGCCCTTGAACCAGTACGACTAGAATTTCCTAATTGTTATCTTATCCATTACATGGATGATATCTTGTATGCTGCTCCTAATCAAGATTTACTTACTTCTGCGTATATTAGCATGCAGCTTTGCCTTGATAGAGCAGGACTTAAAATAGCTCCGGAAAAGGTACAAATGCATAGCCCATATCAATATTTGGGCACAATAGTTGATAGAACAACTATTAGACCACAAAAGGTGGAACTGAGGTCAGATCAAATCCAAACTCTTAATGATTTGCAAAAACTCCTAGGAGATATTAATTGGCTTCGCCCATGCATAGGGATCCCCACCTATGCATTGTCTAACCTATTTGCTTTGTTAAAAGGAGATTCAAAATTAAATAGTCCCAGAACTTTAACATCAGCTGCTTTAGAGGAACTAAAACTTGTAGAAAATAAAATTCATTCTTCTCAATTACAGAGAGTAACTGTTAATCAGCCATTGCAATTAATTATATTACCTTCTCCTCATTCACCTACGGGGATATTAATGCAAAATGAAGGAATTGTGGAATGGTTGTTTTTAGCAAATACTGTGGTAAAATCCTTGTCACCTTATTTAGAATTATTAACTCAGTTGATTCTGAAGGGAAGAACTCGAAGTAAGCATTTAATTGGAACTGACCCTTCACATATAATTATTAATTTAACTACTAAAGAAATTCAGGCTTGTTTCCAAAATTGTGTAAGTTGGCAGATTGCCTTTGCTGATTATATTGGGAAAATTGATAATCACTATCCGAAAAATCCCATTTTGCAGTTTCTTAAGAGAACTCAATGGATTCTACCTCGAATAACAAAATCTGATCCTATACCAGATGCTTCTATAATTTTTACTGATGGCTCTAGTAAGGGCCGAGCGGGATATACGGGATTTAAAACACGACAAATCCCTGTCCCTCACTTTTCAGCTCAGCAAGCAGAATTATATGCAGTCATCTGTGCTTTGCAAGACATACCTCAGGCCGTTAATATTTTATCTGATTCTGCCTATGTGGTTCAAGCCACTAATATGATAGAAACTGCTACTATCAAGCAGTCTATTCCACAGCCTCTTTATGATCTTTTTCTATTACTTCAACGAGTTGTCCATTCTAGAAACGCTCCTTTTTATATTACCCATATTCGGGCCCATACTACTTTGCCTGGGCCTCTGGCAACAGGTAACAGAGCTGCTGATAGACTTGTTGCACCCGTATTGGATGAAGCTCAACATTTCCACCAATTAACTCATGTAAATGCTAAAGGCTTAAAAATGAAGTTTGATATCACATGGAATCAAGCCAAAGATATATTAAGAACGTGTCCATCATGCCAAATTATTAATAATCCTCAGCAATCTGAACCTGGTGTAAACCCACGGGGCTTGCGCCCTAATTCTTTATGGCAAATGGATGTTACTCACATCTCATCCTTTGGTAAGCTCTCCTATGTGCATGTAACCATTGATACATTTTCTCAATTTATATGGGCTACTGCCCAGTCTGGTGAAACTGCAAAGCATGTGCAAAAGCATTTATATGCATGCTTCGCAGTCACGGGGTTGCCACAAGCCATTAAAACAGATAATGGCCCTGCTTATATTAGTAAAGCATTTCAACAATTTCTTGATATGTGGTCTATATCACATTCTACAGGACTTCCTTACAACCCCCAGGGACAAGCAATAGTTGAAAGAGCAAACCAACTACTTAAAAACATGCTCCAAAAACAAAAAGGGGGAATCACCCAAGGGCAACAAACAATTTTAAATAAAGCCTTATTTACTATTAATTTTTTGAATGTATCTGCACAGGCTACAGATACAGCAGCTGAGAGGCATTTTCGAGCCTCGTCTAAGAATGTGACTCATTTTAATGATGCACAGCCGCTGATATGGTGGCAGGACCCATTGACTAATATCTGGTCATCAGGAAGGTTAATCACATGGGGAAGAGGGTTTGCTTGTGTGTCACCAGGACAAGGCCTGGAACCTGTGTGGATTCCATCTCGGAGAATTAAGCCATATCATGAGCGTTCCAAAGAAACGCCATCTTGAATGGGATATAGAATCTCCGGAGATGAACTTTGTACATTTGTTTTCAGGTTTGAGCTTTGGAGACTAAGTTTACTAATTATGCCATCCCTGATAGACCTTTGTGTAAAATAAAATGGATATGGGCTGACAGACAAGATCAGATTCTTTGGGATGTTTGCTGTGGGACGGAGGGTGTGATACTACTTAATGGTTCCTATGGAACAGTATGAAACTGGTCCCCTAAGGGGTATGCAGTCTCTAATGGTTTACACCAAAAAAACTCCTCCTGCAATCCCTATAAAAGGTTGTGATGGCATATACCAATATTGCCATGCACTCGCCCTATCCCATCTTATGGCTTAGGATTGGATTAATGCCTCCTTGGCCTCAAATAGAGAATGGCAGAGCTCAAACAGAAATATGGAAACTTCCTTTAAGTTTAAGAACATTACAAATCTGGAATGGCCATGATGCCAGTGACACATCGGCTGGGATATGGAGCGGATGGTCTCACACTGGACATACAACAATTACAAACTAAAATAACTGGCATGCAATATGATTTTTGCAGTCTCTACACCAAATTTGCTACTTTACAAAGTATAGCTGATGGATTAAAAGCATTGCATCCATTGGATTGGATAAAAGGCATGAATAGCAGTCTCCTAAGCATTTTGATACTTTTTGTTGTCTTTTAATTATCCTATGTTTAAGTTCTCAGGTGCACAGGAGGAACGCTCCAAGGATTGACTGAAAAAGAAATAACTGGAATAGGCTTATCTTCTCCTACAGGCTTATCTTCTCCTACGAAAACAAAAAGGGGGAGATGTGGGAAGACATTCTGGAACCTTTTTGAAACATTGAAAATGTTGAAGTATGTGGGCCGAGCGATGGAATTCAGAATGTCCTGCTTGAGCAGTGGAGGAGCTGAGGGTGCGGGGCGTGGAGACTAATATCACCCTGTTTGGTCCTGAGGGATGGCTGGTTAGCCAAAGACGGGTAAGATTCCTCAGAGGAGGAACAACCTAAGACAGGCACAGCCGCAGAGGGGCCAACAGGGGTGGTGCATAGAGCCTTCCTTATATCACCCTGTTTGGCCCTGGAGGATGACTGGTTAGCCAGAGACGGGTAAGATTCCTCAAGGGAGGAACAACCTAAGACAGGCACAGTCGCAGAGGGGCCAACAGGGGTGGGGCACAGACCCCCAATATCTGAGAGAGGTCTCCTGCCCCCAGGGCTGTTTTGCTCTCCACCCCCAGCTCAAATCCACACCTGCTCAACTCGGACCCAGGAAGTAAACAAAGATAATTGCCTCAGTCATGTGAGGCCCTTGATTGTTTATGAGTGTAACCTGAGAATGTTAGCCCACGTACTCAATAAAAGCAACCTGGGATGAGTCAGCAGGGCTCTTGATCCGAGAGGTCTTGAGCCCCCCGGTCCCACTTTTCTCTTCAGTCTGTGTCTGTGTCTTCTTCAAGCTTGCGGCACCCGTCACTCACCTCAAGTCGCCGAGCTGGTCTCGGCAATACAACAACTTCCCACTGACTATCTATTTTACAGTTGGTAGTATATATATGTCTGTGCTACTCTCTCGCTTCGTCTCAGTTTCCCCTTCACCCCCTGCCCCCTCCCATACCTCGAGTTCTCCAGTCCATTCTCTGTATCTGCGTCCTTGTTCTTGTCACTGAGTTCATCATTACCATTTTTAGATTCCGTATATGTTAGTTAGCATACAATATTTGTTCTTCTCTTTCTGACTTACTTCACTCTGTATGACAGATTGTAGTTCTATCCACCTCATTACATATACTCCATCTCATCCCTTTTTATAGCTGAGTAATATTCCATTGTGTATATATGCCACATCTTCTGTATCCACTCATTTGTTGATGGGCATTTAGGTTGCTTCCATGTCCTGGCTATTGTAAATAGTGCTGCAATAAACATGATGGTACAAGTTTCTTTTGGGATTATGGTTTTCTTTGGGTATATGCCCAGGAGTGGGATGACTGGATCATATGGAAGTTCTATTTGTAGTTTTTGAAGGAACCTCCAAATTGTTTTCCATAGTGGCTGTACCAACTTACATTCCCACCAACAGTGCAGGAGAGTTCCCTTTCCTATTTTTTTTTTATTGAAGTATAATTGACCTACAACACTATGTTAGTTCCTGGTGCACAACATAGTGATTCTATACTTATATGCGTTACAAAATGGTCACCACAATAAGTCTAGTTACTGTCACCACACAAAGTTATTACAATGTTATTGTCTATATTCCCCACTCTGTACATTTTATCCCTATGACTCATTTATTTTGTTTTTTTTTTAAGCTCTCTATTGGAATATAATTGCTTTACACTGTTGTGCCAGTTTTTTTTTCTGTACACCAAAGTGAATCAGCTGTATTTATGCATGTATCCCCATATGCCCTCCCTCCCGCGACTCCCTTCCACCCTCCCTATCCCAGCCTTCTAAGTCATCCTCCATCATCGAGTTGATCTCCCTATATTATGGGGCAACTTCC
Organism: Hippopotamus amphibius kiboko; assembly: GCF_030028045.1. Taxonomy (NCBI): domain Eukaryota; kingdom Metazoa; phylum Chordata; class Mammalia; order Artiodactyla; family Hippopotamidae; genus Hippopotamus; species Hippopotamus amphibius. Next base: position 45,958,354 of record NC_080202.1, on the reverse strand, counting down.
CACTAGTTACCTACTTTACATTTGGTAGTGTATATATGTCAGTGCTACTCTCTTACTTCATCCCAGCTTCCCCTTCGCCCCACCCCGCCCACCCTGTGTCCTCAAGCCCAATTTCTACATCTCCATCTTTATTCTTGCCCTGTCACTGGGTTCATCAGTATCATTTTTTTTAGATTCCATATATATGAGTTAGCATGCGGTATTTGTTTTTCTCTTTCTGGCTTACTTCACTCTGTATGACAGTCTCTAGGTCCATCCACCTCACTACCAATAACTCAATTTCATTCCTTTTTATGGTTGAGTAATATTCCATTGTATATATGTGCCACATCTTCTTTATCCATTCATCTGTTGATGGGCATTTAGGTTGCTTTCATGTCCTGGCTATTGTAAATAGTGCTGCAGTGAACATTGTGGTACATGTTTCTTTTTGGATCATGGTTTTCTCTGAGTATATGCCCAGTAGTGGGATTACTGGGTCATATGGTAGTTCCATTTTTATTTTTTTAAGGATCCTCCATACTGTTTCCCATAGTGGCTGTACCAGCTTCCATTCCCACCAACAGTGCAGGAGGGTTCCCTTTTCTCCATACCCTCTCCAGCATTTATTGTTTCTAGATTTTTTGATGATGGCCATTCTGACCGGTGTGAGGTGATACCTCATGGCTTTGGCTTGCATTTCTCTAATGATTAGTGATGATGAGCATCTTTTCATGTTTTTGTTGGCCATCTGCATGTCTTCTTTGGAGAAATTCTGTTTAGGTCTTCTGCCCATTTGTGGGTTGGGTTATTTGCTTTTTTGGTTTTACGCTGCATGAGCTGCTTGTATGTTTTGGAGATTAATCCTTTGTCCGTTGCTTCACTGGCAAATATTTTCTCCCATTCTGAGGGTTGTCTTCTTGTCTTATTTATGGTTTCTTTCGCTGTGCAAAAGCTTTTAAGTTTCATGAGGTCCCATTTGTTTATTCTTGATATTATTTCCATGATTCTAGGAGGTGGGTCAAAAAGGATCTTGCTTTGATGGATGTCATAGAGTGTTCTGCCCATATTTTCCTCTAGGAGTTTTATAGTGTCTGGCCTTACATGTAGGTCTTTTATCTATTTGGAGTTTATTTTTGTGTATGGTGTTAGGAAGTGTTCTAATTTCATTCTTTTATATGTAGCTGTCCAATTTCCACAGCACCACGGCTTCACTTTTAGTAACTACGTGTATTGAGACAAAATAGCTTCTCTAAGGCTGTTCATCTGTTAAGAAAGGGAAATATTGGTACTGACCTCACAAAAATTTTGTGGGATTAAATGAGATGGCATGTGTAAAGCACTGAGCATACTGCCTAGCAAGCTCAGACTGATAAGTGCCAATAATTGACAGTAGAGTGGGGAGGTAGTAGCAGCAATAGTAATAGTAGTAGTAGTGGTAGTAGCAGTGGCAGCAGTAGTAGTAATCATTATTATTCAGTACCTACTATTGATATTTGAGTGTTTTAAAAAACTTTAAACATTGTATATATTTTTTGTATATAGAAATAGAAGGACCCTTGAAAGCTCTGGCCTCCATTAGGAAAAACATGGCCAATCCAGATGACCTTCGCTCCATGATGAAAAATATAGGATTTCCATTACCCCAAGATGTGATTCAAAGTGCACTGAACAATGTTGCTATCATGGGTGAGTGTTTAATATGCTTCTAGGATCCTTTATTTTAGCTAACATGCATCTGTTTGAATTTTTCAAGAGTTGTTAAATGGTTTATGTGCTTCATGGATTTATCCAAGGCTTTTTTATACCTACTACTCAGTTAGGTTCAAGTTATTTGGCATCCTACTGAGAAGGGATCTATAGAGGTTGAGTGTGTGTGTCTGAATGATTGCATGAATCTGCCTTTCTGACTGAATATGTATATTCAGTCTGATTGCATATAGGCATGTATATAACTACATTTCAAGGTCAAATCCATAAATTGTTTTCCAGTATAGCAATTATACTATGAGTGCCTACCTCTTTTCTCTGATCATTTACCTTTCCCATGTTCCCTGATGTGTCTGTTTCTTTCAGAGGATGGGACAGTGAATTTAGAATAGTTTATGGGCAATTTGGTCAATTCAGGATTTTCACCTCCACGTGAAAGTGAGTAAGAATTTCCCAAGAATGGAGAGCTTTTGGGAAAACGCCAGATAGACTTTTGAGATGGTCTTAAGCTGCTTTAACATTGGCAGAATTTTGTAATGTCATTGTTCCACATATGTCAGATGTGTAGCACAACGGAAAAACACTTTGAGCTTTAGAGAGAACTGATTACCTCTGCTGCCTAGTCTGAGCACCAGTCTTGACTGCAATTGTCTTTCACTAAGGATCATATGAAGACAGAAATTATATTAATTAAATATTACTGAACCGATACTTGGAATTAGGCTGTTTGCAAATTACTCTATTTTTTCTAAAGTGTAATTGCATGACATATTAACATATGATAAATAGTGGGTTTCTGATACTAATTTATAACTCTTCACTGAGAAACTGATGAAAACCCTTGTTACTATTAGGAGAATTTTTGTTCAGGTTTGAATTTCTTTTATTTTGTTATTTTAACTTTGTTTTCCTTGGGTATTTCTTTGAATGGGCTCCCCTTTTTTTCAGTCTCTCATTGTACACTAACTCAAAGTTTAATTTTAGTACAATGTTTTTCAAATATAATGTTGAAAATCCTTTTCTTCATTTGGTTTGCATAGTATATCTGTAATATCAGGCCTCTGTGTTTTCTGATGAGCTGTTTTTTTTTGCCCTATGGTACTGAAAAGGAAAGAACGTTTTATATTTTGCATATTTAGGTGGGAAGAATAATTCTAACTTCAAGCCAAAACCATATCCACTTCCAAATCACTTCATATTGTACATTTTAAAATGTCCTATGATTGCAGAAGCTCAAGGTTTACTTCTTTGATCATTTCCACCTACTTTTGGATAGGTACACATTATAGCTTTGACAAACTAAAAATATTTATAGAGAAATATTTTGTAGAAGTGCCTTCTTTGGGGCAACTTCCTAATAAAATACCTCATGTGATTTTGAGAACTTACATTAAAAACAATCATATCAAATAATAATGTAATAGCTTTGTGTAGTGACAAGTGGTAACTAGACTTATCATGGCGTTCATTTTATAATATATAGAAATATTGAATCACTATCTTATATACCAGAAACTAACATAGTGTTGCAGGTCAGTTATACTTCAAAAACAAATAAGCAAGCAAGCAAACAAACAAACTCGTAAAAAAGATCAGATCTGTGGTGGCCAAAGGCAGGAGGTGGGAAGAGGGGAAAGTGGAGGAAAGTGGTCAAAGGGTACAAACTTCCAGTTGTAAGATAAGTTAGTACTAGGGATGTTATGTACAATACAGTTAATGCAATTAATACTGCTATATGTTATATATAAAAATTAAGAAAATAAATCCTAAGAGTTCTCATCCCAAGGAAAATAATTGTTTCTTTTTCTTTCATTTCATTTACATGTGGTGATGGATGTTCATTAAACTTATTTTGGTAATCATTTCATGATGTATATAAGTCAAATCGTTATGCTATGTACCTTAAACTTATACAGTGCTGTATGTCGATTATATCTCAAAACCAAGAGAGAGAAAACATATTAAAATTGTCACTGTATCTTCTGAAGAGATTGTCCATTATGCTATTTGGTGAAAAATGTCTCTTGAAATTTAGTATCAGAAGAAACTTTCTCTCTCCCAAAGACCAGTGTTTTCCTTTGTGTAGGTAATAACCTGAATTCCCTTTTACACCTTAACTACCAGCAAGTTCAGACTTAAATTTAATACTTAATAACTGTAACTATATTGGTTTTGTTTGTTATTTATTATCGTCCTCTCATTTTTAAATTTTTATTTCTAATTTAAATACATTTATTTTTCATTGAAAAATTCTTCAAATTTTTTTGGGAAGTGATTGGGTAAATTTATGAAGCAGCATATCAAAAACTGCTGTCTGTGAATGCTGGCCCTGGATATTTATTGGTATGTCATAAAAGTGAGGTCAGTGGCTAAATTTGGAAAACACTGAAGTAGAAAACAAACAAATTTCTCTGATGCTAGACTATTAAAGACTATATATATTTAAGAATTTGATATATTTGATTCATAGCAGAATCAATCTACTAGAATATCACAGAACTCTATTTTTTGTTTTATTTTGATAATTTTAGAAATGATAAATTATGAAATATTTCAAACAGAGAAAAATATAGAAAATAATAGATTTAACAAATTTTAATAGTTTCCTATATTTGCCTTGGACATTTAGTTTTTTGTTTTTTAAAGGAATAGTAATATTAAGTTACAGTTGAATCTCCTATCACCATTTTCGATCCTACTATCTTTACTAACACACTCATTTCTCAAGGGTAGCCTCAAGTTGGTACAGAATCCTTTTTATCACACGTATTATTTTCTCCTGTGTTCTTCAGAAGACAATTTGGAAATGTCCTTTTGAAGAATAAAATGGAACAATTGTTTGCTGCTAATATGATAAAATAGAATCTATTTATGTTCCCTGTGACTAAATTCTCTTATCAGTCCTGGTGTTTTGGTAGATTCTTTAGGATTTTCTATGTAAACAACTATGTACTCTGCAAATACATACAGTTTTACTACTTTCTTCCCATTCTCCATGCCTTTTATTTCTTTTTCTTGTCCTTGCCTTATTTTATTGGCTTGTTCCTCCAATATAATGTTGAACAGAAGTGCTGAGAATGGGCAGCTTGCCTTATTCTGATCTTAGGGGTAAAACATTCAGTCTTTCACCATTAAGTATGTTAGCTGTAGTTTTTTTTTTTTTTTTTAAGGCCCTGTTTGAAGAAATTTTACTCTTTCCAGTTAACTGACAGTTTTTTTTTTAATCATAAATGATTGTTAATTTTGTAAAATTCCTTTTCTATCTTCTAAGATGATAGTTTTGTTTTTGTCCTTTATTCTGTTAATATGGTGAATTACAGTGACTGTTAAATGTTTGTAAATTGTATTTAAAAAATACAAATCTCTTTTTTTTTTACAGTGTTATGAAAGCAGAATTTTCAACCTTAAATAGAAGAAAATTTTATGCATAGCAACATGGTGCATTATTGTTTGTTAAAGAAACAATGACATATCCTTTAACTTGCAAACAAAACCAAAAAATAATCCGTAATGTTGAAAATTATGGAAAAACCCAACCATTAGCAATTTTTCTACTATTTTTATATGATTATAAAGTGTGAAAAAAAAGTTATCTCGCCCTCCCCTTTTTGGTGATGTGATTGATTAAACATGAGACAGGCACTAAGTTAATTAAGGAGGGTGATGGGGAAGTGATGGGAACCACAGGTAGGACCAGACAATGTTCCACAGGCAAGGGAGCTCAAAAGAAGAAGAGCCTGATTGATACTTACAGGCAACTAGATGGGGGGTGGAGGTGGAGGAAACATGACCAAATGACTCAGTCAGTGAAAACAGAATTAATTATACAGGGGAGATGGCCAGGATAGGTAGGAAAAACATTCTGAGTGGAAGGACTGTGTGTGTGGGTGTGTGTGTGGTGTAGAAGAGCAGAGAGGACACAAAGGGGCAGGATGGGGACCTGAGCAGCCGCAGTCAGGTTACTGCAGTTAAGAAGTCAAAGCAGGGATGACCAAATGCAGAGGAAACCCGAGTAGGTCTCCAAGATCTTAGTGGCAAAAGGAAGCCATTCTGTGGATAGAGAACAGATGGCACTTATAGCCAAGTGCTCTGGCGCATGTGCTGCAGTACAGAAAACCAAGGGGGACCCATCCAGGAGGGCAAGAGCTGAGCCAAGGGGAAGGGATGATCATCTAATATTGATAACACCAGTGATTCAATGGTGTAGAGCAGGTACCAAGACCAGGCCAGCAGAATCTTATCCTAAACTTCTGCCTGACAACTGGAGGAAGTGCTCAGGTGTATGACAAGAAAAATGGAAACCAAAACCAAAAAGAAACAAAATCAAGAGAAAAAAAATACAAAGTAGGCTATAGCTTCCTTACATTTACCAGAATATAGTTCCTGACCATATGGAGCCTACAATCTAGTGAGTGTTAGTTGTATAAATTTTGCAGGGTACAAATTTCTCCAGTCAAAATCTCAAGTGTACAAAAATTTGACTGCTTTTACTTTTCTGTTTCTTAACTTAGAGAAATTAGGGACATTAGAGGTTTTGCACACATGAGTTTGTGTTCCAAGTGGTAGAAAACGTAATCTTAACTGCTGGGTTAAATTCTGTTCATATCAACATTTTTATAAGTTAAATAAAGATTTTTCTCCTTTTTCCTTCTCCAGAGGGTAGTGTCTATGTTCTGGAAGGCTTATGTGGGTGTCGGTAGGGAAAGAGAACTGCGTGGTTCTCTGGTATCTTTATGATAATATGTCTGCTCTGATTCTCATTTACTGCTATACATTCATATACTGGTGTTCATTTGAATGACCTGCATTTTCATCTGTCATTTTATCTTGTAATCTGCCCTGGCACTTGTCGCTCTTCACCTCAGCTTGACTGTCAGGCTGCTTTGGGGCTTTTGACTCTTCTCCCACCAACCTCTGCTCCTTTCACTGTGTCACAGGAAATGTTCTGCTATTCTTTCATGCCGTACTGGTGATGTGGAAACTTTGGAGGCTGTCTCAGACTTTCCCTCTTAGATATCAATGCTCCCATTTCTTCTCTACTTTCCTCTGGCTGTGTTTTCTCAGGAAAGTCTGTGTGTCTTGCTGCCTTCCAGGGCTCCCAATGAACTATCAGGCATAGGCTTTATTTTTCTTGGTTGGTTTACACAATTGGAAGGGACAGCTCACTAAAATGGATGCTTAAAAGTCTACCTTTATATTCAATATCCTGTGATAAACCATGATGGAAAAGAATATAAAAAAGAAAGTATATATATATATATATATATATATATATATATATATATATAAATAACTGAATCACTTTGCTGTACAGCAGAAATTAACACAACATTGTAAATCAACTATACTTCAAATTTAAATAGTCTATTTTTGTTAGATAACAGGGAAAAAAAAGATGTCTTACCCCTATCTCCTTATATGGGCAGAATGAATATGTCTTATCTCCATCATCTCCTAAAAAGGAACTCATTTTCAGTTCTGAAAGATAGTATGAATACTGATTTTTTTTTGTCTATTGTTTGTTTCAAAGTGCTTTATTTTGCAATTGATTATGTCTTAGAAACAAGAATCTTCATTTATTCTTTTTTTTAATTGAAATATAGTTGATTAAGAATGTTGTGTTCATTTCTGGTGTACAGCAAAGTGATTTAGTTATACATATAGATACACATTCTTTTTCATATTCTTTTCCATTATGGTTTATTACTGGAAATTGAATATAGTTTCCTCTGCTACACAGTAGGACCTTGTTGTTTATCTGTTTTATACATAGTAGCTTGTATCTGCTAATCCCAAACTTCTGATTTACCCCTTCCCCACCCCCTTTCCCCTTTGGTAACCATAAGTTTGTTTTCTATGTCTGTGAGTCTGTTTCTGTTTTGTAAATAAGTTCATTTGTATCCTATTTTAGATTTCACATATAAGTGATATCATATAGTATCTGTCTTTCTCTTTCTGACTTACTTCACTAAGTATGATAATCTCTAGGTCCATCTGTGCTGCTGCAAATGGCATTATTTCATTCTTTTTTTTATCGCTGAGTAGTATTCCACGTATATATGTACCACATCTTTTTTTAATATATCTTTATTGGAGTATAATTGCTTTACAATGTTGTGTTAGTTTCCGCTGTACAGCAAACTGAATGAGCTATACATATACTTATATCCCCATATCCCCTCCCTCTTGAGCCTGCCTCCCACCCTCCCTATTCCACTCCTCTAGATTGTCACAAATCACTGAGCTGATCTCCCTGTGCTATGCAGCCGCTTCCCACTAGCTATCTATTTTACATTTGGTAGTGTACATATGTCAGTGCTACTCTCTCCCTATGTCCCAGCCTGCCCTTCCCCCTCTGTGTCCTCACATCCCTTCTGCATGTCTGCATCTTTATTCCTGCCCTGCTACTAGGTTCATCAGTACCATTTTTCTAGATCCCATATATATGTGTTAGCATGCAGTATTTATTTTTCTCTTTCTGACTTACTTCACTCTGGGTCCATCCACCTCACTACAAAAAACTCAATTTCATTCCTTTTTATGGCTGAGTAATAGTCCATTGTATATATGTACCACATCTTCTTTAACCATTCATCTGTTGATGGACATTTAGATTGCCTCCATGTCTTGGCTATTGTAAATAGTGCTGCTATGAATATTGGAGTGCATGTATTTCTTTGAATTAGAGTTTTCTCCAGATATATGCTGAGCAGTGAGATTGTTGGATGATATGGTAGCTCTACTTTTAGTTTTTTAAGGAACCTCCATGCTGTTTTCCATAGTGGCTGCACCAATTTACATTCCCATCAACAGTGTAGGAGGGTTCCCTTATCTGCACACCTTCTCCAGCATTTGTGATTTGTAGACTTTTTAATGATGGCCATTCTGATTGGTGTGGTGTGAATACCTCATTGTTTTAATTTTCTTTTCTCTAATAATTAACGATAATGAGCATCTCTTCTTGTGCTTATTGGCCATCTGTATTTCTTCTTTGGAGAAATGTCTATTTAGGTCTTCTGCCCATTTTTTGATTGGGTCATTTTTTTTTTTATTAAGTTGTATGCACTTAATTTTGGAAATTAAGCCTTTGTCAATTGTATCATTTGCAAATATTTTCTCCCATTCTGTAGGGTGTCTTTTCATTTTGTTTATGGTTTCCTTTGTTGTGAAAAAGCTTGTAAGTTTGATTAGGTCCCATTTGTTTATCTTTGCTTTTATTTCTATTGCCTTGGGATATTGACCTCAGAAAACATGGGTGTGATTTATGTCAGAGAATGTTTTGCCCATGTTATCTTCTAGGAGTTTTATGGTGTCGTGTGTTATATTTAAGTCTCTAGGCCATTTTGAGTTTATTTTTGTGTATGGTGTGAGGGAGTACCCTGACTTCATTGATTTACATGCAGCTGTCCAGCTTTCCCAACATCACATGCTTGAAGAGACTATCTTTTCTCCATTGTATATTCTTGCCTCCTTTGTCAAAGATTAATTGACCATAGGTGTGTGGGTTTATATGTCTGTTTTTGTGCCAGTACCATGTTATTTTGATTACTATAGCTTTGTAGTGTTGTCTGAGGTCTGGGAGGGTTATGCCTCCAGCTTTGTTCTTTTTCCTCAGGATTGCTTTAGCAACTCTGGGTGTTTTATGGTTCCATATAAATTTTAGGATTAATCTAATTCTGTGAAAAATGTCATGGGTAATTTGATAGAGATCACAATTAAAGCTGTATATTGTTTTGGGTAGTATGGCCATTTTAACAATATTAACAAAATTTCTATGTTTATGTTAAAAATTTTATAAAATTTACTCTGGTATCATTTACCTTTGTGACCTAACTTGTTTCTTATTTTACAACTGATAAAAAAGTGAACAAGAAAAATGGAATAAAAGATAGGTCATCTATTGGTGAGTGAAAAGTTTGTTAACTAAGTAATTAAATCATTTAACAAATATTTACTGAATAACTAGCAGTGCTACATACTATGTTATGTACTAGAGATATGGATAGGTAAAATGAGCTTTTTAAACTTATAGTAGTTTCTGTAGCAACATTCTTTTTGTATATTTTGTAACACATGAGCTTCACACTTGATATTTTCCTTATTCCCATAATGTTCTTATTTCCTAAGGAGAGAAAATTGATGTCAGTAATGTGGATGCTATTCTGAAAAACATGGATGTAAAACCTACAGAAGAAGAACAACAGAATCTACTAGAACACGTTTCAGCTACTTGTGAGGCTTTAAAACATCTCACTATGATCATTTTTGTTCAAGTTATTAATTTGGAGACTTTTCTGTGCAAGTTTCTGATACTATACTAATTTAAATTATCTAGACTAAATCTTTTTAAAAATTTTTTCATACCATTACAAAAGTCCTGATTTTTATTATTTGGTAGGCTGAGAGATAGTAGACTTCATAGACATTAGAAACTGATTCACTATGCTGCCAGATAATTCTTTCTGAAGCACAGCTTTTAATGTGCTACCCTACTATTCAAAAACCTCCAATTACTACACACAGCCTACACACACACACGCATATATGTATATATTTTAGAACTTTATTTATTTATTACTTTTTGGCTTTGTTGGATCTTCCTTGCTGTGTGCGGGCTTCTCTTTAGTTGCAGTGAGCAGGGGCTACTCTTCGTTGTGGGGCATGGTCTTCTCTTGTTGTGGAGCGCGGGCTCCAGGCACACGGGCTTCAGTAGTTGCAGCATGTGGGCTCAGTAGTTGTGGCTCGTGGGCTCTAGAGTGCAGGCTCAGTAGTTGTTCTGCGGCATGTGGGATATTCCTGGACCAGGGATCAGACCCATATCCCCTGCGTTGGCAGGCAGATTCTTAACCACTGCGCCACCAGGGAAGTCTCAAGCCTATATTTTTGACCCAACTTTTGCACTTTAAAAAGTAACCTATAATTTACATACAATAAAACTACAGATTAAGGTTACAATATAATGAGTTTTGGCAAATATACTTCCATAAATCACACTGCAGTCAGAATATAGCTGGTATTCCCTGGTAATTCCATCATGCTTCTTACCACTCGTCCCTTCCAAGAGGCAAACCATATTACTGTCACACTTTTAGCATCTTTGATTACTTTTGCCTGTTATAGGATGTAATGTAAGTGGAATCTTACAGTATAATACTATGTAATGTATGTAATCTTAATAAACAGCTTCTTTTCTCAACATGTTTTTAAGACTCATCCATGGGTTTGAAAGTATCAGTAGTTACTTCCTTTCATTGTATGAATTTAACAACACTGTTTTATCCTTTCTCCTGATATGAAATATTGGGTTGTTCTAGTTTTGGGCAATTATAAATAAAATCATTACAAAATTCAAACCTGTAGGTTCTTACAGGTGAACGTGAATTTTAATTTCTTTTGGAAAATACTTAGAAGTAGGATTTCTGGCATTTATGGTAAGTACATGTTTAACTTGATAAAATAAAACTGCCACTGCTTTTCCAGAGTGGCTGTACCATCACTGAAATAAGCATTTCAGTTGTTCTTCAGCTTTGATAGCCTTGGTAATGTCAGTTTCTTTTTTCCTAGCCATCATAATATGTGTGTAGCAGTATTTCATTGTGGCTTTAATTTGCATTTTCCTATTGACAGATGATGTTGAGCAACAAATTCTTATTTGCTATCTGCTTATTATCTTTTCTGAAGTGTCTGCTCAAATATTTTTGCCCGCTTTTTGATTGTTTTTTTTTTCCTGATTATTGACTTTTGAAAATCTTTTATATATTTTAGATACAAGTCCGGTATATATTTTGAAAACATTTCTTCCAATTCCACTACTTATCCCTTTTCTTACCAGTGTCTTTGAAGAATTTATAATTTTTTACGGATAGTGATTTTTTGTGTGGTATCTAAGAAATCTTTACCTAACCTCAGGATACAAAGATTTTCTCCTGTATTTTCTTCTAGAACAATGTTGTCCTGTAATGCAGATATAAGACAATCTTTATATAGTATAATGTAATCTTCATATGTAATTTTAAATGTTCTAGTAGCCACATTAATAAAATGTAGAAGTTGACTTCCCTGGTGGCACAGTTGTTAAGAATCTGCCTGCCAATGCAGGGGTTCGAGCCCTGGTCCAGGAATGTCCCACATGCCGCAGAGCAGCTAAGCCCAATAGCCACAACTACTGAGCCCACATGCCACAACTACTGAAGCCCGCATGCCTAGAGCCCGTGCTCCACAATAAGAGAAGCCACCACAAAAGAGTAGCCCCCACTTGCCATGACTAGAGAAAGAAGCCCGAATGCAGCAGTGGAGACCCAACACAGCAAATAAATTAATTAATTTTTTAAAAGATGTAAAATTAATATTAGAGTAGATTATATTTAACTCAAATAATCTGAAAATTATTATTTAAACTTCTAGTCAATATACAAACTTATTAATGAAATATTTTGCTTTCCATTTTCATACTAAGACTGAAATCTGTTGGATATTTTACTCTTATGTCATACCTCAATGCAGACAACATACATTTCAGGAGTTCAGTAGCCACATGTGACTAATAGCTAGCATAAAGGACAGCACAAGCACCGTTCTAGAAGTTTTATGGTTTTAGATTTTACATTTAAGTCTTCAATCATTTTGGATTAACTTTTTATAGAATGAGGTTCTTTTTTTTTTTACACGTGAACATTCAGTTGATCCAGCACCATTTGTTGAAAGGACTATTCTTTATTCATTGAATTGACTTTGACCCTTTGTTGAAAATAAGTTGGCTATATGTGTGTGGCTCCATTTCTGGATGATCTATTCAGTTCCATTGATTTTTGTGTCTATCCTTTACTATATCTCTATATTAGAGCTTGAAATTAGGAACTGTCATTCTCATGTCTATTCTTTTTTTGTGCAAGATTGTCTTGGGTATTCTAGTTTATTGTTTTTTGCTTTTCCATATAAATTTTAGAATTAGCTTCAATTTCCACAAAAATTCTTGCTAGTATTTTACTGGGATTGCATTTAATCTATCAATCAGTTTGGGAAAATTGACAACCTAACAGTATTGAGTCTTCCAATCTATGATAAGGTGTCTCTCTCCATTTATTTAAGTCTGACTCCTCTCATGGGAGTTTCATAGTTTTTAGTATTTAGTACACCCATCTTGCACATATTTTCTTTGATTTATATCTGAATATTTCATGGTTGTTGGTACTATTATAAATGTACCAACAATTCAAAATATTTACAATTTTCAATTTCCAGTTATTCATTGCTAGTACATCAAAATATCATGGATTTTCCCCAACTTTACTGAGATATTATTGACATCTAACATCACATAAGTTTAAGGTATACAACATGATGATTTTGTATACATAAATATTGTGAAATGATTATCACAATAAAGTCAGTTAACACATCTACCACCTCACATAATTCCTGTCCCCCCCCCGCCCCCGGTGTATTTTTGTGGTGAGAACATTTAAGATCTACTCTCTTAGTGTGATTCTGCCAGCTTTGGAGGAGCATGGAGGGACTCAAGGAGGTGATGTAAGTGAAGGTGAAAACCTGTGGGCTGAAAGCCAGTTAAATCTGTAGGGAATCTGTGGATGGCTTTTGTAGCCCTTGGTTTCTTCAGTGGCAGAAGCTGCTGGGTTTGTCTGCAGAGCAGGTCACTGGGAACCATGGTCACTCCTGCTGTGTGGTTGCTATTGGTAGCCCCAGTTTTTCCTCCTTGTTCCTAGCCCTCTCTATGCGTCTTAGCTTTGTCTCAGCTTTGACATTCTCTGGGTGGGGTGAAATGGAAACAAGATGTTTGTGCAGTGTTCCAAAAGGCTGGGAAAACCTGGTTGCTCACTCTACTTTTCCTTTCCTGGTGAGGAGAATTCTTTCTAGCTGGGAAGCTCCCTCTTGGCACTGAGCAAATACAGCTTGGGAGATGGAATGATGCAGGCAAAATAAAGCTATCTTCCTTCCTTTTTTGTGTGATTATTCTCAGGGGTTTTTTGTTCCACTACGTTGCTGAAGTTTCTTCAGTGGATTCCATAGTTCTCCCAGAGTTGTTTTTGTTTGGGGGAGACATCGTTTATCTTTGTTGGAAGACAGAGGCTGGGCTCTCCTATCCCACTATCTTGGTGACATCAGCTAAGTAAATAAAGTGGTTTAGCATAGTATTCAATGACCTCTTTGTCGTGGCTCCAACATCAATTTCCTATGTGTAACGAATCTGGAAAAATACTGTCAATTGGTTTGGGGATTATTGTTCTAAACTCAGCTATGTGTTCCAGTAAGTGTATACCCTTTAAAAATGATAAAATATTATAGATAGGTATTATTTTACATTAAAAATTATTAAAATTCTTTAATTCACAGAACAAAACTTAAAAATCCTAGTTAGCTAAGATTAATCCAAAAGGAACTTAAGAAACCTTCTTATTGTCCTGGCAAATAATCAGAAATTGAATGACTTATTTGCATCAGTTATGTTATATAGAGACTGAGAGCATATTACTAAAGATTTTTAACATTGCTTCATAATCTCTTGGTCTAATAATTATAGTTCCAAAAATTATATGTGTGTGCATGTATACTGCATTTATATATCCCTTCACTGTACAATTGAGATTTTTGTTTGCTTTCTTTCCACACCTGGCACATCTATGGAAGCCAGTGGGTAACAGGTCATGCTGCCATGACTTGTTAACTGTTTGCTAATTAAAATAATAACATCCTAACTTAACATTTTTATAGACATTACCATATGTGAAGAGCAAAAACATTGACTACAGAGTTTTTTCTCTCCATGTATATAAGAATATTTGCCTTCTCTTTATGAAAAGCTATTATCTGGACCATTATGATAAGCTCCTAAGACATATATTACATCTAGAGTTAAGATCAGAAAACTAACAAATTAGATTTTATATTTAAGAGGTGTTATAATCATCCGTGTTATATCAAAAACTTTAAAATAGAAAAAAAATATGGTATGGCTGTCTCTTTGTATTAGAAGAAAAGGTATAGATTCTGGTTCTATTAATTTTAAAATGATAAAACTAATGGCTATCATTTATTAAGCACATATAGTATTCCAGGCATAGGTCTAAGCACTTACTCTGTCTTTTAAAATGCTTACTCAAAGCCTATGAGATAGGTAGTATTATATTTTGTTCTAGAAGTGAGGAAATAGACACAGTGGGTGAGAAAATTCTAGAGGAACTTCTGAAAATTACCAAATATGAATTGCTTTTTAAGTATCCACGCTTATATATGTGAATTGATCTCATAGCTGTTGAAGATATGGATGTGAAAACATTGATAGGGGCTGTAAAGATGCTTAAAGGTGAGCAAAAAGATACCATGCAAAGATTGATAAAAACAGTAATGCTGTTTTCCATTATCTTCTCTATTTTTATTTTTCCTTGTATTTTATTAATTTGTTTTTTTAATTAAATTTGGGTTTTTTTAACCATTAAAATTGCTTAAAATTAAAAGGCATCTGAAGCTAAAAATAAAATGAAACAGTCCCTTATTCTATCTTTCCCCACCTCCAATCTTACTCCCCTTGAGAAAACCACTTTTAAATGCTCTTGGTTTTAGCTCTTTAATAATCACTGCCATGTCTTTAAGTAAATACCTATAATGCTATATGCTGATTTATCTCTAGTAGTAACTTTCAATCCTTTTGATATCCACTCACAAAAATTCTTAAAAATTATTGAGGATCCCAAAGAGCTTTTGTATATGTGCATTTTATCTGTTCATATTTACCATATTAGAACTGAGAAAATTTTAAAACATTTACTTAAGAATTTATTTTAAAATCTATTACATGTTTAAAAAAAGTCATACTTTTAATAAAATTTTTTTAAATAGTGAGAAAAAGCATTGTTTTACATTTTTGTCAATTACTTTAATGTCTGGTTGGATTCTCATATCTGTTTCTGTGTTCAATCTGTTGTTAGGTTTTTTTGGTTGACATATATGATGAAAATCTGGCCTCACACAGTATATATTTGTAAAAGAAGAGAATTTTTAGATAATTGTAGATATTCCTTTTTAGATAATTGTAGATATTCCTTGAGAGTACACCAAAATTTAACTAGTGATAGTTTCCAAATGGTTAATTGTAGTATAGAATTTGAAAGCCCATTAGTGAACTTCATACTTTATAGCATTAAAATCTCTTTATTTTGCTTATCAAATGGATTTTTATCCTTATCAAATGGATTTTAAAAATAATTCTTTGGTTATTTGGAAAATATTGGATGATTGAGTTTTGTATTCATGGTATCCATGAAAATAGTAGCTAGTTCAGGGACTTCCCTGGCTGCCCAGTGGTTAGGACTCTGTACTTCCAATACAGCGGGTGCAGGTTCAATCCTTGGTCGGGTAACTAAGATCCCACATGCCACATGGCATGGCCAAATAGTTAAAAAACAAAAATGTAGCTAATTCAGCTCACAGCTAACTCCATCACAGTGTGCTTTTCCTCAAGAAAGCTCTTTTAGTTTAGTATGTAGCAGAAGTACTTTCTGTACTTCAGTTTCATCGTGGAGAGTATTTTTAAAGATATACTTAAGACAATCTTTTTAAAAATATTTATTTATTTATTTATTTATTTATTTATTTTTGGCTGCATTGGGTGTTGTTTTTGTTGCTGCACGCGGGCTTCTCCCAAGTTGTGGCGAGCAGAGACTACTCTTTGTTGCGGCGCACAGGCTTCTCATTGCAGTGGCTTCTCTTATTGCAGAGCACAGGCTCTAGGCACGCAGGCTTCAGTAGTTGTGGCACATGGGCTCAGTAGTTGTGGCCCTCGGGCTCTAGGGCACAGGTTCAGTAGCTGTGGTGCACAGGCTTAGTTGCTCTGCAGCATGTGGGATATTCCTGGACCATAGCTGGAACCCATGTCCCCTGCTTTGGCAGGCAGATTCTTAACCACTGTGCCACCAGGGAAGTCC
Organism: Hippopotamus amphibius kiboko; assembly: GCF_030028045.1. NCBI lineage: Eukaryota > Metazoa > Chordata > Mammalia > Artiodactyla > Hippopotamidae > Hippopotamus > Hippopotamus amphibius. Next base: position 45,941,726 of record NC_080202.1, on the reverse strand, counting down.
CTAAGACATTCTTAAGTAAAACTGCCTATTATCATTATTATTATTTACTGCACATGCATGGCAGCGAAGAATATAATGACTACTATACTGTTTGGTGCCTCTGCCTTGATTTGTGATGAGATGCCATCAGTTTTACCTACTATTGCTTTTGCACCTTCAGTGCAAATGTCAACACAATAAAAAAGGCAAATAATATCTTGTTATTATTACAAAAATAGTTTTGATTTTGCAGACCCCCTGAAAGGATCTTGGGGACTCCTAGGGACTAGAATAACACTTTGAGATCTGCTGATCTCGATATTAGCTATTGACTCCCTGCTTTTGATGATGAAGATTTAGCTCCTAACACAACCTCCACTTCCTTTCATTTCTCAAACTGTCATACTTAAGAGATTAGTTTTACTTCTGTTGAATGAGTTGGTAACTTTAAATAATAAGCACTGACCTCTATTTCTTATGCTATACTCTTTTGACAGTATCTCTTGACTCTCTATCACAGAATCTAAGAATATTAGCACCTTTAATCCTCCTCCTCCTCTAAATTCTCCAGCAATTTTTTAGTTTTACTCTTTTATTGTCAAGGTTAATAACATCTGCATTCTATTCTGGTTCATAACCACAATTGTATCTTCTATACTTTGGCTAAAGATTTATTCTAAAAGTTGAACACTAATGAATATTGTTATAACTCTATAGCTATTATAAACATATATGTATGTAGTTCTATATATATATGTATATATATACTTTTTAAAATTTCTGAGACTGTTTGCAGGCTGACATTATATTTACTTCTGCCAGGGTCATGACATTTGTCCTGCCCAAAGGAGAATGTTTCTAGGGTTAAGATCAAATACATCCTTTTTTTTTTAATTCATTACTAATACCTCAAAATTATATCACATTTAAATTTTGTTCATATGTAGACTATTGCTTTTTTCTCCCTCAAATTTCTACTGACCTTTTTTTTTCTTTTTTTCTTGTAAAACGAAGAAACAATTGCTTCTTTGCCACATTGCTAACATTTTTCAGCTTCTTACTTATCCCATCTATTGCATGAACTGCATTCCATTATAGATTGTCTATAATGAGTTTGTCTGGAAATAGAATTTTAGGTTCAAAATAATTTTCCTTCAGAATTTTTACAACCTTGATCCATTACTAATGAGAATTCAATGTAATTGATGAGAAGTTTGATAACAAGCTGAGGATTGTTCTTTTGTGATTGTTATTTCTTTTCTATTTAAAGTTGAGAACTTTTCCTTATCTTGGAGTTCTGAAATTTCACAATGATGTGTCTAATTGTGGGTCTTTTTCATTCATTTTACTTAGAACTCTGTGGACTGTTTCAGATGAAAGGTGCTTGTGTCTCTCTGAAGACTTTTTTTTTTTAAGTTTGGTGATATTTTTAGTTTCTAAGAGTACCTCCTTTTTATTGATTTCTCACCCTCCTTTGGATAGTCTAGACTTGGTTACCTGTACTCTGTTTTATTTATTGTATTTATTTGTTTACTTTTTTATTCCATATCTTCCCAAAGTAGCATATGAAATACTTGATAGGGACGTTTTCTCTTTTGTTCACTGCTGTATCCCTAGCACATAGTCTAGTGTCTCTTACATAATAGGACATAACAAATGTTTAATGAATGAAAAGATGAATGAACATACTTTAATTTGTTCTCTGACTTTCATAAACTTTTCTTCTACTTATTTCCACTTATTTTTTTCCACTTATTCTTTTTGTTGTTATTAGTTTATTTCCCTCTCTCTTTATTTTACTCTGTTTAATTGGGTCTTGGAAAGAAGAGAAGAAAAACATATCTTCATTGCCAGGCTTTGGAGTATTTATGAGAACATTTTTCATGGGAAGCAAAATTCCTGCATTTCGGGTAAAAAAAAAAAAAACTTTAGGAGAGAAAAGATGGCGGCGAAGTAGAGAGACGTGGAGTGCATCCCTTTCCACAGATGCATTGGGAATGCACAGAAGGATGCAGTAATTCCCACAGAGAACCAGCTGAACAGCAGCAGATGGCCTCGGACACCAGAAAGGACTGCGGGGAGCCCGACATAGCCGGTAGGGAGGCATCTATGACGGCTCAAAGAGGGTGAAGCAGCGGAGCTGTGGCAGACGGGAGGGAGTGAGAAATATACCGAGGGTCCACAGCGCAGCTCAGCGTTCCCAGACCGAGATGCCGATCTGCGGCTGAACGGAGGGTCCGGGAGTGGGAGCGTGGGAACCGGAGAGCTGGTTCAGGGTGAGAAACATTGTTGCCGGTAGGGTGACGGACCGAGAGGACAGGAGGGAGGAGGTCTGCGGAGAGGAGTGCCCGTGCCTGAGAGCTGCCCGGCCATGATGGCAGCTGGAGGCTGCAGGCTCACGGGGCGGGGGGGGCCGCCTGCATAGCCTCTCTCTCTCTCTTTCGGCGCCTCTGCAACAGGCAGTGGAGAGACACCCGTGGGCCACCTAAGCTGCTCAGGGATAACAAGCACCCTCAGGCGCTCGGGCGGGGCTAGATTAAAACCCTTTGCAACGCCAGCAGCAGGGAGGCTGCCGGGAGAAAAAAACAACAACAACAACAACAACAAAAAACCCGAGAGAGGCCCAACTCTAAGGCTTTCTGTTTACGCCTGAGCCACCAGCGTCCCTCTGCAACAGGCACCTCCAAGCCCGACTGAAACAACAGTGCGCCACTGCTCACTCACTCCCAGGAGAAGGAACCACTATTGTACCCTCTCCCTCCCCACACACCGATGCTTACAGACGAACAATAAAGGAACCTCTGCTGGTCACAGAATAATGCAAAAAAACCCAAGGCAAGGAGAAGGACACTTACAGCTGAGACGCTAAGGAAACAGAAATAGTAGTGTCAATACCTATTGAACTGTTCCTTTCTGGGATCAGTTCTGGATTTTTTTTTTTTCTTTTTCTTTTCCTCTCTCTTTTTTTTTTTTTTTTTTTCTTTATTAAATACGATCTTAGCCCTAAGGGATCTACAAGTTTTATAACATAATTTTTCAATGATCTTTTTTTTTTTTTTTTTTTTGCCTTTTTATATACTTCTATATCTAACTAAGTTTTTGGTAGTACGGACAAAATATCTCTCATACTTTCCTTTCATCCCTATCTTTTATACATTTCTATTCCTTTCTTTTTATTTGCATATTTCCAACCACATTACGCTCTTCTGTTCCCCTCTCTTCCAGCCTTTTTAAGTTTATTTTATGTTAACATACTTATAAGCAACACTATCGGTCTGCTCAGACTCCTTGCTCTATTCTCCAGATGACGCACTGCCGTGGTAGTTAATATTAGGCTTTTGTCTTTATCTTAGTTCTTATTACAGTTGTCTAATTATATTCTGAGAATCTCCATTCTCTCTGGTGGTACTCTGGCTCTTTTCTATATTTGATTCTAGCTTAAAAAATCTCCCTGGATTAATGTTTGTATGTGTAAGGTGTTATTTGTTTGTTTGTTCGCTTTTGCTTTTGTCTCTCATTTGTTCTGTTTCAATTGTCAATTTCTGTTGGGTTTCTCTTTGAATATCTGATAGCACACTGGGGTTCTGTCAGGTCTTTCTAGAGCCTTATGTCCTAACGGATTCAGTAATTGTGTGTCTTATACATGTATGTGTTTCCTAGACTTAATATTCGTTTAATCCAATACTTGGACATTAGTCTGAGGCTTGCACAGTCTTCTATAAACACCTCTATCGCCAGGACAAGCAACCCCAAAAGTTTGGACAACCATGAGGAAACAAAGAAACACCATGCAGGCAAAGGAGCAGGAAAAAAAACCCCCAAGACCAAATAAATGAGGAGGAAATAGGAAAAATGCATGAAAAAGAATTCAGAGTAATGATAGTAAAAATGATACAAAATCTCAATAACAAAATAGAGAAAGTACAAGAAACAGTTCATAAGAACTCAGAAAAACAAACAGCAATGGATAACAAAATAACTGAAATTAAAAATACTCTAGTTGCTATAACCAGCAGAATGACTGAGGCAGAAGAACAAATAAGTGGCTTGGAAGATAGAATGGGGGAAATAAACGCCACAGAGCAGGAAAAAGAAAAAAGAATAAAAAGATTAGAAGACAGTCTCAGAGACCTCAGTGATAACATTAAGCATAGCAACATTCGAATTATACGCATCCCAGAAGAAGAAGAAAACAAGAAAGGGTCTGAGAAAATATTTGAAGAGGTTAGAGTGGAAAACTTCCCCAACATGGGAAAGGAAATAATTCACCAAGTCCAAGAAGCACAGAGAGTCCCACACAGAATAAACCCAAGGAGAAGTACACCAAGGCACATATTAATCAAACTAATGACAATTCAACACAAAGAAAAAATATTAAAAGCAGCAAGAGAAACGCAGCAAATAACATATAAAGGAAAACCCATAAGGATAACAGCTGACCTTTCTACAGAAACTCTGCAGGCCAGAAGGGAATGGCAGGATATACTGAAAGTCCTGAAAGAGAAAAACCTACAGCCAAGAATACTCTACCCAGCAAGAATCTCATTCAGATTTGAGGGAGAAATCAAAAGCTTTCCAGACAAGCAAAAGTGAAGAGAATTCAGCACCACCAAACCAGCCTTACAACAACTGCTAAAGGAACTTCTCTAAGTAGGAAACACAAGAAAAGGAAAACACCTACAAATACAAACCCAAAACAATTAAGAAAATGGTAATTGGAACACACATGTCAATAATCACTTTAAATGTGAATGGATTAAGTGCTCCAAGCAAAAGACACAGACTGGCTGAATGGATACAAAAACAAGACCCTTCTATATGCAGCCTACAAGAAACCCACTTCAGACCAAGGGATACATATAGACTGAAAGTAAAGGGATGGGAAAAGATATTCCATGCAAATGGAAATCAAAAGAAAGCTGGAGTAGCAATACTCATATCAGACAAATTAGACTTTAAAGTAAAGACTATTACAAGAGACAAGGAAGGACACTACATAATGATCAAGGGATCCATTCAAGAAGAACATATCACAATGGTAAATATCTATGCCCCCAATATAGGAGCACCTCAATACATAAGGCAAATGCTAACAGCCATAAAAGGGGACTTCGACAGTAACACAATAATAGTGGGAGACTTGAACACCCCACTTACATCAATGGACAGATCATCCAAACAGAAAATAAATAAGGACACACAAGCTTTAAATGACACTTTAGACCATCTCGACTTAAGTGATATTTATAGGACATTCCATCCAAAAACGACAGAATACACTTTCTTCTCAAGTGCACACGGAACATTTTCCACGATAGATCACATCTTGGGTCACAAATCAAACCTCGGCAAATTCAAGAAAATTGAAATCATATCAAGCATCTTCTCAGATCACAATGCCATGAGACTAGATATCAATTACAGGAAGAAAACTGCAAAAAATACAAACACATGGAGGCTAAACAATTCACTCCTAAACAACCAAGAAATCACTAAAGAAATCAAAGAGGAAATCAAAAAATATCTAGAAACAAATGACAACGAAAACACAACAACCCAAAACCTATGGGACGCAGCAAAAGCAGTTCTAAGAGGGAAGTTTATAGCAATACAGTCCTACCTTAAGAAACAAGAAAATGATCGAATAAACAACTTAACCTTACACCTCAAACAACTAGAGAAAGAAGAACAAAGAAACCCCAAAGTGAGCAGAAGGAAAGAAATCATAAAGATCAGATCAGAAATAAATGAAAAAGAAAGGAAGGAAGCCATAGCAAAAATAAATAAAACTAAAAGCTGGTTTTTGAGAATATTAACAAAATTGATAAACCATTAGCCAGACTCATCAAGAAAAAAAGGGAGAAGATGCAAATCAACAGAATTAGAAATGAAAAGGGAGAAGTAACAACGGACATCTCAGAAATACAAAACATCATGAGAGACTACTACAAGCAACTATATGCCAATCAATTGGATAACCTGGAGGAAATGGATACATTCTCAGAAAAGTACAATCTTCCAAGACTGAACCAGGAAGAAATAGAAACCATGAACAGACCAATCACAAGTACGGAAATTGAGGCTGTGATTAAAAATCTCCCAACACACAAAAGCCCATGACCAGATGGGTTCACGGGCGAATTCTGTCAAACATTTCGAGAAGAGTTAACACCTATCCTTCTCAAACTCTTCCAAAATATTGCAGAAGGAGCAACACTCCGAAACTCATTCTACGAGGCCACCATCACCCTGATACCAAAACCAGGCAAAGACGTCACAAAAAAAGAAAACTACAGACCAATATCACTGATGAATATAGATGCAAAAATCCTCAACAAAATGCTAGCTAACAGACTCCAACAGCACATTAAAAAAATCATACACCATGATCAAGTGGGGTTTATCCCTGGGATGCAAGGATTCTTCAATATACACAAATCAATCAACGTGATACATCATATCAACAAATTGAAGGATAAAAACCATATGATCATTTCAATAGATGCAGAAAAAGCTTTTGACAAAATTCAGCATCCATTTATGATAAAAGCTCTCCAGAAAATGGGCATAGAAGGAAATTACCTCAACATAATAAAAGCCATATATGATAAACCAAAAGCCAACATCGTTCTCAATGGAGAAAAACTGGAAGAATTCCCTCTAAGAACAGGAACAAGACAAGGGTGTCCACTCTCACCACTGTTATTCAACATAGTTTTGGAAGTTTTAGCCACAGCAATCAGAGAAGAAAAAGAAATAAAAGGAATCCAAATTGGAAAAGAAGTCAAATTGTCACTCTTTGCAGATGACATGATATTATATATAGAAAACCCTAAAGACTCTACCAGACAACTGCTAGTACTAATTGATGAGTTTCGTAAAGTAGCAGGATACAAAATTAATGCACAGAAATCTCTTGCATTCCTATACACTAACAATGGAAGAGCAGAAAGAGAAATGAAGGAAACTCTCCCATTCACCATTGCAACAAAAAGAATAAAATACCTAGGAATAAACCTGCCTAAGGAGGCAAAAGATCTGTATGCAGAAAACTTTAAGACACTAATGAAAGAAATGAAAGACGACACAAACAGATGGAGGGATATATCATGTTCCTGGATTGGAAGAATCAACATTGTGAAAATGTCTGTACTACCCAAAGCAATTTACAGATTCAGTGCAATCCCGATCAAATTACCAAAGGCATTTTTCACAGAACTAGAACAAGAAATCTTACGATTTGTATGGAAACACAAAAGACCCCGAATAGCCAAAGCAATCTTGAGAAGGAAAAATGGAGTTGGTGGAATCAGGCTTCCTGACTTCAAACTATACTACAAGGCCATAGTGATCAAGACAGTATGGTACTGGCACAAAAACAGAAAGGAAGATCAATGGAATAGAATAGAGAACTCAGAAGTAAGCCCAAACACATATGGGCACCTTATCTTTGACAAAGGAGGCACGAATATACAATGGAAAAAAGACAGCCTCTTCAATAAGTGGTGCTGGGAAAATTGGACAGCTACATGTAAAAGAATGAAAGTAGAACACTTCCTAACACCATACACAAAAATGAACTCCAAATGGATTAAAGACGTAAATGTAAGGCCAGACACTATAAAACTCCTAGAGGAAAACATAGGCAGAACACTCTATGACATCCATCAAAGCAAGATCCTTTTTGACCCACCTCCTAGAATCATGGAAATAAAATCAAGAATCAACACATGGGACCTCATGAAACTTAAAAGCTTTTGCACAGTGAAAGAAACCATAAACAAGACTAAAAGGCAACCCTCAGAATGGGAAAAAATAATTGCCTATGAAACATTGGACAAAGGATTAACCTCCAGAATATACAAGCAGCTCATGAAGCTTAATACCAAAAAAGCAAATAACCCAATCCACAAATGGGCGGAAGACCTAAATAGACATTTCTCCAAAGAAGACATACAGATGGCCAACACACACGTGAAAAGATGCTCAACATCACTAATCATCAGAGAAATGCAAGTCAAAGCCACAATGAGGTATCACCTCACACCGATCAGAATGGCCATCATCACAAAATCTGGAAACAACAAATGTTGGAGAGGGTGTGGAGAAAAGGGAACTCTCCTGCACTGTTGGTGGGAATGTAAGTTGGTACAGCCACTATGGAAAACAATTTGTAAGTTCCTTAAAAAACTACAAATAGAACTACCCTATGATCCAGTAATCCCGCTACTGGGCATATACCCAAAGAAAACCATAATCCCAAAAGAAACTTGTACCATCATGTTTATTGCAGCACTATTTACAATAGCCAGGACATGGAAGCAACCTAAATGCCCATCAACAAATGAATGGATACAGAAGATGTGGCATATATATACAATGGAATATTACTCAGCTTTTATAAAAAGGGATGAGATGGAGCTATATGTAATGAGGTGGATAGAACTACAATCTGTCATACAGAGTGAAGTAAGTCAGAAAGAGAAGGACAAATATTGTATGCTAACTCACATATACAGAATCTAAAAATGGTACTGATGAACTCAGTGACAAGAACAAGGACACAGATACAGAGAATGGACTGGAGAACTCGAGGTATGGGAGGGGCCAGGGGGTGAAGGGGAAACTGAGATGAAGCGAGAGAGTAGCATAGACATATATATACTACCAACTGTAAAATAGTCAGTGGGAAGTTATTGTATAACAAAGGGAGTCCAACTCGAGGATGGAAGATGCCTTAGAGGACTGGGGCGGGGAGGGTGGGGGGGACTCGAGGTGGGGGGAGTCGGGGAGGGGAGGGAATACGGGGATATGTGTATAAAAACAGATTATTGAGCCTGGTGTACCCCAAAAAAAATTAAAAAAAAAAAGAAGGAAAAAAAATACTTTAAAAAATTTTGAAATCTTTTCTACTATTGGGTGAGTATAATCAATTGTACTAATTTAAGAATTAAGCCTCAAATCAAGCCACTGCTTTCAAGTCATATTTGTATGGCCCGATCGTCTATGTTACCGTATAATATCCAACAATTTTTACTGTGTCCTTAGATATTTATCATGAGCTACTGAAGCATCACTTCTGTTTTAACTCTCTGTATTCTACTGAACAACTCTCTCAGTAAAGTGTGATATTTCATACTTAAAATCTTTAGAAAATCTCAATTTCATGTTATTCATTTTCCATGTCTTCAAAGAAAAAATCAAGGTCTATAACCTGGATGATTTCCAGGTTGGAAACAACCCTAATGTCCCTCAACCCAAGTAGGGATAAACAAAGTGTGGTATATTTATACAATGAAATGCTACTCAACAAATGAACAATTTACTGATACAGAACATCCTGGATGAGCCCCCAAAACACTATTCTAAATGAAAGAAGCCATTCAGAAAATAATACCTATTGTGTGATGATATTTTTATGAACAAGTAAATCTGATATCAGAAAGCAACCCGAGGATTGTTTGGGTTTATGTTTTAGGGGGATTGACTGCAAAAAGAATTTATATTTTACAGGGACCGACTTCATAAAAAGGAACTTTTGGAGGGGTTAAAGAAATGTTTTATGTCATAATTCTAGTGGTGCTTATGTGAGTTGTGTACATTTCTCAAACTGAACACTTAAAACAGTGGCTTATTGTATGGAAATTATGGTCAGCAAAGTTGATTTAAAAAGAAAGAAATTGAAGTATAAGCTATACAGTTTTTAAAGTGATTTCTCTTAGGAGTGGGAAGAACAGAATTAATAGGACTAGGATGGAGGATACAGGTAAAAAATGTATCTTATTTTGTATATTGGATTTTGTATTCTTCTAAATATTTTACACAATTATATATCAATTCTAGAAAGAGTAATTCCTAAAAATTGAAAATGAATGAACCTAACTTTATATTGATTTGGTGGCATAACCACATAGAGTGGAAATATTGCAAACAAGTTTATGAAAAATAGGAATTTGACTCTGCCTCCCTGAGTAGGAAACTAACAGACAAAAAGATCTGCAAATAATAATAACAGTAACAACAGCAACCCTTAAAATATTTTCAACAATCATTATTATATTAGTTTTTGTAGCTTCATTCTGAGACTATTCTTTGGGGTGAAGTATATGAGTCATTATGTTAGTGTTACTGAGAACTAGGACTTTTGGCATAGGTGAAAGGAAATGCTCATTTAAGATAAATGAGAGTTACTTAAAACACCCTATAATTCTGAATTTGAATCGGACATATCACTATGTGTTCATAATGTATTTTATTTTTAAAATATGTATTTGCTAGTTATGTCCACTGAAGAGGCCCGGAAATGGTCACTAACCTACTATCAACAAGCACTCCTGTGTTGTTCTAACAATCAGTTCTTTGACACTAACTGGTTGTCCTATAATTCAATTCAGTTTTGACAGTAGCTACCTAGAGTTAGTATTGACTCACAGGTTAACGGGCTCAGTCCTACAGGACTTTGCTCACTTCAGATGCCAGCCATAAGTTCAGTGCCACACGTACTTCTGACCAACCAACTATAAATTTGTGGCTTCCCACATCCACCCCACAGGTTTGAAAATTCACTAGAATGACTCACAGAACTCAGGAAAGCACTATACTTACAATCGTCTGTTTATTATAAAGGATACAAATGAACAGTCAGATAAAGAGATACACGAAGTGCAAGGAAATATAAGACACAGAAGGGACCTATAGATTAAAAGGGACCTAAGAGTTGTAACAACATTTGCAATTAAAGACAATAGCTGTATAAAAAATTTGAGATAAGGGAAATATGAACACAAACTAGATATTTGATAATATGAGGAATGTTTAAAATTTTTAGCATGATAATGGTTTAATAGTCATATTTTTTAAACTGTCCTTATATTTACAAATGATGTGATATGATGTCTGAGATTTGCTTCTAAATAATCAGGTAGTACCTGGTAGTCTCAGGTAGTACAGGAGTAGATGGGAGGTATAGAAAGAATACGAGTGGACTTGAGATTAGCAGCAAGTCATCATATTACTAACTTAAATGAAAAATGTCCTAATTGTTCCACTTTGATTTCATTTGGAAAGGCTATTGTGCAAAATTCTAAAACAAATTTTAACCTTCAAAATTTATTTATGCAGTGTTGGAACCTTTCACAGTGTTTATAAATTATTATTTGTCTTTTATTATAGCTGAGGGAAAAATAAATCAGAGGAGACTGACAAATACAATGGAAGCTCTTAAAGCTAAGATAGAAAGGCAGTAAAACGGATCCTTTTGCTTTGATTCTTACACTGTTTCCTAGTAATTAGGTTGTTAATCCTGCCACCCTCTATGTATTAATTATTTTTATTATTTATTTTAGGTTTATCAGTTAATATACCATGATAAACTATTTTGTATCTTGGGGAAAAGTTCCAATTTTGATAGGTGAGGAAGAAATCAAGCTCTGGGTCTAAGCAGCAAAAAGTGAAGTAGAGAACTGAGGACTATCAGAAATGGAGACTATCCAGATAGTCTGGACAAAAAAAATAAATCTTATTTATTGATCTAAAGTTTTATATTAGGTTGTTTGCATTAAGTGCTATAATTCATTTAGTTAGTCAACATTTGCTGAGTTCTTTAGGTGCAGAAGATACAGAGGTGAAGCAGACAATGTTCCTGCTTTCATGGTGCTCTCATTTTCTCAGTAGGTAAGGGAGAAATTAATAAATCAAAAAATTAAATAATTTTAGAAAGCAATAAGTGCTATAAAAGAAAAAGATAGTAATAGGATCAAGAGTGGCAGGGCTACATTAGATAAGTTAGGAAATGCCTAATAGAGGAAGGGGACATTTGAGCTGAGATTTGGGCTCAGCCTCCTTTTAGAATTTTGCGTTGAGTAGGCTTTTTTTTTTTTTTAAGTATGGAACACTTCACAAATTTGCGTGTCATCCTTGCTCAGGGGCCATGCTAATCTTCTCTGTATCGTTCCAATTTTAGTATACGTGCTGCTGAAGCCAGCACGAGTAGGCTTTTTTTCAACATAAGCCTAATGAAATAAATTCTAATTCCAATTCTAATAATAAAACCTCATTGCCACTTGGATAGATTTTGAACATAGTAATGATAATACATAGACATTGTTTTCATGTTGTACAGTCATAACATCTTTTTCATAGTTCTTTCTCTTTCCTAAGAGGGAAATGATGTGAATAATCTTGACATAAAGAAATTGAAGAATCGTCATACAATTGGCCAGCTGATTTTGGCCATCATAGATACCACTGGTTTTTTTCCAAAGGGGATTTGGGATTGTGGGTTTATGATTTCACATTCCTAAAACTCTAGTTTTTTAGTTTCCTGAAGACAATTGATATATGTGTTATGAGAACTCAGTCCTAAAGCAAGCAATTTCTAGGTCTATACCTGTTTGATAAAATATGTTAAGAAAAGCATTAGCTAGATATAACTATTTTGAAAGAGGAAACTGTTTTGTGATTTAGTTTTTAGTAGTGTATATTTTTACTAGCAAACCATTCATTCGTGGGTTTTGCCATCAAGACTGAACAATATTTAATGGTATTGTGGAATTGGTGACAGGCCTAAAGTGTGAATACAGAAAAGACAGAAATGAGTCTAAGAGGAACAGAAGGAGAAAGTAGGAAAGTATTCAGAAAGAGAAAAAAAAAACTTAAATAGGTTTTATATATAGCAGGATCAAATTTAACACAGTACAAATATCAGTGTGCAATAAGTGAGAGTGGTGTTCTTTATTTTTTCTAACTGACTTCATTCCTCTCTTAATCCTCATCCTATTCTGGCCGTGAGTGGGGTAGGAGATGGTAGAAGGTGAGAGGGCAGACTTAAATTAGCCAATTAAAAGTAATCTAATTTATTCTGGTTTAAAGTAAAAAGTCTCTTTTTGGTTGACCTAGTTTATTTTAGAAAATCCTCAGTTTTTCAAGCCCTTTCCCCACTTCCCCTCATAAAGGCATCCCACTATAAGGGAAATCTTGGATGTCCTCCTGGTGGTAGAGTAGGGCAGCAGATCTTGTGTTGTCATCTGGGTTCTTGATAGCCTCTTTAACAATGTTTCATATTTCATGAGTCCTGAACATCCTGGTGACCTCTCCTGCTGAAGTCTACTGCTTGAGAAACTTGTGGTCTGTTTTCTTAGCAAAGTCAAGGTTCTATGGTCCTTCACTAACTTGGCTAAGCTTTAGCACTCACTGGTGATGAGGTCCTTTGAGTCTCAGTCGAGTATTCTATTAGTCCCCAGACTGTGCTATCTATCCCATAGCCTCTGCTAGGGATTATCTTTCCCTTTGACTTGGAGACTCATTCACCTCTATCTCTGACATACTTTACACATTACTCACTAGGAGTACATGGAATAACTGAATATCTTCTATATCATGCAAAAACCCAAAGGGGCAAAGGGGTATTTCCAGCCCTCTCTTTGCCTACGCATACCATGCCACAATATCTATTCTGGTGACATTGGCATTGCTGTCTGAGCACCCTGTAAGATGGTAACATCACAGAGTTCCAAATGGGAAGCAAGATACAAAGTTCTCCTGTTTTTTTTCTTCCTTCATTTTATAATATCCTCACTCCCATCCCATTAACATATCTTCTATTTTACCTCTTTTCAAGGTTTGACTTAGAGAGGAGTGTTGGAGTAGACTTAGACAGGGAGGGGGCAGCAGGCAGCAAGAACACTTAAACCTTCTTTCTCTACAAAGAGAGGGAGGAAAGCAGGGAAGGGAAAGAGGAAGGGAAGGAGGGAAAAAAGAAAGAAAGAAAAGAAAGGTATATCTTTATCTCTATTTCTCCTCCCAGTTGCATTTTCTTAAGCCATAGAGCAGACTTTTCCTGTCCTCTTCTTATCAAACAGGGTGTGAAAAGGAAGAGGAAAGGAGCTTCCCTATGTCATCCTTTGGTCTTTCAACCGACTAGTTTACATTAATACTTAATGTCAGATCTTCAAGTTTGCTTTGTAAAAGTGGCTTTTGAAAATTAAAAATACTTTCTTCTTCCCCCCCCCCGAGTGATATAAATTCTGTGACTGAATAGGGAAAGTTTTCATAGAAGAAAGGAAATACGAAGAAGAAAGATGCATTAGTACAATTTAAAATCTTACACCTGTACAATATATTTCAGCATGACAGGACATTGCTAACAATTGCTTCAGAGGTGAAAAGATTTTGGCCCAACTCGCATATTTTTAGGGAGATGAATATTCCTAATCTACAAGGCAAATCAGAAAAGTGCTTCTTTATGAAACTTAAACTGTCTCATGAATTCCATTTCTCTTTCTCTGTTAGTTGAATTTTCCTTGATCTTTAGCTAATAGGAATGGTGCATCATAGTGAAATCTTGGCTGGTTTGAAACTTTTCAGAGGTAAGATGGATGATAAATTAACAACTCTCGAATTATCTCCTAATATCTTATTTCCTAATCATTTGATAAGGAATTCTGCTACTCTCCAACATAATGGATCCAATATAATTTAAATTATGTTGGTAGACGTTTTCTATTTTTGGTTTATTTATATTGGTCATATTGATATGAATTTTAATATACTTTCCTAAAGAAGAGACAGAATATATTATTTGAGGTTAGTTGTGAAATGCAGAACAAGAGAATAATCATTCAGTGATTTTGGTTAACATAGGCAATGAATCTAGTTAGAGTTAAAAAAGGAAACCAATCCTACTTTGGCTCAGAGGTAGTAATTAAAATGTATCAAGCACCTTCCATATGCCTGACAGAGTTCCAAGTCTTTTCATATATGTTACTTTATATTCATAGAAACTCCATGGGACAGATAGGATCATCTTCATTTCACATAACAGAAAACTGGGGCTCAAAGAAGTTGTGTTATTTACCTACATTCCAGTAGGTAATAAATAGTAGAGAACAATATTCAAACCCATGTATTCTTACTTCAACCATGGTAATTTTCCCATTTCACTAGAACTGCCTATTTCTATCATAAAAATAATACATTGGGAAATGTATAATAATACATAAGAATAATACACTGTTCCTTTTAGAAATTTATGGTGTGTACGTTTATTCCTCCAGAAAGGTTTAATGACATGAGCTTAATTCTAACAGTATTGAATCTCTGTATAAACTTAGGTTCCAGGGATCTTGAATATTCCTTCCCCCCCCCCCCCGCAAAATCTATAATGCATAGGCAAAATAAATGAAGAATTTTAGCATTAGTAAGAATTTTCATATTTATTTCTCTTTCCTAAGGAGAGATGGTAAATATCAGAGATCTGGACAACATACTAGGAAACATGGGCATTTAACTCACTAAAGAAGAACTTGGAGAGCTGAGAAGAAACCTTCCAGGTAATGGTGATTCATTGTAGATATGAAGAGTCCTTCAGGAAAGCTTGGTCTTGAGGGTTTTGTATGACTATTTCTGAAACCAGATTAATTTTGTGATGATAAAAACCTTGTAAAATTTCAGACAGAATTCAATTCTAGAGAACAAATCCTGTCTTCATTTTCTAAATCTGTGTAAAATACAAAGCACTTGTCTAGATTAATTCCAAGATCATCTTTCACATCTGTGAATATTCACGAAGCAAAATTAAAAGGTGGAAAAGGAGATGAATGGAACACTCTAACTATATATCCTCTCCACATTTCCCATTCATTTCTATATTCTGACTTAGCCCCTTAACACTGCTGAAACGCCTCTAAGGACACCAGTAACTTACTGTTTGCCATTACATTAGACATTACTCATTCTGTTTTTCTTGGAGCTTTCTACTGTCTTTGATGTTGATGATAATTCTGACCTTCTTGAGATTTATGTTCCCTTGGCTTCTGTGTGGTTCCCTCCACCTGAGTCTTCCCATTTCTCTCTGATTTTCATTTTACATACTCTCTCTGGGTAATCTCATCACTATCCATGGTTTTACCTATCACCTACATGCTTATGACTTCCAAATCTTTTTTTTTTAATTTGGAGTATGATTGCTTTGCAATGTTGTGTTAGCCTCCACTGCATACCAAAATGAATCAGCCATAGTCACACAGATATCCCCACCCTTTTTGACTTCCCTCCCATTTAGGTTACCACAGTGCATTAGGTAGAGTTCCCTGTGCTATACAGTATGTTGTTTCTATACAGACTCTCTTCTGAGCTTCAAACTGGTATGTCCAAATGCCTGTTAAACATTTTCACTTGGATATTGCACAGAAGGCATTTTTTTCTCGACTTATTTAAAATTGAATTCACTATTTTTTGCCCAGTCTTTTAGTCCTGTATTCTCTCTCATTTGTGCTATCACTATTGCTGTCTAGTCACCTAAGCTAGGTATATGGGATTCATTTTTTTATTCCCCCTTTTCCTATCTATCCCTTAATCTTGCATCTTAACTCTATCCATATAAACCTAAATTTCAAAATTGCCATACATAGATGGATAGATGGATGAATATGTGACAAACCAAGTATAGTAAAATGTTAATAGTAGAATCTAGATGGTGGACATTCATTGCACAATTCTTTCAACTTTGCTGTATGTTTACAAATTTTCATAACAAAATACTGAAAAAAATCCATATTTAATTTTATCAGCATCTCTCTGTTCCTGCTGCCTCAGCCATATTTTAGGTCCTTTCTTTCCTGACTTCACGTACTACAATGGCTTCCACAAAACAGCCATCAGAGTGATCCATATAAAATGCAAATATGATGACATCATACCTCAGTTTAAAATCATTTAATGGCTTTCAGTCATGTACTAGGAAATTTCTTAAATTCCTTCATGTGGCAAATTCCTTCATGATCTGGATGCTGCTTATCTATTTAGTCTAGTAGTTTACCCTCAGTAACGTTGAACTTTCATTCCAGACAAACATATATCATGCTTTTCGTCACATTTTTGCTTTGTTTATGCTCTCCCCACTATTCAGAGGGCCTCTCCTTCCCCCTTTTCTAATTCCTTATTGCTTATTAGACTTCAGAGCCACCTTTTCCAGAAATCTTTCCCTTAATTACCCAGAATGTACTAAGTACCTCTTCCCTGTGTTTTCACAATAATTGTACATATATTTTGCTACAAGTTTAATTATATGTTTCTATTTACTTGCTATCCTGTATTATATGTTTATATTTATTTGCTATCCTGTAACTTTAATGTGAGTTTTAGAAAAAGGGTATATTATTTACCTTTAGGAAAGGGCTTATTATTCCTCTTTCTATATCCAGTACCTAGCAGAATGCCTGACAGATAAATAGACATTCCATAAATGTTGAATGAGAGATGAACAAATAATTGAATAAATGAATGAATAAGTGAGTGATTACTAAAGAAAACAAGTAACTACTTTTGGTCAGGTCACTAATATTTACTTCTAGTATATTGTTACCATTTAACAGCAGCGATTCTGAGTGACATGGAAGATCAGAGTATGTTAGGAATAGACTGGAGATAAAAATATGAACTTTTTTTGACGAGCAATCCATGCTTGTGATTCATGGCATTACCAGAATTTAGACTCTTCAGAGGATTAAGGGTGGTATTTTCTGTCATATTTATAAAGAGTATATTAGCCCAGGAAGAGCACATTTTACTCTGCGAACCTTACGGTCTAAGGGTCAAGGTCCAGCTTACTAAAATAGAATCAGTTTCTGAAAACTAAGAATTATGCAGTTAAAGTGAGCCCAAAGGATGATGTGGGATAACAAAATTTAGCTAGCTTCAGGATTATTACTTACAAATCTTTTTTATGAATTTGCTTTCTACCTCAATTATGCCTTATTTAATAGCTCAAGGGAAGACTGATCTGAAAATGTTGATGGATACAGTACAAGTTATTACAGGTTAGTGAGATGTTACTATAAATTTAAGATCCTAATTCTTTACACTAAACTCTATTTTTTCTTTGACAAGTATTTTACTGAAGTATGACATGTATAATTACTATATTATGTAACCATGTGTCCAGCTTAAGAATTATTGCAAAATGAACTTATCCATTTAACTGTCACATGAATCAAGAAATAAGCATTATTAATAATCCAGAAGACCCCATATACCACTTCCTAGCGACTTCCTTCATACTTTCTAGAGGTTATTACATCCTTTATTCTAGGACCACAGGTAGTTTTATCTGTTTTTGAATTTTATGTAGATGGAACCATGTGATTTGTATTCCACTGTATTTATTTCACTAATTTCTTTCATTCAACATTATTTGTTTCCTTTTAGTAACAATTTTATTGAGATATAATTGACATACAATAAACTGCATTTATTTAAAGTGTACAATTTGATTTTTTTTTCTCATTAGTCATCTATTTTATACATATTAATGTATATACGGCAATCCCAATCTACCAATTCATTCCACCCAAACCCCCTACCTCCCGCTTTCCCCCCTTGGTGTCCATATATTTGTTCTCTACATCTGTGTCTCTATTTCTGCCTTGCAAACTGGTTGATTTGTACCATTTTTCTAGATTCCACATATAGGCATTAATATATGATATTTGTTTTTCTTTTTCTGATACTTCACTTTGTATGACAGTCTCTATGTCCATCCATGTCTCTACAAATGACCCAATTTTGTTCTGTTTTATGGCTGAATAATATTCCCTTGTATATATGTACCACATCTCTATCCATTCTTCTGTTGATAGACATTTAGTTTGCTTCCATGTCCTGGCTATTGTAAATAGTGCTGCAATGAACATTGGGGTGCATGTGTCTTTTTGAATTATGATTTTCTCTGGGTATGTGCCCAGTAGTGGGATTGCTGGACCATATGGTAATTCTATTTTTACTTTTTTAAGGAACCTCCACACTGTTCTCTATAGTGGCTGTATCAATTTATATTCCTACCAACAGTGCAAGAGGATGTCCTTTTCTCCATACCCTCTCCAGCATTTATTGTTTGTAGATTTTCTGATGATGCTATTCTAAGCAGTGTGAGGTGATACCTCATAGTAGTTTTGATTTGCATTTCTCTAATAATTAGTGATGTTGAGCAGCTTTTCATGTGCCTCTTGGCCATCTGTATGTCTTCTTTGCAGAAATGACATTTAGGTTCTCTGCCTATTTTTTGATTGGGTTGTTTGTTTGCATGAACTGTTTATGTATTTTGGAGATTAATCCTTTGTTGATTTGTATGCAAATATTTTCTCCCATTCTGAGGGTTCTCTTTTCGTCTTGTTTATAGTTTCCTTTGCTGTGCAAAAGCTTTTAAGTTTCATTAGGTCCCACTTGTTTATTTTTTATTTTATTTCCTTTACTCTAGGAGGTGGGTCAAAAAGGATCTTGCTGCGATTTATGTCAAAGAGTGTTCTGCCTATGTTTTCCTGTAGTGTCTGGCCTTACATTTAGGTTTTTAATCCATTCTGAGTTTTGTACTGTCTGGCCTTACATTTAGGTCTTTAATCCATTCTGAGTTTATTTTTGTGTATGGTGTTGGGAAGTGTTCTAATTTCATTCTTTTACATGTAGCTGTCCAATCTTCCCAGCACCACTTATTGAAGAGGCTGTCTTTTCTCCATTGTATATCCTTGCCTCCTTTGTCATAGAGTAGTTGCCCATAGGTGCGTGGGTTTATCTCTGGGCTTTCTATCCTGTTCTATTGATGTATATTTCTGTTTTTGTACCAGTACACGTATTGGTACTGTGTTAATTTTGTATCCTGCAGCTTTACCAAATTCATTGATTAGCTCTAGTAGTTTTCTGGTGGCATCTTTAGGATTTTCTATGTATAGTATCATGTCACCTGCGAACAGTGACAGTTTTACTTCTTTTCCAATTTGGATTCCTTTTATTTCTTTTTCTGCTCTGATTGCTGTGGCAAGGACTTGCAAACTATGTTAAATAGTAGTGGTGAGAGTGGACATCCTTGTCTTGCTCCTGATCTTAGAGGGAATGCTGGCAGTTTTTCCCCATTGAGAATGATGTTTGCTGTGGGTTTGTTGTATATGGCTTTTATTATGTTGAGGTAGGTTCCCTCTATGCCCACTCTCTGGAGAGTTTTTATCATAAATGGGCAATGAATTTTGTCAAAAGCTTTTTGTGCATCTATTGAGATGATCATAAGGTTTTTATTCTTCAGTTTGTTAATATGCTGTATCACATTAACTGATTTGCATATATTGAAGGATCCTTGCATCCCTGGGATAAATCCCACTTGATTATTGTGTATGATCCTTTTTAAAGTGTTGTTGGATTCTGTTTGCTAGTATTTTGTTGAGGATTTTTGCATCTATATTCACCAGTGATATTGATCTATAATTTTCCTTTTTTGTAGTATCTTTGTCTGGTTTTGGTATCAGGGTGATGGTGGCCTCGTAGAATGAGTTTGGAAGTGCTCCTTCCTCTGTAAATTTTTGGAAGAGTTTGAGAAGGACGGGTGTTAGCTTTTCTCTAAAGGTTTGATAAAATTCACTTGTGAAGCCATCTGGTCCTGAACTTTTGTTTGTTGGAAGATTTTTAATCACAGTTTCAATTTCATTACTTGTGATTGGTGTTCATATTTTCTGTTTCTTCCTGGTTCAGTCTTGGAAGGTTATACCTTTCTGAGAATTTGTCCATTTCCTCCAAGTTGTCCATTTTATTGGCATATATTTGCTTGTAGTTGTCTCTTATGATGCTTTGTATTTCTGTGGTGTCTGTTGTAACTTCTCCTGATTCATTTGTAATTTTATTGATTTGAATCCTCTCCCTCTTTTTCTTGATGAGTCTTGCTAAAGGTTTATCAATTTTATTTATCTTCTCAAAGAACCAGCTTTTAGTTTTATTGATCATTGCTATTGTTTTATTTGTTTCTATTTCATTTATTTCTGCTCTGATCTTTTGATTTCTTTCCTTCTGCTAACTTGGGTTTTCTTTGTTTTTCTTTCTCTAGTTCTTTTAGGTGTAAGGTTAGATTGTTTATTTGGGATGTTTCTTGTTTCTTGAGGTAGAATTGTATTGCTATAAACTTCCCTCTTAGAACTGCTTTTGCTGCATCCCATAAGTTTTGGATCGTTGTGTTTTTGTTGTCATTTGTCTCTAGGTATTTTTGATTTCCTCTTTGATTTCTTCAGTGATCTCTTGGTTATTTAGTAGTGTATAATTTAGCCTCCATGTGTTTGTCTTTTTTACTGTTTCTTTTCCTGTAATTGATTTCTAATCTCATAGCATTGTGGTTGGAAAAGATGCTTGATATGGTCTCAATTTTCTTAAATTTACCAAGGCTTGGACTTCCTAGGTGGCACAGTGGTTAAGAATCTGCCTGCCAGAGAAAAAAGATGGCGGCGAAGTAGAGGGATGTGGAATGCATCCCTCTCCACAGATGCATTGGGAATGCACTGAAGGACACAATAATTCCCACAGAGAACCAGCTGAACACCAGCAGATGACCTCGGACACCAGAAAGGACTGCAAGGAGCCCGACATAACTGGTAGAGCGGCATCTACGACATCTCAAAGAGGGTGAAGCAGCGGAGCTGTGGCAGACAGGAGGGAGTGAGAAACACACGCAGGGTCCACACCGCAGCTCAGCGTTCCCAGACCGAGACGTCGATTCACAGCTGAACAGAAGGTCCGGGAGCAGGACTGTGGGAACCGGAGAGCTGGGTCAGGGTGAGAAACATTGTTGCCAGTAAGGTGACGGACCAAGAGGACAGGAGGGAAGAGGTCCGCAGCAAGCAGTGTCTGCCCCTGAGAGCTGCCCGGCTGTGATGGCAGCTGGATGCTGCAGGCTCATGGGCGGGGGGGGGAGCCACGGGCATAGCCTCTCTCTCTCTTTCGGCATTGGCAGCAGGCAGTGGAGAGACGCCCTGTGGGCCACCTAAGGTGCTCAGGGATAACAAGGACCCTTAGGCCCTCGGGTGGGGCTAGCTTAAAACCCCTTGGAACGCCGGCAGCAGGGAGGCTGCAGAGGAAAAAAAAAAAAAACCCGAGAGAGGCCCAACTCTGAGACTTTCTGTTTATACCTGAGCCACCAGTGCCCCTCTGCAACAGGCACCTCCAAGACCGACTGAAACAACAGTGCGCCACTCCTTGCTCACTCCCAGGGGAAGGAGCCACTAGGGTAACCTCTCCCTCCCCACATACCGACGCTTACAGACGAACAATAAAGGAAGCTCTGCTGGTCACAGAAGAATACAAAAAACCCCAAGGCAGCTAGAAGGACACTTACAGCTGATACTCTAAGGAAACAGAAATATTAGTATCAATTCTATTGAACTGGTCCATTCTGGGATCAGTTCTGGTTTTTTTTTTTTCCTCTACTAATTATGATCTTAGTCCTAAGGGATCTACAAGTTTTATAACATAATTTTTAATGCTATTTTCTATTCTATTTTTATTTTTTTTCCTTTTTATGTACTTCTATTTCTAGCTAAGTTTTTGGTAGTATGGACAATATATCTCTCATACTTTCCTTTCATCCCTATCTTTTATACATTTCTATTCCTTTCTATTTCCACATTTCCAATCACACTACGCTCTTCAGTTCCCCTTTCTTCCATCCATTTTTAGTTTATTTTATCTTAACATACTTAACAGCAACACTATTGATCTGCTCAGACTCCTTGCTCTATTCTCCAGATGATGCACAGCCTTGGTATTTAATATTAGGTTTTTGTCGTTATCTTAGTTCTTAGTACAATTGTCTAATTTCATTCTGAGGATCTCCATTCTGTCTGGTGGTACTCTGGCTCTTTTCTATATTTGATTCTAGCTTACAAAATCTCCCTGCATTAGTGTTTGTATGTGTAAGGTGTTATTTGTTTGTTTGCTTGCTTTTGCTTTTGTCTCTGATTTGTTCTGTTTCAACTGTCAATTTCTGTTGGGTTTCTTTTTGAATATCTGATAGCATACTGGGGTTCTGTCAGGTCTTTCCAAAGCCTTATGTCCTAATGGATTCAGTAATTGTGTGTCTTATACATGTATGTGTTTCCTATACTTAGTATTTGTTTAACCCAACACTCAGACATTAGTCTGAGGCTTGGACAGTCTTCTATAAACACCTCTATCGCCAGGACAAGCAACCCCAAAAGTTTGGACAACCATGAGGAAACAAAGAAACACCATGCAGGCAAAGAAGGAGCAGGAAAAAAAACCCCCAAGACCAAATAAATGAGGAGGAAATAGGAAAAATGCATGAAAAAGAATTCAGAGTAATGATAGTAAAAATGATACAAAATCTCAATAACAAAATAGAGAAAGTACAAGAAACAGTTCATAAGAACTCAGAAAAACAAACAGCAATGGATAACAAAATAACTGAAATTAAAAATACTCTAGATGCTATAACCAGCAGAATGACTGAGGCAGAAGAAAGAATAAGTGACTTGGAAGAGAGAGTGGGGAAAATAAGTGCCACAGAGCAGGAAAAAGAAAAAAGAATAAAAAGATTAGAAGACAGTCTCAGAGACCTCAGTGATAACATTAAGCATAGCAACATTCGAATTATACGCATCCCAGAAGAAGAAGAAAACAAGAAAGGGTCTGAGAAAATATTTGAAGAGGTTAGAGTGGAAAACTTCCCCAACATGGGAAAGGAAATAATTCACCAAGTCCAAGAAGCACAGAGAGTCCCACACAGAATAAACCCAAGGAGAAGTACACCAAGGCACATATTAATCAAACTAATGACAATTCAACACAAAGAAAAAATATTAAAAGCAGCAAGAGAAACACAGCAAATAACATATAAAGGAAAACCCATAAGGATAACAGCTGACCTTTCTACAGAAACTCTGCAGGCCAGAAGGGAATGGCAGGATATACTGAAAGTCCTGAAAGAGAAAAACCTACAGCCAAGAATACTCTACCCAGCAAGAATCTCATTCAGATTTGAGGGAGAAATCAAAAGCTTTCCAGACAAGCAAAAGTGAAGAGAATTCAGCACCACCAAACCAGCCTTACAACAACTGCTAAAGGAACTTCTCTAAGTAGGAAACACAAGAAAAGGAAAACACCTACAAATACAAACCCAAAACAATTAAGAAAATGGTAATTGGAACACACATGTCAATAATCACTTTAAATGTGAATGGATTAAGTGCTCCAAGCAAAAGACACAGACTGGCTGAATGGATACAAAAACAAGACCCTTCTATATGCTGCCTACAAGAAACCCACTTCAGACCAAGGGATACATATAGACTGAAAGTAAAGGGATGGGAAAAGATATTCCATGCAAATGGAAGTCAAAAGAAAGCTGGAGTAGCAATACTCATATCAGACAAATTAGACTTTAAATAAAGACTATTACAAGAGACAAGGAAGGACACTACATAATGATCAAGGGATCCATCCAAGAAGAACATATCACAATAGTAAATATCTATGCCCCCAACATAGGAGCACCTCAGTACATAAGGCAAATGCTAACAGCCATAAAAGGGGACTTTGACAGTAACACAATAATAGTGGGAGACTTGAACACCCCACTTACATCAATGGACAGATCATCCAAACAGAAAATAAATAGAGACACACAAGCTTTAACTGACACATGAGACCATCTCGACTTAAGTGATATTTATAAGACATTCCATCCAAAAACGACAGAATACACTTTCTTCTCAAGTGCACACGGAACATTTTCCAGGATAGATCACATTTTGGGTCACAAATCAAACCTCGGCAACTTCAAGAAAATTGAAATCACATCAAGCATCTTCTCAGACCAGAACACCATGAGACTAGATATCAATTACAGGAAAAAAACTGCAAAAAATACAAACACATGGAGGCTAAACAATTCACTGTTAAACAACCAAAGAAATCAAAGAGGATATCAAAAAATATCTAGAAACAAATGAAAATGAAAACACAACAACCCCAAACCTATGGGATGCAGCAAAAGCAGTTCTAACACGGAAGTTTACAGCAATACAGCCCTACCTTAAGAAACAAGAAAATGATCAAATAAACAACCTAATCTTACACCTAAAACAATTAGAAAAAGAAGAACAAAGAAACCCCAAAGTGAGCAGAAGGAAAGAAATCATAAAGATCAGAGCAGAAATAAATGAAAAAGAAAGGAAGGAAGCCATAGCAAAAATAAATAAAACTAAAGGCTGGTTCTTTGAGAAGATTAACAAAATTGATAAACCATTAGCCAGACTCATCAAGAAAAAAAGGAAGAAGATGCAAATCAACAGAATTAGAAATGAAAAGGGAGAAGTAACAACAGACACCTCAGAAATACAAAACATCATGAGAGACTACTACAAGCAACTATATGCCAATAAATTGGACAACCTGGAAGAAATGGATACATTCTTAGGAAAATACCATCTTCCAAGAGTGAACCAGGAAGAAATAGAAACTATGAAGAGACCAATCACAAGTACGGAAATTGAGGCAGTGATTAAAAATCTCCCAACACACAAAAGCTAAGGGCCACGTGGATTCACTGGCAAATTCTATCAAACATTTAGAGAAGAGCTAATACCTATCCTTCTCAAACTCTTCCAAAATATTGCAGAAGGAGCAACACTCCCAAACTCATTCTACGAGGCCACCATCACCCTGATACCAAAACCAGGCAAAGACATCACAAGAAAAGAAAATTACTGACCAGTATACCTGATGAATATAGATGCAAAAATCCTCAACAAAATACTAGCTAACAGAATCCAACAGCATGTTAAAAAAATCATATACCATGATCAAGTGGGGTTTATCCCTGGGATGCAAGGATTCTTCAATATACGCAAATCAATCAATGTGACACATCATATCAACAAATTGAAGGATGAAAACCATATGATCATCTCAATAGATGCAGAAAAAGCTTTTGACAAAATTCAGCATCCATTTATGATAAAAGCTCTCCAGAAAATGGGCATAGAAGGAAATTACCTCAACATAATAAAAGCCATATATGATAAACCAACAGCCAACATCATTCTCAATGGGGAAAAACTGAAAGAATTCCCTCTAAGAACAGGAACAAGACAAGGGGGTCCACTCTCACCATTATTATTCAACATAGTTTTGGAAGTTTTAGCCACAGCAATCAGAGAAGAAAAAGAAATAAAAGGAATCCAAATTGGAAAAGAAGAAGTAAAATTGTCACTCTTTGCAGATGACATGATATTATACATAGAAAACCCTAAAGACTCTACCAGACAACTGCTAGCACTCATTGATGAGTTTCGTAAAGTAGCAGGATACAAAATTAATGCACAGAAATCTCTTGCATTCCTATACACTAACAATGGAAGAGCAGAAAGAGAAATGAAGGAAACTCTCCCATTCACCATTGCAACAAAAAGAATAAAATACCTAGGAATAAACCTGCCTAAGGAGGCAAAAGATCTGTGTGCAGAAAACTTTAAGACACTGATGAAAGAAATCAAAGACGACACAAACAGATGGAGGGACATACCACGTTCCTGGATTGGAAGAATCAATATTGTGAAAATGACTGTTCTACCCAAAGCAATTTACAGATTCAGTGCAATCCCGATCAAATTACCAAAGGCATTTTTCACAGAACTAGAACAAGAAATCTTACGATTTGTATGGAAACACAAAAGACCCCGAATAGCCAAAGCAATCTTGAGAAGGAAAAATGGAGTTGGTGGAATCAGGCTTCCTGACTTCAAACTATACTACAAGGCCACAGTGATCAAGACAGTATGGTACTGGCACAAAAATAGAAAGGAAGATCAATGGAATAGAATAGAGAACTCAGAAGTAAGCCCAAACACATATGGGCACCTATTCTTTGACAAAGGAGGCACGAATATACAATGGAAAAAAGACAGCCTCTTCAATAAGTGGTGCTGGGAAAATTGGACAGCTACATGTAAAAGAATGAAAGTAGAACACTTCCTAACACCATACACAAAAATGAACTCCAAATGGATTAAAGACGTAAATGTAAGGCCAGACACTATAAAACTCCTAGAGGAAATCATAGGCAGAACACTCTATGACATCCATCAAAGCAAGATCCTCTTTGACCCATCTCCTAGAATCATGGAAATAAAATCAAGAATCAACACATGGGATCTCATGAAACTTAAAAGCTTTTGCACAGCAAAAGAAACCATAAACAAGACTAGAAGGCAACCCTCAGAATGGGAGAAAATACTTGCCAACAAAGCAACGGACAAAGGATTAATCTCCAAAATATACAAGCAGCTCATGCAGCTTGAGACCAAAAAAGCAAATAACCCAATCCACAAATGGGCGGAAGACCTGAATAGACATTTCTCCAGAGAAAACATACAGATGGCCAACAAACACATGAAAAGATGTTCAACATCACTAATCATCAGAGAAATGCAAGTCAAAGCCACAATGAGGTATCACCTCACACCGATCAGAATGGCCATCATCACAAAATCTGGAAACAACAAATGTTGGAGAGGGTGTGGAGAAAAGGGAACTCTCCTGCACTGTTGGTGGGAATGTGGGTTGGTGCAGCCACCATGGAAAACAATTTGGAGGTTCCTTAAAAAACTATGAATAGAACTACCATATGATCCAGTAATCCCACTACTGGGTGTATACCCAGAAAAAACCATAATCCCAAAAGAAACATGTACCATCATGTTTATTGCAGCACTATTTACAATAGCCAGGACATGGAAGCAACCTAAATGCCCATCAACAAATGAATGGATACAGAAGATGTGGCATATATACACAATGGAATATTACTCAGCTATAAAAAGGGATGAGATGGAGCTATATGTAATGAGGTGGATAGACCTACAGTCTGTCATACAGAGTGAAGTCAGTCAGAAAGAGAAAGACAAATATTTTTTTTTTTGGAAAATATAAAAAAGATTTTTAATACACCCAAATGGAACTTCTTTTTCTTTTCTTTTTTTTTTTTTTTTTGAGTCCCCCCCATCCTCCCCATCCCAGACCTCTAAAGCATCTTCCATCCTTGAGTTGAATTTCCTTTGTTATACAGCAACTTCCCACTGGCTATCTATTTTACAGTTGGTAGTATATTTATGTCTGTGCTACTTACTCTCTCACTTCTTCTCAGCTTCCCCTTCACCCCCCGCCCCCTCCCAAACCTCGAGTTCTCCAGTCCATTCTCTGCATCTGCGTCCTTATTCTTGTCACTGAGTTCATCAGTACCATTTTTAGATTCTGTATATGTGAGTTAGCATACAATATTTGTCTTTCTCTTTCTGACTTACTTCACTCTCTATGACAGACTGTAGGTCTATCCACCTCATTACATATAGCTCCATCTCATCCCTTTTTATAGCTGAGTAATATTCCATTGTATATATATGCCACATCTTCTGTATCCATTCATTTGTTGATGGGCATTTAGGTTGCTTCCATGTCCTGGCTATTGTAAAGAGTGCTGCAATAAACATTATGGTACAAGTTTCTTTTGGGATTATGGTTTTCTTTGGGTATATGCCCAGTAGGGGGATTACTGGATCATAAGATAGTTCTATTTGTAGTTTTTTAAGGAACCTCCAAATTGTTTTCCTTAGTGGCTGCACCAACCCACATTCCCACCAACAGTGCAGGAGAGTTCCCTTTTCTCCACACCCTCTCCAACATTTGTTGTTTCCAGATTTTGTGATGATGGCCATTCTGATCAGTGTGAGGTGATACCTCATTGTGTCTCTGACCTGCATTTCTCTGATGATTAGTGATGTTGAGCATCTTTTCACGTGTGTGTTGGCCATCTGTATGTCCTCTCTGGAGAAATGTCTATTTAGGTCTTCCGCCCATTTGTGGATTGGGTTATTTGCTTTTTTGGTCTCAAGCTGCATGAGCTGCTTGTATATTTTTGAGATTAATCCTTTTTCCATTGTTTTGTAGGCAACTATTTTTTCCCATTCTGAGGGTTGCCTTTTAGTCTTGTTTATGGTTTCTTTTGCTGTGCAAAAGCTTTTAAGTTTCATGAGATCCCATGTGTTGATTCTTGATTTTATTTCCATGATTCTAGGAGATGGGTCAAAGAGGATCTTGCTTTGATGGATGTCATAGAGTGTTCTGCCTATGATTTCCTCTAGGAGTTTTATAGTGTCTGGCCTTACATGTAGGTCTTTATTCTATTTGGAGTTTATTTTTGTGTATGGTGTTAGGAAGTGTTCTAATTTCATTCTTTTACATGTAGCTGTCCAATTTTCCCAGCACCACTTATTGAAGAGGCTGTCTTTTTTCCATTGTATATTCGTGCCTCCTTTGTCAAAGAATAGGTGCCCATATGTGTTTGGGCTTACTTCTGAGTTCTCTATTCTATTCCATTGATCTTCCTTTCTATTTTTGTGCCAGTACCATACTGTCTTGATCACTGTGGCCTTGTAGTATAGTTTGAAGTCAGGAAGCCTGATTCCACCAACTCCATTTTTCCTTCTCAAGATTGCTTTGGCTATTCGGGGTCTTTTGTGTTTCCATACAAATCGTAAGATTTCTTGTTCTAGTTCTGTGAAAAATGCCTTTGGTAATTTGATCGGGATTGCACTGAATTTGTAAATTGCTTTGGGTAGAACAGCCATTTTCACAATATTGATTCTTCCAATCCAGGAACGTGGTATGTCCCTCCATCTGTTTGTGTCGTCTTTGATTTCTTTCATCAGTGTCTTAAAGTTTTCTGCATACAGATCTTTTGCCTCCTTAGGCAGGTTTATTCCTAAGTATTTGTTCTTTTTGTTGCAGTGGTAAATGGGAGAGTTTCCTTCATTTCTCTTTCTGCTCTTCCATTGTTAGTGTATAGGAATGCAAGAGATTTCTGTGCATTAATTTTGTATCCTGCTACTTTACGAAACTCATCAATGAGTGCTAGCAGTTGTCTGGTAGAGTCTTTAGGGTTTTCTATGTATAATATCATGTCATCTGCAAAGAGTGACAATTTTACTTCTTCTTTTCCAATTTGGATTCCTTTTATTTCTTTTTCTTCTCTGATTGCTGTGGCTAAAACTTCCAAAACTATGTTGAATAATAGTGGTGAGAGTGGACCCCCTTGTCTTGTTCCTGTTCTTAGAGGGAATTCTTTCAGTTTTTCCCCATTGAGAATGATGTTGGCTGTTGGTTTATCATATATGGCTTTTATTATGTTGAGGTAATTTCCTTCTATGCCCATTTTCTGGAGAGCTTTTATCATAAATGGATATTGAACTTTGTGAAAAGCTTTTTCTGCATCTATTGAGATGATCATATGGTTTTTATCCTTCAGCTTGTTAATATGATGTATCATGTTGATTGATTTGCGTATATTGAAGAATCCTTGCATTCCAGGGATAAACCCCACTTGATCATGGTATATGATTTTTTTAACGTGCTGTTGGATTCTGTTAGCTAGTATTTTGTTGAGGATTTTTGCATCTATATTCATTAGTGATACTGGTTTGTAATTTTCTTTTTTTGTGACATCTTTGCCTGGTTTTGGTATCAGGGTGATGGTGGCCTCGTAGAATGAGTTTGGGAGTGTTGCTCCTTCTGCAATATTTTGGAAGAGTTTGAGAAGGATACGTATTAGCTCTTCTCTAAATGTTTGATAGAATTCACCCCTGAATCCATGTGGCCCTGAGCTTTTGTGTGTTGGGAGATTTTTAATCACAGTCTCGATTTCCATACTTGTGATTGGTCTGTTCATATGTTCTATATCTTCCTGATTGAGTTTTGGAAGATTGTACTTTTCTAAGAGTGTATCCATTTCCTCCAGGTTATCCAATTTATTGGCATATAGTTGCTTGTAGTAGTCTCTCATGATGTTTTGTATTTCTGAGGTGTCTGTTGTTACTTCTT
Source organism: Hippopotamus amphibius kiboko (assembly GCF_030028045.1). Lineage (NCBI taxonomy): Eukaryota > Metazoa > Chordata > Mammalia > Artiodactyla > Hippopotamidae > Hippopotamus > Hippopotamus amphibius. The sequence goes on along the minus strand of NC_080202.1, from coordinate 45,911,051 downwards.
CTTTTTCATTTCTAATTCTGTTGATTTGCATCTTCTCCCTTTTTTTCCTGATGAGTCTGGCTAGTGGTTTATCAATTTTGTTAATCTTCTCAAAGAACCAGCCTTTAGTTTTATTGATCTTTGCTATTGTTTCCTTCATTTCTTTTTCATTTATTTCTGATCTGATCTTTGTGATTTCTTTCCTTCTGCTCACTTTGGGGTTTCTTTGTTCTTCTTTTTCTAATTGTTTTAGGTGTAAGATTAGGTTGTTTATTTGATAATTTTCTTGTTTCTTTAAGATAGGACTGTATTGCTATAAACTTCTGTTTTAGAACTGCTTTTGCTGCATCCCATAGGTTTGGGGTTGTTGTGTTTTCATTTTCATTTGTTTCTAGATATTTTTTTATTTCCTCTTTGATTTCTTTAGTGATTTCTTGGTTTTTTTTTTAATTAATTAATTAATTATTTTTGGAAGGTACACCAAGTTCAAACATCTGTTTTTATACACATATCCCCAGATTCCCTCCCTCCCTAACTGCCCCCCCACCCTCCCTCTTGGTTGTTTAATAGTGAATTGTTTAGCCTCCATGTGTTTGTATTTTTTGCAGTTTTCTTCCTGTAATTGATATCTAGTGTCATGGCGTTGTTGTCTGAGAAGATGCTGATATGATTTCAATTTTCTTGAAGTTGCCAAGGTTTGATTTGTGACCCAAAATGTGATCTGTCCTGGAAAATGTTCTGTGTACACTTGAGAAGAAAGTGTATTCTGTCGTTTTTAGATGGAATGTCCTATAAATGTCAAGTCGAGATGGTCTCATGTGTTAGTTAAAGCTTGTGTGTCTTTATTTATTTTCTGTTTGGATGATATGTCCATTGATGTAAGTGGGATGTTCTAGTCTCCCACTATTATTGTGTTACTGTCGAAGTCCCCTTTTATGGCTGTTAGCATTTGCCTTATGTATTGAGGTGCTCCTATTTTCGGCCCTAGATATTTACCATTGTGATATATTCTTCTTGGATGGATCCCTTGATCATTATGTAGTGTCCTTCCTTGTCTCTTGTAATAGTCTTCACTTTAAAGTCTAACTTGTCTGATATGAGTATTGCTACTCCAGCTTTCTTTTGACTTCCATTTGCATGGAATATCTTTTCCCATCCCTTTACTTTCAGCCTATATGCATCCCTTGGTTTGAAGTGGGTTTCTTGTAGACAGCATATAGAAGGGTCTTGTTTTTGTATCCATTCAGCCAGTCTGTGTCTCTTGGTTGGAGCATTTAATCCATTTACATTTAAGGTGATTATTGACATGTGTGTTCCAATTACCATTTTCTTAATTGTTTTGGGTTTGTATTTGTAGGTGTTTTCCTTTTCTTGTGTTTCCTACTTAGAGAAGTTCCTTTAGCAGTTGTTGTAAGGCTGGTTTGGTGGTGCTGAATTCTCTTAACTTTTGCTTGTCTGGAAAGCTTTTGATTTCTCCCTCAAATCTGAATGAGATTCTTGCTGGGTAGAGTATTCTTGGCTGTAGGTTTTTCTCTTTCAGGACTTTCAGTATATCCTGCCATTCCCTTCTGGCCTGCAGAGTTTCTGTAGAAAGGTCAGCTGTTATCCTTATGGGTTTTCCTTTATATGTTATTTGCTGTGTTTCTCTTGCTGCTTTTAATATTTTTTCTTTGTGTTGAATTGTCATTAGTTTGATTAATATGTGCCTTGGTGTATTTCTCCTTGGGTTTATTCTGTATGGGACTCTCTGTGCTTCTTGGACTTGGTGAATTATTTCCTTTCCCATGTTGGGGAAGTTTTCCACTCTAACCTCTTCAAATATTTTCTCAGACCCTTTCTTGTTTTCTTCTTCTGGGATGCCTATAATTCGAATGTTGCTATGCTTAATGTTATCACTGAGGTCTCTGAGACTGTCTTCTAATCTTTTTATTCTTTTTTCTTTTTCCTGCTCTGTGGCAGTTATTTCCCCAATTCTATCTTCCAACTCACTTATTCATTCTTCTGCCTCCGTTATTCTGCTGGTTATACCATCTAGAATATTTTTAGTTTCAGTAATTTTGTTATCCATTGCTATTTGTTTTTCTGAGTTCTTATGAACTGTTTCTTGTACTTTCTCTATTTTGTTATTGAGATTTTGTATCATTTTTACTATCATTACTCTGAATTCTTTTTCATGCATTTTTCCTATTTCCTCCTCATTTATTTGGTCTTGTGGGTTTTTTTCCTGCTCCTTTGCCTGCATGGTGTTTCTTTGTTTCTTCATGGTAGTCCAAAGTTCTGGGGTTGCTTGTCCCGGTGATAGAGGTGTTTATAGAAGACTGTCCAAGCCCCAGACTAATGTCCAAGTGTTGGGTTAAACAAATACTAAGTCTAGGGAACATATACATATAGAAGACATACAATTACTGAATCCATTAGGACATAAGACTCTGGAAAGACCTGACAGAAGAACCCCAGTATGCTATCAGATAATCAAAGAGAAACCCAACAGAAATTGAAAACCAAAACCGAACAAAACAGAAACAAAAGCAAAAACAAACAAAGAAATAACACCTTAGCCATGCAAACGCTAATCCAGGGAGATATTGTAAGCTAGGATCAAATATCAAAAAGAGCTAGAGTACCACCAGACAGAATGGAGATCCTCAGAATGAAATTAGACAATTGTACTAAGAGCTAAGATAAAGACAAAAACCTAATATTAAATACCAAGGTGGTGTGTCATCTGGAGAATAGAGCAAGGAGTCTGAGCAGATCAATAGTGTTGCTTTTAAGTATGTTAAGATAAAATAAACTAAAAATGGATGGGAGACAGGGGAACAGAAGAGTGTAGTGTGATTGGAAATATGCAAAGAAAAAGAAAGGAATAGAAATGTATAAAAGATAGAGATGAAAGGAAGGTAGGAGAGATATATAGTCTGTACTACCAAAAACTTAGCTAGAAATAGAAGTATATAAAAAGGAAAAAAAATAAAAATAGAATAGAAAATAGCATTAAAAATTATGTTATAAAACTTGTAGATCCCTTAGGACTAAGATCGTAATTGATAAAGGAAAAAAAAAAAGAAAAAGAAAAAAAAAAAAAACAACTGATCCCAGAATGGACCATTTCGATAGAATTGATAGTAATATTTCTGTTTCCTTAGAGTATCAGCTGTAGGTGTCCTTCTACTCACCTTGGGTTTTTTGCATTCTTCTGTGACCAGCAGAGCTTCCTTTATTGTTCGTCTGTAAGCGTTGGTGTGTGGGGAGGGAGAGGTTACCCTAGTGGTTCCTTCCCTGGGAGTGAGTGAGCAGTGGCACACTGTTGTTTCAGTCGGTCTCAGAGGTGCCTGTTGCAGAGGGATGCTGGTGGCTCAGGTGTAAACAGAATGTGTCAGAGTTGGGCCTCTCTCTGGGCTTCTTTATTCTCGGCAGCCTCCCTGCTGCCGGCGTTCCAAGGGGTTTTAAGCTAGCCCTGCCCAAGGGCCTGAGGGTCCTTGTTATCCCTGAGCACCTTAGGTGGCCCACAGGGCTCCCTCCACTGCCCGCTGCAGGTGCTGAAAGAAAGAGAGAGGCTATGCCCGCGGCTCCTTCCCCCTCCCTGTGAGCCTGCAGCATTCAGCTGCCATCATGGCCAGGCAGCTCTCAGGGGCAGGCACTCCTCGCCACGGACCTCTTCCCTCCTGTCCTCTCGGTCCATCACCCTGAACCAGCTCTCTGGTTCCCACGCTTCCACTCCTGGACCCTCTGTTCAGCTGTGAATCGACATCTCAGTCTGGGAATGCTGAGCTGTGGTGCACACCCACCGTGTGTTTCTCACTCCCTCCCGTCTGCCACAGCTCAGCTGCTTCACCCTCTTTGAGCCATCATAGATGCCTCCCTGCCAATTATGTCGGGATCCTTGTGGTCCTTTCTGGTGTCTGAGGTCGTCTGCTGGTGTTCAGTTGGTTCTCTGTGGGAATTATTGCGTCTTTTGGTGCATTCCCAATGAATCTGTGAAGAGGGATGCATTCCACATCCCTCTACTTTTCTGCCATCTTTTCTCCCCCTGTATATACATTTTCCTTATCCACTCATCAGTTGATGGGCATTTGGGTTCTTTTTACCTGTTGGTTATAATAAACATTTCCAAGCAAACACAAAAGAGGAAAGAATAATATAATTGTTCTTTCTCACATGTTCCTGTCACCTAGATTTAACAAGTATGAGGATTTTATTATACTTGTTTCTTCTTTGTTTTTATTTTTCTGACTGAAATAGTTCAAAGCAAGTTCCAAAATCACTTTGTCTTGACATACTTCCATATGCATCTCTTAAAAATATGGACCATTTTTCCCTGGCTAGGGGTGGAGCCTCTGGGGTGGAGCAGGATGCTGGACCGAGATAGAATTTCCTAGCCCCAGAGAATATTTATCAGTGTGAGCTCTCCTGGAGTTTTCCATCTCGACACTGAGACCTGGCTCCACTCAGTTGCCTGCATGCTCCAGTGCTGGATGCCCCATGACAAACAACCAGCAAGACAGGGACGCAGCCCCACTCATCAGCAGACAGGCTGCATAAAAAGTCATACTAAGCTCACAGACACCCCAAAACATACTCCCTAATGTGGCCCTGCCCATCAAAGGGACAAGACTTAGCTCCACCTACCAGAGTGCAGGCACTAGTCCCTCCCAGCAGGAAGCCTACACAAGCCCCTAGACCAATCTCACCCACTAGGGGGCAGACACCAGATGCAAGAGGAACCATGACCCTGCAGCCTGTGGAAAGGAGACCACTGACACAGTAAGTTAGACAAAATGAGATGACAGAGGAATATGTTGCAGACAAAGGAGCAAGGTAACAACCCACAAGACCAAATAAATGAAGAGGAAATAGGCAATCTACCTAAAAAAGAATTCAGAGTAATGATAGTAAAGATGATCTAAGATCTCAGAAATAGAATGGAGGCACGAATCCAGAAGATACAAGAAATGTTTAACAAGGACCTAGAAGAAGTAAAGAACAAACAAACAGTGATGAACAACACAATTACTGAAGTGAAAATGGACCAGAAGGAATCAATAGCCCTTAGTTGCTCCCTGGCATGTGGGGTCTTCCGGGCCCAGGCATCGAACCCCTGACCCCTGCCTTGGCAGGCAGATCCTTAACCACTGCGCCACCAAGGAAGTCCCCCCATTCCTTTTTCAAGGAACTTTTCGATTCCTCTGAACAAGTAAGTGAGGCTTAGATTTCCCCAAACTTTCACTTTATAATTGTATGTCTTCTCTGATTGGCTTCTTGGTCTGGCTACTGCATCCTGACCTTGCTGCCTAGTCTTACCCGTATTTCTTCGCTCCCTGATTTAACCTTGATTGAATCAGAGAACTCTCCTCAGCTGTGACTCCAGGTACACTTACCTCCCGCTTCTGTACCTGTTTAACACTCTTCAGTCCTGGCTCTACTCCCTGTGATTCAAGTGATTTGCTGTCAGATATTCTTTAATTTGCAAACTATGATCTGCCTGCTTCTAGTCTGCAACCATTTCACATAACCACTCAGATATTACAAACGGTACTGGAAAGACTATGAAACAGTTCCTTGGTATCAGTGGTGAGGAGTGAGTTGTTTTTCTTCTATTGGACATTAAACCATTGTGTAAGCTTACGTTTTGAGATTTTCACAGCATAAAGCCTATCCCTGATAGAGTGATGAAGGAAATGTTCTACAAGTTACTATATAGTTGAAAGGGCATTCATATTAGATTTCTTGGTTTAATGCAGAGCCATGGGTTAATACCCATCCCTTGAAATTGTTACCTTGTTTAATTATGTGTTCTTTTATCCATTGGCAAGGATACATAGTTCTTATCTTTTTCCCCTATGTTTTTTATAAATACAGAACAGAGAATAACATCTTAAAATGAAGAAAAGGCCAAATGTATCAGTTTTTCTTAGTAGCACCTAAGGGAAATGTTTGCCAGCAAGAACTGTGGCAAGATTATATCCTAGATGTCAACTGTCTCTACTACCCAGGGGCTCAGAGCCCTTCTGAAGCCTCCTAATGTCTAGGATAGCTCCATTATAACTCACCGTACAGGGCCTAGCCTCCCATGTGACACTCAGCGTTTAAAGATTAGTCTTCATTTCTCCTTCCCAGCAAGCAGCTTCAGTTGGAGGAAGTCATTTCATTTTCTTATTTACTCATTCATTGATCAACCCAGTCAACAGACCATCAGTGCCAAGAACAATGCTTGTTTCTGGTAACAAGGAAAGAAGAAGATATGGTTCCTTTAAGCACCTAAGGAGCTCATAAACTAGTGATAGAGGAAGATGCACACACAAATCAATAAAGAATTAATAATGCTTTGACTTTATATTATTTGAATTTTTATGCATATATTTATTTACTGCACCCTGTTTAAAGTGGAAATAGACATTTAAAATAGAACTACTGATTGTAAAAAATTCACAGTAATGGGTAAGTTATTAAGAGAGTTAACATTGGAAGTATTGGTACTCTCAAAGAAGCTTGTTGATACTGTGTATAAAATAGACAACTGATGAGCACACACTGTAGAGCACAGGGAACTCTACCTAACGCACTTGGTAACTTAATGGAGGGAAGTCCACAAGGGAGGGGATATCTGTATGTGTATGGCTGAGTCATTTTGTTGTGCAGTGGAGGCTAACACAATATTGTAAAGCCACCATACTCCCTAAAAATTAATTTGAAAATTAAAAACAAAATTAAAAACAAAGAAGCTTGTTAATGCAGAGGAACCTCTAATTCTTTTCGTTGCTTATATTAAGCTTTATAGAGGTATGTATAGTCCCTCTTCTAACCGGGATCAGTGACTTGGAGCAGGGAGCTACAGATTAAGGTCCTACTTCAGTGGCAGGTCCATCTTATCTCCTCTTCAGGTCATATTCTCACGCACGAGCTGTGGGATGAGATGTCTAAGACAGTTTCCTGCCTTTGCTTACCCACAGCCCCATAATGGGCTTCCGCTGGCTTCCTTGGTTGCTTTCATCATCACTTTCAGCACCAGAGGTCAGGGAAACCTTCCGATTAATCAGGGACCCTGCAGAACACTTTATGACATATATCAAAGCAAGGTCCTTTTTGACCCACCTCCTAGAATCATGGAAATAAAATCAAGAATAAACAGATGGGACCTAATGAAATTTAAAAGCTTTTGTACAGCAAAAGAAACCATAAACAAGACAAGAAGACAACCCTCAGAATGGGAGAAAATACTTGCCAACGAAGCAACTGACAAAGGCTTAATCTCCAAAATATACAAGCAGCTCATGCAGCGTAAAACCAAAAAAGCAAATAACCCAATCCCCAAAGGGGCGGAAGACCTAAATAGACATTTCTCCAAAGAAGACATGCAGATGGCTAACAAACACATGAATGGATGCTCAGCATCACTAATCATTAGGGGAATGCAAGTCAAAGCCACAATGAGGTATCACCTCACACCGGTCAGAATAGCCATCATCACAAAATCTAGAAACACCAAATGTTGGAGAGGGTGTGGAGAAAAGGGAACTCTCCTGCACTGTTGGTGGGAATGTAAGCTGGTAGAGCCACTGTGGAAAACAGGTTGGAGGTTCCTTAAACAACTAAAAATGAAACTACCATGTGACCCAGTAATCCCACTCCTGGGCATATACCCAGAGAAAACCATAATCCCAAAAGAAACTTGTACCATAATGTTCATTGCAGCACTATTTACAGTAGGCAAGACATGGAAGCAACCTAAATGCCCATCAACAGATGAATGGATAAAGAAGATGTGGCACATATATACAATGGAATATTACTCAGCCTTAAAAAGGAATGAGATGGAGCTATATGTAATGAGGTGGCTAGACCTAGAGACTGTCATGCAGAGCAAAGTAAGCCAGAAAGAGAAAAACAAATATCATATGCTAACTCATATATATGGAATCTGAAGAAATGGTACTGATGAACCCAGTGACAGGGCAAGAGTGGAGATCAATGTAGAGAATGGACTTGAGGACACGGGGCTGGGGTGGGGGGTGGGGGGGGCGAAGGGGAAGCTGGAATGAAGTGAGAGTAGCATAGACATAGATACATTAGCAAATGTAAGATAGATAGCTAGTGTGAAGTTGCTGTATAACAAAGGGAGATGAACTCCATGATGGGTGATGCCTTAGAGGGCCAGGACAGGAAGGGTGAGAGGGAGTCACGAGTGGGAGGGGATCTGGGGATATACGTATAAATACAGCTGATTCACTTTGGTGTACCTGAAAAACTGGTACAAGAGTGTAAAGCAGTTATATTCCAATAAAAAGCTTAAAAAAATAATTGGGCCCTGAAAAGAGTCCAGAAAAGTACTGACTTAAACATAATAAATAACATTTATTTAGAGCTCACTATGAACTCGTTGCTTAGAATGTCCTATAGAATCTTCACAATCACTCTATGAACTTGGTATTGATAAATCTCAAATGTATCCAAAATAAGCCTGTATGTCAGGTTGTGATATTTTTACCTCTCTTTTATCTTTAGGTTCGTCTTGGCACCAGACATAAGGTGGTTCAACACAATGCCCTTGCCCTGAACAGCTCCAGATGCCAAGAATTGGCATTTTACTACTTTGGTTTCAGTGGGTGGTCAAAGAGGATCATCAAGGTAAACTCTGTAGATTTTCTTTGACTAACGAGACACCTTTCACCATTGAGCTCCCAGGCTTTAGCGAGAATAGAACTGGGCTATGGGGAGAGATGTGAGAGGCTTCCACATGGAAGTATCTGAGCATAGGCCTGCCACCTAGAATTAGAGATAATCTCAATGACTTGGGTGGTGGGTGTCCATCATTTTCTCCGGTATTTGTATGGTATGTACTAAAAAATAGTTGTCCATATCTAGTCATTCATTTGCAGGTCTCACTGGATTTTGAAGCTATAGGACACATCAACTGGGATTGCTGGAGTTTAGTTTTTATTTGTAACAACAGAATATTTTGGAGTCTTTTCTTTAATTCAAAATCCTAACAGCTTCAGGATCTTTCTGACCTTGAAGAAAGGGAAGATGAAGATTCTGTGGCACCACTTCAGAAGCAAAGCCTGAAGTTCTTCTGTGCTTTAGAGGTGGTGTTGCCATCCTACAAGTGCAGGAGTCCTGGAGTTGGCGTGGCTGAGGAACCTTTGGATAAGTTGGAGGAAGGTCTGTTTTCCAGTATGTTTCTGTGGGGTGTGAGGGGGTGAGATTTCTCTTTTTTCCTTTCTTTCCGAAACTCCCCTTTTCAGGTACATCATCACCTTTGCTAAGCAACTAAAGCCCTGGGCAGAGTTTTTCTGCCTGGCAATATAGATCTTTATCTTAGGCAATACCTGACAGCACCTTAAACTTTAGAATCTTAGAACTGATTGTCTGCCAAGAAACTTAGGAGGAGGGGAAATTAGGGGTTTTATTTTGATTTGGTTAATAATTTGTTTTGTGCTAAAATAGTCCTTCAAATGCAGATGTCTTGTGACCTTCAGTTATCCCAACAAAATCATTGTCTAAAGATTTACATAACTCTTGTATAAATGTTCAATCTGGTATCTCATGTAGAAGGGCTTGAGTGGAAAAAGTCAAATGTGGATCCCTAGAAAGGGGTTTCCGAGTGGTACTGAGTTTTTTTCCTAGAATCCATGGCACTCGGGCTAAGGGTTTTAAGTCAAAGGCAGGGCTTTTAGCAAATGGAGTGGAGGAGACTCCTCCGTCCACCTGAGTGGGTGATGAGGGCAGATCATCTGCACTACCACACAATCTACCTCACTGTGTGAGTCCAGCCCTTTATGCACAGGAGAGCAGGGTCTGTAGGAGTATAGCTTCAGCTTGTCCATTTGAAATCTGTGAGTAATGTGAGCTGTGTGCCATATTCTTGGCTTGCATCTCCAATCTAGTATTTCAGGAACTTCCAGAATAGATCTGAGCAATAAAAATGTGCTCTGCCAGGATATACCTCCAGCAGAGCCATTCAACCATCCTGTTGTGTTGTGCCTGCTCTTAATTGCGAAGATAAGGATCTAAGAATCACAGGTACATTTTATTTATTTACTTATTGGCTGCATTGGGTCTTCGTTGGTGCACATGGGCTTTCTCTACTTGCTGCGAGTGGGGCTACTCTTCATTGTGGTGCGTGGCTCTTCGTATTAGTGGCTTCTCTTGCTGCGGAGCACGGGCTGTAGGCGTGTGGCCTTAATAGTTGTGGCACACAAGCTTAGCTGTTCCACAATATGTGGGATCTTTCTGGACTGGGTATAGAACCCATGTCCCCTACATTGGCAGGTGGATCCCCTTTGGTTTTTCGTTTTTTACCTCTTTATTGGAGTATAATTGCTTTACACAGTTGTGCCAGTTCCTGCTGTACACCAAAGTGATACCTCCCCATATCCCCTCCTTCCCAAGACTCCTCCTACGGTCCCTATCCCACCCCTCTAAGTCATCACCAGTCATCGAGTTTGTCTCCCTGTGGTATGCTGCAGCCTCCCACTAGTTATCTGTTTTACAGTTGGTAGTGTATATATGTCAGTGCTACCTTCTCACTTGGTCCCGGCTTCCCGGCGTCCTCAAGTCTGTCCTCTACATCTGCATCTTTATTCTTGTTCTGCCATTTGGTTCATCAGTACCATTTTTTAGATTCCATATATATGCATTAGCAGGTATTTGTTTTTCTCTTTCTGACTTACTTCACTCTGTTTGACAGACTCTAGGTCCATCCACCTCACTGCAAATAACTCAATCTCATTCCTTTTTATGGCTGAGTAATATTGCATTGTATATATGTGCCACATCTTCTTTATCCACTCATCTGTTGATGGGCATTTAGGTTGCTTCCATGTCCTGGCTATTGTAAATAGTGCTGCAGTGAACATTGTGGTACACGTATCTTTTTGGATTATGGTTTTCTCACGGCATATGCCCAGTAGTGGGATTACTGGATCATATGGTAGTTCTATTTTTCGTTTTTTAAGGAACCTCCATACCACCTTCCATAGCAGCTGCACCCATCTACATTCCCACCAACAAGTGCAGGAGGGTTCCCTTTTCTCGGCACCTTCCCCAGCATTTACTGTTTCTAGATTTTCTGATGATGGCCATTCTCACCAGTGTGAGGTGATACCTCAGTGTGGCTTTGACTTGCATTTCTCTAATGATTAGTGATGTTGAGCATCTTTTCATGTGTTTGTTAGCCACCTGCATGTCTTCTTTGGAGAAATGTCTATTTAGGTCTTCCGCCCATTTTTGGATTGGGTTGTTTGGTTTATTGATATTGAGCTGAAAGTGCTGCTTATATATTTTGGAGATTAATCCTTTGTCAGTTGCTTCGTTCGCAAATATTTTCTCCTACCCTGAGGGTTGTCTTCTTGTCTTGTTTATGGTTTCCTTTGCTGTGCAAAAGCTTTTAAGTTTCATTAGGTCCAATTTGTTTATTCTTGATTTTATTTCCATTATTCTAGGAGGTGGGTCAACAAGGATCTTGTTTTGATTTATGCCATAGAGTGTTCTGCCTGTGTTTTCCTCTAAAAGTTATATAGTGTCTGGCCCTACATTTAGATCTTTAATCCATTTTGAGTTTACTTTTGTGTACGGTGTTAGGAAGTGTTCTAAGTTCATTCTTTTACATGTAGCTGTCCAATTTTCCCAGCAGAACTTATTGAAGAGGCTGTCTTTTCTCCATTGTATATTCTTGCCTCCTTTGTCAACGAGAAGGTGCCCATGTGTGCGTGGCTTTTCTCTGGTTTCTCTGTTCTGTTCCATTGATGTATATTTCTGTTTTTGTGTCAGTACCATACTGTCTTGACCACTGTAGCCTTGTAGTGTAGTCTGAAGTCAGGGAGCCTGATTCCTCCAGCTCTGTATTTCCTTCTCAAGACTGCTGTGGCTATTCAGGGTCTTTTGTGTTTCCAAAAAAATCTGGCAGGCAGATTCTTAACCAAAGCACCACCAGGGAAGTCCCTGTTTTCTTGTTGCAGTGTATATTTGATTATGTTTTTGGAATCAGTTTAATTTCAGTTTTCATTTGTGATATATTGGGTGAATATGATTCTCACATAATAATCAGCTGCATTTTTGTGAGCCTTGAAATTGGTCATGCTATTGAATAGCATTGATTGTGTTCCCTATTGAGTTATACAGTAGTGAGAATGTCACAGGCTGTGCCCAAAGGACACTTTATGATTAGCAGACTCCCAGAATAGAATTGCTCCCCTGCTTCACAGCCCTGCAGCCTGAGAGACTGAGAAATCCTAGCTAAGGTGTCAGAGACTTACTTGCTTGTAAGAGTTGACCCTGGATTGGTCTTAGCCTTCCAGCCTGGACAGTCCTTCCAGGGAAGTTTGACTTCCCTGGTCACCAGGCAGAATCTCCATCAGCTGTCAACTCGGTGTAACAGCCTTTGAGAACCAAACTAAATGTCTGGGTTGTTTGGCTGTCGCTAGTATGCGAAGCTATTCCTCATATGCACTCAAACCTCCTTAGACCAAAAAGCCTGGTGGCTGTAGTTTGCCTTGAGGGAAGCTATATTGTCCAAAGGGTACATGGGCCAGTTTCCTCCAGTAGAGTGTTCAAGTGCGCATGCTGTCTCTCTCCAAAGCTTTGTTCATTGCATCTGATCGAATTTTGGTCCCAAGTAGTGGACACTTGCCTTGCTTTTAATATGAAGTATCTATTATAGTCCAGTGGTATCTATCCCAGGTTTGAACTCACTTTGTCCCCCACCTAATGCCTTCCTATTTAATCATATTGTGACTGAACGTTTCTGTTTCCACAGCTTTTACTTCCTATGTCGTTATTCCTTAGTTCTTATTTCTAAGATCATAAAGGTTTTTGAAGCAAAGTTGGTACACCTTATATAGTTTTTCACAAAAAATTATGATTAAAAACTGAAGTGTCAGATACAGGAACTTCTAGGAAAATGCTCTTATTTTTGGCTTTTAGAAATCAAAAGAATGTCTAGTTCTTGGGTGCTACCACTGTATACAGGAAGTTTTAGAACAAGAACATTTCTGAATTGATCCTTGTTAACTTTATTTCGGAAAGTGGTAAAATAGCTGTGGCATATACACCCTGTGAAGAGAACGCAGATGCTAGAACTGAAGAGGAACTACAGGATTTAATTCAAATGTGTGGAGATAAAAGCTCAAGGGGTACAGTGTAGCCATAATTCAAAACAACCAGCAGGATTTGGAAGACTTTGGCATGTCTACTCAGCTCTATCATCCTTAGGAACATATGAAACTCTGAAAGTGCTTTTGAGGCAGGGAGTTTCTAGGACTTTTCCTGAAGTCCTGAGCCTTGTATCTGATGACTTATTTGAAACTCGGAGAGCAGATTGAGAGCCATTAGTGTACTTCTACAGTTGTGCACACAGAAGCACAGGCCTTTTAGAACTCCCCTCAAACAGAATTGCAGGGATTTTGGAACAAAGGAACTATGGTCTTAAGTAACTATGCTACAGTGTTTGAAAGCTATTAATGCCTTTCAAGTAAGGTGTATTACCCAGATCTTAGCATCTCAAATATATCATGTGTGAAATATTTTGCAGAAGAACCTTTCTGTAATCCAATTATATGGAAGCCTCGAATTAGGGATTCAGTTGTCAATGTAGTTTGTAAAAGAAAACATTAATGTACTGCATGTAGGATTTTCATGAAAAAGGAGCAAAAAATGTCTTTCATGCCCTTGAGAACTTAATTTGGCAGTAGATTTGTGATTATGTAACTCACCCGAATGTTGCAAAGTTTGTTTTGAAGGGAAGAGAGTAGAGAAAGAAAAGGTGGTTATATTCTGAAAAACGTAAAACTTTCCTGTGCAAAATACTTATTTTAATTCAGTTTAAATCAAATCAGTCAAGGAAACTTCAAACGTATCCATGTTTGGGCTTTAAGAAATCCAGCTTCCTGTGAAACACGAGAGGAAAGGATTCAGTATTGATGCTAAAGGTTTCAGAAACCTGATTATAACAACAGACCTGTTCCTACATGAGGCCCATGTTGGAATCAATTCCACTTAAAAACCATTATGTGCTAGACACTGGGAATAAGATGAAGCTCTTTGTGTCTTGGAGTGTAGATGTTAGAGGTTGTGACAGACAGTTAAAAAGGACTAAACTTAAATACATTATTGAAAGGACTGAAGAAAATCAGCTGGGTGCTAGTAATTTTCTCGAAATTTTTTAACATGCTAACTTTAACATCCTCAGTGTCGTCTCCATGTGTGCACACAGGGCAGACGTCTGAAAAGTGACACTGTCAGGTTTTCTCGATTAATGGCTGTGTTGAGAGAAGGTGGAATGGGGGGAGTCCATGCTAATGTAAAGGGCCATTCACTTGGTTTTTGACTCTCTTTCCCAGGATGAATTGCTCACCTGCTCCATACCCCTCCTACAGAAATGGTGGAGTCATCACTGATTCAGTGGTAACCGCTAATAATAGAGTGGTGAATTAATAATCCGACGTAGACACTGAGAGTTTCGAGGAAATGGCAACATTTTAGAGTCACTAACTGTAAGGTATGTTGCCCTCCTGCCACCCTAACTGGTGCTCACTTTGCGAGTCAGCTACTCTTCTTGTCAGCGATGTGGCCAAGGGGAGGAAGAATGTCTCTCAGACTGGAGCTTTGAGGAGGAAGCGTTCAAATTGCCAGAACTGGACTAGCACTTTTGAATTTCCCAGAATGCCAGGCCCTGTGGCTTCCTTGGGAAGCTCCACATCGTTCCCAAGCCCTCCCCCAACCCCTGGGCTGCCCAAATCCTGCCTCATGGTGCAGGGCTTGTGAGGGGGGACTGGGGAGAGGCCCCAGCAGGAGGGAATTGTTGCCTTTGCTAGAGGAAGGATGGTTTGCACCCTGGTGACTCTGGGAAAAAGGCTTCCTTTGGTTGCTCAGATTGGATCTCCGCCGGAACCTAGTGAAGGTGGTGGAACTAAAGGTGTCATAAATAAAAGGTGGGTCGTGAGGTGGGAGAGGGGCGACCGTGTGTCTCGGGACTCTCATAATGCTTTGGTTTCTGCTCAGAGTGCAGCGCCTGTGCCCCACTGGCCTGGGTCGCTGTGCCCGGGAGCCTCCGCATAGCATGTCCCCACTGCGCCTCTGGTTCCCACAGCTTGTCTTCATGTGGCAACCATTGTGGCTTCTGGCCCAGGCAGCTCAGCCTCTGCAGTGGGCCCTGGACCCTGTCCAGTGGACCTCCAACCCCCCAGGGCTGACGGAGCCTTGGTCTTCACACTCCTCAGACCTCCCTCCCGAATCGCCCCATGAGATTACACCCTCTGCAGAGTCGGGGGGCTTTAATTACTTGTCCTCCTCTCCATGCAGATGCTGGCGCTGCCTCATCATGAGTTGACTGAGACTTTGGTTCCACACCCAAACCCGGATTCAGCTGCAGAGCTGCTCTCAGGGCCAGATCAGTTTGCTGTTCCACATCAGGATCTGAGTGACAAGCTAACCCAGCAGCAAAAGCTCCCAGCAGCGGCTCCAGTGCTGGACTGGGAACAGAATCAGGGCTTGGTTCTGACTTTTCGACACAAAAGTAAGACTAAAACCACAGGTCTAGATCAGGCTGAAGGTCACCAATCATTTGAAATACTTGTTCCTCCTCTAGGTAGTAAGAGCTCAAAACCAACGAAGTTTATTGTTTCACCCCCAAACCTGAAGAAGGATCTCGTTCAGCATCGACAGCTTGTTAAAGTTGTTGCTGGAACTACAGGCCAGTTAGAAAATGAAACTCAGGGTCTAGAACAACAGTTGCAGGATGATTATGTAGCTTCCGGTATGGATACCATTTATCCTGAGGAGAGCCTGCCTACAGATTTTCTGGGGAACTCAGAGCAACCTCCGGAGCCCCCTGAGGAGGCTGAAATTTCTGCATCCCAGCAAGAGGCCCAACTTCATCATCCAGAGACCCCTGAGGAGGTTGAATCTTTTTCACTCCAGGCAGAGGTCCAGGATGAAACTGCAGAGCCCACTGAAGAGGTAGAACCACCTCCACTCCAGCAGGAGCCTCTGTCTCAGCCTCTAGAACTCCCTCGGGAGTTTGAACCTTCCCTACTCCATCAAGAGGCCCCAACTCAAGCTCCAGGATACCCTACCGAGTATGTACTTGAAAGTCCAGTGAGTGATGAGGTAGCATCCCTACCTGGCATTCAGCATCACGCTCATTCAAACGTTCCCAGTGTCACACTTAAACCTCTGGATTTGGAACTGACCATCATTCCAGAGGCCACTACGGAAGCTGATTTTCCTACATCTCAGCAGGAGGCCCTTGCTCTGCCTCCTGAGCCTCCTGAGGAGACAGAATCTTCTCCAACCCAGCAGGAGACCCCAGGTCAGCCTCTAGAGCCTCTTGCGGAAGCTGAGCCTTCTCCAAGTGAACAGGAGCCACCAACTCAGCCTTCTGAGCTTAGTGAGGAAGCTGAACCCTTTCCAACCCAGCATGAGACCCCAGCTCAGCCTGCAGAGTCTATTGGAGAAGCTGAAACTTCTCCAACTCAGGAGGAAGCCTCAGCTCAGTTTCCAGCAGAGACAGAACCTTTTGCAACGCTGCAGGAGCAACCACCTCAGGCTCCAGAGCCTTCTGCAGGGGAGGTGGAACCTTCTCCAACTCAACAGGTACAGCCAGCTCAGCCTCCAGAGCCTCATGAAATGACCGTATCACCCCCAAGTTACCATCAGGCTCAGCATTCAAACGTATCCACTATCACCATCAAACCTGCAGATGTGGAGCTTAGCATAGCAGCAGAACCCACTCCAGAGGTGGGACCTTCTCCAACTCAGCACAAGCTTTCAGCTCAGCCCTCAGTGCCCCTTAGTAGTGCAGAATTTTCTACAGCCCAGCACAAGGCCCCCATGCTGCCTCCACAGCCACCTGAGGAGGTTGAACCTTTGCCAGCCCAAGCTGTAGAAGCTGTTACACATAATAAACCTTCAGCACAAGAGGAGACCCCAGCTCAGACTCCAGAGCTCTCTAATGAGATTGTAGTTCTCTCTCCAGAGCATCATATAACAACGGTTTCTCCTCTAGGTCAGGATCAAGCTCAGCTTCTACAGCGGCCCACTGTCACCGTTAAACCTGTGGATCTTGCACTTGCTGTAACTCCAGCATTCACTGATGAGGTTGAAACTTCTCCATCCCAACAAGAAGCCTCAGCCCAGTTCACAGTGTCCCCTGAGCAGGTAAAACCTTTGTCAGTCCAGCAAGAGGTTTCAGATCAGCCTCCAACCGCCTCTGAAAGTGTTGAACCTTCTCCAGTCCAGCAGGAGCCCCCAACTCAGCCTCCAGAGGCCTCTACAGATGTTGCAGCTCCACCTTCACTACCTAATGAAGTGACAGTCTCACCTCTAAGTCCTGGTAATGCTCAACATCCAGTGTTGCCTAATATCACAGGTAAACCCTTGGATCTGGCAGTTGTTTTAACTCTAGAGCCCACTGAAGAGGTGGAACATCCTCCAAGTGCAGCAGGAAGCTCCAGCTCAATCTCTGGTTCCCCAGGGGGCCTCGAATATACCTCCTGAGCCCCCTAAGGAGGTGGTACCTTCTGCCACACAACAGGAGCTTCAGGCTCAGGCATCAGAGCCCCCTACAGAGGTGGAACCATTGCCAGTCCAGCCTACCACAGAGGCTGAACATTCCACAGTCCTGCAGCAGAGTGCAGTTCCAGCAGCATCCCCCGAAGTGACACTTCCAAGTCCAGAGCAGGTTCAGCTTCCACATCCAGCCTTGACTGAGGTCACAGTTCAACCTTTGGACCTGGAAATTACGTTAACTCCGGAATCCAGTACGGAGGCTGAACCTTCTCCAACCACGCGGCAGTCCCAAGCTCAGCCTCCAGAGGAAGCTGTAGCTCAGTCTCCATCGCATCCCGAGGTGCCGGTTCCAGCACCAGATCAGGCTCATGCTAAGTCTCCAACAACACCCAGGGTCACAGTGAAACCTTTGGACCTGGAACCTTACATAACTCCAGAGCCTTCCATGGAGTCTGGATATTCTACAGCCCTGCTGCAAACTCCAGCCCCACCTCCCAAACACCCTGAGGTGACTCTTGCACAGCCAACCCTGATTCAAGTCACAGTCACCCCTGTGGACCTGGGAGGTACCATTTCTCAGCAACCAAGTCCATCTGAGACAGTTCTTTTTCCTTCGACTCAGGATTCGGTATCCACAGGTCTTCCTGGTGTAAACTATACCCTCAAAAAGAAGCAACCAGAACAGAATGCCACCACAGACATCAACATGTGTGAGCTCTGTACCTGCAAAGATGAGACGCTGTCCTGTGTGGGTCTCAGCGCAAAGCAGAAGCTCCACAGAGTGCCTGAGCCACAGCCCAACACCTACAAGGGCATCTTCACCATCATGGAAGAATCCCTTTCCTCATTTGTTCTCTGCATCCTGCCTGACATGGCAGCCTTTCTTCGAGGTCTTCCTGGGTCTTCCTCATCTCCCCAACCCATGTTGGCTGACTTTCCGTTTCTACCTTTTGTTTGTCAATGTTGCTTATCTTCATTCTCCTTCTTGCTATTGTTCCCTCTTCTCCAGGTTTCTACTTATCATTGCCCTTATTCTTTTTCCTTCTCCATTTTTTACTCCAGTATTTAACTCCTTAACATCGACTCTTCTCCCATCTTTGCTGCATCCTCTTTACAGCAACATGTGCCTCTCCCCACCTCGTTGGTGGTAATACCACAGAGTGGTTAAGAGTGAGATTCTGGAGCCAGGCCGCCTGGGTTTGAACCCAGGTCTGTCGTTGATTAGCTTTGTGACTCCATGTCCTCATCTGTAAAGTGGGGACTGTGGCGGTCATCATCTCATAGCATTGTCGTGAGATTTACACGTGTTAATACAGGTAAAGCTCTTATATCAGTGCCTAGCATATATTTTAGTGTTAGCTATTCTTCGTATTGAATCTCTCAGTTATATCTCGAAGTCATATTCGTCCCCTAGCTTTTTATTTATAGCACCCATTCTGTGCCCACCCCAGGGCCAAGTACTGTTGGAGCCACAGAAGTCCA
This sequence comes from Hippopotamus amphibius kiboko, assembly GCF_030028045.1. Classification (NCBI taxonomy): domain Eukaryota; kingdom Metazoa; phylum Chordata; class Mammalia; order Artiodactyla; family Hippopotamidae; genus Hippopotamus; species Hippopotamus amphibius. The sequence continues at coordinate 45,892,085 of NC_080202.1, read as the reverse complement.
GCATTGTCTCCAGAACATGACAATGCCAAGTGGGAAGAAAGGGGATGTGCCTTAAAAGAGAGGTAATATATAATAAAGTATTAAAAGAGATACAGATAGGTGCTGTAATTCACTAGAACCTGTAATCACTGAGGTGTAGGGGTCACAGAAATCTGCATGGATAGACTAAAACTTCAGCTGGGACGTGAAGGTTGGCTATGAGTTTTTGGAGAAAAAAGAGGGAGTACAGTGTAGGCAAAGGTGTGAGTGTAGGGATGATCAGGATTCAGTAGATCTGTGTGGCTGTAAAGAATTGGGTTAGGCAGCAGTGAAAGATATGATTATGAAAAACCTTGGCTCTCCGCAATGGGGGTTTGAAAGTTATGCCCTAAGATATGGGGGGCCACTGAAAGTTTTCAAGCCGGAGAGACAAATGATTAGAACGAGAGGATGATTTTAGATTCCGTATGTAGAGTGATCTAGAGGGGAAAGCTTGATTCAGGGAGACCAAATAACATGCTCTAGCAAAATCTAGGAGTAAAGTGAGAAGGGGCTGAATTAGAATGGTTGAGATGGGAGTAGAAAAAAAATTCTGAGAGCACTACAGAGGAAGAACTGACAGGATGTAGTAACTGACTAGAGTTGGAGGATTCGGTATACAGGAAAGAGGAAAATTACATGTGTTGATGGGCAGAATGATGGTGGTGTAACAGTGGAAATACAGCAGTGGGGAAGGAGAGTCAGTTTGAGGGAGATGAGTTCAGTTTTAAGCATCTATTACTGGTGAGCAGAAAGCAACCAGAAGGCTCTGTTTGAGTAGAAATGTCCCTTAGGCCGTTGGGCAGAGAGGTATCTGTTTTGACTTCTTTCTGAGCCCCCTGAAGAATGTGCATATAGACTGAATAGTTTCATTGTTGCTGAGGGAAGAGGGCAAAGCTAAAGGTAAAGATTCAAAGCCATCCACTGAATGAGTGGTTGAAACTGAACCTCTGACATTTTAACAGCTTCTCTTGAACATGTCTAATTCTCACGTACATTCTCTTTAAAAAAAAAAAAAAGTCACAGAAGTACATAGGATGAGATGTGCAAATTCCACCCCATCCTCCCACCACCAATAAGGTAACTCCTGTTACTATTTTGATGGTGTCCTTCCTTCCAACCCCTTTCCTTTGCATTTGTTCCCCTGATGAGGTGATAATTTTACTCCTTGCTCAGTGCTTTGTGCTTTTCCCTATGCAATATGTCTAAGAGATGTTTTCATATTAGTCCTTCTAAGTTCTGACTGCCCTTATCCTTCCAACACGTGGAGTGAGTTTGAGGACACTAACCAAACCTTTGGTATTGCCTGGCATAGGATTTCTTTATATTTATCTGCTGATATTGATCAGTGTTTGCCATTTTTCTCATTGATTGGTAGGAGTCATTTTAGACACATAAGTGATTTTGGGGAAAAAAAGACTTACATTCAAAGCAACTGGCATTATGTATCCAAGAAACTGGACAGAGAGGAAGTTCAGGTTCTGAGGAGAGGCCGCGTTGTTTGTGCCAGTGGCCTCACGTTATGTCTTTATTAATTGTGCACACTGGGCAGCTGAGAAGCTGTGGGAATGAGAAAACTGGTCTCTTCTGCATTTGAATATTCCCCACAAGGTGGCCATGATTCTTTTACTTATTCTCTTCATTCTTTTCCTGCCGATTCAAGGATATGAACTGTGTTTCTTCACAGAAATTTCCAAGGAAACTCTATTTCTCACATTGATGAAAATGTATGGAAGGCATACCGCTGGACTGAGACACTGTGAGTATATTCTGTCCAGATATGAATACAAAGAGCTAACTGCGTTGTAAGATCCTTCTTGGTCCAGAATTTTGAGGTCAATAGCTGTGAGAAAAGGTATTTCCCCCTCTGTATCCCAAAGCCACCTACTGATTGAAATTCTGTGTTTATTTAGAAAATTAAATTTGGCAGGCCTTCTTTAAAATCAGTAAAAGCCAATTTAACGTCCTTTTCCATTATACACGTAATACATTATATTCTTAATATGTAAAAATGAAATAACAGGTATAGTGAAAACCCTCCTTGTGCCCTAATCCCCCACCCATGCTACTTTGAGTTTAGTGTATATCCTTGCAGACTCTTCCATATATTTGAGTAAATGCATATTTAAGGTAAGAACATAGGTTTGCCATGTGATTTTATTTTATTTTTTACATAAATGATAATCTCCTGCAACTTGACTTTCACTTAATGCTATGTCTTAGGAGGGTGAGTCAAAAATTATCCATTCTCTGGCGATAGAATTTCTACAGCCAGAGTGCAGATAATTTTTGACCCACCTTGGTAGATTTCTTTCCTTCCCGGTACATAGGTGGTTACCCCATTCATTTAAACTCCTGCATGGTATTCCATAGTGTGAATGTATCACAGTTTAATACTGCCCCCCTTGAAGGATGTTTAGATCATGTCCAGTTTTCTTGTTACTGCATCGATGCAGTTACTGTCCTTGTACCTTGTACCTGGTCAAATATTTCTGCAGAATCGTTATCTAGAGCTGGGATTGTTGGTGTGAAGACTCTGTAGATATAAAATTTTCATTGCCCTCAAGAAAGTTGAGTCAGCTTAAGTGCCTGTCAACATTCTGTGATGACTTTCATTTCCCCACACCCTTTCACCACTGATAGTCTCTCCTTTTTTTCTTTCTTTCTTTCTTTCTTTTTTTTTATTGCTGATCTGATGGGTGACTAAAAAGGGTCCCATCTGAATTTGAATTTTTCTGATTACTTGTGAATTTAAATATTTTGTATGTTTACTGAACATTTCTATCTTATCCCTGAATTGTCTGTCCTTTGCCCTTTTTTCTGTTACTATTTTTTATATCCATTTGTAGAAAAAGTCAGTTTAGATACACAAGTGAATTTGGAAAAACACGTTCAAAGTAATTTTTCATGACAGTTTGTGGTCATATCATTAGTTCAACTTGAATAGACAAGTCATACATGACTTCTGAATTAATAATAAAAGACATAACAGTCAACCTAAGAATAGGGTTTATGACAGCTCTTAAAGAGGTGCCCACTTAGTCTGATATCTTATTGGATATTAGAGGAAAAAAATGATACTAGCAGACAATTTTTTTAATTTACAGATTTCCTAAATACTATCTGTAGTTTATATTTCCCATGATAGCATCTAAGTTGGAGATTTTATTTCCCAAAGTTGTAAGAAAAATGAAAGTCATTTGGCACAAGAAATAGATAACTTAGTTTCCTCTGGGGAGTGGAGGTGGGGTGGTAGACTGAGGGACAGAGGTAAGACAAAAAGTTTGGATCGTGTGCTATATATTTTTGGAATTTTGAGCCATGTGAATATATATTACATATTTTTTAAAAATAAATTGAAATTAAAAATTAATTTTTTAAAAAGCATGTGTTTGGGAGGTGATACACTATAACATGAGTCTGGTAAGGTTTGAAGATTTCTAAGTCAGTTTGAGGTTTATACCTTGTAAGCAGAGGTTCCTAACTTGGGTTCAATGATTCCCCAAGGCAGAATTTCTTAGCCTTCCCTCCTACTCACCCATGTACATCTCTCTGGTGATCTGAAGAAGCTTATGTTCTTGGGATCTTGTTTTGAAATGTATAATAAGTTAAAATATATAGATAAACAAAGCAAACTAATTATATTGAAATAGTTTTCAGAATATTTTTAAAGTTTGTGATATACTAATAAATATGCTCTTAACACATTAAATAACAGGATATGGTTGGTAGGTCTTATAAATATTATAGCTCCAAGGTAGTGATGAGAATAAATGGTGTTTCGAGATATCTGTAACATATACGTGGTAGCAGATGATCTGTGATTTCCACTGGGGACCAAATTAACTATACTGCTGATCTGGTGTGATGTGTTGCCTACATTCAAAATGGAAGGAAATGCTGATTTTAGATAGAGATTTGTGAAAATTGAGATGTAATTTTGTTTCTCATCCAAGTTCTGCCCTCTGGATTCAGTCCACTCTGTTCATAGACTTCTGCCCTAAAAGGATCATCCACAGATGGAAATTGCATGCACACTTTTGCATGTGTTCAAGAGAGTGCAGTTTTCTAGGGACAAGAACCATTGCTTTTATGAAATTCTCAAAGGATTCTTGTCTCAGAAGATTGAGTCACAAATGTAGGGGAGAAGAATGACATTTCTTTTCCTGTACTTATCTTCATGAGTGATGCTAAGTGGTTGACTTGCTTTAAATAAAAGTATCTGATAGTTAAATAAAAGTACCTGTCACTTTCTGAATTCATTGAATAGATATTTTTGGAGTATCTAGTACATGCCAGCAACTGTTTTACATGCTAGGGATACAGGCCCAAGAATAAACCAGCCTAAGTATCCCAGTTCTCAGGGGGTTTACAAATATATAAAAATAAGTATATAAGTATAATAAATAGATAGATATAATTTCAAGTATTGATGAATACTTTGGAGAGAAAGAAAGTAGAGGAAGGAGAGGAAATCAATTCCAGAATGGCCTACTGTTTGTATTATATACATACTTAAGTCAAACCAACCAGCAGACCAACCCTGAGGCCTCTCAGTTTCCTAGAAGTTTCTGAGGTGGAGGGAAGGATAACTGTCAATAATATAGAATCAAGAATGAATGTGAAATTCAGAAGATTGCCTTAGACCAGAACGCTGGTCAGAAGTTAAACATGGATGTTTCTTAACTGTTACTTCATGCCTGGTTTTGATATTTTCATGGTTGAGAAAGTTTGAGATCTGGCTTTAACTCTGATTCCCCATAGTTTTAAAATTTTTGCTTTAGTCATAATGAATATTTGGAGTTCTATACATCAGTGTATTTGATTTCAGTTATTCAGTTATTGCGTATTTGAAGCTCCTTCTTTGGAAATTTTTTGTGACTGACTCATTCTCAGTTTCAACTTTACTTCTAGGTTGAATTTGTTATTGTTATTTAAAACTGTTTTACTGTCCTGTCATGCAGACAACTTCACCGAAAGAAACCGCATTAATTGAAAACACGTAGTCTTTGTTTACTCCCTGTCCCACATGATATTCAGACTCTAACCAGTGTGATGTGGGCCTCAGCCAGTCAGAGAGCACAGTGCCATGAGGAGTTGAGGATCAGCCCCTTCTCTTCGCCGTCCTTATTGACTCCTTGTCAGCGTTCAAAGTTATAATTAGCATATATGAGTTTCACTTTTCTCTTGAGTTTTTTCATATATCGTCATTTCCTGTGACCTCTGTGTGTCATTCATGGTATACACATACAATTTTGTTACATGACATGGGGAGGGAGAGTTTTTTCCAACTTTTGAAGTTATGAAAAGGGTTAGTGTAAACATCGTTGGACACATTGATTGGTTTTGTCTTTTTGGATCATTTCCATGGAGATATGAAGCCACCACTTAACAGAGGTGAGAAGACAATCCATCTTAGCACCAGCTGTTGACCATCCCGCCTAACATGGATTCTGACCATCACTGCTGCTCCTTCTAACGTGGTGAATTTCAAATGGAGGTCAGGGTCTTTGAAGCATTGTCAGGGCTCCAAGTGTTCTTTGTGGGAAGTAAAGTCTTTTGTGTTTTTGTTTTAGTGATCTTTTAAACATGTGTGTGATTGTATTCTCTATAATAGGAACCACTTTAATAACTGAGAGTTGCAGAGTTTTCAGGTAGTATATTAATTCTCATAAGCTATTAGTAAAGAATTAATGAGATGGAATTAAGCTATGAGATGCAAGTGATATAAATATGTGAGCAAGAGACCCTGAGTGAAGAGCAGAATGTTTTAAATGCAGGACTCAATGGAAATAGTTTCACAAGGCAACACAGCATGTGCTCAGATCCCCAAGGCTCCTGAAGGATGTACCACTGTTAATATTACCTGCAAGGAAGGGGATTCTTTGACATCTTACAGAGTTTCTCCTGTACTAGCTCTCTACCGAACCGTCACTCCAGTCTTGGGATACTGGTTATGTGCCTTCCTGTTTATTAGGTATAAGAAACAGGTACAGAATAGCACCCCCTCCTCCCCGAAGCATGTTACTAGTCTTTATTGTGAGACCAGCAGAAGCAATGGCATTACATTCCTCAGGCAGATCCAGGTGTCAGGCTTGACTGTGAGTCATCCCTGTGCCTTCATTCTGCACTCTGGACAGGTCATTGGCTGGATCTCTCAGTTTTCTAATTTATTCTTTAACTGTCATTTCTGCTGCTCATATACTGAGTTTTTATTACTGCTAGCACTTGTAATTTGTATATTCTTGAGTTGATTCTTTTTCATGGATATACTATGTTCTTCCCTCTGTCTGAGGATAATAATTATGCTATGCTAAGGTCCTCTTGTGCTGTGTTAACTCTCATTCATTGGCATTGGCTATAAGCTCTTATGTTTGCTTTTGTTTTCTGTCCTTAATGGAATTGGCTTTCTCACATTGTTTGGTCATTTCTGAGTGCAGTTCATCCTTGCAGTTGAGATTCTACTGCTTTTGTTTCCCAGCTTTAGAGGAGAAGTGAAATGAGCTGCTAGGGCTTGTTACTCCCAATGGGTTCCCCTGAGAATAAGGCAGAGGTGGAAGGTGCCTTCTGGTGGCTAGTCAGGGAGTGCATACCTTTCTTCCAGGGTCCTGGGACCTTGCCTCCTTCCTGACACCAATTGCTCCTATCTGGAGGAAGACACCTTTGCTGCCTGGATCCAGGTGGAAAGATGTGGGGTTGACGTATGCTGTAGGCTGCTGTTACAACTGATCAGCCTGTAGGTAGCTCTAGGACGTTTCTGGTAGGGGAGCATTTGTGGAGCTGTGTCCACGCATTGAGCTAAGGTTATAATTTTTAAGTTAAATCTTTTCTAGCATTCCTGGGGATTTTGGTGGAAGTTGAAGGGGTGGAGACTTGACATGTTTCAATCTGCCAACTTGAAGTAGCACAACTTAGGAAAACAATTTTGTATCCCTATTACATCCTAGAGAAACTCAGGCAAACATGTATCTGGATACAAATACAAGCATGTTCAAAGCAGTATTGTTTTTAATAACTAAAAACTAGAAAAGTCTCAGTATGCACCAAGAGTTGAATGAAATAATAAAGTGTGGTGTAGTCATAGACTTAGAAGTCATACACTTCATCATAATGCAAACCACACAGGTAATCTTACATTTTGTGGTAGCCACTTAAAAATAAAAGTAAAAAGAAACAGATAAAATAAATATCTTTTACTTAACCCTTATATCCAAAATATCATTTTAACATGTAATCATTATATACATTATTAATAAGATATTCTACATTTTTTCTATGAAGTGTTTGCAGGCCGCAACCAAGAAGTTGGCGTGCCACAACAGAAAGTTCCCACATACCGCAACTAAGACCTGGCACAGCCAAAATACATACATACATACATACTTACATACATGCATACATACATATTTTTTAAAACTTTAGGGAAAAAAACCTAGAGTTAACAAAAAGTTAATACGAGTCCCTACATTTTTTTTCCATGCTGACTCTATGAAATCACAATTTAGTTGCAAAATTGTATCACAAATACTTGATGTGTATTTAGATTTTATAAAATTTACAGTTGAAAAAGTAGTATCACATACACAAATTGTTGTAAATATACTTAGTTTCCAGTAATTACATTGAGTATCTGTTTTTTAAATTTAAATTTTGAAATAATTGAAATGAATTAAATTAAAAATTCAGTCTTTAGTCACATTAGCCACTTTCACATACTCAGAAGCCTCATATAGCTGGACATGCAACACTACATGCTACAGGCAAAAATAACATTATTTTACAAAATAATGTTGAATGAAAGAAGCAATATAGGAAATAATGCACATAGTAGGATTCCACTTACATGAAGAAGAAGCAAGGGTAAAGTGTGTTGTTTATGGCTGATACAGAAAAGACAAAACTACATTTAAAAAGCAAGGAAATTCTTATGAAAGTCAGGATAGTGGTTCCCTCTAGAAAGTCAGAGAGGGTTGTGATTGGAAAGGTGCACACAGGCGGCTTCTGGGATGCTGGCAGGATTCTTTCTTGACATGAATGGTGTTACCTGGGGATTTATTTTATAATTATTAACCTGAACAATTACATTATGTATCTTTTATAGACATTTTAGCTTTCGAAAACTTCTTAATGGGGAAAAAATCAGATGGCTTCATTTGCAGCCCTGATAGAGTTGTGTATGGGACTTCCCAGTAAGTTTTGGGGAAAGATGGGAGGGAAGGGCAGCTCTGCAACACTGGGTTAAAACCCAGAGCTGGGTTCTAACAGAGACTTCATGACCTAGAGAGTAGGCATTAACTATATAATTTGGTGGAAGAATGGATGGGGTGTGTGTGTGTGTGTGAGAGAGAGAGAGAGAGAGGTAGAGAGAGGTGGACACAAAGGAGGACGTGAGAAGAAAGGTTTAAATGAAAATAGAGCAGAAATCACCATCCCTAAATTAAGTAAGAATTAGGATGTTTAGGTGGCACCATTACCCAGCTTTCTTCCACATATAGGAGTTAGTCCTATGTAGTAAATAGTTGTACTTCTTTTGCATTTTGATCCAGAAATTACCTTTTCATTTTTCAGGATTCTCAGTGACAATCATTTAACTGAATTACATAAGGACTCCTCTGAAGGCTTGCTATCCCTCCAGTATTTGTAAGTTAATTAGTTTATCGTATTTATTTATGAGTTCTTATCTATAAGTAGATTATCTATAAAGTAATTAAGGGGGTTCAAGTTAGATAATCTCTTCAAGTTTTTTCAAGAGCAGTAAAATTCTACAATTCTGTAAGTCTGTGTAGGACCCCAGCCCATCTCTAGCATTAAATACCTCCTATTCCTGAGATGGAGCTATATGTAATGAGGTGGGTAGACCTAGAGTCTGTCATACAGAGTGAAGTAAGTCAGAAAGAGAAAGACAAATATTGTATGCTAACTCATATATACGGAATCTAAAAATGGTACTGATGAACTCAGTGACAAGACAAGAACAAGGACTCAGATGCAGAGAATGGACTGGAGAACTCGAGGTTTGGGGGGGCGGGGAGGCGAAGGGGAAGCTGAGACAAAGTGAGAGAGTAGCATAGACATTTATATACTACCAACTGTAAAACAGATAGCCAGTGGGCAGTTGCTGTATAACAAAGGGAGTTCAATTTGATGATGGATGATGCCTTAGAGGACTGGGATGGGGAGGGTGGGGGGGAGCTGAGGGAGGGAGGGAATATGGGAATATGTGTATAAATACAGATGATTGAACTTGGTGTACCTCAAAAAAATAATAAATAAATACCTCCTATTCCTTTTTTTTTTTTTTTTTTTTTGTGCACGGACTTAGTTGCTCCGCAGCACGTGAGATCTTCCTGGAGCAGGGATTGAACCCGTGTCCTCTGCATTGGCAGGCAGATTCTTAACCACTGCACCTCCTAGGAAGCCCCTCCTATTCCTTTTTAATTTTTAAATTATGTAGACAAGATATTGATAGAAAAACCCCCTTTAGTTGTAGGGGAAAAGTGGTGATGAGGCTTGAACAGTTATAGACTCCCATATGAACCTTATTATATGTGTTCCTATACTCCTCGTTTATATTTCGTTTATGACCTACGATCAAATCTGGCCCACGGTCCATTTCTATACAGGCTATACATAATAAAATGATATTTTAAGGGCAGTAAATGAAAAAAAAGGGAAACAAAGAAAAATATGCGACAGAGATTGTGTGTGGCCTGCAAAAGCTAAAATATTTACTACCTGGCCTTTACAGAAAAGGTTTGAAAAAGTTGCTTAGTAAAATGAGAGGAGTTAAAATTAACCTCAGGACTTCCCTGGTGGCACAGTGGTTAAGAATCCGCCTGCCAATGCACGAGTCATGGGTTCGATCCCTGGTCCAGGAAGATCCGACATGTCACGGATCAACTCAGCCCACGTGCCACAACTACTGAGCCTGCGCTCTAGAGCTTTCAGCCCACAAGTACTGAAGCCCATGAGCCTGGAGCCCAGGCTCCACAACAAGGGAAGCCTCTGCAATGAGAACCCCTTGCACCACAATGAAGAGTAACCCCCACTTGTCATAACTAGAGAAAGCCTGCACGCAGCAACTCAATGCAGCCAATAAGTGAGTTAAAAAAAAAAAGTTAATCTCAGGTTGTAACCTACAGGACAAGAAAATATAGAACACTTACATTAATATGAATGCCATTAACTCATAATTTTGATAATTTAATACAAGTTAAATTAATATTTAAATATTAAATATTTAAGCAGATGAATTATGTAAACAGTATTGTCCAGAACACATTAGGTTACAAAAAAAAAACAGACTGTTATTAAGGATTGTAGTGCAGAATCATTATATCAATATTAAAAATATGTAAGATGATGATTAACTGGTATATTTAGAAATGTTTACACTAAATAAGCATATCAGAAATGCACCTAACAAATATCTCTCCAGCCTCTATTTTTTTCTGTTTTTTTGTTTGTTTGCTTGTTTGTTTTGTTTTGTTCTTTGGGCTGCACCGCCCTGCTTGCAGGATCTTAGTTTCCCGACCATGGATTGAACCCAGGCCCTCGGAGTCCACTGGGCTGCCAAGGAATTCCATCTCCAGCTCCTTTATCAAAGAGGAAATGCTTGCATAGTATTTCTGTTTATTTAGGGGTAAGTAGATACTGTGTTCTTTGCTATAAAAGCTCAATTTTTGTCTTTTGTTCATGGCATCCAAAGCTGTGTATGTCATTAATCCTTATTAAGCCAAGTAATGATTCTGTTTAGCAATCAGATTCTTCTTGCAAATACAAAAGGCTTAGGGAAGTGAGTATAAGGAGCCTGACATGCCACTGAAAATAGTTATTTTAATTATCAAACTTTCAAAGCCTTAAGGGGCAACCACTTTTGTTTAGATTTATTATTTATTTATTTATTTATTTATTGGCTACATTGGGTCTTCATTGCTACTTGCAGGCTTTCTCTAGCTGTGGCAAGCAGGGGCTTTTCATTTCAGTGTGCAGGCTTCTCATTGAGGTGGCTTCTCTTGTTGCAGAGCACTTGCTCTAGGTGCGTGGGCTTCATTAGTTGCGGCACATGGGCTCAGTAATTGTGGTGCATGGAGTCTAGGTCGCATGCACCATAACTACTGAGCCCGCATGCTGCAACTACTGAAGCCAGTGGATTAGGCCTGTCATTACTTCTACTATGAAATACTTTATAAGCTAATTATTTCATGTTAGCATAGGTATTCTCATTCTTTAAAAAAAAAAGCCAATCAATAAAAAAGCTTAAAAAGAATATGCTAATAAGCACTATGCCTAGTGTTGTGAACACAAAGATGGGTAAGACAGGATTCCTTTTAGCAACTCACGATCCCACAGGGAAAAGAAACACATAAGCTCAAACCATAATGATATAGAGCTGTAGAGACACAGAAGAGGGAACCATGAAGTAATAAAACTCTGTTTCTTTTAGAACAGTCATTTTCCTCCTTCTGTTCCCTCCTCAGATATTTGTTGATTTTATAAATATTTGAGTTTGCTTTATGTCCAAGCGTTGGCTTTAACCATGGTAGACAATGTGCATGAGCAAGACCTAGTCCATCCTTTAAGGAGTTTATGCTCAGAGGAGATGGGATAAATGGGATGCAAAAATAGCTATATTTAAAAAAGCAAATGGATATGGGCAATGACAGCTGTAGGTTGGTGTTGGAGCACAGAAGAGGGGAAGAAAAAGACTTCAAATTGGATCAGGGAAGATGTTACTAGAGCAGTGGTGTTTAAACAAGACCTTGAAGGGCCGTTGGGTATCATCAGACAGACATCTTGGGAAGAATACGCTTGCAAAAGGAAAGTGGGAGAAAGGCAAAACACAGGAAAAAATACTTTGAGAACCTGTAGAGTACAAGCAGGGAGAGTAGGAGATTAGAGGCAGATTATCTAGGCCTTTGGAGGCCAAGCTGAGGCTAAGATGCCAAGCCACCATGTTACCACAGCAGTGCTCTGAAACAGTCACTTGGAGGACTTGTTAAAACATAAGCTCCACCCCCATAGTTACTGATTCAATCGGTCCAGAGTAGGGCTGAGTATTTGTGTCCTCTGTAAGTTCACAAGTGATGCTGGTGTTTGGAACCACCTTTGGAGAGTTAATTGGTAGATTGCGTGGAGGGTGGCTTAGAAAGGGAGAGAGTGGAGGTGGAAACAGCAGTCAGAAGACAGTTCCACCCATCCAGGTGAAATGAGAGACTAAGCTGGAATCAATGGAAATAAGATAGCTATAGTCAAGAGTGGATATTTTCAAATAAAAGTCAATGTGATAGAAGGTATAATATTGAATTAATTAAAATTGCATATTAATGAGAGGAGTAACTTCCTTTCAAGTTGAATGAAAGGATATCTTTTCTTTCTTCTGGTATTGAATTGGCCTAGAAAAACAGAATTAAATGGGAAGCGTGTAAATATAAGCATATTCCTTTTAATATTAGAAATTACAATGACACTTGGAGATAAAAACTTTGAGTTTATAACCTAGTCTATGATGAGACCACAAAAGGTGGAATCTAATCAACTCTTCTGCTCTCAGGAAAGATTACCTCCAAAGTCTATCTAGACCTAAACTTGTATATTTAATTTATGAAGATCATGAGGGTGAGACTCTTAAGAGAGGTGAAGGCAGGGTTAGGGGCTCTGGAAGGTTCAAATAACATTTCTCAAGATTTGGAGTTTAGACCAGAGCTACTTATTTATTATTATCATTCTAACCTCTACTAGTGATTGCTACTAATTAGATACCTAGTAGCTAATTGAGGCAATATTTTCCTTTTCCTTTTCCTAGAGATTTATCCTGCAATAAAATACAGTCTATTGAAAGACGTACATTTGAACCACTACCTTTTTTGCAGTTTATGTAAGTAACAAATATAACTTCATTATATTTGGAATTTTTATAAAACTTAATTTTTTATAAAATTAATTTATTACTCATTTTGAAATATGATTACAATTACTACTAACATTATGTAGGAAATCCTTTTTGTCTCTAGCAAAGATTAGTGTGAGAAGTATTACACAGATCAGAGTGAATCGTTACAGAGCAGTGGTTCTCAAGCAGGGTGATTTTGCAGGCAGGTGACATTTGGCAATGTCTGGAGGTGGTTTTGCCTGTCAGACCTCTATATGCTGCTGCCACCTAGTGGACAGAGGCCAGCGATGCTGCTAAACATCCAACAGTGTACAGGAGAGCCCCCCACAACAAAGAATTATCCAGCCCAAGACGTCAATAGTGCTGCTTTTCTAGAGAAATAAAGATCACGTCACACAAGTATTTATTGAGCACTTACTATTTTCTGTCTAATGTATGACATATATAGTCATGAAAGTATAAATCATGATATCTTCCACAGCGAGATTTCTTTAAGCATATGGAAGGAGTAGTGCTGTTATGTTTCATCATATATAAATTAGAATTATTGCCAAAGGATAAATGTTCTGAAAGAACATATATTTGTCTTCTTTTGCTTGTGTCTTTTTTTTTTTTTTCTAGAACTCTAGGTTGCAATTTACTCACAGACCTGAGCTTTGGAACGTTTCAGGCCTGGCATGGAATGCAGTTTTTACATAAGTTGTAAGTGAAATAGAAGATGAATACATGTAAAAAAAATTATATGTGAAAACATCATACAGTTATTGGTTGGCTGGGTGTAAGCCCAGTATGAATTCTGGAAAGTATGTCTTGAGATCCATTTTTGTTTTTCAAATGAGGAAACTAAGGTACAAAGAGGACAAGAGACTTTTCTAACTCATGTACTTCAAATGCTCTGCTTTCCATAGTACTGACCTTTGGCGTGGGCAATTGAAGGCACCAAGTGAAAACACTCAAATTAGCATTGTCATGGAATCCCAGTGCTGCTGCTCCAATATGCGAATGGTCCGTGAAATGCTACGTTTGAATTTACACTGATTTCCTGGTCAAGTGCAGAGTTCCACACTGCTTCAAGTGTATGCAACACAGAGCTGCAAAGAACTAAGTTTAGCACAGAATTCTTCAGGGAGCAAAAGGTGTGGGTGCTTCCTCAACCATTATTCGCTTCTTTTAAATGGTGAAGCAGAAAGAATTCGTGAACACCCACCACAGGGCTCTCCCCAGTCTCCCAGAACATTACTTTTCAAAAAGCATGTACCTCTGAAGTGAATTATCTGTGGCCAATAAGAACTTTTGAGGTATGGAAAAAGTTGTTTGTGTTCAGCTGTAGTGTGAAAAGTATAAAGAAAATACATTGTTGTAGCCTGATTCTATACGCAGTACTTTCTTTCCTGACTAGTCTTCAATAAGAAATGTGGGTTTTAGACCCCTTCAGCTGAAAAATTCTGTGATTTCTCTGTGACACAAGCAAATCATAGTGGGTATGTTCAATGGCCTGAAGAGGATTTTAGAGATTCAAGGTAAAGAGCCTCCTCTCCACCTGGCTTTGGAAAAGACTCTCTTACCTGTGTTGACTTAAAAAAAATGCACAACGTGAGAGTGTCGAGTGTAATTTTATTTGGGGCAAAATGAGGACTGGGATGCAAAAGAAGAGCCTGGAGACAGCATCCCAGATAGCTCTGAGAAACTGTTCCAGTGAGGTAGGGGGGAAGCTCAGTATATATGTGGTTTTGGTGAAAGAAAAACACGCAATCAAGCACATAGTGTTTACAGAAGTCACTGCTAGTCTTGTGCCGGTTACAGCTAGTCACAAGGAGCAGTCGTCACCATGAAGGATTTTAGTGTTTTTCTAGATATGAGGAGATACAAGAATTGGGCCCGTAAAGTTGGCTCCTGAAAATATCTAACTATCTAAAGAGCTGTCCTGGCCGTTTTCACAGAGCACAGAGGGCCTCATTTCAGCTCTCCACTCTGAACACCTTTCAGGGAGCTGTTGGCAGTCAGAAGCTACAGCAGCACATGATTGAATCTTTGTAGAGATAGATGGGAAATGCCAATGGCGAGTGCCAATTGTAGTTGACAGCTCTCTTGTGGTTCAGAAATCCGATGTCACACCGTTCACTTCAGGTTAATGAAGGTGCTGAGGGCGTGTCTGGAGCTCAGGTAAACAGTTCCCGCAGAGGCCAATCTGTGGCGGCCTCCTTCTTCCCCTCATTAGCAACCAGCAGTGGTTGGTAATCCTCAGTGTGAAGTATACTTTTTTTCCTGACTTTTAAGTGCTTCTCCTTCATTCACCTACACAGGTCCAGACTGATGGCTTATTTTTGTAAATTCTTTTCGTCACTTCATCAGTTCTAACAATACAAGTTCCATGACTTTAGAAAACTAAAGGAATCTACAGTGTCCAAAGAGTACAGAGTACATTCACATGCTGGCTTGTCTGTGGTACATCGATATTGTACCAAGCACATGAGCACTGAGCGAGATTAAGAGGAAACTCCAAGCCTTATCCCTATTATTTACCCCTCGGTTGAAAATATCAATGAGATAGGTGTGGCCACACTGTGAAGGCAAATTGAGCTGGGGTCCCAGAGCCGCCCTAATGCTCCCCCAGTCAGCTAGCATTGGTTTCTAGAAGCTGTGTACACACAAAAGTTTACACTGTTCAGGGTGTTGTCATCACTGTTTGGTAAGTACTGGCATCCTGGCAGCTTCTCAGATTCAGAAAGGCATATACATTAAAAATGAAAATAACTCGGGTCTGTCCTTTGGGGTGATTTAAGGTGGCTGTTTTATTTGTAACAGTTCCAAATGTTGAGATTGTCACACCTAGCAACTACTATACTTTTCTTCTCCAACTACATCTTGTTCTTCCCACCTGTATAACAAGATATCTTCTTTTTCTCAGAAGCATGGTAATTCTCCCGTGCCCTGTAACGTTTCTTTAATACCTACACTTCTTAGGTGCCTATTATGTTCCAGGCACTATACTAAGTACTCGTGCTTATTACACAGGTAAGATAGTGTGCATAAGGCTTTTAGCATAGTGCTTGGTACGTGGTAAGTGCTGAATACATATGACCTCACAGTTCTATTTTCCCAGCAGTGCTTATTATCCCCACTTTGGGGATGAGGAAACTGAAACTCAGAGACGTTGGATAACTTGCTAGATTCACACTGTTGATAAGTGGCAGAACCACTTCTGAGCTTTGCAAGCAATTGTCTCCGCAGCTCTTCATTTCCTTGTAATAGGAGCTAAATAATGACCATTTGGCTTTTTCTGCATTGTGTGTTGAAGTTGGCTTCTAACTTGAATAGGCCCTTTAGAGCAGAGAGCTTTTTCCCTGTGAGACTTTAACGGCTCTGGAGCTCCTGGCCATGCGACCTCTGGGCATCCCCAGAGTTTCTGCCACTGGCCAGTGGAGATATGACATCATTACTTCTGTTTGGTTTTTTTCATAAGTTTATTTATTTATGTATTTATTGGCTGTGTTGTGTCTTTGTTGCTGCGCGAGGGCTTTCTCTAGTTGTGGTGGGCAGGGGCTATTCTTTGTTGTGGTGCATGGGCTCTAGGTGCACGGGCTTCATTAGTTGTGGGACATGGGCTTAGTAGTTCTGGCTTGCGAGCTCTAGGTGCAGGCTCAGTAGTTCTCGTGGACGGGCTTAGTTGCTCTGCATCATGTGGGATATTCCGGGACCAGGGATCAAACTGGTTTCCCCTGCATTGGCAGGCAGATTCTCAACCACTGCACCACATGGGGAGTCCCAACATCATTACTTCTGAGCACCTACTCTGAGCCCAGCCTATGCTAGGTGCTTTGCATACACTCTTTTCATTTCATCCTCAAATTGCCTTACGAGGTAAATGGTACTAAGTAAGTCTCAGAGATGTTCATTACTCAAGTCACTGTACCAGACAGTGACAGCCAGAATTCAAACCCAGGTCTGCCTGATTCCACAGCCCTTGCATCTTCCTCTGTTCCTCACTGCCAGGGACTCTACTTCAAGGCTATTCTCAGAATTTGGCTTAAGATACAGATTCAGAATTTCAGATTCTTTTTTTTTTTTTAACTTTAACATTTTATTTACCCCAGTGTACCAAAATATTATAGTCTCACCGATATACAAAACTGAGATATTTCACATTCTTTGTACCTCTTCAAAATCTGATGTGTATTTTATACTGATACCTCATCTCAATTTGGACTAGCCACATTTTGGGGGCTAAATACCCACATGAACCTAATGATAAGGAAAGACACTGGCCCGCATGTTTCCATTGCCTGGCACATGTGCTAGGAGACAAACACTGTGAATGACTGCCTCTCTGCAAATTCTATCATTACAGAATTGGATATACTACTACCAGAACTTGTACGTTAACAAACAGTAAACAATGAAAGAACAGTCCCATGGCTGATACTAGATAAATGGCATTGAAAATGGCTGCCATGGAGCACAACTAGCAGCAAGTAGACAGTCTTCTTTTTCTTTGTAGCACAACAATTAGTAATTTTGTATTTTCGTACTTAAATTGTGTATGTGCATCTGTTTCTCCTGACGTTCTGTGAGGGAAGGAATTATTTCTACCTTGTTTGCCATTATACTCCTGGACCTTGGTAGAATGTGTTACACATAGTAGATCATCAAATACCTGTTAAATGAATGAATACGACCTTGCATTGATTATCAGGCTGAATCAGCTTGTCATTTCATTCTTCTATATTTTCCAGTAGTTAAGACATATTCCCCATTTTCTCTGTGAAAGCTATGAATAGCTGTTTTCTCTTCATAGTAATTTCTAGTAGCTTAACTCAAGTATTAAAAATACAGAAATTCCCCACTAATCACATTTATCCTGTCTTCATCAGACTCTCCTCCAAAACACAACAGGCACAAACGAACAAGTGTAAGAAAACAGCCTCTCCACCAACCTCTTAGACTGAGAGAAAAAGGAAAACACACATGCACCTAGAAGGGAAGAATAGTGAATATTGTTTCCTGCCACACACTGAGTAGTGGCAAGGTTCTTCAGAGCTCTGGAAACTTCAGAAACTCCTTTGGCAAACCATTCTAAGTTAAACAAACAACAACAGAAATACTGTAGTAGCCATGATAAAAGAAATCCTAAAACTGGCAAATGCCTTGAATTTTAAACAAAGTAAAGTAACATGGCATGTAACATCATAACTAAATGTGAAACCTGTAACAACAACAAAAACAAAAACCCAAGCTCAAAACTCATTCTTTTATAATACAATGTTAATTCATATTATGAAGTCCTTTCATTAGTCTTGAAAATAAAAATCATTTTATTTAGGCTATACACTGGAAGAAGGAAAGAGCTGAGTGAGGGCAGCTCTTACCTTTCTATTCTGTATAAAATGGCACTTTAATAATACTGGTATTTCCCAAATTATCAGTTTTATAATTTTAGTACCCAAAACTCAACTCCTAACCAAATGTTCCCTGTTTTGCAAACTACCGGAATACAAAGCATTTAATAATTCAAACTTTAGTCATCTATTGTGTGTAAATCAATTTTTAAAAACCCTAATCATATTTAAAATGCACTAAAGAAAATTACTTTTCCCTTTTCTTTATAGTGCATGTTCCAAAAGTGGTGTAAATTCAGTCTCCTCACTGTGCTTTCTTTTCTTTTTTTTTCTTTTTATGGTCACTTTGGTAACCACTGGAGTCACTGCCTTGGAAAACAGGGTCCTGGTCCTCATCTTCCTGGTGCTTTTTCTTCTTCTTCTTCTTCTTTTTCTTTGGCTCTTCCTCCCAGAGGCCATTCACACTGTTACTAATCTGCAGGTCTGTCTCTTCCTTCATGGTAACATCTGCGAGCTCTGTGGTACCACCTTCCACTTCCAATGGCTCTGGGTCTCTCTTCTTTTTCTTCTTCTTCTTTGGAGGTTTTTCGACAGCTTCTTCAATGCCAGTTTCTGTTACTTCTTCAGAAACTGTGGAGCACTTGGTTTGTAAACTAGTGCTATTTAGTTTTCCCCAAATGCAGAATACTCCAGCAGCATCTGAGTCTAAACGAAATACTTCAGATTCTAGTTCATCACCCACATTTATCTCCAGAGTCTGCCACTGCTCGGCTGGCATCTGCTCAGGTTTAGGGATGGAGGCATTGAAGCACCCATGTACTAAACAGCCAGTGTGGCTGGAAGACACTTTATTAATTGTACCCACAAGTTTCTGTCCTGGTTCAGGGCAGAAAATAACAAAATCTGCTTCCATGTTAAGATGAATGTGTCCTTGATCATCATAAATATCTCCTACTTCACCCACTACTTTGATGTTATCATAAGCAATGGGTACACCTAAAAGGCTCTCGGAATAGCGCAGGAGCTCCGCATCGAGCTGTTCTGGAATACCGGTGCGTTTCCTGTTGAGGTAGCGCGGCGACAGTGCGATATGTCTTCAGTGCGGCCCCACCACCAGGCAGGAGTAGCGGCTATTCACGAGTGCACAAGCGGCCCCGTAGGCAGGGAACTCAAGGCAAGGCAAGGCGCCGGCGGGTCCCACCACCGGCCCTTCTGAGGCCGCCTTTGGCCGGGGAGCTGCTGAGCAACCCGCAGCCATGCGGCTTGTTAGGTTTCCCAGAATTTCAGATTCTTTCGGCTTTTCCTCCTGAGAAAGGGTTTACATGATGCAGTTGGACATCCTGTATTGCAGAGCCTCTCATGGGGAGCCGTGTTCTCATGGCTCATGGACCTATGTAGATGAATAACGGAAAAGCGTTACTCCATCCCCAAATACTTCACACATATTGGAACAGGGTCTAGGTCACTCTGCTTATTTCTTTGACTACCTGCCCCCTGCCTTGGGATTCTAGCATAGATATTTTGGAGTTGTCTTATTTTAAATTCATTTTCACTGCCTGCTTTGGACATTTTTTCAGTTAAAGCTCTTAGGATTTCCGTACGTTCAGGACAGTGATGACATGCTTCAGTCCTCAGTTCTTCTGTGTCTCCTCAGTTAATAGAAAGGAAGTGTAGTCTGTCTGTCTGGACCTGTATAGAAGAATGTGGAGAAAAATAAATAGCCGGGAAGAAGTGTTCCCTTATTTTGTGAGCTTCCTTTAATCTGTCCCATTGTTCTACAGCAAAAGGCTTATGCAGAAACGTCTGAATTGTCTTCTTCAAATAAGATATATTTTTAAGAACCATTTAGAAGAACATTTTTTAAACTTTGACTCTGAGATGGTCTTTTGAGGCTGATAAACACTGTTGCCACGTTTTACTTCTGTAAAGATAAGCTCATGAATATCAAAAAGGCAGTGGACTAGGAGTCAGCATACCTGTTATCTGTAAAATGCGGAAGTTGAACCAAAATGGAAATAAGCTCTAGTGCAGTGTCCACTGTGAATCTAAAGCCATCTGTGCTGTGGTTTGTGGGAAATCAGTTGCTGTAGGGTCCCCAAATTGAGCTGTTGACTCCGTTCTCACTCATTCTCCCCGTTGCCCAGGCACAAACTTAGTGATTAAAAGATGGCACTAAAGACAGGAGGAAATAGGATAATTTGGCCCCATAGTTTGATTTCATTAGGGATAAACACAAGGATATTACTCTGTTAGAGAAGGGCTGCTTGGTTGAGAAGAAACACTGAGCTTATGGGACCAAGGCCGTGGACCTCTAAAGAAAAGTGAAGGGTTAGAGGACTGCGATAATTTTGGAGGAAGGATAACACACTGCTAAATTGTTTTGACTCATATTGCTTTATAGTCATTCTTGATGACTGGGGAAAAGTGGGCAAAGGAAGATGCAGAGGTGAAGGAATTTACTTGCACAGGAGCGCACCGGTGATCTGGCAGGATTTAATGCCAATTTTTTTCTCAAAGCCTCAAAGTTTGAGGAACTGTGCTTAACCAGACATGTGACACTCCCATTCTTTCTAACATTATCTTACTGGCTATTAACTGAGTGTTACAAATCAAACAAGTTTAATTGTACTAAGAAAATCTAGAAGAATGGGCTACAGTAGGAAGCATAGGGGACTTCCCAAGGCAAGAACAAGCTGCATGGCTCCCAGCCTCACCACTGACTGCCTCTGAGCTTGGTCACAGAGCAGTCTGAGCCTTCACTCCTGCTTTCTCCATCTGCCAACATGTTTGGTCTGCAGCCAACTGGTGTTCTGTATTTCACAAGATACTTTTTTTTTTCTTGAGATATAATCCACATAACGTGAAATGGGACATTTAAAAATAAATGATTCAATAGACAGGCATTTTCATCAGTTCCAAAAAGAGATACTACACCCATGAGCTATCACTCTCCATTTCTTCCTCCTTCCAGGCCCTGGCAACTACGAATTTGCTTTCTGTTTCTACAGATTTGCCAATCCTGCACACTTCATACAAACAAAATATGCAATATGTGGCTTTTTTGTGTATCTGGCTTCTTTGACGTAACCTTATTTCCAAGGTTCATCCATGTTGTAGCATATAGCAGTACCTCACTCCTTTTTAAGGCTGAATAATATTCCATTGTGTAGATATGCCACGGTTATTCTTCCATCCATCAGTTAATAGACATTTGTGTTGTTTCCACTTTTTGGCTGTTATGAATAATGCTGCTTTGAACATTCACAAGTTTTTGTTTGGACATGGTTTTTAAAATCTTTCTTGGGTGTATACCTAGGAGTGGAATTACTGGGTCACAGGATAAGTGTAAGCTGAACTTTCTCAAGGACCTGCCAGACTGTTTCTTGCAGTGGCTGCACTATTCCCACCAGCAATGTATGAGGTTTCCAGTTTCTCCATATACTCGCCAGCATTTGTTATTATCTGTTTGATTATAGCCATGTTAGTATTAAGTATCAATAGTATCTCATTGTGGCTTTGATTTGTACTTCCGTAATGATTTAAGACATTGGGCATCTTTTCATGTGCTTATTGGCCATTTGTATATCTTCTATGGAGCAATTTTAAAATTACTTATCTTTTTATTGAGTTGTAAGAGTTCTTTATATTTTCTGGATGTTCTGAATACTAGACCTTTATCAGATATATGAGTGGCAAATATTTTCTCCCATTCTATGTGTTTCTTCACTTTCTTGATAGTGTCCTTTGAAGCAGAAGCATTTTTAATTTTTATAAAGTCCATTTCATCTATTTTTCCTTTGGTTGGTTGTGCTTTGGTATCATATCTAAGAAACTGCTGCCTAATGCAAGGTCATAAAGATTTATTCTTGTGTTTTCTTCTAAGAGTTTTACAGCTTTAGCTCTTATATTTGGATATTTGATCCATTTGGAGTTAATTTTCATATATGGTGTGACGTGGAGGAGTCCAGCTTGCTTATTTTGTGTGTGGATGTACACTTGTCCCAGCATCATTTGAAAAGACTGTTGTTTCCACATTAAGTTGTTTTGGCCCCCTTGTTGAAAATCAATAGACCATAAATGTGAGGGTTGATTTCTGTACTGTCAATTCTGTTCCATCGATTTACATGTCTATTCTTATGCCAGTACCACACTCTGACTGCAGTAGCTTTGAACTGAGTTTTGAAAGCAGGATGTGTGAGTCCTCCCACTTTGTTCTTTACCAACATTGTTTTGCTTATGCTGTTTCCTTGAACGGCCACATGAATTTTAGAATTCACTTGGCAATTTCTGGAAAGAAGTCAGCTGGGATTTTGCTAGGAATTGCACTGAAACCATACGCCAATGGGAAGTAGTGAAATTTTAATAATATTCTCTTCCGATCCGTGAACACAGCGTGTTTTTACATTTATTTAGATCTTCTTCAATTCTTTCAACAGCTTTGTACTTTTCAGTGTGATTCTTGCACTTATTTGGTTAAATGTTTTCCTGAGCATTTTATTTTTTTGATGCTGTTACACATGGAATTGTTTTCTTAATTTCATTTTTGGATTCCTCATTGCTGGTGTATAAAAATACAGCTAGTTTTTGCATATTGATCTTCTATCCTGCAACCTTGCTGAACTCCTTTATTAATGCTAGCAGTTATTTCCGTAGATTCCCAGGAATCTGTCTTGTGGTCTTCCAGCTTCCCAGCAATATGTGGGGACATTTCAAAGTCTCTGTGGACATCTCATTGCTCAGCTCTTCTTTTTAAGCGTTTTGGTTAGGCTGTTTTTTGCCCCAAAGTGTCATCCATTGCCTCATGCAACTGCCATGTTAAAGTATTTACTTGAAAATGTGTTCCAAAACTGCCACCTGAGGAGAGACTTTTCGCACAAGGCAGCTCTCAGTCAGGTCAAAGGCAAGGCTTTCAAGTGAGGTCTTCCAGGGAACCACCAGACAATGTAAAACAATGGCAGTTCTTTGGGAATGAGGCTTTGAAGGACCTCCCAGTCCATTCTGTCCCCTCTGGTACCAGGGATGTGGGCTATT
The DNA here is from genome assembly GCF_030028045.1 of Hippopotamus amphibius kiboko. Taxonomy (NCBI): domain Eukaryota; kingdom Metazoa; phylum Chordata; class Mammalia; order Artiodactyla; family Hippopotamidae; genus Hippopotamus; species Hippopotamus amphibius. Next base: position 45,868,808 of record NC_080202.1, on the reverse strand, counting down.
TTTCAAGGCTACCACTGGCATGGAGAGCAAAGGTCAAGGACAAATTAAAGCAACACAGATCTCATTGTTCTTATAGAAATTCATTCATTTTCCTTGAATAACTTGTTCCCCTTGCTGTTTTCTGCAAGCCTATTAGTTAAGTTGCCTGAGTTCAGAAAAAGTTGATTCTGACCCATTTTTGCCAGTTTCGTTGTTGTTGTTGCTTTTAGGGAGGGATGAATTTTCAGATGTCCTTACTCCACCATTTTTACTGATTTGCCTGCAACATTTAAAAAAATCTCTAAAGTCTCAGTGAGCATAGGCTAATTAAATATTTATCATGGGAGATGATTCAGGAAAAGAAATAAAAAGAGAAAATATATTTCTCATAGAGGCGCTCCCAGATGGGCAGATGAAGTTTGAAAATGTATTTCTGTATTTATTGCTCTCAAAATTAAGGTTAAAATAACAGTTATTTTAACCCCCCTGCTCTTTTTTTTAATACCGGTTAAACACAAGCTTTAGAGTCAGAACTGAGTTCAAATTCCAGCTCTGCTTCTTCGCTTGATGACCTAGGACAAGTTATATAATTTCTCAGTCCCTCAGTTTCCTTAATTGTTAAATGGGGTAATATATCTATCACATAAGGTTACTGTGAAGATTAAATGTGAATTGCTGATCACAGATGCCTGGCAACCCAAAAGATATTAGTTGTGATAATTATCTTTATAATATTCTACCAAAATATGCTAATATTTCTTGAGTAGAATTAACCTAAAGGCAGATTTTGTTTTCTTTCTTCCTGTTTCTTTTGGTTCTTTTTTTCTTCCCCCTATTTGTTTTAGAAAATCTATTGCAGCATTTTGGAATAAAAATTTGTTCCCAAAAATGAATTTGTTCACTTATTGATGTATAAACAAAATGTTATTTATTTATTCAACAACCATTTATTAAATACCTAGTAAAGAATAGGCACTATGTCAGGCACAGGGATAACAATGAAAATGAAGTGTGGTCCCTGCTCTCAAGATGCTGATAATCCAGGAGACTGACAAGTAAGCAGGTGATTACATACACAGGAACAAAGGCTCTGATACAAGGATACACATGGGACTCCATGATGGGAGTATGGCTTTCACCAGTTCCTCTTGGATTTATGTCTTCTTCTTTGGCTCCAGAATGAAGGAATTGGTCCTCTTTTTGTCTTTAACTGGGTAGTTTAAACCATGAAATTTTAAAAAATGTCTAGATATGGAAGAAAAACACCTGGAATTATAGAAGACACTAGAAATAGTATTTCTTACAGAGCAAGGGCTTCCTAGCAGCACAGTCACTGCTAGGATTTTTGACCTGAAAAGTTCCTTGGCATATTTGTTCTTTGCTATGCACTTTTTTCCTATTGTTTTTTTCTGTTTCTCTTCTGCACTTTATCATCTAGAGACCTGGGTAGTTCCCAAAGCAAGAATGCTTTACGGATTCTAAGGGTGATTCATAGGTAAAGACAGAAAATGATTTTTTTTTACCTTCAAGTTCCATAGCAAAAAAAAAAATGAATGTAAGCTTTCATGGAAGTAATTGAAAATGCCACTAATTTTAATTCCATCCCATTTTCCAGAATTCTCAATCGTAATCCTTTGACAACAGTTGAAGATTCTTACCTTTTTAAATTGCCAGCACTAAAATATTTGTAAGTATTGCAGTTTCATGGCTCATGAGATAATTTCTGTTCTTTTTTACTTTCGTCAAAGATTGAGTATTTTGGCTAAAAAGCCATAATTTAAATTTTAACTGGGTTATTGAAAGAAGAGTTATTGGCAAAGAAAAGGATTAAGAAAGAATATATATGCATAAGACAGCCAGCAGAGGAAGCGAACAGTGTTGAAGAGCACATATAGATATGGAACATGTAGATGCATGCAGGACTATTGTTTATCCCAGAAAGCAAAAAAAGAGTGATCAAAAGAGGTAGATGCAATTGAAAACAAAAAATTAGGATAATAAAAAAAATTGTACTATTCAGCGCCAAGGTCATTAATATGATGATGCAAACTTAAATTTCTTCCCTAAGAGCTGTTTGGAATTATCAGCTATGGCAAATAAGAAGCCAGAATTGAAGGAATCACATGTTAAGTATCTTTTTGAGTTTAGAATTTTTGTCTTTGGGTTTATATCACTGCATGTTTGGGCTTCTCCTTCAGAGACATGGGAAGAACACACGTGTCACTTACAACAGTTGAAAGCATCCTGATGATGACCCTTGAATTGGAGAAACTGTAAGTTGATTTTCTTACATTTATTTTCACTCAATTGTTTTTATAGGTTTGTTTCATTATTTTCTTAAGTCAGGTTTCTTTACGTACGAGGGTAAGTCAAAAATCATCTGTACTCTGGCTGTAGAATTTAGAGAAGTTTTAACACAACCGGAGGATTGTGGATAAATTTTGACTCACCCTCGTACAATTTTCATTGAATGAAATTCACTGTTTCTAAATATACAGTTTGATGTGTTTTGACAAACGTATAGTTCTGTAGCCACCACCACATGTGAGATATAGAAAACTTGTGCACTGCCAAAGACCCCTCATGTCCCTTTGCAGTCAATCCAACCTCCTCCCACTACCAGCCCCTGGCAACCACCAGTCTGACTTCTGTCCATGTAGCTTTGTCTTTTCCAGAATATCTTATTAATGAAATCATGTGGTATGTGGCCTTTTCTTTTTGGCTCCTTTCACGTAGCCAGTCTCTTTGGAGAGTCATCTATGTTGTTGCAGCTATCAGTAGTTCATTCCTTTTTATTGCTGAGTAGTAGTCTAGTTGTGTGGATATACATGTTGTTTACACATTCATCATTTCATGAACATTTGAGTTTTTCTAGTTTTTTTGGCTGTTATGAACAAAGCCTCTGAAAACACTCACATGTGTGTGAACATGTTTTCATTTCTTTGGTGTAAAATCCCTAAGGGTGGGTTGCTTCATCATATGCTAAGTGCATATTTAACTTCTTTAGAAACTGCTACAGTGTTTTCTAAAGTGGCTGTGCCATTTTGCTTTCCCACCAGCCATCTGTGAGAGTTGCAGTCGCTCCACGTCTTCCTCTGATCCTTGTATTTGTTTTTAAACAAATTTTAGCCTTTCTAGGAGGTGTGTAGTTGCATCTCATTGTGGTTTTCACTTGCTTTTCTCTAATAGCTGATGATGTTGAATGTCTATTCATGTGCAGATATCTTTTTAAATGAAGTGTCTATTCAACTCCATTTTTAATTGGCTATTTATATTGTTTTAAGTGTGCTTTATATATAAAGCAATGGAAAAGGTCCTTTAAGATACGTGTTTAGTAAATTTCTTCTCCCAGATTGTAACTTATCTTCATTGTATTAATGTGTCTCCGAAGACCAGAAGTTTTAAAATTTTGATGAATTCTAAGTTAGCAATTTTTCTTTTCTTTTTTAATATTTATTTATTTATTTGGTTTTACTGGGTCTTAGTGGTGGCAGGTGGGCTCCTTAGTCGCAGCTCGGGGGATCCTAGTTGTGGGTCACGGGCTTCTTAGTTGGGGCCTGTGAGCTCTTAGTTGCCGCATGTATGTGGCATCTAGTTCCATGATCAGGGATCAAATCCGGGCCCCCTGCATTGGGAGGTTAGAGTCTTAACCACTGCACCACCAGGGAAGTCCCTTAGCAATTTTTCTTATATGGTTTGTGCTTTTCTGTGTCTTATCTAAGAAACCTGTGTCTGAGACCCATTGTCTAATCCAGAATCACAAAGATTTTCTCCTGTTTTCTTCCAGAAGTTGTATAGTTACATTTAGGCCTATGATTCATTTTGAGTTAATTTTCATACATGGTGTGTGGGAAGGGTCAAATTTCATTTTTTTACATTTTAAAAAACGATGTTTGTAGGGACCTATTGTGACAATTTATTACTCAACTGACAGCATCTTAAATTGTGCCATCCCCCCTCCAATATGGCAAGCTAATAGAAACTTCCTGTTATGGCAAGACTAGTTGAGGGGATTGCATGAGATTAGTATGGGGAAAGGGCCCTGCCTTTAGCAGTCTGTGCCAACCATCTTTGTCAGGTCAGCGGACAAGTGACTGTCTTCACCACACTGTCAAATCTGTTGGTCACTGCTCTAGCCTCATCTTCCTCAGCCTCCCACAGCACCTGCCACAATCTCGATCCCTCTCTTGTCAGCTCAATGCCTTCCTCTCTGGGTATTCAAAAGTATTTCCCTATATAGCTACACTACTGTTAATACACAGTACTGAAGAAATTAAATTCCCACACAGTAATATTACCTCATAAAGAGTTGCTATTCAGATTTCCCCAATTGTCTCTATTATATAATATTTATTTTAACAGCTCTTTGAGGTGTAATTGACATACAATAATCTGTGTTCACACACACGCACATACACACACACCATGAAGGCATCACCAAAGTCAAAATGTTCATCACCTCAAAATGTTTCTTAATATCTCTTTGGAATTCTTCTTTCCCATCGTTCCTTGCCCTTCCCAACCCCCATGCAACCATTGATCTGCTTTCTGTTGGCATTTTCTAGAATTCTATATAAATGGAATCATACAGTGAATACTCTTTCTAACTGGCTTCTAACTCAGCATGATTATTTTAAGGTTCATCCCTATTGTTCTATATGTCAATATTCATTTCTTTTTCTTGCTGAATAGTATTCCAGTATATGGATATACCACAATTTATCTGTTCACCATGGATGGACACTTGAGTTGTTTCAGTTTTTGTCTGTTATAGATAAAGTTCCTATGAATGTTTGTGTACAAGCCTTTGTATGGATGTATACTTCCATTTCTCTTGGGTAAATACTTGCCAGTAGAATGGCTGGATCATTAGTAGGAGTATGCTTAAGTTATTTTGTTTGTTTGTTTTCTTTTTTTAATTTATTTTTTGTTTATTTTTTTGGCTGTGTTGGGTCTTTGTTCCTGTGCATGGGCTTTCCCTAGTTGCAGTGAGTGGGGGTTACTCTTCTTTGCAGTGCGAGGACTTCTCAGTGCAGTGGCTTCGCTTGTTGTGCAGCCCATGCTGTAGGTGCATGGGTTTCAGTAGTTGTGGCATGCAGGCTCAGTAGTTGTGGTGCATGGGCTTAGTTGCTCTGTGGCATGTGAGATCTTCCTGGCCCAGGGATGTATCCTGTGTCCTCTGCAATGGCAGGTGGATTCTTAAGGACTATGCCACCAGGGAAATCCCAATTCCAGTGCTCTTATTCTTTTGTGTAGATCCATATTTCAATGTTATTATTTTTCCTTCTGCTTAAAAATACTTCTTTGAGCATTTCTTAAAGTGGAAGTCTACTAGTGATTAATTCTTTCAGCTTTTGTATGTCTGAGATAGTCTTTATTTTGCTTTTGTTTTGAAAGATCTGGCAATAACTGTTTTTCATACAGAATAACTTTTAAGTGTTCTTTTCTGTGAAATATAACATCTGTAGAGATTATGGGTTAGTTTTGATTGATTGCCTTTTCTCCTCAATATGGGTCATATTTTCCTGCTTCTTTGCGTGCTTGGTAATTTTTCATATGATCCCAGATATTGTGAATTTTAGTTGATTGTGTGCTATATATTTTTATATTCCTATAAAATGCTTGGGCTTTGTTTTGGGTGAAATTAGGTTATTCAAAACAATTTTATTCTTTGAGGTCTAGATTTTAAGATCTGTTGGGCAGGACTCCAAGTAGCCTTTAGTGTAGCACTCATTATTTGCAGCTACTGAGGCAAGTCCTTTCTGAGTATCATGAGGTTTTCCAGTCTGACTTGTAGGAACAAGTACTATTCCCAACCTGGTGTGATATCCAGTTATTCTTATTATTAATCCTTTCATGTGGTTCTTCTCCTGGCATCAAGGAATTCCTTACATGAATGCACTGACCAATACTTTGTTGAGTACTCAAGAGATCCCTCTGCATATCGTGAGAGTTCTTTGTCTGTGCACTTCTTTTGTCTCTAGTACTTTGCTTTGTGGACTCTAGTCACCTTTGTTTTCCCAGACTCTCAGCTCCATTTCCTCAGTCAGGGAGTCCATGAGTCTTTGCCTGGGTTTCTTTCCCCTGTACCATGACTTGGAAACTTTTCCAAAGAAGGAAGCTAGGCTGGGACTTCCCCGGTGACACAGTGGTTAAGAATCCACCTGCCAATGCAGGGGACACAGGTTTGAGCCCTGATCAGGGAAGATCCTACTTGCCGCGGAGCAACTGAACCTGTGCTCCACAACTACTGAAGCCCATGCACCTAGAACCCATGTTCCACAACAAGAAAAGCCACCATAATGAGAAGCCCCGCACTGCAACAATGAGTAGCCAATCCTCGCCACAACTAGAGAATAGCCTGCGCAGCAACAAAGACCTAAACGCAGCCCCAAATACAAAGTAAATAAAAATAAATAAAAGTAAAAGAAGTAAGCCAGGGCAGTCTTAGGGATCACTTTATTTCCCATCTCTTGGAGGTCACGGAACTTTATTGCCTGAGGTCCAGGTTTCTGAAAACTTGTTTCCTATATTTTGTGCCATGTTTTGACACTTTCAGCTGGGAGGTTAAACTGGTGCTTGTTACTTCATCTTGGCCAGAAACCAATAACATTCTTTAAGTCTGTTTGGTTTTGATACAGGGTCCAATCAAAGATTAGGCATTGCAGGTCATGTCTCTGTTTCCATTACTCTCAATATTTCCCTAGTATTTCTTCTTTTTGGTCTTTTATGACATTGGCATTTTTGAAGAGTCTAAGCCACTTGTCTTGTGAATTGCCCCACAGTCTGGATTTATGTTTCCTCATTAGATCCAAAGGAAACATTTTGGGAAAGAATACTACATAGGCGATGTGTCCTTCCTACTTCAACACTTCGGGTGGCCCACTGCTAAGTTTGATCACTTGGTTCAGGTGGTATCTTCCATATCTCTCCATTGTAAAGTTATTTTTCCTCTTGGTAACTGATAAATAATATGTGGGGTGATACTTTGGGATCAGTGAAGATCCTACTTTCAAACAACTTCACCCAGCTGGGCATCAGTGATAATCCTTCTCTGAATCAATTATTACACTGGTAGTTGCAAAATGACACTTTCCTAATTCTGTCATTCCTTCTGCATTTATTAGCTGATGTCATTCTATAAAGAAGAGCTCCCCTTCTTTTCCTTTTGAGTGTCATTATGGACTCGTGCTCTTCTTTAAATTAATTGCATTATACCTTATTGTAATGATAATGTTATTCTTTAGAATGTTCCAGTTGTCCAGATTTGGCCAATGTGATCTCTGTTATCGTTTAACCACACAATGATTTTTTGTTCCTAGAATACTTTCTGATATATTTACTACTCACAAATAGGAATTGAGAAAGGGACTCCAGAAGGTGGGGACTCATTCAGACTCTTCTTAGAAGTCTGCCTTCTTCCTGTGTACTCTCAACCCAAAGTGAGGCTTTCAGGATGGAAGGAGATACTTCTGAATTAAACTACAGATCAATGTCACCCAATTCTAATCCCTGTTCCCTTTTTTCTAGGCATACCATACCTACTGCCATCCTAATCCTTCTGTTGGGCACCTCTCTCCTCCTCTATATTTCTTTGCAATAGTCAAGAGCAGCAATTGGACAACTGGTCCCTCTCCAATTCTCCAGTCCATATGCCCCAAGAACTCCTTTTTGCACTGGTCTGTGGTGGCCTTGGCCTGCCTCTACTACCTATTCAAGTAACTGCTTTACCACAAACTTAATTATCTGTGTTTCCATGTATAGGATCTTACCCAGCCGCATGGCCTGCTGCCTCTGCCAATTTAAAAATACAATTGAAGTTGTCTGAAAGACAGTCAAGACATCTGCGTTGCGATGGTGAATGCCTGACAAATGCCACACCTTGTGGTGAGCCTCAATTGCCTGATAATGAATTTTCTATTTTTAATTTAAGTTAATTTATTTTATTTTATTTTATTTTATTTATTTATTATTTTTGGGGGGGTATACCAAGTTCAATCATCTGTTTTTATACACATATCCCCGTATTCCCTCCCTCCCTTGACTCCTCCCCCACCATCCCTCGAGTCCCCCCCATCCTCCCCCTCCCAGTCCTCTAAAGAAAACACATTTTTAATCTCCTTTTACAAATGAGGAAAACAAGAGCAGAGGTGTTAAGTGTTATGACCCTGGTGCCCAGATCTCCTCTCCCCAGTTTGGGGCTCTCTGCAAGCCCATGCTCCTCCTTTCTCATGACTCTTCCCTCCTTCTTTGACCCTCACCATCACCACCAAATATATTTTTAATCCCTTTGGATGAGAAGCTCAGCTACACAGTGGTACACATTACCTTCACACAGTCAGAAGCTTTGGATGGTTCCCAAGTAAAGCTGGCAATATTAGAAGTGAAATGAAATGAAAGCAAAGTAGGCATCTGACAGAAGTTGCTTTTTCCCTTCTGAATTTTAGGATCTCAAGTTTTACTGCATTGATTTGTTGAGCATTCCACATTGGCATAGAATCTGGAAAATCTCTTAACTTATATCTCAAATTTTAGCAAAGAGCCAGGGTGGACATAGTGTGTTTTTCTATATAGAGTCTTCTGTTATGGGGCCTGGGATATACAGAAGCAGGGACTGAGCAAAGGATTCCGTGGGTGGGTGGAAAAGGACTTGTCATGATGAAGACCTGTTAGTAGTGGTTGTCATCACAGTCATCTGTGACAGCATCAGGAACACAAGCACCCTGAAGAGGTGGAGAGAGGAACCTCACACTCCTCTGCATCTGAGGCAGGACCCGATGGGGTATGTGAACGTGAAGAATCACAGCAGATCTGCAGAGCGTCCAGCTGAGTAGGGGAATATTTGTCTCCCAGCCTTGGCTTTTCTTGAGTCCTGGGCAGTTGGCCTCTGTCCACCAGTGGAGTAATCCTAAATAGAGTTGCTATATTTCATGCTACGGAATTTTCTGAGTAGATAGCCACTTTTCCAAAAGATACTCTTTTCACATTTTGTGGTTGGCAGTCATAGGCTTGAGTTTGGGTTTCTTTTTCTCCTAAGTGGCCCTCAGACATTGACTGATTCCTAATCTATTGGATGGGATACATGTCTGTGGACTGACAAAAAGCTGTCCCATCCGTCTTCAGTTATCAAAACCAGTCTCTTCTTTTTTGACAGATGAAGAAGCATCTCTAGGGAATGCAGAAGGATCGTTCATGAAGGTGTGTTACAAGCCCGGAAGAAGAACACCAGCACCGAGCTGACTGTTGAGCCAGAGAGGGCATCCTCAGACCAAAGTGCTGTCAGCTTGTCAGCCTTTGTGAATGAGCAGCTGGACTCGAATGCTGAAAGTGATGTTATCGCTGCACTAAATTACATACTGCCTTATTTCTCAGAGGGAAATCTACGAGATGTGGAATCAACATTATTACCATTCATGCAACTTATTTTTTCAAATGTACAAAATGGAGATACGCTGCTGGGCTGTTTGAAAAACAATACAAAGAACCCTTCCGTCAACCCTGTACCCAACACTTCACCATGTAAAAATAAATTGAGGAAGCTCTGTTTTCTTGAAAATTTGTTAGATGCAGAAATTCAAGAACAAATTGCTAAGGTTAAAAAGAAAGAAAAAGCTGCCATGCTTATACATTCCAAACTTTTAGGTCCCAAATTTAAACGCCAGCTCTTTCAAAAGAAATTGTAAACTGCCCAACCACTGGAAAATGGCCTAGCAATGACTGAGTGTAGGGAAAAGGCTGCTGAGAGTGAACAGCGTCCTCAAGGGCCCAAGGGGCATAAAGAAAAGGCACTTCAAAGCAGTGGGAGATGAGAGCGTCAGGAGGAAACAGAATGCCCAGCCATTTGTGGAGAACACTGCCAGAGAAAGAAGTCTCATGAGGCCATCGCCCAGGGAGCTGCAACAGCTTCACATGGTGCAGAGGCCTCAGAAGTTAGTCGGAAACTCCTTCAACACAGAGCCTGCATTCATAAAGGAACAGAAGACAGCAGTCTCTTCTTTCCTGAAACAGTACTCGAGGCCCAGGCCTTCTGGCTCCATGCCTCCAAACTCCCCATCTCAGGTTAAAAAGAAATCAAAAGACTTACCCTACACTATTTTTGTCTTAGAAGATGCAAATGCTAGAGTTAGAAATATGGAGACTTCTAAACCAATCTCACATTCCAGGGAAAAATACATCTTGTGTAAAACTCGGTCTCGTCTGGTCCACAGAAGACCCAAAGCCGAATTGCGTTGAAAGTTCAGAAAGAAAGTTTCACTCAATAGAATGATGCTAGCGAGGCCTCCATTCTCTGCAGTGAGGAGCCTCATAAATTCCCCCCCAAGAGCAGCTTTTTCATCTTCAGGAGAACTGAGTTTTCCAGAACTAGTTTCTCTTTCAGACACTTCTACAGAAAACCCTACTCCAGAAAGCAATACTGCACAAGATGTCTTTGAAGAAAGTACTTCTACAGGAAACTATTCTCCCAGGAGGAACCGGCCCTGTAGTCACTGCCCATAGGAGTGTCCCCATGGCACATGCTGCTGTTGCTGCAGACAACTTTATCCCAACTGTTCAACACACCAGCGAAACCCAGTGGGAGGACCACAGCGTGGGCACAGAATTATCCTCTAAGCCCCCAGGCTCCACTTTCCCAGTGCTCGCATCCCCGGGTGATCAATTTGAAGCTCAGCTAAACCAGCAGCTACGGTCGCTCATCCCCAGCAATGACGTGAGAAGGCTCATTTCTCATGTTATCTGGACTTTGAAAATGGACTGCTCGGAGGCCCACGAGCAGCTGGCCTGTGCCAAGCTCATCTCCAGAACAGGCCTCCTAATGAAGCTCCTCAGTGAGCAGCAAGAAATAAAGGTGTCCAAGCAGAATGGAATACGGACCAGTGGAAAACCGAGAGCTGTATCATTGAGAGCGCAGGAGCCCAGGGTGAACAGAAGGAGCAGGAGCCCAGTGAGGTGAGGCTGAGCCATGAAACATGGGAGCTGCATGTGTACTCAGTGTAGGATGTGCCATTAAAGTGCCCAAGCAGGAATCCCAGGGCCTCCTAGTCTGTATCTTATCTCAGGCATGAACCTGGCTTAGACAGTGATCTCCCCCTTGGCTCATGTAGAGAATGTGCCACTATTCCTAGGGTAGACGAGAAGAGGACATAACACGCAGATAAGTAAATTGTAGAAGAAAATGCTAATGAGAAGATTAATACCATTAAATTTGGCTTGTTCTTCTAGAAGCTACTGACCTGAAAGGATTGGGTTTTATAGCAGTATAAGGATAGTTAGCTTTCATCCTTTCTATCTCCTTGTTTTTAAAAAATTGTTGTTTATTTTTTTAGCTCACAAAGGAAGTTCCAGGATACGGCTATAACAACGAACTCATCCTGGCAATATCTGTAACTGTAGTAGTGATGATTTTGATTATGATTTTCTGTCTCATTGAGGTAAGGACAGTAATTAATTCAGATTCAGAACCCACAAGCTGAACATCACAGCCACCTTTCCACCTGCTGCTAACTTGATAGTTCACTTCAGTCATGAGGACTGAGATATGTTTTGTTCTTTCACTGAAAAATATATTCAGGATTTTGTTGTTGTTTTGTTTGTTTTTTGGGGTTTTTTTTGCTGGGTTGCATCTTCATTGCGGTGTGCAGGCTTCTTGTTGCAGAGGCTTCTCTTGTTGCAGAGCACGGGCTCTAGGCATGCAGGCTCAGTAGTTGTGGCACACATGCTTAGTTGCTCCGCAGCATGTGGGATCTTCCCAGACCAGGGAACCAGGGATTGAACCTGAGTCCCCTGCATTGGCAGGTGGACTTAGCCACTAGGCCACCAGGGAAGTCCCCCCAGGATCTTTCAAGGACTCCACTCCCAGGAGATCTCTGTGGAATTGCATGCATGATAACAAGCCATTAGACTGTTTTAACAAGTTGAGTTGATAAGAAGGCCAGGATTGACATGATAGTAAAATTCCTTCAACTCAAAAAACTACGTTGATTTGATGTCCTCCCCAGTCACTCTCATTCTACCATTGCTTTCTTTCCTTGTTGGCTGAAGTGATGAGAGATGTATAATCTCCACCCTCAGGGAGCTATCAGTCCCGCTGGCAGGGCTGAAAGGACATCGCTAAAAGATAAAAATGTGATCTTGTCGACTCCTTACATTTATTTAGCAGCTTTCCTCTCCGGTGTGTTAGGCTTGTGTAGCTGGGTTCCATTACAACAGTGCAAGGAACATCCAGCAGCAGGCTCCCTAAAGTGTGTCCTATTTATTGTAGCCTGTCCCTGGAGCCAGCCTGCTTATCTTCTGTTCAGTTACATAATGGGTTATTACTTTTCCCAACAGGCACTTGCTAACCGCATCAAAAGAGTGATTTTAATAAGCTGCCAATCTTGATTCTCCCCTACCAACCCAACCTACTTTATTTACCTTTTCTACTGTCGTGGCTACCCTCCACTCCAGCCTAAGCAGCCCCTCACTATATGCTAGTTACACCATACCCATTCCTATGTTTGTCTGTGCCTCTGCCCATCGAAAATCCTTTATTTTGCTTTGCCTGCAGAATTCCTGTGAATCTCTCAAAAGCCGACTCAAGTTCATCTTTCTTCATAAAGCCTTCCCCGAATACTCCAGTCCTCCTGGCCCTAGTCCTGTGAGGTTTGTCACCACTTCTTAGGGGCCATAGCAAAGCAGTCCCTTCCCCTCAGAACTCACAGAGGTGGTAAACAGGTTTTTAAAAGGTGGCTCCCCCAGAGAGAAACACCAGGGTCAGCACAGCATGGACAGAGCAGAGGTGTGTGAGGACCAATGGCTCCCTGGCCTATCAGACTTGAATAAAACCTGACATGATGTATGAACTGCTAAAGAGAATCGTGTCTGTCTGCGGGAGGGTTGGTCAGCAGTGAAAGCATAGAAAAGGTGAGGTGAGCCCAACACGGCCGGTGCCCATCCTCACATTGCCCGAGAGTAGAGATGGCACCTTAGGCAGCGTAACTGGAGAGTCCAGCCCAGTAGCCAGGCTGTGCCAGTTGAGGACATGGATGGATCCAGCTACCTCAGGCCTTTCCAGTAAATGCAGGATTCAGCTGATTCCTTTCTTTCTAATCCTGTTCTTACCAAGCAACCTTCCGATTGTGTGACTGTGCTTTAGTGTGCCACAGAGGCCTGTCTGTCTCTACAGAAGGTAATTCTCTGATTGTGTAGGCACACATGCCCTGTCTGTAGAACATGTATTTCTCATTGTCAAGTGAGAATTCGGCATTCTGATTTTTGATCAGTCCTGTGATATTGATAAGCCGAGAGTTCCACAATAGGAAGAGATGTGTTCTCTCTTGGTGAGAAGAGTATGATTTCTGAGCCCAGGAGGCAGGGAACTAGCATGGGGACAGCTTGCTAGTCATTGGCCATGGCCCAGACTACCCTCTACATCTGCGGTGGCATATGGCCTTTAGCTTTTGTAACAATTCTACAAAGTCCCCTTTTAATTGTTTCTAACTGCTATGTAGTTTAACCTTCCAATTGCTGCGTTTTCTTTTGCTTTGCTTTGCTTTGCTTTGTTTGGCCTCTGGGATTAGTTCCCCAACTAGGGATTGAACCCGCACCCTCAACCGTTAAATGGAGGAGTCCTAACCATTATTTCCTCTCCCCACATGTACGATAAGCTTTTTGAGCATGGGGGCCATGCAGTGTTTTTTCTATGGAAGACAATAATGATATTCAGTGTAAGAGAGATGAGATGGTCTGTCAGTTCCACAGTGAGGAATAACGCAACCAGATATTTATTTGAAGTAGTGTAGAGTCCAGCAACAGACCCATGTGTTCTTAAGACTTTTGAAATGTCATGTTTGATTATTGGAATCAGTGAAAAAAAGTGAGTGAATGGTAATAGAATAGCTGCCTAACTAGTTGGGGCGGTAGGAAATAAGAGCAGATGTCCATTTCTCACCTTAAATCAACATGTTTCCATAACTGTGAGAAAGACCACCTAAATGTATTAGAAGAGGGACTTCCCCAGTGGCCCAGTGGATAAGAATCAGCCTGCCAATGCAGAGGACACGGGTTCAGTCCCTGGTCCAGGAAGATTTCACATGCCGTGCGGATCAACTAAGCCCGTGAGCCACAACTACTGAGCCCTCACTCTGCAACTATTGAAGCTCGAATGCTCTAGGGCCCCTGTACCACAACTACTGAGGCTGTGTGCTACAGCTACTGAAGCCCGCATGCTTAGAGCCTTTGTCCCACCACAAGAGAGGCTGTGCCCCATGGCAATGAGAAGCCTGTGCACCGCAACGAAGAGTAGCCCCCCGCGCCCTGCAACTAGAGAAAGCCCATGTGCAGCAACGAAGACCCAACGCAGCAAAAAAAAAAAAAAAAAAAAGTATTACAAGCAAATAAAAGCAATATTTTTATGATCTTATGGTGGGAAAGAGCCTTCAGAGCCTGATGGCACAAGCAGAGGCTTTCATAGATTTGACCACCTTGTCTGTGACACCAACGTAGTACTGGTTCATGCCAAGCGTAAGATGAAGAATTTTCCATATACTGTCTGATTTAATCCCTACAATCCTGTGAGGATGGTGTTACTTTCCCTCTTTCATAGATGAAGGAGGTCAATGTAAGGCCCCAGTGGCCAAACCAAAAGCAGAAGCCAGTTTCACCTGACTGCAAAGCCTGTGCTTTCTGCTCTGCTCTTTTGTCTTGCCTCCTTAGAGACAAAAACACTGGAAGGATTTGAAACATTGAAATTCAATGAAAGCCAATATTTATTTACTCTAAAGAGATTTTTGGGGTTTTGTTTGTTCGTTTATGGGGGGATTTTTGGCCACAGTGCGCAGCTTGCAGGATCTTAGGTCCCCAGCCAGGGATTGAACCCGGGCCACAGCAATGAAAGCACAGAGTCCTAACCACTGGACCGCCAGGGAACTCCATAAGGTTCGTAAATCAACAGGAAGAAGACACACAGTCCAGGGGAGATGGGGGCAAGGGCTGTGAAGAAGAAGAGGAGGTGTGTTGAGTCTGCCACCATAGCTGCCCGTCCTCTCCTCATGGCTCGCGTGGAGCGGGTTTTGTCAGCCAGGCCGGTGACACCTCATGACATAAACATATTCTCTAATATTTTCTTCAAGTACTTTTATAATCTGTGTAGCGTTCGTTGTATTTGATTTTTAGTGTGGTTGAGGGAGGGGATCTAACTTTCTCCCCCTACAGGAAGACCCAGTTGTTTTCAACTCTTTCACTGAATGGTTCATTCCTTCTTCCCTGGTCTAAGCTACTGTCTTTATCTGGACTCTATTCTGCTGATGCAGTTATCTTTTCCTGGACCAGTACCAATACTGTACTGCTTAACTCCAGCTGCTCTGTAACATATTTTATATCCGGTGGGGAAAGGTCCTGCTCTTTGGTCTTCTTTCTCATACGTTTCATAACTGTGCTTGCATATATTCTCTACCAGATGTCAGCTGGCCAGGTTTTGTTTTAAAATTATCCTGGATATAAATGGATTGGATTGAATTTGTAGGTTAATTGGAGGAGAACTGACCTCTTTATAACATTCTAGGAAGATGGTGTCTCATGCCATGTATATATTTCTTCTTAATGTCCTTCAGAAAAGTTTTAATCTTTCATCACATAGGTCTTACATATTAAAACAGAAAAGTTTTAATGTTTTCATCACATAGGGCTTAACATAGGTTAAGTTGCTTCCTAGGCACTTTATGCATTTTTATTCATATAGTAAATGGGATCATTTTCCTATTTTTTAGTTACTTATTTGTGTTATATGGGAAAGCTGTTGAGGCTTATATGTTGATCTCTTGATTTTGTATGCAGCCATCTTACTGAACTCTCATATTACTTCCCATAAAACTTCACTTGATTCTTTTGGTCTTTTTAGAACCATCACTTCATATGCAAATCTGTTTGTCTCTTCCTTTCCAATACTTCAATTTTCTTATACTACTGATTAGGGCCTCCTCCACAGTGATGAGTAAGAGCAGGAATGATAGGCATCCTACTCTTGTTCTTGACTTTAAAACAAAGCTTGCGTTTTTGGTACAAGCTTTTATTTTCTTTTCCTACTTCTAAGAGTTTTTCTTAGGAATTATCTGTTGAATGTTACCTAAAACAGTGCATAAGATGTATTGGCATCTGCATGCAAGACCCTGAGGAAGGTACTGTGGGAGAGTCAAAGGATTATTAAACAGGGTAGAATTCCTGTGCTTACAGAAGTTATGTTCTCACTAGGTCGATAGGATTTAAAATATAAAGGAGTGAATGAGGCTTTGGAAATACTTGTAATGGACAATCATGGTCATATTTTCTTTCAAAACAGATTTATTCTCATAGAGCAGCAGCAGCAGCACAGGGAGATGAAGAAACAGGGCAACTGCCCAAGGGCCACAAAAGGTGAGTGGGGCTGAACATCCTGCCTGTCGTCCACGCTAAGCCACATGCAAAGGTCCCCCGAGACCCTGGGGGCCAGACACCGAGAACGTCTGTGAGGCCAGCACGCAGGGGATGCTTTTCAAGCTCCCAGGTCTGTGGTGATTTTGCTCGTTGTGATTCTGGACTGAAGTACCCGTTTAGTCCTGAGAAGCCCAGAGGTAACACAGGTGAGAGAGGTGGGAAATGTAACACTAACTGTGTGTGTTTTCTTCCAAGGGGATTTCTTCCATTTCTGCTGCGAAAGAGAAGCTCAAGGGATGGCGAGAGTCAGGTAACTTTGAGGAGGATAACATACTGTGGCTGCAGAAAGCAGGGGGATGCAGAGTTAATATTTCCCTTTCTGTGTTCTAGGAGGGCTTTTACTGGAGAAGGCAGCCACTTTGGCTTAGGGATATGTATAGACCTCTCAATGCCACACGCAAGAAAAACATGGCACAGAAGCTACACGACCAGGAGTCTTCTGATGAGGATGAGATTTTCCATAAGGATGCGGGGTAGATGAGAGGGGACAAGTTAAAATTCTCGTCTAAAATGGGGAAATAATGAGAAGTGTAATTGTTCCTTTTGAGAGTAAAAGCCTTGGCATTATTCTTCTTATCTCAGGGAAGGCAGCAAAGCCCCAGCAGAGGATGTTCAGGCTGCAGATTTGACTGCTGGGGAGATGGGTGAGGAAAGTGAGGCAGCACACGAGACCGCGACAATGTGAGCCCCGTCCTGCCTCAGGCCACCTGCACATTTCATTTTCCAGGATTGGCTTCTCAGCATCACTTGTCAAATGCTTCTTTTTCTCATTGTTTTAAAATACATTTATTTATTTATTTATTTATTGGCTTTGCTCGGTCTTCATTGCTGCACAGGGGCTTTCTCTAGTTTTAGTGAGCAGGAGCTACTCTTCATTTCGGTGCACGGGCCTCTCATTACAGTGACTTCTCTTGTGGCTCATGGGCTCTAGGCACATGGGCTTCAGTAATTGTGGCATGTGGGCTCAGTAGTGGTGGCTCATGGGCTCTAGAGCTCAAGCTCAGTAGTTGTGGTGCACAGGCTTAGTTGCTCTGCAGCATGTGGGATCTTCCTGAAGTAGGGAGCTAACCGGTTGGTGTTCCCTGAATTGGCAAGCGGATTCTTAATCATGACGCCACTAGGGAAGTCCTGACCTAAGCCATTTTGTGATCTACACCTGGCTGCAATGCTTGCCCTTGAAAGGTTGCAGTAATTAATGATCTTTTACAGGAAAGGTAAATGGCTCCTTATTCAAATCAGGGCAATCGACTAGAGACACCTGCACATCGGCAAAGTTCTCTATTAGCCCCTTCTGCAGAACTCCAACAATCTCCTCTAGACTTGGCATGTGAAAAGAATACTCAGTACAAGCCATCTTCTTTCTTCCTTGAGTGTGAACGAAACAGGAGGGAAGCAGGCAGGGCAGAATCTTTCAAAGAATGACGCAGCCTTGGGGACACGACAAAAACTGATTAGAACCAACTAGGTCTGAGATGGTGGAAGAGTCCTTCTTCTCATACTAAAATGTTTAAATTCATAACCAATTCTGACTATGTGCTAAGGAACTAAAATGTCAATAGTTGAATATTTGTCTACCAATAACAAGGGCCTGCAAGAAAAAGCAGAGCTGACTCTAGAATGCCTCATGGTAGCCAGTACTTCCACAAGAGGAAATGTGGGCAAAGGAGGATGAATAGAAGGATGAGAGGGGCTTCCCTCCCTTGTTTCCCCAGCACAATCAGTCCCTGGGAACTGGAAAATGTATCACCCTCAAGGGGCATAGATCATTAAATCAAATTAGAGTTTATTCTGGTGCTGTCTCTCCTGGTTCATCAAGTACCAGTTCTTTACAACATGCTTCACCTCCTGCCCCTAGAGGCTCATCCACTTCTGGCCCCTCTCGTGCAGGCAGTGGGGTTGCCCGACTATTTGAATCACTCGGCCTCCGTCCACCGTGGGACCAAGGTCTGACTTTTCTCCCAAGTTCTCAAACTCATGCACAGATGTGTGCCCTGTCTTGGTAGGGAGTTCTCCACTCTTTCAAGCTGCTGGAAAATTCACATTGGGTTGGTTTTTTTCTTTTTAAAAAAACCCAACCCTTGGATAGCCAGCAGGGAGGTGCCCGAGGGACAGGGTAAAGAAGAATGTGTGAGAGCAGGTATCGCCCAAGACGGCGCTCCGCAGGCCCTGGCCTCTCCTGACCCCACTGAGGGTCAGCCATGTGCTCCTGGGCTCCCTACAGGCCACCCCACCTCCTGCCTCCTCCAACACAGGCCCAGGGCTGTGTGATTCCAAGTGGTTATATAATGACAGTGCCACCTGCGGAAGCTGCAAAGCCTCCTCCACTCCTTCTGCAAAGAAAGTCATTCATCAATTGCATTTAGTAAGTCAGTGAGAGGTAAATAAATTGAATAAAAAATTCTGAATGAGCAAGGTTTGATAATCTAGCAAAATGACCACAGATAGTGCTGTTGGTTTAGTAACATGAGGTGAAGAACGGTGCAAACCACGGGACGATCGCTCACGGTCCCCCAGAAGAGCAGTGGGCCTGGGAGACAGTTGGGAGGGTTCTGCCAGTTGGGTGGGGTTCTGACAGTTGGGTGGGGTTCTGCCAGTTGGGCGGGGTTCTGACAGTTGGGCGGGGTTCTGACAGTTGGGCGGGGTTCTGACAGTTGGGAGGGTTCTGCCAGTTGGGCGGGGTTCTGACAGTTGGGCGGGGTTCTGACAGTTGGGCGGGGTTCTGACAGTTGGGCGGGGTTCTCACAGTTGGGTGGGGTTCTGACAGTTGGGAGGGGTTCCAAGCAAAGTGAACGGCCCATCAGTTCTGATTTCTTAGTTTGCTGATGCTGCGTGAGAGACATCAGTTCTCTCCATGCCTGCCCAAGCCACCTCCCAAAGTTTCTCACTGAGAGTGAAAACACCTGGTGACTTCAGTGTGCCAGCAAATAGTTACTGTGTCTCAAGCGCGTGACTAATACCACTAACAAGAGGAAGCGGTGGCAGGTAATGGTTACCATCTGCTTGCTTGGTGCCCAGCCCTGGCTTCGGCATCCGTGGAAGCATAGCTTGTTGTGCTCGGTTGACAGTTAGGAAACAGGGTGTAAAGAATGTAGGTAACCTGCTCAAGGGCATAAGGCCACACATCCAAAAGTGCGAGTTAGGGTTGGAGCCCAGAAGTGCTAGACTCCCACAGGGATGCACAGAAGTACGAGCTGTGGTTGCCACCGAAGAGCCAATAGCCGTGGCAGTAATAATGCGGAGAAGGAGGAGGAGGCAGCTGCTGTTTGCTGAGCACCTGCTGCGGGCCAAGTGCAGTACTAGGCGCTGAGGTTACACTATTGGGTCACAAGAACAGAAGGTCCCATGCCCGCTCACACTCTGTAATGAGTGGGGGGCTGATTTCAATAAGAGAAGCCAGAGACAAAGACAGGGCACTGACGGGAAACCAGGGCTAGAGATCCTTGTACTGCTGGGCTTCCCAAAGTGTGGACCCCAATTCCAGGTAGCTCCAGGTTCCTATTTTGGGATATTTCCATTATTTCAACGTTGGTACTTAAAGTGAGGCTTAGATAATATCTTTTGTATCACACTACCTCAAATTTGCACAATTTTTCTTGTTAGCCTCGAATGCTACCCTACCATATTTCTAAATTAAAATTCCCAAGAGTAGGAAGTTGCCTTGCCCAGCTTGACCTAGATGGGGCAGTGTTTTTGCCAGAGCCCAGAGACATCACTTGGCCAGCCTGTGAGTGAGCTGTCTCTGCTTGGATCGGGGACACATCCCTGGCTGTAGCCTGGAAGCGGGAGAGGAGCCCAGGGTCAGGTGGTACAAAACATGTCTACCTCGGGCTGCCTCTGTCCCCATCTTGTGATGGACAAACTAGGTCAGAGCCCAGCTCCTTACTGAGACCTGAGTGATAGAAGGGGAGAGGGAGCTACAAGGCCAACAGCTACTAAGTGAATGAAAATGATCCCTGATTCCTATGAACTCTGTCAGAAAGATTTCATGAAATGAAACAGTGTATGATTAGGGCAAAAATGATACAGAGAAGCAAAGTTGTAGGATTCAGAGGGGGGAAGGTTAGGAAGTTAGGGAGAGTCCTGAAAAAGGACTAGATTATAAGCCAGGCACTGTGCCTGGTGCTGGGGAAAGAGTTGATGAGGACAAAGTCCCTGCCCGCAAGGGGCCCTAAGACTGAGAGGAGGCACAGACACCCGCAGATATACAGAGAAGACAGTGTGTTGACATGACAGTGGCCGTGTACGAAGAAGTGGTTCAGTTCTTGGTTGGCTGGAAAGGAGTAAATGTGAGGGATGGCTTGGAGGAGGGGAAGAAGAAGAAAGCCACACAGAAGTTTCTTAGGAGGACGAGATGAAGGAAAGGCATTCTAGACAGGGCAGCACAGAGGCGAGAAGCATGAAAGCTTGGGTGGGCTGGAAGTGTGTGCAGACTGGTGTTCCTGAGCGTGAAGCACGAGGAGGAAGGGGCAGTGGGTGGGGCTGTGCCGGTGAGCAGGGAGCCCATCCCGGAGGGCCTGGCCAAGGCACATGGACTTGACCAAACAGAGCACAAACTACGATGTTTTAAGCCGAGGAGAGACATGACCGAGCTTGAGTTTTATAAAGAGTACTTGATGGTGGCCTAGAAGTAGAGAGGCCACGAGCTCAGCGTGGGGGTTTAGGCCAAGTAGGGACTGGGAGAAAATGGAGCACCAGGCCAGAGGTTTTAATGCAGCTGAAGAGCGTGTATGGTGGATACACGTGCGTGAGAACTGAAAGGACAAGAGCTTATGTTCAGAGAATGAGAGTTTGGACTTCTAAGATCTTTTCTGGTAAATTCCAGATGATGTTAAGGCCCCAGTGTAACCTGGGAATGGGGATCAGGGAGGTGTCGGGAGCCCAGGAGGTGACGAGAAATAACTCGGATGCTCCTGGACCATTCCTTTCCCGTTTGAGTAGTTCAGCAAACACTCGCTCAGCAGGTACCAGAGAGCTCAGTGGGGAAAACAGGCTCCCCCTCCTACTGCAACCATTTCTGTCACTAAGCAGTTGCCACCGCTGGTGGTGTAGACGTTCCCTGCCTCGCCACCCAGATAACTGTGATGCGCTCTGGGCAGGCTCCCTCTCTACGGGAGCTCTGGCCATGGGACACAGTCCAGCTAAGTCTGGATAATCCCTTTCTCGGAAAGCTTGGGGGATTGAGTGCACTCTGTTATTGTTCTGCTTATAAGTTCCCACCCGGAACAACAAAACGCTACTGTATATTTGCACCGTAGGGGGCTGAGGAATGCTGTGCCCAGGAAAATCTGTGGGTTGTTGGCATGGCACGTACGGTGGTCGAGGGAAAGACTCGGAGCCCAGGCCCAAAGTCCCCAGCCATTACGAGGCCGTCATTCGTTAATATTCCAGTTCAGCATATTGAGGGTCTCAGTCTGGCTGGTTCAAGCCCTGCATCAGACACTGTAGTGATTATCTAGTGGTATGTAACAGATCACACCAAAATAGCGGCTTAGAACAACAATAAACATGTATTCCTCACAAGTTCTGAGTCAAGAATTTAGGGGTAACTTGGGCAGTTCTGGCTCTGGGTCTCCCACGCGGTCGTCAAGGTATGGGCCAGGGCTGCAGTCATCGGGTGGCTGGACTGAGGCTGGAGGGTCCACTTCAAGGTGGTTCACTTCCTTACCTGGCTGCCAGGGTGGTGCTGGCAAGATCCACAGGTTTAACAGTGACAGTGGGCCGCTGCAGAGGCTGAGCTTGCTCCTGACCTAGAGGAGAAACCGTTGTTACGTGATGCTCTGGAGAGAGAACTACAATCGCATTAGAGAGCTCTGGAGTCTGAGCTGTGGTCTCCTCTTGTGCTGAAGGTTTATTAAGTTTAAGAGCTTGTATAGATTGGGCTGGCAAAGGTTCAACCTCCTCAGGTGGCTGTGGAGGCAGCATGGGGGCCTCGTGCTGGGCTGTAGAAAATTCTGCACTGCTAAGGGGCACTGAGGGCTGAGCTGAAGGCTTGTGCTGAGTTGGAGAAGGTCCCACCTCTGGAGTGGGTTCTGCTGTTATGCTAAGCTCCACATCTGCAGGTTTGATGGTGATAGTGGATACGTTTGAATGCTGAGCCTGATGGTGACTTGGAGGTGAAACGGCCATTTCATAAGGCTCCGGAGACTGAGCTGGCTGTACCTGTTGAGTTGCAGAAGGTTCCACCTCCCCTGCAGAAGGTTCTGGAGGCTGAGCTTGTTGCTCCTGCAGCGTTGCAAAAGGTTCTGTCTCTGCTGGAAACTGAGCTGAGGCTTCCTCCTGAGTTGGAGAAGTTTCAGCTTCTCCAACAGACTCTGCAGGCTGAGCTGGGGTCTCATGCTGGGTTGGAAAGGGTTCAGCTTCCTCACTAAGCTCAGAAGGCTGAGTTGGTGGCTCCTGTTCACTTGGAGAAGGCTCAGCTTCCGCAAGAGGCTCTAGAGGCTGACCTGGGGTCTCCTGCTGGGTTGGAGAAGATTCTGTCTCCTCAGGATGCTCGGGAGGTGGAGCCAGGGCCTCCTGCTGAGCTGTAGGAAAATCAGCTTCCGTAGTGGCCTCTGGAATGATGGTCAGTTCCAAATCCAGAGGTTTAAGTGTGACACTGGGCACGTTTGAATGAGTGTGATGCTGAATGCCAGGTAGGGATGCTCCCTCCTCACTCACTGGACTTTCAAGTACATACTCAGTAGGGTATCCTGGAGCTTGAGTTGGGGCCTCTTGATGGAGTAGGGAAGGTTCAAACTCCTGAGGGAGCCCTAGAGGCTGAGACAGAGGCTCCTACTGGAGTGGAGATGTTCTACCTCTTCAGTGGGCTCTGCAGTTTCATCCTGGACCTCTGCCTGGGGTGAAAAAGATTCAACCTCCTCAGGGGTCTCTGAATGACGAAGCTGGGCCTCTTGCTGGGATGCAGAAATTTCAGCCTCCTCAGGGGGCTGCAGAGATTGCCCTGAGTTCCCCAGAAAATCCGCAGGCAGGCTCTCCTCAGGATAAATGGTATCCATACCGGAAGCTACATAATCATCCTGCAACTGCTGTTCTAGACCCTGAATTTCATTTTCTAACTGGCCTGTACTTCCAACAACAACTTTAGCAAGCTGTCGATGCTGAACGAGATCCTTTTTCAGGTTTGGGGCTGAAACAATAAACTTCGTTGGTTTTGAGCTCTTACTACCTAGAGGAGGAACAAGTATTTCAAATAATTGGTGACCTTCAGCCTGATCTAGACCTATGGTTTTAGTCTTACTTTTGTGTCGAAAAGTCAGAACCAAGCCCTGATTCTGTTCCCAGTCCAGCACTGGAGCCGCTGCTGGGAGCTTTTGCTGCTGGGTTAGCTTGTCATTCAGATCCTGATGTGGAACAGCAAACTGATCTGGCCCTGCGGGCAGCTCTCCAGCTGAATCCAGGTCTGGGTGTGGAACCAGTCTCAGTCAATTCCTGATGAGGCAGTGCCAACATCTGCTCTGGAGAGGAGGACAAGTAATTAAAGCCCCCGGACTCTGCCAGGGGTGTAATCGCATAGGGCGATTCGGGAGGGAGGTCTGAGGAGTGTGAAGACCGAGGTTCAGTCAGCCCCAGGGGGTCGGAGGTCCACTGGACAGGGTCCAGGGCCCACTGCAGAGGCTGAGCTGCCCGGGCCAGAAGCCACAATGGTTGCCACACGAAGACACGCCATGAGAACCAGAGGCGCAGTGGGGACATGCTATGCGGAGGCTCCCGGGCACAGCGGCCCAGGCCAATGGGGCACGGGCGCTGCACTCTGAGCAGAAGCCAAAGCATTATGAGAGTCCCGAGACACACAGGCGCCCCTCCCCCACCTCACGACCCACCCTTTATTTATGACACCTTTAGTTCCACCACCTTCACTAGGTTCCGGCAGAGATCCAATCTGAGCAACCAGAGGAAGCCTTTTTCCCAGAGTCACCAGGGTGCAAACCATCCTTCCTCTAGCAAAGGCAACAATTCCCTTCTGCTGGGCCATCTCCCCAACCCCCCTCACCAGCCCTGCACCATGAGGCAGGATTTGGGCAGCCCAGGGGTTGGGGGAGGGCTTGGGAACGATGTGGAGCTTCCCAAGGAAGCCACAGGGCCTGGAATTCTGGGAAATTGAAAAGTGCTAGTCCAGTTCTGGCAATTTGAACGCTTCCTCCTCACAGCTCCAGTCTGAGAGACATTCTTCCTCCCCTTGGCCACACTGCTGACAAGAAGAGTAGCTGACCCGCAAAATGAGCACCAGTTAGGGTGGCGGGAGGTCAACATACCTTACAGTTAGTGACTCTAAAATGCTGCCATTTCCTTGAAACTCTCAGTATCTACGTCGGATTATTAATTCACCACTCTATTGTTATCAGTTACCCCTGAATCAGTGATGACTCCAGAATTTCTGTAGCAGGGTTTGGAGCAAGTGAACAATTCATCCTGGGAAAGAGAGTTGAAAACCAAGTGAAGGGCCCTTTACATTAGCATGGACTCCCCCCATCCCACCTTGTCTCAACACAGCCATTAGTCGAGAGAAACTGACAGTGTCACTTTTCAGAGGTCTGCCCTGGTACACACATGGAGATGACACTGAGGATGTTAAAGTTAGCATGTTAAAAATTTTTGAGAAAATTCCTAGCACCCAGTTGATTTTCTTCTGTCCTTTTAAGAATCTATTTAATTTTAGTCCTTTTTAACTGTCTGTCACAACCTCTAACATCTACACTTCAAGACAAAAAGAGCTTCATCTTATTCCCAGTGTGTAGCACATAATGGGTTTTAAGTGGAATTGATTCCAACATGGGCCTCATGTAAGAACAGGTCTGTTGTTTTTGAATGTGAGTTAGGGATTGTTGTTTTTTTTTAATTTGCTTATTTGGCTGCGCTGGGTCTTTGTTTTGGCACACAGGATCTTCGTTGCCTCCTGTGGGATCTTTAGTTGTGGCATGTGAGCTCTCCGTTGTGGCATGTAGGTGGGATCTAGTTCCCTGACCAGGGATCGAACCTGGGCTCCCTGTGTTGGGAGCACAGAGTCTTAGCCACTGGATCACCTGGAGAGTCCCCGAATTAGGGATTCTTATCTGGGGATATGCTCCAGCAAAGAGAGAGTAAGGAAAGCAAGAAGAAAAGGGAGCCAAGAAAAAATCCAGCCCAGGAAGCAGGGAGGGGAAGTTCCAGGATAGCAGCTGTGTATCCAGCACCCACTGGAGGACAGAGCCTGGAAGAGAGGGCGCTGCAGGAGGTGGGCACCTACTGCTAAGCCAGAGCCTGGAGAACAGAGGAGGTGAGAATGGCCGATGGAACAGGGAGAGCCCGAGAGGAAATTAAACCCCTGGGGTCACAGGAGGGGAAGCGAATGTAATCAGAGTACATTAATAAGCTCTACGGTGAATAACATTTACAGTCACAATTCTGTAAACACTATTTTTTTTGGGCCAAGCTGCGCAGCTTGCAGGATCTTCGTTCCCTTACCAGGGATTGAACGTGGGCTTGGCAGTGAAAGTGCTAAGTCCTAACCACTGGACCACCAGGGAATTCCGTGTAAATGCTATGAATTATCTGGAAACAGTGACATAACTAAACCTCAAGAATGGACTGGGGGTAGGGGTGTAACAGAACTAACTCCTCACTGATGTTACTAGGAATTCAATAGCCAGGGTCTAAAATGGATAAATCAAGAACTAGATGTGCAAAGAGATGTGGAGAAAAGCACCAGAAGATTCAGCTACAACCTGCTCCGTAGAAGTAACCAGGCCCAGTGAGCTGGCTCAGGAAGGTGGGCAAGGAAGTGGTCTGGGGCAGGGAACTGCTGTGGGTCATTGTGTTTCATCACCATTTCATTTCACTTGGTACCATCTGAACTGTAAACTATGCATATGATACAATTTTATTGTTGTTTTTTAGTTCATTATTTTGTGATTTTTTTTCCCAATAAGAGGTATAATTGACAAATAATTTAAAAATTTAAATCCATTTTTGTCGGGAGCCGTCTGGACAAGCCAATGCTGTGACAAGGTCACCAGGCTCCCAGGAGGACCGCAAAGCGAGAACTCCTTGGAAGGGCATTTCAGAGCAGGAGGATCTCAAGGCGACTGCTCCGCAAGGACAGGCCCCAGACCATCTCCACCCATTTTACATTCTGTTCTTTGTTTTTTTGTAATACTATGCTTACCACCCACTTCCCCTCCCTGTTTCTATGTCCCCAGGAAAGAACCAGGGTTTGACACATTCTTTCTCTGTGTCTGCCCCACCAAGTCCCCTCCCACCACTCCTTGGTGGAAAAGGGAGGCACCTCAGGCTACTAAATGCTGGAGAAAAGGGAGGGGTGGCTCTTTTTGTAATGCTTATGATTGCAGCAGGCATGAGTATAGACATAGACATCAGGCATAGGTATGGGTGCTAAGGGCTATAGTTTGCTTACATATAAGATTAAGAAGCTATTTACATATGCTTACCTCAGAGTCACAAGGTTTGCAAGCCAAACCTGAGGAAAGAAGAAACTGGTAGATGCTGAGGGAAGATATGCTTTGCCACAAAAGATTTTTTCTGAGATATGTTTACTATATAAACACACAAAGCTCTGACAATAGAGATCCTGCATAGCTGACACAGGCCTCCCCGTCTCCTCCTTGTGCCCACGCCACTCATCCCTTGGGTACTCCTGGACCTGCTGGAGCTGGACTTCAGCAGGTGGTGCCCGAACAGGGACCCAAAGGGTAAGTATTCTCTTGCAATTATTGGGGTGGCTAGGACTCCACCTGGGTGCTGCAGACCCCCCTGCAGAGATAGGCAGGGTAAGTGAAGGGTGGATAGTTTAAAGTATCAGAACTTGAGACGTTAAAAAGGACCCTATAAGGGAAACATATAAGGCATAATGGGAAAATCAGAATCTAAAGAGAGACAGCTCTTTGTAGATATTATTAAACATATGTTATCAAAAAGAGGAGTTAAAGTCTCCAAATCTACTCTTTCATCCTTCTTTTCTTTCGTACAAGAGCAATGCCTCTGGTTTCCGGAAGAGGGCACTGCTAATTCGGAAACCTGGGCTAAGGTGGGAGAGCAACTGACAACTTATTAGAAGTTTCATGGGCCCAAAAAGATCCCTGCTACTTTTTCTTTATGGGGATTGATAAGAGACTCTTTCGATCCCATCCCAGAGGGGGAAGGTGCCCATCAGGCAGGGGCCTTCCCAGGGCGGGAAGGTACCCACCAGTTAGAGGCCTTCCCAGAGCGGGGAGGCACTGTGATAAACTCTGGTGTGAATGTGTGTGTGAGGGAGCGCCCTGCTTCGTCCTTGTTCCAGGGCGATTGTGTGGCTCCACGGCCTTCGTGGCTACGGAGTCCGAGTGGGCCCTAACCTGCGGTTCCGTGGTGACCTCATATGTCTCAGGGCGGTATCTGTCTCTGGGGGACCAGTCCCTCTCTACGAGTCAGGTTCAAGTGGGACTCTATACCACCCGCCAAAGCTAAGAGGCACCTAAGCTCCCCACGGGGACACGGCCAGGTGGGCACCTGAGTGGCCTTCTCTTCGGAGGGGACACCCACCCTTGTTTGTCTTTGCGTCACCGACACAGGGGGTATTGGTTACTGATTTGATTTAGCAATTGTGCATGTCCAAACGGCCCTTTTGCCCTAGGGCCCTCCGCCAAAGTTTTCTTAAAATTTTAAGGCTCACTCTCCCCTTCCGTCAGCTGACTCTTTGAGCCGACTGATTGAGAAATTAGGTTTTCCCCAAAAGGCTTGCCCCTTTTGCCAGACAGATCTGCACCTCTCTCTCTAGGTCCCCTGGGCCGGTCCGTGTGGAGCGGTACACTCAGACATGTTCTTGTATACTTTTGGATTCTCATTATGAGGCTGCCTTCCTCTGTCAGCTTTCCTTCATAATCCCCTGATTCTCCAAGGATTTCAGGCTCTTCACTTAGGCGAGGAGTACGCGTACTGCTCCTCCGCCTGCTCGGTGCCCTCGAGAGGGTCCGTCACCCCAGACCCCCCTGGAGCCCCGCCTGAAGTTATTCCTCTGCGAACCCCATTACAAGAGGTCGCCTCCTTGCAGCTCCGTCTCCCTGAGACATTTAATGATTAGGGCCATCTTCAGGGAGGCACGTAATCGTGCTGTTTGGGAATACTGGGCTTTCTAGGCGTGGCGACATCAGCGCTACCTAGATTATAAGGCCCTAAGACAAGGCCCTTTCCATGTGCACCCCTCTCCTTCCTGGTCAAAGAAATAAATTACACTTGTCAATAAAGGGGAGACAAAGTCATCTTAGGAGGAACTTGCTTGTACCTTTGAGAGGTAAATGTCTTATCTGGTCATCTAAAGAATACTTCTCTCTGCTATCCTTTTAAATGCAAATTTAAAAAATTAAAATTAAAATAATTTAAAATGACTTGTCAAAGATAAATAGAAATCCTAAGTGTCTTTTCTGCAAATAGTAAAAGGGTGTAGCCATCTAGATAGGTGACCTCGATTTGTTCCATCTGCTAGAAGCCAATTTAAATCCAACCCTTTGTGACTGATGGCTTTCATGTTGTACCTGACTCAGTACTGAAATTTTAGAATGAGAATTATGAGGCCTCTGTGTTTGTGTGTGTGTTCGTGTAGGTGTTTGTTGTAGGTGTATGGTATTGCCAAAAGAATTCATAAAAGGGCTCTAAATTGGCTTTAAAAAAAATTAAGTGCTTATGAATACTCAGAAATAGAAAATAGTCTGGCCAGAATGAATTTCAGGTTCATGACATCTGGAAATTTCAGTACTAAACTGATATATGATATTAAAGATGGCTTAAGCTAATTGGTTTGATTAACATAGACATGTTTTAGAGTCATCAACATTAAGTATAATTTTTATATAAATTTTAATTGTGCGCAGATGTAATATAGGCTAAATAAGGTCTTGTGTCTGTTACAAATTTGTCAGTGTGGAAAGTAGCCTGATGGAAAGAAACTTCTGAGGAAAGAAAATGTAAATGAGATAAGAGCTTTTAGATAAACTCTGTCAAGAAGACTTATGCTTTAGGAATATCTACCTAAAATAGTCTCTCCAGATCCTGGTAACTTGAAATTCTGGAGTTGCCCTAAATTGAGTGAGAAAAGCTTATTGACCAGCTGGATCATTCCCAAATAAAATAAGATACTGAAACATAAATTACTGAACATTGGCTTCCTTTTACAGAGAGACAAAAAGATATTTAGGACTATTGATAAATATGCCTGGTGCCACGTTCTGTAAAGAAAGCAAATGTTTTTAGAAAATATCACTGGTATTTCTATTCACCAATCTACAGAATGCTGTCACAAGGGACAGTTCATGGTGGCTTAAGGAAAGCAGGATGTGTGTTTTCAGTAAAGAAGGACTGAGGAATGGAATTACCTTTTATTAAGGGAAAAGTAGGTCTGACTTACAGGTGACTGAATGGGAAATAAAGTAATGATACGGAAAGTGATAAGAAGGTTTGTGGAAAGTGGACCCTGAGAAAAGCGTTTTGTGCATGATCAGGATTGACTAAGTTTAGATAAATTTAGTTGAGTAAATTAATTTGGAAAGTAAGCTGGTGCAAAACTTGAATTTGGCTTTTCTCTCTGTTAAGAGGACAAGTTTTCTTAAAATGTTGAACTGCCCTTTGATAAAAGACTTTGTTTCCTTACCTTTTAAGTAATCTGTTCTTGCTACTTTGGCTTAGTGAGTAACTATTGTTTCACAGTTACCTGTGAGCCTATCTGATAGAGTGTTCTAAACCTATTTTTTTCGGTATTTTGGACAAAACTACCTAAAACAAATTCTGATGAAATCCTTTTGACCTCTAGCTAACTTTGGGATGCTTCAAAGGGCCCCTGAAACATCCCAAAGAGAGATATAAACTAGGTTCATTTGGTACATTAAGTTACATAGGAAGTGTTGTCAAATGAATAAATGTTAGATTTTAGTGCATGGTAATTGTTATTAATATAGATATTCTAGAAATTATATGGAGTTCCTAAAATTCTGATGTCCTTGTAAAATGGTATCAGTCATAATTGTAGTTATTTTCTTAAAATGTTGTATGACACAACAATAACCAAATTGATTGACCTTGCAATCAGATTTTAAACACGCCTTCTTAAGCCTTATGTCTTAAGACACTTCTGGTTTTATTCTGATGCCTTTGCAAAATGCTTCCTCTTCAAGAAGATTTATAAAAAGGACTTTTGGATAAATACAAGTTTCTGACTTTCAGACCATAATGCTGAACAGGGTTTAAAAAAAAAAAAATTGAAGAATTCTAATGAGAAACGTGGTGGCTTCATAAGCTGTTAACAAAAGGATGTTACATAGGACTGAGTAAACTGGTGAATGTGGTTATAAATTTTATGGTTTCTATCTAAAAATTACTGGTTGACATCTGTTTTCCAGGTGTAACGAAAACCTTCCCTTCAAACTAATTATGATTTACAATAATTTGATAGACTGTACTGTTGCAGAAAAAAAACTGATCCCACGAGAAACCAAGCACAACACTCGGAGAGTTGGAGAACTCAGGTTTATTGAGCTGGCAGACCCAGGCGAGCTAACGCTCCAAAATTCTGGGGCCCCATTTCAGGGGAGTCTTCTCCTTATATAGGTTAAAACATACAGCTATAATTGGTACAAACTGATTGGCTACAAATTACTATAGGTCGCAGGCAGTTACAGAGCGGGGGAGTTGCCAGGGGTTACACACATAGTAGGGGGTCCTAACAGGAACTTGTAGGAGCCAGACATTCCATTCCTATCAGGACTAAGGTCACAATTTGCATTCTCACATTGGTTGTGGGTTGAAGTTAATGGTCACTTAACAAGTCTGTGCAAAGGGTCTCAAACAAAGGCTTGGGGTGCTTGAGAGCGAGACAGTCTTCCCTTATCTGATCACTCTTAGTAATTCATTTTACTGTTTACCTGAGAGTGGCAAGCAGGCCTTTGCAAGATAGAGGAGAGGAAGTTTCAATTTCCTCCTCAGTACATTTGTAAGCAGGATTGAAACATTTATCTTTTCTCTCTCTGTTCCCTCCAGACATTGAAAATTCTTAGGTTCCCAGCAGCTTTATCAGATAAATTAGAAAGGCTACCTCACTAACGGGTATAGAAAACTCAAGGTATTTTGGGAACCTTGAAAAGGGAGGAATTTACCTACATTTGTTAGGCAAAATTCTGTGATAAGCCAAAGCCCCTGGCATGGCTTTCTTAGCCCTGAAAGGTCTTTTAAAAGTCCAGCCTGAGGCTCCTTATAAAAGTTTCAACAAAGCCAAAAGCCTATATGATCAATTATAGTTCCATAAATTAAATGATCAGGCCAAGTTTCTTTTGAGACCAGACTTATTTTGCAAACAAATTAGCCTTAATCTGGTTACATTAGGTAAAAATGAGGGTAATTTTAGAGAGAAGAAGATTATGTTTCAATAAATATTAAATGCCAGTTTTGTTGATGGAGGTCTGTATTTACTAAGATTCACTCCCTGGAAAGTTCCTTGGTGTTGCGCTATAGTAATGTAAAATCCAACAAAGCTTTTAAAAGGACACTCTAAGTTTGTTTCTGAAGCTTATCTCAGTAATCTCTCTTTGGAAGATTATGGATACTAAAAGGATTTAATTTAAAAGACAACCTGCAACCTAGATGGAGGAGAAACCGCACTCACAGAGGAGAAACTGCACTCACACTAGGACGAGAAGAAGCCGACATCAGAAGTAGACAGCTAGCCCAAGATGCTGGACCTGACTCGTATGAACATTTATAATATTTTCTTGACTTAATGGACCTTTCAAATGTTTTTCTATCATGGGCACAATCCTATGCTAATTTTGAAAATCAATCCAATTGTTGGGTTTGCAGCCAATTACCTATGACTAGTACTTTTGGGTTGCAAGGCTCTAATTGGATGGCCTTTAGGAAGTTTGCTCTTAAAAAAAAAAAGAGAGAGAGAGAAAGAAAAAATTATAGTCCTGTTCGGGGATCCCCTCGCCTGGCCAATTAGTAATACCTGTTCAGATTTCTGTGACCCACTGTGAAGCCTTGACCTCTTCAAAACTGGTCTGGCGTGGGAAACTCGTGGCTTAAGTATTTACTTGTAACTCTGTTGACTCTACTAGCTATATTATTTGTATTTTGCCTGCTTTTCAAGATTATTGCTTCTCGTATTATCAAATGTGTGACTGACTGCCAACAAAAATGATGACTAGGCTACTTGAAGCAGTTGATCAAATGTATAGTTCTGTATGTGATCAATGATTGTAATAATGCAACTCTGGATATGGGAAGATGCAACAAGAGGGAATTTTTCCTGGACCATAACAGATTAGGAGTACAGGTGGTCCAGAGAGCTTTGGCTTTTGTTACAAAGACCTAGCCCAGTACCAGCACATTGAGTGGCCTATTGGCGAGATCTTCATCAGCCATGAGGGGCCCCTGTCAACTACAAATTGGAACTTGCCATCTGCCTGTACAAGGACTAAATCACTTTGTGCTGCTACAGCTACTGACCTTCCACATCCCCTGAAGGGAATTCAGGGTGGAGACCAGAAATGAAGCACTCTGTGCTCTGGAGGATGGGTGGAACAGGTCTTGAGATAGTTGGACGTTTTCAGGAGCTGATTTTATGAGCCCAACCCTTGCATCTCTGCATATCTAGAAAAGCACTAAATCCCTACTTGGTGACATCGGGTTGGGCAAAAGATGGGTCCTGGGGCTCCGAACCCCAATTTCCATGCTTAACAGAATTATTTGACTTATCTCACTCTCTCAAGTACATACAGCTGAACATGTTAATCAATTATCAAAAACTGTATCTCTAGCCTTAGCTAAAGAAATTATTGATAGAAAGTTAGAGGCTAAAGTTGATGCGCTAGAAGAAGCTGTTCTACATCTAGGTACTGAACTTACAGCTTTAAAAGTTAGATTGGCTTTGAGGTGTCATATCGAATAGAGATGGATCTGTGTGACTCCCTTAAAAGTTAATGAATCGTCTTATTCTTGGGACCAGATTCAAAATCATATTCTAGGCATTTGGAATCAGTCTGATATTAGTCTAGATTTGACCCGGCTTCATTAAGAAATGCAAGATATAGGTAAGGCCCACTTAGATTATTCAACTGCAGAAGCTGCTAAGTCATTTTTTGATAGTTTATCTGATTTTGTGTCTCATAAGGGATTCCTCTCCACAATTCTAGGCATAACAGTTGCAATTGTAGTTGTGCTAATCTTGATTAACTCCACAAGGTTTTGTGTGGGTGCTAAGGGCTATAGCTTGCTTAGGTAAAAGATTAAGAAGTTATTTACATATGTTTACCTTAGAGTCACAAGGTTTGCAAGCCAAACCTGACAAAAGAGAAACTGGTAGATGCTGAGAGAAGATATGCTCTGCCACAAGATTTTTTCTGAGCTATGTTTACTATATAAACACACAAAGCTCTGACAATAAAGAGATCCTGCATAGCTGACACAGGCCTCCTCGTCTCTTCCTTGCGCCGACGCCACTCATCCCTTGGGTACTCCTGGACCCGCCGGAGCTGGACTTCAGCACATTTTTAAAAAGAGAGTGGGAAGGGGCCGTCCCTGGCAGTCCAGTGGTTAGGACTGTGCAATTCCACTGCAGGGGGCAAGGGCTTGATCCCTGGTTCGGGATCTAAGATCCTATATGCCGCATGGTATAGCCAAAAAGAAGAGAGAGAGGGAGGAAGAGAGAGAGAGAGAGAAGAACCAGCCTCCTACTACAGAACCCAGGAGAACACTAGCTATCCCCATGTCAAGAGAGACGGTTGCATTAATACTAGTTTCACGATTTCAATCAAATACCAAATAAGGATTTATCTGGAGTCCAAACAAGAAAATATTTCAGTCCCGTGCTCAGAAGAGCAGTGAAAGGCAGGGACCTGACTGGATTGGAAAGGGGAGAGTTAGCCAGAACTATAATAATAATAGCTGGCCATCTTCCAGTACCTACTACAGACCAGAAACTGTCCTAACGATATCATCTTATTTAATCTGATGTTTCCCCCAATTTACAGATGAGGAACTGAGGCTGAGCGAGTCTGGGGAACTTCCCTGAAGTCAAACACTCTGGAGCCCTCTGCCTGAGGCTAAGAGGCCTCAGGATGTTGTGACTTCTCTTTTCTGAACATCAATAAAATTCAATTTAGAAGTTTCTATCTTCAACGCTGTCTTAAGGGACCAATGAAAAATAATGACACTGTGGCAGCTGTCCTCACTCCACACTTGCTGGGTTGTCCTGGACCCTGCACTGTTCTAGGGAAAGCCCAGCGAAGAGGATGGGATTCAGATCTAAGCATTCCTGGCTCCAAAGCTCACTTGCTCTGCCACTGAACTACGCTTCCTCTCCAACTGGAATGAGAAAGAGCTGGGTGAGAATCCTGCTTCGGCTGTTTATTAGGTGTGTGGCCTTGGGCCCCCAAGTCACTTAACCTCGCTTAAGCCTGTTTTCTTGTTTGTACAGCTGTTAGGGAACCCACTGACCGAAACTGCCCACCGTGGCCAGGCCTGATAGTAACCACGTGCATGAGTTCTCTTAGGACAGGAGGTGCTGGTAAGGAACATGGAACTAACAAGCTACCACCACTGGGAAGAATTCGGGAAAGGTCAAAAGGAGAGAGGAGTCTCCGGTCCATGTGTCCTACCAACCTCCCAGAATCCTTCTTGCTGGAATCCACCTTGGCTGAGCGATGCGTGCGCCACCAGGAAGTACCCTGAGTCAGAATGATTGGCCAGGGACAACCTGGAAACCAATCCCATTATCATAAAACCCAAGACTGCGAGCCATGTGGCAGCGCAGTCCTCCTGGGTTTCCTTCCCCTGCTGCTCTGTGCCCGGGCGCCCCTTCCCAGTAAAGTCTCTTGCTTTGTCAGCAGGTGTGTCTCCTCGGACAATTCATTTCCGCGTGTTAGACAAGAGCCTGCTCTTGGACCCTGGAAGGGTCCCCCTTCCTCTAGCACTATGGGGCTAGCAAGGGCACCTATCTTCCAGGTGCTTAGGAAGAGCAGATCACAGTTCCAACCTGGCATACAGTAGGAGCTTCTATTTTCCACAAATGTCAAACCCTTACCCCTCATCTGCTGGGTTGGGGCAGAGATTCTCACATGTTATTATCTTCAGACCCTTCTGTGGCGAGGACAGGGGACAGGAGGGATGATAGGACCCCATCCTACGGGGACTCTTTAGGGTCGATGTGGGGTTCTGTATTTTGGACCTGTCCAGGGAATTCGGATGCCTGCAGTTCTTCTAGCTGGCTTCAAATAACTCTGGATATTTGTTAGATCCAGTGCTAGAAATGTAAGCTTTCAGAGGAGTAGGATGTGAATGGCCTTTACAAATGTTTTGAGCCTTCCCTGCCCTGGCCTCCAACTGTGTCTGTGTATCCTCCCTTTCTCTCCAGCCTAATCTATCTATATCTTACCTTTCATCCTAATACCCTCCCCTGACCCTTCCCGTTTTCTTGCTTCCTGGCTTCCTCCCCACCTCTTGGTGCACCCTCCCCCGAACCCAGCCTGCATTCCTAGCTGCCAGCCATTTCTCTGCCAGTCCTTTCCTCTGCAATGCCCTTTCCTCTACTTGACAGGAAGGCTCAGATCAAAAGTCACCTCCTCCAGGATGCCTGTCAAGCTCTCTTGTCTATTTCTTTTGTCTAGCACTTTGCAGGTGCCTTTCTTATTGTTCAAATTATGTAGTCATGTGAGATGCTTTTCCTGGCTGGAGCCTGCCTGGTAGACTCATGGTGCATGTGTAAAATCTTTTGAGGAAATGCACACTCTCCTTTCACTCTCCAACCCTCCCATCCCCCCACCTCCTGCCAGGATCCAAGGCTTTATTCAGCTTCGCAAAGGTTTGTAGAGCAAGATGAAGAGAGGAAGACAAGCTCACAGACTTTGCACAGAGGCTGAGAAGCCTGGGAAGTAAGAGAAGACCAGGAGATGGGGGCACTCCTGAAAAGTCAGCCAATAGACTATTCTGAGGTTGGGGGGGTGGTGGATGGTTCCTACAGCTTTTGCAGACAGCAGCCGTGCAAAACTTCATTGGAAATGAAACTGCTAGGTGGTGTTTTGGGGGGTCCTGAAGAGCTCCAGTTCTTTATGTCTCAGCACAGAAAGAATTCAGTGAGAGGCAAAGTGATAGATAAGAAGTGCTTTATTAGAACAGGACGCTTGTGAGGCTTACAAATGGGTGGGCAAGAGGGTGCCATGCCCTGAGTACTTAGGGGGCTACATTTTTATAATCAAAGAAAAAGTAGGGAGGGGGAAAAGACCACCTTCTTCCTCATTCTTGAGTAGAGGTCACGCTTCCATCATTAGTTCCTCTTCTATGTCAGGTGGAGGAGTTTTCTTGTCCCTACATGGTAAAGCCTGCACTGTCATGGCACTATGGAAAAATTATTTCAGGTCTCAGTACAATGAGGGTCTTTCACTTTGAAAAGTCATCTTTCCATAAAGTATTGTTTTTATGTGTGCAGAGAGCATGTCCTAGGAGTTATTAACTTACTGAGCTCACTGGGCACGATGTGGGCCTCATGCCACCATTGTTTTATTGTTTGGGGGCATGCCATGCTTCTGTGGCATGGTGTTGTTGCTAAGCAAGCCTGCTTGGTTTTGTGGTTAAGCAAACCTGCTTTCTTGGGTAATTGTTAACCTTACAGGAGTCTCCCATACTTGCTTTTCTGCTTATAATCCCTTAGTGGGATTAACTATTTAATCAGCTACTTTGTCCCTTTACCCTGTCCCTATCAGAATAACAGAGGGATGTTACAAGCTCCATTAGCAGGGAGGGTGTGTTTCTGCCAAGCCTGTGAGGCTCTTGCTGTACCAATTATGACCAGAAACACTGTCCTTTTGCCAAGATAACTGGATTTCCCTAGTAGATCTCTTACTTTCCACTTTGTTTAAATTAAGTTGAACACTGAGAACACTTTGCCTCTATGTCCTTATTTCTAAATCTTCCTGCTCAACCATGAACCCTAGTGAAAGCATTCAGCAGCCAGACTCATCTAGCATAAAGCTGAAGATGGGGTGGTTCTTGTGGGGCCCTATTGAGGCAGGTCAATAATAAAAACAGCAAAGGACAAGGCAAACATAGGAAAATGCAAGCCCCAGGGAATAAGTAATTTATGGCCTCTTTCACAAGATCCTACCATGGGCAGCGCAAACATCTGGGTCAAAGAGATAAGGAAAAACTAAGGTATGCACTCTGGCCTCTGAACATTGCTTCTGCATAGATAAACAGCTACAGGCTCCCAAAAGTGGGGGAACTGGTGTATAAAAGAAGCTTTCCTTTGGTTTGAGGCTCAGTCTTTGGATGTGAATCCCCTGGGCCTGTACTGGTACAATAAACATTGCTTCCTGCATTAAAAGCCACGATGTCCTGCCTACCTCTACCGATTCCTCCAACACTATACCAAAGTCACAAGACAAAATGGGGAATTATCTTGACCCCCCCCATAGCAATATGTGATTCACGACTTGGGCTAGCCAATAACCCAACCCCATATTAGAGGTCTTCACCATGTAGGACCCTAGCCTATCACCTAATGACACCTTTTGCCTTATGGTGCACTGACCAATTGATTAATGCCCTTTTCTTCACAGGCATGTTCCTTGTCTTGGGGTTATAAAAGTTGGCTATGAGACCATCAGAAGGGTGGCTCTCCCTGGTCTGGCAGGAAGTCGTCCCGCTGTCTTTACAGCGCCCCCCACTAAACCCTGCTCTCTGTTCTCGATAAACGCACTCTCTTCTGAAATGCTTCATGTCTGGAAATTCTTTTCCCAACCTGCGATGGGACCACAACAGTTCTCCCTCCTGGAGAATTACAGAAGGGGCAGACCACAATGCCAACAGCCACTTCCATAAGTGGAAAGAGTCATTGGTGTTAAGGGAAAACTGGGTTCGCCTCTTGGATGTCGAGCCAAAAGACAGCTATTACCAAGGTTGCTGCAGAATCATACATCTGCCCCTCCCTCAAATGGAAACGAATTGCTCTTATCTAAGTTTCCGGAGGAAGCTGCAAAGAGAAAAACACGAACTGATTGGAACCACCTAGGTT
Source organism: Hippopotamus amphibius kiboko (assembly GCF_030028045.1). Classification (NCBI taxonomy): domain Eukaryota; kingdom Metazoa; phylum Chordata; class Mammalia; order Artiodactyla; family Hippopotamidae; genus Hippopotamus; species Hippopotamus amphibius. The sequence goes on along the minus strand of NC_080202.1, from coordinate 45,830,362 downwards.
CAAGAAGATTTGACTTCCAATAGACCTTGAGCCTCATTAAATGCTCTTTGTAATGAATTGTCATGCTAAATGACACACCAGCGCCAGGACAGCTGACAATTGCCACGACAACTGGATAACCCCATATAAGGAATGAAAACGAGCATTGCATCAGTTCTGGGTCCAAACCACACCCCTGTTCTTGGATAACTCATGAATATTCCTCCCTCTCTTTCCAATTCACTCCCTTTCACCTCGACCCTTCTATATATATGGTGTCTCCACCCGAATTGGGTTGAGAATTTGATTTGAGAACTAAGATCCACTTCTCCATTTAGAAACCTTCCTGGTGGAGACCAGGGGTCTCCAGTGGCTAGGACCCCAGAGCAGGTCCAGTCGACCAATTCAGTAACGCAACCAAGTCAAAGAACTAAAGGAAGGATTTCTTACTTGTGGTGGTGTATGCACCTTCATGAAGGGGCTTCAGCAGAGGGGAATCCAAGATAGAATAGGGGCAGAGGTTGACAGAGTCCAGGATTTAGTTGACTGAAGTCACGAGGGTCAGGAAAGGTCAACATCATCATTCCTTAATTTTCCACCAGTCTGCGGTCTGTGCATGTAGTTACAACCCTCCGCCTGGTGGGGGCCCTTAGCTCCTGTAGTACAGCTCAAAGACATGTATCAGAGTATTATCTCTCTCCCTTAAGGAGGAAAGAGGACTCCTGTTTTTATTGCTGAATTATTGTTTCTTGATTGCTTTTCCTCCATTCCTTTGTTGCTTTAAGGTCATTAATTACTGAGACTTGTTCAAGGGCAAGTATTGTGGCCATGCTTAGATCAGAAAATGGCTTCTTTATGTCAGAAAACTATATAGGGTCCTCTTCCTCCTGGGACCCCTTCCCACCCCCCACCCCTCCAATCTGCTTACACTGGGATTTCAACCTTCCAGAGATAGGAGGGACACCTTCCCTGGAGAGGCAGACAGAGCACACAACCCCAGCAGAGATCAGTGGAGCTTTTTCCCAAGAACGGGCCTGCCCTCCCCCCAGCCCTGTAAGCCACCCCGAGGTCCCCTGGACCAGCATGTAGGGGTACCTCTCCGCCCCTGGCCCACGCTCAGACCCTAGGCCGTGTGGATCAAAGCCTGCATGTGTTAAATGTCTGAAGTATGGCAGGACACCCCTGCTACTTTTGACCTTTTGCTCTGATTCCATTTGAAAGAGAAATAGCACTTCTTCGGTGGAAAGCAAACTACAAGGCTCTATGAGAATAACTGTTTGAGTATGTGCTGCCCCGGAATGATGGCGCATTACAGGAGAATGCCCAGGGGACCTCAAGGCACTCCCTTGGCATAAGCTGTGCGCAAAACATGTACGTTTTTCCTCAGAGCCACCAGGCAGGAAGGAGGCTCTAAGCTGGGCCTGGACTCTGCCCACCAGGCTACGCTGATGCCCTGGGGGAAGCAAAAACAGGGTAGGCGTTGGTCGCATTTTACAAGTGGGCAACCTTCAGCGAATTGGCAACCTTCAACCATCTTCTACGCAGATGGTGCTGAGGCCAGATAAGGTCAGGACCCCAAAAGCCAGGATCTCGTCTGACGCAGACCCTGCGGAGGGCAGGCAGCGAGAACGCATTCCGCCTGGCGTCAGTGGCTCTGCCTCGCTGTGCCCGACCGGGGTGCGCGGATCGCGAGCCCCCGGGCCCACGTCTCTGCTCCCGGGCTGGGAACCCTTGGGCTTGCCAGAGCGCTGGCCCCGCCCCGCGGCTCCTCCGCGCCTCGCGATTGGCTCCGCGCGGCAGGGCGGGGCCGGCCCCCGAGCGGCCGTGATGGCGTCAGGCGCCCCAGGAGTCGCTTCCTGTTGTCCGTGGCCGGGAGGCCGCTGGGTCCCGTCGGAGGCTTAGGGGCTGCGGCGCGCGGCAGTGCCCCCACTCCCTCCCCTCTCCCTTTGGTGAGTTAGGGGTCGGGGGCGAGGCGGGCAGCAGCGGGGCGGCGAGGCCGGGACGCGAATGGCGAAGGGGCGGCAGCCCTCTCCGTGATCTCAAACCCCTGGGTGCCTTGAGCCTGTCCCGCTTCAGAGCCTTCACCCTTCCCAGCCCGAGCCCCGCGCCCCACTCCGACCCTCGCCTTCCGCCCGCACTGCCACTGCTGGCCTGTGCCCTCCATTTACCACTCGTGACCGGACCCGGCCCTTCCTTACCCCCACCCCCTCACCACCGGTCTTGCGTAAGTGCAGCCTCCCCCTTGACCTCTCTGCAGCCCAGTTCCAGCCCCGACCTTGGCCACATCCCTCCGCCTCCCTCTCACATATCTCATCTTCCCTTCTCAGCCCCTTTGGCAGTCCTCGTGCTGCACACAGGCCTCCTCGAGACCCCCCATTTTGGTTTGCCCTTTTCGGGATCAGCTTTCTTATGGGAATCTCCCACACCCCCCTGGTCAGCTCCCCAAGGTTTGCCCATCCTGCACACCCCACCTCTGTCCCACTCTCATTTAAGACCCACCGCAAGAGCAGATGCCCTGCTGAGCACACCCTTTTCTTTTGATAACTCTGATCTCAGCCCTAGTCTCAGTTTAGGTGTATCTTGTCCTCACAGACTCAGCCTCTAACTTCCTGGCCCACATGTACTTCCTTTCCATCTCCAACCATCAGAGGACACCCCCATCCCTAAGTCTTTGCTAAACTGCCCCCAACTCTTGGTGCCCCAGTTCCTACCACCCTCACCCAATGGTATAAAAACTGAGGTCTCCTGCCCCTTCACCTCCGCTGTCCCCCCCTCAACTCTGTACCCATTTCCCCCTTGGCCCCATCCCCATTCAGTGTGAGAGTTTTCTGCAGAATCCCCTGCTAACCCCACTGGCTGCCCCTCAACAACCAAATTTAGGTGCTTGCTGGGAGCCCAGCAATTAGAGACTGAGCCGAGCCTAAGGTGGTAATTAAGTGTGGAGAAGTAGAGACCCCGCCTTGGGTCAGGGTCAGGGGTTTTTCCATGGGTGTCTGGTCCCCTGTACCTTCTCCCAGGGACTGTGTGTCTCACATTCGTATGAAATGACTTGTGCTGGCTTCTGGAATGTTAGCTATCACCCAGATACCGGAAGGTAAGGAATAGCCACTCACCTAGCTCACTCATAGCCTGGGCCATTGGAATCCATCACTTCCTTTTGGCTGGGTTTCTGGCGGGAGAGAAACTCAGCAGCACTGTGTGGCTGCGGCCACAGAACCGTGTCTACGTGTGTTGTCCTGGCACTTGTGAAGGACCCTCACCCGGTGTTCCTCCCAGCTAGAGCTGATAGCAGACCTGTCCCAACACTGAACACAGGGAGCCCAGCGGTCGCCAGAGATGATGGTCCACGTTGTGGAGAGTGTAGGGGAGAGGGTGCCCAGGAGGCTAAGGCTTCGGCGGGTGCAGAGGCTGTTGAATTGCTTCCTCTTTTTGCAGGGGCTGGATCTTTGGGTTTTGGCCATTTGGTTACCTGTGAACCTGGGGAGCCAAGATATCTGAGTCGCTGAGGCAGAGGGACATCCCTGAGGCACTCGGGCCCCATGCTCAGCATTTATCATCTCTTGGGCTTCTGGGCCACACCGTCTCTCCAAATTCCGGTGACCTGGCTTCCGAGGATTGGCCATTTGGCAGCAATTTTAAAGGGCCCCAAACAGGACCCGTTGCATTTGCTTGCCATCTATAGTCTTGTTCCTTTGAAAGTTGATTGCCCTTCTCCTTCGGTATCCCCCCCTTAAGGTGCAATGTATCGGAATGGTTTCAGCCTGCTGGCATTGTGGTTTAATGGAAGGAGTTGCATCATGGCTAAGAATTGTATACCTCAGAATTGTATCCCTGCCCTGAGCCTTGTGTTTGTTTTATTCTTCTGCTCATGCAGCAGGTATTTTTTGAGCACCACTGTGTGCTCTGCGTTGTTCTAGGCACTAGACGTGCAGTGGGGAATGTGTCGGGCACAGTTCCTGTTTTCAGTCATTCAGAGTTTGGTCCCTGCTGGAATCCTAAGGATGGGACAAGAGTATGGGGGAGATGGGTGTTACTGAATGGAAGGAAGGAGGGAGGACAGAAAGATGCCCAGTGTTCACTGACTTCACATTTCTGGCCTCACTCACTAGCCTTTGGTTTGGGAATCACAGGGTAGACGTTTCCCGCCCTCCCGCTGGTATCCAATTGCTTCCAAAGCCCAGTTCCCACAGCACAGTGTCTCCATCGCACCAACCCCACCCCACCCCCACCCCGCCCCCAATCCAGGACAGTTGTCCAGAAACCCAGCTTTCTTCAGGAGGAAGGAGGTGCAGTTTACTCACTTAGCACTCACATGTCTGAAAGATCAGCTGCCTTTCTGAATCAGAAGATAACTTGGTCATTCTTTTCCCACTGATAAGTTTGTCATTCTTTTCCAACTGAAAACCATGACTCATCAATTGGTACAGCAGCTGGATGGCTTAAACATCAGGCTGTTTGTTCTGAACAGCCCAGTACAGGATTGGATTCAGACCGTAGAGAGGAGGCTGTTGGGAATGGCTGAGAAGTCTCTAAGGAGAAGAGGTTTCTGTTTACGGGTGGCTGGAGCGTTTCAGAAGCAGGGAAGCCAAGCCATCCATTTCTTCTTTTAATGTAAGTCTCATGAGCCATTCTTTTGTTTTCTTTCTTTCTTGATCTCTGAAGGAAGTGAAATTGGACATACATAGAAGGCTAGCAACCAGAACAATTCCTTCTTGTGTGTTGGAACATTTAAGAAAGGACATCTGTGAAACCTGGGGACCATGGAAAGGACCCGGCCTCAGCTGGTTGGGACTACAGACTTGATGGGTAAGATTGTTTCTTGTTGATTTTAGCCTTATTTGGTAAAAATGGAGCTTTTGAGGGCTAAGTTAATTATTACTGAGTCTTTAAGTAATCAGTTTTGTCTGAAACTCTTGGAACCAAAGACCTGAGATTGTTTGATCTGGTGAAAGACACAAGACTTAGAATAAGGAAACCAGAGAGTTCTGTCTCCTGAGCCTCAGTTTTCTTTGTGAAACCGGGATGATCAACCTTCTCTCACAGGATTGGTTTAAGAAGTAAATGAGATTAGAGAAGCTAGGAGAGCTGTGTCAGGATGAATCAGTACTTAGGGGGAGAGGTAGACTTCTTGGGGTTAGGAGTGGCCTAAAGGGCAGGCAGAAGTCACCTTTTCTGCTGAACTCCACCGGGGATGTTTGAAGAACCCTTTGGTAATGTTGCCCATGTTCTCTCGTTACTCTTTTTAGCCTAGGTCTCCTTGCAGCCACCGCTCTCTTTGGTTTGCTTTTTGGTGTCCGTGCAGAGTGTTCTGAGGACAGGAAGCGAAAGCAGTCCCATCGGAAGGTAGATGGGGGGTCTGGAGAGCGATGGAGTGCTGACCCAGCAGTCAGGAGGCCCAGAGCCCCAGTGTGGTTCCATCGGCAAGTTCTCGTGTCACAGACTGTCAGGCTTCTGCCTGTGAGCCGGGTTCCTGCCCCCTGAGGCATGATGGAGCAGACCCATGTAGGTGAGGTGCTTTGGCTTCTTGCAAAGAAAGGTGTGCCCTGAATTGTGGCCCAAACCCCAAAGCCTCAGTCCTCTTTGGTGAATTGTCACATGGCCGTTCTCCTCTGCGCTGTCGTCAGCCACGTTGTGGCTTTTCTGACACTTGGTTTTAGGGGACAGTTACATATCTCACCCTGCTCTGACCTCTCAGCGTCAGCTTGCTTTGGGTTTTTAGCAGACCCTTACTGGGCTGGAGCGCCCACTCACTAACAGGCCTCCCTCCCTCCCGTGAATGTGATTTTCAGTTAATTAGTTAGTGAGGCCTTCATGGACCCAGGCTGTTACTGAGATTGTTGAGACCTAAGCCCTTCCTGGCCTGGCCTGTGGCTGGCTGGGGGAAGAGCAGCTTTGGAGCTTGAGGCCCTGTCTAGAAGAGGCAGGCCTGAGGGGAGGCCTTTGGCCTCTGGGATTGCTGAAGGGGATTGGAGGCCAGGGTCTTGGAGCCAGAGAACCTGGATTTGGCCTCCTGGGCTGCACAAGGTGGCCTGGAAGGAGCATTGTCCAGAGGGACTGTCTGCAGCACGTGTCCTCTTGCCTGGGGCGCTGGTGGCTGGAGTGTGGAGGAGGGCCCTGAGAGTCCCTGGCAGGTGGGAGGGGGAATGAGGTGAGGGTGAGGCAGTGAGACAGGGCCTGCGGCCAGGGGCCCATGTTCTGGGGTCTGTCACGCCATGACCACAGCTGGCTCTGCAGGGGCCACCCTCCACACCCCTCCCTCCCTCTGCACGTCCTCACTTGGGGAGGTTGGCTCTGGATCCTGGTCACCCTCTGCCCACTCCAGAGGCCAGGGATTGAATCAGAGCATCTCCCACCGTTGAGGGCCACGCTGCCCCTCTCATTTCCAAGTGTCACGCTCACACCCTCCTGTAAACCTTTCCTGCCAGACTGGCCTCCGTGTTCCACTGCCGCCTCTCACCTGGGCGCCCACCTGCAAAGCCCTCCTCCCAGGCCGCCCCTGCCCCCTTGCCCCTCCCTGCCTTCGTCCTAACCCACCCCCCCCCTTCGGGAAGGGGGGGTGATCACAGTCCTTCTGGAGTCTGGGGGTTTCCGTGGAGCTGGGGTTGCCGCTGTGCTGGCAACAGGTGGTGGAGTCGGCCACTGAACAGCCCTGGGATCTTGGGAATTTCATTGACCTGGGTCAGCTTCTGTTTCTTATCTGTCAGACGGAGATCATGAAACACTCCCAGGGTGGTTATGAGGAATGAATGAGGCAATCCTGTGAAGGGCACGGAACTCATTTCGTGTCTTGGTTTTATTAACTTCTTTGGGCCATGAGTGTTTGAGAGCAGTACCTGTTTTTGTTTTTGGTGTTTGGTGTCCGCTCATGCTTCGCTGTGTGGCCACTAGAGATCTGTTTCGGTGTGAGTGTGCCTGTCCAGTCCTGGTCTACACAGTGGCTGGGGTGGGGCCAGACCAGGCCGCAGCCCTCCCAGGCTCAGGCCCACCCCCACCCGCTCTGCGCCTCAGCCACCCCAGGAGAAAGGCAGCTGCCCCGAGAGCTTTCTCCATGTGCTGACGTCAGCTGCGGGCGCACCCTCATTTAGGCAGTGGCATTCTTTGCCTGTAGATGTGGGTGGCCACATCCACGAGGGCTAGAGAGACATTTATCCTGGGGAAATATCAGGCTCTGTGCTCAGCGTTTTGTACGGTCATAGTCTCCATTTGAGATGTCCGACACGTGCTCCAGTGCGCCTCGCTGGTTTGTGGCAAATGGAGATCAGAACCCATGTTGTTCCCCTTTAGAGATGACCCTGTGCTGCTCAAGCTAGACCCTTGCAGCCCAAAGGAGAAGCAGCTGTGTGGCAAGAGAGCCCTTCCTTTTGAAGGCGTTTCACTTGTACGTTTTCCCGCTGAGCGGGCCGACCCTGGGCTGGGACAGGAGTCAGGGGGCAGTTGCAGGGCCCAGGCCCTGAATGTGAATTGTGAGCCCCTGCTTCCCGGCCCCTGTGGGTTCTTGGCAGCTTCAGCTGCAGCATCCCCCTGGCAGCCTCAGCTCTGTATCTAAAGTAGCGTTTCATTCCCTGCTTTTCGTGCCAGCGTTTGGTGTGGAGTCAGGAGCCCTTTCTACCCACCCTTTGGGACAGACCCGCGCATGGCACACAGGGCTTCTCACCCCCACGAGATCCAGTCCCTCAGCCTTTTTTTTCCTTCCTTGTTTCCTTCCTTAAAACCCACTCTCAGTTTTTACTTTTGTACTGAAAGTCCTTTCAGTTGCAGTTTGAGTACGATGGGGGTGGGGTGTGGGGACAAGATCGGCTGGGGACAGTGATTGTTCATCTGGCCGTGTCTGTCCCTGCAGGTATCATGTGATTCTCCTGGGGAGCTGCTGCTTGAGTGGAGATGCTCTCAGGGGTGGAAAATGGACTGGACCCCCGGGCTGCCATCCCGGTAGGTGACAGGCAGGATCAAGGGTGGGGGCAGGGGTGCCGGGGACAGCCATGTCACTGTTTTTTTCTCATTTTTGAAGTGAGTGAGCACTGCTCAGAAAGAGGGGCCTAGGGTTGAGAAAAAGTTATAGCAGAAGCAGGCTCTGAGGAGTTCCTGCCCTTTCTAGATCATCTTATTGGTGATAAAAATGGGGATTTACAAAAAAACAATGGAGGCTGAATATAGGTTGCCTGAGGACCAAGGATTTCTCCAGAGAAGATATGCAGATGCCCAATAAGTACATACAAAGATGCTCAACATCATTAGACATTAGACAAAGGCAAATGAAAACCACAACGAGATACTTCTTCATACCCACTCGGATAGCTTTAATCAAAATGGCAGGCAATGATAAGTGTTGGTGGGGTTGTGGAGAAGTTGGAACCCTCATACCTTGCCGGTGGGAGTGGAAAATGGTACAACCATTGTGGAAACCAGTTTGATAGTGCCTCAGAAAGTGAAACACAGAGTTGCATATGACCCAACAATTCCACGCCTAGGTATATACCCAAGTGAATTGAAAGCATCACGTGAATGTTCATAGCGTTGTAGCCAAAAGGTGGAAACAACCCAAATATCTATTAATCGATGAATGGTTTAATAAAATGTGATATATCCATGCAGTGGAATATTATTTGGCAATAAAAAGGAATGAAGTCCTGATATATGCTGCAACATAGACAAACTTGAAAACATGCTAAGTGGAAGAAGTCAGACACAAAAGGCTGCATATTGTGTGATTCCATTTCTATGAAATGTCCAGAACAGGCAAATCCATAGAGACAGAAAGTAATCCGTGGTTGCCAGGGGTTGGGGGAGAGAGGAATAGTGAGTGATCACTAATGGGTACAGGGTTTCTTTTGGGGGCAATGAAGATGTTCTGAAATTAGATAGTGGAAATGCTTGCACAATTCTGTGAAGGTACTAAAAACCACAGAGCTATGTATTTTAATGAGTGAATTTTATGATATGCAAATTATGTCTCATTAAAGCTATTCTAAAAAAAGAACATTTAACTTTTCAAAGAACATTAACATGAATTGTTGGTTAAAATTAAAAATGAAACAGTGAAATATTTGTCCATAATCCTATCACCTAATAATTCAAACCAGTTTTTCTCCAATCCCTTCCAATCGTTTTCCAAACCCTTAGGTAATTTGGACATATGTGCTTGTATTATGATAGAACGATCTTAACTCTGTATTTCCAAAGGACTATGTATATTTTATAATTTATTCATTTAGCCAACATTTACTGAGTACATGTGCCAGGAACCAGGCCCAGTGTTGAGGGCACAAGGATGGATAAAAAACTAGTCCTGCCCTCAAAGAGTAATCCCCCCAGTGCTGTAAATCACAAAGTATTATTTCCATTTAACAGATGAGGAAATTGAGGCTCAGAGAGATTAAGTGAAATATCTCAAGTGACCCAGCTGGTGACTGACAGCTGAGAGGAAACCCAGGCTCTGACTGCCAGGTCTAGGATCTTTCTTCATGTGGACCAGGCTTCTGTTTCTGGGGGTTTTTATTGCTCTAAAGTAGCACTTTTGACTCTTCACTTATTGACTCTCTGTGGAATGTTGGTCATGTGATTAAGGTGGGATTACCCCTGCCTTAGGTGGATTACCCAAGCTCAAATAGCTGTAACTGATGGAGCCAGTATTTAAACACAGGTTTATATGGCTATCCGTTCACTCAAGGTTGGTTTAAAAAGCAGACAAACAGGGAATTCCCTGGCGGTCCAGTGGTTAGGACTCCATGCTTTCACTGCCAGGACCCGTGTTCATCAGTCCCTGGTTGGGGAACTAAGATCCCGCAAGCTGCACGGCCAATAAATAAATAAACAAATAAACAAACACATTTAAAAAACACAAGTATCTTTGCAAAAAATAACACTTCTCGGTGCAGTTTTCCTCTTCTTCTCTCTACTTTCTCTATCTTCTACCATTAGCCTGTAGTAGTTTTGCTACATAGATACATAGACATGTGCACGCATGTGAACCCTTGTGTTTGGCGACAAGCAGAGTTACATTGCAGGGGTCGCCACAGGAGCCTCTAAAGGCCTGTGTTGTGTCTGGCGCCACCCAGGTCATCAAGAAGAAGCTAGTGGGCTCCGTGAAGGCGCTGCAGAAGCAGTACGTGTCCTTGGACACGGTGGTCACGAGCGAAGACGGAGATGCCAACAGCATGTGCAGCGCCCTGGAGGCCGTCTTCCTCCACGGCCTGCACGCCAAGCACATCCGAGCCGAGGCCGGAGGGAAAAGGAAGAAAAGCGCCCACCAGAAGCCTCTGCCTCAGCCTGTCTTCTGGCCCCTCCTGAAAGCCATCACCCACAAGTGAGAGCCGCTTGGGGGGGGGGGGGATGGGCAGGGGGTTCACGTCAGGGAGGAGCTTCAGAGTGTGGGACGCTGAACGAGAGCCTTCTTTTTACCCCCCTCTGGCAAATTCAGTAGTTGCAGCAGAGGTTGTGTGGCCTGCAAAGCCTAAAATCTTTACTGTCTGGGCCTTGCCAGAAGTCTGTTGCCCCTGCCTTAGGATGTTTGCACAGCTGTGTGCTAAGTATCATACTTGTAACAAGGTAGGGTTTGGGGGATTTTTTTGTTTTTGTTTTTTTTTAAGAAGAGTGGCATCCAGCTGGAGCATCTGAATATGTACCCTGACACACTTGTCTTGCCAGCCCTGCCCTGAACCGCCTGGGCTTTGGAGCGAGCAGCTGGCACTGTGCCTCTCGAGGCTATTAAATGCCACCTCCTGCCCAAAGGTGCCTTGTCAGTCTCTGATCTTCCTTCCCATTCCTACTGCCACTGCCCTGTCTCAGGCTCTTACCTCATTCCGGGGTGGCAGTGCCTTTCTAATTGTCCCCCTTATTTCATTCCGTCTTTCCTTTGGTCAGTCAGCCAACGTTTACTGAGCTTATGCTGACCAGAGCTCCATCACTGGGTTCTGCAAGAGTCCAGTCCACACTCCCGTGGAGGAGAGGTGCACAGGGATGGTGGTAGTGAGACGAGGGGCACTTACATCAGAGCAAGGCATTCGGGAGCTGAGTTTGGTACAGGTGGGGTCGGCTTGGGTTGGAGCACCCCACCCTGAAGTCCGTGTGGATGCGGGCACGTCGATTTCCTGAGCAAAGCCCTGTAGCCCACAGGCTCCCACATGCCAGCCTGGGGTCTGATTCACTTGGCTGGAGCCCCAGAACCTGTATCCTGGCCTAGTTCCCCAGGTGATCCCGATGCGCAGCCAGGTGTGGGGGCCATCACCCCACTTTGCCTCCCCTGTTTGATACTCAAGACCCTGCGTCACCTGGCTTTGCAACCCAGTCGCCCACTCTTCCTCCGCGTGCTGTAATTGGAGCACTCCCCACTCCGGTTACAGTCTGTTGCTTTCCTACCCTTTATGCTTTTTTCTCCATCAGTCCCTTGTGCCTCGAAGGCTCTCCTTCCATCTTTGCCTCTTCCAATCCCTCAAGGCCCAGCTCAGATACTACCCTTTCTATGGCATTTTTCTTACTCCAACTCAGAGATGGTTGCCTGGTCCCCACCCCAGCTCTGCTACAACAGGGCTCACCTCAGCATGTCCTTGAAAGGCGGTTTCCTGGACCAAGGGTGGGGACCATGTCTTTACCCTGTGTCTTCACAGCTCCGAGGACCTTGCCCTCAGGGGCTTAGCGGACATGTCCTGGATGAGCAGATGATGTCAGGGGCCCGATGGGTAGTTGTCATGAAAATAGCAACCATCCTTCAGGACACTCACCTAAAAAAGTTGGGGGTTAGAGCTGAATCTTTCTAAGTTCCCCTTGGAACACAAGAATTTTTCATGCCGGTGTATGTTTGCAGTCGCCATTATTGGCTCTTGCTAACCAGTGGATAAAATGACCTCTCAGTGACTTGCAGTCATTTTTTGTTCTCCACCTTCCCAGACACATCATCTCGGAATTGGAGCACCTGATCTTCGTGAGCACGGATGTGGGCCGCTGCCGGGCCTGGCTGCGGCTGGCCCTCAACGACGGCCTGATGGAGTGCTACCTGAAGCTGCTGTTGCAGGAGCAGGCCCGCCTGTGCGAGTACTACCAGCCCACGGCCCTGCTCCGTGATGCCGAGGAGGGCGAGTTCCTCCTGAGCTTCCTGCAGGGCCTGACATCCCTGTCCTTCGAGCTCTCCTACAAGTCTGCCATCCTAAATGAGTGGACCCTGACCCCGCTGGCCCTCTCTGGGCTCTGCCCGCTCTCGGAGCTCGATGTCCTCACTACCTCTGGCACAGGACTACAGCGGAAGGAGTCTCTGGATTCCATCTCCCATTCCTCAGGCTCGGAGGACATCGAGGTGCAGCACTCGGGCCATAAGATCCGGCGGAACAGGCAGCTCACGGCCTCTTCACTCAGCCTGGACACGGCCAGTTCATCCCAGCTCTCTGGCAGCCTCAACTCTGACAGCTGCCTCCTCCAAGAGAATGGCTCCAAGAGTCCAGACCGTTCCGAGGAGCCCATGTCCTGCGACTCAGACCTGGGGACGGCAAATGCCGAAGATTCGGACCCGTCTCTGCGAGAGTGAGTGCCCCTCCCCCACCCCTTCCCGCTCACTCCTTCCTTCCTTCTTCTCTTCCTCTTGCCCTCTCTCCCTGGAGCTCAGTGTGATTGCCTGTCACTGAGCACAGAACTCTGTTAGGGCATAAGTCAGACCAAGGGGCCAGGGGCTGGAGTTTCTGGGAGCTGTACCTGGAGGCCAGCGGGGGCCAGTGGGGAGAAGGCATAAAATGTGTTTCGACGGGGCTCAGAGGTGGTTCCAGTCCCAGCTCTGTTCTGAGTGCCGTGTGACAAGTTATTTAATCTGTCTGAGATTTAGTGTCAAATATTCTTCTTGTCTTCGTCTAGAGAGAAGGAAGATTATAGCTCAGAGCTCTACGTGCAACTTCCAAAAAGCACAGTGAAGCACAGTGCAGAAGGGTGCTCTTCTGGAGACACAGAACCTGAGTGATGCCCGGATAGGGCAGGCAAATGGGGACACAGAGTGTGTGGAGGAGGAGGACATGCAGTGACGAACTTGACTGGAGAAGGGAGCCTGGGTAGAGAGCCTTCCTTCATTCAGGCTTTTTAACATTAATTTTTGAATAATCTATTTTTATGGTTAAAAAAATCTAAAATGTATACAGTGAAAAGTCTTTCCCACCCCTGTAACCATAATTATTAATTTCTTGCATATTTTCCCAGGGTTTCTAAATGCATCCATCTGTAACAAATATAAATATGCAGATTTAAATTTTTCTCTTATTTCTTTGTTTTTAATCAAAGTATAGTTGATTTACAGTGTTGTGTTAATTTCAGGAGTATAGCACGGTGATTCAATTATTTATATATATATAATATGTTATATATATAATATATATAGATGAGTATATATAACATATATATAAAATGTTTTCAGAATCTTTTCCCTTAGAGGTTTTTATCTTTCTTATTTCTTAGTCTCCCACTTCTTTCCACAAAAGCTAGCGTAAATTATAAATACACCATTCTATACCTTGTTTAGGAGATCTTTTCATATCAGAGCTTCCTCTTTTTTTTTTTTCTATTACAGGTTTTTCCATTGTATAAATGTACCTTAGTTTATTGAATCAGCCCTGAGTTTAATGGACACTGGAGTTCAGGGTTTCCATAAATAACCTATGTGTGTGGTCCTTTAGGTCCACACAAGCTATCCCTGTTCAGTAAATTCCCAGAAGCAAAATTGCTGAGCCAAGGGATCAATTAATTTGTGATTTCCACAGATATTGCCTATTTTCACTCCATTAGGGGTGTGCCTGTGTCCTCTCAGCCTCATCGGCAGAAGGTATTATCAAACTTTTGGATATGTGTTCATCTCATAGGTAAAAAATGGTAGCCGTTTAGGAAGCATCTCCTCCAGGAGGACCTGTGTTCCATCAGCTGTGTTTAGGACCTTCTTTCCTCTCCTGCTGTTTCCCGCCCTTCCCCCCACCTTGGTTCAGGTCTTTATAGGGCTCCCGCCTTGTGTGGGAGTCACACCAGGATTGGGTGTCATGGACGGGCCCTGGAGCAGATCTGGTTTCCAGCCCCATTCCGCCACCTGCAAGCCCAGTAATGTCCTGTACATTGCTAACTCTTTTTGAGGTTCTGTTTCTTCATCTTTTTTTTTTTTTAATTTTTATTGAAGTATAGCTGGTTTCCAATGTTGTTTTAGTTTCTGCTAAGTGATTCAGTTATACATATACGTATATCCACTGAATTTTACATTCTTTTCTCGTATAGGTCATTGCAGAGTATTGAGTACAGTTCCCTGTGCCTACACTAGGCCCTTATTAGTTATCTATTTTTTTGTTTCTTTGCCTTTATGATGGAAATCCCCTTGTAGGGCTATTTGAGAATCAAATGAGATGCCCATGAGTGAGTTGCACGCATAAGCATGTCTGGTAGGCCCCAGAAACGGCTTCTGAACATTGAGCACATCAAGTAGAATTTTCACATGTCAAACGGAAAGATTAGATATAACGTGCTGGGAAGGAGCAGCCCCTCCCCAGAGATGGCTGGGCCCGTGGCGTGATTGAGGCTCAGTCACCTGTCTTAGCCCTTGGTTGTCTCTCTGTCCTCCCACAGACCAGCCAGCCTTCTCTTTGTCATGTGCCTTGCCTTTATCTTTCCTGCGTCTTGTGATTGGAAAATCCCAGCTTAAGGTGGTTGCATCAGTGACCATCCACCCTGTGTGGGAAGTGTTGTCCTGGGTGTTCCAGGGGAACTCAAGGGAAGAGATCAGGATGTACAGAGCAACACTGGACAATGACGTGAGGAATCAGCAGACACCACACCACACACACACACACACACACACACGCACAAGCACACAGCCAGCGCTATCATTCTTAGAGCTGGGCTGGAAGTTCATCTTCGTCTTAGAGCATCCACAGAGACCAGCGTTTCTTAGACTGTCTTAAATACTCTACCCTTAAGGTAAAGATTCTCAAACACTTGAGTTCGCTTAAGTTATCATGTTACTTAAATGTATATAACTCAAAATTAGGCATAAACACGTTATGCTTAAAATTCTTGATTGTAAAATCAAAACATCTGCCAATTGGGAGTTCCCGGGCCATCCAGTGGTTAGGACTTGGCTCTTTCACTGCCAGGGCCCAGGTTCAATCCCCGGTCCGGGAACTAAGATTCCACAAGTGGTGTGGTGCAGCCAAAAAATAAAAATCTACAAATCAAATATAAAGTGCAAAACCCATAACATTCCAAATGAAACTTATTCATGTTTTGCAGAAACCAAGTTACAGTTTTGCCTTGTGAAGAGAGGATTAACTGCCCCGCACAGCTTCTTCTGTGTTCGTTGGGTCTGAATTACACTGATCACTGGGAAGCATAGGTACAGTCTAGTGGTAGAGAGTGTGGACTCAGGAGCCAGACTGCCTGAGTCCTCCATCAACCAGCTTTGCCATCTC
This sequence comes from Hippopotamus amphibius kiboko, assembly GCF_030028045.1. Taxonomy (NCBI): domain Eukaryota; kingdom Metazoa; phylum Chordata; class Mammalia; order Artiodactyla; family Hippopotamidae; genus Hippopotamus; species Hippopotamus amphibius. The sequence continues at coordinate 45,814,970 of NC_080202.1, read as the reverse complement.
GGGCAAGTCACTCAACCTTTCTGACCTTGATGTCCTCATCTGTAAAGTGGGGATATAATGCTTCAAAGGAGGGCGTTTCCTGGTGGCCTAGTGGAGTGGACCAAAAAAAAAGGAGAATGCTTCAGAGGAAGGCCGGGGAGATGGATGAAATGAGCTTAGATCTTTTAGATGCTTAGAGCAGCGTCTGACACAGCATGCACGTTCACCAGGCGGTGGTGTCATTTTACTGCTGGGTACCTGTGACATCCGTTCTCCTACTGCTTGTCCCTCTGTGCACTGCTGCAAAACCTTGCTTAGTAATATTTGTCGGAGGTCATTGTCCTGAGGCCTTCCCTCGGGGGAAAGGATTCTTAGCACGTGCAGCCCACCTCTGTGCTTGTATTCGTGGCTGTTGCTGGCGAATAGTCCTGTGTCTCACCAGCACAATAGTCCACGTGTTCAGGAGAACCCCAGGCTCAGGCTCACTTGTCGGGAGGACTTTATAAGGCGGCCATTCAGACTCTCCAGGCTATGATTTTTATTTACTTACACATAAATATTATAATACATGTATTTTCCCCATTGTTCTCTAAATGAAAGCACAGGTTTGTTTTTTTAATTAATTAATTAATTTTATTTATTGGCTGTGCTGGGTCTCTGTTGCTGTGCGTGGGCTTTTCTCTAGTTGCAGCAAGTGGAGGCTACTCTGTTGTGCACAGGCTTCTCATTGCGGTGGCTTCTCTTGCTGTGGAGCACGGGTTCTAGGCGTGCAAGCTTCAGTAGTTGTGGCACATGGGCTCAGTAGTTGTGGCTCGCAGGCTCAAGGGCACAGGCTCAGTAGTTGCCGCACACGGGCTTAGTAGCTCTGAGGCATGTGGGATCTTACTGGACCAGGGCTTGAATCTGTGTCCCCTGTGTTGGCAGGTGGATTCTTAACCACTGAGCCACCAGGGAAGTTCTTGTATATCTTCTTTGGAGTCATGTCTATTCAAATCCTTTGCCTAATTTTAAATTGGGTTATTTATTTATTATTGCATTGTAAGAGCTCTGTATATTCTGGGTACTAGACTCTTATCAGATATATGATAATATTTGTATATTTTATATGCAAATATTTTTATTAGTTATATTTTTTATTAGTCGCTTATACATTAGATGTCATATCTAAGAAATGTTGCCTGATCCAAAGACATGAAGCTTTACACCTGTTTCCTTCTAAGAGTTTTATAGTTTTAGCTCTTACCTTTAGGTCTCTGATCCATTTGGGGTTAATTTTTTTCTATGATGTGAGATAGGAGTCCAACTTCATTCTTTTGCATGAAACTATTCACTGATCCCAGCACCATCTGTTGAAAAGACTATTCTTTCCCCATTGAAATGTCTCAGCACCTGTGTTGAAAATCAGTTGCCCAGAAATGCATGGGTTGGTCACCTCTTCTTGTCTAGAATGTCTTAAAATGTTGTTTGAGGTTATGATGGTGTAAATAAGAGCAGTGCTCACCTAGAAGATGAAAACTTGAGTTCTAAAATCCTTGTTTCCATTCAACCACATTAAGGGGAGTTTGGTGTGTCTTCTACACCCCGTCTAAGCCATTAGGGCAGATGTGTGTGATCTCTTGGGCTCCAGACAGCTTTCTTGCCACCAGAACCTGCATTTGTCCCTGACGTCCTCACTGGATTCATAAGCAGAGGTGGAGGCAGCAGATAGGTTTAATTCAGAAACACAACTTGGAAGCCTCGAGAGAGGGAGGGAGGAGCAGCCACTAGCCAGTGCACATTCCGGAAGACCCAGAAGTATGTTTGTGTGTGTGTGTGTGTGTGTGTGTACACAAAGGCAGTGACACTGGCTCCCTGGGCCCAGACGCACCCCTGAGGGGCAGGAAGTGCCAGTCCCGTCAGGAACACATCCTGTTCTGGGAACAAAGCGGGTCCTCCCTTCGCCCAAGCCTGTGTCCCAAGGAGCGGAGTCTTGGAGCCCAGCTCTGAGACATGCGTTCACCAAGGCGCTGCCGAGGTCGGCTTGGGGCAGGGACGGGTTTGTTTGGCTGCGCAGACTCCCCAGGCCCGGCGAGCCTGTTCAGAGGGTAAAAGGCAATCCGTTCGAGTCCTTTCCTCTGCTTTGTGAGCTTAGTCACCTGAGATCCTGGGCTGCACAACTCACCTGTCCACCCAGCCTGCCCAAGTCCCCGCTGGGGAGCCACGTTGGTGGGCGTGTGTGTGCGTGGGAGCTGGGAGCGCAGTGGTGATTAAGGGGGTGGGGGTTGTTTTGTTTTGTTTTATTCAATCATAAAACAGCAGTTTTCCACTTAGCCTTGGGCACTCCAGCTGACAACCCTGTCACACAGGTTTCTTTGTTTAAAAACGTCCAGGGTGTTGTCGGAATTCAGCAAAGCCCAGGTGAACTCTGTGCCCACCGAGGGACTGAGCCCAGAAACGGAGGTTCCCGTGCTGCAGGCCTCGCTCACCCTCCACGGCCTGGACACCAGCACACCCCCGCCCTTTGAGGTACCTGTGGAGCCCCGCCCTGCCCAAGCATCCCCTGGGACCCGAGATGGGGCCCACACGCGGGAGCCTCTTTCCCAGGCGCGTGGCCCTTGGGGCTGGCTGAAGGCCCAGGCTGTCCCTTCGGGGAGCACTTCAGGCCAGCAGCCTCCTAGTCCTGTGAGAGAGGCAGCCAGAGCAGTTGGCCAAGGAAGTGGCCAGCGGAAGCCCCTGGAGGATGACAGACCTCGGCTGAGCCTTGTGGTTCCCTCACCCACCAGTCCGGTGAGTGGTCCAAGCTGGGTTGTTTTGGGCGGGGGATGATGGTGGTGGGGGCGGAGTGTTGGTGAATGTCTCAGAGCCAGTGCAGGGTTTCCCCAGCTAGTGACCCGAGTGGTCCCTGCCTTCTCCCACTGAGCCCTGCGCCCTGCAGCGTTTGGTATTAATAGCATGTGGTGAGGGAGCTAATGTTCCTTGGGGTGTGAGTGGTGGATGTGAGCCAGGCTCTGCGCTCTCACTTCCCACGGGTGTCTCCTGTTATCTGCACATCGACCCTGTGATGAAGATAATTCTCACCCAACCTCAGAGTCTCTGCTCTTAACCACTGCCACTTACCAGCTTACGCCCGTGGGCGAGGCACTTCACCTCACTAAGCTTTGGTTTCCTCCTCAGTACTTGTTATTATTAAATAAACATTGTCCTAAAACACCGGGCTTTAAAAATACTCATTCTGCAACACGAACCAGATTTCGAACCGCACCGTCCACTTGGGCAGCCACTAGCCACACGTGGCTCTTGAGCACTTAAAATGTGGCTCGTCCAAATTGAGATAAGCTGTGTAAAATAAACACTGGATTTTGAAGACTTAGTAGGAAAAACAGAATGTAAAATGTCTCATTCATAATTTGTTTATTGATCACATTAAAATGAAAACATTTAAAATATGTATTTTATTTTTTTTTACAAAAAATATTTATTTATTTGGTTGCGCCAGGTCTTAGTTGTGGCAGGTGGGCTCCTTAGTTGCGACTCCAGGGCTCCTTATTTGTGGCATGCAAACTCTTAGTTGTGTATGCACGTGGGATCTAGTTCCCTGACCAGGGATCGAGTCCGGGCCCCCTGCATTGGGAGCACAGAGACTTATCCACTGCACCACCAAGGAAGTCCCTAAATAGGTATTTTAAATAAAAATATACTATTAAAATTAATATCACCTGTTTTTTAAACTTTTTTTAATGTGGCTACTAGAACATTTAAGGTGACCTGTGACGCCCACATTGTATTTCTGTGGGACAGTGCTGTTCTAGAATAAGCCAGTCCAGTGTGTTGATGACCCGAGAAAGCCAGCCCTGGGACTGTCCTGGAGAGAGACCCCGAGGGTAGAGGCTGGAACTGTGGGCCCAGGGAAGCAGTAGTCAAGCTGTGAACGCAAGCTCTTGTGCCATTTCACAGTTGTTGGTGGATCTCGAAAAGCAGAAGTAGGAATTGGAGTGCATGTGCACACAGGGCACGCACAACCCAGAGTTCATCCCAGCTACTGTCTGGGGCTTGTGTTGGGGATGTAGTCTTGCTCTTTCAGCTCCATCCACACGTGTCTATCCTTCCAGATCCTATAACTCAGGATGGGCCAGACTAGAAGAGGCACACCCACCCACTCTCTTAACAGCTTTATTGTGGATTCACATAGCATACTATCCACCTAATTAAAGTGTATAATTTGGTTTTTTTAGTATGTGTTCATAGAGTTGTGCAACCATCACCACAGTCTGATTTGAAAACATTTTCATCTCCCATGAAAGAAACTCCCCACCCATTAGCAACCACTCCTGTCCCTTTCCCCTCCTGCCTCACCCCCCTCAACCCCTAGCAACCACTAATCTACTTTGTCTATAGATTTGCCTGCTCTGGACATTGTACATAAATGGAATCGTATAATATGTGACATTTGTGATAGGCTTCTTTCAATTAGCAAAATGTTTTTAAGGTTCATCCATGTTGTGGCCCCTATCAGTACTTCATTCATTCTTTTTTTTTTTTTTTTTTGCTGAGTATATGGATGTATCACAATTTATTTATCCATTCATGAATGAACATTGGCATTTTTCCTACTTTTTGACTGTTACGAATAATGCTACTGTGAACATTCATGTGTAATTTTTTGCTTGGACATATGTTTTAACTTCTTCAGATGCATACCTTGAAGTAGAATTTTGGGATCATATGGTAACTCTGTATTTAACCTTTTGAGGAACTGCCAAACTGTTTTCCAAAAGCAGCTGCCTTGTTGTTTTTTTTTTTTTTTTTTTTGAGCACACGGGCTTAGTTGCTCCGCGGCATGTGGGATCTTCCTGGAGCTGGGATCGAACCCGTGACCTCTGCATTGGCAGGCGGATTCTTAACCACTGCGCCACCTAGGAAGCCCATGCCTTGTTTTATATTTCAACCAGCAGCGTATTCCTCTACATCCTTGCCAACAGTTCTTACTGTCTGTTTTGTTTTTGTTTTTATTGTAGCCATCCTAGTGGGGGACAAGAGGTATCTCATTATGGTTTTGATTTGCATTTCCCTGGTGACTAATAACGTTGAGCATCTTTTCATGTGCTTATTGCCATTTGTGTATTTTCTTTGGAGAAATGTCTATTCAAAACATTTCCCCATTCTTAAATTGGGTTATTTAATAAGTTGAGATATAGTTCTTTATATATTCTGGACGCTAGACCCTTATTAGAGAAATGATTTGCAGATTTTTCTCCCATTCTGTGGGTTGTCTTTTCACTTTCTTGATGGCATCATTTGAAACATAAAAGTTTTAAATTTTGAGGTAGTCTGTTTTTTCTCTTGTTGCTTGTACTTTTGGTGTCAAATCTAAGTACTCATTCCTAACCTAAGGTCTTGAAGATTTACTCCCATGTGTTCTAAAAAGTTTATGGTTTCATCCCTTACATTTAAGTCTATGATCCAACTTCACTTTTTTGCATGTGGTTATACAGTCAGACGAGCACCATTTGTTGGAAAGACTATTATTTCCCCACTGAATTGTCCCACTTTCTCCTTTAACATTTTTTTTGAGGAATGATGTGTTTAAAGTACCCAGGTCCTCAGTGTATACCTCAGTGAGTAATTGTATATCACATACACTCCGTAACCACCATCCAGATCAAGATATAGAACATCTCCAGCCACCAGAAAGCTCCCTCGTGCCTTCTCCCACTCACTGCCTCCCTCCAGAGGAAACCACTAATCTGACTTCCAGTCCTTAAAGTTTTTCCTGTTGTTGAACTTCATATAGATGGAATCATAGAGTGTGTACTCTTTTACTTCTTTCACTGACCATTATGTCTGTGAGATAGCCTGAGGCTCTAGTTTGTTGTTTTCCATTGTTCTGTAGTATTCCAGTGTAAGAAGATATCACAGCGTAATTATCCATTCTCCTGTAAACAGACATTTGGGTTGTTTTCAGGTTTGGGCTGTTATGTAGAAAGCAGCTATGAGCATTCTTGTACTTGCCTTTCGGTGAACCTGTGTACTCCTCTCTGGGTGTACATCTAAGAATGGAATTGCTAGGTCACTGAGTCGGCGTACGTTTAGCTCTAGTAGATACTGCCAAAGGGCTTGTGCTGAACTTATACTCACAGTAGCAGTATATGAGCATTTCCATCGCTCTTCTGGGATGAAGAATACCATTGTCAATGGTATTGTCAATCTTTTACATTTTGGCCACTCTAGTAGGTGTGTAGTGCTATCTCACTGTGGTTTTAATTTGCATTTCTCTGATGACTAATGATATTGATACCTTTGCATTTGCTTTTTGGAAGCATCCTTTAAAGTCACTGTCTCATTCTTAAATTGAGTGGTATGTGTTTTCCTTGTTGATTTGCTAGGGGCTCTTTGTAGATGTGTCTTTTATTGGAGAAAAATATATGCATATAGCAAATATATTCTTACAGGCTATGGCTGGCCTTTTAAATCTCTTAATGGTATCTTTTGTTGAACAGAAGTTCTTAATTTTAAAAAAATATTTATTTATTTATTTATTTATTTATTTATTTATTTAGACTGCACCAGGTCTTAGTTGCAGCATGTGGGATCTTCCTTGTGGCACACAGGATTTTTAGTTGCAGCATGTGGGTGTCTTAGTTGTGGCATGTGGGCGTCTTAATTGCGGAATGCAGGCTTCTTAGTTGCGGCATGCATGCAGAATCTAGTTCCCTGACCAGGGATTGAATCTGGGCCCCCTGCATTGGCAGCGCGAAGTCTTACCGACTGGACCACCAGGGAAGTCCCAGAAGTTCTTAATTTTAATGAACTTCAATTTATCAGTCTTTTTGTTTGTGATCCACATGTTTTGTGTCTATTTTTAAAATCTTTGTCTACCTCAAGGCTATGAAAGCTGTGGAAATCCCCGTATTTTCTTCTAGAAGCTTTCATATTTTACCTTTTACAATTAGTTTTATGATTCATCTGGGATTAGTTTTTGTATACAATGTGAGGTAGGTGTTTTCCAAATGGATATCTGATTGACTTAGTACCATTTATCGAATATGACTGTGTAAATCATGGAACTCTGTAAGTGTGGGTCAGACTCTCAGTTTTTGCTTTTGTTTTTGTTTTTTGTTTTTTTTTTTTTTTTGGCTGTGCCTCGCGCCTTGAGGGATCTTAGTTCCCCGACCAGGGATTGAACCTGGGCCACCACAGTGAAAACGCCGAGTCTTAACCACTGGACTACCAAGCAGTTCCCCAGTTTTTGCTATCTTGAAGGTGACTTTTAGGTCCAGAATGTCACAAGACCCTGAAGGTTGTGACTATGAAACCATCAGCACTTGCTGAAGGTTGAAGAGAAAGGCTCTGAAGCCCCCACTTGAGCTAGAGGAAAGGGATGTCCCTTGGGGACGGTGGCTGCGGGCCCCAATAGGGCATCCCAAAGTGGCCTTGACCGTGGTGCGTTCACTCCTGTCCAGGGTCTGGCTTCTGCTTTGTAGGCTCAGACATCCTGTCTTGCCAGGGTCCCAGAGCTGGGACAGCTTAGCTCCCCAACAAAGCTCCTCCTCTGCTCCCTACCACCCCTGCCCCAGCCTCCTTGCAGCTGCTCACAGAGCCAGATCCTGTTCCTGCTCCAGCTTTTACATTTGCTGTTCCCTCTGCCTGGACCCTTTCCCGACTCACTGCTTTTCCCCACTGTCATTTCTGTCTTCCCTGACCACCCTGTTTCAAAAGCACCATCCCCAGTGACTCTTTCCCATTAACCTGCTTCACTTTATGACACTCATCACTAGGTTAGATTCTGTTATCTCTTTCTCTGTCTACATGTTTATTTCCTGTATTTCTGTCTAGAATATTAACTCCATGATACGAAAGACCCTGTCTGTTCACTTCTGTTATTGTCAGCTCTGAGCACTGTACCTGGGAGAGCGTGGGTATCAGTGAATAGTTCTCAAATTCTCCAGAGACTCTCGAGATGCCAGCTTGTAAGTTTACACAGGAAAGTGCTCCATCAGGTGCCTGGGGCAGGCATGCTGGTCTGACCAGGTCACCCTCCACCTCCTGGCCAGCATCAGGGCAGTCTGGCTGCTGGAGGGTTGCTTGGGGACCGTGGAATCAAAGCCCTGGGTGCCAAGTTCAGCGTGAGAACCGCGGATGCTTGCCCTTCCCAGAGTCTGTCTCCAGGGGCGAACTGTGGGTCCATCCCTTTCCCCACTCAGGAGATAGTCACTGTGCCGCCCCTGTGATTCTCGTCTTTCTGTGCTTCTGTCACGTAGTCAGTGCTGTTTATCTGACACTTCATGGGGGGTAGAGAGTCACTATCAAGTTTTATAATCCCGAGAGCCATTCAGTCTTTCTTTAAAAATTTTTTAATTCAAAGCCCCAACTATGGGCCAAGCACTATGCTTGGTACAGCAATGGAACAGGACAAAGGCCCTACTCTTCGGGGACAGACACTAGGTTAGACAAATAACTGTCTGCGTCATAATTACACTTGTGATAAGTGCTAGGAAGGACAGGAGTGGGGAAACTAGGGTGACTCTGCGTATGTGACATCCGGAAGCTTGTGAGTTGGTTTTTTAGTTTGACTCCCAGAGGACAGTCTGAATTCTAAGACTTGGCCCTAATCACTGCCCTCATGGACCACTGGCCTCTGGCATGTGGTCCCCTCTCCCAGGATGGGTACAGGCAGTCCCTTTACCTGGCATAATGAGGACAGACTGAACAAAAGGGACTTTCTAAAAGTGGTCCAGAGACCTGACATCTCACTCCTCTGCCAGACACCCCTCTGGGATTTATCTGTTGTACGCAGCATCCTGGTACCTATAGTAACTCCAAGTGGCATTCTTCTGTCTTGGGTCCCTGGTGGCAGGTCCTGCTCTGGCTTAGATCCTTGGTCAATGGTGATTTCCCCCCACTGTTAAAGGGGCAGGGAGCGGGCCACATGTGGGGCCCCGCCTGAGCAGGAGGCAGGAAGGTGGGAGGGAAAGGGGAAACTGGTGTGCTCCCTGCTCTGTGTAATAACTGGGGATCCTGAGGGGGGCACAGCTGCAGAGCTCAGTCCAGGCCCATGTGCAGAAACTCCAAGGACCCAGTGTTCCCACTGTTTTTCTCTATTGCTTAAGAGAACAAAAGGTTTTCCCTAGAGGATCATTTCCTGGTGGCTGGCCTGTGGTCACTGGACTGTGGGTGAACATTTCCCAGTAGTCTCCCTCTCCTCCATAGAGAGAGAGACCTTCACCAGTGAGCGTTCACCACTCAGAATCCACATTTGTCTCCTTCCTTGTTTCTTTGCTCCATCCTTGTTATTTTACATTGAGGGAGGGGTGGCTCAGCGCCATTTGGATAGTCATTAAAGCCATTTGGATAGTCAAGATTTATTCCATTATCCTTTTTATTTTTTTATTTTTTTTTATTTTTTTATTTTTTTTGGTCATGCCATGTGCCGGGCTTATGGGATCTTAATTCCTCGACCAGGGACTGAACCCAGGCCCTCAGCAGTGAAAACACCGAGTCCCAACCACTGGACCACCAGGGAATTCTCCCCTCATCTTTTATAACTTTGTGCCAGGCACAGAGAAGAATGACCGTTCCAAACAGCTTTGTAGGTGCTAGGATGGGGGTAAACCCAGAATGCCATGGGAGCCCAGAAGGGGTCCCGAACCCAGCTGGGGGTGGGTAGGAGGGGGTGTAGGCTGAGGATGAGTGAGGACAGCTTCCAGTAGGAGGTGATGGATGACCCCTGAGCCGAGTCTTAAGGGAGAGTGGTCCCTCCCGTTAGGGCCATTATCCGGACCGAAAAGTCGCAGGGTTTCCCAGGTGTGTGTGCCAGGCTCCGAGAGGCTGCCTGGACAGCCATTTGATTGCACCTCCAGCCGGTTTTCCTTGGGGAGTTCCCCTGGGTCTTGATGACTTAGAAGGGCTCTGTGCAGAATCCTGAGTTGTGAATGGTCCCTAGCAGTCACCCTGATTGACACATTGTCCTGGCAGAAGGAAGCACTTGCCAATTCTGAGGGTTTGTGGAGGAAGCTCTGAAGGCCCAGCTCTGAGAGCCACTCCCCCACCCCCACCCCCCGCCCAAGCTCCTGACTCAGAACTCACCGCTCTTGACTTAAGGAATTTGACAGCATCTGAATGGATTCAACTGTCCAAAGCAATCCTTCTGGGCATTCTGGGCAGCTCCAGCCCTGCTCCCCTTCCCTGTCTGTGGGAGCCAGGAGGGCAGTCTTAATTTAGGGGTTGGAAATAGCAACATCAGGGTGAGGTTGGTGGCACTTCACAAAACAGCTGAGCTGGTCCCACCCCTAGGGTGACTCACTTCCTCTGTGTAGACAGCCACTTAGGGCCCCCCGCCAGCTTCCTTGCCTCTACTCCTCTATGCTTAGGCACAGAAAGGCAGGGAGCACTTGAAATAGTGAAGAAAAGGAGCCAGCATCCAGTCCCACCAGCATCCTGACCCCAGACCCACTCCACTTCCCTCAGCCAGTGAGCAACTTCAGACTCAGAGAGACAGCAACAGAAGGGAAGGGGCAGGGCCTGGCTGCCTGGAGCCGCAGGGGTCTGCTCAGAAGTGGGGAGCAGAGGCAGAGGGAGCTCAAGAGGTCTCTGGGTCCTGCTCACTCATGCCTCCCTCATCTCACACCCTACAAAGCAGCGCTGAAAAACTCGACATCCATTCAACAAATGGTGCTGGGACAACTGGATATGCACATGCAAAAGAATAAAGGTAGATCCCTTCCTCACACCATACACAAAAATTAACTAAAAAATGATCGTGGACCTAAATGTAAGAGTTAAAATTGTAAACATCTTTGCAGAAAACATAGGAGTACATCTTTGTAACCTTGGCTTAGGCAGTGGTTTCTTAAGTGCAATACCAAAAGCACGGAGACAAAAGGAAAAATAGATAAGTTGGACTCCAAAATTTAAAAATTATGTGTCTTAAAGGGCATCATCAAGAAAGTAAAAAGACAGCTCACAGAACTGGAGAAATTATTTGCAAATCATGTATCAGGTAAGGGCCTAGTAGCCAGAATATATAAAGAAACACTGCAACTTATATTTGTTTCCTAGGGTTTCTATAATAAAAAACTATAAAATGGATGGCTTGAAACTACAGAAAGGTATCTACAGTAGTTCCTCTTTATCCAAGGGGTTACGTTCCAAGACCCCCAGTGGATGCCTGAAACCGTGGATAGTACCTAACCCTATATATACTATACTTTTTCTTTACATACATACCAATGATAAAGTGTAATTTGTAAATTATGCACAGTAAAAGATTAACAACAATAATAATTAAATAGAACAAGCATAACAGTATACTGTAATAAAAGTTATGTGAATGTGGCCTTCCCCCCCCCCCCAAATATCTTATTGTACAAATTTTTTTTTTTTTTTTTTTTTATTTTATTTTATTTTTTTTGGGGGTACACCAGGTTCAATCAACTGTTTTTATACACATATCCCCATATTCCCTCCCTTCCTTGACGCCCCCCCCTCGATTCCCCCCCACCCTCCCTGCCCCAGTCCTCTAAGGCATCTTCCATCCTAGAGTTGGACTCCCTTTGTTATACAACAACTTCCCACTGACTATTTTACAGTTGGTAGTATATATATGTCTGTACTACTCTCCCGCTTCTTCTCAGTTTCCCCTTCACCCCCCGCCCCCTCCCATACCTCGAGTTCTCCAGTCCATTCCCTGTATCTGCTTCCCTGTTCTTGTCACTGAGTTCATCAGTACCATTTTTAGATTCCGTATATGTGAGTTAGCATACAATATTTGTCTTTCTCTTTCTGACTTACTTCACTATGTATGACAGATTGTAGTTCTATCCACCTCATTACATATAGCTCCATCTCATCCCTTTTTATAGCTGAGTAATATTCCATTGTATATATATGCCACATCTTCTGTATCCATTCATTTGTTGATGGGCATTTAGGTTGCTTCCATGTCCTGGCTATTGTAAATAGTGCTGCAATAAACATTATGGTACAAGTTTCTTTTGGGATTATGGTTTTCTTTGGGTATATGCCCAGGAGTGGGATTACTGGATCATATGGTAGTTCTATTTGTAGTTTTTTAAGGAACCTCCAAATTGTTTTCCATAGTGGCTGTACCAACTTACAGTCCCACCAACAGTGCAGGAGAGTTCCCTTTTCTCCACACCCTCTCCAACATTTGTTGTTTCCAGACTTTGTGATGATGGCCATTCTGATTGGTGTGAGGTGATACCTCATTGTGGCTTTGACTTGCATTTCTCTGATGATGAGTGATGTTGAGCATCTTTTCATGTGTTTGTTGGCCATCTGTATGTCTTCTTTGGAGAAATGTCTATTTAGGTCTTCTGCCCATTTGTGGATTGGGTTATTTGCTTTTTTGGTATGAAGCTTCATGAGCTGCTTGTATATTTTGGAGGTTAATCCTTTGTCCGTTGTTTCATAGGCAATTATTTTTTCCCATTCTGAGGGTTGCCTTTTAGTCTTGTTTATGGTTTCTTTTGCTGTGCAAAAGCTTTTAAGTTTCATGTGGTCCCATTCGTTTATTCTTGATTTTATTTCCATGATTTTAGGAGGTGGGTCAAAAAGGATGTTGCTTTGATGTATGTCAAAGAGTGTTCTGCCTATGTTTTCCTCTAGGAGTTTGATAGTGTCTGGCCTTATATGTAGGTCTTTAATCCATTTGGAGTTTATTTTTGTGTATGGTGTTAGGAAGTGTTCTAATTTCATTCTTTTACATGTTGCTGTCCAATTTTCCCAGCACCACTTATTGAAGAGGCTGTCTTTTTTCCATTGTATACTCGTGCCTCCTTTGTCAAAGATAAGGTGCCCATATGTGTTTGGGCTTACTTCTGAGTTCTCTATTCTGTTCCATTGATCTTCCTTTCTATTTTTGTGCCAGTACCATACTGTCTTGATCACTATGGCCTTGTAATATAGTTTGAAGTCAGGAAGCCTGATTCCACCAACTCCATTTTTCCTTCTCAAGATTGCTTTGGCTATTCGGGGTCTTTTGCGTTTCCATACAAATCGTAAGATTTCTTGCTCTAGTTCTGTGAAAAATGCCATTGGTAATCTGATCGGGATTGCATTAAATCTGTAAATTGCTTTGGGTAGTACAGTCATTTTCACGATGTTGATTCTTCCAATCCAGGAACATGGTATATCCCTCCATCTGTTTATGTCATCTTTGATTTCTTTCATCAATGTCTTAAAGTTTTCTGCATACAGATCTTTTGCCTCCTTAGGCAGGTTTATTCCTAGGTATTTTATTCTTTTGGTTGCAATGGTGAATGGGAGAGTTTCCTTAATTTCTCTTTCTGCTCTTCCATTGTTAGTGTATAGGAATGCAAGAGATTTCTGTGCATTCATTTTGTATCCTGCTACTTTACTAAACTCATCAATGAGTGCTAGCAGTTTTCTGGTAGAGTCTTTAGGGTTTTCTATATATAGTATCATGTCATCTGCAAAGAGTGATAATTTTACTTCTTCTTTTCCAATTTGGATTCCTTTAATTTCTTTTTCTTCTCTGATTGCTGTGGCTAACACTTCCAAAACTATGTTGAATAACAGTGGTGAGAGTGGACACCCTTGTCTTGTTCCTTATTGTACAAATTTAATGCCTTTTCCATCTTAACTAAGCACTTACCACATGCTGTGGCCATAACTTTTGCAGTTTGAGGTGTGACAGCAAAGCTGGCACAAATTTCTTTTTCCTTCTTCACAATCTCATGGATAGAAGATTCGTTCTTACCATCGATCTTAGCAACCTCAGCATATAATTTCTTTCTTTCCTTATTAAGTTGAGAACGTTCACCTTTTCACTGTCTGCTTGTTTGTTTGTTTGGCTGCACCATGTGGCATGTGGGATCTTAGTTACCTTGACCAGGGATCGAACCCACACTGCCTGCACTGGAACGCAGTCTTAACCCCTGGACCGCCAGGGAAGTCCCAAGGACTTTCACCTTTTCACTTAAAGGATGTACTTTATGGCTTCTCCAGCAGATCCAAATGCCAGCATCACTAGTCTTGTGCTTTGGGGCCATTATTAAGTAAAAGAAGGGTTCCCTGAACACAGGCACTATGATACCACAACAGGCTTTCTGATAACCAGGAGGGCTACTAAGTGACCAATGGGTGGGATACACTGGACAAAGGGATGATTCACATCCCAGGCCGGGTGGAGAAGGATGGTGCAAGATTTCATCTCGCTACTCTCGCTATTCAGAATGTGCGCAATGTGAAACTTGTGAATTGTTTATTTCTGGAATTTTCCACGTAATATTTTTGGACCACGGTTGACTGTGGGTAACTGAAACCACAGAAAGTGAAACCACAGATAAGGGAGAACTACTGCGTCTGATATTCTGGAGGCTAGAAGTCCAAACTCCAGATGCAGGCAGGGTTGGTTCTTTCTAGAGACTCTGAGGAAGAATGTGTTTCATGCCTTTCCCTTAACTTGTAGTGTCACCAGCAATCTTGGGCATTCCTTGGCTTGTAGATGTATCACTCCAGGCCCTCCCTCTGTCATCACATGGTGTCCTCTTTCTGCATCTCTGTCTTTGAGTGGTGTTCTCTCTGTGTGTGTCTTTTCTCCTCTTATAAGGACATCGGTCACATTGGATGAAGGGCCCACCCTACCCCAGTATGACCTCATCTTAACTAATTGCATTTGCTACAACCCTATTTTCACATTCTGTCACCTAATGTCACATTCTGAGGTATTGAGGGTTAGGATTTCAACATATCTTTTGGTGGGGGTGGGGGTGGGACACAGTTCAACCCATAACATGACACAAGAGCAAAAGAACAAATAAACCAATTTAAAAATGGGTAAAGGATTTGAATAGACCTTTCTCCAAAGAAAATATACAAATGACCAATGAGCACATGAAAAGATGCTGTGTCATTAGACGTTAGAGAAATGCCAATCAAAACCATAAGATTGCACTTTATATCATAGCCACACAGGATAGCTAGAATCAAAAATACAGGTGATGGCAGATGATGGAGAGGATGTGAAGAAATGAAACCCGCATACCTTGCTGGCGGGAATGTAAAATGGCACCGCCACTTAGGAGAAGAGTTTGGAGATTCTTCAGAAGTTAGACATAGTTATCATGTGACCCATCAATTCCACTCCTAGGTGTGGACCGAGAGAATAGAAAACGTGTCCACAGAAAAACGTGTACATCAAGGTTCCCTGAAGCAGTATTTGTAATTGCCAAAAAAGTGGAGACACCCAAGTGTCCATCAACTGATGAATGGGTATACAAAAGGTGGTACATCCACACATTGGCATATCATTTGGTAATAAAAAAAAACGAAGTACTGATAGTTACCACAACATAGATCAACCTCGAAAACATTATGCTAAGGGAAAGAAGCCTGTTTGAAAAGACCACATAAGCCTTCATTTATACATGTCCAAAATAGGCAAATCTGTAGAAACAGAAAGTAGATTATTGGTTGCCTAGACCTGGGGCGGTCGAGGGGAAACAGGGAGTGACTGCTGATGGGTACGAGGTTTCCTTATGGAACAATGAAAATGTTCTAAACCATGTGGTGGTGGTTATACAGGTCTGTGAATATGCGGAAACGATTGAATTACACACTTTAAATGAGTTGGTTTTATGGTATGTGAATCATGTCTCAATAAAGATGTTTTTAAAAACAACCTGCCTTTACTTCTTTCCCAATAGATAAACACAAACTGGATCTCAGAAGATGACTTCTACCGGCCTCCCCGGGAACAGCCCGCGGAGAGTCCTTCCGATGCCTCTGTAGGTTCTCCCAGAGGGACTCCAGAGTCAAGGCCTGGTCTCCTCACGCAAGGACCAAGAAGAAGCTGTTCCTTGGAGGCCTTGGACAAAGCTTGCGTGCCTTCCCCAGGAAGCAGGAGAGGCAAGGCCACCCCGGCACCAGAGCATAAGAACTTCAGGGTGGTGCATCGCAGGCAGATGGGTAGGTGACTCTGCAGGCTTCTGGGTACCACAGTACCTGTGGGCAGTGCCTTTCAGAAAGCAGTTCCGAAGTCCTCTTTATCATTACCAGTTGGGCGGTGTCTTCTCCCAAGAAAAACCTCATCCCCTAAATGTAATAAGGAGCACCCTTGCTGAGTAATTCTCGGAAAGCATTTTAGGAAAAGTAGTATATTTTCTCGTAAAAAAAAATTTTTTTTCTAATTATTTATTTAGGCTGGGCTGGGTCTTAGTTGCAGCACGTGAACTCTTAGTTGCGGCATGTGAACTCTTAGTTGCAGCAGGCAAGCAGGATCTAGTTCCCCAACGAGGGATGGGACCTGGGCGCCCTGCATTGGGAGCGTGGCGTCTTACCCACTGGACCACCAGGGAAGTCCCTCTCATAAAAATCTTAATAAAGTAATGGTCAAAACTCCCTACAGAGTACACAAATGCTGTTTCATATATTGAAATGGAAACTCTCTTCCCTGAAACTCTCCTATAAATCTTGTGGTTATACATAAGATTATATATAAGATACATAAGATAACCTTATAAGTGTACAGACATCTTGATTCTGTCCGTCTGTAGCCCAGGGCACACCCCCTGCCTCTTGAAGACCCAGGTGTTTGAACTGCTCCTTCCCAAGGACTCTCTCTTAGATGGTTTATTTAACAGCTCTGGTGGGGTTTATCAGATCTGCTATTCGATCAGTGTCCTTTGTGTGCAGTTTACAATGAGGCCAGGTTGATCTCCACACCCTGTGAAATTCCAGACAGCATTAAATAACCATAACCTAATTTTTCTGTAACCCTCAGAAACAAACAAAGTGTGCCGTAGAATCAGTCTCTTTCTCTCCTCATTTTCCATTTGCAATGACCCAGCAGAGAACTCTGGCCAGGTTGCTGGGGCCCTGGCTCGGGGAGTCTGGGCAGAGCCCTGGTCTCCATGCTGCCTCCTTTTAGGTTTTTCTTTCAGCCCATGTGCTGACTGCAACCATGGCAGAGAAGGTGTGTTTTATGCCCCTACATCATCATGCCCCGAAGAGTAGGAAGACCCTACACAGTGATTTGAAATCTCTAAGCTTAGTCCAGGCTGGGAGAGAGAAGTGTGTGTCCTTTGGACCCCAGGGAGCAGGAAGCATTGGGCTGTGTGTGGTACATAGGCACTCACTCACTCACTCACTCCACAGATGCTTATTGAGATCTGTGATGAGCCAGGCACTGTTTTCGGTGCTGGGGACACTGCAGGAAACAAGGCGAAGTCCTTATCTTCATGGGAAGTATATTCTAGTGTAAGAGGCAGGAAATACGCATATAAACAAGTAAACGTGCAGTGTGGACAAGTGATAATAATTTCTGTGGGGAGTAGTAAATCAGGGAGGTGGGCAGGGTACTATTTCATAAAGGATGGCCAAGGAAGCCCTCACAAATATGGTGACATTTGAGGAGAAGTGGAGGGAGGGAGGTGATCTTTGTGTTTCAAGCAGGGAGAACACGTGTAAAGGCCCTGCGACAGGAACACACTTGACATGTGCAGGAAGCAACAGAGGAGATGGGGAGAGGGTGGTTAGAGATGAGGTCAGAGTGACGAAGGGTCTCATGGGCCACAGAAAGGACATTGACTTTTGCTCTGAGGGAGATGGCAGCCTTGCAGGGTTTGGGGCAGAGAGATGTAATCTTTTAAAAGGGGGCGTCATCGTGGCTCATTTGCTGAAGGGCTAAAGAGACCAGTTAGGAGACCACGGCCATAAGCCAGGCCAGGGATGGTGGTGGATAGTGGTGGAGGTGGTGAGAAGTGGAGGAAGATTCTGGACATGCCAAGAGGATTTGCTAATGGCTTAGATGTGGGGTGTGAAAGAAAGTCAAGGATAACTGTGAGATTTTTAGTCCAAGCAGCTGGAAGGATGAAGTTTGCCATTTAATGAGAGGAGGAACATCCGGAGAGAAGCGGGTTTGGAGTGGGAGAATCAGGAATTCATTTTTGGACATGTCGACTCTGAGAAGCCTGTTAGACATACATGGAGCAGATGGAGATCGGAATCGAAAGTTGAAGGGCGAGGCCCAGGCTGGAGATAAAAACTAGGGAGTCGTTGGCATAAAGCTCCGAGACCAGGGAAATTCAGCTAGGAAGCTGGTGGCTGTAGAGAAGAGAATCCAGGGCTGAGCCCGGGGCCTCCAGCACTGAGAGGCCAGCGAGAGGAGGGGGAGCCTGGGAGACAGGAGGGCGGCCAGTGACAGCAGAGAAGAACCAAGGAAAGGGGGCTCAGCTGTGTCCAGGGATGCTGATGGGCCAGGGCAGGTGGGGACCAACGATTGGCCTTTGGACTTGGCAGCAAGGAGGTCCTGGTAGCCTTCCCAAGGGCAGCTTCTGTGGAATGAGGGGACAGAAGGCTGCTTGGAGCAGGTTCAAGAGGGAATGGGAGCAGGGGGAGTGAAGACAGTTCCCACACCTCCTCAGGGGGGTTTCTGTAAAGGGAACAGAGACACAGGGTGGTAATTAGAGATGCGACTGGAGTCAAGAGATATTTTTAAAGCTGGGAGAAATAACAGCGTGTTGGTGGGCTCTTGGGAATGAGCCAGTAGAGAAGGGAGAAAAGGGCGACACAGGCAAGGGAGGATTCCAGGAGGACGTCCTTGTCCTTGAGTGGGCGGGGGGTGGGGGGACCCCCTGCACGCATGCACACATGGGAGGGTT
Source organism: Hippopotamus amphibius kiboko (assembly GCF_030028045.1). Lineage (NCBI taxonomy): Eukaryota > Metazoa > Chordata > Mammalia > Artiodactyla > Hippopotamidae > Hippopotamus > Hippopotamus amphibius. Next base: position 45,796,371 of record NC_080202.1, on the reverse strand, counting down.
GGCCTCAGACAGAAGCACCGCCAGCTCTTCCCCGGCCACGGGGGGCAGTCAGAGTGTGGGTGCAGATGCTGGAAGTGGGGGGTCCGTGAGGGGCATGTAGAGGTGATCGTTTGAGTGCTTTTATTCTCTCAGTGAAATTCGGGAACAAGGTTAACAGCTGGGGTGAGGACGGGATGGAGGCTCTCAAAAAACGCTCCCATCCAGCCAGTGGCAGGCGCATGTTCTCCTGGTGGTCTCGTCCACACCCGGGACAGGACTCTGGCCCCGGAGGTTATCCAGGCTGTTGAAGGGTCAGGCCCATCATCTAAAGCACTTCTTTCTGCCTCCAGGGCTGTCCAACCCATTCCGGGGGCTCCTGAAGCTGGGCACGGTGGAGCGGCGGGGGGCCATGGGCATCTGGAAAGAGCTCTTCTGCGAGCTCTCCCCGCTGGAGCTGCGCCTCTACCTGAGCGGCGAGGAGCGCACCTGCGTGGAGAACTGCTCGCTGCTGCGCTGCGAGTCTGTGGGGCCGGCCCACAGCGACGGCCGCTTCGAGCTGGTCTTCTCGGGCAAGAAGCTGACCCTGCGTGCCTCGTGCCGGGATGAAGCCGAGGACTGGCTGGACCGGGTGCGGGAGGCGTTGCAGAAGTGCCGGCCCCAGCAGGAAGAGGAGTGGGTGACCATCCAGTACCCGGACCAACCCGAGGACCCCCCAGAGGCCCCCCAGGGTGGCCACCCCTCCCATTTGGACCTGCTCTCAGAGCCTGAAACCCCCCAGGGCCTGCAGTTGGACTGGTCCTCTTCCCAAGTTCCCGAGCCTGATGCTATTAAAGAATCCCTTCTGTACATGTACACAGACCGCACCTGGATGCCCTATATCTTCTCCCTGTCCTTGGAGTCTCTGAAGTGCTTCCGCATGAGAAACAATGAGAAGATGTTAAGTGACAGCCATGGGGTCGAGACCATCCGAGACATCCTGCCGGACACAAGCCTCGGGGGCCCATCTTTCTTCAAAATCATCACAGCCAAGGCCGTCCTGAAGCTGCAGGCCGGGAATGCCGAGGAGGCTGCCCTGTGGAGGGACCTGGTGCGCAAGGTCCTGGCGTCCTACCTGGAGACGGCCGAGGAGGCAGTGACGCTCGGCGGGAGTCTGGATGAAAACTGTCAGGAGGTGCTGAGGTTCGCTACGCGGGAGAACGGCTTCCTGCTGCAGTATCTGGTGGCCATCCCCACGGAGAAAGGCCTCGACTCCCAGGGCTGCTTCTGTGCAGGTGCCAACTCGCTGTCCCACTGCCCCCAGCCTCCCTGCCAGCCTCGCTCTGCCTGCCGTGGGGTTCCTGCTCTAGGCTCTGCACCCCTTCCTGGTCCCCACCAGTGCCCCATCGTGCCCCAGGGGAAGTTGCAGCAACTGAGGCTGTTTGGTGATCAGATTATATCCTTTTGGAGCAGGGGCATGGTACCCTTCCAAATATTTTTGCATGCTTTTGTGAGTGTACACAATTTGTTCTTATTTTTACTTTTTAAATTTTTTTTTATAAATTTATTTTATTTTTATTTATCAGCTGCATTGGGTCTTCGTTGCTGCACACGGGCTTTCTCTGCTTGCGGCGAGCAGGGGCTGCTCTTTATTGTGGTGCACGGGCTCCTCATTGTGGTGGCTTCTCTTGTTGTGGAGCACGGGCTCTAGGCGCACGGGCTTCAGTAGTTGCAGCACGTGGGCTCAGTAGTTGTGGCTTGCAGGCTCTAGAGCGTAGGCTCGGTAGTTGTGGTGCTCAGGCTTAGTTGCTCCACCGCATGCGGGATCTTCCCAGACCAGGGATGGAACCCGTGTCCCCTGCATTGGCAGGCGGATTCTTAACCACTGTGCCACCAGGGAAGCCTCCACAATTTGTTTTTAATTACAAAAATGGGCTCATACTACTCAGAGCTGTCCAACAAAACTCTGTGGTAATGAGAATGTTCTAGATCTGTGCTGTCCAGGACGATCGCTGCAAGCCACATGTGCCTACCAAGTACTTAAAATGTGACTTCCTAGTGTGAGAGGAACTGGATCTTTAGTTTTCTTTAATGTAAATATATTGAAATGTAAATGAGCACTTGTGGCGCATTGCCGCTGTTTTAGTCGGCACAACTATACCTCTTGTTCCGCACTTGGGCTTTTCCTCCTTAGGGGGGTATGTTATACATATTCTTCTAGGTCAGCGCGTCTGCTCTGTGGTTAGCATCGTCCAATCCTGTGCTGGGCCCTGGGCCAGATGCTTTCTTTGGACTGTCTGCTTTAATCCTCATGACAGCCCTGTAGGGGTTTGTCTCTATTTATAGCTGAGGAAACTGAGTCCCAGGGCTAGTAAGTACCTGTCCCAGGTTCCCACAGCGCGTGATGGCAGAGCCGGAAGAGGACTTGATGGTCCCAGAACCTGTTCTCTTAGCCGGGCCCCCACAGGGCCTCTCCACTCCCTTGCTTTCAAGGCTGCATGACATTCCGCTGCTCACATTCCCTTCCTAGCTCTCCTCGCCAACCCAGACACCTGTTTCCATCACCCTGGGCCCTCCGGGAGGAGGAGGCGGCCTTGCTGCAGAGCGTGCCGCAGGGAGACGGGTGGCTGCACGCGGTCTAGGAGCTGTCCTGTCGGGGAGGAGCCTGTGGGACTAGAGGGGAAAGCCTGCTTCAGGCATCTGGAAGGAAGTGGTCTGCGGTCGATGCCCCCTGAGGATGGAGAAGCTAAGCAGAGCAGAGCTTCCTGCAGAAGATATTTTCAAGCCCCTGCTCACCCCTCGTCCCCCACCTGCCAGCCGCTAACGCTGACATTTTGCCCATCAACCCCATGGGTGCCAGGCTCAGGGAGGAGGCCAGGCCCCCGGGGCTGGCAGGAGGGCTCCCCCGCTGGGGATATGGATGCTGGCAGGCGGCTCTGTTTGCCACCCGCCAGCCTGCCAGCCACACTGAAACTGGGAAGCTCAGGCCTCCTTTCTGCCTGTGGGCACAGCTTGTTGGCCAGGCAGACACCAATCTCTGACATCTGGCTTGTATTTCATAGTCTACGGGGCACTTTCAAAACCTCATTTAAACTTCGTGATAACAAGTAGTAGCTGAATTGGAACCTTGCAAAAATTTGGTGATGGTCAGGATGAGACAGCTGGTCCATCAAAGAGCCAGCCCTTCTAGTCCCCAGGAGGCAGAGGGGACCCTTCCGGTAGTGTAGGAGGCAGGGCCCGTGCTGGGGATTTGAGCCAGGGCTTGGTGTTGCCCTGGGCACACCCCACGCCCGTGCCCCCACCCTCTCCCCGCCCTGCTGTGGAGGGGCCCCCAGCAGAGGGTCTGAAGCTGGCCCTGAACCGCTGTCTCGAGGCGTCAGGCAGGTCTGGCTTCAGGCTGGCACCAGGCCATGTCCAGACGGCCCTGCCTCTGGCTGGCTTCCCCACCCACTCCCCGCGGCCAGCCCCATGTCCCCAGCTCCTGCCCTGCTTGCCGAGACCCTGACTCTGTGGCTTCCGTTTCTGGGCCCCCGTGGAGGGGTGGACCCAGAGGAGGCTGGCATTGGTGTGCAAGCAGTGGGAACATTGAGCAGAGGCAGCAAGGGAAAAGAGAATGTGGGCTCTACACCAACCCAACCCAGATCTGGCTCCAGCTGTGCCACTCAATCGGTGCGCGACTGGGCAGGTTTCCAAACCTTGCTGTGTATCTGTTTCTTCAGCTTTGAAATGCTGACGATAATTCTTACAGTGTTTTGCCATAAAGATTAATCAGTAGGGTTGATTCCGAGTGGTGGGAATATGAATGGTGGTGGTTTTTATCTTTGTACTCTCCTTTTTTTTTAAAAGATGTATTTCATTATTTATTTATTTATTTTTGGCTGCATTGGGTCTTCGTTGCTGGGCACGGACTTTCTCTAGCTGCAGAGAGTGGGGGCTCCTCTTCATTGCAGTGCGTGGGCTTCTCATTGTGGTGGCTTCTCTTGTGGAGCACAGGCTCTAGGCATGCGGGCTTCAGTAGTTGCAGCACGCGGGCTCTGTAGTTGGGACACATGGGCTCAGTAGTTGTGGTGCATGGACTCAGTAGTTGTGGCACATGGGCTTAGTTGCTCCACTGCCTGTGGGATCTTCCCGGACCAGGGGTCGAACCCGAGTCCCCTGCATTGGCCGGCGGATTCTTAACCACTGCACCACCAGGGAAGTCCTTCGTACTCTCCTTTTTAAACTTTCTATTGATTCTTTCCGTCGATAGTGGGCCCTTTCTGCCTTGGCAGTTTCTGTGTTGCTCAGAAGCTGACTCTGGCCCCACCGCTGCTCACCCCCCCACTGTTCTTCTCCCCAGGCTGCTCCCGGCAGATCGGCTTCTCATTTGTACGACCCAAGCTCTGTGCCTTCTCTGGCCTCTATTACTGTGACATCTGCCATCAAGACGATGCCTCAGTGATCCCAGCCAGGGTCATCCACAACTGGGACCTCTCCAAGCGCCCGGTAAGTCTCGAGCCCAGCCTTCTGTGGCCACCCGGGGCCTCTGAGTGACAGAGGAGGGCTTGCTCCTCTTTGTGGCTTCTGTTCATATGTGTGGGGGAGTTTGGCTCTAGGGAAGCCCGGGTCACTAGTTCAGGGCCCATGATGTGGGGGAGCTGACCAAGAAAGTAATTGGGTGCTGGTCTCCAGCCCCTAGGCAGAGTTCTTTCAGTGCCTGCCTTGGTCCTCAGGTGGCAATCTAAGGATGGTTCACTGCAGCCCCCCATAGATACAGATAAAACTATTTAAAGCACCAGCAACTAGATATGTAGATAAAAATGATGGGATAGATTATATAGATGGATGGGTGGATGGGTTAGGTGGGTAGGTGCATGCATGGGTGGATGGGTAGATAGGTGGATAGATGCGGATGGAAGGATGAGTGGGTGGATGAGCAGGTGGATGGATGGGTGGGTAGGTGGATGAGTGTCGACGGATGGATGGGTGGATGGTGGGGTGGGTGGATGGATGGATGGATGGATGGGTTAGTTGGGTAGATGCATACATGGGTGGCTGGGTGGGTTGGTGGATGGATGGATGGATGGATGAGTGGATGGATGGATGGGTGGATGGATGTCTGGATGAATGGGCGGATGGATGGATGGACTGGCCAGCTGGCTGCACTTCCCCTAGGAGCAGTCAGCCTTTTCCGTGCATTTTTGCTTTTTTACATAGGCATCTACTTTTTTTTCTTTTCACTGTTTAAAATCATCTTTATTCAGTTGTTTAGCCTTTCTTCCCACCCCCAAGAATACAAACTCCTGCATGTACTTTTTTGTAAAGTTTGGGATCATACTGGACTCATACTGCTTTATAACATGCTTTGTTCAGTTCGTATTACATCTTGGGCACTTTTTTAAGTTCGCCAAATGCTTCTGCCTCAGATGTATTCTGCAGTCTTTCAGATTTTCCTCTTCTTCAACTTGAGCTTACCCACTTACATAGCTGTGTTACCATGAGCAAACTGTTTAACTTCAGTTTCCTCATCTGTAAAGGAAATTAACAACAGTGTCTTTCCCCGGGCTGTGTGAGGACTAAAGGAGACAGTACCCACCAGTCACTTAGATGGTGCCTTTTCTCTATCCTGAGGCCTCCCCTTCTGCCCCTAATTCACTTGGTCAGAGTCTGCCTCAAGGGGCACAAACTTGGCTTTCTCCCAAAGGCACAGATTTCTGCTACAGCAAGACAGAACACCAGGAAGACGCTGTTTGCTTCTCCTGAGACCCAGGCCTCCGGCAGTGCTGTCTCTCCACGTGGAGGTGTCCGCACGTGTCCCCATCAGAGTCCAGGGAACGAGATTCTCAGAGCCTGCACCACCCCGCCCTCCCCCCCACCGCCCCCAGGGATGGGAACCCCCAGAGACATTAGCTTCACTTTGGCTTTTTTATTGGTTCCCTCATCCCCAGCCCTGCCCTCAGTGTTAGCTATTTAACTAACTACACGGAGAAAATGAAACCTCAAGATGACCACAAATGCAAAGAGCCCTCCGGCCATAAAACACCCTCACTGTTTACGACTTCCGGGTGCGTCTGTTGAGCCGTCTCCTTATTCACTGCTGTAATTTTGTGCCGCTTCCTTTTTCCAACTAGAAGATTATACCATTCCCCTCAGCATGCCTGAAGTCAGGAAATACCCAGCTCTCTCAAAGATGCCAGACCTGGGGAAGCCAGCAAAATTCAAACGAGGAAGTGGCTGGCTGGCAGGTTAGGGGCCCTTTGTCCACTGTTACCACTCTGGCTGACCCACTCCTGCGAGGCCTGGCTGGCACTTGGCAGAAGGTCAATCCAGGCCTGGGGCTTCTCTCTTTGTCTGTCTCCTCCATGGGGAGGAACAGTCCCTGGGGAGCTCGAAGGCCAAGCCCATGCCCCTCTGCCGCACTTGGCAGTTCTCAGCGCCCGCCTTCCTGCATGTCAGTTCATCTGAGCCTCACCCAAAGCCTGGGGCAGAGTCGTGGGAAGGGCTGGGGAACAGCAGTTTGACTGAGTCACGAGCCACCGGGCCTTTGTCAGTGGGCTGCGCGTTGGCTGGGGGCTGGTTCCTCAGGGCTCTGGGAAATGGGGAAAGATGGAGTTGTCAGCTGCTGGGGCAAGTGAGAGATTCTGGTGGGGCAGCCCCCAGCCTAACAGTCTTCCGAGGGCCCTGTTGCATCCCCTTGGGCCAGGGGACAGACACCGGGGCCACATAGGCACCCACAGATTCTGATGGCAGCTCCCATTTACTGAGGATACACTTACATGGATTTCCTTTTAATCTAAACTCAAAATAACCCCATGAGTTAGGTGCTTTTATTTCCCCCATTTTACAGATGAAGAAACTGAGTCACAGAGAGGTTAAGTAAGTTTCATCAGGTCATACAGCTGGGAAGGGGTGGAGGCGGGAGCCAAAGCCCGACTCCTAAGCACTGCAGGGCGGTTGACAGCGGAGAACATCTCAGCTCCTCCATCCTTATCACGGCAAGGAGGAAACTGCAGGGGAGAGGGGCTTCTCTTTAGCAAGTGAGGCAGCCAGGTGCGCAGAGACAACACCTCAGTTTAGACCTGGCCTCTGCTTTCTTCTGGTGGCTCGGATAAGCCACTTTAGCTTCTCTGAGTCTCAGTTTCCTCATCTGTAAAATGGGAATGATGACACCTTCCTTTTTGGGTTGTTGTGAGGATGAAGAAAGGATGTGGTCGAAGTCCTTAGCCCAGTGTCTGGTAAACAGTAGGTGCTCAGTAGTTGGCTTTGGCATCAGGGTCAGGGCTGAGGGTAGAACCTTCAAAGTCCTATCACGTGGGAGAGGCCCAGATTGATCACTGAGCTCCACGTGGAGACTTGGGGGGCCCTGGTGGTGCTGCTGGCAGGGGTGGAGGGAGCTCAGGAAACCTCTAGTTAAACTGTCTGATCCGTGGCTTCCTGTGGTTGGAGCCTGACTCAGACCCGTCACCTGGTTCCTGAGCCAGGGTAGTGCCTGTTTCCTTTCGACAGGAACATGGGGGCGGGGAGGACAGAAAATAGTGGGGAGGATCTGTGAGGCCCAGGGGGAGAGGCGTGTTGACTGGAGCAGCCCCTCCTCCGTCCCAGCACGGCCGGTCGGTCGGTCGGGAGGGGCAGCAGCTGGTGCCAAGGGGGAAGAGTGGGTTTGGACGTCAGATAAACTGGGTTCAAACCATGGCTTGTATGAGCTGTGGACCTTGGCCAAGTCACTTCCTCTCTCCGAACCTCAGTTTCCTCATCTGTAAAATGAAGATGGTACCGCTGCCCTCGGCAGGTGGATGGAGGGGTGAGCAAGTGAGTCGGTACCACAGTGCCAGGCCGTCAGGTGCTCACCAAACGGCCCTCCTGTCTCACCCTCGCTGCCCGCTGGTGTCCGCAGGTCTGCAGGCAGGCCCTGAAGTTCCTGACGCAGATCCGGGCCCAGCCCCTCATCAACCTGCAGCTGGTGAACGCGTCCCTGTATGAGCACGTAGAGCGGATGCATCTCATCGGGAGGAGCCGGGAACAGCTGAAGCTCCTGGGAGATTACCTGGGGCTGTGCCGAAGCGGAGCCCTGAAGGAGCTGAGCAAGAGGTGAGCACCCTGGGCGTGGACACACGCACACACACAGAGACACACACACACAGAGACACACACGGGGTCCATGCGCCAGCAGGTTCTCAGGAGAAATGCCAGGGCTGGGTGGAGAAGGCCTTCCCTTTGCGTTTAGGAGTGGCTTTTACTTGTGCATGTATCTGTCCATTCATTCGTTTGACAAATATTTATTGAGAACGTGCTCAGAGCCCATCACTGGGCCAGGGGCGTGGGCCGCAGCGCTGAGCGAGGTGGACCTGGGTCCCGCCCTCTGGAAGGCACGCAGGTGAGTAAGGCCGCCGCTACCATGAGGGGCGAGGGCCGGAGGAGAGAGAAGGACGCCCTGGGAGTACAGCGGGGCGGGGGGTCTAACCCAGATTGGAGGAGGGCAGAGGGGGGAAGGCTCCCTGGAGGAACTGACATCCCGGGTGAGGCCTGAAGAATGCGTGGGAAAGTGAGGAGACACAGGAAAGAGTGTTCCAGACAGAAGGAGTGATGTGCACGGGCCGTGAACGAAGGCCCCATGCGTGCAAAGAGCAGGGAGAGCTTTGGGGGGAGCGAGGACGAAGGTAGGGATGTGGTGAGAGGAGGCCGGAGAGGTAAGAAGGGCTGTGGCACCCTGGCTCCTCCGGTCCCCGCCAGCCCTCCACCCCATGGCAGCTTTGCTGTGCTGCTGGGGCCGCATCTGTCCCCACATCCTCGCGAGAGGACCAGGTTGGGGATGGGACCCCCAGGATGCCTTTCAAGAAGCTCCTTGGTACCCAGGGCCTGGGGGGCCTTCAGTGGTCCGTCGGGGGTGAGGGGTGACGCCTTCTGTGGGGCTGTGCTGTCCTGGGGCCCCAGGAGGGCAGACATCAGGTGGACGAGCGGGTGGCTGCTGCCCAGTTGGGCTTGGGTGCTGGGTTTCTGGGGAGTGGGAGTAGCTCACCAGCCCCTCCACGCTCCCCCTGCAGCCACTCCTCCCGGCAGGGCTGGCGCAGGGCCAGGCCTGTGGCCGTCCCATGTCAGAAGCAGCATAGGGTTGGGGAGAGAGCTCAGAGCAGCCTCCACCCAGCCCCAGCCCCGCTGTGTGACTCAGGGGAGTTGCTTCACTTCTCTGAGCCTCAGCTTTCTAGTCTCTAAAATGGGCCAGTGATCCCTGCGTTCATGGGGCCTACCAGAGTTGTGGTGAGGGCCACATGAGGCCCTCCGTGTCTGGGGAGGGACAGAGGCAGGCGGAGACATGGCCCTGGGTCAGGGAGGCGTGAGAGTGAGGGCGGCACGTGAGGGAGGGAGGCAGAGCCCAGAGGGCCAGGGAGGCTCCTGGAGGAGGTGGCATCCGCTGAGGGGTTGTGAAGTTCTTTTCTTTTTTTCGTTTAAAAAAAGCAAGTGCTTTTCTTCTTTACAAAGATGGTATTCAAGTCGTGTAAGAGAGAATCAAGCAAAAAGTTGGGGTCACCCTTCTCCAGTCTGGCCACCATCAGTACTGTTAGAGCTTCCAGACCCCACCGTGTCCTCCCACACTGGAAAACAGAGTTGCCCCAGCACACACGGCATCACATATGTAGTGAACTGGGGTTTAGCAAAAGAACCAGAGAAGAAAGGGGAAGGGTGGGCCTGCTTTCCTGGCTAAGGGAACCCACAGTGGGGAGGGGGTGCAGGAGCGTGGCTCACCAGGACCATCGCGGGGCTCCGTGCAACCAGGTTACAGGTGCAGGGGCCAGACCTCCAAGGTCCCCTATGCAGCAAAGGCATTGGATTTTTTTTTGGCCACACTGCACGGCACTAGTTCCCTGACCAGGGATTGAAGCTGTGCCCCCTGCAGTGGAAGCGCAGAGTCCTAACCACTGGACCACCAGGGAAGTTCCAGAGACGTTTTGGATTTTGTTCTGCTGGCAGCGGGAGCTGTTGAGGGCTTTTGAGCACAGGACAGTCACATTCCAGTCAGGAGTTTAGGAAAGACCAGTTTGGCAGCAATGGGGCATAGGGGCTGGTGTAGGAATTGGCCCAGGAGGCGAGGAGGCCTGGACTGAGCTGGCCAGAGTGGAGGGTGAGAGGACGGGAAGGGCTGAGGAGAAACGGGCAGGTCTTAGATATGGGATACCCTTTCTCTCAGGGGGCTACCCTGGTGAAGGGGACCCCTCCCTGACTTCACCACCCACAGCAGTGGTAGGGTCTCACTGCAGGTGTGACAGGCCCAGGATAGGTGGCTTTTAGGGAAGATCCTGGGCTTCGCTGGCCCCCTGGGCTTCCACGACTATGGCCAGAGGGCAGATGACAGAGGACTCTCTGTCCAAATCAGCCCCACCCTTCCTGCTGCCTCAGGAACAGGCTGTGTGGCCCCACCCCCTGCGTTTTCCTGGTGATACACGGCAGCTTCCTGTTCCCACAAAGCTGGAAGTTTACTGGGGAGAACAGCAGGTTGAACTGAGCAGCCGTTTGGCTGCATCCTCTCCCCATGCAGCACTGCGTGCCTGGCTGGGCTGCTTGGCGGAACTTGCTGTCTCTCCCCCTGGACCACAACTGAGGCCGTGGGGTAGGTGTAGCCAAGCACCCTCTCCAGATGTCGCAGGGCCTGGCCCCTTCCTGCCCCCAGATGTCCAGAGCATCTAGGGCAGGTTCCCAAGCTTCCTCGGCCTGGGAGAATTCTTCCCCCAACCCCACTACCACACGGACACAGCAAGGCCAGGCAGGTCTTTGTAGCAGGGGAATTTCTGCAAGTGTTTCCTGTCCGTCTCTCAGGATGTAACCCTTGGGATCTCTGCCACTGGTGAGGTGGAAACTGGAGCCCAGTTGGGCAGCTGAGCCCTCGTCCTCTGCCTCCCCCACCCCCACCCTCCCCCACCTCTGACATGGGATCTGCCACACTCAGGACAGGTCTCAGCTCCTCTCCCATCCGAAACCGGATGCTTGAATGTCTGTCCCTAAGCTAGCCCCGGGGCTACAGGAAGGCAGAGGCCACGTCCTGTGCATTTCTGTCCCCAGCACTGTCCCTGGTATGTAATGGTGGCAATAATGACAGCCGCTAACACCTGTAGGCGTTTACTGGTGGAAAGGACACAGGCTCTGGAGCCAGACTCCTGCCTTCAGACTCCAGCTCCGCCACTTACTAGCTGTGTGACCACAGGCAAGTTATTTAACCTCTCTGTGCCTCCATTTCCTCTTTCAAAATGAGGGTTATGATGGTGTCCGCCTCACAGGAGTCTTGTGAGAATTGAGTTAATACAGCTAAAGCTCTTAGTCCAGTTCCTGGTACCAAGTGTAAGCTTTCCTCCTCCTCCTCCTCATGGTTATTTTTTAAATAGATGTTTATTTTTTTTATATCTTTAAAATTCTTTTCAGCTTTATTGAGTATAATTGACAAAATTGTAAGATATTTCAGGTGTATGTTGTGATGATTGGATACACGATAACATTGTGAAAGGATCCTCCTGTCTGTAACTAGCACATTGATCATCCTTACGTATTGTATGTATATTATATGTTATATGTATATACACATATATCATATATATATATAAATAGTGTGTGTGTGAGAGAGGGAGACAGAGAGAGAGAAAACATTTGAGTTACACTCTTAGCAAATTCCAATGAGACAATACAATGTTATCAACTATGATTAATAATTATTCATTGTTTACTGTGTAGGAGGCACTGTGCCAAATGCTTTAAATAAGTTATTTAATCCTTAAAACGGCTCTTTCTCAGGTGAGGAAACCTGAGGTTCAGAGAGGTTAAGTAACTTGCCCAAGGTCCCAACAGCTCATCACCTGGAAGCCCAGGTCCCGAGCCCAGGCAGCTGGTTGTGCTGCGCCCGGGCGGGAGCTGTTTGTGCCTGGTTAGCAGCGCTGAGGGAATGAAAACTAACCCAGGTTGGCCCGGGTTCCTTCTAAGGAATCTCTTTTGTTTTCTTTGAAGGCTCAACCACAGGACTTATCTCTTGGAGTCTCCTCACAAGTACAGTGTCGCCGACCTCCAGCAGGTGAGAATGCCACCCCCTCCCCAGACCTACCTCGAGGGACCTTGTTGCTGGAGAGACCTGAAAGGGAGATGATGGGGTGGGGGCAGAGTGCCTGCAGTTTCCTGAGGCAAGACTGCTGTCCTCAGCTTTTCAGTAGCTCAGAACGGGTGTCCACACTTTGTGGGGCAGTGGCTGAGCCCCCAGCGCCCCGAGATAAGTGGACACTGCAGCAAAGCCCAGGATCGCAGGGCTCAGCCCCTTCCCTGCGTCTGGACCCCTCCCGGCTGGGAGGGCAGAGGGAGGGTGAGGGTTTGGGACATTCCTTTCCTCGAGGGAGGGTGCAGTGGAATTCCTTCGTGCACAAGGGCTGCACGCCTGCGTCACTTGGCCTGATTGTTTCGGGGAGGTTTTCTCGCCCCAATGGGAAGAAACTCCTCTTGGGGTAGGAGTCCTTCAGGCAGGGTGCCAGGAGCAGCAGCAGGCCCATTTTGCAGACGGCCTCAGGCTTGGCACAGCTGCTTAAAGGGCCCGGTGGCCCACGCTTGCTCTCTACAGATCGCAGACGGGTTGTATGAAGGGTTCCTCAAGGGCCTGATCGAGTTTGCCTCCCAGCACGTGTACCACTGTGACCTGTGCACCCAGCGCGGCTTCATCTGCCAGATCTGCCACCACCATGACATCATCTTCCCCTTTGAGTTGGACACCACAGTCAGGTACGCGGATGCCCCGCCCCACCTGGCCTGCCCCGGAGTCCCAGGGTGACAGCCCCCTGCCACTGGGAGGGGGACAAGACGAGCCGTCACAGGACTCCCTGCCTCCACCGAGCCATCCATCTTCCCTGAGAAGAGGTAGCGGCTGCCTCTTTGAGCTGCGGTGGGAGGACCTCAGTGTTGTCCTCTGCAAACAGGTGGAGGAACTGAATGAGTTACTGGCCTGGAGCACTGGCACGAGGCCGGGCACAAGGCGGGCACCTGGTGGGCAGTGCCTGCCACTGCCCCGCCTCTGTAATGATTGTTCTTGTCTCCCGTTATCGCTCATTCCATTCCAACCCATGTGGGTGGGTAGGTGGGAGTGTTCATTCATTCTCAGTAGGTGTCCCCGGACCCCGATTCGACCCCTGAACAGACCTGAGGCTGAGTTTTTCAAGCTGCAGAGTGTTTGAAACATAGGCAAGAAATCATTTAGTGAGTCTCGGCAGTATTTATAAAATGGGAAATGGACTAGAAAGTATCAGCGTGCATCGCGAGGCTTAAGGATGAGCACTGTGGCGAGAACTTTTTATCCCGGAACGGAGAGGCAGTGCCATGTGCCTTGGGTGGCAGGCTCTGGGCAGGAACCCCGACCAGCCTCGAGCCCCGGGAGGCGCACTGGTCCCAGCAGGGCTTGCTGCTTCCTCCCAGGTGCAGCGAATGCAAGACCGTCTTCCACCAGAGCTGCCAGGCCGTGGTGAAGAAGGGCTGCCCCCGCTGTGCCCGCCGGCGCAAGTACCAAGAACAGAGCACTCTCACCTAACCCCATCTCCTGTCCCCACCCAGGGCTCAGCCATCCCAGCTGGGGTGGCCGTCAGCCCCGGCCACACTCTCAAGGTGTCACAGATGCCTCCCCTGTCAAGAAGCCTCTCGGATGTGACCAGAGCACGAGCCTATGAGAGGGAGCCTTGGGAGTCCTTGATGACACCTCCTGCCCCCCACCCATCTGCTCCAGGAGGCAGGGACACCAGCAGATGCTCCCTGTCCAAGGGTGCGGGGGTAGGGGGGGCTTTGCACTAATTGGCCTGGCTCCCCTCACTGACACACCATCTCCATTAGGGCTGTTCAAACACTGTGGAAACAAGATTTGGGGAGCACTTTCAATTCCACATTCCTGATTAAAAGGTCTAATTTTTTTAAGGTGGGTTTTTTTCCCTTCATATTTCAACAGAAGATATTTTTTTATTCTTGACCCTACACAGTCACCCAAGAAACCCAGGCATTCTCACCCTGAGCAAATGTGCAGGAACTGCTCAGGCCTGGCCTGTCGGTGGGTGGCACCTAGGTGGACAGGCTCCCTAGGACAGAGCCCACCAGCTGGCGGGTGCCTTTCCTTCTCCCTCGCCGGGCGCTTGCTGCCGGCAGCTTCTGTGCAACGTGCCAAACCGCCATGGGGCCAGGCGGGCTCAGTCCTGAGGACCACATTCTTCCTCTCCCTCTCCTCTCTGCTCCCTGCCCCCTCCCCACCTGAAAAGCCCATCACTTTCTCCATGTCAGAGCCCCGGGCTCTCCTATAGCCTGGGATCTTGGTCCCGCAGGAGGAAGGGAATGACTCGGAACCAGCACTGTCAGCACTTTGAGCCTTCCTTGGTCCGGGGAAGGGTCGTTATCTAGCCCACCTCAGCCCCCTGCCCTCCTCACTCCTACCACCGACAAGCAGCCAGACGGGCAGGGGGCTGCTGCAGGTGCATTTCGGGAACGCACCCCCGCCTGAGACAGAGGTAGGCTGGGTCCACACTGGAACAGTGACCCCTGTCCTTCCATGAGGAGTGTCCGCCCTGCTGCTGAGATGTGCAGGAATGCGTAGGAGAAGCCACCCTCGTGGAAGGATGCTCAGCCTCGGTTTACGAAGCCATGAGTTCACAGAGCTTTGCTGGACGGGCCCAAGAGGGGCGCTGCCAGGAGACGGGAAGATTTCCCTGGAGCACGACTACCGTTTGAAGGGGTCTTGAGGTGGAGCCTGGAATTGTTTTCAAAGTGATAATTAGACTCTCGGGGTTGGGGGGGGTGAAATCTGGGTCTGATTTCTGTGTTGCCTCCCCCCACCTCTCCTGGACCCAGCAGGCCCCCCTCAGCCCTGGGGTCCTCTGGCCATCCCATCTGCACTTGGCTTGGATTAAGGGCTTCAGGTGGAGATCGCCTTCCCTGTCAAGCGAACCTATTCCCGCCTCTCCCTTGGGGTGACTTGGCTGCTGAGTCACCTGCCCAGCCCTGTGGAGCTGGATAGATTGTGCAATAGAATCGAGGAGGTGGTAGGCGGGTGGGGGAGGGGGTTGTCACACAGCTTCTCTGTCCCCATCACGGACGATGGTGCACACCTATGCCCAGCGCGCCGAAGCCTCCTAAACCGGAAAGTGGATCCTTATCCCCCTCGCCCCCTCACCCATAGCCAGCATTAACGCTCCACCACAAACACAACCTGATCAGAGCCGTCACTGGTCCAGATCCCTGAGTGGGCCTGGGGTGGGCAGTGCCGCCTGAGCCCAGCCCTGTTTCCTCAGGCCTGTGAGTCTGCTCTGTATTCCAGAAGGTCCCTAGGAGGCAGCAGGAGCGAGGCCCTGGAGGAGCTCACGTTGGTCCCGTGGGGCCTGGAGCACCCCACTCCCCACCCTCCCGGAGATCAGCAGCGGTAGAGCTGACTCTCCCTCATACCAAAAAGCTGCTGATGTTTTCAGATGAGTTGGCGTTTACCCCTCTCACCTCCAATGGGAAGCTGGTGTGAACCTCAGTAGCGCCCACACTACTTTTAAAATTTCATTTTATGCAATAAACTGTTTCTAGTGAGGGGCCCTGGCCCTGAGAAGTGCTTTGCAATGTACCAGAGGAACTGCTGCTGTGTGATTTTTGAATGATTTTGCAGTAAAGACCTGATCTTTCTAATCTGTGGTCTGGTTTCTGAATTTTTTTTTTTTTTTTTTTGACTGTGTTGCGTCTTCGTTGCGTTGCACAGGTTTCTCATTGCAGTGGCTTCTCTTGTTGAGGAGCACAGGCTCTAGGCACACGGGCTTCAGTAGTTGCAGCACATGGGCTCAGTAGTTGTGGCACACAGGCTTAGTTGCTCCAAGGCATGTGGGATCTTCCTGGACCAGGGCTCGTACCGGTGTCCCCTGCGTTGGCAGGCGGATTCTTAACCACTGTGCCACCAGGGAAGTCCCTTACTATTTCCTTTAGTAAGTAATTCGGTTATTTTAGCTTATTTTATTTACTTATTTTGGCCATGCCACCTCGCATGCGGGATCTTAGTTCCCCTGACCAGGGATCGAACCTTTACCCCCTGCAGTGAAAGCGCAGAGTCTTAACCACTGGACCGCCAGGGAAGTCCCTGGTTTCTGTATCTTAATGTTGCTGCTGATTGGGGGAGACCACAGGCCCTCAGCTACCATCTGATAGCAGCCCCTGCTCTCCTGTCAGTCAATCCCTAGACACAGGGGAGGGCGGGAGGGGGGCGGTTATTGGTAAACTTTTGCAAGCAGGGGGCTTGTGTGCCAGGAGTGGGCATGGAGAAGAGGGGAAGTGATTCTTCAGTCTGTCCCCCACCTGTGCCTCTCCTCCGAGCCCCCCCTCCCCCACCACGGGGTAGGATTTCAGGGCCTTTGGGGAGGTTTACTTACATACACTCATATAACTAATGAACCTAATGGCGGGAATTCCAACGTGATGGCTTCTTTCCTGTGCCTTAAATGTCAAAGCACAGACCCCTGACACTAGAACATGTGAAAAAATTTCCCACAGGGTTATCCAAGGTGAGTGAAGGGGCCCAGGAAGGAAAGGCTTCTGAGCAGGGCCTGATTCAGGGCTCATGGTTTCAGGGCTCATGGTTTCAGGGCTCAACGTGGCCTTTACTTGACTGCCAAGTTTTCTCTGAAGTTCCAGAAGAAGGCCCCCCCAACCCCCAGGGGAGGGGTGGGGCTTGCAGGGGGAAGCCCACCACTGCCTGTTGTAAGGACAGAAGAAGGAAACAGACTAATTCCCAGGGAAATCAGGTTGCAGGAAAATGGGACTGAAAAGATTCAGGTCTGCAGTTTCCAGTCCCTGAAGACGCCTTTCAGCCTTCCAGGGAAGCACTCTCCGCCCGTTGCGCGAGCGCCACTTCCCTCAAGGGTAGGTGGTGGTGGGCTCCCAGGAGACCTGAGGGACCTGGTGTGACGGCTGAAGGAGGCAGGCTCAGAGGAGGGCCAGGAGCACAGGAGGAGCCTTTTGGACTCAATCCTCCATCCGTAGCAGGGTGTTTCTGAGAACACTTGTTTATGGGGGGGGAGGGGTGGAGACCTCAATTCAGCCCAGAAGTGGACAGATCATCTCATAATAAAATTAGTGATAATAATAACTGATGTTATTAATGCCACACTGTTATAGTGTGAGGATAACAGTACGTTTGCTTAGTGCATCTCATTTAATCTTCAACAATCCTATGAAGTAGGTGTTACCGTCCCCAGTTTACAGGAAAGAAAACTGAGATGCAGAGATAAGGTGAGCATTTTGAGTGCCACCCCAGGAGGTTGCTCTGAGCGTCCCCTACGGACAGATAGGAGCCCTCCTCCCCCACAAGGATCAAGACAGAGAGGTGGGGGAAAGGAGGTGGAGTAGAGCAGTGGAGGGAAATCTGGCCAGAAGTTGGTAAGGAGGCTTCCTGCCCCGGCATCCCACCTCCGGGAGACAGCCAGGTGCGGCCCAGGATCCCGGAGGTGCAGGGGAAGGAGGTGGCGTCTCTGCTCCTCTGGCGCTGGCCCGTCCCAGAGAGGACAGGAAGCCAGGACACCGGGGATTGTCTCTCGCAGCCGCAGCCGCAGCCCCAGCCCCAGCCCGGGAGGAAGTTCTGCCGGGTGCTCTCCGCCGGTGCCTCCCTCGCTATATTGTTGAACAGGAAACAGGGCAGCGCGGGAGCTGGGCGGTGGAAGAGGGAGCGCCGGACGCCGAGGCCCCGCGCGCCTGCCCAGGACAAGTGGAGGCGAGGTCAGCTCGCGGACACCCCCAGGTGCCAGGGCCGGGCCGCACTGGGCGGGGGTGCTGATCTGGGGTGGAGAGGGGAACCTCAGGTGGTGGGTCCTCACCCCGGAGCACCGCGCGAGCGCCGGAGCTGCGCGGGCCCGGGAGGAGGGCCGCGCGGGACGGATCTTCCCAGGAGGAGGTGGGAAGCGAAGGGCTGCCCTGCGTCCCGGAGCAGGAGGAGCCCGGGCCCAGGGCCCCAGCGCCGATCCAGTCGTTGGTGCCGCTGTGGCTCTTGTGTCTCCTGGGCAGTGGACGCAGGGCACCTCCTGGTGACCGGTCCGTCCTCGCGCTCCAGGGATCCTCCCCGTCCGCCCCCCTCCCCCCAAATCCCTCGCCTTCTCTTCGCTCCCCCAGTGTTGGGGAAGGAGCCGAGGGTTGGGCCCCCTCCCCACCTAGCCAGTGACCCTGCGCCCCGGGGAGCGTCCCTGCCTTGGGAACCCTGCTCCAAGTTTTTCCAGGCCCGGCTGAGTTGCGTTCGGAAAAGGGCCTTGGGAGGACGGGGATGGGACCGGAGCGGAGAATGCCTGCAATCCGGTTGGTTCAGGATGTAAATAGCCTTGCTCAGACTGGGAACGCCCGGGTGAGACTGAGAGCCCGGGTCGAGCAGTCCCTAAGCATCGTGCCCGCGTGACGCACAGGCTCACGGACAATGAATCTAGCGCTTTGGGGGTGGGTCGGGACAGGGGCGGGACCCTAACCTCCCTTGACCGGTCAGCGACCCTTCGGTCGCAGCCCTCCCTACCCCTGCCCCCTCCCTCAGGTTTTCTCCTACTCCAGGCCCCGCCCCCAAAGTCCCACCTGCCCAGGCAGACTTCTGCAGGCTCCTCCACGCCCCTCCCAGACACAGCCGCTATGGGAATTGAAGGCAGCCCTCCCGAGCGTCCTTCTTTTTCGCTCCCCTTCCCAGCTCCTGATCCCAGAGGTCTCTCCAGCCTAGCCCTTTGAAGCCCCGCCCAAGGAGATGGCAGGGACCTAACCTGCATCCATCCTCCGGCTCCGCCCAACCAGCCCATGGGCTCCGGGAGGCCTGCCCTGCCGAAGTGAGTGAGCGGTGGGGATCCAGGGGAAGGGGGTGAAAAGGGGGTGTCCTCCCTAGGGTTTGTTGGCTTAGCTCCGGTCAGCTCAAGGACCCCGCCTCCAGGGCTCAGTATGCTTAGTGACTCAGTTTACACTCCTCCATCGAGGAAAGCTTGAGAAAGTAGAGAAAGAGCGCTGTGCGTCAGGCGGCCAGACCTTGTGCCTTGGGTCCCTCAGACTCAGCAAGAGGCGGAGCTCCCAGCTGCTGGTCCCAGGTCACCTTTGTGGGGCAGTAGGTGTGGTCGATGGAGTGACCAGTCACACAGGCAGGCTTACAGCTGGTTTCTGACCCCCTCCCCCAACACACCGGGAGCCAGACTGGTGGGTAGGCTGTGTTGTGGTGATCATTCCAGGAGAGCTTTGGGGGTTCCTGGGTGCACTCTCCAGGGGCCACTTTCATGAGGCAATGTAGTGATCACAGGGCAGGAGGGCAGGCCACGACGGCCGAGCTCTCTCAGCAGGTGGAGGCGGGAGCCGGAGAGCAAGGGGCGGTGCCCGTCAGTCTGGGTGGGCCGGGCTCCGGGTTCACATATGTGGCGAAGCCGCTGGAGAAGGAAAGAGAAACCGAGAGAACCGGTTCCCCCAGCCTCGGCAGTCGCGGCCCCTTATGCCAAGGCCCGTGGACTAAGCGGAGCAGGGACACTCCCAGAGTAAAGCGAAGCGGGGGCCTCTCCGGAGCCCGCGCCCCAACCCTGTCCCCGCGGGCCTGGGGCGCACACGCCTGGGGGTGGGGGGACGAGGAGGTGCCAAGGACGCGATTCCCTGAGGGTTGGAAGCGTCGAGGAGGGGCGGGACGGGAGTGGGAGAATGGGCTATTCTTCCCACTTCACAGACGCGGAAGCTGAGGCCCAGTCAACTTTTAGACAAACGTGGTGTCGACTTTATCGCGGGCAGTCACCCCATCTCTTTGAGCCAAAGCTTCTCTGGCTGTAACGCTGGACCGGTATTACCCACCGCCTCCACACCAAGGGGTAGAATTTTATAATCAATGCCACAGAATGAAAGGGCTGTCTTAATTTCGTCACTGAGTGTAAGAATGAGACCTTAGAGATTATTTTATCCAAGCCTCCGTTTTAGAGATAGGAAAACTGAGGCCCGAACGTACACAACGATTGTAGCTTCGGGACTCCAACCCAAGGCTTCCATCTCCCTAGTGCGGTCCGCTTCCCTGCTCCGCGGCCCTGACCTCCGCGCGCCTCCTGCTCGTTGCCCACAGGGACACGCCGCGGCCGCGATGGCGGCGGACGTCGAGGGGGACGTGTACGTGCTGGTGGAGCATCCCTTCGAGTACACGGGAAAGGACGGGCGCCGCGTCGCCATCCGGCCCAACGAGCGCTACCGACTGCTGCGCCGCAGCACGGAGCACTGGTGGCACGTGAGGAGCGAGCCCGGCGGCCGCCCCTTCTACCTGCCGGCGCAGTACGTGCGCGAGCTGCCGGCCCCCGGTCACCCTGTCCCGGCCCCGCAGCCGCCCGCGCCCCTCCCGGGCCCCGCCGCCCCCGAACCTCTCGCCTATGACTACCGCTTCGTGAGCGCGTCGGCGCCGGCCGGACCCAACGGCGCTCCCGCCGAGTCCCGGGGCCGGGCGGGCTCCATGTGCGGCCTGCCTCGGCGCGGCGCTGGCAGCCAGCGCCGAAGCCCGGTGCCCGGCTCGCCCGCCTGCCTGTACGCGCGGCCCGCGGCTCCTGTGCGCCCCGCGCAGTCTTTGGACGACCTGGCGCGCACAGCCGCGCCCCCTGCCTGCCTCCTCGGGAGCGGGGGCCGCTTCAAGGCCTGCAGCGTGGCGGGCTCGTGGGTGTGCCCGCGGCCCCTGGTGCGCGGCGACTCCGAGAATGTCTACGAGGCCATCCGGGACGTGCTCGGCCCGCCGCTGGAGCAGCACCCGGAGCAGGTACGCCACGGGGACAGACGGGCGGGGGGCGCTAGGAGACCCGCTCGGCCTTGGCTGGGCTCCGCAGAGCAGCAGTGTCCGCCGGCTTTGGACCAGCTCGCTCACGCCGTCTAACTTTCCTCAACCACGAAACGAGGCGGGTGCAGGCTCACTCACGATCTCTTACCTGCGATTCCCAAATGCCAAAGCTCCCTGGAGCCTAAAGGGTTTTTGTAACCCAGTCGACGGCAAAATTTGACTTGAATTGATGTGCGGCTCTACTTTATCCCATTTAGTGTGAATATTCAAGCGTTGCTGCAGACTTGCAAATAAACCCGATTGCAGGGTGCTGCCCAAGCCTTGCTGGGAACCTTCTGTCACCTGTGGCAGCTGTGTGCGCCGGTTATCTTTCTAAAATCCGAACCATTCCAAAACGCATCGGGAATGAAATAGGGGATTGTGGACCTGCTGCCGCCGGCTCTACCTGCCTCGCCTTTCTCACATGAGCTTGGGCGTCAGAGGACAGAATGGATGCGAAAGTCAGGGGCCAGCTTCCTTTTTTTGGCTGGTTCCAAAATTTTAGTTCCTTTTTTTTTTTTAAATTTCGGTAGTTTTGTTTCAGAAAGAAGCCCAGTTATAGTAAGGATGTTGTTTTCGCTTCCGAATCCGGTTACGTAAGTTTGGGAAATTTTAAATTTTTATTTAAATATTATTTAAAATAAGAGCACGTTTTAAAAAAACTCTTACATCCTCAGAATCCTTTGGCGGCCCGAACTTCTTCAAGTTTAGGGACTTTTCAGGAAGAGGGTGGGGGAGGGGCGGTGCACAGGCCCCTTTCTGACATCTGCCACAGCTGTGTAATTTTAGGCAATCCACTTCCTCTCTCAGGGTCTCAGTTTGTATTTAGACCAAGGGGGTCGGGGATGGATGACTCTTGAAGCTTGTAAGTCTCTGATCTTCTTTGAACCCAATATGATTACAATAAATATTGATGCCTGCCACGTGCCGGGACTGAGTCTGGGATGCCCAGAAGAAAGAGGCACCGTCCCCATCGGCGAGTTCCTGGGTCTTACCTCCGCCCGGTCTCGTTATGGTGCAGTGTTCAGGATTTGAGGTGACAGAGACTCGAATTTGACTCCGCTGCGTCACCTGCCAGCTGCTGACAAGCCGCTTCATTCCCCCGGCCACGATGGCCTCTTGTGTACATGCAGGACAATACCAAAGGATTCGAGTTGTTGAGAGCCTTAAACGAGGGGAAGTGTGGAAGTGCTTGGCACGTAGTAGGAGGTCTGCCAAGACTGGCTGAGGTCCCACTGGTATCTTCCTCCGGGTGCGCACTACGGCTTCTGCAAGGGCAACGCGCCCCCTGGTGGTCAGAGCGGAGAACAGCATGCGGCGGGTAGGGAAGGAGATCAGGACCCGGACCCATAGAGGGGGGAGTTGCGGGGCATGCGGAAGGGGCGACTCCTTCAGCCAAGTACCTCTGCTAACCCACCAGACAGCTTCTCTGAAATAGATCAGCACTCCTTACCCCGGCGCCCCACCGTTTCCTGGGCAGGCTCTTGGCGGCGCACTCTGGGGCCTCTCCACTTTCTCTGTCCTTGTGATTGTGGGAATGTCTGTCTGGCCCTTAGATGCACCCTTGCTCCTTGAGGTGGGGGACTGGCCTTGCTCTCTGAACCCCAGCACCTGGCATAGGGCCTGGCCCAGGGCCTTGCGGGATGTGTTGAGGAGGAACAGGGAGAGGCAGCCCCCTTAGCATGAGCCAGGGCTCTGCAGGTCTGCCCAAGGCACACCACCCATGAGCCCAGGACCAAGGTGGGAGAAGGAGGGAGAGAAGACCCCCCCCCCCATCCTGGTACCTCCTGAGAAGAGAAATCACCCCAGGAGCTAGGGTCACTGCCCCTCCTTCCTTCAGCTCCTGCAGCTGCAGTGGCGTGTTAGGGGTTTGGTGGACACGGGTTATGATGGGGGTAGGGCTTGTATAGGGAGGAAGTGGGGTGTCTGCCAGGGACCTGGGTTTTGGCAGAGAGGTTCTGCCCAGTCCCGCTTCTGGCCCTAATTCACTGTGTGACCTCAACAAGTCACTTAGCATCTCTGGTCCTTTTTCCTTCCCTGTGTAATGGGAAAAATGCCACACTCCCTGTGACCGTGCTTTATTCGAGGGTCAGCTGTGGGCCTCCCTTGACACCTCATCCCCGACAAACTCCAGGGGTGGGGAGTTGATTCCCTCCTGAGAAGGAACTCCCACCCTGCTCTCAGTTGTTCAAGGCAGCATTTAGAGAAGGAGTTTCCTGAAAGGTGAGCCTGCCTGTTTTCTCCTTGGAGGAGGCAGGAGAAGCAGGTCCTACCTTTTCCCTCCATTCACTATGTGTGAATTAACTGAACACCTGCCAAGCACCAGGTGAGCCTTTGGATCTAAAGGTAACTGAGGCACAGTTCCAGCTCTGAGGGGTTCACTGTCTAGGACGGGAGCTTGGCAGGAAGGGACAGATGCTTTGGTGCCTGGCACAGGCCATCTGTGATGGACGTACACTTGGGGTGCTGTGGTGCATGGGCAGAGGTGGAGGTGTGAGAAGATGTGGTACCTTTGGGACCTTACAGCTGGGGCTCAGGAATGGAGGTTTGGGGTCGGGAGTGGATGGTGTCTTGCTGAGCAGGGTCTCATGGGCTCTCGCCAGAAGTTTGGACTTTATCCTGCAGCAGTTGGAGGGCTTTCAGCAGCGAAGGTGGGGGGTGGGGGCAGCGACTGAGGAAAGATCTCTGCAGCTGGGCCTTGGAGAATGGTGAGGACCTTCATGGTCTCCCAGGCACGCAGTGGTAACAGGAGATTTGGGAGGTAAACTCAGCGGGACCTGGTGGCTGATGGGTTGAGGGGGTGGGTGGGAAGTCAGGAGGAGCTGCAGTCTCCCAGTCTGCACACTGGGGCAGACAGTGGTGCTGTTTGTGGCCGGGATAACCGGGGAGGAGGGGGTGGAGGAAAGACGCGGTGCCCACTTTGGCCGTGCCTGGTCCAGGAGGCAGTCATATAGCTGGGGCTGCCGCCTCGGAGGAGGCCCCTGGCATGTGATAGTGGGGCCATGGATATGGAGAGAGTGTGGACATGGGGACAGGAGCGCCTGAGACAGCTCTGCGGCTGCTGCATTTTGGTGACAGACAGAGGGAGGAGAGAGGAGCCTAAGGGAACAAGGAGGAAAAGCAGGAGAGCGCTGGCTCAGAAGCCGAGGAGAGGTGTCCGGAAGAAGCCCAGGGAAGCCTGGTGTGGGGGGGGCCTCTGAGACTCCTCCCCAAGGGCTGCAGGGTCCACCTCTGGGGATTTCAGGGTGTGGTCAGCATCTCCGCCCCAGGACGACTCAGAGGTGGGAAGGCCCAGGCAGGCCACTTGGACTGGAGCCCGCCCCTGCTGAGGCATTGGCCACAGGGAGGAAGGCGTGACAGCCCGGGCCTCTGCAGCTTCTTATGCAAACAGCCCAGGATGCACCTCACCTGAGCAGGTTCCGGACTGGAAGGAGCCCCAGGGCCCTCTTTCCTCCCTCCTCCTCTGCCAGGAACTGTGAGTGACCTTTTGCCTCCCATGGAGTTGGGACCCTGGGGGAGGAGGGGCGGCGTGCATAGCGGTTTTCCCACGCTCTCCCCAACTCCCCTCCCGGTCTTTCCCTGTACCCATCCTGGAACCCACCCGGTGCCCCCTGCTGCCAGGTGCCCCACCCTCCCCTCTGGGTCCCAGCCCTGGCACACACTCCCTGGGACAGACTCCAAAGGCAGCTCCTGGCAGCTGTGATTGAAATAACAGACAGGCCTTGGGCAGAGCCCCTGGATTCCCGCTTTGGGACCAGCCAGGGGGACTTCTGAAAAGGGGGGCTGGTAAGAACAGGGGTGCCGAGGCTAAGCAGAGGATCTAATGAGTCCCCTTGTCCGTACTCCCTCCTTCCAGCAACTCTCCCCACCCCCCAGCAAGGGCAGCTGCCCTGGGGTGGCCCAGCTGGTTTCTTTACACCTGGCCTGCACTTAGCCTCCCCGTGACTCACCTGCAGCACCAGATTGGCCCGGGAGCCCCACTGCCCAGCCTATGACCTGGTTTGTGACAGAGCAGGTTCTTGGGGAGCCCCCTCCCATCCTCACCCCACACTCATGGCCACTGAGAGCCCTCCCTGCCCACTGCTCCCACCGGAGAAAGGAGCAGCCTCCCACCCTGCAGACTGTCGTGGTCGCTGGGCCATCCCCCCCTCCCCCAGCCTGGGCCTCATCTCACCCGGTTCCCTTCAGCCCCCAGGCCCCCTGAGACAACCCAGGCGGCAAGCCCACCTGCCTCCCCACTTCCTTCCTGAGCCCGGCAGCTGGCCTCACTCTATAGCTATTTTCTCTGCCCTTCCTGGAGCTGTCGGTCCAACAGTGGGAGGGGGCGGGCAGTCAGTACTGAAGGCCAGCCCCCGTGGCCAGTCAGGGCCAGGTCCTGGACATGGAGAGCCCATGATCATGACCGGGGGTAGCTGATGATCAGAACGGGGTTGGGGTTCCATAGCAGAGCGTTGGGGAAATTTGGAACTTGATCCAAGTGGGGCAGCAAGGGGACAGTTGATGTTGGTTGGTGTCGAGGGAAATGGGGCTGCCAGCGCTGGGTCCTGGGGAGGGGTGCTTGCTAAAATTCAGAGACTCTGTTTCCAAACTGAGGAAGGATCGTGGTGTTGAGGGGATTTCCAGAGCTGCTGCCTAGGCAAGGTCAGGCCTGCAGGGCCCTCTGTCCAGACCAGGCTCTGGCCTCCATGGTGCCGCTCTGCATCCTCTCCTTCCCCTGTCTGGAGGGCCACCGTGAGCACGAAGGGGAGTGAGCCAGGGGTCCATGGCTAGGCTTCGTGGCTGTCCTGGAGGCTGAGCCCACTTGGGCCCAAGAGAGGGGGGCCAGAAGGGGCCTGCCTCCAGACCCTGCCAGCCGTTTCCCCCCCTCATTATACAACTGGAGTACTCCTTGCCGTCTCTGAATTTGTAAGTTACTATTCCCCCATAGAAATAGTTTAACCCCGTTACAAATATTTGGATAGTGGAGGGGGTGGATTTCAATCTAATGATTTAGGATTTTGGTTTCTCTCCATCCATTCTGCTTTTCTAGGCTTACATGTCGGGGAGTTTTACAAACATAGGGGCATCCCCGTGTGCTGGCAATTATGCTGTGCTTTTTCACTTCCACGTTCCTTAATTCAGTAAATGGCAGGTGATGTTACTGGGCGCTGGGAGACAATGAAAAATCAGAGGCGGTCCCTGTCCTCAGGTAGCTTACTGTCCAGGAGGAGAGATTGGCAAGCAGATAACAGTTATAGTATTCTGTGGCGAATGTCACTGCAGGGTGCTTCGGGGGGCATGTCCAAGGAGCTCCAACCCCCACTCCCACCCCCCACCCAAGGATCTCTCAGGTGAGAGGGAAATCTACAATCCTCCTGTCCAGGGAGGTGATGTCAGAGGTGAATCCTAAAGGTTTGTACAATTTATCCTCCTGCGAAACTGTCTGGACCTGGTGCTTTTTCAGTGGCAGATTTTTTTTTTCTTTTCCTCATCAATGGTAATTAGTCTTTTTAAGTTTTCACTGGTTCTCTAGTTAATTTTGGCCTTTCTGTATTTTACCAGGAAAGTATTCCTTTTTTCTAGATTTGTAAAAGCTCCACTTTTATTATGAATTTCCTTGTGGCCAAGTAAATAATTTTTTTTAAGCTTTCAAAGTTTTTCACAAAGAAAAATTATATATTTTCTGGGTAAGGGATCTAAGGGTCCATATGTATCAAATCAAGTGTATTGATTATATTATTCAAATGCATTTCCTTTGTATGCTGCTTTTTTTTTCGCTTGCTCTGATTCTAATAGAGGTTTATTAAATCTCACACTCAAATTCTCTGTATAAAGTTCTTCTTGTACTTTTAATAGTTTTTGCTTTTTCTATTTAACTATGATGCTATTGGGAACATACAGATTTTGACTGTCCTGTCATCACAAATCATGCCTTTGCATCATCATGTCCCTTTTTATCCTGCTTAGTGCTTAAACCTTCAATTCCACCTTTCTGTAATTAATATGGTCATGCTTCCTTTTTTTTTTAAAGATTTATTTATTATGTATTTATTTATTTATTTTTGGCTGTGTTGGGTCTTCGTTGCTGCATGCAGGCTTTTTCTAGTTGCAGCGAGCAGGGGCTACTCTTCCTTATGGTGCAGGGGCTTCTCATTGCGGTGGCTTCTCTTGTTGTGGAGCATGGGCTCTAGGCACACGGGCTTCAGTAGTTGTGGCATGTGGGCTCAGTAGTTGTGGCTCGAGGGCTCTAGAGCGTAGGCTCAGTAGTTGTAGCTCATGGGCTTAGTTGCTCCATGGCATGTGGGATCTTCCTGGACCAGGGATCGAACCCGTGTCCCCTGCATTGACAGGTGATTTCTTAACCACTATGCCACCAGGGAAATCCTGGCTTTTTTTTTTTAATAAAGAATTTTGCTCATATTTTCCTCATATTGTTGTTATGGCTTCACTTTTAACATCTGAATCTTTGATCCTTTGGGGTATGTCTGAGTGGACAGAGTGAGATTACCTTTAATTATCTTTTTGTTCTGGATGGTCATCCAGTTGTCCCATCCCTCTTGATTGACAAGTTCTTCCCGCCCTGATTTGTGATGGCATCTTTAAGTGTGTCCTGGGTCTGGATCGGGTCTGATAGCAGTGGCCAGTTTGGTGGCCCTGTTTGTTCCGCTTCTCTCCAACCACGGGGCTGTCAGAGGAGTGGAGTTGATTGGACGTATTGCTCATCAGGGCTGGGGCTGAGCTGCTGGAGTGCCCCACTTGTTGGGGGTCCCTAGAGCAGTGGTGGTCTCTGCCAGTGTGAATTCTCCCTGCCTCCTCGGCATGCCCAGCCTTAAGGAAAGCGGGTGCTTAGCCCACCTGCTTGGCTCCCCATCAGCTCCTGGGGGCAAGGGGTCTGGACAAGGCTCACCTTGCCTTCACCCTAGGGTCCCATGACAGGCACAGTCTGCCCCCGGCGTCTCCTGGGTCCCAGCCTCTGTCTCAGGACCTCTCGCCTATGCCAGCCAGGTCCTGCCTACTCACCTGCCCCAGCCCCTCTTAGTCTGGGCAGTAGAGGGTAGCAGTTGGGAGAAGAAGAGAAGCAGGGCATGTTTAAGCTGCCATATTTCCAGAATCTCTGGCCCCAGAACTGTATCTTAAAGGGAGAGAAATTCCTTTGTCTATGATAGAGTGGGAGTAGGGGAGAGCTGGAAGGGCCGGTCTGCTTCCAGATAAGAAATAATGAATACCTTGTGGAGTAGCAACACTGAGGATACAGAATAGTTTAAAAAAAAGTTTGGGGATTTTTTTTCTTACTTTTTATTATGAAATTTTTCAAACATACCAAAAAAAAAGAATACTGAATTGAATATAATTATACTTCTTACCTAGATTCAACAATTACTATTTTCCATGTTTGTTCTATCATTTTTTTAATTAAAAAAATTTATTTATTTTGGCTGTGCTAGGTCTTAGTTGTAACAGGCGAGCTCTTAGTTGCAGCATGCGTGTGGACTCTCGTTTCCCAAACAGGGATGGAACCTGGGCCACGTGCATTGCAAGCGTGGAGTCTTAGCCGCTGGACCACCCGGGAAATCCCTGTTCTATCTTTTTTGCCAAGAATAAAATTATAAAAGTTATAAATTCCAGACCATCATATTTCACCCTTGAAAACTTCAGCATGCATCTCTTTAAAATGATCTTTGGGACTTCCCTGGTGGCACAGTGGTTAAGAATCTGCCTGCCAATTCAGGGGACACGGGTTCGATCCCTGGCCCAGGAAGATCCCACATGCAGTGGAAAAACTAAGCCTGTGCACAACAACTACTGAGCCCTCGAGGAACAATTACTGAAGACTGCGTGCTGCAACTACCGAAGCCCGCTCACCTAGAGCCCGTGCTCTGCAACAAGAGAAGCCACCGCAATGAGAAGACTGCGCACCACAACAAAGAGTAGCCCGCACTCGCCGCAACTAGAGAAAGCCCGTGCGCGGCAACAAAGGCCCAATGCAGCCAAAAAAAGGAGGCTGGAAGGGCTGGGTCCCGGGACATACTTTTTTTTCCTTTCAAGATGGAGAGAACTTGAATTTGTTGAAATGTCAAAGGGACAAAGGCAGTCAGGTGGAAGGGCTGGAGATTTGAGGTGAGGCAGCTTCTGAGCAAATGGGAGGCAGTGGGGTTCCCCGGGCCCAGGTTGGGGAGGTCAGCGTGGACAGGAGGACCCTGCGCCCCCATCAGGGGAGGGAGAAGGAAAGGTGAGCACAGGTGCAGATTCACTTGAGGGTATGACAGAAGATGACCACCCAGTCACATTTTCCATCTCCCGAGCCTGGCTCATAATCATGGCCTTTGCTGGCCAGTGGGGTCCTTGATAGACCATTTCTGATTCCTCCTGGCCCAGCAGCTGGAGACCTCTTGGGTGTCTGCCAGCCTTACTCAGAGCACAGGGGCTGGTGAGTGGTGAAGGGGCTCCACCCCAGGCCTCACCTCGCCAAGCAGGCAGCCCCATGAGGTCACCAAGAGACTGGGGGCAGAGTCCAGACCCAAGGGCACTCAATTGAAACCCAAAGCCGGAAAAGCAGAAGTGCAACCTCGCTTTCTTCCCTGTGTGGATGTGGGAACTCAGGCGCCAGCTTGGCTCTTTTGCACCAACCAACCCTGTGAAGTGGGGAGAGAATGACAACCCATTCCATGGATAAAGAAACTGAGGTCCAGAGATTCCAGGGGTTGCCCAGAGAGACACTGAGGCAGAGGCTACCCAAGAAGCCAGGTCTCTGGACTGTGGCCCCATTCTTTTTTCCCTTTAATTGATTGGAGCTTCTGCCCCAAACCCAGGAGAAGAACTTCACCTCCGGTCATTGTGTTTGGAATCTCATGTGCCTCTCAGGGGGCGGGGCCAGGCAAGGCGCCCAGCTCCGTGTTCTGAGGCTTGCAGACTCAGACCCTGCCAAGTGACCCCCAGCCTCCCCACTGCGCGTTGGTGAACGCGTTCCTCAGGGTTAGGGGTGGACATGGAATGAGGCCCAGGCTCTGTCCTGGAGAAGGTGTGCTCAGAGAGGGGACAGACTCCAGAAGAGGGGAGGTTCTGTACAGCTAAGCCCCTGGGGGCAAAGAACACAACGGACTCCTGCTGCCTCCACCCCAGCCAGGGTGGCACAGAGCAGGCTCAGAGGCAGTCAGGGAGGTCCTGTTCCCCCTCCCCGAAGCCAGTCCCTGGGCTCAGTCGCTGGTTTGCAGGCATTTCTTTTGCCTCTGGCCCCAGAGAGCTGATAGGATAAGGTCACACCTGCTCCCGCCCCAACGTTTCTGGGAGGGTTTGGGAGGGACGGGTGAAGTTCAGCTGCTTTTTCTGTCCCCTCCCCCAGCATGTGCGTCTCAAGGCGTGAGGGCGCGGTGAGGGAGGAGGACCCCACTGGGGAGCCGCTGTGGTCATCACCTCCTCTTCCCAGGGGAGGGGAAGCCCAGGCAGGAGGCCTGAGGAGCCAACCTCGGGGACCAAGGCACGCCAGGGCTGTGTGACTTTTGCTCAGTGCCTGAAGTGTGGGGCCGCAGCCCGAAGGGAGACCCCAGGCATGGGAGCCAGGCCCCTTACAGGGGAGGAGCAGCGGGTGGGGTGCTGGCTGCCTTTTCTGTGGTCCCAGCATCCCCCCATTTTCACTCCTGGTCCCTGCCACAGGGAGAGACCTGCTCCCCTGTTCCACGCACAGGGCAGTGCTGAGGGGCTGGGTTCCCACACGAGTCCTCCTCTCTCCCCTCCCACAGCCTAGCTCCTGCCTCCTCCCCTGTAGCTCAGCTGCTCTGGGATTTACAGAGGCTCTTTCCCTTCTCCCTGGCTTGGCTCCATCTCTCTTGGTGGGTGTGTGCGTGTGTGTGTGGGGGGGGGGGTCCCTGGCCATCAGGGTGGGGGCAGTGTGACGTGTCATGTGTGTGACAAGTGTGAGGACTCCAGGCCTCTCTGGGGGAGCAGTTTGCTCCGGGCTCCTGGCTTCCGAGTTGGGGCACAGAGGATGGTAGTGGAGCGATACTAGAGCCCTGAGGGCAGAGTAGGGCGTAGGCCCCAGACTGGCTCTGAATGGGGTCTCCCCAAGTGTCCCACACCCAACTCCATGCCACGCCTGGCTCTACTTGGGTGTCCCTGTCCTGAGCCCACAGTGGGTACCGGGGAGGAGAGCCTGGGGGATGTGGGCTGGGGAGGGAGGAAAGCCAGGTCTGGGGGCCAGAGGATTACTGAAATGCAAGGGGAGGGCCCTGGGATGCAGGTGGGAGGGTGAGGGTCAGAGCTTCCCATTCAGCCACTGTGGGAGAGCCTTCGGGCTGGCAGGTGGTGGGCACTAGGGGCTGAGGAAGAAGCACCTCCAAGGGGGTTAATGAAGACAAGAATGACCCCAAGGGCTCAGAGGAGAGACTGCAGCTTTTCACCCAGGATGTGCTGTGTCCTCTGGGAGTGCCCACCTGCTGAGGGGGGAGGAGAGGAGAGGCCAGAAGGAAATTCTTAGGGTGGGGTGGGGTGGGGGAGCGAGTCCCCGTCTCCTTCTCTGGGTCCGTGGAGACAGGGGGAGGGGCCCTGGCGTACTTGTGCATGTGGGTGGGTGCACAGGTGGGGCTGGACCCATGCGTCTTGGTAACCAAGGCTGGAGGAGGCAGACCCAGGCGGGTAGAAGCTGGTGTGGTCAGAATCCTTCCTGTCCTCCACGTGGCTGGAGGGATCCAGACACCAGCTCGCCCTGATACCACATCTGCCCAGACCCCTTCCTCTTTGAGACATCCCCCACATACAAGCTTCCTCTTTTCCATCACATCCTCCCTGGGCCTTGGGGGAGTTGCTGGCCACTCATTGTCCTGTCCTCACCACGCCAGGCCCCAGCATCCAGCTGCTCCCCCGCCGACCCCCGATCTGTGCAGCCCACCCCTCCCCCACCCGCGGGCCCAATGCCAGCCTCTGTGGAGTCTGCTCTGTGGCTGTGCCTGGGCCTGCGATTCAGAAATCACTGGTGATCAGAGCACTGAGTGCGGTGGTCAGTGGTTTCCCTGGACATAAAAGTACCCCCCAACCGGAGGCACCCCCACCCCCCCTGTCTCCGGCACCCTCCTGCTCAGGCAGCACTTCCGCAACCCTTACAGGAAATGGGCTGGAGGCTCAGCCTCCCGCCATCTCAAGGCAACTTCTCGTTTCCCTGTTGCCCTGTACCAGCCCTGGGGTTGTGCCCCTTAGCTCCACCCCCAGAGCCTTCCCAGGGCTCCATCCCAGCAGCTCAGAGGGGACAGGATGGTGGACATAATTGCCAAACTGACCAGGAGGCAGAGTCGGGGCCTGCGGGGCCAGGTAGGCGGCCCTGGCTTTGGGGGGTGAGCTCAGCCTTTGATGGGGATGGCAGAGGGGGCTGTGGGGTCAAGGCGCTGCCAACGGGCCTCCATCCTCTGGCCCCGTTAGGAGCTGAGGGAGCAGGGTCTGGTCGGAAGCTGGAAGCCTCACGGAGGTTGGGCCTCCTCCTTTCTTTCCTCTTTCCTTCTCCAAGGCCCCGCCTGTCTGAGAGGGCAGCCTAGGGATGCTGAGAGGTGGTGACCCGATTGGGGGGTGGGGGAAGGAGGGGGCAGGCCTGCCACCTGCCTGTAGGCAAGGGGAGGGGACTAGATCTGAGAGGGGCACAGGGGCAGCTGGGTCTGGTAACAGCCGGGCTCCTCTTGGCTCTGTTCTCCGGACTGAGGTGGGAGACCACTTCCTCTTTCCCACTCACTGCCCTCTATGTCTCTAACATGACTGGGGTCTGGGCTCCAAGACCCCTGGTGCCCTAGTCAGACCCCTGTGGACTGGCTGTGTCTGCATCTAACCTGGGCCTCCAGGAGTTGGGGACGGGGTGGCAGCCCTGCTCTAACTGGGGAGAGCTCCCTCTTGAAGGCCTGAGGGCCTGGCTCTACCACCTGGCTTCCAGGAGCCAGTCTGAGCCTGGCTGAGGCTCTGACAGGAGAGGAAAGTAACTCTATCTGAGCACTGTGGGGGCTCTACAGAGAGTTCTAGAATTTGAAGGGGCATCGGGGCCACTTCAGTCCAGCTCTTTCTGCAGGGCTGCAGCATCCCTAGCAGGGGTTGGACCCTGCTTACCCCTCACAACCTCGAGATGTAGCCTGTGTCTCTGGGGCAGCTCCAATCCTTAAACTGTCCTTCGCTCCAAGGAACATTGCCCTGCCCCCATTTGGCCTCTGATTCGCAGTCTGGAGCCCCACAGTGTAATTCTGTCTCATCTCTTCCTGGTGACATCTCTGTCACATGGGGGGCCTAAACTTCTACCTCCCAAATCTTCTGCTTGGGGTGTTCCTTGTATGAAATCGCTATCAGCCCAACCAGCAGGCTGGCCAGGTGGAAATCCCCACTCCCAGGAGCCCGTCTCCTTCCTTGGCACCCTTCCAGCCCCTGTCCCAGGGATAAGCAAGGCCACTGCCTCAGTGGGTGCAGCTGAGGTGGGTAGGAGGTGTGTCTGGTTATCCACCTTCCTCCACCC
This sequence comes from Hippopotamus amphibius kiboko, assembly GCF_030028045.1. Classification (NCBI taxonomy): domain Eukaryota; kingdom Metazoa; phylum Chordata; class Mammalia; order Artiodactyla; family Hippopotamidae; genus Hippopotamus; species Hippopotamus amphibius. The sequence goes on along the minus strand of NC_080202.1, from coordinate 45,763,195 downwards.
ACTGCCTCCATCCTGTCCTCCCAAGGATTTTCCTGGTTCCTGTGCCTGAACTCTCATTTTCAGGAAGTTCTTGTTCAAAGCTAACCCTAGTCTCTCCTGTAGTATCAGGTGTGTTTGGTTTTTGTTTGTTGCTGAAGTTTGGCATGGAATTGACTTGCATACTCATGCAGTAAGTGTTTTGTTTTTTATAAAGCATTTTTTAAAAAATATTTATTTGGTTGAGCTGGGTCTTAATTGTGGCATGCGGGATCTTCACTGTGGCATGCAGGATCTTGTAGTTGTGGCATGTGGACTCCTTAGTTGTGGCATGCAGGATCTAGTTCTCCGACCAGGGATGGAACCCGGGCCCCCTGCATTGGGAGCTCGGAGTCTTAACCACTGCACCATCAGGGAAGTCCCGGCAAGTGTTTTTGAAGGATTGGCTATGCACCTCAGGGCACTGGACCATTTGCTGGGGGGTCAACTATGGTCAGTTACATCATCCTGGGTCTTGATCTCAAGACACTCTTGCCTTTTGGGGACAGAGAAGGTAAGCAGATGGGTGGACAATGAATGGACCCCAGCAGAGCCACAGGCAGAGTGTCAGCGGGTTAGACTTCTCTCGCCCGAGGGAGAAAACCTCCCCCAGGTGAGGCGTGTGAGCTGAGCGCCAGTGGAGGAACAGGATTTGGACAAGCAGGGAATGGGGGCGGGGTGGGTTCCAGGCTGTGGGAACATCTGGAGCAAAGGCACAGGGGTAAGAAGATGCCTTTTGGACTACTGTGGTGGTGTAGTGGTTAAGAATCCGCCTGCCAATGCAGGGGACACGGGTTCGATCCCTGGCCTGAGAAGATCCCACATGCTTCAGAGCAACTAAGCCTGTGCGCCACAACTACTGAGCCCATGCGCCACAACTACTGAAGCCCTTGCACCTAAAGCCCGTACTCCACAAAAAGAGAAGCCACTGCAAGAGAAGCTTGCACAACCAAGAGTAGCCCCCATCGCTACAACTAAAGAAAGCACAGCAACTGAGACCGAATGCAGCTAAAAAAAAAGAAGATGCCTTTTGTGTTTGGGGGAGGGTCAGTAGGCCAGTGTGGTTGGAATACAGGATGCCACAGGAAGGCTGTTGTGGACAGAGAGAAAGAAGAAGTGGCGTGGAAGGTCCCATTTCAGCCGCACAGGAGCTTGCGGGGGGAGGGAGAGGAGTAGACTGGTGTACCCAGCTCTTCCTGCCCCCTCCATGCCTGGGGCCCGCCACACTGTCTAAGACGGCAACACCCCCTTCTATTTTTGTTTTCTTGTTAGCAGCAGTCATCACTGAGGTGTGGTGTATTTCCCTATCACCCTACTCGGTTCCCTCCTCACACCACCACCATTACACACATGTGCACTAGAGTGTCAGCCCTGCCAGGGCAGATTTGTGTCCATCTGTCCACGGCTGCATTCCCAGTGCCTAGAACAGTGCCTGGCCCAGAGCAGGCAAATCTTTGCTGGCCAAATGAGTGTTTTTGTAGGTGCCTGCCCAAGGCCTAGTGAGAGGCTGCCTTGAGCAGGACGTGCTTCCCCTCTCAGTAGTTTATAGCTTAGTGAAGGTGTTACAGCAACAGAGGAACGTCTATGGCTTTTTTTTTTTTTTTTTAATTTATGTTTTTACTGTTTTTTAAAGTTTATTTATTTATTTTTGGTCATGTTGGGTCTTCATTGCTCCATGGCATGTGGGATCTTCCAGGACCGGGGCTCGAACCCGTGTCCCCTGCATGGGGAGGAGGATTCTTAACCACTGGGCCACCAGGGAAGTCCCTACGTCTATGGCTTTTAAAAAAAGATTTATTGCACAAAATTTTGATGCTGCAGAAATGAAAAAGACTAAACAAGACCAAATCCAATTCCTATAATTATACTACCCAGAGATGACCTCTGTTAGCATTTTGGAGAGTTTCTAAAAAATACAAAATTGGAATTGTTTACATTTTGAAATCTGCTTTTCCTTGTACAATTATGCATTCTTAGAAAACAGTATTCATCTCCTAGTGCTATTCTGCCGACTGGGGTTGGATAGTGTCGTTATTTCTTTTCCTGGTGGGTGCTAGGCTGGGTGTGGTGGGCACACAGGAGAAATCTTGGGAAAGATCTTGAACCTGACACCTGAGCTGAGTCCTAAAGAAGGAATAGGAGTCAGCCAGGTGAGAAAGGGGTGGGGATCAGCCGACTGTGAATGAGCTGAGGCCTGTAGCAGATACAGCGTAGAGGGCGGGGGCCTCCAGCAACTCGGTGCTACTGGAGCTTAAAGTTCAAGGCAAGGGCCAGGAGTGGCAGGAAATGGGGGTGGGGGGGAGACAGGCGGGTGATGGAAGGCCTCTGGTGCCCTTGTAAGGGCTTAGACTTTGCCCAGCAGGCAGCAGGGAGCCGTGAGCGTGTTAAGCATTGCCAGGCTTACAGACTGTGTGACTGGACCCTCCAGCCCGCCTCACTTTACTTTGGAGGGGGCAGTGGGGCTCACCTTTCTTTGCCCCTCCTTTCTCCTTCCCATCTGGCTCTTTCTTTCTCTTGTCTGGAATTGATTCTGAGGCCTGCAAACCCTGTACTGGGGAAGTTCCAGCTCCAAATCTGGAACCAGAGGCAGAACTGGTTCCAGTTCAGAGCTTTCTTGGCAGAGGAGGAAGGAGGGCTGGGGGTTCCTGGCCGGAGCTGTAGAATGGAGCAGGGCCCTGCCCGCAACTGTCCTGAGGGCGGGGTGAGAAAGGACTGGTCCCAGGCCATTTCTCTCTCCCTGTGCAACCTTTGACTCATACCTGTGAGTGTGCAGCTGGAGAACTTCCTTATCAATATTTTACTACTGTTAATAAATAATTAATGTAATAGTCCCATGCATCTGGGGCACTTCATACTTTACAAAGCACTTTCAAGAACATTTCCTTATTCTCTCCTCGCTACAATTTCCGGAGTAGGCAGGGCAGACATTTTGCAGCTGGGGGAACTGAGGCAGAGAGGTGCCGTGACTTGCTGAAAGTCGCCCAAGTGGCGAGTGCCCGAATGGGGACGATGTGACCCCGCGGGGCGGCCCTGAAAGTCACATCCCCTTCCTCCTCCCGCAGGTGGACGACCCCCCGGAGCCCGTGTACGCGAACGTGGAGAGGCAGCCTCCGGTCACGTCGCCTGGCGCCGCCGCCGTCCCCCGCCCCGGCCCGGTGTGGGAGGAGCACACGGACGCGGGCACCGGGCGCCCCTACTACTATAACCCGGACACGGGCGTGACCACCTGGGATTCGCCCTTCGAGGCTACCGAGGGCGCCGCCAGCCCGGCCACGTCCCCAGCCTCGGTGGGCAGCCACGAGAGCCTAGAGAGCGAGTGGGGACAGTACTGGGATGAGGAGAGCCAGAGGGTGTTCTTCTACAACTCGCTGACGGGCGAGACGGCCTGGGAGGACGAGTGCGAGGACCCGCCGGAGGACGAGCAGGCGATGCAGCCGGGCCTGAGCCCCTGCAGCCCCAGGGACCAGAGGGTGAGGGGCGGGGCCTCGTTCGGGGGGCGGGGCCTGGCCAGGGTGGGCGGGGCTATCTCCGAGAGATTTTGACCCCGCCTCTGTCTCCCATGGCTGGGGGGGGGGAGGGACTAGGGTGAGCGGGCGTGGCTTCGACCGAAAGGGCCGGGCCCCGGGTGTCACTCCTGGCTCTGAGAGCCTCTGACTCGTCTCTGCTCCCGGCAGCCCCCCACTCCTGAGACGGACTACCCCGAGTTGCTGACCAGCTACCCGGAGGAAGACTATTCCCCCGTGGGCTCCTTCGGGGAACCCAGCCCCTCTCCCTTGGTCACACCCCCAGGCTGGTCTTGCCATGTGAGCCCAGATGGACAGACGCTGTACACCAACAACTTCACCCAAGAACAGGTAGGGGCAGCGGGCAGATGCGCCCAGCCAGCCGCGGGGTCGCTCCCCTTAACACTCTAAACTGAAGTTCCCGCGTGGGATCCATGCCAGCCCAAGACAGCATCACCCACACCTGCCCCTCTAAACTCCGCGGGGCTGTATTGGGCTCTGGTTGGAGGGAACCTTTTGCTTCCCCATCATGAGGTGAGCTAGGGCCCTGATCATCCCTCTCCCCACAGTGGATGAGGTTGGAGGACCAACACGGGAAGCCTTACTTCTACAACCCAGATGACACCTCCGTTCAGTGGGAGCTGCCCCAGGTAACCAAACGGGGAAGGGAGAGTGCCAGGGAGAGAGGAGGGAGTCATATATGACAGGGTCTTTCTCCCCAGGTCCCTGTCCCTGCCCCTCAAAGCATCCGCAAATCCAGCCAAAACAGTGAGACCCCAGCCCAGGCCAGCCCCCCTGAGGAGAAGGTAAGGGAGAGGGCATGTCAGACCTGGCAGTACCCCAAGAAAAATTGGGGTGTTCCTGGAGGTTCTGGAGGCTGGGACTGGGTCTGGAGGAACGTCTCCACCATAAGCCCAGCACTAGCCTGGCGGAATGAACCTGGGCTCTGGGTTGTCCCAGGCTCAGAGCGGGGCGAGGCTGGGAGCCGGAAGGAAGTCTCTCCTGCTGCTGCTGCGGGAGCAGGCACCCCAGCACCAGCAGCCAGGCGCCAGCAGAGAGGGTTCATTGGAGACTCAGGCCCAACCTGTGGGGAGTGGCTGGCTGAGAGGGAGACTAGCCTCTCCCCCTCCTACTCTTCATGGCTCCCCCCTTAACTGCCTCCTCCTTGCCCTTCTTTCCCTAAGATCAAGACCCTGGACAAAGCAGGCGTGCTCCATCGCACCAAGACGGTGGACAAAGGAAAGCGCCTCCGGTGAGAGCCCGTCTGTCCCCAGACCCCACGGTGGGCTTTAATGATGATGTTCACTGAGCACGTCCCCTGTGCCAAGCTCTTGCTAACCCTCATGGTGACTTTATGAGGCCCTGAGAGGACCCTGAGGCACTAAGGAAATCACTTGCCCAAGGGCGCTTGGCTACCAGGTCTTAGCACTGGGAGCCCACCCCTTACGGTTGGGTGCCCCAAGCTGTATTCCTAAGCTCTGTGCCCTGCTCCTGAGGATGGGTGGGGGTCCCAAACCCCCAGGACCAAATCCAAGCCCTGCCACCACCACCCCCACTTCCCCACCCCCACCTAGGAAGAAGCATTGGAGTGCATCCTGGACAGTGCTGGAGGGCGGTGTCCTGACATTCTTCAAGGACTCAAAGACCTCAGCTGCAGGTGGCCTGGTAAGGCCCAGGCCTCCAGGGCAGGGACCACCCCATCTGCTCCTGACTCCTGTGGGTCTTTACCTAATCAGGCTTGCTAAAGGCTAGGTCTGAGACCATGGAATATGTGTCAAGGGACCTGGGCCTTGGCAGGGGGTGATGAGAGCAGATCACCCCGGGACAAGCACTTCCCGCCACCTTGGGCGTGGGGCCCAGTCCCTGAGGATGGACAGCTCCAGCCTGGTGGGCAGGGAAGCTGGGGACTGGACACACCTGCTCGCAGAGATGGGGCTGCAATCCCTTCTCCATTCCTCTCCTAGGTGGGCAGGTAGCAAAAACCAGCCAGCCCGCAGGCTCCATGGTTAAGAAGTACTGGGATCTCTGGGTTCCAGAAACACTTGGGCCCCCTGCCCCCAGAGCTGTGACCCCCATTTTGTCCCTGAAGCCAAGGGAGCCTGGTGGATTGGAGCCAGGATGCTGTGACAGGCCCAAGCTGAGCTGAGAGTGCCCTGAAACCAGGCTCCCTCCAACCCTCCTTCACTTCCCCACAGAGGCAGCCTTCCAAGCTCTCCACCCCCGAGTACACAGTGGAGCTGAAGGGGGCCTCTCTCACCTGGGCTCCCAAAGACAAATCCAGCAAGAAGAATGTGCTGGAGGTGAGTGGTGGGGGTGGGGAGAAGGAGAAGGGGCTTACTGATGGTTTGGGACCCTCACTAAGCAAGCCCCAAGAAGGGGGACCTGTGGAGTTAGGGCTGGAATTCTTGGGGCTGAAAACCAAAACTTCCCCCACCTTGGGGATCCATCCACAGTGTTTCCTGGCATTACGGACTCTGCACCTTCCTCTCCAGGAGCAGAGTTCACTGGAGTCCTTGGTCCCAAGTAGGGGTCCCTGGGGGACGAAACTGTCATGCCTAGAAGGGCAGTCCTCATCCCAGCTGCTTTGGCCTGAGACAGACAGGAGACTCCGAGTCCCCAGCTACTTACTCTGATGGACTGGGGCACCCGCTTTGGCTGGTCAGAGCCCAGCTTCCAATTGGAAGTGAAAAAACCAGTGCAGTAGACACGTTTCTCAGGCTCTCCCGCAGAAAGAGAGAGGCCAGGTGGGGCCCAGGCAAGACCCTCCCAGGCCACACCCTTCACTGTCCACGTGTTGTCTTGTTTTTAAACTACTCTTACCCTCACTTCAGTCCACAAATGTTTTAAGGCAGCTCACAATGAAAAAGCATATGTTGAGCTGGTAAAAGCCACTGAAAAGCCAGGACAGGCAAAACAAATTAGAGGAAGAGGGCAGTGTGGAGAGGGATTAGGAGACAGCTGATAGACAAGTACTAAGGTTGTCATTGCTGAAAAAAATCAGCTCCAGGTTTCCTGGTAGCCAAAGCAAAAACAGGAGTGCAGTCAGTTACATGTCTCTTATTATTGGGGTGGCGGGGCGGGGGAAACCTTCCTAGATTTTGAGGGAAATCAAAGCTTTTACCTAACCCTTGGCTCTGGAAGAAATTTCTAGTGTGCAGCTCCATTCTAGCTTAGTAAGGGACCGTTGGGGCTGCTTCAGGTAACATTTGATGAAAGCCGAAAAAGCATGACCTTCCATCTCAGCTCAGAAAAAGCAATTCTGCAAGGAGGTTGAGTATGTCATTTAATGATGATTCACCCAGCTTCATTCAGTTCTAGAACCAGAGTATCCACAGAGCAGAGCTGGAAACCTGTTTTATCTCATGAGCCACTCTGATCATTAGGCCTGGAGCCTTCTCCAGGTTTGGCAGGGTAGAGCACTGTGATCGACTAGCAATGTCTGCCGTGGACGTCAGATTGAGGAGGGACATCATGTTTGCTAGGTACGTTCCTTCCTGATCTGAAGGGACATCCTTCAAACAGTGCTCTCTGAATGTCACCTGTCTGACTGGGCTTTTGATGAAAGTTTAGAGTAGACACTTCTGAGTTGTCTTTTCTGGCAAGGACTGGAAGACAGATGGTGCTCTTGGAAGCTCCTCAAGCTGACTGGGAGGCTGACAGTCTTGAATGGAAATCCTGGAGCCCCCCTGCTTCCCACTAGCTCCAGCCATCCTCCCTCCACTCAGGGGTGACCTGTAGGTGACTTTGGATTTTTCTCAAGAGACTACCCCAAATTCTGTATCACCGAGGATGGCCAGTCTTCCTAGTCACCCCAGAGTCACAGAAAACATCAGTAACAGTCCCCTGAGCTCGGCTTGCCTGTGCATTCAACAAAATGAATGTCTGGTGCAGTATATTGATATTTAACTAGACAGATTTGCCTTCTATATGAAACTCAAATATGAACTGATGATGTTTTGAGACAGCTGCCCAAAATAACAGCTATTGTTTTGGAAGCATTGTTAGGCCATTCTCTGGGATAACAGACAGGGCTCCTGTCAGTTTAGATTAGAATGAAGTTGTGCTATCTGCCCACTGGAGGTTCCCTAGTCTTTGCAGGGAGGCAGTGGGGTAGAACAGGCAGATTTGTTTGATTTTGTCTTTGAAAGCATTTTATTTTATTTATTTATTTTTTAAGATTTATTTTATTATTTATTTATTTTATTTTTGGCTGCATTGGGTCTTCATTGCTGCACACAGGCTTTCTCTAGTTGTGGTGAGCGGAGGCTACTCTTCATTGCTGTGCATGGGTTTCTCATTAAAGTGGCTTCTGGTTGCGGAGCACGGGCTCTAGGCACACAGGCTTCAGTAGTTGCAGCGTGTGGGCTCAGTAGTTGTGGCACACGGGCTTAGTTGCTCCGTGGCATGTGGGATCTTCCCAGCCCAGGGCTTGAACCCATGTCCCCTGCATTGGCAGGTGGATTCTTAACCACTGCGCCACCAGGGAAGCCCTGAAAGCATTTTAAATAGCTTTCAAGTCTAAGTTAAGCAGGTAGACAGCCAAAACAGCCCTCTCTCAGTCTGGAAGTTGCACCCTGTTACCTGAGACAGTTTTTGCTGACTCTGACTCTCATTGGACCCAAAGCTGCAGCAAGGAACCATTCCCATCAACCTTAAACGCTAGGTCCTCAGAGCCAGAGACTGAGGAGAGATCCATCCAAGTTGCTTTACCTTGTTCTTTGTAGACTTTGTTAGGGAAACAGAAGTCAGCTGAAAAAAATAGCCCAGGCTGTTAATATCTGCTTGCTCCTCAATTGTATAAAATAATGGCTTTGGGTTCTCCCACAGGGAGTTTCTTTCATTGACTTTTTTTTTAATTAACATTATTTATTTATTTATTGGCTGTATTGGGTCTTCGTTGTTGCACGTGGGCTTTCTCTAGTTTCGGCGAGTGGGGGCTACTCTTTGCTGTGGTGCACGGGCTTCTCATTGCACTGGCTTCTCTTGTTGCAGAGCACAGGCTCAGGCACATGGGCTTCAGTAGTTGTGGTACACAGGCTCAATAGTTGTAGCTCGCAGACTCTAGAGTGCAGGCTCAGTAGTTGTGGCACACAGGCTTAGTTGCTCTGCCGCATGTGGGATCTTCCTGGACCAGGGCTCGAACCCGTGTCCCCTGCATTGGCAGGCGGATTCTTAACCACTGCGCCACCAGGGGAATCCCTTCATTGACTTTTCTGCTGCCCAGTGCTCTGGGTAGGCCTGCCGTGTCCTATGGCTCATGGGGAGGCAGCATAGGGCAGGGGAAAGCATACGAGATAATTGAGCCATGCAGATCCGCTGTACTCAGATTCTTGCTCCAGCACTCACTAGCTGTGTGTCCACGAGGAAGTTGCTGAAACTCGCTGAGCCTCAGTTTGCCCATCTGTAAGACAGAGATGCTGTTACCTATGGCTTTAATGAGGTGGAATACCTTGGCTTGGGGTGAAGCCCTTGCTATATTAGGCTCTGAGTTCCTGGGGACAGGAACAGATCACCTCTACCCCTGTTTCCTCCCTGGGGCAGACCCGGGGAACCAGAGATGACTGAGTGACTTGTGTCCCACCAGCTGCGGGGCCGAGATGGCTCAGAGTACCTGATCCAGCATGACTCGGAGGCCATCATCAGCACCTGGCACAAGGCCATCGCCCAGGGCATCCAGGAGCTGGTAGGCAGAGCTGGGGGCTGCCAGGGCTGGTGGGGAGGGGATGGTAGCCATTATGCAGGGCAGCTGTGCCCACTGTGGGTGGGGCCCTCCACTCAGGCACTGGGAGCTCTGCGGCACCCTGGCGCCCATGGGTAAGTACCCTTCCCTGCAGATGCAGATGAGCTGCTGAAGAAACAGGCTTTCTTAAGTACGTGAATCCAGCCTCTGGGGTTGGTCCTGTAGGAGGACTCTCCAGGTGGGCATATCCTAGAGGAGTGTCCCATTCCACACTGAGGCAAGAAAATAGTAAATACTCTGATAAATAGCCTCAGGCTGGAAAGGCAGGCTGAAACCAGAAGACGTAATTTAAAAGGGTTGACTTGATGAGTCTACCATTTTTTTGAGTTCAGTATATCAATTGCATAAGTAGAGGTGGGGCAGGCCCACTCTGACAGCTTTTCATCTGGAAACAACATGAGGCTTTTTGATTCTTAATTCCCTATTAAGGGAATAGGCAACACTAGGTGCCCTGCTTGGCTGTATTAATAGAAGCAGGAATTCAGATCCAGGGAGGTGAGGTGGGTGAGGTTTTTGGCAGTGCTCTGGCCCCAGTTCAAACTGCAAGCTCGAACTGGGCACCACATATTGAGGAATACTGACCGAGTAGAGTGCGTCCAAAGGAGCTAAGGAAAATTATGGGGAAAAAGGACCAGGAACTGGGAGGTGGGTAGGAGTAGTCAGGATAAGAAAAGGTGGGGGAGAACAGGCTGACTGTCTCCAACACCTGAGGGCCTCCGTGCAGCTAAGGGAGGTGAATGTTCTGGGCTTCCCTGGTGGATGTGAAGGGGCTTGACCTGGACAAGGGAACAGTGAACTCTCTGCCCAGGGGTCTCCAGTCCAGGCCTGCTGGGAGGGCACTACGGGTCCCTCACCGCCTCCCAGAAGGACCCCCAGCTAGCTCCAGACTCTGCCCCTCTGAGGCTGTGTGATTCTAGTCTGCAGACCTGCCGCCCGAGGAGGAAAGCGAGAGCAGCTGCGTGGACTTCGGGTCCAGTGAGCGCTTAGGAAGCTGGCGAGAAGATGAGGCTCGGCCTGGAGCAGGTGTGCTTGTGGGTGAGGAGGGGGGAGGGGGATGGTGGGCATCCTTTCGGGGGTGCTGACGACCGGGCTGGAGCTGCTGGGTCAACCCCAGCGCCACCGCCACCGACCGACCCAGCCCTCGCATTCCCATTCCCGTTGGCAGCCGCACCCGCCCCTGGGTCCGGAGGCGTGGAGAGCGACTTGAGCAAGGTCCGGCACAAGCTCCGCAAGTTCCTGCTGAGGCGGCCCACGCTGCAGTCGCTGCGGGAAAAGGGCTACATCAAAGGTACCGACCGGAGGGACCCGAATAGCGGGCCGCCGGTGGCCCAGGGTTGAGGCGGCGCTGATGAGTCTCTCCTCCAGACCAGGTGTTCGGCTGCGCGCTGGCCAAGCTGTGTGAGCGTGAGAGGAGCCGGGTGCCGCGCTTCGTGCAGAAGTGCATCCAGGCGGTCGAGGCCCGGGGTAAGTACGCGCGCCAGCGGGCTGGGCCGGGCATTCCGGGAGCCTGAAGGCCTCCTTCCAGGACCCCAAACGGAGACCCTCGGCCGATGCAGGGTCGAGGGGGAAAGAACGGGAGCTCCTGAGCAGGAATGGTGGCAGGGGCTTTCGTGCCAGCCCACGGAACCCAGGGTCAGCGCCTCCTTCCGCTCCAGGGCTGGACATCGACGGTCTGTACCGCATCAGTGGAAACCTGGCCACCATCCAGAAGCTGCGCCATAAGGTGGATCACGGTGAGGCCTGTCCCCTGTCCCTGCCCCAGGCCTGAAGGCGCAAAGGGATGCTGACTCTTCTTCCTCCCCGTTCCTCTTGCCGCAGATGAACATCTGGACCTGGACGACGGGCGCTGGGAGGACGTCCACGTTATCACCGGCGCCCTGAAGCTCTTCTTTCGAGAGCTGCCCGAGCCCCTCTTCCCGTTCTCACACTTCCGCCAGTTCATCGCGGCCATCAGTGAGCGCCTGGGGCAGGTGGGGCGGATGGGGTAGCGTTGGGGCTGGGCTGCCTCAGGCACCCCCCCTGGCTGGGAACCCCCCCCAATACTGGAAATCAGTTCCCTCTGTTTCCCTCCCTCTCCTCCCTCTGCTTCTGACCGTTCCCTTGCCCAGAGCTGCAGGACCAGGCTCAGCGCAGCCGCTGTGTGCGGGACCTGGTGCGCTCGATGCCCGCCCCCCACCACGACACGCTGCGGCTGCTCTTCCAGCACCTGTGCCGGTGAGCCGGGGAGCCACGCGGGAAATGGGAAGCCGGGCCTGATAGGATCCCCGCACGCCTCCCTCCCAGCTCGGGGCCCTGATTCCACCCCACCCCCACCGCAGGGTGATCGAGCACGGTGAACAGAACCGCATGTCGGTGCAGAGCGTGGCTATAGTGTTCGGGCCCACGCTACTGCGGCCCGAGACGGAGGAAACCAGCATGCCCATGACCATGGTGTTCCAGAACCAGGTGGTGGAGCTCATCCTGCAGCAGTGCTCAGACATCTTCCCGCCGCACTGACCGCGGGCCCCCCCCCCCCCGCTGCTGGCGCCGCGGACCTGGGACTGGGGGCCGCGACAGTGGTCCTGCATAGAAGCTGGGCGGCTGGACTCTATCTCTGAGACCCGCCGCCTCCCACCGGTCCGTAGGCGGGTGCGAGTTCTGCACCCCTCGGTTCTGAGGGTATGGTGACCCCTGGTGGGCAGTTCGCAAAATGTGATTTTTTTCTTTTCCGCCCCCGCCCTGATGTGGCCTGTTTGGGGGTTAATTAGGTTCTGTTCTTTATCACAGCATCACCTACTGTGCGTGCGCGAGAATGCGGGTGGGGGGAGAGTTTTCAGGGACAGCCCTGTTGCGAGGTGGAATTTGGCTGAGGGGCTTCCTGGCTTCGTCCGGCCTGCACCTGGTGGAAGCCTTCACCCAGACCCTGTGGGTCCCCGGCCCCGTGCGTGGCACTGTGCCCATCATGAAGCAGCAGTCGACAGCCTCCCTGCTGCGGAAACAGGACTGACCCGGGCCTCCAGCAGACAGCTGGCCCTGCCTTTCCCCAGGCCTCTGGACTGAAGCTCCCGCCAGGCCCAATCACTGGCGGGCTGTGGACCATCTTTATCAACTTTCCTGTTGGGGTTCTGGGCCTCTGCCCTCCCTGATCCACTTGTGCTCTGTGCAAGGGTTCTTCCCCATCACTTAACGTGTACCCTGCACCTGCCACTTGACATGATCCATTTCCACGCGTAATCCCATCTTACAGATGAGGAAACTGAGGCCTGTGAGGCACAGTGACTTGTTCAGGGCCCGGTGGGTGATCTGGCTCCCCAGCTCAGGCTCCTCTCACACCAGAGCACAGCCTCCTGTGAGGGTGAAATCAATCCTTTCAGCCACCCCCCCAAGCCCAGCATGGCCTTATGGTAAAGCAGGGAAACTAAGCTGGGTGGGTTCTGTCTGGGCCTGGGGAGGCCCCTGAAGGCAAGGAGGGAATCTGCGCCCGCTGCTCCTCTCTGGGGGGAGGGGAAATAGCACTGGCCGGAGCTCCTAGCCCCTCGTAGTGCCCTGGCTGTCAGGTGTGCCTCCCTGGTGCCCACCTTGCCATGAAGAGCTGGGAGAGAGGCCTGCAGGGTAGGGGGGAAGGAGGGCACGACCTCAGAGGAGGAAGTGTGAACCCTGGGGTCATCAGCCCCCCTTCCCTTCTTGTACACAAACCACCTCAGTGTATGGGTCTCAGCCCCCTGCCCCACCTACCCACTCATGTGCTCAAACAATAATAGCTAATATTTATTGACATTTGCACCATGCCAAGCTTTTTACTTGGATTATCTCATTTGTTTCTCACAGCCAATATTTATTATCTGCTCTTCTGTGCCGGGCACTGTGTTCTGGGGCAGGGGTACTGCACATGCCTCCCTGCTGGACCTTAGGGTCCAGTGGGTGGGGTTGACCCAAGCCCACCCCTAATGCCAGCAGGGCTGGGGCAAGAGTGCAAACGGAGGCCTCATGCTGTACGTCAGCATAGTGGAAAGTTATAAATCAAGCTAACAACTGTTCAATAAAATGTGTTCTATTCTCCTACTTTGACAAATATCTTTCATAATGACCTGGAAAGCCAGGTTGGGTTTTTTTGGGTTTTTTGTTTTGTTTAATTTTTGCGTCACCACATGGCTTCCGGGAGGTTCCCTGACCAGAGATCGAACCTGCGCCCTCGGCAGTGAAAGCCAGGAGTCCTAACCACTGGACCACTAGGGAATTCCCGAAGGCCAGGTTCTAACATAAACTTCTTTAACTCTTCCAAATTCCATGGCCAAATGGGTGGCATGAGAAGAGCTGGCTCTGCTCTCAGCCACACCCCCCATATCTTCCCACACTCACAGCATCCTGGCCCCAGGGGAGGTGCACACAGGTGGACACTCCAGTCCACTAGTGCAAACTGCTGCCCCTTGGTCACCCCATATGGTCCACCGTCTGAGGAAATGGGCCTGGGGTCCCACATGTCAGGAGCATTGTGTAAAGGGATGGGCCTGGGCTCCAACGGGGCCCCAAAGAGTCCTCACCCTGGGGGGATAGGCACAGACAGAGAAGGTGAAGAGTAGGGCCTTCTAAAGTAGGACCCATGGCAGGGCAGAGACCCCCTCACAGGTCTAAGGGCAGAAACGGACGGATGTTAAACACCCAACTACTTGGTTTGTATGGGAGCTGGGAAAAGCGCAGGGTGCTCTGAACGTTTGTCACTGGAGTGTGACTGTCCCCCAGGGCATCAAGATGCCTCTGAGGAAGCCACATTTGAGCCAAGCACTAAAGAATGGAGTCAACAAGGTGAGGAGTTAAGGGAAGGGTGTCTAGTCTGAGGGAACGGTGTGTGCAAAGGCTCTGAGGCAGGAAGGCTTGTGGGGAGAACAAAATCTGAGCGAAGACCATCGTGACTGGAGCCCCCAAAGCCAGTGGGCATGCATGGGAGGTGATGCTGGTGAGGCTGGCGGGGGCAGAGTGTGTGGGGCCTTGTGGACCACGATGAATGGGGGCCTGTGGCAGGACATCGGCAGGCGGACCCTCGGGCAGGAAGGTCTTGGGAAATGTCAGCTCCCCATCCCACCCCAAACTTTTGACCCTGCCAAGAGCTTGGTGGGCGGCAAGAAATATAGCAGCAGGTACGGAAGTCCCAGAATCATCACATTCTGTCACCAGGAGGAGTTTCAGACATCACCTACTGCCAATAAGCAAACTCCTGGAGAGACAAGTCACAACTCACCTGAGGTCACACCGCAGGTTGGTGGCAGAGCCTGCCCAGAGCTTCGCGCACACAGTCTGAGCACCTACTGTGAGCCCTACCAGCAGTGTGAGCTCAGCCATAAACCCTCCGCTGCGAGCACAGTGCATGGCGAGCACCGTAGGTGCACAGTGAATACATTTGGAATGAACTGGACTTTGTCTGGAGACACCAAGATATATAGGAACCATATCTGCTCTCTTGAAGTGCCATCTGGTTGGGGCATAGACAAAAATAAGTGACACAGTTGATAAGGGCTGTCACAGGGACGCCTGTCCCCAAGCCTCTCTCCTTCTCTCAGCTGATGCCCCAGGTTGACAGCTGTCCTAGGAAAGGCCTCCAATGCCCGCCTGGTTGCTAAGACTGGTGAACATGCCCAGCCCGCATGCGTGTGGACTCATGAACTGCCTGTCATTCTCCTAGAGACACGCTGCCCTTTGCTCGCAGCCACTGGGTCTTTGTCCAGCCTGTAAGTGGCGATGCCCCAGCCCACTGCTCTCTCCCCTCCACCATCCCTGAAGGGCCCGCATCCGTTGCCCTCTGGGGACTGTCATGAAGCCTGCACGTGCATCACTCAGATCTCCGTCACCAGCCCAAACCACTCTCTCCCGAGTTCCAAGTGCAAATGTCCCCCTGCACGGGTGGCTGCCGGGCACCCCAAGTGCAACCTGCCTACGACAAAACTGAACCCAGCCCCTCCCCCTATTTCAGGGCACAGCACCCCCATGCACCCGAGGCTCCTCCCCCTCCACATCAAGTCAGCCGCCAAGTCCCTATCTTCTACCCCCTACATAGTTCCCGATCTGCCTCTCCACCCCACCCCCACCAGCCTCTCATGTGGATGGGCTCCTCCCCTCCCAGTTCCATCATCCACTTAGCAGCCATCTGACCATGGCACTTCGGTGTGTGGCCTCTGAGGCCCTTCCCACCTCTCTGCACACCAGCTGTGCCCATGCCTGTAGCTCGCAGCACACTCCAGAATGTTCCTTGCCTCCCTGCCTTTGGACTGACAGCCCCCCCATCTTCCTCCCTTTTACCTGGCTAATTCCTCCTTCTCCTCTCAGCCTCAGCTCACGCCTGCCCCCACACCCCTCCTCAGATCTCTCATACGTGCCTCTCTCCCTCATCACACTTGCCTTGCTATAATGTAATTGTGCTTTCATAGCCTTCTCTTCCGCACTAGGCTACGGGCTAGCATGTTTCCCAGGTTCATCCACGTAGTCCATGGAGGGACATCATTCACTCTTTTTATTTTTTAATTGGAATATAATTGCTTTACAGTATTGTGTTAGTTTCTGCTGTACAACACAGTGAATCAGCTATATGTATACATATATCCCCATATCCCCTCCTTCTTGAGCCTCCCTCCCACCGTCCCTATTCCACCCCTTTAGGTCTTCACAAAGCATCAAGCTGATCTCCTTGTGCTCTGTAGCAACTTCCCACTAGCTATTTTACATTTGGTAGCGTGTATATGTCGATGCTACTCTCTCACTACGTCCCAGCTCCCCCCACCCCCCAATGTCCTCAGGTCTGTTCTCTACATCTGCATCTCTATTCCTGTCCTGCCACTAGGTTCATCAGTACCATTTTTCTAGATTCCATATATATGCGTTAGCATACGGTATTTGTTTTTCTCTTTCTGATTTACTTCACTCTGTATGACAGCCTCTGGCCAAATAACATTCCATTGTATGGCTAGGCCACATTTTTTTATCCATTCAGTAACTGATGGACATTTGGATTGTTTCCACTTTTTGGCTGTTATGAATAACGCTGCTGTGAACATTCAGGTATGAGTTTTTATGTGGAAATACTGTCTTCATCAGCGTGGGCTTCTATAACAAAATAACATAGACTGGGTAGCTTCTACAACAGAAATTATTTCTCACAGTTCTGGACACCAGAAGTCTGAGACCAGGGTGCCAGCACAGTGGGGCTGTGGTGAGAGCTGTCTTCCTGGCTTGCAGATGGCTACCTTCCTGCTGTGTCCTCACACGGCAAGGAGAGAGAGAGAGAGAGAGAGAGAGAGAGAGAGTGGGCTCATCTCTTCCTGTTCTTTCTTTCCTTCTTTAAGAGTAAAAATTATTTATTCATAATTCATCAACATTTTGGGGGGTAGCCAGGTACTGAGTACCATTCGCCAGTTTCATTTTCAGGGGAAAGTAAATAAGAAATCTTGACAATTCATTCTGGTTATCTTTCGCTGCACTTGGGAAAAAAAAGGGGACCAACCAGCTCATGATAATGCCTCACCCAACATCGCGGAAGCTTAAAAGCTTACTTTGTATTGTCTGAAAACATAATTTAGTTCAGCTTCAGTTTTGTGACTTTATCTATAATAGGAATCAACCAACTAATTATAATATGGGGATTCAATTTAAAAGTTGCTATCAAGCTTTTGTGGCATAATTCTATAGTAAAGCAAATTAATGTATTTTAGGCCAAATGTATTACTCTTTATTTTAAAGATGATTCTGGTAATGGCTTTCTTTTTTTTAATTTTCATTTTATATTGAACTATAGTTGATTTACGATGTTGTTGTGTTAGCTTCAGGTGTACTCATCTCTTCCTCTTCTTATAAAGACACTAATTCCCATCATGGGCGCCCCACCCTCATGACTTCATCTTCCCTAATTACCTCTCAAAAGCCCCACCTCCAAATATCATCACATTTGGGGTTAGGGCTTCCATATGTGAACTTGAGAGGGACACAAACATTCAGTCCATATGCGTGTTTTCATTCCCTTGGGTATATACCTAGGAGTGGAATTGCTAGGTCATATGGTAACCAAGGTTAACTTTTTGAGAAATTGTCAAACTATAGTTTTGATCAAACTTTGGTTTTCTACATTGATTGCATCATCGTACATTCCCAGCCTGCATCATGGGAGGGTTTCTGTTCTCTACCACCTGCTGCAACATCGGTTTCAGGTCTTCATCCTCCTCAAATCCCTGGCCCTCCCAGCTTCTCTCTCTCTCTCTCAACAGGTGACCTCACCTCCTCACAGAAGAGATGGGAACCCTTGTATGTCCCACCATCAAGCTCGGAGCTTCCTCACCACATCACCCCCACCTCCTTGCCCCTGGTACCTCCAAGTAGGCATCTCTCCAGGGTACAGCTCATCTCCCTCTTTTCAGAGCGTATCCACAATCGCTGGCCATTTTCTCCTTTACTCCTTTACTTGCTCTCTCAGGTTGAATTCTGCAGGAAATAGTGTAGGCGGTTTCCTGGGTGCGCTCACCTGTGTAGGATAAAGGCAGCGGGCAGTGGTAGGGCAGCGCCAAGGGAGAATTTCAGCTGTGATGCAGGCTCATCCCGGGCCTCAGCTGACTCCAAAGGAAACTCTGGGGCTGGGACACACTCAGTGTTGTCCTCCATTGTGGCAATGAGGCCAGAACTGTAAATTGCCTTCTTCACCAGTTACTGGATGAAGGCTGCTTTGGGTGGTTGCGGGGGCGGGGGGGGGGGGGGGGGATGGGGGGGGGCGGGTGCCAGGGTGCATGAATTTGGGCAAAGAGGCTCTCTGTAGCCCAGGGCTCATCCTGGAGAGAGGCTCAGATGAGAGCTCTCAGCTGCCAACCCTCCCGCAGTTTGGGAAATTAGTGCTTCAGTCCTGGAGGGGCATCTGAGTGCTACTCAGGGCAGCCACCACAACATCCATCAGGCTCCTTCCTCTCACCATCTGCTTCCCTTGCTCACTTTTCCACCCCACACACCATCAGATCCCTGACTTTTCCCCCTAAACTCACCAATGATTTCACATTAATAGTTGCTGGACATTTGGGGGTCTTTTTTTTCTTGCCACATGGCATCCAGGATCTTAGTTCCCCAACCAGGGATCAAACCCTTGCCCCCTGCAGTGGAAGCACAGAGCCTTAACCACTGGACCACCAGGGAAGTCCTTGGGGGTCTTCATAGCAATCGTTCTCTTGAGAGTATCCTGTCCTCTGCTGGCCACTCCCTCCCTGGAAACATTCTCTTCCACTTGGCTTGCACACCACCGCCTTCTCCTGAGTGTCCTCCCACTCTGGCCACAGCATCTCATCATCTCCTGCCCAGCTGTAAAGGTCAGCGCCCTTGGAGCTAGTCCCTCCTCTCCCTCTCTGTGCTCCCTCCCTGGATGATCCCATCCACCCATGGCACCAGGCCTGACATCTCAGAGCTGCAGGCCCCCTATCCCTCTGACAACCTGACATCCATCTGAGACAGTTTTCAGTCCAAGATTGGATTCATGATCCCCAAACCTAGCCTTCCAGGGTGTTACCTGTCTCAGGAAATGGCTCCATCATCGCTCCAGGTGGACAAGCCAGAAACCTGGGAGTCTGGCCTTTCCCCACCCCACTGCCCATCTCCCCCTCTCTCTCCACCCTCCAGACCTGAACTATGTCCAAGTCTGGTCAGTTCTACTTTTCTGATCCACCCACTTCTCTCCACCACTAGGGCCCCACCTAGTCTAAGAGGCTAACATCTCCTGCCTGGACCACTGCAGCAGCTTCCCAGCCTCCTCCTCCTTCCACATTCCCTTTGCCCCCACCCATCCATCCTCACTTTAAAACAAAACCTGATTTTATTATCACGCTGCTTAAAAGCCTTTCCACTCATCTTAGGAAAAGACTGTAAGCTTTAACATGGCCTCCAGGGCTCTGCCTGATTTGGCCCCTACCTATTCCTCAGTTTCCTGTTTCTTCTTGTGAAGGAGTACAGGTTATTAGTTTGGAGCACAGGCTCTGGAGCCCAGATTCAAATTTGAGCTCCTCAATGCCCCTGCCAGGGGATTCTGGGTAATTGACTCATCCTTCTGTGTCCTGGTTTCCTCATCTGAAAAATAGGGATGCTGATCGCAGTACCAACCTCACAGGATGGTTGTGAGGATTACCTGAGATATTACTTTCCAGGTGCTAAGAACAGAGTCTGGCCAGAGTAGACAGTACACCTGGGCTTCCCCAGTGGCGCAGTGGTTAAGAATCTGCCTGCCAATGCAGGGGACATGGGTTCGATCCCTGGTCTGGGAAGATCCCACATGCCGCGGAGCAACTAAGCCCATGTGCCGTAACTACTGAAGCCTGCATGCCTATAGCCCATGCTCTGCAACAAGAGAAGCCACCACAATGAAGAGTAGCCCTCGCACCCTGCAACCAGAGAAAGCCCATGCACAGCAATGAAGACCCAACACAGCCAAAATAATTAATTAATTAATTAATTTTTTAAAAATACAGCACTCCTTTGCTGGGCCTGGTGCCTTACTTGCTTTCCTGGTTTTATCTGTACTGCAGCTACACTGACCTCCCATTGGTTTCCCAAATATTTCATGCTCCCTCCTGCTCCAGGACCTTTGCATGTTTCTGTGCCCTCTCTGCAGTTCTCTTCTCCCTTTGCTCAGTCATTTTTTAGCATTCTGCTCAGGTAACCCTTCCTCGGGCAGCTCCTCTGAATGCCCAGCTAGGTCAGCTTTCTTTGTTACACACCATCGGAGACCCATGTGCTCCTCGTATCTGAGCTTGGCATTTTACAATCATATCTCATGATCACTTATTGCTATCTAACCCCTGCCATGATACTAGAAGCCCCAGGAGGGTGAGGATGCTGTTGTTGCTCACCTTTGTGTGCCTGGCACCTAGCATAGTGCCTTGGATGTGACAGGTATTCAACAGATACTCTTTGATGAGGCAATTCGTGAAAAGGCAGAGAGCTAGAGTTCAAGCCCCAGCTCTGCCACTTCCCATCAAGGCATCTTGGCCAGGTTGTGCACTTCCATGGGCTCATCTGGACAGTTAGGACATTCACACTTACCTTGGAGACTTCTTATGATTAGAAAATGAGACACATGCAACATGCATGGCTCAGAATCTGGTGCAGGAACGTTGTGAGGTCCTGCTAGTCTTCCTTCCTCAAGCCCAAGGAGAGTCCTGTGTCCTGGGGCGAGACAGCCTCCATGGTGGGACCAGTGTGAGCATCCTGGAGGAGCCCCCAGGTGCAGCCAGAATCCTGGGGGCAAGACAGTACACTGTGCTATGGCTTTTTGTTTCCTGGAGCTCCAGAGCCACCTTTTTTCCCCCAAGACTGAGCCCCACAAATGTATTTGTGATACCCAGGAAGATACCAGCAGACCTGCAGAAACATTTTCATAGAGGTTTATTATTGTGTTACACATATAAGTAGCTTCTGTCAATAGATTACTGTACTACTCCCAAGCTGTATTCATATGAAATATTATGCCTAAATGAAATGTCTTACTGAAAGGGGACTAAATATTTAGCTGGTGGAAAAACTTGCATTTCAATGCTTAATTAGCCTTCTAACATCATATGGGGAACACAGCCATTGAAATGATCTCTTTTATAGTGACATAGAAAAGTGCTTAAGGTATGATTTTCATACATGGCTGTATCTAGATAGGAAGCTTGATGTGTCAGCATTTTTTAAGTTAAAAATTTTACTTCCTGATTACAAAATTAACATCATTGTTAAAAAAAATTAGAAAGATAAAAACATTAAAAAAAAAAAAACAACAACCAAAAACAGCCCCAGCAGTGTTAAGGGAAGGGTACTTTGTCCACTTGGGAACCGGAGCATCAGAGGCAGAAGAGTGCCCCCTCAGGCCAGTACAGGAGGGGACCCATCGTGATTAATAAGCACATCCCCCCAGGTAGAATTGGGGCTGTGAGGTCCAGCCCCCTGTGCCCTCCAAGAGGGAATATTCTTCTTCTATTGCCAGCCTCAGAGGAGGGCTTGGTTTATTAAAGGAGTTGGCACTTTTCCTTCCATGAACTTTATCCTCTGCAGCCTCCCAGGTGCCACAAGGTAGAGATAAACAGGTAGGTGATGTGGCCAGGTATGCTTTTTTTTTCTTTTCATAAGCTTTTTATTTTGAAAGAATTATTGACTCACAGGAAGTCACATGAATAGTACAAAGAGGTCCTGTGTACCCATCACCTAGTTTCCCCCAGTGGTGACAACTTACATAACCATAGTGTGTTACAAAAACCAGAAAAGTGATTGACATTAGACACTAGACTACAGACCTCACTCAAGTTCACCATTTTGGGCATGCGCTTATTTTTTGTATGTCTTTGTGTATAATTCCATGACATTTTATTACATGTATAGGTTCATATAACCACCACCGCAATCAAGACACAGAATTGCTCCATCAGCTTAAAAGAAATCCCTTCTGCTGCCCTTTCATAGCCACACCCTCCCTCCCCTTCCTTAATGCTTGGCAACCTTGTCAGTTCTCCATCTCTATATAACTGTGTCATGGCAAGAATGTTATATAATGGAATCATAAAGTATGTAACCTTTTGAGGTTGGCTTTTTGCACTCAGCATAATGCCTTTAAGAGCCATTTAAGTCGTTGGGAGTGTGGATAGTTCATTACTTGTTATCGCTGAGTTGTATTCCACAGGTACGATTTTAAAGAGATTCTCCCAGCTGTGGGTGGAGGAGGGAGGGAGGGAGGCCAATTAGGAAGCTGCTGGAGTCCAGGTAAACATCACAAGCCAGATCTCTGCATCACTTCCTGCCACTGAAACTAGCCCTTGATGTGTTCTGACCACAGGCGTCAGGGTTGGCTGCAGAGAGGAGGAATTAGGATTGTTGATGCAGAGCGGGCAGTAGGGGGCGCCAGAGGTCTTTTGCCCAAAGGGTGATTCCCCGCCCTGAATGCGAGGATTTGCCTGCGCTCCACTGTGGGCGTGGGCCAAGAGAATCCAGAGTCTTGTCCCCCTCCAGCCCCAGCCCCCAAGTTTCAGTGGAGCCCCGAGTTCCAAGGCTGGGAGATGAGGCTGATGACGTGTAGTGGGGGAGGAGGCCAGGTGAGGCCTGGACTAGGAGGAGGTGCAGAAGGAGAGGGCTCTGGCCCTTCGTCAGCCCAGGATTCCCCATCAGGAGGTGGCTCGGAGCTCAGGCGGCGGGACTGGACCTTGGCACCTCCCACCCCATCCACGCTTCTCCATCCCTAACGGGTGCTGTCAGTTCTCCGCCCACTCTTCCAAGAATGCTCCCAAGACCCTGGATCGCCCCATACTCTACCCCACTCTCACGTACCTCTCTGAAAGATGCCTTCCAGCACGCGCCCACCCCTTCTCCCGGGGCTTCTCCAGGGCGCTAGAGCTGTGTGGAGCGTGCAGAGTGGGCACTGGCTGTGCAGCATGCAGGCGCCTCCTAACCGCTGGGGGCTGGGAAGAGAAGCGGCGCTTCCAGGGGTTCCGGCTCCCATGGGCTTAGAGAAACAGTGCTGAGTGGCAGGCACTCGCCTCGAAATCTGCACTAGCCCCATGATCTTCAGAATTCAGCCCAGTATCTTGGCATAATCTTAAGCTCATCCCAGGCTTCTGGTTCTCTGGCGTACCCCACTCCTCCTTGTGCTTGTGGATGCCCGGCTGCCAGAACTCACCAAGCAGCTTTCCACCTCTTTCCTTGCCCTTGGTCAAGCTGGTGCTTCTCTGTCAATGCCCTTACCCCCATTCTCTAGCTCAGTGCCCGCCCCTCCAGGAAGCCTAGCACACAGTAGGTTCTAAATGAGGGAGTTCCCCTCCTCTGTGCTCCCATGACATACATCGTGTGTACTTCCACAACAGAATGTTTCTCATGGCCTTGCCTAGTCATTTGTAGTTTACACGACTGCCTCCCCCAGAGACTTCACACTCATCTCTGATTCCCCAGAGCCTGGCACTCAGAAGGCGCCAAGTAAAGTTTGATTGAATAAATGAATGAATGCATCACTTGAAAGATCTTTGAAACCCTCTTCCTGTGACCCACTTCCACCCTTCTCCTCTGATTACTCCTCAGTAGTTTACTTTGAGGGTGTTCCTCCCTTTGTTGCCTCTATTTATGTATTTATTTTTAATTTTTGGTTGCATTGGGTCTTCGTTGCTGCTTGTGGGCTTTCTCTAGTTGTGGTGAGCGGGGGCTACTCTTCCTTGTGGTGCACGGGCTTCTTGTTGTGGTGGCTTCTCCTGTTGTGGAGCATGGGCTCTAGGCTCACAGGCTTCAGTAGTTGTGGCACAAGGGCTTCAGTAGTTGTAGCTTGCGAGCTCTAGAGCACAGGCTCAGTAGTTGTGGCGCATGGGCTTAGTTGCTCCGCGACATGTGGGGTATTTTCCCAGACCAGGGATTGAACCTGTGTCCCCTGCATTAGCAGGCAGATTCTTAACCACTGTGCCACCAGGGAAGTCCCTTTGCTGCCTCTAAACGCTGGCATTCCACCCTCCCCTCCGCAGAGTTTTCTTTGCCCCTCTCCCTAGGCAAGCACACTCAGGCTGGCAGCTTTAACTGCTACACTTACTCCAACAGGCCCCCAGTTCACCCCACAGCCCAGAGCCCTGATCCCCATGCATACTTTGCTTTTCCTTTTCTGTCTTTCCCACCGTCCATCTTTCTCATGAATGTTAAGCTCCATCAGAGCAGAAATCTTGTCTGTCTGATCAACTGCTGCACCCCTGGCACCCACACATGCTCAGTGAATATTTGTGAAATGAATGAATGAATGAATGGGAGACTCTCCCTGTGAGGTCCTGCAAACAGTTCAAATTCAACACATCCCAGATTGATTTCATCCTCCCTCCTCCCAGTCCTCCAGCTTAGAAATCCCACAGTCACCCCAGACATCTTCTTTTACTCTCTTAACACATCAATCAGCCACTGTGCTGCCCAGATTCTACAAACACCTCTTGTCTTTCAAATCCCCACACTCACCCGAGTTCCAAGTTCCGGGCTCACCCCTGGTTTGGACCCTTGACACTTACCACCTGGACTTCTTCGACTTCTCCTAACTTGGGTTCCTCACCTCTACTTTTGTTTTTTATTCACATTGTCATCTGACCGATTTTTCTAAACATCAGTTTCATTATGTCAACCTCCCTAGTTAAAACCCTCATTGCAAAAAACAAACAAACAAACAAAAACCCTCATTGCATCCACATCTCCTAACAGTTGTGCAGACCTCAAACGGTGGGTGGCATAACTATTGGAGGCCAAAGGGTACAGTGGGGTGATAATGGAGCCACAAAATGAGAAAGTTATATTTTTTCTAATTCTTTCCAGCTTTCTGAAGACATCAGGGAGAAAATCTCCGCTTGCTGCTAGCATGTCTTTAACACCTCATTTTCACTTGCTAATCTCTCTCTCTCTCTTTTTTTTTTTTTTTTGCTAATCTCTTAACAGGATTCTAGCCATGGTGCCAGCCATGAGAACTTTAGCTAGCATGTAACAACATTGTCTTATTTTTATTTTATGTGTTTTGCAGTTACCTACTATCTATGACATGTGATACTGGTTTCTTAGTTATAGTAGTAGTGGCCCATAAAATAAATTTATTTGGGAAAAGATACTGTTAAATCATACAGCCATCAAAGGACTAACATCCAGAATATATAAAGAATTCTTACTTACCACTAAGAAAAATGAATAGAAATTAAAATTCAAAGAGAAAAATAAGCATAAACTTAAACACTTCAAAAAAGGACAAGATATAAGTGACCAATGAACAGCTGAAAAGTGCTCAACGACATTGGTCATCAGAGAAATGTGAGTTAAAACCACAGTTTGATATCCCTGTACATGCACCAGGACTGAAAAGAAAAGATTTTCAGTACAAATGTTGGCAGGACTGTGGAGTAATTGGAACTCTGACTCACTGGTAGTGAGGATGTAATTCATGACAACTACTTTGGGAAACTGGCCATATCCACTCAAGCTGGGCATTTCCATACTACCCTCTGACCCAGGAATTCAGCTCCTGGGTATGATCCCAGCAGACATGAGTACATGTGTTCCCCAAGAGTCAAGCACAAGAATGCTCTTAGCAGCTTTACTCATAATAGCCAGAAACTGAAAACAAGCTACATGTCAGCAGTAGAACAGAGAAATACATTCTGGTATAGTCACATAATAAAATACTGTATAAAAGTGAGAATGGAGAAATTAAACTACACAAACATTGAGCCAGATACATAAAAAGAACAGTCTTTATGGCTCCATTTATATGAAGTTCAAAAGCAAACAAAACTAGTCTATGCTCTTACAACCGAGAAAGTGGTTAGCTGCGGGGCTGTCTGGGAGGTGGCACAAGGCCGGCTGCTGAGGGCTCGTGATATTCTGATATCGACCTGGGTGAAAATTGCTTTTTTTTAAATGAGTGAAAGTTAATTGATGTACTTCTTCATATGTGTTATATGTCAAGAAAAAATTACTTAAATTTAAGTTTTTTAAAAGTGAAACATTTAAAGACAAGCATTTAGAGAGGGATAAATGAGGAGTTTGGAATTAACATATACACAGTACTATATTTAAAACAGAGAGACATCCCTGGTGGCACAGTGGTTAAGAATCCTCCTGCCAATGCAGGGGACACAGGTTCAATCCCAGCTCCGGGAAGATCCCACATGCCTTGGAGTGGCTGGGCCCATGTGCCGCAACAATTGAGCCTGCTCTTTGGAGCCTGTGAGCCACAACTATTGAGCCCACATGCCGCAACTACTGAAGCCTACACTCCTGGAGCCTGTGCTCCTCAACAGGAGAGGCCACGGCAATGAGGAGCCCACGTACTGCAAAGAAGAGTGGCCGCCGCTGGCCGCAACTAGAGAAAGCCTGTGTGTAGCAACGACGACCCAACACAGCCAATAAATAAACTTAAAAACAAAATTAAAAAATAAAGAAAAAATTTAAAAATAAAATAGGCAATGAAAGTTTGAGGACATAACAGGTCTCTTCAAGATGGAGTGCAAATGGCTGCATTTGGGGAACTCTGCTCTCAGGACTCAAGTCCGAATGGTCATTCCTGGCTCCTCAGGTCCTGCATCATGTCATGAGGCAGTTCAGTGTGGTGGTTAGGGGCACAGATTGGGAACCTGACAAACCTGAGTTTGAACCTGAACTCTGCCACTGGCTGTGGCACTTCAGACAAGTTACCTAGCCTCCCTGGGCATCAGCTTCTTTATCCATAAATTACCTTAGAGAGCGATGGGCTTGATCAGTGGAACAATGTGGTCCAGAGCTGGGCACACAAGGTGGCCTTGATAAGTGGAGCCACACCCGGCTGCCTAATGCTCCCTGAACAAGCCCTGCTGTTTCATACCTTTTTGCACCCCCAAGTGTCTGTGCACACTGTTCCCCTGGAATGCCCTTCTACCTGGTGATCACACTAGCCCATCCTTCAGTGCCCAACCCGGGCACCTCCTACGTGACGCAAGGCCCCACAAGAGGCTAGCTCTGCCCTCTCTGCGCCATCCCACCATGAACACATACAGTATCCAGGCATACATCGTTTTATTGAACTTTACAGAAACTGCTTTTTTTTTTTAATTGAAGTTTTGTGGCAACCCTGTGTCAAGCAAGCCTACCGGCACCACTTTTCCAATAAATTTGCTCACTTCCTGTCTGTGTCACATTTTGGTAATTCTCACAATGTTTCAAACTTTTTCATTAATATTACATTTTATGGTGATCATTATTTTATTGTATTATTTTATTTATTTTTTGGCTGGGTTGGGTCTTCATGGCGTGCACGGGCTTTCTCTAGTTGGGGTGAGCACGGGCTACTCTTCATTGCAGTGCGTGGGCTTCTCACTGCGGTGGCTTCTCTTGTTGTGGAGCATGGGCTCTAGGTGCACAGGCTTCAGTAGTTGCAGCACAGGGGCTCAGTAGTTGTGGCACACAGGCTTAGCTGCTCCGCAGTATGTGGGATCTTCCAGACCAGGGATCGAACCTGTGTCTCCTGCATTGGTAGGCAGATTCTTAACCACTGTGCTACATGGGAAGTCCCTATACATTGTTTTTTAGACGTAATGCTATTGCACACAATAGACTACAGTATAGGATAAACATAACTTTTATGTGCACTGGGAAACCAAAAACTTTGTGTGATCCCTTTTATTGAAATATTTGCTTATTGTGGTGGTGTGGAACTGGATCTGTAATATCTCCAAAGTGTACCTACATATGGTTTATTATTCCTTTAGTGGTTGGCACCTTCTCATAGGAGGAGACTCTCAATACATATTTGCCGAATGAAAGAATGATTCTAACTTCAAATGATTCTAACTTCTCTGCAGTTTCCTGGTGGGATGGGGTGGGGCTGGTTCCCTTTGCATGTCCGTAAGAGCATCAGACACACAGCCCCGTGTTAGGGACCTCATCCACCTCTGTGGAGAACAGGCACCACGAGATGCGTTGTGGGTGAGTGGTTATTACCATGACGTCAGCCTCAAAGGTTAGGGATGTCCCCAAGTCATCCCAGTTCCCTCTACCACCCTATATGGATAGGTCACGCATGAGTGTGATTCCAACTTCTACTTAACCTTTTGGTAGCCTAACAGGTTCCCTAAGCCAGGCACTTGCTGATGGATTCAGTGATAGTTATCGACTTTTACAAGTCATTGGGCAGGAGAGGAAAAAGAGTGGGGCAACTCATTTGGATGTGACTTTACATGTGATTGAGCTCACGGCTCCCCTGGTGGTTTAGTAAAACGGGGCATATTCCCTTGGCAAGACGAGGGCTAGGGAACCCAGTTTGAAACCTGAGCAGCCTTCCAAGATCTGGTGACAATGGTCATGTCGCCTTCACCCCACTCACCCGCACCCCATGCCCTCTCCAAACATGCAGGCACTTACACAGTACTCTGTCCTGCCCCTGCCAGCCCCTCAGCCCAGAACATCATGCCTGATCAGCCTCTGAAATGCAACTCAAAGCTACAGTTATCACCACGTGTCAGATCTGTCAGGATGAGAGATGGAAAAGACAGGAATCCCAGCCATCCTATCTCCTAAGTGGAGACAGATACAGACAGAAATTCACAGAAAAGGGTGGTGAGTGGGGTGGGGGAGGGGCACAGGGACCAGAGAAGAGGCATCAGGTTGGGGGAGGGGAGGCTGGGGAAGGGAAAGTCTTCCTGGAGGAGGTTGATGTTTTGGTTGCTGATCAGTTTGCTCTCTGTCCCATGAGAACGTAAGCTCCACAAGGGCCGGGACCTCACACCTTGTTCTCAGCTGTTTTCCCAATGTCTGAAAGTCGGGCACAGCAACAGGCATAGAGCAGGTGTTCAAGGACCATCGGTGAAGGAATCGGGCAAGAGCTGAGCTAAGATGTGCAGGATGAGTGGAAGCTGGCCTTTCTGCAGGCTTTCTAGGGGGGGTACATTGTTAACGAGGGCTGGAGGTGGGAAAGGGTAGGACATGTGAGGGGAATGAGATGTAGAGGGGGTGGGACGGGGCGGGAACTGGCGGGGAGGGCCAGCCAGAGCCCCTGCCCCCCCCCCACCTCCTTCCTCTGATGAGGTCCCTCTGCCCCGGCACTTTATCTACACTTCCTCTACACCCTAAATCCTGCTTCGCATCGCATGAGTTCATTCATCAGCACTTACTGAGCACCTACTATGTGCCAGGCTCAGTGCTGCAGCAAAATACCCACCATGTGCAGCGTGAGCCAGTTTCCAGAGTGACTGCCCACCCAGCATCACAGCTCATCCTCACAGCAACGCTGGAGAGAGGGACCCCTCCCTCCCTCCCTCCCTCCATCCATCCATCCATACATTTAACAAATACATATTGACAGCTTAGTATGTGCCAGTTGCCAGAATGTAACTCAAGCAAGACCCCTCATCACGGTGTTGGGGAGAGTAAACTCGTACACAAACCAGCAAGGTAATCTTAGGTGATGACTAAGTTCTGTGAAAGACATGGCAAACAGGGTGACATGACCAGGACTGACTGGATGCGTAGAACGGAAGGCTCTCAGAGAAGGTAACATCTGAGAAGTTACCAGCTGTGGAAAGAGTATGGCAGGCCGAGTGCACAGCAAGTGCAAAGGTGCTGGGGTGGGACAGTGGAGGAGCAGAAGGAAGGCACTCTGCATAGCTGGAGAACTAGAATATTCGATGAGGATGAAGAGGGGAGTGGAAGGGATGAGATAGAAGAGAAAGCCAAAGGCCAGATTAGAAAAAGTTTGTAGACGTTGGATTAATTCTGCAGTGAGATGTGAGTCCATTGAAAGGTTTTAAGGAAGTGAGCTGATGTATTCTGCGTGATGTTTGAACGAGACCCCAGGGCTAAGCTGGAGATGGCGGAGGTGGGAGACCAGCAATGACGGACGGTCTGTGTGGGAGGTAAAACGGGCAGAACCTACTGTGGAAAGCCTTGGTTTCTCTTCCAAACCTACTTCTCCCCATCTGTCCCATCTCAGAAAATGGCCCCACAGCACACCCTACTACTCCAGCCAGAAATTTCCAAGTCCCTCCTGCACATCCTTGCCCCCTTTCGCCCCCCACCCCCCACCCACACACACAGCCATTCAGTTCTATGTATGTTCACACCAGGAAAATGGAACCGTCTCCTGGCCAGGCCAGTGCCCATCTGAGGGGCTGCACCCAGGCAGCCTGGCTGTGGGACTGGCTCAGCAGCTTCCTGCTTGTCTGCAGAGAACATGGAGACTAGACTTCAGCCACAGGGAGGCTCCGCCAGGCGTGGACAATGAAGGGAGGAGAGAAGAAGAGTTGGGGTCATTGTGAGAGAATAATCAAAATGGTAGACCACGGACTTCAAGGCAGGAGAGACAGAAGGCCAAAGGACAGGGGTGACGGCCAGAGAGAAAGTGGGAGAGTCCCCGGGTGTGGGTGTTAGGTGGTGTCTGCCCGGGAGAAAGTGAGCTGGGATGAGAGCTGTGGTCAGCGTGAAGATTTGGGGACCACACGGGTGGCAACGAGGACGAGGTCAAGGTCAAAGGGGGACCCTGGGAGTGGGTGGCTGGCGGAGTGGAGAAAGTGAAGTCTGGAGGCCAGGAGGTCAGGGGGCTGCAGAGCATCTGTGTGGATGTGGGAGTCACTGAGCACCAGGCCGGGGTGGATAACAGGCAGAGGGTCCCCCAGGATGTTGGGGGTGGCTGGGAGCTGGTGGATGCCAGCACTGGCAGAGGCGTGGCTGGTACAGCTGGTTTGTGTGTGTTCAGAAGGGCCAGGGGGTTGAAGGAGGAATGGTCTGGAAACCATACAGGGAAAGAGGAGGAAGCCGCCCCCACCCCACCCCCACCTCCCGTCCCTGAGATGCCTCCTTTTGAAAAGGGCTGCTGGGGGGACTTCCCTGGCGGTGCAGTGGTTAAGAATCCACCTGCCAATGCAGGGCTGCTGGGAAGTCTCCACCCTGGCCGAGAGGTGCGGGGACGCCCTGAGAGCCCCGAGGCACCCAGGAAGGGCT
This sequence comes from Hippopotamus amphibius kiboko, assembly GCF_030028045.1. NCBI lineage: Eukaryota > Metazoa > Chordata > Mammalia > Artiodactyla > Hippopotamidae > Hippopotamus > Hippopotamus amphibius. Next base: position 45,732,514 of record NC_080202.1, on the reverse strand, counting down.
GCAAAAGGGTTGAGAGAGAGGCCCAGACATGGAGATGGGCCAGGCTGAGGCCACACTTGGCCACCTGCCCTATTATCTGGAGTAGCAGAACCAAGGGGCCAGCTGGGCAGGCCAGCAGGGGACAGGCAGGGTGGCGGCTGTGGGTCATGACGGCAGAGGGCGCTGCGGAGGGAGGACGGTCCCAAAGAGGGTGAACCGTTAACTAGCTTGTAGCACAGGTTAACCATCCATTCTCCAAAACTGCCAGAGCTGTGGCTTCTATCACTGGTCTTTCTGGGCCAGCAGTGCTGGTCTGCCCCAGTCCCCTCCCTCCTTCCCTTACTCTGGGGGGGAGGACTCTCCTCCCCACCCCCGAGGCTGGGCAGGCCCAGGTGCAAGTAGCGGAGGGACACGGGGAGGACAGGCGCCATCTCCTGACCCCTGATCCTTTGCAGACAGTCTCCGTGGGCACCAGAGAGGCGCGGAAACTGCTCTTCAGCCGTGAGGGGGTTTGGTGGGGAGCCTGGGCACTGAATTAGCCACCAGGTCCCCTGGTCTCCCTGCGGTGTTTGCTGTGGAGAAAGCAGGTGTCTCTCAGAGGCCACGGCTATCTTATCTGCGTGTGTAGGGGGGACCCCTTTGATTCTACCACTGCCTTTGCCTTGACAGGCCCACATGGAACTCCTGCTCTGGGAGGGAAATGAGAAGAAACTGGCCCTGGGAGCCACCATCTTGGCTGTCACAGAGCAGTCATCCTTAAGATGTGACAGAGGGAGGCCGTGGTGTTTCACGTCAAAGCCTGAGGAATGGGAGGGTCTCAGGCAATCTCAGGAGAAGCTCTGCCCAACTCAGTCCCCTCAATATCCATTCCCCAGCGCTAGTGCAGCTAGACCGGGGCTGAGGGGGGGGCCCCGTCCCCACCCCTTAGGACGTCACAGACCAAGTGATCAGTGTGCCAGGGCTGGGACTGGGGTACACACGGGGCTCTGGGAGCGCCAAGAAGGTGCCTTACCTGCCTGGAGTGTCAGAATCTCAAGCGTACTCACAGGTTGGGAGTCTTCATGGAGTCTGGGCAAAGGGGTGTCAAGAAACTTGAATTTGCCTTTCTGATCAGAGGGAACCCAACCAGTGTCCTGGTGACAACTGATAGTGGTAACCGTCCCAGCAATCGTCCCTTGAACGTTAGTGACACACTGGGCACGAGCACGCGTCCATCCTCTCGAGTCACCCACCAACGCCCCCGATGGGTAGGTCCCCATCATGGCACCCATTTCACAGAGGAAGGAGCAGGACCTAGTCTTCAGCTGGTCTGGCTTACAGTGACAGACACACCATCCACCCATCCATTCATTTACTTACTCAGTGAATGTTTACTGAGCACCTACTATATGCCAGGCACTGTTGTAAGTGCTGCAGATTACAACGCAGATAAACTCCTGCAAGCTCCTGCCTTCATGGAGAGAGAGCTAAGTAAGAAACAAAGAAATAAAGGAAACAGAGATTAGAGAGCTGGTGTGATTTAACAGCCCAGACCACCCATGCCCTCCAACCTGCTGACCATGAGCGAACTCTGCCTGGGCTGGAGCCCATAGGGAGGAGGGTGCTGGGTTAAGAGCTGAGAGCAGCACCCAGAGCCAGTACCTCTCATTGTGAGCCCAGGTAGAGGGGGAGGGAGGTCTGGCCCCTTGAGCCCATTCATCTCTGGAGACCCTTGACATTAAGTTTCTGAGCTGTAAGACAGATTTGGGGCCAGTCAGGGTTCCACCTGCTAACGGGTCCCAATTAAGAAGCTCTCAGCATCCCTGGAAAGCACTTCTGGCTCATCATTTCTCTCTAAATGCAGCTCCCCTCACTGTCCACAGTCCATGCTGGTCAGCACAGACTTTGGCTGTGACTGTTGGCCAGACACCTCATCGTGGTCCAGGCTTCCTCACAACATGGCATCCTTGCACTGTTTACATAGCAGCTCAGGGCTCCAAAGGTGAGCATCCCTGGAGAACTTGAAGGAAGCTGACTTGTCCTTAAGACCTAGCCATGGAAGTCACATCACATGACTTCCGCCATATTCTGTTGTCCCCATACTCAAATAAGTTTGGCTCAGCTCCAAGGGGAGGAAACATAGACCCCACTTCTTTATGGGCAGGATGCCAAAGAATTTGTGGACGTGTTTTAGAACTGCCACACACAGCTAGAAGTGGTAGCATCAGAAGGTGAACCTGGGATGTCGGACCGCAGAGTCTACACATTAGGCTGTAGGACCTCATGTGACACCAGGCTGCCAAGAAAGAAAGAGAAGGGTCTTCATGAAGACAGTAGATGTGGGCATGGAGAGGAGACAGAGAGAAGTGATGTTAAGAAGGTGAGAGCTCTGTGCTGTCCACCCACGGACATCCCAGCCCAGAGGACTGGAGATTGCTGGGCTGGGTGGATGGTTCTGGGGCTCGGGGAGCCCCTTCTCCAGGGCAGGAGGCCTGAATCCCCACCTAGCACTGGGGGGAAGGGAGAGGGCCTTCCTGCACTCAGTGAGCCGGGAAGGGTCACAGGCCAAACTCCTCAGGGTTTTTACAAGGAGCTGGTGAGGGAGCATCAGGGATGTCAGATCCCGCTGCCCAGAATGTAGCCGCTACCATGAAATTTGGGAAGTGAAACTTTTTCAAGGTCAACTTTCTCATCTGTTGTTTGAGGTTGGCTTTCAGTGGCTCCTCTGCTTGGAGCTGCAGGCAAAGGGCCGGGGCCTGAAACGTACCGAAACTTGCCTAGGGGATGTGGGAGAAGGAGGGCCACGGGCACCCAGGTGACCCCTGTGGGGATTCCCAGCTGGAGGCAGGGCAGTAAACTCAAGGGCCCTTTTCCTCTGACACCAAGGCAGAGGGTGGGGGGTGGGGGCAGGGGATGGGTTCTGGCCTGACTGGGAGTCAGCCTGGGTTTTGGTGGCAGCTCCACCAGGAAAGATCTGTGTGACCTTCAGAAGTCACTTCCCTCTCGAGCACTCAGTTTCCTCATACATCAAATGTCAGATCAGTTGATCTTTAAGATTCTCTCCTCTGGTGACATCAGAAGCTGATTCTCCAGCGTCAAGACCTCGTTCACCCCAAACCTGTTCTCTTAGCCCCCTGCCAGAGTCTGATGACTGGACAAACACACAGAAAGGAGATACGTCTAAAGATAAGGACCTAGATTCAGTCCAGATCCACCTTGATCTCAGACTGAGTCCTCAGCTAAACCTGCCACCTCCCAATCTGCTCCATTCACAGGGAGGATGGGGAGACAGTGTGGATGGTTTAGGGTGTGTCCATCCGTGGGTCCACTGCAGGAACACGGATGGACACATCAGCCCTCCTTCCCCAGGGTTCAGGAGCATCCTCGCTAAGCCCTTCTCCATTAGCACCACTGTCCAGCCACCCACCAGGAAGGACACTGAGGAAAGAGATGGAAAAGTACGAGGCTTGGGCACCTATCTCTGACCAGTTCAGGCCCCCATCACAGACTGTCCCTGCAGCTAGGACTTCTCAGGGCTTGTCACAATGGTTATTAATCATTTGGGGGTAATTTGTGTTTAATATTCATTTTCCTTGCCAGACTGGAAGCTCCATGAGAGCAGGGACCAGATCTGGTTCACTGCTTTATCCCCAGAACTTGGAACTGTTACTTGCATATAGTAGGTACCCAATACATAAGTGACTGATTGATTGAATGTATGAATGAATACTTTGGAAGAGCTTTCAATCTAGTAAGGAAGATTAGGCACATACAAATGCTATGATTAAAAGCCTTCCAAGGACTTCCCTGGTGGCACGATGGTTAAGAATCCACCTGCCAATGCAGGGGACACAAGTTCGATCCCTGGTCAGGGAAGATCCCGCATGCCGCAGAGAAAGTAAGCTTGTGTGTCACAACTTCTGAGCCCACGTGCCACAACTACTAAAGCCTACACACCTAGAGCCCATGCTCTGCAAGAAAAGAAGCCACCACACTTATAAGCCCGTGTACCACAAAGAAGAGTAGCCCCCGCTTGCTGCAACTAGAGAAAGCCCACGAGCAGCAACGAAGACCCAATGCAGTCATAAATAAATAAATAATAAATCTTAAGAAAATAATAATAATAATAAATGGATTTTTTTTTTAAAAAAGCCTTCCATGTCATTCAGCATTTATTACTGATATACCAGCCAACATATACTGGGGGTTAACTCTGTGCCAGGCTAAAGTTGCCAGATTTAGCAAATAAAAATACAGGACACGCAGTTATATTTGAATTTCAGGTAAAGAGCGAGTGATTTTTTTAACATAAGTATGTCCCATGCAATATGAGTGTCCTGTATTTTATCTGACAGCCCTATGTCAGGCTACTCTCTAGTCCTCATATCAACCCTATGGGGGGGGTATTAGTATATTATTATTATTAGCCGCTCCACTTGCAGCATCTTAGTACCCTGACCAGGGATGGAACCCACGTCCTCGTCCTCAGCAGTGACAGCGTGGAGTCCTAACCACTGGACTGCCAGGGAATTCCCAGGGGTATTATTAAGTCCCTTTACGGAGGGAACTGAGGCACAGAAGGGATGAGTAACCTGCTTGGGATCACACAGCTGAAAAGTGGCCAAACGAAAGCTAGGTCCTGAATAGCTGGAGTCAGCCTGCTTAGTCTCTGTACTCTCTTGCTCCCCAACAAGTGCCCATAAGTGGTAGGCACTGGGACCCAACAAGGAAAGGTCCTTTGCCAAGTAGGACAATAGTTTTTGGTTGGATGGACAAAAAAAGTTTCCCAGAGGAGGGACAGGAGAGGAGGTGGGACAGAGAGGCTGTGCAGAGTCTTTCGGGAAACAGCATCTGGGAGAGAGACCAGCTCAGGCTTAGACCCACCAGCCCATGCCCAGCTCTGACTGACCACTCTGAGCCTTGACCCTGCTCAGTAAAACAGGCAAAGCACAGATTCACGGTCTCATCTAAAATCCTAGGGGCCAGATGGGTTTTGGAATTCAGACTTTTTCAAATTTTAGCAAGGAAATTCCGCACATGAAATGTACATTATACAGCACCTCTGGGGGACCTGGGGCCGCATCCTGTAATCAGACCTGTACCTTTCTGTAGCCAAAGGTATGAATGAGCATCTACATTCAGCACGATAAAGACTGTAACTTAGTTTCACATCAGTTCAGCAGGTTTTGCCATCCGTTTGGTTTCCAGGCATTTTTGGATTCTGGAATTGGGTATAATGGCGCGTGGATCCATTCTCTCCAAGGCCGGCGGGTCGCTGCACAGAGAGGCCGCTTGTCCGCAGGCTTTCCTGCCGTCCTTTCCCCGCCTGCTGGGGACCGGGGAGGAGAGGGGGCTGGTTGGAGAGGAGGCGGCTAAGGAGTTTCCAAATAGGAAAACCAGCGGCTGCGGGGCCCCAGGATGAGACCGGGCGTTCCCGGGCTGCCTCGGCCGTGAGTCACCCGGGCCGCAGCAGGCGGCTCGCAGGAATGTGGCCCGGCCAATCGCCTGGCAGGGGGTGGGCGGCGGCGGGCAGGCGAGGGCACGGCTGGGTTGAACGGCTGCCCCGGTGACTAAGCAAGACCCTCCCTGCGGGCCCCTGCTGGACCCCGAGCGCCCGGCTGCTTCCCTGCAAGAGGCGGGGAGGACGCGCCCCCTTGGACCCCGCCAGGTGTCCCTCCCACTCCCTCCAGGCAAACGCATCCAGGGAGGCCCAAGGGCTGAGTAGGAACCTTCGAAAGGGATGTGGGGGAAAATAGTGCAACTTACATTTCTATTTACTTATATTTCATACTCTTTAATTTTTTAAAGAACTTTTATTGAGATATAATTGACATACAATAAACTGCATATATTTAAAGTGTACAACTTGATTTTTTTTATTAGTGATGTATATATAGCAATCCTAATCTCCCAATTCATCCCACCCCAAACCCCTCCCCCAACGTTTCACCACTTGGTGTCCATATGTTTGTTCTCTCCATCTGTGTCTCTATTTCTGCTTTGCAAACGGGTTGATCTGTACCATTTTTCTAGATTCCGCATATATGTGTTAATATACGATATTTGTTTTTCTCTTTCTGACTCACTTCACTCTGCATGACACTCTCTAGGTCCATCTACGTCTCCACAAATGTCCCAATTTCGTTCCTTTTTATGGCTGAGTAATATTCCATTGTATATATGTACCATATCTTCTTTATCCATTCCTCTGTTGATGGACATTTAGGTTGCTTCCATGTCCTGGCTACTGTAAATAGTGCTGCAGTGAACATTGGGGTGCATGTGTCTTTTTGAATTATGGTGTTCTCTGGGTGTATGCCCAGTAGCAGGATTTCTGGGTCATATGGTAACTCTATTTTTAGTTTTGCAAGGAACCTCCGTACTGTTCTCCATAGTGGCTGTATCAATTTACATTCCCACCAACAGTGCAAGAGGGTTCCCTTTTCTCCATACCCTCTCCAGCATTTATTATTTGCAGATTTTCTGATGCTGCCCATTCTAACAAGTGTGAGGTGATACCTCACTGTGGTTTTGATTTGCATTTCTCTAATAATTAGTGATGTTGAGCAGGTTTTCATGTGTCTCTTGGCCATCCGTATGTCTTCTTTGGAGAAATGCCTGTTTGGGTCTTCTGCCCATTTTTTGATTGGGTTGTTTATTTTTTTGATATTGAGCTGGATGAACTGTTTATATATTTTGGAGATTAATCCTTTGTCTGTTGATTCATTTGCAAATATTTTCTCCCATTCTGAGGGTTGTCTTTTTGTCTTGTTTATAGTTTCCTTTGCTGCGCAAAAGCTTTTCAGTTTTATTAAGTTCCACTGGTTTATTTTTGTTTTTATTTCCATTACTCTAGGAGGTGGGTCATCCTTTTTAATTTTGATTTACTTTTTTCTTCAAATAAGTTGTACAAGTTGTATGCTTTAGAAATGTAAAGATACAGGTATCTCTAAGAGGTATTTGTACACTCACATTCATAGCAGCAGTGTTCATCATAGCCAAGGCGTCCATGGAGGGATGAATGGTTAAACAAAATGTGGTGTGTACTAAGCACAGAATATTATTCAGCCTTAAAAAGGAAGGAAATTCTGACACCTGCTACAACATGGATGAAGCTTGGGGGCATTATGTGGATGGATAGAGGCCAAGGACAAAAAGGCAGAGACTGTATGGTTCTGCTTATATAGGGTACCTAGAGTGGCCAAATTCTTAGAGACAGAAAGGAGAATAGTGGTTGCCAGGGGCTGGGGGACTTATTGATTAATGGGTACAGAGCCTCAGTTTTGCAAGATGAAAAAAAACTCTGGAGATGGATGGTGGTGATGGTTGCACAACAATATGAATGTACTTAATGCCATAGAACTGGACACTTAAAAATGGTTACGATGGTAAATTTTATGTTATGTGTATTTTGCCACAATTAAAAACAAAAAAAGAAGACAAATGTAACGGTACAAAAGTCACACTCCCACTCCTGCCCAGCAGCCATCCATTTCCTTCACCCTTCAAAACCCTAATGTCTCTAGTCTTTGTGTGTCCTTCCAGAGAGAGTCTATGCGTATATAAGCTAATCCATATATACATATCTATGTATAAATATGTGTATAAAAATAAATATAAATATGTATGAAAGTATGTATATGCATGCCTTTTCTTTTCTTTTTTACTTTTTTTTTTTTAACTTCTTTTTTTTTTCTTGGCCACACCATGCGGCATGCAGGATGTTAGTTCCCCAAACCTGTGCCCCCTGCGATAGAAGTGCAGAGTATTAACTACTGGACTGCCCGGGAAGTCCCTTTTTTTTTACTTTTTAAATTGTGATATAGTTGATGTACAATATTATATGTTACAGGCGTACAACATATTGATTTGCAATTTTTAAAGGTTATACTCCATTTGTAGTTATTATAAAATATTGGCTATATTCCCTGTGTTGTATGATAGATCCTTGTCACTTTTTTACTTTATACAAAATAGTTTGTATCACTTAACCCTCTACCTCTATCTTGCCCTTTCCCACTTCCCTCTCCCCACTGGGAACCACTAGTTTGCTCTCTATATCTATGAGTCTGTTTCTTTTCTGTTATACTCACTAGTTTTATTTTTTAGATTCCACATATAAGTGATATTATATAGTGTTTGTCTTTCTCTGACTTATTCCACTTAGCGTAATACCCTCCCAGTCCATCCATGTTGTTGCAAATGGCAAAGTTTCATTCTTTTGTATGGCTGAGTAGTATTCCATTATGAATATATACCACATCTCCTTTACCCATTCATCTGTAGTGGTTGCTTCCATATCTTGGCAATTGTAAATAATGCTGCTATGAACATTAGAGTCCATGTATCTTTTCGAGTTAGTGTTTTTGGGTTTTTTGGATATATAGATAGGAGCAGAATTGCTGGGTCATATGGTACTTCTATTTTTAGTTTTTTGAGAAAACTCCACACTGTTTTACACAGTGGCACACCTTTTCTTTAAAAAAAAAAAAAAAAGGAAACAGCAGCATACTCTGTCCCTTGATTTTTCCATTTAAAATACATCTTGCATGGGTGGGGGGGGTGTAAATTGGAAGATTGTGATTGACATATACACACTACTATGTACAAAATAGATAACTAATAAGGACCTACTGTATCGCATACAGAACTCTACTCAATACTCTGTAATGGCCTATATGGAAAAAGAATCTAAAAAAGAGTTGATATATGTATAAGTATAACTGATTCACTTTGCTGTACACCTGAAACTAATACAACATTCCAAATCAATGTGTTTTCAATAAAAACATTTTTTAAAAACTATATCTTGCTTGCAAACTGTTATATATAGAATGGATATACAACAAGTTCCTACTGCATAGCACAGGGAAATATATTCAATATTCTGTGATAAGTCATAATGGAAAAGAATATTTTTTAAAAGAATGTACATATATATGTATAACTGAATCACTTTGCTGTACAGCAGAAATTAACACAACATTGTAAGTGAACTGTATTTCAATTACAAAAAAATTTTAAATACATCTTGGAGTCCTATATATACAGTGCCTAAAGAGCATCCTCTTTTTTTTTTTAATAGCTATATTTAGATATAATTTACATAAAAATTCATCCATTGTAAGTATACTGCTCAATAATTTTTTTTGGTGGGGGAGCTGTGTTGGGTCTTCGTTGCTGCTTCCGGGCTTTCTCTAGTGGTGGCAAGCAGGGGCTACTCATTGTTGCAGTGCTCAGACTTCTCATTGCAGTGGCTTCTCTTGTTGCGGAGCACAGGCTCTAGGCATGGGGCTCAGTAGTTGTAGCTTGTGGGCTCTAGAGCATAGGCTCAGTAGTTGTGGCGCATGGATTTAGTTGCTCCGCGGCACGTGAGATCTTCCCAGCCCAGGGATCGAACCCGTGTCCCCTGCATTGGCAGGCGGATTCTTAACCACTGCGCCATCAGGGAAGTCCCTGTTCAATGATTTTTTAGTAAACTTACAGAGTTGTGCAACTTTGACCACAGTCCAGTTTTAGAATATTTCCATCATCCCCAAAGTTCCTTAAGGTCGTTTAGAGTTTAACCCTCACTCCCGCTCCTAGTCCAGCCAACTGCCGACCTGCTTCCTGTCTCTGTGGATTTGCCGTCTCTGGAAATTTCATATGAACGGAGTCATAGGATATGTAGACTTTTGTGTCTAGCTTCTTTCACTGAGCATAGTGTCCTTGAGGTCCATCCATGTGGCAGCATGTTTAATTAGTTTGCTCCCAGGTAATATCCGCTGCACGGATACGTCACATTTTGTTTATCCACTCACCAGCGGATGGATATTAGGATGTTTCCAGGTTTTTCTATCATGAATAACTCTGCTACAAACATATGTTTTTATTCCTCTTGGGTTGATACCTAGGAGGATTGCTGGGTTGTATGGTAAGTTTATGTTTAACTTTTTTTTTTTAAAGATTTATTTATTATTTTATTTATTTATTTATTTGTTGCTGTTTGTGGGCTTTCCCTAGTTGTGGTGAGCGGGGGCTAATCTTCGTTGTGGTGCATGGGTTTCTCATTGCAGTGGCTTCTCTGGTTGCAGAGCTCGGGCTCTAGGCTCTCACAGGCTTCAGTAGTTGCAGCCTGTGGGCTCAGTAGTTGTGGCTCACGGGCTCTAGAGCTCAGGCTCAGTAGTTGTGGCGCACGGGCTTAGTTGCCTCGCAGCACGTGGGATCTTCCCAGAGTAGGGCTCGAACCCGGGTCCCCTGCATTGGCAGGTGGATTCGTAACCACTGCGCCACCAGGGAAGTCCCATGTTTAACTTTTTAAGAAACTGCTAAGCTGTTTTTCCAAAGTGCTGCACATTTTACATTCCCACCAGTGATGGATGAGGTTCCAATTTCTCCACATCCTAGACAACACTTGTTATTATTTGTCTTTTTGATCAAGGGCATGGTAGAAGATGTGAAGGGTTACCTCACGTGGTTTTTAATTTGCATTTCCCTAATATTAAATGAAATTGAGCATTTTCATATGCTTATTAGCCATTCATATCTCTTTTTACTAATAAAATGTCCATTCAAATCTTTTGTTTTCTTTTTTTCAATTTAGTTATCTTCTTCCCATGCAAGATTGAGTTGTAAGACCTCATTCTTGTAGTAATCCGTTGTATGGATGGGCCATAATTTGTTTGTTTCCTATTGATAGTGCTTTAAATTTTTCATTTTATATATATTTTAGAGCAGGCTTAATATATTAGTGTAATAGTATATGTCACTGACATAAATAAGTAAACAAATTTTGGGGATACAGCTTCAAATTATTTTGCTAAGAAGGGAGCAGTAAAGCTTGGTGACCCCTGGCTTGAGCTTTCATCCCCCTTCTGCCCCTCCCCACTGACTCGACCCCATCCTTCAGGCCTATTCCAGCCATTCTGAGATTTGTAGAAATCCTGTTAAAAGCTTGCTCCTCTGGCAGCCTGGGACCCCAAAGAGCCTGACCAGTATCCCCTAAAAATAGGGTAAACCGAGGCTCAGAGGAGGCCCACCTGGGGCAGTAACGGCACAGTCTGACTTTCCAGAGCTCTCTGCCACGACCCAGAGCCCAGGCTTCCTTTAATTTGGGGATCTCCAGGAAGGATGAACCAGCGACATGTTCATGTTGGGGTTCCCTGAGCCAGCTGGGCGAGAAGCGCTCAAAGTCCAGGAGCGTGGTCTGGGGCTGGGGCTGCCCTTGACCCCGCTCTCCATCCTGGCCTCCCTTCTCCCACATGTGCCCAGCCTGATGACACGGCCCCCCACACAGGCTAAGCTCAGAGCGCTCCAAAGGATGGGACTCTGCTGATCATTTCCTTCCTCCCTGATTGGTTCTTTCATCTCCTTCATCATCTTCATCACCATCATTGTCACAATTTATTGCAGACCCTGTGTACCCCATACATGACATACAGGAACCCATTCAATCCTCCCGCCAGTCATAAGGTGGCGTTTACTCATTCCATTTTGTAGAAAAGGAAATGGAGGCTCAAGGAGGTTATATGACCTGTCCCTAGGGAGAGAGGAGGAATTCAAACACAGGTTTGAAGAACTCCAAAGACCACCTTTGACTGGATGCTGGAGAGCCTGAGGGTCCCCACAGACCCTGTCCATCCCTCACCCAGCCTCTGGCTCAGCCTACATGGTGGGAGAGGGGAGGTTAAGCCCAGAGGAGGGGGGATGTCAGGCTTTCTATACTTTGGCAGGAGAAAGCTAAAGTCTATAATCACATTTTGTGCTTTCACTTTCCTTCTGTCTCTTAGTAAGCATTTCTACTGGGAAACTCCAGCCTTGCCTGAGCTGAACTAAAGGCAGAGGGATTTGTGGGCACCCAGGGCAGCCCAGGGGGAAGAGGTGGCAAGGCAGGAGTGGAGCAGAGGGGCAGGGCCCCTGTGGCTGATAGTATCAGCTCCTGGGAGCTCAGATCTGATGGCCCCGGCCTTGGCTCCTGAACCATCCATGAATGCCTGTGAATGTTCAATCCATACCCCTTAGCTTGGCATTCAAAGCCTTTCTGTTACCCAGCTTCAGTTCTTGCTCCTCTCTGTGCTTGCCTTCAGGAATTTGCTCACATTGTTCCCTCTGCCCAGAAACCCTGTTCCTCCACTTCACCCCAGATCCAACAATCAAACTGTGGTCATCCTTCAAGGTCCAGTCTAGATGCATCCTCCTCCATGAAGCCTTCCGTGATCCCCTTAACTGCAAATGACGTCTCCCTCTCTGAATTCCCACAGCCCTTGGTTCATACCTCTCACAGGACATATGCCATCATCCTACCAGCAGTAAGTATTGATTGTTAGCCTACTCAGCATCTGTCTTCTTTCTGAACATAACACCCTAATCTTCCTTGGGAAATCACATATGCCCCAACTTCAATCATGTGGTCCAGAAGAAGCTGGCTTCACCCCAGGATCCAGGGAGGGGTCAGAGCATCATATCTTCTCTCCAACCACCCGCATCCTCACCACAGACCAGTACAGAGATTGGTTCAGGGATGGGCCTCTGACCCAGTCAGAGTCAGTTAAATAAGGGCTTTTCTGGTATGACCAGAGAGTGGACCCATTCTTTCAAGTGAGACTGATAATCACAAGATATGGTCCTAGGAATGTGAGCATCTCCAAGAATGAAGCCAAAACAGAGAAAAGCAGAGCCATGCAGATTTCATGTAACATGTTATAAGGACCTGGATCCAGCCAAGCATGAAGCTGGAATCTGTTCAGACACGGTGACAAAATATTCCCTGTCTGATATTGGTTCAGTTTGGATAACTCAATGCATGGACTTAGGGCACTAGTTAACTTAGGAGACCAACAGAGAAAGAAAGGAAAAGACTTAAGCTTTGATAAACTTATTTAGAATTTTGCAATCAGAAAATCTAAAGAGTCAATGTTAATTTTGTCATACACACACACCACACACATATTTCAAAAAATAAGAGTTCAGAAAATGACATTTGAAACTGAATTGCTTGCAGAAGTGAGAAGCACACAATCTTTTCTCTCTAGAGGTCATGTTACTTGCAACTGAAAAATCCTGGACTGATTTATTCCCTTATGCCCTGGTTTTCTGTAGGTAATGTCCTATTTGAGCCTATAGGATGGAAAGTCCTGGAAGGCAGGGGCCAGGACCTCTTGTCTTCACACTCCCACAGCAGCAAGCACAGAGCCAGGCTCACAGAGATGCTCAGAGATGAGTGTTTGAGAACTGGATGAGGAGCGAACATTCTCACTGTCCTGGCTGTACCCACTCCAGCCAGGAGCCAGCTCAATGCCCTGAAACCCCCACTTTTGCCCCAGGCCTGAACCAAAAATGGGCAGCCCTGCCCTGAGCTTCCCGCCTGCCACACCCAGCCAGTTGTTCCCAGTCAGCAGGGACCAGAAAGCGGTGATTGCCCTGATTGCAAGAGCTCCACATCCCCAGGGATACATCTGAAAGACAATGTGAGGCTCAGAGAAACTTCTAGGCACTTTGGCCAGCATCTGGAGAGGAGCCAGTGGTGTCTGGGCCTTTGCTTCTGGAAGCCATCTGCTGGGGGTGGAAACAGGGAGGCTATGCCAAAGGTGAGTAGCTTTGGAAACCAGCAACAGAAAGAAGCCTGATGCCGGGTAGAGGAGGAACCAGAGCAAGAGGCCAGGCCTGGGGGCCCCTACTGCTCAGGGGGCTCAGGAAGACCCTCAGTATTCTCCCATCTGCTTCTGGAAGCTTGCCTTTGGGCAGTCATTCTTACTCTGGGCACAATACAGTTCACAAAACAAAGTATTTGAGGGACACTATGTTGTCAATAGCCAACTGGGTGAAACAGTGATATATTTGGTGTCCTATCTGGTGTATCAGTCAGGAGAGGCTGTGACATGCTGCAGTAACAAATTAATCTCCACATCTCAGTGGCTTAACAAAACAGAGGCATATTTCTCCTTCACACAAAGCTGCTGCAAGTAGGACAGCTGTCCTTTGTATGATGACCAGTGATCCAGGCTGCTTCCACCTAGTGGCTCCTCCATTTCAAGCCATGGCCGCCAGAGTCACCACTAAAGGAAAAGAGAAAACAGGAGGGTCAGACACCAGCACTTAATACCTTGGTCCAGAAATGATGTCCATCACTTCCATTCACAGCCCATTGGTCAGTTAGTCACATGGCTCTAACCTGACTGCAAGGATGGCTGTGAAGTGTGGAGGAGCACATAGCTATTCAGTGAGCATTAAGTGTCTCTGCCACACTGGGTGTCCCAGGAGACAGAGGCACAGAGGAGTTCACAGACTGTGAGGTTGTTTACCTAGGTTTCAACCCAACTTTTCATTCACTAGCTATGCGACCTTGAGAAAGCTCCTTTCTTTAAGCTTTGCTTTCCTTGTCTGCAAAATGGGAACAAAATAAGCCTCCTTACCTCATTAGATTGTTGGGAAGATCAATAGACAATGCTTAGCGCTTCACTATGCCTGGCACACGGTAAGCACTAATAAATGACACTATTTGATTAGTCTCATTTTGTTTAGAAAAAAACTGAAGATGCTCAACCTATGATGATTGAAAAATACAGCTGAGACATCATCAAAACTTGCATCAGGCCTGGCGCCTCCCTTTCTCCAGCTGGCCCTCTTCTCTGCTCAGTCCAGGGTCCCCTTGCTCTCCTTCCCTCCCCTCTAGAAGAACCTATAAGGACCTTCAGGGTGTGAGAATTCTGCCCCCTCTCCCAGGGGTACGCATATCTGAAGCCTCAGTGTTGGTGTGGGCAGGAAGTCTTGGTCTTCAGTTGAAGGAATTCCAAACCTTAGGAGCAGGTGAGAACAGAGGAGGTGCACCCCCAAAAGTTGTTCCTGCTCATGCTTATGGCAAATGGGGTCCCCAGAGAATGGAAGGCTTCCGTGTGGATATTAAAGTCCCTGAAAAGCTTAGTGAAGGTCAGATTTAGGCAAGTGTCTTAGAAGGAGGGGGACCTTGGGGTGGCTGAGTGAGATGGAAAGCAACCTCAGAGACAGAGGAAGACATGAGGAGCCCAAGTTGGGGATGGGGTGAGAACAACACTTCATATACACACAGCCCTCTACAGTTTACAAAGCAAGGTCACAAGACTAGTTAAAATGCAGTGGGACTCAGTTGCAGGGGCAACAAAATTCAAGCTCTCTCTTCTAGCGTCACTTTGTCACTGGGAAACAGCTGCGGAGTCAGGGACCACATTTCCCAGGCTCCTGTGCATCTAAATGTGGCCCCAAGACACATTCTTGCCAATAGAATGTGAGCAGAAGATGTGTGCCACTTGTGCCAAGGCTTTTGAGACGTGGTTATGCCTCCCACTAGATGGGTTCCAAGGATGACAGATAGACCAGAGGATTGTAGAGCCTCAAAAATGCAAAAGTCCTGGTCCCTAAATAGCTGCATGGCAAAACCTGCAAACCAGGAACAGCTGTTACAAACTGGTACACAAATGAGAAAGAAACACATTACATTGGCGGGGCGGGGGGAGAGGGTTACTTGTTATAGCAGCTAGCACTGTCTTAAAGCATGGTAAGTATACCTTTCTCTGAAGGGGCTTTGGGAGCACTGTGAGGAGTACAGAGGGGTGACAGTCCCCCTCCTCGGTGCTGTCACTGTCCCCCCATGCCTTCCTCCCCTCCCACACCCTTCCCCATGAAACAGACAAGACCCAGGATGGGTGGAGTTTGGGCTTGTCCAGTTTTCTCCTTGAAAATCTTTCCTCCAAGCGTGAGTGAGAAGTTTTGGCCCTTGTGAGAGGTCTGGGCAGCTGACGCTATAACTGGGTGGGGCACCATGAAGAAATGGGGTTGGAAAAAATACCAGTGAGGGTGGCAGTCAGTGGGGGCCCTGGGAAAGTCAGCCCAGGAGTTCGGCTATTTTGAGCAGATGAAATCCCAGGTATTTCAGCCTCTCTCCCCTCCCTGCAGGCTGGGCCAGCAAAGGACCAGAGACTGTGGCAGCTTCTCATAGAGAGGGCAGGATATGCCACCTGTATGACCGAGGCCAGCTTACCTGTCCACAGAGGGCCACGCTCAACCCAAGCCATGGTGGCAGCAGCCCTGCCAGTGGGCTAGCTGAATGCTGTGACCAGAAGGTTCGGGAAGAGGGACACGAGAGCTCTTTCCCAAGGCCCCTTGGCACTGCCCTGCCTGCCCTTCCCAGGAGGGTGTTAAGGAAGCATATCCCTTCTCAGGAACAGGATAAAGGAAGTCAGCCTTCCACGCACAATATTGTGCCTCTTTCTCTCTCCCATCACATGGCCACAATACTCTTGACCCTCTACAATTGCCTATAAATAAATGGCCCCTCCCCACCCCCATTTCCCACACCTAAGGTCCCCTGATGGGCTGTCACTGTTCTGGCATTCAAGCTGCCAACCATAGAAAATGAAATTTGAAAAATTTCCATTTGCAATAGCTTTTTTTTTTTTTTGCCATGTGGCTTGTGGGATCTTAGTTCCCTGACCAGGGATTGAACCTGTGCCCCCTGCGGTGGAAGTACTAGAGTTCTAACCACTGGACTGCCAGGGAATTCCCTGCAATAGCATTTTTTAAAACAACATGAATACTTTAGGGAAAAGTTCACAAATTGTGTAAGACCTCTGCACTGAAGACTACAAAATATTGCTGAGAGAAATTCCAGAAGCCCTAAAGAAAAGGAGAGATATGTTCATGGCTTGGAACACTCAATATTGTTGAGATGTTGGTTCTCTCCAAAATGATTTTTAGATACAACTTGATTTCAATCATAATCTCAGCAGACTCTTTTGTAGAAACTGACATGGTGATTCTAAAATTTTTGTGGAAATGCAAAGGACCTAGAATATCCAAATCATCTTAAAAAAGAAGAACAAGATAGAGAATTTACCCTCCCTGTCACCATGATTTATAAGGCTACAGTAACTGAGACATTGCACTGTCAGAAGGATAAACGATAATGGAATAGAAGAGAAACCAGAAATAGACCCACAATTAAACAGTCATTTGATTTTTTTTTGTAAAGTCACCGAAGCAATCCAAAGGGAAAGGCGAAGTCTTTTCAACGAATGGTGTTAGAACAACTGAAAATTCATATAAAAAAAAATAAACTTCATTCCCTCCCTCACACCATTCACAAAAGTTGATTTGAGATGAATCATAGACCTCAATCAGAAGCTAAAATTCTAGAAGAAAATAGAGGAGAATATCTTTGGGACTTGGCGGTAGGCAAAGATCTTAAAATAGATCATAGAAAGAAATAACTGTTTTTTTGTTTTGGGGTTTTTTTTTAATAAATTTTCATTTATTTATTTATTTATTTATTTATTGGCTGTGTTGGGTCTTCGTTGCTGCACACGGGCTTTGTCTAGTTGCTGCGAGCAGGGGCTATTCTTCGTTGTGGTACGTGGGCTCCTCATTGCCGTGGCGTCTCTTGTTGCAGAGCACAGACTCTAGGCGCATGGGCTTCAGTAGTTGTGGCACATGGGCTCAATAGTTGTGGCTCACTGGCTCTAGAGCACAGGCTCAATAGTCATGGCACACAGGCTTAGTTGCTCCACGGCATGTGGAATCTTCCTGGAGCAGGGATTGAACCCGTGTCCCCTGCACTGGCAGGTGGATTCTTAACCACTGCGCCACCAGGGAAGTCCTTAACTGTTTTTAAAAGATTGAAAAATTAGACTTCATAAAAATAAAAAATTTCTGCTCATCGAAATACACCATGAGGAAAAGTATAGACAAGCCTTAGACTGTGAGGAAATATTTGCAAAACATATCTGACAAAGGAGTTCTAGGCAGAAATGAAGGTATATGTCCTCAAAAAGACTCATACGAGAATGTTCCTAGCCCCTTTATTCATAATCTCTAAAAACTAGAAACAACTCCAGTGACTATTAACAGAAGAATAGACAATTCTTCTGGTATAATCGTATAATGGGACATTACTTAGCAATAAAAAGGAACTACCTACCAATACATGCAACATCATGAATGAATCTCCCATTATGCCAAGAGAAAAAAACTAGACACAGAAGAGTACATATAATATGGTTTGATTTACATGAAGTCCTGGAACAGGCAAAACTAATCTATGGTGGAAAAATCGGAATAGTCCTTACCTGGGTAGGGGAGGAAGGGACAGACTAGGAAGGGGCATGGGGGACTTTCTGGGGTGATGGTAATGTACTGTATCTTGATAGAGGTTTGAGTTAAATAGGTACAGGCACCTGTCAAAATTCACCTAATGTATAATTAAGATCTGTGCCTTTCTTTTATGTAAATTGTACCTGAACAGGATAAACAAATATTGAACTTTAGTTAATTATACACCCCCTGAAGTGTTTAGGAGTAAAATATGCTAACGTCTGCAATTTTCTATGAAATGGTTCAAAAATTCTTTTTGTTTCGTTTTTTGGCTTTTTTTTTTTTTTTTTTTTAGCCGTGCCATGTGGCTTGTGGGATCTTAGTTCCCTGACCAGGGACTGAACCCGGGCCCTCGGCAGTGAAAGTATGAAGTCCTAACCACTGAACCTCCAGGGAATTCCTTCAAAAATTTTTTTAAATGGAGGGATAGGTGAATGGGTGGGTGGGTGGGTGTATGCATGGATGGATGGGCAAAGAAAGAGAGAGATGCATAGATATGTGATTAAGCCAAACAAAATGTTCGTTGTAGAACCTCAGTGGTAGGTATGTGAGTGCTCACATGTAATTCTTTTTTAAATTTTCTGTATGTGTGAAATTTTTCATAATAAAATGTTTTAGAAAAAAAGGGCAAAACAAATCTTCATCAACACAGTCCGGACTAATTTCTCTCCTTCTAAGAGACCACTGAGACTATCCCATCAGGTCCCACACCCTTGTTCACGTCGTTCACTGAAAGTCATTGTTGACCCATCGTCACTCAGGACACTCATCCCAAACTACCTAGTCCCTGTCCTCCCCTTTCCAAACCCTCTCCCTGGGTTCTCTGGAACTCCCATTCTACTTCTTCTGAAAAGTTCCTCCTACCTCCTGGCCTTCATGGAAACCAAGCTCTCCCCTGAGACACTGCCTCCTACTCAAGAGGAAGCTATTTCTTCTCTCATATTCCAAGTAACTCAGAGCTGGGAGGTGGAGGGTGCGCAAGTATTTTCCATACTCCCCAAGGCTCCTTCAACGTCATTTCTCTTCTTTCCTCCCTTAAAAACTCTAGTTTCTTCAAAGTTCACACCCCCTGGCTAACCCTCTGTGCCTCTCCCCAGCACGTCCACCTGCCTCCTGACCACTGGGAACTGTAGCTCCAGGCACCGTCCACGCGCCACTCCTATACCCCGTTGACATTCCTGTGACCTCACCGTCCACAGGGATGACTTTTCAAGACTCTGGCCTCTCAGTTACTGAACCTCCTCACCTCCAAAGGTATTTTCCTCCACACCATCTCAGCCACCCATCGCCCTAGAACATTCTAGACATTGTCCCAGCTCTGACGTCTGGATTTCAGGCATCCCACCCTCAGATAACATCCCCCTGCCCTCCAGCTCTGATTCTCATTCTCTCACTGCACCAATGCTCCAACATCTCCACTCCAGTCACCCCATCATTTTTCCTCCACAGCCTTCTTTCTTCCTTCCTTCCTTTCTTCCCACTAAAATATCCTGCCTCCTTTTCCTGCTTTAGTTTTCCCTGTAGCATTTACTACTTTCTACCATCAATAAAACCTACTTATTCATTAGTTGACTCTCTCCACCCAGGAGAATATATGCTCCATGAGGCGTTCTTGTCTGTTTAATCACCGCTGTAACCTCAGCACCTAGAACAGTGCTGTGGCATGCACTAAGTGCTTGATAAATACTTGTAAAAAGAAAGGAAAACATAAAGAAATAAAGTGGGCCAAGGGAGAGACAGCTTCAATTAGAAAATAGAAGCAATCCCTCGGGAGCACCTTTACCTTCCCACCTCCCTGTCTGTACCATGTTCTCCTACTCCTTGTGACAACTGGAAGAGTGTCCCTGCTCTTCTCCAAGACCATTCGCTCCATGTGGGCTCTAGATGCCATCTCTTCTTACCTTCTCAAGAACCAAACTCCTGAGCTGTTCTACCCCCTCTGCCATGTCTAAATTCTTCTTCTGAATGAAATCATTTCACTTGCCTGTACTATCTCCCATCTTTTCAAATTCGTCTTTTGACCTCATACGCACATCCAACAACTGAGCCGTTTCTTTGCTCCTTCGGCCTCAATTCCCATTCATTCTCAACCCACTTCAGCAGCCATCTCAGCCCGGGAAGTGAGGCTTGGGATGGGAAATCATGTGTTAGGACAAAACTGAAAAACATAAAGAGCCCGGGTTCCCAGTGACACCAAGGAAAGACAGTAACAGCCTTGGACTACCTGCCTTGAGGCTTCTATTTAGTGTGAGCAAAATAAATTCTATCTTGTTTAAGCCATTGGTATTTCGGGTTTTTCTCTTGTATAAACGGAGTGAATCCTAAAAGATAAGTCATCTCTTCTATGTTTCTGCAAAAAATGGAAGGCGATGGCTATATTTCTTTTCTTCAAAGTGCTTTGCAGCATGTAGATTCTAAACAAATGCTTCTTGGGGTAAATGAGATCTGGAAAAGCAGACAGAGGCATCAAAACAGAGGACCACGTGCAGCAGCAGCCTAGGGTGTGCAGCCAGGGTTCCTCTGCTAGGTCCACAAGTTTGTGGTCACGGTGGGTTGAGCGAGGCAAGGGCAAACATACTGAGGAATAAGAGGAAGCGAGAGCCTGAAGGTAATGATTCATCCTCGGTTTCGTTCTGTTTGTGTCTAAGTTGATGAACTTTATCAGTCAGAGGGTGCAAGGGAGTTCCACTTCTAGGTTTCTTTTCTTTCTGTAACAGCTTGATTGAAATGTACTTCGCATACCATACTAGTCACCCATTTAGAGTGTACAACTCAATGGTTTTTAGCAGATTCACAGACTAGTGCAACCATCACCACAGTCAATTTTTAGAACATTTTCCTCACCTCAAAAATAAACCCCATACCCTTTAGCAGTTGTTTTCCATTCCTCCACCCCACCCCAACCCTAATCAATCACTAATCTACTTTCTGTCTCTATAGATTTACTTATTCTGGACATTTCATATAAATGGGATCATACAATACGTGACCTTTGGTGTCTGGCCCCTTTCCCTTAGCATAATGTTCTCAAGGTTCATCCATCTAGTAGCATGAATCAGCACTTCATTCCTTTTCATTGCTGATTAATAGTCCATTGTAAAGTTCATTATATAGATAGGCTACATTTTACTTATCCGTTCATTAGTTGAGGGACATTTGGATGGTTTCCACTTTGGGGTTATTATGAATAATACTTCCATGGACAAGTGTTTGTATGAATGTATGTTTTTAATTCTCTTGGGTACATTCCTAGGAGTGGAACTGCTGGATCATACAGGAACCCTGTGTATAACCTCTTTTTTATTGGCCCTGTTGGATCTTCGTTGCTGCCTGCGGGTTTTCTCTAGTTGCTGCGAGAGGGGGGTACTTTTCATCGCGGTGCTCGGGCTTCTCAGTGTGGTGGCTTCTTTTGTTGGGGAGCACAGGCTCTAGGCACAGGGGCTTCAGCAGTTGTGGCTCATGGGCTCTACAGCTCAGGCTCAGTAGTTGTGGCACACGGGCTTAGTGGCTCCACAGCATATGGGATCTTCCTGGACCAGGGGTCGAACCTGTTTTCCCTGCATTGGCAGGCAGATTCTTAACCACTGAGCCACCAGGGAAGTCCCAGCCCTGTGTTTAACCTTTTGAGGAACTCACCCCTCTGTCCTACAGCTGCTTGTGTTTATGTTGCCATCAGTCAGAGGTCTGTTGGGGGCCTCCATTAGTGTTAGATGGGTTTTCAACAGTTTACCAAAATGGCTGCACCATCTATGCTCCCACTAGCAGTGCATTTCTCCACCTCCTCACCAACAGTTGTTATTATCTGTTGTTATTGTTGCTGTTGTTAGTATCCTAGTGGGTAAGAAGTAGCATCTCATTACGGTTTTGATTTGCATTTATTTCCCTTATGACTATGATGTTGAGCAGCTTTTCATGCGTTTACTGGCCACTAGTGTATCTTTTGGAGGGAAGTGTCTATTCAGTTCCTTTGCCTGTTTTAAATTGGGTGGTCTGTCTTTTTATTATTGAATTGTAAGGGTTCTTTACATATTCTGGATACCAGGCCCTTGTCAGATACATGATTTGCAAATATTTTCTCCCATTCTGTGGGTTATCCTTCGTTGTCTTGATGGTATCCTTTAAAGCACAAACGTTTTAGATTTTGATGGAGTCCAATTTATCTGTTTTTTTCTTTTGCTGCCTGCACTTTGGTGCCATATTTATAAAACCAGTACCTAATCTGGGGTGATGAAATTTTTCCTTATACTATGCCCTAAGAGTTTTACAGTTTTAGCTCTTACATTTAGGCCTTTGATCCATTTTGAATTCATTCTTATGTATCGTATGAGGTAGGGATCCAACTTCATTCCTTTATATATGGATATCCAGTTGTCCCACCACCACTTATTTGAAGTTCTTTCCCCACTGAATTGCTTTGGTATCCATGCCAAAAAGCAATTGACCATAAATGTGAAGGTTTGTTTCTGGACTCTTGATTCTATTCCATTGATCTCTATATCTATCCTTATGCCAGTACCACACTGTCTTGATTACTGTAACTTTGTAGTAAGTTTTGAAATTGGGAAGTGCAAGTTCTCCAAAGTTGTTTTTTTTCTAAATAGCTTTGAGTTCTGAATCCCTTGAATTTTCACAAGAATTTTAGAATCAATTTCTGGAAATAAGACAGGGGAGGCTTCAATAAGAACTGTATTGAATCTAAAAATAAATTTATCATCTCAACAATGTTGTCTTCTAATCCACAAATATGGGATATCTTTTCATTTATCAAAGAAGTTAGATCCTCTTTAACATCTTTCAGCAATGTTTTGTAGTTTTCAAGAGTATAAAGTTTGCACTTCTTTTGTTAAATTTCTTCCTAAGTATTTTATTCTTTTTTATGCTATTGTAAATGGAATTATTTTCTTTATTTTATTTTCAGATTGTTCAAGTGTATAGAAGTACAATTGATTTTTGTATTCTGAAATCTTGTTGTACTTGTTTATTAGTTCTAATAGTCTTTTAGTGGATTGCTTAGGATTTTCTATATAAAGGATCATGGCATCTGAGAATATAGATACTTTTACTCCTTCTTTTCCAATACAGATGCCTTTTATTTCATTTTCTTCCCTAATTGCCCTGGCTAGAACCTCCAATTCTATGGGGTTTTTAAAAATAACTTTACTGAGGTTTAATTGATATAAAACAACAGCAGATATTTAATGTATACAATTTGATGAATTTGGACACATTTGATGAATTCCACACACCCATGAAACCATCACAATTGTCAAGGTAATAAGTCTCCAAAAAGTTACCTTTTGTCCCTTTGTTTTGTGTGTGTGTGTGGGGGGGGGGGGTGGGCGGGGCGGTAAGGGCACTGAAATCTACTCTCTTAACAAAAATTTTAAGTGCACAATACAGTATTGTTAACTCTGGGCACCACGTTGTACAGCAGCTCTCTAGAACTTAGTCATCTTGTGTAACTGAAACTTTATGCCCATTGAACAACAGATCCTCATTTTCCCCTCCCTCAACCCCTGGCAGCCACTATTCTACACTCTGCTGTGTACAGTGTTGAATAGAAAAGGCAAGAGTGATCGTCCTTGTTTTGTTCCTTGTCTTAGAGGGAAACTAGTCTTTCACGATTAAAAAGCCTACTGTGGGGTTTTTGTAGATGCCTTTTAACAAGTTAAGGAAGTTCTTTACTATTCCTAGCTTGAGTGTTTTTACCATGAAGAGGTGTTGGATTTGGTCAAGTGCTTTTTCTGTCTGTATTGAGATAATCATATGGTTTTTGTCTTTAATTCTGTTGATATGATATATGATATTAATTGATTTGGGGATGTTAAACCAACCTTGCATTTCTGGGGTAAATCCCACTTGGTCATGGTGTGTAATCCTTTTGATATGTTGCTGGATTTGGTTTGCTAGTATTTGGTTGAGAATTTTTTCATGTATATTCATGATACATATTGGTCTGCAGTTTTCTCTTCTTGTTGTGTCTTTGCCTGGTTTTGTTATTAGGGCAATACTAGCCTCATAGAATGAGTTGGAAGTGTCTAGGTTTCTTTTTCACTCATCTTTTGGTCAAGTTTATCTCTTGATCTTTACAACATTCTGAATAAAAAGCCAAGGCCTGGGAAGGTTTATCTGAGGTTCTCAAGTTGAGCAGGCATCACAATCAACTGGGAGCTTGTTTAAAGCAGATTCCTGGCTCCTGGCTCCAGAGACTGACTCAGAAAGTTTGCAGCAGGATCAGTGACTCTGTATATCTAACAAGCACTCCCCAAGAGACTCTGAGATAAGTCTCTCTCATTTCACTTTAAAAAACATTGATTGACTTGTCCAAGCTGACCCAGTTAAGTAGCCTCAGAGGGTGGGCTAAGAAAGTAATGTTTCTTCATACAGGAGTCTCAGAGCCTTCATTGTGTTCATGTCCCTCATGAATATCTAAAGGGGAAGCTAAAGTGTGCACTGTTTCCCAGACTTATTTGTGCACAAAATCTTTTATTTGGGGAGGAGCATTTCACAGGCCTGATGTTCCACAGGGCATACTCTGGGAAACACTGCCCCCAGAATTACTCAAGTGTCCCTCTGAACTCTCATGGGGCTTTGTTCTAACCACTCACCCCATTGGCCTGCAGCTGCTTGTGTATGTGTGGCTGTGTCAGAGGTCTGTCCGGGCCTCAGTTAGGATTAGACAAGTTAGGCATTTGCCTCAAGAGCAAAATTTCAGGAAGTGCCAAAAAACTCAATTATAAAGATAAATTATTATTTGGAGGATGGGTCAACCAGATAGCCCATCAGGCAGCCAGTGGGATAAAGGAGGGTATAATAGTGTAGAGGGAGCTTAATGACTACTGTGTGTGGGACCAAGAGCCAGGGTCTGTCCAGGTGGGCTCAAGCTCTGGAGCAGCAGGATGGCTGAGCCAGGTCTGTTGCTTGTCTCCCCCATGGACTGTGACCCCCCTCCAGAGTAGGGTCAGGTCTTTCTCCCCTCTGAACCCCCAGTCTCAATCCACAGAGCCTGGAGCACAGACTGGTTCCACTCCCTCACAGGGAGAGGACAGGGATAACGCCAAGTTTCCTTACCTCCCAATTCCTACTTGAGCATCTAACTGAGTGCTGGACACAAGGAGGCTCGGCCAATTTGTATTTTGAGGTGATTGAATGGATTCCATCTAGAAAGCTTCCCCAGGGTATCTGATCTGTCTTCATGATGGTGCCTCACTTTGGATGTGCTCCCAAATCTGAACTGGGGAGAGGGGGCTGGGTGCCAGAGAATTTCTGGGAAAAATACATCCTTTCCCAAATACCCTTCCTTTCTGTGTCCAACAGAGCTTGACCTCAAATGTGCAAGTTCTAACGTTCAAAAGAGTCGGGCTGATTGGGCTGGCGCTACATGTTTGTGATTTATGCAATCATCATGGCCTGATTGGGTTCTGTGACTGGAAGGTCATCAGCTCTAACCTTGGAAAAAAGTCTGAAAGCCAAGAGTGGTTGCCCAGGAGCCACCTTCCTGGGCCCACCTTTCAGGCTGGTTCCAGGGCGTTTCCCTACCTCAACCCTACTCATCCTGTGTCTCATTAAAACTGCTTTATAGGCCTCCTGTCTCTTCCTTGGAATTTCCATTTCTTTTTTCCAAGAACTATAAAATCTCATCAATTAATTGGTCACCACAGGAATAAGAACAGGTTCCCTTTAAATAACTTGTGCAGGGACTTCGCTGGTGGCACAGTGGTTAAGAATCTGCCTGCCAATGCAGAGGACACAGGTTAGATTCCTGGGTCGGGAAGATCCCATATGCTGCGGAGCAACTAAGCCCGTGCACCACAACTACTGAGCCTGCACTCTAGAGCCTGCGGGCCACAACTGATGAGCCCATGCTCCACAACTACTGAAGCCTGCATGCCTAGACCCCATACTGCACAACAAGAGAAGCCACTGCAATGAGAAGCCCGCGCACCACAACTAAGAGGAACCCCCACTTGCCACAACTAGAGAAAGCCAGCAGGCAGCAAACCAAAACAAACAAAAAACTTATGTAAAAATTATTACAGTGGCTCCATGTTGACCTGCTCAAGAGAGGAAACATGTTCACTCTCTTAGGCAACATCTAACTGTAGATAAGCCTCCAGCTGATTATA
Source organism: Hippopotamus amphibius kiboko (assembly GCF_030028045.1). Taxonomy (NCBI): domain Eukaryota; kingdom Metazoa; phylum Chordata; class Mammalia; order Artiodactyla; family Hippopotamidae; genus Hippopotamus; species Hippopotamus amphibius. The sequence continues at coordinate 45,706,331 of NC_080202.1, read as the reverse complement.
GAGGATCCTCGTTTTGCCATAAAAAGCTGATCCCCCATGACCTCTACTTATCAGCACCTCATAAGTTTACTATGAGTTGCTTCATAACTTCAAAAGTACAGTGATATCTTCTGGGAATCGAGCTTTTTTGGGGGGTTGGAGGGGGTGCTGTGCAGTATGCGGAACTTCCCTGACCAGGGATCGAACCCGTGGCCCCTGGAAGCACAGAATCTTAACCACTGGACCAACAGGGAAGTCCGAATTAAGCTTTATAATAACTCGATTGTGTTAAATAAACTTCAGGAAGCAGGACAAGCTAGAGTCCACGGAATCCATGTGGATGAGCAGGCTTTAATATTGCTGCAAGTCTGGTTCTTAGGGACTGTGGAATTGGCCCTAGCTCAAGGATGCTGGCTTTCAAAAGAATGTCATTTCACGGAGGGGTTACTGAGACCCAGACGGGGGGGAGAGGGATGACTTGTCCGTACTTACACGGTGGCAAAGCTGAGGTTAGGATGTGGATCTCCAGATACCAGATCCTCTCTCCTCTCCCTTTCAACACCCAGGGCCCAGCCCCTGTACCCTAATCCCCTTCCTGCTAGGAAGGCAGAAGAGACTCTGACAGCTGACTGAGAAAGCATGTGTAGAGATTCAGCCATTTTCTCTCCTCAGTTCATCCTCTGCATTTTAAGTCATTTATCTTTATTGTGCCATGAAAGTCTCTGCGCTGTGTCAGATGAACTTCAGGCAGGTGGAAAGACAGTGAGAAGGTAGGAGGCCACTGAAGGCACACCTGGGGTAAGGCAGCAGTTCTCACCCTTGTCTGCACGGTAGGATCGCCTGGGGCCATTGTAAAAGTCCTGATGTCCAGGCCACGCCCCAGATTAATTACATCAGAATTCTCTGGATCTGAACACAAGCATTAGGATTTTTTTTTTAACTCCCATTTGACTCCAACATATAGCCAAGTTTGGGAACCACAGCAGCAAAGCCATTTTAAATCAGAAGCCAACGTAGGGTTAGAACAGCAGTGATGGATGTCTACCACTGATGTAGACAAAGCTATGTGATCTTTTTTTTTTGGCTGTGTTTGGGTTTTTGTTGTTGGGCGCAGGCTTTTCTCTAGTTGCAGAGAGCAGGGGCTACTCTTCCTTGCCATGCTAGGGCTTCTCTTGTTGCGGAGCACAGGCCCTAGAGCACACGGGCTTCAATAGTTGCAGCACAAGGGCCCAATAGCTGTGGTGCACGGGCTTAGTTGCTCCACAGCATATGGGAGCTTCCCAGACGAAGGATTGAACCCGTGTCCCCTGCATTGGCAGGAGGATTCTTAACCACTGCGCCTCCAGGAAATTCCCGCTGTGTGATCTTGTACAAAGTGCCCTAGGCCCTCACCCTCACCCACCCCTGCCTCCAGAGGGAATCCCTATCACAGCAGCCTGCTCTGCTTGCATTTGTTCTGTGCGTGCCCTGCCCCCAACAGGCATTCTGCCAAGTGCTTTATGTGCGTTGCCTCACTTTCCCCACAGTTGCCCGGTGATCTGGATGCGATTATACCCACACTTTGAAGATGACAAACCTGAGACTTGCTGAGATGGTGCACGAACCCAGGCCTGTGTGACTCCTAAGCTTATCTTCCAGTAAATAGTTGTTGAAGTCATTGTTCTATGGGTTAACACCATATGCTTAAATATAATAATGGCGTCAAGAAATATTTCCCTCATGGCTCTTGTGGGCTGGGCACTGAGCTGGGTGCTGGGTGTAGAGTGGTGAGCGGGACCGGACAGGGCCTGGCCCTCGGGGAACTCACAACCCAGTGGGGCAGATGCACTCAATTCAAAGACTCTACGCAAACACTCGTGCGCACAAATGGATCGTTTCCAGATGCTGAAGGCTGTGAAGAAGGCCACCAGGATGCTGGAACCGGGAGTAATGTTGGGCCTGTGTCAGTTAGGGAGGCAGGAAATGAGATGTGGAGAAGGAGCCAGCTGGTTCCAGCAAGCAGGGGGCACGGCCCTGCTGGGCTGGGGAGGGGTACTAGCCAGAGGGATCCCTGAGGGTTTCAGGCAGAACAGTGACAGGATCAGATTTGGGTCACTAAGAGCCCACCCCCAGCAAATGGATTCCCCTTCCATTTTAACACCGATTAGCTGGGTGACCTGTCCTCCCACCACTACCCTCTTCCTCCTCTGGCAAAGGAGGGGCTAGACCAGTGACATTTCAGGCCACCAGCCTACGGAGTCCATGGGTAAAGGGCTGAGAAGTGCATTCATCATCCGGCCCCAGCTCAGATTCTTAGGAAATACCAAAATAACGAGAGACCAAAGTGGCGTAATTCAGCTAGAGGAGCTGGGAGGTTTTAATTAGAAACATCACAGAAATAAAAACCTTAACCCAAACCATCCCCGCCAGCTGGAAATTCAGTCTCTCTTTCAAGGTCTTTAAAAAGAGTTCCCTTTCCTCTATGCAGTAGTCAGTTTGTGTACTTAAAATTTTGTACAATATTTATGAGCTGAGAATTCTTCTACATCCTGGGCCTGAGATTTCTTTAATGAAATCAGATGTGAACATCAGCTTTTCAATATATTTCTATTTGTGAAATTATGTATATTTGAAGATAGGAAATTATTTTCCAATAAAGAGTTAAAAAATTAAAGATGACTCCAGAGCTTTAATATAAAATAGCGGCCGTGCTCTTAAGCCATTTTCTTCCCTGGGTTCTGTACCCAGTAGGTGCCTAACCGCGTTGCCACTAAGGACACAGCGAGTAAAGAGGACCAGGAGCACAGAAAGGAGAGAGGGAGGGGTGAGTCTGGAGCAGCACAGCGAAGGAGCTGGCCCGGGCCCGGGCCCCAAGCAGGGCAAAGACAAAAAGTCCAGACCCTCGGGGACCCCATAGGGGACAAGAGACCTGTTACATCTATGAACCCCCTGTCAACACATCCCAGCAAAGTCCTGAGCCCTTCCAGTCCCTCCAGTCCTTGCCACCTAACCTTGTCACAAGAGCCAACACACACACACACACACACACACACACACACACACACTGGTTGCCATGAACAACTTGGAGGTTTAACAGAGTCAACTGAGGTCAGGGTTGACAGATCTAAACTCTTGTCCCAGCTCTGCCCCTGCCAGCTGTGTGACCTTGGACAGGGTACCTAACCCCTCTGATGGTCAGTATCCTCTCTGGGAAAATGGGAGGAATGATCACATAAGACACTCCTCATGGGGTTATTGTGAGGACTGATGGGGTTATGGGGTGAAGTGGTTTGTGAGCTGGACCCACACGATTCATTAGATTCATTGTTACCTGGGGTCTGACTCTCAAGCAGGGGTCCAAGAGGGGCAGACAGGAAAGGAGGGAGAAGTTAAAGAGGTGGGAACCCTGGGACTGTCCCCAAACCCCAAGGCTAGGCACCTTGAAGTTGCTGGGGTCTCCCCGGGGCTCTGAGGCTCACAGATATTGTGAAAACAGCGGGGGAGGGGGGAGAGGGAAGGGGCCATGGGGCAGGTCCTGTGCAGACACTTTTCACAGGATCAGGTGCTCTCATGCCCCCATTCGACAGAAGAGGAAACTGAGGCTCGGCGAGGTTCTATTTCTAGGCTGAGCCAGGCATTCCCCTCTAACATCTGAGTGCTAATCCCTGTGTTAGGGGGCCATGTGCGGGGAGCTCGGTTTCTGTGGAACAGGAAAGCACTAGAAGCTTCCCCCACGGAGCTGCCTTACCTTCCAGGCACAGGGCCCATAATACTGTCAGGGGCCCATGCAAAGGTTTCATTTTCATTTACCTTAAAGTCAAAAGATACATTGAATAAAATAATGAACATGTAAACCCGAATCCAGCTTGGATTACATTCACCTTTATACCAAAGCAGTTGTATCATATACTTTTTAGTATTTTTTATGAAGGAAGGGGCCCACAAAGGCAAAAGTTCTATGTGGCCCTGGTGCCCCATAATTTTGTCCCCACCTGAGAGAGGCAGGCCAGGAGCTCCCCCTCCTGCCTCCCCACCTCCCTGTGTCCTCCTGGTCCCAGGGGAAGCTCAGCAAAGCCAGGCCAGAGCAAGCTCAGCCTATTGAGCCCAGCCCCTCAGCGGGGGGGCGGGGTCCTGGCCACCCTGGCTTGGCCTGCAGAGCCCCTACCCTACACGCTGTCCCGTGTCCTGTCCCCAGTCCCCCCCTCAACACCCACCCCACCCATCACAGCCTCTTCCAGCCCCAGGGCTGAGGAAGGGTGTGTTCCAATTCCTGGCAGAGTGCAGCTTCCTGTTTTTCTCCAAGTAGACGAGGTCAGGCTGCTGCTGGAAAGGGACACGGGGACCAGTTATTGGCCAGCAGATCCCGGCCGCGCTGATGGGCTTGGCAGCTCAGGGAGGAGGGTCCGGCCAGCAGGCAAACTGCGCTCTGGGATCCCAGAGGGGGGCCCTCTCTTCCTGACACCCCCGCAGACCCCTACAGACCTCATCCTCTCTGACCTCCTAGCTTCAGTATGCTCAGCTGTGAAACAGACGGGGAGGTTCTGCAGTGCCTGCCCTCCTGCTAAAAGGATCCAAGTCAGGCTGAGATGGGAGCAGAAAGCGCTTTGTTGACCGTAAAGACCCCGTTGGCCATCCACGCCCTAGTGCTAGCGACCAGGAGCCTCAATATAACAGCGTCTATTTATTGCCTCCCTGCCCCGTGTGGGGTCTGCCCCTGTGCAATTTCATCTCCACAATGACCCTATGAGGACGGACCTCCTATTCCTATTTTCTGATGGAAGAAAGTGAGCCTAAGTGCCTTGACTCTGGCCCCAGGGGTAGGAAATGACTGAGGTCAGGCTGTGCCCACACCACGGTCTCCTCCCTCCTCACACAGCTGGCTTGAGGTTACACAAACCCAGGTAGCGGGCATGTCACTAACCTCTGTGCTCTCCTGCCTCTCAATTTACTCTGAAGAGGGACTAGCCTCAACTTGCAGGTTGTGTGCTGATTTTCCAGATCAAGTATTGTGTTTGTGGCCCTCCTAAAGTTTGTTTAGTTTATATGCTCTACTGAAGGCTCCTTCAGTGGTCTTATTTTTTTGTTCACATTGTCACCTGTCTTTTCAGCAGCTCCATCCATACTGTTGGCCTTCGTGGTTCAAAATCAAAGCAATGTCAGCAGTTAGGAAAGAGGTGGAGATGAAGAAAGGGGACAGTCTGGAGCTCTTTTCTGGAGGTCACGGTCAAAGGACTTCCTGATAGTTTGGATGTGGGGGTGAGAATAAAAATTACACCCTCCTTGCGGCAAATCAAGTGATATGGTGCATGTGAAGTGAATGGTATAATGCATGCAGGGACTTCCCTGGTGGCACAGTGGTTACGAATCTGCCTGCCAATGCAGGGGACACGGGTTCTAGCCCTTGTCCGGAAGGAGTCCACATGCCGCGGAGCAACTGAGCCCATGCACCACAACTACTGAGCCTGCGTTCTAGAGACCATGAGCCACAACTATTGAGCCTGCATGTCACAACTATGGAAGCCCGCACACCTAAAGCCCCTACTCTGCAAAAAGAGAAGCCACCTCAACGAGAAGCCCACGCACCCCAACGAAGAGTAGCCGCTGCTCACCACAACTAGAGAAAGCCCGCGTGCAGCAGTGAAGACCCAATGCAGCCAAAATAAAAAATGAGAAAAATTACGCATGCAAAAGCCATGAATGATCCCTGAAAGCAAAGGAAATGGATGAAGGAAAGGAGGAGACCTAGCGGATGAAGAAGTTGCAGATTGAACCAGCCCTGAGGCTGTTCCTGTTGCCTGGAGCTTCATGATGTCCTGCACTGATACGGGCCTCCAGGTGAAACACCCAGCAGGTGCTCCTGCTGTGGGCACCAGAGACAGCCTGGTTTACACCTATTGCCTGGACATGGCTGTCATCGTGCCCCTGTGGCAGATGCTGTGAGGCACCAACCAAATCTCCAGCTGTTGGGGTTGCTACCCAAGACGCCTTCAGCTGTCGGCCCTCTTCGGGCATTGCCTCAGCTAAACAGCCTCCCCCGAGGTCACACCTCCTTCCAGAGGCCTCCGGTATCTAACGACCGCTCATTGTTATACATGATGTTATACAAGCCAGGCCCCCCTGGCCCCAGCTGGAGAAGATTCTGAAGGGTCATCTCAGCTCTGGCCTCCCTGAGGGGGTGGCTGAGGCCTCCATTGAGACTGTGTCACATCTCAACCTCTCCCTCTGCCTGGTCTGGCTTCTGGCCCCTTCCTTTCCATGGGTATTGATCCCCAAAGTACTCCTAATAATCTTCCTGCACACAAATCCCACCCCCCTCCCCCGTCTTAAAATCTGCTTCCTGGGGAACTTAACCTGCAATAATCACTTTTACTCTCAATAGTGTCCTAGTTAAAATATCATATATTAACACATATATGCGAACTACAGAAAAATGGTACAAATCAACCGGTTTGCAAGGCAGAAATAGAGACACAGATGTAGAGAACAAACACATGGACACCAAGTGGGGAAAGCGGGGAGGGTTGGGGGGGAATGAACTGGGAGGTTGGGATACCAAATTGTACACTCTAAATATATGCAGTTTACTGTATGTTAACTGTATCTCAATAAAAGTTCTTAAAAAAAAATAGTGTCCTAGTTAGAATACTAAATTGTATGGTCATCCTATTAGCTCTGTGAGACCTACCAGGTCACAGCACTTGCCACAGCTCATTGCAACTACCTATTTAGTGACTCTAGGCTGGGAGCCCCCTGGGGCAGGCAATGTGGAGGGCTCATTCCCAATCATATGCAGAACCCAGGGCTTGTCACAGCAGCCTTGAATGAGCATTTGTTGAATGGATGGATTAAGCACCTTATCTGAGCGTTTAGAGACCAGGAGAGCTGGAGGGCGGCGGAGGAGAAGGAGGAGGAGGAAGCAGCTCTGAGCCCCTAAAACACAAAGCAGCAGCAGGACACATGCACCCACCACGCTCCTCCCCAATCTGCCTTTGCTTGTAGCTCCTCCTGGCTTTATTGCCTCCATCCCGGACTGTAGTTCTTCATGTTTGTGGCTTCATCCACGCATGCATTCATTCACGGAATACCTATGGAGTCCTCCCTGCGTGCCAGGCCCCCGGGTGGGACACTGGGATGCAGAGCTAAATATGACCAGCCCTCTGTCCTCCAGGAGCTCACAGGTCAGAGCAAGAGACAGATGTGTGAAGGGCTCTTGTGATATAGTGTTAGAAGGCGATAGGACACCAAGGCTACCCTTGATCTTTATTTTAGCAAGATTCCACTTGCACTAATGGGGGGGTGGAGGAAGGAAAAAGGATCCTTGGATTTGTCTGCAACCCTAGGAATGGCTCTGATCCCAACTGTACGCATCCCTAAAAACCACCCCCCAACCCGACCCCACTGCGGCTCCCGCTCCCTCCCCGCCCCCCTCCTCCTACTGAAATCCATCAGTAGGCCCAGGCCAGGTTAGGTGCCTTCCAAGATGACAAGTACCGAATCATAAAAATAGTCCTGGGGTCAGGTGTTCCTTCCTGGGTAAGGTCATGTAAAGCTGGCCTTTAGAGACAGTGGCCTCAGATGGGTGGCCTGCTCCAGACCAGGTGGGCAGGGAGCTGGGTCCTGGGTGGGGAGAGAACCTGACTGGTAGACTTGCCCCACCCCTTGCACAGCAGGCAGCCGCCCACCCTTACGGGTGAGGTTCTTGGGAGACCCAGATCGGCTCCGGAGGAAACCTGCAGCCGGTCTGCAGAGCTGGCACTGCCTGGGAGAGCCGCCAGGCCAAGCTGCCTCTCCACCCGCCCTCTCGCTTCCCATTCTTATCTCTTGTTAGTCAGAGGGGCCTTGGCAGCCTCGGGAAGCTCACACACAAAGCAGAATTCCAGGAACTCCAGGCTGAGCTGACTCCTGGCTGTTTTCTCAGTTCCTTTTTGCTTCTTCTTAAAGGTCTCTAGTGCCAAAGCTCAGCCCCTTGACCTTCCAGGCAGGATCCTGGTTGACGGTCTCTGTGTGCCTCCCTCCCTCCCCCATAATTACACGTCTCTTCAGCGACTTCTGAGAATCCTAGAAGGTCACACTGCTGGAAAGGACCGTATATAGATAGCGAAAGAGGAAGCCGAGAGGCTCCAGCCTAGGGAGACGGCCTCCACCTAGCTGGTTCCCACCTGCCGGACTGCATCTCCCCAGGGTCCCCAGACTCCAGAAATGTAGCCACTAATTAGATACCAAGTGGTATGGAGCACTGAAACAAGAACACCTTCACTCTTGCATGCCTGACTCTTTCTACAGGTGATGAAATAAAAAGGTTGAACAGGGACTTCCCTGGTGGTCCAGTGGGTAAGACTCCACGCTCCCAATGCAGGGGACCCAGGTTTTATTCCTGGTCAGGGAAGTAGATCCTGCATGCTGCAACTAAAGATCCTGCATGTCACAACTAAGACCCAGTGCAGCCTAAATAAATAAAATGATATTTTTTAAAATAAATAAGATAAAAAGGTTGAACAGAAAAGTGTAGGGGGTTGCTGATAACATATGAAACCCGGGATATGAAAGGAAAAGGCAGAGAGCTCCCCATCCCACTCTAGCAGCAAAGGGGGAGATGCAGATTTTTTCCAGAAGGATGAAGACTACCTGGAGGGACTGCTGAAGTGAGTGTCTGAGTGCCAAGTGATGGGAAGATTGAGTATAGGTGACTCCAGGCGAAAGGGGGGTAATCTGAATTGCCTTGGAGATTTTAGGAAGAGACGTTTCTAGCCTGTGATTTTGATGACGCAATAGTTTCGGGCAAGTGTATCTAAGTGCACTATAACCCCCTTCCCTTCCCCTATCCCCACTCCTCTCTCTTTGGGGCCACAGAGGGGAACTCTGGGTAGGCGGGACTCATCCTGCCTTCATGTGAAACGTCTATGCATTCTTGTATTTATTCATTTCTTTCTTCAGCTAAGATTTTCAAGCACCTATTCCAGACCCTGATAAAATAATTGTAATCAAGGTAGATGCGGTGTCTGCTTTCATAGAGTGTACAGTCCAATGCAGACAATTAAATGATTCCACAATAGTGTGGGATAAAGTGCCATGTGGGCAGAAAAAAAGAGAGAACACTAAGGAAACACAGATGAGGGACCCATCAGTGAGACCCGCATGTGAGGGAGGGAGTCAAGTCTAACCCAACCTAGGGGATGACAACGGGTTAATCAAACAATAACTCCTCAGACTCAGAGACTGTCTCCAAGATCACACGTCTAGTGAGAGTCACCAGCTGAATCTCACCTCTATAAACGGACTCTGAATTCTGACTTTGCCACTTTCTAGCAAAGTGCTCTCGGGTAAGTTACTTAACTTCTCTGTGCCTCAGTTCCTCCAGCTGTTAAATCAGGATAATAAGAAACTTGCCTCATTGGGCTGCTTGGAAAAAGTAAATGTATTAGTACAGCCATTCTTTTTTCTTACTTTATTTTTTATTGAAGTGTAGCTGAATTACAATGTTGTGTTAATTACTGCTGTACAGCAGGTGACAGCTATATATATATCTTTTCATATTCTTCTCCACTATGGTTTATCCCAGGATATTGAATATAGTTCCCTGTGCTACACAGTAGGACCTTGTTGTTTATCCATTCTATATATACCAGTTTGCATCTACTAACCCCAAACTCCCAATCCAACCCTCTCCCACCCCCTCCCCCTTGGCAACCAGCAGTCTAATCTCGGTGTCCCTGATCTAGTACAGCAATTTTTGAAGTGTGGTCCAGGGACACTTGGAGGTCCTCAGGATTTTGTCTGGGGGTCCAAGAAGTCAAAACTATTTTCACGGTAATAATAAATTATTATTTATCTTTATTGCTCTCCAGTGTTTCCAGAGACCATATGATATGTGATATCACAACAGATTGAACACAGAATATGTGTGAATCCAGCTGTCCTTGATTAAACTAGAAGTTACAGGGAATTGCACAAATATTTTTTTCAAAGTCACCCTTTTCACTAAATATTTTTATTTGGGAAAATAAGTTATTTTTGCAAAGAGTGTTATTTATACTGACATGCAATGGGTTTGTTATTAGTATTTTTAACAGATGCATAGTTTAAATTTTTCTCAATTTTAATTTCTAATACCTTAAATATTGATAAGTATCCCATCAGGGTGCTGGCGTCAGCTTGCACTGGCTTGGGAGAGTTGATTGTGCACACCTCTCCTCATTTCACATTCGGTTATGTCAGGGGGGAATCTTTTCTTTTTTCTAATTATTATTTTTATTTTTGGCTTCGTTGGGTCTTTGATGCTGTGCTCGGGCTTTCTCTAGTTGCGGCGAGCGGGGGCTACTCTTCATTGCGGTGCATGGGCTTCTCATTGTGGTGGCTTCTCCTGTTGCGGAACACAGGCTCTAGGTACACGGGCTCAGTAGTTGCAGCACGTGGGCTCAGTAGTTGTGGCACTGGGGCTTAGTTGCTCTGAGGCATGTGAGATCTTCCTGGACCAGGGGTCGAACCTGTGTCCCCTGCACTGGCAGGCAGATTCTTAACCACTGAGGCACCAGGGAAGTCCCAGGGGGAATCTTAAAATGGGCCACAGTGGAAGTATTTACACCATGGGAATTGGCAAATGCTACAAATCAGGATTTTTCTCTCAGAGAACCAGTTATTAAGCATCAGACCACCAGATATAATCCACAGAAATAAAAGCTCTTTGGGGGTTCTCAAAAATTCTTGAGTCAGCCAAAAAAGTTTGAGAACCACTGAATTAAGTACTCACAAAATACTTAAATCAGTGCCTGGTATGAGGTAGGGCCTCAGTCATTAATTATCAATAATTAATCTCCACCAGATCTCAAAGTTCAAAGATTTAATCATTAATGGATGGACTTATTTTTCGTTTTTCATTTTCCAAGTCCCCAGATGCTCCTTCGTTGCCCACAGCTCTGCTTGCCCCCACCCTCCCCAACCTCACCCCCCCCAACCTCACCCCTCCATTCGACCGTGGCCCCTCTTAGCTCCCCAGAAAGGTTCTCTGCTCCAGGGCCTTGAGGCACCACCCACCCTCCGACCACAGCTGGCAACCTCTGCCACAGGCTTTCTCCCACCTACTCGGAATAAAGAGCCCATTTGTGAAATGTACTCTTGTTTACATTTGCAACCACCACGCTAATTGTCTGCGTTGTTAGCTAACAAGCTGTGGGTGACTATGGACCCACTCGTGGCTGTGGGCATTGTTCAGAAGGTTCTGGCTTTGAGACCTCCTCAAAGGCCTACTTGGGTTTGGTTGTTTCATCATCTTGTATTTTAAGAGCATTATTGAGCAAGCCTCAACCAGATTAAGAAAATCTGACTAAGGGTGCTGCATGCACGCCCTTGGCAGAGGCGTCTCCAAATACCTCCAGAGCCGGCAATGACAACGAGGCTGGGACATCCAGGGAATTCAAGTGGAAAAGATTTTGTGAGAGAATGCAAATTGGTAACAGTTTAACCAAAAAACCAAACCAAACCAAACCAGAAAACCCTTTCATGGCTAGAAGCTCAGTGAAATTTAAGCATAAGAGTTACCAAGCAAATAGTAAGTGATAAACAAGGTACCTACGAAGTAAAGACCATGTCAACACAAAGATGAGTGAGGATATAAAAATAAACATCAAATACAGCATAAAGAACCTCACCTTTTCTCCTTGCTTTGTTTCCATCAGTGGTTTCCCAACCTCAGTCATTTGAATATCAATTTTGTGGGTTTTTTCCGCCTCTGAATTCCCACGTACATTATTATTTACTTAGCATTCTTCTCTAAATTGACTCACTTTTTTTTAACTTAAATTATTTTGAAAGGAACCTTCATATTTTGATTGTAGATGGAAAATCTATGTAAAACTATATCCAGTAAAAACCAAACATTGTTATTAAACTCTAGCTAGGCTCTGGGGCCTGCCAAAGACTCTAATCCGAGAACAACACTCTCTTTTTTTTAAATTGATTGCCCCATTCTTTTTTTTTTTTTAATTATTTTTGGCTGCATCAGGTCTTAGTTGCTGTGCGCGGGATCTTTTGTTGCGGCATGCAGTCTCAGTAGTTGTGGTGTGCTGCCCTAGTTGCCCTGCAGCATGTGGGATCTTAGTTTCCCTACCAGGGACTGAACCCTTGTCTGCTGCATTGGAAGGCAGATTCTTTTCCACTGGATCACCAGGGAAGTCCCAACACTCTCTGTCTTAAAGAGATTAGGAAGTATTAGAGAGAGACAGTATTAAAGACATACTGGCACTAAAGTGAGATTTTCTCACAAAAGTGAGATTCATCTTGACTTCATCAGAAGGAGTGAAAGAAAGTATGACCCTCTTCTAGGAATTTATCCTGTGGCTTTTTCCACTATAAAATGTCAGCTCCATGATGCAAGTTCTGGGTCTGTTGTGCTTACTACTCTACACACACACACACACACACACACACACACACACACACACACACACACACCATACCTAGAGCTGGCCTGGTGCATAGCAAGTGCTCAATAAACATTTGTAGAATGCATGGATTAATTAATATGCAAAATGAAATAGGTACAAGGGTATTTACTGCAACAATTCTTATAATAGAAAATGGGTTGGAAGCAGGTAAGTCTATCAACAAGGGACCAAATAAATTACATACCAGCCATACAATGGGATAGGATGAGGCTTGTACCATGTGGAACTCACTGATATGTAAAGTGAAATAATGTACAGAGCTGTTGTGTATAGCATGCTTCCGTTACTTCTTTAAAAAGAGGCTACATGGGGCTTCCTAGGTGGCGCAGTGGTTAAGAATCCGCCTGCCAATGCAGAGGTCACGGGTTCGATCCCAGCTCCAGGAAGATCCCACATGCCGCGGAGCAACTAAGCCCGTGTGCCAAAAAAAAAAAAAAAAAAAAAAAAAGAGGCTACATGGGGCTTCCTAGGTGGCGCAGTGGTTAAGAATCCGCCTGCCAATGCAGAGGTCACGGGTTCGATCCCAGCTCCAGGAAGATCCCACATGCCACGGAGCAACTAAGCCCGTGTGCCCAAAAAAAAAAAAAAAAAAAAAAAAAAAAAAAGAGGCTACATGAATTGAAGTGTTTGTAGATGCATGAAACACACCTGGAAAAATACATAAGAAACTGTGTTTTTGAATTGTTGCTTCAAAAGAGGGAAACCTGGGGCCATAGGCGGGAGAAGCACACTCTTTTGAAATTTGCACAAAGTGCACACATCAATTATCCAAGGAATATATAAACCTGAAAAATGAACTGGAAAGAGAATAACTTTCTCAGCCTGGGATTCAGTGTTGCTGAGAGCGGCGGGCCAGCATGCGTTGTCCAGGGCACCACTGGGGAATCACGTGCCCATGTTGGGTCTACAGGAAAGCTCTGCCTGGGTGGCACAGATTTTGTGAAAGCACTCTCATCTGCTCAGACTGACATCTGTTCTAATCTCTGAATCTTAACACTTGGGTTTTCCCTCTGCCTAATTTGAGCATCTTTCATCTTGATTGGGTAAAACATATCTTGGTCCTGACTGGCTCATCAGCACAGGAGTCACATAGTCCTCAAGTGACATTTCCAGCATCTTTTCCAGCCCATGAAGTCATTCATCTCCTTCCACAGCTTTTCCCAGGTAAGGTTCCCTTTCTCAGGAAATAGGAGTGGTGCTCTCAACTGACCTGGGCAACAGACCTGTCTTTTGTTACTGTTTCCATGTCTCTTAAGCATAAGTTCATTATACATTTAGGCTTCTGACAAAATGTGACTTCATTCTAGGGCCGTTTTTCACCATTGGGAGTTCTCAAGTGGGATAAAATTTACAAATCTGGATAAATGGTTGTATAACAGTTCCATGAGGCCATCAGGGGCTCAAAGCCCATCTAAGCTTTCTGCTCTAAAGTTTTCATGCTTACACTAAAACACTGGCTACTACACCTCCTGGCAGTGGGTCTGCATTCTAGACTAAAGAAGGATAATAAGACAAAGGACAAAAGACAAAGGGTACATGCCAGTTGGGTTGGTCCTCTTTAGTAAGTTTTTCCAGAAGCCCCACCCAGAGACTTCCACGTACATCTCACTGGCCAGAATTTCGTCACATGGCCATCCTAGCTGCAAGGGAGTCCAGGAAGCATTTAAAAAGGAGCATGTCGCCATTATGCACAAAATTAGAATTTCAATCTTAAAGGATAGGCAGGATAACTTGTGAGTGAAAGATATTATTTTAAACTGATATTATATTAGTTATTAATAGGCATAGTTTATCCACCCTGGTAGATAAGGGAAGAGAAGGCAGGGAAGAGGTGTTTTATTCATTTTTATATCTTTCACACTTCTAGCATAGAGTTGAAATTGAACAAGGGACATATTTGAGGGAACAGTGGTGGAATAAGTTTAGATACCTAAGATGGAACCTGGGAAGCCACTAGGAACAGGTTTGAAGTGGTGGACAATGAGGAGCCACAGCAGGTTCTTGATCTGAAGAATGGTTTTTGAGCCAATTCAGTTCAACACATATTTAGTGAATACTAACTCATCACACAGCGATTAAAAGCTGCCCTCAAGGTGCTATCTGTTAAGAGAGATGAGGCAGACAATTACCTAAGAAATGTGGTGCATGGAGAGGAAGCATTTCATCAGGGCCTTGAGGGATGGGTGTGATTTGACAGGCAGAGGCAGGAGAGATGCATTTCAGTCTGCAGGACAGCCTGTGGTCTAGACACCCAAGACACGGGGTGGTTTGGGGCAATGGTAAGGGTGTCTGTTGGGAAATTGTGAAAATTAAGAGCAAAAAAGGTAAGTGGTCTGGGACTTCCCTGGTAGTCCAGTGGCTAAGACTCTGCGCTCCCAATGCAGGGGGCCCAGGTTCGATCCCTGGTCAGGGAACTAACCCCACATGCCTCAACTAAGAGTTTTCATGCCACAACTAAAGATCCCACATGCCACAACTAAGAGCCAATGCAGCCAAATAAATACATAAATGAATAAATATTAAAAATTAAAAAAGGGTAAGTAGGGACTGGACCACAAGGACTTTGAGAGCCAGATAACAAGCGTGTACTGAAAGTTTTGAGCAAGGGAATGTCAGACCAGATGGTGGGAAGGATCAGAATGGAAATGACAGGAAGCAAGAGGAAATGGTGGGACATCACAGAGGCACTGGCAGAAAGGGGAGCCAGAGGGAGGGCACAGACACAAAGGGCGTTATGGAGATGGAATACGGCGAGAGGAGGCGAGGACACTCCTGGTGTTGGTGGTGATGTCACTGAAAGAAGGAGATGGGCGAGGCACAGGTTTGGGGGCTACATAGAGGTCGGGATGCCACGTGGCTAGAAGGTGGAAATGCTCTACGGGCCCCTGCAAATTCCAGTTTGGAGCTCAGGATCAAGGTCAGAGCTGAAGGTGTTAATTTGAAAGTGAACTGTCAAGACGCACAACTGATGGGGCCAGATGCATCTCAGCTACACTATGTTCAAAGCCGACACTCCTCTTCTTCCCAGAACCTGTCTCCTCCTATGGGTCCTGACCTCAGCAGTATCCGCCCAGACTCGCCGCTCCCACCCTCCATCCACGCCCTACCATCTGACTTATTTTCTCAATTCTGAATCTCTCTGTATTTTGCTAACCTGTCCTGGCTTCCCAAATCGAGTGCAGCTCCAATTATCTCTTACCTGGTTTACAACAAAGTCCCCCGACTAGCCTCCTATTTTGTAGCCTGCTGCACCACCCCGACTCTTTCACATTGCAGTCAGAGGAACACCTCTAAAACCGCATTTTAGAAATGTTGTCTTTTCCCCAGCCCAGCCTACTAAGTATACAAGGTCCCCTCTGCGATCCCCACACCCTGTGGGACCACCTGAGGCTCTCTCTCCTTATCCTTTGCATTCCACACCCAAGTCCCCAGTGAGCTTGATGTGTCCCTTTGTCTCCCTGCCTGTGTACATGTTATTCCTCCCACCTGAATGTTCTTCCCATTTCATTCACCTGGCTTACTGCTAGTGTACCTGCAGCAAGCATCGCCCCCTCCAGGAAGCATTCTTTGATCTCTTCTATGTGTTCTTACATCACTCAGGCCTTCCTTCTACCCTCCACATTGTATTGCAACCTTGTCCAACTCCTGTTTGAGGGCGGGTCTCATCTCTGTCAGCAGGGGCCTAATCATCTCTGTCACCAGGGGACTAATCAAGTGCCTAGCCCACACTAGGTGCTCAGTTAATGTTTGTGAAATGATTAAATGAAGGCAGGAATGGATGAGAACTGCAAAGGAGAAAATGCAGAGAAGTGGGGGGTTTAGGACTGAAACTTGGAGCATGCCTCAATCTTTAAGAATGGGAGAAATGGGAGAAAGAGGGAATTCCAGGGAACTAAGATCCTGCAAGCCACGCAGCATGGCCAAAAACCAACAAACAAAGGGACAAAAACAAAAAAACTGGAGAAACAGAGACACAAAGTACAGCATCCGTGAAGCCTCAGGAAGAGAATGGGCAAAAAAATACCACTGAACTTTTTATTGTCTCCATATTTCAGAATGTCAGATAGTTGGAATCATATAGTATGTAGTCTTTTCATATTGTCTTCTTTCTCTTAGTAATAGGCATTTGTCTTTTACGACATGTAAATGCATAAGTAATAGGTATTTTAAGTCTTTTCATGTTGGATTGCTCATTTCGTTTTAGTGCCGAATGGTGTTTCATTGTCTGGATGTATCATAATTTATTTATTTATTACTATGGAGACAGTAAAAAATATCAGTGGCTGCCAGGGTTCGTGGGTGGTGGGGTGGGAGGAGGGAGGAATGAATGGGGCAGAGCAGAGAGGAATTTTAGGGCAGTGAAAATACTCTACATGATATTATAATGATGGATACCTGTCATCACTCCCTTGTACAACATAGAATGTACAACCCACAGAAGGTACAACAGCAAGCACAACAGCAAGCGTGAACCCTCATGTAAACTGTGGACTTTGGGTGATTACAATGTGTCAATGTAGGTTCATCCATTGTAACAAAGGTACCACTCTGGTGGAGGCTGGTGATAGTAGGAGAGGCCATGCATGTGTGGGGGCAAGGAGTAGATGGGAAATCTCTGCACCTTCTGCTCAATTTTGCTGTGAACCTCAAACTGCTCTAAAAAATTAAAGTCTTTTTTAAATGCCGGTGGTTGCTGGGAACACTCTCTCCTCTAACCCCCCTTCACCCTGCAAGTCTCAGCTTAGTTCCTCAGGGAAGCCTTCTCTGAGCTCTCTTCACTAAGTCGGTCCCCCTCGTCCTCTCCCATCCCATCCTGGTGGTGGTCCCAGGCTATTGCCCTCCCATTCAGTCCTCACCTTCTCTGCTCTGCACTGCAGATGACTGACACCTGCAGGCTCCAGGCCAATGAGAGGCTCTGTCAGGAGAACAGAGGGTAGAAGGTGGAAGGAAAGGAGAATTTTTGTCCCGCTCAGTCCTAGGCAGTACCTATGGAAGTGGATTGCATCTCCTCTGTGGTTCCAACTTCTTCCAGGGGACCCTGGCCCCCAGCCACTGATTACACTGCTTTCCCCCAACCCAGGACCAGCAGTAGATTCTTGGTTACCTTGCCGTCTCCTCCTAGGCTTCTCAGCTCTTCCATCCCCTGTGTAACCAATTCCTTGTATTAAATTCCATGTTTAAAAACTCAGAGTGACGGACTTCCCTGGTGGCACAGTGGTTGGGAATCCGCCTGCCAATGCAGGGGACACGGGTTTGACCCCTGGGCTGGGAAGATCCCACATGCCACAGAGCAACAAAGCCTGTGCACCACAACTACTGAGCCCACGCACCTAGAGGCCATGCTCCGCAACAAGAGAAGCCACCACAATAAGAAGCCCACACACGGCAACGAAGAACAGCCCCCGCTTGCCACAACTAGAGAAAGCCTGCACGTAGCAATGCAGCCAAAAATTAATTAATTAATTAATTAATTAATAATTTTAAAAAACCAAACAAACTCAGAGTGAGTTCTGCTTCCCTGGTTGGGCCCTGCCTGATGCAGTACACTCTGTCCAACCTCTCAACATCCTCATCACCTGGAATGACTTTGGGCCTCCTCTGTAGTTACTTGTTAAAGGTCTGCCCACCTGCTAGACAGGAAGCTCCCTAAGAGCAGGGCAGGGACTGGTCTGGAGGTCCTGCGCTCCCTCCCCAGGGCCTGATACAGCAGGCGCCCAGAGCATCACATCTGTGGCTGGCTGCAGATAAGAGCTAAGACAAGGTCGTCTGATTTGGAGGCAGTTAGTGGATGTCCACGGAGAGAAGGGGTGGTGGGCAGAAACCAGGCTGCCAGGGGTACACGCAAGGGGGAGATGAAGCAGACGCCAGGAGTACCAAGAAGTTTGAGAGTGGAAAGAAGGCTCAGTATAGGGGAAAGCTGGGACAGGGGAAGGGTTTTTTTCTTTACTGGTCTCTTTTCAGGCTGGGGAGACTCGATCACATTTGGAGGTTGAGAAGAAAAAGCTAAAGGGGAGGAATTGAAGGGCAAGAGATGTGGGAACACTGGGGCTGGAACACACGACCTAAGTGGTCACTTAGGAAGATTAAATCCACCATAAGGGTTCACAATGATGTCGAGAGGAGACTGGAGGCAGGGCAGTGAGTTAGGAGGGGATAACCAATCAGGAAGTGAGAAGAATTTGAGTCAAGCCTTAACCCAGGGCTCCCTAAGAAGCCTAAGAAGGCTCCAAGGTCAGGAGGGGTCTCGGGTATGCCCAGGACCTGCTCTTGGTAAGGTAATTTTTGCTCAGTGCTCCAGAGACCCCCACCCAGGCAGCTCCGTCCTTTGTGGAGATGGATACCTCTCTCCTAAGCCACGTCACCAGGGTTCCTCCTCTTGTCCCATAGCTCTGTGGCTCACTGTGCCCCCTTCCATCTCCCCTTGTGAAGCAGAATTGGTGAGGGGCAATCAGGGTCCAGAATCTGCATGCAATGGTGTGCTGGACAACGAGTTTAGGGGTAGGTAGCCCTGGTTTACATTGTTTGCCAATTTCTATAGTGTAAATACTCCCAGCGTGTCTGATTTCAAGCAACATGAGTTCCTGATGGCAGGATAGGAAGAGAGCCCCAGCACACCACTGCCTGCATCCATTCTCTCTCCTGTCTCACCACTCCCCCTGATACCTCTGGACTGGGTGGCAGCAACGTGGCAGGTCCAAGCCTGGGAGGGCAGAGACAGCACTCTGGCTGCAGCCTCAGCCAGGCCCTTGATGGAGAAAGAAAACTGCTTCTCCTTCAGGAACATCCATTCCCACTCCCCAGTCCTCTCTGATCTCAGTCTCACATCTGAGTTCTTCTCAAGCATAACTTCAGGATCTCCCAGGAATGTGGGGCCTGAGATCCACAGACACACGGATGATTCACTAGCTACTTTCCCACTAGACATGGCTGGACACCATGATCTGTGCTGACTAAGGCAATAAAAACCAGAATATAATTTCCTTTCTTCCAAAGCAAACAGAAAAGGAGAAATGATCCAAGAATGGCATTCTCTCACTGGTTCACAAAATTCACTCACTCTTCATCACTATTCTACAGAAGTGATTGGGCAATTTGCTCCTTGAAGCCACAGTCTCTTTGTAGAGTCCTGCGTGCAGAAGAGCAGGGCCTCTGGGTCACACCTGGTTTGAATCCCAGGTCTTCTATTACCGCAAAGTGACCTTGGGCAAGTTACTTTTCTCTGAGCCTCAGTTTGCTCATCTGTGAAGTGGGGATGATAATAATAGTCATTATTCTACAAAGTTAGACTGCAAAGGTTTTCAACGGGGGGGCAATTTTGCTCCCTTTGGGACATCTGTCAATGTCTGAAGACATTTTTTTGTTGTCACAAGTGGATGTAGGAGGGTGGTGTTACTGGCATCAAGTGGGCAGAAGCCAGGAATGCTCTTAAGCATCTTATAATATATATGACAGCCCCCCACAACAAAGAATTACCCAATCCAAAATGTCAATAGTGCCAGGTTGGGAAACCCTGGACAGGAGTGAATATTTAACAAGGTTCTTATGCATACAAAGCTCTTAGAAATATCTGGTTTCTGTTCTGTAAGCTCTCAAAAACCAGAAGCTGCTGTTCTTTTTGGAAAAGCACAGTCTTGCCCTTCCATTTCCAGACTTGAACTGTGGGGGTGGCATGTGGAAATCCTTGAGTGCTGAGAAGCGAGCTCACTGCTCCAGGTGTGAGTCACCCCATAAATACCAATTTATTTTATTTAAAGCAGAGCTGAGGCTGCATAAGTGACTCAGGGCTAGAAGCCTTCCCAGGTTGTCGTGATTTAACTGGCTGGGCTGGAAGGAAGTAATTTTACCCTGAAGCTCTCCTTCCAGAAGATGCCAGCATTTCAAGGCTCAGAGAATCCACAGCGCTCACTCAGAGTGGGTGTCATGTTGTTTCTTACCTCACCCCCCCCACAGTGGGGCCTGGGAAGTAGCTGAAACCACACGGCCCTACTTGTCCCAAATCTCTTCCTCACTAGCCCGTAGAGGTTTGCTCTTCTCCTGCAACCTGACGTGAAATTCCTTCTTGGGAGTTGCAACTTTGGGTCAACACGTTCACTGTCTCCCACTAATACACATTAGTGTTAGTGGATAGATTTAAAGACAAATAGGGTGGGTGGGGCAAGCTGGGGACCCAGAGAAGAGTCGAGGGAAGCTGGGTAAAGCACACGGGGATTAGGTGTCGTAAAGAAGGAATGGTGAAAGAGGGAGATGGCAAAGGCAGGCCAGGGAATGTCTGCAGACTCTGGCCCTGTGCCCATGTCTTTCCTGAGAAGCGGTGTGCCCAGAGGCAAACAGGTGGTGGAAGAGGCAAGCCCTGCATCCAGGCTTGCTGATACCGACCTGTAACCCACCATCTGGCCAAGCTCCACCTCTCCCTGAGTCACTGAAATGAAAACCCTGGGGTTGGAAGCAGCTTTAAGGGCCCCCAGCTTCTTTCTTACCCATCACTGCCCACGCCATTCAGGAGCAGAGCCAGTTTATGCAACAGAGACTGTGCAGCTCCAAAACATGAGCTCTATCGGGACCATAACTGCAAATGCTTCAATGGCCAGGCAGATGGCACAGGTTAAGTGGTTAGGTGTAAGCCAACGGGGGCAGGGGCTGTGAGGAATTGCAGGCTCTTCTATAAGGCATTCAAATTCAATTTAAAAACAAAAACAAAAACAAGACATTGGGCAAGCCAAACAAAACTTATCTATGGCCTGAGTGAGTGGGTGAGGCCTCTAGGCTGTTGTTTTCTGCCTAAATGAATCGCCTTCCATTCCCCCCCCAGAACAACCAAGATGTCTGTCGGATGCTGATCGCTGGAAACAGACTTCAAGCTATAAACGACTGTCTGAAAAGTGGTCCTGAGCAGAATTTTGCTCCAACAGTTCCAGAGATGGGGTGATCCTTATTTCCCCAGACAGCCTTGAATGGGGCCTGCTCACCCCTACCACTAGAGCCACTTACCACACCTGCCTGCCGTAGACCACTGATGGGGGTGGGATGTCCAGGGTAGGGGCATATCTTTTATTTTGCAAACTATTTTTAAGCGTGAAATTTTTTCCTTTATTATAAATAAAATACAAGCTTATTGTGGAAAAGCAAAAGTTAGAAAAGAAAAAATATCCATACCCCCCTTAACCACCTCCCCTACCCCTTCCCCACGCCCCACCGCACCCCCATTCAGAGAGAAGCACTGTTGACACCTTGGTGCATATTCAGACTCCAAGTCCTTTCTTTAAATAAGTAACGCTCTAGTTTTCTTTCGTGTAAACCCAGCGAGAAGATGCTTCGGGCAGCCCTCACACCACACTGCTTCTCTGACTGGGGAAGGGACTGCACCACGCCAGCCGCAGGCTCTCACCAGACCTGGGTTTCAACACATAGGTCTTACCTGTGTAGGCCTTTAGCTCCCCAAGCTTCTGGAGGGCAGGCACTAGAACCTATCTTACGCACCCTCAGAGACGCTACAGCTCCAGGCAAACAGTAAGTGCTCAATAAAAGTGTTTCTAAATACACGCCCCGCCCCGCCCCGCCCCGCTCCCTCCACAACCAACACACCTGCCTCAGCCGCCAAGGCCCGGAGCAAAGAGGAAACACAACCAAAACCTGGAGAGCAAGTGCGCCTCGCCGTCTCCTAGGTAACCAGGTCCCAGGCTGGGGAGTGCCCACGCATGCGCACACTAGCTCTTCCGTCCCATAACCTCCAGAAGAACGCAACCCGAAAGACTGCCAGAGCAGAGCGCGCATGTGTGGTTACACCAACACCCCGACAGCCTCCGCCTTCTGTCAGTGCGTCCGCCCAGCAATCTCTTCTCTATAAACACTGTCCGGAAAGAGTGCCCATTTCTGTAAACGAGGCCTCGTTAACCAATCGTTGCTCGGGGCAGTGGGACGGAACTGGCCGGGACGCGCCGTCTCATTGGTTAGGTTGGAGGGATGGGTGGGGCCAAGGGTCTAGGTGAGGCCTAAGTGAGAAGGCGCGAAGCGAGGCGAATTTGCTGCCGCCGGCGGAGGCGTGGCCCCGGGGGCGACGGGGAAGGCGGTGAGGGGGCGGGGCCCGAGGCGGGGCGGGGCGACCGTGGGCCGGGAGAGCGGCGGTTGGCGACCGGCGGCGGGAGATCGCGGGCGAGGGGAGCGCGGCACTCGCTGGTGGGGAGATCGGCGCTCGGCCGGTAGGTGACTGCAGCGAGTCCCGGGGCGAGGGGCAGAGGGGCAGATGGGTCGCTTCTCAGCCCGGGGCCGGACTGCGGCCTGGACCGCCGCCCCGCGATGGTGGGGGTCGGCGGCGCGGCCGGGGGACCCCCTCGCGCGCGGGCCCTCGGCCCTGGCAGCCGGCCGCCGGCGCG
Source organism: Hippopotamus amphibius kiboko (assembly GCF_030028045.1). Lineage (NCBI taxonomy): Eukaryota > Metazoa > Chordata > Mammalia > Artiodactyla > Hippopotamidae > Hippopotamus > Hippopotamus amphibius. Next base: position 45,683,563 of record NC_080202.1, on the reverse strand, counting down.
CCCTCCCGCACGCTGCCAGCGCCTCGGTCGCACGCCGTGCTCAACTCGCACACCCGCAGGCCACACGGTCGCCCGAGGCGCGTGCAGGGGCGCCTTGCTTCCCCTTCCCCGGCACCCGGGTTCCTCCGCGCCAGGCTGCCCCCAGCGCCAGGCCTGCCCCTCCCGCTCCGTTCCTTGGGTGTCCCCCAGATGAGGGCTCACCTCTAACGCCCAAGTGCGCCGGGTCCGTGAGCCCTCCCACCTGTCGGGGCAGTGAAACCCTCAGGCCTGGCCTGGGACGGTCTCGGGTCACACCCCGAGCCTGGGAGGAGAGGCAGAACCTGCCCTTGGCACCCAGCGGGGCAGTGCCGGCTACTCGCAGCATCCTCTTTCTCTCCCTGACCCTTCTGTAATTCTTCTGTCCACTCCACTCAGAACTTTATCTGTCGGCTCAGATAAAATAACCCATCTTGGAAGCCCATCGTGGCCCTGGCAGCCTGCGGCCACCGGGCACCAGGCAGAAGGAGGCCACTTGTAAAGTACAGAGAGTCCCACCTGCTCGGGAAGCTCCTTGGTGCTGGGTAACTTAAGAAAAAGCCGTTTTTTCCTAATTGAGGTTAAAGTGTTGCTCTCAGTCCAAAGGGTGGACTGGGGAATGAATGGAGAAAAGAGAAATCAGTTGGTATAAATGGCAAAATGATCGTTTTTTAACTGCGGGACAGTGAGTACCTGTCGCTTGATTAAGAACTCGAAAAGCAAGTGAAGTTAAATGATGAGAGGTGGGGCCTAATACAAAATAGCTGTCTGAAGTTTATTCCAGGAAAAATGTTGAAAACCCCTTGACTAGAAACATGGTCTTTCTGAAAGATTAGAGGGAGATTTTATCTTCACATTAGTGATGTGTTTTTACTTAGTCTCTTCATACCTGTAACCTCCTTTTTCCTTCAGATGTGTATGTGATAAGATAAATAGTATTGCCCTATTTTAGAGGTGAGGCACCTGAGGCAGGTGTGTGTTTGGGGTGGGGGGTGTAAATAGATCTTGCCTAACGCAAGATCTATTTACATAGCTAGGACTCGGGGCGAGGACTTGAACCTGGGCCACTGGAGTCTTTCCCAGGCTCCTTCCCCTGGACCAGGACCACATTATGGGCCTTCGATGCAGGACAGAGGGAGAAGTGTTTGGTGTGGTATGTATGCTCTTAACATGAGAGAACAGGCGCTTGTCTTACAAAGTGTTTGGATTTACTCTTGGTGTTTTTTAAGTGATGTCAAAGTCAGTTCCTTTGGTGCAGTGATGCCGGACCTCTGAGATTTTCAGACACCTTTAGGACATCCTTGTTTATTTTGAAGGGTGTGGTGAACTTCTCAGAAGGCCTCACAATAAAAGTACTAGTCTCTGACTTTAATTTTAGAAATATATACCCAGGTATATGTTCCAGCACTTTTGTGAAATCAGACAGCAGTAAGCCACCGAGTTTTAGGTCAACTTCTGACTGTTTTCAGATTATAAGGAGCAGTTCTGAAGGGGGTTTTTCGCCCCTGGTATTGTCAGTTAAAGCTTGTGGGAGCGGCACCGCAGACAGAGACCCTGCCAAATGAACCTTCATCTATTCAACAAAAATGTCTGGTTGGCCATTTCGCCCCAACACACAGAGGTTTGGTTCCTCATTTTGGTTCTCCTGTTGAACACTGACTCCATTGTGATCTGCTTGGAGTGTTTGTATATCGTTTAATGTTGAGACACAGGTCTGCCCTGATTGGTTGTCCAACTCCAGGCAGCTGTTGTGATTTTGTTTGGTGCGTGGTAACGGTTCATCCTGGCCAGGGTCGGGTGAGAGATCTGTAGAGATGTGAAAGAGGTAAAGCCTGATCCAGGGTTGTTTTCCTTATTGCTGGCACCCTCTTAAGTGTGTCCTGTCACTTTGGCCTGCGAAGTCACTTTTAATTTCCTATTTTTTTTTTCCTGTCTCAATGGACAGCATATGAACTCTCCTAACAGGCCTGCCCTCCTTAATAAAGAGCTGAGAGCTTCATGTTAGTTGACCTGACAGATGTTCTTTCTGGGAGAGTAATTAAGAAGTCTTAAAACCAAACTCAGTCCTAAATTAAAAGTGTAAGTCAGCTTGATACACACATAGGCAGCATCTTTGTACCAATGGCTTCCATCGTCTCAGAGCTGTTTTTTTTTTTTTTTTTTTTCCTGGCAGAAGGTTAAAATGCAACTAAAATTCTGCTTTCATGATTAATAAGTCACTACCGCAGTTGTGTCTGATGCTTCCTGTTTGTCCCATTTTAGTATTTCAGTTAAACTGGAAACATCTGAGCTTTATGGGCACTTTTGATGGCACCAATGTGAAATTGGCGGGAAGGGGGACAGCTCCCTGTCAGTGGATTTGGGGAGCTGTAAGGATAAGCCAGCCCCTGTGGCCTCCGCACACTGAGATCCCTCAGCAGGGAAAGGAGTGGGGGTTGAGCACCTTCAAGGGGTAGGTGTGCATTAAAAGTGATGCACGTGTGAAGGCCTCGCGTTTGCTTGGTGATGCTGACTGAAATGTTGAAAGCAGTAGATGAGAAATGGAAGGCCAAACATAGGGCAGATTGTGTAGTAGAACATTTCCATTGTGCTGAGCGAGACACTGAAGTGTGTTGGATTCGGGATCTTCAGTTCTGACCTTGTCTTATTACATGAGAAAAGTCACTTTTTCTCAGTGGCCTGTGTACCCTTCTTTGTACTCTGTCAATAGTTTAAAAGACCCCCTTCCCATGGTTGGGGTGGGAGGGCAGGTTGGGTTGGAGTTTGGGATGAGCAGATGCAAACTATTACATATGGAGTGGATAAACAACAAGGTCCTACTGTGTAGCACAGGGAACTGTATTCAGTATCCTGTGATAAATCATAATGGGAAAGACTATGAAAAAGAATATATATATGTATAACTGAATCACCTTGCTATACAACCAGAAATTAACACAACATTGTAAATCAACTTTATTTCAATTAAGAAAAGAAAGATCCCCTTTCCCTTCTTGTTATTTTATACCCTTTAATCTCTTATCCTCCTGGTATAAATCCCCTGAAAGTATATGGCATCAAAAGTAATGGTACTTAGTGGCTATTTTCTGTGTTTTCTCACAATACTCCTATAAAGAAAGGCAGGGACAAAGATCAGGAATGTGAGGCCTAGTAAGGAGAAATAAAGAGGATGAGATTACTTAGGAAATCAGTGTCATGCCCAGAATCTAAACCCATGTTCCTTGACATCTAGTTCACTGCTTTTTCTGCTAACTTACTCGTGAAAGGGTAAGTTGGTTTGGTTTGGTTTGGTTTTCCAAAACAGGTCAATTTTGAATATAACTAAACCAGAGTAGCTGCCTTATTTATCTATTTATGTTAACAAGTATTAATTAATAAGTGTTAATTAATTATTAGTTGATATTGATTATCCATAATTTATTAACAAAAGTCTAAAAGATGAGTAGCACATCCTCTGGGCGAGTCTGCTTATCCCCATTTTACAGATGCAGAAATTAAGGAAGAGTGGTCAAGTGATTTGCCCAGAGCAGCAGAGCAAGTCCATGGCATCTTCATATCCAGTGCAGGGCTTTAGGCTGTTGGGTCAGACAGAGCTGGGTCGGGTCCAGGTCTGTCGGTGTCTGCCTGTGTGACCTCAGGCAAATCACTTCACTTCTCTAAGCGTCGGGTGCCTCGTCGTAAATACTGCGTGGTGTTGTTTTGAGTAGCAAATGAGAGAATGTATGTAAAGAGCTGAGCTTGGTGCCTGGCACAGAGTAAGCCATAGTACACAATGGCTATAAATGTTGTCAGTGGTTGTAGTAGTAATCGCAGTACTAGTAGCTGCCAGCTATCACTTTGACTAGAACTGTTTTCTGTAAGATGATGTCAGGAAGGGCCAGACTGCCTGACAAGGGCAGTCATTTTCTCAGCAGGACCTCCAGGGGGGACATTTCTTCTGTCTAGATGTTTTAGCTATCAGGTTCTCCCTGTCTTATCCCAAATACTGCCCTTACCGCCCTCCAGATAAGCCTAAAAAGGCCCTGGCTCTGCCGGGTCAGAGTTGGTGAGCTGAAACCGGGAGCACCCTCGGCCCTCCTGGGACTCTGAACAAGAGGCAGAGCTGAGCCTTTCTAGGGCTCTCCTGTGTCCCCCAGGCGGTGAAGTGGGTCCCAGCCTTAACTCTGGCGGGGGGGGCAGAGAAAAAGGAAAATAACATGTAGAATATGTCAACAAGGACTCGTTCTTCTCTGTTTGGGAGACTAGGAGGGAAACCTGGGTTCTGTGGGGCAAAGTCCCCACCACCATGTGGCACGCTCCGCACACTACCCTTTGTTGCCTTATGGCCAGCCTGGGGGCCCTGGGTCCGCAGTCAGGGACTTGCAGATTTCCCTTTAAATCACCCAAGAAAAAAAAAAAATAACCAGTTTCACATTACATTTTAAATGCTTTTTTCCCCCTTCTTAATACAAAACAAAAATACAGGTTCCCACAGGCTGACGGTCCCTTTAAGTAACATTTTGTTTCCTCTTGGGGAAGCTATCTTCATGGCCAAAGAGTCATTTCTAAAGTGAACCTAGTTTTTAGAAAAAATAGATCACCGGATGTCAAGCCTCATGTGGAGCTCGGTTCAGATGAAAATGAAACCAGCAGGCCTGGAGTGGCAGCTCCACACTTGACTTCAGGCTGGAGGTGAGAGGCCAAGTGTGTCTGAGCCCAGCTTGGTAAGTGGTTGGCCCCACAGACTGCATTTGATAGGTGCCTTAGTCATTTTCCAGGCAGCTTTGCTTAGGTGAGCAGAGCACTTTCTCTGGAAGGTGAGTCACCCTTGCAGGGGTGTAGGTGACAGGAGATTTATTCCCCAGCTCAGTCGCAGAGGAAGTCTTGAGCAGACCTTGTTGAAAAGCCCTCTGCCAAAGATCATGTTCACCTTGGGCCGAGGGGCTTTGGAGGCAGGGGTAAGGAAGCAATCAGAGGCTCCCGGGGCTTGCTGACTGACATAGAGAGGTGGACCCCCCTGGCAGGGGTGTCACGTGGACCTGGCACAGAGCCCAGATCAGCCGTGTCACTGCACTCTTGAGTCCAGCCACCTTGAGGGTGGAAAATGGCCCACTTCCAGTGACAGTCAACAAAGAAGCAGGAGGGGAGCTTTGGCTCTAGGGAGCTGGGAAACCCCTTGGCAAAAAGCAGAGCGATACATACCATACTTTGGTGTGAAAAAACCTTCTGGGGAACCCTTTTCTACCTGCCTTCGTTTTCGCCACCTGAGTTGGAGGCTCTGAAGAGCTCCAGTGATTAGAGAGAGTAGATTCAACCCTAGATTTCAGGAAACTTCGGAATGCTGAGCCTGCCGCACTTCTGGAGCCAGTGTTTGGACTCAGAAAGAAGCAGCAGAGGCAACTCCTGGGCCATCTCTTGCACCCAGTTTCTGGTTGTTGTGCCTTCTGACCATCTTACCACTAAAGCCATGACCAGGTATCCATCAAGGCAAGGAGTTTGTTCAGACTCTCTGTTTTAGACCAGTGCAGCTGGTGTTGAACCTGACTGCTGAGGGTGAGGGACATCTCTAAAGCAATGTCCAGGATCATCCCAGCAGGTGGCCTTGACTTTATGGAAGCCACAGGAGAAGAGCTAGTATTACCTTGTTTCCTTTATCTGTCACAGGCTTCTCTCAAGCCCCCTACCCACACCTTATCCAGCAGTCACTTTAGAGGGGCATGGCTAAGTGACCTAAGGCCTGAACCACTCTGTCAGGAAAGAGCTATTTGAGTTACAGCCTGGAAATGAGCATAACCGTTTTCACACTCTATTTTACAAATAAGAAAATGGTGACCCCAAGAAGCTGAGTGAGCCGCCCAAGGCCACACAGCTAGTTAATTGCAGAGTCTGAACTAAAGTCCAGGCTGTGCTGTGCTTCCCCAGAGCAAAGGAACTGCTCCTGGAGCCGGAATTGGATTTCTTAACTAGCCCCTCATATTCACACCCGATCCCATCACTCTTGGCCTTTCTTCAGGCTCTGCCAGACCTGGGGAGGGTGGAACCAAAGCAGCAGCTGCTCTGAGTCTAAGAAAAAGTAAACAAAAAGCTATTTATTTGACACTCTCTTCTACCATGAGGTTCGTGTAACCAAAAGGAGGTGGAGGTTGATAAGAAAATATAATACTGGGCAGGGTTACCCGGAAGTCTCAAAGGTTGCCTACACCTGTAGGCCACTGTCCTACCTCACCAGACAGTATCTTACCCAAAGTGGGCCTTCAGTAGCTGTGAATGATTGATTGTAAGGCTACAAACCCACTGGACACTAAGAAGCTCCTCCACATCTTTCTCCTGTCGTGTTGCCCGTGACGTGCAGGTGGCCAGAAGACCCAGAGTAGTTGGGCATCATTCCCACTGGGCCTGTCCGACTCCTCTCAGTGAGGAGGCTCTTTCTTGTGGGCAAAGGTTGGTGTCACATCTAGATGGTGGCCCCCATAAGTGCAAAGAGCTGTGGTATCTGAGATCCACCACCCACCCTCTGCTGACTTCGACATTTCCTTTTACCAGGTCAGAATTAGTCCTGATCAATACTAGGGATAGCTGGGAGGCTTGGGAGGAAAGGGGGCTTTGCCAGCCTCAAATGAGGATGCTACTGCCAATTAAGATTAGAAATGGATTCCTCTGGCCCAGGAAGTTGAGAGGCAACTTGAGCCCATGCTCAGCAGTCCCAACTGGGAGATGCTGTACTTTGAGAGGCAGGTATAGCTTTACAGAGATGACTGTAAAAGGCAGAGATTTGTGTACCACCTCCCATCTAGCACGTATATGCAAATCTGAGCCCAGATGCATATCGTCCAGTTCAGAAGGCTCATCTTCTCAAGGAATTGAAAATCATTTGTGTCTCTAGGTCAGCATTTAGGAGAGGGGATGACAAAGGTGGCTCAGTAGCCAGCTTGCAGGACACCTTGCTGGGGTACAGTAAGAATATAGCCACAAGTGACCCCTTGTGCAGGGAGCTGGCTTGTTCCCTCCAGCTCACCAGGAGACTGTCTGGGCACTTGTCTCCCAGGCTGGCCAGGCTCCAAGAGCCTATGGCACCCATCTATCCCTCAGGAGTGCATCAGGCATCCTTTTCCTCAATGAATGTGAGCCAAGTGGATCAAATGCGCAGACTCTGCTAGGCACTGGCATCTGAAAGTAAGGACAGCTGAGGTGCTGCCCTCGACAAGCTCGCCATGGTGGTGGAAAGATGGACCTGAAGGCAGACACATTACAGGTGCTGAATTGTGAACCATGGCAGTGGGAGGTGGAGGGGAGTGAGCAGGGACCCTTGGACAGTGGCCCCCCCTTTCCAGCCCGAGCTCCTCGGAAGGGAGGAGCCCCACCTCCCCATCCTGCAGCTGTCTGGATGGGAACACCTGCAGCATCTCTCTTATTGTGGGCCCTTCTACCACTTGGAGTAGGAGCTTGAGAGCAACCTGGAAACTTCAGCACTCCAGGAGAAGGAGTGCAGTGGTGGAGGTGGAGGCCCTGTCAGCAGAAACATGCTCGAACATAGCTTAGAGCAGCAGCAGACAACAAGTAGCAGGCCAAGACACAGCCGACTTACCCTAGCCTTCAGAGAGGGCGGTGGCCACACCGGCACATCCCGTGTGCGTGGTGCCATTCACACAGAGGCGCAGGCGGGTGGTCCAAGGCCTGACCCATGACGGTGCTTCTCAGTAACTGGGTTCAGCACTTCAGGGAGGCCTTTCCAGGGTTACAACAGGGAAACTCCAGACCTTTTCTGTCTTGGTCAGCGTCGCATCTGCTCTGGCCAGCACAGCGCCTGGAGCGTGGTAGCCACTGGCTATTTGTTGTTGCGTGAAAGTGCAGAACGAGGATCCGCACTCCTCCTCTGGGCCCTGAGAGAGGCTGAGCGGCCCCAGGCTGATTCATGGTCCCCCCTCCTTTACTAAGCAATTGGTCTGAGATCCTCCGCGAATATTCCCTGTCATACCACAGGTCCCAAGCCCTTTCCTCCCTTCCTGGGGGACAAGAGTGTGACCCTGTGTTGGAAAAGGGACATGTCCTCAAGCTGCTCACTCAGGCCAGTCTGTCAAAGGATGTGCAGGACAACCTCTGAAGCGAGGCCATGGTCAGGGTGCCACTGCCAAAGGGCAGAGCTGGACCGTGTGCTCCCCTCCATTTACCCCCATGTGGTGGAAGCCTTCTGTGGAAAGCCAAGTCGTTTGGGTTTCTTGTTTATTCTGAAGTTCCTCAAACTAGTTCCTCAATTTCAGAACCAGTCACCAATAACTACAATGAACTTGAAGCCTCTTCCCTTCCAGAGAGGCTGAGCCAGTCTTTCTCCATCTCTGAAAACAGGTGGACCAGCTCACAGCCCGTCCCCCCTGTGAAAAGCAGAGTTACCAGCCGACAGAGGAGGGGAGTGCTTGTGTTGCAGTGGGATTGACCGTAGCCCAGGGCACTGCTCCCTGCTCAGAATCCAATCCAAAAAGTTAAATAAAGAGAAGTTTTTCACAAGCAGAGCTTGCTTGCACTGGTGACCTCAAGGCTTGGCAAGATCTAAAAGTTGACTCATCAAAGAAAGCTGGTTGTGTTTAGCATGATTTTAGTGTCCAGGACAGTTAATGGCACTATAATCTTTGGAAACTGGTCGTTATTGAGCGGTACCTGCTACAGCCTCCACTGAATCAGAATATTCAGTTACACAGAATAGCCCAACCTACAGATTTCAGTGACCCTATGAAATTTTTTTTTCATAACGTACGTTAAAAATTCCTTGCTGCATATTGTATAAAATGAAGTACGCATGTGGTTGGGGTTTTTTGCAATACTGTGGCCCCCCATTCTCCCGCGTACCAATCCCATAATTGTCTCTGTGGATCAGTGATGCCTCGGTGGCATCTTTTCTATATGCTGTTGGCTCTCTTTGTGCAAAGGATTTGAAAGTTGAATTGCAAATGTCATTTTAATACTTTTCTTTTAAAGTTTATACAATGCTCTCTATCAGGGGACTGGAGATAAAGTAATAACTAATAACCATATTTATGAATTTAGTAACTGATGCCCAAGGCTTTGCTATTAAAAACAAAACTAGAAAAAACAGTAAACTAGGCTCAAGAAGCCTGGAGCCAGGCTTTATCAAATGAATGGTGAATTTGAACTTTATCATAGAATTGGTCCCTCAGATGGGCCCAGCCATGCTGGGTGTGTGTGGGCAAGAGAACACAGGCCCGCCGGATGCTTGGAGTCTTTGCTCCCCATTGCCATTTTAAAGTTGCTTTTTCCAGAATATAGGCGGACTGTGTTTATGCTTCCTAACTGAGATGCTTCCTCCTGGGTCAGTCCCTGGGTTTCTCACTAACAAATGTTTGGCTTGTGGCAGCTTCTGCATTTGGGTCCCAATTTTCAAAGCCTGGATCATCTGAAAGTGGATACAGTATCATGGTTAAGAGTATAGACTTTGACATAAAAGAGTCCCATGTGCAAATCCTGCTTCTGCCACTTCCTTGCAGTGTGACCTTGGGCAAATGACTTCATCTACTGAGCCTCAACTTATTCTTCCATATAAGGGGATCATACTAGAGTTACTATCAGGATTCAAGAAGTAATACACACATAATACACAGCAAACATTACCTAATGTACCTAACACATAGCATGCATTACCTAATACATAGCAAACAATCATCACTGTCATCATGATTTTTATTAGTGATAACCAGCATGTAATTCTGTGTACACACACAGCAGCAGGTTGTTGAAAACACCCAAAGATGTCCACAGGACAACTGATTTCAGCTCTAGCTGCCGAGGAGTTCTGGGTCCTGGTTCATCTTGCACTGGTGGGTCATTCTTGAGTCCATTCAGAGCTGAGGCACTACCAGTAGAGAGAGGCTGGATGGCGTGTGCAGAATGCTCTTCAAAGAACAACCCACTCAGGAATTCCCTGGCGGTCCAGTGGTTAGGGCTGCAAGCTTCCACTGCAGGGAACACAGGGTTTGATCCCTGGTCAGGAAACTAAGATCCCACATGCGAGGCGTGGCCAAAGAACACCCCCCTCATGGGTGGTCCTTTTCTTGTTGACTGCTTCTGCCTCTCTCCTCTTGAGATGTTCCCCTCCTCCTTTGACAATGCCTGTTCCAGACCTTCTTTCCAACACTAGGGCTGCTGGCTGGTGGGTTTCAGCTCTGCACAGGCTAGGACTGTCAAACAATTGGCACGTCCAGTTCCAGAAAGGACTGTTCAGCTTCTAACAGCTTCCCTCTCACTGGAGGTTCTGCTAATGTTTCTAGAACACCCGCTGTGTGCCAGGCACTCTGGCATTTAAAGATTGTTTCTTGTATTTAATTGTCCTGTAAAATCCTGTTATGTATGTTTGAGGATCCTTCTTTAGCAGATGAGACACCTGAGTCTCAGATTAAGTGATCTGCCAAGGGTTACACACCAGAGTGTTAAGACTAAGGTTCAAACTCAGATCTTTTGATGCCAAGACCATCCTGTTAAGTAGCTAAATGGCCATCCCTCAGGATCATTAAGTGCTATGTTGGAATAAATGACGTCCAGGGTCCTCTGATCCCAGGGTTATTTTTTTTTTAACTTTATTATTTTTTTTATTTTTTTTAATTTTATTTATTTATTTATTATTTTTTGGGGGGTACACCAAGTTCAATCATCTGTTTTTATACATATATCCCCGTATTCCCTCCCTCCCTTGACTCCCCCCCCACCCTCCCTTGACTCCCCCCCACCCTCCCTCGAGTCCCCCCCCACCCTCCCCGTCCCAGTCCTCTAAGGCATCTTCCATCCTCCAGTTGAACTCCCTTTGTTATACAACAACTTCCCACTGGCTATCTATTTTACAGTTGGTAGTATATATATGTCTGTGCTACTCTCTCGCTTCGTCTCAGCTTCCCCTTCACCCCCCGCCCCCTCCCAAACCTCGAGTTCTCCAGTCCATTCTCTGCATCTGCGTCCTTGTTCTTGTCACTGAGTTCATCAGTACCATTTTTAGATTCCGTATATGTGAGTTAGCATACAATATTTGTCTTTCTCTTTCTGACTTACTTCACTCTGTATGACAGACTCTAGGTCTATCCACCTCATTACATATAGCTCCATCTCATCCCTTTTTATAGCTGAGTAATAGTCCATTGTATATATATGCCACATCTTCTTTATCCATTCATCTGTTGATGGGCATTTAGGTTGCTTCCAGGGTTATTTTGAGATTCCTTGATCATCTGTTTATCCATCCACCCATTCACCCTGACTAGATTATAAGCACCTCGAGGGCAAGGATAGTCTTTCTAGCAAATAACTAGCATAGTGTTTGGTAACTGCCTGTCATTAGCTGATGGACACTGCCCACTTCCCTGACACATAGAAACAGGAGAGAAGAGAGGGCGCACTAAGAAAAGGATTACTCAGGAATACCAGTCCCAGGAATTTCCTGCTTAGAAGGCACAAAGAGGGAATTCCCTGGCGGTCCAGTGGTTAGGCCTCTGCACTTTCACTGCCAAGGGCGTGGGTTCAATCCCTGCTCGGGGAACTAAGATCCCACAAGCTGCACAGTGTGGCCCAAAAAAATAAAGTGCACAAAGAAGTGAATAAACGTGTTTTTTCTCCAATAGTACTGCTAAGAATAAAAAAATGGAAACAATTTGAAAATCCATCCATAGAAGAAAAAGTGGGAAGATGACAGTACATCTGTGCCGTAAAATCTTATGGAGCCATTAAAAAGAGTGAGATGGATCTGCACACCCTGAGATGGAATGTGTTCATAATTTATTGTAAAGTGAAAGAAGCAACTCGTAGCCTCTTACGTATATATAATTCTATGTTTATTTTAAAAATAGTCCCAAACCCTGTGTTTAGGGAAACAAAGGTAAGACATTATGGACTACAGAGTTGGGACCGGACCCATAAGCAGTGCACAGCCAACAGGTGTCTTTGAGCTTGAGGTTATCTTAAGGACATGATGATTTAAGATTAGCTTGGCATCAGTGTGGGATGGGAGGGGTCAGGGAAAAGCTGGAAGTGGGTAAGGCCTGTGCTGATAGAATAGGTGTGAGGCGCTTTCGTGCCTTAAACATTTGAAAGGGCCTGTAGGCACCAGAGTTTCTGCACATGTGGGGCCAGTTAACATTGACCTGTGGTGGGAACTGGGGACGGTCATAAATTTGATTCCATATATTTCATCTGCCTGGCACTTTGACCTATGGAATTGGCAGCGACACTGAGTTTCTGTGGGCACGACAGGTTTCTTTTTTATAACTGAACTGTACGATTTTAATGATTAATGTACATTCACATTTCATATCCTCTTTAATGGGAAATGCTTACACAGAAATTGCTCTCCTGGGAAGCAGTCCTCAAGCTGGCGAGGAGGCAGGCTTTGAGATTCCTCCAGCTGAGTTTCACTCACAGTGCTGCTCCCTCTGATGTCTGTTTCTAGGTCCCATTGCCCACTCCGTCTTTCTGCCAAAGGGGAAATTAGCAAGCCTTCCAGAGGCCTGTGACTTGTCATATTCTCAGCCCAGGCTGGGCAGGTCGGGGAGGATTCTGTCTCAATGGCAGAGTTTTCATTTAATGCCCAGCATCCCCCATCTGCCCCTACCCTGTAGGTTCCTCCATCTGGAACTCTGCCCCTGAATTAGACTCCTCTCGCTCTTCTGAGAATTTCTCCCCTGGGGGTGTATCAGGACCACGCACAGTTCCGTGATCTGGTACCTGACCTCCATCTGCAGCCTCATCTGCAGCTTCCGACAAGCTTTGCTCACCAACAACGTCAAGCTGTTTGTGATTCCTACGTAGACTCACCTCTGTTCCTTAACTTCTGCCTTTCCCTCTACTTGGAATACCCTCTCCTTTTTCTTGGGAACTTCCTGCTCACCCTTTGAGACTCAGCCCAGGCGTCACCTGCTTTAGGAAGCCTTGCTGATCCCAACCTGCCTGGGCTAGCTGTCCCTCCGTGTGTTCCCACTGCATCTGCTGTGTGTCTGTGCCTGTCATTGCATCGCTGTATGATAAGACCGCTTGACTCTTTCCCCAGTAGACTGTAAGCTCCTCAAGGGGCTGCGTATTCTTCCTCAGTGTACACCCAGCGTTCAAAGGCCCTACATCCAGCAGACCAATAAGTGTTCAAAGAAGGCTGTGTTATAAGATCCTGCAGTTCTCTGCAGTGTGACAAAACACTCCAAAGGCGAGACCTTACTCATCCAGAAAGCCTCAACTGCCACCAGTCTCTGGATTTAGAGGCTCTTTATTGTGTGCATAAAAGTGATTGTTACATCTTTTTGTCTAATATCAACATTACATGTTTTTGGCTAGTATTGGCCTGGCCTGTCTCTTTCTATCCTTTATTCTCGATCTTTCCGTATAATTTTGTTTGGTCTCTTTTAGTTAGCATCTAGCTGGATCTTTTGAAATCCTATCTGATTGACTTTTAATCTGGGGTGGGGGCTTAATCTATTCATGTGTTCTGTGATTAATGATATATTAATACTTTGACTTATTTCTGCCACCTTAATTTGTGTTTTCATTTTATACTTACTGTCCTTTTCTTTGCTTCCTTTTCCCTTCTTTCCTTGCCTTTTGTTAGAGTGATCAAGTTTTCTATTTTTCCTTCTTTACCCTCTGGTTTGGAAACTCTGAATTGTATTACTATTCCTACAGATAGGTACTCTTAAATTTTAACATACCTACTTAACTATAACTTTCTTTCTAATAAAGTGTAAAATTTTCATACGTAAATTTCACAAAAAGGCAAGGCTCTGAATCACTCTTTACTCATTGGACAACCCCCCCCCCCACCCTTTTTCTTTATATTATCTAGAACTTAATGTTTTAAAATGGTTTAAACCAATTTTTTTACACTCAGTTGCTGATTATTGACCAACACATCCTGTCGACTCCTGTGCCTACCATTGTTTCTTGCATCCCATTTCTTCTCTGGTTTACTTTTCTGCTTGCCCAAGCACAGCCTTCAGTGGTTCTTTCAGTGAAGATAGTACCATCTTTCCTGGAACTCTTGTTTCTGTGTGTGTGTGTGTGTGTTGTGTGGATTTTTTTAAAATTGTTTTAAGAAAATGAAATGACCTGTTAAAGCTAATCAAATTAAAAGTGGTAACATGCCAGGAGCATGTACTGGAGTAAATAACTCCACTAGAAGTCTGACCAATTAAATCCAGCCTTTACGATGAGACCCCTCATTTTCAGTTCCTGTGCTTCCTGCCTGCGCAGGGTTAAGAAATTATTACCAACAGTGGGCAGATCCTGCAGGTAAAATAGGGGTAGTAATGTGCACATGGGTAGTAATATTGCTCAGTTCCTGGAGTTCCAGGTACCTCTGCCAACAAGCTTTTATCCTAGAGAAAGGATCCTTGGGTCCCAAGGGAAAGGGCCAGGAGTGTCCTGCCTTTAGCCCTAACCCCATGTTAGAGGCTCTGGTTGTATAAATTGGGCCTCATTAGTTTCTGCAGGTCTTTACCTCTCAGAGCCTTAGTTTCCTCATCTGTAAAAATATTATCAACCTTGCAGGGTTGCTGTGAGGTTCATCAATAACATGGATAGAGCACCTAGCAGATGCCCAGCCCACAGAAGACGTTTAATGAATGGCATTGACTATGACAGTCCCTGGCACTTAGGAGACTCTCATTGAATACCTGTGGAGTGAGTGCAGGAGCCTACCAGAAAAGGCTCCATCGAGGAGATAGGTTATAAAGGATAGGTGAGATCTGGGCAGAGAGTAGTAAAGGAAGAAGACACTCTTTATGGAGGGAACAGATCGAGCAGAGGGAAAGAATCAGGCTCACTCCTTGCCGCCCTGCTCAGGCGAGTGAAAGGAGCAATGTGTCTGGAACAGAGACTGAGGGTAGGGGCTTGGGGAGGGTCAGCAGGGCAGAAAGGGGAGCTAGGATTGAGAATGCATGGGGATCTCTGGGTCCGCCTGGCCAGATGGCTGTCTTGTCTGGCCAGCTCTGCCCGGCACTTGCTCTTGTTTCCCCTTCTTGCATACCCTTCGTTCTTGATAGGCAGATGCTGGCCCACTATGGCCTAGTAGCCAGGCAAGCTGAAGGCTTAAAAGAGGAAGCATCAGAATGAGATTGGTTTTCAACTAATATCTTATTAAGGAAGTTGAGTCATTCTACTTCTGCTATTTGTCCCCTCTGGGCATTCAGAGAAGGACAAGTTTTATTTCCAGATGAAATAGCATGAGAGGGATTTGCCCTGGTCCGCCCTGGCCCCTCAGTGGACATTTACAAGATGGCCCTGTGTTCCTCTTTGATATACAGCAAACCAAGGCTCAAAGTGCTGAATGCCTTAGGTAAGGCTTGACACCTTGGCTGTATGGTGTTGAAACAGAGAAATCCCATTGTCTCAGTGAGCGCGTTTATGAGCTCGATGATGGGCCAAGGAATGAACTTTCACTTAGCATCTTCTATGGCCAGGCAAGCTGATTGGCATTGCACGTACTGTACCTCATTCAGTCCTCAAAACAACGCTGAAGAAGTTATGAGAAGAGACTCAGTGGCCTGCTCAAGGTTTAGCATGAACGCTGGGGAGGCAACAGTGTGGGTTCAGCCCCACCTCTGTAACTTGTCACTGTATGACTGTTTTAGCAGGCTACTGAACTTCTCTAAGCCTCAGTTTTCACGTCTGAAATTGACGTTAATAACGGCAGCGCTTAGTAAATATTAACAATTGTCATTCTGGATTGGAGTCATCCAGCCCTCAAATAATCCTGACAGATCAGTGGCATTTGGGGAACTAGATGGCACCTCAAAAGATTTCCTAGACCACTAGTTTTCAAACTCTTTTCCTTGGAGACCTGGGATTCTGGGGAGGTCCTTGGTGGATGAAGGGAAGCTGAGTGTGGCCCTTGCCCAGCTTCTTCAGCAGAGCAGCTGTTTCTAATGTGTTACATGTCAGTTGCACATTTCTAACTCTTTTATATTGTGGGGGTTGAGGTATGATTTCATGTAATAAAAATGGTCCTGCTGCTTTTTAAAAACAGCTTCCAAGGCTCCAACTCATATCTTCTGGTACCTAATCTGGTGTTTTTACTGTCCTTACTGAAACAGGGAACTGAAATATGATACATTTTAGAAAGGTTATCATCACCGAAGATCAAAATTTTAAACATTATTCTTGTACCTTCCAGTTAATCAAGCATTCATGTAGTCTAAAGCCCATTCCTGTCCCAGAATCCTAGGAACAGAAATTTTGCTGTCAGAGAAAGCATTGCTCTCACAGCCCTAGACAAGAACTGTCTAATAGAACTTTCTGCAGTGATGGAAATGTTCTCTGCGTGCGCTGTCCTAGTGTACAGGTAGCTAGTGTAACTGAGGAACTGATTTTTAAATTTTATTTAAAATGAATTGATTTAAATGTAAATACCCGTGTGGCTAGTAGCTGCCATATTGGACAGTGCAGCCTTACAGGACAGAGCAGGGGTCAGGTGACAGATTCCGGGCCTAATGCCCAGTGACTGATTCAGTAGACCTAGGGTGAGTGCATCTGAGAACCCATCTGGTTAGTCTAACCTGCAGTCAGGCAAGAAGGTGGTGCGTTAGTGAGCTTTTCCTTGGCGTAAAAGAATGGAGCCAGAACAGGCATTTAGCCCTGGCCTTGATCTTCTGGGGGGACTAGAGCAACATTCTGAGGGATGTCAGACCCTCAGAGAATGTGATGAAAGCTATGGACCTCTTCCCTGGAAAAATACAAATATAGTTTCTAGGGCTCCCAAACCTCCCTGAAGCCGTCCTTGAACTCACATTAAGAACTCCTCCACTTGGACAGAAGATCTTTACTAGCTGATGAGGGAGCCGAGCTTGAGCCCAGGAGCCTTGTGACGTGCAGGCATGTCTCACAGATGTGCCCAAGGGTTGACCTGGAACCATCCCAGTCATTCCTACCCCCGGACCCTCCAGGGGGTCATGGAGGCATCACAGAAGAGAGAACAGGCAGTGTTCGTGGATCAGGCCCTAAAGGAACACTGAATGAATTCTGCCCCTTTCCTTTCCCCTTGTATTTTCATGACTTTGTGTGTGAACTGCGAGGGTGTGGCTGTTACCCCTGCGCACGTCCTCAGCTCTGACACAGAGAGCAGAGGGAAGAATGCATTTGAGGCCTGAGTGGAGCTGTGGAGAGAGGCCAGCTGAGTAATGGATCAGGATTTTGACTTGCCTTCAAAGGCAAAGACACAACGGGCTCCCACTTAGTCCTTACTTCCCACAAGCTGCAGGAGTGAGAGAGAAGGGGCAAAGCTGTGGGGCTCTGGGCTGGGACAAGCCAGGGGCCAAAGCCCAGAGCTGGGCAGGCCATCCGACCTGCCCAGCAGTCCCCGGCTCCGTGCAGAACCCCATTTTTTATAGATCAGAACCCATGTAGACGTGGGGAAGGAGGGAGGAGGCAAGCGTGTGTGTGTGTCGGAGAGCTGCTGTCAGGCCAGAGCGTCCTGAGAATAGCCTCTTGAACTTGGAGACTGTCGGTGAGGGTCTGAGTCATGGTCATGTGGCAAAGGAAAGCCAGCCACAGGAGAAGCAGTACAGCTCCCAGGCCCTGATTTCGTGCCCCTGGGAGGTGAGGGTCAGCCTGTTTTCCCCATGCCCTTCACAAGTTCAGCTGCCAGCTGCTGGGTGAGCTTCTCAGGCCGCCTTGTTCCTCTCTCCGCCTGCCAGGCTGCCGGATGAGTCATCAGGGAACTGCAGAGGAGGCCCCGAGCTCGGCTGCCTGGGCCTCGGCTTCTCCAGGATGGGGGAGCCTGGAGCACTCATGGAGGGAGGATCAGGGCCCCTGGCCAGCTGCCCACCTAGCCACCAAGGTGAAAGGACGGCTCCGGGGGAGGAGGAGCTCCAGCTCAGGAGGAGCCATGACAGGCAGGAGAGGCCATGTGAGCCCAAGTGCAGCTCTGTAGACCTCTACACAGCTGGGTGCCCTCGGAACAAGACTGCGCACTGGCCTCATTTCTCTCACCATCAGATGAAACTCTCCCTTCATCCACAAAACTCGGCATCATCCTTTGGTTCCCTCGTGCAGCCAGCGCTGCCTGTTTCCTCTGCCCCGCTCTGTTGTAGACTGGCGACCCCACCTCTGCCCTCAGGAACCTCCTGCCCAGGGAGGA
Source organism: Hippopotamus amphibius kiboko (assembly GCF_030028045.1). NCBI lineage: Eukaryota > Metazoa > Chordata > Mammalia > Artiodactyla > Hippopotamidae > Hippopotamus > Hippopotamus amphibius. Next base: position 45,665,460 of record NC_080202.1, on the reverse strand, counting down.
CCGTGACTCTCCCCCTCGTGTTTGCCTGCAGCCCAGGCACTGGGGAGTAGGCAGCACAGCCCAGTAGGTCCGGCCCAGCACTGCCCCTACGCAGGCTGGGTGATCGTGGGCAAGTCTCTACCTAATTAGGCCTCCGTTTCTTCAAGTAAAAATGAGGAGATTAAAGCAATGTGGAAGCCCCTGTGGGTTTGGAGGGTTTGGGGTCTGTTTTTAAGACCTCATTTCCCTTATAAAGAGACTGAGAGAGGGGGCCCTACTCTACCCTGGATTGAGCCCTTTGTGGAGATGGAAGGGGCTGTGGAGCTGTGGGGTGGGGTGAAAGTATGGTTACGAGTAAAACAGCCCGCCTTGGAGGGCTTTCACCTAATTGAAGTCAGAACACCCCTTAGACTTCTTAAGGTCATCAAGAAACAAAGAGGCCACCCATTCAGCCTCCTCAGCATCTGGCCTGCAGGACCACACCCAGGCATCCAGGCTGAAAGCTGGAGCTGCTGAGTTGACAGCTAAGAAGCCCTTGAAGGCAGAGATGTGAGGATCCAATTCATAGTGACCAACAAACCCCCCACCCCACCCCGCACCCTAGTCAAGCTGGCCCAGCCTTTCGTGGCCACTGTGGGGAGGCAGGTGGAGTAGGAAGGACATTTCAGCCTAGTGTTTCCCCACGTCCCACTGTCTCTTGTAAGCTTCCAGCCGACTGGGCAAAAGAACAGAGGTGTTAGAGGCTCGGCTTCCCATGGTCTGCCTGTCTCCCTCAAGAGCAGATGGAGGCGTGATCCGGGAAGAATGGGGCGACCGCAGAGAAGACCACATCTGTTAGTAACAGCCTTAGGACCAGGCTGCCATCACAGAGCACTTATTAAGGGCCTGCCACTGGTGCCTTCTCAGGCTTTGTCTCAAGCAAGTCACGACCCGGAAGGGCCCTGCCCTTAGGGGTCCACAGCCCATCTTTAAAAAGTTTCCCAACTTTAATTGGTAAATATATTAACAGAACCACATATTTAATCTTTTACATCATGTCTTCAGCTATTTGTATTTTAACTTCAGTAAGTTCAATGGTCTGAAACATGATTCTGAGCTTCACGTGAATTATATCTTACTGTGGAACTCAAAAGTTCCATCCCTGAATCTGACAGTTACTATTACCTAGGTGCCCTGCAGTTATACAGGTGTTCAGGTGCACGTTCCTGACTACAGAGCTGCTGTTGAATCTTGTTATGTTGAAATACCAGAAAAGTAACAGTGATGGCAGCAGTTAAGGTCACAGAAATCATTAGATAAAGGGAAAACAACGAGGGAGGCAGCATAATTTTCTTTTAACGGATAGAGTGAGACTTAGGTGGTGGAAAGAAGGAACTAGATACTCTACTTACCACCGTGTGTGCGCACGCACGCGTTTGTGTGGACACTCACGTGTGTGTGTGTTATCCACTCCCTTTTCTTTGAAACTTCTAAGATTAAAATAGGGGAGGAATCCTGTATGTTGCAATGATAGAATTTTTTGACAATTTAGGACATCAAAAATTCTCCAGGTTCTCCATCTTGATTTATGCTTGAGTTGTTATGTGCCATATTTGCTTTGAAATTTTTGATTATCAGTAGTTTCACTAAAATTTTGAAGAAATAATCCACTTTCATCTGCTTCCTAGATTTCTTAATCTAAGTTCATAAGACAGAGCTTGTTGATAGCATAGTTTTCTAAGTGCTGCAGGTTTACAGCCATTACCACTTTAAAGAGGTTTGAATGAGGGAATTTTTTTTCCTTGTTAAAGTAGTTCCTGTTTCTGTAGAAACTTCATTTTTAGATCTGTGATGGATGAGCTATCGTAATTCAAGTATACAGTTCTTTATTTCTATCAACTAGTCATTGTCATCCAATAGGAAAGACATTAAAGATGCAGCAAGCTTATAAAGTACTGCTTTCTAAAAAAAATAGGAGGCATTTTCATCTTTATTACTGTACTTTTGGTTATGCAAACACTTTGATGATATAAATGTTTATGTCTCCCATAAATCTGGTCAGAAATCACTTTTGATTTTGTTAAGTTAAACAGTCTATAGTAGGATAGAGTACTGGGTACAAGTGGTCCAAAGTAAGATAAAAGACTACGGTAAAAATGCCAGATCTTAAAAAAGAAACTGGTTTATGCACTAAACGTTTTGTGCCTTGGTCTAATATTAACATGATGTCTGTGTAAAATGACAAAAAGAACCAATGTTGAATCACGTTTTATTTCCTGTCATTCGGCATTATCCCAGATTGCTAAATGTGTTCTTTCCAAGAAGTTTGATTGAATTACTGTACACATTTACTGTCCTATGTGACAGTTTTGTCGTTGTTAGAGATTTCAGTAATTAAAATGGGAAACAGAAGCGTAGGTTCTTTTCCTTATCAAAACAATGTTCCTTGGAGCCACATTATTCTGGTAGTTTCATGCTCTTGTACACTGGATGTCTTAAGCTGAGTACAGTTTAGGGGATCCTTTCTAATTACAGGAAGGTTCTTCTTTCCTTCAACACTGTGATCTGACCTGTGACAAATCTGTGCTATGCACCATGTAAATGGCTAACAAGTCAATTGCAAACCAACTGAAGGTACAAATCTTAGTGCTGGTGCTAAAATCTCTTCGCAGCAGTCATCATGATCTCAAAGTTTGTTTCAAAATCTGCAAGCATCAAGTGTCAATCAAAACAAGATGAAACACTAATGAATGTTGAATTCTCATGCTTTAGGTGTACTTCCTTTTCAGAGTTTTTGGTTCTCTGCTATTTTTACCGCACCGTTTCATTTAAATTTCCTACACGCTAACTTCGTTTGTGCGATTGAAATAAAATTGCAGTATATATATAAAAAAAAAGTTTCTCAAATGGTAACAGTCTCAGGGTGGTGCCGTCCTCTTTCGTGACACTCTAGCCCACGTGCTGTTTGCACAGATTGTCACAACAGTGGGCTCTCTCTCCCTTCTGGCTCCATGGGAACGCAGAGCTGGTGGAGATGGAGCCCAGAGAGAGGTGAATTCTTATGCTTTGTCCTCACATTTCTAGAGGTGTCGGTTGGTGTTGTGGGCTCTAATATAAATTCCACTACTAATTTTGCCTGAAAGAAGAATGACACTTAGGGGAGGTTTTCAGCAAATGAGTTTGGACATTACAGAAGGAAGCATGTCAGTTCCTTCTGGAGAGCCACAAACATGCATCTCGGGAAAGGAGCCAAGTGCTGGTGTTGCCATTTGCATGCTGGTTTTTCGATTTTGCAAGATTTCATTTATTGGAATATATGTAATGTGTATATCTATAGAGATAGATGTACACACAAGCCTATATACACACACACACATGTATATATACACACGCGTGTGCCCACACACATATACATACATACATCTACCTCCAGCAAGGGAACAAAACAAAACCTTGATTCTCTCCACTTGGAGAAAAGCCATCACAGGCGGCACAGGCACGTCCTCTGAGAAGGTAAGGCTTGTGTGGAATCAGGGATGTGACTAATGGTTTTGGAGTATGGGATCCACCACCCTGTTCTGGGGAAGCAAAGTTCGCCACAAAACAAACAACAGAAACAGATTCATCATTATTTACAAAGGCAAGAAACAACCAACCCAGATGTTGGTCCATAGCCATCCTAGAGCAGGCAGGCTGGGGTTCTCCTTGTGGGGCTGAGTGGAGGGGCTGGTAGGGCTGGGGGCGTACCCCACGTGGAACAGTGGTGAGGTTGGCATCTGGAACATTTGGAGGAGAACTATGTGTGGCATAAGGAGGCAGAGACCCTTTGCCACCTGCTTTTCTCCTCCCACCCATGCCCGACCTGGGCCCCTCGGAGTCTAGGAGTGACCTGCTCTGTGTGTGGTCTCTCTCGCAGGGTGAGTGTCAGCCTGGGAGATGGCAGTGATGGAAATGGCCTGCCCAGGCGCCTCTGGCTCCACAGTCGGGCAGCAGAAGGAGTTCACCAAGGCCAAGGAGAAGACACAGGCAGCGGGGAAGAAACAGAGCCCCGTCCACAAGCTCGAGGCCGTGGAGAAGAGCCCCGTGTTCTGCGGGAAGTGGGAGATCCTGAACGACGTGATTACCAAAGGCACCGCCAAGGAAGGCTCCGAGGGCGGGCCAGCCGCCATCTCCATCATCGCCCAGGCCGAATGTAAGGGGCCCCGGGCGGGGGCTGTTGGCAGAGAGGGCAGGTGGGGGGCCTGCAGGTAGGTGGGTGCAGCACTTGTGCAAGGGTGGTTGGGCACAGGTGGGCAGGGCTCAGGGTCTCCCTGTGGAAGAGGGCGGTCAGGGTGAGCACCGTAGGAGATTCTCACAAGACACACGTGGGGGTTAAGCCAAGAATCAGTGTGGAGCGGGAGCTCAGACGGTGCAGGGGAGTGACGCACGGGAAGGGAGGAGGGACACACGAGGCCTCAGGCCTCGCCCACCTCGCCGGGCAGGCCTGACCAGAGCAGGGGAAGGGAGCTGGGAGGCGGGCATGCCTGGGCTCCAAGGTCCTTGGGGACCCTGCAGGATCGTCAGGCAGCCCTGCAGCCTTCTGCTGGGACCTCGGGCAGCCTGCGCGTCTCTGGAGAGGCCCAGACAGGAGAGGCCGGCTCTCCCGGAAAGCCTCTCTGGGGCGTTAGGCCCTCACCGCCTTCCACGTCGGTGCTCGCCCCCACCCCCACCCCAGAGAGTAAACACCTGCCCCCTGGGCCTGCGGGGCTGCTTGAGGGTTTGTGGGGCAAGGCCCGGTCTGATCTTTTCTGCTTCCACTCGCAACACCTCGAGATGGCTCAGCACGGCGGCTGCCACCAGAGCCGCAGAAACGGCCAGGGTGCTGGGTCGGGCCGGGAGCCCCGCCTCCCCCACACCTGCCCTCCACCCCAGGAGGCGTCCCGGGGTAGGGCCTGGAAGACCGACGGCTCGTGTTAGTATTTTTCTCACATACACACATCCTTCCTCTCGTCTTCCGTCTCCTTCTGGCTGGTCTTTGACGAGAGAAGAGAGAATAAAAACTGAAGTGGAGTGAGTGACACGGGGATGGTAGTACGGCCCGCACACACGCGTATGTAATAGTGTATATTTATTGAGCTGTTACTGTGTGCAGGCACTGTGTTGAGGGTTTCACGTACATCATCTCGCTCGCACCTCGCAGTAGTGCAGTGAGGTGGGGGCCCCGTGATCCCGTGCTGTGGACACGCCCTCTGCCCTTGACCCTCGGGCTGGGGCGGCGTGAGGCTGCCAGGGAGAGGAGGTGAGCCGCCAGGTGGAGGGGGTCTGGGAAGAAGGCGTGGCCGGGGGGGTATGTGCAAAGTGCCTTTCTCCTCAGTGTTGAGTTCCGGGTCCTTCTCTCTCCTTTCTGCTCATCCAACCCCTTTTTCTTTACTTAAAAGGTGAGAATAGCCAAGAGTTCAGCCCCACCTTTTCAGAACGGATCTTCATCGCTGGCTCAAAACAGTACAGGTAAGCAGGTCAGCTTGAGTGGGATGGCAGGGAGCTGCTGCGGCCGCGTTCCCACCCCAGCTGCTGGCCCAGGCCGCTCCCAGGTGACCCCTGGCTCCCTCCTTCAGCACCTGTGGTTTGGCTCTTGGAACCGGCCCCGGCTTCCCGGCTGAGCCGCTCTCCCAGCCAGATAAGCTTTTCAAAAGCCTTTCACAGCATGTGGATGACTGCCTCTGGGCCACATCAGCTTGACGTTTTATTTTTATCCTGCTTGGAGTCCTTGCTGCTCCCCTTTAGTTCCCATCAGTTGGGAGGGTGCTGGAAACAGGAGGCACTTTGCCGCTGGTGCGTGACCACGCGTGCAAGCCCAGAGAAGCTGCTCTAACTCGGGGAGAAACCTGCTGTGTCTTTGCTTCTGTGAGACACACCCAAGGAGGGATGAGGGTTCGGAAACAGGGCAGGGACAGATCACGGCTTGGTGGCCCTGTAGAAAGGAGGCCAAGTGAGGCTTGGTCTGTGCCCAGGCTCCCCAGCCCCAGAGATGACTTTTGGCAGCTGGAGGTTGAACCTGGAAACAGTTCCTCCTCTACCACCAGAGCGGACTTCTTTATCATTGGAATTTGGGAACCCCTAGTGATCAAAAGGTTGTGGGGAGGGCTGCTGCCCTTGAGCCAACAAATGCTCCATGTTTGGACAGATTCTTTACGCCACCCCGATGCCTTTTGGCCCAGGGTAGAGGGTTCCTGGGGGTTGCTGATGGACCCACTCCTTTCTGCTGCCTGAGCGAAACCTGTAGGCCCCTAGCAACACCCCCACCCCAGGACTGGGGTGAGTCTGCCTCCTCTGTGGGGGCCAGAAGACGAGGCCATGGGAGGGTGGCTGAGGCTGTGGTCAGTTCCGCAGCTGTGGCAGCAGCCCTTTCGGAAGGGCCACCAGGGCCTTGATACCCAGCAGGGATGAGAGCCGAGTTAGAGCCCTGGTGCTGCTGAGCCTCAGGCCGTCAGAGAAGGGTGGGCTCTCCTGGTCCCGGGCACCAGCCCAGGCAGGGTGTCTGTTCATGCAGCTCCTCACGTTGCTGTGGCAGCCAGGTGTGCCCAGGACCAGTGGGGGTGGAGGTGACCAACCTCAACTGTCCCTGCTTTGGAGGCAACAGGAACCCACTCAGTGAGAGCTGAGAATGCCTGCCGTGGGGTGTGGCCCGCTGAGCCAGTCACCCCTTCTGGGACCTCTCCAAGGGCAGCCCCCCCTCGGAGAGCAGGGAGAGAACCGTGTCTTCCCCTCCACCCTGGAAGAGCAGGGTGTACCCTCACCTTAGTAATAACCACTGCTTCTCGGAAGCTCGCCGTGGGGCCGGGCACCGAGGTAGGCTTCTTTAATGAGCTATTTCATGTAAACCCCATCTCCCCCTTGCCTGGCAGAAAATACTACACCCGTTTTGTCAGTGAGGGGCCTGAAGGTCTTTGGGGCTTAAGAACTTTCCCGTGTTCCCACGAGTCCTGACTGAGCTGGGAGTTGACCTTGGGTCCGTGTGATTCCAGCCACAGTTGCCTGAGCCGTTCCATCTCCCTGCCTCCTCACATTCAGCATGTGTGTCCGTGTCCCCTTTCTGGCAGCCAGTCTGAGAGTCTTGATCAAATCCCCAACAATGTGGCCCATGCGACCGAGGGCAAAATGGCCCGTGTGTGTTGGAAGGGGAAGCGTCGCAGCAAAGCCCGGAAGAAACGCAAGAAGAAGAGCTCCAAGTCCCTGGCTCAGGCGGGAGCGGCCTTGGCCAAACCGCTCCCCAGAACCCCTGAGCAGGAGAGCTGCACGGTCCCGGTGCAGGTGAGACCCGCCCCCACACCCAGACCCCTGTGCCAGGCACCATCTGGGCTCATGGGCCTTCAGAACGGCGCCTGTGCCTTGGCCCCGGCCCCACGTCCTAACAGCTGTGTTTCCCCTGCAGGAGGATGAGTCTTCACTAGGCGCTCCGTATGTTAGAAACACCCCGCAGTTCACCAAGCCTCTGAAGGAACCAGGCCTTGGCCAACTCTGGTTTAAGAAACTTGGGGAGGGCCTGCGGCCAGCACTGCCTCGACCGGAACTCCACAAACTGATCAGCCCCCTGCAGTGTCTAAACCACGTGTGGAAACTCCACCACCCCCAGGATGTAGGCCCCCTGCCCCAGCCCGCTCACCCCTTCCCCTACAGCAGACTGCCCCACCCTTTCCCGTTCCACCCTCTCCAGCCCTGGAAACCTCACCCCTTAGAGTCCTTCTTCCTAGGCAAACTGGCAAACTGTGTAGACAGCCAGCAGCCCCTGCCCGGCCCTCACCTGGGCAGACTGGCCTGTGTAGATGGCCAGCAGCCCCTGCCCGGCCCTCACCTGAAGCCCAGCTGCGCGTCTCGTGGCTCAAGTGACAAGCTGTCCGTGGAGGAGTACCTGGTACATGCTCTGCAAGGCAGCGTGAGCTCTGGCCAGGCCCGCAGCCTGGCCAGCCTGGCCAAGACCTGGTCGGTGGGGGGCTCCAAGCCCCAGGAGCCCAGCCCCGAAACTGAGGACAGTGAGGGGGTCCTGCTTATCGAGGCAAGTAGTCCCCAAACACACGTATACATACCTCCACCTCCACTTCCGGGGCCATCCATCTCACCACCCCACCTCCCCTTCCCCTTTTCCTCTGGTTCTCTTCCTGGATCATTTAGTAACGTTGCATGATTTTCCCAAACTTGGATTTGGGGGTGTTATGCTGTCCTTCTCTGACATTACCCCTTGTCCCCTGCCCCTATTCACTGTCCTTCCCTTTCTGCTACCTTTTAGCTCCTGAGTCATGTTTTCTCATGGTCAAGGTTGTTGACAATTTCGTTTCTGTCCCACGACCACAAGTCTGGGGAGGAGGTTTTTTCATCACAAGGATCAGCTTGCCTCAGGCAGCCTGGGAAGCTCTCTTTTGCCTCCGCCTGCTTCCTGTAACCCCCTCTCTGGTCCTGCCACCCCCGCCGACCCCACGCCCTGCCTCAGACCTGTCAGCCCAGCAGCCTGGCAAGGGCCACCGGCTGGAGAGCCTTCCTCACTGTAACCCTTCGTCCCTCGCTGCCCTGGCCACTGAAACCAGCCTCCCTCTCCTGCCAACCCCAGAAACTCAAGCCGGTGGATTATGAGTACCGAGAGGAGGTCCACTGGGCCACGCGCCAGCCCTGCCTGGGCAGAGGCTCCTTCGGAGAGGTCCACAGGATGGAGGACAAGCAGACCGGCTTCCAGTGTGCTGTCAAAAAGGTATGCTGGGCTCCGGGGCTGAGGAGGGAAGGCGGGCGGGAGGCGCGTCGCGTGCCCTCTCCTTTCTTTCGAGGTTGGTCACAGGGCGGCCGTGGGTCTGCCTCGTTAACAGAGCCTGGCTATCCTGGCAGCCCCGGGTCAGCTGGAGCTGGAAGGGGACAATCCCCGTCACATGTCCCCACCTGGGCACTGCACTTGGTGCGTGTGTATGTGAGAGGGAGCTTGAGAGTGTGCCCGCAGCCTGGGCCACTTCTGGTGCCAGTCCCCTAGGGCAAGTCAAAACCTAGAAGATGGTTGGATTGTCACGAAATTCATGTTGACCTGAAACCCCTAAACTACATAGTGGACTAGAAGGTAATAGCAAGAGCATAGCTTCCGCCTCCTTAAGGTGCCTCCTTAAGGAGGCTGTGTACACTTTGGGAGCCAGATCTGGCTTGAGTTCGGGCTCTGCCTCGTGTGTTGGCCAGATGTAATAGGCCTTGTGAGAAAGACTCGTGCTCGCCGGATCGTAATTAGAGGCAAAGGCCTGAGCCGCCTCTCCCACTCCCTTGTCTCACTGACTTAGAACTGGAGACCAGAGAGGGGCTTCACCTTGTCCACAGCCACACAGCTGGGCCTGGAACTGAGGCCTCCTTCTGTCAAATCACACTGTCCAGGCCCATCAGTCCTTGAGGGTGTCAGCCCTGTTCTCCTTTAGATATCATTTCTCCGACTCTCCCCTCACCTTGACTAGATGCCACTTTGTCCTTGACCCAAACTCAGCCTGAGGGCCAGCATCGAGGATTTCCTAAGGCAGAAATCAGAAACATTTCCATGGGCCGTTTCCTTGGCCCTTGGGCAATGTGAAATAAGTTAAGTCAAAGATGGACCTTGTTTTCAACTGGCTTTTGTCAAGGACACTCTGATTCCCAAAAGGAAAGGGATCAAATAGCCAGACCAGGCAGGTCCATCCCATCCCCAGGCAGTGTCCACTCTCAGGCCCTATGCAGAATGGACACTGCTGCCACCACTGTCTTGGATACCTGTGACTTTAAGGAGTGGGAATACAAATGGTGATGTGAGTAAACCTGGCTTCCCTGGCTTGTGTGTGACCAGGTGTTAGAGCTTTAGAGTTTGGGCCTCGGGGTGATGGGATGAGAGAGGGGACTATCCGTAGGTATTACCCCAAACTTCAGATGTACTAAGTCAAATAAGCAAGCTCCAACCCTGCCCCCGCCTCCGGCCACAACACGTGCTTAGTTCTTGCCACCACGGGTCATCTTCCGCTGGGATGCCAAGGCCACGTGCCTGACCTCCTCAGCTGCAGTCCTGTCCCCAGGCCACCGGAGAAGGCTCAGCTGTCCCTCCTGAGAGGTGGGTGGGAGGAGGGCAAGAGAGTGTGAAGTGTCCTGGAGATGAACGCCCATGCTGGGGAGCTTAGTCACCAGGCTCCTCAGCTGTTCCCCTGCTGAGGTTCTCAGAGTCCCAGGCAACAAGGTAAACAACCCTAATATAGTAGAAGAGGACAGAGACTCCATTTCTCACCTCCCCAAGGCAGTCGGACAAGCTCCAAGCACAACGCACGGACTTGCCAGCCCCAGAGCTGCTGCTCAAGCCCACCAGGGCCGGCCCCTCTCAGAACTCTACCTCCCCCATCTGGGATCTCAGTGGGGTTGGCTTTTGGCAGCCCACACAGCTGCCTTTGGTCGGGCAGACCACCCCTCCTTTCTCTCCAGGGCAGCGGGGTAGGGAAGGCAGCGGTGTCCTTTAGCATTTTTCAGCTGGAAGATCTCAGGAATAGATCCCTGCTAGGGGGGTAAGGGTGGAGGGTTGGGGCCAAGGATCAGAAGTCAAGCTGCACACCCTCTGATGCTCCCAAGGGAGGATCCAGGATGTGGAATGTCGTGTGACATCAGCACCCCATGGGCCCCCCTTCTAGAACATCCCTGGCCTCAGGTCGTGTGTTGATTGGTCACAAGTCCGGGGCTTAATGTAGGGTTTGGGTTTTGGGTTTTTTTTTAAGGTTTTGTTTTATCTTACTTTTAATTTCAAATTAATAGAGGCTCATTATAAAAGAATGATACCCAGAAAGCAAAAGTCTCTGTTCCCCAATCCCCTTCTGAGGTAACCACCCTTTGACATAAATCTTTTTAGACTTGTTACGCATATATAAACATGTAGTTGTTTCTTTTGTTAAAATGGGATTGCACTCATTTGTCGTTGTTCTGTACCATGTTTTTTCATGTAATAGTATATCATGGACAGATATCCAGATTTCCTTATTGATACATATACATCTGTCCAGTGTTTTGTTGGTTTTTTTTTAATTCCAGATTTTCTTTTTTTTTTTTTTTAGATTTTATTTTTATTTTATTTTTGGCTGTATTGTGTCTTCGTTGCTATGCGCGGGCTTTCTTTCTAGTTGTGGCAAGGGGGGCTACTCTTCATTGTGGTACACGGGCTTCTCAGTGCGGTGGCTCTCTTGTTGCAGAGCACAGACTCTAGGTGCAAAGGCTTCAGTAGCTGTGGCACGCAGGCTCAGTAGTTGTGGCTCTCGGGCTGTAGAGCGCAGGCTCAGTAGTTGTGGCGCACGGGCTTAGTCGGTCCGAGGCATGTGGGATCTTCCTAGACCAGGGATCGAACCCTTGTCCCCTGCATTGGCAGGAAGATTGTTAACCACCAGGGAAGTCCCTCTCCAGTGCTTTTTAACAGCCAATGTGTAAGTTCCTAACCTAGTCCATGGATGAATTCATAAGATTCATGAACTCCTGGAGCTTTATTCTAAAATGTGTGTGTGTGGCACGTGTGGACAGACACGTGTTTAATTTATTTATTATTATTTAAAATAAATATATAATGTGTGTGTGTCCACACATGCCACACACACATTTTTTAATTTATCAAATTTTCAAAGGGGTCTGTGGCTCAAAGAGGGTGAAGATCTGTGCCCATTTGAGAACATCTGGCTCGAGCATGGAGTTCTGGGAGCCTCCTTTTGCCTCTGCCCTGATCTAGGGTAGTGTGGCCTTGGCCAAGTTCAGCCAGCCGTTGTTACCAAGCAGCTGCTCTGTGCCAGATGCCACACCAGGGGCTGGAGACAGAGGTGTGGAATCCACACAGATGACCTGAAGGAGCTCAGATTGTAATGGGGCGGATGGACACTTACATGGTGTAAAGGTGGTAGAAACAGCCATCAGCTGGGGACGTGGGTGAGGTCAGCCAAGACGAGTGTTGAGAAGGAAATCAGAACAAGGACCGAGGGGAGAATATCTCGATGGTGATGAGGAAATGAGGGGGAAAGCTATGTGCCCAGTACTGTGTTAGTCACCTTCACATATTTATATTCCTGGGATCTTTAAAAGAACTTATAGAGTTGCTGTTATTCCCTTTTTTAACCTATGAAATAAAATGGATACGAATACTAAAGAAAACAAGACGGAAAGTTTCGAGAAGGAAAAAGCGATCCCCAGTGTAAAGCAATCAGGCAATGAAGCAGAGGGAAGTGGCTTGTGGATTTGGTGGTTAGGTGACTGTTGACCGCGCTGCCACCTGAGTATGTGCTCACCTGAACGTAGGTAAAAACGTCCAGGATGTAAAAGCTACTGCACCTGGAAGGGCCTTCAGCAAGGTGGGATAGCTGCCAGCTCTGGAGTCAGGCTTCCCCCACCAAAATCCTAGCTCTGCTACTTTATATCCAGTGACCTTGTGCAGGTTACTGGTCCAGTCTTCAGCTTCCTTGTCTGTAAAGTGAGACAGCATCACCTCCTAGGCTATCATGAGATGTAAACGACTGCTGCTTATAATGTGCTGAGCGCAGTAGCTGGCGTGTGTTAAGTGGGCATTACAGTTTAGTCCTCACTAACGTTCTCATCAGAGCCCGGCCCTCCCTTTACAGTTGAGGACCCTGAAGTCCAGAGAGGAGAGGTGGCCAGACGGGCAGCTGGCCTGGATCAGAAGGCCGTCCTTTCTCCCTAGGGACTGCCCTTTCAGCTTGCTCTCCTTGGGGCTGACCCAGACTTCTAACACACCTTGTGTTTTGAAGTGTCCCTTCCAACCCCCTTTGATCTGGGTTTTAGGGACGGGTTTTAATATTGCTAGGGGGCTTCCCTGGTGGTGCAGTGGTTAAGAATCTGCCTGCCAATGCAGGGGACACAGATTCAAGCCCTGGTCTGGGAAGATCCCACATGCCACAGAGCAACTAAGCCTGTGCGCCACAGCTACTGAGCCTGCACTCTAGAGCCCGAGAGCCACAACTACTGAGCCTGCGTGCCACAGCTACTGAAGCCCTTGCACCTAGAGTCTGTACTCTGCAACAAGAGAGCCACTGCACTGAGAAGCCCGTGTACCACAATGAAGAGTAGTCCCTGCTTGCCACAACTAAAAAAAGCCGGCACACAGCAAGGAAGACCCAACGCAGCCAAAAATAAAAATAAACCAAGTAAATAAATGTATTAAAAAAGAAAATATTGCTGGGACACTCCAGAGGACTTACAGATTTCCTAAAAGTTGAAGTTGAGGCTCCCAGACTTTCTTGGTTCACAGCCTTTAAAGTCTCAGTTATTTTTTTCAAGGCGCCCCAGGCCACAACAAGTACTGACCAGTTCCATTTATTAAATAATTGGGTCAAATACTAAGTCTTTAGCCTAATAACCTAGTAGCCATTTGAATAACAACACACATCAATTGAGAGAGAAATTTTGTTCTTAACTATAATTACTAACAGGATATATACCTGTTGGGAAGGCACAACTTCTCCAACTTTGAAATCTTTGGACACTGTCACCTTCATTTCCTGTTCTACATTATCCGCCTGAAGTTCCTTTTTGTCACAACAACCTCCAAAAACCTAGCTTCATAAAGATACATCATCAAAAGAATGCAGTACGATCATTGAAAGTGAACTGTCTCACACTAGTAGTTTGTGTGGTATCCCCAGATGTCACCCTTCCGAGTTCTCTGCGGTGCCCCAGGGCGCTTCACCTAACAGTCTGGGAGCAGTAGGGTTAAAGACATTTGCTAATACAAGTCCTGTGGGCAAATTAGTTCCAACTCAGGTTCAGAGCTGGAAACACTGACGGGGAGTCAAAGTTCATGCGAGTTGATTAACCAAACCAGATATTCTGCATGTAACCAGAAGAGAGACATTTTCCACTGATAGGCTAAAGTCCAAAAGCCGCACAAGTCAGCCAGTCTCCAAAGAAAACTGCCAGACCCCGACTGACTGCTTCCAGGCTAGTTTTGTTAGCACTCACGCCCCCTGGTGGCACTTCTCAGGGCTAACATGAGAACCCGCTGCAGCCCGAAAGGAGGACAAGTCTCTATTAGGGAGTGTAAGCATTTAGTAAGCTGCTCTTATTTGAGCTGGAGGGAGGAGGCGGGGAGCTGGCATTTGCTGAGCACCCACTGGTTGCCAGGCCTGGTGCTGGTCATCACCCCTCCACATCCCCACTCCACCCTGGAGCAGATGCCACTGTCCCCACCGCTCACATATGGAGACACACATGATCACTTGGGGGACGTGATCTACCTTTGAAAATGGCCAAGCCAGGCTCTCAGCCCAGGATGTTTGTATCCAAGGCCTATTTCTTCCCTCCATGTCACGCTGGTCCCTGCAAAAAGGAGTGGGTGGTCCCCAGCCTGCCAGTCCCCTGCAGGAGGGGCCTTGGCCAAATCCCTCCCCATAGGAGAATTCTCTTCGATGCCCAGATCTTGGGGAAACAGCTGCAAACAGAATAAACAAGCTCTGCCCCGTCTACGTGGACATTTTAGCTGTCAGGGAAAGAGGCTGATAATTATGAACAGATAATAAGTGCTGAGGATCCAGAGGCACTGACGGGGCCAGAATCTTGGGCGTATCAGCTCTGGCTGCAGAGGCCCAGCATCTCAAGAGTAGATGTGGATGTTGATCAACAAAAGGTCCCATGACCTAGAAATTGTCCAGACACTTAGGCTGGGGAAAAGAAAGTTCTGTGTTTGGCAGACCTGAGGGTGGGCAGCATGCCAGGGGCCTGGAGGAGGATTGTAGTTTTTGTGTGACTATATTTCCACAAACATCAGCACTGCAGAGCTTTCATCAAGTGCTAGGCGTTGACCCCGACCCCCAGGGTGCACAGTTTAGTCTCTAAGGGTCCAGCAGGCCCACCAGGGCCCTGCCTGGCCTCAGAATCGTCAGCAGGAACATCAGCGGTCTCTGTACAGGGAGCTCCACGGGTCCTGACAGGATGCTAGGGAACCAGCCCCGGCCCCTCACCCACCTCTGGGCCCTTCCAGGTGCGAGTCGAAGTGTTTCGGGCCGAGGAGTTGATGGCATGTGCGGGACTGACCTCACCCAGAATTGTCCCTTTGTACGGAGCTGTGAAAGAAGGCCCTTGGGTCAATATCTTCATGGAACTGCTAGAAGGTAAGGAGCCAGGTGCTACTCCTCCTCCCTCCTAATTCAGAGCCAAGGGTTTCTCTGAGTCTTGCCCAGGGTGACCCTTGTCCCCAATCAGTCCATTTCTAATCTCTTGACCTTGTGACATCGGCAGGAAAGGCCTGCATTCTACCACCTGCCCTTCGAAGGCCCTTGCCCTTGGCTGGCTTGGAGGCCTAGAAGAGCCCCAGGTAAAGACTGGCCATTGGTCTCCTAGGTGGCTCGCTGGGCCAGCTCATAAAGCAGAAAGGCTGTCTGCCGGAGGACCGGGCCCTTTACTACCTGGGCCAGGCTCTGGAAGGGCTGGAGTACCTCCATACCCGAAGGATTCTACATGGAGATGTGAAAGGTAAGGCTCAGGGCGCCTGCGGCCCTGGTACCCATGGGGCTCCTTCCTCACACCCCATCCTGCCTAGTTTCCTCCCGGCTCTTCTGGGTCTGCTCCAGTAGGAAGGGGAAGTGTGTTCTCCCAGCCCTTAGCCTGGCACTGTAGTTTCCAGTGGGTGATGCCCCCAGAGCACAGCAGCTCAAGCTCCTACACACTGGTGGCCATTGGGGGAGGGTGGGGGCAGCAGAGCTGAGTGGCACTGCCCCCTCACCCTCAGAGATCCTGCCTGCTGCCTGCCTTCTAGCCTGAAGTGAATCCCTCCTCTGTCCCTCCATGACTAATGAAACTAATCAGAAGCAGCAGCTGCTGTGTAGGGTCCGCCAGAAAATCGCCTCGCCGGAGGTCCAGGTTGGGCCGGGGCCCTTGGTGACTCACCTGTTCCTCTTCTTCCCTGGGGTGGCCTGGCAGCCGACAACGTGCTCCTGTCCAGCGATGGGAGCCGTGCAGCCCTCTGTGACTTTGGCCACGCTATGTGCCTTCAACCCGATGGCCTGGGGAAATCTTTGCTCACAGGTACGCCCTTCCCCCACTCTCCCCACAGTGATAATAGCCAGCAGCCTTTACTCAGCATTAGCCCTGCGCCTTCTTCTGTACTTTCCTTAATGGCAGTCAGAGATGTCAGCACTTTATGTGCACTGAGATACTTCAGCCACACAACCACCCTAGGTTACCATGAGGCTTTTGTCATTAGGCTGAAGTGCAATCATGCATGTCAGATGCTTGCTTCTGATGTTCCTATTACACAGGGAAGGGAACAGAAAGGCTGGGTGCCTCGCCTGGGTCCCAGGTCTTCTACCTCGGAGCCCCCAGGGCTCCAGCCCTCTTGTCCAGCCTTTTCCAGGGAGCTGTGCTCCCAGCCTGTGACCTCAGCCCTCCCGTGCCTCTGAGAGCACAGTTTCTGAAAGCAGAATGGGAAGGCTGAGCAAGGAGTCTGGGCTCCGTAGCTGGAGAACTGCCTATTTTTAACTTATATTTTTCTGAATTATTAAAATAATCCATGCCCACTGTAAAATATTTGGAAACTACAGTGTTAAGTGGTTTGGAAGGGGAGCAAAAAAGAATTCTCACCATTCCTCTTGCCCAGAGACATGATCATAAATATTTTAGGTAATTTCTTCCAGGTCTTTTTTTTCTTCCCCTATGTAGTTAAGGCCATTATAACACAGTTTTGTGCCCTGGTTTTTTATTTATAGCATTAGCATAAAATTATTTATATTTTGACCGAAGGAAAAACAGTCTTTTAGAAGTGATTCTTTGTTGTTAAAGGACTGGTGGTAATTCTGAAGATGAAAATTGAACACGGACACCTGCCCTCCACTTTGAAATAACTAGAGTGTTTTCTTCTTATTACAGAAATATGTTTTCTAATATCTTTTGCAGGAAGTAGAGCTAAGCGAAAGTAAAAAATACAAAGCATCAGAAAACAATCGTTTCACATGTGGCATCAGTCTTTCTAGTGCTTTATGCATATAAGTTTTGTCTTCCTTTTTTTTTTTTTAACTTACTAAAATGTCAGGAACATTATACCATGAATCAGTCTTCTGCAACCTAATTTTCCACATCCAGATTAGAAAACACTTTAAGGGTTTGGTCCAAAGGGCAGAGCCCGTGTTTCAGATGCTACATTCTTGGTGCCGGTTTCCCCAGCACAAATCCCCGACGTGGCCCATCCCCAGTAAGTTTGATTTGGAGGCTTCCTCTCTATTTAAAGTAGTTTGAGGGACTTCCCTGGTGGTCCAGTGGTTAAGACTCCACACTTCCATCGCAAGGGGCACGGGTACGATCCCTGGTCAGGGAACGGAGATCCCACACGCCACGTGGCTCGGCCACAAATAAATAAAGGACTTTGAGACAGAGTCGAGGTATCTCAGGAGTTGACTAGGGTGGTCATCGCCGAGGCTCCTGGCCATCAGAGTTCACAGTTCCTTTCCTGTCTCCCCTCACCTTCTCAGGGGACTACATCCCCGGTACGGAGACGCACATGGCGCCGGAGGTGGTGCTGGGCGAGCCCTGCGACGCCAAGGTGGACATCTGGAGCAGCTGCTGTATGATGCTGCACATGCTCAACGGCTGCCACCCGTGGACCCGGCACTTCCGGGGGCCACTCTGCCTAAAGGTCCGTGACAGCCCCGGGGCGGCCAGCAGGGCCACGGGCCCAGGCCGCAGGCTCCAGGTGGCCTCCCACGCTGGCCGCTCTTCAGTGGCGGATGGGAGCGTGCAGAGGCCTCATCATAAATGTGGGCTCCTGACTCAAACACTTGGCTACCCGAACCTGAGAGCCCAAGGGCAGATCCTAGGTGAGGGGTCTTCTTGAGCTCGTGGTCCGGGGCTCCCTTATGTCCGCACCCCAGGCCACCTCCTCCTGCCTCCCGACGGGCTGGGCCTGGGGGTCACGGGTGCCTCGCCTCCTGGCTCTGTGCTGTCCTACCTGACTCCGTTTTCCCCTTTTCTCGGAAAAGTCCCAGCCCTCACTCTAGACCAGGCCACTCTAGTGCTTGTGACCGACCCGAGCACCGCAGGGCCGGGGAGCGTGGGCAGGAGCTAGAACAGCAAGCTGGGGGCCGGGAAGGGACGGGGAGGCAGGCCTCATGTGTTGCCTTTTGACCCCCAGATTGCCAGCGAGCCTCCGCCTGTGCGGGAGATCCCGCCCTCCTGTGCCCCCCTCACAGCCCAGGCCATCCAGGAGGGGCTCAGGAAGGAGCCTGTCCACCGAGCGTCTGCAGCCGAGCTGGGGGGGAAGGTCAGCCTGGCACTGCAGCACGGTAAGAGCCCCACGCTGGCTGCAGGGGGTGAGAGAGGCAGCGGGGTCATGTGGTGGTCAAGGGCAAGGTGCTCGGCCTCTCAGAGCCTTGGTTGCCCCGTCCAGAGTGTGGGCGTGACACCAACCTCAGGCTTGTTAGGAAGACTGAGGTCATGTGAGTCACAGTGCTTAGTACTCTGCCTTGTACTGTGCTTAGTACTGTGCCTTGATGCAGAGGCTATGCTCAGGAGATAGGGCAAGGGGTTACAACATATAAAGGGGGGTTCAAACTCATTAGTATCAGAGAATGTGAGATAAAGCCAGGTATCACTTTCTAGGCCTTTGTGTGGGAAAAATCAGAAAGTCGGTGTCCGTACCAAGTGTTGGTGGGGATGTGGGACAGTGGCCCTCAGGCTCTGCTGGAGGCCCACTCCGGGGCACACCGCCAAAGAAACTCTGCCCAGACCCAGGAGGGGACACACCTGGGGATGCTCCCTGCAGTGTCATCTGTGGGAGAGGAGTTGGGTGCAGTCAGATGTCCCTCCTGGGAGCTTGGAGAGGCCAAAGGCTGGGAGCGGTAGGGGGATAGGGAGGGGATGCCCCACACAGCACTCCTAGCAGTTAAAGCAACTCCGTGTTCCCAGGGCAACCTGGCTGGCTTTTAAAACCATAGTGCTGGGTGAAAAGAGGACCAACAGGAAGAGGCCTAGAACACAGTGCTTTTTTTACAAATTAAAAATTGATAAATAAAAACACACACTTTGCTCGAATGTGATCAAACCCAAAGTGACGTATGGAACCTAATGGAACATCCGTGGGGGGCAGGGTAGGGGGGCAGGGGAAAGGCAGTGGTTGTGGGAACGGAAAGGAAACAAGTAAAGCAGGAGAGAGACCTTGCATCGCCCCCCACCCCAAACACAGATGGTGGTTGCGATGGCCCCCGGGCTGAACTGCCCCCACCCCGGAGAAATGGTGTCCTCAGGAAGTACCGACTAACGGGAAGGGAGGGGTAAGAGAGACAGGGGGTCAGCAAAGCCCGTTCACCTGGGAGCTGTGAGTTGGCATTACCCCGGAGCTATTTTTAAAATCTTCTCTTTACTATTAATATTAACAAAGTCCTTCTCTGGAGCCAATTCTGTAATTTTTTAATTTGCAATTGTTATCTGGGAGGAAAATGGAATAAAAGAAATACGGTCCTATTCCCATGATAGGGGCCATCTTAAGGAAGAGGCCTCCTCTGGACACCACACACTGCCCTCCGAAATCATGACCTGGTCGGGCAAAAGGCCACCCTCACTGCCCACTTCTGGCCCTCCTCTGCTCAGGAAAGGCCACCTGGCCTGGCCCGTTTCCACCTCAGCACATGTGCTCTCTGTGTTGTAGTGGGAGGTCTGAGGAGCCCTTGGAGGGGAGAGTACAAGGAACCAAGACATCCGCCACCGCTCCAAGCCCACCCACCGCCAAGCCAAGGCCACCCTTACCAGACCCTACGTGCCCCGCCAGGGGAGCTCTCACCAGCGGCCCCGGGGCCCCAGCCAGCGGAGGATGCAACAGGCGGGGCCCCGAAGCTCCAGCCTCCTCCACCCCCAGAGCCCCCAGAGCAGAACAAGTCTCCCAGCCTGCACTGGGGCAAGGAGGAGTCTGGGACCTGGGAACCGCTGCCTCTGTCCTCCCTGGATCCGGCCCCCACCAAGAACCCCAGCTCACCAGAGCGGAAGGCGACCTTCCCTGAGCAAGAGCTGCAACAGCTGGAAATAGGTACGGGCCCCTGCAGCCTCCGGGTCCCTGGGCCTGGGCCCTGCACCAAGGCCTGGGCTTCGTCCTCTTCATGGCCCCCGGGGTGAGCAGTCTGTGCAGAAGAACGCCGACGGCGCGGCCGGACCCCTCCCAGTCTTTCACAGCCGTCTTCTGCTTTCTCTGCAGAATTGTTTCTGAACAGCCTGTCTCAGCCATTTTCTCTGGAGGAACAGGAGCAAATCCTCTCGTGCCTCAGCGTGGACAGCCTCTCCCTGTCAGATGACAGTGAGGTGAGCGGCCGTGGACCAGGAGCCGGGGCACAGGGCGGGCGGCTTTGTGTCCAGCCAGTGAGGGGGCTGTGTGCAGGTAGTGGGTAGAGGGCAGGTGATAGGGTCTCCGCTTCCTTCTGCGAGCGGTCCTCACCAGGGCAGGGGTCCTGGTTTCTCAGAACGAGATGGTCCATCTCCGACACACCTGGGAATTGGGGACTGGTTTGGCTACTAGGATAGTCAGGCTTGGCTTTGGTCCCCATAGAAATACTCTTCATCCTTCTCCCTCCCAGGGGCCCCTCGGGAACTCAGCCCTGTGCTGAGCCCCAAACGTGCCCAGGAGAGCCACGCTCCAGCCTAGGACATGGGCACTTCCTCGCCAAATCAGACCAAGGCCAGAGATGGTTCCCTGAGCCTGAGGGCCTGAGTCTGTGCCCACTCTTGTTTCAGAATCCGTCCAAGGCCTCTCAGAGCTCGCGGGACACCCTGAGTTCCGGCGTGCACTCGTGGAGCAGCCAGGCAGAGGCCCGCAGCTCCAGCTGCAACATGGTGCTGGCGAGGGGGCGGCCCACCGACATGCCAAGCTATTTCAATGGTACAGTCACCTGATCCGCCTGGGACTGGGGAGTCCGAGAGTGGGGCACAGTGGGGAAGGGAGCGGAAGGCAGCTGGCGGCCAGAATTTGAGGTGCCTGGCCATTAAGTTGGTTTAGAGTAAAGGCCCCAATCACCCAGAGCCTTTCCTCATGGGGCAGTCAAAGACCATAGCCCCTGATGGAGCTGATGGAGTCCCAGAAGGCCTCTAGCTTGGGGCAGAGAGCAGTCTCTCCTGGCCTGGAGTCCAAAAACTGAGCAATTACTGTCTTCTAAAGGGAGAAGGAAGAACAGGACCCCATAAGTATTTTAATCAAGAACTCAGGGACTTCCCTGGTGGTCCAGTGGGTAAGACTCTGCGCTCCCAATGCAGGGGCCCTGGGTTCGACCCCTGGTCGGGGAACTAGATCCCACATGCATGCTGCAACTAAGAGTTCTCATGCTTCCGTTGTAACGGAAGGTCTGCACGCGGCAATGATCCCGCCTGCTGCAACTAAGACCCAGCGCAGCCAAATAAATAAATACCAACAAATATTTTAAAAAGGAACTCAGCAATAGGTTTGCTGAGATCCTCCTCTGGGATTTGAAGTCAGAAGATGAGAAGGACCACATATGTAGAACTTCTTTGTTCTCAAGCGTGGTTGCAGAGGTCATGTTGTGATTTTGATAGAACAAGGGTTTCACCATCTCACGGTTCTCTGGCCCTTCCCAGGGTGAGTGCGACTCGTGGCATCAAGCCCTCGTGCCTGGCGAGCGGCTGCTCCACCTCAGGCAACGTTACAGTCTCCGTTGCCCACAATCTGAGAATCTTTGTTTCTAATTCCTTTCTGATTTGTGTGTACGTTGAAAGACTACTTCCCCACAGGAGCCAACCTCAGCTCTTGGCACTATGCAGGCCAAATTCCTGGTGTTGACAGAAAATGGCCAGGAAGAGCAAGCAGGTGTATGACGTCAGGGCCACGCCATCCTACATGTCACCGCTGCAGCTTCCACGCAGCTGCCCTGCTGGCCGCAGCACAAGGCGCCTTAGGGAGCTAGCCGCCGCTCTCCTGACGGTCACCTTGCCCGCCTTCTAGGTGTGAAGGTCCAAATACAGTCTCTCAACGGCGAACACCTGCACATCCGGGAGTTCCACCGGGTGAAGGTGGGGGACATCGCGACGGGCATCAGCAGCCAGGTAAGCGGCAGGGCGCCAGACCCCAGCGCGCCGCGCCCCGCCCTCCAGAAAGGAGGCTTTTGAACACGCAGAAATGGCACCAGACGGAATGGCTGGCCCCCGATGTCCCCCGGGGTCCCAGGGCAAGACTGGCAGTGGTGATTACGGGGTCCTCAAGATCCACCCTCGGGCCGGGTGCGATTCTCCGAGCCTTCCAGCGTGAAAGGCAGGTCGTACCTCTGGGCTGCCGACTCGGCTGGAGGGAGGGGGCCTCCCAGCACGGCGGGAGACCATCACCACGGCACTGCTAGGACCCTTCGGCGCCCCTTGCCACTCTCAGGCCCCCTGGTTTGCTCTGCCCCCAGATCCCAGCCGCAGCCTTCAGCTTGGTGACCAAGGACGGGCAACCCGTGCGCTACGACATGGAGGTGCCAGACTCGGGCATCGACCTGCAGTGCACCCTGGCGCCCGATGGCAGCTTCGCCTGGAGCTGGAGGGTCAAGCACGGCCAGCTGGAGAACAGGCCATAACCCGTCTTCCACCACTGGCTCCGTTCCGCCAGAAGCAACCTGCCTTCTTGGTGCTCAATGCCGCCCCTGAGACACAGGCTCAGCCTGCTCCCAGGGGCCTGCCAGCCCGTGGCTCAGCAGTGGGACCAGGGGCTGGCAGCCGTAAGGTGGGGCTAGCAGAGCAGCTCCCAGGATCTGCCATCTGTGTCCTGCCTGAGCCTGCGTGAGGACGAGGAGGGAGGCAGGAGGCCTCTTCCCACAGGGAACAAAGAGGGTCTTGTCTGCCTTGGTCCTGACAAGCTGGCCTGACCTGTTAGGATCAGTGACCACTCGCTTGCAGTCAGGGGAGAGCAGCTTCCGGCCCGGGTCAGGGAGAGGCAGGCGAGCCCCTCCCTCGGCGGTCCAGGCAGGTGTGAGCATCTAATGACCCACACCCAGGTCCAGTACAGGACTAGGGCAGCAAGTGTGCCTGCCCTTGGGTTAATGGAGGGGGCCCTCTGACCCCCTTGGCCGGCCTTGCCTGGCCATCAACCCCCCTTCGAGCTCTAGGTGCTTTTCAGACCAGGTCAGGGAGGGAGGAATGCCTGACCCTGGGGGTCTCCCTGGGAGAGAACGCCACACTTCTCAGGGAGCCACAACCCAGGCCCTGAGCTGGGCTCATCTTCAGCCAAGGACCAGAGGAGGTGTTCAAGTGACATGGTTCTCAGCCCCTAAGCACATGCCCCTTTGCTGCTGCTACCAGTCTTCCCCAGAGCAGCAGGCCCCGAGCCCCTACCACAGGCCTGGCACTGCCCCGACCCAGCTGACACTCAGCTCCCTCATCTGTAATAGTGGAGGATGACGGGAGACCTGTCAGGAACAGTCTGCGGATGGAGCTTGATATTCTCGAAAGAAAGCAGCAGACACAGGCGCTACTGTTACCCAGGCCAGGGCTCCCCACATCCTCACACGAGCTTCCCAAGACACTGATCCTTCCTCCCCCCATCTTGGGGGCACTGCCAGCTGCACTTTGCACTCTGATGACCTCAAAGCACTTTCATGGCTGCCCTCCAGGAGGGCAGGCCAGTGGTTCTGCGTGAGCACAAGCAGGACGAGAGATGGGGTGAAGGGACTCAGCTCTTGACCCTTCTCCATGTATGTGACTCCGCAAACCTCCTTCAGGCCTCCTTAAGGGGAGCTCACCCCCCACCCCCCATCACCCCAGCCTAGTGTCTTCTTTTCTTCCCGGGGGAGCTGATCAGGACTCATGTAGCATTAATCAACTGTGAATTGTTGCGCGATAAGGGGGTGTCCCCTGAGATTCCATCTGGGGAGAAGCTCATCCCCACATCTTGCCAAGGTGGCCTCTGCCTCACTATCCACATTGAGCCATACTGCTCCCCAGGGAGAGACCCCCAACATCACATATGTGAAGAACTGCAGCATTAGTCCTGCAGAGTTAAGAAAATAAAGTTTCTAATAATGATAAGTGTGTTTAGGCCACGGTTGTCTCCACTCACGCCTGCCTGTGTGCTGAAGCTCACATCCTAACAGCAGCCTCCCTGTGCCTTCTTGGTGGTACCTTGTCAAGACCTTAGGCAAGGACTGTGTTCAGCCCTTGAATGGGGCTGCTTTTCCCACCACTCCTCCCAGTGGGTGCTTCCAGTTCCACCTCTGGGCTAGCCACTCAGACCCGTTAGGCAAGATGCCGCACCTGGTGACAGCAGGGAAGTCCCTGGCCGAACACTGCCAGGCTGAGGGGAGGAAGAGCAGCAGGATGTCAAGGCCTCTGCACTGACCAAGCAGGGGTAGGTCGGGGCAGACCACAGGCCCAGAACAAAGGCTGCCCCACCCACTCCTCTGTCCCTGAGGCCTGGCTTCCAGGGACTTGAACTGGGAGCAGGCCTCAACTCCCAGCCCTTCCAGCCATCCAAGTGTCTGCATGTGATCAGAGATGACTGTCCCAATTTGGGTCCCCTGATGGTGGGACAGGGCCTGAGGATGGATGCCACCGGCACACAGGGTGCCTTGTCTGATCATCTGGCTCTACACCGGAAAGCTGTGCCCCGGTGTGTGTGGACTGGACACACATGCACAACTTGGGGGGAAGGGGGCAAATTCAGGTTCTTGGAGAATCCTGGGCACACAGGACAGCGGCCTTGTGCCAGTGTGCCCAGGGCAGGGGCAAAGTTCAGCCCAGCAGACCCCTGGCTTACCGGCCGCTGCCTTCCACGGCTCTGGGCCCGCTGCAGAGAGCAGAGCCGCCCCATGGCTCTAGGTGAGGGGCTCCCGCTGGGATGACGTGGGGCCGCCCTCTCCAGGGGACGCCCCGCACCGCCAAGCCCACCCACGACCCGGAATCGTGAGCGGGGCGGGTCGCGGCAGGGACGTCACAGAGGCGGCGGCATCACAGGCGCCGGCGCCGGCCTCTCCACCGCCCCCCACAGCCCGCCACCAAAGAGCGCACTGGAGGCGGAGGGGCAGCAACCACCAGCCCGCTCTCCGCCTCCCCGACAGAGCCTCGGTCAGCATGGGGGTGACAGGTGGGATGGGGCGGGCGCGCGGCGGGGCGGGGCCGGGAGGGAAAATTGAAAGTGAGGGGCGGGGATCGGCCGGGGCCCCTGCCGCGCGCCTGAAAGAAAGGCCGACCCCAGCCTAACCCCTCGCGGTCCCCGCGCGGATGAGGGGCAGTGCTACGCTGACCAGCACACCCAGCGTCGGCCCTGCGCGGCGCACAGGCGTGTGTGTGTGTGTGTGTGTGTGTGTGTGTGTGTGTGTGTGTGTGTGTGTGTGTGTGTGTGTGTGTGTGTGTGTGTGTGTGTGTGTGTGTGTGTGTGTGTGTGTGTGTGTGTGTGTGTACGGACACACGTGCACACCGAGGGGTAAAGGCCTCAGACACGGCGAGGTCTTGCAGGGCTCCTGGGCGCACAGAAAGAGCTGTGGCCCTGTGCCCGGAAGCGACACAGGAATTATCCCAAACTGCAGAGGACCACCCCCAAACCAAGTCAAGCTGTTCCTGGTTGATGCTTGAAGCCTTTGCAGGGAAAAGCAATCTGCTTCAACAGATATTTACTGCGCGCCCCCGTTGTGCTTTGCACTCCTGCGTAACAACCAGCAAAGATGTTTGCCCCTCAGGGCCCTGGATCTCCCAGGTTTCTAATAATAGGAGCTCAGATCCCCCCCACCCCCAGAAATGGAGGCTTTCTTCTTAGGACTTTCTCTCCCAGGAGGACATGGGCCAACCTTCAAAACTTGCCAAGAACCAACTACCAGAGAGCAGCTTGGCCCCGTCCCAAGTGCGTAAGGCAAACAGCTTGATGCAGACACGTAATCACTCCTGCAACATTTATTGCACTCCCTTCAGGACTTACATTTTTTTTTCTTTTCTTTTTTTTTTTTAAATCTTAACAGAGAACTGTAAAGTATTTTATTTCATTCTTCAATTGTATAGTTGATTTACGTCGTGTTAGTTTCAGGTGTACAGCACAGCAATTGTTTTATATATATAAATATATATATTTATATATATATATTTTTCTAGATCATTCTTCCTTATAGGTTATTCCAAAATGGTGAGTGTACTTCGCTGTGCTATACAGTAAGTCCTTGTTGGTTATCTATTTTAATATATAGTAGTGTGTATATGTTATCCCTACCACCACCACCCCCAGCTTTACCCTTTGGTAACCGTAAGTTTGTTTTCTGTGCCTGGGAATCTCTTTTTGTTTTGTCAATAGTTCATTTGTATCCTTTTTTTTTTAAATTCCACATATAAGCGATATCATATTTGTCTTTCTCTGTCTCACTTCACTTACTATGATAATCTCTAGCTCCAACCATGTTGCTGCAAGTGACATTATTTCAGTGTTTTATGGCTGAGTAATATTCCATTGTGTATGTAAATACCACATCTTCTTTATCCATTCATCTGTCGATGGATATTTAGGTTGCTTCCATGTCTTCACTACTGTAAATAGTGCTGCTATGAACATTAGGATGCATATATCTTTTTGAATTGGAGTTTTCTCCGATATGTGCCCAGGAGCGGGATTGCAGGATCATATGGTAACTCTATTTTTAGTTTTTTAAGGAACCTCCATACTGTTCTCCCTAATGGCTGTACCAGTTTACATTCCCACCAGCAGTATAGGAGGGTTTCTTTTTCTCCACACCCTCTCTAGCATTTATTATTTGTAAGGGCTTAATCTTGTGCTAGGCCCTGAGTCTGATGAGTTAACTAAAGATTAAAATGTAGGTTGGACAGCTAGGTGTGTCACAGAGATGATGACAATGGAGATTTGGGCTGTCAGTCATGAGTAGGATTTTGTCAGGAGAGAGGCTTTCTGAGTATCGGAAATAGCATTTGCCAAGGCACTGAGGCACAAAAGGTCCTGCCATGCTCCAGGGTGTCTTGGGCTTGGGGCAATGCAGGGAACTGGATACCAGGAGATGAAAAAAGAAGGCAGAGGTCAGACCATTCATGATCTTTGAGGCCACCCTAGAGTCTGGGCATGAGCAGAGGCAGGTGTGATGCAGCAGGCTCGCTCTGGAATCACTGAGATGCCCAGGTTGAAGTGTCGGGGGTAGTGGGGCGGAACATGGTTCGGTGGTCCAGCTAGAGGCCTAAAGAAATTTCAGACAGCACAGTGGTTAGCACCATGGGGTTTGGAGCCAGTCTGACTTGTGTTCCGGTCATGGTGCTGCTGTTAAGAGCTGTGTGGCTTGTGCAAGCTTCCTCATCTGTAAGAGGGGAGTCGTGGCCACCCATGCATAGAGTGGCTCCGAGGATTGAATGTGTGCAAAGCACTCCGCACTGAGTATTGAGGGGTAGAGTCCTGGGTTTGTGTTGACTTTGGTGTCAGAAGATGAGGAGAGGGGCAGTGGGGGTGGAGAAAGGGATATGCACAAGTCAGCATCAGCGGTGATGGGAAGGTCAGAAGCTGGGGAAGTGAGGTGGTCACAAGTGACCCAGGTCTCTAATTGGGGTGATAGGATGAAGGATGAATCAGGGAGGGGAGGTTATCAAGAGATGAGAGATTGGTAAGGAAGACGGGTCAGACATGCAGAACCATTTTGGCCGTGCTAGAGTCTGGACACCAGGGTGTGAACTTGTGGTCAGAAATGGGGCATAAACCACAGGGTCTGGCGGGGTGAGAGGGGTAAGGAAACCATTTTTTTGCACAGACTTTTGCCGAGCATCCTCCTTGTGCCTGACTCTCTGTGTAGAGGATCAGAGATTCACAGTGAGCAACCCGACCCACCTCTAATTGAGGGTCAGCAAGAAGCCGTGTGCTTAGATAGAGGTCTGCAGGGGTGGGTTGGGGCCGACTGGAGGAGGAGTCCCTAGCCCAGCACCTCGAGGTAGAGTTTGGAAGGTCTTCAGGAAGAGGTGAGCCCTGAGCATTGTCACAATTGGAAACGGGAATTCCAGACAGAGGATACCTCTCAGGTTTTGACAAGGAATCCGTAGTGTTTTGGATGGACGAGCTGACGTCAAGGCCCCCTCAGGGAGAAATGTGTAATTAGTGACTGCAGTTTGAGTCTAGAACTCAGGAGAAGTGGGAGTAAGAAATAGAGATTGGAGGGGCTCCTGCGGTCATAGCCACAGGCTTGAAAACTCCAAGGGGGCAGGGACTGTGTATGTTCTTCATCTCCTCTGCCCCTAGCACAGTGTCTGGCCCGTAGCTAGGGCTCAACATTTTCTTTTAACTTTATCAGAAAAATGTATGCATGTGGTTAAATAGTACTGAAGAGTTTATTCAGTGATGAAAAGCAAGAATCCCCTATACCACACGCTCCAGCCTCACTCCTCAGAGCAACCACTGTTGTTCCATGTGAGCTGTTTTCCTGCCTAGTCACCTTCTTATCTCTCTACAAGCTCACAGGCTTTTTCTTGGTTTATCAGCTCTAGACATTACCACCTCCTCCCAACATCAGTTGTTTTTAGATCTGCTGATACCTTTGTGAATTTAATATACTTTTATATTTATTTTTTTCATCAACTTTAGAGAATATCTTTTGACACCACACATAGTAAGATGAAGTTTTTAGTGACCCTACCTCTCCCTTCAGCTTTCCTCCCTGCCTTACACCTCCCAAAGACTCTAACCTGTATTTTTATTTTTTTTAATATCAAGGATGGTAACATTCACATTGCCTCATGACCATAATTATGTTTTCCAAATTTTGTCTATTTATTGATTCTAAAAGTTGAAAGCTAATAAACAGGATTTACATTATTGTGACTACATAATAACTATTCATTGCAGAGCCAGAAAATTTACCACAACTACCTTTTCTTTCTCATGCAGCTTTTTGTTTTTCCTGGAGTTTTTAGTGGGCTTTTCCTTGCACTCTTTGCTTTTATTATAGTCTTTGTTTTCTTGAACCTCTGCATCTAGGCAACTATTCTGTCAGGTGTTTGTTTTTTTGTTTTGTTTTGTTTTGTTTTGGCTGCATTAGGTCTTCGTGACTGGACATGGGGCTTTCTCTAGTTGCAGCAAGCGGGGGCTACTCTTCATTGAGGTGCTCTGGCTTCTCATTGCAATGGCTTCTCTTGTTGCAGAGCATGGGCTCTAGGCACGCAGGCTTCAATAGTTGTGGCACACAGGCTTAGCTGCTCTGTGGCTTGTGGGATCTTCCCAGAGCAGGGATCAAACCCATGTCACCTGCATTGGCAGGCGAATTCTTAACCACTGCACCACAAGGGAAGTCCCTGTCAGGTTTTCTTTATTTCAGAGATCTACTGCTCAGGATCCTCCATCCTCTTGCACCAATATGTACTGGTTGTAGGCCTCTATACAGTTAACATCTGGGGCTTAGCTGCTTTCCTGGAGTGGACACACTATTTCATTCCTGACTCTTGTTTTACACCTTTATTTTGCTTTAGCACATCCTCAAATAATTTCCAAAAAAAAAAAAAAAAGAGGAGGTAAATTTTCTGAGTTTTCCATGGCTGAAATGATAGTTTGGCTGGATATAAAATTCTAGGTTAAAAACCATTTTCCTCAGAATTTTAAAGATGACCATTGCTGCTCACTCCGCTGCCAGTATGATCCTCCTCCTCTTGTAGGTGACTTGTTTTTCCACTTAGAAGCATTTAGGAATCCTTTGTTCTTGGTGCAATGAACTTTTACAACAAATATCTTTTGACATCTGTAGTGCTGGGCATTCAGTGAACCCTTTAAAGCCAGACATTTTTCAGCTCATGGAAATATTGATTTCTCTTTTCTTCTCTGTGTTCTCCATTCTTTCTGAATCTCCTTCTATAATCCAGAATTATATTTTCTTTTGATTCTTTTGTTCCACATTGCCTTGATACTTTGGTTCTACTTTCTAGGAGTATTCACTGTATTTTATTTTCTAATTCTATTTGCCAAAAAATTAGTTCTTTTCTTAATTCTTTTTAAATAGTATCCTGTTCTTGTTTTCTGGATGCAGTATATATTGTTGAATATCTTCATTTCGGAATCTCTGAAGATGATTAGAAGTTCTCTTCTGTTTCTCAAATTACCTCTGGTACTCTGGAGTGTGTTTTTCTCTTGGTCTGTCATGCCTATGTTAGCTGTTTTCTCAAATGCCTGGTAATGCTTGGTTGTTCATGTGTAAGAGTGATATCATAAAAAACTGATTGGGAGCCTATGACTGCAGGAGCTATTCTGGCAGATGTTACTTTACGGTGACCAGACAGGAATCAGACACATCTCTGGCTGGTTCAAGAAGATCAACAAAATTGATACATTTCCAGCCAAACTGAACAAGAAAAAAAGAAAGACAAAAATTACCAGCATGAGGAATGAAAGAGGTGACATCACTGCAGATTCTGCATATACGAAAATGATAAAAAGGGAATATTAGGAACAAATTATGCCAATAAATTTGACAACTTAGGTGAAATGGATAAATTCCTTAAAAAAAAAAAAAAAAAAAGCACAAACTCCAAAACTCACTCAAGAAGAAATAGAGGATTTTGCTGTGCTTCCGCTCTCCCGTGTCTGGTGTCTCCACGCTCCTTGCGGTAATGAGCTTCCTCAAAAGTTTCCTGCCGCCTGGGTCGGCTGAGGGGCTCCGGCAGCAGCAGCCGGATACCGAGGCTGTGCTGAACGGGAAGGGCCTCGGTACCGGCACCCTTTACATCGCTGAGAGCCGCCTGTCTTGGTTAGATGGCTCTGGATTAGGATTCTCACTGGAATACCCCACCATTAGTTTGCATGCAATGTCCAGGGACCTAAATGCCTATCCACGAGAGCATTTGTATGTTATGGTTAACGCCAAATTTGGAGAAGAATCAAAAGAATCTGTTGCTGATGAAGAGGAAGACAGTGATGATGATATTGAACCTATTGCTGAATTTAGATTTGTGCCTAGTGATAAATCAGCATTGGAGGCAATGTTCACTGCAATGTGTGAATGCCAGGCTTTGCATCCAGATCCTGAGGATGAAGATTCAGATGATTACGATGGAGAAGAATATGATGTGGAAGCACATGAACAAGGGCAGGGGGACATCCCTACATTTTACACCTATGAAGAAGGATTATCCCATTTAACAGCAGAAGGCCAAGCCACACTGGAGAGATTAGAAGGAATGCTTTCTCAATCTGTGAGTAGCCAGTATAACATGGCTGGAGTTCGGACAGAAGATTCAGTGAGAGATTATGAAGATGGGATGGAGGTAGATACTACACCAGCAGTTGCAGGACAGTTTGAGGATGCAGATGTTGATCACTGAAAATGATTGATGCTGCTTTAGGATTCTGCTTATAACTGTAGGAGAGAACTTGGTGCCTCTTCCACTGTGGAGTGGGTGTTGATGAAAGTCTTTTTCCTTCTCCAAAACTTAACTGAACCAGTTCTTTCTTGAGACAGACTATACTGAGACAACAAGTTGTCACCAGCACAAGAAACTATGACCTTTATTAACAAAGGTGAATTAACTTAACCAAGAGGGTATTTGTAGTTTATCGTTACCCCAAAACTTTGTGTCTAGGTGTACCCTCTGAGTAGGCCTGTAATTCCTGCCTTCACTATATGCATCCTCATAACCTAGCAGGACTACGTGGTGAAAATGCACTGGCGCTTGAAGGTGTAGGTAGACTGTATAGGAAAAAGAGAGGCTGAATCTAAGATATAGATATATACCTTAGGGCCTAAGGATATCCTTACACCTTAAAGAAGAAAAACAGAGATCTCAGAGAAATCCTGGCCTCTGCACAGTCTCCACAGGGATAAAGGTCTTTTTACTAACTGGGGGCCCAATTAGTAAAAAGACCTTTAACTAATCTTTAATTAGTTAACTCTGGGGAGCTTCTTCAGAAACGGCCCAGCCACACATACTACCACTAACACAAGTGCTTCTGCCTAGCCTTTGCTCCTTTTACCATGTTTCACCAATCTGTTTTGTTATAACCTTTTAGGTTACATCCTTTCATTTCCAACCTCTTCGTTTCTGTAAAAGAAGAAGTGAAATTGGGATGCAGTTCTCAAAGTACTTTAGATAATTGTTTTGTCTTTGTAATAGTTTAACAAATAAATCTAGGTTTTCTATACAAAAAAAAAAAAAAAGAAGAAATAGATACTCTGGGGATGGATGGTGGTTGCGTAACAATGTGAATGTACTTAAAGCTGCTGAATTGTATACTTTAAAACAGTTTTAAAAGGGCAATTTATGTTATGTATATTTTATCACAATAAAAAAAAAAGAAGAAATAAATAGGCTAAAGAGCCCCGTATCTATTTTTTAAAGTTGAATTTGTAATTTTAAAATCTTCTCACAAGAAAACTCTAGGCCCAGGTCCACAAGCTTCATTTGTGAATTCTACCAAATGTAAGAAGAGATAATACCAATTTTACACAAACTGTTTCAGAAAATTGAAGAGGGGATACTTCTCAACTCATTCTATGAGGCCAGCATTACTCTGATATATAAACCTGACAAAGACATTATAAGAAAAGAAAACTACACACCAATATACCTCATGAGCATATATGTGAAAGTTCTTTTTGAAAGTTAGCAAATCAAATTCAACAATGTATAAAATGATAGTACATCATGATCAAATGAGATTTATCCCAGGAATGCAAAAAAATCAATTTATTTCACCATAAACAAATTATAAAAGAATTATTAACAGAATAATAATATGTAACATGTTAACATAACATGCTATATATAACTTATATAATATATTAACAGAATATAAAAGAAAAACCATATGATAATCTCAATAAATTCAGAAAAAAAAATCAAATAAAATCCAACATCCCTTCCTATTCAAGAAGTAAGTAGACAAGGAATAGAAGGGAACTTCCTCAACCTGATAAAGGTCATCTATAAGAAAAACTATAACATTGTGCTGCATGGTGAAATACTGAATGCTTTTCCCCTAAGCTCAGGAGCAAAGCAAGGATGTCCACTCTCAATTCTATTCAACATTGTACTGGAGATTATTATCAGTGCAATAAGGCAAGAAAAGGAAATTAGAGATATCCAGGTTGAGAAGGAAGAAGTAAGACTGTGTTGGGTCACAAACCTTATTGTTTGTGTAGAAAACCCTATGGAATCTTAAAAAAGAAAAGCTACTAGAACTAATAAGATTTTAGGGTGGTTGCAAGATACAAGATCAATACATTTCTATGTAATAGCACCACAATTGGAAGTTGAAATTACTTCGCACAATACAGAATGTCCCTTGAATCCCTAATGGAACATTCCCAAGTTGAGTCAACCTCAGACGTTTGCTTCCAACCCCCCGTGCTGCAAAGTGGTTCATCCCATAATTCT
Source organism: Hippopotamus amphibius kiboko (assembly GCF_030028045.1). Lineage (NCBI taxonomy): Eukaryota > Metazoa > Chordata > Mammalia > Artiodactyla > Hippopotamidae > Hippopotamus > Hippopotamus amphibius. The sequence goes on along the minus strand of NC_080202.1, from coordinate 45,632,238 downwards.
GCTTCTATCCATATCCATTTGCTGTTTGTGGAAGGGTTAAGGCTACAAGTGTTGATTAAATTTCCCAGGGAAACACTGTAAAGCAAGCAAAAGAAGGCTGTGAGGTCAGAAGTCTAAGAAATAGCAGCACCTGGGGCAGGTGGAATTGAAGAGGAAGAGATACGCAGAGAGGAAGCCGAGGGATGGTCGAAGGGAACAGGGTGGTCAAGGAGGTGATGGGTTATGAGGAGACCACCGAGCCGCCCCCTGGGAGCCTGTCCCTGGTGCACTCTTAGCCCAGACACCCGGCTGATCCAGGCTCAGGCTGAACATGGAGGAACGCAAATCCCAGGAACAGCACCAGCCATGCAAGGACCCTCTCCAGCCTCTACGTCTCTAGGGAGAAGCCAGAGCACATTCTAATCCTTCTGATCTGATCCTGGCAGCAGTTCTCAGCCAGAGCCAAGGCGGTCACCTCCTGCCACGCTCCAGGCTCATAGGGACCTAGCTTGCCCGTTGCATGATGGCCCCACCATCAACTTCTATCCACTACTGTGGGGATCAGAGAACGGGACAGCCTGGTGACCCCTATCCCCAAAGGATGAAAAAGAAGCTTCTGCAATAAAAGACACACGCTTCCAGGAAGGGAACTGGGGTGGGAGGATCTCCCCCAAGGAGTCGGTCTCCTCTGCAGAGGACGATGGGCACTCAGAAATGACCAGATGGGGGTCAGGATCACCTCAGATCAAGCAACTGAGGTGAAAACTCTGGCCCAGAGTTGGAGATAGATGACCTCAGGGTGTGATGGGTGAGAAGCCAGGGGAAGAGAGGACAGATTTCAGGACAAGAGAGGCCAGGATTAGAGTGAGTGGCAGATCTGAAGCCTGGCCAGAGAGAATGGAGAAAGAGGGTAGAGGGGCAGGAGTGGAGAACGATGAAGACATTTCATGTGGGATGTGATGGGGAACCCCACACAGTTACAGGCTCAAGGGTAGGATGGCATGCAGGTCAGGGGAGTAAAGAGTTTCCCTTGAGTGAAACAAGTCCTGATTTCCTGAATGACCAACTGAGGGACTTTGGGCAAATGAACTTCTCATTTTTTGTGTTGAATCAGTGAGCTAAAGCATACAAAGTGCTCCACACAATACCTGGGCTAAAAGCACTCAATGAACAGAAATGACCACTGTTAGTATCCACCCTAATGGAGGGGGATGGGTCACGGAAGGTGGAGGGAGCAGAAGTGGAGGATAGGGCTGGTGACCCTGGCAAGGGAGGGGGAGGAGACAGGGGTGGGATGGGCAAGGGGATGGCATGTGGGTTTATGTAAGGGACAGGGAGGGAGAGGGTGGTTGGAGCAGCACCACCAGCCCAGCTCCAGAACTCCTCAGGGACCTTCCCCGCCTGCAGTTCCCCTGCCCTCACCTCCTTCTTCCTGCCAGGTGCCAATGGATTTCCCTGCTGTGGCAAGGAGTCGGTGGACATTGTGGATACACAGTGAGAACAAGTCCCCCCCCATCGTAGGACCTCTCCCCAATTCCCAAGGTCACCAACCCTTACTGGCTGCCATGGCTGCCAAGTTTTCATGTATAACCACCCAGGATCTCCCTCTATCTTGCCCATTTCCAAAATCTCCCCAAGGGCTGTTTCCAGGCCAAAAGTCAGCGGGGGGGTGGAGATACTCTCCCTCTCTGCTTCTGCCCCCAGCCGCTGACACTGGAGGAGGACTGAGGGGTGGCGGGGCACACCCAGGACAGGGATGGGACCTGACGACTTAGAGCTGCCTTTCTCTGTGGACAGAGCTGGCCAAGGGGAGGGTGGGCAGGTGCCTAAGGAGGGAGAGGGGTCACCGTGGCTGAGCATTGAGGGCAAGTGCCAAGATGGAAGCAACATACCAACAAGAACCAAGGGAGCCCTCCATATCCACCCTTGCATTTCAGATCTGCCAAGCTGAGAGTGGGCAGGTCCCAGAGAGGGCATTGCTCTGGGCTTCTCCCTCTGTGGGGAGCCACTTTCAAGGGCATTGGCTCTCTGGAATGCTGGATGCAAATGAGAATCCCTGGGCCTCACCTCCAACCAACTGGATCCCTCTTTGCGGGTTGGGGGTGGGACAATTTGGCAAGCTCTCCAGGCGCTTCCTGAACTCACTGCAGTTTGAGGATACCAGTCGGGAATTCCTGGTGGGAGTGGGCACAGCCAGGGGAGTGAGCTGAGGGCATCTTGCCAGCTCTTGTACAAGGCAGGGAGCCTTAAGTGTTCCAGAGACCCTTCCCTGAAGCCACCCCACCCACCCTATGGAGCCCTGTCACCCACTCTCTCCCCTTCTGTTTTAGGGATCGAGTAAACCAAACCTGGTCCCAGCCAATACAAGAGGAAGAGGACATGGAGGTAACAGTGGGCCGTGGCCCCTCCTGTGGGGAGCTGGGGGGCCAAAGGCAGGGCTCTTTGAGGCCCATCTTCTCTAGAGCCTGACCTGCCCCTACCCTGCCCAATCCTGGGACCCTAGCAGCAGGCCAGTGTTGGCACGAGCACGCACACCTACCCTCACCAGCTGCCCGCACCGCCTCCCTGCCCCAGGTAGCTCACTTGGAAGAGGCAGGAGTGGGGCAGCAAGCGAGCAGAAGGATGAGAGGGACAGGGCAGGGAATGGGGGAGAGAGAGGACTTTGAGGGTCCTCAGCTTTCTGTCAAAACCTTTCAGCTGGAGAAAGAATTCCTAGAGCTGGAGCCCCTAGACGAAGAGTTCCTGAGCCTTGACCCAGAGCTGGAGCTGGAATGGAAGCCCAAGCCTCTACCGCCGCCAGAGACGCACCCGGTGGTCATGCCCAAGCCCAAGGCCAAGCTGGACATGGAGCCCCTCAGTGAAGACCCTGAGCCACAGGAGCATAAGATAGAGTCACTCTACCCCTCCGCGGAGGGACTAACGCAGCAGGACATCAGCCAATGGAGTATGAGGTCAAGCTCCACGAGTTCCACGGAGGTGGACCCGCTGTCCACCGACCGCCGCTCCATCCGTGTGCAGACCTCCAAGCACCTCTTCTGGGCAGACAAGCTCATCCAGGCCTCAGAACACAGCCTGAAACAGGTGATCAGCATGCAGCCGGTCGAGCAGAGCACAAAAGAGACCACCCGCCACCCAGACCCGCTGTCTGTCCCCAAAGACACCGTGTGCTCCCGGAAGCAGGGCCAGGACCCCAGTGCCCAGGCGGCTCTTCCAGACAAAGTCTCCCAGCAGCCTCCAAGCCGCCAGCCGTCCCCCACCCCGCAAACCATCGGCCTGGCGGAGCTGGTCAACTTCGCATCTTCCTTGGCCATGGCCTCGTCCAGCAGGATGGACTTGCCCAGTTTGGAGCACGTGATCAAAGCCTCACCCCAGAAGGCCACGGCGCCTTCCACGGAGCCCGCTGTGGATCACGCCGCCCAGCCCACCGTTGACACGCCAGAGCAGGAAAACCTCACGAAGGACGTGCTAGAGCAGCCACCAAGGGAACCACTGGAAGCCAGGGGGCCGCAGAATGCGTCACAGCAGGAAGGCAGGCTCTTCCTTCTCCCTTACCTTGACTTCAGCAAGCCAGGGTTCAAGAGCGCCGCCATCAAAGGGGAAGTGAAGTTTCTCCAGCCCCCGAACATGTCCTCTCAGCCACAAGGAGCTGGGAGAGAGTAAGTGAGTCTGGCCCACAGCTCCCCCAGGAGGGGGCTGTGCTGTGACGTGCAGGTGGCCCCACTCCTCACACAGCCAGGTGGGGGTGAGGACAGTGGAATGAGGGGCTGGCTGGGGGAAGGGTGGGCTGGGATGTCTCCACCTCAGTGACCTCATAAAGGCTGCTGGAACCGGGTTCCCGTGGGCTGAGGCACAGTGCCAAGGCCAGGGCTGGAGGCCTGGGGACCATGGAGAGTAAGCACTCAGGGGCGGGGACAGGGACCTGGATTCAAAGTGGGACCTAGAATGCCATTCTAGCAACAGGAGGCTTCTCACCCAGAGCATAGGTGGCCTCACCCACGCTGGAAATGCTCAGGCTAGTGTCTTCCCTACTGAGAACCCAATGGCCTCAGCCCTGGGCCCAGGACACCACCATCAAGCCAGGAATGAGGAAACAGGGTTCTCCAGCACGCCGTACTTCCTGGTGGTGAATGAACACGACAGGACACCAGCTGCCCATCAGCGCGGCAGGAAGAGGCCCTCTTAGCCCCAGGGCCTTCCACAGAGAGGCCTCTGGGCTCACCCCTCTCCTTTGACCTTCCCACCAAGGCCCAAGTGACACTCTCTCTTTTGCGTTGCAGATCGGTGCCGGGAACCAAGAAAGGGAGCCCATTATTGCTGAAAATCCATTTTAAGCTGTCGTCCCCCACTTCCCCAGAGAAATGACTAGACAAAACCAGTAAAGCCTCCAATGCTGGCCTCCAGCTCAGACTTTTTGTGCAAATGCTCCTGGACCAGTGAGCTCCTCTGGCTACAGCATCCTGGTCTCGATTTTTCTAGGGATGCCACCCCCATTGTTAACTACCCTAGCACCCCCTGCCCCCCTGAGGGCTCCACCAGTCCTCTTCTGTCCCTGCTCACTCCCCATGGGTGGCTCCACTTCCCCTGCACCTAGCCAGACCTCTAAGCCAGCCGCAGAGACTCATGACTAGTCTTGGGAAGGCCTCAGTGGTGTCCTTGCTGAGGCTTCTGTTTCTTAGATGTAAAAGGGGGCACGTTGGGATCATCTGGGGCGAGAGCCTCCTGGGAGTAGGGCTGGGCAGGTGAGAAAGCTTCTGGAAGGAGTTCTTCCTGCTTTTCTCCATGGGGAAGGCCTGGCGTGGGGATGGGATGTTGTCTAAGGCTTGAAGGAGGGGAAGAATGAAGCCGAAGGATTGGTCCCCCAGAGGCCACCGCCTTGAGTCAGAGGTATCTCCAGTGTAGGGCAGAGCCCGTGTGTAATGCTGCACTTCTGCATGCAAACACACAAACACACGCATCCCAGCAGCTGACCAGCATGTTACACACACAGACATTCACATGACACAGCCACACACAGACCGAGGAAGCATGTTCCACACGTGCCGTGCATACAGGCACACACAAACACAGTGCCTGTGACCCAGACACATGCACACAAATGCACAGGCCTCCCCACGGCGGGGGAGGACAGACAATGTGAAGAAGCTTCTGGAAGAGGAGATGACAGCGAAGGAGGGAAGAAAACCTAGAGTGCAGGGATGGACATGGCAGGAAGAGGGAAATGGGGGAGAAAGAACGGGGAGGCAGTGCAGAGACTTGGGACCTGGTGAGCTTCGAGACCTACCTCGGGCCAAGGCGCCCCGTCCAGTCCAGTGAAAGCCCCACCTTGCAGATCCTGAGAATCCTGCCCTGCCTCGAGAGGGGGCTGGGGAGGGAGGTGCCCAGAGCCAGAGAAGGGGGCAGGAGGCTGGAAGGAGGGATGAAAAAGAGAGACAGAGGTGAGTGTCTGGGGAGGGGCTGGGCCAGAAGGCTCGCCTGGCTGTTGGGATGTATTTTTTCAATGTGGTTTGTGGGTTTGCATCATTTGGAAGAAGGGCTCCTTCCCTCCCAGGGGGCCTGGAGTAAGACGGGCCACAGCCCCACCTTGGCTAGACCCCACTCTCCCACGCCTTGACTTGGGGCCTCTGGGGCCTGCTTCTCCCCTGGGCCTCAACCATCCTGTTAGCTTCCTCCCTCAAGTGGAGTCACAAATTTAGATGCCTTAAGGGAGCCAGAAACTCAAAAAGACTAAAACTACAGGTTCCCCAGCAGAGAGGAGCAGGACTGTGGTGAGGGAGAGCTGTACCCCTGCCAAAAGTTGTTAAAATCCAGCCCAAAGCCAGCCTGGGGACTGTGGGCCTGGGGCACTGGACCAGCCTCCAAGCCTGTGACTCTGCCTTTCAGGCAGCAGAAGGCGGAAGACCAAGAGATCACCGTCGGCAAAGCGAACTTCCAGGTGACCAGGGCTGGAGGAAGGTCCACCACTCCTCCCAGCTACTGCCCCCAGACTCGCCCGGGGAGAGGACTGTGGGTGCAGGCTGGCGGGGGTGGGGGTACCCTGGGAGGTGAAGCTGTGCCCCCACAGCTCTGGTCTCAGGTCCCCTGGAGTCTGAGAACTCAAGTGGACTGGCCCCCTTGGCCCTGTCTTCTCCCCGCCTCCAAGGCCTCCAGGGAAGCTTCAAGGACCACTCAAACGAGACCCAGCAGAGGAGCAGGCGGGCAGGACACAGAAGAGGAAGCTGCAGCAGCACACTACCCTGCTGACCCAGATGGAACCAGCAGCGGCCACGGCCACAGGGGCTGAGCAGGCCTCCCAGAGGGCAAAGGAGTTCAAGGGCCTTGCGGCCACCTATGCAGTACAGTCAGGCCCAAGCGCCGGGTCTGAGAGGTGAGGGCAAGGACTGAGGCCAGGCTTGGGGTGCTGGGTTTGGGGAAAGGCCTGCCCGGCCCTGGCATCTCTCTGCAGCAGGTACAAAGGCCTTTCCAACCTCTTCCCCCTGAGGCAGCTTTGCGGACAAGAACCTGCTACCCCTGACACCCCGGCAGCTGGCAGGTGAGGGCCTTGGGGCTGGGAGCAAGGAGGAAAACTAGGGGGTGCTCAGAGCATAATACAAGGGAGTTGCCTGGGGGACACAGTGAGAAGCCAGTGATTGTACTGTAACCTTTTCTCCATGCCAATCTAATCTGCAGTCCCAGGGCTCATTGCTGTGTGGGGGGGGGTGGGGGGGAGGGAAGGAGAGGTGGATTGATTGATAGCAAGGCCTTTGGATGGTGGATGGATGAACAGGATGAAAAGAAGAAAGGAAACTGGGAGAAAGGATAGAAAAAAAGAATCTGAGGTCCCTGCCCTGCTGAGGTTTGAGGCCTTGAGAGTAGGGGTAGAAGGAACTATTTCTACATTTGGGGGCCCCAGTGTCCCTGCAAAGATCACACCCTGCTATTGGCAGGGGCCCCTCAAAGCAGAACCATTCTATTCACCATCAATAATTTTCAGTGCCTGCTACAGGCCAGGTGCCAGCAGGGCTCCTGGAGCCTCCAGGCATTGTAGCTCCAGAGCCAGACTGCCCAAGTCCAAAGTCCAGCATTGCCCCTACTGGTGGTGTGGCCTTGGACATGAGTTTTTTTGTTGTTTGTTTCTGTTGTTGTTGTTTTTTAAATATTTATCTATTTGGCTGCTCCGGGTCTCAATTGCGGCACATGGGATCTTCATTGCCGCATGCAGGAATCTTTGTTGCGGAATACGGGCTTCTTCAGTTGCGGCATGCAGGATCTAGTTCCCTGACCAGGGGTCGAACCCAGGCCCCCTACATTGGGAGCATAGAGTCTTAACCACTGGACCACCAGGGAAGTCTCTGAACATGGGTTTTTAATGCTTTTCATATAAACATGTCCAAACATGAGTTTTGGACATGAGAATTAAACGGATGCTTAACAAGCGCCAACACACACTGTTCTTTACAGAGTTATAATGCACAGGGGGTTGGTGAACCCAAGTGTTCAGTCCCATCTGAGCTACAGTGGGCAAATCTCAGGGTTCCTGTGTGCGTGCTTCACCTTGCCCACCTGCCTCCCCCCACCCCCAGCATTCCAGGATGTCTTCAAACTGTTCAGCTCCAGCCCGACAGGCACCATGGACATAGGCACCATGGACATGCGCAGCATGAAAGCTGCCCTGTGCAATGTGGGTGTCCAGCTGAGCCGACAGGAGATGTGTGAGGCTCTGCGGTTGGCAGCCTTGGATGGTGGGTGACCCTAGCCCTGCCCTTTTGTTCTCGCCCATCTCTAGCCCTGAAGAACGCCTGCCTCCCTTGCCCACAAAATCCTGGGCCTGGTCCTATTCTAAAGTTTCCTCTTCCAGGAAGCCTGCCCTGATCAACACGCCTATCCCCGAGCCCGTAAAACATTCCTGCTGTGATAATCACCCTGGCTTGGGGCTCCCCCAGGACAAGGGCTCTTTCTCTCCCACTCAACCTGGGATGATGCTTGGCCAGACCCAGGACTGGATGCTCTATGCCTAGAACTGCTGGCAAGCCCCTAACGCGTATGCAGAGCAGGGCTTCGGCAGGGGGCAGACCCCTGCAACACCCTCTCCTCTCTCTTCCCAGGTGATGGAACGGTAAGCTTCAAAGACTTCCTGGGTGTCCTCACTGACAGCCAGCGACTCGCTCAGTGCTTGGGTGAGGGGCAAGGCTGGTGGGGCAGGAGTGGGCCTGGCCTGGGGGAGGCGCCTCCTTACCCGCCCCCATGTTCTCTGTCCCTAGGCAGGGTGAGGAACAGCCGGGTCTGTGATCCCCAGGGCTTGCAAACCCTGTTCTTAGAGATGCTGTTCAAGCTGATGCGTCTGGGCTTTGTGCCCTTCAAGGCGGTGCAGGAGGTGATGAGGTGGGTACACCTGGACCCAGCTTCAGGGCCCAGGAGGAGGGGAGCAGACTCTGCCCCGTGCAGAAGTCCCCAGATGTCCCTGCCCCAGAGACGGGAGCCCTGAATTGCGGGTCAGTTTCCTGGGCCCCAACTTGCCCCCAGACCAGAGACAAGTGGCTTTCTGTCCTGCTTTGGTTTTCCCACCGGTGAGATGGAAAGGACTAGGGGAGGCGGTGTCTGAGGCGACTACCCACTTTCCTCCTTCAAGCTACTACTCCAAGAAGCAGCGGTCTCTGCGGCTGAACTCAAGCTGTAAGGGCCGGTCCCGCGGCCACGGCCGCAGCGCGCGCTCTCACGCGGGCCTCGCGTTCTTCTGCCAGGCCGCGCGCCTTAGCGACCTTTCCAATGCCGAGCTGGCGCGCTCGCTGCACGGACTGCACAAAGCAGGTGCGCCCCGGGCTGGGCCGGGACCTGCGGAACTGGGGACTCTCTCTCAGGACCCGCTCTCGGGACGGGCCACACCTTTTCCTCCTACGGGCTTCCTCGCCCCAGGTGCGCGCAGCCCGTACTCCCAGATACCTAACCTGAACGGGCGGATGCAGTCAGAATGCCTCGCGCGGAACCGAACCCCGTGCCCCGACGTCCGATTTCCCAAGTCCTACCAGCCCAACCATCCCAAGCGCCGGCCAAACCGTGGGCCTCACAGCCAAGGTGAAAGTCAAGAGAGGCAGGGCCAGCGGGCGGGGCCGGGTCATGCAGATAAGGGGCGGGCCATGTGAGGGGTGGGGCGGGCCATGTGAGGGGTGGGGCGGGACCGAGAGAATAGGGGCGGGGCAGACGGGGCGGGGGCGGGGAAGACAGACGCGGAGGGCAGGGGCAGGCGAAGAGTGGAAGCAGAACTCCAAGAAACTGGGACTGGTCAGGCGGAGATGCAATAAATCACTCAAAGGCGCGACTAAGGATAGGGCGGGGCATAAGAAAAAGAGGCAGGGGACTCAGGTAGGAGGCGGGAGTGGAGGAAATGGGGCGGGGCCGGCAGAAAGATGGACTGAGGTGGGGCTAACTCTGCGTCTCTAACCTGAGCATCAGGCTTCACTCTCTGCACGCCCGCTCCGTGCTTCCGCAGGATTCGTGGGCCAGACACTAGGGTATACGCGCTCTTTGAAGCTGGCTCCCTCCCCCCCAACTCTACTGCAGAAGCAGCCCCTCCTCTCCCCTTCTCCGGCCCGTTTGCAGAGAACTGCTATGAAGAACTTGTAGAAGTAAAGCGTTTGTTGAGCGAAACAGGCTGCGCGTGGTGGGGGCGGGTACGGAGCGGACGCGGATCTTTTGCAAATGTCTTTATTAATCTCGTATAAAAATAAGGCCCACGGGGAGTCCCCGGAGCTGGGGCGGGGCGGAGGGTGGAGGGGCCGCGAGGTTGCACTTTATAAATTACAGGCCAGGCTCCCGCTGAGGCTAAGTATGGCTATTGGGGGAACAGGGGTGCTGCAAGCAGCATTTGCGGGGGGCGGCCAGAGATGCTGCCCCCCGTGGCCAAATGAGGGTGCGCCCGCCCATTTGAGGAGGGCCCATGGCCGGAGACCTCGGCAGAGGAGGCTGCCCGGCCCAGCCGAGCTGAGGACCACCTTCCTTGAGTCCTGGCTTTCCCCCCTCCCCACCCCACCCCCACCCCCCAGCCTCGCAGTCCATCTGCAGAAATAGTGGCTACAGCGAGAGGTCGGAGGTGACCTGCAGGGGGGGTCCCGGGGGACGCCGACGAGCGCTGCGACGGCCGGTGTCTGCGCGGATGTACGGCTGGTTCCGCAGATCTGGCGGCCAAGAAGAGAGACATTTACCTTTCAGGAGTCTGCCCAGGGTTGGGACACCAGTCCAGGGCACAGGCCTCACCCCTCTAAGGACACAGGTTGTGTACACGTGGGGGGAGCCTGTTTCTTTATCAGACCTCCCTCCAACACAGCCAGGCCATGCATGGTCCAGGGGAGGGCAGCATGACTCAGTCCCCCCAAGGGCCCCCAGGGCTGTGGGCAGCCACTGGGATCAGAGGCCGGGCCGTTGGGTACCTGGGGGCTAGAGGGGGATCTCCTCTCCCAGGCTGGCCTCACAGAGGAGCCTGGACGTCCTCTTGCCAGTGCGAGCAGTGAAGGGCACCGTCTTGAGCACTGAGGGTTGGAAGGGAGGAGGGGAGAGAGAAAGGGAAAAGGAAAAAAAAGACAGAAAAGTAGCAAAGAGGCAGTGAGGCAGCCAGACCCCCAGGGCTGGGGGGGGAGGATGAAGGACAGCATAGGACAGACAGAACAGGACAGGCCCCACCAAGCCCTCACCTGTGATGATATCTTCAATGGCCCCATCACGGTCACTCTCATAGATGAGTGGCTCCTTCTGCTGCTTCCGTTTCAGCTCAGAGATGAGGTCCATCTGTTGCCGCCGGATCTTGGGTGGGGACTGGGGGGAGGGGGAGGGTATACAGCTCCAGCTCCAGGACCCCCTTCCCCCCTGTGCCACTAAACCCTAGACCATCTGCCTGGTCCCCCACAGTAAGAACAGCTGGCTTGAGGAAAAGGAACCCATTCCCACCCTAGGCCTTGGGCATCCTGGCCTTGGGCATCCTGGCCTTGGGCAGGGTCAGCCCATAAAAATGAGGGTGTGGAAGAGGGCCAGACCTTTGGGATGAGGATACTGAGCATCCCTGGATCCCAGTACCAAGTTCAGGGGCAGTTACCTACCTTGGGTGCTGGGGGCTCCCCTTTCCCTGGGGTGTTGGTGCCTGCCTCCTGGGCAGCTGCTTCTTTCTTCCACTGTTCCACCTCCTGCTCGGCTTTCTGAGGGGCCAAGGCAGGTCTGCATGAGGAGAGTCCTCCCTTCCCTATGCCACCTCCCAGCAGAAATAGCCCCCACCTCTCCCTCTGCCCACGTAGAAAGGCTGCAGTGCACTGCAGGGGTCCCAGCCTGCCCACCAAACACACATACCTTATAGGCTTTGATGAAGCGACTAAAGAGGGAGAAGAACATGGAGGGGGACGTGGTCTTGGGGTTCTCTCCAAAGTACTCCACCACAGACTCGTAGGCTTCCTGCGGGCACAGCCTGTCAGCCCAACCGGCACAGACCCCTCGGAGCCAGGCCGCTGCTCTGTACCCCCTTAAGACACTGGCCACGTCATCTCTCCTCCTCCAGGCAGGTGGCTGTTCCCTCTTGCCCCATCCCCCAAGGTGTCCCTGCTGTGGTCACAGCGCTCCAGGCCTTGGCTATACAACACCACCCAGGAAGTCCTTCAGCCCCCACTCCAGCCTCCCCACCTCCCGGGCCGGGCCAGCCCCAGCCCACCTGAGCTGTCTTGCTGTCTGCCAGAAGCTTATCCATGACGGCTGAGTTGGCCCTCAGGAACTCCTTGAGCACCACGCAGTCATCCTGCCGCACAAACTCCCGCTGGGTCAACTCCAAGCCTCGCTGCAGGGAGCGCACGTCCCCCAGCACGCTGTCCAGGGACACTGAGTGGGAGGTGGGGCAGTAGAGAAGCAGGGAATCAGAGGGGCAGCATTCCCATCCAGTTACCTCCTGTGGTCCCCTTGCTTTCTCCCAACCTGTATCCATTCCCAGGGCTGAGCCCCTCCCCCCACTCATACCTGAGCCTGCCTTGTCCAGAAAGTGCAGGTCACTGTGGAAACCTGTGAGCTGTGGGTACTTCTCAGCAATGACCTTCACCAGGTAGTGCAGCAGTGTCTGCTTGCGGTCAGTCGACTTCATCTCCAGCAGCTGCAATGGGGGCCTGCTGTAAGCCCCAAGCCACCAACCATCCCCCATCCCCCAGGTCAGGGGACCTCTCCTTGCCCCCTCACCGCGTCCAGACTCTGGAGCCGGAAGCCATAGGCTGCTCCCCGCTTGCTGCTGTTCATGTAGTTGCCGAAAGCCAGGACAATCTGCAAGAGAGCGCGGGCGGGGCTCAGCTGGGTGCTGGGGCTGAGGAAACCCCCTAAAGTATAAATTGCACGAGAAGAAAAGGTGGTGAAGAGCAAGCGCTACATTCAGCCCCCACCGAACTCCTGTGTGGACACCGCAGGTCCAGGATGCATGTATATGCGTGTTCGACACATGCACGGCTAACACCACAGCACACTCAATTTTGTTGTCTGCTATCTCTACCCAAAGCTGTGCTGCCAACACCTCCTCCAAGGCTGTGGGGTCACCACCTCCCTCACAGCCATTTCTATTGGTTCCCCGACAACACAACGCTCTGGGACTTCCCTGGTGGTACAATCGTTAAGAATCCACCTGCCAATGCAGGGGACACAGGTTTGAGCCCTGGTCCGGGAAGATCCCACTTGCCACGGAGCAACTAAGCCTGTGCACCACAACTACTGAGCCTGTGCTCTAGAGCCCACAAGCCACAACTACTGAGCCCGTGTGCCGCAACTACTGAAGCCCGCATGCCTAGATCCCAGGCTCCGCAACAAGAGAAGCCACTGCACTGAGAAGCCTGCTCGCCACAACAGAGTAGCCCCTGCTCTCCACAATGAGAGAAAGCCCACACACAGCAACGAAGACCCAACGCAGCCAATAAATTAACTAATTAATTTTTTTAAATAAGGATGCTCTGCTAATAAACTCAGGCAAGGTGTGAGGTGCACTGTTGTAACATGGCCCCCAGCCCCACCTTAGCTTTGTCCTTCTGAGCCTGGATGTTAGACGTGGGAACGTTATAATTGTTGCATCCCAGGGACACAGGGCAGGACCTGGGTCTCCCTCTCACACGACCCAGCACGGGCAAGGCATCACGGGTGGACCCCCACCTCCTAGAACCCTTGCCCTAGGCTCTCACCTCCAGGATCTGGCGGAGTTTGTCCGAGGACTTGACGGACATTGAGGCTGCAATGACGGCATTCAGTTGCTAGGGGTGGGATTGGGGAGACATAGTAAGTTGGGGCAGGAGTGGGGGGAGGCCCAAGTACTCCCAGATGCCCGCTTGCAGACCAGGCTGCAAGCTGCCTCCTCCCCAAGCCCAGCCCAGGCCACGTCACCCTGCCAGCCCGCGCACACCGGCATGAGCAGCTGGGCAGTGTCTGGGAAGTTGCCCAGGAAGGTGAGCGTGTTCATGCGCTCGGGCAGGCGGGGGATGCGGCTGAAGCGCAGCATGAAACGGTCTTCCTCCGACAGCTCCTCTATGGGTCGCTGCTCCTGCTCGAAACGGGCGATGAGGCTGCGCTCATACTCCGTGGGCAGGAAGCGGGTCAGCAGCTCCAGGAAGTCCAGGCCAAGGGTCTGTAGGTCGTACCTGTGAGGGGAGGGGTCGGGGTCACTCCACACTCACCAGTTCTTGAGAGCAGGGCTACTCCTACCCCATTATGTGACGGAATAAATGAACTTAACTATTTGCTATTGCCAAGAACTTCCAGGAATAAGAGATAAGAGTCAAGGGAAGTTGGGAGCTAGGAAGCGTGGAGTCCCAATCAGACATTAGTGGCAGATGTCCAAGCTGTAAATGCTTGGGCCTGAGTGCAAGGAGACAAGAAAGCAAAAGGAACATCTCCATCTGGGCATGGTCTCACAGTACAACCTCAGTTTTCTTAACCTGAAAATGGGAACATGATTCCCTACCCTACTCTCTGACCAGCGTTGATATGAAACTTGATGGACTCTGTTCCATAGTTGGGGCTCTTTTACCATCTGCCTAACAACCCTGGCCTAGCAGAGGGGCTGGGCTGCCCACAAGCCCAGGGCAGAGGTACTCACGTCTCGATGGCCTGGCAGATGCGGTCTGCCCCCAGGTTGCCCTTGCGCAGGGTGATGGCCAGGTTCTTGGCCCGGTTGGCCTCGATGAGCGTGGCTTTGCTGGGGGCCTTCTGGGCTGCCTTACTCTTGCGAGCACTAAGGTCTAGGCTGGGACCCTGGGACTTAGTCTTGAACTGCTCCTCAAAGTCATTCATGTCCAGCTCCTGAGGGTACAGGGAGAGGAAGTGGGGCTGGGCGGGGCCGGGGTCTGGTGCATTCCTAGCTGAGCACTGTGCTTGGACCAGGCCACCAGCAGAGAAACAAACCAGTACTCAGCCTGACCACGGGCCTTGATGGGGGATACAAGGGAAGCACAGGGAGCACTAAGGAGGAGCAGGAGCAACACCCAACCCAGGGGACCCACAATCCAAGCCGTTTCAGCTGAAGGAAGAGCTGAATTGGCCAGGGTTAAAAAGAGGAAAGGGAAGGGCATTCCAGACAGAGGGAACAGCATGAGCAGTGGCCTGGAGGCAACAGAACACACCCCTTTTGGAAAACTGAAAGTGGAATTAGAAGGGCTGAGGCCCTGGTTGTCTGTGGGAAGGTGGTAGGAGAGGGGCCTGAAAGGAGGAAAGCGGCCAGGCTTAGGGGAGAGAGGAGCCCCTCTGCAGGGATGGAGGGAAAGCCTCCAGGGGAGTCAGGATACACTGCCTGCTAGATGCACTAATCCAGTTTGGCTTAACCCCCATTCCTGGGCCTCCATGTCCTCCTCCATAAAATGGGATAGAGGAGGTGACCACCTGCAATGCCCAGCATGATCCAGGCAGGTCCCCTCCTCCTCTGGTACCCACGCTGGCAGCAAGGCAGGGCCACACTCACCTGCAGCACCTTCTCATCATTGAGCTCAGTGAAGACAGTGCCTGTGATCTGGCTGGGTTTCAGGGCCACCCAGTTTAAGAGTGGCATTCTGAACTTGGTCTGGATGGGTTTCTTGGCCTTCACTCCTGGGACAGAGAGGGAGGGGTCACTGGGGCAGTAGGAGGTGGGGTGGCAGGGAAGGTATCCGGGCCCAGGCCCAGGGAAGACAGACAGAGCAGGTTGGAGGCAGCAGGAGGCCCACAGACAGAGGGTCCTGGAGGACACTGAAGCCAGAGCCCCTCCCTCCATCCTCCCCCCGCCTCGTCCCCCTGCCCTGGGCAGTTCACTCACCTGCGTCCATCTCTGAGCCAGGCCCTCCAAGAGCATCAGAGGGACCTCCCGGAGGCGGTGGGGGCGGTGGAGGCAACGGCCCGTCAGCGCCATGAGGCAGAGGTGGCGGTGGGGGTGGGGGCGGCTGATCTCCCGGCAGCGGTGGCGGGGGCGGGGGCGGGGGCTCTGCGCTGGCCGGGAGGGGAGGGGCCAGTGGGGGCGCCAGGGGCGGGGCTTCCTGCTGGGAGGGG
This sequence comes from Hippopotamus amphibius kiboko, assembly GCF_030028045.1. Classification (NCBI taxonomy): domain Eukaryota; kingdom Metazoa; phylum Chordata; class Mammalia; order Artiodactyla; family Hippopotamidae; genus Hippopotamus; species Hippopotamus amphibius. The sequence continues at coordinate 45,616,776 of NC_080202.1, read as the reverse complement.
AGACCAGGTAGTGGGGGCAGCGGCGGCGCTGGAGGTGGCTGTGCGGGTGCTGCTCCGGGAACCGGCTCTGCTGCAGGCGGGAGTTCTGAGCCCAGCGAGAACCGGGAAGGGGGCGGGGAGAAGCACGTGTCCATTTCTTAGGTTGGGTGGTCGCGTCTCCACCTCCCCGCCCTACGCATGTGCACTGGACTTATTGCTACCCACCAGCACTTGCCTGAGCCACGCCCACAACCCAAACCTACCCCTCCCACCTCTCCCCACCTGAGATGTCCCCAGGCTCCCCCTCCAGGCCCCGGTTCCCCCATTTCTATCCGACCCAGCCTGAAGGTCCTGCACACCTGGGCTGGGGGAGCCGGTGGGCACCCCCGGAGTCGGCGCATCACTGCCGCTCGGAGTTGCCACAGCGACCGGGAGGATCTCGATGGAGACTGCATCCCCGGGCCCTCTCAGGATACGGATTAACCCCTTCTCCTCCAGCTCCTCCACTTTCAGCTCTAGAGCTGAAGGCCGCGCCGGGGCAGGGGTAGGCACTTTCTCAGGCTCAGAAGGACGTCTGGAGGTGCCCATGGGAGTCGTCTCGCTGAAGCGCTCCTGCGAGCCCCGGGGGCGGGGTTAGTAACCCACCCGCAAGCCTGGCACAGAGCCCCCATTTTCTTGCCGGGGTGAAAGGAGGTGTCAAGCCTAGAAGCCCCAAACGGTCTTTTCTTGGGAGCCCGGCCCACCCCTCCTCCCTCCAGCCTCACCCGCAGGGTCTCCAACTCCTTTCGGGCCTGGCTTAGCTGCTTTTCCAGCTCTGCGATCTTGGCCATGGATTCGTTCTCCGCGTCCCGAAGCCGCTCTGTCAGCTGTGGTACCAGCACATGGTGAGCTCCCACCCGCAGCCGGGCACTGGCACGGGCGCTGAGGGGGCGGCACCAGGCATGCCTGCCTGCAGGGCCGGGGGAGGCTTCCGAGTGTGCTTAGCCCTGGGGTGCCGCGGGTGCGTCTGAGCCCGGCACTTGAAGCCAAGTAAGGTGAGGTACTGAGAGCACTGAATTCTCTCAGGAGGGGAAACCAAGGCCCCACTGATGAGAAAGGGAGGTGGAGAGGAGACTGAGCTGGCAGGGGTCCCAAGCACCCAATTCCACCCCAATCGGGGCCTGGGGTCTGAGCACCTGGAGAGGAGGAAACCTGCCTTCCTCAGAGGTCCCGCCCCGTGGAGGAGCTCAATGAATATTCATTCATTGAGAAAGACACCCAAAGGGTTCAGGTCAAACGCAGGGGCCCCCAATTCACACCTAGAACCAGTGCCTGTTATCAGTGTGGGGCTCTATGGGCCTACTCTGTGCTGGGCCAAGTTCAGGAGCAGCTCTCACCAAGGACACCTGCTCCTGCAGCTCCTCCATGTGCTCCAGCACAGCATTCTTGGTCTCAGTGTCCTCCAGCAGCGCGCCCACATCAAAAACATTGTCCAAGTAGGCCTGAATCTGCACCTTCAGCTTGTCACTCTCCGTGAACCGAAGCCTCTGTCCCCCAGATGGAAGGTGCAAGGTGAGGCCCGGTGTGAGGGATCTTTCCAATACCCCTCATCACCACCAGAGCCCAGACGAAGGGGCCTGAGCCCTAGCCCATTTTTGTTTCTTTATTTTTTATTGAGACATAATTCACATACCATAAAATTCACTATTTTAAAGCATACAATTCAGTAGTTTTTAGTATATTCACACAGTTATACAAACCATCACCCTATCTAATTTCAGAACATTTCCATCACTCCAAAAAGAAGCCCTGTACTTGTTAGCAGTCACTCCCCATCCTCTCCTCTCCCAGCCACTGGCAACCACCAATCTTTCTGTCTCTATGGACTTACCTATTCCAGACATTTCATATAAAGGAATTATACAATATATGGCCTTTGTGTCTGGCTTCTTTCACTGAGCATAACAGCGTAATGTTTTCAAGGTCCATCCACACTGTACCACATATCACTACTTTGTTCCTTTTCGTGGCTGAATAATATTCCATTGAACGGACACATCACCCTAGCCTGCTTTTCACCTTTTGTCAATTCTGGCTTTCAGAAATCCAGTCCCAAAGGCCCTGCTCCTCTGGGAAGCCTCACAAAGAAATCAGAAGAAAGCTACAACTTCTCTGCTCAGGCTGAGCCATGAAGTACCAAGCCCCTCTGCCCATCTTCCCCAGAGCAAGGAACTCCCCCAGGACCCGGACCCAAAGAGCATAAGCCACGTCCTGCTTTGGCCCAGTATCTCTGTGCTCCCCACTGTGTGCCTACTTGAGTCTGGTGCTCCCAGAGCCAGACGGAGGGCCACCTAGAGCCTGTTCCAGCACCTGCGACAACAGCTCCGTGGTCTGGGGGCCTATTTTGCAGCAGGCACCACTCTACACATTTACAGTCTTTATTATTTCTATGATTCTCCTGTCTTACAGATGAGAAAACTTAGGCTCAGACAGAAGAGACCTATTCAAGGTCACATGAGCTAGGAAGTGGCAAAGCCGGGATTTGAACCCAGGTCTGCCTGGCCCCAGCACCTGTGCTAACCACTGAGCCATATTCTGCAGCAGGCAAGTAATTAAGTCTAGGGGAGGCGTGCAGGGCTCACCTCCAAGTACAGGTCCAGGCCCAAGTGGGTGAACTCATATTGCAGGAAGACACGGAAGTTCATGTTCTCCACTGAATGTACCACGATGTTGATGAATTGCATGCAGGCCACCTAGGGGTTTGGGGAGGCGGTAAGCAGGTCTATGATCCTCTTGGTGGGGGGTTCTCAGTGACTTTCACCCCCCATTTATCCCCAAGTCCCCCACCCTTGCCACATTTCTCACCCCACTAATCCAGCTTTGTCCCACCCATATTTCTCCCCCATGTCCTCCTCCCAGCCTCCCCATCGCTGACATCCACCCCTCCCCCACCAACCACTCAGTCCTCATACTCTGCAGGAGCTGAGCCCAGATCCCAGATACCCAGGCTCCTAGCTGCTCCTGGCACCCAAGGGTGGCCCAGCCCAGGCTGGGCTCCTGAGCTCACCATGAAGTCAATGTTGCTGTCCTCATTCCGGAAATATTCCATCAGCTTTTCAAAGCGATGCTGCTCTCCACATACCTGGGTGGGACAAATGGCTGTCACTGAGGTCCCAATAACACACTGCCTAAGCTATCTTCCAGCTGCTCCCCTTATGCCTCTGTGAGCTCCTCTCAAGTTAAATCTAAGTCAGGCCATGTCACTCTTCTGCTCAAAACCTCCATTCCCTCTTGATCTCTCACAGCCCTCCCCAACACTGACCCATTCTGGCCACACTGGCATTCTGGTACATTCCTACCACAGGGCCTTTGCACATGCCATTCCAATGTGATGTGCCTTGATGTGCTCTTACTCAAGACAGCCACCACACCAATCCCTCACTTCCCTCACAACTTTGCTCAAATCCCACCTTCTCGATGAGGCTTCCCTGACCACCCAGCAACTAGTTCCCCCTCCCCCGACAGCTTCCCTGACTTTTTTTCCCCAGAACAGTTATGATTTCTTCATGGACTATGTAATTTGCTTGTTTTATTAGATCACTGGTGATCTGTCTTCACCTGCCTGCTTTGTTTCTTTTGTTCACTAACGTATCCCAAGGGCCCACTCTACGCCTGACACATAGTAGGCCCTTGATAAATATTCATTAAAGGAACGTATGGCCATATGCTGCCGTGTGCATCATATTCTCATGCAGTTACTTCCCATGAGCTTGTTAACCGGAGTCAGCAACTCCCAGATGTATGGATCAAGGCCAGTTTGGATCTGGCAAGACCGAAGGGCAAGGGCTCAGGACAGGATCCCCATAGTTGTCCCTGTCTCCCCAGGCAGTGCCCCTGTATGACCCTGTACCTTCCCTTTAGTTGAGGAAATTCCCCAAATACCCACCCAACGTCCCTAGCTGCCCCCAGCAGAGGTCACAATTGCCAGTAAGAGGGCTCCAAGCAAAACCAGAGCGCAAGTACACATCCGGGTGCGGGCTCCATTACCTCCTTGAAGTTGTCAAAGGCAGAAAGGATGATATCGTGTCCTCCCCGCACGAGGCACACGGCCGCCAGCAGCTCCAGCACCAGAGCCTTGGTTCTGGGGAAAGAAGGGGCAGGTTGTCCCTTGTGAACGGGCAGGCCCCACAGCAAAGATGAATGTGAGCCTGGCTGCAGGGAGGAGAGGGGAGCTAATAGGGTTGGAATGAGCCTGGGCAGTGGTCCTGAGAACTGAGGAGACAGAGTAGGCAAGGGGTTAAGTAGGAGGAGAATCTAGAGCTGGAGAAAGGTTAGGGGCCTGGACCTCACCTGGGATTCTTGTTGTTGAGGCTCAAAGCAATCTCATTGACACAGGCTGGGTGGTTCATGACGAGGCTAAAGCCAGACTGGGGAGAAAGGAGAGGTCAGCTCCCTCAGGCAGACCCCCAGGACTGCCAGCACCCTCCTGCCCCACACCTCCAGCATGGTCAGTGCCATGCCATTCCGGTCTCTATCTGCCTCTCAAGCTTAGGAAGTTTTTGGGTTTTTTTTGGGGGGGGGAGGGGGGTGCTTTGCCACATGGCTTTCAAGATCTTAGTTCTCCAACCCAGGTTGGAACTCAGGGCCCCAGCAGTGAGAACGCCAAGTCCTAACCACTGGACCACCAGGCAATCCCCAGGAAGTTCTTTATATCCAACCACAACCTCTTCGGTTGCAGCCAAAGTCTGGTCCCTCTTTTTAAATACCTTTGTCTGTTCAAAAGCTAGTGTCAAAGACTCAGTACCTTGGACACAGTGAGTCCTTAAAGGCCAGCTAAGTGAGGGGGACCGGCCTCCCCAATCACCCCTCCAAACGAAATAACCCAGGGGCTGCTCTCCCTGTGGGCCTGGTGTGTATCCTTTCTTGGTGGGGTGCCTAGGTCCCCACGTAAGGTGTACCCATGCCCCCAGCCATGTCCAGGGTTTTCTAGGGGCCCTGACCAGGAGAGGGGCAGAAATCTGGGCTTCCCCTCAACACTCATCAGCCTCAAGACCCTGAGCTAACAGCCTAGATCCCCAGGGTGCTCCAGTGGGGACAGGGTGGGGGACAGTTAGTCCCAGAACCTCGGCGGCTTAGGCAGCCCCCCAGGAGCACAGTCAATGCCAATGCCCCAGGCCCACTGACCAACCTGGTAGTTCATGATGGCACGCAGACACATGATGCAGACGTGGACGTCGTCCTTCTGGCTGACGATGCGGGAATTCCGCAGGGCCTTCTTGCTGTGGGCCGGGGTCAGCCTGGGTGGGTGGGGAGGAGGCAGAAGGGGTCAGAGTCCCAAACCCAGCTTCCTACTCTCCCCACTACTCAGATGGCCACTGGAGGAAGAGGGGGCACATCTGGAAACTTCTGCTTCCCGTCCACCCAACCAAAGAGGCCAGCTGAGGGCAGGAAGTCTTCCTCAGTCCTTAGGCCCAGGGCCTGGCATTTCAGGGGGTGGGGGTGAAGAGGCGAGGGCCAGGGACTCAAAGCCCCCTAACAGGGATCTGGTATTAAAAAGGGTTGCTGTGGGACTTCCCTGCTGGCACAGTGGTTAAGAATCCACCTGCCAATGCAGGGGACATAGGTTCAAGCCCTGGTCCGGGAAGATCCCACATGCCACAGACCAACTAAGCCTGTGTGCCAAAACTACCGAGCCTGTGCTCTAGAGCCCGCGAGCCACAACTACTGAGCCCCCGTGCCACAACTACTGAAGCCCACGCACCTAGAGCCCGTGCTCCACAATGAAGAGTAAGCCCCTCACCACAACTAGAGGAAGCCGGCGCGCAGCAACGGAGACCCAATGCAGCCAATCAATCGATTGATCGATCAATCAATCAATAACAAAAAAATTAAAAGGGTTGCTGTATTGTGGGGATTGAGAGCTTATAGAGGGGAAAGACCTCCGATGCTTGTAAACGGCCATGAAAATGCTCTCCACAAGGTGGCGCTCACGGCCACATGGGTTCATTTTCCGTCTTGAGAATTAAGACTGCTTTGGGTCAAATCCCAGCTCACAGCATGCTAGGCAAGTTACTTAATCTCACTGGGCCGGGAATGGTAATAACGGTACCTTCCTGATAGGGTTGCTGGGACTATGAAATGAGCTTAGAACAGTGTCTGGCACACACCAAGTGCTCTATGAATGCTCTCACTGATTCTTTGCTAAAAGATACATGATTTTTTTCCGTTCTTGCAGGCCAGTCAATACTGGGAGGCCCCACTCCTCGCTCTTCCTGCCACATCGCCCTTTTCCCGTCATAGCTCAGATATGCCTGTGAGTCCTTGCCCATGCTGTTCCTTCTGCCTGGAATGCCCTTCCCTGTCCCCACCATTGCCTGTAAAGCCTGTATCCATCTGCAAGACACAGTTCCAGTGTCAACTCTTCTGGGAAGGCTTCCTGATGCCCCACGCAGCGGCCTCCTCCCTACTCAGAGCTCCCAGTCATGAGCTCCCATGACAGCCTGTCACACACTGTCCCCTACTAGATGGAAGGCTCCCAAGCGCAGGGTATTCTGTCCCCTGAGCACCTACCATCATGCCTGGTACCTAATATATGCTAAAAAAAAAAGTTTGTTGAATGAGTAAATGAATGAATGAAGAAATATATTGTGAGAGTTTGGGGCTTCAGATGAAGTTGGTTTCCTAGACCCAGAATGGGAAGGGAGGAAGCTGGGGGTCCACATGAGGCTCCAGGGCCATCTCCTTCCCTCTCCCCACCTCCCAGCAGGATATCTTAAGTTAGGATGGGCCAACATATCCAAAGCAGCTGAATCAAAGGTGTCGCCAGAGTTCAACACCTCACCCAGCCCCACCACCACCCTGGGAGCTGACCAAGCATGCACCTGCCCCTAGGTAGCTACGTACCGGGGAGAAGGGGGGCACCTGGAGGCCGCATGGGAGGAAACAGGGGGTTAGATGGATACAAGAGAGGTTCCACCGACCCCAAAACCCCCTCCTTATCCCAGACCCCACCCAGATTCTAGCCTCTAGGTGCACCCCGGAGGCTTCTCAACACACCCATCTCCCAAGCCCTGTGTGAGGCCCTTACTCTGATCCCTGATGCCAGACTACCCCTCCCACCACCCCCAGGGCCCAGGAGGAACAGGCTGGGTACAGCAGTCCAAGGGTGAATTCTCCATTCACCTCGCCACCTGCCACCCTGCCAGGGACCCACATACTTGATGGTCAGGTGGCGACTCTTGGGCTGTGGCAAGGATGAGGGCGGGCCCTTGCTAAGATCTTCCACTGACTGCTCCAGAGGCTTGCTCTTCTCAGAGCCCGGGGCTCCGTTGTCTGTGTTCTCCATGTCATACCTGCAGGGGTTAGACTGGAGATGGAGGCCAACACTGCAGGGCACTTAAGAGGAGGTGCGGGGGGAACCCAGGGAGAGACAGATCTGCAGGAGAGACTGGGGCCAGGAGGAGGAGGTTGTGTTCTTGGCACTGTGCTGGGCCTAGTAGGTCCCAGCTGGCCACCACAGGCCACCTCCCTCCCCGTCCACAGCTCAAGGCCAACTGCAGGGCTCCAGGGTGGGCCCAGGCTATGCTGCCTGGCGGTGGCCAGAGGAGTGGGCGAGGGGAAGGAAGGCATGGACTCCAAGGGGCGGCACAAGGGCGGGGCCGGGCTTACGTGACAGAGCACTGCGCCAAGGCCAGGTATTCAAGCAGCACGTCCAGGCCACGGTTCTCCTCGTTGAGGAACTCCTGCACCCACCTGCAGGGCACAGAGCTCCCTGAGTGACGGCCTGGAAGGACGTCCTGCCCAGTGTGGGCACAGAACAGGCACAGCAAGGGCCCCTGGGCTGCCCTTCCCCAGGAAGACAGCAACCAGCCCCGGCCTCGGAAGACTCAGTGACGCCAGGGGATGATGCTAGGCGTGGCCCGGCCACGTTTCAGGGGACAGAAGAGGACACCCGCCCTGGAAGGGGCCCGCAGGCACATCCTGTGGTGAGGGGCCTGGGGGGATAACAAGGGGACCCCAGGGACTGCCTGTTGGCACAGCTCTTCTCCTCCCCTGTCCTCCCCAGGGAAATCTGAGCCCTTGCTCACCCAATGTGGTTGGTCCTCAGGGAGATCTCCAATTCCCGTAGCACCTGGGTGGACTCCTGAATTCGCCTCTTAAACTGGGAGCCAAGAACAGGGTAGTCTGGTGGGTGGAGCCCAGGCCTCAGCCAACAGTGCCCACCGGCCCCCCCACACCCGGCCTTTCACGCTCAGCTGCCCCCACCACCTCCACACACCTGCCCAGCAGAAGAAGCATTCTCAGGCCACACATACTGCCCCCTACACAAACATGCAGGGTGCACACCACACGGCCAAGAGCAGACACGAAAGAGGCACACACGTATCTCCATACACAGATGTACAATGCACGCACACACACACGAGGACAAAGGATACATGTACATTCAAACGTGAACACCCTGGCTACACACACACGTGCACATCCATACACAAGCACAGTGGGTACACGGACATGAGATACTCACATATCCACACAGAGACACACGGGGCACACACACCCCCTATACAAGGACTCAAGGGTACATACACATCCACATGTGGACACAAAAGGACACACATGATACATGCACGCACACCCATGCCTGGGCACACAGTGTGCACACTGCACACATTACACAAGTACACACAAGTGTACTGCAGAGGAGCTGCAGAGGAACCCGTGAAAGTGCACACCCAGGGCACTCTCAGTCCCCTGCACATACCCACACACACTCGTCCATGTACCCACACAAGCCTGCAGAAAAGTCTATACACACAGTTACTCCAGCTGCGCAGAGCTTAGAAAGTACAGGGGGAAAGGGACAGAGAAAAAGGGGGAGACATATACCCCCAAGTTGGACATCCAATCTGCTGCTACCTTTCGGCTGACCCCACCGGTTTCCAGGTAGCTCTTCAGCTTCTGGATATAGGCTGCAGGGGGGTTCTTGACTTGAAACCGCTCCTGCAGAGACAGGGTGGGGTGTACAGGGGACCAGCCAGGGCCACCCCAGGGCAAATGGCCAACCCTTGTCCCAGAGTCCCTTTCTCAGCTCTGACCCAAGGTCCCAGGCTATCCTAAGACCCCCCCCCCCCCCCCCCAAATACCAAAGGCGTAAACCCAAACAACCCACCGGCCACTTTAAAAGACCCCAGTCCCCGGCCAGGCCATCCCTTGCTCTATGGCCACAGGCCTAGAACAGCCTGGGTGGAGTGTGAAGAGGTCAGTCCTTGCAGGGGAGACTCAGGCAGGCCAGTAGGTGGCACCCTCCCAACCCCGTGCCCGCCCTGGGCCACACCCCAGCCCAGAGCTGGGAGTACCAGGAGGAAGAACCCTCTGGAGGGGCCTTATGAAGGGCCCAGCTCCTGGCAGGGCCTCCCCCATAGCTCCGCCCCTGTTGTCCTGTTCCCCTGTGTCCATAGGGACGTGTGTGTGCACGTGGCCTGTGCTCAACAAAGCAACCCCTAACTCCCCCACCCCACCCAGGGCTCCAGGAGCCACTCACACCAGAGGCAGGGGCGCTCCACCCAAAGGAGCTCCCACCCTTCCCAACGCAGACCCCTTAGATATGCCCAGCCCCCCCCCTCAACCTCCCACTTCTCCCAAGCCTTTGTGCGCCCAATCTGAGGTGCCAGGCCAAGGGGCAGGGACCCCTACCGCAGCCCCAACGCCTCCGGAGGCAGCTCCCGGCCCTCTCCCCTCACCCTCCAGACTCCTGCCCTGCCGGCTCATCCCATCCTGGTCCATTAGCAGGAGCCGAAGGCCCAGCCCCGGCTCCCAGGGGAGGCTCCCTGCTCCCCAGCTCCCCACCCCCAGCCTCCAAGGCCACAGGCCCGCCTCCCTCCCTCGCTGAATCACTGCTGCAGCCAGGCCTTACCCTGCCCCAGCAGCAGAAGAGGGGTCTTTCCGGCTACCATGGACAGCAGCCCTGCAGCTGGAGGGGCCGGGGCAACCTTGTGAGCCACAAAAGTGGCAAGTCCAGGCGCCCCACGGAGCACCAAGAGACAGGGGCTCTAGACCCTGCTCTGCCACTTGGGAACTGGTTGACTTGGGGAACTGCCTGGCTGACTGCAGCTCCTCTGGATCCAAGGTCAAAGGAGGACAGGAATTCCTGACCCTCCTCCCCACCTCCCATGGGGTAGAATGAAGATGTCCTACACTGGGGCTGCCCCTTCTCTTCCCCAGCCCAGAACTGAAGGGTGAACAGGGGCTGCCCCAAGAAGCTCAGCAAGGAGGATGGGGACACGGCCCCAGCTGCACTGGCCAGTGCCCTGGACCAGCCCCTGCCAGCTCTTCAGAAGGCAGATCCAGCCCTGCTCGTGACTCATAAGGTCCCTGGGGAGGCCCATGCCCAAGAGAGGGGGATTCCAGAGTCCGACATGGGCCCTCATTACCCTCTCCGGATGCTACACTGGCCTCTGGGCAGAGTCTTGGCCTCGCAGCAGCGTGGCAGTGTCCCCTCTCCTGCCAGCCCCAGCCTGGCAAGGGCAGGGCACCCCAATGACAGAAGGGGCCTGTGCCCACCTGGTCACAGATGAGCTCCCACTTCTTCTCGTTGTCATACTGGCTCAGCAGCTGGACCTTGTCCGGGGGCAAGTTCATGCAGTTCTGGGGAGGAAGACGACAAGGTAAAGATGCTGAGTCTCCCTACTAGGCCTTTCGTACATATGAGTCCCGTCACCATCTCAGCCCTGGAGATACGTAGCATTAACCAATGAGAACGCCGAGGCCCAGAGGTGGAGTACCTTTCTGAAAGCTCAACCTAGAAAGTAACACTGGGATTTGAACCCAAGTCTGCCTGACTCCAGGGCCTGGGCTGTCACTCCTACACTGCCTCCTTGGCATACCTGGCATGGAGGCAGCAGTGTGGGTCCTCAGCCTGACTTCCTGGGGCCTCAGGCACCTCTGGGTTCATTTCCCCACATGTGATAAGGGGGTACCATCTCTTCTCCCATTTGGGTGGGAAGCTAACCGGGACCCACCTGCGGCCAGGCCCAAGTGTGGCCAGACATGGGCTGTGCCCCACTCCCATGTGCCACCAGACACCAGGTGTGTGTGGTCCCAGCCCAGGGCACCAGTGTCTCACAAACACCACAGAGCTTCTTGCGAGGATAGCAGCCAGGGACTTCCCTGGTGGTCCAGTGGTAAAGAAGCCGCCTTCCGATGCAGGGGACGTGGGTTTGATCCCTGCTCAGGGAACTAAGATTCCACATGCAACTAAGCCCGCGAGCCACAACTAGAGAAGAGAAAACCCTCACACCACAACGAGAGAGAAGCCCACGCGCCTCAACAAAGAGCCTGCGTGCCACAACGGAGATCCCGTGTGACACAACGAAAATCCAACACAGCCAAGAATAAACAAATAAATGAATAAATAAAATATATATTTTTTAAAAAGACAGCAGCCAGCAGCCCCTATCCATCTCCAGCCTCCTCCCACCTCGTCACTTCAGGACAGGCCAAGGGAGATGAGGTCAGATGGACAGGGAGTTCCAAGCAGGTGTGAGTAGGCTGAGGCTGCAGGGCCCCGGGGGCATTCCAGGGGAAGGTCACCCAGTTACAGGAACCAGGGAGAGCAGCCAGCGCACTGGGTCTGTGGCGCTGGTGGCCCAGGCTGGGACTCCCCTCAAGAGCTAAGAAAGGTCAGCATTGCTCTGCCTGGGTCCTCCTCCTCAGCCACAGATAACAAGGGTACAACGTGCCTGCCGAGCACAGGACAGGCTTAGGGTCCCACCAGGGACTATGGAATCACCAGATGCCACCAACACTAGGAGCTCCCTGGACCCCCAGGACGTGGCGTGTCTCCCTAAAAGAACCCGTCCACCCCAATTCAGTAAACCCCAGGTTTATTGAAGGTCCACGATACGTCAGGCCCCAAAAGACAGTCCTGGCCCTCCAGGAGCTCACAGTCTGCACGGGGGTTGCGGGGGCCCCAGGGAGCCCCAGCCCAGGGTGGAAGAGGCCCCTGCCACCAGCTCTCACGGCTCAGACTACACATCCTCAGTCACGTGGCCCTGAGAGGAGGCCACAGCTGGAGCAGAGAAGGGGCCACACCCACCCAGGGCTTCTCAGCCAGCTTCCTCTCCGGGGTGCTGGGCCTAATTCTGGGGCTCTGGCCAGACCTCGCCCCCAAAATCACTGCCTTAGGTCAGCCCCAGACAACAGGAAGCTGCGTCCCCTTGGCCCCAGTTGCCCAAGCTCTCCGGCCCGAGCCCCACTTGAGAGGTGAAACTGCCCATCCACCCTGCCTCCTCCCCCAGGCCGGCTGGGGATAGGGATACGTCATTCCTCTCCCCCTCCCCCCCGCTGCGAAAGTGAGCCCCGGATTGAGGAAACCGCCCTCGGTCTCATCTGCCGCCCTCCCCCAATCTACCGACAGCCAGGACGGCTCCTGCCCCATGGGAGGGACTGCCTGGGAAGGGGCCCTGGAGCCCAGGGGAGGGTCCTATGTGGCTAGGGAGGCCTCCGTGGGGCCAGTCTCTGTCTCTCTTTCTCCCTGGTCCCTCCTGGTCCATCCCCACCCCACAGAGACCCAGGGTGGGGGGCCAAGGCTGAGCGGGGAGGAGAAAGCAGGGACAGAAGGCAGGAGATGCCAACAGGGAAAATGGACTGGTGGCCAGCCCGGGGAAGGAGGTGGTGGCGGAGGAAGGAGGGCTCAGAGGAGTGAGGGGATGGCTCAGCATCCGAGCCTTAGAGGGGATCGCTGCTTCCTGACATGGGTCCTTCCGGGCCCTCGCCCACCCTGGGGACTTGTTGGCTCCAGGAATGGCCCCAGAGGCAGTAACTCATCATCATAATGACTCCGACGACTGTGGTGCCAGCTTTGCCTGAAGGCTTACCAGCCCTGCTCACGGATGGCAGCCTTCCACCCCCAGCACCCTTATTGGCACCACTATTAGTCCCATCCCACAGGTGCAGGCGCAGATGAGTCCAGGTTACGAAGCCAGTACGAGGGGAGTCGGGTTGGCTTTGAGCCCTGAGCCGACTCAGAACCAGCGCCCAGGTCCACGCCCCCAGTTCAGCCCCGGGGTTATTACTGGGGAGGGGGAGGACTCTGCTGGGCCAGCGCGCCTGTCCCAGCGCTGGTGGAGGGCAGGGCGCCCCTTTGCCCCTTCCCCACCTGGGCCTCCTCAGGCCCCCCAGCCTACTTGCCAGCCTGCTAGACGGGCTAAATTTAGGCTCGGAAATCAGAAATAGCTCTGACAGCGCTGAGCGCTAATTAGCAGCTGTTCCTCGGCTGTGCCCACCAAGGAGACGGGTACCCTAGGGAGCAGGAGAGGGGCCGGTGATGCCACTTGCTCAGAGTGGGGTGAGGCCATCCTGAAAACAGCGACAGACCCCCAGACTCAGGGCCCTTAGCAAGGAGGCAGCACCATGGGGCTGGGGGCTTGAGAGAGAAACAGAAGGTTGGCTGATGGTGCTCCGATAGGACAGGAAAGGACCAGGAAGTCCAAGTGTGTGTGGGGAGGGGGGGTGGAGGGGACACCTGCCTCCTGTGAGGGGAGGAGGGAGGGGGACTGTGAGGTGGAGGAACCCAAGCTGGATTCAGGGGACACGGGCTCTGGGCCCACCTAGCCTGACTGCTTCTTTGCCTCCTTGAGCCTCACCTTCCTCCTCCATAAAATGGGCGCACCTCCCTCCTGCCTCAGACTCCCAGGGCTCCCGGGAACACCCAGTGAGAATCTGTGTTTTGATGTAATAATACTTTACAGGGACATACCACTATGAAGAGGCGTGTCACAAGCTGGGGGGTCGGGGGAATCCATCGAAGACCCCAAGGTGAGAGGTGTGGTGGACAGAAGTTTGTGAAAACATCCGGATGAAACAGACCTGTCTCCAAGGCTCGGCCCGAAAATGAACTGAGCCTTCAGCCCCCTCCCCCTGCCGCCCTTCATGCTTCAAGGAGAGGGAGACAGGATTCATCTCTCAGGGTGTGGCCAAGGGAAGAAGCTGCTGCCTCAGTCCTTCTATCAGAACGTGCGGGGATCATCCCGCTCCTCCCCTGCCCACACCCTGGGTGTCAGAGGGGCCTCCAGCCCTGCACACCCAAGACCAGCCCCTTGCAGGCCGCCCCCCACCCCCAATGCTGACACCTGGGCAGGTGTCCCTGGAGACTGAAGGGACCCAGCTACATTTGGACACAGCCACACCCTCCAGTTTCACTTTCAGTTTGAGCTGAGCCTACATCCCAACCCACCTGCCCACTCTCTCCCTAGGCAGCCCAGCCCTTCAAGCCCCAGGATGCCCTTGAACTTGGGTACCAGCCTGTCTCAGACCAGCCCCACAGGGTCCACAGCTCTGTCCCCCTGCCCCCACTTCCCTATCTGTCTCCCCCACCCACCTCTATATGGCCTCAACCTTGGTTTTAGAGCTCTCAGTGCATCTCCAAAAACAATCAATTTTTTCCACTTTTTAAAATTCTGGTATACAGATTTTCTAGGGCTCTTATAAACAGTCCCAGGCTTAAAGGAGGTGTGGGGTAACTTGGAGCTAGAATCAGACGCTAAGAACCCCAAAAAGCTAACAGCTTCTCCTATCAGGGTTGAAGGGTCCCCATGGCAGGAACACAGGCAAACAGGGTAGCAGCAGGGCAGCGGGCACTGCCCTTACAATCGAGGCTGGTAGAAGGATAAGAACAGCAAACATTAATATTCCCCCGAACTCTGTGCTAGGTGCCCTTCTAAGTGCTTTACCTCTTCACTCATTTAAACCTCAACAACAAGCCTACAAAGCAGATACTATTATAATCCCTCATGTCACAAATGGGAAACTGAGGCACGGAGCCATTAAGCCGCTTGCCCGAGGTGACCCAGCTGGCAAGCTGGTAAGAAGACTCAGTTTCCTCGGAGGAAGGAGCGCACAGAGCAGTGAGAAACTTGGGTCTTGGCCTCCCAGGGGTCTTCTGCAGCCAGCCTGGCCCCTGCGCCTGTCAGAGGAACCAGGAACAGCCAGCCACATTTCCTGCCACCCAGCACCCTACGTTTCCTGTTGTTGCCCACACGGAGCTCTTACTCACTGGGGAACCCCCCCACCAGCACACCCTCTCTCAGAGGGAAGTGGAGGCCTCCCCACCCCCTCCCCATGTGCACACAGCTACCGTTAGCACCACTGCTGCCCCACCCTCCAGGAGAGGCCGGCCCTCCCTCTCGTGGTTTCCGGCCACCAGGCAGTCTTCATCTGGGCCCCATTGTGTCTGACCTGCGTGATGGCAGGGAGGGCAGCCTGGCCGGTGGGTTGAAGACCGAAGATGGTACCCATGGTTGGTTGTGGACACAGAGGTCGGGGGAGGGAAGAAGCAGGGTCTGGGCTCCTTCACCTCCAAGGGCCCCAAGATGAAGAGGACCAGATCAGCTCCAACATCATCCCGTCCTCACAGTGGACAGTGTTTATAGAGCACTTGCCCTGTGTCAGGCATTGTGCTAAGCACTCTATTTAATCTCCTCAGCTCCATTTAATCCCTTCAACAATCCTAGCAGGCTGGACTATCCTTTTTTTTTTTTTTTTTCCTTTGGCCACATGCGGGATCTTAGTTCCCCAACCAGGGATTGAACCTGCACCCCCTGCAGTGGCAGCACAGAGTCTTAACCACTGGACTGCCAGGGAAGTCCCCAGCATAGGCCATTTTTTATCATCTTTTTACACAAGAGGAAAACTGAAGCTTGGAGAGGGTGGGTAACTTGCTCCAGGGCACACAGGTAGTAAGTGGCAAAGACAAAACTCAGCTCCCAAACTTCATGACCCCAAAGCCCAGGAAGCCACTCCACCTTTCCCGTGAGTAACCCCTGTCCTTCTCAGAGGCGGGGAGGCCTGAGCCACCTTCCGGGGCTCCATGTCCCCGGGAAAACTGCAGAGGTGGCCCCAAGGGCAGCCCCACCTGTTCCTGCCCATCTCCCCCAGCCCTTTGCCAACTGGTCCCAGATGTCACTGTGAATCATGCCTACCACATCCCTGGGTTTCCAGGGGCAGCATGTGCCAGCCCTGCCTGCTGGGAATGGTGCCCCACGGCCTCTGCCCAGCCCAGCCTCTGACCAGAGGGCCACAACCCCATTGGGATCCTCTATGTGAGACCCCAGAGAGGCGAGGCACAGGGCCTGAGTGACCCCACAGCTCTGTGAGCCAAACGTCATCTGCCCCATCCCAGAGGAGGGAGCTGGTCAAGAAGGCAGCGCCTCAGTCACAGCCAACAAAATGGACCCACCCGCCTCTGCCCTTCCCCCACAGTACCACTTCCAGCATCCACACCCTGCTTGGGACTGTCCTGACCTTCCCACACCCTGGGCACATGCTAAGGGCACCCCAGGGTGCCAGGCGCCATCAGGTAAATTCCTCTCTGCTTGAACGGCAGCATCACTTGGCCTCAAGCACATCACAGTGTCTTCCCTTGATTCCTTTGCCCCAAGGTTACAGGCTCCTCCCCGCCCAGACACATGAGGGGTGTCCTAGGCCCAGACGTTAGCCTGGCACTTCTGGCAGGCCTGGAAAGAACGTCCTGCCATCCCAAACCCTGACCCCTGCAGGGGAAGGCCTGAAGAGGCGGGGAAGACACCCAGCATTCAGCATGGCGTAGGAGAGGCGAGAGCACGGGCTGGTTTTCCCACCATCGCAGCAGGCCCGTGTCGCTGGGCAGCCATCGCTCCTCTGCTGTTGCTAAGGCAGCAGGCGGAAACCCTGGCTCAACCTGCTCTTTCTCCCCACCCCCATTTTAAGCAGGGGCACCCCTCTCTCTCACAGCCTCCGCAGAAAAGTAGCCCCCACCGCCCATCCTTGCATGGGAAAAAGGCTGGCCGGGAGAAAGGGAGAACGAGCGCCCTCATCTCCTGTCTGGCAGTGGGCTTCAGTAGGGATACCCATCACTCACAAGAGGGGTTCCGCAGCCAGAAGCTAAGGAGTGGTTTCGGATCTCAGGATGCTACTCCCCACCAGGGATGAAAGGGCTGAGCTTCAGTGAAAGGAAGAGGTTCCCTGGGGCCATGCAACTAAATCCCCAGGGGAGGGCTGTGCTTCCCCAATCCAGACTGGGGGATCCCTGGCGGTGGGAGGCCCACCACTCAGCAGTCTGAGGTTCTTCTCCTCTTAGACATTCACTGAGGACAGGACTTGGCTCTGGCCAAGGAGGCAGTGCTCAGATGGAGGCACCCCCTGTAATTCCTGTTGCTGGGCCTGTAGTTTTAGCCAAATCTGCAGCCCGCGCCAGCCTCAGCCAGGGGCCAAGGGTGTCGCCCAAGGCACAGTGAGGAGTGAGAGGAGCCAGGTTCTTAGCTAAGTGGTCTTGGGTTGGGTGTGTTCTGCACATACAAGACACAGGACAGGCTGACTCTTCCCCAGGAACAGGGGGGAAGTGGGGTTCCTGGTGAGGAGGCAGTGAACCCCAGTGGGTGCTGCTGTACCTAGCCACCACCACTTTCTCCACCAGGACACTTTCAGACCCTTCTCTGGGCCTTCACCCTCCACGCCCTGGTTCTCAGGGACTCCCAGTGGCATTTAGTGTCAGACTCAGCCAATCAGAGCTATGGCCAATGAAAAACACAAGCAGGGCAGCCAAGTCCTACACAGGCATCAGAACCTCACCACTTGACTTTTGGACTTTCCAGTGGTCTGAATTATTCACCCAACTCCTCCCCATTCGTGTGTGTGTGTGTGTGTGTGTGTGTGTGTGTGTGTGTGTGTAACAGAGACTGGGGCCTGGACCTCACCCTGTAAGCCCTTCCCCCCCCCCCCCCCCCCACCTATCCATAAACACATACTTAAGGGGAAAGACAGACTGGTGTCCCCCTAGTCAGGCTGCCCAAGGTCCAGGGAGCCACCACCAACCTAGGCTCCCCAGATGGACCCCAGAGACTGTCTTTCCTCTTTCTTCCCCCTCCCCCTCTGCTCCACCCCGCTTTGTGAAGCCATGGGTTTGGGGAAAGGGAAGCAGGTGGAGAAGCGGGGGCTTTGGGGCCTAGCCTGGTGTGAGGTGTCCCTCAGAGTCCCTCCCTCTCCCCGAATCAAGCAAGGTGCCTTCACGTGGATGGAGCAGACCCCGCCCCAGCCCACAGCGCCTCCAAATCCCTCCCAGCCTTTCTCCAGAGAGGGGGCAGCAGCCAAGACTCCCAGGCACTGTGAGGAGGGGCCACGCAGAGGATCTGGCGAGGAGGGCCTCACGCAGGCCAGGGGAGGGGAAATGATGTCAAGGAGGCGGCGGGGACAAGAAGCACAGCCACCAGCCTGCATGGCTCTGCCGCCTGCGCCTCCCTCGGGCCCCCACCCTCAGACCTGCAGTGCCAGACGGCTCAGACTTGGAAGTGCCTCTGGGGAAAAGCACGGCCTTATTTGCCTGTCTTCCAGGGTCTGGCAAGGGAACTGACGGCAGACAGGCCACCAGGCAATTAGTTAGAGAAGGAGCCTGGGACAGGGTTGAGGTAGGGAGAGGGAAGTGAGAATGAGCAGCCCTTCCCCCTCCCTTCTACCAGGTCTTAAGGAACCCTGACTTTGCTCTGGAGCCCCCACCCACCAAATCTATCCCAATTGCCTCCAGGCTCAGCCTGAGCTGATGGCTTCCTCCCCGGTGGCCTAATCCCCAAGCCCCCTAATTCCCTGGAGCAGGTGACAGTGCAGGAGGGGGGCTTCCAGACTTTTGCTCCACCCCAAGCCAGAGTGACCAACCCATCCTGACCCTGCCCTTCCTAACCTTAATTCCTCCAGTGGGTGTGAGGGGATGCACAGAATAAGGACCCACACACAAGCTCTCCCGGACACTCAGGGAGGGAGAAACACAGACACCCCGTCTGCATGATCTGACGACCCAGCTCCCGGCAGCTCAGGCACCAGCAGATCAGGACCATATATCTCTACTCAGTTTCCAGCTCCCAGGAGGTTAAAATGCAACCCCTTCTGTCTTTGACGCTGAGACACAAGTAGATGCTCCAGATCTGCACCCGGTGGCTGGGCCTGCGTGCAGTGGGGAAGGGGCTGCCCCGGGACCCCCCTGCCTGCAGCGCTTCCAACTTCCTCACAGGACATTTCTGTTTAGACCTTTAGACCCAGAAGCGCTGGGGGAGGGGGATGTCTCGGGGAGGGAGACTGGATGATTGCAGAAGAAAGTTTTGGGGGGAGAGTGCTAAGTCACTCTTTAAGAAACCACTGTCACTCCCACCCCCTGGAGGGGCCGCCACCCGGCCGCCGGAGATCTCCAAGCGGTACCTGAGCCCCCGGGGGCGGGGACGTGTGGCGAGCCCCTGCCGCCCCCCCGCCCGCGCCCGGCGCACGGCGGGTCACACTCACCAGGACCCGGCTAAACCTCTCCTCCAGCTCTCCGGCCGCGGGCATCGGCTGCTTGGGCGCCGCGGGCTGCTTGGGGGACAGCGCGGCGGGGCTCGCGGGCTGCTCCGCGCTGCCGGCCGCGTTGCCCATGGTGGTCCCCACCCAGCCGGCCAGGCGCCGCCAGCCTCGGAAATCCAGCTTTCCCCGGGAGGGCGGATGAGGCTCCCGGCCTGGGGGGCAAGGCGGGCAGCGGCTCTCGGCGGCGGCGGCGGCGGGGGCTCGGCGACACGAGCGCGCGGCTCAGCGGCGCGCAGGAGCCGGGGCGCGGCGTCCCATCGGGGCGGCCCCGTCCGAGGAGCCCGGCGCCGAGCTGCGGGGTTGGGGGAGGAAGTCAGGCTGCAGGCCGCCGGGGCCAGAGGGCTGGGCCGGGGGCAGGAAGCTGCGGCGCGGGCTCCCCCCTCGGCGATCTTCTAACTTCTGCTGTCGCTCCCCGTGCGCGCAAACCGCATTTCGCCGCCGCCGCCGCTACGCACCCAGCCCCAGGGGGGCGGGCTGGAGGGAGGGGGCGGGCGCCGGGCGCCGGCCGGGGGTCGGCCCCAGCCATGGCGCGGCGGAGCGGGGGCCACCGACCCTCTTCACCTGCCACAGAGGGGGCGGCGGGCGCCGCTTCACCTGCCGGAGCGGGAGCGACCAAGGCGAGGCAGAGGCGGCGGCGCGCTCAGCGGCGCCTCCGGGTCCTAGAACCGCAGGCTCGCGCTCGCTCGGAGCCGGGGGGACTGGCGGGGTCTGCGGGGAGGGGGTCACGCCCTGGGGGACCTGGGGGACGGAGAGGGCAGTCCTCGGAGTCGAGGGCTGCCACCACCTACGAGCGCGGCTTGGAGACCCATGACGGTGCGGCGCTGGGGCGCAAGGGCTGCGTCCCCCTCTCGGGTTCCCGCCGGAGAAGGTGGGAACCCCCTTCCAGGCCCCCCACCCCTTGTTTCTCGCCTCCTCCGTTTCGCCCAGGACCGAGCTGAAGACCAGAGGGAACCATCTGCAAATAAGAACCCCAAAGCAGGGCGCGGGGCGCAGATCCAGGCCAGCGGAGACCCCCGCGACCTGTTCCACTCTGGACCAACTCTGCGCCTGTGCGGATATGCCCAGTGCTTTTAGCAATGGGGGCGCCCAAGGAAAAAGGCAAGCTGCGAGAATGTGGGGACCACCAAGGCGGTCTCAAGGAGAAGCGCGGGGGTTGGGAAACAGGAGGATTAAAGCCAGCATCCACACTGGGAAAGGAACAGGCACCGCAGAGAGGGAAAAAATCTTGACGCTGTCACCTGCAGGGACCTAAGGTGGCCTCTCGCTCTCCTTGGCGAATAACAATCTCTGATGTCTGGCAATTACAGAATTAGTTCCAGAGGTCTTTTCATTCAACCTGACGATGACCAGGGAAGGTGGGTATTGATATCCTCATTTTGGAGGCGGAAATTGAGGTTCAGAGTGGTTAAGTGACTTGCCCAAGGGCACACAGCTAATAAAGGGCAGAAACAGGCCTCCTTTCTCTCCACCTCCAAAATCTGCACTGCCTTGGAGCCTCCCACTGGCCTTCTCACTCAGGATGGACCAGAGGATGAGAAAGTATTGGGGCCGGGGGGTGTAGAACCCCAGGTCAGAGCACAAACTCCAGCCTGAATCTGAGGCTTTTCTCTTTCAGTTGCTCCTCCCACTCCCCATCTATTATAATTTGTGGGGATCCCCAGTTGGTCCTTCCTTGCACTATCAAGGCATTGAGGACCAAGGGCTCATTAATGAGCCCCGGATTTTCTCTAGGCCAGGCAGGGGCCATAAATGTCCCCTTCCCTATAGCTTCCTCTTCTTTCTGCACTCCCTCTCAAATTCAGAACCACTGAAGTTTAATCAGGAGCTGGGAAATTTATCTAATCTTAAGGAAGGCCCTGGAATGAACCAGCCTCTTCCCCCAGGCTGACCTGATTTAAACCTTTCTTCTGCCAAGGTCACCAGCACCTCTGGTAGGTGATAGACATGATCACTTAGGGACCCATAAGGTAAGACAAAGCAGGATACTCCTTGGGTGGGCTAGGAAGGTGATCCATTCCGTGCCCACTGCCCTCACCTCCAGCCTAGAGCAGACCACAGTCTTGCCCTTGGATTCTTGCCCTTGAGATTAGCTAGGACCTCTCCCTTCTTTTTTTCTTTCTCTTTCTTTCTTTCTTTCTTTCTTTCTTTCTTTCTTTCTTTCTTTCTTTCTTTCTTTCTTTCTTTCTCTTTCTTTCTTTCTTTCTTTCTTTCTTTCTTTCTTTCTTTCTTTCTTTCTTTCTTTCTTTCTTTTTCTTTTTTATTTAAAGAATTTAGTCCCTGATCTCTCCAATGGCTGTCTGTCTCCATTTAACAAGTCTTTACTTAGCACTAGCTGTGTGCCCGGGACTGTGTTTACTCCTGAAGATTCCGTGGCAGATGAGAAGAGTCTCTGTCTTTGGGCTGCTCACAGCCTATCAAGGGACACACTCTAAACACATCTGGGAGAGTGGCTGGTAGCGTCAGCCTAAGGTGCCAGGTGTTCGCCCTTCCTCTTGCTCAAAACTACTTCTTTGAGTGGGTAGGACAAGAGTGGGAGTTGTGCCCCACAGCTGAAAATCCGAACAGGCTGGGGAGCCTCTAATGTAATAGTTGCCAGCCTGCACCATCAATACCTGGGGGTGCTCAGGCTATTGCCAACCACTGCTCACCCAAGGCTGATGGAAACAAGCCTGGGCTAAGTAGAACCTCTTGTGTAGAAAATGATCAGCCCAACAAGCCTACATTATGTCTCTCTCATGCTGATCAGAACTGTAAGGTACAAAAAAAAAAGAAGGAAGGGGGGGTTAATCAATTATTACCTAATAAATCTTGTTGGCTTGGCAGGAAGCATCTTTCCAATCGTGGTCCACAGAGGAGAAAATCCTAGAAGGGATGCTTGGTGAAGTTTGGGACCAATGCTTTGGTGGGTCTGTGCTTCCTCCTGCTGGACATAGGAGGTATGACAGCCAAGACAGGGCAAGGCCTCCAGAGGTGATGGAGATGAAGTCACAGCGTGGGTGACATTTCTGAATTGTTGTAGCCTTGTAACCTCTGATGGAATGATTGTTCAGTCACTGGGCACACTCGGAGCAGGTTTCCCCAGGAAGCTCCTCTCTCCCTCTCCCTGCTCACCATTACTCAGTTGGTGCCTCATTTTTTTTTAAAGCTAATACATGGGTACAGTTTAAAAGAAAAACAATTTTAATGTATCTTTCCAGAGATATTTTTGGATACATACAAGCTGTGTGTGTATCTGCATGTGTGTGTTTGACACAAATCACAACACACCTTCCATATTGTTTGACACCTTGCTATCCTTACTTAATAACACATTTGCCTTTACAAAATCTACAGTCTTCCATCATATGGCATGAGTCACAATTTATTTTGCTATTCTCTTCCTAGTGGATATTTAGGGTGTGTCAGCCTTTTGCTACTATAAACAATGGTGCCTTCCGGAAATATCGTGGTACATATAATTGTTTTGCACTTATGTGTGTATCTGTAAGGCAAATTTATAAATATGACATTGCTGGGTCAAAGGTTATACACTTTTAAATTTCAGATAGATTCTCACTGGAATGTGGATAGATTTGGAATTGCCTTCCAAGAAGTTTGCACCAATTTGCAACCTCCAACAATGGATTGACTGTTTCAACCATCCTAACTTAACAGAGGATATTTTCAGGCCTTTTGGTTTTTGATGAGGTCTCTTTGAAAGTCTTCATCACAAGGCAGGCAATGATCTTTCTCATTCTGCAAGGCAGAGACTCTGTCTTTTCTGGCCCTGTCTCTGCAGCACAGGACTTAAATATTAAATGAAAGAAAGTAGGACTGCATTTTGGTAGGCGTGGAGAGGGGAGTAGAGGGTGAGGGTTAAGCATGAAGCCTGTCCTTAAGGGTCACTCTTGTTTCCAGGCCTTGGTCAAGCTTCTGCCTCAAACCCAAAAGCCCTCCTTTTGAGAATTCCCTGGTGGTCCAGGGGTTAGGACTCTGTGCATCCATTGCAGGGGACTCAGGTTCAATCCCTGGTCAGGGAACTAAGATCCCGCAAGCCACGCAGACAAAAACAAAAACAAAAAACAAGAAAAGCCCTCCTCTGGCAGGAGCCTCCCAAATTTTAAGACCTAAAGTTGAAGGCCCAGCATTCCCTAGGCAGCTATCACTCAGCTCTCTTGCATCACAGGGTTGGGCCTTATCATCCCTGAGCTCTTAAAGACTAGAAATAGGCCAGACGTTCAGCTATAGGGGATCAGTTAAACCAGCAACCCAGTAGAACTTTCTGTGATGTTGGAAATGTTTTCTATCTGTGCTATCCAATATATGGTAGCTAACAGCTACATGTAGCTACTAAGTGCAACTGAGGAAATGAATTTCAAATTTTACTGAATTGCAATTTTCAGTGTAAATAGCCACATGTGGCTACTATATTGGATGATGAAGGTGGTATAATGGTATATCCCACCAATGGAAAACTATGTCACTGTTAAAAAAAAAAAGGGGGGGGGCCTCCTAGGTGGCGTAGTGGTTGAGAATCCGCCTGCCAATGCAGGGGACACAGGTTCGATCCCTGCTCCAGGAAGATCCCACATGCCGCAGAGCAATTAAGCAAGTGCGCCACAACTACTGAGCCTGTGCTTTAGAGCCCGTGAGCCACAACTATTGAGCCCGCATGCTGCAACTACTGAAGCCCATGAGCCTAGAGCCTGTGCTCCACAACAAGAGAAGCCCTGCTCACCGCAACTGAAAAAAAGAGTCCGCACACAGCAAAAAAGACCCAACACAGCCAATAAAGTAAATTAATTAATTAATTAATAAAAAAAAATAGAATGCCAGGTACTGATATGGAAAATTCTCCAGGATATATTTTGAAGCAAAAACATGGTGCAGAACAGTATAAATACGATGTTAACTTTTGCATAAAAAAGGGAGGTGGAAATAAGAATAAATGTTTGGGACTTCCCTGGTGGCCCAGTGGTTGAGAATCTGCCTGTCAATGCAGGGGTCATGGGTTCAATCCCTGGTGCAGGAAGATCCCACGTGCCACGGAGCAACTAAGCACTGAGAAGCCCTCGCACCACAATGAAGAGTCGCCCCCACTCGCCACAACTGGAGAAAGCCCTCACGCAGCAACGAAGACCCAACACAGCCAAAAAAAAAAAAAAAAGAATAAATGTTAGCATTTGCTTGAATTTACATGGGGAAGGTAAGGTAATAAAAGTGGCAAGCTACAGGGTGGACAAGGCAGAGGTGGGAGCAAGACTTCTCAATGCATTTCTTTCTGTACCATTTTGACTTCTGAACCACCTGCATATTACCTCTTCAAAAAGTTAAAGTAAAATAAAAGCAAGCTGCTTGCTGTCTATCCAAGGGGGGCTGCTCTATCCTCTTGCTGTGCCCAAACCTGGCTGTTCATCGCAATCAGAATCTCGGGGGAGGTAGGATCAGGGATCTGTGCCTTTTATGATCCACCAGGCAAGTCTCAGGGAGACACTGGACTATCCTTGTCAGTACCTCCCAGTGAAGAGAGGACAAGCCCCTAGTACCAGGTACCTGTCCCTTCCCTGTGGACTGCAGTGGTCACTGATGTCTTCCAAGCACCAGCACTACAGTAGTTGCAGAGGCAGGTGCTTTCCACGTGCCATTCAAAGCTGAACAGCAGCCTTGCAAGGCAGACCTCCTTGCTGTGCTCTCTGAGCTCAGTGTCCTCTTGAGTGACTGATTTACCCAAGGTCACAGAAGCAGTAAGGTCAGAGCTAAGATCTGAACTCAGTCAGAAACCCCCTGAACCTCAGTTTTCTCATCTTGAAAAAATGATGATAGGATTTCATAGAACTGCTTTGAATATTAAATAAAATTTCAAGTAAAGGGCTAACACAAACTTTTATTTCCAGCAATAAGGTAGATTATATGTCCAAAGAGAACCCCTTCTGGTACAAAACACCTAGAAATGGTAGATAAAAGATAACTCTGTGTGTGTGTGTTTGTGTGTGTGTGTATGTGTGTATGTGTGTGTGTTATTTTCAGTGCAAGGCTGAGCTGGCAAGAAAAGAAAAATCCTCAAAAGGCACAAATCCAAAAAAGCACAAGATAAAACCTGGGGCCTCATAAGGTAGGAGGTTGGATCAGAGACAATCTGCCCCTTGCAAAAAGTCAAGCGTGCCCAAAAGGTGACATCCTTAGATAAACTTGATAAAAAAAAAAAAATCCACCCTGCAGAGAGAGATGGTAGGACACTTGCCTGCCTCAATTTATCAAGAAGATATAACCATTCTACAATTGTATGTACCTAATAATATAGCTTCAAAATCATAAAGCAGAAGTAGAGGGATTAAATAGACAAGTCCATCAATATGAAGGAAGATTTGAATTAACTCCCTCCAGAATTGGTAGTTTAAGCAGATAAAAAATTCAGTAAGGCTATAGAAGGTTTGAACAATACAATTGACAAGATTAATCTAATTGAATATTTTGAATACTCCTGTTGGCTACTAGAGAACACACTGTTGCTTTCAGTCACACATTTACAAAAGTGACCACATATCAGGCCATGAGGCAAGTCTCGACCAATTCAAAAAAATCATTCAGACCTCATTATCTGACAGCAATCTAATTAAATTAGAAATCAGTTGGGAGTTCCCTGGTGGTCCAGTGGTTAGGACTCCATGCTTCCACTGCAGGGGGCCCAGGTTCGATTCCTGGTTGGGGAACTAAGATCCCACAAGCCACAGTGGCCAAAAAAAAAAAAGGAAATCAATAACCAAAAGACAACACAGAAAGAAAAGACAACTCCATGCATTTGAAAATGTCAAAATGCACTTCTAAATAATTCACCGGTTGAAGAACTCACAAAAGAAATTAGAAAAGGTCTAGAATAAAATATCAAAAATATCGTGTATAAAATAGCGCCCTAAAAATGGAAATGAGGAGGATGATGATGAAGATGCAGCAATTGCTTGTGGGGCAGGGGTTAGGGGGTGGAGGTGGGGGTCAGGGATGGTGTCTGTAAAACAAACTTGGCAGTAGTCAGTCTTGAGGTCAAAGGAGAAGCGGTAAAGTGTGAAAGGCTGAGTTTGAAGGTAACCACTGAGTCTGGGAAGGGAAGACCCAAAGGATAAGTTACAAACAACAACCCTGTGAGTTGAGGATTATTCTGGTCCCATTTTCCTAATGAGACCACTGAGGCTGCTAACGGAAAGGGAGCCCAAGTCACCCAGCAGCAGATGGTGCAACCAGGATGCAGACCCAAGTTGGCCCTCTCACTTTCTTGGTGCCCATGAAGGGACAGCTGAGGGAGGCGAGCCTTTAGGTTAACAATAAATCTTAATCTCAGATCAAGTGTCTTAATCTCTGAAACAGTCTGCCAAGAAGGCCTTTGCTTGCCTCTCAAGCTCTGGGGTGTCTGGCTGAGCCGAGAGGCCACAAACCACAGCCATCACCTTCGTAGGTCTGTCTGTCTGTCAGTTGGTCTGTCTCAACCAGTTCTGCTAGCCCAGCCAGAAGTGAAAAACATAGTCTTTCATGCAGGGCCCTGAAGTCCACACAAACTAGGGCAGATGGGGCCCCATCCAACCAGCGGCCAAATGAAGTGGGCACACAGGTGCCCAGAGCTGCACAGCAGAAAGGTGAGGGTGAGCTGAGGGTGCCACCAGGAGTACCCAGACCCACCCACCCCCCGGGATAGAGGTCACCTCACCTATGATGGGGAGCAGAGCCTTGTGCCTGGCACAGAGTAAGTGCTTAATGAATGCTGACTGAAGCATTTATGGAAGACCTGCTGCATACAAGCACAGTGTCTGTGAAAGGTCTCATGTAGTTTACTTTGATCCTCATGGTAACACCCTAAGGTTGGTGTTATTATCCCTGTTTTTTACAGATGAGGGGACTGGGGCTCAGAGAGATTATGTGACTTGTCCAAGGTCAAGAAAATGGTGGAGCAGTGACAAGAACCTATGTGTGGGGACCCTGGTTTCCCTACCATGTCCCCCAATCCAGGGACAGCTGGTTTTCAAAAGTCTTCCTCTCCGCCAGTCAACCGACCCAGAGGTCACTGTGATGAAAGCCAAGATCAGGGCAAGGCCTTGGGCAAGCAGCTGAACCGCTGCTTTACTAGATAACAATCTCTGGTGAGCCAACAGCCTGCCAGGCACAGGGGAAGAGAGAAGAATGAGCCCTGGGCCTCACCCGGAAGACCTCACAGCCCACAGGGCCCAGGACAAGAAGTCAACTGGAGCCCACTTTCAATTCATTGAAATGTTTAACAATTGTAAAGCAAGCCAACCCGGATAAACACATTCTATCCTCTTACCCTCGTAAATATACCTTCAATAGGACCTGGAAAGCCAGGTGTAAAAATAAATTCTCAGACTACAGCTCTGCTCTGAAACACCCCCGGCTCTGTCCTGCACTAAGAGGAGCCACCATCACACACACACACACACACACACACACATACACACCAGGCTGCATAGCCAAGCCCCTTCCACATCCACACCCTTCCAAGCACCCGCACCCACCTGTACACCTAGGGCTGTGCACACCAGCTGTACAGTCTGTTCTTAGGAGAATAAACCTGGGGGCAAGGGACGGCCTGTGTAGGCCCTAGAAGCAGGCTTGAGACCCTCTGGGCAAGGAACCAGAGATACTTGGTCCCTAAGGCACGGTCCAGCCCTGGGCTAACCAATATGGTAGCCACTAGCCACATGTAACTATTTATATTTTGATTTAAACTATTTAAAATTACATAAAATTCCTCAGTCCCACTGAGCCACAGATCAAGTGCTCAATAACCACATGTGGCTGGTGGCCACCACACTAGACAGCACAGATAGAGAATATTTCTATTACCACAGAAAATTCTACTGAATGGCACTGGTCTAGATGGTGAGGCAGGGCTCCCAGTGGGCCCCTCAGCTGGAAGAGGCCAGAGCTGCGCCCAGATGTAAAGGCTGAACAGCCTGAGGATGTCAGGAAGGTTTCACAGAGAGGGTGTCATTTGAGCACTTGACCAAATTAGTGGGAGGAGGTGGAAAAAGCAATGTGAACAGAGAGAACAGCATGTGCATATGCAAAGGCCCAAGGGCCACTAAAATGAGGGGCGTGGGAGTAGAGGGGAGAGAGTGGGAGTCTGGAAGGATCCTCAGGCTCAATCCTCCAGGCCCTGGAGGACATGCTAAGGGTATGAGACTTGAGCTGGTGGCTGAAGGGGGCAGGGAGGCAAGAGGGACCATGGCCAGCTGGGCACATCAGAAAAAGAAGGAAGAACTAAAGACCAGTTAGGGATGTCAAAACAAAACAGAACAACAGACCAGGAGAGAGAAGCAGAGGGGCGGGGAGGGAGAGATCTTTCAGAGGGAAGACATGGCTTTGACATAAGGGTGAAAAACAGCTCATTTGGGGAGCAGGTGATGGAGAGATGGTGGGTCACAACAGGGACAAGGACGAAGGAGGAGCTACAGATTGGGAGAGAAGTAAACGGTTCCATTTGGAATTCCTGGAATCTGAGGGGCATCCACTGGGCCAGTCCAGACAGGAGGGGTGGACACTGGGCCAGTCCTGCCCTCCTATATTGGTGAACAAGAGAGGGGATGTAGAAGCCACGAGAAGGCTGAACTCTCACAGGGAGGTGAAGGAGTCCAGAGACCCATCTGAGGACAAGAACTGGGAGGATGTCTCCACTGGGGTGTGGGGAGGCTACAACAAAGACCAGGACCTGCAGATTTCCCCGGATAAACCACACTTGAAAGGCGGACTCCCAGAGGAGCCAGCAGGCCCAGCCATCACTCCTGTATTTGTTGAGGAGGGAAGATGGACAGAGACTGGGGAAGCGGGGCTGGAAGGCTTCAGGGAGGAAAGCTAGATTCCAGCCCTGGGAGGAGGTCAAGAGTGTAAGAATTATGAGTTGGGCAATGAGGGTATGCCTAGTGGCCTTCAGAAAGAATAATGCTTTCACCAGGAGCCACAGAATTTCAAGGGCAAGTTTAGCAGCAGGAGGGAGATAAGGGGAGAAGAGAGGGTCAAAATCTAAGCCGGCCATCAGCAGATGGAGAACAGGGACACACATAGTGGTACAGTGGTTAAGAATCCACCTGTTAATACAGGGGACACAGGTTCAATCCCTGGTCTGGGAAGATTCCATGTACCGTGGAGCAACTAAGCCCGTGCGCCACAACTACTGAGCCCACACACACACGCATAATTAATAGTGCCATTCTTAACCTGTGTTGAAAACCTGGTTCAAGATTTTACAGATAATTTATGGGTTAATCTTTAGAGGTTCAGGAGTTCCATGCACTCCTTAAGGTGGAGAACCTCACGTCAAGAACATTAAATATTGCTTATGTTCCATTCCTTTCCAAGGTATGTAGCCTGAATCTAACCATAAGGAAACACCAGACAAACCCCAAATAAGGAACACTCAATTAAAAGAAGAAAGGGCAGTGGGGTCTACTCTGAAAAAATGTCACGAACGATGAAAAAAGATAAGGAATTGTTCCAGATTAAGGGAGCCCACAAAGCATGACAATTAAGTGCTATCCAAGATCCTCAGTTGGATCACACATTAACAGGAAAAAACACTCCCAAGGACCCTGTTGAGTCAATAGTTAAAATCGTAATATGGACAGTAGATAAAAGTATTGTATCGATTTGAAATTTCCCAAAGTTGAAAAGAATCGTTATGCAAGAGACCGTCCTTGTTCTCAGGAAATACCCACTAAAGTAGGGACAGGTAAATGGGCACAGCGGTTGCCACTTCCTACTCTCTGTTCAGGGAATAAATACATTAATTAATTAATGTAGGTAGGTAGGTAGGTATTAAATATACATTTGACAGAGAATAAGACAAGGAGCAAATGTGACAAAATTTTAACAACTGGTGAATCTGGGTAAGGGGTATATGGAGGATCTTTGTATCTTATCTCAACTCTTCTGTAAGCTTAAAGTTTTTCCAAATAAAAAGTTTAAAATAAACAAACAAAAAACTGCCTAAACCAGAAGCCTCCTGAAGTTAGGGCCCTTTATCCGGCTCTTCTCCCCCAACGCTGGCCTTGGGCTGGCCCAGGGCGGCCCCTCGGTCGGTGTCCTGGGTGTACAGGGCAGCATTAGGGGCGGGGACGGCGACCCGAAGGGATGAGACCCGCCGCTGGGGGACACACCTCGGCCCCGACATTTTCTGACCCGATAGCTGGGGCGCTCGGTCGCCAATCCAGCCAGGAGTGACTCACCCGCTGGGCTCCCTGGGCGGAGGGGGAGCCCCGCCCCGCAGGGAGGGGCCCAGCCAGCAGGTGCCGCTGTTGAGCCAGCGCTGGCAGAACCTTGCAGGGGCTCAGGCGCGATCTGGAAAGGGTCGGCCAGGGGGTGTCTTCCAGAACCCAGCCCACTGGGGTCTGTAAGCAGCCTCACACATCCTTGCTAGGGTCTAGCTTGCCACTCCCGGGCTCTCAGCTTCCCTGCACCCCCTCCCCCACCTCGGATGTCCCAAGGCAACTCCCTTGGATGACGCCTGATGGAGGAGGGGAGGGATAAGCAGGAAGAGGCTTCAGTCCTTGGCCCTAGAGTCCGAGTAGCAAATTGATCCTCCCCTTTTCTCTGCCCCATCTCCCCCCGCCCCCTTTTCCTATTAGAGCGGCCCCAGCGCTTTCAAAACAGACACGCACCCCCTAGCCCATCCCCAGCCTCCCTGGGCCTTTCTCCAGGAGTTGTTTTTCCTAGACTGCAGCTCCTGCTGGGTCCAAGGATCAGGACGGAGATGGAGAGGGGGTGACAGGGTGCTGAGGCGGGTGGGGAGATGCCCTGATGCCCAGTGAGGTTATTTTCTCCTGTGTGGAAAGGAGTTGCTCTCACCGCCCTTCTGCAGTAGAGGGGGCTTGGGTGAGGGAGGGGGGTCTTCCTTGCTTGGGAGGTGGAGCTGGCCCTTTACTCCCACTCTTCCCTGGCCCTCCAAGACTCGGGGTGAAAGGGGCCTAGAGAAGTCATTTGGTGCATCCCTCTGGCTGCAGGAAGAACCATTTAACTGTGTGAAGTGCTCTGACTCCTATGCGTTCATTAAGGCCTTCAACAGCCTTTCACTGAGCACCCGCTCTGTGTGAGGTACAAGGAGCCTCACCTAATGCCAGCACTTCAAATCCTCACTAGGAAAAAAAAAATCCTCACTAGGACCACTGGAGATGGGCATTATTACTCTAAGCTGTCCAGGGACCCACTTCAATCCAGGGCTCCTCTGTGACTCTTCCTGACTCTCCCTGTGGGGTTGATCTCATTCAGCTTTAGGGTCACCCCTGCAGCTCACATGATGTCTCAGTTACTGCAGTTGTCTTCGTGGGTCTCCCAGCCCTGCCATACCAGGTTCCAGACCACTTGACGGGGGACAGTGAAACCTGGGGGTGCAACTCTAGTCCTCACTATGTGGCCTTGAGGAAGTTCCTTAATTTCTTCAAGTTCAGTTTTCTCATCTATAAAGCAGAGTTAACGGCAGTACCCTCCTAATGAAGTTGACGTGATGGTAAAATAAGAAGATACATGGAAGGTGCTTAGCGCAGTAAATCTAACATTTAAATAAAAAGGAAGCCCTTCCCCACCAGAAGGGTTAAAATGAAAAGAGCAGACACCAAGTGCTGGCCAAGGATATGGAGCAAAGGAACTCTCATACTCAATTGGTAGAACTCGAAAACCATTTAGCAGTGCCTGTCGAAGCTAATTATATGCATACAATACAACCCAGCAATTTCACTCCTAGATAGATACCCCCAGAGGAATGTGTGCCCATTGGCACCAAAAGACATATGAAATAATTTCCACAGCAGAACTCATCATAATCCACCCAAAACGGGAAACAACCCAAATGTTCAGCAGCAGCAGAATGAATTCATGCATTTTAGAATAGTCATGCGATGGAATACTATGCAGCAAGGAAAAATGAACACCTGCTCCTCACAGCAACATAGATAAATCTCACAGACATAATGCTGGTGGAAAGAAACCGAGCACAAAAGAGGTACATATGGCATGTTTATTTCACAGAAGGTCCCAAAACAGCCAACTCATCTATGTTAGAGGTCAGGATAGAGGGTGCCCTTGGTGATTAAAAGCGAGGCCTGGGGAGTTCTGGGGTGCTGGTCATGTTCTGTTTCTTTATTGGGTGTGGTTATACAGGTGTGTTGACCTTGTGAAAATTCATTAAGCTGTACACTTATGACATATACACCTGTTTGTATAAATGTGATACTTGAATAAAAAATATATACTAAGATTAAAAAGACAAATGAATTGAGCTACTCGTATCACATCAATAAATCTGAAAATATCTTTGCGCAAAGACCGTGTTAAGAAAATATTTGGGTCATATAATTCATAGAAAAATTTTTAATTAATTAATTTAGTTATTTATTTATTGGCTCTGTTGGGTCTTTGTTGCCGCACACGGGCTTTCTCTAGTTGTAGCAAGCAGGGGCTACTCTTCAGTGCAGTGCACAGGCTTCTCATTGCAGTGGCTTCTCTCGTTGCAGAGCACAGGCTCTAGGAGCGTGGGCTTCAGTAGTTGTGGCTTGCGGGCTCTAGAGTGCAGGCTCAGTAGCTGTGGTGCAGCAGCTTAGCTGCTCCGAGGCATATGGGATCTTCCTAGACCAGGGATCAAAACTGTATCCCCTGTATTCTTAACCAGCACCACCAGGGAAGTCCCATAGAAATTTTTAAAGCACCTAACACTACGTTTTTTTAAGCTTACATACCCATGTTGTACAGACACGCGGCGGATGATAAACCCCAAATGCAGAACAGAGGTTCAATTTTAGGGGGAGAGAGGGGACTCAGGTACGCACAAGGGACTTCACATGTTTTTCTAGCTTTCTTTCTGAAGCTAGGTGGTTCTTATCATGAGTGTTCATTTTATTACTCTGCATCCTTTATACTTTTCTGATTGTTTGACATATTTAAAAGTACTCCTCAGCATTAAAAAACAAAAACAAAAACGAGAGAGGAGGGAAATTGTGTCTTATTTATCTGTCTTTCCCATGACAGTCTAGTGCCTGGCGTTCAACAAATGTTTGGTGAATGAAGGATTGCTTGGCCAGTAAAATCGTTGGAGCCAGAGTTCAATGTCAGGTCTCCCCATGCCAAATCCCAAGTCCAGGGCACACCCACACACTGCTTCCCACCCCCCGAGTCAGGGGAGGCTGGGAGGGAACAGCCATAAGGGAGGCCCCAGCCTCACTCAACACTCTCTGTATCTGAGATGAATTACAGAATGAATTACAGGGTACAAAGAAGGAACAAAACGACTTCATTAATCAGAACTCTGCAAACTCAGAATCTGGTGGCCTAAATTTCTACGAATCATACTGCCAAAATCTTTTAATAACTCGCTGTTTATCCAAAACCTTTTAAGATTTATCTATACGATTGCTCAATTCTTTTTTTTTTTTTTTTTTTTTTTTGTATTACTGCATTTGATCTCTCCACAGAACAGAAAAAAGGGGGCTTTCTAAGCCAAGGTTTGACCAAAACAGGATTGTGGGGTATATTTGATGTGTGCAAGAGAACAAACAAACAGCCTCTGGCGCATTAATTCTTTGCATGTGAAGAGATGCCACTAATTGCGTTAGGCCCCGTGTGGAATGCAGCCTCTGAGAAAAGCACTTCTCACCACTCAAAACCCACTGAAGCATGCCCAGCCCTGAGAGGGGCTTCTAG
This sequence comes from Hippopotamus amphibius kiboko, assembly GCF_030028045.1. Classification (NCBI taxonomy): domain Eukaryota; kingdom Metazoa; phylum Chordata; class Mammalia; order Artiodactyla; family Hippopotamidae; genus Hippopotamus; species Hippopotamus amphibius. The sequence goes on along the minus strand of NC_080202.1, from coordinate 45,582,792 downwards.
GAATGCAAACAAGGGGCTGCCTCTGCAGCTATCAGCAGAGTTTACCGCCTGATGAACACAGGAGAGGGAGTTGTTTTTAAGGAAGAGAAATAGATCCTACCTACTCCTGTGGGAGACTGATTATTCGCTCATCTCCAGAGCTAACAGTTTTTGACGGGTTGTGAGTGACAGTGGTGGTGGCCGGAGCTCGAATAAGCCCGTCTGGTCACCCATCACATCATCACACACCTGTCTGTACAGCAGATGTCTCCCCATCACTGATATGCCTTCCAGTAAGTTCTCTGCTTGGTAACATGGATGAAGGTAGTGCCACGCTGTACCTGATAGGGAAAAAATGATGATTCTCCTCAAAAACGCTCATTTGGACTTTCTATTCAGACGGTCCTCTTGCCACCAGCCCCTCCCACCAAGGCAGGCTAGGATCTATTAAACAGTTATTCATTCACTCATTTACCAATTTAAATTTTTTTTGGGGGGGGACCCAGCAATCTGCTTTATTTTAATTTTTTTATTTTTTAATTTATTTTTTGACATACAATAAACTACATCTATTTAAAGCGTACAATTTGATGTTTTTTTCTTATTAGTAATGTATATATGGCAATCCAAATCTCCAAATTCATCTCATCCCAACCCCTACTCCCACACCAATTTAAATTTAATAGGGGGACTTCCCTGGCGGTCCAGTGGTTAAGACTACATGCTTCCACTACATGGGGTGTGGGTTCAATCCCTGGTTTGGGATTGAGATCCCACATACCAGACTGAAAAAAAAAATTAATGAGGAATTCCCTGGTGGTCTAGTGGTTAGGATTCCAGGTTTCGCTGCCATGGCCTGGGTTCCATCCCTGGTGGGGGGACTGAGATCTCTCAAGATGTGCAGTGCCAATAAATAAATAAATATATAAATTTAATAAAATACCCATTTGTGCCAGCCACTGTGTTAGATGCAGGGATGACAAAGATGACTGAGAGGGTCACTACCCTTATATCTCAGAGTGAAGCTAACAGCTCATTGTGAGTCCATGTGATTAGGGCAATGGTAGAAATACGAAAGTGAGGTCCCCAGGAGGGCGGGGCTATCTCCCAAACTCCCTCCTCCCCCACTGCACCCAGCCTGCCATCCCGCCTAACACTCGCTTCCCAAACTCCTTCCTCCGAGCCTTTGCCCTGCTGTTCTCTGATAGTGATGCCCTTTCCCGCCCCCAGTCCCTACTCTTCCCCCAAGACTCAGCTCAAAATGATAAGCCCTAAATTCAGGTGGGTGGTTCATCTGGGAGGATGTGATCAGGGAGGAAAACCCTGGGGATTCTTCTTAATGTTTTATTTCCTAAGGAGGAGTTTCATTTTCATCATCCTATATGCCTTTCTGTGTCTGAAATATTTCATCGGAAAGTATTTTCAAAAGAGAGTCAGTTCGGGCTTCCTAGGTGGCGCAGTGGTTGAGAATCCGCCTGCCAATGCAGAGGACACGGGTTCAATCCCTGCTCCAGGAAGATCCCACATGCCACGGAGCAACTAAGCCCGTGCGCCAAAAAAAAAAAAAAAAAAAAAAAGAGAGTCAGTTCGAGCTACACCTCCACCTCGATCCCCACCTCCTGCTACGTTTCCTCAAGAATCAAGCTCAAAAATCCCTTACTGTCAGTCAAAAGCAACGCTGTGTTTCTAAAGATGCGTGGAAATGTCTGTCATCAGTCTAGGATCCTGGTTCCCTTTAGGGTGTGGAATGCAACTGGGGAGTGATTGCTGCTGGGGCTTCAGCAATAATAGCAGTACTGCTACTTTCTTACCTGGGTGGTGAGATGTTTGTTTCATGTCTAAAATGTTATATAATAAATTAAACATTTAAAAATGCAACTGTGTCCAGAGTCAGAGGGACAGGAAGGAAGAAGGAAGGGAGAAGGAGCTTTAGAGAAGTTCAATAAGAAAGCGCAAAGAGGTGACTTGCTCTCTGCTAGGCATGGAGGGCACATTGAGTAATCACGGTTGACCTGCTGGTGTAGAGCAGAGGGCAGCGAAAAAGGCACAAGGCTGCATCTCACTGTAGTGAGTCCTGTGGTGGTGGCTAAGAGAACAGACACTGGAACTAGACCATCTGGGTTCAAGTCCCAGTGCAACTTCTCATCAGCCCATGACGTTGGGTAACTTACTTCAGTTTCCTTGTGTTGAAAAATGCTTGAGGGGATCAAGTGTGTGATGTAGTGTATGATACTTGCACTGGTTGGAATCTAGCAAGTGCTGAATATTTTCATTACTTGTGTTACTATTGCTTAGTCATGTGACTCTGAACAAATCACTCCAAAACTCAGTCTCCCCATCTGTGACATGGGGACCTCATCATATTGCCCAAATAGATTCATGTGAATGAAAGCGCTTTGAACACTTCAGTGTGATTCACCAGCAAGAGTTAGTAGTAAATAAGAAGATATAGGTAAAAAAGACCACAAGAGAAGGTGAGCTCTGTGAGGGCAGGGGCTGTGTCTATCACTGTGCTACCCCCCAGTGCCTTGCACAGCACAGACACCCACTGTTATGAACAGACTTGTGTCCTCCTCCTACAAAAAAGATATGTTGAAATCCTAACCCCCAATACCTCAAAATGTAACCTTATTTGGAAATAGGGTCTCTTTTTTAAAAATTGTTTATTTATTTTGGTGGCACACGGGCTTCCTCTAGTTGCAGGGGCTACTCTTCACTGTGGTGCGAGGGCTTCTAACTGCGGTGGCTTTTGTTGCGGAGCACAGACTCTAGGGCATGTGGGCTTCAGTAGTTGTGGTGCGTGGGCTCAGTAGTTGTGGTGCATGGCCTTAGTTGCTCTGCAGCATGTGGGATTTTCCTGGATGAGGAAATCGAACCTACCTCCCCTGCATTGGCAGTGTGTCACCGGGGCAGTCCCAGAAATAGGTTCTTTACATAGGTAATCAAGTTAAAATGAGGTTATCAAGGTGGGCTCTAATCCAACAAGACTAATGTCCTTATAAAACAGGGAAATTTGGACACAGAGACAGACACACAGAGAGGGAAGATGGAGAATTGGAGGGATGCATCAGCAAGCCAAGGAATGCCAAAGATTGCCAGAAAACCACCAGAACCTAAGAAGAGGCAAGGAAGGCTTTGTTGTCTACAGGTTTCAGAGGGAGCACGGCCTGCCAACACCTTGATTTCAGACTGCTAGCCTCCAGAACTGTGAGACAATACAGTCTCAAGCCACCTGGTTCACGGTACTTTGTTCTGGCAGCCCTAGAAGACAGATGCACGCAGTAAATATTTGTTGGACGAAAAAAATGGTGCTTCTAGTGAGATATGGCATCTCTTCACCAGCAGAGAAGGATGCATGTGTCCAGACAGGCGATGGGGAACGTGCCTCTCCTATTCTGCGGTGGATGGGAGCAGCAGTGGACAGAATAAGGCAGAATTGCACCTGAGTAGTTCAATGCCAGAGTCTGTACTCTTCACCTCTGCACTGGAGAAGCCCAGCTGGCCTTGGAGAACCCTCTCAGCCCAGCCTCCAAGTGGCCTCCTCCCTCCCTAACCTCTGCTCTGGGTAAGCAAGAAAAAATGGAGCAGGAGATAATCAAGAAGTCGCTAAAAAGGGAAGCAAGGATAGCATTTGATCCTGAAACTTCCGGCAGACTCATACACAACACTTGCTCGCAGATGGATGCCAGCAGCAGGAGGCCTGGGTAACCCCCAGTCCAGAGCGCCGACCCCACCTCCCACCCAGATGGTGTGGAATCATCATCACACACAGACCACGGGTGGTTGTGCTGCTGTGGCCCTGAGGCAATGGTTCTTTGCCAGGCAGAATTTCAGAATCTGATCGCTGGGCAGGTGGCCCTCAGTACATGTTCTGGTCTCACCTCCTGCCTTTCGTCATGAGCCCTGGCATATCCAGTGATGGAGGCTGCGAGTCTCTGGGGACAGTCTGACTCCCCACTGACAGGTGGAAATTCCTCCTTGATCTTTAACCTGAGCTCTGCTCATCCCCTGGTCTGCCCTCCAAGGCACCCCAAACACCCTGACTCACTGTCTGACGTCTGCGCACCGGAGGTCACGTGCCAGGCACCCACACACCCGGCCAAGGTGAGCTGGGTGCCTTGAGAATATTCGCTCTTAGAACTCTGGTTCTCAGCCCTGACTGAACCTGTACCCCCCTGCCCCGCCGGAGTCTTAAAAACTCCAGTGCCTGGGAGTTCCCTGGTGGTCCAGTGGTTAAGGCTCTGGGCTTCAAGTGCAGGGGGTGCAGGTTCAATCCCTGGTTGGGGAACTAAGATCCCGCATGCTGTGCAGCCAAAATAAATAAATGAAATTAAAAACAGACAAACAAAAACTCCAAGGCCTAGGCTGTACCCCAGAAGAACTAAATTAGAATTCCTGGGGGTGGCACCCAGACATCGGAACTATAAAAATTTTTCCCAGGTAATTCCAACGGGCAGTCAAGTTGAGAAGTAATAATTTATTGGACAAAGGAGTTCTGTGAGGAGAGGAGACCTGGGCTCCAGCTGGATGGAAAGCAGCAGGGAAGCAATCATATCAAAAGGCTTCTAGAAAAGAAAGATGGTAGTGTCCAGGGGCTGCGAGGGATGGGGGAATAGGGAATTATTATTTAATGGGTACAGAGTCTCAGTTTGGGAAGTTGAAGAGAAAAAGGTTCTGGAGATGGATGGTGGTGATGGCTGCACAACAATGTGAATGCACTATACACTTTAAAATGGTTAAAGAGGGACTTCCCTGGCGGTCCAGTGGTTAGGACTCTGTGCTTCTGCTGCAGGGGACACGGGTTCAATCCCTGGTCCGGGAAGATACCACATGCCATGGAGCAACTAAGTCCATGGACCGCAACTATTGAGCCTGCACTCTAGAGCCCGCAAGCCACAACTACTGTGCCCACGTGCCACAATTACTGAAGCCCGAGCACCTAGAGCCCGTGCTCCTCAACAAGAGAAACCACTGCAATGAGGAGCCCTCACACTGAAATGAAGAGTAGCCCCCGCTTGCCACAACTAGAGAAAGCCTGCGCACAGCAACAAAGACCCAACATAGACAAAATAAGTAAATAATAATTTTTTAAAAAAAGAATATGAGAGAGTCACAGATTTAGAAATATATTTAATTCAGCCTAAAGGTAGGATATTGAATTAGGTAACGTCTAGAACTCTCTCACATGCTTCCTTCCATGATACCTATATCTGTGTCTATTTCTGCATATCTATCTATATCTTTATATGTAGACACATAAAGATATGCTTTGGGGAGGGGATCCGAACATGCTCCTTTTAAATATATTCTAGAAATATTGAAAATGGTACAGGATAGAAAGCCCAGAGATAAACCCACACAAATATGGTCACCTAATCTATGACAAAGGAGGTAAGAACATACAATGGAGAAAAGACAGCCTCTTCAGTAAGTGGTGCTGGGAAAACTGGACAGCTACATGTAAAAGAACGAAATTAGAACACTCCCTAACACCATACACAAAAATAAACTCAAAATGGATTAAAGACCTAAATTTAAGACCAGACAATGTAAAACTCTTAGAGGAAAACATAGGCAGAACACTCTATGACATAAACCATACCAAGATCCTTTTTGACCCACCTCCCAGAATAATGGAAATAAAAACAAAAATAAACAAATGGGACCTAATGAAACTTAAAAGCTTTTGCACAGCAAAGGAAACCATAAACATGACAAAAAGACAACCCTCAGAATGGGAGAAAAAATTTGTAAATTAAGCAACTGACAAAGGGTTAATCTCCATAATACACAAGCAGCTCACGCAGCTCAATATCAAAAAAACAAACAACCCAATCCAAAAATGGTCTGAAGACCTAGACAGACATTTCTCTAAAGAAGACATACAGATGGCCAACAGACACATGAAAAGATGCTCAACATCACTAATCATTAGAGAAATGCAAATCAAAACCACAATGAGGTATTACCTCATACCAGTCAGAATGGCCATCACCAAAAATCTAGAAACAATAAATGCTGGAAAGGGTGTGGAGAAAAGGGAACCCTCCTGCACTGTTGGTGGGAATGTAAATTGATACAGCCACTATGGAGAACAGTATGAAGATTCCTTAAAAAACGAAAAATAGAATTACCATATGATCCAGCAATCCCACTACTGGGCATATACCCAGAGAAAACCACAATTCAAAATGATATATGTACCACAATATTCATTGCAGCATTATTTACAATAGCCGGGACATGGAAGCAACCTAAATGCCCATCAACAGATGAATGGATAAACAAGATGTGGCACATATATACAATGGAATATTACTCAGTCATAAAAAGTAACGAAATTGAGTTATTTGTAATGAGGTGGATGGACCTATCATCTGTCATACAGAGTGAAGTAAATCAGAAAGAGAAAAACAAATACCGTATGCTAATGCATAGATATGGAATCTAGAAAATGGTACTGATGAACCTAGCGACAGGGCAGGAATAGAGTCACAGATGTAGAGAACGGACTTGAGCACACGGGGGGAAGGGGAGGCTGGGACGAAGTGAGAGAGTAGCACTGACATATATACACTGCCAAATGTGAAATAGAAGCTGCTGCAGAGCACGGCGAGATCAACTCCATGTTTTCTGAAGACCTGGAGGGATGGGATGGGGAGGGTGGGAGGGAGGCTCAAGAGGGAGGGGATATGGGGATATATGTATACATATAGCTGATTCACTTTGTTGTACAGCAGAAACTAACACAGTATTGTAAAGCAATTATACTCCAATAAAGATAAAAAATTAATTAATTAATTAATTTAAAAAAATAAATAAATAGGGCTTCCCTGGTGGCACAGTGGTTAAGACTCTGCCTGCCAATGCAGGGCACACAGGTTCGAGCCCTGGTCCAGGAGGATCCCACATGCCGTGGAGCAGCTAAGCCTGTGTGCCACAACTACTGAGTCCACGTGCCACAACTACTGAAGCCCGCGAGCCTAGAGCCCATACTCTAGAAGAGAAGCGACTGCAAAGAGAAGCCCACGCATTGTGACGAAGAGTAGCCCCCACTAACCACAACTAGAGAAAGCCCGAAAACAGCAATAAAGACCCAATGCAGCCAAAATAAAATATATAAAATAAATAAATAAATTTATTAAAATAAATAAAACATTATATCATAAAACATAAGATAAATATAAATATAATTGTACTCTAGAAAAATGTAAAGTCTAAGACTATCTAGGAATCTTTAGTAAAAGAAGGGAAAGGAGAGAACAGAGCTATCAGATATTAAAGCATATTAAGTAGCGATGAGTTTTTTTATGTGATTGGTTTATCAATAAATGACATAGATTGAGAATTAGAGGAATAGAAAACTCACAAATGAATTCATGAAGGTAGTTTATGAAAAACATGGAATTTAGAATCATGATGAAAAGAATTTTTCAATAGTGTTAAGATTTGGGGAATTCATGTGCTGGGTTAAAAAAAGTCCTCTAGCATCTGAAGCCCAGGGGAGGAGGGGGGAGAGGCAGCTGGGGGGGGCAGAGCTGAGAGGGGTCGTGGGAGTGGGGTGAGTCTAGGGAGGGATGATGCCTGTGGCTGCAAACACAGCTGATGAGGATTACAAGTGAGGACAGTTGGACCAGGGGCCCAGGGGAAAAGATCCTGTTTATCAAAGGCCCAAGAGGGAAATGGCTGAGGCTGGGACAGAGAAGCAAAGGAAGGGAGGTCTAGCCAGAGAGGACAGTGGGGCCTGAAGACCCAACAGAAAGAGAGGATGCCGGCCAGCTGGGCAGCCACGGGGTTTGATTCTGGACGCAACCGTGAGAAAGCCTGCAGCTTCCCCGTGTCCAGCTCTTCGCACTGTGGTAAAGGAGTCTGAATGACTGACTGGGTGTGTGTGGGCCTAAGGAGAGCCCCAAGGATCCATTGGAAGGATCAAGAGCCAGGACAGATTATGGGCCCCAAAAGACCCCTTTCCCTTCCTTCTCTGTGGCAGAGGTGGGCTCTGGACACCCTCATCATGTCTCCTCACAACTTAGTCTCCTGGGAACTTCCTCTCAGAGCCTCTGGACTGGGGTAGGGAAGGCGCAGGGGAGGGGGCCCATCCTGGTTGTCCTGAGGCAGGAGACAGCAGGTGCCCAGAGGGCTGATCTGGGCGTTTCCATCTTGGATGGGGTCCCGGGAGGATCTCTGGGGCAGGTGGTCTCTGGAATGTCCATGCCCACAGGCAGCCGGGACACAGTAGCCAACTGGAAAGCCAGCTGCTCAGTCTGTCCCCTGCCAGGCCAGGCCTGTGCAGCCCCCTCCGTCCCATGGGTCCACAAAGTCCCTTCTGTTTGTGGGGCAGGGGTAGACGTTCAGCCATGGAGAAGTGGGTGAACTGAGCTCCGTTGAAGGCGCGAATGACACCTCCTTCTTTGGGGGAGAGAGGAGACATGCTTCTCACTCCCACCTGCCTTAAAGGCTCAGGGTCCAGGCAGCCCTTCAGCCCCTGACCTCCTAGGGAGACCAGTGGAGGACAAAGAGAAGGGAAGGGGGTGAGGGGAACTCCCAAGAACCACCTTGGGATGGAGCTATTCACTTCAGGATTATGCAATGCTCTGCAAAGTAGTAAAATTTATTGTCGCTTCCATTTGAGAGCACCTCCCACACAGCTGGCACTTTGCTAAGCCCCTAACTCACTTTCTGTCTTTGACAACAGGAGAACACAGTGGTCAAGAGCTGGAATACAGTCAGACAGAACTAGCTGCTACTCCAGTGCAACAGGAGTTGTGTGGCCTTGGGCTAGTTTCTTAACCTCTCTGAGCCGAAGTTTCCTCATCTCGTGCCTCTGACCCCAAACCCCATGGTATTAATCACACTGTCTCCTGGACCACCTTCACTGCCTGGACCTGGTAGGAAGGAGCCAAGAGTATAAAAGAGGAATATTTTTCAGGCCAGGCACCACAATCCCAGACAGGAGCCCCCAGCCAGGGGTGAGCCCTGGAGGGCCCAGGATCCTAGACTGGCCTGAAGCACCCCCAGCCCCTTGAGCAGGGGAGAGGAGGCTCCTGAGTTAGAAGCAGAACTGGGATGGATCACAGATCTCAGGACTCCTGGTCCAGTACTCCCTTCAGAGTAGCCTCAGAGAACCTGTGCTTTTCACATACAGGCCCCAGAAAACTAGTCTTTCCCTCTTGTCTCTACCACCAGAATACCCAGAATAAGTAAAGCCATAGAGACAGAAGGCAGATTGGCAGTTGCTTGGGCAGGAATGGGTATAGAGCTTCCTTTTGGTTTGATAATGTTTGGAACTAGATGGAGGTGGCAGTTGTACACACTGCGAAGGTACTAAATGTCACTGAATTGTTCACTTTAAAATGGTTGACTTTATGGTATGTGAATTTCACCTCATTGAAAAACAACGGTACCTGGGGAATTCCCTGGTAGTCCAGTGGTTAGGACTCCACGCTTTCACTGCCAAGGGGATCCCTGGTTGGGGAACTAAGATCCCGCAATCCACTGCAGCCAATAAATAAATAAATAAAAATAATAAATTAAAAAAAAAAATAAGGGTACCTATAGATAAGAGATTACAGGAAGAACAGCAGGCAAGTGCCAAGGGGGAAGGGAAGGGAAAGGAGGGCCTGAGGTGTGAGGGAGGGAGGAGGGCATTGCAGAAACAGGGAAGTTTGAGGTGGGTGAAAGGCCTGAGGGAGGGGGTTTCCTAGGCTGCTGGGGGGGAGGGGGGAGGTGGCCTGGAGGGTGCAGCTGATTGAGGAAGCAGAGTTTGATCCTGTGAACTTGGGAGCCACTGCCCTTTAGCGGAAGGGGGGAAAAACAGGAGAGGGAGTGGGGCGGGCGCTTTCAGCCTCTGAGCTGTTTGCTTCCTCTCAGACTTTAGACTGGAAGCTCCTGGGGGTGGGGGCAGGGGCTCATCTCAGCTGTTTTTGATTTTCAGAGCAGAGCGTCACCAAGGTAGGCAATTCCTTTAGAAACCCTGGCGCCAGTGGAACGAAATCAAACACGTAAAGCAGCAGGAAGATCACCCACCGCCCGCCCACACCGGGGAAGTGAGAATGGCACTGAGCGGAGTGTGGGTGCCACCTCCGGGCAGCAGGGGGGCTGCCAAGACTTCCCAGGGCCGAGAGGTCACCCATCACCCCTTGCAGGGCCCAGAGCCCCCAGAAGGCAGCACCCACTGGGGGTCTGGGATCGGGGAAGGGATTGGCTGAGCACCAGTGGGCTCCTTTGTCAGACCCAGGAAGGAGAGTGGGGGCAGCTGCAGGAAGTAGAGGGGTGAGGAGCTCCCTCCGGAATCTTTCCCCCCCACTTCCCTCCCCTCTGCTTGCACAGCTCCTGCACATGCTCAGTGTGCCCTTGAATTGGGTTGGCTGGGGGAGGGCACTGACTGGCACCCCCACTTAAAGGGCCAGTGCCATCCTTTGCCCACACCCAAAGGGGGCAGCGGGACCTGGCTACCCTCTTCATTCACACTGAAATACTTCACCTCAGATCCCCTTCCCCACTTCCTGGCAGGCTCCTCCCGCCCCCTCAGCTGCTCTGTCCACCCCATCACCTCTTATTCCCAGACCCCACTGCAGGCAGGGACTGCCTGCTGGACACAGGGGTGTCCACTTGAGGTGGGGAAGAAGGAAGGATCCCAGACCAGGGTAGGCAATCCCTCCTGGGGACTACCTGCCTCTCTGGGGCTCCCTCCGTGGGCCCAGGTGACTGAGTAGGTCCTGGAAAGCAAACAGCCATGAGGGAATGAGGCACTGAGCATCTGCTCTGGAAAGGCCTGGGGAGGAAAGCAGAGTGTCTCCAAGCCCGGCTTCCCCAGCAGACAGGGTGGGGAGGGCTGCAAACTGGAGCTTCCTCTTTGAGGTGGGGTCCCAGAAGAGGGAAAAGCAAAAAGAACCCGCATCTGACCACCAGAGCTGAGCTGGCTCTCCCCAGTGCTGAGCCCTGAGACATGCCAGCTCTACCCTGGGTTCAGGATTCTGTCAGGGACCCAGATGGGGGGTAAGGGGTGACACTGACTCTTCATTGATACCTCTCAGCCCCTCCTGACACTCTCCCAGCTCACACCCTTCTCCTCTGGGTTTTTTGTTTATTTTTTTCTCCTCTGTTTTCTTGCCCCATCCTGGGCCCCACCAGCCTTCGGAAAATTAACCCACCTCCGTGTGACCCTCATCCAGAGCCCTTCAGCCACTGTGTGTGTGTGTGTGTGTGTGTGTGTGAGAGAGAGAGAGAGAGAGTGTGTGTGTGCGTGTGTGTGTGTGTGTGTGTGTGTGTGTGTGTTGGGGTTGTGGCAGCTTTCCCGTCTCCGTCTCCAGGCTCCTCAGCTCCTTGGCCAAGAAAGGCAGAACTCCTCACCTGTCCCCTCCCCCCGTCCCGTGTGCAGCTCCTGCCTGCTCAGGGACACGCTGGCCCAAGCCGCCTCCTGGACACACCCCTAGCACCCTCTCCCTCAACACTGCACCCATACCCCTCCCCCCATACTACAGCAGCCCTCTGGAATCTTCTCTCCCTTCCTAGTTACTTTTATACACACACACACACACACATACAGGCCTCTGTGTAAACAACCTAGTCCTGGCCCTGGTCCTCCCTTCTCCCTCTGGCTCCCTGCTGAGGAATGCAGCAGCTGGGAGGCTGTCTGCGCCCTGCCCAGGGGCCTTCAGGTCCCTGGCTAGCACCCACAGGGGAAGGCTGGCCTAGGGCCAGCTTTCCTGGAATCCAAAAGCTGCTTCCTCTCTGAGCCTTGGGTTTTCCATCTGCAAAGTGGGGACGATCATTCCTCTAGCCCTTCCCAACAGAGCTGTCTGGGATCGAAGGGGAGTGGGCTAAGACTCCCAGCCAGGGTTGGGTTGGGGGAGACCCCGAAGATGGGAGATTTTGCTCTCTTAAAACCCATCCTTTCCTAGAATCTGTTCTGGCCTTGCTTCGTTATAGAAGACGTTGGCTGGTGAGGCCTGGGTGTGGCAGGGCTGAAATGAAAGTTGTCCTGGCAACACACAGGGTTTGTCAACATTTCCATCCCAGCAGCTCCCAAGCCTGAGCCCTTCTCTCGCCCAACGTGGCCTGTCAAGATGAGCTTTCCTGGAATGGAGGTTAGGCTGGGCTGGCCAGGCCTCCGCCCCTCCCTGTGCACGGTGGCAGAGCCAACACAGGCTCATTGGTGAGTTGACTAACTTCCCCTCCACCACCGCAGCCTGACACTCTGCAGCCACAAGAACAAGAGATACGGTGTCTGGGGAGGGGTGGGTCTGAGTGTGAGGGGGTGTGTGAGCTCGCTTCAGAGCCCAAGACCGCTGGTGTGTTGGTGGCATATCCGGGCTGACTCAGCTATTAGACAGACAGGTGAGGGGCTCACTTCAGAGAGAATTAACCACACAGGTGATTACACTGAAAGGAGCAGGGTGCACAGATGCACAGCAGGCACCTTGAAAGCCACGTCTCCAGTTCTGCTAAGAATCGATCCCCTATCCACCAGCGTTGGGGTTATTTTCCATCAGGAAAAAACTTCCCTTGAGCACTTACTTGTAACTGCTCTTCTAAGAGGTCAGGGGGCAAACCTGACAACTAATCTCCTGCCCAACCCCCAGCAGGGAGATGTGGGGGGTGGGAGGTTGTCAAGGACAAGGAGACACGAGACACCCAGACTGTGTCTAGCCCAGCCCTCTAAACTGTAGGGAGGACAGGGAAAATACAGGGAGCCTGGGAACAAACCCTGAAGAAACCCCTGGACTTGAGCCCAGCCCTCTCTCCTCCAGAGGAAGCTCCCAGCAACTCACAGCAACCTGGCATCTTAAGTCAGGCTCCAGCTGAACGTGGTGACCTTTGAATGAGCCCCGTCTCACCTCCGCGCATGTCCCCGCCCCCGGCTCTAAAACCTTCAGAGCAGTCTGATGGCTTCCAGAGCGGATTTCAGGCATCCTGGAGACCCTGAGAAGGGGTATGCTGTCCTCGCAGGCTGGGGGCAGCTCCATGCCTCTCTGGGATGAACGTGCTTTGATTCTCAGAGAAGCCCTAGTGAAATCAGTACTAGCCGCTCCCATGTGGTCTCACCAAAATCGTTTAATTCCTATGTGAAAAACAACATGACATCAAAGAACAAATCGTGGAAACGGACAAGGTGGAAGCCGGAACCTATTTTAGCTGTTCTCAGGGGGCGCAGGGGTGCTGAGATCTGCCGCCTTGAGACTCAGCTGGCCTGAGCGTGTAGGAAATGGGACCTTCTCCTTGGGTCAGCCTGGCTAGGGGCACCCCTAGGTGCCCAGCTCCCCACCGCAGCCGCCGCCTTCTTTGTTCCACATCTCATTCTCCCGCCGAAGCCGCTGGTTCTCCGTCCGGAGCCTCTCTACCTCGGCGGCCAGCTCCTCCACCTGGCGACAGGACCGCTGGCTGGTGCACCCCTGCAGCTGCTGCAGCCTCCTCGTCTCCTCCTCGGCCTGTGACAACCGCCTCTCCAGATCCAGGTAGTCGCGCACCAGCTCCTGCTTGCTGCGGCCCTGCAGGCTCTCGGTGTGATAGCGCTCGTAGGCCTCGGAGAAATCCCTCTGCTGGAACTCCCCGTGAGCTGGGCCCCTCCCGTCACTGTCGCCGGCCTCACTCTCCCCGCTGGAGCCTGGGTGGGAGGCCCCCTGGGGCACATCCAGGTTGGGCTCCTCGGGGTCTCGATCATTCATTAGAAACTGGGTGGTGTTGTAGGGTGCCACGGGCTGGCCTTTGGCGAACATCTCCTCTCGGACCCGGGAGGCCCGCTGGCTCTGCCTCTCATCCCGCTGCTGCTTCTCAGCCCAGCTCAGCTCCAGGTAGGGCCGCCAGTGCCGCTTGCGCTTGGAAGGCTTGGAAGGCCGCCGGCGGTGCTTCTTCCGGGCCAGCACAGCCTCCACTGAGCAGCCCCCTGGACTCTGGGCCCGGGGACCCCTACCGTTCCAGCCCAGGCCACCGCTAGCCCTGGGAGAATCTTCCCCCTCTGAGTGGTTCTCCATCCTGGGTGTCAGGGGCAGGGAACCTCCAGGGTCATGAGGCTCAGGGGATGTCCTGGGGCTCCCAGGAGCACCAGAGGTCTAAAGAGAGAGGACAAAGGAGGACAGATCACAGACGGCCAGTCCCCAGTGGTGGAGTCCTTCTCTGTTCACCCAGCCTGAAGCCCACCTGCCCACACCCAGCTCACCTCGTCCCCCTCTAGCTTTGAACCTTCTGCAACCGTTTGTCTGTTTCTGGGCTTACCTGTCTACTGTCTGTCCCCCGGCCCTCCCCAAGCAAACTCACAGTGAGACCCAGAATCTTGCCTGTGTATTTCACTCTGCAATTCCAATGCCTGGAACAGTACCTGGCACAGAGTAGACATTCAATAAATACTCTGCAATGGGATGAAAAGTGGCTCCTGATGTATTTGCTTGATCAGAACCCAAACAGCATTTGCTCTTCCCTCTTCCTAGAAAGCTTATCTTTCAGACAGAGCTGGTTTCCTGGCAAGTGACCTGTACAGTTCCACAGAGCCACCCATTCAGAAAGGCCCCACACTTTGCTTAATGCTCTGTTATCATGTTTGGAACTTCTTAGTAACTTCTGACTTAAGTGCCCTCCGCGCTGAGCCCCACAAATTATGTTGCCCATCCTGCTTCCAGCTATCTGCATAGCTGATTCCGTTTCAAACTTCAGGGTTAAGTTCCAATGTCAGCTCTTCAGAGAGGCCCTCTCCGACCACCCTATCTAGCTGGCCCCCCCCACTCCCCGTCCCAGTGACTCCCTGTCATGTGACCGTCAACGGCCCACTGAGCATCTAGCACACTACCATTTACCATCCGTCTTTCTCCTAGAAGGATGTGTCCCGTCTGTTCAGTGCACCACTGCATCACTATACATGGCCCAAGGTGAGTGTTCAACAAATACATGTTAAATGACATAAGCCCAGAAGTGGGGTGAGGGGATCCAAAAGATAGTGGAACATGAAACTCTCTTTTCTGTCATTCTGGGGTGAATGGAGCGTATTTACTCCAGGCAGAAGTTGGTATCGCTCTTCTACACGAGGGGCAGGAAAGCACTAGGGAGAGGAAGGGCCAATCTCCAGTCTGTAGCCCAGAGAATTCTAGAACTTATCTAAGAGGTGGAAAGGATTCTGTCAAGAGAGTGTGTGTTCAGGGCATCTGTTTATCTCTGTCGTGGTGAGGGTGCGGGTACTGCGTGTGGGGGAGGGGAATGAATTGCTCGAAGTTTGTGGTTTGGGGAATTCTAATAATAACCACTGCCATTGGCACAGTGTTTTATAACGTTCACCATGGTTCAGGGGCATCTGAGCATGGGTCTACACAAGCATAGGGTGTGTACTGGGGGGACGTATGCAGCCCTGTAAGAGCTGGAGGCGTGTTAACATGTGTTTTGGAGACCCTGAAGTTTTCATAATTTTGGATGGGGTATGATGGAGAGAGAGAGAGAGAGAGATTGAGTGTGTGTGTGTGTGTGTGTGTGTGTCTGCTGTTTGTTGTGTTGTATTGTTACTTTACCTACAGGGAGAATAGCAATCAACAGTGACAGGCCTTGTCTCCACCAGTGTCTTGGGCCAACAGAGAAGACCATCTGCCCCACCCAGGAAGAGGCAAGGCCGCTGAGAAGTCTGAGGCGGGGGCTTGCCTGTGTATGTACAATCACTCACCTGTTCCAGGCCCTCAATAAATGTCCCCCATGATCGTTCCCCCCCACCCAAGCCAGCCCCGTCCCTCAGCCCCACATGACACCTTCCTCCCGAAGTCCCTCTACCACCGTTACCACTACTGCAGATGAGCTGTGTGATCTGCCTGAGTCATGTGCCCTCTCTGAACCTTCAGGCCCTGACATGCCATGAACTCCAAGTTAACTAAATCCAGAAAATGTACTGGAAGTAGCTAGGTAGGGTGGGTCAGAGGACTAGAGTTCCCTCCTTACCTACAGGGAGTTGTGGATTAGGGGAGAAGAATGAGCAAGGTGGGGGCAGTGAGACAGAACATGGGCTGGGAGGGTTTGGGCTCCCGTTGACAGATGAGAAGGTGATGTTCTGAGGGCCTGATACAATCTGTCTCTCCCCTCTTTCCTGGGTGATTTCCTACCCCCTAACCCCCATCCTAAATTTTGAACCGATAACTCAAACTCTTCTCCCTGCTTTAGACTTGGTTCTCAGCCTAGGCAAAACGCAAGACAGGGTTCTGTTGTTTAAGGCGCTAATTTTAAACCTGGGTCTTCTGCTTGCTGGCTGCATGATTCTAGAAAAGGCGTTTCAGCTTTCAGAACATTGGCTTCTTTGAAATGGAAACAGTAATTTCTACCCTGAAGGGCTACTAGGATTTCACAAGATAGCACAGATTTAGCATCTGGCATCTTGCTCAGCACACAGTAGGGACTCATTTAAAAATACTGGTTTTCCAAATCCACCAACACATCTGAGACAAGAAGCCAGGATCCCAGTTGGCAGGATCCATGTTCAGGGCACTCAGCTGGTTGGGCGAGTGGGGCTTACCTTGGCCTCCTCCAGGGCTGCTGGTGACTCTGTGTTACAGTTGGTCTGCTTTGGAGTAGCCACCTTCTTCTGTTCCAAATCTTTCAGCAGATGCCTTTAACTAGTGACACCTGCTTTAAATAACAGAAACCTAAGCCCTGAAGGGAATTTTCAGGAAGACGCTGGCCGCCCAGCACCTTTTTACCAAGGCAGCGGCAGCCATTTTGTAGCACCAGACCTGCACGCCCTCATTGTCAAATGAAGGGCCAGAAGGCTGCCTCCAGTCTGGTTTTCACACCTCCAGCCAGCAAGGGGTCAAACGGGGATTAAGGGGCCATCCTCCCAGTCCTGCTGTTCAGACCCAAGGCCAGGGCTTACATCCTATACTCTTCTCCTGAAAATCGCTGAGGCCCAGGCTGACAGCCAGGAAGCTAGGCCTAAGCTTTGTTCCCCCAACAACCGAAGCGAAGCGGGGAAAAGACTGCCTCGGGAGGCGAATACACAGCAATGACCTGGAGAGGCTGGGAGTGGAGTGGGTCAGTGGCTCTGACAAGCCTGAGGAGTCGTCCTTTCCCTGCTGCCTCCTGAGGCCCCAAGCTTGACGGCAGCCCCCTCCTCCTCCCCAGGCTGGGCTCCAGAAGTCAACACCTCAAGAAACACGACTGGGCCCAGCCTGGGGCTGAGGCCTTTGCATCTACAGGGCCTGGTCTGCCTCCCTCCTTCTTCTCAGGATGGGAAACAGAGGAAAGGGGAAGGAGACGTCTTCGCACTACAGGCAGCTAGGAGGGAAACCCAACTGGGATAAGGATGGATTCCTTGGAAGAGGGGAAATGATCCGGGAAGGAGATTTTGCAAAGGCGGAACTGACCTATTTGCTGTCAGGGGCTATGCACAGGACTACATCTGTGTGTCTTTCTGTGCGACCGCCTGTCTGTGCAATTCCCAACGCCTCAGCTCTACCTCTTGCTGCAGTTGCTGCAGCTCTAGTCGAGCCGCTCAGGCACTGAGCTTGGGGAGAAAGGGCCCCCGCCCTGGCCTGACAGCACGGTGCCGGCCGGGGATTGTAGTTCTTTTAGCTGGGGAAGGCGGATCAAGATCCTGTCACGTCAACAAGCCCACAGAAAACTCTAAAACCCATCTACCCTTGCGCGAGTGGCGTCCCGCGCTCACCGATGCCTTCTTTGATTGGTCCATTCGCCTGCCAATATCCTCTTTTTCGTCAACGATTAGCTGTGCGGAAGCACAACCAGACCCGCCTCTCCGAGCTCAATTAAAGAGTTCATTGATGGCGTTAATCTTTACCGGGCAGAATATAGATCCGGCTGAGAGGGGAGGGGCTTGGGCGCGGAGGGATCCTCGGCCCTAGAGGAAGGCGACGAGAAGGATCGGTGGCCGCCGCCGCCATTTTGGGCTGGGAGGAGGCAGCGGAGGGACTCGCTGCGCAGTGAGAGCACCCCATGGGGGGTGGTCCGGGCGCGGGGAGAGGCCGGGCCGAGTGGGCTGCCTGAAGTGGCGGCGCCGGGAGACGGTGGGGGGTGGGACTGGGGACGCGGGGAGGGGGGTGAAGGTTGGAGTCTCTCCGGCCGGGCCCGGTCCTCAAACCGTCCTGGCAGCCCCGCAGCCTCGCCTTTCACAGAGGGCGGGGTTCTTGGGTAATTACCGCGTATTTCCTGAGACCCCAGCTAGGGAGAGACCGGGTGAAACGACTCTCTCCAGCTCTTTCCACGGGGGAGCAGATCCTG
The DNA here is from genome assembly GCF_030028045.1 of Hippopotamus amphibius kiboko. Lineage (NCBI taxonomy): Eukaryota > Metazoa > Chordata > Mammalia > Artiodactyla > Hippopotamidae > Hippopotamus > Hippopotamus amphibius. The sequence goes on along the minus strand of NC_080202.1, from coordinate 45,564,615 downwards.
AGGCCGAGCTCTGCTAAGTTCTTTCCCCACCCCCATGCGGCCTGGGTATGGCGGCGCGGCCCGGCGTAGCGGGACCCCCCGCTTCCATGGGCGAGGTGGGGGCGACGCCACATTCCAAAGACTGGCGCCGCGGGGGCGGGTGGAGGTCGCAGCTCCAGCCGCGCGTCCCTCTGGCGTGGCAGTCAGCTGGAGGCTCCGAGGGCAAAGAGCCAGGTGCATCCACCATCTCCCCCCATACACCAAGGCCATCCCGCCGTTAGGCTGTGAAAAGGAACAGCTTTGTTTCTACTGTAGCAACCACTAATTCTCCCCAGGGACCAGCTAGATCAGGGCACATGGAAATCTCTGAGCGCTCTTGCCCTCGAGATTTGTCCTGTCCAGTCCCGATCCTCAGAAACGACCTGACCTCGCACGTCGCCAGCCGCTTTGGGAAACTCCAAAAGTGTGCTGTTCCACTTCTCTTGAAAGTTTACACCAAAGGGGGATGGGCTTTTGCCCTTCGCAGAGTTGGGACACAAAATAACTTGGAGTCGTCACGGTTCTGAGAATAAAAGTGGAGTGGCCCATTTCGGATGCTTCAGGAACATCTGTTTGCATTTTGAAATCTGAGCCATAACTTTAACCAAAACTTTTGGAGCAATGGCCGCCCTCCTAAAAGGAAAAAACGAACTGATTCCAATGTAATTTTTATAAGACTACAAATGCCTTCCAGTTTAAAGAACTTTTCTCCCACAAACGAAACAAAATGGGGGAGTATTTTGCCACTGGTGCATTGTTACTAGGGAATCTCTATTTTGAAATTCCAAGTAATTGAAAGTCACTTCTTTGGATCCCAGATGGCCACCAAAATAGATATTGCAGTTTAGAGCTATGTCATATATGTGGCGTTTGGGGGAGTAGGGGAAAAAAAATAAACACACACCTTATAGCTGTAGCAGCTTCTTAAGGATTGAAGTTTGATGTGAAAATCTTTTCTTGAATTGCAGATGAAACCATTGTGATTCTTACTGCTTGAAGTCTAAATTAGATTCATAGCTCAGGGGTAGCTTAATGTTGCTAAAAGATCAGTTAAAACTATGTGTAGGTAGACTCTGAAGTAGGAGAGTGACTGCTATCTTTGAGGGTACCTTGTGATGAATCTCATTGCTGATTACAGACGGTCAAATCATTGCTAAGCATTTGGCCGTAATAGCAAAGTTTCTTCAGAACGGAAGCCCTGTTCCTCCTATTAAAAAAGTAATTTTTTTTAAGTTGTAGGAGTGACAGACAGTTCCATAGCTTTAACTGTTTTCTCCCTTTGCCGCCCCCCCCCCCCCCCAGGTGTTCTCAGAGAAAGTCTTAGAACTGGATTGCAGCCTTAGAGCTGGATCACCTTTGACTCAGGTTCTTAATCTAAAATTTGAACTACTTATCCTAAATAAAGCTTCAGTACACTTGATTCATGCTGTAGGTTGACTTGACTTACATCATGTTCACTTTACACCGTTGTCCAGATCAAGAGAAGTTGCCAGTTATGAAAAGCTGACACTAACTTAGTAGGAGTTAAATAATCATAGCTGAAAGGGGCTTTAAAGATTATCTTTGTGGTTCCTGTGTCAAGAGTTTAATGGTGGAGGATCTCAGATTTGTGATTCATCCTCCATTGTAAAGTAAACTAGTTAAACCTTTGGAAGCTACTAAGTGGGGAATACTGTACCAGGTGCAGAAGTTTGTTACTCATTTATAAAGATGAAAGTTTATCATCTTTAAGGTTGACCCATAAGCTTTTCCATTTCTTGATAAGAAAAGTTGGGAATAAGATCAGTTTATTAATGGCCCCTTGGTTATCTGCTGAGCAAAACACAGGACTGGAAGTTAGGGACTCCAAGTTCTGTTTCTTTGTGTGCTACCACAGATTTGGTTGGCTTGGCTAGAGGCCAAATCCTGAAGATGAGCCCAAACTGGTCGTTTTGTTGCTCAGTCTATTGTTCCTCTAATGTTCAACTAGACCTTCAGCTTCCTCCTCAGCTCTCCATTTCAGATGAGTTGGTTTGTGGTTTGTGACAAATTCTACAAACCCTGTATGCCTCAGTTTCCTAATTTGAAAATGGTATCAGTGCAGCCTCCCTCATAAATACCTTGAGTGACTTACTCTTCAGTGGCTATGTAAACATTTACTTGCTATAACTTTGTTACTGCAGAACTTTAGAACTGCTTAAAAAGTTATTTGGGGCAGTTGGGAGGCCTACCTTACCAAAGTGTGGCCTTGGTTGCCATGGGCCATCGAAATAGGTTGAACGAGGGTCAGTCTCTCTGGGTACCCAAGCAGTTGTCACCGCAAGTCCTGGATGTTTTACATTTGCCTGATGGCCGCTCCTGGTACTAGTGGCTGTGTGTGAGCAGGATTCTTTGACAGAGGTGGAAGTGATTCTTCACAGCAGTCCTCTTCAGGATGAAGATGCTTGCTAATTTCCAGTTAGTTTTTTACTCTGTTTAGCCCTCACCATCTTCTGTCTTTTCTCTTTTTAAGTTCAGATGTTTGCTGTTTTAAATACATTTTAGTAAGACCTAGAGAGGAAGATAGAACTAACCTCCTAGACATTCCCTTCCATCCTCTGGTTTGGTCTTCTGCCTTTGCCTGAAAGTTGTCCTGGAGTTATGCAGGTATACAGAATTGTGTGCTTAAAGCAGACTTCAGAACTTCAAATTAATCTCTGACGCTCTGGCGGCTAGGACGAGTTCTACTGAGTAGTTTACAAAGGTAGTGATGGTATCATTTTCTCAAATTCTTGTGCGTGGAACACTCTAAAGCTCCCACATTTTCCTGCAGAAATATCCTTTTTGCTCACCATAGATCCAGGGCTTTTTAACACTTAATGCAAAGCCAGTGGATGTATCAGATAGAGTGTGCTTACAGATAAGAGTTTACAATACTCTTCTGAATTTTTGCTCTTTTTGGAAAATTTTAAGCCAGGTATAACTGCTCTTGGTGCTGTACTGAGGGAAGGAATCACACTAGCTATTTCAAAAGAGTTACCAACAGTTTCTGGTAGCAGCTCAACCATTCAAAATAATTTTGTTGGTCTGCAAAGGTTTGTTAGTAAACTAGGATTATTCCTGCTGTTACCAATGTTATATCATTTGTCATTGAACTGCCTCTAAGTAAAACCCAGGAAAAACTTTATTCAGGAGGATTTGTGAGAGCTGTGTTATTGATCTAACACCAGCATTTGTTTTTCCAACAAGAAATGAAATGAGGTTGTAAGCTTTCCAGCATTCAAAGACAAGTGGCAGAAGTTGGCCAAATATTGAATCTTTGCCTCCTAGACCATATATTTTGTCTTACTTACAGAGTATGACTATTACCCTTTTGTCAGCAGAGCCCACTATTCAGGGCCTGAATTTGACGTTTTCTTTTAAAAATTTTTATTTGTAGCAACAACCATTTACACTTCACACGAGAAAGGATAGTAAAGTGGAATTTTATTCCAATAATCTTGCTTGAGAAATGTGAAAAATAATTTTAAAAAACCCACAAACTCAGGTGTACTTAGGTACAAGTATACTACTATTTAACTCTAGCCAGCTTTTCCATCACACTATTGTGAATATTTGTTTCCAGCTGTTGGTTTAAGTGGCCAGGGGGACACCTGTAGTACATTACCTAATATTTGACTAAACATTGGTTTTCTGAAGGTAGACTAGGTGTGGATTTTGTTTATTTCTATAGATTCCTTCTTTGGTTTCTCTCACTTTTGAAGTCACTGGGGTAAAGTGTATTTATTTACATTTCCCCAGGAAAGTATTTTTTTTTTACTCTGGACAAAGTGAAAATTAAAATAGTGATGAAATGGGCAACCGTACTGGTCTTAAAAAGAACTAATGATCAGTACGAGAGTGTAAAGCAATTATATTCCAATAAAGAAATTAAAAAAAAAAAGAACCAATGATAATACCAATGGTACCTTACTTTTGGATAGCCTATTTTCCTGCTGTCTCCTTTAATCCTTACAGCAGTTATGTAAAGTAGTCACGGCCCCATTTTGCTGATGAAGAATGAGGCTCAGAGAGTTTATTAAGAGATGTGTCCAGGATTGCACTGCTAGTATATATCAAAAGTGTAACTAGGAGCCTGGTTTTTTGACTCCTAGTCTGGTCTAATTTTATAATGTTTCGTCTCTTTAGAGATACCTGGTTTATTTGTCAGAACTAAACCAATCTGGAACTCCCTGGCTTGTTCCCTCCCAGACTGAAATCTAAAGGGCCCTGTCTCCTGAGGGCCACTCTAGGTTATAGGCTAGCCCAAGAAAAGTTTTCCTCACTCAGGGAAGGATTATGCTGTCCAGCCAGCTATTTCCAAGTTTGGGAAGTGCTTTGCCCTGACTGCACATCCAGGCCCCCGTATAAGAAAGAGAACAAACTGAAATTGTGAATGTATAAGCATGATCTTTTGAGCATCTCATTTAAAATGTTTTAGCAGAAAAGCCTTTAGTGAAAGGCTGGAGTGGACTTGAGGATCATTGGTCATGACGCTGTTAGTAGAGGTAATTCAGTCTTTTTCTCTCTGCCCTGAGAGCAATATGTTAGGCAAGTTTCAACGTAGAAAATGTTGATAGAAAACTGAAATTTTGCACAAATTTCATCATTCTGAGAACAATAAATGCAATAAATACAGTAAAATGCTGGTGCCTTTGAAAGCAAAATTCAGACAGAAAGTTGCATATCTCAAGGTATATCAAAGTAATTTATGACAGTTACTTTAAATATTTGTATATGTTTTGACTGGATTGAATTTGTCTCCTAAAACTTACACACTTTTTTTCTGATGATAAATGCACTAAGAGTCTTTCTAAGACTAATAGTCGGGGAAACAAGATGGTTACACTTAAATCCATCTTCTTAAGAAGGGGTTCTGAAATCAGAGGTCATCACTGCTATCTCCTATACAGCTCAGTCAAAATGAGGCTTCTGCTGTGCACTGTAAAGCCAGAGGGCAGTGTTGCTGCTTTTCCAAGCAGGCGTTTCTGGGACTGCTGCATGATGTCATGATAGAAGGAAAATTAAAAACACGAAAACTATTTCAAAATAGACTTTTAATGTAATTTTTAGGCCAAAGGAAAAACTGATAATACATTGTCTGCAGTGGACTCTCTGCGAGAAGAGGGCTAGCTCAGTCCAGCTTTAAAGGCCCTGAGTCAGTCTTAACTGCCGTAATTTCCCTTGATTCATGGATTTGTGTATACTTCTCATGCATCATAAGGTGCATTTCACTCTTGAAGTTCCCACCATCTCCACTGTTTCATTTAGCTGCAAAAGCAAGCTTCCCAATGGGAGGTTTTTTCCCAGGGGTTCTCAGCCTTCAAGGAGTTTGATAATTTCATGATTCTCTCGAACCCTCTCCCCAGAAAAATGTACACATAATACAAGTCTACATATAATTTCATGGGGTTCATGGACCCCAAGGCCCCCTATGGTTTCTAAGGCCCCAAGTGAAGGAACCCCTGTGCTAGTGATTTGAGCAGTGCAATTACTCTAAGGAAAAGACACAGGGCAGGTAAAGATGGGCTGGGTTAATCATGATGACAAGAGGGAACGATATTACAATTTCTTATTGTTTTGATTTGGGGGTAGAAATTAATTCCCAGGGCCTCCTTGCATTTTCAAGAGCAGAACTACTCAAGGAGTAAGCAGCAATCAACACAGTTTAGGAGATGGAGAATAGCGGCTGTATACGGGAGGTGCAGCATTCCCACTTGGCCCCTAAGGACTTAATTTAGCTTCTTAACCAGAGCTTTACATTTGATTTGCAGTGAGGGGGCATTTCTAATTTTAGTTTGATTCTCGTGGAAAGGTGGACAGCTCTTATTCCTTTTTTTGGTACAGGGAGCACCTAAGTATTGGACAATCAGGGTTAAGTCCTTGGAATGCCCCAAATGGCCAGTTCCTCTATAAATATAATTCTCTATCTCTGAATATTTTAACATAAAGAGCTGCCTCACAAGTTTATCCAACCATTGCTTGCACTAAGAAAGCAAGAGGTTTACCAAGAGCCTTTTTCAGGCATCCAAGAACTCCTTCCAGCCATATTGGGAGGAGGGGAGACTCACTGAAACACACTTGTAGGAATGAAATGAGGCTGTCAGTTATCTAACCTGACAAACTGCCAAATTAGGTTTACATTTTTGTTAATAGACTTTTGAATGGCTATTGAGAAGCAGAATTAAATTTTAAGCTGCTGATTTTAGTTACTTTCTACTCCCCAAATACCCAACACTGGTTTATTTCTCCAGCATCAAGAAAGAAAACCAAGGCACTAGAAAACAAGCACACTTAAGTATTGAAGATAATTAAATCTTTATATTTTGCTGGAACTGTTATTGTAGCACACTAAAACCCATTCAAGGGAAAACTGGGCAAATTGAAAATTCTCTCGTTAAAGACTGTTTTTTGAAAATGGACAAATTAAATGATTCCTTTACCCCCCTCCCCCAAATGCAATCACATAAATCAGTACTATTCTGAATTAGCTCTAGAAATCACACTGAAACTATGTTACATTTACAAATATTAAATTTATTATAACTAGAATGAATTTAATGGTTCTCAGATTTGGCCACCTTATAGCTCCATTTAAGGAGGGGATTTTTAACAGAAAATGCATTATAACTTGGTCAAATTACTTACACATTAAAAAAGAAAAAGTCCTAAAAAGGAAAACAAGAAAAGCAACCCTTCAGTTTCACATAATTAAAGAACAGGAGAAGCACACAAGCTACATCATAGCTAAATTTACCAAACCAAAGCCAGGGGGGATTTCTTTTCTGATTATGTGTCATAAAAAGGTCCACTGTCTTATATACACATGTATATAATGTTACATTCCATCACTGTAAAAAGTCCCCCTTGCCCCCTCCCCCCCAAAAGTTTCAGTCTAGTCTCCAAACTTGGACAGCGGCGCACGCTCCTGCTGTCGATGGAGTTCGTTCTCCGTCAGCAGCTGGAGGTTCTCGGCGCGCAGCCGGTCCAGCTCCAGCTCCAGCTCCCGCACACGCGCGTCGTCGCCGCCCAGCCGCTTGCTTTCCAGCCGCAGCCGGTTATTCTCGTCCTCCATGCGCGAGAGGCACTTCTCCAGCTCCAGGTACTCTTTGATGAGCTCCTGCTTGCTCATGTTCTGCAAGCTCTCCGCGTGGTACCGCTCGTAGGTCTCGGAGAAGTCCCGCTGCAGAAACTCGCTGCCGTCTCCTCCCATCCCGTCGCTGCCCCCATCCTCCTCGCCCGCTTCTTCCATAAAGTCCTCATCGCTGGTGTCGTCGGATTTGGCAGCGGCCCGTTTAGGATAGAGGCCGGTTTTAAGATCCGGCTCCTCCTGGTCGTGATCATCCATGAGGAACTGCGTGGTGTTATAGGGAGCGACCGGCTGGCCCTTGGCGAACATCTCGGCTCGAATCCTCGAAGCTCGCAGGCTCTGTTTCTCATCGAACTTTTTCTTCTCCTCCCAAGTCAGCGTGTAGTACGGTTTCCAATGCCGCTTCTTCTTAGAGGGGCGTCTCCTATGTTTTTTCTTGCCCAGCTGTCTCTGCTGCTGTCCCCACGCCTCCTCGCCCCCTGCTGCAGAAGCCCCCAACTTGTTGGCCTTCGGCCTCTGTTCCCCTCCTGCCGCCGGCTGGGGAGCTCCGCCAGCGGACAAGTCGTCCCCATTCTGGCCCTTCTCACCCGCTTCCGGACAGCTGGATTCTGGGCAGACCTGGGTCTGCAGGAGAGGCGACTGGGGCTCCAGGCTCCCTTCCCCCCACTGCCCCGGACAGCTACCCGACTGGGGCGACGCTCTCGATTGCCACCTACTGTCCTCCTCGGGCTCCCGCTCCTCCTCGCCTGGGGGGCGATCTGGGTTCGGCTCTTCATGGACAGCAACAGCACCTGTACAGTTGCTAGTTTGAGGCTGGTGCTGATACTCTGACAAGAGTGGCTCGGCCATTGCTAATAGAATCCTCTTCTCGAAGTTTGAAGAATTTCGGCTGTAAGTCCTTAAGAAAAAAAGGGTTGTCTTTCGAGAATGTCCAACACAGTCCTCTTCGGTCTGTAATTCCTGCAGTGATGCCTTTAGCCAGTCCTGTCAGCAAACTCCAATTGCAATTTGGGGGGCGCTCAAGTCAGTAAAGGGTTAAGCGCCCACACCTCGGCCGGCTAGCGGGTCCAAGGGGGTGCAGCAGCAGGAACAGTACGTAATGTGCAGAGGGGATGGGCCTCAAGCCTCCCCGCAGAGCACCCCCGCGATCAAGGAGTTGGTGGGCAAGGAAATTAGGTTAAATCCAACGGGTTAAACCCAGCCCCGAAGGGGTTAAAACTACCCGATGACGCTGACTCCGAGGGGCCGGATCCACAAAGGGTTAAATCCCCTGCCGCAGAGCCCACAAGGGGTTAAAGTCCCAGAGCCACCTCCTCCCACTTCCACGGGTGTCGCTCCAACCCGAGCTCCCAGTTCCCTAGGCCCGGCCGGAGCTTCAGCCGAGGACAGACAAACTCATCTCCCCTTTGGCTCGATGCTCTGCTCAGCTCTCCTCCGCCTCCTCCTCTTTTTCCTCCCTCCCTCCTCCCCCTTCCGACAGCTCCTCTTCCGCCTCCTCCCCCGACTTCCCCTCCCAACCTGCCTCTCCACCTGCCAACTTCCAACTGCTGCCTCCCAGCCCTCTGCGCCCCTTTTATATAGAAGCCGGTCCGCCCCGCCCACGCGCATGCGTAACGAAGTCCCCATCGCAGGAAGCTGGGAGTCGTAGTCCCTATCTTTTATGCCCGCCGTCCTTGCGCGCCGTGCGACGTAGCCAATCCCAGGACGCGTAGGAGGCGTCCTCCCGGCCACCTCCTTCCATCGCTTGTCCCTCGCTAGAGAAACGTGAGCGCCCATTGGTCAAGAGGCGCACGTCGCGCCGAGGAAGAAAGGCCAATCGCAGAGAAGATGGGGCGGGTTCTGGACCATACCATTCTGCTTCAGGAATACGAGAAGATTCGATGACCTGTGAGGGGCCGCACAGAATATTTTTATGAAAAGGTGCGTCTTAAAGGCTATTATTGTATTCTCTCCTCAGCGGAAAGGTTCTGAAGGTCATAAACATTTGTTAACTAAAGCAAGAATGGTTTACTCCTAAAAAGTAGTCCCTAAAGTGTAAACGAGGATTTAATTCTGTAAAGAGAGATGTTGGCCTATGGCTAATAATTCTCAATTCTTAAGATTACAGGAATGTGTTCAAGGTGTGTGGTTAGTGACTGGGATTGACGTTTGCGGAAGGATATTGTGAACATATTTTTGTAAAAAAAAGCGCATGAAGAAGTAAACAAATGAAGAATAAAAAGTGCCGCCTTAAAGGGACAGTGTGGCTGCGTTAGGGCGGCCACCTCGCGCTAGGCCTCGGAGGATGAGAAAGCAGGTTCGAGTCCCGGGTGATGTTCTTACTGGCCTCGGAACCCTTGGCCGAGTCCCAGCCCCAGCACAATCTTTCCGGGCCGCCGCCACCCCAGGGGTCAGTGCAAATGGTGGGCCGTGACCGAGCCTCTCGCCCGGGCCGGGAAGCGTCTGGTGTGCGCTCTGGGCTCAGACCCCGGGCTGTAAGGCCTCGCGCCACCGCCACCCCTACGCTTCCCCCTCCCCGGACCTCAGTTTCTATCGAAGAAAATGGCCTCCCGGGGCCCTCTTGGTCTCTTCAGTTGGGAACCGACCAGGCAATTTTCCTGAGCCCGGTCAGGGGCGTCCAGGGCAGCTGCTGGCCTCTTTGTTGGGGGAGGGGTTCAAAGTTAATACCTAGTTGAGGTAATGAACCCTGGCTAATCGAGAGAAGGGGGAATCGTCCACAGAGGCTCTTCTTGGTCAGTGGGCGCTGGGCAACAGCGGGAGGAGAGCGGAGCCAGAGGCTGCCCCGAGGAGGAAGCCTTGCCCAGAAACGGGGGCAGGGGGATTCTGGCCCAGAACTGTGGGACAGATGTATGGGGGGCAGCGACATATTTTCCTTGTGAAAATTCTCCAGATTCCAAGCTCCTGCCCAGAGGACAGGGGCCAGGAGTAGCCCAGACCCTCCGCTCAAATCGCTCAGGTCTAAAATCTGCCCGTAATCTCAGTCTTTCCCATTTGCCACACACCCAGTGACCCATTCTTACTATTTCTTCGTCAACAGCCGTGTCTTACATTCCAACCGCTTTCCACCGCACCACGTTCTTTTACACACGGAACCATCTGCCCTACCACAGCCCAGTGAGTTACACAGCCGTAGGGATTATTATCTCCATTTTAAAGATAACAAATCACTAAGGCTCAGAAATTGACTTGTCCAAGGTCACATGACAACTAAGTGGCAATTTCGGCTAAAGCAAAGGTCTTTGTATGTGACCCCGTGCCACTTTTCTTTCTGTCACAAACACAAAATTCCCTTTTTTTGGTAAGAACTCTAGATTTAGCTCCTTTTCATCCCCAATAGCTTCAGCCTAATTCAGGCCCTTATTTCTTTTTCTTTTTTCTTTCTCTCTCTCTTCCTTTTTTTCACCTCTCTCTTTTTTTTTTTTTTGGCCACACCACACGTCATGATCTCAATTCCTCAGCCAGGGATTGAACCCAGCCCCCTACAGTGGAAGCCCGGAGTCTTAACCACTGGACCGCCAGGGACCTCCCCCCCCCCCGCCCCCCGGGGGCCGGTCTTCATTTAGCAAAGATCAGATAGGAGGGAACAATGGTGAACAGAATGTCATCCTTGCTACTCAGGGAATGTGTAGAGAGGCCATCAAACCACAGTAAGCAAGTGAAGAAACTCCTGGTAGGAGCTTGTGAGCCAAGTTGCTTAGGAGTTGAGAATTGTGGACAGGTTTCATGCAGGAGGTGACTTCTTGGCTGTCTCTGAAAGATGAAGCATTGTCAGGCAGAGTGGCATGAAGCAGGGCATTCTATGAAGAGCAAGCATCTTCTCCCAAGGTAGGACTTGTCTGGGGACTCAGGAGTGGTTCTGTGGGGAAGTGGCCACGGGCATGCCCAGAGGGAGGGGCATGCCCAAAGGGAGAGGCAAGCAGGAGTGACCCTGAGGCACATCAAAGTGTTTTTCTTGTTTTGGTTTTTTAAACACTTTTATTTTGTTGCGCACCAGTCTTAGTCATGACCGGTAGGCTCCTTAGTTGTGGCATGCAAACTTTTAGTTGTGGCATGTGGGATCTAGTTCCCTGACCAGGGATCGAACCCAGACCCCCTCCATCGGGAGCGCAGAGTCTTAACCACTGTGCCATCAGGGAAGTCCCCATCAAGGTGTTTTGAGAGTGAATATCCTAGCCTGTTTTCCCTGGGCTTCCAAAAACTCAGGTCTGTTTGAAAAGCCTGCCCCTCCTCTGTGCTGCTTCATCAGTCATGCAGGAGGCTTCCCCGGAGCAAGAGCTGCCCCACACACTGGGAGTTCCCCAAGGAAGAGTCTTTGCAGAGAACTCGACTGGGAGTCAGAGCACTCCAAATTGGTACATTTTCAGACGCCAGAGGACTCCTGGGTATCCTCAAACGGCCTTTGGAAGGTACAACTGAGCCCAATCTCAATCTGCTGGACAGGGCTGAGCTGTATGGGCTCATCTGTCCTATTAGGGGAAGAGTGGCCAGACTGATAGGTTGTGGAATTCTAGAATTCTATGAAACAAGAGGCCACGCACCTTGGTATTAGCTGAGGTTTAAATCTTCGCCAGGCATTTTACATGTCCTGGTCATTTAAATCCCATAAGTGCCTTATGATGAAGACATCTTCCACTGTTATTTTACAAAGCAACCCAGGCTCAGATTAGTTAGGAATCTTCCCTGGGTCACACAGCTAGTATGTGCAAGTAGTGGAGCTGGCTTCTGCCCCACGCCTGCATCAATTTGGTCCGTCTTCCACCACCCTCCAGTTGTCCATCCTTAACACAGGGGTTAACTCAAAATTTCGGAACCCCAGCAGTCTCCAGCAGCGACCCCCAGAGGTCTCTGCCCACTTCGGCCCTGGGCCCACCCCCACGGGGGCTCTCGCGCAGGTGCCCGTCCCCACTCCTCAGGAAGGGGAGGGAACGAAGCTCCCGCCGGCCTTCGCCTTCCAGAAAGTTCCCTGGGAAAGCCCGAGCGCGGAGGTCACCGGGAGAGGGCACGGGGAGCGAGCAGCTGAGGAGGGGAAAGGGGGCGGTGGGCACTTCCGGGGCCGGGGTCTCGGGCCCCCGACCCTGCGCCTGGCGGGCGGAACAGAGAGTAGCCGCCTTTCCCTTCGGGCGTGGACGGAGCCTGTGCCCAGACCCCGCCGGACTCCTCTCCTCCCGCCACTCCTAGCTCGCGGGTCCCCCACCCCGACACCGCTCAAGACGGGGCGGGGGGGCGGGGCCCGGCCTTGGCCCCACCCCCGGCGGCGGCTGTGGGCCCCGGCCCCGCTCCGCGCGCACCCGCAGCCCCTCTGCCTGCTGCTCCTCCACCTCCGCTCCAGACCCGGGGCCGTTCCCTCCTCTAGCGCCGGGAGGAGGGAAATGCTCCCTCTGGGACGCCGACCGCTGGCCTCTCGGGCCGTTCACGGGCAGTGGGGGAGGGGGCAGGGTGAGGGCAGGGAAGGGCCTTGCGCGCCCTGGGCCCGCTTCCCGCCTCAATCCATGGCAGTCCTGACGGCAGAAGATGAAGGTTTTATTTTATTTAGTGAAACACTTTTTTGTAAGTTAATCTTACAAAATTAAGTGAAGACGTCCTGAGTATTTGTGGAGGTAGGGCGGCCAGCAAAACGGAGCTGACTCCCCTCCCCCGGGGCCAGCTTTCTCCGCCTTTCCCCAACTCGGTCAGGCCTCCTGGCCTCACTCCCACAGCCTCCCAGCCTATCATTCTTCCAGGCCCCGGCCCAAGTCCCAACTTGCCCGAGAGCTGAGCCTCCTTGGGAAGAGGCCGGCTTGGGAGAGGAGTTAGGTGACCCAGAGGCTGGGGAGGGCAGAGACTGGGACCCGGCAGCTCCGCCCCTGAATCAGGCGCCAACCCAGAGCTGGGGTAGTGCGCCACAGCTGCAGCCTCCCCAAAGAGCCTGAGGTGGTTGGGCGGGAGAGGAGGGAGAGTCCCTGTGGAGCTGCAGGAAGAGTGGGGTCTTATCCGGCCCCCCCATTAGGGGAGGGATGCCAAGGCAAACACTAATTGGGACGGTAAAGGGGCTGGGGAGCAGGGGTTAGTGCTATTCTCCTAAACCCTAGGAAGGCTCAGGACACAGCAGGACAGAGGGCTCATAGCCTCCTCAGCTGGCTGCAGAGACTCCTCCCTTGCGAGTCACCTCTTCTGGGTCCGAAACTGTCGGAAGAACCACTGGACGATGAAGGGCCACAGGAGGAAGAAGAGCAGCGTGGGACCGGAGAGCCTGAGGGGCCAAGGCCTGGCACTGGGTGGGGGCCTCTGTTGCCAAGAGGAGAGACTCAGGAGCCAGCCCAGGCCACAGCGCAGGCTGGGCCCCGCTTAGAAGCCTGATCCAGAACTCAAGTGGGAGCTTCTGCCTCCCTTTCTCCAGTCTGAGGACTGGGGCTCCCAATTTGTCCCTGACATGTTGAGCCCTAACTCTCTCCCATATCCTCCTGCCAGGAAGGCTGGAGGCTGGAGAGGCTGCTGAGTGGAGGGACTGGCTTCGAGGCTGTCTCCTCTGGGCCACAAAGAAGTGACCCTGTTGGTATGGCCTAAAGACCCCATATTGTAAAGGATGTGCCACATATTTCAAATGAGGACCCTGGGTGCTCAGATTTTAGTTTCTAAATACCATTCTCTGCTGAAAGGAGGCAGGGCTCCTTGGAGATGTGGCAGATCTCAGTTCTGGAGCAGGGACGGTAGAATTGAATGTGGGATGTCTTGTATCAGGAAGCAAGGAAGCTTTTAAAGATTAATTAGGTCATATTACAAGAACATAGGACCCAGCTTGAAGGAGAGGATCTTACCAAAGTTGTGACAGTCTGGGTATCAAAAAGAATGATTACTGCAGTTCACTGAAATACTGAATCTTTAAAATCCATGAGTTCATAATGATACTCAAAGAAAAAATAGGAAATTTATCACCATTGAGGTGGCTGTTAAATCAACTCCTTATTTTAAAAATAAAGAGAAAGAATTAAGCACTTATTCTGCCCTTCCATAAGACACTGTATTTCAGGGAAATCCTAGATGATAAGGGAAACTCTACAGAAAAATGACAGCTAATAAATGTTAAAGGAATCATAGAATTTAAAAGTCAGCATTTTTTTTTTTTGCAACCACTAAATAAATTATTGATCCAGGCAAGGATTATCTATCAATTGTCAAAAGCTGTGTGTCAAATGGGGTTGATGGGGAACTGGACATTCCCTGGCTGTAAATGGTGGGATCAGACTGTCATCCCTCATCCCTGCTAGTGGTCCACGCTAGAATTATTCATGGTAGGACATCCAAGTATGTGTCCCTTGATGTGAAGAAAGAACATCACCTCTGATGTAATCTGGTCATGTAAACTAGGCACGAGGCTGTCATCAGATAGACCCCAAAAGTGGAACATTCTACAGGACCGCTATCCAGACTCATCAGCAAGTGAGTAGCAAGGAAAAGGGACTAGTCTAGACTAACAGAGTCAAGAACAGAGGCTCCTGGCCTGGACATACAGGGAAGCTAGAAAAGGCCATCTAAATTTGGATTGTGTATTTGATGATATGAAGGAATTATTGTGTGTGATAAAATGTTGTTTTGCTAGGTAGTAGAATGTTCTTATTTTTAGAGATACAAACCCAAGTATTTCAGGGTGGAAATCTTTAAAATCTTCAGCATGTAAAATTAGTAAAAGGTAAACAATAAATAAAAGCCTGGGGGGTAAGTGTTGAAAGGTTAGCCATTATGGATAGAGGAAATTCCTGCCAACCTGGCTGACACCCACTGTGCCAAGGGGGTGAAGGGTCACCCGAGTGATTCCCTCATATCCAGGAACTCAGCCATCCCCTGCCCACCCCCCACCCCCACCCCCCACCCCTGCAGGCTTCGCAAGAACAGACTCACTGTTTGGATGCCAGCTTTGGAGGGAGACAGACCTGTGGCCAATCCCAGCTCCATCACTTAAAGTTAATAATAATACTAATAATAACAGTGAACCCCATTTGAAAAGTCCTTCCTGCGCACAGCGGAAAAACCTAAGTGGGTTATCTCATCTAATCCTCACAGCAGCTCTGTGAGGTTCTTCCGGGCTGTGTGCCCTCAGGTAAGTTACTCAACCTCTCGGAGCTTTACTTTCCTCAACTGTAAAAGGGGAATGAAAAGAAAACCTATTTCACTGGTTTGTTTTGTGGATCAAATGAGATAATGCTGGTAATGTGCTTGGCACACAGCTGAGGCTCCAGAGATGGCTGCTGTTATTTACTTTGTGGAAGCAGAGGTGTAAGGGGCAAACAGATCTCAAAGTCAAGAGGAGGGAGTGAGGGATGCAAGGGCTGAATTTGGAGGGGGGACAATAAATCTGGGGACAGAAGAAGTCCCAACAGGGCCAATAGGGACCTCCACCGCGCAGTCCCAGTGCAAAGAGCAGACACATTCTGGCCCCTCCAACTGTTGGAATTCCATCTGTCCTCAGTTACTCTTCAGGCAGAGGGAGGTAAGAGCGGGAAAGGAGGGCCTCTCCCACCCTCCCTTCCAGGGTGGAAACACTTCAGACCCCCTGACTTCCTTGACTGCACCATGAGCCACACTATTCTCTGGAGAAGGCAGAGGTGTGGGCATGTAGAGACGTGGGGACAGAGACAGAAGTGGCTGGATGACGAGCCCAGAATAGAGACCCTTAGAGTTCTGCCCGAACCTTGCCCTGGGCCTTTGGAGGGGGCTCACCTGCTTGGTGGGGACAGGCATGCTCTCCAGGCTCTGCAGTCTCCCCTGGACATCCCGCATGCTCTCCTGCAGCGCCTGAACTGTCCCCACCAGCCATGTGTCCAGTTCCTGGGGCCCCAACAGAGTGCTTTCCAATCTCCCTGCAGAGCACAGACACACAGGGAAGGGGACTCAGGCGGCAGCTCAGCTAGGGGTAGGGTGGTGGTGGGATGGCACAGGTGCAGGGAAGAGTAACAGTAGAGTGCAGTCCCTTGTACCGAGAGTGAGTCTCTTAAAGCTCATCCATGTGGCTGAGTAACGGGCTGCCAGGGCTTTGAATCCCAGCACTACCACTTAGCTGTGTGACTCTGGGCAAGTCAGTAACTTCTCTAGGCCTCATCTGTCATCTGAAAATTATGTCGTCTCCCTCACAGGGCGGCTAGCCCTGAGGAGTAAAGGAGACAATATTTATGAAAGTGCCCCTCATGGGACGTGGCACACTGGAAGTTCTAGAAAGGGACAGGGCAGAACTCGTCCTTAGAGAGTCCCAAGTGGGAGACCCAGAGTAAGAACATGACTCCGAAGGCCATGTAGGTGTTGGTGACAGAGCTGGTCTAGGAATTCTATCCCAGCTGTCCTTCCTCAGTGCCAGCCAAGGGTACAGACTCCTGGTGGCTCTCAGAGAGGAGGCCAGGCAGGGACTTTGCCCATCCAGGCCAGTGTCTGGCTTTTGGCAACCCTCCCGGGACAGAGGCTGCTCTCTCCAGTGCCCAGTGCTGGACTTTCACCTCTGTCCAGAAGGGCCCAGGGCACCAGAACCATAGGGAATGGCAGAAGGGGGTGAAGGGTCAGACAGGGGCTCACCTTCCTCTGCAGGAGGCTCGGGGCTGTTTCCGGTGTCCAGCTCTCCACCCAGGGCGTCCCTCTGCTCTGCCCAAACCTGATGAGAAGAGTCACAAAGTCCAAGGCAGGCGGTGGGAGCAGCCAGGGCCCAGTGGGGTGGGGAAGGGGAGGTCATGGGAGTGGGTCTCACCAGCTCAGGCTCCAGCTGCTCCACGGAATCACAGAAAACCTCAGAGTCCTGGTCCCTGGGTGGCTGGGACTCTGAGGATGGGGTAAATAGGGTTAGTGACAAGAGGGAGGCCATGGGGGGGAGGGGAGGGCTGAGGAACTGGGCAGGGGCACCTGTTCAGGGGACACTAGAAATACTGCCACAGGAGGCACAGATGGGTCCCTGAGTGAGGCCCTGGAACAGGAATCCCAGAACCTTCCCCTGGCCTTTGGGAGCACAGGAGGTCTCAGTGTCTGTGGGCATGAGATGTGACAGGCACAGCATAGCATCTAACCTGCTCCCTTCCACTCTACCTGGAGGTCCCCCCCACCTCTGGCCTGGGTTTGGCCTTCTGCCCCTCCTGCCCAGGCACTGACCTGGGCTTGGGGGTGCTGGTTCCTTGGGGAGGCGGGGAGGCTCTGAGGTAGCCTCAGCATCTCCATTCAGCGCCTGCTTTTTCCAACCTGTGGAGACACAGCACCCAGAGGTGGGGCTGGGAAGAGATCAGGCCCCTGCTCCCCAATTAGCCATGGACTCTGCCTGAGACCCACCCCATCAGGGGCACTGTTTGGGGTCCTTACAGGGACATCACCTAGAGCCCTCTGTCCCCAGGCTCCCCTCCAACTGAGCAGCCCCCTAAGACAGTTCAGTCAGCACTCGTGGAGCTCCCAGCCTGGGGGCCTGACCTGTGACCCTTCTCAGGAAGGTCTCCGGGGGCCTCGGCATGTCAGGGATCACCTGGTACAGGGGCTCGAAGTAACCAAACATGTCCTCTGCCACCTCGCCCAGGGGCACTGTGTCGATCACCTGTGCGGGAGGGGGTCTAATGGGGAAGGGCTGGCCCTTCTCACCACTGCCCTCCTAGCCCCTTGAGTTGGACCACCTCCACCCTGTTTCTGCCCTCCACTTTGTGTCATACCCCTCCACCTTGTGCCCAGTCAGGAACCAGAGACATGCAGGGGCAGGGGAATAGCATGAAGGTGGTAATTCCCATAGGGGTATCAACGTGCAGGAAATGTAATGGGGGTCAGACTGGAAGGGAGGGGGGCAGGCCACCTGGTTGAGAGTTTGGGCACAGAGAGGAGTCTGCAGCCTCTCCCTACCTTCTGTGCCACCAGCTTCATCTCAGTGATGTAGGCGGACATGGCCTCTTCCCTGCTCATCTTGCCCAGGCTGTTCCAGGCATCCCTGGGGGGACAGAGGACTGTGAAAGGCTGGTTGACGGCTGAGGCTTGTTTGCCCAGCCAATGGGGAGCTCACCATTTATAACGTCCAATAGGGTCCCAGAACCCAGGCCGGGGGATCAGGCAGGGCCCCATGGTAGCCTGCTTGTAGTAGCTGTAGAATCGCAGCATCTCTTCGTAGGAAGGGCGGTAAGAGCCTGGGCAGGGGGTTGGGAAGTGGAGGGGAGAGCATCACTCCCAGCTCCAAGAGGATGGAGGTGGCGGGGAGAACCACCCTTGGCGAGGGTAGAGATGGTGAGAGGTCCCACCCAGGGCAGCTGGACAGGGGCAGGTGCCAGAGGGGACCCTCAGGACAACTCAGGTGGGACTTGTCTGCACAAACTGCCAGGACCAAAGCCTCCTGAGAGGCAGACCCCAGCTGTCTTGACCCCCAAATGCGGGTCCCCGTGCCCTCACCGTTCTTAGGCAGGTTCTGAATGACGCTGACTGCGGCCTGGAACTGTTTCTGGCAGTCTGGTTCAGGACTTTCATTCTCGGTACCCATACCCAGCTGCTCTGAGCCTTGGGGCCCTACTTTTGAGCGACTCTGCAAAAACAGGCCTGTTTGTGAGCAAGCTCCAGCCGCCTCCCCGCCCCCCTCCTCCCTGGCACATGCCTCTGTAAGCCACTGGTCCACTTGCCAGAGGGGCAAACTAAGCTATTTAGAGGCCTGAGTGAGATACCCCAGGAGGTCAGAAGCTGCGACTGAGACTGCTTTTCCTACCCCAAGGCAGCGTGAGTGGGGCCCGGGTGGGTGGAGAGGACTTTGGTGTGTGGGTGGAGAGGCAGGTGGCAAGGGTCGCAGTGCCTCTCTAGATTCACATCTCCAGCTCCTAGACAAGAGAATCCGCAAGCCAAGAGGAGTCAGGGCGGGGTGAACAGTCTCCCACCCCGGCCCCCCATACCCCGGCTCAGCTGCCCGGCTGCCCGGCACTCACCCTCAGCGCCCACTGCCCGGACACCTGGGTTCCCTCTCGCCACTAGCCGGAGGCTTCCGACTGACCTCCGGGCCGGGTCTGGCCGGGATAGGGACGCGGAGCAAGGGGGGAAATTGAAGCCAATGAGAGAACCCGTTTCATATATCTTCTGTACTTCAACCACTCAACGCGCCCCTTTCAAGATTATGCAAATAGTTTAGCGGTGCCGCTCCCAATCAGGCGGGGCACATCCGCGGGTTGGTTCCCCAACCCTGGGCCGTCAGAGGCGGGCGGGCGCGCCCCCTGGTGGACGTTGTGAAATGACGCTCTCTCTTGCGCCCCCTGGTGGAAACCCGCGTAGTCAGCTGAACCTGGGTCGCGCAGATTCGAGGCATGCAACTCAGCTCTTCAGATACGTACCAGGCGCTGGGGATAAAAAGGTGAATCGTGCTCTGAGGTCACGGGTTCTAAAGGATGGACACTGGAGCTGAGTTTTGGGAGGCTTAAGAGTAAGCCAGGAGAAGAATGAGGAAGGTCATTCCTGCAGGAAGGAATTGTAGGATCAAAAGCACAGAGGAGAAGACTAGATATTTAGAAAGAATATCCAGAGAGGTGTGGAGACGCAAGCCAGCACGAACGGGATCTCTGGGTCGGGGATATCTGAGAATGGAGTAGAGTAGTAGGCGGCAAATCTAGGTCCTGAGAAACTAAGTTTTATCTTTGGGATGACACGCTCCCGACCGCCGCCAAGTGGCGGTGTGCACCCAGCACTTGCTGCAGAAGACGCACAGATCCCACCCCTCGCGCACTAATACTCTGGTGGTTTCTTATGCAGTAAGTGCACGCAAGACACGGTCACCAGAACCCGCACTCGACGCTCACCTACAGGTTGATGTCACGGACATCTACGCAGCGTGCGGGGGCCGTCCCAGGACGATCAAACCCCCGGCGGGGGTGCCAACCTGTCCAAGGCTCCATCCCCAGATTCTGCGGGGGACTCCAGGCTTAGCGCCACCCCATCCTCTCCAGACCAGTCAGCCCCAAGTCCGCTACCACTTTGGGGACTGCAACTGGCTGGGCGCGGAGAGGGTTAATCCTGTGACGTCATGGCCAGAGCCTCCCTCCCTCCCCCCCATCCCCCACCCCCTCCGGTTCGGGCTGCCCTGCCACCCCGCTCAGCTCCCGGGGCTTTCCGGGCCCGCGGACCCCAGGCCCAGGACGATCCCGCGCGCGGGCCGGATTCCCTGCCTGGCTCCCTTCCGCGGCCTCGGGCGGGAAGCGGGAGGGTGGAAAGGGGTCAGGAGTCCGCACTGAGTCTGGGTCCGGGGAAAGAAGAGGGTGTCTGACCAGAGGGCAGCCCTCGATCCCTCCGATGCCTCCCCCCGCACCATGGGGGCTCCGGACACAGATAGGGCCAGGATCCCAGGACCGCTCGGAGAACGCGGAGGCGGACTCAGGAGCGCGGAATGAACGCTGAGACTCCCGGCCGCGGGTCGGGTCCCCTCCCCACACTTACGCAGGGACAAGGCTCCCCGCCCGGGGTCACCGCCCCGCTCCCCGCCGCCTCGCACCTCCCACAAGCCATCCTCGGCCCCGCCCTCCCTCTCCAGGTCCCTCCTTCCCTAACCTTCGTCCCTCCCTCTCTCCCTCCTCCCAACACCTCCTCCTCCCGACTCCCGGCGCTGCTAAGTTTCTTGGCTCCGCACCGCGCTCAAACCCCGGGCCCGGGCCCGGCCCCGGCCCCCCGACCATGCTGTGCGGCCGCTGGAGGAGCCGCCGCCGGCGGCCCGAGGAGCCCCCGGTGCCGGCCCAGGTCGCAACGCCCGTCACGCTCCCGTCCCCGCCCGCTCCCCAGGACGGCGGCAGCAAGAGGCCTGGGCTGCGGTCGCTGAAGAAGATGGGTCAGTGAGCGGCTGGGGCGGCTCGGGGTGCGCGCGGGCGGACCCCAGGCGCGCAGCCTGGGACGGTCGGGGTGTTCCGGCGAGGCGTCCATGGGCTTCCCAGTGGGGCTGTGGGCAGTCTGGCGAGGGATGGAAGGCCAGCACCATTCCAGCGGGGGGTCGCGCCTGGGGTCACCCGAGGTCCCAGGGTCCGAGCGAGGCTCCCAGGATGGCTTTTGTTTCCCACCAGGAGGCACCCGCGGGGAGTGTGGAGTGGAAATTTGGGCGAGGGGCGTGGACCGGGGTCCCAGCAGGTCGGGAGAGTGCAGTGGGAGAGACAGGCTTAGGGTGTCCCTCACCGCCTCCCCGACACCCTGTGCCTTCTAGGGTGTGCGATCACCCGGGGCATCCTGGGTTCTTGGCCCCCTTAGGAGGGCATGAGTGTTGTAGAAGAGGCTGGCATCTCAAGCCGGCCCTCCAACCTTGCAGTCCCCGCTGGGATTACAGCAGCCACACAGCACTGGTAGGACTGGTCTAACAGGTGAGAATACTGACCTTTGGGTCAGAAAGCCAGAGTTGCCCTCTCAGATTTGGGGGAAAGTCACCCGGGAAAAAGAATGTGACTGTGGTTTATCAAGCATCTCTCAGATAGTGGCCGGCACTGGGTGGTTATGGATGTGGTGCCCTTCAATCTCCTTCACCTTCCTGAGAGGTAGGTGGTATAATCCCCTTTTCACAGATGAGGAAACTGACTCAGAGAAAGTCAGGAATTTGTCTGTGACCACACAGCTAGTAGAGGGCAAATGTTGTGGCAAGTACCCCATACTGCCGCTGGGCCTCTCTCAGAGTCTGGGCAAAATAGAACTGACTGGGGGGTTGAGGGCTCGAATGAGGGGGTGTATGTGTGAGAGTATTTTATACAATGTAAAGTACTGTAAAACTGAAGTGGTGTAGTAGAACTGTGGTCGGTAGAATAGTTAATGATGGAGAGGCTGGAGGTGGGGCTGAGGGAACAGAAGAGCAGGGCTGCCCAAAGACTTGCGTGAATCTTGGGGCAAAATTCAGAGGTCCCGATAGCCGCCGGTCTTACCTTCTCTTTACCACTGGCCTCCACTCCCTTGTTCTTATTTCTACCTCCTCTCATTCATTTGACCTGAATCTATTGAGCGCTGTGTTCTGAGAACTGTGTCTGGCACTCTCCTTACCGAGACAGAACACATGATCTCTGCCCTACCCATCATCAATCACACATGCATTCAACAAGCATTAATTGAGTGTCTACAGTATGCTCTGACCTGGGATTCAGCATCAAACAAGGCAGACACAGTCTTAGCCCTCAGAGAGCTGAAGTGCCAGCAAGGATGTCAGACAATGAAGCCAAGAAACAAGGCTATGAAGGAAGGAGCATGATACTGGGGAGCCCTGGTTGCACCCCAGAGCTGGAGGGAGCCTGCTGTGAGGCAAAAGGGGGAGAGGCAGGTGGAGGCTGGATCCTCAAGGGCCCTCCTTATAGGGTTATGGACTTTTTCTGGAGGGCGGCGGGAGCCTGGGAAAGGTCTCAGGCAGGAGGAGAGCGGCAGGAATTGTATAGAGTAGGGGTGGGTTGGACGAAGGCAGGGGTGAAACAGGGAGACCCACAGGAGGGAGGTTAAGGGGTCAGCTGGGCGAGCTGTGTGGGGGGGGGGGCGGGGCTCAGAAGTGGGCTGGTACAGCCAAGCTGGATTCCAGAACTACAGTGAGATGGCCCAGGCTGGACTCTGCAGTTGGTGGGATCTGGAAGGTGTCTTTAATGGGTGGTGGTGTTATCATCCTCTGGTCTAAGGGGCGGTGGTGGTTAGAGGAGAGGATGGTGGCCATGGGGAGTGGAGGTGCTGCTGAGATAGCCAAGGGCTGGTGTTCTCAGAGAAGCAGCCCCAGGAGTCAGCCGCCCGCCCCCCACCACGAGGATTACCAGGGGGATGCCACGGGAGGGCTGAGGGGGTGCTCCCGCACACCTGCCTGCCTCCTCATCCCACACACGTTTGCTGAGCCCTGTGCGAGTGCCAGGGTTCTGTGTCAAGGCTGGGGCCACGGAGATGGAGAACACAGCACCTTGCCCTGAGGGAGCGAACAGGCTACGGCCAGGAGACACTTGTAGACAGGTAATTACAGTTGAGCCCAAGACTCAGCACTCTTTGGCTGAGTAACTGCACGGGAGCTCTGGCCATCCTGTGACAGTGACACTGTTGGGAACTATGTGGGTGTCAGAATGTCATCTGGGCCACCCTCCCTTCCCGCCGACCGCTGCACTGTCCTGTTTAGTGACTGCCTTCTGAGAGAGGAATGTCAAGTCCGTGGGGAATTCCCCTTCCCCAGGCCTCGCCGAGTCCAGGATGGAAGCGAAACCCAGGTGTCCTGGGACCCAGCTGCTCAGGCCATCAGGGCCAAGACCTATGCCTACCACCCAGGTAGCTTCCACTATGACCCCTGCAGCTGCTGACTCTCCGGAAATGACCCTCAGGGCTGCGCTTTGTCACCGCCTTCGCTACACCCCTTAGTCTAACAGAGAACAGATTTTCTTTCTGATCAGGTCAAGAGACTAGGGCAGGGAGTGGCTCAGAGTCAAATGCTCACAGGGGCCCAAAGAAAAGAAAGGGCCTGGAGGACCATCCTGGGGGGAACTGAGATGAGGGGGTAGGGAGGCAGCCCCCACGTTGAGTGGGAGTCATTTGTGGAGGCTGGGGTCCACTCTGCTCCGGTCCCCCATCCCCAGGCCAGGCTGCTGGCCTGACCTGTGCCCAGGAAGCCAGGGAACAGTTGAAGAGCCAGAAGAGGAGCCCCGTGGGCATCAGGGCAGTGCTGAGCTCAGCCCAGATCCTGCTTAATCCTGGGCCACTCCAGGGGAAGGTGCTGCCGCTGTCCTCATATGACAGATGAGAAGCTCAAGGTGGCGGGGGTGGCGGGGGGTCGCCAGCCCAAGGCCACACTAAGAGGCAGTAGCGCCTTTCTGCCACCAAAGCCATCTGTCACCAAAGCCATCATTTCCTTTTCTTTTTTAAAATACATTTATTTATTTAATTTATTGGCTACGTTGGGTCTTCGTTGCTGCACATGGGCTTTCTCTAGTTCGATGAGTGGGGGCTAATCTTCCTCATGGTGCACGGGCTTCTCATTGCAGTGGCTTCTCTTGTTGCGGAGCACAGGCTCTAGGCGCACGGGCTTCAGTAGTTGTGGCTCACGGGCTCTAGAGCACAGGCCCAGTAGTTGTGGCACACAGGCTTCGTTGCTCCTCAGCACGTGGGATCTTCCCAACCCAGGGTTTGAATCTGTGTCTGCCGCATTGGCAGGCAGATTCTTAACCACTGCGCCTCCAGGAAAGCCCCAAAGCCATCATTTTCAATGAGGGCTCTTCACTGCTGAAATTAATGGGTACTAATTAACACCTTTATAACACTGTGCGAGCTCTTTTCACATATTAGTTCATTTACTGTCAACTGTATGAGGTAGGTGGAACCATTAGCTTCATTTTCAAGTGAGGAAACTGAGGTTCAGAGAGATTTAGTAAGTTGCCCAGGATTCCAAGCTAGGAAGTAGCTAAGAGAGGATTTGAACCCAGGAAGTCTGGCCCAGAGTCCAAGCGCCTAACACAATGAAGGAAGCCTGGTGGGGAGGGGCCTGCTACACCCCTCCCCCACAGTGGCTCTGCCAGCTTCCAGGGGTGTCCTCATAGGGCTGCCAAAAAAACACGGGATGCTCAGTTAAATGCAAATTTCAGATAAACAACACATAATTTGGGACACACTAATACTGAAATATTATTTGCTCTTCATCTGAAATTCACATGAAGCTGGGCATCCTGACTTTTGTCTGGCAGCCCTATCTCCCCAGAGCCCGGGTCTGCCCCTGCGCCCCTGACGCTCCACCCTGCCCCTAATCCTCCCCGTGAGCAGAGCACTGAGTGGGCAGAAGCTGCTCCCTTCCCTCCCCGGTCTGCACACACCACCAAGTGCCACAGGGCAGGCAGACGCTCTTGATGGCCTGCCCCGGACATCTCCTGCAGGGTGAGTGGGACTGCCCGGGTGAGGTGGGCAGGTGGGGGGTCTTCAGAGCAGCCCCCGGTGCCCAGCCTGGGTGGTAGGGAGGGCTGGGCAGCTCTCCTGGTCATGCCGGGGCGTTCCCCCTCACCTCTCCTCCTTCCTCAGCTCTGGAGAGCCCCCCTCCACCATCTGAGCCCCCAAACAGGCTTCACACCTGGCCTGACCCTGTGGAGAAGGGTACTGCCACCTTTATTGTGCTGTGTCCGCTTGGAGCAGGGGAAGCACTGCCTGTCTTTCCTGACTTTGTTGATGCTTCAGGGAATGTTATGGATTCTGGCACTGAGCTCCGCTGGGCTCTAGCCTTGGGTGTGGTGGCCAGCCAGGGTGAGGGGGACATGCTTGGTACCCAAGGTGCTGGGGCTGCCTGCTTGCTTGAGGATTCCCGTGAGAAGGGGATTGCCTGTCCCCTCCCAGAGCGTCATGGCTTCAGTCAGCCCAGAAAAGCTGCTCTTCCTCCCTTCCCTCCCCCACCCCCCCGTTGGCATGAAGCTGTCAGCTGTTGCTGTTCCCTGCATGT
This sequence comes from Hippopotamus amphibius kiboko, assembly GCF_030028045.1. Lineage (NCBI taxonomy): Eukaryota > Metazoa > Chordata > Mammalia > Artiodactyla > Hippopotamidae > Hippopotamus > Hippopotamus amphibius. Next base: position 45,539,173 of record NC_080202.1, on the reverse strand, counting down.
CTCACATTCCTGCTGGAGCCCTTCCTGAGTGTGCACTGGTGCACACACACACACACACACACAGCCATACAGCCTAGTTTCCACCCCAAGCTGACCACCTTCCTCCCACCCACCAACCCCATACACACATACCCTATATGCACATACCACCCTACACACACCTTCACTCCTTACACACCCTGGTCTCTGCATGCACACCCCGTGACCACACAGCACCTCCCACCAGCCCACCCACCCCGCCCTCGGCGACCCACACTGTTTCCATCCTCTCTGACCATCAGTGGCCCGTCTACGAGAAGGGTAGGATTTAAGGGCCAGAGATGAACTTGGCCTCTCCACAGCCCCTTTCAGCTCTGCCACTGGGGCCGGTTCCTGCCCCTGCCTTGGCCACAGAACCCCTCTGGCCCCAGACCACACACAGCCTAACGGCCCAGGCTGCAGGTGGTCGTTGGGAAACTGTGGGGCTGCCCACTTCTCACTACCTCCCAACCCCTCTCTGGGGCCTGAGATAAGCAGCTCAGGAAAGGTGTCTGGGCGCCAGCTGATGACACGGAGTGGGTCTGGGCAGGAGAGGGGACCAGCTAGGGGCCTTGGGACCGAGGAGCAGGGATGGAGCAGAAGACCTCCGCCCCTCTTCCCTCCCAGGCACAGCCTTGTTTCCTTCTTTGCTGTCATTTATTGTGAGGTCCCTGTGGGCGGACCCTAGATAGCGCTGTGTGCTCCTTCAGCCACACAGAGCCCTTTGGGTGAGGCCCCCCCAACTCTCAACACACTCCAGCTCCCCTGTGACCCTGGACAAGTTCAGGAGCTGCTCTGTGCCTCTTTGACAGCTTTATTGAAGATTAACTCATAACTCATACCATTCAGCCATTTAAAGTGTACAGTGGTTTCTGGCATATTACATTATTATTATTATTATTATTATTATTATTATTATTATTATTATTATTATTTTGGTTGCAACATGCAGCAGACAGGATCTTAGTTCCTGGACCAGGGATCAAACCCATGTCCCCTGCATTGGAAGCGTGGTGTCAACCACTGGACCGCCAGGGAAGTCCCTGAATTTTTAAAAACCGTGGTAAAATATACATAACATAAAATTGGCCATGTAAACCATTCTGAAGTGGGTAAATCAGTGGCATTAATTACACTAAAAATGTTGTGCTATTTCCAAAACTTTTCCATCACCCTGAACAGAAACTGTAACCATTAGGCCATAATTCCCCATTTCTCCCTTTCCCCAGCCTCTGGTAACCCCTAATTTACTTTTTGTCTCTGATTTTTTTTAATCACGGTATAAGGATACAAAATGTGTTTCTATGAATTTGCCAGTTCTAGGTACCTCATGTAAATGGAATCATACAACATTTGTCCTTTTGGGTCTGGCTTATTTCACTTACCATGTCTTCAAGGTTCATCCACGTGTAGCAGAGATCAAATTTCCCTCCTTTTTAAGGCTGAGTAATATCCCACTCTAGGAATAAGCAAAATATCCCACATTTTGCTTATTCTTCATTTGCTGATGGACACTTGGGTTGTTTCCACCTTTTAGTATTGTTTGTCCTCATTTTTACTATTATTTCATGATTGTTACCCCACCTGCTCGGGCGAGGTGGCCATGGTGCTGGCCCAGCCCAGCTCCAGGTTCAAGGTAGAGATGGATAGAAAATCCATGGAAACCACAGGAGGCAGGCAGCTTGCGCACCTGCCCCAAGCAGGTAGGAATGAGGTCGAGGAAACATCTGTGAGTTTGGGTCTGGCTGGACCGATAAATGTTTACTGGGTGCTGGGCAGAGGGCCAGGCCTCTCTCAGCATCACTGCCCAGGGCCTGGGCCCGCCTCCTGACCTCACCCCCTTACCTCTGTTGGTCCTGCCCTTCCCATCTGACAGCTCAGACCCCTCACTACCCCAGGGTTCAGAAGCTCAAACAATGGAGAAATAGAGGCACCCACCCAGGGACTCAGCACCTGGCCCTGCCTGGTACTTCATCCTCATTCTGTGTGGCTTTTCCACGGGCAGTGTGGTTGGGGGTCAGTGTTGCCCAAGGGGCAGTGTGATCTGAGGGCCTGTGCCGGTTGGGTGGGCAGAACAGAATGTCACCCCTCCCCCCAACAGGCTCCTGGGGAGCTGGGAGTGAGGGCCAGGAGCAGGGGCCCCCTCAACGTGGGAACCTGTCCCAGTGGGGGGCCGGTCAGGAGCTCAGGCTGCCTTTCTCCACGTCCTGTCTGCAGAAGACTCTGGACAACGCAGGCCCTCATTGACTCACCTCCATATCCGGCCTTAGTCATTCACCAGCCCCCTTCCTACCCCCTCCCCACGCCCTTCCCCACCGCTCCAGCTCCGGGCTTGGCATCCAGGGCCGGCCCAGTCAGGGCAGGTGGCCCCAGCTGCACAGCCTGCATGTCAAGGGAATAAGGAGACCCCTTCCCACAGCTGAGGAGGTGGTGGAGGGGTGGGCTCAGCCCTGGTGGCACTGCAGCTTCCCCTGAATGCCCTGTCCCCTACTCTGCTGTTCCTCAGGGTGAGAGAATGCAGAGGTTGTCTGGATGTGGCACAGGGGGCTGAGGGTCTGGTGAGTTTCTTGGCCTGCCACATGCCATGTTCCAGCTCTTTGTCTGGATGAAGGAGGGTTCCACCTCCCCTTCCTGGCTAGGTGGCACTGAGTGGCCCTTGACCTTCAGTGGCCACCTGACCCTCAGTGGCCCTTGACCCAAGTGGCCCTTGACCCTCAGTTCAAGAGGGCCAAGGGCCCTCTTGAGGGCCTGAGAGACCCTGAGAGACTCTTGGAGCCATTAGGGTCACAGATTGGCCCCAAGGGGGGGACCATAGCCTCTTAAGGAAGGCAGTTTTTCTCTTCTTGCCCCTGAGTCCTGATTCTTAGTCACAGTCACTCTCAAAGTCACAAAGTAGGTTTTTAAAAACAGTCGCCCACCCCCCAGCCTGCACCTGCTGGACGAGCATCTCTGGGTCATGGGTTTCGCAACCTCCCCCAGGTGATTCTGACGAACAGCCAGGGTTGAGAAACCCTGGCCCATAAGGCTGCTGCACTGACATCTGGACAGACGGCTCAGGGCTGGGGCTAGAATGCACTTGGTGCCCCAGCTGTCTGTCCATCTGCCTCCCCTTTCAGAAAACACTGGCTGCAAGCCTGGCTCTGGGACAAGCACTGAGGTGGGGATATCCCAGTGCTTGGGTTTATTAAAGTCCACTGACATTACAATTTAGGTGGTGTGATTTAATTAAAGTAAAAATGGTTGCCAGTGGTCCGGGAGGGAGAACTCCCATTTGAGGACAAATCGGGGAAGGCTTCGTGGAGGATGTGGTATCTAAGCTGGTCCTTGAAGAGCTCCAGTGTGAGGAAGAGACGGAAGAAGGATCCTACAAAGGCTCCTGGAGAAAGTGGGAGGAAGGCCCAGGAATTTAGACTTGATTCCTCAGGTCAGGGTTTGCAATTGGGCAAGCAGGGTCTTTGGGGCCACAAAGCCTAAAGCCAAACCCAGTACTGGGAGCTTGTTGAAATAAAGGGAGGAAGAGAGGCCCACTGTCCTGTTTCCTTTGGCCCCCACACACAGTGGTGTTTTGAGGGTTTTGTTTCAATTTGATTTAATTGCCAACATTGAAAAATCTGGAGGCGTCACATACAAATCCAGATTCCGGTTCTCTGGAAACTCTGGCTGCCTCCACTCCTGGCTGCCTCTGTCCTTCCAAAGGGCGTGGACCCTACAGTTTGGCGGGTTCCCAAGCATTCTATTATTCCCTGGCTTATAAACCTTTGGTTTTGACCCCTGCTGATGCAAATCTGAGCAGGGTGTGGCCCTACCGGGATGGGCAGCATCTTTTTTTTTTAAATCATTTATTTAATTACTTATTTATTTTGGCTGCTTTGGGTCTTCATTGCTGCACACAGGCTTTCTCTAGTTGCAGCGAGCAGGGGCTACTCTTTGCTGCGGTGTACCGGCTTCTTATTGCGGTGACTTCTCTTGTTGCAGAACACAAGCTCTAGGCGCGCGGGCTTCAATAGTTGTGGCACGTGGGCTCGGTAGTTGTGGCTCAAAGGCTCTAAAGCTCAGGCTCAGTAGTTGTGACACAGGGGCTTAGTTGCTCCGTGGCATGTGGGATCTTCCTGGACCAGGGATTGAACCCGTGTCCTCTGCACTGGCAGGCGGATTCTTAACCACTGTGCCACCAGGGAAGTCCTGGGCAGCATCTTGACTGAATTTTGGGTTTTGCAGCAGCTACCATTGTGGTCTCCATTTGTGAATGGAGAACATGAGACTTAGAGCAGTCATAGGGTATTGCCACAAAGGCCGTGTAACTGGAAAGTGACAGAGCTGGAATTTGACTCCCTGGACCCTGCTCTTTCCTAGGTTCCCAAGCCCAGGGTGGTTTCAGGGAGCAGGGGAGGGAGGAGGACAGAAGAAGAAGCAGAGGGTTCAGTGTAGTGGCCAAGGGCAAAGGGGCTGGAGCCTGACCTCCAGGGTTTGAAGCCTGCTTCCACCACTCCCCATCCATGGAATTCTGGCAAGTTCCTGAAGCGTCTTTGCACTTTTTTCTTGAGTGTTAATATGAGAGTGGGGTCTGGCATGTAGTAGGTACTTTGTAAGTATTTTGTCTTAAGAAAGATGGACTCTGTGACTGGAGAGCACATGTGGATTCAGGGGTTACACGGAATTGTGACAGTGGCTGGGCAAGGGGGATACCAACTGTCACAGGAGATCATGCTTTCAGCTGGGCCCCACCAGGGCATCTGGAGATCAGCCCCAGGCTGGCCAAGGCAGGACTGGGCCTCGCATGCTTGGTCTGAGACCCTGGAGCCAGAGTGACCTCCGCTGTCCTCCCTTGTCTTCGGGAAAGCAGAGGTGAGGAGCTTGGGTTGCAGCAAGAAAGATTTAGGTTAGATAGTGAGACTACCATCTTGATGGTCAGGGTTTCATGCCAGAGAAAAGGCTGTTGATGGCAGATTCTGGGCTTGAAGGCTGGAGGCTGTGATGGAGGGGAGTGGCAGAAAGGGTGACCTTTAGTGAGGCCTGAGTCCCAGGCACTGCTGAGTAGTTGATCTGTTCTGAGGGCCTCCAGAGGAGGCTGCTTGGCAGGAAGGAGGGCAGGCCTGTTACTGGCACCCCTCCCAGGGGGGCCTGGGTGGGACACACCAAGCACAGGCCTTGGGGCCAAAAAGCCTAGAGCCAAAGCCAGTATTGGGGCCTGTTACAAGGAGAGGAAGAGACGCCTGGGAGAGTTTGCAGATGCTTGGGGAGGGAGGCCGCACCTCCCTGCTGGGAGGAGGGTGGAGCGAACGTGCGGGCAGGGCCGGCCAGGATGCCCATGGCCTCCCGCCCTCGCAGGCCTGACGGAGGACGAGGACGTGTGCGCCATGCTGAGGGGCTCCCGGCTCTGCAAGATCCGTTCGCGGACATGGCAAAAGGAGCGGCTGTATCGGCTGCAGGAGGACGGCCTGAGCGTGTGGTTCCAGCGGCGCATCCCGCGCGCGCCTTCGCAGCACATCTGTGAGCCGGGGCCGGGCGGGCGTGGGCAGGCTGGGGACAGTGGCCGGCTGGGGACAGTGGGGGCCCAGGCCCACCGCCCTGACCCGGCTGCGCGCGTCCCGTCCCTCTCCGCAGTCTTCGTGCAGCACATCGAGGCCGTGCGCGAGGGCCACCAATCCGAGGGCCTGCGGCGCTTCGGGGGCGCCTTCGAGCCGGCGCGCTGCCTCACCATCGCCTTCAAGGGGCGCCGCAAGAACTTGGACCTGGTGGCGCCCACGGCCGAGGAGGCGCAGCGCTGGGTGCGCGGTCTGGCCAAGCTGCGCGCGCGCCTCGACGCCATGAGCCAGCGCGAGCGCCTGGACCAATATCCTCCCGGGGAGGGCAGAGGACCTGGCGGGGAGGGGGGCCGGCCCTGTGCCGGGAGGACCCCCGGGCTCAGAGGAGACCTGGCTCCGCCCTTAGGGGGCCCGCGGTTTGAGATAGAGCCCCTTGTCTTCAGAACTGAGCGTGGCAGTGCGGCATCCTGTCTCTGGGTGGCCCTGGTCCCATGGAGGACACACAGCTATGGTGCTCAGGGGGTCCACAGGCTGAAGGGAAAGCACAGCACCCAAACCCCGGAGCCCCCAGGGCAGGGGGTGGGGGTGGGGGGGGCGGAGATGTGCCACACCTGTCAGTTACCTGTCAGCTGGGGGCGGGGCCCAGCCTGTTGCTGATATTTCCTGAGCGCCCGCACCTGGATCCACTCCTATCTGCACCGAGCAGACTCCAACCAGGACAGTAAGATGAGCTTCAAGGAGATGAAGAACCTGCTCCGCATGGTCAACGTGGACATGAACGACATGTACGCCTACTGCCTCTTCAAGGTGGGCACCTGCCCCCACGCTGACCGCTGCTCTCTGCCCTCCCCCAGCCATCTGAGTCATCAGTTCCCTCCCCACCCCCACCCCCAGCTTTTGTGGAGCGTGACCTCTCTCTGCAGAAAGGCCACATCTGGGCCTAGGTACCCTTTCACCCAGTGATACCACTGGGCCAGGATGGGAGTGCCCGCCCAGGGCTCCTTTCCTCACCCTCAGGCAGAGCCCAGGTAGCAAGGACCTCGGGCTCACGGGCACACACATGAGCACACCCACCTCCACTGTGGCACGTGTGGCACCTCCACACGTGACCATGTACACCCCACATGTGGGAGCACAGACAGGGGCCCACGGCGGTAGGCTCTGCATCCGTTGCCCACTCGGAGCACATGGAGACACCTGTGTGGATGTTGACTGTGTGACCCGGGAAGGCAGGAGGGCCACGGGGCACCTGTACGCCTGGGCCACAGCTCCACGTGGACTGTGCCACGTGAACTCTTAGTTGTGTGTTGCTGGTTGACCCTGGGTGTGAATATGTGAGGGTGAGAATGGTAGCATATACACACGGGAGGGGGGATTCTGGCACATGGGCTCAGCCCTGCCCAGGGCTCACAGTTTTTCCTCCCACATCTTGATTCTTGGGGTAGGTCTTGGGGCAGAGGGATAGGCACTGAACCCAAGTGAGATTCCTTAGAATCCCATCCCTGTGATTTAGCAGCTGTGTGAGTCTGAGAGAGACCTGGAGCCTCACTAGCTCTGAGTTTCTCCACCTGTGAAATGGGGGACATAGCCTCCCTTCCCAGCCATGGTGGATGACAGGTGTGTCAGCGCAGGCCGGCTCTCCCAGGGTGTCTTCCTCCTCTGAGTCTCTCCCTCCTGCTCTCCAGGAGTGTGACCACTCTAACAACGAGCGGCTGGAGGGGCCTGAGATCGAGGAGTTTCTGCGGCGGCTGCTGAAACGCCCCGAACTGGAGGAGCTCTTCCATCGGTACTCTGGTGAGGACCGTGTGCTGAGCGCACCTGAGCTGCTGGAGTTCCTGGAGGACCAGGGCGAGGACAGCGCCACGCTGGCCCACGCCCAGCAGCTCATCCACACCTATGAGCTCAATGAGACAGGTGAGGGGTCTGACAGATAGGGTTGGGGCCAACCCGGCCCGGGGCTTGGCATCTGACAGGTCGGAATTCCCAGCTAAGTGGGCTCTGCTGTTATTGGCTGTGGGCGCCATCTTGGGCAGGTTACCTCACCTCTTTGAGACTCAGCTGCCACATCTGTAAAATGGCATAATATACTTCCTTATAGGGTTGGGTTGAAATTAAACAGCGTAACTTGGGAGTCACCTGGTGGCTTGATGGTTAGGATTCCAGGCTTCCACTACCGTGGCCCAGGTTCAATCCCTGGTTGGGGAACTGAGATTCTTCAAGCCACGCAGCGTGGCAAAAAAAAAAAAAAGACATATGTGGAGTCCAGTCAGTAGACAGGTGCGCAGTATTACTGGGTTGAGTGAACTTTGAGGCATTTAGGGCCAGACACAGGGGTCCCCTGTGAAGCTCTCTTCTGCCCATTCCTGCAGCCAAGCAGCACGAGCTGATGACACTGGATGGCTTCATGATGTACCTGTTGTCACCTGAGGGGGCGGCCCTGGCCCTGGCCCACGCATGCGTGTTCCAGGACATGAACCAGCCCCTCGCCCACTACTTCATCTCCTCCTCCCACAATACCTACCTGACCGACTCTCAGATCGGTGGGCCCAGCAGTACTGAGGCCTACGTTAGGTACCATAGTGGAGGGGATGGGGGTGGTGAACATGTCTGGGAGCCAGTTTCAGGAGGGATATGGGGCTCAACTCCCACCATGGGCTTCCTGGTGCCTACCTGGGGGCCTGTCCATTGCCCTGCTCTGTGCCACCCACACGACACCTTGCCCATCCATCCATCTGTCCACAGGGCCTTTGCCCAGGGATGCCGCTGTGTGGAGCTGGACTGCTGGGAGGGGCCAGGAGGGGAGCCGGTCATCTACCACGGCCACACCCTCACCTCCAAGATCCTCTTCCGAGACGTGATCCAGGCAGTGCGTGACCACGCCTTCACGGTGAGCCCCGGGACCCCCGGGACCCCCACGCCCAGCCCCAGAGCCTTCCCAATGACCCCAGCTGGTCTCAGTCCTTTCAAAAGAAACCTCTGGGACTTCCCTGGTGGTCCAGTTGTTAAGACTCCGTGCTTCCACTGCAGGGGGCCCGGGTTTGATCCCTAGTCGGGAAATTAAGATCTTGCATGCCGTGAGGGGCGATGAAAAAAGCCAAAAACAAACCAAACATCCCCAAACGAAAGAAACCCCTGCTCAGAGACTCACTTTCACCATGTGCTGCTGGGACAACTGGCCCATGGGGTAGAATAAAGCTGGGTGAGAAGCTCCCATCTACCCACATTTAGTAAATGTATTAAAATCATAAAATTTTCAGGAGAAAACCTTGTGTGTAGGGAAGGACATTTTAATCATGACTCGCAAAGAGAAAGTCCTAAAAGAGAAGCTCAATGTTGCATCTACAAAAAATTGCAACTTCTGTCGAGCTATATACAACATCAACAAATGATGGGCTGGGACCAAACCTAAATGACATGGTCAGTGTCATTAACATATAAAGAGCGTTTATAAAAGAAAAACATTCCTACAGCCGCCCTCAGCTCCCCAGACAGTCCACCCCTTCTCCGAGGCCCCAGATCTGACCTCTTCACCTCCACGTACACACTGATGCCAGTGTGTCCCACATCCAGCCACTCAGTCTCCCCGAGAGTGGGTCTCCAGAGCCCAGCCTTTGCCTGCCTGTCCTGAAGGGGGTGGAGAGGCTTGGTGTAGCAGGGGTCCTGGTGGGGGAGGGGTGAGTGACCCTGAGCTGCTGCCCCTCCCCCCACAGCTGTCCCCGTACCCTGTCATCCTGTCCCTTGAGAACCACTGTGGGCTGGAGCAGCAGGCTGCCATGGCCCGCCACCTCCACTCCATCCTGGGGGACATGCTGGTGACCCAAGTGCTGGACTCCCAGAACCCTGAGGAGCTGCCGTCCCCGGAGGTGATGCCCCCAGAACCCCAGCCTGGGTGGGGGGAGGGTCTGGCACCAAGGTCCACCATGCACCTCACTTGTTCAGGACCCCTCCCCTCTCTGCCTTAACCTTCCCCTGCTTCTCCGTTCATCTGACCTCTGCCACCCTGTGGTCTTGTCACTTTCTGCCTTCCATTTTGACTGGACACACCCCACCCTCTTGCCTGGCATCGAAGGCCCTCCATGCCCTGGCCCTGACCTCCCCGCTCTGCCTCCCGCCCGCGGAGTCCCTGCAGGCTCGGCCGTTCCCACCTCGAAGGCCTTGGTTGGCACCGTCTCCTCCACCTGGAGCTCCCCAGCCATCTGTGCTCGCCAAGCGCCACCTGCTTAGCGCTCTAGCTCCGTGCAAAGGGACGCTTCCTGTGGCCTTAACAACTTCCTCAGCTCTCTGGCCAGAAGTGGTCCTTCCTCCTTTTCTCCCAAACCCCAGAGCATTTTATCTGCCCCTTCAGGACATTTATCCTCTTTGGGCTCTTTGAGAAAACTCTCCCACTCCTTCCAATCCCAAGTTTATGCAGGGAATATCAATTCACCTTTGTGTGTGATTTGATTTTTTTATTAGTATGAAAATAAAATACATATAGTAAAAGAAAAAATGGAGCCGCAGAAATGCATACACATGAAAAATGGATTTTCCTCCACTCAGGCTACCGCCTGTCCTATTTCTGAAGAAGTAACCATCTTGTGTATCCTTCCAGAATTTTCCCACATAAACCTATATACATACCTGTCTTCTTTCAAATGGTACACAAAGAAGACCATGTGAACATATGTTCTACCCTCATTTCTTTCACGTGAGACCTTTTTTTTTGGCACACGGGCTTAGTTGCTCCGTGGCATGTGGGATCTTCGTGGAGCAGGGATCGAACCTGTGTCCCCTGCATTGGCAGGCGGATTCTTAACCACTGCGCCACCAGGGAAGCCCACGTGAGACCTTTTTTGAAGACTGCGCCTTCTCTTTCAGCTCTGAGCCGCCTCGTTCATTTTCCTGGCTGCTGTGTAGGATTCTGATGCTTAGAGGGACCTCATTAGCCAGTCCCCTGTGGGTAGTCCCGTAGGCTGTTTCCCTCATAGGTTTCGTCCTATTAGAAACATCACTCAGCTGCGTCTCCTTCCCTGCTCACCACCCCGGGCCAGCCCCTCACACAATGGTGGCTGAATGATGGACCGACCAGCTGACAGGGGCCAAGGAGCGTCATTCTTCCATATTGGCCTCTGTAGCAGCTGAAAGGCCGGGTCCTGGTGAAGGGGAAGAAGCTTCCAGCAGCTCGGAGTGAGGACGGTCGCGTTCTATCAGACCGGGAGGAGGACGATGAAGAGGAGGATGAAGAAGAGGAGGTGGGGGCCACAGGGCAGAGGCGGCGGGTGAGTGGGCCTGGCGGAGCCAGCCCAGGCCGGGCAGGGGTTTGGGACTGTGGAGCGTGGGGGCAGGTGGAGGAGGGAAGGACGGTGGCAGGACCAGGGGGCTGCAGGCAGCAGACCCCTGCGGATGCTCGTCTCCCAGGCCAAGCAGATCTCTCCAGAGCTGTCGGCCCTGGCCGTGTACTGCTGTGCCACCCGCCTGCGGACCCTGCGCCCCGCCCCAGTCCCGCCCCAGCCCTTCCAGGTCGGTTCCCTCAGCGAGCGCAAGGCCAAGAAGCTCACCCGAGAGGCAGGTAGGAGCCGGGACGTCAGTCTCTGCCTCTGGGGGCAGGAGGGCAGTGGGGACCGGCAGGCTCCTGGTGGGTGGTGGATGCTGAAGTTGATCTGGAAAGGAGCGTGAAAGGGCTTCAGGGGCAGTAAAGGGAGGGGCTCAGGGAATGAGTGCCCAGCGCGTGCCCAGCACCAGGCCAGATGTACGTGGAGCGAAGGGGGAGGCTGCTGTCTGCCTTCACCCACTCATAGCCTTCGTGGTGGGGCCAGAAAGAGATGGATAAATTTCAGTGCGGGGTGGTCAGTCAGGCATGACGGCATGACAGGGGCTGGGGGAGCCCAGCAGGAGGGGGTGAGGTCAGAGGAGGGTTCCTGAGCAGGTGCTGGCTGAGAAGATCCCCGACCAAAGGATGAGGAGGAAGCAGCCAGGTGAAGGGGGGAGGGGACTTCCAGCCTGGAGGAGCAGGCTGTCCCGAGCCTGGAGGTGTGACGCACAGGAAGGGTTACTGGAACCGGAGTCCTGGCTGGAGGAGTGCTTGTGGGATGAGTAATGAAAGACAAGGGATGCTAGCCTGGGGCAGGTGCTCCACCCACCGCGCCGGGAATGTGGGGACTTGGGGTGCGGTGCCGTGCCTGGTGGTGGGGGGGGGGTCCCTGCCCCTCTCTGGACTTCAGCAGCATCCTTGTGAGGACCCCCGTCCCCTCATCAGAGAGAACGAGGAGCGGCGGCAGGGGAGCTGGGATGGGAGTTCAGCCTCTGTTCCCGGCTTGTCTCTGGAGGTGGGGGAGGGGAGGTGACAGGCCCTGGCACCCGCTGAGCCCCAGATCTCCCCCAGGGAACAGCTTCATCAGGCACAATGCCCGCCAGCTAACCCGTGTCTACCCGCTGGGGCTGCGGATGAACTCCGCCAACTACAACCCCCAGGAGATGTGGAACTCGGGCTGTCAGCTGGGTGAGTGAGGGCAGCAGGAGAGGGGCTGGGCAGGGCGCTGTTTGGTGGGGGTGGCCTCTGGGGCGCCACGGAGGCCTCAGTGGGGATGAGGCCACACAGCCTTCCAGAAGGTGGAAAATGAGTCCTGTTGATAACAATTGTTAAACAACCTGTCAACAAGGTAGGTGGGGAAACACAAATCAGGCTTGTTTGTTCTCGCCAGTGTAAGATCTCGAGTTGTTTATGAAGGTAGAAATTAAAAACCTCCACTCCCAGGTGCACTCCCCGCCCCGCCCCTCCCCCACACCCCGACAGTCCCCACTAAAATCAACACTGACGAGAGTGGGCTCTGGAGGGACACTGAGCACCACCACAGGAGAGGAGCGTGGTCCCCTTGAGGGCAGGTAGGGAAACCTCTGGCTTCCTTGGATCCCGGCTCTGGCCCAGGCCCGGGCCCAGCCCCACCCTTCATTCAGCCCTGAGGGATCCCAGCCATGGGGGCTGGGTCCCCTGGCTGCCATGACACCCCCCAAGCCACGGCGGGCGTGGCATAGCACTACCCAGGCAGTGGGACCCTGGGCCTGCTCTGGAGAGAACTGAGTCCCCGCAAGGTATGTCTGGCGGGGGGGGCGCCGTGAGACCCCTGAAATTGAGCAGTGAGGAGAGGGCCACTAAGAGTCCCTGCCCTGGCCCCGCTGTATCCACAGTGGCCCTGAACTTCCAGACGCCAGGTTACGAGATGGACCTCAATGCCGGGCGCTTCCTCGTCAACGGGCAGTGCGGCTACGTCCTGAAACCCGCCTGTCTGCGGCACCCCAACACAACCTTTGACCCCGAATGTCCTGGACCGCCCAGAACGATTCTCACCGTCCAGGTCAGCGCCCTGGACCGTGCCCTGCCCGGGGCCCCTGTCTGCGGGCTGCCAGCCTGAGCACGGCAGAGGCCTGGGGATGGCTCGCGTGCGGGCGTCCCGTCTCTGGGTCCCGAGGGGGAGGGTCCGTGTGAGTGCGGAAGACCAGGCTGCAGCTCCCCTTCCTCCCGCACAGGTGCTGACGGCGCAGCAGCTGCCCAAGCTGAACGCCGAGAAGCCAAAATCCATTGTGGACCCACTGGTGCGCATCGAGATCCACGGGGTGCCTGCAGACTGTGCTCGCAAGGAGACCAACTACGTGCTTAACAACGGTGGGGGCCCTTGCTGGGGCAAGTGGGGGGCAGACAGCAGAGAGTGCGGGGGGAGGGGGGAGGGCGCAGGGTGGGCCTGGCCTGGCGGGCTCTTGACTGCCAGGCCTGCGCCCTAGGCTTCAACCCCCGCTGGGGGCAGACCCTGCAGTTCCAGCTGCGGGCTCCAGAGCTGGTGCTGGTCCGGTTCGTGGTAGAAGATTATGACGCCACCTCCCCCAATGACTTCGTGGGCCAGTTTACCCTGCCTCTCAGCAGCCTGAAGCAAGGTTGGCGGGGGTGAAGGCGGTGGAAAGGGATGCGGGTCCGGGCCTCCAGGACCCTGTTTGCCTGGGCCGCCCATTTCTTCTGACAGCCTGCCATGAGCCAGCCCGAGCTGGGCCCAGCCCCCGGCCCCCAGGGGTGGGATGCGGTCTGTGCCCCACACGCCTGGCCCTGTAGGGCCATGGGCAGAGACGCTGACTCCAGGCTACCCTCCCCGCAGGGTACCGCCACATCCACCTGCTTTCCAAGGACGGGGCCTCCCTGTCACCAGCCACACTCTTTGTCCACATCTGCATCCAGCGCTCCTGACGGCACAGCCGGGCCACCCTGGGTTCTGCAGGTGCCGGTCTGCCTGCCTCGGCGGAGGCCCTCTCCTCCTCTGGAGTGGAGGGGTAGTGCGGTGCCAGCCCCTCCAGCCTCCCACTTGGCCTGCCTGCCAGACTCTGGTCTCAACTGGGCGCTGAGGGCTGCCTCAGCCCCTCCTGAAGAACAGGTAGCTGGTCTTTTCCCTGGGCTGTGAGATGGTCCCAGCTGCTTGGGTCCTCAGCCCACCCGGTCGTCGTGGCTTCTGAAGAGCCAGGCCTGTTGCCTCCAGGAGACTTGGGGAGCGGGACACGAGAGTCTTTGGCCACTCTCTGCCCCTCAGCGCGGCCATCCCAGCCTCCTTCCCACAAGGAGTCCAGCCACCCCCTTGCCCCCTCTGCACGCGTTAGCTACCCGCCAAGGCCCTCTCTCCCCCTCCAGGCTTTCCTGGGCTCCTCCCTCCAGCTCTTGAACCTGAGCTCCCCTCCCTCGTTAAAGCAGGCCGGGAGAGGGAGGCTCAGACCTGGGGAAACCTAGGAGTAGGTTTTTAACTTGTGTCTTAGAAGAGCCCTGGAGAGGACAGTAGAACAAAATAAAGAAGCAAGTTTATTTTACCACTGCCACCTGCCGAGCACCTCCGAGGCCACAGCCACAGGCCTATGAGGAGGGACAGGGCAAAGGGAGTGTCCGTTGGGCCTCTTCCCGCATCTGGGCTCCTCGTCTAAGACAGCCGGAGTGCCGCAGGAGCTGCCACAGCTCAAAATAGCCCTGACCCCCTCCTCCCGGCTCAGAGCTGCTGCCAGCATCACAAGACTATGAGGACACCCGTTCACAAGGCCACCCCCATGACACACACCAGAGGACTTAAATGGGGAGGGGGCTGGGGGGTGGGCTTCTGCCAGGGTAGAATTGTTATGGCCCTAAAGGTGGTGGGGACAGGGCTCTCAGGGACTTTGCAGGCTCAGCTGGGTTCGAGGCCCCTGTCTGCTCAACAGACACATCGCAGAGACCTGGGCCTCTCCTTCCACCAACCAACCAAGGCCTGGAGAGTAGCGGGCTGCTCCAGGCCCCCCTAGCGATGCTGGAAGAGTATGCCCAGAGCCCAGAGGACAGAATCCATCCACCTGTCAGAAGGGTGACTTTCTGGGATTAAACGTGGAGCCCTGGCATCTGGGATTCCTTCGAGCAACAGCACCAACACCAAACAAGGGCAGAGCTTGACAGCAGTTCCCAGGGGGCGGCCTGGGGCAGGGGCTGGGCCGAGGCTAGAAGCTGCCCCCGCAGAACCCAGGGCTGGGCTGTCTCCACCTTCCTGCCCCTCCATGATCTGATGCAGGGAGGGACAACCTCACCCTGCTTTCGGTTTTCACGGAGAGGGGCATTTGGTGCTGATGAACTAGTGTGTCTGAAAGAAGACAATCAGACTCTGAAGGGGCCCCGATGCCCCCACTATATCTAGGAACCATGAAGGAAGGAACGGGCCAGGCGGCCTGGGTGCACAGTACTCAGGGCTGTCAGGAGAGCCAGGCAGCCAAACTGCCACCCTAGGGTGGGAGGCACGGTGAGGCCAGGCCCGGGGTTCGGGTATGAAGAGCAGTTGAGTTGTGTGGTCCCCACAGGGCCAGGTCTGTGTCAGGTGAACACTGGCCCCCAGGCTGAGCCCCCCGTCCTGCTTCTTGTCTCTGGTTTGGTGCAGCAAGAGGAAGGGTTTACTGCTAGAAGAGCCCTGAGGCTGGGAAGATGGCCTTGTAAGGGCAAGAGTCTTTAAGGCAAGAAAGTTGACAGGAACTAATTATGGGAGGTAGAAGCAAAGAAGAAGCTCAGCCCGCAACTCTGCAGATCCCTGGGCAGAGACCACCCACAGGGCTGTGTTCTCCCAGCCCAAACCTAAGGCAGGAATGAAGGCCCAAGCTTTCAGGAGCTGGAGTGGGCTGGTCCAGGTTGCAGAGAGACATAGGGTGGGGGTCTAGAAGGACCAGGAAAAGGCCTCACAGATCATCCCAGAGGCAGGTCTTGTGTCCTCTCAGGCTGCCCGCTCAGGGCCCGGGTTGCCTGGAAAGGGCCTCGGAGGCACCAGCCATAGGGAGAATGGATGAAAAGGTCCAGAGGAAGAGAAGAGGGTAGGGGGGGTGTATGGGGGTGTGGCGGATGGGAAGCCTAGATGTGGTTCCTCAGGCCCCGCCTGGGAACCTTTCTGATTCAGTGGGACCTGGCGGCCTGCAGCATTAAAAGCACCCTTGGTGGCTCAACAGAACCACCTGGCCCCTGGCCCGCAAGGGGAGGTGTGACATCTGGACACGTGGGAAGGGTGGTGCCTGTGCCCTCCATCAGAGGAGCCACGCTGAACCGGGTCGAGGGGGCTGCTCTGCAAGGTCCCCAGTGCTGGCCCAGAGCCCAGCTACTCCTTACACGGAGTGAACCTGAGTCAGTACCGGCTCCTCGCTGGCGGGGCAGAGGTTAGGGGAAAAGAGCCAAGCAGGCCCTGAGAGGACAGCCTTGCCCAAGGAGGGTATTCAGAAGCTGCCCGGCACTGTGGTCATGAGCGCCTTCCCTGCAGGGCGAGAGGGCTCCAGCCCAGGCCAGGGACTCCATCGGTTCCACTGCCACCTGCTGACCAGAGGAATACCAGGAGGGCAGGAGGGTTTTGTTCAGCTGCTTCCTTTATTAGAAACAAGTGATATGTACCAAGCAGAACAACAACGCATTTGGTATTTCTTCCCTGACCTGGGAAATGGATGCCCCTCCCACAGCCCGGATTAAAGCCAGGACAGAAAGGTGAAGCTTCCCCCTTCCCTGTTCTTGGGTGTGGCACCCTGCCGGTAGGCAGTCAATAGTTTTGAACTGAATTGAATGAAATTTTCCCCACAGTCTCCCTAGGGACAGTGTGTTTGCAGGTCTGCCTTCACCTTCCAGTAGTAAACCAAAGCCCTGGGTCTCCTCTGGTTCTGGGGCAGGTGGGCCAGGCCTCAGGGCTGCTCGTGGGTGGGGAGGCACTGGCCAGAGATACGCTCCTCACCGCACGCCCCCGCCCCCCGACCTGGCAGCCACCCTCTCCCAGGCTGCAGCTGTGAAGCTATCCAGGCCTTTGGGCCATCCCTTCGGCTGGTTACATGCTGGTCATCTTTGGGCAAAGAATTCGAGATCACTGGGACACCCACCCTGGGCTTCAGTGCGCCGGCAAGTATGTGAAGGCAGATGAACGAGAGTTGCAGGCCAGCAAGTATGTGACGGCAGATGAACGAGAGTTGCAGGCAAGGCCTGAAATTTTCCGTAAACCCAGGTGTTGAAGTGACCTGGTGTGGGCCGGCCTTCAAACCAGATGCCATCGTCTTTGGAAGCAGGCATGCATGGGGGAAACGAGCCCTATGTAGACCTCAGTCCAGAGCTGAGGCCTCGTTTCTCCCCGGCTCTCTCCTTACAGAGACAGGAGACCGTGGGAATGTGCCACAGGGTCAGGGGTCAAACATAGAGTCAATCCAAAGCCAGGAGGTAAACATCTGGAACATGGAGTCCAAAAGCCCAGCGCTGGAGGCAGAGGGCGAGGGCCACACTGAGGAGGCCCACCAAGAGCGGCTCCCCGAGGCAGATCCCAGTGGATGAGTTCGGAGCCCCGGGGTCCTTCCCTTGTTTGGTTCAAGCCAGCCACGGCTCCACCGCCCTGCAAGGCCCCAAACCCCAAGCAATGGTTCTCTCTGAGCTCTCAGACCTGCAGTCCTGGAAGGGGTTGAGTGAAGAACCCAGGGACAGTTTGGGCACAAAGGAGACTAAGCAGTCACCAAGCCAACGCCTGCAGACCGGGGTGGCGGTGCTGAAGGTGGGCAGGGTCCCTACCAGAAGACGACAGCAGTCCAAGGAGCGGTTGCAGGGTTTTGGAGGGAGACACTGGGGCCTCTCCAGGAGCTCTGCTTCTTCCAGAGCAGGCACGGGCCTCACAGTTTCCATTCCATGACCTAAGTCACCAAGGCAAAGCTCATTCCCAGTGCTGTCGTGCACCCCAAATTTCAGAGGCAGCTCGGGCTGGGCCCTGCCCCACAGCGGACCAAGCCTATGACAGGGAGCCTTTCCACGTTCCAGGTCCTGCTCAAGGTAGGAGAGTCGGGCACTTTGTTCTTTGATATCCTTAGATGCCTGTACAGGGCGGGCTGCTCTGGGCTTGGAGCGCTGTGTGTCTGATGTCTGTGAGGCTGTGCAGGCAAGCCCCTGCCTCTCTGACTCCTGCCGTCTGTGGAATGCAGTGCACATCTTGCTAAGAGCAGCAGCTTCTTTGGTCTGGGTATCTCGGAGTCAAGGAGTCAAAGGTCAGCCACGATCAGTGCCTGCAGTTTGCAGCACAGGGACAACGGGGAGAAGGGAGGCCCCTAGAGGCCTCTGATGAAAAGCCAATCCGTGGAGTTGCCGGGCTCCAGCAGGCACCTGCGGGAAGCCGGCAGCATCCCTTTGTGTGCAGGGGCAGCACAGCCCCGTCCCAAGCACACAATTCCCTCCAGTCTGGGGACTCTGCAGAATCAGCCTCTGGCACATCCCACCAAAACCCACAGCCTGCAACGCAGGCCTACTGGCCGACAGAGCACGTGCCAGTTATTGGGACTAGTCTGAGCCTGGCCTGCCGGCTAAGGCTTCCTCCCCTCTACAAGTAGCCGAGAGGTGAAAGCAGCCAGGAAACCCCCCATCCCACCCCCCCACCATGTCACACCATACACCCATTTACCTCCTCCTAGAGCAAAAGTTACACACAAGCTTGGATGTGGGTTGCTGCTGACAATTCATAGTCCAATCCCCCCCAAGCCACTGGGCTGAGCACAACTGAGGAATGCCTACATGACAACCACGTGACCGGAGACTCCATTACTTTGGGGGCCACTGGCAGCATAAGCAACCAACACCACCACCACAAACATCCACAAAACATCATCAGTGAAAGTCAGCCTCAGACAACAGCAACAGGAAATCACGTCTGTCACCAAGTCCGGATCGGCATCTAACCACCACCCTTTGCCCCTGCTTGCAGGCTGTGTCTTGGAAAGGAGCACAAGAGATGGCTAATGGGTTGGAAGGCACAGGCCAAGGGCTGGTGGCTGGAGCTCTGGGTAGCAGTCCCGTGCCATCCTTGCCCAACCACCCTGTGGGCGTCAGGGTCCTGGCTCTTTGCTCTAAGATCAGCTAAGCGGGGTTGGCACGGATGGTCTCCACCAGGTCCCAGATGCTACAAGGAGGTCAAAGGTCCCCTTCAAACTGCCAGTCACCCCAGGCAGTGGAAAGACATACTCTCACAGGGAACTTATCCCCGTAATATAAGGTTGGTAACAGCTGGCTAAAAAGCCCTGATTTAAAAATCAGTTGGCAGGATGACTTCCTACAGGGAGCAGGCCAAGAGGATTGGAAGGAGGGATCTGATTCATGAAACCTGCTTCCACAGGTCATCCCCGCTGCCCAGGTTCAGAATGCGGAAAAGGTGTGGCCCCTGCAGGAAAGCCCCAGTCAGGACTCCACCTGCCGTTCCGAGAGAGTTGAGCCCTCCCCAAAGCTCAGCACGGCCCCTCCACCCCACCCCGCCTTCTCAAAGCCAATCATTCCAGCTGATTCAGAGGGGAACTGGATAAGACTCCCCACATCCTCTTTCTCCTGCTCCCCAAGAAAAGTCAATGCCTGCTTTCAGGAGGAAACAGTCCACTGCATCAATATGTGTCTGCCTGGCACTGGCCTTAGATTCTACGTCTGAGGAATGATCTGGATTCAGTTTTTCATTAGAGACCAAACATCCTTGTACACTTGGAACATGAAAGATATTTAAAATATTTATATATATATAATATATATATACTTTTATTATTCACCCGTTAACTCCATAATATGCCAATTACGAGCTAGTTTTCAACAGTTACATTCCCTTGATCACAGCTGCATAACGATGTGATTAACTGGAAAACAGGGAGACCAGAGACACGGCCAGAGGTGACATCAGGCAGCCTACGCCAATGCAATACAGTCATCAAGTTCAGCGGCGGTTTGTAAAGCCGGTTCAGTTCTGCTCCCTTTGCCAGGGATTCTCACGTTTGTGAAAACTGGACCAACAAGTGGTGGCGCTCCATTTCCTGGTTTGAATTCTCAGTGGCTTTATCCAGAATCTCATTGGCAACTGGTTACTGTAACACCAGCCCGACCTAGGAGAGCCAAGAGGGAGAGGCAGAGTTGAGGTGACAGCTGTCCAAAGACTCCCTCACTCCCCAGCATAGTCCTGAAGTTCCGACGATGGAGCCCGCAAAGCGCCGCCATGCCGAGTGAGCAGACGCACGGCGAGCCCAGGGCTCGCACTCAACCTCTGTGCGATGCCTTACCCATCAGAGCCTTTAAGGAAAGCAGCTGCGGTGGCCTGAGGACTACTGGGCACAAGGCCGCCCTCCAGCTCACCCGTCAGGTATTCTGTAAATGCCGGCTACCCCTGTGGCCCTGAGCTGCCTTCTGGAGCTGGCAGAGGAGGCAGGGATGAGGGCAGCAGCCCAGCAGAGGAAACCCCCCCTCAGGTCCTCGGACTCTCCCTCCTGCCTGACCAGGGGCACGCAACCCGCACAGTGTCCTGGGACGGTCCCGAAGGCCCTGCCCCCGGTCGGATGAGGAGGCTCACCTGGTGGGAGGAGAGGCTGGAGACAACCTTCCCGCTTCTGTGTGGCTCTGGGGCCCGTGCCCTCTGCCCCCCTCACACCAGCTGCTGAAAGGGGAACATGGACCCTGCTGGTCTGGCCACCAGAGGGAGGGGACTTTTCAAGGGCCCAGACTGGTGCTGGGTCCCAGACCCAAAGTGCTGGCTCTGCTGGAGACGCCAGCTCCCGTGGGCCCGGCTGCGAGGGAGCCCCAGTGGCAGGTGGCGCACGGCACGTCCGTACCTTCTCTGCCCCCATGCTGGGGCACTTCCAATTGTACAGGTAATACTGTAGGTTGCCGTCCCCTATGCCGAACTTGAGCTTCTCCAGGAAGGTTTTGTTCTCCATGAGATCCAGTGCATTGAACACATCAAACCCTTTCTGCACGGCAGCAGGGAGAGACAAGAACAGGTGAAGACAGGTGAAAGCTGCCTCGCCTTCCTGCCCTTTATCAGATCAAAACCATCCCCCAGGCGGCCAGGGGAGCAATCGTCCTTCAGAAGCCCCTGCTGCTTCCGTGTTACACCCAGACTCCAGCCAGCGCCCTGCTCCCCGGTGGCGGTTCTCGAGACGCTCCGAGTGCCACCCTACCTGGCCTCTTCTTGGCCTGCCTCCGAGTACACACCTGTACACACAGCGTCCGGGCCCCTGCTGCCACTGTTCCTTGTTAAGCTTCCCTGAAACACTCCCATTATTTCCACAGTCCTCTCTGGAGACCAAGCCCTGAAGCTTTTTCTCTGAGCAGCTCACTCCTATGAGCCACTGGGCATTTGCACTGCTCCTTCACTCCCTGACGCCCGTGGTTTGTGCATGGAGGGGTTCTATTTGATATGCTGCTCTGAGACTGCGACAGACATGTCCTAAAGCTCGCCAACTCGATCAGAAGCTCTCCCAGGGCAGGGACTGGACTGTCATTGTTCAGCCGGCACACAGTGGGCTGGGCCGGGTGCAGGCAGAACCCACGGGGCACGACTGCCTGGTGACCTCTCCAGTGTAAGAGAAGCCTGGGCCCCCCACCCCATGCCCTACAGTCAGCCGCTCCAGTGACTCACCACGACAGACACCAATCTCCCCATTCCCACGCTGGGGAGGTCGTAAGGAGAACCCTCTACTCCCCGCGCAGGCCTGGCTACTCAGGCTCCTTGGCAGCGCCTCCCGTGAGAACGAAACCCACTGAAATAAATCAGGAGGGGTTCAATGCCTTCACCTGGCGTGGGCCCTCCCTGCTCCCTCCTAGTCTGGGGCTGCTGGCTGAAAACTGCCGGGCGGCTCCCGAAGTGGCGCGAGGAGGCCTGGAAGGCCGCGCCCGTGGGCGGCTCCCTGCCGGCGGCGCTCACCACCGCCCCCCTCTCCGGTCTGCTCCTCACCATCTTGGCGAGAACGAGGGCGTCGCTCATGAGGTCTAGGAGAGGGGTCTGGGTGTGAACGTTGTAGAAAGAATAAGCAGCCTTTAGACTCTTGTGGGTCGGGTGATTCATGATGGTGGATGGAAGTGTGTAAAAGCTCAGGAAATCAGTCACCTCACTGTCTGCGTTCTGGAGGGAAGACAATAGAAGAAGGCAGTGTCACACAGGCACGGGGATCCCGCAGCCTGGGGACCAAGTGTTTCCTGCTGCACTCCGCCACCCTCCGCGGTGGCAGCGCTGCCCCTCTCGATGAATGGGTGGAAACCGAAACAGGATACGCAGGGAGGAGAAAACACATGGCCAAGGGAACGTGAGGACAGAGCCGGGAGGACAATCCAGGCTGGGCGGTGGGCTGAACCTGCCGCCGTCCTCCCCCACCTGCGGTGCCAGGGGCCCCCGGCCGGCGCCAGACCAAGCGGGGACAGGCAGGGAGTCGAAGGCTCACCTGACCAAGAGGGGCTCAGCTCTCTCTACTCTGGGTCACCGGTGGGGGTGGGGGTGGGGGGATGAAGGGCTCACACTAGGTCCAGAAGGGCTCATTTTAGCAAACGCAAGCTACAATTTCCTGTCTTTAGCGGCCAAGCACGCATGGTCAAGGAAGTCTAGGGTGCCAACACCCTGTCAATCGCTCTTTGGTCACCGAGCCTGGGGATACCAGCCATGTAGGGAGGACGCCTCCCTGCCAACGGGGCAGAGGCCCAGAACGCTCCTCCCCACTCACCTCCACCACAAACGTGTCGATGATATTCTCCTGGGGGTAGAACCAGTGTTCCACCTCCTCCTGGCTCATGACTGGCGTAAGGTGAAACTGCTTCAGGTACTGGGTGAGGAGCTGGTGCACTACTGGAATGTCCTTTTTTTCCATTGGTCGCAGCCCAGCTGTCTTGGGAGTCTGGAAGGAAGGAACCAGAGCACATCAGATGTGCTGACCATGAGCATCTTGGCTCCCTCTCAAGTCCTACAAGAACCAAAAAGCTCACACTGTCTCCCTTCTTACTCCGACCCTGAGTCTATCCACCAGGCCCTCAAGAGAGACTCCTCAGTCACACTAGGCAGCTCCCTCTCCCCACTGTCCGCATCCACTCAGGCACACGTCTGCCCCTGCAGTATCTTTGGCCCTCTCCCTCGTGGTTAAGGCTGCCATCCCTGGCTAAGGCTGCCTCAATCTCTTATCCACATGGCCCAGGCCGGCTTCCTAAGAAAACAGCCCATCACACCCTTCCCTGTTCCAAACTCCCTAACACAGAGCACAAGACCTTCCACCCTCAGGACCAGTGGCCGTTCTGGCTGCGATCTTCTGTCTCTCTAGCCCAGTGGCTCTCAACAGGAGCAATCCCCCCCCCCCCCCCACCAGGGGACATTTTTGGTTGTCACAACTAGGGAGGGGGTGCTACTGGCATCTAGTGGGTAGAAGCCAAGGATGCTGCTAAACATCCTACAATGCACGGGACGGTCTCCATGATGAAGAATGACCCGACCCCAAGTGTCAACGGTGCCGTGATGGAGAAACCTGGATGATCCCCATGGATGTGCTGGGGTAGGCTCAGCCTGGTGCTGCTCTTGGGCCTCAGTAAAGCCTTTCTTAGCCCCCGTCCTCTGAGCCTCACAACCTTCTCCCACTGAACTGCAGCTTGTCCCTTCCTACACTGCTCTCTCTCCTACAGACTCAGAGCATTTCACAGACAGGCTCCCAGCCACAGGCACCCTGGAACCCCGGGCCCAGCAGTCTACGCTGGATGCCCAGCTTGCCTATCCATTTGGACAACACTACAGCAGGAGTGCCCCCAGCATGGCACTGCTGCAAGTTAAATTCAGAAGAAAAGCACCGAACTCCCAGGATTTAATCTCAGGCCAGAATCCCACCCCACAGCTGCTTCTTAGAAAATGCTTCAGTGGAATGAAGCCATGTGCTGCTCTGGAGTAAATACTGGGACTGAGGGAACATCCCCAAAGGCTTAATACACACAGGTGGGGTCAGCCAAATTTGAAAACAGGGTGGAGTGATATACCTCAGTCACTGCCTGACACAACTGCTTCCCAGTGCAGGAATTGCTTTTTTTTTTTTTTTTTTATTGGCATGCAGTTCATTAACAACGTTCGTTTCAGGGGTACAGGAATTGCTTTTAAAACTGCAGCTCCAGCACCCCTAGCTGCTAAAACTCCTTGCTAACCCTGATGTCTCCAGGGAACACTCAGTGACCTTGCTTCTACACAGCAGCTCCCACAACGACACCTCAAATCCTGGACTGCAAAAGCAGCCACGCTGGGGTTCTCCCCCACAGGAGGGGAGCTGCAGAGATGTTCTTCCGGCTGCTACGCCACTTCAAGAACACTCTCTGCCTGCCTAGAAGGCAGGGCAAACCTGTCATGAGAACAGAAAGGAGGGGACACTTGATCGTGGCTCCCCAACCTGGTCTCCTGGGCAGTGCCTACGCTGCAGCGGGCTCTCAAAGCACGACACCAATGACCCCAGTCCAGGGGCGGAGCAGCCCGATCCCAGGGTGATTAATCCAGTTTGGCGGCTGGCGAGCCCAGGTGGGCAGCCCTTTGATCAGCAGGCAGCCAGTAACTGTGCTGACACTGCCCAGAAGAGCTCTGAGGGAAGAGAAGGGATTTTTAAGATCCGTTAGGCTCCTGAAGGCAGGCACAACCGGAGAACAAGGGGTATCTGTCTCACTGGCAAACCAGGCACACTGAGGCCCAGAGGAGAGAACCAGCTCACTGAAGGCTGCTCAGTCCTTTGGCGGCAGAATCTGGGTGGGAGGATTGGGACTGGAAATCTGGGCTCCCCTCACAAGCTCGGGCTACCCCTCCTCCACCTGACTCGGCAGAGGGAGCGGCAGACGCCCTGTGGCTCATTTCCGCTGGGTCCTGGGATGTGCTGCAGTTCAGTGAGTGGATTCATCTCTCCCTTATGCTTCACTTAGGCTAAAATTACAGAGAACAGGTATTCTGCCAACAGATGGCAGAGAAGCTAGCCCAGGTGCAGGCTCAGGAGAACAGAGAAAGTCCAACTGAAATAAAACCCTTGCTGCAGATAACAGAACGACAGAAATGGAAAGGCTAGGAATCCAGAACCTATGGGTTGGGTTGATTTTCTGGCGAGAGAGCCCCCAGCCCACCCCAGGCCTGGCTGCTTTCCTGCCGAGGGCCGGGCTTTCCTCGGCCTCCCTCCTGCCCCTGCCCAGGGCCCCGCAGCACCACTGGCCTCTGGCAGTCGGTAGAGCTTCATGGTACGCTGCATGGTCATATTTCTGCTCAAGTGGGAGAACTTCACTTCAATCAGCTTCCGTGGGTTTAGGGACCGATGCCAGTACCTGTGGGGACACACATGTCCTGTCCTCAGAGGACTGTGGCAAGTCTCATTAAAAGGACAACAGCACGGGGATCCAAAGATGGCCAGCAGGTGGCGCGAGAGACCTATCAGGCCCCACTCGAGCCAGGGGCGCCGCCCCAGATCTCCAACCTCCCCACACTGAGGGCTGACCGGCCACAGCGCTTCCTGTATCTCCTTTCTCAAGTTCAAAGCCACTCCTCTATAACAGTGGTTGTCTGGGCACAGCAATCCTCACTCCTGGAATCAAGTCAATGGAAAAGATTTCTAGTTCTTTGAATGTTTACCCTCTGCCTCCTTCCTCTTCGGCATCTGTCTGGTGTTCTCACTTTTGAAGTTCTTAAGGAAGAGAGTATTCAACTGTTTCAAAGAACTTGCGAAGGCAGAGGTTGTGCTTGGTGCACGCAGGGATCAGACGTGCTCTCCCCGGCCCACATTATATTCAAAACAAAACTGAGCCAACCATTTAAAACTTTAGGACATTTACCATAAAAATCCAGATTTGGGCTCATCCTTAAAAATGAAAAGAAAACCCCAGCAGAAATCAGGGGGAGCTAGGAAAGCCTAAACCCTTTGGACTGGGCATGCGCGGCGCAGGCTGCTGTTCCCACAGCCTCCCCTTCACTCCCCTGTGCGCCCCACCTGGCTCCTGTGGGCACCACCACCCACCTCATCAGGCACCAGAGCAGTGAGATGCTCTCGGGCACGCGCTGAGGGGCAGAGCTGTGACTCCCAGTGACACAGGCTGCTCAACTAGAGCAGGCACGACACCATTTCTAGGACCTTGCAAAGGAGAGATTTTTACCTGCAGGTGCCAACAGGCTTTGGTAACACCACCCCGGCAGTGTACACAGCTTGGAAGATGCCCTCCAGGTGAACCCGCCGGGTTATCTCACGGATCAGGACTGGAGCCACCCTCTTGGAACGCAGCTTCTTATGGACACACAGGAAGTTGATCTCTACCATCTTCTTCTCTCTGAAGAAGGAGGGAGAAACCCAGGGACAAGGCTTTTAACAGGCCAGGTAATCCCTTCCAGCACCGGGAGCCCCCTGTAGGGACTGGGGCCCTCAGCACAGGCTCGTATCCTGCCCCCCTCCCCACCCCCGACCTGCACTCAGCAGTCACGACTGGGACGCCCTCCCGCCGCTCTGCTTCGCTGCACAGGCAAGGAGCCCGCTCTCTTCTCAACAGACTCTGCTTCCAAAGGCAAGTGGGACTCAAGCAAACTCCTTTATTTAAGGCACCCCCAGCATCTCCCTGGTGAAGCCCTGATAGCAGGCTGGGAGCGGGGGCAGGGATCCCACCTTTAGCCATCAGGAACCCCATAGGGTAAGTCAAGAGTTATTCTAGGATGTCAGGGATTCTGATCCCTCAAGAATCTACAGCCTCTAGGCCCAGAAGCCTGCGGTACGTGGTTCTGACGCTTCCAGGGAAGATGAAGAGCAGGGCTTGAAGGCCCCGTTACTGTGGGCGCGAGTCACCCCGGCCCACTTCCGCGGTGGCTCCTGAGCGTGTTAATGCGAGATGGGTTCAAGTGCAAACACTGAGCTGCTGGTCAGGGAGCGCACGGCCCTCAGAGTGGACCCCTTCCAGCCCAGGTCGTGGACAAGAGTACCAGCAACAATGCAGAGCGAGACAGGCGGTTCCTATCATGAATTTCTATTCCCAAGACCCAAGTTCCCTCCCTTCATGGGAACTTCCCTCTTTCTTCTACAGAAAGTATGTGCATGTTTTCCCCTCACCTTCTCAGACCGAGCAGGATGGTGGGGATGCGGAGGTGGGGGTGGCGCGGGTGCTTACGTGTCATAGATATGGATGTTTGCTGGGATGGCGCTGATGAACCCAACCAGTTTCCGACTTGAGACCACTCGAACCCCACAGTGCCACTGGGGGAGCCAGCCAGGCGGCCGGAGAGCCCTACAGGAGAGACAGGGCTGTAGCAGGTAGACGGGCTGTCGGGGCTGTAGCTGGTGCTGCTTGCCAGTGGGCTGGGGGGAACTATTTCGGCCCCAGCGCTGAGTCTGGTTTTAACCTCATGCTACCACCTTGTGGTGGTGGTTGGGGGGGGGCGGGGCAGGGGTAACAGCTCAATTCTCTTAATTCTCTTTAGGGCCAAACTCCCCTGGACACCAACAGGATCGAGCCACAGCCCTTTCTTTCTGCTCAGTCCCCCTGGCCTCCTCACTCACCCATCCCAGGGCTGTCACACTGGAGATTTCACACTGATCCAGTCTCTCTGTGCTCACTCACTCTGACGGCCTGAGCCGGGGCACCAGCCTCCTTGGCTTCGAGTCCAGTGGGTCCCATGGTCGGGAGCCAACTCTGGTGCCTCTGGGGCTCTGGGCACCATCGTCCCCCCTCTTTCCACTCGGTCAGTCTTCCTTTCCCTCCCCTTTCAGGCAGGCCTCTCCGTGCCAGCCTCATGCCTCTACCTTGCCGGATATTAAACGCCACCCAGGAGGGTGGGAGGCTCAGCCAGGCAAGGCCATTTTCATAAAACTGAGTGTGCTCAGGAAGTGGACAGAAAACGCCCCTCTTCTTTTAAATCTTAGAAGGTCTCATCGCTCCTCCCCTTCCTACCTGAAGTCACCATATAACAGCCGATCTTTTCTTCTGGGTACCAATTCCATAAAGGAATCCCTCACCCAGTCATTCTGTCTTAAATGAGGTTTCAATCCTTGCTTCCTAAATAAGGAAGCAAGTCTCCTTCAGATGCAGAAACTCAAACATTGCATACTAATTTGCCATTAAAAGGCTGGCTCTTAGTAGCGATGAAAAATCGGGCACCGTCATTGTTCTGCGCTACACCTGGCCCAGGAAGCTTCATAAGGAAGCCCTTACAACTCACCACAAAAGAAATTCTGGGGAATAATCAAATCGGAACATGTTGTCATCGTCTTCCACGTAATTCTCATTCAGGAGGGTGTATAGCTCTTTCAGCTGCAGAGAGATGAGGAGCTGCCTTAGAGGTATTCTGCCAGAGAGGGGACCAGCTCCAGTACCCTGGCGCTCTGAGCTTTTCAGGACAAGACAAACTACCAAAGACTACATTTAATCTCACAAATCCTCTTCATCCAGGCACGGCAGGAACTCCTGGAACAAGCACCCTCGTGTGTAATAGAAGACTGAGCCCCCACGGGTGGAGTGGCAGACGTAAGTACATGAAGCGGCGGGCCAAGAATGTCCTCCAACTAACCAACCACTCCACCATTAAGACAAGGGACTGAACGACTGGATGAATAAGAAAAATGAAAGCATGAAGGAAAGGTGTCTGCCTTGGGGAGCTTTTGGGGTTAACTCTCAACCTGCCAGAGGAGCCAAGTGCTATTTATAGAGTCGTGGGCAGGCCCCGAGGCAGCAGATGGGGCTTCCGCTCAGACCTGCCTGGCTCAGCTCTCAAGGGTCTTTGAGGAAGGCCTGAGTAGAAGCCATCTCGGTTTGACTGTGACTGCAGGCCTCGCCATGAGAGTGGCACCCAGTCTACGCTTGTGGCCAACCCAGGCCTACTCACCACACCACGATCCCCCAGGTCCAAGGCGTCCCAGGTGAAGCCCTGGGGCAGGGTGTAGGGTTCCTGGCGGATGTTGTCTTTGTCAGGCTCCACGGGACCGTGCGTGTTCACGACTTCTCCTGGAAGAAGAGCACAGCCGTGAGCCCCACCCTCGGCCTCCGGGGGGAGGAAAGGCGCTCAGCTCAAAAACGGACCTCAGCAAATTCCTCCTGTCCCCTGGGAGCCCTCCATCTGAAGAACGCTCTGTTCTTGGCAACTGCAGACCATCTCTCCAGCTACCCTTGGCCCCTAAGTGAGGGCCAATTCATGGCCAAACTTCAGAACAATCGCTGGGATCCAAGGTGGTTGGTTTCTTGGACATTCTTTTAAATCTCCCTTTGGTTACTGAATGACAAACATTTATCTTGACTAATTTGGCTTCCTGCCTCCTGGTTGGTGTAGAGTGCTGTCACGGCCCTGGCCCAGGCCCATCGACCTGGATGGATTTATAAGGAGCTGCAACAAGGCTGCTTTTGTGTCAACAGCAGTGACAATGTACTGGGCCTATTCCTGAGCTAGACGACGACGTCCAGGCGCCAGGCTCACTCTGGGCTCCACTAGCCTCGGCTTTCAGCAACGCGGGCCAGTTAACTGCTGCTGCAACTCAGGCGCTCGGTGTCTACAGAGCCCGGTGAGCGCCTTCAGGCTGAATCACTGAGTCTATACCACACTGCTCGGAAGTTACCCTCCAACATGACATCCCCATCCGAGACAGACACCCCTCCCCTATGGGGTACGTAGGGAGTGCGGGGGGTGCTGAGATGACAGAGCTCTGATTCCCAACCCCAGCCAAGTCAGACCCATCTGATAAACTCGAAAGAATCAGCCACTTAATTTTGGTCCCTGGAATTATCTGGCCCTGGTAGATTCTACAATTCAGAGCTCATTCATGTTCACAACTCAGAAGAATGAAATGTTTGGTACATTTTAAAAACAGAGTCTTTACAGGGGACACACTCAATACATGGCTCCCAGCACAGGGCTCTGTACACTCTAAGCACTCAGTTCATGCTTTTATGGACATTCAGACTCCTGGCCCAAACACATCATCCTAACGTGTAACAGGAAGCTGTGGACCCTCCCAGTGATGGATCCATGGGGCCGGTGTAGTGGAAATGGCTGCATCCGGCCACGAGATGAGGGCAACAATGTCAGGACTGACCATCTAACTCTCGCCTGGCACATTTACTGAACACCACTCAGACATCGTGCACTGGACAGAGCTGGGAAAAGACAAGGTCCCTGGCCTCACAAGATACACCATCTTCTGGGGAAACAGTCAAGAAATGAGTCATTACCAATGTGCTAAGGGTCACAAATTGCAAAGTACAGGCAACAATGGGGACACAGCAGGGAAGAATCCGGCTAACTTCTATTTATAAGCTGCTCCCAAATAGGTTTCCTTGGGAGAGAGGTTATATTTTTCTTCCTTGGTTTAGAAGTTGGCCTTTTGATTAATTCATAAAGTAGCCCTTGTGCATTAGTTTAAGTCAATCCACTTTCAATTCCATGCCATGTATAATTTTTTGAGCCTACCAAGCCAAGGGCCAGGCCCTTGGAAAGTACCAAGGATTTCTACTCTAGCCTTATCTAGGTGGTAATCCGTTTTCCCTATCTTGTTTTGAATTTATACCGTTTCCAAAAGACATTTTTAAACTTCAGAGCCTTTTTATCATTTTTCCCCCTAAATTATTTCACGGACAAGATACTGGTGGTCTTCGCCACTGTATGACAATAGTCTCAAGGCCAAATCATTTCCTTTAGGCTGCTTACTAGGTCCCGCGTGCACCGAACATCTCCATTTGTGCCTCCACCACGTGTTCACAGAATCCTAGAACACGCCAGCCCCAGGGCAGGAGCTGGTGAATGAGATGGACGCAGGACCCCATCATCGGGCACCAAAGAGACAAGCAAGCAGGCACCTGTCACTCAGCGTAATGAGCGCCCACGACAGGAAAGACCTCTCAGGAGAAATACCTAGAGATGTGACCCCAAGGATAGTTAGGAATCAGCCAGGAGTGGACTAGGTGGGACGGGGCAGTGGGTGCACGGAGGGAATAGCATAGTCAAGGCCTGGAGATGAAGGTGGGGAAGGAAACTAGGAGAGGAGGCTGAAGAGGAGAGCGGGGGCCAGTCGTAGAGGGCCCTGCCGGCGACGACAGAAGCTGGACTTTATCCTCAGGGTGGTGGGACATCCTGAATGGGTCTTTAAAGGGGAGGGGAGGGAGGAGTGACATCCTGAGATGAGAATTTTACAAAGAGCACTCAGCAAGTGCTTGTCAAGTGACTTTACTGAGCGAACTTTTGTACAATATTTAACCGGTAAGTCAACCTACGTGTTGACAAACCAGCTCTCACAGGTTATCTCACAGCTGTGTGCCACCTGTGAGACAGAGCTGATGAAGCAGCTACAGGAAACACTGAGAAAGCAGAAGCCACTCTGAACAGACCTGCAGTCAGGATGCCAGCAAAGCTGAGAGCGGCCCACGTTCCTGCCTGCGCCGCTTGGAGGACAGTGGCCTGCCTGCCACCTTGTAATGGCTTGAGCATCTCTGGCTGAGTTAAGTGGGGGCTGCTTTGCAGAGCACATCAGGAACACAGCCAATTGTCTCTAGGCCACCACAAGCCAGTGAACAGCTAAGGAGGACCCTGGGAACTTTGAAAGAAAACCCTGAATTTTCAATGGGTTTCTTTCTGTACACTCTACCCCCAAATTCTCTCTCTGCCTTCCAATACCTGAGATTCAAAACTAAGCGCCACAGTGCAACCTGTGAAGGACGTGGGAGAAAAGAATATGAGACGTGGGGGACCTTAAGCCAGATGAGCAGGACAAGGGAGGGACAGAGTGGGGAAGTGTCTCTCTCAGGGCCCAGGGCCACCGAGTACAAGTCCACACCCTCCCTTTCTTTGGGAGAGTTCCTTTTTAAAGAAATCTAGCAGTGGCCAGATTCCAACCCACTAAGGTCAGGCAAAGAAAAAGCATCCCTCACCCCTCCACTAGCGTGGGAAAAGGGGTGACTTTTAAAAGAGAGAAGGACACGGTCTGAAAAGGGGAATCAAAAGTTGATTTGGGAGCACAAAGAATTGTTATACAGCTGAAAACATTGGCTGTTCAGGGGCCTTTCAATGGTGAACTTAGGATGATTTTAAACTTCTAAAGAGTTCTAAGTCTCTTGAATGGAATACAATCTAACTCTCCCCACAAGTTGGGGAGTGTTACAAACTTAGTACATTTAATGTGCTTGAGTTTTACAATTATTAGCCCCAATGTGAGTGGAAGAAATTAAAGCAAGAAGCTATAAATCACACTACCCTAAGGACAGCCAGAAGCAGAACTGGGTGACACCTCAGCCACGCAGACCGACTGATGCCTATAATGTGGTACTTTCTACGGGCTGACCCACAGACACAAAGGAATCCGTCATTTGGATCTGACTGACTGTGGACCTGAAAGGCAGGATGGCCAGAAGCTCCGGGTGCTCACCCTTCCACACCACGCGCTGCCCAGAAGGCACGTGGAGAGGAAAGAAAACTGAGCCCCATGCCATCTTACCGCACAGATCCCTGTGAGCAAGTGTGGCCTCTGCACGAGCTCTCCGAGAACAGAACAGGAGCACCGTCTACATTTACAGGTGGAGAAACTGAGGCAAACGACAACGAGTAAGTGAGCTAAGGCGGAAGAGGACCCCACTGACCCCAATGTGCCTCCTCACCAGGTTCCGTGTCTATGAAGCATGGAGTGAAGTCACCCATTTCCAAATTCTTAATGAAAAGTAAAACCAAACCAAAATCCCACCTGAAAACAGCCAAGATGCATGGCAGCCCCCCACCCCCCCAGAAGGCCTCTTCGTGCCATTCACTCAGAAGCAGAGCGTGTGGCTTGATTCTTCCTGCTTCTTCGTGGGGGAGTGGTCCCTGGGGCCCGTTACTAGTAATACCCTAATAACAGCATTACTGTGACCCAAAGCCTTGCTGGAGGGCTTAGCCAGTGGCCTGGCTGACCTGGGCGACCCGAGGGACCCGGTAGATGGGTCAAGGCAGGGTTCTAGAACCGTGCCTGCTGCCGATTCACCACTCACAACCACCCAGACGCTGCTGTGCTTTCCACCCCCTGTGGGGGCACACCTCAGCGTGTTTCTGGATTATGACTAAGATGCCTACGAACTGCATCTGCTCCAGAGCAGAGCTTCTCAGACTTTCAAAGTGGACACGAATCCCCTGCAAGTTCTGATTCTGGAGGTCTGGGGCTTGAGGTTCTGCATTTCTACAAGCTCTTAAGCACTGTCCATCCTGCTGGTTGGAGGAGCACACTCTGGAGTAGATGACTCTCCTTGGACACAGCTGCCCCTCTCCCCTCACGGGGCTTTCGCTCTGCCCTCGCCCCCTCCTCCCCACCAAACACCCCGTCAGATCCCACTGTGCCACTGGAGGGGAGCAGTAACACAGACAGCCTGAAGGTCACGTACGTCTGCCGTTCACACACGTTTTTTTAAACACGCCTACTTGCCCAGTCACGTAGCAAACAGGAACTGGGCTATCAGCAGGTCCAGATTCGAGACGCAACCACCCCAACAACCTTCTGTCAGTGACACCCTCTGAAGTCAGCCGTCAAGGTGAGCTGTGGCTCGGTCTCAGCCGGCATCTCTACTACAACCAGTCTCTTCTGGAATCTTTTTCTTTTCTGCCTGTCCCACCCCTCTGAGAGTTCATCACAGCTTTTTTAAGAGGTGCCAACCAAACCTGCATATACGGCATTCCAGGTGTTAAACCATCACTGTTAAGCAAAACGTCAAATTCTTCTGCACTTAGTAAGCACACGCTGTCTGAAAGACAAGGGGAAGAGGCTGGGGACTGGCCCACTCCGGATTAAACCCTTGCCCAGATAAACAAGACAGTCTCTCCATAAAACCTACGTGGGAAGACAGGCCCAGGAGCACACACCCCCACTCACCATGTGCCGATGCCCTGTTTCTCTTTGTAGATTTATACTGGATGATGATGGACTACAAGGACTATTATTCATTCTCAACATGTGTTACTGTGAAATGACGAGGTCCCTGAACACTCGTCTTTTCTGAACAGCGTTATAAAGACTATCCTCTAAAAATAACCCCCAAGGAACAACAGGACTCTCTTATCCTCCCTCACTAATCCGGCGTGGAACCCTCAGCCATGGCTAAGGCACATCCCTTGCCCTCGCCCTTGCCTGGGGAAGAAAAAACATACGTACCCAGTTTGGGGACGGGCTGTGTGTCCCAGAACTGGTAGCTTCGCTTGCTGGCCTCCTCCATGGTTTTTGCAGGTCCCTGACCCACTGAGAAAAGTTCAATGGCCTTCTGTATTTCCTGGATCCTCTCTGCTGGCAAAGAGTTCATCTGAACAAGATAAAGTCGGGGAGAGAAAAGGCCTGTTATGTTAATAAGCACTTCTGATTCATTCAAGTCCAAGAGTTAAGGGGGTACAGCTCAAAGTTAAGGGGTGTTGTTCCTTCGAGATCAGCTGCTGCAGGACAACTGGAGAAGGAGTGGTTGACGACGAGCAGTGTGATGGGGAAGTGCTTCCTACAGGGTTTCTCCTCTCGGTCTTACGGTGCTTGAGGGCAAAGCATGGCTCAGTGTAAAATTCAAACAATGCAGAAATGTAAAAACACACAGAAGGTAAAAAACCCAGCAGTCCCATCCCTCAAATATTATCCTTGTCATCAACAGTCTTAAATTTGGGAGGCAGGGTGAGAAGAGGCAAACATAACTTCAGACTTTTTTACATGCAAGTTCCAAACACACACACAATCTTCAAAAACTCAAACTGGATCATATAGTATTATTTTACCGACGATTCTTCTTTAAACACTATGTCTTAGAGTCCACTCCACGCGGTCACATGGACCTGCCCACTCCAACAACTGAGTCCCCTGTGTGCACAGACCCCAATATATCCAGCCATCCCAATGGGCATTGTGGTGACTTTCGTCTTCAGTTTTACAGACAATGCGGAAATGAACTTTCTTCTACATCTAATTTTGCTCACTGAATAAGTATTTCTGCAGGATAAAGTTTAAGAAAGGAGGCTTGCTGGGTCAAAGCAGATGCACATCTGAGATTGTATATATTGTCAACTTACTCTCTAAAAACAGAATATCAATAACCCAATCAACAGTGTATGGGAGCGTGTTTCTCAAGACCCTCATCATTAGATTTACCAAATCTTAATCTCTGCCAATCTAGGGGAAAAAACTGTTGCTTTAATTTTCATTATAAGTTTAACCATCTTTTCATATAAAAACCTTCATTTTTTCTTTGTGAATGGCCTACTCATTTCATTCTTTTAAATAGACTGATTCATGTATTGCAAATATTTGCCCAGTTGCTGTTTACCTTTTGACTTTTATGGGGAAGTTTGAAATTTGTCACTTTTTCTTTTATGGCTTCTGGATTTTATGTCTGGCTTAAGATTATACAAATACCCATAGCTTCTTCTAATACTTTACTACTTCTTTTTTTCCCATTTAAATTGTGAAGGAAAGGGAGAATATAAACCAACATATTTACGCTGCTTATTCCTGGGAGGCAGAACTGTAAGTGATTTTTATTTTCTTCCTCTTGCTATGTTTTTTTCCTAAATTCTCTACGATGTATTGCAACACTCTCATAGAGAGAAAAAGAGAAGGGCTATGCAAATGGTGTTTTGTTGAGATTTCCTAATTTCGAAGTGAACCATTTTGATAAAGGCGAGTTCAAAGCCCCCTGAAGTCATCCAAACACCGACCCCCATGCAAACAAAGAAGAATCCCTAAAGCCAAAGCATGGGCTTGGGCTAGGATTCCTGACTGAAAGACCTCCTCTCATCTTTAAAATGGGAAGACCCCCAAATATCTTGTAGAGAAGCTGAAGTATGGGGTTAATTTAAATGATGTGCCTCGCAAGAACCTAGCTAGCCAACGTGGTGGTCAATAACGGTGGTGTTTTTTTTTCATAGTGGGTTTGGTATTGAAAATCTCAAAAAAATTACTTGAAGCTGTATCTCAATAAGGGAGGAGATTCAAGTTGGAGCATGACTTTTGAGGCATAAAGCAAAGAGTGGGTACCCTGGAATGAGATTGGATATCACGTGAGGCTTGTAAACTAAGGCAATTCTAAAAGAGGGATTACAGATACGTTTGGAGCTTCCTCCAGGGCCTACTTTGAAGAGGACAGCACTTACCTGACATAAAAGGGTTTCTTTTTTTAATGCTGCTTTATTTACGAAACAAAACAATCTTTACCCATACTTCTGAGTTTCATGTCAGTGTGTCAGGCTTAGATGTAAGCTCTAGGCCAGTGGTTCTCAACTATGGAATTCAGAAATGGGCTCCGTGGGAGTCTCAGTTCTCATTACAATGACTATGGCATTAAGAGAATGCTTGCAATATATAAAGGTCTGCCTTAAAAGGAAGAGGCCTTTCATGCTCATAGTGGTGGGGACTGAAGACAGAAAAGGCCGAGAACCACTGCTCTAGGCCACAGCGGCTGTCACAAGGGACTTACTCTACGGCACCTGGCACAGCACCACACGCAGTTAGGCAGCTGTAAATTCTGAGGGGGCGCCATGCTCGGGAGTCAATGTCTAGCCTGCCGTGCCTTTTAAGGTAGGACAGCGGTTTCCTCACCTAGGTCTAGGGCAGCAGAGGGATCCAACTCCTCCATCTTGAAGTGATACCAGTGGAGACTGTCAGTCTACATGGTTCCCATACATTCACCCCAACACTCTCGCATCTGAAAAAGCAACTCTCAGTCACAAGAAAACAGAGCCTCCTTGTTACCTTCACAGGCTGATCCTGGGCTGAATCTGTCTCACTGCCTTTCTCTTTCTTCTTTTTTTGTTTCTTTTTCTTCTTTTTGGCTCCAGTGTCATTGGCTGGACTCAAACCACTGTAAGACAAAGTAAATACTGATGCAGGGTTTTTAAAAAATCATCTGTTTTGAGCGACACTGACAAAGAGCTTTCTGTGGAGTCAGACCTTCCTTAATCTAGCCTGTTGGCTTCAGAAGCAGACCAGAGAATCCAGGCCCCAGAAGGGGTACTGGGAGGACACCCGCAGACACAGCTCTCCTCTCCACTCCCACCAGAGCCCAGGGAGGAAGCCATGTGCAAGGAATGGCCTATTTGTTTGAAAGAACCTCTTCTGTTCTCACTTTTATTTTATGTGGTTTATTTTCTTTCTTTCTTTCTTTCTTTTTTTGGCTGCACCACACGGCTTGCGGGATCCTAGTTCCCCGACCAGGGATTGAACGTGGGCCCTCAGCAGTGAAAGCATGGAGTCCTAACCACTGGACAGTCAGGGAATTCCAATGGTTATTTTCTTTAGATTGCCAGGTTGCTGGCACCAAAGGCAAATGATAATTGTTAACAGGGCTTTCATACCAACACTTCCTTAGAGCCCAGAATTTAAAGGGATGACAGCCCCAAGTGGTCTTCTGGAAACTCTCCCTCGCTTCCACTCCCACCCTTCCGATGCATCAGGTTTTCTGAGATGCCCCAGCTGGACCTAAAGCACAAGGCAGTACTGGAAAGGGGGGAAGGAGCAAGGAAGAAGGCAGTTTAATGTTGCTGTGATCTGTGTCCAAAATAGTCAAACAATCATGAGAAACGCCTAAATCAGGCCTGTGGGACTGTGGACAACTGTCAGTGGGCTCAGACTGGGTGATCACCATTGGCAAAACCCAGCACTAGGAATCCTGGGAAAACAACATCAACGAACACCCAGCCGCCCCTGCTAACAAGAGATGTGCACGAAACGTGTGTGGGAGCGCGTGTGAACCACAGTAATGGGGATTTCCTCATGCTGCTTTCCCTCTGCATGAGTCACCCAGTGAAGGCAGGAAAAACTGTTTCGTAGCCACCTTTAAAGGTTTCCTACAGGCTTTCATTATCGTTTTCCGCATTGTTTCTCAATACCTCTACTGAGACACAAATCACATATTATACTGTGTTTTGCTAACATTTTCCATTCATTTGCTCCCAAATATTTTCTCCAAATTCTTGTTGATTTTAGGATGATAGTTTTGATTCTGGGTTTCCTTCCTTTATTGATGAATTTTAAGGTTCACCTCGCAGCTTGCCTTCCTGATTCCTGCTGCAGTTGGTTTCTGCCTTGTCTATACTGATTTGGGCACTGTCAGACCAGGATCACTCTGCCATCCTCCCTGGAAATCTTCCGTTAAAAAGTCAAAATTAGGACTCCAACCCAAGGGCACAGTGAACCCTAATCTGCAGGACCAGCTAAGGGCAGGGTATTATTTTAGCTGCACAGTCTTAGGTAATCAATTTTTCAAATAATTAAAACAGTACAAAATGCATTCTACATACCATCATGGTAAGCACCATTTAAGCTTTATTTTATAATTCAGAAAGGCTTCATGGTCTTAAAGTGCCCTGCAGTGGTGATGACCAGTAATCACCTCACCACACGTGGTACTGGGCGGGGAGAAGGCAACGAGGTGCCCTTTCCTGTCGTGGAATGTCTTCAGATTTCTCTCTTCCTAGTCCCGGTCAGGAGCGCGCACATCCAGACTTCATGACCTTACACTTGGACTAAAGTTACCTCCAGCCTTTCCCGGATCTCCATGACTTCACAACTTCTCTGCCTCATCCTAAACTCTCCACGGCAGTGGGACTCACCTCTGTGAAAATGGCTTTCCGGGTGGTCCAGTGGTTAAGAATCTGCCTTCCAATGTAGGATACATGGGTTCGATCCCTGGTCGGGGAACTAAGATCCCACATGCCACGGGGCAACTAAGCCCACATGCCTCAACTACTGAATCTCCGCGCTGCAACTAGAGAGCCTATGTGGCACAAACTACAGAGCCCACGTGCTCAGGAGCCCATGCGCCACAACTAGAGAGAAGCCCATGGGCCGCAACGAAAGGTTCCACATGCTGCAACGAAGATCCTGAGTGCTGCAACTAAGACTTGATGCAGCCAAAAATAAATATTAAAAAAAAAGAGAAAGAAAAGAAAATGGCTTTCCATGAGTCCCTCCCATGCTTGAAAGCCTACAGTGACAGCAGCTGGAAGGTATCAAGCCCAGCTTTCCCCTCGGCCCATCACATTCAGTTCCCATCCAGCTCATCCATGCTTACTTCCCCTGCTCTGGAATAACTGTGCCTGCATCCACTGGGCCAGGCCTCTCATCAGGCCCCTGATGCAGGAAGGCTGAAGTTTAGTCCAAGAGTAAGGTCCTGACGTCCGGATGTAAGTGCACCTTCTAGGTATCATATTAATGGGACACAGAAGGCGTAACACGGAAGACTGATAACATTCAGAGGGGGAATAAGGTGAACTCCTTAAAACCAGATGCTCAGCAAAACCCCCAAGGCTGTGGCAAAGAACAGGAACCATAAAGCCATTTCCAGCCTGAAGATAAAATTTTCCTCTTATTATTTCAATTTTGTTATCATGCACAGGCCTGTTTGCAGCCTATGGCAACTCTACGTGGTTTTCTGATTCCAGAGACATTCTCACTTCAGTCTCTAGATT
Source organism: Hippopotamus amphibius kiboko (assembly GCF_030028045.1). Classification (NCBI taxonomy): domain Eukaryota; kingdom Metazoa; phylum Chordata; class Mammalia; order Artiodactyla; family Hippopotamidae; genus Hippopotamus; species Hippopotamus amphibius. Next base: position 45,499,983 of record NC_080202.1, on the reverse strand, counting down.
GCATGCAGCACTGTAAGGTTTAAAAGCTGGTTGATGGTAGGAGACAAAGTAGCATTCTATTGCTGATACAATTTATAAGCCCTTATTCATTTCAGCTTATGGAATGAATTATCTGGTCCCTGTTTACAAATTACCATAAGTATTATTTTTATGGAGAAAAAAAATCAAAAAGGTTAAAGTGAAGAGCTCCTGCATATTAACCAACTGAATACTTACTAAACACAATTTCCCATAAGGAAAGTAGAAGAAATTACTTTCTCCAGCTGCAGACATCTTTACAAGTAGGCAAAATCACTAAAAAACTCCCTTCCTGCCTTTCCTCCTGCTACTCAGTGGAGGCATGTCTGTGCTGCCATCTCTTCACGGACCCCATTTTTGTGGACGGACCTTGGGTAGCACTCTTGTTCTGTTTTATGCATTATTAATACAAGTGCCCAGCAAACGCCAAGACCCAAACTAAAACCAGAGAGCTAATTTCATCTCCCTTGGATTGGCCTGAATTTGCACATGCAGCTACTGAGCAACGATCCTGTCTCAACTTGTACATCAAGAATATGGAGACACCTGAAAAACAAAGGAAAGTTTAAAAACAGTCACTGTCACTGAGCTACCAGGTATTGAGTCATATCCATGAGAACACTGAGCTCACCATGGTTTCACAGTCAACAACCCAAACAGGAAGACAACTGACTCAGAGAAGAGACTTCCAAGGAGCCCAGCAGGGTTAGCTCTCTAGGCAATTATAATAACTTTATCCATAAGAAACCAAGCTCAGAGGCCTTGAGAGGAGGTCATTAGGAAGCATCTTAGGAAGCTAATACCATTTCACAAAGGGATGGCCTCAATTTGGATTTGGGAAGAACCAAACCAAAGGACCCCAAGAAGACAGGCTGGTTCTTCTCAAAAGAATTTGGCTTCATTTTTAAAGAGACCTAGAATCCATACCTACCGGGTGGGTCTCCCTCAGCATGCTGGGACTCTGCAAATCAAAACAGAAATCTCTCAGAGATCTCTCTAAAGCTGCCAGTCACCTTAACATACTTCAAAGGGACTGGTCAGAACCTTGGAATACAGCAAATTAAAGTCTAACTTTGGTTCATTTGGTTCCAAAATAATGAGTAGAGAATTCATGAAACTTGCCCCCTTTTAGGGGGAGAGGGGGGTTGCCTGCAATGGAAAGGGAGATGGGAGTTCACATAAAAATTTTGAAATTGTACATTCTAAAATAAAGGTGATCAACCCAAGTCATTCACGACCCACCTAGCGCATACGGGCTGAATGAGAAGGTCAAAGCCAGGAACAGGGAAGAAAAGCAATCAACAAATGTCACTTTTCAATGAAGGTCAAAATATTCTAAGTTCAAACATACAAGAAATCCTATGGATGCTCTGGTATAAAGCCAGGGCTGGGGGAGCAGATGGAAAACGAACTTCAGTACTTATTTCTAGAAACAGAACGCAGCACCAGAGTGTGTGCTGGTGGGAGGGAGGGCCAAGCTGGCGGAGGAGCAGCTCGAGCAGCCAACCTCCAAACAACAGGAGCAGTGCGGGTCCGTGACGCAGGCCTCCTCTTCTAATCCTCCCCATGACAAAATCCACTCACAGGTGCGGGGCTGAGGGACAGAAAGCTGATATCAGAGCTAAACCACCAGAGCCGGAAGGAATCTCAGGGCCGTCTGGCTTTACCTGCTGTTTACAGAGTAGGAAACCAAGGCCCAGGGACGTGAGGCATCAACTAACCAACTAGTACCCAGGGACAAGTCACCAATCTAATAACTTGGCCCATTCCTCCCGGACACTGAGGTCTCATTCCCTGTGAGCGTTTATCTGGGAGCCTTCGAAAGCCCTAAAGCAAACTGCTGTGTATCAGAGGAGCAGACATTAAAGACATTGAGGAGAGTGAGGATCGTCTTCTCGGGGAAGCCGCCTCTGGCTACTGCGGCGCTCGGTCTCACTCACGTGCGTCTGGGTTAAGGTCACGATCTCCCACTCAGTTTAATACTTCATATATAATAATGTGTTGCTGCCTGCCTTCCCGATGAGTTAAAAACTTTCCTGAGTATAGGGACCGCATCTTACACAGCTGTTTCCCACAGCCTCCCTAGTTATGCTGAGCACACAGCTGAGAGTTCAACAAACATGTGCTTGACTGATGCTTTCCAGGCATAACAGACTAAAATAAAACCCTGAAAAGCTAGAGCCCAGAAGAGGGTCAGCAAAACATCTTTAGCAATGCTTCCATAGGACAGCTGTGTTAACAGTCTATGAAAGCAGTGGCAATGAGCTGCTCTTTTGAGCCATTGTTTGAGATTTTAAATTATCAACTTTCTTATTAAATTATCAACTTTCTTACTCATTGTCTCCTCCCTCCTTAGGACCTGTTCTATTCCTGTAAGAGTTAAAACAAGAAAGGCTTCGAAGGGTTCCAATGTCTTAAACACGGACCGGGGTTTGGTTTTGATAATGAGATCAAAAGAAAAAAAGAGGTCAGAAAATAAAATTCACATCTTTTGGTTACCTGTTTTCTACCCCTAAAAACTGGAAGTTAATTTTTTTAGGCTAAAATTCAAAATTTCCAGAGAAACTAAATAAACCCTAGCCTCTAATATTCTTTTGATTCCACTTGTAGACATCAGGAAATCCTTCTACAGATCAATTTTTTTCTTTGGGGGGGGAAGGGGTCACGGCTGTGGCTTGCAGGATCTTAGTTCCCCGACCAGGGACTGAACCTGGGGCCACAGCAGTGAAGGCACCGAGTCCTAACCACTGGACTGCCAGGGAGCTCCCATTCTACCAATCAATGTACCCATGAGGTATGATTTACCAGCAACCCTACCGGTACAGTACTCAGCAGGCCCAAAGCCAGGTGAATGCAATGGTATTTACAAGGGGGCCCGGGTGGAAACCACGTGGCATGCATCCGTAGCAGCTGCCGATCCTCTGTCCTGCTGAGGCCACAGGATCACCTACTGCAATCCCCCAAACTCTGCAAACTCCCACCAATCAGTTATTCTTATAAAAAACTGCTTGTGAGTCCTAAATGACAGTAAAAATAAAAACACTTTACTACTGCCATCAAGGTCCCCAGGAGGCCTGGGAAAAGAACAGCAGGTTGCGGGAAGGGATTACAAAAGACTGCTTTTACTGCCACCCTCTGCCCTCCCTGGGATAGTTAGCCAGAGTTTTGAGCGTGAACAAGCCAATTCCTGTCATGAAGGAAAACTGTTTTTTAGGGGTCACAAAAGCTCTGATACACTAAGTAGTTTAAAATGGGAATGAGACAGAAATGTAAATTCTACACACTCTGGGTTGGTTTGGTGAGCTAGACTGTAACCTGGCAACTCCAAGGTCAAATCAAATGCAGTTCAGAGACCATTTTCAGCAATTTCCTGAGCACTGACTCAATTCTGGCAGCAAATGCACACACTGGAATGAACTCTGAAAAAGACATCAGTCCATCAAGGACGGTTTAAAGGGGCCAGTCACCTAACTCACCACTGGCTCCCTAGTCTGGGAAAGTTCATGGCTTATTGAGTGCGCCCAAAGACGACTCACTGCTGCAGAGTCAGGAGGAAGCAGTCAATGCAGGAGGGAAAAGAAATCCAGCGAGTTCAGAATGGATCCTCCCAGGTCTCAGAGGGCGAGGTGGATTTGCAAATCCCAGGCCTCATTACAAAAGCTAAATCAGTCTTTATGAGTGAGGTCTACACGAGATAATCTACATAAAGGGCTTAGCGCAGTGCCCAGCACATAGTAATATTAGCAACAGGGAATGTTTATTGAACGCTTGACAATAGTGAATCCTCCTTAGCTCCCTCTCAAAGACAGCAGCAGGAGAAAAAATCCTGAAGCAAGCACTGACCCTGTTGAAGAATGTTAGTTTCTATTTTTGTTTTGGTGCTGGCAACAGACAACATCATGTTTTGTGTGCTTTCACTGCAACAATCACAAGAGCACCGTCCTTGGGGAACTGGAAGAGCGGCTTGCAGGGCAGAGATGTCAGATAAAAGGTTAAAGAGAAAGAGCTAAAACAGCACCCCCCTAAAGTTACTAAATTTGTGGTCTCCAAACTTATGGACTCTGCCCAGAAAGGGTTAATGGCAGGCTTAGTAAAGCTGGGGCATTTTAGAGTGAGCATTAGTTAAACAATGTGAAAAATCAGCAAAACTGGTTTGCCACGAGCAGCAGGCTCCCTGAAATAGGCTCTCATTTACTTTTCATTTCTTCTGCTTTCCAGTCTCTTCTCTTTGAAGCAGCTCTTGATTAGTTTCTTTTTAATTGCCACTTAATTGGGAAATAAAATTAGAACACTTATTTGATATCAGTGATGAGGTTTCTCTTTTCATTTCTGCTTTGGTCTAGTTTTGAAAAACCAAAAGCTGAAGAGAGAAATTAAGAAAAAGGAACTGAAGATTTTTTCCAAGAGCCAGATACAGCTACAAGCCATCAAATTAATATGGAAAGAATCACTCTCAGAGAAACTGAAGAATAGAACAGAAGCAAGTAAGGATAGCTTTATGGAATTCCACTCCAAAAGACCTTTCTTTTCTCTGAAGTTTCTCTATAAGGGATAACATCTCATGATTAGGAAGTGATGAAAACTGGTAAGAAACCATCTTAACCTGTCCCCGTGGAGTAAGAGAACAGAATGGGAAACAGATATCCCTCACCAAAGTGTTCTTGATCCATGGCTTCCCAGCATCTCAGTGGTATGATGACATTGTGAAATAGTTTCTAGGAACAAATCCTACGAACAAAATAGCCTGAAAGTTCTTTCCTGTTCCAAAACACCCAGATAAAATTCACTTGTTTGTTATCCCACAATTAAAATCTACTGCCAGCTGATAAAGTTTATTCTTTAGCAAAAAGTCTCTCATTAAAAACAAAAAAGCAAATCAAACCCTACAGATGACTCATGACCTGCAGGGGGATCCAGCATAAAGGTGATCTCAGTCTGACTCTCCACTCAATTGCTCGGGGTACCTGATGCCAGGCAAGTAACTGGAGGGGGTGGGTAGGGGTGTAGAATACTACCCTCCTTTATCTCCTGTTGAGCGGATTTTTTCTTTTAAATAGCAGATAGAAAAAGTGTAGATAGATACACACACACATATCTATATACTGTCTATATACAGACGTGCACACGTGTGCTTATATGTATACGTGAAATTTATACTCACCAAATGGTTAATTATGGAAGAAACACATGACTAGAAAAATCAAGAACTAAACTTTCACACAAAGAAGCGACGTAAGAACTAGCACAACTGCACTTCCTATTATTCCAGTGCATGAATGCATTTCACTTCATTAGTGTAAAGCACTGAGCCCATCCTGAAAGAAAGGCCCAAGAGAACCAGGGTTAGTTTGAACTATCATTAACTTTTACTGCATATTGTCCTTTAGAATTGTTAGCATAAAATGAGATCTCTCCCCTTCACTTCTTTTATCACTTTTGAAAACATTTAAACTAATATTAAGTAAAGGCAAGAAAAATTTCAAGAAGCCAAAAAACAGTGGAAAACTTCCACGACAAATTGGAGGATCCTTGATTTCTGTGGGTTATTTCACAAAAACTGTAGTAGGGCTTATGAGACTTATTTGGGGAAAGAAAGTGTACATGTAAGAAAAATCTGACATCCTCTTCCCTCAGTGAGGAGAAATGAAGCTCCACTAACACTGGGCTATGAACTTTAACATCTGTCATTCATTCATCCAGCAAACACTCATTAACACCCACTAACTGCCAGGCATCTGAAAGACAGGATCCCTGTTTTAAGATATCTCACAGTTAGATAAGACAGGACTGGACACAAATGTTATTTAACTACTGTCATGATAAAAGCTACAAAAAAAAAAAAAATACAGTATGTGATGGGGGGGCAAGCTGGCTAAAGAAGGACAGGGAAGATCTGAAGAAAGAACAGAAGTAAAGGGGAAGGCTGCTTCAGATGTTATCTCATTTAATCTCTACAACTGGAGGCTAAGTAAATTTCCCAAGGTCACAGGACTATTAAGTGTCAGAACCAGGCTTTGAACTCAAGTTTGAGTGATTCCAAAGTCTATGCTTTTCCCATCGCACCACACAGCTTCTTCCCAAAACCATTTCCTCTGACAATTAATGGAGAAATGTTGACTCTATCCCAGATTCTAAGTGCCAGAACTAGCCTCTGTCCTCCAGGCCGGGTCCTCTTGTTTTTCACCTGCCACATCTAAACTTATTTATACAGATCTCTAGATTCAGGATGCTAAAAAACTGAATTTGTTCACCCAGACCATAACCATATACAACAACAACACACCTCCAAAGGTTTTTTTTTTTAGGTTACCACTTTGTTATACTTTAAATAAAACACAGAACTTTCTGCCAAACAGTCTTGCAAAGTGATTCCCATAGATGATAGGGAACAAAACCAATGAACGAGCTACAGACACTGGTCAGGGCAACAGTTGAGCACTGAAAACTAAAAGCAACTACACACAGCAAAGATGAAGCCACACTTTCACTTTTGGAACAAATTTCTAATTTCAACAACTCTCACATATGATTGGGATCTCTACTCAGAAGAGCTGCACTGTCCCTCCTTCCTGTTCCTACTTCCTCTTTCTCAGCTATTCCTTTCTCAGGAATCTCAAACTTCAAAAACAAGGCTTTTATTACACTAGATCTGTTTGCAAAAGAACACAGTCCTATAAAAACCAAATATGACAAGCTTCCTTTTCCCCTACTTTCTTCTCGTGGTTCTTAAAGCTGATTGAAGAACATAGAGCTTGATCTTTTAACCTAAGCATTCATCACAAGCCACTTATAAACCACTTAATGATCCTTTGTTCTCCCACTGCCTCAAGGTAGCTGAACTTCTCTTTAAAGTTTACCCAAAGATCTCAACCTTCTACTTTTACCTCCAGAACTACCACCAAATAAAACAGTCTAGCAAATCAGACTCCCAAAGACTCAGCCAAAGTTATACAGCCAAAACAGTCTCTCATGACTTTCCGTTGGAAAACACATACGTAAATACAGATAAGGAGAGGGAGCATCAGCGCCAGCCACTGTAACGATATGGAGAAAGAGAAAGAGTGAACACTGATTTGGAAGCTCAACACTCAAACGCCTAATGCATGTCTTCTTCCTAAGGCACACTTACCAGTAGGCAAGACCGTCAAGTACAGGAGATGCAGTATTAAACCACTTCCAAACACTGTCCAAGGAAGCAGCATCACTCAATGTCTTGGAGCTCGAGGCTACTTCGCAAAGTTAACAGAGCAAAGATACCTGAAGACCTAATGCTATACTGCTCAGGAAACGTATGGATTACTTGGAGCAACGGACACCGTATACACCAAAACATTATCACACAGTAATTACGTAGGGTTTATAAAGTGAGTTTATATCTTGGGATTCTCTAGTAGTGATATTTTACAACATAATTATGGTTGGTATAGCCTGATGAATTTCCTCATTGAAGGCGAAATGCAGTGAAACGTTTGATTGTTCGTTTACTGCTAGTCACGTTGTTCACACAACACCTCTACAAGTAACGTTCCTTTTGAACTGTACTGTTAGATTGACCTGTGTTGTGCCATCGAAGACCATCGTCCAACATGCTCTCTTCCTCGGACGCGCCTGAGCCACATGAATGGAACATTACACAGAAGAACTTTTATATAATAAAAGTACTGAATGTCTCAGGGCCTTATACTAAGCACCCACCCCTGATAAATGACAAAGACAGCAACCAATCGCCAGGCAGGATTCCAATGTCTCAGCCAATAAGAATGTGGGGGTGGGGCTCCACTAAGCTCCCGGTGACTTCCCCGCACCCCAGAGACCCAGGTTTTGGGGGACTGGACGGGAATTGGACTCCGAGGATCTCGTTACCCCCGGTTGTAGCTGTTGTCCTCCTCGTTCTCGCAGTCGCTGCAGTGCTCATGGCCGTTTCCATTCCCTTCCATCATCTGCGGCAGCGGAGGTACCGGCGGCTTCACTGCTGTATCACTCTCGTCCGCCATCTTGAGTTGCGAGAGCCGGCCTCCGCGCCTCGCTACATGGGGGGTTCCTATTGGACGAGGGGAACTTGCGCGATATTCTGGGTTTTGTAGTTTTTATGGCGAAGGTAGCTGTAACTAGGAGCAGGTTATTGCCGGGAAACCGAACAAAATGGACTACAATACCCAGAAATCAAGAGGGGAGTCTGTCATGGGTGGGAAGCCAGCACTACCCGGAAGTTCTGGGAGTTCGACCGCGCGGGAGGAAAGAAGGGCCCAAGTCTGGCGAGGCCCACGCTCCGCCACTTGGGCGGCCGCGTGGCATGCTGGGACTTGTAGTCCTTTGCAGATTTAGGATTTCGGGCGTGGGCTCCAAAATCCAAGGTTTGACCTCAGCCTGCCCTTGCCAGTGCCTGGGCCACGGGTGGGTCGTTATTGGCTGCTGTTAAGGACCGTTACCATTCCCGGGTAAGTAAGAGGGCTTGAAGCCCGCGGCTGCGACCCACCGGCAGCCCAAATGCATAGGGCATTTTTGAAGAGCCCTTACTGCAAGAAGCCAGATTGGCTCCTGGCCGCGTTTCCTCACTTGGGAGTCTGGGCGGCCTTTGGTCGTTGGTAGCTCGAGGCCTCATGAGAGGTGGTGGATTGTGATGTGCGTAGCACTGATCCTCAGCAAGGACATCTGAACTGCTCTATCAGGCCTTGCTGCTTCTTGGCCGTAAAGTACTGAAGCTCTTCTACACACAGTCCCTTTCATTCTCCGCAGCAGCCCTCCACAATTACTTTTTTTTTTTTTTAACTATTTAACTTACTTTTTAATTGGAAGTATCTTGCATTTATGATGGATGCTTTCTGGGTTATGCCACACATTTTAACATTAAAGGTTAAATTATTTTTTTACATACAACTAATGTGAATAGTTTTCCCCACATGGGATTACTGATTATAAAAAGATGACACACCACATGGGTTAACTGTCTTACCTGAAAAGCCAGCAAACTGTCTAACTATATTTTCTCCCAAACCACAAACTGAGTAGGTAACTGAGCCTCGAGCCAACATATTCAAAGCTGAGAGGATTCAAAATGCAAAAACAAGTCCTCAGATCCGATTAAGGGAGCCCTGCTACATACAGGCTAATCAATACCAGTGGTACTCCTTGACTCCAGGAAGGTGGGAGACATTCTGATAACCCCACTCTGATAACATTTACCTCAAGTAGCCTTTTTCCAGTTTCTAACTCATGAATAAAGATAATACATTGCTAATTCTACTTCAGAAAATTTTTTGCAAGTTGCTTTATTTACAGTGCCAGCTTTTAAAAGTCACTAAAGTTAACTGGACAACAAACTAGGCAGAAATTGCTTTACAAAAAGAGGGAAAGCCCAAAATGCCACTTTCTATAGAGAACCCACAGTTCAGTTTTATTCAGAGCAAAGAAAAAAGAACTTTTGATCACACTAGAAGAAACGGAGCCATAAGTTTGGAATCTGTACTGAAAGTATGCATGCAATGAGGACAACATTCTGCTAATATAATTGATTTGCTGCTGCATTTGTCAACTTTTTCTAATATGAACAATTATAAACAAAGCAGTGCAACCAGTATTTGGAACAATCCTTACAGTGTTACAGCGTCAGACACAACATTTCACTTGTCCTCACACCACTGGTTCTCTTTGCGTACTTGGGCTTCCTCTTCTCCAGGAAAATCATCTTTAATATTGAATGTCTTTCGAATCTCCTCAGGAGTTTTCCCTTTGATCGTATTGGCAACAGTCTTGCAGGTAACATCAAGCAAACCTTTGATGTCTAAGTAGTTTGCAGCCAATATAAGCTCGCAAAGTGTTCCTTGGTCAACTTTCAGGAATTCTTGACCCCAAACAGGGGCATCATCTGTTTGCTTTTCTTTGTTCTCATCATCCTCAGAGGGAGGAGGGTCACCCTTTTATAATATTGCGGCATTAACATTTGGCAAGGGGACGGGATCATCATCTCCATCATCCATTCCCAAATCTTCCAACATGGTCTTGATAGTCACAGATTGTTTTGCGATTTCAACATCAACTGCGAATATCTCTCCATCAGAACTCTGCAACTTAATTGAAGGCATGGTGTTAGGTCTCAAGGAGATGGCGGGCCGGAGGCTGATGAGAGCAGGGCGGTGTCTGCAAAAAGAAAAACAGAAAGGTGGAGAACAAGGCCAACACTCACAATTACTCTTTTTTTAAATATGAAAGTGTTCCTTTTTATTTGTATACTATTGATATACTTCTAGCTTAGACTTTTTTTTCTTTGAGAACTTTTATTGAGATACAATGGACATACAATAAACTGCATATATTTAAGTGTACAATTTGCTATATTTTTTTCTTATTAGTAATACTCACAATTACTCTTAGTGAGCACTTACATGCCAGGCTCTATGGTAAGGCTTTTAGTACATCTCATTTCATCCCCTCAACAAGCCTAGAATATGGGCGCTCTTCCCATTTTTCACAGACAAGAAATGTGGCCCAGATTGGTGGGTAAATTGCACAATCACATAGCTAATAAGTGGCAAAATTAGTGTACAAATCTGGACCTGTCTGACTTCGGCCCTCTGAATTCTTTACCACCACAAAAGTCCTGTTGTCTGATACATCTACCCAAGGAAATCAGTTTTTAGAAGGTAATTTTGACATCTTAAGCTATTTTTAACCTTGACTGAATGGTCTACTCCCTTGGGGCTCACCCCTGTGACTGAGTAATTGCACCTGAGTCTTGAGGCAAAGCCCCAAGACAAAGGTTCCCATTCCTAGAGATTTCCCATTCAGGTCGGGTTATGGTGGGTGATGAGGGAGGGACAAGTTCCTGTCATCAGAGAGCTCCAGTGGCCAAAAAGGGAAATGATCTCTGCCTTTGGGAAAGTCTCAGTGTGGGAAGAGGAATAGAGTGGGAAGAAATAGTTCCCGTCTGACTCAGGGAAACAAAACAAACAAAACAGCTAAATATAGTCAACTCTTGGTTTTTATATCGGTGGCAAAAGCAGAAGTAAATATGATCCAAAGCAACAGATAGCCCCCAATCATTTACGTTTGACTTTAGAAGGCAAAGACACCCAGTCAGGTGAAGAGCTGTTACCCACACGCATCCCTGCAGGGCCAAGACTGCTGTCAGCACGATGCCTTATATGCAGTGCAGGCAAAAGGAGGTCAGAGATAATAATAAAGCCTTACATGTGCTGTAAGGATTTAACTTTTCTAAGTGTTTTACCTATTATAGCTCATGCGACTTTGTAAAGGAGACTTGAAGAAAATCATGCTTGCAAAAAAAAAAAAAAAAAAAAAATCACAGTGATACCTAGCTGCAGACCTTGGACCAGAACCCACTTCTGGTATTCTAAATTCCCTATGTTTTCTTTTCCCACAGAGTTGCAGAGGTTGAATGAAGGCAAATGAAACGCGACTGATGAAGAGTGATATAGAGCAGGATGGTGCCGGTGTCTGTGGCCCCTGCCATTCTTGTAATTCAAAGCTCAAGTAAGACACTTTGCATTGTCTTTTACTGCAAATTGAGCAGGTTTTGCTCAGTGGAGAGCCTTTCTGGGAGGTAAGCAGGCAATGCGACTGTTGTGACCACTCAGAATGCAAGTACAAATCCAAAGTTCTGGAATCCAAGTTGGAATCTTCACTTAGATTGTATAGGATTCATGATAGTTCTATAATAAAAATTTTAATTTTATGTTTTTAAAAAGCAATTGAGTATATGTGACACTTTTTTTTTTTAATGACCGCTTAATGACTGAATATTGCCACATGTGACCTTGGTGCCTAAATTTACTTTTGAGTTTATAGTCACATGGGTACAGGACCATCACCCAAAGCAGTACAATGTAGACTTTCCTAAATTGGGTCTGTGGATGTTTTCTTAGGGTTCTAAGAGTTCTCGTATCTGTTCCTCCCCACTCCCCCATAATATCCTTCCACTTTCAGGCAGCTCTCATTGGTGGAATGTTGGCCAAGTTCTGCCTTATGCAGTTATGCAGAAACATATAATCTTGGGTCCTTCTAGATAGTTGTTACACATTTTGCAGTTAAATCTGGTTCCCTAAAATTCTCCTTTTTTCCAAGGTAAACATTACCAGCTTTCTGAGCACCTCAGCACACTAAAGTGGCAGGATTTTCCCATCTAGCCGCCGGCTCTTCCTACCCACCCATTCTGGCAGGAGCATTAAACAAGGGTAGTGTGGTACAGCAGGCCCCAGAGAGTGGCTGAGGGACGTGTCTGTAAACCTCTGTGGATTCTGGAATTTACCCCTAGTGTACATACCTCCATTATCCCTTCCCGGTTATTACTGGAGACAGCAGAATATAATGGTTAAGAGAGTAAGTTCCAGAGTCTGACTCACTGGGTTCTAAGTCCTGGCGCTGCCTCTGACTAAACGAGTGGCCTTAGGCAAGTCACTTAATCTCTCTGAGCCTCAGTGTCCTCATCTGTAAAATGAGACAGTGTACACAAAACACTTAGTAAAGTGTCTGGGACAGTCAATACCCAAAAATTATTTCCCCTCCCAGAAAGTCAGCATTACTACTGGTGATGAAAGAGAAACTTTCTCATGATGTCCATGACAGATCAACGTCCTTGCTGTGCTCCCAGCAGATCAGAGAGCGAGCCAGGTTGCCTTCATGATTCATGTAGCCAATGCCTTGGAGCACTCATGACTTGTCAGGCTCTATGGCAGGAGCTAGACAGTTAGGGATGGAAGAATACAGTCCCCACCCTTGGTTCACACCACAGGTCATTAGGTGTAAGGACTGACGGAACACAGTGCAGAGGAGAGCAAGGGCTACAGGGTGCAGCACAGGAGCCTAGAGGAGGAACCCTGAACCTTGGGAAAGGAGTCCTGCAGGAAAAGATGGCTGAGCTGAGTTTTGGTAGCAGAAGCAGACAAACTGGGTGGCTATTCTAGGCAGAAGGTATGAAAGTCCAGCTTCCTGCGAGTTGGGTGCTTTGGAGGTACTACAACAAGAATGTGACCAGCTTAGAGTCTGAGGAGCATTTTGGAAGTTGAGACTAGAGAGGCAGCCAGGAAGGAGTCAGACCATGAAGGGATGCAGATGCCATGCTGAGGAGTTTGGGCTTCATTCTGAAGACTCAGGAGCCACTGAAGGATTTTTAGCTGGGGAGAGAGATGATGAAATTTTTGTTGGAGAAAGATCATGCTGGGCAGAGGCCTGGCTGTCGTAAGGAAGAGAGTCTTTCTCCTCTGAAGAACAGGACTAGTGGGCTCAACTGGGAAACAAGAGCTGGAGAAATGGTGTCTGGCAACTTCCTGGCTCCCCTGGAGCTCACTTTCCTCCCTGTGACAGTCCCTGACACACCAGCCTGGAGCACAGTGGCCCCTACCTTCTGCTCGGTGCTGTGGGATTTAAGAAAGAGGGTGCCAGGCATTCTCTGCCCAGGGGGCACTTACAGTGAAATTGGGAAAACCAGGCGCACTTGAAAACAAAATAACAAGGCCTGACTGAGTATGATTAAATGAACTGGATAGATAAGTTAACTGAAGTTGGGGATGTGGTGGGGGTGCAGGTCTCTGGGGCAGCATTGTTAGAAAGGGCTTCCTGGCGAGAGCAAGAAAGCATTATCGTTATCGTCTCTGGGGGCCCTGTGGACCTGCTGTCACAGCTGCAGTTTTACTTTTGTTTGTGTGGTTATTCAATTTGCAACCATTTCCCCCATGAGACCCGGTGTTCTGTGAAGACAGAGAACAGGTTGCATTTTCCTCACCTCTGTATCCCTTGGGCCAGCACACAGTAGGCCCTCAACTAATATTTGTTGGATTAATTAACGTATGAGTGAGTAAATGAATAGTGAGAATGAAGGGACAAGGCCTTCACGGTGCAGAAACGTGACAGACAAGGGGCAGAGGCAGGAACACACGGTATGGTGACCACTCATGTGCATAGAGTGTGTTACTGCTCACACAACGCGCTCACATGCTATCTCTTTCGATCCCTACCATCAGTTGTCTCTCAGTTGTCTCATTTGACCCTGTGCAATGAGCAGGGCTGGTGTTACTCCTGTTTTACAGTCAGAAAACAAGAAGTTCAATGATTTGTCCAAAGTTTAACTGCTGCTTAGGATGAGTTTGGACTTTTAACACAAAGTCTGGTGCAGTAACTAAATTGCCTTCTTCCTTGGCCTTTCCCAAGGGGGAATGTATGGTGAGACATATGGTGAGACAGACGTCTGGAGGGGTAGTCAGGGGCCAGGTCACAGAAGGCCTTGAGTTTCAGGCTTATCTTCAGAGTTTGGACTTTATCTTCCAGCTGGGGAAGTTTTGTGTTGGTTTTTTTTTATCCTGTTTAATAAAGGATAAATATTAATGATATTTGTGATGGATGGTATAAATCTAATTGCATATTAATATTTATTTAAAATAAACGTATGGAAAGTAAGTTTAATTTTAAGAACTGAGTCAAAGACCCAGGAGTCAAAGGAGTCATCGCTATTGGACTCAGAGGGTTGTTCACCGAATACAACTTGAAGCAGCTCTGTAGTCCCTGCATCACGCTAGATGCTAAGGACACAGGGGTGACTGAGATGCAGGTCACTGTTAGGATGAAGTGAGATTGTGTGAGCGGCCAGATCCAGCTCACAGTTTACATCCCAAATAACAGAGGGTATGTGTCTGAGCTGAAAAAGCCCTCGGTGGCATCACCTCAAAACTGCAAAGGCGGAGCTTCAGTTCAGAGGAGGTTCCTGGGTTGAAGTCCCTGCAGCAGCCCTTCAGCCTTTCCTCTGGGATCATCCCAGAGCAGAGAGATGCAGCTGCTATTGGCAGATTGGACCACAAGGATGCCTACTTAGAAAACAGAGCCCCCACTTGTACATCAGTAGCTCACAATACTGTGAGGCAGAATCTGGGAAAAGCAGGCTCGTCTTTGCAGGGGTTTCCTAACAATATATCCCAGGAAGAGCTGGGTAACTTGGGGGAGGGGCAGACAGCTTCCTATTCCTATCACTGCCATGGCCAGCCATGGTTACTGATGGGAGTCTGAATATCCCTCTGATGTGTCAAGAGTAGGGAAAAGGTTGAGAACCACAAATCGAGGTTATCTGAAAGTTGTTTGGTGCAGGAAGGGAACTGGGCCACTAGACCTGGCTCTATGTAATAGGAATTAGAATTGTTTTAGTATGACCCTGTGGATTAATTAGGAGAGATATTACCTAAGGAAAAATTTTCTAACTGCCAGGACTGGACTTCAAAGACAGCATGGAGGTGTCTTGAAAAACAGTGAGTTCGCTGACACTGGACACGTGCAAGTAGAGGTAGCAGAGATGATCTGGACAGGTGTTTGGACTAAATGGCCCCTTTGATTCTGAGATGCAATCCTATTTATTGGGTGATGTCAGCCAGTGCTGTTGACATCAAGGAGAAAGGTTTCAGGGACTGGAATGATCAGAGAACGATGTTGGATTACTTCATCCTTCGGTGTATTGGATCCCTACTCTGCTGGGCATTGTTCTAGGCACCAAGGATGCTAGTGGTGAAGACAGACAAGATTCCTACCTTAAAGGAAGCAGAAAGCAGAGGTACAGTTTAGGGAGAGGGAAAGGAGGTAGGGTAGGAGTTAATTAAGAACCACCTACTGTATGTGAGGCAGCATTAGATGCTTTTATGTATTTCCAGTTCTTTCAACAAGCAGCACAGTAACGATTATTTGCACTTTGATAGAAGACACAGAGTAAGAGGCTAAGTGACTTGCTGGGCTTGTATGTACAGAATGAGCTCTGCAGCCAACATTGTAAGAGAGGGCAAACGGATTAACCTTTAGATGTCCATTTCCTTTTGTGTAAAATGGGGATGGTGACGATATCTACCTCAAGGACTGTGAAGATTCAATGAGATAATTAATGCCTACAGAGTGCTCTTAAGACTTGGCGGGTAGAAGGTGCTTAGTTAACTACCGTGGCTATCGTTACCATTGCCAGAGGCTGCACAGCTAGTGATGGCCAGTCCTGAATTTGAAGGTAGCTCTCTCCGGGTTTTGTCCCCCAGCTGAGAAAGGCTTTGGCTTCCAGGGAGGAGCGGTCCCCAGCGGCCCAGCGCTCTAGGGCTGCTCACCTTCTAGGTCCTCTACTCCCCGGTCCCGCCCACCCCGTCCCCGGTCCCGCCCACCCCTTCCCCGGTCCCGCCCCCTTCCGCTGGCCGGACGTCCGGTCGGCGTGCGCGCGCTCCCGAGGCCCCGCCTGCCCTCCGGGAGCCACTCAGTAAGCGCCTCTGAGATTGGGCGAGCGGCGGCGGCTCAGGTCGGGTCAGAGGCCGCGGGTACGTAGCGCGCCGCACCGGCTAGTGGGAGCTGCTGGGCCCGGGGGGGAGGGCAGGGCGGGCCGGACGGCGGCTCCGGGGGCTGCTTTGTTGTCTCCAGCGCCCGGGCCACCTCCCCCAGAGGGCTGGGGCCACCCCGGAGGTATTGTATCCCAGCGTCGGGCTCTGGCCGCACCGGTCGTGCCGCGTGGTGGAGCGTAGGGTGTGAGCCTTTCCTTCAAGTTTATTGAGCACATACTATGTAGCAGCCCCTGGGTCAAACGCTTTTACCTCCATGGCTCATTGCCTGGACAGCAACCCTACTAAGTAAGGTGATGTTGCCCCTGTTTTACAGCTGTGGAAACCGAGAGGTTTACAACTAGAAAGCGGTGGACATTGTTTTATTTTTAAAATGTCAATATTTACAATTAACCAGAAATCACATCCTTTGAAACTTTTAAGAGAAGAATTTTAGGTTCAGTTCAAATGCAGGTCCAGTCCAAAGCTACTGCACTTCAGACCTTTGTGGTCAGCTGTAAGTTTGATTTTTGAATCCAGCCTCTGCCACCTCCAGCTGTGTGACCTTGGGTGCCTTTCCGACTGCTCATATGAAAAATTGGTGGCATGGAGTTCCCACTCAGAAGAGGGCAGCCCGACCGCCTGCTTTTTCTCCCCCTTCCCGCTTCCCAGATGGAGGCGTTGGCGCCTCTGGCGCTGGGTTTGTGTAGGAAGTTTTCAAAGATGTTTCTCTCTCGGGAAATTGCCACCCGAATGAACTTTGACATTAAGTCCTAATTTTAAAGGTGAGGAGATGGAAGCCCTTGAATATGGTTTCTTTGGGGGCCAGTGGTGCAGATTTTGCCTAATAAATCAGACAGATTTGGCAGGGTGCAGACAGGCTTGGGGACACGATGAAATGCTAGAGATCTGGCTGATGACAGGAAGTGGACAGGCCGGTTGGAGTGGTTTTTCCTTAGCAGGGCCCTAAATTCCCACCAAATCCCCTTCTGTCTCTTGAGCTAGGTCTGAGTCTGTCCGCTTGGGTAATCTGTTCAGAACCTCACTTGGTGCAGTGCCTTTAGGGCTGAAGGCAGGCCCAGTGGCAGTGAGTTTAGCTTTGTTTTGAAGACTACCCACTCTCCCATTTTTAGATTGCTAAAATTTTTCTCTGAAAGTTTCAAAGGATATGATTTCTGGTGAATTGTAAATATTGACATTTAAAAAATAAAACTTACATCAGGCATTGAAGTCTACAGTGGAATCTAAATACCATAGTGATTTGATTTCCCTCATGCTTTGGAAAGAATACATGAACCAGTTTTTTTATGTAACAGTTCTTTAGGTCCTCCTTTAATTACTGAAGGCAAAGGTTTAGAAAGCACCTGACTTAGCAGGAGATTTGTTACATAGTCACTATAAGCAGTCACATTCTCAGCATGAATACTGATATTTTGAATTGCCCCTTTGTGGTGCCTGGGGTCTTTGCACTGTGGGACAAGGCACCTTAGTAAGATGTAGCATGGATGGGTAGTTACACCTTTCAGAGAACCTGGGAGAGGATAGCCTGCAGCACATTCCAAGGCAGATCTGTCCTCATAGGGAGACACTTGGCATACGGAGTTGAAATTTATTTTGAAATTTATTCCTCTTAAACCGTGTCTTTGTGTCCCTTGGAAAATCTTCTGTGCCTCCCCCAGGGGTTCGCATTTCCCAATATGAAGACCACCTGGAACTACTGTGAGTGAATACCTTTTTTTTTTAATGTTTATTTTTATTTATTGGCTGCGTTGGGTCTTTGTTGTTACACGCTGGCTTTCTGTAGTTGTGGAGAGCAGGGGTTACTCTTTATTGCAGTGCACAGGCTTCTTATTGCGGTGGCGGCTCTTGTGGAGCACGGGCTCTAGGCTCATGGGCTTCAGTAGTTGCAGTACGTGGGCTCAGTATTTGTGGCTCTCAGGCTCTAGAGCAGAGGCTCAGTAGTTGTGCTCAGGCTTAGTTGCTCCGAGGTGGCAATGAACAGCCTTCTTATTGCGGTGGCTTCCCCTGTTGCGGAGCACAGGCTCTAGGCTCATGGACTTCAGTAGTTGCAGCGCGTGGGCTTAGTAGTTGTGGCGCACGGGCTCAGCTGCTCCGTGGCATGTGGGATCTTCCCGGACCAGGGCTCGAACCCATATCCCCTGCATTGGCAGGCGGATTCTTAACCACCGTACCACCAGGGAAGCCCAATACCTAACTTCTTTTAACTTCCATTTCCTCACCTTTAGAATGGGAATAAATGAGAATCGGCTTCATTGGGTTGCTGTGCAGATCAGTTGGGATCAAGGAAGTCCAGGCACACAGGGAGCAGCTCAGACGGTGGGTGGCAGCTCTTACACTCCGGTTCCTGCCTGCTGGGACACTCACCTTCCTAGGCACTCCTTGCCTCTGTTTCTTCATTTGTGAGCCCAGGATATCTCAGCCCAGGAATGTGGGGGTTGGAAGTGATGTGGAAAAGGTTTCCTGATTCTCGCAGTATGTTTTCTGGGACAGATATGTTCTTGTTTTGACATAGTTAATGTGGAGTTCCTGCTTACCCATGAGCTGGACGTTTTGCTGTGTGCTTTATGTACAACATTCAACAGATATTTTTTGAGGGCCTTCTACTCATCGGGCCCTGTTTGAAGTAGCTTGAATACAATAGTGCTCAGATTCTAGGGAGAGAGGGAGATTACAATAAATTATCACATAGACATAACATTTGAAGGATGATGAGTTAATAAGCAGTGAAGAAAAGTGGAACACAAGGGAAACGGGTGTTTTACACATTCAGGGCAGCCTCTGATAGGGTGACGATTGGGCGGAGAAGGGGGTGAGCCATGTGACCCTCTGGGGGAAGGGCCCTCTGTATGGAGGGAACAGCGTGTCCACAGGCCTGAGGTGGGAGGTGCTCAGCGCTGTCAAGGAGGGTCTCACTGGAGGGGGAGAGTGGTAGGTGCTTGGAGAGGATGGAGCGGTGTCTGTCAGGAGCCCCCTGTAGGACTCTGTAAGGACTCGGCTTGAGACAGAGACCTGGGAGGGTTTTGGCGAAGGGGTGGCACTGTCTGACTTAGGGGCATGCTAGCTGCCATGTGACGAACAGACCATCGGGGAGCAGAGGTGGCAGCAAATCACTCAGAGGCTGCTACGGTAGTTCAGGAGTGAGGTGGGGTGGAGGGGACCCCAGGTGTGTCTGGCCAGGTTGTGGAGGTGGGAGGGGCCACACGTGGTTGGGATGAAGATTGTGAGAGAGGAGCCAGGAGGATGCCAAGGGTTTTGGCCTGAGCAACTGAAAGGATGGAGGTGCCCTTCAGGGAAAGGAAATAGACCACAGTCACCAATGTGTCACACGTTGAGCTGGGGAGGATGAGGTGATGGTGGCATGTGGTACCTCACTGAGTCCTGATGAAACCCCTGTGAGTAGTCATTATTAATCCCATTTTATATGCAAGGAAATAGAAGCCCACAGCGCTCAAGTAAATTCCCAAAGGCCACCCAGCCCAGGCCCCTGTGATTTCATGGCCCCTGAGACTGGGCATTCCCTGTGACCCTTTTTCTGCATAAATGCCACCATAGTGGTCCAGTCCAAACAACCTCCCTGTCCACCCATAAAAGCTCCCTGCAGTGGTGCTATGTGCTGGAGAGGGCTCTAGAAGAGTGACCTGCTCCCTGCCTCCCTTCCCTTGGTGTTGGCCAGGGCAGAGGGAGAGGGAAGCTGACTGCCAGCACCTGCTCTGGGGGCTCCCTCCAGGTCATTGGCAGCCCAGAGGAGGAGGTGGTGGTGACTTAATAGGCCCAGCAGACGAAGAGAAGATAACTTGGACTCAGGTTTAAACAGCAGCCTCTCACCAATAATGAAAGATCAGGAGCGGGGAAACTGTAGATAAAAATAGCACTTACTAGTTAACTGGAAAACAATATATTTTTGCAACCACTGGTTCCACAAGAAAATAATTGGGTCCCAAGGCAGGGAACGACTCGTTTTCATGAATGATTACATTTATCATTGGAGCAAAGTGGATACATCCCCTTTGGAAAGCAATTCAAAGGAGAAGCGTGTGGCTTGTCAGACGTGCTCAGGGTGAAATCCTGAGAGGCTGCAGGAGGAGGAAAGAGGCTGGAAGTTAATGAGGGAGCGGGCTCCCCCGGTGGGGTGGGCGGGTGTGGGGCTGTTGATTGGGAGATGCAAAACAAGAGAACTCGCTTCCAACCTAAGTCCCGAGCTCTCCTGAAGGAGTAAAAAAAAAAGAGTGTCCTTTCACATTTCAGTTCCTTATTCTGCTTGAACCCATTGGGTGTTTTGTTTGTTTCCACTTTTCTCAGGGAGGGATTTACTAGCAGTGAGCAGCCTGTTCTCGTGGAAGGAGGAGCAGGCTGGAGGCTGTAAGGTAGGAGAGAGCCTGCATGTTCAGGGACAGAAGGCAGGCGTGTGATGAGCACGGGTGTGGATGAGGAGTGATGGAGGGAATTGGAGGGGTCGACAGTGGGTAGGTCGCACGGGACCCAGAGACCTCTGTGAGGGGCTAGGAGGCAGAGGAATGTTTACTTACTGATTGATTAATTTGGCTACACCAGGTCTTAGTTGCGGCACACGAGCTCTTAGTTTCGGGATGCGGGATCTAGTTCCCTGACCAGGGAACAAACCTGGGCCCCCTGCATTGGGAGTGCAGAGTCTTAACCGCTGGACCACCAGGGAAGTCCCACAGTGAAGGTTTTAAACAGGGGATTGACAGGATCAGATGTCCATTTGTTACTGTCTGTCTCTCCAGGTTTTCCTGAGGGGCAAGACCTGTGTTTTCCTTTGGTTGCTGCAAAGCCCAGAGGAGCTCAGTCAGTGGTTCATGGAAGAGTGAGCCATGGAGGGGCTTGTTGGAGGGGAACAGCTGTTATTTGTCCAGCCCCTTTGAGCCAGGGGCCCACAGCCTCCCCGGCATGTGCTCCTCTATCCCCTTGGCCTTCCTGGAAGAGGCCAAGCAGCTGTTGGTCTGTTTCTACAGATGGTCATCCAAGGTCCCTAGAAGGGTAGATCTTCGTTAGGCTACCCCAGGAGTCTGGGGCAGAGTTGAGCCTGGAATTGATCTTTGTGCACTGGTTGTTGTCAGTAAGACCAGGCCCCCTAATATGCAGAGGGAAAACACCAGTGCGGTGATCAAGAAATAATTTTTCTTTGGCCCCAAATTGATTTGCCTGCAGACAGATGTGCCATCCTTATTTTGTCTTACTTAATCTAAATGTAAGTTGATTTCTGTTCTCTGAGCACGTTAAGGCAGGGACCTAGACTCAGAGTTAGGAGCCCTGAATTCCATCCAGGCTCTGCTAATAGCTGTGGTCCTGGGCAAGTCCCTTCTTCTCTGGTCCTCAGTCTTTACCATTGTAAATGAAGAGTCCATCCCAAGCCCTGTTACACAGCACAACTGCCTGGGTGCCACCACCGCACCCCGCCCCCAAGATCTGATTCAGTAGGTCTCCAGAGGGGTTCTGGTCCTGTGTACAGAAAGGAGGTGAGGTCTGCTCAGCCACGTGGTCTTCTAGGCCCTTTTTGACCCAACTCAGCAAACCTGGGTGACCAGGTGACGGTGGCTTGCTTTCATCAGTGAGGAGTCAGGGCTCTGTGGAGAAGCCAGCCCTTGCCCCTTCCCTTGGCTGTGGCGTATTCTCAAGGTGAGACTTTAGCAGAAGAGGAGAGCACCCAGTGCTTTAGGGACAGCAGGACAGAGTTGGGATTAAAAATCCTGGTGCTAGATATTCCATTTCAAAGCTTCACGTGAGTGGACAAAAACATTTTTTTTCACAAGTGAACCCTATCCTTAACTCCCCTTTTGTAAGCTGGAGGGAGATCCACCTGGGGGCGACTCCAGTCTCAGAGAGACCGAGGGAAAATGCTTTGTAAACAGTTTAATAATTTAGTTAGATCTCTCCATTTGGATGATCTGGTGGATGTTTTCCTCTCTCCTGGCTTCCCTGGTTGAGAAAGAGCCTGGGCAGATTTAAACTTCGAGGTTGGTCCCGCTGCTGCCCCAAGCCACCCACCCATTCAGCCCACATCCGAGTGGCTGCCTCCCCTGTCATTTGGTGTCTCATCAGGGGAGGCAGACTCATTTCAGTATAAGCTCAAGCAAAGTGTAATTAGGACAATAAATCTGCTGTTTAACCAAAAAAAAAAAAAAAAAAAGTCCTATGACAGATCTCAAGGTCTTGGAAATCCTTCCTTTGACGCCAAAGGAAGGATGGGAGAGACCCGGCCTTGGATTTAATCTCTCCCAGTTTGGGGACAGAGTCCAGGACATGGTAACCATGTTTATTGAAAATGCAACACAGCTTAAAATCTATTGTGGGATAGTCTGAGGTTGCGGGAATGGGGACCTAACTTCATGAAAGTCTTGTTTTCTTTCTGTGCCTTGTAATATGACTAACCCCCAGCATCCACCTTGCACCAGCACCCTCACCTCTTTCCTGGGCATTTACCGTGTCTGTGGCAGTGCCAAGGGCTGTAGATGCATTTTCTCAGTCAGTCTGCACAACAGCCTTAGGAGGCAGTCTTTGTCATCCCCACTTTACCCCCATTTTATGGATGAGAAAACTGAGGTTCAGCGAGGCAAGTGACTTGCCCTGAGTTGCACAGCATGTAAGTGGTAGAACTGGATTCGAAGGGGTCCTTGCTCCTAGCCTCTGGGGTGTATCGCAGCTACTCAGTGTGAGAGCCGCAAATCACAACGCCAGGCTCAAGGCTACCTCCCCGCCAAATCTGTCATCCTTCCCTGGTTCTTTCTTGGCACGATCCACACTCCTCTAAACCTCAGGCTTAGTGGCCACCCAACCACTGCCTGTCACTGAGCTCCCCACCTGGGCCACTTCTTAGATGAGGAGGGGGGATCACTCCTCTCAGTGTAGACCAGCCACCCAGGCCATCCTGGTGCTGGTGCTAGGGTGGGGCAGGCAGGCCGTTTCCTCCCGTGAGCCTCAGTGTCCCAGGCTAGAAAGTGGAGGCTGGGGGAGCTGGAGAGTGCCTTGGGTTCACCTTTCCTACGGAGAGCTTGCCTGCAGCGGGGTGCAGCAGCCTCCAGAAAGCTGTCTGCTTAATAGCACCTGACCGTGCTCTGTCTGCTCAGTGTTTTGATTGCTAAATTCATACAGTGTTAGTTTGCCTTCTTCATGAGTATTTTTAAAAGGACACTGGAGGCCTTTCCTGAAAGAGCTTTCTGTCTCCGGTGGACCCGGAGCCCCCCAGGCTCAGGCCGTGGTTCTGCCTGGCCAGGCTGTGTCTCCGTCCCCCGCCTTTGCCTCGCTCTCCCCCAGCCACTTGGCCCCACGCTGACCAGGCCTGCTCTGTCCCACAGGCAGGTCCTTCTGGCGTTCCTGTGCAGGACCATCACAGCTAGGGAGCTTGGCCTCCAGTGACTCCTGGCTCCTGGTTCTCGGTCTCACTGGCTTCCCTCTTTCCTGGGAAGATGTTCCTGGTGGGCCTGACAGGGGGCATTGCCTCAGGCAAGAGCTCGGTGATCCAGGTGTTCCAGCAGCTGGGCTGTGCAGTGATTGATGTGGACGTCATTGCCCGGCGTGGTAAGGTGGGGGGGTGGGGGAGGTTGTACCCAGCAGGCCCCCTGGGCTCCCTTCCTTCCACCAGGCCTCCCCTTTTCACAAGGCCCTCAGAGGAGGGAGGCCGTCCCGTTAGCCCTGGTCTCCTGCTGCCCCTCTCCTTCTAGTCACTCTTCCCTCCCCTTCCCCTCACCCCATGACCAACACGAGGGGTTCTGTGCACTCTGCCCTCCTCCCTAACTGCTTTCCCTCCCCTCATCTTGCTTTTGCTGCAACTGAAAGAAGCACCCCTGGGTTCCCCCATCATTTTGGCTCTGGTCACGTGGGTCCCCTGGCTGGCCCGGAGGCTCCAGACAGTGACCCAGGCTTCTCTTCCTGCCACAGTCGTCCAGCCAGGATACCCTGCCCACCGGCGCATCGTGGAGGCCTTTGGCACTGAGGTCTTGCTGGAGAACGGCGACATCGATCGCAAGGTCCTGGGGGACCTGATCTTTAACCAGCCCGACCGGCGGCACCTGCTCAACTCCATCACCCACCCTGAGATCTGCAAGGAAATGATGAAGGAGACCTTCAAGTACTTCCTCCGGGGTAAGACCCAGGGCCTGGGGTGGGGTGGGGTGGGGTGGGGCCCAGGCCCTTTTCCTCTGCAGGAAGGTTGGCTGGGAGGGAGGAGCCGGTGATCATCCAGGCTGTTGAGTTCACTGCTCATCGGCACCCCCACCCGCCACCACCGTGCAGCCCTGTACCAGCCCCAGAGACAAGTGATGCCCCTCAGCTCTTAAGAGGGCTGACAGTTTAATGAGAAGAGACACTTGAGGCTTTTGAGTCATGGACCCCAGGAAGCTGATTTTTCTAGTAGGGGTGGGAGTAATAATAGCTGACGAGTAACGGAGTCCTAAGACCTGAGTTTAAGTCCCAGCCGTCACAGTTTCCAGCTACGTGACTGTCCAGTGAGCCAGTCCCTCCGCCTGTTTTCTCCTCTGCATAGTGAGGCTGGTAATAAGAACCTGGGAGAGCTCTTAGGGGGACTTGAGAGTCCACGCCGTGACTGTTGATCACCACGAAAGTGTCAGCTGCGGTCAGAGTCAGATTTGGTGCTTGTTGAGCCGCCTAGAGAGTGCAGTTTGCAGAGTGGAAGGTGTGGAGGCTCCGGGATGGCCGGGGCCGGTGGGGGCGGGTTCTAAGTGGAGGATGGTCCTTTGGGGCTGGGCCTCAGTGGAGAGAGCTGGCTTGGCTTGTGCAGGGACAGCCAGATGACGTGGCAGGACTGCAGGAAGGGGAGAGTGTTTGGAAAGCAGGGCTCTGTGGCTGCCTTTCCCAAGCCAAACACCACAGTCCAGGCATGGTTCTTCAGGGTGGCAATGGACAGGGGTGGCCTGATCTTTACTCTCCAGGATGGAGTCAGTCACCAGGAGAAGGGGGAGAGCCGAGAGCAGTGGCTGGGGATCGAGAGGCTGGCCCAGGGCCCCTGCAGAGCCGCCTGCCAGCCGCTGGGCCGTGGAGCCTCCAGCCCAGGCTCCAAGGTGAAGGCCTGGCCGTTGTCTCCCATCAGTCACGACGCTGAGACTTTGCTTCCTGGAGGGTATGGAAGCATTTTCTTCGGGCTTTTGCACTGTGATTATGGCCAAATTCTCTCATGCGTCAAGTTCTCATGTACAGAGTGGGGACTCTCCCCCCACTCCTGTCTCCCTCTGGCCAGTACCTCCCTCCAGAAGGAAAGGGATGACTTGACAGACGTCCTTGATGTGGCCCCTCCCTTCCCTGCCCCCCAGCTCTGGCCAGGCAGGAGCTGGCTTGCGGCATCCTCCCTACCAGACCGGCTTTTGCTCCCCATCTCAGTACCTCGCTGCAGGCCTGCCTCCCTCCTCCCCGGCAGGGAGTCTCTGGACTCTTGCTGCCTTTGTCCTGCCTCTTGTGTCTGTGCCAAGACCCCTCCTGTCACCCCTGCCCCCCAGGAGCGAGGCCTTCTGCCTTTCATGCCTGCCCTTTCACGTGCGCTCCCAGGCCAGGCGCGACTACATCTGCAGGGCTTTGAGGCGGCAGCGGCTCTCCCCTTCTGAAATGAAGCATCGGATAATGTCACCTGCTCCAAAGTTCTCCCGCTGTGTCATCCACCCAGCCTCCCCTCTCCCCAACCACCGCCACTGAAATAAAAGCCAGGAAGCTCTTTTCAGCTCGATAAGGTGAAAAATGGGGACGACAGCTGTGTCTCCCACAGTCCCAGATTTCCCCTGATGAGTGTAACAAATACAAGTGCCAGGGTTGGTGGAATCAAACGTCAGATGAGATCAGCCGCTGTTGGGAGGTCTCCGCGTAGGCAGACAGATGTCTTAATAGAGTCAAGACGGTGTGCGGAGCTTATCAGCCAGGAGGGATGTGACAGCTGAATAGCCCTTTGCCAGTGAACCAAGGAGCTGGCCGCGAGCTCCCGAGAGGGGCCGGGGAGAAAGGACAGTGCAAGGAGAGGAAGGGATGGGAGGGGAGCAGGAAAGGGAGATAAGAGGCCCAGGGAGGATCTGGTCTCGGCTCCTGTTCCAGGCTGGACAGGCGTAGGGCAGCCAGCCCTGCCGGCCTCTCTCCTTCGGGGCCCAGCAGTGATAACAAGCGTCGTCTGTGGAGCAGCGAGTGAGGGTCTGGGTGAGGGGCTGCTGAGTGGTTTACGTGCATTTGCTCCTGTAATCCTTACCATCTTCCTGTGAAGCGCGTCATCTTTTCACTCGTTCACACAGGCGAGGTTTGGTAAAGGGCCCAGAGTGAGAGAGTGGGGGCTGCAAACCCAGGCTTGTCATCAGAGCCCATTCTCTTAACCCCCTGCTTCAGCTCAAGGCGTCTCTTGGGCTTCCTGAGCAGCAGGTCCTGGGGAACAGGAAACCCAGCGGCTCGGGCAGTCACCATGTTCCCTGTAGCACCGGCAGTGCCAGCTTCCCCATGAGTCCCGGGATTGATAGGATGTGTGTCTGCTTCTGTGGTTGGAAGTGTTCACCGTGGGACATCATTTGAGCCAGGCGGGCGTCTCTAGGCAAAAGCCAGCGCCCATCCCTTTCTCACTGTTCCCGGACCCCGCCAGATTCTTCACACTTACTGGGGGGTCACTGGCGTAAAGAGAACTAGGAGCCCGCAGTGTTTCTGGGCGAGTAGCCCAGGGACCTGCCTGCTCACAGTGGGTGAGGATGCCACCCCCGTGACTGGCCTTGGCTTGTAGTGGGAGGGCTAGTCAGTGCCTTTTACCCCACGGGAGTTAGTTCTATAGTACTAGTCATAACCACCCCACCACCTCCAGGCCGGTACCTGTAATCCCTGGCTGGAGGGCTGCCTCTGACGCCAAGAAGCAGCCTCTTTCCTTCTGGGGCTGCTGCTGCTCCCGCCCCCATGTGAGTTTCTCGTGGAGGTCGGTAGAGAGAGCCAGGCAGGACCTGGCTCCAGGCTTGGACCTGGCTCCTAGGGGAGAACCTCTCATTTTTTTCATTTTTTCTTTTTTTCTCTTTTTTTGAGGAAAGGTGGGTGAAGTAGGGCAGAAAGGGCCCACTTACTCCTGGAAACGCTCTCCAGTCTCCTACAACTCTGGCCGTGTCATCTCTCTGTTCAGGAATAACAGCTCTTTGGGTTCAAGATCAGGTGAACGCGACCATTTGTGACTGCCCCAACCACCTTGTCAGCTGCCCCTTACTATGCTCGAGGCCTCCACTTCAGCCAGAGCTGTTCCCATTCCTGGAACCCTCACCTCCACCCGCTCATTTCAAACATCAGAAATCCTACCCGCTTTTTAAGGCCAATACAGATGCCATCCCTTTTATGAGGTCTTCCCGGATCATCTACCCCAAAATGACTTTCTGCGGCATTCTGTTCTGAATGGCGCTGGAACTGGCTAACATTCAGGTTAGGCCTCTCCTTGGAAGGTCTCCCCCTCTGCCAGGGAGCTCCTGATGGTAGGGGACAGTGGCTTTGACTCTGTTCCTACACGGAGTCCATAGTCCGTGTGTGCTTGCAGAACTGAACTTGTGGGTTTCCTGGCCTCTCCCCAGGGTACCGGTACGTGATTCTGGATATCCCCCTGCTGTTTGAGACCAAGAAACTGCTCAAGTACATGAAGCACACGGTGGTGGTGTACTGGTGAGTGTGTGGCATGGCCTGGCCTGACAGGCTGGAAAGGATGACCCCTGGGGTAAGGCGTGTACCTACAAAATGGCCCTCAGCATTTTGTCCTTTCCCCACCGGGTGGCCAGGAGGCCCAGGGGCTTTGGGTAGCAGTGCGCAGAGCCTGTAGAAACTGGCCTCTGTGCTTGATCCAGATGCGTGTGGGGGCAGGTGTGGGGAGTGATCGCCCCAGGTCTTTCTAGTGCTTGGGAAGGGCTCCCCCTGCTGGCTGCTGGAGGCGCTTCAGCCCAGGTGCCGGGCCCTGCCCTGGGCTGCTATGTTCTTATTCACTGGTTCCTTTTTCCTTCCCTTAAGCACTTCTCAACTTTCCAAACAGCTCCCACATTTATTTCTTCACTCAATTTACCTCTCTACATAAGGCAGTCAGGACCAGAGTTAATATTTCTGAGTGACAGAGAACTTAAGGGGGGAGTTACAGAATTTGTCCAGGGTGACCCATCGGCCACATCTGTGAACAGACTGCTGCCGAGAGGGAGCTGTCAGACCCAGCGGAGGAAGGAGCTTTGTTCTCAGAATCCCCCAGGACATGAAGCAACCAGAATCCAGGTTTGGCAAAGAGAGAGGATCAAACTGTCAGAGAAAATGAGTCATAGTCCTGGCGGGGTGAGAGTGTAGATGAGGCTTCAGGGTGTCTCTGCCTTCCAGAAACTTCCTGGATGCCACCCACAAGTACAGCAGACACAGAGGTGGGCACTTGGCTCTGCGGGTATTTTGGGCACAGGGCAGCTCTCAAGAGACTAGCGGGGGAGGCTCCTGGCACACTGGAGGCAGGGCCTGGGGCGCTCAGTGCCCTAAGCATCAGCCCACCCTCCACCCTAGCGCCCCGCAGTGGGCTGTCACTTAAAGGCAGCCAGAATCCGCTGAGCCTGGTGCAGGGACTCAAGCATCCTCTTAGCTCCCCCACTGGCCCGTGTCTCCCTTTGTAATACCGCAGCCTCTCTGGGTCCTTTGTTCCCCGTTTGTGAAAGACTGTCAGCTGAAGCCAAGCAGACTCCAGGAAGACAGAATTCTCTTTGCCTTGGAGTTTTAATATGATCGAAACTTTGTACCAAGGGATCAAAAACAAAAATTCTTCAAGTGTAATGAGTAAACAAAATGGGCTGGTTTCGTCTTCAGTCACCAGGTGACTCTGCGCCTACCCTTACCGTCTTCCTCTTCCTGCGCTTTCCTTTCACTAGGAGCAGAGATAGATGTGGCTCCTGGCAGATAAGTGGGGCTTTGTAGATTCTGCCTGCTCCCCAGGAGATCCTCCAGCCCCATCCACCGGCCAGAGCAGCCTTTCCCAGGATCCCAGGTGCCATACCTGCCCCACTCTTACCACATGTGGTTGTGTGGCTCTTGAGAGATGCCCAAGAGATGAATGAGTGATTCTTTGCTTTTCTTTGCTTTTCATAAAAGGGATCCACATTTTACAAAAATAAGGATCCCCTCATGGACTCCTTTAACTGGCAAACTACCCCTGGTGCCTTTGAGATAATATGGGGGTTTACCAAAGTGTGATTATACCAAAACATGATGATTCGTGTTTTTGAGGAGCTTGCCAGTTGTGGGATACATGGGCAAAAGTTCCCTTACCACAAACAACATCAGTCCTTTAACCATCAGGGACTATCCCTGAGCTCCAGGAAGGGCTGTTGGAGAGTTCTGCCTTCACATCCCAGGAGGCCCCTGGTCTCGGCCTCACTGTCTAAAGGATGTGCACTCATTGGAGGCCCCAAGCCATCTCCGTTCTCTCACCCAGACTTTCCCAGCCACAGATCTTCAGTGTCCCTGACCGGGGTTGGATATAGTCCTTGTTCTCAGCCAGTCAGGAATTGGCCCCATGAACTTGACAGTATGCTGTCCCCCTAGCAAAGGAAATCAGAAGGCCTACCTACTTTTCAAGGCGAGTACAAATGCCATCCTTCTACAAGGTCTTCCCTAAGTCAACCAGAAATTACTTTCTCCCTCATTCAGTTCTGAATAGCATTGGGATTAGCTAGTGTTCAGTTATGTCTGTCCTTGGAAGGTCTGTCTTCACATCCCAGGAGGCCCTTGGGTCTAGGCTACAAGTAAGAGGGGACTAAGCTGTCGTCATCAAATCCTCCCATCTTTTTTTTTTTTTTTTTTTTTAAATATTTATTTATTTATTTTTGGCTGTGTTGGGTCTTTGTTGCTGTGCACAGGCTTTCTCTAGTTGCAGTGAGCGTGGCTTCTCTTCATTGCGGTGCGCAGGCTTCTCATCACGGTGGCTTCTCTTGTTGCAGAGCACAGGCTCTAGGCACGTGAGCTTCAGTAGTTGTCGCTTGAGGGCTCTAGAGCAAAAGCTCAGTTGTGGCGCACAGGTTTAGTTGCCCTGCGGCATGTGGGATCTTCCTGGATTAGGGGTCAAACCCATGTCCCCTGCATTGGCAGGTAGATTCTTAACCCACTGTGCCACCAGGGAAGTCCCAAATCCTCCCATCTTATAACTGGGAAGATTCAGGCTTTCTCTGGCAAAGCAGAGAAACACCAGATGGCAGAAAACAGCCGCTGCAGCCCTTTCCCCCTTGTTCCCATGGAGGGGCTTAGGCAGTCATAGAGCTAGGGGGCTGTTAGAGGTGACCCCATTCCAGAGGACAGCTGGGCAGTTCCTGTGTAGCCACAAACAGGACAGAGAGTTTGCTGAGGAAGGACTCAGGTGGTAATATCAGAGTGGACAAAAGAGGCATTCTTTGTATTTCCTTTGGAGTTGGGAGACTGGTGTTGCTTGGCTTACTGTGCAGTGCTCAGTCCTTCCCAAGGACCGAGGGGATCCATTTCTCAAGTCCTTGCTCCTATTGGAAGCACCTTGGGGTGTGCACATCCAGCTTCATCCAGCATCCAGCCCAGCGGCCACTGCTCAGCACAGTCCTTTAGTTCTAAATGTGCAGGACTGGGTGTGAGGAGATAAGGAGAGGGCTCTTTGTGGCGGCCCAGGAAGCTGTTTTTGATGCCACAGGCCCAGGTCCCCCAGGGAACTGCAGGAAGCGTTTAGCTTGCAGACACAGGCCTTTCAGTAAAGGTCACCCATTCAGGGATGCAGGATGTAGCTGATTCTAGGTGATCAAATCCTCCCGTCATAAAAATGGGGAGCCATGGGCCTGGCGGCAAAGCAGAGAGACCCCAGATAACAGAAAACAGCTGCTGCACCCTTTCCCCTCCCCATTTACACTGAGAGGCGTAGGTGGCCTGTAGTGCTACTAGGGTGCTCACAAAGAGTCGGGTGAGGCGGGGGGAGCCCATGGGCTTCCAGGGCTGCCCACCCCTGTAACACGCCGGTGGGAGCGAGGCCGGGGCCTGCAATGCCTGAGCAGCCCTTCTGCTTGGTCCTTAGTGACCGGGACACACAGCTGGCCCGGCTGATGCAGCGTAACAACCTGAACCGCGAGGACGCAGAGGCCCGGATCAAGGCCCAGCTGCCCCTGAAGGACAAGGTCCGCATGGCCCGCCACGTTCTAGACAACTCGGGCGAGTGGAGCGTCACCAAACACCAGGTGGTCCTCCTGCACGCCAAGCTGGAGCGCTCCCTGGAGTACCTGCCGCTGCGGCTCGGGCTCCTCGCGGGGTTGGCCAGCATCGCCAGTTTCCTCTACCTGCTCACCCACTACCTCCTGCCTTCCCCCTAGCTGGACCCTCCGAGGCAGAAATTACTGTCTCCTCGAAGGCTGGAACCAAGTAACGAATGCATCCGATTTCCTCCCAGCCCCTCCACACACACACTCTGGATCTGGGCTGGAGCCCTGCACTGGGCCGACCCTTCCTCGGAGCCCATCCTGTCCGAGGCAGAGAAACAGCCCTCCGTCGGCAGATGCTCCTTCTCACCTCCCCAGGGCCCCTCCCTCTGGAACCCGCCACAGAACAGTGTCCGTGAGGAGGCCTGGAAGCAGCAGCGGGAGACTGTTGTAAATTTCTTGTGGGTGGGGTGAGGAGCACTCTCAGTGACCGTCACCAGTGTTTAAAGCTAACACTAAAGTTAAAGAGGGCTTGAACCCTCTCCTAGCACATGCCCCATCATGGCCAAAACCCCCTTTGTGGACCATGGGAAATCAGTTTGGACCAAGGGCTGCCACCTTCAAGCAGGATTCTCACATAGATTGAAGCCCTTGGACGGGATGCAGTAAGGATTCTCTTGTGAGTGATGCTATAGTGGGGCAGAGGCCAGGCCTCTTCTGGGGTGACCCATCGTCCCACTGTGGCATTTCCCTAGCACTCCCCGCACTCTGCTCCCCACCTCTCACTACTCTGCCTCCCTCTCCACAGCCCTGAGCTCTTGGCGGTCTACACGCACCGGGCCGTTTCTCGCCTCTGTGCCTTCACCTTGCTGCTCCCCAGTCTGAAATACCTTTGTTTCCCCTACAACTTGCCACCTTCCAGCTCAGTCACCACCTGAAACCCCAGGCTGGCTGAGGTGCTCTGGGATACCCACCCACCCCCCCCACACATGTTTTCCCTGAATCCATAGTATAATAATTAGCCAAAAGCTGGTAGTCTCTCCTGCTAGACTGTAAGCCCTTTGAGGGCAGGGACTATGTCTTACTCATCTCTGTGTTCCTGGTGCCGAGTCTGACTCACCATTGGTGCTGAATAAAGTGTGTTGATCTGAAACGCCCTGTGCTGCCACGTTCACCCGGCATCACTGCCTGCCTGAGGTTCCCAGACTTGGCTGGTGCCCTTTGGGGTTAAATTTGGCCTCCTCCTGCACTAAGACCTGGGCCCCTCACTTCCCAGCCCCAGAAGGTACAGTTGCCCTCTGACTTCTCCTGGCGCCCCAGGAGGATTCCAGCCAGGGCCAAACGTACCTGTTGGAGAGGTGCGTGGAGGTGCTGGGGCAGCCTCACACCCACGTACTCCATCTTCCTTCCTCAACCCAATTAGACCAGTGTAGACATCAGCCTCCCCTCACCAGAGCCGGCATACCTGCTGATGTGTTGATCCTGCGGCCAGCAGCCTATTAAAGCCAGAAATAAACATGACAAATGCAACTGCTGTGGTGGCCATATTTAGTGCCCCCTTTCCCAGAGCTGCTTATATACTTCAGAGACCAGCTCATTAACTCACTGCAAACCCGGGAGGGGCAAAGGCTGGTCAAGGAGGTGGTGGGACTGCAGGTAGGGGCCAGGGAGGATGAGAATGGCAGAAGGCAGCTGCTTCTCCAGTTTGAGACCTGGCAAGAGGGGGGAAGGGAGGAAAGGTATCGGCCCCTCCCAGTGCCCTGTTACCCTAGTCTTTGAGAAGACGGCATCTCGTGAAGGCCTGTGACATGCTGGACACTGCTGGATGTGTGACACCCCGAGGTAGTATAACATTGACTTCTGATTCCAGGCCCAGAGGGATGATCTGACTCTGGTCAGAGCCAGGCTTCAGAACTCTGTGCACTGTGCCCCCAGGCATCTCAGAGAGGGACACACCTGGGATCGCTCTTGCCCGCTGGGCTCTGTCTCCTGTCTACGTGACCTGGCTTCATGATGCTGACGTCAAAGAACCTAATAAAAGGAGGACAGCAAAAACCCTTTACAAACTCTAAAGTTCCAGAGTTATTTTCTCCTCTGACCCAGTCTACTGAGTTTGATGCAAGAATGTCAGAGGATGGGGGGACTTCCCTGGTGGTTCAGTGGTTAAGACTCTGCTTCCAGTGCAATGGGCGCAGGTTTGATCCCTGGTGGGGGAACTAAGACTCCACGTGCCATGTGGCGCGGCCAAAAGATTTAAAAATAAAAATAAAAAATCAAGAATGTCAGAGGATGGCCAGCCTGGAAGGTGTGGGGAAAACACCACCCTGTCCTCCCCTTGCCCTGGTCCGGCCACAGCTCCCACTCCCCCTCTCTTGCCTCCCTCCCCACGGCCTCCCTTTCCCAGGCTTGGTGGCCCAAGGAGGGCTTACATCTGAAGACCTGCTTTACTTGGGGCATCACTTCATGTCTGGGTCGCTCACGGAGCACTCGGGAGCCCCTGGAAAGAAACAGCAGGAGCCAGGCCCCCGGGAGCCCCGGCGGGCGCCCCGGCTCCGGCCGGCAGGTGGCAGCACCCGCCCGGGGTTCGGGTCGGGCCTCGGCGGCGGGCGCTCGCCGAGCGGTTACCAACTTTCCCCGGTGGCGTTCCCGCCTCTCCGGGGCCGCGGCCGGCGTCAGATCTCCCGCCAGCGGCAGCGGCGAAGGCGCGGGCCGGGCGCCGATTAACACGCTGTGCGGCTCGCGGCGTCCGCTTGGCTGGAGCTGCGGGGGCCCCGCGCGCCGGGCACCGCGGGGTGGACGGATGTGTCCCCACTCCACCCCCGTGCGAGGGCGACAGGCACGCTCCCAGGCCTCTCACGCTCCAGCCCCTGGGGCCTGGCCTCTTTTCACCCACTTTGCGCCTCACCACCCCGGTGCGGAGCAGTAAAGACGCCAGCGAGGGCTGCAGGACCGCCGGGCCTCCAGGCGGGGGATGAAGGGAACAGGCAGGCCCCTAGAACCATCCCCGTCCCCAGGCCCAGGCTGGCCTTAGGGTACTCAGCAGAGCCTTACAGTTTCCAAAGCACATCCCGCAGCTATCTCCTTGAAGCCCCCCAGCTCTGAGAAGGAGTGCAGCAGGCAGGGCTAGGATTTGAAGCTCAGAGCTTGAGCCGCGGGGACCCAAGTAACCAACAGGCATAATCCCACTCCCAGTACAACGCCCCTCCCACTACCTGCACTGGCCCCGCTAATGACGCCTCGGGTCTTTAGCTGGGAGTTATTGTCAACTCTTCTTCGGGTGTTCAGTCTCTCTGTGTCCTTGGGGAGGGTGAAGGGAGGGGCAGGGGAAGGTTCGGGACACTCCATAACGAGCCGCCCCGGCGTGGTGAGAAATTGGGTGGGAGGGGGACAGCCAGGGGTGGCTGTCACAAAGGCACTCCAAGTTGGGAGGAACCAGTCCCAGGAGCAGGAGAGGGAGTGGGATGGCAGCGATGACCCAAGGCCACATGGGGTGGGCCGGGGAGACCCCAGAGATGGCGGATGAGAAGAAGCAAAATGCTGGAGGTGCCCAGGCGCTGTGGGCTGCTCTCCTGCTCCTTCCTGGGAAGGGGAGTCGTGGCTGGTGGCTCCTCTGTCCCACCCGCAGAGCTGAGGCTGCACCCAGCTGGGGCCCAAGCAGCCTCCTCCCTTTGCTCCCCACTCTCCCCTCCCCATCGCTCAGATTCCAATACAATTTCCAGCTAACCAGCATGTCGATAGAACAAGTCGGGCAGCCGGATTGCTGGCCAATTACAGGAAATCATTCTGCTCCACAGCTCAGCGCCCAGGGAGAGGGGAGGGAGGGAGGGAGGGAAAGAGAGGGAGCCGGCACCCAGCTTGCAGGCTGGGAAGGGGCTCTGGCTTTGTGTGGGGCCTGCTGCAGCCCCAGGGAGGGACTGGGGCAGGAGAGCAGGGGTGGATGGGGAGGCTTCTGGGGGTGGCCCAGCAGGGGCAGGGGGGAGATGTTCTTCCTCATCCTCAAACATGCCCCAGTCCACAAAGAGAGAGAACTGGGGACTGAGGGCTGATGAGGAGGGCCCAGGAGGTGAAGCATCTGCTTGGAGTAGAGGGGGCAGAAGAGGGGATGGTGAGACCAATCTCCCCCAGAGCCCTGTGTTTGGAAATCAGGTTGGTACCCAGGCCTCCCTGGCCCAGAGGATCCCAGCAGGGCCATCTGAGCACCTGGAAGCTAGGTCCCACATGGGCAGCACCTGTATTTCCACACCCAGCCGTGGACCAAGGGGATCCTGGGAGGACAGGGAGAAGGGATTTAAAGAGGAAGAGGGGAGGAAAGGGGCTGCAGTCTGCAGCTGAGTGGTCCAGTAGCAGCCTCACATGGTGAAGGGGTAAGTCTGAAAGCATCCTTCCACCCCAGAAGATAGGGCACAGAAATGTGGGAGCAGACAAGGGCTCCTCACTTACCTTCCCAGCCCCTCTGCCTTACTCCCTAGCTCTGGCCCTCAAGTAACTTTCACTCAGGGGAGGAAAGGATCCCACACCCCACCCCCTCACTTTCCATCCATCTGAATCTACCCCTCCCTTCCTTCCACGCTGACCTGGATGCCTGTTGGTCACCCCTCCCTCATCATATCTTTCCCAGAACTGCCTTAACTACCCCCAGGCTGCCCCACCCAGCAGACCCTGAGGTCCCCCTGCTTCCCAGCACCAATGATTTGCTCCCTTTACCAGTTGCGGAGTCTCTCCCCCAAAGTAGTGAAAGATCCTTGAGGGACCGGAATTTCCCCAGGGACTAACTCCACCCAGTGAATGACCACTATGTCTGTCTGGAACCCCAGTATGAAGTAGCTGTGACCCAATGATGCCTTCCCCTGCTCCGGGCTGTAGCCCCCTCCCCAGCCCCCTCCCCAATTCCTCACCATCTTGCTGTTCCTTCTCCCCATTCTGACCCGTCTCCTTCAGACCCCCACCCAGGGTGGGGCCTGGGTTGGATTCACCCCTGGCGCTTTGATCAACCCAGGGGTACAGAGCAACCGGGCAGACACCAGAGAGGAGACGGGCCTCTGCGCCCAGTGCACCAACCAGACGCCCAGAGGGGCTCAGGGAAGACGCCGAGTGAATGCTGTCCAATGGCAAGGCCGGCATCAAAATGGTGGGTCCACTGAGTGGGGGGGTCAGCGCCCTTGGGTGCCTGCTTCCCCGGGATCCCTGCCCGAGCACACAGGCTTGGACGTCCGGAATGGGGCTGTCGGGGCTGACCTGGTGTCCCCCGATTGGCACAAAGCGGGCGCCCTCCGCGTGCGAGAGGCGGCTCCAGGCTGGAAGAGCCGCCTTCGCGGGCCCCGCCTCGGGCTCTGCCTCTCGTGGGCCCGGTGCTCGGCGATCCGGAAGAGGGCGCCCGGCCCGCCCTCGGCCGTGGTGCCCCCAGCCCGGCGCACCGCGCTGCGCAGCCCGCAGGCTCCGCGCCATCGATCGGGCCGCGGGGACCCGGGGCTGCTCCTACCCCGCACCCCTCGCTTTTCGCTTGTAATTGAAGTTTGTTTGAGCAGAGTGCGGAGCGGGCAGAGGCAGAAACCAAATATTTAGTTGCTGCAAATTGGCACCTCCAGATCAATTACCCGGCCCGTGTCAGGGCCTGCGCCGCCCCCGGCGCCCCGCGGAATCTCAATGCCGCGCTGCCCCCGCCCGGGCCGCCCGCGCCGCCCGCCTCCGTTCCACCGCACGTTTCTCATCAGCTCCAGCCATACATCACCCGTGGCCGCGAGGGCAACAGATTTTCAATGGGAAAAGTTCCCCGGGAGGGTCCTCGCTGCTGATTCCCACCGCGCCCTGTGCTGTCTGCCCACCACTGCCACCCCCGTCCCCCGCCCGCCGTCCACCCTGGCCGGCACCCGGCCTGTCAGATGGGGACAGCCTGGGAGGGGCAGTGAGATAAAAGAGGGAGCTCCGGTGCAAGGACTTTGGGTCATGTGGACTTGACCCAACCCTAGGATCTCCACTTACCCTCTGGGTGACCTAGGAAATGTTCTTAAGACACCCAAGCCTGGGTTTCCCCATCTATAATATGGGGCTCAACCTTCACCTTGCAGGGCTGTGGGGATCAACAGGGCAGAGGGCCCTTGCCCTGCCCTGGGCTGGCACATCGTGGTTTTACTTCTCAGCCCTGCAGGGGGGTGAAATAGCTTCAAGAATGAATTGAGGGACGCTGGGTTTGTAAACACTTCAACCTAGCTACTGGAGAACACCAAAGGAAAAGCAGGGGTGGCCAGTCCCTCACAGACCCTGGCAGGAGCCGGGCAGGCGGGGGTACCTGGGTCAGGCTCCATCACAGAATGTTTGGAGCCCCAGCCAGGTTACATATGGGCACAATCAAAAGAGGAACAGCTTCTCCAGTACCAAGGATGGAGAGTTAGCTGGGCCTGGACGTGAGTCATGACCTCAAGGCTGGGCCAGGGAAGGAGGCTGGAGGGATCTGAAGGTCACCAATGGCTGAGTACCAGGAGGCTGCCTTTTCCCTGCTGTATGACCCTGCGCAAGTTATTTAACCTCGGTTTTCCTATGTGTAAAATGGGGCTGACCCCTCTCCCTCCCAGAGCATTTGTGAAGAATAGAGGAGATGATGTATTTATGTGAGAGGGAAGGAAACTCGCCGACAGGCATGGAGAGAATGGTGCAGAGTCTGTGTGAGTTCCCACGCTCAGCACTGCTTCCATTCCAAGAGCTTCCTTGAGGGAACTGGAGTCAAATGGTTTGGCATTTTTAAATGGCTGCCCCACCAAACAGAGTGACAGGTGCTCTGGGTGGGAGGGGAGGTGTGGAGGGACGCTGTGGTTGCCAGACTTAGTGCGCTGAGAGCCCTTCCTCCCCCCATCTCACGTTAAAGAATCAGAATCTCCAGACTGTCGGTCCTCCCGCCTCCACCTCCCCCCAGCCAGACACCTATGCCCCCACCTCGATTCCTCAGGGCAGGAGTCACCCATGCCTGGAAGGAAAGTTTTTTTCCCATCAAACTCAGGGTCCAGATGGAAGGCAAGTCTGAAGCCCCAGTGGGAGTTCAACTCACTCCTCACCTTCTTATTTTCCCAGCTATGAAATGGAATTACTAATTACAGGGTGCCTTTTGGACTGGTGGGTGACCTCTAGAGGTTACTGAATCCATTGCCCCACAGTCCACACACGTCCTCTACCCATCCCTTTCCCACAC
The DNA here is from genome assembly GCF_030028045.1 of Hippopotamus amphibius kiboko. Classification (NCBI taxonomy): domain Eukaryota; kingdom Metazoa; phylum Chordata; class Mammalia; order Artiodactyla; family Hippopotamidae; genus Hippopotamus; species Hippopotamus amphibius. The sequence goes on along the minus strand of NC_080202.1, from coordinate 45,461,365 downwards.
TTGCAACAAGATTATCTCCGCTGGCAAGACAACCCCACCAGCCTCCTTGGGGATGGCAACCACCATTTGTCAAGTCAGAAAGTCCATCTGACAGTCTACCTTAAGTGTCTCGCAGCTTCCTTTAGGGAAAAGTTAAAGAAACGAACAACAGAAGATAAATGCTTATGGATAGGCGACACCATGCTATTTTTTAAAATACCCTCAAAGAGGGTGTAGGGTGAGAATTGCCTTCGGACACAATGCTCTTTTACACTAAACATCTTGGCGATAAATATAGCTGTGTAATTCTTTCTTCTCCTTGGCAGAGAGAAAGGCTGAGGCTGGGCAGCAAAGCAGAGGGACCCGAAAATATAAATCAATATGTGACTTTAATATATGTGCTCTCGGTGTCTGTGTGTGCTGGGGGATTATTAGTAACCTTGATTCCAGCTCAGTGTCCATGTGAGGCGGGGAGACACACGGCCCCCAGGGAGGAGAAGAGAAATTAGGAAGCCAAATTCTTCTCCTGATTGACACCTGGGTAAACATTATCCCCGGCAGAAGGGGAAGAAAAAAAGATCAATGCTGGGTATTTTTATCACGTTCCAGGGACGGGAGGGAGGGGGGGGAATTAAAGAAACAGTCCCCTAGCCTCATGGAACATGCCCATCTCCAAGGAGGAGACATAAAGGGTGGAACCCAGGTGGGGAGGGTGAGGGGAAGATCTCCAGCAGGAGGGACAGTGGCCATTGCTTCTCTTGCCCCGGGGCACTTATGTGAGTAGCAGCAGGTACAAAAGAGCCTGCCATGAATGACAGGGCACCGGCACAAGCTTTGATGGGGGAACTCATAGGCCACAGAGTCTAATGTGAAATCAGACTCTGGCTTCAATGGAGGGCCAAGGGGCATTAGTCTTAATGAGGTTGTCGGGGGATGTTTCTAGCAGGAGCTTTCCAGAGCATGGGGCGGGGAGAGCGGCTTTGGTGGGGGCTGGGAGGAGTGAGAGGCCCCAGGGGGGTGGGGGTGGGGGGGTTCAGGGCCAATGGAGAGAGAGAGGTATCTCTCTTGACTGTCTTGGAAAGTGGGTCTTGGTTCTACAGTCAGCAAAACCTGGCCTCCTTTGTAGCTGGCCTCCACCTCTTCCTGGCTATATGACCTTGACCAAGTCATTGGACCTCACAGAGTCCCACCTGTCTTATCAGTAAAATGGAGGCAGGTAGGCCCCACTCCTCTCATATCAGAGTTTTTAATGAGATCATACAAAACACTGAAGCGGTAAGGGGCTATTGCTATCTAGAGCAGCTCTGTCCAATAGAAATATAATGCAAGGCATAAACGTGCTTGGAAAGGTTCTGGTAGCCAAATTTAAAAGTACAAAGAGGGACTTCCCTGGTGGTGCAGTGGTTGAGAATCTGCCTGCTGATGCAGGGGACACGGCTTCGATCCCTGGTCCAGGAAGATCCCACATGCCGTGGGACAACTACTGAGCCTGCGCTCTAGAGCCTGTGAGCCACAACTACTGAGCCTGTGTGCCACAACCACTGAGGCCCGTGAGCCTAGAGCCTGTGCTCCACAACAAGAGAAGCCACCGCACTGAGAAGCCCAAGCACCGCAATGAAGAGTAGCCCCTGCTCTGCAGCTAGAGAAAGCCCAGCACAGCAACGAAGACCCAACGTAGCCAATAAATAAATTAATTAATTAATTAATTTTAAAAAAGTACAAAGAAATGGGTGGAATTAATTTAAATCATATTTTTCAAATTTAAGCCAGTATACCTAAAATATTATCATTCCAACATGTGGCACTAGTCACATTCCAGTGCTCAGTGGCCACATGTGTTGAGTGGCTACCATATTGGACCAGCACAGATCTAGAATAAAAAGCCCGCAGGGGAGGGGCTTCTGCCTCCATGACAGTGGGGAGGGGCCCCTAAGAAAGGCAAGGCAGAGCATTCCTTTTTAGGAGAGAGATTTTTTTTAATTAATTAATTCATTTGGCTGCGCCAGTCTTAGTTGCAGCACGCAGGATCTTTAGTTGCGGCATGTGAACTCCTAGTTGCTGCGTGTGAGATCTAGTTCTCTGACCAGGGATCGAACCTGGGCCCCCTGCATTGGGAGCACAGAGTCTTAGACACTGGACCACCAGGGAAGTCCCAGGAGGGTGATTTTGTGGCTGCAAAAGGGCCACAGCGCCCCCACAGGAGGCTCCCCAGGGAGGCAGAGTGACGGCAGCGGTCCTCCCTCAGCAGGCTCACCACAGGTCCCCAGATCTGGGCACGCACGACCTGGGGCTGAGGTAGGCACTGAGCTCCCCGTCTGGCATCCCCAGGGCCTATGGTGCAGCCTGGTGTGGAGGGAAGAGCCTGCCAGCTGGACGTGGAAACTCTTTTCATTCCTGGTGCTTCTGCTTCCTGGCTGTGGGATCTGAGGCACGGCCCGTCTCTGAGCTCCAGGGTCAATCAAACGGGGATGGTCATGATCAAGGCCATTTCAGCAGGGGGAGAGAGGCTTCTTACACAAAGAATGTGAGCATGGGAGAGGGAAAGAGAAAGTGAGGAGGGAGGGCAGGGGAGTGCTTTCCAAGGCAGTCGCATCCTGGGTGTCTTTTCCTGGGTGTGTTCTCAGGGTGTGCAGGGGGCACCCTACTCCTGGGGAGGCCGGCTTCCCCTGCAGGAAGAGGGCAGGAGCGGAGGCCCAGGAAGGGTGTAATTCCCCAGAAGTCACACAGCAAACCCAGAAATGGCTTAGCTGGAGCTCCCTGCTTTGGGGCCAGGACACCTGGGTTCTGCTTCTCAGCTGCTCTCAGCACTGGGGTTTGTGGGAAGGAGTGAACTGGCCTATTTCAGGGCAACTTGAAGGGCACTCAGCGCTGGCAGGGAGGCAGCCCTCCTGGGTCTAGCCTGACAATTTCTGATGCTGGGAGCCAGGCAAGGGGGCCTGGCAGCCTGGAGCTCTCACACCCGGGCTGGCTGGTCCTGTGCCTAAGTGGTCCCAGCCCCTATTACCCACCAGCCCTTCCTGTCCTGGCTGCAGAATTGTCCTGCCAGGGGATGTGGGGAGAGGCTCCAGGCTCCCCAGGACCAAGTGCCGTGGTGAACCTTCAGTTACAGCTTTTGCAGACTCTCCAACAGGAGAGCTGGGATTTTAAGGAGATCTGAACCCTAGGAGGTCCATCAAATTGGCTTCAGGAGATACGTGAACACACCTCCTGTCCCCATCATTGAAAGCAAAGCTTTGAGTCCATGTGTTTTTGTAAGCTAAGGGTCTAAATTTTGTTGAGGCTTAGAGGGATCTGTGACTCCTAAGAGTAAGAACCACTGCTCTAGACACACACACACACACACACGCAAATATGCACATGCATAACCACATGTACACATATATACACATATACCCACATACACACACACACACACACAGACACACACACACTCTTTCTCTCTTCCTGTTTCAGGTCTTTTCCATCTTGGTTCCATCCTGCACAGAGCAGCCTCCACAGACATCCTGTCCACATAACTGCTGTCAGCCCATTCTTCCCAGTTAGAGACTGGCAGTGATTCCCAGTGCCTACCAGCTTCAGCTGTGGACTCCTGGGTTTGGCATTCAAAGAGCCCCCCCACCATATAGCCCTCTCTTCCTGCCACAAACAGAAACCTTGTTTCTAGCCCAGCTTGTGGGGCCAACTAACCTGCTATATTCAGGCCACCCTCCCTGCCTCTGCCCTGGCCGTTTTCTCCTCCTGCAACATCCTCCCTCTCCACACCCCCTCCTACTTACTGAACTCTCAAGGCCTACAGGACCTGGCTCACATGCTGTCTCCTCCGTGAAGCCTTCCTCAGCCTCATCAAAAGTGCCTGCCATCCTCTAGTTCATCTCCCATGGTCCCTTGCCTGGCCCAGGCCCTGGACCCTTATCTCTCACAGGCCTCAGACTCTGGGTCACCAGAGACAGCACTTCGCTTGTGGCCCAGTGGAAACGGTAAGCCCCTGGAGGGCAGAGCCTAAGGGGAGCGGGTGTCTGTGAACCCTCTCTGAATCCACCTCCCACCATCACACGTCCCGTCCCGCTCACCTCCCCCCAGCCCCCAAGGTAATACCAAGGTCGGGTGTGAGAAAAAATAGATGAAACAACATTTTGCAAATCACAATGTAAACTCCACTCAAGTGCTCCCCTCCTCCCAATATTCTTCCTGGACTCCCGCCCGCCCTTGGCTCTGATCCCTCTGGCCCCTCCCCATCCCCCCACGTCCAGATGTCCAGAGCCTGAGCGGCTTGACTGGAGAGAGGTGTGTCTCTCTATCTCTGAGTCCAGATCTCTGTGTTCCCAGGAGATATCTGGCCTCCCCCATCAGACTGGGATCCCTGGGAATGTGAGGACCTACCTTTTCTGCTTTTTTTTTTTCTCCCTTTCTTTCCTTTCCCCATTCCATTCAAATAAGGATTTCAAACAGCTTTCAGAGACACACGTGACAAGAGAAAAAAATGAGAGAGGAAGCCGGGGTGGAAGAGTCCTGCTTTGTCCTTCCGCAGGCGCCGTCTCTGGCACCCAGCAAAGGGCACCTTTCAGAGCGGCCCATCCTGGGCCTTTGCTGAGTCCATTCATCCTCCTTCTCTGGGACTCAGGTGCGGACTTGGCCGGCACCCTCCTCCCTTGCCAACCCACCAGGCTCTGCTGCCAGCCCTGGCCCTGCCAGCCTAGCTTACCCAACCCAGCCCTTCATGCCCTGGCTCTTTCTCTCTCCTGCCCCCATCTGCAACCACAGCACATCTCGGCTGTCTGATTAACTCATTTGATTAATTAAGCTCTAATGAGAGCTGTGACTCACCCCTGCAGCTGCTGACCAAGAGGCCAGCCGTGCCAGGAAGGGCGTGGGGCCACAGGCACGGGCTTCGGAGGGCTCAGGAGGCAGAAAGCTCAGTGGTTGGTGCCCCTGGTAAGGGAAGCACAAACCTTGCCCAGGGCTAGGTCTCCTCCAGAGCCCTCATGGGGGAGGGGCATTCTGTGGGCTCCCTGGGCCAGACAACCAGTTCCAGAATGACACCATTCGCACTAACGCTGCTGCAGGCAGCAGGGCGGGGCAGGTATTGATGGGCTGAGAGGTGCAGGAAGGGGACTAGACCCCTCAGAATCTCACCTCGACTCCCTGGGCCTGCAGTGCCTGAGGCCCCGCAGGTGCTAGCCATGTGGACGCTGGACCCTGACCATAGGAGCCAGCCTCAGTCCTCCCAGCAGCTGCCAACTCCAAGGTTTCTCCCACCCCAACTCCCAGCCGTGTGGTCCACGTCCTCCCACCGCCACCCTCCTCTGGCTCCTGCTCCACAAATAACCACACGAGCGCCACAGAGCAAGGCCTGAATTCCCGTTCCCTGCCCCGCCAGCCTACCCCCCCGACCCTGACCGCTGACTCACCCCTCCCCAGACTCTACCCTCTTGTCTGGGGTGGGGGGCAAGTGCCCTCCATGAACAACAATAATTAGTGGAATGGAATTTTGCAACTCACAGAGCACCTTCATATCAATTCCTCTCCAGCATCCTGAGAGGCAGAGCTGGGAGTCCACTCTAGAAAGGAGGAAACTGAGATTTCAGCTTACCCGAGATGACACCTGGTTTCTTTTCTTGCTTCCCAGCCATTGCATTCATCTTGGGAAAACACTCTTCTTCAGCTGTGAGGCCTTGGCTTTGAGGGCACCTCATCCAGGAAGCCCCCCGTCTCCCAAGCTGCAGGTAAGGCCCCTCTGATCGTGTTATGGTTGTTAATTTGTTCATATCTGCAGTTGGGCCATGAAGGCAGCTGCCGCCCTGTCAATCCCTGCATCCTGCTCAGGGCTTCACGTGCAGCAAGGACATAGTGAACATTCGCGGAAGGAAAGAAAGAAGGAAGAAGTGAATGAACCACCACAAGTGGCAGATATTCTGGTCCCCAGTCTAGAGCTGGGAGGAAGGACAGGACAAGGCAGCCCAGTGTGGACATTTCAGCTGTGAGTGCGCAGGGGATCCACTGCGTGCACAGTCCGTTAGGCCAGAGAGCAAGCAGGTAAGGGCTTCCTCTCCCCTCTGCAGGGAGAATATGGCGGGACTGACCCGGGAATCATGGGCGATGGGGGAGGGCAGGGAAGGAGAGGATGGGGAGGGTGTAGCTCTGGGATACTGGGGCCCCTTCAGCAGCGATAGGAAGCCTGGGGAGTAGGACCTGGTTGGAGTCCTAGCTTTGCTTGGCCCTGTGGGTGCCTTTGGCCAGGTGGCCTCCCCAATTAGACCCGTCAATTGAGAAAGTCTGATGACATGGTCTCCGGACCTGGCATCCTCCTGTCGTGGGCTGGGGGCCCTGCGGCTTCTAGAGACGTCCGTGACCAGAGGAAGGGAGTGAGATGGTGACGGACAGCAAGAGTGGGGTCTGTGACGCCCCCACCGCTGCAGTGGGAGGGGGTCACAGCAGCAGCCTCTGGTCCCAGGAGGAGCCCCCCACACCCCCAGCCCCTCTGCTCTTGCCACTTCTCAGCTTCCGTCACCAGCGCGGCTTTCAGGTCGGGCTCCAGCCAGTAACTCTACTGGAGAAAATGATCATGGGGTTATTTGAACCTTGCTCCAAACACCATTTTAACTGGATCTGGGAAAAGGCGATTTGGGCACTGGAGGGGCGATGCGGGGGCGGGCACGGGAGAAGCGGCGGCCTGGGAGGGTCCGGCAGCCCGCCCGCCGGCCCCGATCCTTGAACGGCGGTAAATGCTTCCCAGCCACTCCCCAGACTCGCACCCGCTCCCTGGTGTTCATCCTGCACCTGGGGTTAGGCTCAGCAGGAAAGAAGACGGTGGTGGTGGTGGTGGGAGGGCTTCCCAGGCAAGCATGTTGGATCCAGCAGCCACGTTTCCTGCCCAGAGCCCCCCTCAGTCCCTTAGAGAACGGCTTTTCTGCCAATCTCCTTTCTTCTGCCTCCAGCTCCGGCCCACCCGGGGGTACTTTTGCTCAAATACTAGCCCTGAGGAAGCAGAACTGGAAAGAACATCTACTTTTCCAGAACCCAGCAGAACCTTCTAGAGGGATTTGGGATTATCTGCTCCAGGGATCACCCAGCCAGTTTTCTGCCTATTAGATAAGTGAGATTTAACTACATACTAATCTTTCTGAGCCTCAGTTTCCCCAGCTGTCAAAGAGAGATTTGGTCCTAGGTGACCCCTAAGCTCCCTCCCAGCTCTGGAGGAAGCCATTTCAGCTAATCCCCTGTGTGTCCTCTGTGAGGATGGGGAAGTCAAACCCTAGATCCTAGGTGGCCAATTCCAATGGGTCCTGTGTGCTTCCAGCCTTGCAGGGCCCTTCTGCCCCAGCAGCTAAGGGGGTTCCTCCCCGTCCGTGGGCCAGCACTCAGCCAGGTGCCAGCTGGAGAGATTGAGCCCGGGGTCAGGGCAGGAGGGCAGGGGCGGGTGTGCCCCAAAGATTGAGGGGTTTGGAGGAGGGACGGTCCACCTTTGACTCCATCTCCATGTGTCTCGAGGCCTGGCCTTCCTAGGGCTCCCTCTCAAGACTTCTACCGGTTGCCTTAACAAACACCATGTCAACACTTTAACAACATTGCTTAGAAGCTGCCATTTTGGAGACCGCTCTGGGGAGTTACTCACAGCAGGAGCAAATGTGCCCCCCCCGCCCCTGCCCCGCACCTCCAAGACACCGGCACTGGGCCTGCAGGGAGCATTGGCCAGACCCTGGTGGACGCCAACACCTGCCAGTCATCAGCAAGCATTTACTGGGCACTTGGTGGGCACGGGCGGAGGGACAGTGTGGCAGGTGCAAAGGGAAGAAACAGCGTTGGTTAAATTTATTCACCAGTTATTAAGCGCCTCCTGGGTGCCAGGTGTGGGACTAGTTCTGCCTGGGGGAAGCTGACAGGCTTCTGGGAGACAGGACACCCCTTCCCAGAATAACCTGGAACTTTGAGACTTCGAAGAAAAGATGGTGAAGAAATAAGGCCTCGGGACTTCCCTGATGGTCCAGTGGTTAAGAATCCACCTTCCAATGCAGGGGGCTCGGGTTCAATCCCTGGTCAGGGAACTAAGACCCCACATGCCATGGGGCAACTAAGCCCATGAGCCGCAACTGCTGAGCATGTGAGCCACAACTAGAGAGACTGTGCACCACAACGAAAGATCCTGTGTGCTGCAACTAAGACCTGATGCAGCCAAAAATAAAATAAATAAGTAAATAAATGTAGGAAAGAAGAAAGAAAGAGAGAGAGAGAGAGAGAAAGAAGAAAGAAAAGAAAGAAAGAAAGAAAGAAAGAAAGAAAGGAAGGAAGGAAGAAAGGAAGAAAAAAAAGAAAGAAAGGGCTCAAGCACTCAGGAGCCATCACTCTCAACAGGATGAAGCCAGGTAGACTTCCTGCAGGAAGGGATTCTGGGCCCGGTTTGGCCGTGGGGAGGCTGGTGGGTTTTCTGAAGGACCACACAGCTGAGACGCACAGGGAGAAGAGGCAGAGACACAGAGAAGGTAACCGTCACCTTCATGTTTGCCTCTTGTGTCTCACAACACGCCCTGGGATGGGGGGCGATTATGATTTCCATTTTACAGACTAGGGTCCTGGCCAGGGTCACACACGGCCAGGAGGGACAGGAAGCAAGGTCTGCCTGTGCCCCACAGCCTGTCCTTCTGGCGTCCCCTGGCCTGTCCCCGAGCGACCAGGCTGCCCTCACGTTGAGAGCACCAGCAGGCAGAAGCTCAGCGCTCTGTCCGGAATTAGGACACCGATTCCAGGGAACTTCTGGGATCCAAGAGGGTTTGGGAACAAGATCTGAGACAAACAGGACCTCCCCTCCCGGCGAGTGCCTGCTTAGGAATGGGACTTCAAAGGCGCAGATCTCAGGGGAAAATTATTTTGTCAAAGAGGAAAATCGGTGCTGCCATCCGTCCTTCACTCATCAATTTCTGGGGAAGTATGAGCTGCCAGTGAGCAGCGGCCTCCAATTCAAATTACAGAATTTGAATTCTTAATTTCTCCTAATCCATCAGTGAGCTGCCTGGCTGGGCTAATATTAGCAGCGCTGGCGAGGCTTGTCACGGAGTCATCGATGTCTCCCTCCCTCTGAAGAAGCCCTAATCGATAGGGCTGGCCCTGGGGTGGGCCCCTCGGAGGCTGGCACCCCCTCCCCATTCCCCAGCCACCTCCAGCCCCAGGAAGAGAGTGTGGAGTTTGGGGAGGTCCCTGGAGAGACGTGAGAGCGGAGGAGAGGTAGGGAAGGTGGAATCAGAGCCTGAGAGAGAATTGGAATGAGGGAAGGAGGGAGGGTGAGATGGGAGGAAAGACAAAATTAGCGAGACTCAGAGAGGTAGAGGCAGAGAGTGATGGAAAGACCAAGCCAGAGGCCCCAATAGATAGATGGAGACGGAGGTGGAGAGGAGGGAGGGAGCCCTCCAGAATCCAGGGCCAAAGCACATGCTGACTTTCCTCAGAGAGAAAAACAGCAAAAAGCAAAGCCTCATAGGACTCTCACGGCACCATGGGGAGCGTCGTGTCCCACGGAAAACGTGGACCCCAGAACACTGGACCCACCGGTCCACTCTGCTTAGAGGTGTTCTGGAGTCAGGCTCCTCGAATCAAATCAGAGTGCAAAGCCCTCCTCTGCCAGGAAGCCCTCTTGCCTTCTATCTGGCGGCTCCATCTCTTATACCCTTGGGCAGTAGCACCCTCTCCTGGTCAGCTGCCTGGTCCTGGAGGCACTCTGTACCGCTTCTCTGCACAGGTGGGGAAAGCACGGGGATGGCCACTAGGCTGAGCACCATCGGTGCATCTCTGATTTAGCTCTTCAACAAGGCCAAAAGGTAGGGACTGTCATTACCCTCATGTCGCAGGTGAGGAGACAAGCACAGTTAAGCCACTTGCCCAAGGTCATGGAGCAGTGACGTAGCCATGTCAGGATTTGAACCCAAGTAGGCTGACTCCAAAGCAAAGTGATTAACACCATGTGACAGAATCTTGGACGAAAATCCCAGGGAATTGTATATGCCTCCTGTCCTTGCTGAACTACAGAAGGGTGAAGGACACGCCAGGCCAGCCCCATGACGTCCTTGCACGACCCCACTTCCATCAGCCAGTCTTCTTATTAACATCCAGACAGCCTTGTACCTTCCAGCCCCTTCATCCCACTCACACTGTCTCCCCGAATCTGAACCTTCATCCAGAAGGCCTGGTTCAAGTCGGGCCTTCAGCTGGTCACCTTCCCGTAGCCTCTGTCCCTGACCCTGGCGGCCTGGCCCTCCCTGGTCTTTCTGTGAATGTCCTGCCTTCTCAGCACGTTGTGAGCCTCTCTGTGCTCAGCACGGGTGCCCTCTGATGTCCTAGAGCCCAGCCTTGCCCGTGCGGGGGTTCAGTAAATATTTGTGGACTTAGCAACTGATTGATTGGTGCAGTGTAGACAGGAGGCCTGGGACAAAGCTGCCTGAGAACTAAGCAGTGTCCCTCTCACCCCTGTGTTGGGGGTGGGGGGGGGAGGGCTGGAGACATGCAGGTGGGGACTCCAGGCCCCAGCAGGTATGAATGGCCAGACATGGGCAGTGCAGCTCTCCGCTGGCCCTCAGGTGACCCTGTCTCCCCAGGTTGGAAGATTTGGGGATGTGAGTGGGGAAGGGAGAAAAGGGGCCCCCTCAACTTGGGGAGGGAGCCCTACAGGCTGCTCTTGAATTTTCCCCCTCTCCCCAGGCTCAGCCCAGGCCCCTGGAGTGGGAGGCAGCTTCCAGACTCATTGTCTCCACCCGCTTCACAACTCTTGCTCCTCCTCCTCTCTGAGCCACGAGGCTGGGCCCGAATAGAACTATTTTGAGCCAAACCTCTGAATTATACATGGTCTGGCCGGTGAGCCCGCCACTCCCAATCAGCTGCAATGGGAGCTGGGAGTAGGCGATCGCTGCCTTTCACTCTTGGTGTAAATATCTGAGTTTGTGCAGGTGCCAGGTGGAGTGCAACAGGTTGGCATGCATGTGCATGTGTGGTTTTGGTGACTAAGGGATTGTGGGTGTCCACAAACAATTTTGGGCAGGAGTTGTGGGTTCCCAGAGACATCTTCCCTTTCTCTGAAGCTCCAGGATGGTGGGCCCCTGAGCCCAGAACACTATGGTCCCCAAATCTGTGTATCTGGCCAACAACCAGAATGAATGGAAGCCCAGCTTCACATGGGACGATGACACAGTCATCCTGCCCTCATCCCGCCCCTGCCTTGGGATCTTCAGGAGTCCGATGGACAGAAAAGAGATTATCCCACCAGGGCCAGTTCCAGGAGAAGTGAAGGAGAGGCCATCAACTGCCTGAGAACAACAGCAATAAGGCCACCATGAGTTGAGGACCTCCTCTGGGTTCCAGCACTATATACACACGAACTGAGTTAAACGTCACAGCATTTCTGTAGCATACGTCCTATTAGCCCCATTTTACTGATGAAGAAACTAAGGGTCAGAAAGACTAAGTTACTTGCCCAAGATTGCACACATGGATCAAGAATCAAGATTTAGACAGCTAAGAAAAGAATAAGGCAAGTCACAACTTGGTAGAAAATATTTGCAATACACGTATCTGACAAAGGATTTGTATCCAGTGAATGCCCACAACTCAATAAGAGGACAAACAATCGATTTTTTTTTTCTTTTTGGCCGTGCTGCATAGCTTACAGGATATTAGTTCCCTGACAAGGGATCAAACCTGAGCCCTGTGAATGAAAGCACCAAATCCTAATCACTGGACCGCCAGGGAATTCCCCACAAACAATCTAATTTTTAAATGGTCAAAAGAAGATATGAAATGGCCAGTATGCACATGAAAAGATATTTGACATCACTCATTATCACGGAAATGCAAATTAAAACTGCAACAAATACCACTACACACACATTAGAAGATTAACCATGCTAAGTGTTGGTGAGGTTGTAGAGCAACTGGAACTCTCATACACTGAGAGTAGGAATTTACGATGCTACAACTACTTCAGAAAACAGTCGATCAGTTTCTTTAAAAGTTAAACATACAATTTCTGTAGGACCCAGTCATTCCAGTCTTAGCTATTTACCCAAGAAACGTGAAAACATGTGTTCACACACAGACTTGTACACACATGTTCATAGCAGCTTAATTCACAACAGCCCAAACCTGGAAACAACAAGAATGTTTATCAACAGGTGGCCAAATTGTCACATATTCATACAGTAGGATCGTAGGAAGGCAATAAAAAGGTATAAACTACTGGCAAAACAACATGGATGAATCTCATAAACATTATGAAAAGTGAAAAGCGGCCAGATACCAAAGATACATATTACATAATTCCATTTATATGAAACTCTAGAAAAGACAAATCTAATCTATAGTGACAGAAAGCAGATCAGTAGTTGCCTGGGGCTGGGGGGAGGGTGGGGATCGGCTGGGAAGGGGCACGAGGCAGCTTTTGGGGATGATGAAAATGTTCTCTATCCTGACTGTAGTGGCAGTTATATGTGCACATAAACTTGTCAAAACTCAGCACATTGAACACTTCAGATGTGTGCATTGTATGTAAATGATGCTTCAATAAAGTTGACAAAAAGAAACTCAGGTAAGCGGAGTTAAAATCTACACCTGTAACGATTATGTCCTGTGTCTCTCGAGGTAATGGCAGCTGAGAAGTGGGTACCTCGGGACCCTTTGAGCAAGAGAAAGGGCTGTGGTTCTAGAATTGATTACCTGCCCCCACAGGAAGGAAGCATCCAGCTTTCCTCTGCCTTACTGCCCCTCCCCCTCCTACCACCCTCCCAGGCTCCCCGTGGCTGTCTCTGTAACCTTAGGAACTGACCACCTGGGAGTGTCTAGTCTCCCGTTGGGTCCCCTCCCTGACCCCTCCAGTAGGCAGCATCTTTATAGTTTCCTAAAGCAGCATCCTGATTGGTGGGTCAGGAACACCCAGGGGAGCCAAAGTTTTGTTTCCTTTCATACCTAGAGGTCAAGTCCACCTCTGCACATTCCTTCCCCCACCCACCACCCAGGGACCGGTAATGGGCCTTCGGTGTGGTGGCGGGGGGGGGACGTGGGTGCTCTGCTCTGGGCAGTTACCAGTCTTACCCACTCAGGGACCCCCAAGGAAGGCCAGTGCGCTGGTGCTCAGAGCCCTCAGACTTACTTGCTGTGATCATCAATCACTTATTGAACGCCTGTTAAGTGCTAGGCTTTGAGTTAAGCCCTATGCCTGCATTTTCTCTGTTAATCCCCTGGATAACCCTAGGAGGCGGAAGCTATTATTGCCCTCATTTTACAGATGAGGATGCTGAGACACAGAGAAGGTCAGCGAGGCCACACAGCTAGCAGGTGGAAGACAACGGCCAATGCTATTAATTTCCCAGCAATACCTGCACCGGCCCCATCTGAATCCCTTGGTTGGGGGTGGGGTGGGGCAGGGTGCTGTTAAAAGTACAGATTCCTGGGCCAGCCGATGCTTTGCTTTGTCCTTGTTTCCTCTAGATTCTCAGGAGTTTTCTCAGGTGGAGAAGCTGCCCGCAGGGGCCTCCAGACAGTGACCCATTCCCACCCCCGCCCCATCCCCATCCCCCCAGGTACCAGGTGCCGGGCTCCACGTGGCTGGGCACAGTGCCAGTTCATCTGACTGAAGAGGGAGACTGGGCCAAACCTGTTCGGGACCGGCTGGGGTTGGGGGCCGGCAGGGAAAGGAGATCTACAAAGAGCCGCAAATTGCTCATTGATTTCTGTCCTGTTGTGGGGGAGCTCTGGGACCAGCAGGAATGGGATTGGGTTTTAACTAGAAAAGTGGAACGGGCAGCTTGGCCTAGGGCAGACGAGCAAAGCCAGGAGACAGGATACCAGGGCCCCCGTGCCTCAGAAGTACCAGGGCCTTGCCTGTGTTCCTGGGCGAGTGGTACCCCCACTTCTTTCTGCCCCTGGGGATGCAGGTTCCTGGAAGATGGGCCCCAGAATCTAACTGGTATGACCAGCAACTGGGAAAAGAGTGGAAAAAACACAAGAAAAAAACATTCCATGGCCAAAAATGCCTGCTTTTCCAAGATGACCCATATTTCAAACATCCTACCCCATCAGGCCCTTAAGCACACACAACGAGTCACACCAAATGCACTGATGTGGGGATCAGGGCGTTCCCTGGTGACCTAGTGGTTAGGATTCTGGGCTTTCACTGCTGTGGCCAGGGTTCAATCCCTGGTCAGACCACAAGACGCATGGCGTGGCCAAAAATAAATAAATAAAATAGCATTCATGCCTTGAAAGAGTATTCAGGAGGGCCCCTGACCACCCCCTTCAGTTTCGCCTGCACACTAGGCTTCGTAGAGCTGGTTCCATGCTCCCCCCAGGCTCCCCACCTTCCCCTCCATGTCTGGAGAGGCTGTTCCCTCTTTCTGGAGTGCCTTTTCCATGAGCCCTCCAAGAATCCATGTCCCGTGTGATTCTGAAGACCCAGACCAACTCCTGCCTCCCGCTAAAACCTTCCCAGCTGTTGGCCGCCTCCTGGGGTTCTTCCTTCCTTGACCTCCTGTGGACAATCCCTCCCACACAGCAACCTCACTCCTACCATCTCCCTTGAGTGTGTGTGAGTGTGAATGTTTACATGTGGAGGCTCAGGAAATGCCGCACTCCCGTGGTTTCTTGGGCAAGAATTTGGAAAAGTATGGGCCTGGCCATCAGGGGCCACATCTTTTTTTTTTTTTTGGCTGTGCCATGGGGCTTGTGGCTTCTCCAACCAGGAATCAAACCCGGGCCCTCATCAGTGAAAGCGCCAAGTACTAACCACTGCTCCCCGGTCAGCCTTCGACACACGGCCTCGGAGACTCACGCAGCTAGAAGGTACCACAGCAGCATTTTGTCTCACCCCCACCTGCTCAGAAAGTTCTAGTGATGGAAGTCGTCCCTGAATCACCCTAGGAGTTTCTGCCCCACCATCTGGGGTGACAGGTATCCTGACTCCTGCTCGGCCTTCCATCTCCTCCAGCGCCAATTCCTTTAGATCCCAAAGCCCCCTGTACCTGCCCTGATCGGTCCTCTGCTCTGAGCCAGCTGGCCCTGGGCAGCTTTCCGGACCCTGAGCCCAACCTCCCTTCACGCCCCTGTGTGAGTGTCCTCATCGCCTCCTCCTCCCTGTCCTCTCCCTCCCCATCCACCACCTGGGCAGGTGGTGACTCTCCTTGGGTCCCCAAGGTGGGGCTAGAGAGCAGAAAAAGGGTCCAGGATGCAGGAGAAGTCACTACCACCAGGTTTAGCCTTGTTTCAGCTCAGGACAAGTTACAGGGGGCCTGTGGCAGTGCCCAGGAGAGGAAGGGAGGAGCCCGGACATCAGCCCTCAGGGCAGCTGGGGCAGCAACATTCCCTGAAAGAGGAACTGAGCCTCCTCTTTGGAATGATGGGGAAACTAAGGAACGTGACTCGACTGTGGACGCACAGCATGCCAGAGTCAGGTCCAGGAGCCGGTTTCCCATCTGGGGTATGGTGTCTCCTGGGCCCTGGCTCCAAGGATGGTGACAGGCAGGGGATCACAGCTGACTCATGCAGGTCCCTGGATGGGCCCCACAGAGGATGAGGGTGGACAGACATCCTCGCAACCCTGAGGCCAGGGCTGGGCCGGAGCTTCCAGGGACAGAGTGATTTCCTGTCGCTTGGCCCCAGAGCAGCTGCTCCTTCATCTAGTTAATGGCCCTGGCTCTGAGTCTTTGAGGAACGGGGATCACGCGCCGTGGCTCTGTGTGAGCCTCCATGGAGACTTCCGTGAATCAGGGGCAGGTGGGAGGGGCGGCGGCAGCCAGCCGGGCAGCGCACAGGCCCACGTGCTGTGAACTCTGCCCACTGCCCGCCTCTCGTCCTCCTTCCTGTCCTCGCCATTCCTTAGTTCCTTGCTTCCTCCTCCCCTTGCCCAGGCCAGCACCTGTCCCCTGCCCTTATAGACCTGCTCTGCATCCTCTCTTACGTCCAGTCCATCCTATCCTCTGCCCTCTCTCAGAGCCTTCCCCTGACTCCTTCACCTTAAACCCCCACCCCCACCCCTCGTCTGGCTCTGGGAGGAGGTGGGCAGGGAATGTGCCTCCTTCCACCTACAGCTCACATCAAGGGCGGCAACCTTAGGACTTTTCAGCCCAGCCCAGAGCCATGACCCTCCATAGACGGTCACTCCTAGCAACTAACTCATAACTTGGGAGTTGGGGGTGGTGATGGAGGTGTCTGGCAAGCAGCAGGCAGACTTCTCTGATAACAGCTCTGAGACAGTGAGAAAAACCCTTCACAGCCAAACTCTGTGCCCTGCTGGCTAGGAGGAGTCGTTAGGGCTGGGTCAGATGGAGAGGAACAGGACCAGAGACACAAAGGCCCCACTGCTGACTGACTGGACGGGTCCCTGGAGCCAGTGGAAGTTCAGATTAGTGCCACTCAGGGTTAGGGCAGCCTAGCTGTGACCGGCAGACATCTGAAGGGTTGCAAAAGCACAGAGTCCAGCAGAAAGTAATAGGTGACAGTCAGTGATGGGAGTGGGACCTTGTTAGGTAGACTCTTACGTGGTCAGTGGAGAGTGGTTAATCTGGGGTGGTCAGTTTGGGGAGATCTGTACAGGAGGTCATTCCTGGATGTTGGGGTAGAGATGTTGGTGATGGTTGGCCAGTGTTGAAAGGACATATTATCACATTGATATGGGGCCGTCGGGGTGGTTGATATTGCATAGTTGGTTGGGCCATCCATGTTGGGAGGCTGGACTGGGTTAACGGGTGGTCCGTACTGCTGGGGATGGTCACTTGATTAGTCAGTGTTAACAGGTAGGTGTTGAGTAGTCAGTATTTGGAGGTTGGGACAAAGTGATCAGTTCCCATACTCCAAAGGCATGGTACCGTCTATGTTAAGCTCAGCCCCTGGTTCCCTGCCCAGGGCCTTCTCCAGCCCCAGGCTACACTCCTGGATCAGTCAAAGCAAAGCTGTCCTGGGGCTGAGGTGGGGGCTTAGTCTCTTGGGATTGTGGCAGATGGAAAGGGCAGGGCCCTAGAAGTGGTGCCTGGGGCATGGGATGGAGCGGGCAGGAAGCTGAAGTGCTTAAGGATGCAGCAAAGTTCCACAGGGACTGTGGGGCCTCAAGGCCAGGATGCTCATTGATGAATCAATTCCCATTCTTGATGCTGCTGGGAGAAGTTTCGAAAGATGGAGCTCGGGGAGAGGATGGGGTTCTCACGGAGAAAGCTACGGCAGAGCCTGGCCACTCAGAATAAAAGTGAGACCATCTGCTCACCTGGCCTTCCACAGCTGCCCCTGCAGTGCTGAGCAGAGGTGGGGACACGCACCCCAGCATTTACTAAGCTATAGATGCGGGTGTTGGGGGACTCGTGGTAGGCAGTGAGATGCAGCTCTTGAGTGGAGCGCCCCAGCTCTGGGCAAGCTGCAGATGTGCAGGCAGACGTGTAGGGAACATCAGGTTTGCATGGGGCCGTCACAAGGAGATGGATTTTGGCTTCCAGTGGGGACATTTTCTCCAGAAAATGGGTTGTTTACCACAAGAGAAAGCTTCCCTACTTTCAGAGGCCCTGAGTGCTGTGGATTGGAGGTGTCCAAGCAGAATTTGGAAGACCTCCTCTCAAGAAAGATGGTTTCTCAAATACCATATGACATGATATCACTTATATGTGGAATCTAAAATATGGCACAAATGAACCTACCTGCAAAACAGAAACAGACTCACAGACATGGAGAACAGACTTGGGGCTGCCAAGGGGGAGGGGAGAGGGGGAGGGAAGGACTGGGAGTGTGGGATTAGCAGAGGGAAACTACTATATAGAGGATGGGGAAACAACAAGGTCCCACTGCAGAGCACAAGGAACTATATTCAGTGTTGTATGATAAACCATAATGGAGGAGAATATATTAAAAAAAAGAATGTCTGTACGTGTGTAACTGAGTCACTTTGCTGTACAGCAGAGATTGGCACAACATTGTAAGTCAACTATACTTCAATTTAAAAAAAAAAAGTTAAAAAAATAAACAAAAGGAAGTCAGAAAGAAAGAAAGGAAGAAAGGAAGGAAGGAAGGAAGGAAGAAAGAGAGAGAGAAAAAGAAAGAAAGAAAGAAAGAAAGAAAGAAAGAAAGAAAGAAAGAAAGAAAGAAAGAAAGAAAGAGAAAGAAAGAAAGGAAGGAAGGAAGGAAGGAGGAAAGAAAGGAAAGAGAAAGAAAGAAAGAAAGAAAGAAAGAAAGAAAGAAAGAAAGAAAGAAAGAAAGAAAGAAGGAAAGAAAGAAGGAAAGAAAGAAAGGAAAGAGAGAAAGAAAGAAAGAAAGAAGGAAAGAAAGAAGGAAAGAAAGAAAAAGAAAGATGGTCTCTGAGGCACCCACCTCCCACCAACCCTGCCCCCATATTGTTGTCGGGGTCCCATTGTGATGCAATGGTGGGAAATGGCCAAAATCAGCCAAGGGTGTTTAGATGCTTCCTAAAAAGGGAAAGAGGAGTAATTGCCATGTTGACCATCGCTAAGGGGCCAGGATGAAGGAGAGTGACAACTTGGGGTAGCAGGTCACTGCAAGGAAAGTCTGGCGGGTACCCGGGTGGAAGCCAGGAAGAGACAGGATAACTCTGCTGTGAGGTGGGGCCAGGCTAGGGTCAGGATGAAGCCAATGCTAGAACTGCTGCGACCATCAGATCACAGGGGCAGAGGTTGGAGGGGGAGGAATCTGGTGGGGGAGGCAGGATCTCTGCCTTAGGTGAAGGTTAGTCTGATGGAGGAGACTCAATCCCTGCCCTGGGAGCCCAATTTGATAAGAGAGATACAGTCTCTGCCTTGAGGAGCCTCCAAGTCTAAAGGGGGAGACAGTGCCTACCCCAAGAGTATCCATCCCTTGGGAGGAAAACAAGAGGCGGGTTGCCCCGATTGGAGCAGACATGCAGTGCCCCAGACCTGAGAGCAGAGGCAGGAATGTGGAGGGCAGCGTGGACCTAAGTCTGCAGCCAAGAGGGCTCAGGCTGAGGACCAGGCATGCTGACTTCCTGTCTCCAATGCTGGCCTAAATTCAGCACCACTGCCACTGGCTGTAACACTCCCCCCCATTTTCTGCTCACTGCTCTGTCCCTGATGAATTATTGAAGATGCTCAAACCAGCAGGAGGCCAGGGCCGCTGCTCCCTGGCACCCTGGCGGAGAGGTGGTGTTCTCCAGGTGTGCCTCCTTCACCAAGCACATCATACCCAGTTGGACTTCCACATCCTTCTCCCAGGGAGGCCTGTGGGTCTCCTTCATCCCCCCAACCTGAGCACCCCATCCACAGAAAGTCTCCAGGGGAACAGGCTCAGACGGGGAGCAACACCCTCTGCATCAGACCTGAATCCTCAACCCAGCTGTGGCAGCAACTTGCTCTGTGACTTGGGACATGTCCCTTTCCCTCTACCCCTCTGGACGATGGATGGGTTGGACCCAATGGCCTCCCGGGGCCATTGGGTCCAACCCAACCTTCTCTCTGTGCAGAAGGAAGCAGATGAAAAGCAGTCTCTGTTTGAGGCTCTGCCATTAAGCAACATGCAACCTTGGGCAATGATCCTGGAGCCTCAGTTTTCTGTAAAATGGGCACAAGAGGGAAAAAGGACACAAGAGCTGAACTGCCTCCTGGGGTTGTTGTGAAGATCAGGGAGATAAAAGCCAGTAAAGTGCTTGGGACAGGGCCTGGCGCACAGGGCGTGCTTGGTAAACATTACTCATGACTCCTGTTATCATTCTTATTTCCCTCCCAGGAGCAGCAAGATCTCTGACATTCTTCTCTGGACCGCATCCTCCCTTCTCCAGGCAGCTCTGCCACCACTGGGCCTTCTGCCCAATCCTTGCCCTGTGAGATCCGCTCCCCCACAGCCTACCATCCACCCCATTTCTGCGAGTGGCCCCCACCCAAAGCCCCCCTGCCCAGGGACAAAGCTGCACAGCCCCCTCCCTCCATACCCGCTACCACTCAGAGGGCCCGGCCCCCCTCCCAGCCCCCCTCTCCTGCAATTATGTAGAGCAAACAAGAGCAGCTGATGGGAAAGGAGCTGCTATTAGCTTAACCTTTCGGGACTGGAGCTGCTGGGACAAGAAGGGGAGGCCCATGGTGGGGGGGGGGGGGTTCCTGGAACAGGCAGGGCTGCGGGAGGGAAGGGAGGAGAGGGGAGGGGGGCACTAGCTCTGAGCTCCTAATGGGTAGGGACGCAGGCCCTGAAAACGCAAAAAAAAAAAAAAGGACAGAGAACGAAAGGAAGATGTGGAAAAGTGGAATTAAAAAGACTGGAGCAAAGAAATCAGTGTGGAGGAGGTGGGAGGCAGAGGAAAGGCAGGGAAATAAAGCCCGGAGAGCTGTGCCAAGGGCCCCCTGCATGTCCATCACAGCCCCACCCCGCCCCTCGCACACAGCAGGGTGGGACCTCAGAGGCTGTAGACAGGGTTATTCCATCTGGCACTACGGAGAATCGTAGAGTGAGGATTGCCGGAGCCGCAAGAGACCTCAGACACCGCATAGCCCTGCTCTCCCATTTTACAGATAAAGAAACTGAAGCTCAGAGAGGGCTTCTGCCTTTCCCAAAGCCACAGGGAATGTTCAGAGAAACCAGGTGAGCATTCAGACTCCTGACTCATGACCCTGAGCTCGTCCCTCTACAACACCTCCCATCCATCCATCCATCCATCCATCCATCCGTCCATCCGTCCATCCAAGCAGGCAAGCCCACTCCCAGGCATGAAGGGGCTTAGATACAGTGAGAGTGACCCAGGGAAATAAGGAAACAAAACATAGAGTAGAGAGAGTCCCATAGGGAGACAAAATCCCCACTGGGCACAACATGCAATGGCATTTAATCATATCAAATCATGTAAAGTATGTACAGTGAACAAATAGCTCCTTCCATATGAATCAGGGAGGCTTCAGTGAGGAGGTGACTTTGGTCTGGGGTTTAAAGGATGAATTGGAGGATGCTGTATGTATTGCAACTTTCCCAGCAGAGCTGGCTCAGGTACAGGTAGCAGCTGGGGGTTCAGGGAGGCCCTTCCTCCTTTCTCCTCTGAGTTCTGGGAGGGAGAGTGAAGCAGGCATGCCAGAAGGTGGAGAAGGGACCTTGGCTACGTGCAGGCCTCTCCCTCGGATGTGGGAGAGATGACGGAGGGGGTTCCTGTGAAATTGGTCCAGAGTTGGGGAGGAGGTTGCCGAGGGTGGTCAGGTATCAGAGGGGAGCTTCTGCCTTTCTTCCTGCTCCCACCCGCGTCTCCCACACCTCTCTCTCCCCAGCTCCGGTGGCCTAGCCGGAGTGTGGAGGAGCAGGAGTCAGAGATCTGTGGTGGCCTCGGGGCAGGGGAGAGCCCTTCTGCCTGACCTTGGCTTGGCCAGGCCCTGAGACCGGCCATGACCGTTCATCCCACAGCCCACTCAGGGAGCCAAGGGAAGGGCCGGAGGTGGTGGGGTAGGGAGGGGGTAGGGAGGCTTGACTCACACTTAGCCCACAGCCTCGGCGAGACAGCAAGGAATATTTTTAGGAGCTCATTAAACAGGGAAGAAAGAAAGGGAAGGGAAGGAAGGAAGACGAGGATTATGCATTATTTTTCATCCAAGTGACAGCTCTGAGCATCTCCACTGGAACTGTCATGCAAAAGAAATGGCATGTCTAATATTATTATGGAACGGGTGTGCACACGCATGTGTGTGCGTGTGAGCGCGTGCGCTGCTGGTGTGCACCTCTGCGGGGTAGGGGGCCCACGGGTGAGCCCGCATGTGACACCGTGTGTGCCAGCAGCGGGGGTGGGGGGCGGCGGTGTATGGGTGCAGGAGGCGGTGCGTGCAATTGCACGAGAGGATGCTGTGACTGCAACTGTGGGAGAAACTCTGGGAAACTGTGTAATGGGGCGTACAGACTGTGTACAACTCTGTGTAATTGGGTGTGTATAACTCTGGGCGCGTGAGACGTCACCGGAAAGCTTGTACCCCTGGAGCTGTGTGGGGGGTGGGCGCGGGGGCGAGGGGAGCACGTCATCGCAGGTGAGACTGCACATACAGGAGGGGAGAGTGGGTGTGGGGGTGACTCAGAGTCGAGCCCCCAGGAGGTGATGATGAAACAGGCAGGTAGGGCAGCACTGGGCCCACCTGCCCTGTCCTGAAGGGGAGGGGAGCCCTGACAAGAGCCCCCCCACACACACACACACCCACACTCTCCCTTCTCTGACTCGGCCGACTGCCCAGCCAGAGGGACACTGCCCCTTGGGTGTGCAGGCAAAGTTCTCTCTCTGACCTTTGACTCTGGTAGGTGCTTCGGATGGTCTCATAGACCTTTCCCCCCCTCTGGTGAGGTAGGTACTGTCATTATTCCCATTTCATGAGTAAGGTGCTCACGGGGAAACTGAGACTCAGCAGGGTCAAGAAACTTCCCTGACATCGCAGAAGCCAGCAGGAAGCAGAGCTGAGATGTGAGCAGGCCTCCTCTGAGTCTCCGTTTGGCTTCTCGGGGCTGAAGACCTGAGCGCAAGCGGTCAGGGTTAGTGGAAAGGGTTCGGCCTGGGAGGCTGTGACTGTGAGCCTGGGGTTCCAGGAGCCTTCCCAGGGCTTCTTTGGGGTTCTTGGGGAGTCTGTCTGGGCAACGGGTGTCCAGCTTGGGAAGGGGACCCCGGAGAGCTGGTGGGATGCGTGGGAGCGGCCGGCCAGGCGGGGTATAAGGAGATTCGCTTCTGTCACCCGCTGAGCAGTGGCGCAGACCCTGCCGACTCGGTAACTAAAGCCAACCTCGTAAGTGGCTAATTGATTTCTGTTCCCTGATTAAATGTGCAGCACTTTACATGGCAGCAGAAGGAGGTCAGTGCTCCCCCCACTTCTCCAGCGCCTCGTGCGGAGAGACAAAGAAATTGATTTTCCAATCGATGCTCTGAGCAATGATTAAATGTTCTCTGCACAGCGGGCCTAATGAGTCCCCGAGGGGCGTGCCGGTCCTTTAATTAGAGACTCCCATGGGGGCCGGGGGCAGGGGCTGCCCTAGAGAGAGGGGTCCGGCCAGGGAGCTGTCCTCACCCTCAGGGATCAGTGGGCTGTGCCTCTGGGGGAGCACCCTGGCCTAGGAGATGCTGTCTAGGGGTCCCTGAGCATAGACACCTTGTGGAGGGGTCCCTGGGTGCTCAGGCCCATGCCAAGGCCTCCCCACCTTGGCGCCCCCCACACGCCCCCCAGCATCCAGGTAGCCAGGGTTCTTCTTTCAGTCAGTTCAGCTCCTCCATCCTGGCAGAGACTGGACCGGACAGGAAATGAATCCTCTGTAAGCGGCTGCGTTTTCATTACCCAGCTGCCCCATTGGAGGAGCCGACTAAAGACTTTAGAAATTCAAATGAGGCTCTCGGGGGAGAGCGGGGCTTAAACATTCCCCTGCGCAGGCGGCTTTATTGAAGGAATAAACTATATTTGCAAAGTAAGATATTGAGGCTGTCAGTTTCTCTTAGGGATATAATGAGATCCTGGGAGGGAGTGAGGTCGGCAGGATGGAGCTCCCGAGGGCAGAAGCCCTAGCCAGAAGCTGGGGTGAGCTGCCTGCCAGGGGCCAGGCACAGCCCCTCACCCCCCAGAAATTCTGTGACCACTACCTGGTAGAACCTAGTGCCTCCCCAACACCCACGATCCTCACCTTCCTTGTCAGTGCTCCTGAGAGGAGAAGGCAGGACTACAGTCAGAATGACACTGCTGGCCTTCGAAACCCTAAGATAGCGAAGCCCCATGAAGTCCCAAACACACACACACACACACACACACACACACACGCACACGCACACACACACACACATGTACTTACTCACCAGCTCTCCTCCCCTGTGTAGAGCTCTGCTCTCCAGAGGCAGAAGTAGAGGGCAGGCGTCAAGACTCTGGTGAAGGCTGGGGCTGAGTCTAGGCTCTGCTGTTTGCTAGCTGTTGACCTTGGTGAGTTACTTAACCTCGCTGGGCCTCAGCTGTTTCGTCTCTAAAATATTAGTACCCGTCTCACTGGGTTGTTGGGAGAATTAAATGAATTATTGCATATAAAATACTGAGCATGCATCTGTTTTGTGGATGACACCAATAAATAGTAGCTATTACTAAAGTGGTGGGGGAAGATGTAGAGGAAGGTAGTGACCAGTCAGTCTCCTTCGCTCCAGGAGGCCCGACCTTACTCTGATCATCTCCACCGTCACCACCACTGTCACCACCTCCACTGCCACCTCCATCATCATCATCACCACCATCACATCCATCATCATCACCGTGACTCAGACAGAGTCAGACATGTAGCTTTGAGAGTGAAGGGATGGTCAGAGGGGGTTAGAGAGCGCGGAACTGTGCGGGGTGAATCCCAGCAGGCTTCCTGGAGGTGGAAGCCTGTGGACAATGTGCAGCCTGGACATAATTCTTTCTCTCCTCTTCCCTTCTTCACTGACTCCTGGGCATCAAGGTGAAGCTGCATCAAGGTGAAGCTACCCATCTTTTTGAGCAGGAGACTAAGGACTAAGGTCCAGGACCAGGAAAGGTCAAGGAGCAGACCCCCACGCACACCACCTCAGAGCTCCGACCCGGATGAGAGTGGAGGGTGCCAGTCCCCGTCCGTCCCTCCAGGTCAATGTCAGTCACAGCGGCTGCAGCACGGCGCACAGGCCAGAGGCGGCCCGTGGTCAGATCTGGGGGAGGGGTGTCAAGCGCGATGGGTCAGGCAGCAGCTAGGCGTCTGTCACTGTCACTCTGAGCCTAGAGGAGGGGACTAGAATTGACAGTGTGGAGGGTCAGGAGGGCAGCGGATACAGCACCTGCCCCAGGTGCCTGAGGAGGTCTGGGCTCTGTGCCTCTGTCAGGGCTGCGGGGTGGAGTGGGGGCGATACGGTCGTGGCCCTTCCATCCTCCTCAGGGAGACCGTGGTCCCTGCTGAGATCTAGAACAGCAAGTCTCTGCTTCTCACTGCTGCATGACCTTGGGTAAATCAATGCACGTCCCTGGGTCTCCATTTCCCTACTGTGACATGTGCATGGCTTCATGATGGCAGAAGAAGGAACATGGGACTAGGAGTCAAAGGACCCAGGGCTTACGTACCTCTCCATATCTTACTAGCTGTGAGCTGGTAGCCAGCCCACTTGTTCCCTCTGGCCCCAGTGTCCTTACAGAAAAGGAGACAGCAGTCTTCGTGCATTGCTGTGGAAACAAAGTGAGCCCCACAGGGCCAGGCACGGAGCAGGCCCTCAGCAGAACAGCCAGAACTGAGATCTCTTCCAGCTCTCAAAATCTGAGCACAGGATTTTGAAATGAATACCTACCACCACTATCACCACCTATACCACCAAAACCACTGTCATCTCCACCATCCCCTCCATCACCAACTTCACCTCCACCTCCACCATCGCCTACATCACCACCACCATCACTACCACCCCCACCAACAGCATCATCACCAAAACTATCACCTCCATCACCAACTTCACCATCATCACCACCACCACCACCACCACCACCATCGCACACACAAGAATGCCTTTTTATACTTGAGAGCCAGAGAGAGGGGAAATGGGATGAAGAAAGGGGCTGTTTTTCTGGAACATGCAGGTGGTCCAGGAGGCAAAGCCAGCCCTCTCCACCCTCTTACCCGCAAATAAGAGGCTTCTCTCAGAGCAGAACCAGACTCCCTGGGAGGGCTGCATGGAGTACAGCTTCATGGTGCATGGATTACTGGGACTTCCCACACCCCCAAACCTCCCCCAAGTTTCCTCCCGCTGCCAGTGAGGAGAGATGCAGTGCATACTTCTGGCAAAGGGGCAGGGGAAGGGGCTAGCATGAGTCGAGGCGCCCGCTATGTGCCAGGCATCGTCTTTGGTGCTTTATATACTTAATCTCATTTGATGCTGATGGTACCCCTGTGATGGGTATTAGTCACTGCATTTTATTTTTATTTATTTATTTTTAATGAATGAATGAATGAATTGGCTGCTTTGGGTCTTCGTTGCCCCACGGGCTTTTTAGTTGCAGAGAGGGGGGGCTACTCTTCGTTGTGGTGCACAGGCTTCTTACTGCGGTGGCTTCTCTTGTTGCGGAGCACGGGCTCTAGGCACACGGGCTTCAGTAGTTGTGGCACACAGGCTCAATAGGTGTGGCTCATGGGCTCTAAAGCACCGGCTCAGAAGTTGTGGTGCATGGGCTTAGTTGCTCCGCGGCATGTGGGATCTTCCCGGACCAGGGATGGAACCTGTGTCCCTGCATTGGCAGGTGGATTCTTAACCACTGTGCCACCAGGGAAGCCCCAGTCACTGCATTTTAACAGAGAAGGAAACTTCGACTCAGAGAGACAAATGATTTGCCTGAGGTCGCCCAGGCAGTGTGTGTCCAAGCTGAGATTCAGTCTCACATTCACACTATTTCCACCATTCTTAGAGGGCTTGGCTACCCAGGAAGGCAGACCTGCAGAGACAGGAGAGGGGTGAGAAGGAGATGTTGATCCTGGAATGAAAGAGGGATTCTGTGTCATTTTTACAAATTCAGCTGCAAGAGCAGGACATCTGGGTTTTAGGCTTTTTTTTTTTTTTCTTTAAAAAATTTTTTTTGGCTGCACCGCATGGCATATTGAGAGCTTAGTTCCCCTGACCAGGGATTGAACCCGCACCCCTACACTGGGGGCCCAGTCCCAACCACTGGACCACCAGGGAAGTCCGAGAGCAGGACATCTGGATCCCCAGGTCGGGCAGCCGGATACTGTTTGCTGGCCTCCTGGGGGCACCAGGCTTTGTCGTGCATTTGTTTCTCTTCTTTGATCAGTTCTAAACACCGAGCAGGCCAGAACCTTGCCTGGCATTTGCGCTGGCTCCCAGGATGCAGCACAGGGCCTGGCACCTGCGTGAGTAATGGTCATTGAGCAGATTCGTGAATGAACCCGAGAAAGCATGAATCAATCAGGACGTCAAAATCTGGGTGGAAGGCTGCCCTGACGATTGAAAAAACCAGGAAAACAGCAGTCAGCACAACTTCCCCTGCTTTTCATTATTATTATTTGTTTGCCTTTCTGATTTTATAGAAATGGTTGCTCCCAGATTGCAGAGGACAAACTGACTGATTGATGTCCCAGAACTAATACCCTGAGATAGACCCGCAGTGAGAAGGATGATTATTTAACACAGCACCCAGGGGCACGGAGTGCAGGGACCTCATTCTACGCGTGGTAAAGCAAATGGAATACAAAGTTCATGTAAAAAACATGTTTCATTCTTCCTAGTGGCTTTCTTCCCCACCCCCCTCCTCAAGCCCCTGCCTCGGGCACAGGTTCCTGTCCACATCTTTTGGGTGCCTGGGAACGGAGAGTTGGCCCTGATTCCCAAGCCCAGCTTCAGGGGCTGGAGGCCTGGGCAAAGTCTGGTTTCACTGCCCTCATATTTTGGGGAGGGGGATCCAGTTGCCTCCCTCCCCCCGCCCCCCACTGTGGCCCTGCAAGGTGAGGACAGCCAAGCAGGTCACTGGTCTCATCTGGGTCCCTGTGGGTGATGAGATGGGCACCGATGGGTGAGCTGGCAGCCAGGCTGGAGTGGCACAGCTCGCTGCCCTGGGCACTGTCTTCCCTGCTTGTCACCACTCCCGGCTGCCCAAGCAGCAAAGCAAAGCCACAGTGACAAGATCCAGAGGGGAGAGGCTCCAGCTGGGGGTGGTGCTGGTCTCACAGGCCACTGGAGCAGCAATGTGACAGCTTCTCATGAGGGGAGGGGGGCCCCCTCTGTCCCCAGCTCGCACCCCATCTGCCTTGACCCCTGTCAGTCTCCATTTCCTTGGCCTGCCTTTGCCTCTGTCTTACTTCAGTTACAGGCTGCGATCAGCTCTGAAGGGCTCTTGGTCCTCACCTCCTCCCTCTCCCTCACCCCCTGACCTCAGGGCCTATTCCCTCCTGCTACACCCCCCCGCCCCCCCACCCCCACACACACCTCAGGCAGAAAACAGAAGGGGTGCTCCCAGGACCTGTGATTAAGACCTGTGAGGAGTAACTGGAATCTGGGGCTCCAGTGGGTTTGTGAGTGTGAATTGGTGTGTGTGCAAAGGTGTGAGCAGGTGTGCGTGGGTGTGAGCATCAACACGGATGTGGGAGTTAGAAAGCGTGTGTGCACACGCATGAGTGTGGCACTGAATGTACATGTGTTGCAAGACTGTGTGAGGACAGAGTTAGTGGGGCGATGCACGTGTGGGTGCTCGAGTGAGCTGGGGTGAGGGTGGCAGGATGGGAGCGACCCTGAGTGTGGAAGCAGAGCCCAGGGGCGGATGGACAGATGCATCCTCTGAGCTGGTGTTTCTCAGTGTGCAGGCTGCTGGCTCCACACCCTACTTGATGCCCCATCTCTGCCATCCCGGGCTCCCTCAAATCAGGTCAGGGAGTGGGGAAGGGGGGTGAAGCCGCTGAGCTCCAGGCAGGGTCCCTGCCCGCTCCTTGGGCCTGTCAGCCACTGATCTGTTCCATGTTCCTATAAATATTTACAAATCCCAGCTGCTGAGGCGCAAGACATCCTCCGCCAGCTGGGGCTCCCAGCCTGGAAGCTGATGGGGGGGAGCATGGCGGAGGGGGAGGGGGCTGCATTGGAGACACAGGCGCCCCGGACCCCTGGATTCAGCTCCTCGTTCTGCCGCGGGTTAGCCCATGTGCCCCCGTGTCTTCCTCGGGGACTGGGGAGCCAGAAATCTCCTCCTGCAGGCCTCGGCCTCAGGAAGCCTCCGCCACGCCTACCCAATGCAGAAGGGGGCCCCCTGCACAGCCAACCTCCTCCATCCTGTTCATGTCTCTCAACTCAAGGTAAGGGGAGGGGTCTTACTTTTTAAAAAACACAGAAAATTCTCCCTGAGTCCCTGGAAGGTATTTTTTCTCTCTACTCAAAATCTTCCCCAGGATACCTTGATCAATCCATCTGGAGCTTTCTAAATTGGAGGCTTGGAGGACTTGCGGTTCTGTCACCCTCATCACAAGAGCCCTCTCAGTAGCCCCTGAGGAGAGCTGAAGCACTTTCATCTGGTGTCATGCGCTACCCCCAGCTCACACAGTCACTTACAGAGCTGGACGGCTCGTGGGCTGGGGGGGGGTGGGTGGCAGGGGAGGCAGAACTGGGTGGGGCCTGTGGGGAGGGCTCATTTGCCCCAGTCTGTCAAGATTGTGGCCCAGGCTGGTGGTCAGACACCCTGGCGAATCAGCCCGAAAGAGCAGCCTTTCTCAGGCAGAGATTGATTATTGATTTTTTAAAAAAATAAATTTATTTATTTATTTATTTATTTATTGGGTCTTTGTTGCTGTCCATGGGCTTTCTCTAGTTGCAGAGAGCGGGGGCTACTCTTCATTGTGGTGCATGGGCTCCTCATTCTGGTGGCTTCTCTTGTTGCGGAGCACGGGCTCTAGGCACGCAGGCTTCAGCAGTTGCAGCACGTGGGCTCAATAGGTGTGGCGCACGGGCTTAGTTGCTCCATGGCATGTGGGATCTTCCTGGCCCAGGGATCGAACCCGTGTCCCCTGCATCAGCAGTCAGATTCTTAACCACTGCGTCACCTAGGCAGTCCCTGATTATTGATTATTGATCAGCTATACCTGGCGCCCAGTACAATGTCAGACATACCAGAGGCCCTTGGACATCTGCGTGGATTCATCGGCCACGTGCCTGGATCCCCAAGGCAAGCTTTCCCAACAGCACTTGGCGGCAGCTTCCAACTCCTAGTCCCATAAGGCATGTGCCTGACAGATGGCGCCGAAGTCTTGGGTGTCCTGGGTCTCCCAGCTCAGGCAGGCCCAGCACGGACACTGGAACTCCTGGCACCGAGCGCGCTGAGCTCGCTTCCCCTGTCTTGGCTAGAATTTCAGATTTATCAATGCTGGCGCTTCCTGTCCCCCGTGGGACCTCCCTTGGCCTTGCCCAGGTAATAGCTCCATCCTGGTGTAGGTTTGTCCAAGAAGCCAGACACTGGAGTCGGAGAAAAAGAGGGACAGGGAACCCCATGATATTGCGGGGGCTCCGGCTGGTTGTGTGGAACTCCCAGCTGGACACGCAGCCCTGATGCGCATTGAAGTCAGGCTGGCAGGAGCTGCTGTTCTGCCAGAGGGTGGAGGCCAGGACTGTGGCTTCCCATCTTCCTCTCTGGGGCCCAGGCCAGCTGTTTTCATTAGGGTGGAGGAGCCTAGCTACCCCAGTTTCATAAGATGAGAAG
The DNA here is from genome assembly GCF_030028045.1 of Hippopotamus amphibius kiboko. Classification (NCBI taxonomy): domain Eukaryota; kingdom Metazoa; phylum Chordata; class Mammalia; order Artiodactyla; family Hippopotamidae; genus Hippopotamus; species Hippopotamus amphibius. The sequence continues at coordinate 45,431,261 of NC_080202.1, read as the reverse complement.
AAGAAGGGGCTGGATAATGCGGCAGAGCTGTGATGAGGGGGAGGGGGAGGAGGTGCGGGGCTCAGGGGCCAGAGACCACCGCTTTCCTTGGTGAAAGGCAACTGGCCCCACCCCCGAGAAAACTGTCCTTCTCAGCTTCCAGAGAGGAGGAGCAGGGGCCGGGAAGGAGGGATCAGGAGGAAGACAGTCTGGAGCTGGCATGTGCTCTGGAAGAGAAGTCCGGTGACGGCAGTGGCGCAGGAAGAGTTAAGAATATTCCTAAAATAGCCCAGCCAGAGCCTAAGCCAGCCGGCTAGTGCCTCTCCCGGAGAGCGGATCTATAGCGGGAAGAGTCAGCCTGCACTGTGCCCACCGCCTGCTGCCTGGCTGGGGTTGCTAATGAAGCCTCGCCCCTCCACCAGCCCCTCCTGCCCTAGCCAGGGTAGGGGGTGAGACTAAGCAGAGGGGCCATATCTTCCCAAGAGACAGGGAACTCCGTCTGGGACCAGGAGTCTTGTGGCAGGGCATCCCCCTCCAAACACATCCTGGCCTGGGTCAGTAATGTGCAATTGGGTCAGTGATGGGTCAGTGAACGGGTCAGACTTTGGAGGGTGGGACCCCCAAGAAGCTCGTCAAACACCAACTTCTCTCAGCTCTGTGCTCTGCTCTACTTGGGGCATCTCAGGGTGAAATTGGGGCAGGGAGGGGCCGGGGAGCCCCTCTAAGAACAAACCATGTCTCTGTTTCAGGGGCAGGACCAGCTACATAATTTACGGGTCCAGTACGAAATGAAAATGTGGAGTCCTTGTCCAAAAATTGTTAAGAACTTCAAGATGGTGACAGCAGAGCCTTAAACCACGTGCAGGTCCCTTCTGAGTGCAGGGCTTTTGTCGGTGAACAAGTTGCACGTCCATGAAGCGGGCACCGTCAGAGTCTGTTTAACTAATATTTACTAAACACCCACTGCTCTGTTCCACCACTCTTCTAGCTCTGCCACCACAGAGATCCCCTCTCAGTCACTCCTGTCCTCAAATGCACAAGATGAGACCCCTCTGAATTGGGAGGAGGGGCTGGGCCACCTCCACGCCTGGCTGATTTGGGGTCTCTAAGAATACTGCTGTAGCCAGGGTTCCAAACCCCCACACCCAGCTGTCAGAATCCTCTAAGCCGAACCCTCCACTACCACCCTCAGAGGGTCTTTGGGGACCACATAGGATGGGGGCGAGCAACCAGCCCCTCTTCCTCTTGCCCCCTGACCCCCAACAGTGGGGTCCTGAAAAGAGCCCCCGGGGGTCCCATCTGTCTCTGCCTCAGATCGGCCTATGACCTTGGGCAAGCCAATTCCCCTCTCTGGGCCTCGGTGTTCCTGTCTGTCAAAAGAGAGGTCTCTAAGGCTTTTCCAGACCCTAACTTCTAGGTCTCCTGGGGTGAGAATGCAAGGGGAGGTTTTTTCCTACAAGAGACAGGGCTTCCAAAGAAAAAGCCCTCCCCAGTTATCCTGGGGAGCAGGAGGCTTTCTGCCTTACACCCCCATCCTCAGACCTGGGGGTGTCTTGCCCAGAAGCCAAGAAAACCAGCTGCCCCCCACCAGCCCTGTCTTTCCTCCATTGCCTTCTCCCCACTACTTCTCCTCCCTGCCTTCCCCCAACTTGCGGGAGCTGGGGCTGGGGGGCTGGTGGGTCCTGACAAGTCGAGACCTGCGGGAGGGGGTGGGAAGCCCAAAGACCGCGCTGGCCAGGCGGGGCCTTCCCTCTGCTGCCTTTGCAGGAGGCTCAGCATAATTGCACTGCCTGTCACTCCCACGTCCCGCTATCTGTCTCTCAGGCTGACCCCGTGCACCCGCCATTATATTGGTTCCTGTTGGGGCTGCAGAACCTCATTACTTATACATGCAGCTGGGAGATGCAGGCTGGGCTGAGGGGAGACGGCCCCTGCAATCAGGTCTCCCCTCCCATAGCTGGGGCCTTTTCAGAGCTGCCTCCCTGGAACCGGATTGGGATGGGCTGCATGTGGCTGCCTGTTGGTCAGAGGGGGTAAACAGGAGGAGGCCCAGGGCTGGGCAGGTCCCTGGAATCCTCGGGCACAAGACCCAGGGTTCTCTGGTGAAGGAGCATCGGAAAACTTGCCTGTGACCTGCGTACTTCGGCTCGGCCCTCTTCATCCCTTTCTTTCCTCCTAGGATATGGGGCTGGGGGAGGGGCTCCTGAAGGAGGTTCTCACCAACCTGAGTCCCACCCAGCCTGGTGTGTCCTTGCGCCCCCCCCCCACCCCAGATGACAACACAACTTCCATTCTCCCAAATGCCCCTTCTCCAAAGAGGGGCTGCTTTATCCCATGGAGGTCTGCAAGTGTCTGAGTTAAAATGTCATGAAGGGATTCTCAATATTTTAACGTATGACAATGAAAAGTTTTCTTTTACGTGAGAATCACAGCCTCTCAGAGCTGCCCTGGACAATTCTCCAGCCCACAGAAAGAAATGGAAGCCCTAAAATGTGATGAGACTTCCCCAAACACACATGGCAAGTTGGTGGCCTAACTGGGCTTTGAGAGCCAGTCTCTGCCTCTTGGTGCTCGGCTCCCCATCCTGCCCAAGACAGGGTGGTAGACCAGGAGCTTCAACCAAAAATCAAAAATATGCCTTTTATACAACTGAGCCTTAACCCAAGCTGTTCTTTCTCCCTAAAGGACCTATCTTTGCTTTACTCACCAGGTATGCACCTGCTAGGCAGGTGAAGAGTCCCCAGCCAGGGTCAAACAGACCCAAGTTCTAATTCTGACTCTCTCTCCTACTAGCTGTGTGATCCCAGGCAAGTTACTTTGCCTCTCTGAGCCTCAGCATCCTCATCTCCAACGTAAAGATGATAATGTTTATTCCTTAGACTTCCAGTGACTAATAAGTGAAATAGAGTATATAAAGTGTTTAGCACATACTGGTACCCAAATAACGGCAAAAACGCTCATCCACACTTCATTAATTTCATAAACATGTCAAAATTTTTCCAGAAATCTGGATGTTTCCTGATTCCCCCGCCTCCCTCATCCCATCCAGATCAGGCCACTCTCAGCTCTCACCTGGACCACTGCAACCTTCTGCTACCTAATCTCCCTATGACACTCTTAGTCTATCTTAATCCCTCCTGCCCCCAGTAGCCAAAGTGATCCTTCTAATCTGAAAAACTCTGATATCACTCACTCAACACTCTTCAGTAGTTTCTAACGGCCCTTATGAAAAATCATATACTGCTTGCCACAGCCCACGAGGCCCTGCAAGCTTGTCCTTAGCACATGCTGTTCCCTTTGCCTGGAATTATCTTCCCTCCCTCCGACTCTCCTCCATTTCTGGCAGCCATCCTCTTCACCTTGTTGTCCTTTAATCAGGGCTTAAATTAAATATCACCTCCTCCAGGAAGCTTCCCACAATTCCCTGCCTCCAGATGAATTTAGGAAACACTGCTGCACATTCCTATAGCACCCCACATATTCCCAGGCAGCTTGTCAAGTTAGATAGCAGTTGCTTGTTTAATTGTTTAGGTTTCTACTATATGCTGTAACTACATGAGGTCAGAAGACTCTTCACACCCATCACTGTATCTTGCGATAATAAGAGATCAATTAAGATGGGCTTACAGAATGGATGGAGGATGGTTAAGCAGATGGAAAAAATGATACCTCCCTTGTAGAGTCTTGCTAGAGTCCTCGGGGCAGGGAGTTTTCCATCTGTGCTTCATAACACTTGGTGCAAACCTCTACCCAAGCCTTAGTTTCCTCAGCTATAAAATGGGAGAAAATAATAGTATCTACCTCGTGGGGTTATTGATACTAAATGATATAGTCCATGTAGGACTTCCTCGTGGCACAGTGGTTAAGAATCCACCTGCCAATGCAGGGGGCACGGGTTTAATCCCTGCTCCAGGAAGATTCCACATGCCATGGAGCAACTAAGCCCATGAGCCACAACTACTGAGCCTGTGTGCCGTAACTACTGAAGCCTGCACGCTTAGGGCCCGTGCTCCGCAACAAGAGAAGCCACCGCAATGAGGAGCCTGTGCAGCACAGTGAAGAGTAGCCCCCACTCCCCACAACTAGAGAAGGCCCGTATGCAGCATCGACTACCCAATGCAGCCAATTAATTAATTAATTAAAAAATAAATTATATAAGCCATATAATAGTCTTAAATTCATGATAATAGGTTGTTAAAGTTAAATGAGATAACCCATATGAAGTGCTTAGAGCAAGACCTTATACTTAGTAAGTGCTCCAAAAAAGTTAATAATTATCATAGCATTTATCATTTCTTCCTGCCTGTGTTCCCTGCCAAAGCGTGAGCTCCTCAGGGGTACTGCTTAGGTCTTGATCATTTTTGGACACTGCCTCTACTGCCTCACAGTGCCCAGCTCGGTGCTTTCAGTAAATGTTTACTAAATGAACAAATGAATGCAGATTTGCTAGCCGATGAGTTCAGGACACTGCACTCCCTTTCATCACTCACAAACCCAGACACACACTAACGCAAACAGTCTGTTACACATTCACACCCACTCACATTCATTCAAAGAACCCCAAAATACCACAGAACAGCCACCCAGCTTCCTAAAGTCAGCCATGCATCAAAGAAGAGACTTGCCCACTTTCTTGCACCCACCATAAACCACCCCCCATGCCCAGTGCCCCCTCCTCACCTCTGGAACGATGAGGGCTGTAGGAGGGAGGGAGCTCCCACTCACAGGAAGGAAAGCGAAGCTGGACCTTCAGCCCCCAGCACTGGCAGTACCCCAGCTACACATAGCACTGCCCTCCATCCCTTCCCTGGGGCTCACCTCTTTCCTTTTCTGAAAACCTGGGTCCCTGGGCTTCGCAGGTGGTTGAAGAAGAGGCCTGGAAAGCCAGAACTCCTGGGTTCCTTTCTCACTCATCTAGTCCTGTCTCTGAACCCAGAAGCATAGGCCATTGTCCTCCTCTCCTAGCGCCAAGCACAGCAGTTTGTAGGGAAAAGGCAGGATGAGGAGACTCCATGCCCAGGGTGGTGGAAGGGCCTTGATGTGAAATAATTGTATTAGCCACCCTTTCCTGGGCGCCTAATAAGGGTCAGATACCGAGGCCAGCGCTTTGCTACCCTCATTATTACTCATTTAATCCTTACAACAACCCTTTTTCCAGGGGAGAACACTTGAGGCGCTGCTGGTTAGTCGATAGCCTAAAACCACCAGCTGGGACTGGCAGGCAGGTCTCTAATCCCAGAAACATCAACGATCAGGCTTTAGAGAATTGGGGATGGGTGGGGTAAGGGGGCTGAAGGTCCTCAGGTATTCAGCTGGGGAGACGCACCCCCGCCCCAGACAGTACCCGCCCCCCAGTCGGCCAGGCCCTCCTGTCCCGGGGAAAGGGGGCTCGGAGCGCTGCGGTGGGGGTCCTTCTCCCGCGGGGACCTGGGCGGGGCTGGGGCGGGGCCGGCGAGCCCGGGGGAGGCGCGGAGCCGGTGGCCCCGGCTCACAGGCCAAGATGGCTGTTAATTAAAGTGCTGGCACCAGCTCCTCTCTGCAAAGTTTGAAGCCGTTATTTTCCACTCCAGCGAAGCGGGGAGAATCCGGCTGGGCTGACAGAGACGCCACACGGCGCCAGGGGAGCGGGCGCTCTTTCGGGGCGGGGGGCGGGCCGCCTTGCCGCGCTGAGCGCACACCGGGACGCGCGGACGAGCGCCGGGGGTGCGGGCTCCCGCCCCCTCCGCGGCCTCGGGCGGCCAGCCGCCGTTTCCCCGGCGGATTCTGGAAGGACTCCGGGTGGCCGACGAGCCCCAGCGACACCGCGGAGGAGGCACCCGCGTGCGCGCGAACTAGGGGGCGGAGGGTTGTACAGATCACACGCCGACGACCGCGCACTTGCTCCTCGGGTCACCAGCCCTGTCGCTCTTGGGGGAGTCACACTGGGGAGATCGCCGTGGGGGACGGGCGGCTGGACTGAGAGCCGAGAGTCAGGACTACTCTTCCTGAGCCCGGGGAGGTCTAGCAATCTTCCTCCCCCTGCACTTACCGCCTTCCTCCCTTTGGGCAGTGAGCTGTACCTAGAGGCCCAACTGCGTGGAGGTTGGAAGAGCTGGGAGCCAGCCTGGCGGTTTGAATCCCGTCTCTATCATTTAATAGTTGTGTGACTTTGGGCAAATCTCTTAACTTCCCAGAGCCTCAGCTCTCCCTCTGTAAAATGCAGATATGGGCTTTACCTCGTTGGATTGCTGTGGAGATCTGCTGCGATGGCGTATGTATAGCATTCAACACAGGGCCTGGCACAGCAAGCCCTGAATAAATGCTATTGATTGAATTTTTAGGTCCTTCCTTGGCGAGGGGATCACTGCAACCCCGGCTCCGCCGTGCTTGAAAGGTCCTCTCTCACCGCCCCCCAGTTGACATCCTCTTGTTCCTGTCCTCCTCCCAGCTCAGGTGGGGTTAATCAATCTCAGCTTTGGGAGGGGTCCTCTCAGGAGAAAGGAAAGAAGCTGGAGGGTCATCCTTTAGCAGCAGCTAGTGGCCTCTGAATGGTGGAGCCCTCCCGGGTAGGCTGGATGAAGGAGGGTGAGGAGGAGCAGTGGAGCAGCACCAACTGGGCCTCTAATAACGTGACAAATATTTTAATGCAAGAAGACGCCTTTTCGTTTATGCAACCTAAACACTTTACTGCACTTGGGGAAGAGGATTGCCTCATACAACCTGATGGGGAAAAGAGTTAGGAGCTCAGGAGGCTCGAGGTGGGGGAGGAGGGGAGAGCTGAGGGACTGGGAGAGATCAACCCCTCCTCCTGGAGGCTGGGAAAGGGGGTCACCGCCCAAGGATGTTTGTACTGGTCAGAATGGAGAAATTTCCTGGGGTGCTCACTTTCTTAGGGCCCCGATTTCTCCCTTGTCTAAAAGCAGGGAGAAGGGAAGTGATCAGAGTAAGATGCAGGAGCCCCCGGTCCCATCCCCAGGAAAAAGCAGCCTGACCTGGCCTGGAGCGTAGGGAGGAAGGAGCAGAGGTAAGGAGGTGAGGGTAGAAGATCCTGCTCCTCCTGGGGAAAGGCGGTCCCGGGAACATCCAGGAGCCAAAAAAGAGGAGGGAGGAGCTGCTGTTAGTACTCGGGATTCTGCTGGGCACCCTGACAGGCATACGACCACCACCCAACTCCCGGACGGGTGGTCTGCGAGGCCTGAGGGCGGATCGGCCCCCCTCCCCATCCTCCAGCCTTCCAGTCTTCTCCCCACTCATAACCCTCTTCCTGGTCCTTCCTACTTGCTCCCCGCTCCGTCCTCCTCTCAATCGCTCTTTGTCCCCGGAAGACCAGGATGCCCTACCCCAGCCTCTGCCCCCTGCAGGCCGTGGCTCCTCGTGCCTCCCTCTGTCTCTCTCTCAGCTTTCCTCGAGGCATCTCCTCTCCCAACCCCCTTCTGCGCTCTCTAGCTCTCCCTATGGCCCTCTCTTCCATTCGCTTTTCCGTCCCTACTCTCCTCTTCTCTATGCGAGCCTCTCCTGTGTCTCAGATTCTAGCCCCCTCTCCATTTCCGAGGCTCTCTCTCCCTCAGTCTCCCCTTTCCTCTCCGGGCTCCAGTCCTCTACTCCGCGGCCCCGCCCCTCGGCCCCGCCCCTCTTGGTGGGCAGAGCCCTACCGTCTGCGGCCCAATTGGGCGCCGGCTCAGCCCTCAGCCCCACCCCTCGCGGGCGCCGTGCAGCGCAGAACCGGTGGGGCTGGACCCGGTGGAGGGGGCGGTGGCTCGAGCGCCGGGAGGCGGGAGGAATCAGGCGGGAGGCGGCGGCCGCGGCGCTCAGTTCGGCCGCGCAGCGGGAGGGAGGCGCGAGGCAGGAGCCGGCGGCTGGGCTCGGCAGCGCATCCAGCGCAGCGCGGCGCCCCGGGCCCGGCCCCATGCCCGCAGCCCCGCCGGACCGCCCTTGAGCGCGGGCGCCCTGCCCGCGCCCCCCGCCCGCCGGCACCATTGCCCCGACGGCGCGGCCGGGCGGCCCGGCGCTCCCCAGGCTCCGCGCCGGCCGGAAGACCCTGCTGGCGGCCGCCGCGGGCGTGGTGATGCTGCTGGTGCTGGTGGTGCTCATCCCCGTGCTGGTGAGCTCGGGAGGCCCGGATGGCCACTATGAGATGCTGGGCACCTGCCGCATGGTGTGCGACCCCTACCCCGCGCGGGGCCCCGGCGCCGGCGCGCGGCCCGACGGCGGCGACGCCCTGAGCGAGCAAAGCGGCGCGCCCCCGCCCTCCACGCTGGTGCAGGGCCCCCAGGGGAAGCCGGGACGCACAGGCAAGCCGGGCCCTCCCGGGCCCCCCGGGGACCCTGGTCCTCCGGGCCCTGTGGGGCCACCCGGGGAGAAGGGTGAGCCGGGCAAGACCGGCCCTCCGGGGTTGCCGGGAGCGGGGGGCAGCGGCGCCATCAGCACGGCCACCTACACCACGGTGCCGCGCGTGGCCTTCTATGCCGGCCTCAAGAACCCTCACGAGGGTTACGAGGTGCTCAAGTTCGACGACGTGGTCACCAACCTAGGCAACAACTACGACGCGACCAGCGGCAAGTTTACGTGCAACATTCCCGGCACCTACTTTTTCACCTACCACGTCCTCATGCGCGGCGGCGACGGCACCAGTATGTGGGCGGACCTCTGCAAGAACGGCCAGGTGGGCCCGGCGGGGGCATGGGGCTGGCCTGGGGGCAGGGCACCCAGGGAGCCCGGGGCCCAAGGGTACGGACGGGCGCAGGTGGAGACCCCGGAGCGGCTTAGGCATTACATGCGGGGATGGTCCAGGCTGGCTGGCACCCCTGACTCCTCGGTTCCTGGGCGCCGGCTACAAGGCACATGCCGCTGGGCACCTGCGGCCTGGAAATGCGGGAGATAAATCCAACTAACAATCGGAGCGCAGGGCTCCCGGGCGCGCGGACTGGACCTCGGGGGTTTGGCCCTTGAGAAACCGCATCTGAGAGCTGGGATTCTGGTTGATACTAGCTGGCGATGAAGGGACGGATCAGGATGGGCTCTGGGGAAAGGCAGCGTTAGCGCCCACGGGCGCCAGGGCGCACCGCTAGGCGCGCAAGCGGAGAAGGCGAGCTGTAGGAGATCTTTAGCGCACAAAGGCAAAGGGAGCCGACCGCACAAAGCCTTAGCTGCAATACATCTCCCGCCCTTAGGAAGGGACCATTGGGCCGATCCGACACCCTTTGCAAAACCCGGGACTGCGCGGCCCCTTCACACTGTGTCAGAGCTAAACGCACAAGAAGACGGCCTGGGGGGAAAAGTTTTTCCTCCTGAGGCAGGGCAAAGAGGTGGAAACTGCCCTCCACTTTGCCTCCCAGCTGCAACTCCTGATTCCTGGGGTGTCGGGGGATCCTCTTCCTTCCCTGTCCCCAACGGAGAGACCAGAGTGGCAGGCACCAAGCTCATGAAGTCTTTGGTACCGGGGACCAGCAATGCCTGGTGCTCTCCTTGGAAGTACTGCCCCCGGGACAAATCTTGACCTAACCCTGCCCCAGGATGACAGTTTTACCCAGCTCCCTGGGCTTTGATCCCCCCTCCCTTCCCAGTGCTCCCAGACCATGGTGGCCTGGGGCCCCTGGGGTAGTCAAGTGGAGCATCCTTGTGGAAGAAGGTGCCTGTACTGATCAGAACTAAAGCTAGGCTGATGGGAGTTGGGAAGGAATCTCCTGCAACTGAGACCCAACATCCTGCTGGAACCCCTCCCACTGCAGCACTGTCCCGAGGTAGACCCTGGCTTGGGGGTCGGGGAAACGACAGGCCTGAGAGTCAGCAAAAAGCCTACCAGGTGTTTGTAAGTCTGCCCCCCACCCCACCCCGCCCTCCTGCCTGCTCTCTCTGGTTTCTGCCTCTCCCCTGCCTCTTTCTCCTATCTCTCCAGCCCTTGTGCTGCCCTCTCTCCTTTGTCTACCAGTCCTGTCTGTCTCTCCCTGGGTTTCTGGTCCCTCACCCCTGGGGTTTAACCCCCCCTCTTTATTTCTTTGGTGTCCCTTTCCCACTTGTGTCTATCAGGCTTCTCTCTTCTTTGTCCTTGGTTCTTAACCAAATGGGAGGCCCTAGTACCCAGTGAGGGCTCTCTCTGCAGACAGCCCCACAATTCCCCCTATTAATCACCCATAAAGGATGCGAAAATGTCACCTTCATCAATGGAACTTCTTCCTTTCCCAAAGAAAGTTTGGGCTGGCACCAAGTTGAGGTTTCAGGGTTCTGGGGGCCCAGCTTTCTTGGATAGGGAGGGGATCACCAGGTCACCAGTGGGCCCCGCACCTTGTGCTACTCCAGGAGGGTGCCGCAGGGCCCCAGAGATGAGACCAGAGATGGTGTGTGTTTGGGACAAAGGCACTCGCTTCAGTCTTGAGTCAGGGAGGTGAAACTGACTCAAAAGCCTCTTCTTACCCCTCCAGCAGGGGCAGGGCATTGACAGAGCCTGACAAGGAGGTGGCACCACAGGCTGGTAGAAGAAATGAGGTGGCTTTAACCAGGGGCTTCAGAGACCCAGCATTTTAACAGTTACTCAGACCATTTCCTCTCCCTCCCCTGCCCCCCTCCAAACACAAAAATCCAAGACAAACAGTGGGGTGATAGGCCCTGGGGCCCCGGTCCTCCCCCACATCCTTTGTGACTTCTTCCAGATTGTCCAAGAGACTCATTTAATCTCACGAGTCATTCCACATATCAGTTTTGAGCCCCTGCTAGGAGCCAGGTTTGGGGTTCCAGAGGTTCAGTCTGCTTGGCCTCCAGGACCTCATGGTGTGTGCAGGGGAGACAGTAGTAGCCCCCAATACCACACTCCAGCGATTACTGTGTGGGAGGGGGACGGGGAGCCCACTGACACTCCATCCTCCTGGAGGGACTGATTCAACGGCACTTGCCCCAGCTCAGACCAACCTGGTCGGGGGAGAGGATGGGGAACCTGGGTCCCCAAGGTGAGGAGACACCACTAGGGAGAAAATGAAAAGGTCAAGTGTAGGGAAAAGCTGGCTCAGAGGTGCAAGAGGACATTCAAGTGAGCGGAGAAAAAAATGACAAGGCTGGGCTAGGGGTGGGGACAGAAGAGAGGAGCTTGCTCCTCCCATGCCTTCAAGACCAGGGCCGACCCTGGGCTCTGTGCTTTTCCTTCCTGGCTTCCTGCCTGCAGAGAGCCTTCCAGAATTTCCTCTGGAAGGCAGAGCGGCATCGGGGCCCTGGTCCTTCCCTGGGCAACATGGGGAGATGGGGAGTCACCACCTTCCTTCCTGGTACTGAGACCCCCTCTCTGTTGTTGTCTGAGGCCCACCAGCCCCTCTCCCAAAGGGTAGCTTTGAGTCACCACCGCAGAGCCTGATGGCACTAAGCCCTGATTGTTAGGACATGGGGACCTGAGGCGCCCGAGGGAGGGACTCTAGGTTGGGGCTGGTGCCCTGGGTGAGGTGAGCTCCCTGCAGCTCCCTCTGTGATCCACAGTTCAGGGACTTCCCTGGTGATCCAGTGGTTAAGACTCCACGCTTCCAATGCAGGGGGCCTTGGTTCAATCCCTGGTCCCTGGTGGGGGAACTAAGACCCCACATGCCACTCGAGGACTCGAAATTGATAAACGGGGCTAGGGAAGAGGAGGCTGTGTGGGGACAGGCCAGGACCTATGGGAAGGTGAGTATTACAAATGGGCAGGGGCTTGGACACCAGAGTCTGAGTGAGGTGAGAGGTGGTGGGGTGTGTAAACTGGGGAGCGTGGTATAAAGACCTAACTGGAGATCAGCCTCTCTGATGGGGGGAGAGGGCCCTCCCCGCGCTGTCCTCTCTGGCCTCTGATGCCTTTCATAGCACAGTGCACAGTGCCTGGCACAGTAGAGACCCAGTAATTGTGTGAAAGCACACGTCCCCTGTGGACCAGCCTGGCTGCCTGTGGGAGCCACACCTGCACATCCAAGACCCCAGCATCACTCTGGGGACGGGGCACATTGCGTGGGCTCTCTTCCCCCACCCCACCCCACCCCCACTCCAGGCCCTTAATCGGACCACTGCCTCAGCTTCCCTTATTGGCAGCCCTTGAGGAGGTGCTTCTGTAGCACCCGCTTGTGACAAGCCCCAGACTTGCTTTCCTGCTTCCAGGACAGCCTCAAGTCCCTAGACGTCCCCTCTGCCCCCAAGAGGAGCCAGATGCCTCAACTGTTTCCAGTCTTGGGCAGAGAATCAGGACCCCTGGGTTCCATTCCTGGATCCCCCACCGTCTAAGGATGGATGAGCATTAATTCTCCCTGCCTCCATGGATAATTAGGATAATCACAGAAACAATCATGCTGATGAATAAATAATAAACATAAGCATAACAGTTCTGATGCCTGTCACATCACCAGGAGATTCCTGATGACAGATGACTGTATTCTAATGGATTCGGCTATTAAGAAGCACACTGTTTTAATGAGTTAAGGCTAAATTAATCTGGGTAATAAAAATAATTGTTATTAGCGGTAATTTATTAGCAAAGATAATGAAATGCATGTGTAATCATAAATACCACCAGGATTAGGGCCCAGGGAACAATACAGAAGTTGGCTGCTTGCTTTCAGCTCTTGCCTAGTAGCTCAAAGCCCAATCAAGATTAAAAATTTTTTCCTTCACCACCAAGAGGCTTTTACAATGGTGGCAGTGGTGAGGCAGGATCTTATCCATTTTCTAAACAGAGAAACTTAACAGACGGCGCCTCTCCCTCATTTGATTTCCCCCACCTTTAGCTGAACCAGGAGTTTTCCCAGTTAAGTGCCCCAAACAATTCCCTCCCAGGCTGGGGAAGAAGAGCTTGAGGGGAGAGAAGGAGCCAAAGGGATCTGGGCTTTAAATGGCAGACTGCATGCAAATATTCCGGATCCTCCTGGTGCAGCATTGCTGCTGAGTCAGCAGCTTTGGCACAGCTGACCTACAGTTCTGCCTCCTGCCCAGAAGGGAGGATGGGCCCCTCCCCTAATTTGGCTTGGTCCAGCCCTGAATATCAGCCCTTGAGAGAGCTGCCTTTTGGGAAGGGTCAGGATGGAGAGGGGCTGTTGAGGAGCCTGGCTGAGAGAACCTCCTTCAGTGCAGCCTCCCCCCCAACACAAGCCAGAACTTGGAGATGGCTCCTCTCTTCCCATTGTCCACTCAGAATATCCTGGAGAGGCCCCAGATCAGAAGGTTCAGGACCTACGTTGGCCTCAGCGGTTGGAAAGGAATGCCTAGAGGGAATTTGTCCACCACCCCACACCCTCAATATCTTATGATTATAGTCTGAGCCCCCCAGAATGATGTGTGAGGCTTCAAATCCAAAGGCTGGTGCTCCCCTGCCCCATCGTCCTGCCCGTCCCTCCCCTCCTCCATCAAAACAAGGACCAGCAGGGATATCAGATCAGACGGAGGATCACAGAGGGATGTAAGGCTTTGCTCCCTTCTTCCCATCCACTTGCTTTCTACCACCGTGGGGTGATACAGGAGGAGCCAGAAGGCCTCTTTGGGTGGGGTGATAGTCACAGGTAGAGCTACAGCTCCTTGGAGGCTGGATGCAGGCCCAACCTGAATCTTGGGAGGGGAAATAATTACCAGGCCTTCCATCTCACTGCTCTGGTGTGAAAGACTCCAAATGGACTTCAGACAAAGTGTCCACAGAGAAGGTCCTGGTACTAGGGTTGTTGCTTACTGGCAGCCGGGCATTGGCCCAGGCCTGGACCTGTAAGGCCAAGGGGTGCCCTCCTGTCCATCCACTGACATAAGAACAGGTGGATGTGGCTGAAATGTAAGGTATCATTATTACAATAAAGCAGAGAGGAATGAATAATGAGAGAGGGGATGGCCCTCCATCCGTTAGGGGTCCAGAGAGTTCCTCTCTGCAAGGAGGGAGTTCCAGGCAGGGGCATCCTGGAGACATTGTTGAAGTCAGACAGTGAAACCTAGGGGAGTTAAGGAGGCCAATTACACCTTGACTGCCAATTCAGACCCAGATTACACCTGCCCTAGAAATCCAAGGCTCCTCTGTAACCCGCTCCCGAAACACACAGTTATGGTTGGAAAGGGCAGTGATGGGATGATGGGAGAAAAGCAGGCTGAGAGCCCTGATGGGGCTGGAGGTGAGGCTGTGGGGGCCTCCAGATCCTCCTCGTGTGGCTGCCTTACCTCTGACAGTCCCCTCCCTCCCCAATCCCACTTCTCTCCCTCCTCCTCCCCTCCCCTCTCACATACACCCCGGTGCTCTTACCCCCAACCCCCCGCAGGTGCGGGCCAGCGCCATTGCCCAGGACGCAGACCAGAACTACGACTACGCCAGCAACAGCGTGATCCTGCACCTGGACGCGGGCGACGAGGTCTTCATCAAGCTCGACGGAGGCAAAGCGCACGGCGGCAACAGCAACAAATACAGCACATTCTCCGGCTTCATCATCTACTCCGATTGAGCTCCTCGCGACCCCTCCATCCCCTATTCCTCCGGGGGTGCCCTCCCGGCGGGGGCTGAGGATGACCCGTCCCCGCCCACCCCCTCGCTGCCAGCCGCGGCCGCCGGCCCTCCCGGCTATGACGCCCCCGGCCCGCCCCCACCACCGCCTGGGCCGCAGCTAGCCCTCCCGCCGGCTCGCCGCAGAGCCGGGTCCAGCGCGCCCGTCCCGGTTCCCCGGGAGGCGGTGTTGACCGCTCCCGCCCCGGCCCGCACTGTATATTTGTACAATAGGATTGTTTACCGCCCACCCTACCCGCCAGCCCGCCCCAGCTTGGGGAGAGGGCTCGACGGGGTCACTCCCCCTGCTCCGATGAGCTGCCCATCCGCTCTGGGGTGGCGCTGCCGGGGGGAGGGGTGGGCTGGGGGCTGGATAGCTTCCCAGCAACCCTAGAGCCCTGGCCGGCTGCGGCCCCGTCTGACCAAAGCTATAATAAAACACTTCCACCCCGCTGGTTTTCCAACTGTGCCCTGGAGAGGAATTGCAGGAGGGGACCGTGAACCCTGCCCTCCTCCAGACTGGGAATGGGTCTGCTGAAAGCTGCTCATGCATCCCGGGGAAGCCAGGCACCAATGTCAGAGCTGCTCCAGGAGGAGATGGGCCAAGGGGCCCAATGCCCACCACAGCCCAAGTGGGCCTGGGCACCTGGAATAGGAGGCAGCCGAGTTACATCATCATTTTCCCAGGTGGAAAAGCTCCATCTTTTCGACCTTGAAAGTGGCATCAGCATTCCAAAGGCACAGCAAGGTTTCAATTGGGAGATCCGGGTTCTGGTCACAGTGCCGCTGTGTAGGATCTTGGCCAAGTCCCTCTTTTCTGACTCAGTTCTGGTTTAGTGACAGCAATGAAAGGAACAAGCTTTGTGTTAAATGCCGGTTGACCTTGGCCCAAGCACTTCACCCCTGGGCCTCAGTTTTCTAATTATAATATGTAGGTGAGGAGACCTACCTCACTTGACTGAGGATAAAGAGGTATCATGTATGTGCTCAATAAACACAGCATTTATTATTTATACATCATTTTAAAGTTTTCCAAAGGCTTTCAGGTACGTCATCTCCCTCGAGTCTTCCAGGAGCCCTGGGAGGCTGGATGAGTAGACTTTACTCTTCCTGCAAAGAGGTTAAGTAGCTTTTTTAATAGGACACAGTCACTAAGTTCTGTGATTGCCCTTGAATCCAAGAAGCCTTGCTCCCTGGAGAAACCACAGCAAATCTCTTCGCCTTGTCACTGCTTCCCTCACCTCCTATAACTGGGGCCATGATGGTTGCACAGTTAAGGCATTCCTAAATCATAAGAGTTAATACTTAGCTCCTGTTCTGCGTCTGACACCATATAGGAACTTTGTAAGTATCACCTCATGGAAATGCATGTGGGGTGGGAGTGGATTGGCAAGAAATGCTCCCGTGTCCTTTAACATGGATGTTGTTTTATCCATTTCAGATGAGGAAACTAAGGCTCAGAGAGGATAAATCGTCTGTCGCAGTCAGAGAGCTAGGAAGAGGCAAATGCCAATATTTGAACCAAAAGACCATGCTCTTACCCAGCACGCCATATTTCATAAAGATCTGGGATCTCCAAAGCAGCACCGAGGAAGGGTGGCCTGGAGGCAGCTCAGCCTCCCACCCTGTTGCGCCCAGCCCTTCCACTCCAGCGCTGCGATGCAGAGCTTGATGGCATTGATGGCTTGATGCCCTGGGCAGGAGCCATGGGGTGAGCCTCTTGGAGAAACCCAAGGCTCTACATTGAGGGAAGGGTCCCATCTGGCCTCCCCTCCCCCCGCTGGCTCAGCTGGAGAGACAGGAAGGAGGGGTGGCCTCCCTCCCAGTCAGGCCCCATGTATAGACCCTTGTCATGGCTGGCAGACTTGAATGACTTTCTTTATCCTCTCTTTTCTCCCCTACTTCCCCCTACTGCCAGCTGTGGCCATTTAATAAAATCAGCTTAATACTTGTTCCTTCCCTGTGGGGTCTGGAGATTGAAATCTGCGGGTCCCCACAAACCCAATAAAACCCCTGGCAGGCCTGGCTGGAATGAGAGTTTCCTTGGGAGGAGTGATTAGTTTAGCCAGCAGCCCCCTCCTGCCCTCCAGCGCCACCACAGCCCCCTGTGATTCTTTAATGGTCACCCTGGCCCCAAATTACCCAGCCACCACAACTGGGGGGCTCCCCCGCCCTCCCCAGAGACCACAGGGACTGGTCTAGGACCTCTGCTACCTCAAAAAGCATCTTAATCATTGCCAGGCTGGCTGGCTGGCTGGCTTTTCTTTCTGGTGACTGGCCGATCCTCATGTCATTTTGAGAGAGGGGCCTAAAATCTCCATGTCACAGATGAGGAAGTCATAGTCTGAAGAAAATCTGTGACTTGTCCATGGTCATGTAGCAAGGTTGTGGCACAACTGGGACAGGACTGAAGCCAAGGACTTTTTTGTCCTTTGCAGGGTGCCAGGGGTGTCCAGCAGTGCCAGTTACCAGCTGGCTGTCACTCAGGCAGCATCCCAACTGCCGGGGAACATGTTGGGGAAGTGTCTCCCCCATCAGACAGGGGATCCCCAAGGGCAAAGTCTATATTTTCCCCCTCAGCCTTGGGACACCTGAGGGGACAGACTGTGTCTCTACCCTCAGCATGGGAAACTTCCTGAAGGCAAGACTGTGTCTCCTCCATCAGTCGGGGGATCCTCAAAGATAGTTTTGAATGAGTTGAGGGCAAGGTGTGTATCTCCAGAGACTCAGGATGGGCGGGAGGGAAGTTTCCTAGTTGCAAATGTTGTGGCCGTCCTTTTAGTGGCTCTGAGGGTAGACACTGTACTTTTTCTATTAAACTAGGGCTTTTTGAGACCAGACCCTGGGACTGGGAGTTCCCTGAAAGATAAACTCTGTCTCCTCACCCAACTGGGGGCTCCCTGAAAGCAGGGCATTTGTCCCCCCTCTTCCTCAGCCAGGGGTGTTTCTGGCACAGAAGCATTCTACAGGGTAGGGCTGGCTGGGTGGTGGAAAGGAAGCTGGACAGGCAGAATGGCGGTCCCGCTCTGGAGGAAGGAAGGAAGAAGCCTCCCCTGGCTGCCTCCCCTTTAGAAAGATGTGTGATTAATTAACAAATAATGTCCCTGCCAAGGAGGGTGTGAGGGTGGCAGTGCCCCTGGAGCTCACCCACACGAGGAATGGCGGGTCATCCTGTGCCCAGGCAGCTGCCAGCCCTCACAGCTGGCGCTGCCCTGGTTTCTGGGGTCACGGGGAGCAGAAGGGGCAGCGGGAGCCCACTGCTGGGGGTACCCTAATTGGATGACTTTGCAGGAAGGCCAGGCAGGTGCTCTCGACTCTCCGCTTCAGCTTGCTACAAACACATCTGCCATGGTGAGGTCTAGGGGTTAATTGCCTCCCGCCTCACTCCTGGTAACCGATATTTCATTTACTGCTCGGAGGGGGAGCTGCCCGGACAATCAATCCTGGACAAGCATCCAGGAGACAGGGGAGCCACGGAGACCGGGGAGCCGCAGAGGCACGAGAGCTGTTTCCCGGAGGATCTCTGAGCACCAGAGGAGGAGGCAGGAGGCAAGGACCAATTGCTCAAGGCTACTCCAGGCTCACCTGCATTCTGCTGACCCTGACAACAGATCTAGGACCCTAAGAGCTGGCAGAGAATCCCAGGGTCCAGAGACTGCACGACTTCAGCTAGCTGTGCTGGTTCCTTCTGCATGTACTTATCTGGGTGCCCCCACAAGCTGTAGCAGGTTAGATGCTGTTAATAAGGTTATTTTCACAAGTAATGAAGGTATATTTGAAAAGCAGAATGGAAGGTGTGAGCTCCTCGCTCCCTTTCAGGAAACAAACCTTAAAATCCTACAAATGAAGTGATAATAAAGTGGAAGTGAAAAGCCTACACATGTTTGGGACTAGGAGGGGGTGGAAGGTTACTGAGAGGGGGCAGCTCGGGGCTGCAGGGAAAAGGGACCAGAGGGCTCCCTGCCCCTATGCTTTCCACATGCCACCCATTTTCCCCATCTGCCAAAACTGAGAATCAAAGCCACAGAATGGGCACCTCTCATTACACAGCTGGAAAAACTGAGACCCAGAGAGGAACCCAAGGTTGTTCATGCTGGTTCAGGGCAAAGCTAGAACCTGAGACAGCAAGACCCAGCAGACATGCAGCAACTGGAGTCAGAAGAACTGGGCTCAAGTTTCTGGCCATGCTCAGGGTTTCAGGAAAAGACACATCACCTCTCTGAGCCACAGTTTCTCCATCTGTAAAATGGGCCTAATAAAAATATGCACTTGAAGGGCTATTGGGAGGCAGTGCGCGAGAAACTATCAATATTTTGTAAGTTATAAAGCAAAATGCCGATGCAAGGCTTCTGAGCCCTGTGATTTAAAATGCTTCTCCCTGCACTTCAATTCCTGGGATTGCAATGATCATCACTCAGGAAGATGAAGACACCTGAGTGCTCTCCCACCCTGGGAACCCCAAAATGAGTGTGGGGCACTAGGGGAAGGGTTGGTTGGGGTACCCAGGATGTAGAGCTCGGTGTTAAGAATGGCGTCTCTGATGTGGATTCCCCCACCGTTCTGCTCTGTGGCCTCCGATTTGGGGTAAGAGCAGAGGGATACCCCCCGACGCCCTGGCCAATCCATCTGTTTGGTCCCTACTTGCTCTGCTCATTTTAAAATTTCTGAATACCCCATCTGGGCCAGGCCCTAGCTCACTGGAGGATCCAGAAACTGAGAAGAAAGCACCCAGAACTTCAAAATACCTACAGAGATCATATAAATACATCCAGGGGACTTCCTTAGTGGTGCAGAGGTTAAGGATCTATCTGCCAATACAGGGGACATGGATTCGAGCCCTGGTCTGGGAAAATCCCACATGCCACACAGCAATTAAGCCCATGAGCCACAACTACTGAGCCTACATGCTGCAACTACTGAAGCCCACACGCATAAAGCCTGCAAGAGAAGCCCTCACATGGCAACGAGTAGTCCCCACTCGCCACAATAGAGAAAGCCCCCACACAGCAATGAAGACGCAATACAGCCAAAAAAAATTAAAGTAAAAATAAATTAATAAATACATCCAGGACACAGTGCTATTAGAGAGGCAGGGAAGGCTCCCCAAAAGGTTAACAGGGGTTACCACTGAGAGAGCTGGACTAAGTAGGGGCTTGCACTTTTTTACTTATGTTCAAAAAGGCTTTAAAGCAAGCATCCTTCCAAAGACCGAACCTCCCCACCACAGCTATTGCTGAAGTTGTCATTTTTGCAATAGGAAGAGGGCAGAACCCAGGCAGCGAGGGGTTTCTCTTCTTTTGTCCAGGGGTTTGCGGAATATTGGAACTGGAAGAACAAATACACTCTCATCTCTGTATCAATACTAAGTCATAGGGCTTCCCTGGTGGCGCAGTGGTTAAGAATCCACCTGCCAATGCAGGGGACACAGGTTTGAGCCCTAGTCCAGGAAGATCCCATATGCCGCGGAGCAACTAAGCCCGTGAGCCACAGGTACTGAGCCTGTGCTCTAGAGCCTGTGAGACAAAACTACCGAGCCCGCACGCCTAGAGCCCGTGCCCTGCAGAGAGAAACCACCGCAATAAGGAGCCCACGCACGGCAATGAAGAGCAGCCTCCGCTCTCCGCAACTACATAAAGTCCTCATGCAGCAAAGAAGACACAACGCAGCCAATAAATTTTAAAAAAACAAAACACTAAGTTATAGCAGTAGCTTATGTACCATGAGCTGTTTTAAGAGTTTTGCACCTACTCATTCATTTAAATCTCACAATGATCCCACAAAGTAGTTACTGTTATCACACCCATTTTTTTGGATGAGAAAAATGAGGCACAGAGAGGTGAATCTTGCCCGAGATCACCAGGCTTCATCTTTCTGGCAACAGCCCTCTTGAAAGGCCATTCCCTGGAGTAGCAGAAGGGTTGAATCTCACTCCCTCCCAGCCAGAGCGGTCTTTCCTCCCCTAAATCACGAGAAACTTCCTATGACACCTGCTACCTGGGCAGCTTGTGCAGGGGTGGGGCTCCTCCCTTTTCCCAGATGGTGAAAGGCAAATTTGAGTTCTTCCCAGCCCCCCAGGGCATAGGCCCCTTTGCTCCCTGAGTGAGGAGCCCCAGCCAGCATTAGGACAACTGCATAGACCATAGACTTACAAACCTCTCCCTGCCTGCCCAGAGCCAGGGATGGGTCTGCTAGACCCTGGGCTACTCCAGCTGCCTGCAGAACAACTGCTCTTCCATGAAGTCTTCCTGGACTTCCCCAGCAGTCATCTGCCTGTCTCCGAGGCCATACTGAGAGCATCTTCCAAGCGGCTCACTCAGTACCTAATACTGTGCCTACCCCATTATAAGCATTCTACCATAATAGCAGCTATTTCAAACATCCCTCACTCTCCTGAAACTTCTGCCTCCTGTGATGGACACAGCGATGCACTGCCCAGGTCTCCTTCAGGACTGAAGGATGTATTCCCCAGCTTCTGGGAATGCTGCCAGAAGATGACTCTGAGTTCCCAGGCCCTCCAGGGACTGTCTCTGCTGATGTGACCTGTCTTGCCCAATGTCTTGCCTCCTTCTCAGGGCAGCCTGTTTTGAATGACTGATCAACAAGGGGTTTTAAAGGCCCACCCTTCGCTTAGGGTCTTTAAACTCAGGACAACTCTGAAGAATTTTCCCAGCTTCAGAGCTCCCAGCTCAACTTCTCCCACTGCCCAATCCTGCTTCCTTCCATTCTCTTCCACGGGTGTTAATTCCAAGAGCACTCCTCAATAAACTTTGTGCACACCATCTCCATCTCAGAGTCTGCTCCGTGGAGAGCCCAGCCTGCATGACTACCTCTGGTCTCATTCATTTACTGAGTCCTTCAGCCAATTTTATTGGGAAACTATTATGTGTCAGGCCCAGCAACAAAGGCAGAAGATGGAGTGTGAAGCTGACTATCCAATGGGTGATCACATCTCCTACCACCCAGAGAAGTCAGAAGTCACAAGGGCGAAGCTCCAACAACTTCCACCACAAACTTCCCTGCATTTTTGCCCTTCTCCTTCTTTTTGCCTCCATGGAAGAGCTGTTCCCCCTTTTCAGGGTCCAGCCTGACCCTATGCTCTACATCCCTTACCCTCTCACCAGGGTGACCAATCTGTGCTGGTTTGTCCAGGACTGTCCCAGTTTTAGAACTGAAAGTCCCACATTTTGTTAAACCTCTCAGTCCCAGCTGGGCAAACTGGGATGGCTGATCACTGTACCTCCCATCTTTTGGGGGACTTCGCTTAGTTGATAATGACCCCTCTATTCATCTTCAGCTGCTTACTCTGTATCAGGTCCTTCCCATCATCATTTAAATCTTCCCTAGCCTTATGAAGTAAGAGAGTAGCATTGACATATATACACTACCAAATGTAAAATACATAGCTAGTGGGAAGCTGCTGCATTACACAGGGAGATCAGCTCAATGATGGGTGATGACTTAGAGGGCTGGGATAGGGAGGGTGGGAGGGAGTTGCGGGAGGGCAGGGATATGGGGATAAACGTATAAATACAGCTGATTCACTTGTTATACAGCAAAAACTGGCACAACTGTGTAAAGCAATTATATTCCAATTTTAAAAATGTACACAAAGGGAAAAAATAAATAAGTAAATCGTCCATAGCCTTAAAAATCCTCCCTTGACCCCACATCCTCCTCTAGTTTCTACCTCCTTTCTCTGCTCCCCTTGACAGTCAGGTGCCTTAAAAGAATAGTTATTACTTTCTTACCTCTCACTCTGATCCAGCTGCCGCTTCCTCTGAAACTCCTCCTGCCAAGGCCACCTATGACCTCCTTGCTGATAAACCAAGTGGACACTTTTCAGTCTTCGCTGTGCTTGGCTTCTGTGCTAGGCCAGACCTTGAAGTCTGGCCCAAGTTTAAGGATGGCAAAAATGATGTCTTGGACTTGGTTCAAGGACCTTTTAAAATTGGTCTATATCCAAAGCAGCAAATGCTATCCAGGTGCAAAGGATGTACTGTGATACGTGTGCACGTGAGTGGACATGCCTACTCTCTGCTTCCTTTGAGTCTCGCCAGTTGCAGATAGCAAAACATCCACACACCTCACAACAGCACAGAGCCTGTGACCTTTCACACCCCCACCCATATCAGCCTAGAAATGTCTCCTGCATCCAGACAAGGCAAAAATCCTGCACCCAGTCCTCACATATGGGTTCTAGGCTTCGAAGTTCTTGTTAGGCCAGTACCAGCCTGCTCTCCCTTTATCAGCATATGTGGTGTAAGGCCCAAGGGTTTTCCATTTGTGTCTGCTAAGGTGGGTCTGACCAGGCCCTACCAAGTTCTCTCAGCATCACTGGGCTTGGTTGGCTCTCTCACTTGCAGAATTCTTTTCCCTTGGCCTCTGAGATCCAAGGAATGGCCCCATTTGCCAAACGAGCTCCACTCCTCCTTCAGACTTCAGCTTGTGTGTCACTTCCTCCTGACCCCCTCAGATGTTCTCATTATAGTCCATCTCTCACGTCACTGTTAATCCTTGTTTAATAGGCCGGTTTCTCCCATAGCCCACAAGATCTATGACAGTAAGAGGTGAGTGTTTATCACTCACCACCCTATCCTCTGAGCCCACTTGTCTCATATCAGTAAATACTTGTCAAATGAATATGAGAACACCCATTACCATATCATTGAATGTCTGCAAGTTGCTTTACCTACGTTATTTCTAATCTTTGTAACAAGCTAAGTATTATTTTATCTCCTTTATTTTATAACTGCAGAAACTGAGGTTCTCAGAGGCTGACTTGCCCCAAGTGATCAAGCAAGTAAATGTCCCATTTCCACTGCCCACAGCAGGACCAGCCTCTGCTCCTGGCCTCACCATGACTCACCTCATTTTCTGCAGCTAATTGTCAGATACAGAATTGGGCCAGGGCAAGACCTGGCTTACAGGGCACATGAGGCTCTTATTCCCCGGTAGCTCCTGGGGACCCCAAGCTTTCAACCACACCTGAAACCTCTGTTACACTGCACATCCTTGTAAGGGGGGAGGGGAGCCCTAAGCTGGAAGCCACTCTTTAACAGTCTATTTCTCTTGGGTAGTGAAGATGGCAAGAATACCCTGGTTCTTTTGTAGCTTTATATTAACAGCATCTTTGCATGGTTGTCTCATTTTATTCTCACCAAACCAGACGTAATAGCTCAGTGTATAGAGGGCAATAGGGGTCTAGGTAGGTGAATGGAGTTTGGGCCAAATTAACCAGGGATTAAATAGTGACTCTACTATCTTGATAGCAGGCCAGCCAGGGAACTTTGCCTCCTGCTTTCTTGCATGCCTCAGACATGTTCACGGTCCCATTGTGGGGACAGATCATTAGAAAGTGGTGAGCAACTGGCTCCTGGCAGTCATTGCTGTTTCATGCTATTCAGATTCATAGAAAGCTATCCCCTTACATATGCTAGGGGTTAAGAGGGTTTTCCATCCACACTGTCCTGGTGAGTAAGAAGGGCAGGATATTTGCTCCATTTTATAGATGAGTAAACTGACACCCAGAGAACAGAAGTGACTTCCACAGTCTCAGCATTAACTAATGATTCAGTCACTAGTGATTGAATCAGGGCTCCCGATTCCAGTGCAAATCTCTCTCTTCGACCTCCACAACCCTCGGTTTGGGGGATCAGCATGAGGGTGGCCCGCCAGAATCCAAGCAGCGGGCCGCTGTGGAGGATGGAGACACTGCTGCCCAGCGGTACCCTAAGGGGCCGCCCCTCATATTCAACAATCCGTCCATGACATTCCTGACACTGGCAAAGCCAAGCAGGTGCCGTTCTCTGCATCCACCGGCTTTTCCACATCAAGGCTTGAAGTTCATTCTTGGGATGGGCACGGAAGAGAAGAATTCCTGGAGAGCGGCTGAAAATCCCTTCTTTGGATAAGTGGATGCCGACTTAGCCCTCAGAAAAAGCAGGTTGGAAAAACGCGCTTGCTCTCTGGTTGCTGCATTTGGTGATGAACTCAGTCCCAGGGACAACTGAGGCAGGCCGTAACCTCTCCTCCGTACCCCGATCCCATACTGGCTTCTGCCGGTCAGCCTGGTGCATCCAGCCTCAGAGACACTGCCTCAAACCTCCAGAAAACAGGAAGGGGAAGTGCGCAAGCGCACTGTTGACATCTCCTGCCCGCCTCCGAGCGGTACTTTGTTTCTTAGGAAACAGCCAATCAGCGATCCGGACGGTGACCAATGGCAAGCGAGATTGAGCCGACCCGGCTAATTTGAACACGCGGCGCGGGCCGGAGGTTGGCGCGGGTGGGGTGCTTGGCTGGGGAGGGGCGCTCCCCGGTGGTCGGGGTTTCCTGTCTGCTGCGGCGGGACCCGGCAGCGAGCGGCGACACCAGCGGCGGGGAACCGACGAAGGGTAAGCGCTGGCCCAAGACGGAGCCGGCCCCGCGGGCTCCTGCGCTCAGGTCTGGACGGGCGGACCCAGCTGCTGGCACCTGCGGAAGCCGGAGCCGGGCCTCTTTTGCGCGGGACACAGAGGTGCAGCGTGAAGACCGATCAGGTCCCGGGTGGTCCCCTCCGAACAGAGCGGGGGGCGGTGCGGGGAGAAGGCGCTTCCTTCGACACCTGCGCGGGAGATCGGGACCCTCTGCTCATTTGTACGTGACCTAGACTGGGCCCGCACGTCTGCACCCGGGCCCAGGCCTCTCTACATCCGCTCTGGGAAAGATACCCCTGCTCAAACGTAAGGAAGAATTGGGTCTTCCTGCGCACTAGAACTGGAGACGCGGGACTCTTGAGTATTTGTATGGAGTAGCTAATACCCGCGCTGCACATCTATGCGGAACTGATTGCAGAGCTGTGCCAGGGGCCGTAACTTAGTTACTGGGGCACCCAGTAAATATTTGATTGAATTAAGGAAAGAGTGAAAGAACATCTGCATGACAGAAACCCAGGCCTTCTGCTACTGTTCCTAGGATGCCTTTCCTCTTAGCTTTGACCCTTTAAGGTACTGAAGTGACACGGAAAAAATAAGCCTGGGCTGTGTCAAGGAAAATAGGGGATTTTACTGCAGATGTTGTTTCTTCTGGCATCCGGGGGCATTGCCTGTATGTCATATCAATTCTAATAATGATGGCTAATATTTACTGAGCACTTACCAGGTTTGAGTTAACTCATTTAATCCTCACAACAACCCAATGTAATAGATACTAATATTTACATTTTACACGTTAGGAAACAGAGATGTTAAGCCTAGCTAAGAAGAGAACATCCGCAAAATTTTTCTGTATGAGCTTCTCGTGGATGTTACACTGCTGTCTCCAATCTCATCACTATTATATTTCCTCTCTGGTCACCACATTCCATGCTTCAAACAACTACCAATGTATCCAGTCCTTCTCTGCCTATTTCATGATTGAATTCCCCCACCCTCAGAGAGAAATTTTAAAGTGTCTCAATTTGTTGCTCCATTTTATACCTTTTTTTTTAAGTATGCAAGTAGCATATTGTTAGAGGTCTTTATAAAAATTGTCTCTATCTGGCCACATAGCAAATCTAAACAGTTATCAAACCATATTCTATTTCCACAAGCAATTGGGTTTAAAATACAAAAGAAAAGAAACGAACCCACACATGGATTAAAAAAAAAATTTAAATAACTTGGTCAAATAGGATATCATTATTGTAATTAAAAGGTAATTAGCACAAAACAGTGATAATGCTATTTATAAAACTTGGGGGGTGCAGTTAAAGAATACTTAGAGGGAAATTTGTAGTCTTAAATGCTTACATTAGAACATGTTTTTTTCAAGCTGCAAGTAAGGCAAATATTCAATTTTAATACAATAGAACAGAACAACAGAATACAAGTGTAGAAAATAAAAGGAGTTAAGAGCAAAACTTAATGAAATAGAATTTTACTATATAATAGAGATGATAAACTTAGCCCAAAGCTGTATCTTTGAAAAAACTAATAAAAAAGCCAGACCTCTGCTAATATTGATTAAGAAATAAAAGAAATGTTGAAAAATGACCTTAGGAATGAAAATAGGGAAATAACTTTGGTTACTGAAAGATTTAAAAGAGAGAGAAGGACCTCATTGGGAACGTTTTTTTGATAATGCTTTTAGGCAATTTTCTAGGAAAAACAACTGACCAAAACTGATTCAAGAAGCTATGGACATTTTGAACAAACCTAGGACTACTGAAGATATTTAATTAGTTTAAAATCTACTTTCACACACATCAAAATGCCACCTAACTCCACCAGAAATATACAGGCAATTGGAATGATTCTAATCTTATACAAACTCTCTGAAAGAAGGAAAGAAAGAAAGAGAGAGAGAAAGAAAGAAAGAGAGAGAGAGAGAAAGAAAGAAAGAAAGAAAGAGAGAAAGAAAAGAAAAAAAAGTAAGAAAGAAAACATTTCCAGTCAATGCCTTTTTTTTTTTTTGGTAGGGAGGTGGCTCACAGCATGCAGAATCTTAGTTCCCAGACCAGGATCGAACCTGTGCCCCCTGCAGTGGAAGCACAGAGTCTTAACCACTGGACCACCAAGGAAGTCTCCAGTCTATTTTGTGAAACCAAAAATAAGACAAAGAAAATTTCAAGCCAATCTCTTTTATAAAGGTAGTTGTAAAAATCTTAGGTAAAATATTAGCAATCAGAAGCCAGTGATGTATTTTTTTAAAATGCATTATGGGGACTTCCATGGCGCGGTGGTTAAGAATCCGCCTGCCAATGCAAGGGACAGAGGTTTGATCCCTGGTCCGGGAAGATCCCACATGCCACAGAGCAGCTAAGCCCCTGTGTCACACTACTGTGCCTGAGTACTGCAACTACTGAAGCCCACATGCCTAGAGCCTGTGCTCCACAACACGAGAAGCCGCTGCACTGAGAAGCCAGCATACTGCAATGAAGAGCAGCCCACACTCACCACAAGTAGAGAAAGCCCATGCCCAATGAGACCCAACGCAGCCTAAACAAACAAACAAACAAATAAATAAATAATGCGTTATGACCAAATTGGGTTTATCCCAGGAATGTGAGACTAGTTTAACAATAGATCTATTAATACAATTTACACATTCACAGATTAAAGGAGAAAACATATCCCATTAGGTACAGAAATAGAATTCAATAACCATCTATGACTTTTTTCGATGGTAAACCAGAAATAGAGGTAAATTTTCTTAAGCCAACAAAGAGTGAAATAATAAGAACATTCACTATAAAAGCAGGAAAGAGGCAAGATTGCTCACTATTGCTGCTTTCAATATTGTCCCCAAGGTCCTAGCCAGAGCTGTAAGACAAGAAAAATAAATTAGAATGATTGGAAAGGAATAAACAAAACTATCGTTAGTTACAGCCCTATGATTATCTATTTAAAAAACAAAAGAACAGATCTCCTTCCTCTGCGCTACCACCCACAGAAACAGCCATCTCTGGACGTTTTTCCGCAGGTACTAAGGTGAGGGGAAGTAGGAGCTGCAATAGCCCAGGTAGAGGGCAGAGCAGCCTAGGATGAAGGAGTAGTGCCTCTGACGAGAGAGCAAAGTCAAGTTCTGGCCTTACTACTTACCATCCATGAGACAGTTTCCTTCCTGAGCCTCAGTTTCCTTTGTGGAGTAGGGATGTAACAATTGTATCAATAGCTACAGCATGCCCATTGTTGTGAAAGATAAGTGAAACACTTGTAAAGCACATAGCATAGTGCCTGACACATAGTAAGTGTAAAACAATAAATGTTAGCTATAATGGTAATAATTTTTAGGCTTTTGGCTTCAGATTGCTTTTCTCTGGCCTCTATTCGTTCATGGGACAAACATTCTACAGCATCTACTGCATGCTGGATCTGGTGCGTAGGCATCTGGGGTGTACAGACTATATCAGAAGAGGATCCTGCTTTCTTGGAGCTTAAGGACAAGAACCACAGTGAGTGATAGTTGTGAAGGAGCAACGAACGGGACCACAGCAACCACTATGTAAAAGTACAACACCCAAGGGCTAGGCACTTTCCCTGCCTTCCGAGCTCCCAATGTCTGCAGGCAGACCCCTCAAGTCCTCAGAAATTCTTCTCCAGGGGCTTTTGAAGATCTTGGGCTTGTTCTCTCCGT
This sequence comes from Hippopotamus amphibius kiboko, assembly GCF_030028045.1. Classification (NCBI taxonomy): domain Eukaryota; kingdom Metazoa; phylum Chordata; class Mammalia; order Artiodactyla; family Hippopotamidae; genus Hippopotamus; species Hippopotamus amphibius. The sequence continues at coordinate 45,402,766 of NC_080202.1, read as the reverse complement.
CCCTATGATGGTGGGCAGAGGAGGCTACCCTGAAAACAACTGAATCTTGGCTTCCCACCCCCAGCTCGGTAGCGAACTAGCCTCCGGGTTTTAATGAGCTGCCCCAGGTTAGAAACAGGACGTGACTGCGGCTGGCTCAGAACCCTGAAGATCTTATTAAAGAATCATCTCTCTTGTACTTTGGGCTGAAATGCTCTTTCCAACCGAGGATCAAAGCAAACTTGACAAACGTTCTCTCATTAATCTCCCATCCCCCTGGGGCAGGAGCAGATCGGTAGCTGTTCTCTCCGGCTCTCAAAGGGAGAGGCTATGACATCTACTACATGATGTGGCTGGTGGAAACACCTCCCCACCAGTCGGAGGCAAAGCAGAGACCAGGACCCAGGTGTCCTAACTGCGGCCATGCCAAGTGTCACCCTACCCCCTCCCCACCTCCCACCCCACACCCCCAGCACTCTCTCAGGAAGAAGGAAAACATCTCATTAGGCAAACAGTCTGCCTCACTGGCCCTCAGGAGGCGGCAAGGAGGGAACTGTAAAGGTTAGGCACACTCCGCTGCCAGTGCCCTTTTTAATTTCCTGCTTTGAATGTTAGGCTGCTCTGTGGCTCCTCCTCAGCTAATATCCTCCCCATGGGGAGCTGGGACTGCCATGAAGGCAGCCAGTGTAGACTCAGATGGTGGGACCAGGCACCCTCTGCCTTCATGTTGCTGGTCACAAGAGTGGGGTTCCCAGGAATTCCCTGGTGGTCCAGTGGTTAGGACTCTGAGCTTTCACTGCAGGGGGCACGGGTTCGATCCCTGGTCAGGGAATTAAGATCCCGCAAGCCATGTGGTGCGGCCAAAAAAGCGGGGGTTCCTCGGGGGGTGGGAATGCGAGGATGGGAGACAGGAATTCTGAGTGTTGAAAATTAGGTCTAGTCCATTTATCCGAAAGTGTTTGCAGAATACATAACGCTAGTTGCATAAAAGGGATTATAGTTATACAAACATAAGGGACTATTACAACAATGAGAGCATGAGAGCGTAATGTATAATATCATTAGAAGGCAGTATAGTGGGCTCTGTGGTCAGATTGTCTGGGTTGGAACCAGGATTCATCACTTACTACCACTGGGATCTTGGGCAAGTTGCTTAACCCTCTCTGTCTCTATTCTTATTGAAAAACGAGTATAATAATTGTATCTATCTTGTGGGGTTGTGATGGAGTTTGACAGGATATGAAAAGTGTAAGGTGCCTAGAATGTCCCTGACAGAGGGGGCACTTATCTATTATATTTATTGTTATGATGGTCTGATTGCTGGGACAGGAATAAAATTAATTCCACGCATGTAAGAAGATGATTGTTGGTTGACAACTCTGTTTTGTGTGGGGAAGAAATTAAGAAGTTTCGGGGTGAAGGACAGGAGTTTGAAATCAGCTCAATTCTGCCTCATTCCCCAAGGTAAAAATGAGTTGTTTGCTGGAGTATTAGGTAGAAATCCCATGTTTTTTTGCTGAATGACCTTGGTAATTGTGACCCATCAGCGGGACCTAGTCTTTCCTAGGAAAGCATTTATCTATGCCTATCTCCCAGGAACAGCCCCCTGTTTCTTACCCTTGTTAGTATACCCCTAGATTTGGGCTGAACTTTTCCAGGATATCTGTGACTCCTGCATTCCAGAAATTCCATCTCTACCCTTGGTAGGCTGGCTTGAAGGAGAAATGAAAAAAGCACAGAGAGAGGTCTGAGGGGAATTCAAGAGGGAATAGGTAAATAAGCTTTTGGAATTACTACCAGGGCAATATTGGGAAATCTATCCATGTCACCCTCTACATTAACAGACTAAAGGAGAAACACTGTGTGATTATCTCAGCAAGTGCCAAAAAAGCATTTGATAAAATTTAGCACCCATTCCTAATGGGTAGTGGAGGGTGGGGAACTAAACATAGAAGAGCTAAAAATAGAAAGTAACTGTCACTATTTGCAAACTATATCATCATTTAATTGAAAAACCTAGGAGAATCAATGACAATCTATTAGAACTAATAAGGGAGTTCAACAATGTGGCCAGATACGAGGTCTGCATACAGAAATCAGTAGCTTTCCTATGTTCTGGCGAAATGAATTAGAAAATGTAATTTTAGAAAGAGCCTATTTACAATATAACAAAAACTATACAGTAGCTAGTAATAAACCTATCAAGAAATATACAAAACTCATGTGAGGAAAACAATAAAATTTTACTGAAGATTATAAAGTTGTGAATAATGAAAAGAGATATGATATTCCTAGATGGGAAGACTTCATACTCTAAAGATGCCAATTCTCATATTAATCTATAAATTCAAAATAATCCCAATTAAAATCTTAGTAGGATTTTTCCTGGAACTTCATAAGCAGACTCTAAAATCATACACAAGACAAGATGACCAAGAATAACCAAGAAAAAGAACCATAAGGTGATATAGAACTACAATAATTACAACGAGTTACTGGAAAAGGAATAGACTTTTCAGTAGAACAGAATGGAGAGTCACGAAACAAATTCATGTTCATATGAGAATTTAGTTATGTTAAATGTGGTGTTTAAATTAATGGAGAATGAATGCACTATTTAATAAATGATCTTGAGATAATTGCTTGCCATTTGGAAAGAAAAGATATTTAGAAATATCCTCATACCATTCACACACACACAAATAAATTCCATCTGGATAAAGATCTAAATGTAAGAAAGTAAAAGCGTTAGAAATATAAGAAAGTGTTTATTATTTTAGGGAAGGAATGTCTTCTTAAATATGACATAAAAACAATAAAAGAAAAGTTGACATTTGACCATTTGAAAATTAGAGACTTCAGTATGGCCAGAGTAGGACTTTTTTTGCAAGAATGCATGGTTGGTTTGATGCCAAGAATACTAGCAAATAATTTACCACATCAACAAAATAAAGGAGGGAAAAAAACCATAAACAGGGACTTCCCTGGTGGTCCAGTGGTTAAGACTTCACCTTCTCATGCAGCGTTGCGGGTTCGATCCCTGGTCAGGGAGCTAAGATCCCACATGCCTCAGGGCCAAAAATACAAAACATAAAACAGAAGCAATATTGTAACATGTTCAATAAAGACTTTAAAAATGGTCCACATCAAAAAAATCTTTTTTTTTTAAGTTTATTTATTATTTTATTTTATTTTATTGGCTGTGTTGGATCTTTTTTGCTGTGCCGCGGGCTTTCTTTAGTTGCGGTGAGTGGGGGCTACTCTTCGTTGTGGTGCATGGGCTCCTCATTGCTGTGGCTTCTCTTGTTGTGGAGCACGGGCTCTAGGCACGTGGGCTTCAGTAGTTGTAGCACATGGGCTCAATAGTTGTGGCTCATGGGCTCTAAAGCACAGGCTCAATAGTTGTAGCGCACGGCCTTAGCTGCTCCGCGGCATGTGGGATCTTCCTGGAGCAGGGATCGAACCCGTATCCCCTGCATTGGCAGGCGGATTCTTAACCACTGCACCACCTAGGAAGCCCTCAAAAAAATCTTAAAAAAAAAAAATAGAAAACCGAGATATAAACATATCAGGAAATGCTGAAAGAGCATTAAAGTTCTAGACATTCCTGATAACAACTCTGGGTAAAATAAGAACAGATGAAATTACTAATTTGATAGTAGCTATTTGACCAAAATTAGTATCTAAGTAGTGAAGCAATAAAGCCATTTCCTGTAAGATCAAGAGCACGACAGTTGCCTATTATCATCATTACTTTTCAACATTGTTTTGGAAGTTCTAGGGAATGCAGTAGACAACAAGTGAAATATTCGGTATAAGTATGGAGAAGAAAAGGCAAAAAAATTATTTTCTGATGCATAATTGCATACTCAGAAAACTCAATAAGTTCTAATAAAAAAACAATTAGAGTTAATATGAGAGTTTAAGGGAATTCCTTGGCAGTCCAGTGGTTAGGACTCCATGCTTTCACTGCTAAAGGCCCACGTTCAATCCCTGGTCGGGGAGCTAAGATCCCCAAGGCTGAATGGTGCAGCCCCAAAATAATAATAATAATAATAATAACAACAACAATAATAATAAAGTTTGAGGGTGGTGGGTATAAGGCAAATATATAAAAATCAATCATGTTTCTCTATACTAGCACCTGGAAATGGGGAAGGTGTTCCATTCATAAGACCAATTAAGTCCATAAAGTACTTAAGAACTGTATTAAAAGGAGAATTATAGGAAGTATCTGAAGATATAAAAAAAATACCTGAACAAATAGAAAGGTAATAGCCATGTTCTTGTATGAAAGCATTTAATATAAGATAAATATGTAAATTTAATATCATTCCAGTTGTAATCCCAATAGGGTTTTTTGGGGGGTGGAGTTGGTTCTGGGATGGGGATAGAATTGATAAAATGTTCTTGAACTCAAATAGAATAAATGACTGAAAATAGCCAGGAAAATCATGAAAAAGAAAGCTTGGGTGGGGGGCGGGGGTTCTTGCCTTGCTAGATAAGAAGCAACTGTTAAGGAATGCCATGGAAGCAGTGTGGCATTGGCACAGGAATAGATTAGTGGACCATAATAGAAAGCCCAGCAATAGGCCTCTGAAAAAAATACAGCCATTTGGATATGACAAAGGTGATCTTTCAAATGAGAAAGATATCTGTCAATAATTGGTGCTGGCATCAATATTTTTGTTCTCTTGAGGTATAAATGGTGGTGAGCTGTTGAGGAGGAGGTGAGAGAAGGCCCCTGAATGCTAGGCTGAGGGGCACTCGGTCAGCCCTGGGTCGGATTGGCCCTCATCTCCATCCTGTCTCTGCGCAGGTGTGGCCATGGTGATGGCGGTGGAGGACAGCGCGGTGCGGGTCGTGGTGCGGGTGCGGCCCCCCACCCCGAGGGAGTTGGAGAGTCAGCGGCGGCCTGTGGTCCAGGTGGTGGATGAGCGGGTGCTGGTGTTCGACCCTGAGGAGCCCGATGGGGGCTTCCTTGGCCTGAAATGGGGCAGCGTCCATGACGGCCCCAAGAAGAAGGGCAAAGACCTGACCTTTGTCTTTGACCGGGTCTTTGGCGAGACCGCCACCCAACAGGACGTGTTCCAGCACACCACCCACAGCATCCTGGACAGCTTCCTCCAGGGCTACAACTGCTCAGGTGAGCCCGCCTCCCCTCGGCTGGGCACTGATGGAGGAGGGCTCTGGCCGTGTGTTCTCTGTGGGTCCCCCATTCATTCTTCTCCTGTGTGGGGGCCGCTCTGTTGGGCCCTGGGATACAATAGCAGATCAGACAGACAAGATTCCTCTCCTCTTGAGGCTTACAGTCTAGGGGGGGTAGAAAACGCATCACAAAATCACACCCACAAGGTGTGGTTATAAACCAAGGTAAGTGAGGTGAAGGAAAGAACTGTGGGCCTTCCACAGAGAAAGCTACCCGGGCTGGAGAGGGCTTCCCTGAGGAAGCTCCCCCCCCATAGCGGAGGCCCCTTTGGCCTCAAATCCACAGGCCTACAGGGGGACCAGGAATGGACACGGAGAACTCAACAGCTGCGAACGTGGGGGATGCGGGTGGGTGGGAGCAGTGGAGCCGTGCCCGTGGAAGGAAGCAAAGGGGCTCACGGAAGAAGGAAGGGCTGACCGGATGGAAGTGCACTGGGGGAGCCACTGAAGAAGGCAGATCTGGCCCTGCCGCCACCCTTCTCTTTACTCTGTCCTCTGTAGTGTTTGCCTATGGGGCCACTGGGGCCGGGAAGACACACACCATGCTGGGAAGAGAGGGCGACCCCGGCATCATGTACCTGACCACCATGGAGCTGTACAGAAGGCTTGAGGCCTGCCGGGAGGAGAAGAGAGTCGAGGTGCTCGTCAGCTACCAGGAGGTACGGCTGTTCGAGCCCCAGGACTGGGCGGCCTCATCCCTCATTCTCACGACCACCTGAAGACGGAGTGGGGTGGAGTGAGCAGGAACGGGAGAGGGTGGCAGGAAGTGGGCAGATGGGGGCCCAGAGGGCGGACACAGCTCCAAGAGAGACTGCGTGTGGACTGACCCTGCTCATCCTACGCGTCACGTGACATCATCCCACAAAGTGCCACTCACCGCGGCGCGTCTCGTCATGCTTCCCTGACCCAGCAACTCAGCCCTCCCCAGCCCCTGACCAGCCTCTCCCTCAGGTCTCTTCCTGGCTTCCTTTCTCCTCAGGTGTACAATGAGCAGATCCACGACCTCCTAGAGCCCAAGGGGCCCCTTGCCATCCGTGAGGACTCCGACAAGGGGGTGGTGGTGCAAGGACTTTCCTTCCACCAGGTAAGGGACCGGGCTCAGGTGGGAGGAGCAGCCCCATCGGTCCTCCGGGATCCCCGCACCAGGCAATTTGGGGATGTCCTGCATCCTGTTGGGGCCGTGGTGGCTATAGCAAGGGGGTGCCATTGGTTCTGAAGAGCAGCCCTTCTGCTGGGGGAAAAGTCCTGGCTGGGGAGACCACAGCCCCCTTCCCACGTGTCTCCTCTGTAGCCGACCTCGGCTGAGCAGCTGCTGGGGATGCTGACCAGGGGGAACCGTAACCGCACGCAGCACCCCACGGACGCCAACGCTACGTCCTCGCGCTCCCATGCCATCTTCCAGGTGAGGAGGGGTCACCGGCCAGGGCCTGAAGCTGGGCTCCTGATGCCCAGCGCCCCCTCACCCTGACATCTGCCCCCAGATCTTCGTGAAGCAGCAGGACCGGGTGCCAGGTCTGACCCAGGCCCTTCAGGTGGCCAAGATGAGCCTGATTGACCTGGCTGGCTCGGAGCGGGCGTCTAGCACCCACGCCAAGGGGGAGCGGCTGCGGGAGGGCGCCAACATCAACCGCTCGCTGCTGGCCCTCATCAACGTCCTTAACGCCCTGGCCGACCAGAAGGTAAAGCTGCAGGGGGCCGGGCTCCTCCCAGGACGGCCACCCCGTGCCCGAGCCACGGGTCCCTCCCTCCAGCCCCGGGCCAAAAGCTACCGAGTCTACACGCCCTGGTGGTTAGGATTCAGGGCTTCCACGGCAGCGGCCCGGGTTCAACCCCTGGTTGGAGAACGAAGATCTCACAAGCCCAGCGGCATGGTCAAAAAACCAAAACCCAGAGCTACCGCGTCTAGCCCGGGTCTGTTGTCGTCCAGACGCTCACTCCATGCCCACCCCCCGTCCCCAGGGCCGCAAGTCTCACGTGCCCTACCGCGACAGCAAGCTGACCCGCCTACTCAAGGACTCCATCGGGGGCAACTGCCGCACGGTAATGATCGCTGCCATCAGCCCCTCCAGCCTGGCCTACGAGGACACTTACAACACCCTCAAGTATGCCGACCGGGCCAAGGAGATCAAACTCTCGGTGCGTGCCAGCCGGGATGGCTGGCCCAGAGTGGGGGTGTGGGGGTGTCGGGGGAGGCCCCAGGCTGGGAGGAGGAGGGCACAGGACGCACTGGCTTCCTCCGGTACCTGCAGCAATTGTTCCCGCAAGGCCGAGGGAAGAGGTGACACAGTCCTCGTCCTTAAAATATCACAGCACTGGGATGATTAAGGCAGAATCTTCTCCAGAGGAGGCATCAGAAGGGAGTGGCCGAGTGTCAGCCAGTGATCTTTGTCAGACTTGTTTTTAGCAGCAGGCCTATATTTTTGGCAAAACAACATATAACACAGATAAAAGCAGAGTTGCCTGGTTCCCCCCCCCGCCTCCTCCAGGAAGCCCCAGCCCCTGCTGCAAAGCCCCTGCCCTGGTGAGAGCGTACCAGTCAGGGAGCCAGGAGTCTCAGGTTGAAAGGCAAGCTCTCCTCTTGCTGTGTTAGGCGAGCCACTGGCCTCCCTGTTCCCTCAGCCGTGAGGGTGAGTCTCGGGAATGTGAGTGAGGTGCCTAGCACGGTGTCTGGCCGTTGGAACGGGTTGCCGAAAACTGCTTTGAATGAGCAAACAGCTCTCTCCCCTGTGCCCCCATCTCAGCTGAAGAGCAACGTGATCAGCCTGGACTGTCACATCAGCCAGTACGCCACCATCTGCCAGCAGCTCCAGGCTGAGGTGAGGCGCTGCCTGGGGAGCCTGGCTGGGAGGCAGGGCGCCTGGCTCGGGGGCAGGATGGGAGCACCGGGGGGCAGCCAGGGCGCTCGGCCTGCCCTCGCCTCCCGCGCTCACCTGGGGCTCTGAGAGGCCGGGCTGCTCCATTCCAGGTGGCCGCCCTGAGGGAGAAGCTCCAAGTGTATGAGGCAGGAGCCCAGGCCCCACAGCAGGACCCCCCACCATGCCCCACCTCGGGCCCTCCACATCAACCGTGAGTGGTGCCGCCCTTACCTGCCTGCATCCTTTCTCCAGCTTCTGGAGGGCTAGGACTCCTCGCTTCTGTTCTGGCACCTGGGGTTAAGGGTTCCTACTCAGTGCCTCACACCCTGGTTGTCACCTAGAACGTTCTGTGCCAAAGGAGTAAATCACACCCCAGCCCATATAAGCAGCATCTGCTATTCAAAAGAAGGCGCATTTAAGGGCTGGGTGTCATTGTTTCCAAAACCAGAAACTCCCTGACTCCTTCTCCCACCCTCAGCTGCTGCCCTCTTGTTACCCAAGCCTCCACCCCGTACGGACCCTATACCACCTGGAGCCACAGAGATCCCGCCCCCTCCCTGCTTTTCCCACCTGCCCCTGCTGCCCCCCTCAAACTTCTCCTTCCTCCTTCAGGCTTCCCAGGTGCCCCTCACCATCCCGCCTCCCCAGCAAGTCCTGCACCCCAGAGCACCACCCAGGGTCGGCAGTCCTTCAAGAGGAGAGCCTGGGGGCAGAAGACCAGGTGGAGAAGGTCGTGGAAGGGAACTCTTCAAACAGGGAGCAGCCCCCGGAGGACAAGGACGAAGGCCCGGCTGAGGAGGTAAGACTTGGAGCTGGTGGGATATTGGAAGAAATCCCCCCCAACTCACAGGGACCCTCAGTCCCGGCTTCTCTCCCTGGGTGTCTTGTGTCTTAGTCATTAGGAGGCTTTCAGATCCTGCTCAGGAAGAACTAGTCTGTCAGATCCTGTGTGTCTGGAAGCGGGGGAGCCTGTGTGTTAGCAGGAGAGGAGCAGGGAGGGAGGACGGGGACTAGGAGAGAGAAAGCCCCTCGCAGGACCTGGTCGTTACAGGAGCTGTCATTCCCACTCTTGGCGGAGGGACGGGTTTTAGGAGCTTAGGGAAGGAAGCCATCCTGGGCCCTCTACCTGTGACTCCCTTCCTCTCTAGGTTCCAATCCAGGTGCCAGAGCAGAACCTCAGACAGCCATCACCCGGGTCCCCTGACCCGACCATGCAGCCCAAGCCAGTCGTGGACCACCTCCCACCACAGAACCTGGGCAGGGACCATTCTAAGCAGTAGGTGTCTTCTTGCTCCTCTCCAGGCTCCAAGGTGGGAGGTGATGGGTTCCAGGCCTCCTGGAGTGGGAGTAGGTGCTGAATACATCACAAAAGCTCTGTTTCTGCTCTAGTTAAAAAGGCGAGTCTTTTCTCATCAACATTGTCCCTTACCTGCTGTCAACAATTTGATATTATCGCCTACTCTGTTTACGTAGCATCCTCTCTATTTATTACTCAGTGTTGCTGGCAGCCCAACAGTAGGGAAGCAAAACACCAAATTCCATCCAGACAGCTGGTAAGCACCCAGTTAGGGAAGGGCCAAGCTGCCTGTGCTCAGCAAGGAGGCAGCTGCCAGGGGAGGTTGAGCAAGGGACAGCCTTCCTGAGTCAGGTGTTCATCATGTGTCTTCATCAACAGATTGACTGCGGCTATGTCTCCTCAAAAGTAAATACAAACCCAAAGAGAAATGGCTTTTGGACCATTCTTTCTGTGCTTAATAGAGAGGTGCTGCTAGTATTTTTTTCCTTGGCCCTCAGAACATAAATCTCCTGCCACTTAGCTTTGCTGCTGCCAAACCTACACCTCCCTCCCCAGCACGCTTCACGCTCGGCAGTGTATTTAAAGCTTCCGGACAGAAGGGCCTGTTTAATTTTATTTCTTGTTGGGGAGTGTCTGTTCCCGACTCAGCAGAAATGCTACAGCCCGAATAATCAGTGGCTCATTATCTGTCTCCTGCTGCTGACTCCCCGGGGCCCTGGAGTAGCAGGGATGTACTGGCGGGATGTCCCCTTGGCCCCCAGGGAACAACCACAGGCTCCCACTGGTGACTCAGGGCTCTCTCTGCCTGGAGTCCCCTGTTTCGAGGAGGGAGGACACCCGTGTTCTCATTTCTGCTTTGCCTCTGATTTTGTAGTCTCTGATAAGTTGCTTCAACCGTGGCTGTGATTTGGGCATCATGGTCCTTATTCTCCTTACTTCTTAGAGCTAATAGTAGATACTAATAAACCATGATGGAAGACCCCAAGTATCAGGGGCTGCAGAACATTCTAGATCCTCTCCATACTTGGAAACACCCTAACTATATAATCGAAAATAATTTCCCTTTGGCCTTAGAATTTAGAATCTTAGACCACCAGGGCACAGAGTAGATCTTAGATTTTCCAGTTCAGTGGTTTTTCAGAATTTTTTTTTTGCGGCAAAGCCCTGTCTTCAAATGAAATCTTATGCTGAGGTCTAATATGTAGAACAGATAAAGCAGAGCTGTTCCATTAAAAATGTCCTCTGATGGATTTCTTGAAACCTAAATTGAAAACTCGTGATATAGACCAACTCCCCATCTGCCGGGGCTACACGGCTAGAGGGATGGGGCCAGACCTGGGTCCATCTGACATCCAGGCCAGTGCCTTTCTCCCCAGACGCCCACTTTTCTCAGTAGTCTAATTTTCATATAATGTGTGGCTCAGGCAGATATAGAATGAGTTTCTGCTGTGTCCTTTTTAATTCATATCCTGCCTTCTTTCGAAGAGGCCTTGAGGCTGCTTTATAAAATGAGTTTGGGTTCCTTGAGCACACACCGAGGGCAGAGGAGGGGGCTCAGAGATGTCCAGGCGGGTAGCACTACCCAAGGATAAATGGCCACGAATAATCTCCACCGAGATAATTTGTGTTTATCCTTTTATCATAGGTGTGCCTCAAAGAAAGAAAATTTGCTTTATTAGAATCTAAACTTACAACATCAATAATCGCATTACCCTCGTAATTTCCTTTAAATAGCCCCTCAGTGCCTGCGAAGTATGCGTTAATACACACATACTCTTCCAGGATCCCAATCATTAAATAGAAAGTGCAGACTGAATGCATTTTTGAGGGTCTCGTCAGAACCAAGATCAACATGGCCTATCTTATTTAATCTACTCTTATCCTAACAAGGTAGATGGTATTGTTATTATTATTATTATAGAAAATAACAGTTAGCTAACCTTATGGTGCTGGGTATATGCCAAGTACTCGTTAAACACTTTATATCTAAAAAAATCCGTTTGGGGCATTCCCCGGTGGCCCAGTGGTTGGGACTCTGTGCTTTGACTGCTGAGGGCCCAGGTCCAAGCCTTGGTGGGGGTATTAGGGTCCCACAAGCTGTGTGGCCCAGCCAAAATTTGCAAAAATAAAATAACCTATTTCAAATTCCCAATAGTCCTATAGGTGGCTGCATGTGTTGTGCTTATTTTAGGGATGTGGACACTGAGGGTAAGAGGTGACCCAAGGTCACGCAGCTGGGACGTGTTGGAACCAGGATTTGAGCTATTGGTCTGACTTGAGCCTGGCTCTTCTCTGCTACCTCCCACTGCCCCTCAGGGAAATGAACTTACCCAAGATCACAGCACTTGTAGGTGGCAGAGCTGAGAGGAAACTCAGGCCTTCCAAGTTCAAGGCCACTTAGTGCCCTTTTCCTACTTCTCGAGTGGTGTCCTCGTCAGGGGACATGTTAGTGGGTGAAGCCTCCCACCTTTACCCTCGGTCATCTCTGCCAGCCTTGGTCTTCAGTGTGGCTGGGAGGGTAATATGTCCAGCCAGACAGTCAGGGCAAGGCAGGAGGGCACCGGGGAGCCAGCAAACATGTGTTCCTCACCTTGCCTGGAGCCATGGGGCCGGGGTCACGGCTGAGAGATCTGAGGCGGGGTGGGGATCCCCTTCTCTCTGTTCCAGGTTGGCCCTGAGGGTGCTGTGCCTGGCCCGGCGCCAGTATTCCCTGCTCCAAACAGCCAACCTCCTGACCCCCGACATGATCGCAGAGTTTGAGACCCTGCAGCAGCTGGTGCAAGAGGAAAACACTGAGCCTGGAGGAGAGGCCTCCAGGGAGCCTGGCGCCACCAGGGAGGCACCTCTGGCTCAGGAGCTGCGTTCAGAGTCAAGTGAGTCTCAGCCCTGCTCGGCCTCTGCCTTCTGGTGCCGAGGGGTAGCTGGGGCCCCAGGTGCCGGGTTAGGGTTCGATCAGAGGGATCACGAGCTTCTGCACAGAGAGGCCTCAGGAGTCATGCAGACTCGAGGAATCAGGGGCTTGTGCCTGTCCCATGTCTCTCTCCCCAAATACAAATTCTCCTATCTTCTGGCCGATCCCTGATCTCCCCTCAGCATCCTCCTTCTCTCTGCCCAGAGTCTCCAGGATACTCTGGCCCTGTGACCCGGACCATGGCAAGGCAACTAAATGGCCTCATACACACTCTGGGGGTCCCAGCCAGGCCAGACCGCACCCCAGCCCGGGCATCCCGGCGGACCCCCGAGAAGAAGAGGAGGAGACCGAGCCCCTCGGAGCCAGATAACCCCCCAGCCCCGAAGACCGGGACCAAGCGCCAGCGCCAGTCCCTCCTGCCCTGCCTGAGGAGGGGCACCCCGCCTGAGGCTCGGCTTCCATGCGGACACACCACCCCCACAGGGGGAAGGACCTCCTCCCCATGCCATTCCTCCCCTCGCTTCTGCCCAACCACAGTCATCAAAAGCCGGGTGCCCCTGGGCCCTTCCGCTCTGCAGAACAGCTCTACCCCTCTGGCCCTGCCCTCGCGGGACCTCAACGCCACCTTTGATCTCTCCGAGGAGCCCCCCTCGAAGCTGGGCTGCCATGAATGCGTTGGCTGGGAAAATGTCCCCCAGGAGCGGAACAGGCTGGATCAGCCCTTCATCCCCAGGTGGGTCTCCCTTCCGGCCTCCCAGCAGAGGACCAGGGGTCAGCGAGGGACAGAGATGCTGCCCAGGGGAACGGAAGACAGCCCGCTCTTGGAGCTGGGACACTGCGTCTCTTTCCCTTTGGTCCAATCAGCATCAAGGCCCAGGAGAGCAGAACATGCAATTTCTGTGGTGGCGTTGCTTCCGTGGCGGGGGGGGGGGGGGGGGGTGCAGCAGGGGGGATGTCCTGCCTTGTCCTTGTCCATCTATACTTCAAAGCCACCAGCTCTGTGCTGCTTTGTGACAAGCCCTTGAGTAGCTCACAGGCGCCCCCTATAGGGAGGGTCAGCGGGGAGCAGGAACTAATCCTGGGTGCCCAGCCTTCTCTATGCCTTGGCATCACGCGGGCCTGGTCTGAGTTCTGCATCCCACTGAGAAACACCTGTTTCGACCACTTCCACCCCAGATTTTACCCTGCAGCCCAGCATCTGGAACTGGGAAGGGTATCCTGAGAAACTTTTATTCAGCATTTTTCAGTAAGAACATAGATGCTCTCACCCTCACCTTCTGCCCACATGGCAGGGTGCGGGAGCAGCGACCAGCTCAGGACAGTCCAAGGCTGAGAACAAGTGGCAGACTGACCTGGACCCGCCGAGGGTGGCTCGTTGCCCACCGCCACCACCTCCCCTCGCCCCCCGCCTGAACCGCCCCCCGCTCAGTAACAAGCTCAGAGCCAGGCAGGTGGAAGGGTGAAACTGTTTGAACTCCAGTTCCCCAGACGCGCCAGACACTGACACCTGGATGTTCTCCCAGAACAGGCCTGTCACTCAGCTGTCAGCCCAGGCCAAGTGAGGCAGGGAGAGGAATCCACCTCTTAGGAGGAAGAAACCTCAGAGGTCATCTTGTCCAACCTCCCTGCCCCGCAAGCTGGGCGCCGGAGGGGGGAGGCGCTGGCACCCTTTTCTGGTTCCCTTCTCATGTGCCGCCTTCTTCTTCCTCCCTCCCCAGCGGACGCATGCCCCTGTTCACCATGAGGGGCCCCAAGCCAGCATCTTCCTTCCCTGGGACCTCAGCCCGCAAGAAGAGGCGTGTAGTGAGGTGAGGCTGAGGGGGGCAGAGAAGGAGCTTTCATCTGGGCAGCGGAGACCTGGGCCAACTACAGGCCCTGTGTGTGTCTCCGCACCCCTTGAAGCCAGTCGCGGGGGGTGTTGTGAGCAGGACCAGCGTCTGATTGTCTGAGGCTCCCTGGGTTCTTGCTATTACAGGATCATACTAGAGGTGAAGTGTGTCTCCCTGCATTGGTAAAGGTCACAGGCCCCCTCTCTGGGAGGGAGACATTCAGTGTGCGCTGGATTAATCCAGGGAGTGGACCACCCCCACCTCCGCTTCCCTCCCGAGCCCCACTCAGCTCCCCTTGCTGCCACCACTCCCTCTCCCAGCCTCAGGCCTGACCTTGGGCGCTCCTGTTGGTGCTGAGCCTCTCCCTGCTCCCCAGCCTCAGTGTCCAGCTCTCACCCCCCCACCTGCCCCCACCCGCAGTCCAGAGGCTTGGCTGTGACCTTCCCACCCTCCTTCCTTCCGTCCCCCCACTGCAGTTCCTCAGTCTCCCGCTCACTGGGAGTCACCCGGGGCCACAGCCGCATCGCCCGCCTCCCCAGCAGCACTTTGAAGAGGCCGACTGGGACCCCGGCGATCCCAGGTGACTGGCATTTGGGGGCAGGGATGGTCTGGGCCACAGTGGCAGATGGGGACAAGAAGTAGGAGGGGAGGGAATTCCTCGGCGGTCCAGTGGTTAAGACTCGGCACTTTCACCGCGGTGGCCTGGGTTCAATCCCTGGTCAGGGAGCAAGATCCTGCAAGCCGCCAAAAACAAAAACAAAAAAGTAGGCAGGGGTGGCCCAAGACCCAGGTGAGAGGAGGGCATGGGGTACTTCTGAGCATCTCAGGGACCCTGGTGGGAGAGATGGGTGTTGTGGTGGGGGAGGGAAACAGTGGGACACAGCCTTACTTTTCTCCTCCCTCCCTGCCTCCCCTCGTCCAACTGGCCTGCAGATCTCCCCTCCAGTCCCCACTACCCTGGCAACCAGAGGAGCCAGAAGGAACTGATGGGGGTTGGGGGAGCACCGTCAGCTGTGAGCTGCTCTCCCAAGGTGTCCTGACCACCCGGCCCCTCTTAGTCCCTGGAGCTGCCCGCGCCAGGAGCCCCGACCTGCCTTCCTCAGCTCGGAGCAACTAACGCCAACACCCGCTTTCTTTATTAACCTACCTCCCCCAGCCGTTCATTCTGCTACTCGCCCTCTTGATTAATCTCTTGTTACACTCAGCTTCTCAGCGTGTATTTATTCATTTGTGAGTGTTCATGTGTTGCTATTTTAAAGGGTGCTGTCATCATTCTCCCCTAGTTTATAACGCCCTCCGTGCAGGAAGGTGGCTTTGGGGCTTTGTTGCCCACCCCCCATCTAACACAGGGCTCTGCACAGTGATGGCCGCTGCGCAGTGGAGGAGGGGTGAGCATGAATGGGGGCATGAGGGAGTCCCAGCCTGGCTCTTCCTGGCTTTTGAGAGAGAAGCATCTTCAGCCGCATCCCCCTGCCACAGTCCTGGCAATGATGCAGATGACGGTGGTGCCTTGATTTCCAAATGAAGAGAGTTTATCATTTTTACCCAATTGTAAACAGGACACACCCTCAGTGTAAGAAGAAGTGTAAACCTTAATGCTGTCACCTAGACATGAGCTGTTAATACTTAGATTTATATCCTTAGATCCTTTATTTCTGCATATATACATATATATATGTATGGGTAGATATATATTTTTTTATTTTAACGATTAATAAACCATCTCCATCCTTGGCGTGTGTTTCTCTCTGTACACCTAGGTAGGATAGCAACCCCTTCCCACTCGTCAAGACCTCAAGAAACTTCTGAGTATAAAAAACATTCCCCCTCTGCCTCCTCCTGCAGCCTTACGGGCGGGCCCTGCCCCTTACTCCACAGCCCCGCCCTCTGCTAAAGGCCTCTGCTCCTGAGCAGGTGACGGCGCTATCACCTCTGGAGGCCTGTTCCATCCTCCTACATCCTGGATGTGGGTTGCCAGGAGTCCTGCCATCAGGGAGAGCATCTTAGTGGTCCCCAGGGCTTAGGTAAGGCTCCAGGCTGAGCCCCCGCCTGCTGGAATGCACTGCAGTCTTCCTCCCACCAGCTCCGAAAGCTCCCCTCCCCACCCCCTGTTCCTAGCTTTCCACTCATTTGGATTGTGACAGTTCACCCAAGTTTACCTCTGTCTCCCCAGGAAGACGTGGCTGGCTGCATGAATGAATAGCGTAAACAAAATTACAGGAGTCTGTGTTTAAATTGCTTCTGAAAACAAACATGTTAAAGGCATTTATCGCTTTGTGAGTAGTGTGTAAATAATGCCGCTAATTTCAAATGAGGCCTCGCTGCTCTGGGGTGGGTGGGAGCAGCCTCCCCCTCTACCTGGGGCGCCCCTCCTAGCTCAGTTTCCATGCCTTTTTGGAGAAGCACAGAGGGGAGCACCGCATTCCTACCGGCTGCAGGCATCTCCCACGACGTCACGACCTTATGAGGTGTAATGAGGAAATAGACAAAAAGGTTAACAAAACATGCCCGGAGGTGGACGGCAAGTGGCAGGACCAGGATTCAGACCAGGATCTGATCCCACACACAACACCAAGCTGCTTCCCTTTAGAAGTGAACAGACATCATTTCTGTCCGCGTGCCGGGAATTTCCTCCTCTCCAATCAGTCTTAATGAGTTTTCTCCCCGTGTACCATGATCCCCACAGAAGCAGTCACCGCCTCACATCCTTAGCCCCCAGCGGCCTGGTGTGATGCCTTGACCTTGGGAGGCCTCACTGCCTGCTGGTTGCATCCAAATTGAATAACTTCCCCATTTCCTGGGGCCCTCACATATATTATCGCATTTGATCGTCACCATCGCCCCTGCAAGTGCAGAGGCAGCAGGCACAGGGCAAGGCGGCTGGTAACCAGGGCCGGGAGGCAAGCTTCACACAGCAGGCTCCGTTGCACTAGGCAGAATCCGCTTGGGCTGAGGGCAGCTCGCAAGGGGAAGGGGTCACCCTTGACAAGGATGTTCTGCGGCCGACCATTCGCTCAGCAAACGTGTGGCTCTGTGGTGCAAAATGTGCTCTCGGGTGACCCATTAAATGTACAAAGACTCTGCCGATGGAGTTAAGCACGTGTGGCTCCTGCCCCCAATCACGGGAGGTCGGGCGGAGGTGTCCCGCTCACGAGGAGGCAGCCCGGCTGGTCCAGGGAGCTGGCAGGGGCTGAGAGGGGCAGCGAGCTGACAGCCGGCTCCCAGCTGACCTGCGCGGGCAGCGACGAAGCTCGGAGATGGGATTGTTCTCACATGAAGAGAGTCATCCGCAAGAGGCAGCAATCGAAGGCGACCGGGTCCGCGGGTCAGCCTGTGCGAAGGCCCCCTCCCCGCTTCAGCCTGCCTCTTCCGCCTTGGGGGCCTGCGCAGAGCCCCTCTCTCCACGTCAGGAAGTTTAGAAGTTCTCTCTTCCCAGGCTCTTTGCACCTACTCCAGGCCCCGCAGCTCAGGTCTGGGCCCCACCCCCCGGGGGCACAAATTCCTGCCCAGTTCAGAGAACCAGGCTCAGCTCCAGGAGCTGCAGACACAGAACAAGACACGGTCCCTTCACGCAGAGTCAGGATGGAGTCCCAGTCACCTGAGTGTAAACCCTGACCTCCATCAGTGTTGGGACCTGTCAAGAGGAAGGAACTGGGCTTTTTCCACTGGGTCCTCCCCACTCCCAGCCATGTGCTTGGCGCCCATGCGGATCCTTCCTCCTCGGCAGCTATTAACTCAGGCGTCCTGCCTCCCAGACCCTGCTCATCTGCTTCCAGTTTCCCCCAGAATATCCCTTTGGCTCTTGGCTAAGTTTGGGAGATCCTGGTTCCCAGGCAGAATCTAGTTCCGGGCTGTTTTCCCCTCCTCCGTGGTTCTTTTGTGAACAGGGACCCAGGAGGGCTTGGGATGGAGTTTGTGGGGGGAGGAATGGACCGGAGTCACGCCCAGGAGCCTGGAGACCATGGCTGTGTTTTCCAGCTAACCCTGGGGCTCCCCTGGGCTCGCCCACAGCCCTGCCCCCCGGCTCATCCTGTCCACTTGAAGGACCATTGGATCGGAAATCACAGGCTACCCGCCAGCCCTCTCCTCCCTCCAGGGACACATCTGGTCCCCGCCTCTCATCCTCCCAAAGGGACGCAGTCAGGCAGGGAGATGGAGGGGAGCAGGGAGCAGAGCAGACCAGGGAAAGCAATTAAAGAGCTGGTCTCAGGGTTAGAGGCTGGAGTGGGCCCTGGCTGGGTGGGGAGCTGGGGGGTAGAACAAGGGTCCAAGCTTATTAACCCCAATGCAGCAGCCTGGCCCCTGGGTCTGTGAAGGTGAATGAGCTGAAGCCTCCAATGGCTGAGGGGCCAGGGAAGAGTAGGGGAAGGAGTCTGGGAGTTCAGCCAAGAACCCTTCTGCAGCCACTGGAGTCAGGTGCTTCCACCCAGCAGAGCGGGCTGGGCACAGGCTCAGGATGGGAGAAGGAACTGTCCCTGGGCAGAAGCAGCCGTCCTCCAACTCCAGTGGAAATGGGAGACAACCCCTGCCCTCAGGCAGCTCCCAGCTGATAGTAAACCATGGATTCTCCTATCAGGTGGCTCCCATCCAAGGGGAGAGGGCAGCTCCTGTCCTGTGGGTGCCTGAGTCTGAAGCAGGAGACAGACCCTACCCTTAGGTGCATCCCAGTCTGATGGGAAGACATAAGTCTAGCATCAGGAAGACCCCCACCTATGGGGGCCCTGTCCTTGGGAAGCCTCAGGCTGAAGTGCAGAAGAGACCCACACCCATGGGGAGATGTTGACACACCAAGAGGTTCTCAAGCCAATGGACTTGAGATGGTCCACAAGGGTTGGGGAAGGGCAAGGATGGAGGACAGAGCCCACTGGGGGAGTCGGGGAGGAGAGAAAGCAGCATGGGAAACAGCCTCTACTCTGAGTCTACTGCAGAACAGTGGGACATAATTCTCACACGTCCCCTGGGAGTCTGAAAGACACAAACGCCTAGTGGTCTGGGGGCAAAGAGTTCTGCCCTCTCCCCACATCCTGCCCACACTGCCAGATAACTGCCTTTTTTGAGTGGGGTGGAGGGTGCCCCAACCCTGATGGAGTCAACAGGACATGGCAGCTCCCCTGGAAGACCCAGCTCCCACCTCTCCAGGTCCAACCCATCAAAGATGTGCTAACAGGGAAACAGGTAAAGCACCTGGTAGGTGTTATTAAATGGAAGCTAGGATTTGTCAAGCACCTGTTGTGTCCGGCTTTCCCTGATTTTTTTTCTCACAACTACCTTGGAAGTAAGTATGTCTAGATCTCATTTTACAGATGTAGAAATAGAGACTCAGAGAAGTTTCCTGAGTCGTCCAACATCATACAGCTATTGAGTGGCCACAGCCTTGCTCTCGCCCCTAGAGGGCACTGCCATAGCGGTCAGAGACAATTCTAGTGAGGCCTCTGGGTGATGCACATGTGGGTTTCAGAAAGCCTGCCTAGAGCTGTAAGACCAGCTTTCTTCCTGCCTCCAAAGGGATGGCCACCAGGCCACTCAGACCTGGGCAGCTCCGCACTGCCATCTAGTGGCCACCAAGGCTCAGTTCCCTTTCTCAGGGATGGGTCCCAGGGTGAATGGACTCTGGCAAGGGCTTGGCCTGAGACCCATGTTCTCTCCATCCCACTCATGCTTGCTGACCAACATGCTGTGCCAGGCACTGGGAGAGTGGCGGAGAGTCAGTGGGCTGCAGTCGAAGCACAAAAGGGCCCCTTGAATTAGCAGCTGGCAGGTTTGGAAAACACCAGGCACCTTGTGTATGGATTGAGGCCAGGTGTAGGGTTGATCTCTCCGGGGAAGCACTTGAGCTTTACAGGCAGAAGGGCATCCTAGAAAATTCTGATGTAGAGGAGTGGCAGGTCATCTTGTCCCCACCTCTGCCTGAAGTGGGGCACGGCTTAGCTGAAGGCCATGTGGAAGGGTGTCCAGGCATCCTCTCCCCGGGTCCGCAGCTTTCCGCTGTCTGGTCCGGAGGTCAGTCTAGGGACTGGCCTGAGGCTTTGGATGATGAGGCCCTCCTACTGGGGAAGCGGGAGAGGAGTCGCCGCAGAGAATGGGGCCTGAGCCAGGCCAGGAGGAAGGGGGTGGAGGGGGAGGCTGGGAGCTGTGTCTGCCTGGGGCAGATGCGCATCACGGTGTGATCTAGAACAGAGAGGGGACATAGCTGTCCAACAATAGGGCTTGGTTACACTAATGCACATAGTGGAAAACCACGCAACTGTTAAAGTGATGATGTAGATAAATATTTATCGATATGGAAAGATGCTCACAACATATTGTTGAGTAAAAAGAGCAAATTACAAAATAATTTGTACAGCATGAGCCTACTTTAAAAAAATGAATTTATATGTGTAGGGAAAAAAATCTGGTAATATTTATATCTCCAGGTGGCAAAATTATGGCTAATTAATTTTTTTTGTTTTGCTTATCTGTATTTGCTGATTTTGCTATAATAAATATATAATAAAAAATAACGAAGTTTTGACAAACAACAACGACCGAGTCTGTCTACCTCTTTGCTTCTCTGTATAGACATCTTCAAATAGTTAAGGGCTGAGTGTGGGGATGGGTCTGAAGATCGGATGGGAGTTGAAGATGGAGGGAGAGGGCTCGGGTGGGTGTCAGGGGCCCAGTGAGGTGGCTGAAGGGGTGGTTAAAGAGGGGGTTTCATCTGCCACTGATGAAAAAAGCCTGTGTCTCCCAGACACAATTACTGAGAGTCTCTGACAAGCCGTCCCTGCACTATTACATCTTTTCCCTCCAGGACCGCTTTGCGCTCACTTCAACTAGATTTCACTTGTACAAAGAGAGAAGGCCACACACTGTGACTTGCCCGGCAAGCTGGAAGGGCAGCCGCTCCAAGCCATGGGGAGGAGTTGGGACAAGGGTTTGTCCCCAGTCTTCTTCTTCCTTTAATGTCACTCCCCGCCCTCATCCTTCCCCAGCTCCCCAACCCACAACAGGATCAAGTGACTGGGTGGCCCTCCTCAAGATTCAAGATTCCCTCCCCGTGACACTCCTCAGGCCCAGGGTTAGACTCCGCTAAAGAATTAAAGACTCTCACCTCCTCTCTCTGTCTGGGACTCACCGGGCAGTCTCGACAAGCAGCCCATAACCTGTCCAAACGAAGAGCATCTCCCCCGGTGCGGAGCAGGGGGCATCGCCCGGACAGGAGCTCAGGGGCGAAGCTGGCTCTGAGAGCTGGGAGAAGGCAGGGAGCCAGGCCTTGTCTGCGGAGCTGGAGACCTGGCGGTGCTGGGCTACCCCCCAGGGCCCTCCCCTGGTGCCCACTGAGTGACTGACCTTGGCACAGACACGACGATCGGGAGTGGGCACAGAGCCTGCTCCCCGCTGCTCCCCAGCCTCCTCAGATGCTTTCCGAGAAGCCCTTTGGGCAAGTGGCTTGGGGTGCACCCCACCCAACAGGCTGGCATCTTGGGACAAAAACAGCACAGCCCCTTGCAGGGGCTGCCCTTGCTGTGCGACGCCCTCACCGGTGGTGGAGAACAAAGCTCCATTCAGCAAGTGCCCGGGAAAAGGGATCAGAGGCCCAGGCATGGGCAGTGGGCAGCCAGGGATGGGGGGGGGCAGGAGAGGGAGGCTGCCCGCTTCCCAGAAGTCCAGGGACACAGAGTGGCTAAGGGCCTGGGCAGGGTACTGACCCCGGGTGACCAGATAGAAGGCGTGGATGGATCTGAAATCTCAAGGGGTAAACAGGGCCCAGGCCCTGGAGTCCCAGTTCAAACCCACTGGCTCCTCGGTTCCCAAACCCACCGGTTCCCCAGAAGCCTTTCCCAGCTTCTCGGCCTGACGTGTGGGAACTTGAAGGAGATAAATCTCCAGTGTGAGAGTGAGGTGAGGGGTGGCCAGGGAAACGGGGTGTTACAGGAACACAGATGGGAGCTGGGACAGCCAGCTCATTCATAAGTGCTTTGTGGAGCTGTCCAGGCCTGGGCTCTGGGAGGGGGTGCAGGGAGGCTGGGCAAGGAAGGGGTGAGCCTGGTGAGGGTGAGGCCGGGGCTTAAGGGTGGCCCCGGGGGGAGGGCCGGAGGGTGCAGCGCCTGCCCCCTCTTGCCCTATCAGGGGCCCCACGTTCCTTCCATCATCCCCCCACTGCTAGAGAGAGGCTTCAATTGACCCTCCAGACAAAGGGCCAGTTCTCATTCCAGCCCACAGCCCCACAGCTCCAGGGGATGGGGCGAAATGAGGAATGCGGAACGCTTGTATTCAGAGAGGAGGACTCCAGGAATCTGTGGGGCATGAGGCTGGCAGGAAACTGTAACATAGTCTGTTCCTTAAAGATGTGGGACAGGTTTGTTTTTCGCCAGATTCCCAGCATCTAACAGACACTGGAAGGAGAATGCGGAGTGAGAAAAGGCCTGGGTCATGGGATCTAAGAGTTAGACGACAGATCAGAGGTCATCTGGTCCTGCCCTTCCTTGACCCACCGTCCCAGCGAAACGGTCTCCTCGCCCAGTGGTCAGGGCTCCAGACGCAGCATCGGCCCCGGGAACTGCCCACTAGCCCCTCTGTCTGGTGCCAGGCCAGGGCTGGGGTGCCCAGGAGGCCCTGCCTCTGGGCACAGTGACCTCGATGGGGTGAGAGGCGCTCTCCCCATGGCTGGGCTGCAGCCCAGCCCCACCCCCTCAGGCTATGCCAGAGGGTGCTGCCAGGGGCAGCCTGGGCCGTGCCAGGCCGGCCGCCTCCTCCATAAAGCCAGCACATCCCAGGAGCAGGCAGAGCCCGGCCAGGATGGAGAGGAGACGGGTCACCTCAGCTCGCCGCTCCTACGTCTCCTCCTCGGAGATGGTGGTGGGGGGCCGCCGCCTGGGTGCTGGCACCCGCCTGTCCCTGGCTCGGATGCCGCCTCCACTCCCGGCCCGAGTGGACTTCTCCCTGGCCGGGGCGCTCAACTCCGGCTTCAAGGAGACCCGGGCCAGTGAGCGGGCGGAGATGATGGAGCTCAACGACCGCTTCGCCAGCTACATCGAGAAGGTGCGCTTCCTGGAACAGCAAAACAAGGCGCTGGCTGCCGAGCTGAACCAGCTGCGGGCCAAGGAGCCCACCAAGCTGGCCGACGTCTACCAGGCCGAGCTGCGCGAGCTGCGGCTGCGGCTCGATCAACTCACCGCCAACAGCGCCCGGCTCGAGGTGGAGAGGGACAACCTGGCACAGGACCTGGGCACCCTGAGGCAGAAGTGAGGAGGGGGCCGGAGGGGCCTCAGGAACAGGGAGGACTGGGTCCCGAGAGGGGGCGCCTGCAGGCCTGCAGGGTCTCAGGCAGGGGCTCTGCCTCCCTGCTCCCCGGTTTCCTACCTCTGGGAATGGAGGGGGGTCCTTGCTCCCCAAGATGGTGGTGGGCCCGGAAGGAGGCCCAGAGTCTCAGAGGTCTGACTCCCAAAGACCTTCTGCCAGGGAGCCGGGGTACTCCCAGCGCCTCCCTGCTGGGGAAAGCTGTGCAGGACAGTCAGGGACCCCAGCAGGCAGGGTCTCTGCATTTCACTCACCGTGGGGCCTTGTGACTGTGGGCGGGGAGCACACCTATTCTGAGCCTGGGTTTGTCTAGAGGAGGATTGGAGGGGAGGAGTGCTGTGCACCAGGAGGACTGGGCTGGGGGTACAGGAAGTGAGGGAAAGAGCAGGCAAGCCTAGCTTCAGAACACAGGTGACCCTGCCTGTCACCAGCTTGTAACCCTAGTCAAGACACTTCAACTTGCACAGCTGTAAAGTGGAGATCTTAATAAAACCCATTTCCAAAGGTCAGAGGAAACCCCGGGGCATGGTCCTTGCCGAGCCGGCAGGGCACGCATGTGTGACTTCAGGTGCGGGGGTGTGTGTGTGTCTGTGTGTGTGTGCGTGTGCGTGCGCACGCGGCAGTGAGTGCAAGCTGGTGGAAGCGCCTGTGTGAGCAGAAGCAGGTGCAGCAACCCTGATAAGGCACCTCGGTAATGAATTAAAGCGAAGGCCCTTGTCTGCTCACCCTCCTGCCCAAGGCTCTGTCTAGGATCCTTCTGCCCCTCACTCCTCCTGCCACTCACATTGGTCCTGGGAGGGAAGGGGGGGGGGGTCTCTGTGGCAGCCACCTCCAGAGAGGTTAGGGCAGGGGTCTGATGGTCCTAAGAAGAGCCTGGACCCAGGAATATGTCCCCCTACCCCAGGCTCCAGGATGAAACCAACCTGAGGCTGGAGGCTGAGAACAACCTGGCCGCCTATCGACAGGTCAGGGCAGTGGAGGGGAGGGGCTGGGGAAGGGGGGGAAGTGTTGTTGGCAGCCCACCCAAACCTAGCCCCCAAGCCCGGCCCTCCAGAACGATGAGCTGCTCCCCCCAGCCACAAAAGGAGGGATCAGATAAGACTAGGGAGTGTGAAGGAGGAGTCTGGGGTCAGAGTGGCCCTCTGCCTCCGCCCTACTCCAGGAGGCAGATGAAGCCACCCTGGCCCGTCTGGATCTGGAGAGGAAGATTGAGTCTCTGGAGGAGGAAATCCGGTTCTTGAGGAAGATCCATGAGGAGGTAAGGCCAGGGCAGAGGGAGGAAAGGGCAATACGGGGATTGGAACTGAGGGAAAGAGACAGAGAGACAGAAAGACTGAGACAGAGCTATTCAGAGATAGAGAGGAGACAGACTGACAAAGAGCGAAAGAAAATGAGAGAGAGAGAAAAGACAGAGAGAGATACAGAGATACAGAGAGAGACAGAGGGAGACAGAGATAAAGATAGATAAGAGAGGGACTTCCCTGGTGGTCCAGGAGTTAAGAGTCTGGGCTTCCACTGCAGGGGGTATGGGTTCAATCCCTGGTCGGGAAACTCGCATGCCTCTCCATACGGCCAGGGTAAAAAAAGATATATAAGAGAGTATCCCCAGCCCCTGGCAAAATGCACACAGACACACATTCCACTTACAACGGGCCCCGTTGCCTCCCGTTTTTCTTCACTACAGCCCTGTGAGATAGGAACTGTTCCAGTGTTATCTCCTTTTCACAGAGGAG
Organism: Hippopotamus amphibius kiboko; assembly: GCF_030028045.1. NCBI lineage: Eukaryota > Metazoa > Chordata > Mammalia > Artiodactyla > Hippopotamidae > Hippopotamus > Hippopotamus amphibius. Next base: position 45,377,675 of record NC_080202.1, on the reverse strand, counting down.
GACACTGAAGCCCAGAGAGGTTAAAGACTTGCTAAGGTCACACAGTCAGTCTCTCTGACTCCATTCCCTCTGCCATCTGTCTCCATTTAAATGAGAGCCATATATTTTAAAGAAAAAAAAAAGACCCCACTGAGCTCTGACTTCAGATTGTGGATTCAGAATCTATGGCCTCAGGGAACCTGGGAACCCACAGGCACATCCACACCACAGGAACGCAGTCACTCTCCCGCGAGAACACAGACACACCTTCAGTGCTCCTGCCTCCCAGGCCTGGGAGGAGGACACCATGGGGCCCCTAAACTACCCCCTGCCTCCCTTAGCCTGGGCCATGCCACTCCCTCCAACTAGGAACGCCCCGTCTCCCTTAGCCAACGTCTGTGTCCGAGAAGCAGATAGAAGACGGCATGATGCTGTGGGGAAGCCCCAGGTGCAGCCTGGTCCCTGAGCCCCGGCATCCCTTTTCCCACCCTGGCCAGGAGGTGCGGGAGCTCCAGGAGCAGCTGGCCCAGCAGCAGGTCCACGTGGAGATGGATGTGGCCAAGCCCGACCTCACAGCAGCACTGAGAGAGATCCGCACACAGTACGAGGCAATGGCGTCCAGCAACATGCATGAGGCGGAGGAGTGGTACCGGTCCAAGGTAGCCCTGACTTTGGGCCAGCCTGCCTCTTCCAGGCAGCCCTCCTGGCTCCCTACAAAAGAATCGGGGAAGGAGGGTGGAGGAAGCTGGGAGAGGATCCTCTCTGAGTGACTGACCTTCACCAGAGAAGCGAGGTGACTTGCCCAGGGTTACACAGGCATTATTACTTCCAATAAGTACTTCTTATTACCTGTTGCTATTACTATGAGCTATATAACTATATATTATATTAATTCTATGACTATATATACAATTATATAACTGTATTAGACCCTGTGCTTTGCATGAATTGTCTTACCACGAAGTAGGTACTGTTCTTTGATAGATGAAAGAACTAAAGTCCAGAGAGGTGAACCAATTTGCCCAAAGTCACACAGCTCCTAAGCAGCAGGGCTGGATTTCTAACCCTAGCTACCTCACTTGGGAGCCTGCATTCTTGATGCCTGCCATCTGTGTCCTGGGTTATTGAGCATCTACTGCATGCCAGGCACTGCCCGGGATAGAGACACGTCTGACTGGGGAGATGTGATGTCACCCAATATGATGTCTACGGAGAACACGGCACAGTAGAGTTTTATATGCAATGTGGGGACAGGAAGGATATCACAGATGGGAGGGCACTGGGGCCAGGAAGGACTGGCAGCCTGTGAACCTAAAGAGAAGATGGAGGGGTGCAGGACAGAGCCTGAGCAGAGGCCGAAAAGCACAGATAGGTGGGGGCCCAGAGATCCTGGCCCAGGCCATGGAGCTGAGGAGTCTAAGTGGCAGAAGCCAGTGATGGTTCTGAGCAGGTCAAGGTGTGATGGAGCCGTGAGGGCTTCACTGCAAGCTGGGATAGAGAGGGAAATTCGAACCCAGGGCTCTGGTCACTAGAACCCCCTGTGTACAGTGGAGGAGAGCAGGGTTCAGTCCCGCGGATGCAGCTGCCAGTGCTGCAGCTTCGGATTCTGCGGCAAACACCATTCATCCCTGCGTTCCCTGACCGGGCACTGTGCTAGGTGCTAGAGACGTAGCAGTGTCTTCTGTGCCCCTGCCCAGGGGCCACAGTCGCTGAGAATAACCCCACCCAGGCCCAACGGTCTGGGGTGGGCTGGACAACAACCCCGGGGTCCCGCCCATCTCCCCGATCCCCCAGACATCGTTCCTCCCCACGGGCCGCACAGCTCCCGCGAATTGTGGCCCCACCCCGCCCGTCAGCATAAAGCCCTCTCCCCGTCTAGTTTGCGGACCTGACTGACGCCGCTGCCCGCAACGCAGAGCTGCTCCGCCAGGCCAAGCACGAGGCCAACGACTACCGGCGCCAGCTGCAGGCCTTGACCTGCGACCTGGAGTCCTTGCGCGGCACGGTGAGCCCGGGCAGGGCCAGAGGCGCGGGGACGGGGTCGGCGAGCGGAGGCTGGAGAACCGGAGGGGCCCTGCAGCCCTAGGGGATGCTGGAGAAGGACCAGGGGCCGGGACCAGGGCTGGAGGCGGAGCTCTGAAAAGTTACTGGGGGCGGGGGCGGGGCGGGGCCTCGAGGGACCTGCCGGCTCCACCCACAGAACGAGTCCCTGGAGAGGCAGATGCGCGAGCAGGAAGAGCGCCACGCGCGGGAGGCGGCGAGTTACCAGGAGGCGCTGGCCCGGCTGGAAGAGGAGGGGCAGAGCCTCAAGGACGAGATGGCCCGCCACCTGCAGGAGTACCAGGACCTGCTCAACGTCAAACTGGCCCTGGACATCGAGATCGCCACCTACAGGAAGCTGCTGGAGGGCGAGGAGAACCGGTGAGCCCTGAGCAGCAGCTCTCCCCGCTGCGCCTCCCTAGAGTCGCCTTGCTCGCTTCAGGGGCTGCCTTACTCAGCCTCGTGTCCAGCCCCCTCCTGTCCCGGTGCCCAGCAAGGCGCTTGCCTAAAACACAGCCGGCGGTCAATACCTGTCTGATGAGTGAAGGAATGAATGAATGAATGGGTTCAATTCAGCTCATGTTGATTATGTCCCAGGGTAAGGACTCGTGTCACCTCCCAAGCTAAGAGTCTCACTCCCTACCCTCCCAACAAGCACTGGACTTCTTTTCCCCTGACCAATCTCTTCCTCCTCCTGGGAACTCTCTTCGCCACTCTCCCCTTCCCTCTGCCATTCTCCGAGCATCCACTCTCTTTTGAATAGAAATGTTCCCCTCACATATAACACCTAGGCCCCTTGCAGCTCCAGGGAGTGTGTTGGCTGCTTGGGGAAGCTAGGAGATGGGGGGTCGGCCTTTCCTGCTAGGGAAAAGGGACTTGAAGCTGTCATGATGACCCTGGACCATGACCTGGCCTGGGGATGTCCTCGGACAGCCTGGTCACCCCTCTCCCTCTGCTGTCTTTCAGTATCACCATCCCTGTGCAGACCTTCTCCAACCTGCAGATCCGAGGTCAGTAGAACAGGGCCTTGTGGGCAGAGTGTTGGATTCCTGCCCCCTCCCCCAGGCCTGTGGGTTGCTATTCTGGTCTGGGGCCAAGGACCAGGGAAAAGGGGCCCAGGGCTCTCCCTGGGGACCTTCGTGATTCACCGCAGAACTTCTAGCCAGAACACACCATCCCAGAGCATTCCAGGTGGGGCTTGCAGCCTCTCCTGTCCTGCTCTGCCCTTTGTCTCGCCACCCCACCCCCATCCCTACTCCCCATTCCACTGCAGAACTGGGTGAGGGTCTCAACCTCTGTCCTGTCTGCAGATCCCTGCCCATCCAAGTGTTTGATGTTTGTGTTTTTTTTTTTAACTGCTTGTCACTACAGGGGGCAAAAGCACGAAAGAAGGGGAAGGTCACAAGGTCACAAGACATCTCAAAAGCCTCACAATACAAGTTATACCAATACAGGCTCCCCAGATTGTAAATGGAGCCCCGCCGGCTCTCGGTTAGCTGCCTGCTTTTCAGACATGGTGCTTTTCTCAGCTTGATAGGGAGCAAGCCTCACCAAGCCCACCCTCCCCATCCTCTTGGGCTCCCTCCTCCCAGGTTTCCCTAAAGGACCAAGCCTGTGTCATTTTCCCAGCAACCTCAGAACCCAGCTTAGGACCTGGCACAGCGTAAATGTAGGTTAAAGTAACAAAGCTGGCTGGTGTTCCGGGTGGTAAGTCCTCCAGTGCTCAGATGAGATGCTCTGGGGCCTCTGAGCAAACACCAGCCTATGCCTCACCTCTTCTCCATCACTGGGAGGGCCCCTAGGGTCTCGCTGTGCCCGGCGGCCAGGCTTTCTGCCCGATTCGTCTGTCCCCGAAGCTCCGTTGCTCAGTTCGGTGCTGATTCAGGCCAGAGGATTATTTCCCCCTGGACTGCTGTTCTTGGAGTGAATAAAGTTTTATGTCCCCTGCTCTTAATGTTAAAGAGTAGTGAGTGTGACATGTTATATTTTTCTCTCTGAGGGGGGAAAAAACTAAATTAGTTCTTACGTGTATGTGGCCCTTAAATGATTCTTAGCTACAGAAAAAAAATTATTCCTTTTCTGGGCTAGAAACTTAGGAACACTAGCTATGCAAGTCCCAGGGCTTAATTCAATATCAGAAGGGTTAACCAGGCAGACCAGGTAGAGGCAATACTGCCACATGCCACACAGCAAAGGGTCACTAGGGCCCAGAGGAGTGGCAGAGAGAAGTAGGAAAGGGGAAGAGGGACTGGAAAGGGACCCACATGTACTGAGCCCATCATTTAACATACATTATTTCAGTTCACTGACTCCTCACTCCCACCTAGAGAAGTAGACACCAGCATCCCCATTTTTCAGATGAGGACACTGAGGCTGGAAGAGGTAAATTAACTTGCCCACAGTCGTGTGGCTGAGCTGGGACTCAAGCTCTGGCCTGCCTGACTTCAAACCCACGTGCTCCTTCCTTGGCATGGCGCTGGGCTGTCAGGAAGCCCGGGGCCAGGCGAGGGCTTGCAGAGGGGCTGAAATGCAGCCAGGCCAGGGGAGCGAGCAGGGCAGTGAGGACTTGCCCTGCACCACGGGGACTTAGAAGGTTGCCAGCCCCTTTGGAAGAGCCTAGGCCCTCTCTGCCTGGTTGGATAGGCTTTTGTACTCATGATCCGGGGGGGTTTCATGGGGAAACCGGGGGTGGCAGAGGATGTTTAGTACCCTGAGAGCCCACGGAGGCCTCCACTCCTCACGCCTGCAGAAACCAGCCTGGACACCAAGTCTGTGTCAGAAGGCCACCTCAAGAGGAACATCGTGGTGAAGACTGTGGAGATGCGAGATGGAGAGGTGAGGAGAGTGGACCCCAGATTCTGGCCCCGGCAGACTCTGGAAGAAAGCCTGGACTGGCACATAGAAGGTTCCCGATAACTCACAAGAGCTCCTCTGGGAGACTCTGGAAGAGGGGAAGGAACCCAGATGTAATTCAATTTCCCAGTGCCTCCACCGGCAGTTCTACAGGAGTCTGGGTGCCTAGACCACTGGATGAGGTCGTGACTCTGGCTTTCTCCCTTTCTCACCCTCAGACTCAGGTGTCCTCACACCAGGCCTGGGGAAGAGAGAAAGAAAATTAAAGTTAGTAGCTTTCACTCCCACCTTTCAACTTTCAGCTTGGTGAAAGGAACCTGGGAGAAGAATGGGAAGAGGGGACTGGGCATAAACCCCTCCCCATCACACCAGCAACAGTACTAGCTAATCTTACAACATCAGTTCACCGTGTGCCAGGCACAGTGCTAGATGTTTACCAGCGCTACCTTGTTTCCCCCTCTGACTGCTGCATGGGGGCATTCCAGCTACTATCATAGAATAGATGACCCAGCAAGGGTGGAGACTTGTCCAAGGTCACAAAGCCTAGCAGTGGTGGACCTGGAGTCTGTGTGAGCTCCTAACTGTGGCACCTTCTCTGTCCCCTGCAGGTCATTAAGGAATCCAAGCAGGAGCACAAGGATGTGATGTGAGGCAGGACTCACCTGGTGGTCCCTGCCCCACAGTGTGAAGGGCCAGCCTCAGAAGTCGGGGTAGTTGCCCCTCCTCTGCTAGTTAATTTCCCCAGACTTGAGTTCCCACCCACCCCAGCTGCTCCTCTTCCCCCCCCATCTCTATGCCAGCTTGCTGCCCTAGGCTCCATCAGCATTAAGCCTGCCAGACAGCACCCACCCCGCATGCAGCAACTCTAACAGGGCACTCACCCCAAAGTGGAGGCCTGGAGGGGCATGGAAGCTTGCGTTAGAATTGGGAGGGAGGAGAGAAGTTGGGGAGGGCAGGGAGACCTAATAAGTCACCCTCCGTATCCGAATCCCTGTTGTCATGGCAACTGTTGCCAGAGCCGGAGGTGTCTGGGGGTATCTGGGAATGGGGCCTTTGAGTCTCCTCGGGCTGCTGGAGGAAAACCGAGACTCTGAGATAGGCAGGGGAAGTCCCCATGGGCAAGGCGGCCTTGGGGGTTACTCTTCTAGACTGACTCTGACCAGTCTGAGGGTGGGTGGGGCGACCCTGCCACCTGGAGTAGTCACCAGACAGAATTCCTGGCCTGCCCAGATCGTAGAGGGGCCTCCTGAGGGATGGTTCAAGTGTCTCAGCCCCTTTGAGCTGCCACGTGGGCGTGCTGTGGGCCCATGGGAGCTTGATTCTCAGCACTTGGGGAACTACAGTGTACGTGGAGAGGGAAGGGGTGCTGGGAGGGAGTAGAAGGGGGCCTGGCCCCTAGCTGTGGGTACAGAGAGGTCAAACCCATGAGGACCCCCCAATACAGGGGTAGGGAGAGATGGTGGAGGAAGCGGTTGGGATGATGCCAGACATCAGGGTGGGGGGCTGTGGGTGAGCAGTTACACTTGGCCTCTGGGTCGTGGGAATCAAGAAAGTGACTCATCCTCTTGAAGATGCTGAAACAGGAAAGAAAGAGGCTGCTGTTCACGGGGGCAGGGCCCGCTTTGTTCCAGCTCTAAAGGCTCTTTCCTTGCTGCGTCATCCCTGTCCACCCAGGCCTGTGAGCCCCTGCCGCTGCCGCCTGACCCCAGCAAATACTGCTAGGCGAAGCCTCTGCTGCGCACCCAACCCTCTCCTTCCCCCAGTGACTGCTGCTCTTCCCTAAGCCAAGGCCCCTGTGGTCCCCTCTCAGTCAAATATAAAACGTACCCCCATGTTTTAGGTAGCACCCTATATTAGAATTTGGGAGCCCGAGGCCCACGCAGAGTGAAGACACTGGTTTGTGTTCCTGCAGGCTGGAGGTAGGACAGCTTGGGCAGATGCTTTCACCCTGAGCACCTGTTCTGCTGTCTATGGGAAGACTGGTGGGCACGAGATAATCAGTGCCCACAAGTGGGGCTCAGAGGGCCCACTCCAGGGTCCCCATCTCCCTCTAAAGCAGAGGGAGGGAGAAGTAGGAGTCCCTCTCCCTTTCCAAGACGGAGTGCCCTTCCCCCACTCCCTCCTACCACCACTGCCGCTAACCTTTGGGGCACCGCGGCTGCCTTTAGTCACTGACATAAATAAAGACAAGTGCTGTGGCCTTCCCCAGAGTGGACTCTGATCTGTTCAGCAGAGGCTGGGACTGGGGGAAGGGGACAGGAAGGAGCCTTGGACAAAACACAACTTGCTTCTTATCACTGATAATCTTGGGACCCCCAGCGCCCGCAGCAGTGGCCACATGACAAATCCCACCTTCAACCCTGCTCTGCCCTGCAGCCCTGGTGCCAGCCCCCCACAGCCTTTGCTTCCTGCCCTTCTTCTCTCCCCAGCCCCCAGCCTGGGTCCAAGATCTCAGGAAAGTCCTGAATTCAGTCTCCAATTTCCTCACCCATTTCCCCTGTTCTAATCTCTACCTTTATTCCCAAAGTCACCACTTCTACCTGCCAGTCACTGGGATGAGGCTAGGAAAGAAGGCAAAGAGGATATATACTAGGTACCCTGACTCTTTTCTTCCTCTCTCTACTACCCCAAATTCAACCAGCTCCCACCTGGCAATCCTTGAAGGCAAGAAAATAAAGCAAGTCAAACACTGTTCAACACCAGATAGGTGATAAATGTTAGGCTCATTCCTTCCTCGTGTGAGTGTGAAGTCAGAAGACACGTGCACCCTGGCGACTTCCATCTCGGCCTCAGTCCCCCATCTCCCACCTGCCTCCGTCTTCCCCACGTCCCAGATCAGGTCCCAGACTCGCTCATGAAAATGGAGAGAAGGTTCTAGCTAAAAACTTTGTCCACGTGCCCCGCCACATGTCCCAGCTCAGGATACCCATCCAGAAGCATCTGGTACCATTTAACAAACATCTGAGCACAACTGGTCTTCAGAGCTGGGGAAGAGAGACCTAGGGGGAGAAGCTGGGACAAAAGCGGAATAAGTAACAGCAGCAACGACAGAGGTGAATGGTGACAAAGACCGCTGTGATGAGCAAGTAGCCTATCAAGGTGAGTGCCAGGGCGGCACGCATCTCGGGGTCAGAGAAGGAGACTGGGTAGTGGCCTCGAGATGTCACGCCCAGTCGGAACCCGGCGATGCGCACGCCCTGCCGCCAGCAATAGTAGATGCCCCGGTCTTCCAGCTGGGTGAAACGGATGTGGAGATGGTTGCCATGGTCGATGAACACCCTCATGGACTGGTTGACGCCCTTCAGGTACTGCGTGCGGTAGAGGTACTGGTGGTCCTTGTCCCAGGCCACGGCATGCTCTGGCCGGGCCCCAGGACAGGAGATGATGAGTCCGTGGCCCAGCCTCTGCTGGTGGAACTGGATGGGCACCTGGGGCAACCAGGGCCGGCTGCCCACTTTGGACACATAGTTGAAGATGGCCATCACGCCCTCCTGGACCGTCTTCTTCTTCTTGCAGGGCACCAGGCAGCTCCGAACCAGCAGCTCGGGGGTGTGGTCGCTGGCTTTGGCCCGGAGCTGCCTGGGCACAGCCCGCGAGCCACAGGACACCACGTCGGGCAGTGTCTTGCGGTAGCGGGGGGAGAGGTCTGGGCTCTGCAGGTAGCACAGGCCAATGCGCCACTGCTCCCCACGCACCCCGCAGCGGTCACAGGGGGTCCACTCCCAGAAGGTGGTGAAGACGCGGAGGCTCCCGTGGTACTCGTCTGCGAAGGGCTCCTGGCCCTGGTCCTTGAAGGTGGCCACCATCCCCTCACTGCTCTGGATGTCCACGTCGTAGGCGTAAAAGTAGTCTCCCTTGCGCGTGCCGCAAAAATACAAGCCTGAGTCCTGCGGCTGCGCGCGAAAGACCAACAGGCTGAACATACGGATGCTGAAGCGGACCAGCATGTCGCTGCCCACACGCACCTGGGCGGCCTCCGTCAGGACCCGCCCATCGAAGTCCGTCAACACTTTGGTGTGGCTGCTGCCGAGGTGCTTCTGATAGTACCAGACGACAGTGGACACCTCCTCGGGCTTGCAGTGGCAGGGGAGCTCGAAGCTCATGTCAGCCAGGTAGGCTGCATTGTCAAACATCAGGAAAGCCGGGCAGGGGGTCCTCTGAAAAATGTTCTCCTTCTCCACGATTTCAAAGGCCTGGAGGCTCCCCAACGCCCACAGGAGCACAGTGGCGTGGGCCAGGTTCATGCCTGCGCAAGGGATGGGTCAGAGGGGGTGGGGTGAAACCGAGGCACTAAAGGCCGATGGGGTTTCTAGAAATCACTGCTGGGAGGAGGCATCTTTATGAGGAAAGGATTCAGCAGCCAGGAAAAGAAGCAACAATCTGCAGAGGAAGCTGCCACAAACAAGGCGATTTATTCCCAGTTGATGTACAAGGTGCCCTTCTAATGTTCCAGACTTGATCTTGAGGGAAAACCATTCTAGAACCTGGCCCTCTCTCCCCTTTCTAGAACACTGGCACTCACTCAAGAATGGGTCAGAGGAAGCTAGAATGAGAAGCAAGGGCCCAAGTACCAGAACAGGGAAATCTCTGTCTCTCTGGTCCAGGCCCTGCCCTGCCTACCTGGTGGAAAAGTCTTCCCTTTGGTTAATCTGGGAGTTGAAGGAAACCCTCCCACCTGCCCATCTGGCCATCTGAAGATGCCTGGGAGGCTGCCCAGGCCTGAGCTGATAGACTGGGGCTTTCCCAGGCCCAACCAGCATGGGAACTCAGCCCCTGGAGAAAAATGCTACACTTCAAAAGAGGTATCATTTGATCATTTATTGATTGTGTCCATTCATCAGTTCTGAGTTACAAATATCTCTTTTTAAGAGCTAGGGAGATCAGTATTTGTTTACCACGGAAGAGTAACAATTTTTCTTTTTTCCTTTTTTTGGGTGAAGACTATAACTGGTGGTACCAGCGTTTGGTTGGGTGCACACCTATCTCTCAGGGCCATGGGCTAGCAGACTGGCAGACCCTAAGGGTGGGAAGCAAAACTCTTTCAACCTCTTGGGCCCGTGACCATCTTGTGAATCTACACAGTTCAGAATATCACGCCCCCCAGAGGCTGGAGGAGAAGGGAAAATTCAGTTCCTGGTTTTGTTGTGAAAATTTCAAGTCCAGAAGGGTATTAGGTGTGGGCTTCTCATTACAGTCCTGCAGAGCCCTCAAAACAACCAAAAAATGCCTCCAGTGACCACTGGGGGCCTCTGAAGGTAACAGGTCCCATCAGTCCACTTGGTACAGCCTTAGCAGCTCTTGCAGGAGGCTCTCCTCCTCCGGAAGCCTACCAGTTTGCTCCCCCAGACCCCGCCCCCCAGGGCTGGGGGCGCCCATGGCCTGCAGCTTCTGAAACAAGGCTCTGCAGCTCTGTCTCTCTGCGGGGCTCATCAGGCTCAGGTTCAGGGTGAAGCGGCCGGTGCTGGCCAGACTGCGCAGGATCCCCAGGACCACCCACCGGTCAGCTGGCCTCACGTGATCGGCCAGCGCCACCAGCATCTCCCCTAGAAGTCCAAACCCCACGTCTATCTGGAAGAGGCGGCCCAGCTTTGGGCCCCCGAGCTGCAGCAGGGCCTCGTAGCGCTCTGGCCCACTTTGCAAGTATCGCCGCCAGTCACGGTAGAACTCGGCCGAGGTCTTGGGCTGGAGGAGCATTTCCTCCTGGATCGCAAAGGAAGGAAAGAGAGTCCCGAGTTCTTCCAGTTGCTCTGTGATGATGAGAGTGAGGGGAGCCTGTGAGTTTTCATCTGAGCTCTGATGTCCCTCTCTGAGCACTGGCAAGGCTGCGGTCCCTGTGGGCCTCATTTTCAGACAGGGAACAGGGGATAGGACAGGGAGGGAGGGTCCCAAGGAACCCAGGCTGTGATTTGAGATTCTCAGTTGTACCAGGATTTTCCTGCTGATGAATGTGGATATGGCCCTGCCCTTCATGAGTAAGTCAGAGTTTCCTCTGAGCAGGGCAGGAGAGGGGGGTAACTGGAGACCTCAGGAGGAGAGACAGGAACTCAAGATGAGTGGTAAGGATCTGACAGGCTGGATCCCCCTCCCAGCACTGCCAGAGGATCACAGACTCTATACCATATGACCCGAGGCAGAGCAACCCAAATCTGATCTGGGAACGTGAGCCAAGGACGGACTGACAGGGACCTGCCAGGCCCACCTTTTTGACTCGTTCTGACCAATTTCAGCCTCATCACCTGCTGGTTGCTTTTCTTTCTGGGATCGGAGGCAGAAACCTGCCTCTGTTGGCTTTACATGAGAAATAAGGAAAATGTACGTATTGTGAGAACACAGGATTGGAGGCTCAGGGCAGAGAATCCTGCTCAATCTCACCTACCGGGGAGATTTCAGTGGCTTCGTCCTGGGATGGCCTTCCCTGAATAGTATGACAGTTCCAGGGCACAGTCCTCTTTCCTCCTATCTTGTCCTTCCGCTCCAGTGGCTTCAGATGTGATGCAAGGACAATACCCCTATGGGCAAAGGACAGAGATTAGGGGACGGACCTAAAGCTGTCTGAAGGTGAGGGGGCTGGACCTTGCGTGATACAGGCTGAACCTGCTGGCAGGCCAGTATGAGACTAATAATGACAACAACAGCAACAATAGCTGACAACTTTTGAGCACTTCCCACGTGCCAGACATAGTGCTCAGAATCTTGCGTGCGATAACATTTAATCATGAGAATGGTTACTCTCTCTTACAGATGAGGAACAGAGGTTAGGTTCAATAACTCGCACAAGATCACGCAGGCAGCAGAAGGTAGGGCCATGACTGAGCCCAGAACTGTCTGACTCCAAGCGCGTGCTCTTATCTACTATAGTAAACCATAACAGGAGAGCATGAGAAAAATGGTATTAAGCTGACCTGAACTCCTCATAGGAAGCTACCCTCTGTTCCACTGCCCGTAACTTGGCAGCATTCTCCCGTTTGTACTTCTCATCAGCAGTGAGTGCAGCCTGCAGCTCTTTCTCCAAAGCCTTGAAGTCAATGACGTCATTCCTTTTCATGGCCTGTGCCTGGGAAGGCAAAGGGAATGAATGTCAGCAGAGGGTGAACATCAGGGGCAGGGGGTGCATCTAGGTCCTCTGCCAGCCACAAAATGACCCCAAAGCACTCTGGATATCTAGCCACTTATTTAAGGGGAGGAGTGTTACGAAAATCTAGTTCTCTATTTTACAGAGGGGAGCTGAGTTGCACAGTGAGGGCTTGATTAAGATTTGTTGTCACTGAAAACAGTTCTTGACTTTCAATTTAGTGCCTTGTCTTAATTTTGCTTTCTGCCTCTGAAAATATTTTTTAATTGACGTATAGTTGACATACGTTATATTAGTTTCAGGTGTACAACGTAGAGATTTGACATTTATATACATTACAAGATGATCATCACAAGTCTTGTTACCATCTGCTATCATTTAAGGTTATTACAATACTATTGGTTATATTCCCTATTCTGTATATTACATTCTCATGACACATATTTTATAACTGGAAGTTTGTGCCTCTTAACCTATTTCATCCATCCCACCACCCCCTACCCCTCTGGCAACCACCAGTTTGTTCTCTGTATCTATGAGTCTGTTTCTGTTTTCTTTATTTTTTAGATTCCACATATAAGTGAAATATTTGTCTTTCTCTGTCTGACTTGTAACACCCTTAGCATAACATCCTCTAGGTCCATCCATGTTGTTTTAAATGGCAATTTTTCATTCTTTTTTATTCTGCCTCTAAAAACATTTTAGTATTGGTGCTTTGGCTGAGGAAGCATTTGCATTTCACAGGTCAGTCCCTTCACATTTCCACATGGACTCACTCTATAGCAAGTTGTGACAGAGGTCCTCACACAAAAACAGAACGATTGTAACCTACTCTTGAGCCTAAGGATAAAATTCGACCCATTGTTAAATGTTTTTAACGAGGAACGATACTTTCTACCCAAAGCAGATGCAATGACTGAGCAGGAAATCAAGTAGATATGGCAGAAGAAGGGGCTCGACGACCCCGCTTTCCAAATCCCTCTGTCCAGTTCAGGGCTGGAGCACAGATCGCTAGGTACTTGGGAACCCTCTTTAGTTCTGCCACTATTTCTGCAGCCTCCGCGTATCTGAGACTGATTGACCCGTTCTATAGGGAGATAACCTCCATGGGTTCTAATCGTGGCTCTGGCATTTACCTGCTGTGAGACCCCTTTGAACCTCAGACTCCTAGTGCACTGAGCTGGATTACGCGGCAAAGTCATCATAACCAGCCCTAGGGCAGGGAGGCAGGAGGTCTACAACCAACCTCGGAGCCCTCCCCCTCCACCCCAACGTGGGTAAGCTGAAGATCAAGGAGGAGGCTGGGCTGGGCAGGAACTGAACTCAGATACCCTGGCTCCTGTCTAGTTCTGAGCTCTTCCCAGTCACTGAATAAAGAGAACACCTAACCCTCCTGCCCCCTGACCTTTACCCCAGCAGCCGGGGCCCTGGTTTGCTTTCTTTCTTTGGGGACCCCAGATACGTCCAAACCAAGCCTGCTCAGCACAGACCGCGGCCAGCAGCTGTGGTTGCCCAGCAACTGCGCCAACAGCCTGCCCACGTGACCATCCCCCGTGACCATCCCGAAGGCCCCCTATCGGGGTGGCCCCGAGGCGCCTGATCGGATTCACGCCTCCTCAGGTCTTGCTTTCTTTGAAGCAGCCCACGCCTTGGTTTGGGGACCCACACCTCCGCCTCGCAGGTTCCTGTGTCCGCGGCCGGTATTCCTCCGAGCTGGTCCTCAGGCAGAGGGCTGTCCTCCGGGGCAGAAGCGCTACCGCGGCGTCCGCGGGGTCCTTCCGGGCGGCCGGCGCAGGCGGTGCGGCGGCGTGGGGCGGAAGCGCGGTCTCCGGCGGCCGACTCGGAGTTTTTGGCTGAGCAGCGGGAGGTGAGCTGACTCGGGGCCACGGCCTGGGAAGGTTGCTCCGGTGGGATGGAAAGTTAAATGTCAGATCTGGAAGAGACGGTATATGCTCTCTGCTCCTTTCACTTTACAGATGGGTGAATTGAGGCGTGGAGCGGAATGAAAGCTTCCCCCCCCCACGCCGATTCCGGGGTTCCCTCTATGTCGTCCATCTGTTGAACCTTTTGCCTGGGCAGGGGTCGTTCTTGCACTGTCCGTTCCCCTGTCTCACTCCCTCTTCCAGCTGTGTCGCTCTCACGCCTTCTCTACCAAGCTCTCTCCGTCCTTACTCTGTATTCCTTTGAGAGCCCGCGTTGTAGCCAGAAGCTGCGGTGAAGTTTGGTACCGAAATTCACTAGTTTGTGCAGCTGGGGACAAGTCAACTATTTTCTCTGTGTCTTGTTAGAGTCATTCCTTTAGTCATTCAGCAAATACTGACTGAAGTTCTGTTTTGTGCCAGGCACCGTTCTAAGTGAAGAAAACAGTCCTTGCACAAGAGAGATGACAGTATATACACGAATAGATACGTGTCAGCTAATAATAAATGAGAATAAAAATAATAAAACAATGAAAGTGGGGATTGGAGAGTATGTGTATGGGGGGGGCTTTTTTAGATTGACAAGGGAAGGATTCTCAGAGAAGGTGACATTTTATACAGTAGAGGCCTGAGTGAGATAGAGGAACAAGGTATACGTGCCCAAGGGAAGAGCATTTTGGAAGGGAATAGTAAGTGCAGTGGCCCTGAAGCAGAAATGAGGTGGGTTGTTCTGTGAATAGCCTTCTATAAAAATTTCTGCAGTCATTTCATGGGTGTCTTGGGAGAATGAAATGTGCACAGATGTGGTAGCTCTTTGGAAGTAAAAAGAATCTCTATGCATATGAAAATTTCCATAATAATTTACATTTAATTATTAGTGCTTGTGCTCTTAATTCTCTGTTTCATCAACCATCAGACTCAGCAGGGGTCACTGAGGAAGGTGGGGGGATTAACCTCATGAAAGAAATATCAGTATCTAAAAATTAAACATACTGTTCAGTTAACATTTATCCAGTTCCTACTTCCGTGAAGTGCTGTCTTGGTCATTGACAGGTGGGGACAAGGACCACTGGGTTCCTGTGTTCAAGAATGGCCAAAAAATAATGTTAGCTGACATTTATTGAGTCTGGAACTGTGATAAATTATTTACACGGCCTATTTTGCTTAATTTTCATAACCCTTTATGCAGTGGGGGTTAGTCACTTTATTTTCCAATTGAAGAAACAGGCTTGGGGAGGTGAATAACATACCTGAAGTGACATAGTTATTAAGTGAGAAAGTCAAGATTCAAATCTAGGTCTTCCAATGGCAGAGCCCTGACCATTAACCCATCCTCTGGTCTGTTGTCTGTTACTTGTAAGCTGTAAAAGTGTTGGTGAGGGTGATGAGTACAGTTAACTATCATTCATGACAGAATTAAATGCTGATAGACACAAAAGACTGTATAGTAGCATTGGAGAGTGAGAAATTGAGGCTCTAGGAAGGCTTGAAGGAGGTGGTATTAGAACTGTTACTTTGAATAGAATTTCAATAATTGAATTGGAGACACCAACAAAATACTTATTAATTACAAAGAGAAAGCAAGTAACTTTACAATGGAAAGACCTGGTAGACAGCACCGTAATCAGATGGTTAAGTTAATATCACCACTGATGGGACAAATTCAAATCATAAACCGCTTGTTAGGAGAGGCACCAAAAAGAGCACAGCATCACTCCTGTGATATTCTTGCCAAAAAATGCATAACCTGAATCTACTCATAAGGAAACAGCAGACAAACTTAAATTAAGGGACATTCTATAAACTCCCTAGCCTATAATCTTCAAAGGTGTCAAGTCATAGAAGTCAAAGGAAAGACCAAGGAACTGTTCCAGATTGAAAGAGACTAAAGACATGGCAGCTAAATGCAAACATGGAATCCTGGGTTGGCTGGCAGGACATTATTGGAACAGTTTGTGAAACTTGAATGGGGGCCTATGGATTAGGTGGCAGTAATGTGTCAATGTTTTCTGATTTTGATGGTTGTATTGTGGTTATGTAGGAGAATGTCCTTGTTTGTAGGAGTCAGATGCACTAAAAGCAGGGGTTGGCAAACTTTGTCTGTTAAGGGCTAGATAGCAAGTATTTTAGGCTTTGTGGGCCATGTGGTCTCAGTGGCAGCTACTCAACTCCACTGTTACAATGTGAAAGCAGCCACAGAAAATAGAATGAGCATGGCTGTGTTCCAATAAAGCTGTTTTTATAGACACTGAAATTTGAATTTCATATAATTAATTTTCATGTGTCATGAAATATTATTCTTTTGATTTTTTTCAACTATTTAAAAATAGAGAAAACATCTTACCTTTGGGGCTGTATGAAAACAGTTGGCAGGCCAGATTTGGCCACAGGCTATGGTTTACCAACTCCTGTACTAAAGTATGAGGAGGTGATGAGACATTGTGTCAGCAACTTATTCTCAAATAATTTAGGAAAAACAAAGCTATGTATACTCTTTTTGCAGCCTTCTGGTATTTAATTATTTTAAAATTAAAATTTTTTTTTAGTATTAAGAAAAGAGGCGAGGGACTTCCTAGGTGGCTCAGTGGTTAAGAATCTGCCTGCCAATGCAGGGAACACGGGTTCAATCCCTGCTCCAGGAAGATCCCACATGCCGTGGAGCAACTAAGCCTGTGTGCCACAACTGTTGAGCCTGCGCTTTAGAGCCCATGAGCCACAACTACTGAGCCCGTGTTCCGCAACTCCTGAAGCCCACGTGCCTAGAGCCCGTGCTCCGAAACAAGAGAAGCCACGGCAATGAGGAGCCCGCGCACTGCAACTAGACAAAGCCGGTGTGCAACAATGAAGATCCAACACAGCCGATACATTATTTAATTAACTAAATTTAAAAAATAAAATTTAAAAAAAGAAAAAGAGGTGGGCGAAGTATATGTACAGAAACAAGCGTAGAACAGAAAGGAGGGGAAAGTCCAGGGCTTTGGAGGAGCAGTCAATGGTTGATGTAACTGGAGAGGAGATTGTGTGAAGGGATATAGTCAACTAGAGGCTAGGGTGGAGGCCTTGGTTACCTTGCCAGCATCTGACTCTTCTCTTCTTGAATTTTAGCATCATGGATACCGACTTGTATGACGAGTTTGGGAATTACATTGGACCAGAGCTTGATTCTGATGAAGATGATGATGAATTGGGCAGAGAGACCAAAGATCTTGATGAGGTAAAACCAATACGTTACTTTTTTCGTCTCTCAAAAAAGCAACAAAGTAGTGAATCCTATGGGCTCCTGTAGAAACCTGCCTACATCGCTACCATCGCCCTTTTTATAATCCTTATGACTTATTTGGGTCTCATCTGGCCCCTAAGAATGCTTGGCTACTGAAGTTCCAAAGGAGAATATGAGGTAGTTTCATCGGTAGGGGGGTTTTGTAATCTGAGCTCTAGTTCATCTGGCAGCAACTCTTCTTCTGTTTGCCTGAAGTACCTTTTGATCATCAGGAATGATTCTAACTTAGAAAAGGTGGTCAGCTTTTTCAAGTACTGCTACCCTGAGAGCTCCCTCATAAGCTTAGGTTTTAAAAGATGCATAAAAGCAGTAGAAAGGGAAGGCACTGGAGGTGACGTTCAGAATGGTTGGAGGCTTGCAAAAGACACCAGAGGTGGCTTTTCTGTTTTAACAATGTTTAGAGCAAGATGTGTAAGAAGTAAATAGGCCCACTGCTCTTCAGTGGAGGCTTAGTATTAATGGGACAGCAGGAAAGCAGGACAAAAGTCCTGGCTGCCATTTGTCTTCTCCATCGGAGAAAATGTCCGTCAAACTAGAAAAAATAGAATAAACCCTGGAAAAAGAAAATTGAAACCGTATAGGTAAAAAGGGAATAGCTTGTGCCTTTAGATGAGTTCAGGTCACTAGGCCCAGGTGAATTATATCCTGGGTGGGATGGTGGGGGAGACATTGCAGAGGCTAAGCTGAGGACCACTGTGGTCATCTTTAAGAAAATAGGGAGTGGCCATGGCGCTAGAAAGTGAACCGGGCAGTTTGTCCTACTTGCCAAAGTTGGAGATAAGACTCTGCATTCAGAAACTACAGACTAGTACATATGCATCCATGGTAAAAATTATGGAAGGAATTTTAGAATAGATGACTGTCGACCACTTAGGAAGCTAGTATGAGTTTGATAAAAAAAATTTCTCTTGATTGGATTACTAGATATAGGTCACGGGTATGCTGTGGGTATTATGTACCTTGATTTGGGCAAGGCATTTGAAGTCTTTTTTGTTTGTTTTAACTGTTTTATCTTTTTAAAAATATTATTTTAAAGAGATTATTTTTCATTATACAAGTAACTCATGAATCCAGTTCAAACCAATAGAAAGTCTTCCTTGGTCCTCATCTCATTTCACTCCCCTTGCCAACGTTACCACTGTAATTCATGATGTTCTCGTGGGAAGAAAATGGGTTGAGTTACAGTACAGTTTGGAGAGGTCCTAGCCAGTTCAACAATGGGACCCAAATAGTATTGGTTACTGGATCACCGCCAGAGCTCTTGTGACACGCCCCAGGCATCTGTGCTTGGTCCCATCCTTTTCAACCTTTTTATCAATGACTTAGGTGAAGAGAGAGAAGAGAGGTTTATAGAATTTGCACATGGCAGAAGCTAATATATTGGGTAACGGAATCTAAATTCAAAGCGATGCCAACAAACTTGAATTCTGGGCTAAAATCCAAGAATTCATTCATTAAGTATTTATAGAGCACTTGCTATTTGCAAGAAATCCTGATACAGAAGAGAGCCAAGGCACTATCCCTGCCCTCCAGGAACCTGCTGCTTGCCAAGGGAGATGAAGTACAAAAGTACTTATAATATGAAACAGGGATGAACAAGCACCATTTAAGTGATACTGACTTGTATCCATAGTAGTAGTATACGAGGAGGGGTCAGTCCCGGCTGGAATGACCAAGAAAGATACCTGAAGAAGTGACGTTGAGAGTGGACCTGCAGAATGGGTAGGCATCTGTAGAGGCAGAAAGGAGAATGATCAGTGATTGCCCAGGTTGGAGGCAGGAATTGGGGGGTAATGGCTAAAGGGTACAGGAATTTTGGGGGAGGGTGATAAAGTTAATCTAAATTTGATTGTGGTGATGGTTGCACAACTCCGAGTATACTGAAAACCATTGAACTGTGTGTTTAAAATAGGTGAATTGTGTGGAATGTGACTTACATCGCACTAAAGCTGTTAACAACAACAACAGAAACTTTAAAAAAAAAAAAAAGGAATGGTTGAGCGATGTGTGAATGTTTTCACCTCAGTCCGGAGGGTCAGGTGAATCATACTGTAGTTCAGGTGCCTCATTATTATTGCTTGTGCAAGGCTCTGCCCTTGTTTAATTAGCTCATCAATTCCTTTTTATCTCATTCTCATACCTGTTACCACAGTATTTCTAATGTACGTATGCTTTTTGTTTGTATGAGTTGCAAAATGTGTATAGTTGCATTGTGCGCATGTATTTTTTTTTAATTAATTTATTTGGTTGCACCAGGTCTTAGTTGTGGCAGGTGGGCTCCTTAGTTGTGGCATGCGAACTCTTAGTTGTGGCATGCAAACTCTTAGTTGTGGCATGTAGGATCTAGTTCCCTGACCAGGGATCAAACCCCAGCCCCCTGCATTGGGAGCTCAGAGTCTTAACCACTGCACCACCAGGGAAGTCCTCCATGTGTGCGTGTGTTTTTAATTTAAGTAAATGGTGTCGTGTTATCTGCATCATTCTGTTTCTTACTTTGCCACTCAACCTTGTGGCACTCAACCTTGAGACGCATTTTGAGGATGCATCTCTGTTGCCATGTGTACGTCTGGTTTGTGGCATCTGATGGCTGCTTGGTTCTCCCTGGGTGCATCACCCAGGTTGCCTGCCACCAGCCTTCCCTCACCACAAATAATACTACAGTGAATATTCTCAGGTATATCCCTTTATGCTCCATGTGAGCATTTCTTTGGGTTATACAGTATTCCCCAAAGCAGAGTTGCTGATTATAGGATTAAATGTACACTTAATGTGTTTATACTGCCAGACTCCTCTTCAGCATGGCTGTACTAGTCCATATTCCTTCCAGCAGGATGAGAATTCCTGTAGCCTCCTAGGGCTCATAGGATGCATAGATTCTTAAAAACACTTTTTATTGAGGTATATAGCAGTAAAGTGATGCACAGGATTTTGATAATGGAGACAGGAAAGAAAGAAGGACATTCTATAAAGGAGTGGAGTGAGCAGGGACCCAAAGGTTGTGTGTTGAGAGCAAATGATTCCCCCTCCTGATTGCTGAAGCACTGTTGCTGAAAGACAGCTGTAGGTGTGAAGCAGAGGAGGAGGGGCCAGACTATGGAAGGCCTTGAATGGAGAACTAGCAGTAAGGGGTGACAGGATCAAAGCAAGAGGCTGGGATCCTTCCTTCAGTAAAGGGAGGCTCGGGAGGCTTGGAGAGAAGCCAGAAGTTCATCACAGTGGAATGATGTAGAGTTGGGCCATTGTTTGAATCAGGGGAACTTGGATGACCAGATGAACACTGGTTATTAATAGACAAAAGGAAATGATACTTGTTTAGTTTTATTTTAGACTTGTCAAGTTTGAGCTACTGTCAGGACACTCAGGTAAAGATGATTACAGGTACTTGGAAATTATTACATAAAATCTCATAATTAGGGACTTCCCTGGTGGTGGCTAAGACTCCATGCTTTCAGTGCAGGGGGCCCAGGTTTGATCCCTGGTCAGGGAACTAGATCTCACATGCTGCAACTAAAGATCCCGCATGCCACGACTAAAATCCTGCACAGAGCAACGAAGAGCCCGTGTGCCACAACTAAGACCCAGTGCAGCCAAGTAATAAATAAATGTTTTTTTGAAAAATCCTATAATTGTTTTCAAAATGCATTCAATAGTATAGAGCAGGAGGAAACTGGCTTGATAGCTGTCTGGGAGCCACCAGCAGTAGGATATATATGGCCGCCAAAAGAGCTAATGTAATCTTAGGCCACGTCGATAGAAGTGGTGTGAAGATGGTGGGAGGTAGCCAGTTGGCTCAGCACTGGAGGGTTTTGTGTTCTTCTTAAGAAAGAAGCTGACGTGCTGGAATTTGTGAAGGAAAACGATCTCCCACCACTATATATACCCACCTCCCTGCATCTGTGTCATACATCTCTCCTGTTCTTACAGATGATTTGTTCATGTTTCTTTTTCCTTTTATTTATTTATTTTTTATTTTTTTTTTTTGGCCACACCACATGGCTTGTGGGATCTTAGTTTCCTGACCAAGGATTGAACCCAGGCCATGGCAGTGAAAGTGCCGAGTCCTAACCACTGGACCACCAGGGAACTCCTGTTTATGTTTCTGTCTACTAGGAACTAGATCCCATCCCTTCTCATTTTTTTTAAATTAAAGTTTAGTTGATTTACATTATTTTGTTAGTTTCAGGTATATAGCAAAGGGATTTAGTTATATATAATTTTTTCAGATTAGTCTTCATTATAGGTTATTACAAGATATTGAATATAGTTCCCTGTTCTATATAGTAAATCTTTTTTGCTTATCTACTTTATTTATAGTAGTTTGTATCTGTTAATCCCGTACTCCTAGTTTATCCCTCCTCTCCCTTCCTTTCCCCTTTGGTAACCATACATTTGTTTTCTATGTCTATGAGTCTGTTTCTGTTTTGTATATAGATTCACTTGTATTGTTTTTTAGATTCCATGTATGATATGTAATATTTGTCTTTCTCTGTCTGGCTTCACTTAGTATGATATTCTCTAGGTCCATTCATGTTGCTGCAAATGGCAATATTTCATTCTTTTTTTGTGGCTGAGTAATATACTATTCTATACATACACCACATCTTATTAAACCAATCATCTGCTGATGGGTACTTGTGTTGTCTCCTTGTCTTGGCTGTTGTAATAGTGTTGCTATGAACCTGGGGATGCATGTGTCTTTTTTTTTTTTTTTTTTTTTTTTATTATTTTTTGGGGGGGTACACCAAGTTCAATCATCTGTTTTTTATACACATATCCCCGTATTCCCTCCCACATGTGTCTTTTTGAATTAGTGTTTTTGTTTTTTCCACCACCCCTTCTCATTTACTCAAGGTGTTCATCCCAGCAATTCTCCCCTGTCTCCCATGTCGTTAGTGTTCCCTCTCTAGTAGATCATCCCCGTCAGCATACAGATATGCTGTTATTTCATCATAACATCCTCTCTTGATCCCATAGCCCCTTTCATTTACCTCCCATTTCCCTGTTTCCCAATGCAGCATATCTCAAAAGACTTATTACTTGCTGTTCAAATCCTCTCCCCCCATTTTCTCTCAAACCTACTTCTGTACTTTTGCCTCTCCCATTCCACAGAGACTGCTCTTGTCAAGGTCATCAGTGACCTCTGCCCCAGATCCGGTCCTCATCCTACCTGACTGGTCTGTACCATCTGACCCAGCTGATCATTCCCTCCCTAAAATACTCTGTTTCCTTGGCTTCCACGAAACACCCTGGTTTTCCTTTTCTTCTCTGACTGGTCCTTCTCAGTCTTTGCTGCCGGTTCCCCCTCATCTCCCTGACCTCTTAACTGTCAACAGGCCCCAAAGCTCCATTCCTAATACCTATCCTCTATCTACACTCACTCCCCTGATCATCTTATCTAGTACATCAGATACCTTCTATTCACTGAGGACTCTCAAATTTATATATCCAACCTGGACCTTTCTCTTGAACCTCAGGTTTGTATGTCCAGCTTCCTACTTGGCATCTCTACGTGATGACTAATATGGCATCTCAAACTTAGCATATCTAAGACCTAAACACAGAGCTTCCCTACCTCCGTCCCCTGTTCCTGTCTCCAGCCTGCTCTTACAGTCTTCCTGATGTCAGTAAAGACAGTGCCATTCCGCAGTTGCTCAGGTCAAAAACCTTGCCTCTTTTTTTTTTTTCACTCCTACTTTGAATTCACTAGGATACATTTTTGACTCTATCTTTGAAATATATGCAGAATCCAACCTCTCCTTACCACCTTCACAGCTACTCCTCTGGTGTAAGCCACCATCACTTCCCTCTCTTTCCTGTATCATTGCAGTAGCCTTCCAGCTAATCTCCCTCCTCCCAGTATATTCTCAGTATGGGGACCAGAGTGATTCTTTTAAAACAAAAGCCTGATCGTATCACTCCTCTGCTCAAAACTGCTAGAGCAGGACTTCTCAGTCTTGGTACCATTGACATTTGGGGCCAGGTAATTCTTTGTTGTGGGGGCAGTCCTGTGCTGTATAGGATGTTTAGTAGCATCCCTGGCTTCTACCTACTAGGTCCCCCCACACTCACATACCTAGCTGTGACAACCAAAAATGTCTTCAGTTGTTGCCGAATGTTCCCTGGGAGACAAAATTGTCTTTGATTAAGACGCACTGCCATAGAGTAAAGTTAGATTACTTAGAGTGATCCAGAAGATCCTACATGATCACCTCCTGTGTGATCTCAGCTTATACTATTCGCCCCATTATTTACTGAACTCTCACCATACTGGCTTCCTGGCTAATCCTCAAAGTTGCCAGCATACCCTGACTCAGAGCCTTTGTATTTGCCATTTCAGCCAACTAGAATGCTCTTCCCCACCCATTTGTAGATCTTACTCCCTCTTCCTTCAGATTTCTGCTCAAATATCACCACCTCTCTTTTCTGCATTGCTGTATTACCAATACCTAGAACAGTGCCTGACATATAGTAAGTGCTCAGTAGATATTTGTTGAGCGAATGAATTAATCAGAGTGTTTTGGAACATAAAGGGTTATGTAGTAGCCACTTTTAATTATTTTAAAGACTTTTTAGCAGAAGAGGGCATAGCTTTGTTCAGTGTTAATAAGGAGGTGAGTTCGAAGTCATTTACAAAGACTCACTTTCCAACAGGGAACTGGGCTGTCTTGTGAGTGAGTACAGTTGTTATTGGAAGTATTCATGGGGGGCAGGAATATGTAGAGAGAATTCACTCATTTAACAGGGTCTCCTATGTGCCAGGCACCATGCTGTGTGCACATGCTGAGGACACAGAGGTGAATAGTTCTTAAAGAACTCCCGTCCTATGGACTTCTTAATGTGTAAGGTATAGGGCAGTGTCCAGAAAAGTGCCTCCAGTCTCGATCCACTTGTGACCACTGGCCCGCATATAAGAAAGGGTCAGTTTGAATCAGGAGAGCTGTCCATGGCTTTCAGTCTTCTCTTTGTGAAGGATCACGCAAGAGTAGAACCTGCCCCACTGACTCTTTAGCACAGAACTCAAAGTAAGAAGCTGGCAGGCCTGTGAAGTCACCGCTCCTAAGTCACGTAGCGTAGTCAGTCACTGAACAGG
Organism: Hippopotamus amphibius kiboko; assembly: GCF_030028045.1. Classification (NCBI taxonomy): domain Eukaryota; kingdom Metazoa; phylum Chordata; class Mammalia; order Artiodactyla; family Hippopotamidae; genus Hippopotamus; species Hippopotamus amphibius. The sequence goes on along the minus strand of NC_080202.1, from coordinate 45,353,442 downwards.
AGAAGCGCACGCCTCTTCCAGCCTCCTTCCCTTGCCTGCGTTTAGATCGATGACGACGACGACGAGGACGAAGTGGGCGATCACGATGAAGACCACCCTGGGATGGAGGTGGTGCTGCACGAAGACAAGAAGTACTACCCCACCGCCGAGGAGGTGTATGGCCCTGAAGTGGAGACCATCGTTCAGGAGGAGGACACCCAGCCTCTCACGGGTGAGTCTGCAGCCACTGGGTTGTGAGTTGAAATCGAAACTGCCAGTTCATAGTCATCAACAGTCTTGAAAGTTCAGTGAGGGACTTCTCTGGTGGCTCAGGGGTTAAGAATCCGCCTGCCAGTGCCGCAGACACGGGTTCGATCCCTGGTCTGGGAAGATCCCACAAGCCACAGAGCAGCTAAGCCCGTGCGCCACAGCTGCTGAGCCCACATGCTGCAGCTACTGAAGCCCGCATGCCTAGAGTCCATGCTCCACAACAAGAGAAGCCACCACACTGAGAAGCTTGCGCAGTGAAGAATAGCCCCCACTCGTCACAACTAGAGAAATGCCGCACATAACAACAAAGACCCAGCGCAGCCAATAAATAAATTAATTAAATTTTAAAAAAAATAAGAAAGTTCAGTCAATAAACTGACTAGTTTTTCTTTCAGGTGCTATTTCAGGATTGAGATTCAATTAACCCTGTTAGATATTCAACAAAACAGCTTGTTACTAAGTAAATAAGAGTTACTTCTTTCTTTACCTAGTATTTGTTTAGGTTCTTGAAGACTGTTTTGAAGTTCTCCCTCTGGTCTGATATGTTTTCCCATCCAAATGATTCCAATTTCTTTAACCAGTCTTCAGAATGCTTATTTCCTGTAATAATTTTCATTGATCTTCTGGAAGGTCATTGCATTTTATAAATGCAAGGAGGGATTTTGAACTGACATTGACCTCATCCTGTATCCAGTCTGTCTCCCTTCCTCCCACAAAAAGAAGTCCAAACACCTCAGTCCACAATTCAAGATCCTTCAGTGTTTCATGCCAAACCGCATTCCCAGAACTTTCTCACCCTGAGTGATCCTCGAGAACAGCATAAATTGTTGTCATATATCATCCATTCTGAAAGCTCCATCTAATGGAATAGGGCTCTGTGTTTTTATGTTTTATGGCTACCTGCACATCACTCCTTTTTTTTTCCTTCTAGAACCGATTATTAAACCGGTGAAAACCAAGAAATTCACTCTGATGGAGCAGACATTACCTGTCACGGTGTATGAAATGGAGTAAGTAATAAGGTCTTGCAGCCTCTCTGCACGAATATCGTGAGTTCATTTTTTTCACGGAGGTAAGAGGTGGTTTGCGGTGAAGTAGCCAGTGAATTTTTGGGGGGTGATGGTGAGAGCAGCGGCATCCATTTGTGCCTGAGTCATTTTGCCAACTTCTCTCTGTGACCAGGTTCAGCTCCGTCGCTACCTGCCGCCAGATCTAGCCTGACAGCTTTCAACTTCCTTTTCTTTCTTCCTTCCTTCCTTCCTCCCTCCCTTTCTTTCTCTCTCCCTCTCTCTTTCTTTCGGTTGGTAAAAGGGCATGTCTATGAGCTCTTTATTTTTTTTTTATTTTTTATTTGTTTTAAATTGAGGTATAGTTGATTCACAACGTCGTGGTAGTTTCTGGTGTACAGCACAATGATTCAGATTCTTTTCCCCTATATGTTATTACAAAATATTGAGTATAGTGCCATGTGCTATACCATAGGTCCTTGTTGGTTATGTGTTTTATATATAGTAGTGTGTATGTGTTAATCTCAAACTCCTAATTTATCCCCCCCCCCCCCCCGCCCCTTGCTCTTTGGTAACTGTAAGTTTGCTTTCTATGTCTGTGGGCCGATTTCTGTTAAAGAAGCTCATTTGTATCTTTTTTTTTTTTTAGATTCCACGTGTAAGTGATATTGTATGATATTTGTCTTTCTCCGTCTGGCTTACTTCACTTAGTATAATAATCTCTAGGTCCAACTGTGGTGCTGCGCCTGTGAATTATTGTGAAAGCAAAAATCTCTTCCTACAATTTGCCAAAATTTTCCTTCAGCTTATATGGTTGCTGAGATATTTAGGCTCAGTCTTAACTTTCTTCTTGGCTCTCATCCAGATCTCAGCTGTTTTCTCTTCTTCCAGATCTTTAGTTCGGTGTTAGGAACCAGCCTTTGAGTCAGAACTGGGTATTATAATTGTCAGTGTTGGGGCCACCAGAACCTGTTTTGACTCAGTAAGATTGCTGAGTGTTTTAGGAACATAACAACTCTTTATTTTGAAAAGGAGGCACAAAGAAGTAGGTATATGTAGAATAATTTAGACTCTTCAAACTGTTTTTGAAAATATTTTCATTGTTGAAATGCACTTATAAGGCCATCGTATATTGAAGTGCTTGTGACCTATTAGATAATGAAACTTTTTTTTTTTAAACATGTTGACGTCTTGTATGTCTGAAGGAGTAAGGTCCCTTCTGAAATGGTTAGGTCATCTGCCATCATTCACACTTTTTTTTTTAATATCTATCTATCTATCTATCTATCTGGTTGGTTGGTTTTGCTGGGTCTTAGTTGCAGCAGGCAGGCTCCCTAGCTGCAGCTCGCTGGGTCCTTAGTTGCGACACACAGACTTCTTAGTTGTGGCATGCAGACTCTTAGTTGCAGCATGCATGTGGAATCTAGTTCTCTGACCAGGGATCGAACCTGGGCCCCCTGCATTGAGAGTGCGGAGTCTTAACCACTGTACTACCAGGGAAATCCCCCATTCACACATTTTTGAAACAACCTTTCAGTTGTCTTCAGAACTTGCTCCATGTTCTTTTGTGTTCTCAGTGGTGATGTTTTTTTAAATCTCTAATCTTTGAAAGCGGGCTTAATTTTTCAAAGAGCCAAAAGTCATCTGAAGGCTATTTGCTGTAAGTAATGCGGGTGATAAGCAAGAAAGAGAGTGTTGGTTTGATCAAAATGGACCTCCTCTGCTCATCATTAATGAGATGAGGTTTTCTTTAAAGCCTTGTTAACCAGCTCTGACGGCAGTTTCAGAAGAAGAGCTCCCAAAGTGATTTGAAATCCTCTCAGCATCAGTGGAATAAATGTATGATGTCTAGCCTGAATGTTTTGAACCGAATGGTACTCATGTGTGTGTGTTCTGGTATTTGGTTTTATTTTTCTTGCTGCTTGCTTTTCACATTTCATTATTTTATTGTTGAAATCTCCATGACATTTCACAGGTCATGTCTCCTCATTTATCGTTCCATTCCCAAAGCCAGAACTGTAGAGTAGAAGCTCACGTCTGCCTCTCATCATTCTCTAGTTGGTGTGAAGTTTGTCCCTGGCCAGAAATACCTAAAACACCTCTGCACCACTCCCCCATTTGAAAACTTTGCCAGAGTCCCTTTTTCTCTCTTCCTTTCTCCTTTCAGTTTCTTGGCAGATCTGATGGATAACTCGGAGCTCATCAGGAATGTGACCCTTTGTGGCCATCTCCACCACGGCAAGGTGAGACAGCTTTCGGCTACTTGGAACAGCGTGGCACTTCATTTCTGCTCATTTTTTCAGCCCTCAGAGTCACACATTGGGGTCTGAGGCCTTAAGGCTGGACCTCCTCACTCTGGGGGCCCTCCAAGCCTATTGTGAAACCAAGCTGTGAAATTCTAGCTTTTCCTGAGCAGCAGCAGGAAAGCTAAGCCACTTGCATGCCTGAGCCTTGTGTCTACATCTGGACAGACGAGGGGAAATTGAGCCTTCCTTTGATTTTATAAGTTTTCATTTCCTGGGGGATGCTTGTCTAAGAGAGATTTCATCTTTCATTTGAAAATAATCCTGTGGCTTCATTGTTAATTCTTTGCTGTCCCATAATCCTCCCTGCTCTCTTCTTCCTCTCTTTATCCCTAAATTATGTGGTGTATTGGGAACTGGATGAAGAGTAGAGTACATTTTCCTCTGTGGTTGGCAGAACTTAACTTTCTCTTCCCTTTCAGACATGTTTTGTAGATTGTTTAATAGAGCAGACTCACCCGGAAATCAGAAAGCGCTATGACCAAGATGTAAGTAGAAATTCTGTTGAGAGTTTAGGATGAACCATTCAGAATTTACAGGGTTGGGTGTCTCTCTCCTTCCCCTTCCTTCCACCTTCCCACTCTCACTATAATTAATGATGCCTATAATGTGCTGCTTTATAATTGCAATTTTTGTGAATAGCCCTTAAGAAAATAATTTCAACTTTCTCAGGAACATAGAGAATATTAACCTGCAGTATTTTTGGATGATCTGTTCTGCACTTGGGATCCCTCCTCTGTTCTGATAAATCCTGACTTTTATAGCCTATTCTTTCCTGTCATAGTATTAACAGCCTACTCTATAAATATATAATTGGACCTTGTTGTTTTCATGATAAATTTATATGCCTGTGAATGAGGCCAAGTGTGGCTGCAAGTCTCAGTGCAATAAATGTTCAGTCTCCACCAGATTGACTGTTTTGACGTGTGGGGGTCCCATGAAGGCCAGATGTGTCTCCCTGTACCACTGTGAAGAATTCACTGCATTTGATATAATTTAGCTCTCCAGCCATACCTGGTCTTTAGTGACTTCCCCCACTCCCCAGAAAATACACATCCAGGAGCATTTTCCATCTGGGAGTGCTCCAGTCTCACTGTCTGCAATTTCTGTAGGTGCACCTTGTTGTCTTCCATCTATTCTCCTCCTGAAGCAGAGACCCTTGAGCTGGGAGGTGGTGAGGGAAAGTGATTGATGGTTTGTGTGCAAGAGGAGTCTGAATTCAGGTGGTAACTACAGTTCTTTTTTTTTTTTTTTTTTAAAGCTGTGCTACACTGACATCCTCTTCACAGAGCAAGAGGTAAGTGTGCCTTTGGAAATCTGATTGTTGTCCACAGCAGGCCCAGCAGTAGTAGTTTTGTAGGGAATGTAGAGGAGTCTTTATGGTAACATTTTGGTCCATACCACACCCCCCCTCTCTCATTCCCACCCCTCACCTCTTTATCTCCCTGCTTCTCCCAGTCATCCTGTGATCTATAATTTGAAAGAGAGCTGGGTAGGCAAACTGTAAGGTAAAAGGGGGAACCTTCCTATCCTTGGCTGGATTTAATTTAGCATAATAGGGCAAATGCTAAGAGGCGACGTGTACATTTATGCTGTAAGTTTTGTAAAAAGCTAAACATGATTTTTAAAATGACATCATCCTTAAAAACTGTAAGATGACGCCATCCATATGTTGATCTTTCTGGGAATAGCTTCTCTTGGAGAATGGGTTCATCTGTCTTTGTGCTTCTCTTTCTGTGTAAACAAGTGAGCATACCTCTCTGTCTTTCCCATTCCAACTGGTTGGTCTTTCCATCTGGATCTTTGTTCCTCCCCTCTAACCCCTTCTGTTTCCCCCTCTCCTTTATTTCTGTCTGTTTTAAATGACCACATGGAAAGCACAAGAGTGTAAGTATGATTAACCAAAGGAGCTTTGAATGGTGCTGGCATATGTTAAGCACTCCACAGATGTTAGCTGTTGTCTTTGGGGTATATATTTATGTATTTGTTTGACTGGAGTTGTTTTAATACTTATTTCCTGTTACAGCTTTTATAATGTATATATATTTTTAAACCTAAAATACCCCAGATTGTTTCATTTTACTTGTATGGTGTTTCATTAGTGTATGAGGAGGATTGGATGTTAGGACTCTGGATCCTCTGTTGAGGTTTAATACTGGTTTGCTAGCTTGTTCATTTTTTACTTTTACTTTTTTTATATTTGAACCAACTCTCCCCTCCTCCCCCAAATGCTGTTTAACACCAAGATAGTTCATATTCAAGGTCATTCTGGTTAGAGGCCTAGATAAAAATCACAGCCTCTACAGGGAGAGTTAGGAGTGTAATTTACTAGCAATTGGAAAGACCCAAGAGCAGAATGAACCCGTCTTGTGTTGGAAGAAGCCTTGATCACTCTTGCCCTCTCTGTCTCTCTCTGTGACTTTCAGAGGGGTGTTGGCATCAAAAGTACTCCTGTGACAGTGGTCTTGCCAGATACCAAAGGAAAATCCTACCTCTTCAATATCATGGACACTCCAGGTAGGACATTCCTTGACTTTTTACCATCAGAACTTGTCCTGTTTGTTTCTTGTGCTCCCACTCTTTCCAGAGCACAACCAAGCATTACATCTTTGTTTTTGCATTCCCTTGCCTTTATTGAGATAATTTTCTTTTTTAAGTCTCCTTTGCTTCTAACTAGTTAATTAGCAAGCCCTGTGCTCCAGGCCTTCTGTGTCATTCCTCTCTTGACTCTGCTTTAGAAGATCTAAATTCGGGGGAATCTTATTCATTTATTCATTTCAGCCTGTGTCAGCCCATGCTAGACATTGGCGCAACAAAGCTGAGTCAGACATGGTCCCAGCCTCAGGCAGACTCAATCTTTTGAAGAAGACTGCGGGGGCACACACCTATGGCTGGGGGACATATAGGTGACCAAGGGAGCAGCAGACCTTGCCCTGTGGCTGGCTTTCTTTTTGGAAAGGACCAGCTCAGGGTTTTCCCTTTTTTTAAAATAGGAAAATGTGGGTTTTGACAGATTGGGCTTCTTTGCCCCATCAGATGCCCAATGCCCTCAGACCTCACAGCCCCTGACCTCCACCCGCACCCACCTTGCCAGGAACCAACTCCTGTGCTCCAGGCCTTCCTTTGCCCTTCTTCCTGCCTCCAGATTGTATTCTGTCCTACAGAACTCTGCTCACTGCTGATTAGACTGGTTTAGTTTGCGAGTGTGAATGTGTTATGCCCTCCTTGGTAAAACGCTTTCTTTATGTTTGGGGGTCTCCTGTATAAAAGCATAATCCAAGGATGTGACTATAATGTGGGATGTTACGTGCTGCAAGGAGCTGTGGGGAGAAGAAAAAAGAAGGGAAAGGGGATATTTGGCTTTGTTTGTTTGTTTTTATAAATGTATTTATTTATTGGCTGTGTTGGGTCTTTGTTTCTGTGCTCGTGCTTTCTCCAGTTGTGGAGAGCGGGGGCTACTCTTCGTTGTGGTGTGCGGACTTCTCAAGTGCAATGGCTTCTCTTGTTGCGGAGCACGGCTTCAGTAGTTGTGGCACACGGGCTCAGTATTTGTGGCGCATGGGCTCAGTTGCTCCGCGGCATGTGGGATCTTCCTGGACCAGGAGTTGAACCCGTGTCCCTTGCGTTGGCAGGCAGATTCTTAACCACTGCGCCATGAGGAAAGTCCCGGGAAAGGGGATATTTGTGGGTTCACATGCTTTGCAGTGCCCCCTCAGACCACGTACAAGTTAACTGTGCCTCGTCCTGCCACCATACAAGTGGCAACTTACTTGGTATTTGCTTTTCAGGACACGTGAATTTTTCCGACGAGGTCACAGCTGGCTTGCGCATCTCAGATGGAGTGGTCCTTTTCATCGATGCTGCTGAGGGCGTGAGTCTGCCTCTGCTCTCTTAGGACCCCTCCTCCCTGTTGTGTTTGCCCCCACATGAACCCCAGGGTCCTGAGTGAGCTGGGAGCCAGAGAACCTGAGAGTCTGTGGGATTGAGGCACACCTTTGCTCTAAAATGAAGACAGCAAATGAAAGTCAAAATTAGTTCTCAGTGAGCCCCTCACTCCAGGCGCAGTGAAGCTCAGAATGGTAGGACCCATTGTCATTCAGGAAACACAAAAATGACAGAGGTAAATAAAAGGGAGAGAGGAGAGTTTTAAATGTTAATTAATTTGTCTAAGCTTAAGAGAGATTGGAGTTAAAAGGCCCAGGGTGTCTTTTATATTTCTAAATAGAAAGATTAGGTAATTTGACTAAACCTCATTCATGTTGTCATTGGTGAGATAGCCAGCAGAGGGAGCCGGAGTTGCCTTTTTAAAAATTGACTTCGTTTTGGAATAATTGCAAACTTACTGAAAAGTTACAGTAGTACAGAGAACTCACCCTCATTTGTAATTCTCTCTCTGTACATGTACATATGCACTCACACGTGTGTGTTTTCCCCTTGAATCATTTGGAAATAAAATATTTCAGAATGTATTTCCTAAGAACCAGGACATTCACTTACATAACCGTAATACACTTACCAAAATCAGGGAATTTAATGTTGATACAATATTGTTATACAGACCTTTTTCTATAGACCTTAATCAGTCTCACTAATTGTCCCAATAATGTCCTTTATACAAGTTTTTTTTTCTAATCCAGGATGAAGCATAACATTTGATTTTCATGTCTCTTTAGTCTCTTATAATTGCAATTGTTCTTTTACCTTTCTTGGTCTTTTATGACATTGGCATTTTTGAAGCATATAGACCATTTATTTTGTAACTGTCTCTCAGTCAGGGTTTGTCTGATGTTTCCTCATGATTAGGTTCAGGTTATTTGGGGCAGGAATACTACATCAGCACAGTTGTGTTCTTATTAGTCCGTCACATCAGAAGGCCTATGATGTCACCTTATCCCGTCACTGGTGATGTTAACCTTGGTCACTTGGTTAAGGGGGGTCGGCCAGGTTTCTCCAATGGAAAGTTACTGTTTTCCCCCTTTGTAATAACTAATCTGTGGGACCATACCTTGAGTTTATGTATACATGCTATTCCTTATCAGACTTTACCAGTTTTATCATCCATCGGTCATTCCTAGCTTATTGCTATAATAGTTGCAATAGTTGGAATTCTGTTGTAAGGAAGAGCTTTCCCTTCTCCGCCATTTGCTTTTTTATTGTCAGTATGGCTACACGGATTTTCATTTTACTCTGTGGGTTATGATTCACTACTATCCTTGTATCTCTTGATACTCTAGTCATCCCACATTTGGTTAGTGAGAACTCCTTCAGGCTGTCTCCTTTATCCTTTTGATATGTCCCGTCTTGTTTTAGACACAAAGAGATGTTGTAGACTCATCGTATACTTTCCCTGCCCCAATCCTGGAATCAACCATTTCTCCAAGGAGCTCTGGCTCCTTATAGTGAGGACCGATATTTAGAAACAAAGATCAGGGTGTGTTCATTGCTACTGGAGCACATTGCTTCTAGGACTTTTCACTGAACACAGATAATATAGACCCATACTTATCTATAACTATTTCTACACATACATATTAAAAACCATTAACACAGTAAAAGAGAAGAAAAAAATCAATTTATCCTAATACCCACAGTTCTATTTCAGCACCACAGCTTCTTCCCAAGCCTTCCTCGGTTCCTTCTCTGGCACTGAGAAACCTGGCTCCCAACCTCATCAGTGTATTTCTTCATTTCTCAATCCTGCAAGGTCAGCTCTTAAAATTCCTGAATCTGCCATTGGGCAAGATACCTTCTGCTTCTCCCTAACAATCTACTTCCTCTTTTCCACATTCGTCCTGTTTTTAAGTAATACCTTCTTTGGCTCTGCTCTGACTGTTCTGCCCTCTTTGCTGTCATCACCACCTTCTGAGCCTTGTGTCTCTCAGGTGATGCTGAACACAGAACGGCTCATCAAGCACGCCGTGCAGGAGAGGCTGGCGGTCACCGTGTGCATCAACAAGATTGACCGGCTGATCCTAGAGCTGAAGCTGCCTCCCACTGATGCTTATTACAAGCTGCGTCACATCGTAGACGAGGTCAACGGATTAATAAGGTGGAGGAACCCTGGGAGTGGATCTCCTGTCCTCGGCCCTCTGGTTTTTATAAATCTTAACCTTAAACACCTCTGGGGGCAACTCTGATTCCTTGGCATGCGTTGTTGAGCTTTTTGGGCATGGCTAGAGGCACATTCTGTGGCTCTGCAGGGATTGACTCCACAGCCTTGGCCTCATTCACTCTGCTTCCTAACCAGATATGCAACTCGCCACAATCCTCAGTTTAGTACTGCGGTCAATACCCTGAGCTCTAGAATCAGTCTCATCTTCACCCAACCAACCATGTAAAGTTGGGCAGGTTCCTTAAGCTCATAGAGCCTCAGTTTCCACTTCTATAAGAAGGAGACAGTAATATTTGTCTAATGAGATGTTGCAAGAAATTAAATAGTCAACCTAACACACTTAGCACAGTGCTCAGCAGATAGTAGCTGATCTGTGAACAATGTCAGCTGCTATTATCTTACTAAAACACAGAGTCAGTAAGAGAAGGAACTGTTGGCTTTTGTTTCTTGTTGAAGCTGCGTTTCAACAAGATGGCTTTTGGGTTTGTGTTAATAAGTGTGAGTGATGGTTGGGAGACCTTAGAATACAGTACCCAGGTGGCTTTGAAGAATAGGGTAAGTGTATCTTTTTTTTTGGCCTTGCCGCACAGCTTGTGGGATTTTACTTCCCTGACCAGAGATGCAACCTGGGACCCCAGCCATGGAAGGCCAGCGTCCTAACCACTGAACCGCCAGGAATTCCCTAAATATATTCTGAAAGACAGTTTTATCTGTAGGCTGAAGGATATACTGGGTGACCTCCTGAGGCCCCTTGAACAGCCTGGGAGGAGGCCGTCCTGCTGAGAGAACTCCTCTCCAGCTGAGGATCAGGGACAGTACTCTTGTGGCCGGGGACAGGTTCACCTTCAGGAACCCCACCCTCCCACCCCACAGTTTGTAGCACGGTTCTCAGCAGGGGTGTCCTCTTCTTGCTGGAAGGGCTGAGGATGACTGGAGCCCAGTATAATAGCCGCAGTCCAAAAGATGAAATGATAAACTTTTCTAAAGGGTGGGCAGGGGTTGGATAGGGCTAAATCCTGCTCTAGCAGAATAGGAAGTCAAGAAGTCACATCTCAACCACCAAACAAGAAATAGCTACATAAACATATTATTTAGAAATATGGAGGTAAATGCTCTGGAAGCATCTTTAAGAGTTGAAAGCAGTTGCCTCTGGGGACCGTAACTTGGGAGTATGGTAGGGGACTACTCTTTATAAGCCAGTACTTTTATTTCTAAATTAAGAAATTCTGGGGACTTCCCTGGTGGTCCAGTGGTTAAGACACCACGTTCCCAATGCAAGGGGCCCGGGTTTGATCCCTGGTCAGGGAAATAGATCCCACGTGCCACAACTAAGACCCGGCACAGTCAAATAAATAAATAAATATTTGGGAGGGAAAAAAAAGAAATTCCGTAAAGCAGTGTGTCAGGAAGGCAAGGGTTGTGGGTTCAGTCCTTGTGTACAGCTGGTTTTCTTGTAAATGCTAGTGAAGTTGGGGTGCTATGGCTTCTGCGTGGCTTTTTTTTTTTAGATAAATTTATTTATTTATTTTACTGGCTGTGTTGGATCTTTTTTGCTGTGCGCGGGATTTCTTTTTTAGTTGCGGCTAGTGGGGGCTACTCTTCGTTGTGGTGCATGGGCTCATTGCCATGGCTTCTCTTGTTGCAGAGCACGGGCTCTAGGCGCATAGGCTTCAGTAGTTGCAGTACATGGGCTCAATAGTTGTGGCTCACGGCCTCTAAAGCTCAGGCTCAATAGTTGTGGTGCACGGGCTTAGTTGCTCCGCGGCATATGGGATCTTCCTGGAGCAGGGATCAAACCCGTGTCCCCTGCATTGGCAGGCGGATTCTTAACCATTGCGCCACCTAGGAAGCCCTTGCATGGCTTTTAAGACTGAATGTTTTATTGTGAATTTGTAAAGCGAAGCCAAACAAGACGATAAAGAGTAGGGCAGCGAGAGTAGGGAGCAAAGTTGCTTTTTTTTTCTTCTTTCGTTCATTCATTCATTCGTTCATTCATTTACTTACACTGGTGCTTCTGTTTGTATTTGTGAAATGGCGATTTCTCTAAAAAGTGCTCCTATCTTATCACATTAGGTTCATTTCCTGTGTTCCAAGGTCTTTGTCCTCCAAATTTCGCCTTGTCCGACGCAGTTAACTTCTCCATGACCGTGCAAAATGTTTCCAGCTCGGGGAAATCATCTTGTTACTGGGTGTTATGGAACAGCTCCATCATGTCACTTTCTTGGACCAGTCTGTTGGCAAAGCTTAGTGTTTTACGCAGGCCTCTTCTGAGGGTGAGGGCTGGAGAGAGGCTGTGATATTGAGTCTCTGCGCCCTTCACCCTTGGCCTCGCGCCAGCATTGCCACCCAGCCTGGCTCTGCACTCACGGCTGTCTCTGTTTCAGCATGTATTCCACTGATGAGAACCTGATCCTTTCCCCGCTCCTGGGCAACGTCTGCTTCTCCAGCTCCCAGTACAGCATCTGCTTCACACTGGGCTCCTTTGCCAAGATCTACGCGGACACCTTTGGTAAGTTCTGGCTGGCAGTCTGTCTCGCCAGCTTCCCCAGAGTCATGTGTGCCTTTCCTGCTGAATGGTTTAGAAATGGGCGGCGTGCCTGAGTCTCCTGCTGGAAGGAGCATTTTACTAACAGTTATCTTCACATTTGGGGCTCTTTTTGGCCCCTAGGGTCTTTCCTCAGGCTAACTGCTTTCCAAACAATAGAAGGATAAAGGTGCCTGGGAAGAATTGGGTGAAGACAGAGCTCATATTAGAAATAAGAATCTCTCCTAGAGTGAAACAGATTTTGTCAAAAAGGAATTATCCATGCCCCCAAAGCCATTCAGGCCTCTTCTTCAAAGATGGAGTCTCTGTCACCAGTAGTGCTTCTAGCTGTCTTTCCAACCATAACCAGGCACATGGAAGTTTTGCCGGCCTACTTGAGAACTTGAGCTGAATTCACAGCGCACTGGGACGCCCAGCAGAATGATTTTATAGGCCCCTGGAGCTGCAACACCAGAGCCCTGGGACCAGCTTAGGCAGGTAGAGCTGAGGGAATTCAGGTCCAAAGTCCCAGGAGTCAGCAAGGGCTGCATGAAGGAGACGGGGCTTGGACGGTGGAGAGTAGGGGGCCAGGAGGTCCAGACTCTCTGGTCTGGGAGAGGAGACGCAGAGGCAGGTGGGCGCTCATAAAAATTGGGGTGGGGTGATATGTGCAATGCTGATGGGAGATAGGCCAGAGAGAGGAAAGAATGAGGGAAGGGACACTTATGTAGACGTTTTTGCCAATATTCAGATACAGGATTACGAACAGTGGCTTGATGTTATGTGTGAGATTGAAAGAGGAGAGGTGTATTGGAGAGATGCTCACACGTTCTTTGAGCAGTCGTTTATTAAACTTCTGTTACGCGCTGGGCCTAGTTCTTATGAGTGCTCAAGCAGCTCAGCCAAGTGATTATAATACAGTGTGTCGAGTGCAGCAGTAGAGGCGTGTAAAAGACACCGGTTCACAGAGGAGGGAGAGTCTCAGTAACGGATAACGTGGGAAAGAAGGGAAATGTGGTCATTAACAAAGTGAGGAAGAAAGAGATTTTGAGCTTGGTTGAAATGCCAGTGATGGCCTTGCTGAAAGAGAGTGAAAGCCTTGAGGGACTGTGGCTTTAGGGAAAAGGTGATGCATTCCCTCTGTGCCTTCTCGAGAAGGAGATAACCGTCCGACACCCAGGTTAGAAACATCCACAAGATAGTTGGTGATGTCAGGGATCTAACTGCATGTTAGAGGAGCTCTGGACTCAGAAGATCTTGAATTTTAAAAGCCACAATTGCTCGGTTCCGTCTGATGAGTGTCCGCAGCTGCAGTCACACTAAAAATAGTAATTGGTGAAAGATGACACAAAGGTCCGCTTTGGTGTTTCCTCTCCAGAGGGCTGGGTGTCTGCCCGCGAGAGGTCGGGGGCTAGTCGGAGCCTCGGCGTGGTGCTGCAGCTGGGAGGTTGCCCACACTGGCAGCAGTGGGGCAGAGCTGCTGTGGCTCGGGAAGGAGTGAAGGAACTGCTGAGCTCCGCTGAAGGTGCAGACAGAGGATGGCATGTAGGCAGCTGAGCCTGTTGCATCAAAGGAAAGGATGGAAATGGCGCTTTGTCCACAGCTCGGTCACAGGCTTGTGGAGGTGGAGCTCCCTGAGTGCTCGTTTTGGCTCCAGTGTCGCCTTGTCAGATTTGGAGCAGCCCTGTCCTTTGTGCCTCAGTAGCCTTGTCTTGCCTGCCGGGGTAGAAGCAAATGTCTGGACCTTGGAGAGGAAGGTTCTAGAATTCCTCAGCTAGAAACCACTTGTGGCACATGAAACAGAATTTCAAGCAGTACTTTGCTAGGTAGATTATAATTGTATGGTTTTTCTTACAGGTGACATTAACTACCAGGAATTTGCTAAAAGACTCTGGGGTGACATATACTTCAACCCCAAGACGTAAGTAGAGTGCGGGAAGTCACTCTCTAGAGGCGTGATCCATTTTCCCAGTAAGTGAGGACAGACAGAGAAAGAGTTCCTAAGACTAAAACCTACTTTTTTTTATCAGACGTGAACTACCGTCTTTCCTCCTCTAAGTGAGCTGGCTTCATGAACTCTTAACGGGTTGAGAGGCCGTTTCCCTCGAGGTCTCCACAGCTCAGCCCAGGCATGCGTGAGGGTCGTAACCTGTGCCCTCTCAGAAGTCTCTGTTTGGAGGTTTTATGATCACACACATTTCCTTCCCCTCGGCTTGGCTTTGATCAGATTCAGAACTTGGGAAATACACTCTCAGGGTTGGCGACACTGCCTGCTCCCTCCTGGGTCTCCCGTAACTCTCGATCTCTTTAGGCGGAAGTTCACCAAAAAGGCCCCAACCAGCAGCTCCCAGAGGAGCTTTGTGGAGTTTATCTTGGAGCCCCTCTATAAGATCCTCGCCCAGGTGAGTGTGTCAGGCCGCTGGGCTCAGGTCTGCGCTTCTAAGCACAAGGGGGAGAAGCTGCTGAACTCGGACTCCCCCCCGTGTCTGAACCTGATCAGTTTTGTATTACTCAGCATGAGGAAGGTTGGTCACCAGTCTTCTGGATCGAGAACACTGCAGTCCTCTAAGTGCTGTTGAGATCAGAGTAAAGGGGGAGGATAGAAAAGAAAAGGCACAGCCTAGAGAAATGCACGAAGATGTTGACTGTTCAAAAGAATGTGGCCCTTGAGAAATAATAGTTTCCGTTATAGGGATTTAACTTACAGATACAATTGTTTCACATGGAAGTCCTCCAGTTTTTATTTTTATACATATATAAAAATATACTTTTAAAATACATATTAATATACATGTTATAACATTATTTATAACAGCAGGAAAAGGGGGAAAACCTGGAAATAAGTGTTCATCGGTGAGAATCTGGTTAAATGAATTATGGTGCATCCCATAAAATGAAGTATTTTGCAGTCATCAAATGAATGACTGTATGAGCTTGATTTGAATGACTATTCTGGGCATATATACATGTGATGTTTGTCAGATTGAAAAGGATGCATCAGACAGTGGTAAGGATGTAGTTAAACATGTGGGATGCTCCAAAGAAAAGAATATAACGTTGCGTTTGTATGAATTTGTGCTAAGGGGCAGAACTAAAAGGGTAATAATGATGTACAGACATTTTCATACAGACCATTCTCCCAAGACAGTTCTACTTTATAACTGTTATGTGTTTATGCAAGTGTTTAATAAGCACTGTGCACAGTGAACACACACACATACACAAAATGTGTGTGGCCATTCCAGCTGACAAAATAGGAAAAACAGAGCAACAAGACAAAGTAGCATGATTCAAATTTATTAGTGTTGGAAAATACTTCGTAACTTGTGTCAGACCAGAATGGATTAATAAAAGAAATTTGTGGTGTCTGTCTCTGTAGAGACCTTGAGTCTGCTGAGGATGATTTAGCTTGGCCCCATCCTGACAGCCGATGGACTGCTAGGTGACCTTTTTTGGTTCCTTCCAGTGCAGTGATCCTCTAAATCTGAGAAGTCTCTAAATAGGGAAGGAAGGGTGAGGGATTTCCTGAGAGAGATGAGATGCTGCTTTTCAGACACCGGGGGGCAGCACTGACAGCAGTCCATCTGAGAGGGCCGGGTTGTATTGGCTGGTGTGGGCATTTAACGGAGCTTGCTGTGCCTGCGGTAGGTTTGTGGTGTAGGCACCAAAGATTTCCCTGAAACCAAATTGATATCCCTGCCAAGAGCTCTTCCTGTAGAAGGGAACCCAGTTCAGTGACCCTGCCCATTGCCCTCTGGCCCTCCCTTGTCCTCTGTACCACATTGGGGCTATCATTCGAGCTGACATGGTGTCTGATACCATCACAGGTCGTGGGTGATGTGGATACCAGCCTGCCAAGGACCCTGGACGAGCTTGGGATCCACCTGACCAAGGAGGAGCTGAAGCTGAACATCCGCCCCCTGCTCAGGCTGGTCTGCAAAAAATTCTTTGGCGAGTTCACAGGTAAAGAGCTCGTCATCATCACCATTTCCTCCATGTGTATCATGGGGAACTTTTCCTTGCCCCACAGTGGTGTTTGGAGATCTGAGGCTCTTTTAAATATACTACAGGTCAGGATACAGGGCACCTGGGGTTTTTCCTAGCTGCTTTACTTAGTAATTGGTACCAAAAATTCTATCTTGGAAAAACAAAAGCAATTAAATTTTCCTACCGGGGGAGCATGCAAGTAAAGGGGATGGAGAAGCATATTCTCAGGTTCTGGTATTTTTGCCAGAGGGCAGTCAGGAAGGTGGACTCGTAGGGGGAAAGCCCCAGGCTGGGACTTGAAAGATGGTTTATAGACTCAAATCTCTCTTTCCCCGAGCTCCTCTTTCTGCTATTTTAGTTATGCAGAAGGCAGGTGCTGCAGTAGGACAAGCCTCAGGCTGGTAGGGAAAAGACCTGAGTCTTGATCCTCCTCTGGCCCTGTCCCATGGGATGATCCTGGGCCAGCCACTCAAGCCTTCTATGACTCTAATTTCTCATCTATAAAATAAGGGAGGTGGAAAAGCTGATGGCTAAGGGCCCTCTCAGCAATCGCTTGATTCTGAGTCTGGTGGAAATTAGGTATCTGAATCCCCAAAGTGCATGATTTTAATGGTTCGTCCTGGGCTGGCCATCAGTCTGACACAGGAGATCCCAGCTGAAAGAAGACATGCTACACACCCCAAGGTGCTAATGGAGGTTCTGTCCTGTATGGCTTATTGGCTGTTAGAAAAACAGAGTAACTTATTGAACAGAAACATATGTAGTGTTTCCCAAAGGAAATAGTCAATTCAGAGATTGTTCTAAGTAGATCTAGAAAGAAGAGATGGGGTATTTATTTAGTTTCGTGCAAGTGCTCAGTAAGTGCTTATATTCAATAAAAGCTCCTGGACCGATAGTTTTTGTCAGCTGAGTTCCAAGAACCACTGAGACCTGCTTCTTGCTCTTCCCTGGCATCACTGTGACTCCAAATCTTTTAGCAGCATACGCCCAGGAAACAGGGTATCACTTCTGCCTAGAATCATAGGATCATAGCTTTTAGATCTGAAAATCAGTCCCCTCAGTGTTAGTTTTCTGACCGTCGTGAGTGGATCTGAGCTCCCCGCTCCCTTCCCGTGTGCGAGTTTAGTAACGCTGCCTCTTCTCCCTCCGCAGGCTTTGTGGACATGTGTGTGCAGCACATCCCCTCTCCAAAGGTGGGTGCCAAGCCCAAGATCGAGCACACCTACACCGGCGGTGTGGACTCCGACCTCGGCGAGGCCATGAGTGACTGTGACCCTGATGTAAGAGAATGTGGCCCCCAGTCCTCTGATTTCTGTCCCCTCCTGTGTAGGGAATACTGTTTTCCAGTCCCGGGAGTAATGCCTTCTTTTCCATCCTTACATGGCCCTCCCCATGGGCATAGTCAGACTGACGTGAGTGCAAAACCTGATGTTACCACTGCTGATAGTGTGATCTTGAGAACATTGTTCAGGCTTTCGGAGTCGAAGGGTGTTGGTCTGCAAAGGGATGATAATAATTTGTGTGTGGTAGTTAGAAGAAGTAAGTAAAATTAATCAAGTGTCATGGTGGTGTTTAGCATGGTGCCTGACAGATAGTAAAGATTCAACGAATGGTAGCTAATCTTGTCAGTTCCTGACTTTTAAAAAAATCTTTCCAGGACTTGCCTGGTGATCCAGGGGTTAAGATACTCCGAGCTTCCACTGCAGGGGGTTGATGGTGGGGGGGCTAGATTTCTGCATGCCACATGGTGCAGCCAAAAAAAAAAAATCTTTCCCGGTCATTCCTTAGGCAGTCTAGTTTCTTGGCATAAACATTACAGCCAATTGTGAATTGTGAGTTACTTCTTTGGAGGAAATTTGAGTTAGTCTTATAATCTTGCAGGTTAACAGTGCCAGTCTGCCATCCTAAACCTGCTTCTCTTCCCCAGTGCCCTCATCCCCACCAGGAAGAAGGAAGGGTTTTTTTTTTTTGCCATGTCTGTGATATCCATTAACTACGCAGGGGGTAGGCCTTGGTTGAAATTTTCCCAGGAGATCACCACATCTTCTTCTCGGTCTGGGCTCATGTCATCGCTGACAAGGGAGGTGGAGACAGTGGTGCTTACCCAGAGAGTATGTGTGGTTGAGGCTACACTCTGTCCCCACCTCCAGGGTCCCCTGATGTGCCACACTACCAAGATGTATAGCACAGATGATGGAGTCCAGTTTCATGCCTTTGGCCGAGTGCTGAGTGGCACCATCCATGCTGGGCAGCCTGTGAAGGTCCTGGGGGAGAACTACACGCTGGAGGATGAGGAGGACTCCCAGATATGCACCGTGGGCCGCCTTTGGATCTCCGTGGCCAGGTACTGCCACCAGAGCCCCTAGGGGCATGCCTGGGCCTCTGCACTGGAACTGCCCCAGCGAGCTGGAATGGGGGGGTCCTCCCTGGAAACACAGTAGCTGCCTGGCTCCCTATGATGGGGGTAGGATGGCCCCTTAGCAGATCTGTTGCCTTCTAGTTCTTACTGTCCAGGGTTGCTGTCGTCAAAAGGCAGCTGCTGCTGGGATAATGCCAGGAGCCCTGCCTGTGCCTTTTGCATGGTTTGTATGAACTCTTGTAGCACGATTTCTGTTTACTCATCTTAACCCTCTCTTCCTCTTTTCCTTAAATCATAACCTTTATGTTTCTTCCCAAAAGAAATCATTTCCCAGCCTCCACCGACTGTTCTCTGACTGAGATCAAGACTTTGCTGGATCCCTCGTGGCATGCCAGCCTGCAGAATTAAACTTCGCTTGCGCCTCTGGGCTGCTTGTTGTTCATCAGTTTGGCACTTCAGCTAGAAAGCAGACCCGAGGCCGTCCTGTTGCTAGGGAGGCGGCCGCGTCTTGCCAGCAGCCCCTTCCCACCCCCCTCCAGGTTCAGCCCATTCTCTAGAAGGCAGAAGACAATTAAAGTGCTAGGAGAGTTGCCGTATGTTCTGTGGTGCTTTTGGCGTCTCCTTGCATTCTACCCCTCAGGCACTGGTTTGCTTACTGCCAGCATCCAGCAGGAGTTAGATGCGCCTGTTTTGTCCTCACGTAATACCTTGCGTTTTTCTTTCACGGCACCGTCAGTTTGTACCCGCTTGTATGTGTGCCTGTGTGGTTGGTCATCACATCCCTGCCCTGCTGGAATGTATCCGTTTTGGATACTCTGCCCCATTTCCATTGCTGCTTATTGGATGCTGCTCTAGGTACCACATTGAAGTGAACCGTGTTCCTGCTGGCAACTGGGTTCTGATTGAAGGTGTCGATCAACCAATTGTGAAGACAGCGACCATAACTGAACCCCGAGGCAATGAGGAGGTAGAGTTTCTGAAGAGGGAATTGGATTGGCTTAGGCTCGAGGGTCCCAAGGAGCCGCAGCGCACGTGAGCGACAAGCAGCAGGACGCACAGGGGGTGAGCCCAGCGTCGCTGCTGCCTCCTGCTGCCAGGCCTCAGCGTGCGCTCCGCCTTCTAGATCTACCCTGCTGGGTTCTTGTGCTCAGATGCTAGGAATTAGGAGGGGCTCCTTTTATTCTTTCCCTCCTCTTCTTGTTCTGCCAACATACACGGGAATAAATGGTCCTTCAGGTTGCCTCCAAGCAGCGCCCTGGCTCCAGGTGGGGTGGGGGATAGTCCGTCCCCAGCAGGTCCTCAGCTTTCCCTGACCTCTGTGCTGTCTGTACCTGCTCAGGCCGGGTGTCCTCACTGCTCTGCATTTTGGATCTCAGGCTCAGATCTTCCGGCCCTTGAAGTTCAACACCACGTCTGTGATCAAGATTGCCGTGGAGCCGGTGAACCCCTCTGAGCTGCCCAAGATGCTGGATGGCCTGCGCAAGGTCAACAAGAGCTATCCATCCCTCACCACCAAGGTAGGCCCGAGGCCTCACGCTGCTTTGTGTCCATCTGATCTGCTCCGGCAGCCTACATCAGGAGCTAATCCCTGTCTGTTAATTGTCACTTGAAGGCAGGACAAGACCCCTGTTTGTGTGTGTATGGGCTCGTGTGCACGTATGTGTGCATCTTCCACAAGTGTCTTTACATAGGAAAGATGATTCCTGGAAAGTACACTTTGAATTGATTTTCCAGAAAACATTCAGGGAAAAGTGAGTCACTCTAAGCCTGCCTGCATAGCTTTCTAAGGAGTTGGCCGGGGCAAAGGGTCAGCTGACATCCACAGACAGAGCAGGTTTTCCCTAAATGGCTAAGATGTTAGTTCGGTCTGTGACTTCACACCCAGAAGCACTGTGCTCAGTGGTCCAGGTGTCTGGGGGACTGACTTGTAGGTGGCTGCTCCCCACTGATCCTTCCTCAAGAGGCCAGAACGCAACGCTGACTGACAGTGGGCTTGGGCACCTCCTCCTGGGTTCTAGGCTTGATTCTGTCTCTGTCTGCTGTTCCTGGCACAAGAGGGTCCAGGCTGTGACCACCAGGGTTGTTGTGTTTCAGGTGGAAGAATCTGGCGAGCACGTGATTCTGGGTACTGGGGAGCTCTATCTGGACTGTGTGATGCACGATTTGCGGAAGATGTACTCAGAGATAGACATCAAGGTAAATAAAGCAGCTGCTCCTTTCTTTGGTGCCTGCTTGGCCAGGAGCTTGGCTCACAGCTTCAGGCTGATTTTACAGGCAACCAAACCCTTGATTCCCTAGGAAGGTCCAAGGGGAGAGGGTGTGCTCGGGCGGGAGATCTGTGTGGGAAAAGCATGACCTGTTGCTCCCTGTGTGGGAAGGACTTGCAGTCTGGTTTGCCCGCTGCAATGGGGATTATTCTCAGTGTCATACGTTCACAAGGCTCCCAAGCCAAAGTTACTCTTGATCTTTTGTTAGAAAATAGTTGCGGACTTCCCTGGTGGTTCAGTGGCTAAGACTCTGCGCTCCCATTGCAGAGGGCCTGGCTTCGATCCCTGGTCGGGGAACCAGATCCCACAGGTCGCAACTAAGAGCCCATGTGTGCAACTAAGACCCAGCGCAGCCAAATAAATAAGGAAGGGAAGGAGGGAGGAAGGGAGGGAAAAAAAGGAAAGAAAAGGAAAGAAAGCAAGAAAATAGTTGCACAGCTAACTCATCTGTGGTGATTAGGACTCAGAGTGGATGGTTTCAAGGACAGAGCGGGGACTGGCTCTCCTGGATTCATTGTGAAGTTTTGATGTAGCCCCTCAATTAAACCACCTGTCACACAGCCTTGGTCTCAGTGGACACAGACACTTTTCTCCAAGACCGTGGGTGGTAGGAGTGAGAGTCCTCAAGGGCCCCTCTTCGCCCGGGACTGGTGCTGTGGAAGACACTGGGTTTCCTGGGAGTGGGCCGTGTGGGGCCTTCTGGGAGGAGCTGTGCTGCCCAGAGGTCGTGGGTTGAGAATGGAACGGGCACTCGCCAGTCAGTCTCTCGAGACCCATGTTCTGACAGGTAGTGGGACAGCCGTACGGATGTTGAAAGATACCCTGGGAGAATATAATTTTGGCCCTGAGTTGATCCTCCACTTACTCTTGGCTCACGAACATAAATCGTGCTCTGCACTGAGTTTTGCAGGCTTCTTAGTTTAGGCACAGACTTGTAGCCTGAGCCCGCCTTGGTGTTTGTCGCTAATGCCGGTGAAGACGGGGTTCTCACAGAGGTTGCGTCAAGGGAACCTTGGACTCCCCTTTGGCAGAAGGCTGTCCTCCCAACAAAGTTAGACTTTGTCTGACAGTTCACTTTGTTTCTCAGGTGGCTGACCCAGTTGTCACGTTTTGTGAGACGGTCGTGGAAACGTCCTCCCTCAAGTGCTTTGCTGAAACTCCCAATAAGAAGTAAGCTGGGGGGCTTGCCTGGTGGTCCAGTAGTTAAGACTCCATGCTTCTACTGCAGGGGTCCCAGGTTTGATCCCTGGTCAGGGAACTAAGATCCCACATGCCACGCAGCGCGGCCAAAAAAATAAAAAAATAAGAAGTAAGCTGGGGGTCATAGTGACCCTGGGACGCACAGGGGTCGCTTTCTCCTCCCCCCAACTCTACCCCAGTCACAAGCACTGTGGAAATAGAGGCCTTTAAGTGTGGGGGTGAGGGTGCTTAGGATGCTTGAGTTTTACCCCAGCCCTCTCATCCCTTATGCCTTTGGACACGATGCTGTGGAATTCTTTGCCTTAGTTGCTCCAGGGTGTTTCGTAATCGCCACTTTTCCTCTCTGTATATAGTATGACCACCTTAAAATTTTCCCTAGCAGCAACTCTACTGTTTCACTGTTTAATATACTAATACTGTTTAAAGCTTTAAAAAAAAAAATGCCCCAAACATTACTTTTTTAAAGAGTGATAGATTCAAATGAAAAAGATGAGCCCTTTTTGCTCTACTCTGCCCCTGTGGCTTTCAGTGATGTCACTGCCTTGGTTCTTCCCTGTGTTACCCTGTCTTAGGAATGACCCTTCTGCTAGTCCTGCAGACCCTCCTCATTATCCGTTTCATTTCTGACTAGGAACAAGATCACCATGATTGCTGAGCCTCTTGAGAAGGGCCTCGCCGAGGACATAGAAAACGAGGTGGTCCAGATCACGTGGAACAGGTGAGAAAGCTCTGATTTCAGGGCCGAACAGCTTACCTGGTGAGTCTCTAACATGACACATCCCTCCCTCTGGGAAGCGATTTTGTCTCCCTCTTTTTTGCTGTTGTCCTTGGCACGGTGTGGGTAGGCTGAGGTGACTGTCTTCCAGAAAGGCAGGATTTGTGGACCCAGGAGCTAGCAGTCAAGAGAACTGTGACACCGTCCTTTTCTCCTTCCTTCCCAGGAAAAAGCTGGGAGAGTTCTTCCAGACCAAGTACGATTGGGATCTGCTGGCTGCCCGTTCCATCTGGGCTTTTGGTCCTGATGCCACCGGCCCCAACATCCTGGTGGATGATACCCTGCCCTCTGAGGTACAGCAGACCTGATGGGAGCCCTGTGGCCTTCTCTTAGCTCTTGAGTGGGAGAAACTACAGAGTGTTCTTCTCTTCCCCCAAAGTATCTTATATTTTCTGATGAAGAAGAGTATCCTTTTACAGGTGTAGCTACCTTCTTCTCCCTGTAAACTCTTTGGCTGTTGCCAGGGTCACTGCTAAGGAGCCCTCATGTTTTGTGCAGGTGGACAAGGCTCTTCTCGGCTCAGTGAAGGACAGCATCGTTCAAGGTTTCCAGTGGGGAACCAGGGAGGGGCCCCTCTGTGATGAGTGTAAGTCCACCAGCGCCTCTGCCTTTGCCACCTCAGTCTTCTAGGGTCCCTGCATCCGGGTGTATGAAGGCGGGTGGGCTCATCTTTGGGACCCGGCAGGAGAAGCTGGTTGGGGCCCACAGGGCCATCCCATGTCCTGGGCCAGCTTCCACTCTCCTCCTTCCCTGTCCTGGTGCCACCGCTTGGTATAGCCGAGGAATGGAAGTCGTGTCTAGGTTGACATTGCTCCTCATTCCTGGAATGTGTTTCAGGAAGTGTATCCGGAGGATGGGCTTAGGGTGGTTTGTAGACCAGGATTGGCTTAGTGGGGACAAATGTGCAATTCCTAGAACTTACCCTACATCCCAAAATAATTAAATATCTGGAAGAGAAACACATAAACATCTAGGGACACTATGCTGTCTGAGCGTGGCCTGAAACCAGCACTGAGGACGTATGGTTACCTTCAGACTTCTGTGTATGTTATTAGAACGCGCATCTGCAGGCTCGTTCTGGGCTGTGTCTTTCATGGCTACACGACAGCTGCAATGCTGCAAGAGGCTCCTTGCTGCTCTGTCCGTGCGCCCTAGCCCGTGTGCCCTTAACTACCCCAGAACTACTGCGCAGTCAGTTCCCCCTTCTCCTTTCCAGTGATTCGAAACGTCAAGTTTAAGATCCTGGATGCAGTGGTTGCCCAGGAGCCCCTGCACCGGGGCGGGGGCCAGATCATCCCCACAGCCAGAAGAGTCGTCTACTCTGCCTTCCTCATGGTGAGCGAGTGGGGCTGTCCTGCCACAGGGCGTTACGTGGGGCCTCGAGACTGCTGTCGCCCAGCCTTCCCTTTCCCCAGGTTCTCGGGCGTCAGCCTTCCCCGAGCTGAGGAGCCCTTCCTTCGTGCTCTGTTGCAGGCCACTCCTCGTCTGATGGAGCCCTACTACTTCGTAGAGGTCCAGGCCCCCGCGGATTGTGTCTCTGCTGTTTACACCGTCCTGGCCAGGCGCAGGTGAGCCGCCCGGCCCATTGGGGAGGGGCTGGTGAGCACAAGCCCAGCGAGAAGGAACTCGGCTGCTGTGGGGAAAGAGGGACTGGCCTCTCCGCCCTCTCCACTCCTGAAACCGAGGTTTTTAGAAGGACGTAGGAAAGGAATGAGGCAATCCCCAGCCTTACTGCAGATTATAATTTCAGATTTCTCCTTGGGCTCCTTCCTCAGAGCTCCTGGGGCAAGTATTCCTGGGGCGTGTCAATGGTGGGAATGTCTACAGGACCTGGTCCCATCAATGTACCGCTCATGCCCAGAGGTCGCTGCCCCTTTGACGCCCACAGGGAACTACGCGGAGAGCCCCAAGCCGTTTCTGCCCTCTGAAGCACTCTTGTGGTTATTCTTTCTTTGATGGTCAACATTTGGGGGTACACTGCGTCTCTGCTTTTGGCCTCTGAAGGACTAGGGACGCAGCCTTTGTTTTTCTGTCTTAGGGGGCACGTGACTCAGGATGCACCCATCCCAGGCTCCCCTCTCTACACCATCAAAGCTTTCATCCCGGCCATCGACTCTTTCGGCTTTGAGACTGACCTGCGGACTCACACGCAGGGGCAGGCCTTTTCTTTGTCTGTCTTCCACCATTGGCAGGTAAGGCAACAACGCAGACTGGCCGCTGTGGCCCCCACCTCTGCAAGGCCACCCCTCTGACCTGTTCCCCTCCAGGCCCCAAGGGGGATCACCAGCATCCTAGAGAAGAATCCTGCTTCTAGGCCTGGACAGATGTTCTGGGAGTCGGCCTGGACCATCTGAAACCACTTTGCCTTTCAGATTGTACCTGGTGACCCTCTGGACAAGAGCATTGTCATCCGCCCCTTGGAGCCACAGCCAGCTCCCCACCTGGCCCGAGAATTCATGATCAAAACCCGTCGTAGGAAGGTACGTGTCCCTCAGGCCATCCCTGCACCCCCAGGGGTGTCGGCAGGAGCTGGATCTCTCATTTCTTGCTGTTGGACCCTTCTCCCAAAGACTGAGAGCATTTCACTGCACAGCCTGGAGAGACACGATCTATATGGGCTTCAGGCTACTAGACCTGGGGCTGCGTGCCCGGGAAGGGAGAGCCTTCTCCTGCCCTGTGACTAAAAGGGCAGGGCTCCCAGAATAGCTCTGCTGACACTTGCCAACCCCCCCCCAACCCCCGCTCAAGCACAGCTCAGTCACGCAGGGCTCATCCTGCATTTGCCCCCGCTCTCTGCAGGGCCTGAGTGAAGACGTGAGCATCAGCAAGTTCTTCGATGATCCTATGTTGCTGGAGCTCGCCAAGCAGGATGTGGTGCTCAATTACCCCATGTGAGCGCTGGGACTCCGGGCTGCATCCTGGACCTGAAGCTGGGACCTGGTGGGACTCGGACTTCGTGCTGTCAGAGCATGTCTGGGGCTTCTGTGGCCACTCTTAACAGGCCCAGAGCCTCCAATGCAGAGGGAGGAACATGTGGCCTCTGCCTGGCTCCATCCCCCAGGAACAGAGGGGAGCTTGGGCTCAGAGAAGAAGGGGATGGAAGTGTTGAAGCCCAAGGGGCCTTGTCCTCAGAATTTTTTTTTTTTGTATAAAAGTTTGACCTTAGACATGGTTTACAAGTGAACAGAACATTCTGACTTCTGCCTTGCTCTGTTCCTTTCATCCCCATCTTCCTGCCCCCTTCCCTACAGCACAGGCTTGGCCTGGTGCTTGGGTTCTGGATCTGTGTCGTCTCCCCTGAGGCGCGCTGTCTCTGCTCCCAGCTGCAGCCTTCTTCCTGCCTCGTCCCCAGGGAGGCGGCCTGTGGGGGGAGGAATGCCTGCCTCTCCACTCAGTGTTCCTCGTGAGCACTGAGACCTCTTTACTGTCCCCAAGTCCCACTTCTGGTGGGTGGCACCTGAGGGGTCTTAGGAGTTGTTGGATCTTTAGGATCAGAGGTCTGCACCTCCTCCCCTGCCCCTGAAGATTCCCCTCGCCCTGGAGTTGGGGCCAGAACTCCGATTCCCAGCCCTTTGCTTTAAGTCCTGCCACCAGCCACTACCATTGCCTTACTCTGATCTTGTCTATGTGAAGAAGAGACTGTTGGTTTGCCTCAAACTCCTTTATTAGGTCATACCAGGGATGGACCGAAGAGGTCCACGGCAGGAGTCCTACTTCTCCCCAGCATCCTGAGCAGTTCTCTTGATATAGTCTCTGCACATCGTGTACACGGCACCTGTGTGAGGGAGAAGGGAAAAGGCCCCATGGCATCGCACTCTCCACCCGTCCTCTGGCCCTCCCAGGTGCCCCAGAGTCCTGGGGGTCCGACACTAGCTATCCCCTTGAGAATCCAGCTTTGCTGCTCATCTTTCTGCCCTAGGTCTCAACAGCTGCTTCAAACACCTGGCTTCACAGCCTGGGGAGACGTCCCATTGAACATTTCACAAAACACTGTCACACGTGTCGTCCGTCTGAGGAAGCTCACAGCAGCATGTGAGGGAGGCAGGCCCGGGCGCTCATCGTCCTGGTGCCCGTGGGGCAACAGTCTGAGAGAAAGGGATTTGTCCACTGCCACATAGCTAGTAAGCAGCTGTCTGCCTTCTGCTCCAGAGAGAGAGAACTTCAGCATAGTTTCTGCTGCATGGTTTTTCTCACTTCTAGGACAAACTCACAGAACAGACTGTGCATCTTCCCCTGGAACACAGGAGATTAAACAGGGAACCCCGAAAATGTCTCGGTATGAGGGCTTCACCAAGGACTTGCTGTGGAGCCTAGTATAGGGAACTGAGGGACTGAACTCATGGTCCCTTAACTGTCAGGACTCGCAGCCAGATTTCGCCTAATCGGTTTTGCCCTCATGCTTCCATGACGCCACCAGCTACTCACCCAGCATGATCGCACCCACAGCACAGGCCTGCGCTGCCACTCGGGTGTGAATCAGGTGTATGGACATCTTGGTGGGACCACGAGCCTTCAGTCGGTAAATCCTGTATGCTGCCACCACCAGGCAGCCTCCTAAGCCTACGTAGGCAGAGAACATGATCCTTGGGCCTCAGGCACCAAGCACATCGCTCTCCTGGTGAGAGACACCTCGCTCGGCAGGCTGGACCCCTGGTTAATCAGCTGCCTTCCTGCTGCTGCTTCGGAGATGGCAGGGGCAGTGGGGTGGGGAGGGTCTATCTTGAGAACTTTGAGTTGTTTCTTAATGATGTTTACAAAGTGCCTCCCACCAATGACTCGACTCCCCCATGTACAAACGGCCCATCGTCCTGACTCTCCCACCCCCCTTAGCTCTTCTCCAACCGCTGCCGGCCCCCACAGCTGTTCTACCCTCCCAGGTCCTGGGGGAAGGGAGCCTCGGGGGACCCCAAACTGCTCCTGCCCATTCTGACGCTGGTGTTGGATGGTATCCCACCCAGACTCCCTCGTTTGATTGTCAGGATGTGCCCCTTGGTCCCTTGGCACCTTTGCTGTTGGTTCACTCCTCTTCTAGCTGTTGATTATTCGGTGGGTAGGACCACTTGAGCTCTGTGCTTCATTCTTTGAAAGGACCAGGAGACCTGTTCTCTGAGAGAAGGCCCCCTCCTCACCCCCCATTCCTTCCTTTCCCACTCACCTATGGGCACCAGCGGAGACTCCCTGGTCTTCCTCAGGAACTTCTCAGACACGCTGTCCTCGTCCTCGGGTGGTGCACACCAACCTTTGTTCGCAGACATGATGCCCCTAGGTGTTAGCAGCTGGGGCTCCTAGGCTTCAGCCCAGTCCTACAAGGAGGCAATAAGAACTCCAGTTCTCAGTCTGGGGTGGGAAGGAAGCAGTGGCCTGCTGAGACCTCTCTTACCATGCCTAACACAGCCACTACTTGAAAACATGTCCCGGGTGATCTGTCTCAGATGGCTGGAGCCATTTCTCCATCTCTTCCTCCTAACATCTGCCTCTTCCCCAGCTCATTCCGACTTCACTGTTTTCTCTGCCTCCCCCTCCACCATCTGTGTCCCTACGGGTATGATCCTTGGGCCAAGAAAAGCAGCTGGAAAAATCCACAGATGAGGGTGGGAGGAATCGGCCTTTAGCCTTGGGACCCCCACTGGCCTTGAGTCTGGGACGGTTGTTCTGAGGGAGCTGCAGAGGAAGATCTGGTCCCAGGCACCAGAGCCCTCCCAGATGGAGCTACAGCACTGGTTGCCGAATCACCAGAGTCAGAGACTGAAATGAATAGACACGGATTTGTGTATAATTTGGTGTAGATTTTGGACATGAATGCTAATGGGACAAATTCTGGTCCCTGAGCTGTTCCCCTCTCTCCACGTCCATCTCTTGCCAGGTTCTTTGCAGGTGCCAAACCCTTGCCTCATCCCTGGGCTGGGACCCCTATTGCTCTATTTGTTAACCCCTGTAAATGTCTGCTCTCATCACAAACTAGATGGAGTCCCAGAGTCCCAGTCCGTAGACCAGGGGTTCTGCCTGCCAAGTGCCTTCTAAGTCTAACCACGAGACAAAGTCCCTGCTTGAGGCAACTTCTATTCCTAGTTGCCTCTCCTCTCCTGGAGGAGCAAGGACTGTTTGGCCCCACAGGCCCTCAGCAGGCCGGCGCTTACCCTAGAAGATGGCTAGAAAGTGGAGTGCAAGCAGCCTACCCAGGGCTCAGCATCTGCTGTTTTGAATCGGCCAAGAGCTGATGATGGAGCTGCCACTATGGGGTCAGGGAAGCAGTGTCCGGCTTTATGGAGACTTTGAAGTCAGGAATGGAGAGGGGAGGAGATAGGACAGGGCATCCGTCTTAACCCCACATCTGCTGAGTTCCAGGCTGGAGCTCCAAGCACTGGAAAGTAATAAAAGATCAGATGGAGGGCAGCCCTTACCTCAATTCACTCTTAATTCCTCTGGCTGTAAGTGGCTGGGTCAGAGATGCACTTGATTTGGAGGGCTGAGATGGGCATGTAGAGGCACGGATAGGTAGAGATCCTGGGTCCTCCTGCAAGTTATACTGCCTCACATACTCTTAAGAACAATGTGAGATGGAAATAAAATGCCTTAATTATGAGAGACAAGCTGTCTGGTCTTGGTCTTGATCCCTCCAAGGATATTTCCTGGACCAAGGAGGTCTGTCTCTTTGGTTTGAAACAACTGGGACTTCCCTCAGGTCTCCCGACCCCTTCATGCCTGCGGGGTCACTCAGGTTAGCACCTCTTCTGTTTCAAATATTTATATTTCAGACCTTTCCACTGTTGTACACAGTAAGTAGCAGCTTGTTCATAGACCAGGAACTGAACTTCTGAGAGGCTAAATGAATTATCCAAGGGCACACAGCTAGTAAATGGCGGTGTCATGATCTGAACCTAGGTCTGGATGGCTCCAAAAGACCTTCTTGCTAAGAAATGGAGAAAGAGCGGATGCACTGTGGGGAGACCCACTCCATCCCAGGCCTTTGTTCCTCCCCTAGATTACTCTCAGCCCCCGTGTCTGTGCTAAGAGGGCTTTTCAGCACTGGAAATGTGTCCAGCAGCTGATGTCTCTCTTTCCTCTCCCCAGCCCTCACTGATGCAGGGAAAGACCCAGGGTCACAGCAGGTCCCCAGGGCCTCCGCATATCCCCAAGCGTCCATGGGAACTCTCCTCCCAGTCATTCACACACACTCCTGTGCTGCCTCTCCTGGTCCCAACGGTGGCGTGAGTTCTCCAGAGATCAATGGTGTAGGCCGGAAATGGGAGGATGGAAATGTCTAGATGAGACCGGGCAAGAATCAGGGTCAATTCCAAGCACTTTAGAGAATGGGGGCCGAGCTAAGGAGAGAGAAGTTCAGCTTCTCCCTGTTGAGATTATGTCGATGCTCCCCCGGCAGCTCAGCCCAGAACTGAGAAAATAATGAGTTGCTGTGGGGACTTCCTAGGTGTCGCAGTGGTTAAGAATCCGCCTGCCAATGCGGGGGACATGGGTTCAATCCCTGCTGCAGGAAGATCTCACATGCTGTTGGAGCAACTAAGCCCGTGCGCCACAACTATTGAGCTTGTGCTCTAGAGCCCGTGAGCCACAACTATTGAGCCCATGTTCCGCAACAACTGAAGCCCGTGCGACTAGAGCCGGTGCTCCACATCAAGAGAAACCACTGCAGTGAGAAGCCCATGCACCACAATGAAGAGTAGCCCCCACTCTCTGCAACTAGAGAAAGCCCATGTGCAGCAATGAAGACCCAATGTAGTAAATAAATAAATGTTACTATGATCTACTGAGCACCTGTGGGCCTAGAAATGTGCTAATTGCTTTAAGTAGGTTATTTATTTAATCCTCACAACTGTATGTGGTGGGTACTATTATTATTATTCCTATTTCAAAGATGAAAAACTGAGGCTTGAGTCACACGTCTTGCTCAAGGTCGCAGTAAATGACAGAGAAAAAAGGACCAGACTTCTAACCCTTCCTAAAATCCAATCTCACTACTCTGGACTAATGGGAGAATGACTGTAAAGTGGAGAGAAATTCTTGAAATAGAAGAAATAAAATTGCTTTTTATTTCAAAAACCTCTGAGAACACACAGTAACAAACTTCAAGGAACAGATTTTTATAGAGTCCTGCTTTAGCAAACATAAGATAAAATTATAACATTTTTGTTACTATGCCAAGTCTTTAATAATTACTTTGATTTAAGCCTTTCTACATTAGTAATTTGCTTAATAAACCTCCTTCTTCCAGATCAGATCATACTAATAGAAATTCTGATTCAGAGGGGTCTAGCTGAACGATGCAGACAGACTTAATGGATCCAGAGGGCAGGCCGGGGTCAGACATGGGATCAACTGTTTGACTTACGCCACTCAACCTCTTTTGAGTCTATGTCATCATCTGTAAAATGGAGGTAGCATCTACCCATAGGATCCTTGTAAGGGTTAAATAAGATGATTTTTAGAATTCCCCTGCATGCTGCCTGCTCCTCTTCCTCCAGAATGAGCACGTGGCATGGATGGGTAACAGGCTGGGGGAGAAGTGGAAAGTCCCTGACAACAGATGGGAAGGTACCCAGGTTCTGGGTGGTCCTGAATTCACCACATTCTCATCCCTCTCCAACCCCCCTCCTTGTTGCAGGGGCTTCCTTGCCCTAACTGGAAGCTTCAGGCTTGTTCTCCTTATTTGGGGGGGAGGGGAGAAGGGAATGGGTGGGGGAGGGGGTCTTGGACTTGAGGCTGTACACAATCTAAGACACAGCTGTGCTATATATAGCCAGAGGGAGCTGAGTGACAAGACAGGGGAAGCGAGGGATGTGCAGCTTCTGCCTTGAGCTAAGGAGTGCTGTGAGTGAGGGGGTGACGATGAAAGAACTGGACAAGGAACAGAGGATGCTCTGAGTTGGGGTTGGAATGGGAAGGACCCAAGCTGAAGGGCTGGGGTAATCACATGGGAGAAAACATTGGGCCACACAGTAGTGTCTGGGGACTTGAGGGACAAAGGGAGGGTAGCAGGAACAGGCAGGGGCAGTGGAAGATTCCAGATGACGTGGCTAGGCTGAGGCAGTCTCTAGAGGCCTGGGGTGGGGAGGGTGGGACATCCCCTCTCCTTCTAAAAACAGGCACTGGGTTCCAAGGACCTCGCAGCATTTGTCCAAGGACAGCCTCAAGAGCCACAGGCTTGGGTCAGGAAAGTGACTTTGGTATCCAACTAATCACTCTGGAGAGATTGTTTACATTTTTAAAGATTCTAAGACGGTGTGGATAACAGCGATTGGAAGGCTGAATCAGACTATAGTGACGTCTACGTGACGTCTATCGAATCTGGTTCGTGAAGGGATAATTTTGAGCTGCAGAAGACACCAGTATAGACCCCTGTACTAACAAATGGATGCTCCAAAGGATTTGAAATGTTTTGCTAAAGTTCTTGTGTTGGGTGCTTTTGAATACCCAAATTATCCAAAGCACGCTATGAGAGGGGACTAACGTCTTGAGAGCCTACAAGATTTAGGGCACTTCACATATTTAATCTTCACAACAGCCCCAACTGGTAGATATCACTATCCCCATTTCACAGATGCAGAAATGGAGGCTGAGAGAGGTTAAGTAACACTTACATCACACAGGAGGTAAATGGCTGCATTATCCAACCAATAATGATAACCACTATAGGGAATTCCCTGGAGGTCCAGTGGTTGAGACTCCTCTGTGCTTTCACTGTCAAGGGCCTGGGTTTGGTCCCTGGTCAGGGAACTAAGATCCCACATGCCGCACGGCGCAGAAAATGATAACCACTATAGACCATTTTACAATGAAAAATTAACATACGACAATGTGATTTCCTGTACATTTCATCACATTCTCACACCATCTGAGATATATCCGTAAACAAATACACACAGCTAGGCAGAGCAGACCTCTGAACGCAGGGCTTCCAGACACTCAAGGACTGCATACCTACCCCACTGCCTCTCAGCAAGGCAGGGTAGGTCGTGAGCCAGCGCACTGTGTTCTGACCGTGTCCTAAAGTCCTTGTCGGAACTTCCCTGGTGGTGCAGTGATTAAGAATCCACCTGCCAATGCAGGGGACACAGGTTCGAGCCCTGGTCTGGGAAGATCTCACATGTTGCAGAGCAACCAAACCCGTGAGCCACGACTACTGAGCCTGAGTGCCACAACTACTGAAGCCCACACGCCTAGAGCCCGTACTCCTCAACAAGAGAAGCCTGTGCAGCGCAATGAAGAGTAGCCCCCCACTCTCTGCAACTAGAGAAAGCCTGCACACAGCAACGAAGACCCAGCACAGCCAATAAAAAAAAAACTAAAACAAAACAAAAAATACAAAAGTCCTTGTCTGTGGGTGGTACCAGAGGAGGTCTCTTCATCTCCCATATCCTTCTTCCCACCCGCCATTCACCAATTCCTGAGCATACTTCATCTGCCCTTCATTTGCAAGTAAATTGACCTTAACTTGAAATCCAGCATTAATACACAAGAAACTGCTAGCCTGGCTCTGGGAAACACTGGTGGGGAGTCATCTTACTTTCCTTCTATACCACTTGTATTACCTATTCAAAAATTTTTTGACAAAAATAATCTGCTTCAAACAACATTCCTGTGGCAGGGAGGAACGGTATAATGTGTCTCACAGGTTAACTGAAACTGCTGGGGATTATGCAGGGGAAGGGGTTGTGCTACTAATATCCCACCCCCAATAGCACAAGTAATCAAGAGCTTCTTATCCCGCCAGTTTGGGGCAGGCAGGGCTTCCCCGTTGCCAACCGGGAGCTTTCCCAAATCCTACCTCTCTGGGCCTCCGCTCCCATCCCCCAGGACAGAAGAATCTGCTCTGAGTTTACCAGCCAAGTGGGGACCCTGGAAAATGTGTAATGGAAATAGTGACACACTGCAACCTTCAAGCTGACCCTACAGTTCCCAAACCACAGAGCCCCAGGGCGACTCTCAATTTCTCACACTGGGTTTTGATCCTTTCCTGCCTGGGCCCCACATGAATTAAAAAGTGACATGGTTCTCACAGCACCTGGCTCTACCACTCCCTGCCAGAGGCTGAAACTGGACCCATTTCCCTGTTTGAAACTTGAAGCTTTTTTTCCTTCTTCCCTCCATTAGCCTTTCTTACGTTAGCAATGGCGAGCCTTCCTTCACTCATTCACGCTTGCCAAACACCTACTATGTGCTGGGGTGGGCTCTGGAAGCCGCGATACAGCGGCTCTGCCTTCAGGGAGCTCACATTCTAGCAGTTGCCCTGGTTTGCTCCAGACCTTGGCGAATGCCTTGGACCTCTGTTTTAGGTTTCTGGCCTCAGCTTCCCCACCTGTAACTGGATTAAAGGATGTCACTAGCTGCAGGGTGACAGAGGAGAGGAAGAAGAGTCCTGACTAGGAGACAGTGTTTGGCTACATTTCTGTTTTTTTAACTATCTGAAGTTAAAACAACTTAGCTTCCTTGAATTTCATTTCCATCTTTAAAAGGTTGCCCTTGGGACTTCCCTGGTGGTCCAGTGGTTAGGACTTCATACTCCCACTGCAGGGGGCACAGGTTCGATCCCTGGTAGGCAAACTAACATCTCTGGTCAGGACACAGTGCGCTGGCTCAGGACCTACCCTGCCTTGCTGAGGGGCAGTGGGGTAGGTATGCAGTCCTTGAGTGTCTGGAATTTTGATGCAGCCAAAAAAAAAGGTTGCTCTACCTAGACAGAGACAGACTGCAGGCTTGAGAGTAAGATAACAAATATAGAAAGTGTGTGGGCACTTCCCTGATGGCACAGTAGTTAAGAATCTGCCTGCTAATGCAGGAGACAAGGGTTCGATCCCTGGTCTGGGAAGATCCCACATGTTGTGGAGCAACTAAGCCTGTGTGCCACAACTACTGAGCCCAGATGCTGCAACTACTGAAGCCTGAGAGCCTAGAGCCCATGCTCCACAATGAGAGAAGTCACAGCAATAAGAAGCCCATGCACCAAAATGAAAAGTAGCCCCCGCTCACCACAACTAGAGAAAGCCTGCGTGCAGCAAGGAAGACCCAACACAGCCATAAACAAGTAAATAAATACACAAATAAATGCATAAATGTGTGGTTCCCAATCTCCATGAAGAATGGGCAATGCTAAAAGATAGTGAGCCTCCCCTGGCAGGTTCATCCATGAATTTATAGAAAAATAATACCTAATAAACATGTGAGTATACTACATATATTATTTATATATAATACACAATACATATTTGTTTATATTATATATACTATATAACCAAATGTTTTAAAGGTTTTTACTGGTTTTTAATATGCCACAGAAAAGTGCACTATCAACAGAGAACAGCTCAAAGGTGGCAACTAAACACACCTGTGAATACACACTAGTGTATTCAGCATCCAGATCAAAAACAGAACAGCACCAGCCCCCCAAAGCTCCCTCTGGCTCCCTTCCAATAAGTATCCTTACCCTAGGATAACCACTATCCTTCTAACAGCACAGATTAGTTTTGCCTGGTTCTGAACTTTGTATAAATGGAAAGTTTTGTGAGATTCATCTATGTTGCTGCATGTAATTGTAGATTGTTCATTCTCATTGCTGCATAATGTACCATTGTGTGAATGTAACATTTTATCTATCCTTGCTATGGTTGAAGGGCATTTTGGGTAGTTCCCAGTTTTTTGCCTATTACAAATAGTGCTGCCGTGAATACTCCAGAACAAGTATTTTGTACACATTTCTGTGGAATTTCCGTGGAACTGCAGATTCACAGTGCATTCCTAGGCTCAGCTGTAGTAGACAATGCCAAACGGTTTTCCAAAGTGATTTGTAGCGATTTACACTTGTACTAGCAATAGATGAATTTTAATATTGAGTCTGTATGGATGATGTGGTCTCCTGTGTCATCTTAGCTAACATGTTCTTTATTCCTATTTTCACATATTTACAGGGTCTTCACATTTGTCATTTTAAATACATTTCTAGAGAGGTAATGTGATCATGGGGAGGGGATGGAGACTTGGGGACATGGCACGTACAGGGGGAAGAAAAATACAGAGGCCAAGCAGCTAAGGAAAATTTCGATTCAAGCAGCTAAGTGGAGACAGTGCCTGCCCTGGATAGACAGATGTTACTGAGAAGTACCTGTCACATGAAGAGAGAGGCTCAAAGTGAGCAAAACTTTTGACTTTTTAGAGAGAAGCCAAAAAAGACAGATTTTAAAAATCTGGCAACTGATTCATAATTTTGCAAAACATCATACTAGCAAAACAAAACATCTGTCAGTGGACCAGATGCCTAGCTCTCAAGTTTTCAACCTCTTGACTGGCCATAAGGACCCGGCTTTCCGATGCGGAGCGAGGCGGGGGGGGGGGGGGTGTTGATCTGTAGCAAGTCACCTCACTAGTTAAATTTCCTCTGTGGTCCAAAGGGTAAATAAGATAATTTACGAGCACTTTACAAAGTAAAGTACTCTCCCATCGCCTTAGCACGACTTCCGTTGTTATGCACAGACTCCCTCTGCTTGAAGTATTTGAGGAGTTTTCATATTCCTATGAGGCAATTCAAGGCTGGAGATTCCTATGCATACAAGTTTTTAGAAAGTCCTCTGAAAACGGGATCCTTCTGGGATGCAAGGGGTTATGAGGAAATAGCCTATTAGGGTCTTGCTAATGGGAGAAGTCCAGGACCTCAAAAGTATCTAGAACAACACTAAAAGCCAAGATGCCAAGGAATTAGAACGATTAACCCGACGAAGGCCAGTGGGATCCTCGAGTAATTGTAAGAGCAGAACCTAGAACGGGGAATCAGCATCCGGTGTGACACTGGACCCAGGCCTTGGCCGAGCGCACATGAGACAACTCCGAGGCTCGCTGGACCAATAACCCAGGATACCCAGGTAAGGCGTGTCCTCACGGCGCCGTTAGTTGCCCGCTCGCAGTGAGGCACTGCCCGCGGAGGAGTTCCTGTCCCGAGAATCAAGCTGGAGGAATGAACTGTCTGGGAGGCGAGGTCTGCGCCCACCCGGCGTCCAGCCTCCACGCGGGTGGGTCGCTGCTCCACGCGCCGCGCCTCCGCCCCGACCGCGAGCGCGCGGACCCGACCGCGGAAAGTTAGACGCTCGCGCCGCCGCCTGCGCGCTCCGGGCGCCCCCTCCCACCCGAGCGCCACGTGCCGCGCGCCCCCCGCTCCCAGGCCGCAGCGGGACGCCCCCGCCCCCACCGCGGCGCGCAATGCGCAGGCGCCTCCCCGTGGCTCCGGGCGGCGGGAGCGGGAGTCGGCGGCCGGAGTGGCTTCGGCCTCGGCCGGAGACTGAGGCAGAGGAGGCGGCGGCGGCGGCGGAGGAGGAGAGACGACGGCGGCGGCGAGGGCGATGGCGACGCGGGGCACATGAGGCGGCGGCCGCCGGGACGGGCCGAGGCCCGGCGGAGGAGGCGGCTCCGGGAGACCCAGCCGGCCGGTGAGGGGCGGCCGCGGGGGGCGGGCTGCGAGTCGGCGGGCCAGGGGCGGGGCCCGAGGGGGGGCGGGAGAACTTGTGGGGAGGCCGGAGAGGGGGCGGGGGCTGGCGGAGAGTGAGGAGGGGGCCGGGAGGAGGGAGAGGACCCCGCCGAGGGGACCCCGCCGAGGGCTCCCCGCCGAGCCCGGGGCAGGGGGTGGGCGGCGCGCCCCACAGCCCGCCGCAGCCCCCGGCGCGCCCTCCCCCTTTGTCTCCAAGCGCGCGGTTCCCAAATTGGGAGGGAAAACGGCTCGGGGGTGGGCCCCGGCCGTGGCGGCGGCGCCGGGTGGGCGGGGAGCCCGAAGGACCCGGGCGCGCACTTCGGCGGTGCTCGCAACTCCTCGGGCGGTTAGGGGCGCCGGGGCGCTTCGCAGGCTGGTCTTTGTCTCCCGATGTTCGGCCCCTGACACCTCTCCTGGCGGCGTGCGGTTCGTCTGGCTCTTTCGTCTCACATCCCTGCCAGGACTTCTGTCTCCTTGAATGTTTGAAAGGTTTAGTTCGCAGGCTGGAAGTGGGGGGACGGGGGATGCGGTAGTCGCCTCTCGGTTAACACGTTTTCTTCACTTGAAATGATTTTTTTCCGCTTCGTGAAACTTTGGAAGACTTGTGTGTTGTTGTTGTTTTCCCCTGCTGTCTCCAGATTCAAAATTGCGAGGAGGCGCTCACGCTGTGATTGTGGCCAGTTGTGTGGTTGGCGGCTGCTTTGGGAGCTTTGAGTTGAAAAGATTTACGTGTTGTGTGGTTTAGAATTGTTTGTTCTTTTCTTTTTTCTTTTCTCATTTCTTTTTTTTTTTTAAACGACTGATTCTAAGATTGGGATTACTTTTTCTTTGGGAAATGGGCGAGTTTGGTTTTACCATTTGAAGGAATTTCTGTTCATTGAGAACCTGCAGTGGTACAGATTTCATTGTGCTCGCGCTTTATTTTGCTAGCATCAAGACTACTTTGTGGGATCGAATCAAGCAAGTTAGAATAAGTTCTGGATAAGCGTTATCTCGTATGCCTGATTAGTCTAAAATTATGCGTTCGTGTTGTGTATACGTTCCAGTGAGTTATCTGTGAAAGTGTTGTAAAAACCAAACTGTATAAATGAAAGGGATTTCAGTTTCCTGATAAACGGAGTACATTAATATCTGTAGAAAAAAGGCTTTATAATGTAATTTAGGGGTCAAATCCTTTACCCCTGGAAGAGGGTTTAGGTATTTTTCAGAATAAGAATGCAGAAAAATAAACTTAACTGCAGAGCTCCTGACTAAAAGTATGTGAATTGTGATTACGTTTGCTGGCTTTTGTGTGTGTGCGTGTGTGTGTTTTATTTTTTTGGATTTTAGCAGAGTTTTATATTTTGCAGTTGCTTTGGATTTCTTAAGTGCTATGTAGTGACAAATTAAAGAAACATGAACTATTCTGGGTAAAAGGTAAAAAGCTCTGGTAAACAAATCTGTGTCTTAGTTTTCACCAGATCTTTGTGAGCAGAGTGTTGTAGGCAAAGGACATTTTGAAGAGAATACATGGTAGTTATATGAAAATTCTCCTTTTATTAATTTTCCTGATTTGTAATGGTTTGATACTATTTACTAATAAACTGTTGTGTACTTCCCCAAAGCATTTCAAACCTTTTGAAAAGTCAACGCTCTTAGAGTCTT
Organism: Hippopotamus amphibius kiboko; assembly: GCF_030028045.1. NCBI lineage: Eukaryota > Metazoa > Chordata > Mammalia > Artiodactyla > Hippopotamidae > Hippopotamus > Hippopotamus amphibius. Next base: position 45,314,548 of record NC_080202.1, on the reverse strand, counting down.
TTTAGGTTTTGTGTCTTTTGAATTGGTTTTCTACTTGTGCTAGTAGCCACATGCTCTTAAAAAGGAGCAGAGGATGCAGTAACTTTTTATTCAGTTCATGAAGGTAGAATTGAGTTTCAGCCTTCAATTGAAAGGATTTAAGAGTTTCTCCCAGCTTTCTCCAGGTTATATCAACTAAGTATGGATCAAGACAAGGAGTTCACCTGCGGGGGAGGGGGGGCGGGAAAGATGTGTTTGGTTTTTTGTTTTTAATTGTGGGAAAATATATGTAACATAAAATTTACCATCTTAACCTTTAAAAAAAAAGGATTTAAGAAGTTAACATATCTTCAGCGTAATAATCTTACTTAAAAATGCCACAGTCCCTTAATTTTTTACTCTTATTTCATGTTTGTGTAAATTAGCCAAAGTGAAAGGATTGAAGGTGGGTCTCTGATTAGCTACACCCTCCGTCACCTCCAGCTTCAGGCTCACCTATCAATTCACTAACTAGGAACCTAGAATACAAAATATATAATTAAAATTCAGAGCATAATTTTCTTAAATACATAGTTTGTTCTATGATTTATTCAGTGCAAAGTGATAAATTCCAAAAAAGCTGTGTTTTTTTTTAAGTTCACATTTCAAAATAAATGAGGTTTTTTTGTTTTGTATTTAATATTAATCTGGATAGTTAAGTGCAACTGGAGGTATAATTACTTATTTCTGAACTTGTATTTTTCTTGTGCATAGAACATGTGTGTTTCCTATCCAAAATATCTAGTGAGGCAGAGAAAGGATGGGGTTACTTTTTTTTTTTTGCTTTTGTAGACCATTTCTTTGAGAATACATATAAGATAGATTTGAGCTGATATCATTAACCTGAAACTGACACATAGAAAACAGTTCTGAACCGTTAATATCGGCAGTGTCAACAATTGTTTTTATTTATTTACTTATTTATTTATTAACTATTGGCTGTGTTGGGTGTTCATTGCTGCACTTAGGCTTTCTCTAGTTGCAGTGCAAGGGCTTCTCAGTTCAGTGGCTTCTCTTGTTGCAGAGCACAGGCTCTGGATGCGCCAGCTTTGGTAGTTGTGGCACATGGGCTCAGTAGTTGTGGCGCACGGGCTTAGTTGCTCCAAGGCATGTGGGATCTTCCTGGATCAGGGGTCGAACCTGTGTCTCCTGCATTGGCAGGCGGATTCTTAACCAGTTTGCCACCAGGGAAGTTCCATCAACAATTGTTTCTCAAACGTACTGCTGCAACTGATGAATTTAGTTTGTGTGGAAGTAAGGACCTATTTGGTTAAGTCTGAGCATTGCTGTTTTCTATAGCTCTCAAGAATGAATGATCAGGGACTTCACTGATGGTCCAGTGGTTAAGACTCTGTGCTCCCAATGCAGGGGGCCCAGGTTTGATCCCTGGTCAGGGGACTAGATCCTGCATGCATGCTTCAACGAAGATCCCGCATGCCGCAACCAAGACCTGGAGTAGCCAAATAAATAAGTAAATAAAATAAATATTCAAACTTATTAAAAAAAAAAGAATGAGTGATCAGTCAGTACTGAGTCATTTCAGTCATACTGACTAAGCACTGAACTAGGTGCTGAAGATTCAATTCAAAGATGCATATTATGTGGGTTTTGCTTTCAAAATGATTATAGTTTAGCGTGCTAATAATGTTTATTGATACAGAAATTACCTAAAAATCTTTGAAACAAAAGAAATGGATAGGATTTTGGAGTTTTTGTTTTTTCTCTAAGGACATGGAATAAACCCCACATCCTTATTTTCATCTGATCTTTAAATTGTATTTAAGTCTCAAATAGTTATAAAAATTTTCATCTATATCTTTGAAGAATTTATCAGTTTTGATGGAATTTATTGTTACTTAACTAAGTTACAACATTCCTTTGGGGAATGTTCAGAGTGAAGTGGATCTAGACCCTTGTCTATTTTTAGGGAATTCCCTTTAACTTATTCTTGGACCTCGGATTCCTAATTTCCCATCTAGAGTAGGCATTTATTTGGATTCAGCTATTTCCTTACTGAAATAGTTTCTTCTCTTGGGTTCAAATTTTCCCTCCTTGCTCTCTGGCTATTCCTTTAGGTCCCCTCCACCCCCAACCAGATCTTTAATTGATGGTCTTTCTCAAGTCTTGGTCCTTAGTCTTCCTCCCTTCTCACTCTAATCTTATCCATTCTGTGGCTTCAGTAACCATATATATTTTGAATACAACCGATTTTTTATCTGTAGTTCGACCCCTTTTCTGATCCAAGCTGCCTCCTCCATCAGCATCTCTGCTTAGATACTCAGAGGCATTTTGAATTGAGTTGCCCAGACTGAGCTCTTGATTTGGCTCCAAACCTAGACCTTCTTCACTCCTGCTTCATTAAGTGGCTCTGTCAACAACTTACGGAGGCCAGATTCTTGCAGTTTCTCTCCACGTCTAGTCTCCCCATCCTAGTCTAGGCCACTTTTTCCTAAGACAATTATTATAGTCAATTTTAAATGGTCTTTCCTCGCTCACTCTTGGTTTAAAAAAATAAAAAAAGAAATAGAATATTACCAATACAGGTGAAGTCTTCTGTGTTTCCCTACCTGATTGCACCCCACCACCCCCGACAACCACCATTGTAGGCCTCCTTACCAGAGGTGATCACCAAGTTGAATTTATTCTTCACTTGCATTTCTTTATACTTTTACTACATATGTATATATCCCTAAGCAATATACCCTCTTGCACTCTTCTCACAGCAGCTAAAATTGTCTTTAAGAAACAAATTTAATCAAGTCACTTATCTGAAAACTTCTGTTGTTTTCCCTTCAGTCTTCATTTAACATGGTGTGTCCTGGCCTTGTCAACTTCTCCAGCATCATTTTTTTTTTGCTTGCTTTCTTTCTTTCCTTTTTTTTTAAAATAAATTTATTTATTTATTGGCTGTGTTGGGTCTTTTTTGCTGTGCGTGGGCTTTCTTTTTAGTTGCGGTGAGCAGGAGCTACTCTTTGTTGTGGTGCGCAGGCTCCTCATTGCCGTGGCTTCTCTTGTTGCAGAGCACGGGCTCTAGGCACGTGGGCTTCAGTAGTTGCAGCACATGGGCTCATTAGTTGTGGCGCACAGGCTTAGTTGCTCCGCGGCATGTGGGATCTTCCTGGAGCAGGGATCAAACCCGTGTCCCCTGCATTGGCAGGCGGACTCTCAACTACTGCACCACCTAGGAAGCCCTTTACTTGCTTTCTTGCTGTATGGTCTAGCCATACTGATTTTTTCCCCCTTATTCTTTGAAGGTTCAAAGCTACCCAGCAGCCTTTGTACATGCTATAGCTAATCCCTCTGCCTGGAAGGCAGCTCTTCATTCTTCAAAACTTGCTTAAATATCACTTCTGCAGAAAAACCTTCTCTGATTCTCTTGTATTAAATTAGGAAACCTATAATACATTCTTATAGCACCCTGCATTTCCCTTCTGTAGGATAGATCACAATTTTAATGAATTATTTGTGTAATACCTACTTCACCATTAGACTATACTTTTTCCCCCCACTGACCATACCACATGGCTTAAGGGATTTTAGTTCCCTGGCTAGAAATTGAACCTGGGTCGCCAGCAGGTGAAAGTGCGGAGTCCTAACCACTGGAGTGTCAGGGGATTCCCAGACTATACTTTATATTCCATAGAGTCATGAGTAATGTCTGTCTTGGATGGCCTGTAGCCCTAGCACCTAGCTCATAGTCCATTTATGTATTCAACAATTATTTGGATGTTTACTAATTTTTTTTTTATTTGTAGTTACTGATGGTAATGAAGTAACTTCTGACAAAGCTTCTGTTCTAACTAGAAGCCTTATTATTGTATTTAATTTTTTTTTTTGGTATTTTTGGTGGTATATGCCAATACAGCTCTAGGTCCTTAGTAAACACTGATGTGAACTTGCTGGTAGCCATGGCCTGATCAGTCTTCAGCAGTTGGGGGTTTTTTGGGGTGGGTTTTTTTTTTAACTTTTTATTTTATAATGGGGTATAGCCGATTAACAATATTGTGATAGTTTCAGGTGCACAGCAAAGGGACTCAGCCATTCATATATGTATATCCATTTTCCCCCACACTCCCCTCCCATCCAGGCTGTCATGTAACATTGAGCAGAGTTCCCTGTGCTGTACAGTAGGTCCTTGTTGGTTATCCATTTTAAATAGAGCAGTGTGTACATATCGATCCCAGACTCCCTAACTATCTCTTCCCCCCATTTGTATCATTTCTTTTTAGATTCCACATGTAAGGGATATTGTATGATATTTCTCTTTCTCTGTCTGACTTACTTCACTCAGTATGACAAGGTCCATCCACGTTGCCGCACCGCAAGGCTTGTGGGATCTTAGTTCCCTGACCAGGCATTGAACCTGGGCAGAGTCCTAACCACTGGACCACCAGGGAATTCCCTGCAGCAGTTTTAATAGACCAAAAATACAATGATAACCTATGGTGTGGTATACACAGTGGAGATTCTTGTCTCCCAGGAAGATAATCACAGCTAGGCTTAGGCAGGCTATCAGATGGAATAAAGAAATTGAAGATTAGGGTTTTTTTCTTTGACATACTGTACCTAGTTCTAATTTTAATTTCTTACCATTTGCTGGGCCAAGAGTCAGTATAATTAATGTCTCAAGAAATTTGGACATATTATGCAGCTATATGTTATGTTGACAGTTTTGTATTTGAGTATTTCACTTCACTGACTTAAAAATTTTTTTTTTTAAATAGGTAATTACATAGTACAAAATCAAAAGGTATAAAAGGATTTACGGTGAAAGGTAAGTCTTCCTTTACTCTTTTCTCAGTCACTCAGTTTTCTTTTTTTCTGCTGAATCAGTTTCTCTTTGCTTTCTTTGTGAATTCTTCTAGAGCTGTCCATACATTCAGTATCCCCTGCCTCCATACATGAATGGTAGCATACTCTAAACACTGTTCACCAGCCTGCAGTTTTCACTAATATATCTTTGTTTCATATCATTACAGATAGAGCTGACTCTTTTTTTTTCTTTACTACTGGATGTGCTGTAATTTGTTTACCTAGTCCCTTACTGATAGAATTTAAATTGTTTCCAGCCCATCATCAGCAGTACTGCAGTGAATATTCTTGTACATTATTTTGCATGTCTGAACATTTCGTTAGATACTGTTGAACATTGGAATTGCTGAATCAAAACATATCTGCATTTTACCACATCACTTCCAGTAGAGCACAAAGAATGCCTCTTTATATACAGCCTTCCTTGTCACTGATCTGATACCAATTTTTAATTTTTTTCCAATTGGATAAATGAAAAGTCATATATTGGTATAGTTTTAATTTGTAAATGTCTAATTACACGTGATATTGAATATCTTTTCATACTGTATTATTAAAAGCCATTTATATTTCTTAGAGCTCTCTCTTCATATCCATTGCACATTTCTTTTTTAATTGAAGTATAGTTGATTTACAATGTTGTGTTAGTTTCTGGTGTACATCAAAGTGATTCATATGTATGTGTGTGTGTATATATATGTGTATATAATTCTTGTTCAGATTCTTTTCCATTATGGTTTATTATAGGATACTGAATAGAGTTCCCTGTGCTGTACAGTAGGACATTGTTGTTTATCTGTTTTATATGTAATAGTTTATATCTGCTCATCTGAAACTCCTAGTTTATCCCTCCCCTTTCCCCTTTGGTAAGCCTAAGTTTGTTTTCTGTGTCTGCATTGCACACTTCTGTTGAGTGGTTTTTTGTTTCACATTAATGAGCTCTTTATGTGTTAGAGAACTTAGCCTTTTCTTCTAAGAATTGCAAATAATTTTAAGCGTTTAGTATATCTTTTGAGATGTTTATAGTATTTTTTTGCTTTCTAGAAATTATATTTTGTGTAATTGAATTTGTCATTTCATTTGACATCTAGGTTTTGTGTCATTTTAGAAAAGTCTTCCCAACTCAGATTATTAAGAAAAAATGTTCATGTTTTCATCTACTTTTATTGTTTTTAATTTAATTTTATTTTGACTGCATTGGGTCTTCAATGTTGCACGTGGGCTTTCTCTAATTCTGGTGAGCAGGGGCTACTCTTTGTTGCATTGCGCAGGCTTCTCAGTGTGGTGGCTTCTCTTGTTGCAGAGCTTGGGCTCTAGGCAAGCGGGCTTCAGTAGTTGTGGCACGTGGGCTCAGCAATTGCGGCACACAGGCTTAGTTGCTCCACGGCATGTGGGATCTTCCCCGACCAGGGGTGGAACTCATGTCCCTGCATTGGCAGGTGGTTTCGTAACCACTGCGCCACCAGGGAAGCCCCTGTTTTTAATTTTAAATCTTTGATCCATCTGGAATTTAAAGACCCAGCTTTGTTTTTAAATTTTTTCCAGAAAGCTGTTCATGGTAGTTCAATATCATTTATTGAATATTCCATCTTTTTTCCATTAGTTTGAAATGCCACCTTTAGCATACATTAAATTCTCAGATGTATTTGGATCTTCTGGAGTTTTCTGTTCTGTTCCATGCTAATCGTTTTGCCAATTCCACATTTTAAAATTATTATAACTTTATAATACATATTGAGAGAAGTTTGTATGTCCTCGTTTCTCTTTCTGAAATTTCCCAACCATTCTTACTATTTAATTTTACACATTAAATTTAGAATTTGTCTGGTTCCAAAGAAATCCTTTTGGCTTTTTAAAAAAAATAAATTTATCATTTATTTATTTATTAGCTGAATTGGGTCTTCTTTGCTATGCACAGGCTTTCTCTAGTTGCTGCGAGCCAGGGCTACTCTTCGTTTGTGGTGCATGGGCTTCTCATTGTGGTGGCTTCTCTTGTTGCAGAGCACAGGCTCTAGGTGCTAGGTGCTCAGGCTTCAGTAGTTCAGTAGTTGTGGTACACGGGCTTAGTTGCTCTGCACCATGTGGGATCTTCCCAGATCAGGGCACGAACCCATGTCACCTGCATTGGCAAGCAGATTCTTAACCACTGCACCACCAGGGAAGTCCACCTATTGGCATTTTTAAAAATCAAGATTGCATTAAATTTAGATTAATTTAGGAAGAACTAGTACTTTTATGATGGCTATTACATCCAAAAACATAGAATGCTTTAAGTCTTTAATGCATTTTAAGGACTTAAATCTTTTGTGTTCCTTGGTAGTATTCCTTGGTAGTGTTTTTCTAGGTAGTATGTTTCTTGTGGGGCTTGTTCCTGTTTTTTTTGTCTTTTTGTTTGTTTTTTTTTCCCTCTGTTTGTTGCTATTTTAAATGGAATCTTTTGTTTACTTGTATATCACTGTCAGTTTTTTCAGTGACCTTCTGTTTGGTCTTTAAATACTAAATCCACACAGTATAGGAAAAAGATCATTAGGTCTTGTATTCTAGGCTTTACAACTAATTAGTTGTGTGATCTTAAGCAAGTCTTCATGATCTTTAGTATTCTCTTCAGTAAAATAAGGATATTAATTTCATACTATGTTATCAAACAATGGGCCACTGCAGAATAGTTGAAAGATGACCTCAGAATCCATGCAAGTGTTATCTGTGAACTGTATAAGTAATTTCTTACAAATATGTATAACCTTTTCAAATGTATATGTGGGTGATGTTATGATAAATAAACTACAGATTTCAGACTTTACCAGTGTATGTGTTTTCTCCAAAGATAAATGTATAACCACAATTATATAGTGGAAAATCTTTTGCAGTTATGTAAAGGTCCTGACTCTAGAAGTTGGAGACTACTGCTAGCCTAGCCAGTCTATCTCTTTTACCACTAATTGTGTATGAACCTGTGAAATTGTAATTGTGTTTGTGGAAGATTTGGGTGATTAAAGGTGCTTTTGTTTTGTTTGTTTTCTTGACATAATGATTTTTAAACTTATAATGTCAGAAATGTTAATTATTAGGTCTATTTTTAAAAGACCCGATTGACTAGTCTGTCTGGATTTGTACAGAAAATGATTTAGTGAGAGAGACCATATAGTACTTTCTGAAAGGGAATTTGTTTGCTTGTCTAACTCAAAGAGCTTGCTTTGATCTCACATTCCAATTCAGTACTAGATGTTCATGTTATTGAGCGTGAAAGCTTTATATTTATTATAGGTTGAGCAGTTCAAGCAGATATGCACTTCTCAGATTCACTTGGAAAGGAAAACTTTTTGGGGGGTTTGGAAAAATTGCTAGGAATGGAGGGAGTGTCTCAGTTCTTATCGTATTGTGTATCGGAAACCAATGTCTCCTATCATACTTGAACTCTGAAAAGAAAAGAGGATGGGAAAATATGTTTATGATTTGTGATATATCCTGGGAGGAAAATTATGTATACTTAGCTTGAATAGATTTATTTTGGTTACCAGTTAATTATGGTTACTAGTTCAATGAGAAATTTAAAACAACCTTAGCATTTTGAACCCCAGGTAGAATGCTCTTAGTAGTTAGAAGCTTTATTTTCTATTGCTTTTTATTTATTTTGCCTTAGAAAACTGTTTTTTGCCTTTTGGTTTGAAATAAAATACTTGTCAGTGTAGTTTCTTGAGATGGAAAGATGGAGATGAGAGCCTTGCTCAGAACAGTACTCTTAGCAAAGCCTGAAAGTAACAGGTTATTTTGGTTTAAAAAATTCCATTTAAGGCAGTATATTAACACTTAATATCTTGTCTGAGGAGGTATATCTTTTGGGTTTGTAGTGAACCTCATGGGCACAGTCTTATCCCAACAGAAGAATCCTTGATATGAAGTGGAGTGATTAGGACAGGAAGTATGAGTTTTGTAACATTTTTGCATGTCACGTAAACACTTAATAGAACTCATAATGGACATTGGAAAGTTTTTGGTGGCTATTTTAATAATCATTTTCTCAAATAGAGATAACTCTTTCCAAATATTAAATATCAGACACTCAATAACCAGCAGGTAGCAATGGCAACAACTACGCATTTCAAGGGAGTATTGAGTATGGTTAATTGTGTTGCTTCTGGACCATTTTAGAGTGAGTCTCTACAGAAATGAGAGGAGCAGCATTATGATACTAACTGCTACATAAGATACGTCAGAGTACTGCTGTCTTTTGATATATCCTTACAAGTTAAGAATTACTCTGTAGTCTTACATTCCTATATTTTACTCTAGGGTGAAACTTTATATAAGTTCTGTCATGGACCCTCTTATGCAGGAGCAGTGTAGTATTTGTACCAAAGATTCTGTTAGATAGTTAACTTTTCTGTGATATATTCATTACTTAATTAGGTCTTCATGAATGTAAAATATGTATGTATGCAAATATTATGAAATTTGTACCCTGACCTACTTTTAAAATTTCTCTTGGGGCTTTTGTTGCATAGGAAAGCTTTGCCAACTTCATTATTACATGTTTATTGTAGAAAATACTGAAAAGCAAATAGAAGAGAAATCATTCATAGGCCATTGTTAATGTTGGTGTATTTCCATTCAGGCATATTATGTTATTGGGAGTTTTTTGTTTGTTTTTTTGTCTCTTTACTACATATGAGCATTTGCTCACATAATGAAACATTTTTAAAAAACAGATCACAAATTGTCAGGCTTTATTCAGCCAATAAGATATCTGGCTTAATATTATTTATTTAATTTTTTTTTTTCTATTAGTTGCTAACGTGAAAAAAAGAAAAGGAGACAGGTAGGAGTGTAAATGGATACAACCCCCTTAGGAAAATTCTGATCTACTGAAGCTGATATATGTACCCTACAACTAGCAATTCTGGGTCTAGGTATTCAACAGAAACGTACATATATTCACCAGAAGACACTTTCAATGTGTTCACAGTAGCATTATTCATAATAGCGCCTAACTGGAAACGGCTCAAATGCCCATCAGCAGTAGGATGGGTAAGTGGTGATATATGCATACAATAGCAATATAATAGAGCAGAGAGAATGAACAGACTAGAGCTAAATGCAACAAGATTGGTGACTTTCAGCAGATGTTGAACAAAAGTCAGACACAAGAGTATATCCTTTATGAATCTGATACAAGAGAGTCCATTCTGTGATTCCATTTGTATAACGTTCAAGGGCAGGTTAAACCAGTGGGTCTCAATGTGGTATAATATTGTTCCCCAAGGGGGTATTTGGCAGTATCTGGAGACATCTTTGGTTGTCGCAACTGGAAGAGGCCAAGGATACTGCACAACATTCTACAATGCGTAGGACAGTCTCCCACAACACAGAATTATCGAAGATGTCATTAGTGACGGTTTCCCTTGGGTAGGAAGAGGCATAACTGTGGCTCTGGGTGACTGGAAATGCTTTGTTCTTGATTTCAATGCTGGTTACATGGGTATGTGAAAATTCATTGAGCTGCACACTTATAACTGTGCACCTTTCTGTAGGTATTTTATACTTCAATCAAAAAATTACCCCCAAATCAGGCTTCACATAAAAATCTAGGTTGAAGACTTAATTTTGAAAGATATGACAGTCTGGTAACTCTAACAGCTATAGCTAATAAGCAGTAGCCCCTGTTTAGTTGGTGCCTCTGTTGTCCAGGCCCCATTTTTCTGTTTCAGTTTCTTGCATTACGTATTGGTATCTAGACATTTAGAAAATGTCTTAAATGACTTTTTTGAGGTATAATTCACACACTGTACAGTTTACCTGTTTAAAATGTACAATTCAGTGTTTTTAATGTATTCACCAGGTTGTGTAGCCATCACCACAATTTAATTTTAGAATATTTTCATTCCCCACAAAAGAAACCCCATACCTATTACCAGTCATTCCCTACTCTTCCCCATCCTCAGTTCTAGGCAACCACTAATCTACCTTTTGTCTTTATGTAGTTGTATACATTTGAATTTTGTGATCTCTGTCCTAAAATAAGATTTATAATGGTTGTACAATATTTCCTTATGAAGATTGTCATAGATTATGTAAAATTCTTCTTTTATTAAGCATTTATTTAAGATAAATTACTAGATGTGGTGTTACTCATCAAAGGACATAAAATATTTTAAAGTTTCTGATAAATATTACCATAACGCCTTGCAGAAAGGTTGTACCAGACCACCCTCACTATCAGTGTATAGTAATGTTTTTTGCAAGTTTTGTATTGTGACCTAGTCATATTGGTAATGTTATATGTTTATTTTTATTTTTTCTTAGACATGTCATTTTCCTAGACTGATTGTTGTTCTAAGCTTAAACTGTTTTGGACGAGTGTACTGATACTGTCCTTTTCCGCATGAAGACAGTACCACTGACGATGCACTGTGAATGAATGCATTATCCCAGGTCCCCACACTTCTCCAGCTGGTTCCTGAAGGTTCTTACATTCAAATAGAAGGGCTTTTTGCCAGCACAGATTGACACTTCAACCCACAATGGTATATTTTGTTTCCTTGTTAGTTAATGGAGCCAAGATTTCAAACTACTTTCTCTCCTTTATTTTGTAGTTTCATTTACAACAAATTTTATTTTGTGTTTCTCAAATATTGTTCATAGCCAAGAGCTCTTTTGAAAAACAAGTTGTTTTCATGTTTATAATACATAGATTACTGTTTGTAATACATAGATTAAGGCTGCCACGATGCTTTTGCTTAGAAATTGTCACTAGCTAGTTATTAAACATCTGTTATCACTCATGCAGAATTAACTTCCACTTAAAACGTTCCAGTTAAACAAAACTTCATTGTAAACCCTGTAATTGATTCCTTGTCTCTGCACATAAAGCAGTCTCATTCAGGAGTGTGAGTCACTAGCATGATTCTTAGTGGATTTCTCAGCTCACAATCTGGGATGCCCAGATAGTTAATACTGTAGAATCATGGTGAGTCAATATTGAAATTTCTAATTTTAGTACAACCACCGGTTTTCTGGGATGACTGGGAAATGACTTTTGGAAAACTTGACATATTATTGTTTAATTCTGTTGCTGTTACTTTGCTTCTTTCCTGTTCCTGGAGTTCTGAATTCCACATAATTTGTAGGCTTTATGAATAGTACTCTGCCTGAGTTGATTTTCATCAACTGTTAATAGAAGGGACCTTAGTAATAATCTAAGCTGATATTCTTCACTTATTTCACAAAAGAAAATGTGGAAAGAAATATTTATTCCTGAAGTGCTTGTTAGAATCTCTTGGCTCCTGGTTAAGTGCTTGCTCCCAGTTTCACAGAATTCAAGGTTCGAATAACTTTTCTAGAATATTAGGATTTTTTGTTTAGAGAAGAAATTAAGATTTTTAATATGGTCTACCGATTTGGGGAGTTTAAAAATTTTTTTTAATTACAAGGAGATTAAAACTTGGCTCTGACCCATTTGGACTTGGTTGTTGAATTTGTAAAACATTTAGAATAGCACTAATTTTTAATTTTTTAATTTCCTGGTTATTTTAGTTTAGTGAGCATTAAAAAATTGACAAGGGACAAGTTATACACTTTTTTAGTTATTGATCTGAAACCCTCGGGAGCTTTTTTAACATGAGTCTATGAGAAACTTTTCCAAAGATAAATATGAAAGTGATATTTTTGTATTAACAGTGTTTTTGTGGCCAACATTATAGTAAAGAGATTGTAATGGAAAAAATGAGTCAGATAAACTGGAAAGTAAAGCATTTCCCTGTAGAGTCACTATGCTATAAAATATGTTTAAACTTTAACAGATGATTTCAGTTATTTCCTCTAGTCTTCTGTTGCGTAGCATATATAACATTAAATACCTCTTGAATACAACTGCAGTTTTTTTTTAAAGCATTTTTAATTTCCTGTAAACTAGTATATGGCAAGCTTCTTGATGTAGGTAAATACTAATTGCATGAATGAAGTTTAGTCTAAAACTTTTTTTATTTTCATTGTGGTAAAATATACATAACGTAAAATTTACCATTTTAACCATTTTTTAAGTGTATAGGTCTGTGGCATTTAGTACATTTACATTGTTGTTCAGACAGTATTACCATCTATCTCCAGAACTTTTATCTTCCCAGACTGAAACTCTTTACCCAGTAAACACTAACTCCCCATTCCTCCCAGCCCCTGGTAATCACCATTCTACTTTCTCTCTGTATGAATTTAACTATTCTAGGGCCCTCATATAAGTGGAAACGTAATATTTGTCCTTTTGTGACTGACTTCTTTCACTTAGCAAACTGTCTTCAGGGTTCCTCAACATTGTAGTACGTGTCAGAATTTCCTTCCTTTTAAGGCTGAATAACATTGTGGATATATATCGCATTTTGTTTATTTATCTGTCAATGAACACTTGGGTTGCTTCCACCTTTTGGCTGTTGTGAATAATGTGCTATGAACATGGGTGTACAGATATCTGTTTGTGTCCCTGCTTTTATTTCTTTTAGTTATACATCCAGAAGTAGAATTGCTGGATCATAAGATAATTGTATATTTAATATTTTGAGAAAATCATAACCACACCATTTTCTATAGCAGCTGCACCATTTTACATTCCCACCAGCAGTGAACAACAGTGATTCAATTTCTCCTTAACTTTTTCGGCACTTGTTTCTTTTCTTTTAATAATACCCATCCTTTTGGGTATGAAATGGTATCTCACTGTGCATTATTTGTCTCATTTGCATTTCCCTAATGATTAATGATCGTCTAAAGCTTCTTATAGTTTAAACACAGATTGACATAATGTTTCTTTAAAAATGTATTGTTGCTTTAAAAATGCATTGAAATCATTGGTGGCAGAGTGAGGAAACCAGCATTCTCATACTCTCAGTAGTGGAAACATAAATCAGTGCTGGCTTTTTGCAGGGGTAACTTGATAATACATATTAAAAGTGTTAGGGGCTTCCTAGGTGGCGCAGTGGTTAAGAATCCGCCTGCCAATGCAGAGGACACGGGTTTGATCCCTGCTCCAGGAAGATCCCACATGCTGCAGAGCAACTAAGCCCGTGAGCCAAAAAAAAAAAAAAGAAAAAAGAAAAGAAAAAAAAAAATGAATTAAAAAAAAAAAAAGTGTTAGAATTTTTGGAGAGATTGTGCGTAAGGAAGCTGGCCTCTTCCCAGTCTCTCTCACACACAGACACACACACACACACACACAACTTTTTCACAATTTGTACAACTATTGACCCAGCAGTTCTTTTAGAAATTTATCCTAAATCTATAATTGGGGATGTGTACAAAGTCATAAGTATTGTAATAAATCATTGTAAACAATGTAAATGTCTAACCATAGAAGATTTGTTAAATTCTGATTCAGTAGGCCTGGGAATGGGAGTTGGGTAAGTAGGACCCGGGAATCAGCATTTTCAACGTGCACTCTGGGTAATTCTGACGAAGGTGGTCTGTGGACCACATTTGAGGAACATTTACTCATCATTACTTACATGCTTTAATTTCAGGTTCCATGGTGTGCTAAGGCCCTCTGCAAACTGGTCTTTGACTTCCCTGTTCAGCCTCTCTACAGCTACTTCCCAAACATCCTCCATCATGTTCCAGTCTAAGAGCCTTCTTGTGCAACTTTTCACTCACACCATATTCTCCATCTGCCTTGCCTCTACTTCCCACCCCAGCTCTACCTGGTGAAACCATACCCATTCTTCAGAGACCCACTTGTCTTCTGCAGTAAGCTTATCCTTTTTTTTTCCGGCTTCATTAAGGTATAATTGACAGCTTATATTTGTTATTTTATAGGAGTTAATCTCTTTTCTTTCTCTGAGTATTTTCACATTTTGTACTTCTGTACCATTCATTGTATTCTGCCCTGAAATGATTATATTAGAGAACGTATTTTATATTTTCTACCTCCTATACATTCATTAGATCTTCTGTTAAATATAGCACATGTGTATTGAGTTATTTTTGTGTCCTGAGGGCTCAGAGGATTTTTTAAAAAACATGGACTTTCCCCTGAAGGACCTCATATTCCAGCAGAAGAAACTGATACTGCTAATTAGCTCTGATATTGGTGGAGTGAAAAATTACTATGGACTGAGGAGGAGATTAAGTGAGGAGGTCAAGAACACTTGACCTTTGAGCTAGAACCTAAAGGATTAAAAATTTTTCCAAGTAGGAAATTGTGGAAAGACCATATAAAGTAGAGGAAAATCAATAAGCAGAGATTCAGATTTATTAAATCACTCAGGTAATAGTTCTAAGTGCCAGGGATACAAAAACAAACTCCATACTTGAATTCTGTTGGGGTGACAGATAATGAACAAATTAACAAATAAAAAATGTTTTAGGCAGTGTTGAGCGCCCTGAAGGAAAAAGACAGGTTAAGGGTGTAGAGAGTGATGGAAGGATATTGTTGTAGGTAGGTGGTCAGGAAGGCCTCACCACAAGAGGTGACATCTGAAAAGAAACATAAAGTGGAGTGAGGGAGTGAACTGAGGATGTCCAAGGGAAGTGTAAAACAACAAATGCATATATGAAAATGTATAGTGTAAGTTGACGTAAAATGTAAAGATGGTATTTAAATTTGGGGTAGGGACTTCCCTGGTGGTCCAGTGGGTAAGACAGCGAGCTTCCAATGCAGGGGGCCTAGGTTCAGTCCCTAGTCAGGGAATTAGATCCCACATGCATGCGGCAGCTGAGACTCAGCGCAGCTGAGGTAGGTAGGTAGGTAGGTGGTAGGTAGGTAGGTAGGTAGGTGGTAGGTAGGTAGGTAGGTGGTAGGTAGGTAGGTAGGTAGGTGGTAGGTAGGTAGGTAATAGAAAGAAAGGAAGGATAATAGATAGGAGGGAGAGGCAGGCCTTTTTAAAAAATTTGGCTGTGCCACTGGCTTCTGGGATCTTAGTTCTCCGACCTGCACCCTTGGCAGTGAAAGTGCTGAGGTGCACCACGGAATTCATTACCAAGATGATCTTTTTTGTTTATATTTGTGAGTTTTTTGTTTTTGTTTTTGTTTTAATTATTTTATTGGCTGTGTTGGGTCTTCACCGCTGTGTGTGGGCTTTCTTTTAGTTGCAGTGAGTGGGGGCTACTCTTCTCTGTGGTGCACGGGCTCCTCATTACTGTGGCTTCTCCTGTTGCGGAGCATGGGCTCTAGGCGCGTGGGCTTCAGTAGTTGCAGCACATGGGCTCAATAGCTGTGGCTCACGGCTCTAAAGCGCGGGCTCAATAGCTGTGGCTCACGGCTCTAAAGCGCAGGCTCAATAGTTGTGGCATATGGGCCCAATTGCTCCGCACGGGCCCAGTTGCTCCGCGGCATGTGGGATCTTCCCGGAGCAGGGATCGAATCCAAGTCCCCCGCATTGGCAGGCGGACTCCCAACCACTGCGCCACCTAGGAAGCCCAATTACCAAGATGATCTTTTTGTAAAACATTTAATTTTTGAAAAATGTGTAAGTTTTTTTTAACTTTAAAAAATTTGCGAAAGAATTTCTTTAAAATCTCAAGCAAACTTTATTCTATAGGGAATGGAATGCTTTTAGGGGTGTTTTCTTTAAAAAGGCAACATATTCATTTGGTTCAAAAAAAAAAAAGACAGTATAAAAAGATATGTAATCAGGGACTTCCCTGGTGATCCAGTGGTTAAGACTTGCACTCCCAGTGCAGGGGGCCCGAGTTCAATCCCTGGTCGGGGAACTAGATCCCACATTCCGCAACTAAAGATCCCATATACTACAACGAAGCTCCCACATGCTGCAACTAAGACATAGTACAGTCAAATTAATTAATTTTTTAAAAAGATATATATAATCAGTCTTGCTCCTACTCCATCCTCCTTAGTCTCCTCCCCCACTTTTATTATGGTTTTTTTAAAAGGTATCCTTGTGTTTCTTTATAGAAATATAAGCAAAAACAGAGATTGATATTTTTTCTTCTTATATAAAAGGCATGTACATATATACACTTATATACTTTGCTGTTTTTACTAATTAAATATTTTGAATATCTTTCTATACAAGGAGAGCATTACTCGTTTTTTTTTTTATAGCCACATGGTATTCTAATTGTGTAACTAGACCATAGTGCATTTAACTATTCCCTTGGCAGTATACATATGAGTTATATAGAAAGAGTGTTATAGTTTGATCATTCCCAAAAGTGAGATTACTAGGTCAGAGGATAGAGATGCATTCATAATTTTGTTAGATATTATCAAATTGCCATCAGAGGTTGTACCACTTTCATCAGCAATATGTGAAGATGTCTGTTTTTCCATAGCCTCTCCAACTTTTGGATTTTTGCCAGTGTCATAGGAGAAGAATTGTATCTCAAAAGTAGTTTATTATTGAGATATAATTTACATATGCTAAAATTTGTCCTTTTAAAGTATATGGTTCAGTGGTTTTAATATATTCACAAGGTTGTGTAACCAACACCGCTGTCTAATTCCAAACATTTTCATTATCCACAAAAGATACTCTATACCCATTAACAGTCACAGTCCATTTCCCATAGCACCTGACAACCACTTACCTGTCTCTATTGATTTGCCTATTCTGGACATTTCATATAAATGGAATCGTACAATAGGTGGCTTTTTTGTCTGACTTCTTTCACTTAGCATTATGTTTTCAAGGTTCGTCCATGTCGTGCATTTTTTTAAGGGGAATTTTTTTCTTTCTGTGGAATGTATGTTTTGAACTCTTTATATGTTAGAGATTAGCTCTTTGCTTATAAAATAGTTACTGAAATCTTTTTTCCCCAGTTCATTGTTTTTTCAGTATTGTTTAGGTTTTTCTAAAATTATTATTTACTTTATTTATTTATTTTATTGGCTGTGTTGGGTCTTTTTTGCTGTGCGCGGGCTTTCTTCAGTTGCGGTGAGTGGGGGCTACTCTTCGTTGTGGTGCGCAGGCTCCTCATTGTCGTGGCTCCTCTTGTTGCGGAGCACGGGCTCTAGGCACGTGGGCTCAATAATTGTGGCTCACGGGCTCTAAAGCACAGGCTCAGTAGTTGTGGCGCACGGACTTAGTTGCTCCGCGGCATGTGGGATCTTCCCGGATCAGGGATTGGACCGTGTCCCCTGCATTAGCAGGTGGATTCTTAACCACGGCACCACCTAGGAAGCCCCTTTAGGTTGTTTTTTATTTTAACCATGGAGACAATTTTTATTTTTTGTACTCAAATTCATCTTTTCTTCCCATATCCAAAGTTATAACAGATATCAACTGTTTTATTCTAGTACTTTAAAAAGTTCATCTTTGTCCCACTGGTTTGAGAAACCACCTCCATTAGTGGTTTTTCAGCAAAGGAGCAACACAGATCCATCCTAGAGAGAAAATTCTAGTGGAGGTGCAGGAGACAGGCTGAGGAAGAGAGAAAGTAGAGTGGGTATTTGTTTGTAACCTTTCAGGGTTCTGGTGGGGTTTTTTACATTTTTGTTTTTCTTCTAGGATTTTTTTAATGTATAAATTTTATTCGTTTTCACAAAGTTGGGATAATTCTGTCTGTATCCTATATTTTTCAGTTAATACATCAGGAACATTTTTCTAAATGTTTGAATTTATTTATCGAACAGATATTTATTGAGAACCTACTACCATTTGTCCGGCTGTGGGGTTTTAAATATTGGGGATGAAAGAAAATCCTGCCTACATTCTATAAATAATAAAATTGTAAAATTATGTGAGGGTTAAGTGCTATAAAGAAAATTAAAGGGACAAGAGAATATGTTATTTTAGAGGAAAGTGGTCTGAGGAAAGTCATTAAGGAGATGACTTTTGAGCAGACTTGAAGTGAGAGAGTATTCTGCTAATATCTGTGGAATAAAGTTCAAAGCAGTGAAAATAGCAAGTACAGAAATCTTGAGCCAAAAGTATGGCATGATTGATACGATCAGAGGATTAGTGAGGATGTAGATATTCTTAAATCAGAATGAGTAAGAGGAAGAATGGAAGGCGATTAGACTAATAAAAGTATGCTAGTAGCTATATGATAAAGGGCACTGTAGACTGTTGTAAAGATTTTAGATTTTGTTCTGAGAGAGTTTTGAGCAAAAGAGGGACATGATCTGGTTTACTTTCTAAAAGCTTTACTCTGGTTGCTTTTTGGAGAATAGATTTGGGAGGGATAAGAGTATAAGCTAGGGGACCAATTAGAAGCCTGTTGCTTTTACAGTAGTCTTGGTTAGAGATGAAGGTAGCTTGAATCAGAGTGATAGCAGTGGAATCGGAAAGAAGTGATTAGATTGTGGCTATGTTTTGGAGATAGAACTGGCAGGATTTGCTGATTGTTTCGCTATGGAGTGAGAAACAGGAGTGAGGTTGCCTTGAAGGTTTTGGCCTAAAAAACTTCATGAATGGCAAAACTACTTACTGAATTTGGGAGGACTGCAGACAGAATAAGAGTAGCTTTTTGGAGGATGGGAGAATTGGCTTAGGTTATGTTAAATTTCAAGTGTCTGTTAGACATCTAAGAGAAGATGTAGAATAGCAGTCGAATTTCCAGTCTCAAATTTCAGGGAGATGGAGCAAATGGGACGTCATTTACAGTTTGAATTCTGGTGGAAGAACCAGCAAAGAGCACTGAAAAGGATAGGCTAATAATAAGATAGGACAAAAATCAGGATATGTGCTTAGAAGTTGGGAAAAGAAGAAGTGAGACAGAAATAGAAATTGAAAAATAATAGCATGGAGAGTTTGATATCAGGCTGGCCAATCCCTCCTTGTATCCCACCCCCAACTCATCCATAGGCAACCACTGACGTGCTTGATGTCATTATAGTTTGCACTTTCTAG
Organism: Hippopotamus amphibius kiboko; assembly: GCF_030028045.1. NCBI lineage: Eukaryota > Metazoa > Chordata > Mammalia > Artiodactyla > Hippopotamidae > Hippopotamus > Hippopotamus amphibius. The sequence goes on along the minus strand of NC_080202.1, from coordinate 45,294,926 downwards.
AATTTTATATAAATGGAATCATACAGTGTGTGCCTTTTTTTTTTTTTTTTTTGCTTCTTTCATTTGGCCTAATTATTTTGAGCTTCATCCATGCTATACATATCAGTAGTTTGCTGCTGAGTAGTAGTCCATTGTATGAGTATACAGCAGTTTGCATTTTGTTTTTTTAAGACACATTTATTCAGCATCGTGATCAGACTATTACATTTAGCAATCAACAGTATGGGTGCAAAAAAAAAATCTACGTTAAAACCCCTTGTTGGAATGCTTTACACTTTCCACAGAACAGAAACTAAAATAACCTGTTAAACAATTAGTCACAAATACAGTCCTTGAGGTTTTCTTGCCCATATGCATGAGTAGTGTCTAAAACATTTCTTTGTAGCAGCCAGGCCCTGCCACCGCTGTGCTTGGCTGAGTTCACAAATCTGTTGTAACCTGTAGCTTCCCTGTCACTTCTCTGGCTCTCCTCTCCTGCTAAGCTTTGTTTCCTGGCAGTAATTAAAACCTCCTGCCACTGCCATAGCTACTGCTGCTGCTGGAACTGCCATAGCCACCTTGGTTTCATGGTTTGGCAGAGTATTGGCCTCCCCCGCCATAGGGGCCAGAACTTTGGCCTCCAAAGTTTCCTCCTTTCATGGGTCCAAAATTTGAAGATTGATTGTTGTAATTGCCAAAATCATTGTAGCTTCCACCGCCTCCAAAATTGCTTCCATCCTTACCAAATCCATTATAGCCATCCCCACTGCCACCATATCCACCACCACTGCGGCTGCCACCAAAGCCACCTTGACCACTGAAGTTTCCTCCACGACCAAAGTTGTCACTCCCACCAAAACCACATCCACGACCAGTTTCCAGAACCACTTCGATCTCTTTGGCTGGATGAAGCACTAGCCATCTCTTGCCTAGACAGGGCTTTCCTTACTTCACAGCTGTGGCCAGTCACAGTGTGGTGTTTCTGAATGACAGGCTTGTCTGCGGAGTCATGGTCATCTAAGGTTATGAAAGCAAAGCCTCTCTTTTTGCCACTGCCTCGGTCAGTCATGATTTCGGTCTCTTCAGTTTTCCCATACTGGTCAAAATAGTCTCTTAGGTGATGTTCCTCAGTGTCTTCTTGAATGCCACCAACAAAAGTCTTTTTCACTGTTAAGTGGGCACCAGCTCTTTGAGAATCTTCTCTTGAGAAGGCCCTCTTTGGTTCCACAACTCTTCCACCCGCCTTGTGTGGCCTTGCATTCATGGCAGCATCTGCCTCCTCCACAGTGGCATAGGTGACAGACCCTCCGGAGCGCTCATTACCACACAGCCTGTGAGCTTTCCACGTTGCTCAGAATGGCTCCTCAGACTCTCATCAGTTGCTTCAAAGCTCAGAGCTTCTGCAGCTGTTCGGGCTCTTTGGGGACTCTGACTTAGACATGATGGCAGTGGAGTGGGGAGACGTCAATGATGCTTACTTGGCGGCGTCCACGGGCAGAAAGCCCACAACTTGTTTATTCATCACCCTGCTCATGGGCATGTGTGTTGTTTCTAGGTTTTGGCTATTACAGATAAAATTGTTGTGACCATTTATGTGCAAGTCATTTTATAGACATATGGTTTTACTTCTTGCCTAGAAACAGAATGGCTGGATCATATAGTTGGTATATGTTTAACTTCTAAGAAACTGCCAGACTATTTTCCAAGGTGATTATACTATTTTATTTTACAATCCCACTAGTAGTATATGAGAGTACCCATTTCTCCACATCCTCACCAACACTAGTTATGGTCCTTCTTTTTATTTATTTATTTATTTAATTTATTGCCTTGCGGTCTCAGGGAACTCATGTGGTCATTCTTTTTGTTTTAGCCATTGTAAATAGGTTGCTTATAGAATTTTTCGTTTTTCTGTTTGTTCACTCTGCTTACTTGTTTTCTTTCTTCTGTTTTCCTATAGGTTACTTGAACATTCTTTAGAATTCCATTTTGATTTATTTAGTGTTCTTCAGCATTTCTCTCTGTGTGCTTTTTTAGTGGTTGTTGTAGGTATTACAACATTGTACATACATAATGTATTGCCATCGTTGGTGTCACATTTTATGGGTTTCAGTGAAGTACAGACACCTCCCTTTACAACCCTTTACCCTCCCTGCTGCACTTATACCAGGGTTCACTGCTTCATGAAGCTGCTTATTCCATTTTTGGACAGAATGATGCAGTGGGAATCTAGGAGAAAAAAATAGAGAAGAGATTGCAGTGAAAAATATAAGGCAGGTCCCATAGGAAAGCATTTATTCATTTGTTTGTCAGATGTTTATTTAGCACTTAAAATGGCCAGTCGTTGGGCTAGACTCTGCGGAAGCAGAGGTAAGAGATATGGTGTCTAACATCTAGGGGCTCCCAGTACAGTTGAGGTGATAAGACAAAAAGTTGCAGCAGCACTGGTAGTAATGGTAATGATGGTGCTTGCCTTGAGACCAGGCACAGCTCTGAGCACTTCATATGTATACCATGTGTGTATCTCCCCTTTAACAAGCATTATCACCCTTGAACTGAATTTACCAACTTCTCTAGTCAGAGTTCTCAATGCCCAAAGAAGTTATCCTTCTTAGTGAAATCATTTTTGTTGAAGATACCATTTTTCTAGTTTTATTCTTCCCTTCCAACTGCCAAGAAACCACCTTGGAGTTTTGGCTTTTTTTGTTTTGTTGTTGTTTGTTTTGTTTTTCTTAACTTTCAATTCATTCTGTGTGTAAGATATTAAACTATGAAATTTCCCCCTTTGATCTTTTTTTCCCCCAGTTTCTTTTGGCAGCAACCCCCCCCCCCCCGCCTTTGATCTTTGTGAGTTTACTTTATCATTTAGTTTAATTCTGATTCCGAAGATTGGGCTAAGGTACTCTCCTCTGTGTTCACATGGGGCCTGTACATAGTTTCACCTCATCTGTGATGTAATTCTTTACTAGTGGTTAAAAGCTGAGACTCTGGAGCAAGACTGGCTGACTTCAGATTCTAGCTTCACCTCTTAATTACTGGATGATCTTGGGCAAATTTTATAAACTTTCTGGACCTCATTTCTTCATCTTTAAAATAGATCTAATCATATAATCTACCTCCAGAGATAACCCAAATAATGAGCTTTTACATTTAATCTTCAAAGATCCTGTGAGTTTTAGACCTGCAGTAAACTTTGACTTGATCCTGTTAGGATGTAGCTGATGGAAAACTCTTCAAATATAAATAATTTGAGAGGGGATTACATAATTTATTACCATGTTGATACCAAGTAATTTTTTAAATTGTATTTTCTAGCATAAAACGAGGTAGATTTGAAAGTTATTTGGAAAACACACTGAAAAATAGCACATTTGATTTCTGTCCGGTAAATGTTACATAAGCAAACATGATTTTCTTTAGTACGTGTTGGGGGATGGAGAGAGAATAGGGAATCCTTTTGAATTATTGGATACTATGAATTTTGCAAATTCTTTATTTAAAAAACCATCTTATAAAGAATAACTGCCACCTTTTAATTTACTCAAGAAATTGACTGTTGTGACTATATAAAATAAAATTTGGAGAGCAATAAACTGAAGTATTTATGTTAAATGTCAAATGGTTAATATCTGTGCTGTATTAATACATTCTGCAGATAAATGGGCAAAAGGATAGAAATAGTTCGCAGAGAAAGAGAAATATAGGGGAAATGTATCCTGCTGTATTAAAAACATACAAATTGACATAATTTTGAAATACTGTTTTACATCTAGCAAAGTAGCATAACAGACAGGGCTGGTGAGGTTGAGGTAAAATTGTACTCATTCATTACCAGGCATTGTAAATTGCTAGGCTCTTTGTAGAAAGTCAAATGACAGTACAGAGCAAAAACCATGCAGACTTAACATTTCCTGTGTCCTAATAATACAGCTTCCTAGAATTTGTCTATAGATAAATTCAACTGAAGCATAAAGGATATATTCAGGAAGATATTAAGTGTCAAAATACATATAAATCAGTTGGCTTTGTCCTAATTGGCAAAAAACATTTAAGTGTTTGCATCCCCCCCGCCGCCACCACTCATCACATGCTCCCATGTCATTTTCCACTCATAGAGTATGGAAATGATTTTTACTTTTTCATGACAGCCGTTCACAGGTTAATTGCATAGTCTCACTCCCTGCTCTGTAACCAAGTCTGTTTGCTGAAACAGGGAAGTCAGAGAAGACTGTTCTGAATCTTAGGCTTCTAGTAGCAGAACGAAAAAATAGTTCTGAAAAAAGAGGATTTTAGTGGAGCAAGAACACAGCAAGACCACACCTGGCAGTGACATATTTTTGCTTAGAAATGTCAATTCCAGAACCCACCATTCTACTCATTCAGTTTTTTCTCCCCTCTCACACCCTCCCTCCCTTTTCCCCTTTCCATCCCCCACCCCCCAAATTGGAGTAGTCTACTCTGATATTTAAGCCTTTCTCTTAATGCTTATAAGGAGAGGAAAGGGATTTGGAAAGGCAAGAGTATCAAAGAAAAACTTACTGACAATTTAGTAAATCCAAACAGTGGTGATGCTGCCGTTTGGTTATTTTAGAAAGAAAATTACCCATCACTAATTTTATGAGATGCTGAAGCTACAGTACTATACACATCATTTATACTCAAGGTTTGGCTGTTAGGGTGCTGTGGTACTTATAAAAGCCTACAGAAAACCAGGCTCTAAGGGTTCAGCATTGTCTAGGTCTGCAGCTTAACCAGGATGCAATGTGTATTTCTGGACGTATTTAAATGGCTGCTTTATAACTTTTAAGTTTTGAAGAGTTTGTCACTAATTCCTAACCCCTGCACCCCAAAATAGATTATTGTATGAGATGCTGAACTGTTGAGAAATTATTTCATAGCAATAATTGTTAAAAAGATATTCATTTGTTTTTGGTATGGATAGCAGTGTAGAGGATGTTTTCTAACTAATTAACAATTGCACTTTCATGATTTTGGCTTATTGGAACAAACAGAATTTCAGGCTTTAAGGGAAATGCTTTAGATATGGCCTTTGGGGAAAATGTGAGTCTGGGCTTGTGGATATGAATCATTATGGAGTTTTGCGTTGGAAACCTGGCTTACATCACCATTTAAAGGGTGCATATTATTTACTTCTTGGGTTGTGGTTGTATACCTTGTGTATACGGTGAGAGGAGAAGCGGTGAGCTCAGTTGGACATCAGGGCTGGAAATGAGAGTTCTACTTGAAGTCCTATGGTGAGATCTTTGTGTGTTAGGATTCTGTATGTAAATCTTCATACTTGCATGTTATGTAGATGCCTGAACTTTTTTCTTCTTCGTTGACCTTTTGGGAATTGTTCTTGGTTTTTTTTTCACGTATCTCTGTATGCAGTTATTTTGAACACTCAGGAATTGTTTTACATTTATTTATTAAATGATGGTGAACGAGGATGCTTCTTGCCCATAGCTATTCCATAGTTGGCATAACTAGAAAATGAGCAACAGTTTGCCATATATATATTATAAATTTTTAAATCACAATACAGATGCAGGTGTTTCCCTTCTGTGACCAGTTGAGTCTGTAAATCACCTTCTGTGGATATGGGTGTCCCAGTGACTGAGAGCCAGCTGTTGGGTGTTTTAATTAAACAGCTTGCTTCTAGTTGGCTGCTCAAATCCCAGTGAGAAGTATTGGCTGCTCCAGAGAATAGAGCACTCAGGGTGAAGATTTTTGCAAGGCCTTTAGTGACCTGGTTAAATTTGTTGAGATTTTTTGCTTTGGCTTTTTCCTATAGGTGCCAGAGTTCATCTGTATCAGATTTTCATGAATGACTCATCTTCCTGTCATATTTTCTTAGACTACAGACTCTTGGAGTCTTAAGTCATTGGGTAGTTTCTCCTACCACGTGTAGGAGGAGAGAACAGTGATACACAGACTCAAGCCTGTGTATCCATCTCATACTGATTGATTCCTATGGTACCTAGAAAACCGTTTCTCCCTGAAAATGGCATTCTAGAGATTTATTGTTTTCTGTGGGAGGAAACCTATGACCTTCTCTTTTTTTTCCCCTTCCAGAGGGAATCTGGAAAATTTGTAAACAAAACATCATTTCTCTAAGAAAATTTTGGATAACAGAAATTCTGGAGAACAGGTAAAAAGTGTATTTAATTTTTTTGGTGGTGCTGATAATCAGCTGTAATCTGCAGAATTAAACCAAGAGAGGGAGAGGATAGAGGAGAAAAGCTAGGTGTACTTTGTGTCAGGGGTTGTATTAGCGATTTTATGTACGTACATATGTTATCTCATTTAGATGGTTTTTACCAGGATTAGATCTGGTTATAGATCTAAGAATCTCAGAATAAAACTATCCTTCAACCTGCTGTTTTAAGTGGATTTGTCTATTGATTGGATTTTTAATGTCCTCAGAATTCAATCTGCAGGCATTTTTTAACTTCTACCATAAACAAAATACAGAAATATTATACAGGATGCTGGAATCTATGTGATTCAGCCTAGCTAAGGAGTGTCTTCCATGTTTCCTTCTGTCTTTTATTTTAGTTCTTGATCTTTGCCAGTTATTTGCAGCTGTACTGTCTCCTTGATTCTTTTTAATACTTTGTCACCAGGTCCGAAATTTAAGTTTCCTAATAAGGTAACTCTTCACAAGGGAATCCAGCCCAGGTGTCCCCATTATGTTCTCAGTGGCAGTCTTACTGTGACCGAATGGCTATACTTCTGTGCTGTTTTCTTATCTATATCTCACAGAGTTCTGAAGATCTTATGAAATAATATCATATGTAAAAAATCCAGTATACTTTGAGAAATATATCTCGAACGACAGCTGTAATTTTCCCTTTTAAACTAGGGGAGACATGAAAACTAGTCAGACTTCCTAGGACCCTGTAGGCCCAAACCAGTGCTCCCAGACTGAAGTGAACAGTCCTCCCTGAGGGTAGTGTAGAGAGTGAGATGCTATTTATTCTAACAGTCATTCTAGCATGAGCCTTGAAGTTAAATTTCAAGTATGTAGAGAAGTAGTTCCTAGAGATATCATCAATTAAAAAATAAAGATTTTTCATACTTGTTAATTTTCCCTTGGTGTTTTTCACTTTTATCAGGGCAAGCCACTTCAGTCACCATGAGCTGGAGCTTCCTCACGCGCCTGCTGGAGGAGATCCACAACCACTCCACGTTTGTGGGGAAGATCTGGCTCACCGTGCTGATCGTCTTCCGAATCGTCCTTACAGCTGTGGGAGGAGAGTCCATCTATTACGACGAGCAGAGCAAATTTGTGTGCAACACAGAACAGCCGGGCTGCGAGAACGTCTGCTATGATGCCTTCGCACCCCTCTCCCACGTGCGCTTCTGGGTGTTCCAGATCATCCTGGTGGCCACCCCCTCAGTGATGTACCTGGGCTACGCCATTCATAAGATTGCCAAAATGGAGCACGGCGAAGCCGACAAGAAGGCCGCTCGGAGCAAACCCTATGCGATGCGTTGGAAACAGCACCGGGCTCTGGAAGAAACAGAAGAAGACCATGAAGAGGACCCCATGATGTATCCAGAAATGGAATTAGAAAGCGAAAAAGAAAATAAAGATCAGAACCAATCTAAACCTAAGCATGATGGCCGACGGCGAATTCGGGAGGATGGGCTCATGAAAATCTATGTACTGCAGCTGCTGGCAAGGACCGTGTTTGAGGTGGGTTTTCTGATAGGGCAGTATTTTCTGTATGGCTTCCAAGTCCACCCATTTTATGTGTGCAGCAGACTTCCTTGCCCTCATAAGATAGACTGCTTTATTTCTAGACCCACTGAAAAGACCATCTTTCTTCTGATAATGTATGGTGTTACAGGCCTTTGCCTATTGCTTAACATTTGGGAGATGCTTCATTTAGGATTTGGGACAATTCGAGACTCACTAAACAGTAAAAGGAGGGAGCTGGAAGATCCGGGCGCTTATAATTATCCTTTCACTTGGAATACACCATCTGCTCCCCCTGGCTATAACATTGCCGTCAAACCAGATCAAATCCAGTACACCGAACTGTCCAACGCTAAGATTGCCTACAAGCAAAACAAGGCCAACATTGCCCAGGAACAACAGTACGGCAGCCATGAGGACAACCTCCCAGCTGACCTGGAGACTCTGCAGAGGGAAATCAAAATGGCTCAGGAACGCCTGGATCTGGCAATCCAGGCCTACAGTCACCAAAACAACCCCCATGGTCCCCGGGAAAAAAAAGCCAAAGTGGCGTCCAAAGCTGGGTCCAACAAAAGCAGTGCTAGTAGCAAATCAGGGGATGGGAAGACCTCTGTCTGGATTTAATCTTGGCTGGGCTTAAAACTTGTGCTTTTCATAGTTCATGGTAAGCAGCAGCTCACTGAATAATGACTTCCATTGAGTAAACATTTGGCTCTGGTTATCTTCAGGGATGCTGTCAGCTCATGATCCAAGCTCAGGGGACTCTGGAGGTGGGGCTAGGACAGGGGGAGAGAACGGGAAACACAGTGTTCCTGGACACATGTTCCAGCAATAATACGGTTGCAGAATTTTACATTTGTGTCTTCCAGATCTGGAAAAGAACAGATATATTTAAATCATTCTTGTTGAACAGTTTTTGTATGTACAGTATTATGGTACTTTGTTTTTTTAAAGTATGAGAACTTTTTTTTGTATTTGTACATTGGACCACTGTAGTTACACTTTTATATTAAAGGGGGAAAATCCTTAAGGTAATGCCTGTTAGGCTAGTGTTATTACTTTGTTCAGCAAATTCTACCCTGGGTTTAAAGTTTTAATAGATGCTACATACCTAATAAAAGTGCCTCTTGTGTTGCAGGGAAGATTTCAAATATGTAAGGAGCAGAGGAGGATGAATCAGTTCTCAGTCTTGGAAAGAAAGTCCGTAGTAGGAGGAGGTTGAGATCGTCTCTCTTTGACTCGAGAAATCTTTGGATCTCATTCATGTGCCCAGAGTTGTATCTAGTCTTTGAAAACCTATTTGTGTTTTCAAAGAAGATAAAATGATTTGCTGCAGAAGTCCTTTAAACATCAAGCCTTGCCAGCATATGCTTTGATGGTGTGTATATAATGTCAGTTCTTTCAAAAGGCTGATGCACAAACGTGTCCTCATCCAGTAGCAGCGTGGAGACCCTGGCTATAACTATTCTGATTCCTCTATCACAAAGCAAAGCCACGCCTGGAGAATAAGCCCTGATAAGATGTTTAGTTGTAGACCTGTTTGGTTTGCCTTAAATCTCTATCCAAAAACCTGCCTCTCTCTGGTTTCTTAAGCCAGTGATGGGTATTTTCTTTATATGTTAACAGTGAAAATACGGAAATTCCCTTCTAGGCTAAAAATTAATCAAAGCTACTTATACTGCATATGGCAGAAAGCCTAAATTCAAATTCCTTATTTTTTGTGATTTACCATGGAACTTTTATAATTTACATACTTCTGCCAATGTAGGTTTCTGCCTGGAAGACCAGTCAGACCTGGGATTCTATCTGTAAATAGACCGAAAGAGAATTTCAGTATTTATTTGCTATAGGCATATCCTTTGTCAATGACAAGCATTAATGGTCACATAACACTTGTAATTTGCAGTAGTATTTTGTCATTTTCAGCCTTCTGTTATATTGGAGAACTTTGCTTTTCTGTCATGTTCACATCATTTGTCTTATAGTTCAGGAGCTTCAGAGGAAGAGCTTGGTACAGATTTAAAGGAAAGGGCGTTTGCTTCATAAGGGAGCATTTCATTTTGGGTATCTCAGGCTTTTCTAACAGAGTTATTGCAGGCCACCTCCAACCTTGAAATTCCAAGAATGTTATTTTTTTGTCTTAATTTTTAAATGTCAGTTCTCTGTTATTTAGGAGGGTCTTAGAACAGCATCCTGTGTGCAATTCCTTTTTTTTCTTTTTTTGTCCTGCATTGCACCCCCCCCCCCCAAAGAAAGGAAACTCAGTCGCAAATATAAGCCATGCATTTACCTTTTTTTTTTGGCTTTTTTAGTCTGTAAATTTTAGCCTAGAGAAGAAGCTCCTCAGGATCTCTAAGCACTTAAGCAAAAGGTAAACTCCGTGAGAATGAAGGGGAAATTTCAGAAAATGATTTATACATGTATGTATCCTTGATAATTAACAGACCTGCACAGTTTCCTTCAAACCAAGTGTTTAATAAGAAATTTCAAAGAATTATTCTAAAGCAGGCAAGATTTTAAATACTTCAGTCTAGCTAAGATAAAGAACGGCCAATAATTCTTCTGTCAGTAGAACTTCATGTATATTTCTTAATTGAAGGACAGAAAAAAATACACATACATTCACGTCCACCTATTCAGAGCCTGAAGGAGAACGGAGTGGCTTTGCCAGTGGAAGGGTTGGGGATTTAAGTGATAGGGAAGGAGTCAAGCAGAAATGCCAGGCAGACATTCGGCGCCAGAAACATCCACTTAGTTTTTACCAGCGGGGCCCCTGGTGTTTCATCTGGGCTTGTTCTGATGAGAATGTTATCTTCTGTGTCTGGATAGTTCTTCAGCTTTCTCAAGTACATAGAAAGATATTCTGGGTCACTTCACATGTGTTAGTCTATTTTTATTCTCTCACTAAAGTTCTAATTATGACATAGATTTCCCAACTCTCACTGCTTTCTTAGTCCATTTTTTTCAGCCTTTGAACCTATGAGTTTGCCAAAGTCATTCTCCCCTAATAACATGTCATGGACTTACATTAAGAAAATGGCCCTATCAGTGTCTAGCTTAACTCATTAATTGGGTCTACATTGAGTCTATAAAAATATTGTGCCAGTTACCGTTCTGGAACTCGCAGGTATTTGTATAAAACACCTGTCAGCAGGGGTTTTTTTTTGCCTTGTCAAAATCATATTCCTTTGAATTGCTGTGTAAGACATGCTCTTTCGTATGACATTTGCTCTCTACATGGAAGTTGAGTGCTTAGTCCTTCACGTACTGCAGTCAGGACGTGGTCGACGACATGTTTGTATTCCTTAACATGCAATTGGATTTAGTCAGATGCAGTGTGTCCTTTGTTCATCTTTGTTACATTCTGTTATTCAGAAGAGATTTGTAAAGTAAATAGGCTTTTTCTCTTAGTTCAAATTTGAGGGAAGAATTAGATAACATTTTCCCCTAAAACAACGTTAATGTTCATTTTGTGGCTTCCTGTTTGCTTTATGCGTTAGTTTTGCCTGTTTCTATATTTGCTCATTTAAAACCACAGGCGTGTTATTTCTTTTCTTTTTTTTTTTTTTTTTATCTCTTTCAGCTAGAATTTTTTTTTAATTTATTTATTATTTTTTGGGGGGTACACCAAGTTCAATCATCTATTTTTATACACATATCCCCGTATTCCCTCCCTTCCTTGACTCCCCCCCCTCGAGTCCCCCCCCACCCTCCCCCCCAGGCGTGTTATTTCTTTAGAAGTCAATTTTTATGGGAGTTTTCCTTGACTGATGTCTATAGAATTACTTTTGATAAAAATGATCTTTGCCACCTAAAGTGATTGGACTTCCACATGTCTGTCTTTTAGAAGGACACCTGTATCTTGAAAAAGAAAAAAATGTCATCATTAGGTACCTTAACTGTCATTTCTTCATGGTATGAAACTAGGCAGTTTACTTTACTTTTCCAAGTTCCAGGAGCCACTTACCTCTCAGAAGTGTTATAAAGTAGTTAGAGGAAGCCTCTGGTAAAGGGTAGTAAAAGACCAGCTATTATTATTGGTCATTTGTCTGAGCTTGGAGCTTCAAAAGAAAAAAAAAGTGGAAAGAACTAGGTGATGTAGTAAGAAGACGGTCGGTGCTCTTTATCACAGGAATCAGTGATTGTTTAAAACACTTAACTCACTCTAAGCAGTTTATACCAAGAATGGACTTAAATGTCATTCCTATTAGTCATACCTATGCTTTACCCATTAAGCTTATAAATGTCCAGGCTTTATGTTTTTTGTCTCATTTAAGAGACAGTACACTTCTAAAAATAATACCTATAGTTTAGGATACGTTTTTGGCCAGCCAGTTTTTGCTAAAAGGCAAGTATGTTATACTTGAACCTACTTCAAGAAATGCCTTTTTATAAAGGAAAGGTCTCTCCCGACTGTGAAGAAAAGTGCCTGAAGTCAGATGCACAGTTGCTGGTCATTTTGGTTGGAAGGTTTCAGATATTAGATTAATTTTATCTTTATAAAATCATGTAATTTCACAGAGTCTTACCACCTGAAAATAGTAAAGCCCCTGCACCTATACAGTGCAGAGTTTGGAAATAAAACTTCAACTCGCCTGTATATTGTCAGTCTGTAGTAATTCACAGTCATCATCAAATGTTAGTAGCATCATTAGGTTGACTCGCATACTTGTTACTCATTCTGGCCACATATCATGGAGAGCTTAAAAGATTTTTGTTGTCTCTAATGCAGTTGTATTGATTTTGTTGTTTTTAATAATGACGTTAAGTGAGTGGTTCATGCACATTCCATTTTAATAATCACACTTTCAAAAGAAGCAACCTGTGTATTCCAAAATTCAGGAGTCCAAACAAAAGAAAGCCCTACTCCCGTGCAAAATCTCTACAGAAATAAAGGAAGTCAGAGTTCTGCATTTCAGGGTTGGTTGTTTAACCATCGAAGACATTTGGCTGTATGCTTCCGAGATTGGAAGTGTTTTTCTTTATTGTACTCTCAATTGTGTTCTCTTCAATAACTCTCTTACAGAAGTCGCTACCTCAGGCACTAAGTGTTAGATATGGTTAGCATATTGATACCGAAAAACTTAGCTAGGACTTCCAACTTTTGACGATAATTTAAATGTAAAATTCAACTATTAACCAGCAATTTGATGTCATGTGATGTGCAGTTTGGATATTGTATGGACAGCTAAGAAGTTACGCATTCTAGTGCCAAAGATCACTCATTGCTAATTTTGTTCTGTACAGTTGACATAAAATGTTATGGTGGAGACAGACTGTTCAGGGCCTTGTCTCTAGGAAGATTTTTGTCGGTTCCAAATGTTTTTGTTGGTTCCAAATACAGTTTAGAAGATTCATTTGTGGTCTGTGCATCTTTTTCCAAACTTGAAAACTCAACTGCCAGGAAATGTCACATTGAGGATTTTTATCCCATTCTTTGTGCAAGATAGCACCCAAGAGCTTAATGGTTTACACAGAAAACCTGATGTGAAAATCCCTTCCCGTACACTCACCTGTAAGTTGATCTCAGTGGGAATACATGAGCAGGAAATTTTCCAGGTGGAGGTTTGGGCTCAAAAGATGCCCTTTTTCATCGCTGGGTTAGAACTCCTCTGGGGTTGCTGTGGCAAAAAGGACTTGATATGTTTGTGGCATCACAACCTGGAAAGGGTAGGGGCGTGAAGGGCGGGGGCTAAGGTCTAAGCACAGAAACTGGGAACACACCCCACCCTTGGCTCCCTTTGGTTCTCGAGGCCTGGCGAAGAGGAGTGCCTTCTGAGAGGGGTGCTCCTCACAGACATAGACCAATCTTGATGTGACTCATCCACTTTGTGAGAAGAGAAGAGTGTGGGAGAGGGGTAGCATTTATTGCAACAATGCCTTCTCTCCTCCCAGACACAGAATAGCTCACTGGGTGGCGGAATAGGTCATGCATCAAGCCCACCCTCAGTCACACTGATTATAAACTGGTCAGCTGGCCATATTTGGTAATAAACTTGTGAGCTGTGTGAAAGCTGTTGGGGCTGTTAAGTCACTGCTAGTTTGGAAAGTGGATTCTTCCATCAGATTTGCCATCAGACCAGAGGTTAGTACCTGGAAAAGTTGTTACATCAAAGTTCAAATCTGTTTTCTTTGCTACACAGAGTTTAAAACAATATTTCTAAGGTTTTAAGGGCTTATACCAATCAACATATAACTTTCAGGGTTTGCCTCCTCTAGTTATCTTGGGTTGGCAGCATGTTACACAGGCATAAAGGATAGGGAGGTTGAGGCAGAGCCGAGGACAGAATCCAGGTCTGCACATTGATTGCCCAGTGGCTCCATCCAGCATCCTTTGCTCTTTTCCTAGAGAAGTGCAGAAGCAGCTGTTAGCGGGGCTCTCCTGGTGCAGCGGGTGGATCCTGCTGGGTGGACCTTGCTGTGTTTATAGCATTTTCTCCAAATGTGACCGTTGGACCACCTATGAAGAAGTAATAGAGAGTGCCTATTAAGATGGTTTCTTAGACCCAACTCAGGCCTGTATAATCAGATCTAATAGGTTCTCCAGGTGATTTTTTTAAAAATCTTTTATTAAGGTATAATTTACGTGATGTAAAATTCACCCATTTTAGTGCATAGTTACAAACGCATGCATTGAGTAACTACCACCAGAAGATACGTCACCCAGAAATTCTCTCCAGGTAATTCTTATGTATATTGAGGTTTGAGACCACTTATCCTTGGAAAAAAATGAAAACGTGAAGCGTGGGCCAGAATAAAAGCGAGAGTGGTATCATTCAAGGAGGTTTAAACCTGATACAGCGCACGAGTGTCATCTCGTGTGCCAGCTCAGAACGATGTCAGGAGAGGGGGACCGCAGGTGATTCAGAGACTCGTCTGGCCTCAAGCTGAATAATCCATAAGTGATTGGGGGGAGGGGCGGGGGCTACTGGGAAGAGTGCTTTCTCCAACTAGATGTTTTGTTTTTTTTGGTTTTTTAAATATTTGGTTGCAACAGGTCTTAGTTGCAGCTTGCTGGCTCCTTAGTTGCAGCCCCAGGCTTCTTAATCGTGGCATGCAAACTCAGTTGTGGCATTCATATGGGATCTAGTTCCGTGACCAGGGATCAAACCCAGGCCCCCTGCATTGGGAGCAGGAGTCTTAGCCACTGCACCACCAGGGAAGTCCCTCCAACTAGATATTTAAGCATAAGTTTTGTTTTTTTTCATTGGAGTATAGTTGGTTTCAAATGTTTTAGTTTCTGCTGTACAGCAAAGTGAATCAGTTATACAGGTACATATATCCACTCTTTTAGATTCTTTTCCCATATAGGCCATTACAGAGTATGGAGAAGAGTTCCCTGTGCCATACAGTAGTTATCTATTTTATATACAGTAATGTGTATATATATATATATGTTAATCCCAATCTCCCAATTTATCCCTCCCCCCTGAGCATAAATTTTCAAAACATCTTCCAGTATGCACTCAGGACTTCTGGCTTCTGACTATGACTAGGTCCAGAACCATCCCACTTTGTACATGAACGAGTTGTCTTTACTTTGGAGTTTCTCCAGCCTACATTTTATGCAGTCTTTGAGGAAATTAGAAATAGGAAGTGACTCAGGGTTAAAAAGCAAAAGGAGAAAGAAATGATGACATGGTGCAAGCATCCGTTGTCAGTTGGTTTCCTCTACTGCCCTCTCAGTCCTGAGGAAATGGAACAGCCCTTCCTTGCCCTGTCCTTGACATGCTATGCTTACTTTAAAGGAGATTCAGGGATTGTGAAAGAAAACCTATGGAAGCCGACTACAAGTGCCTACAGGAAAAGCTGACCGGATTCCCTCTTTACCCTCGGCCGAACCTCCCACAAGTATCCTTGTCTGCTCTGCTCTGCGGGGCCATCACACAGGGTATGGGCTGGCTGACAGCCTGAAACTCCAGGCAAGGCAGAACCAAGCAACTGTTCATAACTGATTTCCGTGCGTAGCCAGTGACCTGAATGGGACCTGACCATGGGGGAAAATGATACAGAACTAGATGGCTTTTTTTCTTCAATTTTATTTTTAGTTTGTGCAGTCAGTCCTGTGAAAGTGAAATTTTATCTTTGCTCTGGAAACATTGAAAAACACTGACAGGGAGCTCCTTCGGCCTGGCCCATTTTCCTGAAAACGTGTTGCAGCTGTGGCTTCTGCCCAACAGGCAGAGACTGATGCTGGATCCAGTACCCAGGTGCTGTTGAGCGCAATGACAGGCCTCAGCTTCTGACTGCAGAGTGGTCTGCACAAGGATTTGGGCTCCTTAAGACTTTTAATGCCAAAAGCCCTGGAAGCTGAGTGCAAATTGTCAATGGGTTGTTTACTTCACATTCAGATGAGAAACTGGTCACAAAGGACCTACAGCTTTTGAACCAGTTGTGATTATAGACCAGCCTGTGATTAGGGTGTTTTAGTTCCAGGGGTCTGCTTTGGGGGGCTTGTTGACCTAGAAGACACACAATGTGGGGGAGAAACTGCTTTTCCTCTGTCTTCATTGACCCCAGGCAGTGAGTAGCCGCTCAAACCAGCTCTTTGAGTTGTCGGCTATGATCCTGGGAAATAGCTGGAAGAAGGAAGAGTGCTTTTTGGTCTTCCTTGTTTATAGCAATTCCCTTTTTTTTTTTCTTTTTTACTTTTGGCTGCATTGGGTCTTCGTTGCTGCACGCAGGCTTTCTCTAGTTGTGGCGAGCCGAGGCTGCTCCTTGTTGCGGTGCGAGGGCGTCTCATTGCGGTGGCTTCTCTTGTTGCAGAGCACAGGCTGTAGGTGTTCAGGCTCAGTAGTTGTGGCGCACGGGCTTAGTTGCTCCGCTGCATGTGGGATCTTCCTGGAACAGGGATTGAACCTGTGTCCCCTGCATTGGCAGTTGGATTCTTAACCACTGCATCACCTGGGAAATCCAGCAATTCTCTTGATGCAGACCATTTTGGGGGTTTATAATTTTATTAGTAGCTGTTTAATAACCATGTCAATCCAAACTCAGTCCAGCAGCCAACTTCCTTTAAAAAAAACCCTATTAATCTGTCAATCCCATTTCTGGGTATATACCCAAGAATTGAAAACAGAATCAAAAGGTGTGAACACACCAATGTAAGTTGCAGCATTTGTCACAATAGCCAAGAGGTGAAAGCAGCTCAAATGTCGATCGACACGTAAATGGATGAAGAAAATACGGTATATACATGTAACAGACTAGTTCAGCCTTAAAATGGAAGAAAATCCTGTCACATGGATGAGACTTGAGGGCATTATGCTAAATGAAATAAGCCTGCCACAAAAGAACAAATACTATATGATCCCACTTATATGAGCTATCAAAAGCACTCAAAATCATGGAAACAAGGCATCACAGCGATCGCCAAGGGCTGGGGAATGTTGATAGAGTTGCAGTTTTGCGAGATGAGAAAGTTGCAGAGCTGTGTTACACAGCGGTGGGATTATAGCTAACACGACTGGACTGTACGTTTCAGAACCATTGAGGGTAAATTTTACATGACGTATTTTGTAATTACCACAGTTGAAAATAAAAAAGAATAAACTTACTAAACAAAATAATAAAAGAATTTTGACGAATACTAAAGGAGGTAAAGTGCCCTCCCCACCCCCATTCCTTCCTCTTCCCATTCCTCAGAGATAATCACTGTTTAGCATTTCTTTTCGGAAATGTTTATGCACATACAAGCATGTACATATGCCTATTCTTTGCTTAGCAAACCATTTATTCAACAGAATTACAATTGTTGTCTTTAGGCTAAAGGACCCCAAATCCAAAATTGGTGGCACCAAATTTAGAAAACTTACTTAAATGTAATCGTCTGGAAAGGAAGCAATTAAAAATTTAACAGGAACATCTGCTAGTATGTATGAATTAATTTTCCATAAAGATTTACAACTTATGTACTATAGTAGTGTTGTACTATAATACTGTTAATATCAGCAAAGTGTCAACAGTTGTTTGTATGTATGTATGTATGTATTTATTTATTGGCTGCATTGGGTCTTCGTTGCTGCGCACGGGCTTTAGTTGTGGTGAGCAGGGACTATTTGTTGTGGTGCGGGCTTCTTATTGTGGTGGCTTCTCTTGTGGAGCACAGGCTCTAGGCACATGGGCTTCAGTAGTTGTGGCACTCAGGCTCAGTAGTTGTGGCACATGGGCTCAGTAGGTGTGTTGCTCTGTGGCCTGTGGGATCTTCCTGCACTAGGTCTCAAACCTGTGTCCCTTGCATTGGCAGATGGATTCTTAACCACTGTGCCACCAGGGAAGTCCTCTCAGATTTAATACCTACAGATTTAGGCCAAATCATGGGAAGATGAAGGCCAGTAAATACACATCCGTGATGTGGTCTGATCAGAGCAGTTACTGCTTCTGCAGAAGTGAGGTTTCCTCATCAAGGATGGTAATGGGCCCTCTGCTCCAGCTCTGATGGCCATGATCCACTGGAGTATTCTCTTTATTTCTGGGCAGTGTACTTTAGGAGGAACATGGGTAGGTTGGGGCTTGTCCAGAGGAGAATAACAGGACAAGACGTGGGTCCCTGGCCCGTGAAGGGCACTTAAGGAATCCCAAAGGGAGAGAAGACTTGCACTGGGGCAATAGCAGCAGTCTTCACAGTCAAAGGATTGTCCTGGGAATTCCCTGGTGGTCCAGTGGTTAGAACTCCACACTTCCACTGCAGGGACACAGGTTCGATCCCTGGTGGGGGAACTAAGATTCCCCCAACCCTTGTGGGCCCCGCCCCCCATAAAAAAAAAAAGACTGTCCTAGGAAGAGAACACCAGTGGGGAGAAACCAGAGGGAGGCAGGATGTGGTTACAATTTAAGTTTTCTGATGAAGAACCTCTAGGTTTTTGAGGTGGTGTGTTTCCCATCATTTTAGGAATTCACACAAAGGCTAAACTGGGGGGTTTGCAGGAGGAATCAAGCAAGAAGTTGGACAGATTCTCTCTCAGGTCCCTCTCATCTCCCGATTCTGAAACTCCTTCTGAATAAACAGGATTTTAGTCTCCATCCTGTTTTCAACAACACTGATTGTTAGGATTTTTCCCTTTATTCTTTCCTCTGAAGCTCCTGGAGAGGCTGAGCAAGTATTTTAGTAAGTAAACACTATAAATCTTTGAAGTTTATGATTTACTCAGAAAAGGGGAAAACCCACAAAAGTGCTTTGAAGCGAGAGGCTGGCTCTTGTGTTGGAGCAGCAGGCCTGTCCCACCTCACAGCTCCACGTCTCTGCCCTGGGCCCTAGGAACTGCACAGGGTGTCCATGTGTTAGCTTTCTCACAACAAGGATGTGAAGCGGTCCTACATAAAAACTGCAGGAGATGCAAGAAGATGGAAAACAAGATTCCCTGGGTGCCTTTACAGAGTTGCAGAAAATAGGATCTTTACCTCAAAGTTAACTGTGTCAGATGAGTGTTATAAGCAACATTGCGGGTTCCAGGGGGCATGTCCTGTAAGACTGGGTGTCCTTATCTGTGAGGTGGCCCTGCTGCATTTGGTGAGCGTGAGATGCTGCGCTGGTGCCCGGCCCACGGTAAGCACTTGCTAACTAGGGGCTATGAGTTCTCAGTCTTCTTCACACATGAGGGTGTTTGGTGGGAAGAATGGTGTTTCCACCAATAAACCTGGAAAGGCTCAGAGGAAATCTGGTTGAGGGAGAGGGTGTGGGATTGGGAGTATAATCCCAATCCCTTTTTACAGTAACAAGTCAGTCATTCTTTCTGTTGTGCATTGGGAAGGAAATTTCCAGGGTGAACACCTGCTGTGAGGTATGAAACGGTTTTGCTGCCATACTGCAAAGATCACTCAGATTCCAGGTTAAACTCCAGTTACACAGGACAGGGACTTCCCTGGAGGTCCAGTGGTTAAGACTCTGCGCTTCTAGTGCAGGGAGCACAGGTTCGATCCCTGTCGGGGAACTAAGATCCCACATGCCGCGCAGTGCAGCCAAAACGAAAACAAAAAACAGGACAGTTGTGAGCCAGTCTGGATTTGCAAGTCCAATTTTATGTTTCCCTTTTTTTCCCTAGCCCAATGCGTGACCATCCAAATCAGCCTGATTTAATCCTTGGATGGCGCTGCTTTTTTTCATTTGACAAACATTAAGCACCATGAATGTTGCAGGCATCAGGTTACATGCTGGGACCATGACACTGTAGAAGGCAGGCTCTGCCCACCTGTCATGGAGCTGGTGCTGTCTGAGGGGAGGGGGCGGTTGGGGGGCGAGCATGGCAGGCTAGGGTAACAGAGTGGGCTGACTGCTCTGATCTAGGAAGCAGAACAAGTGTTCCAAGAACATGTGGGGGAGACACTCAACCCCAACCCAGGTGGCTTTCTGGAGCAAGCTACATACATTGAGACCTAAAGGATGAATAGGAGTTAGCTGGATAAAACGAGAGCCAAGTCATAAATGGGGAGAAGTTCTGAGGATGAGAAACTTTAACAAACTGAAAGAGATTCCCAAGGTTGGAGTCTAGGGGGAAGGTGGATCTGACATGAGCTGGAGAGGCAGGTAGGGAACAGGCAGGGGAACCAGAGCTCCGGGCTGAGGAGGGACTGGGGGAGGGCACGGCCGGAGGAGTGGATCTGGCCGTTGCCAGCACCCAGATGATGGGATGGAGAAGGAGATGGATTTGGAGGTGACAGCCTCCAGGGTTTGCTCCAAGGACTGGATGACTGATGAGGACATGTGATGGTAGGAGCAGCCAATTCTATCAAGAAGTGTGAAGGCTGTGAAGATGCGGGGCTGGTGGCCAGGGCTGTTCTGGTGGTTGTAGTTCTGTTTTTAAAGATGGAAAAGTCTTGAGTTGGGGAAGAAGTAGAAGATATCAGAGGAGAGGATTAGTAAATGGCAGAATGATGTCCTGAGAAGGTAGGAGGGGCTCAGGTCCAAAGTAAAGAGGGATTGACCTTTGGGGGGAAGGACCTAAGAGCACTGGTAAGAATGCAAGTGGGGCTCTGGCAGGGCTTTGAGAGTAGGGATTCAGACTGAGTGTGAAGTGTGAGGGGAGCGGTTATCTGGGTGAGACGGGGTGGGAAGGGGTGAGTTGTGTAGGGAGCTAAGGAAGTGGGATTGAATGATGGGGAGAGGGAGGAGCACCGACCCGGCGAACACAGGTGTGCCCGTGCCGTTGCCATGCCTGCCCAGCTGAGGTTGGAGACTACTGTGTTTGTTTTTTGTTTTGTTTCGTTTCACTTATTTTTTTTTAATTGAAGTATAGTTGATTTACAATGTTGTGTTAATTTCTGCTCTACAGCAAAGTGATTCAGTTATACATATATATACATTTTTTTAAGCAGTAAGGGAAGGCTTTTGGGGATTGGACATTTTATCTATCTATCTATTATCTATCTATCTATCTATCTATCTGTCTGTCTATCATCTATCTATTGGGCTGTGTGGCATGTGGGATCTTAGTGCCCGGACCAGGGATCAAACCCAGGACCCCTGCATAGGAAGGGTGGAGTCTTAACCACTGGACTGCCAGGGAAGTCCCTATACATTCTTTTTTATTATTCTTTTCCATTATGGTTTGTCATGGGGTACTGAATATAGTTCTGAGTGCTCTACAGTAGAACCTTGTTGTTTATCCATTCCATATATAATAGCTTACCTCTGCTAACCCCAATCTCCCACTCCATCCCTCCCCTAACCCCATCCCCCTTGGCAACCACAATCTGATCTCTGTGTCCATGAGTCTATTTCTGTTTCGTAGATAAGTTCATTTGTGTCATATTTTAGATTCCACATATAAGTGATATTATATGATATTTGTCTTTCTCTTTCTGACTGACTTCACTTAGTATGATAATCTCTAGGTCCATCCATGTTGCTGCAAATGGCATTATTTCGTTCTTCTTTACGGCTAAGTACTATTCCATTGTATGTATGTACCACATCTTCTTTATCCATTCATAGGTCAATAGACATTTAGGTTGTTTCGAGACTGCAGTTTTGTAATGATGTCAACCTGGACGAGCCTGGGAGTCTCTCTCCCCCTAAGATCAGCCCTGCCTCCCACCAGCCCACCCCTGTGCCCCCAACCACACCTCAACCCGGAAATGACCCCCAGAGAAGTGACAGTCATCTCACGACAAAGCAGTTTTCTGGAATGAACTTCCAGTGGAGACGCTGGAACACATTCCTGCGGCAGCCTCTGGGATGGTGGCGGCCCCTTACTTTCAGCAGCAGCCGGGATGGGGCTCAACCTGGAGGAAGCTACAGGGGTCAGGCTGGAGAAGGGCAGAGAGTGAGTTTATTTTTAAACCCAAGTGGGCACTCCAGCTGCCAGGGAGGCGCAGACGGCTCTTGGGGAGAATAGAGATTGGCAGCAGGTCAGATACTTGTCAGGAAGCCCGTAGGCTGCCAAGTGGGCAGGGGTCCAGGTGGCTGAAGGCCAGCACTGTGCCTGAGGGGGTGGGGTGGGGGGGTGAGGGGAGTAGCAGTTAACACTTCAGAGCCCAAGAAGGCAGTGGGGGCTCAAGGCCTGAGCCCAGTGGCCCAGGCTGCCCCAGGGCCGTGAGTGTACTGAACACTGCCAGTGTCCTTTCCAGGGAGGGGGTGGTTAGGTTGAGTCTCAAATCGTGGAGAGATGGACCATGTGAATAGCTTTGTGCAAGTGCAAAGGGCAGTCAAGCATCAGGGATATTCTGTTGCCATTCTGGGGGACCAAGTGTGCCTCGTCCCCTTACAGCTGAGCTGGGATGCAGCAGCGCATGGGGGATGGTATGCAGGGCTTCACAGCCTCATCGACCTCAGGAAACAGAGAGATGCTTCTTCCTGAGGACTCCTGCCCCAAGGGCTGCCGATGCACCTTTCAGGAGCTGTCACCAGGGATGGCGTCCAGGTCGTGATATCATAAAAGGACAGTGATAGCTTGAGTCACAGCACTGATGACATTTATTTCCTGCCTTGCTTTCAACACCAGGAGGCCTGAAGAGCCCCCGTGAATGTGGAGCTAAAGTCAGGGTGTGGAGGTTTCCAGGGCTTGGCGGAAGCTCCTGGGGGCCTGTGTGAGCATGGGCTGCAGATCTCACTCCCTTAAATGCATCTGTGGTGTCTCAAGAAATGAGCATAAATCTTCATCTTCAAAGGCCAAATGTTGAAGCTGAAGCCATTACTGACAGCCCTTGAAGTCTTTTGGGCAAGAAGAGGCATCCTTGGCACCAAGCCTCAGGGCTGGGGCTGCCTCTCTCCCGCTGACCTTCTGAAAAGGTTGATAGAAGTCTGACTGTACCTACAGCAAGTTCCCAGGGCCAGAGCCACTCTGAGGGCAGGACACATCTAGATCTCTCAATCTAGGTTAAGTTAAAATTCCCCAATCTTGCCAGTGTCATCCTAGCCCCTCTCTCACCTTCTAGAAGGGTACACATAGGATCCCTCTGACCTTTCATGAAGCCTTGTCCCCTGCAGCTGCTCCAAGTCTTTCTTGCTGTAGTTTCTTTCCTCTCTTCTGTCTTTGCCTGATTTCCAAGTTGCCCAGGTTTACATATTGCAACTTAATAGTGTTATTTATTTTCTAAACCTACTCTGTCCACTCTGGTAGCCACTGGACATGTGGCAATTGAGCACTTGAAACACCGCTTATCCAAACTGAAATATGCTTTAAGTGAAAATACACCCCTGATTTCAAAGACAGAATGCAAAAAACAAATGAACCTAACCCCCCCACCCCTGCCAAAACCCAGGGTAATATCTCAATGATTATGTTGATTACATGTTGAGTTGAGATTATCTGGGATATATTGGATTTAGTAAAATGTATTAATATTAACTTTACCTGTTTCTTCTTTTTTTTTTTTTAATATTTATTTATTTTGGCTGTACTGGGTCCCAGTTGCAGCAGGCAGGATCTTCGTTGTGGCATGTGGGATCTTTAGTTGCAGCATGCAGGATCTTTAGTTGCAGCATGTGGGGGTTTTTTTCTTAGTTGCAGCATAAGGATGTGTTGTGGCATGTGTGATCTAGTTCCCAAACCAGGGATCGAACCCGGGTCCCCTGCATTGGGAGCATGGAGTCTTACGCACTGGACCACCAGGGAAGTCCCTACCTGTTTCTTTTTTTAATGGGGCTACTAGAAAATTTTAAAATACATACGTAGCTTGTATCTGTGGGCTGCATTCTATTCTGTTGAACACTGGGATGAGGCTGAATGAATTTATAATTGTTTCTTCAACTCCACGAGTAGGCTCTGAGCAAATGCAAGGTGCTAATGTCCCCAGCCCTTCACCCCGGCCACCTCCAGCTCATGAGGGCACCAAGGGGACCCACACATTAGCCTGAACAAGTAGGACTGGGAATTGAAATCTACACCCATGATTCACCCAGAAATCCTCAGCAGGTGGGTGCTAGTTTAGGGAGACTCAGAGACAGTCTGGGACGGGGATTTTATCTACCTTTTGTTTTTACTTTTGAAAAATCAGGTACCTGGGAATTCCTTGCAATAGGTGGTCTTCACAGCAAGTTTGATTTCTGGTTCCACATCACGCTTCCTAGGCACCACTCTGCCAGAACTACCTGACGTGTTCTGAAGCCAAAGTAAGTACAGGTTTCCCCCACTATCTGAAAGTAGAGCGTTCCTAGGAGACCTTTTATAAGCCGAAATGGCGTAAAGCGAAGAAGCAGTTACCTTAGGATACATCTTGCTGACAGATGCACAAAACAAATCAAGATAAAGCACCAGTGCTCACAGTGCATTGGCAGCTTGATGCTGAGTGTGGGTCCTGGGGAAGGAGCTTGGCGGTGCCACTCTCACTGCTTGGGCTGCTCGTGGCCTCTACAAGGGCTGCTGCAAACATGCTGAACACTATTTTCACCTTTCACAGAAGTAAAAATCCTCTTCAAATTTCTTTCAGTTAAGAAAACAGGTACTAATGTAGGTCTCTTGTAAAAGCAAAGGGGCATAAAGTGAACTCTCGGAAAATGGGGGATGCCTGTACTTTCCAGGTTATCTGTTCGGACCAGATCTGACTGTTCCATTCCAGCCTCAAAAGCCTGGCACCTGGGCAGATGGGAGGTGCGCGGGCATCAGCGGTGCTACCTCCCCAGCATTCCCACGGCTCACCCCCCTACCCGCACCTGCTCTGCTCTGTGGCCTCCTGCACCTCTGTGCACTCATGCAGGTAACACGTGGGGCTCCAGGTTCGGCCTGAGGCTGAGAGGCAGGTGTGAGTGGCTGAGAACTGACCTACACGAGCCAAGCGCTGAGCCTCCCTCAAGCCCTGCGCGGCTGTCTGCCGGCAGCCGCATTTTTCACTACCTGAAGTGCCAGCTGTATCTACGCATCAGACCGCGTTTGAAGGTCACCACGGACCTGGAACTGAGAAAGGGGTACGCACGGGGATGGAAGCGCCGAGAAGCAGGAACAATGATGTGAAAAGTAGTGTTTCCAGCCCAGAACAGAGGAGAGAGGGCAAGCCTAGACTTCCGGTCATGACTGAGGTTTGAGAGTGATTCTTGCCAGGCGGCCTCGCCTGTGAACCCAATGGGAAAAAGCTGACCTTCTGCAGTGGGGGAGTCTTGGGGTAGCGGTTCCAGATGTGCCGGGGGATTGAGATGCCAGAATGGGGTGGGGACCAGGAATCTAGGCCAGCACCGCCCCCAGTCCTGCTCTCTCTGCAGGTGAACGGAGGTGGTCCTGGGAATCCTGCCCTTCTGGGGAGCAGCGGGTAGCTGCTTGCTTACCACAGCCCCTTGCCCACTGCTGCTATTTCTTGCTCCCATTATCTCCTCTCTACCCTTCCCTTTCTTCATCCCTGCCCCAACCTCTCTCATCTTATCTATTCCCTGAACAGGCAGGACTTTCAGAGCCAGGTATCTGCAGGCCCAAAGCGCTCTGAAGGGAGGATGGGATGAAGAGGTTCTTGGCTCAAACTGAGCCCCCAGTGGGGGAGGGGTTCTCAGCCTTGGCCTTGCTCAGCCCCATCCTGCCCCAGGCACAGCGAGGAAATAGCGAATTCTCTGCGGGCTCAAGAGCACAGTGACCTTGGGACCAGATAGCGGTTTTATCCAGCTTTCTGGACTCTCTTGGGGGATGTGGAGAGGCTTCTCTGGCTTCAACCATAAAAGGGAAGTTGGGTCTTCTGCCTTTTCATAAGATGCTTTCCTGCTTAGCTGAAGCCAGAGAGGACAGTTATCTTTGTCCGGAGAGCAAGAAAGCGGAAGGGCCAGGCCCTCCACCCAGTCGGTGCGTATGTCCCGTCCATGAATGGAAAACTACACCCCTTCCTCCCAGCCTCCCTTCCCGCCTTCAGTGCCCAGTCATCACATTCCCACCTGGGCCAGGGAGGACAGGGAAGGGCCCTGGGCTACAGTGCAGTCATTTACAGAAAGGAGAGACACAAGTCAGCGTGAGCTCCATGGAAGCCCCTGGACATGATCTTTAATTAATGTTCCTGTCCCTGCCTCCCCGCCCCGAGCCCCAGATGACATATTTACAGGATGCTGTATGGACTTCCAGGCCCAGGTCAGTGCTGCCTCCACTCCTCCCTGGGCGCTGCCAGGGTGGGGCAGGAGGCTGCAGACAGCTGGGAGCCGGGTGGACTGGTCACAGGAAGTCTTGTGTTCTCTGCATCCCCACCCCCACGTGCACGCACACACAGACATGTCCGTGTGTGCAGAGGTATTCACACTTGTGTGGAGATGTGGATCCAAATGCTTGTGCCAGATGCCTCACCACCTGTGTGCATATGTGTACTACCAGAGGATGCTTTAAGGTACCACAGCAATAGGGCAATACCCAGCCCTTAGCTTCCCGCCCCTGCCTCAGCTTGTGTGGCTGGTGGGGCAGGACTGGGCCAGAGGGGGACTCCACCCACCCCTCTTGCCTGGGCAGTGCCAGCTGGAGCTCAGTGTCAAGGACCCTATTACAGCCACATCCGGCCACCTTAAAGAGTGTCAGTGGGCCTCAGTCCCCAGTTTGCCTGGAGGGGTGGTGCAGATAAACAGGGAGCCATTTCTTCCATAATTCCTCCTCAAAGATGCCCCAGAGGGACTGAGATTGGCAGCTCAAAGGCCCTGGGGTGTTCAGAAACCCCTGCTGAGTCTGGGTGGGGGTATCCCTGGGAAGAGGAGCTCCGTTCATTTGTGGCTTTCATCCAGAAGGTCGCTTGACCCCCAGCTTGCCCCTGCCAGCTGGTATTCAGCAGTCAAGGAGTCAGAGCTGCTCTGTCCCAAGCGAGGGTCATGAGGAAAGGTCATGGGCAGGACTGTGTTTGTGGGGGGACTGAGGAATACTGCGCAGCCTCGGCTGCAGTGGGGAACAGAGGACTAACGGGGGAGAGGACTGTAAACTTACTACTTGGCCCTGGAGTGGGGTGAAGGAGCAGAAGGGGTTTGCCAGGGCCTTGAGGACTTTTCTAGAAGCTGAGGATCAAACATGAGACTTGCCTTTTCCTGCTTTCTCTTGCACATCGCAGGCAGAGCCCCTAACCCTCCAGGCACCGGGCCCCCCCAGGCCTTCCCTCCTTGGGCGAGTGCTCCCCAGGAAGGTGGCCCAGCCTGGGATCTCCAGGCCACGCCCGGGGGCACCTAAACCCTGAGTCAACCCCAGAATCACCCTTCTTGAAAGGGGAAAGGTGCTGTGTTATTTCAGGGACTGTATTTTCTAGGACCCTCCCCTCCCCCCACCCAAATACATGCGTCCTGGCAGGGACAGCAGGATGGTCGTTTTGGAATTGAAGACAATCTGGGATGTGTGGTTGCCGTACCCATAACCTAGGCCTTGGGCACAGAACAGGCAGCTTTGGTTTGAATCAGCACTCATACTTCTCTCCAAGCTCAGCAGGGCTGGGCGGAGGGGGCTCGCAGGGGTGCCAGGCCCCTGCCTGGCTTGGGGACGTCTGCGTTCAGTGAGACGAGTCCAGGTGTGACCATCCCGGGGGAGGGCCAGGCCTCAGCGCCTCCAGTCCTTCCTGAAAATGTTAAAACATCCCCACAACCGCCCTGGCCCCAGCACCCCCAAAGTTACATTCATCCGTTGAGATTCAGTTAAAGAAAAAAAAAAAAAACAAAGTAGCTGTCAGCCCCCTCCCCCTAGGTTCCAGAGAGCTTCAACCCTGCGGGGTCCCAGCTGCCTGGTTCTGAGGAGGGGCCATCCCAGGCCACGCCCCCTGGTGGCTGCCTACCCCACTGGGGCACCCCTTTAGCCCCTCCCCCGCCCAACCTGAGCTGTGGCAATCTGCGATGATGGCAGCTACATTCACATGGGGAGAGTTGGTGTGCAAGGCCAAAGCCGCATGAGGTGGGCTGGGGGGCCGTGGGGGAAATGCCCTCCAGGCCTGGTCCACCCTGGTGGTGTGAGGGCACACAACCCATCCCCGAGCCCCAGTGAGGCCGGGAGTTGAAGGGCTGGGCCCGGAAGACATTTGCATGGTGCCTCCCTCCGTGGCTGGGCGGGGGCAGCCTCCTGGTTCAGAGCGGAGACGGTGGGCGCCAGGCTCGGAGGGAGGGGGGTGGCACTTAGGCCCCTCCGGACCTGGAACGGAGAGGGGGCATCAGGGGAGGCTGTGAGGCAGGGCCCACAGGGAGAGCCCCCGAGCTGGGCCCCGGGAGGTCAGTGCTGGGCCCTGGAGGCAGCAAGTCACAGGCTGGCCAGGGTGGGGGGTCTGGTGGGAGGTCCGACAGCGGGGACATGAAAGACAAAACAGATGGGCCGCAGAGGTAGGCTCCCTTCCCGGGGGGTGCGGACTTTGGGGGGCAGGGCACAGCTCCAGGGTCCACGGGGCCAGAGACGGTCTGGCCGTAGGAAGGGCAGGAGTTAGAGGCCCAAGGCCTGAGGGGGTGGGGGGGCTGGAGGAGGGGACAAGGGCCAAGTTGAGGAGGCTCTTCCCGGAGCCGGGTTCTCCCACCCCTGTAGTGACAGCAGTGCCGGCAAGGGTGGGGGGACCAGCCCCAGCTCCCCGTCAACAGAATGCGAGGTGACGAATGAGATGGAGGAGACAGGGACAGCGGGAGGGAGGACGTGGCCGGCGTCACACTGCCCCCTGCTGGGTCGGGTCGTACCTTCCTCGGCGGATGTTTCTTCAGGAGCCAAGGAGAGCACAGGCAGAGAAAAGAAAAGGAGCCATCTGCGACCTTCCCCGTCTCCCAGGGAGGGGCCTTCTGGCTCCCAGGAGACCCTCTGCCCCAGAGATGGGCCAGGGGTCCTGGGACCTAGATGCTAACGATAGGCCCAGGGAGAGCTACCAGGAATACCTACCAAAGTCGGATCCTAGCTTTGAATACAGACTGCAACTAACTCACTGCGTGACCCTGGGCCTCAGGTCCCTCCTCTGAGGGGTTAGACCAGCTTAAGGGCCCCAGACGTGGGTGCCCACAGAGCACCGTAGCCTGGGTGGGGCCTGGGAGCTGAAGACTCGGGCAGACCCTGCTCAGCTCCACGCTGTGGCTGGGATGCACTGAAGCACAGGGGGGCCTAATCGTCTCATTTTTCAAGAGAAGCTGGAAGTCAGGATTCTTAATGTAAAATCTCCTGGATTTTTAAATCTCAGCAACCAATTTTTTAATATGTTAAAACAAGACCCTGTGGACTAGCCTGGATTGTGATATGTAAGCTCTGGTCTAGCTAACCTCTCAGGGAGGCCCCCTCAACTCCAAAGCCTGGGATTCTGATAACCGCTGAGGATGCCAGGGGGCGCAGGGGCACGTGCGTGTGTCTTACTTAAATCCCCAGCCCGTGCCGCCCAGGACGATGGCTGCAACCAGGACGGCCCCGGCGATGGAACCGATGATGATGTTGGTGCCGCTGGGACCTGGGGAGGAGGGCAGGGCCCGGTTGGCAGGGGCAGGCATGGAGAACGGGAAAGAAGGAGCCCCACCCGGGCCAGCTGCAGCCTCACCCTTATATCTCTCCGTCTCCCCCGTGGGTGGAGACGTGGGCAGGGGGTTGTGGATACTGCAGTCTTTGCCCGTCCAGTCTGGCTGACAGATGCATTTCCCTTCATTACTGCAGACCTGGGGGCAGGGGGTGGGCAGTAGAGGTGAGCAGGGCCCTGTCCCCTCTCGTAAGCCCCTCCCATGATCCCTGGCCTCCAGGCACCCACTCCGTGATGGGAGCAGATCCGGCGCTCCCCGCTGCCAGGGCAGGTGCTGAAGTTGAAGGCAGAGGCTGGCAGGCAGCGATGGTCCAGGCACAGCATGTTGGGCCCGCAGGCTGTGCCATCCTCCACGTAGCTCAGGTCTGAGCCATCGGCCAGCTGCACGTGGCCACCTCTGGGGAAATGACACAGCCAGCCTCTGCCCTTGCCCCCCACCCCATCACACCTGCAACTTCCCCTTCCCCAGCCAGGGTCCCAGCCCACACCTGCAGTCCAGCTCCTTGCCCTGGTGGTAGAAGGTGACACTGCTGATGTCTCCCCCTAGGTCCCCCAGCCGAGGAGCTCCAGAGATGTTGACGCAGAGGAGGAAGCCACAGAGCACATCCCTGTTGCGGTAGTGTGAAGGCAGTGGGCCCCAAGTCTGACCTCAGACCCAAGAACTGACCTCGTATCTGCCCTCTCCCCATCCCCTGATTTTTCACATCCTCTTCCACTGGGACTCACAGGCTGCCCCATCTCGGAAAAAGCCCTCCCCAGCCCCAGAGCCCCAGCCCCCAAACTGGAGAGGCCCCAGCAGGAGCTTTGACTACTCACTGTTTATTGCACTGGACCCAGCCTGACCCCTTGCGCCCACAGTTCCCACGCTCTGTCCCCTCCACGTTCAGCTTCTCGTAGCAGAAGCGATCAGCAGCCGCTGAGGGAGATGATGCCAGGCGTCACCCCACCCCACCCACTCCAGAACCCACCTGGGACCTCAGGCCTGCACCTCCAACACTGGCCTGACCCTCAGTCCAGCTGGGTCCCTGAGGTCCTGGGGAACCGCGCATCTGGTGGAGGGCATTTCAGCCAGAGCCTGCCCTGCTCCAGCCTCTCAATCCCGGGTCCTCCAGAGTCCCCTCTCCCAGCTCCAGCCAAAGACTCACCGTGGCCCCAAAGGGCCTGGCACTGCCGGTCCCGGGTTTTGCAGCGACCTCCGTAGCAGCGGCCCTGAAAGACAGCCAGGAGACAAGGGACAGAAACAGTGAGCACCAGACAAGAGACTGCACTGAGCCAGAGACTCAGAGGGGGCGGCGCCTTCACCCCATCATACCTGTTCGTGATCACAGTAGTAACCGTCCAGCTTGTGCAGGTTGGGGGGACACTGTGGAGAGAGGGGCTGGGCTGAGGAGAGCTGCCCAGGACTGGGTGCTGAGGTGGCCCCAGGGAGGAATGAAGGGGTGCCAAAAGCCCGCTAGGTGGGGGCTTGGGTCACAGGGCTCCTCTGTGTGAAGGACAAGGGGAGGGAACTCAGACCACAGGGTGTGACAGGTCCCATAGCCTCTCCAGTCTCCCTCAGTTTCTTGCACCTAAATGCAGGAAGGACTAAATGCCTGGCATGTAATAAGGGCTTAGATGTTAAGTAATATTGTTATCCACTGTGATCCCTAGTACACAGCAGGCACCGTTCCAGGCGCTGGGAACACCAGTTAGACTATAAATACTGGTTTAATGATGGGAGGAGCAAAGCCAGAAAGCATGAAGAACTCCTTTCTCAGGGCTTCCCTGGTGGCGCAGTGGATTCTTATCCACCTGCCAATGCAGGGGACACGGGTTCCAGCCCCGGTCCGTGAAGATCCCACCGGCCGCAGAGCAACTAAACCATGCACCACAAGTATTGAGCCTGTGCTCTAGAGCCCACAAGTCATAACGATTGAACCCATGTGCCACAACTACTGAAGTCCACGCGGCTAGAGCCCATGCTCCACAATAAGAGAAGCCCACACACTCAAAGGAAAAGTAGCCTCCAATCTCTGCAACTAGAGAAAGCCTGTGTGCAGCAATGAAGACCCAACGCAGCCAATAAATACGTAAATAAAAATACATAGAAGGATTCTTAAAAAAAAAAAAAAAAAAGAACTCCTGAGAAACTGAGGCAGCTCAGCGGCGGCGACGCCAGCAGCGGAAACGCGGGGCGCGGAAAAGAGTCACCCAACAGGGCCAAACGGGTAGGGATAGTGGTTGCCTCGCTCAGGGCTCCGCAGGTCGGCCGGACGGGCGGACCTGGCTCGAGTCCCCAGTGCAGGTCTCCGCGATGTCGCACTCGTTCACGGCCTCTCGACAGGACACACCCCGCGGCTCGTACTAGGGAAGGGATGCATGCATATTGGGGCTCAAGCAAGAACCAGGGACCCGGCGCCTTCGCACCTCCTCGGCCCCACCCTCCCCTCGGCCCCTCCCCCGCCCGCTCCCTGCCCACTCAACACCGCCCCCAGGTGCGGTCACGGCTCCCCCCACCCCACCGCGTCTCAGCAGGTGCTCCGCCCTCAACAGGCAGGAGGGGGCCCCATGTCCCGTCCCCGCCCTCCCATTGGCGCGTTCTTCGCACCAAGCCCCTCCCCTGCAGAGTTGCTCTGCCCCCGGAGGCTCCTCCCCCCTAAGTCCCGCCCCCTACCTGGACAAACTCAGCCCAGTCCCTCCCGGTCCCGCCTCCTTCCCGTCCCCGCTGCGGGTCCCGCTCACCTTGCAGCGGCGACAGCAGAGCCCGTCGCTGCACATGGCGTCGTGAGTCAGGGTGCATTTCTTGCAGCAGTTCCCACCCGCACGGCTGCACTCCTGAGGGACGCAGGGGGAAGGCGAGCCCCGACCCTCCGCACCCAGATCCTCGCGCACACACCCCCGCGTCCCCCGGCCCCCGCACCGGTCTCGCACCTGCACCGAGCCGCAGTCGCACTCCTCCCCCGTCTCCACGAAGCCGTTCCCGCACTCAGGCGGGTCCAGGAGCTGGACGGAGAAGCGGGGGGCGGAAGTCTGGCTGGGACCCTGCCCAAGCCCCGCTCCCACGGTCCCAGCCCTGGGGTGCTACCTTGAGGGGCTTGTTGAAGAGGCAGCTCCCGCCGCCCTCCTGCAGAAACTGGTTGTACTCGTCGATACTACAGCGCGAGAACTTGCGGGGCAGGTAGAACCTGGGCAGGGG
Organism: Hippopotamus amphibius kiboko; assembly: GCF_030028045.1. Classification (NCBI taxonomy): domain Eukaryota; kingdom Metazoa; phylum Chordata; class Mammalia; order Artiodactyla; family Hippopotamidae; genus Hippopotamus; species Hippopotamus amphibius. The sequence goes on along the minus strand of NC_080202.1, from coordinate 45,262,242 downwards.
TGGGGGTGCCGTGCCGCTTTCCATGCCCGCCCGCTGCTCTCCCGCCCCTTCTCAAGATTGGGATGGGGTGCACCGGCGGACTCGGTCGCCGTCTCGGGGAGGCTGAAGATCTATGTGCCTGGGCCTGGCATGAGAACGCCTCCGCCTGCCCATCAGAGGGGAGTGGGCAGGGGCCGCCGCTCGCGTCTTCTCCCGGAAACTTCAGGGAGAAGGAGGTTTGTGCGCCAAGGAGGGAAGCCGCCTTCAAACGAGGCTTTGGCGGCGCCCAGTGGCGACAGGGCGCACTGCAAGCCTGGGCTGCGGAATGTGTCTCCCTACGCAGGGTCTACAGACAACTGCGCTTCTTGGAATTCTGAGTGGTCCCGAGAGCTGGGTCTCCTGAGGCCACCGGGTCCATCGTGTCAGCCAGTGCTCGCTCTGGGACTCCCCTTTCCCAAGATCCTCCCCCATTCTGTCCCCAAGAACTCACCCAGTGTCCTCCATGATGCAACCCAGCCAGCTGTCCGGACATTTGCAGTCCCCTGAGAGGTGAGCCAGGTGAATACAAGGGAGGGTGAGGAACTGCCCCCCTCCCGTGGACACCCTCTTCACTTCCAGAGTGTGGGTCCGGGCTGGGTGTGGGGGTCTTCACTGATACCTGCCGAGCTCCGGTGTTTGTTCCACATCATGCCCAGGTTCTGCCCCAGCGTCTGGGCCAGGGTCACCGCCATGGCCCCCATGTTGTCATACTTGGGGTGAGGAAGATGGAGCACAAAGATGTCTACATCCCTCCAAAAGGCACAGGGCTCATGCCCTTCGCAGCCCCCTCCCTCCAATGCCCCAAACCCCAGCCGCATCCCCACCCCGCTCACCTCGTTCACACCCCCACCCCTGGAAAGTGAGCAGATGCCTCCCACATAGGCAGCCCCGCTGCTGGTGCTCTGGAAAGTTCTGCCCCTGGAAGGGAGAGCGTTGTCAGGAGCACCCACCACCTGCCCTGTGGCGGCTCCCCTGGGCTGTGACGGGGAGACAGGCGAGAGCTCCTATTAGAGCCCTTCCACGGGGAGGTGAACACTGCTCTTCACGTCAGCCTGTGTGACCTCAGGCAAGCCCCTTCCCCTCTTTGGGCTCATCTGCCCGTAAGCAACATGAGGGATTCCTAACAGATCATCTCTAATTGCAAGGACCTTTCATCAGACTTTTTTCCCCTACCAGGGCATTGGGTCCCTGAGGAAGGGATGCTGGGACCATTTGAAAGGGGAAGAGGGGGCCAAGGGGATGTGATGGGCAGAGGAAGACCACCGGGGGGAGGGAAAAGGGGCCTCAGCCTAAGATGCAGGGGAAGATGCCCAGCCACTGTTGCAAGTGGCTGGAGGCAGGCACAAGGGGAGCCCAGTCTCCACATCCTGCAAGTGTGTCTGGCCCCGAGCCATGTTCAATAACCCTGTGCACTGCAGCGACCAGCAGAGGCTGGCAGGGTCCACAGGGTGGGGGGACTCACGAGAAGAGGTGGGTGGCATCACTGGGCTCAGGCAGGCCCTCCCGCCGGTAGACCATGAGCCGGGCCAGGGTCTCCAGGAGGTCATCCTGCACCTGGATCTTGTCCCCATCGGCCCACGTTTCCATGGCAACCAACACAATGCGGGTATTGAGCTGCTCCTTGTACATCTGGGCCAGGAGGGGAGAAGATGAGGAGGGGGCTGGAGGGTGGGTGTGGGGGTCAGAGGCTGACAGTGCCTTGAGAGCGCCCCCCAAGGACGTGTGCGGTGGCGAGGGTGCTGGGAGCAGAGGGAAGGGAAGGGAGGGCTGCTCACCACATCTGCCAGGTTCACCACGGACTTGGCAAAGTTGCTGGTGAGGACCACCGACTGTCGCATCTGCTCAAACTGGGGGACAAGAGAGTGGGTGGAGGGCGAGGCTCCTTCCGGCCCCACCTCCCAAAGTCACCCCCAGCCAGGGAACGTACCAGCTGGTGGTCATTGATCACAATCAGCTCCACATACTTGGTCTCACTGTGCACTGTCGGGTGGCCCCGGCGGACCTGGGGGGTGGGTGGGCACTTGGCATCAGTCCCCTCCATGCCTGGCATCGTGGCCAAGCCATAGACAGACTCAAGGTGGGACCAGACTCCAGCCAGGGACCGTAGCAGCTCCCCACTGGTGGGGGTCCCCTCCAGCCTTGGTAGCAGGGCAGGCAGCCTCAGTTTGCCCGCCATGGGGACATGTGCAGATGCCAGCCTTAGGGGATGGGGCGGGGGCTTCCTCCCAGAGGTGGTTCCCTGGTCTCCAGCCACATCAGCCTGAGCCTTCCTTTGCCCCGGCTATAGATGGGGGTGTCCTGCTCTGGACCACTGCCCGAGGTCTCTGCAGCGGGAGGTCTGTGCGGGCCCCCGTACCTGCCTTTTCCTTCTCAGCCTCGGCCGGTTCCGAGCAGAATGGGCAGGGGCAGCAAACAGGCAGCCTGGGGGGAGGGTGCAGGTGAGGGGGGCACGGCGGGCCCCCTCCCTAGTCCCGGTTTCCCTCCCTTACCTGGTTCCCTGCATCCGAGGGGGGCTGGGAGGAGAGGGGTCCGGTAAATGAGGTGGGGAAGGGGTCCCTGAAATGAGGGCAAATCAGTTCTTGGGGGGCCGACCAGGTCTGCTCTGAGTCCAGTTGCAGAGGGACATCTCCAGCCCTCCCCCCCACCCCACCCCAGGGTGACCCAGAACTGGCCAGAGCTCCCATGTCAGATCTGATCTCCCAGATGCTCAGATTCCGAGGTCAAGACCTGGGGGCGCCCTGAGAGACAGGGGCAAAGGACACTGGAGCCCGATGGGAGGTTATTCGGGGGACAGAGGGGATACTGGAGCTGGGGGCACGGGGGCGGGAACCAGAGCTGGGGTCACTGTGGAGGCAGTGAGGCTGAGGTTACCGAGGCAGCAGGAGGAGCAGGCAGCAACAGCGCTGGGATGACAGCCACTGGGGAGAGCGCGGCAGGGCTGTCAGAGGGCACAGGGAGGGGCTCACCTGGGGGGCTTCCCGAGGCCCAGCCATCTCGCGGGGCTCCACGACGTAGGTGAAATTCCCGTCAGAGAAGACTCCACTGCAGCGAGAGAGACACAGCTCCCCACCGTCCCCAGCGCCTGGGCTGGAGGCCCGTCCTGGGTGCCTGGCCCCTCCCCATACTCACCGCAGCCCCTGGCAGGTGGAGAGGGCAGCAAAGGAGTGAGGGTTCCCGCGGAGCTTCCCCTGGTAGTAGCAGTGGTCTCCAGCCCCCTGCAGGAGCAGAGAGCATGTGCAGATGTGCCCCCTCCCCGGCATGGGGGCAGGAGGACGGGTGAGGGCGGCAGAAGCTGCCCCGTGTGCAGGGCTGCAGTCCCTCGATACACCTGGGGATCTGGAGCGGGGCTCTGTTCTGGCCGGGCTCCTAAGCTGCTGTTTCACCCTGGGCAAGCTCCTAGCCCTCTCTGGACCTCCTTTACCTCACCTAAACGAGGTTGTTAGAGCACATCAGGGGCTCAACCATGAGCTGGGGCTGGTACAGGGATCACAGACTGCTTTGAGAAGAACAGCTGACATTCACACAGCACCTACTGTGTGCCAGGCACTGTTCTAAGCAGCTCTTAATCGGATGAAAGCTATGGACCTCCCCCCAACACGCACACACCATTTCACATGTAGCGTGTTCACAGACGCCGCAGCCTCCGTGGACCACCCCTGCACACGTGGTCTGTGGCTGAGGAACTGTGAGCAGCGTGTGTCCTCCCGGCTGGGCTCACGGGTCAGAGGGGACCCGCACCCCCTCCCCTCTGCTTCCTGCAGAATTACTTGTGCTCCAGTTACTGAACAGGCTGGTGGGGGAGGGCTGAGGCTATTTATAGACACTCATTCATCTTTGCTTGCACCCCTGGGCCTTCAGGGCTGGGACCCTGAGGCCCCAGGCAGCCAGGAATTCCCGGGGCCTTGGTGCTGAGCAAGAATCTGGGCATGGACCAGTGGGAGTCCTGAAATGTCTCCATGCTGGCAGACAGGCTGGCTGGGGGTCAGCCCTCTGGAGCTGGGCAAGGGGAGCCCAGGGCTCCATGCCATTCGACAGGCCACCCCGACTCCGATCCTGGAGGGGCCGGGCCCATCCCGAGCGTAGAGTATACCTCAGACCCCACCGGCCGCCTGTCCCTTCCTCCCACCTCCCCTGTCCCCTTCCAAAGGCACTCACGGTGCTGTGCTGGGTTGGCCCCTCCCGGCTGAAGTGGCGCTCCACGTATTGTGAGGAGAGAAGGTGACTGGAACAGGCAGCGTGGGCAGGAGGAAGGAGGGGGTCACAGTGGGGCTGGGTCCTGCTTGGGTCCCGCCCCAGCTCAGATCCAGGTCCCCTGCCCCAGCCCAGCCCCCAGCCCCCCCAACCAGCCAAGCCCAGGCCATGCCTTGCCCGCCCGCCTGCTGCCCTTCCCCCAGACGCGAGGCCACACTCACTGGTTCAACTCCAGGTCCAGAGTGAAGTTTGAGTTGAAGGCTGGGATGACGAAACTCACCTGGGCCAGATGGACAGGCTGGGAGAAAGGGGGGAGGGCAGAAGGGGAGTCAAGCTGGGGAGGCCTGAAGGTGAGAACTGGGGGACCGGGGAAACCCCAGTACAGGGTTGGTCTGGAGGGGATGGTCCAGCCCCAGCAGCTGTGGGGACCACTGACTTTGGGGGAAGATGCTTTACACAAGCTCCTCTTCCAAGACCCCGTTCCTTTCCTGGGGGCGGGGCAGGAGTGCACATCCCTGGGCACAGGCCTCCCTGCTGTCTGGGTGCCAGCCCACCCTCTCTGCTGTAGGTGCCTCCCTGAGGCCAGTTGCATGGGAGCAGCTCAGCCTGCCCACTGCCTCGTGCCAGGCCCTCCCTGCTGTTGGCAGGGCCACCCCCACCCCCAGGTGAACTAAAGGGAGGCCTGCTGAAGTTCGCGCCATGGGAAAGGGGCAAACAGGAGATGGGGTGCAGTGTGACCCTGGGGCCCTGCCAAAGCAGGCCCCTGCCTTCCTGTCCCCCTCCCTTGGCCCCAGCCTCAGTTTATGGAGGAGGCCTCGTACACTACAGACAGGGGTGGAAGGGGTTAGAATTGATTGCTGGGCCCCTGGAAGCTGGGATGATGGGCAAATGCCATCCTGTCAGGAGGAAAGGACTTGGCTCCTCTACCCCCAAGTCCATTGCCCTCTGCCTCAGCCCAAAGCAGCTCATCTTTAATATTTCAATCTCATGGTTAATTTTTAAACACGGAAGTTTTCCTGATAAATTTTTCAGAGGGGCCTTTGCCGTGGGGCTGGGAGGCTCCAGGTTGTCATGGCAACGTACCAGGCCTCAGCAAGATGGCTGCCCTCCCAGTCCTGGGCTACTGCAGGGGGTGGGGACTCCAGACCTGATGCTAGTGTGCCTGGAGGGAAAGCAAGTGACCCCAAGAGAAGAAGGGACTGGAGAGTCTGGGCTGAGGGGGAGTCGGACTTCTCAGCTCCCGCGTCCCCGCCCCCAGCCTCAGGTCTTACAAAAGATCTCAAAGCACAGGAAGGGCCTGAGAGGGGCTGGAGGCTTCTTCTCACCCCGGTCCACTTGAGAAGACTGAAATCCAGATTCTCAGATGAGGGGCCCAGCACTGGGCTGTACAGATGTGAGGAAGTTTGTTGGCTGCCTCTCTGTTTGGGGGAGCAGGTTACAAGATGGAGTGGAGCCCTGATGTCACAAATCCCATAGTCTGGTGCTAGTCAGCTTCCCGGTCAACCACCTAGACTCCTAATCTTCACGACCGCTTAGTGTGTACCGGGCACTGTTCTTCATACTTTACAAGTATCATCATATTTGATCTTCACAACAACCCAATGGGATAGATGCTACTGTTATCCTTATCTGACATATGAGGAAACTGAGGCACACAGAGGCTAACTAACTTGGCTACGGCCATAGTCCAAGAAGTAGCAGAGCTGGGATTCAAGCCTAGGGAATCAGCTTCCAGGGCCTTCTCACCCCGGAGGTGAGGTAAGATGGAAATGGCCCAGTGTCCATGAGAGGCCCTGGGAATCAGGATGAGGTGGGGTGAAGGGCCAGAGCCTGGGTAGGCAGCCCTCTGAGCCCCAAGGACACTGACTCACTCCATCCCAGGCCGACCGAGGCTCCAAGCTCCATCCTGAGCCCCTGGAGCATCGATCAGACTTGAAATAGAAAGTCAAGGACAAGGAGTCACCGCTTCCCTCTCCCCACCTTGGCCTGGACCATCTCTGCCCTCTCCCTGCCCCTGGGCCTAGACCAGCTCTGTCCCTAATCCTCTCACTCCTTGGTCTGGGCCATCCCTGCCCTTCCGCTCCCGTCCTGGGCTTGGACTACCTCTGCCTTCCCTACCCATTCCTGTCTGGACCACCCCTGCTCTCTCCTGCCCTGCTTGTTCTTTCTGGCCCCCACCGACAAGCCTCTATCCCTGCCCCTGTGCTGGCCACCCAGGGGAGCAGCCTATCCAGGCCCCCTGCCTTGATTCCACTCTTTAAAGCTGGTAGCCTCAGGGATGATCAAGCAGCCTCTCTGAGCCTCAGATTTTCCCACTAAAAATGGTTAGATGAGCCCAGATGCAAGGCTGTGAGATTGGCTCGTGTGGTAGGAGCTGTCCTGGGCCTGAAGGATTCTAGAAGAGTCGACCCTGGTGCTTGCAGACTCTCCCCAACTTGGAGAGTCTGCCAGCTAACCCATCTGGCCCCCACTCTCTCTGCGCAGATCAAGCTGACTCCCACTCGGGGGGAAATCCCGGACTGATGAGGGAGCAGACAGCAGGTCCTCTTTGTCCCCACCACTTCCTGCAGTCTGCTGAGGCCTCGTCCCCCTCCCTACCTGGCAAGGCCTAACGGTGGGGCTGGGAGGCCCTCTTCCCCAGCAGGACACAGGGTTCAGGCCAGGTAGGATCCTGGGGGGGTGCAAGGGGCTGCTAGGGCTGGGAGCCCAGCCTAGGAGGGGTTGGGGGAGCCACCAAAGGCTGTAGGAGGAAGAGGAGGGAAAGCAGAGAGCTGGGCAGGTTTGCCTGAGCTGGCCCAAAGTGGGGGGACATGGGAGGACACCCCCTGTCTGCAGGGAGAGAAAGATCAGGCAAACCCACCTCAGTCCCCAAGACCTCTAGACCCCAGGCACCTGGGGAGGGGTTCCTGCTGGTACCAGAGTCCTAACCTCCCCCCAACCCCACACACATCCCCAGCCAAGCTTTCAGCCCACGTTCTATCAAAGCCAAACTGCTCCTGGCCTGGCCTGCTTCCTGCCCAGACCTGTCCCTGACCTCTCCTGTTACCCCCCTGTCCCTCCCTCGGGAGCCCCTTCTGGCCCCGACGGCTGCCCTCCTGAGGCCAGTGCAGCGCTGCTGGGACCGGCTGACCGGGCCTCCACCCTGTGCCCTGCGCCTGCCCCTTGCTCCCCGGCCACCGGCTCTCACGTGCTCAGGCTCATTTGATCTCAACCCACCCAGGCAGTCTGGTGCTCATTTTATAAAGGCCAGAGAGGGACACTTGGAGGTGACTGGCCCAGGGCCACACTGGGGAGGAGCTGGGTCAAGGCTCACCCTCAGGCTGGTGTCCCTGCCTCTCTTGGTTGCTGTGACCACCTGGCTGCGGTGACCTCGCCCTCCCCTGTCACCAGCCGGTCCGCTCTCCAGGCACCTGCTTGTCCCCCCCCAGATATGAGTGCGGAGGCGAGGAGGCAAAGACCCCGCTGAAGTCCCAGTATCACAAATACAGATGCCAGACCTCCACCCCAGACCTACAGAACCAATCACAGTCTTGGGAAGGGGGAGACTGAAGACCTTTCAGGTTCCCAAATGCCCCAGGAAATGCGAACATCCAGGCACTCCCCTCAGTCACCTTGAATCCCTCCTCCCGAACCTCCATCTCCTCGCAGGACCTTCTCCTCCTCACCCTCATCTGCGACTACAAAGCCTGTACCCACCCACCCGACAGGGCTTTGGGCCCTCTCTATCCCTGGGCCCTCAGGCGCATCGATTTCTTTGGTCACTGGTTCAACTTTTCACAGGGGTGGCCTTTAGTCCCCGGGGGCTCAGGCTACACCCGCCTTTTCCCCTGCCCAGGGGCTCTACACTTATGATGAAGGAAAGGCATCAGAAGGCCTGCGTGAGCTGCTTACCCTCTCTGAGCCTCAGTTTCCCCATCGGTAAAATGATGTTGTCACGAGGACTAAATGAAAGCCCTTTTTAATGTGTTTTTTTCACAGGGATTAGAAATGATGATGATGATGAGTGAAGAAGGAAGTGTGAATGTTCCAGACGAACAGGGCTTTGAGGCGCTGGAGGAACCACGTGGGCTGGTGGCGGCAGAGGGGGAGGAGCCAGAGACGCAGGGGCCCCACTTGGGAGAAATACCCCCCCTTTCCCACCCTGGTCCCCCAGGATGCGCTGAGGCTCCACTTTTCAGCAGGACACTGGGAGCCCCAGATAACGAGAACAGTTGGACCAATTTCCGATAATGGGATTTGACCTAAATGCTTGAGGACAGAATCACCTCCTTACAGGTCATTAGTCTCTCTGGGGACAGACTCTGGGCAGCTGGGTCCCTCTAGGCAACCAGTAGGGGTGCTTCGGAGAGGCCAAGCCCACAGGCTAGAGTCTGGCTGGGGAGGACTCAAGACTCCTGCCACGCTGCCTCCCTCCCCCAACCCTGCCGAGTCTGACAGGTAACCCCAAATGCCCTGGCTCCTATTTTCGACACCTGGCCCCTCATGCCACACCTGGTGCCGGACGCTCAGGAGGCAGGGCAGGCCTCGCAGATGTTGAACACCTGCTCTTGCCAGATCCCAAGCAAAACACCTGACACCCATTATCTCCTCCAATTGTCACACCAGCCTGGGCAACGCCGAGATGACTGTTACCCCCATCTTACGGATGGGGAAGGTGGGGTTCGGAAGGCTTGCCCAGGTCGCTCAGTCAGAAGCAGGGGAGCCGGGACCCTCTGAGGCTATCCCGCCCCAAAGCCACAGGTGCAGCCTTCCAGAAGGAAGCTGAGCTTCTGGCATGAATTCTCCCTCTGCCCAACCTCGTGGCAGGGCTGGTTCAGGGCCCTCCCTGGAGCAAGCTGGGCCCAGCACAAATCCTAGCCTGGCTTCCAGCCACCAGCCCACTCCCAGGAACCTTCTCCTGCCTCTGATCCCAGTGCAGAGCTGTGACCTTGGCCACAGAAACCACAGCAGGGCCTCGGCCCAGAGGGGGTACTAGGGCTCCAGGCACAGACCCCGTGGCTCCCTGCCCATGACTGCCATCTTGCAAGGGGCTGGGGACCAAGCCTTGCCTAACCGCCCCCCACCCCTCTGCAGCGAGAAAACACAAACACCACAGCACACGCCTTCAGTCAAGGGCTTCCAGGTGGCAAATGCTGGTCTGGGCAGCTCTCACAGAAGCTCAACCCAGTGACTGAGGTCTCCTCCCCACGCTGACTCGTGGGCCTGGGACCCTCTACCCCTCTGTTCACTAACTCACGTCCTGCCCCCTCCTTGGTTCTGAAGGAGGCTGGGTTTTTCCAGGGGGAGGCACAACCCACACAGCAGCTTTGTGTGGATTAGATAAAGGGTCCCTTCAGAACACATACAGCCTCTCGAGCCCTCCGATTCATTCAGCCCATCGGCCCGGGCACCCTTGTGCAGTGAACAACCAGCCCAACTGTACACTGTGGCCCTGCTTGTTTTTGCGCTTCGCCCTCAGCTGCAGGCTCCCTGTGATCACAGGTTTCTGCACTTCCAGCAGCTCCCCCTCCTCGTGGCCTCAGACCCAGCCTGTTTCCAAACTGGACAGAAGGGAGATGTTGAGAGCAGTGGCAAAGAGGGCAGAGTCCCCCGGACCCCTCTTTGCTATACCCTTGAGCAAGCAGCCGGCATGCACTGGCTAAGAGGGCTGCCCCCAAAAACCAATCTTGACCAGGCTATTCAAGTGCTCTGTGACCTGGGGTAGTTATTTCACCTCTCTGTGTCTGTTTCCCCATCTGTGAAATGGGAAAAATAACAGCCCCACCTCCTGGAGTTGTGATGCAGATGAACTAAATTAACAACACAGGTAGCACAGTGCCTGCCCCACTGAGGACCCGGTAAATTGTAATTTCTCTAGCTTCTAATTCCTTCCTGGACAGCTTCCCTCTCCCCAGTCCCCCCTCACAAAAGCCAGCAGTCCTTCCCCATCACCACCTCCCAGCATCACCACCTCCCAGCATCACCACCTCCCAGCATCACCACCTCCCAGCATCACCACCTCCCAGCGGTGGGTGGGTCTGAAATCAACGTTCTCATCATCTTGATTTGAGGGCTCCGGAAGCGAGGGCTCAGAAAGGTGCTGTGACCTCCCAAGACCAGAGCAGGTGAGTGCCCCGGGTCCTACTGTCTCGGCCCTGCTAGCTAGCCTGTGCCCCCAGGCTCGCCTCATGACCCACAGCAGATGGAGATCTTGCTGCTGACCCAAGATCTTATTTGGCTTGAGATGCCTAATGGGTACAAGAACTTTGGACAAAATCATACAGTGGCGGGGTGGGGTACTTCCTGTTGGGGCACAGGCTCCACCATCAGCCCCTGAGGTTCTGAGGTCAGAAGTGCTCCAGGGAGACATGTCAGTTGGGAGCTAGAGGGGTTTCTTCCCGATCAGGGGAGACCATTCTGGACTTTTTGTCTCCCTTGGTCTTCTTCCACCTTGTGCTGGGTGGGGCTGGGGAGTGCCCCCTGTGCCAAAATCCAGAGAGTGCCTGGAGGCAGAAGTGTCCTGGTCTTGGAGAAAATGACTCCACTGAGAAAGATCTCATTGACTCTGGGCAAGTTACTTAACCTCTCTCAGCCCCAGTCTGCTCATCTGCAAAATGGGCAGACAAAAGTAACCCGTCTTACAGAGATGTGAGAATTCCACCTCAGGGGAAACTGAGGTGCGGACAAGGCAGGGCAATGAGTGAGTCCCCTGGGGAGGCTGCAGTGAGGTCCCAGGGAAGGCTCAGTCCCGGAGAGATCCCCACTGGAGGTGACCGTGACCACTGCCCCACAGATCCCCAGAACCCTCTACTCTGACTCTCCAGACACCCCATTGGGCTTATTCAGACTTGGTCACTCACACACGTCACACCTGCGCACATGCCACCCACTCGCCCAGCGGAGTGACACCCAAAGAGACTCCCCCCATCCTCTACATACTCAATCCATCCAGTCCAGCCGCACCCATCCAGATCCCGACACCGTCACAGGCACCACCACACCTCAGAAGCCTGCCCCCACTCTCTCTCTTCAGGAAGCACTAAGCTGAAGGAGACCCACTCTGCAGCCCTCCTTGGCCCCCAGCTGTCCTTCATCCCTGTCCTCGGACTCCACTGTGGCATCACCCCATCCTCTAATCTGGACATCCCCCAAAACACCAGTCAGGAGTCCCAGCAGCCAGAAACGGCAGACGACTCCCAGCCAACACAGCCTTGGGGTACACAGTTCACAGGTCGGGGGCGGGGGAGGGGGCGGGCACCAAGGAAGAAAGTCAGACTAAGGGCCAAACCCAGCCAGGACACCCCATCCCTGGCCCTGGGACCATCCCTACTGCCCATCTACCACCTGCCAGGGAGCCTGGGCGGGCCCCAAAGGCAGCCTCCGCCCCCTTCCCCCTCTCCCAGCCCACCTTCCCCTCACCCTCCATCCTCACCAGGCCTGCCCACTCAGGACCATTAACCACCCCCTCCCCCTCTCTGCACTGCCCTGAGTCCATCTATTATGCATGCCGCCTTCCTGCTCCATTCCATTTCCCGAGTATCCCCCCCCACACCCCTCACAGCCCCCTCCACCCCCGCTAAGGGCTTTTAACCAAGTACATTAGGCAGGGCCAGATGCCAGTCTGACAGATGTCCTTAATGTTAGCCTCCGTTTCCCTCCTTCCTCCCTCTGCCCAGCCCAATTTACCTCCCACCACTCCCAGCTGCCAAAACTTCCCAGACCTTGGTTGTACCCCCTCCTCTGAGTCTCTCTACTCCTCTCATTTCTGCCAGGCCTTCGCCATCCCGCCCTCGCCGCCCCCGCTGGCCTGGCTAACTTTCAGCTTCGAGCTCCTGGAGAGCTGAGGCGTGCTGAATGAATATTCCATCTGCGTGATTATTATTTGCATGACATTAATTAATTATTAATTGCAATTAATCTCCTTCATTCCCGACCTTCCTCAGGGAGGCAGGAGGGGCCTGACAGCTGAAAGGGACAGGGGGTGAGTGGAGCTGGCACTTGTGAGTGAGCTTGGGGCCTCAAACCTTTTCCCAAGGCTCCACCCACAGTGAGAAGGGGAAGGAGAACGACAATTCTATCAATGTACCGGGGAAACTGAGGCAGAAGCAAGCACTAAGCTGCCCCCCCCCAAAAAAAAAGCCCACTGAGGGTGGCTGTGGTGGGAACCCAGGAGCCCTGCCTCTCACTGCCCCCTACCCCAAGCCCCATCTGGTGTAGGACCACTTGATTTGGCAGGAGAAAGGGGCTGGTGGAAGGCTGACCAAGGCTGGACTGAGTCCTGGGTCTTCTGGGTCCACCGAGGGCAGGGGATCCCCACCCTGATGGGAGGGGGCCTGGAGCTGGGCAGGCGGGCGCTCCCACTAGTGGGCTCCAGCACCCCCTTGGAAGCCCATTGCACAGAAGAGAAGCTGCTGGAGCCGGCTGCTGGGGAGGCACCCAAGCGCTGGCTGCCCCTTGGTCTCCCCTGGGCTCTAAGGCCTGCTCCAGCCCCCTGGCCTCACCGCCCAGCCCCACTCACCGGGCCACCCGGAGGCTCCTGGCGGACCCTGGTGTCCAACTGCTTCTTTCGGACCTCTCCCCCAGAGCTCTCCCCCACCAGACGGCTGGGCTCTGTGACCTCCGGGGCTTCAGGGTCCCGCAACTGGGGGGAGACCCTCCAGCGCAGAGCTCCGGCAGGACCCCGGGTCCCCGCACCTGGGGAGAAAAGGCCATAGCTGCAGGCAGATGCCCACCGCGGGGCAGGAGACTTGGGAATGGGGTGGGTACGGCACGCCCATCCCCCACGCTGCCGTGGCCCTTGCAGCCCTGGGGGGGCTCTGGGTGGGAGGATCTGCTGCCCTGCAGAGGGAAGAGCCCGATGGGGAGGGGGCCAGGAGCTGCACTCCTGCCCGACCGTCACGACTGCCCCCCCCACCAAAGCCGCAGAGACCTGCAGAGTCCGCCGGCCGGCGGCAGGGGACCGGCCGCGGCGGGGGGCAGATGGGGACAGGTGGGTGCACGCACCCTCCCTCCGCCCCCGCCCCCCGCCCTCCCGCGCTCTGGACCGGCCGTCACCCCGAGCACTGCAGGAAAATGTGGCTGCAGCAGAAACCGCCGCAAAACCCGGGGGGGGGGGGGGCGGGGAGGGGGCGCCGGGGCCGGGCCGGGCCGGGCCGGGCCGGGCGGGGGTCACTCACCGGGCGCGGGCAGCAGCGGCAGCAGCGGCAGCAGCAGCGCCGCGAACGCCCAGCGCCGCAGCCGCCTCATGGCTCGCTCATAATCCTCCGGGTCCGGGGGCTGCGGCGGCGAGCGGCGCGGCGCGGGCGGGAGGAGGGGCGGGCGGGGAGGCGCGGGCTGCGGGAGCCGCGGGCGGGGGCGCCGGGCGGGGGGCGGCGGCGGCGGCGGCGAGGGCGCCCGGCTCAGCGCGCTCCGGCCGCGGCCATCCCGGCGGGGCGGCGGGCCGGGTTAAGAGGCGAGCGGCGAGCACGTGAGCCCAGGGCCCGCCCCCGCCCCCCGCGGGCCCCCCCCCCCCCCCAGCCGGGCAGGCCCGGGGCCGCCGCCACGCGGGGACAAAAGAGGCGCCGCCCGGGGCCAGCCTTCCCGCCCCTCCTCGGGCCCCCTCGGCAGGTGCAGGGCGGGGCGCACCCGGTGTCCGCCTCGCGGGCCCCTCCTCGGCCGCCCTCGCTCGGGGAGCCCCGAGGACCCGCCGATTCATAGGCGGAGGGAAGCGGGGTACGGAGGCACCCCGGGCTCTGCGCTGGTGACGGCCCTCTGGGGACCCGCCCCGCCTGGGTTCACCCCTCTGGCTTCGTACCCAGGAGGGGGCTTCCCTGGACCCAGCCCCCAGCGCCCTGCTCCACGGAAGGCTATGGGAGCTGGGAAGGCTGGGGGCCTAGGGACCGAAGCGAGGGGCAGGGGCTCTTGTGGCCCACCCGACTCCCGTGCCTCTGGCATCTCTCCCGGGGGAGCAGGGCACTGCTGGGTCCTCTCAAACTCTTGGTCCAGGCCCCTTTCCATCCCGCAGGCTCCTTATCTGGGTGAATGATGCCCCTGCCTCCAGGAGGGCTTCAGGCATTGATGTCACTGGAGGGGGTTGGCTTTCCCTCACTGGGCTGAGTCCTTCACACAGGGTGCCCCAATCCTTTCCCCTTCCCCTAAAAATATAAACAAGCCAGGTTAACTTGTATGAGGTTAGCATAGCCCGTTTCTGTCCCTCCCTTGCCAGCCCACATCTTTGAGGAGCAGAAGATACCTCTGCACCCCCAGCCTGCTCTCTCTGCCAAACTAGGTTGCTCTGTCTATAGACCTTCTGGCTTCCCAACCTACCTCCCCAGCTGTGCTCCCAGCTCAGCTCCCAGGCTTCTGGGCAAGACGAGTCCCCACACTGGGGGCTTGGGATCTCTGACCCCTGCTAGGGATCCCAAGAGCCAGAGATGGGTTAAGGTGTGGTAAGACACGAGCACCGCTGATGAGGCCTCAGCCTGGCTTTGTGCCTCAGGCCAGAGCATCTTCGCACCCACACTGGGAGACCACAGATCACTGAGGAACAGGAGTGGAAGCAGGGAGCCCCTTGCTGGGTCCTCTGCTTCCCCTGGGGGACCCAGCACCTCTGCCAGGGAGGGAGCTGCCTCTGGCTTGTGACAGGCCCCCCCAGCTCTATTTTAGGCCCAGGAGAGGTGAGAAGGCAATTTCCCAGGAGGCGCTGACATCAATGCTGGGAACAGGGTGACTCCCCCTCCCCCCATCCAGCCACCTGCCATTCCAGACCCAGATGCTCAGCAAGTCTGAGTCAATTTTTACTTCATCCTGGAGACATCTTGGAAACCTCCTCCAGGGTGTAGGGGCTCTGGGGAATTAGGACCTACTATGTGATATTCCCCGGAAACCCACAATGATCCAGGAGCGGGAGACTGTGCTTCTCACTTTACAGGTGGAAAACTAAGGCTCCGAGAGACTACGTGAGCCTCCCAAAGTCAAACAGCTGGTCAGTGAGAGGTATATCCCATATTCCAGGGTCCTGCTCCTCCCTGGCCACCCCATCCCCACCTTTGCCTTCTGTCTGGCCCATCTGGTCCATCTATCCCACCCTCCACCCCTTTGTTTGGCACCCCAGACACCACCAGGGTGAGTCCGTCCAGCTTTACCCTCACCATGTTACAGGGCCTCCCAGGATAGGTGGGGTTTGTCATTTCACAATGGAGGGCCTTGGGCCTGTGGGAGTCTGGATCCCCTCCCCCAACATGCCCAAGACCACAGAGAGACCCCAATCTGTGGCCCTGACCTCCTAGGCTGAAGCACATTCCTACCACTTCTGTGGCCCTGGTTTCTTGGACTTCACATTGGGGAGACGTTGCTGGCCCCGAGCAACATGTCTCTGGCTTTCTGGGCCAGCTCTACTGGAGGTAAATTGTAGGGGCCACTGGCCTCCAACAGCCCCTTACCTCCGTGGGTTCCCAGCTCTGAGCAGGCCCAGCTGGACATCTTGACCTTCCCTTGACCACGCCCCACTCCGCAGCCTGAGGCCCCTCCTCCCCATCGTGTCCTCTGCTACAAGCTGCACACCACTCCCCAGCAGGAGGCTTGCTTCAATTTCCTCACCCAACGTCCCCGCTGAGGTCAGAGGCTGTAGGCAGCCTCTCCTCAGCCTGGGACTTCACCAGGGTAGAGACTGTCCACCCCATCCTACTTGACCCCTGATAGCAGGATGGTTTTCTCCTTAGACTGGGGCCCCTGAGTGCAGGCCCCGTGCCCCCCCCTCAAACAAGGGTTTCCTTGGGGGGAATGCCCACCCTAACCCCTCAGCTATGGTGGGCTCCTTTGCACCCTCTGCCCATTGCTTGTTTCCCCCACGTGGAAGAAATCAGAGGTTGGTGGCCACTGCTGTCTTGATGTCCCCCTTGGGCCACCCTCTGGGGGAACTGTTAGGCTCTGGTCCCCACCCCCAGCCCTCCCTCAGGAGTCCCCGACCATCTGGAGGCTGGGGCCTCCTTCCCTGTACAGTTCTTCCTGCCCTCAAGCCAATTTTTCCCTCACATTTTCCTGCACAGAGGCCAAGCTGGGCTGATGGAGGGCCAAGACCTAGTCCCAGCAGCAGCTCAGGTAAGGAAGGGCTGTCTGCTGCCCTGGCCCTGGGGTGGCATGGTGGGCGGGGATTCCTGCCCACAGAGGCCGTCCAGGCCCCGTGCCTAGTCTGCAAGGCCTGCAGCCAAGACCACGCCAGGCGAGGGGACAGGGTGGTGAGGTGGGTAAGAGCAGGACTCAGGGCTCCACGCAACCCACTGGGATCCCAATCCTGGTGCACAGCTGTGTGACCTTGAGCAAGTCCCCCAACCTCTCTGAGCCTCAGTTGCCTCATCTGTGAAATGGGGGTTAAAAAGTCCTCCCCACAGTGCTGCTGGGGGGATACATGAGTGGACGGACCTCAGATGCTCAGAGCAGTGCCCGGTGACAGAAGGGCTCACTCACCCTGGCTCACACTGTTCATGGTGTGAAAAGGAGGAAACCAGCTCCTGGCCATTGTCCAGGACCCAAGGGACTCCTTTATGGCTTGGGGGCCTTGGGGGCCTCTCTACCCAGCACATGGAGAGACTGTGCCTGATGACATGGTATTGAGGGGTGGGGAGCAGGGGAAATGCCCACAGATTTGGAACACGTTCAGTCTGCTTCCTCCCACATCCCACCCAGCCCCGTCGTTTCCACCAGAAGGGGCCTGCGCTTGTCATCCGAACAGCCCTCCGAGGGAAGCCTCATGCTCCTCCCTCTTGGTTGTCTGAGGGGCCCCCTCCTTTAGTCTCTGAAGCCCCGAGGCCTTGCCTCAGGGAGGAGTTGGAGGCGCCTGGGGTAGCTGAATCCTGGGGACACCCATCCTTTGAGAGGTTCGCAGTGCACAAATGCAGTCGTGCCCCCAGGGGTCCAACAGCAGCCTGCCCCACTGCCCCTCCTGTCCCATGCAAGGGACCTTCCTGGAGTTCTGCAGAATCGGCTGTTGGAAAGTGGGGGGCCCAGGGATGGGGTGTGTCACAGAGCCCCTTAGCAGCTTCATCCCCAAAGTCACACTGGGGATGGGGCTGTGGGTCAGAGGGCCATCACGAGGTGGGAGAGGAGTGAAAATCAGCTCTGTTGAGATGTCTAGAAAGGAGGTCTCACAGGTGTGTGTGTTGGTGGGGGGATGTTAGTTCGTTGAGTGTTTACAACGTATCAAGCACCTGGCTGACATAAGATTTAATTCTGACTTCCTAGGGAGGTGGCAAGGACTATTACTTCCATTCTTTAGATTCAGAAAACTGATTTTCAGGAGTCTGCCCAAGGTCACAAAGTGGCAGGATCCAGATTTGAACTCAGGTCTGTGTGGCCTAAAGGCTACAGGAGAACACGGAAGCTGTGCCTTGAAGAGTGGGGATTCTGGCAGTCATCCAGGGTGATTCGGGGTCGGGGCCCAAGATCGAGGACGCAGGGAGGCTGGACTGCCTGCGGTGGTCTGGCTGGACGGAGTCCAGGAAGGAGGTGGCGGAGAGGACAGGGAGGCAGGGTGGGTTAAGGGGAGGACGGTCAGCAGGTCAGTAGGGAGAGTGCACAGGAGGACCCGGGGCTGGTAGAGAAAGCGGGAGACATATGACGAAGCGGGCAGAGGAGCTGGTCTCGGACCAGGAATGAGCTCTAGGTTAGGCCCTCTGGTTAGTGCCTCTGGTGGCAGCAGGACAGGAGGGACACAGGGATTTGTAGGAGGTTATGATATTTTATTATCGGAGGAAGGACCCTTGAAATCATCTCAAACGAGCCCCTCACTGAAAGATGAGGGAACTGAGACCCAGAGTAGTAAAGGGACTTGTGTTGAGTGCGGCTAAATCACCTACCTTCCCACCCAGCACAGGTGAAGGGGCTGGAATTCAGAGGCGAGTCAGGGGTGGAGCTACCAATTCATTGAAAGAACTATCGCATGGAGGTGAGGACAAAGTCCCAGACTCACATCTGGGGAGGCAGTGAGGGCTGGAGGGCTCCTGAGCCAGTGCACGTGATAGAGAGGGCAGAGGCTGGGGAGGGATGGGAACCAGGCTAACTTGGGGTCAGAGGGAGCAGGGGAGCCAGGTTTCAACAACGTGGAAAAAGAGAAAAGGAACCTGACTTTGGTCATGATCAGGTTATCTGGTGACCTTGGAACGGATGATCCCAGTGGAGTGCTTCAGGCAGAGTCACCGTGGAGGTTTGGACCGGGAAGGAGGTTCGGGCATGGAAGCAGTGACTGTAGACCGCAGGAAGCAGCCAGAGAACAGGAGAGAGCTTTCTTTAAGCTGCTGAATCAACGCAAGTGTTTTCCAGGCTGGAGTTTCCAGGCTGAGAGGAGAGGTGGCAAGCCCGAGGAAGCAACTGCCAAGGCTGGCGGGATGGGCTGGAGAGCGCAGGGAGGAAGGACACTGCATCCTTAGAGAGTCAGATGTTGAAGGGGGATGCAGAGCAGGATGAGGCAATGCCTGCTGAGTCTGAGTCAAGGTCATCTGCTGAGAGGGAGGGAGTGGAAGGAGGTCTCAACAGTGCCCATGTGGAGGAGCCACTGGGGGGCCTAATTTATGTCAAGTAGCACCTACCTGTCCTGGCTCAGGTCTTAGGTGCCTGGGTTCCTCCCTCAGCTTATATCCTGGAGGCCAGAACAGAGACACAGCTGTGGAGAGATGTAGCCTTGGGGCTTGGCCTGGTGGTGGAGATGTGATATCCAAGGTCACATCAAGTTGTTGAAATGGGAGGTGAAGTCCATACAGTTGGATGCGAGGTCCTGGGCAGAGGGTGATGAGCGTGTTAGGACCTGGGGCGACGGTGTTTGGAGGGTAGTGGCACCCACACACACTCTACCACGTGCAGGAGACACCCATCCTGTTATCAGTTGTTCTGTCTGTATCTGCTGGGCTGTCAGCCTGCGCCGGTCCCTGGAGGGCAAATCAAGCCCCGACACACACACTCCAGCCCTCATCTCTTTGCTCTTTGTTATTAATAAATTTATTTTACATCTCCCAAACCAAGATTGTGAAATTTAACAGGATGGCATAAAAAGGCCAAACACAACCTCTATGAGGGGCGTACACACAGTTGCTCTATTTCCAAACTAACAACTCAGGTCCTCACCAGCAGCTAGGCCCCCCTTTCGTCCTCCAAAATGAGACACAGAATAGCACCAGGCTGCTGGTAGCTTCAACATTTAAAGAGACAAACACACAGAGGCAGAGAGGGTGAGAAGAACCACAGTACAAAATGTAATAATAATAAAAAAAAAAGTGGCCAAAGAATCGATAGCAAACTCATCTCTGTCTCCAGATTAATGGCTTGGCTGGAAGAAATGGGGGGAGGTCCTTGGGGAAGGAGGGAGGGAGGGAGGAGGGTGATGCAGAAGTTGGCAGGTGAGCCACTGACCCTGGAACAGAACTCGGGTGGGTGCGCAGCTGGAGCTGAGCGGCAGGGACGAGCTGAGAGGGGTCCCCAGAGGGGGCTCTGGCCCCATCCTGGGCTCCGGGGAGAGGTCAACGCTGGGCCGCCACTAAGTGCAGCGGGGAGGGAGCTTTGGAAGTGCTGCTGCCGAGCCCCTCCTCTGCTTCATATGTTCCTGAGGATCTGTGTGCAGCAGCAGGGGGGTGGGGGGGTGGGTGGCTGGGGGAGGGGACAACCCGCAGGCATCTCAGAAAGGAGAGACACATGCTTGTGGGAAAGGAGGCTGCGGGTGGGAGGGGGGAACACCGACAGCTAACCCTCTTCGCTCTGCACAGCAAGTGCCTACAGAGGGACAGGAAGCCAGGCCAGGGCTGCACAAGCCATGGCTGGAGGTAGGGGAGAGGACGGCCCCCAGCCCAGGCCCTCTTGGTCCCACCTGAGGACCCGGCGGGTGGGAGAACTCGCTGTGTCAACCCCACAGAGCTTGGCTGTGACTGCAGCTGTTCACGTGGACTTCAAGGGCCAGGCCCCGGGTGGCACGGCTCCTCCTCGTGTGCCTGGTCGGCCGGGGCTGGGCGTGCAGCGCTCAGCAGAGGCGTTAACTCGCCCTCCAGGCGGGAGCTGTCTGGCCCCAGAGCCGCGTGCCCACGGGGGCTCACAGGAGCAGTTCTCTGTTGGTGCTGGGCTGGGGTTGGGGCTGGGAGACAGGGAGAGGCTCGGGGGTCCAGGACCATTGGGAGAAGCTGGCCCCGCCGCTAGCTGGCAGCGGCGGGGGGAGAGAGGTGGCTTGGCTCTCTGCAGGTCCTCCTGGGGGCTGTGTGCCCGCAGCTGAGTGCAGGGGGACTGGCAGCTGGCCCGGAGCTGTGGGGCCAGGGGCTGCACACTCAGAATCCTCAGATCCTGGGGGGCATCCTCCCCCAGGCCAGGGGGCCTGTGTGGCCCAGAACTCTGCTGGCCTGTCTGTGGGCTGCCCTGGAAAGGGGCCCGGGAGGGAGAGGCAGGTCTGTGGGTGACACACGGGCTGGAGGCAGGCCAGAGGCCTGGGCTCATGGCCTGGAAAGGGAAGGAAGAGATCATGCTTGCCACTGGCTGTCCTGGAGACACAGGAGCTGGGGGCTTGTGGGACAAAGAATGAGGCCTGTGGCCAGGACACCCCTGGCCTCTTCTCAGCACTGCCGCTGGGGAACTGAACCTTCCGCTTGTGGCCAACAAGTGCCAGGTCTGGGCCAGAGGAGAGTTCGGCAAATTCAGAGCTGGTCCGGAGGCACTGGTAAGCAGGGCTCCCGGAAACTGGTGTCTCTGGGGGGTCCACGAAGACATCAGCTGACCCTCCTGGCTCCTCGCGGCTTGCTATTGATCCAGGTATCGTGCCAGCCTCCACAGGTTCAGGTTCGGCTGGTGTCTCCATGCCGCCCACTGTCCTGTCGTGCTCTGGGACCCCTGGGGCCCGGTGATCTTCCTTCCTCCTCCCGGGAGATGCTGCCCTGAGGTGGGAGGGCTGGCTGGGAGGCGGAGTCTCAGCACACAGGAGGTCACAATCGGAAGCCAAGGAGCCTGGCTGCCTGTGGGGACAAAAGCACCCAGTGGGCCAGAGTTCAACGCCAGAGCGGCTGCCAAGTTGGGGTCCTCCCGGGCTGGGGCTGGGCCTGAGGGCAGAGTGGGGGCGCTGTGGTGCCACCCTTCGGGGCTTTGGTGTGCTGAAGACAGCTGCCCATTCTGGGTCCCCGTGAAAGGCCAGTTCTTGGCTCTGCGGCCTGTGGTCGGGGCTGGCCAGAAGAACGGGTTAGAGGCTGTTGCATTTAATAACTTCACAGAGGAGGCTGTGCCCTTTGGTGGCTAGACAAAGCAGCACAGGTCCTGGCTGTCCAACCTGAGCCCAGGGATGCTGCCCGAGGTGGAGACTGGGGGTGGGAGGTGAAGCCACAGCTCCTTAGTGGGCAGCAGGGGAAAGCTGGGCTCACAGGGCCCTGGGATTCTACCGAATCCCCTGCAATCCTTGCTGGGGGTAAACTTCTAGAGAAGCAGAAAGACCCTCCTCTTCACCCACCTGGGAAGGACCCAGGAATCCCCCTCCCCACTTCTAGAAGGCCAGACAGGCACACGACCAGGCACATGCCAGGAGCAGCAGCTGCCCAACTGCTCCCCCTGTGCCCCCTACTGTGGTGACGCCGGGCGTTAAAAAGGGGGCAGGCTCTGGTCAGGGACCGTCCTGATCTGATTGGCTGAAGCCACAGATGGAGGTCTCCCCTCCCCCCACCCCCCAAACAAACAGGACAGAAGATGGTGGGAAGGAGAGGGACAGAAGGAGTAAGAAAGGTAAGGGACACCATAGCCTGGTCCCTGCTGCCGCCAACCTGCGGGTTCCTTCCCACCTCAGGGCGGCAGCAGGAGAGATGAGAAGGCAGGGTAGCACGGGGGCGCTCACCCGGGGAGGCTGGCCTGGAAGTGGATGTCTGCAAAGCTGTGGCTCAGCTGGGCGATGATCCGATCGACTTCAGTGTACGAGTGGGCTTCCAGAGCAAAGCCCCGGTGCTGGGGGCTCTGAAGATGCTGCCCGGGGTGAGAGGAGGCAGGGGGTATTAGACTGGGTTGGGGTGGGACGTGAGCAGAGTGCCCAACCTCACAGCGTGCAGAGTCCGGGCAGGGCAGATGGTCTCAGGACAGTCTGGGAGCTGTTGTGTGTGGTGGGGAAGGAGCTCACCCCATGCAGCTCCTCAAAGGCCTCTTGGCAGCACTCGCAGTACCCCTTCTTCCTCCTGGGTACAAGGCGGGCAGCCGATCTCCGGCTTGGCTCTTGGTCCTTGGCTTCTCTGGGGAGGGTACAGAATGCGGGAAAGTGGTCACTGCCAGGGTCCTCAGAGCAAAAACTGCTGCGTTGCGGCCTGGAGCTCAGGCCGGGGGTAGAGGGGGGTGGGCCAAAATGGCCAGAGCCGGGCAGGCACAGGCTGGCCTGCCTACATATGGCACCAAGAGAGGTACAAAGGAAGCAGAGGCCTCCCTGTGAGTACCCTGTCTCAGTTCTGTCCTGTCCCCACCCACACATCTCAAACCACAGGTGAGGACAGGTGATGAGCTGCAGCAAGAATCCCTGAGGACATTCTAGCCCTATGCTCACAGCCAAACCATGTTCGTTTGACCCGCATAGCTGTACCTTCACTGAGGACTTTCACATCTTTCTCAAACCTGACCTGTCGTCTGAATTTCAGTCCTGCATATTTTTCTGTTTTGAGTTTTTTTTTTTCTTTTAATTTGAACTATAGTTGATTTGCAATGTTGTGTTAGTTTCTGGTGTACAGCAAAGTGATTCAGAGATATACACACACACACACGCACACACTTTTTCTCATATCCTTTTCCATTATGGCTTATATTTACAGGATAGTGACTATAGTTCCCTGTGCTCTACAGTAGGACCTTGTCGTTTATCTATTTTACATACAGTAGTTTGTATCTGTTAATCGCAGACTCCTTATTTATCCCTCCTCCATCCCGTTCCCCTTTGGTAACCATAAGTTTGTTTTCTATGTCTGTGAGTCTGTTTCTATTTTGTAAATAAATTCATTTGTATTAATTTTTAGATTCCACATATAAGTGATATCACATGGTTTTGTCTTTCTCTTTCTGACTTATTTCACTTAGTATGATAATCTTTAGGTCCATTCGAGTTGCTGCAAATGGCATTATTTCAGTCTTTTTTATGGCTGAGTAGTATTCCACTGTATATACATACCACATTTTTATTCATCTGTCGATGGACATTTAGCTTGCTTCCATGTTTGGGTTATTGTAAATAGTGCTGCTGTGAACACTGGGGTGCATGTATCTTTTTGAATTAGGGTTTTCTTCAGATATATGCCCAGGAGTAGGATTGCAGGATCATATGGCAACTCTATTTTTAGCTTTTTAAGGAACCTCCATATTGTTCTCCACAGTGGCTGCACCAATTTACATTCCCACCAACAGTGTAGGAGGGTTCCCCTTCTTCCACACCCTCTCCAGCATTTATTATTTTAGTCAGTCCTGCATTTTTAATGGCCTGTAGGATACTGGTATTTGGCTGTGCAAGCGAACTCAACAGGTCCAAAATATTCCCCTAAGAACTTTCTAAGTATGACACAAAACTCAGAAAACAGAAAAAAAGCTGATAAATTCAACTACATGCAATTAAAAAAAAATATGCATGGCAGAAAACATAAGCAAAGTTAAAAAACAAACCACAAACTGCAGAGGATATTGAGAACTAATAACATAGCAAAGGGCTCACTTCCCTGAAAAACAAAGGACTCCTTACAAATCAGTAAGTGCTCAAGAACTGAATAGAAAAATGGGCAAAGGATATGAGAAAGGTGCACACAAAAAGAGATCAAAATGATCAAACACAGGAAAACATACTTAAACTGATTTAAAAAAGAAAAAAAATGAAAATTACAATTACACTGAGATAGGGTTTCTAACCTATCAGATTGGCCGAAGTCGACAAGTCCAACAGCTCACAGTATTAGCCAAGGGGATGGGGAAATGGGCTCTGGTCCAGTGCGGGTGACAGCATACTCTGGCATCACCTCCATGAAAAGCAATTTGGCCTCATTTCTCAAAATTATAAATGTAGTCACCCTTTGACCTGGCATTTCCACTTTTAGGAATTTATCCTGAAAATGTACTTGCACGATCATAAATGTACTCTGAACAAGACGACTCACTGTAGCATTGTTTAAAATAGCAAAAGACTGGAAATCATCTACGCGTCTGTTAAATAAAATACGGTAAATCCATACCACGGAATACCCTGCAGCCATTAAAAGGAATGAAGATGCTTTTTAGGTACTAATAGGAAATTAATCTAAAATATATTAAGTGGAAAAGCAAGATCCAGCACAGAACGTGCTCTTTGTGAGAAGAGGGAACAAAGCGTACACGATGTACTTCTGTCCATAAACTCTCTCTGGAGAGAGACTCAGTCTGGCGATTGGAGGATAGGTGTAGAATACAGACGTTCCACTGTAAACCCTTTGTAACTCTTGCATTTTGAACCAAAATATAACAATTTTTAAATTTGTAAAAAAAGTTAAACATGATCCCACAGATTTTCTACATCCCCCGCCCCCGCCCCGAGAACCCCAGGCCACCCCCTCTCCATTCCTCACATTCGGTCGCCAAAGCTTCACTGCTTCGCTGTCTTCCCTTCACAACCAATCGGCTCCTGTGCCGTCCCCAGGCCATCCCAGGCCGAGCGCCCCCCGGCAGCCTCACCCCGGGAGACCTCCTGCCTGCCTCTCTGATGTCCTTCGCACCTTCTGGGAAAGGGATGAAGGGCTCCTGGACTTCGCCCCGGCTCCTTCTCGCCTTCCTCTGCTCTCTATCACCTGCCACACCCCCTTTCTGTTTTTCTTCCCACTCGCACTGCTTCCTGACCCTGCGGCCCTTGTCTGCTGGTGGAAGCCACGGGCCCTCCATGGCCCCAGGGACTGTTGGGCTGAGCATCTGCCCTCTATTCTTATGGTCTGTGAACGAACCCTGTGGCCCACAAGTTAGAAAGGGTCTGAGGGCTTCCTAGGCGGTGCAGTGGTTAAGAATCCGCCGGCCAATGCAGGGGACAGGGGTTTGATCCCTGCTCCAGGAAGATTCCACATGCCACGGAGCAACTAAGCCCGTGTGCCACAACTATTAAGCCTGCGCTTTAGAGCCCGTGAGCCACAACTATTAAGCCCATGTTCTGCAACTACTGAAGTCCACGCGCCTAGAGCCTGTGCTCTGCAACAAGAGAAGCCACGACAAGGAGAAGCCCCCGCTCACCGCAACTAGAGAAAGCCTATGTGCAGCAACAAAGATCCAACACAGCCAATAAATAAACAAATAAGTTAAAAAAAAAAAAGGGTCTGAGAAGGCATCTGGGTCACCATCCAAACTGCATTCCTTCTGTGCTTTGGTCAGCAAAGGGTCAAATTCTCACTGGTCTGCAGAGTACCGACCAGCCTACACGCCACTTCGGGCCACATGGTGTGGTAGGTCCCCCAGATCCCCTGCCCGCTATGTGTAGCCCAAAAGGCCTCAAATTTTGATGTGCGTTGAAATCACGTGGGGAGCCCGTGCACATGAAGCTTTGGGGGCTCCATCACCAGAGAGACTCTGACTCTGGGGGTGTGGAGTCCAGGAACCTGCATCTTTAACAAGACCCGAGGGGACTCTGATGAAGGTGGTCTATAATGCGAGTTCCAGAAACCGGCCTCTTGCCCTCTGGACACACGTCAAATTCTTCAGTACGGATAGAGAACACGAAATAAAACAGATGCACACTCCTGGTGTCTCTCTTCTCTGGGCTAAGTTCCCAGAATAGACTTCGCCTAAGGAGCTAACACATGGCCGTTCCCAAATCTGACCAGCAGGCCCCTGGCGGGGAGGACTGTGGCCTGGAACCAGCCCTTGGGACTCAGGAACCAGAAAGACCCACCTGGTATGGTGCGAGCTGCCTGGAGTCATCAGAGCCTCAAAGGGACTTGCGTCTTTGGGTCCCAGAAAAGAAATTTCAGGAAAGGATTTAAACTGATGGTGGAAAGGACGAAACTTCCTGAAACACAGAAAACTTCCACTTTGACTACAGTGGGGACGGGAACGGGTGAGGAAGGGGGCCGGCCCAACTCCCGAGAATTCCAATCTTGGTAAAGAGGACTCTCAACTGCCTCACTAGGTTAGATTAATATTTTAAATTAACACTCTTACTTCCAAGCCTGTTTACCTTCCTCCCCTGAATCCTGTAACCTCTGAGCTGAGTGGAACAGTGGTGTTATTCTGTTTTATAGAAGAGGAAATGATTGGGGCATTTGTAGAGACATGGACGGACCTAGAGACTGTCACACAGTGAAGTGAGTCAGAAAGAGAAAAACAAATATCGTGTATTAACACATATGTGGACTATAGAAAAATGGTGCCAATCCACAGGTCTGCAAGGCAGAAATAGAGACAGATGCAGAGAACAAACATGGACACCAAGTGGGGAAAGCGGGGAGGGTGGGGGGGGGGTGAACTGGGAGACTGGGGTTGCCATATACACATTACTAATAAGAAAAAAATATCAAATTGTACACTTTAAAAAAAAAAAAAAAAGAAGAGGAAATGAAGCCCAGAAGGTTCTGTGACTTGCCCAGGGGCTCACGACCTGCAAGTGGCCACGTCCAAACAGGAAGCCACGTCTCCCAACTCCTGATCTAGTTCCTCCCACCTTTCCGTTTTGTTTCTTGACCCTCAAGTGACCTCTGAGGACTTTAGTCTGGCAGAATCTAAATGCAAGGATGTTTGTTTGTTTGTTTATTCTGCACTGCGTGGAATGCAGGATCTTAGTTCCCCAACCAGGGATTGAACCCATGTGCCCTGAAGTAGAAGTGTGGCGTCTTAACCACTGGACCACCAGGGAAGTCTGCCCCGCCCCCCGACCCCCTTTCTGAAGGATGTTTAAACCCGAACACTGATCTTCCTGTTTCCTGGAGAGGAACATTTATGCTCTGGGCTGGTCCTCTGTACTATCTGAGGGGTGGTGCACTGAATGGAAAAGAGAGGCACAGTGAAGGTTCTGGATGGTCAGACCTGTACCAAGTGTTAGTGGTTTGTCTCAAGTCGCTCACATTCAGGAGACGTCCAGGGCCAGATGTGGTGATTTGGGGATACTCAGCAAACCCTAGGCACACTGTGTCGGGCTGCAGTGGCCGGTGTTTCAGGGGAGGGTGCAGGCCCTGGGTTCCTGGCTGGCACAGCGAGAGCCCTGTGCCCTCAGGAATGAATTGACAAATGAGTCTTCTTCGGGACTTCCCTGGTGGTCCAATGGTTAAGACTCATTGCTTCCACTGCAGGGGACGCAGGTTCTATCCCTGGTCAGGGAACTAAGATCCTGCATGCCTCATGGTGTGGCCAAAAAAAAGGAAAGTCTCTTCTTGGACCCTGAAAGAGGAGATGCCCTTCACAGCCCTGGTACCCCCTTTCGCCTCCTCCATGTTGCTTTGTTCCTGCTTAGGAGGCTGAAAAGTTGAGGTTGGTGCGGCTATGTTGGGCTTTGAGGACTGCCTGCTTTAGAACCACACGTCAAAAGGGATCGTGAGAAAGCTCAGCTCCACGTGGATCTTGCCTGCGGTGCCAGGGGCACACAGACAGGTGTACCCAGCTCTGGTAACAGAGATACGGCCTGTGCGTGCCATGTGCAGAGATCCTGAAGCCCTGGCGGTGTCTCAGCCACCACGTTTGAGTCATGACTACTTGACTTAGCTGGTTGTGAAGGGGCTGAGTGTGAAGGACGTGCCCCCCCCCCCCCGCCCCCATCCCACTGGAATGGGAGATGAGAGGGCTTCCTTCCATCCTTGTGTTCTTTCTGCGGGCTTTCGGGTCGCCAAAGCCACCTCTGTACTGTGTGCCGGTGCCATCTGGAGGACGGGCAGGCCGGCCAGGTTCCCAGGGCTGCGTCTCTAGCTGGCCTGCCTGAGGCTGAGGGACACAGAGAATTCTGGTCCAGGAGCCTCTGCTGGGTACACGTCGGCTTTTTCTTCTTTTAAAAAACATTTTGGGTCAGCTCTAGATTCTCACAGACTTCTGATCTAGTTCTCACTGAAGAGTCAGGTGGCTAACAGCTCATCAGGTTATCATCGATGTGACCTTCCTGCTCTAGGTAAGAAAGGACCCTCCTGGGGGACAGACAGGGCAGAGTGGAGAGGCTGGATGTGGATTCTAGCTTTGGGCTAAGATTCATTAGGAAAGTGGCCGTGTTCATGTCCCTTAATTTCTCTGACCTCAGTTTCTCCGCTGGGAAGAGGATGGACTCGCCTCATGCTAGTTTCACCCAGGGCCGTCACAAGATAACATGTACCAGGAAAGGGTTTTACACAGCAAAACAGAAAGGCTTCTTCAAGTACCAGGTGGTCTAACAAGGGAAGCCCAATATCACCGCAGAGATCCTCATGTCATCCAAGACTATACTAGCACTAATACCAGCAACAATTTGGTATTAAGTGTCAGTGTACACATGGGGGAAAACGGGCAGCAAAACTGAGTCTGGAGGGGACACCACGGACTCATAAAAGCGGAGCATTAGAAGGAGGGAATTCACACCCAGGATCATTAACCTCTGACTCATGACCAAGAGGAGTGCCCGCTGGGCATGGCTCCTCCCGACCTGTGTGAGATTCCCCCATGACAGGGGTGACAGAGTGGCTTCCGGGAAGACAAAAGTGCAGGGCTGAGGGGTTCCATGTCCCCGTGGCAGCTTAGGGCCCCCGAGCACCTCTCCTCCATGTGGGTCTGGCGGCCCACTCACCTGCTCTCATCTTCGACTTTGAGGAATGGTGCCTTCAGTCTGGCCACTGGAAGGAAGAGTGCACCCATTAGCCCTCTGTCTGCTCCGTGCGGGGCCTGAGCTCTGCATGCAGGAAATGTGCAGGGAGGCGAGGCTCTTGGAGCTGGAACACTCGCTGCCCCAAGGTGCACCTTTCCACCTGCAGAGTGAGACACCCGCTCCCACCTCCTCCAGCCTCTACCTTGGGAGAGAGGCATCCACTCTTGGGGGGAGAGGCTGCAGGGTGCCCGGGGTCCTAGGCGTGCCTGCCCTCATCCTCCTGCGTGTGGGTGCTGGAGGCTGCCAACCTCGGCAGTCAGAAACCTGGCTGGGTGGGAGAAAGCCAACCCCTGCTGGTTTCTGCTAAAAGCCTCAGCTCCTTCCCAGACCTTTACTCCGCGTGTCTCAGGATCCCGAGGGGCCAAACAGTTCCTTGGACAGGATTCTCCATGAGAATCCTGGGGTTTTTGAGGGGAGGAGCAGTGAGGAAGAGAGCTAAAGAGTGTTTCGAGGTCTTTGCAGGACAGTAACAAAAAAAAAATTATCAAAAGTGAAATCTGGTTCCTGAAAAAATAGGGCAAAGGGGTGCTGGGAAGACAAATTTGGAGTCAATTAATCAAGAGATTCATCCCCTACTAGCTGGCCATGCGCATGATTTACAGACTCTCTTAGGCATGGTAAACCACTTCCACCCGCCCATGAGGACCAGAAGTCCTGTCGAAAGGGCAGCCAGGGCACTGGAAGCCCAGGCAGAACTAGCAGCCACCAAATCCCCAAAGAGGCTGGCGCCTCTCAGCTCCCAGACCCGCTCCAGGCTGCCAGCGCCCAAGCAGAAGCAGCCTTTCTCCTTGTACAGCAGCAGCTCCCATTAATTACTTTTTTTGGGGCGACTTCTCGTCTTTCTAATTAACTGAGACAGTGATTAAAATCAATTCCCCCACAGATTTCCTTGAATCTCAAATGTGAGAGGTGCCAAGTGACTTTGCTTAGCTCCCGCTTGTGCACGAATAAATGCCACTTAAAGAGCATCTTTGGGAGAAACATCCAGGGGGAGAAACTCTCCTGCTGTCCAAGAGGAGCCGGGAGCCGGGCCCGTCAATCTGCCTGTTTGTCAGTTTCAGGGAGTTTGGCATTTCTGAAAGTGCTAGGCAGCTGTCAAACTGCCCACCCCAAACTGCTCCTCCATCCAAAGGAAAAGGATGTTGAACTTCGATCAATGCCCAGGAACAGCCAGAGGATGCAGGAGCCCGAGCGACCACCTGAGGTCTTGGCTCTAAGGAGGAGGCCCGGTCCAGCAGCCCTGGACTTGCTTGTGGAGGCCACTCTCCTCTCCGAAGCTTGGGCCCTGGAAACACGACGGGGCAATACAACCCGGACTTGCTTCCTGCCGTGGAAAAGTGAGCGGATGCTGCCACAGAGGGAGTTGTGGGGAAGCACGCGGGGAGGGGAGGGATGGCAGCTCAGTGAGGAAGAGCTACTGTACTGACCTTGCCGTGTTCTTGACTCTGCTGGACACGTTCCCTAAAAGGAAAGGGAAAATAGGTTAAGGATGTGAGGGAGCCAGGGGGGTCGAGGAACTGGGCCCAGTGAGCTGCGTCGCCACCAGCCTGCCCCACTTAGCTTCCTGCCGATGGCTGGACCCTGGGCTGGAGCAGACTTGAGCGCCAGGGTTCCCTCCGCCGCCTCCCCAGGGACTCGAAGCGTGGTGAGCTCTGTGCGTGAATCTAATGGCAGCTGATTTTGTGCAGGGAATGCAGGGCAGAGCAAAAAGCAATGGCTAGGGGGCCCCGCCGGCCTGGGCAGGAACGGGGGCCATGTCGCCTGTGATGCGTGCGGTTCGCACCTAACTCTTCAGATGTGGCACAGATGAAACTCCAGCAGGTAACAGACCTGACACAGAGCGGGTGCTCGCCAGCAGCAGCCTGTATTTTCTAGGCATGGCTGCCATTCCACGGCAGCTGGCAGGATAAGGCTGAGGCCACGCCTCCTGCTTACAGTGCCCTAAATTGCACAACCTGGCTGTGTTTGTTAAAACCAACTTTGAGGCCAAGGTCAAACAAAGCTAATGCCGGAAACCAAATGGAACAAATTTTTAAAAATCAGTTAAAGAGTTGGGAGGGTACGGATAAGATGAGAGACGCAGTGACTCCATGACTGTCTGCGCCTCTGGGCCCGGGGAGGTTCCAGGTTCTCCTCCAGGCCGCACCGCCAGGGCAAACACAGCCCGGAGAAGCCTTCCACATGCCCTCGCCTATCAGCAGAGTGCACCCAGAACTTGCTCCAAGAGTCCCAAGTAGGTTACAAAAGAGATTATCAAGCGAACAAGGCAAAATAAAAATACTGTATATATGCATAAAAGGGGGGAGTTTTGACATATCTGCTTGTAGATGCTTGGAGTCTGGAAGGACACTTGAGAAACTGTTCACACTGTTGACCCCAGGGAGGGAGCTCGCTGGCTGGGGAGCAGGATTTGGAGGGGAAAGAGACTTCCATTGTACACTTTCCCAAATGCGAGCAATGCAAATCTATTTAGCGGTGGCAGCAAAACCCTAGAGATGCCCAGACCAGAGCGGGCGGGGCGAGGGGTGCCAAGGCTGAGCGCGCCATCTGGTTTGCACGTGGCTCTGCTCCTGGGTGTCAGGCCCTGGATGGGCCTGTAGGGCTTCAGTTTTCCTCGGATTCAGGCTGGGTGAAGACCCTGTGGCTTTACATCAGCCCGGGCTCTCTTGATGTGGTACACATCGAGTTCTAACCCCAGCAAAGGGAGGAAAAGCCAAACAAGGATTTGGAATATGATAGCTATTTCCAACGCCACCACCCCCTGCCGCCACCCATACAATCTGCAGGCTTACTCCCGGGCCAAGAGCCATCCCCAGAAGGGCAGCCTGGCCAGCAGGCCATGAGTGTTTATGTTCTATCCAGGCCAGGACGACCCGCACACAGTCCACGGCCCAGCCGCAGGGAACACCTCAGGGTAGCACAGAGGGGTGCACAGGTAGCACAGGGAGGAGAGAGGACGGGGCCACACAGGGCTGTGGGCACCAGGGATGAGGTGACCGAGAGGCCATGCTCCTCTTGGTCAAGGCCAGGAGGAGGTGGCAGGGGTGGGTCATGGACTTACCCGTGTCGTCACAGACTTTACCGCTGCCCTTGGGTTCAGGGGAATGACTCACCTCTGGCTTCTTTGGCCCTTGTTTCTTCCCACATGGCGCATCGAGAGACAGTTGCTGCACGTGCGTTATCATGTCTGTGGAGGAAACAGAGGGCTGTGGCCAAAGGTTTCTTCTCGTTTCCCCAGCACAGCCCCGTCCTGGGGCCGGGGGACTAACTTCTCACCCGGCCTGGCTCACTGGGTCACACCAGCCTTGCCTGCCACCTTCTGGCTACGTGTCATCTCTGCACCTGCTGATAATAAAAGAGAGGGCTGGGTCCTCTATCTCCGGAAGAGTACCTAAGCTGGCTTCACGCTCCTTTGGAGCAATGAATACAAGTCTAGAACAGGAGGTGCTTTATGACCCATGAAGGGCTTTAAGGTATTACTGAAGAGCAGCTTCTGTAGGGAAGACCAAGCCATGGCAGTTACTCTGATGTACCCTTAGATGGGAGACTCAGCAGGGGCTATACACATTGCAGCTTCTCTCATACACAGCAAGGCAGGAAATTAGATCAAATCAGAAATAGCTGGTCTTCCAGGGACGATGGAAACCCCCACCATCTGAGACCAGGACCTTCCCTGGCACAGTTCCCTACACACACCCTCACCCCGGCAGATCTCGGGCTGGATCTGGACCAGCCCCCTTCAATGCGTCAGAGAAAACCCCAGACTCAACGTGGAACTGGGTGTGAGGGCCAGCCAATGCCAGCAGATTCAAGACAGCTATTCTCATGTAAATGTATTATGACCTGCAAACAGGTGGTTATAGTGCGAGGCAACCCTAGAGGAAAGAAAGAACAGGAAGTTGGGCCAAACTAGGTGGGAATGTGAGCCACACCACGCACTCCTGGTGAGACTATGTAAAATGTCTTAATCTGTTCTCTGAGGCTAAACTTCCTCATCCATGCAATGGGTAGATGACTGCAGTGAGGATTAAATGAGGCGATTCCTAGCACAGAGTAAACACCTGATAGAGGTCCTGGACATTAGGATTCGTCTCTTATTTGTAAAACAGGATGGATCGTCCCACCAGCTGAGGAGAGCTGTCGCGTGGGTTAAACAAGGCAGCACCTGCCAGCACCTGCACTATTGCTATCTCTGCTCTCCACGCCGCCCCACCTTTGCAGAGCAACAAGGTAAGTGACTGAGTACATCTGGCTTCAACTAGTACACGACTCTGATCCCTATCGCAGCCGAGGTTCCCAGGCCAAGTCGGCACCCCTCCCCTCCGCAGGCCCCGGGCAGGAAGGGTACCGTCCACGTGGAGAATCCGCACCCCCCAGGAGCGCGCGCTGCTCAGGAGGCTGCTGCCGCGCCCGCCACTGCCTCCGCTGCTGCTGCCCTGGAAAGACAAGCAGAGTCAGGCAGGGGCACAAGACCGGCCTGAGCACCAGGAGACAGGCCGGCCCGGCTTCTGGGAGCTCCGGGTCATCCAGGTGTGGGGCTGTTGTGGGAAGATGGGCTGTGGGGAGAGCACAGAGCCTGCCTGGAGAGTCGACCCCAACCCCCGGGAAGACCCTGTCCTCCACAAAGGCTGCCACATCGGAGGGGACAGACTGCGGATTTGCCTACAGGCTCTGCTCCGGCCACCTTGGGATCAGGACACAATACACACCAGTGACAGTCAACATCATCCAGCAGGAAGCTACGCTGGCTGCCCGAGTCCGGTGACACCACCCCCCACATCACCGCCCTCCCGCGTCACAGCCAGAGCCGAGGTACCGCTCTGACGGCACCGAAACGACCGCTCTGCAAGATCACCTAAGCTCTTCCTCCTGCCACGTAACTGTAACGGCCCTGGGTTCTCACAAAAGGGATAAAGAGCTACTTGTGAAAGACATACAAAGTCTGACACACCCCACAGCATTTCCCCCAGGTTCTGCTGGGAGGCACTGCAGTTGGAAAGATCATGGAGTCAAATCCTGGCTCTACTGCCTCCACCCTGGGTGACTCTGGACAGATTACTTAACTTCTCTGAGCCCCACTTCCTCGTCTGTAAGGAGGAAATCACAACAGTACTACCCCTCTGGCCGGGTATGCCTTTCGTGTTACTGCTTCAGAACCTTGGGAGGCAAGGCTAACGCCCTCCCTGTGCCAGAGATACCTGCCTCCAGCCCGTCCCCTCAGCTCACCTGGTTTCTGATCGCCTTCTGCAGGAGCTCCTTCCCTCTGCTCAGAGGCACCTGGAGGAAGAGAGGAGCAATGGGGGGAGCTGTGGAGACCACCTGTGCACCAACAGATGTTTCCACGGGGGCTGGCAAGGATGTCTGGGAGTCAGGTCCCTCGGAGAGCTGGGAGCGGTGACAGCTGAGGAGCAGCTGAAGTGAGAGCCTGGAGAATCTTTCAGAGGTAAACGTAAAGCCACACTCAAGTTCAGGTCACCCTCAGGGAGCTGCAGCCCAGGAGCTTGGAGCCTCGTGAAGGGCATTCTGAAGTCATCCAAGGTCAAGTGTTACAAATGTCCTGAGACCTCTCTGTAAGAGCCCGCGCTCCCCAGCAGACAGGCCTTGGCCAATCCCAGCAAGCCCTCTCTGGTTTACAGAGCACTCCCCTCCGGTTCCTGAACCTCAGACTCTGAAGCCCCAGAAAAAGTGAACATTTATCACGGAAGGGAGGGCGTGGGGATAGCGTGTCGCCGAGGTGTGTGGATCCAGAGCTATGATAAGATACTTTTAGCCCCTGAATTCAAATGAGAGATTAAAATAAACCAGATGAAACTAAAACCAGAAACTGCCCAAGCGGGCTCACCGAGGCCTATTTCCTTCGTTTATCAGACACACCCTTCCTGCCCCACGAGGTTCTTACCGAGTCCACGGCTTTCTGTGCGGGCCTGGCACGGCTGCCCTTTGGGTTGGCCGTGGACGGCGTTTCCCCTGTGACCTCGCTGGGGCTGCGGCAGCCTCTGTGATTTGTCCCTCTGCTCTCGGCCTTCGCCTCCCTGCGGCTGGACACGATGTAACTTACTTCTTTGCTCAGAAAGCCTTCAATTACCTGCAACCAGATCACAGAGGTGGCTGAAACCCAAAAGGCGGAAGTAGCATCATCAATATCGAGAGGTTGGGGAAGGAAAGCTTGGCTGTCAGAAGTTCCAGAATCAATGTCTTTAAATAGCCCAAATGTAGTTCTATGCCGGGCCCCCAAGAAGACATCGTCCCGAAATACAATGGGGTTTATATATATAACACAGGTTCTTGTCTCCAGAACTGCAGCTCCTCCTGACCCAGCAGCAGAAGCTCAGAGGCTCTGAGTATCTGACTGGTTTGCGTTTGCATGGAGTGAGAGCACAGAGAAGTGGCTGCAGAAGATTAAGAGCTTGGCTAAGCCATGATGTTGCTGTGAAGATACATTGGGACATCCAGACGCTGCACCGGTAATTTCGACCACACTACCAAAAGGAGCCTGAAACAAAACCGGGTTATGGCTACTACTCAGCTGCATGAGCACCTGCTCCTCCTGCCTGTGAGTCCTTCCCGGCACTGAGAGGGTCTGACTCATCTCGCATCTCAAGAACCCAACACAGTGCCGGGAACACAATGACACGACTCACGTCTGTGGGAAGAAGAAAAGATGGAAATAAGCAGTATTGAGCTGGCAAATGCTTAATGACTGACTCTCTGGGTGAAAAAACCCTGCTTTGTAGCATTTGCTGATTTTTGTGGGATGAAATACTACTGTGGCTGATTTCAAGCTAGCCACGTGACGTCACCACATGTGGAACTGGAAAGAGACATTAATGACTGGTTCTCGTGAGCCAGTACCAGCTGGCTCCCGCACACCGGTGAGGGTAAGGATGCAGGAGCTCTCTGACATGTGGCTGGATGAGGAACCTGGCACTGAGGTTCAAAAAGAAGTTTAGATTCCTCAAAAAGCTAAACATGGATTACCATTCAACCCGGCAATTCCGCTCCGAGGTATACACCCAACGGAATTGAAAACAGGGACTCGGGTGGCCACTTGTTCACCAATGTTCACCAATGTTCACCACAGCATTAGTCATAACAGCTAAAAAAGCAGAAACAACCCAGGTGTCCATCAAAAGATGAACAGATAAGTAAAATGTGGTCTCGACATACGGTGCAGCTCTATTCAGCCACAAGAAAGAAAGGAAGCTCTGATCTATTCTACAACATGGCTGAACCTTGAAAATTTTATGCTAAAGCGTAATAAGCCAGACACAAAAGGACAAACATCAGTGACTCCACTGTTATGAGGTATCTCGAATGGGCAAATTCAGAAACATAATGTAGATTTGCGTTATGGGGGCTGGGGGGAGGGGGAATGGGAAGTTATTGCTTAAAGGTTACAGAGTTTCTGTTTGGGGTGATAAAAGTTTTGGAAACAGTGATGGTTATCCAACAGGGTGAATGTAATTAATGCCAATGAACTTAAAAGAATGAATTTATAAATAGTTACAAAGGCATACGTTATGTCATCACAATTTTATCACAATTTTTGAAAATCTTTAAAGCTATGGCTTAAAGGAGTGAGTCTGTCTACCTTCTGTAATATGGCAAAAAGGTAGATGGTTTCATGCCCACACACTCCTCCCGTCCCAAAAAACACTCCTGTGACTTTGCTGTTCCTCCCATCAAGAGGTGGAGCCTAGCTGTCCATTCTCTTGAATGTGTCCTTTTGATCAATAGACTATGGTGAAAGTCTCGTGAGAGCTCTAGAGCCTAGGCCTCAAGAGGCCTTGTAGCTCCTCCCTTCATCTTCGGGGAAAGCTGCCCTGAGACCACCGTGTAAAGTGGCTGGTCTAGCTCACTGTATGTACATATGATGCTGTATATACATATGATGTATGTAAGACGCTTCTCACACAATTTGCGAGAAGTCACAGAGAGGCGGCCAGCGCCAACTGCCAGTGGTGTGAGGTCATCTTTGGTCCTTCCAGCCCAGCTGATCCTGCAGCCAAATGCAGCTGCAGGAGTGAGCCCTGATGAAACCAGCAGAGAAACCACCCAGCCAGCCCACAGAATAGTGAGAGATAATAGATTGTTGTTTTAAGCCCAAGTTCTAGGGTGGTTTTTTACACAGCAAAGGCTAAATGACAGAACAGACTGAAAGTTCAACATATACTTTTGGGCCGGTTTATAATCCTCATTCTGTCCATCTCCCCTGCTGAGTTTCCACATCCCTGAGTTTCTGTTCCTTTGATAGCAAAGAGCCTCTGCCTTCTGAGCCTATTCACGCAATTTCCCCAGTTACCCGCCTCTTTTGGGCTGAGTGCTATTATCCTATTTTCTAAACACAGAGATACCCCTGTCAACCCCTTACTCAAAGTACTATATGACATGTGCTCTAAAAAATATTTTAATGGACTCAAATACAGCAAATGCTTTTCCCCCAAAGTTGTTCACCACAGTACTATTTGTAAGAGCTAAACTTTATAAACAATCTAAATACCCATAGGGTAACAGTTAAATAAATTAATAATCCACTCAAAAGAACATTATATACTCATTACGGAGAATGTATATGGGGGTAATAATAGGAAAGTGCTAATGCTTTAAGGTTATGAGCAAAAAGTTGCTGATCAAATATGTAATTATGATCATAGCCACACAGGAAAAAAGCATTAAATAAAAAGAAGCAGATGAGTGGCTACATAGTGCTGGGAGTGTCGAGGGAAATGGGGAGTGACTGATGATAGGTATGGGTTTCTTTTTGGGGGGGTGATGAAAATGTTCTAGAATTGATTGTGTAATCACACAATTTACACATCTCTGTGACTATACTAAGAACCATTGAGCGGTATACTAAAGTATACAGTTTAAAAATGGTATGTGAATTACATCTCAACAAAGCCATGAAAAAGAGAGAGAGAGAAAGAAAGAAAGAAAGACAGACAGACAGACAGACAGACAAGACGACAGAAAAGAGTCCACAAGAAAATAAATATATCACAATGATGGTTGCTGCTTGGAGCACTTCCATGTTCTTCAAAATTTCTAGAAGGAACAGATATTACTCTTCTAATTAGAAAAAAAAAATTAACTTTATTTCTAAAAAATGGTTTATACTTAAATTGCTTTGGAAAATGTAGCGACACCTTTGAAAAATACCTGGAGGTCACAGATACAGTCCCTCTCCAGCTCCTGCCCTATAGCCCTCAAAAGCACCTGGTACCACAGGAGAGAAGCAGGTTACATACCCCACCCAGCTGCTGGATGGCCCCCGTCAAAAACAGAAGGTTCTTGCCAGCGGGCAGATCCAAGTAAAAGGACTTTCCAGAAAAGGGCTGCCTCCCAGCATCTGGTGAGCTCTTCTGGCATTTCCCCAGACAACTGGAAACTCCTAGCTGAGGCCCTAGAAAACAACAAAGGGGAGCAGAGTGAGAAGCCTGAGGTAAGAGAGAGCCCTGCAGGTCAAGCAGCGCTCGCCGACAGCCCCTGGGCACCAAGGTGGACGCGAGACTCGTGCTCCCGCCCTCAGGAAGCCCGGATGTGGAGAAACCCGACCCTCCTCCATGGATGGTGGGGATGAAAAATGGTGCAGCCACTTTAGAAAACAGTATGGCAGTTTCTCAAAAGGTTAAGTATGGAGCTAACACCAGACTCAGCAATCCCACTCCTAGGTATACCCCCAGGAGAAATGAAAACATACGGTCCAGATGAAACTTGTGCCAGAATGTTCATAGCAGTGTTGTTCATTTTAGCCCCAAAGTGGAAACAATTCAAATGTAAATAAAACAGTAAGCAAAATGTGGCATATTCATACAATGGAACACCACGTGGCGACAAAAACTGATGAACTATGGACACAGGCTTCAGCAAGGATGAGCCTCAGAAACGCGCTAAGGGAGAAAACCCAGACACAAAAGACCATATACGGTAAATCTGCATTTTTATGAAATGTGCAGAAAAGGAAAATATACAGAGACAGAAATTAGATTAGTGGCTGCTTAAGGCTGGGGGTGGGAATGAGGAGTGACTGCAAACGGGCATGAGGTTCTTTTTGGGGTGATGGAAATATTCTACAATTAGAGTGTTGTGTTAATTGCACAACTGTGTAAAGTAAATAAAAAGCACTGAAAGTGTACATTTACGGCAAATGAATTTTATAGTATATAAATTATAACTCAATAACGCTAAAAAAACCCACCTCAATGAGCATACCTTTGAGAATTGTGCATTTCATTGTATATAAATTTTACATTAAAAGGAAAAAATTATATACAAATATGGAATTCTGGTCAATGTAATGCACACTGAGTTACTTAGAAGGAAAGGTACTAATGTCTACAAATTACTTGAAATATATAAAAAAGAAGATGTACAGACATGCGATAAAACAAGTGTATTAAAATGTCAATGACAGGGAACTGCCAGTGGTTAGGACTCGGTGCTTTCACTGCCAGAGCCCACGTCCAATCCCTGGTCGGAGAACTGAGACCCCGCAAGCCTCGTGGTGCGGCCTAAGAAGAAAAACGACAACAACAAAAATAACACCCCCCCCCCACAAAAACCAATAAAATGTCAATGATAAAATCTAAGTGGTGTCTGTGCTCATTGTAAAATTCTTTCAACTTTGTTGCAGGTTTGAAAACTTCTACAACAAAATGATAAAATTTGAAGAGAGAAAAGGGATTCAAGAGAAAGTGGCAAATAGCGAAGATAGGCACAGACGTTCTAAAATATAATCAGTTTCTGAAGACAAAAACTAAAACAAACGAAAAAACCTCAGAATACTAAAAGCTCTAAAAACTTTCCGGAAATAAAAATACATATTTGAAACTAACATATTGAAAGAGCAGGCCACATACTTGAAATACACCCAGAATAGCCAACACCAAAAAGATACAGTTAGTAAAACTGCTGGACTTTATTTACTTTTTTAAATTAATTAATTAATTTATTTATTGGCTGTGTTGGGTTTTTCTTGCTGCATACGGGCTTTCTCTAGTTGTGGAGCGTGCAGGCTCCTCATTGTGGTGGCTTCTCTTGTTGCAGAGCTCGGGCTCTAGGTGTGTGGGCTTCAGCAGTTGTGGTGCGTGAGCTCAATCGTTGTGGTTCATGGGCTCCAGAGTGCAGGCTCAATAGTTGTGGCTCATGGGTGTACTTGCTCCATGGCATGTGAAATATTCCTGCAGCAGGGATTGAACCTGTGTCCCCTGTATTGGCAGGCAGATTCTTAATCACTGCGCCACCTAGGAAGTCCCCAAACTGCTGGACTTTACATGAGGGGTTTGGACCTGATATTTAAAAAAAACCTTCTAAAACTCTTTGATTCCATGAATTCCTGCATCTCTCCTATTTACCGCCCAGTCAGACTTTTAATTGCACCTCCTCAGTTAAACCCTGCTGGCCCTGATGAGATACTATTTTTCTTTTTCTGAGTTTCATATTACTTATTGTCTGTTCTTTTAGTATCTTCAACTTCATATTCTTGTTTACTCACTCCTTCAGGTCCACCCCGACCTTCCCATTCGACTGGGAATTATTTTGGGGAAGAGATTTTTTATTTTTTAATGTAATTTTTTTCCCATTTATTTATTTATTTTTGGTTGCACTGGGTCTTAGTT
This sequence comes from Hippopotamus amphibius kiboko, assembly GCF_030028045.1. Lineage (NCBI taxonomy): Eukaryota > Metazoa > Chordata > Mammalia > Artiodactyla > Hippopotamidae > Hippopotamus > Hippopotamus amphibius. Next base: position 45,221,673 of record NC_080202.1, on the reverse strand, counting down.
GTGGCAGGTGGGCTCCTTAGTTGTAGCATGAGAACTCTTAACTGTGGCATGCATGTGGGCTCTAGATCTCTGACCAGGGATTGAACCCAGGCCCCTTGCATTGGGAGCGCAGAGTCTTAGCCATTGTGCCACCAGGGAAGTCCCGGGAAGAGATTTTTGACTTAAACATCATCATTATTCCCATAATGCTTAAACCAGATCCTGCTCTCCCATCCTCAGCTGGCACCTGACCCTCAAGCACTTGTCTTCTGGTCCCATAAACCTCCCTTTCCCTGAAAGTCCTATGTATATAAGAGACAGAAAATACTGGAAAGTCAGCTTGGCATTCTACAGAAAGTGCCTTTGTTCTGAGTCTTGCCTCTGCCTCTTACTAGCCGTGTAACCCTGGGTAAGTCAACAGTCTCACTGAGCATCTCTGGAATGCTACTGCCTCACTTCAGAAGCAGCGATGATGATACATACCCACCCTCACTGGGGAGCTATTCAGATACTTCACAGGCACCGGCCACTTAGCATAGAGACTGGCCAGAGATATCTGACTCAGCCGTACCAGGAGTGCATGCTGAATGTCAGCCCAGGCATGATTGTAACTGTAGCCATTTTGGGTCCCTCCCCAAGGCCAACTTCTCCAGAAGGCTTTCTTTTTCTTTTTATTGAGGTATAACTGACATACAACATTATATTAGTTCTAGATGATACAACATAAGGATTCCACACGTGTATAGAAGGTTTTCTCAGAATAAGCCCTCTAACTTTCACACAAGGCCTGTGACTTTCTCCACAGGACCTAATCCTAGGGCAGCCACTGAAGGAAGAAGGAATTAGATGGATGCCAGAGTCAGACACGGGCACGGGGTGAACAGCAAGCCTAGAGAGGAATGCCAGACTCACAAGAGGGTGAGACTGGAGAATGCCTTCTAGTTGCGCTCAGTGGGTCACTGCCAGTGCCAGGAAAGTGGCCCAGCACCAACCAGAGACAGTAGGGTAACATCAGGGCAGTGGTGGAGCCTCCTGTGGGTTGGATATGAGTATGCGTGTGTGTGTGTGTGTGTGTGTGTGTGTGTGTGTGTGTGTGTGTAATAGATAACAAGAGGTCAAGGTCAAGGTCAAGGGGAGAGTGAGCTGGCTGGCACGAATGAGCCTCCCTCTCTCCCCACATCCATTTGGTGAGTTAGGTAATCACAACTCAAGGAAACAACTCTTGCAAATGGGGGTGACTGAGCCCGCACTGGAACCAGGGACTCCCCACCTTGGGATGGTTTTCCTCTTCTACCCAACTCCCAATCCCTAAACTCAAAGGAAGGGCATAACATAGAACTTAAGCTTGTGCATCTTCCTTCCAGGAGCACATTCCCAATCAGAGTGGCTAACAGTCTCAAGAGACCATTAGCTTCTAAGAAAATATGAGGCAACTGAAGAAAGTAAGCACTACAAAAGATGCTTTCTCTGGTATAGGTTGTCTTTCTGTCATAAGTAATGGACCAGCGAGCCCTGCTCTGGGAAGATCCCACATGCCGCGGAGCAACTAGGCCCATGTGCCACAACTATTGAGCCTGTGCTCTAGAGCCTGTGAGCCACAACTGTTGAGCCCATGTGCTGCAACTATTGAAGCCCACACACTTAGAGCCTGTGCACCGCAACAAGAGAAGCCACTACAATGAGCCCGTGCACCACAATGAAGAGTAGCCCCTGCTCACAGAAACGAGAAAGCCCGCGTGCAGCAACGAAGACCCAACGTAGCCAATAAATAAATTTAAAAAAAACCTCAAATAATAATAAAAATAGCCTAATTTCAAAATGGGCAACGAATAGACATTTCGCCAAAGATATATAATTGGCCAATAAGCACGTGAAAAGATGCACAAGGTCATTAGTCATTAGGAAAATGCAAATTGAAACCACAAAGAGATACCACTTCATACCCACTATAATGGCTTTAACAAAAAAAGACAGATAATAACAAATGTTGGTGAGAATGTAGAGAAACTGGAACCCTCATACTTTGCTGGTGGGAATGTAAATGGTACAGCCAATTGGAAAAGTCTGCCAGTTCCTCAAAAGGTTAAACAGAGAGTTACCATATGACCCAGCAATAATACTCCTAGGTATACACTCAAGGAAAAAAAATATGTCCACGTGATAACCTGGCAACAAATGTTTACAGCAGTATTATTCATAATAGCCAGAAAGGAGAAACTCATATGTCTATCAACTGATGAGTGGATAAAATGTTGTAATCCACACAATGGAATAATATTCAACAATAAAAAGGAATGTTGTATGTCAATTGTACCTCAGTAAAAAATATTTTAATTAAAAATCGGGCTTCCCTGGTGGCGCAGTGGTTAAGAATCTGCCGGGTGATGCAGGGTACAGGGGTTTGATCCCTGCTCCAGCAAGATCCCACATGCTGCGGAGCAACTAAGCCAGTGCACCACAATTACTGAGCATGCGCTCTAGAGCCCGTGAGCCACAACTATTGAGCCCATGTGCCGCAACTACTGAAGCCCGCGCGCCTACAGCCTGTGCTCCGCAACAAGAGAAGCCACCACAGTGAGAAACCCATGCACCACAACGAAGAGTAGCCTCTGCTTGCCACAACTAGACAAAGCCTGTGTGCAGCAATGAAGACCCAACACAGCCATAAATCAATCAATCAATCTTAAAAAAATAAAAATAAAAATAATAAAGGTAATGATGTATTGATACATACTACAACACATAAACTGTGAAGACATTATGCTAAGTGAAAGGAACAAATCACAAAAGACTATATACTGTACGATTCCAATTATATGAAGTGTTCAGAATAGGCAAACCTACAGTTAGAAAGTAGATTAGTGTCTATCTAGAGCTGGGGGCATAGGGGAAAATTGAGAGTGACTGTCAATAGGTATGCGGTTCTCCTTTGGGGTGATGAAAGTTCTAAAACTGTAGTGATGGTTGCACAACTCTGAATATACTAAAAATCACTGACTTGTACACTTTATATGGATAAATTGTATGGTGTGGGAATCAAACCTCAATAAAACTGTTGTTAAAAAATATTTTAAGCAACAAGGATATACTGTATAGCACAGGGGATTATAGCCATTATCTCGTAATAAACTTTTATTTTCTTTTTGGCTGTGCTGCGTGGCTTGCAGGATCTCAGTTCCCAGAAGAGGCAGGGACTGAACCTGGGCCATGGCAGTGAAAGCCCAGAGTCCTAACCACTAGGCTACCAGGGAATTCCCTGTAATAACTTTTAATGAATTATAATCTGTAAAAATACTGAATCTCTATGCTGTATACTTGAAATTAATATAATATTGTAAATCAACTATACTCCAATAAAAAGCATTAAAAAAAAAATTTTGGCCATGCTGCGCAGCTTAAGGGATCTTACTACCTGGACCAGGGATCAAACCTGGGCCCACGGCAGTGAAAGCGCCAATCCTAACCACTAGACCACTAGGGAATTCCCCAAAACATTTTTTAAACCTCAATATTTCTATATCTCAAAGTGTCTTCCCATAAAATACTTATTAATTACAAAAGGTAAAAAAGTAACTTTATAGTGGAGAAACCCAGCAGACACCACTTTAATCAAGGGGTCGAAGTTAACGTGACCAGTGACGAGCCTTTTCCTCATCACATGCCTCCTGACACCATATACTAAGAAGGGCACAACATCACTTCTGTGTCAACCTGAATTTGATCATGGGGACAAAGCAAGCAAACTCAAATTGAGGGACAGTCTGTCCCTCAAAAGTATCAAGGGGATGAACAACAAAGAAAGAATGAGCACTGACTCCCAAACAGAAGGAGAGGAGGCTCAGGAGACAGGACAACTAAAAGCAACACGTGATTCTGGACTGGATCTTAAGCCAGAAAAAGGACATTGGGAGACAACTGGTAATTTGAGTAAGATCTGTAGGTTAGTTAATATTTTACATTAGTTTCCTCATTTTCTATTTGTACTATGGTTACATAAGATGTTACTATTTGGGAGAAGCTGGGTAAAGAGTATACAAGAAACCCTTCACTATTTTTGAAGCATTTTTGTAAGTCTGAAATTATTTCAAAATGAAGAAGGAAAAGAAAAACAAAACCTCAATAGACGAGTAGTTGACTATCATAAGATAGTGTGAGTCGGCAGATCAGGTTGAGAAATTCTTCCAGAAGTTATCAGGAAGAGATAAAGAATCGGACATCAGGGAAATGAAGAAATGCAAAGGACAGGGATAGAAGTGTTAAGAACATCAGAGGAATTTCAAAGGGAAAAAAAAATAATGGGAAGAAGAAAATATTTGAAGGAATAATGGTCCAGGCTTCTGAATAAATGTGGAGAACTTTTGTTCTCTCCTCAAATCCCACTAAAATGACAGAGAGAGAATAAAAGTGGACAAAGACACTGGCAAGAAGATGACAACAGGGAAGAGATGCCATGGAATTTTGGAAACTGGAAGCAGATGGATGAGTGAAAACCGGACAGCAGACCAGAGAAAGCTGAATCTGAAGCCAAGAAGAAGCAAGCTGGAGTTGAAAAGACCCCAAAACTGGAGGGAGCAGACGTAGGAGAATGCTAGAGTAAAACGGGGCTGAAAAAGAGGATTATTTGAAAGCCTTTAAAAGGAACAGTTAGACTCCCAGAACCCTCTCCCACCCCAGCAGAAGACTAGAACAGTGATTCTTAACTGGCAGAGATTTTGCCCACTCAGGGGAAATCAGGCAATATTTGGAAACATTTTTGGTTGTCACAACTGGGAGTGGGGTGTGCTACTGGCATCTAGAGGGTAGAAGCCAGCTCGCTCTCTCCATTGAGTGCATTAAGAAAAGAGCACATATGAAAACACAGGATGGCACCATCTGCAAGGCAGGGAGAGGGCCCTTACTCAAAACCAATTCTGCTGCCACCTTGATCTTGGATGTCCCAGCATCCAGTACTATGAGAAGTAAATGTCTGTTGTGTAAGGCACCCAGCCTATAGCATTTTGTGAAAACAGCCTGAACTAAGACATCTTCCCAACTGCCAGGTTCCAGCCAGATTACCTACAACGAAGTAAGCCAGCTGAAAACCTCCCTCTCATGAACTTCCAATTACCATTTTATTGCCTCACTCTTAAATATGAATGGGTAATCAAAGATCATCAGACATTTACAGAAAGCTTTTAACAAGAAATTATGCTAACAAACAGAAAAAAGGAACTTAGAGGAAACAGAGACAGTGCAGGAAGCAGAAGAAAACTGAAAACAAACAAAAACAACACCATTAATATCCTCAGAGAGGTAAAGGAATATGTACAATGCATCCATTGAACACAGAGAAGACTACAAAAAAGGAAACAGAAAAGAAAAAGCGCTTAGAAATTTATAAATAGGGGAGTGAGTCAAAAATTATCCACACTCTGGTTACGTTAAAACTTCTGTTGGCTGCAGTGTCTTATCAGTGCCTTCCACTCAAGGCTACTGTCTCCCCAGTCACTGCTGTGCAGGGGTGAACATGTTACATCAGTTCTTTTGTAACTGTGGTGCGAGCAAAAATGGATGCCCCACTTGTGATTTGCAAGAAAGAAGAGCAGTGTGCAGCGATTTGGTTTTTGTGGTCTGAGGGTGTGCATGTCCGCACACTTCTGCCCACACTGCTGACACGTTGCAAAAACTTTGTTTTGAGGTGTTAAAGCATCCTCCCTAAAGTCCCGATCTTGCTCCACTGGACTTTCACCTATTTGGTCCCCTGAAAGCAGCCCTATGAGGACTAAGATTCACTTCTGATGAAGAAGTGAAGACAGCGGTGCATTCGTGGCTTGCAGCTCAGCCTAAAATATCTTTTAATGAGGGAATACAATAGCTTGTTGACAGATGGACAAAGTGTATTGAAAAGCAAGGAGGTTATGTCGAAAAATGATGTATTTGTCTTTTCTAAAAGTCAATTAAAATAAATTCTATGGCCAGAGTGGGATAATTTTGACTCACCCTCGTATGTTACAGAAATAAATTCAACATAAAGATTTAAGATTACGTTGAAGAAAATTGCCAGAGAACACAAGGCCAGACAAACAGATGAAAGGTGGAACAAAAAGACAAGAAAACCAGCGGATCAGCCCATGAGATGCAATAGCTGAACACTAAAAAGTTTCAGAAACAGAAAAGAAAGAAAACGGAGGGGGTGGATCTGACAGAAATAATGCTAACAGCTGCCAGAACTAAAGAACATGTGCTTCCGGACTGAAAGTTTCCAACAAGTGCTAGCTCTACAAGTGAAAAAGTTTCATGAAATTTCAGGATGTTGAGGAGAAAGAGAGGATTGTGGCTTCATTTCAGGCAATGCTGGAGATTAGGTTATCTAAAAGCCCTCCTAACACAAAATATCCAAAAGTACCAGCTGAAATATAAATATAAATCCCATCTAACTGACAAGTCCACAAAATAAGTAAGAGGACAAGAGAAGTGCCCCAATTGAGAAAACTGAAAACCACAGTGGTGAAAGCCAATGCTGACTGCACTGAGGGAGTCTGTGGGCTTAAAAGCAAAGGGCTTAGGGACTTCCTGGGTGGCGCGGTGGGTAAGAATCTGCCTGCCAATGCAGGGGACATGGGTTCGAACCCTGTGCCGGGAAGATACCACATGCCGCGGAGCAACTAAGCCCATGTGCCACAACTATTGAGCCTGTGCTCTAGCGCCTGTGAGCCACAACTATTGAGCCCATGTGCTGCAACTACTGAAGCCCACGCTCCTAGAGCTCATGCTCAGCAACAAGAGAGGCCACCGCAATGAGAAGCCCGTGCACCACAAGGAAGAGTAGCCCCCACTCGCCGCAACTAGAGAAAGCCCGTGTGCAGCAACGAAGACCCAACACAGCCAATAAAATAAAATTAATTAATTAATTAATTAAAAAAAAAAAAAAAGCAAAGGGTTTAGGATTGAGGAGCCAGATGGAGCCCTGGAGATGAGGTCTTGGAGATGAGGTCTTGTACCAGCCTAAAGTGGGGAGTGAGGACTGAGAACTGCTGCACGAATCTAAGAGAAAAGGGAAGCCAGAAAATAGTCCATCCGCCAGAAGAGAGAAAAAGGAATACTGTCTAGCTTAGCCTGGGCTCCACATGAAAGTTTTCCACGTGAAAGTCTTCACTGAGAATCCAAAACCACAGGCCTCCCAAGAGTCTGGCATTCAAATTCACACTAGTCACGTGGCCTAAGAACCCACTATCACCACCACCAAACAGAGGCATTAACATAAGTAATTCCAGCTAGTAACACCTTGGCCACACCGCAAAGAATCAAAAGCAAAACAACTCTAGAGGTCCATAGCTCAGTCCAGAGTTCCCTGAATTTCCTCAGATAAAGTATCATCAAACATCAGCTCACACTCCAGCATTAAATAACACACGAAGAAGGGAATTCCTGGCAGTCCAGTGGTTAGGACTATATGCTCTCACTGCTGAAAGCCTGGGTTCAATCTCTGGTTGGAGAACTAATCCCACAAGTGGCACAGTGTGGCCAAAAAAAAAAGTACAAAAAACACACGAAGAAAACAAACCATCATGGATAAGAATCAGCAGAAATAAAAGACAGCAAGATTGGCTCCCCAAGAGTTTCAAACAGAATGATCAGATATAGACTATAAAATAAGTATTTAAATTAAATACTTTAATTTTATTAAAATATTTACAATGCTGGGGGAAAATAAATGTCAACTGTGAATCTTACATCTGATAAACTACTCAAGAATGAGGGTAAAATAAAGATATTTTTTAAAACAAAAGTCCAGACAGTTCATCATCAGCCAATTATTACTAAATGACTTCTAAAAGGTGTACCTTGGAAAGAAGGAAACTGAACCTAGAAGGAAGGACTGAAATGCCCCCAAGTTGGTAAACATATGTATAAATCTAAACAATCACTGACTGTATAAAACAATAATAATGACAAGTAATTTGGAAGGAAGAAGGAGAGACAATAATAACAATAATATTGTTGGTGGAGAGCAATCATGCTAGATGGGGTAGGGGTGGTGCAGAGCACATGGGGTCTAGGCCCTTGTAGTGTTCAGGAGGAGGGTGGAAATACTGACAGCATCAAACTTTGCCACAGCACACTGGAAGCTAAAAGAAGATGAAACGTGTCTTCAAAACTCTGAGAGAGAGACTTCCCTGGTGGCACAGTGGTTAAGACTCTGCACTCCCAATGTGGGGGGCCCGGGTTCCATCCCTGTTCAGGGAACTAGATCCCACATGCATGCTGCAACTGAGAGTTCACATGCCATAACTAAGGAGCCCACCTGCCGCAACTAAGACCCAGCACAACCAAATAAAAAAATAAATATTTTATTTATTTATTTATTCCTCTGAGAGAAAACTATTTCCAATATAGAACTCATCCAAATGTGAAGTGGCATAAAGAATTGTCAGACCTACAAGGTCTCAAAAAATTTACTTGTCACGTACCCTTTCTCAGGAAGCTATACTAGAAGATGAACTCGAAACAAATGAGGAAGTAAACAAAGAGAGAGGAAAATAAGGAATTTACAACATAGAGAACCCCACACAGGAAAGCGGCAAAGGAAATCCCACAGAATGATGAAGGGAGATCCTAGGATGGAATCAGTGCAACAGGCCTAGTGCATAGGTAGAGCAGACTGTAGTACTAAGACAAATGGTCTCAGAAGGTATGTCCCCCAAAGAAGAAACTGATTCTCTGATGAGCTTGAAAGCATTGAGAGAAGGTTTATATTTTTGGCAAAGAGGTTAGACATGAATTAGTGACCCACACACAGAAAAGTAAGTTTATTTAAGTTTGCTGTATGGCTCAGCTGTGAATAACCTTTACATAATCATTGTAATGTAAATACAAAAGTCACTGAATAAAAATTACTATATATATTGGGGGGAGTGGGAGGAGAGGAAGGAAATGTATATGTTTTTGTGTGTGTTGTAGAGGAGATGGGGCCAGAAAAAAACTTTACCTTCCATAATAGAAAGTTGATAGATATAATTTAAAATTGAAACACTGAAAACAACAAAAACAGCATGAGTATGCTATTTAGAAATAAGAAAGTAAATACTAGAAGAAATAGCCAGAAAAGCTTGTTTTCATTTCTCATATTTTTATTTTTATGAAAACTAAAACCCTCCAAAATTCACACATAGTTATAGTGAATTTTAAGAACAAATATAAAGAGGATAATCTAAAATCTTCTACAGAGAAAAGCAGATCACATACTAAGGAACAAAAATCAGATTGACATCAATTCTCAACAGCATCTACTTTTTGCAAGAAGAAACCACTGTCATTTTTCAATGTGTTGAAGGAAAAAAACTCTAACTCAAGAATTTTTTTTTTTTTTTTTTGGCACACGAGCTTAGTTGCTCCGCGGCATGTGGGATCCTCCTGGAGCTGGGATCGAACCCGTTCGAACCCGTGACCTCTGCATTGGCAGGTGGACTCTCAACCACTGCGCCACCTAGGAAGCCCTAACTCAAGAATTTTAATACAACAGTGAAATAAAGATACAAGCCCCAGAAAGTTTATCACATAAAGCCCTCTTTTGAAAACACTCTTGGAGAAAGTTCATCAGCAAAAAGAAAAATAGATCCAGAAAAAAGCAACAAGACATGGTAAGGAGAGTAAATAATTTAGTCAAGTGCATCACTGTTTAAAAGGCCGCAACCAAATGGCATATCTGTGACAATACAGAGCTCAAACCAGATGATACTAAGAGGGGAGAAGGGAGTATTGAGGGAAGTGACTCCGTGCTAAAATACTTATCTAACTGGGTGGGGCTGTTTAAGTTTATGGATAAAAACTGAAGAATTTTATGGTAAAAATAACCATGAATACGGGTTTAATAAGTTAATAATTAGCAAGTCTGCTAATCTTGTTCATAATATCAGACTGAAAGCTCTTGTCTGACCTTTATCATGAATTCCTAAATGACCCATGACATCCCTCAACACATACAGAGCCCCCTGCCCCCCACCAAAGTAATAAGAAAACCCCAAGAGAGTTAACATTCCTCGGTCTTTTCTTCCCAAGAAACTCTGGGGCGGGAGTAGCAACTGTGACCTCACATCCCTGGGTTTGACCGGTTACCTACCTAGGTCCGGAGCCTGGAGCCTACTCTCAGCCATTGAACTCTCCAGTTCAAGGCACTCGCTGCCTGAAAAAGAAGGACAAAACAGCAGCTGAACCACCTTCACTAGCCTTCGACCTTCCATCATCCCCTCCCCCGCCTCCCAAATCCCGCACAATTCCCATCAAGGCTCCCCGGAAGCCCAAGACTCAACTCCGTCTCAACCCACATCCCTCTCAACTCCCGCGCCTGCTTCCAGGCTCCTGTCTCTCAGTCCCTCCGCCCCTTTTCAAACTCTGCTCCCTCAACTCCCGGGCCCTCTTGGCCATCCCTGGTGCATTTCAATCCCCGTGACTCCTTCCAGGCTCTCGTCCCCTCAGTTCCTCAGCCCCCTTTAGACCTTTGTACCCTCAATTCCTGTGATCCCTTCCCGGTCCCTCCACCCTCCCCAGCTCCTGTGCCCACTTCCCAACCCCATACCCCTCTTTAACTCTTACAACCCTTTCCGCCTCCCTTCTTACCCCTGCTTCCCCTTCCCGGCATCCGTACCCGTTCCGGCTCCCTCCTCAAATTCTCGCCTCTTTCTCGGCCTCCCTCCGTACTCCTTCAAGGCCTCCGTACCACATTCGCGGGCTCTATGAGCTCTTTCAGGCTCCCGTACACCGGCTGTTCCTCTGCAACTGTAACATCACTCTTCAGGCGCCCTTGGCCGCGGCTTCAGTTTAAATTTCCCGTCGGCTCCGCCCCTGAAATTACGTAAGAGCTGCGAGACCGCCCTACGGGGGCCCTGGGAGGACAACATTAACTCAGCAAACCTTCCTCCTTCCCCTACGTTTTCAGCTCTGCTCTTTCTGTCTCTTCATTTCTCCGCTTTTCATAGGCTGGAGATGTTTTGAGCCTTAATAACCAGGAAGCTGGGGACTGGCAGTAGCGTCTTAGTGACTCTTCACACTGAGCTCGTTTGAAAGTCCTAGGAGTTCAATAATAAATAACAAAATAAGCCTAACGCTTATAGATAGAGCGTTTACAGTTTAAAGATTTCATATACACATAACTTCATCTTCACATCTTTTGTCGCTCTCCTTTTTTCCACTTACCCACCCAACCAAAAAAAAATTATCAAAAGTGGTGTCTCATTTCTTCAACTCACCTAGAGTTTGATCTTCACCTCTCCGTTGACAGTACTTAACCATGCCAACTGTGACTTCCATTTTCACTTTCTTCTTTTTGCTTCCATTTCTACCCATTTTCACCTTACCTCAGTGGCTCCTCCTCAGTGTCCTTCACGGGATCCAAAGCTACTTCCACTTATAAATGTTGGCGTTCGCCAAGGCGTTAGCCCTTAGCCCTCTTCTCTTCCCTATCAATACTTTCTCCCAAGAAGCTCTCTTCCAGCTCCTTGGCTTTAGAATCCAGCTCTATGCTAATGCCTGAGTTCTGACCTCTCGCCAGCTCTCCAGACATATATTCAAGTACCTACTGGACATTTCCATTTAGATGTAAAATAGGCATCTCAGGCTTAACATGTTCAACATTTGTTTCACTCCCTCCTCCCCCCACCCCCCGCTCAAAAGAAAACACCTCATCTATCCTCCCAACTTTTCCCATCTCAGTAAATGTCCCATCATCCACTCAGTTGTTCAAACCTAGAATTTATCTTTCAGTACTTTCACTTATTTGCACTCCACTCCTCAAACAAATTCTATTGGGAATTCCATGGCAGTCCAGTGGTTAGCACTCCTGGCTTCCACTGCAGGAGGCACAGGTTCCATTCCTGGTCCAGGAACTGAGATCCCAAAAGCTGCAGGGTGCAGCCCAAAACACGAAAAACAAAACCAAAAAACAAAAACCCAACAACAACAACAACAAAACAACAACCAAACCCCCACACAAATACCAAAACAAATTCTGCCAATTCCAAAGTACATCTTGAATCAGATCACTGCTACCACTCTAGTCCAAGCCACTGTAATTTCTTGCCCAAAGTACTGCAGTCAATTCCTAACATACCTCTACTCTTGAAAGCTTCCTACCTCTCCCCAGTGTAATCCATTCTCCATGAGCAACCAGCCATATTCTTTAACACTATGGTAGAAGTGTATATACCACATATACTTGGTATCCCTTCCCGTGGCGCCTTTCCCTGCAGAAGATTATACATCTCAGCCCTAAGGAACTAAGCTTGCCCATGTGACTTGCTTCGGCTGATAAAAAAAGAAAAAAAGGTGACACATCACTTCCAGGAATAAGTTTTAAAAGCCAGGCTGGTCTACCAAGTTCTCTTTTCTCCTATCTAGCAATGTCTAGCCAGAGTGTGCCCTGTCAACATGGGTTCCTTGGTGAAGAGGACCTGGAATAGACTCATGGGCAAGCCATAACGGATGTGTAACACGAGCAAGAAATAAACCTTTGTTATTGTAAGCCACTGAGATTTGGGCATCATTTGTTACCATATCAGAATCTAGCTCAAGGTTGTCAAAGTGTGGATCAGCTCTTTCAGAAGGTCTCATGAGGTTGAAACTGTTTTTACAATGATACTAACATCATTATCCATGTTTTAAAATTTTATTTATTTATTTTTGGTTGTGTTGGGTCTTCGTTGCTGTACCCCAGCTTTCTCCAGTTGTGGCCAGCGGGGACTACGCTTATTTGAGGTGCGCAGACTTCTCATTGTGGTGGCTTTTCCTGTTGCAAAGCAGGGGCTCTGGAGCGCAGGCTCAGTAGTCACAGCGTTCGGGCTTAGTTGCTCCAGGCGTGTGGGATCTTCCCGGACCAGGGATCGAACCCTGGCCTCTCATTATCCATTTTTGCTCTCATTCTCTCATGAATATTCAGTGGCTTATGCAGAGGCAAAAATGAGAATCCAACACTCTTGTTAAGTCAGATATTAAAGAGATTTGCAGAAATGTAAAATACCATTCTTCTAATTCTATTTCCATTAAAAATGCATCATGGGACTTCCCTGGTGGCCCCGCCGTTAAGAATCTGCCTGCCAATGCAGGGGACGCGGGTTTGATCCCAGGTCCAGGAAGATCCCACACGCTGTGGAGCAACTAAGGCCGTGTGCCACAGCTACTGAGCCCACGCGCCACAACTACTGAAGTCCGTGAGCCTAGAGCCTGTGCTCTGCAACAAGAGAAGCCACTGCACTGAGAAGCCTGTGCACCGCAATGAAGAGTAGCCCCCGCTTGTGGCAACTAGAGAAAGCCTATGCAGAAATGAAGACCCAATGCGGCCAAATAAATAAATTTATTTTAAAAATTAAAAAAAATGCATCTTTTATGTTAACACACAGAGGGCTTATTTTTAAATGAACTAGTATTTTAAAATTTTGTTTTAATTTCTAATATAGTAAATATCAAATATGATTTTATAAGAATATACACACAAATACATAAAATATATCTATTAGTATAAATTTAAAGATACCCACATTGTGGTAGCTGGTCTCCAAGATGGCCTGCATTGACTGTCCTCGACTCCTGATATGCCCACATCCAACTGGGCTATGACCAATAGAGTACTGAGGAAAGGACAATGTGTGACTTCTGAGGCTAGGTCATAAAATACATTTCAATATTTGTATTAAAATGAAACAGCAGTTTCTTAGATCACCTGCTATGGGGGAAGTCAGCAGCCATGACATGAGGACACTCAAGTATGCCTGTGGAGAGGCTCAGGGGGAGAGGAATGGAGGCTTCCTGCTAACAGCTGGCCCCAACTTACCTGTCCTATGATTGAGCCAACCAGCAAGCAGATCTTTCTGCCTTAGTCTAGCTTTCAGATGACTGCAGTCTTATGAGAGATCCCAAGTCAGAAAATCCCAGCCAAGCTGCTCCCAAATTGCAGGCCCACAGAAACCCAGAGAAAATAAATGATTAGTGTTGTTTTAAGTCAATAAATTTTGGGGTGATTTGTTGCATGGTAATAGATAACAAAAATACACATAAACAAAAAAACTGTTCGGCATTCTCCATGTTAAAAAATGTAAAAGGGAGGGAATTCTCTGGCATTTCAGTGGTTAGGACCCTGTGCTTTCACTGCTGAGGGTCCGGTTTCAATCCCTGGTAGGAGAACTAAGATCTCACTAGCTATGCGGCCAAAAAAAAAAAATCTAGTCGTGGAGAGCTGGGGCTACTCTTCCTTGTAGGTGCGCTGGCTTCTCAGTGCAGTGGCTTCTCTTATTGCAAAGCACAGGCTTCTCCACAGACCAGGGCTCAAACCCGTGTCCCTACATTGGCAGGTGGATTTTTAACTACTCTGCCACCAGCGAAGTCCCTGCCCTCCTTTTCAAAAATTCCCAGTGGCTTTCCCAATTTGCTCCTCAGACCAAACTTCTTTGAGTCTTGAACAAGCCTAGCTCGTTCCTGCCTTAGGGCCTTTGCACTAACAGTTCCATTTCCCAGATCTTCTCTTTCCTTTTAGGCATCGGATCAAATCTCACTTTTTTCACACAGGACTTCTGAGACCACCCAACCTAAGAGTAGCTCCCCCATTCCTTGCCATTTACACCATTTTGGTTTATTTTCTTCACAGCACCATCAGAAAGTATCTTATTTGTTTACCTGTTTGTGGTCTATGTTTCCCGCTACAATGTAAGTCTATAGAATAAGGACCTTTTCTGTTTTACCTACTGTTATGTCCTCAAAGTAAAGAATGTAGTAGGTTCTTAATGAATATTTGTTGAATGAATGAAAAAGAAATGAATCTCTCAGATCTTTTTTTTTTTTGCATTTGTAAAGTGAAGATAATATTATCTACCAGGCAGTGAGGTTTTAAAGATTAAAGATGTGTTTAGCACAAGTCTGTGAACAGAAAAAGGTAGCTTTTACTACTTGGCAAAAATATTTTGAGATAATAATTCAAATTGTTCTCTCTCATTGTTTTTCTTGATTCCTGAGAGGAAGTGGTTAGGAAAAAAAACTAGCTTATATCATAGAACAAGAACTGATTTCCCAATATCTAAAAAACTTGTACAAATAGATCCAGAAAAGATCAACCACCCAATTGAAAATGGGTAAGGGAACATTCACAGAAAAGGAAATACAAAGAGCATTCAAATATGCTCAACCTCACTTAAAATAAGAGAAATGCAAATTATATCTATACCAAAATACCATTTTTCACTTAACAGACTGGCAAAGATCAATTTTGCTAGGTGGTGCCAAATTGCCTTACACAGGGGCTGTACCAGACTCTTATACAAGGCAATTTGGCACTATCTAGGAAAATTACAAATGCACATATCTTTTCACCCAGCAATCCCATTTCTGTGTGTTATTCTACAGATACACTCATACATATGGGATGTGACATGTAATAAAGGTATCTACTGCAGCATTACAGTATCTAGCAGCTATACGGTATTTATCAAATACCTATAAAATAATGACACAGAAAAGGGCTGCACATATATTTATTTAATTTTACAAATACATATGGAGTGCTTACTGTGATGTTCAAAGTGCTTTAAAAATAGTAATTAGTTTAATCCTCATAATAGTCCTTTGAGGTAGGTAGTAACTACACCCATTTTATACATGGGAACACTGAGGTTAAAACTTGCTTGAGGTTACAGAGCTAGAAGGTGTTAGTGCTGGGATTTGAACCTCAGCAGCCTGACTTCAGAGTCCATGCTCTTAACATTGCCCTCTGCTGCCTCTCCACGCAGGGCAAAATGGGAAACTGATATAGTGATATTAAAATCTGACAGATTTTAAGAGATGAAAGGTTATTAGGAATACAGGTGTCATTCCTGGAAGATAAACAGTTTACCAGGGACTAAATAACCTAGTACTTATACGACTCTTAACAATATCAAAATATTTAAGCCAGAAATACAAGGGAAGACTGTAAGATATACAAATATACTGGGACATTTTAAGATACTTTTCTCCAAAAAACAGATGATAGATGAAACAAAAAACAAGATTAGCAACATATAAAAGATTCAATGATATAACTAACAAACATTAATATATAAATATCAGAAAAAATGTTCGTTTTATAGCAAAACTCAGCATCATACAGAACACATCCTATGACCACAAAATGATGAAGTTAGAAATCAATAACAAAAAGGTAAGGTTGGTTTTTTGTTGTTGTTGTTTTGTTGTTGCTGTTGTTAAAGGATAAAACAAAACGCATTACTCTGGAATTAAAAAAAAACACATCTCTAAATAATTCATGATAGGAGAATAAAACAATTACAATGGAGATTGTAATATATCTAGAACTGCAACAATGAAAAATTATGTATCAAAAGCTATGAGATTCCTTTTTCTTTTTTGGTGCATGGGCTTAGTTGCTCCGCAGCCTGTGGGATTTTTCTGGGGCGGGGATCAAACCCATGTCCTCTGCATTGGCAGGTGGATTCTTAACCACTGCGCCACCTAGGAAGCCCTGAGATTCCTTTTAAAAAGCTGCAAAATTCAGCTAAGTAACTCGAGAGAAATGTATGACCTTAAATGTATATGCTATATTAGGAAATAAGGCAGACTGAAAATGAATTAGCTAAGTGTTCACCTTGAGGGGTCGGAAAATGAAGAGTATGCCCAAAGAGTGCAACTGGCCAGAAATCATAGAGTATTGAAATTAGTGAAATTAATAAAAATTAATGAAATTAATGAAAAAATTAAAGAAAAAAAAAGGAAAGGAAAAGTAGACCCACAAATTAGCATGGAAAAGACAAACAAATGATCTCAGAAAAATCTACAAGGGATATAAACAGGCAATTCAAAGATGGAGAAATTTTAATGGCTGATAAATATATAAAAAGTACTCAGACTCACTAGTAATTAAACACAAACTAAACTAGTAATGCAAATTAAACAATTCGATGTTCTTTCACACCCTTTTGACTGGCAAAAATTAAAGTATAGTAAAAGCAAGTTTTAGTAAAAATGTGAAGGCAAGGGTGGGAATACAAACTGGGACGAGCCCTTGGGAGAACAATACGGTGACAGCCAGCAAGGTTCATGCCCTTCAACCCAGCAATTCTGTTGCTAGGTATTTCCTGGTCTCCAAAGAGAGGTGTGCACCCCTCAGACATGAGATAACCACAGATGTGCCGAAAGGAAGCATTCGTATTTAAATACATTTTTTATCTAAAAGAAAAGCAAGTAGGCGTTACTAATCTTTAGTAAGCAGACCGATGCTGGTGCCCTCCCTGTACTCTTGTCAGAGATCCTGGGTTAAAGCAAGTGAGTCACCTGGGTGAAGGGTAAGGGACCTTCATATTTGGAGGGGCTGTCTATATTTTCTTTTCAGGGTTTGGTGGCACATTTGTTTTTCACTGTTCTCCACAATTTACATCTCCCCAGAAAAATGGATTTACAGATTACGCTATCTGGATTTTCCTAACCCCCAAAAGTGAAAAAGAGTCTTCACAAGATTCCTCCAAAGGAGCAAGGTTTTTAAAAAAAATTTTATGTATGTTATGTATGTATTTATTTCTTTATTTCTGGCTGTGTTAGGTCTTCATTGCTGTGCACGGGCTTTCTCTAGCTGCGGCGAGCCGAGGCTACTCTTCGTTATGGTTTGTGGGCTTCTCATTGTGGTGGCTTCTCTTGTTGCAGAGCACGGGCTCTAGGTGCATGAGCTTCCGTGGTTGTGGCACTCAGGCTCAGTAGTTGTGGCTCGAGGGCTCTAGAGCGTGGGCTCAGTAGTTGTGATGTACGGGCTTAGTTGCTCTGAGGCAACTAAGATTTTCCCAGATTTTCCCAGAGCAGAGCTTGAACCTCTGTCCCCTGCATTGGCAGATGGATTCTTGACCACTGCGCCACCAGGGAAGTTCAAGAAGCAAGATTAAGATTACAAATAATCCTAAGGACACTGTGAGTACAAACTCTCAGGTTCAATGATATGGAGTCGGCTGGTCAATGCATAAGAAAATCACTGACGTTCAAGAGAACCTCTTGCCCATAATGAATCCTTAACACTACTGAACTGTACATTTAAAAGTGGTTCAGATGGTAAAGTTTATGTTATGTGCATTTTATCACAACTAAAAATTTTAAAAATAACAAATAATAAGGTGGGAAAGCAATGAAGCACCTATAGCCACATTATTTTCACTAAGGATTTTTGTATAAATAAATATTTGTAATATATTATTTGCTTCTCTTTTTAATTACCCCCTTTACAGTTATCTTTCTGTATATCTTATGATGGATATACTAATTTTGTATAGTGGTTCACAGGTAATTCATAAATAAATACATATTCATACTTTAGGGTGCATGGCAAAAATATTTTCACGGCTAAGAGTATGTGGCCAAAATATGTTTGATGCTCACTGGCCTGAAGAAACTTTTCCACGGATGGGCAAGGAGACGTACATAAGAATGTGACTTGAAGCACTGTGTGGAGAACTGGGAAATAATCTAAATGTCCATCAGCAGAGGAACGGATCAGCTGGGCTATATTCAAGCAGTGGAATCCTATACAGAGATTTAAAGGCATGGGTAAGAGCTACATGTATCAACACGGGTAAATATTTTCAAGATCTTAAATGAAAAAATCATACCGCAGAATGAAAAGTCCAACATGCAAAACAATGTGATATATTGTTTATGGATACAAACACATGGATACATACATATGTTATAATGTATATTACATGTGTGGTAACATGTACTATGTTTTAAAACATCCTAGAGGAGGACAAGTACCAAATTCAGGAATAGAGGTTACCCTCTGGGTAGGGAAGGAAGCAAAGGAGATCGGAGGCATCATTTCTTTCAAATAAAAAGATGCAAGGGAAATTAATATAACAGATAGCTCATACTTTTAAAACAAGATGTTTTAAAACTAGTCTCCCTGAGTTCTCCTCCTCAGTGACAACCATTTTCACATTCCCTTGCGTACCCTTCCAGAGATAATTCATGCACATTCCAGGTCACAATGTGTGTATGTATTTCTCCCCATCCCTCCTTTTTAAACAAATGATAGCAAATGTTACACACTGTTCTGAGCCTCACTTTTTTTAAACAATGTATTTTGAACTTTGTTACATGTCAGTACACAAAGAGCTTCCTCCACTTTTATCCCTGCACAATACTTCTTTTTGTGGCTTTTTTGAGTCAGTCTCCTATAGATAGAATGTAGACTATTTCTGTCTTTTCTCTACAATAAGCGTCACTGCAATGAATATCCTTATAAATACCTCATTTTGCACACATGCATGTAAATTCCCAGAAGGAGAAATGCTGGGTCTTTCCAAAGTGCTCCAACAAGACTGTACCTATTTACTTCCTGCGGCAACATTTTCCAGTGCTTGTTAGCCAATCACAGATCAGCACAGTGTTTTATCAGACTTTTAAATCTGAGAAAACATGGTATCTCACTGCAAGTTTACTTTGCACATTTTAAAAATTATAAATGTGACACTATCTTTTATAGTGTAAAAGGCCATCTTGATTCTTTTTTCTGTTAGCTTTCTGTCATTTGTCCAGTGGTATGAATTGGCTTTTTGAACTATGAGCTATTACTTTTGTAATAAAATAGCCAGTGAAGATTTTTAAAAATGCAGGGTCTGTAGAGCCTTCACTCAGTCTTGTAAGGAGCTTGTAGGATGTCTTCAAAAAAACCTTTGTGCATTGTACCAATATGGATTTCCTGACTTTGATATTATACTATAGCTATGTAAGGTGTTACCACTGGGGGAAACTGGGTGAAGGTGCACAGGTCTCTACGTACTACTTCTGCAACTCCCTGTGAGTCTGTAATTATTTCAAAATAAAAAAGTTAAAAAGAAAACAATTTGGTGCTCTTTTTCTGATCATAGGGGACTCGAACTACGACCCTTGAGTCATAATGGCTCCCTAGTCCGTTAACGAATAAACTCCACCTGCAAGACAGCCACTGCATTAGAAAGCACCTCTGAGCATCTGAAATAGGGGCAAGTCCTTGGGGGCTGACTCTGGTCTCTGACTCCCTTATTGTCACATTCTAACTCATGGAGCACACAGAAGCCATGGGGCTAATAGTCACACTATCCTGTATTTCTACTGAGGTTTACAATGTACCATGATCATCCATTCACACTATCCCAACGATAATAAGGGTAGAGAATTCTCTCAAGAGGCCCTTTGCCAGGTATATGAGACCCTTCCTTTTATTCTGTTGTCCCCTGAATATCTTCTGTCTGTACTCTGCTGCTCAAGCCATCCACGATTCTCTGGAGGGCCCCACACAGTTCCCTGCATCTGGGTCTGCTCCCTTTCTCTTCCAGTCTTTTTGCCTAAAGAACTCTCACTTGTTCTTCAGAATAGTGCAAGCATCACATCCACTAGGAAGTCTTCCTGGATCTCCCATCTCCACAGTTTCCTCCAATCCAAGAGGCAATGTTAACCTAATCTTCTTCCAGGCATCCTACTGCAATCTCCATTAGACACTGAAACACTTACCTCACTGTATTGTCATTATTAGTTTATTTTTTTTAAATAAATTTATTTTTTTATTTCATTTTTGGCTGCATTGGGTCTTCATTGCTGCACGTGGGCTTTCTCTAGTTGCCACAAGGGGAGGGCTACTCTTCGTTGGGGTGTGCAGGCTTCTCATTGAGGTGGCTTCTCTTGTTGTGGAGCACGGGCTCTAGGTGAGTGGGCTTCAGTAGTTGTGGCACTTGGGCTCAGCAGTTGTGGCTTGTGGGCTCTAGCGTGAAGGCTCAGTAGTTGTGGCACATGGGCTTAGTTGCTCCACCGCATGTGGGATATTCCCAGACCAGGGATCAAACCCATGTCTCCTGCATTGGCAGGCAGATTCTCAACCACTACGTCACCAGGGAAGTCCTCATTATTAGTTTAAACGTGTCTATTCCTACTGACGACGCTTTGAAGGGAAAGATTTTGTGATATTTATCTTTGTATTTTAGGGCCTACCATCAATGCCAATAAATACTGTGGCGATCTCATCCACATCAACAAACCTGAATGTGAGTGGCACAGCGGAATTAAGAAAATTCACAAAAGAGTTTAGGAAAGCATGGGGTCAGGGGACTCAAGACCAAGCAAGCCAAGAGTCCTGAGCTCTGATTCCCATAGCGTATTTATTGAGAAAAAGCATTCTAGCAGAGACTGGATTATAAATCACGACAATGGACATCACAAGGCATATGTTTCAATTAGAGAAAAAAGCAGAACACCTTGTTTTTTATGACTACTAGGGGAGATAGTTAATCTTTAACTCGGAGGTGGAGCCATCAGGCTATGTGACTGCTTTACCTCAATCGGTTTTCCTTGAGACTAGTTCTGCTTTCAGAACTGCTGGCAGCCATGTAGCCGGTCATGCGCTCTCTGGATTGTTACTCCAAGTCATTGTCCTCTGTGTCCTCTGTGGTTCTCTACATCTCCCCCTTTGTGTTTATCGGACACACATCTGAGCTTCACAGCATACACAGCTAATTGTTGTTGTTGTTTTCGACTTTGTCGGAAGAGACGTCGCCAGACTAGGCAGGGAGAGAAAATTATCGAGATTAGTACTCCTGTTATCACCAAAGCGGAGCCCCCAAATATGCGCAAATGGGGCATAGGATTCAATTTACCCAATCCATTAGCAATATTGTCCAAATAATTTGATTCTGTTAGTAATTCCAATTTTTTGTCAAAAGTGGCAAGAATTTCCTTATGTAATAATGTTAATTCATGTCATGTTTCCTTGATTTAGCAAATGTTGGCATACTTTGTTCCAATCGAATTTTGAAGAATGATAAGGATAAGGAGTAACACAGAATGGAGTAATATTCCAATCACAATGAAGACGTAGTTGTTTCTGAAGACTGAAAATTTCATCTCCTATCATAGTTACAGCTTGTTGTAAATCAGCTGCCTCAGAAGCTATTTGATTGTCAATTTGATTCTGAGTGGACCTGAGCAGCTTGGAATCAGTATGCCATTGCTGCACAAACTCCGTTGTTTGAATAGTCTGATGTAAAGCTACACCTGCAGTTGCTGCCGTGGCAGTTATTGCTATTAGACGTATTATAACGCAACTAAGGTTCCAAAGAAACGTTTGGTTCTATATAGCATTTTTAAAAATTATTTCCTGCAAGAAGTAAAGATTAGGAGACTCTTGCCAGGATCGTTTCATTTGAATTGGCAGCCAAATTCCTGGGCAAGCATTGAGTATATAAATTGGTTCAGCATTATGATTAAATAATATGCTAGAATTTAAGCAAGTATAAAAGGTACAGTTAACACAATTTAACAATAATTCATAAGCATCAAAGTTAGTATGTCCTTTCATTAGTAGGTAAGGGAATTTTACACAAGCTTGTATGTAATGTGTTTCATTAATAGTAAAGGAGGGCTTCCTAGGTGGCGCAGTGGTTAAGAATCTGCCTACCAATGCAGGGCACACGGGTTCGATCCCTGCTCCAGGAAGATTCCCACATGCCGCGGAGCAACTAAGCCCGTGCACCACAACTACTGAGCCTGTGCTTTAGAGCCCGTGAGCCACAACTATTGAGCCCATGTGCTGCAACTACTGAAGCCCACGTGCCTAGAGCCCATGCTCCACAACAAGAGAAGCCACGGCAATGAGAAGCCCGCGCACCACAACGAAGAGTAGTCCCCACTCACCGCAACTAAAAAGAAAGCCCGCACACAGCAAAAAAGACCCAACACAGCCAATAAAATAAATAAATTAATTACTTAAAAAAAATGGTAAAGGAGAGTGCAGTAGCATTATTGACAACGTTTCTAGTATAGTTTCCTTTCCAAGCATATACTTCATGAAGAGAGGCCATTAATTTCCATATTTGGTTATGAATTGGACCATGGGAAAGGTACGGACTCAGAGGAGACATTCCTGATCCACGCCAGTATATAATATCTCTAGATGCCTCAGTTGAGATAGTAGTACCATGCTTATGTTTTTTCCATCTTAAATCATATGGGGAACCATGACATTGAGCTGAGCCCCTAGGGCTCCAATCAATGACATTTCCTTGGGAAATATTAAGAAGCACTCGACCTTTATTTCCCCTACATTTATCCCAACTGATCCAACTGGAAATAGATGATACCCTTTTTGCTAGCAGATGGGCATGTCTGGAGGCATGGTGTTACTAAAGATCCCGGTGTCTTTTTTTTTTTTTTTTTTTTTAATGGCGCACAGGCTTAGTTGCTCCGTGGCATGTGGAATCTTCCCAGACCAGGGCTCGAACCCGTGTCCCCTGCATTGGTACCACTGCACCACCTAGGAAGTCCGA
The DNA here is from genome assembly GCF_030028045.1 of Hippopotamus amphibius kiboko. Classification (NCBI taxonomy): domain Eukaryota; kingdom Metazoa; phylum Chordata; class Mammalia; order Artiodactyla; family Hippopotamidae; genus Hippopotamus; species Hippopotamus amphibius. The sequence continues at coordinate 45,198,406 of NC_080202.1, read as the reverse complement.
TCCCGGTGTCTTTAAAGCTAAAACTTGACAATAAGAATAACTGAGTAGGATTAGTATTATTAGTCTTAACGGTAGATAGCCAGCCTTGATATGCCACTTTAAGATAGTGATTCTCATGTCCAAGACAAATAGGGATGTTATCTGCTCCTACAGTATAATTTAAAATGATATAGCCCTCCTCACTCGGCATCATAGGTCCCCTAGGACCATATGGCCCAGGAAGCCAATTTGCATCATTAATATAAACAAGGGGCTCTCCGTCATACCAAGTAATTAGCATGTTTAGTGGAGGATGTGGAACATAAGCCCAGTAAGAGAAATTAGCTTCACCATATGGTATTCCCACTGTAGTGTTAACGACGGTAAGCAGAGCTAGAAACATGTTAGCCAACGTCTTTGGTAAGCGCAATCCCTCCAGTATCTTGTCAGCTTCATGTGAGGTCTTTTTTATCGCTCCCCACGTCATGGGAGGGGTTTTCTGAGTTGTGTTGGTGATGGTTATTGAAGGTCGTACATCTGGCTTCGCCATTCTTTCCTCTAGTGGTGGATCTATGTCGAATCTCGCCCGTTTCTGGTTCATTTCTGGGTTTCAGTTGTTTTGCAGGGAGCCACAATATTTCTCTGCTTTTTGTGGAGACACAAGCAAAACCTCTACCCCGTGTTTTAACCCAACCCCTCTTCCATGTGTCTGTACTTATATCATGCCACCAACTTGGCTGCATGAGAGGAGATTCAGGTATCTTGTTTTCCCAATGTTTTCCTATTGCTGATTTATTCTCTTCAGTCCAAAAATTTAAATGATTAAGTGTAAACAAAGCTTTATTTAAACGATCTTTAGGTGTTATAGGAAAGCCATCTCCCCCTTTTTGTTTATCTAGCATTTGTTTTAATGTTAAGTGAGCTCTTTCAATAATTGCCTGGCTTGTTGGATTATATGGAATGACAGTGAAATGTGATATATGCCATTCATCACAGAATTTTTTGAATGAATTGAGGTATAAGCAGGACCATTATCTGTTTTTATTTGTTGTGGAGGGTCCATGACCATGAAGCAGGCTAGAAAATGAGAACAGACGTGAGATGTTTTTTCACCAGATAAAGCAGAGGCCATAATAAAATGAGAATAGGTATCAACAGTAACATGCACATATCCCAGACGACCAAAGGCAGGGATACGAGTAACATCCATTTGCCATAATTGGTTCGGAGCTTGCCCTCTGGGGTTAGTACCACTAGGCCAAGAGGGAACATTGACAACCTGACAGGACGGACAATGTCTTATAATCATCTGACTCTGGCGACGGGAAATTCCAAAACGTTCTTTAAGGCCTTTGGTATTAACATGAGTTAATCGATGAAATTCTGTTGCTTCCTTAAGTTGAACATTAGCAATAAGTAACTGATCAATATTATGATTACCCTGAGATAGTGGTCCGGCCAATTTTGAATGAGCTCGCATATGAGTAACGAACAATCGAAAAGTTCGCTGACAAAGAGTTTTCTGTAATTGAGTTAATAGCTGAAAAACAGAGGAAGAGGAATTAAGTTCAGTGGTTTCAGTGGTTTGTACTGTATAAATGACATATTGCGAATCAGAAACTATACTAAGGGAGGCAGAAAAGTCTGTTAATAATGATATCACTGCCATTAATTCAGCCTTTTGTGCAGATGTTTGAAAAGTGTCCCATACTTTAGTGAGAGGTCCTGTATATCTTGCTTTGCCATTGCTGCTCCCATCCGTAAAGAAAGTAGGGGCTTCTATAACAGGATTTTTGGCAACAATGTGAGGTAAAATCCAATTAGTGGTTTTTAAGAATGGAAATGATTTGCTATGGGGAAAATGACTGTCAAGAATATTTACATAATCTGAGAGCCCAATTTGCCATTCAATATTAGTTTGCAAAATTTTGTTAATCTGAGCATTTGTTAGAGGTACTACAATAACGTACTGATCTTGGCCAGCTAACAGCTGGAGGCGAAATCTTCCTTTATGAATCAATTGTCCCATTTTGTCTAGATAAAGCTGTAGCTGTTTATTAACTTTGTTAGGAAGAAAGATCCATTCAATGATGGCCTCTTCCTGAATTAATATACCAGTTGGAGAATGTAAAGAAGGAAAAATCAAAAGTTGAATAGGTTTATTTAAATCAACACGTTCAAGCTGAGCGTGATGAATGCGTTGTTGTATCCATTCCAATTCCCTTTGTGTAGTGGGAGTGAGTTTTCTGGGACTACGTAGCGCAGGGTCACCTCTCAGAATATCAAAAAGATTAGAAAGAGCATAGGTTGGTATTCCCAGTACAGGGCGTAGCCAGTTAATATCTCCTAATAATTTCTGAAAATCATTTAAGGTATTGAGAGAGTTGGCACGAATTTGAACCTTTTATGATGTTATGATTTATAATAGCTCCCAAGCAGAGGAATGGAGATTCAGTCTGAATTTTGTCTTTGGCTATCTCCAAACCATATTTTTTTTTAAGCTCTTTATTGGAATATAATTGCTTTACACTCTTGTACCAGTTTATGAGGTACACCAAAGTGAATCAGCTGTATTTATACACATATCCCCATATCCCCTCCCTCCCACGACTCCCCCTCACCCTCCCCGTCCCGGCCCTCTAAGGCATCACCCATCATCGAATTGATCTCCCTTTGTTTTACAGCAACTTCTCACTAGCTATCTATTTTACAGTTGGTAGTATATATATGTCTATACTACTCTCGCACTTTGTCCCAGCTTCCCCTTCGCCCCCTGCCCCCCCCAACCCCATGTCCTTTAGTCCATTCTCTGCATCTGCATCCTTATTCTTGTCCTGTCACTGGGTTCATCAGTACCATTTTTTTTTCTTAGATTCCGTATATATGAGTTAGCATACAATATTTGTTTTTCTCTTTCTGGCTTACTTCACTCTGTATGACAGACTCTAGGTCTATCCACCTCATTACCTACAGCTCCATTTCATTCCTTTTTATAGCTGAGTAATATTCCATTGTATATATATGCCACAATCCAAACTATATTTTAATAGCTCTTGTTGAGTTGCAGCAATGAGGAGGGCCAATTTTTTTTTGGGGGGGGAGCTTTAAATAACAAATCGTCCATATAATGAATTATATAAGCATTAGGAAACAGTTGTCTTAACAACTACAGCGGCTGATTAACAAAATATTGATAAAGAGTGGGACTGTTTAACATTCCTTGGGGTAATACTTTCCATTGATATCGTTCTGCCGGTTTATGGTTGTTAACTGAAGAATAGTGAAGGCAAATTTAATACAGTCCTGTGGCTGTAAAGGCATAGTGAAAAAGCAATCCTTCAAATCAATCATAATCAGAGACCAGTCTTTTGGAATCATAGCAGGAGAAGGAAGCCCTGGTTGTAATGATCCCATTGGTTGAATTACAGCATTAATTTTTCTTAAATCCATTGGCATTTTCCATTTCCCTGATTTTTTCTTTATTACAAAGACTGGAGAATTCCAAGCACTAGTGGAAGGTTCGACATGACCTGCCTGAAGTTGTTCTTGAACTAACTGTTTAAGCGCGTCCAGTTTTTCTACAGTGAGTGGCCACTGCTCCACCCAAACAGGTTTGCTGGTTAACCATGGTAAGGGAAGTGCAACTGGACTTTCAGCAGCGGCCGCTAGAATAAATTTGGATTTCTAGAATTTTGTCTTTCTCTTTCATTAACAGCTGTACTCACAGAAGGTATGCTTACGCATGTTTTCCATCGTTGCAGCAGGTTCCGTCCCCATAGATTAATAGCTATATCGGCTATGTAAGGTTGTAGAGGAGCTACTTGATTATCAGGACCTAAAACAGTATAGATCTGCGTACTTTGATGAATATGAGCCATAGTGCCGATGCCAGTAAGGACTAAAGGGATATCCTTAATAGGCCATGAACAAGGCCAGTAACGTCAGGCAATAATAGTAACATCGGCCCCTGTATCAAGACCCTTAAATTTTTTATTATTGATAGACAGTTCCATCTCAGGCCTTTGATCATTTAGGCATGTTTGCCAGAAAATTTGTTTTCCTGTGCTACCAAAACCCCCATCTCTCCTGACTGAAGAGCGGTTGATAGCATGATAAGGCAGCAACAACAACTGTGCAATCCGGTCTCCTGCTATAATTTGCTATTGCCGACTAGTACTCATCATGACTAAAATTTCCCCTGTAAAATCAGAGTCTATAACACCAGTATGCACCAATACTCCTTGCATCATAGGACTGCTTCTGCCCATTAATAAACCCACATATCCTTTTGGAACAGGACCACATATTCCAGTGTGAACTTTAATAACACCGTTGGCTGGCATAAGTAACAGATTTTGAACGGCAGGAAGATCTAGGGCTGCACTACCTGAGGTGGCTGGGTAGAGGTCAGAGATCTGTTGGACGTTGGAACCCAGGCCGGGAACTGAAGACCCGTTTTGTTTTGATAGGGGCCCCGGCCTGGGCCCCAGTTCCCGTTTCCTGGCTGATCTAAGGCTTGACCATTAAGATGAAACTTAGAACGACATTGGTTTGCCCAGTGCTTTCCTTGATTGCATTTAGGGCATAAACCGGGAGCTCCAGGTATATTTTGACCTAAAGAAACTTTATTTTGAGGTTTAGCACAACACTCCTTTTTTATATGTCCTGATTTCCCACAATTGAAACAGGCAGTTCCTTTAGGAAGTTTTTTCTGTATGTTAGCTCCACGGATGGCCTCACATTTGCATTTCATAACTATCTGATCCCACATGTTGACATGCTCATAAATATTCTTCAAGAGCTTGTCCTTTTACATGGCGTAAAGCCTTTTGACATTCTCAATTAGCGTTGTCATAAGCCAGCCTTTGCATTAATAAGTCACGTAGCCTGGGCTGAGAAACGGTCTTATGGAGTACATCCTTTAAGCGGGCTATAAATTCAACATAAGGTTCGTTGTGGCTCTGCTTAGCATTTACTACTGACGGAACCACCTGACCTGGGGGTGCAGTCTTCTCCCAGGCTTTCATGCAGCATACCCGTACTTGTATTATAGCCTGATCAGAGTATTGTGATTGGACTGGCACACTGTGCCAGTTTCCCGTCCCCATCAACTGTTCGGTTGTAACTGGAATTGGTGGATTTTGAGCATTATTTCGAGCCCCTTGCTGAGACGCGTCATCTAGCCACCAAGTTTTAAATTGTAAAAATTCTGCTGATGTTAAACAAGTACGGGCTAGTTGGTCCCAGTCCCATGTATGAGTGAGTCTTTCCGATTGAAATAAACCTTGCATTAGCCCCATGGTGTAGCGGGAACTGGTTCCACAAGCCATACATGCCTGTTATAATTCTTTAAACGTCTTAAAAGGGATAAGGGCGTGATCATATGGATAAGCCCCTTGAGGGAATTGCTGATTAGGAGCCACTGGAGTAACAGTCACCGGAAAAGCACAAAGGTATAAGTAAGCCTCCAAATCCCTTTCTAGTTGGGCTTGGCGAATTCCTTTCTGTATTCCTGAACCCTCAATTGGCGAGACAATAGAACTTTTAGGAGGGTTATTCAAATCTGGAAATAGACTATTGTCCCAAAAGGGGGCTGTAGCACCCTCTAAATCCTTTTTCTCTCTATTGATCCCTTTCCTACTAGTTTGTGTTCCATAATCTAAGGCAGGCATAGCCAATAAAGGACTCTTTTCCGTTTTTTCCTTTTCATTTTCATAGACATATCGTTCTTCATTCTCTGTAATAGGGCCAGGGGAGAGAAGAATAGCTTCTCCAGTTCCGTTTTCTTCTTCTCCCTCTGAATCTGTGACAGATGGAGACTGTAATGGTTGTAAAGCTAAGGAAATAAGGTTACAGAGAGACCAAACTGGGAGAGGAATATGCTCTCCGCTCCCATAAACTCTCTTAAATTCTTGTACTACTTGTTTACATTGTTTCATTTGTAAAGTGCCATCCGCTGGAAACCAATAGCTGTGCTGTCTGACTAGAGAAAACAGCTCTTCAGAGCTTCTCCTTTTCACTTTTACTCCAGAGCTTTGTAAAAGAGTTCGTAACAATTCTACATATTTATCATGAATATGAGCAGAAGATTGCTGACCCATAATATAACGCTGATGAGAATCCCCAAAAAGGAACTTACCTCTCTGTCTTCTGGATAGTCCCTCTGTTTTTTGGGTTCCACCGGTCTTTTGTCTCCAACCAGTCGCTCAGGCAACTCCTTTCACTTCAGGTCCCTGTTTGGGTGCCAATTGTGGAGATCTCATCCACATGAACAAACCTGAATGTGAGTGGCACGGCGGAATTAAGAAAATTCACACAAGAGTTTAGGAAAGCATGGGGTCAGGGGACTCAAGACCAAGCCAGTCAAGAGTCCCGAGCTCTGATTCCCATAGCGTATTTATTGAGAAAAAGCATTCTAGCAGAGACTGGATTATAAATTACGACAATGGACATCACAAGGCATATGCTCCAATTAAAGAAAAAAAGCAGAACAGCTTGTTTTTTATGACTACTGGGGGAGATAGTTAATCTTCAACTCGGAGCTGGAGCCGTGGGGCTACGTGACTGCTTTATCTCAATCAGTTGTCCTTGAGACTAGTTCTGCTTTCAGAACTGCTGGCAGCCATGTAGCCGGTCATGCGCTCACTGGATTGTTACTCCAAGTCATTGTCCTCTGTGTCCTCTGTGGTTCTCTACAAAATACTTAGTGAATGAAAGAGTCAGGCCAGTGACCTGCCAGTCTCCTCTGCAGTTCAGGGAAAGCCAACCCAGGTTCTTGGGTAATTCATTTCAGCCCAGAGCCAGGTGTTTTGAGAGCCACCTGAGGCTCTGCCTGCTGTGCAGAAGCCCTTGCCTCTGGTTCGGCTCTCTGTAACTGTGTGAGTCTCTCTGTGTCTCATTTCCCTTATCTTTACTATGTGGACAATAAAAGCATCTCCTCACACGGTTGTTGGGAGGATTAAAGAGACAATGCATCAAAAACTCTTAGATGATGCTTGACAATGGGTAAAGAAGGCTCCTCAAAGATATTTCTGTGTGAGTGCTGGATGAGTGCGTGAATGAAAGAAACGACTCGAGGTTGCCTGTTCACTTATTGAGCGCTATGTGTTCGGTCTGCTTTAAGTAACCGCAGCACACTGGAGTGGTCTTAACACACACTGCAGGGAATCAGGGAAGGTTTTCTGGAGCTTGAGTTTTGATAGGGGAGGAGCTGGGAAAGGCGCAGGTGGTAGCAGCGGATAGCGACAGCGGGCATTCCAGACAGAGTCAGCCGTTTCCTCCCTGAAAGCTTTGTGGGAGTGGGTGGCTTGGCCTCCCACGAGTGGCGCGCAAAAGGGTGGCTTGGTGAGGCCGGTCAAAGCGTTGGTATCGAAGTTGAGTTCCAGTCCTGTTTAGTTATTAGGCGCGTGCCTTTGGCCAAGTCACTGAACTTTCCCAACTGTTAAAAAAAGAGTCTGTTAAGAATACTCACCTGCCAGGATTCCTGAGAGACCACGTGACCGTGCGTAAGCCAAGATGCGCTCTATTTAGAAGGTACAAGACGTTCAAGGGGGTCACTGCAGGGCGAAGATGCTCTCCGCCCTGCGCGCTGGGGCGTGGATTTCCTCTCTGAGCATGCGCAGTGGGCCTACGGCGCGGCCCGTCAGGCACTGCGGTAGGCGCCCTGGGAGCTGTCAGGGCCCTGGCCCCAAGATGGCGGCGCCCAGCGCAGTGGCCGCTGCTGCCTCTGGCGAGACCGATGGAGGGGGCAGCGGCTTTGAATCGTGGCTGGACGGACGGTTGGAGGCTCTGGGAGTGGACCGAGCCGTTTATGGCGCCTACATCCTGGGTGTCCTGCAGGAGGAGGAGGAAGAAGAGAAGCTGGACGCTCTGCAGGGTATCCTTTCTGCTTTCCTGGTGAGAAGCCCAGACACATTCCTTTAGCCTCTTGCCGGCCCCTGTTAGTACTTCGTATCCCCTTTCCTCTACCTGGTGTCCCAGAGGATTAGTGGTCCCACTTGGTCACCTGGGAGAGGAATACTCTTCTGAGCTCTGGGCCTCGGGGGTGAGCCCTGGGCCTCGGGGGTAGGGGGTTGCTGCCCATGCCAAGGTTTGGGGAGTTGGAAGGTTGCAGGTGCATAGAGAGGAAAGGTTTTTCCTTATTCCTGAGGACGAGGCCCTCTCAGATGCCTGTGGGTGAGCTGGGCGAGTATTCTTCCAAAGGCGTTGAAATGTCTAAATGAGTTTTATCATAAATGTCTAAAAACCAATTTCATTCCCACCCGTTGACAGTGTTCACGGGGGGAATTAAGTGCTTTGGGATGTTTGTGCCCTTTAAGAGGAAGTGCCCCTGACAAAAGCCTGCAGCAAGTACCCTCTCGGTGTCCTGTTTTGGAGATAGGAGTCCAAAAAAGGTCAGTTTAGGCGGTAGAGGTCTTTTCACGCCTAGGCAGAACGGAAGCAAATTTTGTGCTTGATCTTTTACTGTATTTGGAAATGCAGTAGTCATTGTGGGGAGTAGGTGGGGGAATAAGAGAGATCAAAGTTTTAAAGAAGAGAGATAAACTTGGTACTTAGCCTCTTAGAAGCAGATTCAAGAACTCAGAAATGTGTGCTTTAAACTGTGTTTAACTAGTAAGTCATCAAGACGTTCACTTTTCCAGCCTGATCATTTCTCCTGCCTTCATCTCTACTTACAGTTACTTGGTGAAAGTGCAGTTCATTGATTGGTCACATGGTTGAAATGTAAAACTAGTGCAGCTGTCCCAAGGCCTCCTGGCAAGGGTCCCCTTTTAGTTCCAGAACCTGCTCTGGTGAGATTGACCTATAAATGGGAGAGCTTTAAAACACAGCTTGTGATGCAGCTCATAAGTTGAGTGGAAATACGACACAGTGGAATAAATTCTTTTCTTGAACCTTTACAATGCAGATCGTAGAGGGAAAGAGTAGGAGGCAAGCAATTTAAGTTGCTTTTAATAAAGTTTCCCACTGGGAAGTTTCTAAAGACTCCATGAGGGACTTCCCTGGTGGCGCAGTGAATAAGACTCCGTGCTGTCAATGCAGGGGGCCCGGGTTCTATCCCTGGTCAGGGAACTAGATCCCACATTCATGTTGTGACTAAGAGTTTGGATGCTGCAACTAAGGAGACCGCGAGCTGCAACTAAGGAGACCGCGAGCTGCAACTAAGACGCGGTGCAACCAAATAAATACATAAATAAAAATAAAGACTTCATGAAAAAGAAGTTGAGGTAACCTGGGTACTCATTGGTACCAGCTCCTTGACCTGTTCTTTTCACTGTATTGTTACTTAGAACTGGATGTCTGCTGATAAAGGCAGGCATGAATTTGCCTTAGACTGCTGACAGTCTCTTGGTAGAAGAGTTATCTAGATCAGATTTGGTTCTTTGTATCCCTCTCTTGTTTGCATAAACTGCAGAAGACAAACTCATTTTTAAGGTGGCTTCCCTCCCTCCCTTTGCCCAATTCACACACCATGCTTAATTTTCTCATAGTTTTCCCAACCCCTTCTATGTAGAAAATAATTTGGGGAAGAATTGACCGGGAAAACGATATGGGGAGGCAGGGGTCCTGTTCTTGAAACAGCTAAGGAGCAACCTTATAGGGCAGCAAGGCCAATACTGTGGTATAGACCAAACACATCAATCAGCACTGCTTACTGTCTGTCAGTCAATTGGGCTGCATATAAAAGCTCCCGACTGTTGTACCAAATCCCATTCTAGGGAAAAACAACAGGCATAGCTAAATCAATCACCATATTGGGTGAGGGTTCAATATTAGGAATTAAGAAGTTTGTCAGCAACAATTTGAGGTAAGATTCAAGAACGGTATATATAGTCGGGAGCAAATGACAGTAAACAAAAGCTTTCTGTCATCCTTCTCTTTCTTTTTATTTTTTAAATTAATTTTTATTGGAGTGTAGTTGATATACAATGTGTTAGTTTCTGCTGTACAGCAAAGTGAATCAGTTATACATATACATATATCCACTCTTTTTTAGATTCTGTTTTCATATAGCTCATTACAGAGTATTGAGTAGAGTTCTCTGTGCTGTACGGTAGGTTCTTATTATGTATTCATCCTTCTCTTTATTCCTTCTAATTGCACTTGTGCTGATTGATGGATTCATCAGATTTTTATTGATGGAGTACTTTCTGCTGGGCACTGCCCTAAGTGCTTGGGGTACTTCAGGGAACAACACAGACAGAAATCCCTGCCCTCAAGGCGTTATATTCCAGTAAGGAAGAACATAATCTGTAAATTATAGAGTATGTTGGAAAATGATTAGTGCTAGGAAAAAGGGAGCATTGTAAGATGATTGGGAGTAGAATGGAGAGGTGAGCGATTTTAAGTAGGGTCATTACATTAAGTAGGATGTTACATTTTTTTTCTTCCAGTTATATTGAGATATAATTGACATACAGCACTATGTAAGTTTAAGATGTGCAGTATAATAATTTGACTTACATACATCATGAAATGATTATCAAAATGAGTATAATGAACAGGATATTACGTTTTGTGGCAGCCGTTTATATACCAGCCTTCTAAATTGTAGGTGTCATGAGGCTAGGGACCATGTCTCACTCATCTCTTAGCACTCACCTTAATGCCTTGAACATGGCAGGAACCATCTGGATGAATAAATGAACAAATGGAGGAACGAGCTACTTTGGTCTGGGTGAGGAGACTGGAGGAATAAACCACCTCATCCTCCAAGAGTGGCCTTTCTCTTTTGCCTCTCCGTTCCTTTCCCTACCCTTTTTTCTTTTCCTCTCCCTTCGCTTTTCCTGCTGGGGATCTGTGCAAGACAGGAACTCTGGACCAGAGAAGTTCAGTATGTCTAGCATGTGTGCTAAAAGGATGCAGGGTAGAGGTTGGAATCCTTAATTGGCTACAAATAAGGATATCCACAGTAAGTCTGTGTTCTGCCTCTCCTCACTTTTCTCTGAGGGATGGTGTAATATAATGGTTGAGACCACTGGCTAGAAGCCAGACTACTTGGATTCAAATCCTGTTTAATCTGCTCATTAGTTGTTTTGGGCAAATTACTTAACCTTTGTGCCTCGGTTTCCTCATCTCTAAATTGAGAGTGCTTCTTGGGATTGTTTTAAGAACTGAGAGTTCTTATGTATCTAGAACAGCACCTGGCACATTAGGAAATGTGAACACTGACAGCTCATCCTGAGGGGTAGAACGTGAAGATGGTGAAGGTGGCTATAATGAAGATGGAGGGAAATACCAATATTTGTTGAAATGCCTGTTCTTTGCCCAAGGGTGTAGGCCCTTTATACACATTCATCCTCGCTAAAATCATGGGAAGATGTGAAGCTCGGAAAAGTTAACAAACTGGCTTGTAGATCTGGGATTTGAATTGAAGTCTGACATCAAAGCCAACGTCCTTTTTGTTCATACCATGCTAAAGGAGGAAGATTGGTTGGCATGCGAATATGTCTGCTTGTGTAAAATGAACAGAGGGATGGTTGGACAGGAGACCATCTAATCACTTAACTTCTCTTTACTGTGGATTGGCAAGCTTGTGGATATGTACCAGCAAGAAAGTTGATAAACCTTGGAGAATGTACTGGGTTGAGTAGCAGATTTCATAGGAAGATTTCATAGAGGGGAGTTTTGACTCAAGCAACAGGTTTTTGCTCCAAAAGGAGAAGGGCTGCCTTGAGTTGGTGAGAATCCTTTCCTTCCGAGCTTGGCAGAATGGAGTGGGTGCTCTTGACCTAGCAGATGTGGCTTCTGGGACTCACACACATGGTCACAGGCTGTGTTCCAAGCCTCAGAAGGGAAACTCTATTCTGTGGCTCCCAAACCCTCCCTGTGATTTCTTCTTATCACCAGCAGGGGGAGCTCTGCCATCTGCGTAGACTTTGTTTCCTTGAGGGCTCTCAGGAAATTAATTGGTCTACTTTTTCAACCAGGAAGAAGATTCCCTCCTTAACATCTGCAAGGAGATTGTGGAACGATGGTCGGAAACTCAGAATGTTGTCACCAAAGTGAAAAAAGAAGGTAGAGTTGGAGTTTTTATGTCTAACCTCCAACAGCCTTTACTGTACAACTGTTAGGGAGAGAGTTTTTAGTTTTCTCTACTGGATACTCATTTGCCCTAAGATAAATTAAACTGGCAAGCACATAGCAGCTTACTTTAACTTTTTAACTGAACGTTGATTTTCTTTTCTTTTACATTTTCCCACTTCAGCTGACCATGACTATCTTCATTGTGGTTTTTGCTTTTTTCTTTTTCATTCCTCTTTCCACTCCCCCTTGTAGATTTGCTCTGCAGGTATAAGGTCAACTATATTTTCCCACCGTTTTCCATATTCTCATTTCGTAACACAAACTGGTCTTTTGCTTTATTCAGTTAAACCCTCCACCCTTTAAAATGAAAGAGATGTTACCATTAGGATGACAAATCAGCCGCAGAAAACTCAAAACATAAATCCAAACTTGAATAGAATGTATTCTAAGCTATCTACATGTTGCTTCTCAGTCATGGCTGTACACTAGAATCGCTTGCTCTGTGTTTAAAAGTGCCATCAGGTGTCCTAAGGCGAGCTCAGGGAGGACAGAAACCTCCATGCAGCAGAAGGGCAAAAGCTCGCTTGATCTTGATATTCAGTATAAATACAGACTGTGAAAGCGGGGCCTTACGATCCTTCTGACCTTTAGGGTTTTAAGCAGGTATCAGAAAAGTTACCACAGGGATAACTGGCTTGTGGGAGGGGGAGAAAAAAAAGAATAAATAAATGAATGAGTGAATGAGTGAGTGCCTGGGCAGCACCATGGACCGATTATTTAAACCTCTTTGGCGTAGGGACCCAGGCATTGCTATTGTTTTGAAAGCTCCTGCAGATGATTCAAATATGCAGCCAGGCATGAGAATCACTGCTTGACACCCTTGCCTCCTTTCTTTGAGAATGGAGAAGTTAATAGATGCTTCTATTTTAAAATAATCTAAGAATTTCACCTGGCATAATTATCAACATACAGTAGACCAGCTTAAGTTGATGCTAGATTCCTTCTTTGGTTTCTGGGTTCAGAGGAGAGAAAGTTGCATGTTGGAGGCTTGATTTTCTAGGGTTCTAATGCAGTGCTTTTCAACTTTTTTTTTTTTTAAAGCAGCAGAACTTCAATATATAAAACAAGTAAAAGCAGGGCTGCTCTGATTGAAGATGGATACGAGACCTAAAGCCTGGCCTGCATGGCCTTTCCTTGCCTTTCTCATTGGCCCCCAGGGCACCTCCTTTGTACCCCAGGGCTCTAAGGAGTCAGCAGATGCCAATGCCTCTACTCCAAGCAGTGCCCGGGTGGACTAGTGGTTCGGTGAGCGTGTTTCCTCTCACATACAACCGTGTTGTCCCTCCCTTCCCTCCCACCACCTCCCAGATGAGGTCCAGGCCATTGCCACCCTCATTGAGAAGCAGGCACAGATTGTGGTGAAGCCCAGGATGGTGTCAGAAGAGGAGAAGCAGAGGAAAGCTGCGCTCCTGGCCCAGTATGCTGATGTGACAGACGAAGAGGAATATCCTTTCTGGAGTCTCAGCGCCATTCCCTGAGGCTTGAGCCAAAAGCCTTTGCTGGTTTACAGTGAGCTCTGGGATGTTGCCAGTCCCCCCTGTATGGCTTAATTTTCTCCTCTAAAGTGGCAGTGATCTATAGCCCTTTGTGGGCATGAGGAATGATGTTGGAATGGTTGATGGTGGACTTACATTTTTAAGACACAATACATATGTTCCTGAAAATGTCAGTGTGAAACAAATAATGCCTGGATGGACCATTGTTATTGTGTTTCCAGAAAATAAGCTCTAGCTATGTTTCTTTATATTTGTATAATACCTTTCTATGAAGTACAGTGTTACATGTATAATCCATCTTTATATTTTTTCACGGTTGATAAGGAAACTGAGGCACTAAGAGATGAATGGGTGATCAGAGACAATTATAGAACTAATAGCAAAACCAGGACTAGAACCTGGATTTGAATTTGGATTCCCAAATTTGAAGCAGTTGCATTTGAATATATATATATTTTTAATATTCCAGTGATCACATAATTAATAAAAAGTGAGACTGAACCCCCGAAGTGAGACTGAACCCCCGAAGTGAGACTGAACCCCTCAAAGGAACACCAGAATAAACCTGGAATTCAAATGGGGACTGTGTAAAAAGAAAGCATTGCTGGTAGGAGCAGATTTGGTTCTGAATCTGAAATTTGTTTAGGGAATGCTTAGCTTACTGAGCCTGCTTGAATGGAGTGGATATCGTACCAGAAACATCAGCTGTCTAATCACTAGTTTAGGAAAGAATTCTTAGGTTCTTTGGGGCAAACTTCTCTTCTAGTTTTCCCTCATGACTTTTCTTGCCAGATTCGCAGAGCTGGAGTTCAACTACAAAATCTCATTTCTTGGGCTAGAAAAGAAGGTTTTAAGCAGTGGTTCTCCTGGAGGACTTGTTAAAATAGATTACTGGGCCTTATGCCCCAGAGTTTTGGATTTAGTATATCCAGAGTGGGGCCCAAGAATGTGCATTTCTCACAAGTTCTCGGGGAGTTCTGGGAACCACACTTTGAGAACCACGGTTTTTGAGCTCATCTCGCCATCCCCTGGATCCCAGGTCATGTGGCAGTCCACCCAGACCAGCTTCAGTTTCTTTTCAGCCTCTAACAGATAAGGATCTTACAGAAGCTCTGAGCAGTTTTCCCCAAGTTGAGACTTCCAAAGATGATGCTCCTGGGTCCGTCATACCCCTGAGAGAGTCCTCCCATTCAGCGTGCTTTTCCTACCCATCAGCTTAGTCACTATTTTCTGATGTTGGGTTGGGATGTGCTAAACTTTGTTTTCCATCTGACTTTCCTTAACATCACTCACCGAAGCAGATGAGAAGGATGATTCAGGTGCCACCACAATGAGCCTTGGTTCTGACAAATGTATCCTTCTCTGTGTCCATCCCCATGTGTTTCTCCATAGAACCTACTTGTATTTTTATTTTACTGTCATTGCTGGGGGCTCCATTTACCTCCAAGAACACATGGATACTATACAATATTCTGCCAGTGAATGATATGAGTACTTATTCTAGAATGAAATTTCGTTTTCATAAAATACTTGACATTCAGATTTAGATAAGTCTGAATGAGATTTTTATTCTGATTTTTTACTAATGGTAGTTTTAGGATTTCCCATTAGATCAAAGATAAACATAAGGGTTTTTTTTTTTAAGACTAGGGATAGGTAGAGTATTCCAGACTCAGCATGTTGAGAGACGACAGCAAGAATAAGGAGAGAGTGGTAGTTGGGACCTGTGTGACCTGGACCCTCATCCCTTAACTCACCTGTAGCTCTGTTTCGAAATACCAATGTGGAAGATGTCCTCAATGCCCGAAAACTGGAGCGAGACTCGCTTCGGGATGAGTCCCAAAGGAAGAAGGAACAGGACAAGCTGCAGAGGGAGAGGGACAAACTAGCCAAGCAGGAGCGCAAGGAAAAGGAAAAGAAAAGGACACAAAGAGGAGAGCGAAAGCGATAACCTTGGTTCCCTCTATCCTTTCTCCTCATGAACTTGGTCAAAGGGAGAACTGGTTGTGTACTTGTGTATTTAAGAGAAATGAGAAAACATTGCAGTGGTTTCCGAAGGCATTTCCCCTTTTGTTTACATGGTCAAAAGGAAAATCACAAACACTTCTAATTACAAAATGTGCCATGTCTCTGCGGTGTTGGGTAATCAGATTATTGTAGTTAATGTCTGTACCAAAGACCTGGAATGGGGGCAACCTTTGTATTTTAACACTTAAGTCCTGTATTCCTTTTGGCCACTTTAAAAAGTCTTCCCTCACTTTGGATAAACAGCAGGAATAGTACGAAAGCTGACAGTTTTTGTCCTGAAGGAGCAGAATCGTGACAACTCCTTTCCTGAGATGAAATGAGTGTCAGTTGCTTCAGAAGTAGTATTCACCTCTAAATGTATTGTTTTATGGCTCCAATAGCAAGCTAATGAAGAGCCCTACCTGGATCCAGACTGTATGTTACATAGCAACAAACTAGGAAAATGAGAAGTTATTTGGTGGATGTTATACATTTGAGATTTTTTAAAAGTTTCAGCCTATGATGGTAGGAAACAAAGTGTCTTTTAATGAGATGGTTATATATTTTTTGTCATCTAGGCTGTGATTTTAAGAAGGATGAGTCAGTATTGAGTGCAAGGGTATCACTGTTAGCTAGATTCATTTTCTATAATCATGAGTTCTCTTGAGTAGAGATTTTAATCCTGATCTGCCCTAAAACATATAAGGACCTGATAATTACAGGTTTAGAGAAACCCTTTTAAGGAAGAAATGCTGGAAATCTCTGCTAACACAAAGATATTTAAGAGTGTGCATAGTAGGTGCTCATCAAATTTATTGAATGAGTGAGTGAAACGGAAAAACTGCTTGGGAGAGTCAAAATTGAGCAGGAACTCTCCTCCATGTCTACTTTTGTCATAGGCCACATTTGGTTGTAAATAGGCCTTTCTCTGCTTCAGGCAGCAGACTGTCAAGAAGCCTGAAGACAGCCATTTCTCTGTCAAGACAGAAAGCAGATATTTTATACCAGGGGTGGGCAAACAACTGCCAGCAACCAAATTTGGCCCAGTCTGTTTTTGTATGGTGCAGGCTAACAATGGATTTTACATTTTTAAAGCGTTGTAAAAGAAAGAATATGTGACAGAGACCTTATATGACCTTTAAAGCCTAAAATATTTATTTACTACCTGGCCCTTCGGAGAAAATGTTTGCTGACCTCTGTTTTATACCATTAACTATGAGATTAGCAAAATTTTTTACCTTTCTGCAGAAGGTAAAAAGCATGGTTAAGGAAACAATGTGTCACCTCTATAAACTCCTATAACCGTGGCATTGCAAAATTTTTGAAAGATAATCACCTTTTTAAAAAATAAACTATTTAAATCACTGTCTTCTGATTTATTCTGATTCCTTCCAGCTGGAAGTGAATTCTGTGTGGATAGTCACTTAGAAATGGGTTTGAATTTTACTTATGTTTTGATTAGCCCACTAATTTCTTCTGCTAGTAGAGCCTCTTCCTGGAACCCATAAATTCTCTGCCTCAGTTTTCCTTTCTATGAGGTTGGATATTAGGAGATGAGAAAGATTACCTTTTTTTTTGAACAGTCAGAGATTGGCTTTGAAGTTTCTGAAGTACTGCTGGAGTCTTAGTTTTGCATGTGGCTGTGGCTACAGAGAGCATATGAGAGAGCCTATTTTAAATTAATAACCCTTATTTTGGATTTTTGGTTTGTTCTCACCTTGATTTTGGTCTCTGAAGCAGAGTCAGGTTATATTTATAGACCCCTCAAGGGTTCTAATTTCAATCTGTTATAACAATAGGCAATTCTTTCTTCTGGGACTCTGTTAGATAGGTTATAGTTAAGTATACATTTGAATTAATGTTTAAACAGAAAAAAAGGATCAGCTCATCAGGCTTTGAGTAAAGCTATCCATGTAACTCAGGTGCCAATAAATCCTTTATGTCTAAAATACTCAATATTGCAAATGGCAAATTTTGAACAACCACGTTTTCTATGGTATGATTGACATTTTAGGCCGAATTTGGTATTTCAGTCATAACATTAATTCCCACCCTCTAAAACAGGTTGTAATTCAAAGTACAGTGCATATTAACCATCCCTTAGAGGGTATACACTAGAAAGGGACAACCAACTAATTTGAGTTACCCAAAGTGTGACTTGATTAACAGAATTTTAAAGAATTTTTGTGTTTGTTTTTTGTTACTGGACTAGTGTTTCATTTCTGACCACTGTCATGTAAAAGTTTCCCCAGAATTTTTATCCTGGTTTGCCTGGATTAGCACAAAGGCAGAACAAAAATTTCTTATTTCAAGTAGGTCAGGTTAGGTCTAAGGATATCTGAATGGCATTGGTTTATTATCTACCAACATTATTTTTGTGTTAATGATGAAATTTAAAACTTAGCATCAGTTCTTATCAGTTAAATGAAATTTAATTGGTTTCCTGGCACGAGTGACTCTTAATGTTAGAAACTAATACAAACATGTAAAGAAATGAAACTATTTTCAACAAAGTAATTTATTTATTTTTCCTGAGAGACTAAATTCAGTACAATATTTGTTTTCATAACATCCAACATATATCAAACTTAACCATTTTCTATGCAGTGACTGTGGTGGGATGATCTATTTTATTTGACTACCCTCAATGTAATTCATTTGGGTAGTTCTAAGGCACTTCAGTGATCAAAATGTTTCTCCCTACAGTTACTCCTGCATTCTCAATCAGTTTCTTCTGCACATCATCTAAAGAAAATCTATGTGGTGTGATTA
The DNA here is from genome assembly GCF_030028045.1 of Hippopotamus amphibius kiboko. Lineage (NCBI taxonomy): Eukaryota > Metazoa > Chordata > Mammalia > Artiodactyla > Hippopotamidae > Hippopotamus > Hippopotamus amphibius. The sequence goes on along the minus strand of NC_080202.1, from coordinate 45,180,065 downwards.
CACTCTTTTTGTTTTGTTTTTTTTTTAATACCAGGATTTCTAAAACTAGGAAAAACACCAACATTTAAAACATTAGTGTTTCTAGTCAAGGATAGTTCAATTAAATTTCATCAGTACATTATATTATAGTTTAACTCATGCTAGAAATGTTAAAACCCAAGATCTTCTGAGTCACATAATACCAACATTTCATATTAATGAATAAATTACTTGGGTTCCATACAAAGATATTAAGTGATGAGAAACAGAAAAAGCCAAGCTTTAAAGAGCTCTTTTAAAAAAACACAGAAGCAAACTAATGAACACAACTACACAAAATATATACTAACCAAATGCAAACTAAACTAGTTAAAGATTAACCTTAAAAAAATACATTTTAGAACTTCCTGATACCCTCATAAAAGACAGCAAAACTAAGGGTATTAAAACAATAGTCATTATTTTAGTTACTGTGCATCAAGTCTAAAAGATTCAGATAAAGGAAATGTTTTGTTTTTGATTCAATTAAAATACTTTAAAACTAGAAATATTTAATAATTGATAGTATAATTAAATTTTAAAGAATATACACAAATGATTTGAACAGGTTTTATATTCAGTAACTTGCACTGGCACTTTTATCCCTAATTTAGGAGAATCAGATGCACTTCCCTCCATATACTTAGGCACTAAGATTTCAAATTTATAAATATGGTAGTATTTTAAATATTAAATTTTTACATGAATATTGGGTTCATCCTTGTTTTCCTTTGTTCCCTAGGTATTATCCAGTTTTGTAAGGAAAACACTTTTATATCACAATCAAAACTTGTCTTGGTTACTAGACTGTAGCCATAATCTGGTTACAGTCACTTAGATTCATTATTTGGAATTATACTTACTAAGGCAGACCTAAATGAAACTTTTCTAGAAGAATTTCACATTTGCATTTACCTGCACTGCAGAATGAGTTTCAGCAATATTTTAGCTGTTAGGAAATATTTAATCTACTTAAACTTGTTATCTTTGACTACCCAGGCACCCCCAGAGTAGACAATTTTACCTTTGAGTTCACTTTAAACTACATCTGATTCATTCCAAATAGAAGATTTTTAAATAGAAGTTAGACTTCATTAAGGTATTAACTTTAAATCTGAAAGAAAATTAATGTAATGAAATTTTCAAGTTTGACAAGTTCATTAATATTTTTTAGCATGTCTTGATACATCTACTTATCAGCTTTTTATTCTTTCTGCTGGCATTTCCTTAATGTTTGTTTGCTTCACCTCTCTGGTTCATTGGATTGCTACTATTTAGGCTCTCATGGACTTTATCTTCACAGTTTACTATATCTTGTAAAGCCTTTTCCACATGTGCTTGGCCAGCTGTACAGGCTGTTTTTGGTAAGGTCATCTGCAGTGCACACCACAGGGTAGTGCGTGCTTTCCGAGTAGCCACACACATCTCTTTAATTGCTGAAGCAAGGGCAAAAACATCTGTAAAGGAAATATCTGGGGTCAGTTCATATTAGATGCCATTTAAGTACCCCTTAACTCGTATAAAACCCAGTGTTGTCCTATTAAATGATCAAACATTACTTGTTATAAAAGGATGGCTAGTCACTGAGCTAACCAAAGAATCTGACTTAATATTTAAAAGTGTTGATGCTTATTTCTGACTTGTATGACCATAATGGTGCTTTGAGTAGAACACAGATTTTAACAGGGTTATTATAATTAAATGGGTAATATTAGCAAAATAGATCTAAGTACTTTTGGAGTAAATTATTTGGGCACCATTTAACAGTTTATTCTTTAGATAAGTGTAAATGTTAGAAATTCAACCTTTTAACTTCAGAATCTGATTTTATTAATATTCAAATCATCTCAGTGCCTTATCAACAGAATATGCATTAATGTTTGTACCTCTGTCATCTTGGCATCTAGGAACCCCTTGCCTTTGCCGATTTGAAGCATTAACAATTTCGTCCTTTCTACGTGACTGTACAATGTGAATGGACTCCAGGTGTCTATCAAGAGCTGTAGAGATATTGGCATGAAGGGGAGAGCTTCGAAGCCGTTCCATTTTGCCCAGTAAAGTCACAACCTGAGGGAAACATTTTAAATTTTGATGGGGCATGTAACCACACTGCCCTGTCATTAACTTAAAATAAATCTTCAGTGAAGCTGAATAGAGATGAGAGCAATAATATTCATTCAATAAATAAGTGAATGCTTCCTATGTCCTGACACCATGCTGGGGAAAACAAAGATGGAAAGTCAGTTTTTTGTACCTACTTGTATATGTTAATTCTGAAAGGTTTAAGGGTAGTCAGTTACTGGGAATAAGCAACAATGAAAAAGTCAAACATTCAAATATTTCCATGTTATTAACAGTAAGTGCAAATATAAGGTTGGACATTCTTTTTGGCAAATAAGAAAACAGCCTGCAAACAGAGCATTATTAGGAGTTACTGTAATTAAAAGGAAGAAAAAATTGAGCTGAAAGGGAAAAGTCCTAGACTGATTAATCTTGACCTCAGCAGTTCCTTTCTGGGCCTCCAAAATTCTCCTTTTGGAAATCAGAAATAATACTGGCTAGTGGTAGTTTTAAAGAATCCATAATCCAGGAAATACCAATTTAAATTTATGCTGAACTAATACAAAATAAATCCTGTAATTGTCAAAACTGCTAAGGAAAATTAGGAAGTTGCAATCTTCTGGTTAATTAAGCTTAAAAAAGGGCACAGTGTATCAATAAGGGTAGTATGTTTCATAGCTGTATATGCCTAACTTGTTTCAAATTCTAAACTTGGAGGATATAAGGAAAGAACTTTTTGAGTAAGTAGGATTTGAACATCAAATAAATACAATAATTGCCTTTGGGAGCTAAATGATTTAAAATTCACATAAGAACTTGGTGTTTAGTGATTATGGAAAGAGTAGAAAAGTACCTCTCAATTAATAAGCACCTGAATGAATGCCTCTAACCTCACACTCCTATCAAGTTTCTTTGGAATAAGTCTGCCAGTTCAAGCCCATGGAGAAAACACAAGTGTACAGGTATTAAATATTTTCCTCCCAATTGTACAACCAGCCAGATTCTTGAGGGGAAAATAAGACAACAAAAAAGAATACCATAGAAAAAACTCCAGTGAACTACAAATTAAATATTTTTAAAATAAGAATCATTTTGAATAAACAATAAGTGCAAAGAAATAAATTTACACAAATGATTTTTAATAAACTTTTAAAAGTTTTTTTTTTTCAGAATTCTACAAAACCAGCAAACTAGAAAGTAGTACATGTAAAAATATTTTTGCCCTTTGGGTATTACTGGTCTAATGTTGCTAAATACAGATAAAATTATAACAGCTATAAACATAACCTTCTAAATTAGGGTGAAGCCTAGGTAAGGCTGGAAAAAGTGTATTTCTTAATATCCACAGTTAGCAATCCTTTGATTTATTGCCTAGAAATGTATTACTGAGAAAAAGGAATTTTAACTTATAACATTTTAAGAAAAAAAATAGACCTAAGTTTTTGTAACATTTGGCTATAACCCATGTCAGTATCTGACTATACCACTGATAAATTCCAGTGTACAGATTTACAAATGTGATTAAAAATTACAACTGACTGAGGCTGAAAGCTAGGTAAAATCAATCTTTTTCCATTGAAGTAGTTCATATCTGTATTTTAAAGACAGCATGGTATAAGTAAGAAACTAATGTTCAATAAAATGAGACTCTGTTGTGTTGATTCTTCTACTTCCTAAAATGGCTTTATTCAATCACAGAAGCAACCTGTTTCACTGTATGCTTTTTCCTAAGAATTGTTATCAAATTTTATTTGGAAAACAGTTTTTAAGAGAGGAAGATCAAAAAGAAAAAAACTTTAAACCCTACTCTATTAAAGTTGCTTAGAAAACTACAAAGGAGATAACAGGAATAATCATTCTTAACATCCAGATTTTTTACAATATTTGATTTGAAGTGATATATTACTTTTCCAAAACAAGGCTATTTTATAAAATTATGCATACCTACATACTTCAGTTTATTAATAATTAATACATTGCTGGATATACTTAATGTTTGTTAAATAACTCAAGAGCACAGGGTTAAGAAAATGAAATATGGTAATTTCCTATTAATTGACTATCTTATATAATGTGAGTATAGCTTGCTCATGAAGCCAGAAAAACAAATATTTGTGACTAAGAAATGGGACTTTCCCTATAAGTAATATTCAAAATGGTTTTTGCTTTAAAAAATTTCTTTCTGTTGAGAATTAGTTCCATTGCTAATTTGGGTTTCTTGAAGAAGAACCACTTAGATTACTAAACCTACTATTTCAATGAGCGAGTGGGGCTAGTTTCCCTTTCCTAAATAACTAATAGTTCTAGGTCCAAACGTGGAAAAGAATTCATTTCAGAGAGTTACACATAAATGTGATTTAAAAATCTTTCAGAACTCTAACTTGCTGATGCATTTTAACATTTTATTAAGCAATTTAAAAAATCTGCTATTGGATATTTTCACAGCTTACTCTGGCTTGTTCTCGAAGTTCGTCCACAATTAAGCGATCAACTCTAGATGGGTTGGAGGTCAGCCTTGGAATCGGAGTATTATTAGTACTGGATACTTTTTTCCCTGGATAAATCTTGGCAAGGGCCAATTCAGTCTGTAAAAAAATTATATAACGTTTAGATGCTAAATTTTCTAAATATGATTCAATCATGAATAATATTTGTCATAGGCCTGAGAACTAAATTGAAAATTACTCCTTTAGGGCTTCCCTAGTGGTGCAGTGGTTAGGAATCCGCCTGGTAATGCAGGGGACACGGGTTCGAGCCCTGGTCCGAGAAGATCCCACATGCTGTGGAGCAACTAAGCCCCTGCGCCACAACTACGGAGCCCATGTGCCACAATTACTGAAGCCCACATGCCTACAGGCTGTGCTCTGCAACAAGAGAAGCCACTGAAATGAGAAGCCTGTGCACTGCAACAAAGAGTAGCCCCCACTCCCCACAACTATAGAAAGCCTGTGTGCAGCAACGAAGACCCAACAAAGCCAATAAAATAAATTTATAAAAAGAAAAAAAAAAGAAAATTACTCCTTTAGATAAAAATTCTGTTTTGGTATCAAAAGGAAACAAAAAAAAAAAAAAAAAAAAAAAGGCAACAAATACAAACCACAGTACCACAGTACTTTTCTGTCACACTTAATGCATAAATTACCTAAATACTCCAATAGTTTAATACTTAGAAAATTCAAAGAAATAAACTTTTAACCCATTAAGGAAAAAGTCTACCTAACAGGCAAGATAAACTTTAAAATAAAAATTTTTTAAACCCCAAACATTTTTAGTCTCTCGGTTACCTAATTAATTCTCTATAGTCAAGAAGTTAAATACTACACATTATAGAAAAATTAAACTTAAAAATAAGGCAAGTATTCTTTCTTAAACTACACTAAGGTAAACAAAATGAAGATTTTTGGGAAAGGGGATATAGTTTGTTACACCTAAATGGATAGTTTTGTGTTACCTTTTTTCTTTCCTTTTCTAATGCTCTCCATTGTTCATAGCACTCTTCTAGACGAATATGAAGCTCACTGGCTGATCCACTACGGGTTTTAATTGGTCTTTGAAATCCAAAAGTTGGCACGAAACCAGAAAAGGAATTATCACCATACATCATATCATTAAAATACGGGTATAAATGGCTTAAGTCATCATAAGAAAACAAATCATAGGAATCCAACAGTGGAACAACTGAATGGCCAAATGGGTGGGTGGACCTTAGGGGAAACCCATTTGAACCAAGTTGTTGAAAACTCTGATTATGCCTTACATCTCCCATCATATAATTATTAGAAAAGCATGATGCCTGTGTGCGATTCACACGGCTATTAGTATTGTTGTCTCCACTTCCCTGTCTGTGGCTATTAAAATGACCCTGTGACTCCAACAGATCTTGATATGTATTTTGAGATAAGCCATCTAAATGCTTTGGCCCTTCCTCAGGATCATAATGTCCACTCTGGGGCTTAGCTTGAAAATGATGTTTGTTTACATTTCCAATGATCCCATACTGCTGAGCTGAATAGTTATCACAAAATCCATTTGGCTGCTTTATTTTTTTATTGGTAACAGAGTCAAAGAGATTTTCTTCTCCAGTCTTTGTTAGTCCTTCCATGTGATTGACAGTTTGAATTCTTTCTGCACCATTGTAACCGAAATCAAAACTAGAAAATGCTGAAGGGTTTTCTTGGCAATACTTCTGAAATAAACTGCTATTTGGAGTTAAATTTGTAGATGATAGTTGGGGGAAATCTGAAGAATGGTTAGGACCTTTTGAAGCTGCACTTAAATGAGTATTTAATTTCATCAAGTTACCTTGATTTCGATAAGGAACAGGAGTGTTATTTTTTGTTTGGACATTCATCCAAGTTGGTCTGTTTAAGTAGATACCTCCTGAAGATGTTGCTGAGTTTGCTAGTAAATTCACTGATTTAAAATACTCAGAATTTGGGGGGTCAGGTTTAGTAAACTGTTGCTTTTCTGTGACATTAGCAAAATCATTATTAGCTGGATAAGCTGTGTGAGGTTTTAGTCCATATTCTGATTTTAAGCCAAAATCAGCAGTAAATGCTGCTTCCTTTGCAAACTGTTTTTCTGTCAGATGTGGTGTAGTTTTTGGAAATGTGAAATTCTGGTCAGGTATTGCCTCCTCCATTTTTTTCTGATTTGCTGGTTTAACCTGAAATAATTTTGTGTAGGTGTCTGCTTCTACAGTTGGTGTTTCAGGTGTGCCACTGGCTAATTTTTTACTATCCTGGACACTAGAATTCGAACACTTATTCAGCTTAGCCTTATTAGGATGAGCATATTCTGGGTATCTACAGTAATCTGCATTTTCATTGTATCTATTAAATTGGGAAAGAAACATCTCTGCCCTCTTTTGCTGTAATGGTGCTTCAAGACCTTTAGCACATATTTTCTCTCTTCCATAAGAGTAAGTATCAACTCCAGATTCTTTCATGATGTCAGATAGACCAGTCTGTGGTGTAAAACAGTTTTTGATAAATGGATATTCTTGAAATGTTGTCTTAGCTGTATCATTTGTCTGAATATTGTAACAGTTAGAATGATCACTTCGTGAGTGGTACATCCATTGTTCTTCAAGGTCTAAACCAGTAAATCCATGATAAAGTTCATCTATTTTTTGTTGTGGTATGAGATTACTATTATGCAGGTACTGCTTTTCCACTGCTGACACAGATTCACCAGTATAAAACGCTTGCTGAGAGATGGCTGTATCTATTGACCTTTTGGTTTCTGTTAAGAGGTCATGGTGATCTGCAAATCTGCTTGTGTTCATTGGCCAAACTGACTTTAAATTGGAGGAGCAGGTCCTAGAACGAGTAAATATACTTAATTACAATTTAGGTTTTAAAAGTCTGTATTTCCTTAGTGGAGAAGGTAGGAAAGGCTTTCAAAAACATTTATATTGCCCCACCTCACCATTCTCTAATCCTTTCCAACTCTGCCTCATAAACTGCCATTACATCCAAATAACTTTCTATTGCCTGAAATGTGCTATATGCTACATAAATATGCATTTTAATCTTAATATGTCTTCACTATACTTTCCCAAGAGACATAAACTAAGGCCTGAGGCTGGTGACTGCATGGTCTTACATGCATTGTTTATATATACTAAGTAGAAACCAAAGTAAGTTTTTCCTTTAAGTTACTATAGGATACAAAAAAGTGTTGTTTTTTTTAATATTTATTTTTTAATTTTATCTATTTGGCTGCACAGGGTCTTAGTTGCAGCACTCAGGATCTTTGTTGCAGCATGCAGGCTCCTTAGTTGCGGCATGTGGACTCTTAGTTGTGGCATGCATGTGGGCTCTAGTTTCCTGACCAGGGATCGAACCTGGGCCCCCTGCATTGGGAGCACAGAATCTTAGCCACTGAACCACGGGAAGTCCCAATACAAAAGTACTGCTGACTACAATTTTTTTAAATTAAAAAAGATGTGCTGGAACTTCCCTGGTGGGCCAGTGACTAAGACTCCGTGGTCCCAATGCAGGGGGCCTGGGTTCCATCACTGGTCAGGGAACTAGATCCCACATGCCGCAACTAAGAGTTCACATGCCACAACTAAAGACCCATTGCAGCCAAATAAATAAATAAATATTAAAAGAAAAAAAAAGATGTGCTTTGCTTCAACTGTTATTAAAAACATTTTGATTGCTTACATGTATGCTACATATTTCCCTATTTATAAAATAGGGCATTTGAGTAACATGGCTTCCACATCCAAATAAAACAAAGTACATTTTAAAAATTTTTACTGTATGAATAAAATCCATACATATTTCTGCACAGCAGTAATGATAGTTTTATTTTTGGAGGTGTAAGTATAAAAGTTCTTGGAATTTATACTCCTTAAGCCAAATTTTAGCTTATGAACTCAACGGAAATAGCTCTGAATTATACAAGAATGAGTTTCCAAATGAAAGTTCTCAATAGCAAATTAAACTTTCAATTGTATGGCAAGCACCTCAGCAAAATCAAGGCTCCTAGAAACAAATATCTAAATTAAGATGTCTACTGTCAGATGATCCTCTATTAATTAAAAATAAAAGTTAGTAAATAGTGTAATCTAGTACCCGGGAATTTAAAAGTTTACTACACACTATACATAGCTTATATAATATACTAACCCCTCAGCAAAATATGGCTGTGATTTATCTTGTTCTTCCAAAATGTTAGACACAAGTCCATATAAGTCTGTTTCACTACCATAGTCATTTCTTTCTGTTTGAATCCTAAAAATAAACAAATATCACATGCAAATTCTTTTGCTCATATTGAATATATTGATTTCTATTTCCAGATTTATTCTGCCATTATTTTTCTATAAAATATTTGGATTGATTCTATACCATCATTTCAAATAAAGAGGGAACAGGAACTCAAGAATATTTTCCACTTTAGCATAGTGTTTATGCTACATAAGTATTTCTCCTTCATTCCGAATCCTATGTCTAGTTCACAATGTATGCTTACCTCTTATTTCTTCAAAACACATGCTATTCATTTTAGGTGACCAAGATATAAATCTCTGATCTATGATGTTGTAGACACAGTTGGTACCATGTCAGCTCCTGAAAGCATGTCTAGTCCCATTATACATCATTACATCAACACTTGTTCAGTTTTTTCATTTGTGATTTGAAAACCATATGAACCTATTGCTCTTTTTGTGACTCTTTATACTAAATGTTGGATTAAAAAGTGAAATGTGATACGGTCACCCTAGATATCACAGCAATGCATTGCAGTTGTCCTTTAAATGTAAAAGATTTGGGGGCTATCCCTAAATCTTTGCCAAAAAAGTGACTGATGCGCCATGTACCTGAAATCCTACCTAAATAAAATAAAATGTAAAAGACATAAGGAGATGGAAAATTGGTGCCTTTTTACCTCTTATGGATTCTGGGTAATTTGTTCCTAGAAGTAATATGTTTTTTTTAAATTTTAACTTCTTATTTTTTCATATTTTATGTCTAACATTTCATAGTTAGGACACTTTAGAAATAAAAATACCTTATATTTGCATAGCATTCAAACATTTCATTCATCTTTATAACATAGGAGGGCAGGTATTAGTAATCACTAAGCTGTTGAATAAATGATCATGTGAGATATTAAGAAACTTGAATTTTGTAGGAGTATATGATTCGCCATGCTTTACTATACACTTGCTGAATAAATGGTCTGCCTACAAGTCTAAGGTTTTTTCCACTGCATCTTGTTATTTCAAAAAGATTCAGTATAAAGTTTTTTTGTATAATAATGCATTAGTATATATCAAGAAAAATATTCAATGTAATATATACCAAATTGTTGATATTTGTTACTGGGAGGTGGAGAGGCAGGGTTAAGGTAAACTTCTGCTTGCCTTTTTATATTTCTGTAAAGTGTGAAGTTTTTCAGTGAACACGTATCAACTTAAAAATATTTTTGTTTTTTGTGGAATTAAATGTTACATAGTCTTTCTAATAAAATCACTAGAGAACTTGGCAAATTTTAAAAAACTTTTAACAATTACTTAATTAGTAGATTTTAAAAATAATTATTTCCTGGTTAAACTAAAGAGGCATCACCCTTATTATAATTAACATAAAGGTACTGTCACTCCCTTAAGCTTCTCTTTGCAGAAAGCTCCCATAATATTTCTACACTTCTTCTTTTAAACTTCCCTACACCTGCACTGCCTGGCAAGCTGTCGTTGTCATCATCATCATGACGGTACGATCTATAAAGGCAGGGACAATACTTGCCACATTAATTCTAATATCCCCAGTAAGAGAGAATCTGACATACAGTAGGCCCTTATTATTAGTGGAATTGAATAGAAAAATAAAGTATCTTATGTTTGATAAAATCCTGTTTGTTGTGTACTTGTGAAGGAAAAGTTTCTGAAAATTTAGAATTGGATTAAAAAATATATTGAAAAATTTACATAAGTTTATATAAGTTATCTTTAGAAAGAGGAACTTAACATTTACTCACTTAGGGTTGCTTCTAATGAATGAAAAAAGTAATAAGAAAAAATTATACACATATAACTACCCTGTTTAAGGTTTCCTAGAAGTCTGATATACAAAATTATAATGCCATAACATAAAAATGCTGATATAGGGAACAAAGAGCTAATACAACTAGGTTCCCATGTAATCAAACTTAAAAACACTTCGTTTAGCCTGAGAAATGTAATTTATTAATTTACCTGTTCTTTACATTGATCTGAGAATTAGAGGGCTGTTTAATATCATCTCCATACATAGACCATGGTGCATAGAAAAGTGAAGAATCTACAGAACTTGCATATTCTGTTGAAGAAAGTGGAGCATAGGTCTGCCTTAGGTCAACACTGTCTTCACTCTGAAATTTTAAAGACATGTTTGTATATCACACACAATCAAAAGTACATTTATTACAGAATATTAGCCAAATAATAAGAAATTTGAGGAAATAAACACATGTGTAAGAATTGGGAGACAAATCTAAACTTAGCCACTTAAGCTTACTTTACAATAGGGATTGCCAAATTTTTTCTGTAAAGGGCCAGATAATAAATATTTTAGGGTTTGCTGTGTTCTCTGTTGAAACTCCTCAACTCTGCTGTCCTAGCACCAAAGGAACTATAGACAATATGTAAACAAGTGGGCGTGGCTACTCCAATAAAACTTTGTTTACAAAAACAGGCACAGATTTGGCCCCTGTTCAGTTATCCCTGGAATAAAACACCTATAATTATTGTAGTTTTAATTTTTTGAGCAGAAGAGCATTATGTGGACTACAGCAGTATTATTTTTAATAATCATTTACAAAACTCAGTCTTAATGCCGCCAATCTGTGAAAAAGAAAAGTAAATGTACATTTACATAGAATTTTCAAAGAAACTCCACATACATTATTGTATTCAGTCAACCTTATGACATGGATATTCTCTCTATATATTTTAAAAATGAGAAAATGGAGGCTACAAGTTACTGAGCTAAGAGGTGGCAAAACTAAAACCCAAACTCAAGGCCTTCTTACCCCTACACTAAGGCCTTTTAAAACAATATCTTTAATTTTTAGCCTAGTTTCTATTTCTAAGAGAAAGTATAAAAATGAGACTATAAATAAAATGTTATATCTTAAGAAATTTTAAAGATATTATAATTAGAAGAAAAAACAAGCTCATTTTCCTTTTTCTTAATGCTTCTATAATAAATTTTGAATAACTAAGGTAAAAAGTTTGAGTTTTAAGATTTTAATGAATTTAAGTCCTGCCTCCTTTCCAAAGGGAATGAGGTACAGTGAAAATACTGCACTTCAAATTTTAAATACTTAAAATAGTATGAAAGTATAAATTCACAATTTTTAACTCTCCAAATAAGGAGCTACTAAAACCTGAGATGTAATAACTCTATAAATATCCAGGCATAAACACAGTAGAAATGGTATTTTCCTATAAATACAGAAGGTATACAATCCTGGTTAAAAGTATTTTCTAATTGCTTTCATTCTCTTAATAGAAATTTATGTAAAAAGAGATAAAAATGTTTAGATCAAACTATTCCTAAATTTTTGTTCATAGACATGATCACTGAAAAACATTTTAAACATTCACTGAGTTTATACCAATAATATATGAAAATTAATACCTCCTAATCACTGACCTTTTAAGAACCTTAAATATTTTAGTCATTTGTTTAAATTCTAGTTATGATTACTATCTGAAACCTCCACATTATAATTTTCTTGTTGATAACTTATTATTTTGTTGACTATTCTGAAGCTGGAGAAACGGAGGCACAGAAGGGATTTTGCTAACAGTGCCACTAAAAACTACCTTTCCCAAATTTCTGTGAGTTAGCAGTAAATTTTACAAAAGCTTTTATTGTTAGAAACTTTCATAATTTTATTCCTTTAGTTCTGAAGTTTTTATCACTGACCCCTTAACTCTCTTTTAGGTGTGAAGTATCCAAAGTGCCATAAATAATTGTTCATCCTTTTGAAAGAGTTGCTTAAACAAAATGAGCATTTTCAGATTATATAATATCAAATGAAATAAACAGTATTTGAAAGTAAATGTATTTGGGAAGTATTATTTCAAGTATATTTTATATTTTAAACTAAGATTTGAGTATTAGAAAAATTAAATCCTTTTAAAAGATTAATTTAAATTTTAATATCCTAGGATAAAACAAACTAAAGAAACGTGGATTCAAACATAATTATACTTTAAATATCCGGATCTTTTTCAGTCAAAACATTTCTGGAAATTAAATATGCAAATGCTTATCTGGCATATCAATTAGCCTAGATAACTGCAAAATGTATCATTTTATCCTGGCTATGCTTAATCAACTGAAATTAAATGCAAGTAAATTTTAGTAGTCATGTAAACATTATAGAGAGCAGTGCGATGCTGGTCTTGGCAGTGAAAAGACCTGGTTTCTACTTGGGCTTTATCACTTAGGGCACAAGTCAAACTCTCTGAGCCTCAGTTTCTCTATCTGTACAGTCTATATAATACTATACAAGGTTGTAGTGTGAATTAAATAAAATCATTTATTTCAGGATATTGTTATAATTCAAAGTATAACAATATCAACAGTGATGTCCTGGTTAAATAATTTCAAATAACTTACATTACACTAAACCTAATTTAACACGCTTAACAAAACCAAATATTTTAGGTGAGGTAAAAGGTAGCATGTCATCTAAGATATTATTAGAGCCAGAGAATAAAAGAGTAACGAAAAATTTAAATGATCAAACGTATGTTTACACCAACTTGCAATAAATGCCGGAAGGAAGAAATATTTTATGGTCTTACTAAGTAAATACAGATTTTTCTTACATTTCTGGCATCACATCATGCTGAGAGGACAAGACGAAACAAGAATCAACGAAAAATCTTATTTCTTAACTTGTTTTCGAAACCTGTATGTATTCTGCAAATTCGGTATTTAAAATATCATTTTGTTACCGGGTCTGGTCCTAAACGCGGAGCAATTTATACGCCTATGTGAATGGGCTGGGGGCGATGCTGGATTTGATGGAGAATAAATCCTCCAGCAAAGGGCAGAGCCGAATAACGGACCTGCGATTTGTAGCAATCATAGAAGGAAGGGGAGCCCGTCAACATCACGCTGTTAAAGACATCTGTGAGCCGACTGCTGGCGTCGGCACTGAGGTTCCAGCAGCGATTCGCACCTCCACGGAACGCGACTTTCGGCTGCACGAAACCGGGACAGGAAACGGGAGAGAGACATCACGCAGGTCAGAGCCGGGGCAGATACGGCCGGACGACGGTTCCACGTCGGCTGTGCGCCCAGCTCCACCCGGAATCAGTTCCCGGGACACTCGTTTGGGGGCCCCGCGCTTCCGCCCCCCGCGTTCCCTCTCCACCATCCGACTCGACCCCGAGGCGCGGCCCTCGCCCGCCCGACGGGCCCTCGCCGCCAGCCTCCGCCTCAGCGCCGCTACGGCCCAAAGTGGGGGAGGCGGCGGCAGCCCGGGCGTCGCGGCCCTTCCCCGCCACCCCCCAACGCCCCAGCCCGGCCGCCCCTCCTGTCCGCCCGCGTCGCGCCCCCAGGCCCCGGCCCGACTGACCGCCGCGCCCCCCGCTCATCCCCGCGGCGCGACCCGGACGCCCGTCGGGGCTCCTTAACGGGACCCGGCCTCTCCCGCCCGGCCCGGCCGCCTCAGACACGCGCGTCCGGGGACGCGCCCGCCCCTCAATCTCTCCTCACCGTCGCCGTCCTCCAAGCCCGGCCGCCACCCGGACCCGGACCGTCCCCGCCGGTTACCTCAAGTCCCTCCCTCAGGCCTGGGGGGTGAGAGAGCGGACGGGCGCCTCCACCGCTCACCTCCATGGGGCCCCCCCGGAACTAGGCACAGCTCCTGGGGTACGAGGGTGAGGGGGGGCGTCGAGGCCCGGCTTCCTCAGCCCGCACACCGTCGCTGCTGCCTCCGCCGCCTCCGCCCCCGGCGCTGCCTGGAGCGGGTCTGTCGGTGCGGGGGCCGGAGCGGGGAGGGAGGGGCGGGGGCAGAGGCCGTTACATTGCCTACTCAGGGCTCGAGACCCAGCACGCGACCCCGCACCGGCCCGCCCAGCCCCGCCCCATCCTGAGGCCCGACCCCGCTTTGCACCCCTCATTGGCCCGCTGCCCGGCCAATGGGCGGCCGCCTCCGGGGCTGTTACCGCCTAGAGACAAGGGCAAGAACCGGCGGTTAGGCGACCTCGCTCTCCCGGAGCTTCTGAGCCTTTCCCGCTCAAAGTGAGTGAGTTCGGGATTGGCCCGGTTCGTCAAGCAGTCGCCTGATGATTGGCTAATAGGCCACCCAAGGGGCGGGGCGTGGAAGGAGGCGAAGGAGCGCGGGCCTACAGGGTGGGAGAGGTGATGGAGGTGGTCGGAAGATTTGAGAAGTCGCTCAGCAACCAGCCAATAATCCTAAACCTATCCGCTGCTCAACTTGGGCCAACATTTCATTTTTGCCCCTGGTCCCGCCCCTAACTGCCAGAATCCTTTGGAGCTGCCGGAGAATGATAGACTTGGGCTAGCTTGCAGAGCGTGAGGAGCCAGTTATGGCGTTGGGTGTTGTCGGGGGAGAGCCTTCCGAGAGGGAGGAGAGCTTTTCTCTGTCCTAGGCCCCACGCTTCGGTGGGGGTGAAGTAAAGGCATCTTGGTGCTAATGGAGCTCCTGAATAAAGTTCACTCTGACCTGTACCAGACAGGCTGTTCACGTCCACATTGGCGGTGCCGTTTGGGGATGTGATATCTCAAGGTTTTGTTCCCAGACAATGGTAAACAATTTTGAGTGCCTTGAAATATCAAGGAGCCATCAAAGTAAACACAGTAACCACGTTTAGGGCATGTTTATTTAAAATCAAAATTTGAGAAACTCTCAGTTACGTGGAAGATGTTTTTAACTCAGATAAATGGAAATAGGATGGGGGACACATTTTATTGGCCCATATTATCCTGATAGTTATTTCGGATGTCTACTCAGCTTTGAGTTAAGAAAGCTGATTAGGTGAGGTGGCTGTAACAATTACATTTCTTTCCCTACCTCACCCTTAAAGTTGCTGACGTGGAGCATATTCCACCCTGCCATTGAGGACGTAGTGTCTTTTCTCTCTCTCGCATAACACCCAGAATGATTTTGAAAAGCTGTAAATCCTCATATAACTTTTTTGTTGTAATAAGATATACATAAGATTTACTGTTTTAACCACCTTCGAGTGTAAAATTCAGTGGCATTAAGTATACTCACAATGTTGTACAACCATCACCACTATCCATTTCCAGAAATTTTTCATTATCCCAAACAGAAACTTTGTACTCAGTAAAAAAATAACTCCCATTTCCCCTTCCCTCCACTCTCTGGGAAACTTTATTCTACTTTCTGTCACTATGAACTTGCCTATTCTAAGGTACCTCGTATAAGTGGAATCATACAATATTTGTCCTTTTGTAACTATGTTATTTTATTAATATAATGTCAAGGTTTATCCGCGCTGTTGTACGTGTCAGAACTGTACTCCATTTTATGACTGAATAGTATTCCATTTTATGTGTATACCACATTTAGTCCATCAGCTGGTGGACACTTAGATTGTTTTCACCTTTTAATTGTTATGAATAATGCTGTTATGAACATTACTGTACAAATATCTGATTTCCTTTTTGAATTCTTTTGGATATACATATACCTAAGAGTGGAATTGCTGGTTCATATGGTAATTCTCTTTAACATTTTCCACACCAAACTTTCCCACAGTAGCTGCACCATTTTACATTCCCACAGCAATGCACCAGGATTCCAATTTATCAACATTCTCACCACACTTATTTTCCTTTTTTAAAAAAATAATAGCCATTCTAGAAGGTGTGATGTGGTATTTTGTTGTGATTTTGATTTGCATTTCCCTTATGGCTAATGATGTTAAGCATCCTTTCATGTGCTTCTTGACCATTTGTGTGTGTTCTTTAGAGAAATATCTAAGTCCTTCGCTCATTTTTTGAGATTGTACTGTCTTGGTTAGTATTAATATGGTTTGTTTTGAAAATGAATATTACAGGAAAATGTAACACTCCATTGAACTCAAGTGAATACATTAGTAATGGGAATGTTTTGGTTATGGAGCAAAACAAGTATTAATGTGTAGTTACTTCTTTCTTTCGGCTCTTGTATTTCTTTCTTGGAAGATATTCTGAAATGGGTATGTTGAGAAGTAGATGGGATTGGTTTCACAATATTACCTAAAGATATATACAAACCTTAGACTAAAGTGAGAAGGGGCTAGAAATACTCAAATAATTGTTTTATGTCTTCTCTGCCTTCATCTGAATTTAAAGTTTTGTGGGGGGGGAATGGTGATTTTTCTCCATTTATTGAATGTTCCTATATAGGAGCAACCAGGGAAGATCTTTACATAAGACCACATTTCAGTTACTTTGATCCAGCTCAAAATGATGGTGCCCTCAAGTAATAAATTCATTTTTTTCTTGCTATTTTTGGGATAAGTGAATCTGAATTTATGATTGGGTTTTTAAAAAGATATTTAAGAACATTCTTTAACAATTTAAACGTATTCCATCCTGAAAACTTTTTGCAGAATGCAGACTTTCTCCTCCAAAGTATATCTAAAGGTTAATTTCTTCTTCTCCTTCTCCTTCTTCTTCCAACTCTGGAAGACAATGTACAATGTGGTACTCTTCAGTTACATTAATGGAGCCCTTTTTATACTGTTACAGATACTTAAACCATCTGTTTTGTAACAAAAATAAATTGTTGGTTTCATTAAAAAAAAGTCAGTCTGCCCCATAGAAATGTTTTGAGTACTAAAATAAATAGTATTTCATTATTCTCCCAAGTAAAAGTTTGAGTTCAAATCAAGCACTTATATTTTTTTATAATTTATTTATTTATTTATTAGCTGTGTTGGGTCTTCATTTCTCTAGTTGCGGAGAGCGGGGGGCTCCTCTTTACCGTGGCCTCTCGTTGCTGAGCACGGGCACTAGGCACGTGGGCTTCAGTAGTTGCAGCACAGGGGCTCAATAGTTGTGCCTCATGGGCTCTAAAGCGCAGGCTCAATAGTTGTGGCACACGGGCTTAGTTGCTCCATGGCATGTGGAATCTTCCTGGAGCAGGGATGGAACCCGTGTCCCCTGCATTGGCAGCTGGATTCTTAACCACTGCACCACCTAGGAAGCCCTGCTTAGGAAGCCCCAAGCACTTATTTTTGAAAGTGCAAAGTGTATTAGTGGTACAACCTCAATGTCAAAGAGAGAACTCTGAATTAATCCTCCATAGAAAGCAGTCATATAATTTCAAGTCAGTATATAATTAAATTGCTGCAGGATTGTTATATATGCTCACATCTGTATTAAATGAATTTTCCAGCTTCTCAATGGACTAGAGGTCCAACGATTCAAATGGGCTGCAAACCTGCTGTGATTTGAACCATGCAATTCTTCACAGGCTTCTCTAATTTGAGGGACTAAACTCCTTAAATTATACCTTTTTGAAATTAACTGGACTGCCAGATACTGTTTCTCAACTTCTAATAGCTTGTTGTGAGCCTTACAAAATGCTCCTTATTAGAGCTTTTTGAAACGACTTTTCCTTTTTTGTATACTCAAATTAGTGTTTTCCTGAATCTTTAGCATTATTTTTAGAGCTTCTTCCTTGGTAGGTAGTAAGCTTGGAGTTCCAGGTCATTCTCTCCTAATCTGTGCTCCAGGAAACTTGTAGGTTTCTATTTAGAAATGAGACCCTGAAAAATTCATGCATTTACCTTTTTACTTGGAATGGGGGGAGGTACTTAAGTTGCTATTTATCGAAGATAATATAAATGTGCATTTGCTATGGCAAATACTTCTATCCCTTCAAAGTTCAGAATTAATGTTCTTTTTCATCTTTTAATACTTTGATCTTTTTCTAAGTATCACATTTATTTCTTTTTTTAAAATTTATTTATTGGCTGCGTTGGGTCTTCGTTGACTGCTTGGGGTGGCTTCTCTTGTTGCAGAGCACAGGCTCTAGGTGTTCTGGCTTCAGTAGTTGCAGCTCGAGAGCTCTAGAGCGCAGGCTCAGTAGTTGTGGTGCACGGGCTTAGTTGCTCCGCGGCATGTGGGATCTTCCCGGACCAGGGATTGAACCCGTGTCCCCTATATTGGCAGCTGGATTCTTAACCACTGCACCACCAGGGAAGTCCCCACATTTATTTCTTGAATGGATTCTAATGGGGGTATATTTTATATTTAAACTATGAATTAGAAATGGAACTAGGGTTTTCATTGTAAATGAAATGTTCTGAGTATCACTGTCACATGGCCCTCTGAAACTGAGTTTCTATTTCACAGTGTTTTATTGGAACCAGAGGTTAGAAAAGATTCATAAAGGAGTGTCACCAGAAAAAGACATCTTTGAAAAGACGTCTTTATAAATTTCCTTTAGGCCTTTAAAAATCTAAATTTGAGGGATCCCTTGAGTAGAGGATGAAGGGTCTTTGACACCAGTGGATTGGAAAACAGCTTCTTTTTTTTTAAATTAAGATCCAGATTTTTAATTTAGACCACAGAGTTTAAGAACTTACGAGAAGTCCATTTTCAAAGGTCCATTAAAACTTTGTGTTGTGATATACTGCTACAAGCAAGCTTCCTTCCAAAAGGCAAAAATATTAAAAGCACATTCCTGAAAGATGTGGTTTTCAAACTGAATGATTATGTACCCTTAAGGTGGGAAGTAGATTCTGGATTTATAGAATCTT
The DNA here is from genome assembly GCF_030028045.1 of Hippopotamus amphibius kiboko. Classification (NCBI taxonomy): domain Eukaryota; kingdom Metazoa; phylum Chordata; class Mammalia; order Artiodactyla; family Hippopotamidae; genus Hippopotamus; species Hippopotamus amphibius. The sequence continues at coordinate 45,160,723 of NC_080202.1, read as the reverse complement.
CCTGAAGACACACAGCCCACCTCCTTGTTGCAATCTCTCAAAGCCAAATTTCTATATTAGAGCCTGGAAGTAATTGTTCCATTGCAAAAGCTTTAAAACCTGCTCAGGTTTTGAGCTGACCCCTAATTAGACAGAGTTCTCCAGCCTGTCCTTTCCTAGGACACTTACAAAATTAAAACCTAGACAAGCTACTTCCTTGACTCCTGCTTTGGAGGGCAAAGTAAGGAACTGCCTTACTTGTAAGGCTCTACCTCTGTTTCAAGGTCTTTACCTCTGATCCGGAGTCTCACTGCGTGTCTGGCTTGATGATTTGGTGCTCTCTCTCTCTTTTTTAATAGACATTATTTTTTTAAAAAGCAGTTTTAGGTTCACAACAAAATTGCATGTAAAGTGCAAAGAGTTCCCAAGTGTTCCCTGCCCCCACCCATGCACAGTCTTCCCACTATCAGCGTCCTGCCTGAGAGGGGTACATTTGTTACAATCAATGAACCTGCACTGACACATCATCATCAACCAAAGTCCACAGTTTACATGAGGGTTCATTCTTGGTGTTGTGCATGCTGTGAGTTTTGACAAATGTATAATGACATGTATCTACCACCATAGTATGATACAGAAAAGATTCACTGCCCTAAAAATTCTCTGTGCTTCACCTATTCATCCCTCCCTCCCTCCTAGCCCCTGGTAACCACTGATCTTTTTACAGTCTATTTTGTCTTTTCCAGACTGTCATATAGTTGGAATCATATAGTATATAGACTTTTCAGATTACCTTCTTTTACTTAGTAATATGCATAAAATTCCTCCATGTCTTTTCATGGGCTTGATAGCTCATTTCTTTTTAGTACTGAATAGTATTCCATGTCTGGATGTAACACACTTTATATATTCACTTACTGAAGGATATCTTGGTTACTTCTAAGTTTTGGCAATTATGAATAAAGCTGCTATAAACACTCATGTGCAGCTTTTCATATAGACATGTCTTCAGCTCATTTGGGTAAATACCAAGGAGCATGACTGCTGGGATTGCATAATAAAGGTATGTTTAGTTTTGTAAGAATCTACCAAACTGTCTTCCAAAATGGCTGTATTGTTTTGCATTTCCAATAGCAAAGACTGTAAGTTCCTATTGCTCCGCATCCTCACCAGCATTTGGTGGTGTCAGTGTTTTGAATTCTAGCCATTTTAGTGTGTAGCAGTACCTCATTGTTATCTACTGTTCATTTTTTACCTCTTGCTTTTACATATTCCTGGCTCCTAATTGCTTCTCAACTTTCTCCTGCTGCTCAGCTTCTAGACAAGTGGTTCTCAAAGTGTGGTCCCTAGACCAACAACATCAACACCATCTAGCAACTTGTTAGACATGCAAGTTTTGAAGCCTTGCCCAAACCTACTAAATGAGAAGCTCTGGGGATGGGACCCAAAAATCTGTATTTTAACAGCTCTCCAGGTAATTCTGATACAAGGTAAAGTTTGAAAACATTGTTCAAGACATGCATTCTCCAACATGGTAGCCTCCAGTCATATGTAGCTATTGAGGCAAGAATGAATCAAGACGTGCTAGAATATGGCAAGAATGAATCGAGATGTGCTATAAGTGTAGAATACCCTCCAGATTTTGGAAACTTAAGATGAAAAAAGATGAAGTAAAATGTCTCATTGTAATTTTTATATTGATATCATTGAAATAATATTTTGGATATATTGGGTTAAATAAAATATATCATTAAAGTTAATTTCACCTGTTTCTTTTTAGTTTTGGCATGGGGTTACTAGAAAATTTTAAGTTACATTCATGGCTCTCATCATACTTCTGTTGGACCACCTTATTCTAGACCATGAGTCTGCAACTATAGCCTGTAGGCCAAATCTGTTGTCTATTTTTGTATGGCCCATGAGCTAAGAATGATTTTATTTTTTATTTTATTTTTTTTAATATTTATTTTATTATTTATTTATTTGTTTGTTTGTTTATTTATTTTATTTTTGACTGTGTTGGGTCTTCATTGCTGCACATGGGCTTTCTCTAGTTGTGGTGAGTGGGGCCTGTTCTTCGTTGCGGTGCGCTGGTTTCTCATTATGATGGCTTCTCTTGTTGTGGAGCACGGGCTCTAGGTACATGGGCTTCAGTAGTTGCGGCACAGAGGCTCAGTAGTTGTGGCTCACAGGCTTAGTTGCTCTGTGCCATGTGGGATCTTCCTGGCCCAGGGATCGAACCCGTGTCCACTGCATTGGCAGGCAGATTCTTAACCACTGTGCCACCAAGGAAGCCCTAAGAATGGTTTTAAATTTTTAAATGGTTGGAAATAAAGAATGGTATGAAAATTTTTTTTAAAGTTTTGCTGCCCATAAATAAAGTTTTATTGGAACATGGGCACACTCATTTATTTATGTATCGTCTATGGTTGCCTTTGCTCTGCAATGGCAGAAGAGTAGCTGTGACTAGGACCTTATAGCCTGCAAGTCTAAAATATTTACTACCTGATCCTTTACAGGAAAAAATTTGCTGGCCCCAAGTCTAGACTGTCAGCTTCCACATATTCCCTGGGAGAGGACCCTGCTTTTTTTTTTAGAACTTTTATTGAGATACAGTTAACATACAATAAACTGCATATATTTAGAGTCTACAATTTGGTATCCCAATCTCCCAATTCATTCCCCCTCAACCGTCCCCTCTTTCCCCACTTGGTGGACAGAACCCTGCTTTTAACTTGACCCTGCTTTTTGTTCCCAACCTTTGCTAAGCTTTAGACCCAACTCCTTGATCCTTATGCCCAAATCTCAGTAGTATTTTGGGGTTACAAGATTTGATCTATACATTATTTAGGCCACAAAGAGGCAGGCCAAAAATATTCTTGCCTTCCAGAATGCCACAGAGAACTTATGGACCCAGCAAAATGGAACAGGGAGATGTTCAATAGCTTCTTTCTCCAAAGGTGGGGCCTTGCTTCTCAGAAAACAAAAGAATCCAGGATAAACATTTCCATCAGATTGAGAGGTGAGCCTATGATTTAGGGCTGGCCCACGTCTTTCACTACTCAGCAACACCTCTTGAATTAAAACTCTCTCTCTCTCTATGAAGCTTATGGCTACTCTCAGTCAGTTTAGTTGTCTTCTCCAACACCTTGTCCTGCCACATATATTGTGGAAATAGCTATGATGGTTTTTCCACTCCAGCGAAGCAGATGTCTGGATCCCTTTGTGAGCCTCTTGATCTTTATTCCCTACCACCCACACCAATATGCAACCAAAGCCTTGCTGGCTCAATGAATCTTTATGGTCTCATTTTATACGCTTCCCAAAGAAGAGAAGTATGGCTGTGGTTTCCAGAATGCTAATTGCTAACAGCTCTTGGCATCCATGTTCTTTCTGACTTTCCCTCCTTAACCTGCTCCTTACACCCATAATAATAACATCATTCCTTAATAGATTGGCACCAGTCTGGAGTCTCTCTCTCTCTCTCACACACACACACACACACACACACACACACACATGCGCGCGCACACACACACACACACACCGTCATTCCTTTTCCCCTTGCTCTATGGATTACACATAGGGCTGTTTAACTTTCTAATATGAGCTAGTTTGTAAGCAACTCCCTGAATATTGTTATGAAGTGAGTATCAATGACTAAAGGGGGCCTCACTGAGAGATGTTGCCCTCCATTTCAACCACACTTCATTGTCAAAGTTAAGAAGGGGTCTTGCATCTCTGTTCATTTAAGAAGCCTCACTTTATGTCTAACGAACATATGTATACCAAGGGGGAAGAAAGGGATGAACTGGGAGATTGGGATTGACATATATAAACTACTGCGTAAAAATAGATAACTAATGAGAACCTACTGTATAGCATAGGGAACTCTACTCAGTGCTCTGTGGTAACCTAAATGGGAAGGAAATCGAAAAAAGAGGGGATATATATATACATATAGCTGATTCACTTGGCTGTACAGCAGAAACTAACACAACATTGTAAAGCAACTATACTCCAATAAAAATTAATTTAAAAAAAGAACTCTCGCTATAGACAAGTGTCTTAGATGCTATAGTTGAGTTGAATTTAGGCCCTAGACTGGGGATGGGAAGACTCAGGAATCCTTTTACAAAGGTAAACCCTAAACAAACCTGGCTTTTCTTATCTAGATCATCTTAAATATTGGGCACCTAGAAGGAAATCCATCAAGGGTTTCTGTTGGGAAATAAGGGGGTGGGGGGGGAGTGGCCTAGTGTTTTATTCCAGCTCTTGTCCAGATGACCTCCAAATTTCTGGCTTTTACCTTCTCTTGGTTTCACTTTTCTCATCTGTAAAATAAAGAGTCCATTTAGTCAAGCTTTATAGTTCCTTATAGCTCTAAGTTTTTCTGATTCCACATCCCCATCTATAACCTAGAGATAATAATCTCTATCCTTGTCATTCAAAGTTGAGTAATGTTAATGAACTGCCAGAAATAAAAATTTGTTGAGTTCCCCAGAAGAGAGAGAGATTCACTGAACTCTCTCTTAATCAGATCAAGCAGGTAATGGAGTATTATACTTTATTTCATGTGGTGGTTAAATGGAAGTTGTTATATACCGTATATGCATTAGCAAATATTTATGCAATTAGAGCAGAATACCCAACAATAGAATTATGATAACCATAACATAAAGTTTTTGGTTCATCCTCTTATAAGGCCTTCAGAATAGATTCTGAACTCTTATAATCATTGTACAGCACTGGAGCTATAGATAAGATTGGGGTGAGTTAATAATACATAATTAAAATTGTTTCTTGAAAGCTTTGTTAATTTTTCTTTCTCACAAAATTAGAATCTAGAATAATGCAAATTACAATAAGTCCCCTACACACGAAACTTCAAGTTTCAAACTTTCAAAGATGCAAACGTGCGTTCGCATGTCCAGTCATGTAAATTAGTTCACGTCTGGCATGCATTGTCATGTGCATGCATCCTCTACAAGTGTTTGTGCTTTTGTGTACTTTACTGTACAGTACTGTATAGAGTACAGTAGTACAGTACCTTTATTTCAAGCCCAGGATGTCCAGAAGCAAGGGTAAAAGCAGTGGTGATGCAGCTAGTACACTACTACCCAGAAATCACTGGATCGTTTTTTCAAGAAGGTAGATAGAATTGAATCCAGCAAGGAACTAGAACCTGTGCTATCAGCGTCAGGCATGAGTGAAACTGCAGCTTGCCCTCCGTCTCCTATTGTTGACAATCCTTCAGCTCTACCATCTCCTACCCCCTCCCCCTCCTCCAGTCAGTAACTCTTCTTGCCTGTTCACTCGATGCCAGCCCCTGTATACCAGCTTTTGTACTGTACTACTGTACTTTTCAAGGTACTGTACTGTAAGATTAAAAATGTTTTCTTTTTTGTGTTTGTTTTTTATGTATTATTTGTGGAAAAGTATTGTGAACCTATTACAGTATAGTGCTATATAGCCGATTGTGTTAGTTGGGTACCTAGGCTAACTTTGTTGGACTTATGAACATAGTCTCGGAACAGAACTTGTTTGTATGTAGGGGCCTTACTGTACTAGAATCACAGGATTACAGAATTTTAGATCTATAAGGGCCTTTGAAGATCTTTTCACCTAGTCCTCAAATGTACGGATGAGAAGTCCAGATCACAGAGCTGGTGGTGCCAGAGCTGACTCTAGAACTCAGGTTTCCTGCAAAGATTGCCTCCTGGAGACAGGGACGTTTATAAGATCACAGTCACTTTGTTTTTAATCCTCAGTCTGTAGTAAAGCATCTTAATAATCTCATAATTATCTATTCATGTTATCACCACATAATCATCAATCATTGAGATAATTCCCTCCTATGCAGGATAGTCCTGCTGTCTTTTGGAAATCATCAGTAAATTGCAGGGTAGATGGGACTACATTAGTACTGCTTTTAAATTTTTATTTTATTTTTATTTTTTAAAACTTATTTATTTATTTATTTATTTATTTAGGCCCACGCTGCATGGCTTGCGGGATCTCAGTTCTCTGACCAGGGTTTGAACCTGGGACACAGCAGTAAAAGCTTGGAATTCTAACCCCTAGGCAACCAGGGAACTCTCAGTACTGTTTTTTTGTGTTTTTTAAAGAGAGGAAATTTAAATGTTCGAAACCAGAATTTTAAAACTTAAATGATACCAAACATTTTATTTGCATAAAATTTCATCTTTTACCTAGATGTTTTGGCATGATGTAGATCCCTGACTCATAATTAGATATTTACCCATAAATTTAGAAGCAACTGTCATAGGTTACCCCAATTTCTTTGGTAGGAAAGAGAATATACAATGATGCTTTTTCTCTCTATGTAGATACTTAGAGTTTTCTATATATATGTATCTAGAGTTTTATGATGAACACACCCAAGAATTCCAGGACATTGAAAAGTAGCTCCTCAGCATACAAATGCTGGGGACCTTTGGAATCAGACAGTTTTATATGTGTGTCTATAGCCATACAAATTTTAGGAACTATGCCCTGTGTCAATCATTTTGCTCTGATCTACCACAATAATACTCTTTGTGTCATAAGCAACATGGCTGTCATCAGCCATCAGCTGAATAGTTTTATCTATTCCAGTGGTTCTCACACTTCAGCCTACATCAGAATTTCCTAGAGGGCTTGTTAAAAAACAGATTGGCCCAACTTCTAGAGTCTCCAATTAAACAGATCTAGGGTGTAGCCCCAGAATTTGCATTTTTGTCAATATGGTGATGCTGATGCCTCTGGCCTCGGGGACTATGTTTTGAGAACTTTTGCTTGCCTTTCAGCCAAGAGGCTGCAGGTGAGTACTGAATGGTGAATTTCAGGAATGATGCAGGTGATAGGGATGCATTTTTTAATTTACTTTTTTTATTGAAGTATAGTTAATTTACAACATTATGTTAATTTCTGCTGTACAGCAAAGTGACTCAGTTATACACATATATACATTCTTTTTTTACTTTCTTTTCCGTTATGGTTTATCCCAGGATATTGAGTATAGTTCCCCATGCTATACAGTAGGACTTTGTTGTTTATACATTTTATATGTAAGTTTGCATCTACTAACCCCAAACTCCCAGTTCATCCCTTCCCCACCCTCTCCTCCTTGGCAATCACAAGCCTGTTCTCTATGTCTGTGAGTCTGTTTCTGTTTCATAGATACGTTCATTTGTGTTGTATTTTAGATTCCACAAATAAGTGGTATAGTATGGTATTTGTCTTTCTCTTTCTGACTTACTTCACTTAGTATGATAATCTCTAGGTCCATTCATGTTGCTGCAAATGGCATTATTGCATTCTTTTTTATGACTGAGTAGTATTCCATTGTATATATGTACCACATCTTCTTTATCCATTCATCTGTCGATGGACATTTAGGTTGTTTCCATGTCTTGGCTATTGTGAGTAGTGCGGCTATGAACATGAGGGTGCATGCATCTTTTTTTTTTAAATAAATTTATTTATTTATTTATTTGTTTTTTTTTCGGCTGCATCTTTGTTGCTGCATACGAGCTTTCTCTAGTTGCAGTAAGCAGGGGCTACTCTTCATTGTGGTGCATGGGCTCCTCATTTTGGTGGCTTCTCTTGTTGCAGAGCATGTGCTCTAGGCATGTGGGCTTCAGTAGGTGCGGCACATGGGCTCAATAGTTGTGGCTCATGGGCTCTAGAGCACAGGCTCAATAGTTGTGGTGCACGGGCTTAGTTGCTCCATGGCATGTGGGATCTTCCTGCAGCAGGGATCAAACCCATGTCCCCTGCATTGGCAGGTGGATTCTTAACCACCGCACCACCTAGGAAGTCCCACATGTATCTTTTCGAATTACGGTTTTGTCCAGACATATGCCCAGGAGTGGGATTGCTGGATCGTATAGTAATTCCACTTTTAGTTTTCTGAGGAGCCTCCATACTGTTTTCCATAGTGGCTGCACCACCTTACATTCCCACCAACAGTGTAGGAGGGTTCCCTTTTCTCCACAGATGGTGATGCATGTGATTGCTGTTATTTTTCTCCCTGTAAGCCAGACCAAGAACAATTTCACCATCCTATTATCACAGTAAACACTAACTCAGCTGAGACAGGGATTCCCAAAGCTTTGGTCAGGGAAGTTTGAAATGATCAGGTCTAGGCCTGTCTTTGTGCAGAAAATGTATTATTCTCCTCTTAGCCCAAGGCTCAGAGAGATGATTTGGCTTGTCCATGATCACATAGCTGCTAACAGCAGTACCAGGACCAGAATCTTGACCTCCAGCCTCCCAGTACTTTCCATGACAATGAAATTAACATTGTTTGCTAGTGACTGTTTCCCTCTTGCTTTCAGAACAACTTTCCCAGCAAATGTCTACCTGATTTCAAACGATGGATATTCTTTAGTGGTCATTTGGCTGAGAGGACTAGAACGTTCCACCAGTGTCACTACTCTTCAACCACAACGTGTCCTCATAATGCCAGCCAGCTGTTTTTCAAACATGTTTGAAGTGTGAGTAGATGAGAGAGTGTGGAGATAGCAATGCAAGTCTGTCTACACTTTTAGAGAACAAGTGCCTAGTGCACTAAATATTGTAGTCATATTCAAAAGGCAAACTATTATGTAATTTTACCTCTTCTGGTCCAAGTATGAAAAACTAGGGATATCCTGATGGAAATTGCTCATCTACTAGTTAAAGTAATAATGACTTTGATCCCATAGATTCACTTCAGTTTTGCAAGATTCCTAGTTGGAAACAAAACACCATACTTTTTAGCCTCCTGCCTATCACCTTCTGCATCTTAAAGACAGACGAACCTGGTTTCCTGCAACCTTTCAAGTAAGACGGAGGGATCGTGGCCATTCTCACAGTAGTCATGGTAACTACGTAACCAGAAATCTAACTAATTCATAATAACTGTGTTGTGATATAAATGTTTTAGCAGCCCTCTCTGCAATTTCTCCACTCCTGAAAAGAGGTGGCATAGCTTTGAGGCTGAATGGAATTGGATGGAATAGGGATGGAAAGTAAAGACATCATATGTGGAGACAATGTGGTTAAGAGTGAAGCCTCCCACCTTTTTTTTTTTTTTTAAGATTTATGGAGATTATACTTTTTAATGCGGTGTGGACCAGTGGTGGAAACCTTACACCAATGCTCACAAGAGCCAGTTGAAAGCGCTAAGCCACCAACATGACTCTGAAACAACAATTTTTCCTACAAACTATGTTTTTTTCCCACTAAATTTATGTGCATACAATATAGAAACAACTGTTTGATTTAAGAAGCCTAGTTATATTCACAAGAAGAAAAAAATAATCTCTCTCTTTTTTTTTTTCTGACTGCCACATGGCTTGTGAGGTCTCAGTTTCCTGACTAGGGCTTGAACCCATGCCCTCAACAGTGAATGCTTGGAGTCCTAATCACTGGACTACCAGGGAATTCCCCCAAAATAATGATCTCTTGAAAGGAAAATCAAAGTCAGTTATTTATTATTATGTAGAGTAAATCAAGACACTGGTATAAAAAGTTTCCACCTTTAAAAAAACAAACACAAAACCCCCAAACCCAAGAACATTCTTTCTTTCCCTCTCCATTGTCCCTGAAAATTTCCCACTTTTTAATGGGTCATGTTGATATTTTATTGACGTACCGAACTAACTTTATTTTTGTGAGTGGAGTAAATTCCACCAATGATGGAACAGTGTTGGTGTTGTACAGATAAAATCCTCAAATAAACAGTACTTGGATGGGATTTGCCCACGTGTGATGTGGTTTCGTTTGGTCATCTGTTCTAATTTAGGAGAAAGGAGGACTCCATGTGATTAGCCCTGGTGGGAAGCTATTTTCTGTACTAGTGAGAGCTGCTAAATGATCTTCAAAGGGAGTTAAGGGGATTGTGGTGATGTGGTTTGCAGGTCACCCCACTGGATATTAAGATCAAACCTGCGCCTGGAGAGTTCAGCTGCTTTTGTTTACCCAAGTACTCCTAGTCTCACATACCCCCCACCTTGATTATTTATTTTTGTTGTGTGAGCTTCCTTTTTGGTTCTAGGAAGATGTCAAACATTGGCTGGGGAAGAGGGGTTTGCATGGATCATGACCTTGACATATTCTTTGACCAGTGCACTATTAGAAAACGTTTTCAGGAATTGCCCACTCTGGGAGCAGTCACTAAAAAACTGAAAGATATATATTTACACTTTACCTTAATTTTCACTTCTTAAAAATGTTTATTTTCAGTTTACAAAGATAACACTGCTTGTTGTAGAGAGGTTAGACAAACAGGTTAAAGAAAAAAGAAAAATATCCCTAGAAATCCCACCATACTGTCCAAGCCTTCAGCCTCTCTCTTCCATGCATATGTACACACACACACACACACACACACACACACACACACCCCACATGCATAATAGAAAGCACATGTCGTGTCATGCTAATTTTCTTCCACATATCACAAACAGAAATACAGGGCATAATTGAACATGGTAGTGGTAAATATCTCCATGAGATGGTGCTCAAAGATTATTTTTATTTTTAGTTTCTGTTCTGACAGTTGTGAAATTACAATTCACAATTTATGTAGGTGAGTTCATACGCTATCACGTTCATGTACATGTGTATATATGTTTTGTTAGACTTAGAATTTATAAAAATCTCCCCTGCCCTTTGGGGCATTTGGTCACTACATTGTCTCTTTGGAAAGTGTTATACAGAGATGAGGACACGTCGTGATGTGTACCCCGTTTTCACCAGACAGTGTTTCATGGATGGAGATCTTTCTATCTATAGACTTAGAAGGATTATCTATCTATCTATCTATCTATCTATCTATCTATCTATCTATCGTCCTTTGAAGTATTTGCTTATACAAATGTTCTATCATTTATAATTAATGCTCACATTTGTTTTATTTGATTATAAAAGTATTACATGCTTGCCTTAAAACATTTTGGGACATTACAGAAATATACAAGGTAAAATGTAAGTTTCTTCCCCCCATCTTCCCCATTCCTTTCTAGGCGTACCTACTATTAATAGTTTGGTATGTATCCTTCCAGATTTTTTTACTTTTGATACAAACAAAAGTAAGCAACATACAGTTTTTAATTTTTTTTTTTTTTTACAAAAATTAGGTCATAGTACCGTGTAAGATGATTCTGCAGCTTACTTTTTTCAACCAATATCATGGTACTTATATCAAAGTATGTAGGTTTTTTAATGACTGCGTAGTATTCCAGTAATATGGGTCAGTCCTCTATTGATTTAACATTTAGGTTTCTTTCCCCCAGTTCTCACCTTTTATTTTTGTTCACTTGTCTTATTAACTTTTCATGATAAAGTAATAACAGTGGAATTTCTGGGTTTAAGAGTGAGTTTGTTTCATATATTGATACACAAACCAAAATGCTCTCCAGGAAAGTTCAATGTACTATTTCATACCTTTACCAAAAGTGCAGAAAGGAGCTATCATCTTGGAGTATTTTTTTTTCCTTCGTCAGTTTGGTAAGGAATAAAAACACTTTCCTTGTTGATTTTATTTACATTTATTTGATTACTAATAAGGTTAAACATATTCTCATATGTCTAGTGACCATTCAGTTTTTCTCTTAAAAATTATCCACTCTTATGCTCATTTCAATAGAAATGATTGACTTTCTCTTATTAAACTTGGAATTCTTTGTATATTGGAGAATTTAGTTATCTATCATAAGAGTTGCAAATATTCTTCCAATTTGTCATTTGTCTTTCAAGCTTGTTTACAGTAATTTTTGCCATACAGAACATACAGAAATTGCTTTCTTTTTTTTTTAAAAAGCCCTTTATTGGAATGTAATTGCTTTACACTGCTGTGCCAATTTTTGAGGTACACCAAAGTGAATCAGCTGTCTTTATACACATATCCTCACCCTCCCTCGACTCCCTCCCACCGTCCCCATCCTGGCCCTCTCAGTCATCACCCATCATCAAATTTATCTCCTTAGAAATTGCTTTCATTTCTGTGTTTTATATGTGTGGTCAAATTGATCAATTCCCCCCCCCCTTTTTTTTTTGGCTCCAGGGCTTCATGTCAAGCCTATTAAAAAAAAAAACAAAAACCCTCACCCCAGGATTATACAAAGTGCTACCATATTTTCCTTTTAGAACTCTCATGCTTCCATTCTTCTGCATTTAATCCTTTAATCCATCTGGAATTCATTTTGGTATAAACTATGAGGTATGGGTATAGCTTTAATTTTTTTCCCAAGTAGTTAGTACTTGTTCCAACAGCATTTATTGAACAATTGAACAATCTGTCTTTTCTGCACTAATTTTAACTGTCTAATTTAGCGAATACTAATTTCCCAAATACATTTGAGTCTACTTTTGGACTCTATTCTGTTCCCTTGATCTATCTATTATCTCTTCCTGTGTCAATAACACATTGTTTTAATATCTGTAGCTTAAAAATATTTTCTAGGGAATTCGCTGGTGGTCCAGTTCTTAGGACTCTGCACTTCCACTGCCAGGGGCCTAAGTTCAATCCCTGGTAGGGGAACTAAGACCCTGCAAGCCATGTGGTGTGGCCAAAAGAAAACAAATAAAATCTAATATCTGGTAGGGCTACTCCTTTATAAATATTAATTTTTATTTCCACAATTTTTTAAAAAATTACTTTATATTGGAGTATAGTTGATTAACAATGTTGTGTTAATTTCAGGTGTACAGCAGAACAATTCAGTTATACATATACATGTATCTGTTCTTTTTCAAATTCTTTTCTCATTTAGGTTATTACTCCACACTTTTTAAAATTGAGGTGAAATTCATGTAACATAAAGTTAACGTGAAATTTAAAGTGAAAAATTCAGTGGCATTTAGTACTTTCACGTTGTTGAATAACCACCACTTCTATCTGGTTCCCAAACATTTCATCACCCTAAAAGGAAACCCCATCCCACTGAGCAGTTTTTCCTCCCCCTCCCTTTTTTTCAGATTTAGCTATTTATTTGGCTGCATTGGGTCTTCGTTGCTGTGCATGGGGCTCCCTCGAGTTGTGGCAAGCAGGGGCTACTCTTCGTTGCGCTGCGAGGGCCTCTCATTGTAGTGGCTTATCTTGTTGTGGAGCACGGGGTCTAGAGTGCATGGGCTTCAGTAGTCGTGGTGTGTGGGGTCAGTAGTTGCGGCTCGCAGGCTCTAGAGCACAGGCTCAGTAGTTGTGGCACATGGGCTTAGTTGGCCTCGGCATGTGGGATCTTCCCGGACCAGGGATTGAACTCATATCCCCTGCATTGGCAGGAGGATTCTTAACCACTGCACCACCAGGGAAGTCCCTTCCCCCTTTTTTAACACACAGAAAAATTGATCTTTTATTATAAAACCTCAGGTTTCGGGCTTCGCTGGTGGCGCAGTGGTTAAGAATCTGCCTGCCAATGCAGGGGACATGGGTTCAATCCATGATCTAGGAAGATCCCACATGCCTCAGAGCAGCTAAGCCCATGTGCCACAACTACTGAGCCTGCGCTCTAGAGCCTGCAAGCCACAACTACTGAAGCCCGCACGCCTAGAGCCCGTGCTCCCACAACAAGAGAAGTCACTGCAATGAGAAGCCCGTGCACTGCAACGAAGAGTAGACCTTGCTCTCTGCAACTAGAGAAAGCCCGTGCACAGCAACAAAGACCCAATGCAGCCAAAAATAAATAAACAATAAAATAAATCTTAAAAATAAATTACTTCATTAATTAAATTAAATTAAAACATTGTATCAATTTAAAATAAACCCTCAGTTTTCGTGTCTACCATGCATTAAAGAAGCTTAACGTTCAAGTCTAAGTTCAGAATCATACAGAAGGCTTTGCTGATTAAAGCCTTACTCCAGCATGCCTCTGCATCCCCCATACTTGCTTCTGCATCCCCAGGAGCCCAGACTCAACTTGGATTCTGTTAATCTGCTAAATTGCTTTGTGATTTTTCTCAAGCATCTGCAACTTGTGTTATGTCTCCTCAACAACCTTGTAAACCTGCTACTTTTTTTCTCTTCTCCAGTATCTGGAGTATCTGGCCCTGGATTTACACTGTCACATTCTCATTAAATTATTGTTGATTGACTGTTAGAATTTTCATATTGGACTCAGCAGGGTGTCTGGAGACTGCCTGGAGCATGACTTACATTAGAATTAAGAGGGAATTCTACACACAGCTTTTTCCTTTCAGATAATACGAAACCATTAGCTGCCATTTATTAAGTGCCTATTAACTGTCCTGTCAGACACATTGTCTCATTTAATTCTTACAACAATCTGGAGCGGCGGTTTACTGAAGCTATATATTCACAGAGGTTAAGCAACTTTACCTAAAGTCCCTGGGCTTAATGTCAGATCCAAGCTTTGAAGTCAGGTTTGCCTGACTACACAGAACTTCTAGCGTGATGTGTTGTCCCCATATATTCTCTCCATTGTTATCCCAGTTCACTTCCATTGTTATAGTCAGATTTGCTCAGAGGAAACATCTAAGCCCCCCTTCTGAGGTATATGATTGGGAAGCACTAAAAAATCACCTCTTCTCTCATACAGGCCCTTCCTTCACACCCTGGCCAAACCCTCAAGGTCCAGCGTCATTCCTTGCTTCGCCATGTTCTATGTTCTGAATGGAGTCTCATGCTGGCTGGCCCAGCTGTTTTAACTGTCTCCTTGGCTAGAGCTGGAGCCGGTATCCGGACATGAAGCCAGGCACAGCCTCAAATGTAAGGATGGGAGACATCGTTCTCCTAAGGGGGTGTTTGGGAGAGCCATCTCTCCTCGATCTGCTCACTCAGCATCTCCCAGTGTCCTGTCTTCTAGAAAATGTATGAAGCTCAGGGATGTCAGAGAGCACTATTTGGAGAAATTGTGTAAACAAATCAGAAACATGTGGATTGGGTTTCCCTTAGAAGAGACTCACATTTTAAAGTGGAAAGGAAATAAATGCGACAAAGATCAGATGGGCTTTGAAGTACGGCATGGCAGGGTTGGAGTACGTCAGCAAATCCTAATCACACAGCCCCGCCTCCCCCTCACAGGCGCAGAAAGACGGGCCACCTCTGGATGGTATGGTCCTGGATCTGTGTTCTCAGTGGACAGAGGCCCTGGATGTGGAAGTGGTACGCATGGGTTCATAATAAAGCTGGTCACGAGATCTGCTAACGCCACTTAGCAGCTCGTGTGAACTTTGTGAACAGATGAGATGCTTGGTCCTAGTACATTTCCTCATCTGTTAAAAAAAAAAGGAGGGTTATAATGATAGCATCTTTCTTACCTGCTTGTAAGTTTTTTGTAACATCATGGTTACAGTTTGCTGTAAATCATCAAGCCATTATCATCACTTAACTGCATGATAAAGACTTTGGAGAGGTAATAAATACTGATGATGACCAGCTTTGGTCAAATGCACTAACAATTTGTAAAATGGCTATAAGACTTTTCCTTCAAGGGGATGTTAGCTAAGCACTAACTTCAATAACTATTTTTATTAGATGACCCTTTATCCGACTGGCCTCCTAGGTGACATACTCATTCCATCAATAATAACAGGAATCCAATCCTGCGGGCTATGTATGAATGTATTTGGGGGGTGGGGTGTGTGTGGAGCACTGCAGGTAGTGACAAGCTAAAAGACCTTAATGCTGGAATGAAGCTTAGGAATCATTAGGTCCAATTTCCTCATTTTCCAGATAAGAAAAATGAAGCCCAGAGAGACAAAGTAATTTGCCTGAGGCCACACAGCTAATGGCTGAAGTGGGGCTCAACCCCAGCTTTTGTTCTTACACCTTTTCACACACTTGTTAACAGTTTCTCAAACTGCAAGTTACAGCCCATTAGTGAGTTGTAAACTCAATTAGTGAGATGTAACCAGCATTTAAAAAGAAAATAGGGGACTTCCCTGGTTGACCAGTGGTTAAGACTCCAAGCTTCCACTGCAAGGAGAGCAAGTTTGATTCCTAGTTGGGGAACTAAGATCCCATATGCCATGCAGCCTGGCCAAAAAAAAAAAAAAAAGAAGAGAGAGAATCATCAAATAGAAACATCAGAGTGCATGGCTGGAAGGAATAGTAAGTATTGTCTTAAAGAACTTTTGTTTCACCTATACATTCTTATAAGTATATATGATCTGGGACATCCGTAACCCTTGCTATGGGTTATGATTTTTTAAAGTCTAAAAACTGCTGCTCTAAAGGGACATTGATTCTGCCCTCGGGTGCTTATAGTCTAGTGATTCAATAAAAGAATAAATGAATGTGAACTACGAGGGTGAGTCAAAAATTATCCCACTCTGGCTGTAGAATTTAATTAACTTTTAGAAAAGACAAATACATCATTTTTTGACATAATCTCCTTGCTTTTCAATACACTTTGTCCATCTGTCAACAAGCTTTCATACTCCCTCATTAAAAAATATTTTAGGCTGAGCTGCGAGCCACGAATGCACTGCTGTCTTCACTTCTTCATCAGAAGTGAATCTTCGACCTTGTAGGGCTGCTTTCTGGGGACCAAACAGGTAAAAGTCCGATGAAGCAAGATCAGGACTATAGGGAGGATGCTTTAACACCTCAAAACAAAGTTTTTGCAGAGTGTCGGCAGTGTGGGCAGAAGTGTGCGGGCATGCATTGTCACGCAAGATCACAAAGCCCTTGATAGCAGTCTTCTGCATTTAATCTGAAGTTTAGGCTTCAGCACAAACTTCTCAAAACCTAAGTGTGTCATGGGTTATCTCATAGGCAGAGCCATGGGTGACTTGCAAATGATTTGCCACATAATCCACTGTCGCTCGTCTATTCAACAGAATCATTTCACATGTATGCTCAATGTTGTTATCAGCTGTGGATGTGGACGGGCATCCAGCTCCTTCTTGATGGCTAACACTTGTGAGACCTTCCTTGAACTTCTCTATCCATTCATATACACTTCTTTGAGACAAAACACTTTCTCCGGGACTTCCTAGGTTGGCGCAACTACTGAAGCCCATGTGCCTAGAGCCCATGCTCTGCAAAAAGAGAAGCCACCACAATGAGGAGCCTGTGCACCGCAAGGAAGAGTAGCCCCCGCTCACTGCAACTAGAGAAAGCCTGTGTGCAACAACAAAGACCCAATGCAGCCAATAAATAAATAAATAAACAAAACATGGGACTTCCTAGGTGGCGCAGTGGTTAAGAATCTTCCTGCCAATGCAGGGGACACGGGTTCGAGCCTTGCCCCAGGAAGATACCACATACCACGGAGCAACAAAGCCCATGTGCCACAAGTATTGAGCCTGTGCTCTAGAGCCCGTGAGCCACAACTATTGAGCCCATATGCCGCAACCAGTGAAGCCCACACGCCTAGAGTCCGTGCTCTGCAACAAGAGAAGCCACTGCAATGATGAGCCCACACACCACAATGAAGAGTAGCCCCCACTTGCCACAACTAGAGAAAGCCCGTGCTCAGCAACAAAGACCCAACACAGCCAATAAATAAGTAAATAAATTTATTAAAAACAAAAAACAAAAAAACACTTTCTCCATACTGCGCACAAAGGTTTCGGTAAATAACGGCACCAGGTACACCCTCAGACCACAAAAAACAAATCACTGCACGCTGCTCTTTCATGCAAATCACAAGTGGGGCATCCATTTTTGCTCGCACCGCAGTTACAAATGAACTGATGTAACATGTTCACCCCTGCACAGCAGTGACTGGGGAGACAGTAGCCTTGAACGGAAAGTGCTGATAAGACAGTGAGGCCAATAGAAGTTTTAATATAACCGGAATGCGGAGAGTTTTTGACTCACCCTCGTAATTCCTGTCTACGTTTAACACACACACTCTCTACTTGCTAACTATTTAACTATGTGCTAACAATGACTTCTGCATACGTCTAACAAATATTTTGCTTACTAGCTACTTATCTCTACTTAAAACATCTTAAAATATTTCACGTATGTTTTACAAACTACACACTTATTTATCTTTTATAACAGGATTGAATATTTTCAAAGTAAATTTATGTTACAGCCGTCTCTTCACCCACATTGCTGTAAACCCCTGATCTACCCCCTGCTGCCCTTAATCTGCTCTTCCTCCAGTCTTTCTGATCCCAGAAATGGCATTTCCTGTCAATCTTGACAACATACTCTCCTTACAGTTCTCATAGCCAGTTTGTCATCAAGACCTACCTCACACTGCTACTACTAAGCTATACTTCTATCCCGATCCAAGTCACCAGCTTTCTAAGATGACTGCAATTTGCTGCCACCTCCAACCTTGGCCACTTCAACCCTGTTTCATACAGCATTCCAGAATGAGCTTTCTCAGACATCAGCTGGATCACGTCATTTAAAACCCTTCATTGGTTTCTCCTTGAGTTAGGAGAAGCCCAGGATCAAGCCCAAAGTTCTGAACGTGGTGTGTGGTGTACAAGGGTGTGCCTGTCCGGGGCTGTGCTGCTTCTCCAGCCTCATCTCGGCACCTTCTTGCCTTCATAAGCCTCCCTCACGGGATCTTTAGTTTCTTCCTTAGGCCTTGCATTGTTCTCTTGCATAGCACCCTCTCTCTTTTTAAAAAAAATTCGTTAATATATTTCATTGAAATTAATTCACTTTTAAAATGTTAACATAATTCTTTTTTTAATTAATTAATTTTTTGTATCTTGGTTACGTTGGGTCTTTGTTGCTACACATGGGCTTTTCTGTAGTTGTGGAGAGTGGGGGCTACTCTTCATTGTGGTGCGTAGGCTTCTCTGTGTGGTGGCTTCTCTTGTTGCCAGGCATAGGCTCTAGGAGCACAGGCCCTTCAGTAGTTGTGGCATGTGGGCTCAGTAGTTATGGCTCACGGGCTTAGTTGCTTCACAGCATGTAAGATCTTCCCAGACCAGGGCTCGAACCTGTGTCCCCTGCATTGGCAGGTGGATTCTTAACCACTGCACCACCAGGGAAGCCCCAACATAATTCTTTTTTTTTTTTTTTAAACTTATTTATTTATTTATTTATTTATTTGGCTGCTTTGGGTCTTTGTTGCTGTGCATGGGCTTTCTCTAGTTGCAGAGAGCGGGGGCTACTCTTCATTGCTGTATGCGGGCTTCTCATTGCAGCGACTTTTGTTGCGGAGCACAGACTCTAGGCGCTCAGGCTTCAATAGCTGTGGCTCGACGGCTCAGTAGTTGTGGTGCACGGGCTTAGTTGCTCCGAGGCATGTGGGATCTTCCCAGACCAGGGATTGAACCCCTGTCCCCTGTATTGGCAGGATTCTTAACCACTGTGCCACCAGGGAAGCCCCAACATAATTCTTTAGAGAAGGAAAACTTATGTCACCAGCCATGAATGGAAGATAAGGAAAATTACAGTCTGTTATTATCTTATATACTTACTCATTTGTTTATTGTCTGTGTCCTTTACTAGAAAGTATGGTTCATGAGGCCAAGGCTTGATCTATGTTATTCATGGCTGTAGCCTCAGGACTAGGAGGACATAAGGAGAGCATTCTTATGCTTGTTAAAGCGTAAGAATGTACACTTATTAAGAGAATGTAAATGTCTACCTTTCATATCATTCCCTTACATCGAAATTTCAAAGGAGCGATTCAGGAAAGATATTCCATTTCCATTTAAACCATTCCAAGACTCAGTACACAGAAAACTAATATTTATGTGGCTGTGGATTTATTTAAAATCTGCCCAACCTTCCAAGCCATAAAGCCTCATTAGGGCGGGGATCCGTTTTGTTCACGGTAGCCCACCCAGCACACAGCACAATGCCTGGTGCACAGCAAACACTCAATAAATACTGATTAAGGAACGAATGAGTGTGAGTACCACACAGATTCTCTTAGCCTGACATTTCTAACTTTTATCCCTTTATGTGGATTTTGTGGTCAGAGTTCTGACTTTGAGTTTTGATTCTTCCAGTTACGAAGGGTGACCATTAGCAAGTGATGTTATCGTTGATTCTCTGCATTTTTCATTTATGAAATGGGGAGAGAGGTGAGTAACTCACAAGTTGCCGTGAGCATCCAGTAAGATTAGATCTGGGAAAGCCCCTGGTGTGGTGACTGATACAGAGTAGGCGCTCAGGAAACACTTGCTCCTGCTCACTGCTCTCCCATCGCCCACCTTCCCTCTGCTCTCCTCCACCTGGGCTGCACCGCCTTCTTCTCCACTTGTCTAGGTCCCTCAAAGTCTCCCTTGCAGTCTTCAGGGAGCCCCCTTCAGCGGTCCCACCCTTGGTGGATGCTGCTCATTTCCAGTCCTTGAAATGTACAACGGTGACTGTATTTCTGTTTTGTTTTTATTTTTTATTTTTTTTAAATTTTATTTATTTATTTATTTATTGGCTGTGTTGGGTCTTTGTAGCTGCACGTGGGCTTTCCCTATTTGCAGGGAGTGGGGGCTACTCCTCATTGTGGTACACAGACTTCCTGTTGTGGTGGCTTCTCTTGTTGTGGAGCATAGGCTCTAGGCGTGTGGGCTTCAGTAGTTGTGGCACTTGGGCTCAGGAGTTGTGGCACATGGACTTAGTTGCTTTGCGGCATGTGGGATCCTCCGGGACCAGGGCTCGAACCCATGTCTCCTGCATTGGCAGGTGGATTCTTAACCACTCTGCCAACAGGGAAGTCCCTTCTGTTTTGTTTTTAAATCTTTTATACATCTGTCCAGTTTCTCCAACTGGACTCTAAGCCCTTTGGCCACAGGGTTCCCATCTCAGGTTTCCTGTATCCCTCATGACATCTGACTTGGTCCCCTACATAGAGATGCTCAACTCAAATTCAGCTAACACCTGTGAGTGCCCACAGGCTACCCAGGCATTGTGCGTGGTTTTCATGTCCATTATCACCTAACTTCATTTTTCATGAGAATCCTGCCAGGTAAGCATCACGATACCTGTTGTGAAAACAGAGGCTTAGAAGGTTTAGTAATCTGCCTAAGGGCACCCAGCTAGCAAACTGCAGTCTTCAACTCTGTCTGTTTGGTTGACAGCCTGGCACAGAGTAGATGATGAACAACTACTTGTTAGTGCTCTTTCCACTACACCGTGTTGCCTTTCTCAGGAAATATTTATTCACAGTGAGGATGATAATTATCAGCATGTTCTCAGTTCCTACCTGCACCCCGGAACTTGGCTGAAAAATCCCCATCCTTGAGCTTCTCCCCTAAAGTCCTTCCAGTGTCCTGGACTCCTAATTCCCACTCAGTTTCCTATTAGTGCTACAACGTTTTGCTAAATTCTCATAGACTCTGCCCCAGCATGTCTCTGGGTCTTCCCACAAGCCCTCTTCTCTATATCTTCCTCCCACTAAAGCTCCTCTTCCTTCTTCCATCACCCATCCAGTCCCACTCGAATTCAGGTTGCTGGGATTAAACACAGCCCCACCTGGGAATGCCCTCTAAACTACAGCACTTATGTCCACAAGGTTCTGGAATTATTGCTATTCGTTAGTTGGGTGGCTTGGGCAAGTCACATCCCCTCCCCAAACCTCAATTTCTTTACATATAAAATGTTAGGATTAAGGACTTACCTGGTGGTCCAGTGATTAAGACTCCACTTCCACTGCACGGGGCACAGGTTTGACCCTTTGATCCTTGGTTGGGGAACTGAGATCCCTTATGCCATGCAATGTGGCAAAAAAAAAAAAAAAAAGTAAGATTACCTAACATTTATCAAGCACCTATATAAAGTACATAAGCACTGCATACATTATAAGAAATCAGTAATAGCACATGCTTACATAGTACTTAATGTGTGCCAGACACGATACTAAGTGCTTTACATATACCTATTCACAGAATCCTCCCAACAACTCTCTGAAAATGTTATCATTAGCCCTATTTCACAGATGGAAAAATGGAGGTCTTCAAAGTAAGTAATTTACCCTAGATCTTTCCAGCTAGTGGGTGGTGGAGCTGGGCTTACAACTCAGGCAGTTCTGGCTCCAGAGTCCTTGTCTTAACCACTGACCTATACTACCTCTTATTTTCTCATAAAATGAGGGGGCTGATTAAAAAATAATCCCTTAGTATTTTTATAGCACCTTTTCAATTCTAAATCACTGTCCACATTCTATACCCTATGTGATCTTCACAACAACCCTAGGAGTAGGCCTTATTAGCCCAATTTACAGGGCAAGAGCGGAGACTTATTAAGAGGGTGGTGGGACTTCCCTGGTGGCGCAGTGGTTAGGAATCCACCTGCCAACACAGGGGACACAGGTTTGATCCCTGGTCCAGGAAGCTCTCATATACCGCGGAGCAACTAAGGCTGTGTGCCACAACTGCTGAGCCTGCATGCCACAACTACTGAAGCCTGTGCACCCAGAGCCTGTGTTCCACAGCAAGAGAAGCCACCGCACTGAGAAGCCCGAGCACAAGGAAGAGTAGCCCCTGATGGCCGCAACTAGAGAAAGACCGCGCAGCAACAGAGACCCAACACACCCAATAAATAAATAAATAAACAAACAAATTTTAAAAAGAGTGTCGTTTGTCTGAGGGCACAGGGCCAGCTAGGGCAGAATCAGGACTTGAACCTAGGACTGCTCATTCCTGGTGCCCCTCCTTCTATACCTCAGGTCCAAAGGGCACAGCCTGTCCTTTCTCACCTCCTGCAGCTCCAGCACCGTACACTATTCTTTCTTCTTTGTTTTTCTCTAAAGAGGCCTCAGTGTTCCCTCAAAGTATGCCCTGTGGGTCACCCCCACAACCACTTTGCAGTACTTACTCACAAACAGCAGCAGAGGGCGCTGTAGACCAGTTCACAGGGACGATGCTGTCCCCGGGGTCCTGTTAGAGGAAACAGCCATAAGCCTCTCCCTCTTCAATTTGTTTATATTTAAAATGTTTTGTAAGTACTACTTGTACATAGTATACATTTTTAAAGGTACAAATGAGTATGTATACAATGTAACTGCTCCCCAACTACCCAGATCGCCATCCTGGAGGTAAACCCGGGAAGCTTTCTCTTGATTCATTCTCGAGATATTCTATACTTATATAAGCGAATGAATTTTCTTTCCACACAAATGATAGCACGCGAACATGCACACATTGTTTTTTATTGTTCACACAAATGGTACCATACTACGCCTGCTATTCTTCCTCTAGTTTTTTGAAGTAATTTATCTTGCAGATTGGTCCATACTATAAATTCATAATATTTAATTGGATGGATAAACCATCATCAATTTTCCCAGTTCCTTGTTATTTTTCATCCTCTAAAATTATAAGCAACTGTACACAGTTCACTTTGCACACACGTGTATCTACAGGATAAACCCCCAGAAGTGAAATTGCTTGCCTGCAAATTACAGGCATTTGTAATGTTGATTGATATTGCTAGATCGCCTTGCACAGAAGCTACCCATTTATTGCTGCCTCAGCAGGGCATGCAAAGGTCTGTTTCCTACACCCTCACTAACACAAAATCTTCTCAAGCTTTCTGATCTTTCCCTATCCCATAGGTGAAAGATGGTTTCTCACTGCAGTTTTAATTGCATTCTCTGAAAATGATGCCCCTGACCTCTGAGAATCATTCATGCAGTCCATAAATAATTAGCAGGTGTTTCCTGTGTGCCAGGCACTGTTTGGGGGCATCCTCCTCCAGCTATCCCTGGTCTGACTTCTGCTGTCTTTCCCTGGCTGCACTGCAGTGGCCTGCCCTATAATATCCTCCAAGAAGCTATTTTCCTTGCTTGGTCATCCTCACCAGGTCAAGCAGGGGTGACCTAGCTTGACCTCTTCTTTACAGGCTTAGGAGTGAGGAGAATGTAGTTTCTCTGTTTCTCAAGACTAATTCCTGTAACCCAATTAAGCAAAGCTGAGAGGTGGGGCCGTGTGTCTTGAGGTCAGAGCTAGCCCTGAGTCCTTGGCCTTCTCAGACCCACCCAGTCTAATGGGTCAGTCAATGCCTGACACTCCGGGGTGTTAGAAAGGAAGACAAAGAGCAGGTACCTGGACACTTGTCTGTATTCATGGATATTATTTGCTTCATGACTGGCTGGTTGAAATTCCTCAGATTAGGTGCCCCCTAAATGTAAAACATGTTTAGGAGAAGGACTATTTAAAGTGGGGAAGGCAAAATGTTAGAATAATTGCTCTCTTTTAGAAGAGAAACGTCTGAACTGTTTCCCAGATCCCCCTTTCGGGACTTCCCTGGTGGTCCAGTAGATAAGATTTCATGCTCCCAAAGCAGGGGGCTCAGGTGCGATCCCTGGTCAGGGAACTAGAGCCCACGTGCATGCTGCAACTAAGAGTCTGCATGCCACAGCTAAAGATCCTGCATGGCGCAACTAAGACCCAGTGCAGCCAAGATAATGAATGAGTGAATGAATAAATAAGTAAAACAAATCCCCCTTTCACTGGGGTCCCAGAGCACTGGACCTTATCGTAGAGTAACTGCTCCTTTGCCGTTTTTCTCCACAAGGCTAGGAATCAACTAGAGTCTGTGTCTTTGTTCATCTTTGTATCTCTCCTCAGAATAAAGGTGGAATCAACACATGGGAATTTTGAATGAATTTCTTTTTGCCTTCCAGTTCCCAAGAATAGCATCTTAGTGAAGGCCTGCCGCATTCTCTAGCAGCTTAACTAGAAGGACCTCCAGTTCATCCCATGTTTAGCTGCAGGAGTTTTCCTCCCAAAGCACACTCTAAGCCAGTCACTTTTGGGGGTTCCCTGTGGCCTACTAAATGAAACACAAATTCCTTAGCTTGGAATTTAAGGGCCTCTGTGGTGATATGGCTCCAGCCTACCTTTCCAGGCCTTTTTTCCACTACCTCATGCTCCAATCAAGCGGAATTACTCAGTGCTTCTCAAGTGTGCCCACATTCCACCCCCATGCCTGTGCCCTTGCCAGGCCTCCTCTGCCTGGAACACTTTCCTCTTTGCTTTTCTTCCATCACTGATGTCCTCTTCTCTCTCTCTTCCCACCCCACCCTTTATTTAAAAAGTAAGGGTAATCACTATCAAAATTGCAATGGCATTTTTCACAGAACTAGAACAAATAATTTTCAAATTTGTATGGAACCATGAAAGATCCCAAATGGCCAAAGCAATCATGAGAAAGAAGAATAAAGCTGGAGGTATCACACTCCCTGATTTCAAACTATATTACAAAGCTACAGTCATCAAAATGGTATGGTGCTGGCATTAAAAACCACACACAGGGACTTCTCTGGTGGCACAGTGGTTAAGACTCCACCTGCCTATGCAGGGGCATGGGTTCGATCCCTGGTCTGGGAAGACCCCCACATGCTGCTGAGCAACTAAGCCCGTGTGCTCTAGAGCCCGCAAGCCACCATGACTGAGCCCAAGTGCCACAACTAATAAAGCCCACACATCTAGAGCCCACACACCACAACAAAGAGTAGCCCCCACTCACTACAACTAGAGAAATCCCACGCAGCAACCAAGACAAAACACAGCCAAAAATAAATACATGAATACATAAATATATTTATTAAAAAAAAACAAATACAGAGATCAATGGAAAAGAATAGAGATCCCAGAAAGAAACCCATGCATATATGGTCAATGAATTTATAACAAAGGCACCAAAAGCATACAATGGAGAAAGGACAGTCTCTTCAATAAATGATGTTGGGAAAACTGGACAGCCATATGCAAAAGGATGACACTAGACCACTATCTTATACCATACACAAGAATCAACTCAAAATGGATTAAAGGCTTGAATGTAAGACCTGAAACCATAAAATTCCTAGAAGAAAACATAGGTGGGAGCTCCTTGACATTGATCTTAGCAATATTTTTGTGGATCTGACTCCAAAGGCAAAGTTAAACAAGTGGGACTACATCAAAGTAAAAACTTCTGTGCAGCAAAGGAAACCATTAGCAAGATGAAAAGGCAGCCTACTTAGTGGGAGAAGATATTTGCAAATCATGTATCTGATGAGGGATTAATATCCAAAGTATATAAAGAACTCATACATGTCAACAACGAAACCCCCAAACAACCTGATTTTAAAAATGGGCAGAGGGGCTTCCCTGGTGGCACAGTGGTTAGGAATCCACCTGCCAATGCAGGGGACACAGGTTTGATCCCTGGTCCAGAAAGATCCCACATGCCTGGAGCAACTAGGTCCATGCACCACAACTACTGAGCCTGCATGCTGCAACTACTGAAGCCCATGCACCTAGAGCCCATACACCACAAGAAAGAGTAGCCCCCACTCACCACAGCTAGAAAAAACCTGTGCAGAGCAACGAAGACCCAACGCAGCCAAAAATAAATTTAAAAAAATAATAAAATTAAAAAAAAAATGGGCAGAGGATCTGAATAAACATTTTTCCAAAGAAGACATACAGATGACCAACAGACATGGAAAAATGTTCAACATCATTAATTATTAGGGAAATGCAAATTGAAACCACAATGAGCTATCACCTCACACCTGTCAGAATGGCTATTATAAAAACAGACAAGAAATAACAAGTGTTTGAGAGGATGTGGAGGAAAGAGAACTCTTGTGCACTGTTGGTGGGATTATAAATTGGTGCAGCAACTATGGAAAACAGTACGGAGATTCCTCAAAAAATTAAAATTAAGAATAGAACTCCTGTATTGCGCTTCTGGGTATTTATCTGAAGAATAGAAAAATACTAACTCAAAAAGACACATGCACCCCTGTATTCATTATAGCATCATTTACCACAGCTAAGACATGGAAACAACCTAAGTGTCCATGGATGGATGAATAGATAAAGAAGTTGTGATACACACACACACACACACACATCACACACACACACACCACACATTGGAATATTACTCAGCCATGAAAAAGAATGAAATCTTGCCATTTGTGACAACATGGATGGACTTTGAGGGTATTATGTTAAGTGAAATAAGTCCAATGAAGAAAGACAACCACCACATGATTTCACTCCTAAGTGGAATCTAAAAAAACAGAACAAATGAACAAAAACAAAAAAAACACCCAAACCTATAGATATAGAAAATAGATTGGTGGTTACCAGAGGGGAAGGGAGTTGGGGGTGGGCAAAACGGTAAAGGGGCTCAACTGTACGGCGACTGAGGGTAACTAGAGCGTTGGTGTTGATTGCTTTGTAGTGTACATAGATGTCGAGTTATAATGTTGTACATCCGAAACTTACATAATGTTATATATCAATTTTACCTAAATAAAGTAAAAGAAAAGGAAAGAATATTTTATGTTTTGGCCACTTAGCTTGCGGGATCTTAGCTCCCCAACCAGAGATTGAACCCGGAACCCCCGGCAGTGGAAGCTCAGCGTTCTAACCACTGGACAGCCAGGGAATTCCCAAGAAAGAATATTTTAAAACTTAAATGAACAAACAAAAAGTGTCAGTTTTTAAAAAGATGAAAGAAAATAAATTTTACATAACCATCCCAGGTCCTTCTCAAATGTAATTGCCCCCAAAGACTCCTGTTCAGATACGCCAGCAGGATATCAATTTCCCCCCCCCCCCCCCCCCCCCCCCCCCGCTTAGCACCACAGTCAGACTGTTTATGCGTCTCTCCTGTTGCTCTATCTTACATCCTTATTCCCACCCCGCCTCAGACCCAGCGCCGCCGGAAAGCAGAGCAGGGGTGTGGCCCATCTGCACGAGGCCGAGATTGTTAATGAGTCTCTCTGAAGTGTTAGGAGCCTCTTCTCGCTGCCGCCTAGTATGAGAAATGGAAAGAGTTTGGGACCTGTCACCACGACCTTTGCAACCATCCCTTCAGATCCTCCTCTAAGAGGGGTCTCCTCTTGGCTCAGAGCTGCCCCACTAGTGTCAGGAGATAATGTCACCTCATGTCTCCTAACACGAACCCTACAGAGAACAGTGGGCACCTATGCCTGGGACTTAGGAGAAAACTGTCCTGTCTGCCCTTTTCCTGAGGGAAGGTACCATGGTTACACATCTAACTAACTGGAAGGAAAAGTGTTTGTTCGCTTGGAGTCCGTGGAAGGGACTAGGCCAGGAAAAGGAAATGGAAAGTCATCTCCCCCTTTCCCTGCGGCCCTGGCCTCCCTGACAAAGCAGATGGGCAGAGGCACTTCTCTGTTAAAAGTCCTGTCTGCATCCTTGGGAGGTGATGTGTGCCTTGGCCAGGCCGGAGGAAGACAACCTGGGCCTTCTCCTGGGCTTTCTTCTGGTGCCTTCCACAGAGGAAAGAGCGGTACCTTGGAATTCTAAAACCCCAGTTTTAGTTCTTACTCCACATCCAATAGCCAGATGACCTTGACCAAGTCCCTTCATCTCTCTTAGCTTAAAAATAGAAATAGCTTCACCTTCTCTACCTTCTACATAGGCTCTTCTCAGCACCAAAAGAGAAAATGTACCCAAGAGTGTTTTGTATGTTGTATTTTTTTTTAATGTTATTTATGCCCTGCCTTGTTTTGGGTGATGGATTTCCAAGAGGCTTGAAATATACAGAAGATGTAAGCTAGCATAAATTAAAAGTGAGAGTAAACGCAGGAGAAAAAAAAGAGTGAGGCCATAAAGAGCCCAAAACGAGGTTAAATGCATCTCTCATTTACTATGGATGGGTCTCAAGGTTGTGTGATAAACTGTAAAGTGTTATCTGAATCTGTGGAAGGGGTCACTTGGGTGGTGTTGTTTCAGGATGTCTATGAAGAGTGAAGGCTCGCATCAGGGCTGACACATTCTGGATGGGTCCTGGATCTCCGTGGGCAGGGACTGGTCCCAACTTCACCCCTGCACAGATGCTACTACTTTAGCCCAGCCCAGATCCACCTGAACCTGGAAGCAACCAGGTCCTTCTAACCATCTTATCCATCCCCCCCACCCCCAACCCTGCACAGCCAGCATTACCTTCCTCTGGTGACAGACTCACCTGCCTCCCACTCAGACACTCATTTAAAACAACAACAAACCAGCTCTATTGATATATGTAATATGCATGCTGTAAGTTCACCCTTTTCAAGGCTTTAGTATATAGATACTCTTAACCTCTTGTACTGAGCAGCAGACTGATTGGGACTTCTTTGCCACCCAGACCAACTCAATTCCTTTTCCTTTGCTTTCCACCCGCCCTTATACTTCTGAAGGCACCAGTTGTAAGAGTCTGGGCTCAAATTCGGAAAAGTTGCCCCATATTTCCAGCATTTTCCACTTCGGACCCATCTCTTTGGCTTGGTGTCCCCATTAGATGGGCTCTCCCAAAAGTAATAACTGGAGCTGGGGATGGGAGGGAGAGCACAGAAAAGCCAAGGCACGCTCTTTGAGTTTTGTAAGACGGTGGGCCCGCCCAGTGAGATCCAGGCGCGGCGGAGGCTGTGGGTACCAGCAGCCCAGGGAGCTGCAGCACTCGACAGATCACATTGTTAGACCGTGACTCACTCCCGCCGCCGCAGTCTGGAAAGCTGAACCTCTCAGCCTGGCCTTCAAAGGAGGGCCGCTCGATCGGACTGTGGGTGGACCCCCGGAGCCAGCCTCTGAGGGCCAGGTGGGGCTGGCAGAGTTGGGATCTTTTCATTCCCGAGCTGGACTATTTCACGCCCCTTGACCCCACATGTTAAAAGGTCATGTGTTGGGAGCCTGAAGGGGGCAAGGAAAGGTGTCCTCTTTGTGCTTTTCAAGAGAGGAGGGGGACGTATCTGAGCTCCTGACCTTCCTCTCCCAAAGATTTGGGCTCTGCGACCGGCTGTGGGGACCCAAACCCCAGCTCTGGAGTTACCGAGAATGAAGCAGCCCCCACGACCCGCCAGGGACTCTCTCATTATTTTCTTCCCCATGTTCAAGACTGTTCCTTGACCACGTGGCACTCACATACCTTTCTTCTCACTCCTCTCTCCTCCTCCCCATCATCATACTGTTTCCCACGCACTGCATCAGCCCATTAGCTCTTTCACAATATAAGGAAGAGGGAGGGGGGACGTCTTCCTTTACTATCTTACTTTATTGGCTTAGGATTCCCTCTATTTTGAGCGCCCATTGAAGTCTGGTCTCTAACAAGATGGTCCCACCGCGGGGGCCCAGGGGACGGGGTTGCTGCGGAATCATTTCGCTCTGCAAGTCTAGCACATCACAAGCCCACTCTCCCTACATGCTTGCAGGACCAGACTAGAGCGCTGACCCAGAACTCCCTGTCTGCTGGAGGAACGTAGATGAAAACGGTGAAATACTATTTCCCAGAGCAGTATGTTCCCAGCTGCCAATCCTACGAAGCGCTGAAGCCCCAAAGAGTGGTTCGGATGGTGGTGAGAGTCCTTCAACCATTCCTTCCTTAAAGCCCTTGTGGGAACCATCACATGTATGTGGTCACAATTTCTAACCCTCCCCTAAGCAAAGCCAGGTCGAGTGTCCATTACCCGGGGAAACTAACTCTGGGCTGAATTAGGGGAAGCTGCCCCTGGCTTAGGTGTCTTTAAAAACAAGATCTCCAAATCCAGTGGTCTTTCCCCTGCTCCAAGCCACTTCCGTTGTCTTCAGATGACGTGAGGAACCTTGGCAGTGGGCGGGGGGTGGGGGAGTGGGCGGGGGGGACTCTGCAGTCAGGTAAGAAAGCTGCAAGACGGGGAGACTCATAAGGGAAGAGGGATGAAGAAGCTGATCCAGATTTCTTTTCTTTTTTTAATTAATTAATTTATGGCTGCATAGGGTCTTAGTTGCAGCAAGTTGTGGTGCGTGATCTTCTCTCTAGTTGTGACATTCGGGTTTTCTCTTCTCTGGTTGTGGCACACAGGCTCCAGGGCACGTGGGCTCTGTAGTTGTGAGGCCAGCTTAGTTGCCTCAGGGCATGCGGGATCTTAGTTCCCTGATCAGAGATCGAATGGGCATCCCCTGCATTGGAAGGCGGATTCTTTACCCCTGGACCACCAGGGAAATCTCAGGGTTCCTTGAAACAGTATCTTCTCTTCTGTGGGAATAGCCAAGTGTATCTGGAGGAGACAAGGAGAGCTTCGTATTTGGGGAGGAGATTGGCTACTTTCACAGGTTGGGACACGATCTCATAGCCAAGAGCTACATAGCACTTGGACCAGCTCACTTACTGCTCACAACCACCCCATAAGGCATGTCGCTGTCTTACCCCCATTTTCTAAGGGAGGTTCTGAGAAGTGACGTCACCGGCAGCTGGCTCGCTGCAGGTTTGGGACCTGAGCCCAGGTCTTCTGATTATAAGTCTGGTCGTTGTTGCACTATTGTGCCTTGTCACCCCACGAGGCTGGTGCTGATTCCAAGGTCCCCAGTGGAGGCCTCTATCCTTGACCCAAGCAACTGCCCTGTTCAGTGTTTGTGGGGAGGTTGGAAAGGCTCATGTTCAGGGCTCAGAGACCCCTGGCTGCTTTCCCAGGCTGTTCTTTCCCAAGAGGTTCTTAGGATCGGTTTTTACACCCCCTCCCACCCACACCCACACCCTCCTAGCCCCAGCTGCCTTGGAAGCGGGAAGGAGGCAAGACCAGAAGGCTTTTGTTTTCCAAAGATGGAGAAATGGCTGAAATCCCGGCATCTCCCCCAGAAGACAGAGGCAGCTCTGGATTTCCTGTTGCTCCCAACACGGGCCAGATAATTGGAGACAGATTTTTGGGCTTGGGTTGGGAGGTGAAGCTTGAAGTACAGTCATCAGGCCTCCTGTAAGTCCGTGTGTGTGAGCACACGTGCGCTGCTTTCTTGGAGTTTCTTTGTTAGTAGTGAATGTGTGTGTGTGTCTGTAGACATGTGTGTTTGAGACAGTGTGTGTACGTATCTAAATGCGTGCTCCTTGTACTTTGTTCACTTATAGGACTCTGTGTGTGTGTGTGCCCGCACGTGCGCGCACTTGTGTATAAGA
Organism: Hippopotamus amphibius kiboko; assembly: GCF_030028045.1. Lineage (NCBI taxonomy): Eukaryota > Metazoa > Chordata > Mammalia > Artiodactyla > Hippopotamidae > Hippopotamus > Hippopotamus amphibius. The sequence goes on along the minus strand of NC_080202.1, from coordinate 45,128,994 downwards.
AAGTGTGTAAGCATGTGTCTGGTTCTCTGCGAGTGGCTCCCTTGTTTTATTTTGTTTTGTTCCTTTGTGAGAGTCAGTCCAGCCTGGGGAGATCTCACTAGCTCTTTCGGATCCTATTACTCAAGACTTGGTGATTAAATGTAAAACAATAATTAAGATTAAAAAAAAAAAGCAGGAAGGCAGATGGCCTTCGGGGAGAAGGTATGAGGGCTAGAAACAGCCAGAGTAGAGTCAGAGGAGAGAGCAGAGAGGGACATTCTTACAGGGCAGAGGGTCTCTCTTAAGGGGTAGAGATCAAACCCTGGCCCCTCCCCCCACCTCTCTACTAGAGAAAGGCACCGCACACTCCCAGAGAGGTTCAACTTTCTCCACACTTCCATGGTTGGGCAGGGGAGGGAGCTGCTGTTGCCTTCCTGCCTGAATCACCACCCTGGAAGGATTATCAACCCGTTTCTTCTAAGCCCTTCTGTGCACATTCACAAATGCAGTTTCTTTGGGCTACAAATGAGATACAGACGAGTTGGGAAGTAGCCTAAATCATAACACTTACACCCAGCCATTGTGTACCTGCCCCGTGTTGGACCCTGGGCTGCACACTTGACATACGTTTTTGTATCAACAGTATGTATGTATGTATATATGTAGGTAGGTATGTAGGTAGGTATGTGTATAGATGCATGTGTGTGTATGCATGCATGATTTCATAAAACCACTAATAAGCTGGATAATACCTCTTGGCAGAGGAAACTGAGGTTTATGATAGAACCGGGACTTTAAAATTTTTTTTTTGGCTGTGCTGTGCGGCTTTTGGGATCTCAGTTCCCTGACCAGGGATCAAACCCAGGCCCCCTGCAGTGGAAGCACAGAGTCCTAACCACTGGACCGCCAGGGACGTCCCAGAACCAGGACTTTAACCCTACATGATTCCCCCAGGTGATAATTCATTTGTTCACTTAACAAACAGGTACTGAACACCTGTCTTCCTTAGGCAGGATGCTAGGTGTCCTGGGAGACGCAGAGATGAGCCAGATGCAGTTTCTGCCCTCCTGGAGGCCACCTCCTAGGGAGGGAGTCGGTGACCCTCTGAGGACTGAACTCCTCCCTCGCTAGTTGGGACTGACCCCTCTCAGTGCCAGAGCTATGTGGCTGTTATGGAGTCAAGGACTTTTCAGACTGGGGCAAGACTTGTTCCTAGAATTAGTTGTTCCTTATAAAGACATTTGCGATAAGGGCTGGCTGGGGAGGAGAGGACATGGGGGAAGTGGAGGGCAGTGGCTGTGTGCACTGGGGCTGGAGGGGGAGGAGGGGAGGATCGCTGACTCGTCTGCTTCACAGCCCAGCATCGCTCCGTGGATATGATGTCCTTAGATGGTCCAGCCCCTCTGGCAGAAGGAAGGAGGGAAGCAGGGGAGATGCACCTACCCTCGCCTCTCTGGACTGGCCTCTGAGGTCCCAGGGTGGCTGACTGGGGGGGAGGGCGGAGAGGGTAGAGTCCCCTACTAGCTCCTGGCGACCTGACTCAATTCCCCAGTGCAGCCGCCGCAGCACTGCTGCCAACATTCTCTGGCCTAAATCGCTTCCAGTTTGTTTAGTCAAAACCCTTGGCCCCAACATCAAAGCCCCTTTGGAGTTTCTGGGGGTTGTTGCTCTTAGATGGTGTTTATTTCAGAGATGGTTCTGCTGTCACTGGCTGTGCAGGGTGGGACAGGAGGGGCCGCTGGGGCCCTTGATTTCAGAGACATCAGGTTGGCCTGGGTGGAGGGCTACCAGACAGTGCTCAGGGCAACTGTCCCCAGGGACACTGTCTCCCCAACACCTGCCTCTGACTGGGAAGAGCACCAAGGGAAGCTGCCTTCTCGCCTGCCCAGGGCCCCACAGAGGAGCCTCCATTTCCTTCAAATCTATGCCAGACATTTTAGTCTAGGCTTCCATGGGTCAAGCCTACGCCACCTCCCCACAACGCCCATTCCAGCCCTCACCTCAGAATCCACGGGCTCACCCCAAGCAAACAGCTCTTCACTCTACACTTCACCATCTTGGCCCCTGTGCACCTGGGCCTGGACCCCAGATCCTTCTACACCTCCTCCCCTTCTTGAAGTCTTTCCCGCTTTTCTTTTAATCTGATTTTAATTCTTTAATTCTTTTAATTTTCTTTTAATCTTAATTTCCTTCTAAGCTGAACATGTACTCAGCTATTTGCCTAACACTTGGCTCCTTTTGGCTCTGGAATCTGTGCCTTTCTTACTTCTGAGTTCCTGCAGGTTCTAGCAGGACCCCTCCCCCCATGGCCCATTTTCCAGTGCCTGGCACGGTGTGTGCACACAGAGAAAGGGGATGCTCTGTCCAGGTGGTGGATGGAGGTGCTGCTTTCAGGGAAGCTGATAGCAAAGGATGCAGGGCTGGTGGCCTGGGTGAAGGTAGAGCTCCTAGGACTGGCCCTGGGAAAAAATCTGCACAGAGTGAAGAGGAAACCATCTCCAGGCCTTAGCCATTCACTAGAGCACGAACAAAGGTGAGAGAGAGAAAGAGAAAGAGAGAGAAGAGGACAGTAACAGGGCCAGATCTTTGGTAACCAGTTGTTGAACATACACGTTTCCAACCAGGGGAATTCCCTGGTATCCCAGGGGTTAGGGCTCTGCGCTCCCACTGCGGAGGTCCCTGGTTCAATCCCTGGTTGGGGAACTAATATCCCACATCCCCCCAAGCTGTGCAGTGTGGGAAAAAAAAGAGGGAGAAGTAAGATGTTTTCATAGCCAAAAATGTAATTCAAAGAAACTATCACGATTTTAAAAAAAATTCCGACCATGAGCTACAAGGACAAAGTCCTCTCTGGGTGGACCACCTTCTTCCTAAGGTGTTTCTAAGAGCTAGAGGGATCTCCAGACCCTCCTTAAGCTGTCTACACTCCCTCCAGCACCTCATCTACCTCTGTGTTTTACTCCTATCATCGTCCCAGGCTATGCCCTTCCTGCCTTCTTAACTTCCCATCTGCTGTCTCAAAGGGAACTAACTTGAGTGCACCAATGGCCATCCTTAGCGCCACGCCCCCTCCCCACCCCCCCAACAGACAAATTCTTTACCAGCACAATCACATGCTAAAAATGGGATCTCAGCTGGGAGGGGTGGAGGTAAGACTAGGAGTGGACTTAGCCATCATCCCCGCCACGGGACAACGGCAAAGGCTGTGAGTCTGAATCTCTTGCCTGTTGCACACATTTGCGAGCCAAGAGCTAGGTCTTTACAGGGGCTCCAGTCTAAGAACTTGGCCGAGCACAGGGAGCTCCTTACTTTGTGGACTCTTCCACAGGGAGCCTAACTGGTGGCTCCCCCAAGATGCGGTCATTCAGAATGCCTGGACACAGGCTCCCCACCCCTAAACCAGTATCTTCAATGCCCTAAGGAGCTGGTCATCTGACTGGGGGCGGGGAGGGGATGCAGTTTTGAGCCACTGTCTCCCAGGGTGGCCCCTTGGCTCCGTCATGCAGCAGGTGCCTCCCTCCTCACTGCACTCTATGGCCACCCCGCCCTGCGGCCTTCTCATTAGTTAGTCACGTTAATGCGGCTGCAGCTAGTGATTAAAACCATTGGTTGGACTGAGGGTTAGTGATCGACGTCCCTGGCATAGTTGCTAATCCCTTGGAAATATGTTTTTAATAATCATAGGCGAGGAGGTCAGGGTGGGTGGTCCTGGGAGCTGGGATCCAATGTCTCCTGCTCCCCCAGCCCTCGGTTCCTGTGGTTTCTCCTAGGCAGGCACTCTGGGGTGTGTTGGGGCAGGGGACTCACGTGGGAAGACTGGCCAACTCCACAGCAGATAGAGGTGGTACCTGGTACACAGCTGCCTCTGCTAACAGGGCAGGGACAGGGTTGTGCCAAGGGTGTGGCTGGTGTAGCTAAATGAAGTGCCCAGGGTCAAGAGGCTTTAGTCAAGTGGGAGGATTAATTCTGAGCCCTGTGTTGCTCACTCCTAAGCCAGATGCCCGGAGAGGAACCATGGGGGTTCCAAGGATCCCCTCACCAAAGCAGCCCCGTTCCAGACCATGCCCTCAGTCTCTCCCTGTCAGGAAAGCCTCACGTCAGAAGGGCTACATTTCCATTCCCTTAGGTTTCTTGGGCCTCCCGATCGTCCCATTCAATCATCTCGTTTATGTAATGCCTTTAATAATACATAATTAGAATTGTCCTGTGAACAATATAATAGCAGGCGCATAGTAAATGTAAACTACATAGTAATATATTAAGTGTAATAATATAATTATTATGGTTAACATTTTATTGACTGCCTACTTTGTCAGGCCCTTTATATAGATTACCTCTTGTGTTCATAACACCCTGCTAAGCAAACCTTATTATCCTGTTTTATATGGAGAAATCTGAGACTCAGGGAGGTTAACTTGCTCAGGGTCATATAGCTAGTAAGGGGTAGGGCCAGCGTCAATCCTAGGTCTCTGGCTAACTTCAAACCCATTCTTTCCAAGTCTAAAACTGTAGGGAACTTACAAAATAAAATAATACAGTATCAGTGCTATTAAAACACTGATAACCCCAGACCCCCCCCCCCCCAACACACGAAGTTAGGTGACAGCACAAAATAGCCTTTGGAGGGCTGATGCCAGACAGTACGAGCAAGGAGGGCTCAGGGTGTGGTACTGGCAGTAAATGTCACAGTTTGGAGGAGGGAGATGCCACCAAGGACAGCAGGGATCACTGAAGGCTCTGCAGATGTAGGAGAAGGATTTAAAGGGTGGGTAGGAGTTGGTGGTGGGAAGGACAGGAGCCAAGGTGCACAGGTGGGAATTCAATGGCAGTGAGGAGATCAGATGGGTCTACTCCATCCTGATAACTTCCGTCTGCCCATTCATCATCCCTGCCCTTAATATCTGTGGGGCTCGGGGCAAGAGTACCAATGAAAAGCTGCAAACAAAGTTTCTAAATATTTAAAAGTTATAACAGGGACCTACTGTATGGCACAGGGGACTCTGCTCAATATTCTGTAATAACCTAAGTGGGAAAAGAATTTGAAGAAGAATAGATATATGTAGATGTATAACTGAATTACTTTGCTGTATACCTGAAACTAACACAAGATAAATCAACCACAGTCCAATATAAAATAAAAATTAAAGAAAAAATAAAGTTGTAAATCAAATGTTAAATAAGACCTATCTCTTACCTCGACAAATCTACTTTCAAAATCACTTTGGAGCTTAGGGCTGGAATGTGGTGGCGCTGCCCCGTCCTCTTATCTACCTATTTTCTCTTCCTACCAGCCGGTCCTTTCTGCTCTGCTCAGGAGAGGACACCTCCCCAGCCCACTTGTGCAAGCCCCACCCACCCCCATAGCCAACCCACCCTTGACCAACATCAGCCCTGAGGGTATCCACACTTGCACTTGGCCTGCCCTCGGCGGGAAGGATGGATGGGAAAGGAGCTCTGCAGGTCTTGGAAACAATCTGAGGTCACTTAGGTAGGAAATTCTGGGGATCAGTGAGGCCCTCAGTTCAGGTGCAAAATTTAAGGGATGGCAAAAAACTGATTAATAACAATAAATAATATTTAAATGCAATATCTTAAAATCAAAATTAATGTAAAAGACCCATAATAAACAAAATATCAAAACTTTTAATAAAGATGGGATCAGGGACTTCCTAGGCGGTGCAGCAGTTAAGAATTCACCTGCCAATGTAGGGGACACAGGTTCGATCCCTGCCCCAGGAAGATCCCACATGCCATGGAGCAACTAAGCCTGTGAGCCACAACTATTGAGCCTGTGTACTGCAACTACTGAAGCCTGCTCATCTAGAGCCTGTGCCCCACAAGAGAAGCCACCAAAATGAGGAGCCTGTGCACCACAATGAAGAGTAGCCCCTGCTCACTGCAACTAGAGAAAGCCTGTGTGCAGCAACGAAGACCGAACACAGCCAATAAATAAATAAATAAATAAAATTTAAGAATACGTTACTTAAAAATCTATTTAAAAAAAAAGATGGGATCAGCATTACCGATCTTTTTTTTCCTTATAAAGTGATTTTTTTTTTATTTTTTGGGGGTACACCAGGTTCAATCATCTGTTTTTATACACATATCCCTGTATTCCCTCCCTTCCTTGACTCCCCCCCCCACCGATTTTTTTTTTTTGACTTAGACATCAGTATAGTTTGACACGGGCCTGGCCAGGAACCCAGAGCATGATGTAGAAGGGAGGGTAGAGAGGGCCTTGTAGGCTCTGGGTAGGCACATCGACTCTTTGCTCTGTGGGGTGGGGAGCAGCAGGAGGCTCCCAGAACAGAGGACCCTCTTGTTTACATCCTTAGGGTGATCATACTGTGAGCTCCATGAAGGTGTCCAGCATCTAGCAGAGGATCTGGTATGTAGTAGGTGCTCAATAATTACTTCTTGAATAAGCAAATGGATAGCACTAACTTCCAAACTCATCACAGTCATATCCATCACCAGGTTCCTGGGTCAGTTACTCACAGCGCCGCTGCAGCATCCCTGTTGTCATCACATGTCGTGTGGGTCAAGGCCATGAGTCAGGGGACAGAGGAAGGGAATGTGTCAAGACTTAGAGAGGAGACTGATCAAGGATCCTGGACCAGTTTGGGGTAGAAGGAGGCGAGGCTGTGGTTGAAGAGAGTGTGAGGTCCAAGAGGAGATCCAGGTGAGATCGAGGCCAGGGGTCTCAGAGGCTCAACCAGAGCTGGGTTTGGAAGACCCAGGAAAAGGGAGGGGATCCAGAACTGGGGTGGGGGATGGGGAGTGGAGAGACGAGCTAGTTCTGGGAGGACCAAGGGGCTGGCAGAGTGCGATCCAGGGAAGGGAGCTACAGAGCCTGGCAGGAGGAGCATAGGATCTGGAAGGAGTGACGGGTGTGTGTGTTTCTGCACAGTGATTAGAGGCCTGGAGGAAGGGAGCAAAAGCCTCAAATGGGGATCCCAGGAGCCAAGAACAGGTACTTTCCTCAAGAAAGGTTCTGGGCGGACCCCTCTCCACCGACTCGGGTTACACACTGGTGTTTCCTATTTCAGGCCCTAAGCCCCAGCCAATTGCCCGGCCTCCACCCCCTCCTCCCTCCCTCTTGCCTCCACCTTCCCCAGGGAGGGACAAACACACTTGATATATGAAGTGTTTCCACCTCGAGGCTTGGGAATCCCACAAAGGCTTCAGTGTGTGGCGGCTCCTCCTCCCTTCCTCCCCAGCCCCTCCCCTTCCTCCTTCTGTCTGGGAGTTTGGGAATGCCTCCTTTTCCCCGGGGGTGTCAGAGACGAGGTGGACAAGCGGTGGGTGGGGAGGTTCCCTGTCCTCTCCAGCCAGGTCCCCTCCACGGCGGTGGGCGGGCAGGGATGATCACAGGTTTCTCTGGCTTCCCACGGGGGCCAGGTTCCGGAGGTCAGAGAGGTGGCGGGGAGTGCTTCGCTTCTATTTTGCCTTCTATTTTGCTTACCTTGTCCGCCTCCCTCCTGGCTGCCAAAGCCCCCTCCCACAGGTCAGGGGAGTGTTTTCTCCACACAGGAACACAAAGGAGAAAGAAAACCGAGTTTTCAGATGCACCCTATGTGGCAGGCATTGTGCTAGGCCGTTTTACAGAATTCATCTCAGTTCCTTCCTGGAAAGCTTTTGAAGGAGGTATTTTTACAGCCGAAGACACGGTGCGGCAAGCAAAGCTGCAGTCAGTGTGGCACAGGGTTCAAGACCATGGACTTGGGTGGCAGACAGACCTGGGACTAAATCCCGGCTCTTGGTTTCATGAGCTCTGTGAATGGGGCAAGATTTTTATCCCCCCAAAGCCTTAGTTTCCCCATCCCTAAAGGAAGGGTATAAGGCTCTTCACAGGCTTGTTGGAAGTATTAAGATATGGTGCATGAAATACCTGGCAAGGGGTATGTAGTAGATGCTGAGATTATTATTTTCGCACAGTCCCGTAACTGGAAGGGAAAGAGCAATCCCTGAGCTTTCCACTTCCTGACAAGCTCTTCTCAGAGTGGGCAGGAGCCCTGGGCCCAGTGGAGTGGCCTGGATAACAAGGGGATAACAAGGCTGGGCGGAGGCGTGTGTGTGTGTGTGTGTGTGTGTGTGTGTGTGTGTGTGTGTATGTGTGCGCACTGGAGAGAACTCCCTTCCAATTCCCAGGGACCCTCTATGGAAGTACGCATGGCGTAAGGACTCCAAAAGAGCCTGAAGTCAGGGAGCCCTGAGGACACAGATGTCCCACAGGCAGAGGGAGGACCCACTCCAACACAGTGGGTAGTCTCTTGGGCTCTGACTCAGGGAGAAGCTGCAGCTGGCCCTGGGCCACACCAGCCACTCACACCACCAGCCACACCACATGTGTCCATCACTCTAACCCTTCTTGCCGCAATAGTACAGTGAAGAGTGGAAATGGGCACACTCAGGGTGTCTGGAATAACGTTTCAGGTGTGAATGAGTGAGGTTATGTGCTGAGCGTGTAAACACAGGTACCAGCCAGGCACCCACGTGGGGGATCTGCTTTGCGTTTCTGGGCATTACATCTTATCTATATGCGAGAGGGTGCCTGTGTGCATACACATTTGTGGTCACACAACTTCCAGACTTACCTTGGTGTCCCTGGGTGCATGTGTGTGCCATGTGCCAGGATACGTGTGTCTGTCCACGTGTGTGACTGCATGTCAGACAAACTCCCTGGAGCTGGGGCTCTGCAGGAAGGGTCAGATGGCAGTCTGAGACACTTTTCATGTGTCAGGAAAACCAGGCTCCCCTTTCAGGAAGCCTTCCCAAGGAAAATAAACTAGCCCAGCTCCTGGGGCAAAGGGGGAGGGAGCAGGGGATGGAGAAAGAGAGAAGGTGACTGAGCATGGTGGAGGAGGTCACCGAGCAAGGCAGTCAAATGACACCCCTTTGACCCCACCCGATGACCCCATCCTGATTTCTGGAAATTCTCTTCCTTTCACTTTGTCCTAAGAGGCCTTTGTCCTCTTGCTTCTCTTCAGATCTATTTCCTCCTTTCCATCCCTCTTCTCTCCCTTCTCTGCCCTTCTCCCTCCACTTTTCTCTCTTCCTCTCCACTCCCACTACTCTGGCTGCCTACCAATCACCTCTGCTTCTCTCTCACCTCCACTTCAGGAGCCAAAGCTGTGGTCCACCTAGGAGAACAGGTGGTCAGAAAATCCCAATCAGTAGCAGTACAGGTATACCAGTTGTTTTTAAGAAGCCCCTGGCTGGTGCCTCTAGCAATGGAGGGGATTTTTATCTGTTGATAATTAACTACGTCATTTATCAGATGTTTATTAAACACCTGGTTTGTGCTAGGCACTATGGTTGGCTCTAGAACTACAACAGATGGTCTCTGCCTCATGGAAATTTCAGACCAATAGGGGAGTCAGAAATTAATCAAAGCCAAATACATAATGTAAAATTAGAGCAATGTTGAGGGAGTTCCGTGGCAGTCCGGTGGTTAGGACTTGAAGCTTTCACTGCTGTGGCCTAGGTTCAATCCTTGGTAGGGGAACTAAAATTCCACAAGCCACGCAGCACGGCCAAACAGACAAACAAAAAACAACGTTGAGGGCTTCAGAGAGAGAGACATACTTATAAAAATTGCGAGAGCCTCTAATGGGGGAATTAAAATGGTCAGGGGATGGGAAAGATTCACTAAGGAAGTGATTAGTCTATTAGTCTGGGTTTGAGGGAAAAGTAAGAGTTAACCAAGGACTTCCCTGGTGGTCCAGTGGTAAAGAATCTGCCCCCCAATGCAGGGGGACTCCGGTTTGATCCCTGATTGGGGAAGATCCTACATGCCACAGGGCAACTAAGCCTGAGCGCCACAACTACTGAGCTCAAACGCCTCAACGAGAGAGCCCGTGTGCTGCAAATTAGAGAGCCCATGCGTTCTGGAACTCATGCACCAAAACTAGAGAGAGAAAACCCGCATGCCACAATTAGAGAGAAGCCCACACGCTGCAACGAAAGATCCTGCATGCAGCCAAAAAATAAAAATAAAATAAATAAATAAATATTTAAAACAAGCAAACAAAAGAGTTAACCAGGCCAAGAAGTGGAGGGAGTGGGTGTGGAGTGAGACAGATTATTGGATTGTTGTAAGCAGAAGGAACAGCATATGCAAAGGCCCTGAGGCTTGAGGGAGTGAGGTCCATTTGTGTAATTGAAGAAAGGCATGTGTGGTGAGGAGAGAGAGAGAGGGAACTTAGATGAGGCTTTGGCAAGCTGTGTATGCTCTCCTAGGCTGTGTTAAGGATCATTTGTCTTGACAAAATGCCAATATGCTTTGTAAGTATGACATATTTTATCATTTTTTAAGTTAAGAAAGCATACATTCATCAGGACTTTTAAATGATTTTGTTTTTTCACTACAGCAGCGTCCACATATATTTGAGGAACCATATAGTACACAGATCTGGGAGCCCGTGGGAAACCTGCAATCTACAGATGATGTTTGGTGCACTTATGAATTCCCAGGGCCCTCACAGGTTGAAGGTCACTGTGCTGAGGAAGAGGGGAAAGGAAGGGATAGAGAATCACCTCGGTGTGTTGCCAGGGTCTGGATCAGACAGAAAAAGCCAGGCTGAGCTGAGCTCCACACGCTCTCCTCCTGCAGGATCTGACCCTGGCCGTCTGCCACCCCAGCCATGTGCTTAGCCCCTAACAGCTGGGGAGGCTTGTGCTGCGGTGGGCAGGCAGACAGGGGCTGAGAGAGGGAAGAGACAGCTGAGCAGGGAGGAGAGAAAGGAGTCGAGGGCTACTCAGAGCAGGGCCTGTGGACCAGCAGCATCAGCTTCGCCTGGGAACCTGTTGGGAACTCAAATTCTCAGCCCCCACCCTTGACCTACTGAATCAGAACCTTGAAGTGAGGTGGCCTTCACGGCATTATGTTTTGTGTGTGTGTGTGTGTGTGTGTGTGTGTTTAAATTAATTAATTTACTTAATTTGTTTATTGGCTGCTTTGGGTCTTCATTGCTGCACACGGGCTTTCTCTAGTTGTGGCAAGCAGGGGCTACTCTTCATTGTGGTGCGCGAGCTCCTCATTGCGGTGGCTTCTCTTGCTGTGGAGCATGGGCTCTAGGCGTGCAGACTTCAGTAGTTGTGGCATACAGCCTCAATAGGTGTGGCTCATGGGCTCTAGAGCGCAGGATCAATAGTTGTGGCACACGGGCTTAGTTGCTCCACGGCATGTGGGATCTTCCCGGAGCAGGGCTTGAACCTGGGTCCCCTTCATTGGCAGGCAGATTCTTAACCACTGTGCCACCTAGGAAGTCCCTTTGGCATTATGTTTTAACAAGCCCACCAGGTGACATTTAGGCTGAAATTCAAGAACCAGCAGTACAGAGGGGTGGGAGATGCTCCAGGCTGAATCTGTGAAAATACGAGCTGAGTCCTTATCCGTCCATCCAGTTAGCCATCCAGCCATCACCTATTGCTGGGTACTCTTTTCACGGACTCCTTTCTTTTTTTCTTTTTCATTTTGGCTGCATTGGGTCTTCGTTGCTGTGTGCAGGCTTTTTCTAGTTATGGTGAGCTGGGGCTACTCTTCATTGCAGTGCATGGGCTTCTCAGTGCAGTGGCTTCTCTTGTTTTGGAGCACAGGCTCTAGGCTCACAGACTTCAGTAGTTGTGGTTCGTGGGCTCAGTAGTTGTGGCACACGGGCTTAGTTGCTCCTCGGCATGTGGGATCTTCCTGGACCAGGGATCGAACCTGTGTCCCCTGCACTGGCAGGCGGATTCTTAACCACTGCGCCACCAGGGAAGTCCCATGGAAGCCCTTCTGAGGGAAAGGCACAGAGATGGAAATCATGTGGCTCCCTCAGGCATCCCCCCGCCCAGTCTCTCCCCAGCCTCAGTCTAGCCTCTTGTTCTGGGTGGGTAACCCCCATCCTAGCCCATGTGTGTGGGTGGGGGGGGGAACTGTCTCAGGAGGGGTGGCAGGCGAGGCTTCCTGGCAGACCCAGCTGTCCTTTCCAATCCACACTGCACCCCCCACACTCCCAGCTCCCTCACAACAAGCACACCCAGCAGCTGCAGGAACCTCCCAGCCTGGCCCAACTCTAACCCCAATGTCCCCCAGCTCCGGGGAACTGGAGTTCAACCTGTTCTTCCCTGGTGACCCTCCTAGACCTACCACAGCTTGGACCCATGACATCTCCCAAACCCTCCTCTCCTTTCCCACAAAGCCCCCCTCTTGAGGGTATTGGAAAAAACTGTCCCAAACTATGTCCTCACCCCAGTGCCCCCAGCCTGAGCCCCAGACCCAACTGTCAGCTCCTCAGGTCACAGCCCACCCCCACTGGACGCCATCCCACACTGTGGGTGGGATCTCATCTCCACACAGGCCAAGCAGCTGGCTGGACCACCTGCCTCAGGAGAGACCAAATGGAAGGCGGAAAGGAAGGGCAGGGGTGGAGGAGCCTCTGAGGGAGAGGAAGCAGGGGTGAGAGGGCTGGGGTCAGGAAGTCTAGGCTGTTAGAGCTGGAAGGGATCTCAGGGGTCAACCAGTTCAGTCTGGACATTTTACAACCCTCCCCCAGAAGGCGAGAGAGATTCAGGGCATCCTTGCATCAAAATGCGCCACCCCTCAACCGACCCTAGTCCACTTCATTACACAGGGTCTTCCTTGAGTGAACTATGTATTTCTTCTCCCCTATCACTCATTCTGCTACTCCTGCCTGCCTACCACTGATACTAAGTTCATTAGGTCATCTTGTGTTCACTCCATGTTTATAACTTTTTGTGTCTTAGGAGCGGGGGGGTGTGTGTGTGTGTGTGTGTGTGTGTGTGTATATATACTGCCTCCACCATCAGACTAGGGGTTTCCCAAGGACAGAGGCTATGTCTCTACCATCAGTCTAGGCATTCCTAGAGGACAAACGATGTCCCCCTTCCATCAGGAGTTCCCTGAGGGCAGGGGCCATCTCCCCTATTAGAATGGGGTTTCCTCAAAGCAGGAACTGAGCCTCCAGAATTCCATGGGCCTCCTTCTCACCTCCACGGATTCTCTTCAACAGACACAGGCTGGTGGTACTCCCTTAGCCATGGGGTCTGGGACTTCAGAGCAGAGAGGCCCTTGGATAAGGAGCACTCAGTTCACAGACCATCTTTGCCTAAAATGGCTGGTGGCATTTGGAGCCACTGGGGCCACCACTTTTTTTTTTAAATTTCCATAAGGATATTTTTATTCTTGTCAAAACTTTCATACAGGGAACAGAAACAAACTGATATACTTCGTAAACTTAGGAATTCTCAGACAGCTGTTCCCACTCCTTGTGCATCCCCAGATTCCAAATTTATTTATTTATTTATTTATTTATTTATTTATTTATTTATTTATTGGCTGTGTTGGGTCTTCGTTGCTGCACACGGACTTTCTCTAGTTGCAGCGAGCGGGGGCTACTCTTTGTTGCGGTGCGCAGGCTTCTCACTGCGGTGGCTTCTCTTGTTGTGGAGCATGGGCTCTAGGCGCACAGGCTTCAGTAGTTGCAGCAAGCTGTCTCAGTAGTTATGGCTCTCGGGCTCTAGACCACAGGCTCAGTAGTTGTGGCCTGTGGGCTTATCTGCTCCTCGGCATGTGGGATCTTCTCAGACCAGGGATGGAACCCGTATCCCTTGCATTGGCAGGCGGATTCTTAACCACTGCTCCAGCAGAGACATCCCCAGATTCCAAATTGTTGTCACACTAATTACCAGCCTTGGTGTTCTGTGGTTCCTGTCCCACCAGCCCTCCCGGGAAATACTCTACGTTTTGAAGGGGGTTCACCCTACCTAAGCTACAGACCCTGTACACTGAGGGAGTCAGGTGGGGAGTGAGGAGGAGAGGAGAGGCCTTCCTTCCTCCCCTTGGCCAAGGCCTCAGGATGCTGAGGCAGAGGGCCCCTCCCCAAAGCTGCCCAGGCCCCTGCCCCTCAGTGACCTTCCCTCTCTCCTTTGCCTCAGCCCCTTCCCACCATCGCCCACCACGAGTGGCAACTATAGTTCAGCAAAGACATCAAAGCTAACCCTCTCTCCAAAGAATCTGTCATAGTGCCTCCCTCCCTGCTCCCTAAAGAGGGTGCTGGGATTTTTGTCACCGCTCCCAACCTACCAAAGTTCTAGTAGAGTTCATTCTGAACCCTTTCTGGAATTATCACCCTGTGCAGCTAACAGCCCCAGCTGCCAGCCAGGGATGTGGCAGGGTCTGAGTGAGAGCAGTCAATACAGGGGGACCTCGGTTCCGTCCCAGAGGATCCTGCCACGGCCTCTTCCCACACTGCGCTGGGCCTTACCGCGGCGTACAGTCCACCTTTACAGATGTCATCCTAAGATCACGTAGGTGACAGGCTGGCTTGTTGTGCTTCCTCCTCCACACTCAATGGCACAGAGTTAGAACACTGGCCACATTCACACTGTGTGTGTGCGCGCGTGTGTGTGTGTGACTAACCCCACCCAGCCCATACTATTAAGGATGAGTTCTTTTTTTTTAATATGATGTTGATATTTATTTATTTACTTATTTATTTATTTTTGGCTGTGTTCGGTCTTTGTTGTGATGCAAGGGCTTCTCGTTGTGGTGGCTTCTCTTGTTGCGGAGCTCGGGGTCTAGGCTCGCAGGCTTCAGTAGTTGTAGCACATGGGCTCAGTAGTTGTGGCTTGTGGGCTTCAGTTGCTCTGCAGCATGTGGGATCTTCCTGGACCAGTGATCAAACCTGTGTCCCTTGCATTGGCAGGTGGATTCTTAACCACTATGCCACCTGGGAAGTCCCTAAGGATGAGTTCTTAATGGTCAGGGTCCTTATTCACTTTTGTGGCCCTGGTAACCAGCAAAGGGTGTGACATATAGTAGCCATCAAGTTTGTGGGATGGATGGATAAATAGATGGATGGAGACACAGAGAGGCAAAGGAACACGATCTATGTATAACCCTACAAGGTACATAGGACAGACCTTAGCCCAACCTGTGGATAAAGAGAGTAAGGCTCGGAGAAGTGAGAAATGTATTCCGGGCCCCATAGCTAGTCAGTAGAGATGGAACACCACGCCAGGGCTTTTTGGGTACCATATCCTATAGCAGTGCTAGTTTGGAACCAAAACCAGGCCCCCAGACTCCCTCCACACAGGAGTGCTGTGTGTGGTTGAGGAGGTCACACACTGCTCAGAGGTGCTCCTGGGTAAATGGCACCCCCTGGAGTTGTGGCAGGGTGTGACCCATGTGGCAGCCTCCTCACTCACGCCTCAGCCCCCTCTGCATGCATTCAAGCGCTTGGGGCATCAGGGATCATCCCCTCCTCTCTCACCAGCCAGGGTGCCAGCCAGCAGGAATTCGTGGTGAGGACCCCTGAGGAGTATACAGCACCCCCTCCCAGGACCGCTGTGTGCCTCTCACCTCCCCAGGCAGGAGCACTTCTGTCAAGCCTCACCATGGCCCCCAAGGGCCCCCTACGTGTGCCCACACCCCATACATACACACACACACACACTCTCTCACACATAGGCACCCTGCAAGGGAGGTGCAGGGCCCCAGATCTCCAAGCTCCTGTCTGAGACTCCACTAAGCAGGGGGCTGGGGGCCGGCCTCCCCGCCACCCCCGCCCGCAGCAGAGCCGCGCCCCCTCCACTCGTGTGCAGGGCCCTGGCCCCTCCCGGGGAACAAGGCTGGGATTAATAAGCGGCCCGGCTCCCTCCCCTAATGGGCTCCAGCTGCACAAACATTCCCAGAATTCAGAGCCGGCTCTGTCTGGGGCGGCCCAGGCCTCAGCCCCAGCATTCCTCGCCCCCTCCCCCACAAGCCTGAGACAGCTGCTCCGGAACTCGGCAACTGGCTGGGGATCGAATCCCAATTCAGCCTTTCCAGAGGTGGGGGGCATTGGAATGGCTGGGGCCCCGGGGTGGGGCCAGGCGGGGGAGGAGAGGAGAAAGGAAGAGGTGAACAAACTCTGAAGGGACATCTCAGGAGTTCCTGCCCTACCCGCCCCTCCCCCTCCCGCTCTGCAGCCCACCCCCCAACCCCCAACACTGCTCATACTCTGAGCCCTGGGTTCCAGGGGCCCAGCTCCATCTTACCTAATTTGTCTCACCAGGCAGTGCCCTTGGCTGGCAGTGCCCAGGAGGAGGCGACAGGGCAGGGCTGAGAGGAAAGATAAACATCTCCCCTTGTGTTTTAAGAGATCCAGCTGTGACCTGGCAGGAGCTTCACGGGAATAGATTCTTATCAAGAAGGGGGAGGGGTGGCAAAAGGAGCAGGAAGACAAAGGAAAGTGGGGTCCTCACCCTCTCATTATCCACTCACGGAGGGACATTCAGGGATCCAGGGGCAGGAGTCCTGGGTAGACAAATCTGTGCCTGTACTGATGCCCGCTCTGCACCTGTCATCTCATTCCCATCTCTGGATCCGGGGCCAGGACCAGTTGTTCAGCTGCCCTTGCTCAGGGGCCACCAGTTAGGCCAGTTTGAGGGGCACCAAGGGCTGAGGCCGGGCGAGGAGTCCTGTGATGTGTTTGTGCCAGGGCCCATGTGCGTGGGGGGGGGGGACTGTGGAGAGCACAGGCGACCCCAGTGGAGGCGTGTGTGTGACTCTCTGGGTGTGCACGTGTCTCTGCAGCCAACACGAGCAGCTGTGTTCAGTGGCACTACTTGATGGGGTTTGCAGGTGCACGAGTGAGTGTGTGCTTGTGCACGTCCACCTCTTCGTGTGCAGAAGTGGGGTTCGTAAGTTCCGCATTGATTAGAAAGGCTGCCCGCAACTGCTGAAGCCAGTTTGCTGCAGCTACCTAAGCCCGCGTGCCTAGAGCCGGTGCTCCTCCACAAGAGAAGCCACTGCAGTGAGAAGCCTGAGTGCTGCAACAAAGAGTAGCCACTGCTCACCACAACTAGAGAAAGCCCACGGCTATCCCTCCTCCATGGGAAGTGCTCCTATCCAAGGCCATGGACTGGAGAGAAGCAGAGAAGAGGGAATGGTAAACAGAAAAGAACTCAGAGAGGGCAGAGCTCCACGAGCAGCGGCCAGGGGCCGCCAAGGGCACCAACTTGGGAGTTTAGAAATTTGGGTCCCGGCCTCAGCTCTGCCATGAGCCAGCTGTGGTGATTTCCCTGACCTGGGCCTTAGTTTCCTTATCTTGAATGTGGGAAGGTTGGACTAGTCTCGCCTGAGTCCCTGATTAGATTCCACTGTGACTAGAGCTGGGGTTGGGGACACGGGGAAGAGGCTCCATCCCCTCCGAGCTGTGGAGCAATGGGTGCTGGGCAGGCCACTAAAAGCAGTCAACAGGGACAGTGTGGAGGGTCCCCTGGAGGGGCAATTCAGAGGGAGGGGGGGTGGTCCCTGCCCTGCGGAACCGCTAGATGTGTCTAGTCCCTAGACAGGGAGGCAGATAATGGCAGACTGTCTCCTAGCCGGCTGAGTTCTTGGTGGCAGCCCTGTGTTAGGGGAGAAGAGGGTCACTGAGACAGAGAGCCTGGGGTCAGTCGTGTGCACACAGCAAACATGCATGCCCTCTCCCTCGGGCCCCTGCTGAGGAATGCAGACACACCTCTCAGGTCTTTCCGCCATCAATCTCCTGCCCACATCACATCACCTGCTTCCTCGTGGCCCCTGCTATTTCTCCTTGGAGGCAAAGGGGGGACAGCGCTCTGATTGTGTCGGAGCCCTTTAACTCATCCTTACTGCACTTTTCCACCCCACTCCCCACCCCCAGCTGTGGGACCAGCTCCTGAGTTGGAGGGAGAGGGTGAGGTGAGACCTTCTCACACAGAGAAACTGAAGGGCTTGGATTGGGGACAGAAACTCAGGAATTGGACCCCGTTTGGGACAGTCTCCAAGTGAACCTTATTAGTCACTCATCTAGCATTTAGCAAACAGCCACTTTGTATTCAGTCCTGCATTACATAATGAGGAATACAAAGAAATAACATTTCCCCAAGGGGTATGATGTCAGAAAAATAAATTTCTTCCCCAAAAGGTGGAGTTGGAACCAACTCTAGGCTGACTTAAGGAAACAGTAATCGACCTGCGATGGATGTCAGAGCTGTTGATGTGGGCAACATAGAAACATGGAGAAACAACAGACCTCTTAGACCAAGGCTCCAGACTATAAAGCTGCAGGTGTTTAGCAGAAATAGTGGGGATTTTAAAAATGAAAAGGAGAGGGACTTCCCTGGTGGCTGGTGGCGCAGTGGTCAGGAATCCCCCTGCCAATGCAGGGGACACAGGTTCAATCCCTGGTCCGGGAAGATCCCACATGCTGTGGAGCAGCGAAGCCACAACTACTGAGCCCACGTGCCACAACTACCGAAGCCTGCACGCCTAGAGCCCGTGCTCCGCAACAAGAGAAGCCACCACAGTGAGAAGCCTGGGCACCACAACGAAGAGTAGCCCCGCTTGCCACAACTAGGGAAAGCCTGCGTGCAGCAACAAAGACACAACACAGCCAATAAATAAATAAATAATTTTATAAATGAATTCCTTAAATTAAAAAAAATGAAAAGAAGAAAACAGCTGACCATGGTTGCGAAACTAAGGTAGAGATGGGCAAGACACTGAACTCATACTCTGTCTCTCCCACCCCTTCCTACCTCTTTCAGCTGTCTATTGAGTGGCAATCCACCCCAAAACTGAGTGGCTTAAAACAAGAGCAATCTTTTCTTTGCCCACAATTCTGCAATTTGGGCAGGATTTGGTGTGGACAGCTCACCTTGGCTCCACAGCTGAAGCTTAGGCTGGTGTGGCTGGAAGAGATGGGTGCTGGCTGGACCTCTCTTTCTCTTCATCGTCTCTCATCCTCCAGAGGGTGTCTCTCTCCCTCTTTCTATGTAGCCTCTCTTTCTCCTGCAGGGGGTTTGGACTTCTTGACATGGTGACTGGGAAAAAGAGGAAGCTGTGCCAAGCCTTTTGAGACTTAGACCTGATGGGGCTTCCTTGGTGGCACAGTGGATAAGACTCCGAGGTCCCAATGCAGGGGCCTGGGTTCTATCCCTGGTCAGGGAACTAGATCCCACATGTGTGCTGCAACTAAGAGTTTGCATGCCACAACTAAGAAGCTTGTGAACCGCAGCTAAGGCGGGTGCCTTCTGCAACTAAGACCTGGCGCAACCAACCAAATAAATAAATTAATAAATAATTTTTAAAAATTGAAAAACCTCAAAGCTAAAAAGATGACTAACCCAAATTAAAAAAAAAAAAGAAAGAAAAAAGACTTAGACCTGAGCTGTCAAGGCATCAATTTTGCTGCATCCTGTTGGTCAAAGAAAGCCACAGGCCACTCAGATTCAAGGAGAGAAAAACAGATGAAAGCACAGGGAAGGCATTGTTGGTGGCCATTTTTGCAGACCATCCACCACATTCCCCTAACTGTGCCCCTCTTGTTCTCCCTTGGCTCACTGAAGGGCACTCTCCTTTCTGGCGTGTCATCCTTAACCCCTTCCCCTCTCATACCCCATGTCTAATCAATGCCTGTGTTCTGTTGTTTCTGCTTCCTCATCATCTCTCTAATCATTCCCATGGTTGCTACCATCCTCTCTTACTGGGGATGCTCAATACCTTCTTAAAAATCCTCTTGTTTTCACACTTGTTTTGTCACCATGTTGCTTGCACACTGCAGCCAAAACAATCGTGCTAAAAGTCCTAACTATGGGGAGCCAGGGGAGTCAGGGACATGAGAGCCGGGGAGACCTGTGCTTCACTATGTGCCCTTTTGACATTTCCTATAAGATCAGGAACAAGACAAGGATGCTTACTTTTGCCACTTTTATGCAACATAGTATTGGAAGTCCTAGCCACAGCAATCTGACAAGAAAAAGAAATAAGGAATCCAAATTGGAAAGGAAGAAGTAAAACCTCTCACTGTTTGCAGATGACATGACACTATACATAGGAAATCCTAAAGATGCCATCAAAAAACTACTAGAGATCATCAATAAATTGGGTAAAATGTCAGGATACAAACTTAATATACAGGGGAGTTCCCAGTTGCCTAGTGGTTAGGATTCCAGGCTTTCACTGACATGGCCCAGGTTCAATCCCTGATCAGAGAACTGAGATCCCGAAAGCCACATGGCATGGCCAAAAAAAACCCCCCAAAAACAAAACCCAAATTAATATAATAGTGTATGCATTTCTATACATTATGTACCTTTTTGCATCATCTGTGTACCTACCCCCCAAACTAAAATGCCTTTTAAAAAATTGTTCACAATCAAAATCAAATTTGATAATAGATAAACCAAGCCCTCATTTACTCTTCTAATGAAAGCCCCTCAGTAATGGCCCAGTGCTCCCAGATAAAGTATGGGTTCCTTGATAGAGCTTTCGCGATCTGCCCCACCTGGCTT
The DNA here is from genome assembly GCF_030028045.1 of Hippopotamus amphibius kiboko. Taxonomy (NCBI): domain Eukaryota; kingdom Metazoa; phylum Chordata; class Mammalia; order Artiodactyla; family Hippopotamidae; genus Hippopotamus; species Hippopotamus amphibius. The sequence goes on along the minus strand of NC_080202.1, from coordinate 45,108,708 downwards.
GCAGCCTCATCACCCACTTTGCACTCTGTGCTCCAGCTGAGCAGAACTAGCACTTTGAATTTCCTGTAGTTCCTTGAAAGCACTCTTTTTTCTCTTGCCTTGTAGCTTTTACACAGGTGACTGCTCACAATACTCTAATCATCCTTCAAGCCTCAGCTTAGATGTTTCCTCCAGGAAGTCTTCTGTGGTCTATAAAGTTGGGGTTTGACGCCTCCAGGAACTCTTCCATGGTCCATAAAGTTGGGGTTTGATGCCTCTTCTATGAATTCCCATAGCACTCTGGACTTGACAAGCACTGTGCACATCACACTCTACTGTGACGACCTTGTGCTTCACCTTGTCCCTCCCACTAGGGCACACACTTCCAATGGGGCAAGAACCATTCCTGCTTTGCTCACTGCTATTTCCTGAACACCTGTGCCAAGGTACATACTTACCACACACCGGTGGAAGAAAGGGCGGAAGGCAGAAAGAAAAGGAGGAAACTGGAAGAGAAGAAAGACAAATTGGTTTAAAACCTGGAGCAGGTCAGAATGTGGCCAGGATCCCAGCATCTGGATGGATCTCACAGACATTAGATACAAAAGAGGGCATAGTATATGATTCCATTTCTAGAATGGGCAAAATTAATCAAAAGTGATAGAAGTCAGAATAATGGTTACCTCTAGAGCAGGACTCACTGGAAGGTGGCAGGAAGAAAATGTCCTATATCTTGATTTAAGTAGTGTTTACCTGAGTGTAGACACATTTAAAAATTCATTAATCTCTACTAAAATTAAAATGCACTTTATGCATTTTTCTCTATCTCAATATGAAAGAAGAAAGAGGGCTTCCCTGGTGGCACAGTGGTTAAGAATCCGCCTGCCAGGCTTTCTAGGTGGCGCAGTGGTTGAGAATCAGCCTGCCAATGCAGGGGATACGGGTTCTATTCCTGCTCCAGGAAGATCCCACATGCCGCGGAGCAACTAAGCCCGTGCACCACAACTACTGAGCCTGCGCTTTAGAGCCCGTGAGCCACAACTATTGAGCCCATGTGCTGCAACTACTGAAGCCCATGCGCCTAGAGCCCGTGCTCCACAAAAAGAGAAGCCAATGCAACGAGGAGTCCCGCGCACCACAACGAAGAGTAGCCCCCACTCACCGCAACTAAAAAGAAAGCCCGTGCACAGCAAAAAAGACGCAACACAGACAATAAAATTAATTAATTAATTAAAAAAAAAAAAAGAATCCGCCTGCCAATGCAGGGGACATGGCTTCGAGCCCCGGTTGGGGAAGATCCCACATGCCGAGGAGAAACTAAGCCCACGACAAGTACTGAGCCCACGTGACGCAACTACTGAAGACCGAGTGCCTAGAGCCCGTGCTTTGAAACAGAAGAATCTACTGCAATGAGAAGCCTGAATACCACAACGAAGAGTAGCCCTGGTTCGCTGCAATTAGAGAAAACCCAAGTGCAGCAAGGAAGACCCAATGCAACCAAAAACTAAAAAATAAATAAATAAATATTTTTTAAAAAACATGAACTTAAAAAAAAAGAAGGAAGAAAGGAAGGAAGGAAGGGAGGGAGGGATGGAGGGAGAGAGGGAGGAAACAAGGAATTATCTGGCCAGAAATTCAGGTAAACTGCCTAGCTGGTAAACAGTGACAAATCAGTTATAATCTAGGACTAAGATATAGAACTGGAATCTGGGCAGAAAATGTGTATGTTTGTGTGTGGGGCGGGGGGAGGTGTACACATGTGTGCATGCAAGTGAGAGAGGGAGATGGTTTATATCAAAAGGAGAAAAGTAATGCAAAAACTTTGCCCATCCATTCTTCACACATCTACCTGTCCCTTCCCAAAGCCTCTACTGCTGTTCCATAGCTACAGCATAGAGCCTGGGCTCCTTGACCTGACATTAAAACATTCTACTAGTAATTTGCCCACCTCTTGCTCTTCTACGGACATCTCCTTTGCCTTGTGCCCTTTCTCCCCAAATCCACCATACTATGCTGCTTCCGTAAACCCCTTGCCTACCTAGGTCTGTTGGTCCACTGAGAGGTCAGCTATCATTGCTCTTTGCTTAGGAGACTTCTGCTCACCACCATGGGATTCACTCCTTTCCTCCCTCTTTCTTTTCATGGCCATTTGCTCATAGCCAGATAGCATGTAACTTGACCTCTTATAGATACAGCTATTTTTGTATGTTTCCATCCCTGTCAAACCTACAGCTCAAGCTCCCACCTCTTGTCTGAGCATCAGAACCACATTTCCAACTGCCTACTGGATATCTCCTCCTTACAGTAAATGTGTTCAAAACTGAGTTCATTACCTCCATGTGGCAGAGACAATCATGCTCACCAAGTATCCCATGTGCTCTCCCATACTTTCCAAACTTCTGTGGTTAGGAGAGGCCACAAGACTGGTTCTGGTCAGTGAAATGTGAGTGAAAGTGGATGTGCTAGAGTAGCAAAAAAAAAAAAAAAAAAACAAAAACCCATACACAATTCTCTAGTATCTCTTCTCTTGCCGTGTAACTGAAGAGGTGTCTGAAGAAGCCACATGTTCCAGGCGGTGTAGCTACAAGATGGGGGAGCCCCTCTTAGCTTTGATCTCTGAGTGATCACATGGAATAGAGACTCCTGCTGACTGCATGGGATCTGTAATATGAGTGAGGAAACAAGAGACCTTTGTTTTGTTAAGCCAGTGAAATTTTGAGGTTATTTGTTACTGCAGCATAATCTACATGATCCTGGATAATAGATTCTCCACCACCCCAGTGTTATCTTTATTCCTAACATTGGTAAGTGGTTTATAATCCACCCAGTCATCCCAGCTAGAAACCACCTTAAGCTCTTTCCTCCTTTCTCCTTCACCTGCCTCTTGATTTGACAGACAATGCTTGGTCTACGCCTTATCACCCTTCCCTTGGATTAGAATCAGCATCTTACCTGAACTCTCTGACTTCAGCCTTCTCTCTCCAGCCATCCTCCATACCCTTCAGAGCTGTTTCTAAGACACAAATCTGGGGGTGGGGGGGATGGGGGTGGAATGAATTGGGAGACTGGGATTGCCATATATACATTGTCAATAAGAAAAAAATATCAAATTTTACACTTTAAGTATATGCAGTTTATTGTATGACAACTGTATCTCAAAAGTTCTTGGGGAAAAAAAAAGACACAAATCTGATTGTAACACACATTGGTTTAAAAAACCTCAACCTGCTTTTCATTTTCTACAGGATAAAACCTGAAAACCTGAGGCTGGTACCAAGCACCTTGACTGCCTGGTCAACCTCGCTTACCAGACTCCCCTGTCACCTAGTGGTCTAAAATCCTCACGTGGGATGACCTGTGAGTCCGCAAACATACTGGGCTTTCTTGGTCTCTCAGTCTATGTACATATAGCTCTTGCTATCTGGAATGCTCTTCCTCCCATTGCCTGCCTAGCAAACTCCTACTCATTCTTCAAAACACCAACCAAATGTTCCTACAAAGCTTTATTCATATCTCCAGGCAGAATTATTTTCTTCCTCTTTTGTATTGTCCTGGTACTTGAACCTTTCTCTATTAGCATCTTTCACTAAAATTTTAATAATTCATTTACAAGTTTGCCTGTCCCAATAGACTGGAAATTCCTCAGGGGCAGAAATGGATCTTCATCTTTGTGTCCCTGGAGGCAAAGCAAGTAAAGCATGTCGAAAGAACGCGTGAAGGAATGGATAGATGGATTGAAGAAAGAATTCTCTTATACCTATTTCTTACCTAGCATATAGGTCATTTGTACCCCCAAGTTTCTTTTTTGCATTATTAATTAACTTATTTATTTATTGGCTGTGTTGGATCTTAGTTGCTACGCACAGGCTTTCTCTAGTTGTGGCGAGCAGGGGCTACTCTTCATTGTGGTGTGCGGACTTCTCACTGAGGTGATTTCTCTTGTTGCAAAGCACAGGCTCTAGGTGCGTGGGCTTCAGTAGTTGTGGCACAAGGGCTCCATAGTTGTGGCTCGTGGGCTCTAGAGCACAGGCTCAGTAGTTGTGGCACACAGACTTAGTTGCTCTGCAACATGTGGGATCTTCCTGGAGCAGGGCTTGAACCCATATCCCCTGCATTGGCAGGTAGATTCTTAACAACGGCGCCACCAGGGAAGCCCCCCAAGTTTCTTCAATATGCAGTGTATTAGTTATCTATTGCTACGTAAATAATCACCCCCAAACTTAGTAGGTGGTTTTTGTTTGTTTGGGTTTTTTTGGCCTCTCTATGCAGCTTGTGGGATCTTAGTTCCTTGATAAGGGATTGAATCCTGGCTCCGGCAGTGAAAGTGCGGAGTCCTAATAACTGGACTGTCAGGGAATTCCCCTTAACTTAGTAGTTTTAAACAACAAACACTTATTATCTTGCAGTTTCTGTGGGGCACGAAGTTGGGCACAGCTTCGGTGGGTGTCTTTGGCCCAACATATCTCATGAGGTTGCAGTCAAGCTATTGGCTAGGGTTGTGGTCTCATTCAAAGACTTGATTAGGGTAGGCCTGGGGGAAGGAACTCTGCTTCCACTCACATGCCTCAGCCCTTCTCAGAAAGGAGATTACACAAGGACATGAACCCCAGGAAGCAGGGATCAAAGGGGGCCAACTTAGAAGCTGCCAACCACATGTAGTCATAGAACTTTTCCACCTTAAAAGACATGAGGAAAGAATGAGAAAGAAGAGAAGGACAAGAGAAATTTCTAGTGCAGGACCTTGAGCCAGGTTAATACCTTTGAAAGCAAAAATCCTGATCACTGAGATAGTATCAACAGAAATTTTAACTAGCACTGATGAAAATGGGTGTGTGTGTGTGTGTGTGTGTGTGTGTGTGTGTGTGTACCCAGGAGTCCTGAGAAGGAGCTAGTCATTTTTGCACATCTACAGTGAATGGCAGAGATTGAAACCAAGATTTTTGGTAAGGTGACCCTGGGATAGGAGGCAATTATTGTGGTCCAGAAGGAAGGGGATTTTGAGATAGAAGAATGTTCCATTCTGGTTTTTTCCCATAGACTGAGAGTCAGCAAACTTGGGATCTGGTCCTGATTTGGCACAAAGAGACTGTGAGGTCCTGGAGTTCTTCTTTTGATTCTCCTGGTTCTCCATTTTTAAAAAAAAATATTTTACTTATTTATTTGTTTATTTATTATTTATTTATTTATTTATTTATGCCTGCATGGGTCTTAGTTGCAGCACACGGGATCTTCGTTGTGGCATGCGGGATCTTTTGTTACAGCGCGAGGGCTCTGTGCTGTGCCATGTGGACATAAGGGTTTTTCTCTTCCCTAGTAGTGGCGTGGGCTCTGTAGTTTGTGGCACATGGCCCAGGGATTGAACCCGACTCCCCTGCTTTGGCAGGCCGATTCTTAACCACTGTGCCACCAAGGAAGTCCATGCCTGGGTTCAATTGTAAGTGATCTCATGTAAAAGGTGTTCCCTTGAGTTAGGAATCCTCTTCTTAGGAATGAAAGAGTTAATACATGTCAAATTCTCAGAACAGTGCCCGACACACAGTAGGTACTTAATAAACTTAATTATTATTATTTCCACTTGTTTCAGTTATCTATTGCTGCATAACAAAATATCCCAAGACTTAGTAGCTTAGAATCACAACCATTTTATTATATCTTACCATTTTATGGGTGAGGAATTTGGCAGGGCTTGGCTGGGTGATTCTTCTGTTCCACATGGCATGTTTAGGACACTTGATGACATTCAGCTGGAGGACTGGCTGGTCTGAAGGATTCAAGATGGTTTCACCCACATGTCTGGGCTCAGCTAGAACTATTGACCAGAGCACCTACATTTGGCCTCTCTAGCATGGCGGCCTCAGGCTAGTCTGAATTCTTACACAGCAGCTCAGGCCATTCAAGGGGCGAGGGTTCCAACAGAAATGGAAACTGCTGGAACTTTTATGATCCAGACTTGGATGTCACAGAGCATCACTTCCATCATAGTCAACTGGTCGAAGGAGCCCAGATTCAAGATGAGGAGACACAGATCCCACTTCTCAATAGGAGTTAAAGAATTTGAAGTTATATATATTAAAGTGACTTCACTTTTCAAGCCCCAGGTAAATTTCCCATATAAATCCCAGAGGGTCATCAGTGGAACACTCTATCCCTCTTTCTCTGACAAGGAATTGGAATGATATCTCCTGAAATTTAAAGGGAATGAATTCCTGCCCCCCCCCCGGAGGTGTGCTTGTGTACACTCACACATATACATGCATACACACACACACGCACGCACACAGCCACACAGTCAGATCTGGCACATACATGTAGCCAAGCCTGCCCCCATCTCTAGATGGGACCCAAAGTCCTGCCCTAGAGTTCCTCACTAATTCACTGATCATTCTTGCTCCTACTTGTGTGAAAAGGGGCTATTGGCAGGGAATGGAACCAGTCTTTGATTGGAGAGAGGGCATAGATCCCAAATCCACTAACATTTGGCTTTAACATCCTGTTAAACATGTCGTGTGTGTGTGTGTGCGCGCGTGTGCACGCGCGTGTGTGTGTGAATATCTCCTGATTTTATTGGCTTATGTCAGTAAAGAATTGAAATCTGGTGTGGAGAGCAAGCAGGGGTGGCTCAGACATGTGCTCCAGGGCCAAGCCACCATGAGATTTAGATTTTGCTGGGGATCAGCCCAAATCCTCACTTAGATTGGCCCTGCCACTTTCCTCCACACTCAGCCTATATCCCGGGCCCACTCTCCTCCCTGTTCCCTGATCAGGCCATGTTCTTCCATGGCTTGGCTCATGTTTTTCCCTTTGAATAGGGTACCCTTTTCCTCAGGAGCCCAGTGTCTGCCTTTTGTATCACATTCCATTGCAATTACCTGCTTACATGTCCACTTTCCTCAACAGCAGAGACCAATGCTCTATTCACTGCTGTATCCCCAGTGCCTGGCATGGAACAGTTCTCAACACCAGAGGTCGAACCAAGGACTGAATGAGCAGCTACTGCTCTCAGATTCAGCAACTATTTCTCCTCCACATCTCTGTGCTGTCCATCCAACTCCAACCTAACTCCTCGGACCCCTATGAGAAGGGGCAAGGTCTCAAAGCCTAGGGTGGAAAGTTCGGGCTGGATTCTTGAGGCCCCAGGGAGACTCTTCAGAGTCTCACAAAACAGAAAAGGATGTGGTGCTGAGCTGTAAAGTGTGGCCAGCAGACCCAGAGGCATCCACACCCCTAGTGGGAAAAGCCAGAGAATCCTGCAAGGTTTTTCCAGGGTGGGGTAAGATGTCTTAAAGTCTTCATACCTCAATTGAAATATTTGTAAACACACCTGGTTCTGCTGGGCTAGGTATTAGGGTCCATTGGGAATATGTAGACCTGGGCCTGAGCTAGCACCTTCCTGGAAGATGATTCCGGCTACTGAGGTGGGGGTAGGTGCAGTTGAGTAAAGAGGTCCCTTGGACCAGTGCTCCTCACATTTGAACATGCAAATAAGGCCCTTGAGAATCTTGTTAAAATGCAGCTTCTGATATGGTAGGTATGAGGTCAGACCCAAGATTCTGTTTTTCTAATAAGCTCCCAGGTGATGGCACTGCTGGGTGTGGGGGGAGGCTGGGGAGCACAGGGCAGAAAGCAGATGGGATCACATTTTGAGTAATGAAGACCTAGAAAAGTGGCATTAAGATCCGGATACTGAGGGAGGGCTCAGGGCTCAGGCCTTAAAGCTGCCACCAGAAGTGCAAAAAAAAATGTTCAGGAGATGATGCAACAGACAATGTAGTATAAAGTGAGCCTGACAAGCATCTGGCATGCTTGCCAACCTTTACATTCTCTGATTTGGTGACCATGACAGACATCACTAGTAGATTCCAGCACTATCACCCACTGAACCAAGAGGATGCCTCAGAATCCATCTCAACACAATCCTCCAGGTAGCCACTACTAATTAATTATGGTTGGCATGAGAAGTGACCTCATTTGCTATTTCTGGTATTGTGGTTAAGAGTCTGACTGCCTTGTGGGGAGGGTTGGGGGGGAATGAATTGGGAGATTGGGGTTGCCATACATACATTACTAATAAGAAAAAAAAATACCAAATTGTACACTCTAAATATATGCAGTTTATTGTATGTTAACTGCATCTCAATAAAAGTTCTTTAAAAAGAAAAGGAAAGAAAAGAAAAGAAAAGGAAAGAAAATGTAGGCAACAAGCCTCAAAAAAAAAAAAAAAATAGAGTCTGACTGCCTTTGCTCTGCTCTGACTAGCTAGGTGCCCTCGGAATAGCTGTTTCCATGAATCTCAAGTACTTTTTTTCCTTTTCTTTTTCTTTTTGGTCAGGCCATGCAGGCTGTGGGATCTTAGTTCCTCAACCAAGGATTGAACTGCAGCCCATGGCAGTGAAAGCACCAAGTCCTAACCACTGGACCACTGGGGAATTCCCTCAGATACTTTAATATGCTGTAATTTGAGGTAAAGATAGCACACATTTCATTGTTCTTTTGAACATTAAATGCAGTTATGAATGTACTGAGCTTAGCAGTGTCTAGCACATAGGAAGTATTCAGGGACTTCCCTGGTGGTGCAGTGGTTAAGAATCCACCTGCCAAGGCATGGGACACGGGTTTGATCCCTGATCTGGGAAGATCCCACACGCTGTGGAGCAACTAAGCCCATATACCACAGCTACTGAGCCTGCACTCTAGAGCCTGCGAGCCACAACTACTGAGCCTGAGTGCTGCAACTACTGAAGCGTGTGCACCTAAAGCCCGTGCTCTGCAACAAGAGAAGCCACCGCAATGAGAAGCCCACACACCGAAACAAAGAGTAGCCCCCGCTTGCGATAAGTAGACAAAAGCCCACACGTAGCAACGAAGACCCAACACAGCCAAAAAAAAAAATTATTCAATAAATGATGGCTACCACATAGAGGGGTGAATGGATTGGCTGCACAATTAGAGGGGCTGTGAGTGGTGGGGGTGGGAAAGAGAAAGGCAAGGAAGAGAGAAGAGCCAGAGAGATAAAGGTGGGGAAGAAAAGGTGGACAAAGGCTGTGCCAGCCTAGGGATGGATGGAAGATTTCCAGCTCTCTCTGGATGGAACTGAGCTCCCTACTGGCACTAAAGCTCTTTGATTGGAAGGGGTGGTGGCACTTGTCATCTCGAGGTATCTGAGTTCGGCACATCCTATCAAAGAAAACTAAAAGACTTTGAAATGGTCCAGAATCTTCAAGGACTGTTTGTCCTTAAAGATTATCTCGGAGTTTTATTACCATTCAGTTATTTTACAACTCAGACAACTGATAATAATGGAAGTGATTTTTGTCCAGCAAGATGTAAATGGTGTCTAGTGGAGATGCAACTGATTGTTGCCCAGTGGATATGGCCCAGTTTTGCATTAAGCAAATTTATTTCAGCATCCCTTTTTTTTCTTCCGGCCACACTGTGGGCGGCATGCAGAACTTCCCCAACCGTGGATCAAACTCATGCCCCTTGCATTGGAAGAGCAGAGTCTTAACCACTGGACCACCAGAGAAGCCCTATTTTAGCATTCTTGATGGCCTACATATATTCTGTGCTTTGGATTCTACTCTGAACGTCTTACCTTCATTAGCTCTGTTAATGAGTTAAATGAGAATGTGGGTGTGCTCACTGTATATTTCTATGAGAGTAATTATTCTGCCTTGTAGAAAAAATATTTTTTTAAACATTCTCATTAGCAGCGCTCTGTCCTGGGCAAGCTTTCCCCATGTGCTCCAAACACCAGATTACATATGTCAAGTTTATAAGGGATTGTCCCTAATTGCATTGCTTGTTTTATATGATCCAAGTAGATACGTCACGATCCCATACTTGAGCCTGGGCACATTCTCAAACAGTTGAACAGTGAGCTTGCTTAACAAAACATAACCACCAAACTCACAAGTGCTATACCTAATACTTACCTACTCATTGATTCAAGAAACTAACCGGTAGGCTACGTATGGGCAGGGACTGAATTCGTGCATCTCTAGAACTTAGCAAGTGCCTGACTCATAGTAAGCACTAAATACACATCTACAGGACCAGAGCATGAATGAATAAGCTTGACTAGCATTTACTAAGCACTTACTAGGTGCCAGACACCTTTTAAACATTCTACTTGAGTTAGTTTGTTTAATTTTCAAACTGGTCTTGCAAGGTAAGTGTACTCACTATCCCCATTTACAGATAATACACAGAGAGGTTAATTAACTTACCCAGAATCAACAGCTAGCAAGGGGCTGAGACAGGATTCAAGCCCAGGTAGTCTGGCTCCAGAACCTGTGATCTTGGACACCCACTATGTGCTCAAGTATACAGAGAGAAAAGACCAAAGACCCTCCCTTAAGGAGGTCACAGTCAAGAAAGGAGGCAAATAACTAACATGATATGCTGTGATAGGTGAGAACGCAGTGTGGGGACAGGATTGGCCTGGGATATGGCCCTCTGTGGAAGGGCCACCGGACCTCAGGTAAGTTCTGAGGCTCTAGGAGTTAATATCCAGGCAATGGGGAGGGAAGGGCATTTGTGCCACAGGAAGGGTATGTGCAAAGTCACAGAACATGGTTGGTCTGAGAATATAAGGGTTCTGGAGGCTGGCATGTGAGAGCGTAGGGAAGAATGATGGGAAATGAGACTGGAGATACAGAAGCCAGATCCACATCATGGAAAGCTGTATGTGCTGAGGGAAGGCCGGAGTTGGGACATTCCTTGCAGGCCTCACAGTATTTTAAGCAAGGGATTTAGCAGTTCAGACCCCATACTCTGCCCCCTCCCCACCCACAGGACACTAAACCCAGTACACTTAATTCCCTACAAGCCGCATCCCACACCAGAGTTCCCTGGGAGGCCTAGACCTGGAGGGAGACGCTAATTGATTCTGGGACACACCCAGTGCCACCTGGAGCAGTGGCTGGGCACCCTCTCTCCCTCCTGTCCAGGATTTCTGCTGTCACCCCCCAGTCCCCAACCACCACAACTGTGGCCACCTCAGGCACACGCCTTCCTGTCAGTCACATGCTGGGTGAGGTCAGAGATCAGCATTAAGTGCCCTTCCTTCCTACATGCCCTCCCTGCTCACCCTCTGACTCCACCATCCCCAGCACCTCAGAGCCTGGCACACACACCCCAAGCCCCAATCAGGGGAAGGAGAGTAGGGAGACCGGAGCTCCCTGGGGGAGCCAAGGCTCTGGGCTGTACCCTCCCCTCCCACCAGGCTGAGGCTGGTGATTAGCTGGGTTAATTATATCCAAGCCATTTCCGATTGGCACAAGCCCACCCACCCACAGAGCCTGCCCAGAGGCGTGCAGACCGGGCCCAGGGTCAGGATGCTAGGGTGCCAGCTACCCTGGGAGGGGTCCTGACCCCTGCAATGGCCAAATGGAGGGTGGTGGTCCTCCCCTCTCCAGGACCTCCTCCTCTAACCCTCACCCCAGTTCTCCTCCTCACACCTCCTACCCCCATCATCCTTTCTTCGCCCATTCCCACACAAATCCCTTCCCCTCCCCTTCCCGCTCTCCTCCACCCCAAGTTTGGAATTAAATCATGGGGCTCTGAGTTCCGCACGAGGCCCCGACATAAACACTCTGATTGGGGCTAATTATAAGGGCCAGGTTGGGAGGCTGGAGCCTTCAGAAAGCTTGGCTTTCAAACAAAGGGCCCAGGGCTCAGCCCCCAGCCCAGGCCGGCTCCTCTCCAGACTTCATAAGGAATAAGGAGGGGTCCTGGGATATAGGCAGTCCTCTTTAAACTCAATTAATGGTCTATGAGCTTGTTCCACGTCCCAGGTCCTATCTGTCCCTTCTCAGCTGCTTTCACCTTGGCCCTTCCAGGCCTCAAATCCCAGGGCCTTCCCAGATGGCTTGGAAGAGCCACAAGCCCGCAATGGAAGGCAAGGCAGCTGGGGAGGGGCTCTCAGGCTGTGAGACTGGGGATGGGGCAGAGCAGGGGGAGGGGGAGGCACTGGGGAAGCCAGCTGTGACAGCCCTAGCCCTAATTAGCCAGCTTCAAAGCTGGCCAGCGAGAGAGCCCGCCCCGTGTGTGTGCCCTGCTCACTCAGGCGGGTAAGACATTTCTGTCCTAATCAGAGGAGAGAGAGGGAGAAACACACGACCCACCCCCCCCCCCCCCCCGAGGATCCTCTAGATTGTGAGCTGGCACCCTGAGTCAGGTAGAAAAAGTGGGAGCACAGGAAATCATTGTACTTTATTAAAACTACCAGTAACGATAAGTCCAAAAGTCCTTATGGAACGTACATCCTTTGATGCAGTGATTCTATTTTTAGGAATGTATCCTAAGCAATTGGAAGAGTGCTACCATTTATTGAGCTTCTGCTATGCGTTGGCTCTGTACACACATCATCTGATCTAATCTTCACAACCTTGCAGACAGGTACTATCAGCTTTTTATGGATGAGGGCCGAGACTCAGAGGTTAGGAGACGCTCCCAGGGGCTCACAGCTGGCACTGTGTCGTGCCAACGCCTGTAACTCCCCACACATGTTCTGTCTCTCTCCTTTTTCCCCTCAACTATGAAAGTATTAACATTCATTCCACTCTGCTGCATCTTGATGCCTGCGGGAGAGACAGGACCTAGTGAATACCCTAGTTTGCGGGTGTTCCTGGTTTTGTAGGTCCGATGGTTTGCCCTCCTGACCCCCCTTTTCATAGCAGAGGGAATTACAGGCTGGGCGACACTGGAGTCCAAGAAGGTAAAGGCTGCCCCATGGAGAAGTGGAGCGACCGAGTGATAAAGACTAGATAATGTCTAAACCAGGGATTGAAAAACCAGCTTGGGGATGGTGTGGGGGAGGGGTGTGCAGACAGACCGTTCATAAACCCCCTAAAGTTACATACAAAATTGTGTACACCAGGGCCTGGCCATTTTTTCCCAGGAGGATGTCCGAAGATATTTCAGGTTCTCAGAGAAGTCAGTGGCCCCAGAAGTTTAAGATGAATTTTCAGGTGAGGAGACTACGGAGAAGGAAGGGACCGTACTACAGTAGGCAGTGAGATTATCTAAGGGATGACGCCTCAGAAATGGCAGGAGCTTGGGCTCTGCTTCCCCAGACACGTGCCCCACAGTCTCCCAGCACAGTATCTCCCCACCAGAATCCAGCCCAGATCTGGGATCCCAACACCTGCTTAGAGAGATTTTTGGAAAGGTCCCACTAATCCTCACTCTTGGGGGATGTTCAGAAGAATTTTGTCTTAGATAACCTTAGTGTTCTTTTCTGGGGCACTTTAAAGGACAAAGAGTTTGTCAGGAATAGAAGCATCTTCAGGAGCGGAGTCTGGGTGTGGGGAGGAAAAGCAAAAGTCTGATGAATGAGACAGGGGAGTCTGGAGCAGAGATGCCCTGCTTGTAGAGACCAATCACTGTTGCTCCTTTGTGGGAGGGGGTGCGGGTGGGAGGGCAGGTAGAAAGCAGCTGTGGTCTGACACCTGCCCCAGTCCTGGGGGCCTCAGGTGAAGGGCTTTCTTACTGGGCCCTTAACCCTTCACCAGACAAAGCCTCCCTCTTCCAGCAGGAAAGACCAACCCCCTTACAAGGGGTAAACCATGTTCTACCTAAAGGGTGACCTAGAAATCTCTGAAAGTACACCTCAAAGCCCATGTGTTTAACTGGGTTTTCCCAACAAGGGAGCGGAGACAGACCCCTCTCCAGGGGTGGCAGTGAGCTCAAGTGGTTCACATATGGGTCTCTGCTCCAGGGCACTTGGTCCCCTAAGTCCTCTACACCCTTGCTCTAAGAGTTGTTTCATTAGAGCAATGAGAGCAGCCAGAGAGAAAGTTCCCCGTACTTTCCGTAAGGTAATTCGGCCCTCGGCTGGCTACCCCTTTGGGGACAGGGAGGGCACCTAGAAGACATATGCTTTCCTAGAGAGGCAATTATTTTATTATCTATCCCCCACCCCCAGTCAGAGAACCTATTTTTTCGGTTTTCTCAGGCCCTTTTCCCCTCCGTTGGCAGACTTTGAGGTAGGAGGGCTGAGAAGGATCTTTATCAAAATTCCCTCCCTCCCAACCCTCTCCAGGAGGAAAAAGGTAATTGTTGCTAGTCTACCATCTTCTCCTGCCATTAGCATGAGGGTCCACTGACAGATGTACCCAAAGCACACAGAGCTGGGATCTGGGGGCTGAGAGGCAGGGGAGGTTCTTCCCAAATCTTTAGCAGAGACCAGCACTCCTCTTCCCACTGGGCTCCATCCCAGCCACTGGAAACCACCCCGCCCCCATCCCCCCTTTCGGCAAACTTTGGCCATTCTTTCCAGGAGAGGCGCTCACAATTTGTTTGTAATTTAACTCTTTCCTGCAGCCCTTGTGGGGTTCCTTTAGAATCTTGCAACAAATGGAGCTGCAGGGCGGTGCCACCTCCCTGGCCTGCTTCTTTGATAGTTGAGGGAATCTCCTGTTAGGACTTCACACACCTCACCGCTTGAGAAAAGGCTAGTTTTAACTCATAATATTGGCCACTGGTAGAAATCATCTGGGGGAGGGTTACATATTTTGGGAAGGGGGCTTCACAGAAATCCCCAGGCCTCATTCAATTCCAAACAAAGCCCCACATACGTGTTCAATTACCACCAAACATTTCCAGATCCCCTCCCCCAATATAAACTAACACATGCAAACATTTCAAAGTAGGGGTTCTAACTTACTTTCTCCCTTATCCCAAAGACTGCCAACAAAGGGTGTTAAAGGCACCATTTTCCCTACCACCATTTAGCTAAAAAATACAAGGTCCTTGGGCAGGGAACCTCATCTCCACCCCACCCCCCAACCAACTAGGTCAGGGGGAGATGGAAGGAGGAGGTGTGGTTTGGTTAAACTAATAAAATGTTACAACCCTGTTAAATACAATTAAAGGGCTAGATCTCTAGAAGATAATTAAGTGCACTTTGTTATTATGATTATTAGCTTTTAATTTGCACTATTATCAAGAAACAGGAGATGGTGAAAAGTTGAGTTGCGCGGCCAACTTGTTTCACCCCATCCCTTGGTCTTCAAATCAATCCATTGGAATTAAAATTCTGAAACAGTTGAGGGAAATGATGTGTATTGGAAACTGCAATTCTCATACCAGCGTGAAAGATACTTTTAAGTCTTGACTTTTATTTGTGGGGGGTAGGGGGAAGATAAGAAACATCTGTTTTAAACATTCTATCAATCTTGTGATATAGAATGTCATGTAAACACTCAACCCCACCCCCACAGTCACAAAGAGCCTGCCCAGAGCCTTCTTCCAAAGCAAAGATACCCACTTTTCCCCCCTCCCTTTTCTGGACAAGTTTGAAAAGAAACCAGTCTTTTGTCAAAGGAATACTAAAAATCCCACCCAGCCCATCCATCCGTTCCCTCCCTCTGACCCAACCCATTTGATTGCTTTTTGAAAAAAAATTAAAAATAAACCCTGACAACAAAAACCCACACATAACACACAAACCACCCCACAAACTGCTAACCTGAATGCCAGAGGAGATATTCGGTTGGGGGTGGGGAGAAGCAGGCGAGGAGTAGTCAGCAGGGGAAAGGAGAGAGATGCAAGAGTATCTCCAAATCCCAACATCTGAGAGCTGATGCTCTCCCTAAAAATGGAGGTGGTCAGGATGGGGGGGGGGGTTTAAAAACACACATCACAAAGCACTTTCTTCCCACTTCAAGCACTCGGGGCAGCGAGCTGAAAAGAAAAGTAACAGGAGAAAGACCTTCCTGCCGGCAGGGGGGTGGGCCCGGGGTGGGGTGGGGTGGGGGAGGGTACGGGTGGAGGCCATTCCTCACACGATCTCCGCCCCCTCCCCACCACCCCACCCGTCCTCATCTCCGTTGGGAGGTTTCCAAAGATCGAGTGAAGGAGACAGGACAAGTGAGAAAGGGGGGAAGGGAACTCGAATCCAAGTCTTGTTCAAAAATCCAACAGCTTCCACAGGCCCAGCGTCAGTGAGAAGGCTCACAAATTTGGCTTTAGACGCTGAATGTAACTCCCAACTACTCACAGCCTCTTCCAGCAGGCCCAGCCCTGTCAAATCACCAAAATACTGGAATCGAAGTAGGGGGTGGTGTTTGAAAGGGCACTGAAGGAAGGAGAGAAACCCCTCAACGCCCCCTCCTCCCATTTCCTCAGGCCTGGGGTCCCTCGCTGCTGCTCCCCCCCCCCCCGCCTTTTAATTTTAAATAGAAAATATATAATTAAATTTACAAAGACTATTTACAGTTTTAATTACAAACCTGGTGGGGGTGTTGGGCAGAGTTCTCTTTAAAAAGCGACCTAAAAAAGAAATGGTTTCGATTGTTCTTTATTTAAAAAAATAAAATAAGAAGTCTGTAGGAGCCCCCCCTCCCCTCCCCGCGGGCAGAGCGCGCCGTGCGGGCCTGCTGGGGACACCGCGCGGGAGCGCCGGCTCACACGGTGGTCTCGCCGTGCCGGCTGTTGGTGAGACGGGTGTAGAACTTCCTCCACGAGTGCAGCGTCTTGCCGGACCAGATCCAGAAGCCCGACGTGATGCCCACGATGAGCGTCATGAGGTATTTGATCATGTAGACGGTGAAGTCGGGCGACATGCGCGGCGTGTAGTGCGCCGGGCACGGGATGGCCAGGCTCTTGCAATGCTGGCTCACCCACGAGCGCTCCCAGTGCTCTCGGAAGGCCTGCTCGTAGAAGTAGCAGGCGATGACGATGGTGGCGGGCACCGTGTAGAGCACCGAGAAGACGCCGATGCGCACCATAAGCCGCTCCAGCTTCTCCGTCTTGGTGCCGTCGTGCTTCATGATGGTACGGATGCGGAAGAGTGACACGAAACCGGCCAGGAGGAAGGACGTGCCTATGAACAGGTACACGAAGAGCGGCGCCAGCACGAAGCCCCGCAGCGGGTCCAGGCTGTTGAGGCCCACGAAGCACACGCCGCTCAGCAGGTCGCCGTCAATCTGGCCCATGGCCAGGATTGTGATGGTCTTGACGGCGGGCACGGCCCACGCGGCCAGGTGGAAGTACTGCGAGTTGGCCTCGATGGCCTCGTGGCCCCACTTCATGCCCGCCGCCAGGAACCAGGTGAGCGACAGGATGACCCACCAGATGGAACTGGCCATGCTGAAGAAGTAGAGCATCATGAAGAGGATGGTGCAGCCCTCCTTCTTGGTGCCCTGCACCACCGTGCGGTAGCCGTCCTCGGAGAAGCGCTCGTTACACACCACGCGCTCCTGGAGCACGAAGCCCGCGATATAGGCCACCGACACCATGGTGTAGCAGCCGGACAGAAAGATGATGGGCCGCTCCGGGTAGCGGAAGCGCTGCATGTCCACCAGGTATGTGGTGACAGTGAAGAAGGTGGAGGCGCAGCACAACACGGACCAGGTGAGGATCCAGAGGCGCGCAAAGCGCGTCTCCTCCTGGGAGAAGAACATGGAGCCGTCGGGCCGCGCCGGCTCGCAAGGAGCCGCGCAGTCGCGCTCGCCCAGGAACTTGTAGCTGAGATAGGACGGCACCTTGAGGACACGCGGACAGTGGAACGGGTGCTCCAGCGTGGCATAGCGCGGGGGCGAGCCGCCGCCACCCGGGCCGCCCGGGGTGCCCCCCGCACCCGGCTGCAGGCCCGGCGGCGGCGCCGTGGTGAGCAGCGCGGGCGCACCGTCCTCCGAGTGGTTCTGGCCCACGCAGATCTGCTCCGCGCCGTGGCGGGGGAAGTGCTCGCAGCGCAGGCGTTCGGGCCACTGGAAACCGAACTTGTTCATGAGCGCCTCGCAGCCCTGGCGCGCCCGCTCGCAGATGGAGCGGCACGGCGGGATGGCCTGCTCCAGCACAGTGCACACGGGTGCGTACATGGAGCACAGGAAGAAGCGCAGTTCGGGCGAGCACTGCACCTTCACCAGCGGGTAGAACTGGTGCACCTCCAGTCCCGCGTCCTCCTGGTTCGTATGGCCCAGAAGGTTGGGCATGATGGTCTGGTTGTAGGCGATGTCCGTGCACAACGGGATGGAGATGGGCTGGCAGAAGCCGTGGTCCGGGATGGAGATGCCCTTCTCCCCGTGGAACTGGGCCGGCCCGGCGGCGGGCAGCAGCAGTAGCGACAGCAGCAGGCGGGGCAGGGCGCTGCGGGGCCGCATGCTGGCCGCCGCCCCCCACCCGGCTCCCGGGCGCCCCCCCGCCCCCGCCCGCAGCCCCGAGACCGCGCGCCTTCCCCGCCGCCGCCTCGCCGCGGCCGCCGCCTCCCGCGTCTCTTTGCAAACTTTGCTCGCGGCTGCCGAGTTGGGGAGGCCGGGCGGGGAAGGGGGGCGGCGCGCCTGCCCGCTAGCTCGCCGGGGTCTGACTGAGCCGCCTGAGACACGGCGCGCGGCTTGCCCTCACTCCTCCTCTTCCTCCTCCTCTCGCCTCTCCCCTCCCTTCTCCGCCCAGCGACTCCTTTGTGCCTTCCTCCAAGCCCTCACCTCGGCCTCTCCGATCCCAATTAGTCGGTTTCAAGTGGGCCCTCGCCGGCGGCCCCGCCCTCTCTTCAGCCCCCCAAAAAAGGGATCCTTGAAACCGCCCCGTCGAGCTCTGAGCACCATCCCAAAATGTTCTCTCGGCCAATGAGATTTAAACCCGAGGACCAGCCCCGAGGGCTGGATTGGTCAACCACAACATAATGAGATCAGAAACCAGATGCCAACAAAACTTACCCCCCTCCTTTCGCTTTTTAAAGAGACAAGCTATTATTATATTAAGGGCTTTTTGCCCAGCACGGGATTTCTCTGGAGTCGCGGCGGCGAGATTCGGAGACACACGTTTCCCAGAGCTGCGGCGGACCCGAGTCACTCAACCCTGGATCACTCTTCTTCCGGGGGCCACGGCGCTCTCCGGGGTGGGGCCTCTTTAAATTCTTGCCTCCGCCTCTGCTCCTCGAACCCCACCTATTCCAGTCCAATTTTTCAGATCAAGTAAAAAATCTTGTGTGAAAAAAAAATTAAGGGAGAGATTCTTAAATAACTAACAGTTTACAAAAACTTTTCTCTCAGCCCCTTCCCGTGGGATCCAGACAAGTTTCACGTCGCCTTATATGTAGACCCCTAGGAGTTTGCCTCGCTCCTCCCCCTACATACACCCTTAAATAACCCTCTGAAAAATGAGAGCCTGTCTCTTTAAGAGGCTCTTAAAGGGGCCTGGACTCCGGGGCGTAATTGCCCCGTAGCGAGCACAAAGGAGCCCATTATGGTTCTTTGTGTTCGGTGGCACCTCAAAGTGAGAAAATTCAGGAACTCAGAGGCCCAGAGCTGGAGGGTTGGGGCGGGGGTGGGAGGGGGTGAGGTGAAGGAGAATGGCCTAGAGCTGCGGCTTCTCTCTCCCCTTTCTTCCGAGGCAAATCTTAATTATGCAAAGTAAAGTTTAGTTGCCATAACGAGGAGGTCTTAATCGGAGGTTAATGGTGGGGGGTGGGGGATGACGAGCAGTTTTGAGTGAAGAGATGACTCTTTTAGGCCGTTTGGGGGAATTTTCCTCCTTTCTCTCCACCTCTGCCTCCGCTCCCTAAAAGCTTCCAGATACGGTCTCCTGGGAGAGACGGGAGTTCGACCCAAATCTTAAGTGATTCCACACCAGAGAGGGGTGGTGTGTGTGGCGAGGGAGGAGGCTGGGGAGCTGTGTGAATTAAGCCCCCCCCCCCCCCCACCTGGTTGGAGGTGGATGGTGGTGGCCATCAGGGTTCCGGTTAGTTTAGAAAGGTTTTCTTCTTTTTTCCCTCTTCTTGGATTTTAAGTTTGAGAGGGGGTTCTGGGGAGGAGAGGGAGAATTTGCATGTAAATCTCCTGGGCCTAGTACTGGATGATGGATCAATTATTTCTATTGTCTGCCGCAGGGAAGCGGGGGCACTAAAAGAAGAAAGAAAATTGAGTTTAGAAAACCCCTTTGCTTCTCTGTATGGGCCAGATCCTCCCAGCCTGGTGAGCTGTTTCCTGATCCAGTCTAGAAAAGGATTGGTTTAAAAACAAAACAAAAAAGTAAACAACAACAAAAAGAAACCTAAGAGGAAAAAAAAAAGAATAGGAAGAAGGAAAGAAAATTTTAAGTCATAGATACAAACAATGGATCCAAGTTTGATAGATTCGATTTTTTTTTTCCTTGATTGAATGAAATACAGATTTTCAGGTTGTTTACAACATGAAAATTCTCCTTATCATTTCCTGGAGGGATCGACTTTTCACTACTTTAGGAAGAAAGATTTCCTTCAAAATCAGGGGGCTATGCCTTAGCACTCCATTTTATCTCCATTCCACCCACAATTCCACCTTTGCCCCTGAGCAGTCCAGGGAAGGGAAAATTGTACTGTCCTGCTCTGAGGCCCAAACTAAGCCCAAGGTGCTGCTCCTTCAAATCTCCCCTCCTACTCTACCTCCAGGACATCTCTAGAGCTGGTACCAAGCCTCTGAGCTGAGCGATGAAAACAAAAAATGAGTAAGACAGGCTCCTCCACTCCACTCAGGAAGTTCTCACAGTCTGATAGGAAATTGAGAGTAAATCTCTGATAGAAATGCAGCATCTTCAATTTCCTTCCATGACAAACCTGTTTTCCTACCCTAGGGCGACGCTTGAGTGACAGTTATCCCTTCCCCAGCCACCCCCAAGGCAGAGCAGAGCGGGAACTGAAGCTGGAAAAAAGAAATAAAAGACATTCTTTCATTTGCTCAGTCAACCTTTCATTTTGCAACACACTTTTATTGAGTCTTCTGATTTTAAACCACTGTGGTAGGTGCTGTGGGCAAGATAGAGAAAAAATGGCAGCATCCTTGCTCTTTAAGAGTTTATAGTATCCCAGAAGAAAAGTGATTCTATGAAGATCTAACGTTTATCTAGCATTTTTACCTGAAATGGATACCTAGTAATGGTAATAACTACCATTTATTGAGCTCCTACTAAGCACTGCGCATACATTTTGTGTATGCCTACAAAGTAGGTATTGCATTGTATTTATGGATGAAGAATCTGACCCTCGTGAGATTTAGCAACTTTCTCAAGGTCACATAGTAAATGGCAGAGTTGAGGTTTAAACCCAGGCCTGCTTGAATCTTAAAGCTGTGTTTTGTCTCCTACACCACACAGCCCCTAATGTCTATAAAAATTGTGTGCTTTTATGCACTTAACAAATATATATTGACCATCAGACCCAACACCTATTCCTGTGGAGTTTATATTCGAGGGGGAGAGATTCACAATCATCACATAGTTACTTAAGTGGATGTAAAATTGCCACAGGATTCAGTGCTACAAAGGGAAAGTGCATGGTGCTCTGAAAGCGTAATTGGAAAGGGAATTTGACTAAGTTAGAGAGGGCAGAGGAGACCTCTGTGGTTGGAGTGAGGAATGAAATAGGATAAGGTAAAGAGACGCCAGCAGGTGTGACACCTGCAGGGCCTTGCAGACCATGTGTAAGGTGCTAGGTGTAGAAATATGAACTTATAATCTCAAGTGAGGGTTAGGCATTCCAGACAGAAGGAACAGCATGTGCAAGGGTGTAGTGCAGTGAAATGGATGGAATGGGCAGGCGGCACAAGCATACAAGCACTTTGGTCCTGTTAGAGCCCCGTGTGTATCTGGGAGAGTATTGGCAGAGGAGGTTTGAAATAAATAGGGACCTGAAATACTGTGCACATAATCTGGACTCCTAGAGATGGAGATGCACGGGAGCGTTTAGGGAAATGAAATGGTCACACTTAAGTTTTATTTTATTTTTAAATTTTTGGCTGTGCTGTGTGGCATGTCAGATGGCATGTGGGATCTTAGTTTCCTGACCAGGGATCTAACCCATGCCACCGGCATTGGAAGCACGGAGTCTTACCCACTGGACCACCAGGGAAGTCCCATACTTACATTTTAGATGGTGCATTTGCACAGTTAGGAGGAGCATGAGTCAGAGATACCAGTTAGGAATAGATTGCAAGAGACCAGGCAAGAGATGCTGAGAACGTGAACTGAGCCAAGGCAGTGTAGATGGAGAGAAGAGACAGAAAGGGAGGAGGCCAACCAAGGTTTCTGATCTAGATGTCCTCATGTCACTAGCCAGGCTAGGAAATGCAGGGACAGGTGGGTAATAAGCACAGTCAAGCCAGGTCAAGCCTGTAGTATGTCCAAGAGAAGATGTCCAGAAAACAGTTAGCTATTCTAACACAGGACCAGGAAGAAGCTCTGGGTAGATTTAGATCTGGTACCTTTAGCCTGTGGTTGAAGCTGTGAGAGCAGCTACGATTACCTAGGGAAAGGGGACTGGGTGGGAAAACTAAAGTTTTCGAGATGTCAATATTTAAGGACTGTGGGCTGTGGAGGTAGGAAACTGAGAAGGAGCAGTGGGGCCAGGAAAGATTCTAGCCAACAGGAGAATGTCCCAGGCTTGTTTTCCCAGATCCCGAGAGTCTCAAGTCAGAGACTTTTTTTTTTATTTACCTTGTTTCAGTTGTGAGAATTCAATGAGATAGATTATGGCACATGCTTGACCTGACGCTAGGCTGAAAGCTTGGTAAATAATAGGTATCATTTTACTCCAACAAATTATTGAGCATCTACTGTATGCAAAGCAGACAAAATCTGCAGAGACCTATGCTGCAGCTTCAGGGAGTTTACAATCTAGAGGGTAATGGTCTGTGGGAAGCCTGGCTGCCGTCCCTTCCTAAGGAATATTCCTGGTTGGTCTGGCGCTTCTGCTATTGGCTGGGAGCCCAGGTGTCCCCAGTGCCCAGTGCACTGACACTTCTGCCCCAAATCCTGGGACGCTACTGTCAATTATCTCTTGGCGTACATATCTGGGATAACTGTTGAGTGCCCACTGTAAAGATGCCACCCAGGGACTTCCCTGGTGGTCCAGTGGCCAAGACTCCGCACTCCCAATGCAGGGGGCCCGAGTTCGATCCCTGGTCAGCGAACAAGATCCCGCATGCTGCAACTAAATACCCTGCACGCAACAACGAAGACCCCACGTGCGGCAACTGAGACCCAGTGCAGCCAAAAAAATAAAAAAGTAAAAAAATGAAAAGACGCCACTCCATTCTGTGGGATGGTCTGTTGGAGCAGAAGTCTCAGCCCTACTGGAGAGCAGAGCAAATAGCTGGTGGAGCGGAAAGAAGCCTGGTATGGGGCTCAGAATATGCTGGCGCTGCAGGCTTGGCTCCAGCCACGCCTATTGAGTGGCCTTGGGCAAGTTATTTTCCTGAGGGCGTCATAAATACATCTGTTGGGACTTCCCTGGTGGTCCAGTGGTTAAGAATCTGGACTTCCAATGCAGGGGATGCAGGTTTGATTCCTGATCGGGGGAACTAAATTCCGCATGCCCAGGGCCACGTGCAGCAACTAAGACCCAAAGCAGCCAAATTAATTAATTTTTAAAAATCCATTGATTTTTACCTTCGGGCCAGATGTAGGGGGCTGTGAAGATAATATATTGAGATCATCACAACTGTCCTTGCTGGGTGCCACCTGGACAAGGTGAAAGGCTTGTGTGTTATAGGCAGTCAACAATAGCCAACACAACACAGGTGCTCTGAGAGTACAGGGAACGTCTCCCAGCTAAGGAAACCTGGGGTGCTCTGACCAGCAGTCCCCACTCTCACGGTACCACAAGTTTTGTGGGATCTTAGTTTCCCTACCAGGGATTGAACCTGGGCCCTGAACAGTGAAAGCACAGAGTCCTAACCACTGGACTGCCAGGGAATTCCCTCTGACCTTTCATTTTGCCAAGAAGAGTCCTGGTACTTGCCTGTGTCCCTGTCTCCCTGCTTCTTTCCGATTAGAACCACTTCCTTCCAGAGAAATCATCCTCCCTAGCAGTGACAGGTCCCCTCTTTGTTTCCTCAACCCGGGGTCAGTATTCTTTCCCTCCAGAAGTACTGAGGTCCTTCCACCCTAACGGGGAGGGGTGTGTGTATCCATACAGGAGGGGGAGGACTGAGGATGAGATCACGAGATCCTGATTTCAGATACTTTGAATCCTCAAAGGTTTGATTCCTTTGAGAAATACTCTACTCCACTCTCAATGGGGTACGTTCTGGACACTTGGTGGAAAACAGGTTTGAGTCTTCAGAGACTCTAGTTGGCTGCCCCATCACAAACCCACAAGGTATCCCTCTGCTCTTCGAGAAGCTTCCTTTTCCTCCTCTCTTCCTGAGCCTGGAATCCACCTTTAGTTCTCAGGGAACCAGGTCTAGGGCTCCTAGAACCCCACTTGTAAGTCCCATTCAGTGCACTTCACCCTTCCCACCCTCCTCCCCAAGTTCTGCGGCTGCCTGGGGCTCTGGGGACAGAGGGGTGGGGAGTTGGCAGAGTACAGCTGTTATCCCCTTTATCTCTCCAGCACCCTTCCCCAAGGTCTCTGGATGGCAAAATGGGCCATAAAAGGATTAAACAGATATAACAGATGATCTATTAATTAAGCACTTTAATTAGCCCAGGCCTAGGCTGAGCAAAAGCAAGGTGTGGGCTGCGCAGAACAGACAAGGGAAAATAAAGCTGAAAAAAAATCAGTGCTGAGTCTGGTTAGTGAGGTTCTTGGGGGTGACTCTGCCTTCTTGGCCCAGGAAATAAGCATCCTTGGGAATGAATGAGTCAGATAGTTTGTCTCCTGGAAACTT
The DNA here is from genome assembly GCF_030028045.1 of Hippopotamus amphibius kiboko. Lineage (NCBI taxonomy): Eukaryota > Metazoa > Chordata > Mammalia > Artiodactyla > Hippopotamidae > Hippopotamus > Hippopotamus amphibius. The sequence goes on along the minus strand of NC_080202.1, from coordinate 45,084,142 downwards.
CTAGAACCTAATGCCAGGAAGAGAGGAATGGGGGAGCCTGAATCATAGACTCCTAGATGTGGAGGGGTCCTCAGTGGGGATGGGGTTGGGGGTGGTCACTGGGAAAGGAGAACCAAGACAAGGTTGCTTCCTGGTCGGGGCTCCCCTCCTGCTCCAGCAGAGCACACACTTCCTTTGCTGGGGCTGCACCCCATCACTGAACATGCTCTTTTCTCCCCCTCTTTCTTTCTTCCTTTCTTTTTTCTTTCCACTCTCCCTGGTCCCCTTCCCTTCTCCCAGAATTTCTCTCCTTTTTCTCCAGGCTGGGCCACTTCACCCCCTCCCCTTTCTCTTTCCTGTAACTTAAGCTGTTGTTGGGAGTTGGAGGAGCTGGGCTGGTTTGAAAGGAGGCCCCACTGCTTTTCAGGGAGGAATTGAAACCATGGAGCTGGGGGTGAGGGGAGGCAGAGGGGGAGGGGGGCAACTTGAGAAATCAAAGTGGCTGCGGCTCCATCTGGGAAACCAACTTTGATTTACTAGCAAGGACCTGGCTCTCCAACCCCAGCCCTGCCCACTCCCCCTCCTCCCCTGGACTTTGCTTTGTGGTGATAACTGGGGGGGTGAGGGGGCCTGTTCTTGTCCTGGGGGAACCCAGTCCAGAGGAGCAAGGCCCAGGGGACCCTGGCTAAGTGGGGCTGCAGATGCTTCTAAAGGGGCTGGGTGTGGGAGGGAACCCCTGGGAACAAGGAAAGCCCCTCAGTCCAGGCGGTCTGGCCTGGGAGACTAGGTCCTGCTCTCGCTGGACTCGATCCTCTCCGCAGAGATATAGGGCTAGGCTGGGGGCACTGGCAGGAGGAAGCCAGGGCTGCTTCATCTGTCTGTGGCCTCTCCCTCAGAACTGGGAGGTTGGGGGCTGGGGGTGGAGAATAAGAACCAGGAAAAGAAAATGACTGAGAAAGAAAAGGAAAATCTATTCGAGTGGATTATTTTGTGTTGAAATTCAGTGTGGGGGACTTCCCTGGTGGCACAGTGGATAAAACTCCATCCTCCCAATGCAGGGAGCCCGGGTTCGATCCCTGGTCAGGGAACGAGATCCCACATGTGTGCCACAACTAAGGAGTCCACTTGCTGCAATTAAGACCCCACACAATCAAATAAATAAAGAAATTCTGTGTGGGCCGTGGACACCACTGGGTTCCAGTGGAGATTCAGGCCATTCTGGATGGCACTGCCACCTCCCTCCTCCCTTCCTCTCCCATCCCATTTCTGTTTCAGCTCACTCCTCTGTCAAATCCTTAAACTCCTTGAGGTGTAAAGTGCTCTCTAAGGGAGGCTCTGCAATGGAAATAGGATCCCAAGAGTCCTGGATGCCAGTGCCAGGGTGGGAATAGAGAACAAAGTGAGTCACAGTCCCAGGAAATGCTTGTGCAGGTCTTTGACTGACCACCTAGTCCTCCTCCGTGGAGTCGGGGATGAGGGGTTGTTTTTTTAAATTTTTCGGCTGTGCCACTTGGCTTGGGATCTTAGTTCCCTGACCAGGGATCAAACCCAGGCCCTGGCAGTGGAAGAGCAGAGTCCCAATCACTGGACTGCCAGGGAATCCCCAAGGGATAGGGGTTAGATCCCTGGACTCCTGGGCTTCCGGCAGAGCCCCTTCCTCTGCACCCTCACGTCACGGGTATTTTTCAGGTTTCAAGCATCCAAACTTCAGTACTGTCAGGAAGAAGAGGGTAATTTAGCATGTGCCCCGCACAGATCAAAACTTTTCAGAGCTCACAGTACTATGTGGGACGGACCCATCAGAGGTTCTGCCCCAGGACAATGTTTTTGAAAGCCTAGAGTTCGCATGCATTAGAATCACGAGAGAAGGGGCGCCGGGGCAGGATCTGCCAACTAGAAATACAGATTCCTGGGCCCTCCCAGTGATGGGGATGTATAAACCCCAAGTGATTGTGGGATTTTAGTTCCCAGCCAGGGCTTGAACCCGGGCCCTTGGCAGTGAGAGTACTGAGTCCTAACCACATGACCGCCAGGGGATGCCCCCCCAGTGATTTTTTTTTAAATAAATTTATTTATTTATTTACTTATTTATTTAATTTATTTATTGGTTGTGTTGGGCCTTCATTGCTGTGCACGGGCTGTCTCCAGTTGCGGCGAGTGGGGGCTACTCTTCATTGTGTTGTGCAGGCTCCTCATTGCGCTGGCTTCTCCTGTTGTGGAGCATGGGCTCTAGGCACATGGGCTCAATAGTTGTGGCTTATGGGCTCTAGAGCTCAGGCTCGATAGTTGTGGCCCACAGGCTTAGTTGCTCCGAGGCATGTGGGATATTCCTGGAGCAGGTCCCCTTCATTGGCAGGCGGATTCTTAACCACTGCACCACCTAGGAAGTTTCCCCCACCCCACCCCACCCCACCCCTGCCCCGTGATTCTTATGCACTCTCTTTCGAGCTCTTCTTCACTTTCCAGACCACTTAATTAACTTTCAGAGCCCTGGTTAATCTTGGCAGGCGCCCAGTCTTGCTCTATCCCCCACTCCAAACCCATCAACCGCCTTTCAGAATCTAACCCAGATGTGTCTTCCCAGCATTAATTTCTACTGCACTTGCTCCATTGTGGTGGACAAGATGGACTGGCCCTCAGCATCCATTCTCACCTCCTTGTAGGTACCTTCCTGCACTGCAGCGGTTGGAAAGCCAAAAACCTCATCTCTCAGCCTCCTTTGCAGCTACAGTTCTGGATGCAAAATGCATTCATTCGAGACATGGAAGATGGAAAGGAGATGTACTTGCTGCTCTGGCTATTTCTGCTGACAGGCAACGTCCTGGAGATGGGTTTTTTTTCCAGCAGCAGCACCCCGTTCAGTCTCTGTGATAATAGTAGCAGCCTGGCACTGATTCCTATGGGGCCATGAGTTTGTGGGGTTGCATCTGTGACCTCAGTTCCAGTGGCAGCCCTGTGGTTCTCCCTACCTGATTATGGTAGAGGTGACAGCTCCTATTGGAGGCTCATTTCTATGGCTACATTAGAAAGCCTGCTTCTCCAGTCCATCTAACAATTTTGCAAGCTCTGATTCCCTGTTGTCTTAGTATGCTTTGGCTGCCATAACAGAATACCATAGAGCAAGAGGCTTAAACAACAGGAATTTACTGTCTCGATCTGGAGGCTGGAAGTCCAAGATGAGGGTGCTAGTATGGTTGGGTTCTGGTGAGGGCTCTCTTCCTGGCTGGCAGATGATGTCTTCCTGCTGTGTGCTCACATGGCCTTTCCTTGGTGTGTACTTGTAGAAGAGTGAAAAATCTCTTTCCCTCTTCTTATAAAGCCACCAATCCTATTGGATTAGGACTCTATCTTTATGATCTCATTGAACCTTAATTACCTCCTAAAAGCCCTCTCTCCAAATATATTCACATTGGAGGTTAGGGCTTAGACATGTGAATTTCAGGGGGACACAATTCAGTCCATATCACCTGTATTAAATACTCTTCTGCATAAAGCACCTAGAATGGTGTGTTTCTTGCTCCGAGTCCTGACTTTACCCATGAACTAGACAGAGCAGAATACTTGGTACTTTCACCATCTATGTCCTTGCTCCAGTGGGCTTTTTCTAAAATGTCCTTCCGCCATTGTAAATCCTCTAAGGCCCCTTCTGTGATGCTTCCCTGATACTCTTCCCTCACTCATTTCTCTGGGTTTGTGCATATCTTATGGCATTTAGCATTTGGTATGTGTTATTTAGGTATGTGTAACTACCTTGCACTCTCAACAAGATCGTCTCTTGAGGGCAGAGGTCATGTCTTAGTTTTTGTACATGCCCTAGTGCTTATAATGGGTGATATATAGTAGGTGCTCAGTAAACATTTGTTAAGTGAATCAATGCCCTCTATAAGTAGGACATAGCTAAAGAACTCCCTGGATTGAGTAGTCTAGAGATTCTAGCATCCTGCCCTGGACACCCAGCCCAACTCCCTTACCCTGCCCACTTTGCTGCGTTCTGGAACCCAAACTTCTGGAGGGGAGAAGCTAAGCTCTGAGGAAGAGAAATGAGCAAGCCAGGTCTGGGTTTCCAGTCTCCAGTTTTGATAAGATTATCCAGTTCCTTGAAGCCATATTTAATTGCAAATATTTTCTGGTCTCTAATCTTAGAAGGAGTAAAGGAAACAACAAATTTGACATAATGATTAGAACCCATGAAATGGACCCAGGAGATCTAAGTGCTCAGGTTATGGCCTTGATAAGCCACTGCTGACCTACTTACTAGCTCTCTGACTTGCCGTGAATCACTTTGCTTCTGAGTATCAGTTTCTCTATCTGCAGAATGGGTACAATAAATCTGTCTTATTCCCTTTGAACTGAGGATTGAATGCGAAAATAGATTTGGGGAATTCCCTGGTGGTCCAGTGGTTGGGACTCCATGCTTCCATTGGAGGGGGCATGGGTTTGATTCCTGATCCCTCAAACTAGGGGGCACGGCCAAAAAAATTTAAAAAAGAAAAGAAAAAAAGAAAAAAGAGGAGGGACTTGCCTGGTGGCGCAGTGGTTAGGAATCCACCTGCCAATGCAGGGGACATGGGTTTGAGCCCTGGTCCAGATATATCCCACATGCCGCAGAGAAACTAAGCCCGTGTGCCACAACTACTGAGCCTGTGCTCTAGAGCCTGCAAGCCACAACTGTTGAGCCCATGTGCCACAACTACTGAGACCCATGAGCCTAGAGCCCCTGCTCCGAAACAAAAGAAGCCACCACACGGAGAAGCCCATGCACCACAACAAAGAAGAGCCCCTGCTCCGCAACTAGAGAAATCCTGTGCGCAGCAACGAAGACCTGATGCAGCCTATAAATTAATTAATTAATTAAAAAGAAAAGAAAATGGATTTATAGGGACAACTGCTTTGGGAAGGGACGCTTAGGGTGGTACACGTTGTTCTGTAACCTGGTAGCAGAATGTCAGCCAGAGGTCACCCAAAGGCCTGAACACAGGCACACAAAGCAGACCTCCTAAGGAGGCAGTGTGCTGGGGTGGAACACTGACCACCACAGCGGAGGAGATTTGAGTCTCCACTCCACTTCCGTGCTACATTCCCCAGGACAGGTCACTCCCGCTCCCTGAAGCTCAGTCTCTTCATCTATAAGATGGGATATTCACCTTCTCTCTCTGAGGGTTTGGAAGGATCAGATGAAGTGGTAAGTGAGCAGTAACTTCACTTAGTGGACACTCAGTGCAAGTCATTAGGATTTATATTTCCTCCTCTCCTTGAATCAGGTAGAGGCAGCTGGAGAGGAGGTTGTCCAGGGAAATTGGAGCAGGTGTCAGACTTCTGACCGAAGGAGTTCAGGAGGCTTTGCTCTGTGGCTGGGTCACTCCGATTAACCCTTGAGGAATCCTATGGCCTGAGAGCTGGCAGCATAGATGAACAAATATGTTAACGTTGGGTTAAAGTCAAAATGTACAAGGGACTTCGGTTTGGGGGACAGGGGGACAAGGCCTCTTTGAAGCTGGGGCTGACCCAGTCACCCTCCTCCACTCCTCCAACATTGTAAGCATCCTGAAAGGAGAGAAGCTGACTCATTAGGAAGCAAAGAAAGAGATCAGGACCTCAGCTGGTCCCTCTGAATACCTCCATTTGTTGGGAAGGGCCTTAATGTTGAGGTGGCTACGGAGGGTGGGGGGCACCAAGGATAGAACTGGGAGAGGCAGTTCCTACCTAGAGGATGGGGTCATTGGGAGGAGAAAACACACTTCCCTCCTCTCTCCAGGAAGCTTTCCTTCCCTGCAGCTGGTGCCCCAAAGATCCCCCCCCCCATCCCAGGCCCTTCCCTTAGAGAGAGCCTGCTGAGCCTGGAATGAAAAGAATCTGAACTACAAACAGACCTCCCAGAGGCACCCCCAACTCTCCTCTAACTGCTCCAAGCCTGCTAAAGGCTGGCTTCCTGGAGCGGGAGACTGGCTGAGAGGCAGGGATGGGGTTTGGGCTACGGCTCTGGAGAAGGGGCCTCAGCGGGGGGACTCTTTTTCCTGGAGTGGGAGGGAAGGGAAGGATTGAGGGCAGGGTAGGGACTAGGCCATATAAGAACCATATTTTCCAAACCCCAAATCAGAACTGGTAAGAGTATACTTGCAGGAACCATGGGATTGGGGGTTTAAAATCAACTCTGTCCTCAGCTGTAAGGTCTCCACCCCAGGAGTGCAAACAGTCACCCAAATATAATCCAGGAGGAGAGGAAGAATCCAGTCTATCTCCCTCCCATATTCCCCTCCCACCCCCAGCCCCAGCCTTCTCTCTCCCTCCACTGGGCCTCTCTCTCTGCCTATCTGAGCACTTGGTCGGTGGGCCAGGGAGCATCTTGGGGTTTTGTTTGTTTGTTTGTTTTACATTTTTTAAAAAGTATATTTTCTCAAAGAAGAGTTGATTTACAATGTTGTGTTAGTTTCTGCTGTACTGCAAAGTGATTCAGTTATACATAAAAATATATACTTTCTTTTTCATTAGAATCCCGAACAATTTTAGCTGTTTCCTGGTTTATCATCCTTGCCCTTTCCCTCATAAGTCAATTGCACTGGCATTTAATGATGGAAATTGGCAAAGGCGGAGGGGGTATGAAAAAGTCAGAGCTAGGGAGCATCTTGTTTTGTAATCTCTCCAGGAGCCAGGCACTCCTGGATCCCAGTCTGGGCTGTACAACTGAGTCTGAGGAGGCTGTAAATGAGCTTTGAGGAGCTGGGGGCAGGGGCTGGAATCAGAGGAAAGATGGAGAGACCAGCCGAAAGGACCAAAGGCACAGAGCCAGAGAGGCCCCCTCCTGCCTGCCACACTTCCCCAGTCCCTGGCCTCCTGCCTGCTGTCCCCTTGGAATCCCACCCCCCGCCCCCCACCTGGATCCAGCCTAGGGCTTTGATGTGAGTTAGCCAGGGCTGTCAGTGTCCACGGACACCCAAGCAGGGCATTGCAGGGGGAAACCCTGGGGAGGTGACCAGAGAGGACAGGCTGCTGGAGCTGGAAGCTGCCTAAGGCACGATGACCTCTTTGCAGGGGCCGCTCTCTCCAGCTTGTATAACACAGCTCCTGCCAAGGGTGGTATAGAAAGGCACAGAGCCCACAGCGGGCTGGGGAAGGCCGCTGAAAAGGCAGCTTAAGGGCTTCCTGCTGGGTGAGATGGATTAGGGGCCTGTGGGGAGGGAGCCAGGCAGTGAGAAAGGCACTGGCCCAAAGCCAGAGCCCCTTGGCCGAAGGCCCTCTGGGATCAGGAGCCCCTGGGTGTCTGGCAGGCAGGGGTCAGCATGCTCCACCTGGACAAGGGGCTGGGGGGGGGGGCCCAGCCAGGGTGACACACTGGGCTGAGGAGATACCATGGAGTCCCCAAAATAGAGAGGGGAAGGAAGGAAGGAGACACTCCTGGGTGAACCAGCCAACTTCTAGTAGGAAAAGGGAGAAGAGGACGAGCCCACTGATCCTGCTATTTCCCCTGTGTCTCCCTGCTGCCTCCCAGAGGGAAGGTTTCCTCTCAGAGGCTCCCAGGGTGGGAGGGGAGCCGACAACCCTTCCTACCCATAGCCGCCCCCCTCTGCTTCTCAGGGACCCCAGTAAGGAATAGGATGAAGGGGACTCACATGGTCCTAAAGTTTCCACACAAGCATCGATTTAGGAGAAGAGCCCAGGTGGCCACTGAGACAAGCTGTATAACTGAGAAACCCCAGCTGGTGCCCACACTGTGCTATCGGGGCTGGCTTCACACTGGCCCTCAGCTCCATCGTCTAATCTGTGAGATGACCTCTCTGAGGCCACACTATGGAGCGGGGCGTGCAGTGGCAGAGGAGGCAGGAGATCTGACTGTCCCTCTGAATTTGGTTTCATCGCCAATCAAATATGGAGAAAAAAAATCTGTTCCACTTAGTGTGTTTCAAGAGCTGACACATGCCTTCTGAAAAATTCAAATGTGAGGTAGCAAGACATCATTATCCCTAGAGTGTCTATGTGTGTGTGTGTGTGTGTATGTATGTAAAAGGATGGATGTTCCCAGGAAGGAAACACAAGAACCAGGGACTGCCACATGGAGTGCTATGCATCTCTTTATATCATCACAAGGACTTCAAGAGCGGGGTATTATTGCCCCCATTTTATAGATGAGAAAACTGAGGCTCAACTCGGTTCTGTAATTTCTTGTCCAAGCTTACAGAAGCTCATAAAATGGGGCATTCAAATTAGAAAGCAAGGCTCTTAGGTCTTTAAGAGGTTATATGGCCCCAGGGTCTGGAAGCGTTATTCCTTTGTTCCTATGTTTACAGGGTTTCTCTAAAGGTTTGATTCCTTCTTCTTCCCAGTTGGGCTCAGGCAGGACGCAGGCGTGGATCCTCAAGATCCATTCTCCATAGTGCAAAAGGGTTGGAGGGGTGGCAAAGTGGATGAGGAAGTCACATAAGGTACACTTGGCCCCTGGGGCCATTCTCTGGGGAGAAGGGGCTCCAGCGATGGGTACTTCAAGCTCAGGGCATCCCTGGATCAGAGCTGCCCCGTCTCCCAACTCAACTGGGCCAGCCCTCTTCTTTGTGCTCAGTTTTTTCCCACAGCCCTGAAAGGGGGGTGCTGGGATCCCAGGCCCACCACCTCCTGCTGGGCAGCACCCCATCAAGCCCCACCGCAAAAAGCTTGAGAGTGGAGGAGGAGGGGGGTGTCCTCATTCCAAGGAAGCCTCGGCACCCTTCTCCCTTTCTGGGGAACAAGAAGCTGGCTAACGGCTTGGGCCCCTTCCCCAGCCCCTGGCCCCAGCCCTGGCTCCCCCAGACAAAAAGCTGCTTTACATGAGAAGAGCAGGCTGGCCTGGCCTTACCCGGGCACTCAAAGAGGCGGTAGCCCCTGACAGCCGGGAGACTGCCCCTTCCCCCACACCGAGGCCTCATTTAGTTGCAATTAGCAATTCTTTGCAACCCACGGGGCTGAGGGGGACAAGCCCCCTTACCTCCCAAACCCAGCCTCCCAGCCTGGGCTTCCCCTTCCCCCCCGCTCCCCGCCCCGCCCCGCCCCTCCTCCCCGCCCCGCCCCCAGCTCTCCCGCTAGTCGGTAGACTTACTTGGAGTTCTCCAAAGAAGGAAGCACCCAGAGGTGCCAAACCAGGGGCGGCTTGGGTGGGGGTGGGGTGGGGATGTGAAGCTGGCGTTACCCAGGCGGGGGTGGAGGGGACCCCCTTCCTCAACCCACATTGCACTGCCCCTTCCCTCTTGTCTCCCCCTCTCCAAATCAGGCCTAGCTTTTGGATCAGTAGGAGGGGAGAGATGAAAGTTTTTAGAAAGAGATTTGAGGGAGGGAAAGAGGGTGAGCAGGCAGTGCAGGGCGCCGGGTGATGAGGGAGGCGGAGGCTGTCTCCGAGCGGGTCGGACACTCGCCTCTTCTCCCCTGGCTGGCCTGCCCCCTAGATGCTGTAATTTGGGATCCCCCTTCACTCACGGGGCCTCGGTGTAGGGCTGGGGGCCAAGAGCTCTAATTCTGGCCGTGTTAGGGTGCTGCCACTTGGAAAATGAAAAAGGCGAGATAGAATCCCAGAGCCCCTTTTAGGTTTACACAACTCCACTCCTTGGCGTCTGGTCCCCACGAAGGATGGAGTGGGGTTTCGAGTGAGGGAGGGCGAGAGGAGGGAGGACTCCAAGCCCTCAAGTCTCTGTAGGTTTTGTTCTTCTGCCACCAGGGGGCGCCCTCGGTGCAGTAGGGGCTCCGGAGCCAGCGGGGAGTCGGGTTACCTTCCCAGGTCTGCACTCTAGGGCTAGTGCAGCCTCCCTGTACCCACACGGCCTTCCTTTCTCCATGGACCGAGACCGAGCATCTTTGGAAGAGAAAAGCCCATCCTCTAAGGGAATTAGGCCCTGGTTTTAAAGGGTATGTGGACAGTAGATGTGCAGCACGATGGTTCAGCTGGCCATCGAGGAACATGACAAGGTAAAGGGACTAAGGCTCCCCAGGGGTCATCTCAGACCGCCCTCCTCACAGCTTTTTTGGAGGGGCTGGGGATTCCCAGTTGGCACTGGGGGGCATCTTGGGGTCCTCAGGATTTATGAAAGGAATAGGACAAGGGTGACTTGGAAGCAGAGCGGGGGTGGGGTTCATGGTTGAGCTGGGAAGAGCTGGGCTGTTTTGTGTGATCCTATCCCTGTTTTAAGTATTTATATTATACTTCCCATGCCATTGTGGGGGCGGGGCATGGTTTAGGCTTGGGACGTAAGAAAGATCTGGCTTCTTCACCAACCTTTAGTGGGCTCTCAAAACTCGCATCCTTAGAGCCTCACATCAGAACCAGGGAGGAAATTGCAAATCGAGGCCCCAGGTGGTTCTAGGGAAGGAATCACTTAGCATTATTTCCTGTGGAATTTGCTCATAGCCCTCCTTTCCCCTTACAAACCCCGATCCTCTGTTTGGGAAGAAAAAGTGCCCCATAAGTGAAGACAGGATGTGAGTTCCCACCCAGAGCTGAGGAGCCCAAAGGGGTAAACAGGCCAAAAAGAAGGAAAGTGAGATCTGTGCCCCAGGATCAGCTCCTCTTGCCTCCAAAATCTGTCCTGGGGGAGTTTCACTGCGAGGCCTGGATTCCAGGTTGGGCCTCTGGACACCTGGGATCCCGACACCTTCAGCTGCTGGGGTGCTGGAGTCTCTGGACCTGCAACACCCATGAGGCCCTCATGGCCACCCACTTCCCCTGGGAGGAAAGGATTTAATGGGGGTCAAGTGTTTGGAGCTCTGGGCAGGAAGCAGTTGTAAGCCAAAGACAGGAAATGCTCCTCAAGAGTCATCCTCCCACAGCTAACGTCCTCCAAGGAGTTTGTTCACTGCACTACCCTCCGGGAGCGGGCGGAGAATCTCGGAAGAGGAGAGAAAGTCGGGCTGAGGAAGGAGGAGGCGGGGCCTGCCCCGCCCTCTCTCCCTCGCTCGCATCCCCTCTGGAGCCTGGCGCTGGCAATCTCCCCAGCCCCTGTACGCCCTCCCCAAGTCTCAGAGTCTGGAGCTCCATCCTGCCAAGAGCATTTGGCCTCACAGTCAAAGCCCCCCGCAGTCTGAGGTCCTCTGGCCTTGGCTCCCACTGCTTCTCCCGGAAGGACTCGATGCCCCTGCCTCACTTGCGGTTCCCTCTGCTTTGCTGCTTTGCCCTTTGCTGTCCCCACCGCTCCTCTCTCCAGGACCTTTGGAAGTGGGACGTGAAGCTGTCTCCATGCTGAAAGCATCCCTGGGTTCCTTTCACGCCACCTGGTTCTCACTTAGAACACAAACCACATTTTCCCTTGTTTTAGAACTGAGAGCCTGTCTGTCTTTCCACCGGGGTGAGAGCTCCTACAACGCTTTTATTTCCCACAGAAATAAAAGGTGAGCCACCTATATCATTTAAAAAGTTCTAGTAGCCACATTGAAAGAAGGTAAAAAGAAACAGGTGAAATTAATTTTGATAGTAGAGTTTATTTAACTCAATAGATCCACACTGTGATCATTTCCACATGTAATCAATATTAAAATTATTAATGCTGTATAGTATATATATATATGTTTCAAACTAAGTCTTTGGAATTCAGTATGTATTTTACACTCACAGCACCTCTCAATTTGGATTAGTTTTGTGCTCAGTAGTCGCATGGCTTGTGGTTACCATATTGGATAGCACAGTTTTAGAAATCAGGGATGGAGCCTCAGGTCTGTGCTGAAAGTTCAGATAGCATCTTGTTTAAGAAGCCCAGTTGTTGGAACAGACTGCCTGGCTTTGAATACTAGCTCAGCTATTAGCTGTATGATCTTAGACACGCCCCTTAACTATACTGTGCCTTGAGTGTCTCATCTGTAAAATGGGTCTAACAAGCCTCATAGGCTCTTTGTAAGGATTATGCGAAGTGCATAGAACAATATCTGGCACACAGCAGTAGGTGCTCTGTAAAGATTGGAGTCTTCATCTCTGCAGGAGGCTAACGTTGGCCCCAAACAATTGTAAGCTGAAGTGTGGAATTAAAAAAAAAAAAAAAGAAGAAGTCCTTTGCCCTGTAGCACATTGAGGCAGAAGTAAGCTGGGTGGGGTGAGTGAGTTTTTTTCTGGAGAAGTTAGAATAGGATGGAAGAGGAGAAGGCTGTGGGTGGCTGGCAGAAGGCTCCTTTGAGGGCCAGGCGGAGGTTTACAGCTGTGCTGCCATGGAATTTGGAAACAGTAACAGGCCTGGGATGATTCACTGCTGAAATGAAGCTTCTGGGGTTCAGAGAAGGGAGGTCTGGAGCGCTGGAGCCTTGAGAAAAAGCTTCAAGGAGCAGCGTGAAGTTTGGAAAACCAGCTGGTGGTGGGTGACAGGGAGTTTGCCGAGCGCGCGGTGAAAGGGACTAGTTGGGACAAAGGGTCTGACTGGAGTCAGGCCCACCCGCTTGCAGGTACCCTCCCTCCCTAGCTGCCGGCTTCCTAGGAGACGGATCCTACGCCGGCTGCATTTTGAGGCCGTAGCGCCCTCTGCTGGACCTGGGGAACTGGGGCAACAGCAGGCCTGCGAGGCGCTGGAGATTGGGGGAGGAGGTGACAAAATTCTCTGCAGGGAAATTTCTGTGCCAGATACAGTCCTTCCTGATCCCCCAGACACTCCTGAGGAGATCACACAATCGGAATCCTTTGACAAGAGTATAGGAAGCTCAAGCAAAATGAGCAACCCCTAAAGTGTAACTGTCTATTGGAATCATCTTTATTTGCTCAGTTGGTGTAGATGCATGTGGACTACATTAATTTCACCTCCTAATCCTTTGGAGTTGGAAGGCTGTGTGTTAGAGGCAAATAATAGTACTAAGAGCCGCCAACGCCTATGTAGCCCTAATTTGTGTCAGGTGCTATTCTTTTATTATTTTACAGAGGAGGCACAGAAAGGTTTAAGTCACCTGCCCGATGTGACACAGCTGACAGATGGCAGGGCCAGGCTGACCTGGGCAGTCTGACTTCCGAGTGTGCGCACTAAACCATCACGCCACCTACTGCTCCTCTGAAATGATCAGGACTGCTTTCCCCTTACATGAGATAAGTCCGGGTGCTTCATGAATCTGGACCTTCCTAGTTCTGTCTCGGAGTCTCTGACTACTGCCAAATGATGTGGAAAAAAATTAGGCCTCACGTTTATTGATCTGTTGTGCACTAAATACAGGCCAGGCCCCGTGCCAAGCACACTGTTGCATTATCTCATTGAAGCCCCATGATGGCCCAACGAGATGACTGCTATTATCTCCCCCACTTTTACAGATGGGGAAGTGTTTTAGTTGTCTGTTGCTACATGACAAATTGCCACAAACCTCATGGCTTAAAACAACACGTATTAGAAGTCCAGGCGTGGCTTAGCGGGCAGGCCCTCCACTCGAGGTCTCCCAAGGCTGCAACCAAGGTGTCAGCTGGACTGTGTTCTCATCTGGAGATTTGACTGGAGAAGACTCTGTTTCCAAATTCTGTCAGGTTGCTGGCAAAATTCATTTCTTCCAGGGTACACTGACCATCCCAGCTTCTTGCAGGCTGTTGGTTGAAGGCAGTTCCTTTCCACAGGGGCTTTCCCAATGTATCAGTCAGTGTCCTCCAGAGAAAGAGCACTAACAGGATGCGTGTGTGTCTATAAACATATTTATTCGGAGGATTTGGCTTATGTCCTCGTGGGGGCTGGAGAGTACGAAATCCATAGGGCGGATCAGCCGGCTGGAAATGGGCAGGCAGGAGCCGATGCTGCAGTCTTAAAGCAGAATTTCTTCCTTACTTCTCAGGGAAATTTCAGGGGATTTTGTTGTTGTTGTGTGTTTGTTTGCCGTTCAGCGCAGCGTGCAGCCCCTACCAGGGGTGGAACCCACGCCCCCTGCAATGGAAGTGTGGAGTCCTGACAACTGGACCGCCGGGGACGTCCCGTTTTGTTCTTAAGGCCTTTTGACTGATTAGATGACGCCCACCCACATCACCAGGAATAATCTTGACTTAGAGTCTACTGATTTGTAGTTATTAACCACATCAAGTTACCTCCACAGCAACACCTAGATAAGTGTGTGATTGAATAACCGGGTACTGGAGCCTGGCCAAGCTGACACATCGTCATCACGCCTCACGTGGCCGCTTGCTTCCCCAGGCCAGCAAGGAGCATCTCTAGAGTGAGCTGGCTAGCAAGGGAGTCATGTAATATAATCAATCATGGGACTGACATCACATCCCCTTTGCCAGATTCTACAAACTTAGAAGCAACTCGAGGGTTCCTCCCACAAGCAAGGGAAGGGGATCCCACAAGAACATAAACACCATGAGGTGGAGATATCTTAGAGTCTGTCGACCACAGAAGCTAAGGCTCAGAGAGGATAGGGAGAAGACTGGGATCACACAGTGGTAAAGCTGGGGTTCTGTTAACAGCCCTGCCAGAAGCCCCCTGCTCTGCTCTCTGCTGGTTCCGCGTCCACGTGTGAGCCTAGCTGTGTGCCAAGGCTCCCACCGTTCCCTCATACTCTTTCCCCGGAGAACTTGCCTCTTGTAGGTTCAGCCATCACACACTGGCTGAGGATGCCAAGTCTGGGCCTCCTGGCTCCAAATTGTCTGGTATTTCCACGTGGGTGTCAGCATGTCTCTAATGCAGTGTGGTGAAGAGACCCTGGTACAGTCTCAGCCTTGGCTCAGCCACCAGCCCTCTGAGGAGCCTGGCAAGTCCCTGGATCTCTGCCTCTCAGTTTCCTGGTCTCCTCTTCTCACCGCCCACCCCCATCTATTCCTCTCCATTTACTCTTGCACATCTGCCCACCGTGCTCCGTCCTGAGCCATTCCTCACCCCAGCTGGAATGATCACATCGTCCACTCCTGAAAATTCTCAATGACTTTCTACTGCCCTTGGCATCAGTGGTGAGCTCTTTGGTCTGACCTACCAGTCTCTGTGTGGCTGAGCTCTGGTTCACAACTCCAGCTTCCTCTCCTGGACCTATAGTTCCGCAAAAGCCGAGCGCAGGCACCACTGTGGCCTCAGTGCCCAGCACCATGCCTAGAACCTAGGACGAGCCATCACATACCTGATAAGTGACAGAAGTGCTTGTGTGAAAAGAGTGGGCTGGGGACTTCCCTCATGGCGCAGTGGTTGAGAATCCACCTGCCAATGCAGGGGACATGGGTTCAATTCCTGTTCCAGGAAGATCCCACATGCTGTGGAGCAACTAATCCCATGCACCACAACTACTGAGCCTGTGCTCTGGAGCCTGTGAGCCACAACTGTTGGGCCCATGTGCTGCAACTACTGAAGCCTGCGCGCCTAGAGCCCGTGCTCCACAGCAAGAGAGCCACCACACTGAGAAGCCGGCGCACCACAATGAAGAGTAGCCCCTGCTTGCCACAACTACAGAAAGCCTGTGCACAGCAGCTAAGACCCAACACAACCAAAATAAAATAAATAAACATAAAAAAAAAAAAAACTGGTCAAAGATCATTAAAAAAAAACAAAGATTGCTGTTTAAAAAAAAAAAAAGAGTGGGCTGAATCAGGCAACCCTTCAGGCAGGGCCTTCCCATGATTCCTCTAATCCACTAGTCCCAGGCAGGCAGCCAGGTGTTACTGTGAATAGATGGATCCCCAATGGGCCACGCCAGGTCTGATTGCCATTTCCATGCCTTTGTTTCTATTCTTTTAGTGATTATCCTACAAATTATACCCTATAATTATATATGGGGCATATTGTTTTGGTCTGTACCCTAAAAACTACAGTGTGTGTCAAAGTTAATCCAGGGACTTCCCTGGTGGCGTGGTGGCTAATGCAGGAGATGCTGGTTCAATCCCTGGTCCGAGAATATCCTACATGCCGCGGAGCAACTAAGCCCATGCGCCACAACTACCGAGCCCAAGTGCTGCAACTATTGAAGCCTGCATGCCTAGAGCCCGTGCTCCACAACAAGAGAAGCTGCTGAAATGAGAAGCCTGCGCACTGCAATGGAGAGTAGCCTCCACTTGCCACAACTAGAGAAAGCCCATGTGCAGCAACAAAAACCCAGTGCAGCCAAAAACAAACAAATAAATAAAACTTAAGTGTGGGACTTCCCTGGCGGTCCAGTGGTTAAGATTCCGCGCTTGCAATGTAGGTGGCACAGGTTTGATCCCTGGTAGGGGAACTAAGATCCCACATGCCATCCCACATGCCACACAGCACGGCCAAAAATTTAAAAATTTAAAATTAAAAAAAAAAAGTTAATTTATTCCTTTACTTACTTTCTTCTGGACCAAAGAACACTTTAACTTCATTTATCATTTATGTTGTACATTTTCTCTTCTTTAACCTTACTGGACATTATTATTATTGTTTACATTGTCAATGCTTATTTAGATTTATGTACATATCTTTACTCTTCACTTCTTTAAAAAATTTTAAAACTGGGATGTCCTTCATCACTTTAAGTGTACCATTCAGTGGCTTTGAATATATTCACAAGGTTGTACAACCATCACCACTATATAATTTTATATTTTCATCACCCCAAAAAGAAATCCTGCACTCATTAGCAGTCCCCCTCCATTCCTTTCCCCCTCTACCCCCTGGCAACCACTGATCTACCTTCTGTCTCTATGGATTTGCCTATTCTAGACATTTCATATAAATAGAATCACACAGTATATGACCTTTTGTGTCTGGCTTCTTTCATTTAACATAATGTTTTAAAGATTCATCCATATTATACCATGTGTCCATACTTCATTCCTTTTCATGAGTGAGTAATATTCCATTGGTGGATGTGCCACTTTTGTTTATCCATTCATCTGTTTGGGTTGTCTCCACTTTTGGGCTATTATGAATAATGCTGCAGTGAATGTTTGTGTACAAGTCTTCATTCCTTCTTGCATCTCAGACCTTCCATTTGGCATCACTCTCCTTCTGCTTGAATTGCATCCTTTACAATTTCCTTCAGTGAGGCTCAAGCTTACTTAGTTTTATTAGTTTTGTTTGAAAATTCACTCTTGAACTCTAGGGCAGAAGTTTTCTTTTAGCCTGTTCAAGATATCATCCCACTGTCTTCTGGATTCCATTATTGTGTTGAGAAGGCTGCTCTTAAGATTTTCTTTCTAGATTTGGCATTCAGAAGTTTCATTGTGATGTTTCTACTTGTGGCTTCTGTTTTCTGTATCCTGCTTGGGATTCTTCAGGCTTCTAGAATTTGTGGGTTGATGCCTCATTAGTACTGGAAAATTTGTGGTCATTATGTTTTGAATCTTGCCCTTGTCACAGTCTCTTGTCTTTTCCTTCTTGAACACTGATTAAACTATGATAGACTTTTTAAATGTATCCCCCATGTCTCGCCATCTCTTTTCTCTTTTTGCCCCTCGTTTCCACATTCTGGGTAATATTTTTTTCTCCATCTTCCAATGTCTTTCTGGGATTCCACTTTCTCTTAGGCTTTGCCCTGGAAATTCATAACTCTCTTGTCAAATATCTGTGATATTGTTAAGTACATTTAAAAATCTTTTATATAGCATTTGCAGTTGTTTTCAGTGGGAAGGTGGGTCTGAATAACTTAGCCCATTATTACTGGAGATGGAAGTCCTACCATCCTCATTCCCTCTGCTTCTCATATATTCTCCCTTCCCTGCTGCCCCAAATTGGAGCCATTATCCAGGCCTGCCTCTGCTTCCACCTCTTCCACCAGCCCTTCCCCTTCCTGCCCCCTTTGAGCTTTCCTACCCCAGAACTAGAACTGACTGTCCCTCATTCAGTGGCAGCACCTTGGGCCTTCTCTTGTATGATTTACTTATCAAATTATTTACAGATTGATTTATTACCTCCCCCACTAGATGACCAGCTTAGGGAAGGCAGGAATGGCCATGCCCAGTGGCTCCAAATCCTGACAAATCAGGAGGTGTGGTGGGGATGGGGGAAATTCGGGTTCAGTAGGTTTGAAGCAGTTTCTGGGTCTGCCCAGGCATCTGGGAGTGCAGGTTAAGAACTCCTCCCCGCCCCACTGCTGCATTAAATCCCTACTGGCCCCAACGAACCTCCTCCCCAGAGCTGGAGGCTTCTGGGAGAGGTTGCTTCGGGTGTGGACCCCCCTGGTCTAGTCTGAGATCGCCCTGAGTCGGGCGAGGAGGCTCGAAGGCGACTGCACTGCCTCTAGTCGACAGTAGATGGCAGCACACACATTCTCATTGCAGCCCCGGCAGCTGCGCGCGGACTTCCGTGTGCGGCTGGGACCGAACAGGACAGGAAGGAATGCGACTGCCCCAAGTTGGACCTCCTTTTAGTACCCAGTGTCCAAAACAGAATACGGTAAACAACTTCTCCTCCAACGCTCTCCCTGTCTCCTCTCCCCGTAGGCCCCGTGCTATGGCGATCCCCACCAAATTCCAGTTTCCTGTCCAGTGTTGTTTCTTGCCTAGTCTTTGCCCTTGCTGACTGCCTTCTGAAATGCTTTCAATCCACTCTCCTAACCATTCTTGGTTCAAAATTTTTGTTTGTTTGTTTTGTGAATTGGTTACAAAGATCTTAAACTTTACAGATGATAATGAGTGCCAAGGAAAGTGTGAAAAAGAAGAGTGAGAAAGGTCTTGCCTTACCAGGTATGAGAACAGACTGTGAAGCCTCCAGAATTAAATCGACATAGCATTGCTATGGGAATAGACAAATTGATCAGAACAGAATAGAGACTCCAGAAATAAGTTCCACTACATATGAACTTCTAAGATGTAACATAGGGGGTTGTTCAGTTAATTGGGGAAAAAAAAATTTGCAATAGCAGGCTTTCAAAACGAAAGAAAATAAAACTAGAGGTTTATCCTTACACCATATACACATGAGAACTCTAGATGGATTAAAGTTTTAAATGTAAAAAATAAATTTATTTTACAACTAGTGGATAGATTATTTCTGGAGATCTAATGTACAACATAGTGATTATAGTCAATAATACTGAATTATAAACAAAAAAATGCTGAGAGACTAAATCTTAACTGTCCTCAATACAAAAAAGAAATGGTAAATATGATAAAGGTGTTAGCTAACATTACTGAAGTAATCATATTGCAATATATAAAGATATCAAACCAATACGTTGTACACCTTAAACTTACACAATATGTCAATTATATCAAAGTAATTTCATAAAATCTTGTATGAAAATCTAGACGCCTGCATGTACAATGTAAGAGTGAGACAATGTTAACCAAGACTGAAAACCCAAAGGCTGTAACAGAAAAAAAGAAATGTCACTATGTATGTTAAAAACAACCATTTTTGCAACATACATATATATCAAATGACCATGTTGTACACCTTAAACTTACACAATGTTACATGTCAATTGTATCTCAATAAAACTGGAAAAAGTTCCATTTTTTGGATGGAAAAATAGAACATAAACACAGCTGTTAGATTAACAATAGATTTAGGGGAAAAAACATGTAATACAGTTGGGAAATCATGGGTTAACACCTCTACATACAAAAAGTTCTTACAAATTCAAGACAACCCCTTAGAAAAATGGCAAGGTCATGAAGAGGCAATTCGTGGAAGAACAATAAAAAAATTTAAAAAAAAAGACAATTTCACAAGTAGACAGGGAAATGCAAAATCAAATAACAATAACATGTCACTTTACACCCACCAGACTGACCAAAATCAAATGAGGCCAAGTCGCCACTTCCTGGCAGGAATATGGAGAAAGGTATACCCTTAGATGTTGTTGGATACTGTTGAGGGAAGGAGGTGGTGCAGCCTCTCTGGAAAGTAACCTGACAACATCTATTAAAATTTAAAACACTTCTGCTCTTTAACTGAGCAATCCTGGTCTTGTGAGTTTATCCCATGGAAATAAAACCACCAGTACATAGGGACAAGTGTACAAAGATGCCCAGTGCAGCATTAATGGCATTAATGGCAAAGAGACTGGAAGCAGTGAGTGCCCATCAGTGAGTGGTTGAATGAATGGTGACACAACCACACAATGGAATATTATGCATCTTTAAAAAGAATGAGAGGACTTCCCTGGTGGCACAGTGGTTAAGAATCCGCCTGCCTGTAGAAGTAAATGACAACATATAAAAGTAGTTAAGCTCGGAGTAAGTTTTGTTGTTATAGCATTTCAGTGTTATGGTCAGTGGGCCTGTGTGCAAAAATATGGAACAGTTTCAGGTGATTGAATGTCAGTATCCATTGACTCATAGATTGTGGCCAAATACTCCTCCCAAGTGTTCTCCATGTTTTTTATGTGTCTCCCCAGAAATAGCTGTCAGAATCAGAATCTCAAGCCATGCATTAAATCTTTTGCTTCTGGAGATATTTAATGTATTTATTTTCCGTATTTAATTCTTATCCACAATACTGTTTTTTTAAATAAATTTATTTATTTATTTAAAAAAAAGAAAAGAATCCTCCTACTGATGCAGGGGACACTGGTGGAGCCCTGGCCCCGGAAGATCCTACATGCCACGGAGCAACGAAGTCCATGTGCCACAACTACTGAACCTGCTCTCTAGAGCGCACAAGCCACAACTGCTGAGCCTAAGTGCCACAGCTGCAGAAGCCCATGCGCCTAGAGCCTGTGCTCTGCAGCAAGGGAAGCCACCGCAATGAGAAGCTTGCGTACCACATTGAAGTGTAGCCCCCGCACGCCGCAACTAGAGAAAGCCTGCTCGCAGCAATGAAGACTCAAACACAGCCAAAAATAATAACAGTAATTTTAAAAAGTAAATAAAAATAAAAAGAATGAGAGCTGTACCAATTGTCTTGCAGTGATCCTCATGAGGAATGGTTAAGAAAAGCAAGATGCAGAAAAGTATGAATAATATGACCCTGCTTTTGTGAAACTAACAAAAATATTTCACATACATGTACATATATATGTGTGAGTATACAATTATATGAGCATTTTTTTAAAAAATGAGTGCATACATGTAATTGCCTGGCAGTCTAGTGGTTAGACTCAGCTCTTTCACTGCCAACGGCCTGGGTTTGATCCCTGGTCAGGGAACTAAGATCTCGAAAGCCCTGTGGGCAAAAGGAAAAAAAAGAGTGACTACAAACTGGGTTGTAGATGTGGATTACCTGGTTGGGGAAGAAGGAGAGGGAAAACCAAGTTATTTTTCTAAAAAGAAGACTGCTTTTAAAACATTTTTGGATGATTACACATATATTTAGGTAAATTTATTTATGCTTATGTGTGGAAAAAGCAAATACATTTGTTGAGACTAAAATAGGAAAAAATCAGAATTCCCTGGTGGTGCAGTGGTTAGGACTCTGCACTCTCACTGCTGAGGGCACAGGTTCTATCCCTGGTCAGGGAACTAAGATCCCAGAATCTGTGCAGCCCAAAAAAACAAAACAAAACAAAACAAAACGCCCCATCTATTTCAGACATTTATCATGTTCTATTATGTCGTATGTCTTCTCCTATCAAAAAGAGTTGACCGGGCTTCCTAGGTGGCGCAGTGGTTAAGAATCCGCCTGCCAATGCAGGGGACACAGGTTTGATCCCTGCTCCAGGAAGATCCCACATGCCACGGAGCAACTAAGCCCGTGTGCCAAAAAAAAAAAAAAAGAGTTGACCATTCCTGAGTCAAACCTCTGAACTCACACCATGCCCCTTACAGACTCCTTCCTATCCCTACACCTGACCTGGGGATTTTAAGATCATATTGAAATCATGTCTGTCTCCCCCAAAGTCTGGGTGCTTCTTGGGGTCATGGGCCATTATTATCACACAGGTCAGCCACAGGATGAATATTCCTGAATTCTGCCTAAGTGACTGGTTCATCACTCAGCCTGAAGAACCTGCAGGAGGGAGGTGGAAGCTATGGCCCTGACCTTGTGGAATTTCTTAGAACAGTCGGCCTCAAATTTTCATGGTCATCCCAGAATCATGTTTTGGGAGGTGGGGATGGTATTCGGCTCCGGCAGAACTGGGTAGCGGGGATCTGTAAACTAACCAGGAGAATTTGGGAGGGGCTGAAAGGAAGGAGGAGACGCCAGTCCGTCATATTGTCCTACCAACCTCCCAGACTCCTTCGCACTGGAATCCCTCTTGGCTGAGAGATGCACATGCTGCTGGGAAGGACACTGAGTCAGACCAACTACGGGCCAAGCAAGATGACTGGCCAGAGACGACCTGGAAACTAACCCCATCACCACAAAATCCGAGGCTGCGAGCCACGCGGCAGAGCAGTCCTCCTGGGTTCCCTTACCCTCCTGCTTTCCCCTCCGGGCGCCCCTTCCCAATAAAGTCTTTTGCTCTGTCAGTACGCATGTCTCCTCAGACAATTCATTTCTGAGCGTTAGACAAGAGCCCACTCTTGGGCCCTGGGTCCCCCTTTCTGCAACATTTCCACTTCGCCTCTAAAACCTCTTTCCCCACTTCTTGCGGTAACTCTGCCAGGACTGGCTACACAACACGCAGGGCCCAGTGAAACATGAAAATGTGGAGCCCTTGTTTACAAATGATCAAGAATTTCAAGATGTGACAGCAGAGCATTAAACCAAGCATAGAGCCCTTCTGAGTACATATCCTTGTGCAACTGGCCCTGCCTCTGTCTGGAACTGTCTGCCCCAGTTTATAACAGCCAGCTCTCAGCTCAAATGTCACCTCACCAGAGGTGTCACCTGATTGTCACTGAATTTAAAGTAGCCTCACCCGGTTCCTCTCTATCACATCACTGGATATTATTTTCTTCCCAGCACCTGGCCATATCTGAAATGATCTCATTTGTTTACTGGTGTATTGTCTGTCTCTCCCCACCTCCCATGGCCAGAATATAAACTCGATGAAGGACATTGCCTGCTGGGCTCAGCTTGGTATCTCCAGCCCAGGCACAGCATAAATATTTGATGAATAAAAGAACAAATATGCTAAAACACTCCAGGAAGTTGGTCTAGCATTGGCCACTTACCACAGGGGAATCCAATGGCCAGCAGTGTTTTCTTTTTTTCCTTTGGGCATTGCGAATACATAGACTCCTTTTCTCTCACTGCCTTAATTCTATCCCAAGTCTCACACTTAAGTTCCTGTCTTTCCTCTGAGTGAGCAGGGATGAACAGACCATGTTTGAATCTGATTAGCTGTGTGACCAAGAAGAAATGATTTGACCTTTCTGAGCCTTGCCTCTTCATCTACCTAATGAAGATAATTATGTTATCAGCTATTTAGATGATTTTGAGATTAAATTGTGAAAATTAATAAAGGGAAACCTCACTAAAATGGAGTCCGGAGGACAGAACGGGGAGCTCTCATTCACATGTCACTCCATATTGTCGACTGAAAAAAACAAAAAGCACAACCTAAAAGTTGAGAATTATGTTTTATTTGGTGGACTTTCTGAGGACTTCAAGCCTGAGAGGCAGCCTCTCAGATAGCTCTGAGGGACCACTCTGAAGAGGTGAGGGAGGAGCCAGGATATATAGCAGTTTTGCAACAAAGACCAGGTAGTTGGAATAGCAGATTACTGTTAACTAAAGACAACCAGACATCTCAAGTTAATGAACTTAGTGCTTTTTCTATGTATGGAAGATGTAAGAGTCTGGGCTCATTGAACTCATTCCTTTGATGTGCACCTTAGCTATCCAGGGCCAGTACTGTGTTCTTTCCCATCCTGAGTTCCCTCAGGGGTCACTGTAGGGGTGGCTATAGTGGCCTGATGGCTGCAACATCCTTTGTATACCGAT
Organism: Hippopotamus amphibius kiboko; assembly: GCF_030028045.1. Classification (NCBI taxonomy): domain Eukaryota; kingdom Metazoa; phylum Chordata; class Mammalia; order Artiodactyla; family Hippopotamidae; genus Hippopotamus; species Hippopotamus amphibius. The sequence continues at coordinate 45,060,548 of NC_080202.1, read as the reverse complement.
ATGGCAGGCAACATTTTTCATTCACAATATGAATATAGATCCCAACAGGAAGAAATGTACCTTCCATCTCTGGCAGGAAGTGACACTACTTTGCTACCACTGGAAAGATTCTCTCCTTGCCTGGCAACAGCACAGCCAATGAAAGACTTCCAAAACTCAGCCAGTTGTGACAATGAAAAGTCATGTTTTGAAGTCCTAGTTTCCTCCAGTGGCCTTTTTGTTTATAACAGTCCCTCCCAACCTCCCCTTCTCCTCTGTAAAAGAATTTCCTCTCCTTTGCTTTATGGGACATGTATGGGGTTTGTTGTAGTTGCTTGAATTGCAATCCTTTGCTGCTCTTGAATAAACTCATTTCGCAAGTAAACCCCCCCACCCAAAAACAAAAAACAAAAAAACCAAACAAACTTTTATGATAACTGGAAGATTTAAATCTCTCAAGCTATCTCCCTTTTCCTTTCCCACATCCTCACCATATACTTTTATAAGATATTTTTGTTAGATCAATATTCAGTTTTTGTATTAGTGTGATTGTAAATATTTTTCACAGTTAAACCATGTTGTATAGCAGGATTGCTATGATTATATTTTTCCCTACAATTTTCCCCCTAAAGTTAATTCCTTTTTTTTCATTTGCTTAGTCTTCTATGTTCCTATTCTGACTTTTCCCATCAAACACTTTAAAGAAGTGTAAATCTCTCTTTCAAACCCACTATATATTCCATTACATTTCTTTTTGCCGACAACGTTCCTGGGGGCCTCTGTCTTCCTGTGTCCTCCTGTTCTCATCTGGGCTGGGTGATTTTAGGACTGCTGCACAGCTGTTATCCTGGAATGTCTCTACACAGTCACCCTGAGAACTCTCTTTGCTTCTTTCTCAGATTAGATATCTGCTTTCTGGATTTCAAGTGTCCCTCTTTCCTGTTTTACTCTTTTGTTTTGCTGTAGAGCATACTTTAGTGATTTCCAGAGAACGAGTACATGGAAAATAATTTTTTTTGATAGCTTGCTGGTCAAAAATGTCATTTTCTCCATAGTTAATTAATGATTTGACTGGATATAGATTTCTGGGTTGGAAACCAGCGTCTTTTAGAATGTTCAGGGTGTTATTCCTCAGCTTCCTCCTCTCTGGTGTTTTGGAGAAGTCCAAGATGATCCCAGTTCTTGATCTTTCATATACAACCTATTTTACTTCTGTGGGAAGCTTAAGGAGCTTCTCTTTGTCCCACGTGTCCTGAGATTTCACAATGCTGTACCTGGCAGCAAGTTACTCTTCATCAATTGTGCTGAGTCCTCTCAACTTGGAAACTAAGGCCCTTAATAGTAGAAAGTGTTCACATTCCCTGCCCACCCCCGCCCTGTTCTTCCTAGATATCCTTCTATTCAGATGTTGGATTGATCCTCATGCTTTTGCATCTGTTCTTTCCTATTTTCCATTTCATCCATTCAACAAATCTTTAATGCTTACTGTGTGCCATTCATTATTCTAGGTCCTGGGGATATAGAAGGGAACAAAAGTGAGAAAAATTCCTGCTCTCATCAAGTTTACGTTTCATATTAGAAAGTGATAAGTATGATGGAGAAAAGTAAAATTAGGAAAAGAGGATAAGAAGTTCAGAATATAGAGCTCTAATTTTAAGTAGGGTGATCAGGAATCTTACTGAGAAACTAACATTTCAATAAAGACCAGAAGATGAGGGGGAAAGCCATGTCAGTGGATATCTGGGAAAAAATAATAGGCAGAAAGAATAGTATATACATTAGCCCCTAAATGGGGACAGGTTGAGTCAGGAGCAAGTCCCATGGGATCAAGGCTTAACCAGGAAGCCAGTGTTTGCAGAGGGGAGGGAAGCAGAGGGCAGAGAGGAAAATGAGGTCTGAGAGGTGAAGTGGTAGTTGGTGGATTTTACTGTGAATGACAAGGGAAAGCCACTGGAGGGTTGGACCAGGCAACTGATGTGATCTGACTATTTTTTAAAATAACCTTTTATGGTTTATTTATTCATTTATTTTTGGCTGCGCTGGGTCTTCATTGCTGCTAGCGGGCTTTCTCTACTTGCGGTGAGCAGGGGCTGCTCTTTGTTGTGGTGTGGTGCGCGGATTTCTCACTGCAGTGGTTTCTCTTGTTGCTGAGCACAGGCTTTAGGTGTGCAGGCTTCAGTAGTTGTGGCACATGGGCTCAGCAGTTGTGGCTCGCGGGCTCTAGAGCTCAGGCTCAGTAGTTGTGGCACACAGGCTTAGTTGCTCTGCAGCATGTGGGATCTTCCCTGACCAGGGATCGAACCCATGTCCCCTGCATTGGCAGGCGGATTCTTAACCACTGTGCCACCAGAGAAGTCCCCTGATTGACTTTCTTTTAACAGGATCACTACAGCTTGAATAGTGTAGGAGGTCATGGTGAAAGCTGAACATTTAGTAACATTTTCTTTTTTTTTTTTTAAGTTTTATTTATTAATTTATTATTTTGGGGGGGGGTACACCAAGTTCAGTCATCTGTTTTTTTACACATATCCCCGTATTCCCTCCCTTCCTTGACTCCCCACCCCGAGTCACCCCCACCCTCCCCGTAGTAACATTTTCTAACGCTTCTATTAGATTTTAAATTTCTGCTTAAGAAATTTTAACTTCCAAAAGTTATTTCTCAATCTCTGAACATTCTTTTTTCTTTTTTGGCATCATATGCTCCCTGATGTGGACCCTTGTTCCCTGATGTGATCATATATCTCTGTAGATGATGATTATAATTCTTTTCAGTTTTCTTTTGCTACCTCCATCATCTATGACTCCTCTGAATTCCTTTTCCCATTGTTTTGTTTTGTTTTTGGATGGGGGTTGTCTCTGTCTTTCCTTTACAAGTTTCCTTCAATGTCTGGTCATCCTTGGCTATCCATTCATACATAAGAGCTGAGTGGAAACTCTGTGTGGATGGGGCTACCTGTGGATGGACTTCTCTGTGGGATATTTGGGCAGGAAGAAGACCTTTATGTTGAGGCGATCCCACCCCACTCCCATTTTTGGTATGAGTAGGTTTTTTTTCCCCACAAAGCCAGCCAATTTTCCAGGGAGGGATCTGCAAATGAAAAATATCACCTGCCACATCAGTAAACAAAGGGTTGCAGCCATCAATCCATCACATTACAGCCTCCCTGAAGGTGAGCCCCGAGGGAACTCTGGTTGGAAACAGAATGCCCACACTGCAACCACCCCTGGTAATGCACCCTGAGGAAACTCAGGATGAGAAAACACAGGATACTGGCCCCAGCTAGCTGAGGTGCATATCCAAAGAATGATTTCGGTGAGCCCAGACTCTTGCATCTTCCCATACATAGAAAAGCTAAATTTCTTAACTTGAGATATCTGATTTTCTCTAATTAATAGTAATGTTTTGATGTTCCAACTTCCTGGTCTTTGTTGCAAAAATTCCTATAGATCCTGGTTCCCCCCTTGCCTCTTCAGAGCAGTCCCTCAGAGTGATCTCAGAGTCCTATCTCCTGGGCTTGATGTCCTCAGAATGTCTGCCGAACAAAACATAACTCTCAACTTTTAGTTGTGCATTTTTTTTTTCAGTTGACAGATCTTATAGTCTGTCATAGGGAAAAGCCTGACTCTCTGACCAAAATGTTGCCTTTTACCAAATCTTCCCATTTCCAGCATGAGATCTCCCTCTTTAGCTGTCACAGATAAGAAGTCTCTCTGATTCAGCCTTTTCAGAGGAGAATCCTCCAGTTCGTTACCTGGGTGGAAAAGGGATTTAGAGTCCAACTGCTTCCTGAACTGCCTGGTAACCAGTCCTCTTGTTTTTAGCCCCATTTACACCCTCACCTTCAGTGGTACCTGGTGATTTCAATGCCTGAGCTTTTCTGTTACACCTTAGCATCAATCAACTTGTTTCCTGACTTCCCTACTCCAGGACTCTGCTTTCTCCATTCTACTATAGCCATTTCCACTCATCTATGCTCTCCAGCTTCCAAATGTTGTTGACATCTCTTGTCTGCTATTGTCCCTTCTTCAGGTCTCTTTGTCCATGTGAACTGATGCCCTTCTCATCCTTTAATGTCATTTCAGTGGGGTTGGGAGAGGGAGAAGAGGTAAATGTGTCGTGTGTATCCATGGGATTCAATCTGCTACATTTACCCTCAATTCTCTTCACAATGTTTCAATTCTGTGTGCTCTGCCTCTACTTAAATAGGGAGCTCTTTTCACTGCTTAGAACTGTATCCTGCTTGGACTCGGGTTTAGGTGAGGCAGAGGCTAACAAAGGAATAGAAGATACACTTTCTCCAAAAAATTATATCCCATTTGACTCTCTCAGGGTAGGGTAGGCAGGGTAAGAGCCGTTTTTCCATCATGGTGATTTCTGTCAACTAGTCTTTTCAAAAGCAGGGAAGTCCTGCAACCTCTCCTATGTGTTTTGTGTATTTTGGCTAAGGGAGCTGGAGGGCTAGGTGGGGTGCTCAGGAAGGTGAAAGGATGGAAAAACCTGATTCATAACTCACACAAAGACAGTGCTGGGCAGGGGCGGTAGAGATTACCAAATTCAATTTTCCTTTTTTTTTTTTTGTACCTGCATTTTTGAAAGAACTTTTACTGAGATATAATTGACATACAATAAACTGCATCTATTTAAAGTGTAAAATTTGATTCAATTTTCTTATTTTTAAAAAGGAAACTGAAGCTCAGAGAGCTGTGTTCATTTGGCTCAACTTCGGTCTCTTGAGAAATACTTTTCTCAAATGATCGCTTGAAAATGCCATGTTATTAGCAGTCCTTAGCCCTTTGGATCTAAGGTTCTCTCTGTCCCAAGGCTGCGGGCCCCGTGCTGTTCCTTGGGTCAGAGGTCGTTTCAGAGGTCGTTCCTTTCACCACCGCCCTCAGTTTTGTTTTTTGTAGCACTCCTTAATTTTTTAAATTATGCAATTGTTTTATTAGCTGATTTTCCCCACTGGAATGTAAGCTCTATGCGAGAAGGGCTCTTTCCTGTCTCGTTCGCCGTTTAATCCTCAGGATGAACCGCGGTTCGAAACTAAATAGTTTGGCTCCAAAATCCGCGCTTTCAGCCACTACATTATGCTGCTATTCGGTGAAGAAAGCAGACAACGGGCTTCTGCGTACTCAGGCAAGCAAAAGGGCAGAAAGAGATATTCCACTAGAAGCCAGCAGGTGGAAAACATCCGGATCCAGGAGCGCAGCGCCCCCTTGTGACCTTTCTCTCCGGAAGCTCTTGCAGCCCTCCGCCGCGAGTACGCACGCGCGACCGCCGGGGGTCGCTCAGGGTCGCGCGCGCAGCCGGGACGTAAGGAAAGGTTCCGCCTCCAGGGCAGAAAGGCGCCTGCGCCGGCGGGGCTCCGGTCTGGACGCGCGTTCTCGCTTCCTCCTTCCCTCGCCTGCGCGCGCGGGTGGGCGTGGGAGGAGGCGGGGAACACGGGAGGGGAGCGAGGGGGCGGGTGTCGCGGGAGGGAAGGAGCGAACCGGAGAGCGTCGTCCTGAGAGGAGTGAAGGCGGCAAAATGGCGGACCGCTTCTCCCGCTTCAACGAGGACCGAGACTTTCAGGTAAACACGGGCGTCGCCGAGGTCCGGGGAAGGCGCTGGCCCAGCCGGAACCTCTTTATCCCCCGCCGCCAGCTCTCTTTCTCTCCGGGCTCTGCTCGGGCTTCCGAACCGGCTCCCTTTTCTCCCGCCTCCGATTCCTCAAGGGGCCTCCCGGTTTGAGGCCGCATCTCTCCTCACCCCGCATCTTCTCTCTTTATCTCAGGCCTCCGGGTTTGCGGCCTCGGCCTGTTCGGGCTGCGGGTTTGGGAGCCCCATCCTGGCCGCTGAGTTGGGGTTGGGGTGGGGAGGGGTGCTGTGCTGCCCTCGGGTGTGCCCAGCGTATGCGGGCGCTGGGCTGGCTCCCAGGGGAAACGGAGGTTGGGGTGGGGTGGGAGGGGTTGGGGCGAGTGTTGCTGAGACCCGGACTCCCGAACCCTTGGATTTTTGCTCGCACGGCTCTTCTTGGGGTCTTTCCCCCTCTTCACTCACCGTACAAATAAATGCCTTTCATTGTCTATTTTTCCATTTCCTCACCCAGAAAAAGGGGGCCTTAGGTATCTGACGCCTTCTTGGTTAGTCAGACATTGAGATTTCCTCGGGCGTAAATGTTGCTGTTGTCATTAGGCCGTTAAATGGGCTTGGAAAACAGTAAGTTACAGGACGATGGTCGATGTACGCTTAGCCCCAAATCCTATCTTGGGAGATTTTGTAAGAAGCGTCCTGATAATGGACTTACAAGCAGGTGATGACTAGTACCAAAAGCTTTTTTGATTTTTCTTTCTTCAGTTGCAAATGTTGCATGGAAAAACGTCCTTGCCATGGCAAGCACTATTGAGGAAAAAATTAAGGCCAAATTAGAACAAACACGTCTTTCGGCTGTTTCGAATATCTTCCTGTTGAGCATTGTTACCGCAGAAATCTCGGCGACTAAAAGGGATTTAGCAGAGATGGGGTATTTCTAGAGTAAAATACATCCTCGGTCTCACAGAAACCACCGCATTACTACCGCATATTCTGGCAACAGCAGTTTGGGTCGGGATGCCGAACTCAAGGAATTATCCCGCTGCAGATCTTTCCCAAAGTAACACGGGAATACTCTAGATAGGTTTTGGAAGGCGGTTTGAAGGGTTTGAATTCCCCGAGATGTTTGGGTTGGTAAATAAACAGGTAAAGCAGTTCAGCCAACACTGTTAACAATTGAGTGCCTAGAACGCTTTTGAGAAGTTTTGCAGCAGTAAAGAATCTGGAGGCTGTTTTTCAAGCCTTGTAATCCTGCGCCTGCTGAATATCTGCAGCACAATACAGGATCTCAAGGTGTTTAAGGCGATAATGCAAGTCCTGGGAAGTTTGAAGCAGTTCATATTAGCCATTTGATCCCCGGGAAAGGTGGGGGTTTTTTGTTTGTTTTGTTTCGTTTGTTTTAGGGAGCATCATAAAACATGAATAGGCTGCAAGATGTGTGGGTTTTATTGATAGTTTTTAGAGAGACATGTTGATGACTAAAATCCTCAAGTGCTTTTCAGAGGAGAGAATTTGAAGGTCACTTAATAAAATTGAAAGTAAATAATATGGACAATTAAGTTTGGAGGGGAAATGTTTGTCAACCATAGGATTTCAGCACTCAAATAGACAGGATTTGCAGGGCCTAGAAAGATTTTGAAAACTGGAGAGCAGAGTATGAATGGTCACCTGAAAAAATTGAGAAAGCCTGTGCTTTTTCAAGTAGATGCTCTTCTGATGCTGTAGTTGTGTTTATGTAAGATCTGCTTTTGGTTGCTCGATAGTCCTTTGAAGATACTACATATATTTTACTGTATTGGGTCAGCCAGGTAAATAATTGGTTTTTAAAATTAACATGTCCCAGCGTTATGGGTAAATAGGGTATTGGTAATGAAAGCCTTGTACACAATTACAGGATGTTAAAACTTCTGTAAATTATTGTGCTAACATTAACAAAAAAAGTCATTCATTTAAGGGACTTCCCTGGTGGTGCAGTGGCTAAGGCTCTGCGCTCCTAGTACAAGGGGCCCAGGTCCGATCCCTTGTCAGGGAACTAGATCACACATGCATGTTGAAACTTAGAATTAGCATGCCACAACTAAAGATCCCATATGCTGCAGCTAAGACCTGGCACAGCCAAATTAATAAGTAAATAAATATATTTTTTAAATCATTAAAAAATTTATTTAAAAATACTTAAAATGCTGTTTTTTTCTGGATGTTTTAATAAAGGGGAAATATAGATTGATTTTCATTCATGATGTCATTTGATTTAGTTATTGGAGAGAAGACATAGTAGGATGCTCCTGCATATAGTATATCTGAAATATTGTTCAGGGTCAGATTATTCAAAATTAACTGTGGCCTGCTTTTAAGGCTTTAAGTGGTAAATGAGGTGAAGCTACTGAGTACACTTGAAAACAAATCCAAAGGAGGTTTCCAGACACAATGCATAGATCCTGTTGCTTTAAATAGATCTTCTAGTTCTGGAAATTTTTCTGTACACCTTCTCTGGTAAGTTCTAGATGACTATCATTTTCTTTGCCTTTAATTTGGCAAAATAATTTAGAATTGTAGAATTTCACTCTTTGCCAGTTTACCATCAAGTGCAAATTTTGGGGAGTTTGAATGTCTCTTGAATTTAGTATGGAGTCAGAGGTGGCTTCACTATTAGATTTTATGAACACTTAAAGTTTCAAAGGTGTTTTGTATAGTGTAGTGAGGAGCTTAACTGGTATGCCACTTGAAGCACTTACGAATATAAAGAGTAATCATTATCAGAGACATGTTTGAAAACATTTGATAACTTCATTTTAATAATAAACAGGTAGTTTTCTATGGACTTTACATGTATTACCTCATAATCTTCACAATTACTCTATGAGGTAGGTACTGTTACTCTCATTTTCAAATGAGGCAGCTCAGGCACAGATAAATAACTTTGCCAAGTTAACACAGCCGGTAAATGGCAGAACCTAAATTCACACTTTGGCTTTTTGACTTTTGAACCCGTGCTCATGACCATTATCTCTGTTGGCAAATATATATTTTATATAACTGTAATTGAGTCATCAAATATGAAGGATCAACTTACAGGTCACAAAGAATAAATGAGCTTTTAGAGAGGTGATACAATTACAGTTTTTACTCTGTTCCATTTTGTCCAGATCTCTTTCTTGTTGGTCTCCCAAGGGCTTCTAGGGAGGCTTCTGACAGGGCTGAGTTACACCTTGTCATAGGGGATATATTGTTAACTATTGTTTTAGGTCAGACATTATTTTGTGTACCCCTTTTAAGTGGTATTTTATGTTTGGAAGTCTCTGTGATTTAGGCTGATGCATTTATTTTTTTAATGTTTTAAGAGTTTTAACTACACCTTTAAGACTCTGACCTCAATTTCTAAATGAGATATGACTTCTGCCTACATTTACCAGATTAAGACATATTTATTCACAAATTGAAATGTTACACAAACGAACGGAAAATAAAATAGTATAGTTTACAATATAGATGTAACATAGTATAATTTACAATATAGATGTATTCAACATTTTGAACTAGAGGTTCACTAAAGAAAGTATTATTTGTACAGTGATGTACAGCTATGAGGTGTACACACTGCTTAGCATTTAGTGATTGCGCAGCTATTAATGATGACGCAGCTGAATGTTAGTGAGGAAATGTTCTTCAGCTTATGTACCTGCAGAGGACTGGTGATTTAGAATAGCCTCTCATTTCTTCTTGTTCTGAATGTATTCTGCATTAGATTTCTAATGAAAAGGAGCTACAGTGACAGAGCAGTGGGTGGTAAATTAATGAGAGAAACAACTGTCTTAAAGGTCATGATAAAAATGTAAAAATTACCCAAGAACTTCCTATAACCTATATAGTAATCATAATGGTACACAGCAGTAAGCAAGTCATGTAATACTTTTATGTAGTATGTTTGTATGATTCCTTTTTGTGTTTCATATATGATACCAGGATGTGGCCTTCAGATAATTCTTTTTTTTTCTTTTTTTTCAGATAATTCTTAATTGAGACCATTAAGTCAGGAGGTTTACAGTTTTAAAATATTTAGGCCATAGAAGTATATTAATATATTTTCTGTGTGGGACTGTGTAATAGAGTTGGCATTCTAATGCAGACATGCCAGAGATCACACGTGGGCAAGTGTTCTAATCTCTTGTTTCCTGTGTTTCCTATCATCTGAAAGATGCCACTTGCTATGAACATCATTGTCAGCTTTGATTGTGATACTGAAACTTAGGCAAAATCATTACTGTTTCATTTCCCATACACATTATGATAGGTGGAAAGGATTGAAACCAAGGCTGTACAGTTTCAAAATACTGATGATGAATTGGCATAATTATTAGCAAATGCAAAATTATTGGTTAGTATATTCTCAAGGGATCAAGAGTGACCAAAGTAAGGTCAGTGTAAAGGAAGGCTTCCTGGTGGTGATTTGAAGGATAGAGGGTATATATTTAAGGCAAAGGGCACTTAAAAACATGGAACATATTAAGGAATAACATCATAGATAAAAGACGCTTATTATAACGTGCATTGAAGGGAGGATGGAGTGGGCAAGAACTGTGATCATAGGGCTTCATGTGATGGTACCCTTATTTATTTGTGTTCAAAGTAGGCATGGAAGACCAAGAAGAAACAAATCTAGACAAATATATCATTAGGCTAAGTGCCATCGAATTATAGAAAAATAGGTGTCCCTGTTATATTCCTTCCTTTTGTTCTGTATGTGTCACAGAATTCTCATTAAAGTATTGCGAGGGATTCTTTTATCACATTTTCTCAGGTCTTTATAAGTTGTATAATCAGAACTAAAATTTGTGACTTAAAAGTTTTTTTGAAACGTATGTAATTAGCCATCCTGATTGTGCTGCTGAATGCTGAGATATTTTCCATATAAATTCAGTCTATTTGGATACATAATAAAATGAATAAAGGACAGTCTGTTTTTTTGATGTGGTCAAGATTACCATTTTTGGAAAAGTTGTAGAGAAGTTCATGAAATCTTGAATTATGGATTTGAAACCCATGTAGAGGTTTCATCTTTGTTCTTGTGACTTAATAAGTTTCTAATATTTTATTAATGAAAATGGATTCCAGCTTGAGGTGGACATCCAGTTCTTGAATTCTATTAAAATTCCTTCCCTGAAACAGCTTGGTACTTTTGCTTGTATGTCTGGCATTCTCTTTTCATATTAGCATTGCCATTTAGTATTGTGAAAGCTGACTCAAGGCAATTACCAAAGGAATTACAAATGACCACCACAAATACTGAAAGAAGGCATTGATTTGATATTGCAGTGAATACCAGAAGATGTTGTAATGATTTTCCAGTTATAAAAAGTGAATTGTCCATTTAACTTGGAAGTCTAACCAGATGTGCTTAATGCATATTGTATTAATCAATGCAAAAAATTAAATATACCCAGGCTGAATATACTGTATTGTCATGCTTATACAAAATATCTTTGAGATTTAACATACACTTAGTATTTTATACTAATTTAGGAATACATGGAAGAAAAAGTATAGCTAAAGTTGCTTTGGCATTGTACATAGTTAATAGCACATAATATTTTAGTAAGTGCTATAGAGAGTAAGAAATTAAAGTTAGGGCCCCAAACAGGAGTTTGCTGTTACTTGCCTTAATTCTTCTTGTTACAGACAATGTTAGGGAAAGATAAATCTTGTATTTTGTGCCACTCAAGCAACCAGAAAGTTATCTTTGTAATATTCCATTTACTCTCATCTCATGAGATTCCAATTATTTTTTGTCATCCTTGCTGTTCTTTGGCAATTAATTACATTGATTTCAAGAGGGATTTTCAGTCTCTTGTGTTTTGTAGAACTGAAATACAAAGTAGCTCTCTGGTTTAAAGTTGTAATAGAGAAAAGTTATTGATCATGTTTTGTATCTGACATTTTAAGTAATGATTGTCAGAAAAGTCAGTATTCGTATCTCATGGTTCATGTAATATTTTTATGGAGTTGATGAGAGAACAGCTTAATTTTTCATCCTTTTTATAAAAAATACTGATAAAAAGTCAAGAAATTAATTTGATTCTTTAGGTCTTGACTATAGAAGAAACTTAAGCTGATGCTTGTGGATTATATGCTGTGGTGTCAATAACTTCTCTTGTTGCTATGAGTAAAATTATGGAGTATTTGAAAAGAAGGGGCAAAAATGTTTGAATATTTAATTGGTTTAATACTACTTTAGGGTATCATCTGTACAAGAGATGCAAAGGGGTATATTTACTTCAAGAATATAGGCTACTTTAAAAAAAATTGTTAAAACAATATTTGAATAGTGGTTGTGCTAAGAATAGTATGTATGGTTATGTCTGAAGGGGAATTGGTTAAGAAGTGGTTTCTTGGAGCTATTGTCCTAGCTGGAGAGATAACAAAAGCAATAACAATATTAAGTTTATTACATGCAAGACTAGCATGCTTATCAGATGAATAGTGTTATAGTCAATAAATGCGAAACCCTAAGGAAAAGAGAGAACCCTTAAAGTGGGATGATTAGGTGTGCCTTTATGAAGAAATTAGCATTTAAACTGCGTCTTGAAAGATGGATTTGCATCCTTGCAAAGGAAGAGAATGGGAGGCATTCAGTTGGAGAAAATAGCCAGGGTAAAAGTATAGAAGTGGAACTAGCAGAATTGGTTTATTTAGAACAATGAAAAAACCATTGGGAGTAGGGGAAAAGTGAAAGCTAAGGCTACAAAAGTAAGTTTTATTTTAATGCTGTAAGCAAGCATGTACTAGCTATTTAAGGGGAATAGACATAGGAAGATTAATTTAAATGCAATTGTGTTAGATGTGCTATACATACAGTTAAAGCTGTGATAACCATTCTCCATTAACCAGAATTAATGTGAGTGGAGGCAAAGGAGTAGAGGTCATATACAAGGAAGTGACTATAATAATGGGCTATGGGATTTTAAGTTTGGCAGAGAGATAAGTGAGGACTTTTTGGGGTGGGGATAGAGGAAAAAGTTGAGTCAATGGATTGAAGGTTCTGATGGGGTTTAAGAATCACTAAGGAAATTTGATATGTCAAACAGATGTATGTGTATTTTTAGATGAGTGTGTGATATGCTTATGCCCTTGATTCAGTATTGTGTGTTTTCAAGTTCTTAGATATTTACTGAGATTCCTTAGCCAATTATCTTTCCCACCAAATTACATAGAATTAAATTTAATAAGTGAATTCATTCTTCTGGTTTACTGACTGGCCTCAACAGTGCCTTAAAATAATAATTCATTACTTTGTAACTCTTTAAATCTCAAAACCTGTGCCATAATACAGTAGTGTAATCATCTGGATTTTATAGCTGGGGAAACAGGCCTAGGCCCAGGGAGTGGTTTGGTAATCTGCCCAAGGTTATACAGCTAGTAGATAGTAATGATTTGATTTCTGGTGTCTCTGACTTCAGAGATCTTTGGCTTTACAATAATAATAATAATACACTGGAAGTCCTTGGAAATCAGATTATATGATTATGAAAACAATAGTGAAGAACTGGGGTTTTGAGGAATTGACCACAATGGTGTGTCTACTTTCTAAATTGAAATAAATTTTAAATATACTGAAAAAATAACATCAATAATGCCCCAGAATGTCCTTTTCTTTTCTTTCTTTCTTTCTTTTTTTACCCCCTGCCGCGCCACTGGGCTTGTGGGATCTTAGTTCACCGACTAGTGATTGAACCTGGGCCCTCAGCAGTTAAAGCATGGAGTCCTAACCACTGGACCGCCAGGAAATTCCTAGATATGCCCATTTCTTTTTGGATAGGTTTTTCATCCTGAGACATTTTCTTTCTGAATTAAGATAATACTAGTTAGTTTATTTGGAATGAGTAGGTGAGAGGGAGACACAGATGAATTCTCATATTTATTTGTTGACAGAGGAGGGCTGGTTTTGTCTATAGATGAAATATGAAGCCGTTCTGTGTGGCTCTGTCTGCTAAACAAAACCACTTTTGGTCCATGGCAGGTGAAATCAACATCATTATATATTTTGAATTTAGAAAGTGCAAATTATAAACAAGTATGTTACTTGAGTGTTGTGATGTAGGGCTATGATTAATATATCCACTTTGTGACATTAGACAGTCTCTGAGGGGATAATGGTAAATACAGTACAAAAGATAAATTTTGGTTGGGGAGATTGGAGCAGAGAGAGACAGGAACATTTACAATGTGCAGCTAAAGAGCCAGAGCCAGATGCTAAGATAGGGGTAGCATGAGTGGTACAATAAACTGCCAGAGATAAAACTTTTAAACTTGGCTCATACCTAGTCTAGATGGGAAAAGCCAGACAGGATTTAACATTTCAGTGTGTATAATTCTCGTGTTAATGATTGATTTGACTGTTCAAATCAGAAACTTTGGATCTGCTGACTTTGACTATGAGTAATATTTTTGATTTTTTTTTTTTAAGAAATAGTATTAAATTTTAATAGTCATAGGAAGATGGAAGAGACTCACTTCTTTAGGGTCTTAAATATTGTGTTTTGCTGTTTGAAATTATGGGCTGTTGGTTGTGATCCTTAAAGAACTGTCCCACACTTTTCTTTAGGTCTAATTTTCCCTATTAATTGCCATATAATTAATCACTGGAAAAGGTACAGCTTGGGATTATGTGGATTCCAAAACCAGAATTGGTTAAGAAATAACAAGATTCCATTTATATGGTTAAATTTAGGGTAATTCCTGTCTCTATATTTAAATGATCACTACAGCTAAATTTGTAATAGAGAAGTTTCCACATTTGTCCTGTGCTTGGAAGCATAATCCTAAACCTGTAAGGAACTAGAGCTACCGTGTACTTTATTTATTTATTTTTAAAATATTTATTTATTTATTTATGGGTGTGTTTGGTCTTTGTCGCTGTGTGCGCTTTCTTTAGTTGTGGAGAGCGGGGGCTACTCTTCATTTTGGTGCATGAGCTTCTCAGTGCAGTGGCTTCTCTTGTTGCGGAGCACGGGCTCTAGGCGTGGGCTCAGTGGTTGTGGCTCACGGGCTTAGTTGCTCCAAGGGATGTGGGATCCTCCTGGGGCAGGCATCAAACCCATGTCCTCTGCGTTGGCAGGCGGATTCTTAACCACTGCACCACCAGGGAAGTCCCCCGTGTACTTTAATGACACACAGGTCAGTCAGGTTCTATTCATTTGTAGTTAGACCTACCACAAGTTGATGCTTTTTTGAGAGAAGAGGCAATTGAAAGAAAGTGTAGCGGAGTATATGTGTGTGTATGCGTGCATTTAAAAATTTTTGACACATTTTTTGGTGTGTATGTACCTGATCTTTTTGAACTTATATTTCTGATCAGCGTAAATGAAAAGCTCTATTTCAACTCTGAAAGCAGGTAATATTTAGAAAGGAAGAGTTGATTTAGACAATGGAATATGTGTTCAAAGCAGTCATCATTAAAACCAAGTTTTACGAATACTCTAACATAGGATCTGTGAATTTTCACTAGGATGACAGTATGTTCAGTTTATGCTTCTTGTCCTGGGATGATTACGATTAGCACTCCCTTTTACTCTTGGAGTGCCATGGTTTGTATGATATGATCATCCTAGTTCTAATGGGATTTGAGAGATCTAAATGTGGTTTTGAAAGCAGGGTAAAGCAGAAAAAAGTACTTCGCTTCAAATCCCTGTTGAGGCCTTCAGATAATCAGATGCCATACTGACTATTTTTGGAAAGAAGGATCAGAATGACTTGAAAAAAATTATTGTCGGGGAGAGGGGTAGAGGCAAGAAATAAAATATTATCATCATAATCATCATCATCGCTGCTCCTGCTGCTATAGTTTGTGCCCTGGGAGTTTGAAATCACTTTTTATATTCCTGCCTTCTTTGTTTTGCTTTTCTAGTATGACATTCAGAAGGAACAAAAGGATTCAGAGTGAGAAGTTAAACCACTTAACCTTCTCGAAGGCAACCACTATTTCCAATTATATGTGGGTTCTTTCCGAGTTGCTTAAAATATACAAGCATTCTCCATTCTACTTTTCCAGTGGGTAGCATGCAAGCATTTTTTTCAGCACTTTGATTTTTTTTCTCATAATAATACGCTTTCAATAATCATAATAACTAAAAGGTTTTTGTTTTTTGTTTTTATTTTAAACTAATTTTAGACATATAGAATAGTCGCAAAAATAGGAAAGAGGGTTTAGGTATACCACTCACCCAACTTCTACTGCTACAATATTTGTACAATAACCATAATATAATTATCAAAACTAGGAAATTAATATTGGTAAAACAATAGTAACTGAACCATAGGCCTTATTTGAATTTTACCACTCTTTCCGCTGATGTTCTTTTTCTGTTCCAGAATCCCATCCAGGATTCCACATTGATTACGTTCAGCTATTTCTTCTTTGTCTCCTCTAATCTGTAACACATCCTCAGTCTTTCCATGTCTTTTATGATAGTTTTTTTTAATATAAATTTATTTATTTATTTATTGGCTGCATTGGGTCTTCGTTGCTGCACACGGGCTTTCTCTAGTTGCTGAGAGCGGGGGCTACTTTTCGTTGTGGTATGTGGACTCCTCATTGTAGTGGCTTCTCTTGTTGCGGAGCACGGGCTCTAGGCGCGTGGGCTTCAGTAGTTGCGGCACATGAGCTCAGTAGTTGTGGCTCACAGGCTCTAGAGCACAGGCTCAATAGTTGCGTTGCACGGGCTTAGTTGCTCTGTGGCATATGGAATCTTCCCAGGGAAGGGCTCAAACCCGTGTCCCCTGCATTGGCAGGCAGATTCTTAACCACTGTGCCACCTAGGAAGTCTTAGTTTTTTTTTTTTAATTTTTATTGGAGTATAGTTGATTTACAGTGTTGTGTTAGTTTCAGGTGTACAGCTATATGTATATATATATATCCACTTTTTTTTTTTAAGATTCTTTTCCCATATAGGCCCTTACAGAGTATTGAGTAGAGTTCCCTGTGCTATACAGCAGGTTCTTATTATCTGTTTTATATATTAATTACTAGGTTTTGACTAATTCTGCTTTTTTTTAAAAATAAATTTATTTCTTTATTTATTGGCTGCATTGGGTCTTCGTTGCTGCACACAGGCTTTTTCTAGTTGATGCGAGCGGGGGCTACTCTTCATTGTGGTGCTCAGGCTCCTCATTGTAGTGGCTTCTCTTGTGGAGCATGGACCCTAGGCACGTGGGCTTCAATAGTTGTGGCACATGGGCTCAGTAGTTGTGGCTCACGGGCTCTAGAGCACAGGCTCAATAGTTGTGGCACACGGGCTTAGTTACTCCATGGCATGTGGAATCTTCCCAGGGCAGGGCTCTAACCCATGTCCCCTGCATTGGCAGGTGGATTCTTTACCACTGCGCCACCTAGGAAGTCCTAATTCTGCTTTCTATAGAGAATATTTCAGAATTATGGAGGCAAAATTATTTTTTTAATCTTTGGGTTTTATATAGTGGAATACAGTGGCAGGAATATGGGACTAAGAATCAGAAGCCTCTGCGAATTTGTGACAATTTCTATCAGTTTATGTATCAGTTCTCTTGTTGGTAAAATAGAGATGATAAAAAAATCCCCTAAATTCAACTGATTCCCAAATCCTATGTTGAGTGTTTCATGAGCTTATCCTGATAATCTTAGGATAAGGTTTCTAAAGGTATTTTATAAAGCTAAAAGAAGCTGTACATGTCTCTGTGTATGGAGTGGTATTGACTCTTCCCAAAACATTTTTTTAAATTAATTAATTAATTTATTGGCTACATTGGGTCTTTGTTGCTGCATGCGGCCTTTCTCTAGTTGTGGTGAGTGGGGGCTACTCTTCATTGTGGTGTGCAGGGTCCTCATTGTGGTGGCTTCTCTTGCTGTGGAGCATGGGCTCTGGGGACGTGTACTTCAGTAGTTGCAGCATGTGGGCTCAATAGTTGTGGCACATGGGCTTAGTTGCTCCGCGGCATGTGGGATCCTCCTGGAGCAGGAATCAAACCCGTGTCCCCTGCATTGGCAGGTGGATTCTTAACCCATTGTGCCACCTAGGAAGTCCCACTTTTTTTTTAATAAAACTTTTATTTTAGGACAGTTTTAGATCTACAGAAAGATTGCTAAGATAGTACAGAGTATATATATATGTATATGTATATATATGTTATATATATAACATATGTTATGTATATGTATACACATATACACACCTTATATACACTTTCCCCTGCTATTGACATCTTACATTAGTAAGGCATATTTGTTTCTGTACTAATGAGCCAATATTGATTTAAATATTATTATTATTAGGCCTCACCACGCGGCATATGGGATCATAGTTTGCCAGTCAGGGGTCAAACCCAGGCCCCCTGCATTGGAAGGGTGGCGTTTTAACCACTGGACCACCAGGGGAGTCCCTTGATATATTATTATTAACTTGATTCAGATATCCTTAGTATTCCCCTAATATCCTTTTTCTATTCCAGGATCCCATACAGGATATTACATTTAGTTGTCATGGCTCTTTAGACTCTTCTTGACAGTGAGTTTCTAAAAACATTTAAAGAGCAAAAATTTAATGTTATAGTTGTTGTTAATTTTGGGTCTAATTTAATAAGTATCTCAATTTATCATAAGTACCTATATGTACTCTCCAGCTCAGTGGGACCCTGTGCTTATATTTATTGTATATTTGTTTAATCTTTTAAGGCAAACACTTTGACTTATACATTTGTGTTTGGGACATTGTTAGGTAAAGTTATGACTTATTTAATATAAAAAGCCTTCATTAGGAGCATGGATCCAAAATTTAACATTGTTCCTGTGGGTAAGAAAGATATGCTTTAAAATGATCTGTTTCAGGGAAAACTAGGGACTGTTTGCTTCTTTTGCTAAGGAAAAAGGGAGAGTTGCATATATCTTCTTTGACCACCTTAATGCCCAGCAAAAATATAGTCCTTCTTAACTCTTCTTTGAGGAAGGAGCTATCTAATCTTCAAGGCAATTCGCTTCAAATCTCCATTGTCTTTGGTCTTCTCCAGCTCCCTCTTTATTTTCTGTATATTTGGTCTTCCTCCCCTCTTCCTTTAAGGAAAAATCTTAATACCAGTTTTAAAAAGCAAGTCATATTATACCACTCTCTTTCTTGAAGACCTTTACTAGCTGCATAGAGAGTAAATCATAGATCAGAGAATAAATCCTGTGTTCTACAGCGTCAGCCCTTGTACCTTTCTTTCAGTGGAAGAGCCTCAATGCTCCTCCCCTGCACCTGGCTATGATCCAGTCCCCTTTCGCTTTGAAGTCTTGCCTGAAGCTCCTAGTCTGTGCTCCCCCAGCTTTTCGTTTACATCCCTGTTATGGCACTTACCATATTGTAATTCACTGTTTACCTGTCTCCTTCTCCATAAGGCATATTCCTTAAGTCCAGGCATTCTTCGTCTGTGTGTCCTGCTGTACCAGAACAGTTCCTAGTAGATGACAAAAAATTAGTGAATATTACATGTTGTATTAGAATAACATCCTTTTATGTAAATAGAGAAGAGGCTCGTTTAGACAAGGTGATTTTTTTAAAATGTTGTAAAGACAGTATTTCCACATCCTTGCATATCCCTTAATGTTTTCAGTCTTTTAAAGGCGATTTGCAGGATTCGCTGGTTGTCCAGTGGTCTGGACTCGGTGCTTTCACTGTGGTGGCCCAGGTTCAATCCCTGGTCGGGAAACTAAGATCCCACAAGCCGCTCGGTGTGACCAGGAGAAAAAAAAGGTGATTTGTACTGTTCAAATTATGCCCTTAATGGGGTGTTTTTTGTAAAGTACTTTTCCCCAGACATTCTGTTAGACTTCAATCTTATACTTAGGTAGGTAGAACTTCAATCTTATACTTAGATATTACCTAGTCCAATAGCCTCTTGTCTCAGGTAAGGAAACTTTGTGCTAATAATGTATTTAATTTTTTAGAACATTGTGCCCCCTTTTATTAAAATGTATTATTCGGGACTTCCCTGGTAGTTCAGTGGTTAAGAATCCATCTTGCAATACAGGGGATGCTGGTTCGATTTCTGGTTGGAGAAGTAAGCTCCCACATGCCACAGGGCAACTAAGCCTGTGTGCCGCCACTAGAGAGAAGCCCACATGCCGCAACTAAGACCTGTCACAGCCAAAAAAAAAAAAAAGGAAAAAATAAATTAAAAAAAAAATGTGTTATTAAAAGCAATAACACAGGACGTTTCCTGTGCGTGTGCTTGAGGCAGGAGGGGTGCACTCCTGCTGCACTGGGTGCAGGAGTTGGGGGCAAGCTTGGCGGTAACGTGGTGCTCTCACGTGACTGGGAGCTGCAGAGCAAAGCAGCCTTCATCACTCCAGGGAAAGCGGAGCAGGTCTGTGGGTATAAGTGTGGCAGCAGAGCACTCGTGGGAAGAATTGGAAGATAGGCCTAGGAAAATGAAGAAATGGAGCAGCCAGTGCAGAATGGAGAGGAAAACCACCCTTTTGGAGGGGGCAAAGGCCACCAGCCAGCAGGAAATAGACAGAGACAGGCTTGCCAGCTTGCCCCTAATTTCCAGTGGGCCATACTCAATAGGCAGGTCAGTGATGGGATGGGTGGAGATGGAAATATTCATGGAGGAGATGAGAGAAGAGAAATCAGGAGAAAACGGGGAGCTGCAGTTGAGGAATTGTCTTCATAGGCTTGTAGGAGAGCTCTCTAATCACCATGACCATCATGATGAATTTTGCTTTATGCCTTGACGCCTGCCATTTCCCATGAGATTAATACTGTGATTCCCAGTATTGTTTTCTTTTTCCTTGCGTTTTCCTGATATGCCTTTATGGATCCGTTTGCTGTGAACCTTGTGTAATTTCCATGTGTCATGTGTTACCAGCTTCTAATTGGAGATTGCCTTGGCACCCAGTCTAAGTTTCTGTCAACAGTAGTTTTACCCATTTGCATGGAAAAATGTAAAGTTAATAAAGCAATTAAAAAGTTTTTAAAAAGCAAAAAAACAAAAACAAAACAAAAAACAAAACTAAAACAGAATAAGTAGTACAAATGTAAAAGTACGTATGGTTAAAGGTTCAGGCTACATTGTAACAAAGTAAAAAGTGTGACAAAGTAAAAAGTGAAAGAAAGCGCTACTTTCCCCATTTTATTTCTTAGAGGTAATCGTTATCAGTTTTACAATTTTGTAGTCAAGTTTTAAAATGGACATAGTTTTTTTGAAGAAATGCTTTGGAAATTTTGACTGTGGGTTTACCCAAATTATTAACTTTTTAATTTACTTTTTAAAATATGTATATATACTTTAATTTTTAGAGCAGTTTCAGATTCACAGCAAAGTTGAGCTCAAAGTTCAGAGTTCCCACATATCCATTCCCCCTTCACATCAACTGTCATCAGTAATTCCCACCAGAGTGGTATATTTGTTACAAGAAGTGAACCAACATTGACACGTCATTATCAACCAAGGTTCTAGTTTACATGAGGGTTCACTCTTGGTGTAGTTCCTTGGTTTTGACAAATGAAGTATAATGACATGTATCCACCATCATAGTATCATATAGAATAGTTTCACTGTCCTAAAAATCTCCTATGCTCCATTTATTTATCCCTTCTTCCCCTTTAAGCCCCTGGCAACCACTGGTTTTTTTTTGGGGGGGGGGGGGTTGGTTGGTTGTTTGTTTAAAAGCTGTTTTCATACTATTGCCTTTTCCAGAATGTTACGTATTTGGAGTCATAACAGTCTTTTCAGGTTGGTGCCTCTCACTTAGTATTAATAAATGTATTCAAGATTCCTCTGGGTCTTTTTGTGGCTTGATAGCTCATTTCTTTTTAGTGCTGAATAATTTTCCATTGCATGGATGTACCACGGTTAATTAATCTATTAATCATCTGTTCGACATCTTGGTTGTTTCCAAGTTCTAGCAATTATGAATAAAGCTACTATAACTGTTATGTGCAGGATTTTGTTTGATATAAGTATATTAAACTCATTTGGATAAATACCAAGGAAGGCAGTTGCTGGATCATGTGGTAGGAGTATATTTAGTTTTGTAAGAAACTGCCAAACTATCTTCCAAAGTATTATTTTGCTTTCCCACCAGCAGTGAATGAGAATTCCTGTTGCTCCCACATCCTTGCTAGTGTTTGGTGTTGTCAGTGTCTTGGGTGTTAGCCATTCTAATAGGCAGTGGTATTTCATTTTAACTTGCAATTCCCTAAGGAAACAAGACGTTGAGCATCTTTTCACATACTATTTGCTACATGTATATTTTCTTTGGTCAAGTATCAGTTTAGATATTTTGCCCAGCTTTTGAGTTGTTTGTTTTCTTACTGTTTGAGGTCCTTGTATATTTTGGATAATATCCCTTTATCAGATGTGTTTTTTTGCAGATATTTTCTCCTAATTGTGTCTTGTCTTCCTTTTCTCTTCACAGTGTCTTTCACAGAGCAGAAGTTTTACATTTTAATAAAGTCCAAACTTACCAATTATTTCTTTCATGCGTCATGCCTTTGGTGTTGTATCTAAAAAGTCAACACCAAACCCAGGGTCACCTAGATTATTGCTTGCTTTCACTTGATTTTCATGTCATTGCGTTTATTTTAGTGGTAGATGAAAGATGTTTTATGCCACCACCAAAGTTGATTGCCTTTGTGGTTAACATTTTGCTTTTGTGGAAATTGATGGTAATTATGTTTTTGTAGTTAAAATTTTAAATGTCAGCCTTTTCTAAAAAAAAATTTAATTCAGTTTAAATCTGCAAATTCATGGAATTTTAGACCAAGAAATGACATAAAAGTGTCTAGTTCAAATTCTTCATTTTACTTATTTATTTTTATAAATTTATTTATTTTATTGGCTGTGTTAGGTCTTTTTTGCTGTGCGCAGGCTTTCTTTTTAGTTGCAGTGAGCGGGGGCTACTCTTCATTGTGGTACACAGGATCCTCATTGCCGTGGCTTCTCTTATTGCGGAGCACGGGCTCTAGGCGCGTGGGCTTCAGTAGTTGCAGCACATGGGCTCAATAGTTGTGGCTCACGGGCTTAGTTGCTCCACGGCATGTGGGATCTTCCTGGAGCAGGGATCGAACCCATGTCCCCTGCATTGGTAGGCGGATTCTCAACCACTGCACCACCCAGGAAGCCCCAAATTCTTCATTTTATAAATGAATACAGAATGTTTGAGAACTGTAACATGATTTGTGTGAGATCAAACAGCAAATTAGTAATAAAAATAGGACTTAGAGTTGGTGATAACTGGTTTTAAAGAACTGAGGGGGGGTTATAGTGATAATTTTTCTTGTATGAAAAGTACTTTTTTTTTGTTGGTGGTGGTGGTGGGTATTATTCTTTGTGACTTGCTGTCATGGTTATTTATTTATTTATTTCAAGGCATCAACATCAAACAAGGCCATTCTGGGGCCATGATATATCATGACAAAAATAGGCCACTCTGTAATCGTTTATTGATTTATTTTATTAAAATTTTTTTATTAGTTATCTATTTTATACATATTAGCATATGTATGTCAACCTCAATCTCCCAGTTGGTCCCACCCCCCACCCCCCTGGGTTCCTAATATTTAAAAGGGTAAGATTTTAAAACAGTGAAAACTATGAACACTTTTTATAATTTTAAAATATTGCAGCTAATTGTTTGGTTTCTTATGGCAAATCAAACAGATACTCATAAGTGTAGAGATGTGATCTCTCTCAGTTCCCTAAGTTAGTTATGGTTATTTTAGAATATTTCTTTTCAGGCTGTTTAAAGTCAAGTGCTATCATTAAAGTCAGCAGATACTTAAATTAAAAAAAAAACTAAACTTTAGATGTTTGTCAGAAGTTTTTCTTCAGATATACTCACCAGCTCCTATCTACATTTGCTTAACACTGACTTGCTTAATTTTTGTCCACTTAAATACTCTTACAGTCTTTTTGATTTTTTCCCCTTCCATTTAACTTTAAATTAACCCATTTCTATATAGTTTTAAAACTTTTGTGATGATTCCCTACTTGTTGCATTAATAAAATAGTATTAAACTCTTCCCCTCTTGGACATTAGTTTCTACTTTTTTTTTTTTAAAGAACTTTTATGGAATTACAGTTAACAGACAATAAACAGCATATATTTAGAGTGTACAATTTGGTATCCCAATCTCCCAATTCACCACCCCCCAACCCTCCCCACTTTCCCTGCTTGGTGTCCATGTGTTTGTTCTCTACATCCGTGTCTCTATTTCTGCCTTGCAAACAGGTTGATTTGTACCATTTTTCTATAGTCCACATATGTGTTAATATATGACATTTGTTTTTCTCTTTCTGACTCATTTCATTCTGTATGACAGTCTCTAGGTCCATCCATGTCTCTACAGATGTCCCAGTTTGTCTGCTAACTTTGGGTTTTGTTTGCTCTTCTTTCTCTAGTTTCTTTAGGTGTAAGGTTAGATTGTTTTTGGGGATTTTTCTTGTTTCTTGAGGTAGGATTGTATTGCTATAAACTTCCCTCTTAAAACTGCCTTTGCTGCATCCCATAGGTTTTGGATTGTTGTGTTTTCATTGTCATTTGTCTCTAGGTATTTTTGGATTTCCTCTTTGATTTCTTCAGTAATCTCTTGGTTATTGAGTAGTGTATTGTTTAGCCTCCACGTGTTTGTGTTTTTTAAAGTTTTTTTCCAGCAATTGATTTCTAATCTCACAGCGTTGTGGTTGGAAAAGATGCTTGATACGATTTCAATTTTCTTGAATTTACCAACACTTGATTTATGACCCAAAATGTGATCTATCCTGGAGAATGTTCCATGTGCACTTGAGAAGAATGTGTAATCTGCTGTTTTTGGATATAATGTCCTATAGATATCTATTAAAACAAGCTGATTTATTGTGTCATTTAAAGCTTGTGTTTCCTTATTAATTTTCTGTCTGGATGATCTGTCCATTGGTGTAAGTGGGGTGTTAAAGTCCTTCACTATTATTGTGTTACTGTCGATTTCCTCTTTCATAGTAGTTAGCATTTGCCTTATGTATTGAGGTGCTCCTATATTGGGTGCGTATATATTTATAATGGTTATCTCCTCTTCTTGGATGGATCTGTTGATCTTTATGTAATGTCCTTTCTTGTCTCTTGTAACATTTTTTATTTTAAAGTCTATTTTATCTGATATGAGTATCGCTACTCCAGCTTTCTTTTGATTTCCATTGGCATGGAATATCTTTTTCCATCCCCTCACTTTCCGTCTGTATGTGTCCCTAGGTCTGAAGTGGGTCTCTTGTGGACAGCATATATATGGGTCCTGTTTTTGTATCCATTCAACCAGTGTGTGTCTTTTGGTTGGTGCATTGAGTCCATTTACATTCAAGGTAATTATTGATATGTATGTTCCTCTTACCATTTTCTTAATTGTTTTGGTTTTGTTTTTGTAGGTCCTTTTTTTCTCTTATATTTGCCACTTGAAGTTCTTTTAGCATTTGTTGTAGGACTGGTTTGGTGGTGCTGAATTCTCTGAGCTGTTGCTTGTCTGTAAAGCTTTGGATTTCTCCATCGAATTTGAATGAGATCCTTGCTGGGTAGAGTATTCTTGGTTGTAGGTTCTTCCCTTTCATCACTTTAAATATATCCTGCCACTCCCTTCTGGCTTGCAGAGTTTCTGCTGAGAAATCCACTGTTACCCTTATGGGAGTTCCCTTGTATGTTATTTGTCATTTTTCCCTTGTTGCTTTTAATAACTTTTCTCTGTCTTTAATTTTTGTCAGTTTGACTACTATATGTCTTGGCGTGTTTCTCCTTGGGTTTATCCTGCCTGGGACTCTCTGCGCTTCCTGGACTTGGGTAGCTATTTCCTTTCCCATGTTAGAGAAGTTTTCAACTGTAATCTCTTCCAATATTTTCTTGGGTCCTTTCTCTCTCTCTTCTCCTTCTGGGACCCCTATAATGCAAATGTTGGCGCATTTAACATTGTCCCAGAGGTCTCTTAGGCTGCCTTCAGTTCTTTTCATTCTTTTTTCCTTATTCTTTTCTGCATCAGTGATTATCACCATTCTGTCTTCCACGTCACTTATTCGCCCTTCTGCCTCAGTTAATCTGCTGTTGGTTCCTTCTAGTGTATTTTTCATTTCAGTTATTGTGTTGCATATCTCTGTTTGTTTGCTCTTTGATTCTTCTAGGTCTTTGGTAAACTTTTCAATCTTTGCATCCAGTCTTTTTTCAAAGTCCTGGATCATCTTCACCATCATTATTATGAATTCTTTTTCTGTAAGGGTGCCTGTCTCCTCTTCATTTAGTTGTTTTTCTGGGGCTTTATCCTGTCCCTTCATCTGGTACAAAGTCCTCTGCTTTTTCATTTTCTCTTTCTGTGGCTGTGGTTTTCAGTTCCACAAGACGAAATACTGCTGATACTGCCTGATACTGCTGTCTGCCCTCTTGTGGAGGAAGCTATCTGGGAGACTGGTGGGTGCTTCCTGATGGGAGGGACTGATGGTGGGTAGGGCTGGGTGGGCTGAGCTCAGTAAGACTTTAATCTGCTTGTCTGCCAATGGATGGGGCTGTGTTCCCACCCTGTTGGTCATTTGGCCTGAGGCCACCTAGCACTGGAGCCCACAGGCTCTTTGGTGGGGCTAGTGGCGGACTCTGGGAGGGCTCACACCAATGAACACTTCCCAGAACCCCTGCCGCCAGTGCCCCCTTCTCCTTGGTGAGCCACAGCCGTCCCCCACCTCTGCAGGCAACCCCCCAACACCAGCAGGTAGGTCTGGTTCAGTCTCCTATGGGGTCACTGCTCCTTCCCCCTGGATCCTGGTGAGCACACTATTTTTTGTGTGCCCTCCGAGAGTGGAGTCTCTGTTTTCCCCAGTCCTGTGAAGGTCCTGCAATTAAATCCTGCTGGCTTTCAAAGTCTGATTCTCTGAGGATTCCTCCTCCTATTGCTGGACTCCCAGGCTGGGAAGCCTGACCTGGGGCTCAGAACCCTCACTTTAGTGGGTGGACTTCTGCGATATTACTGTTCTCCAGCTTGTGAGTCACCCACCCAGCATTTATGGGATTTGATTTTAAGGTGATTGCGCCCGTTCTACCTCTCATTGCAGCTTCTCCTTTGTCTTTGGATTTGGGGTGTTTTTAGTGAGTTCCAGTGTCTTTCTGTTGATGATTGTTCAGCAGTTAGTTGTAATTCTAGTGCTCTTCTCTACTTTTTAAAATATAAGAGAGATGCTACAGTGAACATCATCTGCATTTTAAATCTGTAATAGCTGTGAAAAATGTGATACTCTTCTCCCAGTGCTCCCCCTCTTACCTTTTCCTTCTAGGGAAAAAGTCACAAAGTAACACAGCATAATACATAGTAACTTTAGTATTTTTTTAACCTTTTTGAAATTAATTTTTATTGGAGTATAGTTGCTTTACCGTGTTGTGTTTCTACTGTACAGCAAAATGAAACAGCTATGTGTATACATATATCCCCTCTTTTTTGAATTTCCCTCTCATCTAGGTCACCACAGAGCACCAAGTAGAGTTCCCTGTACTACACGTAGATTCTCATCAGTTATCTATTTTTTCCCACTTTCTTCTTTTTTTTTATTGTGTTAAAATACAGATAACATAAAATTTACCCCCGTAACCATTATTAAATGTGCGTTCAGTGTATTAAATACATTCACGTTGTTGGGCTGCCATTAGCACTCTCCATCCCCATAACTGTTCATCTTGTAAAACTGAAAATATTTACCTATTAAATGCTATCTCCCCATTCTCCCCTTCTCCCTGGCTGTGGCAAGCACCATTCTATTTTGTCTCTATGATTTTGACTACTCTTAAGTACCTCAAATAAGTGAATCAGACAGTATTTATCTTTTTGTGATGGGCTTATTTTACTTAGCATCATGTCCCCAAAGTTCATCCATGTCGCATATTGCAGAATTTCCTTTTTTAAGGCTGACTAGCATTCCATGATATGTGTATATACCACATTTTGCTTATCCACTCATCTGTCAGTGATCACTTGGGTTTCTTCTACATTTTTGCTATTGTGAATAATGCTGCTGTGAACACAGGTGTACAGTTATCTCTTTGAGACTGTGCTTTCAATTCTTTTGGGTATATACCCAGAAGTGGAATCGTGGGGTTATATGGTCAGTTACCTGCTTTATACATAGTATCAATAGTGTATATATTGTCAACCCTAACCTCCCAATTCCTCCCACCCCACTCCCCAATTTTCCCCTTGGTATCCATACGTTTGTTTTCTACATCTGTGTTATATGTATTTTTGAGTCAACACCATTTAAAATAAATTTCTGGTAAAATATTTAAAAATTTATTTTATTTTTTAATAAATTTATTTATTTATTTATTTATTGGCTGTGCTGGGTCTTCATTGCTGCACGCGGGCTTTCTCTAGTTGCAGTGAGCAGGGGCTACTCTTTTGTTGTGGTGCGCCGGGCTCCTCATTGTTCTGGCTTCTCTTGTTACAGAGCATGCGCTCAAGGTGCATGGGCTTCAGTAGTTGTGGCACATGGGCTCAATAGTTGTGGCTCACAGGCTCTAAAGCACAGGCTCAGTAGTTGTGGCACATGGGCTTAGTTGCTCTGCGACATGTCAGATCTTCCTGGGGCAGGGATGGAACCCATGTCCCCTGCATTGGCAGGCAGATTCTCAACCACTGTGCCACCTAGGAAGTCCAGCAGGCAGATTCTTAACCACTGTGCCGCTAGGGAAGCCCTTTTGCCTACTTTAAAACTGAGTTTTAGGGCTTCCTAGGTGGCGCAGTGGTTAAGAATCCGCCTGCCAATGCAGGGGACACAGGTTCGTTCCCTACTCCAGGAAGATCCCACATGCCATGGAGCAGCTAAGCCCATGTGCCAAAAAAAAAAAAACAAAAAAAAAAAAACCAAAACAAAATAAAACTGAGTTTTATTATTGTGTTTTGAGAGTTCTTTGTATATTTTGGGTACAAGTCTTTTGAGATTTGTGAATATTTTCTCCTGGTCCAGTTTTTCAGTTTTTTTTTTTTTTTTTTTTTTTATAGATTGTGCTTTTGGGGTTGTATCTTAAGAAGTCTTTGTCTCACCCGAGGTCACCAAGAGTTTCTCCTATATATTTTCTTCTAGAAATTTTTTAATTTTAGGTTTTACATTTAGGTCTGTGATACATTTTGAGTTATATTTTTATTATGGTGTGCAAGATGGATTGAGGCTCATTTTTTTGCATATGAATACCTAGTTCTAGCACCATATGTTGAAAATACTTATTTCTCTATTTGTGTTTGAACCTTTGTTGAAGATCACTTATCATAAGCCTTGTAAATCAACTGTACTTCAAAAAAAATTGTAAATGTATGTATGGGTCTTTTTCTCGACTCAAACTATGTTATTAATGCTCTTTTGTATTGTGTTTGATAAATGCAGAATGATTTGAAAACTTAGCTGTGTTTAGAATCTGGTACTTATGGACAGTAATTTGTAGGGAATTCTCTGGCGGTCCAGTGTTTAGGACTCCACACTTTCACTGCCGAGGGCTCAGGTTCAATCCCTGGTCGGGGAACCAAGGATTTTCTAAAATGATGTTAAGTGTACTAAGAGAAGATTTTGGGACTTCCTTGGTGGTCCCGTGGTTAAGACCCTGTGGTTCCACTGCGGGGAGCTTGGGTTTGATCCCTAGTCGAGGAACTGGTAATTCATGATCCATTTGCAAAAACTTGAGTGATTTCTCATGTGCTAAGAATGAACTGGAGTGGCTTTTCCCAGATGCCATTTTCTTTTTTTGTAGAATTACTTGGTAGTTCTCTAATAATATCTGTGTTTTTGCTGTTATATCGTTTTTAAAATATTTATTTATTTAGTTGCACCAGGTCTTAGTTGCAGCATGCGGCCTCCTTAGTTGTGGCATGCGAACTCTTAGTTGCGGCATGCATGTGGGGTCTAGTTCCCCTACCAGGGCTCGAACCTGGGCCCCCTGCATTGGGAGCAGGGAGTCTTAACCACTGTGCTACCAGGGAAGTCCCTATTATATCATTTTTGATAGTGATAAATTTGGGGACAGTTCTGTTTTGATCTGAAACACGATTGTCCTAAGTTAAATACTCTAAAGGTTTAATTATTTTAAAAACAGTACCCAATTATTGTTGGTAGTTTGAGATTATTCTTTTATAATTAAATCATATCAAGCTTTAGAATGAAAGAGAATTGTGAGATTTGGCTGGACATTGGTGTTCCGTAATACTGTGAGGTTTGAGTAATTTAATTATCTTGGATATGTATTATTTAGGAATTTAGATGTACTTTGCAATTAACACCTTTTAAGTAACTGTTAAACTTTTAAATGTTGGAATAGAGTTAAAATGCCAAGAGGCAGGTGTTATTTTTTTTAAAGCTCTTTATTGGAATATAATTGCTTTACACTTCTGTACCAGCTTTTGAGGTATACCAAAGTGAATCAGCGTATTTATACGTATATCCCCATATCCCCTCCCTCCCGCGACTCCCTCCCACCCTCCCTGTCCTGGCCTTCTAAGACATCACCCGTCATCGAGTTGCTTTCCCTTTGTTACACAGCAACTTCCCACTAGCTGTCTATTTTACAGTTGGTGGTGTATATATGTCTGTGCTACTCTCTTTGTCTCAGCTTCCCCTTTGCCCCCTGTTCCCCCAACCTGGTGTCCTCCAGTCCATTTTCTGTATCTGCATCCTTATTCTTGCCCTGTCACTGGGTTCATCAGTAGGCAGGTGTTATTTTAAAGAGATCGTTGGACACAATATTGGAGATTAAGACAGACTTTCAGGATTGATAGCTCTTTTTTCATATTTCGGTATTTGTTGATGATTACTTTTTCTCATTCTTGGCAGGGATACCTGCTCTTAAATCCGATTCCATTTTTCAGATTCGCTTTTTATCTTTGGAAACCCCATTCCTGTGCTATTTTTCCTTTCTTCTTTTGGATAGTCTCTACCACACAGTTTTATTATTTTTAATGTAAAATACACATAACATAAAAATTTTCATTTCAGTTATTTTAAAATACACTGTTCAGTGGCATTAAATACATTAATGTTGTACAACCATTATCACCCCTGTCTAGTTCCAGAACTTTTTCATCACTATAAAGCCCCATTCTTGTCCTTAAGGACTTCACAGTCTGGTGAGGAAAACAAGTAACCTAGTGTTTACGATACGGTGTGGCAAACTATATGTTAGAGCTTGCTGTCATTAAGCTTTATTCTTTCGACTAAAATTTTACTTTGAAAAAGCAAAGTAATTTTTGGTTAGGTTAACATTCAAGTTGTCATACCACTCCACACATGAATTAAATTTAGGCTAGCTAGAAGTCTTTAGTCTTTAGACTTAGGTCAATTCAGGACTCACAGATCTTCATGCCCTCTACTTCGTAACAAGAAGGAAACCAGAAAATTAACATTCAGGTTTAAAGCCAAATTATGGGCTCTTCATTTCTCATGGAGCAGAGAAAACCAGGATTAGAAAGAACTTCCTAGTTGTCTGCACCCATCTGCAATTGAGCTGTTTTGACTTATTCTAGTTGCAGTGACAGCTTGCTTGATTGTGGTCAAATGTGGCATTATACAGCCATGCTTATCTCTTTTGGAAGATCATTTGAGGAATAGCTGTATTTGGGATACTGTGTCAAGAGATTGTGTTTCTGAATTCCTTGAAACTTTGAAGTTAGAACTTGATGATTTAAACTTGAATGTTTTAGCAGTTTTAGTTAAAAGCTGTGTTATCAACATTGAACAGTATTGTAATACAGATTTTATTTGCATTCTGCTCTTAGGGCTTATTTTCTGTAGCACAAGTTTGTTTAGGAAAAGTAAAACACAGTACAGCTCTTTGTTTTTAAGATTCTGCAGTCTTCCTAATATACTCAGTCTGTGAAAGAGTTGATATACCAAATGGTTGATAATGTTTTAGTTAGCAATTTCAATGTTTGTCATAGGAAGATGAGTTCATGTTACTAGATCTAGACTTCTAATAAATTTTCTTTAGAGTTAAGAAAGTCTGAATTTGCGGCATAGTTTTGGTCGTTTACTGGAAAAGAATGAAAAGTTAAAAACAACCCTTAGTTTGATAGTTTTACTAATAACTTTGACATTTATTGCTTTTGGGAAAAATAACTGTAGTTTCGTTTTTTCAGGGTAATCACTTTGATCAGTATGAAGATGGACATTTGGAAATTGAACAAGCGTCACTTGACAAGCCTATAGAATCGGTAAGATCAGTGCTTAATTTTGGGTCATAGATAGTTAGGTAGTGTTCGTGTGACACTTGATGTGAATGAAGTTAAACTTATTAATAACTTATAGTACAGTTTAGAGCTGTTTTCTTGCATGCCCTACAGTAATCAAGTAGAGTTTGGGTTGTAATCTAATATTTAATATGTTGGGAAGTCAGTGAAAAATCTAGAAACAATTTAGAATTTTGATGGAAAAATTTCATTTTTGGCCCATACTGATATTCTGTTAAAGATAGCAAGTTCAAGTTTAGTGTTTTTGTAAATTGAATAAAGGAGTAAAATGTATTTTGATCCTTTAAAAAGCTTCACCTTTCCTGGGCAACACGGTCATGTGTGAAATGTTCCATTAGGAACAGTTAAGGACTAAGATATTTTATTTACCAGACTCTTGTGAAACATGGTAATTTTGGTTTCTGTGGCGTAATAGATGTCTGGTTTTTGTCAAAAGTTGATTGTATCTTTTCACATAACTAAATTTTAAATATTAATACAAAGCAACAGAACAAGGAGATTTTTCCTGATTCTTAATTTTTGAACATTGTTTTTATTTTGAAAAGCCCTTTATTTTCAAATTACATAGTCCATTGTTAAAATGTCTAAACTTGTCAGTATTGTCAGTATTTAATATTTGTGCTTAAGTGTACATATTTAATAAGGGTTTCAGGAAGTTATTGGTTAACTTGAATGAAAAATCATCAAAGAGAGAATCTCTATAGCAGTCAAGACATCCCCTTTCTCCCTTTAAGAAACACTAGCTTCTCCTCCCTCAGGAAAATAAGGCAATGTAGAGAGTACAGATACTTTAACTTTAACTTTTATTTTCATAACTGTAACATAGTAAAGGATCAACATATATTTATGTTCCTAATTAGGTTGGTGTTGTGTGTGTTTGTGTGTGTGTTTAGATGTTTACAGAAATTTACACAACTTGGGGTGTTCGACATTTTTCTTCCACAGCAGTTGGCCCATATTAGCTAAGCAGCCATGATCTGGTTTGTATTGCACGGTCTGCCTTTTTTTAATTTCTTCTCTAGGGTTTCTTTCTCCCCCACCTTCCCTTCTTATTTCTGTTCTTCTGGTCCAGTGAACACTGCATATAGTACCTTCTGTCTTAATGTGCTGGCATGATGCTAGACTTAGGCATGGCAGTAATTGATGACGCATGTGATAATGCTGCAGAGGGAGAATTCACACCTGATGTTGTGCTGAAAGCCCAGTCTTGTGTTTTGACTTAAGGATAAAATGCCAAGCCTACTTTGCTAAGTTAAAAATCACTGAAGTTTTTGCCTTGTTGTATATATTATCTTGGGAATTATCACAAGGTAGAGTTTTGCAATGAAATCTGTGGGCTAGTTAGGTCAATATCTTGTACTTGAAAAATAATTTAATTTTTCCGTTCTGTTTAAATATTTCTTTGGGTCAAAGTTTAAGAACAGATAGCTGTCAGGAGAAAGACCCGATTACCATATTCTACAAGGTACATGGTTGGTTAATATTATACAAGCTGTAATTCTGTTGGTACTCCAACTCAACAGTAGCAGGAAATTTAGCTAGACTAAATTTGAAGCCAAGTATTCATTATTACTATACTCAAGAAAGTTTTCTTAAAGGCAGTAAATTAAATGATATTTAACATTTTAAAGGCTTCTTTTAGGGCTACATTTTAAGGGTTTTGGAAAATTCATTCCTTTGGCATGTGGGACTAGTGCTCTTTTTCCTCTCACACTGTCCAGGAAATTTTCCAGCACATGTCATAGGGAGAACACTATCAGAAGACACTCTGAGTAATCTGAACAATTAGGAATGGAATTGATATATGCCTTATTTATTAAATAGTATTATCTTGTAGCAAATGATATATAGTTATTTAATTTTTATGACTAGGTATATGTTCAGAGATATATATTAATAAGTTATACTTCTCATGAAAATTTACTCCCGGAACACATTAAAATATGCATTATTTGTGATGTGGTCATTTAGGTAGTAGGAGCCAGGAGCTGCATAGCTGACATGGTGTTAGATAAAAGTTGGACAAAAACAGAGGGATTTTATTTCTGTTACCAAGTCACTTGGGGATAAATTTGGAGTTTTCAAAGAAAGTCCTAAAATGATTGGCATCAAAATAGATAGTGTAGTAACCCCCAAGTGCCCTATCACCCTAGGAATGTGCACCAAGTAAGTGTATATTAGTTATATGGCTGGCTGGCTGGCTATCTGGTTGAGCTGTTGAGCTATATTGTTCTTAGGGGGAAATGGCGTTGCTTCTAACACACAGAAAGAGTCTCTGCTGAATTAAAATCTTTCTCTGCAGCAATATCTATTGAGAGGTGCTGACTGTTTTGCTACAGCATGCAACTCAAAAGTGGCTGGAAATATGCAGCTTTGGGAGTCTACAGATCATTGCAGGAGCTAAAGGTCTAGTCATTTTTTTTTTTTAACAAAGGTAATCTGCAGCAGCTGGTAACCGAGGAAATCTCTGCACAGGTTTGTGCCAAGAATATGCCCTTTGTGAAGGGTGATTGTGAGTATAGGATTAAAGTTTTTTTGTTTTGTGATAGGGTAAATTTGTTGCCAACGGGCAAGATGGGAAGTGAGATACAAAGTTGCGATAGTTCATTATGCTTTTGGTAAACTTCTGAAACCTAGATTTGTTCCTGAGATGATACAGGTATTTCAGTTTTAATCAGAAAATGTTGAAAATGTATCAAAATCCAGCATCTGTAAAGTATTTCATAATCTTTGTTATAAAATTTTATTTTCCCTGCTTTATTTCAACCAACCAGATATCTTTCAATGACATTTCTGGTTAAGAGTAAAACACTGTTCTAAGAAAATTATTGAAGAATTGCCAGACAACTTGATTATCTGAATTAAAGAGAAGGTAGAAAGTATTAACATTTTACCCTTGTTACAAAATACTTTTTAGAACTTATATTTTAAGTTACTGCTTTGAGATTTTTAGGTCCCAGCTATAATTATGACCTCCACCTACTTAAAATATTTGGAAAACAAATAAAACTTAATCTAAAACCATAACCCAGTCTAGGATTCCACCATAGATCCAAGAATTAGTTGATATGATTTAGGATATATGGTCCTCTATGATCTTTACCATAGAAAGAAGATGAGAAATCAGATGGGAGAGTGATTATAAGCTATACAAAAGTCAAAATGCCTGCACCATAGACTTAAAATATATTGTGATTGTTGCAGTTGGAAGTAAACTTACCCATCAGCCATTAGTTGGTCTTTGTTCTACCTGACCGGTTAAAATTCTGTCTGTATAGTTGTCAGATTGACTGAGCAGGTTTTAAAAATTAATGTAAGTTTTCAAATTCCAGTTGCTGATGTTTACTTTGCATCTCTAGGGATTTAGAAGTATATGTATAAGTGGGTTTTGTCATGTTGCATATCTGTTTAGATCTGTGGACTCCGCTAGTTCCAAACTGTAACTCTATAAGACTGCTGATTTGACATTGAGCAGTGACCATATGTGGACTGCACTATAAATAATGTGCTTCTTGGAGCTGAATGGTGTAGCATTACTATATGGCTTTTCTCTCTAGTCTTCATTGTGTCATCTGTAGTGAGCTATAGATTTTTTTGTGTTGGGAATTTTTACAACTTGTTGTTTGCATGGGTTCACCTAGTAGCACTTGGTTTTTGCTTATAGAGTCTTTAATACACAATCAGCAAAGCTTACAATCCACTCAAGAGACTTGCCATTTTTATCACTGTTGAAAATGAGCTAAATGGTGTAAATTGAATGTGGCTGTCAACTAAAAGAAAATTCAGTGTGGAATTAGTATTCATCTAGTCACTGACATAGTTATAGTATAGTTTTCTCTTGAGACATGGTATTCTACTTCCTGTTATTAAAAACTTGGCACCAGCCCCTCCCAGTGAAGTAAATTTTAATCTGAATTTTGGCAGGCTCCCATTATACAGATTGGTGATGCTGTTGCCAAAATGATCATTGTTACTCTGATGGTGTACAGCTTGACGGGGCAAAGAAAAGTTCCTGGGAAAGTTTTCTACTTGGTATTTAATTAATGAAAATGTTGAGGAATGGCTGAAACAGTTAATAATGAGATGGTTTTTTGTTTTTGTTTTTTGACTGGTATTGTGTTTTTAGCATGTTGGTAGTTGTTTGTAATACACATTTCTTTCTATAGATGATGTTCCCATTTAAAAATTATATCCTGCTTTCTCACACATATAATACAGAGGAACAAAGGGTTAAAATATAGCACTTTAATTTACATTTAAGTTTAGAAATAGAAAAAAAAGTAAAGGCCAGTTTAGGTAATCTAGGTGGAAAAAGTTTGAGTTTAGCTCAGCTTCATAATTTAACCAAAATTAAGAAGAACTTCATACCTAACCAAAGAAAATGCCACACTGCCACCATTTTTGGAGTCTTAAACACAGAGACTAACAAACAGGTTATGGGAGGAATTCCCTGGTGGTCCAGTGGTTAGGACTCTGTGCCTTCACTGCCAAGGGCCGGCCCAGGTTCAATCCTTGGTCGGGAAACTAAGATCCCGCAGGCCATGTGGCATGGCAAAAAACAAACAAACAAAACCAGATAGGTTGTGGGAACTCTTTATGAAGCACGTGGAAAATAAGCTTTTTGCCTACCTTCCTCGGGCAAAGTTCAGTTGCTTTATTAATTGTTTAAAATTAGTATTTCCCTGCATTTCTTCCACGTGCATTTAAATTATAAACAGCCTGTCACTGTACATGCCCCTCTGTTAGTCACAAACCAGGCTGTGTTAAAAAAGAAAAAACAAATTCTATTATTTATCTTTGGTTCTATGAGATTATAACTAAACCTCAAATTATATATTTTATTTAAAAATAAAAAACTGAAAGTTTAGTCACTGTTATAGTGACCAAAATAGTAAATTGTTACTATTTCAAAAGTTAAATAGTGCTCATTGCCCTTGTTATGTCTGAATTACCTGTTTGGGCTAGAAATTATTTACTTTACTTTACTGTTATAAATAACATTCATGGGAATAATTGGCAGCCTAACCAGACAGAGTAGATTAATGATATTCACAGGCTGGCCATTGAATCTGTAGCTTTCACAGTGAGTTCAATGGACATTTTGATCACTTCAGATTGGACAAATCTGCTTTGTTCTACTTTGTTATAAAGTATTTTGGTTTGCCTTTCTTGTGTTACTCATCATCCTTAAGACTACTGGATTTTTGAATAGTGTTTATAAGACCTTTTTTGGTAAGAAAAGGAACCACATTGAATACTAGTCCTTTCTGCAGTTACAGAACTGCCTTTTTTTCCTCCAGAAGCAGATAGTCTGAAATGATAGGAAAGGTTCAGATTTTCTGTATTAGTCATTCACTAAATCTAGGAGGTTGGTGAGGGGAATACTTTCTGGGAGATATGCCTGTTATTTTTGTTGCTTTTGTTATAATTGCAAGGACATAGAGTGGCATGTTAATAATTTTAATATAACCCCTGACATTTAAAGAACAGTTTTCACCTAAAGTTGTAGAAGAGAAATGCCACTGCCATTTTGTATCAATAGCTTTTTTTGAGAAGGTGACAGCCATCTTGAGTGGTTTTGTAAAAGTGGTGCTAATGTGTATAACCCTAAATTTTTCTTTTTCCTCCCTCTCCCTTTAACATTTGCTTTTCCTTTCACTGTTGTCAGTCACAACACGCTGCTCTTGAATCTTTCAGCTGGTCTTGACTCGTGAATTTACTTATGCTTTCACTCTTCTTTAATAAATACATTAATTGCAAGCAGTGAATTGAAAACAAGACAAAAAAAAAATAAAAAAAACGACCATTAGTGATTGGACAGTTTCTTACTTTGTGTTACATTTAACTGTTCTTTTGACAGCCCAGTTTTTAAAGCCAGGTTCGTATGGAAATGCTTTCACTCCACTTGCACTGCTTTTGGAAATAGCATACTGCTTCATCTGTCTGTTTATTTTAGTGCATTCATAATATAACACAGTCAGCATAATGTCTCATCTCCATTTAGCCAAGAGATTGAGTTTTCTTAAATTAAAAAAAGGGACAACAATTTTTGTCGGCATGGTTTAATACCCTAAATCTGTGCCAAGTATAGTTACAAAATTAGTCTATTAAAAGATTAAACAATAATCAGCTACATAATCTTAGAGTCATTCTGCTATCCTTGTCCTTTCCAGAGTTAATTCATTTGTAGGAGTTACGATGTAAAACAACAATTTTATGTACAGGTAAGTTTATTTCCACAGTAGTATTATAAAGGCCTCTTCATCTTCCTTTTCTGCTAACATTACTTGTATTAAGATTTAACAAAAAAATTTTTTAACAATGAAATTATTTATAAATAGGCACTCAGTACTGGGATTACACATAACCATAGTATTTTTGTTTTGTTTTGTTTTGTTTTTTTTTTTAGTATTTTCTTATTCTCTAAGTTCCTAGAAAAAAATAATTCCTAGTGACCTTTTGTGCACAGTAATGATTTTGTATATATATGTTTAAAACAATTGCATGTTTTGTTTTAGAAACAGATTTTTCATTATCATTTGCCTTATTTTTGTTTTTAAAGTGGCCTTATCTTTGCTCCTCTGATCAATGAAATAATCAGCTGCTCAGCCCAGTTTTCCAGTTGACATACTGTCATGAACTCATAGAAGGAAGTTGACCTTTTTAAAAACAAACAAACAAACAAACAAACAGAAAACCCAGAGCATTTGGGGGGGCTTAATCTTCCTCTTGTAACTTACTGTCAGATGATATAATAGTAAAATAATTTTTTTTCTTTCCCTTATAACTCTGAAGAGCATTTTTCCATTGAATGTGGAGCTGGAAGATAAAAAGCAATTTAATATGAGATGTTTGATTTTAATTCAGAGATTTATGGTTTAGTTGACTTCATAATTTGATTTTAGGAATTTTGAGATTATTTTGAAATGGTGATACCCAATTAATATTATAAATTACATTTTAATGCATACAGAACACTTTGTGTTTCAAGTTTTTAAAATTTTCCTTTGGATGAGTAACATCATTTTATCTGATACAGTTAATGGTTATTTTAACTTTATCTCTGTACTTCACAGTGTTTGTAAAAAACAAAGAATTGGACAAAGGTCTGCAGAGGTTTCTAAGATTTTGAACAATTACACAAAAGCTGACATTTAATTGTTGTTTCTAGTGTCTTTTCATGTGGTTTGCATTGAAAGATCTTTTCCACTGTGCTCCTAGGAAGATGAGACATTATGTATATTGGTTTTTTCCCCCTACATGCACTAATGGTTCTTTACTGTTAACTTATTGCTAGGCCTGTTTCATTCTAACATTTTAGCATTTTTGTTAGATTACATGTTGAAATGCATCACTCAGTCTGTGCTTGAGCTCATTTTATTTTTCTGTTTAATCAATTTAATTTCTTGTTTTACTAACCTCACTGTTTTTTCAGTTTAATATTGGCTGCATGCTAGTTAAATATTTATATTTATATATATATATTAAAAAACCAATCAAGTCTAGCCTGGATTTTGCTCTGATTGTGTTTTCATTTCTAGTGGTGGGGCAGTCTTACGCTTACAACTTACTTTGTATCATGAAAGCCTGACACATAAGCAAAATAACTAAACACAATGTAGATTTTCTTTAAAAAACTCTTAAAGTGGTGCTGTCTAGGTGGTGGATATGATTGTATAAGTACCTTGATTTTATGCTTTTTAATGTTAGTTTTAAACTTAATAAGTGTATTCTTCCCCTTTTCCCCTTCCCTTTTTTCTCCTTTTAAAAGTGTTATATACAAAAGTTGCCCAGCACACCATCAGAAAGGACCCTTACCCTCTATGTTCTTTCCCATATAAAATACTAGCCAGTATTTCTTTTTACATTAATGCCCCCTTTATTGGGCACATTTACCCTATTATTAGCACCTTTTTGCATGCATATATGTAGAATTATCTCTTGTTCATCACCTGTTTAAATATCACTAGGAAGGGAAGAATATATTATTGGAATATTTTTGGTTTGTCTCTCTGTTCTGTCTGTCAGGATAATATTGGACATCGCTTACTCCAGAAACATGGGTGGAAGCTGGGCCAGGGATTGGGAAAATCTCTTCAGGGTAAGTTTTTTAAATATACAGAAAAAAAAAAAAAAAGAAAGAAAGAAAGAAAAAGAAAATGTTTCTGATGCAGATCTTATGCCTAAATATATTTGTTGTCTTTCTTTAAAAAGTGTTTGGGTTTCCCCCTGCCTTTTACCCCCTAGAATAGTCTATTTTTCGTATGACTGTATCTTAAATCACTGTTAAGCTAATAATTGCAAGAGTAAGCTGCTGTGTCATGAATACTTTCAGGTTAAACATACTGTGTATGACTGAACCTGTTTTAAGTTTCTTTTGGTGGAGGTGATGGGTGGGTGGAGGTGATGGGTTGGTGAAGTAAATGAAATACGTAGTATCAGAGTGTGCTTTCTTTGTATCATTTAATGATATATTGTGGCTTCAGTATTATAAAGAGAACCATTCAACAGCAGAGTTTAATTTTTGCCCTCCCAGATTCTCCCTGAAGCTGAGGATTACCCTGATTCTTTTTCTCTGTGATCAGAATCCATGTAGTAGTAGAGAGAAAAATTAACCTATATGAAACACAAAGTGGAAGCACAGGTTTCCTAGGGTTCTCTGAGTAGAGAGGCCGTTTTTCAAGTTCAGATCAATCTCTGGGAAATGTATGGCTTAAAGTTTCCGTTACATTTATTTTTTCTTTTAACTATACTAATCCCTTGGACAACAAAATACTAACATTTCTGCTTCTGAGTTCTCGCTAGTTGGAAACCAACCAGTCAACTCCATTCACTTTTTAGTTCCCTCTTATTTAAGGGCTACTGTTTGTTCTTTGCGGATGTGAACACTACCTCAGAAATGATGGAAATCATTGCACTTCTACATCTGGTCATGGAGGGTCTTGTTGTATAAAGGGATCTTTGGGGAGAGGTGCGCTGCTATTGACTAATTCTTTGAATTTGGGAAATGAATTTCCACAATTTGAATGGGAAGTCTCTTCATTTCAAGTGTTGTGTACTAAGGGGCACAAGAGGATGGCATGAAGCAGGATGTTTCAGTCTTTAAAACCTTTGCTTTTTAAATTATATATCCACAGATTGTATTCAGTGGTGATACAAAGGAAATGCTCAAAAAATATATTTCAAGTTAATATTTATTACTAAGCATTCATCTATTTTTTTGGAGAAAGATTTGATCACCATTAAATTTGTTTTCCAGTGGCACAAGAACTTATTGCACACAATGTAAAGAATACTTTACAGCTGAGAGCAGTTAGTATGGCATAGACCATAGCTTTTGTAAGAGTCCAGAAGAGAGAAAGGGTAATCAGGGCTAAAGTAGAAATGACTTCTTGATAGGATTAGTCCCAGTGGTTTGCATAGTTAAGTGTTGGGTTGAACTGAATGGAGGTGATAGTTGAGAATAAGGTCTGAAGATTGGATTTGATCTTTTCCTACTGTTTGAAACCTCTCTTCCTATTCAGAGATTTCCAAGAGCATTGTTGATTGTTGCTCTCTTTGTTCAGGCACACAAGGGAGTAGAATTTGGGGGCATTTCATAGGGGCTAGCACATTTGTTTGAATCCTAGAATTTTTCATTGTAAGCATTGGAGATTTTAAAGTATAACTAGAACCTGCAGAGGGAAAGAGAGTGAGAGAGACATACAGAGAGTGAATTTAAGAAAGGTGAGGTAAATGAATACTCACCTGTTTTTTGGTGATGGAAAATTATTATTGTTTCATTTTAAGAATGCTTTTGAATTTGGTTCTTTGAGTTCCTTGAAAAGAGAACTTAGGTTTTATCCATATTTCACCTTCATTTCTATGGTAATAAGCAAGTAGTAAGCACTGAATAACTTGTAAAGCCATTATTTATTTAAAATAAAAGGGAAATTTGAAACCCATCTTTTTTTTTTTATTTTTAATTGTGGCAAAACCCACATAACATAAAATTGCCATCTTAACCATTTTTAAGTGTACAGTTCAGTAGTGTTTACTAAATTCACATTGCTGTGCAAAGCGCATCTGTCTTGTATGGCTAGTACAGCCTTTACCCTTCAAAAAGAATGGGACCTTATTCTATTGTCAACATTAAGGGGCGACTTTAATTATCTTGTAAATGGCTCTTTTATTTTTTAGTGTCGCATTCAACATTGTGCAGGCATTGTGCTAGTGTCTCTTACATAGCTCTTTCTGTAATACCCACGTTGACTTGACCTAGAATATAGCCACATTTATGGTATATTGAGGTAATTCGTGATAGATATTTTTCATTGTACCAAACCTTTGCTATAAGTAACCGCTGAAGAAAAACCCTGTTGCTTTACTGAAAATCATGCCTCCTTACTATTGTATAGACTAGTCGCTGCAAATAATTTCTAGGCTCATGGCTTTGTAAGTTCTTTGTATTTACTCATTTATTGTCAACTTTTAGTTCCTTTTATTTGATTTTAAGGCTCTGACATTTTTAACATGCAGCCATCCACTAAATTTAAACCTGATCTTTTCAGAATTCTTTGTTCACATTTAAAAATTATTTCAACCCATGCAAGACTTTTACAAAGGTTGCCAGTCCTTGGGGCTGCAGCGTATATATATACTTGTCACTGGATAGGTTGGAGAGTAGGGCATGCTAACTCTGAAACAAAATTATCTGTGGCACGATGGAAAATTAAACTTTGTAAGGTGGGTTTAATTTTGTACTTGAATTTCCCTTATTATTCACCCTTTGTTCTCCCTAGTATTTATTAAAATATTTGAAAAGTTAAAAAAAAAATGAAAAACTTTAGTACGTGGCAGGTAAGTGATTATTAGTGTTAAGAAAATAAAAGCCCTGTAGAAAAGAAATGTTGACAAGATGTCTGAAGGAAACAACATAAAGAAAGTCCTGTTGATGAGAACTATTATGGACAATTTTTTATTGTAGAGGTAGAGGATGTGTTTAATTTGGAATAAAGCAACAGCAAATGATAGTTGTATTTTGTGGCTGTTGAACTGGATTTGGTTCTTGAAATTGTTTTATAACCTTGTGGCAGCTTTGAAATGGAATGGAATGTAGCTCAAAAT
This sequence comes from Hippopotamus amphibius kiboko, assembly GCF_030028045.1. Classification (NCBI taxonomy): domain Eukaryota; kingdom Metazoa; phylum Chordata; class Mammalia; order Artiodactyla; family Hippopotamidae; genus Hippopotamus; species Hippopotamus amphibius. The sequence continues at coordinate 45,017,666 of NC_080202.1, read as the reverse complement.
CTTTATTTTGTTATGAAATAGGTAAGTAGGTGTAGCCCAGAAGTGGTGCCTGAACTTCCTTTGTTGTGTTATCTAAGAGCTGTTTGATGATTTGGCTGTTTTTTTGGTCACAAACAACAAAAGTTCAGCCCCTGAGAAAAATGAATGAGGTATGGTATTATTGCATATTTCATGCTGTCTAGAGGATTCAGTCAATAATAGTCTAGTAATGTAGTCGTCTAAATAGCGTAAACCATGGGCAAAGTAGATAGGATATTGTTCCTGCTCTTCAGGCGTATTTTCCAGTCCCCCAAGTCTTGCTTTTTAAACTTACCGTACACCTTTGAAGGTTTTTTTAAGCCCAGGTACCGTGTTTTATATTTTTTAGTATGTGATCAATTGAATATTTGACAAATTGCTTCAAGTTCCTTGAGGGTAGGGATTCTCTTTTTTTTTTGTTTAAAAGTACTTGGCATAGGGTATGAAGCAGTGTAAGCAGCATTTGGAGAAATAAGATTTAGGTTTGAGCTTGGCTCTGCCACTTTAAGTAAAGGGACAAGTTGCCATCACTGAATTAATTTTCTCAGCAGTAAATTGGAATTAAAATCTCTGCCTGTATTCTCACAGAGTGATTATGAGGATAAAGTAAGTTAATGTAAGTGAAGTCACTTTATACAACTGTGAAACACTGTATAACTACTAATTGTTATTAACACCTCTATTGTATAGCATATATTTAGATATTTTAACTGAACTTGAGATAATCCATCTTTAGGTCTTTATCAGAAACCTAAATGTAACACAAATCATAAATAGAGAAGCCTCTATCTTGCTACTCTCTATTTCCCAGAATTTGTAACAGTGGTAGCTTAATATGTGCTAGATATCTGACTTGCAGATCTGTGCTTTTAATGCTGTGTATGTTTTAGGGTCCTAAGTCCCTAGTTTTGGTGTTTATTTTAGTAATTCTGAGCTCTTAGTTACAACATCTAAAAGAGCCTCAGTCCCAGTAGTGCTGGGACAATTGGATAGCAACCCAGAAAAAAGAAGTTGGATCTCCACTATCATACCTTACCCCAGAATGTATTCCAGATGAATAAAACATTTAAATGTAAAAAGTGAAATCATAAAATCATTAAGATGAACAGTGGGATAGTTATTATCTTAAAAATAATCTTAGAATGAGGAAAACTTTTCTAAGTTAAACTCCAGACCCAGAAGCCATTAAAAAGAGGATAAATTTGACTATATTTCATCATAAATAAAGTAAAAACAACAGCAACAACACAACAAACTGGCTGAAATATCTGTAATATCTCATTATAGACAAAGGACAGATTTCCTTATGTATTTATCAGTATGTAAAAGACTTATAACTAAATAGAAAGGGGGAAATGATATGAACACTGTTTACAGAAAAGTAATGCAGATGACCTTTAGGTGTTTGAAAATATTCTCAATCCTCTTCATATTAGAGATAATGCATATTAAACTATGAAATATCATTTTTCACTTCTTGGCTTGGAAAAGGCTTTAAAAGAAGATTAGCCTGGTCATATTTGGGGGAAAGTGTTCTTAAATCATAGCCAGTGAGACTATATATAAACTGATAAAACCACTATGGAGAACAGTTTGAATTACTTAAAGATTAAAATGCATGTATCCTTAGTTCTGGCAATTCTGTTTCTGATTATCTTTAACTTATTTGTGAAATGCACAAAATAATGTATGATTAAAGATATTCATTATATCACTGTAATAGATTTGGAAGTGGTCTACCATATTTCCTTGATTCTAAGACATTTTTTCGTATTTTAATAAAGGTAAAATTAGATGTACCTTATTAGTGGTATTATAATTGGCAGCTTTTAAAATTTCATTCTTAGTGGCATATAAAACTGTTTTATGGTTAATGGCATTTTAGATTTGAAGAAATTGAATACTAAATGGGGGAAGGGAAACCATGCAGCTTTAAAAGGATTGAGTTAGTTTAGTATGTACTCAGTATATATAAAGCAATTTCCAAGATAGATTAAGTAAGGAAGCAAGGTGCAGAACAGTGTGTATTATAGTAAACTATATACCTATGTATGTAGACAGGTAGATAGATATATACCTCCTGCTTAAAAATCACTACTTTGTTCCTGAAAATCAGACCTCCTGTATGAAAACCCTACTTGGGAACCTGTTTACCATTATTTTAAATGGGTTACACATCAACCCAACTCCTTACCAATTTGTAAAACATAGCTGCCTGTTCATGAATTTCTGAAAAAGTTAATATATAAAATACTTAAACATTTCTTCCTGATTACCAAATAATTACTATGGTCATTAACAGTTGCTTTCTATGTAGTGACATGTCCACACTTTTTGTTGATACTTAAGCAGCTTTCCCAGAGTCCTACAAGTTGTATGTGGAGTGTATCCTCAGATTTCTCACATATCATTTTCTTAAAAACATTGAACTAGGTTTTTGAGATTGAAACATAAAAATTTTACTATATGAAATCATTGGCTGGAAAATGTGTCAAGAAAGATACGCTGAGGAATTTCACTGTGAAACATTAAAAGAGTACATTCTGTGGGGTATGCCTGTATATTTATCCTTTATTTGCTCGACTATGCAGAGAAAAATCTTTGTTGAGGCAGACCGTGAAGGGAAAGTGAGTTGCTTTTTACTGTATTCTTTTAAAATTTGATATGATGTACTTGTATTACTGTTAAAAATATAGAAATTTATTATTTTGAAAAAGACTTAGAGTAGGCAGAATCAAAGCAGAGTACAGTTGGTTTCTTTGGTTTTATGTGTGTATCCCTCCTCCCACTCTAGTTTCAGTTAGCAAACAAATGGTTAATATAGTTGAGTATACCCTGCATTAGCTAAGCCCCAACAGTGTTTATACTACATTTTATGACTGAAGAAAAACTAGATTTGAACTCAATACTGTAGAAATATGTAATGTTACAATTCAAACTTTATTGTTCAGTTAGAATGTACTTATTTATTTAGCTGCATTGGATCTTAGTTGCAGCACCCAGGCTCTTCACTACGGTGTGTGGGCTTTCTAGTTATGGTGTGCAGGTTTTCTCTTCTCTAGTTGTAGTGTGCTGGTTTTCTCTTCTCTACTTGTGTCTCGCGGGCTCCAGAGTGCACAGGCTCTGTAGTTTGCGGCATGTGGGCTCTCTAATTGAGGTGCATGGGCTCAGTAGTTGTGGAACATGGGCTCAGTTACCCCGCGGCATGTGGGATCTTAGTTCCCTAACTCAGGTCCCCTACATTGCAGGACAGATTCTTTACCACTGGACCACCAGCGAAGTCCCAGAATGTTGATCTTTAAAACCTCACTAACTTGCTAAGAAAAATCGTTCTTTGGCTGAGGAAAAAATAGCTTTCCTTTAATGTTATGATGACATAGATAAAATTTATGGATAGGGTCTTTGTAAAATCTGAGTTGTTCTTCTACCTTAGTTTCCCTGTGAAATTTGTTTTTCTTTGACAAAAGGAAATAGCACTTAACTTAGTATGTATTGTGTGCCAAATCTAGAATCTAAACATTCTATATGTCCTTCTTAATGAAATACATGTTAGTATGCTCATTTTATCTAGTTCTGTTTTTTTTTTGTTTTTTGGCACACGGGCTTAGTTGCTCCGTGGCATGTGGAATCTTCCTGGAGCAGGGATCGAACCTGTGTCCCCTGCATTGGCAGGCGGATTTTTAACCACTGCGCCACCTAGGAAGCCCCAGTATGCTCATTTTATAACCGAAGAAATAGTTTTGGAAAGGTCGTACAGCTAACTGAGTCTCTGCCATTCGAATATAAGCCTGACTTTGAAATCAGTGTTTCTGCATTTATCTTTTCCCTTCTCAGAAAAAGCTGATAACTGAAAATAAGAGTAGGTTTGACATGAGTAGCAGACATGTAGTTCCCCCAAATCAAGGGGGAAAGATTTAGTTATACTAAAGGCTTAGTTATACTGGTTGCTGGTCTAGTTGAACCTGTAGCTATAATGGCGTCTGTTCCCTGCTAATTAAATGAGCTTTGCAGTCTTTATATATTGCCAAAGGTAAGCATAATTTTAATAATTCACATGCCAAATTTAGTAAGGTACAGATTCTGTACGACCTCTGCCTATCTTAATGGAATTAAGTTAATATAAACAAAAGAGATGAACGCAGTTAGTAAACAAAATTAGTCAGAATTGTCAGTCTGTAGTAAGAAGTCTAGGTTTTAGGGCTAGACTGGAAAGGAAAAGGGATTGGGGGAGAGGAGAAGGGAAAACGGCGAATTCAGATGCTGTATAGACTACTTGTTTCTCAGTATGGAGATCGTCACATTTAAAGACAGACATTAAATACATTTTAAGATGTTACTTAATCAGAAGGCATTAAGTATATGTTAAGTTCACAGCAAAACAACCCGAAAGGAAGTAGCAAATTTTTCTAATGAAGATTTAGAACAGATAAATATAAAAGGCTATTTTATCATTCTAGTACTTTTTTACTAAGAAAGAGTGAATCATCTCTAGAAGTAGTTTGGGCAGTATTAAGGTAGATTGCTTTAAAAGAGGCACTCTCTGGTGAAGAATAACATAGAATTAGTTGCAATTTTATTAAATACTATGTTCAAGAGACCATAATAAAGACTATACATGACATTATAAGGAACTGCCCTTACTCTCATAGAGTTTGCCATTTATTTTAGGAGATGAGTGGAAGAAATCTTAAGAGTAAATTCTGTAAGGATGAATGATTAGGGAAGACTTCGCAATGAAATCTTGAGATACCGATGTGTACAAGGTGATTACCGTTGGCAAAGAGTAGGCCTGGCTGGCTGGAGCAGAGATGCCCGTAGGGCAGTGGATTTCATACATTTTAAAAGAAGAACCTCTCAAATTACATATTTTTAAAACATTGAACCTTAGTATATAAAAGAGAGGGTGGAAAAAACCACCGTTGTTTGTTTGAAGCACGGTTCTAGGTCTCCAGGAGCAGTTTGGAAACCTAACTGGAAGGTAGTAATGGGAAATTGGTTCATTCAGATAGGCACAAATCTAATATTATTGAGTGTTTATGTCCTTGGCACTTAACAAATATCTCATTTGATTCTTAAAGCAAGTCTATGAGATAATTATTGTTATTCCCATTTTGCAGAGGAAGAAACTGAGGCTTAGAGAAGTTGAGCAAGTTGCTCAAGAATAAGCTACTAGTAAATGATATTATCAAAATTCAAACCTTGATCTTTCTGCCTCCAGAACCCATGCTTTTAACTCCCACACTGAATGTGGAAGGCTTTAATGCTGCTACAATTTGGAACTTTATTTTGTAAGCCAGAGTTAGTTTTTTATTAGCAGAAAGGTATAGACTTTTATAGCAAGAAGAAATATTAAAGCTAATTTAATCTGAAATTCATTTTTACAGATGAAGAAATTTAGGTTTAGGGTTCCAAAGTGCTGAAACCCAGTCCCCAGTTCTCTGATTTGTTTTTTCCATTATACCAATCAGGATATTGGTGGTAGAAGTTAAATACTAGGGACTTCCCTGGTCGTGCAATGGTCAAGAATCTACCTGGCAATGCAGGGGACACGGGTTCTATCCATGGGCCGGGAAGATCCCACATGCTGCAGAGCAGTTAAGCCCGTGCACCACAACTACGGAGCCCATGCACTGCAACTACAGAAACCTGTGTATTTAGAGCACATGCTCTGCAACAAGAGAAGCCACTGCAATGAGAAGCCTGTGCATCACAATGAAGAGTAGGCCGCGCTTGCTGCAACTAGAGAAAGCCCGCGCGCAGCAATCAAGACCCAACACAGCCAAAAAATTAAAAAATAAAATAAAAACAATAACAGTTTATTTAAAAAAAAAGTTAAATACTAGTTTAGCCAAAGTGTGTCTGAAGATGATGCAAAACCATTTAGAAAGTTGTCTAGGTATAGTTGATAAGGGCATAAAATAGAGTGATAGCAATGGAACTGGAAAGTATAGTTATGAAGGATGATAAATCAACTATGAAGCAAAATGTACAGTCAGTTTATGCATGTGTCTTACTAGCAAGCCTATGTTCACTGGATTTAGTGTTACTCCTTTATAATAGCTAGCATTAAGTGTTTACAGAGTGCTTGCACATGTATAGTATAATTTAAATCCTTTTTGGGGTAGGTGTTCCTGTTTTACAGATGAGGAAATTGACATTCTAAGCAATACTTTGCCCAAGATCTTATAGCATAAGTTAGGAATCGGGCCACACATCAGGAGGTGAGCGACAGGTGAGCAAACAAAGCTTCCTCTGCTGCTCCCCATCACTCGTGTTACTGCTTGAACTCTGCTTCCTGTCAGATCAGCAGCAGCATTAGATTCTCATAGGAGCGTGAACCCTACTGTGAACTGCACATACGAGGGATCTAGGTTGCCCGCTCCTTATGAGAATCTAATGCCTGATGATCTGAGGTGATGCTAGCACTGGGGAGCAGCTGCAAATACAGATTATCATTAGCAGAGAGGTTTGACTGCACAGAGACCATAATAAATCAGTTGCTTGCAGACTCATATCAAAACTGTATCAGTGCGTGGCAAGTGACAAGCTGCATCTGGTGGCAGACTTTATAGTGGCAAGTGAGTTGATGTACTTCAGTTGTACATTTGCATCCGGTGGCAGGCTTTAAGGCAGAATCCAACACTTATTTTAGTCCTCACTTGGCCAGCCCATTATTTTATTTACCACTTCCGTCCGTACCTCTTTCCCTCACTATGCGCTTGTTTCAGTCACAGTTTTGGTAAGCGCACAGGCTAACCCTAACCAAAATGAGTAAAAAACAAACGTCGCTGGGAGAGCTGCTTTGAAAAGGGGGAAATACCCAATGATGAGACAGCAGAAGACTCTTTTGACTGCCAGCATAAAGAAAGCTGCATTTAAAAGAAAATACCAAGAGTCCTACTTAAATTATGGTTCATTGCAACAGGTGATTCACACTCTCCAAGCCCGTTTTGTATATGTGGCGACTGGCTATCCAACGAAGCCATGAAAGCTTCAGAACTGCTTCACCACATGGAGACCAAGCACCCTGCATTAAAAGACAAGCCTTCGGAGTTTTTCAGAAGAAAAAAACGTGACCACGAAGAACAGAAGCAATTATTGAAGGCTACCACTTCATCAGATGTGTCTGCGCCGAGAGCATTATTCTTAGTGGCTAGCCACATCATTCTTCTTGCTGAAGCTAAGAAGCCCTTTACTGTTGGTAAAGAGTTGATCCTGCCTGTTGCTAAGGACATTTGTTATGAACTTTTAGGAGAGGCTGCAGTTCAAAAGATGGCACGTGTTCTTCTTTTGGCTAGCACTGTAACTAGACAACTTGATGAAATAGCAGAGGATAATGAGGCACAATTATTAGAGAGGATTAATGAGTCACTGTGGTACACAATCCAGGTTGACGAGTCTGCTGATGTTGACAACAGGGCAACAGTGCTTGGTTTTGTGTGATATATTTTTCAGGAGGATGTGCATGAGGATACGTTATGTGCACTTTTGTTGCCAACCAACACCACCGCTGCAAAACTATTCAAGTCTTTGAATGATTACATATCAGGAAAACTGAATTGGTCATTTTGTGTCGGTATATGCATGGACAGAGTGGCTGCCATGACTGGACAGCTTTCTGGTTTCACTACTTGGGTCAAAGAGGTTGCTTCTGAATGTGAGTCTACGCACTGTGTCATCCATAGAGAAATGCTGGCTAGCTGAAAAATGTCACCTGAACTTAACAGCGTTTTGCAGGATGTGATTAAAGTTATCAACCACATTAAAGTACACGCCCTTAACTCACCTCTGTTTATGTAGCTCTGTGAGGAGATGGACACAGAGCACACACATCTTCTCTTATACACAGAAGTGAAATGGCTTCCTAAAGGTAGATCACTGGCCAGGCTTTTTGAGTTTCAGAGCCACTCGAGATTTCTTTTAGAAAAACAGTCACAACTGGCAGCACATTTCAGTGACACAGAATGGGTCGCAAAACTTGCTTTCTTGTGTGATGTATTCAACCTGCTCAACGAACTCAATCTGTCACTTCAGGGGAGAATGACAACTGTGTTCAAGTTGGCAGATAAAGTGGTTGCATTCAAAGCCAAACTGGAATTATGGGTGTGATGAGCGAACGTTGGGATTTTTGACATTTTTTGACATGAACATTAGCAGAGATTTTGAAAGACTTAGCCAGGGCCTTCTTTCTCCCAGCTGGTGCATGATCACCTATCTCAGCTTTCAAAAGAGCTTGTGCGCTACTTCCCAACCACAGAAGACCCTCAAACTGGGAAGGAATGGATCTGCGACCCATTTGTGAATAAGCCAGGTGAATTGACTTTGTCCGTACTAGAAGAGGATCAACTGCTGGAGATTGCAGATGAAGGTGGCCTTAAAAGTATGTTTGAGACAGCTTCAGATCTCCATACATTATGGATTAAGGTCAAGGTGGATATCCTGAGATTGCCACAAAAGCACTGAAAAGCCTGCTTCCATTTCCAGCCTCCTATCTTTGTGAACCAGGGTTTTCTGCAGTGACAGCAACCAAAATGAGATTATGGAGTAGACTGGATTTAAGCATCACACTTAGGGTGTCACTGTCTCCCATCACTCCCAGATGGGACCATCTAGTTGCAGGAAAACAAGCTCAGGGCTCCCACTGATTCTGCATTATGGTGAGTTGTATAATTATTTCATTATATGTTACAATGTTATGATAGTAATGTGCACAGTAAATGTAATGTGCTTGAATCCTCCTGAAACCATCCCCCCACCCCTGGTCTGTGGAAAAATTGTCTTCCAAGAAGCTGGTCCCTGGTGCTGCAAAGGTTGGGGACCGATGGCATAAGTGGTAGAATCATGTTGCCAAAACCTATGCTTTTAGTCAGTATGCTGTCTATAATGTACTTAAATGCTGTGTGGTGGCTTACTTCTGTCTCCTGGAGAGATGTGGTGATGGTGAGAAATAAAATACCGCAGAATTGAAATATACAATAGTTACTCTGGCTGAAAAAAATTGGAGATAGCTTTGAATGTAATATTTTTTCTTAGGGCATTTGAAGTGGTCACATATGTTCTTCATGATAAATATAAGTTTGTATAAATTCTCTAGAAACTTGAAGGTAGATTGAGTGGTAAGAACCTTGGCCACATTTTTTAGGGATGGTTGGTAATTGATCTCCAGGGAAAAAGAAAATACTGTAACTTTTGTCTCATGCTATAATTTCCTCCTTTATTTTTTCTTATACCTTATATTTCTCTCCTGTGGCATTTTTAATATTCTACCTTGTATAATTTGTGTTTATATGTCTCTTAACTCTCATTCGAGTATAAACTCCTAAATGATGACAATTGCTAGGCATTTATGTGTTCTCTGTTGTTGCTTTTCATATGTTTTTTTATTCTGCATGCAGTTATTGAATCCTTAGAGTGTGCCAGATCTGTGCTAAGTCTTAAGGAGTTGAAGAATGAATAAGATATAGCCTCTGCCCTCCAGAGGCTCATGTCTAATATAGGCACAAATGTAACAAATGAATGTAATGCAGTATAATATCGTAATTGTGAAGTCAAAGGTACAGTGAGGGCTTAATACAGAATTGAACAACCTAACTTAGAATTTCAGCTTGTTTCTTGAATGATTTAACAAGTGAAAAATCTCATATTGTGAGAATAAGGAAGCAAACAACTATATCAAAATCTGCCCAACTATACTTGTTAGTTGATACATGGAATGTCCACATTCTTCCATAAGAAGCACTGGTATTTAAAAGTAGGACCAGGCTTCCCTGGTGGCACAGTGGTTAAGAATCCGCCTGCCAATGCAGGGGACACAGGTTTGAGCCCTGGTCTGGGAAGATCCCATATGCTGAGGAGCAACTAAGCCAGTGCGCCACAGCTACTGAGCCTGTGCTCTAGAGCCCGCAAGCCACAACTGTTGAGCCCATGTGCCACAACTACTGAAGCCCATGCGCCTAGAGCCCGTGCTCTGCAACAAGAGAAACCACCGCACTGAGGAGCCTGCGCATCACAACGAAGCGTAGCCCCCACTCTCTGCAACTAGAGAAAGCCCGCGTGTAGCAACAAAGACCCAATGCAGCCAATAAATAAATAAATTTAAAATAAAATAAAATAAAAGTAGGACCAAATGCAAACATGGTAAGAACACAAAGTTAAAAGTACGTTTTGTGAAAAATATATTTTAATAAAGAAAAAAGCTAAAAAACACTCATTAAAAATGGCTACCAAAATTTGAAATAATGGGATTATACATTTAGAAAAGGGAACAGAATAATATTATCTTTCATGTATAAATGTGGTTTATTGGTTTTAAATTCAGTCTTTTTTCTCTCAGTCTTTCCAAACCTGTGAAGTAGGTAGCTACCAAATGAGAGTTACAGAGAAAATCTAGCGGGAGCTCAGAAGGAAGGAGCAAAGGACAGTCTCTGGAGCTGGAGTTGCAAACTCTGTTGCCTGTTGGGGCCAGGTGGTAACATACACAGTTGAAGCCCACTGAGTGTGAGACGGTAGGAAGTAGTGTGAGTTGTGCCATGTTTAGAGAGGAATAACTGCCATTCAGCTAGCTCCTGCTCATTATTACCATGTAGGAATATAGTCTCAGGTACTGCCAGACCTGAATTTATTTAAAAAGAAACCAGAAATCCAGATATATTGGTAAAATTTACTAACTGATAAATGTTGGCTCAAAGTTTAAAATAACCTGAGATAAACAAAACATATGTAAGGCCTATATTTGATCCACAGGTTACAACTTTATGAGCGCATTTGAAATTTGACCTGGGTTTAAATTCAAGCTCTGTAACCAGTAAGTGGTGTGACCTTGCTATAATCTCAGTATACCCCAATTTTTAAAAGATTTGGAAGTTGTTTGGGGAATTAAACGTGATGGTACATACGTTTTATACCTATATCCTATCTCATTTTCCTCTCCAATATGTAGAGTCGGAGATAATGCCACTTAATAGATTGAGAAACTTAAGTGTTTATCCATGGTCAAACCACTGAGGATAGTAGCTGTGTTTATAGCACGTCTTCTGACCTCTACTCCAGTACTTTTCCCATTAGACTTATGATTCTCAAGCTTTAGTGAGCAGCAAAATCACCTTGGGTGCTTGTTAAAAATGTAGATTCCCACCCAGCACAACTCAGCAGGTCTGGGGTGGGGTTCAGGAAGTTACCTCTTAAACAAGCTCCCCAAATAATTTGCTTTGGACCAGATGAATAAAATAAGCTTCTAAGAATGTTACCTTCACTGTAGCAAGTAGGGTTGTAGCAGTTGGTTCTTTTGCTCATCCAAAATATATTAGTGATTTTTAGTCTGGGATTAGTATAATGCTATTTATTTTTCTTATAGTCTTTAGCCTGATTTACACTGTTTCCTACATTATTACTTATGGACTTCTTGCCCTAGGTTGATTTGCATGATTAAAATGAAACTGGTTTGTGTGGAAACTGGTTTCTTACTTTGGCAAGGAAGTGGAGTGTCCAAGAAACTTCTAAAATTAGCAATATAAAGTATATAGTGACAGTGATTTCATTGTAATTAGAGTAGTTCAGTCAGGTGGAGATAGTTGAAAATACAAAATTTCACTAGTTAACCAATCTTTGATAAGTAGGAACTAAGAGGAGACAAAAATGCCTTCAAAGTTGTTTGGAATCATAGACTTTAGAACTAGAAAAGAAAATTTCAGTGGATGACCTAGCATCTCTGGGTTTTTCAGCAGAGACTTCAGAGGAAATAAGGATTTTTGAGTAATTTCAATCTACTTGACTTTCTGAATTTACTCCCACATTCCACATAGACTTCATCTGTTACAAATTTGACATGCTATGAATTAATAACTTGCTATTCAGTACACATATATAGGTGCTATTGTCTTCCTTCAGTAGTAAACAGTAGACTGTAATAGTAAAATAGTAAGCGTTTTGACTGTTTAATTTATTCTGTTTTGCTTAGGGTTAATTAATTTTCTTAGATGATTTGTACTGTATGTTTAATTTGGAGATGGTCTTGCCTAAAGTATGCTTCATTCTTTTGGCTTGGATTTCATATTTGTGTAACCTTGCTTTTCAAACTCAGTGGTCACTCTTTTGTTAATGGAATGATAATATGGGAAGGATTTGAGGGGTAATACTTTAACAATTTTCTCCATCTGTAAATAGGGTTGTTTCATTATCACCAAATTGTAGGTGGAATATTAGAATTTACCACAGCTTCTTATAGTGTCTTTAATTTTAAGGTACTTATTGCCAGTTTTGGAAATGAAAGAAAAAATTGATTTTTTAAATTTTTTGACGCCTTAAGAAGACAGTGTTCGAGTTTAACAGCATCCTATATAGTGATTTATAGTGAAATGTTAGGGTTTACAAAGCATCTTCTATTTGCTGTCTCTTTTGATCTACATGCCAATTCTGAAAGTGAGGATGTCTGCATTTTGCAGGAGAGGCTGCTGAGACTCATGTACTGATTGCCAGAAGTTATACCAGTGTTTAGAAATTATCTCTTATTGGAGAACTGAGTTTTTATAGCCAGCTTTTTTAGGGACTACCTAGAAGAATATAGAAAGAAAATAATTAAAGATGAGTTGAGGAGGGGGTTGATGTGCAGAGTAAAGAAAGAGCAGTTTAAATGAAGCTGGAAAGTCTTTTGGGGTTGTAGAGTGATCCTGGACTATTAAGAAATTCTCAGTGTAGTTATGGAATTACTTAACCAATAGTAAGAGAATACAACTCTAAGAAGGCATTGGATTGCTGGATTATTACAGTACCATAGGCCTAGCTTCTATCCACATAACTCCCCCATATATTTTCTACTCTTCAAACTTAAGAATTGAAGTGAACCTTAGAGACCATTAAGTCTAACTCCTTAAACGTTTGGTGCCTGATTGTCTGCTAATGAGTGATGGTAGATTAAACAAATTGAACATGGTTCCAGTGAACAGTAATGCAAACTCAACTATTTCTTTATATTAGCTTATATACTTTTTGAGACGTGGAGACCTGTATAATATAGCTGTATCTTCTGTTTGATAAAATAATTCCTTGATTACAAGACAGTTAAATCATCAGTATCTTGTGGCATCAAGCAGAAAGCGCTGTGATGACTAAATATTTATACCTGAACAAAGTGAGACCCACTATAAATGTGTTCATTCTCTTGAGTCAACAAATGCTTTTTAATTAAGTACCACTATATCCCAGATACTGTGTCAGTTATTCAGGATATAAACATAAGTAAAACTCAGGGCACAAAAGTGTTCCCCCATTTTTTAAAAACTAAGGACCTAATATTTTTTTTTGCCTTCTCCCCCTAAGCCTCATATTTTAGGTTATTTTACCCTGAAATTTATTTATTCAATTGGTTTTCTCATTTAAGAAATAAATTGATCTTAACTTACCAAATGGTTAGCATGAGGCAGGCAGTGTTCAGTGAGTTGATATGATTTAAGCTAAATTTGGAGTGAAAGTTTGATTTCCTTTAGGTGACTTTTTTTTTTCTTTTTAATTGACGGTACCTCATGAATTCCCTTATTATTTCTCCTGAGGGCCTGCGTTTCTCATGTCATCCCTGAATGAGGTATCTTTTCCAGGCTTAGCATTCTGATTCTGACACTTTATTTTAATTTATAATTTATTTTGCCCTTCTGTGCCCTTAAAAAAACACCTGTATTTGAAAATCAGAGTAACCTGCTTGTTGTATATAAATCATTAAACAGGCTATGGCAATGATATAGTTGGTTTTTGTAGTGCTCGAGAATTTGGATTCTCTCTTGAGTAGGAAGTCTTTAAAAAAAGAAAAAAACCTTAGAAACTCCATAGGGAATAATTAATACATTTAATGTTTCCTAAGGAAAAAGTATCTAAATGATGCTGAAAGTTATCATTGTTTTTATGCTTCTGCAGACAGTTATTTTCAGGAGAAATTTGCAAAAGTGAAGCTTTGATTTGGAAATAGATGTACCACTTTTTACCCAGGAAGTATTTCTGAAAGTTGTATGTAATCGCTGTTTTAATAAATGAAATTATATTTAAACACACTAACATAGCTTACTGTAGAGTCTTCATTTGAATAGTTTCGCAAATCAGAGAATAGTCACCATCCTAATTTTGTATTATTCTTGACTTTCACATATGTATTTGAGTTGCTTAAAGTAATTAGATTTAAAGATGTCAGGTCAGGTTCTTGGCTCATCGGTTTAGTGGCCTTTTGGAAGTAGATTTTGTGACTTTTTGATGGCTTTTTTTTTTAAAAATTTTTTTGGAGTATAGTTGCTTTACAATGTGTTATTTTTGATGGCTTTTATATTTACTTCTGCTTTTATTAGGGTCAGTCTTTAAAAACAATTTAGACATCTTTAAAAGACGACGTTAGACATTTAAAAACTTTTTGAACCATACATGCATTGGCTCCACAAATGTTTTTTTCCCCCCCATGCCAGAAATTTAAATTGGTAAGAGTATTTTGCCTAATCATACGTAATTCATAGGGTGTAGGACTTTGTTTTAATCACTGCCATATGCCCAAAGCCTTTCAACAGTGCGTGGCATATAATATCAACTCAAATATTTGTTGTTAAATGAATCTCAGTAAAGGAAAAGGCAGCAGAGGTAAATTGTGGTGTTCTTACATCTGTTGACTATCCAACTAGTGTTTTAATCACTTCGGAAGCTTCTTCATTTCTAATTTATTTTTGTGGAGAAGTCACGTGTTCTCTGTTTCTGAAGTGTGCTGATTATCAGGTTATGGTTATCCTTTAATGTTGTCTTCTCGGTTCTTCTATTCCTGAAGTTAGTTGGTTTAAAAATAGTGTTTGTGGGACTTCCCTGGCTGTCCAGTGGTTAAGACTTCGCCTTGCAATGTGCAGGGGGTGGGTGTGGGTTTGATCCCTGGTCAGGGAGCTAAGATCCCACATGCCTCGCAGCCAAAAAACAAAAAACATAAAAGAGAAGCAGTATTGTAACAAATTCAATAAAGACTCTAAAAACGGTCCGCATCAAAAAAAAAAAAACTTAAAAAAAATAGATTTTGTTAAAAAGAAAAAAAAAGAAACCAAAAAAGTATTTCTCCACAGTCCAGTTCTTTGGGCCAGTTTTGTAGATAGGTATATCCTTAAATGTTTCAAAATCAAAACTGATTATACGAGGGATTATTCTCAGAAACAGTTGGCTATAAGCAGTCAGTGGCTTTTTGTATTTGGCCTTATTCTCTTTTTCAGTTATAAGTCATAATACCTTCACATTTTAGCAAGCGATGCATATATGAACATCTCAGCATATTTGCCATTGTAGAAGTAAACCTACCTTCTAAAATACAGAATGTACATACAGTACTAGTCGTTTAAAGAAATATCATTTAAAGTTTTTTTCCATCTCTTAAAAAATGTTTTTTTGTTGAGGTACAATTGACATACAATATTTTAGTTTCAGGTGTACAACATAGTGATTCGATATTTGTATATATGTTTAAAGTTTTGATTTAGAAAATGAATATCAGTTTTTTTTCCATCTCATGAATACATTGGTATTGGAACATTCTAGGTGTGGTATGTTTCCTCCTCCCCCCCCCCCCCCATCCAGTCGGCTAGATCACAGTCATAGTATCTATATATAGATCTTTTTGGCTGAGGAGGACAGTTTCTTTTAAGGAAAGTATTTAGTGTTCTGGTTGAAGTTGCCTCCTTTAAAATGAAGTAAACAACAAAATGTTCTTATTTTAATGGGTTTTAAGAAATATTTGTCCGTATTAAGAGAACCTGGGGCTTCCTAGGTGGCGCAGTGGTTAAGAATCCGCCTGCCAATGCAGAGGACACGGGTTTGATCTCTGCTTCAGGAAGATCCCACATGCCACGGAGCAACTAAGCCCGTGCGCCAAAAAAAAAAAAAAAAAAAAAAAAAAAAGAGAGAGAACCTGGATTTAGTTCAATTTGTTTTAAAAAGAAGCTGAGTTTTCTTGGGAATATTATATTAGCAAACATTGTTACTGCCTACCCTTTGAAAAGTCATCACTGTAGGTTGTTATTCACATGTTCCACAGTGATGTGTGTTATGATAGAATTTATCATTGATCACAAATGAATAAATTGAGGGGATTTTTTTTTTTTTTGAATGCTGCAACCTCCTCCTGTATGTATTTGTTCAGTGTCTTTTCCCAATGAGATTTTTCCTTTGTCTGGAATCTCTAAAAATGGAAAGAAATTACTACTTGGCCCAGGCAGTAATGTTACCTTCAGATTGTTTTTATAGCCAGACTGTTTTCTGTGAGTTACCTCTGAGTGGACTAATTGTAAAGGTGACAGCCCTTTTGATGCCGCTTTCTCTGGAGTTTCTGGTATTCTTCAAAGCTTGTCTTTGTTGTGTTCAGAAAGAAAGATGGTGGCGCGCTTGGGAAGACTTCATTAAAAGGAAGCAAAGTTCTAAGGAAAGCTGCTTTAAGAGTTTTATTCATTCATAACAGAACTCAAATGCACATAAGTTTTCCAAGCACTGACGATCTAAGGTTATTTTCTAGACCTTTTACTTATTATATATTTTTAGTAAGGGCTTGATGATCCCTTACACCCCCCAAATCCTCTTAGAGTTTTTTTAGTGCAGCAAATGACTTGATGATCACTGTGCAAGTTGGTCTGTCTTTGATGTTATTTCTTTAAGGAAAAGTCCCACCTTGGGCCCTGAGTGCTGATTTACCAGGCGGTTAAATGAGAGATTGGAAGCTAGAGCTAGTCTCTCACTTTCTCCCACCTTCTCCCAAACCCCTGCATTATTTTAGAAGAGGTTGTTCGTGTTCTCAAGTAACAGTACAAAAATCTCACACCCAGATCCAACCAGTAGGAAAACAACTGCTGTAGCACAAAGTGTCCTTCCTGTGTCCCCAGCTGAAATTGGGGGAGGGACAAAGCCCAATTGTTACTTTACCCCATTCTGTCTGCCTCCTAGAAGGCCTGTTTCCTACCCTAATGGTTTCTGCCTAACAGATGGTGTTTCTTTTTTACAGCATTTTGATCCTGGACTTGTTGTGGTGATGGTAAACTTAGCAGTGGTAATTTTTTATTTTCAGACTGAATTACTCCTTTTGTCATCAGTGCACCAATATGTTAGGCTTACTTTCTCTGTTGTAGCCTTCATCCTTCTGCTTGGTCTTTTTCATTTTCCTTTCCTTTCCTTATGCAACTTGTCTGATCCTTGTTCATTAAAGGGTAATGTTAAGAAGGGATGTATCTGTTTGTGTTAGAACTGCCAAAAAAAAAAAAAATCAGTTAAAACATTAAATTCTAATAATGTAAAAACTTGATTTCCCCACAATATAATGGGCACTAGCACTTGCTACTGCAATTTATAAGTAAATTAAAACAAACTGACTGCCTTAGAAGGCAAAAGTACTAATACAGAGTTTATAACAGGGGTTTACAGAGGTAATGAATTTGTACCAAAATTTTCTTGATTTTTGCAAAGCAAATTCTGACAAACCAAAAAAGATACCAAATCAAAAAAAAAAAAGTAAATTACTTTGACGTTTCTTTTTAATTCTTTCATTGGACCATTTGTTTTTACCAGTAAATCCCTGATTGAGACGTTATGAAAGTGATATTGCACTTAGGAAGTCATTTTTATAACCTGTCTTTAATTTGGTCCTTTTGCTAAAGATTGCAGTCACTGCTTATTTATTATACCATTGGGCATAAGATAGTAATGCATTTTTATTTTGTTTAACTGGAAGTTTTTTATAGTATCTAAAAGAAGGCTGTGTTTTAGAACTTTGTTCTCTTTTCTAGCATGAGATGTTGTTTATTTACTTAAACATTTTTTCCCCACAGTTCCTAATTACCTTCTTATTTATTGTTTAAAAGCAATAATGGGATATTGATGATAAGTAATTGAACTTCTGAATTTGTTTTTCATTACTCTCTGAAACACAAAAATTAATCCCACAAATACAGAGCAACTGGATACAAGTGGTTGCCTGTCACTTTGGAAACAGTTTCTTTTTTTTTTTTTTCCCCTCCAGGACTACGCCTAGTCATGATCATGGCATTTATTGCTTTTTTTTTTTTTTTCCTTTCCAAAATTTGGTTTTGGTAATATCTCAGATTTAGCCTGACAAAACTCAACTTTAGCCCAAAGGTATAATATATATGTGTGTATAACAAAAAACAAACAAAAAACAATTGTTTACACCAGCCTGAGTAAAATGATGAGGGAAGTAAACATTGTGTTTTTTCACTAAAGGTATACAACGGATAAGGTAAGTCCTCTTTTCAGTGGGCTTACATCACAATGAACAGCGCAAGTTGTGATGTAAAACAGCTGTGGTAGTAAAGTGCTTGTCTGCCCCATTTTGCTTTGTTTGGCTGGTTATGAGTGGATTAAATATACATTTTTTTAAAATCTCCAGCATAGATCAATTAGTTTAAAGTCAATTTTCTTCGCAACTAGTCCTTTTCACAGCTTACTGATTGCCACAGCCAGTGTTAAATCCACTCTGGAAAATGGGACCTCAGAGCACCAGTTTAAAAGCAAAACTATTCTTAGTTCCTAAGGGCAACTAACTGTTGCTTTCTATTTAATTTTTTTTTTTTTTACCACCTCAGTTAATTGTAAAGCATCTTTTGAATACAAAAAAATATTAAACATGCTGAGTTGCAGTTATTGAATTTTCCTGTATCATGTTTGAAACTGCTTTTCCGATTTAAACATGTTAGTTGAGATATTTATTACCAGTTTTAAAAGTGTGTGGGGGAAGATGTCAGTCAACAGTAAGAGTGAAGTGATTCTTGATAAAAAGTTATTTGGGGGTCTTTTAAAAGAGGAATTTCTAATGTTTTTTATTTTAAACTTCCTATGCCATTGCTTAGAAGTGCTTTGCATTACTTATTTAATTTTGCCATACTAATCTGGAATCATCCCCAGCTGGAAGGCCAGCCAAGGTGGTTAGTTGGGCTTAAACTGGGAGAGGTAGGTTTGGTTGTAAGCTGTGAGAATGGCTTGTGTTTGGTTCACTGTAGCTTTCTGGTCTCTGCACTCCAAGGCAAGATCTCTAACCACCCAAACCCAATGTGTAAAGCAAGCTGTTGGCTTAGCTTTCCATCTCACCTTGATTATATGTTCCTGTTACAGGGAGAACAGATCCCATTCCAATCGTTGTCAAGTATGATGTCATGGGCATGGGTCGCATGGAAATGGAGGTAAATTGATCTCATTGATTCACTTGTTTTATGGGATATTTAAAATTGATACTAATTCCAAATTCAGGTGTAGTTTTAATGTTTTTGAGGGGAAATTTAGAAATGTATTTTACATTCTCATTTAGTGCTGCCTTTGAGGCAGGTAGGTGGCAAATAATGTCCCTGTAATAAAGAAGTTGAGTGGTTTCCCCAGGGTTATGCCACAAGGCAAGATCGGACTTAAATCCAGACCCTGGTGCTCATTTCAGTAGGCATTGTTGCTCAACTCTTAAAATATTTGCTGTTGTAGAAGCTTTGCTCCTATAGAGCTGTGTACAGCTGTCATCTGTGATGCCTTCTTTTCATTGCCTAAAATATTTTTCTCCATTTACTCCTAATTCTTTGGTGTTGAACATTGAAGTAAAGTCTGTTATCATCAACAAATGTGCCTATTGGGAACCACCAGCGTGAAAGGACTAATGAACTATTTTGCATGCGATTTTCTCTGTGGGGCGACAATAAAGCAAGAAGCTGAGCAAATTGCAAAGTTCCTTATTTTGATACAATACTGTAGTTGTGTGAATGACTTTTTTATGGCTAATTGGGGGTACTTTAGGAATTAAAACTAATTGTATCTGTTTTTGTTAAGCTTGATTATGCCGAAGATGCTACCGAACGGCGCCGTGTCCTAGAAGTAGAAAAAGAAGACACGGAAGAACTAAGACAGAAGTACAAGGTACTTAAATGAAGCCATTCTTGCATGTGGAGTGTTCACACTGAGATACTCATTTTGGTGAAAAGAATCTGTTGACAGCAACTAATTTGTTTGACATTTGGTGGTGATTAGTCTTAAACCTCAGGTTTCTGTTACTTTCTTATTTATTGCTTCTGTGAAAACTATAGAGATAATAATAACTACTTTGTACGTCTGTTGGGGAGATTGCATTAGTGTTTGAAAACACAGTGCCTGATATACATTAGGCAGTAATATCAGTAAAAATTGGTGTCATTTGAGAGCTTGATACCTATTGATAAGCCTTTTCTTTTTTGATGGATGAGGTGTTTTAAGAATAAAAAACAATTGAGAACTTTAGTATCTTCCTTTTTAAGCTCATAGTTATAGAAAACTGCAGCTTAGAACATGTTATAAGTTAGCTTTCAAAAAGACTGACCAGGGTACATGTTTTTCGAGATGTTTTGGTAAACCCAATCTCTAAAGTAATAAGGTGAGAAGAGAGAAAAGGGATTCATTTTTAAAAATCTGTTCTACTGTAAAAAAAAATATGTAAAGCAAAAACTAACAGAACTACAAGGAGAAATGTTATATCTACACAGTAGTGGAAGTTTTTTTTTTTTAAACTAAGTCTCCCTATTTATTTATTTATTTATTTATTTATTTATTTATTGGCTGCATTGGGTCTTCCTTGCTGCACGCAGGCTCAATAGTTGTGGCTCACAGGTTGTAGAGCACAGGCTCAGTAGTTGTGGCACAATGGGCTTAGTTGCTCCACAGCATGTGGGGTCTTCCCAGCCCAGGGATTGAACCATTATCCCCTGCATTGGCAGGTGGATTCTTAACCACTGTGCCATGAGGAAAGTCTTGGAGATTTTAATATACCTCTCTCAGTAATTGATAGAAGTAGGGGAAAAAATCGGCAAGGATGTTTGAAAGATTGGAACGACACATTTAACAAATTTCACCTAATGATTGTATAGAACTATGCATCCAATCACTTTGAAAATAACAGACTTCAAATATATATGAAACATTTATTTAAACACATTTTTACCACGTTCTGTCATAAACAAAGTAACAGATTTCAAAGAACTGAAATCAAGTTATCAAGCCACAAAACAATTTTTAAAAAAAGATTTTTTTGAAAACCTCTTTCAAAATTAAGAAACACATTTTACATAACCTATCAGTAAAAGAAGAAATCACAGTGGTAATTGGAAAAATTTTGGACTGAAAGATAAAAATGCTGCACATCAAAACTTGTAGAATAGGGACTTTCCTAGTGGCGCAGTGGTTAAGAATCCACCTGTCAATGCAGGAGACATGGGTTGGATCCCTGGGCTGGGAAGATCCCACATGCTGCGGAGCAGCTAAGCCCATGTGCTGCAACTACTGAGCCTGTGCTCTAGAGCATGTGACCACAACTACTGAGCCCACACGTCACAACTGCTGAAGCCCAAGTGCCTAGAGCCGATGCTCTGCAATAAGAGAAGCCACTGCAACGCAATGAAGAGTAGCCCTCACTCGCCACAACTAGAGAAGACTCAATGCAGCCAAAAAAAAAAATAAATAAAAAACTTATAGGATAAGCTAAAGCAATATGATATTTGATAAAAAAAATTTGAAAAAAAAATGCTTATTTTAGGAAAAGAGAAAGGAAATGATGTTCCTGTTGGGAAGTTAGCAAAAGAATAGCAGAATAAACCCAAAGAATGTTAAAGAAAAGAAATAATGAAGATAAGATCAAAAAAGAATGAAACAGAAAACAAACATACAGCAAATCCAAAAGTTAGTTCTTTGATGTACTTGTGATATTAAGAAAGAAAAGAACATAGAAAACCAATGTCAATAATGAAAAAAGAAGATATCATTGCAGATGCAACAGGCACTAAAAGATAAAAATAGTATGTGTAACTCTATGCTTTGAATACAAAGATAGGTTTAAGTAGACAAATTCCTAAAAAAATATAACTTGAAAAATAGAAAATAGACTTGAAAAATAGAAAACCTTGGTATTCCTGTAACGTATGTAATTGTATAAATTGAATCTGTGGTGAAAAATCTTTCCATAGCCCAAATAATTTCATAGTGAGTTCTATCAAAATTCATAAAAGAAATAACTTCAGTCTTGACCAACAATTTCTGGTCTTCCAGAGAACTGAAAATGAAGGAAAAGTCCCAGCTCATTTAATTAGAGACTAGTTCCATCTTGATGGTAAATCCTGAGAAGGACAGTATGATAAGAATTATTATATGACATGAATGTATAACACAGATGCAAACCTTAAAACACCAGAACCAGTTTAGGATATACTGTGACCAAGTTATCCCTGGAATGCAAAATTGATTTAATGTTAAAATCAATTTATATAGTCAACCATGTTAAATGATTAATGGAAAAAAGTTATATGATCATCTCAATAGATGCAAAAAAGCCAAGAGCAGTATATGAAATTCAGCATTCATTCATGATGACAAGTCTTGTCCAGTTGACAAAGAAAGGACCTTTTTTAACCAGGTGGAATGCCTACAGAAACTATATAGGAGGCATCATACTTAATATTGAGAAGTTGAAAGCTTTCCTTTTGAGATGGGGAAACATAACAGGGATACCTGCTGTCATTGTTTCTATTAAATATTGTGCTGATGTCTTTAGCAGTACAGTAAGGCAGACAGGCAGAAACAAACAAAGATATAGGAGATAAAAGGGAGAGACAGAACTGTCTTTGTTTGCAGGTATGATTATATTTATAGGTATCCAAAAGAATTTACAGATGAGTTACACAAATAACAGAGTTTAGCAGGATGCTAGATACAGAAATCAAACATGTAAATTTGCCTATCTATATATCAACAATAAACAGTTAGAAAATGGATATAACAAAAATGTCACCAATTGTAACAGCAAAACAATATGTGAAGTACTTGGGTATAGATACAATGAAATGTGGGAGACTTAAGGCAAAAATTCTGAAGCATTATTTAGAGGCATTAAAGAACAATGAATTTAAAAAATGAGATTCTTTTATGATCATGAATTAGAAGACTCAATATTGTAAAAGTATCTGTTTTCCCCCAATTTTTCTGTATATTCAAATCAATCAGATCAAAATCCCATTAGGATTTTGTAGGGAATTTTATATGGAAGTATACGTGGCCAAGAATAGTCAAAGCATTCTTAAAGTATAAGGTAGAAAGCTACAGTAATTAAGACATGATATTGGCACAAGGATAGACCAATGGAACAGAAAAGAGAGCCCAGTTACAAACCCTACGTACTTGACCACTTGATAAGACAAAGATGGTATTGCAGATAAGTGGGGGAAAGAATGAATTTTTCAGTAAAAAGTTCTGAGACAGTTGGTTATCCATATGGGAAATAGTGAATTTGAACTTCTACCCCATATCATAGAATAATCAATTGCAGATGGGTTAAAGATTTAAATGTAAAAGGCAAAAACATAGAGCTTAGAAGATAGTGTAGAGGATTTTCTCTTCTAGCTGCACCTGACTTATTTACTTATTTTTCATTTCAGTGATAATTTTATAATGAAAATTGTTGAGCATACAGAAAAATTGAAAGATATATACAGTTAATACCTATATACGTACCACCTATATTCTATAGTTAACATTTATAAGTAATAAAATCACTTTTAAAAACAGCTTCATTGAGAATCAATGCCTTTTTTTAGTTCTTAAAATACCTTTTTGATTGTTTTTCCCAAAATTTGCTAATTTTTTTGTTTTTAAACAAAAACAAAAATTTTTGTCTTTTGGTTACTATTTCTGCCTTCTTTTAAAAGACATACTAAATGTTCTTGTTTTATAATTTCTTTTAAATCTTCTGTTATCTGTAGTAGTTCATAAGTGTTTTTCGTAGTTCGCTGCTTCTGACTTTCTCACAGTGGTTTGTTTCTTTATGTGGTTTGCAGTTTTGATTGTCATTTCTCATCCTCTAGATGTTTCTCGTATCCTGGATTTTAGAGGGGTTCTTTTGGGGCAGTTCCATATATGCCTTTCCTAGAGACTCGAGTCTTTAACTGAAGACCTGAGAACTTTATATGGACTGATTTTAAAATGTTAATACCTAAGCTAAGGGTTCCTGCTTTGCGTGAAAGGTGTAAGTTCTTTAGGTCCACCAATGGCTGTGGTCTGAAATTCCAACCCTCTATACATAACCATTTCCATTTATACCTTGGTAGATGGTGAATTTTTTGATGTGTTCAAGGGATAGCAGGTGGTGATGATGTAGTGCCGTTTTTCTAGTCCCTATTTCAAGGATGGAAACAACCATTCATATCTCTGAGCATTTCGCAGGAAGAGCCTGATTACTAAGCCTTCTACCATCAAGGTCCTGAGGTTTCATCTTTAGGTGCCTAGGGGTTGCCCTGTCTTGTTGAGCTCAGCTGTATATTAAATTTTTGTGTGTTTTATTTTATCCAGATTTATAATATGGTGAAATCTCTCTTCCTTCTCTTCCTTTTTTTCTCTCCCTGTTCTCTCTCTTTAAAAAAAAAAAAATTATTTATTTATTTATTGGCTGTGTTGGGTCTTCTTGCTACAAGCGGGCTTTCTCTAGTTGCGGAGAGCGGGGACTACTCTGTTGTGGCGTCTTCAACCCATTTAGACTGGCTTTAGCACTTTTTTCTGAATCAGTTTATTCAAGGCTGCAAAATACCTTTATTTGCTAAGTCCAGTAGACCTTTTAAAATTTTTATTTTATTCCGTGTCCTGTTTCTTGACATCATTCGATACAACTGACCACACTTTTGTCTTTAAAACAAGTTCTTTTCTCTTGCTTTTGAAGATTTTGTACTTTTCCTAAATTCCTCCTTTCTATCTCTCTTGCTGCTTCTATTTAGATTCCTTTGTTGACTCCTTCTCTTCTGCCTGAACTTT
Organism: Hippopotamus amphibius kiboko; assembly: GCF_030028045.1. NCBI lineage: Eukaryota > Metazoa > Chordata > Mammalia > Artiodactyla > Hippopotamidae > Hippopotamus > Hippopotamus amphibius. Next base: position 44,992,853 of record NC_080202.1, on the reverse strand, counting down.
TTTTTTTTTTTTTTTTGGATCTTATTTGTTACTCTTAGAACATCTCATTTGACTGAACTCATACTTAGAAGTAGAAGCTCTCAGAGAGGACAGCCTCCGTCTCTTGGCAGTCTGTCCCTGGCTTTTTTGTTTGGCCTCCTTCATTCTCTTGACCAGAAGTTTAGCATGTTCTGCAGCCTCTTCCCTATTTTTGTTAGTATGCTGTTTCTTCAGAGCAATATGCCGACATTTGTGTTGCAGAACATGTGGAGTAACAAGATGCTGAATCTTGGGTGCTTTGGTCCTAAGTTTCTTACCTTCTTTGTTTAGGGGTTTTCTCACAACATACTGGCGGACATCATCTTCTTTAGAGAGATTGAAAAGTTTGTGGATTCTGCTAGCTCTTTTGGCCACAAGGTACAGTAGTGTCAGTGAGTCCAGGAATATCCTTTTCCCCTTTTTTTTACAATGACCAAATGGGGAATACTCAGATTGGCATTTACAATGCAACCGCATACAGATTTACATTTTCTTTCTCTAGTCCTCCTTGGTCTGTAACAGGAATGCCCCTTACTCAGTAGCAGGCGGACTCAGCCATGGGTCAAAACACCCTGCTTCATGGGGAAACCTTGATTGTCATTACCACCTCTGATTCAGACCACATAACCCTTCCATTCTTCACCCAGAGAGTCAGCAGTAACTTCTGTGGCCATATGCCACAAAGCTTTTGTTCATTGTCCACTTCAATGAGTTTCTGGCAAATGAGTGGCCGGGAAAGAGATGTTCCGCTTCATCCTGAAGTGGCTGACCGCCTCCAAGGCACCACGAAAAAGAGCTGCCTGAACTTTAGATGTTGGGGTTCTTCAAGTTAGGACCTGGGCCCTTTTTTTTCTGTCTAACTGCTGTCCTTAAGCATGGAATGGTGATGCCACTGTTTTGAAATTTTTCACGTGGTTGGTTTTTATCCTTTAGCTTGAATATTACCTCACTAGAAATCTTTCCTAACCACCCAATTTAAATAAATCCTCTATTCTCTAGAAACACTCTGACTTATAATTTACAATTATAAATTTTTGTTTGTAGCCTTTTATATAGTCTGACTACTGTACTGGAAAGAAAGGGCCTTGAGGAGAGAAACTGTATATTTGTCTGGCAATGTGAATACTGTATCCAGTATAGTGCCTGGCACATAAATGCTCAATAAATATGAGTTGAACAAATAAATGCTTTGAAACATGGGAAAACATTATTTTTTTAATATAAATTTATTTATTTATTTATTGGCTGCATTGGGTCTTCGTTGCTGCAGACGGGCTTTCTCTAGTTGCTGAGAGTGGGGGCTACTCTTCATTGCAGTGCGGGGGCTTCTCATTTTAGTGGCTTCTCTTGTTGTGGAGCAGGGGCTGCAGGCACGTGGGCTTCAGTAGTTGTGGCACACGGGCTCTAGAGCACAGACTCAATAGCTGTGGCCCGCGGGCCCAGCTGCTCCATGGCATGTGGAATCTTCCCAGAGCAGGGCTCGAACCCATGCCCCCTGCATTGGCAGGCGGACTCCCAACCACTGCGCCACCTAGGAAGTCTGGAAAACATTCTTTGAAACAGGTTTATTTGGTATACTGTCGGAAATATAAACATTTTAAAGAATATTTATTGTTTTTCAAGTAAAAGTTACACTATCAAGTGAATAATAAATACATAAAGTAGCTGAGTAATTCACAACCTCAGTAGATCATACATTATATTTTGAGGCCCTTTCTCCCCCGACCAAGAAAATATTTCACTTTTATACTCTTTGTGATGGGTAGAACAAGAATTACTTATTCCCATTTTATTGATCAGACTATTTATAAGTCTTGTCAACTTTGAATTATACAACTTGCGAAACCCTCTCCTCTTCTTGATGTGACTCCTTTATTTCATGTTTGTTCTTTACCTTCACATGATCTTGGAACCTTGACTTTAGTAACTTAGCCCCTCTTTATATTTCTTGAGCACCACAGATTGATTTTTTACTTCTGTCAACACTTTGATTCCAACTTTTCTTCCTAATCCTTTTTTTTGTCATACCTACTCACCAAGAACGTATCCCCACTTAGTACAAATACTTGCATTCTTCATTTCTACACCTTTAATTTAGTGCAGTGTGGGACTGGTGCCAACTCACTGGACTCAGAACTGCCAAGGAATCCTTTCATGAATCAACTCCCACTTAGTCTCTTCAGCTGTTGTTCTCAAACATTGATCCTCAAGCCCTCATCTTCCCTTAGCTACCCTTGTCCTTCCTCCATCTTCCCTTACTCCTAGTAGAAAACTTAAAGAAAATTTGGACTATCAAATGGGAGTGCCTTCTTCTACTTATAATATCTGCCATCAAACTTGGGTCTGTCTATTCCCATCCTTAACTATTTCTCCTTTGTCTCATCATCTGTCAAATGAAAATTCCTATCTACATCTAAATTCTGAATCCTAATACTCTCTGTCTTATCAGGGACCTTACATCTTTTTTCCTATATTGACAAACTCGCTTTTCACTCATTCATTTCCTATCACCAGTAAATGTGCTTACACATTCTTGGGGGAAAAGAACCACTCAAACTAAAGAAACCTCACTCTATTGACTTTTACTTTCCAGAGCTACCATCTTTTCTTTTTAATTGTCTTTAGAACAAAAATTCTGAGAGAATAGTCTCTACACTCACTGCTTTCTATTCTTTTATTTTTTAATTTTCATTTTTATGAAAGTTGTACATTGTTTTAAAGCTACATAGCTCTGGTAGAGCTGGCAGTGCCTAATGGCGCATCTGACGTGGAGTTGGGTGGGGTAGAGTAGGGGGCGGTAGTTGGGGGGGGTGGAGTGGGAGAAGGAGGAGGCAGCGGCGAATCACTTATAAATGGCTCCGAAGCAGGACCTGAAGCCTAAATTCCAGGAGGTTGGGATGAATGGGTTCTAGAAAGCAGAGTACTCAAATACGTGGACACCAGTTTGCAGAAATGATGACAAATTCAAAAAGCCAGTCAGGAGCAGTATGCATAGGGAAAGATGAGAGGGGCTGCCCCTGGGAAGACGACTTCTGGTCTGCGACAGAAAAATGTTGATGTGAAAACAAAAAAGAACAAACAGAAAACACCTGGAAATTGAGATGGTGGTAGTACCAGTGAGATGCCTCAGCCTCCTTACAAGAAAAGGGCCCAAGTAGATCCTACTGTTGAAAATGAGAAAACGTTCATGAACAGAGTTAAGTTAAACTAAAGACTCCTGAAGAACTAAAACCATGGCTTGTTGATGACTGGAGCTTAATTACCCGACAAAAACAGCTCTTTTGTCTTCTTGCCAAGAAGAATGTGGATTCCATTCTAGAGGATTATGCAAATTACAAGAAATCTTGAGGAAACACAGATAATAAGGAGTATGCTGTTAATGAAGTTGTTGCAGGGATAAAGGAATACTTCAGTATAATATTGGGCACTCAGTTGCTGTACAAATTTGAGAGACCACAGTATGCTGAAATCCTCGCAGATCACCCTGATACGCGCATGTCTCAGGTGTATGGAGCGCTGCACCTACTGAGATTATTTGTACAAATCGAAGCAGTGTTGGCCTGTACGCCTCTGGATGAGAAGAGCCTTGCTTTGTTACTGAATTATCTTCATGATTTTCTAAAATACCTGGCAGAGAATTCTGCAACTTTGTTTAGTGCCAGCGATTATGAAGTGGCTCCTCATGAGTACCATCGGAAAGCTATGTGAGGCACTTATACTCACTTATGTTTGGATCTCTGTAAACACATTTTTCTTAGTCCTTCTCTTATACAAATGATGTACTTTGAAAATGTTAGTGTATAACAGAATTGATGTTTGTTTTCTGTTTGATTTTAAACAGAGAAAAGGGGTTACAGCTCCTTTTTTGCTTTTTGGGTTATTTGTTTTTGGTTTTCTTTTCATTTCAGAGTTGTTACCAGTGTATTCAGTGATAGACAACAGAGAGACATACTGTAGAGTGTTTTATTGCTTAGTTGACAAAGCTGCTTTTGAATGCTGGTGTCTATTCCTTTGACACTATGCACTTTTATAATTATAATGTTTTAATGGCATATGACAAAATGCTCTGATTCCTAGTGCCAAAGGTTTAATTCAGTGTATATAACTGAACACACTCTTCTGTTTGTGCTCCCCCCCCCCCTTTTTTTTTATGGTGCTTACAGTAAAGAGTCCATCCTTTGCAAATCATCCATGCTGTTCCTTAGGCATTTTATCTTTGCTTAGGTTGTCGAAGAATGGTGGCTTGTTTCATGGTTTTTGTATTTGTATCTAATGCACGCTTTAACACCATAGATGCAATACATTGTGTAGCTACAGTTTTCTGGAAAAGTCAGAGATTGTTTTTCAGATTGTCAATAAATTTTTTCTTTAAATTTCAAAAAAAAAAAAAAAGCCAAATAGCTCTACCACGCTTTTAACTAGAAAAAAAAACCCAAAAAACAAAAAGTGCAGTCCCATTTTGATGCCCTTAGTATCTTATTAAATATTGATAAGAAATTTTTAATATGTGTAAGATATGAAGAGTGACTGCAGATACTTGTATCTTCTGCTCAGTTTAAGAAAAAGAACATTATCAGTAACTTTATGATCCCACCCCATTTCTTCCTCCTTCAGGGGTAGGCACTATCCTGAATTTTGTGTTTATCATTCACTTGCATTTGTTTCAGTTAGATTTTTGCTGTTGTTGATAAAATTCACCTTTTTTTTTTTTTTAATTGGCTGCGTTGGGTCTTCGTTGCTGCACACAGACTTTCTCTAGTTGCGGCGAGCAGGGGCTACTCTTTGTTGCTGTGCAAGGGCTTCTCGTTGTGGTGGCTTCTCTTGTTGCAGAGCACAGGCTGTAGGTGCTCGGGCTTCAGTAGTTGTGGCACACAGGCTTAGTTTCTGCGAGGCATGTGGGATCTTCCAGCACCAGGGATCAAACCTGTGTCCTCTGCATTGGCAGGTGGATTCTTAACCGCTGCACCACCAGGGAAGTCCCTAAGATTCACCATTTTAACCGTTATATAAAATACAGTTTAGCGACTTAGCATATTCACGATGTTGTACAACCATCACCACTAATTCCAGAAATTACATCACCCCAAAAAGAAACCCTGTACCCTTCAGCAGTCATTCCTCATCCCTCCCAGCCCTTCTCCCTCCCACTGGCAACCACTTTCTGTCTCTGTACATTTGCCTATTCTGGACATTTCATATAAATTAAATCATTCAATACATGGCCTTTTCTGTCTGACTTCTTTTACTTAGCATAATGTTTTCAAAGTTCATCCATGTGAATAGCACATAGTACTTCATTCCTTTTTAGGGCTGAATAATATTACATTGTATGCATATACTACAGTTTGTTTAATTATTCATCAGTTAATGGACAGATGAGTTGTTTCCACTTTTTGGCTGTTATGAATAATGGTGCTTTGAACATCTCGTACAAGTTTTCGTATGAATATATTTTTCAGTTCTCTTTTGTATGTACCTAGGAGTGGAGTTGCTGGTTACGTGGTAACTCACTGGTTAACTTTTAAGGAACTACCAGACACTTTTCCACAAATGGTTGCACCATTTTGCATGTGCACTAGTACTGTATGAGAATTACAGTTTCTGTACATTCTCATCAACACTTGTTGTTTTCTGTTTTTTTTATTATAGCCATCCTAGTAGGTGTAAAGTAGTAGTATCTTCTTGTGGTTTTGGTTGAGCCTCTTTTCATATGCTTATTGGCCTTCTAACTGTGTTCTTTAGAGAAATGTCTATTCAGATCTTTTGCCCATTTTTTAAATTGGGCTGTCCTTTTATTGTTGAGTTAAGAATTCTGTATGAATTCTGGAATGAGAGCCTTGTCAGATGTTTGATTTACAAATATTTTCTTCCATTTTTTCAAATTGTCAGTTCACTTGATAGTGTCCTTTGGTGCTCAGAGTTTTAAAATTTGATGTTCATTTTATCTTTGTTTCTTTTGTTGTCTGTGTTTTTGATGTCATATTTAAGAACCCATTGCCTAATCCAAGGCAGTGAAAAGTTACACCTGTGTTTCCTTCTAAGAGTTGTGTAGTTTTAGTTCTTATATTTAGGTCTTTGATATATTTTGAATTAATTTTTATATGTCATGTTTGCATGTGCCTACCCAGTTGCCCCAGGACCATTTGTTGAAAAGACTATTTTTTTCCCATTGAATGGTCTTGGCACCTCATCGAAAATCAATTGACCATAGATGTGTGGGTTTTTTTCTCTCAATTATGGATCTATTGCATTTATCTATATGTCTTTGCAGTAACACACTATCTTGATTACTGTTGCTTTGTAGCAAGTTTTGCAATTGAGAAGGGTGAGCCCTTCTACTTCATTCATTTTCAGGATTGTTTTGGCTATTCTTGGTCCCTTGCAATCCTATGTGAATTTTAGAATCAACTTGTCAATTTCTACAAAGAAGTCAGCTGGGATTCTGTTAAGGATTATGTTGAATCTGTAGATCAGTTTGGGGAGTATTACCATCTTACTTACTTATTTACATGGATTGGAAGTGTTAAGTCTTCCAATCCATGAACATAGGATGTGTTTTCATTTATTTAGATCTTTCTTTCAATAATATATATTTTTTAAGTTCTGTATTTCTTTTGTTAAATTTAATCCTAAGAATTCTCATTTTTTATGCTACTGTGATTTTTTTTATATTGATCTTGACTCCTACAATTTTGTTAAACTCATGTAGCAGCTCTAGTAGTCTTTTTGTGAATTCTTTAGGGTTTATTCATATAATAGCATATCATCTATGAAAAAAGTTAGTTTTACTTCTTCCTTTCCTGCCTGCTTTCCCATCTGGATGCCTTTTTTTTTTTTTTAACATGTCTAATTGCCCTGCCTAGAACTTCCAGTATAATGTTGAGTAGAAATGGCAAGAGCAAATAACTATGTCTTAGAGGAGAACAGACCTCTCTGTTCTGATTTTAGTGGGCAAGCTTTTAGTCTTTAGCTTTTAAGTATGTTGTTAGCTAGGGATTTTTCATAGATGGCTTCTGTCAGATTGAGGAAGTTCCTTTCTATTCATAGTTTGTTGAGTGTTTTTCTCATGAAAGGGTGTTACATTTTGTCAAATGCTTTTTTTGCATCTATTGAAAAAAATCATGAGCCCCCCACCCCCATTAATGTGGTGTATTATATAGCTTTGTTTTTATATGTTGAATCAACTTTGCATTCCTGGGGTAGATCCTACTTGGTCATGGTCATGGTGTATGATCCTTTTAATATGCTGCTGGATTTGGTTTACTAGCAATTTGTTGAGGAGTTTTGCATCTATATTTATAAGAGATGTTAGTCTGTAGTTTTCTTGTGATGTCTTTGTATCTGTAATACTGGTCTCAACGTAATACTGGTCTCACGGAATAAATTAGAAAGTGTTACCCATCTCTTTTATTTTCTCTTCCTTTTTAAGATGGTTTTACAATGTGTTTCATATCCCTAAACATGTATTGTTTAATTTAACTGTTTTTGACTTTTATATAAATGGATTCATATATTTCCAGGGTATATATGTATGAGTTTATCCAGAGTATGGCTTTTATTTGTCATTATTTGATTGCTTTACAGTAGTTAAACCTGTGTGTTTTTCCTAAGCACTGCTTCCATTGTAGCCTGTGTATATTGATATATAATGTTGTCATTATCATTTTTCGCTAGATATTCTAGATATTGTTTCAGATTTGTAGAACGGCCTTTTTAAAAATGTTAATTCCCAGTTTCATTATACTGTGTTCGTGTATGTTGTTTATATATTTCTTCTTTTGAGGATTCATTATGGTTTCCTCTGTAGCCTAGTAGGGTCTTTTGGGGTGAGTGTTCTATGAGTGCTTTTTAAAAAGGTATATACCCTATTTTTAGGCACATAACCGTGTTGAAATATCCTTTAGGTATTTTGTATCCTTGTTTATTTTTATCTCTTTGACCTGTCATGAAATGAGGTGATTTGTCTCCTTACTTTAGTATGTTCATCTGTTTCCCTTGAATCTCCTCTGATTTCTGCTTTATGAATGTTGCTGCTAGATTATGATAGTTAGATATAAAGATTTTTAGATACCATGAATTGCCCTCATTGACATTATAAGTACCTTTCTTTATCTTGTTTAAAGCTTTTAATGAAAATTCTACCTTGATTGAAAGTAAAAACCATGACTCCTGCTTTCATTTTATGTATATGTATTGTTTAGTATGTCTCCATCCTTTTGAGTCTTTCTGAATCACCCTGTTTTGGATATGCCTCTTACGATCATCATGGAGTTGGGTTTTCCTTTGTGTTACAATATTAAAAAAAAGTTTATGAGTTAATCTTTTATATTTTATGTGACAGATATGTTTAGTTTATATTTATCTTTTTAAGTTGCTGATTCTGTGCTCTGTTTTTTTCTTCTCTGAGTGTAAGGTAGATATAGCTATAGATGGATAGATATAGATAGATGGATATAGGTTGGATTATATTTGTTGTAATTACTTTTATAACTTAATAAAATTACCCTTCATTCTTTTTTCTTTTCTTTTTTTTTGAGGAGGGGTGCTGTGTTGGTCTTTGTTGCCGTACACGGGCTTTCTCTAGTTGCGGCAAGCGGGGGCTACTCTTCATTGCAGAGTACTCTTCGGGGCTTCTCATTGTGGTGGCTTCTCGTGGTGGAGCACGGGCTCTGGGCGTGCGGGCTCTCAAGAGCAGGCTCAGTCGTTGTGCCGCATGGGCTTACTTGCTCAGCAGCGTGTGTGGGATCTTCCCAGAGCAGGGATTGAATCGGTGTCCCCTGCATTGGCAGGCGGATTCTTAACCACTACACCACCAGGGAAATCCAACTCCATTCTTTATTTCTTTTAGAGAGTACCCATCATTTTCATCCTGTAAAATGATGTTTCCTCTTTTTCCTCCCTTTCATGTAGCACCTAATATTAATAAACTTAGTGCATATGTAGCATACAAATTAAATATGGTTGTATAATACGTTACTTAATTTTCAGTTTTATATTTATTATAGTTGTAACAAAAGGCAAACTCTAATTCCCATTTACTTATCACTACCCACCTCCCCATCTTATATTAGTTACACCATTTCTTTTTTGTGAGGGCATATAACAGTGTAGATTGTAATCTGACACCTAGTAGCCCCACTTCTTTTAACCTCAATTCTATATTCAAAGCAGCCTTCCAGTCCTTGCGATGAGTTTTTCCTCATCATTTCTGCTGTTTATTTCCTAGTAACTTCTTTAAAGGGGGTTGTACAAATAATATTTCCTGAATTATTTTTATGGCATGAAAATATATATGATATATGAGATTATATTTTATATATTTATAAGCATTATATAATCTCGTTACGTATTTGTATATATAAACCTATAAAAGTAATTCAGTCATATATAAACACACATACATTATAAATTCCTTGGTTAATACTTTCTTTCCCTACATACCTTGTAGTGTTGTACCACTGGCTTCTGGATTTGAATATAATCCTGAAGAAATTGAAGGCTGGGCTGATTTCTCTCTTTGATTGTTTTACCTAGCTGCTCAGAGGAGTCTTTCTTTACCTTTTAAGATTCAATAATTTTACTACAGTATTGATTATGACCACTGTGTTGGGACTGTTTTCATTGGCACAAAATGTGCCCCTTCAGCATGTAGATCAAGGAATGTAATCGGGTTTTTTTGTTTTTGTTTTTTGGCCTGTATATTTGAAGGGATGTCTCCCCATTGCTCCAATCCAAGTTCTTCCCTCTGCTCTTTCTAGATCTCAGAAATTCTTGATGAGTGCAAGAGATGTAGGTGTATCACTTCGAATGAGCCCTGTATCATAACGTGAAGTATGTTTTTGCTGTCATTTTCTGAAATCTGCTACCCACTGGCATTTTTCACTGTTCACTTGGCCTTCAGCTTCTGCTTCATTTCTCCTCACATAGGTTCTATAAGGAGTTTAACTTCTCTATGCCTTTTTCTCTTATGTGTTTTTTCATTCTCCAGATCATATCACCATTTTGCTTTTGTGTGGTATCCAAGAGAAAAAGAACGTTGTTTTCCTGTGTTGCCACATTCATACCAGAAATCCTGGTAATGTTTTCTGTTGCTGATGCATAGAAACATGGTTGGTTGGTTGGTTGGTTTGTTATGTATCAGGCAGCCTTTCATTACTAGTGTGGGTAAGAGTTTATTATCTGAAGAGTCTTTTGGCTTTTCTATATATTATCTGCAAATGCAAATAGTGACATTTCAGTGTCATCCTTTCTAGTTCTTACACCTTCCCTCCCTCCTTCCCTTCCTTCTTCTTCCCTAAACCCTCTTCCTCCCCTTTCCCCTCCCCTCCCATTTCACTTCAGTGTTACCATTTCAGCTTCATCTTATAACTTATGTGTCATTTTTATCTCTCAATTTGAAATATTTTCTAGTTGATTATGATTTCTTCTTTAGTAAGTTATTTAAAAGTGTTTATTAGTTTCCAATTATGTGACTGTTTTTCCCCTAATTATTGTATTACTGACTTCTAATTTAATTATTATACAGAGAATAATAGCAGTTGTTTGAAATGTGTTAAAATGGTCAGTTTCCTTAAATGTTCTGTGTTTACTTGAAAAGAATATATATCCTCCAGTTGTTGGCTGCAATTTTACACATACCCTATTTGTTTGAGACTGTTAATTCCATTGCTTGAATCAGCTACAATCTTACTAAATTTTTTTTCTTGCTTGAACTATCAGTTACTGAGAAAGGAATGTTAATCTCCCACTGATGGTGGATTTTTCCATTTCTTCTTTTAGCTTTGGCATTTTTGCTTATATATTTTGAAGGTGCATACAGCTTTATAATTGTTAATAGATTGAGCCTATTATTATAAAGTGATATTTTTTGCCTTAAAGTTTCTTTTGTCTGATACTCAATTTTGATAGCTTTATTTTGGTTAGCATATTTTCTGATACATCTTTTCCACCTCTTTTCCTTTTAGCTTTTATAATCAACATTTACTTGGATTATTTGTAGATGTTTTACCTAGTCTTCCAATCTCTTGCCCCCCTCCAGTCCCTCTCTCTCTCTCTCTTTTTTTTTAGAACTTTTATTGAGATACAGTTAATAGACAATAAACAGCATATATTTAGAGTATACAATTTGGTATCCCAATCTCCCAATTCATCCCCCCCCAACCCTCCCTGCTTTCCCCACTTGGTGTCCATGTGTTTGTTCTCTACATCTGTGTCTCTATTTCTGCCTTGCATTTCCTCTTTCATAGTTGTTAGCATTTGCCTTATGTATTGAGGTGCTCCTATATTGGGCGCATATATATTTATAATGGTTATCTCCTCTTCTTGGATGGATCCCTTGATCTTTATGTAATGTCCTTTCTTGTCTCTTGTAACATTTTTTATTTTAAAGTCTATTTTATCTGATATGACTGTTGCTATTCCAGCTTTCTTTTGATTCTCATTTGCATGGAATATCTTTTTCCATCCCCTCACTTTCCGTCTGTATGTGTCCCTAGGTCTGAAGTGGGTCTCTTGGAGACAGCATATATATGGGTCTTGTTTTTGTATCCATTCAGCCAGTCTCTGTCTTTTGGTTGATGCATTTAGTCCATTTACATTCAAGGTAGTTATTGATATATATGTTCCTATTACCATTTTCTTAATTGTTTTGGTTTTGTTTTTGTAGGTCCTTTTCTTCTGTTTCCCGCTTAGAGAAGTTACTTTAGCATTTGTTGTAGGACTGGTTTGGTGGTGCTGAATTCTCTGAGCTGTTGCTTGTCTGTAAAGCTTTTGATTTCTCCATCGAATCTGAATGAGATCCTTGCTGGGTAGAGTATTCTTGGTTGTAGGTTCTTCCCTTTCATCACTTTAAATATATCCTGCCACTCCCTTCTGGCTTGCAGAGTTTCTGCTGAGAAATCAGCCGTTACCCTTATAGGAGTTCCTTTGTATGTTATTTGCTGTTTTTCCCTTGTTGCTTTTAATAACTTTTCTCTGTCTTTAATTTTTGTCAATTTGACTACTATATGTCTTGGTGTATTTCTCCTTGGGTTTATCCTGCCTGGGACTCTCTGCGCTTCCTGGACTTGGGTAGCTATTTCCTTTCCCATGTTAGAGAAGTTTTCAACTGTAATCTCTTCCAATATTTTCTTGGGTCCTTTCTCTCTCTCTTCTCCTTCTGGGACCCCTATAATGCAAATGTTGGCATGTTTAACGTTGTCCCAGAGGTCTCTTAGGCTGCCTTCAGTTCTTTTCATTCTTTTTTCCTTATTCTTTTCTGCATCAGTGATTTTCACCATTCTGTCTTCCAGGTCACTTATTCGCCCTTCTGCCTCAGCTAATCTGCTGTTGGTTCCTTCTAGTGTATTTTTCATTTCAGTTATTGTGTTGCATATCTCTGTTTGTTTGCTCTTTGATTCTTCTAGGTCTTTGGTAAACTTTTCAATCTTTGCATCCAGTCTTTTTTCAAAGTCCTGGATCATCTTCACCATCATTATTATGAATTCTTTTTCTGTAAGGGTGCCTGTCTCCTCTTCATTTAGTTGTTTTTCTGGGGCTTTATCCTGTCCCTTCATCTAGTACAAAGTCCTCTGCTTTTTCATTTTCTCTATCTTTCTGTGGCTGTGGTTTTCAGTTCCACAAGACGAAATACTGCTGATACTGCTTGATACTGCTGTCTGCCCTCTTCCCAGTCTTTTTTAATTGGAGTATTTAATCTAGATAAAGATAACATCATTTTCAGTATATTTGGATTTAAATCTGCCATCTTACTTTGTTCTCTCTTTTTTTCTACCTCCCCTCCCCCTGCTTCTTTTCCTCTTTATTTCTGCATTCTTTTGTTCATCTCAGCAGGAAATATTGGACTGGGAGATGTCTAGCATATTGATGAAGTCACAGGAATGGATTAAAAAGAAAAATACAGTATCAGAGATGAAAAATTCTTTCAATGAGCTTATCAGCAGATGAGACACAGCAGAAGATAGAATCAGTAAATTTGAAGACAAGTCAATATAAATTATCCAAGCTGAAATTGAAAGAAAGATTTAAAAAAATAGAACAGAGTATCCAAGATCAATGGGATAATATCCAGGCATTTTAATACAATATTATTAAAGTCCTAGTTAGCAGAGAGTACTGGGATAGATTCCAAGAGATGATGGCTGAGAAGTTTTTTCTTTTCTTTTTTAGTGGGACATAAAATATAATCAATGACATTTTAAGAGTAAATGAAATATATGGTAAAGTGGTCTCAGGCCCTTGGGAAGAAGAAAATTCAAACTTCTGTAGAGCAACTTAGGCTTCAAAGAACTCCTAAATAGGGAATTCCTTGGTTGTCCAGGGGTTAGGACTCTGTGCTTTCACTACCTTGGCCTGAGGTTCAATCCCTATTTGGGGAACTAAGTTGTGCAGCCAAAAAAAAAAAGAACTCCTAGATGAAGCTCCCCAAAGCAAGAGATCATAGTCATATCACAATCCAACTGAAAACTAGACACTATGGGCTAGAGTTAATGGAGGAATAAAAGAGCAGTCAGACCCCTTAAGACTTAAGATATTGGAATTGTCAACTCAGATTAAAGCATGTAAAACAAGCATATTTAATATGTTTAAGAATAAGAAGGGATTGAGATTATGAGTAAAGGGCAAGAGACCATATAAAAACTCAGTGGGAGGATTTAATAGCATTTTACATAGAGTTGAATATTAAATTGTAACACATCTGAAGAAATTTCAGAATGCAGCAAAAAGTGGAGAGAGGGAGGAAAAGAAATGGAAAATACATGAGAGAGATTAAGAGTTAGATGATAAAGAATAAGAAGCTCTAATGTGACTAGACAGAGTTCCAGAACAAAAGAAGGAAGAAGAATAGGGCAAAGGCAGTGTTCAAAGAGAAGATCCCATAATTTGATGAAAGACACAACTCACAGATTCAGAAGGCCTAATGAATCTCGATCAAGATAAAAAAGAAGTCAACACATAGACACTGGTAAAACATACAATACCAAAGAAAAAGACAGTCTTTGAAGACCTGTTGCAGTAACAAGGAAATCAGAATACAGTGTCAGTTCTCTTACAATCGAATGGAATGTTGACTGTGCTCAGGGCAAACAACCATCAACCTAGAATTGTACACCCAACAAAAATATCTTTAAGAATAGAGATTAAAAATAGATAAATGTTCAGATAAAAAAAATCAATTTGCCACCAAAAGACTCTTCTAAAAGAAATTTCAAAGTACTTAAGAAAGAAGGAATGTGATTCCCATTGAAAGACTTGAGATGCAGTAAGAAATCTCTTATAATCAATTTTTAATTGTATTGTATGTGGTGTTTTTGTTTTCTGTTTTTGTTTTTTCACTATATTCTTCGATTTCTTTTGAAAGAGTAAATCTTCCAAATCTATCTAAACGTTATTAAAAACAATATTGTATGGAATTAAAAATAAAAACCAAGATAGAATTAAAATATGCTTCTGCAGCCACCATTGCTAGAAGATGGATTCTGCTTGGCACCTGCTGCTGCTTTTTTTTTTTTTTTTGTATATATGTTTATTTATTTGGCTGCGCTGGGTCTTAGTTGTGGCATCCGAAATCAGTTGCGGCATGCATGTGGGGTCTAGTTCCCTGACCAGGTATGAGACCCGGTTGTGTTCTGAGCGGGGAGTCTTAGGCACTGGACCACCAGAGAAGTCCCGGCACCTGCTTCTTTATACTGCTCGCTTTTGAATCAAAGTCTCACACAGATATATTTCACAAGAAGAGAGGGTGGATCATGTGTCTGCACCTCGTTTTAAGGGGAGTTGGGAAAATGAGCTTTCTGACTGCTGTGTGAAACCAGCACTGATAAGGAAGAGTATCCACAAGTTGCTTAGTAGCCAGACAACATGAAATTGCCCAGAATGCTTAGAGAAAACCATTGAGAACGATTGAATAGGGAAAAAAATCGTAACCAGTTTTAACTGGTTTATCCAAATGAGTTCAATACTGACATTCCACAAAATACAGCAACCTTCTCTTGCTTAATGATTAAGTAGCTCATGTGAGAAATGGTGAAGAGATGTTAGATGATAGAGATGCTTTGAAAGTATATCCAAAAGATACTAAACTGAATAAAAGAAAGGCTGATTGTAGAGCCTTTGAAATGAAATTTATCTTTTAGGTCTGTTAAACTAGAAAGAGCTTCTCATGAAATTAATGCATCTACCCTATTGTAAAAGGCTAGCAAGTAATCATTTATCATTCCTTTCCCCTTCTCATTCTTTCTCATTCTTCTGTGCTACCTTAAAGCAAATGAGTTTACTCAGCTTGATTTGAGATGTCTTTTGATGTCTAGTTTTTAAGTGGAACTGCTGAGGCAAATTGGACCACCTCTTTGGGTCAGTCCCACAGTTTTAAGCCAAAACCTCATTAAGACTAAGATAATCAACATACCTGTGTTGGCTTTTCAAAATTAGCAGTGCAGCTTATTTGGAGAATAATCTTGTAATATTTAACCCCATTGCTGGCCACAGTCACAAGTAATGCTTTTTGCTATAAAGTATAAAAAGTTGAACGTTGATAGTTACTCCAGCTTCTTTTGGTTAGTAATTTGCTTGGCACATCTCTTTCTGTCATATAACTTTCAACTTTCTAAGTCCTCATGTTTTAGGGATATCTCTTATAATCAGATTGTAGTTGAATTTGTTTTTCTGACAGTTTTTTATTTTAGTACATTTACATTTTTCTGTTTACTTATAAATCTGTTTCTTCCATCTTTTTACTTTCTATTTGCCTGATTTTTCTGTGTCTTATTGTTCTGTCTTAACCTTTATAAAATTGAAGTTTTTTTAATCTTGCCCCCTTAACTACTCCTATTCTTCTAATAACAACTCTTGGAATTTTTAATACAAATTATGCTCAATTTAACAAAGTCTAAAGTTAATTCCATCTCAATCAGTAGAAGGACTCTAGAACACTTTAATTTCGAATACCCTCTCCTATTATACATGGCTGTGTTGGCTAACATTTTTCTTTTACCCCTTTT
This sequence comes from Hippopotamus amphibius kiboko, assembly GCF_030028045.1. Classification (NCBI taxonomy): domain Eukaryota; kingdom Metazoa; phylum Chordata; class Mammalia; order Artiodactyla; family Hippopotamidae; genus Hippopotamus; species Hippopotamus amphibius. The sequence continues at coordinate 44,976,837 of NC_080202.1, read as the reverse complement.
CCATCCTGCAAACTAGGTGGTGGTGTTGCTATTCTTGTTATTATTAATCTATATGTTTATTAATTTCATTGCTTATCATTTACTTTTAGTATTTCAGACCTTTTGTCTGGCATGGCTTTCCCTCTTCCCTAAAGTACATCCTTAAAACAGTGACTTTTCAAGTCCTCAGTAAGAAATATGTTTAATATTACAACACACAAATACAACTGAAACAGAAGTTTTACAAGACAGTATTTACCTTCATTATGTGAAATATACTCTGTATTTTCTATTCTTTTTTTCCCCCTTTTTTATGCTTGTTACAATTGGCTAAGTCAGTGTCATGACCCACTAGTGGGTCACAGTCTGTGATTTCAAAAATACTGCTTTAGGTAGGTCCTTTTTAATGAATCTGTAGATGGTAAATTCTCTTTTTATCTGGAAGTGCCTTTATTTCATCATTTCTGAAAAATATTTTCATTTGGTATACAAGTGAAAATGTTTTCTCTCACACACTGAAACATACTACTTCTGTCTTTTGATGTTTTTGAATCTGCTGTCAATCTGATTGTGGGTGATCCTTAATTTTTTTCTGGGTAGTATTATGATTTCATTGTCTTTGGTCCCATAACTTACAGTTTCACTAGTGTTTCTAGGTACTTATTTTTATTTAGCCTGTGTGGTATACCTGTGCTTCCTGTACCTGTGGAGTCATGTCTTTGATCAGTTCTGAAAAAGTCTCAGCCATTATATCAATTGAGATATCATGCACCTACCATAAAACTCACTGTTTTAAAGTGTACATACAGTTCACTGGTTTTTAGTATAGTCCACAGGATCATGCAACCATTGCTACAGTCTAATTCCAGAATGTTTTCACTATGCTGCTACATTTTTTTGACTGTCTTTTAACCCATCCCCTAGACAGTTAATGAATTTTTTTGTTTATTTTTTACAGTTAGGTTTTTCAGTTGTAAAAACCTCATCTGGTTCTTTCTGCAGTCTGCCTAGTTTTTTCGTTTTGATTTTTTATAGTGTTTTATGTTTGCTCATTTTTGTAATTCCATTTTATATTTTAAATGTTTTATGGTTACTTTATATTTTATAACAGACTATTCCAAAATCTGAATTCTTGGGGGCCTAAATGTATTGCTTATTTTTTGTGACTCTCTCTTGTGATAGATGTATTTCCTTTTGTGTGTGTAGTAATCTTTGATTGTAACTCATTTTGTTGATCCAAATCTAGGAAAAAAAATTGGGACCAAAATTGAGGATGCTTTCTGAGAATATTTTTTATACCCTCTGCCAAGACCCAGAGATCCTGGGGTTTCCAGCCTATTTCCAGGTTCCTTTCCTTTTTAGTGAGGCTTCTCAGGTTTAGTTCCCCAACCTTGCTCACACCTCAAGCTCCAGTGTCACCCACATGTCCTAAGGAGAGCCCTTGCCCATCACAGCACTGATTTCAGTTTCAGATCATAGCTGATTTTTTTTTTTAAGTTTTTTTTTTTTTTTTTTTTTGATGTGGATCATTTTTAAAGTCTTATGGAATTTGTTACAATATTGTTCCTATTTTATCTTTTGGGTTTTTGGCCACAAGACACGTGGGATCTTAGCTCCTAGACCAGAGATTGAACCTGCACCCCCTCTGCTTTTTGGAAGGTGAAGTCTTAACCTCTGGACTGCCAGGGAAGTCCCAGATCATAGCTGATTTTTAAATTTTGTTTTGTCTTTTCTTCTTCGATTGCCCCTCTTGGGGATTTACTTTTCTTTTATTGTTTCTGCAATGCAGTGAAAATTGTGTTTCATAAATCTGGCTGATTGAGGGGTTTTTAGCCAGGGGTAGAGGAGTAGGGGATGCCACGGTATCCAGTCCACCACACTGCCAAAAGAAAAAGTAAAATTAAACTCTGAACTTTGTTTATTTGAAGACAACTGTTAGTATAACCACACACTAATTACCCCACCAAATTGCTACTTGTGTTTTATCTGACTTTAACTGGTACCATTAAATGTTATGAAAAGCCCTTTTTCCCTTTTCAGGTAAGACTGCTTTTTTATAACAGTCACTTAAAACTCTACCAAGTTCATTTTTTGTTTTATTTTGTGGTTCTTATAGGATTATGTTGATAAAGAGAAGGCAATTGCCAAAGCATTGGAAGACCTCAGAGCCAACTTCTACTGTGAACTCTGTGATAAGCAATATCAGAAACACCAGGAATTTGACAACCATATCAACTCCTATGATCATGCACACAAGCAGGTGAGGAATGGTTAATTTCTAACAAAGAGAAAGATACTTTGTTATAACTATTGAATTTTATGAGTGTACAGCAAAAAACTTGTTGGCTGTGGTTTCTTGTATCTGCCTGTCTTTGTCTGAGGTCATCTGACTGACTTGATTTTTTTTCAGTGACAGAAGTCCCCTGACATAGACCTCATTCTTCCAAGATTGTATGTAGAGTGAAGAATTGTAAGCTTCATGAATCGTGCATAAAATTTTTGGCTTTGGGTGGTGTCTAAATTTGTATTTGGTTTGTTAATTCAACTAAGGATCACTGGGAGCTCTGTTTCCCTTTCTCCCCCTTTCTGACCTTGTAAAACTTTGAACAGTTATCTCAAACTGTGGTCATTTCATCTTCTGTATCTAAGAATTCATTCCGTATTGGTTATTTCCTATCAGTAAGTCATTTTGTTACTTGGTATACCTTGGAGGATAGGTAAATCTTGAAAAGGGAAATAAAGTTAGATGCTATTTTAACTTTAACAAAAAATTCTGGTGCTGCATGTTGAAGAGCTTGCTGAAAAATGAATTACACCTTCTTTATGGTTTCTTCCCCCCCCACCCCTCCTTTCTTTCATTGATTTAGAAAAGAAACTTATTCCTAACTAGTTACTGGTAAAAGGAGGCGGTAATAATTCCCTTGGGGGATTTTAGAAGGAGGAAATGAATCTTGAAATCTCTAAAACAGTTCTGACTTTTTAAAGAATTTTGGGCCATTTGATCTTAGGTAACTTTGGCAGAACTTGCTAAGTCTTTGGAGGGTACAGTGGTTGTATGTGTTAAATTTGTAAGATTTATGAGCATTGCTGGAATGCTCTCATAAGCCTGACCTGTTAAACCAACTTTTTTTTTTTTAACCTTTGCTTCATCTTCCAACCAACCGTAAGGTTTCAGTGCAAGCGTTGACTAAGTTTTCATCTACTAGTACAGGAATAGTTTGTAAGCTGGTTGTGGTCTTATACTTTTTTGTGACAGTCTTTTCCACATTTAACCACACCTAACCAGTTTAGGATTCCTCCACTGATAGAGTTGTATTGAAGAGAGCTTTTCAACTTCTTAATACAACTTTGGATATTGTTTTAATTTATTGTCAGCTCTGCTTGATTTGAGGAAGAGAAATCTAGAGAGCATATGTATGGACAATATATATTAATAATTACCTTAATACTTCAAAGAATCATCCTCAAGAAAGACAAATGCAACAGTGAATATTGCTTATCCAGTAACTTTTCCAGCTTTTTGGTGTGTGTGTAATTCAAATGTTGGGATTTTTTTGTTTTTGTTTGTTTGGTTTTTGGAATTAACAAAGACATTTAGCATCTAAATACATGTCTGCCATTTTGGGCTCTTGAGAATTTCTTCAGTTAAGAATTGTGTATGATAAAAGAATAGATATACATGTATGTGTAACTAAGTCACTTTGCTGTACGCCTGAAACTAACACATTATAATAAATCCACTATACTCCAGTATAAAATAAAATTTTGTTTAAAAATTAAAAGACTCCAGAAGAAACTTTAGGCACCAAAAGAACATTTAGAAAGGTTACATTTTTAGTTGAAAGAAGTCTCTTGACTTCCTTTCTTTCCACTTTTCTTTGTTTCAGTTAGAAAAAAGTGAACCAGGAAAAGTGTGATTCAAACCTGAATCATGTATAGACTTGCTTTTTAAGGGGAAAAAATTCTATCAGAGCAAAACAGATTTACACATTAAATCTGAGCAAAAGTACAGAACTAGTAAAATTCACATTGACAACATTAATGTGATGGATGATAACGTTTCAGTGATATTGCTCTCAATTTGAGAGTAGTAGAAGTTATTACAACTCTGGTTCATTTGAATATGGCATGTTTATTCTCCTGTGCACCTTGTGTTGACTCTTTCCTCTTATCACTTTTCTCTATTGCAGTGATTCTCCACCTGGGGAGATTTTGTCCCCCAGGGGACACTTGGTAACGTCTGGAGACATTTTTGATTATCACAACTAGGGAGATGGTGCTACTAGCACCTAGTGAGGTAGAGACTAAGGGTGCTGCTAAACATCCTACAGTTCACAGGAAAGCTCCTTGCAGCAAAGAATGACCTGACCCAAAATGTCGATCAGTAGTGCTGAGGTTAAGAAACTGTTCTCTTAGAACTACTGAAAAACTTTCAAATATATATGATATCGTGATATTGTTTGGCCTTTGTTTGGTACAAACAATCAGTATCATTTTAAGTCCCTAGTAATGTTGTAAACATTTATAGTGTTCTCATCTAAATGATCTCAGATATTTGTTTATTACTCTTTTTTAGATGATCATCAAAGTGAAAATATGAAATTAAGGATTTCTTGTATTGAACTACCTTTTCCATTAATATAGAATATATCTGTGATCCCCAGTCTGGGAAAAAAGTCTTTAGCTGGTGTGATTAATGAATGCATGTAAGCTTATTTCTTCACCTTGATCAAAAGCCCATCTTAGGTATTAAACAACAGATATAGTATAAGTTTGTTATTTTGTTTGTTTTTTTGGTAGTGTTCTTTAAAATGTAGGCTTTTTCATCTTTATACTGCTCTCAATTGCAAGTGGTAGAATCTTGAAACAGTGCTATAAATATATAAATAAAGAAATGCACAGTGCTAAATTTTTTATAGTTCTGCTTTTCCCTGCCCTTAGAATTTCTAAGGAGACTTTAGTTGACCTTGTTACAACATAGCTAAATAACCCCTAAGAGGAGGAGGTAGGTCCTATTTTTCATTCCTCTCTGACGGACATGAACTTAACCATATAAATGGACCTACCATTTTCCAAATTTATGCTCTAAAATCATAAAGACACCCTGTCTTGTCTTCCAGGAAGGCACACAGGATTATTATGAATCTGAGATAATAGGTAAGTACATTCAACCCTATATTAGTAATCCCTAGTTTGCATCTTCCATCAAATTTCCACCATTAAAATTTTCCAGAGAAATAATCTATTATGTTAGTAGTAAACTTACTAGTATAGGCAGGATCCTGAACATGCCCTTATCTTTATTAAGGACAAATAATCTCTCAAAAAGGAGCTATGTGGTCACCCTCATTTGTGGTGATTTTTTTTTATCCCCTCTCCCTCAGCCCTTTGGTGCTATGTACATCTCACTATTCACTAGTTTTTCTCAGATTTTCTAAGATATTTTATAAAGAGAGTCATTAATACACAAGTATTAAGACCCATCTTGATTTTCAGAGATGAAAAACCTAATTAGACATTTTGGCTCTTTTTGTCAGTTTAAACCTCTTTAAAAGTGATAATTTCATACATTTTGAGATCTTCAAGGGTATGCCTTCCATTCCTCAAGAGATAATCCAATCTCTGATTCATTTTTATATGTTCTGATATGCCTGAGTGCTCAGTAAACATTAGTATTCATCTTCTACCTTTGTTGGCTTATAAGTTAAAGTTGACTTTGGAACTAAGCATTTTTCCATCTCTACCTCCGTGCCTCTTTATTTTGCACATCTTTTTTTTAAAAAAAAATCTGCTAATGGATATAACAATGGAAACCATTTGCTTCGGCCTTGCAGAGTTTAAATTTCAGACTCCAAAGAGTATTCTCTTTCCCATAGGTAAATTTGTAGCGGCACAGTAGTCCGTGCCTTATTTTAATACTGATGTGTTTTGGTTTTTGCTTTTGCTTTCTTGGTGCCTTATTACCCACTCAGGATTCTTCCAGTCTTACTCTCTTTTATTTGTGCCATTAAGGGGCCCTCCTCCCTAGCCTCCAGTACATAAACTAGAGATTACAAATTGTCCCACAGTTGTACAGTTGACCCTTGAACAGCATGGGGGTTAGGGGTGCCGACCCTCCATGCAGTTGAAAGTCTGTGTATGATTTATAGTTGGCCCTACATATCTGAGGTTCCTCCCTCTCTCTGGTTCCATATCTGTGGATTCAACCAACCCCAGATCATATAGTACTATAGTATTTACTATTGAAAAAAAATCCACATCTCAGTGGAGCTATACAATTCAAGCCCATGTTATTCAAGGGTCAACTGTATTTTGTCTGGTCTTTGTGGTGTTAGTTTTTTCTCTTTTACTTTCAGTTGGTTCCCAACTTTTTAAAATGAGGAGATACTATGTAATTCAGGCTTTGGCTTATCTTGAAAAATTGAAACATCTGAGAACATTGGGCCTACTTGTCAGCATAACAGTTGGCTAAAGCTGAACAGTTGCCCTCTCTCTAGAAAGGCATGTTCTTATTCTCCAGTTAGATATGGTTTCCACTTCATCTTTTCTCTTACATCGACCTGTGTGACTCATTACATTACCTTTCAAATCCCTTTAAACATTTGAGTTTGTGATCCAGGCCTGTACCTTTCCCTCCTCTCCACACAGTCTCCCACAGGTTTTGATTAACACTAGGGAAATAGCACATTGAAAAGATGCCTTCTTATCCCTCCTTAGTGTTGGGTACAACTTCCTTGCAGTTTCAAAACCATCTCTGGTAATCTGATCCAATATCAAAGTATGGTACTGTCAAGCAGCTTTGAGAAATTCCTTTAACTTGTACAAAAAATCAGTATCCCTGTCAGAGGAAAGAATGCTTTCAGCCTTCCTTTTCTTTATACTAAAATAACTTCAGTGTGAAAACCCCTGTACTTCTGTACTTTTTTTTTTTTTTTTTTTAAGAAATACCAAGGTCTGGGGCTTCCCTGGTGTCACAGTGGTTAAGAATCTGCCTGCTAATGCAGGGGACACGAGTTTGAGCCCCGGTCTGGGAAGATCCCACATGCCACAGAGCAAATATGCCCACAAACCATGACTACTGAGCCCACGTGCTGCAACTACTGAAGCCCATGCACCTAGAGCCCGTGCTCCGCAACAAGAGAAGTCATGGCAGTGAGAAGCCCACTTGCCGCAACTAGAGAAAGCCCATGCACAACAGCGAAGACCCAGTGCAGCCAAAACATAAAAATAAAATAAATAAAATAAGTAAATAAATTTATTTTAAAAATTAAAAAAAGGGACTTCCGTGGTGGTCCAGTGGGTAAGACTCTGCACTCTCAATGCAGGGGGCCTGGGTTCAATCCCTGGTCAGGGAACTAGATCCCACATGCTACAACTAAAGATCCTGCATGCTGCAACTAAGACCGAGCACAGCCAAATAAATAAATAAATGTTTAGAAAAAAGAAAAAGAAAGAAAGAAATACCAAGGTCTGTTTTAGCTGTAAAAGTAGTGGTTTCCTGAGCTTTATAAATGACTGAACTAGAACAAATCAAGCCTGTAGCAGCCATTAGTAACTTTGTTGTGAATTGTACAGAATAGAATCTGTAACTACTACATGATAGAGTTAACGTTGTCTAAACTTTGTCTAATACTTCTGAATTGAAGTATTTTCTAAGAACTTCTTTGGTGATGGAAGGATGATCATTTCTGGACTTCACATGGACTTCGTTCAAGTTTGGAGTACTTTCCACTTGAAGTTTCACTATTTACTGGTTAAATTTTTTTGCCTGTCAAGATGTATTTGATCCTCTGTATGCTTGGCACATTTGACATCAGGACAGCAAGCACACCAAAGCCAATTGAACTTCTGGCAAGCCATTGCAGATCTGATGAAATGTAACTGAATTCCTTTTTCAGTGCAACTTTGATATTCAGTGCAGGAGTGGGGGTGGGGTGGTACACAGAAGTAAAGACAAAATTAAAAAGGCAAGGTGAGAAAAGATAATTCTGGAGCTAAAATAAAAAGACCTTTCTAAGAAGTGAAACCACTAAGATCAGATACCAATGAAGATATTTCATAGATGCTGTATATTTGGGGTGTTTATAGAATGTTTATACTTAGAAAACCAAAAATTGATTATTGTAAAGATGTGAAATCGGTTAGGAAAATCATGAAGTATTTATGAATTCCAAAGCTTTGTAAATGTTGACTTAAATAGCACAGTTCACTTCTGAAGAGATTATTCTTTGAGAAGCAAAGCAAGTGTGAAAAGAGGAATGTATCTCAGAACTTAAGAATATTATGGTTATATTTTAATAACCTGAGAGAGGTGAAAATTTTAAGTTCAGTATTTTGTACCACTGTGGGTGCCATTTTCTTTGGGACTATTTCGACATCATTTGGCCAGTCTTCCAAAAATTGAGCATGGTTTGAGCCTTTTCACCTGTTAAATCTTATGTACCCACCACCTCTGCTTTTGTTAAGAATAGATTCCTTCTTACAGCCTGCTATCACAACCTAGTTAACTTGGAAAACTCTGCATCTGTTTAGGGAAGCTGTCTGCTTTTGTGAGCAGGGATAACCCTAAACAGACCCTTGGGGGACTGAGGATGCTGGTAAACCCTGTATTCTCATACTGTGTATTTCTAATTCTGTTCTTCATCTTGGCACACAATTCCAAAATAAATAAAAGTGATTCTGCCTTATTTATGTTCTTTAGCTTTCAGCGGGTTTTCTGCTCCTGTACACATACATTCATCACAGTGATACACTGTGGTGGAGATTCTGGGATGAGGCTGTATGTTCTGTTGTAGTCTGAAAAGTTAAAGCAACTTAAGGAATAATGATAAGTTTGTGAGCAACAGTACTGAAAAGAGAACTCTGAACTAGAATGCTACTGTTCCATTTGCTTTGGACCTAAGCAGCTCTTATGAATTATGCTCCTTCAAATTTTACATAGACAGCAAGTCTTTGCCTCCAGATATGATCTCTAGAGGATTATGTAAATCTGCTTAAAACTTGTTATCCACAAAACCACAGTGAAATACCATTTTGCACCTACTTAGATGGCTAAAATGAAAAAGACACAGTGAGTGCTGGAGAAGATATGGAGAAATTGGAACCCTTCTACCCTGCTAGTGGGGTTGTAAAATGATGTAGCTCCTCTGGAAAACAGTTTGACAATTCCTCAAAATGTTAAATACAGAGCTACCATATGACCAATATATACTTAAGAGAAATGAAAATATGTCCACACAAAAACTTGTACAAGATTGTTCACAGCGGCACTATTCATCATAACCAAAAAGTGGAAACAAACCAAAATATCCATCGACTGATGAATATACAAAATGTGGTACAGCCATACAATGGAATGTTATTCAGCAATAAAATAGAATGACTTACTGATAAGTGCAACATGCACAAATCTTGAAAATATTATGCTAAGTGGAAGAAGTCAGTCACAAAAGACCCTTATGTTGTATGATTTTATTTATATGAAAAGTTTAGAATAAGCAAACCTAGGGAGAATATAGGTTCTGTTTCCAGGGACTGGATTAAAAGGGGCCATGAGGAGTGAATGCTAATGGATGGGTTTTCCTTTGGGGATAATGGAAATACTCTAGTGCTGATGGTTGCACAGCTCTGAGAATATGCTAAACCTACTAAATTTTACACTTTAAATGGGTGAATTTTATGGTGTATGAATTACATATCAATAAAACTATTTTTTAAAACTTCATTAAACTTAAATTTTGGTAGTGATGATGGTGACTTCATATATTGAATATGTGGGGGGGGGGGTGTGCGCAGAATACCTTAAAGCAGTATACCCCTGATGGTAGTAAAAGAGTATACCAAACTTTTAAGGCTTTTTGTTGTAAATCTGAACATAAAATATATAACAGTGATTTTATGACAAATTAATTTGATATTCACCAAACATATTAAGTCAGTTTTTCAAAGAGATTGGGCACAAATGGTAAGTATTGCCGTAAATGACTAGTTAGAACTACTGTTACCTAGCCAAAAGAATGTATACTTCTCTTTTTCCCCTCAGAGGTTTTTTCGGTACCTGTAATCAGCATTAGTGCTTAGTTTTCTCTGTTACCAAATATTTGGTTTTCTGAATGAAACTCATTTTCATCACTTACTGATATGCGTGTGCTAAAAGAAGAATTTACACCTCATACCCAGTAATTTGGATTTCCTTAACCTTTCATCTGTAGTCTTTTTTCCCTGAGTAGCTAAATACTGAGGCTTTCTGTGTTCTCTGCTGGTCTTTTCCCTCATCACATGGTGATGTCCTGGCTGGTCTCATCCAGAGGCATCAAACACTGAGACTTGAATTGGGTAACCTGGCCAAGTAACTACAGCATGACTACTCCAGTTTGGGAGGGGAGAGGAGTTCCTCCTTAATATTATGTCACTGGAGAGAGGCAGGAAGCAGTGGGGAGAAGAGACTGTGGATTTTGGGTATGTGGGATTGTTGAAATAATGGAAAGGGAGTAGTTGAAGTTCAAGAAGGTCTAGATTATGTTTAGGCAGAAAAACATTGACTTGCAAACAACCACTGCTTCTTTGCTTACTATTTTCCATCTCTGTTAATAACCAATGAATAATACATAAAAGTATGTGTTTGTGCTCCCTTTCCCAACAGCTGATTTTAAAATTGAAACCAATTGGATAAATGTTTATTGAGCATCTCTTGTGCCATAGACAATGGTGTGTGCATGGGGTTAGTTATAAAGGAAGACTAAGAGTAGTCTTTGTTCTGGGAGAGTGACATTGCTATCTGGTGAGAGAGAAATCACAGATAATCTTCTGACCCTGAAGAGACAGAATTAGGTTTCTCTTTAGAATTGAGTAAATATTAGAACATAGGATTTTTAGTAGCAATAGAAAATACTCTCTGCCTGTTTTCTCACGCCTGAAATTCCCTTCATGGAAACAATGGTTTTATTCTTTAAATTGCAATAATAGATTTAAAATACTTGACCAAGATCATAGATTTATTCCTAGTAAAGGAATAAATCAATTATAAGCTTCTAGCATCAAATTTTGTTGTGATTCAAGAGAGAAGAGTGGCATCAAAAGATATAAAAAGTATTTTATTAGACTGAGATCTTTATTATCTTTTGTTGATAGGGAAAACTATGTGCAGGACTATCTGTTTCATTCATTCCCAGCTCAAACATAGTTCCACTTCTTGCTGTTGATACTCCACATTATCAATAATGTGGACAAATTTATCACCTACAATAAAAACCTGGTAAGATTTACCAGATTCTCATTTTCCTGATTTAATGTGTTCAGAGTTGGATAGTGGAGCAGGATTTTGTGTCTGGAGTAGATATTTTTCTGCCAACACAGTGCTGTTTAGCTGGTTTTAAGAACTAGAATGTCATTTACTTTTTTAAAAAATTTATTTTATTTATTTGGCTGCATCAGGTCTTAGTTGTGGCGTGCGGGATCTTCATTGCGGTGCACAGGCTTCTTGTTGTGGCAAACAGGCTCAGTCCTTGTGGCACATGGGCTCTGGATTTCACAGGCTTTGTTGCTCTGAGGCGTGTAGGATCTTCTCAGACCAGGGATGGAACCTGGGTCCCCTGCATTGGAAGATGGATTCTTAACCACTGGACCACCAGGGAAATCCCTAGAATGTTATTTACATTTGAAGTGGTCTTTAGCCCAGCAATGGATGGGTATTTCAAGTGCTAGGTTATTTGTTAAGTTCTTCCCTCTACTGGTCTTTTGGGAAATTTAATGGAAACCCCAAGCTGCCTTGTGATTGAAAATCAGTGAGAAATTATGTTCTCTGCCACAAATGTATACTTTTTTGGAAATATGCTCTTGGTTTTTCAAGAAAACAGGATCTTCAAACCCTTTCATTATGAATGAGGTTTGGTCCCCTTTCCCTTGAGTCAAATACTTTCCAGCTAAAACTGTGATATATGGCTTAAATTTATATTAATAAGCATTAGTAAATAAGCAAATTTATTAGTAACCCTCAGAAAGTATATTTTATAATTTTCAGAGATAAGGACATAGTAGCTTTGGAGTCACCTTAAATGATTAATTACATCCATTCAGATTAGACTGTGTGTTAGTTTGGAGTCCAACTTGAATTTGTGTGTACCGTATGGAATTTGCTCAGCCTTTGAAAATAGCTTTCGGATTGATGACACATCTGTACTTTTTGGTCTCCTTACTTGAACTCTGTCTCGTCTCTGACAGGCAGGTATGTTTCTCCTCCATTCTTGCCTTGAAAAAGCTATTTGAAGTTGAGTTTCTCTTCAGAATTTAGGTGGAAAGTAAAAGTACAGGTCACAGAGAGAATTGTGTGTGGGTATTCAGTGGCACATGAGCCAGGCTTGGTAGCCTTTTGCAAAAAAAATAAGCAACTTTGGAAAATTTGACTCTGAATTAGGACCTTGTACCTGTATAAAAATTACTTTTTAGATTGAAAGTTGAGAAGTTTCTGGTCAATATCTTTTTTGCCATTGGCCCAATTCTGTGCAGAAGTAAGGGACTTAACTTTTGGGGTTTTTGGATTCTCTAAGGAATGAGACTTAAGGGAATTCCCTGGCAATCCAGTGATTAGGTGCTTTCACTGCCAGTGCCTGGGTTCAGTCCCTCGTTAGGGAACTAAGATCGCACATGCTGCGCGACGTGGCCAAAAAAAAAAAGGAATGAGATTTCCATACTATATGAAAGTAATAGCTAGGAAAAACATATTGTGTAACTTGAATATGTCCCTAGTAAATATCAATACATGAAAATATTTCATATCAAACTTTCCTACAGATGATAATAAAAATTTGTCCAAAATCAAGGATCCAGTGTTTAAGCCAAATTATTCACGAGCCACTTACCAGATGAGTTCTGTAGCCTTGGTGCTGCTCCTTACACTGCAGGGTTGATTATAAAGATAAGCCATAGTCCCTGCCCCAAGTAAAGGGGAAGGGGCAGTGTTGAACAGTTTGGACATACTAAATGCTTTACATGTGTTTATTTTGACACTTAATCTCGTAAATCTATTGCTAGATAGCCTTGTTTTTCTGATGAGGGAATTGGAGCTCAGAGAGGTGAAACCACTTGGCTAGTAATTAACGGATTTGAACCCAAGTCTTTCTGACTCTAAAACTTTACGCATACTGCCCTTCTGAAAGACAGGAATAAGTATAGTCAGAATATGATGGTTGCTAGATGAGAGCTATAGCAAAGTGCTAAAAAGACAGTTCACAACAAAGAAAAATCCTGTCTTATGTGAGAGATCAGTAGAGACTGTAAGGGGAATTTAGTTTGACCCTGAGTAGAAAGGAGAGATTTGGAGTTAGGTAATCCATTTTTATCTCTCAGAACACCATTATCTGAGAGGGACTTAAAATATTTGGGTTTGGGAGAGTGGCCAAGCGCTGTCTTTAAGATTTGGGTTAGAATTCTAGGGTTCCCAATTCTATTTTTAAGACCTCAGGCTTAATTATAAAGTTTGTTAAGGTGATACAGGAGTGTTTGCTATACCCTATATAAGACCAGGAATTGAATTTGTTTTATTGACATCATCCCATTTTCTTCCCTCCCTACCTCTAATTGTATTGTGGTGGGAATTTGAAATAGGGTGTCTTCAAGATGATGTGGAAGTAGTTCTGGCCCTTCAAGTTTGTACCAAACTGAATGATTGGGAATCATTGAATTAGCCTGAAGACTCCAGACGTTGATAAAATGCTCATTCTTTTAAACAGTGTCCTGTAGTTTGGGAAATAACTCCTAAAAGTGTAAAAGAGAAGGGAATGACTGGGCATGGGAAGATTTTCCAGGCTTATGAGGTGGCTAGAGAAAAGAACAGCAGAAATGAGAAAAACATAACATCCTATTTAAATTCTTGGCTAGAGAGCCTGTTAAGTGTTTGGGGCAGGAAAAAACTATGTTTGTGGCCTAAAATAATCATACAGTAGTCCTGACAGGCTTTTTCTCTGTGCCCCATTCTCCTTGGAAGGAGGAAATTGGAATTCATATTTATTTAAAATAATTGCTCCTCCATGTTGAAGTGATTTTTATAAAAATCTTAAGTCTGGCCAGCCAGCCTCAGCAAAACAGTTTTGCCAGTTCTTGGTTACTTAAACCTCGCTAAAATAAATGAAAATAAGACTGCTTTTAGACCGCAGTGGTCTTTCCTAAAGTTCTGTAACCATTTTTCCTAAAGGAATGGACGTGGTTCCGTTTATCTAGAAGGGATTATTACTGTGTCAGTCTGTGTGTATGTACACATACGTTTGTACAGGTGCTTCCCTTCTCCCCAACCCTTTTAGAGTTGATGGCTGTGTCCCTGATTGTTCAGTATAATAGTTTGCAGATTCACTAAGAGAGCTTGTGTAGTAATGCTTGCTTTATTTTTTTTTCTCTTCCACTCTTGTTTTATTTTTTACTTTTTTTTTCTTTGTGATGTGACATTTTCAGCTGATGTATTGAAAGCAAATCCTTCTAATTTGGGAGCCCAGATCACACGAGTGAGTTTTTCTACTAGTGTCTTTAGCTGTATATCTTTTTTTGTGTCTGTCTTTCTATCCTTTTCCCTCCCAATTCAAAAATATTCAAAACACATTTCATAAATATTAGATAAGAAAATTCCTCTGTCTGTTGAACATCATGCCTTTCCACAAAGCAATGTCCACTTTATATTGGGTCAGATTCCTTTTCCCAATGCTGTTGTAAAAGAATAGGTTAATGTATGTGTTTTGTTTTGGTTTGTTTGCTTTTATATTATCCAGTATGTTGAAAATAATTTTAGTTCTGTCTTCATTGCAGATAGATGTGTCTGGACGCTGTCACCAGTGTGTCATAACACTGTTGTTTTTTGGTTGTTGTTTTGTTTTTGTTTTGTTTTAAGGAAAATTATATATAGTAGCTTCCGAGAAAAAGACCCATTCTTTTATCAGGATTTTAAGTAATAAATTCTTTGACTTATCTCTATTGTCCCATCTCATTTCCTGGATGTTCCTCTCAGGGCCATGAAGGAATGAAAAGCCACACATGTTACTTTCTAATTTCAGCAGGCTGACCAGATGAAAGTGGTCAGGCTGGTGAGCTCTGAACATGCAAGCATTGGAAGACGGTTTGTTTGATTAGTTAACAGGAAAACTGTTCATGCTGAAAAGAATAGCACCTTTTTATGGTGAAATAAAAGTATGCTTTCGATTTTCTATTTATTAGTCTGATTCAGATAACTTCCCCATGTAAGCTGTACATTGCTTTTTAAGATCTTACACCTGGGTAATTTTCTATACTAGCTTAACCCCTTTCTGTTCTCTTTGGCTTGTGTTATTACAATTTAACTCATGTTCTATTTGTCTAGTTTTGCATCCTGGAAGAGCAGGTGATTAAATAGTCCCTTTTCTTTTCTCCTAGTGTTCTAAAATTTGTTGTTTCTGAAATTATTTAATTTTGCCCAATAAAGCAAATGGTATGCTGACCTAATTAGGAATGCAGATACACCAAGTGCTTACCCAAAGTAATAAGCCGTTGTGTTTTCAATTACCATAAGAGAGTATAACAATGTATTCTACACTAGCGCTATAACCATTGATTATGGGTAAATATTCTGAAGGCCTTGCTTTCAGGATCCCAAAGTTATTCTAAATCACCCACTTCCTGTTCCTTTCTTTTGTTACCCAGAGATTGAAAGATCTCAAGCAGAGAGAGTTTGCTCGAAATGTCTCTTCAAGATCCCGCAAGGATGAGAAGAAACAAGAGAAAGCCCTGCGGCGGCTCCACGAGTTGGCAGAGCAAAGAAAACAAGCTGAATGGTGAGGAATTTCTCTCTGAGAGCTCTACAGATAATTATGATCCTTAAGATTTAAGGATTATAATCCTTTTTTTTAAATTGAGATATAATCGACATAATCCTTCAGGTGTTTTTTTTTAATCCTTCAGTTTTTAATAGATCCTTCTTTCAAACTAAAAGCATATCTATACTTGGAATATAATATACTGATTAAGAATATCCACTCCTGAGACTGTATCATGATCTGTGTAACTTAGTTATCCGAGCTCTATGGCCTCAGTTTCCTTATCTGTAAGATAGAAATGATAATAACAATTTACTTCTTACAGTTGTTGTGAGAAGTCATTAAGTTATTAGAGTGTTTATAAGAGTTCCTAGCACAAAGAAGATGCTCGGTAAATCAGTAAGTTATGCAACTATTATTACTCCCATTCTCCAGCTTGGTTTTTTGGTTTGTTTGTTTGTTTGCCTCCCTGTTCATCTTGTGGGATCTCAGTTCCCCAACCAGGGATTGAACCCTGGGCCGCAGCAGTGAAAGCCCCAAATCCTAACCACAAGACCACCAGGGAACTCCCCTCCAATATTATTCTTATGCAGAAAAGCACATACATTACAATATTCTACTGGGGCACAGATTCAAGTGTTGTAACTGCCTTTTAAGCATGTAGAGTTAGTACTAAACATTAAAACCAAGGAAATGCTATCCATTTACTTCTCTGCAGATTCCCTCCTTCTTGAGTGTTGTTTTTAATGTTCCTTCATGGTTCTTGATGATAAATTTGGGGCTGGTATTTAGCTGTAGGTGGAATTTATCCCACCTAGGGCTGAATTTCCAAGCAACTAGACTTTGGGGACCCAGTCTTCGAGCATGTGAGAATTCATGAGGTATGTGCCTCAATCCAAAGGACTTAGGTCTCTATGTTTGTTTTTAATGGCTGGCTAGGGATAAAGGAGGAACTGGTTACAGTGGAAAGAGAAACTATGATTGTGGCTTTTAAAAGTTTACAGCCAGGTTGGGGCCAGAGTTTCCAAGATCCTAGACTTTCTAGCTTTTGTCTCTGGATCCTTTTTTATTTACTTCTCTTGTGTTTTGGAGGAAGAAGGAAGGGAGAGAACACATAGTGTAAGTTTTGAAACAGAATTAACACATGAGCTCTAATGTTGAATTAAAATGCCTATTAAACTGATTCTGATTCCTTCTTTGGCAGCTCTTTATGTAATAAACACATTCCTCTTTGATGTGTTGCAAGGGTACCTCCTTAAAAATAGATATATCAGACCACTTTGTAGTTCCGGACATGCTTTAGTACACGTTTTTCTTCGGTAGTGACTTTTAGTTCTGTTTTATTTTTTGCCACTCTGTTTGGCATTAGTTCTGTAAACAATTAAAAGGTGATCAAGTAATCTCTTGGGGAAGTCAAAGAAGGTTTTGACCCATCATCAGGTATTTCATTGTCCCAGGAGTAATGCATGACCCCATAATATTATTGAAGTAGCATGGCAAAGACTAAGTAAAAGGTCAAAATAAATTCCTTTTTATTCAGTTTGAGGGTTTTTTTTTGCCTTGGGATAGGTTTTGTGACAGAGTGAGAGTATCTCTTGCTACCCAAATCTGGTGGGTTCCACCTTCCAATAACAAGAGTCTGGATAGCAAAGGGGATACCATATTATCCAAATATATTCAGTCCCTGAGTTTAGAGCAGCTAGTAGCTAGGGTTTAGATTAAAAGGACTTCATCACACACTGTAAAAATTTCAGACATGACAGGAGTTTAAAACACTGGCTTTAAAAAAAAAAAAAAAATACTGGCTTTGAGGTTCCTTGGTGTTCCTGTTTTCAAAGCTGAGAAAGTACTTGGTAGAATTATGATCATGGTATGGAATGCCGGGAAAGTATCACAAAACCAAAGGTAATGCCTGGGCATGGTGCCAGGAGATAGGCACAGAATCTTAGTTTCTATAACAGACATACTAACCCAGCCACAAACCGTCATAGAGTAGCACTGTGGAGGTTTCTGACTTTGTTCAACTCAGGGAATAGTCACATTTTTAAAAATTGAAATTTGAAAGCACAGAGGAAATTGAGGGTCTTTGGGTCTATGGGATACAGTTGATTCTTGAACAACGTGGAGGTTAGGGATGCCGATGACCCTCAGCCCCCCCACACACACACTCACCCACAGTCAGAAATCTGTGTATAACTTTATAGTCAGCCCTCTGTATCTGCAGCTCCACATCCACAGATTCAACCAACCGCAGATTGTGTGATATGTATTTATTGGGGAAAAAAATCTGTATAAGTGGGCCCTCGCAGTTCAAACCTGCAAACCTATATTCAAGGGTGAACTGTGCAACTTTTGTGAATAGATGTTCAGCTATGTGTTTGATAGCATACTGATGGGTAGGGTGATACAATAAGAATTGAGAACAGATATAGGACAGGTGGGCTGTACCAGACAGTAATGGTAGTGTATTTATTGGAATTGTGAGGTAAACCTCAGTTTTTATATTTTAGACAGCTTAGGAAAAAACAGGCTATCCCTGCCAGTGTAGCTTGGTAGATTAGCAGTATGAGACTTTGCCTAACCTCACTGAGGAAGTTCCTTTCGTTAGCACAGGACTGGGGAATGGCTACTGCTCAGTGTCTTTAAGACCTGCCTATGATGAATGGTCACGCATAAGAAGTATGAGGGACTTCCCTGGTGGTCCAGTGGTTAAGACTCTGTGCTTCCACTGCAAGGGGTTAGGGTTTGGTCCCTGGTCGGGGATCTAAGAACCCACATGCCGAGCGGGGCAGCCCCCCCAAAAAAAAGTATGAAATGTACCCCTAAACCTGTTTTTTTGTTTTTCATTTTTTTAAATCATTGTGTAGTGCACCTGGAAGTGGGCCCATGTTTAGACCAACCACAGTGGCTGTAGATGAAGAAGGTGGAGATGATGATAGAGAGGAATTAGCAACAAACAGTGGCACGAGTGCCGCTGCCACTTGTGGCCTGGGATCCGAATTCTCCACAGATAAAGGAGGCCCCTTCACGGCAGTACAGATCACTAACACCGCTGGACTGGCACAGGCTTCTGGGCTGGCCTCTCAAGGGGTCAGCTTTGGCATTAAAAATAATCTGGGGACCCCATTACAAAAATTGGGAGTGTCGTTTTCCTTTGCCAAGAAGGCTCCTGTCAAACTCGAATCAATAGCATCAGTTTTCAAGGACCACGCAGAGGAAGGGGCCTCTGAAGATGGTACAAAAGCTGATGAGAAGGGTACAGACCAAGGACTGCAGAAGGTGGGAGACTCTGATGGTAGCAGTAATCTCGATGGTAAAAAAGAGGATGAAGACCCTCAAGATGGAGGGTCCCTTGCCTCAACGTTATCTAAGTTAAAAAGAATGAAGCGAGAAGAAGGAGCTGGGGCTACAGAGCCAGAGTATTACCACTACATCCCCCCAGCACACTGCAAAGTAAAACCTAATTTTCCTTTCCTACTTTTTATGAGAGCCAGTGAACAAATGGAAGGTGATAATAGTACACACCCAAAAAATGCCCTAGACAGCAAAAAAAGTAGTTCTCCCAGGCCTAAAGGCTGCGTCAAGGTGGCAGCAAGCCAAGGAGCAGAAAAGACAGTTAGTGAAGTCTCCGAACAGCAGATGGAAACCAGTGTGGCTGAGCCCTCAGAGCCTGGAAGCAAAGCCGAGACAAAGAAGGCCTCAGGAGGGGATATAAGTGAGCATAGTTTAGAAAGTCAGAGTCAGAAGAATTCAGAGATCCAAATGTGTGAGTCTAACCCTCCTAAAGAAACCTCTCAGGCCACTCCAGCAGGGAAAGAAAGCCAGGAGGGACCCAAACATCCTACTGGTCCCTTCTTTCCAGTTTTAAGCAAAGATGAAAGCACTGCCCTCCAGTGGCCATCAGAACTGTTAATTTTCACAAAGGCAGAACCCTCTATTTCATACAGTTGTAATCCTTTGTACTTTGACTTCAAGCTTTCAAGGAACAAAGATACCAGAGCTAAAGGGACAGAAAAGCCAAAGGACATAGGAGGCTCCTCAAAGGAGCATCTCCAAAGCCTTGATCCTAGTGGGCCAAATAAAAGCAAGGAGGAAGGAGAGAATGTAGAACATTCTTCAGGAGGCAGAATGGATGTACCTGCTTCGGGGTCTGTCTGTAGCGGCCTGAATAAGCAGGAGCCTGGGGGTAGCCATGGGTCAGAGACAGAAGACACAGGGAGAAGCCTTCCTAGCAAGAAAGAACGATCTGGGAGGTCCCACCGACACAAAAAGAAAAAGAAGCACAAAAAATCCAGCAAACACAAACGGAAACACAAGGCTGACCCAGAAGAGAAAAGCTCTAAGGCAGAGTCTGGAGAGAAGTCTAAGAAGCGCAAGAAACGAAAACGAAAGAAGAATAAGTCGTCAGCCCCAGCAGATTCTGAACGGGGGCCCAAACCAGAGCCCCCTGGTAGTGGTAGCCCTGCACCACCAAGGAGACGGCGGCGAGCTCAAGATGATTCCCAGCGGAGATCCCTTCCAGCTGAAGAAGGGAGCAGTGGCAAGAAGGATGAAGGTGGAGGCGGTGGCAACTCCCAAGATCATGGTGGGAGGAAACACAAAGGTGAACCTCCAGCTTCATCCTGCCAGCAAAGAGCTAGCACCAAACGGAGCAGCCGATCCAGCCATCGAAGTCGACCTAGTAGTGGAGAGGAGGATAGTGATGAAGCTTCATCACGCCGGCTGCACCAGAAGTCCCCATCCCAGTACAGTGAGGAGGAGGAGGAGGAGGAAGAGTCGGGCAGCGAGCATTCCCGTAGTCACTCACGGTCTGGCCGGCACCATTCCTCTCGCCATTCCTCCCGGCGTTCTTACTCGAGTAGCTCAGATGCTTCTTCAGACCAGAGCTGCTATAGCAGACAACGCAGTTACTCTGACGACAGCTATAGTGACTATAGTGACCGATCTCGAAGGCACTCTAAGCGCTCCCACGACTCTGATGATTCAGACTACGCCAGCTCCAAGCACCGGTCCAAGCGTCACAAATACTCATCTTCTGATGATGACTATAGCCTCAGTTGCAGCCAGTCCCGAAGCCGATCTCGGAGTCATACCAGGGAGCGCTCAAGATCCAGGGGCCGCAGCCGCAGCAGCAGTTGTAGTCGCAGCCGGAGCAAACGAAGAAGCCGCAGCACCACAGCCCACAGCTGGCAGCGGAGTCGGAGCTATAGCCGGGACCGCAGTCGCAGTACCCGGAGTCCTTCGCAGAGATCCGGCTCCAGGAAGGGATCGTGGGGTCACGAGAGTCCTGAAGAGAGGCGTTCTGGTCGTCGAGACTTCATTCGCTCTAAAATCTACCGCTCCCAGTCTCCCCACTACTTCCGATCAGGCCGGGGAGAAGGTCCCGGGGAGAAGAAGAAAGAAGATGGCAGAGGAGATGATAGTAAAGGGATAGGCCCACCCTCCCAGACCAGCAACATTGGCCCAGGAAGAGGGTCAGAAAGTGACTGCAGCCCTGAAGACAAGAACTCTGTCACCGCCAAACTGCTACTGGAGAAGATCCAGTCAAGGAAAGTGGAGAGGAAACCCAGTGTGAGTGAGGAGGTGCTGGTCACCCCTAATAAAGCCGGTCTCAAGCTCAAGGACCCCCCACAAGGTTATTTTGGGCCCAAGCTCCCCCCTTCTCTTGGCAATAAGCCTGTCCTTCCACTGATAGGGAAGCTTCCAGCTACCCGAAAGCCCAACACCAAGAAATGTGAAGAGTCTGGCTTAGAAAGGGGGGAAGAGCAAGAACAGTCAGAGACAGAAGAAGGGCCTCCAGGGAATAGTGATGCCCCATTTGGACATCAGTTCCCCTCAGAGGAAACCACTGGCCCCTTATCAGACCCACCCCCAGAAGAGCCAAAGTCTGAAGAAGCTACTGCTGATCACCCTGTGGCTCCGTTAGGCACCCCAGTGCACTCTGACTGCTATCCTGGGGACCCATCCATCTCCCATAACTACCTCCCTGACCCCAGCGACGGGGATACCCTTGAGTCCCTGGATAGTGGCAGTCAGCCAGGCCCTGTGGAATCCGGCTTGCTGCCTATAGCATCAGACCTTGAGCACTTCCCTAGTTATGCACCTCCCAGTGGGGAGCCTAGTATTGAGTCAGCTGATGGGGTCGAGGATGCTTCTCTAGCCCCCCTGGAAAGCCAGCCCATCACCTTCACTCCCGAGGAGATGGAGAAGTACAGCAAGCTCCAGCAGGCCGCACAGCAACACATCCAGCAGCAGCTTCTGGCCAAGCAAGTCAAGGCCTTTCCCGCCTCGGCCGCCCTGGCCCCAGCCACTCCAGCCTTGCAGCCCATCCACATCCAGCAGCCAGCCACAGCCTCTGCCACCTCCATTACAACTGTTCAGCATGCCATCCTACAACATCATGCCGCAGCAGCTGCTGCTGCCATTGGCATTCACCCCCACCCTCATCCTCAGCCACTTGCCCAAGTACATCATATTCCCCAGCCCCACCTGACCCCCATTTCCTTGTCCCACCTTACTCACTCAATCATCCCTGGCCATCCTGCCACCTTTCTCGCTAGCCATCCCATCCACATCATTCCTGCCTCAGCCATCCATCCTGGGCCCTTCACCTTCCACCCTGTTCCACATGCTGCCCTCTACCCTACCCTCCTTGCCCCTCGGCCTGCTGCAGCAGCTGCCACTGCCCTCCACCTTCACCCACTACTTCACCCCATCTTCTCAGGTCAGGACCTGCAGCACCCCCCCAGCCATGGCACATGAGTTGGGGGATAGGAGCCCAGGTAGGGCCAGGGAAGGTGACCCATAAATCTTCCCTTGAGGTGTTGAGCCATTAATACCAGCAAGTAGAAGCTGGAACGGGCAGTGTCTGATGGCCAAAGAATTGAGTTTTGGCTTGCAGGGGTGGTTTTAGATTTGAGGTTTGCTTTGGGTTTACTATCAGGGATTTTTTTTTCCCTTTTCCCCTTTCTGTTTGTCCCTCCCCCTCCTGTGTCTCTAAGCTAGGGAACACCAGTAAGTGCTACCCACCCCTCTTTGGCAACATCTCCAAACTGTCGAGTTTAGATGCTCCGCTCTTCCCTCTACTTTTTATCCTCTGCACTTCTGTCTAAATTTTAAAACATTTTCCTCCTCTCTGGCTGATGGGTTGTCCATCTGGTCCTGCCTTCTCAGTGTCTTTGACCTTGGTGACCTTATTTATCCCGGGTGAGGTGGAAAGGGAGTCTGACCTGGAACCAGATGCCACTCAGGCTGTCATTTGATCCACACAAACAGAGAGCCACACATTTGGCACTGTTGTCCTCGTGTTCCTCATCCTGGAAGAGACATCTGCATATCCCAGAAAAGAAGATCCTATCATGAATAGAAGCTGTGTGGAACATAGAGTTGCCCATGTGCTTCCCCAGAGAGGAGCTCATGTGTCTGAAGGGTGTATTTTCTTCTGTCAATTCATGTTGATGTTTCCTTCTTAATTTATAGGATTTTTTTAATGTAAAAAATTGCACTGAACTCTATAAACGTAAATGCTGCTTTTTGTAGCTCATATAAAAAAGATTCCATATTTGTAGTATACTGCAATAATATTTTTTACATCCAGCTCTTTAAGTGATCCTTGTTCTGGTGGCTTTGTGTAAATATGTTTGCCCTAGTTGAATTAAGAAACTTTAAAGGTTATAAAATGAAAACAAAAAAATAAAGTATTTGTTTTCTGCTAGATGCAAAAATGACTAAGCATGTATATTTTATCAAGCTCATGTATTTTTTGAAGTTATAGACTATAAAAATGTTAAAACAAAAAAAGGAACATTGTTTAACATTTTTTGCTGAGACAAAAATTTGCAGTAAGTGGTACCCCCAAGCACTGGGATTTTTGAACTAATGGGCAGCAGTCAGCTGGGGGTGTCAGAGGGATAACTCATTTATGACAGTCTCCCTCATGTGCTTTGCTGTTTTATACAGAGAAACAGGTGGGCCCCACAGAGGAAGAGAGAGATTCAAGAGCTTTATTCTCTGAAGCAGTGAGATTCAAGGTGATTGTCCTGGGGGATTCCCGGGTTTCCGGGGTGCCTGTCCCAGGCAGTCCATTTGCCTTCCTAGTACTTAGCCCCCTCTGATAAAATTTTTTAATGTGCCTTTTGGGTTGGCTAGAAACTGAAGTAGAAGTAGACTGGAGGATGATAGAGTTGGGACAGTCTTCCTCCTCCTCTTATTGGGAGGTGAGCACATTTATAGATTCTGCAGATTCTTTTGCTTCATAGTTTCCATGCCTTCTACCCAGCTTAGTGTAAGCAGTAATTCCTTTTTTCTTTTGTCCCATGACACTTAACAGAGGAAGTACCACCTCAATTCCTCTTCCTCCTCTCCTTGCCTTTCACCCGACTCTCAGACCTAATTAATACACTGACCCAAAGGTGTTCATATTGTAGGTCTCATCTTCTTTGGTGTAGTTAGTACTTTCCTATTTGGCATTTCCCTACCTGTTCCTGTGGCTAGAAGTGGTTAGGTGGTCACCTGACAGGAAAAACGAACCCTACTTATGTGGGCCAGGGCTCTGTGTTCTGCCTTTCTTCAATTTCCAAAAGAGAAAGGCTCTGAGCTTATGACAAGGAAGTGCTGGGCAAACAAGGCTCTTGATTGAACCTTCTGCCTGTTCAGTGCTCCTCATCTGATTCAAAAGCATCACTTTTTTGATAACTAGCACTGGAAAATGAAATCATCTGTTTGAAGTGAAGGGACTCATTTTTCTTTGCTTTCAGCCCATGTAAATATTTAAATAATACAGTATTAACATTTTTGTGCTGCTTCCCATTAGCTTGTAGATTGAGCCATACTCTGGCTGCCTCTCTGTCTTCCTGGGGGCAGTTTCCTTTAATTTCCAAAATAGTGATTTTAAAACTAAAAAAAAGGAAAAAGAAAAAATAACCTATCCTTACTTACAAGCATAACAGATTGTATTTAACTTTATCACATATGATAGAGATATATATGCTGTAAAATTAGGGAAAGGAACTTTCTAATAAACCAATGATTTGTGGAAACTTAGAGTCTGTCGTGATTGTTGCCCCATCCACTCAAGTGGGGAAGGGATGGAGTTATGGGTTACAAATAACATCTAGTTTGAAATGATGAAGGAATAGATTTTCATGAACCAGTTGTTTATGATGTTTAGATTGTGCTTCTCAAAGCTCAGCCTGCTCAAGTAGAGGGGAAAGCTTATGCTGTGGGAGGAAGTAATGGTTAAGTTTCTCTCCGTTTTATGTAGATGCCTTGGAATGTGCACCCGCTTCCACTCTTTCCCAGATTCTCTCTCTCCCTCTCTATCTCTTTTTTTCCCCCTTGCTGAGTGGCATGCGGGATATTAGTTCCCTGACCAGGGATTGAACCCGTGCACCCTGCAGTGGAAGTGAGGAGTCTTAACCACCGGACCACCAGGAAGTCCCCCAGATTCTCTTCTGTTTCTACCCTTTTCCTCATCTTAGATGTACAATCTGTGTGTAGTAGAATGTATGGCAAATAAGTGCTCACTAAATGTGTTTGGAATTTCTGGCTTTGACTTTGGGGTTGTGGATGGACCTCAGGGCAATGAGATGAGTCACCTACCTGGCCTTTGCCCACCAGATGGAGTTTTGTATACCAGAAATAGTCCTAAATTATTCTCCTCAACCCTTTAATACCAGAACAGTGCTTGAGAGCTACCTGGTAAAAGGAAGTATGTCCTAATTGTTACTGAGCAGATAAAAGCCTCTATCTACTCTTCTGTATGGAAAAATCACAAAAGGCAGGGAGAGTTCAGCATCAAAAGCTAACCATAGATCTGTAGTGATAAATGTTTCCTCTCTTCCTCAGCCTTTCAGGAAGGAACAGTACGATGTCTATTTCTTTCCTACTCTCATCCAGCTGTGTACTCCTCTTGTCAAAAGAGAAGCTATTCAACGTGAACCTTGGGTTGAATGCTCAGATCTGCCTATTTCTCTAAATTAGCAAAATCCCTGCCCCAAAATAAAGGATGAAAATGAAAAGGGGAAATTCCCTGGCGGTCCAGTGATTAGGCTTCAGCGCTTTCATGGCCATGGCCCAGGTTCAGTCCCTGGTGAGGGAACTAAAATCCTGCAAGCCACGTGGCACAGCCAAAAAAAAGTAAGAAAATGAAAATGATTTTTGAGCAGGCAAGGTGTCAGCAAAAGAGGCAGACTGACATATAGAGTATGCTGTGTGAAGGTATGTGTAGCTGCCTGATTCCAGTAGGGGTTCTTCTACCTGCCTCAGCCACCTGGGCTTGCCACATGGAAGCACTCCCTCTTCTACACCCTCAGTGGCTAATTCAGGCCTTGTCAACCCCTTTCATTCTTGTTTGCCAGGGATACCTTCACCTCCCCCTTATCATCTCGTGTCTGAATTATTGCAGCATTTTCCTGGCTGGCCTCCCTGACTCTAGGATCTAAGTCCCTGTTTCATGTAAGCTTACTGGCTTTCAGAATCAGAGTGCGGTTCATATTGTACTCACTGCTTCCCAGTAAAACTGTAAGCTCTGAGAGGGCAGGGACTGATCCTTACACTTCCCTTTTCCTCTTAATCCCTTAGAGTATTTTCTAGAGAGTTGAACGCATAGTAAACATTTTGATTATGTGTTCAAGAAAGAGAAAAGCAAAGTAAAATGCCGTTAATAACAGGATTATGCAGCAGGATTTAGCAAGGAAACATCAAAGATGATTTTTCTCTATATCCTCCACATTGCCTATGTTGACTTTATGAAGCCTTAACATTCTTTGAGAGATCCTAGGACTCAGGCTGATGGGGTGGAAAGGGAGAGCAATGTCAGCACTCGTCTGCCTACTATCAACCCAGCTCTGAGCCCAAAGGAACACCCACAAGGAACAGAATCTTTACTGAATACCAAACTCTCCCTTCCCAAATCTGATCCTACCTGTTTCCACTTTCAGTTAATGACACCATTGTTTCTACCAGCCAGCCCCAAAGCTTTGAATTACTTCTGACACCTCTCTACCACCTCCAGTTACTGATTGTGTAATCTCTGCTCTCCTTTGTCCCTGCCACCAGTACCCTGGTTCAGGCCTCATCACCTTTAACTGAGAGGGTGGCAGATGCCACCCATCTGATCTTCCCACTAAGTCCTGCCTTTGCCAGTTCCTTCTATCCATAGGCAGCTAGTGTAATCCAGATTGGAGCACAATTGATCATGTATCTTATTCCCTGACTTAAAAAATCTTTATGATTCTCCATCGCCTATGGATTAAAGTTCAAATTCCTTAGTAAGACATTCAAAGACCTCCAGTGATTAGACCCAGCCTTTTATTCCACCCTCATGCCCAAGTCCTCCCCTTTATTTTTTTTTTTATAAATTTATTTATTTATTTATTGGCTGTGTTGGGTCTTTTTTGCTGTGCGCGGGCTTTCTTTAGTTGCTGTGAGAGGGGGCTACTCTTCGTTGTGTTGCGCAGGGCTTCTCATTGCCGTGGCTTCTCTTGTTGCGGGGCACGGGCTCTAGGCGCATGGGCTTCAGTAGTTGCAGCACATAGGCTCAGTAGTTGTGGCTCACGGGCTCTAAAGTGCAGGCTCAATAGTTGTGGCGCACGGGCTTAGTTGCTCGCAGCATGTGGGATCTTCCTGGAGCAGGGCTCGAACCCATGTCCCCTGCATTGGCAGGCGGATTCTTAACCACCGCACCACCTAGGAAGCCCCCCAGTCCTCCCCTTTAGACACCCTATGTTGACTACTTGCCTTTCTCTGTAACTGACCTCTATGTTCTTCCGCTGCTCTTTTTGCATATGTTATTGCCTGTGTCTAAAAACCGCCTCATTCTCTGACAAAAGGCAACATAGTGCAGTGGTTAATAATGAATTCAGGCACAAATGTGTTTGACTCCTAGTTTTGCCACCCATTGGCTGTGTAAACTTGGGCTATATCCTAAAACTCTGTGCCACAGTTTTTGCATTTTTAAAATAGGCATGATAGTACTTATTTCATAGAGTTGTTATGAAGGAGCAAATAATATAAGTGACTTCAGCGAGGCATCACCTATACCTTTTTCAAGGCACCCTTTACTACCCCTCTGCTGCAGTTATATGTGTTCATGTCTTAACCCCTCTGGACTGTTTTTGAAGGATCCTTGACAGTTAGTTATCTTTGTATCTCTTACCACTCAATGCCTTGAATAGAATGAGAATTTATTAAAAACGTTAGTGAAATGTGAGTTAATTTGGGGCTACGCAGTAAACACTAGTAATACAATACCACTCAGTTGAGGACAGTGGGAGGGTGGAAGGTAAGTATATGACTGAGTTAAGTATTATGTGCCTGCCGTAAGCTTGGCACAGGGAATTCAGCAGTGAAGAAGGCCCAGACTAAAGTTCAAGGAGCTTCTAACCTAGAAAGGGATAGGATTTTGAGCTGTGTGCTGAGGTGGTGAATTATGAGGGCAAGGGAGGTACTGATGAAGGGATTCCAGAATGGCGCGGGGTAGTTGGGCAGGATAAGGTGATGGTTAAGTTTGATCAGAATATATAGAGCAAATAGAAATGTGGCTGTGTTCTTTACCTCTAGCAGATCTCTTGAATTTCCTTCCTGACAGCATGCTTTTTTGGGAAGATATGCGGTGCCAATAAAACTTGGCACTCCTCTTCCTCTGAGCATCCATAGAAAGTGACCTTTCTGCTCAGAACTATTTCTTTTCTTTCCACTATGTGAGCCTGCATTTGTATCTTCCATTCTCAGTGCCTGCTTCTATTCAGTCTGTCTGTCAGCAGTACGTACAATATGTTGGGCTTTTGGCTAGGCCCGGGGGCTGCAGAAAGGAACCTCACTCTCAAGGGATTCGTGGACAAAATCCAGTGAGCAAACCATGATTAAACAGTGTGATCGGTGCTGTGCCCATGTGTGTTAACCCCAGAGTGCCAGCCTGAGGAGCTGGGGGAGGCATCCCCTAGGCAGTGACCCCAGTAGAATCAAGTCTTAATGATTGGACAAAAGTTCTGTCACCCAAGGAGTGAGGTCTGCCTTCAACTGAACAGCTGGTGCAAGTCTCAGAGCCTGTGAGCCAGAACACCCTGGAATGACTCCCCTTTATCCCCATCTCTTCACCTTCAGCCAAGATCCATTCACCACCCCTCCCCCAGCACTGGTTGCATTGCTGTGGGCACATTAAAACTTGGCCCCAGAGGGAGGAAGAGTGAGGAAGCTGTTGTACCAATATGGCTGAGTAAAGCTGCCAAAGGCCCTAGAAGGAGGAAGTGGATAAGTGCCTCATCCAAAATGATACAGCAGCCTCAGGTCTTATCAGGGGGCAGGAGCTTCCTCACTCCTTCCCCCACCTCTGACCAAGTCACAATGTCCCTTGGCAGCGCAGGCAGCTGTGTGGGGGGAGGAGAAACTGTAGGACTGTGGGCTAGAGTGGAGGTGTGCAGACCAGTTGGTTCACGATTGCACTATCCCAGGCAGGAAGTAAGGGTGGCTTAGACTAGCATGGTGGTAGTGGAAATGGGGTGAAGATTCAAGACACATAGTTGAAAGGCAGAACGAACAGGACTTGATGATAAAAATACTCTCAAGAAAAGGGAGGAGTTGGCTTTCAGCCATAAGCATCCACCCCCAGAGTGGCCTCACCGCCTTCCTGGCAATCCTAGAAAACATATGGGTCCAGGACCTACAGTCCTTTACTCTGCCTACTACTCAGCAAGTGGGTTTCAGTTTGATAAGAAGAGACTTCCTGTGGTGGAACTAAAAGGAAGAGGAAAGAGCTAACCCATTCCTGCCTAGGAGGCTGTGGGAGAAGGAAGATGGCCAGAGCTTTGTGTCCACTTCATGCCCTCTGGCTTCTGGAGTGGGTGCAGCTGCTCTTGGGACCCGGTGCTGCACCTCCAACCTGGGCCTTGAACCTGGACCCAGTGAGGCTCACCTTCTACACAGGCCCCAATGGCAGCCACTTCGGGTTTTCATTGGACTTCTACAAGGACAGCCATGGGAGGTGAGCCCTGGGGGACTGCCCCACCATCACTGCTTCTGTGGGTCTCAAGTTTCCCCATTTGTGATAGTGGTTGAGCAAAGTGATTTCTAGGCTCTGTTTGGGCTGAGTTCTTGTTAGGAATACTGGGAGGGACTAGCTCAGGTGAGGGTGTCAAAGAGAGTCACTACTGGGGAGCTGAGCAGAACAAGGACAAAGGCAAGACAAAAGTTGATGCCTTATTTTTTCCCCAAGGGTCAGTTTTATGACCCACTCCACTCTCATCCTTTTGAAATACAGAGGAGCACATGTCTTAAATTGACTTGCAGGACTATGAAATTGCCTATCCACCCCCACCTTGCTTTTCTAGTCCAATCCCCTCATCCCCATCAAAATTATAGATATTTGAAAAGAAGCAATAGAGCATTCATGGTTGGGATGGATCAGACTGCTAAGATAGAGTCCTGGCTCTTCCTCTTTATAAGCTAGTTACTTACTGAGGTAGACACTAATGTCCAGCTTTGGGGAGTGGCAATGGCAGATGGCCTTCAAGGATCAGCCCCTTGGGGAATTTCCTCTGCTGAAGAGAGCCATCTCCCCCAAAACTCCACTTCCAAATGTGGCCCAGGAACAATGACTGATCAATGAGAAGTGTGGAGCGGTTAAGGGTCTGGCTCTCTCACCTCACCTTCAGACAGTTCTGAAGGGTCCTTCCAGCTCCAGAGTTCTGAGGGCATTGGCCCATGGCTGTTATTGGGCCTGAATCTCAACTCAACTCCCTCCTCTGCCCACTCATGCTTCTTTCCCCTCCTTTCCACAGATACTGGTCTCATGGGCACTACTTAATAAGCATCCTGCACACTAGAAAAAAAAATTATAGCATTTTTTGAGCACTCACTATGTATTATTTGGCTGGCTCTGTGCTGAATGTTCCTCATATGTTTATTTCATTTACTTCTGACAGCATTTATTGGTTGGTATTGTCCACCCTCTATATATGATAGAGCTGTGATTTAAACCTAGATCTACTAGAGTCCTCAGAGATGTCAGCACCCCACCACCCACTTTAGAGGTGCCCACTAGCTTGACTCTTCGCCATTAAACCTCTCTCAGGAAGGGATCTGATAATAGTTCAGACAGACGTAACAAGGGTGCATGTAAACCCCTGGCTGGCTTTTGGTGGCAGGTGCTGGGGAATGTAGATGCTGTACAGAGTTTAGAAAGTCTCTTTTAGCAAGGATATCAAACCCCTGGTGTTCAAATCGAACCAAATGGTTATAGTCTCAGCTTTACCCTTAATTCCGCGGGTTACTGTGGGCACGTGATTCCCCTCGCTGGGAGTCAGTTTCACTGACCATAAAATGAAAAGATTGGCCTCTATGGTCTGTGAGGTCTCACTGAGGAAAGATGATCCAGTGACCCCCAATGCACATTGCCCTTCCAGGTAGCGCTCCCAGTGCGGGCACTGGGGCATGGGGTACCCCGGAATCCGCGCAGCGCTCACCCAGCTTTCTTATGCAGCGTGTCCATCGTGGTGGGCGCCCCGCGGACCCTGGGTCGCAGCCAGGAGGAGACCGGCGGCGTTTTCCTGTGCCCCTGGAAGGCCGAGGGCAGCCAGTGTATCTCGCTGACCTTCGACCTCAGTGAGTGTAGCACAAGGAGGGAAAGGAAGGGGCTACAGGGAGCGCGGACAGCTGGCCTTCAGCACCGCACCCCTTCTTGTGCCCTCCAGATGATGAGACGCGAAGCGTAGGCACCCAAACTTTCCAAACCTTCAAGGCCCGGCAAGGACTAGGGGCGTCGGTCGTTAGTTGGAGCGACAACGTTGTGGTGGGCGCTGCGGGACACGGCTCAGGGAGCAGACAGAGGGCGGGGACACGTGGCGTGGGGGAACCCGAGTCCCGCCCCTTCCCCACTCTCCTGTGGCCCTGCTTCAGGCCTGCGCTCCCTGGCTGCACTGGAACGTCCTAGAGAAGGCCGATGAGGCTGAGAAGACGCCCGTAGGTGGCTGCTTCTTGGCTCAGCTGCAGAACGGAGGCCGCGCGGAGTACTCTCCCTGCCGAGACAACATCATGAGCGGGGTTCACAAGAGAAATAAGTTTTGTGAGCGCCGCTCTCCGTTCTGGCTCCGTCCACTCGCGGCCATTTGGCCCCGCCCTTAATCTGACCCTTCCCTCCCTCCCGCTCCCCCAAACCCTGCTCTCAGTCTGGCATCTCCCAGTGGCCCAGCTCGCGGCTCCACCCCGCACTCCCCCTACCCCGCGCAGATTCAAGGCCACGCCCCCGTATTGCCCCGTGGCCCCGCCCCCGCACGACTCCGCCGCCCGGCCGCGCGCAGGCCCAGGGCCTGCCGGTTCACAGACGCTTACTTCTTGCCTCCTCTAGCGGGAGACAAGCGCTACTGCGAGGCCGGCTTCAGCTCCGCCGTCACTCAGGCGAGTAGAGAGCGTAAAAGGCGTGGGGGCGGCTCCCAAACAGGACCCCCTCTCACCTCCAGGGCTTCCCTTTCAGGCTGGGGAGCTGGTGCTTGGGGCTCCTGGCGGCTACTATTTCTTAGGTACGTGCCCATCCGTACACTTCCCTCCCTTCTCTCGGCCTGGGTAGACCCCAGGCGTCTGGCCTCCACGCCAGCTGTCCCTCGCTCCCTAGGTCTTCTGGCGCGGGCTCCAATTGCTGATATCATCTCGAGTTACCGCCCGGGCACCCTCTTGTGGCACGTGTCCACCCAGCAGTTCACCTTCGACTACAGCCACGTGGAGTACTTCGACGGCTACCGGGGTAAACCTGGCACCTCCCTCGGAGGCTTCCCAGCACTCTGTCCCCGCCGGCCAGGTCCTGCCCCTGCGGGAACGCCCCCTTGCCAACCCTGGCTGGCCAGCCCCAGCGCTAAGGCGCCCCTACCCTCTGCAGCTCCCCCTCCCCACCCTCTGCAGACCGCCCAGCTCCCATACGCCCCACCTCGACATCCCGCCCAGGATTCGCTTCGCGGCCTAGGGCAGGTCTTGGTGGCCTCGATTTTCCTCTCTACACAATGGAGGGTTTGGACTGGATGGTCTCCTCTACTCTCTCTCGGCCCCCTCCCTGCTCCACCCTCCCAGAAAGACTAATTCGTGCTGTGTCTTCAGGGTACTCGGTGGCTGTGGGCAACTTCGACGGGAATCCCAACACTACAGGCAAGAAATTCACTTAAGGGCGGGGTTGGGGAGCCCAGCCCAGAAAGGAGCACCTCCAGGACCCCCACCGGAATCTCCCTGGGATGCGGAATGGCGGGCGGGAGGTGGGTAGAAGTTACAGGCACCTCACTCGTTGGGCCCGGCTTTCCCCAGAGTATGTCTTCGGTGCCCCCAACTGGAGCTGGACCCTGGGAGCGGTGAGTGCCCTCAGCCCATCACTCAGTGTCCCGAAGCCACTGACTTCACTTTTCAGCCTGACACCTCACCTAAACCTCCTGCCCTTCTGCGGCGGGGGCGACAATGACGCGCTCCTGTGTGTTGTCCTCGCAGGTGGAAATTTTGGGCTCATACCACCAGAGGCTGCACCGGCTGCACGGGGAGCAGGTGGGGCCTGGGGCCCAGTGGGTGTGGCCAAGGCTGGAGGATTGAGACCCTAGAATATTCC
This sequence comes from Hippopotamus amphibius kiboko, assembly GCF_030028045.1. NCBI lineage: Eukaryota > Metazoa > Chordata > Mammalia > Artiodactyla > Hippopotamidae > Hippopotamus > Hippopotamus amphibius. The sequence goes on along the minus strand of NC_080202.1, from coordinate 44,943,513 downwards.
GTGGGACATGGTGGGGCAAAGTCCAAGAGAGGGTGCAGGGACTGAAATTAAGGTGTGCCCCATCTTCCTGCAGATGGCTTCGTATTTCGGGCACTCAGTGGCCGTCACTGACGTCAACGGGGATGGGTGAGAAGCAGGGCGCGCCCACCCCTACCCAGTTGGGTCCCAGATTACCAGAGGCATAGACTGCCCTGCATCTCCTCCTGTCTTAGCCCTCACTCCCAAGTGACCCCCGAGGAGGGCGGGAGGGCGAAGATGGGCAAGATTTGGCTCTGGCCCACTGCATCCCCCTAGCCCACCCCATGTAACCACCCGTCGGGTCTGCAGGAGGCATGACCTCTTGGTGGGCGCACCACTGTACATGGAGAGCCGTGCTGACCGCAAGCTGGCCGAGGTGGGGCGCGTGTACTTGTTCCTGCAGACTCGAGGCCCCCACTCGATGGGGCCCCCCAGCCTCCTGCTGACTGGCACACAGCTCTATGGGAGATTTGGGTCAGCCATTGCGCCACTGGGCGACCTCAACCAGGATGGCTACAACGGTAAGGGAAGAGAGGAGCCCCACTTGCTGCAGAGGGGTTTACAGCTACAACCATGAGCATGCATTTAACCTGAGGGCAGCGGGAGCCAGTGAAGGCTGGAGGTCAGGAATTCCTGGTGCTCGATATGGTGGGGTCTGGCCAGGCTTGCCCAGGACTGGCAAGGGAGCAGGATGGCCGAGGATACCATGAGGGTGATCGAATGATCAGAAAATAAGTGAAGAGATAAGGAAGCCAAAGATCAGGAGACAGTGGAGGCCCAGGGCCCGAGGACAAGACTGTGGTCTGAGTGGTGAATTCTGTGTACCTCGGTCAGAAAAATGCATAAAGATTTTTAAGAGAAAAAAACCACGTAGAAAACATACCATAAAGTCAGAAGACAAAGGAAAGACAATTACAACATATATATCAAAGATGTTAATTGCTATCACATGCAAAGAATTCTTACAGGTTAATTAGATTATGATGATTAAATTTTCAAGCATGATCTTAAAAGTTATTAGTGATGACAAGCCCATGGTGTGACTCTGGATCTGCATGGTAGGAATGGAATGAGATGAAGACCCCCAGGTGAAGAGCGAGCAAATATTTAATAGGTCTTGGTTACTTAATCTTCTGGGACTCTATTTTCTCATCTAAAATGAGAATGATAATGCCTAACTTTTAGGATTAAGTGAAATCAGGTCAGTATATTTTCCTCAATACACAGTGAGGGCTGTTACTGTTTTTACAATAATCAGACCTGATGGGTCTCTCTCTCCCCCAATTGTAAACTCCTGGAGGGCGGGGCAGCTGCTTCTTTGACCGGGACCTCTGCATTCCTCTCCTGGTCCCCTGGGGTCTGCCCAGAGAAGGAGCTCAGGAAAGTCTTACAGGGCCATCTGGAGAGACTAGATAACAGCCACTCCCTTTCTATTGCTCCTTTCAGATGTTGCAGTGGCCGCCCCCTATGGGGGTCCCAGCGGTCGAGGCCAAGTGTTGGTGTTCCTGGGTCAGAGTGAGGGACTTAACTCACACCCCTCCCAGGTCCTGGACAGCCCCTTCCCCACAGGCTCTGGCTTCGGCTTCTCCCTTCGAGGTGCCACAGACATCGATGACAATGGATACCCAGGTGCCCCTGGACTGCCTCCAGCTAGACAGGAAGGGCCCTTGGGCATTAGCTGGAGATGCTGAGAGACACAGCCAGAGTCTTGAACCTGACCTCGTGCCACACTGAGAGCTCTGACCTGTCTGTGGGGCTGGGGGCCAGAGCAAACCTCCTATGGGGGTGGTAGTGTGGGGAACCCCTGGGAAGATGAGATGAGGACTTCATATCCTCTCTAACAATTTTGACCCCTCCCCTCCTTCCCACCGTGTCTACAGACCTGCTGGTGGGAGCTTATGGGGCCGACAAGGTTGTTGTGTACAGGTGAGCACTGGCTCCAGGGGTGGGATGGGGGAGGACCCACACCATCAGAGGAGAGTAGGCCAGGAGGGGCCACAAAGGCAAGCCTCCTACATCCCACCAGGGCTCAGCCGGTGGTGATGGCCACTGTCCAGCTGCTGGTGCAAGATTCCCTGAATCCTGCTGTGAAGAATTGTGTCCTGCCCCAGACCGAGGCCCCAGTGAGCTGGTGAGGAGACGGAGCGCATGGGCCAGACACGGTTGGGGACCTCAGTGTGGGGACCCTAGCCCCTGAGCCCCATTCACATCTTTGCAGCTTTAACATCCAGGTGTGTGTGGGAGCCACTGGGCACAACATTCCCAAGAAGCTGCGTGAGTGGCACCATGGGGACAGGAGGGAGGTGGGCCTGGGCTCCCCTGGAGGCTTGCCAGGGGGACCCTGACACTCCCTGCTTGCCCCGCCAGGCGTAAATGCCGAGCTGCAGCTGGACCGGCAGAAGCCCCGCCAGGGCCGGCGGGTGCTACTGCTGGCCTCTCAACAGGCAGGCACCATCCTGGACCTGGATCTGGGCGGGAGGCACAGCCCCATCTGCCACAACACCACGGCCTTCCTCCGAGTACGACCAGGCTGGGAATGGGCAGGGCTGGGTGTGCAGAGCCTGTTCACTCAGCCCTGGGGCATTGGGCTGGGCGCTGCAGGGGGTGGTCAATGGGACACACGTGCTAGGGTACATGGTAGAAAGACAACCTGACTCTTGCCCCCTCCCTAGGATGAGGCTGACTTCCGGGACAAGCTGAGCCCCATCCTGCTCAGCTTCAATGTGTCCCTGCAGCCTGAGAAGGATGGAGTAGCCCCTGCTCTCGTGCTGCATGGAGACACCCACATCCAGGAGCAGGTAGGGGTGGCCAGGTGCAGGGAAGGGAAGTGGAGGACCCCTGCCAGAAAGTCAGGGTTAGGGTTAAAGTCCAAATCATATTGTGAACCCCCAAACCTGGATGTCACCTCTACTCTTTGATGTTACTCTAAACCCTAATGAAAACCCCCCAAATCTCAATATCCCCTAAACCCTCACGTAAACCCCAAATGTTGACATCACCTCTAAACTCTGATATAAACCCGTAAACCTTGATGTCATCATCAAAGCGCGACATCATCCCAAACCCTGATGCAAACCCCAAAGCTCTGATGTCATCTCCAGCCTCCTTTTCCTTCTCAGACCTTCCAACTCCCTAAGCCCTGATGTGAGCCCCAAACTTACCCACACACCTTATGTGCCCCCTCTAGACCCGCATCGTTCTGGACTGTGGGGAAGATGACCTGTGTATACCACAGCTCCAGCTCAGTGCCAACGTGTGAGGAGACTGCCCACCCTACCCAACCCTGGCCCTGTCTACCCGGATGACACCCCCTCCCCACCTGGGTTCTGATACTCTGTCCTCAGCCCCTCTCTTCCTCCCAGACCCTGGGCTTGGACCCAGCCTCCTCAGCTTTGCTCCCTTCTCGCTGCAGGATGGGCTCCCCACTCCTAATTGGAGCTGATAACATGCTGGAGCTGCAGATGGATGCGGCCAATGAGGGTGAAGGAGCCTACGAGGCCGAGCTGGCTGTGCACATGCCGCCAGGAGCCCACTACATGCGGGCCCTCAGCAACATCGAGGTGAGGCCCCCACCCAGGGGGCATTGTCGGGGACCTGGGAGATGCAGGAACCTTGATTCTCATCTCCCACCTGAGAGCTCCCACTTCTCTATGCTTTCCTTTAAAAGCTGTGATTTTTTTTCCCTTTTAATTTGGAAGAGGAGTATTTGCTAATGGCATGAAATTCAAGAGCTCAATTATAAAACCCAAACCAAATATGACTCAGGAAATAAACGTGAACTGGAACCTCTGCTAACATTTGGTGAATTTCCTTCCAGTCTTTTTTCTCAACATCAACACTTACATAGGTGTTTATTTATTTATTTATTTTATTGACGTAGTTTATAATAATGGGGTTATACTCCATGTAATGTTTTGTGGGTTTTATTTCCCCCAAAAAATCATTAAAAAGAATAAGGTGCTAAAGTAATACATAAAGAGGAATGTGAACTCCCACCCTGCGAAGCCCTCCTCCCCAACCTGGCATCGTCCCCTCCCTGACTTTCCATATGTATTTCTTTTAAATATATATGGGATGCTCTGTAACCATCTTCTTTCTCGGCACTGCCTCCCTGAAGGGCTTTGAGAGGCTCATCTGTAACCAGAAGAAGGAGAATGAGACCAAGGTGGTTCTGTGTGAGCTGGGCAACCCCATGAAGAGGAACGCCCAGGTGAGGCCGCCCAGTCCTGGGTGCTGGGTCTCCTCCACCAGGGGTTCGTGGACAGCTGGGTTTTAGAGGCTGGGCTTGGAGTCAGATGGCTCCAGGCCAGAATCCTGGTCCCCCCACTCCCTAGCTGTGTGTTCTTGGGTGAGTGACACCCTCTCTGAGTGGGCTTCTGAACAAAATGAAGATAATAATGGTGACCTCGGAGGACGAGGACTCGAGGCCACATTCCGGGTGGGCATTTGGGCAGTGACTTTGGCCCTCCCGTGTCTCAGATAGGAATCACGATGTTGGTGAGTGTGGGGAACCTGGAAGAGGCTGGGGAGTACGTGTCCTTCCGGCTGCAGATCAGGAGGTACTAGACTGGAGAGCACTCCCTTCCCCTGTCTGATCTCCACACAGAGACCCTCAGACGCCCTCCATACATAAGGGTCTTCTGGGATGCCTGCTCTTTAGACTTCCCTGTTCGCTTTCTGTCTCAGAGACTTGTTTCAGAGTTTTGGGGCCCTAGAGGAAGTTCTTTTCCAGGTCTAACTTTAGTGTGGCATGCTGTTTGTGGAGTTAGCTCTTCCTAAGCCCTCTGAAGTTCTCTCCCCGCTCCGGAGAGTCCCGATGTTCACTAGGCTGGTGTCCCTCACCCGTTTCTCCTCGTCCCCCTCCCCTACAGCAAGAACAGCCAGAATCCAAACAGTGAGACGGTGGTGCTGGATGTGCCAGTTCGGGCAGAGGCCCACGTGCAGCTGACAGGGTGAGAGGCCAGGGATGGAAAAGGGAGTTGGCAGGCACAGCCCTAAGGCTCCGGGGATCCTGGGCAACCCCCCACAGGCAAGTCAGGGGATCAGGCTCACTCTGGGAGTGTCCGGCCCCTGCAGGAACTCCTTTCCAGCCTCCCTGGTGGTGGCAGCAGAAGAAAACAGGGAGAACAGCTTGGACAGCTGGGGCCCCAAAGTGGAGCACACCTATGAGGTACGGAGGAGACTCTGGGCCCCAGGCTGGGGTGGGAGGGTCCCAGGGGCTGGCCTAGGTACTGAGCCTCCTAACATCCTGCCACCACCACCCCGCCAGCTCCACAACAATGGCCCCGGTGCTGTAAATGGCCTCCGCCTCCACCTCTACTTCCCCGGCCAGTCCCAGCCCTCCGACCTGCTCTACATCCTGGATATACAGCCCCAGGGAGGCCTTCAGTGCTCCCCACAGCCGTCTCCCAACCCCCTCCAGGTGAGAGCCTGGGTGGAAGTAAGAGCTGTTGGTGAATCCCCAGCCCATCAACCAGGGCTGCTCTAGGAGGGCTGGGCAGAGTGTGTGGGACCTGATGGCCTCTTTGCCTCCGCAGCTGGACTGGAGGCTGCCCACCCCCAGCCCTTCCCCGGCCCATCACAAGCGGGATCGAAGACAGGCACTCCTGCCAGAGCAGAAGCAGCCCTCTTTTCTGGTGAGCAGGCCGTGTGGACTCTAGCTGGGGCCTCCCTGGGGCCCAGGGGCCGTGAGGATGGGAGGCAGGGAGGGAGAGGGGTGGGCAAGGCGGTGTGATGTGGGCCTCGTGTGGGCCACCTGGGTCCCACAGAGTCCTCCAAGTGAATATGAAGGATTGTGCTGGTCTAGTGTCTGGGGCAGGGATGGGGGGGAGGGGCAGTTGCATATTTTAAGGTTTCCAGCACATTAAAGAAAATGAATAAATGCCAAAGCAGGGTTACAAAAAGCCTGGGTATTGATCGCTGTATGATTGACCCACTTCTTCTTGCCCTCTCCCTGCATCTCTGGGCCTGTGTGAGCCATCTCATTCAGAGCTAACGTCCCAAGCTTGAATCTGAGTCCCTTCCCGAGAGGGAGGCCCGGCCTGAGGTCCCTGACACCCCAGTCCCCTCTGTCTTAGGTCTTAGGTGAGGAGGTGATGGGTCAGGAGGGGCTGGGAACCAATGATGCATCCCCTCAGAACTGCGACTGGGAGCCCTGCACTGTGGTGCAGTGTGAGCTGCAGGAGATGGCGCGCGGGCAGCGGGTCATGGTCACGGTGCTGGGCTTCCTGTGGCTGTCCAGCCTCCACGAGGTGGGCCGGGATGTGGGCGGGCGGGGCCCTCTGGAGGCGGGGAATGAGCGTGTTGCGGGGCGGGGGGTGGGGGGGGGGTGGGGGGGTGGGGGTGGGCGGGGCTTCAGGGGGCGGGGAGAGAGGGAGGGCAGAGTTTACTTGGGGGAGGACTGGATTAGGCAGGGGGCAGATCTCCCCAGAGGGGAGTCTGGGGTCGGGACTCCCGCAACCAATAGGCCTAGTGTAAACGGCTTTCACCGCCACCCCATCCAGAGGCCCCTGGATCAGTTTGTGCTGTGGTCACACGCTTGGTTCAACGTCTCCTCCCTTCCCTACGCCGTGCCCGCCCTCCGCCTGCCCAGCGGGAATATTAAGGTGAGTATGGAAGGATGGTGGCCGGAAAGGGGTCCCGCGGGTCTCCCGCGGGGTCTTCCCCTGTGTCCCTGCCCAGCTGGATGGGGCGGGGCCTCCCTGGGTCTGAGGAGAGGGACAGGTAGGTGGCTTGGCTGGGGGTCACCAGCCCGCAAGTTTGAGTCTTTGGGAAAGGCAAGTGTCACAGTGACTAAGGAGACCTGCTGGTCTCCCTTCAGGTGCAGACGCAAGTGCTTCGGGTCTTGGAGGAGAGAGAACTTCCAATCTGGTGGGTGCTGGTAGGCGTGCTGGGTGGCCTGCTGCTGCTCACATTCCTGGTCCTGGCCATGTGGAAGGTGAGGTGTGAAGGGAGGATGGGGTCCCGGGGGTGGGAGGTGGGGGCAACCCCATAGGGAGGCAGAGAAAGATGGTGGCCCAAGTAGGTGACCCAGGGTCCATCTGATCTGCATCTCCACTATTAGAATGTTACCCTCCAGAGGACCTCTTCCGGGGCGTGGATCCCTGGGAGGGTTGGCACCTGAAATTCTAAGGCCTTTAGACCCATTCCCCCCGAGAGCAGGAGTCCGAGGGAATGAGTCCTGCCTTCAGGAATCCATTGGCCCCTGAGAAGGACAGAGCTCACCTTCTCCTTGCTCTGTCCTTCCCCCAACTGAGGTGGGAGACACAGGTCTGATCTAGACCCTGCTTCCGCTCCTCATGAGGCCCTGGTGGGCCACTGCCTCCTCTGTGCCTGGAGAACATGTGAGCCATTCTCAAGCTTGCTCACGTGTCCAAACCCTGGAAAGCCACAGTGCTTTTAGGGAAAACCACACATTAGACTTATAACAATCAAATATATACCATCACAGGCTTGAGTCGTATAGAGACATAATCATCAGTACTTAAGAACAATTCAGGGAAGAAAAGACAAAATATTAAATTTTTTTTTGGTCACACACATTATCTCTAAATGGGGAAAGGCCTCCATTTGATCATAGTGGGGTTTGTGTTCTGTGCTGGTCCAGGACAAAGACCTCATGACTGGCTGGTTTCTAGCATACATCCTCCACTGCTGCTCTGGGGACTAAAGGTCACATTTACACCCTGTTCCCGGCCCCTGTGCACCTCCAGGTAGGCTTCTTCAAGCGGAATCGGCCACCCTTAGAAGAAGATAGTGAAGAGGAGTGATGAGCCCATGCATCTCTGTCCTAGCAGGAAGGCGGGGTGTGATGCCCCCTCTGTCCCTTCTTCTCCAGCGAGTGCCCCCCCTCTAGCTCTGATCACCCACCGGTTGGAGCTCTTCCATGGAGGCCTCCTGATGTCCTCTCCCTCCCATCAGAGCTGGGTCACCCTCTCTCCTGCTGCCTAATAAAGAGGTTAAGCCCCAACCCCCAGAATGCTGCCTCCTCACAGGGTCAGTGGAAGAGAGGGGGCCTGAGGTGATGTTTGGGATGGGGAATCTGAGGCTGGCAGAAATGTGGGCAGAGAAGGTCTCTGCCAGGGCAAAGGGTGCAAATTACTGTCTTTGGGGAGTGTCGGGGAGTAGAGAGCGGGGGTGGAACAAGGGAGAAAGGGTGGCAGAGCCTCCAAGTGAGACTGCAGGGGGATGGGGTATCTGAGGGTGGCTCGGTGGGGTGAAGGTTGGGAGCATCAGAGAAGGCAGGCTGAGTCCCTGATGGGTGGCTTTAAACAATATTTTTTTCCATGATTTTTAAAAAATACAATATTTATTTATTTATTTGGCTGTGTCAAGTCTTAGTTGCAGCATGCAGGATCTTAGTTACGGCAGGTGGGATCTTTCATTGTGGTGCACCGGCTCTTCGTTGTGGCATGTGGGCTTCTCTCTAGTTGTGGCCCACAGACTCCAGAGCGCACACGCTCAGTAGTTGAAGCATGCAGGCTCTAGAGGACGCAAGGCATGTGTAATCTTAATTCCCCAGCCAGGGTTCGAACCCAAGTTCCCTACATTGGAAGGTGGATTCTTAACCACTGGACCACCAGGGAAGTCCCTTTTCCATGATTCTGAGGGAATAAAACCTCAAGATGACCTGAGATTTGGGGAAATAACACACGGTCCCCACTCTCATGAAAGAAGGTGCTTAAAGCTGTATTCAGAGTGAGGAGGGGCAGAGGGAGGCTGAGTAAGCCCTCAGTCTGAAGAAGGCAGAGTTGCAGCAGGGACAGAAGAGCAGTCATTGCTCTCTGGCCACCCTGCTGTTTGCTGTTCCTTCTTCCCCACCAAGGGGAAGAGTCTTCAGTTAGGAACAAGGGCACAGGCAGGGAGCTCATAGAAGGGCTGGGAATGGAAGACAACTGTCCCACCGTGGTGATGGGAGTCAGTGGGTAGAGGTGGGAGGGTCCTCCTGGAGTCCTGAGAGATTTGTTGGTTCATGAATTCAATAAATATTTGTTGAGCACCTACCATGGGCCTGGTACTGTTCCAGTGCTGGGATGGAGCAGTGGACAAAACAAAGTCCCTGCATTCATAGAATTTACATTCAACCAGGAGTAAAGAATAAACAAATTAAGGTATGGCCAGTGGCAGTCAATGCTGGAAGTCAAAATAAAGATAAGGAGATAGTGATCGAATTAAATGGGTGTTGAGTGAAGGCTGACTTTCTAGGGAGAGTGGTCAGAGAAGGCCTCTCTAGGAGGTGAGCAGAGAGATGAAGGAATGAGCAGGCAGCTGCAGGGAATAAAGTGTTCTAGACAGAAAGAGCCGCCAATGAAAAGGCCTGAAGTGAGAGCAGGCTTGATATATTCAAGTAAAAGAAAGGAGGCCCCTGGGCTGGATGCAGGTGAGGGGTCTAGATGAGGTCAGGGGTGGGGGCAGGCAGGAAGCACCTTGTGGCCATAGGGAAGACTTTGGACTTGATGCTAAGTGTTGGGGGAAGCCAATGATGAGCAGACTTACCTCACAAGAGCTGCCTGTATTTTACCCAAAAGGGTAAAATGTAAATTCTGAAAAGAGAACAATTTGACATCCATGCATGGCAAGTTCTAGAACAAGTTTCTAGTTGGATGACTGTGGCCATTTAGGAAAAGATTAAGCTGTGATCCTTGAACACCAGCCAAACTTCCTCTTCCCCTCACCATTGTACTTGGATGGCCCCAAACAATTTATCTTGATCCAGCAAAGCTTTTGGCATTTGTCCTTATAAACAAGACAGAAATGTGAGCTGGATGATAGACTTGGATTGAAAACTGAACAATTTTGATAAAGCTGAAGGAGATCTCTGTGGGGGTGTCCCAAAGCTCCATCCTTGGGCTGCCTGGTATTGTCATGAATCCCTTGAATGGACTCAACGAAGCTACTCTTCACCCTGCAGATGGCGGCTGGCTGAGAGGCAGCTCCAATACAATGGGTGATGAAGCAGATTCGAGGCAGCCTTGACAGATTGTAAAGTTGGGTTGAAACCAACCAGGAATGAGTGCTAAATCCTGTGTTGAGATTGTGAAAAAATTGGTTACATAAGACTGGGAAGCCTGAATAGATGGAAATTTATGGGAAAGAAAAAAAGAAAGAAAAGGAGGGAGAGAGTGTGAGAAAGGAAGGAAGGAAGGAGGAGAGAGGACGGGGGAGAGAGGAAGGAAAGAAAGAAGGAAGGAAGGAAAGAAAAATGGAGGAGAGAAAATGAGAGAGGAAGGAAGGAAGGAAGGAAGGAAGGAAGGAAGGAAGGAAGGAAGGAAGAAGGAAGGAATGAATAAGATGGCTTTGTTCACCAGCTCATAACAATGTGCCCTTATGTTAGGAGACCCAACCAGGGGACCTAATCAGGAGAAAAGCCTGAGCTCTGGGGGTCGGAGTTCCTTGCCCTAAGTATCCAGTCCCCTTCCAGGCACCATATTGTGAGAAAGAGAAGGTGACAAGCCAGAGAACCAGGAGCGCGATAACCAGATTAGATGAGGGTCTGATCACCCAGAAGTTGAATGATGAGGACAACCAGAACCTGGGAAGAAAGAGAGCTTGGCTGGGGCCAGGGCAGGCTTCCAGTGTGGGATTCAAACGTAGGGTTCTAAGCATTATGTTTGCTTAGCGATGGATCTACTACCTGGGCGGTGGTGAGCCCCACCTCAGCATGGGCCGACAATAGCACCGTTTATTGCGCCCCTGCTGCAGTCAAGAACATGCTAGACCCTTTATATCATCATGTCTTTTAATCGTAACAATAACCCCGCAAGGTGGAGATTACAACTCTCATTTTAAAGAAAGGCTGTGGAGGAGAAGGTTAAGTAACTAGTTTATGGCTCAAGAAGAGGCAGAAGGCAGACGAGAACCCAGACTGGGTGATTTCCCAAGGCGGCTGCGCTCTACCTCCGCAACACGGCGCAGGTGTTTGCGCGGAGACAACTGGGCAGTTCTTACAGTTTTTGGAGATACTCATGACCAACTCTTTCTTTGTGTTGTAAGCAACAGTCATTCTCCCTCCCAAAATTTTGCACCAAATTTCGAGGGCTCTGGAACTCCGAGAACCCCGGTGATTGGACCCTATTCGCTAAACTCCCTAGCAGCTGGGGGTCTGGGCGCGCAGCGGGGGCTGCGGGGAGGGCTGCGGGCAGCGAGGGGGCGGTGCCCGGAGGCCCGCGGGGTAGGGCTCCGCCTGCAGGGGGCGCTGGCGGCGGCTCCGGGCGGAGACAATCGCGCTGAGCGGCCGCCGCAGCCAGAGCGGGAGCCCGAGCGGCGCGGCGCGGCGCGGCGCAGAGCTGGGGCCGAGCGCGGCCGGCCGAGCGGGACCGGGAGGGAGCCATGGGCCGCTAGGGCCGGGCCGAGCCCCGCGATGCCGCCGCCGAGTGGCCCCAGCGTCCTCGCGCGGCTGCTGCCGCTGCTGGGGCTGCTGCTCGGCGGCGCCTCCCGGGCTCCCGGCAAGTCGCCGCCGGAGCCCCCCAGCCCGCAGGGTGAGTCTCGGCCGGGGAGGGGAGTGGGGGGGGGGCCGTGATCGCGGGCCTGCGCCCCGCCCCCCCCCGATCTGGCCCCCGCCCGCCAGCCCCCTCTTCGCGGCGCCGCTCGTGAATTGGGGGGTATTCTATTCCCTGGCTTTGGGTGGGGGGAGCTAGGCGACCTGGGGTCGTCGCTTACGGGGAGGAGGAGGGAGGGAGAGGGAGACCGCCGGGCGGGGGTCTCGGGGAGGCACAATGGGGGAGGGCGGGGGGTCCTCAGGCTCCGAGCCGCCGCCCCCTCCCGCCTTGTTTTTCTCCCTCCTGGTCCGCGAGGCGCTGCTGCCTGAGCCATTGTCTGTCGAAGACACCCGCCCAGGGGCGGGCTGGGGAGGGCGCCCGCTCCGCAGCCCCCAGCGGGTTCCTCGCTCCCGACCCGGCTGGGTGGGGGCGCAGGCAGCGGCTGCCACCCTGGGCCCGGACGGGGGCTGGGCGTCTAGAGCTGGGCTTGAAGGGGGGAGGGGAGAGGGGGAGTGGGTGAGGCGGTGGGCGGATTGGCTGCTCGCATGGGGTTCTTCGCCCTGGAGCCTGACAGCCCCCAGCCGGCCCCCCAGGTTCAGAATTTGGGGTGCACCAAAGAAACGCTGATCCGCGCATGACGGAGGGGGGGCGGCAGTTGGGGGGCTGTCTGGAAAAGGGGGTGCGTTGTGATTCCCAGCTCAAGGCGCGTGGCAGGGCTGTGGTGGCGGAGCCATGCTGCGCTGGCTAACTGGCTGTGGGCAGTGCCGGCTGGGAGGGCAGGGGCCTGGGTCCCCGTCCAGCAGGCCTCCAGCCACTCCTGTCCCCAGCCCGCCCCCAGGTCACCCCCTCCTCATCTCACCTCTCCATCGCAGTGGAGGAGACCCTCCCAGCGCCTCACGGGCCCAGGTGGGTGTGTGAGGTGGGGGCGGGGTCGGCTCCTGCAGCGGGAGAGGGTGGGAGAGCTAGACCATGACTCCCTACCGACGCCTGGGTTCTCAGGGGCCTCCACCCACTCCAGCCCTGCCCCCCCACCCCCACCCCAGCCACTCTTCTCTGTTCTCCTCACTCCTGCCTCCGAGCTCCATCCCTGCATGAAATGGTGCTCTCCACTCTTCGCCTTTCCACCAAGGAGCTGACAGGAAAAGCTGGGGGGGTGGGGGGTGGGGGGGTCTGGATGAGGGAAGTGGGGTCCGGATGAAGGGAGGGGGTCGGATTTCCTCCTGGAATGAGGCAGGGTTGAAGCCTGGACAGGCGGATCCTGTATGGAATGTCAGGCTTTGAGGAATGGGGAAGGATCTTCCGGGCCTCAGTCTTCCCTGCTCTCTGCAGGAGAGGAGGCTTTGATGGGTAGGAAGGGGTCCTGTTTTTTCAGGAAGCTTCTTCCCTTAAGACTTGCACCCTAGGAGAGGGGGCCCAGGGAATTGGCTGGAATAGAGCCAGGAGAGGGGGTTCTCCTAGACCACTGGCTGGGGGCCCAGGTTGAGGAGAAGGGGGAAGGGACTCTGCTAGGCACCTGCCCACCCCCTCCCCAGCTTGGCGCTGATGCCTCCTCAGGCCTTACCTGCCCATCGCTGTATTATTCCCTAGGCCCCCTCCCCTTTTCTGAGGCTCTGGCCCTTGAACCCAAGGCATTCCTTCAAATAACCATATTCCAGACTCCTGGGTCCTCTCCTCCCAGCTGCTCCATCCAGCTGCTCCTAGCCTGGGGTAGGGGTAGGGAGTCAGCAGGCCCCTCTGGCTTCTCAGAATTCCTGCTGGGTGTGTGTGGTGGGGGGGCGGGGTGGGGGGATGTGCGGGGAGGCTGCTAGTTCCCAGGAGAACCAGAAAGCAGGAAAGGTTCGAGTGTGTGCACCCACCCTTGGAGTTGGGCTCTGGCCTGGGAGGCAAGAGCGAGGTGGGCTCAGGCGAACAGCTGGATGGGATGCCAAGGGCAGGCGTGGCGCTGGCCCTGGGGTTGGTTGAAAGCCTGAGACAAGACACCTGTCGCTGTTGAGCGTCAGACTCCACCCATGAGGCCCCCTGACCTCCTTGTGCCCTGCTGCCCTCAGCTCTGGGCTCTTCCTTCTGTACCTGGACTCTCCTAGGTTTGTGTCCAGCACCCAGCCCTCTCCCCACCTCCCTCCTGGGCCCTGCACTGAGGCCTCTGTACCTTTCTAGGCATGACATCTACTCCCATTATTAGCAGCAAGGCAGGGGTGAGGCATGTTCTTGAGGAGGGGCTGCACCAAGCAGGAAGGGGTAGATGGTGCTGTGCATCAGAGAGGCTGCCTGCAGAATCCATGAGGACAACTCAAGGCCTGGTGCCTCCCCTGTCATCCCGTCAGAGCTCAGGACACCTGCAGGCCATCCTGGCCAGACAGATCATCCTGGGGCCAGGGGTAGAGGCGGCTGGAAAGAAAGACTTGGACTTCTCTTCCCAGCCCCCTCCACACTGGTTACCCTTGGGCCTGGGTCGGCCCCCCCCAGATCTCCTTCCCCTTGCCAGGGCCCCAGCTCCCTGCCCATCTCCTGGGAGGAATGAGGGCGTTGCCATGGTGACTGACTCTAGCTGACCAGCTGGGAGGGGGCTGGCAGTCCATGTGAGGGGGAGGGGTCAGGAGGTACTTGTTTGGGCTTAGGGGTTGGGTGAAGGGAAATAGTCTTGTGCAAAGGATTCTGGGAAGAGGATGAATGATGGGAATGGCCAATCCACTGGTGTCCCCTTCTCAGTTTTTTCTTGAGAGCCCAAACTCTGACCCAACTCCCCCTCCTCCCTTCCAAATGGGTGGATCTTGACTGCTCTCCTCTCCACTTGCAGATCGCTGGTTCTCCGGTTATTCATCCTTTTTCAGCCCTCCTTCCCTCTCCTCTCCCTGACACCAGCCCCATAGGGTCTAGTGGTTAAGAATTTGGGTCTAGAGATAGCCTCCCAGGTTTGGATCCCAGACCTCCCACTTAACTGTAGTGCAAGTATCTAAACTCTTTGAGCCTCAGTTTTCATGTCTATCAAATGGGCTAAGAGCATATTTTATCGACTCTAATATATCACTGACATTATTTCATGTGCCAGTAAAAAAGGAAAAAAAAAATGCTGATGATTATAATTATGACATCATCAATCATAGGTGTAGCCTGGGTTCAGAAGTGTTAAAATGTCAAAATGTGCGTGTGTTAGATTTGATGAAATATGCTAATAGTACCGCCTACCCCACAGGCTGATATGAGGTTTAAATGAGGGCTCTATAAATGCTGGCTCTTATAATACCTTTTCTAGCTGGGGCCCCAAAGCCATGCCCAACCCATAGCCCCCTCCTCAGATCTCGAGGCTCTCCCCAGTTCTCTCATGCCCCTTCCCTCCTCCTCACTCCTCTCACCCCATCTTGCCCACAGAGATCCTGATCAAGGTGCAGGTGTACGTGAGCGGGGAGCTGGTGCCCTTGGCCCGAGCCTCAGTGGATGTGTTTGGGAACCGGATGCTGCTGGCCGCTGGCACCACGGACTTGGAGGGCGTGGCCACACTGCCCCTCAGCTACCGCTTGGGCACCTGGGTGCTGGTCACTGCTGCCCGCTCTGGCTTCCTCACCAACTCTGTGCCCTGGCGTGTTGACAAGCTGCCCTGTGAGTGCAGGGGCAGCTGGAGGGGAGGGGAGCAGCTGACCCCATCAGCCCCTTCCCAAAATAGTTCTTGGGAGTGGAGGGGGCAGACTCTCTAGCAGCTGCTGCCTGGGCTGGGGTACACAGAGGGGGCTGAGGGAGGATGAAGTCACTGGGATTCAGATGATGGGAGTGCCCAGCCTAGGGGAAGGGGGGCTTTCTCTGGAGCTGACAGGCCACCCCTCTGGCAGTGTACGCGTCAGTCAGCCTCTACCTGCTCCCGGAGCGGCCGGCCACCCTCATCCTCTATGAGGACCTGGTGCACATCCTCTTGGGCTCTCCTGGTAAGACCCCCCTTCTCTACTCCCCTCCCCTCCACCCACACCAGCGCCTCCTCCCTCTGCCTGGCTGGGTATAGGGAGCTCTGCTCTGCCACATGTTAGCTGGGTTCCCTTGGACAAATCACTTAACCTCTCTGAGCCTTAGCTTGTTCATCTGTAAGATGTGAACATTGATAATATCTATATCGTCAAATTGAGGTAAGGATTAAATATCATCAGGCATGCAAAAAACAGCACAGAAGGTGGTCAATAAATGTTTATTGTTATTGGGGCTTCTCGTGGTTTCTGTTCTCCCTCTACTCCTATCATTGGAATTCCCATCTCCTGCCACCTTATCTTCATTGGATCCACACTTATTTCTTGTGCGTCTGCTGGGTGCCTGGCTATGTTAGAAGCCAGGGTCATTCCACAGACATAGAACACCTATCAAGTGCAAGGCCCAGAGCAATCCCATAGTGGCCCTTGTCCACCCCCCAGGCTTTCAGTCTCACCCAGTCAGGACTTTCTGCAGCACCTGTGCTGTACCAGGCATTGTGTCTGGTGCTGGGGGATAATGATAGAGAAAAGCAGACCGGCTCCTCGCCTTGTGGAGTTCACCAACAAGTAGGAAGATAGACAAACAGAGCATTGCAAACCCTGACGTAACTACAGAGCAGGCAGGGCAGTGGAGTGGAGGGCATTCAATACTGAGAGGAGCCTCACATGGGAAAAAAGCAGGGTGAGAGGATTTGGCGAAGGGAGCTGCAGGACTCACGGGCTCGGGAGTTGAAGCGGGGAGCAAAGGCACCTTCACTGGAGAGGAATCAAGATGCAGGGGCAGAAGGGGACCGTGAGGGTGCAAGGGATGCTCTGGTCTGGCTATGCAGGAGGGGTGTCTGGTGCAGACTGGTTGACAAAGCCAGGCAGAGGATAACCTCCATCTGGCTAGTATGAGGCAGCCACCGTGGGTTCTGGAGGGGGAGCCTCCCATCCCCAATTTATATTCTTAGCCTGAACCCTTGTCCTTAGTTACTCTTCTTGTTTGCTCATTTCCCTCTGTCTGATCCTGAACCACAGGCTTCTAAGATGTCTTTGGAGGTTTCAAAAATGGCGAAGGAGCCCTTTGTTCCCTCCTAGCTGAAAGCCCTCCCACGGCTCCCACTGCTTTTGGTAGAAAGCCTAGACTCTGTCACAAAGCTGGCAGCACCCTCCAGGGCCTGGTACAGTCATCTGCAGTCTCCTGACCAGCAAGTCTCCTCGTGCCCCTGGGCCTTTCTCCTATCAGTCCTCCTGGAAGTCCCTTTCCACTTTCTTTCCTGGCTGTGTCTTACTCACCCTGGAGGGCTCCACAGGGCATTCCTGAGCTGGGCGGGCCAAGCTCCCCTTGCACCCTGCTGTTTTACTACTGAGGCAGGGCTGAACGGTGGGTGAGAGGAGGGGCCCTGGCACCAGACTGCCTGGGCTTCAATCAGGCTCCAGTGACCTTGGGCAAGTTACTGAACTTCTCCTGCCTCCATTTCTGCATCTATAAAATGGGGCTAAAAATCTTTTTGTTGAAGTATAGTTGATTTACAGTATAGTGTAGGTTTTAAGTATACAGCATAGCAGTTCAGTTACATATATATATTCTCTCTCAGATTCTTTTCCCTTACAGGTTTTTACATAATGTCGAGTTTCTAGTTCTACTCAAGCAGATACTCCTTCTTCCTCCAAGCTAGAAAAAAATTTAAAAAAATAAATAATAAAATGGGGCTGATAATAAAGGCACCTACCTCAGGGGCTGTTGTGGTAATTACAGGGGTTAGTATAGGCAGCCTGCTTAGAACAGTGCCCAGCGTGTCTTAAAGCTTAATAAGTGTTAGCTCTTACCATATTATATTGGAATGCTGTTTGTACATCCCCTCCACTCCAAGACAGACAGACAGACACCCACACCCCCCCTACACACCCTAAGTTGTCAAATGCAGTACCCACATGTGGCTACTTAAATTTGAATAAATTAAAATTTCATTAAACTTTTTAGAATTAAAAATAAATGCAGTTCCCCAGTCACACTAGCTCTGTGTCAAGTCCTTAACAGCCCTGTGTGTCTAGTGGGTACTGTTACAGGCAGCAGGACACAGAACATTTCCATCCACAGCAGAAAGTTCTAATGGGTACTATAATGAACAGTGCCGCACTAGGCTGTAAACTTGAAGGCAGGAATTGTGAATTGTGTCTTATTCCTCTTTGTATCCCCAGCACCTCACACAGTGCCTGCCACAAAGTAGGCAATAATTATTGGAGGACCTGAACCTCGTCATTTTATAAATTAATATGGAAACAGTGTTTCAGAGAGGGCAAGTAACTTGCTCAGGCTCACACAGCCAGGACCAGAAGATTACAGGTCCATGTCCCTTCTAGGTTATCATTCTAAGTCTGCCCAGTTCTCTCCCCAAGTCACCACCCTCCCTGACCTTCCCAAGTGGCCTGAGCCATTTGCTCCCCTTCTCTTTAGATACTTGTTTTCTGCTCTGGTCCCTGGGGTTCCTTGTCCCTGGTGAGGCCACTGCAGCCCCTCTCTCCATCCAGGTGCCCGCTCCCAGCCCTGGGTGCAGTTCCAGCGCCGGGCTGCCCGCCTGCCAGTCAGCTCTACCTACAGCCAGCTCTGGGCCTCACTCACACCTGCCAGCACCCAGCAGGAAATGAGGGCTTTCCCTGCCTTCCTGGGCACAGAGGCCTCCAGCTCAGGTATGCTGGGTTCCAGCCATGGAAGGGATGTTCCCCCACCAGGATTTAGCCCTCAGTCCTTGTGTCCCCTTCCCCCAGGCAATGGCTCCTGGCTGGAGCTGATGCCCGTGGCTGCTGTGAGCGTGCACCTGCTGGCAGGTAATGGGACAGAGGTGCCGCTCTCGGGCCCCATTCACCTGTCCCTGCCTGTGCCCTCGGAGCCTCGTGCCCTTGCTGTGGGCACCAGCATTCCAGCCTGGAGGTTCGACCCCAAGAGTGGTGAGTGCATCAAGGGGGTGCAGGTGCTAGAGTTTGGGGAAAGAAAGAGGGACTTAAGTTGGGGGATACTGAGTTTGCTGAAACCCCTGCTTCTTCCAGGGCTGTGGGTGCGCAATGGCACTGGCGTGATCCGGAAGGAAGGCCGGCAGCTCTACTGGACCTTCATCTCCCCTCAGCTGGGGTACTGGGCGGCTGCCATGGCCTCCCCCACGGCTGGTGAGAGTGGGGGGACAGCAGGGACAGGGGCAGTGGTAGAAAGGGAGGCTGGGAGATTGGACTCCTGAACAGCAGGAGGGACACCCACACCTGGGAACACTTCGCCCTTACCTGGCACAGGGCTGGTCACCATCACGTCGGGCATCCAGGACATCGGCACCTACCACACCATCTTCCTGCTCACCATCCTGGCAGCCCTGGCCCTGCTGGTGCTCATTCTGCTGTGTCTGCTCATCTACTACTGCCGGTGAGTGCCCCCCCATCCCTTCCTACTGCCTCCCAGTCCCCCAGCCTCCGCTCATCCCAGGCACTGACTGAGGCCAGCTCCAGGTCTGGTCTTGTGCTTGAGACCCCAGAGTTGCATAACACACAATTCTGATCCTCAAGGCACTGACAGGAAAGCACTGCACATACATATGCAAAGACGGAAGAACACCACGATGCTTTCAGAGAAGTGGGGGGAGAGGAGGCGGGTGCTGCAGGCCAGGCCCTCCAGACACACATCTGCAGCTGCTCCTCCCACCCCAGCCCTCACTTCCAGCGGACCTCAGGCCACACATGCCCCTGGTTGGCTTATGTGCTCCTGCCAGGCTCTCACTGCACCTGCTACCTTCCAAGGGGTGCAGTTTACCCCGAGGGGGACCCAACTGGGCACAGCTGCTGCCTGCACCCCACCCCTCAGACTCTCAAGCTCTTTCCACAAACCTCTCCCAGGACCCATCTGGGCTCCCCAACCTTTCTCCTGAGTCCCAGGCATTGTTCTGACCCTTCCAACTATTTCCATCCCCCATCTTCCAACTTCGGGTTTAGGGAGCTGCTCTGGCCCCCACCTTTTCCTGACGGTCCGCTCTGCCCCCTCGTCTCCAGGAGGCGCTGCCTGAAGCCGAGGCAACAGCACCGCAAGCTGCAGCTCTCCGGGCCCTCTGATGGTAACAAACGTGACCAGGCCACCTCGATGTCCCAGCTCCACCTGATCTGTGGGGGACCCCTGGAGCCCGCCCCGTCGGGGGACCCCGAGGCTCCGCCTCCAGGCCCCCTCCACTCGGCCTTCTCCAGCTCCCGTGACCTGGCCGCCTCCCGGGACGACTTCTTCTGTGCCAAGCCACGCTCCGCCAGCCGCCCGGCCGCCGAGCCTGCGGGTGCCCGCGGGGGCGAGGGCGCCGGGCTCAAGGGCGCCCGCTCCGTCGAGGGTCCCGGCGGGCTGGAGCCAGGCCTGGAGGAGTACCGGCGGGGGCCCCCGGGGACCGCGGCCTTTCTGCAGGAGCCGCCCTCACCGCCACCGCCCTTCGAGCACTACCTGGGCCACAAGGGGGCGGCCGAGAGCAAGACCCCCGACTTCCTGCTGTCGCAGTCGGTGGACCAGCTGGCGCGGCCGCCGTCGCTCAGCCAGGCGGGGCAGCTCATCTTCTGCGGCTCCATCGACCACCTTAAGGACAGCGTCTACCGCAACGTCATGCCCACCCTGGTGATCCCCGCGCACTACGTGCGCCTCGGCGGCGAGGCGGGCGCCACGGGGGCGGGCGACGAGCCGGCCCCGCCCGAGGGTGCGGCCCCCGGCCCGGCACGCCCTTTTCCCCAGCCCGACCCCCAGCGCCAGCTGATGCCGGGCCACTCGGGCGCGGGGGGCGAGGGCGGCGGGGGCGGCGGCGGCGGCGAGGGCTGGGGGGGCGGGCGCTCGGCGCCGGTCAGCGGCTCGGTCACCATCCCGGTGCTGTTCAACGAGTCGACCATGGCGCAGCTCAACGGGGAGCTGCAAGCGCTGACCGAGAAGAAGCTGCTCGAACTGGGCGTGAAGCCTCACCCGCGCGCCTGGTTCGTGTCCCTCGACGGGCGCTCCAACTCGCAAGTGCGCCACTCCTACATCGACCTGCAGGCGGGCGGCGGTGGCCGCAGCACCGATGCCAGCCTGGACTCGGGCGTCGACGTGCACGAGGCGCGGCCGGCGCGCCGGCGGCCCCTGCGGGAGGAGCGGGAGCGCACCCCGGCCGCCGCCCCGCCGCCGCCGCCGCCGCCGCCGCCCGCGCCCCCGCGCCTGGCGCTCAGCGAGGACACGGAGCCGAGCAGCAGCGAGAGCCGCACGGGCCTCTGCTCCCCGGAGGACAACTCGCTGACGCCGCTGCTGGACGAGGTGGCGGCGCCCGAGGGCCGGGCGGCCACGGTACCCCGGGGACGGGGCCGCAGCCGCGGGGACAGTTCCCGCAGCAGCGCCAGCGAGTTGCGGCGCGACTCGCTCACCAGCCCAGAGGACGAGCTGGGGGCGGAGGTGGGCGACGAGGCGGGCGACAAGAAGAGCCCCTGGCAGCGGCGGGAGGAGCGGCCGCTCATGGTGTTCAACGTCAAGTAGCGCCGGGCCTGGCGCCGCCTCCGGGCCGGCCCCCGCCCCCTCCGCCTGGGCCGGCCCCCAGGGTGCGTGCTCCGGGGGGCCGCGGGGGCCCTCGCCCTTAGCCCCCAGCCCCGGCCTGGGGAGACGCCCGGGGGCCTGCGGAGCTGTCCGGTGGTACGTGCTGGGTAATGTCTTGGGAGGGACCCGTGTCTGCCTCCGAGAGGGAGGTGGGAGGGGTCTGGACCCCCGTGGGAGGTGCTGGGGTGGAGGGCTGGGTGGGGGGGAAGCAGTGCCTGTATAAACGTGGCTGTACATAGAAAGCTCTATCGTGGGAAAGCAGGACGGGCTACTGGGCCTCAGCTGCTAGTGTGAGGGCTGGGAAGGGAGGGGGCGTTGTGGCGGACCCCTGGGAGGGGAGGGGGTGCTGCTTGCTGACTAGCCCACCTCTGGGCTACGATGTCACAGGGCTGGAGGCGGGGGCGGCTCCGGGGATTAGGGGATAACGTGATGGGATCGCTGCGGGCAGCAGCAAATATAAAACTGGTGAGATGAACCTCCCTGTGTCTTTCTGTGTGTGGGGGGAATGGGGACACTGAATGGGGGCCCTGGCTCAGGGGAGCCCTGGGGAGGGCAGGCGGGGTGGCCACATCAGACACTGTTAAGAAAGTAAGAAAGTGTACAAACTTTATGCAGCACATACACACACGCACACCTGTGGATAGGGAAGAGCACCTGGCCACAGGTTCCACGGAAACTGGGGGAGGGGATGGCAGCTTGAAAGGTGGCTTTTGCCACAGCCCCCCTTGGGATAGGGAGGGCCTTAGATTGAGGCCTCACCTCCCAGGGTGACAGGGGTACTCAGAAATGGGGGTCTGGGAGAATGTGGTGGGGGGAGAGGTGTTGGGGAGGCCTGAGCAGTGGGCACCCTCTGAGCAGGGTCCCGAGGGCTGCGGAGTGTCTTCAGTCCTCAATCCCTCCTCACAGCAGCTGTCTCGGGGCCGGGTCCCTCTGAGGAGCGTCCCAGGGCAGGGCCTCCGAGCGCAAACACTTGGTGCCCTTGGTCCCACAGTGGAAGCCAGTAGGACAGCAGTGACGCCTGTCCGGACAACAGGTGCCCTGGATGGTCAGAGTAGGGGGCAAGCGTTGGGCACATGGCAGGACCCGGCCTGGGCCCACACCCAGCCCCAGGGCGGGGGGCAGCACTGACCTGGGGGTAGGGACAGCAGGCCCAGTCCCCACGGCTGTCTCGGCAGCAGGTCTGGTTATCGTGGCAGAAGTGCCCCTGCCCACACTCCACGTTACCCACACCCACGAGAGGGCCGTGGGCCAGGCGAGCAGCAGGGTGGGAAGAGCCCGCCTCCTTTTCACAGGATCGGGCCTTCACATTGCAGGTGTACCCGGCCGGGCAGCAGTGCTGGCGGTCCTCACAGCACACAGCCTGGGGGTGGACGACAGGGCATCACACTCTCCCCTCCCTAACACTGCCCCCCCCCAGGAACTGGGCTCCCCCGTCCTGTCCAAGAGCAGGCAGGTGGGCACTCACGTGCGGCAGCTGGCAGCAGGCCCAGCCCCTGCTCAGGCTCGGGCAGCAGGTCTGCCCCACCGGGCAGCTGGTGTGCTGGTCACAGCCCGTGTCTTTGGAGTGGGACAGGGAAGCCCGGCGGGCAGGCACCTTGTCCAGTCCGGTCACCACCTTGTTCCCCCTCGTACAGTGCCCCCCGGCCACACATGTGTAGCCCTGGGGGCAGCAGTGCTGGTGGTCTGAGCAGCAGACAGCCTGGGAAGGTGGCAGAAAAGGGTGGTCTAGGAAGCCACTATGGGACAGAGCACTGAGGCCCTGCTGCCCCCGCTCCACCTCTCCTGCTCACAGCTCCTCCAGCTGGGAATGACTCTGACTGAGCCGGTGCCACCCGTGGGCTGGGCAGAGGGCAGAAGAGCAAGGCAACAGGAGCCTGGCCACATGCCCAGGGCAAGACACTGTCCCCCTCCATTGCTGTCCCCCTCCCCGTGCACCTCTGGGATTGGACAGCAGCCCCACTCCCCGGATGGGAGTCGACAGCAGGTATTGTAGGAGGGACAGCTGGTGGTGTTATCACAGGGGACATCATTCTCCATGGCTCGGGGGTCCGGCAGGCTGACATGGGCTGGGACTTTCTTCAACCAGGGCACCGAGTAGGCCCCCTGTTCACAGGTACTCTTCTCTGTGTCACACCTAAACCCAGACGGGCAGCAGTGCACGTGGTCTTCACAGCACACAGCCTAGGATGGAAGGAGAGAGGACAGTGGGCCTGGAGGGCCTAGCTGGCTGCCACCCTCTGCTCAGCCCAGGCCGCTCACCACTCCTTGGTACCTCGGCAAAAGGGCAGCAGCCCCAGGCCCCGGACTGCAGGCGGCAGCAGGTGTAGTCGTCGGGGCAGCTCACCTCCATGTCACACTTCACCTCCTGCACTGTGAGGCAGGCAAGGAGGATGGGTCAGCAGTGGCACTGGAGACCCTTGGGGGTGCCCCCCTTTGCCAGCTCCACACGTAGAACCGGATGTGAAGGATGGAGGGTAGCGCTCAGGCCACCCTTGGCAGGGATCCTAAGGCGAGGCCCAGTGTGGGTGAAAGGGGGCTGTCCCTGCCCTGGCCCCTCCGTGTGGCCATCAGTCCCCACCCCCATATCTGCTCACTGCTCATGGTGCAGGTGGAATGGGGTCTGTGGCCTCCTCCGGTACCTGTGTGTGCGGGCAGCTTGGTGAGGAGGTCGGTAACGTTCTTCTCGGAGAGGCATTTACTCTGGATCAGGTCACACACAGTGTCCTGGGGGCAGCAGTGCAAGTGGTCGGCGCAGCAGATGGCCTGGGAGAGGGCACAGGGAGTCTTTGGGATTTCCAGTCTCCCTGGAGTTCAGGGAGCAGCCAGGCCGCCAGCTGGCACTGCCCCAATCCCCCACTAGGGGGCGGCATGGGTCCCGGGCAGCCAGGCTCCCGGCCGCCAGCCAGCCAGCCAGCCCCACCCCCGGAGTCCCTGCCAGGTAGCTAGGTAGCCAGGCCAGGTAGCTGCGGGCACACAGCCCAACTGGCCAGAGCCCCTCACTCACATGGGGGATTGGGCAGCAGCCATACTTTCCACTGGGCAGCTCGCAGCAGGTAGAACCGTCGGGGCACTGGGACTGTGCATCTGGGCACAAGACTACTGGAAGGGGAGAGAAAGCGGAGGGGCGGCCACGGTGGAGGGGAATGCCTCCACAGCGAGGAGTCGGGTGAGGCCTCCCCTCACTCCCAACTCACACCCTGGACACTCTCCCACTTCCTTACCTGACCCTTTAGTCTTCCGTGCAGGGATCTTCTTTGCCAGGGGGTGGGTGCCTGTCGCTGTGAGGCAGCGGCCATGAGCCAGGTCACAGGAGGTGCCGTGGGGACAGCAGTGCACCTTGTCTTCACAGCAAGAAGCCTGAGGAGAGATGGCCCTGACTCTGTCTTCGCTCCCTCCAGCCCTTCCTCTGCCCTCCTCCCTACCCCCCTCTTCCCAAACGCGTACCTGGGGCATGGGGCAGCAACCCCAGGAGCCGTCGGGCATAGTGCAGCACGTGGAGGAGCTGGGGCACTCGAACTGTCTGTCGGGGCACTGGACGGCACCCAAGGACTTGGTATCTGTGGACAGGATGACCCAGGATTCTGCCCAGTCAGTGAAGATCATTCCCTCCATCACTCAAGGAGCTGCTAGCACCAGGGCCTTCAGGCCCAGCTACAGGAGGACTCGGGGGCTGGCACTAGGGCTCAGGGCTCCCCCGGGCTGTCCTAACCCACTCTCCCCCAAGCCAGTCCTTGCCCCAGCATTATGGCACAGGGCGGGGGCATCCCCCGACTGGGTAGGCATCACACCAGTCCAGCTTGGCCTCTCCCCACCCCTGCAATGCTTGGCCCTGGGCCTGGAGTCTTGCCTTCTCTCCTGACCCCTCCTCACCCCAGCGCTGCCCTTCTGTCCAGAGCAGGGGGGTTGCTTAGTACAGATGTCACATGAATGAGGGCACGAGGGCAGGCATCAAGGTTACCCAGCTGGCTGGACTCCTGGGTGCTCCAGGCTCTATATGCTGCCCATCTGCCCGCCCTCTGCCTCCACCTCTGCCGCACCTGACTTTTGGAAGCAGGACTGCCCGTCAGCACTGCAGTGGAAGCCCCGGGGGCAGCAGTGGTGGCCGTCCCCGCATGACACGGCCTGTGGGACACAGAGATGCCTTCGTTGGCTAGGCCCATTTGCTCAGGGGTGGGAGAGTGCAGGAAAAGTGTAAACGCAAACCCGAGACCCTCCATCAACCTAACGGCACCCTCACCTCTGGGAATGGGCAGCAGCTGGAGGTCCCCGAGACAGTGAGGATGCAGGAGTAGCCAGGAGAGCAATGGGCGTCGGTCTGGCAGCGTCTGCCCAGGTGCCGGCTCAGCACCGTGGGCCCCTTGTCCTGGGAAGCCAGAGGAGGGGATTAACTGAAGGACCCCAGCCTAGCCCCTTCCTCTGGCCAATCCAAGATGTCCTTTTGGGAAATCCCAGGCTGCCAGCTCTTGCCTGGGCCGAAGGGCACTCACCGGAACGGGATTGCAGCAGCTGTAGGTGTCTCCTCTCGGGTCCAGGCAGCAGGCCACAGGGCAGAGCTGACCGTCTGGACACTGTGTTCCAGCCACCAGCCCTGTCACTAAGGTCACCCAGCTCACCAGGGTCCACATGGTCCACCTACAAAATCCCAGGAGGCATTTGGCAACTAGCTTAAGCCCAGACCACCCTCGATTCTGGGCCCAGTCACTTCCCCGACCCCAGGCCCAAGCCCGGGACTACCTAAGCCTCCCCAACAACACTCTGTCCAGGCAGGAAGAAGGATGCGGGGCCTGAGATTCAGTTTCCTATGTGTGTTCTGCATGGGTGTCACATACACACTAGTGCATGTACACCCAGAAGCATGAACGCTGGCGTGTGTGAATCTGTGTCCCCACCATGCGGCCTAACACCTGAGTTTCTGTGGCTGAGTGTGTAGAGATATGGGTATGTGAGAATCAGGAAGCCTTGTGGGTTTTGTGGGTCTGATCTGTGGGGAAGTGGGCCACCTCCGAGGGGTGAGGAAGGCATCAGTAGCCATGGGACGAGAGGGCTGAGGTGCAAAGAGGGAGTATCCCCTTGAAGAAAAGCCAGGGTTCCACTTCCCAAGCCAGCCCCTCTAGACGCTTCCTCGCCACCGATGCTGGCTCACACCTGCACCCCGCTAAGGCCTCTTGGTGGGGGAGGGGAGTCACATGATGACATGGGCAACCACGGGGTTGAGAAAGTTGTGAAAAAGGAAGTATGGTGCCGGTGCCAGTGGGGTCTGGGCTGCCTTCCCCAGAGGCCAGCCACCACCTGCCCACTGACTGTCCCCTCTCCACCCAAGGAAGGCGATACACAGGCTGGGTTAACCTTTGGGACACCTGTGTTCTGAGGGCCCCCCAAAACCACCAGGCCCCTTTCAGAATCCCCAAACATAGCTCCCCTCCCTTCCCCCCACCTCTCCCTACACTGGAGCCAAAACCCAGCTGCATGTGGAAAGAGACCATGTGTGCCCTCCTATCTGCGTCAGCAGAAGGAAGCAAGCCTCAGTTTCTGGAGGGAGCAGCCTTTCAGTTCCTAAACAACTCCCCAGCCAAGCTCCGCCAGCCCTGCTAGTTCAAAGCAGCAGGACAGGGAGATGTCACCCTGCCTAGAGCAGCCAAAACAGTCATGTTTGTTGAGCCTCTTAGGAGCCGTGACAACCCTCTACATTCTTTGCTTTCTTCTTTCCAACAACCATCCAAAGTAGGAATTATTACTTTTGCTTTTCAAAGGAAGAAACTGAGGCTCAGAGATGTTAAGTAACCTGTCTAGGTCGTATGTCAAGACATGGAGATGACAGGCTTTGATGGGTCCAGAGTATACTAGACTGGGATTCATGGGATTCACTTCTCAAGTGGCACCATGGACAGTGCCTGGAAAGGGGCCCTCCAAACCCCGGGGGGTAGAGGCCTGGGGTCCAAGCTGTGAAGAGGGACAGAAGCACTTCTCGGGCAGGTGGACCAGGCAGGTCAGAAACACGGAGTGCAGGGGCTGCCTGGATATTGCATGTGGGTCCTGGTCCTAGAACTGCCACCGCTGACTGTGAGAGCCTCAAAAGTTGCCCCCGTCTTTGGGCCTTAGTTCCCCATGAGTTTGTGTGTGGACACTGCACACTTTGTGTGGCAGGGAATCGCACACAGCTGGTCACGCACATCCTCTCTCCCTCACCTGACTTTCCTCAATGCTCCCTCCCCAGCTCAAAGACCATCCCAGGAAGCTATTTCCTGGCCAGGTGAGGCTGAAGGAGACTGGTCCTGGATCGAGGCCCGTTTCACCCTCTTCTCCAAAGCCCATAGCACCCCCACCCCCACCCCGCAAGGCATCTATAGCTGGTCCCACCTGCTTCTTGGGAGTCCAACCTCAATCCTCAGCAGGCTTCTCCTGCTGCCCTGGCCAGAAGGAGTGCAGGTCTGCACACATCTCGGACTGCTCAGCACCCTAGTGATTCATTTACGTATATTCTCCTTCCTGGGTATCCTGATGTTCGGGAGTAGAGTGTATGCTTCTACCGAGTACACAGGCACGCACACACACACACTCAGGACCAGGGATGGGGGAGGAGGGAACCCAGTTCCTCCCAGTAGGGTTCCCAGTGGTGGCCTCTCCCCACCCGACACTGCCACCACTGAGAGGGAGGACAGGAGCCTCTTTAAGCCCCCAGCTCCGTCATCTTCCACTAGGTGGCAGCCCCCAACTCCGAGTGCCAGGAGGGAGAGATTCCCAAAAGGTGAGCCAACCCAGCAGCGAGAGAGCAGTGAAAAAGTGGCAGGGGGAGGCGGAAGTTAGCTCGTCCCACCCCTCCAAGAGAGGAAGTAAGAGACAGCCAGACATAACCCAGGGATTCAGTCATCACTCCCAAGTCCCTACTGTCTTTGAGGAAGCCAGGGTCTCAAGCGCCGTTCCCAGCCCTCAGAGCTCGGGGACCAGGGGCGGGCGCCTCGCCCGCTCCCAGCCGCCGCAGGGACTACCCACCAGCAGCACCACCAGCACCTGCCGACGGGGGCGGAATCGGCTGAAGAACGGAGTGATCTCTGCTTTGGGGGAAAGGGCTGCAGCTTCCAGGGGTGCTGGAGAGGGAGAGAGCCCCTTCTAATGGGGGTCACTGCAATTACTGCTTACTCCCTTCACCCATAAAACTCCCTCCAGCGCATCGGAGTTTCTCTAAGGGTTTTCTTGTCTCCCCGCTGAAACTCCAGAGGAGCCCCACCCTCCACGTCCCCCTGGCTGGGCCCCTGAGAAGGAGGAAGCGAGAGGTCTACGCAGCCACCCTCCTTACCTGCGTCGGAGTCCGCGATCCCTGGGTAGCCGCGGACCCGCAGCTCACAGGCTTGGGCCCCTTGGCGCGATGACCCACCCACCTCAGTTTCCATTGGCCAGGTTTCCGGGCTGTCGCGCTCCCATTGGCTACTCCTCGACTTAAAGGCGGGGCCAACCTGGGAGCCTGTGCTGCTTTTCCTACTCACTTCACTCTCGTCCCTCCCTTCCTCTCTCTCCCCAACCCCCCATTTCTAGGGATCATGTGAGTGGGGGATCATGTGACGCCCTAGCCGGCTCAGCCCGCTTGCTGGTGCGCGCCTCGCTGCCTCCTGCTGCCCCATCCCGAGATGGGCCAGCTCCTGTCTGGGTAAATTGAGAGCCAGGAGAGCTGTCCCTTATAGGGTGCGTTCAACAGCCTTTACAGGATGTCTCCTGGATTTGGAACATTTTTGCATCCTGTTTCTATTCTGTTTACCCAACTCAGATTTAATGCTGGGCAGCCGGGCCTCAAACGGGAGGGAGTGAAGGAGAATTGTGAGGGTCAGGATAAGCAGCCCTCAGGCCCTTTCCTCAGGGTGCTCGAAGCAGGGGGTGGGGTGAGGTGGGGCTTGGAGGATCGTGTGCCAGGTGCTCTAGGTGTGTATAGGGAAGAGGTAGTAGGTTGGCTCTGGGCAGGGAAAAAGAGATTTCATTCCACCTTGGGGGCACTTTTTTGAGCTGAGTCTGGGAGGATTTAACTAGCAAATGGGGAGGGGTCAGAGAAGTGGCTAGACAGGGGGTATTGGGAAGAGCATTAGGAACCAGATGGGAAGCTCAGCCTTGGGCAGGGATTCAGTGCCAGGTTCAGTGGAGTGGACTTGAGGAGCTGCTGGGTGTGTGGCACCAGGCTGGGCTGGTAGTGGGTGCATAGCGGAAGTAGCTTCCAAGTTTCAGTCAGCCCTACCTTTCAGGAATTGACATGCTGGTGAGGAGAGAAAATATATCACACAGAACAGGTTCACCAGCAGCAGGAGCTAGACTGCTCAGTGCCAAGGGGCCTGGGCCAGGCAGAGATGGGTGATGGGAGATGCACCAGGAGAGACGAGAGGCCCAGAGAAAGCCTGGTGCTGGGTCTTGGAG
Organism: Hippopotamus amphibius kiboko; assembly: GCF_030028045.1. Lineage (NCBI taxonomy): Eukaryota > Metazoa > Chordata > Mammalia > Artiodactyla > Hippopotamidae > Hippopotamus > Hippopotamus amphibius. Next base: position 44,914,126 of record NC_080202.1, on the reverse strand, counting down.
GAAGAGCAGTGTTTGGTTGTGCTAAGTGGATGGGGAGGACTGCATGGGGAGCACTGCAGGTTAAGCAAAGAACTTGAGCTGGGAGTGAGGCTGGGGTTTGGGACAAATAGCCAAACTCAGGGGTGGTGGGAGGGAAGAAGTGGCAGGGTTGAGGAATTGTGTGACAGGTCAAACTATGGCTAGAGAGGGTCCAAAAGGTGGATAAGAGGACTTCCCTCATGGTCCAGTGGCTAAGACTGTGCTCCCAGCACAGGGGGCCCGGGTTCGATCCCTGGTCAGGGAACTAAGATCCCACATGCCACGGGGCAGCTAAGCCTGTGCGTTGCAACTACTGAGCCTAAGTGCCACAAGTAGAGAGAAGCCTGTGGGCCAGAACGAAAGATCCCCCATGTCTCAAGGAAGATCCTGTGTGCGACAGCTAAGACCCAACACAGCCAAAATAAATAGATAATTAATTAATTAAAAATAAATAAATAAATGCTGTCATCTGATTTCCCAGCAACAGCAGATTACAGAAAGATCAGGGGATTTTTACATTAAAGTTTTTAGAAGCAGTCACTTGGGGTTTAGCAAGGATTAAAAGCATTCAGTAGGAAAAACTACAAAAAACAGACTGAAGAACTCAGAAGCCAAATATCCTGGGGACATTAAGTTTAGGGACAAACAGTCCTGGACAATTCAATGGATCTTACTGTCACTCAAAGGACAGCAATTAATAGCTAAGGTATGAGCCTGAGCATTCAGAAAAAATTGAATCAGATGCAGTTACTCTGATTACTGTGGCAAAGAAAAGTGAAATATATTTACTAAAAATCTTGTCAAAATGGATGCAATGAACCTCCACTTCAGTGGAGAGGGTACAGTTCTCCTGAGGACTGAAGAAAATCTCCTACTTTCCTCAAGAAACATTCATGTCCTAAACCCCCCAAGTCAAGAATCTCTCTCCCTCTGCCTTCTGCTTTTAAGGAGGAAGTATCATTTTGTGAATAGGGAAGACTGAAAAGAAGCAAATTTCCAGAGTCACAAAGAGATTTGGTATCAACAGGTCCATCCCCATTTGCCCCATTCCCTGAGCCCTCCCAGCCCCCTTTGGTCAGGCCTTGTGATTTTTTATGTTGATAGAATCAATTGACTGCAAATGTAAGGACTGGATTCTGGACTCTCAATTCTATTCCATTGATGTATATGTCTGTACTTAAGACCAGTGTCACACTGTCTTAATTACTATAGCTTTGTAGCTATAGGAGAAGTGGGAGTCCTCTAATTTCTTTTTCAAGATTGTTTTGGCTGAATTTTTATGTAAATTTTAGGATTCATTTCTGCAAAGACAGCTGCAGTTTTGATAAAGAATGCACTGAATATATTTGGGGTGTATTACCATCTTAACAATATTAAGCCTTCCTATCCATGAACATGGGATGTCTTTTGATTTATTAGTTTCTTTTTGACAGTTGCCAAGTATTCCACACTATAGGTGTTACATGTTTACTTAACGCGTCTCCTCCCTCCCTCCCTCTCTGTCTCTCTCTTCCTGGCCACGCTGTGTGGCTTGTGGGATCTTAGTTTCCCAACCAGGGACCAGGGATAAAACCCATGCCTCCTGCAATGGAAGTGCAGAGTCCTAACCACTGGGCCACCAAGGAATTACCTTAACCAGTCTCATTTAATGGACTTTTAAGTGTTTCCAATTTCTGCAATTACAAATAATTATGCAACAGATATTTCTGAACATGTCTCTGAGTGCACAAATGGGGGTTAAATTGCTAAAAGTAACATTGCTGGGTAAAGGGTATGCACATTTGAAATGTTAATGCCAAATTGCCTTAACATTTTTCCAGTTTACACTCCCAAGCTCAATATTTGGGGGAACTTATTTCCCATATACTCACTAACACTGGATATGCAAGTTCAAAAAAATTTTTTTGCTAATCTAATGACAGAAGATATTTATGGTTGTTTTATCTGCATTTCCTTAATCTCTAGGGAAGCTGAGCATTTTTGTGTATATTTATTCTCCACATGTATTTCTTCTGTGAAATGCCTGTTCTTGTCTGTATTAGTCAGGGTTGTCCAAAGGAACAGAACTAGTTGATGTATATATAGAAAAAGATTAATTAAAAGGAATTGGCTTACATGATTATGGAAGCTGGTAAATCCAAAATCTGCAGTGTGAGCCAGCAGGCTGGAGATTCAGGAGAGCCAGTGGTACAGATGAAGTCCAAAGACAGTTGCTGGAGAATTTCCTCTTGCCTGGAGAGGCCAGTCTTTTTGTTCAATTCAGGCCTTCAGCTGATTGGATGAGGCCCACTGTCATTATGGAGGGCAATTTGCTTTAGCCAACATTTAGTGATTTAGATGTTAATCTCATCCAAAAACACCTGCCAAGTTGACACATAAAACTAATCATCACCCAACAGACTCACAGATAGAACAAACTAGTGGTTATCAGTGGGAAGAGGAAAGAGGGAGGGGCAATATAGGAGGTTAAGAGGTACAAATTATTATACATAAAGTAAGCTACAAGGATATATTGTACAACACAGGAAATATAGCCAATATTTTATAACTATAAATGAAGTATAACCTTTAAAAACTGCGAAACACTACATTGTACACCTGTAACTTACATGATATTGTATAGTTGATATTGTACATCAACTATAGCTCACTAATAAAGAAAAAACTAACCATCATATTATCATTTGTTTGTTTTTCTCCATGTTTCTCTTTTTCTTGTTGAACTGTGGGGGGTTTTTATAGAGTCTGGATATTACATACATTCCAGATATTTCCTCCCAGTCTGTCATTTGTCTTTTGTCTTTGTTTATGGTATCTTTTGTGGTCAGAAGTTGTGTTGTTATGTCATCTGAAATCTCACAATAGATCTTTTCCTTTGTGGCTTTTGCCTCCACCCCCACCCTGCCCCACTTGCTTGAGAAGTTAGAAATATGTTCTTCCCGGTCTGTTACAATTCCTGCTGTGGCCCCACTGCGGGTGCCAGCACTACCCTGGACTGAGGCACCACGGGGATGGAGTCCAGTGAGAGGCCTGACACAAGGAGGACCCCAGAGGTGACTCTGGACAAGAGGGTCCTCCAGCTCAGGGTTTGACAGCTTCCCTCTCTCTCCCTCTTTCCACTTCTCTCAGCCTCTTCCCAGTTCTTCTCATCACCCCTTCAGACTTCCAGTTCTGCTCTCATAGAAGAGTCACAGCTGCCTCAGGGCCAGAGACCTTCCCCCCTAAGATCTTGAGTTACCTGATAAAACATTGGATGTCCAGTTAAATTTGAATTTCAGCTTAAAGACAAATTTTTTAAGCATAAATATGTCCCATGCAATATTTGACACATACTTACACTTAAAAATTATTCCTTGGGGGACTTCCTAGGTGGCCCAGTGGTTAAGAATCTGCCTGCCGGACTTCCTAGGCGGCGCAGTGGGTAAGAATCCGCCTGCCAATGCAGGGGACATGGGTTCGATCCCTGCCCCAGGAAGATACCACATGCTGCAGAGCAACTAAGCCCATGTGCCACAACTATTGAGCCTGTGCTCTAGAGCCCGTGAGCCACAACTATTGAGCCTGTGTGCCGCAACTACTGAAGCCCACGCCTAGAGCCCATGTTCCGCAATGAGAGGCCACCACAATGAGGAGCCTGTTCACCACAACAAAGTGTAGCCCACCGCTCGCTGCAACTAGAGAAAGCCCGTGTGCAGCAACAAAGACCCAACACAGCCAATAAAATAAATAAATAAATTTATAAAAAAAAAAAAAAAAAAGAATCTGCCTGCCAATTCAGGGGACACGGATTCAATCCCTATTCCAGGAAGATCCCACATGCCGCAGAGCAACTAAGCCTGTGTGCCACAACTATTGAGCCCATGTGCCACAACTACTGAAGCCCATGTGCCTAGAGCACATGCTGTGCAACAAGAGAAGCCACCACAATGAGAAGCCCGCACTCAGCAATGAAGAGCAGCCCCCGCTCACCGCAACTAGGGAAAGCCCGCGTGCAGCAACGAAGACCCAACGCAGCCAATAAATAAATTAATTAATAAATAAATTAATAAATAAATTTATTTTAAAAAAATTATTCCTTGGGAGTTTCCTGGTGACCTAGTGTTTAGGAGTCCGGGCGTTTACTGCCAGGGCCCAGGTTCAATCCCTGGTCAGGGAACTGAGATCCTGCAAGCTGTGCAGTATGGCCAAAAAGAAAAAAAAGAAAAAAAAAATATTCTTTGTGTATCTGAAATTCAAATTTAACTGGGAATCTTATATTTTTATTTCCCAAATCTGGCAGCCCTGAACACTAAGGTTGGAGTGAGAGCACAGAAACAGCCTCTGCCTTACCCACACCTACTGCTTCCTTCCCCTTCCTGCCTGAGTCACCTTAGCGTGAGCAATTGTTGCCCCAGTTCCTGAGGCGCCTGCTCTCATCAGGGGGCACATGACTGGTGTCTGTGGGGCTCTGCTCTGCCCTCCAGCCTGTGGAGGAGGGGAGGCAGGGACAGGCCAGTGCCCAGGCCAGAGGCTGTGACAGGATATTTGGCAACAGAGGCACCAGACCTGGATTCCTGCCCTAGCATAGGCCATGAACTTGCCCGGTGCCAGTGGGCGGGCCCCTTCCCTTGTTGTTTTTAATCAATTACTGTGTTTAACAAAGTATAACATGCACATAAATTTTAGTGAAGTTATAACACAAAGCAGCACTGTTTTTTTCCCTCCCTTTGGCTGTATTGCATGGCAGGTGGGATCTTAGTTCCCTGACCAGGGATGGAATCCGTGTCCCCTGCACTGGAAGCTTGGAGTCCTAACCACGGGACCACCAGGGAAGTCCCAACACAAAACAATATGCTTATCCTCTCTCTTTTCCTATACCAGACTTCCACTTTCAAACCATTCAACAGTTTCTTCTGTGACTTTCCCTTGCGTGCTTGTATCTGAATTCTTAATTTGCCTTTGGCCTCCGTGTGTTCATCTGGGCATTGGGTGAGCTGCCCTTCTCTCTGTCAGCTGGGAGATTCAGAGTCTACACTGAGCTGCAGCTGCTCCACCTGGCCCTGGGGGTAGGACCACCTTCTGTGCAGGTAGACTGATGCTGGACCGTATCTTTAAATCCAACTGTGGGGCACAGGATGCAGGATAGGGGTGGAGGGGAAGGGGAAGCGAGGGGAGAAGGGGGACGCGGAAGGCATGTAGGAAAAGTGGACTACTTGGCTTTGCAGAGGCGCTGGATGGAGGGAGCTTCAGGGATCTCTGGCCCTGGGTTCTCATCCCCAGCAGCCTGTTGGACTCACCTGGGCAGCTTTTGCAGCTACAGAGGACCTGATGTGCTGGTCTGAGAGCCTCTCATTTCACTGAACCCCCTTTCTATGCAATGAGGAACCCAGCGCTCAGTGAGGTGACTCCTCTCTGGTCCCCTTTCCTCTTACAAGCTGTGTGACTTGACTTAACCTCTCTGCCTCAGTGTGTTGAGGATATCAACAATGAGCTGCTTTCCTTGGCAATGAGGTAATGCCTGAGGAGCTCTCAGCACAGGGCTGGAGCCAATTACGTGCTCAATTAACTAAGCTGCCACCATTGTGGTGATTCCTCCCCTTGGGGCCTCCCCAGCTCCCCCGCATACTCACCTTAACCTGGGACACTGCCCACCCACCCCTCAGCCCACCTCATCCTCTCCTCTCCAGCCATGGCCCGTGTATCTCTCTTCCCAGAAGTCCACCTGGACCCCCCCACGTGGCTGCACCCCATAGGATCCTCCTGGTCCAGGGTCCAGAACTCTGTCCAGCAGGGCTATTTGCACCAAGTCCATTTCAGACTCCTCAGACTGAACCCATCAGGATCCCTCAGCCAGACCAGGGCAGAGGGGGCAGAGGAAGAATCAACCCCTCAGGAAAGGGGTGGGGGCAGGGAGACATAGGATAGGGTGAGCTGGGTTGACTTCTCTTCTCCCAACGAGATGTGGAGTCAGCATCTGCCTTCTGCGGGAGATGAAGACATATTCCCTGATCAAAGTTTCAGTTTCTTATTGTTCTGAAAGCAGTGGGGTGACCCGGAGAGGAACTTCCTGGTAGAAGCAAGGACGGACGCTGGCAAGTCTCCAGGAAGCCAGACTGGCCTCCAGGATAGGCAGGGGGCAGGTGCCAGAGGATGGGAGCCAGCTCTTTCCTGGAAACCTGGGCAGTGGGCTAGGATCCGGACAGCGGGACCCCATCTTTGCCTGCTGACCTCAAATTCCAGCTCGGCCTCTTCCCAGATTGGTGACTTTGGCTTATTTTTTTGACCCTAAATGCTTTCGTCTGTGAAATGGAGTAATTGCAGATAATTACCTGCCAGGGCTTCTGGAGGATGGAATGTGCTTGCACACATGTGTAAAGTACCAAGCTCATAGTTGTTGTTTTTGTTTTTTATACAATGTATGTTCTATTTTAATTAATTAATTTATTTATTTATTGGCTGCGTTGGGTCTTCGTTGCTGCACACACGGGCTTTCTCTAGTTGTGGAGAGCAGGGGCTACTCTTGTGGTGCACAGGCTTCTTATTGCGGTGGCTTCTCTTGTTGCAGAGCACGGGCTCTAGGTGCGTGGGCTTCAGTAGCTGTGGCGCACTGGGTTAGTTGCTCCGAGGCATGTGGGATCTTCCTGGCCCAGGAATCAAACCCATGTGCCCTGCATTGGCAGGTGCATTCTTAACCACTGCACCACCAGGGAAGTCCATCAAGCTCATAGCTGATCCTCATAAGCTGTCACCTGCTTCTCTACCACTCGTATGATCCAGAGAATTTTGACAACTAATACATTTATTCAGCACTAGAATTCATTTTCCTATTAAAATTTGCAAAATCAGGGAATTCCCTGGTGGTCCAGTGGTTAGGACCTCCTCGCTTTCACTGCTGAGGGCCCGGGTTCCATCCCTGGTCGGGGAACTAAGAGCCCACAAGCTGCACAGTGCAGCACGCCTCCCCCCAAAACTTACAAAATCAATGATGGAAAATCTGACACCACTCAAGCCAAAAAGAAAACATCCAGCCAAACCCAAGACAGGTGCTCAGGTCCTCCAAATCCTTCCGAAGCTCTTTCAGGGGGCTGGCCCTGAGCCCACATCTAAGGACACCCTGTCCCTCTCCTGGAAGGCTTAGGAGGGGGTGGGCCCCGATAGTGGTCTGGCCAGTGTCATGCCTCCCTGCGGGTACAGGGAGAAACTTTGCCCACCCTGTGCATTTTTCTGAACTTGAGAATGTCCTGGGGGCAGCTATGCTCCTGAGTGGTTGCTGCATTGCCTGTGGACTCCAGGAGTTGGAGCCTAGCTGTTGTCAAGGGCAGCAAGTGGATAGTTTGTGTCTCAGAAATGGAAGGACAGCTTGGGCCATGGGCACTGTTGACTCGTTGACTGTTAGGATTGGAATGTTAATGAACTTGGGGGCGGGGAGTGGAGAGAAGATTTAGGACCATGTTTTGCTTGCCTCATCTGTTCCACATCACTGAGTCCTTCTAACAAACTCCAGAGTGTTAGGTCCATCTTGCAGATGTATGAGACACTATAGGTCTTGTCCAGGGTCACCTGGCTACTAAGCAGTGGTGTCGGTATCTGAGTCCAAGTTGATCAGACCTCAGAGCTTTTGCCCACATCTCCAGGCTCCACTGGATGCTCACACTGGCTCAGCCCAGTCCTCCCTCCCAGCCGTTCCAGCCCAACTGAGCTCTCCCATCCCTCCTCCAGGCAGGCCCCCTAGGGGTCAGGAGACACCCGCTCCAAGTCACTTGGACAGGTCACATATCTCCTCTGAGATTGTTTCCTCATCTGTAAAATGGGTACACAATAACCCCCACATGCCCTCTTATACAGTCATGAGAGGTTCAAATGGGATGATGGATGTAAAAAGATCGTGTAAAGTGGCACGTAAAATCGGAGGAATTCTTTTTAGGACATCAAAGAGGTTCCTCTCGTTAATCTGATGATCTGTCTCTGAAGCACTGGGCCAGGGCTTAGGTGAAGAAACTGCCAGAAAATTCAGAGAGGTCAGGTCAGAGTCCTCTCCAGGAGCCCGAGGAGGAACAGAAAGAAGCAGCTACACGAAGGGAGGGCAGAACAGGAGGAGGTAACTCCCCCACCCCCAACCCAGGGCACCCTTTCTGGGTCACAAACCTCCTTCACAGGCCTCATCTCTCATCTTAAACGTCTCAGCAGTCCCGGAAGGGAAGTAGGGCCAAGAGTATTACTCTTTCCATTTCAAAAAAAAAAAAAAGAGTATTACTCTTTCCATTTCAAAAATGACAAAAACAAGGCCCAGAAAAGAGAAAAATTCCCCCAAAAAGTTAGCAGCAAAATCTGTACTCAAATGCACATCAGGGGATTTTAATTCAATTTCTTATGTTAGGATGGTCGCTGGTATGCTTGCTTTCAGTGTTTTTAAAAAGTAGTTCTGGTTACTGTTTATCGAGAGTCACATTGTGCCAGGTTCTGTACCAAGCTCTCCTTCAATCTTAACACAGCCTTGTGACGTAAGTAATGATCACCCCCCACCTTACAATGACAGAAGGAAGACTCAGAGGTTACGCAACTTCCCTGGGTTGTGTAGTCGGAAAGGGGTGAAGCCAGAAATTGAACCCAGGTCTGGTCCAGAGCCTGTGTTTGTAACCATCATAGTCATTCTTTCAATGTAAGTTACTGTGACATCCCAGCCCTCATCTGAGCACTTCCCTTCATCCCAGCCTGCTCGGCCCTCTCTTGGCCTTCACCATGGGTTAATCTCCATCATTGTTCCCTGACCCCCTACTTCTCCTTTTTTCTAGGCCGTCTCAGGCTCTCTCCATCACATGACCTGTCTTAGTGCCTTCAGAGATGTCCTCCCTGTCTGCAATTGTCTTGTTTATTTACTTGTTTGTGTGTGTCTCCTGCACTAGAAAGTGTGAGCGGGGACCCGATGTGGCTTGTTCCCTACCGTATCCCAGTGCCTACAACAGTATTTGGCACACAACATTCAAACATTTTTAAAAAGAGAAAACGAGAGAGAAACACTCAATGAATCAAAAAAAAAAGAGAGAAAGAGAGAGTCAAACACAGGCCACGCCTACCGTCCAGGCCCAGCTGGGACAGTTCCTCCTCCGTTTGGGTCACTGAGACACGGGCTCAGCCCTGGCATGGCCATTCTGTTGTAATTTCCTACACATGTTTTAAAAAATCTGTATGAAATTCAAACTGTAATAGAGAGGAAAAATAAAAGAAAGTAACTTAGAATAAAAGTAATATGTATTTGTGTGTGTGAGAGCTCAGGCTTGACTCCATGAGCGAACAGAAGCTTGCAGACGCTCAGGAATCACTGGCGATGGAGAACCGGAAATGGAGGCTCTGCGCTGGAGTATTGTGTAAGTAACTCAGCTCACACCTGCCAGGTGGCCAACTGGATGAGATGTTCTGAACGGTGAATGATCCTTGGTAAAGTTCTAACAGAGACAAAGCCACCTCTTTCTGAAGTCTGCATGGTAGTTTTATTCCTGGGAAATTCAATATATTGTAAAATCATTTAAAAAGATGTGGGTGAAATAGAACTGGCTTCCAGGTGGGATAATTATGAACAGATTTCTCAAATCCGCAGACATGGAACCTGCGGATACAGAGGGCCAGCTGTATTCACTGTACTAGGCCATTTGTTTTTAAATATAAGGGACTTGAGCATCTGCGGATTTTGATATCTGCAGGGGCCCCTGGCACAAATCCCCCATGAATACCGAGGGACGACTGTATTTGGTTGTCCAGAAAGACAGAGGAAAGTTGAGAGGTGTACAGGGATAAATCCTTGTTATGTCAGACTGTCCTATGCTTTTTAGGACATTGAGCATCCGGGCCCTGCACCTGTCAAATGCCAGGGGCTCCGATCTTGTAACAACCACAAATGGCCTCATAAATTCCCCCAAAGTTCCCCTAGGGGGCGGTAGAGCGCCGGAATAGTCTCCAGCGCCCCGCTTTTTAATTTAACACTTAAATTTTGACGCTGTTTTACACTTGGAGGTGGAGATCAGCATCCCTTTCAAGGTGGTATTTGTTATATGGGGATATTGTCCGGCAGTCCCTTTCCATGGCATTCTGCTGGTACAAACAGGGCTACGGTACAGGCGAGTCATTTCGCACACGTGCAAGCCAAGCAGCGGAGGAATGCTTACGAGCGGCCTGGCTGAGTCACAGGGTTGGGCATTCAGAATTTTTATAGTTATGGCCCCAAACTGCCTTTCTCTGAGGTAGATTAAGCCACACTCCCCCAGCAGAGTAGAGAGAGCCTGTCCTCAGAATCCCGGGCATCCGGCTGGGGGGGGGGGGGGGGGGAAGGCAATTCTGCAGTCTTAGCCAGGACCCTTCCCCTCTGGAGGCCGCCTCCTCAGACCACACCCAGGGTGCCCTCAATGAAGACCTGGGTGTCCAGAAACCCCCCAGCCCATCTTCTCAGGCCAGGGAGAGGCTGGGGGGAGACGGAGAGGCCTTTCCGCAGGTGGGCTGGTTGTAGCTATTACATTTATTTCATTTTTTAACGTTTAAAAAGAAAAGACAGCTTTGTTGTTATTTTGGGGGTTTTGTTGCTGTTTGTTTTGTTTTCTCGCGCACAGCTTGCAGGATCTTAGTTCCCCCACCAGGAATTGAATCTGGGCCACTGCAGTGGCAAGCCCGGAGTCCTAACCACTGGACCGCCAGGGGATTCCCAGCTTTGTTGTTTTCTAATTCTATACATAGCATACATGTATTTCAGAGGGAGAAATCCCTTTCTCCACCAACTTTTTATTTTGAAACCTTTTAAAACCTCAGAAAAATGGTAAGAATGGTACAATGAGCACCATATACCCTTCACTTTGATCCACAATTGTTCACATTTTGCTACATAGGCTTTATCTCTTTATTGTTGCTGAACCACTTGAGACTAAGTTGCAGACATTCACCCCTAAACACTTTGTACATTTCCTAAGAACAAGGACATTCTCCTACAAAACCACTGCATGGTTATCACACTCAAGAAATTTAATGTTGATAAAGTAATATCAACTCTACAGGCCTTATTCAGTTTTCTCCATGTGTCACAATAAAGTCCTCCATAACTTCACCACCCCTCCCTGCCCCCAGGGCCCAATCAAAGATCTGACTTGGCATTTAACTGGCGGCCTAGAGTTTGGATTTCTCTTCTCTGGTTCAGTGGTCCTGCAGCCTGGGGCCTTGCCTCCAGGAAGGCACCTCTAGGTGGCAATAGTTCTGGCCCTGAACTCAGATGTGCTAGAGGCCATGGGAGGGAGCTGATCCCTACTTCAGCCCCACAAGTGACTTCCCAGGCCCTGGGGGTGCAAGCTGGGGCTTGCCCTAGAAGAATTCAGCCTCACAATAAACTATCTTCTGTTTACATGCTTCCCCAGTGCCAGGCAAGTACTCGTCCATCTGTCAGTCCCTGAGATGATCCCTGGGGCTGGTACTATGTGCTCCCCTTTTACAGTTGAAAGGAGTTTCTGTTTTTCCATCTGACAAGGAGGCTGGGGATGGCCACATAGGGCCACATGCTGCCTCTAGAAGGACCACTGGGAATGTGGTCAGTGTGAACTGCGGCTGAGTCAGCCAGGACAGTGGCCACTTCCCCCTCAGGCCTTTAGGTTTGCTTCTCAGAGCAAGCCAGTCTAGCCAGGGCCCCACAGGTTCATGGGCATCTCAGTCAGGGCTCAGGGCTCTGGATCCACCCTGCAGTTTCTTTGATCGTCCTTGGACAACACCTCCACCAGCTCCAGTGGTGGATAACTTCTCCCATCTGCCCAGACTGTCGCCAGCACACTGGCCTTTGGTTATACCAAGGTTTTCTCAGCCATGAAGCATTTACATGTAGGGGATGGCAGGAACTGAGATCAACTCGGCTCTGGGTGGGGCTACAGAACTCAGCTTTTCACAGACATTACTTTAGCTAAGAGTCTGTAAATTAGTAAGACGGGTGACTCATCCTATTTTAAGTTGAGGAAACTGAGGTGTAGTGACAAATCTCAAAGGCATACTGTTGCAAGGAGAAAACCAGAAATGGAGCACAAACCCCTCGTTCTACTGTGAGGTAAACTGAGGCTCAGAGGTCACCAGGTTTGATTCCTGGCTGTGCTACTTTGCTCTGGGGAAGAAGGTGTGTAAGGAGTTAGCACTATCTGTGCCTACATTTAGAGGCAGAGGTCGGACCAGAATCCAGGTTGCTCTAAAGACCCTTTCCAGAACATTCTGTGCCACAGGTCTGGGGGTGGGGTGGGGCAATCAATAATAATAGTCAGTCACTGACTGCCTGCCAAGTGCCAGACAGGGCTTTAAGCACTTTAGAGCTATTAACTCATTAAATCTTCAAATTCCCATGAGGTAGGGGTGGTTTGATCCCCATCACCTCATTTTATAAATGGATGAAACTAAGATTTAAAGGACTCTAGATACTTGCTAGAGGTCCCACAGCTGCTGCAGGAGGGAGCCCAGGCTGGAACAAGGTCCGGGCCTCCCGGTTCTCTGAGCTTAAGGCAGGTAAGTGGTGCAGCCCCACACATGCTGTATCTTAGAGTTCTTGGGGCCTGAGGCCTGAGTAAACCTTTTCAGGGAGCAGAGAGCCCTGGTTGAGAATGGGATGGGGGGCGGAGATCCTCTGAACTCAGGTAGGAGGGGGTTTGAATTCTCTCTCTTCCATTCGTGTAATCTTGATGCAACTTGACCTTTGGCGTCCTCATCTTCTCATTTGTAAAATGGGAGAGTGCGTGGGAGAAGTCTGGGTTCTACTCCACACCAGGAGCCATTACAGGGCTTCCTAGGTGGCGCAGTGGTTGAGAATCTGCCTGCCAATGCAGAGGTCACGGGTTTGATCCCAGCTCCAGGAAGATCCCACATGCCGCGGAGCAACTAAGCCTGTGTGCCAAAAAATAAAAAATAAAAAGGAGCCATTACACACAAGGACCTCAGTTGCCTCCTCTGTGAAATGGGGAGAGTTATCTCTTGGCTGATAGCTGTGAAACTGTGTAAGTCATACCTTTGAGGGAGTAAAGGACCTTAATAAGGGCTGGGTACTATGTCCGTTTATAAAATGATTTTGTGTCATTTCAGAATTCAGTTGGTATGGGAAGGGAATGTAAAGGGCGCCTTCTCTCGGGGCCCTTCAGAGCAGCAGCACTTCAGGGGTCTCTCCCCGCCCCCCATTTCGGTTTTCCTACGGGTGGAGAGCCACAGAGCCTTTTCTCAGGGAAAGCACATGGTTGGCCCCATGGAATCCACGTGCTAACCAGGCGTGCACCGGCTGGCTGGGCGACTCCGGGCCCGGACGCGACCATTCTGGGGGTGAGGGCGGAGAAGCTGGTGACGTCAAAGTCACAGCCTACCCTTCTTAAAGGCACAGACCCACAGCCCGTGTTGGTTTTTCTCTCAGGACAAATAATCACTGGCCGTACGAAAGTTTTAAAGGCGAGGCAGCTGGTGGGGTCTCGGGTGCCGGCCTGGCCCCGGAGAGAAATGCGTCTCCTAAGAAGCGGGATCAGAGACGTCCTTGAAGGATTAACGCCCACCTGTCACCCGGGGAGGCAACTTGATGGGGTGGGGGGTGGGGATTGTTCCAATTCCGGATTCTCAACTTTGAGCCTCAGTTTCATCTTCTGTAAAATGCGGTTAATAACCTACGTCTGAAATTTCTGAGATGTAAAAGAAATAGGTTTTGTGAGAGTAGCCAACACAGAAATGTCGTTCTTCTCCCCTACTCAGTCCTATTCCTGTGCAAAGGGGCAATCCGAGGCCCAGGACGGTGCAGTAACTTGCCCAGGGTCACAGGGAGGTGGGACGAAACCCAGGTGAAACCCGGTTGAACCGAGGTCTCCCGGCTCCCGGGCCAGCCTTTCCTCTCTTTCCAGCCTGCCTGGCCCGGGTTACTCACTGGTTAAGTCCATTACCCCCACCAGCATGGTACCCAGCAGTTTGTCAAGTGGTTTTGGACTTGCAGCCTCGGTGGAATATATGTTAAGTAAGGACGACCCTGTTTGATACGGTCGCCGTGAAGCTGTAAAATCTCAGCAAACAGCCGGGTGGGTAAATGTCGGCCGTAACTATTTGATCGCCCCCGACGCCTTGGAAGAACTGATTGAAACCCTCGCCGCCACGCGAGTGAGGAAAACAGGGAGAGTGCGTTACCCACGCTCGTCTGGAAAGTTTGCCGGAGCAGCCCTCGGCCGGGGTACTGGTGGGGTGGCGTTGGGGACAAGAGGCTGGGAAGTACGGTGCTACCGCCAGGTCAAGCGCGGCGCCGAGACTCTCGGCCTCTGCGCGCGGGCGGGGCGGCGCGGCGCCCCGGCGGCGCGGGTCTGGGGTAGCGCGGGACCAGGGAAAAGGCCACGAGTGGGCGGGCCGGCGTCACTCCGGGCACGCGGCCGGTCGGCCCGCGGGGGGCGGGGCCTCGCGGCGCAGATCCGGGGCGGGATGGGCTCGGCCACTTTCCGAGTCAGCCTCGGTACCTAGCGAGCGCGCGCGGAGCCCGCACCGGCCGCGGAGCCGCTATGGGCCCGCCCCGCCGCGGGCGCCGCGCCGCGCGAGCACCGGCCTGGAGCCAGGTGTGCGGGGCTGGACCTGGGCTGAGGGTCCGGCGAGGGGCGGAGGCGGGAGTCGGGTCTTTGGGGGTCCCGGGGAGTCTGAGCCGGGCCCGGGCCGGGGGCCGGGAGTCGCCCACCGACCTAGTCGCCCCACCGGGTGCTCTCTGCGCGCGGGGCCGGGACGGACAGTGTCGCCGAGGGGCGAAGAGCGATCTTGTTTCTTCATCCCTACTTCCCGCTCTCTCGGCCGAGCCCCCGACAGAGAGAGACTGTTCTTCCCATCCAGGCCCGGGGCCTGGCCCTTCCGGCCTTGGGAGGACGGGTGCGGGGGGTGGGGGGGGGTCGGGCACCGCCGCCTGCAGTCCCTGGAAAGTGGGCGGACCCTTCGCCGCGCTCAGATTTGTTACTTTTCCCTCATTGGCAGGCTCTGCTTCTCCACGCCTAGTGAGTCGAGGCTGGCATGCACCCGCCGCGGGGCTGGGTGCTGGAGTGGGGGGCGTACGGGGGCGGCTCTGGCGTTTTGATCTTTGGGCCCCCAGGACAACTAGGGCATCTGCACGGACGAGGTGCACAGTAAGCCCGTGTGGCGAGGATGGGGAATAGGCGGTGGGTCATTACTATCCATTCACTGATGGGTGACTCTCCCAATTTCTTGCTTAACTACTCTCAGTGTGACCTTGGACAGGTCACCTCACCTCTCTCAGCCTGTTTTCCCCATTGGCACGGTGGAGCTGAGGATAACCGCTTTAAACGGTAGTTGTCCGAAACTCATACTCAGTGAGTGAATGGGGTGAGGGTCCAGCTAGTGTCCCCAAGTGCCCCTGCCTCCTTTCCCTTCCCCTGACTCCGGTTTTGTGTTCTCCAATTGACTGACGTTTGTTTTTCAGAACTGAAACTACAAGATGGCTGACCAGGACCCTGGAGGCATCAGCCCCCTCCAGCAAATGGTGGCATCCGGCGCTGGGGCTGTGGTCACTTCCCTCTTCAGTAAGACCTGGGGAGGTGGGGTGGGGGCAGCTGGGGTCTGGGGCAGACCAGAGACTGGAAGGCTTTGGATGAGGGGTCGGGATGGAGTCCTGAAAGGAGCCTCCAGACCTGCTCTCATCCCCCAGTGACCCCGCTGGACGTGGTGAAGGTACGCTTGCAGTCTCAGCGCCCCTCGGTGGCCAGTGGTGAGTGCCTGATCCTGGAGTCAGTAGGGGGTGGTGCCAGGGATCCCCAGAGATGGGGTCCCTGTGGCAGGTGGGGGACACTTCTGACTTCGGGTACTGTCTCGTATTTTAGAGCCGGTGACTTCCTCCAGACTCTGGAGCCTTTCCTACACCAAATGTGAGTGCCCCACGCCTCAGGGAATCTATGAGGGTCCAGGGGAGGGAGCATCCCAGCCTCCCCAGGGCACACGGGAGCCCCACAGCCACGGACTAGCACACACTTCTAGATCACATCAGCCAGCTCTCTGTCCTACAGAAGAACACCCACCCAGGGACCCCAGGCTCTGCTGGCCCTCTAGGGGTGGGAGGCCCTCACCACCTCCCTGTGAGGTTCCAGGGCGCTGTCATGCTAACGCCCCCCACCCCTTCCCCAGTGCCCTCCTCTCTCCGATCTACAGGGAAGTGCCTGCTGTACTGCAATGGTGTCCTAGAGCCCCTGTACCTGTGCCCAAATGGTGCCCGCTGTGCCACCTGGTTTCAGGACCCCACTCGCTTCACCGGTACCGTGGTGAGGAGCAGCTGTGCCCTCAGTTGGGTCTGTAGGCGTTCCTGAGGGATTCAGATTGATTGGGCGGCAGACCCAGGAAAGAATGGGTACCGTAAAGCACATGGGGGTGGCCAGTTAAGTTTGGGAAGGGCTTTCCTGAGAAATGGGGCCTTCACAAGATTTTGAAGGGTGCATAGGAGTCTTTTTGGAGCCAAAAAGGGAATTACATTTGTGGAGGCCTGAGGGGCTACTGGGTAGAAGTGAGGGCGAGGGCCCAGCTTGGCCAGCCCCACCACAAACTTCATTCACGTTCATCCTCCCTCTTCCTGGGCTGGTGTCTGCTTTGCCAGGATGCGTTTGTGAAGATTATAAGACACGAGGGCACCAGGACCCTGTGGAGCGGTCTCCCCGCCACCCTGTGAGTTCCCCGGTTCTGCATTTTGCCTCTGATAGCCCTCTGATTCCTTACTCCCCTGTTGGCTGGCTGGGTGGGGCAGGGGAAGCTTGGGAGGTTTGGGAACTTTGGGGCATCTTGGCTAATCTGTTCACACCCACAGGGTGATGACTGTGCCGGCCACTGCTGTCTATTTCACTGCTTACGACCAGCTCAAGGCCTTCCTGTGTGGTCGAGCCCTGACTTCTGACCTCTACGCACCCATGGTGGCTGGCGCACTGGCCCGCCGTGAGCACAGCCCTCGGCCTTCCACCTCCCTTTGACCCCACCTATGCCGGACTCCCAGCTCCAACCTCTGCCAGCCTAGGGGTGGGGGGATGTTCAAGGCCCCCAGACTCTGAGTGGGCTGCCACTGGGACCTGTGAGCTGAGCCCTCCTCACTGTTCCCCACAGTGGGCACCGTGACTGTGGTCAGTCCCCTGGAACTGGTGCGGACAAAGCTGCAGGCTCAGCGTTTGTCATACCGGGAGCTGGGCACCTGTGTCCGGGCAGCTGTGGCTCAGGGTGGCTGGCGCTCACTGTGGCTGGGCTGGGGTCCCACTGCCCTTCGGGATGTGCCCTTCTCAGGTAGGCACTGGAGAGCAGGGTTTGGGGTAAGGGAGCCCAAGAGGTCTGTAGTCAAGGCTAACTTTGCTGCTACCGACCTTGAAGTCACGTAACTTCTCTGAGTCAGGAATATCTCATATGTGAAATGGCCCCAGCAGCTGGGATATTCGCCCAGGTTTTCATGAGATACTCCCTGCCGAGGGCCTGTTACAGGAACTGGCATGTGGCAGGCAGGCTTCATGATTGGGAGGGAGTGGTTGTGATGTAGGTCTGTGGAAGATGGGAGGTCCCGGGCCTACCCCACTGCCCTCTCCACTTGTAATGAGTGCATCCCTGTGCCCCCAAGCTCTGTACTGGTTCAGCTATGAGCTGGTGAAGAGCTGGCTGAGTGGGCTCAGGCCAAAGGACCAGACCTCCGTGGGCATCAGCTTTGTGGCTGGCGGCATCTCAGGGATGGTGAGTTGACCGGGCTGGGAGTGAGGCCAGCAGAGGTGTCCTTGGGGTGACCTCAGGGTTGTTGGAGTTGCTCCGGGAAAGAGCCCTTGCCTGCCCGTCAAGGCGTACGCTCGCCCCTCCCCTAGTGAAGCTGTAGTTAAGGCTGGCCGAGCCTGGCCGAGAGGAAGGGAGGGGGCCTGGGAATGGAGACAAGCCCTCTCCCCATCCCACCAGGTGGCGGCCACCCTGACTCTACCCTTCGACGTAGTGAAGACTCAACGGCAGGTCGCACTAGGAGCGGTGGAGGCTGTGAGAGGTGAGGGCCCTGGCTGGTGTGGGCAGGGCGCGCAGGGGCCCGGCGGGCTCTCACTGGGCGGCGCCCGGGTTGCAGCGACGCCCGCGCACGCCGACTCCACTTGGCTGCTGCTGCAGAGGATCCGGGCCGAGTCGGGCACCAGGGGCCTCTTCGCAGGTGAGCCTGTGTGCGTGTGCCTCCTCTGGGGGAGCTGGGGCTCCGAGACCCGACCTCTGACCCCAGCCTCGCCCTCCCTCCTCAGGCTTCCTTCCAAGGATCATCAAGGCTGCCCCGTCCTGTGCCATCATGATCAGCACGTATGAATTTGGCAAAAACTTTTTCCAGAGGCTCCACGAGGAACAGCTTCTGGGCCCTTGAAAGGAGTGAGGAGACCAGGACCCGAGCTCTTCCACCGATGGGGGTGGGGAGGAGGAGACTGGGCCAAGTGCCTTTTCCTCCGCTCTGAGGGGAGGGGCCTCATGTCTCTTTTCTCCTCACTCTGAGCCCCAGGGGTAGGGGGCTACCCCTCTGGGCCCACCCCGACCTCCCCCCACCAGACCACTTCCTTCCTGCTGCTCTCCATTCCCCAGTCCCAAGAATCATCACGCCCTCCCCCTTAAGTTCAAGACCAAATCTGCTAACGTCTTTCCACCACCCGCCCTCATTTCCCTGTGGGTTTGCTGTAGGTGGGCCTGCCCCCAGGAGCCACAAAACCCTGGGCCTGGTGTGGTCTGCACCCACCCCTGTTAATTCCTTGAGTCTAAAGATGATAAACTTCTTTCCACTGCCTGTGACTACAGGGGGTCTTTGGGAAGGGTGGGAAAGCAGGACTTGGTGAGTGATTTGCACAGAAGAGGCCTGGAAGAGACCTTGATATTGGCTTTGGCTGCTCGGGTGGTGCCCATGTAGAGGACCCCTCCTACAATGTGGTGAGGGTGGGGGTAAGGATCCAGAGCTGATGGGGTGGTGAGACCTCTCCCCTAGGGGCACACTTAAGTGACAACCCAGGAGGGAGGGTGGCTTCCCTGCCAGGTTTCGGCCTAATGGAAGGGTCTGGACCTTTAGGCCAAAGCTGAATTGTTCAGGATGATGGAAGGGAAACGGGGCCCTGCCAGGCCTTGCCTTCTCCATCCTGCCCCCAGGATGTCCAGCGTCTTCTCTCACTGGGCTAAATGAGTTACAAAAGACTGTCAGGTTGAAGGGGCCCTTACATGTTTTGGTCCTTCGCTGGGCTGACCTAATATTTAGCACACTTCATACACAAGCCACCCACTCCCTGAATTACCCTGACCAGTCTGCCCCCAGGGGGCACACTGATTTTATCTGGTCGAGCATCACCTTGGTTATGGGCCCAGCACGAGCCCCGCCACATTCTGCCAACCTCAGAACAGGGCCCTGTCCCAGTCCCCCCACAGACAAGGCTGCCCTCAGTCCTCTGGTTTTTATTTGCCTGATACCCTCATAGCTGCCCCCCGCCCCACCCCAGCCTGGGGGCTGAGGGCGGAGTGACTCCAGGGCGCACGCAGCGACAGATGGGAGAGGCTTGGGAGGCGGGCCGCCAGCTCCTGAGGAGGGTGGGGGAGACGGAGAAGGAGAGTCCGGTAGGGAGCTCGCCAGGCATCAGGGTCGCCAGGAGAATCAGCTTCCTGAGGGCTCCCTGTGGCCTTGGTGCCCCCGCCTCACAGCCCAAGCGGCCTCCCTTGGCGGCCCCTGCCTCCACGGGCAAGGAGCTAAACTGGGCTGGAAGCAAAGGGTGTCTCCCGAGAGACTCCTGGCTGAGTGGACAGCGTTCTCTGGAGGGTGGCCTGGACTGGGGGCTCTGAGGAAAGGCGGCAGGTAGGGCTGGCGCTGCCCACGCCGCTCCTCAGCTGGGGCTCAGGGCCGGGCTGCCCTCGGGACTGTCGCTCACCAGGCACTCGTTGGATTTGAAGCTCGCCAGGGACTTGCAGCTGGGGATGGAGGCCAGGGAGCCGCAGAGGCCCAGCATGGAGGGCGTGGGGTCCTTCCCTGGGGAGAGAGGGTGGGTGAGGCTGGGCTGACCGGTCTGCGTGTGTGAGTTGTGGGGTGTGCACAGGTGCAGGCAGTGAAGGGACAGCCCTCAGGTCAACCAGCCAGGAGACCTTCCTCATTTCTGGAGCGCTTGCCTTTTGCAGTTAAACTCTGGTAAGCACCTGCCCCGGGCATGCACAGAGCTGGGGACACTGTATTGTAATCGTCAGTTTATGTCTCTGTCTCCCCCTGAGGGTTCATCCTCTCTCTTTGTCCATTTATTAAACACACGGTGAGCACTTGTTCCGTTCCAAGCACGGGGGATACAGAGAACGGACGAGACACGGTCCCTGCCCTCATGGAGCTCACAGTCTGGTGGGGAGACAGACACACGGACAATCACAAACAGTGTGGCGGGGTTCCGTGTCCACAGCCTGCCTTGTCTCAAAGAAGATCTAGGGTCATCCAGTGCAGTGTGGTTTTTAGAAAAGACAGGAAGTCCAGGCACAGGGAAAACTAGGGAGGGAAACCAAGGTGAAGCCAGTGGGGGAGGGCAACACAAAATGCATGCGTTGAAGTCCTGGACATTCGCTTGAAGGGAGCCACTAATTTGGCTCTGAGCTTCCTGGCAGCCAAAGAAAAGCGGGAAACAACGGTCAGGTGACTGGTTCACAGAGCGCATGAGATAAGAGCAAGTTAGTTAGGCAAAGAACTCCCCGAGGATTTGTGGGGCTCTTGAGGATGTCAAGATGCCAAAAAGCCATGGCACCCTCACCATATGCCAACACTGGTGATTATTTTAATCAGCATCCCCATTTTACAGGTGAGAAGGGCTCAGCAAGGTGGACTCAATGACCCGGCTCGCACAGCCAGAGGAGGCGCAGCTGGGATTTGTACCAGGGTCTGCCTGACACCCCAAACCAAGCTTTCAATTGCTGTGCTAAGCTCTCGGGAAGGGCTGAATGAATGAGGGACGTGGCCAGGGCCTGACTACACGCCCCAAGGCCTGGCCCCAGCCCTTCTGGGGTGGATGCTGGGTGCTGGATTGGGGGGCTCACCGATGGGGCCCCAGGGCTCCTCGTCCCGCTTGCCCTCTCCCAGGCGCTGGGAGTCCGAGCTCAGACTGGCTTCAGCTGACAGTGGCTCCGTGCTCATGAAACTGTGTCTGTGGCAAAGCAGAGAGCTGGTGGGCGGGCAGAGGCCCACAGCCCCCAGTTCCCCTCTTCCCCTGGAGGGGAGGGACCAGTACTGAGGCCACGCGAAGCTTGGCTGGGGCTTACCTCCGGTAGAGTTTGGGATTGTTGGTGCCTTCGGCCCCATTGAGTGTTCCCAGTGATGGCCATTGGTTGACCAGGCGTGTGGTGAGGTCCTTGGAACCCTGGGCCAGGGGAGCGTGGTCACCGGGGATCAGACCTGTCCTGGGATGGGGAGGGGGGGTCAGGCCTGGCTGGGAGAGGGAGCAGAAGTGGGGAAGAGGGGCTCAGTGAGAGGCGGGGGCTGGGGGGCTGGTTAGGATTGAAACCTGGGTAGCAGAGGTGGGTATGAATGTTGAGGGCCAGTGGGACAGATCTGGGGAGTCAGTGGAGGACACTAGGGGGGAAGGGTAGGATCCACAACATGACAGGAATTAGTGCACTCATGTTGGGGGTTGTGCGAGTCAGGGTGATGGGGGGGTCAGTGCAGAGCAGTGTGGGAATCGTGAAGAGTAATGGGGTGTCAGGGGGTCGTGCTGGGGTCACAGGGTGATGACAACGTTGAAAGGAGAACTGTTAGAAGGATGGGTGGGGTGAGGTCCGGGGTCATGGTGGGTGATGGTGGTGAGTGGGACTACGTTGCAGCTCAGAGGGAAGTTGAACAGAGAGAATAATGCAGTCATGTTGAAGGTCGCTGAATTACATTAATTAGAGGGCCTTGTGAGTAATGTTGGGGTCCCTGGTAGTGTCGGGGTCCCAGGAATGCTCTTCAGTGGCCAAGCTAGCTGATGTCGGGTAGTTGAGGGTGAAGTGGGGAGCCGGTTGATGGGAGGGGCTTATGTTGAGAATAATGTTAGGTCGGGGGGCGGGGTGGGGAGTTGGAATCTCCGGGTGTCAGTGAGGGGCTCAGTGGTTTGATGCCGGTGGTTTATATCGGCAAAGGTGATGTTAAGGTCAGTGCGGGCGGTGGTGGGGGTTCCCTAGGGTGATGTGGCCGGGGACCGGGGTCGGGGCCGCGGCGGCACTCACAGCTGCTCCTGCAGCTCCAGGATCACGCCTTCCAGCTCCCGCTTCTCCCGCTGGTTCTGCGCCGCCGCCTCCTCCAGCTGCAGCCGCAGCCGCCGGTTCTCCGCCTCCAGGTCCTTCAGCTGCGACTCGCGCAGACGCACCAGCTCCTCCAGGTAGCCCTGCGGGGCGCCGGCTCAGCCCGGGCGGCGGGAGGAGGGGGTCCCCGCGGCCGCGCGCCCGCCTCGCCCTCTGCGGGGCTCCACCCCGCCCCGCCCCCGCGCCCGCCGCGCACCTTCTGCGCGTAGACAATGCGGAACTTCTGTTCCATCTTGTGCCACTTGCTGTACCAGCTGTCCTCGTCGGTGACGAGCGGCAGGTACGGGTGCTCGGGCGAGTTGTCCTCGCTTGTGCTGCTCTCGGCGCTGTGCCGCTCCTCCTCGTCCGTCAGGTAGTCGTAGCTTGAGGGAGGGAGCGGTGGGCACCGGCCGGCCCTGCCCGCCCGCGCGGCCCCAGCCAACTCCCTCGGGCAGGGGGACCAGGATGCCACCCAGCCCGCCCGCCTCCCGCCATCTCCGCCCCTCTGGGCAGTCCCCTGTCCACACCCACCAACCCCCGCAACAATCGGGCTGCTCACCTCTGGGTGAACTTTAGGTAGGGCGTGTAATCGATGACCACGGGGGTCTTCCCGTCCAGCACTTCGCCCTTTAGGCAGAAGCTGGGGGCAGAGCAGCCACAGGGTTGGGGGCGGGTATGAGGGGATGGCAGTGTGGACCTTCGCAGAGAAACAACGCCAACCCCACCACCCCGGCCACCGCCACCCAAACCCCACCTGAAGTCTATGGCACTCAGTCCAATGAGCATCCCCGTGAGGACCGTGGCTTCCTCCCGCAGCATGATGGCTCCCGAGTCATAGAAACGTCTGTGGGGAGGGGTGAGGGAGGGACAGGTGTAGCATCCTCCAGGGGAGCCCCACCCCTCAGGGCTTTTCTTGTGGGCTTATTACCAACCTTTCCTAGAGGAAGGGGGTATCTCTTTCCTGCTCGCCCCTCAGCTGTGGATCTTGTATCCCCCTCAGACTGGGGCCCACTGGGGTTACCGCCTATGTCTCCCACCTCTTAGAACGTGTGTCTCCTGAGAATAGACCTCCATCCTTTGAACTACCCCTTCCCCATCAAGTCCTGGGTCACCCAGATCCTTAAAAATCAGGAAACGAGTCCTAAAACAGTGCTTGCCATACAGTAGATACTCAAAGATATGTTGATGTGGGGACTTTGCTGGTGGTCCAGTGGGTAAGATGCCATGCTCCCAATGCAGGGGGCCCGGGTTCCATTCCTGGTCAGGGAACTAGATCCCGCATGCCACAACTAAGAGTTCGCATGCCACAACTAAGAAGCCCACATGTTGCAGTGAAGATCCTAAGTGCCTCAACTAAGACCCAGCGCATCCAAAATCAATAAAATTTTTAAAACATTTTAAAAAAAATTTAGATGTTACACAAGAATTTAAAAAAATATATATGTTGATGTGAATTCTGAAATGTGAGAACAGACTAAAGATAGAGTGCAGTTAAAAACCCACAGTGCAGGATTGAAGCTCTGGCCCCTGGGGCTCTGGAGTCCATGGGTAGCAAGTACAGACTGCTGCTGTTGTTTGGGGAGCAGGTAGGGCTGTGTGTTGTAGGTCATGGAAAGCCAACAAGTAAAATGATATATAGCTGGGCTTGCCCAGAGCTGTGTCTAAGGGTAGAGCTGTGCATGAGACCAGTGCTGGGGGTCGTGGGGGATAATGAATTTGACTTGGAAGAGATGGTGGTGATGCTAAAAGGTGTGTTCTGGAACTGCAGGCCCAGCTGACTGGTGAACAGTCTGGGAGAGGGAAACTAGCAGTGCATGCTGGGAGTTGTAGTCCAGGTACTGAAGGCTGCAGCAGGAACTTAAGGATCAAGTGTGTTTAGGCAATGAATATACACAATGGGACCGGTGGTCCACGCTGACTGAGGGGGTCTGACCTGGTGGTCCGGGTGTCCCGCAGGGCTGTGGTGATGTATTCTGACATGCGCTTCTCCATCAGTGCCACCCGGATCCATGCCCGGCCCTGGAAAGCACGCTCACCTTTACTTGCTGCCCCGAAGGGACCCATGTGTGCGCCACTGGGTCTGGACCTCCTGTGGCCCTTCTCCCCAGTGCCCATGTGCAGGCGCAAGGACTAAGGAGCAGGCGGCCCCCCTGTGTCCAGAGCAGGGAGCAGCTGCCCTGGCCCTGCCCGCTGCAGGCCGCTCACCTTGGCTCGGGCGGTGCTGATGTTCTCCATGTTCTCGATGCTGCTCACGCAGTTGTTGGGCACTTTGCTGCAGGCCAGGCGGATGTAGTCCCAGAAGCCCCGCTGCCCGTCCGAGCTGAACCAGCTCACCGGACCTGCTGGGGCACAGGCTGAGCCAGGGCAGGGAGGGGGCTCAGCAAGACCAGGGAGTTTGGAGAGGGTCCGTGTAATGGGGACACACACGCACATGTATAAGCAGCCATTCACGGTGCAGTGCTCACCCCAAACGGACGCACACCCACATGCATGTGTACACAGCGCACATCACTGCACACCCATTGCTGGGCTTGTGGGCACCCACTGTCTTGTGCCCAGGAGACCCCCTCCCCTCTTCCCAGCTCTGTGCACGAGCTTCTACACATGGTCCAGAATTGGGGCCAGAGTCAATGGTGGGGTTCAGAAAGCCACAGGGTGATCAGGGTGGGGGTGGCTGGAAGCTAAATGCTGGCAGTTGGGAGGGCTGGGCAATGGGGGACAGGAACCTGGGCCCACCTTTGAAACGGTGGCTGAGGATCTGCTCTAAGATGGCTGCAAAATTCACGAACTCCTCGGATGAGTCATCGATGGGCTCCGCTGTGTACTTCTCCAGCAGCGTTTTCACAGAGAACCTGGGTGAGGGGGCGGGAGAAGGGGCATTGTGGTGTCAGGTGAGAAGATGAGGTGATGGGGGTAGAAGGAGGGCAGAGAAGAGGTCACCAAGAGCTCAAGGATGTGGTGGGGAGGCAGAGGGAAAGAGGGCGGCAGTCAGGTGAGACTATAGCGACCCAGAGAGGGGCTGTGACATGGGAGAGTAGGGCGGCAGGTGGGAGACTGATTGACAAAGTGGGTGACAGGAGATGTGAGAAGCAGAGGAAGGAAGCTTCGGGAACAAGGTGTGACAGGGGATGAAACAATCGGCAGAAAGATGAGGCGCCTAGAGCCAGGGGGCCAGCCCAGAGCCCCTCCCTCCTTGCCCACCCCTGGAGTTGCACTCTCTCTGTGCCAGAGAAGGGTGGGGGTCAGCTAGGAGTTCGGAGCTGCTTTGCGCCCCTGCCCTGAGCTGTCTTCTGCTATTGCTGGAATAATCTCCAGTCCCTTCTGCGGGGGGGGGGGGGTGGTCACCTGTACCAGGGCATGTGAGTTGGCACCAAGCACATGGAGCGTGGGCATGCATGGGTGGCCAGGTGGGCTCCCAGCACACGGATGCCCCCCTTCCCCCCTTTCCTTCCTAGCTCGGTCACCCACACACCAGCTGCCCAGGACCAGGCGATGCAGAGCTGGGCCGGGGGAGGTGCAGGGTGTGGGTCTGACACACTCAGTGGGTGGGAGGGGGCATTGGCAGCAGATCTCTGGAAGGGGGCTTGGGGGCCTGGACACCTGGCTTCTCAGGAAGGAAGCCAAGGGAAGGGAAGCCAGTGGGGCTGCGAGGCTAGAGCCCAGCAGCCCCCGTCCCTCCCTCCAGTCCTGCCCAGAGCCTCAGCTCCCTCTGCAGCCCCTGTGCCTGCCATCTCCACCCGCCTTCGCCATCACTGCAGTGGGGTGGGGCAGGGAGGCGGACATGGCTCCCAGCATCCCATCATTGCCCTGTTGTGGGTGGCACAGCACTGGTGAGGTATCCAGGGATGTGGGGGCTGCTTGGAACTGTCCTTTTTCCCCTGAGTGCATCAAGCCCTGTGATATGCCCAGCACTGTGCTCTGCGTGTGTTATCTCATCCATCCTTACAACAGCCCTGGATCCTCTTATTATCACCATCATCCCCATTTTGCAGATAAGGTAACTGAGGGTCCTAGAGGTTGACTGATCTGTTCAAAGTCACACAGCTTGTGAGGAGTCAACAGGTATGTCCGATTCCAAAGCACTTGCTGTTTCTGCTGCATCTGTGGCCTCCTGGTGGGTGTCAGGATCACCGACGCCCCAACTAGCCCCTGCCTCCACTCTGTGCTCCAGCCCTCAAGCACGGCCTCTCAGGCTCTTAGGCCAGTGGCACAACCTGGCACAGCATGGACCTCCCTCCTTTCTCTTTGGGCTTAGAGCTGGTCTGGCCTGAGATCAGAGCCAGGTCAGTGCTGGGGCTGCACTAGGGGGAGGAAGCCTGGGTGGACTCAAATCCTGTGTACTTGTGATACCTGTGTGGCCTTGGACAAGTCGGTTAATCTCTCCAAGGCCAATTTTCCCCAGGTGCAAACACGAACAATAGCACCTGTCCCATCAAATTTTGGTTCAGATCCCAGGAAAGACTGAGAGAAGGTGAGTACAGGCCATGGGGCAGGGGTGGTGAAGAGTTGGGCCATAAATGGGTTGATCAGAAGGAGCCTGTGTTTAGGGCGT
Source organism: Hippopotamus amphibius kiboko (assembly GCF_030028045.1). Taxonomy (NCBI): domain Eukaryota; kingdom Metazoa; phylum Chordata; class Mammalia; order Artiodactyla; family Hippopotamidae; genus Hippopotamus; species Hippopotamus amphibius. The sequence goes on along the minus strand of NC_080202.1, from coordinate 44,887,338 downwards.
TATCTGGCTTCATTATGCAGCCTCAACCCCGTGATTTCTTCTGGTCATTTGGGTCAGACCTCAGTGGGGGCCTGCTGCTGGTTTCAGCATGGCAGCCATCTGCCATTTGTCCTCAGGGGTGCTGCAGAGATGGTCATTGCCCCCGTGAGCCCCATGGTGTGTTCTCTGTTCGGAGGTGCAGTGGCTGCTGCAGGTTACCATGGAGACAGGGCAGCCAGGGCCCAGGGGAGTCCTCGGCCTGCTAAAGGGAACTGTTCTGGGAGCTGGAGGCGAACCATGTGACAGTGATGAGGCGGCAGGGGCCTGAGGGGTTTCTGAGCCTTTGTCATGCTCCCAATCACCCCCAAAACTCTGTCCCTCACATTGCAGCTCTAAGCCCACTTCCAATCCACCAGAAACTCTGCTTCTGCAGCCTAGGCCAAGGGGAATTCCTCCCTTTTCCACACACACTCAACAGGCCCAGCTGTCCTGGCAGGCAAGAGAAGGAAAAGGAACCTAGGAGGTCAAGTGAGAGGAGAGGGACAAGGAAGGGTGGCAACGGGACGGGGTGATTTTCACGTGCCAGGCACTGGGCTAGGGACACTGCTTGGTGTGGCTGTTGCCTCTACAATGGGGATGTTGAGGACCCAGGGTCCAGAGTGGCTAGGAGACTTCCCCAAGGTTTACAGCTTATAACTGATGAAGTAAGAGCTTGAACCTAGGACCATCTGTGTTTTAAACCACACTGGCAGGGTTGGGGGGTGAGTGTGGAGGCAGCAGCCTGCATTTGGGCTGGGCCATTGCTGCATTCATTCCTTCTATAACATTCCAGGCATTTTTATAGAGGTCAGATGTGCACAGCACTGTGCTAGGCACTAGGGATATAATGGTGTGAGACAGACACCGTATGGTTGGGTGTGTGCCCGGAAATCTGGAAGGAGCTGTAGGAGAAGGGAGCCAGGGCATCAGGTGAGTACTGGTTCCTGGGGGAAGGGGCAGGACCAAGCCCAGTGGGCAGGCAGCTGGGACTGGCCAGGGAAGACAGCTGAGCCCTGCACTGGGAGCACCCTGCCCTCAGAGGTGGCATGGAGGAGAGGGGAGGCTGCAGGTGGAGAAGGCAGCTGACGGGGATTCTAGGGGGAGAGATGAGTGCAGGTGGGGGCTGAGGGACTGGCCATTCCTGACTTCATGGCAGGGCAGGGAGGGTGAATCACTGCAGGGCTGGGAAGTGGGAAGGTTCACTTCCTGGCCCCAAGAAAGCAGGCAAGTCTTCCCAACACTGCGACAGCCCCACCCTCAGGAACCAATGGCTCTGCCCTCCCAGTCTCCTCCCCTCGAACCCAGGAGACCCAGGCTTCTGTGGTCAGGCCCTCCGTCCTTCCCATGGCAGGGGCAGTGTCGTGCCTTCACTGGACAGATTCAGGGGCTTTGCCTACGTGCCCAGTTGACCCTGCTATAGGCTGCAGCGGCCCAGAGATGGAGGAGGGCACCATCCCTGCTCCAGGATTTGAGCATTGGAAAATCTCCCAGAAAAGCCCCACCCCAGAGAGGCCAGGCTGACAAGAGTGGGAGTAAGGGTATTCTTGGAGGGTGTTCATCCCCCTATCCCATCAGTTCTTCTCTGCCCACCCAGCTCCCGCCCCCAGCAAGGGAGCCAGCCATCCCCACCCCTCCCCCTCACACATAATGTCACTTCCTGGTTCTCACAGGAAGCTGCAGTGCCAATTAAACACCCCTCACCCCCAAGCCCCAGGTTGGGCATAGGCCTGGCTCGGCCTAGAAGGGTAGGGACCAGACCTCCAAACCCCCTCCAGGCCTGGGCCTGAGATTAGAGGACGCGCTCCTCAACTCTGTGTTGCCTTCCTTCTCTCCGTGGCTGCGGTGCATCCTCCCGCGGGCACGCTCAGCCCAGGTTTCCGCAGCCGGCCCCGCCGCCTCTCCCTGACCACCCCACCCCCGCCCGCCAGCGGTGCCCACCTGCACACGGTGATCAAGTTCCTACGCTCCACAGCCACATTGCGGGAAGACGCTTTCTTGGAGGACAACCCCAGAGCCATGGTGGTCTGGACAAAGCTCGCTTCCATCCAGATGTGTAGCCACTCTGCCGCCGCTAGCTTCCCCCCACCCCGCCCGGCGTCCCGGCCCCGCGGCCGGATCACGGCTGGGCCCTCTGACCGCCGGGGCCTTTCGACCCCTCCACGGCCATCCTCCTGCCGCTGGGCCTGTTGCCCGGCCCCCTGGCTCCCTCCCCCGGCGGCGATTCCAGAGCAAAACAAGGCCGGGGAGGGAGCTCTCCGAGGTGCTGAGCCGGGGCCCGTCACCCCCCTCCCCCTGCCGCCCGCCCCCCTTGGCCGGTGACGTCAGGGCCCTCGGGCCCCGCCCCCGGCAGGCCGGGGACCAATCCGCAGAGGGTGCAAGGTTTTCGGGGGAGGGGAGAGGGCCGGGGCCTCCGGGAGGGAGGAGAGGGTCCCAGCGAGAGGCAGCGATTGGAAGGAAGAAAGGGGGCTTCTGGCTTGTCCTCCACCCTCACGCTTAGAGCTCGGAACCCCACGCCTAGCGTCTCTGAGCTCCGACGTCTCTACTCCCTTGTTTCTGACCTGTGATCAGTGATGTCTAGCTCAGATTTCTCCTTCTCATTTCTCCTCACCTCCTGTACCCTAATCCTGGCCCCGACCCCCACCCATTCAGTATCTGCGTTCCCAGCGCGGCCAGGCCAGCTCTGCGTGCAGAGAACGCAAGTGGCCCCACGCTGCAGACCCAGGAGACCAAGGAGCAGAGACTGCATATCTGTCTGTCTGCGCCCGGGCTTGGCTTGTCTGCACCAGCCGGCGGAGTCCACCGCTCCTAGGGTGGGGAATGGGAATCCAGAATAAGCCATAGGAGCCCAGCGCCTGGAACGACTCAGGACGATGAGTGAATAGACTGGCAGCTAAGGGCCTGGGCTCTGTGCAGGTTCCCAGCAGTAGAGCTGATGCCCACAAGGTAACTGATTCTTCTCAGAGTCCTACCTCCTCACACCGCCCCAGAAGCAGCTGGCTTGAGGGTTAACCCCTTGGCTGCCAGAATTGCTGCAGGGTGCCATCAACACTCTCTGCAAGGCCAGAAAAGCTGATTGCATCTTTTGTCTCTTTTAATTGACGTATAGTTGATTCACAATGCTGGTTGCATCTTTTAGAGAAAGGTGGGGAAATGGAGGCACAGTCCAGCTTCCTGCCACCTTTTGCTCTGTCACATCTCTGCTCCCACCTGCTCCATTCCTCTGTTTAGCCTGTTCTCTTTCAACCACTGAAATCCCCAGCTCCCACAGAAAGCCTTTCTGTGTCGATTACAAGGACTTTCTCCATCTGGCCTCAGGAATGTCCATTCACCAACTCTGCCCACTCACTGGGTTTACTCTGCTCACTAGAGGCTGGTCAATGTCTCCACGCACATCTGAATATGACCAGCAGGCAGGGACCCTCTGTTAGTACAGACAGAGGAGGAGGAGATGAAAAACCTGTAGGAATTCCCAACCTTGGTCTGGCTCCCTGGGGGGTTGAGAGAAGGTCCTGAGTCCCAGCACAGATCTGCTCACTCAGCATCAGCCTCAATTCTTAGCTTCTGGGGCCTCAGACTTAGTCCTTTCAGTCCCTCTTCTCTGCTTTTTCCCTTTTGCCTTACCTTTAGAAGCCCCTCTTATTGTCCTCCTGCCTCCAGGCCCATTGCCAGGGGCAGTAGTGATGTTCGTTCTTTTGTTTTTCAATTGCAAGATATATCAGATGCACAAAAGAGCACCTAGAGCCCACATGTGCAGCTTAAAGGATATTTACAAAGCAAAGATCACATACTCTCAGTGATCAAGAAATAGGACATTATTGGGACTTCCCTGGTGGCGCAGTGGTTAAGAATCCACCTGCCAATGCAGGGGACACGGGTTCCATCCCTGGTCAGGGAAGATCCCACATGCCACGGAGCAGCTAAACCCATGCACCACAACTACTGAGCCTGTACTCTAGAGCCCGTGAGCCAAAACTACTGAGATCGAGTGCCACAACTACTGAAGCCCACATGCTTAGAGCCTGTGCTCCACAACAAGAGAAGCCACCACAATGAGAAGCCCGTGCACAGCAATGAACAGTAGTGCCTGCTCCCCACAACCAGAGGAAGCCTGCATGCAGCAATGAAGACCCAACACAACCAAAAATTAAAATATATATATATATATATATGTATATATATAATCTCAACTTAGGGAGATTCATTTTCCCAGTATACTATTCTAATCTATCAACCTATGTCTCTACCACAATTTATCTATTCTACTATTGAGGGTATTTTGTGCACCAAATAGGGCCTAAATAGCAAAATAGAAACCACATGATGTATTTGAAATAGAGGGCATTTGGTTACACAGGGGTTGGAAGACTAAAAGAGCAAAAAGAGAAAGAGAACACTGAGACAACATGAAAGTAGTGCAACTCTTAACTAAAGAAAGCAGCAAGGGCTAAGGGAACACAAGGGAAGAGGTGGGAGCCCACAGGTGGGGCTCAGACTCAGCCAGAGCCACCAGTGCACTGCCACTGGTGTCACCTGCGAGGAGGAGCCATCTACAAAGCTGGTTCTCAGAAAGCAGAAAAAAGCTGAAGGCTGGAGCCAACTCCCAGTGATAGGGTGACCCTAAATAAAACTCCCAAAGGGAACATCATCCTCCTTTCCTCCTGCCTTGCATCTCTCTCTAGTGCCTCCTATTAGTAGACTCTAACAGAAAGCCAGTTAGTAGTGGAGTCTGGGAAACAAGTTTGTAGAGTCCCCCCTGCCCCCACCCCACCCCCAGCACCAGAGAGCAGAGACGTGAAGAATGGATTTGGAGCAGAAAAGCAAGAAGTAAATAACTGGCACAGAAAAAGGGGGGGTATTTTTCTGCTCAGCATCTGCACACATCTTTTCTATATATAGTTTAACAATAACAACGTCATGCCTTTGCCTATTTTTTAAATTAATTAATTAATTAATTAATTAATTAATTTATGTAGGCTGCATTGGGTCTTCATTGCTGCCTGTGGGCTTTCTCTAGTTGCTGAGAGTGGGGGCTGCTCTATGTTACAGTGTACGGGCTTCTCACTGCAGTGGCTTCTCTTGCTGCAGAACATGGGCTCTAGGCCCTGAGGGCTTCAGTAGTTGTGGCACGTGAGCTCAGTAGTTGTGGCTCATGGGCTCTAGAGCACAAGCTCCGTAGTTGTGGTGCATGGGCTAGGAATCGAACCCATGTGCCCTGCATTGGCAGGCAGATTCTTAACCACTGAGCCACCAGGGAAGTCCTGCCTTTGACTATTAAGATGCAGTTGTCTTTGGTAGGAGTGAAGGTGCTCTAGTGCCCTCCCCCCACATGGAGTTACAAAGTCTCTGCAGTAACAGTAGCCATCTCCGGGTGATGTTAATACCTTTCTGACTGAGTTCAGCCACATTTCCTCTGGAGGAACCTAAAGACTAAACAATAAAGCTCACTATCAACAACAATCCTTCTATAAGATAATAAGGCGAAGGAAGGAAGGGGAAAATAATATTATACAGAGTATATAATATAAAGCAAGCAAGCAAGAAAATACCCATAGCTTCTACAATTCTTATTTTTGTAACTGGTCAGAAGTTGATATTTATAATGTCCTCTTCCATCACTCATTTCATTTTCACGTTGCCCTTAGCCAGCACCTCAGTTGGCTGTTGTTTTTTAAACCATGTCAGGTGACCACTTCATTCTTAAAGAATCTAAATCCTCAGAATTGGATTGCTGTCAGTTTAGTGGAACCATTGTTGTACCTAGTGAATGGATTCCTCCCTTGGTGTGGCAGATGCTGTCCGTATCCCTCCCACATTCCTTAAGCACTTGGGTACACTGGATGAACTTCCAGCTGCCAGAAAAACTGCGCCTCTACCTGAGGGCTCTCTCTGGCCACTGGAACCTGCACCACTCAAACGCTGGGCACTCCCATCCTCAGCAACCCTCAAGCAGTAACTGATGAGGACGGGTGGGAAAATATACCAGTTCTCTCAGCTGTCAGGTGGGATAGTCCTGAGGCTCACAGTATTACTCACACCCTGAGTCCTCAGCAGGACTAAGTTCCAGTTTTCCACACTCTTAATTTGGTTGATAGCACAGCCTTTATTAGCCTCCTTCCCTTCTCTGTGTCACTTTCCCATTCACTTGCGGGTCGTTCCTAGCATCATTTTTCAAACATGGGGAATTCCCTGGTGGTTCAGTGGTTAGGACTCCAAGCTTCCACTGCAGGGGGCACAGGTTACATCCCTTGTCAGGGAACTAAGATCCCACATGTCGTGCGGCATGGCCAAACAAACCCCCCCCTAAAAAAGTCCCAAACAAAAACCCCTCAAATATTAAATTCTCAACTGAGGTTTTAATCCTAGGGGTACCCCCCCCTCAAAAAACCCAGTTGGTATCTGAAGTTGTCCTAGGAAGCAGATCCCCCAAATAGGATTCTGGAATTGGATCACACATCATCCAAGTGGCAACAAGGATTCTGTTGCTGGGATAAGTGGGGTTCTGATACCCAGAACACCAGCGTGATTACTAAAACTCTCACCCTGGTGAGTACAGGGATGCACTGCCTGTGTTTGTGATATGCAAGGGAAATGGGAATTATAAGGAATGTGGAGGTGGTCAGTTGTTGGTAAATGCCATTGAATTGCTAAAAGAGAAAAATGACAGACTCACATCAGCTAACTATCAACTCAGGGTACAGTGTAAAACCCAGAAGTCCTCTAGGGCAGCATTCAAGGAAGCTCTCATCTGCAGCCTGTGTAGGGCAGACTGTGCTGAAAATCAGTCCCATAATGCGGTGAGAGTAGCAGGATTATTTATTTAAAGCCCCCTCAAGTCACGGCCCTGAAAGGGAAGGAGTAGGACACTGAGACCTGGTATGGAAACATCTGTTCTGGAATCCCCAAATTATCCTGAACCCATTGGGCCAGCGAAGTGGCCTCTCCGCCTTGATGGAAGAGAGCAGTTTCTCCTTGCCTGGATAACATGCGAAGTCCTCACCTGAGGCAGATGCCTCACAAGATGATGCTCGCTCTCTTCAAGATCTGACCCTGACCCCACACCATGATTCTAGACCCATAACTATGGGCAAGTCTCACCCTGAAGCAATTGGGGAAGTACTATCCCAGCTATCGTAAGAAAGGGATTATTCACCAAAAATGCTGCAGGATCTGGCTAATGTAGCAGCAGAAGTTGGGAGAACAGGGACTTCCCTGGTAGAGCAGTGGTTAAGAATCCACCTGCCAATGCAGGGGACATGGGTTCGAACCCTGGTCAGGGAAGACCCCACATGCCGCAGAGCAGCTAAGCCCATGAACCACAACTACTGAGCCTGTACTCTAGAGCCCGTGAGTCACAACTACTGAAGCCCGCAAGCCTAGAGCCCATGCTCCACAGCAAAAGAAGCCACCACAATGAGAAGTGCACAAACCACAATGAAGAGTAGCCCCCACTCGCCACCACCAGAGAAAGCCTGTGCTTAGCAATAAAAACCAAGAGCAGCCAAATAAATAAATTTATTTAAAAACCACAAATGAATGCTTAATGCTTTAAAAAAAAAAAAGAAAGAAATTGGGAGAACATGCTTGAGAACAGATCTTGGGGGTGCTGGACTGGGGTCAGGGAGTGGAATATAAGGCTGGATAGTGGAAAGTTTCTATTGATCTGAGATACTCTACCATGACTAAGGATTTAACACTTTAAAGCCTTAGCAAGGACATCTGAAGCCAGTTACAATATGCTACTGGGATAGAGCTTCAAAGTTTAGAGGAAACCACATGTTATAGCAAATGAGGTGGAGATGCTAGAATTTCCTTGGCAGAGTGCTGGGGAAGGGTCAAATGGCTCAGAAAGATGGGCTCACCAGAATGAAATTACTATTGTATAGGACCAGAGATCGCTTCTGCTTCCTGTGTTCCTCATGAGGACCCAGAGACACTCCCATAAATAAAGTGATAAGAAATGTGCTAGTTGTTGGAGAGGCACCCGTATCATTTGCAGATCAGTAGGTGCTATTCTCTGCAGGCCAAAGCTGATGGTAGTGGATGTGTCTATGGAACTTGGCTTCGTTAAATCAGTGGGTACGACACGAACCCAGAACAGAGGCCAGGTGATGGCACTTCGTCATCAGAGTCAAGGTGGACATAATTACCACAATGGGCAGAAAGACCAAAATGGCAAGCTGGGATCTATCGCGCTTGCCAATGGTCTTCCCATGGAAGACCATGGTCTTCCTAGGTAGGTGGACAGCCAATGAGAGTATTTCTTGACTTATATAACCAAAAATAAGCAAGAATGTTTGAGCAGAAGGCTGATGTAGGTGACTGCAAAGGAAAATCATGATTTGTCACCCAATTTCTAGACCCCAACCATTTTTCAGCTACAGAACCCATTGATTAAAGGGGAGGCCAGTGTCCTTCAGAAGAATCTTGCAATGCCACAGCAAGCTTATATCACAGTAATTATCTCATTCCTCTTCCAAAGTCATTCCTCAGAGCAACTGTACACTAGGGAAAGGGAAATACTCAGATCTTTCAAGGCTTTTGGGTACAGGATCTGAGCTGATGGATATTAGGGAATCAAAATGCCATCATGGATATGTATTAGAGTGGGGCATACGGAGGCCAAGTGATAAAAGGAGACGTGGCCAAGTCCATCTCACAGTGGATCCAGTAAGTCCACAGACTCACCTGGTGGTTATTTCCCTGGTCCCTAAATACATAATTGAAATAGATGTACTTGGCAGATAGCAGAACTCTCACACTGGTTTCCTGAAACAAGAGCCGTCAGAGTAGGAAAGACCAAGTGGGAACTGCCCCCTTCCCCCGCCAAGATATTAAATCAGAAGCAATACCTCATCCCAGGTGGAATGACAGTGATTACAGTCACCCACAAAGGATGCAGGAGTGGTGGTCCCTGTTATATCTCCATTTAAAAAAAAATCTTTATTGGAGTGTAATTGCTTTACGGTATTGTGTCAATTTCTGCTGTACAACAAAATGAAAGAGCCACATATATACATATATCCCCATATCCCCTCCCTCTGGAGCCTCCCTCCCAACCTCCCTATCCCACCCCTTCAGTTATTCATTAATACATCACAATATGGTGTATTTTCATGAGCAAAAACCGGATGAATCATTGTGGATGATTGGAGAATGAAACGAAGTGGTAGCCCCAATTTACCCGCTGCGCCAGGTGACCTGACAGCTTTTCCTAGAGTTGATCAACAACATAGTCCCTGATAGTTAGTATGTGGCTATTAATTTGATGAAGGAAAAAGGATTGGAACCTTATAAAAGTACACTTCCATTGCCTCGCTCCCTGACTTTGAATATTGTTGTTATACATTTTGTTTTATTTGGCATTTATTTCCAGGACTGTTAATGAGATTGAGCATTTTTTAATATGCTTATTGGTCATCTATGTTTTCTCTACTATGGAGTTCCTGTTCCAAGTATTTTGCTCATTTTCTCTTGAATTACTTTTTCATTGCTCTGTAGTAGTTCTTTATATACTCTAAATGTGAATCTTTGGTCACGTATATGCACTACAAATATCTTCTAACATTCTGTGGCTTGTCTTTCCGTCTTCTTTATGGTATTTTTTCTTTTTTTAAATATTTAATTTATTAATTAATTTATTTATTGGTTGCATCGAGTCTCAGTTGTAGCACACAAGATCTTTTGTTACGATGTGCAGCTCTTTGTTTAGTGTGAGCTTCTTTCTAGCTGTGGCGCACTGGCTCAGTAATTGAGGCGCATGAGCTTATTTGCCTTTTGGTGTGTGGGATCCCAGCTCCCTGACCAGGGATCAAGCCCACATCCCCTACATTGGAAGGCGGGTTTTTAACCACTGGACCACCAGGGAGGTCTCTATATGGTGTGTTTTCATGAATAAATATTCTCAATTGCAATGTGATCAAATATATCATTTTCTTCTTTATGATAGGTTTTTTTTTTTTGGTCCCTTAAGAAAACTTCCCGGACTTGCCTGGTGGTGCAGTGGTTAAGAATCCGCCTGCCAATCAGGGGACACGGGTAGGATCCCTGGGCTGGGAAGATCCCACATGCTGTGGCACAACTAAGCCCGTGTGCCACAACTACTGAGCCTGCACTCTAGAGCCCACAAGCCACAACTATTGAGCCCGTGTGCCACAACTACTGAAGCCCGCAGGGCCTAGAGCCCATGTTCCACAACAAGAGAAGCCACCACAATGAGAAGCCCACGTACCACAATGAACAGTAGCCCCTGCTCCCCACAACTACAGAAAGCCTGTGTGCAGCAACAAAGACCCAACGCAGCCAATATATAAATAAATTTATTTTTTAAAAAAAGAAATCTTCCCTATCTTGTGGTTATGATGTTTTCTCTTACATTATCTTACAAGAGTTTTATAGTGTTATTTAACTTTGAAATCCATAATTCACCTGGAGTAAATTTTGTGTATGGTGTGAGGTGGGGTCCATTTTCAGTTCGATCCGGTTCCAGTCGTCTCTCTCTCTCTCTCTTTTTTTTTTTTTGGCCTTGCTGCACATGTGGGATCTTATTTGCCCTGCCAGGGATGGAACGTGCACCCCCTGCACTGAAAACATGGAGTCTTAATCACTGGACCACCAGGCAAGTCCCTCGTTATTTTTTTAAAGTACTTCCCCACTGTTTTTCTGTCTCAAATCAAGTGTCTGTATATGTGTGGGTCTGTTTCTCAGCTCTGTGTTGCACTTTAGTGGTCTCTTTGTCTGCCCTTGCACCAAATCATAATGTCTTACTTATTAAAATTTTATAGTAAGTCTTGATGACTGCTAAGGCAAGTCCTGCCATCTTATTTATTCTTATTTAAGAGTCTTGTTTTTTTTCTTGGCCCCTTGTGTTTCCAAAATAATTTTAGAATTAGCTTGACACGTGCAACAAAAATAAACTAACTTTATTGAGGTATGATTGACAAATAAAAAATTACATATAAAAAACTAACCTTATTAGGATTTACATTGGAATTGTGATTGTGCTAAATCTATAGCTTAAATTTGTATAAAGCTGGAGTGTTTATAATTCTGAGTCTTCCAATCACTGGACACACTATATTTCTCTATTTATTTAGCTTGTCTTAAAAATTTGTCAATAAAGTTTTCTCATTTTCTTCAAAGAAGTCTTATACACCCTTTGTTAGGTTTATCCTAGGTTATTCATAAGTTTTATGCTATTTTTAAAGTACCTTGTTAAAATTTCATTTTCTAATTGCTGCTGGTTTAAACAACTGACTTTTTATTGTGTTAAAATATATGTAACATAAAATTTGCTACTTTAATCATTTTTCAGTGTGCAATTCAGTGGCATTAATTACACTCAAATGTGCAACCATCACCACTATCTATTTCCAAAATATTTTCATCACTCTTCATCATACATCTATGAACATTTGGGTACAGTATCTGTTTGAGTCCCTGTTTTCAATTCTTTTGAGTTGCTGTGTCATATGGTAATTCTATGTTTAACTTTTTGAGAAGCAGCCAGAGTGTTTCCACAGTGGCTGAGCCATTTTACATTCCCACCAGTAATGTATGACGGTTCCAATTTCTCTACAGCCTCACCAGTACTTACTATCTCTCATTTTCCGTAATAGGTCTCCTAGTAGGTGAGAAGTGGCATCTCATTGTGGTTCTGATTTCCGTTTCCCTAATGCCTAATGATGTTGAGTATATTTTCAGATGTTTATTGGCCATTTGTGTATCTTCTTTGGAGAAATGTCTATTCAAGTCTTTTGACCATTTTTTAATGGGGTTGTTTGTGCAATTAATTTTTAAGTTGATTGTTTTAATTTATTAAACATGTCTATAAATTGAAATAATTTACTGTAGCAATTTTCTTGCTACACAATTAGATTATTTGCAAATAACAGGTTTTTTCCTTCCTCACCAAATAACAAGCATCCTGTCCTGTTTCTGACCTCTGGAGGAGAGATTTTAGTATTAGGTGTGATGTTTGCTATAGGTTTTTTATAGATATCCCTTATCGGGTCATAGAAGTTCCCTTCTATTCTTAATTTGCTCAGAGTGTTAATCATTAATGAATGGCAAATTTTATCAAATGCTTTTTTTGTTTCTGAGATGAATATATGGTTTTCATTCTGCATTCATGTTCATGTGGGGGACTACATTTAATTGATTTTTCTAATGTTACTAAACTCTATGTCTGGAATAACCCAATTTGGTCATGATGTATTACCTTTTTCTTTTATTACTGGTTTCAGTTTGCTAATGTTTTCTTTGCTTAGGACTTCTGAATTTATGTTCGTGAGTAAGATTGACATGTTATGCCGAGACCAGCTCGGCGACTCGAGGTGAGTGACGGGTGCCGCAAGCTTGAAGAAGACACAGACACAGACTGAAGAGAAAGATGGGACCGGGGGGCTCAAGACCTCTAGGATCAAGAGCCCCACTGACTCATCCCAGGCTGCTTTTATTGAGTTCGTGGGCTAACATTCTCAGGTTACACTCATAAACAGTCAAAGGCCTCACATGATTGAGGCAATTATCTTTGTTTACTTCCTGGGTCTGAGTTGAGCAGGTGTGGATTTGAGCTGGGGGTGGAGAGCAAAACAGCCCTGGGGGTAGGAGACCTCTCTCAGATATTGGGGGTCTGTGCCCCACCCGTGTTGGCCCCTCTGCGACTGTGCCTGTCTTAGGTTGTTCCTCCTCTGAGGAATCTTACCCGTCTTTGGCTAACCAGCCATCCCTCAGGACCAAACAGGGTGATATTAGTCTCCACGCCCCGCACCCTCAGCTCCTCCACTGCTCAAGCAGGACATTCTGAATCCCATCGCTCGGCCCACATACTTCAACACTTTCAATGCTTCAAAAAGGTTCCCGAATGTCTTCCCACAATGTTACTTTTCTTCCTTGTACTATCCATGGCAGGTTTTGGTATTAAGATAACACTATTAAATGAGTGAACAAGTGCCCCCTCTTTTTCTACAATCTGGAATATTTTGTGATTGTTTGGGAGAATTTACTTCTTGATTATATGATTGAATTTAATGATGAAGCTCTCTGGTCATGGAACTTGCTTTGTGGGAATATGTTTGACTGCTGATCCAATTTCTTTTATGATTGTAGACTATGTAGATATTCTATTCTTTTCTTTTATTCCCAGGTTTCTATTTTTTATTTCTTTTAATACCACCAATTTTTTAAAAAAATTTATTTATTTTTTGACTGTGTTGGTTGCTGCATGCAGGCTTTCTCTAGTTATAGTGAGCGGGGGCTACTCTTCGTTGAGGTGCGAGGGCTTCTCAGTGTGGTGGCTTCTTTTGTTGTGGAACTCTAGGCGCACAGGCTTCAGTAGCTGTGGCATGTGGGCTCAGTAGTTGTGGCTTGCAGGCTCTAGAGTTCAGGATCAGTAGTTGTGGTGCATGAGCTGAGTTGCTCCAGGGCATGTGGGATCTTCCCGGACCAGGGATTGAACCTGTGTTCCCTGCATTGGCAGACGATTCTTAACCACAGACGATTCTTGGCCACCAGGGAAGTCCAAGGTTTTTATTTTTATTTTGTCTATTAATTTCTCCATTTAAAAAATGAATATTACTGAAGTATAATTTACACACAAGAAATGCACCCATGTTAATTGTACCAGTCAATGAGTTTTGACAAATGTATACACCCACAATCAAGTTAGGGACTATTTCCATCACTGGAAAAGTTCTTTTGTGCCTCTTCCCAGTCAATCCTCTGCCCCACCCTGGCCTCAGGCAACCACTTATCTACTTGCTGTCACTGTGTACTAGGCATTTTCAAAATTTCATCTACATGGAATCATACAGAGTTACTACATTGTGTTTGGCTTCTCATACTCAGCATAAAATTTAGGAAATTCATTCCTGTTGTTGCAAGTGTTGTTCATTCATTACTTTTTAGTGCTGTGTAATATTCCATTGCGTAAATGTACCGCAATTTATTTGTCCACTCACTTGTTGATGGCCTTTAGGATTTTTAAAATTCTTTTCACTAGCATGACTAAAGCTGCTAAAAATGGTATTGTACAAATTTTTGTGTAATGAAGCATTTTCATTTCTGTTGGCTAAATACCTACAAGTAGAATTGCTGGATCTTATGAGAAGTATGCATTTACATTTGTAAGTAACTTCCAAACTTGCAAAGTGGTTGTACCATTTTACATCCTCATGAGAGGATGAGGATGTATGAGAGGTCAGATTGCTTCACATACTCAATGTTCTGCTATTCAGTATTTTTATTCCTCTTTTTAAATTTAGTGTATTGAAGCATAGCTGATTTACAATATGTTACTTTCTGCTGTATAGCAAAGTGATTCAGTTATACATACATACAGACATACATATATATACACATTCTTTTCCATATTCTTTTCCATTGTGGTTTATCACGGGATATTGAATATAGTTCCTTGTGCTCTACAGTAGGAACTTGTTGTTTATCCATTCTATCATTCTTTTTAATTTTAGTCATTCCAATACCTCAGTGTGGTTCTTCTTTATTAAGGTGTAACTTACATACATACAGCAAAATGTTTTGATTTCAAGCACTGCCATTCAGTAATTTAATAGATACATGTACCCATGTATCCCACACACCAATTAGCACACAGAACACTTCCATCACCGCCAGGAAGTTCTCCTCTGCCTCTTCCCTGTCAGTCCCCCCCACCACCAAAGCAACCACTAATCTGATTTCTAGAACCATAGATTCATTTTCCCTATTCTAGAACTTTCTACAAATAGAATCAAACAATAACTACTCCTTGGCACTGGCTTTTTTCCTTCAGCATAATGTTTTTGAGATTCATTAATGTTATAGCATGTATAAGTAATTTGTTTATTTTTATTGATGAGAAATATACCAGAGTTTGTCTAGTCATTATCCTGTTGATAGACACTTGAGCTGTTTCCAGTTCTGGCTACTATGAAGAAAACTTCCATGAACATTCTCACTGAAGTTTTAGTAGACGTACATTTCATTTCTCTTAAATAAATATCTAGGAGCATGTGAATGAATCATAGGATAAGTATGTGATTAACTTTCAAGAAACTGCCAAACTGTTTTTCAAAGTGGTTTTACCACTTGTAAAATGCGTAAGATTGCCAACACTTGGTGTTCTCAATCTCTCTTTATTTTTTTGGCTGTGCCACGAAGCTTGTGGGATCTCAGTTCCCCAATCAGGGATTGAACCTGGGCTCACGACAGTAAAAGCGCTGAGTTCTAACCACCGGACATCCAGGGGAATTCCAGTCTTTTTGCATTTTAGCCATTGAGTGGGTATGTAGTGGTATCTCATGGTGGGCTTAATTTGCACTTCCCCAATGATGAATGATGTTAAGCTTTTTCATGAGCTTATTTGAGCTTATTAGTCCATTGTGTATTTTCTTTTGCAAAGTGTCCAAGTCTTCTGTCAAAATTTTAATTGAATTGTTTATTTTCATAATTGAGTTGCAGGAGTTCTTTATATATTCTAGATACAAGGCTTTTGTCAGATAAATATATTGCAAACATTTTTGCCCACTGTGACCCTCTCTAAGGATCAAGGTGCTGGATTTTGTTGTTTTCCAAAATGCTGGACTTTGTTAACAGGCAAATTTATTCATGATTAACTTAATTCATTTGAAGTTTATTTTTAAGGTGTTAGGGAATGTCTAAATTTGCCTAAGGCTAAAATAGTCCTCAGTAACTACTAAAGTGTTACCTTTCTGGGGTCTCTACTGAATGCCCTGGTTTTTTTTAACAGGGATCCTCCACTCTGGGTGGTCAGAACTTAACTATATCCCAGCAGTCTGTAAGCTCTGGGAATTCTGTAGCTCACAGCACATCTGACTCAGATGTGTGGCATTTCACCCTCACATGAGTGGCTTAGTACTCAAAGGCTGTCTCAAGGACACTCACGCATATTGCTGGAGCTCTCTCCCTACACAGCTCCCTTTTCTTTAGTGTTCCACTTTGTAAATTCCAAGTGTTACAGCCTCCCGAAACTGTGATGTCTCATCCCAACCCAGCAAAGCCACTGCTTTGGGACCCCTTCCTGGCACTATGGCCTAGAGAATGCCTTCAGGCAGAAACTGGGGTAATCACAGGGCTCATTTTATTCCCTTTCTCCTAGAGATCACAGACCTGCAGTACGTATCCAATGATTAAAACAGTTGTTTCATATATTTTGTCTAGTTTTCTTGTAGTTGACAGCAAGACAGCAACTCCAGTCCTTATAAGTCCATCATGATGAGATAGAATTCCCTTATTTCTTCTCGATTTGGTTTGTGATGTCATAATTTTCTAGGACTTTGTCTATTTTATTGATGATTTTAAATTCTTTGGCATAAAATAAATTTATTTATAATATCCTCTTATTTTGAAAACGTCCTTAAATTTGGTAGTGAAACTCATCTTTTCATTTCTATTTGCAGTATGCGATCTTTTTTTCCAATGATAAATCTCACTAGAGATTTTAAAATTTTATTTATCTTCTTAAAGAACTACATTTGTCTTTATTGATTCCCTTTATTGCTGTTTTATTTTGTATTTTATGTGTTTTATTATTAATTATTTTTCTTCTTTCTGTTTTTAAGGGATTCATTTTCTTCTTCTACGAAATTATAGAAATGGGTAACTTAGGGAATTCCTTGGTGGTCCAGTGGTTAGAACTCCGTGCCCCCACATTGCAGGGGGCACAGGTTCGAACTCTGGTCAGGGAACTAAGATCCTGGAAAAAAAAAAGAAAGAAAGAAAGGAAGGAAGGAAGGAAGGAAGAAGAAAGAAAGAAAAAAGAAACAGTAAGAAGTAGGTTGAGGATACAAGAAAGAATCACTGGCGTTGGTTTCCTCCAAAGGGATAATTGCAAACAAATATCTAAAATTATTTTTTAAAAAAAGAAATGGGTAACTGAGATTGTCATTATAAAAGTATTTTCCAATATATAGGTGCTACACATTTTTCTATGGGTATTGCTTTAGCCGAATCCCACAAAAATTTTTTTCATTCAGTTAAAAACATTTTATAATTTCTGTTATGGCTTCTTCTTTAACACATGAGAACAAGTAGGACAAATAGGTAGAGACATATAGACACAGACATATAAAGAAACTCTCTATTTATAGATATACATATATAAATATAGATAAATATATGCAAATATAAATATATTTGTGTATCTCTAGACATATATCTAGATAAATATTTGCACACAGAGAGAGAAAGATTGCTTGATTGATTTACTGTTTTATTGCCAAGGAATTGTCGCAGTCAATTGTGAGGGCTGGTTAGACAAGTCTGAAATCTGGAGGGTAGGCGCTGACACTGCAGTTCACAGGTAGAATTTCTTCTTCCTCAGGGAACCCTTAGTTTTGCTCTTAAGGCCTTTCAACTGATTGGATGAGGACCGTCCAGAGTATCCTTTACTTAAAGTCAACAGATTGTAGATATTAATCCCATGTACAAAATATCTTCACTCCCTTCACAGCGACACCTAGATTAGTGTTTGATTGAATAACTGGGTACCGTGGATTGGCCAAGGTGACACGTGGAACTAACCATCATGCCGCTGTTTGTCTGCTGCTTCTCTCATGATTAGATTCAGGTTATGAGTTTGGGGGAGGAAGATCACAGAGTGCCATCTTCATCCCATCATCTCAAGTATACATACTATCAACATAATTTATGACTGATGATGTTGATGCTGCTGACGGCTGAGCTAGTGTTTGCCAGGTTACTGGACTGTAATTCGCACTTTTTTGGAAGGGAGTCGCTCTGTGCAGCCACACTCCCCTACCTCGAGGGTGGACTATTGATACACATTATTTGGAATTCTTCCACATGGGAAGTTTGTCTCTTCTGCTCCATTTATTAATCTATTCAATTACTTAAATATATCAATATGGACTCATGGATATTTGTTTTATACTTTGGGGTATAATCCATTACTTTTTTATTTTGTTGTTCAAATTGTTCTAGCTTCGGCCACTGGAAACTGCATGGTACATATATTTCCCGTCTTCTTACCTTTACCCTTCAGCATGTGCATTCAGCAAACATTTATTGAGCACCTACTGTGTGCCGTGCCCTGTGCTAATCATATAGGATCTACGTGTAGTTTAGTATATAAGTGGAGAAGAATGAAGAGGAAGAATGAAACTCAAGGTTAGACAGAGCTACAGGATTTGAACATTAGCATTTTTTAAACTTCTATTTCATATTGGAATATAGTTGATTAACAATGCTGTGATAGTTTCAGGTGTACAGCAAAGTGATTTGGTTATACATGTATCTATTCTTTTTCAAATTCTTTTTTTTTTTAAGTTTTATTTATTTTTTGTCAGTGTTGGGTCTTCGTTGCTGTGCACGGGCTTTCTCTAGTTGCAGTGAGTGGGGGCTACTCTTCATTGTGGTGCGCAGTCTTCTCAGTGTGGTGGCTTCTCTTGTTGTGGAGCACAGGCTCTAGGCATGCGGGCTTCATTAGTTGTGGCTCGCAGGCTCTAGAGTGCACGCTCAGTAGTTGTGGCATGCGCTGGGCTTGGTTGCTCCACAGCATGTGGGATCTTCCCAGCCCTGGGATGGAACCCGTGTCCCCTACATTGGCAGGCAGATTCTTAACCACTGTGCCACAGGGGAAGCCCCTTTTTCACATTTTTTCCCGTTTAGGTTATTACATAATATCGAGCAGACTTCCCTGTGCTGTACAGTAAGTCCTTGTTGGTTATCAGTTTTAAATATAGCAGTGTGTACATGTCAATCCCAAACTCCCTAACTATCCCTTCTCCACCCAACCCCCACCAGTCATAAATTCTGAACATCAGCATTTGAACATTAGCAAGGAGTGACAGGATCCAATTTGGCTTTAGAAAAGTCATCAGTCACAGAAAAGTCAATGGATGGTTCCTTGGTGATTGGCTATGTAAGGTGGGAGTTTTGTAGTCACTTCCAGGTTTCTGGCTTGAGCATTGGGTGAACTAGGGTGTCACTGGCTGAGATAGGTCACCTTGGATATGGGCCAAGTTGCAAGAGTGTGCGGAGTGGAGGGAGACGATAGCTCAGGAAAGATGAACTTGGGGGAGCATCAACATGCGGGGAGGTGATAGGAGGAAGATGAGCCAGCCAAGGAGATAGAGGAGAAATCATCAAATAGACAGGAGGGAGACTGAGGGCAGATGCCTGCAAGAAGGGAGTGGCTGCACATGTCAAATGCAGCTACAGAGAAATCCAGCTGGGGAGCTGGGCAGTGTTCATTAGACTTGGCACCTTATAGGTTATTAGTGGAAAGGGGAGACAGAGGAGAAGCTGAGCTTCTTGGGCAGAGGAGGGAATGAGAGGTGAGAGAGAGAGTGTTATGCATTGTGAAGGGGAGGGAGGCAACAGGGCAACCTCTCTAAGGTCAAGAGAAGTGCGTCTGGTTATTTCAATGGATAGACTTGAGTTCCTTTAGGGCTGCGGGGAAGGAGTGAGGAGAGAGAGAGAGGGAGAGTGTGGAGGACGGAGGGAGGAAGTCCAGAGTGGCGGGTGCCGAGGGGTGGGGGGATAGTGCTCCAGAGAGGTAGGGTGTCCCATGGAACAGCCTGAGCCCCCTAGAGGACCAGTGGTGTCACTACAGACAAGTTTACAGGAGTTGCCGGAGGAAAGGTTATTTATTAAATTCTTCAACCTTCAAGGATTTTTACTGATGGAGAGAAATCCTTACTATCACCCGAACTTGGTTTCATATTCAGCTTATTAACCTTCTGAATCTACTGAATAATTGACATTACTTTAAACAATCAAAAAATAAAATAAGTAAAATATAAAAGGGAATTCCCAGGTGGTCCAGTAGTTAGGACTTGGCACTTTCACTACAGTGGCCCCAGGTTCAATCCCAGGTCAGGGAACTAAGATCCCATAAGCCACACAGCACGGTCAAATAAATAAATAAATAAATAAATAAATAAATAAATAAATAAAATCAACATCTCTCTGATAGTCACCCAAGCACAAGTTACCACTTAGGAATTTGACAAATTAATGTTTGCTAATGTTTTTTTGTTTTTTGGGGGGTTTTTTTGCTAATGTTTTAAACATGAATTACCAAAACAATGACAATAAAAATAGGTAACACTCAATATTGCCTTTATGATGCCCCAAGCACTGTGTGAAGTGCCTTACGTGTATTACTTAATTAATCCTCACAACAACACTTCAAGGAAGGTACTATGATTATAGTACCTGGTTCCCATTTTTCAGCTGACACGACTGAAGCCCAGAGAGGTGAAGTAACTTGCCCAAAATCACATAGTTGGTAAGTGTTGGAGTTGGAATTTGTACCTAGTCACCTGGGCCATGGAGACACTACTACAATTGCACACTGTAATGAGAACATGGCTAATTTTTCTGAACACAAACACTTGGCAAAACATACACAAATGTGATTCTTTCCAAAAAGCATTGTGTCTGATTATCAGGCAAATTGAGGTTTCTGCTCGCAATGGTCATTTCCTAATGATCTAAACTCTGTTTTCTCGTTTTTTTGGCTGCGCCTTGTGGCTTGTGGGAACTTAGTTCCCTGGCCAGGGATCGAACCCAGGCCCCCGCAGTGAAAGTGCCGAGTCCTAACCACTGGACTGCCACGGAATTCCCTAAATTCTGTTTTTAAAGTACAAAATGAGAGAAGGAACTTAAAGCCAACAGGTAGAGGCATCTCTTACATCCTTGCTCTTTTTTTGCCTTCATTTTCTGCCCCTTTGGGCACAAGGAGGACCACTGGTCTGTCCAGTGTCATAAGCATGTTTTGACCCAGGGGACATCCTGTCTGTGGCGCCTTGCTGTGTTTCACACCTGGCTTATTTCAGGTTAGCCTAATTATCCTTATCTTTCTTCCACTGCTGGACAGAAGGACCCCTCAGCACTGCCCTTTGACATCCTTGAAAGTTTTCTTGCTACCGCAGGACATGGAAGCCATTATCATCCTGGGAACCATATTTCCTTTGGTTGAAGAACTTATGTCCTCCAGCAGCAGAGTCCGAGATGTGAGAGGACATCCCCAGTCAGGCAAGGCTTGGGATCTGCTGGGCAGGTGAGGCAGAAGGATGACAGTGCCTATACATTGCAGGTACCAGTAGTCCTTCTTAGCATCTGCCCTCCAGGCCTTCCTGTCTGAGATGGCGAAGAGAGAGCAAATCCACCAAGCTGTCGGCTCATTCTTTCACGGACACGCCTGCTACATTGCTTTGAGCGCATGTGTTTATCTCTCTGCTAAACCACAAGAGGGAATCCCTGCTCCCTCCTGGGGTTTACCGGCCAAAATGATGTGTGACCTGGTGTACAGGAGGCTCCCGTGGGGTCTGGGCTGCTGCCTTTCTCTGCACAGTCCCAGGACTGCGGTATCCACTCTTCCCCCAGACTCTGGGGCTCCCAGGCCCGTCTGCCTGGGTTTCTGTATCCCCAATCACCTAGCAGGGTGCCTGACACATTAATAGATGCAAAATAAATGTTGTGGACCTACTTCTTGGATGAATAAATGAACTAACTTCCCTATCTTCTCAAAGTTGAGGCTTAGAAAACCCCATTTCCTCCAGTTATCCACAGGTAAGCTGAGGCACAGACTGGAAACCCTTCCTCCATCCTCCTCTCCCCTTGGATATCAGACCCAGTATTTTTTTCTCTCAGACAAGATGGGTTAATATAGTCCCCTCCCAAATCTCCCAGCTGACAGTGCTGACTCCTGAGATAGGGGCCTGGGCCCTGCAGACACCACTTTCTATTCCCCACCGTGCCCCACCCAGGCCCCTTTAGCACCACTGGTCAAGCCCCATTTGAAATTAACCAGTGTAAGGGCAGAGCTGAGGCTCTGGGTCCTGATTGGCTGCTCCAGGTCTATTCAAAAAGAAACAAGGGTGGGGGGAGAGATAAATTAGGAGTTTGGGATTAACATACACACACTACTATATATAAAACAGATCATCAACAAGGACCTACTGTATAGCACAGGGAACTCTACTCAGTATTCTGTAATAACTTATATGGGAAAAGAATCTGAAAAAGAATGGATATATGTACATTATAACTGAATCACTTTGCTGTACACCTGAAACTAACACAACATTGTGACTCCACTGTAATATAAGATAAAAATTAAAAATAAAAGTGCTACTTGAAAAAAAAAGAAACTAGAAGCAGTTTGGACTTTGCGGCTCCCTGCCCTCACCCAGGCTCTCGGAGGGACAGCTGAGTTATTAAGCTGAGTCTGCTGGAGCCTGGTTGGTTTCCCCCACAAGGATGACAGAGGCTCATGGGAAGAATAGAGGTTTCTGACGTTTCCCTCACGAGGTCTCCCCAGAGCTCAGCCTTCCTACTGGGAGTGGGGGTGAGCAGCTCAAGGTCCCCTGATAGGGATAGTTCACAAAGGAGGAGAAGCTAAGGTCAGGCGTTTTGGGACCCAGAGGACTTGCTTTTCCCTTCCCCTAACAGCCAGGCCTTTGGGCATCTACCCTTACCTGCCAGGATCCTCAGACCTCAGGGTCCAAATATGGAGGGACCCTTGTGCTGACTGGGGTTTTCTCCTAACTGTGGCAAAACCCACTATTTATCAGACTGTACTATGTGCCTGTAGTTGTGCTTATGGCTTCCTGGACAATATCTCATTCTACCTGCACAACCTCTCCGGGAGGCTGCATGTTATGGATGAAGAATCTGAGACTTTAAAGACATCTGGAAACTTACTCAAGGTCACACAGCTAGTGAGGCCAGACCCAGTTGGTTTGACTCCAAAGCCATTGGTTTAACTACAACTCCTCCCACCCATTCACCGCCCCCCACCCCAACATACACAGTGGGGGACACACCCATAGGCCCAGGCCCTGAGACAGCCTCTGCCATCCGCAGTCAGGCAGGGGCCCCACACATCTGGCTCAGCAGATAGGGAGGACCAAGAAGGGATGGAGCTGTTCTCTGAGGGGGGGCAGTCTCTCAAGTCAGGCTGGGCTCTTTTCTGGAGGAGCCATCTGACCCCTCCTCCAGCAGGGATGGAGAGAGAAGAGGTTCTCATGCGCGAGAGGCCAGGGAGGCCCAGACTGACTGAGAGACCTACCTACCCCCTGGGAGGGATGGGTCAGCCCAGGGGGTGGATGTGAGAGACCAGCCAGGGGCAAGATGGAGGGAGGGTGGAAGTAGGTCCCGCCTTCCCCACTTCCTCTCCCCCCTGGCCCACCAACAGCTGACCTCCACACAGACCCTCTCTAGAGAACACTGACCCGATAGGCAGAAAACCCACCTCCTGCCCCACCCCCGCCCCCAGCAAAGCCGCTGCTCCCTGGTTCTGAGTATTTCACAGGGTCAGGAAGAGAGGGAGGACAGAGGCAGCCTCCCAGTGGGTTCCACGGTCGGCCCCTGCCACGCTTTGTCCTGAGCCCCTGCTGGGGGTGCGGGCCTGCCCTGAACGCGGAGGGCCACAATCACTGGGGGCCCCCCAGGAAGGGGAGGAGGTCCCTGCAGGAGGAGCGGAGGCCATCGGGACTGGGCAGCCAGTCAACAGACGGGGAGGCGGCTGGGCTGGAGAAGGGACTGAGCTCAATGTTACCATTTAACCAATTCAAGGGAGAGCGTGGAAGCTAGGACCAGTGGGGCAGGACCTGGGATCGAGGGCAAGGTCACAGACAGGAAGCCCAGGCCGGAGGTCGGCAGAAATCAGAGAGCAGAAGGAAGCATTTGGGCTTCATCCTCAGGCACCGGGAGCGGCTGGCGGCAGGAACGGGTTAGGCGGGCAGGGTCAGTGGGCCCCTGGAGCACGTGCAGACCCCCAGGTGCATTACCCGCTGTGGGAAGGAAGAGGGGACTGCTCTTCAAGTCTCCTCTGCTTACACGCCTGAATCCCCCCTCCAAAGCACAGAGGCCCCCAGGGATGGGTCCTCTCCCCACGCAGTCCCCCCCTCCCCACCCCCCCCACACCCCCCCCTCCCCGCAGGTTCTCGCCCACCCTGCAGGTTCTCGCCCACCCTGCAGGTTCTCTGCTTCTCCCCACAGGTCCTTCAGGTGTAGAGCACCCCACGCAGGCCTGCGTCCGGGGCCGCCTGGGCCCTAAGTGGGCAGAACAGGGGGTCTTGGGCCTCTCCCGCATAGTGGATCCAGGACGGGAACCAGGGGATAGTCCCTCGCTGGCCAGCCTGTGCTCCAGGCCTGAGTCAGTCTGGTGGGCGGTGGTTTCCGGTCTGCCGCAGCCCCGCCCAGCCCTACTCCCTAGGCCTGGTCGTTGTGACCTTGAACTCTCACTGACTCAGAAGAGCCATTTCCTTGAGCGTTTTCCCTCGCTGTCCCCATCCCAAGCTTTGGACCCTGGCTGTCTGTGAGCGAACCCTGCTCCAGCTGGCTTCCTGTGAGCTGTGTGACCCCTGGGAAGTGCTATCACCTCTCTGTGCCCCCCTTTTTTTCAACTATTGTGAGGATTAATGGAGAACAGGCTGTGCGTAAAGACTGCTTACCTTATGGAGGGTGGTCTTTGTGCCATGTGACCAAGTCTTTTTGTCTGGATGAGGAAGCAGAGTGTCAGGGGTTGCTACTTAATGGGGAAGAGGGACTTCCCTGGTGGTCCAGTGGCTAAGACTCCGCGCTCCAAATGTTGGGGGCCCAGGTTCCATCCCTGGTCAGGGAACTAGACCCCACATGCCACAACTAAAGATCCCTCATGCCGCAGTGATGATGGACGATCCCGCCTGCTGCAACTAAGACCCAGTGCAGCCAAAAAATAAATAAGTATTTAATGGGAAAGAGATGAGGTGGAGAGAGCCTAGCTTTCAGCATCCCACCCTGGGCTGAAGCTTGTTCCAAGACTAGACTCTTCCTTGTTCTGAAGCCCTGTGGTCTCTGGGGACTTGTGAGCCATCCTAGAGCTGCTGTCTCCACCGTGGGCTGTGCTTTCACCCCTTGGGGACAGAGGCTAGCTGGTGGGATTAATGATGAATGAGATCCTACTGGAAAGAGTGGGAAGATGCAGGCTAGTACAGACCAGTTGGAAAATGGCAGTGACCTCAGGGGTCCACACAGCAGGGGACAGAGATAATACTGTCAAATGTTCTACCAGAGGGTCACACCTGTATCTCAAGATGCCTCCCCCTTGGAGCCTTCCCTGACCGCTTCACTCTTATCAGAGAAATCCTGGGGCCTGAGACACTACAGCTGAGCCTTGGCGAGCTGGAGTGTTCCCTGTTACCGCATGTGATAAGGGTCCACCATCTATTCATCACCAAGTCGTTTTTAAAAGAGCTTTCCCAGGGCTTCCCTGGTGGTGCAGTGGTTAAGAATCCACCTGTCAATGCAGGGGACACGGGTTCAATCTCTGGTCCAGGAAGATCCCACATGCTAAGGAGCAACTAAGCCTGTGAGCCACAACTACTGAGCCTGCACACTAGAGCCCATGAGCCACAAATACTGAAGCCCATGTGCCTAGAGCCTGTGCTCCACAAGAGAAGCCACGGCAATAAGAAGCCCGGCCACTGCAATGAAGAGTAGCCTGAGCTTTCTGTAACTAGAGAAAGCCCGTATGCAGCAATGAAGACCCAACGCAGCCAACAAATAAAAAATTAAAAAAATAATTTACTTAAAAAAAAAAAAAAGAAGGAGCTTTCCCATGCATTAGCTCATTTAATCCTCCTAACAGCCCTGGGAGGGAAGGATGAAACGTGCTTAATTCCAGGAGGCATTTATCTCATGGATTCTCTGTTACATCCTCACCTAGTGAGTAACAGAAAGATTACAGAAACTTGTCCCAATCATTTCTTATGTTAATCCCATTAGAGGCTAAAGCCAGCATAAGTGAGAATTTGAGATGGAATTTCCCAGGGAAATGGCATTTACAGAATCCATGTGATTGTGTCCTGGCTTCTAACTAATCCAGGGTGGAGGTGAGAGATCAGAGAAGCCAGCATGTGAAGTGGAAGTTTGTTTGTTTGTTTGTTTGTTGTTTACCATGACTGCAGATTTTATTTCCATCATCTGCTCTGCCTTGGATTTGTTCAGTAAAAGCTGTAATATTGTTAGTTCTGGTTCAGTCACCACTATATTTTTCTTTTATATCACTTATCAAAGCAAATGCAGTAATAAATGGTATCACTATTTGTTTAATACTTCTCCCACTCCTCCCTGTGAGGTGAAAGTTGAAAGAACACTGGAGCCACAGAGAGCAAGGTTCAATTTGGCCCTGTTGCTTGCCTACTGTGTGACCCTAGGCGGGTTACTTACTCTCTCTGAGCCTCATTTTCACCATCTGTAAAATGGGAATGAGAATGCATCCCTTACATAGTTATTGTAGGGAATCATTCAATCAGTCATTCAGTAAAAATTCAGAGCCCACCCTGTGCCAGGCACAGTGATGAACAAGCCTAGCAAAGAACTTAACTTCAACAAACTACTGTGTATAAAACAAATAGGCTACAAAGATATATTTACAGCACAGAGGATAGAGCCAATATTTTATAATCACTGTAAATGGAGTGTAATCTTTAAAAATTGTGAATCACTGTTATACACCTGAAACATATCTTATTGTAAGTCAACTACACCTCAATAAAATTTTTTTAACAAATATAAAAATAAAAAGAACTTGTCTTCATGGAGTTTATGGTCCAGTGGAGAGAGAGAACAATAAACTAAATTCAACGAGAAATTATCAGTTGATAGGAAAAAGCACATGATGCAATTCTGGCTGAGATTACTGGGTGGCCTCTCATTTTCACTCTCCTCTTCCTTTTTTTTTGTGGCTTCGGATCTTAGCTCGCCAACCAGGGATTGATTGCAGGCCCTCGGCAGTGAAAGCACGGAGTTCTAACTCCTGGACCGCCGGGGAATTTCCTTCCTCTTCTTCCTGTGTAACTCTGGACACATGGCTTCCCAGGCTCCCGTGATGCTCAGTGTAGCCATGTGACTAAGTCCTGACTAAAGGAATATAAGCAGAAGCCACCTCTGGGAAATGTCCTTAAAGAAAGGACATTACCCCTTCCTCTTTCCTACTGGCTGGAATGCAGAGGTGATGGCTGAAGCCCAAGCAGCCATACTGGACCAGGAAGAGAAAGCACCCACTGAAGATACCACAGATAGAAGGTACCATGGAGGACCAGCCTGAGACCTCCTACCTCCAAACTTTCCCATCAAAGAGAAATAAACTTCTATCTTGCTGAAGCCAATACGATTTGGAGTTTTCCGTCATACACAGCCCACCCTGTTTTTCCTTGACATGGTGATAGAGTGTTATCTCTAAATAGGTGATCAAAGATGCAGGGGTGGGACTTCCCTGGTGGCACAGGGGTTAAGAATCTGCCTGCCAAAGTAGGGGACACAGGTTCCATCCCTGGGCCAGGAAGATCTCACATGCCGAGGAGCAACAAAGCCTGTGCACCACAACTACTGAGCTTCTGCTCTAGAGCCCTTGAGTCACAACTACTGAGCCTGTGTGCTGCAGCTACTGAAGCCCATGAGCCTAGAGCCCGTGCTCCATAACAAGAGAAGCCACTGCACTGAGAAGCCTGCACACTGCAACTAAGAGTAGTCCTCGCTCACCACAACTAGAGAAAGCCCCACGCGCAGCAACAAAGACCCAACACAGCCAAAAATAAATAAATACATAAATAAATAAATTTTTTAATTAAAAAAAAAGAGGCAGGGGTAACATCTGATCTGAGACCTGAATGGTGAGAAGGAGCCAGGCAGGGGGAGAGTGGGGAGGAGCATACTGGCAGGGTGGGGAGACAGACAGGGATGGTGCTGGTGCCTTGGCAGAGCAGAAAGAGGGCCGAGCAGAGGGCAGGAGTAGCCCAAAGTAGGGAATGGGTGTGGGAAAGTCACGAAGGATTTTACACGGGAGAGTGATGTCTTCTGATCTCTGTTTCTCAAAGGTTACTCTGAGTGCTGGGTGGCCCCTGTATTGTGAAGCCAGGAGGTCAGGTGGGAGTCTCTTGGGGTGATGGAGGAGCAGGATGGTGGGCTTGGGGAGAAACAATAGAGGTGGCGAGAAGAGGATGGAAACGTGGAGATGTAGACAATAGAATGAGCCATGGTTGGATGTGGAGCGAGGGAAAGAGAATCGAGGCAGCACCTCCACTTGGGGCATGAGGAACCAAGTGGGTGAAGACTGGAAGAGGCTTAGAGTTTGTTTCTTTCATTATTTGTCTTTAGGGGGAAAGGTTAGAATTAAACAAGACTGTTAACCCATGTCACCGTGTTGCCTTTCTCATCCATACTTTCGGCAGTGGGCTAAGGGACCGATTTTTGCATTGATTGCATTCAAAGTCAACAAACACATATCACCTACAGGCAGAGCTCTGGGCCAGGTTTAAGGGACTGAGCAATGGTCCCTGTCCTTGGGGTTCATGGTCTGTGGAGGAGAAAGGCCATGGACCATCCCAGTAAAGCACAGATGGGCGATGACACAGGAGGGCTTGGGCTGAGCTGTTTCAATCCTCCAGGGGTGGGGGAGCATGGGAGGAGGGAGGCTTCACAGGGTCAGAGATGCAAGCACTGAGCCCTGAAGCTTCAGTCCAGCAGATATGGAAAGGAAGGGTGTCTTAGGACAAGGGAACAGCAGGTCTAAAGACCCAGAAGCCCAGAGAACACAGAACCTTCAGAGAAAAGCAAGTGTCAAAACTGTGAGAGAGGGACTCCCCTGATGGTCCAGGGGTTAAGACTCCACGTTCCCAATGCAGGGGGCCCAGGTTTGATCCCTGGTGGGGGAACTAGATCCCGCTTGCCTCAACTAAAGATCCTGTGTACTGCATCTAAGACTCGGTGCAGCCGAATAAATAATAAATACTTAAAAAAAAAAAAAGAAAAAGAAAAAAACAAAAAACCAAACCCAAAAAACCTCTGAGAGAGCTCACAGTCCCGCCTTGAGGCCCTTTGAGCAGATCCTACCTCCCAGGGCACTCCACCTCCCTGTGCTCTCTGGAGAGCCAGGCTGACCTCACGGCTCTCCAGTGCTGCCCTTTGACCTCCCTCCTCCTCCCCTTTTGGAGAAACCCCTGGAACCCTCCTTCCCATCTTCCATGAGCACCCAGCTCCCAGGAGATCCTGTCGACTCCCGGTTTGCATCTCTGAGTGACTCACCTTTGCAAGATCTGACCTTGCTGCCCCCAGACAGGCAGAAGCCTCCTTGCTCTCAGAATGCCCCCCGGGGCCCAGCCAAAGGTGCTGCGGATGTGAGTCAAGGGGTACAGGATTCTAGGAGAAGAGGGCTGGATGGGCTCATCCCTGAATGCCTTTCCAGTTCCAGTCCCTCCCCCTGCTTCCCTGCTCTCTCACCCCATTTACCCCTCACCCCTGTCACAAGGATAACCCTACCGTAAGGATAACCGGTCCATTCACAATGTAGACGGATTACTGCCCCGCTTCCACTCACCCCCACGCTGCTCTCGTCCCCAGCCCGTGCTGTACCTTACACCCGTGCTGTACCTTACACCCGTGCTGTACCTTACACCCGTGCTGTACCTTACGCCTCTGGTCTTGCTCCCACTTCTGCTGCTGGACTTTTTAAAATTTTTTTATTTTGGCTGTGTTGGGTCTTCGTCGCTGTGTGCAGGCTTTCTCTAGTTGCTGCGAGCAGGGGCTGCTCTTCCTTTCAGTGCGCAAGCTTCTCATTATGGTGGTTTCTCTTGTTGCGGAACACGGGCTCAGTAGTTGTGGCACACGGGCTTAGTTGCTCTGCGGCATGTGGGATCTCCCCGGACCAGGGCTTGAACCCATGTCCCTTGCATTGACAGGCAGATTCTTAACCACTGCACCACCAGGGAAGCCCCTAAAGGGCTTTTCTAAGACGCAGCTCAGAGGACTTCCTGGAGACATCTTCTCTTCCCAAATTACTCATCTCTCAAGCTCCCCATTCTTTGTCCACAACCCTTGTTGTCATCACATTCTGGTTATTATGTGCTGACACCTGCTGTCCCCATTGGACACAAACTCCTTGAGGATGGATGCTGTGTGGCCCTCGTCACCTGAGACACAGGTGACCTTCAGTTTCCACGGCTCTTTTTCCCCATTCACAACTCAGTGCCTTACCTGCATCCAGAGCAGATTATGTTCTCAAGCTCCTTTCCATCTGCCGTCCCATTTGGTCTACACAGCAGCCCAGAGAGGAAAGCCAACACCGGAGAGAGGATGTAGCCAGCCTAAGGTCACCTAGCCAAGGGCAGAGCCACCTGTCCCAGCAGTCCACCCTGAACCCAAATGTCCCAGCTGTGGGGAACGTGCCTTTAACACAAAATCCCAATGGTCTGAGTCCCCAGTCCATGAGGGCACAGGAAGTCATATCTTCACAAGGAATACCCATGAGTCTCTCCTGGTCACCTGGCCAGACCCTGTCCCCTCTGCCAGCCTCCTGGCTCCCTTCAGTGGGTCACCCCATGCTATCTGGACATCAACTCACCTTAGCTGCCACTGCACACCACGGCCTGCTTTGCCCTGAACTTGGGCCTAGACCCTCCCTTCCATTCCCACAGGGGAACGGTCCATCAAGGCTTTGCTGAGGGCCTGGGGGGAGCAGCAGGGGACCACTCACTGGGCACCGAAGAGTAGGCGTGAGATTACCAGATGGGTCTACCTTCAGTGGTCACCGGCCCATCTAACACCTCACGGCCAAGCCCATTGCAAGGGACAGCTCACTTAATCACCATGACCCCAACCACCACCCCACAGAGTCTCAGCCTCTACTCCTTCAGGCCAAGAGAAAGAAAGCAGCCTTCCCTTCCAATGTCCACTGCCAAATCCTCCCTTCTCATTGAGGACTGACCGTGTCCCAAGCTAATTGAAAATAAGAAAGTCTGCTCGTTTCAGGAGAACTTCACGCCCTGCCCACAGGGTCTCCCTCAGGGACAACATGTCCCAACCCATGATCTGGGCTGCGTGGTCTAGAAAAACATCAGATCAGGGTGCAGCCAAATCACCCCTCAGGGTGGGCTTCCGCAGGCCCAGCTTGGGGGTCCACCCTCGGCTCACCTTGTTCCTGCCGACATTTGACCTTGGCACCCAAACTTCTACTCGCGTGAACTTGGACAAGGGCATCCATGGACCTTGGAGAGGGGACCAGGTAGGTACCTCCCTTAGTGCTCTAGGAAATGGCGGGGTGAGGGTGGCAAGATGGGCTGTCAGTGAAGAGGATGAGGGGGATGGGGTGTGTGACCCTGGAGGACCAATCAGGATACGCTCTCAGGACATCCCGGGGCTCAGCTCAGCTCCCCCAAGGCCAGGCTTTCTCACCATCTCCATCCAGCCCGTGGCGTGGCTAAGGGGAGGCAGGTCTCTCTTTCATCTTGCTTCCCCGGAGCCCACCCCAGTGCGAGGAACTGGAGCCTTCAAATAAATTGAACTGACCCAAGTCGAGATTGGAATAAAGTGAGTGAAAGGAGCCATCACTTCTTCCTGGAAAATCATAAACAAGCAAAGCGTGATGTTGGGTAGATTTGGGGAAACATCCACATTCAGTCGAGGCAACAAGAACGACCAAGAGCACGTGGTGTGAGTAGAAGGACCGGAGGCCAATCTGCTGTGCTGCTGCTGGGGTGACTGGTGGGCTGCCAGGGTCTGGTCCCTGCAGAAGAGCCGAGTAGCTGGGTAGATTCTCCTTCTCAGCCAGATGTCCCCATTTGTCATCCCCGCTCCCCCCCCGCCCCCCACCTGCTCGCTGCCGATCCTTTCTGGGCCCTGGGAGAGGGGCTCTGTTGCTGCCTCCTGCGCTCGCCTGCATCTCGGCAACTGGGACAGGCAGAGGGCAAGGTACCTGGGCCCCCTGGGCTGTGGCGGGAAGGCAGGGCCCGCATCTGACACTCACTGCCACAGGCCGCCGGAAGCAGCCCAGTCTGGACCAGGGCTTGGGACAGGTGCCACCCGCTGGGTGAGTGAGCACCAATGTGGAGCAGAAGAGGCGTCTCCAGCCCCCTTCGCCAGGGCTTCTCTGCTCCTGACTGGCGCGAAGGCCGAGGGTGGCCGGAGGGAGCGCGGGGCTTGGCGTCAGGCAGGACACCCGCTGAGGGGCCTGAGGGCAGTGGCCTCCCTCTCCACCCTCAGTTTCCTCATCTGTAAGAGGGAAAGAATAACAATAAACAGTGCCTTCCTCAGAGGGGCCTGCAGAGCTCAGAGAGATGATGCGTGTGAAGCATCAGGCACGGGACCCCGCACAGAGCTGGCGCCCATTCATGGGTCGTTCTTTTTAGCGGGAAGCCACTTTACCTCTATGTCGTATTAGTTTCCTCCTCTGTAAAATGGGGAGGCTGTAAGGATTACGTGCCACCACCAGGTGAAGCCCCCGGCGCAGTGCCTGGAACAGATTCCTCCGCAGACAGCAGGACTGCAGCTCCAGGGCTGAAAGGATGACCTTTCTCTCTCTGCCAGGGCTCGGCACGTGCGGGCTTGTGGTGAGACCCAGGAAATGGTTGTGGAATTGCTGGATATGCCACCTCTCTGTCCTTGTCTCTGCGGTTCTATTGTTTGAGTCTGAAGCAGGAGATCTCAAGCTGGCCGCCGCAGAAGCGGCACTCTCCCTCTACAGATGAGGTCACGGAAGCCTAGAGAGGGGCAAGCACCTGCCCTGCGTCCCACAGCCAGACAGGGTCAGAGCTGGGCTGGGATGGTTTCCTCCCTCCATGCAGTGTCCACAAAACCTTCTTTCTCTCTACTTTTAAACCTGTGTTCACTGTTGCCAACCTGAACTCATCTTCCAGTCTCTGCCTCTTTAGCAACCAGAGCCCAAGAACAGGTGACCAGCCCCAGCACCCCCTCAAGAACAGAGACTGCCCCTCTGGGGGTAGGGGTGGTGGCCGAGAATGTGGGCTGCTCTGGCCCGGGGGCCTGGGCCAGGCTGCCGACAGAGGAGCTAGTGTGCCCAGACATTGGGGCTTTGTGAGCTCAGAGCTCCGTGTGGGGATGTTTTTGTTGACCTGAGATTGTTTCAGGTTGACTGAGGGGCAGTGTCTTAGTGCCTAGGCGCCAGTTCTTTGGAGCCACTTGGGGTCTTGAGGAGAGGGTGGCTGGGGTGCCCTAGTCTGGGGCAAGAAGGGGAGGGGGCTGCCTGGGCTCCCTCATGAACACTGGTCCCTGGGGGCAAGGCTAGAGAGCAAGAGGCAGGGAGGCCTGAGGGAGGGCACCAGGACAGGAGGAAGGAGAAAGCAAGTGCCCGTGCATCTTGGGGCCTGAGCAGAGGGGCCTGGCCAGAGTGAGGACGGACAGAGGCAGGACAGGGGCATCCAGAGTTGGGGCAGACCTACCGGGAGGCTGGGAGCTCCAAGAACCCAGCCACCAAATGTTAGCCCACAAAGGAAGACCCAGGAGAATCATAGGGGCCAGGACGGCCTTGGGAGGCCTTGGGGGCTGTCCATCTGGGGTTGGGTGGGGTGGGCCAGACTCGCAGCTGTCCAGATGTGGGTGAGAGATAACTCTGTTTACCGGGCACCCAGTGGGAGCAGCGCAGGGGGGTGCAAGGGGCTCCCAGGGACCATGGGGCAGGCAGATTAGGAGGCGGGGGCATGAGTCAGGGGTTTGGGAGCTGCCCCCGGGGCGCAGCAGCGAGGACCAAGTGTGGTTAGAGCGGCTGTGAGCTCAGCTGGTCCTAGAGGCCACCAGTGGCTGCAGGACTTCACTGACGGACCTGGGGGCTCCTGAGCAGGTGAGCAGGGCAGGGAGGGGCTGGGGTGGTCCTGAGGTGCCTGTCCTGAAGGTTTGCACAGGTGCCCAACCTGAATCTGTGCCCAAGTGGGCATGGGTGCTGGGCCACCAAGATGGGTGCCCGTGGGTGGCGTGAGAATGTTACAGTGTGTGTTGTTACCCCTAAGGGCACGGGCCCATGGGCCCCTGTAGCTGGGAAGAGTGGGGCGGCAGGTGTTAGGAAAAAGAGGCTGGCACATGGCAGCAGAGGCGTGTGAGCTGGTGCGTGAGTGTGTGTGTGGGTCCTTGTCAGGCTCCTGTTTACCAGCCCCTTGAATTGCACAGGCTTGGGTCTTACCCCCGCCCCGACCCCTCCTTCCTCCACGTATGGGGATCTCCAGGCCACCTCGTCTCCCTCCTAAGAGGAAAATTGTCAGCTGACACTGCTTGTCATTTTGAAACACTTCCAGGAAATCTAACCAGGGAGACCTGGCACTGTCCCCATCCTAGGGGGTGTTTGGAGGGAAAGGAGTCCTCCACTACCTGAGGATCTCAAAACTCTTAGGTTAATTCCATGGGAACTGAAAGAGAATCAGAGGGGGATGAAGATAGCAAGTCTGTACTTGATCCCAGGAGCAGTACTAATGAGAGCAAATGTTTACATAGAGCTCTTTATGTGCCAGGCACTATTCTAAGTGCTTTATATACATGACCTTACTTAACACTACAACAGGCCTGTGGAGGTAGATATCGTTATGATTACCCCCATTTTACAAATGCGAAAACTGAGGCACAGAGAGGTTGAGTCACTTGCCTGAGGTCACACAGTAAGTGGCAGGGCTGGGATTTGAATCCAGGCAGGCTGACTGCAGAGTCCATGCTCTTCGTCACTGGTACTAAACCAGCGAATAGCTATTTTCTCTTCTGGGAGGCAACTCAGTGCAGTGGTTAGAGTTGTAGCTGGAGTCAGATAGGGCAGGTTTTAATCCTGCCTCTGCTGCCTACCTGCTAGGGAACCGAAGCAGGTAAACCTCTCTGAAACTCAGCTTTCTCATCTGTAAAGCGAGGCTAATGGCATTACCCCCTTCATGGAGTGGTTTGGGGGAGAGATAAGACAGCACAGCTGTGGACGGTGTCAGGGCGATTACACAGGGTTGGTGCTATGCCCTCCCTGTCATCTGGTCCCCCACCCCCAGCCTCTTCCAGCTGTGCTCCATCTCTTGTGCTCCAGATGCCCTGCTCCCTCTTATCTGCCTGGCCCTGGCTGGCGGGCTGGCCAGGTGTTTTGTGTGCTTCCGGACGCAGGGCAGCCATCGGGGGCCAGGCTCTTCTCAGTGCCAGCAGAGCAAGGCCTGCCGCTGGGCCTGGGGGGGCAGCAATCTGGGTCATGGGCGCAGCCTCTGAGGCCCCAGCAGAGCTCGAGGCACCTCCGTTCTCCCCTCTTCTCGCTCACTGATGTCTCAGAACCCCAGTGGGAAGGCCTCCCATTGTATAGATGTGGTGACTGAGCCCTAGAGAGAGGCGAGGAGCTGCCAGTCGTGGCAGAGAGGCGGCCTGGATGTCTGGGTTCTCGGGCTCTGGAGGGACCCTGTGAGCCTCTCCCCTCTCAGATGGGAAACTAAGACCACAGTCCCAGCGCGTGGAGAGGGGATGTTTAGCACCTCAGGCTCGACATGGGGGAGGCTGCCAGGGATCTGAGGCCCAGGTGGTGACAAGGCCAGAGAAGGGAGAAGGGGAAAAAAGATGGGAGAAGAGAAAGGCAGGGGAACCTGGGGAGAAGGGGACGCAGAGGGATAGAAGGAGAGAAAAAAGGTGAATGACCAGAGTCCTCCAAGGGTGAGTCCCCTGCTGTAGGGACACCCCATCCTCAGGCTTTGGGACCCCCCAAGGCCATCACTTGCCCTACAGTCACCCCAAGGCAGGGACCCCTGCCTTTCTCAGGGGGTACCGCATGCCCCTCTCTCTGTCTCTAGGGACTGCAGGCTCATCTATTCCTCAGAAAGAAAGTTCTCCGTATGGTTCTTTCTGTACATACTCCCTACTCTCTTCCCTCCCACAGCACCCAGTCCTGTCTTGCACAGTCCTCCCTCTGCATCCATCCTTCCTGACACCCGGGCCAGCCCTCCTCACCTCTCAGCCCTTCAAATCCCACCAGGGCTTCCGGGCCCAGCACCAGCCTTCCCTCCTCCAGTAACACTCCGCCCACAACCCCACCAGCGGGTCCTCCTCTTCCTCCTGCCACACACACACCCTCGGCACCCGGCACGGGCCACTCACTGCTTGTGTCTGTGTGGGGCACGTGTTTTCTCCTGAACCCCTCAGCCCGTCACGTGTTCTCGGCTTGTCTCCCCAGTCAGGGCTGCGAGCTTCTGGAGAGTAGAACAGTGTCTTGTTCGTCTCAGCTTCCCAGGCTCCATGCCAGGCATGGAGTGGGTGTGTTTGTCAACCTGACCCAAACCCCTGTCGCTGCAATGCACTATGCTGCCGTGGGTGAGGGAAAGAAGGATGTCCCTCTACACACAGTCTGGGGTCATGCCAGGGCACCCTTGTACTCACCTTGGGCTGGTCCTCACATTCCTGGGGTGGGCATCTTTCCTCTCCACTAGAGACACAATTGAGAAAACGAAGGCTCTGGGCTCCATGATCTCCTGGCTGGCTCCTAGTCATTCTGGTTCCTCAGCCCCAGAGCCCCAAGCCTGTTAGGGGAAGCCATTCTTACCTTCTTTCAACACATGTTATTGAGTGTCTACTATGTGGCAACCATTCTGCTAGGAGCAGGGGATCCAGTGGGGAATGAGACATGCGGAATCTTAGCACTCATGTGGCTTCCCTTCTAGAGGTGTCCTCAGACCATATATAAAAATGAATCAAGAAACCAGAAAATGACCGATCTAGTTAGTGACTGTTATGGTGGTCAAGAAGGGAATCTGAAGAGGTGACATATGAGCTGAGATGTGGGAAGGGCTAAAGTGTGCAGGGAGGGGCATCCAGAATGTGGACAACTGCACTTGCAAAGGCCCTGGGGCAGGAAAGGGCTTGGTAAAGAGGCCAACGGAATAGGTGGTGAGAGATGGAGTAGGGGAGAGAAACAAGGCCACGTCATCCGGGACCTGTGAGCCCCTCCTAAGGATACTGCAGCCCCATGCCCAGGAGGGAGCAGCCCTTTCTGGGAGAAGAGGGTATTTTGTGGAGACTCTCAATTAAGCTCCCCAAAGAAGGAACAGGTCATGCTCCTGGAGTTGGCTGATTCCTGGGGATGGGCAGAAAGAGAAGCCAGGTGAACACTAGTGGATGGAGGAAGGAGTCAGATTTGAAGAACAAACCCCCCTGCCCCCCCCACCCATCCTCCCAAACATCCTTAGGTTGGTGCCAGCCAAGTTTCATCTTCCCTGTCTCTCTGGCCCCTGCACACCTGCCCTCACACCTACAAATCCAACCCCCGCACTCACACTTCTTCCCTCTGACCCCATCATCTCCCAATACCTGGGATCTGGCTTCACTCAAATGCAGGCCCCTGGGGGAGACGCATGGGAGACCCCAGCTTGCCCTGCCCCTCTCTCAGCCTATGCCTTTCCCCCGCAGGGACCCGCAGTGCCGGTTATGCTGGGGGCTCAGATCACTGCAGACAATTGAACAATCAGAGCAGCGCCATGGGGGATTTACCGGTGAGTCTTTGGTGATGACTGCAGGGCCCCTACCCGGGGGCTCTGGGAACCCAGCCCTGGACTCTTCCCTTCATGGGGGCTTGCAGAGCCCCCCACAGCCCAGCCCTGATGGCAACTTCTCACAGGAGAATGAAGATCAGCTGGGGAAGATTCTAGAGGAGGAGGAATATGAAGACCACGACTTGGTCAGTGTCCAGGTGGAGACAGCAGAAGGTGAAGACCACGACTTGGTCAGCGTCCAGGTGGAGACAGCGGAAGGTGAGCCTCTCTCCTGCCGGGATAAGCTGCTGAGCCCCATCAGACACAAGTGCGGGGCTAGTCCTCCCCTTCTCCCCACTCCCCAACGGCCCAGCCCCAGGGCCAGTTCTCCCACAGTCCTGGCTGATTGAAGGATAAACAGAGTTCTGTTTGAAATGATCACAGGCGGGGACTGGGGGGTGGGGGCGGGACCAGTCACCCATCGCTGTGCCCCTTAGATTTGTAAGAGGACAGCCAGGCCTGTCGGGGACGAGGGTATGAGCCCACATGCCACCTGTGCCCACCCACTGCCAGCTTCCAGGCCAGGCACTGGGCCTGTTCTGGGAACATCGCTCTGTTTAGGGGTCCGGAAGTCCTGAGACATGGGGGGCCCTGGGGACCCTCAGGGCAGAGAGACATCAGGAAACCTTCTTGGGCCTGCCCAAGGTCTCAGCTGGGGAGCCCCAGGAGTGGACCTGTTTACTGTAAACAGGCCTTAAGTGCTGGCAATTGGTACTGGAGATAAGAGGCCCCTTTGGGAAATGAGGGCTGGGGGTGGGGGGCCAATATAAGAGCAGACCCCACCCTGGCACCCAGAGCTCTGCTTGGAGGCAGGGAGAAGCCACTGGCTGGTGGAATTGTTGAGGCAAGTGGGAAGAAAGAAAGGAATCTGGTCCCAGAAGGTAGCAGGAGAGGGAGGGGGCCCCGGGAAAGTCCTGAGTCCTGCCACTCAGGACCCCCCCATCCCCGTGGGGGTGACCGTCCACTGCTGATGAGCCCCGGGGGTCCTGCCCGGCTCCGATGGGGAGGGACGGAGCCGGACTGGGCCGTAAACAGGCGTGGGGAGCCAGCAAGAGGCCGGGGCAGGGTCCCGGCCGGGGCACCGGGAAGGAGAGGGGCGCCACGCCCTGTGATCTCCCAGGCTCACGGGGAGGGGTGCAGGAGAGTCTTGAGGGGACCGTCTGGGGGGCCACACTCAATACCCTTGGGGTTTGCAGCTCAGCTCGCCGGGCCGACAGACACAGACTACCATACCGCGTCGCGCCCCCCAGACACCCCCGAGGTGAGCACCCCAGCCCCCCCGTGTTGCCCTTGGGATCCATCATTCCACCTGGGGAAGGGAGGAGCAGAGGCATGGCCACAGCTTCCGGGTGGGGGAGACCCCACAAAGAGCTGGAGAAGGAATATGCATCCAGGGAAGTAGGTAGGAGAGAAAAGAACCTCTCCCGGTGATGGGGGAGACCCAGGGCCCCCTTCCATGGACTGGGGAGCTCCCTGGGCAGAAACAAACTAACTCTTGGAGGTCTGAGTCCCCAGGTCCGCTAGCCATGGGTGGGCTGTCAGGTGCTCCCTGGGGAAGCACAGAACGAAATGCATACTCTTCTCAGCTCAGCCCCTGCCCCTAGGCCCCCCACATCCTTGCTGGGCACCCGAGTGCCTAGCTGGTTAGCAAACTGGGTCTGCCCTCAGCTAGGCCCCTGGGACTGGCCATCTGGCCCCAAGGAAACCCAAGGGCATGCTGAGCCCACACAGCTATCTTGGAGGCAAGAGGCTGACCCAGGGACCCCAAAGCCTTCCCTCTCCTTTCCCTTTCACGCCCAGGGGCCTGGTCAGGAAGTTGGGGAACAGAGCCAGAGGTGGGGGACCCGCAGCATCTCCCCACATGTCACCCCTCACTGTACACCTTCAGGATGTACCTCCTGGCGGTTCCTTCGGAGTTCAGGCTCTGCCCTGGGTACTCCAGGATCCCAGGCCTCTGACAGACATCTCTCAGAGCCTGCGGAGTGCCCACCACGCCCTGGGCTCCCCGTCTCCCCACAGCCCTGCCCCGGGCCTGAGGGGCTAATTTATGCCTGTGGGGCCGCAGGTCCGCGTGGAGCTGCGGGAACTGGTGATGGATGAAAAAAACCAGGAGCTACAGTGGGCGGAGACAGCACGCTGGGTGCGGCTGGAGGAGAACCTGGGGAAGGACGGGATCTGGGGCCGCCCACACCTGTCCTACCTCACCTTCTGGAGCCTCTTGGAGCTGCAGAAAGCCTTCGCCAAGGGTGAGTGAGCCCCGCTGGGCCCCTCTGCCTGTGACCCTTGCATGTGAAGCGGCTGGGGAGGAGGAAGGCCAGGGCCAGCCAGCCAGCTCACCCCTCCCCTGCCTGCAGGTACTGTCCTCCTGGACCTGCCAGAGAAATCCCTGGCCGGGGTCGCCAGCCAGCTGCTGGACAGGTTTATCTTCGAGGGGCAGATCCAGCCTCAGGACCGGGAAAATCTGTTACGGGTCCTGCTGCTCAAACACAGGTGCCCCTGCCTGCCAGGCCCACCTCCCTGGCCCGCCTGCCCCACGCTCTCCCTGGGGGTCCAGATGGCCCCTCCCCACCAGACTGGGTCCCACTTTTTTCCATAGTGTCTCCTGCCTCCAAAACCTCTCGAGTGGTGACGGTGTCTCCATGTTCAAGTTTGGGGGCCACTGGTCCCCAGGAGGGCAGACTCTCAAGGTCCCTCTCTCCATCCATTCTTCTGGCCCCACCTCGTCATTTCAGACACTTGCTTCCATCCACAATGTCCTTCAGAGGAGGCTGGTTCTCCTTCCGCTCCTGGGCCCCTCTAGTCTGGTCGCTGGCAAGTCCTATGTCCCTCCTACCACCCGTCTCCACTCTGCTGACAGACCAGGCTGAGCAGCCTACTCAGCCCATGGCCACTGTGTGTCCTGCAGCCACGCCAGAGACATGGAGGCCCTGGGCAGTGTGAAGCCTGCGGTCCTGACACGTTCTGGGGACCCTTCGGAGCCTCTGCTCCCACAGCATCCCTCGCTGGAGAGAAAGCTCTTCTGTGAACAGGTGAGGCTGTGCCAAAGGTGAGTGAGGAGAGCTGGAATGACCCCAACCTGAATGTGGTTCCAAATGAGTGTGGGGAGGGGAGAGATGGTGGGATACTCAGGTGTCCAGGGTCCAGAGGGGCCGGAGGTCCACTCACCACCCTCCTCCCAACAGGGAGAGGGGAACGCGGAAGGGCACTTATCTTCTGGAATTCTGGGGGAGAGTGACCAGAATTGGGAGGCCACCCTGGTGCTCGTGGGTAAGCGGCAGCGCCTCCATCCCTCACCCCTGAGCATCCGCTGCTCCTGTCTCCCGCCCTGGCTCCGCCTGCCTCTCCCTAAGCCTGCAGCCCAGCAGGACCCGCCCCTCTCCGGCCTGGCCTGACCACCTCACTTTGTCTGCCCCCAACAGGCTCTGCCAGCTTCCTGGAGCGGCCGGTGCTGGGCTTCGTGCGACTAAAGGAGCCTATGGACACGGAGCAGAAGCCAGAGGGGTCGGAGGAGCCAGCAGTGCCTGTGCGCTTCCTCATTGTGTTGCTGGGACCCGAGGCCCGCAACATCGACTATGCCCAGCTGGGCCGGGCTGCTGCCACCCTCATGCTGGAGAGGGTGAGGCAGGGCGGGCGAGAGCTGGGGGGAGCCCGGGGGGCTGGGGGGCTGCTGAGGCCTCGTCCTCGGCCCCGGTTACTTTGGCTTCACTAGTTTGGCCTGTTCTGTCTGATCTAGCTGCTTCCATCCTGCCTGGTCAGGGGCAGTCCAGGCCCAGGTAGTCTGGCCCAGCCCTGCTTGATGGGACCTCGTCCAGTCTGGCCCGCTCTGCCCTGGTTCTGCCTGGTTAGGTCTGACTGGGTCTGGCCTGATCTGCTCTAGTTCCAAAAGTTCTGCTATAACCCACCTGGTTTGCTTTAGTTTTTTCTGCTTTCCCCTGTCTGCCTCCCCAAAGCCCTTTTACAGTAGAGGGTGGAAGGGCGGGGCGGGGCCAGGAAAAGCCGTTCCTAGTGGGCAGGAGCTGGATAAGAGCATTCGGGTTCCCAGAGGCCCTGGCCGTGGACTCCTGGCTCCTTTTGTCGAGCAGCTCCCCGTGGCGCTGACCTTCTCTCCCGCCCCCAGGTGTTCCGCATTGATGCATACTTGGCTCAGAACAAGGAGATGCTGGTCAAGTCCCTGGAGGGCTTCCTAGACTGCAGTCTGGTGTTGCCTCCCACAGACGTCCCCTCTGAGAAGGCCCTGCTCGGTCTGGTGCCCGTGCAGAAGGAGCTACTGAAAAGGCGCTATCTGCCCAGCTCTGCCAAGCCAGACCCCAGCTTCCTCAAGGGCCTAGGTACCTGCCCTGCCCAGCCCCAGGCTTTCAGAGCCACCAGACCTTCAGACACCCCAGCACAGCCCTGTGAGCCCCTATTTCCCCCTTCCCATGAAACCCTCCGTGTCCCCTCTTCCTGTACTCATGCCTCCCAGCCTCCTGGACCATCCCATTCCCATCAGACAATCCCCTCCTTGATTCCCCTTTCTCCACACCTCCCCCTTCAACCCCCCGTGACCACGGTCCTGTCCTTCGCTACAGATTTGAATGGGGGTCTAGAGGACACCCCGGTTGACCCTCTGCAGCGGACAGGCAGTCTCTTCGGGGGACTGGTGCGTGACATCCGGCGCCGCTACCCCCGCTACCTGAGTGACATCACAGATGCACTGAGCCCCCAGGTCCTTTCTGCCATCATCTTCATCTACTTTGCCGCCCTGTCACCCGCCATCACCTTTGGTGGCCTCCTGGGTCAGTGCCTCTGTGTGTCCCACTAACCCTCACCTCTGACCCTCTGGCCTTCATATCAGCCCTGACTTTGCCCTGATCTGACACTCTGGACCCCTACATCAGCTTACCCATGACATGCTCTACCGGCCTCCAGAAATGATCTTGACCTTGACCACACTGTCCCTTCTACCCACAGGAGAAAAGACCAATAACATGATGGGAGTGTCAGAACTGCTCATCTCCACCGCGGCGCAGGGCATCATCTTCTGCTTGCTGGGGGCTCAGCCCCTGCTCGTGGTGGGCTTCTCAGGACCCCTGCTCGTGTTTGAGGAAGCCTTCTTCTCGGTAGCTCTGTTCTGGCCCCACTGTGACCCTGTAACTGGCCGCTGGCCCCACCCACCTGATGCACGGTGCCTGGGCCCATTTCTCTGACCCCAGCTTCCCCTGATCACCCTACAGTTCTGCGAGAGTAACAGCCTGGAGTACATCGTGGGCCGTGTGTGGATTGGCTTCTGGCTCATTCTGCTGGTGGTGCTGGTGGTGGCCTTCGAGGGCAGCTTCCTGGTCCGCTTCATCTCCCGCTACACCCAGGAGATCTTCTCCTTCCTCATCTCCCTCATCTTCATCTATGAGACCTTCTCCAAGCTGGTCACGGTGAGGGCCATGGAAGTGCTAAGAGGCGCGCACATGTGTGCGTGTGTGTGTGTGTGCACAAACTATGTGGCTGTGGGTATCATTGCACATGTGTCTATACGGCATTTATGTGGCCGTGTCTTCACGGTATGTGACTGTGAGCACTCGCGTGTTGGCGCCTGCTGTCTGTGGGCCGGTATTCTCGCCATGACTTTGTGGAGCGACGGAGCACGAGAGGGTGCCTCTGCGTGCACAAGCCCTTGTGTATAACCACATACAGCGACCAACGGGCACGTATGTGTGTGAGACTGAATGTGGGAAACTGCAGGCATGGCAGGTAGCAGGCCTTCTGGAGGCTCTGAAGTCCCCCACTCCCTCTTCTGCAGTTGTCCTTGGGAATCACGGGGGCTGCAGAGGACACACCCTGCCTCCTCAGCTCTGTCACCTTAAACCATGCCCACCTCTCTGTCTGCATCTTATATGGAGGAAGGGTGATACTGTACATCTACCCCTGGTTCTGCTTGTTGGTGGGTCTTTCTGTTGCTATTTCCAAGTCTTTGAGCCCAAGTCTTTTCAGAAACCTCCTTGGTACTCGTTTCCTGCCCTCCAGCCTTCTCATGGTTCCCAGGACCTGGAAGCTTGTGTGCGTCCACCGTGCGCATGCACACGCGCGTGTACACACACACACACATTCATTTTCTCCATGGGCTGCCCCACCCAAGCTTAGCCTGGTCCTTAGTCCTGAAAACCAAGCTGTGGAATCTCATTGCCTCCCTGTTACTATGTCAGTTGAGGAAGAAGGTAGGTAGATGGATGATGCTTGGACAGATGGATGGATGAATGGATGATAAATAGAGAGATAGATGGTGAAGAGAGAGAGGGATGATGGATGGGTGGACGATGGATAGATAGACCATGGCTGGAGTATGGATGGATGGGAGGAAAGAGGATGCCTTGGTTTTCTGCTGCAGATCTTCCAAGAACACCCACTGATGAATAACTATGACCACAACGTGACGAGAATACCCAAACCTCAGGCCCCGCTGCCCAACACAGCCCTCCTCTCTCTTGTGCTCATGGCCGGCACCTTCTTCATTGCCATGGTGCTGCGCAAGTTCAAGAACAGCTCCTTCTTTCCTGGCAAGGTCAGCACATCCCTCCCACCTGTCCTTGCCTAAACCTCCCTATCCCAGTCCAAAGCACTCCCCTCAGCTTTCTCAATGCCATTAGTTCCCCTTCTTACCCTAGATTCCTATTTGCAATTCCAAGCCTTCCTGACCTGGTCTTCATGCAGGATTTTACTCTTGAGACAAGCCCATCTCCCCTTCTTAGCACATCCTGGCTGAGAACCAAGTGGGCAGTAAAGGACAGTTCTTGGAAGTGGGTGGAGAAACTGTGGGACCAGGGGTGGGTCTGGGCCAGGGGAACAAGAAAGGAGGCACATATGTGGAGACAGGACAGGGCATTAGATGTTGATGGATCCCCTGGGAAAAGCGGGACACCCCCCCCCCCGCCCCGGTGAGGATGGGACAGGAGTGGGGGCAAGAGGCAGATGGGAGGTGGGGAGCAATTGGGTACTGACCACTGGTCCCTCCACCTGCCCTCAGCTGCGACGGGTCATCGGGGACTTTGGGGTTCCCATTGCTATCCTGATCATGGTCATTGTGGATGCCTTCATCCGGGACACCTACACCCAGGTGACCCTCTCCCCCACCCCATTTCATTCCCCCAGCATGCCTCCTCCCCAAATCTGCCTTCCCAAACCTGAAGCCAGCTAGAACTATCCCTACCCTATCCCTGCCTCCCCTGGGAGCCCCATGGTCTTCCCA
Source organism: Hippopotamus amphibius kiboko (assembly GCF_030028045.1). NCBI lineage: Eukaryota > Metazoa > Chordata > Mammalia > Artiodactyla > Hippopotamidae > Hippopotamus > Hippopotamus amphibius. The sequence continues at coordinate 44,842,818 of NC_080202.1, read as the reverse complement.
CAGCCCCCCAGCATCCCTCTGGCTAAAGCAAGGGCCTGGGTCAAGCTGCCCCCTTTTACTTCTTAGTTCGGGGCAGTAGGGAAGAATCTGCTTTGGAGCCAGGCTAGTCTGAGTATGAATCTCAATTTTTCTACCAAATAGCTGTGTGATGCAGAGCCAGCTGCATAACTTCTCTTATCCTGTTTCCTCACCTATAAAGTAGGGAATGAGAAACTGTGTGTAAAGGGCTTAGTGCAGTGACTGAGTACAAAGTAGATGTGCAATATAAGTGAGTTCCCAAGTGTCCAGGACCCTGGCTGCCCCGTCCCCACTTTTCCCCATCCCCCTGCCCCCAGGTGTTCTTACCAGCATCCCCTCCCACAGAAACTCAGTGTACCTAAAGGCATCACCGTATCCAACCCCTCGGAGCGAGACTGGCTCATCCACCCACTGGGCTTGTCCCAGCCATTTCCCACCTGGATGATGTTTGCCTCCGTCCTGCCTGCCATGCTCGTCTTCATCCTCATCTTCCTTGAGACCCAGATCACCACGTAAGAGCCAGGGTGGGACTGGGCCTGGGAGGGTCCGAGGCAGAGAAAGGGACAGGCTCCAGGCAGGCAGGACACCAGGGACTGAGTGCTAGGAGGAATGATGGACCATCAGGGGCAGGTCCAGGTTTGGAGGGATCTGACATGGTATTATTTGGGGAGCCCCTTTTAAGAAAAAGAATATAAAATGAGAACTATAAACTTAGGTGCTAGATCTTGGAAAGGGCCTGTACCTGTGAGGTTCCCTGAAGCTTATGCTTCTTTAGCTTCAGAGTAGATCTGCCGGTGGGTGTTCTAGGTGATGACGAAGGCACCTCTGCTCTTAGAGTCACAATTCTCAAAATGGGGCAGGAGGGAGGGGAGAAAGGAACTCCAAGGGAGAAGGGCAAAGAAGGATAAACTAAAGTACAGAGGGATCCACGTCTGGGAAAAGAAAGGGGGTAAAGGGGGTTGGGATGAAGGAGAGACCTGGTTACGCCTGACCTTCCACACCCCCAGGCTGATCATCAGCAAACCGGAGCGCAAGATGGTCAAGGGCTCTGGCTTCCACCTGGACCTGCTGCTGATCATGGGCATGGGCGGGGTGGCCGCGATCTTTGGGATGCCCTGGCTCAGTGCCACCACCGTGCGTTCTGTCACCCATGCCAATGCCCTCACTGTCATGAGCAAGGCCAGCACCCCAGGGGCTGCAGCCCAGGTTCAGGGAGTCAAGGAACAACGGATCAGCGGGCTCCTGGTTGCTGTGCTCGTGGGTGAGTGAGGACTGGCCGCACTTTCTGCCGATGTCTGGCTCTGCCCCCAGCCCCTGCCCCTTAGGATCCAGGGCCCCTCCAACCCTGCCCACCCTGCATCCAGGTCTCCCCAAACACCCATTGGCCACATCTCCCCAGTGTCAGTTATTCACATGAGGGAACCCTGGAGGAAATATCCAAGGCACGGAGATGGGTATCTGAGTAGGGGAGGGGGTGGGGTGCCCTCCATTACTGGAACCTCCTCTAGACAAGACCCTGTACTCAGAGCTTCTCCAGCAGTTCAGTGAACTGTGGGTTCCAGCCTTGCCCTGCTGCTGACTAGGTATCCCGCCTTGTCTCTGGGCCTCAAGTTTCTCTGACTGCACCATTAGAGGGTTCATTAGATGCCTGAGGTCTCCCCAGCTCAGCTGCTCTGTGACTGATACAAAGGGTAATGCTCTTGGGAGTGGGGGTGTGAGGTGAAGACAGAGGGTCGCTGATCTGAGTTCTGCAGCAGCTGAGAGTCCAACTGGGCTCGGTGTGGGCAGCAACATGGTCACTGATGCAGAGGCCAGGGAAGTTTCTTAAAGGAGGCAAAGTTGATGCTAGCTGAAGGAGGGCTGGGATTTGGATAGGTGGAGGGTGATGGTGGCATTCTGGACTAGGGTAAGGGAAAAGGTGGGCTTCTCTGACCTGTGTGACTCCCTAGGCTAAAGGAGTAGGCTTTGAAGTCAGGCAGGCAGGAGTTTGACTCTATGCTCTGCCACTTACTAGCTGTGTGGCCTTAGGTAATTTGCTTCACCTCTCTGAGCCTGTTTCCTCATCTGTAAAATGGGGGTGATATCTATGAAGAGGATCCAGAGAATTCCCTGGTGCTTCAGTGGTTAGGACACGGCCCTTTCACTGCTGAGGGCCCGGACTCAACCCCTGGTCAGGGAACTAAGATCCTGCGAGCCATACAGCGTGACCAAAAAAAAAAAAAAAGAGAGAGAGAGGATCCACAGAAAGGGTTCATATAGTCCCTGCGACCTCATTCCCCAGCCCCTGCTGGTGCCCATCCTCTGGGGCAGCTGGCGCTGAGCGTGTGTGGTTTTCCCCACAGGCCTGTCCATCCTTATGGGGCCCATCTTGTCCTACATCCCCCTGGCTGTGCTGTTTGGCATCTTCCTCTACATGGGGGTCACATCCCTCAGTGGCATCCAGCTTTTTGACCGCATCTTGCTTCTGTTCAAGCCGCGCAAATACTATCCAGACGTGCCCTACGCCATGCGGGTACGGGGCCCTCCCAGCTGCCCAAGTCAGGGTAGGGTGGGGGATGCTGTGTGCCTGGGCAGGGCAGGTGATGACCCTAGCCTCTGCCCACAGGTGAGAACCTGGCGCATGCACTTGTTCACCGCCACGCAGATCGTCTGCCTGGTGGTGCTGTGGACGGTAAGAAGCATCACAATCATCTCGCTGGCCCTGCCCTTCATCCTCATCCTCACGGTGCCCCTACGCCGCTTCCTGCTGCCGCTCATCTTCCAGAACCTGGAGCTCCAGTGTGTGAGTTACTGCTCCCACCCCTCAGCCGCTGCCACCCCCCACTCACCCCCGCCGCCCCTGCCCCATCTCCTATGGCCACAGAACACAACTCCAGAGCAGGGCACAACTCCAGAGAGGGGTCATCAGTGCAGCTGGAAGAATGTGAGAGGTGTGTCTTGGAACTGAGGAAGGCAGAAAAGCATCGTGATTAAGGTCTAGGTCGGGGCTTGCATCCAAATCCCGGCACTGCCACATCCCAGTGTGTGACCTGGAGCAAGTGGCTCGTTTGTGCCGCAGTTTCCTCACCTGTAAAGACAGGAATAATGACAGGGTTGGTGAGAAGACTAAGGCTCACAAGATGTGTCCCATGTGAGTTGTCCTGACCACTGAGCAGTGAGTCCTGTGCTCTTGCAAACCATCTGGACAGTCGCTCTTCCAATAGAATTTTCCACGACGTGACACAGGCCACGGTGGCGCTACCCTAGTGAAGGCCTGCCCTCTGGAGGCCCTACCCCACCAGAGCACCAGATTCCCCCGGGCTCCCCACCCTTAGGAAGCCCCTCATCTAGACCAACCCTAGGAGAGGAGGGGGGACAGGACAGGACTTGTCCAAGGTTGAAAGAGAAACAGGCTCTCCTGACCCCAGAGGTGCCTAAGCGCTGGCGGGAGGGCTCCCCGGGCCCCTCAGCTGCTCACCCTGTCCTTCCTCCCCCACCAGCTGGATGCTGACGATGCCAAGCCGAGCCTTGATGAGGAGGATGGTCAGGATGAATATGACGAGGTGGCCATGCCTGTGTGAGGGGAGGGCCCAGGCCCCAGGGCACCCCCGACCATTCCGCTTCCCCACTCTCCCAGGAAAAGCAGAAGTTCATGGGCACTTCACGGGCTCCCAGGACCCTCCTGGGGCAGCAGTCAAGGCTCTGGGGCCATGGGTGGGGGAAGGAAGGGGTGTCTAGGAAACCCTGCGTGAAGGGTAGACTGGCTTTTCTGGATGGAAAAGGCCAGTGGGGCCCACAGTAGGGGATTCGCTGCAGTCCCTCCTTCAGCCACACAGCCACCTGGGGGTCCCGCCCTGGAAGACTTAGATCCTACCTTCTCGTGGCACAGACAGGGGCAGTTAAAAGGGTGGGAGCTGGGCCCGGGGGTATTCAAATTCCTGCTTGCTGTGTGACCTTCGGCAAGAACCTGGATCTCTCCAGCTTCAGCTTCCTCATCTGTAAAATGGGTATGTTGATAATCATACCCACTTTACAGGATGGTTTCTGAGGACCAAAGATAAATGTGAAAAAAAGTGCTTTGTAAAATCTGAAAGGGCTATTATATGATAGTCATCATTCTTCAAGCCTGCCCAAGGTCACATAGCTTCTGAGCCATGCAGCTGGGATTTGACCTCTGAGGCCAGTGTCTACTTCGGTCACCCGTCTTTTCGTGCTTAGAGGTGCCCCTGCTGGCCCCTCTCTTCCCCTCCTCGGCTCCCACTGGGGACCCTCTTCTCTGGGGCGGAGGGAGGAGTCCTGGTGAGGGCAAGTTACAGGCGAGGACAAAATCAGGGCTGGGACTCAGGACTCCTAAGTGCTTCTGCCTCCCCCACGCTCTCATTCATTCTCTCATCCATTCATTCCACCAACATTTATCAAAGGCCCTGGACCCTGTGGACACAGAGGTGACTGAGACAAGAACTTGCCCTGGGGTTGGGGGTGGGGGGCAATGTACAGTCTGTTCTTGATTTGGAGGGGGCGTGGGGGGAGGATGGGAAGATAGGAAGGAGATGGAGGAGGGGAGGTTTGTAATTTATACCTTGTGTATTCTCAGAGCTTTCATTGTACTTCAGCTACATGCATGCGCACTTGTGCACACGCCCTAATTAGAGACCCACTGTCTTCATCTCCACTTGAACCAAATCTTGGGGAGAACCCAGATTTGACCAATTGGGGTAGGAACCAGTGGGAGCTGCAGCATATGGGCAAAATCTATTTTTTTACAAAAGAAAAATATAAAAAGAGTTGAAAGGATGGGAAGTGGTGAGAGATGGTTGAAAGTGAGAGTCAGGATGTGACAGAAAAGAAAACAAGGCTGAGAGAGGGCTCTCCGGTACCTCCTGACGGCTGCTTCCCACTACTTCACTGTTCTATGCCTCAGTTTCCTCATCTGTAAAATGGGGACGATAGTGGTACCTACTTTGTAGGGTTGTTATAAGGATTAAAGGAGACAGTGCCTGTAAAGTGATTGCTTAGTCCAGTGCCTGGCCTCAGACCTTTGCGGAAGAGTTCAATAAAGTTAGCTGCTGGTATTGTCTTCTGACTGGGATGCCCCTGCCCCTTCCCACCCTCTGCTCCTTGAACACTGCCAAGTGGAAAAAGTCACTCACTCTGCTAGCACCCTTCCTCTCGATGGTTGGGAATAAATTTTACTAATACATGCGTCTGTGGTGGAGTGAGTGCCATGCTGGAATTCCCCTCCCAGAGTCGGGGGTCCAAGAGGTCTGGGCTGGACCAGCTGGACCAGGAATGCATGGTGTGGAGCTGGTGCAAGGCTGCGGCCCTGGGTGGCAAGGAGGGCCAGGCTGGCGGAGGGGAGTGGCACTAGAGTTGGGGGAGGGGCAGGGTGGTGGCCTGGAGCCCTAGGGTGGAGAGGGCCAGCACCCAGTGAGGGGATGGGAAGAGCAAGGAAAGACAAGTTTATGCCCTGACATCCCTCCTCTCCAAAATAAGCCAGACCCACGGAGGTGGGGAGAGAGGCTGTAAGGGGGCTTTGCCCCCTGCCCCTTGCAGAGTGGACCCCACATCCCTTTGGGCCAGTTAGCCACTTAGCCTGGACTCATCAGGCCAGGCAGCACCTCTAACAGAAAGTGCCAGAGAGAAAACGCGATTTGCCATCCATCACACAGGGGCAGCGTCTCTGGACCAGCTTTCTACCAGCCCCCACTGTGATCCCCTTGGAGGCTCCGCCCCCCCCACCCCACCCCCAGCCACGTCCAGCAATTCTAGGGCGCTGCTGGGCCACGTGTCACCCACCCCTGGCAAGGAAGGTGTCAGGACATAATCACGCCCCCCCCACCCCACCCCCACCCCCCACCGCCCTGCAATCTTCCAAAGAGAGGTCAGCACAGGGTTGGGCCACCTGGCTTCCTTCCCTGGATCTATATTTACATGTTGCCTATCCCCAGCTGACCCCTCCCAGGCTGGCCAGGGCAGCCGCCAAAGAGCCAGAGAGCGACCGTGGCCCCGGCGATAGTGGTCTCAGCCACTCATCTGGCACACACAGTGGCTTCACGTCCCACAGAGTTGTCCCAGTCCCCAGGGCTTGCCAGAGCCCCATCCGCCACCCCGAGCCCGTAGGGATGTTAAGGAAACACGAAGATCACAAAAATCAATCAGGATCCAACTTCCCGCCTGGCCTGAGACCTCACTCCCCTGACATTTCCTGCCGCCTGTCCTCACAGATGCCCTGCCCCCACGCCTGCGTTTCCTCTCAGGAAAACTACCTCAACGTGAATTAACTGCTGTAATGAGGTCCACCCTTTTGTGTGAACACAACGTAACCTAACTGTAACTTTACCTTCACTCCTGGTAAGGGAGTAATTCAACAGAATCCAAAAGCTCTATACCTGAAACTATTCGTTGTAGGACTGTCTATGAAAGCAAAAAGCTAGAAAGAGTCCAGATATTCAGCAACAGGAGAGCGGTTAGTAAATTTCAGTGAGTTACCCGACATCAATATCATGGACCATTAGGCAGGCCCTAAAAATGATGAAGAAGAAGAAGAAGTGATTGAATCAGGTTGGTGCAATCACATGATCCTGGGCATCTGAGGCCAAGATGTTTGGAATTCCAGCTAAGAACCACATTCCCAGCTCAGTTTCCTGCATCTGTAAAATGGGGATCGGGATACGGTCCTTACCTCAGTGTCACTGAGAGGGTGAATTGAGATCACACACCAGTGGGTCCTAGCCCAGAGCTGGCATTTAGTAAAGCAAAAGTGCATTCCTGTTTCTAAGGGAGGCATGCAGTGATGTGACCATCATGGTGACAGCCTTGTGGAAAAGTATGGTGGGCACAGGAATGAAGGTTAGAAGCTTAGACAGAAAAAATTAAAATGCCACAGTGGTAGAGGTATAAGGGATATAAATTTCTTTCCTCTTTCTTTTGGACTTTAGGTGCAGAGGTTTAAGTTAATCATCCTGCTGCGTCCAGAGTGGATTTTCATTTTTTTTAAATTAATTAATTAATTTATTAGCTGTGTTGGGTCTTCATTGCTGCACTCGGGCTTTCTCTAGTTGCGGCGAGCAGGGGCTACTCTTCATTGTGGTGCACGGGCTTCTCATTTTGGTGGCCTCTTTTTTTTGTGGAGCTCAGGCTCTAGGCGCATGGGCTTCAGTAGTTGTGGCACATGGGCTCAATAGTTGTGGCTCACAGGCTTTAAAGCACAGGCTCAATAGTTGTGGCGCACAGGCTTAGTTGCTCTGCGGCATGTGGGATCTTCCCTGACCATGGATCAAACCCGTGTCCCCTGCATTGGCAGGTGGATTCTTAACCACTGCACCACCTGCATTGGCAGGTGGATTCTTAACCACTGCACCACCACCACAGCCCCAGAGTGGACTTTCATTGACCATTCTCGTTTCCTTCTTTCTGTCCTTCCTTCCTCTTTGTCCTCATTTTCTACTACTCCCTCCTATTTTCTTTCCCCTCCATAGGCAGTCACGCTCACATTTTTAAGTCAGGATGGACAATTTTTTAAAATACTTATTTATTTTGTTGCGCCAGGTCTTAGTTGCAGCAGGCAGGCTCCTTAGTTGTGGTATGTGGGCTCCTTAGTTGTGGCATGCATATGGGCTCTAGTTCCCTGACCAGGGATCGAACTAGGGCCCCCTGCATTGGGAGCGTGGAGTTTTACCCACTGCGTCACCAGGGAAGTCCCCACTCTCACATGTTTAATGTGTATATATATTTTTTAAATTTTATTTATTTATTTTTTTGGGGGGGGTACACCAAGTTCAATCATCTGTTTTTATACACATATCCCTGTATTCCCTCCCTTCCTTGACTCCCCCCTCCTCGCGTCCCCCCCACCCTAATGTGTATATTTTTATGTGAACGGAGTCTTGAAAATATGTATCACTGATACTGTTTTAAGTTTTATTATGAACTGTTAATACATACACAAAAGTAGAGACAATAGTACAACAAACCCCCATATACTCATCTCCCAGACTCAGAACTTATCAAGATTTTGCCTTAAAATCTTGCTTAACACTTTGCCTAAAACACATTTGTTTCATCTTTCTCTTTTTTCCCTCTGCTGAACTAAATACTTGAACATAAATTCCATGTCATGCCCCTCCACCCCTATGTTTTTCAGCTACGCATCCCCCCCCCACCCAACACTGAACATTTTCTTACCCAACGGCAACGCCATCATCACACCCAACAAAATTAGCAATAATACCTGATATCCAGTCCATAAAGAAATTTCTCAGACTGTCTCTTTTCAGTTGGTTTGGGGTGTGTGTGTGTGTGTGTGCGTGTGTGTTGGGCTGCCAACAGGCCTACAAACCCTGTGCTTGCCCAGCTTCAAGACCAAAAAATGAGCCCGGAGTCAGCAACGGATGCATCAATGGTTTAAAGGATGGGGGAGCTTACACGTCTGAAGCAAAGTCCTGGAGCAACACCCCATCATGTACAGCGCCCAGGGGGCAGGACACAGCGGCAGTCTTCACTCCTAAGGGGAAGGGGACATTGCCAGTTATAGGGGGAATTGACATCAGGTTGGCTCATTCGTTACCAGGGAAAGCAGCAGAGGGGCAGGACCCTCACCACCCCTTTGATACACTGTCCCTAGCTGGGGCCTGGGGCAAGTACACAGGAGGGTCAGTCATGTGCGTAGGGTATAGGTGAAGCAGGCACTGGTCGGGCAGGGGATGTACACAGAGCAAGAGAACAGCCATCTTGAGTGGCCTGACCATACAGTGTGTGTGTTTCTCTACATTACCAGCACGGTGTTCTAGGCCTTGCTCTGTTGGTCCTCTTTTCACCCAGCACTATGGTCTTAAGATCCAGCTGGGTTGCCCTGTGAACACTGAGTTGCTTTAACTACTGTAGGTGCTCCATGGGGGCATCCCTTACCTTTGGCCTCTCCACTCTTCTGGGGAGGGCCATCCAACTGACCCAACTCCCCTCCAACAGGCAATGCTGCAGTGCACATCCTCGGCCTTGTCCTCTTAGGGATCTAGTGAGAATCTCTCTGGGTTATATATGTAGAAGCCAGGAGTGGACTTGCTAGGTGGTAGAGTATAAATATATCTGTCTCCATTTGACTAAGTACAGCCATATTTTTCTCTGCAATGTCTGCAGCAGTCCACACTCCCACACACAGAGTGGGAGGTTCTGATATTCCCATATGATTGATATTATCTAGCTGTCTGACTTTTCCTCCCGACTGAGGTATTATCTCGTTGCTTTATTTGCATTTGTCTGATCACTAAAGAGTTTGAGCATCTCTGCACTTGGTGATTAGTCTTTAACATTTTCTCTTATATAAACAGTCTTTTTATATCACTGGATCATATTTATATTGATGTCTTTTTGGAGGTTGATTTGCTAGAGATCTGGAAGTCTATCTTTTGTTGGGTTTGGACCTTGCAAAGCTATTCTCCCATTTTATCATCTCTCTCTTAACTTTGTCCCCCTCATTGAACAGAAATCTTTCATTTTGATGTAATTAAATATACACAAGAGGAAGAGTTTGGATTTGGTTCAATAGGCACTAGGGAGTCATTGCAGGTTCTAGAACTGGGGATGACATGATTAAAGTGATTCACTTGGGAGCTATATACGGGAGGGGCTGGCTGCAAAGAGGCAAACTGGGCATCTTTCCAGGTAGCCGAGTCAATAGCAGAGGCAGGTGGACATAGCCCAAACCCTCATAGGACTTCCAGTCTGCGTGGGAGCCAGGCGTTCAACAAGAGTGATGTGTGTTCTGCAGGGTGTGCTGGGAGCAGAGGGGGGCTGAGGTTTGGCAAGGCTTCCTGGAGACATTTACTCTGAGTCTTGAGGGAAAAGTAAGAGCTGGGCCTGTGATGAGAGACGGGGAATATCTTGAGAGAACGAGTCTGGAAAATGGAAAACAGCAAGAAATAATCTGGCGGTAAAGTGGGTGAAATTTGCTCAGCAAAGTCAGGTCACATGGTGGAAAGCCTGCTGGGTTGGCAGGCCACATTGTGACCTCAAAAAATTATTTCTTTCCCAGGCACCTGGGCCCAAAGCCAGATAACAGGAGGTGAAGAAGGAAGGGCTGGTAAGCAAGCAGAAGCAGGAGGTAGAAGCCATGGTCTGGGGACTTCCCTGGTGGCACAGTGGTTAAGAATCCGCCTGCTAATGCAGGGGACACAAGTTCATTCCCACATGCCACGGAACAATTAAACCCAGACGCCACAACTACTGAGCCCGCACACCATAACTACAGAAGCCCATGCACCTAGAGCCCGTGCTCCACAAACCAGAGAAGCCACCACAGTGAGAAGCCTGAGCACCACAGTGAAGAGCAGCCCCCACTTGGTGAAACTAGAGAAAGCCCGCGTGCAGCAACGAAGACTCAATGCAGCCCAATAAAGAAATAAATAATATTAAACAAACAAACACAACATTCACATATAATATACAGCAGTGCTAATTTTATTTATTTATTTATTTAAAATTTATTTATTTTATTTTTATTTATTGGCTGTGTTGTGTCAGCCTCCAATACCTCCCCCCAGTAACCACTGTTAATAGAGTATTTTCCTCCAGATTTACTTACATGTGAACACTAGTTTCCATACATATAGTTTTTTTTTTTATAGACCACATATAATTTTTTAACAGAGGTTCAAATACATGAAGCAAAAACTGATGGGACTGAAAGGAGAAACAGATAAATCCACAGTTACAGTACGAAACTACAACTACTCTCTCAATAATCCAAAGACCAGGTAGGGAGAAAATCATTAAGGATACAGAACCTCTGAAGAGCATCATCAGCTTGCTTGACCTGGGTAACAGTTGTAGAACATTCCAAGCAACAATAGCAAAATACACATTCCCTTCAACTGCACATGGATCACTCACTAAAATAGGCCATAAAACAAACCTTAACGAATGTAAAAAAAGATTGAAATCATACAAAGTATAATCTATGTGCATAGCAGAATTAAGTCAGAAATCAATAACAGAAAGACCTCTGGAAATCCCCCCAAACTATTCAGAAACTAAGCGAGGCACTTCTAAACAACTCATAGATCAAAGATGAAGTGTACAACATAATGATTTGACCTACGTGCATCATAAAATGATTACCACAATAAATTTAGTGAACATCTATCGTCTTGTATAGACATATATAAAAAAAAGATGAAGTCATAACAGAAATCAGAAAATATTTTAAACTGAATGAAGACAAAAGCCTATCAAAATGTTTGAGATGCAATTAAGCAATGCTTAGAGGGAAATATAGTATTAAATACTTAGATTCGAAAATAAGAAAGATCTCAAATCAATAATGTAAGCTTCAAAAACTAGAAAAAGAAGAGCAAATTAGACCCAAAGTAGGCAGAAAGAAGGAACTAATAAAGATAGAACAGAAAGCAACAACAATGAAACAGGGAACAAACAAAGAAACCAAAAGATAGTTTTTTTGGGGAAAAAATCAATAAAATGGATGAAACTTTAGCCAGATTGGTCAACAACAATAACAAAAAAAAAAAGAGCGAGAGAGAGAAAAGACGTAAATTGTAAATAATAGAAATGGGGAGACATCACCACAGACCCTAAAGATATTAAAAGGATAAGAAGGGAATACTACAAATATGTGTCCATAAATATGACAACTTAGATAAAATTAACAAACTCCTTGAGGAATACAAACTATTAAAACTCACTCAAAAAGAAACAGAGAGGGAATTCCCTGGCAGTCCAGTAGTTAGGACTCTGCACTTTCACTGCCAAGGGCCTGGGTTCAATCCCTGGTGGGGGAACTAAGATCCCAAAAGCTGCTCAGAGTGGCCTGAAAAAAAAAATGAGAGAGAGACAGAAAGAAAGAGGGACACTCAAGAATAACAACAAGACAACCCGATTCAAAAATGAGATAAGGACTTGAAAACACATTTCTCCAAAGAAGACATACAAGTGGCAAGTCAATATATGAAAAGATGCTCAACATCACTAATCATTAGTGAAATACAATCAAAACGAAGAGATACCATATCATATCCATGAGAATGGCTACCATTAAAAAAAAACCCAAAACAGAAAACAATGTGTTAGTAAGGATGTGGAAAAATTGGACGTTTTGCACTGTTGGTAGGAATGTAAAATGGTACAGATGCTATTGAAAAGAGTATGGTACTTCCACAAAAAATTAAAATACAATTACCTTATGATCCAGCAATTCCACTTCTGGGTATATACTCAAAAGAATTGAAAGCAGGATCTTGAAGAGATATTTATACACCCATGTTTATAGCAGCATTATTCATAATATCAAAAATATGGAAGAAACTCAAGTGTCTATCAATGGGTGGACTGGTAAGCAAAATGCGATATATATATGTATATGCATATATATATATATATGCACATGCATATATATATGGAATATTATTTAGCCTTAAAAAGGAAGGAAATTCTGGGACTTTCCTGGTGGTCCGGTGGTTAAGACTTCGATTTTCAATGTAAGGGGTGCAGGTTCGATCCCTGGTCAGGGAGCTAAGATCCCACATGCCTTGGAGCCAAAAAACCAAAACATAAAACAGAAGCAATATTGTAAAAAATTCAGTAAAGACTTTAAAAATAGTCCATATCAAAAAAGTCTCTGAAAAAAAAAAAGGAAGGAAATTCTGACATATGCTACAAAATGAATGAACTTTAAGGACATTGCACTAAGTGAAATAAGCTGGTCACAAATGAGGTATTTAGAGTAGTCAAAAAATATAGAGACTAACTGAATCACTTTGTTGTACATCTGAAACTAACACTATATTGTAAATCAGCTATTCTTCAAAAACAAAAAAACCATGGACACTGAAAGTGAAGTGGTGGTTGCCAGAAGCTCGAGGGAGAAGGAATGAGGAGTTATTGTTTAATGGGTATAGAGTTTCAGTTTTACACAATGAAAAGAGTTATAAAGATGGATGGTAGGGGGATTTCCCTGGTGGCGCAGTGGTTAAGAATCTGTCTGCCAATGCAGGGGACACAGGTTTAAGCCCTGGGCCAGGAGAATCCCACATGCTGAGGAGCAACTAAGCCCATGTGCCACAACTACTGATCCTGTGCTCTAGAGCCCACGAGCCACAACTACTGAGCCCGAGTGCCACAACTACTGAAGCTCGCGTGCCTAGAGCCTGTGCTTTGCAAGAGTATGAGCCACTGCACTGAGAAGCCAGTGCACTGTAAGGAAGAGTAGCCCCCACTCTCTCTGCAGCTAGAGAAAGCCCACGCGCAGCAACGAAGATCCAAGGCAGCCAATAAAATAATTAATTAATTAACTAAAAAAGATGGATGGTAGGGATGGCAGCACAATATTATGAACATACTTAATATCACTGAAATGCACGCTTAAAAATGGTTAAGATGGTAAATTTTATGTTATATGTATTTTAGCATACAAAAATTGGGAAAATAATAAATTAAATGGTATAGCAAAGGGGAAAACAAAACCAAAAACGAAAAGAATAACAAAAAAGAAATAGAGGACTTCTGGTTTCTGGTCCAGCATATAAGAAGCCTAGAAATCCTCATTCTGTCCTAAAAACAAGTAAAAAGCTGAGCAAACTAAAAAATTAACAATTCTTAGATCTACCAGAGAAGTGAGGCAAACCAGTGTGCCTCCCCCCCAAACTGGAGGGACAGACAGGCAGATACAGAGACTCACAATTTACCTGAGCAGAAACCTCCACTGGAACCCGTGCCAGAATGAAAACCTGAACTGTAATTAGATTGCTGGAGGCTTAGTGTGCGCATGTCTGAGAATTAAAACCTCCAAGGGGATCCAGTTATAGTGGGACCCCAAACTTTTGTGAGTTTAAAAAAATTATTTATTTGTTTGTTTATTTATTTATGGCTGTACCAGGTCTTGGTTGCGGCACGTGGGCTTCTTGGTTGTGGCATGCAGACTCTTAGTTGTGGCATGCGTGCGGAATCGAGTTCTCTGACCAGGGATCGAACCTGGCCCCCCTGCATTGGGAGCATGGAGTCTTACCCACTGGACTACCAGGGAAATCCTTTGTGAGTTTTATATCCAGAAGTCCCTGGTGAGTTTTATATCCAGGGGCTCTACCAGGTCCTCACAATGAATATCAGAGAAAAATCCCTCATGTTTCTGACAGGGGGAGGGGAAAGGAAGCATTTTGAAATATGCTAGAGCACTCTTTTCTTCTTAACAAGACTTGCCCTCAGGAGAAACTATTCTACCAGAGCATAACCTGCTGGGGTTTTATCCAAGACTAATCTAACTGAGAATGGAACAATTCCAGTCCCCTGTAGTCATCCTGCCCCACCTAAGAGGAGAAAAACCTGAGACATACTGGTGAAGTTTACAGTCTGGGGGACAGGCTCACCAAAAGACTGAGACCTAATCATAGACCTATAGAATGCTTTCCCACCTTCCCACCACATTACTAAAGCTCTATCTACCGTAGTTCCTTTTACCCAGTACTTCATACCTGCCTTTCAACAAATAGCTACAAGGCACACTAAAAGGCAAAAAGCAGTTTGAAGAGAGAGAACAAACATCAGAACCGGAGTCAGATATGGCATGAATGTTAGAATTAACAGATTAGGGTTGTTTTTTTAAAATTATAATCAATATGATGAGGGACTTAATAGAAAAAAGTAGGTGACATTCCAGAACAGATGGATAATGTAAGCAGAGAGAATTGGAAATTCTAAGAAAGAATAAAAAAGAAATGCTAGAGATCAAAAACACTGTAACAAAAATGTAGAATAATTTGGTGGGCTCATTAGTAGACTGGACAAGGCTGAGAAAAAAATCTCTGAACTTGAGGATATTACAATAGAAATTTCCAAAACTGAAAAGCAAAGAGAATTATGAGTGAAAGAGAGAGAAAACAGAACAGGATATCCAAGAATTGAGTGTAACTACAAAAGGTGCAACATACACATAATGAAAATACCTGAAGGAGAAGAAAGAAAGGAAGAAAGGAAGAAAGGAAGAAAGGAAGGAAGGAAGGAAGGAAGGAAGGAAGGAAGGAAGGAAGGAAGAAAGAAAGAAAGAAAGAAAGAAAGAAAGAAAGAAAGAAAGAAAGAAAGAAAGAAAGAAAGAAAGAAAGAAAAACAATATTTGAAGCAATAATGACTGAGAATTTCCCAAAATTAATATCAGGCAACAAATCACAGATGCAGGAAACTCAGAGAACACAAAGCAGGGTAAATGCCAAAAAACAAAACCAACAAAACACACACACACACAAAAGAACCCTGCAATAGGAATAGGTATATCAGGGACTTCCCTGGTGGTGCGGTGGTTAAGAATCTGCTGCCAAGTCAGGAGACACAGGTTCAATTCCTGGTCCAGGAAGATCCCACATGCTGGGGAGCAACTAAGCCCACGCGCCACAATTACTGAGCCTGCGCTCTAGAGCCCATGAGCCACAACTACTGAGCCTGTGTGCCACAACTACTGAAGCCCACGTACCTAGAGCCAGCTCTCTGCAACAAGAGAAGCCACCCCAATAAGCCCGCAGACTGCAACTAGCCCACTGTTGCTGCAGCTAGAGAAAGACTGTGCACGGCCACAAAGACCCAATGCAGCCAAAAATAAATAAACAAATAATTTTTTTAAGAAAAAAGAATAAAAAAAGGAATAGGTATATCATATTCAAACTTCAGAAAATTAAAGCTAAGGAAAAAATATCTTGAAAGAAGACAGAGGGAATAAACTTCTCATCTACAGAGGAACAAAAATAAGAATTACATTCGACTTCTCAGAAGCCATGCAAGCAAGAAGAGGGGAAGTGAAGTATTTAAAGTGTTGAGAGGGAAAAAACACCAATCTAGAATTCTGTATCCTGCAAAATTATCCTTTAAAAGTGAACAAGAAATATTTTCTCAAACAAAAATGGAGGAAATTTGTTGTTAGTAGACCTGCCTTGCAAGAAACGTTAAAAGAAGTTCAACAGAGAGAAGGAAAATGGTAGGTCAGAAACTCAGATCTGTATAAAGGAAGAGTACAGGAGAAGAAATAAGTGAATTTAAAACAATTATTTTTCTCATACTTTTTTAAAATTAACTAATTAATTTTATTGGCTACATTGGATCTTTGTTGCTGCGCGTGGGCTTTCTCTAGTTGTGGTGAGCAGGGGCTACTCTTCATTGTGGTGCGTAGGCTCCTCATTGCAATCGCTTCTCTTGTGGCGCACAGAGTCTAGGTACATCGGCTTCAGTAGCTGAAGCACACAGGCTCAATAGTTATGGCTCATGGGCTCTAGAGCACAGGCTCAATAGTTGTGGCACACGGGCTTAGTTGCTCCCCAGCATGCGGGATCTTCCTGGGGCAGGGATCGAACCCATGTCCCCTGCATTGGCAGGCAGATTCTTAACCACTGTGCCACCTAGGAAGTCCCTTTCTCACTCTTAAATGATCTAACTGATAACAGTTTATTCAAAATAATAATTGCAACAAGGTATTTGACTGCATATGCTTTTATATCTATATATGTATGCCTATATATCGGTGAAAAAAATGACAGCAATGATACAAGGAACAGGAGGAGGGAGGGAGGAATTAGAAATATTTTGTTATTATAAAGTACTTGCAGGACTCATAAAGTGGTACAGTGTTACTTGAAAGTAGACTTGGATTAGTTGTAAACATATATTGCAAACTGTAGGGCAACTACTAAAAACCATGTGGGCAGAAAAGTATAACGGTATTCTAAGAAAGGAGAGAAAATGAATTCATATAAAATACTTAAAGCCACAAAAGGCAGAAAAAATGTGGAAGAAAAAAATAGGAACAAAGAACAAGAGTAACAAATAGAAAACAGTAACAAATATGGTAGGTATGAATACAACTATATCAATAATCACCTTAAACACCTATGGTCTAAATACACCAATTAAGAGACTTCCCTGTTGGTCCAGTGGCTAAGACTCTGAGCTCCCAATGCAGGGGGCCCAGATTGGATCCCTGGTGGGGGAATTAGATCCCACATGCCTCAGCTAAAGATTCCCCACATGGCAACGAAGATCCCACATGCCACAGTGCCACAGTAAGACCTGGCACAGCCAAATAAATAAATAAATAGATAGATATACCAATTAAAAGACAAAGATGGTCAGAGTGGATCAAAAAACAAGACCCAATTATATATTATCTACAAGAAACCAACTTTAAATGTAAGTACACATGTAGATTCATAGCAAAGGGATGGAGAAAGATATACCATGCTAACACTAATCAAAAGAAAGTAGGGGGAGTTGCCTGGTGGTCTAGTGGTTAGAATTTGGTGCTTTTACTGCTGCGGTCCAGGTTCAATTCCTGGTCCGGGAACTGAGATCCTGCAAGCATGCACCACAGTCAGAAAAAAAAAAATGGGGATAGATATATTAATTTCAGACAAAGCCAACTTCAGAGCAAGAAAAGTAATCAGGGATAAAAACGGGCATTATGTAATGATAAAAATGTCAATACTCCAAGGGCTTCCTAGGTGGCGCAGTGGTTAAGAATCCGCCTGCCAATGCAGAGGTCACGGGTTCGATCCCAGCTCCAGGAAGATCCCACATGCCGCGGAGCAACTAAGCCCGTGTGCCAAAAAAAAAATGTCAGTACTCCAAGAAGATATATCAATCCTTAATGAGCATGGGCCTAGCAATAGAGTGTCAAAATACATGAGGCAAAAACTGATAGATCTGCAAGGAGAAACAGATGACTCCACTATTACAGTTGGAGACATTAACACCTCTCTATCAGAAATGGTCAGATCCAGCAGGCAGAAAATCAGTAAGGGGACTTCCTAGGTGGTGTAGTGGTTAAGCATCTGCCTGCATTGGGGACATGGATTCAATCCCTGTTCCAGGAAGATCCCACATGCCTTGGAGCAACTAAGCCCATGTGCCACAACTATTGAGCCTGCACTCTAGAGCCTGTGAGCCACAACTACTGAGCCCATGTGCTGCAACTACTGAAGCCCACGTGCTTAGAGCCCATGCTCTGCAACAAGAGACGCCACTGCAATGAGGAGCCCATCTACCACAATGAAGAGTAGCCCCCACTCTCCACAACTAGAGAAAGCCCGTGTGCAGCAATGAAGACCCAACACAGCCAATAAGTTAATTAATTAATTAACTATTTTAAAAAAGAAAGAAAATCCGTAAGGACATGGTTGAACTCAACAGCACTGTGAATAAACGTAAATGACTGACATCTATAGACTACTCATCCAACAACACATTCTTCTCTAACTCATATGAAACAGTCACCAAGATATACCACATTCTGGGCCATAAAGCACACTTTAACAAATTTAGAGGATTAGAAATCATACAATGTCTACCCTTAGAACACAATGGAATTAAACTAGAAGTCAACAACAGAAAGATAGCTGGAAAATCCCAAAATACTTGGAGATAAAGCAGAGCACTTCTAAATAACACATGGGTCAAAGAAGAAATTTCAAGAGAAATTTTAAATTATTTTGAAATAAATGAAAACAAAAATACAACATCAAAATTTGGAGGATGTAGCAAAAACATTGCTTAAAGGGAAATTTATATCACCAAATGCATATAGTATTAGAAAGAAGAAAGATCTAAAAATCAATAATCTAAACTTCCACTTTAGGAAACAAGAACAAGAAGAGCAAATTAAATCCAAATTAAACAGAAGAAAAGAAATAATAAAAATTAAAAAAAAAGAAATAATAAAAATCAGAGCTGAAATTAATGAAGTTGAAAACAGGAAACCAATAGAGAAAATCAATAACACCAAAAGTGGGTTCTTTGTAAAGATCAATAAAATTGACAAGCTTCTAGCCAGGGTAACTTAGAAAAAAGAGAAAAGACATAATTGCTAATATCAGAAATGAAAGAGGGGACATCACTAGAGCTCCCATAAACATTAAAAGGATAATACAAGAAGATTATAAACAGCTATATGCTCACAAATTTGGTAACCTACATGAAATAGACCAATTGCTTAAAAGATACAATCTGCCAAAATCCACACAAGAAGAAACCTGAATGGGTCTTTATCTATTAATGAAATTGAATCAATAATTAGTAACTCCCAAAACAACAAGCACCAGGCCCAGATGGGCTCACTGGTGATTTTTAACAAATGTTTGAGAAGGAAATTATAACAATTCTCTACAATCTCTTCCAGAAGATAGAAGCAGAGGGAATACAGTCAGCTCTTTGTATCCTCAGGTTCTACATCTACAGATTCAACTAACTGTGGATTGAAAATATTCCAAAAAAATTTTCCAGAAAGCTCCAAAAAGCAAAACTTGAATTTGCTGTATTCTGGCAGCTATTTATATAGTATTTATATTGTATTTTCAACTACGTACATAGCATCTACATTGTATTAGGTGTTATAAGAATCTAGAGGTGTTTTAAAGCATATGGGAGAATGTACATAGGCTATATGCAAATACTAGGCCATTTTACATAACAGATTTCAGCATCTGTGGATTTTGGTATCTGTCGGGGATCTTAGAACAAATCCCCTGTGGATACCAAGGGACAACTGTACTTCCTAACGGATTCTGTAAGGCCAGCATTACCCTAATACCAAAACCAAAGACATTACAAGAAAGAAAAACTACAGATCAATATCTCTCATGAATATAGATGCAACAATTCTCAACAAAATATTAGCTAATGAAATTCAACAGTGTATAAAAAAAACTATACATCACAACCAAGTAGGATTTATTCCAGATAGGCAAGGCTGATTCAATATTTGAAAATCAATTAATGTAATCCATCAATCACATCAACCAGCTAAAGAAAAATCACATGATCATATCAACAGAGGCAGAAAAAGCATTTGACAAAATTCAATACCCATCCATCATAAAAACTCTCAGCATACTAGGAATAGAGGATGCTCCTCAATTAGATAAAGAACATCAACAAACAAAGGCACAGCTAACCTACCTAATGATTAGTAAGTATTCTTGAAGCTTTCTCACTAAGATCAGGAACAAAGTAGGAATGTCCTCTCTCACTACTGCTTTTCAACATCATACTGGAAATCCTAGCTAATACAATAAGGAGAAAAGAAAGGAAAAGAAAAGGAAAGACTAGAAAGAAAGAAACACAGATTAGGAGGGAAGAAATAAAACTGTCTTTGTTTGCTGATGACAGAATCATCTATGTAGAAAATTTGAAAGAACCAACCCAAAAACACTGCTGGACTTAATAAACAATTATAGCAGGGCTGCAGGATACAAAGTTAATTTACAAAAATCAATTGTTTTCCTATATACCAGCAATGAACAAAAGAAATTTGAAACAAAACAGTGTTATTTAAATTAGCACTCAAAAAAAAAAAAAGGAAAGAAAGAAAGAAAGAAATACTTAAGTATAAATCTAATGAAATATGTTAAGAACTATATGAGGAACACTACAAAACTCTGATGAAAGATACCAAAGAAGAACTAAATAAATGGAGTAATGTCCATGTTCATGAATAGGGAAACAATATTGTCAAGACCTCAGTTCTTGCCATTTTGATCTACAGATTCAAAGCAATTCCAATCAAAATTCCATCAAGTTGGGACTTCCCTGGCAGTACAGTGGTTAAGAATCTGCCTGCCAAGGCAGGGCACACGGGTTCAATCCCTGATCTGGGAAGATCCTGTTTTATTCATAGGAGTCAAAAACTGGAAACAACCCATATGCCCATTAGAAGCAGAAAGAATAAACTGTGGTATAATCATACAATGGAATACTACACAGCAACAAAAAGGCATGAACCACTACTACATGCAACATCATAAATTAATCTCAGACATAATGTTGAGTGAAAGAAGCCAGATGTAAAAGAATACATATTGAGGGACTTCCCTGGTGGCGTAGTGGTTAAGAATCCGCCTGCCAATGCAAGGCACACGGGTTCAGGCCCTGGGCCAGGAAGATCCCACATGCCACGGAGCAACTAAGCCTGAGTGCCACAACTACTGAGCCTGTGCTCTAGAGCCTGTGAGCCACAACTATTGAGTCAGTGTGCCACAGCTACTGAAGCCTGCGCGCCTAGAGCCTATGCTCTGCAAACAAGAGAAGCCACCGCAATGAAGAGTAGCCCCAGCTCGCTGCAACTAGAGAAAACTCGTGTGCAGCATCAAAGACCCAATGAAGCCAATAAATAAATAATAATAACAAAAAAAAGTTCTGATAAGAAGTCAAAGCCCTGTCAATTCCTATCTATGCAACCTTAAGCTGGTTACATAACCTCTCTGTGTCTCAGCACACTCATCAATAAAACAAGACTTAAAATATTAAAAATAATAATAATAATCCACCTGCCAATGCAGGGGACATGGGTTTGATCCCTGGTCGGGAAAGATCCCACATGCCTTGGGGCAACTAAACCTGTGCGCCACAGCTACTGAGCCTGCGCTCTAGAGCCCATGAGCCACAACTACTGAGCCCGCGTGCCACAGCTACTGAAGCCCACATGCCTAGAGCCCATGCTCTGCAACAAGAGAAGCCACAGCAATGAGAAGCCCGTGCACCACAACGAAGAGTAGCCCCTCACCCACTGCAACCAGAGAAAAGCCCCTGCACAGCAACAAACACCTAAACGCAGCTAAAAAGAAAAAAAAAAAAAAAAAAAAGAATACACACGGAATGATTTCATGTACATGAACTCCAAAAACAAGCTAAACTTATCTTATGGCAATAGCTCAGAATACTGGCGACATTTGGAGGGGAATATTGACTTTGAGTGAGCTTTCTCAATGCTAGAAACATTCAATATGTTGATCTGGGTGGTAGTTACATTATATATATGAGAAAATGTATATATATGTATACATATATATAATGTATACTGTGTATACACATGTAAAAATGCATCAAGCTGTACTCAAGATGTGCGCACTTTATTATCTGTAAGTTATACCTCAATAAAAAAGAAAAAAAATCAATGAGGGACAGTAGCTCTCCCACCCCCCAAAAAGCAGAAAGAACTTTATCACTATCTTAAATTAAAAAAAAAAAGAGCATTTTCAAATACACATTATAATAAGCATAACTCTGAAAACAATATGTTCATCTGTATACCATCTAAAATTACTCCCCGTACACTAGGAATTTAAGTGCCACACTTTGGTTAATGCATTCCAGGCACAGTAGGGGTTTTATAGGAGCTAGTGCTGGGATACTGGCAGCCCAAGGAAAGGCTGGGGCCAAGGGGAGAATGCGCCGCTAGGATTATGCCTTGTCACCAGCCTGGCTGGGGCTGCGGAATGTTGAGGCTCTGCTCCAAGGCACAGGGCAGAAAACTGGGAGGGAGGGGGGAATGAATTGGGAGAGGGGGCATAGAAAAAACACCAAGGGCAGGTTCCCTCATGCTCTGGCCCATAGCCCAAGTCCTACACTACTGACCTCACCAGAGACGCAATAGATGTAAAACAAGCCCATCAGTTTCCAAGTAGTCAGAGTGCCAGCTATGATTTTTGCTGCCCAAGGAATGAAAAATCAATAATAATCATTCTTATGATTCATGTTCATCCTGTTTTATTCCAAAGCACTTTACCGAAAGGCCCCTTGGCCCAGCCAAGTTCAGGGCTAGAAGCCAGGACACCTGGACTCCAGATCTGTGTGTGGAAGACTTGGAACTTTCTTGGGGTCTAAGTTTCTCTCATTGTAAACATCGAAAGTGACATTGTGGAGTATTTTACAGTTTTACATACATCATCTCACTCGACCCTCCAACCCCTGGGGAAGAAAGCAGAGAACATAGGATTGCTATTCTAATTTTATAGACGAAGAAACTGGAATCAGAAGAGGTTAGGCGAGTCCATCAAACCCACACT
This sequence comes from Hippopotamus amphibius kiboko, assembly GCF_030028045.1. Taxonomy (NCBI): domain Eukaryota; kingdom Metazoa; phylum Chordata; class Mammalia; order Artiodactyla; family Hippopotamidae; genus Hippopotamus; species Hippopotamus amphibius. The sequence goes on along the minus strand of NC_080202.1, from coordinate 44,820,001 downwards.
AGGAAGGTGGCGAAGCCGAGAGTCTCGGAAGCTGGGACTTCCGACTCCAAACCCTTTGCTGTTGTTTCCCAGTCAAAACAAGAAAATTCAGCCCCTGCAGGCTCTAAGTACAGTATAAGACTGCTTGGTCCTACACAATATGTCCTCTGTAGGTTCCAAGGGCAGAGCTGGGTTTGTGGGGCTGAAACTTGTACAGTTGGAGGGGAGGGGGAGACCCCAAAATAATACCAAATGATGAATCAAAATTAAGGACAGGGCCTGTGCAATGAGGGGTCCTGAAGCGTAAGCTTCATTAGCATCAAGGTAAATCGGCCCCTCCCATACGCCCTACCCACTAAAAAATCCGGACACACCAGATCTTGACAGGATTTTCCTCCCTGTTTGTGAAACGTGGCAGATGTGGGCTGTGGAAGTCCTGGGAAAGGAATCTCATTTCTCCCAGGAGACAAGAGGAATTACAGCAGCAGCGAGGCTGTTGTGTGAGGGGAGAGTCCAAAGGGGCCGGCGACCCAGCTGGCTGAGATGTGGGCCGTAGCAGTGTCGGTGTGGTCGACTGGTATTCCGGGAGCCGGGAGCAATGGCGCTGCCCCCGGAGCGATGGCCCAAACCGTAGGCTCGCCTGTTGGAAGCAGGCGTTCTTCAGACTGTCTTCTGGCTTCCTGCGTCCAGATAAACCTTCCTCGGAGCAGGAGAGGCAGAGACAGACAACCACAGCCGACAGCAGTGGGAGGGTAGATGGTGGTCCCGCCCAGGCTTTTTCGATCCCCGCCCAGGCCCTTCGATCCCCGGCCCGCAGGATGGTGGAGAGCGGAGGCCTACGAGGAGGCTGCCCCGCTGCGGCTTGGGCGGCGAGGCTGGGGTGCCAGGCTCCCCTCGCGGCTCCCCGCCGCCGCCGGGGGTGGGGTGGGGGTGGGCACGGGAGGGGCTGAGGGGGGCAGTGCCCGCGGCCTGCTTTCCCAGGGCTGGCCGAGCCTTTTTGACAAGCTGATTGCGTGGCGGGGATTGGCTGGTCCGGGCGTGACGCCGGTTAACAACAAAGGTGGAGTTGGAAGAAATTAGATTAAAGGAGAGGGGGGGAAAAATTAAAGGGGGAGCAGGCAGGGGACAGGAGGCAGAGACCGAAGGGGAGATGCTCGAAGCGCGATCTCACGGCTCCGCCTTCGCCCCGGAATCCTCTTCGCCTAAACCCACCGGGATTTTTGCTCTCAACCCGGACTCCCGCCCAGCTACCGAAGCCGGGGTGGGAGGGATGGTTGCTGCTTCTTGAGAAATGCCCCCAACTCTTACCCTGACATCCCCTTGCTACGGCCCAGGAGGAGAACTATTTGTTCGGACTCCTCGGACCCTAAGCCCGGAGGAGGTGAGGGGCATTGAGAACAGCGAGAGGCTCGCTCTAAAACCCGGAAGGCCCTCGCGGGGCACCGAGATCGGACGAGGCGGGGTACTCCCTCGGTTTTCCAAGGTGTTGCAAACCTAAGAGCGTCTTTTTTTTTTTTTTTTTTTTTACTTTTTGGTAACCCCCCCCCCTTTCTCACCCCCCCCCCACCCTGCTTTTGGCTCCAGGGTTGCAAAAGCAAAGAGCAATAAAAAAAAAAAAAAAAAAAAAAAAAAAAGCGCGCACACACTCAGGCACACACCAGTGGCGACAGGGGAGAGTTGGAAAGACGCAGGAGAGAAGCAGGAGGCAGCGGGGAGGGAGCCATGGGAGCGGGAAGCCGGCAGGTTCCCTCGCAAATCCCCCTCCGGCCCCACGTCGCCTCGCCGGCCCCGGCAGGGGAGCGAGGAGCCGAGCGAGCAGATGGAGGAGTGGAGCTCGCTCTAGGCAGCGGGCTTGGCCGGAGAATGGAGGAGCCGCCAAGCGATCGGCTGATTGGAAGAGAAGCGCCGAGCGATGGAGGCGGGGGTAGGAGGACGATTTCTCTGCGGGGACTGGCGGCGGCGTATACGCCCGGGTCGGGCGCTGCAGAGCTTGGCTAGCTTTCAACCCGCGCTCGCCGGCTCCAGCCCCGCGCGCCCCCACCCCCAGCCCTCCCGGCGGCTCCGCAGGTGAGTGCGAGCTGGGGGCAAAAAGACCCGAAAGTCTCAACACGCCCGCCCTACCGAAGGAAAAAAAAAAGAAAAAGAAGAGCATTTTTCCTTTTCTTTTTTTAAAATTTCGTGCAGCCTCCAGCGCGGTGGGAGGGAAGGGGTGAGGCTGAGCCGCCCGGAGGAGGCGGAGGGGCCAGGCGAGGCCCGGGTGGCCCGGGAGGCGGCGGCGCCGAGGCGGCTCTGACGGGCGAGCGCTCGGAGCGGCGCTGCGCTGCGCCGAGGCGGGCGGGCGGGCGGGCGGAGCGGGGCGGGCGGAGCGCGGCGCGTGGGGCTCGCCATTAGCCGTCGCTCCGCTTCGCCATCTCGGGCTTTGTCTGGCGACTTGCTGCCCTGGCGTCGGCTGCGGCGGAGCTGCGGCTCGGCTCTTCGACCCGCCGCACCCCTAAGGTGCCCCTGGCCCGCGCTCCCATTCACGCGCTCGGTAAGTGAGCCCCGGCGCCGCCGATTTCGGGGGAGAGGGGTTGCTGAGAGCGGCGGCGCCGCCGATCTCCATGCGCCCGGGCAGGCCTGGGGAGCCATGCCGGGCTGGATTGAACCAGCTCGCGGAGGCTCCTCCGCCGGAGCCCGTCGCTCCCTCGCCGTCTGCGGGGTTTAGGGAGCAAAGGAGACTTTTTTTTTTTTAATTTGCAAGGAGGACATTTTGTAGGGATAATTTTTTGTTGTTTTTTTAAAGTTTCGTCTGTGTGCTGCTCGGCAGCGAGGCGACCGCGAGGCAGGCGCCGAAACCTGGCGCCGCGATCGGCGTGCATGCGCCTCAAGCCGGTGGCCACGCTCCGGGGATAAGGGTGGGCGCCGATCGCCCGCTCCAGGAGGCGGGAGAGGGGAGCGGGTGAGGGCTGGAGTGGAAGCCCGAATCGGACCCGGGACGACTGGGGAGAGAGCTCCGGAGCAGGGCTGCAGGCACCCCCTGAACCTCCCGGGCGCCGGGGGGCCCTCCGGGCACCCTCTCTGCGGCCGCGCCTCGCGCCCTCCCTCCCGCGCCGGCCGAGCCTGCTAGTTCCCCCGCGGGTCTGGCGAGGTCGCTCTCGGCGCCCGCCAGCCTCGGCTCCGAGCCCCGCCGCCATCCGGGCGGCTGCGTGTCTCCCTGCCCCGGCCCCCCCTCCCCGGCGGCAGCAGCCGCCGCCGCCGCCGCCACCACCACCAGCACCACCACCAGCACCAGCACCACCACCCCCCTCCCCTCCTTCCTTTCCTCCGCCTCGGCCGCCCGGGTCCCCCCAGCTCCCGCCCCTCCTCCCAGCTGCCCCCCGCGGAGCCCGCCCGGGCAGGCTGTGGGAGGGAGCGGAGCCGGCGAGGCGGGCGGGCTGGCGCTCGCTCCCCGGGGGTCGGTGTGCGCTCTACGGGGAAGGACGCGCTCGCTGCCCCGCTTCTCCCGCCCCCCCTCCCGCTCCTCCTCCTCCCTTCTCCCTCCTCCTCCCCGCTCCGGCGGCGGAGGCTGCGGCGGCGGCGGGGGGTGTGCGAGCTGAGGCCGGGGCCGGCGGGCGGGCGGCGGGCGGGCTGCCTGCAGGCGGAGGGCGCTGTGCTTTGTGCTTTTCGCCGCGAGGAGCAGCAGGCAGCAGCCACAGCAGCAGCAGCAGCCGCCGCCCCAGCGCCGCCGCCGCCGCCGCGCCCGGAGGAGGAGCCGCTGCCGCCGCGGGAGGGAGCTGCGGCTGTGCCCGGCCGAGCGGGGGAGGGCGCCGCCGCTCAGAGCCGGGGAGGGAGCCGCCGGAGCGGGAAGCCCGGAGGCCGCGCTGCGCCGGGTAACCGAGGCGGCTGAGGACGCGCGCCGGGGTCGGGGCCGGGGTCGGGCGGCGGGGAGCCTGCCGTGGGTGCGGTGGACGCCCGGAGGGAACCCGGGGCGACCTCCGGGCAGGGGACTGGGCGGGCGAGAACCAGGGCACTGGAGAGGACGCCGAGAGCCGGGGGAGGGGAGGGCAGGAAGCGAGGCCCGAGCCGAGCCCCGGCCGCGGGCGGAGGAGCCCGCGCTTCTCCCAGCCGGCAGGCGCAGTTCTCTCCGGCCGCCGGAGGGGGCGGCGGGGCCGGTGAGCGCTGCTCCCCCGCCTCCCGGCCGCCGTCCTCCCGCCCTCTCCTTGGCTCGGCTCCCCGGAGGCCGGGGCGGGGGCGCCGGCGGGGCTGGGCCGCAGGCTCGGGGGAGGAGGCGGCGGTTCCCGCCGTGGTCGCGCCTCTGCGCCGGGCTCCTCCGTGCGCGTCGGGGTGGCTGGGCGGTGGCGGCGCCTCTGGCCGGGGTGGGTGGCTCGGGGGCGGGGGGCAGGCCAGGCCGCTTCTCTCCGGCTGCTGGCCCGCCTAGGCGGGCGGGGACGGCGTCGGGAGCCCGAGGGGGAGGGCGGCGGGAATCCGGATCTGGTCCCCGGGGGCGGTGCGGCCGCTGCACTCCGGGGCCGGCGGCGGCTGCGCTGCGTCCGGGTCCCCGCCGGGTTGCGGAGGCGGGGGGAACCGGCCGGGGGGAGCAGGAGGAGGAGACTGCGGCGCGTGCCCGCTTCCGCGGCCGCGCGCGCCCTTTACCCGCCCTTCCTCCTCCCCCGCCCTCCAGCCTGGGGCCTCCCCGGGGCGGGGCGCACAGAAGAGGAGGAGTTTTGGGTTTTTTTTTTTTTTTTGGCCGGGGTGGGGGAAGGAGGGCGGAGGGCGGGCGCTAGCTGCACGCGGGAGCAGGGAGCAGTCTCTCGCGTGGGCAGGGGAGGGCGCACGCCAAGGAGACGGGCTGTAGGGGCTGGGGGGCGGGAGGTGGGGTTAGGGGGTAGAGGAGGAGCGCGTTCCCACCCCCACCAACTCATTAAGCCTGCTAGAGTCTGGGCTGGGTCTCTGAGAGTGCGGGTCTGGGTCCCCCTCCCCTTTGGGGGAGGGAGGGATAGACAGTCCCCCACCTCTCAGCCCGCCTGAGTGGGGCCTGGTGTCTCTTCTAAAGGGTGAGGTGGCTTTGACCCCGGCCTGCCTGGCCAGCACGACCGAGGAGGTGGCTGGACGGCTGGAGAATGAACGGAGAAGCCGACTGCCCCACAGACCTGGAAATGGCCGCCCCCAAAGGCCAAGGTAGGAGCCCCGACACTCAGGCCCCTTGAACTTAAATCCTCTTTTCTCAAGTAGGTCTGCAAGGCCCACTCCCCTTCTGAAGGTTTTCTCCAGTCTACATTTTCTGAAACGAGACAGGGGGGAGGAGCTTGAGTGTCAAACATCTCTCACACTGGGGGTTTGGCTAAACCCAAATTATTTGGCCTGGAACCTGTAAAGTGTATTTTTCACGCTCCATCCCCCCACGTTGGAGAAGGAGAAGGAGGCCTGTGCAAGTCTTTTTTCTGGCGTTCCCAGTCCACTCGAGTGTGTCTTCGACAGTGCCCTGGACGGGGTGGACAGATGAGGAATACGGGGGAATGGGGAGATGAGAGGGATTGGGAAGGCTTTTCAGCTTTTTTTGTTATTAAGAGAACAAAGTTTTTGGTGAGGCAGGTTGTAGAGAAAAGGTGTTTTGATGGCTTGAGGCCTCAAAGATACTTAATTACACCATACCCCACCCAGTGGGGATCCAGTGTGTAGGGTGGCAGGGGGTGGGATGAATCTGCGTATCTGGCAGTGCCTGTGGGACGTTGAGAGCAGAGAGGATTATGGGTTCATGTGACCCGTCTGCGGAAACCCTGGCCCAGGTTACCAGGTGTAAATACAAGTTAAGAGCCCTTTTGACTCCTAGCTTTGGATACCTGTCCTCGCAGCTCACCTTCCAGGATAGCCACCCTCCAGAGGGGCCTCACTGGAGCTACCTTTCAGTAGCTGGAAATAGCCAGCCCAGACTCTGTTTTGTTGCCTCCATGGGGAGTTGGGCTGAGAAGACAACTCAGAATTCAAGGGGCGGCGGTGGGGGGGGGGGGTCTCCCTGGAGCAGGGTCCGGGGAGCCTTTGCCCACCTGCCTGCCTTGCCTCACAGCTGCCGTATATAGTTCTACGATTGTTTTACTTGCCCCAAGTTCTCCTTTGGTCCTCTTTGATAGGGAGGGGAGGATGGTGGAATACGCATGTCTCTAATGTTGGTTTCCAGCTGTGCTGGAGAGAAACGTTGGCAGGGGTTCCCCTTACTGCCCACCCCTTTTCTCACTCTGCACATTTAGGGTAGCAACCTAGAACTTGGATCGAATTTAGCTTCACATTTAGATGTGTTGCCTCCCTGCTTGCCTTCCTTCTCCGATAAGCTAGCTGTTTTCCAACAGGGTCCCAAATCACTGTAGCTTCCTTTCCCCCTGCTTCCCTACAATAAATTGTAACCCATGGCAGGCTGGCACGTTAGAAATGATAATAGCCTTGAAGTTAGCCAGATTCTATTCCAAATCTGATTTTCTAAGTGATGCTGTCTGGACTGGAGTCCCCACTCTAATCCGTATGGCTAAGGCTTTTCCTTCGGGCCAGGTCATGTCTGTGGCTTCAGATGGGAGATACCCAGGGTCTGGAATGCTCTGGGAAGGAAGGGTTGAGTGTTTCTGGACTGAGGAGCAGGTGGGTGCTGGCATGAGCCAGGCGTGATGGTCTTTCTTACCCTTCCCCAGACCGCTGGTCCCAGGAAGACATGCTAACTTTGCTAGAATGCATGAAGAACAACCTTCCATCCAATGACAGCTCCAAGTTCAAAACCACCGAGTCACATATGGACTGGGAAAAAGTAGCATTTAAAGACTTTTCTGGAGACATGTGCAAGCTCAAATGGGTGGAGATTTCTAACGAGGTAACGGATCCCCCCACCCCCCACCCCGACACATTTGAACACACATCTACATATACCCTTGCCTCAGCCTTCCTGGTGGGGGAGATGAAACAGAAGCGTATAAACAGGAAGGAAAGAGACCAGGCGAGGTGCTCATGTGGTCGCCCTTGTGCATTTTGGGAGGTGGCACGGTTGACAGCACTGGCCCAGACTTCTCAGTTTTGCCACTTTCTAGCTGTGTGGCCTTGAATACTTACTGTCTTAGAGCATCTGTCGCCTGAGCTGGGGATTGAACGAGGTGCTGACATGGACAGCCATTCGAGGTCAGGTGGTCGCCTTCTCGCTGTCCTGTGCTATGTACTGACTGCCTGGGCCTCTGCAGTAAGCCCGGGCCAGTGCCTGAGCGTCAGGGCTGCCTGAGTTGTGTCACAGTCGGGCCCTGCCTTCCTCCTTTGATAACTTCAGTCTAGTGGAAAGTAGGGAAGGCCCATTAGGAAACGAGGCTGTGTTCCTGGGTGGCATTCCCCTCTTCGGAACTTCCCCTTCCAATCACTTCCCTTCTTCCTCCAGGTGAGAAAGTTCCGTACGTTGACAGAATTGATCCTTGACGCTCAGGAACATGTTAAAAATCCTTACAAAGGCAAAAAACTCAAGGTGAGTTTCTGGGAGGAGGAGCACGAGGGTTCGGAGAGGCGAGGTCCAGAGAGTGGGCAGTATCTCACCTTGACCATGTCCTTTTCCCTCCTTCCAGAAACATCCGGACTTCCCAAAGAAGCCCCTGACCCCTTATTTCCGCTTCTTCATGGAGAAGCGGGCCAAGTATGCAAAACTCCACCCCGAGATGAGCAACCTGGACCTGACCAAGATCCTGTCCAAGAAATATAAGGAGCTGCCAGAGAAGAAGAAGGTGGGGGGGAGGGGGGTTAAGGTGCAGGGAGGGAAAAGACTGGGAGCAGCTGGTGTGGTGCAGGTCATCTGTCAGGGGTGGCAAGGGCTTAGACCGAGGAATCTGGCATCAGGGCGTGGGTGGGTCAGCAGAGCAGAGTAGGGCCTTGGGCGGCCACACGTGATCACCCTCTACCCAGCCCACACACTGTCAGGCCGGGCACTGCCCCAGGGGTAACCCTGACCAAGACAGGCAACCCATAGTGTTCCTTTACACACGTGTCCTCATTGTTAGGCTCACACAGCCATTCACTCCTGACATTTCCCCACGTGGTCTCATTTGATGCTCCTAGAGGTACCCCCGGGAGACTGCGTTATCCCGACTTTGTGGGCAAGGAACTGGGGCGCAGGAACGTATCGTGTCCCAGGACTGTGGTTTAGTGCTCAGGCTCCCTGCCTAGTGCTCTTCTCACTGCCATGTCCGTCGGTTACGTGGGCTTCCTTCTCCTTGTACACATCATCCCTCGTGGCCTCATGCTGTCCCAGACCATTAAGCCAGTTAACCTTGGGCAGAGGCTGCCCCAGCTCCCAGGCAGGGGTGGACAAGGTCAGCACAGCGAGGTCACGCCGTCCCTCACAGAGGTAGGCAGCAAAGCATTGGAGGAGCCTGCAGCTGGGACACAAGTGAGATGGGATGGGGAGAGAGAGACACACACACACACACACACACACACACACACACACACGAGATGGGCGAGGGGCAGCAGGAGAGATAAGACAGCGTATATATTTGCTGGGAGAGGAGACAGTTGCAGGCAGCCGGCTCTTAGGAGGGCACCAGCACTGGGAGTAGTCCTTTCCCTGGTCTGCGCACCCTGGCTTCGGGCTCACATGGCTTGGTTCTGTACCCAAATAGGAGCCAGCTTGGCTGGGTAGATCCAGCTGTCTGCAGCTGCTGCCTGAGCCGAGCTGGAGTATGAATCGGTGGAGCCATTCTTGACCCCTACGATGGGGCCATTGCAGAGCTGACTGTACACACAACACCCAGACATTCCCACGGGGTGGGAGGGAGGGGCAGAGGATCTCAGGACCAGGGAGGGACAGAAGAAACTCTGTGGTAGAGTGGACAGGGTGCTGGCCTAGGGGACACAGGCCTTGGGCCTGTTTTCCTGGCTACCACTGAATCGCCGTGCATGTGCCTTTTGGTAAGTCACTTCAGTCCTCTGGGCCTGCTCTTGATCTGAGGTGTGGAGGGTGAGCCTGATCTGGGTGGCTCTTCCAGCTCTAAAAGCTGCTGTTTTGTGTGAGGAGGGCTGAGACTGGGGCTGAGGAGGCTGGGCTCTGCTCGCGGTTTTCTGTGGGAACCTCAGAGGGAAGTGAAGTCACCTCACTCTTTGTGCCTGATGAGAGGCAGGGGTTGGACTCAGTCAACTTGAGCCCCTGGTCCCCTCCAGTGCTAACTCACTCGTTTGCGAATCTGGGAAGAAAAGGGAGAAAGGACAGATGGACGTTGAGTGGGAGCCAGGACAGGGGGTGGGTGAGGAAGGGAAGGAGACAGGCTGGAAAGGAAGTCAAAGAGTGAGGGGTGTGGAGAGGCAGGAAGGATGCCAGGATGGAGGTGGGATGCTGGGAAGGGAGGACCAGGCTGCTAGACGCGGGTACAGGAGAAGGAAGGGAAGCCAAGCAGCGGAGGAGACTGACTGGGCTGGGGGCGGGAGGGCTCAAGCAAGGAGCCAGGGAGCCAAGAGCCTGGAAGAAGGGTTCAGAGGCAGGGAAGGTGGGGATGACAGAGGAAGGGGGTGGGGATGGTGTCAGGATCGCCAGGGACCCAGAGGTAGCGGATGAGGGAAGAAAGTCCAGATTCTGGAGACATCTATTAAGATGTGATTTGCGTCACAAGAATTCACTCTGGGTGCCTTCAGTGCCATCTCCCCTCGTGCCTTGGACGTGGAACTCAGCCTGCCCCTGGCTTTGAGGGGGCAGATTCGTATTAGCCACTGCAGACACAGGAGGAGAGCGCAACAGGGGAAGGCCCAGAGCTTCTCCTGACTCCCTCGCTGGGAGTTTCGTGGCGAAGGGGTCGTGTCGTGGGGAGTCCCAGCCTTGTCACTACTCATGTGTGACTGGGTCATGCCGTGTCCCCCTCCTGGGACTCTTTCCTTTTCTTAAAAGGAAGGGATAGAAGTCGGATGTGTTCTGGGAGATCCCTGCAGCTCCCACGGTCTGGGCTACCGTTGAGTCCCCCCCTCCCCAACCCACTGGAAGGCAGCCCACCACCCCTTTCCTGCTCACGGCATCCTCCGTACACATCACCGACTGGGAGGCAAGATAGCTGGCAGAGGAGGACGTGACGGGTTTTGTAGCTCAGGCCTTGGGTCGTGGATGACCCCCTCGCCTCCTCCCCCCCAGATGAAATATATTCAGGACTTCCAGAGGGAGAAACAGGAGTTCGAGCGAAACCTCGCCCGATTCAGGTAAGGCAGTGGAGCCCAGAGGAGGGCCGCAGGGAGCTGGGTACAGAAGGAGAGGGTAGCACTGACCAGAGCCTGGCGCTTGCCCTCCGTGAGGCATGACGGATGGGTCACCCGTAGACCCTAGTGGCTCGGGCTCAAGGGCAGGGACAGGCAGGCAGCCGCTGTCCCGCCAGGCCCCAGCGGAGGGGCCGAGGAGCCTTGGTGGGTGGGGCAGCTAGCTTGGGTCTGCCCTGGCAGGATCCCCCTCCCACCACTGACTGTTGCTGCCCACGCCCTGGCTAGGGAGGATCACCCAGACCTAATCCAGAATGCCAAGAAGTCGGACATCCCCGAGAAGCCCAAAACCCCCCAGCAGCTGTGGTACACCCACGAGAAGAAGGTGTATCTCAAAGTGCGGCCAGATGTGAGTGTCCGGCCAAGGGGTGGCGGGGAGGGCGCACGGTGGTGGCAAGGGGGGAGCCGCGCCAGGTCGGCCGGGCACGGTGCAGGGGAGCAGGAGAGGAGGCCCCTCCCCAGGGGTGGGCTGCATGGACAGGGCCTGGGCCAGCTGGCGTGCGAGTGTGTGCGTGTGCGTGTGCGAGCCTGTCCCCTTGCACCCAGGCGGGACCCCCCCCGCCTCTCCGCCTTCCCCTCCTGGCCCGTGGGGGACACTCTCGTGACCTCCTGTGGCCTGAGGGGGCGGGGGCCTCTGTGTCCCCCTCCCCTTCCCCTCCCCCCTGCCCCTGGCTGCCTGTGTGTGTCTGACGGCTTTTGGTTTGCAGGCCACTACGAAGGAGGTGAAGGACTCCCTGGGGAAGCAGTGGTCTCAGCTCTCGGACAAAAAGAGGCTGAAATGGATTCATAAGGCCCTGGAGCAGCGGAAGGAGTACGAGGTTAGGCTTCCGCTGCGCTCCTCCCCGTCCGGCTCTTCACGAGCCTCTGCCCTCTGACTCTGCGGCCTCCGCACTCTGCGGGAGGCAGTCACTCACCATCCCACCACTGAGGGAGGGGCCTTCTGGGCCCCTCACCTCTGTCCCTACCTTCCCCGCCCGGCCCCCCCCCCCCCATGAGATCTCAGGCTAGGGCAGGGCAGGGCACCACGTCTCGTGTGACACAGCAGACACACGGCCACCCCCCAGCTTTGCTCCCTGCCTCCCCTCCCCAGCGGCTCTCCCCCACCCCCCCGGCCCCGGCTAACCCCACACCCCGTTGCCCTCCATCCCCCCCACCTCACTCTGCAGGAAATTATGCGTGACTATATCCAGAAGCACCCCGAGCTCAACATCAGTGAGGAGGGCATCACCAAGTCCACCCTCACCAAGGCCGAACGCCAGCTCAAGGACAAGTTCGATGGGCGACCCACCAAGCCACCTCCGTGAGCACCGCCCCGAGGCGGGTGGGAGAGCGGGCGCGTGGGCAGCTAGGGAGCTGGGCCCTGCGAGTGAGAAGGCCGCTGCCCCGGGCCTCCCCGGGCGCTCACAGGGATGCTCGTCCCTTGCTGCCGGTTGTGACAGGAACAGCTACTCGCTGTACTGCGCAGAGCTGATGGCCAACATGAAGGACGTGCCCAGCACAGAGCGCATGGTGCTATGCAGCCAGCAGTGGAAGCTGCTCTCCCAGAAGGAGAAGGATGCCTACCACAAGAAGTGCGACCAGGTGAGCCGTGGCGGGAGCTGGCCCCGGAGACGGAGGACTCCTGGAGAGCCGTGTGGTTTCGAAGCAGGAGGTGTGACCCCTGAGCACTTGCTTCAGACTCAGTGTTGTACCAGGTTTAGCATCTGGGCTGATCAAGGCAGAGTCTCAGGCCTCGTGCTTACCATCTATGGAGGGAGACTAGGCCCTGGCCAGGCTCTGGATGGTGGGCTGAAGGCTACTGTCCTTTCCCCCGAGCACGGGAGGGGCTCCAGTGAGGCCGCCCCCAGACTGACCGTGACTCCCCTTCCTTTCTCAGAAAAAGAAAGACTACGAGGTGGAACTGCTCCGTTTTCTAGAGGTGAGTGTTCCTCTGGAGAGGGCATTGGGCAGAGAGAGGCCGGGGGATTGGTGAGCAAGGCCCTGAAGACAACCCGGAAGCGGCCTGGGGACCAGACGTTCGACCCCGTGCTGCCCCTTCTCCCCGACCAGAGCCTGCCTGAGGAGGAGCAGCAGCGAGTCCTGGGGGAGGAGAAGATGTTGAACATCAGCAAGAAGCAGGCCACCAGCCCCGCCTCCAAGAAGCCCTCCCAGGAAGGGGGCAAGGTGGGCGAGGGGCAGGACCAAACAGGTGGGGGGGGGGAGGCGGGGCTCCCCGTGAGCACCCCGTGGACCCCGACCCTCTGCACATCTACAAGGGCGGCTCAGAGAAGCCCAAGAGGCCCGTGTCCGCCATGTTCATCTTCTCGGAAGAAAAGCGGCGGCAGCTGCAGGAGGAGCGGCCCGAGCTCTCGGAGAGCGAGCTGACCCGCCTGCTGGCCCGCATGTGGAACGACCTGTCAGAGAAGAAAAAGGTCAGGCTTGCCAGGCCAGAGGGGCTGCCGGGCAGAGTCGGGGCCGCTTGTGCCCGGGGGCTAGCTGCACTTCCTCACCCTGCCCCGGGTGTGCGCGAGGTGTGAGCCACACGAGTGCCTGGGCGCAGGCGGTGGGGCTGGGAACCCAGCAAGCCGGAAGGCGGGAAGCTGTCCGCTGTGGGCTGTGGGCTCCCCGGGGAGCGGGGCCGCTGGGCCGCCTGCACCCCTGGCTGGAGACATCTGCACCAGCCCACGCCTTGGCTCGCCCCACCCTTGCCGGCGGTGGGGAGAGCCTCCAGCGGCTGGATGAGCCGCGCGCGCCCCCTGGGGGTGGCCAGAAGGCTGACGCCTCTGCCTCCCCTCCGCAGGCCAAGTACAAGGCCCGGGAGGCGGCCCTGAAGGCCCAGTCAGAGAGGAAGCCCGGCAAGCTGCCCGAGTCGCCCAAGAGAGCCGAGGAGATCTGGCAACAGAGCGTCATCGGCGACTACCTGGCCCGCTTCAAGGTGGCAGGCGGTGGGAGAAGGGTGGCTTTGGTTTTGGTTTTGGTTTTGGTTTTGGTTTCTTTCCCGTTGTTTTCTTTTGTTGTTGTTCTTCTTGTTTGGGTGTTTTGGGTTTGTTTTTCTGGATAAGTAGTTGCTTTATTATTAATTTCATAGGAAAGGGATTGTTCTGCCACCACCCATGCAGACCCCCTCCAGCCCTTGGTGACCCCTCCCACAGCTGACACCCCTGTCTGTCCCCAGAACGACCGGGAGAAGGCCTTGAAAGCCATGGAGATGACTTGGAACAACATGGAAAAGAAAGAGAAACTGATGTGGATTAAGAAGGCGGCTGAAGACCAGAAGCGATATGAGGTGGGATGGGGGCTCCTGGTTAGCACGGTGGGACAGGATGGAGCTGGGGCCACCTCCCTCCACTTAAAACTCAGGAGCACCCTCTTGGGTGGGCCGCTTTCCTCACTGCATGGGACTTGGAGCCAGAAGTCCCAGCTTGGGTTGTGTGACCCTGAGTAAGTCTCCTAGCTTCCTTCTCTGAGCCTCAGTCATGCATCCGTGAAACGAGGGCAGTGATACTAGTCATGTGAGTGCAATCAGGAAAGCGCTTTCAGATGGCAGTGCCCACCTAACACAGGCGTGAGTTGTTAGGAAGGAAGTCGCTCCCTGTCTGTGCCTCAGTTTCTCCTCCTTCCTGGCACATAGAAGGAGAGTCTGCTAAGGACTGCTGGCATGGGGCAGGAGGGAGGATGAGGGTGACCTTTCCGGGTGTCCCCATAGAGAGAGCTGAGTGAGAGGCGGGCACCCCCAGCTGCGGCCAACTCCTCCAAGAAGATGAAGTTCCAGGGAGAACCCAAGAAGCCTCCCATGTGAGTCTGGGAGCTGGAGTCCACCCTAGGGGTGGGGAGGCTCAGGGCGGGAGGGCTGCTTGGTTGGTATCCTGACCTTCCCGACAACACCCCCACCTCCCAGGAACGGTTACCAGAAGTTCTCCCAGGAGCTGCTGTCCAACGGGCAGCTGAACCACCTGCCACTGAAGGAGCGCATGGTGGAGATTGGCAGCCGCTGGCAGCGCATCTCCCAGAGCCAGAAGGAGCACTACAAGAAGCAGGCTGAGGAGCAGCAGAAGCAGTACAAGGTGCACCTGGATCTCTGGGTCAAGGTGAGAGGGCAGCGGACCCTAGGAAGGAAGACGGAAGCATCATGCTGGCTGGTCCGCATTTATGATTTCATTCCGTGTCTCCGCAGTCCTTTAGTGTAATGATGACTGTCAAAGATATGGAAACCAAGGCTCAGAGAGGTTAAGTAACTTACCCAAGGTCACACAGCTAGTGAGTAGGAAAATCCAAATCAGACTTTTTCCTCCCTCCAGCTGGGACCAGGGGACCTCTCCTAGAGGTCTAGCTCGGCCCCTAGCCTCTGAGCTCCCCTTCTGTGCCTTGCCTGAGCAATCAGATCTGTAAAGTGGGGAGAGTCACTGATGCCCTCACCAGCCACCCAGGCAGCATGGCCAAGGACCCAGGGGAACAGCAGAATTTAAGTATTCCAGAAGTTTGGTGAGCCCGAGACTGCCTCGGCAGTGGCTCTGGGCTTGGCTTGGGGTGAGGGGGTGATGTAGCTAGGCTGTGGAAGTCATCATGGGGGTACTTCTCTGAGTTGAAGAAGGCCCTGACTCTGGAGCCTCCATTTGGGTAGAGCAACAGGACAGACACGAAAGCCAACAGTCTTAGGACAGGATAGCTTAGAAAAGGTTTCAGGGCATCTTAAGCAGAAACACTGAGCTGTGTTCTCAGGTCCCTGGGATTCTCTGCAGAGACCCAAGGTGTGGGGAGACTGGGACGGGCGAAGGTGGGATGGTGGTCAGTGCTTGGCCCACTGCCTGGCACTTGGCCAGCATGCTCAGTCAGCAGTAGCTGGGGTCATGTTCCAACTCTCACCTCCTTTTCTGTCTCCCCCAGAGTCTGTCTCCCCAGGACCGTGCAGCATATAAAGAGTACATCTCTAATGTGAGTCTGGGAGCAGGGTGGTGTTGGGATAAGGGGGGGGCTTGGCGGGGGTTGTCTGGATCTCATGGCTGCTCCCTTTGCCCGTGTCCCCATCCTCTCCTACAGAAACGTAAGAGCATGACCAAGCTGCGAGGCCCGAACCCCAAGTCCAGCCGGACTACCCTGCAGTCTAAGTCGGTAAGGAGCCCCTCCCAGGAGGGGGTCTGAGGTGCCTGGGGTGGTGTGGTGGGGACCGCTGATGTGCTTCCACCCCTCCCAGGAGTCTGAGGATGACGATGAGGAGGATGAAGAGGAGGAGGACGAGGAGGAGGAGGAGGAGGACGACGAGAATGGGGACTCCTCGGAGGATGGCGGGGACTCTTCCGAGTCCAGCAGCGAGGATGAGAGCGAGGACGGGGACGAGGTGGGAGGATGGGCACAGTGGGCGGGGAGGGCGGGCCCTGCCAGGACGGCCGCCTGGTAACTGCATATTCGTTGCCTCCCAGAATGAGGAGGACGATGAGGACGAGGACGACGACGAGGACGACGACGAGGACGAGGACAACGAGTCCGAGGGCAGCAGCTCCAGCTCCTCCTCCTCGGGGGACTCCTCGGACTCTGACTCCAACTGAGGATCAGTCCCGCCTGGGGGCTCCCCTCCCCGACTGACCGCCTTTGTTTCTCCCCCATGTTCTGTCCCCTGCCCCTTGGCCTCCCCCCACTTTCTTTCTTTCTTTCTTTTTTCCTTTTTTTTCTTTTTTTTTTTTTTAACAAAATACGGTGTGGGGGGAGGCACTGGAGGCGCCCAGGCCAGAACTCTGCGGCCTCAGAGACATCCGCCCTGGGGGGCCCTCCAGGGAGCACAACCATCAGACTGAGCCACCACTGGACCGGCCCAGCCCACCCCCACTCTGCACTTGTGGTTCCGGCATGGACAATGGACCTGGGAGTGGGATGGGGGGGTCCCAAAGAGTTCAGTGAGGCCCCCTACACCTGCAGCCCAACCCAAGGGAGGGTGGAAGCTTGGGGAAGACGCCTTTCTTTCCAGAGGGGCTTGCAGCCTGGACCCCTACATTGGAACTGGAGGCAGGGAACATGGGAGAGGAGGGCGGGCGCCTATGGGAAAATAGGCGCTGCCCCATAGCCCTCTCCCCTGCCCCCTGCGGGAAGGAGCTGCCTGGACCCACTCACGGAGGGGAGGGGGCAGAAGTGTTTTTTATATATGTGTATATATTTTTTTTTTTTAAGCTCTGAGCTGTCAACGAGACGTTTCCTACCGATCTCGGCTGCCGTCTCTGTTGTCATTTCTGGGAGAGGGAGGGTTTAGAGGGGTAGGTTTAGGACTTTTTTAAAATGGTCTTGATGCGTATGGAAAAGTGTATGTGTGTGCGTGTGTGTGTGTGTGTATGTGTATGTGTGCGTGCACACGCACGTGTGTGGCCTGTACATAGCATGGGTGCACCTGTGGATGTGTGCAAAGGCACGTGTATTTGTGCGTGTAAGAGAGAAAGGGAAGCCCACCTCAGTCTGTGAAGCTGGTAAAAGGGTTGGTGAGGGCTGGGGAGACACTGCTCCTGGTGGGGATAGGCTGGGGTGGCCCCTTTCTCTATATCTTCTGCTTTGCCTGATCTCTGATTCAATTTGGGGGGGTGTACTGAAGCCACTCTGATGCTTCCTATACTGGTTTCCCTCTGCCAGGGCCACTGGAGCTACTACTAGTGTCCAATATCCAGCAGGACAGTGGGGAGGGGAACAGACCGAGTGAACCTTAAAGCTTTGATTTGGTGGGAAAGGCCTCTACAGCTCATCTGAGGGGTCACCTAGCCACCCTAGGCTCTGAACCTGGGCTCCAAGAAATGGGTTGGAAGCTCTTAATTTACACATCCCTCCTGCTTTCCCCACCCCTCCCTGCACATATCCCCCAGCTACTCCCCTCCCCCCCATTTCCTTTGATTTCTCAGGTCTGCTCCCTTCCCCATCCCACCTCCCCAAACCCACAGCTGGGGAAGAGGTCTGCGAAAGCTGCTTTTGCAGCTGTCCTTCTAAACCTTCCCAGCCATCTCCCAAATTTTGTACCCTGATTCCTAGGCTCTTAATAAGCCAAGCCACCTTGTCTCTGTGGGTTTAATTTTTTGTTTGTTTTTAATTAAATTTTGGCTTTTTTTTATTTTTAAACAATCATGTCAGTGACCTATTTAATTGGGGCTTTGTGCTTTTCCACCTTCCCCTCTGAAAACCAAGGGATGGGGAAGAATGGGAACTCTGCCTAGGAGGTGGGGTGGGAAAGGTGGGTCCCACTCCCAGAGGAAGGCAGACAATCTGCTTTGCCTTGGACATGGTGCTGGGGTAGGGGGAGCTAGGGAGGGACACTCCCCACTCCCACTCCCCTTCCTTTGTCCTGATTCTGGAATTAGGTACAGGGGTTCATAGGTTCTATTTCTTCCCGAGCCCCTGCAAAGAACCCCATTTCCCTGTTTGAGTGCCTCTGCGCTGTTGTGTTTTAGTGGAATGTGTTTTCATTTAAAAACAACTTTGAATGGGGCACTTTTTTTTTTCCTGTTTTAAAAATTGAAAAATTCTTACAGTACGAACAAGGCGGTGGGGGTGGGGGTGTTAGTGCTGTAAGAGGTCACTCTGAGTGCATTTTGGCACTGGGATGGGATGGCTGGGGCGGGAGGACCCCCACTCCCTCCCCCCTGTTTTTTTTCTAATATTTAAGAAGTGTTTTTGTAGGTTTCAACAACAACCACAACTTGAATTTGTATCATGGGAGGTGGGAGGGAATGGCTTAGAGGTGTCTGCCTAAGCTAAGGCCAATTGTGGAAGTTTTGTTTTTCCTTTTTTTGTACAATAAAGTAAAAAAGGTTTGACTGCTGTCTGATCACTGCACTCAATGAAGGGGGAGTGGTGGCAGGGATGACCCAATAGGCTCAATGTGGAAAGACCCTTAAAGCCAGAACCCCTTCTTTCTAGACCCATCTTCCTCATTCCTGAAGATTCCATAGGCAACCTACCTTCACATTGTTTTGTGCTACTGTTCTTGCACTTTCTCAATTCAGTTTGTTCACCTTGTGTCATCAGATCACTAAGGACTGAGAATTTGGAAAACAAATACATTATTTCCTCCCAGAGTGCACTGCCTTGAAAAATGGAGGTGATGAACCATTAGGGTCGGGGGATCACCCTGGTCATGCAAGGGCTTATCTTTGGGAGTTGGGATAACCCTCCCCCCTTGAGCCCTCAGCCTCACCCATACCTCTGATGGGAAGTGGGCTAGGCTGAGATGACTCGCAAGACAGCCTTCCCTCCATGGGCCTTGGCTGTGTTCCTGGAACCACCAAGGGCTAAGACCCAAGCCCATCTAAGACCTCTCCCTTCACCCCACACCCTTCTCTTACTCTTGGCAAAACTTCTGAAGCTCCTTGCCCTTCATGGTCTCCCATTTCCTCACCTCCCACTCACTATTCCCCTGAGGTGACTTGCTGAGGTCACCAACATGTTCAGTTACACCCAGTGGACACTTGTCTGTCTCTCTTTTTTTTTTTTAATATATATTTGGCTGCATCGGGTCTTAGTTGCAGCATGTGGGATCTAATTCCCTGACGAGGGATGGAACCCAGGCCCCCTGTATAGGGAATATGGAATCTTAACCACTGGACCACCAGGGAAGTCCCACTTGTCTGTCTCTTGACTTGTTGGTCTACTCTGCTGACATCAGCTCCCCCTCATTCCATCCTAGGTGTTCAAGTCACTCTATGAACCCCCAGTTATCACCCATAGTGACCATTCCAAAAGGTGGTCTCTATAGAGACTGCTCTTCCAAGTTGCAGACTAGTACAGACTTCAGTGTATCCTTTGGGATATCTTTTTTTTTTTTCTATAAATTTATTTTATTGGCTGTGCTGTGTCTTTGTTGCTGCACACGGGCTTTCTCTAGTTGTGGTGAGAGGGGTCTACCCTTGTGGTGCGCGGGCTTCTCATTGCAGTGGCCTCTCATTGCAGAGCATGGGTTCTAGGTGCGTGGGCTTCAGTAGTTGCAGCACATGGGCTCAGTAGTTGTGGCTCACGGGCTCTAGAGCGCAGGCTCAATAGTTGTGGCACACTGGCTTAATTGCTCCGCGGCATGTGGTATCTTCCTGGGGCAGGGATCGAACCCACGTCCCCTGCATTGGCAGGCAGGGATTCTTACCCACTGCACCACCTAGGAAGTCCCCTCTGGGATATCTTGCAGGCACCTCGTACCTCAAGACCCCAGATGATCACTAACCATCTGGTCATTCAATCTAGAAACCAGGGTATCAGCCTTAACTCCTCTCTCCCTATTTCATCTCTTAGTGAAAGGAAGTGAAATTCGCTCACCTAGACCCATCCATTCCACTTCCGGTCTCTCTCTCAAATCTGTCTACCTGCTTCCATCCGCATCCTATTCAAGGCCATCAACCATAGCTCAACTTCTGCAAAGGCCTAAAACTGGTCTTCCTGCTTGCACTCTTGCCCCCTACAGTCCATTCTGCATACAGCAACCAAAACTCTCTCTTAAAAACAAATCTGATGACCTCTGCACTTAAAACTTACCTTGTCTTACCATGACCCTAAAAGGCCCAACCCCTGTTTCCCCTCTCTCTTCTCTCACTCCACTCTTCCTAATCACTCACAAGGATCCACCCAAGCAATCTGTCTTTTGTTCCTCAAACATGCCTACCACAGGACCTTTGCACTTGTTCTCTCTGCCCAAAATGCCATTCCCCCAACCCTACAGATAGCTTGTTTTTCTCATCCTTCAGACTTAAGCACATATGTCACCTAATAGGCCTTCCCTGACCACCCTCTCTAGAGAGGCCGTCTCCTACATCTCCTTGTTTCTGTATTTGTTTACTTGTTCATTGTCTGTCTCCCCAAGTAGAAGACAACGTATCTGTTCATTCATTACAGTAATCCCAGCACCTAAAAGTGCCTGGCATACATCTGACAGTCAAGAAATATTTGTTGAGGGACTTCCCTGGCAGTCCATTGGTTAAGACTTCACCTTCCAGTGCAGGGGGTGAGGGTTCAATCCCTGGTCGAGGAGCTAAGATCCCACATGCCTGGGGCCAAAAAACCAAAACATAAAACAGAAGCAATATGGTAACAAATTCAATAAAGACTTAAAATTTTTTCGTTGTTGAATGAGGGAATAAGTATGGCCCACAATGCACAATGTCCTGGAAGATCTGGTGCCCTTGATGGCCTCTCTGCCCAACTCTAGCTACACAAGGCATCCAAGATTCAAACCCACCACACTCTCTTCCCTCTCTTCCCAGTCCTCTACACATTCTGCCTATACACATAACCATTCCCTCTGCCTAGAATGTTCCTCTTCACCTCTCTTTCTAGCTAATGCAGGGCTCCACTTAAAAGATCACTTCCTCCAAGGAGCCTTCCCTGACCCCCCGACAAAAAGATCTCTATGCATTTGTTTCTTCAGCAGCCTGGATGCCTTCACATTCAATCTTTCTTCCACGTCAGGCTTTACTGGGCTGTAAGCTCCACTAGGACAAGGTCTGTGTGTCTCTCTGGCTCACTGCTGTAACCCCAGGGCTTTGCCCAGAGCATGGACCAGTGTAGTCCTTAGTGTTTATTGACGGGTGCTAACTGTGGAGACTGGGCACGTGCCCAAAGAGGTCACCACCACAGAGCCGGTCAGGCCAAACACTAAATGAATAGTACAATCCACTTTTAAAGGAGTTTTTTGTGAGGGTGGCCAGGGGTGGAAAAGTGAGGCAGGATTTAGGTAAACAGGGAAGAGACCGGAAGGCTTTCTGGGCATATGTAAATTCCTTTGGGCAGGATATATTGGACATATTCTGAGACTAAGAAACAGATCAGCATCATCGGAGTGGAGAATTCCCGATTCACACTGTGGAGACACCTGACGTCCTGGCCTTACTACTTTGTTCTAGACTCAAGTTCTTACACCTTCTGAGAGTCTCCGCCAGCTAATCCCACAGTAACTTCAACATATCTCAACCTGATCATTCTCCTGTATCCCCACATCTCCTCCTCAGAGTTCCCCATCGATGTCAACAATGTTTTCAGGGTCTCTCTCTCCTCTACCCCACACATCTCAATCTATAACAAAAACCTACTACTTCTAAGCTGTCCAGACTCCACACTCCAGAGTGATCTACTTAAAATGCCAGTGAAACAATTCTCCTTGGACTCCTCACAGCCTGCAGGGTTAAAGCCCACAGAATCATCAGCACATCCTTCATCCTGTATGGTCTGCCCTGCTTACTTCCTGCTATTTCCCCACCCATTTCTATGTTCCAGCCAGTGCCCAAACTTCTGGGCACTTCACTTCTGAAGCTTCTCTTTGAGATATCTAGCGCCTTCTTGGTCTGCCTTGACCTAGCTCCTCTCCCCCTACAGGAAGCCTTTTCTGACCAACTCTTTTACATCATTTGATTCCTCCTCCTGGCCACCTCTGTCCCCTATGGTTAGCTTTTTTTTTTTTTTTCTGGCCACACCACGTGGCATGTGGGATCTGTTTCTTAGTTCCCCAACCAGGGATGGAACCCATGCCCCCTGCACTAGAAGCGTGGAGTCTTAACCACGGGGCCGCCAGGGAAGTCCCTAGCTCTCTTATTTTTATCACACTGTTTGGCAATTATTCTCCTACAGGTTTGCCTACCCCACAAATTGTGAACTTCTTGAGGAAGTGTAACTGTCTTATTTTATCTTTGCATCTCAGCACGGATGCACGGTAAGAATTCTTACAGTGCACTGTAAGAATAACAGCTAAGATTTACCAAACACTTACACTGAGCTAAGTTTCTCATGCACTGCCTTGTCAATCCCCACAACAACCTAAAGAGATAGGTACTATCATTATACCCGGTGACAACAGAAGAAACTGAGGCAACAGAGAGCTCACTTCCTCAAGTTCATTTGTCAAGTCCACAGATTTCAATTCAAATGATTCCTGGTCTTCACCACTTAAAACTTTTGCTTCAGCAAGTGCTTGCTGAATACTAAAGAGTCAGTGATGGTCCCAAAGTATGTGATTTAAGAGTTTCCTCATTTAATCTCATCTTCTGAGGGAAGAGGGCTGTCATATACCCGTTCCAGGACTCCAGACACAGAGAGTAACCAAGATGGAAGCGCCAGTCTAGGCATCTACTGCGGCTGGGAGTGGCCCTTTGCTCCAAAGAGGGACTGTGAGAGCGCGCGGATACGGGCACACCCAGGGGAGTAGAACTGGGTCGGAGGAAGGGTCT
Organism: Hippopotamus amphibius kiboko; assembly: GCF_030028045.1. Classification (NCBI taxonomy): domain Eukaryota; kingdom Metazoa; phylum Chordata; class Mammalia; order Artiodactyla; family Hippopotamidae; genus Hippopotamus; species Hippopotamus amphibius. The sequence continues at coordinate 44,797,673 of NC_080202.1, read as the reverse complement.
GGCCACTGCCTGCCAGGCTGTGTAGAGGAGAGGTGGGGGGTCCAGCGTGGGTTCCGGAAGCAGGAAAGGAGAGCAGGTGTGGGATCTAAATTAGGATGAGGGCTGGGAGGGCGCTCCGCTCAGACTGGCACAGCTCGGCCTCCGCCCTCAGCGGAGGACCCTCATCTCGGGCGTCTGTTGGTTCTCAGGCCAGGAGTGGGCTGAGACCCGCCCAGAAGCACTGGGAACCGAGGCTCCGACGAGCCCCTTCGGGTTTTCTGCCCTGAGGAGCTAAATGCGTCCCACTTCAACTCTGGCCCATTCACAGAAGTGGCTGCACGCTTCGGGGTAAACTTCGGAGTGGGGGCGCTGGGGTGGGGGGGGGAGCCGGGAGCCCGGAGGGAAGGGCGGGGGAGCCTGGGCCGGAAGGCGTCCCAGGCTCGGCTGGGAGCCGGCGCTCTCTTTCGACGCCACCCGCTGCCCCCGCCCCGGAGCCGGCCGGGACGGCACAACGTCTCCGCCCCCAGCGCACCGCGCACCTCACCTTGAACGCCGCTCCACCCATCGCCATCCTATTGGGCCCGCCTGGCCGAGGCGAGACGGCGATTGGCCGAGGTGGCTTCCGAAGGCCCCGCCCATCTCCCCGCCCCCGTCCCCGTCCGCCGGTACTTTGGACGGCGGCGTGGCGCCCCTCCTCCCCGCCCGGTCCCCGCCCCCTGGAGCAAATGCTGCCGAGCTGCGGCCGCGGGGCAGATGCACGCGCTCGGGCCCTTCTAGCAGGCGCGAGCAGTCGCTGGGCGCGCGAAAGCGAAAGAAGGAAGAGGAAGGGAGGGCGGGGGCGGGGTGTTGAGGAGGGGCGGGAGGAGGAAGAGGAGGAGGTTGGAGCGCGCTCGCGCTTGGCCTCGCGCCCGCGCGAAGGGAGGGGGAGAGGGGCGCGCGCGCGCACGCTCGCGTTCTCGCTCGCTCCATCCATCCATCCTCCGGTCGCGGCACGCGCGCGCGCTCCGGGCTCGCGCCGCACCCCCCGCCCGGGAGAGGCGGGCTGGAGTGGGGGGCGGGGGGAGGGGCGCGCGGACGGCGCGCGGACTGCGCGCGGGCGGGGTGAGGTGAGGAGGAGGAGGCGGCGACGGGACTAGAAGGGAGGGGAAGGGGCCATGGCCGCCCGGTGAGGCGGCGAGGCGGGGGGGCGGCCGGACCCCCCGGCCCCGGGCCCTGGGCCCCGGGGAGAGGCGAGGACGGACCGACGGACATGGGGCTCCGGAGCAGCCGCCGTCGCCGCCGCCGCCGGAGGACGCGGCCCTGAGAGGCCGCCGGGCCCCGGCGCGGCCCCCCGGGCGGGGTGAGTACGGGACGGAGACGGGGACGGGGGAGGGGCCTGCGGGGGGCGGGGGGCGGGGCCCGAGGCGGGGCTTGGGCCCCCTCCCCCCAGGTCTGGGTCAGCGCCCCTTCCCCTCCCCCCGGGCCGACGCGGAAACGCCCGGCTTCCCCCGGCTTCCCGGCCCGGCCGGGGCCCCCCGCTCTTCCCCTGTCTGGGTCCCCCCTGGGCGGGGCAGGGCCGGCCGGGGAGGGGGCGCGGGGCCTTTGTTAGGGAGCCAGGCCCCAGCCCCCGGGACAATAGAGACACCCTCCCGGACTTCTCTCCCCGGCCGGCCGGGGCTGTCGGCGGGCGGCGAAGAAGAGGGGCCGGGACGCGTCCCACTCTGCCCACTCTCTAGGGGTCGGTCTGTCCCGGACCGGCGCCGGCCTCCGGCGGCTCGGCTCTCCTCCCCCCAGTCGGTATGATGCAGCAGCAGTGCCGCAGGGACGGGGGAAGAGCCGAGGCCCGGCCTCCTACCCTCCCCAGTGCCCCCGGCTCATTTGTCAGTCCCCACCTCACTCTAGGCCGGCAGCTCCCTAACTCGTACCCACCGTTCAGAGGGGCCCCGGACTGTGGGCACTGTTTCTGAATCCTTTGGTGGGGATTCCTGGACTTTGGGGGCTCTTGGAGAGACTTCCGGGCTGGTCCTGAGGGAGGGAGGGTGGTTACCTAAAAGAAGAACAGGTAAGGGGAGTGCCCACTCCTGGCATGCCATCCCACCAGACTCTACCTCCTCTTGCTGTGGTGACTAGAAATGCCCCTGTACCTCTAGGTTTCTGTGGGCTCTGCTCCCCTTCTGTAGTGGCAGGCTTATTTCAAGGGAAGACAGAGTGGGGTGAAGGTTGTAGGGTCCTAAGGGCCTTTCCTACTTCTGGTAGCAGTACCCCCCCAAGTGGACATCCTGGCTGAAAGCAGAGGTGACTCTGAGGAGAGCCTAGGGAAGGGGGGGAGTGTATTGAGGAGTCTGTGCAGTTCTTTGCCACACCCTGTGGGTTTGCTTTGAGGCCTTAAGAGTTCCTTCTCCTCCCCCTGCTGCATTGCACCATGGGTATCGAAAAGGGGTTTGAGTTTTGGGGACCTGGGGTGAGCTGCTGCCTCCTGTAGACCCAGACTGTGATTGGCAGTAGAGTCCAGGGCCCGAGTTCAGGCCTGGGAAGGACTAGGCCGCCCTTGGGTTTCAGGCCCTGAAGGACCATCCAGACTTAGTGAGCCTAGGCCTTAGGGAGAGGTAGATCCTGATGCCACCATTAAGCTCCGGGCAGCAAGGTGCGGAGGGGAGGTGGCAGTCATCAGAGGTGCCTTGGACTCACACCAACACTCCCACCCCCATGTGTGCAGCCGTGTTGCCGCCCGCTGTGCTATGAGCAGTCAGAGCGCCGTCTCCACAAGAGTTTACAAATGAAAATGGAGGAAATGTCTTTGTCTGGCCTGGATAACAGCAAACTAGAGGTGAGGGCTCCCCCACGTGTGCCTCCAGTTCTTTCTCTTGATGTCTCTACGTCGCTATATCTGGCATCCACACCAGAGAGGAATTTGGGTAGTCAGCCTTGTTCCTTAAAGGGAAGGCCAGCTAAGAAGGCCCAAGGATCCGGAAGAAGAAAGAATTCAAAGTCAAGATGGGGAAAATGGCAAAGAAAGCATTATTTTTGGCCAGGGCGAATTGGCAGGAGATTTGGTTGGTGAGAGTTGCTCTCAGTCCATGGGACTATGACTCTCGTGACCCTGGGTGTTCTCCCCTGGGTCCAGGCCATCGCTCAGGAGATATACGCGGACCTGGTCGAGGATTCTTGTTTGGGATTCTGCTTTGAGGTGCACCGGGCTGTCAAGTGTGGCTACTTCTTCCTGGACGACACGGACCCTGATAGCATGAAGGATTTTGGTGAGCTTCAGAGCTGAAGGAGAGCAGTCTAGCCCTGCCCTGAGAGTGCTTGGAAGGTCCTTCTCTGGCAGCCACACCAGATGTAGAGCCTGGAGTTCCTGTGAGCTTAGGCAGGGGCTCCTGCCAAAGAGGCCACGGGGCCGTGGGTGGGAAGGAGAGGTGAGGGTCCCCTTCCCGTCCTGATCGCCACGCCTCTCCTGTCCCCAGAGATCGTGGACCAGCCGGGGTTGGACATCTTTGGACAGGTTTTCAACCAGTGGAAGAGCAAGGAGTGTGTTTGCCCCAACTGCAGCCGCAGCATTGCCGCCTCCCGTTTTGCTCCCCACCTGGAGAAGTGCCTGGGAATGGGTCGGAACAGCAGCCGAATCGCCAACCGCCGGTGAGGGCTTCTCCCCCCGCTAGAACCTGAGCAGCTCCTCTTTTGCAGCCCATCTCACGGTGTCGTCCCCTGGGGGCATTTGTAGGCACAGAGGGTGGGTCGTGCTTGGCCCCAGATGCTCCACTATACCTGTGAAGTCAGGGGCAGGGAGAGGTGACAGCCTTCCGTGGCCCTTCCTCTTCCCTACCCCTGGCAGGATTGCCAACAGCAACAACATGAACAAGTCTGAGAGTGACCAAGAGGATAACGATGACATCAATGACAACGACTGGTCCTATGGCTCAGAGAAGAAAGGTGTCTGGGGATCTGGGGAATTTGGGGGCCATTGGGGTGAGGCGGGCAAGCAGGAGTTGGGTATGTAACGGTCACAGGTTGTCATCCTGAATGAGGGAGGAGAGTGTAGCTTTGTACTTTTCTTTAGGTGCCCTTAGACTGAAAACTTAAAGTGACCCTGCCCTTTATCCTTTTGTCCTACACAGCCAAGAAGAGAAAATCAGACAAGGTGAGAGCCGGGGCAAGCATGAGGGAGATTTGGGCGAAGGACAGATCCCCTCCCCTTTGGGCAGGGTGTCCTCGGGTGTCTTGACTCAAGCCTGAGGTCATTGGGTGCCTCTCTGGGTTCTGGGATGAGGGTGTCTGGTGGGCAGGAGGGCAGCAGAGGCCTTGGGGGAAGGTGGGAGGAGGAAATACGGGTAGATGGGCCTCTTACTGGTCGGGAAGAATAGGAATTTGAGGATATTTCTTTGTCAAATCTTTTTTCCTTCCCTGGGTTCTCGGCTGCCCCTTATCGTTACCCTTTCCCCAAAGCTATGGTATCTCCCATTCCAGAACCCCAATTCCCCTCGAAGATCCAAGTCTTTAAAACACAAAAATGGTAAGTGGGGCTGGAACAACGGGAGTGATTCTAGCTGTGTCTCTGGGACTCGTTGCTGGAGGGCGGAGGTGGGGGCAGGCAGGGGTATTGAGGGAGGGCCTGTGATCCTTCTATCACCCCCACTTCCTCTCTGGTTATTTTCAGGGTTCTCTGTCTGTACCTCTGCATCAAACACCCTTCCCCTTCTTTTTTCTTCTTCAGGGGAACTTAGCAATTCGGATCCTTTTAAGGTGAGTAGGGGCTGCCCCTCGTAGGTTCCCTCTCATTTTCCTTGTGAGTTGGGTGGGATTGGACAAGCGGGGATGAGAGTGCTGACAGCCAGAAGCACTAGGTGGGGTGTTTAGGTCTTGCATGTTTGTGTTCTTTCTGGGTCCCAACCCCTTGCCCCTGCACAGGTGGGATGGAAGGAATTGTTGGGAAACTGCTGGGCAGTCTTCAGGCCTTCTCACCTAGGAAGGGACGAGAGGAACTGGTTCTCCACCCCCACCCCCTCCCGCCCTTCTTTGGCTGCCCCTTCTCTAACCTGTACCTCTGGTTCTTGCCCAGTATAACAACTCAACTGGGATCAGCTACGAGACCCTGGGGCCGGAGGAGCTGCGTAGCCTGCTCACCACGGTGAGGGACCAGGGAAGGGGAGGCCCTCGGGAACAGGCTGAGCCACAGGCCGTGGTGGAGGCCCGGGAAGAGGCTGGTGACATAGCAGTGAGGGCATCTAGGTCTCTCTCTGGCATTAGGTTTCCTGGCCGATGGTGGTCTGGGGCCGTCCGCCATGGACACCCTGGGGCCATTTGTGCTTGTGCAGTGTAGCATTTGTGCAGAAGAGAACGTCTAGTGTCTAGAGTAGGCTTCCCTCCATCCCTCCTTTCAGCTTATATTCCTCTTCCAGCAATGTGGGGTGATTTCTGAACACACCAAGAAGATGTGCACAAGGTGAGCTCAGAACCTAGGAAGGGGCCGGGGGCCCTCCTGCACACTCACGCTGGGCACAGGTCGGGAGTACCCCTGGACTTGAGCAGCGGGACTCCCACCCTTCCCCCTCCCCTCCTCTAACGGTCAGGCCTTAGGCCACAGTCCGGGGGCTCTCCATTCATCCCTCCCTGTCTGTGTCCATCACTCCTGCCTCTGCTGAGGGGAGGGGCTCCACCTGTGTTCCTCAGACCCTTCCTGCCTCGTCAGGGTCTGATATTTCTCTCCCCACCAGGTCCCTGCGCTGTCCCCAGCACACAGACGAGCAGCGGCGAGCCGTGCGGATTTACTTCCTCGGCCCCTCAGCGTGAGTGACCCTCCAGGAAGGGTGGTGGGTTGTGGAAGGTGAGGAGGATGATTGGTGTTCCTGAAGCCCTCTCTGGCCTCGCCCCTTTCCAGTGTCCTTCCAGAGGTCGAGAGTTCCCTGGATAATGACAGCTTTGACGTGACTGACAGCCAGGCCCTGATCAGCCGGCTTCAGTGGGACGGCTCCTCTGATCTCTCACCCTCTGATTCAGGCTCCTCCAAGACGAGTGAGAATCAGGGATGGGGTCTAGGTAGGTGATACAGCTGGACCCGAAGGGGCTTTCTGCCCGAAGCAAAGGAGGCGGAGGGGCACCTCGCATTCCCCTGCCACAACCCCTCCCTCAACCCTCGTGCCTCTTTCTCTTCAGGTACCAACAGCTCCGAGTCACGGAAAACCAAGAAAAAGAAATCCCATCTGAGCCTGGTAGGGACTGCCTCTGGCCTGGGCTCCAACAAGAAGAAAAAGCCAAAGCCTCCGGCACCCCCAACGCCCAGCATCTATGATGACATCAACTGACTTGGGTACAAGGGATAGCCTTTGGCTGAGCAGAGCCCTCTCTCCCAACCCCCACCCAGGTGGCATAGCCTGGCGAATGGACGGCTGCTGGGGGTTTGGGCTTGGGAAGCTTGGTGGGCCAGGCAGGCAGAGGATCCAATTATGCACCCCTGGGGGGTGTCAGGGTCTTCTGCAGTGGAGCACGAGCCCTCGGTGTGCAGGACTCAGACCTGGACATATTATGCCTTGGACATAAGTTTGGTGGGGAGGCGGTTTTCCTATTTATTCTGTGAGTTACTGGATGTCCAGCTAGGCCAGGGGCCTGACCTGGGCACTGTGCCAGGGCACTGCCGCCCCCCACCCCCACCCCAGGAACTGGACTAAGCCCTGCCGAGGAGCATCGTGGCTACCCGGGAGGCCATGGGTTGGAAGCTGAGCCTGGAGGGGGCCTCTCCCAGCTGCCCTCAGCAATGTGAATGGGTCCGGTGCTTGGAGCTGAGGGGCAGGGCTGGGCGTGTCCTGTCTGTGTGCAGAATCCTATCGAACGCCCCCATCCCGGGGGCAGGCAGGCACGGCAAGCTGTCTGCTGAGGTAGGCGTCCAGAACTGCCATCGCCTTCCCTGCCCCTCACAGGGGCAGCCCTTTCCCCTCAGTCCCCATGGGCCTCCTTGGCAGCAGGAGCTGTCCTTTTGTTGTTGGGTGCCAGGAAAGGGCCTCCAGCCTCTACAGCTTCAAGGAACGGGCAGGGGGAGGGTAGGAAGAGGGAGCTGAGTATCAAAATGACTCCCCCCCCCCCCCACCTCTCCTCCCTGACCCAGGGCTGGCGAGGAGTGGGGCCCCAAGGTGAGAGGGAACGGTGCTGCTTTATTTGAAATGTTTTCTTACCTCATTCCCTGCCCCAGGATGGGGCCCAGCCTCACCCTCCTGGGGTGGCCCCATGTTCCTCCTGCCTGCCCTGCCCCATTGCCCTACCAGGGCAGCCCCAGTTCCCAACTGCTGCTTGCCACACCCCCTTTCACCTTGACCAGCTCCAGTTCCTCTCTCAATGCTCCTGCCTCCGAAGCCTGCCCCGTTTCCCCTTCCTTAGCCGCTTTTAAGTTATTTATTCTGTACTTGTGGTTTGGGGCTCTGAGGAAAATCCTGATCTTTTACCTCTCCCCGCTTTGCTAGGAGTGGGGCGGGAAGAGAGGGTGGTCTCTGTACTCTGGGCTGTCAGCGGAGGGGAAGGGGTGCCATGCCTAGACAGTGCCCCTCTGTGGGCCTGTGGTGCCTGTGTGCCCACCTGCCTGGTCTACATCCTGAAGAGATGTATCGCCCCACCTCCATGCGGGCACCATCGCTCCCAGGAGCTGAGCTGGAGGACTGCAGTCTGGGCTGGGAGCAGAGCTGACTGACACAGGGATGGAGTTGACCCTGAGCCATGTTCTCTGGCACTTGCTGGACGTGTCCCCTGCCCTCCTCCCAGGAGGAGCCATCCCACATTTGGGTAGCTAGTACCCAGGACTGGTTGGACTGACTTGGGTTAGGGACCCTAGAGGGTTAAGGGAACAACAGAGATAGGGCTGTAGTACCCTGTCTGGAACCCCAATCTACCCCCTGGGGTGGCTCTGATTGTGGTTGACGCCTAGTTACAAATTGGTTTTTAACCCAAGAATTGATTATTTTTTAAAAAGCCAAACTACTTTTGGCAGGAGTTAGACTAAATCCTGGGGCCTGGGCTCCTCTGTTCTCACCCCTCCACAGCCTTCTCCCCTCTAAGGGGAAGCCAGAGGGAAAGGAGGATCTCAGCCGGCCTCCAGCCTGCTCCCAAATGAAGACTTGGGAGTAGGTTGAAGGTGAAGGGAGGAAGGCCGCGGGCCACTCTCCCTTCTGAGAGGCAGCTGCAGCTCAGGCCCTAATTCACCCTTTCCCCTCTGGCCTCTCCCTTTCCCCCTTCTGGTTGGAGGAGGGAGAAGTGGGAAGTAGTTTGGGAACTGGTTCGTCCACGTCCACTTCCCCATTGTTCCCTGGCCCGCCCTCAGGGCAGAGCCCCCTGCCCAGGCTGGGTAAGAGATGGGCTTGGTCCAGCAGGGACCCTGAGGGAGCAAACCCCTTTCCTTCCGGGGAGAGTGTGCCCCCCCTACCATGTAGTTGAACAGGGGCTAGGAGCTCCCCACTCCCTTCCCTCTAACAGCAGGCTGTGTGGGTTTCAATTCCCATCCTTCCCACCCCGGCTAGGTGTCGTCCACCCTGTATTCTATCATGTGTCTGAGTGTGTGTGGGGGGGTTCTGTACTAATTTCCATGGCCGGTGGCTTTTCCTTCCATGCATCACTCCCCCCCGCATGCCCAGGGGCCACCCGCCTGGCATTACCGCATGCTGGGGTCATTGGGGGAGGGGGGTGGGGCTCACGCTGTCCTGTGGTCTTGAGATTTTTATTTTTGCATATGTAATCCATCTTGTACAGGTAGCTAACTTCGTAAACGCTGTGTATTCCCCCCGCCCCCATGGCTGCTGGTGTAAATAAACTGCATCTCCTGTTGGTAGCCTGGCCTACCCACCCTCATTCCCATGTCACTGGGGGCAGAGCAACAGCATTCTCTTAATGTCACAGGAGACTCCACGGCCACAAAATGGAACTTTATTCAGTCACAGATAGTGACTCTCCATCCAAGAGCCCCAGCGGCAAGGGCCTGGGGCCCAGGGCTCTGTACCCAGAGCTCCTCCTTGGAGCTGGGCAGGGTAGGACACTGGCTGATGGCCAGAGCTGCCTCCTGCTTACAGCCTTAGGCCTGGCAGCAGCTGTGGCCCGGCCTCTCCCAATGCTGGGGGCTTGGCGTTGTGCCCCGATCCCCTTCCTGACTGAGCTCTATAAAGGACTATTAAAAAGAAAAAAAAGAATATAAGCAAAGTGCTTTGAAAAAAAGAACACTGGAAACTGTCCAGAACACAGAGAACACCCTACTCCCGCTACAGGGTGGGGAGAGAAGGTAGAGGTGGCCAGGTGCCTACAGGGAAAGCTGACACAAACTGCACTCCTGCCTGTGTGACTTTTAGTCTCAAAAGATGGTTATTCCACTAAGGAACCGAAAGACTCTCCAGGCTCCCTACAGAATTATGCTGGGGCCATGCTGAGCTGCCCTGCCAGGCAGCCCTGGGGGCTGAGTAGACATGCAGGATGATGGAAAGAGCTAGGGCCACAGCTGGGAGAGAATCCTCAGAGCCCAGGCTCCCCATTGAGCTGGGCCACCAGCTCAGCTCTGAACTTCAGGACCTTAAAAGTGAAGGAAGATGACATTCTCATTTCTACCTGAGTTGTGCTTGCACAGATGGGACTTCTGTACCCTTGTGGACGTGAAGGGGAGGCCCCGTGCCTGCCTCCTGGGTCCTACGGAGGAGGACCTGCCACATCCTTTCCACCCTCCCTTCCCAGGCGCTTGGGCCCAGCTCTGGCCAGGAAAGGGGGGAGGCCATAAAGGAGGAAGACCATGCCTTTCATTTTTCTCCCTATGGTCCTTATCGTCCATACATCCCAAATACTAGGAAGCTGAAGAAGACAGTGACCCCCACCAGGGAGACAGTGGCAGGTGCTGTGAAGAACTGACGGTAATTGATACGGAAGTACCAGACCACACCCAGCAGCACCACAAACACAGGCACCATGAGGCTGCCCACACTGACGCCGAGGCTGGGTGGCTCAGTGGCCGAGGAGGGGGCCAGGGAGGCCGAGGGGCCTGGAACAGCTGACCCAGGGGGTGAGCGGTGACAGTGAATCACACAGTTGTCGGTAATGTTCAGGGAACGCAGTGTGCGGGCTGGGTCCTGCAGCAGGCGGCCCTGGTAGATCAGTTTCATCTGGCCCTCCTGTCCAGGGAAGTATTTACTGTAACGATGAGGGAGACAGAAGCAAAGACGGGGCAAGGAGTGAGAAGGCCGGAAGGCCTGGACCAACAAAGCAAGGCACTGGGGGGAGACTGCAGGGTGGGTTTCTAAGGAAGTATTCCCTTTCCCGCCCCGTAGGGGCTGCACCTGATGCTTCCCTGCTGCGCCCATGTCTATACCAGCCTCCTCCGAGGAGACCAAGGGCTGGGGGAGTGGGGTACAAGCAGCCTCCCACTTCCCAGCCCACTTACCTCTTCAGAGCACCCACAGTATCCTCTGGCCTGGCCACAGCCAGCTCCTCGGTGTCATTGAGAAATTTGAGCCGCACGTTGATGAGACTGGGGCTGGGAGGTAGGCAGGTGCTATCCTCAGATCTCAGGGGCGCCTCTGGACCACTGCTCCCCGGGCCCGCGTGTCTTTTGGGCAGGCCTTGGATGTCAAGCAGATGCTCAAGGCTGGGCTCAACACCACCCCCAGCTCCAGGTTCCCCTGTGGCGTCTCCCCCACCTTCGCCAGCCTCTTCAGCCTTCTCATCATTACCCTCTGATGGATGGGGGAGTTCGGTTGGCTCTGGGGTGCCTTGGCCTGCCACCAGATGGTCCACGTGCCCCAGGTGGAGGATGGATGTGTCGCCAGATGACACAATAGTGCCCAGGAGCTGGTTGCTACTGCTGTCTGCTACGTAGGTAGAGAGCCAAGCTAGGACCAAGGCTAGAATCAGCACCACCACACCTGCCACCACAGTCACCTCATTACCCACACCCTCAATAAGGGTGACATCAGAGAGTTCCATGGCCTGGCTGCTGACTGGGTCCACACTGCAGGAACAAAGGGGGAGAGCATCAGCAGAGCAGGAGGGGTTGCAACCAGGTTTCCTGTTTGTTTAGGCTCTAAGTGACCCAGCCCTGAAAGAAAATGGAGTTCAGTGTCCTGTAGAGGCACAAACCTTCCTAACTCTGAACCCCCCAATCTACAGCTAAAGACTCACCCTTTGCCTCTATCGTGAAACACAGGCTTTCAGATTCCACGCCCTTCCTCTCTCACATTCCAACCCCTCACTAAGCATGGATCATCAGGAAAACCTTACAGCTTTGTTGCTGCTGCTACTATTTGCTGCTGTTTTGGTAGGTGGGGAAAACGTTTGCTTCTTTGAGCCCTGAGTTTCTCTAGAATTCCTATCTCTTGGTAAAGCAACTATGCCCCTCTGAGACGCCTCTAAGGTGGCTGCAGAGAAACCAAAAAAGCCTAGAATATTTTATCTGGGGCCCCTTTGGAGACATAGTGCAGCCACTCTTGCCAGATTGTGTCACTTGAACCCAATCTCATTCATGGTCATGGATCTAGGTCCAGATGTCAAGAGCCAAAGAAAATTACTTTATCAAAAGCAAAGTCAGACCACCCCAAAGGGACAACGCTACAGGCGTCATCAGCAGACACTATGAAGCAGACACTCGGTCCGCCTCCTCTGAAATTCTTCCGGCAGCAAAGCAGGACAGACACCAGAACCACCAGCCTCCTGGGTCACTGGAGGCTCACAACTGCAAAACCACTACCTGCATGGAACTGATTCCGACAAGATTCCAAAATGGCTCTCACGATCCATATCGCAATCTCCCTTCTTGTGCTGTGTGCTCGCTCGGCAGTTTCTTAGAAAGGCAGGAAGGATCTCTGCTTGCTCCCTGGAGGACCTACTCTTTCCCTTGGAGAATCTGCTGCTTTCACAGCTGTCCCTGGGCAAATCCAGCTTGATGATTACCATCACTAGATGGTTCGCAGAGCACCTATAAAATTTCATTATATTTATCTACCAGCCCATCTCTTTACTAGACTCCCGGAAGATAAGGAGCACATGTATTTCTCTATGTACCACAGTGGCCAGCATAATCCCACAGTAGCTGCTCAAAGAATATTTGTGGGACGTATCAACATCTGAATAGTTTTCACATCCTTATTTAGTACATGGGCCCTTAAGTCAGAAAACAAAATAAACAAAAAAACCAAAAGTAATTATAATCCCCGTCTTGCCTCTTAACTAGCTCTGTAACCCAAACAATTTTCTCAGAGCCTCAGCTTTCTCATCAGTAAAATGGGGTTAAAAATAGCACCTACCTCATACGGCTGTTTTGAAGATGATGGGAAATCATCGATTGTTTAGTAAACAAATAGTAGCAATTATTTATCACTCCCACCACTAACCCCTGATGGTAAGAAGGTTAATGTCATTAACCCCGATTTACAGAAAAGGAAAATGCGGCGAACAGAGGCAAAAACGAATGGCACATCCACAGGGAACTTTCGAGGGGGGGGCCGGGCACGACCCCAGGTCTCCCTCCTCAGAGGCCTTTGCTCTCTCCTCAACCTGTGGGCGACCCTGACGGCGCGGTGAGGAGGGGTCCCCGATCCGGCCTTTTCTTACGCGAAGCCTCCGCGTTTGGGCGGTCCTATTCCCGCGGCGCTGGAGAGGGGTCCGTGGGTCCACCCAAGCCGAAAGGCTGCCCAGTTCCGGCCGCCCAAACCCACTTCTCCCAACCCGCGAGGGGTAGAACCGGGTGAGGGGGTCACAAACCATCCACACCCCTCAAACCTCGGGGCGGGGCCGGGAGACTGGGGGCGGGGCTTGAGTACGCGGGGGAACATGGGAAATTAAAGGGGATCTGGACTGCTACTGCGCCTGGATAAGGAAGGAGGTCCTCACCTGAAACTACAGAGTAAGTGTTTTGACTTCGCCAAGACGGCCCGTGGACTCACCTTTCTGTAGGGGCCGGGGGAGGGGCTGGCTAGCCCCAATTCTGTCCAGGGTCCTGTCTCTTCCGGCTTCTCCCGGAAGCTGTTAGAACCAGAGACAGGAAGTCCCGCCTCCGCGCCTTGCACTGATGACGAAAAGCTACGTAAAGCGGGCTGACGTAAACGTATTCTTTAAATAAAAGGGACAGGTTCCTCAGCGGAAGGAGGGGCGGAGTCATTGTTGGCGGGATTGGCCCTCCCGGGGCTGGGCCACGGCTGGTGGGCGGGGCCTAAGGAGCCCTGGGGTAAGGGGCGGGATCAGGAGGGAGTTAGGGGAGGTGCCTGGGCGAGGGGTGTGGCTTCGCGTCTGGAAGTCCGAGTGGGCTGGCACCGCTGGGCAGACCCGAGAGGCGCTTTCCTCTTCGCAGCCTTCTTCTTCCGTCCTTGCTCCCAGCCTTCTGGGCTTGATTGGATTTATCACTGCTCTGCAGCGCGCACTGAGCTCCGGGTTAGCGGAATCAGCTGGGACTGGTCTTTCTGATCGCAGAGTTCAACTCAAGGCTGGTCGAGATGACAGACAAGGAGACAATTTAGTCACCGTCCGGTGCTCCGAGAATGCGGCCCCAGGTAGTGGGAAACCTTGGTAAATAAGGCAAGAAGCATTTCAAAAGAAGGCACAGATTCATTGCAGGCTTAAGGCACAGGAAAAGCAAGGAGCCCCAGGAAAGGCAGGGGAAAAAGCTTCAGCTTACAAGAATTTATCCAGATTTTTGCAGTTCTGGGCTTTTTGCTGTTGTTGGTGAACTATTCATTGACGTATAAATAATGCAGATGGGCAAACTCGAAAGCGAAGAGCTCGGTAGTTTTCACCAAGTGAACACAGGACTCAGATCAAGAAATAGAAAATAACCCCCCCCCCCCCGCCAGAACCGCCCTTCAGTCCTCTTCCAGCCACTAACTTCCAAAAAGTAGTCAGTACTGTGATTTCTGTCACCACAGATTAGTTTTCTGTTTTTGTATTTTGTATAAGTGGTATCAGACAATATGTATTCTTTGGTGTCTGGCTTCTGTTTTTCTCTCAATCTTTTTTTATTGTGGTAAAATACACATGACATTTACCATTTTAACCATTTTTAAGTGGCTGATTCAGTGGCATTAATTCACAGTGTTGTGCACCCATCATCACTATCCATTTCCTTGTATCTGTTTTCCCTTCTCCCCCGTTATTCTACTTTCTGTCTCTATGAATTTGCCAGTTCTAGGTACCTCATGTAAGTGGAATCATACAACATTTGTCCTTTTTTTGTCTGGTTTATTTCACTTAGCATGTTTTCAAGGATCGTCCATGTTGTATACCATACCAAAATTTCATTCCTTTTTAAGGCTGAGTAATATTCCATTGTATGTATATTCCACATTTTCTTTATCCATTTATCTATCAGTGGACATTTGTGTTGTTTCCACCTTTGGGGTATTAGAAATGATGTTGCTGTGAACATTGATGTACAAGTATCTGTTTGAGTCCCTGCTTTCAATTCTTTTGTCTGACTTCTTTTGATCAACATTATGTTTGTAAGATAAAAGGTACTGTTTTAATTTCTTCATGAATGTACCTTTTCGGTTTAAAGTTTGGTGTTTTTATTGTGATGAACACAGGAGAGGGCAGGGCATCATAGTACCGTTAAAGAAAATGTTAAAGGAGTACAGATTTACCAAGTTAAGTTCCAAACAGAGAGAAGAGCAGGTTCAAGGGCTCTCAATAAATATTTGAGGGAGTGAAAAAGCACTGAGTTGAATCACTGTTAATGCTTTTGAGAGTTTATTATATATGCCAGCTTATTATATGCCAGGTACTGTGCTAAGCACTCCATTTCATGGAGCCCTGTCTAGTACCTCATATTGTATCCACTTTACAGATTTGGAAACTGAGGCTCAGAGAGACTAAAATAATTGTCCAAATTATGCAGTTAGTGGTATAGCTAAAGTCATCCAGCTCTCCCTCCCTCTCTGTATGTATGTCTTATTGTCAATATTTGGTCCCCTACTATTTTCACTTAGCTGTTACCATAAAGCATTTCACATGTCAGAGAATATTTTTATAGCATCAGAGCATATTTACATAGCTGCTCAACAGTATTACCTTCCACGTTGCAGTATAATTTTTAAATTAATCACCTCATTTAGATAGACATTTAGATTGTTTTCAGTATTTTGTTTTTAAGCTGCATTTGGATAAACATCTTTGATGACAGTTATTTGTATACATCCATGATTTGTTTTCCCCTAGGGTAAATTCCCAGAACTGGAATTACTGGATCAAAGGATGTTCACATTTTAAGATGTTTGATGCAGGGTGCTGCATTGTCCTCTAGAGGTTGTACCTATTTTCATTCCCATAAGCAGTGTGAGGAGCATCCCTTAATGTTCTCTTCTCAAAAAACAGAGTAGAGGCTAGAGGAACAGGGAATAGATGGGGGAGGGGTGGCTTGAGAGATGTGCGAATCCTGAAGATGTTTATAAGCCAAGAGGAAAGAGCAGAAGAGAAGTGAAGATAAATGCAATCTGAGAAGGGAATAAATGACTGAGCAGTGGCCTCTGGAGCCAAGGAGGGCTGGGCTAACCTCTGGGTTTGCCCTGCAGAGGATGTGGGGAATCTGGCTTGCCCCCTGCCCCGAGTACCCGAACCATCCATTTGGGGTTAGGAACATGCACTCTGTGTTCCCCAGGCTGCATGGACTGACTTCTGCCAGAGCATTTACCACACTACACATCATTTTTCATTTTTCTGTCTTACCAAATTCTTTGAAGGCAGGAACTGTGTTTTGTTTGTTTTTATTCCAGTATTTCCAAAGTCTATCCAGTGCCTGCATGCAGCAAGTACTTGACAAATTTTTATTAAATGAATGATAGATGCAGTCAGAGAAGTTGGGGAAAGAGATAGGATAATCTGAGAGAGTTGTCTCATCTGCTGGCCAAAGATAAAGTCTTTTTTTTTTTTTAATTGAGGTATAGTTGATATCTGTTTCAGGTGTACAACAGTGATTCACAATTTTTAAAGGTTATACTCCATGTATAGTTACTATAAAATATTGGTTATATTCCCTGTGCTGTACAATATATCCTTGTAGCTTTTTTATTTTATATGCATGAGTTTGTACCTCTTAATCCCCTCCCCCTCCCCTCTTCCCACTGGTAACCACTAGTTTGTTCTCTGTATCTGTGAGTCTGTTTCTTTTTTGATATATTCACCAGTTTGTTTTATTTTTTAGATTCCACATATAAATGATATTGTACAGTATCTGTCTTTTTCCGTCTGACTTATTTCACTAAGCATAATACCCTCCAACTCCATCCATGTTGTTGCAAATGGCAAAACTTCATTCTTTTTTATGGCTGAATAGTATTCAATTTTATATATATATATATATATATATATATATATATATATATATAATTGTGATATGTATATATACCACATCTTCTTTATCCATTCATCTGTTTTTTTTAAGGACTTTTATTGAGATATAATCGACATACAATAAACTGCATATATTTAAAGTGTACAATTTGATTTTTTTTAAGAACTTTCATTGAGACATAATTGACATACAATAAGCTGCATATACTTAAAGTGTACAGTTTGATATTTTTTTCTTATAAGTATTGTATATATGGCAATCCCAACCTCCAAATTCATTCCACCTCCCTCCCCGCCCCACTTTCCCCCTTGGTGTCCATATGTTTGTTCTCTACATCTGTGTCTCTATTTCTGCCTTGCAAACCAGTTGATCTGTACCATTTTTCTAGATTCTGCATATATGTTAATATACGATATTTGTTTTTCTCTTTCTGACTTACTTCACTCTGTATGACAGTCTCTAGGTCCACCCATGTCTCTACAGATGTCCCAGTTTCATTCCTTTTTATGGCTGAATAATATTCCATTGTATATATGTACCACATCTTCTTTATCCATTCATCTGTTAATGGACACAGGTTGCTTCCGTATCTTGGCTATTGTAAATGTTTCTGTGAACACTGGAGTGCATGTAACTTCTTGAATTAGTGTTTTCCTTTTCTTTGGATACATACCCGGGAGTGGAATTGCTGGATCCTATATTTAACTTTGAGGAACCGCCATACTGTTTCCCACAGTGGCTACGCCAAATTTACATTCCAGCCAACAGTGTACATTGTAAACATTCCCTTTTCTCCACATCCTCTGGCAACATTTTTTATTTTGATCTTTTTGATGACAGCCATTCTGATAGGTGTGAGGTGATACCTCATTGTAGTTTTGATTCTCATTTCTCTGATGATTAAGGATGTTGAGCATCTTTTCATGTGCCTGTGGGCCATCTGTACGTCTTCTTTGGGAAAATGTCTATTCAGGTCTTCTGCTCATTTTTTAATTGGTTTGGTGTTTTTTTGTTTTTTGTTTTTGTTTCTGATGTTGAGTTGTATGAGCTGTTTATATATTTTGGATATTAACTCCTTTCCGGTTGTAATCATTTGCAAATATTTTCTCCCATTCAGTAGCTTGTCTTTTCGTTTTGTCAGTGGTTTCCTTTTCTGTGCAAAAACTTTTAAGTTTAGTTAGCTCTCCAGAGGTGAAGTCTTAAGATAGCCATGGCAGTGAGGAAAATGGATGGAAAGGAAGAAGGAAGGATTGGCTGGGGATGGGGATATGCTTGGAGTATCCTTGGGATGATCGGCAGCTGGGATGAAGGGTTAGAAAAAGTGGGGGCTGAGTCTGACAAGGGATGCATTTTGTGAGTGTGTACAACAAAGGACAGGATGCAGTTGAGTTAGGGTGTTTTGAAAGAGGGGCTTTCAGGGTTAAGTTTTTGAGGGTGGAGGAATTATGAGAGGAGAAGTGAAGAAAGAAGCCTGCAGTTGGGACTATATCACTGCCCAAAGCTGGTCTCTTACATATAATAATAATTTAAAATTAACAGAGTATTTTAATGGATTTTAGCTCCTTATCTGTTTATTTTTCCTAAACTATTGAGCTTGAGTATTTTTATACCTTTATGTGCAGTTATGATGGCTATAGAGTGGTGAATGGATCCATAAATCCTGGATGTTGCCCTAACTGTTTACAGTGAATCCGTTCTGTAAAAAATCAAAAAGTGCTCCTTCCCTAACCGTTACATGGTATTTGTTTCATGTTTGCGTATTTGCTAGGCAAAAGGATGTCTGTTCCTTTAATTTGCATTCATTGAATTACTAGTGAGTTTGCACATCTGCCATGTTCCATCAACCACCTTGTAAATTAATAGTTTAGCACTTTTGCCTTGTCTTCCCTTCAATTTTTTTCTTAATTTCACAAAAATCCATGGGTACACCCCTTTGTAAAACATTCAAATGCCGACCATAAAAAGCCCCACTGGCACATAGTCCCTCTCCGCTCCCCAGAGGGGAATATTTGGGCACCTGCCTTCCAGGCCATTTTCTATTTATCTCTAATCATGGGGTTTGGTTTTGTTTGCCGTACATGTTGTATTCCAACCTTGGTAACAGTCTTGGTGATCTTTCCAAGTTAGTGCATATGCTCGTCACTTGGAATCCCTCCCCACTTCTCTCCTGCTGTGGGTACTACCCTTTGTAAGGACTGAATTGTATTCCATAGTATGGATTTGTTTACCATTTCCCACATGTTGAGTTGTTGCAAGCAAGGCTGGAATGAATATTCCTGGGTGTACCAGCCTTTTGTGTACCTGGGGTGCAATTAAGGGCACTGCTCGATTGCCCACTGAAGAGGCAATTTCCTTTCCGACCCATAGGGTGAGCAAGAACTTCTGTCTCCATATCTTCACAGGCACTGCATAATATTAATCTTTAAAATGTCTCCTGGGAAATCCCTGGGAGTCCAGTGGTTAGGACTCAGTGCTTTCACTGCGGTGGCCCGGGTTTAATCCCTGGTCAGGGAACTAAGATCCTGCAAGCAACATGGTACAGCCAAAAAAAAAAAAAAAAAAAGAACCCAGTCTAGTAGGAGAATTATATCTTATTGTTCTTTTAATTTGCATTTCCCTAATTACTGGCGAGGTTGAACATGATGATTCATTGCTTTGACAGATATTTGAGTGTCCACTCTCTGCAAGGCATTGTACAAGCACCAAGTCAGCAATGGTAAATAAAGCGGATGTCTTTCCTGCCCTTAAAA
Source organism: Hippopotamus amphibius kiboko (assembly GCF_030028045.1). Lineage (NCBI taxonomy): Eukaryota > Metazoa > Chordata > Mammalia > Artiodactyla > Hippopotamidae > Hippopotamus > Hippopotamus amphibius. The sequence continues at coordinate 44,778,683 of NC_080202.1, read as the reverse complement.
ATCAAGGAAATGAAATCTTTTAGTGGCAGATACTTTTTTCATAATTTTGCCTTTTACTTGTGTTTATGAATTGGTGCTTTTATAACCAAATTTAAATTTTTTCTATATCCAGATTGATGAGTCTTTTATGCTTTTATCCTGGAAAATCTTCTCTTATCCCCAAATCAGATACATAATCACATGCATATTTTGGGTTTTTCTTAAAGCAGATATTTGTCATTGTAAATGTAACAGAAAAGGCCATGCTTGTTGGGGTCTGCCTGCTGTAAAGGGGGGGACAGCCTGGCGTCCTCCCCTGAGAGTGAGGCTCCTGGCTTGGCCCCAGGACTAGAGAGGATCTCCCTCTCTTCTCGGACTATTTTTGGATCTGTGAAATTAAAGCAAAAATTTCATCCAGAAAGGAGAGGTTGCAGCTCTGCATAACAAGGTAAAGGACTGTCTTCGTGTTGGTGAAAGGAAATCCCCGCAGAGACAACTTTCCAGTTGAGGAGGGGAGGGGAGGGTGGGCAACAGCTGTAGGAGGCCGACCCAGGACTCCTGATCCATCTCTGCCATGTGACTCCAAATGGTAAATGACAGTGGAGAGCCCAGGGTCCATCACCTCAGCAAAGGGACAGGAGAACAGGCTGCTGGGACCCCGCTCCTCCGGTGGGTACTACAAGCTCAGGGTCTGGGAGGGTTCCCGTGTTGTTCGTATACTCTTTTTCCTATCACGAGAGTAACAAGTGCTCAGTGCAGACAACTTGAACCACAGAAGAGTACAAAGTGGGGGAATAAATATTCAGCTATAGGTATCTCAGCCACATTTCAACCTAAGAACAGCCACACTGGTTCTGTGCACAAATCATTTATTTGCATTCATAGAAACTGGCTTGGCTTGAAAATCTTTCTCTTAAAGATGAATGGTGATAATTTTGACTCTGGGACCAAAGGAGGAAGTGGGAGAGAGAGGGGAAAGCTGGTGGCTGGTCCTCCTGTCACGGACCCTCAAAGACCCATGAGTGCAGTGACCATGGTTTAAGACTGTGCATCACTGGGGGGTGGGGAACGCCTACCCAGTGCAGAGAAGGCTCTGCAGAGAGAGGGCTATTGGGCCAAGTCTTGAGGATCAAATCAGCTTCAACCAGGGCAAAAAAAAAAAAAATGGGAAGGATAGACCAAGCAGAGGGGACAGCACATGCAGATGCCTGGAAGCAAAGGGAAGCAGGTCATATCTGACAATTGGTAACTAGTTTGCAAAGGCTGGGTTACAGGAGCCTTAGAAGGGAGAAGGGGGATCAGGAGGACAGAGAGCTTGGCGGAGGCAGAGGCTAGAAAGTTTGTCTGCCTTGTTGAGTTTTTATTTTGGCCTGAAGGTGGTGTGGAGACACTGAAGGGCCTGATCCAAATTGTGATTCCCAAAGATCGTTCCGGCATCCTTGCAGGGCATGGATTTCAAGACCAGTCAGTGAGGTCCTCCCTTGCAGTGACAAAGGCAGGTCAGGCATTGGCAGTACAGCTAGAGGCAGAGTCTGTCACTCTTTAGGAGGCTGAACAGGTACATGGGTAGCAGGGGAGAGGGGACAACAAGGATCACTTCCTCCTGGCTTGGGGGCTGCCTGGATGGAGAGGCCATCATCCACTTAGGCAAAGGAGGAGGATGCGGGCAAAGATGGAGCCTGCAGACCTTCCCATGGGAGAAAGAAGCTGAAGTTCAGGTCGGGCTGGAGGTCAACAGGTGGCTCAAGAAGCCAGTTGAGGGATGAGCTGGCCCCAGAGGACATGCAGAGTGTGGATGAGAAGCCAGGGACTGGTCCTCCACAGTTGGGGGGGGAAGACTGATGGAGCAGGCAGGACAGGCTCTGGGAGCAGCTGGACGTGGGATTCACTGGATACGCCCCTCCACACGCAACAGCAGGTAGTCCCTGAGGAGCGGGGGCAGGGGGAGGCAGGCGGCGGCCTGTCGGCAGCGGCTACCCAACTGAGTTCGCACGGCCAGCCGGGCCAGGTGCTGCAGCCGCCTCGGCTGGTTCACCATGCACAGGGCTGAGCTGTAGAAGGCTTCGTGCTCCTAGGTTGGGAGTGGAACAAGGTCAGATGGTCCAACACCCTGACTGCCTTTCCATCTGGGGGTGACCTAGCGGTGGGACCCTGGGATTTTGCAACCTGCACCCATGTGGGCATTCGGCACATCTTGAAGGACTCAGATTCAGAACCAAAGGGCCTGCAGGGGTCACGGGAACTGGGACCACACTGCAGGGCAGAAAGGGTCTCAGCCATGTCTGCACCCACCCCAACTCCAAAGATGCTGGCATAGTGCCCACTGAGTCAGAGATGCCTGATAAATGTCTATACTGATGTAGGTAGGAGAGAGGCTAGAGAGTTGTGTGCAATTAAAGGTTGTTCTGAGCTGCCAGGGGGCAGGGGGACCCTGGAACCCAGAGGTTTCACTCTGCCCATCCTCCTCCGGCCCAGGGTCTCATTTGCTCCTGACTCCAGGAAGCCCATCCTGGAGGGACAGGCCTGGGGCTCATCCTTCCTCTCTATGTCCTCCAGAGCCCAGGAGGGAGTTGTGCTTGTGGGGTAGACTCACCTGCCACAGCTCTGGGAGCACCGCCTCAACCCAGGTATCACAGGATGGGACACAAGGGTAGGCATTAAGTAGGACTTCCAGGGCCTGAGGGAAGTTGGCACAGTGTCTCAGCATCTAGAAATCAAAAGAGAGTCTCAGGCTAGAAAACAAAAGAGGGTCTCAGGGGCACCATGTCCCTACCCAACAGCCTGGGCCAAAATCACATTCACATCCAAATCTGTTTTTGTTTTTCGTTATTTTGTTTTTGGGGGGTTTTTGGGCCGCCCCACGTGCCATGCGGGATCTGTTCCCTAACCAGGAATGGAACCCTCACCCCCTGCAGTGGAAGCGTGGCGTCTTAACCAGTGGACTGCCAGGGAAGTCCCACATCCAAATTTGAGAGGCCAAGATCTGAGTGCCTCCTCATCCTTTTCTAGCCTCTGTTTGCCCCACCTTCAGGTGTGCTCCAACCTCCTGGCCCCAGCCAGTTTTCTTGGGGGCTTTTTTTCTCCCTTGGACACCCTCCCTCATAGCCTTCACTGGTCCTTCCCAAGATGGGGACAGGCCTGTAGCCCAGAGGGTGGGTTCTCTATCTCTTGGCCTCTCTTTCCCAGTGGCTGGGCAATTCCAGCTCCAGGCCACCCCTCCCCCCAATCAGGAGCCTGCTTTCAGAGGCCCTCCCTGTGCACCTCAGGGCGCACAGGCTGGGCCCCGTAGTCCAGCAGCGCGGCGAAGAGGACCTCAGGCTCCCAGTTGGGGGCGTCCTGGACGGCCTGTAGCGCACAGTCCATGGGCGTGTGGCCCGCCCCATTGGGGGCTGCAGCGCAGGCCCCGTGTTGCAGCAGCAGCTCGGCCAGGCCCCCGCAGCCGTTGGCACAGGCGTTGTGCAGCGGCGTGTGGCGCTTGCGCCGGGCCACCCGGGCGTCGGCCCCGGCCTCCAGGAGCCTGCGCGCAGCGGCCTGGTGCTGCCGACTGCTGCCCGGGCCCTCGGCCCCCGCGCACGCCGCGTTCAGGGCCGTCTCGCCCTGGCTGGAGCGCAGGTTCACGTCGGCGCCGTGCTCCAGGTAGAGAGCCACGTGCTCCTCCAGGCCGCGTGCCGCCGCCACGTGCAGGGGTGTCACCTCGCTGTCCCGCGCCGCCAAGTTCACGGTCGCTCCAGCCTCCAGCAGCAGCTTGGCGCACCTAGGGGCAGGGTACAAGGCCCGCCCCCCCGGGGACAGATCCTGAGGGACCAGGCCTGGCTTGGGAACCCCTCAGTCTGCTGCCACTCCTGACCCCTTCTTCCCACCCCTCTTGGCTCAGGCGAGCCTGGCACCCACCGCCAGACTCACGGAAGCCCCATGACAGACAGCAGAGCTGGAAGGTCCATCCAAGTCACCAGGAGCATTTCGGTTTTCAGCCCAGAAAGGTTGTGGTGCAGCCCAGGACACACAGCAAGTTAGTAACTGGGCGGGAATTAATACCGCCTCAGACCGTCCCTCCCAGAGTCTAACCTCACTCCCCAATCAGATTGCGACCCCAAGGCCTAGTTCTGAAACACTTGTCAGTGATCTCCTAACATTTTGATAGCACAAAAAGTCTTGAAAACCCACTAATGTGTTCTATGAAGCATAGAAAATTAAGGAGTATGACCCCCAAAGAAAACAGAAATCCTAATTAGTGAAAAAAAAAAAGTCCTAAATAGTATTTCCTTCCCATCTCCTAACATGAAGACCACCCTTCTCTGCCAGCCACACCCACTCCAGCAAAGGAAGGCACCTGGGTCCCGTTTATTCCACTTTCCCCTGGAGAAGACAAACAAAACCAAACAACAAAAACCAGATTTGAGGGAGCACGTGTTTCACAGTCTTCTAGTTCTTGGAAAAATTATAGGTCAGAACACTGTTGAGGCAAATATGCATCACTAACCTCGGAATAGTAAGCTAAACACGCTGCAAACTAAATTAATGATAACACTAAACTAACAGTAATTTTAAAAGCCAGAATGGTAGCCACTGGAAACTCAGGAGCAGATACATCAACCCCAATTAAACGCTGATGACCAAGTGTCCTTCCCCCAAACCGCCAGAGTTCCAGCTCCCTTCAGTGCACATGTCCAGTAGGTGCTTTGCTCAGTGGCCAAGCATTGAGTAGCAGCCAGCCAGCCACAAACTACTTAATTTATTTCCTCAGTAATTTCTAATCAGGCTAATTTCTGTTTCTACATACTAAATTTAAATAATGCTAAGAAGCTCACTTAGTAGGGTTCCATTCTTACCTCACTTAAAAGGATCAAGTCTGCTGGAAAGTGCACCACATGCCCATAAGAACTCAAGAAAGGACTGGAAATTTTGGATCATTTCTGGGTCCATGGCTGATCTAGATCTGTGTAGGGAGAGGTCCCCAGCACGTGGGCTGTGGAATGTCTTCCAGGAGCCCTTGACTCCTTACCCCTGCCTTGTCTGTGGACCTGACTTGTAAAAGTGCAAACACCATCCTGTAGGGGGTCCAAGAACCTGTTGACCTTAAAAAGGTGGGAGGAGGAGGTGTGCCTCATACTAAGATTGGGAAACACTGGGCCAGATCTTTCTTGATGCCTACCTCCAAACAGCTAGGAACGTGGCTGTAGAGGGTTCCCAGGGAATAGGACACTGCAGTTGGAAAAGGCTTTTCCCAAAAAGCAACAGGGCTTCTGCCTCCTGGACTTAGCTGATGTGACCTTGGACAAGTCACTAAACCTTTCTGAGTCTCAGTTCTATCACCATAGAATGAGACCTGTCTCCCAGGCTATTGTGAGGACATGTGTTTCTGGCATGTGAGCTGGAGACACACACACACACACACACACACACACACACACACCCCCCCTCCCCAAACCATCTAAACCCTGGACACCTACTGTAAGGACTCAGGGGCTGTGCAAAGGTGCAAGGGGGTTGTGCCTTCCTCAGACAACACATTGACCTTGGCGCCGAAGGTCAGCAGCAACTGCACGCAGTCGGACTGGGCCCGGGCACAGGCCTCGTGCAAGGCTGCCCGGCCCCCAACCCGAGCATCCAGCTCAGCTCCCTGCCGGATCAGGTAGCGGGCGCAGTCGGTGTAGCCTCGGGCAGCAGCGATGGTGAGGGGTGCCGTGTGCTTGGCCTTGGGGGTCAGCACCCAGAACCCTGGAAAGAGCAGGCAGTGTTGAGGGGGGTGGGTTTGAGGCTGGCAGGCAGGGCACAACTGACGTGTACAGTCGTGTACAACTGACGCTGCCCTGCCCTCTGTATGCCTGGCTGAAAGGACACAAACACTGTGCCCGTCTGTACCTGTGGAGAGGGGCTTGCTCAAGCCCCCAGTTGGGACTGTAAATTGGAATAGGCTTTTAGAACAGTTTGTAAGACTTCCCTGGTGGCTCGGTGGTTAAGAATCCACCTGCCAATGCAGGGGACATGGATTCGATCCCTGGTCCGGGAAGATCCCACATGCTGTGGAGCAACTAAGCCCATGAGCCACAACTACTGAGCCTGTGAGCCACAACTACTGAAGCCCACGTGCCTAGAGCCCGTGCTCCACAGCAAGAGAAGCCACTGCAATTAGCAGCCCACGCACTGCAACGAGTAGCCCCCTGCTCGCTGCAACTAGAGAAAGCCCGTGTGCAGCAACAAACACCTAATGCAGCCAATAAATAAATAGTTTGTCAGTCTGTAACAAAATATAATATGTGTGTCATAGAAAAAACACTGAATTGCTCTTTTTTTTTTTTCCCCTGGCAGCACTGAGAGGCTTGTGGGATCTTAGTTCCCCCAGCAGGGATCGAACCCAGGCCTCGGCAGTGAGAGTGCTGAGTCCTAACTACTGGACTTCCAGGGAATTCCCTTAATTGCTCTTTAAAACCACAAGGACAGGGCCTAGGTGGCGCAGTGGTTGAGAATCCGCCTGCCAATGCAGGGGACATGGGTTCGATCCCTGTTCCAGGAAGATCCCACATGCCGCGGAGCAACTAGGCCCATGTGCCACAACTATTGAGCCTGTGCTTTAGAGCCCATGAGCCACAACTATTGAGCCCATGTGCCACAACTACTGAAGCCCACACGCCCAGAGCCCGTGCTCCACAACAAGAGAAGCCACCCCAATAAGGAGCCCGCTCACCGCAACTAAAAGAAAGCCCGCGTGCAGCAACAAAGACCCAACACAGCCAATAAATAAATAAGTAAATTAAAAGAAAAATAAAACAAAAAAAACACAAGGACAGCTAAGGAGGGTGATTCCTGTTAGGGAAACCTCTGGGTCTTTGAGCTGCTGGTGGAGTCCTTAGCTCTTTTTGTTAACTTCGGTGCTCTAGTGTTGGGGAGGGGAGGGAGTTATGCACAAGCGGGCCTGGAACTAACTTGGGGAGTGGCCAGAGCAGAGCTGTAGAAGTCCTAGGATGCTCCTGGGGTGGAGAGAGTGGTGTGGAAATGGGGGGAAGGGCAGAGGGGGAGGATAAGAGGTAGAGGTGGGGAAAGGAAGAGTGGGAAGAGAGGTTAATTGTGGCATTGGTGTTGGATTCCAATTGTAGAAATAGCCATAGATGGCTAATATCCTGCTGTCAGTTGTTTGCATTGTAGGGAAGTAAATCCCTGGGTTTCTTAAATCTTGGGTAAAGCATGTTTTGTTTTCTATTAGGATTGAAATTAAGGCCAAGTCCCATTTGGGAGATGGAGATGGTGGACATGCTGCAAGAGACCAGGATGCCCTGGGTGGGGTCACATCTCTAAGAGTTGAAGGACTCTGGCCCGGAGGTGACTGTGAGAGCATAAGCTCTTCAAGGATTTTGAATCCCCGTATCTGTGAGTGGGTTTTTAAAAAAATAAATTTATTTATTTTTATTGGTTGTGTTGTGTCTTCCTTGCGGCATGTGGGCTTGCTCTAGTTGCCACTAGTGGGGGCTACTCTTCGTTGTGGTGCAAGAGCTTCTCATTGCGGTAGCTTCTCTTGTTGCAGAGCACAGGCTCGAGGTGCGTGGGCTTCAGTAGTTGTGGCACGCGGACTCTAGAGCACAGGCTCAGTATTTGTGGTGCATGGGCTTAGTTGTTGCACGGCATGTGGGATCTTCCCGGACCAGGGATTGAACCTATGTTCCCTGCATTGGCAGGTGGATTCTTAACCACTGTGCCACCAGGGAAGTCCCTATGAGTGGGGCTTGAGGCAATCTCCTGTCAATCTTTTTTGGGGGGGGGCAGGGTTCGGTCTTTTTTTTTTTCTTTTTTCTTATTTTTTTCGTTTTCTCCTGCCTGAGAACAGAGCGACCATTTGGTTTACATGGACAAACTCTCCGGTCAGAATAGAGCCTAAGAAAGATCATCCGCAAAAAAAAAAAAAAAAAAAAAAAAAAAAAAAGATCATCCACCAAGTACACAAAGATGTTGGTCATGTGTTTGTTTAAAATTGTTTTTTCAGGGACTTCCCTGGTGGTCCAGTGGGTAAGACTCTGAGTTCCCAAAGCAGGGGGCCCGGGTTCGATCCCTGATCAGGGAACTAGATCCCACATGCCGCCACTAAAAGATGCCATGTGCCACAACTAAGAAGTCTGCATGCAGCAATGAAGATCTTGTGTGCTGCAACTAAGACCCAGAGCAGCCAAAATAAATAAATATTAAAAGAGTTTTTTTTTTTAAAAATAAACCTAATCTAACCAATCTATTTGGGGGCTAGTTATATAAACCATGGCACACCCACACAATAGAATTTATGCACCTATTTAAAATATTATGTGAGTAATTCCCTGGTGGTTCAGTGGTTAGGACTCCAAGTGTCCACTGCTGAGGGCCCAGGTTCAATCCCTAGTCAGGGAACTAAGATCCCGCACAGCGCGGCCAAAAAAAATAATTATGTGGACTTACAGTTATCAACATAGAAAGATGTTACATGAAAAAAACAGGCTATAAATAGCATCTGGAGTATGATTTCATTCTTCAAAGAAAAAATATTCATGTGTGGGTATATATCCAGAGGAAAAAAATTGCATTAGACCATAGCTTTGTTCTTATGTAGTTCATAAAACATGTTACTACAACTTTAATTCTGAAAAGACATACAAACCACTAACTCTGCCTCATCTCTATTTAGGAGGGAGCTAGAATGGGCAGTGGGAGGGTACGATCTAGTCTATGGCCTAGAGGAGGGTGACGGGGCCCAGGCTCCCTCCCCTCCCCACCCCCACCCTCCTCCCTCTCCCTCCTCCCCTTCCCCCACCTGGTGCTCCCTACCCTGTTCAGCTGACCAGGCCAGCTGGTTGCTCACAGTCTCCACAATCATGTTGGCAGCGTCCTCATCTTGGAACAGGGCTTGGATCTGTCGCAGGTCACCGGAGAACAGGGCATTGTGCACAGCTGGGTCCCGGCAGGAGCGGCGTGGCCTAGTGAGTCGGGCCTGGGAACGTGGGGGGTACCTTTGGCTCCGGCACTGCTGGGCCACAGCCCGCCTCCGGTCCTCCCATTCCAGCCACTCCCGCTGCAGTCGGAGAGAGCGCAGGGTGGAGGAGGTGAAGGGGAAGGTCTCCTCTGCCATGGGGAGGGATCCAGAGGTCTGGGCAGAGCCGGTTCCCTCTGTCCGACTGCCACCAGTGCTCTGAGGAGCCACCCTGCCCCCTCACCTGGGACCCAGAGAAAGGAGCAGCTGAGGCTATATTTAGGCCCTTCACTGCTCTGGCAAACACAGTTTGCCCAGAGTCATGATCTTGGTGCAGAGAAAGTGTTGGGCCAACCCCAGCTTGGGGCTAGGGACAGCCCCTGCCCCTGTGGATACCCTCCGATTGGGGAGCTGGCCCTCAGCTGAGCCCCAGGTCCGCATCCTCCCACTTCTCTGGAGTGAGCATCTTGGGTTGGCAAGGTCCAAGGTGAGTGAAACAGTCAATCAGGGAAATGGACAGGACAGAGAGGGAGAGCCAGAATCCCCAGGCCTCTCTGATGTTGTCTGGAGGGCAGACCCCTGCCCAGGAAATAAGGGCACGTCAAGACAGAGTTTGAACAGCTCTCCTTGGCATCTGCACTAACAGCAACAACTCTGCACATACAGGCACAGGGCTTTAGCATACTTAAATCACTTTTATATCCATCTTTACTCAGGTGACATATTTCCTGGTTCGCCCAGCTAACCACCAAACTTGATTTTGACAATAAATTTTATGATCAGGCTAATTATCACAGTTCAAACACCTCTGAGATGGGTGGTCTTGTGTCTGTTTTACCGATAAGGAACTTAAGGCTTAGCAAGGTGAAACTACTTGCTCAAGGTCTCAGCTTGTGAGGGGGGAGCCAGACTAGGACCACAGTGGGTGTGATTCCATAGACAGGGCACTTCAGTGAGAGAGCCTCTCCCCACCTTCCAAGCAGGACAGCATGGTCCCTAACACTGCCTTCAGCAAGTCTTAGTTAGGGGTTTTTCTCCCCCGAAGCTTGTAAAAGGGCTCACATGCCTGCTTGACGAGGAAGCAAGGGCTTGACCTCCCAACTCTGGGGCCCAAGGAGAATTTCAAGCCACAAACCCACTCACTCAAAGTGGCTGTGCTTCCAGGAGCCTCTAGGGGGAGGAATGAGGCCGTGAAACAGCACTAGCTGCTGTGGCTGCCGAGCAGCCAAGGGGAGGGCAGGAGGGAGGTCAGCCCCGCCGGCCGCAGCTCTCCTCAGCCAGTGGGTGGCGGTGAGGGGCCCCTTAGCCCCTCAGGGTCAGCCTGTCCCCATTCTCCACTGGCTGCAGGCCACAGCTGCCCCAGTCCCCAGTACCACACCCCCCTCCCCCCTCCCCCCCTACACACACACACACACACACACACAGAGTTCTAGCTCCCATTGTCACATGTTCAGTTACCATCTCAAGGCCTTTAACCTGGACCAGCCCAGCCTCCTACCTGGTAATCCCTTCTATGGCCACAAGCCCTCTTCTGCTCCACTGCCCAAAGGGAAGGATCTGTCTAAAACAGTTCTAGCTTGAAAACCTCTGCTGACCTCCGAGCCCTGCCCTCTCCAACCAACCCCATGCCCTGGTTTGGCCTCACATCAGGCAGCATCCTCCCCACGGCTCCTCACCCTTCCCTGCCGTTCCCTCTGCTTGGAATTCCCTTCTGACTCACCCCTCAAAGTCCACCTCAAAAGTCACCTGTTCTAGGAGACATCTGCTTACGTCTCCCAACCCCGCGGTTCCAGCCACTCCCCAATCTGTGCTCCTGGAGGACCTCGTGTGCTGTGTCAAGCCCCTGCCCCCAGATACTGTGGACCACAGCCTGCTGCTCTGGATGTGGGCTCCAGAGCGGGACCTGAATGGATTCAGTTGGGTTTCTGAATACGCAGCAGGACCTGGCGCACAACAGGTTTTGTCGCGGTGTCTAGGAGTCCTTGGCTTGTCGCAAGCCGGGCTTTTACGTGCAGCACATTGACTGAAGGCTGCGGTTCCCCCTCAAACACTCATCTGCCTGCCCAAGTAGGTGGCAGCAACCTGGGCCATTTCAGGCTCTGCCCTTACCCCACTCTGGCCCCAGCTTCTTGGGTGGGGGATCCCAGAGGAGGAATGAGATCATGCCCAGCGAGGGCTCGAAGATCCTCAGAGAAAGACGCCTCTATAAACGCAGCTGTGATTAACCCTGTTGGCACTCATTCGATGTTTTCATTGCCCCGCCAACGGCCCAGCTGAGCATCTACAGCTGGGTTCCCAGGGTTGGGAGCTGGCAAGGTGGGGTGGGGCCAAGAGGGGCCTTCCCCTGACACTCATGGTGAGTGGGGCCCGAGGCTGTGCTGACCTCCCAGCCTCTTTGCAGCCTTCTTGCCACAAGCCTGAAGGTGCTGTGCTCTGGCTACAGGTCAGCCCCCAGAGATACCATATGTTGTCTCCTGTCCTTCGTCTTAACTTCTTGAGGCCTTTACTTCAACCCACCCATGGACCTATAGGGAGCCCAGTTTTACTGGCAGGAACAGTGCCAGGCAACTGGATACCAAGTCTGCCTTCTGGGAGCTCAGAGACTGTGGGGTGATGCAGCACACCAGAAAGCAGGACACCTGTCAGGACTGTGAGCAGTAGAGACCAGAGCTCAAGGGAGCTGAGTGGGGACGGGGACAGGCGGTTTTTGTGCAGGAAGACCACCGGCGGCACAGACGGGCTCTGGCCCAGATCCAAGCTAGAGAGGCAGAACTGGGGAGTTAGCAGCACAGGGAAGAGAAAAAAGAACATGGTGCGCTTAGGTAGGAAGACCAAGTGAGAGTGTGCAAGAGCAGTGCTGGTGAATCAGCTTCTTCTTGTTCCTGGGCTTGGGCCACAAAAGCCTTCTAGAACAGAGCCCCACGGCCACAAGCAGCCAGCTGAACATGGAGTTCCTAAAGCACTTGCTCATTTCAGCTTTGAGACTGGGATCCGTGGGATCAGCTTCTCTTTGGAAAAAGGGAGACTTAACGCCTTCTCCCAGAGCCGTACCAAGCCCATTGGAGGCCCCGACTCACAGCTGCCTGGTGAAGGCTGAGGCGGAGGCAGGCGAGGCTAGGCATCAAGCTGGGGTCTTGAACCCACACCCCCTCAACCATGGGTTGAGAGAATCTTCCTTTCCTTCATTCCAGAAAGGAAAACAAGGTTGGTTGGCAACTTGGTATAATTAGACCTTTTACACCCCACCCATGACCCTTGTCCAATTCTTGCCTGAAAGGTGGTACAGAGAAGCTACAGTGGTGAAGAGTTGCCTGGCAACAAAACAAACAAAGTAGTAGTGGACTCTAACCCACGATATAAAATAAATACCCACAAGTCCATACTGATATAAATGGGTGGTTGAACAAAAAATAAGGGAAAATAGACCAATCTCTCACGCAGAAGAATTCCAAATAATCCATGCAGATGTTCTCCTTAAGGAGGCAAAACATAACTCCTCATTCCTTAAGTGTGGGTGGCACAGAGTGACTTCCTTCCAAAGGGTATCAAGCATAAAGGGAGAAAAAGGGTAACTTGACAGTGGAGAAACCTGGTAAACCTGACAAACCCTACCTCACCCAGGTGATCAAGGTCTGTCAATGCAAACAGCACCTTACCTTTGTGGTCTCCCCCCACCCCAAACACATACCCCCAGTCTAAGCATGAAGACGCACCGGACCAATGCCAACAGAGGGAAGTCCGACAACATGCCGGACCTGTGCTCCTCCAAGCTGTCAAGGTCATCAAGAAACAAGGGAAGTCTGAGAAACAACCACAGCGCAGAGGAGCCTACACAGACATGATGACTAAATGTAACGTGGGATCCTGGAAGAGAAAAAGGACATCAGGGGAAAACTGAGTGAATGTGAATAAAGTATGGAGTTCAGTTAACAATAAGGTACCACTACGGGTTCTGTAGTTCTGACAAATCTACCATACTAATGTGAGATGGCTGCAGTAGGGGAGACTGGGTGTTGGGCACGTGAGAACTCCCTGTAACACCTCTGCAATACTTCCGTAAACCTAAAACTCTCCAAAAGAAAAAGCTTATTTAAAAAAAAAAAGAGAGAGAGAAGACGAGTGGCTGGGCTCTGCCCTGGCCAAGCTACCATCAGCAGGGCAGAAAGCACAAGGAGCAGCGAGGCTGGAAAGAAGAGGAAGGCGGGTGAAGCAGGCAGCTGCTTTATTTCAGAATAAGGCGCCTCAGCCACATCCCTACCCCTGCATCTGGGAGCCTGGGGCACAGGTGAGCTGGTCAGCTATGGCTTCACGAGACAAAGCAGAGGGAAGGCTGAGTGTGTTCCTTCCTTGTCCGGAGGGACAGGTCTCCACTGCTATGGTGTGGCTCCTCAGCTGTCCGGGGATTAGGGAGTAAAGGGACCAGGCCCCACACCCTCTGAAGTCAAGCTGAGGTGGGAAAGTGACACACCTTCCCTGTTGCAGGAGGAGAAGGAATATGCACCCAAGGGCCTGGAGGACAGTAGGGCTGGAGAGTCGATTCTGGGCAGAGTTCTGTTTGCCAAAGGAAGACTCAAAGTGACAGCAGTGCAGAATCCGAGGGACAAGAGTGTTCTTGGGGAAAGTGTCCAGGGTAGGAGCAGCCACAGAAGCCCCGGGACTTTGTTCTCCAGTTGTGCTGGTCTTCCTTTCTCCCTGGAACGTGATCAGACACGACCACAGCTTTGCCTGGATGCTAAGAGGCTGCCGGCTCACGGGGGGTGCCCTGCCTTGGGGCAGTCCCAACTGCTGGTCCCACAGAAGAAGTCCTCAGGGAGCTCGCTCAGGAGTCCATCTAGGTCATCTGCAAGGGGGGATGGAGAGGGTGGGGAGACTCAGTGATAATACTGGGGCTCCACGTGACTCAGAGCCAAAGCTTCCGCCCTCCAGGAGGGCCTGGTCTTGGCTGCACAGTCAGGGATGTGGTTCCCTCAGGGTGGCGGTATTCACGCCGATGCGCCTGAGGCTGCCTGACTTCCAGCTCCCCTCTGCTCCCCACATACCCACATACAACAAAAGGCAGAGGCAGAATGTCCGGGCCACTCTGCTAAGAAAGAGGCTCCCCCTGGCCCTTCATGGTTCCTCTTCCCATCCAGAAGCATAGTGCCTGGGCAGAAAGGCTTCAGAGGTCCCCTTGTGCAACCTTCCCGTTGGACAGAAAGAGAAAGAAGCCCAGGAAAAGTCATTAGATGTGCAGAATCACACCGTTCATTAACCTGGTTGATCTGCAGAGTGGGAGACATCATCGTCCCCTCCGCCCAAGTGCCTCTGTGGGCCAAGGGCACGGAAGTAACGGTTCCTGACCACCGTTCTTGGATGGGGTGCTTCCGTCTGGGAGCCTGGAAATGGAGCGGCCCTCAGTAGTGCCTGCTGCTACGCTGTTAACCAGGGCGACGAACACGCACCGGGGGCGTGCCGGGTGCCAGGCACAGGGCCGTACACATTACACTCATGCCTTCATTTAGGCCTCACAGGGCCCCTTCAGAGGGCATCTCATGGTAGGTCCTGTTATAATCCCCACTTTACCTGAGAGAACAGGGTTTAAAGAGGTCAACAGCTTCCCCAAGTGAGCATCCATTCGATGCCAGAGCCACAGCTTCCAGCTAGAAAACCCCCACTGCGTGGACGGGCTCAGGCTGGAAACTACCCTGGAGAGGCCAGCGCCCAGTCTGGCACGCGCGCTCGGTAAACACTGCTGCTGGAAGGACACAAGTCAGCTGGGGGGCATTCACATTCAATTAGGGTGACCAGCACTCCACTCAGGGAAGCAGGACTGGCGTTTGATGGTAACAAAGAAAGCTGCCCCTCACTAGCTACACCAGGACTGTCTAGAGAGACGCTAGGTTAAATGAAGGGGAGTAAGCAGCCCGTGTGGGCCTCGGAAAACGGGCATCAGGGTAGGAATCCGCACCCGTGTCTCCTAGAGCTGCCCGGCCACCACCAGCAGCTGCCTGGCTGGCAGGTCTGTCCCTACAGTGGAGATGTGACACCAACCACAACCTTCTACAGGCAACTCGCCTCCCTCTTATTCCATGACCACCAGCAACCTTCCGATGACGGTTTGGCTTGTCATCAAGGAGACAGTGCAAGATTCTAGAGAAGATTCCAGCATACAGGGTAGATACTTTTTCATACAACATAAATGGGCTTTGTGGTTTACTGTGAATTTGGTTAACATGGAGACACTTACCAATAATCCCAAGAACTCTGGGGCCAAACAGGGTTGAGTTTACGGAATCAAAGAGCTAAGGACCAGACCTGGACAGTGTGAGCGTCACCTGGGTGAGGCTCCCTCCTGAGGAACAAGTTGGCCCTCCCCTAAGAGGTCTGTATTTGGGCCTCTCGGGTCCATATCCTGGTCCCACCCTAACCACATGGATGTTTGACCCCTCAGCACCACCCGGAGGGCCTCGGAGCTTAGTCAGGATGGGGAAATCTGCCTCTGTGGTCTGGCCATCAGCCCACAGGAGACTCAAGCACGGCACCAGTCTACCTCCTCCCGTGGCTAACAGCACATGGCCTGGAAACAGGGGAGCCGCGGGTCACATTCTTTGCATTAATTAGCTTGTGGCCTACAGCCTTGCCAGAGAAGACACCACATCTGATTTCTGTACGATTCTTTAAGCTCCAAAGATTCACAGGAGAAGGAACCATGCAGCCAGAACAATCTGGCTGAGCTATTCAAGAGGAACTGGAAGGGGAACCTCTCTTGCTCCTGGGTGGGCTGCCAGCCTTACCTGCTTCTGGGTGTTCTTTCTCAGGGGACGCCCCTGCCTCCGGGTTCTGTGCTGTCCTGGGGCCTTTCCCAGGCTTCTCAGTCTCATGCTGGAGGCTTTCATGGAAGCTTCCTGGATCCTGGGGATAGAGGATCTGGTTACCAATACCTGTGTCCCTGAAATCCCCCTGGGCGGTACCATCTCCACCCAGACAACCTCAAAGGAATGGGTGGGGGCTCAGAAAAGACAGGACAGAGGACCATGGCACTGGCCAGTCACCCGGGCCCATGCTGTGGACAGGGAGCAGAAATCCAAACACCCCAAACAGCAGATAATTAAAAAAATAAAACAAAAACAAAAAAATTTTTGGCTGATTTTCTTTTCTAATTTGGTTGGTATCTGACGTTTCAGCGAATGTCTATAACTGGAGCAGAGAGTGAAGAGGCCATTCAGAAATATGCTGAGGAGTTAGCCTGAAATTAAAAATGAGCAGTTAACAATCCCCAAACAAATATATGAACAGGTAATTAAAACTGGTAATTAAACCTGTTAGTCATGGTTGGCCCAAGGGAATGGAAGTGGGAAAGGGTCAGTTTCACATTGCTTCATTCTGTACCATTTCCATTTTTCTCAATAAGTATGGATGACTTGAAAAAAAAATTTTTTTTTTTTAGCCTCTCCTCGAGGCATGAGGGATCTTAGTTCCCCGACCTGGGATCGAACCCGTGCCCCCTGCAGTGGAAGCACGGAGTCCTAACCACTGGACTACCAGGGAATTCCTGGGGTGACCTGAAATTCAAAAGGAAATCAAGATGCTTTTTCAGAAGTGGGGTGATACTGAGAGAATGCAGAAGGTGAGGGAGAAAGATGAGAAGTAGCAAGTTAGAGCTAAACGTATAACTTGACTAGATGTCATCGAGTCTAACCCACTTATTTTATAGATGAAGCAACAGCAGGGGAGGGGACAGGACTTGCCCAAAGTCATGTTGCAAGTTTCCAGCAGAGCAGGGACATGACCCAAGTTTCCTGACCCCTAGGCCAGGCCATGACGACAACCCAGGATTCCCAGGAAGGTGGCGGTGGCCACAGAGGGGACACTGTGTGCCAGGTCAAGACCGGGCTCTGTACCCTCACCCTGGATTGGAGCTGCCTAGAATCCAGTCTCCCTTGGTTCCCAAAGGCGTTCTGGGCCGGTGCCCCCTCACCTAGCAGAGGTGGGAACCAGGAGGGAAGATACAGAGCAAGGGCTGGCTCACCAGACCGACCATCGGTAGCTGTCTGTTCTCTGCACTGCCCCGGCAGCACATCCAACCCTCAGTCACTCACTGAGGGCCCCACCCCCTCGTGGACCCTCAACTCAGTCAGTTCTCAAGTGACTCCCGTGCTCTCGATGTACAAGCCTGCCATCAGACACTCAGGGATCACCCAGAAGCCAGCTGTTCCTCTAGCTCCTGTTACTGTGCCATCTGGCAGGTGGCTGGACCAGGGACAAGAGGAGATGGCCCTGCCCCCAAAGGCATCTTTTCACCTGACTGGGAACTGTCTACCTCACATCTCTGCTCCCCAGGGTGGAGGAGGGGAAGAAATCAGAAGATTCAGCAGAAAGCGGCTCTACCCGTCCCCACTCCATCCTGCTCCTCTTACCTTAGGAAAGGGCTGAGGTGCTTTGAGGAAGTTCCCGTCCCCAGAGTCTGGGCTATAAATGTGGACCAGGTTGTTGGGCGTCACGTTGAGGTAGTGATTTCGGAGTGAAGGAGAAAACACTCCAATCTGGAGTAGAGAGGGGCGGGGGGGGGGGGTCCCATGTCCTGACAGAGCTTTCGGTGCTGCCGGAAGGCCCCCAGGTCCCGCCTGCCTCTCCCTTGGTGGTCTCTGCACCAGGGGCACAGAAATCGTTCCTGCCCCAGCCCTGGTGCCAGAGTAGCACCACTTACCCAACACTCGGCCCTTCACAGCACAGCCCCCACCCTCATCTACCCACTAAGGGATGACAGTCAGGCCTTTACTCAGCTCCAGTAAGCCAGGGTCTAGCACCAGCACAGCCACTCTCTGCCTGGGTCCGGGGAGGGCAGGGAGCCAGAGAGACAACCGGGGCCTTTCTCCAGCGGGGGAGGGGGGAGAGCAGGTCCCCATCTGGAGCTCCCCGTACCTGCTTTAGCAGCAGCACTGAGCCAACCTTCAGCTCATTCTGGCGTGTCTCCAGCAGCAGTCTGTGCACTGTGCCCTGCATCTCTCCTGCAAACACCACACCACCCCATCAGTCTCAGGGCCAAGGGAAGCACAGTGACTGGTTTGGGCCCTGGCTGGGAAGAGGGTTGCTTACTGCCTCAATTTTCCTAACTGCAAATGGAGAGGGTGGCTGCTCCTCACCTCCTGACCTCAATGGGGCCACTGATCAGACACTCCCAGGACCTAACTCCTCACCCGTGGGGTCCTTGAAAACTGCACTGGCATCCATTGTGCTCCGAGTCAGGGACTTGATCATCACCGCCATGTTGGGGACTTTGTTCCTGGGAAGCTGCTTCAGGGCTGCCTGGTTACGAGAAGAGGCATTTGCTGAGCCGGCCATGTCCCACCTGTAAGGTTCCCAAGTGCACCAGGGCAACCCGGGGGAGGGGGGCAGAGTACTGGTGTGGTGATGCCATTCCTTTGTGAAGGGCAAAGGGGCAGTTTAAAGGGCTCATCCCATCTCCCTCTGGCAGACCCAAAGCTGGCGGGCCCTTCATTTCTCTCCCCTGCCTCCTTTCTTTTGTGTGTTTATGTGTATATATTTATATAGAGCTCCATCACGCGGGCCACAGGCAGAAATATGTTAGCATGTGTACTAACATGAGTCTGCATGTGACCTCTGACCTCTGGGGAGTATTAGGGGTAGCAGTGTGCTTCCCCTACCCCATTCAGGGCCCGGATGTGCAGAGACATGCTCACAGCCCACTTCCGCCTGTGCCTGATACTGTGGACGGCAGTGAAAAGGTAGGTGAGTAGAAGATACAACCAAAGGGGCTTTATGCCGCTGCTCAGAGACAGGCCTGGGGTAGGAGGGAGCAAATGGAGAGCCCCTTTCCTAAGGAGGAGTGGGGCAGGAGGTTGGTGAAAGGGATAAAGATGGCCTCCCCTTTGGGTCTCAGCACTCAGGACCCTTACCTTCCGCAGCACCATGATGATGCTGTAGGTATAGAGGAAACAGGCTGGGTCTCTCTCATCCAGGCCCAGAGCAGATTTCATGGTCAGCCAGGGCCCTCGCCCAAAGTCCTCCTCCACCGATGCCTGGGAACTAGTAACAACCTGGCACAACAGAGCAGAAGGGGGCCTGCATTAACGGGTCCACTTGGCTAGAGGCCTTGACTGAGCTGGGATGGAGGGATGGGAGAGCAAGGGCGAATTCCCCACAGCACAGTAGCCATACTTTCTCCCTTCATTTATCTCCAAGCTCAGAAAATGGTGTGTGAAACCTTGTTGCATATCATATCTTTCACTGAGAAGCAATAGCAAAGGTGCTCTTTAACTCAGTTTTTTTTAAATCGGGTCCTGACTTTAATTACATTAACGCAAAAGGCTACCTATGCTGGTCTCTTATTATAATGGACTTGAAAAGTCTTAGGGCTGGAAGCCCCCACATACATTTACAGGCTTCCAGGCAATTTTGAAACCAATTATATTTTATTTGGGATGCCCCTGGCTTTAACTAGTCATGTTTTTATATTAAAAAATGTTTTGAATCCAGAGGAGTACTTATTGCTTTGGAGCTGAAATGGACTGGTGGACCTGCAGAGCTACAGCAAAGAGAAAAATTTCTAGAGTGAATTAAAAGCAAAAGTGGGTCTGGGGGCAGAGCAGGTCAACCAGAATCCCAGGGAGGAGGGAGGCTGGGTCTCATCCACCGAGAGGAACCCACCAGACTCAAGATGAAGGCAGATCCTTCCCAGCTCGACCCTCAGAAACGTAGAGGAAGGGTTCCCAAGATACAATTTCCTGACACTTATTACACGCTCCCCCTCTGGGGGGAAGGTGGAGTTAGCTGGGCCTCTCTTTCTTAGCTGGGAAAGAAGGCTGAACTCATGGCATCGGTTAACACCCCTCTGGCATCAGGATAGGCTTCACTTTATGCCAGTAAAATTGCCACCTCCCCAAATGCCCCGTGGTGTGTGACCCCAGGGAACAGGCCAAGCAGCACTGACTCTGATTCTCAGCCCCTGAAACATGCAGAGACGTCCCCCACTCTTCAATGATCCCCAGGAAGTTAATATTTGCATGGAATTAGTTACCTCTGTCCGGAATTTAGCCAGAGCACCGTGAGTCGGAGTCTGGGGTGTGGAAACCATGATGTCGTCCAGATTTTTCCCACTGTGCTACGAGGGGAGAGAGGAGGAGAAGGCGAGAGCAAGCTCAGCAGCTGTTATTTACAAGTACAGCTTCTTGTCTGGGTTACATAATGAGTTCAGGAAACTATCAGGGACAATTAACACATATTACATCTCTCCTAACGAAGTCTCAGGAGCCTCGTTGGCAGCTCAAAAAAGATGCTTTGGGAATGTGAGGAAGCTAGAGCTGGCCCAGGAACAAACCCCAGGGCTTACTGAAGGGGCAATGACCTGAATACAGAGGCCTGAGACGAGTGAAACGGCAGCTTTCCCCAAACCCCTTCTCAGGGACCTCACCCTTCCCTACAGAGATCCAGCTCAGGAGGAATGTACATGGTCTTAAAGTGCCAGGGAAGAGCAAGTAAACAGGGAGGAATCATTTCAAACACTCTTCAAATATGAGCAAAGGGGGTAACCTATCACAACCAGACCAGGTCCTCGGAGTCCAATTATTTGGGATCTGATCCAAGACTAGTTTTGATGGACCCTGTCTCTCCACTGCTGCCGAAATCCATGCCCCCAGCTCAGCCCCAGCTCCCCCAGGTTGACCCCACACACCAGCTACAATGAGTGGTTCTGTGGATGTCCCAGAGCATCTGTGCCTTTGCACTCGCTCTCCCCTCTTTCCACTGCTGAAACGTCCTCCAGGACACAGCTTTCCGACACATACTGCCGTAAACCTCCTATTCATCCATCCAAAGCCCATGCAGCAAGCCCAAGGAGCCCAGTGTCACCCCAGCACCCAGGGAACGACCTCTACTCTCTCTGTGCCTTTTATGTATAATCATTTGTGTCTGCTCCTTCCACTCCCCTGGAAGCTCCTTCGGACGGGAATTATTTCTAAGTTAATCTCTGTATTCTCAGATCCAAGCAAGTGCCCAACACATGCCAGGCCTTAGCAAATATAAGTGAATGACTCTTCCTACCCTGGTGCTAGTAAACAGTAGGTGCTCAACAAATGCATGGAAATTGTGATGTTCTCAGAGCCTTAAGCATCTACCTCACATGCGGGTTTTCAAGCATTCAGTTCTTCCCACTTCTGACTTCTCCCACAGCTTTGGAAACCCTCCCCCTCTGCACTTCCTTCCTCCACTTACTGGGGGAGTATGAAGATCCCCTGGGACTGGGCAGGGCTGGGCCTCTGCTGCTTTCCTGGGCCCCCAGCGGCCTGGTGAGCTCCGGCTCTGGCCAGAGAGAAGCTGTCACTCACCTGGTGAGGCAGGAGCCCTGCTGGGCCGGGGAAGCGGCGCATTTTGGCGCGGGTGGAGGAGCAGGTGGGCTGCTGGGGTGTCCGGTTGGCAGCCGTGACCAGCCGCACCAGGTGGTTGGTGACAATGGGCGTCTGCAGAGCAGCTTGAGGAACCGGGGCGGGACGGGGGCCCTTCAGGGTGCTGACAGGAGACTCAACAGAAGACGCTGGAGCTCGGGGCCGGCAGGGCCCCCGAGGAAATAATTCAGAGGAAGTCCTTGAGGGAGTAGCACAGCTTGAGCTGGGAGTTTGTGGTCTAAGGAAACGAGGTCTGCCAGTTAAGCAGGCATTTGGGGACTGGAATGGCTGACCAGGGAAGTGATTTTGAGGGCTGCTCTGAATGGGCCTGCCAGCAGCTTGGAGAGGCTGGGGTGCTCGAGGAGGGGGACTGTCGGAAGAGACTTCCCAATGGGGTTGCTGAGCGCAAACCACCACGGCACTTGGGACAGGAAGGTAACCCGTGGCACCAGGTCTCGAGTGGGATTGGGGAATCCCACAGCGGACAACAGGATCGGGGGGCGCATCCCGGGCTGACAGGATACCAGTTACGTGGGTGGCAGGCACGGGCCCCTTTTGGCAAGGTCTGCTCAGATCAGCTACCCGGGCCTTTTTAGCCAATGTTGAGTCCTCTCGCTGCCAGGTGGGCAGGATTCCTGTGACCTCACTGCTCACTCCAACTTCCAGCTCCATGCCAGGCCCCTCCAGCTCCATGCTTGCCAGGACCTCATCAAATTCATCTTGTTCAGGCCCCTCGAAGCCACCAACCACCTGCTGTCTGCTCTTAAAGATGAGCTGGGGGTGGGAGGCTGAGGACTGGGGTCTTGCTGGCTCTTCGAGCACTTCTGTCAGTGTCACTCTTCCCTGATTGCCAGTCCAGCTGCTGGACGTCGAGACAGGCCTTAGGGGAGCTGTTCCTGTGGAAGGTAGACCCCCAATGGCCCTGGGCATGCCGGAGGTAGGAAGGCGGAGTCCCAGGGCTGGCAGGCCTGCAGCCTCTGAAGGGGCGGTGGGGCGTGGCAGCAGCTGGGCCTCCTGTGGCCGGGAAGAGGCAGGTCTCAGGCACCCAGCATTCACAGGCCGGGAGCCAGCAAACTGGTTCTCTGCATCCTCCACGGCTGACAAGAAATCCTACAAAGAAACAGAGACAGTGGGTCTTGGCATCTGGAAATCAGAAAACACTGCTTTCACTGTTTCAGGCATGTGGTGTGTCTGTATGTGCAGATACACACAAGCAAGCAACCAAGGCGTGAAAGGCAGTGGTGAATTCTCTCATCACCTTTGACCTTGCCCATAGGCCCACCACCAGACTTCTACTAGACACATTCTAAGGCTAAGTCTTCAGGTAGCTTCTTTCTTCAATCTCAGGCTGGGGATGGGGAGGGGTGTTGGTGGCAGTTGGGGGAGCAGTAGGAGACACAAAGGAACCACGTTACCAAGGAGTCAAATAAATCACCCAAGGTCACACACCCATGTCAAGGAAATGAGCTTTCTGGTGTCCAGCCTGTGCACTAGGGATCTACCCAGCTGGTCTTGCTGCCTGTCCTCAACCCACTCCTCACCCCCACCACACACAGGCACACAGACACACAATCCTCAGTAAGCCAAAGAGGCCTTGGATCCAGCAGAATAAGCAGAAGTTAAATATAGCTTTTCAGGCAAGTTAAATTAAGTATGGATTCCAGTTGGGAAGCAAGGTGAGATTGACACCTTCAAGAGCAACAGACCTGTTCTGAGGGTGTTTTTGAGTCAGAACTGCTGATTTAACTGACAGGAAGGTCCCCTCCACCCCCACCCCCTGCTGCGCATTGGACTGTCTAGGCTACAGAAGGGATCTTTCCTGCTTGTGTATTATCAGGAGAGTAGCATACTCCAACACGACCACCTTAGGACTTAGTAATAATAACAGTAATATTACAATTACAACAGCAAGAAAATCCTGATGACCCTGGGAGTTGATGGAGCCCTTTTCTCCTGAAGAGCTCACTCTCAGACATGATGTCACCTGCCTTGGGAAGGGGGAAAGGAACTGGTCACGGAAAAGAAACTTGAGCTGTCAGAGTCCTTCACTCTTAATTCCATTACTAGCCTAGCAGTCCTACCACGACCTGGTAAGACCCAGGAGGGTCACTTTTTCAGCCTGTAATTACACATCTCCAAAGCTAAAAGACAAGAACAAGGACACATATTTCCTTGACAAAGCAGGCAGTTTTGAATTACTTGTAAAAACAGAAATCAAGTCCCCACGTGATAACAAAACATCTAACATTTGAAAAACCTCACTGGGTGCCAGGTACCATGTAAATATTTTACCAGAATCCTCTCAATGAGTTCTCACAATAGTCCTATGAATAGGGACTATTATTATCCCCGTTTTATGGATACAGAAACCGAGACTCAGAGAGGTTAAGTAACTTCACAGAACCAGAACTGGAACCCACACGTACCTTTGTCACTATGTCTTGGGGCCACAATGAATGAGACAAGCCAGAGATGGAATTTTAAGAGGTCTGAGGAAGGTCTGCTTTTCCCTTCAAACCTCGGGTTCCAAAAGCCTCAAAGGAAGGGAAGCATGGTGCTGTGGCTGCCACAAGGGTCCCTGGTGCAGCATTCACCATCTCACTAGGCACCAAGTAGGCATCTGCACAGACTCTAAACGTGATTTTTAAAGCAAATCACTGGCAGACAAAAGGTAGGTTTGAATGGCTTGTCATTGATAAACCAGAACAACTCTATTCTATAAACGTAGTTCAGTAGTTTCCATGTACGTTAGACTGGAGTCAGGAGGCCATCCTGGCTGCTGCTGATGTATTCCTAAGCAATGTAATTTACCTTTTGGGGCTTTACTCACCTAAAACCTGTTTCTTTCTAAAAAGGATTTGAGATAGCAATTTTGGGCTGCCCAGATGAAACTATATATGTTAGATCTAAGTGGGAAGACAGCTGTGCGGATCACTAGTTCAGTGGTCTTTGGCTGCACCCAGAGATTAGAAATACCCCTGCCTCGGACTTCCCTGGTGGCGCAGTGGTTAAGAATCTGTCTGCCAACGTAGGGGACACGGGTTCGAGCCCTGGGCTGGGAAGATCCCACATGCCGTGGAGCAACGGAGCCCATGCGCCACAACAAGAGAAGCCACCGCAATGAGAAGCCCACGCACTGCAACAAAGAGTAGCCCCCACTCGCCGCAACTAGAGAAAGCCTGTGTGCAGCAACAAAGACCCAACTCAGCCAATAAATAAATTAATTAATTAATTTAAAAAAAATACCCCTGCCTGGCCCATCCCCAGAAATTCTGATTTAATTGGTGTGTGGTAGGGCCTCAGCAGAGGTGATTTTAATATGCCAGCTTCAGATTTGATCTAATCCCTCATCTTCTGAGGAAAGAGGGGGAAGGGAAGAATGTCTGAGGCAGAAAAACGGCCCTAATGTTGCGGGAGAGAAGATGGAAGGCCAGAGAATGAAGTACTTTGCCCCGGCTCAGGTAGCCAGTTGGCAACCCTGGGCCTCCCGCTGTCCAATAACTGTGCTGTCTCTGCCCCTCCGTAAACTTTCTTCCCACATCAAGTATGTCATCCTGAAGGTGAATCAAAGCATCCACGTGACACAGCTTCCAGGCAAGGGCCCTTATAATTTAAAGGTATGACAATTAAGTAACTCATCTCTCTGGTTTTTTATTTGTTTCTGAGACAGTTAAGTGGGTTGTTTACATTTCTCATCATTTCTCAGCCTCTCACAGACAAAAAAAAGATATACATGTCAAGTAAAAGGAAACGTGGGTTCTGGGCTTGGGTGTTTCCATCGTAAGACCTCCGCTGCCATCTCTGATCACCAATCCTTCCTTACCTCATCTTCAAACTCCTCTTCCACAGCAAACAGCTTCTGCAGACTGCATGCCTGAAAGGAAAACAAAGCAACTGAGGTTGGAGGAGAAATACCGTTTGCAAGTACATTCTGTTCTCACTCTGCTTCTTCCCAATTCTAACAAGACTATCAGGTGTACTGTTTTGTTTGTATTTTTTTGCTAGCGTTGGGGGAAGAATAAGGGATGAGGAGAGAAGACATGGGATTTACTTAAAGACAAGTGATTTAGAATCCTTTCTTGTAAAATAATTCACTCAGGACCATCTGCATTAATCTTGCAATAAGAGGGAGGAGGCAAAGGGAAGACTGCCCAAGGGAGCCTGGGTCATACTTTAGACCCAGCACTGTGCACGTGGGCCTAAGGATTTTGCAACCTCAGGTTTGGCCTGAGGAACCTTTGTCAAACATAAGGGACTCTACCTAAATAAGCATGCCCAACACATTGGCCTTGATTCTGAAAGTCAAGGTAGCAGTTTCCTTTTATCTAATTCAACACTCAAAAGCTACGGTCCCAGGAGGGTGGGATACCTCCCAGTCCACAGTTCAGTGCCTTTTTTCTGGGCAGCAAGGCTGCTGTGGCCAACATTAAAAGTGTGTCAGTGCTAGAGCCAAGGGCTGTGCCTAACCCCAGATGCCACAGCAGCAAGAGCTACAGTTAGGGAGACCTTATCCCCGAATGTTCAAGGATCAGACTGGAAGGGTTAGGGGGAGGGGCGAAGGCCCAGGAGGCGTGCCATTTGAGCACACCGGGAAGGATGAACAGGAGTCCTCCAAGATGAAATGGAAGGCAAGAGGCAGGAAACTGAGGCCCAGAGGGAGATGAGTGGAGAGATCTTCCACACGACCTTCCGGGCGTGTCCATGTCGAAACCTGATTGGGCCCAGGCCTCCCGACACTTCCGAGCTCTCCTCTAAACCCTAACCCGGCCCTGCAGCTCGCACGGGTGAGGAGGTGGAACCCGGAAGGCAGGTCCCTGAGGCCGGGGGACCTGGCGGCCTGGGGGGGTGGGGGGGGTCCCAGGCGCGGCATTACCATGGCGACGGCCTGTAGGCTCCGGGAGCGGCTTGGCCGGGCAGACCCCGACTCTACGGGTCGCCGGGGCCTCGGCCTTGGGCCAGGTGGGAGGGTCAGCGTCCGGGCGACAGTATCTCTGAGGCGAGGTTGGAGAGAGGCGTCTTTGCAACCCAGGTGGCGGCCGAGGGTGGGTGGTTGGGAAGCTGGGAGCTGGCGTCCTAGGCCGCGTTCGAAGCCGCCGCCACTCAGCGTCTCCGCCCTCTTAAAGGGGCGGGCCTATTTCTATCCCGCCGACACAAAGGCTCTTCACCGCGGTCTTCCGCCCCGGCCTTAAAGGGAAACGGATGGGCTCTCGGTCGCCCTCCAGCGGCCCCTAGGGCCCAATCCGCTTGTTCAATGGGCGCTCAGGTGAGAGCCAGGTTGGGAATTTTGGGCCCATTATGTCCCATCCTGCCCACCCTCCTCTCTTGTGTTAAGCATACTAGGGACTGGGTACTACAGCGTGACTCTCATTCACACCAGAATCCACCCTTTTGGTTTGTCTGTCTGTTCATCTCTCCATCCATCCATCCATCCATCCATCCATCCATCCATCCATCCACCCATCCATCCATCTATTCTTGCCACACATTTATTAAGCAAGATGTTCTCGGTGGGGACCTTTTCTTTCATCTTTCATGTTTCAGCTTAGATCTCAGATCGTTCCTGTCACTTTCTCTCTCAGGTAACACCCCTCCCCCCATCACAACACAATTTCCTTCACAGCATTTTTCATTATTTATAACTGTCATGGTTTACATCTTTACTGTGTTTTCCTTACTAGACTGTGAGCTCCATGAGGGTAAGGGCCTTGTCTGGCTTGTTCAACTTTGTATCCCCAGCACTTAGAACAATGCCCCATAGAGTTATTGAATAAATGACACAACGACTACTATGTATCAGACATCGTGCTTGACATTGGGGATAGAGAAATGAATGACTCCTGTGCTCTCAAGTTTGGAAACCAGTCAGGGAGGGAATTCCCTGGTGGCCCAGTGGTTAGGACTACATGCTTTCACTGCTGTTGGCGTGGGTTCAGTCCCTGGTTGGGGAGCTAAGATCCCACAAGCCACGCGATGGCCAAAAAAAGTATGTAAAATAAATAAATAAATAAAATATGAACAAGTCAGGGAGATATAGATCAAAAGATACAGTCCAGGAGAGTTCTGCAGACAGATGGGCAGGGGCCCAGTGATCTGGAAAGGCCAGCTCTTATCACTAAACCCTACTGTGGTTATTGATTCAGCAGTTTCCCTTCTTGCTTGTCACAAGAGAGAGAGAGAGATAACAAGGTTCGCATAGTTTTGAGGACTCAAAAGGCAGGAGAGAGGTAGCTGTCTTGAATTTTTAACGATCTGATCTGAATCAACTGTGGGTCTTCCCTAGGGGAGCCTGCCTGCCCTGGCCTGACCGCTGGGCAGCCTATGGCTTCCATTACCACTCCATGTGGACCAGCTAACCTGTCATATGTCACAATGGAGGGCAGAATGGTGATGAGAAAGGAAACCTGGACCTCTAACTCTCATCCAAGTTAGGAATTCCTTCAAGGCCTCTGTGCTTCTGAGCTAGGGGACAAAACCCCAACCCTCCCATTTACAGGCCCCCCTCTCCTCCCAGGAATCCCAGGCACAGCCCACCCTATGTCCAACTATGGATATTCCCGTACACCCAGTTACAGGGCTCCCTGTGGATCTGGGCTCCATCAGCTCCAGCTGAAGAGACATCACACAGCCCAAAAGGCCAAGAGGAATAATATCAACTACTACCCACACTGTAGTTTCCATTTTCCAATTTTAATCATTGGCTCATTTTGTCTTCACAAAGATTCCACGAAGGGTGAGGGGCAGCTTTTACTTACAGATTAGGAAATCGAGGCCCAAGGGGAAGGGACTCCCTCAGGGTCACACAGTCATTCAGTGGTGAATCTTCTGATTGGAAGTCCTATGCCTTCTCCTCCATCGCCTTTCGGAGTTCAGTGAACTTGGCATCTGCCGCCCCCACCTCCTATTAGAATCTGGATGGGAGTGGGGGTGGTGGCTGGAGCAAATGGAAATGCTGACCAGGGACATTTTAGAGAGGGGCTGGCAGGACACAGTGAGGAGGTTGTCTATGATGTTAGATTTGGGGAGGACCTCCATGCTGAAGGATTCTCCCCCAGATCATGTCTTTCCCTTATTAGCACTGTCATCCAAGCTAAAAGCAAAGACCTGGACTCCATAGTGATGGGGCCCAGGTACTCTTCTTCCTTCTCTTAGAAGAGGGGTTAGTGGGTTTAACACAAATAACCAGGCTTGAGGATAATGGAGACTCAGACCAAAACAGAAGGGGTGGGTTCCAGGAAAGGGAAAAATGGGTACTGGGACTGGGGCAGGAGGACCCATTCCAGAAGACACCAGAGCTTCATCTGTGAAGTTGGGTACAAAGAGGAGTGTCTCAATAGCACTGAGTTAATCCATGATAATAACAACAGCCAGTGCTTCCTGAGCACGTTCTGTTTTCCAGGCAAGGTTCTAGGCCCTTTACATGAATCAACTCACTTGTTCATTGTAACAAGCCTTGACATAGGTGCTAGGATCACTTCTGCTTTACAGAGGAGGAAAGGGGTAGTGTCCAGTCCAAGCTCACATAGCTAATAGGTGGTGCAGCTGAGATGATGCACCAGGCAGTCTGACTCCGGCATCTACAAGCTTAACCACTACGTTGTCTTGCCTTTTAGAATCCACTGAACTGGGTTCTTAACCTGGGGATTCAGGGAATATGAATTCCATATAATTATGTCCAAAACATCATGTGCCTATGCACATATGCTTTGTTCTGAAAGAATATCATGCCTTTTATTACATTTACATGGATCAGAAGGCTGTTGCCTTGCACTATCTCAGGACCAGGATACACCCTAACTGCTCATCCCCCTCCATCCTTTATCTTGTCCAGATGCCTCACACTCAACGTCAGGCCTTACCGTCTCCTGCCTGGACTATTGCTGTAGCCTCCTGCATGGTCTCCCTAGTCCAAGCTCTCTTCCCTTCTGTCCATTCTTTCCAACATGCAAACGGGATACTATTTTTCCACCATAAAAATTCTTCAATCCCTCCCAGTCACCTGAGGACATATAAAATCCCCAGGGCCTGCAATGCCCTGGCATCTGCTTCCCTGTCCTATCTTGTCTCTTAACCAGTCTCCCAATCAACACCAATCCCTCTCCATCCCACTCATTCTTCTTGCCCCAGATCACATGCTGCCTCCTCCAAGAAGCCTTCCTTGACTGCCCCAGGCAGATCCAGGTTTCCTCTCCTTGGTTCCCTGCACTCAGGGGCTACCTCCATGGTAGCTGAGGTCTCTTGCATGCCCCATATTGACTTCAAATTTCCCTCACACCTCCCTGCTGGCCTTTGAACTCTTTCAGAGCAACTGACTGTAGGGTTTCACTTTTGTGGGCCAGCACTTGGCATGGGATCTGGCACACGAAAGACACTCAGTAAGTGCTTGTTGAATGACCTAATGCTATTTGTCAGAAGGGAGTGCAAAGGAGTCTAGGTAACTCCATGCTAACTTCCCCAAATACCTGTACTTATTAGAAGAGAAGCCTCACCTTCTTAGATACAAGAGAAAGTACACCTGTATTTGTGTGTGTGTGGTGTGGGGGGTGTGTGTGTGTGTCTGTGTCTGTGTGTCTGTGTTTGGAGACAGCATGCTGCATGCCTATGGAGTTAGGCAAATGTTGGTTCATATTTGACCCTGCTGCTAACTGGCTGTGTGACCTTGAGCAAGTTACTTTACCTCTCTGAACCTTAGCTGTCCCCCCTATGAAAATGGAATAATACATCTTCCTCACAGGTTTGCTGTGAGATTAAATGAATGAATGCATTGAAATGGCTAACTCCATGCCTGGCATGTTGGCAGGGGCTCAACAATGTGGGTTCCCTTCCCCCCTACTTGAGTTTGCAAACGTGCTGAAATTTGTTGTGGGAACCACATGGCTTGAGTTTGTATCTGTTTCAGCATATTTGCAAATGCATTTCGTCCTAATTTGTATTTTGATCGTATGAACAGTTGTATGCAATTCAGGGTGATGATGTGTGTTTACGTGTTTACGTTTGTCTTGGTATGGACAACGGCATACACTGGCAGTGTGTATACACACTGAGAGTTTTGAGTGACTGTGTTGGGGGGTGGCTGCTGCACGTTCACTGAGTGTGTGGCATGTGTATGGAATTAAGTGTGTGTTGTGTGCTGCCTACAAGGGTGGGGGTCTGAGTGTATGGGAGTGGGGGAAGGGCTCGTCTGTTTGTGCGGCTTTGTGTGTGTGAAGGCTGTGTAGAGCAGCACTGTCGCATAGAACTTTCTGCACTGTCTCATACAGTAGCTACTGGCAGTAGCACATGTGGCTATTGAGCACTTGACTGTGGCAGGTGAGACTGAGGAATCAAGCTTTAATTGGATTTAATTTTACTTAATTTAAATGTAAACAGTCACAGGTAGGCTATTGACAGAAACCTCAAACTTGTTCTTCACAGACCAAGGGAGGTGCATCCCCTCCGTCTTATCACGTAAACTCACCCATCACGTCCCGACCCCAGCAGGGAAACAGACCCGCTGGAGCCCCGCCTGCGCGTGTATGCGCGTGTGCGCGCGCGCGTGCCACGTATAGAGGGGCTGCTGTCACCTCCCCCCAACCAGCGGCCCCCCCCAGTCCCCAGGCGAGCAGTGAATCAGCCTGACAATGAGGTGAGTCATTCATGAACTGCTCGGGCCGACCCAGCAGGCGGGAAGCTAACGTCAGCCAGCCTCCCAGTCCTGCCCCCCAACCCCCCAGGGGGATCGCTTAACCCCACGCACTGCAGATGTTGAAGAAACTGACGCGGACGAATCAAGGCACCAAAGCTCATCTCCTTGGCCCCTCCCTCTGGTTTGCAATCCATTCATCCCCCAGCCCCTTTCTCCCCACCGGTGGCATGTGAGTCATCACAAGATCTACGCCTCCAGTCCAACGCCCACCTTCCCAAGCCTCTCGGCGACAGTCTTCTTCCAAGGTTGAGGGGTGGGGGCAGGGAGGCTGACACCTGGTGGGGTGCCAAGGTCTGCGTTTGGAAGGGAGGCTGACTCTCTCCGGACCGTGGGGGTGGGCGAGGCTCAGGACTGGCTGCAGCTGGCTGGGTGTTTGCGAGCCCGACGTCCAGCTCGCGTGGAGCACCGAGACAAATGGGGGCAGCAGGGAAGGAGTCGCTGAAGCTTGCTGCCTGGAGCACCTGTGGCTCCAGGTGAGGAGGGGATGCGGCAGCGGCAAGGAGTATTCCTCTGGTTTCCAGGGAGGTCCCACATAGTGTCTCTCCAGTACCTGACTGTCTTCAGAACCTGGTAGATTCTCTCATCAGCATTCCTCCATCTGTTCCCTCAATCCCCTAAACCCCACCAACCCAGCATCAATCAGCTTTCTTCTCTTGGGTTGAATGTCACCTGGGCCTGGACAACTGAGTCCCATGGTGGTGTCCCTTACAGGGCCGGAAATAAATCATCAAATGCCTTAAAAATGTGTAGACCCTTTGACAAAACAGCTCCACCTCTAAGACTTTATCCTAAGAAAATAAAAATTGATGTGTGCAAGGATTTAGCTATAAGAAGGTGCATCACAGCATTATTTAAAATGGCGAAAAATTTGAAACAACCCAACTGACTCAGGTTCGATCCCTGGTCCCGGAAGATCCCACGTGCCACAGAGCAACTAAGCCCATGTGCCACAACTACTGAGCCTGACTCTAGAGCCTGAGAGCCACAACTATTGAGCCCACATGCCACAACTACTGAAGCCCACACCTAGAGCCCATGCTCCACAACAAGAGAAGCCACTGCATTGAGAAACCAGAACACTGCAGTGAAGAGTAGCCCCCTCTCTCCGCAACTAGAGAAAGCCCGCACACAGCAACAAAGACCCAATGCAGCCAATAAATAAATAATAAATAAATACATTTATAAAAAAAAAAAGAATTGAACAAAAAAACTGGGAAAACAACACAAAGGAATGCTGTGCAACCTTTAAAAATGATGTTGTGGAAGAAGATTTGATGCCATGGGAATATTTTCATGATGTATTACATAAAAAATTAGATAGTAAGATATTGTATATCATGTGATACAATTTTTCTTGAAAAAATGTGAACACGGGAAAAAGATGAGTAAAGCACTTACCCAATTATTAATAATTGTTCTCATTGAATTATGCACTTAGGAGTTATTTTATTTTCTTCTTTGTATTTCTCTCCCACCCCCTGAATTTCTACATTAAGAGTTTGTGACTTTTGGGACCTCCCTGGTGGTGGAGTGGTTAAGACTCTGTGCTTAAGATCCTGCGTGCCATGCGGGGGCCAAAAAAAAAAAAAAAAGTAAAAAAAAGAGTTTGTGACTTTTTACAGCGGAAGAAAACAATTTATTTATTAAATATTTTAAAAAACCATTTGTGGGGAGTGGTTATGGGAGTTAACTATGAATGGGCATTTTATTGGGTGATGAAAATGTTTTAAAATTGGATTATGTGATGGTTGTATAAGTTGGTAAATTTACTAATAAATGTTGAATTGTATACTTCAAAAGAGTAACTTTTTGTCTAAAAACTCTTAACAAAAGCCATTTGCTGGGCTGTCTTCCAACTTGAACTTGAGGTCTAGGAGTAGGGATGCCAGAGAAAATACAGAACACCCACTTAAATTTGAGTTTCAGATAAGGAATAATTTTTAAATATAAGAATAAAAATAAATAAGTTTTAAAAAGTCATGATCTCCTTATATAAGTATACAAAATTATTCCTTGTTCATGTGAAATGTCAATTTAACTGGGCATCTTTCCCCCTCTACCCCTAATTCTGGCAACTCTACTCTGGAATCCTTGTTCCTGCAGCATCCCTGGGCCAGAGAAACAGAACTGGGGGTGGACATCTGAGCTTGCACCCCTAGGGCAATTCCATAAAGTCTGGGAGAGTAGAATGGGGAGCCCAGGAGTTGGAAACAGCAAGGTGAGAGAGGGTGGGGCAGAGGTCATTTCTGGGGCAGAAGGTGAGTCCCCTGCTCTAGGAGTGGGAGTGGCAGTAGCATTTCAGCTGGCCCAGAACCAAGCTGTGCTAACAGGAAGGCTGGAGGTGAGGGTCGGGCTTACGCTTTGCCATGCCCTGTGCTAGCTTTTCACACAGGTACCCCATGTCCTGCTCCAGCAACCCAGGGAGGAGAAGTTCTTGTCCTTTCTTATGGGTGAGGAAATTCTAAGAGCTAGAGTAAATTTCCAAGTTCACATAGCTGGGAGGTGGCAGAGCCTCAGATCAGGTCTAGATCTTTACCCTTTCGTTGGGGTTGGGTCCAGTGGTTAAACTAATCATGCTCTGGGCTCTGATAACTTGGGATCAGATCCCTGTATCCTTACTTACTGAGTCTGTGGCATTTGGCAAGTTTCTTAAGTCTCCTGAGCCTCAGGTCCTTCATCTTTAAAGTGGGGACAATAAGAAGAAGAAGAACGATATATCTTGTGGAGTTGGGAGGATGAAGTGAAATTGTGCAGGTAAAGGCTGTTGTTTGCTGCTCTGTCTGACTGCTGGACCACATAAGTCATCAATGGATGTGCCCCAGAGACCCTACTGCTTGAGGATGATGGAATGTCCTTTCCAGACATGTAAATCGAGGCCTTCTTGCTGGGGTGTCCTGGGTCCTCAAGGAGTTCCCAGGAGAAAGATGACACCCAGATGTCTCTGCCTATATGGAGGAGACCCCTCAAACCTGGGGAGACCTTCTCTGGCACTGTGCCCAGAGAGCCTGGGGTCTGCACTGGTTCTGCCACTTACTGATGGCTTAACCTCACTGGGCCTCTGTCTCCTTATCTGTAAGATGGAATACATAGCATCTACCTAGTAGAGTTGTTGTGAGAATGGTAATATATGAGCAACTTCCAACTTTCAGAAGGAAGTTGCTCAATAAATGTTTGTGCAGAAAGGGGGCAAAATGTATGTCAACCAAAAACAACTTGCTGGAGGGAAGCAAACTGGGCCAGTTTGGTGTGGCTGTGGCCTATGCCCCTCCACGTAGCATGTCAGTCCACGGTGTCTTGTTCTCTATGGTTTCATGACCTCAGGGCCAAGAGGGCCTTCCAGAATCACAGAGTCCAATCCTCCGATCGCAGAGGGGAAACTGAGGCTCAGAGAGGGCAAATGATTTGCCTGAGCTTCTACAGGCAGAGCTGGCCTGTGTCTCCCAGGCTCCCTCCTTCAGCACTGCTTCACTCTACTTCTTGGGGCTCTGTTGTTTCCACAGGATCATAAGCTCCCTGAGGGTCGGCATATTTGCACCCTCTGTCCCCTCCCCGACATGCATGCCCCACCCAGAGAAGGTATACTGGAAGGACCTGCAGACATTTGAAATATGACTGGCCATAACTGCCCTTGCACTGTTGTGTTCACGTGGCCTTGACTCCTGAGCGGGCAGGCAGGAACCCCGTACAGTCCAGGAAATCCTGGGCCTCACTTCCAGGTTCCAACAGAGCGGTGGGGGAGAGGGTAGGTTTCCTTTTCAGCTACAGCCCCTGGGCCTCCTGCTCAGCTTGCTGCTACAGGGGTAAGAAGCCTCAGCGGGGGTCACTCTGGGTCCTGGGGGGTGGGGGGAGGGATTTGGGCTGAGAACCTTTGTCCTAGGGTCCCACCTCTGTCCCAGGCCTCCTGGTCACCTGCTGTCCCTTAGCAGGTAGCTAGCTGCTGTGGCGAGGCTCTTGGTTGATATACTGGCAACTTTTTTCTACTTTCTCTCTCTAAATGACATATATATTAGAAGTAACATGACAAATGGTGGTAGCTGCAACCAGAATCATCTTTTCTTTAAATTAATTAATTAATTTTATTGGCTGTGTTGGGTCTTTTTTTGCTGTGCATGGGCTTTCTTTTAGTTGTGGTGAGTGGGGGCTACTCTTCATTGTGGTGCGCTGGCTCCTCATTGCCGCGGCCTCTCTTATTGTGGAGCATGGGCTCTAGGTGCGTGGGCTTCAGTAGTTGCAGCACATGGGCTCAATAGTTGTGGCTCACGGGCCTAGTTGCTCCACGGCATGTGGGATCTTCCTGGAGCAGGGATCAAACCCGTGTCCCCTGCATTGGCAGGCGGATTCTTAACCACCACTACCTAGGAAGCCCAGGATCATCTTTATTTTTAAACAAATTCACAGCTTGTTCTAGGAGCCACAATGCTGGCTTTCTCGAGGCTTGGCCATTGCTGAGTGAAGAGACAGTGATCTGCTTCCAATCTCTGTGCCAGGAGGTAGGAGGTAGGAGGCCTGGGAAGGGACAGAAGGTGTCGAGGGCCAGGTAAAGTTTTCAAGTGAGGAATAACTGAGGCCCTATCCTGTAGCCAGGCCACACTCATTTTGTTTTTATTTTTGTTTTTGAGCTACAGCTCTAGAATTGTTAGCTCACAGAGCTGGAAAAATCCTCAGAAGTTATCCATTCAATCATACCATTTTACAGATGAGGAAACTGAGGTCCAGAGGGGTAGCAGCTTGCCCAGGCACCTGTCTGTTGCTGTTTCTCCAAACATCTCACATAGTCAAGCATGACTATATCCTGGATGCTGGCCTGAAACCTGTTTCCTTCTGCCTCAAGCCTGGAGGAGAGGGCCCTAGGAGGAAGACAGGAGAGGAAGGGGAGGAGGAAACTGTTTTTCCATCTTTCCTTTTCAACTTCACCTGTTGGACCCTCCAGAAATATCTCCACCTAGAAGGAAGGAAATCCAGTCCAACCCTCTCATCCTACAGGTAAAGAAACGGAGGCCCACAGAAAGGAAGGGACTTGTCCAGGGTCAAGCTGGGAGGCCTGGGCCAAACTCAGGCACCCTAGGGGCAGTTTTCATTATACTCTGCATAACTCAGTCCTCAGTGACAGCCTTTGCTTTGTGCCTTGGGGCACATGAATTGTTTGCCCTGAAATAAACCTCTTTTGACTCTTGAGTATATTGTAAACCACCCATGGGCAGGACTGGACCTTAAAGCATCCTGAAGGAATGAAGGTCCAGCCTAAACTTTGAAGCCTAGCACTACGGGCTGTTGTCATCACATCTAATTTGGAATTCTCAGAAGGTCAGAACTGAAAGGAACCTTGGAGAACAGAAGTCCAGTCTTGCTTCCCAGATAAAGACACCAAGGCCCAGAGGGACTCATCTAATAGCGCACCGGGATGGAGTCAATCCTAGGAGCCAGGTTTTCTCATCTCCTGTCCTGTTTTCTTTTTTATTTTATTTTATTTTATTTTGTTTTTGCAGGTCCCAAAATACCTAGTATTGTGCTGGCCTCATACTTTTTCAATGAGTTCAATAAATTCTTGCTGAATGAACTAGAAAAAACACGCCTCTATGCACAAGTTGCCTTTGGTAATTGATAAAAGCTCTAAAGAATGCTTATTTCCTTCGATAAATATCTAGTAAATACATGTTGCCTGAGTTTACCAGCTCAGTTGTTCCTTGTTCTATATTAAATATTTTCCACCGGAGGCTGTATTTAGGCACAGCTGGACTATTTCCACACCAGGCACTCTTTGGAGGCCAGCAGGGCCACCTAAAGTGTTGCTCACTGGGGACCAGAACTGTGGGCTGGACCACTCTGACAAGGGCCACCCCAGAGCCTCTGGAATTTTATCCATGGATCTGAGGCTTTCCATCCCAGGAGAGATTCCGGGTGAGAGTTTGCAGGTAAGGGTACATTGGCACTGGATGCCCTGTCTGTTCCCCAGGCAATACTAACTTTAGACACTGGGTGAGTGAGAGGGGTGTGGAGGAGATGGGTGTAGCTGTTAGTTCCGCAGCATCCACCGAGCAGGGAGGAAGGTTGCTGTCTGTCCTGCTCCAAGAACTGGCCAGGACATTTGTCATGACTTCAGACAGGAGTAGCAGCTCCCAGAGCCCCTGGCAGCATTGCTCACCACTCCTTATTCCTCTCCTCAGCCCTGATGCCTCCTTCTCAAAGTCCACTGGTGCTGCCAACCTGTCAGGCTATAGGTTAAACACCTGGCTCTCCTCCGAGATTGATTTCCTTCTACCATGAGGCCAAATTCACCACTGGGTCCCAGGGTCAGAAGTTTTCCCGTCAGCTACTAGATCCATCTGCCCCATCATTGAAACTGAGGCACTGGTTAAGGAGACAACCTTGTAACTCCTGTTTCCATGGTGAATGGTCCTAGCAATGGCCCATGCTAGAGACTCATAACAAAAGATAGTTTTATTCTCTGTGAGAGACTCTAAGATCCTTAAAGGCAGTTTCATCTCTATATCTCCAGCACCTACCATTTGTTCTCAAGAAACAGAGAAAGAATTCATGTGGAATCTTTAACCCCACTTACCAGAGAAGGAAGAATCCGAAGGCTCTTCAGGGCTCCATGCAGTGAATTCTCCTAACTTCTGGGGCATTTGGCCATGGCTAGAACAAGTTGTTGATCTCAGAAACCTCCAGAGAACAGGGCTAGAGTGCTGGGCTTCGGAGCCCAGCTCCCGCAGGCCCTTTTCCTAGTATTTGGGGGACAGCCAGAGAGACCTGGGTTTGAATCCTAGTTCTTGCTTGCATGAACTCTGTAACTCTGGGCAACTGATTTAGCTTCTCTGAGCCTCAGTCCTTTCATCTGTGGAATGGGAAGGGCCTGGCCCTAAGACAGTTACTGACATCTATCATACCAGATGAGGAGATTCTTCCCCATGTTCTGAGATCTTGAGAGAAGAAATTTCAGAGTCTTTAGTATCCCTAAGCCTTTATCTGCTATGTGTAAGGTGATGTGCTAGGTGCTGGAAAGGCAAAGAAAAAAAAAAGATCTTACTGCTTTTCTCAAGTGGCTCATATTCCACTTGGGGAGGCAAAATATAAGCACTGAAAAAGCAAAATCCCAGCCCAACCTAACCTCCCAAGAGATATCATAAGATTGCGTAAGAATGACAGTAAACGGATGGCACCATGATTACAGGAGAGAGGCAAGGAGACCCCTGTCTTGGAGCAACATGGGATAACTTTGTTGGGGTGGCCTTTCTGCTCAGAGTCAAAAAGTGCTTATCTTGGCTGAATCATTTAACATTCATTAGGGGAAGAGATGCCATATGCCATAAATAGATGTATAGTTACAAATTGTTATCAGGATCAATGAAAGCATATGTAACAAGGGGATCTAATTTAATCAAAGGACCAAGGAAGGTCTCTTACAGAAAGTGATTTTTTTTTTTTTTTGGCCTCACCCACGCAGCTTGTGGGATCTTAGTTCCCCCACCAGCGACTGAACCCAGGCCCTTGGCAGTGAAAGCGCAGAGTCCTAAGAAGTGATATTTACTTGAGCTCTCTGAGGAGTAAGAGTTAGCCAGGCAAAGAGATGAGGGGAGGGGAGCATTCCAGAAAGAAAAAACAGCCTGTGCAAAGGTCCTGAGGAACAAGGCACACACTATTCAAGGAGATAAGAGAAAGCCACAATGGCTGGAGTATAGAGAGATAGGGAAGAGAGGTGGGGTGGGACCAGATCATATAGAAGCTTCTAGGCTGTTTTTTTTTCCAGGTATGAGGAGAGGACCATCTGCAGCAAAATTCCCTGTGGTACTTGCTAAAAATGAAGATTCTAGGCCCATCCCCAATGAACAAACTCTGTCAGTGGGATGCAGGAATCAGCATTTGGAACACATTCCTTAGGTAATTTGTGAGTACCCTACAGTTTGAAAACCACTCTTCTGGGCCAGATACAGATTTTGGTGACAACATTGGAAAGGTTTTAAGCCCTCCTATGATCAGGTTTGAGTTCTATAAAGGTCAATCTGGCTTTGGGAGAAGGCTGGGATGAATGCAGGGAGTGGACTGGCTGGGCAGGCAGCCATAATATCTCAGGTGAGGGATGCTTTGGCTTCAAAAAAGGGGTGGGGATGAAGATGGGTGGGACTTATTCATAAGATACTTTGTAGGAAGAACCCTTATGATTTATTACAGAAACATTTATATATTCACTTTTTCTGATCAGATGAGTAACACATGATGGTTGCAAAATTTCGGATATACAGAAAAAGATAAAGAGGAAAGCTAAGGTAAATATTTTGGCATATAGCCTTATAGGTTTTTTACTATACATACATATTCAGACATATGGATCTAGTTTTTTGTTGTTTGTAATAATGGAACAATAAACAAGTAGTACTTGTTCGATTCCTGATTTTCAAGAACACCATATATCTTGAGCACCTTTTCAGGTCAATATAGAATATCATTTAAAATGTCTGGATCTGAGTGGTATTTCACTGAACGGATGTGCCTCAGTTTATTTGCCAATCCCCTACTGATGGATATTTAGGTTGTTTCCAACTTTTCACATCATTAGCAGCAATCTTTTTCCTTCTATACTCATTTTTGAGCACGATAATGCTTATTTCCTTAGACTACATTTTCGTTAGCGGAATTATTGGGTCACTGACAAACCACCTAGGTTCTCTCACACATACTCATATTGTGTCCTAAAGGATGGTACCAAAGTCAGGGACCGGAAGTCTTCCTTTTGAAGGCCTTGGACTATTACAACCCTACCCTGGCCTTTCCCAGTCTTTTTTTTTTTTCTTTTTTGCTTGGCACATATTTAGTGTGTGCGGTCGGAGCTGGCGGGTTCGAGACTTGTCCCAGACATCCACCCCCAGCCTGGCCCTCTGGCCGAGGCCTCCGCGGCCCTCCCAGCCCCTAGGAATCCATCCCCAGTTCCCCTCCCCCACCGCGGGAGGGTGTGTTAGGGAGAAGCTTAGACAGGCAACGATTGCACCATCCACGGTTTGAAAAGGAAGTGGAGGAAGCGCAGGCAGGAAAATCGTGCATCCCAAAGGCCGAGACCCCAGCAGCCAGGCTCGTACGCCTGCAGTGCTCCTTCCCGCACTACTCACAGTGCTCCGATCCCTTGCCTTCCTCCCCCTCCCCAGCCCAACCCTTTGCTGGGTACTGGCCCTTTAAGAAGCTGTCACGGTGGCGCTGTTGGCCCCGCCCGGCGGGGAGGGCCAAGAAGAAGGGGAGGGGTTGGTGGTGGTTATGGGAGGGGGGGGTCTGGATCTATTTTTAGCTCTGGGTCGAGTCACGTGACGGGAGTGACGTCTCGAATGTTGTTGTTGGTGGCGGCGGTGAGCTGAGCCGGAGGAGCCGCCGCAAAGATGGAGGAGCCGTCGAGGAGGTGCTGCCGCTGCTGCCGCCGCCGCTGCTGCCGCCGCCGCCCGCGGAGCCGGAGCTCGAGCCGCAGGGGGTGAGCGCGCCCCCCAGCCCCGATCCCATCTCCCCCAGGCTCCCCGGACGCGACGCGGCGCCCCCTCCTCCTGCCGTCGCTGCCCGTGGGCTCCCCGAGCGCGCGCCGCGCTCCGCGCCCCCCTTCCTTCCTCCCGGCGCCCGGGTGCCAGCAGGCGCCCTCCCGGGAGCATCGTCAGCCGGTAGCCGGGCCTCGGGGTTACGGCGCGCGCCCCTCCCCGCCCCTCCCAGGCAGGGGCGCCTTCCCTGCAGGTAAGGGAGGGGCCCTCTCCCCGCGACCCACACCCCCAAATGGCCGGGAGACCGGCCGGGACTGTCTGATTTGCCCTCTCCCGGGCGGCGCGTGGTGCGTTGCAGAGCGATTTGAGCCCTGCACCCGGATTCTGTGCGGACCCCTCTTCGCTAGACACCCTTTCTTGGTACTCTGAGGTGAGGGGCGCTGCCCACCCTACAGGGCTTCTACCTATACCTGAGAACGCATCCCTGATTTTGTGTCCTTGACTTCCGTGCCTGAGGAGGGGGGCTGCGGGCCCACCTTACTTCGCTCTCGTTATTCTCACCCCCTCCCGCGTGAGGCGTTACTGCGTTTGTTCCCACCCTCTTCTCCCGTCTGACACCCTGGAGCCAGGGAGAGAGAAAGCTAGCAGATGAGAGCTCCCCCCCTTCTTGTCTGGGGTGCATGCTCCCCATTTTTCACCCCGTGTCTGTATCTCACAGAGGGAGGGACACTGACTGTGCTTTTTAACTTGGGGGAGGCTGCTTCCCTACCCCACCCTTCCCTGGGGCCCTGGGAAGATGAGAACTGGCGGGGTGATAGGTAAATCTGGGAGTCTGGCTGGTGGGGTTGGTTGTGGGGAGAAGAGGGGAAGGTGGGAGTGCCCCATTTGGGGGAGGAGGTGACCACCTGATATGCCCCGGTTCACCTTTTGAGATGAGGTGTGTCCCTAAAGAGGAAGGGTAGCTGCTGCAGTTGCTTTTGGGGGTGCTCAAGAGACCCACCACTCTAACAGTGACCGCTGTGCTTCTGGGGCCTGGAATTAGCTTTGGCTACTGGGGGTGATGATGCTGGTGACTGGGTTCACGATACAACTGGGAGGGAAGGATGGAGCCAGACCTTAAGGAACAAAAGGAAGCAGGGGATGGGAGATCCAGGAGTCTTAGCCAGAAGGACCCCTGAGCAGACCGCTTGGCAGGACTGGAGCCTGGAGCTGGGTCCTGCTCTGAGCCTCCTCAGGTTCAGAGGATGTAGGCAGGAAGCGTCCTCAGTGCGAGTTCCAGGCACCAGGGACCCTGAGCCTATGCTGGCTGTTTAGATGCTGGGCTGGGTTGGGCTGGGCTGGGGATGGTGGGTGAGCCGTGTTGGGGGCTGCCTGCTTTTTCGTTTCAGTCTTCTCTCCTTCCTCTTCCTCCTAAACACAAAGCTTGGGGAGCTCATGATTTGCCTCCTGCCCCTTCTCTTGAATCCACTCTTTGCTTTATCTCCCCTTGGACTTGGATCTGGGCTATGTTCAGACAAGGCATGTGGGGGTTTCTGAGTTAGAGGGGTGGGCTCCTAGCTTCGCCGCTCTATCCTGGGAATGTATGTATGCCAGGGGCCAGAGAGACAGATACCACGTGCAATTTATTTGGGGACAAGGATGGAGGACATGTTAGCCGTGTGGTAGCTTCTCCTTCCCAGAATATCCTCCTCTGTGGCTGGATGGAGTAATTTGGGGGGGGGGGGTGTGCAGCAGTATCACATGCCCCACCCACTCTAAGTAGCTGCAGAGACAAAGGTTTGCTTTCCCTTCCCTAGGGGTGGCATCTTAGCTGTGTGTTTAGAAATGGGGCCTGGGGATGGGGGGGGGGGGAGGCTGTGGGACGGGTAGTTTGTGTTTCTGCAGGGGAGGGGGGCATCAGCTACAGGAGCTGGGGGGAGTGCAGTTGGTGCCGAAGTACCAGCTGCTCTTTAATAATTAATTCTTCCTACTCACATCCCTTTGAGGAGGGATGTCTGGAACACGGCATCAGGCTCAGCCAGCCTGCTAGAGGATGCACTCCTGTTGGTGGGGGGTGGGGCAGAGACGGCGAGGGGGGGCGGTTCCTGGCATTTTTGGAGCACTGTCGCTTGCTCATGAATGAAAACCTGATGCAGCCCGTGAGGGGGCCTATTGTAGCTGACTTTGGCTAATTAAACTTTCTCTGCCTTTCTTCTCCCCCGCCCCCCACCCCGGCCCCGGCCCCAGCCCTTTCTTGAATGGGGACCCTGTCTGGTAGGGCTGGTAAGGGGGTGTCATTCTGCTTGAGGTTTTAGGGCAAACAGACCTGGTCTTCTGCCCTCTGCCTCTGCCTCGCCCCTCCCTCCCCTCTCACCATTCCCCCCCCCCCTTTTTTTTTCTAGAAATAGCAGCCTCCTCCATCTGGCTTGTGCAGATGCCTGGAGCTGCGTCTGAGCAGACAAACAGAAATGGGCCGATTGCAAAAATGAATTTGTCAGCCTGGTGCCTTTTTTCCTCCCCTGTTGCCCTCCCCCTCCCTTAGTTTGGGCCCTGGATATCCAAGTCAGCCAGCCCTCCTGGCTCTGATCACCTCCAGGTTTCTGGTGGGCCAGCTTGGGGGAAGGCCTAAGGCAGTGGAAGCTTTTGGAGGCTGGGGAAAGTGATCAGCCGTGGCCACGGTCAGGAGGGGTCAAGATGAGAGTTCCTTTGTGCCTTGGGATGGGATATCTGGGCTTGTAGCTTTCCGATGAAGTCTTTGGGGGCACCTCTCAGATTGTGAGCAATATTGGGCTCACAGGATTTGGTTCGGACAGCTCACCTGGCTGCCTTGACCTGGGGACGGGTCCCCAGCCTCAGTGCTCAGGAGTTGGGCCTGCCTCTAGCAGGGTCGAGCTGGTGTGTTGGCAGAGAGGCTGCCTGTTGATGCTGGAGTTCAGGTTCCTTGAGGGACAGGATACTAGGGGGCAAGCATTGTGAACTTGTGGCCTTTGAGGCATTGCATCCTCCTCATGTCCCCCCTCACTTGTGTGCCTTTGTCCTCCCACCCTCTGCCAGAGTTTTTATTGCTTGTGAATGGAGTGGGGGTATTCCCCTAGGGTTTTTGCCCTTCCTCCTGCTTGGAGGGTGAGATGCAGCTGGTTTCCTGCCTGTCCTGGCTGGAGGTGGGAGGTGGGTTT
This sequence comes from Hippopotamus amphibius kiboko, assembly GCF_030028045.1. NCBI lineage: Eukaryota > Metazoa > Chordata > Mammalia > Artiodactyla > Hippopotamidae > Hippopotamus > Hippopotamus amphibius. The sequence continues at coordinate 44,735,112 of NC_080202.1, read as the reverse complement.
GGATCCTGGAGTGGGACAGAGGTTTGACTGGAAGAGAGAGTTCTCAGGGGGTGGAGACAGGGCCCTGGGGTCTGCCTCCTTGTGATGTCACGGAAGCCAGGCTGCTCACTGGTTTGGCATCGAAGTGCCAGGAGCCACAAAGCTCTTGGTCCCCGACCGTCCACTGAGACCTTCCTGTAACAGTGGTCAGCAGCGAGTTTCTCTGGCTGAGGAGGGACCAGACAGCTCAGGTTTTAGCCATGAAGCTGCCCTTTTCCCCCTTCACGTCCCTCCCTAGTCAGAAATCTACGCCTGTCCTGATGAGGCTGTGAAGGTGGCTTTGTTTCCCAGGGAGGCTGGATGAGGGTGTTGGCGGCCACTCTCCATAAGTGGACGGGGGTTCAGGGGTCCTGCTGCATCCTGCAGGGTGGGCAGGAGTGCAGCCTGAGTCCCGAGCCCCCTGGGAGTTCTAGGAGTCCCTCCCTTCCTCTTCTCCCCAAGGGGTGATGATGGTGGGGGCTCAGGGCAGATCGTAATGTAGTTTGTGTACCACGGAGGCTCTGCTCCTCCTGAGTGCCCTGTTGTGGAGGTGCCTTTCACTAAGGAGATAGGCTGGGTCGCTCAACCTGCTAGGAATCGTGGAAATTTCTGAACCTCTGTTCCCCAGCCCACGGGAAAGGGTGTGAGCAGGACTGGGCGCCATTCTTGGGGTGGGCATGGGCTGAGCTGTCTGCCCACGCGGGCCCTGCCAGGGCACCAACAGCCCCACCTGCCGCATTCTTGAGCTTGGCCCCACACCTGCGCAGCCTCTTTTGTCCTGGCCCCACACCTGTGCCTTCTGGGAGCAATTCAGCCCCTTGTCTCTGCCTCCTCCCACCTCCCCATCTGAGTGCACCTTTCTCCAGCTACAGAGTCCAAACCCAGAGGGCAGCAGGCCTAGGAAGACTTGAGGTCTTCCTAGTGTGTGCATGGCATACATGTGTGTGTGTCTGTGTGTGTGTTCTTGTGTCCCTGCCGTGGCTGACTCCTGGGCTCCTCGACTCCAAGTGGACCCCGGCGCCTGGCAATCCTTGATGAGAACGTGAAGCTTACCGACAATTAATCTTGCCAGGAGGTGGGCTGTCCTGGGGCAGAGCTGCTTGTCTCTTCCTAGATTGGGGAACAGAGTTAGGGTTTAAATCTCTGCCTCAGCTATTGCTTCCTGCTGCCTTGATTTCACTGAGTGTTGGAGGGCCTGCCTTCATTTGGAAGAAAACGAATGAGATCATGTCTAGGGTGGATCATGGACTGCTTAGGGATGGGCCCAGGTGGGTGCGTGCGTAGTGTCTGAGGCTTGAGGATGAGCTTTGGGGCTGGAGGGGTGTTGGGAGCTGGAGGAGTGGGCACAGGTTGGCAAACTCATGGTCCTGTAGTACTGGGACATCCTCTCTCACTATATTGGCCTCAGCAGGCCTACTGCTGGGCCTTTTGGTGCTTTTGTACAAACTGGAAAATGGTGTCCCTTATTCTGGGTGGATTTAGCCTGTGTAGCTTGCCAAGCAGAGCAAAGGCTGGATTTCAGACCTTGTTGCACAGGGCACAACCTATACAACATGTGCAAGGCCCTTGGCTTGGGTCTTGGACCCCCAGTCCAGAGGGCACCGGATGTGGGATGAATGTCTCTGTCTTTTGAAATTCTTGGAAACAGCATGGTTAATGGGTAGAGGAAGAGCAGTGGTTGCCCTCTTTTTCTGACCTGTTGTTGAGTGGGGGAGACCAAGACAGAAGTACATCACGTTTCCAGAGTTGGGTGGCACAAAGATCAGGGAGTAGAGAGACAATAAGAGTCCCAGCTTAGGCTGATGGGGCTGGGATATCAGTCTCTCCCTTAAATTCTGCGAGGGGCTTCAGCTCAGCCCTGCGTCTCCGCATGCCCTGGACAGAGTTTAGAGGCCTCCCTGTGCTTTCTCCTGCAGTGTGCACTGTCTCCCACCTCAGGTACCCTTGGGAGTCTATGAGGTCTCCCCACCCAGCAGTGGACATTGTCACCTAAAAAGGAGTTTGGATGTGGCTACTGTAGCCATTTCCCTTCCCTTGAGGGCAGACATCCTCACCACTTAGAAAGAGAAGAAACCAGGTTCTGGTCCAGTTCTGTGCCCCTGGGCAGGAGGCCCTCCCTCTGTTCCTTAGGCGTAACCGACAAGCTCCAAGGTCTCCTTCGACTCTCAGATTCCTGAGTTGGGGACCTCTAACCCTGCTCCATCTCTCCCCAGGGATGCCGTTCTGAGTGCCTGACTGCCTGACCCGAAGGATGGCCTCGGATGGGCGTTAGAGGCACAGCGGCCCCGGGCTCCTGTCCCGTCCATCTGTCTGTTATCGTCTGTCTCTCTTGACATCACCGCAGCTCCACCCCCTCCCGTCCCAGCCCCCAACGCCAGCTTCCTGCGGGCCCAGAGCCGGCATGAACTCTCCCACCGAGTCGGGTAAGAGCTGGGAGGCTGGAGAAGGCACCTGGGGTGGCTTTGGATGTAATGGGCTGTATGGGTATCCAGCCCAGGCGAGCTGACCTTCAGGGTCTGAGCCGGAAGGGAACGAGGGGTCAGGAGTGGAAAAGCATCGTGAGAAAAGGACAGAGGCAAACCCGAAGTGATTGACCGTGGGGTAGACCTGAAATCGATGGGTTGATGGTCCAGCCTGGCCCTGGGAGGGCATGGGTCCAGCTCTGTCCCCAGCCCTGCCTTCTCAACTCAGGGGCCTTTGATTCCATGCCGCTTTGCCCTGGTCACCAGGACAGGCAGGGCTGAGAGGGATGTGTGCTCCCGAACCTCTCCAGGTGGTCTGGGGATGATGTTGAATGAAGTTCCCTATGATAGCTGAATGTCCAGCTTCCTTTTTGTGGTGGTGTCCTCTCTTCCTGGTGGAGTGTTTCTCTGTGTTCTATACTTTTTCCCTAGTGGAGCTCTGCAGGGCCTTCAGCCTCAGCCTGTGTTGGGATGTGTGGTATTGGGGTGGGCATGCAGTGACATGTTGGCAGAGGAGACTTGGCTCTCTCCTTTGAGTCCAGGTAGACATGCCCTGGCCATGGGAGATCCCTAATTTGGGGTCTCTGGCTCTGAGATTTCTTATTCCTCTCTGTTCCTGGGAGCCTGCCTAGTGCTTCCAGAAATAGTCGATGGGTGGGACTCCCGGCAGCTTTGTGTACGGGTGGGTCTGGGTGTGTGCCCGTGAGGATGTGTCCAAGCGGCCTGAGCTGGACCCTCCGGAGTTTCACAGGGGGGGTCATGGGTCGGTGTGGTCAGGGTAATAACTGCCTTCCCTCCTTGGCTGTCTCCTTCTGCACAGACTTAAAGGGTCAGAGTCCATCTTGCTCAACTTTAACCCCCCACAGCCCATCCTATCACTTACATCTTTTTCTGTAGGGGTGGGAGCTATTTTTCCCTCTTTAGAGATAGGGAAACTAGGGCCTAGAGACCAAAACCCCTTTGCGGGATGGTACCAGAGGAGCACCAGGGAGGAATCCAGGCTCCCTCCTCATCTCATTCCTGTTGTCATCCCTGTGCTAAATCTCATGCTTCCTGTCATAAGGACCCTGTGCTGGCGACGCGTGGCCCTGACCACGGTCCGGGGGCTTCCAGCAGATTCAGGGAAGCCAGACGCTGGTGGGATTGCTTGGCTTTGTGACATTTGTTTTGGTCAAGGCTGTGCCCTCTCCCCTTTCCCTTTCCAGCGGGCACAGACAGAGTAGAGTGCCAGCTGGAGGAGGCTGGGCTCCTGAGACTCACCAAGTCAGCTCCGTTGATGGGCCGCTCCTGCAGGGTTTGTGGTTCCTCCTCAGATCCCCCTGCCTCTGCCTGCCTTCGCTCCCCCTGCAGGGGCTGTGCCAGGTGTTAGACGTGGAGAGGTCTGTGTGACTCCGGCGCTGGAGGGTGGGCTGCCCTGACTTCCTGCTTCTTCCTCTCAGGCTGGGCTGGTGAAGGGGAAGGAGAGGCCTGATGGGTTCTCAGCGGTCCCTCGGCCTTCTCAGCTGGACGCTGCCCCTTGCAGGGTCGGTGGTGCCCGGCAGGGGTGCCAGCCGCTCTCTCCCTCTGAGCTCCTACGCTGACCTGTCCAGGGGCCGCCTCCAGCCACACCGGGCCTGGGGTCTAACCCTTGGCTAGGGGAACAGGAGCCACCCAGAGGCATCTGTTGGTGGCTTGGGGAGGACGTTTTCTAGCTTTGGGATTTTATTCCCTTACAGTGAAAGGCTAAGATCATCAGCCTCTGATAGATCAGGTCAGTGGGTTGCCTTTCCAGATGCAGGTGGCCCGAGTCCCCCTTGTTGCCACTCGTGCCAGGGCTGGCAGGGGCCTAAGGTGTCCATCAGCGCTGAGCCGGGCCGGGGGGGTGGGGCGCCTCCAGAGCGGGGGCCTGTAGAATTGGCCGCGCCTCCTAGCTGGCTTTCCCGCTCCCCCCCAGCAGGGGGAGATGCCGTCTTCTCGTGTTCAGGAAGGAGGGAGAGGGGGCCAGAGATTAGGAAGCTGGTTTTAAAACTGTGGCCAGGCCTCAGAACTGGGATCGTTCAGGGGCAGCGCCCTGAGGCCCTTCCCACGGAGTTTTTCCTGGGGCTGCAGGCCTGGCTCTCCCGCTTGTGGAGTCCCAGCTGCTCTGGCCAGCCTCCACACAGCCTCCCCTTTCCAGGGGCCCAGCATCTGCCCTTCCCAGAGCCCAGGGTGGCATCTGGGCCGGGGCTGCCGGTGTCCGGCGCCTGGCAGAAGCCTGGAAACCACATGCTTGGATTCCACAGAAATCAAATGAAACCGTGAATTGTAGCTGGGTGTCCGCTTCCTGCGTAGACACCTCGCAGGGAGCCCCAGGAAGAGCCTGAGGCTGCGGGGCTGGGGATAGAGGTGGGCATGATGGGAGAGTGGTTAGTCCCCAGGGCCTGGGTACCCCGGCCCCTGAGCACCTCCCACCCTCTCCCAGGACTCACTCCTCTTTTCTTAGGGCGCAGAACGGCAGGCCTGAGGGAGGGACAGTTTCCCTCCATTTCTCTCAGGGCAGGAGCTTTCCTGTTTGGAAAAGAAAAATAGAAGATGGTCCATCCTGGCCTTCGTAGCAAACAAGTTCGTAAGAGAGTGTGTTCCGGGTGAGGGGTGCCAGGTAGCGATTTCGAGAGATTTGCTTCTGGGGCCCACCCGTCCTCCCCGGGGAGTGGGAACTGATCCACTTACCTCTGGGCTGTGCCGAATGCCAGCATTTGACCTGATTTGCCTCTCTCGCAGTCCTGGGAGTACAGGCAGAGGCCACGGACGGGGCTGCCTGCTTCCCTGAGGAGGCCGCTGCCTGGGGTCTGGCTTCTCTTCAGGCAAGAGGGGGCTTGAGGAGTGAGGCTTTCTTTTCATTTCTGCTCCCCTCAGTGGGACTGAAGCACTGACAGAATGTGCCCCCGGCCAGCCTGGAGGAGCCGTCCGTGCCTGGGGCCTGGGGCCACTCTGGTCACTGCCCTGTCCTCCGTGCCATTGCCGAGAGGGGAGGGCCAGGGTGAGGCCCACCACTCGAGCCAGTCTGTATGGTGACAGGGCCCCAGGAGGAGGTGGGCAGGTTCCTCAGCCCCAGCATGGGAAGGAGACAAGCTTCATGGCAACACCTGCCTGCCCAGCACCTCCCAGCTCGCTGCACACTTTCTCTCCTTCCCTTTCCCGGCTGTCCCCTCCTTTCTGGGTGACCAGAGAAACTGGGGCATAGGCGTGGGGTGGAGCCAGGAACCTCGGCGTCCTGCCTCCCAGCCTCAGGCTCAGGCTTTGCCTCTGAGCCCCCAGGGAAGGCAGAGAAAGTGGGTCAGAGCCAGTGTGGGGCGGGGGTCTGGGAAGTGGACTCTGGTGTCCCTTCTCCACTTAGAGGCCCCCTGGCACACCTCTGCGCGCAGTGTAGAGCGGGATCTGCCTCACTCTCCCTTTCCCTGCCCCGTCATTCCAAAGGGATTGAAGGCTTAGCACAGGACGGTCAGAGGAGGCAGGGTCAACCCTGAGGGGATGTGGAAGATGCCCAAGTAGGTGTTCACATTTTTCCCAGACTTGGTCTCAAAGGAGAGGGTTCAGCCAGCACCTAGCATGGGACCTGGCGCATGGCGGCTCCCAGGCAATGCTGACAGGCTCCAGCATGACTGGGCTCTAAGGGCAGGAGAGAACCGGAGGGCAGGCAGGCCTGATATCTCTGGGCCCCCAGGGGCAGCTGGCACCCTACACTCCATCTGGGGTGCTTCCCAGCCAGCCCTTGGCTTTTTTTACTATGCACAAGCAGACTTTGCTTTCTTCTTTTTGGTCAGGGCCCCACTCCAGCCTTTTGAGCCCAGGAAATGGGAGCCTTTAAGGGCTCAAGGAGCCACATTTGGTTCTCCTCCTCCAGATTTAGAGGGTTAGGAGGCCTGGGCCCAGCCTCCCAGGGAGGGAGCGAGCGAGCGAGGTCATTGCGGCTCTGGAGGTGCCAGCTTGTGACGCGGCTCCTGTTACCTGTGCTGGGCGTGTGCTCCGTAAGGTTTGTGGGATGACACATGGGAGGGCGAGATGCATGGGGATGAAGAGACATGAACCACAAGGAGAGGGGCTATAAAGCAAGAAGGACTGAGGTTAGACATTAGGAAGGCTTTGTTGCGTGACTTGAATCTCAGAAGAAGAAAAGACACTTGTCCCCATCCCAGGCCTCCTGTCTTATTCCCCTGGAGGATTCTGGGAACTACACAGCGTTGTCTGGCTGTGTCTGACACTTCACTTCCCACTTCAAGCTGTTACTGGAAGTCATAGTAGTGCTGGGAACTACCCTGAGCCCCCGGCTCTGGCCACCTCTGAGTGCCCAGTCTCCTGGGTGCTCCCAGCTTCCCTAAACAGGGAGCTGTGTTTCCTTAGATTTCGGATTGCTCCATGTTCTGGGGGCCCTGCTTTTGAGTCATTGTAACTGATGATTTCCTCTCTTCCCGGACAGGGCTTCCCTACCATATTCTCTGTGCCTGGGGCAGGCAGAGAGAGCCAGGACAGGGCTAGCCAGCCCTTCTGGTTGCTTTCAGCGTGGGTGGGTGGAGTCCTGGTTGGGAGGGGCTATTGCCCCCAGCTTTCTGGGTTCCCTCGAGTCTGCTGCTTGTCATCCCACTAAGGAGACCTTGAGCTTCCCTTCCCTTGCTCTTGAGAGAGCCTGGTTGGCCAGGATGAGGTTGGGGCAAGGGTGCTGAGCAAAGTCCCCAGACTTACCCTGAAATGTCCACCAATCCCAGTCCCCTGTGGGGAGCACTGCTCCATCACCAGTTTTCTAGAGTCTGCCCTGGCTGAGAAGCTGAGGTTCCAGAGCATTGTTTAGGTCCTATTGACCTCCAACTCCCCTAATATACATCTTGCCAGCCAGGGTAGGGCCTGCGAAAGCCCCCCTCTGCCACTTCCCCATCCATGTGATCCCCCCACCTGAGGGCAGGAGGCCCTTTTGCCGTCCCCAGCTGGCAGGAGCCACAGCCACTGTGTCCTTGGTTGGCCAGCTCCTCCTGGGCTCCCGACAGGAGGGTGAGGTCATCCAGTCCAGGGAGAGGACAGGTGTCCCTGGCTCCATGCCTTGAGTTGGGGGCAAGGAGGGGCCAGGAGGGGACTCCAAAATAGCAACTGTGACATCGGGAAGGGGGAGGGGGACACAGACCCAGGAATAACCAGGCTATTAAAAGGCTCCAGTGAGGTCAGGGGGCCAAGTGGGATCTCTGTATCCGTGGGAGGTACAACCTCAAGAGAAGAGATGGGCCAGCAGTGGACAGGGTAGGCGGGTGTCACCAGTCCTCATGGTGTGCTGGTCTTAGTTCCCATCGGGGCCCCAGGAGCTGGGGCTGCTCTGCCAGGCTTGGGGCTGGTGGGGAAGGGCTGGATGCTGGCAGCCCCTTGACTCTTCTTAGAGGGGCTCCAACCTCAAGTCTCTTCCTACCTGGGTACTGGGGGTCATCGTACCTGTTCATGAAAACCCTGGGGCAGCTTCATGTGCTCCCTGTGCAGGAGACAGTGGGCTGTGGTGGTTAGAGCTCAGACTTGAACTTCAGACATCCCAGCCCTACCACTGGAGCAGCTGTATGACCTAGGGTGAGTGACTTCATCGCTCTGTGCCTCAGTTTCCCCGTCTGCACCTATCTCCTGAGGCCATCGTGCAGAATAAACGAGGTGTTGTATATGCTGCTCTTAGCATTGCACCTGGTACATCACCATGGGAAGAGCTACCTGTGCTCTGAGAACAGGCAGGTGCTCCCAGGTTCCCTTCCCTGGATGGGGCGAGACCTGTCCAGGAAGTCTCCCTACCCCCTGGAAGGAAGCTGAGCAGCCTCTGGAGGTGACACCCCTCATGGGTAGGTGGGAGCTGCCGTTTACTGCTGCTCAGGGGTCTCCCTGCTGGTTGAGGGGGTGAGGAGGCACCTCCCAGCTCTAAAAGAGGGCAGAAGTTAAATCAACTCCCATCAGCTGTTAGAGGGACTCCAGGGAGGATGCAAGTTCAGGCGATGTGGCCCTGTCTGCCACCCTCTCCCAGACCCTTCCAATTCCTTTACCTGGTCTGGATGGCGAGAGGGCAGATAGAGGATGGAATCTGGCTTTTTGGTCTCTAGCCCCTCGCCTGCCAAGAGCAGTGCCAGAGCTGCTCCCAGATGCATGGGTATTCCAGCCTGTGCCCTTCCCCAGCGCAGTCTCTGGCCACCCGGCTCTGTGGCCTTGGCCCTGAGTGGAGGCCCTCCCCTGTTCCCATCCCCCTGCCTGGCGCTTCCTCCTGGGGTGGAACGCGCCTCCCCCTCCCCCCCCTTGGGGCCTCCGCCAGGCCCGGGCTCCTGGCAGCCGGCCGGCGGCTCCCTGAGCATGCTCCACCTATTTATAGACAGGGCCCTCCCCCAACTGCTATTTCAGTCTCCTGCCAGCTGCCGGCGGCTCATTCGGGAAGGAGGAGCAGGGAGCCGGGCCCAGAGCTGTCACCCAGGGCTGGGAGGGAACACAGAGAGCCCGCCTGCTGCTCAGCTCCCCTTCCTGTTCCCGGAGTGCTCGGCCGTACCCGCTCCTGGGAGCTCTGGAAAGGCCAGTGGTCGGATGCCCCTCTAGACCCGAGCTGGGCCTGTAGCTCCGGGGCTCCTGGCTCCTCCTGCCGCCAGGAGTGCCCAGGCCGGATGAGGGACCTCCCTGCAGCACGGGGCCCAGCAGCGGCGGCCTGAGGGAGCCCCTGAGCCGCGAGGGCCTCGCCTGACCACTTTCCCTTTGGCCGACTCCCCGCCTCGGGCGGCCCCCCCACCGGGCATGCTGCTGGTGCCCAAGGCTCAGGGGCTCGTGGAGATGCTGCAGACCATCTATGAGACGGAATCCTGTTTCTCAGCAGATGGGATGCCAGGCCGGGAACCAGCCTTGGAAATCCTGCCTCGGACCCCTCTACACGGCATCCCCGTGGCAGGTAAGTGCCTCAGCGTCCCCGCCTGCCCTCTGCCATCAGGCATCCTTGTCTCTGGGGCTGAGCATCTGCCTTCAGGTCTCACCCAGATAGGGTCCTGCTTAGATCTTTCTGGAGGTCTTTGTTGAGACGATGCACAGCCAGGGGAAGTGTGCTCATTGAGATGGGGCTTCCCTGCTTTCCCTGAGCCAAAACCTGCCCTCCCATCATGCCTTCCAGCTGTATTCTGCTGCATCTCTTGGAGCCCCTTTGGCGTCCGCAGAGTCGGTATCAGCTGCTGGGGGCTGTGGATTCCTAGAGCATGCTGGCCTAGTTGGCCCCATGGTCAGAGGGGAGGAAGTGGGTCAGTGACCTGCCTCCAGGCCACCTGCTCCCCAGGTCTAGACAAGGGAAGAAGCTATAGCTGGAGTGTTCATAAGAGGAAAGGCTACCCTCACTCCTCTGGCTGGGTTCCTGGGGTCAGAGGGTCCAGTGCAGTGATTTCTGCCAGTCTCCAGACAGGAGTGCTTTGGGAATCAGACAGCTGGGGAGGAGGCTTGATGCAGTTGTGGTAGAGGTAGGCAGAGGCTGGCAGCTGGGATGTTGGGGGCCTTGGCTCCTGGCTTCCCTGTCTCTCCTTCCCCTAGGCCTTGGTTTATTCTCAGCACATGAGGATGAAGGAATGTTGCTCAGGCTCATAGGGCTGAGGACTCCCTAGCCCTGCCACCTTCTCAGCAGGGACTTTTTTGGCTCTTGGCTGGGGGTGGGGTCCCCCAGAGCTGGGCAAGTCCTTCCCTCCCTCGCTGGAACCTGTTGGCAGCATCAGGCCTTCCTGGCACAGCTTCCCTACCAGGCCGGCACCACAAGATGCTTCCTCTAGGGAGGGGCCTACTGGACCCATGCCTGCTCGGCCCCTCCTGGCAGTGGCTTGGCACTTGGGTGTGGGTGTCTGTGTGTGTATGTATGGGGAGTCTTTGCCTCTGAATACATGGGTGTGGGTCCCAGGCCTTGAATTGCAAGGTGGGAGCCATGTGCCTGCACCAGTGCCAGTGTTTGGCTCTAAGCTGTTCAGGGATAAGGTGGCAGCTGGACTGGGATGTGTCAGAGGATGAAGGTTTGGGGAAAATTCAGAAAACTCTTCAAACAAGGCCTACCATCTGCCTGAGCCGGGATGCTGTGTAGTCTGCTAAGGTCATAGCATAACCCTGGGGACCAGCCCTGAGGGTGCCTGTGCAGGCCCCTGGGACAGGGTGGAACCCTGGGGCCTGCCGTGCAGTCTCTGCACACATCCCTGGGAGGATGTCTAGTGGAGCACACAGCTATAGCTAAAGACCTGCCTGCTCACCCCTCCTCTGAAGCCTCTGGGAGTCAAGGTGGTCTCTTGGAAAGCACAGGGCTGACGGCGCAGAGCATCTGCTTGGAGGCGGCTCCACCTCATTTGGCAGATGCCTTATCAGTCCACCCGTCCTGCCCTGGCCCCACTGTCCCTTGCCTCCCAGAGGCAGTTGGCGGTTGGCCTGAAGTTTCCCCCTCAGCGTATTCTCTCATCCTCTTTCAAGCTGGGCCCCAGAGTCCTTGCAGGCTGGAACCCTGCTGCCCCCATCCCTTCCCTAAGGCTCCCTGTCCCTGCATAGGCTGCCCCCCCGCCCCCGGCCCCAGCCAGTCCCGCTCTCCAGATCCCTGTGCCACCCCCCAGCCCCGGACACATGCACACTGCCTAGCCTTCTGAGCGGTGGCGTGGTCCATGCTGGCAGGAGGGAGGCGTGAGTCACCTCAGCGGCTCGGGGAGAGGGCTAAGAATGTTCCCCCTGCGCAGCTCTGATGCTGTGTCTGTGACGCGGCTGGGGACAGATATAGGCCTGGAGCTCTGCTGCCTGGTTTTTTTTTTTGGACTCTGGAATGTAAATAGATGTTTCAAATAGAAACGCTTTAACCTTTGGGTTAAAAAAAAAATCCACCCCGGATAAACACGGCCATGAGGGCCCAGGCAGCCTGGTGTTCCCCCCCGCGCCCCCCCCCCCCCAATCTTTTGATCCGTCTCCAGACAGGATGCAGAAGCCTGTGGCTAAAAAAGCAGGTGTCCAGGGACGCTTCTTGGGCAGTGTGTATCGCCAGGGTTTGAGGAAGAGGGGCTTCCCAGGGTGGGTGTCTGTCCTGAACTCCTTGCCCACTCCAGCAGCAAGTCTTTGGAACCCTATTTTCGGGGCATCCCTGGCTCCCTGGACTGTGTTGTGCGCACTTAGCACAGTGCCTGGCACATGGATGAATGAATGTTGCTTGAGGGGACTGGCATCCAGGGTTGACAGCAGGATTCCTGGGTTCTATTCTGGGGCTTGGCCCTCTGGGTGAATAGACAGATATGGTAAGTTGCCCCAGTGGGTGAGCCAGAGTCTTGGCAGGCGAGCCCACAGAGGATGCGGGTTGCTCTTTGCTGTTCCTGCTTGAGGACGGGGACAAATCACAGCTTCTGCTGGTGCTGTCAGGTCTTCCTTGGTGGCTGGGGTCTCTGCCTGGCTCCCCCTGCAGCAGCCCAGCACACAGTGAGCACGTCCAGGCTTGGTCCCGGCTCGGGGAGCCCGGGAGCTTGAACTCTGGTGTGGAATCCCCAAGGATGCAGTGCTGGGGGATCCCCTGCCTCCCTTCCGATGGGCCTTGGATTTCCCTCTGGCCTGGACTGAGCAGAGCTGCTACTTGGGCAACGTACAGGCATGGAGGAGGAGTCTTCTTTCCCTAGTGAGGGAGGGTGTGAATCCCACTTATGCCAGCAAGGGATGCTTTGAATGTTGGGAAGTGCCATGGGGTTTGGGTTTGGTATTGGGGTTTCCCGTGGATATTCTTAGTCACGTTCTTCATGCCATTCCGAGCTTGGCTAGATAGGTGGCTGTGTAGGTGTAGGGGTGCGGGAAAGTTGGAAGTGCAAGACTGGGGTGGGAAGGGAATTAATATTTTAATGTACTAAATGATGGGTATCGGGTGCTTTCCTTACCTGTCTGCTTTGGAAAGGTATTAATAGCTATGTTTTACAGTTGAGAAGGATCTGAGAGGTTAAGGAACTTGTCCAAGGTCACAGAGTAAATGACAGCTTCAGGATTGTCAGACTCAGGTCTTTGTGTAGGGCCACTGCTTACCCACATAAGAGCTTCCCTCTGCAAATGTTTTAGAGGCAGCCCTTCTTCCAGGTGGCTGTATCCTCATGCCAGAGTGCATAGCTTAGTGTTTGGAGTATGGGCTAGATTTTAGCCCCCAGCTTACCCTTCAGTTGTATGTCCTTGTGCAGTACACAACCTGCACAACCTTGTGTGGTGGGTCTGTCTTTGTGCTTCCATAGTTTGTGCTCCTAGACGAGAGAGACCATTCTGGCCTTGAGGGGCTCTTGAGGTTTCTGGGGAGAGACTGTTTTCTATAAATACTAGGGGCTGGTAGATCAGCTATTTCCCTCCCTGTAGGGGTTTCGGCCCGAGGGAGAGAAGGGAACTCAGGAACAAAGGTGAACGCCCTGTCCCATTCAGACAGCCTCCCCTGCCCCCCTCCCCTCCCACCTCATCCCCTCTTCTTGTTTTTGAGACCCTCAGCTGTCCCTTCCCTGCTGCACAGCTGCCAGACAGGAAATCAGATTAACCATGTCCACACACAGCTGTAACAGCTGTCAGGTTGGCAGCAGAAATGAGTGCCGCCAGCCAGGGGACACTGTGAGAAAGTAGTTCTCAAACTTTCAGTTGCCACAGAATCACCAGGCGGATATATTAAAATACAGATTCTCAAGCCTTACCTCACCCCCCAGCCCAAGGTTCAGATTCCATAGGGCAGCCCAGGAACCAGCATTTTTAACACATCTCAGATGATTCTGATGTAAGTAGGCTCAGACCGTGCTTGGAGGAAGGGCTTTGTGCACAGGGGTCCTGTGGACTGGGGTTATGGGGCCTAGCAGCCTGCCAGTGGGTGTCAACAATCTCTCTGAAAGGCCTCGGTGGGCTTTGGGACTCTCGGGAGAAGGGCCTGCTGCAGAGGGAGGGAAGCGGTTGCTCCAGTCAGAGTCCGATCCAGCTTCCAGCAGCCTGGCAGTCTGGAGATGGAGGATGTCTGGAGATGGAGGATGTGTTGAGACACTGGGGAGCAGGTGTCTAAACCCCAGCAGGGTAGGGGATTATGACAAGTGGCCAGGGGGACAGGGCGCCCTGCTGGATGCTCTGAGCTGGGCTGTGCGTGGGGAGTGGAGGCAGAGCTCCTGCCCTGGGGCCCCTGCTGTCCACCCCAGGTGTGGAGCGAGCAGTCCCAGCAACAGCTGCAGACTCTGAATGGTTAGTGTGCCTTTTAATTGCCTCTAGCTTAGTGCCCAAGTGTTTGGAAATGACTGGGCTGGGAGAAGTGAGTCTCCTTCTCCAGATAGCAGCTCAAGACCAGTGACTAACTCTGTTTTTGCTGATGAGACATGCTTTGTGCCTTCCACCAGGGCTCTGTATCCCTTAAGCTTAAGGTCCTAGAGAGGCACGGTCTACCTCAAGGTTTCTGGGGGTTCTGTTCACTTGGCCCCCTCTTCCCTTACACTTCTGGCTCTGGTGTTCTGAGGGCCAGCCAGGTGCCCCATCTAGATCCCCAGATCCTTCATACAGAGTTTGGCTCCCTGCTCTCATTCAATTCAGGGACAGCCTTCAAGATTTCTCCTGTTTTTTTCTGGGAGGCAAGAGAGAGCCAGAAGATCCAAGGGTAAGCCCCGGCTCCTCTGCCTCCTTTCCTGGTGACTGGGTGAATTTCTTTCATCCCTGGCTTTACTTTCCTCCTCTGTCACTGGGGGGATTGAGGGGTTGACCCTGCTGGCCCTTCCTTCAGTGACATTCTAAGAGTCTTTGAAATCAGTTTCACGTTGCTTCTGCTTAAGAGGGGCTTAGGGTCTCCTGAGTCCTGGCCCGAGGAGGATGTAGAATGGTACTGGGGAGAGGGGTGGCACCTGCAGCAGGCATAGCAAAGTTAGATACCTGGAAAAGCTTTCTGACTGCTGGGAGCTGGGGCCCCAAGAGCAGGGACCAAAACTTGTATTCATCTGTGTTAAGTAATGCTCTTAAGGGACTGAGGGATCCCACCGCTGTGGGCTGAGCCTCAGAAGACAGGATGGCCCTTCTTGGAGGTAGCAAGGCAGGGGAGGCAGGAGAGACAGGCTAGAAGCGCTGCCTTCGGGAGGAGGCTCTTCCCAGGGATGCCTCCTCCAGTGCTGGGATCCAGCTGCCGGCTGCTCTAGCTTGTGTTGTGTGGGGCCCACCGGAAGGGCTTTGATTGGGACAGGACCACAGAGTGACCTTGGGACAGAGATGAGAGAGCTTAGGCTTCATCCCGGCAGAGGTCTGAGCCTGGCTTCCTTAGAGTTCAGGCTGTCTGTGAACTTGTCCCCACATCATTCTAAGTATTTTATTTCATGCACTTCAGCAGCATTCTCAAAAGTGGTCCACAGGCTTCACTAGACCGCCAAAGGGGTCCAGGACACACAAAAATGTCAGGAGCCATTAATAGCCTCGACTAGTACCTCCTGAGATTTTCCCAGGCTCTGTGCCAAGCGCCACTGCATGTGTTATCTCTCTGGAGCCCTAGCTGCTTTGGGGGGGGGGGTGCTGCTCTTCCTCCCATTTTACAGATGCTCGCACAGAGCACAGGGAGGGGCTCGGTGTTCTGCCCTAGGAAGTGGCAGAGCCTTACTTGAACCCTGGTGTTCTCTCACTCCAGAGCCCTCGCTCTTAACCATTATGTGATGTGTGTTCGCTTGTGTTTCATGGGGAGTTGGGAAAATTGCTAGGTGAGAGTCACCCCCAGCTCGCACATGTGGAAATACTGTCTGCATTGTGGTAGAACCTGTCGAGCCTAAATTGGCCTGGCTAGTCACGTAAGAGCACAGAAATAGATCATGGGAAACCGTCCTTGGTGGGGAGGGGTCATCGGCGTCACGGGGAGGAGTGTGAAATGCTGTTCCCTGCCTCCTTCTAAAATCCCTCAAGGCCAGCAAAGGGACAAGAGCCTTTTCCCATTCTCCAGAGGGACAGAACAAGGTCCTTAGACATTTAAGGAAGCTGCTGACTCCCCAGCCGGCTGAGGGAGCTCCTGAGGGCCTGGGTGCTGGTGGAAGGCACTGCCCTCTAGGGTGGGCTGCCAGCCTGTTGCTCTCCAGAGGGGCTGGTTCCCCAGGGCTGCCTCTTGCCGAGCACCTGGGATGCCCCGCATCGGAGTTAGCGCTGCACAGGTCAGTGTTCAGGAGCCCATCTGGGCCGGGAGTCAGGACACCTGGGTTTGAGTCCCTGCTGCCTAAATGGTGGGATTTCCTGCACAGCAGCCTGAGAGGCTTGATTTCCTCATCTGTTACGAGGCACCTGAAACAGATGATCTCAGAGCCCCCTTTCTCCCTCTCCTCTCTGTTCGTTGCGGGTAGCTCTTCAGATCCAGGGTTTATCTGCAGAGGCCTCACTTTCATCCTGTGTAGATGTTCCAAACCGCTTAATGTGCCCCCTTCCTCGTACTGTCCGTACCCTGGCTCCCCTCCTTCCCCGAGCCTTCTGTGGCTGGTGACTCCCAGCAGCAGGGTCTTTTTAGAGCCAAATGTTAAGCTTCTTAGCTCTGCCGGGTGGGTCCACACACTGTGGTGCCCCCTCCCTCCAGGGCTTCTCCAGGGCGGAAACTCAAGGTGCCATTTCTCTGCCGCTAGGGTTTGGGTCACAGGGACCCTGGAGTTGGTGACTTCTCCAAGAGAAGGCTGGGAGCTGGGGCACGGCCTGTGGTCTGTTCAGAGCAGGAGGGAGGCTTGACCTTGCTCTTGGGCAGCTAGATCTGTTTTTTATTTTGAACCAAAAGGTGCTGCTAAAACCTGTTCCTTGTGTCCGAGAACCCCTTGTCTGCTCGGGGACAGTGTCCCTTTGCCTGGGCACTCTCTTTTTAGCCTAAGCCTGTGCTGACAGTCATCCCAGAGGTTACCCTGTCAGCACCTGCGTCATCCTCCACCTTCCCTGCACTCCCCCCCGCCGCCCCCCCCCCAGGGGCCGGGCTGTCCTTGGTTGTGCTGCCCGAAGAATCTGCTGCGGGAGCCCCCACTGGGCTGATGGGGCGATGGGGTTCGTGGAGTGATCCGAAGCCCAACTGGATGGGAAATAAGTATCACTAAAGTGTCACTGGCACTGTTCAGTGGTACCCATGAGCTGGGCAGGGTGGTCCCCTCTAAGCCAGAGCCTGGTGCGTGCCGGGGTGGGGGGGCCCTCTGATAGCTGTCCACCCAGCGGCCTGGGCTGGGGCTTCTCCAGGGAGGCAGTGCTGGTTAGTCCTACCAAGGTCAGAGGGCAGGGTGCTGTTCTTGCTTGCTCCTAAAGCCACAGCTCCCAGAAGGCAGGGTCGGAGTCCCCAGAAGGGGTGGAGTTTGGAGCGGGGCAGACCTGGACCCTTCTGTCTGCCTCTGCAGGAGGTCCCTGTGTCAGTTGCTGGCTTCCTCTCGTGCTCTGTCAGGAGGAGGCCTGGGGTGGGGGGCTGTGCCCTCCCACGTGACCCCTTCCCTGGCCTTTGCTAGCCAGAGCCCCCAGCCTGTCTTCTTAGGGACTCGTGTTCCTCCACCGACTTTCTTCCCTTTCCAGAGGTCCTCCTGCCTTTCTCGCTCCACCAGGAGGCGGTCGAGAGCCTCCTGCTGTCACGACACACCCATTGCCCCTTCCAGGTGCTTGGGTCTCATGGCAGCCACTGCCACGTGCTCTGCTCATGCCACGCTGGCAGAGGGCACAGATCCTCGAGGGGTGGCGAGGCCGGCCACCCTCTAGGTTTTGTGCCAGGAACACTGCATTTGGGGGGCTCTGTGCCTGCCCCCAGCCTCTCCCTGACTCCAGCTGCCCAGCCGCGGCTCCTCCCACCTCGGGTGGAGCCGGGTGACTACCTGGCAGACCCACCGGGTGCAGCATCCTGTCCTGGCCCCACAGGGCCTGCAGATTAATATTCTCCAGTCGCCTGTGCTTCCTGCTTGTGTGGGAACAAGGCTGTGTGGCGCAGCCCGCTGGCCGGCCCGCCGCCTGCGTACCAGGGGGGCTGCGGCTGTGACTGTAGCGCAGGACCCAGCATCTCTGCTGCGGTGGCGGCGGCGGCGGCCGCTGTGCAGGAGCCCCGGTGGGAGAGTCCCCTCGCCTGAGCCCGTGCCCTCTCTGCAGGGCTCCTGCAAGGGAAGCCAGCACTGCTGGCAGCAGTTCCAGCCCAAGCAGGGTTATCTGCTGGGAGCCAGGAGCGCTTGGACCCCTGCCCTTCCCTGGGCGGGCAGGCTGGCATCCGGCTCCCGCAGCCCCAGCACTGCTGGGAGCAGCAGGTTGAAGCCTGTCCACCTCTTGGCTGAGTGATCTGAGTGCCACAGGCCAAGCCAGCCTTGCCTAGGAACAGAGAACGCTCTGGCCAGCTGGGGGCCTTGCTGCGTGTTTCTAGGGCTGGGGACACCCGAGGCTGGCTGCTGGTTCCTCGCTGCCACCCGCTTTTGCATGCTGGGCAGGGCTGGCGACCTCCAGAAAGGGCCTCTGCAGTTTCCCAGGGCCTTTCCTCCTGGTGCTGGGGCAGGACATGGGTTGGGAGGGAAAGTGAGTGAAGTGAGTGTGTGCGTGTGTGTTTGTGTGTGTGTGTGTGTAACCCTACCCTCCTGGCCACATCTAGCCACTCCTGCAGATGTGGCTCTGGCCTCGTGGCCGCAGAGTCGTCAGTGTGGCTGGCGGGCAAACCACAGAGGAATGTGCCTGGCAGTGCTGGGGGATGAAGGGCTGGTGGGGAGCGAGAGGGATACTGTGCTCAGGCTACCTTTCCTCTCCCACCTCCAGTGGGTCCCAGGGGCCATGTTCAGCCACGAGGGTAGTATGGCCTTGGCCTTCAGCAGGCCTTGGCCCTGCCTTGGTGACACTCACTTGGTGCAGGCTCCATGGAGAGATCCAGGCTCACAGACTGCAGTGGGTGTGGGAGCCTCTCTTAGCTCAGCCCTTAGCCCCCCTCCCGGCTCCCTCTCCGCTGCTGATAAGGGGTGGCAGTGGGGGCCTGGGCAGAGGCCTGCTCGCGAAGGCAGAGGACATTGGTCACTGTTAGGATGGTGGGGTCTTTCCTTCTCCAGGCCTGGGCTGGAGTGGGCCTCCTTGCCACCAGAAAGTCTTCCCAGTTCCCTGTGGCCTCCCTGGGCTGGAGTGGGGAAAGTGAGGGCTGTCTTTGGAGAAAGAAGTGGAAAAGAAACAAAACGGCCTGGCCCTGCCTCTCTCACTTCCTCCTTCCTAGGCAGCGGGTAGCCTGCCTTCCCTTTCCTGCCGGCATCAGGAGGCTTGTGGGGTGTGGGCTGGGCTTGGGGCTCCCTGCTGGTGTGGTGTTTGCCCAGTTGTCCTGGCAACCACAGGGCAGTGGTGGGGAGTGACATTCAGTGACCAGAGGACAGTGTACAAGGATCAAGAGGTTGAGACCCATCTTTCCCATAAGCGCATTGGAATCTTTTGCCACCCCCTGGGGCCCCTTGGCCCGTGGTCCGCATGGGGGCCTGGACCCAAGGTCTTGAGACCCAGCAGGTCCCTCCACCCCTCTCCCCTTCCCACCGAGTTCTCCCTGGGACTGGAGTTCTGGGATCTCTGCCTGGGCTCCAGCCCCCCCCCCCCCCCATTACCCTTCTTCCTGTCTGATTCCCTTTCCTTTCCTGTCTCCTCCTCCCACCTCCTCCCTGCGCCTGCCTGCCCATTCTCTCTCTCCTGCCCCCCTCCCCCCCAGGCACAGCTGCTGTTTGGCTCACGCTATATATAGCGGCATTTTCAGGGTAATTACAATAAAACTGTTGAAAGGAGATAATCCAGCAAAGGAAGCGAGTCTGACTCCCAGCCCCCTCCTGTCCCCGGTGTGGTGCAGCCCTGCACCCCCTTTCCCTGTGGCCTCCTGCTCCCGCCCCACCCCCATTCCCATAGCTCTCCCCACCCCCCTCTGCCCCCTCGGCCCTAGCTGAGTGTGGGGCAGAGAAAGGGGGAACAGATGGGGATGTCCAGAGGGTCCCTACAGGCCTCTCCTGGGCTTCCTGAGGTCCCTGGCTGTCAGTCCCATCAGCTCTAGAACGCCTGTGCCTCGGTTTCTCCTGTAGTACAGGCCTCTTGGTGGGGATTGTGTGGTGTTGAGAGGTGGGGGAGGAGGCACCGGAAGGACAGTGGTTAAAAGCACAGGATTTGGATTCACATCTTGGTTCCCTGATCACCTGGATGTACGTCTTTGGTCATGTTACTTAAACCTTTCTCAAGCTCAGTTTCCTCATCCCTAAAGTAAGTCACATAAGGTGGCCTTAACTATCAATGATGATATTCTGTGTTGAACACTCATGATCTTCCAGGTACCCTGCTTTGCTTACGCACAGTTTCTTAGTGAAGTTCATGGCTTCGGTCTCATTTAATTGAGGCAAAAGGCTGCATTCACGGAGCAGAGGGATTTGATTTCCCCTCCTCTCTATTCTCTTTGGGTCTAGTCGTCCTGCCTGGTAACTTTCTGGGCTTCAGGCATGGCACCAGGGCCCCGTGGGGTCTGGGATGGCCCGCTGACCCCTTCCTGTCTCTTCTCCCCGCAGTGGAGGTGAAGCCGGTGCTGCCAGGAGCCATGCCCAGCTCCATGGGGGGCGGGGGAGGAGGCAGCCCCAGCCCCGTGGAGCTGCGGGGTGCTCTGGCAGGCCCCGTGGACCCCGCGCTGCGGGAGCAGCAGCTACAGCAGGAGCTCCTGGCGCTCAAGCAGCAGCAGCAGCTGCAGAAGCAGCTCCTGTTCGCTGAGTTCCAGAAACAGCACGACCACCTGACCCGGCAGCATGAGGTCCAGCTGCAGAAGCACCTCAAGGTGAACGAGGGAGGGCGCGGGAGTGGGGGGGGCACCCAGACCTCTGGCCCCCGCCCGGACCCGGCTCACCCTGCGCCCCCGCAGCAGCAGCAGGAGATGCTGGCAGCCAAGAGGCAGCAGGAGCTGGAGCAGCAGCGGCAGCGGGAGCAGCAGCGGCAGGAGGAGCTGGAGAAGCAGCGGCTGGAGCAGCAGCTGCTCATCCTGCGAAACAAGGAGAAGAGCAAAGAGAGTAAGGCCCGGGGCCTCCTGGGGCCAGCTGGGACTCCTGCCCTGCCTCGCGCCTCCCGGCTGCGGGGTCCTGGCCCCAACTCCCTGTGCCCTGCCCCGCAGGTGCCATCGCCAGCACTGAGGTGAAGCTGCGGCTCCAGGAATTCCTCCTGTCGAAGTCAAAGGAGCCCACGCCAGGCGGCCTCAACCATTCCCTCCCACAGCATCCCAAATGCTGGTAATGGCCCTCGGCAGGCGTGGGTCGCAGAGGTGTCCTGGCTGCGGGATGGCAAGAGGCTCCTGGCCTGAAGCCATCTGGGGGCCCTGCGGTCTCTCCTAGGAGATGAGACTCCGCTCCTGGTTTCTGTCCTCACTGCCCTCCCCGGGATCCATTTCCTGTCCCCATATGCAGTGGACGTTTCATGCACGTAGACGGCTCGGTGGCAGGTCCAGCCGGCTGGGTGATAAGCTAGATCTGTTTCCATCTCCTCCCTCCACCGTGCAGGGGAGCCCACCACGCTTCTTTGGACCAGAGTTCCCCTCCCCAGAGCGGCCCCCCTGGGACGCCTCCCTCCTACAAACTGCCTTTGCTTGGGCCCTACGACAGCCGCGATGACTTCCCCCTCCGCAAAACAGGTGAGTGAGTGCCACCTGCCTCCCAGGGTATGGGGGGGGGGTGTGCGGGTCAAGACGCGGAGGTGGGAATGTGGAGGGGCCAGGCTGCAGGTGTGTCCGTCTGTGTGGATATGTCTGAGCCCCAGCTGCCCCCTCCCCAGCCTCCGAACCCAACTTAAAAGTACGTTCGAGGCTAAAGCAGAAGGTGGCCGAGCGGAGAAGCAGTCCCCTCCTGCGTCGCAAGGATGGGACTGTCATTAGCACCTTTAAGAAGAGAGCTGTTGAGATCACAGGTGCTGGGCCTGGAGGTAAGGGCTCCTCTCCTGTCCCTGTTCTGAGGGCCGGGGAGTAGGGGTGGCTCTGAGCAGGCCCCGGTGACAGCCACTTCTCCCATAGTGTCAGCCGTGTGTAACAGCGCGCCAGGCTCCGGCCCCAGCTCTCCCAACAGCTCCCACAGCACCATCGCCGAGAATGGCTTTACTGGCTCAGTCCCCAACATCCCCACCGAGGTACAGGCCCACCAAGGGCTGGGTGGGTGGGCCAGAGCTGCTTTCTGTCCTGTCCAGTCTGTCTGGCTGAGAGTGTCCGGCAGGGACCTCTCTGTCCGCGTGGACAGGCTAGAGGGACCTATTACCTGGAAGTGGGATCTGTCCCTTGGGCCTCTGGCTGGCTCTGATCTCCCAGTCCCCCCAGGTGGGGCTTGGTACAGGAAGAGGGGCACCATTCAGAGCCCTCATCCTTGGCCCCAAGTGGCCCCCCTTTGCCTGCTCTCATGCTTGTCTCTCTCGACTGCTCCCCAGATGCTCCCCCAGCACCGGGCCCTCCCTCTGGACAGCTCCCCCAACCAGTTCAGCCTCTACACGTCTCCCTCTCTGCCCAACATCTCCCTAGGGCTGCAGGCCACGGTCACTGTCACCAACTCGCACCTCACGGTAAGTGCAGGGCACATACCCTGTCCTCCCTCTGGGGTTGAAGTCTTTGGTCCTGGATGCCCCCGGCTGGGGCATTTGTCTTCCCGAGGTCCTGATGGAGATCAGACGGCCCTCCCCCAGAGCTGGGGGGTGGGCAGAGGGTAGGTGAGGGATGCTGGTCCAAAGTCAGCAGGACTGGGGGCAGTATAAACCCCTCCCTCATCTGCACCTCCCCTCCCCAGGCCTCCCCGAAGCTGTCGACGCAGCAGGAGGCCGAGAGGCAGGCCCTCCAGTCCCTGCGGCAGGGTGGTGCCCTCACGGGCAAGTTCATGAGCACATCCTCCATCCCTGGCTGCCTGCTGGGCGTGGCGCTGGAGGGCGACACGAGCCCCCACGGGCATGCCTCCCTGCTGCAGCACGTGCTGCTGCTGGAGCAGGCCCGACAGCAGAGCACCCTCATCGCTGGTGAGTGGGTGGGCAGCTGTGCAAGGAGGGGGTGTCAGGTGCCCCCATTCTGAGGGCTCAAGGAAGGACCAACTGTCAGGGAGAAGTAGCCAGGGATACTCACCAGCCCTGTCAGAGCTCCCCTCAATGACATCATTGATTTCTTCCACGTTGTACAGACGTTATTGAGTACCTGCAGCCGGCCAGGCACTGTTCCCGACATCTGCCATCGTAATGGAGCTCACATTCCAGAGCAGTGCTGTCCAGTAGAAATATAATACAAGCTGCATACGTACTTTAAAGTATTCCAGTAGCCATGTTAAAAAATGTAAAAAGAAACAGGTGAAATTAATTTTAATGATGTATACTTAGTATATTTAGGGTGCTATCATTTGCATATATAATGAGTATAAAGAATTAGCAGTGAAATCTTTTACTTTGTGTTTCATACTGTCTTTGAAATCTGGTGCGTATTTCACACGTAGAGCCCATCTCAGTTTAGAGAGGCCATGTTTCAAGTGCTTGGTGATCACGTGTGTCTGGCAGCTATGGGATTGGACAGCACAGCTCTGGACAATCAGCCCCTAAGTAGCTGGTGGCATCCGAAGAGGTTCTGCTTAAAAGACACGTGATCCTGGTCCCAGGCTTCCCAGCCGGGTGGGATCCATGTCCATGATCGGGGAGGTCTTGCAGCTGGGGAGAGAACTAGTCACTGTTCACGCATATGGAGGGCCCGGGACTATCCTTGCAAGTGTAAGTGAATCAAAGGGTGAGAGCTATGAATCCAGAAAGGCTTGCTGGAGGTGGTGGTTCTGAGCTGCGAATATTCAGCTGTGGGGAGGAGAAAGAATGGGGCTCAGGTCTGGGGTGCGCGTGCTCCAGGCCCCTGCCGGGTTTTTCCTGAGTATGTCGGTGGTGCTGTTCTGGAAGGAAAATCTCGGTGGGAGTGGGGAGCCTGGTGCCCCGACAGTGATGGTAACCTCCCTCTCCCCACCCCACAGTGCCGCTCCACGGGCAGTCCCCGCTGGTGACAGGTGAGCGCGTGGCTGCCAGCATGCGGACGGTGGGCAAGCTCCCGCGGCACCGGCCCCTGAGCCGCACTCAGTCCTCGCCGCTGCCCCAGAGCCCCCAGGCCCTGCAGCAACTGGTCATGCAGCAGCAGCACCAGCAGTTCCTGGAGAAGCAGAAGCAGCAGCAGCTGCAGCTGGGCAAGGTGAGTTGGGAGAAACCAACCTCCAGGGCCGTGCCGGAGGCGGGACACCAAGGGCGCCAGGCTGGCAACGGGCTGACCACTGCCCGGGCTGCATCCGAGGCGCCGCCTTGCCTTTTTCTAATTCACGTCGAAGCTCTGTATGGGCTGGGCGGCTGCCACGGAGAGAGGAGGGAAGGATAGAACCTCCTGGGCCGCAGGCTGCATGGCTGCGCCCCCTCCCAGCTGATGTGCCTCTTTGCTCTGTTCCCAGATCCTCACCAAGACTGGGGAGCTGCCACGGCAGCCCACCACCCACCCCGAGGAGACAGAGGAGGAGCTGACGGAGCAGCAGGAGGCCTTGCTGGGGGAGGGAGCCCTGACCATCCCCCGAGAAGGCTCCACGGAGAGTGAGAGCACACAGGAAGACCTGGAGGAGGAGGAAGAGGAGGAGGACGAGGAGGAGGAGGAGGAGGAGGAGGAGGAGGACTGCATCCAGGTCAAGGATGAGGAGGGCGAGAGTGGTGCTGAGGAGGGGCCCGACTTGGAGGAGTCCAGTGCTGGTTACAAAAAGGTGCCCCCCTCCGCCTCAGTCCTTGAGCCCCACCCCCTCTGTCCTCCCGCCACCTTTCTACCTTTGCCATTCCCTCTCCCCAGTCTGCCGTTTCCAGGCTCTGAAGGAGTAACTTTTTAAGAGAGCAAAAGGGGAACAGGAAAGACACAAGGGGCTGTGGAAGGGAGGGAGCTGCTTGTGTCCGTGTCGGAGCTGTCTGTGCCCTGTCTGCCAGCCCCTCCCTGTGTCTGTGACTGCCCCCACCTGTCTGCTTCTGTGTGTGTGTGTGTGTGTGTGTGTGCCCGCGCGCGTGCGGGCACACACATGCACACTCGCATGCACATGCTCTGTGTATATCTGCGTTTCTGCCTGCGTAGGGCCGGTTGTGCGTGCATTTGTACACACACGCCCCCGCTGTTACTACAGTCTGCCCTGGCTCCTAGCGCGCACTCCATTCATTGCGGACACAGCTGAGCCCTCCGGGCCTGACTCATCCCACCCCCTCCCACACCCCCGTCCCTCCCAGCCTCTTACCTCAACGCTACTCCAATAGCATGACTCATCACGCCCCCCCATCCCTCCCCATCTCCTCGGAGATGGAGATGGAGATGGAGATGGCTAAGGCTGAAGTGTCTCCTGTCCCTGGAGGGAGGAGGCGGGGGAAGGAGGAGATCTGGAAGAGAAGGGCTGGATTCAGGCCCCCCGGGAGGCCCCAGGGCACCTGTCCTCACTTCCATCTCAGACTGAGCCTCACTCAGGCTCCCTCCCACTCTCCTCCTACCCAGATGTTTGCAGATGCCCAGCCGCTGCAGCCGCTGCAGGTGTACCAGGCACCCCTCAGCCTGGCCACTGTGCCCCACCAGGCCCTGGGCCGCACCCAGTCCTCACCTGCTGCCACTGGGGGCATGAAGAGCCCCCCAGACCAGCCCACCAAGCACCTCTTCACCACAGGTGAGCCGCCCCATGAGCTGTCCTTACAACCATGTGTCGGGGGCGGGGGGGGGGGGGGGGGGGGGGTGGGCCTGTGCATGGCCTCCAGCCTTGGGTATCCTGAAAAGATAAGACATAGCCCCTGCCTTGGAGGGATGGAAAGCAGGCCTTGGCTCTCTCCCTGTGCACCATAGCTACCTGTGGTAGCGGTGGCAGCCTCTGCCTCCCTGGGAGGGTGGTGGGTGTCCCTACCCCCTGGGGCAGTGTCTTTTTCAGGGTCCCCACCCCACAACCGCTGAGGGACCACCAATCTTGTGCCCTCAACACACAAGCCCTGGAGGCCTGGGTGCAGGGAGCCCACTGTCTCAGCTAGGTCCTGCTCTTCCAGCTCCCTCTCTTCTCTATGAGGTTAAGTGTGAGGCCATTGCAGAGGGCTCTTCCGTGTGCAGCTGCCCTGTGCTGGGCTCTGAGGGGACACAGGTGCCTGAGGGTGGTCCCGACTCACCAGTGGGGAGGTGGGGGGGTAGAGGGGCAGCCCACACGGGCTGTGACAGGAGGGGGAAGGCAGCACGTACCATGAGGTCAACGCCGATGGGAGTGTCAAGGGCGGCCTGGGGGAGGCTTGAGGAGCAGGGAGGCTTTCGATAGGTGGTGATGGGGGAAAGGAATTTCAGGAGAGAAGGGGGGCAGGTGTGCGGGAGGGCAGCTGGGGTGGCCGTGAGGAGGTGCTGGGACCAGGGTGGGCTGGGGAGAGCTCGTGAGCTCTGCCGAGGATGGCGGGGGCCAGGCTGGGACATGGCCCAGAGCAGTGCTGGCTGACGGGTGTGTCTCCGGCCCAGGCGTGGTCTACGACACGTTCATGCTGAAGCACCAGTGCATGTGCGGGAACACACATGTGCACCCCGAGCATGCCGGCCGGATTCAGAGCATCTGGTCCCGGCTGCAGGAGACAGGTCTGCTCAGCAAGTGTGAGGTAAAGGAGCCCCTCCTTCCAGCCTCCACCTCAACCCCAACGAAAGCCGCGGTGTTTCCCCTGTCGGGGAAGCCTTTGTCTGGGTCTCTTCCTCATTCTCTCTTCAACCCCTGACTTCAGGGCCAGGCCCCCCAGGCACCTCTCAGCTCCATCCCTTGTAGCCTGCTTCCCCCGTGGTCCCCAGCTGAATGGGGGAGGGTCCTGGACTGGGGTCCCTGGGGGACCGGGGCATCCTGTCTCAAAAACCTTTGGATCTCCTGAGGCTAGAGAGTGGCTCTGTGTGCCCCTGGCTGTGGGGCAGAGAGAGAGGTTGGGCCTCGGGGCAGCAGGGCCTGCGGTGTCATCCCTCTCACCGGCCTCTCCTCCTGCTCTCCCCTGCCAGCGGATCCGGGGTCGCAAAGCCACGCTGGACGAGATCCAGACGGTGCACTCCGAATACCACACCCTGCTCTATGGGACCAGCCCCCTCAACCGACAGAAGCTGGACAGCAAGAAGCTGCTCGGTGAGCTAGCTGGCTGGCTGGTGGGGGGGTGTGCGCCGGGCCAGATCTGCTGCCCCGGTAGGTTTGGGGGCTGTCAGGAAGACCACCGCTGGGGTAGCCAAGTGGGTCGCCATGGATATAGCTGCTACACTGCACGCCTCCAGAGGGCGCCATTCACGTAGACGACAACATGCTGGTGGGGTGTGTGCAGGAGAATGGGAGGTGCCAGGTCAGGTCTGGTGACGGGCTTTGCCCTTCTCCCTAACCTGTCAGGCCCCTTTCTCCCTGCCATTTGCCCCAGAGGTAGGATGTCCCCCCCAGGACGGAGGACAGACATCTCCCAGCTGGCGTGGGCTGCAGAGGCCTGTCCTGTGCTGGGGTCTGGCCTTCTTTTTCTGTGACTGAGCTCACTGCCCTCTGCACACCCCAAGCGGCGGCCCTGGCACTTGAGGCAGCTTCCAGAGTAGCTCTGTCCCTCTTCCCCGCAGGCCCCATCAGCCAGAAGATGTACGCCATGCTGCCTTGTGGGGGCATCGGGGTGAGTAGGGCACCCGCCAGTGGGGAGGGGTGGGTGGTGCTCCCAGCTCCGGCCCCTCCCTTCCATCCCACCACAGCTGCACCCCCATTCTCGCCTTCCCCCTGCAGGGGGCACGCTGAAGCCTGCTCTCCTGCCCCCGCAGGTGGACAGTGACACTGTGTGGAACGAGATGCACTCGTCCAGTGCCGTGCGCATGGCAGTGGGCTGCCTCGTGGAGCTGGCTTTCAAGGTGGCGACGGGGGAGCTCAAGGTGAGTGCGTGGGGCCTTGGTCCTGCCGCCTCAGGAGCGGGGAATGGGGGCAGCCTCGGCTTTCCCGTCAGTAAGGCACCATCCTCTAATCTCAACTCTCAGGTGCAGGCATGGGGAGGAGGTGACAGCTCCAGGCCAGCTGGGGGGGTGAGGGGTAAAGAGAGCGCGACCAAGAGGCACTCATGTACGATGCTCTCACGGGTCTCGTGTGGCCCTTGGCTGGTGTTCTTAAAGGTTGTGGGATTGATAGTTCTGATCTGTGTTCTCTTCCCGGCTTCTGTTTCTCTCCTTCTGTGTCCACCCATGCTGGGGCCACCTTGCCTGCCTGTCTGCCTCTTGTCTCTGTCCCTCTGTCTGTACCTCTTCAGAATGGATTTGCCATCATCCGGCCCCCAGGACACCACGCGGAGGAATCCACAGCCATGTGAGTACCACCCCAGCCCCGCCCTAGACCCTCACCCTTCTCCCCCTCGGCAGAACTGATGTCGCGTATCTGTGGCTCCCGGGGCAAATATCCACTAAGACGGATGTCCTGCCCTCTTCTCCCCCACGCCTCCAGGGGATTCTGCTTCTTCAACTCTGTAGCCATCACAGCCAAACTCCTGCAGCAGAAGCTGAATGTGGGCAAGGTTCTCATCGTGGATTGGGTAGGCAGTGGGCTGGTGGGACAGGGCTCAGCGTTCGGGAACCACCGCCCCAGCCCACCCCCGCCCCCTCTTCCTCAGGTGCCTGTGAGCCCAGCCCTCACAGTCCCATAGGGCTCCCTCCTCACTAGTGGAGACTTGAAAGTGGTCTTAGTCCCTGGTCCATCTTGGCCCCCAACTTGCAGCCTTGAGCAGCTGAGCAGCAGAGACAGCTCCTGCCATTGCTAGAACCCCTGTTGATTAGGGGCTGACTGCGTGCCAAACACACAGTGCTGCTTCATGGCCACTTCACTGCCTAAGTAGCAGGACATCCACTTCGATAAATGGAGACACTGGGCTGTTGAGGGACTTACCCAACCACGGTCACTTAGCTTGGGATGTTGGCACCAGGTTTCAGATGAGGCCTGTTGGCCCCGGCACGTCTGCTCTGGCTACCATGCTGTGCTTCTCGGCCCTTGCCTCTCACAGCAGAGGGAAAGGCCCCCACCACTCCCAGTGAGGAGCAAGCCTCAGCAAGGAGGGATCTGATCTCTTTGAAGCCCAACTTGGGCTTCAGAGTTTCATGATGTTGGATTTTTCTTCACAATGCATTTGTTTGCTTGCAATTCCTGACTAGCTGTACTGTTTCCCTCCACACTGCTGAGCAGAGTGGGCTCGCAGGGAGATCCACCACATTTGTGCCCTGGCTCTGCGTCTCCTCTGTGCAGTGCCGTGTCCTGGCCCGCAGACCCTGGTTAGAGAAGCGTGGGGCGATTCCATTGCGAATGGAACACAGATGCCCTGGAGCTGGTGGCGGGCTGCACCCTCAGCGTTCACCATGCGGAGGGGGTGGGGCCGAGTGGAATTCGGACCTTTGGGTCAGAGCCTGCGCCTCTTTGCCTGACGCTTGCACCCCTCCCCGCTAGGACATTCACCACGGCAATGGCACCCAGCAAGCATTTTACAACGACCCCTCCGTGCTCTACATCTCCCTGCATCGCTATGACAACGGGAACTTCTTTCCGGGCTCCGGGGCTCCTGAAGAGGTACAGCTCCTGGGCTCAAACGTGGGGCCCTCGGGGAGGTAGCAGAATGGGACCTGGCAGGGAGCCATGGAGGCCTGTGGTGGTGCTGGTACCTGGGGAGTCTGGGCTCCTAGTGGGAGGACCACGCCGGCCGACCGGCCCTCCATGCAGAACAGAGGTCAGTGGCATGAGGGCTGGAGGCAGGGCTGAGGGCAGGGCAACGTCTGGGATCCCCAGGCAGTGAGAGTAACCTCTCCCCCACCGTGCTGCCAGGTTGGCGGAGGGCCGGGCGTGGGGTACAATGTGAACGTGGCATGGACGGGAGGTGTGGACCCCCCCATCGGAGACGTGGAGTACCTAACGGCCTTCAGGTGGGGACTGAGAAGAGCCAAGGGAGGGGTGGGAGCGCCCGGGCCCTGCATGGGAGGGGCAGAAGGCACTCAGTTCTGTGTGGGTGGAGGGGGTTGGCTTTGCTGCTGGGGATAGAGCCGGGTGAGGCCTGGCCAAGCCACCCGCCAGGGTCAGCTCGGGCCCTCCCTTTGCAGGACAGTGGTGATGCCCATTGCCCACGAGTTCTCACCTGACGTGGTCCTGGTCTCTGCCGGGTTTGATGCTGTTGAGGGACACCTGTCTCCGCTGGGTGGCTACTCTGTCACCGCCAGATGTGAGCCTGCTGGGGGTGATTGAGGGGGGCTATGGAGCAGTGAAGGTGGTGTTGAGTGGGAGGTTGGGAGGAGAGCTGGGGGCAAGTCTAAGACTTGGAATCTTCCTGGCAGCATCCTCCCGCTCTCCCTCTGCCAACCCTGGCTTTGTGGGGCAAGCAGGTGGGGGGAGTGTATCTCCTCCTGAAGGTGTAGGGATGGAGCTTGCTGATCCCTTATGTTTCAGTGGTGGTTTTCCATGGTGCTCCTTAGGAGACATGTAAAGCCTCTTAGATTTTGCCTTGTATGGAGCATTTAATCCATTGACATTGAATTTTTTTATGGATATCTAGTTGGGTTTAAATTCACCATTTTCTTTTGTGTGGTTTGTCCCATCTCTTGTGTTTCTTTTGCTCTCCTTTCTTACTCTTTGTTTTCTTTTTTAAATTAAAAAAAAATTTTAATTTATTGGCTGCATTGTGTCTTTGTTGCTGCACACGGGCTTTCTATAGTTGCGGACAGCGGGGGCTGCTCTTCATTGTGGTGTGAGGGCTTCATGTTGCAGTAGCTTCTCTTGTTGCCGAGCATGGGCTCTAGGCGTGCGGGCTTCAGTAGTTGTAGTGCATGGGCTCAGTAGTTGTGGCGCACAGGCATAGTTGCTCCGCAGCATGTGGGATCTTCCCAGACCAGGGCTTAAACCCATGCCCCCTCCATTGGCAGGCGGATTCTTAACCACTGTGCCACCAGGGAAGCCCCATTCTTACTTTCTCTTGAATGGATTTTTTTCTTTAACGGTTTCATCTTCCTCCCTTCACCCATCCCTAAAGGTTTTGGCCACTTGACCAGGCAGCTGATGACGCTGGCAGGGGGCCGGGTGGTGCTGGCCCTGGAGGGAGGCCATGACTTGACCGCCATCTGTGATGCCTCTGAGGCCTGTGTCTCAGCTCTGCTCAGCGTGGAGGTGAGGGGTACACAGAGGGGCTGGGGGAGGTGGACCAGTAGGTCCGGGGGTAAGGGGCCAGCGAGGAAGGGTCCCTTTCCCTGGTCAGGCACCACCGAGGGCCTTTGGGGAGGTTTTCCTGGTTCCTAAGGACAGCTGGTGGCCAGGGAAGGCTTTCTGAATGGAGAAAGGCTTTTTTTCCAGAAAGGCTATGCTTGCCCCTGTCATGGGGCTGAACGGGCTGGTTAGAGGGGCAGCCACGGCCACCCACTCCCTGCTCTAAGCCTTCTCTTCTCTCCCCTGCCAGCTGCAGCCCTTGGACGAGGCAGTTTTGCAACAAAAGCCCAACATCAACGCAGTGGCCACGCTAGAGAAAGTCATCGAGATCCAGAGTACGTGGGGACAGGCAGAGGGGCTCAGGGCCCAGCTTGCCAGGGGGCGGGGGCAGAGCTTGTGCGATGCCAGGGCTCGGGCTGGGGATTTCTGTGTGTTTGGGGGTTTCTGTCCCTCCCTGACCCGCTGCCCATCCCTCATCCACAGGCAAACACTGGAGCTGTGTGCAGAGGTTCGCTGCTGGTCTAGGCCGTTCCCTGCGGGAGGCCCAGGCGGGTGAGACAGAGGAGGCTGAGACTGTGAGCGCCATGGCCTTGCTGTCGGTGGGGGCCGAGCAGGCCCAGGCTGCCGCCGCCCGGGAGCACAGCCCCAGGTGAGGTGCCCCCCCCCCCCCCCGCCCTTGCCCAGGCGGGTCCCCCCCACCCCGCACTGTCTCAGTGCCCCTCCCTGTGCTTGTCCCCACAGGCCGGCAGAGGAGCCCATGGAACAGGAGCCTGCCCTGTGACGTCCTGGTCCCCGTCCCTCTGGGCTTCATCATTGTGATTTTGTTTATTTTTTCTATTAAAAAACAAAAAGTCACACATTCAACAACGTGTACCGTGTGGGTCTCTCAGCCTCGCCCCTCCTGCTCCCCTAAGCTGCCTCAGGCCCCCCTTCGCCCCGTGGCCCATGTCTCAGCTCTAGAAGTTTGCTCTCTCTGTAGGGCGAGGGGTACCCTTTCTGGCCCTTCCCCGACGTTGTATCCCACACGCACTTCCTGCATTCTGTCCTTGTACCCCTTGGAGCCTGGGCCAGCTTAAGGTGGGCATGGGGCCCAGATGGCACCTTTCAGTTCTGGGGTCTCCCTGAGTGAGGAGGGAACAGTAAGTTCGGTGCCTTGGCTTCAGCTGACTTAGGGGGAAATGCCTTAATTTCACCCTCCTCCCCTCTCCAGCCCCAGGGGAGGATCCGGAGGGTCCCTCTACAGTCTAAGATGTAGAGGGGAGGTGGGCTCCCACCCTGTGATTCTCACCCTTTCCCCCTGGTGTCCTCATCATCTCCACACAGACCCTTCTCTCCTCCTTTCTCCTGGCCTCAGCACCAAAGGGAAGCTTTGTGCTCTAGGACATGGGCCTGAGGTCTGTGGGCAGGGCTGTCTTGCCTTACACTCCTCAGGGTCTGTTTCCCCTTCTCAGGGGCTGGAGAGGGTGAAAGTGTGTGGGGAGGGATGGAGCTGGACTCTTGGCTTCTGAGGGGCCAAGAGGAGCCGTGGAACCAGGCCTGCTCTCCATCTTACTCTGTTGGCCTCCCTGCCCCTCTGCTGGCACAATCTGGGGAGGGGGAGAGGGTGGTCCCTTCAGGGGGGCTCCAGGACCATTGAGAGCCCCCCTGCTGTTCAGGACCAGATTTCCCCAGCCATCCAGCATGCTGCAAGCAGAAGGGTCAGTGGCCCATCTCCCTCCTGGGGCTTTTGGCTTTGAAGCCTGGGGATGGTGAGAGTGGGGGTTCTAGAAGGGGCAGGGCCAGAACCCAGGAGTCTGTCCTCAGCTGTAGCTTCCCTTCCTCCTGGGTTTCCTTTGTGGGCCACCAGCTCAAGGGAACTAAGACCAGGATGGGGCTGGGCGCTGCCTTTTCTCTTTCCCAGGAGCCCTGCTGGGCCTCTTATTGCCAGGGCTAGGAGCCTGCAAGGCTTCTAGGGAATGCTTGCTGTCCAGCCTGTGGGAAACCAAAGATGGGAAGCAGCTCCTAGGGGGCTAAGTCTTCCTTCTTCTTTCTCCCCAGTATCACATATACTTTCTTTCCTCCCGTCTCCAGGGCTCCACCAATCTGTTTACATATTTATTATCCTAATGGGGGCCTGAGCAGGGTTGAGGGAGCCAGGGGAGGGGCAGGAGTCCCACCACCATTGGTTCATTGTGCACTTGTGTCTTGTGTGTCGTTAGTGTGTTCTAGATCCTCCTGGGGGATGGGGATGGGGCTGGGCCCAGTATACCAGGCCTCCCCATGCTGAGCCCCAGCTCCGGGCCCCTTACCCTCCCTCTCCTCATGGCCGGTCTGGTTCTCATGTAAACCCACTCCTTGCTTGTTTCCCTGGACATGGATTTCAGTTAAGGATTTTGTAACCTGTTACACTGTGTGTCCTTGTGTAAATAAACTTGTTTCTGGCAGTGCCTTCTGGGGCCAATGTCTCTGTTCTCTGGGCTCCCAAATGGAGTTGAGGCTCTCATTCCCTCTCCTGGCCAAAACAAAACAAAACAATTCTTTTCTCCAGCTCCTGGACTAGCCAATTTAGGAAACTAGAGGCCTGGGTGGGAGGGAGTGGGATCTCTGTTCTGTAGGTTAAGCACAAGGTTTCACTGAAAGTAGCCACAGCATCTCCTGGGACCTCTGTGTGGTGATGGTGGGGAGGGGGCCCAGGGCTGAAGGTCTCCCTTTTCCTTCTGACTCTCAGTCTCTGTGGGCACAGGGTTGGAGTGGGTGCAGAACAGGCAGCCTGGCAAGGTCCCACCTGCACCCACACAGGCGAGTCCAGTGGCGATGTGCACAGAGGCAAGAGAGGAGTCCAGAGGTATGGAAGGGCTTTATTGGGACTGCTGTGAGCCCTTCACAGTGTTACAGGAACCCACTAGTCTCGCTGTTGCCTTTCCTCTTTGGGGACTTGGGAAGGAAAGCAGAAGGAGGACCAGCCTTCCCGGGAAAGAGAAGCCCCTTCTTTGGGGCTGAGACCAGGTGGTGGGAGAAGTAGAAAATTCAACACGAGCAGGACCTGTAGAGGGCTGGAAGGGGATGGGGCTGCTCCCCTGGAGTATGGAGGTCATGGAGTGTGGGCTTTGTGAGAGGGAAAGTACCCGCAGGAGGCACCCAGAGTCAGGAAGAGCGGGTGGGTGGTGCTTCCTGGGCACTGAACGTGTGCACCAGCCACGGTACGAGGGCCAGGACCAGGCATGGCCAGAGGGTGTGCTTCAGGAAATTGAAGATGTAGAAGAGGCTGATCTGAGGGGGGTAGCCCAGCCAGTCCAGGGGGCCCAGCAGCCCCATGGCCAACACAAGGCAGACTAACTTCTGGCCGTATCCCAGGTATGCCCGCCGTACCTGGGCATAGCAGGGAGAGTGCAAGGCGATGCCCAGACCCAGGGCGGCCCCTGAGTCGCGACTCAGGGAGGCAAAGGGCCGGCTGTCCAAGTGTACCCACTCAGGCCGCTCACACCACTTAGAGGCTAGGTTGATGGACCTGTAAGGAGCAAGAGTCTTTGCCAGGAGAGAGATGCCCCTGGGTCCGAGAGGGCTGACGGCTCTCCACCTCTTTGGGGCCTACCGCCATGTTATGCTGTGACCCCAGGAGCCTCTATGTTTGTGAACAGGTAAGGTGTCCCTTTTTAGCTACAACGAACCAGAGACCCACCAGGCCAGGTGCCGATGAGGCAGGACAGGCTCCAACTCGCCCAAGCTTCAAAGCAAGACTTACCAGGAAAGATCCAGGCCCAGGGTAAAGAGGGTCCAATAGATGAGGCTGGCACCCAGCAAGAGGGCCAGTGAGGTCAAGCCGTAGAAGCTCAGCTCCCGCTCTGAGGGCACCCGAGGGGTCATCAGCCAGCCCAGGACGGCACCTGTGGAAGTGGGGTGACGGCAGCTTCAAGGAGTTTGGGGATATGACCCCCACCCGGAGCTGCAGGGTAGTTTGGCAGAAGGGGGGCCTTGGGGTTGGCTGTACAATGGGAAGATCATACACTGGTTCTCCCACTGTCCACTCTGTTGCCCCAGTTGCTCACCAGTTATTAGGCCAGCCAACACCTGGTGCGGGAAATGTGCTAAGAGGAAGACCCGGGACAAGCCGACCGCCAGCAGGAAGGTGCAATAAGTCAAGCTAGGTATCACCCTCACCCAGCGGCTGAAAAGAAGAGAGGCAAGTGGTTCAGGAGGTGTCCACGCACAGCTGGGCTTCCCTCAGCACCCAAGCACCTCGTGGTTTGACCAAATGCCCTGGGGTCCGCAGAACTCCAGCTCCCAGGCTGCCCTGCTGCTGGGTCTTTTGGGTCCAGGGTACCATTATGCCTGCCCCCGTTGGTGGGCAATGCCAAGGTGTACCTGTGGGTCCGGGTGGCCACCTGGGAAGAGATGGCCGTCATTATGGGCCAGAGGGCTGCTCCTGTGATCATACAGTGTCCGGAAGGACTGCCTGCCAGGGGATTCAGAAGCTTGTGGTGAGAGGATGCGGGTGGGACCCAGGTGCCCCTGCTGATAGCTCAACACAGCTGCCTCCCCGTGGCCAAGGAGAGAGCCTTCCTCTACCACTGGCCTATAGCTCCTTCTGCCCTGCATCCCTGTGCACCCCCACCTGAGGCCACTGCTGTCAGCCTTCTGCCTTGACCTTGGCTTTTGGCTCTATACTTGGCAGGCAGCTGGCACACTGGCATGGGTGCTCCTCTCCTATAATTCAATTTGGTCTTCCCTGGGTTTCTTTGTTCTCTGGCCCAGTAACTGAGAGGCTTGGCCTCTGATGAGGTCACCCCCAATGAAAGGTACTACCAAACACTCACTGAACCATAGCCACATTGGAAAAGGGAGATTTGAGGCTTCTCACCTGGACCAGTTTCACAAGAAGAGGGGAACTGGTGAACCTGGGCTGGGGCCTGGCTGTAGTACCCAGACTCATGGACCCACCAAAAGGGCCTGTCTCCAAACAGAAACCTTGAAGAGAACAGATGCAAGATGCCATCACACACACACACAGCCAGGGGAACTGGGAGTGAGGCAGAAGGACACCTGGAGTACTCTGGAGGGCTTACAGGGTCGAGTCAGAAAGGGAGTCCAATTCGGTGCCATTGCCTTGCCAGGGTGTTTTACCTTGGAACAGGAGAAAGCATTCTATTTTTTTTTTAGCATGCTATTTTTTAAAAAGTGACAAAGAGGCAACAGGTTGTGGCGTGTGCATGTGTGCCTGCTCTGAGATGCTCAGAAGTCCCGTTCTTACCCCTCCTGCTGCAGGGCCAGCTCTGCTCTTCTCATCTATAGAGAGCCTAGGACCTGACCCTCCCCTCCCTCCCAGACCCTCACTGACCCTCCTGCTTCCCCGCTCTCCATTTCCCAAATTCCAGCCTGAGTTACTTAGGTAAGCCTCTCATGTTTGAAAATGGGTGTGGGGAATGGACAGGGAGGCCGAGAGAGAATAAGGAAGACAAAAAAGTTCAAAAGCCCCTAGTTTAGGGGACTTCCCTGGTGGTTAAGAATCCACCTGCCAATGTAGAGGACAGGGGTTCGATCCCTGGTCTGGGAAGATCCCACATGCCATGGAGCCACTAAGCCTGCGTGCCACAACTACTGAGCCTGCGCACGGCAACTATTGAAGCTTGCATGCCTAGAGCAACAAGAGAAGCCACTGCAATGGCCCGTGCATCGCAACGAAGAGTAGCTCCCACTCACCACAAATAAAGAAAACCCATGTGCAGCAACGAAGACCCAACGCAGCCAAAACCAAAAAAAAACAACAAAAAAAGCCCTCTGACTTAGCCAGGTGCTTTGCTGGACCCTGGGAAACACACTGCGGAGGCCGCTGTGGCCAGAAACAGAAAAGGTGGGAGAGCAGAAGAGATGCTGGCAGAAAGCCAACTGCTGGGGAAGAAGGTACAGAAGGGACTTGCCTCTCCCCACCAAAAACTGAGCCTGGTTCACACACCAGATGCTCAACACACGCTTAGGAAATGAATAGGGGCTTTGCCGTGTGGGGGGCATTAAGAGTGTCTACCTAAGGCAGTGGTCTTAGGGGAAGTGGATGAAAGAGGAAGGCGTATACAGACTCTGAGGGAGGAGAGCACAAAGCAAAGGGCAATTCGGTAGGAAGGAAATGATTAGACAATTGCTTTCCGTTTACAGTAGGGATGAAGCCTGGCAGAGAGGAGTGGAAGGGAAGGTATTTTGTTTTTCAGCAAGTCATTCCAGCCCATTCAAGCGTCTCCCATGAACCCCACTTCCCTCCCCCAGGCTGGCAGTCTGGCAACAGAGGCAGAGGTGAGGGGAGATGCAGCTGCATGCCCAGCGGCAAGTATAGCTCCCTTTAGATAAGCCCCAAGGGCCCCACCCACTTGTCTGTGTGCAGAGCCTACTAGTGAATGAAGGGGAAAAGGGAGAAGAGAAAGTGTTCCCTGGAAGGCAATGCTTTAGGTGCTTTTCGAAATTTACTGTGCACACAAATCCCCTGGGGTCCTTGCTGAAATACAGATTCTGATTCAGTAGGTCTGGCCTGGGGCCCGAGATTCGGCATTTCTAGCAAGTTTTCAA
Organism: Hippopotamus amphibius kiboko; assembly: GCF_030028045.1. Taxonomy (NCBI): domain Eukaryota; kingdom Metazoa; phylum Chordata; class Mammalia; order Artiodactyla; family Hippopotamidae; genus Hippopotamus; species Hippopotamus amphibius. The sequence continues at coordinate 44,698,031 of NC_080202.1, read as the reverse complement.
ATGCTCCTTATGCTGCTGGCCACGGTCTGGGGACCACACCGGGGGACCACACTTAATTTGCAAGCCTTTTCTGTCCTTAGCATCTAGTGTGAAGCCTGGCACAAAGCATGCTTCTTAAAAACTATGTCAAATAAATGAATGAATAAATGAATCAAAGAGTGAGTTGAGAAGCAGGACTTCCTGCTACTTAAGTCAACCACAGATGCTTGTTAAAATACAGATTCCCAGCCCATCCCCTGGAGTTTCAAAATCAGTACCTCTGAGGTGGAAGGGGGTATTTTCATTTTAAACATGCACCCTTAGGTGATTTCTCTGATCAGGTCCGTTTAACGCTAGTCCAATGATTAAGATGGGGACTCTGAGGTCTGAGTCCAAGACGCACAAAGATGCTCAAAGGGGAAAAGTCAGTGGCCACGGGGTAGGGGTGGGGAGGTCTTAAGGCCATGGGTTCACTGTCGGGGGGTGGGGGAAAGCCAAGCAGTGAGGCAGCTGCTGAGGGAGATCAAGGACTGCACAGGGGTCAGGGCCCTTGAGGGTGGGGGACCAGGACGCCGGAAGGCTTCGCTGTCTCACCACTTGAAGACGAGGTTGAGCCACTCTGTGATGAGGCTGATCCAGAGCACCGCGATGCCCACCCGGCGAGAGGCGTAGTAGGCCGCGGGGAAGTAGAACAGAAAGAGGCTCTTGGGGTCGCCCAGAAAGGTGACCCAGAGCCACACGTTCTCCAACCAGGGCAGCTGGTTCTGCAGCGCCTCGGCCATCGCGATGCCCGCGCCCAGCGTGGACTCCATGGCGACCCCAGGGCCGGCCCAGCCAGGGTTTGATCTTGAGCGGAAGCCGAGCAATCCAGGACACAAGGAAGCAGCTACTCACTGCCCTCCAAAGCCCACCCTTCGGAGCCGAGGCCCCGCCCCCTGGCGGCAGCCGGGGAAAGCCCCGCCTCCTGCCCCGCCCCCGGCAGCTCCAGGCTAGCGCGAGCAAGGCCTCCTGCCGGTACCGTTTCCTCCTGCGCGCTTCCTGGGCCTTCCTCTCTACTGGGCAGCGCAGGGGACAAATCTTTGCTAAGGCGTTTCCGCAGAGCCCCACGTGGCTGCTATTGCCGGCACGTGGGCAGAGGGCATAGAGGCGGTTCCTGCTGCTGTTCCGGGTCAAGGGACAGACTAAGCTGAGGGTCGGCGGTGCGTCCAGGGTTCCTCCTTTGCTGCTGTGAAGATGGATATGTAATATCTCGGGCCAGGATTCCTTCCAGATCACACCCTTCTCCTCCAGTACCGCTACCCTCCAGAGATATTTCGAGATCTCTTGGAGAGAAGGCTAGGGACGCTCTGAGGTTGTCAGGGCTGAAGCGGGACCCTAAGTTTGCACACAGAGCTGGCTAACCGGTCCACGCCTTCCTCCCCCAGCCCAAGTCTCTCCTGCTTGAATTCTTGCGCTGTTGATTTGGAAGCTGACAGATCAGCTTCTTAATTTTGAGGGGTTCATCCCTAAAGGCTTGAGAGTTCTTACACATAGCACAGTCTAAGTCACGCTTCCAGTTCTAAGCTCGCCTTGCCCCTCTCCTTTCGTCATCTTGCCTTCTAAAACTCCCCTGGGCAGATAAACCATGATATAGTAGCTGGGTTGGTAAGCGAAGAGGAGAGACACACACCCACGACAAAAATTGGAATTATCCTCTGGAGGAACACACAGAAATAGAAATCTCAGCTATTCTAGGCGAGGTCTTGCCTAGAGGCACAGGTGAGGCGGGAGGAGACTGTTGAACTGGTTCCTTCCTACCTGAAGCAACTTTGTTCTTGGAGAGTTTTTTAAGGGGTGAAAATGAGAATGTAAATCTGGTTCTTGGAAAGAGATTAATTTCACTAATTAAAAAAGCCGCGGGGAAGGGAAGCTGGATACAAATCTCATTCTACTCTCTTGCTAAATGTTTTCCAATTACCCCAAGGAAAAAGCGTAAATTTTCTAAGTCTTTCAAAGTTTGCTTGGGTTCTAGCCAAGACAACCTTTACCAGCCCAGTCCCACATTCTGTTTCATGATATTTGTGAGTTACTTTATGCTCCCTGAAATCACCAAGCTCTCTCCTTTTAGGAGTCCTGACACGTCTGCAGTTCCCTCTGTTTAGAACATGGTCACTGTTTCCCTGCTTGTCCTTCAGGTCTCAGATTTTTCACTTCTTCCAGGAAGCTTTTCCTAACAGTGCCTGGCAGTCATTTGTGAGAAGCTATAATCACAATGTTATATAAAAATTTGAGTGGCAGTTACATATGACTTGTTATGGGGGAGTCATGAAAGTTCCCTGGAAAAACCCAAGTATGAGGGAGCAGAATGTTTATTTCTATGACAATGATTATACTAATATGGGCCCACTATTAGGAAGCAGATGTCTCTCGCAAGGCAAGGAAACACTTTTCAAATCTGTTCAAGTTAAGTAGTGCCGGGACTGGCCCTTCGCCTCCCTCTCTGCCTGTTACTTATACATGAGGCCTTTAGAACTTCTGTAGTGGAGGGGTAGGTGGGTTAGGGATGGCAGTTGGTGACGGTAGGGCTTGAAGATGCATCTACATCGTACTTACATGTTAAGAAAACTGTTTCGTATGTTAGTCATTAATAGGGAGCCCAAAACTCCTGCCCCAAGGCTCACTTTGTCAATACCACTGCTCCTCATTCTGACTCTTTGCCGGGTCTTCTAGAGGAAAGGGCAAGATGGGAGATGGGGAAGCATCTTGAGTTCCAAGGGTGGTGGGTGATCGTGGAGGAACTACCATTTATTAAGGATCTACTACATGTCATGCGTCTATACACCTTATCTCATTCTCTCTCATTCCTCCTAACTACTCCATGAGGTATTATCTAATACAGCACAGCAGTAAATAGCACCGTCTTTGAAAACAGGTAGATCGAATCCTTGCTAGTTGTGCGACCCTGGACAAAGTTTAGCCTAAGACTTAGTTTCTTCATTTGTAAAATGATATTGATTCCTACATCGAAAGGTTGTCGGATGCTCAATAGTGGTAATATAGAAGGAATAAAGAAACAATCAGGCTTATTAATCTACTCAAGGTCATATAATTCAGTGGAATTCCGATTCCAGTTTAGCTAATTCTACAGCTAATGTTCTTTCCACTACCACTTTGTAATTAGGTGTAATCGTTTTGAGCAAGTTAAGTTAAATCTCCTGGGCCTCGGATTCCTCATATGTAAAATACAGAGTTCATTCATTAAACTCTTGTGTCAAGGTGTGCACGTAATGGAGACTGCAGTTTCCTCCTCCTTCACCTTTTTATTCCACATAGGTCACTTATCTTTAACTTCTAAAAAGGACCTTGCAAGCACGTTACCAACCGGGCGCAGCTGCACAAACAAAATTATTCAGATTCCTCTTTATTTCCTCCTCTCTCCTCTTCCACCTAGGCTCCCGCCCCACCCAGTCCAGGCCACGCCCTGGCGTGTGACGTCAGCACGCCCCGTGCGTCGCGGCGCGGCGCTCACTGGGGGCCCGGCTTTCGCCCGCTGCTGCCGCCGCCGCCGCCGGCCGCGGCTGCTCTCCCAAGATGGCGGCTCCTCCGGGCGAGTACTTCAGCGTTGGGAGCCAGGTGTCGTGCCGGACGTGCCAGGAGCAGCGGCTGCAGGGGGAGGTGGTAGCCTTCGACTACCAGTCCAAAATGCTGGCTTTAAGTATCCTTCCCTGCGCGGATCCCGAGGCCGGGCCGGCGTGTATGTGCGGTGCGGGGGGGGGGGGGGGTTGGGGGACGACGGCGGTGGCTGGGGCCCTCTCCGGGCCTAGGGGCGACCGGCTACTGCGGCGCCCGGAGCGCATGCGCACGGCCCTGAGCTCCCCTCCCCCTCTCGCGGGTCCCTCGGTCCGCCTTGGGGACCCTTGTGTCCCACCGCTTGTGGGAGCTGGGCCGCGAACGAGGGTGGGTGGGTGGAGGGGGGCTTGACACGCGGATGGCTTTTCGGGGGGAACGCTAGGAGAGGGAACACAGTGATCAGGAGAGGGGTGGTCGTGGGAGGGGGCTGGTGATTGGAGCCCGGATGGGAGGGGGGCGGGTAAAATCACGTGGGGAGGGGGTGTGTAGAGTAAGAAACTGCTAGTGAGTGGGATAAGGGTATGGAGTTCAGGAGGGGTTGTCTACTGATGGATTTGGTCCAAGAAAGGGCGGTGGGGTGGTGACCAAATGGGCCTCGCCTGTTTGAGGGGAGAGTAACTGCAGGACAGAGTTTGTAGCACAGCTGGGAATAGGGGCTTGTTTTGGTGGTGCTTATGTATGCGTGGTGCCACGGGGCAGGGAGTGCTGAATTTTAGGCTTCTCAGTCATTTGGAAGTTGCTGTTTGGGGGTTGTTTGTGTTGGAAGCCTGGTTCATAGAGAGGACCACGTTTTTCAGGGGCTTATGTATGGATGTGTGGGTTACAGGTGAAAGAGTAAGTTATCTTCTCTTGCTCAGCCCAGCACATGGAGTCCTGACTTCTCCATAGTAGTAGCCTTCCCTTTTGAATGTGTCAGTGTTAAACAGAATGCAAAAAGTGGCCTCTTCCTTTGGGGTGGAAATAACTTCTGAATTACTTCAGGAAACTCAGTCTTGGAAACAAAATACTTCCTGGTTGTAATAAATGAGCCACCCCTTCCCCTTTTATTTGAGCCACAGGTAGGTTTATTTGGATTTTTTTTTTTCTTTTTAAAGACTAATCTTTTATGGTACCTTTCAGAAGCAAGTTTCTTACTGAGTCTGCTGCCTTTGGCAAGTACTTTAATTCATTTAACCACTGGATTTGTAGCTTAGGAAGATGTCCTTTGAAACTAATTACAGCAAGAACAGTTGTGGGGTTTTTTTGTTTTTTAAACACAAGACTTCACACATGGACCAAATAAGACCTTTTATATTAGTGGTTTAATTGGAAGGGTTTTGGAATGAAGAATTACTCTACTTTTAATTGACATACAGTATGCTTTTGAGACATGGTTGGAGAATGAGTGAATGAATGAATGGGAGAATGAATGGGTTAGCTAGTGGAGTCACCTTGAGTGAGCTTCCTTTCCAGTGCTGTAGTTTTCTCCTCTGCAAAATGGGAAATCTCAAATCTGAAAAAGTGAAAAGAGCACTGTTCAGATATAGGGAGTATTATATCAAGAACAGAAAGTACTTGCTCTCCTGTGGTTCATTAAGTTCAAGACAGTATACATACGGCATTGAAACTGTATTGCGCCTCTTCATAAAACTGGTAAAGAGAAGGTGACAGAAATCCTGTTGAGGATTCCAATTTTGGATTGTGTTTGGCTTTGAAAAGCTTGAGATCTTTTGGTTATGGGGCTGCTGGGGGGGGAAGGTGACAGAAAGAGATTTCCTGAGGAGAGCTGAGGTTCTTGTGAGGCTCCCCCGTCTTGCTGGTGACACACCTTTTACGCCAGCGTTATGTGAATTGTGTTTTCCATGCCCCTTTGGGGTGTGTCAGTGCTCTTCTTTGCCCCCCTTTTCCTTAACTTTGTTTTTTCACCAGAATGTCCCTCTTCCAGTGGAAAGCCCAACCACGCAGACATCTTGCTCATAAACTTACAGTATGTTTCAGAAGTGGAAATAATTAATGACCGAACAGAAACCCCTCCTCCCCTAGCTTCACTCAATGTTAGTAAGGTAAGGACTACGGGCAGTTCTGGTTCTCCAAAATGATGGGAAGTTCGAGTTTCATTGACTCTTGGTGGTATATACGTTGTCCATTGTTTGTTTTTTGTTTTTTTCAGTGATTTACAATTGCTTGTTTTGATATATTTAAAATATATATATATATCAGTTCAATTTTTCTCTTTATTCCTGGGTATCTTCAGAAGATTTTAAGAAATGTCTTAATGCCCAAATAGAGAAATAGAGTTGAGAGCTGGCTTTTGTCCTTTGCGAAAGAGGGCCCCCCCCCCTCCCTCAACCTGCAGTCCATGTGTGAACTTCCAGTGTTGGTGGGGTTGGGTAGGGGCGTTGCTTCTGAACCTCCTGAAATTGTGTTGTGTGCAGCCGAGAATATATGTGTTTCCTGGGTGAAGATCTGGAGTATTTTTCAGATTCTCAGAGGGATTAATGACCTACAAAACTTTGAAAACCACTGCCTTAGAGCTCTGTTTTTGTCTTTATGTTTGAATTTAGAGGTCTAACAAAATTAGAGGTTTAGGATATTTTAATCTTGAATGTACAAATTGGGCTCTGGGAACCCTCAAATACCTTTTCTGATTCTTCAGTTTTGTTAGCCAAAGTTCATGTTGATCAATAATATTAATACCCCTTGTCCTGTTGTAGCCTTTGCTGACCCCTGTACTTGGAACACGCTTTCAGAATGACTGGAGCCTTATCCTTCAGGATTCAGTTTAATGGCACCTCTTTTAAGAAGTCTTTTCTCATCACCTAGGCTAAAGTGATTTGCCCCCGTTATTCTCTTAGAGTACCTTAGCCTTTAGAGATAAGGTGACATATCATATATAGTACAGTCTGGGACATTTTCGAGTGAAAGAGGCGGGGTGCTTTTAGTTTACACCGAGACAAGTATAGATTGGTGTGTCATGGGCAAATTGTGACTTAAGGTTACCCTATTCGTAGCTTTTTTGTAATTATAATTGTATATCATTTGTTTGCTTTTCTATCTCAACCAAACTGTATTTTGTGAGGATGGGAACTATACCTGTTTTGTTCATCACTGAATATACAGAGCCTTGCACAGAGTAGGTGCTTCATAAATATTTGTTGAATGAATAAGTTAGGTCTTCAATTTTCATAGCTGCTGCCTTTCCTTAAGTCTTTTGAATTAGTGTGGTGGAGTCCCTGTGTAAGAGTCTTGTAATAATGTATAGTCTCTTGCCTCTCTTGGGAGTATAGTGTGTTTGCTACAATTCAGCAAAGCAGGGAAACACTCAGGCAGCTGAAAAAACAGAGGGTGACTGAGGCTGGCAGAATGTAGTTACCTCAGATCCCGAGCTCCCTTTCTAGATTCCAGAGAAATGCCACACTTTTTTTCTTTTTTACTGATGTCTGAGGACAGATTCAGAAGAGCCTTGGGTTTCATGTTAAAGGCTGTTGCATACAGTATGTCCCATCCTTAGACTTATAGATTTTTGAAACCCTGGCTTAGTCTTTTTATTAAAGTATAAGAGATCTTTGAATGATCTTCTATTAGCAGAAGGAGTTTTAAAAGGTTCAAATAAGATAGTTTATGCCTGGTATGTTGAGGGAAAAAAAAGGCTCTAAGTTATCTTTTAGTGTTTGTAGGGTATGAGAAGTCTGTCAGCAACCTTCAGTGAGTAGTCAAGGAAAGATTATTTGGAAGAGGGATGATTTTCTCAAAATTAAAAGATACTAGGATTCTGCTTTTGTGACCACCAAGTGCCACCATTTATTTTGAGAGGGGCTGGAGTGGTGTGGGTGGGACTGTTAAGTGGGAGCTGTTAAGAAGCAATTCTTTTCTTACATTTGACCTCAAGTATAAATAGTTCTTGGTTTGTGGATTATCTTTGCCTTTAGGGTTTTGTTTTCTGCTGGTCAGTTGTATACTAGCTTTTTTTTTTTTTTTACTTTTTTCATTTCAGTGCTCATTCATTTATTTTATTTTTTAATATTTGTTTATTTGGTTGCACTGGGTCTTAGTTGTGGCACGCAGGCTCCTTAGTTGTGGGATGCATGTGGGATCTAGTTCCCTGACCAGGGATCAAACCCAGGCCCCCTGCATTGGGAGCATGGAGTCTTATCCACTGCACCACTAGGGAGGTCCCTACTAGCATTATTGTAAACTAGTTGTTTACCCAGTCTTTCAAAAAAGCAGCAGGAATTAATAGGTTGGGGAATACCAGAAATCTTTACTTTTACTTTGTGCCCTGCTTGCCAAGTCTTGAAAAAGGAGTCAGAAACTGAAGACTAAAATTAGGTTGGAGGACTGTCTTTGGGTTCCATTTATTTATTCTTCATTCGTAGAGATGTTTATGAGTAAGCTATATTGGTTTTCCTGTGAAATCAACCTTTGAGGATGCTTTGTGATTATTCCTGAGATTCAGTTAGAAGAGCCTGTTGGGCTCTTACTGTTACTGAAAACAGCTAATCTGGGCAGCTACGTGTTGCTTGAATGACAAAAAGTTCATCTCATTTAAGAGCATGAGCTTGGGGTTTTGTTTTTGTTTTCGTTTTTTTATGATGGAGCCTTCTTTAAGCGTTTTAGAAGGGAACTAAAGTGCCCTGAACTCCCTGGAAGAAAGCTGTTGATACTTGCAATCTAGGGGAGCATTACCTGTGTGCTCCACGTCAGTGGAAGATACTATCACATGATGGCTCATCTTGCTGACATAGTAAGTGCTCTGTTTAATTAAACCTGTTGCTATAAACTGGATGTTTACTCCGACCCAGCAGGAAATGGAGTAGAAGGCCTTTTAAAGGAAATACTTAATTCCAGCACAACTAGAGACGGTATGAACTAGCAATTCTTGGAGATGAGCTTGTTTTGCTTTCAGTTGGCACTTTCACTGCAGGCTAAGATGTCCTATGTCCACAGCAGTGGGATGTAAGAGGAAGCTTGGAAGAGGACAGTGGCCTCGCAGAAGGTGGAAGTTTTGAATGTCATTTTATCTTCTCCACAGTAACATTGTAGCCTCTAAAACTGTTTCAAATTTCTTGACTGTAAAAGTACAAAAGCACACCAAATTCAATCATAAGTGAGGTTCAGGTTATTCACCATGTGGCTTATTATACTGTCATGAGGAAGGTTTAAATATTGCGTGAGGATAAGAGCCCAGGGTCCACATGGTAGGGTGAAGTAAAGTGTTTCTTCACAAGTTCCTTTGAATTGACGCCACATCTTACTCTCTGGGGATAAAGATTGACTGTGAGTTAGTAGTGCTTTCAGGTGATTTGGGACATGTCAGTATTAACAAAGTTCTCTTTTATGTAGCATTTATCAAACATTTACTGAAAATTATTTTGTGCAAGGCATTGTGGTAAGCTCTGTTGGGGACCATACCTTACATTTTTCTAGTGCTTTACAGTTTACAAAGAGCTTTGACACATCTCGTTTCATTCTCACAACCATGCTTTGTAATCTTTAGAGTGTATTCTTTTCCTTTTAGTTTAAGAGATGAGAAAACAGGCTTATCAGTTTAAGTGACTTGTTCTAGGTTATATGGCAAGTAGTGTGGGAAGTAATAATTTTATGTGCTACCCTCTGAACTAGCGATCGGTAGACATTTAATCCTAACAATAGTTATTATGGTGTGGGTACCACCACCACCTTACAGAAGAGTAAACTGAGTCTCAGAGAGGATGAGTCACTAGCTTAAGGTCATTCAGCTAGTAAGTGATTGAGCTGGGATTTGAACTCAGGTCTGATGTTTTGATGCAAAGTCCCATGTTTTTTTCTGCTTCCGTGTGCTTACCCAAGGAACTTATAGAGTAGATTGGTGAAATGAAATGAGTGTGCAGATATCTATAATCCTAAGTAATATTTCTGAGTAAAGAGATACATCTGTGTTGAGTGGTCAGGAGCAGAATGGTCTAGTAGAAAGAACATTGGAACCAAATGGACAAGTCTTTAAAGTTACTTCTCTGCTTCTTATCTTTACTAAGCATCAGTTTTCTCACCATAGAGGTGGGATCATGTTAGTACCTATCTCCTAGAGTTGTTTGGAGGATTGGGTCAGGTTGACCACAGATGGCAAATGTTAGTCCTATTCTCTCGCATTAGCTAAGTGCGGCCAATTGATGTTCCTTGCGTTATGGAATAGGAGCAGGGTGAGGGGAGAGGGGCAGTGTGACAGAGGGAAGCAGCCAAGAACATTGGCACTGGTACTGTGTCAGTCTTTCCTCATATTGGATCTGACATTCACTCAGATATCAGAACTTGCCAACCCAAGACTGGGGAAAATCAAAACTGTATTGGATACCTCTTGTTGTGACCAGAATTAACTTGAGTTTCCAGGGCAGTGTTAATAAGTGGCATAATTAAGTGAACACTTGCCTGAGTACTGGAGGGTAGAGTGAACAGTCACAGGGCCCAGGAGGTTGTGCTTTCAACTTCTGAGACTCTTAGGAAAAAATTCATTGAGACAGCCAAGGCAAGTGTATGTATCCATTTGTTTGGATAAATACCTCCAGTGCATTGAGTGACATGTACGTCTTCCTGTCCCTTTGCTGATTTGGAAAAGACTTTCTGAAGGAGATATTTGTATGTTGTGAGGGGAGGCAGGAAAAGGGACAAAGCATGGAAAATTGAACTCCACAGATAAGGCATCTACCTCCCTTACCAAACCAGTGACTGATTTATCAGCCTGTTTTGAGTATTTATTACTCATTTATACCTTACTAACCAGCAGTGAGTGATTAAATGGAAGAAGAACCAGGAAAAAGAGATTCAAAGAGGTTTTCATCAGCACCTGGTAATGAAGAATGAGTTGGCCGCTTTTGGATAAAAATGATACTTGGAGATGGGTCTGGGGGTGGAAGGGCCTGGAAAGGCTGAGAAAGTGGAAGAGTCACAAAATTCACTTTTAAAAGGAACTGACGCCATTGCTTACCTTTAGGTATGATGTCACACAGGGAAGAATTGATGTGGTTTTTGTTTTGAGTTCTAATCCGTTTGAAAGCTAAGATTTAGCATAACCTTACGGCTTTCTGTTGATGTGAGGGATAATCCTCAAGTATGAGTGAATTCCTGGGTAGTTGGTAGGTACTGCATTGTGGCCTATGTTCATGGACCTATCCTGTTAGCTGGGACCTTGACCATATCTTGACCCTAATGTGTCGAGGTATGGAGTTATCACCAAGTAGAGTCAGATGACTTGGCCACCCTATGTTTAGGTATGTATATGTTAGTAAAAGGTAAAATGTGTTCATATTACGTATGAAAGTGGGAAGGGAAATAACTTGTCTAGGGAAAGCAAGACTTTTTCGTCAGATAAAACTTTTCTGGCTTCTGGAAGCTACATATAACCTACTGGCTCACTTGATTAGAGTGTGTTGTTAAGGCCACAGTCCCAGGTTAGAGTCCACCAGTAAGTTTTGCACCTGGCTTTGAGCAGACAGCTGCGTCCTCACAGAAGTATAGTGAAGATGCAAGCAGGTGTGAGGTGAAGAGGAAGAAACCATCACTGCTGAGTAACAGGGGGCACAATAAGTAGTAAGTGGTATGGGATGAAATCAGAGAGGTGGAGTGAGTGACTGCCATTTAAAAAATCACTAGCCTTTGAAAGAGTCACATTTGGTGGCATTCAAACTTTGGCGTCAACCTGACAGCCACAGTAGGGGGTACAGCTAGGCTCATGACTCAGTTCAGGCTGTAGCGCATGGCAGCCAGCTGACTCGGTGGGGCCTTCCTTAGGTGAAGAGTTTGGTTCTGAGGTGGGCTTTCTTGATATAATGGGGCATGTGGGGAGAATCGTCCACCGGAAAAGACAAATTGCTGGGCCCGGGTGACTGGCAGAGATGTGCCATAGTATGTTGTTGCAGCCATCTCTGCGTTCTGTCTCTTTGACACAGAGACAATTCAAAATAAGCACTTTACTGATAGCCCAGTGGTAGTATCTCTTACAGTGTTAAGAAAGGGGCTTTCTAACTGGTTTAATTTTCCTGGCAGAGATGAGGCTTGCGGGGAAGAAAAAAACAAGTAGTGCAGTCAAGTTCTAGCATTGGAATTTAAGACTAGCTTAGGTAAATACCAGAAACTACCCTGGAGAGTGAAGCAAATTGTACATGAACTAGAAAGTTAAAGGATCCATATACCATGCCAAAAGCTAACACTGTGGTGTTGGTAGAATGTGGGGAGTTTGAAGAACTGGGTTCTTTTCACAGCTGGGCTGCTAATGAACTGTTGTGTGACTGTGTGTTAGTCACTTAACCATTGGGAGCTGTTAGTTCTGTGAATCTCTAATAGTCAAGATTTCTTTTCCTTTGATCTGACTTCCCTCTCTCTCCCCTTCGGAATCTCATGTTTGGGAGTGGTACGAGGCAGCAGCATTTAACTTTTGCAGGGCGCAGCAAACCTCTTCTGTAAAGGGCCCAATAGTAAATATTTTAGACTTTGTGGGCTATACATTCTCTGTCACAACTATCAACTTTGCCTTTGTAGCAAAAGCAGCCATGGGTGATATGTAAGCAAATGGTCATGGTTGTTGCAATAAAACTTAACTGAAACAGGTGGCTGGCTGAATTTGGCCCCCAGGCTGTAGTTTGCCAGTCCTTGGTGTAGAGTCGTGCACATTTTAGGGAAGGCTTCTCAGATGTAGCAATGGAATAGGGTCTTGAAGAACAAATGACAATTAATTAGATAAAGGGAGGGAAGTTAAATGGAATCAAGATGATTTGGATTGATTTCAATTTGTCCATCTCTGCAATTTAAAAACTTTTGCTGTTCTGTCAGTGAGCTAAACTGGTGGTGGTTCTCAGAAGGGAGGGAAGGGACTAGGTAGGTGCCAGTATTGGTGTTAGAGGTGTATCTTACTAACTCCAGTAATGGGCCCCCATAAGCGGACTGAAGCTCAGGAGAGGTTATGCATCTTGCTCAGATTGCTGCAGCTCGTGAGTGGTAGGTGGGGATCTGAGCTGGAATCACGTTTGTTTGGGGCAAGGGGGCACCAAGGGGGTGACTTCTTTGTTTTACTTTGCCTTTTCTGCCCTCTTCAGAACCCAGGAAACAACAGCACATGGTTTTTTCACTATCTCTGAATAAAAATCTACTCTTTATTCTGTAGGCAAAGCCCCCATTTTGGCACATAAAGTGCATTTTCCAACTTACTATTCCATTTGTATTTTGGAAGATTTTCTGTTAAGGATTTATAACCTCTCTAGCAGCTCTTATAGAAAGCAAAAGAGAGAGCCCTGAACTCGTTGGGTAAAGGAAGGTTGGATTGTATGAATTTTTTTGAAATAACCCACAAGCCACCTTCTCTGTGCTAATAATAATTATGTTATAATAATAATGTTAACAGCTAATATTTGTACAGTGCTTTACAGTTCACCATGTTATCTCCTTTAATCCTCATGGCCATGTGTGAGATGGCTAATTTGAGCATGCACTCTCACAGATAGGTTGTTAAGGTCAAATTTCAGCTTACATCCCAGCCAGTTTTTTTTTTCCTGGCAGAGTCCTGTGGAGGTTCCACAGCACTGCTGGTGTCAGGGTCTCAGGACTAGGAAATCACTCTGTTGATGTCCAGGAGGTTTCCTTGTCTGTTGTAGCTGTGAATAGTGTTTGGTTACATAGTTACAAATAACTAAGAAAAACTAATAACTTTGCTCACGACTAATTTTGTTCTAAGCCAGGTGAAAGAGAAAACTTTGCTTATGGCGTGTACTGACTGACTTGAGGCTGGCCTGTATTGTATGACAGCAATATGATGGGCAGAGCCTGGAGACTGACATGTCACTGTGGCCCCTGGATTTGCAGGGTGTTTTTCATCATAGCTCAAAGCACTCAGTGTACCTTAACTTTCTAGTGCAGAAGACATGCTTGATTTAGCTCCTCTAGTCTTGGCACATCAGAAAGTGATGGGTTCAGGGAATACCCATCATTATTGGCCTGAAATGCTTTCTCACACAGGATCTGTTTTCTTAAAAGCCTTCGACAAAAGAAATAAAGGATATCCTTGAGGTTTAGGATGAGACGTGGGGCCCTTTTCAGAAAACAGAGGCCCTTCACTAAAAGGCAGACAGTTGTGTTCTGTACAGGGGACATTGATGGAAATGTAAGAATTCGCTGATAAAAAGAGAAGATAGATGGCAGCTGAATCTTGAAATATTTTCTTTTTTATAAAACATTTTCTTTTACATTCAAGTTTATAACTATTTTCAACAATAATGTAGACATTTCTCTCAGGTGGAACTATCTGAGTAGAGTGCAGAGTTCAGAATGCAAGCTCTGGATTCAGGCTGTCTGGGTTCAAATCCAGACTCTCCCACTTGTGACTTGGTAGACTTGGGCAAGTCACTTAACAGCTGTGCCTTAGTTTCTCCATCTGTTAAGTAGGAGTAATTTTAGTCCCTATTTCACAGAATTGTTGGGCAGATTAAACATTTAATACATGTAAAACGTGTAGCTCCGTGCATTGCATGGGGTCATTTCTCACTCAGCAGGTTAGCTCTTAGGATTTTAGTGTTCACTGCCAGGCCTCTTTGGCTCTACTGTTCTCCTGTTTGATTCTGTGTTTTGGTTCATTGTTATGTATTCTGGGACGTGACTTCAAGCAGGGTTCTCTATTTTTTGAGTTCCCAGCTATCTGAGGTTGTAAAGAACAGTATTTTATTAGAAACTCTCAGACAAGAGCTTTCAGCTAGGGAGTAGGAAGACTTGGGGATATTGATAGTTGGAAGAAATATTTTTGAGCCTGCTTGTTGCTAGCTAAGAATGAGGGCTTTCCAGGAGTGCGCCCCAGCATTGAAACAGCAGGAGCAAGCGTGGGCCCTTAAGATGACAGTCATTCTTGGCTGCTTTGGTCTGCCATCCCTCAGCCTCCATCAGGCCTTGCAGGCAGCACTGCCGATTCCGGGCAGCAGCTGCAGTGCTTCCTAACCCCCCTGTGAGGGCAGCTGGTTGGAAGGCCCGAATGCAGAGGGAAGACAAACCAAGAGTGCTCAGTGGAGTCAGTAGGTCACATCCAGCAGGTTCCTCTCTGGACTTTGCTTCCGTTGTTGGATCAGCTGTCACAGCCTGTTAAATACTTGCAGTAGGAATCCCTCTGGATTCCCCACAGCACCTGTGCCTTCCTGGTCTGAGTATGTGGAAATAAGATGGCCCAGCTGGTGACCAAGTAACAAGATGAGGTTATAACAAGATGCTTGGATTATGTTGTTGTTGTGGCTGTTTCCTCTTCTCCATATCGCTGAGTGCAGGAAGAGAGATGTGTTGTCAGTGTCCATTGATTCACTCACTTGAGGATTACCCAGCAGCAGGCATGACTAGAAGCCTTTTAATATTGATGTGCTTTGGTATCAGGTTCATGCACTTTTCTCTGTTACCCACGTCAAGGTGCTATATATAAAATGGCCAAGGGAGGAAGCACTGGTTGGTAGACAAAGGATGAATGTTTTCACTGGGAATTGTACAGAATAAAAGGAGTGAGAGATAAATGCAGGTTTTCTTGTGCAGTTGTTTCAGTTAGGCCACATGCACATTAGTATTTGTAGGTTTGTGCTTCTCAGTTTGCCTGAACCCAGTGTATTCTTTTTTTTTAAATTAATTAATTAATTAATTAATTAATTATTTTTTGGGGGTACACCAAGTTCAATCATCTGTTTTTATACACATATCCCCGTATTCCCTCCCTCCCTCGACTCCCCCCCACCCTCCCTCGAGTCCTCCCCACCCTCCCCCCAGTGTTTTCTTAAAGTTGGTGCCTTTAACCTTCTTTAAGATTCCAACCAGTTAGTGCTTCATTGTTGATTGGAAGAGAGGCCAGCAGTTAGCATGCTTGCATTGAAAATGGATGTAGTGTAGTGATAGTTATTGAATTTAAAAATTGCAATCCTGATGACCCTCCCAAGCCTAAAAGGCACACCCTATATCTTCTCTAATGGGGGCAGCTTTTATTCGTTCTCTGTGGCGATTTGACAGAAACCATAAACTTGTTAACTTGGAGTAACTGGACCATTTATAGATATGTATTAGTTTACAGGTAGCTAACTTGAGGGTAGAGTGATAGTCATTCGCGTTACAAAAGGAGGCTTATCCATATATTTCATGGGTTTTCAGGAACATGTCTAAAAAGAGCAAGGTAATCTCCCTTCCCTTCTCACCTCAATTTTGAGAAGAAACATTTCTAGATTCTCTTTGTGAAGGTAATCTTGCTCATGCCTAATTGATGTAGTGCTCTGTGGGAGAAATTTACCCCATTTATACAGCTTCTTAGTGAAAGTAGATCTCTGTAGCTAAATATTAGATTTAAGCATTTTCAGATTGCCATAAAAATACAGTTCATAAACTGACAGCTGGAGGCTTCAGGGTTTGCCGTGAATCCAAATCCCCAAAGCACAATTTCGGGTACTGGTAGAGTAGTTGATGATGTTGGGGGCAGGTTGAAGTACAGTCAGCTTACACTGATTTCTGCTGACTTTTCCAAGGCTCTCCCTTGTATCGTTTAGCATTTGGGATCAGTCTGCACTATGGGTTGAGATGGAGTCATCTAGTCCATTCTCTTTTGCTTTCAGAGCCTTGTATGATGGGTATTTGGTGGGGGCTAGAGTGTATTTTGAAATCATTGTTCTCTAACCATTGTGTTGCTGTTACTCAGGCTGTCCAAACAAATCACTTGTGGCCGAGATGTATATCCGTTCTATTCTGCCTCTGGCAGAAATTCAAAAGTGGTTCTTCTTCCAGCCTTCCCTTCCCTCCCCAACACCGGCTTAATTTGTCAGTTCCATTCTTAAATATTCTGCATAGATGCCTGATTTTCCTGAGCCAACTCCTGTCTTCCTGAATGGGTGATGTTACTATCTAGTCAACACAAGTTTTATAGCAGCAGCTTCGTCTGACCCAACATTGGGAGATGTTTTTGGTCTTCAGGGATAAATAGTTTTAAAAAGACCTCAAAGTGAGACCCATCCGCCTGCTTATGGGGTAAACATGTGCCTGACCATTAGCCACTTCCCAGGAGCGCTGCAGGAGCTTGGTTAATTCAGGGGAGCTCTGCTTCCCTCCAGTTTTCCCTTCTTTCCTTGGAGACTTCAGATTTTCTACAGCGTTGTTCGGAAAGTGAGACTCAAGGAAACTCCTTGTTACTAGGGTTTTCTCGGTGACCAAGTAAGCTTTGCTTGTTGCTGCTTAAAATACACCCCTAGCAGTTCTCCTTCTATAGAAACTGAGCGCTTTCAAGCCATGAGGCTTCCTGGCTGCAGTTGGGATTGACAGTGCTCAGGGGAATGCTGTCCGTCCTGTCATTTCCTTCTCTGTAAAGTTGTAGCCTGGTGAGGCCAGAATGGCAGGACCTGGCTTGAAAGATTCTTTATTTACTGCTGCTGTATGTCTCTCTCCACGTCCTGGGGACCAAGTGAAAAGGGAGCTCTGGCTTTAAATCGCTGCAGAGTTGTGGCCTTTCTTCCCCCTTCTACCTAGGGAGACTGAAATGACAGCCTGTATGGGCTGTGCTCACATCCCCTCCTCCCTCAGACAGCCTTTGAAACTCAGAGGCAGCTGAGACTCCCCAGTTTCCCATAACTGATCGAAGGCCTCCTTTTCTCTTTGTAGTCAAAGCCACACTTAATAAAGTCCTTCATTTTACCAACAATTAAACACTTAGCTTATTTTTTCCCCCTGTAGAACTATATTTGGCTTATGGTTTGAAGGGTCACTGTTAAAGCAGAATATGAATGTTTAAGAATTCCAAGCATCTAGGTACTTTGGGCATGTGCTGGAGGTATGATCTCTTTTTGCATTTAAGGAGCTGATATTTGGGAACAGGTTGTGTGTTCTCATGTGTATGTTTGTGCATGTGTCTTTAGTATGCTGCAGCATCGGTATACTAAGTGTACGTTCTTGTTCATGGATCTGAAAATCTCCATGTCATTTGTTTGACTTTCAGATGCATCATCTGCCTTTTGTTTTAACAATCAGTATGTTTGTTTCGTCTTACACTCAGACAGATTTGTACTTCTGTAGTGTAGCAACCAATAGTGTGGGGTGGGGACCAGAAATGTATTAGAGGGGCAGTAGGGACTGACGATACCCACCCTGCTGGGAGCCATTTACTAGGTTTGAGTAGACTACTAGATTTTACTACAGTTTATGGCTGTTCCACTAGAGGGCAGTTAAGGAACAGACATGAGATAGAATGCAGCCCATTCCTTTTTTTAAAGAGCATGGTAGCTAATTGAAGATGGACAGTATCCATGGTTAGATTTCCTCGAGTCCTGCTGGCTCCCCATGTGAGCACAGGTGATGGTACTAGAATGGTTGGGTCTTTAGCACCTCAGATCCTGGCATTTGAAGATGTGGTAGACATTAATTTCTAAACCTGAGGTTCCAGCACAGTAGCTGATAAAAATTCTCAATTTCCTTTCGTAGAAATGTATGCATTACTTTTTATCTCTGACCATCACTTTCCATCAGGTGGCACCCCCCCCCCCAATCATACTCTATAATCTTGCCTTGCTCTATTTTCTTCTAGCACTTAGCCCTGTTTGAAGTTATCTTGTTTCTGTTTTTGTATATAGTTGGTCTCCCCTGCCCCTTTCAGTGCTGTATCTCTAGCTTAGTACAGTGAATGTCTAACACATGGTAGGCATTCAGTAAGTATTGGAAGGAACGGATGTTTGCTAGGAATAGCAGTAACTGTTGAGGTATATTGTATGTGTTTTTGTTTCACTTTTGATCTCTGAGAAAACTGAATCTATCCAAACCAGTCTTTTCCAGCATCTTTTCCTCAACTTAGGTCCTGAAGGAAGGATGAAGGTGAATACTTTTCTGAGTCTCTCTCCTTTCCCCCACCCTAGCTTGCCAGCAAAGCACGGACAGAGAAGGAGGAGAAGCTGAGCCAGGCCTATGCAATCAGCGCTGGTGTTTCCCTAGAGGGCCAGCAGCTCTTCCAGACCATACACAAGACGTGAGTTGAGGGGAGCATAGGGATCCCTTGCCCGGGGGTGATGCTGCCTGGTTGTGCTGTCTGGTGGCCGATTTTTGGGTAGCTGTATTTCTGAATGTCACTGGGGAAGCTGGGTAGGGTGTTGGCAGTACCTCGGCTTCCAGGGATGCAGTGCTTGTTATCTTTCCATATGGCAGAATGGTGTAATCCCCACCAAGTGGTCTGCTCTGAGCTCAGTTTCTTCATCTGTAGAACTTAGTTTTGGATTAGAATATCCCTAAGGGTCCCTTCCATACCTAGTATTCCATAATTTAGAATTAGTGATTTTTTTTCTCTTTTATTATTTTGATCTTGTACCTGTCTCTAAAAGCTGATGCAGTTTCATTAAGGGAAAGTTATAGCTGTCTCACTCTTCCCAATTATACATTGGGGTGAACATAGGGAGTTAGGGAGAGCAGAAGGCCACCTTATTACCACCTCATAAAAGACATTTTGTCACAGCAGAAGTCATTTGACTCTGCACTAGCTTCCCTAGCTGCTGAAAAACTGAAACATTTGACACTCCCCCTCCCCCCTGCTGCCTTCTGTTACCCTATTTAACCACCTGGGTCTGGTGCACAGATGGCAGCTGGCATCAGAGCTGTTTGAGGCCATGGTGTGAGTATCTGAACATTTACAGGTATGTGAAGGAACTCTCTTAGTAGTATCAGCTGCCCTGGGTTCCCCCAAGTGTGAACTGGGATGGGTTATCCCATTCTGGCAAGTACCCAGCTGTCTGATAATTGAGAGGGGCCAGTTTGAGGAGCAGCTTTCATTTCGGTGGCGAGCGGAGCACAGATTGCAATAAGTTGGGGAGTTTGCTCTCCTGTCTTTTTAAGGGTGCCGTTTCCCCCAGGTCAAAGGTTGGCAAACTATAGAGAGCGGGCTAGATCTGTCTACTCATTTGTTTGTGTATCGTCTGTGGCTGCTTTTGACACGTGGCAGCAGAGTAGTTGTGACAGAGATTGTATGGCCTGCAAAGCCTGAAATACTTGCTATCTGACCCTTTATAGAAAAAATTTGCCAACCCCTCCCCTAGGCTGCTTTTTAAATTGAATCTAGTGGCCTGAGCGTAGCTGTTTATTTGTAACTCAAATTAGTGTGGACTTCTGAGGCTGCTACCAAGTTTTCCATGGTTTTTCAGGACCCTAACACTTCAGAGTAACTCTTCTGGACCATCCTTGAAATAAGTATACATCACTTTCATTGCTTTTCCTAGCCAGTGGTGCCCAGGAAATGTTTCTTGGCTGTTTCTTCCTATGGGCTGTTGGCATCTAGTTACTGGCTGAGCTAGGAACTTGGGGTTAGCTTTCTGGAGTTATTCATCAGGCAGAGGGTGTGGGATAGCCCGCAAGAGGTAATTTTCATCTGCTCTCTTCTCTTTCCAGCATTAAAGACTGTAAATGGCAAGAAAAAAACATCGTAGTCATGGAAGAAGTTGTTATTACACCCCCATATCAAGTGGAAAACTGTAAAGGCAAAGAGGGGAGTGCACTGAGCCATGTACGCAAAATAGTAAGTAAAGGAGCTGGGAAACCTTAGGGAGAGGATGATTCCTTGGCCTTCTCCCCTCCAGCATCAGGGCAGGTTATTACGCTACAATCCATGCCCCTTGCCACACAGCCAGCCTGTGAGCAGCCCTTCCTGACCACCCTGCCTCCCTGCACCGTGGTGCTCTGCAGCCATGGCTTGGATACTCTTGGGGGGATGGAACCACTAGGCAGTGCGGAATAAAGTGAGTGGTCAACCCCATGCCCTCTGCAGTGTGGCTTTTGGAAATTATCCAGACCATTCCATGGTATTGGGTCTGAACCCAGGCTGAGTTCTTCTCAGGAAGGGCTTGTTGGTATACACATCAGTGGCTGTTGGAGTCTGTGACCCTGCATGTGTCATCTGACTTTCTAGATTGGGTTGCAGCATTTGCAGAAACAAACTGAGCATTGAGAGACCAACACTGTGGATGTAAAAAAGTTTTAAGACTGCAATTCCCCACCAGCTTTTCATTTTGCACTGGTGTAAGGAGGGGAGAGGGAATTTGGGTCATAATAATCTCCCTTCACATTCTACTTTATAGTTTACAGATTCACCTTATTTTAGACAGTCTTAACTGAAGCTGCGAAAAATGTGGCTGAAACAAGAGGACCCCCCACCTACCTTGTTGGGAAGGCCAGCAGACAGCAAGGCCGGCGTCACTGAATAATCCATGAGCTGGACAGCCAGGATGGGGGCTGTCCAACTCTAGAGTGAACTGTTTGGGAGGCCTTGTGTGTCCATCTCTTTTTCTGATCTAGGCTGACTGGTTTCTTTCAGGTTGAAAAACATTTTAGAGACGTGGAAAGCCAAAAGATACTGCAACGTTCACAAGCCCAGCAACCACAGAAGGAGGCTGCCCTGTCATCCTGAGTCCACACATACAGAGGACTCTTCCAGCATCCAGCCAAGGAGGCGATGGCGGTGGCTTCAGCGGAGGCAGGCCGGGGGAGGGAAGGGATTCTATATTTCCTGTTGGCTCTTGTTAACAAAGGGTCAGCATTTCCAAATCTTAGACTTGAACAAACAGAACACCCAACAAAAAAGAACAAGAGAATAATTTAAAAGTTGAATCATTACTTGACTAACAGACTTCGGTCCACCGTGTCCTTTTCACAGCCCCCTTCCGGAACAGTCACCTTGTTAATTTTATTTTTGAAAATTCCTTTCCTGCTCTGCCCTTTCAGCTCTGACTTTCCTTTCCCAGTCTGTCTCTGCCATTCTGTTTTTATAAGTGGCTACACTTGCCTTCTGAGTGATTGAAAGAAACTTTTACATCTTCTCTTCCAAAATAAAAGTAACAAGCTGACTGTGATACTTAAGTTGAGACTAGAGCAGCAGACAGAGGTCTCACTTTAAATTTTTCTTTTTTTTTTGTTTTTGTTTTTTTTTTCTTTTTTTTGTTTTTGTTTTTCTTTTTTTGCACAGGGCATGGCTTGAATTAGTTTTATTTTTCTTAACTTTAAATATATATATGAAAATATATATTAAAATGTTCTCTAAATATTTTCTGCTTCTTGCAGGTCTCTTTTTACTAGACCATGGCCACTC
The DNA here is from genome assembly GCF_030028045.1 of Hippopotamus amphibius kiboko. Classification (NCBI taxonomy): domain Eukaryota; kingdom Metazoa; phylum Chordata; class Mammalia; order Artiodactyla; family Hippopotamidae; genus Hippopotamus; species Hippopotamus amphibius. The sequence continues at coordinate 44,676,391 of NC_080202.1, read as the reverse complement.
TTTGCACCTCATCCCTCTGAAAATAAAAATGTACTGTCCTCCCCACCACCCATAGCCAGGCAACTAACTTGACTTAGTTCACAGCAAGAGTCTCCTGCAGCACTTTGTAGAGCAGTGTATGCAGATGGGATCTGGCTTTGAGGGTTCCTGGTGGCTTTTTAGTCTTTAACTGTATGTGTACCAGTCTCACATTTGGCAAAAACCTCAGGATTCTCCCTCTGCCTTTGTCTTACTTCATGGTACTAAAAGAACTTCCTCACCACTCTTCTGTCTCCTAGATGGGAGCAGCAGCTGCCCTTTCTCCTGTGCCCTCTGCAGGAAGAACTGTTTTGCATGGCACATCTCAGCTCCTCCTCGAAGGATGGTTTTCTTTAACAAGAAACCTGGAGTCCACCTATCCCAACCTCTCTTTAAGTCTGTATCCAGAGCCACTAGCCCAGGAGAAAGCTTGGGTGACCTGTCGTTTCTCTTCTGCCAACCTCCTGCTCTTACGCCCTTCCCCACCCCCCTTAAATTTTACAACTTATGACAGTTTGTATATGCTCAGCCGATGGGCAGAAAACCTGGGAAGAATTTCTGGACTTTAGCCCACCAGTTTGTCTGGTTTGACTAACCTGCTGAGAGCTGAACTGGCACCCATTGCCTCTGTGCCTTCAAGGCGGTCCAGTGGGTAGCGTGTGCCACCATCTGAATATAATGTCAGGCACCATGGCGTGGGAAGTGGGTGATGCTCATGTGACTGGCTGGAGCTTCGGGGGTGGGGTGGGGTTAACTACTATTTTTTTGGCCATGATCTCTTTCCCCTTCCTTTTTTTTTTAATTAAATAAATGGATCAAAATTAAATAATTCAAGCCCTGCCTTCAAAATGAAAATTTTTTTTTAGTATTGTTTAGCAAAAACAATAAAACCCAAATTTTTTTAACCATCACTCTTGTCTTGGGTTTGTGCGTGCTTTAGAGGCCCCAGAGGGAGGGGTCTGAGGATGTGTGTGTTTGGTTTAACCTTTCCCTTTAAACTCTCTGCTTCCTGCTCTTTACCCTGTCTCCTTCTATCCCTAAGAACTCATCCAGAAATACAGTGCCAAGTATATAAGTTAAGAAAGGGATCCAGGGTTGGGAGTTGTATGTAAGTGGAGTAGAGGCATAAAGGGGGTGGGTACATACGTAAGACCATTTGTTACAGGACTGTTTGGAAGAAAAATGAGAGAAGACTGAGAAGTATACTTTCATATCACCTGCCATTGGCCAGAACTTGATTTAAAGCACCAAGCCTTTGATTTACTCTGCATGGAAATCTAGACTTCTGGAGAAAAGAGGGAGAAGAGAGGAGACCTTGCAGGGTCTAGAGAACCTGAGAGATGCGAGTAAAGAAGTGAATGTGATTAATGGGAAATGGCAGTCCTGGAAGGAACCTCTGTGTCACGTGTCCCCCGTCATCACTTTCTTCCCATTAGCCTCTAGGTCTGTGAATGGGAGACAGTGGGTACCAACTGTTTCTGGTAGGAAGCACTTTTGACTCTCTGGTTTTAGTTTATGAAATGATGTGGGGAAACTTTGAGCAATTCAAGAGGTGGAGTTAATATGGTGGGAAAGACAGGCAGTGTAGAAGGAATAACAAGGGCTTTGGAGACGTAAATACTGGGCTTCCAGTTCTCACACTTCCATTTCCTCACTTTGTAGATGAGTTATTTTATTTGTCCAAGCTTTAGTTTCCCCAGCTGTAAACATGAAACTAATACTCATCTCCTAGAATTGGTGTGAGGGGTTAAATAACATATTTAAAATGCTTAATGCTTTAGAAGGTGCTCTGTAAATGTTAATATATATGTTAGCTTGGTCCTGGGGTGGTTAAAAAATCGGGATGAGATTGGATTAGCTGGTTTTCAGAAGCTCCAACTTTGTTTTAAAAGTCTTTGTTTAGGTGTCATTTTAAGTGAGGCTAATATGTAAAACATTGGGGCAGTGATAGGGGGCCTCAGAGCCCTGCCCTCTCAGTCTCTTACAGATTACACCCCTGCCTCTTCCCTGAAATCTCTAAGAAATTTCTTTGATTATAATTTGAAGACTACTCATTTTACAGAAGCCCTAGTTCCAGCAGAGCTAAGCGACTTGTCGAGAATACCACTGCTGCCCACGAAGGCAGAGCTGGAACAAACCCCGGGCTTCATGCATTCGTGGGTTCCTAATGCTGTCCTCTGACTTTATGAACTGAGGGCACATGCATTGCTCACTTTGTTAGCCAGATTTGGGGTGGAACACAGAGGACCTTGGTGAGAGTGGCAGGAACTGTGTCCTAGGTTGAAAGAACACTGAACTATTGAATGTGGCACAGAGGGCTTGCTTCTACAGGGGAACACGTACAGGTGGTTTTGCAGTCATTCTCCTTTCTCCTCAAACATACACACACACACCTTTACACCTTAGCACCCGGTCACCTCCCCACTGCCACATATGTGCCTTTGGGTTTACTGCTGTTTAGAGCATCTGGTCAATATGGTATAAACAGCCTTACCACAGTGAGTTGATATGGACTTTGCTGTTTAAGTCTGAACAGCTCCTTGCTGATTTTTGGTGTTTTGAATATTGCTCAAGCAGTTCAATATTGGTTAAGGGGCTGCAGCCTGGGAACGACTGATTCACGGTAAAGGCTCCTTGATATTTTTGAAGCTAAGAATGTGTGTGTCAAAAATCTGTTTTCCCATAAGACATACTGGTAAAGGAAGATGTAGAGGGCTTTCAGTCATACACATACAGAATCTACTGTCCTGCTATGTGGAGGATACTGAGAATGTGCAATGAGAATGTGTAACACTAGAAGTTGCACTGTACAGGATGAGTTGGGACAGGCTGGGGACAAGAGTTTGGGAGCTGGGATTGGTCATCTGGGTTGGAGGCTGGTCATTGTTTACATGGCAGATTTGCTTTCCCATCACTGCTGGAGGCCGCTGGTGCCAGAGCATTCATTCCTCTTTAAGAAACTTGAAATCGGCATATACTGCCTCAGCTTCAGGGGTTTATCATAACAGCATGAAGTACCTTACAGATGAAAAAGAGATGCTGTTGGGTGGCCCTCCCCTGGTGATAGACTGCTGCTGGGTGATAAAGTTTCAGAATGAGTTTGTTCTTTTATATTATAAAAGCCTTACATGGCTCATTACAGGAAAACTAGAAAGCAAGGCAAACATTTTCCATCTATCCCCCACCCCGAAAGCATTGTTGACATCTTTCATAACACCCCTCTCCCTGTACCTTGCATTTCTGAAAACGCAACGTGCTTCACCATGTCAAAAGAAACTTGCCCGCCAGTTTCCTCATCCCCATCCCACGGAGTGTACTCTAATCTGTTGGCATGTTAGAATTGATGCACGTAAAAGGTATGGGGGCTAGATGATCTCTAAGATCCTTCCAATCTCAATAATCTGTTCTGTTTTATCTTCGCTGTCTTTTCCTACGATGCCACCCGTGAAGCCATCTTTGACAGTGAAAATGGAAAGTGATTTCTGTAGTTTGTTTACATCACTCATATCATGTGGCATGTGTGACTGGCATTATAGTTATTTAGGGTTATCGGAAATGGTCTGAGGAGTTTTGAGGCAAGGATAATGTATTACTCCCTAGCATCCAGCCATTGAGGTGAGACTGAAGGTCGAGTTTTGAAGGTCATCGGTTTAATAACTGGATGAGTTGCCTGAGCCAAGATGAAAAGTGGTCCAGGCTGATTGAGTTTTGAGGAAAGCTTGAAGTCAAGTTTGGGAAAAGGGTGAAGGACCAGTAAAGAACATGGGAGGAGCTGAGGAGGAGGGTGTACCGGGTTCCAGCTTGAAAAGCAGCAGGGCCCTCCCACAGGTATCTCCAGAGCAGACTTTGGCAGCTAGGACCAAGGTAGGTCAGATATTGGCCTCCCAAATTTCCAATTTTGTTGAAAAGACTAAAAAACTAAATTCCTGAGCTGGCAGGGTAAGGTGGGGGTAAGGCAATTCTCTAGTGACGTCTCAACCAACTAATCCTGATGCTGACTGCAGCAGTTAGTCTCTAGTGGAGGGACTAAGAAGTGGTGGCTGCTTTTTCTGATCTGGCCCCCTTTCTGGTCGATCTCCTAACTTAAAGCAGTTGCCTGTGCTTACTATAGGGAGGTACGTGTACTGCTGTTAAAGAGAATATTCTGGGATCGCCTCTGGGATGTGATATAAGCTGAAATCTGAAGAACGAGTGCCAGCCAAGTGTGCTTGGTTAGAGGGACCAGCAGGAGCTAAAGTTGAGGTTGGCAAGAGCTTAGGGATATTTAGGAACTGCTGGAATATAGGTGGCTGAAGCCTGGTGAGCAAGATGGAGAAATTGGCAGGAGCCAGATCGTGCAGGACCTTGTAACCGTTGTAGTCGGGACTGGAGTCTGTTCCTGACGCAGTGGGGAGCTGCCAGAGGGTTTCAGCTGTCAGGGCATTTAGTCTGATGCTAGGCGGCAGCAGTGGAAGCAGAGAGACTCTCGGCATTAAGAGGCCGTCGCAGTGGTTCAGGCAAGAGGTGGTGGTGACAGAAGCATGATCGCAGGACTGATGGCACTGGCTGACGGATTGGATGTGAGGGCAGGCTGGTCAGAGAGGAACTTCAAGAATGACACCTGGGTGCATGGGAACGGTGGGAGAGGAAGCGGTTTGTGGAAGAGTGGAGTTCTATTTTGTTATTTTGTCTCACCCACGAAACCCTGAAGAGCAGATGGCAAACGGGCAGCAGGATAACAAGCCTGGAGTTCAGAGGAGGGGACTGGGCTGGACCTAGACGTTTAGGAGTTGTGACCTTGTCCTGAATGCCGAGAAATGGATGAGATGCATGGCCACAGTAGGCATTTTGGCCTCTGATTGGAGGGGGCCCTTCATAATAAAGAGGAAGGAAGAAGATTGTACTGTTGCGGTTGAGTTTGTAGATTTGGCAGGGAGATGAGAATGAAGGAGAACGTGGCCAGTGGCTCAGTAAACGCGTGAAGGAACTGCCTTAAGATTGCTGAGTGCCCTTTAGAGGTGCTTGCTTACGCATTAGGGTATAGCCACGTGGCCACTGTGTGAGTCATATTGAATGACTTGGTGTCGACACAGAGGATGGGTAGGTGGTTGTAAGCAGGATAGGAGGTTATGAGGTCTGTACTGTGGAGGGAGAAGGGAGTTCAACTGAGGATGGTTGCCAGGGGGAGTGATTATAGCAGTGGTCCCTTGACCCCTGCAGATGCATGCGGGTGTCAAATACAGTTCAGTTCTTGTTCACATTAGCCTTTATGAAAGTGTCTTGCTGTCATTCGTGTGCACTGGCTAAGGGAAGGGTATGCAGCCACGTAACTCCAGAAGGCAGTGTGTGAGCAGTGTGCAGACAGGATGCTTCTAGTTCAGGGCCCAGGTGTGGTATCCAAAGCTCAGCACAGGTATCCTAGCACTTAGAAATGGCAGTGATCTTGGATCTTATATAAATGTTTAAACTGCATCCCAGTTTAAATATCCTCTCTTATAGCATCCTTGACAGGCTGCACCTACTTGAACACTTTCATTGATGGGGAGCTCCTTACTTTGAGAAGCAACATGTGATAGCTGTACTTTGGCCTTTATGCCCTTGAGTGAGGGGCACTGAAGTAGCTAAACAGGCAGATAGGACTGGGAGCTGTCTTGTCTTCTCCAGTGAAATGGCTTATTTTTAGCCAACTATTCCAACCTCTTAAGAACTTTTAAAAAATCTTAGTGCTATAATCCAATATACTAGTTATCCATCTCAATGTTGTGTTCCAATTTTTATAAACTGTTTTCATATTATCTAAAGGGATATCATCAGAGACTTTAATAAGATCCAGATGTTTGTCTATGATAGCCACCTAACAACTCTTATCAAAAAGGGAAATAAAGTTGTTTGGGTATAACTTATTTTTAGTGGACTCTTGGGCACCTCGTGACCATCCTGTTTTAGGTAACTGGTGAGACTGCATGTTCCATAAGCCCTTTTCGAATTTAACTGTGGTTACATTTATCTGACTTTTGAAAATTGGAACTTGTGCTCAGTTCTAGACTGTGGCAACCCTCTGTTTATAATGCTTTCTCAAAGATTATTGACAATGAGTCCTCAAGTTTTTCTGGTATAATTTGCTTGAACCAGATCATTGAATTAATTCAAAGGGGCTCAAGTCTCATCAACCACAAGCTCTGAGACTGCTATCCTAGGTTGGTGGTGGCTCAGCTGCTCGTAGCATTCTGGGCATCATCTGTATTATTCACCTGTGACCTTGACTTCTTAGGGGCATGTTTGGCTGGCATGGGGGACAGTGGCCCACTCTTTGGGGCACTGTAGCTTAGGGGCTAGGCTCCTGCCTGGATTCAGAAAAGCCTGAGTCAAGTCAGATTTCACCTCTGCCACTAATTAGCGGTATGACTTGGCAACTTACCTAGCCTTGCCAAGCATCAGTTCCCTCATCTGTGTAATGAGTGTCTCAGTTGAGGATTAAATGAAGCCTTTAATGAGATGCCTGGCCCTTGGTAACCATCTCTTCCCTGTGGCCATTATTATTCTCTTAAGAGTTTGCTGGGTGGGGCTTGTGAGCACACTCGGGAACCTAGAGAGAAAGTAACTTGTTTGGCCTCCCAGGGCAAGGCAAAAGCAGTGGGTACCCTGGCCTCAGACCCCTCTGTTTCAGAAGGAGACGATGGGTACTCCTGGAAGGCCAGAGTGGAGTATTTTGACCTCTGGCCTAGTTAGAACAAGAGAGAGCATTCTCTTCCTTAATGTCCAGATGTCTTAGGCAGGAAGTCCAGATGTCTTAGGCAGGAAGTAGGAATGAAAGAAGAGACACCTGGCTGCTTCCTGACTTGAGGGAGGGCTCCAAGGGGCCTCCACCTGCCATCCTGACAAGAAATAGAGGAGGGCCTGGGCTCCAGAAGGGAGAAAGAGGTGGAGGGGGGAACACCTGCTCTTAAAAAGCAGGGCAGGGTCCTGCTGCCCTGGATATAAGACCAAAGGGCCTTGACGATTTCCTCAACCCTAACCCTAACCCCCTCCCCCTCCCCTTAGGGTTATGGCTTCCTGAAAGCTGATTTCTCCTGTTTTGGGTGGTTGGGGCTCTGGCAGGAGGCCAGCAAGGCAAGGTAGCTAGAGCTGAGATTCTGCTACCATTCCTGGGTGAGGACCACACTCAACAAGTAGTGCCAGGAATACATGTGAGTACACAGGGATTCTGCCTGAGGCCCTGACCTCAGTGGCCGGATTAGGGCAGGATCTAGCTGAAGTTCTCCTTGTAGGAGGAGGCAGAGGTCTCCTGCGATCATGTGGGAAATAAGTGAGGTGAGGTGTGGAGTGGGAGTAAAAAAAATGTCTAGATTAAAAAGCCCATCTTCCTTGATTGCCTTTCATCCTAGTAGGAATAATGGAATGAGGGGTGCCTGGGGGTGGGGAATCAGGATGTTTGGGTCTCAGGCTGAAACGGCTTTGCCAGAAGCCTAGGTAGCAGGTAAAATCTTGGAAGATGGAGGGAAGGTATCCTTGAGACCATGTTGGGGGAGCTGGCAACATGGTGAGACCCCTGAATGGTGTTTGCGCTTATTTTTCTCTCCTCGCATCAACATGCTTCCCCAAGCTCCTGGGCAGAGTGACACAAGTCCTCAGCATCCATGATTGCCTAGTGCCATCCTCACTCCAGCCCCTCATGCAGCAAGGATGGGGCAGGTGTGGTCACTCCTTCCTCACAGTGATCATGGCCACAATGGCGGGGTCTGGCAGCAAGTGTGCCCAGTGCCATGTACCTGCCCCCAGCCTTGGGCATTGTGTGGACTGTGGGGGTCTCCACCTACTCAGCCCCCTCCCAGGCTCTCTGAGTTTAGCTCTTGGAGCTGAGCCACAACAGTCTCAGCCACCCAGCAGGTGGCTGCTTTTAGGGCCTGTGGGGGCTGTGGGGGCTGCTGCTTTCTCAGTGTCCCGTGGGGTCTGGCTGGTGGAGCCCTGGGGGCAGAGGCCTGGGTTTCCTGGAGCAGCTTGACCTCAGCCACACCAGCTGGCCCGCCTGCTCCCAGACCTTGCCATCACCCTGTGCTCTGTTCTGTCTAGACCTCTCACAACCTGCTTGCCACCCTGGATCCTTGCAGCCTGTGGGGCCTGGGGAACCTGGGGCAGCTAGACCTGAGCCACACAATGGGGCTAAGCTGGGCACTCCTGGACCCGGGGGCCTCTTCCACCTATGTTGGCAGAGCTGGCCGGGAACCGGCCCAGCGAGTCAGGGATGCCAGCCTGGAGATGCTCTCTGGTTGTGACTGACATCAGCGAGCTGGAGGCTGAGGCCTTTGCAGCCCTGCAAGCACTGGGCTGCCTCTCTATTGTAGGCAACCGGCTGCAGCACGTCGAGTTCAAGATGTGGCGGGCATCTGGACAGCAGGCATGCTGACAACCCCTGGGTATGCCACTGTGACCTGCCATGGGCTGTGGGGAAGCTGGACCACCTGTGGCACTTCTGTTTTGCCCACCTGGGTAGCCTGGCTTGTGGTGGCCCGGGGCAGCTGATGGGGTGGTGCTGAGCAGGGTGGAGCCCCAGCTCTGCCTGGCTATGTATCAGGCACCATGCTGGTCAATGTGGCTATGGCTGTGGTCATGGTTGAGTGCAAATGCAGGTGGGGCCTCAGGGGAACTGGAGAGCAGGGGAGCCCTCTAGAGAGCAGCTGGAGGAGGGAGAGAAGATGGAGCTGTGAGAGAGGAAGAGGGATAGTCCTTGGAAGTCTTCGGGGCTCAGTTATCTGCCCGCCCAGGCAGGGTGGGAGGAATAGTGGGAGGGAGAGAAATGGCTGTGTTCATCTCTCAGGGCCTAGGACTGACCACTCTTCCCCTCACCTGTTTCCCCCGATCAAGCACAATGCCATTATCTTTTCAGCCCTAGGAAGGGGGATATGGCCCCTAGTCCTCACCACCTCTTTGGGGAAGAGGGCACTAAAAGGTGGAAACTGAAGACTGGAGGGGACAGGGGTGGGATGTGTACAAGGAAAGCATTAATTCTAATTTCCTTCCCCTTCCTCACACATGTCCCTGGGCTCTGCTTTGGGGACTTGATCAGAAGCTGGTTGCTAAAGTTATGATGGAGGTGGGGTGGGATAAGGGTATTGTTCCCTTGGGCACAATCCAGGCAGACTCCTAGAACTATTTCGTGGACATACACTATCCAGTTCTCAACACCTTAGCTTCTTCCTGATGGCAGTGCATCTTGTCCCATTTGAATTGGGGATGGATGAGGAGATTGGAAAGAGAAAATCAGTTGGAAAGTTGATTCTGTAGTATGTGCCTGTATTTTGGTGAAGAAAACTTACCTCATGTGATAGTAGGGGGTGGGAGGGGTGGGTAAAATGACCTTTAACCCAGTCTTTTTCTCATTCCCCTTGACTGGAGTTTTCCCACCCCCAAATCCCCACCCTAGCAATCACACAATCTCATTCCCTGGTTTTCTGCCTAGATGTATCCCTTTCTCACATTCTTCCTGATAAACCCAAACTTTATCCTAGTGACTTTGTTAAAAATTAGATGTGAAAAGGTGTTGTGTTGTCCAGCCTACACTGGCTGATTGGGAATTTTTTTTTATTTTAATTTTTAAAAAATAAATTTGTTTTTTTATAAATTTATTCTTTCATATTGGCTGTGTTGGGTCTTCGTTACTGCACAAGGTCTTTCTCTAGTTGCAGCTAGTGGGGGCTACTCTTCGTTGTGCACAGGCTTATTGCTGTGGCTTCTTGTGGAGCATGGGCTCTAGGCACACGGGCTTCAGTAGTTGCAGCACGTGGGCTCAGTAGTTGTGGCTCACGGGCTTATTTGCTCCTTGGCATGTGGGATTGTCCCAGACCAGGGATTGAACCCATGTCCCCTGCATTGAGAGGCAGATTCTAAACCACTGTGCTACCAGGGAAGCCCTGACTGGGAATTTTAAATTCATACTGTCAGAAATGCTACTTGGACATGAGCGCCCTCTCCCCTCCCCAGGAAAGTGGAAACAGACCTGAATTGCCTAGTGGAAGTGCTTGTAGAGTGTTAATTTGAACATTAGAAGATAAATTTGTATGTTGCAGGGTGGTAGGGGGGTGCAGGAAGATGGGGGGGAGGGTGGCTTTGTGGTGGCAATCCCAGAGTGCCCAGAACTTTTGCTTATTTATTTATTCAAGAAATGATTACTGAGACAAGAAATAGTGGTAACACCTTTTTGTTCCTTTATTTATCTATTGGGCACACATTTCCTGAACGCTTCCTGTCTTCTAGGCCCTGAGGATGTAATGGTAAACAGAAACCAGACACTGTCCTTGCTCTGATGGAACTCACAATCTAGTGTTAATCTTGTCATCAACAACAAAGAAATCACAAATATATAATTGCCAATGTGCTAAGTGATTCAAAGAAAGGGTACCTAATGGTTATGAGCACAAAAAATAGAGGAGCTGAGAACAAACAGCGCCAAAGGAGAAGTGGGGAAGAGCAGTCGGAAGCCCGGTTCAGCTAAACTGACAAAAGGTGGTAGTCTGGGCTACAGTGGGAGCATTGGAACTGGAGAAATGGACTACCTGAGATGTCCCATATGTCCACATCAGATCTCTCTTCTTTCAGGGGACAGAAGAAAGGCAGACCAAGACCAAACTTCTCTACCAGTGGCTCTTAGAAGAATCTCTTACTTTAAACTTAAACAGAAGCAGAGGGATTTCCTCTAGAGTGTGTGTGTGTCTGCCCGCGTTGTGTACACCATTTATTGAACCCCTACTATGTGCTAGGACCAACACTGTCACACTTACATCTCACAATAACCCTGTGAGGTAGATGTCATCCCCGTTTCCCAGATGAATCTTGGAAAGTGTAGGAGGCATGCCTAAAGTCACAGGGTTGCGTTAGGGTTGGGCCCATGTTTAGCTGCATTCAAAGGCTAGTTTGCTTACTGTTCCTTCCTCTACTCTAGTTTTCAATTTCGCAGCTACAAGCAGGAACCCTTGAGCCTCCATGGGCAGAAGGAAAGACTGAACCCTGCACCTAGAACATTTCGTTCGGTCCAGAACTAGAGAGCGAGAGCTTTGTTTCCGGACGGAAGGGGGAAAAACACCCCGCGAGACCCGGAAGTTGCGCGTTGCGTCCTCGCGCCGGCCTCCTTGGCCGCGGGGTGAGGCCGCGGCGGACTGCCCTTCCTCAAGATGGCGTCAAAGATGGGTTCGCGACGGTGGATGCTGCAGCTGATCATGCAGTTGGGTTCGGTGCTGCTCACACGCTGCCCCTTCTGGGGCTGCTTCAGCCAGCTCATGCTGTACGCTGAGAGGGCTGAGGCGCGCCGGTGAGCGGGCCCGTGCGGCCGCCGAACGCGGTGGGGGCGGTCCGGCCGGTCCCAGGAAAGGGGGTGCGGTGAGGTGGGGAAGAAGCTGCGGCCCAGAAATTGGGACCTTTTGACTGGGAGGAATTGGGACCTTGGACTTGTTAGGGACTCTGGTCCGGAGCAAGGTGGGCATCGAGCGTGGTGTGGGGGTCCTAGCCCTGAGAGGGGGCTCTGGTTTGGGGAAGAAGTGGAGCTTGCGGGAGCCCAAGGGGTCTCAAGGTTCTTCCTCCCACTTCATTCTGTGCTTCATTCTGACCTCGTTCCTTCCCCCTCTCTCGGCTTGCAGGAAGCCAGATATCCCAGTGCCCTACCTGTACTTCGACATGGGGGCGGCCGTGCTGTGCGCTAGCTTCATGTCCTTTGGAGTGAAGCGCCGCTGGTTCGCGCTGGGGGCCGCTCTCCAGCTGGCCATTAGCACCTATGCCGCCTACATCGGGGGCTACGTCCACTACGGGGACTGGCTGAAGGTGAGCGCCTCGGCCCTAGATGGGACTTGGTTGGGGTGATGGGGAGCCAATGCCCGGGACAGTTAGCCAGTGCCCGGGACAGTTGGGCAATGCCTGGTGCTAGCCAGGAGCACAGTGCGAAGCCTCGGAAGGCTAAACCCCCAGGCCTGTAGAGGTTATTACAGACCTAAAGAATGGAAGGACCTTAGAGACCACACAGAACTCCCCTTCAGAGTGTGGAAACTGAGGTCCAGAGATGGGAAACAGACTTTCCCAAAGTTACACCACAGTTAGCATTACAGGTGGGACCAGAACCCAGGTCACCTGGTTCCCAGAACCCTTTAAACCATTAGTTTAGTAATCTCAGACTCAGGGGGCGAAAGGGACTTTAGAGAGTACCTGGTCCACCCATCCAATTTTATGAAATTTATCTAATCCTAGGGAAGCATTTAAGCCTGTAGATGCCAGGACCTGTGGCAGGCACTACAGCCTTAGAGGTAAGCCTGGACCAAGGCATTACCCTCAAGGAATGGACTGTCAGTCCAGTAGGGGAGGCAGATGTATGAATAGCTATAGTGAGATCAATGGTTGGCTTATGGAACAGTGTATACTGTATAGCAGAAAGAACATGGGACTTCGAGCAGACCTGGGGGTGGGGAGGGGGGCAACGCTTGGTATCTGGGATCTGCCACTTACTTTCTGCAGGACCTTGGATAATTTTATTAACCCCTCTGGGCCTCAGTTTCCACTTCTGATAAGAAGAATTATCTATCTCTGCTCTATCTGCCCACCACACTTGGAAACGGGAAGAGGGTTCATCAGACGGAATGGGATGTGTAGAGATGGGCAGTTCTTTGCTCGGGGCAGCCAGGAGAAGTGTGGTGGCTTCAGTTCCTGACTGGGGTCCCCTCGCCTCGGCCTAGGTCCGTATGTACTCGCGCACAGTTGCCATCATTGGTGGCTTTCTGGTGCTGGCCAGCGGTGCTGGGGAGCTGTACCGTCGGAAACCCCGCAGCCGTTCCCTCCAGTCCACCGGCCAGGTCTTCCTGGGCATCTACCTCATCTGCGTGGTAGGTTGGGGGAGTGTTGGCTGGAGGTGCTTGACTGGGAGTGAGATGTGAGCCCATGCCTGGTACCTGGCAGAACCCAGGGAGGTGGGCAGAACGAGGCCTTGCATGTAGTTCCTGATGGCCTGGCTCTCGGCAGTTGCCCACGCTAACTTCTGGGCCTCGGGGGCCCTTTAAATGCCTGAGACCTGGCTGAGAGTCCCTTCTTCCAACATTATTGCCACTAGGGAGAGAAGAGGAGGGATTGACCATTCAGTCCCAAGCCTGAGAGCCAGGAGAACAAGCAGGACTGGTCCTCTCATGGCTTCAGCCCCCAGAGGACTGGGAGAGGGGACAAAGGAGAGGTTTGGTAGAGTTCAGGTCCCAGATGGGACTCTGCCACTTAGAACTGATGGGGCTGCCTAGCGTAGCCAGTTACGTCCTCCCTGGTGCTAGGGAAGGCCAGTGTGGATGGGGACATGGAAAGGCCCCAAGTCACTTGGCTTCATCTTAGTTTCTGGGCACTATCTCCCATGCGCAGAGCTCTGTATTCAGAGGTGAGAGCCCCGGTCTGACTGTGGAACCGCCTCCCTTCTGAGCCCCCAGGATGAGGAGAGACAGAGGCCCTAACCTCATGGAGCTCCTAGGCTGAGGAGGAGACACAGGCCTTACTTTCAGAAAGCCCCAAATCTGAGAAGGGAGTCAGAAGGCCACCTTGTAGGGGCTGGCTTGCATCTCAGGGGTGGCCTTCCCCAGACAGGCTCCTCAGCCTGTTGGAGGGCCTTAGAGGACGGTGTGTCTCCAGGCCTACTCGCTGCAGCACAGCAAGGAGGACCGGCTGGCGTATCTGAACCATCTCCCAGGAGGGGAGCTGATGATCCAGCTCTTCTTCGTGCTGTATGGTGTCCTGGCCCTGGCCTTCCTGTCAGGCTACTACGTGACCCTGGCTGCCCAGATCTTGGCTGTACTGCTGCCCCCGGTCATGCTGCTCATTGATGGCAATGTTGCCTATTGGCACAACACGCGGCGCGTTGAGTTCTGGAACCAGATGAAGCTGCTTGGAGAGAGTGTGGGCATCTTCGGGGCGGCTGTCATCCTGGCCACTGACGGCTGAGTTGCACAGCGGGAGTCACTGAGATGGGTGTAGGGAGCCACTGAGGGCCACTCTGCCTCCCTCCTTGCTGGCCCAGTTATGTTTATTTATGCTTTTTGGTCTATTTGTTTGATCCTTTGTGTTATGTGTGCGCGTGCGCGCGCGTGTGTGTGTGTGTGTGTGTGTGTGTGTGTGTGTGTGTGTGTGTTGGTAACAGGCAGGCCTCTTCCCCAGTTCCTGGGCTCAGGCCTTGGTGGGGTGGGAGCCCTGATGACTGCCTTACAACTTTCTTTTTCCTGTTCCTTATGAGGCGTGCTGAAGCCAGCTGCTGCCCTGGGGCTCCTGTCACAGGGAAGGAGTAAGGCAGGGTTAGGGTGGGGGTACTGAGAGTGGGAGACAGAGGAAGGAAGACAGAACCGGAAATGAGCCAATGTGAAAAATCCTTTTTGAACCTGGCAGATGCAGATAGGCTCGCCCGTGCTTTTCTGAGACTGAGTGAGTGTGCGTGTTGACACGTGGATCAGGCCCAGGAGGAGCAGAGGGGCTGGGCGCCACAGAAGCCATGTGGGCTCTCAGGGTGTGCCAGGGGCAGAAACAGCACTAGCTGTCACCTACCTTGAGGGCAGAGCAGGCCCCAGTCTACTTGGGGGTGTGCAGGGGTGGGGCAGGCAGCGGCCAGCTTCCTGCCTCTGGCCTTCTGTTTCCAGCTCCATGGTTGGCCTGGTGGGGATGAGTGCCCTCCCAAACACCAGACCACACAGTCCTCCAAAAATAAACATTTTATATAGACGTTTGGCTGTGCTTCTCTGTTCTCCCCACGGGGCACTTTGCCATTGGCTGGGATTGATCTCGGGTTTCTTGAAAGACCACATCTGGTTAAGCCCCACCTTGATCCGCCCATGATCTTTCCCCTGCTCTGAGAGTTCCCACAGTCCTTTGGCTCTTTTTTCAAGAGTCTCTGAATGCTCCCTGTAGGACATGCTTTGACCTTTCACTTCAGTCCCTCTTGTGGCTTGTCTTTTCCTCCCCACTTCGTGCCAGTTCTTTTTGAAGAGATCTCTGGTGAGGGCAGCTAGAGGGAGAGAACTGATATTAAGTGTCCACTATAAGGCCGAGAAGTTTTCATTTCACAGATGAGGAAATGGAGGCTCAGAGAAGGTGAGCAGCTTGCCTCAAGCCATAGAGCTGCATTCTAGGTCAGATTTGTCTAATGCCCACACCCAGATGTGTACTCAACACCACCACTCTCCTGAGGGAAGACAGGCTGCTCGCGGGGTTTGGTTGTGTCACAGCAGCCCCTGGTATGCCATGGTCACCCTCTCTCTTCTCGTCCAGACACCTCCTGACAGAAAGTAGCCCCAGCAGCCAGTGTGGTGCCTGGTACATCGTGGGGGTCAAAAATATCGAATGAAACCTCGGGCTTTGGACTCCTGCCCGTCTGAGCTGTTCTGCTCCTGCAAGGATGGAGACACAACCTCCAGGGGGGCCTAGGGGAAAACACCCAAGTCTGGGCTTGGCCCTGAGCCCTGCCTGGAAAGGAAGCTGGGGCTGCTGTCAGTCTGGTCTGTCACATGGAAGATACTTTCTAACTAAGGGGTAGGGGAGCCCCTCTGGGGCCTGCTGACAGCTGGATGAGGGAGGCGGTGGCAGCATTCATCCCAGGGCCTCAGCCTCATTTAGCTCCTGTCTTCCCTCTAGAAAGAGGTTCCCCAACCCTCAAGATCTTGCTCCCAGAGGGTCACTGCTGATTTCCTTTCAAGTGTGAGCTGACTTTCAGACAAGTATTTTCATTTTAATCAAGACCTCCTGAAAAGTTGCAAGATCCGAAGGAATTAAAATGAATGGTGGAATATCAGGCAGATGTGGGTGATATTTTGGGCATGGGGGCCTCAAAACAGCACAGAGGCCGCAGACACTGACCCACCATTAAGCCTTGGGTAGAGCCCTCGAAGGCAAGCCCTCCTCCCCCCAAATCCCTAGACTGAAAATTCAGGGCCATCTGGTTGTGGCTTTGGAGCAAGTAGGGGTTCTCAGGCAGGCCCGTTTCCTTCCTGCACTTGTCTTCACTTGGGTGCCCCCCTATGGGCAGGGTAGAGTCGGGGCTGCTGCCTCCTCTGCAGATCACTCAGCCAACAAGCCTGGTCTGGCCTGCGGCTGCCTCAGGTCACCTCCAGCAGGCATGGCTTTTGGTTCACCCTGGCTGTCCCAGGGCCTGCAGGGCCGGTAGAGAGGGTCAGCTGCCTGGGTCAGAAGCCAGCTTGCAGAATGAGTCTGGCAGCCCCTTGGCATGGTTGACCAGCTCATAAGAGTCCCGGATGTCGGCCAGGCCAAACCAGAAGAAGATCCAATGCTTGTTGGAGAAGCTGCCGTCACTGTGTCTGAAGTACCTGGTGAGGGTGGGAGGTAGGTTTTAGGCAAGGCCAGTGCTCAATACTCACTGGTTCATTTATTGAGGACCTACGACAGGCATACCTCGTTTTACTGCGTTTCACTTTACTGTGCTTTGCAGATACTGCGTTTTTTACAAATTGAAGGTTTGTGGCAACCCTATGTGGAGCAAGTTTATCAGTGTCATTTTTCCAACAGCGTTTGCTCGCTTCGTGTCTCTATGTCACATTTTGGTAATTCTTGAAACATTTCAAACCCTCCACCAGCAAAAAGATGACTACTCACTGATGGTGATGGTTAGCAGTTTTTAGCAATAAAAGTATTTTAAGATTAAGGTATGTACATATTTTATGTAGGATTTTTGACATAATGCTATTGCACACTTAATAGACTACAGTAGAGTGTAAATATAATTTTTATATATACTGGGAAACCAAAATATTCATGTGATTTGCTTTATTGCAATATTCGATTTATTGTGGAGGTCTGGAACCAAACTGGCAGTCTCTGTGGGGTATGCCTATACATTCTGGACACTGCTAGGACCTGCAGTCTGTAATCTGATTTTATCCTCATAGCATCAGCCAGTAGCCTGGTGTTGTTATGCTCTTTTCATAGAGAAGCAGCTAAGGCTCAGAGAAGTTAGCTAACTTGCCACAGTCACACATCTAGGAGGGTTAGAGTGAAGCCCTCTTTTGCTCTCTCCACACTGCTCTAGCTGTGCAGCCAGGGGAGGGGTTCTTGTTCACTTCTTGATGCCCATAGAGCAGGGTAGTGGGGGATGAGGGGATAATTGCAGAAGGAAAAAGATGAGGGAGTGTTGCACTGGAGAGGCAATAGGGCTGGGGTCAGAGCTTGGCCAATGGGGCCTGGAATAGAGCCCCAAGGGGCTGGATTTCTCCAGACCCTGGGAGAAGCAGGCTGCGAGCGGGGTGGAGAGTGTCTTCAAGGAATCTACCATAGCAGGGCAGAGCCAGGTTAGGTGTGCTCTGCCTCTAGGGAAATCTCAGGCTCCGTGTGTGGTCTGTTCCCAGGGTAGAGCCGGGCCACACTGAGCTGGCCGTTTCCTTTGGGGAAGGATGGCTAATGAAAGAAGGGGAAGTCCAGCCTCTCTGGCTGGTGGAGCCCGGGCGTGGCTGGCGAGAGCTGGAGAGGAGAGTGCGGGCGGGGCCCAGCCCAGAGCCGGGAGGGGCGGGACCTACCAGGGATTGATGGGGTTGGTGACCCGGGAGCGCCAGAAAAGCGTCTGCAGGTCCCGCCGCAGGCGCTCCCACAGCATCTGGCCGGAGCCTTGGCCCTGGCGGCTGGAGCTCACCACAAACTTGTCTAGATACGGGGTGCCCCCCAGTACGGGCTCCGTGGTCAGAATGGCGGCCGCGTTGTACCTGGCGCAGCGGGGGAGAGGCAGGCTGGGACCTCTCTCTGGCCCAAAGCTCCCCGGCTCTGTCCCTTGGTCCCTGCCCTCCGCGGCCCGAAGGCTCACCCCTCAGAGATGTAGACGGAGTGCAGCCTTGGGCGCAGCGAGGCCAAGTAGTCGTCCCGGAGCTTTTTGCCGAAGCTGGCGTTGACCAGGTTCACTAGGCGGCCCTGGTCCAGGCTGTCCAGGCTGCGCACTCGCAGCATCCGCTCGACGTTCTTGAACAGGGTCCCGGACCCTGGGGGTGGGATGGAGGTGGAGGGTTTAATTCAGCCCGAGATCCAGGTCCCCTCCACTCCTCCGT
This sequence comes from Hippopotamus amphibius kiboko, assembly GCF_030028045.1. Lineage (NCBI taxonomy): Eukaryota > Metazoa > Chordata > Mammalia > Artiodactyla > Hippopotamidae > Hippopotamus > Hippopotamus amphibius. Next base: position 44,658,359 of record NC_080202.1, on the reverse strand, counting down.
TTGCGCAGACTGGTAGGGGTTCCAGATAGGACAGGGGCTGATGGGACAAGTACCCTCTTTGGGAGCTCTCAATGAGACGCTTCCTGTGGTCTGCATAGATTTGTACGCGATTTTCACTCAGGGAAATGCTTTTCCCAGGCAGCTGGTCCCTCAAGTTCCGAGCATCGCCTGTAGGCCCACCTACTTTCCTTAGTCCTGCCTACCCTAGCCCTCCCCCTGCCCGGATCCCGCCCACCCATCCAAACCCCGCCCACTTTTCCCAGCTCTGCCCCTTCCACCTGGTGCCGCTGGGTCTGTGGTTCCTCCCACCCACCCAAGTCCCGCCCAACTATCTAGTTCCACCCAGTTCTAGCCCACGCCGGACCACCTCCTTGCTCACCTCCCCCAGGTTTGGCAGGAGCAGGAAGCCTTTACTGTGGCGTTCCCTAAGGCTTCCTCACTACGGCTTCCCCAAACCCCCGCGCGCCCCCCGCCCCGGCCCTCACCCTTGTTGCTGAAGAGCTCGGTGAGCAGCATCCTGGCGTCGGTGATGGCGGCTGAGGAGTGATGGGGCAGGCGGCTGAGCACGTCCGCGATGAGCCGGATCTGCTGCCGCTCTTTGGTGCTCACCCACTCGGCGTTGGTCACCAGGTCCAGGTCGGTGGGCAAGTTCACGTTACTCAGGACCTATGTCCAGGACGAGGGGGTGAGCCTCCCACCAGCAGCCGGACAAGGTCTGCGTCCCCGCCCCACGGACCTCTCCTCGCTGACACCTTTTCCCTTACTGCCTCCCGCAGTCCTCGGCCAGGGAGGACTCCGCTCTGAGCACATAGGCTGAGTCCCTCCCTCACACTCCATTCCCGATCCATGCGGCTTGAGAGAGAGTGTCTCTGGGGCCCGTGAGGGAGGCGTGCAGTGGGCGCAAGAGAGGGGCTCATCCAGGCGCAGAGTCTCGGGGAGTGGGTTCCGGAAGGGGGAAACGCACCTTGTGACTGCTGTCATGCAGGCCGCCCGTGGTGTTGAGGAAGATGATTTTGGTGGGCCGCAGCGCCTTGGCCAGGGACGCGGTCACCTCCAGCGAGTCCAGGAGCACGGACCGGCGCGCGGCTGTCTCCCCGATGGGGCACAGGATGGGAATGCTTCCCGACTCTAGGCACCACTGTAGCAGGTCAGTCTCCACGGAGACGATACCTCCATAGCTGTGGGCCAGACGTGGTGCTCAAGGAGGTCGCCTCCAGGCCCCGCGGGCCTGGGGCTGGGCGGGCGGAGTAGCGTGATCTGAGGACGCAGGGGCAGGCAGGGTCGGCACTAACCTGGCATGAGGGGCTGGCTCAGCGGCGCCCAGCACCGACCCGCCGCCAAAAAAAGGCACGGCAGTGGCTGCATTGTGCCGCAGGGCGTCCACCAGCACCTTGCATCTCTGGGCAAGCTGTGCCTTGGCCTCCCAGAAGGAAAGACAGCCCGAGGGCGCCGTGGGAGCGGGCAGCCCCAGGACTACCAGCGGCTTCATGTCCATGCGCTGCAGGAAGGCCAGGGCGAAGGCCAGGCTGGATACGGCCTTAGGGCACTTGAGCACCTCCTCATCCACCTGCGAAGGAGTGGGCGTTCAGGGGGCACAACACTGGCCCTGACTTCTGCTGCACCTGCTTGCTGCTACAGCCTGGTCCTGAGGGCCCTCTCGGGGGCCCCCATCCTGCCCAGGAGCTGTCGGGCCCCAGTTCTGGCCACCTGAGCCCACCTGCTCCGCCCTTTGCCCCGTTGGGTCTTGCCATCCTCTTATCTCACACTAGTGTTTCTCCCTCCGCTCCTCCCTGCGACCTTGGACTCTAGGACACCTTAGGGGGGAGGGGTGACGCAGGCGGCTTCTGTCCAGGTTCCCCAATTGCCAACGGAACCCCTAACTGCGCCCAGGATGAGAGGACTTCTCTGGCGCATCACACGTGACGGGCTGGGGACCCCAGGCTCCTCACCCGGGCTGGGCGCGAGACTTTTCGAGGAGTGAGCAGCCTCGCGCGGTCCCGGGCGCTCCTCCCGGCTCCGTGGAGCCGCTTCCTGGTTCCGCTGCGCAGAGTCCGCTGCCATGCCTGGCGACACGTCGCCACACAACCCCCATCCCCTGTCTGTGACCCGGCCGACGCCGGGCTCCGCTCACCTCGATGACGGCGAAGGGCCTGTCCGCAGAGTCGTGGCAGGCCTGGAACTGAGTGAGCCAGTGGCGCGCCTCTCCGGGGCTGGCCCCGCACTGGTTCAAGAAGGCCTGGATGTCCCGCTGCACCAGCGAGCGGCCGGCCGGGGGCCCGGGGGAGTCGGGGGGCACCGGAGGCGCGGGGGGCGGCGTCCACAACGGCTTCTCCGCTGCAGGCAAGTGGGCGGCGCCCTCGGCCTCCTCTCGGGTGGGTTGGGCCGGCACCCAGGCGGTGCTGAGCCGGCGTCCCGGACTGGTGCCCCTGGCCGCCCGCTGCCGCGCGCTGCCGCTGAGCCTCCGGGCGTCCCCAGTGCCTCGGGGGCCGCGCAGCCTCACGCCAGCAGGGGTGGCCAGCAAGGCCCAGGCCAACCGCGCCGTCGCCATGACAACCAAACCAGCTCGCCCCCCCTGCGTGAGACCCTCTGTCCGGAGCTCCTGGCTCTGGGGGCCTCTTAACCTGCAGCGGGGCGGGACTGGGCCGGCCGGGGCGGGGCGCGGAGTTGCCTCAGGGTGCGTTTGAGGAGGGTCAGGCCATGGATCAGAGGGCGGCGCCGACGGGATCCCCCGCCCCTGGGGGGGATGGAACCCACTAGCGAGAGTCACGAGGCCGAGATAAAGGGTGGCTGGGTGTCTTAATCTGCTGCTGAGGCTAGTTCCAGGGAGGGCTCAGGGGACCCAAAGGTGGCTTTGGCTCTCTGCGGGGTCTTTTTTTTTTTTTAATAAACTTATTTATTGGCTGCATTGGGTCTTCGTTGCTGCACCCGGGCTTTCTCTAGTTGCTGAGAGCGGGGGCTACTCTTCATTGTGGTGCACAGGCTCCTCATTGCAGTGGCTTCTCTCGTTGTGGAGCACGCGCCCTAGGCACGTGGGCCTCAATAGTTGTGGCTCACGGGCTCTAGAGCACAGGCTCAATAGTTGTGGTGCAGGGGCTTAGTTGCTCCGTGGCATGTGGAATCTTCCCAGAGCAGGGCTCGAACCCGTGTTCTCTGCATTGGCAGGCAGATTCTTTTCCACTGCGCCACCTAGGAAGTCCTCTGCGTGGTCTTGAATGATTAAGGGGGAGTGTGATTAAGGCAAGAGGGGAGAGCAGGTCGCTGTTGCCGACTGGAGGGAGCGGTGGGGGAAGCGTGAAAAAGTAGAGGGTGGGGCATGCCTCTGTCCTGTTTGAGCTCAAAGAAGATAGAATCACGGGGTTACCAAGGTTCACTAAACTCCAGCCACTGGGTACCACCTTGAAGAATTTTGTCATATCCTCAAATCACCCCTTATTAGGATTAAAGTTTTTCTTTAAACTTAAAATTTATCCGCATCAGGACTGTAACTAGAAGGCCAATATCACTTGTAAGAAAGCCTTACAAAAAGAGAACAAAATGTGATAAATTCCGGCTGGATGGTGCTGCCTGCTTCTCTCGGAAGCAAAGAAGGCTAGGAAGCGCCAGGTGGTAGAGATCCCCTAGCACCCTGTGAGGCTGGCTCCTCACAATAACAGCTGCTGAGACATGCAGAACGCCATGCATCCTGCAAAGCACTTCACACATAGTAACTTAATCCTTACAATGACTCCAGAATGGGTATTACTATTACACCCATTTTACAGATGAGGAAATTGAGGCACAGAAATATATGGGGCAAAGGTCATTGAGTTCTTTAGCAGTGGAGCAAAGCAGTTTTGCTCCTGATCCATGCTCTTAAGCAAGATTTGAAAAGGACTTGAAAACTTTCACAGGATGTGATTCATTGTTGCTTAATACGTGTGTTGCCTAAAAACACCTGGTGTGGTGCACATCCTGCCCTTGGGTACATTCTACCCATCCTCTGTCCTTATAGAGGGCGAAACCAACTGTAGAGGGGTGGTGACTTGGCCAACGTCTGTGTTAGGACACAGCTTGTTAGTGTCATGGCCAGACCCTTAGCATCCTGAGTTCCCACCCCCTGGCTCTTTCCTTCCTCGTGCACAGTTCTGTGTTCCCTATGCTGAGAGTTAGGACTCCTGGGGCCCTGCCTGAATGGGGAGCAGTGATCTGGGCTTTTCTCTCCCAAGTATCCCAGAGGGTGCTGGGTGAGTGCACTGACCCTTCCTGGGATCCCTCGCCACAACAAGTTCCCATGAACACACACACACGTACACAAGCAGCCGTATACGCACACACAGCACAGCACATGCCTGGACAGGAGACTCCTGGCAGGGCGAGCCGGGAGCTGACCTCTGTGATCTCCTCCGTTGACTTTTCCATTTTTCTACTTAGAAATCCTGGGTACCAACAGAGAGTGAAGCAATGGTAGGGAGGCCCTGTACCCCTTGCCCTGTGGAGCCACCTCCAGGCCCTTCTTTCTCTTCCCTCTTCACTGCTGCTCCTCCCACCCCCACACTTCCCAGAATCCACCAGAGGAGATGGTCCTAGCCCTGGGGGGGGCGCAGGCGTAATCCTTTTCCTTCTTTCTGCTCTGAGAGAGCTCCAACCTCAAATGTGCTTCCCCTTCCCAGTCTCTCCATCCAAGCCCCTCATCAGAGTGCCCACGCTTTCGGGCCCCTCTCTACTCAGATTTCCTCCTTCTGGGTCTGTCCTGCCTTTGTGGCTCTGGGTCTCTGCCTCTGGCCTGGCCCCTCTTCACTTCTCCCAACTCAACTGTACTTCCCCTTCAAGGTCCTTTCTCCCAGCTGAGTCCTGCCTCTTGCCAACTCAGGGCCCCTGTGAAGGCAGAGATGGCCTCTCCCTTCAGACTGAGGGCTTCCTGAGGGTCCACTGGGTCCAGTAGCCAACAGCATCCGCCCCATTTCCCCTGGGCCAGTGGGGCAGACACTGACTGGGGAGCTCCTTCCCTCTCCTTTGGGTTTCAGCCCAGAGGGCTGTGTCCTCAGGCAGCCAATGGGGCCCGGGGATACCCCGAGTAGATAGATGATTAACTCCAGGCCGGGTGACCCTGGGGTCACGCTCCCTGGGGAAGGCCAGCCTGTGGTTGGGAATTGGCCCTGCTTGCTGGAGGAGACGCACGTGGGTGCACAGGGTCAACACCCCCACCCGACCCACCCCTCTGAACTGAAGGCCTACGGGATCATTGTTGGTCTATGGTTCCAACTTGAATTTTATGTTTTCCCCTCTGAAGCAGGCTGATGTTTCATTTTTCAGAGCAAAGCCTTTTGTCAATGGACCCACAATCAGGCTCCTATCTTCTTTTTTTTTTTTAATGTAATTTCATACTCTAGTTTGGCTCCCCCAACTCATTGTAATCTCTTTTACCCTTGCCAGGCTCCCATCTTCTCACCAGGCCCTGGGTCCTCAAGATGCTGGGAGCAGACACAAACTTAGGACCCCTCCAGACACCCCTCTCAGCAGGGACCTCAGCCCTGGGCACAGGGGCTGGTTTGAAGAGCCAAGGTTTTCCTTCCCATGAGAGTCTTCCATGGTTGCCACCTAGTATAGGTGGGCACAGAGGTGACAGGAGTCTGGGCAGGTGAGGGGCCAAGGTTGATATCTGACAGTCCCAGTCACAGTGCCAGAGGGGACACACACACACACACACACACACACACACACAGTACACACACACACAGTACACAGAAGTGGAGACCCACGCCGTCCATCAAGATGCACACAGATACACAGATGCGCAGACACACAGGGGTACAGAGATACGCAGAGCACACAACATGGAGACCCCCCAGCATCCATCGTCACACGGACACACATGTGCACATAGACACACACAGGTGTACAGAGTGACACAGGTCTGCTCACACATACATTTGCATACAGAATTATGCCCATTTACGGAGGCTTTCTCAGCGACTGTGTCATACATAGAAACACACATATACATGGATAGATACTGAGAACACACAACTGTACACCCAGTTGTAGTCACTGACAATTGCAGGGATATTTAGAGCTGGAAATACAAGTGTACAGAGACTTGTGCATGTGTGCACACACACACACTGCATACGGGGTTAGAAGCAGAACCCACTCCTCCCCGAGACCGTACCCATTTACCCAGGTGCAGAGGCACACAGCCGTACTCATTCACATGCCAGGATGGCGCTGGCATAGGAGAGGTGCCCAGTAGCTATTTATTGGATGAATTCATGAAGAGAAGACAGAGAGAAAGAAGCAGAACCTGTGGAAAGAAAGGTCTGGCTGCATGGTTTGTGGGGTCTGTGGAATCTGTGTTCATGGGCTTGGCCCTAGCATTGCCCAGGCAGCCCCAAGGCAGCCCTCTCCACCTGTGAGGAGCACGTAGTATGTACCAGGTACTGAACTAGGTGCTCTGAGGATGCAGTCCCATTTTTTTCTGTCTGGAAGTCAAGAGGCCTGGGCTCTGCTGCTTTCTAGGATGCAGAGTTTTGGGCAAGGCATGTAACTTCTCTGAGCCTCAGTTTTCTCACCTGTAAAATGGGGGAAAGAGAGTAAAACAACCTCATTGCACCGTGGTGAAGATGTAAAGTTCTCTGTGGGCATGCAGTCAGCCAGATCTTGGCAAATTTTGTGGGGCAAACAACCTGGTTTCTCCAACAAGTAAATTGCAAGGAAAAGAGTAGGAGGGGGAAGGATGAACATATAGATCAAAACATGTATTTTGAAAGTCCCTTTTCACCCTTATTTGGATTCTTTTTTAAAAAATTGAAGCATAGTTGATTTACAATGTTGTGTTAATTTCTGCTGTATAGCAAAGTGATTCAGTAATATATATATGCATATATATATACATATATATATAAATTCTTTTCATTATTCTTTTCCAGTATGGTTTATCTTATCTATCACAGGATATTGAATATAATTCCTTGTGCTATACAGTAGAACCTTGTTGTTTCTTATTTGGATTCTGATTCAAACAAACCATAAAAAATTAGATAATCAGGAAAATTTGAGCACAAAGTATATTTGATATATGAATTTTTCAGATGTGATATGACTGTGTGTTACTATTTTTAAAATGATTCCATTTTTTTTTATTTTTAAATAAATTTATTTATTTATTGGCTGTGTTGGGTCTTCATTGCTGCATGCGGGCTTTCTCTAGTTGTGGCGAGTGGGGGCTACTCTTTTGTCTTGGTGTGCGGGCTCCTCATTGCCATGGCTTCTCTTGTTGCGGAACATGGGCTCTAGGCATGTGGGCTTCAGTAGTTGCGGCACATGGGCTCAATAGTTATGGCTCATGGGCTCTAAAGCTCAGGCTCAATAGTTGTGGCACAGGGGCTTAGTTGTTCTGAGGCATGTGGGATCTTCCTGGAGCAGGGATCGGACCTGTGTCCCCTGCATTAGCGCAGGCGGATTCTTAACCACTGTGCCACCAGGGAAGCCCGATTCCATATCTTTTAGAATACATATTGAATATTTATGAAATGATAAGATGCCTTGAATTTGCTTCAAAATAACCCAGGAAAGGGGAAAGTGGGGTGGGTGAACAGAGCCACAAGATTGACCATGAATTAGGAGTTGATACTTGTTGAAGCTGAGTGATGGATACAGGAGATTCACTATACAATCTCCCAAGTTTTATGAATGCTTGGACATTTGCAAAATAAAAGATTCAATGAATTCCCATTCGTTCATGTTCCCAGTCTGACATAATGTAGACTCTTAGTAAAAGCTAGTTTTCTCCTTCCACGCATAGTTTTCCTCCAAGGCATAAATATGTGAAATACTAAATACTCCGCAAATACATAGTACAAGATGGAGGAGGAAACCCACAGATGTATGGATACAAGATTTTCAGTTCCAAATGTGCCATGAACCTCTTGTCCAGCAGGGGGCTCCCTACTCTCTGCCTTGCTCTCACTGCTGCCCTGGGGGTTTGTTAAAAGGAATAGACTCTCGAACTTCAGGGAGGTAACCTGAGACTTGTTCTCCCATCTCTTTACTTGGCCGCCTTGTGAGTAAACTCTTTCTTGGCTGCGAACCTTGGCATCACAGTGTTTGCTTTGCTGTGCTTTGGCCAACGGAACTTCTTTGGTTGGGCACATTCTTCTCATTAGGAGTCACCATTCATCAAGTTACACTGATGTTACTGGTAAGAAAAATCAGCACTCAGAGGTGATATCCGACCCATTTTCCTGCCCCTTAGCCTGATCTGCTTGGAAGATGGTGCCAAGCCTCCCTGGCAGTTTCATCTGTTCATCTCTCCTGTCCACCGTGTGGTCCTCGGTCTCCATTCCTTCTTCCTTTGTTATATGAGGTCTAGGTGTCCTCCTGGGGGCCCCTGCTGTGCCTGCAGTGGTGTCCCCAAGTCCAGCACTTTAGCACACCCCATCAGGTAAGCGGAGAGCAATGCTTGCAGCCAAATGCACTACAGGGCCTCGAGGAGCTGGGAGGGGTCTGGGGACAGAATGAAGCCATGAGAGTCCCTTGGAGTTTCAGGAACCGTCCCCTAGAAGCAGGTTCTGCCAGAGCACCATATGGCCAACACAAGGAGTCAGGAGCCCTGAGCTTGAATCCCACATCCAATTTTCCTTCATGGTGTGACCTTGGACCAGACCTTAGACTACTGACACTTGTTTCCTTATTGTTAATCAGGAGAGAAAACTCCCTAGTTCACAAGGTCAGGGGGAAGATGGAACAAGCTCTGTGAAGACCATGAAGATGATAACAAAATGATCAAGTTTCCATCAATACTTGCGGTGGCCTCTTCTCAGAAAACTATGGCCCCTCTTCCCCTATTGCAATAGGCAGGCAGCCTCTTTTCTGAATGCTGGTGTCCTTAGATTATCTCCCCCCCTTTGTTCCCCTTTGTTTTTAATTATCTGATGCTGAGGGGTTCAGTACAATAGCCATTAACCACATGTGTCTGTTCATTACTTGAAATGTGGCTGGTTTGAATTGAGATTTTTTTTTTAGTTTTTATTTTTAATTTTTATTTTGTTATTGAAGTATAGTTGATTTACAATGCTGTGTTGGTTTTGGGTGTACAGCAGAGTGATTCAGTTGTATATATTATATATTCTTATATTATTCAGTTATATGTACATATTCTTTTTCAGATTCTCTTCCATTATAGGTTATTACAAGATATTGAGTATGGTTCCCTATGCTATACAGGGACCTACAGGTCCCTTTTGTCTATCTGTTTGTTTTTTTAACATTAAAAAAAAAATTCTTTTATTGGCTGCGTTGGGTCTTTGTTGCTGCTCATGGGCTTTCTCTAGTTGCAGCAAGCAGGGGCTACTCTTCATTGTGGAGCATGGGCTCTAGGCATGCGGGCTTCAGTAGTTGCGGCACATGGGCTCAGTATCTGTGGCTCTCAGGCTCTAGAGCGCAGGCTCCATAGTTGTGGTGCACGGGCTTGGTTGCTCCTTGGCACGTGGGATCTTCCCAGACCAGGGATTGAACCCGTGTCCTCTGCGTTGGCAGGCAGATTCTTAACTGCTGTGCCACCAAGGAAGTCCCTATCTATCTGTTTTGTATATGGTGGCGTGTGTCTGTTAATCCCAAATTGCTAATTTGTCCCTGCCCCTTCTTTCACCTTTGGTAACCATGAGTTTGTTTTCTATGTCTATGAGTCTGTTTCTGTTTCATAAATGGGTTCATTTGTATCATTTGTTAGGATTCCGTATATAGGTGATACCGTATGGTATTTATTTCACTTAGCATGATAGTCTCTGGTTGCATCCATGTTGCTACATGGCACTATTTCATTCTTTTTAATGGCTGAGTAGTGTTTCATTGTGTGTATGTACTGTATCTTCTTTGTGCATTCATCTGTCCATGGACATTTAGGTTGCTTCCATGTCTTCGCTATTATAAATAGTGCTGCTATGAACATTGGGGTGCATGTATCTTTTCCAATTAGAGTTTTCATCTTTTCTGGATATATGCCCAGGAGTAGGATTGCTGGATCATAAGCTCTAAGTGTAAAATACATGCCAGATTTCAAAGACTTAGTATCAATACAAAAGAGAATGTAAAAGACTTCACAAGTAATTTTTATGTTGGCTACATGGTGAAATAATACTTTGGATACATTGGGCTAAATAAACATATTAAAAATTTTTTGAAAAAGGAGGGACTTCCCTGGTGATCCAGTGGTTAAGACCCTGAGCTTCCACTGCAGTGGACGTGAGTTCGATCTCTGCTCAGGGAATTAAGATCCTGCATGCCGTGGGGCGCCGCCAAAAAAAAAAAAGCAAACTCCTCAGGTACTATTCTAAGCACATGGTGTGTATTAACTTACTTAATTCTCACATAGTGCCATGAAGTTAGGCGTTATCTTTTTTTTTTTGGCTAAGCCACATAGCTTATGGAATCTTAGCTCCCCAACCAGGGATCAAACCCATGCCCTCGACGGTGAAAGCGTGGAGTCCTAACCACTGGAATGCCAGGGAATTCCCACCATTATTACAGAGATTCTAGGAGGCTGGTTTCAGACAAGTGGAGGTAAGGTGCTTTCAGGGTATAGTTACAGCTTCCTAGCAGACAGCTGGAAAAGGGGCCTGGAACGCAGGAGAGAGGTCAGGGCTGGAGACGTAAGGAGAGAGTGGTGGATGAAACCCCTAAGCCTGGCTGTGAGCTGCCAGGGAGGGCTGTAGAAAGGGGAAAGGTTGGAGGGGGTCCAGAGCAGGAGGCCCACCTGAGTCACCTTGAATTCACAGGTGGCGATGTTCCAAGAAGGAAGGGGCAGCCCACACCGTAGATGACCCAAAGCCTGAGAAAAGGCCATTGGCTTCCCTCATCAGGGACTTTTCTGTTTCAGTGGAGTGGTGGGGGAGCCAGGTGGCAGAGGGTTGGGGAGAGGTGTGGGATGAGACCAGAGTGTGGAACTCCTGGGGCAACTGAGGCTAGAGAAAGAAGCAGGCCCACGGTACTCAAAGTGTGTCCATGGCATCACCCGGGAGATGGTTAGCGATGTGCAGTCTGGGACCCACTCTACGTCTACTGAGAGAGAATCTCCATTTTAACGAGATCCCCAGGGGATTCTGGGGGCATTAAAGTCTGAAAAGAGTGGAGCAGAGATGTGAGCTGTCCCTAGAGGTCAGGAGAGGTGGCTTTCAGTATGGGGATGTCCCTAGTGAGTTTGAGGAGGTGGAGAGGGTGAGGTGAAGATGCCGGGGTGGGGAGCTGGACTGAGGGGTGTTGTGTGTGAGTTTACGGCTGGGTGGGGGTTGGAGTGTTGTGTGGGACTCACGGCTAAGTCAGTATGGGGCTGGGTGGTACAGTATTTCCATGTCTAGTGGCTGAAAGCTCTGTGTGTTCTCCAGAGAAGAGAAGAGAGTTAATGTGTGTGTGTGTGTGTGTGTGTGTGTGTGTGTGTGTTGGCATGTGTGAAGGTGAGATGTGGGGCAGAGTGCATATGTTTGTGTGTGCTATTTTAAAGGTGATGATACATTTATTTTATTTTTTTAATTTTTAATTAACTAATTAATTAATTTTTATTTTTGGCTGCATTGGATCTTTGTAGCTTCGTGCAGGCGTTCAGTAGTTGTGGCACGTAAGCTCTAGAGCGCAGGCTCAGTAGTTGTGGTGCAGGGGCTTAGTTGCTCCTGGTATGTGGGATCTTCCCAGACCAGGGTTCGAACCCATGTCCCCTGCATTGGCAGGCGGATTCCTATGTGTGTGTTTTTTATACGTTAAAAAGGTCAAGAGGGGGCCTTCCCTGGTGGCGCAGTGGTTAAGAATCCACAACTATTGAGCCCACATGCCGCAACTACTGAAGCCCGCGTGCCTAGAGCCCGTGCTCCGCAACAAGAGAAGCCACTGCAATGAGATACTCGTGCAGCACAATGAAGAGTAGCCCCCGCTCGCCACAACCCAACACAGCCAAAAAAAAAAAAAAGGAAAATCTTAAAAAAAAAAAAAAAGTCAACTAACGGAAATTTCATACGGTTCATCCTAAGATGTGCATGTCCAGAGGTGAGGTTAATGTGTAGGTAGGGGATTGTGGGGTATCAGGACTCAGGAAACTGTCCTAAGGATGAATAGTCAGCCTCTGGGACTCAGGGAACTCAGGGCGCAGGTCCACACCCCAAAGACTCTCCTGGCCCTCAGTGAGTGGTGGACGCCGATTCCACTGTGTGCCTACAGGCTGTAATTACAAACTATTGCCACGAGGGGGCGACGCCGGTCCGGCCACGCGGTATGAGATCTCTACTGGCCGCATCCCGTCTGCTTGCAGTGCCCACATCCTCAAAGTAAAGCAATCCGCGCGAGGGGCCCATGGGAACGCACCCTGGGCGGTGGGTCTGGAGGTGGACTCCCGGCTCCCTCATGCCAAGACTTATGTCCCTCCCCCCGAGCTGCGGCCACCCCCACCCCCAGCCTGCACCCCACCAGAGCCACCCCATCTTCGCGCGCCTCTCTCGGGTCCCTAACGCCAACCCTCTTCCCTGGAAACCTAGCCTGCGGGCCAGGGAGTGAGGGTGCAGCCAAAGGGGGGAGTCAGGGGCAAAGACATTGAGAGGAGTGGGAGTTTTATTTGGGGGCAAAAATGGGAGGAGGGGGCTCAGGCATCCTCAGTCGGGACGGGACGCATTAATGGAGCCCCCTCTGTGTACTGGGTAGGGCGCTGGGCGAGTGGACACAGCGATCCGGCTCGGTCCTTGCCTTGATCTGGGCTCAGAACACGCGGGTTCGGGTCCCAGCCTCAGAGACTGGCCTCTGGCTGGCTTCGTATAGGACTTTCGCTCCCACGCAGAGGACGGATCCTCTGTCTCCGTCTTCCCAGCAGGGAGAACACTTGCTTAGCTCGCTACCTTACCGATCGTTTTGCCTCCGACTGAGGAACCCCAAGGAAAGTAACGATGTTCCGCGACTGGACTGTTAGTGTGGTGGGCAGATGAAGGGGAGGGAAGGGCACAGCTGAGGGTGGGTTGAGGCCAGTGCCGTGGGTGAGGATTAAAGAGACTTTGGGGACCCACTGAAGGATTTTGAGGAGGAGGGTGGCCAGATCCCAGCCGGGTTCTTGGAAGAAGGAAGGGATGTGGGATGGGGTGGGAGAGGTGGGGGTGGTGGATCCCAGGGAGAGAGGCCAGGGTCCTGACAGTGGGATTGGAAAGAGGAGCTGGTGGTTACAATTAGGATATACTTTAAAACAAAACAAAACAAAACTTTTTTTTTTTTCATGACAAAAGCAATTTAGGAAAATAACTGAAAACTGGATAAACAAAACCCACCTAGTCTACTAATATAGCTGTTGTTTGCATTGGGCTGTCTCCTGCCAAGCTCTTTTTATAAATTTAAAAAATATGGCTGTGTTATTGTGTACATATTAATTTTCCTGAGTTTTCATTTATCAGGATGTCATAAACATTTTTCATATTACTTCCTGTATTCATTTCCTAGGGTTGCCTAACAAAGGACCACAAACTGGGTGGCTTAAAACAGCAGAAACGTATTGTCTCACAGTTCTGCAGGCTAGAAGTCCAAGATCAAGGTGTAAGCAGGGCCATGCTCTCTCTGAAACATGTAGGGAAGAAGCCTTACTTGCCTCTTCTAGCTTTTGGTGTTTGCTGGCAATCCTTGGTATTCTTTGCCTTGTAGAGGCACCCTCCAGTCTCTGCTTCCACAGTCACCTGGCGATCTTCTCCCTGTGTGTCTCCTCTTCTTATAAGGACACCAGTCATGTTGGATTAAGTACCACCCTACTCCAGTATGACTTCATCTTAACTAACTCCATCTACAACAATCCTATTTCCCAATAAGGTCACATTCCAAGGTACAGGGGTTAGAATTTCAACATATCTTTTTGGATACACAATTCAACCCATAGCACTTCCTAACCGTGCCTTGTAGTGACTGCCTAATATTTCAACAAGGGTAAAATTTTCTCATTTGCTTAATCAATTTTCTATTATTAAACACTTGATTTGCTTCCAATTTATATATGATTATAAATAATGTCCTAATTAACATTTTATGCATAAAAATTACGCTCATTTTGTTCAATGATTTTTAAAAATTTAATTAATTAATTGAATTCTCTCTTTTTGGCTGCTTTGGGTCCTCGTTGTTGCACATGGGCTTTCTCTAGTTGTGGTGAGTGGGGCTACTCTTCATTGGGTGCGCGGGCTTCTCATTGTGGTGGTTTCTCTTGTTGCAGAGCACGGGCTCTAGCGGACTTCAGTAGTTGCAACACGTGGGCTCAATGGTGTGGCTCGCTGGGTCTAGAGCACAGGCTCAGTAGTTGTGGCACACGGGCTTAGTTGCTCCGCGGCATGTGGGATCTTCCCAGACCAGGGATGGAACCCGTGTCCCGTGCATTGGCAGGCGGATACTTAACCACTGCGCCACCAGGGAAGTCTTTCAATGACTTTTTTTTTTTAAAGGATCAATATTCAGAAGAGGGAGTAGCTGATCAAAGTCTATGAAAGGTTTTAATTATATTATTGGTTTGGAGAGAGGTCTGAGTTGGAGAGAGGAAGCACAGAATAGCAAAATGGAGAAAAGAAGAATTACCCACAGGTCCATCAGCCAGAGATAGTTTCTACCAGCCTGCCGTGTATTTTTATATACACTTACGACCCTTAATTTCTTCCTAGTTGAGACGTTATTCAGGTGACATTTTGTATCCTGCCTTTCCCACTTAACATTAAATCCTAGACAGTTTCTCGTCTCATAAACTTCATAATCGTCTTTTGGGTGACTGCGTAACATTATGCCACAGGGATATTTTAAAATGTCATACTGAGTATGCTGTTATTAGATATTTATAATGCTTCCAAGTTTTTATTATTATAAGTTGTGGTACACATTTTTGTGCTTAGATTTCTAAATTCAGTTTATTTCAGTGAATTTCTGGGTTAAAGTGCATGAATAAGTTTAATACTCTCGAGTCTTTGAAAGTTGCTCTTTGAAAGGGTTGTACCAATATACACTCTCATTAGCCATGAATGAGTGTCTATTTGCCAGCACTCTTGCCAGAAGTAAGTTTTATCCATTTTTTTGTTCGTTTGTTTGTTTCAAAATCTTACTGGGTAAAACACGGTATCCTGTTTTGTCTTTTTTTTTTGGTAACCAATGATGCTAACTATTTGTTCTAATGTTGTTTTCCCTCTTTTGAAGGAGTCTGTTCACAGCCATTTATCTTTTGGGCATTCTAATGTTTTACTTAGAGATTTGTATATTCATTTTACACACAAAAGACACTAACCTTTTGTCATAACTACCTTAAGGGTTGTTTTTTTTTTTTTTTAGTCTGTTGACTTTGATTTAAAAAAACAGTTACTGGGAAATGCAAATCAAAACAACAGTGAGATGCCACCTCACACCCATCAGGTTGACTACTATCAACCCCCTCCCCCCAAAATAACAAGTGTTGGTGAGGGTGTGGAGAAGTTGCAATCTTTACACACTGTTGGTGGGGATGCAAAATGGTGTAACTGCTATGGAAACAGTATGGCAGTTCCTCAAAAAGATTAAGATGGGAAATTTTATGTTATGTGTCTTTTATTATAATTAAAAAAAAACCTGGGGGAGCAGAAAATATAACACTAAAAAAGTTATTGAGCTCTATCCTGTATAAAGTATTTTTGTGTGCTGGGCTGGCATGGAGATTGTGAAGACCAGAAGACATCAAGGTGCGCATGGCCCATGAGGATGAAAGCAGAAAACACTGTTCCAATGAAGTTTCATCTCTGCTTCGACAGAGGGTGGAGTAGCCAGGGTGCGGGGAGCAGTCAGGGGTGACACCTGACCCAGAGCAGGTGAGGGGTGGGGTGGGGTCAGGAAAAGTTCCTTGTGGAACTAAAGCTAGAACAACTTAGGAGTTAGCCTGGTAGAGAGAGGTGGTCTGAATTGTAATTTCAGCTGTGCTTTTATGACACGCACACATGCTTAACGCTTCCATGGGCAAGGCTGTTGTTGACCTTTCTCTGTGATTTCTTCCAGTGCTTTTCTGCTAGTAAAAAGCTCTTCCCTCAAGAGGTCTGATTGTTCTGTTTCTTCCTGGTTTCCTGTGGTTCAGTCTATTGTTACATTTAACTCTTTGATCTATCTGGAAATTATTTTGGTGATTGATGGGAGGATGAGGGACCCCAGTGGAAGAGCAAAGAGGCAGACGGGGGAGGTTGGGCGGCTACCAAGAGCCCTGTCTTCATTCCTGATGTGGTGGCTCCCAGCCTCCCACTGATCACCCTCTCTGCTCCCTGTGGTTCTTTTAGGAGATGGCTGGGGTGGGTGTGTGACCGAAGCCCTGGATTATTGGAGGTGATGATCCACTAACACCATGTTGGCCTTGAAGTCTGAGGGATGCAGGGCAGACTGCTTTATGGACTTCCAGCATAGGGATTAAACAGGATGGGATGCGGTGTGTGTGCCATCTCTCCCTGCCCATCCTCTGCTACCCAAGCTACCACTCTCTGCTCCCATGCTCCCCCTCCTTATAAGTAGTTGTATTTATCTGTTTGTTTGCTTGTTTGGGTCTGTGCTCCTGCTAGACTGTAAGCTCCTAGAGGACGCACGCCTTGCTTCTCTTGCTCCATGTCGTATTCGCAGTGCCGGGAACAGGGACTGGCACAGTGTAGGTGCTCAGGAAATACTGGGTGAATGAAGGAAAGGAAAGAATGGCCTCTTCGAGGTGGCCCCGAGGGGGTGTGGGCAGGTAGGGAGCCAGAAGGAACTGTCATTCCAAGCATCTGCTCCAAAGCCTGTGGGCAGATTGCTGGGTGGGGGACTGAGGATCCAGATCCCCCAATCTGGGGCACACCTATTGTGCCTGGTTTTGGGGTCTGCATTCCATCAGGGGCAAGGCGGCTGAGGGGCTGAGAGTCTCCCTCCCACAGATGCTCTCTGTAGCTGAAGCCAGGGCACAGAGGCAGGGGTTGGAGACAGGGCAGAGGCTGGGCCTGTGTCTGGGCCCAAAGGGACGGGGCTGGGGGAGGCAGGGCTGAGTCATGGAGGCAGCTGCTCCTGGTGAAGTTTCCAGTCTCGGGGGTTCAGAGACATTCATTACAGCCAGGAGAAGTAATTAAGCCAGAGAGCAGCAGGGGTGGGGGGAGAAGGGCCTGATTGTCTCAGGAGGCTCCTGGTGTAATTAATCAGGGCAGAGGAAGGCACAGTTCTGCCCAGTCTGGGCATATTGGTAATAGAGACCTAGCTTCAAGGCCTCAGTCACCCACATCTGTGCTGACCGCCAGAGGAGCAGGGGACACAGGGGTCCGAGGAGTGTGCTGGCATCTGGCTCCATGAGGCGGCCTGAGACAGAGGAAAGAGCTCAGGCCAGGGCTAGACTGGCCTGAGCTAAAGCCCTGGTATTGCCATTTACCTGCTGGGAGGCCTGGGGCAAGTTGCTTAACCTTTCTGAGCCTCAGTTTTCCTTATCAGTAGAATGGAGCTAATAACACAGACCTCACAGGATTGCTCTGGGGATTAAATGTAAAATGCTTAGCAGCGTTGTCTAGCATGCAGCAAACACATGTAGAGCTGGGATTCAAAAAGTAGTTTGTGGCAGCTGGATGTGAAAATCCACATGGGAGCAGATGACCGGAAGGTGAGTCGGGAACACGCAGACTTCCCTGATGGTGGCCGGTGGTTCTGAGTCCTGAGACAGGCCTAACAGCCTCAGGTATCCTTTAACAGATACTTACTCTGTGTTTTTTTTCCCATTATTTGTAGTCCTTAAAATGACCCTTGTAAGGGTGTTCTTCTTATGACCATTTTGCAGATGAGGAAACCGAGTCTCAGAGAGGTGAAGTGGCTTGCTGAAAAATCAGTGGGTTGTAGAACTGGGATTCCATATTAGGCCTCTCTGGTGCCATAGTCTTCAAATGACCCTTTCCTTTAGGCTGCAAGGCTACAGAAACTTGGGATACACAAGGCACAGGAAACCAAGTGACCTCATCCTGGGGTGAGCCATGGGGAGCAATGGGTCTCTGGGGGAGAAAGAGCTGGAAACTCACCTCTTTCTTTATGGGCCAAGGGGATGCCCCACCCAGTTACCTAATCCTGGGGAATCGTGGGTCTCTGCTTCTCTCAGGTCCTGAGTCTGGCCTTTGCTTTTCCCCTGCTGAGAACACAGCCCCTTTGGGCTCTGGTCTTAACTCTGGCCCTCACTTGGCCAGAGGCTGGAGGGGAGTGGGAGAGGGGGGCTGGACATTGACACTGGACCAGGGAGGTGGTGGTCAATTATACATTTTTTGTTCTCATTTCTTTCATTTGTTTTTAATCTTTTTCAATTAGAACTTTTCTGATTATAAATACATATTCATTGTAAACTATAAAAATTACAGAGAAATATAAAGAAAAAACCACCTGTAATCCCATCGCAAGAGATAGCTACTCTTAACATTTCTTTTAATTTTAATTTTTAAAAAATTTTTTATTGGAGTAAAGTTGATTTACAATGCTGTGTTAGTTTCAGGTGTACAGCAAAGTGAATCCGTTATGCATATATTAACATTTTAATGTATAGAATATCCCTATAGGATTTCTTCCTAGAAATAGATGTATAGAAATATTTCCCCCTATAAGTGTATAATATTTCTCCCTATAAATATTTCTCCATATATATTTATGGAGAACTATTATATATTTATGTATATAAATTTTATGTATATTATGTATATAAATATTTATGTATATTATTATATATAATATATATTATATTAAATATATAATATCTATATATATTATTTCTCCATAAATATATATATATTTTTACAGACTTGGAATCATTCTAAATGAATTATTTTTGTACTCTGCTTTTTCCCCATTTAAGCATATGTTATAAACATTTCCATAGCATTTAACATTTTTCTAAAATGTGATTTTTAATGGGTCCATTAAAATAGCACATCTTTCCTATATACTATAATCTACCTGTTATGGGACATTTGGGGGATTCGTGTTGTCCCCCTTATTGTGTGTGTGCTGCTGTTAATTGCGGCTGTGGTGTGTATCCTGGCGCTTATCTCTGGATGTGTCCGTTGGTTACATTCACAGAAATGGAAACTCTGGAGGAAAGGTTATACACAGGTTACCAGCCTCCTGAGAGTTCTCTTACAGTCTTATCTCTAGTGTTTGCAAAGGGGCTTGGGCAGCCCTGGGCACTATCATTAAAAAAAAAACTTTGCCTAAAATTGTTAGTAGAAAAAAAGTATCTGTTTTAATTTGCATTTCTTTGATTAAAAGTGGAACTGAATCAGTTTACATTTGTGAGTCATTTGTGCATTGCCCTTGCTCACTTTTTAAAATAGGGGTCTCTGTGATTCTCACCGACTTATGTCACCCGACTGGATTTAACTAAGAGCAAAATCGAGATTTAACGATCTCGCGGGTCCAGATCTAGGCTTAGATAATCAATATCAGTAACCTCAGAGCCGACTGGGTGCCTGACACCCGGATGCAGTGGGCAGGGCACAGACGTGGCAGCACTGAGGCCTGTCTGGGAGCTGCCTTCCCGACTGTGCCTCAGTTTCCCCATCGGTGAACCGAGGAGGTTGGACTAACCAGCTGGTTTCTTATGAGGAGGCTGGTGCAGGCTCCGGGTTCAGGCAGCACCAGGTTCACATCCATGTGCTAAGGTTTTCAACTTCTCTAAGTCAGCAGTTTCCACCTCTGTAAACAGGGGCTTAAAAAAATGCCTCCCTCACTCAATTGTTGGGAAATTGTCGGGAAAATGAAATTGGAAAATAGCGATGCTTCTCGGGCAGCCCTGCGCTCCAGTTAAGTCTTGGTCAAGTTAGATATTATTTTGACGATGCTGCTGCTGAATAGTAGTCGCAGCAGCACTGGGAATTTAGGAATTCCTGTTGAGTCTCCTGCTCCCATCCGTGGGGAATCCAGGTCAAGACGTGGGTCCCACAGGGGGAAGGAGGCCGGGACAGCCAAGCGTTCGTGGGGCAGCCAGGCTGACAGCCACAGTCCGGGCGGTGGGGCGAGGAAGGGAGCGGGGCTGACCGAGCAGGAGCGGGCAGCAGCGCGGGGGGAGGCGCTGGAGGAGCTGCTCCGGCCTCCCCTGGGTTGGAGCGCCGCTGACTGGGATCCCGTCATTTTTCCGGGCTCCGCGGGACGATCGGAGGCGGTGGGGCGCCGGAGAGTGGCGGTCCCCTCCGCTGCCTCCGCTCCTTATCAGCGGCGGCCGGATGAGCGCGCGGGGCGAAGGGCTCCGGGCCGGGGCTAATGCAGGCGGGCGGCGGGCGCCGTGTTTGCGAGAGATAAGCGCGCGGCTCTGTACACAGGACGCCACTTAGCTGCGCAAACAGGCGCCGCTCGCCTCGGGACGCTCAGGACCCCGGGCAGGCGGGGCGGGTGCGACGGTGGCTTCCTGGCCAGAGCTGCGCAGTGTGGGGTGAGGGGTGGGAGCACGTGGGGGAGTGCGCGCGTGGGGGGCGTGGGGTGCGGATGAGCCGCGGGGTGTTGTCAGTTTCGGGAGGGTGCGCAGGTGAGCCGGTGGGAGTGCGGGTGGGTGTGAGTGGAAGCGTGTGTGCAGTGCCTGTGTACGTCTCTGAGGGTGAGAGTTGGGTGCCTGAGCTTGCGGGGATATTGCAGTGGGTGCTAGTAGGTATCTGAGAGACTGTGCCATCCGGTGCTGTGTGAGCGCCCAGGGCACAGCCGTCATATACAGCAGCGTCCCCTCCGGCCAGGCCCCAGGGACCTACTTGTCCACTGCTCCCTAACAAGCCTCACAGTCCTCCTCGTGGGGACAGGCACCCACATCCCTGCGTTCCCAGGAGTGGGAGGCTCAGGCTGCCTGTCTCTTAGCAGGGCTGGGTCTGTGGGACACTGAGCAAGCCCCAGAGTTGGGAGCCGCATCAGGCAGGGGTCAGGGCCAGAGAGCCCCTGGAAGGCAACCCCCACCTCTCACTGCCTCCTCTGTCCCAGGACTTGTCAGCTCTGTCCCCAAATCCCTCCTTTGGACCCCATCTTCCACTCCCAGCTGCCTTCAGGACCTCAACATACTGCCGGAGGCTGCAGACTTGGGGCCACCACCCTCCTTCTCCTCCTTAGTCCATGCCCCAGGTTTCCTGGGGGAGGAGCCATCTTATCTAGGACAAAATGAGCAGCTGCCCCAGACCAGGGAAGCCTGCTGAACATAGACTGGTCATAGGCATATGGCCCAGACTCTCAGTTGAGCGCAGAATCCAGCTTGGCCCAGGTTCAAGTGTAAGTCTTACTGACATCTGATTAGCTTGAAAGACTGTCCAGGCCTGTGCAATCATGCCTGTTCCTGCCACATGCTTAAATCTGCTTTTTTTTCCTACTTTGGTGAGAACCTTGGCTAAAATTTCTCTGATTTTGCCTGATTCCTGCTTGAAAGCAAGACCGCCAAGTACTAGGATCCAGGTTGTGCACTGTACAAGAGCATTGACTCTCAGGTGCACTGTTCACATTGTAGACATGGAGTAACATATATGAGCATGTGGTAGCCTCCCCATATCAAGTCCTTGATCAGGAGGGGAACCCGCACAGGTACCCAGGGCCAGGTGTGTGCTTGGGAAAACACACTCACTGGCTCCCACATAGGCAAGTGGTTTGCCCCATCCAATCTGTGCTCCAGAGTCTTTTTGCTTTTCTTGACAGACTGCCACTCTGGGATGTGCTTCCCAGCCCATTCACTCTGAAGTGGGGATGCTTGCCAATTAGTGTTGACCTGCCATTCAGATTCACGGTTGGGGATGCATGTGTGGGTGAAAATGTGGATTCAAGTGTGCCTGTGGCTAGGGCTTCCATCCTCTGGGGTTCTGGAGTCCCCTGTCCCTGCCCAGGCAGAGCTGGACAGAGTTGGAGGTGTGTCTACACAGTGATAATTCCATTCAGCACCTAAAAGAATGTTCTCTGGTGGCTGATTTAAAATGTTTGTGGAAATGGATACATTGGACTGTAGTGATCATACCACGAAGAGAGTGGAAAGGCAAGCCACAGAGTGGAAGAAGAGATTTGTACAGGACTCATATCCAAAATATGTAAAGAACTTGAACAAATCAATAAGAAAAAGATGGACAATCTGATAAAAAATTGGTTAGAAGGCTTGAACAGGCAATTCACACAAGAAGTCAACAAACACATGAGGGGACTTCCTAGGTGGCGCAGTGGTTAAGAATCCACCTGCCAATGCAGGGGACAAGGGTTCGATCTCTGCTCCAGGAAGATCCCACATGCCATGGAGCAACTAAGCCCGTGGGCCACAACTATTGAGCCCAAGTGCTGCAACTACTGAAGCCCGAGCGCCTAGAGCCCGTGCTCTGCAATAAGGGAAGCTGTACCACAATGAGGAGCCCGCGAACCACAATGAAGAGTAGCCCCCACTCACCGCAACTAGAGAAAGCCCTTGTGCAGCAATGGAAAACCCAACACAGCCAATAAATAAATAAATAAATAAATATATTAAAAAATATGAAAAGATGCTCAACTTTATTAGTCATCAGGCAAATGCAAATTAAAACCACAATGAGGGACTTCCTGACAGTCCAGTGGTTAAGACTCGGTGCTTCCAATGCAGAAGGTGCGGATTCGACCCCTGGTTGGGGAACTAAGGTCCCACTATAACTACACACAAGGATGAATTTCACAAGCATAATGTTGAGTGAAAGAAGCTGGACATAAAAAAATACTTATCCTGATATATTAGAAGTAAAGATAAGTGATTAGGCAGGGAAGTGATGGGAGGGGGGCACTAGTAGGACTTCTGTCGGGTGTGGGGCTAGTAATGTGCTCTGTTTCTCATGCTGGGTGCTAGTTACACTGATGTGTTTAGTTTGTGAAAACCTATCGAGCTGAACATTTACAATTTGTGCATGTTAATGTGTGGGTGCTATTCTCAAATCAAAAGTTGAAAAAAAATTTAAACATTTGTGGAGTTCCCATTTGGATGAATTTAATAAGCTCTATACCACTGATTAAACTCTCTCTGGTCTGTTCCTCCCCCCCGACTCCTCCCCCTCTTCTATTCCTGGACCTCATCTGGATGCCCACATTCTCATTTCCCCCAGGGCTGGCCTGCTTCTGGTTGCTCAGGTCATGTAATTATATTCAAGCATATTAAAAAATTTTTTTATTAGAGAAAAAAATGCTTTAAATTTGTTTTTCACAAAGATGCTGTAGAGGCAAGTCTGCCTGGAAACCTTGCTTCCCATTTGATATTTTATTAGCTGGAATTAGGTTCAGCTTTGAGGGAAGATAAACTCAAATCAACGATGCCTTAAACCAGTGGTCCTTAAACTCGAGCATACATCAGAATCACACAGAGAATTTATTAAAACACAGATAACCTATTGTAAATCAACTACATCTAAAAAAAAAGCTAAAACAATAACATAACCAGTATGAACTTAAAATAAACAACAACCATATTGCTGGGCCCCACCCCCAGATTCTGATTCAGTAGGTCTAGGATGGGGCTTGAGACTGTGTAGTTTTAACAAGTTGTCAGGTGACACTGTTGCTATTGATCTGGAAACTGCATTTTGTGAATGACTTCCATAAACACACAGGGTTTTATTTTCTCATGTGAAAAGCCCAGAGGCTGGCAGCCCAAGACTGGTGTGGCACTGAATTGTCAGGGACCCAGGGTCCTTCAAGCTCTTCATTCTGGCTGCCTCATATGTCACTTGCCTCATGATCCAATATGGATGCTTGAGCTCCAGCCATTAGGTCTTCCTCCAGCAAACAGGAAGGAGGAAGAAGCAGGGGAAAAAAACCTATACTGTTATGGTGCCTTAAAGTGCCTTTAAAGACACTTCCTGGAACTTATAAACAGCACTTCCGTTTGCAATTCTTTGGCCAGAACTTAGTCACATATATAAAACTAATTGCAAGGGAGGTTGGGACTGTGCTTTATTATTCTGGATGGCCAGGTGCCGGCTAAGTCAGGAGTTCTCTGGCTAATGAAGAAGGGAGGGATAGATATTGGGGGCAACCAGGAATAGCCAAAGAGTACACCCCATCCTATCTGTCCAGGGTTAGGGGACCCAGAGTCAGCAGGTTAGGATTAGGTGACTTTGGGTAAGGTAAGTCACCTTATCTTTGTGTGTCCGTGAAATGGGGACTCAATCATGTCTTCATCTGACACACATTTATTGAGGATCTTTCCTGGCCTGGTACTGGGCTAGGGGCCAGCATGGAGAGGAATAAGTTCAGGGCCCTGCAAGCAAGGTACCCACAGTGGAGGGTCCAGGTGGACAAATACCTCTGCCCTCCTGACGCAGGGTGTTGAGGGTTATGCTGTGTGGAACACAGGGAAAGGCCCTGATCCAGCTGCAGAATGGAAGTGGGGGGTGACCTCTACAAACGGCTTCCTCCTACTTTAGTGTTATTGAGGAGCAAATGAAAATAATGGATGTGAGCATAGCTTACAAACAGCAAAATACTATGGAGAAGTTTGTTGCTTTTCTCTCTGAGACACAGACCCAAACTGGATATATGGGATGTAATTCCCTGGGTCACCAAGCCTTGCCAGTAGGAGAGGTGATCTGGTGAGAGGGTGGTGGAAGCTTTAAGTGTTGGTGGAAACCATGAATGCTTTCCCCCAGAAAGAGGTACTTTCATACAAATTTTGCCACACAACATCAAAGCATTCACAGACCCCTGAAGCTCATTGAAGGGCCCCATTTAAGAACTCTGGTCATAGAGAACATCTTCATCTTTTGCTAGTGGTGGTTTTCAGGAGCCCCAGGCTCTGGGACAGCAGTTTCAAGACATTTTCCTGAATAGCCCCAATTCTGGAGCTGGGACTTTAAGCAGGAAGACCCGTGTGGCAGTGGCAGAGGTGGCTCTGAGACTGGGCTGCACTTTCAAGGTATCCCAGAGCTGGGCAGAGGAGACAGAGCAGAGCTGGGCAGAGGGGAGCAGGAGAAAGTGGACAGAGGGTGGAGGAAGGTGGAAGCGGAGGACCAGGAATGCATCCTGCAGGGGAACAAGCAGGCCTGTGGTGCCTGCAGCGGGGGTGCGTGGGCATCAGAACAGGCTTCAGGCCAGCATCCTCTGGCTGGGGGCAATACCCCCCTGTATCCTGTAAGAGGTGAAAAGTCCTGATGGAGGGGGTGTCAAGGAGAGGCCTTCAGAGCCCCAGTTTCCCTGCAGCTGCCCGGGCCTCCATCTTCCTGGGAGGCTCCAGGAGGGTGGGTGATGGGTTGTTTTCTTGTTTTTTCCTCTCTCTGCTGCTCTGCTGTCACCCCCCCCCCCACCCCCGATGGATGGCCCAGACTGAGTCACAACTAATGGCTTTCCTCAGAGCCCTCAGAACGAATAAATCTGCTAACAAGTGCTTGAGTAAATGAGTTGATGCCACTTTATTGCTATGCACCCCCCTGCAACAGCCCTCCTCATTTTGGGGGGCGGGTGCTGAGGAGCAGGCCACGGGCTGCACAGTGACCCATAGATACTGGGGACATGGGATGGAGTGGTGGATGAAGCCTGTTACCTGGGCTGGGCAAGGAGTTGGTGGGGGAGAAGGGGGAGGTGCTGGGGGAAGGAGGAGAGGAAAATATGTAGAAAGGGAAGTTGGTGAGAATCGTGGGGAGAGATGGGGAGATGCAGGTGGCAGGGATGCAGAGAGGGGAGGGGAAGTGATATGCTAGGTAGATGGAGTGAGGGTCCCCTTTCCTACCAGGCACTGGGGTATACAAATTGGGGGCCCCAGGCCTTGGCCTTGAGGAGACCACAATTGGGATGGGGAGGGAGACAGATATACCCATTATTTTAGTTGTCAAAAGAAGCTGGTAATTTTATTATTCCCTTTATTATTATTTTAGGATTTATTTATTCCCTTTTTACAGTGAGGCTCAGAGAGGTCAGGCAACTTTCCCAAAGTCACACAGCTGAGAAATGCAAGTGAGATTCAAGCCCAGAGCAGTCTGACTCCAGAGTCCAGGCCTTTTCCACTACCCCTGATTTGCAAGTATGTGGAAACGGAAAGGCAGGATCAGAAACCACTAAGAACAGATTACTCTGGATTGATCTGATTTGCCCTCATTGATGGGATTACTTGGTTGGGGGTGGAGGTGCCGCAGGCTCCTTGTGTCTGGACTTCAGCAAAGCACCCGACAAAATCTCTCCTGACATCCTGTGGACGCAAGAGTGATGTGTGGGCGAAATGGCTCAATGGCTGGAAGAATTTCTAATTAGATGTGGGCCGATTCTAAGGACAGTTGCCAGCAGAGCCGAGCTACCAGTGGGAGGCAGTTACTTTGGACCATGGGGCTCTGTCCTTGGTCCTGTTGTGCTTAACATTTTTTTTCCTTTTCCTCTCCCCTGTATTTAATGTTTATTACCCAAGTAATTTATATCTGCTGCAGAAAAAGATACACTGTGGATAAGCCAAAAGAAAGAAAAAGCAGCCTAAATCTCACTAACAACACTCACTGAAGAGTCTTTTCAACCTGCTATAACTTTGAAAATTTTCATAATAAGTTGTTAGGGATAAAAAAACAAACAGCAGAAGGTTACCTGCTGTTCACGTTTAGGGTGCATCCTGCCAGTCTGTATTGCAAATAATAGCCATAAAATGTAGCATTTTATTGGGCACTTATGGTGAGTTTGGCAACGGCAGGGAGCATCTTGCAAGCCTCATATCATTAAGTCCTCATAACATTTTTCAGGCACTTTTATGATCCACTTTTCACAGATGAAAAGCCGAGGCTCAGAGATGAAATAACTTGCTTTGGCCGCAGAGGCTGGCGAGTGGCTGGAGCAGGGTTTGAACCAGGATTTGTTGGACTCAGGAGCTGAACTCTGAGCTTCTGAGGGACCCCATGATCCATAAGTGTGCCAGGACCCGCCCCCCCCCACCGTGGGCCCCTTCCCACCTCACCCTGTCCTGGGGGCTGTTTGTGCAGGATGATCAGGAATCTTCATGTTGCTTCCCTTTTGCTTACACAGGTGGTGTCCTGTGTGGAGACACCACCTGGGATGTGACCCTGCAGAAAGCAAAGACCCCAGTAAGGCTGGAGATTCTCCTTGTCTTTAAGCAACACCCCTGGTGGATGTTTCTTGTATGTTTCTTACACAGGCAGGTGTCTCAGCTTGGAAAAGCCAGGAATTTATTTTCTTTTAAAGTAACAAACACTTCTAGAAAGCTTATTACTTGCCAGGTGCTGTTTTAAGAACTTTAGAGATAGTAACTTTTTAAAAAAGATTAAAAAAAATCAACATACAGTGAAATTGGCTTTTTTGGTTGTTGTATGGTTTTGAGTTTTAACACCTGTGTGGATTCCTGTAATCAGGATACAGAATAATTACATCACTCTGAAGGACTCCCTAATGCTATCTTTTCGTAGTCACGCCTCCTCCAAGTCCTAATCTTTGGCAACTACTGATCTGTTATCCATCACTATAGTTTTATCTTTTTAAGGATGTCATATAAATGGAATTATACCGTCTGTAACCTTTTGAGACTGGCTTTGTTCACTCAGCCTAATGCCTTTGACGTTAGTCCAATTTGCTCCATGTGTCAATAGTTTATTCCTTTTAATTACCGAGTAGTAAATATCACAATATACAGATGTACCATTGTTTATTCAGTCACTCATTGAAAGGCATTCGAATTGTTTCCAGTTTGGGATAATTATGAATAGCGCTGCTGTACACATTCATGGACAGGTTTTTGTCTGGATGTCTGTATTCATTTCTCTAGGGTAAATGCCATGGTATGGGATTTCTGAGTCCTACGTAACTGTATGTTTAACTTTAGAAGAAAATGCCAGTGTCTTTAGACATTTGTCTGAAGAGCTTCCTTTAGCAATTCTTTTTTTTTTTTAATATTTATTTATTTTTAGCTGTGTTGGGTCTTCCGTTGCTGCATGCGGGCTTTCTCTAGTTGTGGTGAGTGGGGGCTACTCTTCACTGTGGTGCACGGACTTTTCATTGCAGTGGCTTCTTTTGAGCATGAGGGCTTCAGTAGTTGTGGCATGTGGGCTCAGTAGTTATGGCTTGTGGGCTTAGTTGCTCTGAGGCACGTGGAATCTTCCTGGACCAAAGATTGAACCCGTGTCCCCTGCATTGGCAGGCGAATTCTTAACCACTGCGCCACCAGGGAAGACCCTTCAGTCATTATTTTTTTCAAGCACTTTTTCTGTACCGCACCCTTTCTCCTTTCCTTTCAGAACTCTGATGCCTTGACTATTAAACCTTTTGGTATTATCGTTTCATAACCCTGAGGCTATGTTCATGTTTTTGGTTTCTTTTTTTTTTTCAGTATTTTTTTCTCTGTGACTTATTGATCACTAGTTCTTTCCTCTGTTATCTCCATTGTGCTATTTGAGCCCATCCAGTGAATTTCTATTTCAATTATTTTATTTTTTCAGTTCTAACATTTCTATTTGAGGGATTTCTCTGGTGATGCAGTGGTTAAGAATCCACCTGCCAATGCAGGAGACACGGATTTGATCCCTGGTCCAGGAAGATCCCACATGCTGCGGAGCAACAAAGCCTGAGCGCCATAACTGCTGAGACTGTGCTCTAGAGCCTGAGAGCCACAACTATTGAGCCTGCATGCCACAAATACTGAAGCCCGCATGCCTAGAGCCCGTGCTCCTCAACAAGAGAAACCACCGGAATGAGAAGCCAGCACACCACAATGAAGAGTAGCCCCACTTGCCACAACTAGAGAAAGCCCACATGCAGCAACAAAGACCCAATGCAGCCAACAAACAAACAAACAAACAAATAGAACTGCTGGATTATATGGTAGTTCTATTTAAAAAAAATAAAATTTCCATTTGATTCTTTTTAATATCGTTTATTTAATAGCTGAGATTTTCTGTCCTTTCATTCATGTTAAGAGTATTTGCCCTGGAGCATTTTAAATAGCTGCTTTGAAATCTTTGTCAGATAAATCCAACATCTGTGTCATCTTAGCATTTGCATCTGTCTGTGTGAGCTGATGGGTTTCCTGATACTAGTAGGCTAAATAATGCTAGTTTTATCCTGAATATTTAAAAATATTATAAGAATCTGGCTACTGTTGGAATTCTTCAGAGGATGTTGGTAATTTTGTTTTAGCAGGTGACAGACCCAGGTGGGTCCAGGCTGCAGGTCCTGCCCAGACTTCTGTGGATTATAGTTTCAGTGTCATTTCAAGGTCAAAGGTTTTGCAGTGCTATTCAGATCTGTGCCTTGTGTGCAGCAACAAGTGGTCAGTCTGGGACCTGGGCAGTGACCTTTCCCCCAGTCCAGTTCTCAGAGCTTTAGGTCTACTGCTTAGGACCAGATCCACTCAGATGCAGCTTGTGGGGGGAGGTGAACTCAAGGGTTTAGAAACAACTTGACGAGGATGCTTGCACTTCTCTGCGATTTTCTTCGTGCTTTCCGATTCCTTGAGGGCTTTTTTGTTTTCCGGTGAGAAAACTGAATAGAAAAACCAGGTTTTCTCCACCCTCTCTGAGTGTTAGACCTCCCTCTTCCACTCTTTGAGGTAGAGTTAGTTTCTGCTGGAGATTTTTCTCTTCCCCCCAGTGCCTATTCTGGATTTGGGGCTGTCTTGTGTCCATGCTGGGGATACCAGAGGAAAAATGAGCCAGTCACTGCCAGCCCAGTGGGACTTCAAATTATGGCTGTCTTCCCCAATCTGCCTGCTGTTTACTTTTCAGACTCTTCAGATCACTGCTCCATGCACTTCTGTCCAAATTTTATAGCTTCATTCAGTAGGAGAGACAGGGTGGAGTGGACTTACTCCATCTTACCTGGTATAAGACAAACACAGTATATATAGTTTATCCCTTTTTATACTTAGGGATAAAAATGTGTTGTACAAGGTACACACTACCATATATAGCACAGGGAACTATGTTCAGTATCTTGTAATAACCCGCTAAGAATAGGAGCGCGTACATGGTGGGCATGTACCTAGACCTCTGGGGGGTTGGGGGGGTGGGGCTGGAGCCCAGGGCCCCTTGTAGTATCTCATCCCAGGATTCACAACACACACCAGCATTAAAAACATTTTTTTAACTAAAAAATTCTTGTACTAGTGGTTTAAATTAGTGAAGTAATGTATATACATCCTATAAAAACATGCAAACGATGTAGAAAATGGATAAAATGCTGGAGGAGCTCTTGTTTGGAGATAAGCAGGACTGAGTCATTGGCCAGTCTTTTGAAAAAGTCAGTTAAAATTGGGCAATCATAAAAATAGACACAAACATCCCGTAGTCGTTTTGTCTGGACTTTGAACATATACATGCACATTCAGGCACCCACCTCTCTTTGGGTCTCCTGACTTCGAGCTCCCTTTGTCTTTCCTGCATAAATCACACCCACAGTCCCACAACCCATCACCTCCTATTTCCAGTTTCACTAAAAGGGCTAAGAACTTAAAGACACATGCGAAACTCTCCCATGCAGAATCTGTCTTGATTTTTTTAGGATTTTCTATTTTTCTCTCTCTCCCCGCCCCCCACCTTTTTTTTTTTTAAAGGTTTCAGTGTTCCTTTGTTTATTTATTTTTAAAATTAATTAATTAATTAATTTTTGGCTGCATTGGGTCTTGGTGGCTGCACGCAGGCTTTCTCTAGTTGTGGTGAGCGGGGGCTACTCTTTGTTGCGGTGCACAGGCTTCTCCGTGTGGTGGCTTCTCTTGTTGCAGAGCACGGGCTCTAGGTGCATGAGCTTCAGTTGTTGTGGCACGTGGGCTCAGTAGTTGTGGCACACGAGCTTAGTTGCTCTGGTGCATGTGGGATCTTCCCAGACTAGGGATAGAACCCGTGTCCCCTGCATTGGCAGGAAGATTCTTAACCACTGTGCCACCAGGGAAGTCCCAGGATTTTTCCTGAATATTTTACAGTTATCCTTCACACGTAACCTCACATTTCAGCCATCCCCTTTGTTGGGCCTTTCCAAAGCATCCAAACTTAGTTTTCAAGAAAATGACTTTATACACTCATATTTCATCAGTGTGTGTAATATTTAATTGGATTATATAATTACATGATAACAGTGAAAATATACCTGGTATAAATGGTGAGAGAACATACCCAACTCACTCTTGGTAAACTGACAACTCAACCCAGAGGGAGCAGAAGCCCTTGTTTTTTCAGACCATGGGGTTAGCAAACTATGGCCTTAGCCTGTGGACCTATTTTAGTACATCGTGTAGGTCAAGAATGGCTTTACTTTTTTCTTTTCTTTTCTTTTAAAATTGAAGTATAGTCGATTTACAATGTTGTGTTAGTTTCAGGTGTACAGCAAAGTGATTCAGTTATATGTGTGTATGTATGTGTGTGTGTATACATACATATATATTCTTTTTCAGATTCTTTTCCCTTATAGGTTATTACAAGATATTGAGTATAGTTCCCTGTGCTATACAGTAGGTCCTTGGCTTTATATTTTTAAATGGTTGAAAAAGTCAAAAGAAGAATAATATTTCATGACATGAGAAAATTATATGAAATTCAATCTTTTGTGTCCACAAATAAAATTTTATTGGAGAGTTCAACAGCTGCAACAGAGACTAAAATATTTACTATTTAGTCCTTTGCCAAAGACTTTGCTGATATCTGTTCTAGGGAGGAGCTTGAGCCTTGGGTATGTACCATGCCATAGGTGTCTGGTCACTGCATGTTACCGGAGGACATTCAACTTTGGATTAGGGGAGGTCTCACAGAACTACTATCTTAAAAAGTGAAAATCCTTTCTTTTTTTCTTGGCATTACTGTCTCCAAAACCTACCTCCGAGACATGACCAGAATCCATGGTGTGATAATTTGGACAACTCCCATTGACCCCACTCACTCACCATGGTCCCACTTGTGCTCCATCAGTGATTGTTCAGGATGGAGAATCATGGGAAATAAAGAGTGCCTCTGCCCACTTCCCTGCTCTTTGTCCCAGGAGATGACAGAGCTTCTTGGACTGTGGCTAATGTCTGTTCGGAGAGAAATTACCATTTTTCAATGGTGTCAACGGGTTATTTTCACTCTCTGCTTCATTCTGTGTAAAGAGCCAGGGTGTTTTTAAGTGAGAAGACGCACACGACAAATGAACAAGCTTGCATTTCTATAAGCACCATCACAAGAGCCAATATTTTCCCAGGCTGCGGCCAGTAATCAAGGTGGCCCGGAGAGTTTCACGTGGATGAATAAACAAGGAGCCTTAGCCATCAGCGAACTGACAGATCCAGCCCGTAACTGCTGAAGACATCCATTGATGTTTCCGCCATCTTCTCCAGTGGCTTTTCTCATCTAGTTGAAAGGCTGTCAGTACTGTATGGACATAAATGGAAACTGCTCTTGCGTGAAACATATGTGGGACACTTGCAGCTGTGAGGAGTGTGTGTGTGTGTGGGGGGGGTGTGGGCAGGCACACGTGCATGCACAACCATCATCCCTTGGCAGGATCATAGCAATAGGTTCCTAACAGGACTCCCTGCTTCTGATTTTGGCCCCCTTCAGTCTGGTTTCAAAACAGCAGCCAGAATGCTTCTTAAAAATGTAAGTCATTAGGAGTAACATACACCACTACTATATATAAGATAGATAACCAACAAGGACCTATTGTATCGCACAGGGAACTCTACTCAATATTCTGTGATAACCTATGAGAGAAAAGAATCTGAAAAACAATAAGTATATGAGTATGTATAACGGAATCTCTTTACTGGAACCTGAAACTAACACAACATTGTAAATCAACTATACTCCAATAAAATTTAAAAGAAATTAGATTGCAGTGATGGTTGTACAACTCTGAATATTCTAAAAATTACTGTATTGTCTCTTAAATGGGTAAATAATATGGTATATGAACTATATCTCAGTTAAAAGTTATATCTCAATAAGGCTATTTTTTCAATGCACAGCTTTATGTAAAAAAATGTAATGTCAGCTCACTCCTCCAACCAAAGCTCTCATCTCATTCTGAACAAAAGCCATTTTATTCCTCCCAGCAGCCTGAAAGGCCCTACACGATCCAATCCCCTGCTGCCTCCCTGATCTCAGCTCCTTCTAAATCCTCCCATTGCTCACTCCACTCCAGTCTCCTCGCCATTCCTCAAACTGCGAAGTACGCTTCCACCTCAGGGCCTTTGCACTTGCTTGTCCCCCCACCTGGAACATTTCTCCCTAGGTAGCCTCGTGGTTTGCTTCCTTACTTCCTTCAAATGCCATCTTATAGGTGAAGTCTTCCCTGACCGTCCAACATAAAATAAGTCCCGTGCACCCCAGCACTCTATCCTCCTTACCTTGATTTTTTTCTATAGCCCTTATCATAATCAGACATACTACATGAGTCCTTGCTCGTTTGTTTATTTTCTATTTCCTGTGTTGACTTAAAAAAACACACAACGTGAGAATTGTGAGTTAAGTTTTATTTGGGGCAGAAGGAGGACTATAGCCTAGGAAACAGCATTTCAGATGGCTCTGAGAAACTGCTCCAAAGAGGTAGGGGGGAAGGGCAGTATGTATGTGATTTTGGTGAAGGGGGAGTGCATGCAATTGAGCACATGTTGTTTTTGGCAGAAGGTTTCTGCTAGTCTTGTGAATGTCGCTGCTAGTCACGAGAGGCAGATGTCACCATGAAGGATTTTAGTGCTTATCTAGACATGAGGAGATATAAGAACTGGGCTTGGACTTCCTAGGTGGCGCAGTGGGTAAGAATCCGCCTGCCAGTGCAGGGGACACGGGTTTGAGCCCTGCTCTGGGGAGATTCCTCATGCCACGGAGCAACGAAGCCCGTGCGCCACAACTATTGAGCCTGTGCTCTAGGGCCCGTGAGCCACAACTACTGAGCCCATGTGCCACAACTATTGAAGCCCATGCGCCTAGAGCCCGTGCTCTGCAATAAGAGAAGCCACTACAGTGAGGAGTCTGTGCACCACAATGAAGAGTAGCCCCCGCTCGCAGCAACTAGAGAAAGCCTGTGTGCAGCAACGAACACCCAACACAGCCAATAAATAAATAAATAAACAAATAAATAAAATTTATAAAAAAAAAAAAAAAAAACTGGGCTCATAAAATCAGCTCCTGAAAATATCTAACTATCTGAAGACCTGTTCTGCCAGTTTTTCCCAGAGCACAGAGTGCCTCATTTCTGCTCTCCACCCTGAGCTCCTTTCAGGGGGGTGTTGAAAGTCAGCAGCTGCAGAAACACATGATTTAATCCTTGTAGAGCTAGATGGCAAGTGCCAATTTGTAGTTGACACCTGCCACTAAAATATAAACTCTATGAGGGAAAGGATTTTGCCTGTTCATTCACTGCTGTGTCTCTAGGGCTTAGAACAGTGTCTGGCACGTATTAGGGGCCTAATAAGTGCTTGTTGAGTGAGGATTGAATCATTCGTGCTGCATGGCCACCTGCTGTGTATAAACCCTTGGGCATGAGACCTTGCCTGACGGTGGACTAGCACTGCCCAATGGATGGTCTGTCAGAGAGAGGCCTTGTGTGGGGGAGGTGCGGGAGGGTATGAAATTAACCCTTTGAGGATGAGTGGCATGAGTACCCTCTCCTGATAAGTAGCCCTTGAGCCCACTGGGCAAGGGCAATGGTCAACTGGGGTCCAAGTCCATGATGTCCTTGACCCCTGGGGTGGCCTTGCTGGGTGTTCTGAGAATAGGGATAAAGGGAACCCCAAATTCTGTCCCCACTTCCCTTTGAGGACAAGTTGGAGGCAGGTGCTGGTCCCAAGTCTACAATAACTATTTTGAAGTTTCTCCCCTCACAGAAGTCAGCCCCCACCCTCCAGATGTGTCTCATAGTGACTGAATCATGGGTCAATGATGGCGGTGGGTGTATGTGTGTGGGGGGTGGCTGAGCCCAGTGATCGAGGGCTGATACATGCTCTCCACTACTCAACAAGGTGATAAACTCTTCGATGAAGTGGTGGTGATTAATGAACCGATCAGCTGGCCCTGTAATGGTGTGGGAGCCTGGCTCCTGGTCCACCCTGAGGGACCTCTTCCCGTCCCATTTACTTTCACACTAAAGGTAAACAGGGAAGGGACTTCTTGAGAGGTTGAACCCTGAATCCGGGCTTTCCCCATGCCTTCTAACTTCTCCCCCCCATCTATGCTCAGACCCTCTGCTCCCCAAGGTAAGAGGGGGTTCCAGGGATGCCACAAATTCCCTGCGGGCATCTCACAACTCCTGTCATCTCTCTCTGCCTGGGATCAGCATGCTAGAACCCCCGTCACCACCCCAGCTGGTGCTGCAGTGTTAGCAGAGCAAACGGCCTCTCACCCAGGTGTCCCTGCCCCCTTTAGCCCGCAGCTCCTCATCTAGGTCTTGACCCTTGGGAGTATAGCTGTCGTCACCAGCCCCTCGGCTGCCCCCTCCATCCCTAGGGTGAGCACCTGTCTTTTGTCTTCACAAGGCTTCCGGAGGAGTGGAGTTCTTTTATTTCTGTTGTTTCGTCTCCAAACTGGACCCAGGCTTGTCCCCTTGTGTTTGTCTGTCCCTGTGTTCTGGGAACTCCTCAGACTGGGGCTCTATAGGATGGCAGAGTGCCTCCTCCCTCAGATTGGGGCTCCCCAGTGAAACTGCTGCTCCTCTCATCACAGACTGGGAATCCCCAAGGATGTGGCCTTGGGTTCCTGGAGAACAGTGCTGTGCCTCGCTCCTCAGACGAGAGCTCCCTAAGAAGAATGATTTTTCTCTGCCCTCTGAGGTTGGGGTCTGTGTCCCCTCACCCTGATGCCTTCTTCCACCTCCATGCTCAGCACGCCGACCTGGCCTTTCTTTCATGTGGGGCCTATAGGGCCCAAGTGGCTGATAAGCCACCATTTCCGGAGAGTGAAGGTGACTGAACCCATAAAAAGGTGATTGAGAGCGCCCTGGACTCTCCACCTCCAGAGAGAGCTCTAAAAATAACATCCACGGCCATCTGTCCTGGAGGGTGGGGGGGCTGGCCCAGAACTAGGGGCCTGGACAAGATGGCCCCTCCTGTCCTCATGGGCTGATGGGACACCGGAAAGAACTGGAGGATCCAGCCAGGCCAGGGAAAGGGAGCTAGAAGTGGCTTTATGGGGACAATCCCCAGTAGCCCTCTCTTTTCCTGGGGTCTGATGGGGTTAGCAGACCCCATACTTCGCTTCCCTTCCCCTGTGCCCTTACCTGACTCCTAAGCCCCATGGTTATCCTAGGTAGTAAGCCTTTCTGTCCACCATGATTGAGTGGGCTTCTTCCCGGGGTCTGCCTCAGCCCTTTTCTCTTGTTTGAATCCTGGGTGACCTTGGCTGTTGTTCCCTTATCTCTCAGAGCTTTAGTTTCCTCATCTGTAAAATGGGGAGAAACTCAGCTCATTGTGTTGTTGTGCCTGAAATCATGTACTTCCCAGTACCAGTAGGTGCTTAAAAAACAGGAGTCCTTTCCTGTTTCCTTCAAAGGCCCTGGGTGGGGATCTTTGCCCCCGAGGCCAATGGAGAATGCAATGGGCTGGGGATGGTGGCGTGTTCTTGGGCAGCCCTGGCATCACTCAATCCCATAAGACACCAGTGCCCTGAGTGATACCTGGATGGACATGGGGGCACACGGCCTTGCAAGGGGTCTCTATGCCAGGCCTGCCAGACTGAGTCTGTATGTGTCAGGCTTGGTGCACAGGTGGCTGACGCAGCTGCTTCTGGGGAGCAGACTGGCTTTTGCCTCCTCCCGGCCCCCTCCCAACACTTTAACAGAGAGGAGACATCGTGGGGTGTCCAGAGGGGCCTTTCCTCCAGGATATCACAAACAGCAGGTCAAGAGCCAAGGTCATAGCTCCCACTCCTGCCGATGGCAGAGAGAGATTTCCCTCCCCCCAGGTCCTGTCACTCCTCCACCCTCCTCCAACATCTTACTGAGCAGGAGCTGAAAAGGTTGGCTTATGCAAGGAGGGGTCACAGGTCCCGCAGGCTAGAAAAAGTGGGTCTAGCCTCCTCTCCCCCACCCCCCACCCATGGACAGGCTAGGAAAGATGGAATCTCAACTCTGGTCCTAGGGGTCGTCCCAGGAATTTAGATCCAAATGCTTCGCTTCCTCGGGAGGCTAGACCTGCTGTTGGGGGGCAGCAGGGTGACGATGGGGTTCCAGCTAGGCACCCTATCTAGAGGTATCCTGAGTCCGAGTGTGGGGGCTCCCCCCCTCGGCTCCTTCCAAGTGGAGACATCACGAACTGTCTGGATGTAAGCTCAGCGATCTGGCGTGGGGTGGAGGGAGGAAGGAGGAAGAGCCCTCCCCCCCCAGCTCCCCCCCCTTTCCAGGCTTGGATATAAGCCCCGCAGGGAAAGCTGCTGAGCGGAGGAGGCCGCAGCCCGACCTGCAGTAGTCTTGGGACTCCTCTTGCCTTCCATCTCCTGATCATCTCTGCCTCTGGAGTTGTCGCTGTGAGTGGCCTGGGACCCAGGAATGGTCTGGTGCCAGGCATCCCAGGCTATTTTGTGGGGAAACTGAGGCTAGATAGTGGAAACTGGGACTGAGTGGCGGGAAGCTGGATTGGAAGGGGGCCACCCAAAATGGGAAGGAGAGAGGCCGGGTAGCCTATGCTGCCAGCATAGCCTTCTTCCTCTATCTACCCTTCTGGGTAACATGGGTGGAGGGAGGCAGGGCTTATGCCCCTCTGGCAGATGAGGAAACTGAGACCGTGCAGTGCCTGAGAACGCACAGCGAGCACGTGGCTGTGCTTGGTCGGGTACCAGCCTCAGACAGCCTACTGGAGCGTGGGCCCGACGGCAGCCTCAGCCTCCTGCCTCGGGGGTCGAGGCTCCGGCTGACTCCAGTGGCCCCTCTCCAGATGGTGATGGTGCGCAGGCCGTGGCCCGCCACGGCCACCGTGCTGCTGGCCCTGCTCGTCTGCCTGGGGGAGCTGGTCGACGCCTACCCCGCGAAACCCGAAGCTCCCGGCGCACTCGCCTCGCCAGAGGAGCTGAAGCGCTACTACATCTCGCTGCGCCACTATCTCAACCTGGTCACTAGGCAGCGGTGAGCCCGTGCGCGCGGTGGGCGGAGCGGGGTCGCCACTAGGGGCGCGGCCAGGCCTGACTCCGCCCACCCCGGCCCCGCCCCCACAGGTTCGGGAAACGTGACGTTTCAGAAGCTCTGCCCTCCAAACTTGTCTTCCCTGATCCCGAGGACGGTCTCATCAAGTCGCGGTAAAAGCGCCCGGCCACACGCCCTGTCCCCTGGAGCGTGGCCTGGTCCTACTGCCACCCTGGCACCGCCACCTAGTCCTTCCCCGGGCCTCGCCTCGCCGGACTCGGCTCCGTGCGATTCCTTTCCTTTCCCTCCTACAGGCCAGAAGGCGCCTATGTGTGGTGAAGACCCCCAAGGCCTCCTGAGAGATATGCCAATACACCGACCTCATTTGCATGTTTGCTCCTGACCCCGGAATCTGGATTCCTCTCCCCAGTTGCTGCGTCTGGAGAGGGCTCTGGGTGGTGTCGTCATTCCATTTCTCGGTGCCCCCGCCCCCGGGCTGGAGGGCCGTGTTTGGTCCTTCCTTGGTCCCTAAATAAAGAGCACATTTCACTGAAATGGAAAGCGTGCCTTTCTATCTCCTTTCCCTTCTCCTTCGTGGAGGTGGCATCCAGGTGGGAGTGGAGGATGGAGACGAGAGCTGGGAGGGTAGACGATGGCGCCTGAGACAAAAGTCGCGCCAGGCCAGGGCTGGGGTGGAGTGGGGGGCTCCCTCTGCTCTGAGCTAAGAGAAAACGCTACCACTC
Source organism: Hippopotamus amphibius kiboko (assembly GCF_030028045.1). Lineage (NCBI taxonomy): Eukaryota > Metazoa > Chordata > Mammalia > Artiodactyla > Hippopotamidae > Hippopotamus > Hippopotamus amphibius. Next base: position 44,619,708 of record NC_080202.1, on the reverse strand, counting down.
AGCGCGGGGAGTGGATAGCACCCAGACTAGGGTGGAACTCTCGTCCGGTGGGGTGGGGGCAGCTTAAAAGGTCTTCAAAAGTGGTAGGGAGGAGCAGCAAGAATTGCTGCTGAAGGGTGACTGAGTGGGGAAAGGAGCATGCCGGGCAGCCCAGGGGCGTAGGTGGGGACAGACCTGCCCCCATCCCCCAAAGGTGAAGGTGGTTGGGAGCATGGGCTCTGCACCGACACCCCAGGTTACCCCGAGGAGATATGGTGCTCACCCCGGGGGGCTGTAGTGGCTGGGGGTGGAGACGGACTCCAAGATGGGGTTGTGGAGGGAGTTATTAAGGGGGTGAGGTGTGTGTGCTGGGGGAAGGGGTCACTTCTAACACCCCCATTCCCTGGGCAGGAGGAGCAACGGGAGTGTGGAGGCTGCCCTTTCTCTCAGCAGCCGCCCTCCCCTTTCTGAATTTACACTCAGTAGATAAGTCACTAGCCATGCCCTCCTGGTGACAAGGCCACGACAAGGATACCCTCCTTAGGTGGCTCTGGGAGGAGAGCCTCGAGCTGGCTCTGCCCTAGCTGCAGGAGAGACCCCTGCTCAGACACAGCCTGCCTTGGGGTCCACGGGGGCTCCAACACCTACCGCCCCCGCGTGGCCCTCCAGCCTCCCTGAAGGGAGGGCGGAAGGGTGAGATGGAAGCAGGTCCAGGGCCTGGTCAGGTCACAGGCTGTGTGGACTCTAATGCTCTAAGCCTTCGCCCAGCCCACTCGCCCTGCCTGTAGACCCCTTTCCCTCTCTTCGGTCCGGAGATCAGCCTCAGGGTAGTGGCTCCCGCAGCTCAGAAGCCTTTCTTGATTGCTTGGGGGATGGAGTTAGTTCGTTTCTCTGGTTTCCTTTCCCTACAATATTGCCATTATCTGAGATCCACTTCCCATCACAATTCTCGCGTTTTCTCTCCTCTAATCTATCCCCTCCCAGCCCCACCCTCCCGCCCCAGGAGAGGTGGGATGTAAGCACACAATGGCTGCCACAAGCTCTGGTTCATCTTGCCAGTGGAGGAGTGGGAGGATGTGAATCTGTGTTGGTGTCCGTGGTCCCCTGCCTGTTGATCTGTTTGGGAGAGCTGTGGTCCGTTTGAGGCTAATAGAAGAGAAGCCTGGTATAAATTATATGACCACAGACAGTTTCTGCCCAGCTTGACATGTCTGGTTCACCCTGAGTGACAGGGGTTTGCCTCGCATCCACTGGGGGGAGTGTTGAGAGGCGGTTAATCCACTGCTGATCAGACAACCAATGTTGGAGCCGGAGGGAAACTTAGATGTAACATTAATGAGGACAGTATCAATAGCTACCTTTTCTTTTTTTTTTAAAGCGCTTATTGGGAATTCACTGGCGCTCCAGTGGTTAGGACTCAGCACGTTCACTGAAGGGGCCTGGGTTGGATCCCTGGTTGTGGAACGAAGATCTTGCAAGCTGCACAGCATAGCCAAAAAAAAAAAAAAAAAACACCAAACAAAAAAAGCTCTTATGTGCTAGACACTGAGCTATTTGTTTTACATACATTATATTGCTAAGCTATTAATCTGGCTTTTTTTTAAACATATGCTTTGTTTTGTTTTAAATTTATTTTATTTATTGGCTGCATTGGGTCTTCATTGTTGCGTGCAGGCTTTCTGTAGTTGTGGAGAGCGGGGGCTACTCTTCCTTGCGGTGTGCAGGATTCTTATTGTGGTGGCTTCTCTTGTTGTGGGCTCTAGGTGTTGAATAGCCATGTGCCCGCCTCAAACTCTTTCATGATGGAAAGAGGAGAGCATGGATATTGGGGCAGCTAGCATAATCTGCTACAAACACGAACATCTGAACATCATCTAGAAATCATTTGGTCTTATCCCTTTATTGAGCAGATGGGAATTTCAAGGCCCAGAGGAGGGGAGAGACTTACAGGAGGCCACAGAGTTGGGGAAAGAGGTAAGAGAGTCCACCCTACGCCAGGTCTGATTCCATTAACTGTTAAATCTAAACTCTCCTGACAGAAATGCAAGACTGCCAACACACCCCCCTTTCTCCCCTGATGGCATCTCCCACATTCCTTGATGTGCACCCCTGAACCGCTCAGTCCTGCTGCCACCGCCCTGTTCCTGGGAAATAGCAGCTCCCCACCCCCCACCATTCCTCAAGGCCACCTCAAGTCTTATTTCCTCGGGGAACTTTCTTGGCCTCCCCTGAGTGTATCTGTACCCCGAATCTGAGCTCTCACACAGGGCTATCTTACACCAGGAGTCCTTCAAGGGCAGGGACCCCACAGTTGGTGCAGTAGCCTCAGAGACAAAAGATCTGGATGTGGAAAAAAAAAAATCTGGATTTGAGTCCGTCTCTGCCATTCATCGGCTTTGAGACTGGCCGGGTCATTTCAACTCACTGGGTTTATTTCTTCGCTGGTTAAACTGGGATCCTCACACCTTAAATAATAATAATAGTTCACTGCTTTGAGGCTCAGAGAGAGGATGCAATTGCCAAAGGTCACAGAGCTAATGAATGGCAGAACTGGTGAGTAGGAGAGCTGAATCTACAGGTCAGCTTGGCACAGCCCGACACACGCTTATCAATATATGCCTTCCTTCCCTTTCTTCTATCCACTCCTAACCCATCTCAGATCTGCTTTGGCACCGCTCCCTTCCAACCACCCTAAGGAAAAAGCTCCCCTCCTTCCACATCCAGCCCCTATGTTTTTCTTTCCTCCCCATTCATCCATCCCTCTCCCTCAACACTTTACCATACGGATTGGTTTAGCCTTTCTCTTACCAAGAAAGGAGGCTTCTTCTTCCGGAAAAATTTCAGCTGACAGTGATAGGATTTGCTTTTGCAGGCACTGTGGGCAGGGAGGACTACTGAGCACTCCTGAGCCTGAGGGGACCCTGGAGGCAGATGGAGTCCCCAGGGCGGAAAGAAGTGGGGTGTATGTGTGTGTGAGAATCCTCAGCCCAAGGGTTTCTCCAGGGAATGGGGGATCCCCGGAGTTCCTGGTATTTGGGGGTGGCACTGACAAAGCTATTTATCTCTGTGACAAGAAAAAACTATGGCTGGCCTCAGCACTTGAGTCAATCCCTGGATCTACCATCTGTCTGCAGGGGCTGGGACCTGACCTGGGTAGTGGCCAGAGCTGGTCCCGCAGCGCTAGAGTCCAGTGGGAGCCCAGACCCTTTGAACTAGGGTTGGAGCCTGGCGCCCCCTGGTGGCAGCTTGCAGCCTCTGTCGGCCTCATCGGAGGCCCTCCTGGGACCAGCCACTAATTCACCACCCTTGTTTCACCAAGTGGGAACCTGAGGCCCGGAGAAGGGTCCTCCAGGGCTTACCGAGACAGAACGAGTTCCATATTTCCTTTCCGGAATGTCAATTGTTGTTGGGTGAAGCATGATTGTTCTTCTTGTTACCAGAAATCATAATTGAGAGGAACAAGGCAGAACACTGGCATTTCCTGAGGCTTCCTTCATCCTCATTATCTTGAGGAAGATCAAAGCTCAGATCCCTGCAGCATCACCACCAGTCCTTACCCATCCCTCCACCCCCCAGTCCTCTCCGGACACACTCTTTTCGTTTCCTGATCAGGGACAGCAGAAGCTCAGGGGTGAGAAGTCCTTTGCTTCCTACTCAGGCTTCATTGTCATTCAGACAGTCAGTTACGCTCCTTGGCCTGAGCTGGGGAGGGGGCCGGGGGCCTGGGGAAGGGATGCTGAGCTGCGGAGGCTCAGAGACTCGTGGGGGCAGAAGGGGGGTGGATTTCTGGTACTGGTGGGGTTGGGAATCTAAGCCAGAACTTGAGTCCTAGACAGCTGTGTGATCTTGGGCTAGTGTCTTCACCTCTGTGAGCCTCAGGTTTCTCAGCCAAAACGTGGGACATTATAGTAATGCTTTAACAGCCCTACTTCGATAAAAAGAGACCAAATTTTGGAGTTGGACTTTGTTTCAAACCCTGGATCTCCCACTGACTAGTTATGTGGCCCCAGGCTAGTTACTTAATGCCTTTGAGACTTAGTTTCTGAATCTGTAAAATGGGTTGTTGAAGGGACTCACTGAGATGACTGAGCTGGGAGCACTTTGGAAAATTCAAGGCTTTACAAATGATGTTGGTTTTTTATCGCTCCCCTGGAATGAAGGTGCTGGGAAACAGTTACCAGATATTGGTATCCCGCCTTGCATCTCCCTTGAACCCAGACACATCAGTTCTCATTCTGCATCCTATGCTCCAGCCAGGGAGAGGATTTCTCCTTGCCCAGGTCCCCATTCCTCTCCACATTCCCTGATTACCTGAGGCATCTCCCCTGTTCCCATCTTCTTCTAATCACTAACTGCAAGGAAGTCCTGAGTCTCTAGCCTTCATCCCTGGAGTCTCTGAGCCACAGCCTCAATCTTCTGCCCTGAGGGAATCTGCTTGAGGATTTGGGTTAATCCTTGGGAGGGAGGAGGGGCTGTTCCCAGGCCTGCAATCGGAAACTTTCAGTTATCCTAAAGTCCCAAAACCCCATCCTTCTTGAACTAAGCCTGGTCTGGCGCCCAAAGGCGGATGGGGGCCTACAGGAGACCTGCTAGTGTGGCACCCACAACATTGCCCTGTCCCCCTCCCATCCCTGGCCCTAGCGCTGGCGTTGCTGGCACCAGGGAGACGGTGGGAGGAGGGGGTGAGGGCTGGGGACTGAGAGACGCTGACAGGAGGCGGGGACTCTGGGGGGCTGAGGACTATAAAAGGGCCATGGCCAAGGGCAGGGTGATCCATCCGGCCTAAGGCAGGCACCCGCTTGGCCCAGCGCCTGCTCACTCAGGACTCAGGGTAAGTGGGCTCAGCCTGCCCCGAGCTCCAGGGGCTGGGGGGCTTGGGGGCCGGGAGGCTTGGAGAGGCTAGGAGAGGCTGGGGTTGGGACATAGGGAAGGATTTGGTGCCTTGCAGGGCTGGGGGCCTCTGGGGACCTGAGGTCCTGCATGGGTCCAGCTCTACCTCTGGACACATCTGTCACCCTGGAAGAGCAGCCTGCTGACTAGAAGACTGCAAATGTGTGTGGGCTGGGGATGACGGCCGTGCCTCCTGCTCAGGGCGACACGGGCTATAGTGTCCTCTCCAGGACCTGCATCGGCCTATCTGCCCCTGGCAGGGAGGCTGGGGAGGGTGGGAGGGTGGCACACCCACAGGCCATGGATTTCTGCCCTGTGGTTCATTCAGTGTGCCCCCACCCTGTAGGGGGACTGGCCACCCCTCCTTCCCAGCAGCTCACCCCTCCATTTCCCACCCCGCTTCTGCCTCTTCAGAGCCATCAGGCCCTGGATGTCATGAGTCCTGTGTCTCCTGCCCCATGTCCCCACCTTCTCTGCCACACTTTTCTGCTTTGCCCAGGCCCTGGCTGAGCTCTGGCTGCTGTGCTGCTCCTGAAAGGGGGCTGTCGTGCTCTCCAGGGCAGGGTCTAGGAGGTGGGGTGGTCAGGTCCGAGTCGCCCTTTGCGCTGCCCCTTTGTCCCCAGGCTTGGAGAAATGGGTGATGGGCTAGAGGGCCGGGTGGGTGGGCTCCACGCTGTCTCTACGCCCCTGCTTCTTGCTCTCAGATGGCCGCCACCCGCCGCTGCCTCTTCCTGCTGCTCCTGTCCACGTGCGTGGCTCTGTTGCTGCAGCCGCTACGGGGTGCCCGGGGGGCCCCGCTGGAGCCAGTATACCCCGGGGACAATGCCACACCGGAGCAGATGGCCCAGTACGCGGCTGAGCTCCGCAGATACATCAACATGCTGACCAGGCCCAGGTGTGTGTGAGACAGGGCAAGACCCCCAGCCCCAGCCCCTTTCATGCTCGTGGGAAAGCAGAGCGTCTCTACCTGGCCTGGGCCCATGTGCCCCGGGCGGGATGGTGCCCAGGGGTAGGCACGAGGCAGGTGAGCTGGCACCTGGGCACAGCGCTGGCCCCAGCTGCCTCTCCCCTCTCAGGTACGGGAAAAGAGACAAAGAAGGCACGCCGGACTTCTCGGAGTGCGGCTCCACGCGCGCAGCTGCCCCCAGGTAAGGCTTGGTTCCCTGCTTCGTATGCCCAGGTGCCTGGGGCGGAAGAGGGGGTGTGTGTGTGTTGGGGGGAGAGCAGGGGCCGGGGCTGGTCGGAGGTCTCCCGAGGGCAGGAGGGCTACCCACTCACACTGCCTGTCCCAACCTCTCCTCACAGGGCGCTCAGCCCCATGGTTTCCTAATGCTCCTCTGACTCCAGGGCGGTGCTGGCCCAGCTCTCCCGTCCGCACCCGTGGCTCTGGCCACAGCTTGCTCCTTGCTCCCACACAGACGAAATAAAGCACATCGAAATCACAGCCTCAGTCTCTCTGTGTCTCTGTGGGCCTCAGGTTGGGGCAGGAGCAGGCCAATGCACAGGAAGAAAGGGGAGGGCAGGGGGAAGGAGAAGGGAAATGAGCGTGTTAGGAAAGATCTAGAACGTCTGTAGGGTCATCAGAGCCATTCAGCGCATCCTCTCCACTACCACAAGGGGGCAAGTTGTGGCCCAGGGGAGGCAGGGACTCCCCCAAGGTCACTGAGCAAGTCAGTGACGCTTGAGTCATCCCATGTCAGCACCTCTAGACCCTGCTGATTATTGGCTTGATGGCAGCCCTGTCCCCAGATGTACCCCCACCGATGCTTTCCTATGTCCTAGGCAGTAGGTCAAGTGCGAATTTATACTAAAGTGTCCGTGGCATGGGGGCAGGGGCGACGCCCTGGCTCAGAGGAATGACTGGGGTTGACAGTCGCTGGTCGCATCGGTAGCATTGGATCTGCCCATCTCTGGGCAGTCGGAGGTGTTTCACTGTGCGTGTTTGTTTAAAGGGCGGCCCCTCACGGGCACAGGGCCCAGCAGAAGCACGGCCAGAGGAGGGGACAGTGATGGGGAGGGGTCTGGAGATGGGGTCATGTGAGATTGTTGGGAAAAGGAGCCTTGTGTGCCAGGGGCATTTAACCCTCTCAACAATCCTGTGAGGGAGGGGAGAGGGAGATACTGTTATCCTCATTTTACAGAGGGGGAACCGGAGGCTCTGAGAGGTCCAGCAGCTTGTCCAAGGCTCAGCAGCAGATGGCAATCTAACACAGGGATACAGCACTGGCTTTACAGTCAGATGAACCTGGGTTCGAATCCAGAATCTGCCATCTTCCCCTTGTATGCTTTTGGGCAGGGACATAACCTCTCTGAGTCTCAGCTCCCTCATCTGTAAAATGGGAAGAATGATAGGGTTGTAGTGAGCAGAACATGAAATAATGCATGTGAAATATTTAGCATGGCCCTTAACCCAGGAAAGTGCTCAGTAGACGGGAGTTTCTGCAGGCAGACTTGCAGCCAACCAGCTGTTTCCATGAAGCGTGGCAGAAAGGCAAGCAGAGGGATGACTGGTCTTCAAATACACACAGCTACGGAAGAGGGTTACGGTTAACTCTGCGTGGACTCAGGAGGGGGCTCCGGAAGGCAGGCTTTCCTTGACTATAAGGAAGCATCTTCAAAGAACCAGAAAACTGGAAAGAACTTGCCCTGAGAGGTAGTGAACTCCTGGGCATAAGAGCTATTCAAGCAGTCACGGAGGGGAGGCAGTAGGAGGAATTTGGCCTTCCAGGGAGGAGGCTGGATTAGCTGAGAGCTCTGGCCACCTCCAGGCGTCCAGTCTGGGGATTGCACACTCCAGCTGCGGGAGGGCGAGGACCCAGATCCTACTCTGGGAGGCCAGCACTGAGGAGGGGTCCCAGTGGCCTTTGCCAGCCCTTGCCCTTCTCAGGCATCCTGAGTAGGTGGGGATGGGGTGGTATGTCTGTCTGTGACTGGGAGGGAGAGATTTTGTATCTTTCCTCTTTTCCTGGCCTGGAAGCACCTGTGAATAAGGGACAGTCATGGCAGGGCTGGGAGGGGAGAAGTGAGATAATTGAAAACCTTTTTGGTTCCTGGAATGACTTCTCCTGCCTCCCCTACAGGCTCTGCCTAAAGAGATGGGGCTTGTGGGTTCAGTGGATGAGGCGGTCCAGTTCCTGGGCTCAGCATCTCACACTGATGCCATGACAATGATACAATTGTGGTTCCCCTCAAGTCTTGGCTGTGTCTGCTGTGTGCAAATGACTTGAAAGTGGAACTAGGCACTAGAAGGCAAAGGGCTGGAGATAATGCCTCCACTGGGCAAGCGCACAGCTCAGGCTGATTCTTACATCCAAGGGGGTGCCTGGGAGGGGGGCTGGTTTCAGCAGAAGAACAGAGCTTGAGTTTGGATGGTGGAGCCTGAAGCCCCAGAATTTTCTCTGGCAGCTAAGGGGAGGGGTTCTGAGTTGGGAAAGGTGTAGATGCTTCCCAGGGGCAGGAATCGGGATCCAGCTCAGGACATACCTGTGTGTGAGAGTTGTATCAGGATCGACCACTGCCCCTGCCCAGGCCTCTCTGATGGCCCCGGCCCCCAGAGGAGAGTGCCACCTTCAAATCCAGCTTCTCAGGGACAGGCCCTGGCTGAGCTCCTGCCCTCCCCCTGCTCTGCTCACAGCCAGAGGGGCTGAGACAGTCCCCTGGACAAAGGCAGGACCTTCAGCTCTGCACACTGGGGGGGCTGCCTGCTCCTGTGCCAACACTGACATCCCAGGCTGCCATCAAAGCTGCCCTGCTCAGTGGAGAAACTCGGTGGGGGATTTGGCTGAAGCCCCTCCTCTGAGGTTGCTGGGACCCACTTCTCTCACCTCTGCTCTCCTCGGTGAGGGGCCCCCTTCCCCTCCTCCCGCCCCCACCATAGTGGTGTAAGTGCCTGAGGTGGGGGAAGGTGGGTGGGTTGCAGGGAGGGGCCGGGGAGACCCGCAGCTGGCTTTTCCTCCTACAGTAGGAGCTCCAAGAACCCCTCTCCTCCCTCCAAGGACAGGTCCCTTCTTGCCCAGGGCCCACAGAAGTCAAGGAAGCAATGGAGATAACGTTTCTCTATATTGTTCTCACCGGGGGAGGAGTTGGGCCCTCTCTCAGCATATAAAGAGGGACTGTGGGCGAGGAGACTTGAGTGGGGCCTCTGGAAGTCAAATCCCAGCCTGGAGAAGGAAGTCCCCGGGGCCCTGGATTCCCCCCAGCCCCCAGGGCTTCCTTTCGCTCAGTTCCGAGGCCCCAGACTGGTGTCAGCCGAGCCTAGGCCCTCCTACCTAGAGCCCTGGGAGGAGGCTGGTGGTCGGGGTTTCGCGGCGTTCCGGGGCGGGGGGTTCGTGGTGTCGTGTCGGGGGAGTTTCGTGGCGTTCGCTGGCGGAGGTTTCGTGGTGTTTGCTGGTGGCGTGTTCTTGGGATTTTTCGCATCATTCGAGTTCTTGGCGTTTTTAGACTTCACGCTGCGGAACACGTCTTTGCAGAGGTCACGGGGCTGCTCTGCGAGCCCAGTTCTGGGCTGCGGCGATGCGCGGGGAGTGGAGTGGGGTGGGGGGGGTGGGGTGGGGAGGTGGGGGGGTGGAGTAGGGGGCAGGTGGTGTCTGTTTCCTCCCCTCCCTCTCCCTTCCTCCCTGCCCACCTGCTACTGAAGAGCTTCTCTAGGTACTTGTTGAACTGGCCGAAGTTGGGCAGCCAGTTGGCAGCCCTGGGCCTGAGACGCTGCCGCACTTGCAGCTCCTCCCCCACGGCCGCCTTAGGCTGCAGCAGCGGCAGCGCCGGCAGCACCAGGCACACCAGGGCGAATGCGCACGCGCAGCGCAGAGCCGACGCCTGGACGGGGTGGGGCAGACAGGCTGGTGGGTCGGTGGGTTAGTGGGTCGGTGGGTGGGGGGCGGTCACTGACGCTCAGGCTTCCGACGTATGGCCGGGTGGGCAAGCTGGGGTACCCGGGTGCTCAGACCCAGGGACACTCAGACTCTGGGACGTACAGAGGCACACGAGCGCCGTAAGGGACTTGCAGGTGCCCAGGCCGAAAGGTGCACACCTAGCCATGCATAGTGATGGGCACAAAGCTCCAGGGAACGGGGACCCTGGCGGTGGACTGGGAGGCGCACCCTGAGATGGACACATCAGGGCGGCCCAGCGCCATTGGTCAGCTCCCTGACTTCACTGACTTCTTCCGCAGCTCCTTCCTCAACCCACTCTTGCCTCTCCCGCCCCCGGCTGTTCCCAAAATGCCAGACATGCCGTTCACTCTGCCTGGAAGCCTTCCTCCAGTTATCCGTATGACCAACTTCCTCGCCTCCTTCAGGCAGCAGCTCAAAATGCGGCTTCTAAAGGGACCCTACGCGGACGCCCCTGTTCAACACTGCCACTCATCCCTTCATCTTGCTCTACTCCCCGCCCCCCACCGCACCTTCTCACTTACAGTGTGTGCTTATTTTTTCCCTGTTTTCATTCCCAGCAGTAACCCCTCCACCTCTCCACCAATGTAAGCACCACGACTGCTGGGCTCTTTGCCTGTTTTGTTCACTGATGTATCGCAAGCACCTAGAACAGTGCCTGACACTTAGTAGGTGCTCAATAGTACATGTTAAATGAAAGACTAACACAGTTGCATCCAGGAACGCTGGCCCAAGGATCCCCACGCACACCCAGCCATGCACAGAGAATTTTGTCCTGGCAACACACAGGCACACCCAGTGATTCACATACTGTGATGCCCAGACACGTGCTACACACCACCCGAGCCCCTGAGACCCTCAACCCTCCCTCGACCAGGAACTCGCCTCACCCTCCCACCCAGAGTAGGGACAGGAAATGCTGGCAGCTGTCCTGGCCATCAGACCGGCAGAGGGGGCTGCCCTGGCCTCACTCCTTCATGCCCTTGATGGCCTGAGGAGGGGCCTTTGGTGCCAGCCTCCATCCCAGCCTCCTGGAGAGCACAGCTGAGAGGGACCACCAGACATTACCATGGCGCTGGGCAGGTACAGAGCAGCTGGGCAAAAGGGTCTCTGGTCAGGGCCTCCCGGGCCCTTTATATCCCGTAGCATCTGTGCCTCCTTTCCCTCTAAGCCTCCACCCCCAGCTTGGCCTCCTTCTCCTGCCCTTGGGTCATGACCTGGGAGCTGGGAACAGGGAGAGGGTGGGGGTGGAAGCACATGGGCTGCCGGCTGTCCTACCCAGGGCACAGTCCCTGCCAGAGGCCCAGAGGCGCGGGTGGCAGAGGCGGAGGCACTGGGGAGTTGGGTAACGTTCTGCTCCAAGACTACAGATCTTAGGGAGGAACTGCCTCTGAGCTTGAGAGGGGGCTGTGCTTTTCCCAGAGGCTATTTTCGGGGTTAGGAGGGGAGTGATGTTGAGCCGTCCAGCTGGCTCCAGGGTGGCTCCTTTCCCTGCTGCGAGGCCTCAGAGCCCCTGCTCCTGGCTTCTAGGCCTCTGGCTTGGGGAGGGTCGGGGGTGAGGCTGAGGTTTCTGCTGTCAGGAGTGCAGACCTCACTGCTCACCCTGGAGGTTTTCCCGGCCTGCCCCGCCACCTTGGGGCCCCGGATGAGTGCCCTGCAGAGTCTTCTGAAGGGTGGTGGGTCTTGGCTGCCTGCTTGAAGGATGAACTCAGGCCTTGGACTGCCTCAGGTCGCAGAGTTGTGGCTGTGTGGCCTGTCAGGACCCCTGTAACTGCTCAACATGGCTGCTTTTCTGGGGTAAGGTTGTCAAGCGTGGGCTGATGCTTTTTCATGCCCGCCCCATCCAGAGAAGGGGCACAATAGGAAGAGCAGGGGCTTCTGGGTAGGAATCCTGACTTCACTTCCTGGCTGTGTGACCTTGGTTAAGGGGCATTATCTCCTCTGAGCCTCCGCAGCCTTGTCTGTGCAGTGGAGCTGGTTACACCTCTAGCACAGAGCTGTTGTGAGGATCGAGTCGGATGATGGACTAACTCAATATTATATCAACAACAGTGGCTCTATGAGTATAGCATTATATACTGGTAACTGATACTCATTGCAGTTGCTCAGTGCCGGGTACCAGGAGGAGCATGTTGTTGCAGCATCTATAATTTTGGTGACCCATGCAGGCATTGCTAACTCCTTCTGCATCTGAGGAAACAGGCTCAGAGAAGTTCTGAGGCCTACCCAATTGGATCTGGAAAAGCAATCCCATCTTCTTGGAAAGCTACCCCAGCCAGTTATATGAAGGACAGTTGCCTCTCTGTCCTTCTGGTCTCGGGCCATCTGCAGTCCTGAGTACCCCTCCATCGACTCCCAGTCCCTTGGCCCATCAACTGCTCCTAACTCAAGCAAGACTGCCAGCTATGCTCTGCGCCCCTCCCCGCTCCCAGTCTCCCACCATCTGCTTGGCTCTGTTTCTCTCAGGGGCCTTTTCGAGTGAACTCTTCCCTTGCTCCTCCAAGCAAGACACAGGTGTCAGCATCAGACGGATCTGGGCTCCAAGCTTGCCATGCGGCCTGCTGGCTGTGCATCCCTGGATAAGTCACTTTACTTCTCTGAGCACGGTGTCCTCAGCTAGGACGGGTACCTTACAGCTAGATCACAGGGTTATTGGGAGGCAAAGCTGAGAGAAGCCTTCTTAGGCTTTCAGCCCCAAATCTGCCTTGAAATCTGTGAGTTGCCCCCGGACCCTTCAGAGAAATTCCCTCTTATGCTTAAGCAGTCTTGAGTTGGACTTTTACTTGCTACCAAACCAAACCAAAGCGAACTGAAAAATCTTTGATTAATAAGCCTCCCATTACTTTCTGGGTAAAGTCCAATCTTCTAAGTATGACATCTAAAGTCCTTCACAATTTGACCTCAGCCTACTTAAAAACACACACACACAACAAGCTTTAAAAACAACTTGATAGAAAAATTTAAACACACAAAAAATCCACCCTTTTCAAATAAATAAATAAATTTATTTATTTATTGGCTGAGTTGGGTCTTCATTGCTGCACACGGGCTTTCTCTAGTTGTGGTGGGCGAGGGCTACTCTTCGTTGTGGTATGTGGGCTTCTCATTGCGGTGGCTTCTCTTGTGGCAGAGCACGGGCTCTAGGCACTCGTGGGCTTCGGTAGTTGTGGCACGTGGGCTCAATAGTTGTGGCTCGTGGGCTCTAGAGCACAGGCTCAGTAGTTGCGGCATACGGGCTTAGTTGTTCTGCGGCATGTGGGATCTTCCCGGACCAGGGCTCGAACCTGTGTCTCCTGCATTGGCAGGCAGATTCTTAACCACTACGCCACCAGAGAAGTCTTGGTAGGTGGATTCTTAACCACTGCACCACCAGAGAAGTCTTGGAAGGTGGAGTCTTAACCACTGAACCACCAGGGAAGTCCCCCCTCTACCTATTTGACTCCAGTGGCCTCCTGGATAGCCTTGTGCCGTCACATCCCCACGCCCTGCTCCCCTTTTGCTTGTGCTGTTCCTTGTCTGAAATGAGCCACCTTCTGCTCCTCTGCCTGGCACAATCCCCCTGGGGCCCAACGTTGGCACTTCCTCATCTATGAGGCCTCCCTGGTCTCCTCACTGCCTTGCCCTGGGCTTCTAGGGCCCTTGTTCTGCTCCAGTGGCTGGGACGGTGTTTATGAGGTCTTCTGGCAGGTGATGCCCACGTCTGGCTCCTGTGCCAGACTGAACTCCAGCAGAGGGAACAGTGCCTTACTCACTCCCTGTCCCATGGACACTGCCCAATGCCTGAAGGAGAACAGATGCCTGGGGTTAGTTGAGTGAATGCGTGTTAACTATCTTGCCTGAGTAACAGAATATGAAAAAATCAGGGTGTGAATTTCACTTCCTTGCACATTCCCAGGGGGATGAGGGAGGGCAGGGCAGGCCACCTCCCAGGTGAGGCCAAAGCTATCTGGGGAGGGATCAGAGAGTCTCAGAGAGAAATGGGGGAGTCAGTTCTTGAGCCTGGCTTTTCCTGCCTGAGCTTGGTTGGAGCATCCGATACCCTTTCCTCCAAGCCTGAGACTCCTTCCAAAGGAGACTGGTCTGGCTCTCTCCTCACAGCCCATGGATCTGAGAGCCTCAGACTCAAATCTCTTGCCCCAAGGAATCTCTTTGATGCTGTGGGTATTTGGGCTAGCCTATGGGAGGCTGGAGGGGCTGCTCCCATGCCTGGGACCCAGTAAGTCAATCTTCTTGATGTCTCTCCCACCCTCTTTTTCTTGCCCTCACTCTTAGGCTACAGGCCTTAATGTGATCTGGCTGAGCCTTTTGGCTGGATCCCAAAGCAGAGTGGGGGTGCAGGTGCTCTAGAAACAGCTCCTGTTTTTGCAAAGGGGATTGGTCTGGAAAATTCCAGACCTGGAGTCCTCAGGGCCCCGCTTCAGTTCCAGGGGTCACTTGGCATATTTATGACACAGTATTTATTGAGCACCTGTCCTCCAGGAGGGGTTGCGGGCACTGGGACACACCAGTGAACACAACAAAGTCCCCCTTCTAGGAGCTTCAATTCCACTCACACTCTTTTTTGGGGGTAAAAGTTTTTTTGAGATATAATTCATATACCATAAAATTCACCCATTTCCTGCGTACAATTCAGTAATTTCTGGTACATTCACAGAGCTGCGCAATTGCCACCATGATCAATTTTAGAGTATTTTTATCACCACCCAAAAGAAACCCCATGCCCTTTAGCAGTCACCTCCCATCCGCCCTCCACCAGCCCTAGACAACCAGCAATCTACTTTGCAAGGTTAAGTTCTTTACTACCTACATTCCTTTTATAGCTGAATAACATTCCATTTCATGGCTGTACCCCATTTTGTTTATCCATCCACCAGTTGATATGTATTTGAGTTGTTTCCACTTTTTGGCTGTAATAGATAATACAGATATGTGTGGACATAGGTTTTCATTTCTTTTGAGTCCACACTTAGGAGTGGAATTGCTGGTTCATGTGGTAATTCTATGTTTAGCATTTTCAGGAGCTGCCAGACTGTTTCCCACAGGGGCTGCACCGTCTGTTCTATGCGCTCTGAGGAAGGCCTCCCCCGGGCCAGACCAGAGTGACAACTAGTAAGCTGACTGTCATTTTTCCTGTAAGACAAAATACCAGTGATTTCCAGACCAGTATTTCCTTTCCCAGCCTCAATTTAAGATGATATTATTTGCATTCTTGTCATTTTAATATTTAGTTTACTGACGAGGGCTCAATATATAACCTACTTAATTTCTTAACATGATAGCTACATTTTCTCATAAATCACTACAGACAACTGTTTCCTCCAGAACCTTCCATCCTGGGCCACATTCTCAGCCTGAGGCGATACCTGGTTCTGACTTCATTGTTAGCATGAGTAGTGGTGAGATGCACCCGTGCGAGACTCCTGAGGCCTCTGCAGGGAGAGGAGGAAGAGAAGGAGGAGCTGGTTTGTTTGTTTGTTTGTTTTTATTGGCTGTGTTGGGTCTTTGTTGCTGCACACGGGCGTTCTCTAGTTGTGGTGGGCAGGGGCTACTCTTTGTTGTGGTGCACGGGTTTCTCATCGTGGGGGCTTCTCTTGTTGCAAAGCATGGGCTCTAGGTGCACAGGCACAATAGTTGTGGCTCGCGGGCTCTAGAGTGCAGGCTCAGTAGTTGTGGCACTCGGGCTTAGTTGCTTCTCGGCATGTGGGATCTTCCCGGACCAGGGATCAAACCTGTGTCCCCTGCATTGTCTGGAGGATTCTTAACCGCTGCACCACTAGGGAAGTCCAGGAGGAGCTGTTCTGACTGAAGTTTTGTGACAGGGAATTCCCTCCTGTTCCTTAGTCCCCACACCCAGGAGGAGAAGGAGGACAGCTCCCTTATCATGGTATCACAAACTAACAAATGCCTGATGTGTCCCTTTCCCAGCCCCACCCCACCAAATGGGGGTGCCTCTAAGAGGGATGTCAGCCTCACAGGAGACCCAGGAGAAGCGGGAAGGAATTTGGCATTGACTGGATAAAAATGTCTGATGAATAGATAAAGGACAAGGACCGACTGTATAGTACAGGGAACTACATTCAATATTTTGTAATAGCCTATAACGGAAAAGAGCATATATATAACAGAATCACTTGTGGTACACTAGAAACTAACACAATATTGTAAATCAACTATATCTCAATTAAGAAAAAGAAAGAAAAAAAGTCTGATGAAATATTATATACGTATATATACTTAAAATTCACATTAAAAGGGGCTTCCCTGGTGGCACAGTGGTTAAGAATCTGTCTGTCAATGCAGGGGACACAGGTTCGAGCCCAGGTCCAGGAGGATCCCACATGCCTGGGAGCGACTAAGACCGTGTGCCACAACTACTGAGCCTGTGCTCTAGAGCCCACGAGCCACAACTAGTGAGCCTGTGGGCCGCAACTGCTGAAGCTCGAGTGCACCTAGAGCCCGTGCTCTGCCACAAGAGAAGCCACGGCAATGAGAAGCCCAGGCACCACAATGAAGAGCAGCCCCAGCTCGCCGCAACTAGAGAAAGCCCGCGTGTAGTAATGAAGACCCAACGCAGCCAATAAAATAAATTAATTAATTAATTTAAAAAATTCATGTAAAGAAGCATTTTTCATCATGCAGATGTTGATCAGCTGTTTTCACATGTCCCTTTGGAAGGAGGAGGACAGTCTCCCCTGAGTGAGGGGACGGAGCTGACTCCTCTTGAGGGTATCAACCCTGCCTCTGCTCTCAGATGCTGTGCCAGGGACAGTGAGGACAAGAGACCCTGGAGCCCCCAGCTAGGTGTGGCCAGGGGCCAGTCATGGACCTCTCTGGGCTCCCAAGTTCTTAGACACCAAACAGAAGCCCCCTTTGCAGGGTGGGCACTAGAGAGCACAGATGGGCCATCAGTTCTCGGCCGCCTCTTCTCTAACCTTGGGTCTGGGGGCCCATTCATCTCCCTCTCCTCTGAGTTCCCTTAGCTCTTCCTGCTGCCCTGAGTGCCTCCCACGTCCACAGCTACCTTCTCAGGAAAGAGGCCTTGGGGGTCTCTGCCTCCAGTTACCTGGCAGTCCTCATCTGTCCACGCCCCAGCCCCAGTCTAACATCCAGGAGCCTCAGGCCACATCTCCTGCCGAGGATCCCTTACATGCACCTATTCCCAGCCTTGGTTGTACGTTGGAATCTCCCAGGGAGCTTTTCAAACTTCTTTTGTGTGGCCCTGCCCCCAGAGCCTGCACCTGTGCTAACAGAGTACCCACTTGACGGCAGGCACTGTGCTAGGTGCTGGAGTTACAGCAGTTCATAAGATACGTTCACTGTCTTTAAAGAGCTTCACAGGAGTGGGAACAGGTATTTGTTTAGTGGAATAATTAATATTTCAAGAAATGTTTATCAAGAGGTTACCTCTTGGAAATCCCTGTTGGAAAGAAGAAGGTTTTTATCTCCTTTATGAGCAGAGTGGAAAGTGGTCCACTGAGATACACAGATTGGTGGAGTTGGAAGGGAATTTAGTTGACTAGTCCCTGTGCCCCAACCTCCCATTTTACAGATGAGAAAACCAAGGCCAAACGGCCAAGTTTTCTGTGCGGGAGGAGGAAGGTGATCTCTGAAAGCCAGAGGCTCTTGCTTTACGGCATCCCCGCCAGGTGCTCTTGAGAGCTGCTAAGCTGTTCTCAATCCAGTATCTGATGCCAAGTTAATAAAAGATTTAGGGCGCATTAGTAAAAGTATTTTAATCGAGTCTAGATAAATTCAAGATTAGATTAAGCTGTGATGGATAACAGCTAAGGATTAGCAAGAAAGATTACAAATTGTTTCTAGGTATTTATTTCTTTTAAGGCTGATGATTACAGGCATAATCTTTTTTTAAAAAATTTATTTATTTTTTGGCTGTGTTGGGTCTTTGTTGCTGCATGTGGGCTTTCTCTAATTGCGAGTGGGGCTACTCTTCATTGCGGTGTGTGGGTGTCTCATTGTGGTGGCTTCACTTGTTGCGGAGCACAGGCTCTAGGCATGTGGGTTTCAGTAGCTGTGGCATGCAGGCTCAGCAGTTGTGGCTCGCAGGGTCTAGAGGGTCAGTTGTTGTGGCGCACAGGCTTAGTTGCTCCGTGGCATGTGGGATCGTCCCGGACCAGGGCTTGAACCTGTGTCCCTTGTGTTGGCAGGCGGGTTCTTAACCACTGCATCACCAGGGAAGTCTGGCATAATCTTAAACTAAGTCAAATTTAAATGTTATTTAAGTGCAGCTGTTTTTGTGAGTTACCATATTTTTGTAAATTGAAGAGTGATGGAAAACTAAGCAAATCTCTTTACAAACCACACCTACTGAGCCTGGCTCTGCCACTTGCTTGCTGGGTGATCCTGTGCAAGTCACTGAACTTCTCTGGTCTTCAGTTTCTTCATTTATAAAGTGGAGCTAATAATAGTAGCTATGAAGTGAGGTGCAGCATGTACAGCAGAGCCTGAGGCCAGACGACCTGGGGTCAAATCCCAGCTCTACCACTTAGCCGTGTATGCCTTTGGGCAAATTTCTTAACCTCTCTGTGCTCAGGTCCTTCATCTGTAAAGTGGGGTGATAGTATTCCCCACCTCAGCATGTAATTGTGAGGATCAAAGAAATGAATGCATGTGAAGAGACTGGAATTGTGCCTGGCAGCATGCTTACAAATGGCCGCTCTGGTGGGGAGGATGTTTAGAGCTCAGAGCATCAGCCCTCAATTGCAGGATAAAAATTTGAATTACGAGCAAGGTTTCTCAAAATCAAAGAATGCAAATCTAACCAGTGGGGTGAACTATGACTAGGCAGATGCTCCAGACTCAGGGGAAAGAAGAGATCTCCCTCATTTCTCCTAACCCAGCCTCCTTTTGAGAGTTCTGGGGGATGACTCGGCTGGGGGAAGGGTGGTAGAACTGGAAAAACATGGTTGACTGTGACCAGTCTTTGTAAACCCTGAGGACTCTGCCTTGTGATTACAGCAAGGGAACTGGGACAATGATTAATTGAAATGGATCTTTGAGTAGCGAAAGTCTTTGTTCTGATAATTATCAAGGATTGTAAATTCCTAAGGAAATGGTAAACTTTAGGCAAAGATTGATGCTATAATTAACTCTGCTCTGAAGGTATAAAACTTGCTCATGTAAGACCCCTTCTTGGGTCTCTCCACTCCCTTCTGGTGTCTGTGCCAGAAGCTGTTGTACTCTCCTCTTAATAAACTGTTATTCTGTGGCTTAAACCTGAGCCCTGAGCGGCGGCTTGTTATTGATCCCGAGGAGAAATTCTTTTTCTTCGGAGATCGCGAATCCGCTCCCTGGACGGATTCTACGGCAACACTTTCACTCCTTCATCTTCGACCCTTCCCCATTCCTGCCCTGTCCAGGGTCTACAGGGGCACTCCAAGGCACAGCTGGCTTGTGGGAGTCTCCAGCAATGGACACTGTGTTATTGGGGTGGTTAGCAGGACTTCCTCCCACTCCCAGGGTCTGCACTGCCTTTTGTGAGCACTCCCCCACTCAAGTGATGGTCTACTTATTCCTGGCCCCCTTACATGGTGCCCCCAGCAAAGCCCTTGACACCTTGGTTGGCCACTGGAGGAGGAGGATAAGAGAGGTGGGTGGCACAGATAGGGCTGGGCAAGATGCCACTAAAGGGTGTGTGGGCAGCAGCAAGGGGACATGCTCTTTGTACCAGATACCTGGGGCTCCAGAAGCCCTGGGGTGGATCACCGCCTTCCCCAGGAGGACCTGAGGCCAGTTATGGGTACATTAGACAGCTGGAGACAGAGACTAACCACCCACTGCTCAGCTGGCACCTAGCGAGAGCCTGCTCAGACCAACTCCCAGGAAGGAACCACATTTATGGGGCACTTTCTGTGTGCCTGGCACGGTGGCAGCCACTCTATGTCCTCTCCCAAGGTGGAGGCTGTTATCCCTATTGTACAGATGAGAAAATGAAGGCTCAGAGAGGTTATATAACTGGCCTAGGACATGTACACCAGGACATGTACACCAGGACACGTACACCAGGATTTCAACACAGAACTGTGTAGTTCCAGCACATCCCACCCCATGGGGTTGTGGCAGAGTAAAGCAAGGAGGCAGGGCAAAGTGCTATTGTTGGGTCAGGGGTGGGGTGTGGGGAGGAGGGCAAGGAGGCTGCTTACTGGAGAGGTTTTGGACCTCCAGACTGGCAGTCTGATGTGGGTGCAGGGCAGGTTGGTGTGTGGCTGGCTGGTGGTGGTGGTGGTGGTGGTGGAGGAGGTTTCAGGCTGTTTTGAGGTTGTGATGGGAGCAAGGGGCCAGGACACTTGGTCCTCCAGGGAGGGTTTGGTTTGGTCCTAGAGGGGAGGTAAAGCTACCTGCCTGGATGCTGCCTTGAGACTGCGATTGGAGAGGGGGGGGCACAGCTTTTTCTTTAGAAATTTGGTTTCCAAAGTGATGGATGTATCAGATGAAGGGTGTGGTAAGAAAATATTGGAACTTCTATTTATAGTCTAAAAATTAATCATCAAAATGTTTTTGGTGTGTGAATGATTTTTAATATAGCTATTAGTTCAATAGCATAAATATAATAATATATAAAATAAATATACATACAGTGACGGTTCCAAACTTTATTTATTTTTTTTACTGAGAGGTATAGCCAATAGAAAAGGCTTCCAGAACAAGACTTGCGAGTTGCAGTGGTTGGCGGAAGGGATCGGAGGGGGTGGGTGTAGAAACAGACTCGGGATAGCTGTTGGCGGCCCCTGCTGGTCATCACCGGAAGTGCAACATCACTCAATACAACGCAGGCTATGTTGAAAATTCAGAACACCTGTTCCGCGTTTTCTTTCTGTGCCCTGAATCGCAAAGCCTTGGAATGAATACCCACCAGAGGAAAATCTTAATTTTAGAGGAAGCTGAGACACTGCCTGAACCATTGTGACTTCTGAGACGGAGGCAGGGAGGAAGACAGAGCTAAATACAGACCCCAGAGGGACAGGACTCATTCCCCTCACTCCCCTTACTCCCCACACTCCCGCATCCCGCCGGCAGAGGAGGCAGCCTCTAAATGCCGTGAGATGCACTGTAGACCTTTCAAAGCTGCTTCCTGCCCCAGCTACTCTATTTCCCACCAGTAGAACCTTCTTTCCTTTGAGGCCCCGCTTAGAACACTTACTGCCCCTCTGCTATGACATTCAGTGATACCACCAGAAAGTGCCTTTGGTGTCTGACACCACCCCTCCCCGACCTCCACCTTCAGGAAGCGCTGATGCTGGCTCTGACGCTGGCATCTGACTCACTATCACTGAATCTGGCACACTATCTGCCATAGAATAAAGAGCATCCTAAACTCTGTATCAGGAAATGTTTCTCCCCTCTCTGTAACCTCATGGAGCTGTTGCGAGAATCAAACCATTTATCAATTGTAAGATTCTGAACAGATGTGAGGAGCTGACATTCTATAAGGGCCTTATAAGAGATGCTTGTTGACTGACTAATGAGGGGAGGCAGCTTGTAAGGGTAATGAATTGGGCTCCACCTTTCTCCAGGGCCAAAATCTGGGATCCTACCTTGTCTTGGGAATCGAGGGAAACTGAAAGTTTGCTGTGTGTTGCTATGGGGTAATAGTTGCCTGACTGAGAAGAAGTAATTAATATTTTGGAGAGATTCAAGATCCCTCCACTTCCCAACCAAATGCAAATAGCCAAGTGATTCACTGCCCAGAGGGGAACAGGTGAGAGTGGAGGGTAGCCTTCATGATGGGAAGGGGACTTCTTCCTGAACTGAATTGAGAGGATCTTCTGGCTTGAAGGCAGAAGAGAGGGCTGGAAGCGTTGTGCTCCAGCAAGATTTTTGGTTGGAGATGGAAACCTGAAATTCCAATCCCCGCCATCTGGGGTCGCTAACCAACTTTCTTCTCCTTCCTCAGTAATAAGAGCGGAGAGCACCGAAAAGCATCAGGGCTTTCGGTAGAGTCTGGCCTGGTTCTGTGGCTCTTCTATTTACCTATACGCCAACCTACGCTCTCTGGAGCTCAGGGGCGAGCTGAATCTCCTGGGACCCGGGGACCAGTCCCCTGCTTCCAGGATGGATTTCCAAGTCAAACCCATTTCTGAGATCTCCAAGCAAGTTTCCAGGATGCAATTCATTTCTGATCTTAGGAGCCCTGCGTATTCTAGAGAGCAGCTGGAGGGGGTAGGCGGTGGGCGATACCGCAGCCAGAGTAGTACGGTGGCTGGCCCCGAATGCCCCGCGCACTTAGCGAAGGGTGGTCTTGGGGCTGAGCCTCCAGTATTCCAAAGTCAGAACTAAGTGCAGGTTTAGGGTGGAGTCAGAAGCCCGGCGAAGACTGGGTTTAAGTCTTTATTTCTTGAGATGGCACTCTGAGGAATGGTAGCGAGTTACGTCGTTCTGTATTCCGTAGACAGGGTTATGGACCAGCTCTCCGGTCCAGGCTTGAAACAGGGTCTCGACGTCCCCCCCCCCCCCTTTTTTTTTTCAAATTCGCCTGGAGAGCCTGGGATCCAGGTAGCCACCATTGAATCCTTAAAAGCTGCCCCTGAGCCCGAGACCCTGTGGGGGTGGGTCTCTTGCTCCTTGGGGGCTTCCCTAAACTCCTCCTCCTCCCTTACCCAGTTGGGAAGCAGGATAATGAGGAAACGTGAGTTACGCTAGGAACTGGAATGCGGGTCTAAGCTGAGAGAAGGGGGCGGGTAATCTTTTACCATCGCCCTTTTAAGGGATGGCTGGGCGCCAAGGGACTAGTGGGTACAGGTCCCAGTCCTTGTTTCCCCGAGTAGGAAGCAAGTTTTGGAGGGGCGGATCGTGGGCTGTGCAGTGTCTCCCAAACCACCACCTCCCCACCCCCCCACTAGCTGCTCGTCCGGCGGTGTCCATATCCCCCTCCCCTCCTCTCCTCTCTAGGTCTCCGCCCCCTCGCGCAGAGGAGGCCTCGCCGCTTTAAGAGCCGGGGTTGCGATTGACAAGCAATAAACGCGGAGCGCAGGGCTGCGCTGGAGCCATCCCGAGCTAGGCGCCTCCCGGGGCACAGGTAGGCGCCCCCAGCCCTCGAGCCAGCGCCCACCCCAGGGCCCTCTTCGTCCTGGCAAGGCACTTGGGGCCCTTTCTCTGCGTCTCACCTCCCCTCGCCTCTTCCCTCAGGCCCGTCCCCTCCCTCTCACCCTCCCCCCCCACCCCCCTTTCTCGGGTGCTCCGAGAGAGACACCAAACCTCGCTGCCCATTGACGCTGGCCCCCCGCCCCCGTGGTGAGGGCTCCTAAGTGACGTCAGGCACAGAGCTGGTGAGCTGTGCGGGGCCCGGGTGTCCGTGCTGCTTCTCCGGGGACTGTGAGTATTCTGGGGACTTCGGAGCCAGGCATTACGTAAGAACCGCGCTGTTAGCTCTTCCGGGGGTGGGGGCGCAAGACAGAGGTTGTGTGGGTCCCCTTGGCTCCCCTACCACCTTGGGAGGCCAACACTTAATCTTTTCTGGGAGAGGGTCCTGGGAAGGGGGTGTGCTGCTTCTTCGCCTTCCAGGTTGTAGAGGGGGCGGGTCTGGGTCGGGGGCCAAGGCTAGGATCTGGAAACCTGGGAAGGGATCTTTGCCAGGAGCGAGGAGCCAGGGCCAGAAAGTTAGGTCAACTGAGGGGGGGAGAGTGAGGCCGGGGGCGGGGGGGGGGGGCGCAGTCATTCAGTGACCTCATCCCCTAGTCTCCGGCGGGCGCGCAAGCAAAGAGCCTTCTTTGATGGCTCGTAACACACCCCCCTCCTCCCAGGTCCTAGCGCCCAGCGTTTTAAGGGCTGAGGTCTTGGGGCGGGGGCGCTCTGATTTTCGGTTCTTGCAGACTCGTCCGGCCACTAGACCCTATTCTTCAGCCTGTCTACTCCTCCCCACGACCTGTCGGTCTTCATAGCGCCTTTGTCAGACCTTTCTCCTGTACATCTCTTTGTACGTGTATTGACGGAGCTTGGAGGAAACCTCCCCCTTTCACGGTGGGCCCACATCATCTACAGACCCTGGGTGATGTGGATAGCCTGGAGCTAGGGGTGAGAGGGCACCTGAGCCCCAGGTTTTGGAAGCTAAGGTGCGGGTTCCCAGATGCCTGGGCTCTGGACCTTGGCTCGGAGCCAGGCTGGCTTGCCTGGCACTGCTGTTCTCCTGTGGGCACAGCCGGGCCCCGCCCTCTCCGAGGCTTGGGTGGGGGTAGGGCAGAGCTAGCTGATGCCGTGGGAACCGACTCCCCAGGGAGAAAACCCAGGCAGGCTGGGCAAGACTTCTGGGGACAGGATCCTCCTTGCCTCTTCCCACCTTCCACCCTCTGGGGAAGGAGGACATCTGGAGTCCTCTTTGCCAGTAACTGTCAGGGAGAGCAGCTCCAGCCAGAAGAGGACTGTAAGTTCCAGGTCCTCCGGACCCGGGAGGAAGAAGGAAGGAAGCCATCACCAATGCTCTCTAGGAATAGGGACGGTAGGGGTTGGTGCTGGGGCACTAGCTGGTACAGTGGATCCTGGGCAGTGCTCCCAGCCAGGGGGTGCCCTTCCTCTCCCTGAAAGCTCCTTTCTTCCTTGTCCTCAGGGGCAGATCCAGGAGGAAGGGGAGCCATCCTTCCATTTTTGTAATTTCTGCTACTTGTGCTCAGATGGCCAGCTCAGGCCTGGGAAGGTGATAGCAGGAGAGAGAATTTTATTAAAATCAGGTAGTGGCCCCTCTAGGGACCTTTTGAGGGAGGAAAGTGAAGTTGTGGCTCACCCACCCCCAGGGCCCAGTAGCATTCAGACCTAAAGTGGGCACTGCCAGCTGCTTCCCTCCACTCCCCCAGACCTGCTGTGAGCCACCGCCTCCTGTTGTCATGGCAACCAGGAATTAGGGTTTTCTCCAGCAGCACAGACCCAGGAAAGCAAAGGGAGGAAGGTTGGTGGGTTACCCCCCTACACCCTCCCCTGGAGAATGAGGGATCCAACCCCAGCTTGGGGAGGACCTGGGATGGGAACTGGGTCTGTAAACTCCATGGCTGGTTCTGCCCAGAGCCCCCTGCTCTCCTTGTCCCAGCTCTGGCCTAAGAAGGGGCAGGGGGAGAAAAAGGAAGCAAGAGAGGCCTTGGGGAGATATGACATCATTCCTGTCAGACAGATGGAGAAATGTTCATGGAGCATCTACACTGTGCTAGGTCTAGGACTAGGATCTAGAGGCAAAATAAAACAGATGTGGTTCTTGACCCGTGGAGCTTAAAGTCAGGGAACACCCATCTTTCCTGCTTTTGACTCAAACTGGACTTTTTCCCATCCTCTCTCTCTCAAAAAAAAAAAAAAAAAAAGACTGATGGTAGGCAGAAACAAATTTTTTTTTGAGTCACAAAATCTGGGTTTTCATTGTAACTCTCTTTATTAGCTTTGTGACCTTGGGCAAATCAACTAACCTTTCTGATCCTCTGTCTCCTCCTCCTTGGAGAAATGGGCATGTAATATCTGCTCTTCCTGCCTCCCAGGACTGTGGGATCATTTAGTGTCGGGGCAATGCCCTCTCCCCTACCTCGCTGGCTGATCTCAAGGGGGAGGCCCTTCCTAATTCCTTCCCCATTGCTTTGCCCTTGTGCCTTCTCAACCTCCTCTCTCCCCTCCTCCAGGAGAGCCATTTCAGAGCCCTTGCTGATTTCACCATGCCGGTTGCCGCCACCAACTCTGAGACTGGTAAGGTGGGGGTGGGGATGTCAGTTTCTATCAATGGTTCAGAGGGTGCCAGGCAGGGTGCGGAGCAGCAGTCAGGCACACCCACAGCTCCCTGTAAGAACAAACTGCCCCCTGCCACGACTGCTCCACCCAGCTGCTCAGCCATTCCTTTGGACAACTTCTATCACCCTGCTGCACCTGCCCCAGGGTGGGGCTGGAGATACAGCACAACTCACCTCCGTGGAGGGCAGGGGGTTGCATCCTCCAAAAAGCCCATGGTGCAGTGCTCACCAGATGGGTAGAGTGGACCAGCACATGCTAAGATGGAAGAGTGTGTGTGTGTGTGTGTGTGTGTGTGTGTGTGTGTGTGTGTGTGTATGCGCGCGCGCGCGCTGGGGCACAGGAAGCTGTGTGTGGAGAACGCCAGGTCAGGAAGCCTTGACTTAGTTCTATAGCAGGTTTTAGGGCAAGGGAGTGGGTCACCCAGACAAACTAGGAAGCCTCAGGAACAAACTGCTTAAATTCTTGGAGCCTGCGTCTCTTCTTCCGTAAAGAGGTGGAGGTGAAACTCAAAGGCTATGACAGGGAAAGCATGTTACCATTAGGAATATTCACAATTATTATTCTGTGCTGCTGAGTTGTTGTTAACCTCATGAACCTGTGACCCGGAGTCAATCACCTCCCTTTTAGGACCTAGGTTTCCCCATCTGTAAGATGAGGTGATGGGACATGATCAGTGTTTTTAACTTGTATTGGTCCTGGATCCCTTTGAGAATCCGATGAAAGCCGAGGGCCCTCATCATAGACAAAGGCTTCTATGCACAAAATCTGCATTCCACTCCAGGGGTTCAGGGACCCCCTTAAGTGCATTCAGAGACCGACCAGGTGAAGTGCCCTGTGCTAGAGGCTCTCTAAGGGCTCTAACAATTGTAAACTGCTCTTGTTTTGCTCTGATTTATCTGAATTTTCCCCTGCCTGGATGCCTCCTGCCCATGCAGCCCCTTCCCCCTCTCTAGGCTCTGCTGCTGCCTCTGCAAGATGTTCCACTCCCCCAATTCAGTTAGATTGACTCCCCTGTTCCTCTCCTCTGAGGAAGTGAACCAGGAAAGTGAAGGCTGCTGTGAGTGGGCCAGAGCCTAAACTGTGACACTCTTATCCCCCAGGAAAGGCCTCTTCTCCATGCAGTGGCAGGACTGTACCTATGTCCCCCAGCTTCTGCGGCCTTGGAGGGCTCAGGGCCTCCCCTCCACCCCACTGCTGCTCCAGCCTGCCTGGGCCCCTCTGTAAGCTGCTTAGGGGTTAATTAAGCCCATCCCTGAGCCTGTGATTAAAGGCCTCTCAATCTGGGGCTGTCCAGTAAACTCATTAATAGTGCCTGGCAGGGGTGTAGAGAGAGGGGAAGGCCCAGCAATTTGGCTTCCCTGTTGCAGACCACTTGATGGGCCCTGGTGGGGTGGGGGACAGGGCAGGAAGTGGATCCCAGGGGGTGGGTGCGGGGGTCTGCTTCCTCTGAGGACTCCTGGGGCACCTGCTCCCCTGGGTGTTGTGCCATGGGCTGCTTCTCCTTTTCATATGCAAAGGAAGGGTAGGAACAAGCTGCTTAGCCTCTTGGAGCCTGTGTTTCCTCCTCTGTAAAGAGGTGATGGGAGACTCAAAGGATAGGAGTCATGTCTTTCCCTCAGGTGGCCCTCTGTGCCTGCCCTGGGACTGGACTGGCTCCTGGCCTCAATAATCTAACGGTGGGTTCTGCCCCTTCTTATTTGGTGGTCATTACACTTCCCATGGGCCTGATACACAGCTGCACCCCTGCCTCTAAGGTCGGGTTCACCCTCCCCCTCCCCTCTGCCTTCCCCCAGAGATTCTTGCCTTAGGCTTTGCCGAGGGTGAAGCTAGCAGGGTCCTTCTACCCTTACCCATATGTCAATATGGCCACTGTCATTGTAGAGCGAGGGAGATGGTGTGGATGTACTCCTCTTGCAGAGAGACCCCCAACTCTATTTCTAGTGAGGTGGGGGAGTCCATTTCCTGAGGGTTGGAGATATGTGGGTGTTGGCATGGGCTGAGAGTTTAGACAGCTTACCCCTGGACTCCAGTCCGGCAGCTCTGCCCTCTCTTCCTCTTTCACTTGGTTCCCTCCTTTCTTTGAATGAAGGCTGGTATGTGGGACTTTCAGGTGGAGCTGTCCCTTTAAATCTCTGGGTTAATGTCCTAGTGTGTAAGCCTGCCTGCTGCCATGGCAACCAGGGGTGTGCTGTGACCCGGTGTCACTCCTTAGGGAATGGCAGTCTGGTGGCAGCAGCAGTGCCTGGTGGTGGCCTCATGGGTACAGGGTCTCATAGGAATGAATGGTGGCTCTGGGCTGGGGTAACTTTCAAATCCTCCCCGCCTCCTGCCCACCCTAGTCTCTGCCCGTGAATGCTCCCTCTCCTTCGCCCTTCCCCAATCCCAAGATGCCTGACTTGCCCATGGGCATCACCCCCTTAAGCAAGGGGGAGGGCAGTTGGGAGATGGGGAGGGAGAAGCTGCGGCTGAAATGTGGGGTCAGAGGGCGTGGGGTGCCCTCCCCTGCCCACAGTGGTGCCACCCCTTTCCCTCCTTCTCCGCCTCACCGCTTCCTGGCTAGCAGCTGGGGGAGGCATTGGGGCTGAGGTATCTGTCCCATGTCAAAGTGCTGCCACAGCCTCCTGGCGGAGGACGGAGAGTCGTTCTTGGAGGCTTCCTTTGATCCTGAGGGGGTCATTGTAAAGGAAACTGGACTTGGAGAGGGGACTGAGAGGAGCGGTCAGAAGGCTCACGGAGGAGGTGGCAGAGGGTGTAACAGAGGAGGGATTTCCAGAAGGGGGGGCGGGAACAAGATGGGGCCAAGTCTCCACCCACCTTGGGTTTCTCGCAGCTGGGCTGGGAGGAGAGGGTCTCTGAGCACCGCTCCAATCCTGAAGGGGCTGCACGGTTAACCCCCACCGCCTGCAAACCTTCCCTCAGCCGCCTCCTCCCCTTTTAGTGGTAGGTACTAAAACAGGGGAAACCAGCCATCTGTGGGACGAGGGCGCTCCTATCGCCCCCTCGCAGCCCTTTTACCGCCTGCTCCCCGCCTGTCTGCTGGAGTGGGGGCTTTGGCCAATCAGCAAGGCGGCCAGGCGGCTGAGCCTTGCTATTGGCTAACCCTGCAGAGGGCGCTCCCCGAGTCCCGCCTCCTCCAGCGCTGCCCGCCTCTGGCTGGGAAGGCAGCGGTGGCGTAGAGGCTGCTCCCGGAGCCCCTGGCCGGGCGGGGGTCAGCCATGGCCGGCAGCCCAGGCAGCGGGGCCTCCTTGGAGGGTATATCGCTGGGCTCCTCTGAGGAAGCCGAGCTCCGGAGGGAAGGTAGGGAAAGGCGGGGTGGCGAGGCTGGGGGCTGGTCCTGCGGGGTTTGGGGCATCTGGACAGGGTGCCCTAGGAGCGGGCTCTCGGGGGCCTAAGGGTCTGGGGGCGCGGCCCCCCCGGGAGCGCTGATCTGGGCCGAGGGCACCAACTCCCCTGGCTCAGTCCTCCCCATGGCTGGCAGGCTGGGGAATCTGTATGTGAAGATGACTGGAAAGGGAGGGTCCCAGAATATTTTGGCAGAGCCGGAAGGGTCCCTGCCCTCTCCTCTTTCTGAGCCCACTAAAGCCCTTGCAGGTGTCTGACCAATGCCAAGCCGAGGCCTGAGCAGGAGGAGTCTGGAGGGCAGGCGTGGATGTCGTTTATGGAAAAGGTGGGGAGGATGAGGGAAAAGAGGGTGGGAGACCAAGAGTCACTAAACGGTGGCTGCCAGCTCTAGTCTCAGAGGCTTCTCCTCCCCACCCCCATTCCTTCCTGGAGGAGGGGGGCATTGCTGAGAACAGTGAGAGGTGCTGGGGACTGTACCCGCCCCTCCTCCTCCCCAGCTTGGGTGCTGTTATGCGGATGTAGGCGTAGGTGGCAGGGTGGCAGGGTGGCAGAGTAATAATACCCCCTGCCCATCTCTGCCCCCAGCTGGGCACACCCTGCTTCTCCTTTCCTTCCCCCCAGAACCTGCCACAGCCAGGAGCTCCCACCTCTGCTGGTGGGGGAAGACAGCCCCCATCTCAGACCTCAGCAGTGGCCCAGTTTCAGGTCTTCTCACACCCTTACTCATGTCCCATCCCAGGCTGAGGGTTTGCTGATCCCTGGGGTGACTTGTCTGACCTCTTCCCTTGGGTGTCCACAGCCATCCCAAGCCCCAGGGTGCTTGTTTTCCCAGCTTCTACCAGTGTTCTGGGCCTCAGCCTTGACTTCCTATGATCTGTGTTAATTTCTGGGTCATTGTCTTTCAGAGGTGAAGGGCCTGTAGGTACCAACCAGCTTAATCCACCCATTTTACAGGAAGGAAAGACTGAGGCCTGTGAGGGACAGTGGCTTATACAAAGTCACCGTGAATTAGTGGCGCAGCTGGTACTGGATGCTGGGGAGGTCCTGACCTCCTGCATAGCTGCCTGCTTGACTCCAGGCCTGCACTCAGGGAAGTGCTCCAAGCCCTGTCTCTCTCATCCCCAAGCCTGTCATGCGCAGATGGCTGTGGCTTCAGCCCATCCAAAGGTTGAATGATGTGATTCTGTAGTTTAGGGCAGAACCTGGAACCTGACACCTGCTTCCTTTTCTCCCCTCCCCCCACCTCAGAGTCCACTTCCTGGTGCCTAGAGCCTTCCACCTGCCCAGGCTAGCATTACTTAGGACCTAGAGAACAGGCCAAGGAAATCGCCCCTCCCCTCTTAGGGCCCCTGCTCCAGGCATTCAAGGAGTGCCAGGAGTGCCTGGGGTGCCAGGCAGGGAAGGATGTGATGTGCTGCTGGGGAGGGGCTGTCTTCTGTGGGATGTGAGGTAAGAAGGGTGGGGTTTCTATGGTGTGTTTGGGTGCCCTGTACTCAGCTGGCACCTGTGTGTCTCACTGCCTGCTCCTTCCCTCCAGCCATGCAGCAAGTCCTGGACAACCTGGGATCCCTCCCCAATGCCACGGGGGCGGCTGAACTGGACCTGATCTTCCTTCGAGGCATTATGGAAAGTCCTATAGTGAGATCCCTGGCCAAGGTAGAGTGCTCCAGGGTGGTGGGCACAGGGGCACTGTGCCTGGGGAGGCATGGTGGGGGGCGGGACGTTAGCCACAGGGGGCCCTGGGAATGGGGCATGTGGCACCAGAGATGCCTGGAGCAGGGTGTGCATGGACATCCATGCCCAGGTGATGAATCTGAGCCGCTGCAGGTAGGGGGCCTGCCCCCACGCCCGACTGGTGAGTGTGTAGACGTGCCCATGGGGATGGGTGTTTGGTGATTGCCAGCTTGTAGAGGGTATGATAGGTTAGGGGTGAGCACGCCTGTGCTTTGAAATCTCCGGAGTTCATCCTGCTTATCTTTCTGCCTTTGGGCATTTTGTGCAGACATCTTTCTGAGGTCACCTGCCAATATCAGGTGGGAGAGAGACTCACTAAAAGAGAAAGTTATGAAAGACTTTGGGAATGACCGTGATAGAGGCAGATGCGCTAGGCTCTTGGTGAGTGTAAAGTTCAATTGCCTGACCCAGCCCAGGGTGGGCAGGGAAGACTTCCTGGAGCAAGAGCCATTTGTGCTAAGTCTCTTTTTTTTTAAATTTATTTTTATTTTGGGGGGAGCTGCATTGGGTCTTCGTTGCTGCACGTGGACTTTCTCTAGTTGTGGTGCGCCGACTTCTCATTGTGGTGGCTTCTCTTATTGTGGAGCATGGGCTCTAGGCGCATGGGCTTCCATAGTTGCAGCACGGGCTTAGTTGCTTGGGCTCAATAGTTGTGGCACATGGGCTCAGTAGTTGTGGCACATGGGCTTAGTTGTTCCGCGGCATGTGGGATCTTCCCAGACCAGGGATCGAACCCTTGTCCCCTGCATTGGCAGGCAGATTCTTAACCACTGCGCCACCAGGGAAGTGCTTGTGCTAAGTCTTGAAGAATGAGGAGGAGGGGCAGGGCATTGCAGGTCATGGGAAGAGCTTGAGCAGAAACAAAGGTGAGAAAGAGCCAGAGTGTACAGAGGCTGTGAGTGTCGGTGTGAGACTGGAGCTTTAGGTGTGAGACAGGGAGTGTGAGCTATGGAGATGTTGGCAGCTGTTGGCAGCTGGTGAAGGGCCCTGGGGGCTGTGCCTGGGGCTTGGACATTGTCCTGTGATGTCCTGTGAGCAACTTGGAGGCTTTTGTGGGTCTTAAGCATGGATGTGATGATGGCACACAGGTGTTTTAGAAGCATCCCTCTGGCAGCCACACGGAGGATGGTTAGAGGGCCATGGCTGGAGTTGGAGAGATCAGAGTCCGGGATGGCCCTGAACTAGACCTGTGGTAACAGAGCTTGAGGGAGGGGAGGATGAAAGAAACATTTAGGAAGTAAATTGGCAGTACTTGATGTTTGGGTGTGAAAGGTGAGGGGTGGGGTAGCCAGGCATCCGGGATTCTGCACAGGGGAAGTGTGAGGCTGGTGCCACCTTCAACTGAGACAAGAAGCAAGAAAGGACCAGGGAAGGGCGCGACTCTTCTGCCAAGGAGGGGAGAATGGTGCCAACAGCTGTGATGGAGGCAAGGCTGGGAGTTGCAGGGAATCATGCTAATGGCTCAGATTTCTCAGGGGAGGCAGGCAGTCTTCTGCTGGGAATTAGGGATCAGGGGTTGAGTGGACCAGGGTTGGGGGTTGGGATTTGGAAGTGAAGCTTCAACTAATTAATTACTTAAGGGAGAGAGGGAACCCACCAAAGCCAGGGAGCAGGATCGACAGGGCCCCAGACTGTCAATCCCAGGGTGGAGGTGACTCAATCCAGAGACACAGAGGGTGGCTTTGGTCCATGGCTTGTGCTGGATGGGGGCTGTGGGAGGCTGAGATTCAGGGAGAGGTGAGAGTGGCTCAGAGCATCACCTCTGGGCCGAGGCTGGGAGGGGAGGGGAGGGTGGCCAGGAGGAGACAGAGGGGCAGGGAGAAAATGGAGGTGAAGGCCTGGGGGCTCTCTGGGTTTGGGGAGAGAGTGTATGGTTGGAAGAAAAGAAGGCCGAGGTCAGAGAGGGAGTTGGGAAGTGAAAGATTTCCAAGGAGGAGAGTTCTGGGGGTGACATGACAATCTAGAATGCGGCTGCAGTGGACAGGGAGGTCATCGATGTCAAAGAAGTCTAGGAATTAGGACCCCCTGGTGGACCAGAGGCTAAGGCTCTGTGCTCCCAATGCAGGGGGCCCGGGTTTGATCCCTGGTCAGGGAACTAGATCCCACATGCCACAACGAAGATCCTGCATGTAACAGCTAAGAACTGGCACAGCCAAATAAATAAATAAATATTAAAAAACAGAAGTCTAGGAATGGAGGGCTGGGGTGTGGGATGGGGTGTCTACACAGGCATTGGGGCAGGGAGGAGACTGGAGGCAGTCCCAGGGTCTCCAGTGAATGGTGGTGAGCGTGGCCAGGAAGTTGGCAATGACAGTGATGGTGACGGGGGGCACCTGTTATATGTATTTTTCAACTTTACCTAATGGAATGATAGTGTAAGCAGGTCTGGTTTTTGAGATTTCTGGTTCGTATAAGTAATCTAGTTATTGACATGCATGTAGATACAGATTCATTTGAACTGTTGTATGGTCTTCCAACGTGTGAATAGAGCCCAGTGTATTCTTTTACCAGTTCCCCTCCTGAGACGCAGGCCCATTGCTGCTGATGTGCCTCTGTTAAGCACAGCGCTGCAGGGAACATCCCCATATCCAGCTGCTTCCGCACATGTGTGAGAGTTTCTCTAGGGTGGACCCTTGGCAGTGGAGTTTCTGAGGATGCACATTTGAACCTCAACATCTGTAACCTTCCAAAGCTGACTTCACGGTTGGATTTATTAAACCACGTCGTCTCTGAGTCCCTCCAGCTATTGCTTCTACAGCAGGACGGCCAATGGAATAAGGGGGGGCTCTCAGAATGCAGAACCGTGGGGTTAGAAGGTCCTTTAGCCAGCACCCTTCAAAGCATGATCTGCCTCTCCCCCGCCCCCATAACATTCTTTTCTGGTGGCCTCGTGGAGCCCATCTGACAGCTCTGCAAAGATGGGATTGCTGGCTAGATGACTGTCATTCACTCAGTCGTTCAGTCATCTGTCCTCTGTTCAAGAAATATCTATTGTGTGCTCACCAACTCCCAGGCACAGAGCTAGGGCCATGGCAGTGAACTGTCAGATAGTTTACTCTTCTCCTGAGGAGCCCGAGTCTGTCGTTTTCTCACTGAGCCCTGCAATATCCCAGTCCTGGGACCTTAGCCTGATTAAGAAGTTACCAATGTGCTGTGTCAGACCGTAAGTAAACTCCCTTCTCCAGAAATGTTCTTGGGGGTAAGCTGGTCAGAATTTCCTCCCAAGAAATTCCTAGAATGGTTCCAGATGTGCATTAGCACAATAGAAGGTAGTGTGGACACTTCTTCAACTCTGAGACCCCCGTAGGAGGCTCACGGGCTAAGGGAACCCCGTGAATTCCCTCTATCTAGCTGTGAAACAGACAGGAAGTGAATCTCCATAAGGACCCGTCTGAGCGCAGTAAAAATCCCTCTGACCGCTATATGTGTGAGCTTTTACAGTGCAACTTTGCCAGTTCTCTCATCAAAAGGGAGAGTTTGTCTCTCCACTCTTCAGTCTGGGCTTGACCACGTGACTTGCTTTGGCCAACAGGACCTACCTCTTACTCCTTCTCACCCATTTTAATGATTATGTATACACGGATCAATTTCAAATCTATTAGACAAAGTACTGTGATCAAAGATCCAGCTACAAACGCATGGTGGCCCAGAAACCCACAGGAGCAGAGTCCAGCTGGAACCCCGTGTAGTAGCTATTCACCTCCTTCCCTTACCCTGATGACATGGGCTCGACGCCCCTCTCCGGGGATGTGACAGATGATGTGGGAGGGGCTGCACTGGGTAGATTTGGGAGCAGGGAGGAGCAGACCCTGAGGGGAAAACCCAGAGAGTTGCAGACTCTGAAGGAAGTCAAATCTGGCGGGCAGATCAGAAATCCAGAGGGTTGGCTACAAACAGCAGGTGGCAGCCCTGGCAGGTGGGTGACATCTGGGAGCGCTGACATGGACCCAGTAGCAGGTGTTCCAACAATGGGCAGGGCCACGGGGAAGAATCAAAGGCAGATGACATCCAGAAATTTAGGTAAACTGTTACTGCTGGGGACACCTGCCAGCTGGGAGGCCTGTGGACTAATCCACGTGAGATGATGGAGAAAAAACACAGGGTTTGGAGTCAGAAGATTCACTGGCCAGCTGTGTGACTTTAGTAGGGCTGACAACCTCTCTGAGCTTCAGTCATTTCTTCTGAGAAATGGGGATAATGATGCTTACCTCTCAGAGTCATGGTCGGGATAGGAGGAGGTCATGGGTGTGGAAGTGTTTTTATTTTTTTATTTTCAAAATTTTATTTATTTATTTATTTATTTTTATTTTTGGCTGCATTGGGTCTTTGTTGCTGTGTGTGGGCTTTCTCTAGTTACGGTGAGTGCGGACTATTCTTCCTTGTGGTGTGCAGGCTTCTCAGTGCAGTGGCTTCTTTTATTGCGGAGCATGGGCTCTAGGTGCACAGGCTTCAGTAGTTGCAGCATGTGGGCTCAGTAGTTGCAGCATGTGGGTTCAGTAGTTGTGGTGTATAGGCTTAGTTGCTCTGTGGCATGTGGGATCTTCCTGGACCAGGGCTCCAACCTGTGTCCCCTGCGTGGGTAGGCAGATTCTTAACCTCTGTGCCACCAGGGAAATTCCCTGGAAGTGTTTTTAAACCATAAACAGTTGTTATAATGTAGTCTTGGCCAATGGACTGGAGTTCGTAGGGAAGAATTCAGTCCTGTGGTGAGGGGGTGTGAGAGAGCTGGCAAAGCAAGGCAGGGCCTTACAAGAATGAGGGGCCAGGAGGGTCACAAAGATGGAGACTCTGACCAAGGAACATGACAAACAGAGGCTACAGTGGTGGGGAGCCCAGTGCATCAGTTAGCTTGTGCTGTGTAACAAACTACCCCATGCATAGTAGCTTAAAATAACTGCGATTTTTGTCTCATGATTTTGTGGATTCGTTGGGTGGTTTTTCTAGCCTGGGCCTGGTCGGTTGGGATGGGGTAGTCTAGGACAGCCTCAATCACCTGTCTGGTATCTCAGCTGGGAAGGTTGCAATGTCTAGGACGGTGTGGTCTCTCATCCTCTAGGCGAGTGGCCCAGGTTGCTTCACATGGTGGTCTCAGCAGCAATGAAAGGCCAGCCGCCAATCCCAGGCACTTTCCAAGCCTCTGCTTTTGTATCACATTTGCTTTTGCATCACATTTGCTATCGTCCCATTGGCCAAAGCAGATCACACAGCCAAATCCAGGGTGAAGAGTTCCTTTACCTTCTGGCTTACCATGCTCTGAACTTCTTTCAGATTTTGAACTATTTAATTATAAGCCTGGGCTTCAAATGAGAATTCCATCTCCAGATCAGAGAGGTTGGAGTGGGAAGGGGGAGGAAAAAGCTTTTCCAAGAAAGGCTGTGTGGCATTTCTGCATTTGCAGTTTATGTCGGGCTCTGAATCGGGAGCTGGCAGATCTGGGTTTAAGGGCCAGCTCTACCATGAACCAAGTATGAATCTGGCCCAAGTTTCTGGTCTGTAAGGAGCTTGAGCCGCTGCTGTGCTGAGGGTGATTTCTTTCAGAGCAGAATTAAGCAAAGGATTGCCACAGAATTTCAAAACCACCCTCCTGGTTGTAGGGCCCCATGCCTCTAATACTGCAGTGTGTGCTGTACAAGAGCATGTTTTCTAAAAACAGGCACCCAGATAGTGACACCACAGCTGTGGGGGCGCTCAGGAAACTTTGACTGGAGCCCCTGCTGTACACCCATGAGCTGTGAAAAGGAATTCATTTTACAAGTTAGAGCCTTGGATACTTTATTGTGAAAATGGCCTTAATACTATTAATCTCACAGGGTCATTGTGACATTTAAATGGAATCTTTCAAGTGTGTTATTTTACCATCAAACATGTATATACCCCATGGCCCAGCAATTCTGCTCCTGGGAGAAACTCTTACATGTGCACAGGAGACACAGACTGGAATGTCCTTAGTAGTATTGTTCGGAATGGCAAAACCCTGAAACGACCCAGATGTCTCTCAAGGAGAGAGGAGGTGAATCAGATATGGCAGACTCATGATGGAATGTAATATAGCCGTTAAAATGAGTGAACTAGGATTTCCATGGTGGTTCAGTGGTTAAGACGCCACACTTCCACAGCAGGAGGCGCAGTTCTATCCCTGGTCAGGGAACTAAGATCCCTGCATGTGTGCGGCATGGTCAAAAAAAAAAAAAAAAAAAAAGAGAAAGAAAAAGAATGAATTAGTGTGATTGTGATATGGGAAAAGAGAATGAATCATAGCAAAATAGCATTAAATGACAAGTAATATTAAGTGAATATGTTTTCACTTAATATGAAAAATAAGAATGTCTTTGCAAAAAATAGCAAGTGAAATAATTTTTCACTTAATACTAAGTGAAAAAAGAATCAGCCCTTCAGGAATTACATATAGCACAATTCCCTCCTTTTAAAGGTAAAAATAACTAAAAACAATATTTTTTTCAGAATATATTGAATATATATAGATACAATAAAACCATGTAGAATGAGAAACCAGGGCATGATGGACACAGGGAATCGAGATGGTGGTTTCTGAGTGGAGAGGTGGGTGGATGCGTGCGTGGGGCACATGATTAGATGTAGGATATTGTGAAGATCCTCATTTATGGTTTAAGTAGTGGGTTCTTAGATCCTTGTCGTATTATTACAAAAGTACCTAATTTAATACCAACTAACAAAAAGAAGCCATGCACAAACCGATGATGAGAACACACTGTGAGCCAAAGATACGATGAATTCAATTCTGAGTTCCCGAAATCCCAGAAGAGTGTGTTGCAAGTTGTGATACATGTTGGGTGTTCTCAGTCTTGGTCAATCAGCAGTTTGGATCAGCCTGCTGGTAGTCTTTCTTTTGTATCTGAATGATTAAATGTTGAAAGTTTTCTCTGGCCCATGAAGTTTGGGCTTGGAGAGCTGTGCTCTTGTATCTGTGGGTAAGACACCCAGGGGCGGCCACAGGAGGAGGAATGGCTCAGCCTAGGCGGAGGGGTCATTACGTCAAAGACAGGAGGTAAATGGCTTGGGAGACACACTGGCTTCCTGCTTGGTTAGGTGAGGGCTCCTAGGGAAACTTGTCCTCCTCATCCCTGCAGCAGAAGATGCTAAAGCTAAAATGGGCAACCTCTATGCTGTTCACATTACCTGGGCCAGAGCTAGCTCCTATTCACCCGGAGGAGCCTGGCCAGGGTCTCCATGGTGAGATGGTTGCAGGCGTGAGTGCTTTTGTTTATCCTTGAAACAGTTCCTGCGGCCCTGGGCTCTCGGCATTGTCTAGACACTGGTAACAGAGCCAGGGACGCTCTGTGGGCTATGCTGAGCTTAATGAATGAAGATCCCATAGGGTTTGGTGGAACCTTCCGGGGCATGTCTCTGCCCTCTGGCTTCTGAGGATCATCAAGGCATAACGGGTCCCCGAGCACTACTCCTTTGCCCCTTCAATTGTCTGCTTCCCCAGCTGGAGTGCTCTGCCCATTTGGGCTGTGGGAGTCAGTCTGAAATGCTGCTTCCCCCAGCAGAGGATGATTTAGGTGACGGTGGGGCCAATATGCCTCCTTATGTGGAATGCTTTTCCCCTGGAGTGTTTGGGCAGGAGAAGACAGAAAAGGAGCTAGCCTTTATTGAGCACCTGCTATGTGCCAGTTGCTATGTCCATCTTACCAAGTCCTCAGAGTATCCTTATGAGATGTTATGTAAATTTCCTCGTCTCATGGGCTTGAAAAACCTTCTATTATGGAAAATTTCAAAAATGTTCCTTGAACCCCCATCATCCATTGCCACACTTCAACATTTAACAATTCATGAACAATCTTGTTTTATCCATACCTCCACCTCCTACTCTCTCTCCTGAATTATTTGGAAGCAAATCTCAGACATAATTTTATCTGTAAGTATGTCAGTATGTATAGCTAAAAGATAAAGATTCCTAAAAAAATAATCACACTACCATTATCACACGTAGAAAATTAAGCAATAATTTTCTTATGGATTTTTATTAAATGGTATTGGGACATCTGGATAGTCATTTGGAAAGATATCAAAGTAGATCCACACCATACATCAGAATAAACTTCCAAGCAGATCAGAGATCAAAAAAACAAACCATACACATTCTAGAAGAAAACATGGATCTGTGTGTAAGGAAAGACTTTTTTTTAAAAAAAAGCTATGCCTCAAAATTCAGATGCATAAAATATTAATAAATTTAACTACATTAAATATGTATTTTTTGCATTGACAAAAAAAAACATAAGCTGAGTCAAAAGACAAATGACAAACTGGGGGAAAATATTTGCAAGAGGCATTACAGATAAAGGGCTTATTTTCCTAATATAGAGAATGTTTAAAAAAGTGAGAAAAAGGAAAAAACAAGATCTGATGGAAAAATTGGCAGAAGGCATGAACAGACAGTTCACAGAAAAAGATATACAGATGGCCATTAAACGTTTGAAGAGATGCTCAGCTTCACTCATAATAAGCAAAATGCAAATTAAGCCCCACTGAGAGATGGTTTCTCATCTATGTGATTGGCAGACATTCAAAGGTTTGATCACACACTCGGTGGCAAGACTTCAGGAGAGTTTCTCATCTAATGCTGGTGGGATGGCAAAGTGGCACAAACCCCATGGGGGGGGGGTTGTCCATATCTAACAAAACCACATGTGTATTTATTGCTTGACCCAGCAAGACTTCTCGGAATTTACATGAAAGATCTCCACAGATATAGAACAGCTCTGCCAAGGCTATTCACTGCAGTTTTATTTGCAATAGTAAGATATTAGAAACAACCTAAATACCCATGGAGATTGGTTGAATAAATTATGGTAGTCCAGTCACATAGTCACGCAAATGTAGTGATTAAAAAATAATAGCAGTAAAGGAAGATCTCCATGGAGCAGCATAGAGTGATTTCCAGGGCATATTGTTAAATAAAAAACCCAAACAACAAACCAAACCAATTAAACAAACAAAAACCCCAGGGTATCAAAGAGTGTACACAGTGTTCTACCTTGTTTGTAAGAAAGAAAGGGAATATTTATTTTTGTGAAAAAAAACAAAAACAAAAACAAAAACAGAATAAACCAGAAACTAATGAAAATGATTACCTTTAGAATGTGGGTGTAAATGGGGTAGAAGGGATGAGGATGGAAATGAGACTTTTTTGAGTTTACTTTTTGTATAGATTTAAAATTTGAACCATGCAAATGTTGCACGTATTTAAAAAAATAAGATTAAATTAAGAAAGAATGAAAAAAGCAAACCCTGAAATTAAGTTCATATAAGTGAATCTATCCATATAGCAAATTGTTAGCATAATCCTACAGAAAAAGAAATTAATTTAAGTAACTTTTTCCTCCCAATATTCTGGCTGTATGCCCTAAGAGGGATATATACTAAGGCTGTACTATTTGATATAGCAGCCACAAGCCACATGTGGATTTATTTAAATACTTTACTTAAATTAAAATGAAAATACTTTAAAATGCTGATATAAAATTAAAATTTCAGTTCCTTAGTTGTACTAGACACATTTCTTAGTAGCCACGTGTGGCTAGTGGCTACCACAGTAGACAGCCCAGCTATAGAACATTTCCATTAATGCTGTAAGTCCTTTTAGACTATTCTGAGGATAAAAAGAATGTAGATAAATCTTGATTTTTGCTTAGTTGTTTTGTGATAGATAGTAGCAGTAGTTTAGCAATTCCAAAACTGTCTTGAATACTGAAGGACAGAACAAATAAGCAAATATATTAATGTTCTTGGGGAAAAGTTCTCACCAAAGGAGAAGGGAGATACAAATATGGAATGGGAGAATATAAGGAAAATCTTGTAGAGTTTGATTTTAATCAGAACTGTCAGTATCAACTAATGTCTACTGAAGTAATGACACCCTAGAATCAATGAGCACTGAGTGCCCAGATCTTGGTTTCTAAATACCATTCCCTACCAAAAGGAATCAGGGTTCCTTGGGGAAATTGCTGATTCCAGACGTGGAGTAGGGAAAGTACAGGTGAGTTTGTGGTAGAAGGAAGAAGATGCTCAAGGACTGATGGGAACATGTCAAAAAGCATGCCTGGGGCTCCCCTGGACACATTTGGGATATATCAAGACAATGTAGATAGTGATGGTGATGGATTAGAACACAGTGGGTAAAAAAGTCCATAGTGATGGAGAGAGAGAGAAGGAGGAGTGGGAGGGAAAAAGGAAGAGCTCTTTCTTACAATAGAATGCCAAATAATACATGTAGAAGGAATAATGGGGTTAGATAGTGACTATTTTGCAACCCCTAATATAACAATGATTGATTTAAGCAAAGGCTATGAATGGATACTAAATTGATTAGTGAATGATTATTGGGAGACAGAATAGTCACATGGTCTCAAAGTATGGGAAAACCATAAGATCACTTATATAGAACTCTTGCCACAAAGATTAACCTGAATCTAAACATGAGGAAACAGCAGACATATCCAGCTATGGGGAACTCTACAAACTACTGGCCTGGACTCTTTAAAAATGTCCAAAAAGACTAAAAGTTGCTGGGGTCTGTTCTAGATTAAAGGAGAATAAAAAGATGTGACAACCAAATTTAACATGTGATCTTGATTAGATTGTGGATCAGAAATATAAAGCTATAAAGGATATTTCTGAGACAATACTGAACATGCACACAGACTGTCTGTTGCTGTGTCAGTGGTGCATTTCTCGCATGCCATAGTGGTGGTGTTGTTTATGTGCCAGATCCCGTTTGTTCTTTGGAGATGCATGCTGAAGTACTTTGGGGTGAAGTATACTTTGTATCTGCAACTTTCAAACGATTCAGAGGGAAAAAAGTCTACATGTATATCCCTGAAATAAGACTCCTTTCTTCCTGAGCCCCTTAATATAACTACCCACCTCCACCCCAGGCTGGTCACTGGCGAAGGCTTCCTTTTGCCTTTTCAGAGCACCTTGTCATGGAGCCCAGAGTCAGTAGAGCAGCAAGTAGATACAGGGCCCTCTCCTGGTACCATATACTGATTTCTTGTCCCCTTCCTCACTGGGAGCACTAGGCTTAAGGCTTGGAGACCCAAGTTCAAGTCCTTGTGACCTTGGGCAAACTTCTGCATTCCCTGGCTTCCTCATCCTGGGCTACAGGGTGTCTAAGACCCCACCCAACCACGATATTTGGTGGAAGAAGCTTGAGTCCTTGACTCAGATGTTCTAGGGTCTTGGGGGCTGGGGACAGTTTGATGCTTGCAGTGGCCCTCTGTGGCAAGAGACGGACATGATTTACCCTTTGGATTCTCCCTTCCCTAAACTGAGTCCCAATCACCATTTGGGGGGGTGGGGAGGAGAAAGCAAGGCATGTGTGCACACGTGTGAGTGTGCTTGTGTCTGTGTGAGTGAGGCTGTGAGGCTGATAGCAGGAGCAGTGCTGTGGGTGGGGTCTAAAGTCAGGATCTGGGGATGGGAAGATGCCTGGGAGCTGGTGGGGGTGGAGAGCACTGTTTGGTACCCCAGGGCTCTTGCGGAAGCATCAGGCTTCACCTGTTCCGCCCGCACCCCCAGGCCCATGAGCGTCTGGAGGAGACAAAGCTGGAGGCCGTGCGGGACAACAACCTGGAGCTGGTGCAGGAGATCCTGCGGGACCTGGCGCAGCTGGCCGAGCAGAGCAGCACCGCGGCTGAGCTGGCCCGCATCCTCCAGGAGCCCCACTTCCAGGTTTGATCCTCTCCCGGGCGGCTGGGGTGGGGCCGGCAGGAAGTTAAAACTGGGATGGGAAGGGACCTCAGGGCACTGCCACATGGTCCCTCCTCTTTCCCCCACCTCCCCAGTCCCTCCTGGAGACACACGACTCCGTGGCCTCAAAGACCTATGAGACACCACCCCCGAGCCCTGGCCTGGACCCCACATTCAGCAGCCAGCCCGTGCCTCCTGATGCGGTGCGCATGGTGGGCATCCGTAAGACGGCTGGAGAGCATCTGGTGAGGGTTCTGGGCCGTGCCAGAGGGGGAATCTTGGGAGGGGGCGGTGAGAGTAACCAGCGGGGATCAAGTCCGGTCAGGAGAGAGCTGAAGATGAAGACGGGATCAGCTTCACCCAGGGTCAGGCGCAAGCACACCCAGGAGACCGCAGACAAGACACTGTAACTCTCTGCATTCTGCCCACTTTCCGTCCATTAGTGCCCCTGTAAGTGAGGAACTTGGGCAGAGGATGGCAGAGAAGGTTGCTGTGGGGTGGGGATGGAAGGGTAGAGTGGGGGGGGGGCCTCTTAAGAGACCCATTCGAAGATTCTGACTTGGAGCCGTTGGGGCCTCATCATACCTGTCCTCTGTGCCCCAGGGCGTGACATTCCGCGTGGAGGGTGGCGAGTTGGTGATCGCGCGCATTCTGCACGGGGGCATGGTGGCTCAGCAAGGCCTCCTACACGTGGGCGACATTATCAAGGAGGTGAACGGGCAGCCGGTGGGCAGCGACCCCCGCGCGCTGCAGGAGCTCTTGCGCAGCGCCAGCGGCAGCGTCATCCTCAAGATCCTGCCCAGCTACCAGGAGCCCCATCTGCCCCGCCAGGTGGGCCCCTCCGCCAAGCCCCTCACCCAGCGCAAGGCCCAAGGGGTGGCTGAGCCTCCGGTGGCCAGGGTCACCTGGGGTGGGAGGGGTGGGAGGCCCTCCTCTCCAACCAGTGCGCTCAGAGCAGGAGGGGGCGGGACTGGCAGATCTAGCCACCTACTGGCCTCTGCATGCGGTGAACGAGCTTGCGCATTTGCCCTAGTCTTGGGCACTCACGCGCATGTGCGGGGGACCTGAGCGCATCTGAAGCCTGAGAGTACCTGTGAATTCCTGCATCATCCGCAGCCCTCTATGTGCCCACCTCTATGCATGGGTGCCCAGAGTCCGGTTGTCACGTGTTCTATACAGCTGCCTCCTGGTTGGTGGATTATGCAGAGCTGGCTGCTCTGCCCATCTCTCCTATTGGCTGTCTAGCCTTTCATCAGAGCCCTCTCCTCCCAGGGGAGGGTGTGGCAGGGACAGAGGGATCTTGCATTAGGTGCCAGGGTTCTGTTCCTTATTGGGTGATCCCACCTTCTAGGTGGGTGGAGCCAGGACCCCAGGCCTAAGTAGATCCCCAATCCTTCTGAGTCCTTTTGTTCTGGATGCAAAGGGAGGCTGGTACCAGGGAGGTGGGCCATGCAGGCCTTCAGGCATCATGCCTTTAGCTGGGCAGTGCCAGGGTCTCTTTCATCTTTGTGAGGGGAGGGGGCAGAGGGTGGACTGTGTGACACTCCCAGCCCCCACCCTGGGGATCAGGGTCCGCCTTCCCCTGCTTCTTCCCTGACCCTTCGCCAATTCCCCGGCCCAGGTATTTGTGAAATGCCACTTTGATTATGACCCGGCCCGAGACAGCCTCATCCCCTGCAAGGAAGCGGGCCTGCGCTTCAGTGCTGGGGACTTGCTTCAGATTGTAAACCAGGACGATGCCAACTGGTGGCAGGTGAGCCCTGGGCGCCCATGCAGTCTCTGCAGGTATGGTGTGCGGGGGAGGTGAGGGCTCACTCAGGCAGATCTGTGTCCCATGGTCATTTTAGGCGTGCCACGTGGAAGGGGGCAGCGCCGGGCTCATCCCCAGCCAGCTGCTGGAGGAGAAGCGGAAAGCCTTTGTCAAGAGGGACCTGGAGCTGACACCCACCTCAGGTACAGTCCTCCCCCCAGACCCCCAATCTGGGATCTGACATGGCCCTGCCTGGCCTCACTCGCCCATCTCCTTATGGCTAGGGACCCTATGCGGCAGCCTTTCAGGAAAGAAAAAGAAGCGAATGATGTATTTGACCACCAAGAATGCAGGTGGGTGTTGGGGGCCCCTTCCCCCATCCTCTTCCAATGCCCCCTTCCTCCCCCACCAATGACTTGTGCATCTTCTGGTTCTGATGCTAA
Source organism: Hippopotamus amphibius kiboko (assembly GCF_030028045.1). Lineage (NCBI taxonomy): Eukaryota > Metazoa > Chordata > Mammalia > Artiodactyla > Hippopotamidae > Hippopotamus > Hippopotamus amphibius. The sequence continues at coordinate 44,575,234 of NC_080202.1, read as the reverse complement.
GCCCTGCTCTGTCCCTAAGCCCTGCCCAGTTTCTCCCTGCTGCCCTTGACCCCAGCCCTCCTATCCTTGGCCTCCCTGAGAGCCCAGCCCCACCCCCTCCATCTGATGAGCAGTGCCATCTCCCTGTGTCCAGAGTTTGACCGCCATGAGTTGCTCATTTATGAGGAGGTGGCCCGCATGCCCCCCTTCCGCCGGAAAACCCTGGTGCTGATCGGGGCTCAGGGTGTGGGCCGGCGCAGCCTGAAGAACAAACTCATCATGTGGGATCCGGATCGCTACGGCACCACAGTGCCCTGTGAGTGGGGAGCAGGGAGCAGGGGCTGCCCTGGGGGCCAGGGCTGGGCCCACTAAATGGGCATCTGCATGGGCCCCAGGTTAAGTGATACCTTTGGGTGTGAGGTGTAGGTGTGTGCCCTCTGTGTGTGGATGTGGGAACTGCAGGCTGGGGAGGGCACCTGAGAGCTGTCCCATGAACCATTGGCCACGTGGACAGTGCTAGCCTTGCCTTGCCTTCTCTCATGTTTCACCTACAAAAAGCCCAGCTGGGAACCCATGTGAAACAGGGCTGTGAGCTATGTGTGGCCTTGTGGAAGACAGGGCTTCTGGTGACAGAACCAGCTGGGGTGTGAAAGCTCCTCGTTCCTAGAGGCAGGAACCTGAGTGCTGACCCCAGGTCTGCTTGGCCTTGCTGTGTGACTTTGGGCTGCACATTGCCCTCTCTGGGCTTCAGCCCTCCATCTGTGAGCACCAGGTTAGAGCAGTGATCTCTGAAGGTCCTCTCAATATAGATGCCTCGAGTCTGTGGGTGCCCACGGTGAGGACGAGGGCAAGGTGTGCGGGAAGGCAGCAGGGCTGCTCGGCGCGTGCAGAGCACGAGCATGTGTGCTTGAGGTGGTGTGGCCTGCCTGCGCCCATTCGGCCCCTCCCTTCCCCAGACACATCCCGGAGGCCCAAGGACTCAGAACGGGAAGGCCAGGGTTACAGCTTCGTGTCCCGTGCGGAGATGGAGGCCGACATCCGTGCTGGGCGATACCTGGAACATGGTGAATACGAGGGCAACCTGTACGGCACACGTATCGACTCCATCCGGGGCGTGGTTGCTGCCGGCCGGGTGTGTGTGCTGGATGTCAACCCCCAGGTACTGCCTGGCCTGCTCCATACCTCTCTGGGTACTCTGCTTCCCCCGCAGTATCTCCCCATATATTTCCAAGGGCCCCCCTATAGCCTCTCAACTACTGCTAGGGACCCAGCCCACCTAGAACCTCTTTCTCAGCCTCCGAGACCACCGCTCCTCTAGTCCCCTCCAGTCACCTTATCCCCAGCCACCTGCCAGCTATTCTGCTATTCTTCCCCAGGACTCATGTCCCAGAACCCCAGGGCCACAGTCTCATCTATTCCCAGGCACCTGTCCTCACCCCCATCACCCCAGATGTACGTGGGGATATGCTTCCGACCCTCCTCTTCTGCAGGCAGTGAAGGTTCTGAGAACAGCTGAGTTTGTCCCTTATGTGGTGTTCATCGAGGCCCCCGACTTTGAGACCCTGCGAGCCATGAACCGGGCAGCGCTGGAGAGCGGGGTGTCTACCAAGCAGCTCACGGTGAGGGCCCCTGAGATGTGGTGGGAGGGGTCTAATGTCTGATTGGGGTGGGATGGGGGGCCAGCCAGCTGAAGAAGAGGAGGAGGTGGCATTGGGAAGGGGAGAGGCACCTACCCAAAGTACCACTGAGGTAAGACTTGCGAACCCCACTTTCTAGGTGTGGGGGTGGAGGTCTGAGCAAGGAAGTGAAGTGTAGAGTCAGGGGCACAGCTGGCCCGGGGCACGGGAGCTTCTGCTAGCCCCTCTGCTCGGTCCACTCTGTGGGAACAGAGTGCTGACCCAGGGGAGCCCAGAGGGCCAGTGGGAGATCTGTGGGCAGAGGTGGGCTGTTTATAGCTGGGGGAAAGGCCAAAGGGAGGGAGGAAGCCGGAGGCTGGAAGGCTGGCTGGAAGGACCAGCTAGCATCAGCGAGGAGGCAGTGCAGGGAGGAGAGGCTTCAAGTCAGGTGTTGCGGGACTCCGGGGCACCCCTCTCCCACCTTGGAGCAGCCTTCCCTGGCTAGAGTAGAGTTTGCAGGGCTCTGAACTCAGGGGTCCCTCTGCTGGTCATGTGTGGTACTGCAGCTTTCATGCCGCGGTCAGAGCGCAGCTCAATCCCAGGAGAAAGGTCTAGCTGGGCTGGGCTCCCCGCCGCTGCAGCCTGCCCTGGCCATAAACAGGGCCTGCTGGAGCCCCTGGGACACAGTTGGGCCAGTGCTAGAGCTCCCGCCTCGGCTTATTTAAGTCAGCATTCAAGTTCCCTTCCCACCCTTGCCTGTCCAGCTTGGGCTGGGTCTGGGGTGGGGGTTGCCCCCGGCCCTTGCGGGTGGCCCTAGGACCAGGCATGGGAAGTGCCCCTTCAGGCTGCCTAGGTAAGGAGGCCTAGGCAGACTGAAGGGAGCACTGGCTTTGGAGTCAGGCAGAATCCATTCAGCTATTGGCAGCTGGCTGTGTGGCCTCTTTGTACGTCAGTTTTCTCTGTGTAAACGGGAATAATTAGTCTTGCTTGCAGAGCTGTATTGAAGACTATGCGGTTGTAAGGCATTTAGTGCTGCGCTTGGCACTTCCTTAAGGTTATTTCCTTCCTTCCTTCCACCATCTATCTGTCTGCGGTTACAGGAGAGCTGCCTTGGGGCATGCAGGGAGGGGCTGCTGCCTCCCCAGCCAGGGGGTCTGTGCCTGCCATGGTTGGTACTTTGGGCTTTGGGGAGGGGGCTAGATGGGGCAGGCTGTGGGTCCCCCTGACGGTGAGGGTACCAGGGGATACTGATGGGCGGGAGTTCCCCTTGTGCCGGCAGGAGGCAGACCTGAGACGAACAGTGGAGGAGAGCAGCCGCATCCAAAGGGGCTACGGGCACTATTTCGACCTCAGCCTGGTCAACAGCAACCTGGAGAGGACCTTCCGTGAGCTCCAGTCCGCCATGGAGAAGCTGCGCACAGAGCCCCAGTGGGTGCCTGTCAGCTGGGTGTACTGAGCCTGTCCACCTGGACCTTGGCCCTCTGGGTTGTGATCCAGAGCCCTGAATCCATCCCCTTCCCAACCGTGACCCCCCAGCCACGATCCTCCGTTCCCGGCCCTGGTGCCCTGGCTCTCCCTGGGTCATGGCCCTAAGTCTGGCTTCAGCGCAGAGGCGTGCGCTGCCGGGGAGGTGGGTGTCGTGGGGTACCTCTGTGCCCAGGTGCTGCCCACTCCCGACGTCCATTGGCCACCAGATGGCCCTCTCTGAGGGCCAAGCCGTGCCCCGGAGCATATCAGACTCACCTCTGTAGTGCTCAGTCCAGAGAAGAGAAAAGCTGCTTTGGGACCACGTGGTCAGTAGGTACACTACCCCCACCAGTCACTTTTCCTCCTCTGGACTGGCCACCCCCCACCCCATTCCTGGGCCCCTCCTACTTCTCGCCCCTGCAGCCTAGGAGCAGGCCTTAGGCTGGTTCCCTGTGGCCAAGGGGGTACATGGCCCCCTGGCAGCCAGGCAAGCCCGGGCGGTGGTGTCAGCCTAGTGCCATCTCGAAGGCTGGAGGAGCTGAAGCACCAGCCGTTTGCCACAGCCAGAGCACAGTGCAGCTCTTGACCCCCTGGGAACGGGGCTGGGTCCCTGTCCTTCCCTCACCCACAGCGTTTCACTGCCGAAGTCTCTCCACAGACTTCTCCAACGTGCCCCGGACAGGCCCGCTCTGCTCCCCGCAGGGGAAGGCCGCCAGGGGCCGCGGGCTGAGCCCAGGCAGGGGTGGGTTGGAGGCCGAGCCCTGTGACGAGGAGCCTGCGGCTTCTGACGGGAGAGCTCCCAGCCCTCCGTGGCCTGTGGTGGGGATGCGTCTGGGTTCCCAGTCTGTGGTCATTGTCTGCTTTGATCTCTCTGGCCGGGTCCAGGTGCCTGCTCCCAGGAGGGCTGCCTGGGGGCTGGGGAGAGGTGAGGGCCGGGCCATGGGGTGTGGGCGTGGAGGACACGTGTGCCCCAGCAGGCTCCCTGCACAACCCCGGGGGCGCGATCCACAGCAGCTCATGGTTCCGCGTGCTGCGGTGCCTGGTCTATGTTTCTGCCCGTGGAGTGTGTGTCAGACTTAGTTTTTGGGGAGGGGAAGCAAAGGGTTGTTTTGCTTTGCAGGTCACCCTTTGGGGCCCCTTTTTTGGGCTTCCCATCAGCCCGCATTTCTTATGAGACCCTTATCCCAGATTCCGGAGGCTCAGCCCTCCCCAGATGTCTTTCCCCAAATCTCCTATTGTCCCCTGATCCTCAGTGCCACCCTCTAGTCCTTGGGGAGGGCAATGGTATAAAATAGGAGAATCCCTTTTTAAAAAAGTATACTGTCCTTGACTTCCCCAGGCATCTCATCCCTCATCCTTCTCTGTGACCCTTCCTGGGATGAACCTGTCCTTGTAGGGGACCCCCCACATGACCCCACCCCCAGTCTTTGTTCTCCCCACTTCTTCTGAGTGTCTAATCAGTCTTCGCTGCAGTGTCAGCCCAAGCTGGCCCCTGAACCACTGTGTGCCCATTTCCTAGGGAAGGGGTGGGAGAAGAGACAGAATATTTATAACAAAGTTAGAAATATATTTATTATATTAGGGATCTCATTTGCATTTGCCTAGGCTATGCAAATGAGATGTAAAGGTCAAGCCTACTTCCATCTCATTTGCATAGCTCTGCATCCACTATGCAGTCACCTTTTTGTTCCGCTTTTCCCTTTCGTCAGTCTTCTTTTAATGTATCCTCAGTTCAGCTCTCCCTTGCTTCACCCTCACCCTCAGTCCAAGGGAACTGGGAGTGGGAGGAAAATGGGGTGTTCCCCTGGTGACCCAGAGCCATGGAGGGGTCATTTGTCCACTCCCACCTCACCCGGGAGACGGGAGTAGAGGCAGCCACCCCCTCCCCCTTGGTGAACCTCCACAACGCCGCCGTGATTAGAAGACCATTCTCCTTGATGGGAGTGGGGGCTGGGCACCTTGCTGAGGAGTTGGCACCTGGCCCTTCAGGGTGAATCTCCAGGTGCTGTTCTGGCACCTCCACCTCTGGTGATCCTGGGGGGCAGCGGCTGGGTTCCTCCTTTCCTGCCTCTATTCCTCTCTGAACAGCACCCTACCTCCCCTGCTTCAGCCCCACCGCAGGGTCTGGGCTGGGTTGGAACGGGCGTGTGTGCTCCCCTGCGGCACCGCGTTAGCCCCGGACTCCCTCCTCCCTCCTCCCTCCTCCCTCCTCCCTCCTCCCTCCTCCCTCCTCCCACTGTGGACACTTGTACTGAGGAACCTCGGGATGATGAGGACCCGGCCCCCTGTCCACACCCAGTCCCAGCCCAGCTGTCCTTCCCCCGGTCCCTCCCTCAGCCATCCAGTTCTTGAGCTTTCTCTCCAACTGGCTTTTTTCCCCTTTGATTAAATGTGAAAGCAAAACTTGTGGGCTTTGTGTCTCTTTCGTTGAGATCAGGTGGATGGCTTTGGGAAAGGTTGAGGGTCGGGAACACAGCATAGATGATTCTGGAATGGAAGCTGGAGTGACGTGTTCCGTGATGGCTTCTGAAATTTCCCATCTCACCATTCCACACTCCCCATCCCCAGAAAATGCTCTTGCTAAATGCTTGTATCCAGGAGTCTGTGAGCATCCGTGGGGGCCAGGGGACTCAGGGACCCCCTGGCTAATCCACTCAGCTTCACCCAGAACTTGCTGTGTGGCCTTAGGCAGATTCCTCTACTTCCCTGGCCCTCAGGTTCCCCCTCTGTAAAGTGTCATGGCCTCTCCCGGGGCTAATGCTAGGACTGGTTCTAGGTGCTCAGCAACAGGGGCCATAGAGAGCAGTGGAAATGTCACCCCGATGTCACCATGGGTGTGTGGTTGAGGGGTCAGCCTTCCTTCCTACCTGAGTTCCTCAGGGGAGCCCAGGATGCTCACTGAGGATTCTCAGGAGAGGGCTTTGGCTGTGCCCTTCGCTCTGTGATGACCAACTGTGGAACTGGCCCCCTTCCTTTGATTTTCCCAAAGCATCTGCTCGCACAGGGACGCGTGTGGGGCCAACTTGACTGGTGATTTGGAGGCATCCATAGGGACTTATGTCACCCACCTAACAGCTCTGATGAGAATGTACACCTGAATGTTAAACCCAGCTCTGAAACGTCCCTTGACCATTCCCAGCACACAGAATGTTTCCCCGGCCAACTTTTTGTCCTTGAGTCCCTCTGCCTCCCTTCATGTTGCTGGGCCCTCTCCTGCTTTTTTTCTCTCATTTCTGAACAACGTTCTTCGCATCTCCTGGGGTACCCCTGGAAACTCAATATTTCTTTACCATACCTAGCAACTCCGCACTTGTATTTCTGTCCTAATCCAGTGGTTCTCAATCCTGGTTGCACATTAAAATTGCCTGGGGCGGGGGAGGTTAAAAAATACAATTGCCTGGACCCCAATCCAGAGCAATTAAATCTGAAGTTCAGGAAAGGCTAACAGCTTAGCAACTGAACAACTTTATTATTCATTTCTTGCGCACATCACATCTGATGGAGATTGGGTGGCACTCCTAGCAGTGATTCAGGGATCCAATCTCCCTAGTCACTGAGCCCTGGATTACTGCAAGAGAAGCTGGGAAATGTAGTCTTTCTTGGTGCTCCAGAAGAGGAAACAGTATCTAGCCAGTGTCTGCCAGTCTGGGACTGGAGCCTGGGAAGCAGTGTGTTTTAAAAGCCCCCCAAGTGATGGTGAGTCTTCTTCTTCTTCTTCCTCTTCTTCTTCTTCTTTTTCTCCTTCTCCGTCTCCTTCTCCTACTCCTGCTCCTTCTCCTTCTCCTTCTCCTTCTCCTTCTCCTTCTTCTCCTTCTCCTTCTTCTCCTTCTCCTTCTCCTTCTTCTCCTTCTCCTTCTCCTTCTTCTCCTTCTCCTTCTCCTTCTTCCTCTTTCTCTTCTTCCTCCTGCTCCACCCCTCCCCCTCCTCTCCCTCTCCTCCCCTCCCCCTCCTTCTCCTTCCTCTTCTCCTCCCCTCCTTCTCTCCTCCTCCCCCTCCTCCTCCTTCTTTTTTTGTAAAAATTTATTGGCTGCCTTGGGTCTTAATTGCTGTGCGTGGGCTTTCTCTAGTTGCGGCAAGAGGGGCTTCTCACTGTGGTGGCTTCTCTTGCTGTGGAGCACAGGCTCTAGGGTGTGCAGGCTCAGCAGTTGTGGCGCACGGGCTTAGTTGCTCTGAGGCATGTGGGATCTTCCTGCGGCTTCCGAATTGCCAGCATCACTTCTCTGGTGCTCTGGGGCGATTTTGAGTAAAATAAGAGTTCCTTGAACACAAAGCACTGAGGTAGCAAGACAGTCAATCTAACTTAGAGGGCTACCAAGTGACCATCAGGTGAAATATGCTGGACAAAGGAATGATGCGTGTCCCGGGCAGGACAGAGTGGACGGTGAGAGGTTTCGTCACTCTACTCAAAATGACACTCAATTTGAAACTCGTAAGTTGTTTATTTCTGAAGTTTTCCATTTAATATTTTTGGACAGTGGTTGCCCATGGGTAACTGAAACTGCGGATGAGGGAGTACTACTCTATTCATTCAGTAACCATCTACTGAGCACCTTTGAACAAGGCGAGGGTCCCTACATCCAGAGGCCCAGAGTCTAAGACCGCAGATAGGAAGAGGGTCCTGATTAGGACTCTGGAAGGAGAAGCTGTTATGGGAGCACCAAGAAATGGCTCCTCAGTCAGTCCGTGGGGGCGTCAAAAAGCATTTCCAAGAGGTGCTGATGCTGGAGCGAATTCTCAAACGTTCGGGGATGTTTGCTAAGTGGATGAATAAATGCTCGTTGCAGATTGAAAAAGAATTGGTATTTTGGTAAGATGTTTGCTCTTGAATATCTTTGTCTACTCCAGACTCCTGGCTATGAATATGTGTGCATGTGTGTGAGGGGAGGGTGGTGGTCGTGGGGTTTTTGCTTAAGGCACAGATCACCTAATTCCCCGTTACCTTCCATTTACAAATTTCTAAGTTAGTAAGGGAGCACCCCTCCCCTTAGTGTGTCATCCTACCTTGGCTTAGGGCCAGTCTTAAGATACTCAGACTTGCCGGGTTAGAATACTGCCCCTCTTTTTGCCTGTTGGGAGGCTAGGGTGTGTCATCATATACTGTACTTAATGCAGAAAATAAAGCTGTCTTCTCCAAAGAAGGACACGAGAGTGGGAGGAAAGGAGAATATAATAAGCCAACCTCCGAAATGTCGTGCTGCCTTCAGCTCTCGTTTCTTCTCTGCCACATGGGCTCCTGGGCCAGTGGATACAACAGCCTCAGTCCCTTGCACACGTTAAGACTCCCAGACCCTATTTTCAACTGCTCCTGAGGCATATCTCCACCTGGATGGACTTCTTCGAGATTTTCCAAGACCCACATCCACAGTAGCCAGTGCCTGCTGTTCACTTTCTACGTGACCCTCCGAGAACCCCGTGGACACACTCCAGACACTGTGGTCATTGTTTATGTGGCTCCTGACCCCCCATAACCAGGAGCTCCTAGGAGGCAGAGACCAAGCTTTCTTGTCCTTTGACACAAGGCTTAGTACAGTTGTATCAACCCAAAACCATTTCTTTGAACACATGAATACAATCAGCAGACATCTGTTGACATTTTCTTCCCTTAAAAATTTACGAGTTGGACAATGGCCTCTGAATTTCTGAACAGGAAAGGGCTTTATAAGATGCAGTGTGATGTCCCTATTTTACATGGAGGAAGTGGACCCTGTGTGTGTAAGTTTTGAACCCTGAAACCGGTTAGTAACAGAGGCTTCATCTCTTAATCACCACTAGCTTAGTCAAACTTCAGCATAAATTCATGATGAAGGACATAGAAACATCTTGAAGGATGACCTTTCTGGGACAACACAAAAGGACAGAGGTAAATTTGGCCCTAATTAGGCAAACTTTCAACACACCACAAACACTTCCAGCTACAGCCCTAAGCCTGGGAGGGGTCCTGTCAACTAGAGGGATATTTCGATCCACTTAATTTCAATAATTCTGAATAACATCGATAGCCATTTTCAGGACTCTTGGCATGAGTGAGTTAGAAAATTATTTTAGGCTAAGGAATCAAGGAGAAAAGCTACTGGGAAGTGAGACCGAGCCTGCTGGAGAGTGTACGGACAGTTGCCAGGAGATAGAGCTGACGATTAAGAAGGTTCATTGAACCTGCTTAACCGAGGACATCTTTCAGTTGGCGGGAGTCCAGCTCATGGGAGCAGCCAAATATCCTCAAAAAAGGCCATCCCGGAGCCACAGTGCATGGTGCGAACCAGCTGTGCCAGGCGTGAGGCAGGAGTGTGCACCTCTGACCACCACCCCCGCCTAAAACATCTGGATGTTTATATCAATGTTTGTATCCTCTCTCATTTCCTGTTTGCAAGTCTTGGCACAGTGCCTGACAATTTCACAAATTATCTAAGTGCCTCCACCCGTTTTTTTCTGGGCTTGGTTTTCCTTCCAGAAACGGATCTTCCTCTCTTTGCAGTTTCTCATAAACCTGCCTTTCTACTGTGTGGTGTTGGTACCCGAGTGCTGGTCTGTGGACCATTTCGTCTGCAGCAATGGGAAATCATTAAGAGCAAGAGGAAAGGTTATCATGAAGCTGAATATATCTAATTCTAAGGATTATCCTTTATTCTGATGTGGTGACTGTGAATTTTATTTTCTCACACGCTGGTGTAAGAAACACCCCGTTATTTTTCTAACTTGAATCAAATCTTTCCCTGAGTCCCTACTCACCAGAGTGGAAAGAAATGATACCGCAATCCTGTTTTGGAGGGCTTCCTCCCCTCCCTAGAGTCACACAGAAATCTAAGGGCCTTACAGGTGCCTGGAAAATGGGAGTCGGGGTTTTAGTGCAGGCAGAGTGAACAGGGTACCTTGTGCTTTTAAACAATGAGATATTACATGAAACGATTTTTATTGTGTTTCTGGGCTTGTGGGAAGGGAAATCTCAAAGACGCCACAAAACAAAAGAAAATAGCCCTCTTAGGCATGAAGAGTGGGCAGGAAAGGTGAGGTTGTCCTAAGGGAAAATGCCAATATTAGCATCACATTTGGTAAGTTAAATATAAAACCAGGGTCGAGGTAAGGCAACCTGAGATTCTGGTAAGTTAGGGACCTGGTCCCAAGTTGGTATCTTTTCCTGGACCCATCCTGACGGAAGCAAATACAAATAATTTCTGGAGGAATGTATCCTCAGTGTCCCGCCTCCCCCCCCCCCCCCGATTTTTCATAGATTCATCCAAACATGAGCTCACAACGTGAGATCACAAAATTCAGAGAAACAGACCACCATGAGCGATAGTTACCATAAACGACAACATATTTATATGTCCAAGGACTTCTGATATTAGGCACAAAGTGTTAACTAACCATGTGTGTGTAAATGTTTAAGGAAATAAAAGATGGTGTTACAAAAATTAACAAGTAACAAGATGCTAGAATGGCCCATTGGTTTTGAAGGAGAACCATCCAAAACTTATAGAAATAAAAAATACAATGATTAAAACAAAGACTAATTGGAGGGCGTTAACAGCAAATCAAACACAATTGAAAAGAGATGAATGAACCAGAAAGTTGCTCCCCTAAATATGGTCCTTGGATTAGCAGAATCATCAGCCTAGGAGCTTGTTAGAAATGCAGCTCTCAGGCCCCATCCAGAACTCCTGGATCAAATTTGCAGTTTAACTGTGTTCCTTGGTTAATAGGCATTTTTTTCTTTTTTTTTAGATTTATTTATTTATCTATTTTTGGCCGCATTGGGTCTTCGTTGCTGTGTGAGGGCTTTCTGCACTTGTGGCGAGCAGGGGCTACGGGCTACTCTTTGTTGCGGTGTGCAGGCTGCAGGTGAGCGGGCTTTAGTAGTTGTGGCACACGGGCTCTAGAGCACAGGCTCTAGAGCACAGGCTCAAATTTGTGGCGCTTGGGCTTGGTTGCTCCGCAGCATGTAGGATCTTCCCAGACCAGGGATTGAGCCCATGTCCCCTGCATTGGCAGGCAGATTCTTAACCACTGCACCACCAGGGAAGTCCCAATAGACATTTTCAAGCTTAAGAAGTACTAAACTAGAAGAAAGAGCTGAAGAAACTATACAGAATGAAAAACAGAGAGATAAGGAGAAGGGAAATGTGAAAGAGATGGTAAGAAATACTGTAGCTATAAAGATAAGGTCTAAAAATATTTTATCCTGGTCAATGGAGGCATTAAAAAGAACAGAATACAGATAAATATTTGAAGAGAATTTTCCAGAACTGATGAAAGGTATGAATCCACAGATATAAGGATTTACACCAAAAAAGAAAAATTTAAAGTTCATGGCCAGGAGTAAAACTGCAGAACACTAATACAAGTAGAATAGCAGTTTGAGAAAAAAGATCACATCACTCAGTCTGACAGCAGACTTCTCAACAGCAACACTTACAGCTAGAAGACAGAACAATAATATTTCCAGACTGCTGAGAGAAAATGGCTGTAAACCTAGAAAACTCTTCCAAGAATTTTTTTAAAAAATTTTATTTATTTATTTTATTTTTGGCTGCGTTGGGTCTTTGTTGCTGTGTGCAGGCTTTCTCTAGTTGTGGAGATCGGGGCTACTCTTCATTGTGGTGCGCGGGCTTCTCATTGTGGTGGCTTCTCTTGTTGCAGAGCATGGGCTCTAGGCACACAGCCTTCAGTAGTTGCAGTGTATGGGCTCAGCAGTTGTGGTGCACAGGCTTAATTGCTCCATGGCATGTGGGATCTTACTGCAGCAGGGATCAAACCCATGTCTCCTGCATTGGCAGGTGGACTCTCAATCACTGCACCACCAGGGAAGTCCCCCAAAAATTTTGATGAAGTAGAGCTTTTCAGATAAAAACTGACAGGGTTTACCACCAACATGACTTTTAAAAAGAAAATCTGAAATATAAAAATCTAAGTAAACATTGTCTGTGTAAAATGGCAATTAACAATGTCTAGTTTGTATCTTCCCACAAAAAAAAATTCTAAGCCCAGATGCCTTCACTGATAAATTCTACCAAACATATGAAAAAGAAATATTACCAATTCTACACAAACTCTCCCAGAAACTTGAAGAGGAGGGACCACTTCTCAGCTTACCTGGATAACAAAACCAGGCAACCCAAGATTCTGGTAAGTTAGGGACCTGGTCCAAGTTGGTAAGTTAGGGACCTGCTCCCAAGAGACCTTAACAAGAAAAAACAAACAAACGAACAAAAACTACATACCAGTATTGACCAAGTCAAGTTAACTGCAGTTTGGTTTAATGTTAGAAAAGCAAAGAATGGAGTCATATTTACAGACTAAAAAAGAAAAAACATATAATCATCTCAATAGTTTGGAAAAATCATCTATAAAATCAACATCAATTTCTGATTTAAAAGAAAAAAACCTCACTAAACTAGGGCTAGAAGGGAAATTTCTCAAACTGATAAAGGGCCTCTTTGAAAAGCATATATATATGTATATCTTCTTTTTCAGATTCTTTTACATTCTAGGTTATTACAAAATGCTGAATATGGTTTCCTGTGCTATATAGTAGGTCCTTGTTTCTCTCTCATATATATATTAGTGTGTATATATATAACTCCTAATTTATCCCTCCCCAACCCTTCCCCTTTTGTAGCCAAAAGATTGTAGAAAATCTCTCCTCAATAGGTGTCAGTGGATTAAGATCATAACATGCAATTCTTTGTCTAGGGGTCGATTAGGGAAGGACAATCTTAAATCATTCATTTTCCCCATCAGCACTCCCTTTGGTGTTAAAATATTTCTTTAAAAGAAACAAGTGGGAGGAGAAAGGATAGTTTATTATTGTAGTTAATATCCCAATTTGGCAAAACAGAACATTAGCAAAGCTGACGTTCCCCTAATTTTTACCTCGGCAAGTTCCCAGGCTGGAAACCCTCGCTCTCAGGATGGGTGGGAAGTGGCTTGCTGCAACTCTTTTGCTCAGGGGCCTCTCATAGGTACACAAGATCGCAGAGCTGAAAATTTGGGTGTACAAATATAAAACCAGGGTGTGTCAAGATGGGGGGACTGTAGAGTGGCAGCTGGTGAAGGAGCAGACTTCCTTCCCTGCCCAGGAGGGTGGCACTGGGCCGGGAGCCAGGACAGGGTCTATGGAGGATGTTTGAGTAGCTAATAAATCCGCGGAAACTTGGAATCTGAGGATGCCAGCCCTAGGCTGCCTTAGAGAGAGCTCTGCCTCGCAAAAGACATAGATCGCTTTAGCAGACACGTGGTCTGAAAACAGGCAAGGGGTGGGACTGGGATGACTCGGCGGACCGCTCCGGGCCCCCCCAAAGCTCTGGCTGCGGTAGGTGATGGGTTGAGAAGACAGGAAGTTTCTTTCCTTCCTGAGAAGCCCCTGTTCTCGCCAGCCTCCAGCTGAGGGATTTCTCGTGGGGGAAGCCTGCTTTGGAGGAAATTTTGGGGTCTGGGACCCCCTGACACGTGCTGCTTCCTACCTCCCCCAACATCTAGGCACACACTGTGCCCGGACGCTGGGCCGAGTCCCCAGAGCTCAGACCTCGGGCGCCCTTTCCAGTCGGGGACGATACGAAGTTCTCACCGCCTCACCCCCAGGAACTGGCTGCCACCTTCTTGCAGCACCAGCGCAGCTCCACCTTGCCCAGCCCCCTAGGCCCTCACTGCAGGGGCCGTAAGCAGTGGCTCCTCCTCCCACACCTGCGGGGACAGGCTGCAGAGGCTGGCAAGGACTCCGAGAAACGCTGACTGACAGGCCCTGGTGGGAGTGAAATAGGTTCTGCCGTTTCTGAAAGCGGTGTACCACTGGGTATCAGTAGCTTCAAAAATGTTCACACCCTCTGACCTGGTATCTTCCACAGCGGTAAATCCATTTCCACCTGGCAAATCCTTCTGAAAGACATCTCCAAAGGCAGGTAAAGCTGTGTGCCTAGATTCACCACACTGTTATTTATGATAGCACAAATAGAAACCGATTAAGTATCTAACAAGAGAGAATTGAAATAAACTGAAGCACACCAACACGAACTGTATGGCAGCTGGTCCACATTTAATTTATGAACGTGTTGTGAAAACATTATGTAAAAACATAAATGCTTATGAGATAGTAATTCAGTGGGAAAAGCAGGATATAAAGTTGTATGTACAAAATAATTTGTAAAAGAACGTCCGCAAGTGATGTGGAGAAAAAGACAGGAAAGAAATACAACAAAATGCAGTCGTTTCGTCTCTGGGTAGTGGTGAGATGATGGGTGATGTGTTTTCTTCTTTTTATCCCCCATCTTTCTAGGTTTTGTATACTGAGCAGCCCACGGTTCACTTTTCAAAGAAAATAGAAAAAACAAAAACAAAAAACAGTAGTTCTGTTATTCTACCTCCCCTCCCCCCACCCCAGGAGACCAAACTCCAGGTCACCTTCAGGTTCCCCTTATGGTCCTGCCCTGTCCCCTCCCTCCTCCCTTTTAGAGCCCAACCTCCACCTGCAGCCTGTGTTTTCCCACCCCCTCCCCAGCTCTCAGAACCCACAGGTAATCAACACTTTCTTGACAAGGAAGGAGCTGAGCTTTTCTCTATCCTCCTTCCAAAGCCTGCAACGAACAGCTGTGTAGGGAGATCAGAAAGACAATTGCTCCCCGTCAGCCTTGGGCTCACCCCTTCCAATGTGCACTTGACCTGGGCCTGGACTCAGGCAGGTCCAGGAAAGCCCCCAGCTGGGTCATGGTGTCGTGGGCAGAGCATGCTCTATAAGGCGCAGGGGGGAGACTCCACACACCAAATGTAGACTCTCTAAACCAAGGGGTCTGAGAGCTCAACCAGCCCACTGGTGCTCAAACTCGAGTGTTAGAATCACCAGGGCACTTGTTAGAAATGCAGAGTCCCAGGCCCAGCCTGAGAGATGGTTTTGGTAGTTAGTTCCCTGACCAGGGAACAAACCCAGGCCCACAACAGTGAAAGTGACGAGCCC
This sequence comes from Hippopotamus amphibius kiboko, assembly GCF_030028045.1. NCBI lineage: Eukaryota > Metazoa > Chordata > Mammalia > Artiodactyla > Hippopotamidae > Hippopotamus > Hippopotamus amphibius. The sequence continues at coordinate 44,560,231 of NC_080202.1, read as the reverse complement.
TAACCACTGGTATGCCAGGGAATTCCCAGGTTTTGGTAGTTCTTGATAGGGCCCAAGAAATCATCTTTTTAACCAACTTCCGGAAGGACTGGGATGCAGGTAGTTCACAACCGGCTTCAAGAAATCAGAATCCAGTCTAACCCAGCAGTCTCCCTCCTCTTCACTGGTTTATGCAGAAGAACTTGGTGCTAAATCTGAGGATGGAAGGAAGGGAAGAGAAGGTGGGGTCTGGAGGGGGAGTAGGGAGGGGCCTGTGACTGGGCACCCAGGACCAGGGGGATTCCCTTAGCAGATACAAACTCCGACCAGACCCCCTGAGCCCGGCCTGGCCCCTTAAGAATCCAGCAGCTGTGCGCTTTGCCCAGGAATGTGACCATCTTGGGAAGGTCCCAGCCTCCCGCTGGAACTGTGAGGCCACCACTCTGGGCTCCAGGGCTGACGAAGCCTTCCGGATCAGCTGGGGCATGCAGGAGGAGAGCCTGGGGAGGGTGCGGGAGAGCCCTGGACTCTGGCCAGAGGACTCTGAAGCCGTAGCAGAAAGCGTATCCGAGTTAGCGAAAATCCAGCCCTTCCAGAGATTCAAGAGGGCATTCGGTGGCTAGACTGAGATGAACTTGGAAAAGTCCAGCTCATCCTCAGACATGGGGAGGGGAGGTCCTGGGGTCATGTCTCCCTCAGGGTTCTTCCAAGAGGCTGCGTCTTCCTCTGAAGTCTGTAAAGATAACAGTAGGGGTTGAAAAGCAGAGCCCGGCTGGGGGTCTCCAGGTAGCTGCTGGGTCCACCCCAGCCTTTTCCACAAGCTCTGGGCCTCTGTCCATCTGAGGCCCACAAGACTAACCACTCCTCTTCCCCAGAGCCCTCAGGCTTTGATTCATTCCCTCGACCCCCCATCCTCTGGGAGAGCATCGTCATGGCCCCGGGCCCAGTGCTGGCTGAAGCTGTGGGAATCCTGCCAGCCCAGAACTCTTTAAGCTATCACTCCCACCATGCTATTCAAGAATTTTCTGGATCAAAAAAAATGAGGATGTGAGGTCAGGAGGCCTGGCTCTCTTGGTGAAATGGCCTAAGCTCTGGTTCCGATGGGGGAGGTGGGTGGGTGCTGAGGGCACAGCCCTCCCCCACTTGCGTGCGTGGTCTGAGAGGAGCCAGGCTAGGTGGCTCCAGGCCCCCAGAGCCCCCTGTCCACACCTGGCTCAGGCTCCGGATCTCCGTGTTGGGGCTGGCTGGAGGCCCAGTGGGCTCTGCATTGTTGATCACCGCATGCTCTGGGACCCAGCTGTTCCCCTGAGGCTGAAACACAGACTCCGTCAGAACAGCCTGTTCTTGGGAGTGGGGATGGTCTGCAAGCCGGAGCAGGAGGAGGGAAATGCAGGGGGGGGGGCTGCCGAGTCAGAGTCCTTACGGCCAGTTTACTATGTCTCAGTGTGACCTTGGGTGAGCCACCTAACTTTTCTGAGATCCAGTTTCCCAAGCTGTAAAATGGGGATAGAAATTTTTCCCTTAGGGTTATAATAAATGTTTCTGATCATGTTTAATTACTCAATAACTGGGAACTCCCGGAATGATTAATTTGTTTCCCTGATTGTGATTTCTATTCTTGAAGCAGGAAGAAGGTGCAGGCTGCAGGTTCTCTATAATAGACCTGGAGACAGCAAAGTTGGACCCTCAAAGATTCACTGAAGAACAAACAGCACAGGAAAAATTCTTTAGGGATCATTGATCTGAGAACCCCCTCCCTGATCAGATGAGAAAACCGAGGCCCAGGGAAGAGAGGCGGGTAGTCCAGAGTGAGTGCGGAAGCCCATCTCCTGACCTGGGCTTAGCTGCTCCCGTGGGTTCTCAGGTCAGAATGCTGGGCCCCTCCATCTCCTGCTCCTTTGCCCAGCAGCTGGCCCCGAGCCACGTCTCCTAAGGGCACAGCTGCCCTGAGGTGACCCGGCCAGCAAATCGCCTGGCCTGATGGGCACTGGAGCCAAGAAAAGAAGCCCCCATTTTGTGGATAACTATGAGGTGTCTTGTCTCATTTGTTCCCAACCACAGTCCTGTGAGATGGGGAAGCCGAGGCTCAGAGAGGTGATGTAACTTGCCAGAAGTCACACAGCGGGTGAGTGACTGAGCTGAGCCTTGTGCTCATGATTCTTTGGCCTCAGACCCAAGCTCTTTCCTACACTGTGCTGCCGTCCTGACATCCCGCACACTTCTCTTTGTGGCAGTGTCCCTTGTCTACCAACTGGGCCTCTGCTTCTAGCAATACCCTAGCTGTGGGGAATGGGGGCAGAGGTGGATGTTTGAGCCACCTCTGGTGACCCTTTCAGTCTTACGGGGACAAGGTAAGAGTCAGAACAGAATTCCTCAGGTGCGATGTGACTGGGAGGGATGAGGGCCTGAAGGAATGGGAGAGGGGGAGGGAGATTTCACAAATGCTGTCGCTCACGGCCCTCGTCCGTCCCAGCCCTGCCTGTGGGGAGGACATGGCAGAACTGGGGCTGGACCAGAGAACTCCTGATGTCAGGTCCATTTCCCATGAATCCCATACTAACAGCTTTGTGATTCAGTCAAAACCCAGCCACTGCTGACCACTGACCACCAGCAGCTGCAGAAGTGTCACCTACTCAAGGGTGACTGAATTTGAGGGAAGAACCTCGGGGTGGGGGGTGGGGGTGGGGGAGCAGGGACCAAACCACACATGCAGGTTGTGGCCAGGACCACTACCCTCTGTCCAGGGCGGGTCTGCACCTCTCAGTGGTGCCTCTGTCCACTCAGTGGTCCCTGGGCTGTTTCAGCAAGCAAGGAGGCATCTTCTGGGTTGTTGACTCTATGAGATCTATATGAGAGGCCACTACTTCTAGGCACTAGAAAGACAGTAGCGCGGCAGCATGGAGGCTCTGCCACCTGGTCCAGCCCCTCTGCTAGAGCTGGGGGAGGGGGGAGCCCCAGGCCGCAGAGCCAGGAGGAGGGCTTTGGCGGTGGCCCTGGCAGCCCCTGCATCTGTCTCCATGACCTTTCCCTCACTTCCATCCACCCCTTCGGTCTTGTTGAGCTTCCTGAGATAACAACAGCTGCTTCCTAAGTGGAAGAAGGCCCGGTACCCCCTCCCACCGCAGCCCCTCCCTAGGTGGATCGGGCCTGAGTCTTTTGTCCCTGCTGGCGCCAGGGAAGAAGGCAATGGCAGCCCCTCTTTCCTGCTCCAATGTGCAGGGAAAGAGTAGAGGCATCTCTGTGAATAGCTGAGGAAGGAGAGGCTGGGGGCGGGGGGGGGGGGGGGGTTGGGTGAGGCAGGTAGGGCTTCGGTTTCCTGAGCTGTGACCCTCTCTGTAGGAGTGCTGGCGTGGGAAGGGGCAGGTCTCTCTTTGCAGGGGTCAGGAAAGGGCCAGGCAGCAGGTAGCTTCGGGCAACTTCCTCTCTCCAGGAAGATGGGCACAGGGACCCTCATTCTTTCTGCCCCTGGTCCCGAGAGCACCACCCTCAGCCCAAGTGTCAGGGTAGCCACTCCACTTTGGCCTTAGAGCCAAGGAAAGCTCAGAGAAGGGTGTTCTGCAAAGAGGAGAGATGGGAATTGAGACCTCTGGATCCTGCTCTCTATTTGGGCCACTGCCTGCTGTGTGACCTTGGGCAAGACTTTTTCCCCTCTGTTCTCTCTTCTCAGTTCTCTTTTCTGCAAAAGCAGACTAGGGTCTATGGGGAGTCATCCTCTGGTGTGTTGTCAGAATCCTCCAGGGCAGTGTTTATAAGTCAGGCTCCTGGCGCCCGCCCCGAGAGGTTCTGGTTGGGACTGATATGGAGGAGACTGTATTTCTAATAGGCCTCCACCCCACCCCCACCCCCACCCCCACCCCCAGGTGTTCCGAAAGGGATTTTGCACCAAACTTCAAGAGAGGCTGGACTAGATGATCGCAAAGCCCCCCTGTGGATCCAGCTCCAATGTTCTCTGATTCTAAAAGGGGAAATGGGAAGAGGGCCTTGGGCCCGGAGCAGAGCCCTGCTGGCACTGGTTGGGAAGTCTGGGTGAGAAGGGCAGCCTGAAGGGCTGGTCTTGGGGCTCACACAGATTCCCTGGATGTGGGAAGCAAGTCCTGCCTTGAGGTCAGCCATGGAGGACCAGGCAGGGAGACAGATGAAGATTCCGGACCCACGGGGATCTGAGCTTGGGCCTGTCTCCTTCCTTACCAAGTGGGAGAGATGGACCTTCTCCTTCTTCTGTGTCTCTGCGGCCTGTTGAACTGAAAGAGACCGGAAATGTTAGGGGAACCATTGACTGAAACCGCCCACCCTGGCCAGTCCCGATAGTAACCACTTGGATGAGTTATCTTACAACTGGAAGTGCTGGTAAGGAACGTGGAATTAACAAGCTACCACCAACTGGAAGAATTCGGGAAAGGTCAAAAGGAGAGAGGAGTCTCCAGTCCATATGTCCTACCAACTTCCCAGAATCCTTCTCACTGAAATCCATCATGGCTGAGTGATGTGTGGGGCACCAGGAAGGACCCTGAGTCAGAATGATCGGCCAGAGACAATCTGGAAATCAACCCTATTACCATAAAACCCGAGACTGCGAGCCTCGTGGCAGAGCAGTCCTCCTGGGCTCCCTTACCCTGCTGCTCTCTGCCCGGGCGCCCCTTCCCAGTAAAGTCTCTTGCTTTGTCAGCACGTGTGTCTCCTCGGACAATTCATTTCCAAGTGTTAGACAGCCCACTCTCGGGCCCTAGAAGGGGTCCCTCTTCCTGCAACAGAAGGAGCGCCTTGAAGCCAGGAGTAGCCGGGAGTAGCCTGTAGCTGCTCCCACATGGGTGGACTGGCACACTTCCTTGCACCTGGGGCTTCCCATGGGAGCTGGCAGGCAGATTGGGCAGAGAAGCCCAGCCCCTTGGCAATGACCTGGACTTTAGAGATTGGTACGTGGAAATCGCCTCGTGTGGGTCAGAAACCAGCTAGGGAAGTGATCCTGCGTGCCAAGGTCATTGATTCTTAAACCTCAATGTCTGTACAGGAGCCTGGGAAATTTTATTAAAATGCAGATTCTAATTCAGTAGGCTGAGACTGGGGCCTGAGAGTCTGAACTGCTAACAGGCTACCAGGGGATGTCACTGCTGCCAGGTGGAGACCGCAATTTGAGAGGCAAGGTGCTTAAGAGGCTCTGAGGTTGTGATTGGAATGTTCTCACCCTGTGTGCTCCTCCCGACTCCTCTGAGGGGGCCTAGGGATGTGGGCAAAGCTGATCTTTCTTCCTGGGGGCCACACAGAGGGGTATTGGGTAGCAGGCCGTGTTCCCCACCATGGCCACCAGCACTGGGACGACATTGCCAATTTGCAAAGTTGGCTTCCTGGCTCTACCGCTTCCCAGCTATACAAACACAGGGTAAGCCGCTTAACCACTCTGTGCCTCAGTTTCTTGCCCTGTAAAATGGGGGTACTTATAGGTATTGAAATAAGTAGTTCCTAACTCCACAGTATTGAGGAGATTAAAGGAGATAAAACAACATAAGCCACACCACGGTGCCTGGCACAAGGCAGCTCCCATTTCTGTTATTTCAGTTAAACCTTCTTAATCTGTGCCACCCACCATGGGAACTACACACAGCCAGTGAGCACTGGCAATGTGACTACCCTGAATTACACTGGGTTTCAAAGACTCAATATGAAGAAATGAATATAGAATACGTATCATTAGTATCTTTATATTAATTCTGTGTTGAAATGATAATGTTTTGGATATATGTGTTAAATAAAGTCCGTTATTAGAATTAACTTCCCTAGTTTCTTCTTTTTTTCATGTGACTATTAGGAAATTTTAAATCACACATGTGGCTTGTATTCTATTTTTGTTGGACATTTATCTCAGGGCGCTGAGGCTCAGGGAAGTTAGATAACTTGCCCAAGGTCACACAGCTAAAAAGTGGCAGAGCCTTGAAAGGGGCTGAGCACCTCTAGACACCCAGAGTCAGGTGTGGGGCCGTGATGTACATCCTGCTCAAGTTCAAGTGCTCAGGCCTGCACTCCCCCGTGTAATCAGTCCTCATGCGAGGAGCAGAACCTACAATGACTGGACATGGATTCCCTGGGATCAACAGGGAGAGAAGCGCCTCATGAGCTTGGTTGGACAGACCAGGGCAAGGTGAGAGCCCCCAAGTCTCTTGCTCCCCGATTTGAGTTGCCTAATGTGGACGGCCCTGCAGGTTCCTTAGAAAAGAGGAGCAGGGCTCCTGATGCCCACGTCTCAGAGGCACACACCGAGGCCCACGAGGTCTCTCTGGGGTGGTGGGGGACTGCAGGTCTCAGTGAGGCCCCTGGCTGAGAGCCTCTCACCCCTCCCGTCTACCCTGCTCACCTTTCTTCCTCCACTGGAGCACGTAGCTGCCCAGGGCGGCCAGGCCTGTGGCGAGCAGAAGGGCCAGCAGCACCAGGACGGGGGCCAAGATGCGGATCATCGGGATGGATACCCTGCGGGTGAGATGGAAGGAGCCTGATGTCACCAGATGTCAGCAACACTTTGGGCATTCTTACTCTGAGTCCCAGTCATATTCCTCATCTCTCCCAAGGAGATCAGAGGGCACCAGGGACCACAACATTTGGTTAGTCCCAATGGAAGGGACCTCAGCCCCCATCGCCAACCCCAGGAGACACTTTCAGCTGGGTCTGAACCTGTGAGCAGTTACCTGGCTACCAGTAATGGAGGGCAGTTATATATAAACACCCAAGAGCCAGGCCTTCAGGCTGGGACTCCAGTTGGGTAAGAAAAAAATCACATTGTTTGGTTCCGCATTGCATTTTCCTGCTTGGCACAGGGCCCAGTGCAAAGTGTACAAGCAAAAGCTACTGAGCTGGGGTGGCTGTCCCTGAAGCCAGGCAGGGAGCGAAGTGGGGACTGGGGCCGTGGTGGACCCTTCCCCTTCGGTTGGCCTGCAAGTCCAAGGCAACAGGGCTGCTGGCCCCTGTAGTGCAGGTTGTTCACTGCTCAAGGGCCCTTCCAGGTAGGGAGTGGGATGGGGGCTGAATCTGCCCTCTGTGCATGTCTGCGGCCAGGACAAGAGGCTGTGCTCGCACAGAGGAAGGCGTTTTGGGTTCTTATTCCCTCAGAGGCACCTTATGGTTTAGTGATGACCTGAAAAGTTGGCCTTGGTCACCTGGAGCTCACCTGGGCTTGGAGCTGCCCCTGCTGGGGACAAAACTGGTGTCCTCTCTTGAGGTGGAATCCAGCCGTTTGGCTGGGCGGGAGATCCCTGCAGGAGGAGAGGTTGCTAGGTGAGGAGAGGTCCCTGCATTTGGAGGGGTTGCTGCATACGAAGAGGTCCTTGCATGTGGAGAGGTCCCTGCATACGGAGAGGTTTCTGGGTGAGAAGAGGTCCTTGCAAATGGAGAGGCTGCGGGGTGAGGAGAGGTCCCTGCATACGGAGAGGTTGCTGGATGAGAAGAGGTCCTTGCAAATGGAGAGGCTGCGAGGTGAGGAGAGGTCCCTGCATACGGAGAGGTCCCTGCATACGGAGAGGTTGCTGCGTGCTCAGATGGGGAGGTCCCTGTGAAAGGAGAGGTCTCAGCCCCTGTCTTCCCCAGCTTGGCTGTGGTGACTGTCAGGTGGAGACCAGGAGAAGCTACAAGGCCAAAGGCAATGCCTCAGCACCTTCCCTGATCCTTGATTCCCAGCATCCCCAGAGCTCTGATCCTTGACCCTGAACCCTAATCTCCCCAGGACCAATTTCTCAGAACATCCCCAGCTACAGGGCACCCCAAACAGAGGCCTGGATGAAGCCGTCTTGAGCAAGCAGGTCATATCTCAGGAACACCCCAAACCTGTGCATGGCTCTCAGCATCCCACCCTTTTGTGCAGCCTGCCCTCTATTGGGGGGAAGTGCGACCCCCCAGCCCCCACCTCCACGACCCTGAAATCCTCCCAGGGAAGAAGGGACATTTGTTACCTGGAAAGACAAGCAGAGAGACCAAGAAAGTCTTATCCAAGCCCAGTCTTTCGACCCCACACCAGTATTGCCCCTTGTCCTCCAGGGTGAGGTTCCTCAGAATCACCTCGATCCTGAGTTTCCGGGGGTTGTCTTGGACGGACACCCTGCCTTCCTGGCCGTATTCTCCAGAGTAGACAGTCCCAGAGCAGCGGGAGATGAATAACCCGCTCTCCCTGCACCAGTATTTCTTGTACGACTTCAGCTCCTCCTCGTAGGTACAGTGCAGGGACACGGTGTCACCTTCAAAGCCGCTGATTTCCTTTGGGCCCACTATGGCTTCATAACCTGAAACCACAGCAGGGGTGATGGTTGGAATTCCCTGATTCAAGTACCAGGGTCAAGACCAAAGGGCTTTTCCTCAGTGACTCCCTTCTCAGGGCATCCCTGGTAAGAGCTGGTACTCATTCTGCCACTGAGGGACCTTGGGACAGGGTTGTTGCTGTTTCCCTAAACCTGGCATATTGAAGGCTGCTGATGGGGAAGCTCTAGATTCAGACAACCGGGAGTTTGAATCCCAGCACAGCCACTTAGTAGCTGTGTGACCCTGGGGAAATTGCTTGACCACTCTGAGTTTTCTCACCTATGGATGATGACAGTGTCGTATTTTATTGAATTAAGATGCTATCATATGTAAGAGCCACCATAATTCTATACAATGTTAAGAAAAAAACAGTCATTTGAACAACTGACATCAGCTATAAGATGCATACTAATTTTTTATGTTAAAAGGTTAAAAAAAGAAAGGAGCAAAAAAGAAAAAAAAAGAAAAGCAGGCTTGTGAATTGACTAAATAGGATAATTTATCTCTCGGGGTTGTTGTTAAGTGGTACAGCAGAGGTTCAAGAACTATTTGCTGAGCTTAATGTAGCAACAATATAAGGGGTGTCTTGTCTGCCCTCAGGCTGGCACAGAGTCAGGAAATGAAGACAAAAGAGGTAAAGCCACTCAGACATGAAGGGTCTGGAACCCACAATTCTGGGCAAAGACTCGGCCCTGGGTTACAGAAACAGTCAGCCCCAGCCCCCTCTGAGGGCCGAGAACGAATGGGGTGGGGTGAAGCCTGGAAGGATCAGGCGGCTGGGCTGGGTCACAGCGACAAGGAAATGTAGGTTCAAGAGGTCCTCTCTCTTGCAGACCCAAGGGCGAACTTGGGGATGAGCCCCACATCCCTCCACCCCCGCCCCCGATCTCACCTGGGAGGAGGAGGCAGCCCCACAGCAGGACTAGGGGCCGCATGGTGAGCGCCGGGAACTGGGAGCTCCTCTCCGGGCCACGGGGCTTTAACTTCCTCCAGAGGCGAGATCGAGAGAAGGAAGGTTGGGGAGGGGCCATGCGGGTTCCCCAACCGAAGGAGGCGCCTCTGCCGTTCCCTTTAGTACTTACCCTTGGCTCACGCCGACCTGGCACCTGAAAACCCATCAAGCGTTTCTCCCAAACCCGTGTCGTTGCAGCACGGGTGCCCTCCCCAAACTCCCGGCCATGCACCCCAGGGGGCCTGTGTGTAGAATTCAAGGAGTCCATGAATCTGGATGGGAAAATAGTACATCTTGACTTTTCACTAACCTTTAAGTAACATTTATCTTTTCGTTATGAGTAGTGTTCGCAGTGGCGTGACTGTTATTAATTAAAAATCACAGACACTAGCATTTCAAGTTATCACCGATAGCTTGAAATACTGTGTACGCACCTCACTACTTGGAAAATCATTAGTTATTAGATCAGCCACTAGATTTGTTATTTAAAGTGCTAATAAAAAAAGCACATTTATTACAGTATTACACAGTTTTAAATATTTTGATAACCACTTCAATATTACTGGTTTCCTTTTAAGCATGTGTATTTTATTTTATATGTTTAAAAGCCCATTATCCTGAGACGTGGTGCATAAGCTTCACCAGACTGCCAAGTGGTCAATGGTATAGAGGTTAGGGGGCCCAGAGGCAGCGCCCACTGTCGTTCCTCCCCATCGCAGTACCGCCCTCGGCCACGGGGCGGCGGTGCAGGCCGGGGTGAGGGAAGCCGTCGGGCTAGCCTGAGCCGGGTACCTGGAGCCAACTGCAGGCCACGCAGGAAGGCAGGGCTCTTCTGGAGCGTGGAGTTGTCTTGGATTTTAAAAAGTCAATTAGCGGCTTCCCACCACTGAACCGAATCCTTCTCGAGAGGAACAAAACATACACGCACACTAGAGGGAGGCCTGACATATCGTTTTTCCAAAAGAGCTCTGTTGGTTGTTTTTTCTGATTGCAAAGGTCATATGGTTGCAAGCAAAATTTTACACAAAGCAGAAATGTTTAAAAAAAAAGTATGGTAACGTTTCCTGTTATTCTCCTTCTCTCTTAGAAAACCACTGTTAATATTTTGGCATATATACTTCCATATGTACAGGTGGAATTTTTACCCATTTGCTGGGCTAATATTTGAAGCATTAACTCAGTGGTTCTGGGAGGGGAGAGAGAGAGAGAGAGAGAGAGAGAGTGTGTGTGTGTGTGTGTGTGTGTGTGTGTGTGTGTGCGCGCGCGCGCGTGAGAGAGAGAGGTAGAGAGATGTGGGAGATACTTTTTTCTTAAACAAATGAATTTATTTATTTATTGGCTGTGTTGGGTCTTTGTTGCTGCAGCCGTACTTTCTCCAGTTGTGGAGAGCGGGGGCTGCTCTTCGTTGCTGTGCAAGAGCTTCTCATTGCAGTGGCTTCTTTTGTTGCGGAGCACAGGCTCTAGGCACACGGGCTCAGTAGTTGTGGCTCACGGGCTCTAGAGCACAGGCCGGTAGTTGTGACACTTGGGCTTAGTTGCTCCGCAGCATGTAGGATCTTCCCCGACCAGGGTTCGAACCACCTGTGTCCCCTGCATTGGCAGGCAGATTCTTAACCTCTGCACCAGCAGGGAAGCCCAGGAGATATGTCTTAATTTCACAATGCTGAGGGGCATTTAATGGGCGGGGACAGGGGTTCACATGGGTGAAAACTCTGCTATGATCTCAGATGACAAAAGGTAATCACAGTTTTAAAAACAGATTAAAATAATATTTACTTTAGTGTCTAGTAGTATATTTCTGCTCTTTTATTTTTTGGTCTTTATACAGAATCATTTCTGATCTTCTTGCTTTTTTAAAATCCTAACTTATTTGTTATAAGCAGGGGCAAGCACCTGACACTTCATTGTGTTTTCTAGTGTCATGGGGCCTCAGCATCGACACTTTGAAATATGTGTTATTTGGTTACAAATCGTTTTCCTTTGGTTTTTTTCCCTTCTATTACAGCTCAGGCTGTATATTGTGATTTTTAAAAATTAAGTGTGTGAGAAGGCATAGTATTTATGATTGCCATTTCGGGAGAGTAAAAGAAGTGTTACCAACCTTTTAATTGGTATGAAGAGGGAGTGGGGTCTCCTGTGCATCAGCCCTGTTCCCTTCATGTGTGCTGTGAGGTCCTTCTCCTCCACCCCACCAGCCCCACGCCTAGCCAGGAGCAAGGTTCGAAGACTCCGTTAGAAATAGATCCTCCAGGCCCAGAAGTGGTGGAAGAGCTGGGGAGGAAGCCCTGGAGTGAGGCACTGGTCTGAGCCCTGTACCTGGTCCTGCCCCATGGTGTATGGGGGACAATGGATAGAAACCCACCTGCCTCCCATACACGGTAGGTTTGGGGATCTGAGAGGAGAGGACACTTGTGTCCTGCTTCCTACCTGGAGCCCTGAGAGGTTCCCTGCCATGGTAGGATGGGCGAGTGGGGGGGGGGGTGCAAAAGGGTTCCTGGACCAGTGGGCTTGTGGCAGCCTCACTACATCCTCATGATGTCCATAAGCCCAAGAATGACTTGGCCGTGACTGATGGCACGATGGCTGGTGGCACCATGGCTGGGACGAGGGGATGGAGTAGCCGACATGGGGAGGAGGAACAGCCGTACTGGAGCCCACAGGAAATCGGAGAGTCCAGTGATGCTAGCTCGGGCAGACAATGAGGAAGGCTAGCCCCTAGGGCTCTAGGCCCTGATGGTGTAAGTAAAGACCTCCAGGACTTAGAGTCCCTTAGGGCAGGGCTGCCCAACCGTTTTGGCACCAGGGACCAGTTTGTGGAAGACAATTTCCATTTCCGTGGACGGGAATGGGGGTGGGGATGGTTCAGGTGGTAATGCAAGCAATGGCGAGCAATGGGGAGCGGCAGATAAAGCTTGGCTCGCTGGCACGTCACTCACCTCCTGCTGTGCGGCGGGGTTCCTAACAGACTGTAGATGGATAGCAGTCCACAGCCCTGGGCTTGGGGATCCCTGCCTTAGGGAGAAGGAGGGAGCAGAGAGAACCCTAAAGAGACTGAGTTTACCCTGAGTCAGCTGAGAAAACCTGGGTTGAAATGTAAGTCCCAGCTGCTGGGCAGGGTTTCGAAAGGCCTGTGGGCAGGGCAGACAAAAGCTAGGCTTGATGGGTGCCACTTTGTCACCCACATCCGTTCCCCTCTGGTTTGGACTTGCTTGGACTAAGTCACTTCTGCTGATCTAAGATGGTCATTTGTTCCACTTAGATCAGGGTTTCTCAATATCAGCACTACTGACATTTGGAGACAGATAATTCTTTGTTGTGGGGGCTTGTCCTGTGTGTAGCAGCATTTCTGGCCACTACCCACTAGATGCTGTCAGTCTCTTCCCTGTCCTCCAAGTACAGGCAATCAAACATCTCTCTAGACATTGTCAAATGTCTCCCTGGGAGGCAAAATTACTCTGGGTTGAGAAACACTGCCTTGCATGATGCATGAATGTTTGGGGGAAAAAATGTAGGTTGTGTTTACATAGGTGCAGTAACCAGGTTTTGGATGTAGGAGAGAGGGCTTTCTGCTCCTGAACCTCAGAGTTAGGCAGACTCTATGCAGTCACGTGCAGTGCAGAACACACACTCTCTGCAGGCGAGCCAGCTCCCAGGAGGAAGGGAAGAAAAGAGGGCTGGGTGACACATGCCTTGTTCCTCCTTCCAGTTCATCAATCAAATAAGCAAAGGTGTGGAGAGAGACCAAGGGCGTTACATCCAACAAAGATGGGTGAGCCACAGGCTGGAAAGAGCCTGGATCCCTGAGTCACCACTTGGAAGAGAGCTGACTCTCTTCCAAGCCAGCAGCAGACTTGGTGTGAGCAAGAGATAGACTTTTATGTGTTTAGCCATGAGATTTTGCAGTTTGTTTCTGGGGTGTAGGCTGAGCCAACACAAAGTTTTTTGTTTTCTCACATACGTTTCTTCCTCCATTCCACTTACAGCTCCCCCATCCGCAGCCAGTGGCAAACTCAATTTTTCAGCTTCCTCCACTATACAAATCTGAAAACTGCTTTTGAGATTTTTGTGTTGACTCCTTAAAGGATTTTTTAAAAAAAATTTCTAGGAATGCCAGTGAAACAATGGGGAAGGGCAGCAATGTAAAAGGAGGTAATTAGGATCAGCTCCCTCAGAAGCTGGATGAAATAGACATATATTTTAAAATGCTCTCAAAAGCATTGAAGGCTAACTGCCATGTGGTGTCTTGGATTGGATCCCGGAACAGAGAAAGGATATTAGAAAAACTAGCGAAATACTAAGAAAGTCTGGAGTTTAGTTAACAGTAATATACCAATGTTAATTTCTTAGATGTGACCAATGCACATGGTTATGTAAGATGTTAACATTAGGGGAAACAGACAGAGTGAAGGGTATTCAGGGACTTTCTGTCCTAACTTTGCAACTCTTCTGTAAATCTAAAACTATTCCCCAACATAAAGCTTAATTTTAAAAGAGCAGTGAAGGACTTCCCTGGTGGCGCAGTGGCTGGGAATCCGCCTGCCAATGCAGGGGACACGGGTTGGATCTCTGGTCTGGGAAGATCCCACATGCTGGGGAGTAACTAAGCCCATGTGCCATAACTACTGAGCCTGCACTCTAGAGCTGTGCACTGTAAGGAAGACTAGCCCTCACTCGCCACAACTAGAGAAAGCCCACACACAGCAACGAAGACCCAGTGCAGTCAAAAAATAATAAATAAATAAATAAATAAATAAAAGTTCTTTAACAAAAAATGAGCAGAAGACCTAAATAGACATTTCTCCAAAGAAGACCTACAGGTGGCCAGTAGGCACATGAAAAGATACTCAACATCTAATTATTAGAGAAATGCAAATCAAAACTACAGAGGTACCACCTCACACTGGTCAGAATGGCCATCCTTAAAAAGTCTGCAAATAACAAATGCTGGAGAGGGTGTGGAGAAAAGGAAACCCTCCTACATTGTTGGTGGGAATGCAAGTTGGTGCAGCCACTATGGAAAACAGTATAGAGGTTACTCAGAAAGCTAAAAATAGAATTATCATATGATCCAGCAGTCCCACTCCTGGGCATATACCTGGACAAAACTATAATTCAAAAAGATACATGCATCCCTATGTTCCTAGCAGCACTATCCACAATAGCCTAAACACAGAAACAACCTAAATGTCCATCAACAGATGAATCGCTAAAGAAGATGCAGTATGTACATACAATGGAATACTACTCAGCCATTAAAAAAGTACAAAATAATGCCACTTGCAGCAACATAGATGTAACTAGAGACTATCATACTAAGTGAAGTAAGTCAGAAAGAGAAAGACAAACACCATATGATATCACTTATATGTGGAATCTAAAATATGGCACAAATGAACCTGTCTACAAAACAGGAAGACTCACAGGCATAGAGATCAGACTTGTGGTTGCTAAGGGAAAGGGGGGAGGGGGAGGGATGAACTGGGAGCTTGGGGTTGGTAGAGGCAAAGTATTACATTTAGAATGGCTGAACAACAAGGTCCTACGGTTGCACAGGGAACTATATCCAATCTCCTGGAATAAACCATAATGGAAAAGAATATTAAAAAAGAATATATGTGCGTATAACTGAGTCACTGTTGTACAGCAAAAATTGGTACAACATTGTAAATCAACTATACTTCAATAGAAAATAAATTAATTAAAAAATAATAAAATGATCCTGGTCTGGTAACACTGTGCCGACCCCTACCTCCAGGTATCATAAAGATACCAATGAAAAATCTTTTCTGGAGGAAAGTAGGATCATATCTAAGCTTCCAATTCTTCTAAAAATTGTTTTTTTTCAAACAAAATCCAATATGCAATCAAAGATAACCAGATGTATAAGGAGACAAGACTCTACAGCAAGAGTGTGCAGAGACAGCTGACAACAGAAACAGACCTCTGGAGAGTCCAGATATTGAAACAGCAGGAACAGCCTTAACACAACTATTCTTACTATGTACAAGGAGGTAAAAGTCAGGCTGGAAAGTTTTGGCAGGGAACTGGAAAGTATAAAAACTGACATAGCAGATTTGAAAAAGAACAGCATAAAATCCTAGAACTGAAAAAATACATTCATTAAAACTAAGAATCCAACGGATGAGTTTCAGATTAGACACAGTTGAAACGATGAGTGAACTGAAAGATGTTTATCAGAAGAAGCCATTCAGGATGAAGCCCAGAGAAACAAAAGGATGAGAAATAGAGAAACGAGGGTGAGAGAAATGGGGAGTCAATATATTTTACTGGAGACACAGAATGAAAGGGAACAGAAGATGTGACACCAGCAGTAATGTTCCAAATGTGAAGAAACACACTCTGTGGTTTTTAACACATTTGTGTGTGTGTTTATAGTATGTGGGATGCTAAAGCCTATGGCCTGGACATGACCCATCTTCCTTGGGTCCCAGGGAGGTACAGTATGGACACTGGGTGGATGACAAAGGTGGCACAGGAGAGTAGTGGGGGAAAGGCGTTCATTTCAATAAGTAGTGTCGGGACGATTAGGTATCCACATAGAGAAAATACAAGACTTGTTCCCTGCCTCCCATCTTGCACAAACATCAATTTTAGGTAGATTACACAACTAAATGGAAAAGGCAAAATGATAAAACTTTTCAAAGATAAGAGAGCATATCTTTATGGCCTCGGGATAGGGGAAGAGTTCTAAAACCAGACACAGAAAGCACAGACCACAGAGGAAAAGACTGATAAATCAGACCATGTTAAAATGAAAAAGTGTTCATCAAAAGATGCTATGAAGAGTGAAGAGACACACCCACAGAGTGGGAGAAAATATCAGCAACGCATATAACAGACAACATGGATAAATCATAAAAAAAAGATAACGCTGAGTGAAAGGAGCCAGGCATATACAAGACTGATTCCATTTAGATGAAATTTAAAAACAGACCCTAGGAAATGCCACTGTATTGTGATATATTTACTTAGATGATAAAACCAGAAAGCAGAAGTGATTCCTATAAAAGTCAGGGTAGCGGTTGTCTTTGTGGGAAGATGTTGTTATTTTGGGGGTCACGTGGGGGCTTCGGGGGCTGGAGGGTTTATTTCTTCATTGGGGTGGTGGCTACTCAGGTGTTCATTTTTTATTAATTCGTGACGTTGTCTTGTTTATGCTCTTTCCTGTGAGCATATTTTATATCACAAATCTAAACTTTCTTTTTGAGATGGAGTAACAAAAACAACAAATAGGAAGTTATCAGAAATCTTCAAAACAAAGCAAAACAAAAACAAAAACCCAAGGTTACAGTACTTTCCCTAGTTTTCGCTGAGATATAAATAGGCTGAGCCCACCCTTTCTTCAGACCCTCTGACTCACTCTCTTGGTCTGGGAAAGAGCCCATTTCTCCTCTTGGAATTATTTCCTGTTCCCTTCAGTGTCTGGGCTGGATGGCAAACCAAACGATGCAGACCTGCAACCGGAAATAGATTTTTTCTGTCACCTCTGGAAGGATCAAGGGCCACCGACAGTCTATCCTTTCCAGAGCATGTTTCCTATACTTTCTCTCCCTGCAAAGATGGACCCCCAAGTCATTCATTCCTCTGGCATCAAGCTGATCTTCCTGTTCCATCTGTGGCTGCCCTGGCTGGAGCACCTTGACCAAGCCCTGGGTAGGTGAGGCGACCCTGCCTGGGCTTCCAGCCATCTTGGCCAACACTGCCCCGAGTCACCTTCTCTGTCCTGGGGTTGAGCCCTCTCCTCAGCTCTCCAGCTCTAAACTCTCATTCACCCAAACTTCTAACACTATGTTAATTTCAGGTGCCCAGCATAAGGATTCGATATTTCCATACATTGCAAAATGATCACCACCATGAGTCTAGTTACCATCTGTCACCATAGAAAGTTACTACAATATTATTAATGTTTTCCCCACGCTGCACATTTCATCTTCCTGACTCATTTATTTTTGTACCTGGAAGTTTGTACCTCTTAATCTCCCTCACCTATTTCATTCATTTCCCCACACTCTCCCCTCTGGTAAGCACCTGTTTGTTTTCTGTATCTATGAGTCTTTTTCTGTCTTAGATTTGTTTGTTTCTTTGGTTTTTTAGATTCCACATTCAAGTGAAATCATATAGTATTCGTCTTTGTCTGTCTGACTTATTTAACTTAGCATAATACCCCCTAGGTCTATCCGTATTGTTGCAAATAGCAAGATTTCATTGTCTTTTATGGCTGAGTAGTATTCCATTGTGTATATATGCCACATCTTCTTTATTCATTCATCTACCGATGGACACCTAGATTGCTTCTATATCTTGACTGTTGTAAATCATGTTGCATTGAATGTGTAGTGTTGCATTCAGTGAAGGTAATATCTTTTTGAATTAGTGTCTTCTTTCTTCTTCTTCTTCAGAAAAATACCCAGAAGTAGAGTTTCTGGATTGTATGGTAGTTCTATTTTTAATTTTTTGAGGAACCTCCATACTGTTTTCCATAGTGGCTGCACCAATTTTCATTCTCACTAACAGTGCATGAAGGTTCCCTTTTCTCTACATCCTTGCCAACACTTTTTATTTGTTGTATTTTTGATAATAGCCATTCTCACAGGTGTGAGGTGATATCTCACTGTGGTTTGATTTTCATTTCCCTGATGATCAGTGATGCTGAGCCTGTTTTCTTGTGCCTGTTGGTTGTCTATATGTCTTCTTTGGAAAAATGTCCATTCCAGTCCTCTGCCCATTTTTCAGTTGGGTTGTTTGTTTTTTTTGATGTTGAGTTGTATGAGTTTTTTGGTATATTTTGGATATTAACCCCTTATCAGATGTATCATTTGCAAATATTGTCTCCCGTTCAGTAGGCAGCCTTTTTATTAAAGGTAGTTTCTTCCACTGTGCAAAAGCTTTTTAGTTTGATGTAGTCCCATTTGTTTATTTTTGCCTTTGTTTCCCTTGCCTGGGGAGACATATCCAAAAAAGATTGCTAAGACCAATGTCAAAGAGTACGCTGCCTCTGTTTTCTCCTGGGAGTTTTATGGATTCATTCTGGTCTAACGTTTGTCTTTAATCCATTTTGAGTTAATTTTTGTATGTGGTGTGAAAAAGTAGTCCAGTTTGATTCTTTTGCATGTAGTCTCACTGTCTTTTTTTAGTAATGTCTCCCCCCAACTTATTTATAATGTCATCTTTCTTAAAAGTTAAATTACCATATACATGAGGAATATTTCTGTACTTTCTATTCTCTTCTATTTGTCTAGCCGTTGATGGTTTCTTCTGCACAAGACTTTTAAAAAATTGTTTTTGTATCAGAAATATTTTACATCTGATAAGGCTAATGCCTCCCCACCCCCCAATCTGGACCATAACTTTTTCAGAATTTTCCTGTTATTCACCAGTGCTTATTTTTCCTGATGAATTTTTGTACCATTTAATAATTGCCCTCTGCAAATCCTCTTTATATTTTAATCGGGATTGCACTGGGTTTGGGGATTACTTTTGAATGAATTCACATATTTACAGTATCAAACTGTCCTTTTCCCTGAGTTAGTTTGCTGTATATGTCCTTTACCAGTGTTTTAAAGGTTCCCCCTCCCCCAATACATCAATAGGTCCTTTACTTTTCCTTGGTATTTAATCTTTTGGTTGGTATTGTAGTTTGGAATTTTTTTCTTTCGTTATGCTTTATAACTATTTTTGTTCATAGGAAAGTCATTGAACTTTAATATCAGTTGGGTACTCTGCGAGCTTATTTAATTTTCTCATTTCTATTTCTATTTTTAGTCAATTCCCTTGGGTTTCTAGGTACACCATGTGTCATCTGGGCTGCCTCTATCTTTCTAGTATTTATACCTCTTATTTCTTTTTCTCATCTACCCATATTTGTCAACACACCCGGAGTAACGTTAAATGACTCTGGGGTTGGTAGGCACATTGAGATTTGATTATTACAATCATACACATTTAGGGGATATGTTTTCTTGATTAACTGGTCCCTCGTAATTATGAAATATCCCCCTTTATCCCTGGCAATAGTCCTTGTTTTGAGATCTACTTTCCCTTATATTAATGTAGTTGCTTCAGCTTTCTTAATTAGTATTTCCATGGTAAGTCTTTTATCATTCATTTTCTTTTAACATGTATGTCTCTGTGTTTAAAGTGAGTTTCTTCTAGCTAGCACATAGTTAAGTCTTTCTTTTTAAATCTGTCTATCCTGACAATCTTTTTTTTTTTTTTTTTGGAGGATTTAGACCATTTACTTTTTACAAAAAGAACTTTGAGATACAATTTACATATCATAAATTTCATGCATTTAAAGTGTACAATTCATTGGTTTTTAGGATATTCACAGAGTTGTAAAACCATCACTATAATCTAATTTTAGAACATTCTTATTATCTTAGTAAGAAATCTCATGCCCACTAGCAATGACTCCCAACCTCCATCCCCCACAGCTTAGGCAGCGACTCACTAATCTACTTTCTGCCTCCATAGATTTGCCCATTCTGGGTTTTTCATATTAATGAAATCATACAATATGTGGTCTTTTGTGACAGGCTTCTTTCACTTTGCATAATATTTTGAGGTTTTTCCACGTTGTGGCACATATCAGTACTTCATTTCTTTTTACTGCTAAATAATATTCCGTTGTAAGGTTATACCCCATTTTTTTTACCCCATTTTATTTATCCCTTTATCAATTGATGGACCTTTGGATTTTGTACACCTTTCACTATTATAAATAATACTGCTTCAACATTCTTCTATAAGTTTTTATGTTTTCATTTTCATTTCTACTAAATATATATATATGTGAGAGGATGTAAATGATAATTCTATGTTTTACCTTTTGTCCACCTTCATTTTTGAAAGATGTTTTTGAAAAATCATATATGAATGCCTTTTCAGCATATGTGGACACCAGAATATGAAAATTTCACTTTTTATTCTATTAATCGATTACCTTATATGTAGTTACAGTAACAGGTTTCCTGATATTAAACCATTTAATTTCCAAATATTAAAATTAGAATACACTCTACTTGATCATTTGTATTATTCTTCTGGTGTTCTGGTGACATTGTCAGTTAATATAGTTTTTAGGATTTTTTAATAAGTGAGATTGGTTTGTAGGGTTGGGGTGTGTGTGTGTGTGTGTGTGTGTTGCTTTCTTTGACAAGTTTTGTTATCAATGCTATATTCACTTCATGAGAATTTTGATGATTTCCTTCTATTTCTATGTTCTAGAAGAGTTCAAGATAACTGTTTCTTAAATGTTTGGTAGAATCTTCTGCAGAACTATCTGGTGCTTCTTGAAGGGAGCAATTCTTTGACATCTCTACGCTATTAAAATCAGTCTGCCACGACATGGAAGCAACCTAAATGTCCATCGACAGATGAATGGATAGAGAAGATATGGCACATATATACAATGGAATATTACTCAGCCATAAAAAGGAATGAAATTGAGTTATTTGTAGTGAGGTGGATGGCCCTAAAGTCTGTCATACAGAGTGAAGTAAGCCAGAAAGAGAAAAACAAATACTGTATGCTAATGCGTATATATGGAATCTAGAAAAATGGTACTGATGAACCTAGTGTCAGGGCAGGAATAGAGATCCAGATGTAGAGAACGGACTTGAGGACATGGGGTGGGGTGGTGGGGAGGCTGGGACAAAGTGATAGAGTAGCACTGACATATATACACTACCAAATGTAAAATAGATAGCTAGTGGGAAGCTGCTGCATAGCACATGGAGAATAGTTCGGTTCTTTGTGATGACCTAGAGGGGTGGGATAGGGAGGGTGTGAGAGAGGCTTAAGAGGTAGGGGTTATGGGGATATATGTATATATATAGCTGATTCACTTTGTTGTACAGCATAAACTAACACAACATTGTAAAGCGATTATAGTCCAATAAAGATGAAAAAAATAAAATCAGTCTGTTAATATTTCTCTTCTGGGATAACTTTGGTAATTTGTATAATAGTAATAAACTGGGTTTCTGGACCAGCCAAGTCAAGGCCTCTGGGTGCAGTGACAGCATCAAGATCACAAGCCCCCAAGAATCACACAGTATGTATTTTTCGTGTCTTCCTTCTTTCATTCAGTATAATATGTTTTGACATTCACCCATGTTATTGCACAGTGGGGATAATCTTTGAATAGTAGTTTTTTTTCACTGATGACTCAATGTACCACAATTTATTTATCCATTCACTTGCTGAGGGACATCTGGATTGTTTCCTTTCTTTGGCTATTATGAATAAAGAAGCACTGAATATTCTAGCACAGGTGTTGTGGACAGATGTTTATTTCTTTCAGATAAATGCCTCGAAGTGGAATTGCTGGAGCATAGGATAGATGTATGTTTAACTTTTAAAAGAATCTGCCAGTTTTCCGAGGTCATTATACCATGGCAGTTTGAGAGTTTTCAGTTTCAAATCCTC
This sequence comes from Hippopotamus amphibius kiboko, assembly GCF_030028045.1. NCBI lineage: Eukaryota > Metazoa > Chordata > Mammalia > Artiodactyla > Hippopotamidae > Hippopotamus > Hippopotamus amphibius. The sequence goes on along the minus strand of NC_080202.1, from coordinate 44,538,576 downwards.
ATGTGTTATTCATTCTAAGCCTCTAGTGTATGCAGATGGGTACCTGCTTGTGGATTTACTTTGCATTTCCCTGATGACAAATAATGTTGGATAAGCACTTTCTCATATGCTTGCTTATTGGCTATTTATGTATCATCTTTTGTGAAGCTTGTGTTTACATCTTTTGCTTGATTTTTGGTTGGATTGTTTGTCTTTTTATTACTGAGTTGCAGCCGTTCTTTATTCTGGATACAGATAAATCATATGTATATAAAAAGAACTGCTGCTTGCCTATTAATTTTCTCGACAGTGTTTTTTGATGAGTAGAAATTTTAAATTTTGATGAAATCAGTTTTCTTTTGGTTTTTGTTTTTTTAGAGTCCATGCTTTTTATATCTTTTCTAGGAAATCTTTGGCTTCCAAAAGATTGAGAAGATATTCTCCTATGTTTTCTTCTAGAAGCTCTCTCAATTTAGTTTATGTTTATGCCTATGGTCTCTCTTAAATTGAACTTTGTATGTGGTGTGAGGTAGGGATTGACTCCCCCACCCCAGAATATCTAGTTTTTTCCAGCATATTTGTTGGAGTCCTTGTCAAAGTCATCTGACCCTCTATCCGTTGGCTCTTGATACCACTCTAACTCTAAGCTCCCTTGGTAAAAATGTCTCATGAGTTCTTTGCCTACTCAAAGTGAGGTCCTAAGACAAGAAGCATCACATCACCTGGGAGCTTGTTAGAAATGCAGAATCTGGCACCACTCCAGCCCTATTCCCCGCCCCCCCCCCCCCCAGATGATTCATAATCACATTACATTTTGAGAAGCACTGGGGTAGATAATATTTGAGGAAGGAGGGGAAATGTGATCATCACATATTCAGCTGCTGACAGCCTCCCGATGCACTACAGGCTGTGGGGGCCTATGGATCCACTTCCTCTCCTTGACGCTAGACGTACTCCCATACTTAATCCCTGGGTCCGCGCTCCCGCTACGTGCTGTGTGCTGGGGGCGAGGGGAGGGGACTCACTGGCCCACTCCTCATCCTCGAATACCCACAACTACCCGCTCACTCATCCAGCGGCTCCTGCCCTCTCCTCCATACACATCCTTCCCCATGAGCCTCAGTTTCCTCTGTTACAGAGCAGAGATAATAATGGTCTCTATCTCAGGAGTTAATGCGATGCGAAGTGATCTGAGGAGTACCTCGGCATAGAAACAGCACAATAAAAGTCAGTGATCGTCACGGCTATTTCAGAGCCGGTCCCCCGGGAGAAGCCCCTGCACACAAGCCGCCGTTTCCCCGGGCAGATCCACCCCCGCCTGCTACTGCAGGGCAGAATTGAGCCTTGCATTCTTCGCGACTCGACTTCTCCTCTCTCCCTTCTCCGCTCCCCCAGGGCCCCGTGCACAGATAAATCTTTCCCAGCACCGTTGCATTGTTACAGCGAGTTGCCCTGGCGTCTGACCGGTCCCCCGGCCCAGCCTGGGACTCCCTCAAATCCAGGATCCCTGCGTTGGTGGTCTCAGAACCCCCAGCTCCTGGCACAATGCCTGGCACTTGGAGGGCAAGCAATATATGCTTGCAAAATCGAAATCTGTGTTAAGCAAGCGTCCACCTTTCAGCACGCGGTGGTGGTGGTAGTGGTGGTGGTGGTGGTGGGGGGTGGTCCGCGCGGGCGATGGGGACGGAGGGATGGCTGGCTGTGTGCCCGGCTGGGGGACACAAGGCAGGGAGCTCCTGGAGGCGGGGGTGGGAGGACACTGAAGAGGGGGTACGACGCAGGAGCGCGGAGCCCGGGCCGGCTGAGGGCTGGCGGTGCCAGATGCCGCGGGCGCCCTCCGCTCCTCCCCCTCCTCCCCGCGCGCCCCCTTCCCCCTCCTCCTCCCCGCGCCTCGCCTCCTCCCGTTCCGTCACCCCCGCCCGCGCGGCCGCGGCAGGGAGGGGCCGGGAAGGCGGAGCCAGCGGCGGCCGAGGCTCCCGGCACCCGCGCTGCTCCCGGTCTGGAGCTGAGATCCCGGCGCGCCCAGGTAGGAACCCGCGCGGGGGACGGACCCGGGACCCTGAGCCTCAGGGGCCCGGCAGGAGGGGAGGATGGGCTGAGATCCGCCTCTCTTGCACAGGCAGCCTCTCGGCCCTCGGAGCCCCCAGCTTCGGGGCGGGGGGGCCTCAGTCCCCGCCCCTCGGCCCCTGGCCTCCTCTCCGCACCCACCCCCTCCTCCGTGCGTCCCGCTCCTTTCCTGCAGCTCCGCATCCTCCCAGACCGCCCCAAGCGTCCCTCAGGTCTCGCCTCGCCTTCGCCCAGCCGCGCTCCTTTTCGGTCCCACAGGTTCCTTCCTAAAGCGATCTGGAGTCTGTGCTTGGCTGCCTGGAGGAGAGGGGGGCACAGCTGGAAGGAGCCAGAGGGTGAGTCTGGCGCAGGGGGGCGGGGCGGTGGCTGGAGGGCCGGGGACGATTCTTATGCATCTTGGTGTCGGCGGGGCTCGGGCGGTCGCTGTGGGGCTGGCTCCATGTTTGAGGAATGAATGAATCATTACTCTCCTTATCTGCTTCTGGAGGAGGACTTTTTGAGGTCCACGTGCTGCAGAACACGTTGGGGGCCCGCTGAGATAGGGCTCCCCCCGCCGGCATAGTAGACACCGACTCTCATCTCTCCACCTCCTCTCTATGCTCTGTTTTGCGGGCCGACTTCCTTTCAGCTTGGGCTTGGGGGTGGTGGGGAAGGAGGGGCTTGTAGGCCCAGCCAGGTACTTGTTGACAGTTGAGGGACTTGACCGAGGCCCCTTAGAAGGGAACAGGGGAGGGGGGGCGCTGTGGAGGCGAGCACCCACTGTCAGGCAGGGACCACTTGTCACCCCCGAGACCTGCCTGGAAGGGCCAATCAAGTATGGATTCTGACCTACAATTTACTGAATCCTCCAACCCTCTGTTTGTTCATCAGTAAAATGGGAATATTAATGTCCATTTCTCCGGGCTTTGAACAGATTAAGAAACATGTCATGAAATTGCCTAGGACAATGCTTGACACACTGGGAGCACTCAGCAAATCTTTGTTTTCTTTCCTTCCTCTCTGAAAAAACTGAGCAGAGCGTTATTTGTTTGCATCCTCTCTGTCCCCAAATTGGTCACAGACAGACACAGTACATGAGTAATCACTGTTTGTTGAATGAATATACCTGATAGAGTTTCATCCCCCCCACCTCCTGTTTTTCCTCCCAGAATCCACAGGCAGAGATCCGACCAGTACAGACATGCCGGTGCTGTCCGAGGACTCTGGTAAGTGTTTCCCGGGGCTGGACCTGCCACAGTCTTGAAGACAAGAGCCTGCCCAGCAGCCTGGGGCAGCAAAGAAAGCAGCTGCCTGAGCCCTGGGAATGAGAGCCGGGGGAGAAAATATGCACACAGCAGGGCTGAAGTGTTGTTGGAGGGTCCACTGGGGGTCCCACGGAGAAAAACTTACCCCCTGCATTGGCTATACTGTGTTTTTCTTACTCTCTCCTCAGGTTTGCATGAAACCCTGGCACTACTGACCTCTCAGCTCAGACCTGACTCCAACCACAAGGAGGAGATGGGCTTCCTGAGGGATGTGTTCAGTGAAAAAAGCCTCAGTTATTTAATGAAGGTAAAGTCCCCCCCCTGCCTCGAGAAGGTCTTCACTGACCCACTGTGCAGGGATTTCTCTTGTGCTGTGCCCTGAATGACCCAGTCTGCAGCCCCAGGCGTCCCCACAGCTGTGGGCGGGGTGTGTGCTATCCAGGGTAAACCTGGGCAGCTGGCTTGGGAGGCCCCAGCCTGGGACTGGCTGTCTTCGCAGATTCACGAGAAGCTTCGCTATTACGAGAGGCAAAGTCCAACCCCCGTCCTGCACAGCGCTGTGGCCCTCGCCGAGGATGTAAGCTCCAAGTGTCTCCTTACCTCCTCAGCCCCCCTCCCACCCGTAGCTCCTTCATGTGGCCTGCATGCCATTGCTTAGCAAGGGGACATCAGGACTTGAGAACCCCAAGGTGAAGAGCATCTTTTCCCCTCCTCCTCCCTAGGCCTCATAACAGGCAGGGAGAAACTGGTGAGCCTTGGACAGGATCAGGGGACATGGTGATGCCCACTTACTGTGTGTTCCCGAGAAAGTCTGTTTCCCCAGCTGTGAGATGAGAGCAGTTCCCAAATTGTTGAGAACTGGTGACAAGAACAGGTCAAACACGCACATTGCGTATCTGTGCTTTGCTGAGGCCCAGTGTGAAGTCCTGGTTCGAGCAACTTGCAGCCTCTTGTTTTGTTTTGTTTTGTCTTTTTTTTTTTTTTGGCTGCACCTGTGCAGCTTGCAAGATTGACCAGGGATTGAACTGGGTCCCCTGGCAGTGAAAGTGCTGAGTCCTAACCACTGTACCTCCAGGGAATTCCCAAGCTTCTTGTTCTTTAAAGGAATCCTTCCTCATTTCTTGTGGACCTGTCTGCTGTGTTGCATGGTTGGAAAAGCTGTCCAGGTTAATTACTAAGGCTGGCTTCTGAAGAAACTCACATCACCCCAGGAGATGGCCTAGTGAGGGACGGGGACAGACCCCCTGCCTTTCTTGGCTGTGGAATGCCATTAGGAGCGGGTTAGGTTTCCAGGCTCCCAGGCTCAGTGCTGCCTCTACTACTAGCTTTGTGACCTTAAACAAATCACTCAACCTCTCTGAGCCCCAATTTCCTCATCTGGAAAATGTGGTGAGGGCACAGACAATAGAGCCAGATAAGCCCAGGTTCAAGACCTGCCTGTGCCACTTGTCAGCTTTGCGACCTTGGGCAAGATATATAATCTCTCTCATTTACTTCTCACTTCTGAAATGCCAAAATAATAGTACCTGTGCCATCTAGTTTGTTGTGAGAGTTAATCCACATAAGGCAGACAGCACCCAGGAAGGGTTTAATAAATTAGCGCCATTAGGATTAGTCTGTAGAGGCTACTCAGGGTCTCCGATCGCTGGTGCGATTTCCCTGGGCGTGTCACTCCTGGCATGGCTGAGGGTCCGATGCCCCCTGGTGCTGTAGTAGTGGCTGGGAGGGCCTTGGGTCTGAGGCCCAGGGAGCAGGGTTTCCCCTGGGCGACTGCCAGCAAGCTCACAGTACCCACAGCCATCTGTGATCTCCTCTCTCCTTTCCCCCCAGGTGATGGAGGAGCTGCAGGCCACCTCCGTGCGCAGCGATGAGAGAGAGCTGCTTCAGCTGCTGTCCACTCCCCACCTCAGGGTAGTCACGCCGCAGTCCCTGGCCACCCATGCATCTGTATCTCCTGGGATGAGGGCAGGAGGGAAAGCTTGGCCATGAGACTGAGGAAAGGAGATTTCTGAGTGAGGGCCCCTCAAGGCCAGTGTCTGGGGTGGTTGTTTCTCTGGCATGAGATCCGAGACTCCCAAACCACTGCTCGGCCAGGTGCCCCAGACCCCTGTGAGCTCTGGGGCCAGCCCTTCTTTTCTCTTGCTCTCCTAATAGGCCATGCTCATGGTACATGACACGGTTGCCCAGAAGAATTTCGACCCTGTTCTCCCCCCTCTGCCTGATAATATCGACGAGGATTTTGATGAAGAATCAGTGAAGATTGTCCGCTTGGTGAAAAACAAGGAGCCCCTGGTATGTGGCCCCCACCTCTCTTCCCCACCCTCTCCCTGTTTCCCACCCCCACCCATCCAGAAACCCCCAAAGGGACCCTCCCGATGTCTTCGGAGTGAGTGATGGTAGCTTTGTCAGGGCCGCCACTAGTCCCTGTGATACCTTTGTGTACCCCTTTCTCTGGTGGATACAGCCTCCCTCCACTGTGGCCAAGCTCCTCTGTGCAGTCAAGAACGTGCACAGCTGTGCAGGGCAACCCTGATCATCAAGCCCTGAACCAGAGGTTGCCAAACTACCGTCCAAGGGCCAAACCCCACCCACTGTCAGTGTTTGTAAATAAAGTTTTATTGGCGCTTGGCCATCTCGTTCATTTACATATTGCCTAGGGCCCTGCCTTTACTTGGCAATGGCGGATTCAACTGAAACTGTGTTGCCTGCAAAGCCTAAAATATTTACATTTGGCCCTTTCCAGAAAAAGTTGGCCAACCCTTGTTCTGAATTCTGGGGAAGCAGAGGGCAGCAGCCATTCTTCTCCCCAGCTGACAGATTGGTATCACTTTGGTCCTTGTTCAGCACTGATTTACCGAGCAAAGGAACAGAGTTGTTTATTAGATGGAAAGAAACAGTGGCAGTCCAGAGAACTGAGGGCTTGCCCTGCAGAATACCACAGCTGGTCCTCTTCATCGTCAACTTTCACCAAGTGTCCTCAGATGAGGCACGTCTGCAAATGGACCAGGGTTCTCCTCTGCCTCTGTTTCCTTACCTTCAAAATGGGGGCAGTCAGCCATCTACTTGGCAAGCAAATCCTGACCCCCTTCTGTGTGCCAGGTGCTGTGTTAGGTGCGGGCAGGATTGAGACTTAGTCCTTGCCTTGTAGACGTTCACAGGAGGTAGTGACTGCAGGTTTCCTGGAAGAGGTGATGCTCATGCTGAATTAAACAAAAAAAAAGGGAACAAGAGTTTTCCAGAAGGAAGAGGGAGAAGAAGGGCATTCTATCTGTAGAACTACACAAGCAAAGCCATGGGAATGTAAACGGCCTGGTATATTCAGGGAGCTTGCCAAGTTGGAGGTAATGTGTGACAGAGGTGAGGCCAGATCAGCAGGAGAGCGTAAGGCCCAGATGGTCACACGTAGTTGCTTGGCTGGATCCTGAAGGCAGTGGGGAGCCGTTGAAGGGTTGTAAGTAAGAAATGAAATGGCCAGATTTGCAGTTAGAAAGACCATCTTGGCTACGAAGTCAAAAGTGGCCTGGAGGGTGAGCCCAGAAGCAGAGGGCCAATTTGAGGGTAGGAGCCAAATACATGAGGTTCAGAAACAAGGCTTGACCTCAGTTTGTGGGAAGAGGGAAGAGAAATCCGAGAAATAGTTCAGAAATAAAATTAATGTCACTTTGTGACTGCCCCAGTTTGGGCCTGAGTCTCGGAGGCATCTTGGATAAGGCCCAGGTGTCCCCCTGGGATAACTGGGTGGTTCATGGGGCCATGATTCAAGTGGGGGGGGGTGGTGGAATAAGGAGGAACTTAGGATCCATTGAATTCAAGAGGTCCATGTGCCGGCGAGTGGAAATTTCCAGGAGGTGAAAGCTTATGTGTGTGGAGATACAGACTTGACAGCTGCCAGAACCCAGGAGGGGTTACAACCCCATCTGAGAGGTTGAGACCACCTGGGTAAAGTGTATACAGAGTGAGACCAGAAGAGGACAAGGGCCAAACCCTGGCCCTTTAATCAACATTTAAAAGGCGGATAGAGGAGGACTCAGCAAAGGAGGACGGATTGTCACTGAGAAGCACTGGGAGAAAGGTGTCACCAGGGCCCAGGCTAAGAGATCATTCCATGGGGAGGGCGAATCAGACAGGAGATCAGAGAGAAAAGACAGGGTGGTGACTGAGCTGGCAGCTGGCAGGTCATCGGTGCTTTTGCTCGTGCATTTGAGGCAGGTGGGGAGTGAGTCAGAGGGCAGGAAGCAGAGAGAGCAGATGCACGCTGCCTCTTTGAGACTCTTGCTCCAAAGGAACGGAGACTGGTCACCGCTGGATGGGGTTGCTGGCTTTTTAATGATGGGAGAGACTGGATAATATTTTTAGGACCAGGAGAAGGAGCAGTGGGGAGGGGGCATTGAGAATGCAGGAGAGGGAGGGAGGGGATAGAGGGACCAGTCTAGCCAGGAGGAGCCCCTCCCCTGAAATGGGGGAAAGGATGAAAGGATGGACAGAGATGCTGGCGAGTTTGAAAGTCTAGGGGGCAGGAAGCCGTAGGGTTTTTAGCGGCTGGTCTCTCTTTCCAGCAATATTTATCTTACGGACTTCACATTAAGTTAACAGTAAGTGTGCCAGTGTGTTTGCACTTACAGCCAATAAGTGGTTAGCATTTATTGGGCGCTTACTGGGTGCTAAGTGTCTTGTATGCGTTACCTGATGTCAACCTTGCAACAACCCTGTGAATTAAATGCTTTCCCACATGCCAGAGGAAACAGTTGCAGAGAAGATAAGGGGCTTCCTTGCTAAGGCCACGTGCTCTTAGTACATGGCAGAGTGGATTCAAACCCAGGGCCATCCAGCTCCTGACTGCTACCCTGCCCCACCTAAGTCCAGCCTGCTAGCTCCTTTCTCATCCTAGACAGCATCTCTGCCATGCTTCGTGGGCCAAGTCCTGGACCCGAAGCTCTGGCTGGGGCGTAATTGGTTCCCGTTGGCAACAACAGAAGCCCCGGTAACCCTGTGACTGGTTAGAGGCAGGTTAAGAATTTGCTGACACATATTCCCCTCATTATCAAATGTCTTTGCAAGAGGCAAGGACTGTGACATGATAGAGAAAGCACTGGATTTGGCATCACAGAAAGCTGGGTGACCTTGAAGTTGCTTCCCTTCTCTGTGGCCCAGTCCCTCATCTCTCAAATGCGATTGTGACAGCGTTATTGTGCTTTGTTTAAACCCTAAGGTGCTGTGCTATGCTAAGTTGAGATGCTGGTTTTATTTCATCCTCAGCATTGGAAAGGTGTCTGCCGATCTGTCCCCTGGGGTGGCAGAGGGAGGAGCGGGGCCGCGGGGGAGGCTCTGCCGGGTCCAGAGAGTCGGGGTCTGAAGTTCAGGCTGCTTCTCAGGAGGCTGCCTGCTCTGTCTCTGATGCAGGGGGCCACCATCCGGCGGGATGAGCACTCAGGGGCAGTCGTGGTGGCCAGGATCATGCGCGGGGGCGCAGCAGACCGGAGTGGTGAGTGGCATCCGCGCTGGCCTGGCCAAAGTGGTGGCCGTGGTCCCCCAGCCTTCCCCCTTGGGCCACGGGTCTCCTTTCCCTCTCCTGTCTGCTCACCTGTTTGGGATATGCTTTGCTTTCTGGGAGTGGGGCTGGAATTCTCTTTTCCTTCCTAAGCCCAGTAGAATATTTAGTACTCTCAGGCATGGAGTACTTTGAGGGTGATCAGAAGGGTTTGTGCATTGGCTTAGCCTGGGGACTATGGTAGTTAAGCGTGGTGGGTAAATCCTAACTGGGAGGCAGGGACACCCTTCCCCGACACCCCAGTGGCCTTAGCAAGCCACAGTTACTGAGGGGAGGGTGTTCATGTCCCAGATTTGTTTGGGTGGAAAACAGGTTAAGAATCGTGGTGTGAAACAGACTTGCAGACTTAGAGAACGAACTTATGGTTACCAGAGGGGATGGGTGGGGGGAGGAATAGTTAGGAAGTTTGGGATTGACGTGTACACACTGCTATATTTCAAATGGATGACCAACAAGGACCTACTGTATAGCACAGGGAACTCTACTCAATACTCTGTAATAACCTAAATGGGAAAAGAATTTGAAAAAAATAGATACATGTGTATATATATAACTGAATCACTTTGCGGTACACCGGAAACTAACACAACATTGTTAATCAGCTATACTCCGATACAAAATTAAAAGTTAAGAAAAAAAAATATCGCTGGTGTGTGGAGGAACTAAATTGGGAGGCGTATCTCTTGATGGGGGAGTGTTGCCCCAGAAGTCTGGGGGTCATTGTGGTGGGACTCCTAGACCAGTTCTTCCCAATATTAACAAGCATGGAAATGGCCCGAGAGTCTTGTTAAAATGCAGATTCTGGTTCGGCAGGTCTTGGGTGGGCCCAAAACTCTGCACCCCTTACTGCCTCCTGGGTGATGCTGCTGCTTCTGGGCCAGTTTCCACACTGAATGGCACATAGGGCCCGATATGCAGAGACGCTTGTCATTAAAGCAGAGGCCAACAGACAGGTGTGTCTAACGCTCCTGATGTCACCATCCCTGGTTTTCTTAAGTTTTCGTGTCAAATTTGAGAAGGACATTCTTAGAGTTATGTCTGTACACCCAGGAAAGGGAAGAGTTCATGATATTTTTAAAGAAACAGAGGTAAAAGAAGAAAGAACACAGACTTTCCATGGCAAAGTAACTGCGTCTGCACGCTGGCTCCATTATTTCTTAGCAGTGTGGCCTTGGGCAAGCTGCATCGTTTTTCTGGATCTCGGCTGCCTGTTTGTAAACCAGGGATTACACCAGGTGGTTGTGAGGCTGTGATGCCCGGTGAGGCACCTGGCACCCCGTGGGGACTCAGTTCATCCCAGGCCCGTCCACTGTCTTTTAAACATTGCATCTCCCTTGCATTGGGTTCCGTAGGCGGGTACCAGGGATACCCAGAACTCCTCGCTCTGGGGATCTCGGCCCCCTTCCCGTGCTGACGGTCAGCCTCTGTCTCCTAGGCCTGGTCCACGTTGGAGACGAGCTCCGGGAAGTGAACGGGATCACAGTCCTGCACAAGCGGCCGGACGAGATTAGCCAGATTCTGGTCTGTGCTGTGTGGGTGCTGGGGGTGCAGTGGTTCTTCAGAGATCCAGAGCGGGATGCTTCCTGGAGCCAGGGCTGATCTGGCCCAGCCTCCCTGTTTTCACGAGAGGCCAAGTGGCCTTAACAGTGTGCACTGCACGGGGGGTGGGGAGGGACAGGAGGAGGGGAGCACCCAGACCACCTGCCTTTCTCAGACCCCCTTTGCAGCACAGCCATCCTCCCTACCCCCAACCTTCTTTCCTGAGGACCCTTATGGAAGACCCTCTCAAAAAGGTCCCCTCTTCCAAAGGGCTGAGGAATATGGAGTAAAAACCAGAAGCACGGGAGAGCAAGGGCTTTGGGGTCAACTGGTCCTGGGTTCGAATCTTGCCTCCATCACTTTCCAGCTGTGCAACCTTGAACAAGTCATCAAATCAGTCTTCCTGTACAACAGGGATAGGGCTGGTTTCTCAACCAACGCGTGGTTATGATTAGGATGTAAACATCTGGAAGAGGATATAGCACTTCACAACTGCAAGGAGATTCCAGGGGACCAAATGCTGGGATGGAAACAACCGTCTCAGTCCATTCTGGGAGCTCAAGTCAAAAGTGAAATTATAAAAAGCCCCATCATAGCTCTATCCTCTTTACTCTCAGGCATCCTCTGCTGACACGACACCCTTTGCTAACTTCTGATGGTTTGGAGGGGCAGAAGCGGGATGAGATCTGAAGCTCAGAGCCCTGCTCTTTAAGGCCCCTGCTGTATGGGGCCCTGGCTGTAGGCAGACCCTTCAGTCTTCCTGCCCCCACTCCCCTGTCCCTGGTTCTGGGCACTGACTTTTTCGTGTTCCAGAGTGATGCGGGGCCAGGGACAGCACTGGGCGAGATGTGCTCTCATGCGCTGACAGCGTGCTTCCTTGTGGGCCTCCCCCTCCCAAATGGGGTAGAGGGTCTCTCTTCCATAGAGGGGAGGGGAACCCCTGAGAAGGTAGGAGTAGCCTGAGATGGGGGAAGATGCAAGGAAAGAGGAAAGTACTGATTGGGAACCAGCCCCAAATCAGGCAGGGAGGAGGAAAATGAAACTGAATTGGTTATTAAAATAACCCAAGAGAAAAGAAAGAAGGGCAGCCCTTTGGGGCACTAGAGGTCAGGAGGGCCAGAGAGCTGTATTTGATGTGTGCATTGTCCTCAGGTTCTCATTGAAAATCTTCTGACCCTTTGTCCCATGAAAATGCTTTCGTTAATCCAGCCGGGTACCACCATAGAAAGGTGGGTCGTAGGGGAGGCAGTGCATCCCACTTTCTTTCTGAACATGAGTTTCCAGATCTGGGAAGTAAGACATGACGTCATGGAGGGTTAGACCTGGTAGATGATGTGGCTGTGTGCTCTCTCCTTTCAGGCGCAGTCCCAGGGATCCATCACCCTGAAAATCATCCCAGCCACCCAGGAGGAGGACCGTTTGAAGGACAGCAAGGTATCGGGGAGCTGGAGGCGGGGGTGGGGGGTGGGCTCCAGGCCAGCCTTTGAAACAGTCATCCGGGAAGAGATCATCCGTCTGGTCCTCAGAGCAAGTGCTCAGTAGAGACTGTAATTCAGTCACAAAGTGATTCATTTGTTTGTACCCGGCCTCTTCTAAACAGGATTTGACGTAGCTTGCTAATAAAAGACAAGGTTCTTCTAATTGAAGTCGAAAAGCAGGGCCGTGAAGAGGAGGAGAAGGTACCAAATGTTCCGGCTTCAGGACCAATTAAGTAACTGCCATTTGTTCAATTCCTTGTGGCGCCTACCTGTGGTGGGCCCCTCGTCTGTGCCAGGCGCTCTGCCAGGCGCTGGAGACAGGGATGATTAGTAGCTTCCAGGATTCCTGGGTCAGAAGGGGAGGCCGGGGAGCCAGTCTCTGCTTGCTATGTGATAAGTGCTGCGGAAAGATTCGGTACAGAGATGTAGGCACTTTGGAAGGTGTCATGTAATAGGAGTGTTGGAAGTGAGGCTTGAGGAAGATGGAGATGAGGAGGACTTCCCTGGTGAAGAGGAGGTGGAGGGAAGGGCGGGCGGAAGGGTCTGCACATGCGGGATCTCAAAGATGTGGCAGAGACGAGTATGGGGGTCCATGAGAAAGCGCACTGTGGTGGGGCTGCAGGGGGAGGGTGGGGAGTGTGCTGAGGAGGGGGGTTAAGGCTACCTCCTGAATGGCCTTGAATGCTTTGTTAAGGGTTTTGGCATAATCCCTGCTTAGTTTAGGGTCTCAGAAGCCAACTCCATTACAGGGATTCAAGTATAAATAGTTTATTTGGAGATGACCCCGGGAAACACCAGTACAGGAGTGGGGAAAGGAAGGCATTGCAACAAACGGTGTGTTCTCAGCAAGTTACCACCGGGGCAGCTGGAGCTTAATCCTGCTCCAGAGCTCAGCATCCCCTAGACCATCCCTCTGTCATCCCTCCCAAAAGCTGGGAGCTCTGGGCGGAATCTGTACACCAGCTCCTGCCAGGCTACACCGCAGGGGTTAATTCCCAACAATTCCTGCCTGCTGGATTAGGTGAGAGCAGATCCCAGTGGCTGGAGAAAGCCCTTAAGTAGTCAGCCTGGGGGCGGGGGTGGGGGGGTGGGTGATATGGGAGCAATCCCCCCCCCCCCCCACAGACAGTGAGAAGCTCTTAAAGATATCTTTTTTTTTTTAAAGAGGAAAATGATGCAACCACATTTGTGTTTTAGAGAGCTCCCTGGGGCAGTGAGTGGAAGAGGGTGTAGTAGATGGAGACTGGGGCCAGAGCATCTGGTAGGAGTCTATTGTGAAAGCCCAGGTGAGAGATTGTCAAGCCCTGAGCTGAAGTGGTAGGGAGGATGGAAGAGGGCATTACTTTGATTTCCCAGTAAATTTGAATCTGAACTTTCTGGCAGTCAAGGCAAAAAGGAGAACGTAATGAATTACAATAATGAACGTAATTCATCAGAGGATGGAAAGAAGCATGCCAATTTTTCAAGACAGCTAATTCCCAGCCCCCGCCTCCCAGGACTGGAAGCATGAAAGATGGGACATTACAGCACTTGGCACAGAGTAGCTGTCAATAAATGTTTTGATGAATGGCAATTAATAGTGGACAATGTCTTTGGCAGTTTTTTACAGCAAATGAAGAAATCAGCGTTATATGACTTTCTTATTTGCGCCTTCAGTTGAATCACAGAGCACACATAATACCCTATGGAAAGTGCTTCTTCCTGAGACAAGCTAATATGGTCTCCATCTGCAGCTTTTCCAGGTTCTAACTTGATACAGGGAGAGGACTTGGTTTTCCTGGAGGACAAAATGGATAGCCTGTCTCTTAGTCCATCCTTTCCAAATATTTTTCTTCAAGCTAGGTGCTTGATCAGGGCTGGCCATTTAAGATTATGCTGTCTTCTGAGTGCCTGGGACCCTGGTAACATCTGTGGCTAAATGAGGGTATCTGTCCTCATAATATATGGCCAGAAAGTTCTTATTGTTGTCTGACTGAATCTTTTCTGCTTGGCACAAAAGGAATATGATTTGAATTTGTCTAAGGAAACCCTCTGACCTTTTTTTTTTCCTATTTGCTGTTAAAGTAATTGGGCTGTAACAATCTGGAAATAGAAATAAATAAAATAAATAAATGCCACTGAATTATGGAAGAGAACGAAGAAGTGTGACAAAATGCTGTATCTTCCCATCCTCTTCTCTAGAGAGATGACTTCAGGGTAAAGGGGAGAATTGGGGGTTGGCCAAGTATGTGACAAATGAGACAGGATTGAGCCGTCAAAGATGTGGCTGTCAATTACCCACTGAAAAGTGATGATGAGGAATCGGTAACAGTAGCTTTGTTGATGTTTGTGTTCTTATCAAAACATCTAGATTACTTATTTGACAGATGACTGCTGACATCATTAGGGGCAGTTAGCACATCAGAAATAATTTTTGAGTTAAAAATTGTGCTTGCCTTTACTTTTTTGCTCTCAAGACTAATAGTTGCTTTGTTTAGGCTGAGAGGCTGTTGTAAGGACAGCAGGTCAGGTCAGTAAGGGAAAGGGAAATTCATGGCGCCCATCGATTCGTTTTCTGATTCTTGATGGATTTCCCAACTGGAATATATTTTTTTAATGTGTATGTATGTATGTATGTATTTACATACATTTATTTACATGCGTTGTATCTTTGTTGCTATGCGTGGACTTTCTCTAGTTGCAGCGAGCAGGGGCTGCTCTTCATTGCGGTGTGTGGGCTTCTCAGTGCGGTGGCTTCTTTTGTTGTGGAGCACGGGCTCTAGGCGCTCAGGCTTCAGTAATTGTGGTGCACAGGCATGTGGGATCTTCCCAGACCAGGGATCAAATCCATGTCCCCTACATTGGCAGGTGGTTTCTTAACCACTGCACCACCAGGGAAGCCCCCAGCTGGGATATTGAAAATGGTTGAAGAACAGTAAGAAAATTGGTGTGATGGGTTTCTGATTAGCTTTCTATTCTTGAGGCTGCCTGTTCTTCCTAAATGTGAATGGAGGTTGTCCTTTGGCTTTCCATGTGACATAGACACATCTGTGCTTACACGGTGAAGGGTCGTCTCACTGAGCCCCTCCCCTGCAGGTGTTCATGCGGGCCCTCTTCCACTACAACCCTCGGGAGGACCGGGCCATCCCCTGCCAGGAGGCAGGTCTGCCCTTCCAGCGCAGGCAGGTCCTGGAGGTGGTGAGCCAGGACGACCCCACGTGGTGGCAGGCCAAGCGAGTGGGGGACACCAACCTTCGAGCTGGCCTCATCCCCTCCAAACAGTTCCAGGAAAGGTGGGTCTGGGGTGTGTTGTAAGGGGGTGGTTCTGCTGTGGCCAGAGGCATAAATACATGACAAAGCCCCAAATCTCTGCCAGCACAGCCAGAGGGGCACACAGGGTGTCCTCCTCCAAGCAAAGTACCAGTTGTGCTTGTGTTGGCTCTTCTTCTCCCATCATCGGGGGTGATGGCTGTTTGAGATTTCAGTAAATATATGGAAATCTATGTTATTAAATTAATGTATATTTTATAATGCATACTTAGGGCAAGTTGAGAAATAAAATATAAACATACGGAAGAAGAAGATGAGGAAAAGAAAATTACCCAAAGTCTCACCACTGTCTAAACAACATAATTTATTTCCTTCCTGTGCCTGTTATGTGAGTGGTGCGTATAGAATTTGAGGTCTTGCTTTTTTTTTTTTTTGTAGCTTAACATTTCGAAATGAGCATTTCCAACATTACTATAGAATAATAGTATTCTATACTATTAATTAATGGTAATATATTAATTATAATATAATATTTCATCAGGATATGTACTGTTCATTCACAGGCAGTAACTATGGTTTCTTCCCTGAAAGAGCTTACAGTTTAGCTGAAAAGTCACACATGGTTCAGACAAACACTATATAAATGTGATGGGTGTGAAGGAGGAGGACACTGGGCCCTGTCAGGTCCTAGCTGAAGGATTGGCCCTCGTTTGGGCGGGCATGGAAGGCTTCATTGAGGAAGAGTTGTACCTAAGTGACATCACTTCTTCTCTGTGGCTGTGCTTTGACACTCTCTCTAATGTTTCACCACTACAAGGCTGCAATGGTTATCTTGCACATGGACTATTCCGCATATTTTGGGTTTCCTTAGGATGAATTTCCAGAAGTGTAAACCCTAGGTCAGAGGGTGTGGCACTTATGCCTGCAAGCCTCTCCTGGGGTTTGTAGCTCTCTTCCATCTTTTGGGGTATGGAATGATGCTATAGCGATAGACCTCAGGGTTCATCCATTTCAGTGGCCCTCCTGGTATAGTCCCCAGGCCAGGCATATCAGCATCCCTTAGGAACTTTTTAAAAAATATATTTATTTATTTATTTGGTTGCCCAGGGTGTTGGTTGCGGCAGGTGGGCTCCTTAGCTGTGGCGTGCATGTGGGATCCAGTTCCCTGAGAAGGGATCGCACCAGGGCCCCTGCATTGGGAGCTCTGAGTCTTAACCACTGTGCCACCAGGGACATCCCCAGCATCCTTTAGGAACTTGTTAGAAATGCCAGTCCCTGCCTGGGCCCTGCCCCAGGCCTGCTGAATCAGAGACTCCAGGGGCAGACCCTGAGCTCTGTGTTCTAGCAGATATTCCAGGTGATTCTGAGGAGCTGAAGTTTGAGAACTGCTGCTCTGTTTTCTCAGGAGAGCCTCAGACCCATCTGCATCTTTGGCTTCACAGGTCTTGGGGGAAGGCTCTTTAGCTGCATTTAAATGTGGAAATCTAGACACCTCTAGGAGCCCTGGGCATTTTCTCAGCTGAGAGAGAAGCCTTGGAGGCTGCTTCTCCATGGAGGGCCACATTGAATAATGTGCTAGGCTGAGCTTTCCGTTGGGCTGGGGCAGGGGTGGGGGTGGGGTGGGGGGGTGGGGAGGGCATTAAATAAAGGTCACTTTCACCCTTGGCTTCTCCTGTGAGTTGTTCTGCTGTTTCCAGCTTCCTCAGAGAGGGGGATGCAGGGTGACTATGGAGAAGGGGCCTTCTTTCCTTGAGAATCAGTCATGGGAAAGTAACGACCAACTGCTGACCACAGGCACTGGGCCCTGGGCTGTACCCCTGTGTGTGACCATCATGGGCTGGGCAAGCTTCTCCCAGAGCAAGAAACTCAGTTTCTGCCTCGTGAACCAGTGAGCACTCGTGAAAATGTCCTTCTTCACTGGAACTCAGGTGGAGCAGGAAGGCCCTTGGAGTGCCAGGCTGTCCCCACCTGTAGGATCCAGGCCTCGGTTTCCCTGAGTTTTCCAGAAGCTTCTCCCTGACTGGTTCTCTTGTCCAGCTCATGGGCCTGCCTGTCCCCTTGTGTCCCCACAGGCGACTAACCTACCGGAGAGCCACGGGCACCCTGCCGAGCCCCCAGAGCCTCAAGAAGCCTCCCTGTGAGTTGATGGGTGGGATGGCACTTCAGGGAAGCCGTTCAGGAAGGGGCTGGGATTAGGACTCGGGGACTTTGTGAGGGAAAGAAGCAAGCACTGGGCTGGAGGGGGCTCCAGGGGCCTGTCTGAGCTCTCAGGCCTCCTGAGGGAGGAGGGGATGGGGAGAGGGATGAGGAGGAGAAATGGGGGTAGGTTGCGGGGAGCTATTCCCTGGAGGGGAGCTACTGTATTTGGGGCCCATAGAGGACACTGAGGGGGCATGGTAACACCGCTCCCAAAATTGTGTGCAAACTCTGTGTGTGTGTGTGCCTGTGAATCTGTGTCTGGGAGAGATTCCATAGCTTTCCTTAGATCCCCAAGAGGCTCTCTGACCCTGACAATTTAAGAACCACTGATGCTGGAAGGGCATGGAGATGGCTGTGAGTGACCCCGTGCCTCTGTGTTAACAGCCAAATTTGGGCTAGTAAAAATAAAGGACTCCCAGTTAAATTCGAATTTCAGATAAACGATGAGTAGGTTTTTAGTATAAGTATATCCCATGCAATATTTGGGACATACTTATGCTAAAAAATTACTTGTTTATCTGAAATTCACATTTAACTGAGTGTCTTGTATTTTTTCCGGCAGCCCTACTCTGTGCAGCACTTACCTTTTAGAAAACACACTCATCCACCTTCTTGCCTTTAATCATCACGACAGCCTAGGGTAGTAGTGGAGTCACGGCATCGCTTTTCCCAAGATGGTTAAATAAAGGCTCATGAGGTCAAGGGAATGGGGCTGGGACCCGGTTTCCACAGGCCCTGTGATCAGAACCCCAGGTTAGAGCCCTGTGTGGTGAGGAAACTTCCAGGGTACAGCCTCTCTAGCCAGGGGGGCTTGGAACCAAGTGAGGGACCAGAACCACGCCAGGTGACCGGAGCACAGCTGGCCTGCAGCCCTGCTCTGTGCCACTCCATCATCTGGCATCTGTATTTGCACAGGCAAGTCTTAAACCCCAGAAAAAAAGAGAGCATGTCCTGGTCCTGCTGCAGGCATCCTGGGGCGAGCTGCTCCCTTGGCTGGGTGGCCACTGCTAATGGCCGCCTCTCCAGACTTGCTCTCAAGTCCGAGGGGCTGCGGAGTACATTGGCCCTGAGGCTGCTTATGCCAGTGATGAGCTTGCTTGCTTTCTTTGGGCCACTAATGAGACACACAGAGGAAGACTAATTAGAGCAAGTCTTGGTTTAATAATGCACCGCAGCTCAGATCACAGGTTTGTTGGAGGAAAGAAAGAGGGGACAGATGGAAGGCTCCTGAGGCACCCGAGGCTGCGGCTGCCTCTCAGCCGCAGGGCCTCCCGGCTCCCCTCCGCTAACGCTGTTCCATCTGTCTTTTGTGCAAACCGCAGATGATCAGCCTTGTGACAAAGGTAGGCCCAGTATTTGTCCCCTGTGCGCATGGACAGGCCCCTTTTCTGTAGACCGTCGGGCTGGAGGGGCTTGTTCTCCCCCTGCCCCCCCTCCCGGGGTGGCTGTGCCCCTCTGGCTCCTGGCACCCCTCTCCCTGCTCTGCCAGCCGGACTGATCTGTTCCTTGAGGCATGCAGAGCTGGTGGGGATGCGGCCCGGCCCTCCCAGGACTCTGGCTGGGCTGACCACGTGGCCAGGCTGGGTAGCGGGTAGGGCAGGGCGAGTGAATCTCCCCTCCTTATTCTCACTGATCCTAACTCAGGGGCTAGAACGAGGTCTGCTGGCCCAGAACCCCCGCCAGGCCTGGAAAGGCTGTTTGTGGCCTAAGCATGGAGAACCGGGTGAAACAGAGGAACTTGTTTACCTGGGGTGGCCGGGACATGGCATTTGTCCTGGGCCCCCCTGAGACTCCATCCCAGAGGGCTCTGCCTGGCCGTCAGGGGCCCGGGTACCTCTGGGCTGGGGCCTGTGTCCAGAATGGCTCACTGGCCTCCCTCTCTCTGCTTGGTTCCCAGAGACCTGTGACTGTGAGGGGTATTTCAAAGGATACTACGTGGGTGAGTAATGGGAGCTCTCCTCTGACACCCCCTCCCCTGCCCGTGCACAGCCCACCATGGGCTCCTGGGTCAGGTAGAGGTGATCCGAGCCCTAGGAGCTGCTCAAGAGAAGCTGAGCCTGTGGGATCCACATTTCCCTTCAGTCTGTGCCCGCCAGGGGCCCGGCTGAGCCTGCCCAGGCCTGGGGTCCCCCACCCCAACTTTCACCCAGCCACTGGGAGCAGCGCCCTGGCAGGAAAGGAACACAGACCCCTACGTCAATACTGATTTTCTTATTAGCGTAATCTCAGCTGTAGTTTATTCAATGTTTCTGCCACCCCCATACAGCAATGGAGGCTTTTGCCAATCTCCAAAGTACCTTCACTTCTTTTATTTTGTTATGTCTTTTCAAAGGCCTTAGAGACTGGTGAAGAGTTTTTAAACTTTTCGTTCAGAAGTCATTTCAGACTTACTAAAAAGTGAGAATTGCACAAAGAACTCCCATATACTCTACACCCTGATTCACTAGTTAACACTTTATCATGTTAGCTTTATCGTTCCCAGATTTTGCATACACACCTTTAACCCCTCCCCACCGAGTCACGGGAGAGGTGCAGACATCATGTCCCTTCACCACCTAAGTAGCTCAGCATGTGTTCCCTAAGGACAAGGACGTTTTCTTTTCTTTCTTTTTTTTTAATTTTTTTCTTTTCCCTCAGATCTCTTTTGGAGTATAATTGTTTTACAATGTTGTGTTAATTTCTGCTGTACAACAAAGTGAATCGGCTGTATTTACACATATATCCCCACATCCCCTCCCTCGTGAGCCTCCCTCCCCTCCTCCCCATCCCACCCCTCTAGGTCATCACCAAACATGAGTTGATCTCCCTGTGTTATGCAGCTGCTTCCCACTAGCTGTTTTACATTTGGTAGTGTATTACGTCAATGCTACCCTCTCACTTCCTCCCAGCTTCCCGTCCCCACCCATGTCCTCAAGACCATTCTCTACGTCTGCATCTTTATTCTTGAAGGACATTTTCTTATATAACCCAGGGCTATTATTGAATTCTGGGAATTTATTTTTTTACTTTTAAAAAAATCCTGGTAATTTAACATGCATACCTTTCTATTATTTAATATGCTCTTCATATCAAAATTTTGCCAGTTGTCCCAATAATGTCCTTTAGAGTATCTCTCCTGATCCAGAATCCAATCTAGAAGCACCCATTGCATTTGTAGATTTGCATCCCTTTTCATGCGTAAGGAAACTGAGGCTCAGAGGGTGATGATTTGCCTGAGGTCAGTCATATGCCAAGGAAAACAGTAGCCTTGAACCCTAATTTTTGGATGCCAGGTGGTCACCCTTTTGTCATATTACTGGGCATCCTGATCAACCCCTTCCTGTAGCAGGAGGTGGTTGGGAGAGGCCAGTGGGTCCCAGTCCCACCTCCAGGTCTGATCAGGTAGGGAAAGTCTATAAGGAGATGCTCGGATAAATGCCGAGGTGTCCCCCTGCCGTTCTCCCCAAGCTGGTCTTCGAAAGAGCTTCCGGCTGGGTCGCAGGGAGAGACTGGGAAGCCCGCAGGAAGGAAAGACGTCTGCAGTGGCTGAGCCTCCGGAACTGCTGACCTATGAGGAGGTGACCAGGTACCAGCACCAGCCTGGTGAGCGGCCCCGCCTGGTGGTTCTGATCGGTAGGTGATGTCTGCAGAGACTGGGCTGGTTTCCTCCCTGGAGGAGTGGGGAGGGAGCTCAGCAGGGACCCGACAGCCTTCCTTTGGTTTCCCAGGGTCTCTGGGAGCCCGACTGCATGAGCTGAAGCAGAAGGTGGTAGCAGAGAACCCACAGCACTTTGGTGTTGCCGTTCCACGTAAGAGGGCCTGAGTGTGTGTGTGTGTGTGTGTGTGTGTGTGTGCACGCACACATGCACGTGTCTGCACATGAATATTTCTTGGAACCTGAGTCCATGTATCCATCCTTATCCTTACTTTGGGTCTGAAGGACCGCCAGGCACTGCCTGCCGTAGGCAGATCATGGGACCTAGGCAGAATGGGAAGAGACCCTCTCTCAGTGGTCCACTAGGACCCTTGGAGGCAGTAACTGGAGGACCACTTGCCTGGGACGGGAGGTGAGTCTAGAGCACATTGCAGGCAAAATGACAGCCTCAACCCAACACCAAGGGGCCTCCAGCAGTGGGGGGATTCCAGCTTCCTCTTCGCAATGACTCTGACTCACGACCCCTGCTGTCTGCTTGGGCAAGAGAGTAGGTCAGGGAAATCAGAGAGCTTGTGAGCAGTGTTGCTTGGGCCCTCCCTTGTAGCTGCACCTAGCCTGGCAGGGTGGCTGGGTACACTCCTGAGTCCAGAGGCAGCCAGGGATGCTGAAATCCAGTAGGCAGAGGTCCTGGTTCTGAATGGGATAAGGAGGAGGAGGAAGAGACTGAAGAGTGCTAAAGCTCTACCAAGAGCTTTATGTGCAGCAGCTTGGTCAGCTTTCCCAGTACCCCGGAGAAGAGGATCATCATAATCCTGTACTACAGAGGAAGACACCGAGGCTCAGAGAGGTTAAGTAACTTGCCCAGTGTCACACAGTAGGTAGGCAGTGGAGCCAAGATTCAAGACCAGGCAGCTTGCTCCAGTCACATTCTGCTGGGGCACATTCCAGTTTTTGTTTGTTTTTTAAATTTTATTTATGTTTTGGCTGTGTTGGGTCTTTGTTGCTGTGCTCGGGCTTTCTCTAGTTGCAGCGCGTGGGGGCTATTATTCTTCATTGTGGTGTGTGGGCTTAGTGCGGTGGCTTCTCTTGTTGCAGAGCACGGGCTCTAGGGGCACGGGCTTCAGTAGTCGTGGCACAAGGCCTCAGTTGTTGTGGCTCCCGGGCTGTAGAGCGCAGGCTCTGTAGTTGTGGTGCCCGGGTTTAGCTGCTCCACAGCATGTGGAATCTTCCCGGACCAGGGATCCAACCCGTGTGCCCTGCATTGCAGGCAGATTCTTAACCACTGCGCCACCAGGGAAGTCCCCCCGCCAGCCACATTCTTAACGAGGCTGCCCCACAGCCTCTCACCTGCTGCCTGCCATTTGCTGTCCTTGGCTGTCCCTTTCCTTTCTGGGACTCTCAGTCCTCTTCCTCAGAGGGATGCAGTGTGGACACCTGGTGACCACTGAGAGGGGATGCTGTGGTGGCAGTAATGGGACCTTTCTAGAGTGTTCTGAGGAAGGGCAGCTGTGTTTCCTTTCTTTTACCTTATCACTCCCCCGGGCCTCAGGGCTCCTAGCTCAGCCTATGGGTTATCAGAATTGTCTTCCAGAGCCGGACCTGAGGTGGCGGGGATGTGGTGGGGATGTGGCGGGGATGTGGTGGGACGGGGGTGGGGGGGATGGGGAGGGTGGGGAGGCCATTCTGGCAGCACACCTGTGATGGACCTGGGAGGCTTCGGTGGGGGACTTGGCCTTGGCCTTTGGGCTGAAAGGATAGACTGAAATCGGATGTGTGGAAGTTGTTCACACATGGATCCTTCAGAAACTCCCAATTCCATCCCCTGGGGGAGGGGTTTCCTGGATGGTCAGACCTACCTGCCTCCAGACACTCCATAGATAGGAGACTTTGTCCCTGCTGTTAGGAACTGGGTGAGTCAGGGAAGCCTTCCCAGTGGCAGTGACATTTATGCTGGGATTTGAAGAGTAAATAGGAGTTTTCCAGGTAGAGAAGGAAGAGTTCTGTGGGGGTTTTTTTTGTTTCTGTTTGGGGTTTTTTTGGCTGTACCACACAGCTTGCAGGATCTTAGTTCCCCAACCAGGAACTGAACCCCAGTCCTCAGCAGTGAAAGCACAGAGTCCTAACCACTGGATGACCAGGGAATTCCCTGGAAGAGTTCTCTATACCAAGGGCACAGCATGTGCAAAGGGATGGAGGTATGACCCAGCTTAGCCATGTGAGGGACTGGGGAGGTGAGTGTGGGTGACGTGGGGGCAGATGAAGCTGAGGGGGAGGCTGGGTCGATCATGAGGGTTTCATATACTCGCCTGAGGTGTTTAGAATGTAATCAGTGGGTGAATAAAAGTTTTAAAGCAAGAACATGGTCAGAAAAGTGACCATGTTAGATCAAAGATGTCACACATTAGAGCACAGAAAACACTCTCCTCTGAGACCCCCTCTTTTCTTTTGGAATGCTCTGGGAAAAGCTGTCCGTTGCTTTCTGTGTGCTCTTGCTCTGCGGAGTATCTGATTTTCCCCAGAGGTGTGCACCTTGATTCTATTATGGAAATCAGAGGGAAAATATTATGTGTTTAAAAATTGTGTGAGAGCCAGCTCTGCGAAAACATCAAGTCCACAAGGGGAAGAATGAGAAATAATTGAATAAAGAATTAAAAGCATACAGCAGGGTCGTCGGAGTCTTTCCCCCCTTGGCCCTCAAACAGAAAAACAATTAGGAAATAAAAACTTAGAGGCCTAGGAATTCCTTCAGCAATTCTTTAAAAGCCACAGCATCAGTCAGGCAGTTTGGCAGAGTGTTTAAGGGCATACACTTGGCCCTGAGAGAGAGCGTTCAGACCCGGCTCTGCCACCTGCTATGGGACATCCGCACGGTGCTCAACCTCTGCACCTCTGTTTCCTCACCTGCAAAACGAGGGGCCTCCTTTTGTCTACATCACAGAGCTGTGTGAATCAGTCATGTGCCTGCACGCAGGGACCCGCCATGAAAGGAAGTGGGTGGTTTGTACACAAATCAGCGACGAACTCCTGAAAGCAGTGAGGGCACAGGCTTGCTGTGACGTGACCTCTCTGCCCAGCTGTCCTTCTTTCTTTCACAGATACCACCAGGCCCCGGAAGAGCCATGAGAAGGAGGGGGTGGAATATCACTTCATCTCTAAGCAAGCATTTGAGGCCGACTTGCATCACAACAAGTACATTTGCTTGATGGGCCAGGGGGGCCTCGGTGCAGCTGTGTGTCTGTGCGTCTGTCCAGTCTTCCACGCGACCTCCTTGGAGGGCTTCCGGAAAAGGCGGGGGAAGCAGAGGGTGGGAGGGGGAAGGAGGGGGGAGTCATGGTGGGCCGTTCACCTTCCGTGCTAATTTAGGCAAGCTCGGGAGCTGAGGGCCTTTTCCCCTGTGGTGCGTTTCTAGGTTCCTGGAACACGGTGAATATAAGGAAAACCTCTACGGAACCAGCCTGGAAGCCATTCAGGTTGTGATGGCCAAAAACAAAGTTTGTTTGGTGGACGTGGAGCCAGATGTGAGTTCCTGAGCCAGTTTTGCATTTCCTGTCAATGGAATTTATAAACTAGGGAGTTGTACATTTTATGGAACATTTGACCTCAGTCCAGGGACTTTTTATTCCAGAGAACTGGATGTTAACATCTCCTTGCGTCTCCCTGGGACTTCCCTGGTGGTCCAGTGGTAGGACTCCACGTTTTCACTGTAGGGGGTGCGCGTTCGATCCCTCGTCAGGGAACTAAGATCCCACGTGCTGCACGGCGTGGCCAAAAACAAACAAACAACAACAACAACAAAAACAGGGACTTCCCTGGTGGTCCAGTGGTTAAGACTTCACCTTCCAGTGCAGGGGATGTGGGTTCAATCCCTGGTCGGGTAGCTGAGATCCCACATGCCTTGTGGCCAATAAACCAGAACAAAACAGAAGCAATATTGTAACAAATAAAGACTTTTTAAAATGGTCTGCATCAAAAAAAAAAAATCTTAAAAAAACCATCGTGGATTTCCCTTTGAGAATCTAATGAAAGCTTTTGTACCCCAAAATGTGCACCTCTGTACACAAAAACTCCCTTAATTGGAGGGACCTTCTTGGTGGCCCAGAGACCTAGGATAGTAACCTTTGCATGGAGTAAATCATGCAGGAGATGGTGGTACTGACTGGTCCATTGTGATGTGATAGTCAGGGACTTAGATGTAAATGCACCACTGGAAGCTGGGCCACCTCCTCCCCAACCAGGACAAGTGAAATCAGTGGCTTAGAGAACTACTGAGGGAGGCTGTCAGGAGAGCAGTTCGAAAGGGAAAAAAGGGCAGACTTGACCCTGTGAAGTGCTTCAGAAACATTTTTAGTCCTGCACACCCCGCAGCGGCTTAACTGTCTTTTTAACCTTGTCTTTGAGGAAAACGTCTAAGCTTTGAATTCGATCAGGGTATCTTTTTTCCCTCTGTGGAAACAGAGCTCTGGTTTTATGACGTAAAGTGTAGGCTTTGTTTTACAGAAGTTGGCTTGAAATGGATTTCAAAAAGCACCTTAGGCCCAGAAAGGAAAATCCTCACTAATTTGGACTTACTGGGAGTTGGTAGTCGAAATTAAAAGTCTGAATTTCAAAAATTGTTTTGAAAAGTGATTTTATTGATTTGGGGGGATGCAAACTGTACATGTAGCCGTTTAATACCAGTGTTTAAAACAGAGGCCCTCACATCATAGATAAAATGCACTAATTAACAGGATGATTTGCATACTGAAAACCTTCTAAAGTCTTTACAATTTGCTTCAAAGGATCTCTTAGTCTCTTCATTTGCTTCGCAAACCTTTTCTTCTTTGAATATCATGAGAAGGCTTGTGTGATAGCACAAGTTTTGCATTAGTCCAAATTGATGACCTCTGACTAAATAGATACACACATTGAATCCTGCTGGTTCTTCCATCAGGACTAGGCAGGCAGAGGAGGGCATATGAAGGCTAATTAGAGCTTGGGGGAGGGCGGTCAGAGCTAAGAAAGATGGCAACTCTCCGTTCTCGGCGAATGAGCCTTCAGGGCCCAGCTGGGCCCAGCATCCTAGTGAAGGGCAGGAAACTGAAGTCCATTGTGAAATGACCATAGAATCAGGACCTTTGCCACTGGGATTATGTGATGAAGCACATCATTATTGAGCATTCAAGAAGTACATTTCACAACAAAATATTTTCTAAGTATATAATATTCCTGAACTTTCTTTCTCAGGCACTGCAACAGCTGAGGACCTCAGAGTTTAAACCCTACATTATATTTGTAAAGCCTGCAATTCAGGAAAAGAGGAAGACGCCACCCATGTCCCCAGCTTGTGAGGACACAGCAGCCCCACTTGTAAGTTTAAAGTTGATCATTTCTTTCCCCGAAGGCCTAAAAGGGCCTGTTACAGCTGCACGTGGGTGCCCACACCTTCTACACAAGACCGTCTTTCTGTTTTGCCTGTTGGCCAGACTCAGATGGTCATGTGATCTGAAGGCTCAGGGTGGGGCAGCCAGAAGTACCTCCCAGTTCACACAGGGGTGGGCTTTGCCTGGGTTCCCCACCCTCTGCTCCCTCATGTAAGCATCCACTCAGAAAATAAGGAACTGACATCTATCAGGCACCTGATCTGAGTGTGACAAACCACAATTGGTTGAACTCCTGAGCCGAACCCAAATAATTTGTAATTGAAACACCAACTTCAGAGCCAGCAAGCTAGTCCAAGATGGAGGCAAGGGGCGGCATGGGGAATCTTTCCTATGTGCTACTCAGGACTGTGACACTTGCTGAAGCTGCAGGTGGTTGAGTTCCACCTTTACAGGCCAGGAAGAGGGTTCACGGGATTGAAGGCTGCAAAACAAATGTCACATGTTCAACTCCATTACAGATTTACTTGAGTTCTCTCAAGAGGCAAATATTTATTAGGACGATTGAGGGATCTGGGGGGCAAAAGAACGTGCCTTGTATAATTTCTCAAATAGATAAATGCTTCCAAGCTGAACAATGAGGGTGCCTGGAGGAGGGGAGACTCCAGCAGTGGCAGACAGTCTCTAGGATATATGTGTGTAAGGGGGTGGGGGAATTGGGATGGAAGACCCAGGGGCAGCAGTGGGACACTGAAGGGTGCTTTTGAGTAGGAGAGGAGCCCATATGCAAGATACCATATAGAATTGGGGAGCTCTGCCCAACGTAATCTAGTTTTTTCCCTCCTGGGGGAGAGAAGGAAGGAGAAGTACTTTTCTCATGCTTCCCGTGAGTCTGCTGTTTTTGCAGTAGCATGCAAAATATGTGCTAGCCCTTTAGAACATATTTTCTGAAAGTACGGCTGCTCTCACTAACGTAGAGTCTGTTTTTGACTGGTGACCGAGAAAAGAGGAGGAGGGAATATTTTGGAATGTGGGTCGTTTTAGGGGAAGACAGCTCACCCCCTCCATGGCAGCATAAAAACAATGAGCCCCTAGAAGCAGAGGAGAGAAGGCAGCAGAGGCCTGGAAAGAGATAGAAAGGGAGGTGGGTAAATGCCAGCGACAAATTTCACTTGCAATTTGCAGCGTGGGTCCTGTCACTTTCCTTTCTTCCAAAACCCAAGCTAATTGTCAGTGAAGTACCTGCCTGAAAGTCTACTTATTTGAGTTTTTTGCCTTTTTTTTTTTTTTTTTTTGAATGAAGAAGCAAACATTTGCCTAGGTTGGATAAAGGAGGGATCGTTGGCTGTCTATACCTCAGTGTTAGGTATCAGGAAAGCAATCTGATGAAAGAAGTTGGGTATCCTAAGGAAATGGGGGATGGGGTTAGGGTTGTCCCAGCACTTTCTTAAATAACTCTGTCTCCTGGGCTCATGTTTGGCTCTGGTTTGAGGAAATGAAGGACTGAGTTCGACATGATGAATTGAGGAGTCTTCAGAGGGCATTCGAGTTACTTATTCTCTTCCTTTCTCTCCTAGTTGATTCCAGAAATGCTTGTTTTGCTTTTATATAGTGAATACTATTTATAGTTCTTTCCTGTAATTATTTATTCAAATGGCCATGCAACACAATAGTACTGCTACTTTGGATATACCTTCGGACAGGAAGTGTGACACTGACACATATAGACATGCAGATATAGAATCAGCGTCTGCCCAAAGCACTTCATATCATAGCTTGCAGTTAATAGGTCCTCAGTAGACACCCTGTGAGTGAATGACTGAACAATGATTATGGCTACAGCCCATGAACTTTCTTAGAAGTTTGATAGGCTAGCATCACTACGCTCTGTTCTTGAGTACCCACTTGGTTATTCATGGGCCATATTCATCTGCTCATCACCTAGAAATTAGAGGTTGGAACATGGTCCAAGACAAAGACTGAGGTTTCTTATTTGTTCCCTAACTGCCCCTTTCCTTGCAGGATGAGGAGCAGCAAGAGATGGCCGCCTCCGCCGCCTTCATAGACCAGCATTTCGGGCACCTGGTGGATGCTGTGCTGGTTAAGGAGGACCTCCAGAGTGCGTACAGCCAGCTCAGAGCGCTCTTAGAGAGGCTGAGCAAGGACTCTCACTGGGTACCTGTTAGTTGGGTCAGGTAACTGTATCCCAGAACATCCAGGTTGGAGGGGACCTGGAAGATGACCTGGTCCAGCCTCCACCGTGTTACCATCAAGGTATCTCAAGCAAGAGGGGCAGAATTTTCCATAAACTTCATCATCAAGAAGAATCTATGTGGGAAGTCTTGTTTGTTGGTGGTTTTTGTCCATTGCTTTTCACTGTACCCCTTTGGAGCCGAAAACACAAGTCGAAAGGGGGTATATCACAAAATAACACGTCATTCATTAAAGTATCACAGGCAAGTGGACCCTGATTCTCCTTACCAAAGTTGAGTAGCCACTGTCTTTTGTGGGGTGGTGGTGCTGAATGTATACAGTACCAGTTTGCAGAGGTGTTTAAGCTTTATAAACAGAACGACACTTCATTTATCCGGCTTTACTGGAAGTTGAGTTGTTTAACCCGAGAGGATTTTCCATGCAATTGAAGCTCCCCTGTCTTCAGGCACTAAAATGTTGATTTTAACCTTTTCGATAGTGTGTGTTTGCCTGGCAATGGAAAACATGGTTCTCTGCCTTCTTAAAGAGTGAGCATTCATCAACTTTTTTGGCAGACTAAGGCATGCTTCCCTGTCACTATGAGTTACTGTACTATTCTATGATACAGTGGTGTTTTCAGGGACTCTTGCGGAATGTAAGGCTGCTTGTGCCTTTTCTAAATATCCTCAGACTCTGAAAATTGACCCTTGCTGCTCTGATTTATTCTATTCCATCACTCATCTCTCTTGTTACGGGCAGTTGCCCTGGTTCTCACCTGTCCCTACCTTCAAATTATAGGGGCCCCTGTCCTTCTAGATCACGGGAAACCAGATGATTCCCCCCATCAAAACTATGTCTAAGCCACAGTAAATCAGTCCTCACAGTCAAAATCAAAGTATACAGACTCTGAGGGAGGGCCAAAATTATCTCTGACCAAAAGTGTTTCATGTCACAGAGGGTTTGTGATATATCTTAGCTTCAGAGAATTGTATTTCTTATTAATAGCCAATGTATATAGATCTTTATTCTGTGCCAGGAGCTATGCTCAGGCCTTTACGTACCTGACTTTGATAAATGCACAAAGCCTATGATGTAGGATTCTTTCTTTTGGGGGGTGGGGTGGAGGGCGCCACACCACACGGCTTGAACCCTGGCTACCGCAATGAGAGGGCCGAGTCCTAACCACTGCACTGCCAGGGAATCCCCTGATATAGAATTCTTATCACTCCTATTATACAAATGAGAAAAACAAGGCTAAAAAAGTTTAAATCATGTGTCCAAGCTCACACAACTTTAAAAAATTGGCAGAGCCATAGTATTTGAGTCCAAGTCTTCCTAATACCAGAGATAATCGTTAACCACTATACTCTACTGCTTCTTTCTTTTGTGGTCCCATAATTGAGGCTACCTGTTAAATCACTGACTTAGAAGTGAGGAATGTGTTCCCAGCTAGAAGTGACAATAACATGCAGTGTGGCTGCCACTTCTAAGACTGAAAAGAGGCTGCTTATACGTGTAAGTGTTCAAGCTCTTTTCCTCATGAGAAAAAAAAAAAAAAGGCCAGGTGAAGGGCGAAGCATCAGGGAAACAATCTGCTGCCTGTTTAGAAATTTCCATTTTGCCTTCTTACACAAGGATGCATCTGCCACCTTCTAGCTCATGAACCTGGTAGGTCCACCTAACAGGATCACATTCTTCAGACGTTTCTAGCAAAAGGATGAAGACCTCTTGGCACGTACAAAGTACTGGATTCTTATCAAGTAAAATTAGTTGCGAGCTGTTCCACAGAGAACCAGCACACGGAGGGCAGCTGCCCTTTGAGCTGACTGGCATATGCCAGTTGTGTGTAATTATTCAGGAGAGCTAGGATCTAAAATCAGCTCTTAGGCATAAAACACGTAAGTCAAAATTCTTCTCAAAAAATCCCTTAGGGAGACGCCTTGATTGAGATCCTAACCAACTCTTAGCAGGTTACGTCTGGGTGGTTTTACTCCCGTTGTAGGAGCATAGTGGTTGAATAACAGATGATTTTTTTTTTTTTGTATTTCATGCTACTCAACAGACATTTTCTGCTTCTTAATATTTTCACACAATTGTCAGATGAAATAGTAATCATTCTCTTCATGTGTATTGTGAAGCGAGGCATTAAAATGTGATGCCTGCTTTATTTCCTGTCAAAGTAGCCTCCTCATCCCTAAGGCAAGCTGTGTTGACAGCTGTTTGGCTGCTATGAACTCTGTGAGAGTAGAATGGATAGGGCCCCAGAGACAGGTCATTTGTAAAGAGTTTTTGCTGTGCGTAAAAAGAAAAGTCTTGTAAAAACAAAAAAGAAAAGCACCTATTTACAAATATATATTGGTGGAATGTGTGTAAATTCAATTCCCAGTCCCATTCCAGCCAGTAGCACACACGGTCTGAGCCATGGGGCAAAATTTTTGCAAAAGTCCATCACTCTGGGTCTCATACGAAGAAATCTGCTTACTTCATACCTCTCAAAATGTACCTTTTCTTCCCCCCTTGGGCCCTCAAATGCTGGTAAACTCTCTGCCTATGTCTACAACCAGAGAGAATGTGAGCTCTAGAGGGCTTTTCTAAGCCAAGGATGTTAGATGGGTGGGGCATGGATGCTGCCACCACCCGTTCTTACACCCCTGGTAGGCAGCACTCACTGATCACAGCACTCTCTTGCTGAATGTAGGCACTACTTTGGATCGTTCAGGATAGAGTATCCAGTCTCAGTTGAGCAGAACTGGCAAATGAGTTCATCCTGTTTGCCATCCTTGATCCAGCAATTTGTAACCTTCTCTACCATCCACTTGCAGGAAGTGAGTTTAAGAAAATTACAGCCGGACTTTCTAGGTGGCGCAGTGGGTAAGAATCCGCCTGCCAATGCAGGGGACACAGGTTCGATCCCTGCCCCAGGAAGATACCACATGCCGTGGAGCAACTAAGCCCGTGCGCCACAACTATTGAGCCTGTGCTCTAGAGCCCGTGAGCCACAACTATTGAGCCCATGTGCTGCAACTACTGAAGCCCACGTGCCTGGAGCCCGTGCTCTGCAACAAGACAGGCCACCACAATGAGAAGCCCGCGCACCACAAGGAAAAGTAGCCCCCACTCGCCGCAGCTAGAGAAAGCCCATGTGCAGCAACGAAGACCCAACGCAGCCAATAAAATAAATATATTAATTAATTAATTAATTAAATTAAAAAAAAAAAAGAAAATCACAGCCATCTGTCCTTCACAGGCAATGCTTAGCTATGTTAAACATTAGCCAATTGTGCTTTTCCCATTGTATGTTTGAATACATACATACTTTAAGACATGTGTCCCATCAAAGTTTTACATCCACTTGTTCAGGGTTACGTCATTTATGCCACCAATCACAGGATCACGCTTCCAAAAAATGATAGCATTTGGTGACTTATTTAATAACTACAGACCAGCATATGCACAAAGCCCATTCTTGAATCGTATAGTTTAGAACCAATAAGCAGCATTTCTCTATCTGGTGGCGTCAACGCTGATCTATTTTTTTCCCTGCCCTTTGAATGCATTCTCAAACCATTGCTTCCTTTAAAAGTCAGGCTTGTGGTTTGAGAACAAGATGATGTAGAATCATTTTTCCCTCCTCCTCAACTCTAAATACAACTTAAAACCTTGGAAATTCATTTAAAAGACAATAATAAAAGGACTCTGAAAGCTGGAAAGAAGATGGTGGGTTAACTAAGGAACCTCAAACTTGAGGAGCAAAAATGTGGTGACTTTCCTGGGTTTTCTTTTCATCTCCCATACCTGACTGGTCTCTGGAGAGGCCTGCAACCCAGAACCACCAATAGACAGAGCCAGGGAAGAAAAAAGGAAGGAACGAAGGAAGGAAAGGAGAGAGGGAGGGTGGGAGGGAGAAAAGGTTGCTTTCTCTGCTAAAGGACAGGGAAGGCGGAGCCCAGTAGAGACCTCCCAGGAAGCCTCAGCCCTATCTCCACACCAGGGTACCAGCAGGTGGCCAAATTCATTCATGGCGGGAGTGAAGCCCTGTGTCTCCCTGTCCTCCACCCAGTGACATAAGGAGACCCAGGCCTAGCAGTGTCTGCCCGCCCCTCTGCAGAAGGTGGCCCTGTAACACTGTGCAGCCTAGGGAAGCAACTTCCCACACTGCAGAACACACCAGCAGGGATCGAGTGGGAGTCCTGGCAGCACCCAAAGAACAAGCAGACCAGAATAGTATTGCAAAGGCTCAGAAAACCCTACTGTCATTGGAAATAAAACCCATAAAAGAAGCAGAAACTTATACACTACACCTAAACAAGACTCCTACCTGCTATAATAGAAGATGTTAATTGCATTAAGAGATCCCTGACATAATTAACCAAATATCCAGGATACAATAGAAAATCACTCATTGTATCCCAAACCAGGAAAACCCCAACCTAAATAAGAAAACAAAAAATCAACCGATACCAATATGATACGATTCAGATGTTGGAATTCATCTAATAAGGATTTTAAAGCAATTGTAATAAAAATGCTTCAATGATAACAAATTCTCTTAAAAATTTCTTTTAAATAGAAAATCTTAGCAAAGAAATAGAAGTTATGAAAAATAGCCAAATGGAAATTGTAGAAATGAAAAGTTATTGTAAAATTAAAAACTCAGATGAACTTGATAATAGCAATGACAGAAGATCAAATCAGGGTACTTGAGGGCAGATCAATAAAATTTACTTAATCTGAACAATAGACTGAAAAAAAGAGCCTCAAGGACCCATGAGATAATAATAACTGAGCTAACACTTGTATCATCAGAGTCCCAGAAGGAGAGGAGAAAGTGTGGGACCAAAAAGTACTCAAAAAATAAGAGCTGAAAATTCCCCTAATTAGGTGAGAGGTAGAAATCTACGGATTCAAGAAGCTGATAAACTCAAAATAGGATAAGCCCAAAGAAATCCATACTAAGATACATCATAATGAATCTTCTGAAATCTAAAGACTAAGGAAACAAAAATCTTACGAACAGCGTGAGGGACTTCTCTGGTGGCACAGTGGTTAAGAATCCACCTGCTAATGCAGAGGACACGGGTTCAATCCCTGGGCCGGGAAGGTCCCACATGCCGTGCAGCAACTAAGCCCACGTGCCACAGCTACTGAGCCTGTGCTCTAGAGCCTGTGAGCCACAACTACTGAGCCCAAGTGCCGCAACTACTGAGGCCTGAGCACCTAGAGTCTGTGCTCTGCAACAAGAGAAGCCACTGCAATGAGAAGCCTGCGCACCACAACGAAGAGTAGCCCCCATTCACCACAACTAGAGAAAGCCCGCAAGCAGCAACAAAAGACCCAACGCAGCCAATAAATAAATAAATAAATAAATAAATAAATAAATAAATTTATTAAATAAAATAAAATACATGAAGGAAGAACTGATAGAGCTAAAAGGAGAAACAGATAAATCTATGGTTATAATTGGGGAGTTCAACACCCTACTCTTAGCAATTGATAGAACCAGAACAGAAAGTTATCTAGGGTATAAAAGAACTGAACACCATCAACTAACACAATCTAATTGACATTTATAAGACACTCTCCCCAACAGCAGCACAATATACCTTGTTTTCAAATGCTTATGAATATTCACCTAGATAGGCCATATTGACAAATTTAAAAGAACTGGAAATATAGAGTATGTTCTCTGACTACAATGGATTCAAACTAGAAATCAATAACAGAAAGAAACAGGAAAATCTCCAAACATTTGAAAGAATACCTAATATAACCTTAGCGGTTCATGGAAACTTCCTAGAGAATGAACTCTCTTATATAAATAACGTATAGGTGTTGTCCAGGCAAAGACACAGAACTATGGATTTTCTAGCTAGAGGAGACAACAGATGAATAGGACGAGAAGAAAACATGTCTTCTATTAGTTGAAACAGGCAAGGAATGATGAGATATAAGGTTGCAGACATTTGCTGTTTTTGTGAAATTCTAGTATTTGAGCCTCATTGTAACTGGGGAGAAATTTCCTATTCTGGTGAGATTGAGAAGCAGAACCCATGTCCAGAATTGGAAAAAGGCAGATACTCATTCTCCCAACCTCTCTTGCAGATAAGGAATGGGCACATATGATCTAAGTTACACCAATCAGATACACCGTCACCGATTTGGACTTGGGAGCTAGTGACACAAATTGGTGGGGACAATGAAGGCTTTTCAAAGACATCACGAGCAGATCAGCAAGATCCAGTTCTAGAGAGAGCACGAACAGCTGTGTGAGCCACAGCGCTACAGACCAGTTAGACAGCAAGACTTGGGGCGTTGTTCCTCGATATGCCGCTTGAAGCTGGGTTCTGCAGTTTTCTAGTAAATACTGTTAACTATTTCATATTCTTTCAATAAATTATTTCACTCCTTAAAGCAGACAAAGTCAGTTTCTGTTGCTTGAACTAAGAATTCCTGTTGATAGAGGCTTCCAAGACAAGAGGAACAGGATCTTGGGGGGCCATATTGAAAAGTGTGGCTCATTCTGGAAGGAATGGCAAATCATTGAAGGTGTTAAGCTAGAAAGTGATATGGGCACATTTTTGCATTAATAATACCTGTTATAAACCACAAGTACCTGAAATGGGCAGTAGTATATACAAAGACTGAGAAGTAGGAATGGTACATTTAAAATATGCAGGGAGGAGGAAGGGATGAAAGAGAGGGAGCAAAGGATGACAGCCAGGCTTCTCACCCGGATGTCTAGAAGAATGGTTCCTCAAACTGAGATGAACTGGAACCAGTTTAAAAATGAATTTATATTTGGACATATCGGTTTTTTCTTTAAACTTTTTATTTTGAGATAATTGTAGATTATATGTGTGTAAGAAATAATAGAGAGACCCTGTTTACCCTTCACCCAGTTTCCCCAGGTGGTAGCACCTTGCAGAACTATACACGATATCACAGCCAGCATATTGATATGATAAGAGTCAGGATGCAGAACAGTTTCATCATTGATAAATTGGGTGTCATCAAAATTAACTCCTCTGCTCTGTGAAAGATGAAAAGACAAATTACAGAGAAAATATTTTGCAGGTCACGTATCCAACAAAGGACTTGGACCTAGACTATGTAAAGAACTCTCAAAATTCAATATAAAAAAATCCAATTAGAAAATGGGAAAATGTACCAATATTTCACCAGAGACATTATACAGATAGCAAGTGAGCATATGAAAGATATTCAGCTTCATTAATCATTAGAGAAATGCAGGTTAAAACCACATGAGATGTTATTGCACACGTTATAATGCCTAAAATTAAAAATAGTGATAACATCAAGTGAGGATGTAGAAAAACTGGCTCACTCATCCATTGCTGGTGGGAATGTAAATGGTACAGCCACTCTGGAAATAGCTTTGCTGTTTCTTTTAAAATGAACTTATCATACAACCCCACAAGTACACTCTTGGGCATTTATCCCAGAGAAATCAAACATTTTCATGCAGCAACTTGTGCACAAAAGTTTATAGCAGCTTTATTCAAAATGGTCAAAAAACTAGAAACGACACAAATGTCCTGCAATGGGTGAATGGTTAAATAAACTGCGGTACATTCATACCTGCTCAGCATAAAAGAGAATAAACTATTGGTACACAACTGGGATGAACCTCGAGGAAATTATATGGAGTGAAAAAAAGCCAATCTGAAAAGAATGGATACATACTGCATGATCTCATTTATGTAACACTCATGAAATAGCATAATTACAGAGATGGAAAACAGATTAGTGGTTGCCAGGGCTTAGGGCTGGGAGGAAGAGGGTGGTTGTGGCCAAAAGGGGTGGTACAGTAGGGTATTCCCGTAACGGTACAGTTAACTATCTCAAATGTGGTTGTACTTACACAAAACCAGACATGTGATAAAATTGCATAGAGCTACACACATACATACAAATGAGTGCATGTATAATTGGTGACATTTATATATGCTCTATAGATTATAGCAATGTCAACTTCCTGGATTGCTATTGTACTATATTTACACAAGATGTTAACATTAGGGGAAGCTGGGTGAACGGTGCAGAGGCCCCACCGTACATTTATTTGCAACTTCTTGTAAATCTAACTATTTTAAAATAAAACATTTATTTACTTGTGATAAGAGCATATAAGATCTACTCTCCTTCAAAATAAAAAGTTTAAAAAGGCTCAAAACCAGCATGACCAATCACAAAAACCATGCAACATTGTCTTGTCATGTGTTTTGAGATATTTTTGACATTTTCAATCTTGCTTCTCCCTATAAATGAACAGTCTGTGGAAACTTCACTGAAGCATTCTTTTCCAATCCTGTGTATTCACAGAGGAACTAATGGCATTTGTTCTCTGTGTTATCTGAAACTTAATTTCCTCACGTGCTTTTGTTTTCCATTTTGACAGAGCTGTACTTATGGCTGAATCCTCTCACCCCACCTATTCTTCCCCCCAGGGTGGTGGTGATGGTGTGTATTTTTAAAAGTTGTCCCTTTCTCTCTCTCATTAGAACTTTTCATAGCCCTCAATACAAATGCTTGTTGCATCTTTCCTTCTGCCTGCCCCATTCTGTCTCCATTTGGGGATGGGACTTAAAGCCTTTGGGTACTTTAAATGTAACTTACTCATTTCATGTTCCAGGCTTTATTGTAGCATCCTAAGATTGAGCATTCAGCCACTTAGGAGTGTCTTGAAATCCTAAGCAGCTAAGAAATCCTAGGGCCTTGTCTTTTCCATGGTGAGGAACCTTGTATTCAGGGAGCAGAGAGAGCGAGAAGGGGAGAGCAATCAGTTATACAGAACTATTCTTTAGAAAGCTTGAGTGTCCATTTATCCTTCTCGCCAGGGGCAGCAGGGGGCAGGGCAACTTAGTCATTACCAATAACATGAAATAATACAAAATGCCAACACAAGAGCACTTCTGAACAGTGACAGAGACCCATAATGTAACTTTAGCATAACATTTAAGCCATGAGACCTCCTGTTTATGTCTTATTGGAACAAATCACTTTCCCTTAGACTCACATAAAGCCTAAAAGCTGATGACAAAAGGCAGTCATATCCTACTTGTATGAGAGAGGAAACAAAGACAGAGCTCTAGTTCCCGAATGGATGGCCAGTCCATATTACAGAAGAGCAAAATCCACCCCAGAGTTGGGCCCCTTGTTCTCCATCTACACAGTTTTTAGGGCTTTTGGCATCAACTGTGATCACAGTGTTCTCTAATAAAGAGCAGCCGTGTAAAGACATACCTGCTCATCTCGGGAGAGAAGATATCTGGTTGTATTTCTGATATAGCGCCTTGAATTCTTGAAGGAAAAAAAATCAGAAAGATGTATGTCAATGCCAGGGTGCTGGTGCAAAAGTTGAAGTTCTAAATCCTATGGATGTCTTAGAAAAGGCTTTCAGACCAAAGCCAGGGAGTGGAAGTTTATAAAAACACTGCAGATGGCTTTTTTTTTTTCCTTCTTGAAGGGTCATCCCTAAATGAAACAAATCAACACATACCGAATTGTATACCCTTCATCCTCTTTGCTTGTCCATTCAGCCTGAATGAACTAAGGGACGAGGGAAGATGCTACCAGACACTCTTTGAAGCTGACACATAATGGCTTTGCTACCAAGGAGATGTCCTTAGCTGGTGGAGGGTTTGCTCCGGTTGCTAGCTTTGTAGGCTCTGAGCAGTTATTCTTTTAACGACTGTTGCATTTCTCATGATTTCACCCTCAGCTGCTTAGGGGTCTCTCCTGAGACTGACTCTACTCTGAACACAGACAAACTCTGTGCACGTATAGGAATATCACAGAGTACCCACGTGCCTGCCAGTCTAACTCCGACGACCTGCGGTCATAGTGGGGTTTGCGATCACCAAGCCTCTTCAGAATGCCCTGGTTTTCCACGGTGATTCTCACTAGCTCCCGGTTCCTTGTTTCTCTGTTTAAGCTGAAAAATACAAAACCGCAAGATGCGTGAAGAATAAAATTCTCCTTCCAGATGGGAGTAGGGGAGATGAAGTCATGATGTCATAAATCCAGGCTGCCTAAGTGCAGGGAGCCAGCTGTCCCGGGGAGCCCTGAGGCTCTGCACGCCTGTTGAACCAGACCATACTCTGGGAAACATGCAAAGCCTTTTCACATTAAGATCAGTGGTTGTCAGCCCCGCTGCCTACTAGAAGATTCTACTTTACTGGTCTGGGATGGAGCTTGGGCACTGGCATTTTGCAAAAGCTCCCCAGGCATTATTATGTGAAACGAGGATTGAGAATCTCTGCTTTAGATGATGAAGTTCTTGCCTATGGATAAATCACAAATGTCTGGTGACAAGTTTTGGTTCACCTCGCTCCCCTCAGCTTTCAACTCAACTTCAGATATACAAGAATTAGGAAAGACATCTTGACACTCCCCGCCCCTGCAGACACACACACACACACACACACACACGCACACACACACTCTTCTTTCCCTGCACACACTCCTTTTGTAGCCCTGGTCACACTGCATAATTATTTAAATATCCTGACCTTGAGTTCTTTGAGGTTAGGAAATATACATCTCATTTCACCTGTGTATTCCTGGTGCTCAGCACATAGTAGCTGCTCAGGAAATATTTGAGGAAACAATTTTAAGAATGTTGTAGTCCCAGCTATGGTCACCATTTTACAAACGTGCTTTCTTGGGACAAACTCTGAATAGGTCTCCAAAGAGTCTCTCAGAATAAAAGTTAGCTCTTTGACGTTAGAGAAAGGTCCATGTTTGGGGTGGTTTTCTTTCTTCTTAACATGGTCTCTTTGGTTTTCCCTCAAGAAAACTTCCCTTAAGTATTCCTCTGGCACTAAAACCCAACAAGGGGGAAGTCGGTTTTGACTTTTGGAAAATGAAATGAAGAAAAAGAACACTACCTCTTGGAAAAATATTCATTCCAGCAATCCACCTGGGCGGGGCCACGGTGGGCGTTGGCGATTTTCTGACACAGCTGCTTGTTTTCGTATTCGATTTTGTCAATTCTCTTTTGCTCACCCTGGTGAGAAACCCCACACCACCATGGTGATGTCATCGCCACATGGCGCTCCATCACACAACTGCTGAGCATCTCCCAAGCCTGGGATTGTGGGAAAGGGGCAAATTGGGGGCCATGGCAGAGACTGGGAGAAGAGTTGAGGAATCCAGGGGTGGTGTGTATGAGGAGGAGGAGGATGAATGAATGTCTGGTGAGGTGGGTATTTAGAAGGCTCTGGGACACTAGAACCTCTTTAGGATATAGACAAAAATCAGTAAGGTACATCAGCAGATGGCAAGAACAAATACCTGTAGTTTGCTCAATTTTAAAATGTGATGTGTGTGTGCCGCTGGAGGTTTGGTATCAACAGTAGGCTTCACTAGAGAGGAAAGAAAGAGAGCAATGTTACATCACAGATGTCCTCTTAGTAGCCTTAGAAAATCTGCTCACATTCTAGATAATGATCCCGATGAAAATGTGACAGTTTTAAATTCTGAACTAATCCAGTTCAGGAATTTTGGTTTAGTTGAATTTCCCAAACTGATATCTTTTGAAGAGTTTTGAGCAGAAATGAAAGAATGGTGAGGGCTGGGAAAAATAAAATTTATAGACATAAATCTCCTTTGAATCTAATGAAATAGCCTCTCTTCCCCCCTTTCCCAATATCACTAGCCTGTCTACTAGGTGCTGAAGTCCTATCCTCTGTCTAGCTTACTTTGGCTTTAAAGAGTTAAAGTGAGCATTTCCATCAAATGAACTCCCTGAAGCTAACACCCTCTTGACCAGACTATGCAAATAAGGCCATATCATTGCAAAGCAGTGTACTGGTCTGGCTTACCATCAATATTTCTAAGGTGGGCCCTTCCAGAACCCTAATCGCAGTGTCCAGATCAAATTGCCCCACGTACCTATTTGTATTCTATTCTTATGAAATACATAGTGGCCAAAGTCCAGTTTCTTCCTGAATGATGTGCTCTGTCTGTGATTAGAGACAATTACAGGGTAGGCTAGATAATCCAGGGAATTGTTCATCTTCCCTTCCTAGTCTCACTTCAGAAATGAGGCACCCAGACTCCTCTGTGAGGTACTTAGCTGTCCCCATGACAGGTTGTCATAGTTACCCAGTTATGGCATCAGGGACATGTCCCCGGGAAGAAGGAAGAGCCCCAGAGCATGCCTGCTGTCCCTGGGCTTCTCTGTAGTAACCGGGTGGGGGTGGGGGGATGGAGAAACCCAGCCTTGGTTACACACCTTGGGCTATAAGTTCAGTCTCCACTGCAATGGTTTCCCTGAAGGTGTGAGACTATAGCTGTTTGTGGAGATAAAAGATGACATTAATGATAATTTGATCCAATTTCTTTATCTTGCAGATGAGGAAACTGAAGTCCAGAGCAACAGCCAAACTGCTCTGGAACAAGTGGCAGAACTGGGCTCAGGGTGTGGGTTCCCTGAATTCCCAGCACCACAGTGCTTTTATTTGGGGGGGGGGGGGGATCTGACATTTTCAAGGCAGTGTAGGAGGACCGAGACCGTCTTTTGCTGGTAGTGGGACCTCAGTAAATGATGAGTTGCTGACATCGTGTGGCTTACAGTGGGCTGGCAGCTGCTCCAGGAAGGGCTACAAAGGAGCCGGATTCATCTCCACACTAGCACTGGGTGTAGCACCTAGTGGGTGCGCTACACGTTTGCTGATGAAGAGAGGGAGACCGCCTATCCAGTGCTCACTATGCAGAGCTGGGTGCTTTCATGGAATGTTAATCTTTCAAACAACCCTAGGAATTAGGTGCTGTTATTACCCCTTTTTTTTTTCAGCAAACGGGCTCAGAGAGGCTAAGTCATTGCCCAGGGCCAGAATGCCGTGCTTGCTTGCATAGAGCCCAGGCTTTAAGCACGATGCCGACTCTCACCGAAGGCTGGAAGAAATGTGCCCCAGAGTTGGGCTTCTCAAACTTGAACCGTCGTAGGAATGCCCAGCGGGGCCTGTGAAATGCACATTCTCAGTCAGCGGGTCTGAGGTGGGGCGGAGATTCTGCATTTCTGACCAGCTCCCGGGTGATGCCGAGGCTGCTGGTCCGCAGCAGGCAGAGCTCACAAGCAGAAGCCTGGTGTCCCTATAATCCTGAAAAAATTAAGCTACACTTGGGTGTACGCCGGTCAGGAGAAACTTTTTTATTGCGCCCTGCATTTAGTCCAGTGAAGTTAACTGCACTTCCCTGCCTTACCGCGCGGTGGGGAGAGGACCTCCCGAAACTCCAGAGCGGCGGCATCTGCGCCCCCGCACTCCGGCTCAGAGGTTTTCCCCCGCGTCCGCCCGGCGCCTGGCGGCGAGCAGACTTCCCGCGAGCCGAGCGCGCCTTGGCCGCCAGCGCTCCGACGCTTCCCGCTCCCGGCAGGCCCGCCTCCGGGGCGGGACGGGGCGGGTCCCGGCTCCCGAGCCCCCGCCCAGCTGACCCGGCCGCTCTCCCTTCGCTCGCGGCTGCCCCGGCGTGTAGGGCCCGGCCGCTGCCATGTCGGGCCCGTTTGAGCTCTCGGTGCAGGATCTCAACGACCTGCTCTCGGACGGCAGCGGCTGTTACAGCCTCCCGAGCCAGCCCTGCAACGAGGTCACCCCCAGGATCTACGTGGGCAACGCGTGAGTCGCCGCTCCGGGTCCCCGAGACGCCCCGCCGGCCCCTCCCCGGGGCGCCCCGCCCACCCGAGGGCTGGGGTGGGGGCGTCGGCGGGCGCGGGTAGGGGCAGCTGGGGCGGGGTCGCTCCTCCGGAAGCCACGGCGGGGGCTGGGCGGGGGCTGGGCGGGGGCTGGAGTCACCGCCTACCCGCGCCTGGGGCGGAGGGGCTGGACCCCGCCCCGGCGCAGCTGTGTCCTTCCTTCGC
This sequence comes from Hippopotamus amphibius kiboko, assembly GCF_030028045.1. Lineage (NCBI taxonomy): Eukaryota > Metazoa > Chordata > Mammalia > Artiodactyla > Hippopotamidae > Hippopotamus > Hippopotamus amphibius. The sequence goes on along the minus strand of NC_080202.1, from coordinate 44,496,207 downwards.
TGGGTGGCGGAGACCCGGGGGCTGCTCGGGCAGCTCAGCGTGCGGCCCGAAGCCACCACCCTCTAGGGGCTCGGCCTTGGGCGATGTCAGGGTTACCAGGTTCACTTAACAGGTGGCCCTCTGTCGCCCGGCCGGTCTCAGGCCCGCACGTCATGTGACAGCTGCCTGGTTCTGCAGTGAGGTCACCGCGGAATGTCTGCCTTCGCTGCCATGGCAACGGGCTGACGTCACAATTCGGGCGTGGAACTTTCCCGGCCGGGCAGGCCCAGATCTGGGAATTGAAATATCCCAAACTAGGGGGTCCAGAGACTTGGGCCCGGCCTTCCTCGCTCCTCCCCCTGCCTTCCAGTTAGGGTTTGATTTACCTAGAATTCTAGAACGATCCAATGATAAACACCCTAAGGACCTGAGCCATCGCTTAGAAAAGGCTGCTGACCTTCTCAGCACCAGGAAATGCATTTATTATTTATCACTTAGGAGTTCTTACCAAATTGATTTGCTCATTTTCTCATCATCAAACTACCAGTAAGAATTTCTCAGCAGCAGGAGAGAACCAGTGTTAACCATTCTGAGAGGTGCTAAAATACCAGCTAAAAGCAAAAAATAGATTCCTATGCCTGTGCAGCCTTGGGGAGGCACAGGTTGGATTTTTATGAGACCCTGAGGACCCAGTTACCAAGGCCTTAAGCTCCATGGGCCCAGGGACCCCATACTTAACCTGGTTCTCTCCTTTTACGCAGGAAGAAATGGTGGCCCAGAGCAGTTGAGGGATTGTGAGGTTGGGGTCAATGTCTTGTTCATGTCTGTATCTGAGGTCCTGGACTAGGACCTGATGCTTACTCTGCCAAGGACTGACACAAAAATGGGAGTCATCACAGAGCTAGGGGGTCTGGAAGGCAGGTGCCAGCCTCATGGGGGCTGGTCTTGTCCATCCATCACTCATTCACCATATGCAGCATCACTGTGTGTCAGGTGTTGAACAAGGTCCATTCACAGTAGTGATGGTAATGATAGAGGTAAAGTTGTTGAATGTTGACTTAGTATTAGAAAAGGAAGATGAGTGGTAGTGACTCTTCAGAGTTAGTTATTTTGGTGCCTTTTGAATGAGCCACTGCTTTACAATTGTGTGCTGTGTCGTGATTAGCTAAAGCAGGGTCCCAGAATCTCAGCCAAAGGCCTTGGTAATTGCTAAGTTCTGAGGATAAGCCCCTCTCCAGCCAATCAGCAAGTGGCCTTGGCAGTCTTGGAAACCTTGCTCTCTTGGGCAGTTTGGCACAGTCACCACTGTTACCGCTTACGGAGTGGAAACCACGGTTGTGAACATCTGGTGGTAGTCAAGGGTTGCAAGTGCTGATGGCCACTGTAGAAAACACATCCCTTGCCCTCAAGCAAATCTGACCTTGACATAGCCGGGGGCGTGGAGGGGTGCTCAGCTGGGAGGATTGACTGAGGACCTATTTCCCCCCCACCCCCACCCCCTGCAGCTGGGAGTGCCTTAACAAAATCAGGGTTCCTGATCAGGGCTCACAGGGCAGAGAGGAGCCTGGATGAGCCACGTTTTCTGCCTCTTGAGATCTGCAGTTGATGCGGGCATGAGAGGCAGGCTGAGGCGGAAGCCAGAGCAGGGCTGGTGTCAGGAGAAAGGAGGTCTCCTTCCCAGCCCTGCTGCGCCGCAGCCCATGTGAGCATGTGCACATCCTTCCACTGTCCTGTCAGGCCAGAGCTTCAGCTCTGTCATTCCTTCCTCCCAGGGCTGCCGTGACAGGCAAACAAGATCGTGCAGGAGGAGGCCTTCTGTAAAGTATAAACTGCTGTTTGAATTGGGATGTTGTTGTCACCATGAAATAAAGGAGCCCTTTGACTATTCAGATCGAATGTTTTGTAACCCCCAGAGTTCTGTTGGGGCCACTAGCTCCCCAGTGCTTACTCACCCAGGAGAGTTCAGAGACGTGGCTAGTGGACTATGGCAGGAAGGATCCGTCTGGGGGACGGGAGGAGGCTGCTGCCCTTTAGAATCCAAGGAAGAAGGCTGCGTGGGATGTGCTGATTTCACTCTTCACTGATTCACCACATATTCATCCAGCACCTACTGTGTGCCAGGTACCATAGCACGTGCTGGCCATACAGACATGAAGCAGGTATGGTTCCTCCCTCAAGGAACTCGCAGCCTGGACATCTAAGCACAATCAAGCATTAGGTTAGGGGCTTCCTAGGTGGCGCAGTGGTTGAGAATCCGCCTGCCAATGCAGGGGACACGGGTTCGATCCCTGCTCCGGGAAGATCCCACATACCACGGAGCAACTAAGCCCGTGCGCCACAACTATTGAGCCTGTGCTTTAGAGCCCGTGAGCCACAACTATTGAGCCCATGTGCTGCAACTGCTGAAGCCCACATGCCTAGAGCCCGTGCTCTGCAACAAGAGAAGCCATGGCAATGAGGAGCCTGCGCACCACAACAAAGAGTAGCCCCCCCACTCACCACAACTAAAGAAAGCCCGCGCACAGCAAAAAAAAAAAAAAAAAAAGACCCAATACAGCCAATTAAAAAAAAAAAAAAGCATTAGGTTAGTGACAGTGACCATAGCGTCAGGCGCTGTCTATAGAACAGTTCATTGGACACTGGTAACAGCCCCAGGGGTAGGTACTGTTATCATCCCCATTTTACAGACAGGGAAACTGAGGCACAGAAAGGTTAAGTGACTTGTTCAAGCCTGGGAAGTGACAGGGCTGTCTGGAATCTGGCTCCAGAGCCCATTTTTAGCCACGTGGCAATGCCACCACCACAGTATAGAGAGCACGATGCTGGATGGAGGAGAGATCAAGAAATGCTGCCGCGGGTGGTGAGAAACGGGAGGGTGCATGTCCATGAAGAAGGTGGCAAAGGGCATTCCAGTAGAGGGAAGAGCGAGGACGTGAAAGCGCCCAGGCTCTTTGGGGCAGGAACGAGATCTGACTGGACTGAGGGCTGAGGGTCAGGAGCTGGGGCTGAAGGAGTCAGCAGGGGCCAAAGCCTGGAGGGTCCCTTTCTGGGCCAGGAGGCTTAGGATCGTCTCCGTCTTTCTCCCTTGAGCGCTGCACGGGGTCAGTTGATCCTCCCCCACTGCTGTCTCCTGTCCAGGTCTGTGGCTCAAGACATCCCCAAGCTGCAGAAACTGGGCATCACCCACGTCCTGAACGCGGCTGAGGGCAGGTCCTTCATGCACGTCAACACCAATGCCAACTTCTACAAGGACTCCGGCATCACCTACCTGGGCATCAAGGCCAACGACACGCAGGAGTTCAACCTCAGCGCCTACTTTGAAAAGGCGGCGGACTTCATTGACCAGGCCCTGGCTCAGAAGAACGGTAAGGGACCTGCCACCCAGGAAACTCTGGGAGGCAGCTTCGACTGGACCTTTTCTAGAAAACAGGCCCACGACAGGCCTCTTCTTGGAAAACCTGTTGTTTCCTGTCTCTTGTATTGAATGACGGAGCGCTTTGGGTCTCTCTCTGCTCACCTGGCTGCCCATCACGTGACCCCACATGACACGAGATGTACAGACCTGTCACACAGTGGCAGCCCCGGGGTCCTTGTGTTTGACTTGACTTTGGCTGAGAGTTGATTGCCAGCCCCTCCCCCATTCGGATAGCTGCAATAATGAAGATTTATTATTTTCCCTGATAAGAAATCCTGAGGTGAAGGAGCTCCAGGGTGGGTCGATTCAGCAGCTCTACAGTGGCTTCAGGACCCCTCTGCCACCCTCAGGGTTGGGGACTCCCCTGATGGTCTCAGGATGGCTGCGGCAGATCTGGTACCACCTCCCAACAGGATAAAGTACAGCAAAAGATGAGGCTGCCATCTCTTCCTCATGTTTCTGTCTTTTCTTAAGAGCAAGTAAAACATTCCCTAGAAACCACCCCCTGCCCCTACTGGTGGAGTCTCCCTCACATCTCACTGGCTAGAGCTGGGTCCCACGGATACCTGGCAAGGGGAGGAGGACAGCCGTGATTGGCTTAGGCCCGGAGTTAGCACAATTTGGCCCAGTTTTTAAATGCTTCCTGCAGCTCCCAGATATAAGGTAAGAATGAAGCAGCACTGCTGAGGTGCTGGCAGTCGGGTGAGGCATGCCAGAGAGAAATCCTAGAAGGCCAGAGGGCAGACAGCAGCTGAGCAGGCTGGGCCACTTGCCCTTTCTGCTTTTAGCTTGTTTCTCTCAGCAACTGCCTTCACCTTCCTGCCGCTTCCGCCCCACCCCAAACCTTCCCAGGGGGAGTGACCCCCACCGAGGCGTGATCAGCCCTGTCTGCCTGATTCTAGCCTGTCTCTGCCACCCTGGTGCTTCTTGTCCCGGCAGCCTCCCCACTGGAATGATTTCCCGTGACCGGCGTTTACTAGCCGCTGGTTATCACATATCTGGGGCCCAGGAGGGAAGTTTTATCGCCTGGGGAATCTGCAGACGTTGTCATCAGGCCCTTCGTGGTCCACAGCCTCTTACGCATCACCCGCCTTTTCTCCGGCTGTACGGAGCTCCTGTGTAGATGAGAATGAGGGGCCCAGTTAAAGGGATGGATTTGGCTCTTCCTGTATACGGATTGGTTATCCATTCAGGGAACTTAGAGCCCTCTGATGGTTTCCTCTTTCCCTACAACTAGGAGCACACGCTGACTTTGTGTGACCTCCTGCCTTAGCCCATGTGGGTTGGGTCATTAATCTGGAAGGCTCTCTCAGCCTCTCCCTGCCCTGTCCTCTGGCAGACTCCTTCTCGTGCTTGCGTACGGGCGTAGTGTCCTCTTTTCCATGAAGCCGGCCCTGAGGCTGGGTCCGCTGTGTCCCTTGTCTGTCTCCCTAACACCTGACGTGGATAAGCACATAGCAGGTACACTGGATTCCTGAAGCAGTGACAAAAAGACATTCCGTGGGTTCTAACGCCCAGTGTAAATGCTTCTAGGATAGGTTGGCAGAGTGAGTCAACAGAAACGCACTGGCCTCCAACACTGCGGTACTCAGGGGAGCCAGGGGCCCATCACTTTGGAGAGGGGAGTGGGGAGTGGCCAGGGGCGCTCAGAGAAGAAAGCAGTTACTTCCAGCTAGGAAGATCAAGGGAGGCTTCCCGGAGGAGGTGGCGTGTGGGCGGGGCCTGGAAGGATGGGCTTTGAACCTTCCAGGCTGACTCTGTGAGCCCTGGGCACGCTGAGTGCATTCCTCCTTCCAGGTGGTGAGGCAGCTGCTCTGCAGAGGGACCCGTTGCCAGGGCTGGGGCAGGGAAAGCCCCATTCTGAATCCTTTGGGTCCACTGGCCAGAGAGTGAATGAGCAGGAAAGTGGAGGACCCCCCGTTCCTGCTCATCAGCATTGGGGAAATAGGGTTCTGTTTTGGGAATAGGGTAATGCGGACAGGAGACACTGTTTGATTCTGGGCCAGCAGATGTCCTTCAGCGTATTGCCCGTGTAGAGGTGTCAGTAGGTAATCATTCACTCGACTGGTCAGCAAATATTTATTGAGAACCTGGAGATTGTAGGGCATCTGAAATCGATACCCCACAGTCCTTGCCCTTAGGAACTCACGCTCTGGCAGAAGAGGCTTGGTCTTTGCGTGGCCGACAGTAACACAGGGCCTGGCTGCTGTAGAAGAGGATGTACAAGGTGCCAGCAGAGGACCCGTAAGGTTAGCTAATATTTATTTATTGAATGTTCACGTCTGCCAGGCACTAGCCTAAGGCTTTTATATGTCGCTTCCTTTAATCTTCCAACCACCTTGTGCCATGGGTACTATTAGCAAAGACGAGGAGACTGAGGCACAGTGGGCTTAGGTGGGTCATAGAGTAATAACCAGTATATTGGCCAGGGTTCTCCAGAAAAACAGAACCAACAGAATATATATATTCTTTATTTTAGGGAATTGGCTCATGTAATAGTAGGGGCTGGCAAATCTGAAATCTGTCAGGCAGACTGGCAGGCTGGAACTTGGGCGGATTTCTGGAGGCAGAATTCCTTCTTCTCCAGGAAACCTCAGTTTTTTGCTCTTAAGATCTTTAACTGATTGGATGAGGCCCACCCAGCTTATCAAGCGTAATCTCCTTTATTTAAAGTCAACTGATGGGAGGTGTTCATTACATCCACAAAATCTCTTTGAGACTAGTGTTTGACCAAGCAATTGGGCATCGTAGACAAGCCAAGTTGACATGTTTAACCATCACAACCAGCAAGTTAAAATGTAAACCCAGATCCACATGACTTCAAAGATTTGGGATCTAAGTCCGTATGCTGACAAAGGAGATACTTGAGCTGGGGTCTTAAGGGATGAGTAGGAGTTTGCCAGGTAGCCAAGAGGGAGAGGATGTTCCAGGTAGAAGGAACAACATGTGCAAAGGCACAGAGGTGAGAAAAAGCCTGGAAAGGTGTCGGGGCTGTGGACAGTTGGCCTGGTAAGTCACACCTTGAGGACTAAACTACCTGGCTAATGGTGACAGATCACATTGCTATTTTAGAAACCTTCCTCCAGCAGGAGTGTGGGTTGGTGGTGGTGAGGGTGGAGCAAGAACTCAGTTTGGAGGTGAGGGGGCAGAGGTGAGAGGTGATGAGGGCCTGAACTGAGCCCTCTGCGTGAGGAGGGGGTGGGGATAAGAGAAGCCGAGGCTTGTGGCTCAAGGGGTCTCCCCACTGCAGAAGGTGGGGGGACCTTGTTGACGATGCCTCTGGCCTCTCCTGACCATCCCTTCCTTCCTTCTCCCAATGCTGGGGATGCAGCGGGGAGCAAAAGGGATGGGCATCCCTGCCCTCATGGAGCTTCCATTTCAGGGGGAAGATGACAGCAAACACGTGAAAAAGATCTGTGGCCCATCAGCGGGTGGGGGAACTAAAGCAGGGAGAAGGGGGTGAGGGAGTATGGGGAGTGGGCTTGTGGCTTTAGAAGGTGGGCAGGAAAGGCCTTCCTCGGAAGGTGACATTGGAGCAAACACTTGGAGTGCAGGGAGGAGAGGGAAGAGGGGATAACATCAGCGGCAGGGGGAGGGGCAGATTTAGTGGGCCATTTGGGGGACCGCGAGAGGGTGTTTTTGTTTGTGTGTTTTTGATTTTTTCTGTTTGTGTTTGACATGCATGTTCCTTTTATTTTTTAAACGGCTTTGTTGAGGCATAATTGACATTCAGTAAACTATACATAGTGGACGTTGCTAAGTTTTGACATATGTGTACATCTGTGAAACCATGACCACAACCAACTTCGTAAGTGTATCCATCACCCTGCAGATTTCCCCCATGTCTCTTTGTGACCTCTCCCTTCCGCCCTTCTCTCCCCTCCGTTCCTAAGCAGCCACTGATCTGCTTTCTATCACTAGACATCAGTGTACATTTTGTAGAGTTTCATGTAAATGGAGTTGCACAGTGTGTATAATTATTTGGAGTTTCTTCTGTGCCGTTGCACGTATCAGGAATGCCCTTTTAACTCTGAGCAGTATTCTGTTGGATGGAGGTACCACGGTTTGTTTATTTGTTTACCTGTTGATAGACGTTTGGGTGATTTTCATATTTTGCTTTTGCTTGAAATAGAAAATTCACATAGAGAAGTACCCATATCACAGTGTGTATATCAGTGCACTACACACATCCGTGTACCAGCCCCCAGATCAGGAAACAAAGCATGACCAGCACCCCAGAAACCCCCCTACGTGTTCCCTCCCAGTGTCACATCCCCCACTTTGCATACCACTATCCAGACTTCTAACAGCATAGCTCAGTTTTGCTGGCCGTTCTTTTTTTTTTTCTTTTTAAGTTTTGTTTTTGTTTTTTAAATTTTTTATTTTTCTATTTTATTTTTTTTATTTTTGGCCACGTTGGGTCTTTGTTGCTGCACCAGCTTTCTCTAGTTGCGGCCAGTAGGGGCTACTCTTCATTGCAGTGCGTGAGCTTCTCAGTACGGTGGCTTCTCTTGTTGCAGAGCACAGGCTCTAGGCGCAAGGGCTTCAGTAGTTGCAGCACATGGGCTCAGTAGTTGTGGCTTGAGGGCTCTAGAGCGCAGTCTCAGTAGTTGTGGTGCACGGGCTTAGTTGCTCTGTGGCATGTGGGGTCTTCCCGGACCAGGGATCAAACCTGTGTCCCCTGCATTGGCAGGAGGATTCTTACCCACTGCACCACCAGGGAAGTCCCCTGTTTTTGTTTTTGGCTGCACCTCATGGCATATGGGAGCTTAGTTCCCCTGCATTGGAAGTGCAGAGTCCTAACCACTGCACCTCCAGGGAAGTCCCCCAGCTCTTCTGCTATGTGGGATCACACACATCCTGTTTGTGTGTTTCATCCATGTTGTACCTGGGAAATTGTAGATTGTTCATTGTTAGTATTTATCTACTTCCATTGACAGGCCTGTGGGAGTTTCCAGCTTGGGGCTGTTCTGAATAGTGCAGCCTGGGATCTCCTGGTGCGAGACTTTTTAGCAGATATGTGTGTGCATTCCTACCAGGCATGGGTCTGAGATGGAACTGCCAGGCCCTGGGGGGCGCATGGATTCAGCTTGAGTAGATCCTGCCGCCTGGTTTTCCGAAGCTGTGCTCCAGTTTACATCCCCCCACCCCCAGCCACAGATCAAAGTCCTAGCTGCTCCACATCCTCACCAATGCTTTGTGTTTTGTGTTTATCTTTTTCATCTTAGCCATTCTGGTGGGCGCACAATGGCCTTGCATTATAATTTTCTCTTGCCTTTCCTGGAAGAGTTTTGACTGGAGTCGAGGTGTGACGGGACAGCCCCAGCTCACTGTGTCCCCGTGTCTTACAGGCCGAGTGCTCGTCCACTGCCGTGAGGGTTACAGCCGCTCCCCGACTCTCGTCATCGCGTATCTCATGATGCGTCAGAAGATGGATGTCAAGTCTGCCCTGAGCATCGTCAGGCAGAACCGTGAGATCGGCCCCAACGATGGTTTCCTGGCCCAGCTCTGCCAGCTCAATGACAGACTAGTCAAGGAAGGGAAATTGAAACTCTAGGGCGCCCCCGCTGCCTCTTCTCTAGAGGTCCGATGGGGGGGGCCTTGGTTGTGGTGTCCCAAGCTGCCATGTTTAGGAAACACAGTGTACCCTGCTCCCAGCATCACCAGGCACTTGCCCACAAGTCTGTCCCAACACAGCCCTGGGCCACTTTCCCCCTGGGGAGCATATAAAGAAGCTCGCTGAGGAGGGCATTCCTGCTCCCTGGTGTGTCCTGTGCCTACAGTTTATGATGTCCTCACCCTGAGGTGGGGGCGCAGAGGGAGAAGGCCTGTGACGGCTGTGCTTCTCCTGGATGACCCAGGGCAAAAGCTCTGTGGAAGTGTAAGGCCTAAGACGCCCACGGGGGGCCCTCCTGACCTCCTCCAGCCCCCATCCCTGGGCCCTCTCCTGAGTGGGGACCCCAGCCCTGTAAAGGAACTATGCAAATGCGGGCCCCTCTCCCCCCACCGTGTCTGTCTCCCCCGTCTCCTCACAGCCATCCACACCCTGCTCGTAGGCAGAGGTGCGTCCTGAGGTCTGAAGCTGGGTCAGCTGTCCGTGGGTGGAAATTCCCATAAAGAGACTGCATGTTAATGATTTCCTTAGGATTAAAGATGCTGAAACAAAGAGGCCCTTGAGTGGGGAAATACAGCCCCTTGGAGGACTCTCCTAAATCCGTAGTTTGAAAAATGTGACTTCTTGGAAGGCTTGAGTTCAGAATCCGCCCCTTTGGGGTACCCGGCTCTCAGTCACTTGGTTGGTTAGAAGAGCGATACCTTGAGGCAGGGTTTTATTTTTCTTTTTTAGAAAACAGGGTGTTGAAGTCCAGCCTATTTAAAAACCCCACCATTTGGAGAATTACAAGGGTTTTGTCCTGAATTATAGCGTTGGTGAGCCCAAGCCACTCACGCTCACTGCTTTTTGTCTCGGTTGCTATTCCAGGAACAGGAGGAGGAAGTTGGCCCATTATAGCATGTGTGTGTGTGCGCGCGCACACATGTGAGCAACACAGCCAGTGGCTGGACAAGCAGGGGGATGAACAGGCCCAGGCTCACATCCTGCCCACTCACAGGTAGTTCTTGCAGCTCTCTGCTGCCAGAAAAGGTCCTGGAGCCTTGGCAGCAAAAATGACTCAGCCAGGCAGAAAAGAAACATGGCGGAACATCCAAACGGAGCCTTTAGTGGTAGAGCAAACAAACCAAAAGAAACAGCCTTTGTAAGGACTTTTTTAAGGATGATGTCGGAATGCACAAGCACTCACACTCACATGTGTGTGCACGTTTGTCAGAATATAGGAGTTTTGTTTTGAACCCAGGCTTGTTAGCACTTGGCATGATTGTCGTCAGGGCAAGCGATGCAGTGCTGTCATCTTCAGGTTCCCTAACGGCAGAGAAGTGGTCCTCAGCTCTGGCCCCAGCCCTTAGCACGTAGATATCTGATAAAAGTTTGTGGAATTAAACTTTTTTTTTTTTGAGCACCAAATATATGCAGGGCATTGTTGCAGTGGGTGTATCAAGCTCCCAGGAGCCTGACTTGGTGGTAGGATCACTTGCAAAGATTTGCAAAGGAGTCTTACCTGAAATGAAATATCAGGGACTTTTGTTGACTATTTAAAATTCAGTTTTAAGTTTCAATTCAGGCAGCGTTATGGAGGTGGGGAATGTGCCTTTTCCGGGGTTGACCAGAAGCTTCCAGCTAGGTTGAGGAGAAGCAGGTGTGCCTCAGGGCTTCACACCCAGGTGTAATGATCTCTATCTTGGCAGAAGCAGAAGCAGCACCTCGCAGCCTGGGTGTCCCCTTTGCTTTGTGACCTCAGCAGCCCCGAACAACCTGGAATCTGTCTTCTTTTTCAATACCAGGCTGCCTGATAGGCCCACTTAAGTGAAACGGCCATCCTCTCCACTGTGTCCCTCATAGTGCTCAGCTAACTCTCCCACTTAATCTATCTTGATCCTCACAATAACCCTATTAACTGGGTAGGGCTTATTCATGTACTGTTACCTTTAAGAAAAGGAACTGGGGTTCAGAGTACGTAGAGGTGTGGTGCTCAGGGCTGCCCAGCTCCCGAAGGCAGAGCTGAGGCCAGATTTCAGGTTGGCTGCTCTCTGAAGCTGAATTCTTTCTGTCATACTACACTCCTCAAGAAATGAGCCCCTGGGCAAGTCTAGGTGTGCTGCACCTGCTCTTGAACCCACCCGTGTGCACAAGAGCCCGTTAGCTTTATGGCCAAAGGACAGCAGTTCAAGCTGTGGTGCTGGGGGACTCTGCTCCAGGAAAAGGAAGTAAAAAGTGTGGGTCCCCAATTGGGTTGAATGTGTAGTTCTTCTTCTAGGAAACAGGTAGCATCCCTAAGTCAGAGCTTTCTGCTCCACTTCCGGTAGAGGCTCAGGAGCCGGGGCTGGGGTCCCCCTCATACCCAGGCCGTGGTCCCCACGCAGGACAGCCACAGCTACTTAGGCCAACTGACCAGAACCTCTTGAAAGCCTCTTTGTTAGGGGTATGTCGGAGAAAAGGCCATGGGGGAGAATTACTGCCTTCACTTTGGGGCTACTTTTATGCTGATAACTTGGGATTTCTTGACAGTCTTTAGTCCCAGAAACCCCATATTTACTTCACGAGCTGTAGCTCCTCAAAATCAAATTCTATTGTTTAAGAGCCAACACGTGCCCAGCTGTGAGTGGAAAGCTGTTTCTGGACAGCTTTCTACCCCTGGGAGGTGATGGGATAGGAACTCAGGGTGCCTCTACCCCCTCCTCTGACCCAGTCTCTCTCTTTGACTAGCAGACCCCTCTCTAGGCCAGCTGAGAGCACCAAACAGTTTTCTTCTAAATCCTAAAGCAGTACACCTTCCACAGGCTGGTCTGTTTCCCTGCCACTCTGTGTTATCTGGAGAGCAGAAGTCACCATCTGTCAAGCAAGGGGACTCAACTTGAAGACCTCTAAGGTCCCTTTTGGCTCTGACACCATAGGGTTCTTTAAGAATCCCCATTGACATTGACTGCCACCTGGAAATCATAGGGTGTGTAACAATATGATGACCAGCAGGTGGCGCCATGTTCCACCCGTGGGGATGAATGCTTGGAAAAGGAAAGTTGGTGCCTTTTGTGTCACAAGTTAATGTTAAGATGCTAATGTTTTAATCGAAATAAGCACTGATCTTAAAATATGAAGATATTAGCTTTTCTCGCAGGAAATTTTCTGTCATAAAACCTGCATCAAGAAGCACTGAAGAGCCAACACTGATGGTCCTTCCAAGTCAAGATTTTATCCTGATTGGAAAGAGAGGCCATCTCCGGTTGGGAGAGCAGATTGGTTGGAAGCTTAATTTACCTCCTGTCAGCTTTTAGGGTAATTTGATTGTGAAAGCGTGAATTTTCTGGACAGAAAAGGGGAAGGTATTAAATTGGTTTAAAAAAAAAAGTAAGTTTAATGTCTGTTATATCACAAACCAGTGTTAAAACACTAAAACTGTAACCAAAATAAATGTCTTACATTACAAAGAAATGGTCTTTTTTGTCCTTCTTATCATAGTTGTTTTTCTTTTATACTTTTATGCTTAGCTTTTATGTTTGCTTTTTCTAATGTTTTAAAATAATTCATCTAAAAATTAGCCCTCCTGATCTAGTTACAGATTCCATGATGATAATATTCATGCAGTAAATATTTATTGAACGTCTCTCCAGTACCAGAAATTTCCTGTGTTAGGAATAATCTATTTATGTAATTTTTAAAAATTTCAGCTTTATTGTGGTGTAATTGACTGGAATATTGTTGATTATAGAGTGGCCCACCACAAATGAGGGAGGTAAGATTTATGTTCCTAAGAAAGCAGGGGACAGGGGTGACAGCCTGAAGGTGGCCTCACATGAAGATGACTGGGTGGCATTTTAGGATTTGAGTGATTCTGTAAACAGGCAGTCCCCAAACATCCCCTCCCCCCAGATGTCTTATAAGTTCCTCCATTAGCACTAAGCTTCTTTATGATAAGCATTGCCTTTTCTTCCTGGGCAGAAAAAGAGCCTCTCTGGTCTCCAGCTCTCCATCTGCAGCAGGAGGCAGGTAGACTAGCTCAGTATTCGTCAAGCTTATTTGGCAACAGAATCTTTATATTTTCACACAAAATCTTAAGGTAGGCCACTGATATATAAAACTGGTAACATGTTTTTTTAAGTGTAATTTAACACTTAAAAAAATTTTATGTAATTTAACACTTAAAAAACATTTAAATTAAAAAGGCAATACCGTGTATATACATAGTAATAAATTCAAACAGTATAAAAGGCTTAGAATAAAAAGTGAGTCTCCTACCCCAAACCTTCAATGCCTCTCCCCGAGAGGAAGCCACTACTAAGTATGTCCTTCTAGAAAAGTGCTGTGCACATGTAAGTGCACAGTATGGATACTTGCATGTATGTAGATACCCTTTTCCCCATAAGTGGAAAATGTTCTGCACTTTGCTTTTTTTTTTTTGCTTAACGATATATTGTACCCTCTGTTTCTTACAGTCCCACTCATTTTATCAACTCTTTAGCATCCATTGTGTATGGACGTACTGTGATATCTGTATGCTCTTATTTTAAAGGTCCAGGCTGCTTTAATGAGCACCAAATGTAAAATGAGACTCATGAATGATAATCACAGTGTTTTATCTGCTTTGTCTCCAGTTAATTCTGTCGTCTGTTGGGGTGGTACAGTGTCAAGCACATCATGATACTCAGAGCTAACTAAGGAGGGAGGGCCTGTGCTCCTTTGTGTAATTTCTGTCCTGTGCTTCCTTGTGTAATTTCATGGGCATGGACGTGCCCAAGCCTAGTTTTTAAAATGAGTCTCTGAGCTATGGCCTTCTGAATTGATGATCCATTTATAAGAAGTTCAAATGCACAGAGAATCCATTTCTGAAGTCTACACCAAAATGAGTTAATTTGGAGGCAACGGCATGAGTGTGTCCCCTCCAGTTCATTCAAAGCAGATGCATACCACATTTAGGTAATGTGTGTGTTATTATATTTTTAAATAATTAAAATGTACATAATTTTTAAACCAGGAGACATCTCTGCTGAAACAGGGTTCTGAGGGGCCTAGTTTGAAAGCCCATGAACCAGAGGACCTTCTAGTTTAATGCCCCTGGCACATGGAGTACCTGGGGGGCCACCCTGAGGAGGAGGAGGAGGGCAGAAAGAAGAGGGAGGTGTGGAGCTGGTGCAGCTTGGTTCTGAGGCAGAAGACGTCTCCGAACACATAGGGTGACAGTCCTCTTTCAACTTTAGTCAGGCCCCTCTGAGCTCTTCTTCAACTGGGCCTTGACTTTTTGACTTCCGTGTTTGTCTCTGTCTTGTCTAATTTTAGCAAGAATCCTGCCAAGGCAGTTTAGTCAGAATCCCCCATCCTCCTTATCTGATCACCCTCAATACCTAATCGGGTTCCTTACCCCCCACCACCCTCCCAGGTGATGTCTGACCACCCTGGCCTGCCTTTAGCAAGAATCCTGTTAGGTCGGTTTTGCCAGAATCCTCCTCACCCCTAATGTTTTCTCTTAGTAATTTTCCATCCACTGAACCCCGCCCTGCTGCTTGGCTATAAATTCCCACTTTCCTTGTATTCGGAGTTGAGCCCAATCTCTCTCCCCAACGACAGTGACCCCACGGCAGGGGTCCCTATACCTGTCATGATGGTACCTCCTTGAATAAGACCTTCTTTACCATTTTATTTTTATTTTATTTATTTATTTTTAAAAATTGTTTATGTAGGCCGCATTGGGTCTTGGTTGCAGCACTTGGATCTTCGTTGAGGCATGTAGGATCCTTTGTTGCAGGTGCGTGGGCTTCTCTCTAGTTGTGGCGCATAGGCTCCAGGGTGCGTGGGCTCTGGAGTTTGCAGCATGCAGGCTCTCTGGTTGAGGTGCGGGAGCTCAGTGGTTGTGGCACGTGGGTTTAGTTGTTCTGTGGCATGTGGGACTCTTAGTTCCTTGACCAGGGATTGAACCCACGTCCCCTGCATTGGAAGGTGAATTCTTTACCACTGGACCACCAGGGAAGTCCCATTCTTTACCATATTAAACAAGAATTTGCAGGTGGGGGCCCTCCTGCAGGCAGAGGGTGGTAGTTTGGATGGCAGTTGAAGAAGTTCTGGGGATGTCAGGGCCCCACCTTAAAGGGCCTGGTCTGCCAGGCAGAAGGAAGCGGAGGTTTTATCGTGTTGGGGCTGGGGCAGCCATTAGCTTATTCGCAGCAGGAGGGTGAGTGACCCAGGCTTTTTGGGTCTGTCCCTCAGAAGCTGCTGAACCAACAACTAGATTTCCACCTGTGCTGAGACCCTGCCCTCTACAGAGAACAAGTTTTCAATAGTGAATAAGACGGTGATTTGGACTTAGCGCAGACAACTATCCATAAACAGAGATTGCCCTTCAAATCAGATCTTCCATTTTCACCACTGATCTGTGGCAGCAAAATCTGTTTAAAAAATGCAGCCAATAAGAGTCTTCAGTTTCCATGAATTAGAGCCAGAGGGCTTGGGAACCAAGTAGAGAGTGAAACTAACTTACCTTTGAGGTCCCTTTCAGAACAAACATTCTACAATCCCGAGAAGTCAGAGGAGCATAACTTACTTTCCAAATTTGGCCTGTCCTTCAGAGTCTGGTCCAAACGCCACATCTTCCCAGATCCACCCCAGGGGAAAGAGACCGTTCTCTTCTCTAAAGGCCCATAACACTCTGTCCTTTTAAAAGAATGTATCTGAACCTTTCCTTAGCAGCACCAATCACTTTCTACCCAGCATTAGAGTTATTTGGAGGAAGAATTTATTCCTTCCCTGGTACTGGAGCTCCTGGGTGGGGATCGTGTATGAGTTCATCATGCCCGATAGGAGGCTTTGCTTCATTCCATGTTTGACAAGTGGACTTATAAACAGACAGCTTGATAGAAACAAAAACCAGTAAATCATCACATGAAAAACAGCCTTGCCAGAAATTTAGGTGCAACTAGTAAATTATTAAATTTAATTTAAGGGAATTCCCTGGGAGTCCAGTGGTTAAGACTCCGCACTTCCACTGCCGGGGGCCTGGGTACCCCTAGTCAGGGAACTAAGGTTCTGCGTGCTGCCTAGTGTGGCCAAATCAATAAATAAATTCAATTAAAAAGATTAACAGCCCACACTCAGGGTTGGCAGCCTTGTGCAGAAACATGCTGTTATGAATTGAATTGTGTTCCTCCAAAATTCATATGTTGAATCCAGGGACCTCAGAATGTGACCATCTTTGGAAGTAGGGTCGTTGCAGATGTAATCCGTTGAGATGAGGTCATGAGGGTGGGCGCTAATCCAATATGACTGATGTCCTTATAAAAAGGGGGAATTAGGAGAGAGACACGCACACAGGGAGAACACCATGTGAAGATGAAGGCAGAGATGGGGGCGAAGTCTGCAAGCCAAAGAATGCCAAAGATTGCCAGCAAGCCCCCAGAAGCTAGGGGAGCAGCACAGAACAGACTCTTCCTCGCAGCCCTCAGAAGGAACCAACCCTGCCAACACTTTGATCTCAGACTTCAGTCTCCAGAAACTATGAGACAATAAATTTCTGTTGTTTAAGCCACCCAGTCTGTACTACTTTGTTTCAGCAGCCCTAGCAAACTAAGGCACATGCCCACTTGTATGTTGCTGATGGGACTGGGGACTGCTCAGTCTCTCAGACCCCGCATTCACTTCTGATATAACCCTACAGTTAAAATAAAATACTTTGTGGAACACGACTTGGCAATAAAAAGGAACAAATTGTTGATACAGGAAATAGCTCAGATGAATTTCCAGGGAATGATGCTGAGTGAAAAAAGCCAGTCCTAAAAGGTTACATCCTGTCTGATTCCATTTATATAACATATTTATTTGAAATGACAAAATTGTAGAAATGGAGAACAGATTAGTGGTACCATAGGTTATGAGTGAAGGGGGAGGGCATGGTTATAAAAGGGCAATGAGAGAGATCTTTGTAGTCAGAGCTGTTCTTTGTCTTGACTGTGATGGTGGTTTCTTGAACCAAGACGTGATAAAGTTGCATGGAACTAAACACACACACAGGTACAAATAAAACTGGGGAAATCTGACTAAGACTGGTGGATTGTATCAATGTCAGTATCCTGGTTTTTGCAAGATGTTACCACTGAGAGAAACTGGGCAAAGGGAACAGGGAATTCTCTCTGTATTAATTCTTACAAGTGCATGTGAATTTACAATGACCTCAAAATAAAAACTTCAATTCAAAAAATGACTTTGTCCAAGGATGTTCACAGCATACCTACTGAGGAGAGAAGAGCATCGGAAATAACCTAAACTATCCACAACAGAAGTCAGCTAAAGCCCTGAGGCTTTAACTCTGGGGAGTACTGTCTGTCTCTGAACAATGACGAGTTTGTGGACTGAATAAATATAAAATTGAATTGGTATTAAATGAAAAAAAAACAGATGGCATCACAGCAGGTTGTCTCTGAGCCATTCTGTGAAAAGCATGGCTATACCTTGGCAGAGAGTAATTCAAAAGGATGGAGATAATTTAAAAGTTCAAGTCCACTGGATCCTTCTTCTTCTCCTTCTTCTTCTCCTTCTTCTCTCTCCCTCTCGCTTTCACTCTAAACATTCTTCAGTTTCAATGAAATGATATCAATAAAATGAAATGAAATCCTGAGGCTGGCCATCCTCTGCTCGCTGGCTCCTCCTTCCATCTCCAGCAGGTGGCAGGAGTGTTCCAAGGATGGTCCCCACCATCTCCATTTCCTGTGGATGAGCGGTCAATCCCAACAGCAGATGGGGCTCCAGCATCAGTCCCACCAGCTCAAGGAAACCAGGCATCAGAACTGCCCTCTCCGAAATCCAGGGCAAGAAGGCAGTTGTCCAGCCACAATAGGGTTAATGGTCCACATTCCAGAGCAAGGGAAAGGGAGGCTGGAAGGTCACAGACAAGGGGAGAGGGTTTGGAGGGCCCCCTTCTCACAACACCGCCAGCTCTGTTGGGAGAGATAGATCACCCGCAACAATGGCCACAGCTGTTTTCGTCTGCCCTGAAGGAAACTGACTTAGGAAGCAGGTATCAGAGAGGGCCCTTCCTGCAGGGGCTTCTGTCTGGCTTGTAAAACTGTCAGAGCAGCTGCATTCATGTGTCGAGTGATGGATGATGGAAAGGAGGGACAGACGGCCGCAGATGGACACAGTGACTTACAAGTCGAGGCAGGTGGCAGAGGCTTTGCAGAGGCTCTGCAGGTGGGCTGCGACTGATTCATTGCCCAGTGAAAATACCAAGGGGACCTGGGCCACAGCCTGCTTCCCGGCCTCCTTTGGGGCCAGGAGTGGGTGCGCGTCCTCAAACAATCCGTCTGCAATGAAAGCTTCTACTGGTCCTCTTTTCCTGCACCTCAGGTGTGAACCTCCCTCCCTCAGGCCCCTCTTTCTTCTCCAGGGCCAAGGTAGCGATTCCTTTCGGATTCTCTGTGGCTAGCTGGACCTGGGATGGCTTCACGGAATGCACCCTGTGCTATGCACCAATAAGGTTTTCCATATAGGACTCAAAGCTGATTTTGAAAAATGTAATGGGCTGGGAGAAAAAAAAAATGTCAGCACTTAAAGTGCTGGCTTTCACTTTTGCTAGGAAGAGAGATTTTGTGCTCCCTACTCCTAACCACAGCCTGGCCCGGGAAATAACTGCCTTTGGCACGTCAGCCTGCAAAGAAGTGCCTGTCACCAAGCACAGGATCTCCAAGGAGCATACGCTGAGGTTTCCTCCTTGTCTCCATCACCAGAGCCTGTTGACTTCTCATCCTGGTCTTGAAACCAGAATCCCTGCCCCCTGGGCCAAGTGGAAGCTCTCACTGTGACCCTTCAGTTTTTCCTTTTGTCTTTCAGAGGGATGACAAGAGGGGCTTTCTTGGTCAGGATAATTGATGCTGAGCCGCATGGAGTTGGGACCAATGAGATTTCTTAAAAAGCAGCCTTCTGCCTCTGCCTGGGTCTGTGGGGGCCAAATAGACACCTCTAGGGCCGTTTAATTTTGGTGGGGTGACAAATGAACTTGGCCTGAGAAATGGGATCGGCTAGACTAAGACCTGCCGAGGACTCAGAGCTGCAGTTTTCTTTGTTAAGCTGGTCCAAAGTTTGTTTTGAGAAAGCCCGAGGGGCCCAGGGAAGTAGAGATTAGGAGCTGGAGCTCATTTTGATATCTGAAAACCGCAGCCGCCTGCACGTGGGAGGCGCTGAGAGAGCAGGCTTGCCCCACGCGCCCCCCTCGCTGTGGGTCACCTGGGAGCACCAGCAGCAATTTGGGAGATTTCTGAGCTCGAGGAGGAGTCTTTGGGGAGGGTTTGCTCCGAACACACCCCCGTTCCCTCCCCCTGGGCTGAGAGAAGCATGGGTCCAGCCCTGCCCCAGCCTGTCCTCATTGGCTGGCATGAGGCAGAGGGGGCTTTAAAAAGGCAAACGTGTCTGGGCTGGGGACCGGAGCCTGTGCTACTGGAAGGTCGGGTGCCCTCCTCCAGCTGGCACCATGCAGCTCTCTCTTGCCCTGTGTCTCGTCTGCCTGCTGATGCGTGCAGCCTTCCGCTGCCAGGGGTGGCAGGCCTTCAAGAATGATGCCACGGAAATCATCCCTGAGCTGGACGAGCACCCCGAGCCTCCACCAGAATTCAACAACAAGACCATGAACCGGGCGGAGAACGGAGGGAGGCCTCCCCACCACCCCTTTGAGACCAAAGGTATGGGATGGAGGAGAGCCTTTTCAGCATAAGGGTCCTGGGAGGGTTCTCTTTGGGAGGTGTTGAAGACTGAGATAGACTGGCAGCCACTGCCAGCACCAGTGGAGGGACAGTCTTGCCTGGAAGCAGGCGAAGGGTGGCATGGCACGCCAGTGTAGCCTTGGAATTCAAGTGCAAGGGCGTGGGGCTGGTAGGGGGCTGGCGGTGAGAGCCCAGAGAGGGAAGGAGGCTGAGGTGGCGAAGGACAGACTCAGGGGCTCAGAAAGGAGATTTCAAAGAATCCCCTCCCAAGAAGAGAGGAGCGGGGTCCAGCTGCTGACACCACTGGGGAGGGGCCAAGGCAAGGGAGCCTCACATCTATGAGCACCTGTGGGATGCAGACACTACATGGGCTGTGTCTGAACCGCACCCCGGGGAACTCCCAAGTTGAAGGTGAAGACATGGAGGCTTCAGAGATTAAGCAACTCGTTAGTGAGTAGAGAGCTGAGATTTGAAGCCAGTGTGATCCAGTTACAAGACAGCGCTGGTGGGGAACTCGCTGCGGGGCACCAGGGGCCGAAAGGCAGAGTGAGTCCGCGCAGAGGAGTGGGAAAGGGATGCCAGAGAGGCACTCGTTCAGCTCCCACCACCCACGGTCTGCCCAGTGAGCTAGTCTAACACTTGAGGGATGGGAGCTGCAGGCACAGTTTTAGCTTCTGATCTGCGTAGTAGCTGGGTCCAGGCCCTGGAAGGGAGGCAGCATCCTCTGTGTGGGGCGTGGACACAGGTGGCACCATCTGTCCTGAATCCTCACCCCAGACCCAGCCTTGCCTTCCTCCTGGGAGGGACCCTGACCCTAGTGGAAAGGCAGTGGCCCCAGTGGAGGGCACACCGGGGTTCCTGGTCAGGTCTGCACAGAGAAGTCTGGGGGGCAGTGTGCACAGCTGGCTCTGCAGCTGGCAGGAATGGCTGGGGGTGGGGGCTGGAATGATGCTTCGGAGGGAGGCCCTCTGGCTATGGTCCAGGTGGAAGAGGCGTCCACTGCCCAGGCCCCTGCATCCCATTCTGCCCTGCCTCACAACCAGCTGAGAATGGGGGTTCTTCAAAGGTCACCCCCGAAGAGGCCTCTACTGGGAAGGTGGGAGTGCCTATCCCCTGCTCCTGCTCAGGGAAGGTCAACTAAGCTCAAGCAATGGGTTGTAGGAGACCCAAGGACAAGATGCCCACCTCCCTGGGCTCCCATGAGAGCCACAGGCCTGGAGGAAGCCACGTGATCAAAACAAAGTCACCCTTTGCAGAAGAAGCGCCGGGCCTAGGGGTACTATTCATGGAAAGCCTCAAAGCCTCCTTCCCTGGGCAAACAAGCCATGCCCCGCCGCCCACCCCCCCCCCCCCCACCCCTGTGCAGCCTGGGAGCAGAGGTGAGAATGCCAGACCAACTCAGAAACCAGGAGCCCAGCCATGAGGGAGGCAACCCCCACATCTCCCCTGCTGTGCTTGCTCTGGGGGGGAAGAGGGGCTTGGCCTTCTCTGCCTCCTCTCTGGTTTTGGCCTTAGGACTATCTTTCATCCCTTTGTGTCACACTGGAACTGTCCCTATGAGACCCTTGGGGATGGACCAGTGCTCACATGAACACCAGCTGTTTAAAAAAGCTCCCACCCATCTAAACCCACAGTAGGAGACACAATCAAGATGTCTTTGGGGACCAAGCCAGGCCTTAGAGCCCAACCTTTCCCTGCCCAGGGAGCAAGCCTGTGCCACCATTGGGTGTCCATCGAATGGCACCTGGTACACAGCAGGCGCTTAATAAATATTTGTGGCAGCCGAAGCTGTAGGTTTTCAGTCAGAGCTTGGTCCCCCTCTGTTAGGGAAGTAACTATAGTGAAAACAGTAAAAAAGCAGCCCTTTGCCCCCACCCCCCACCCAGCATCCCTCGGTGCTCGGGCACACAGCTTCCACCCTTGTGGGAGCTGAGAAGTTCTGGGACCCCAGAAGAGCAGAGTCAGGAGACCCGCTCTGCCTATCCGGAAAGAGCTTTCCCCTCTCTGGACCTCAGTGTCCACAGTGATAATGAGGGGGTTGGACATGCTGCCATCGGCTTCTTTCAAGTCTAATGACTTCAGTCTCCTCTCCACCGCCCCTTCCATCCCTCTCCTCAGAAGCTGCCCTGATTTATTACCTTCAATTAACCCCTGCTCCTTTCTCCATCCGCCTACTCCCGGTCACCCCTCCTAACCAGCTGGAAAAGGAATTTGGAAGAAGCCAGAGCCATTCAGAGGGTGTGGCTAATACCTACCCTATTGAGGCCAGGAGCCCTGTGGCACAGATGTGACTTAAGTCTGGCAAAGAGGGCCCCCTTGGAGAGGAATAATAATAATAACATGGTAACAGTCAACACTTCCAGCTCTTACTATGTTCCAGGCAGTGTCGCCTGCATTATAGATGTAATGGATTAGCTCACTGAATCTTCAAGACAACTCATTTTACAGATGGGAAGCACAGAGAGGTTAAGTAACTAGTCCAAGGTCACACAGTCACGGAGCTCATATTTGAACTGAAGCAATCACTTGGCTCCAAAGGTTTAGGGGGAGAGGGTGGGTGGGAGATCTTTCCCCCAGCTCCAGGGTACCTGGGCCCTTCCCGTAATAGATCCCCAGGGGCAAAAGCGTCTGGGGAGAGGCAGGTTTGGAAAAGGCGGGGTGGTTTGTAGGGAGGCGGACCGGGTGGTCGCCCTGACGCGCGCCTCTCTCCGCAGACGCCTCGGAGTACAGCTGCCGCGAGCTGCACTTCACCCGCTACGTGACGGACGGGCCGTGCCGCAGCGCCAAGCCGGTCTCCGAGCTGGTGTGCTCGGGCCAGTGCGGCCCCGCGCGCCTGCTGCCCAACGCCATCGGCCGCGGCAAGTGGTGGCGCCCGAGCGGGCCCGAGTTCCGCTGCATCCCCGACCGCTACCGCGCGCAGCGGGTGCAGCTGCTGTGTCCCGGCGGCGCGGCGCCGCGCGCGCGCAAGGTGCGCCTGGTGGCCTCGTGCAAGTGCAAGCGCCTCACCCGCTTCCACAACCAGTCCGAGCTCAAGGACTTCGGGCCCGAGGCCGCCCGGCCACAGAAGGGCCGGAAGCAGCGGCCCCGCGCCCGGGGCGCCAAAGCCAACCGCGGCGAGCTGGAGAACGCCTATTAGAGCCCGCCCGCCGCGCCGCGCCCCCCGCGGGCGCCCCCCACCCAGGCACCCCGGGTTTCCGCCCCCTGCGCGCGGTTTGATCGTTTGTGTTTCCTTATCAATACCTGCAACCCAGGGCGGGGGGCTGAGACGTTCCCGGCTGCAGGCTCTGTGGATCCGGGTGGCAGCAAAGCCCCCCCCCACCTCCCCCCTGCCTAGGGGGCCCCGAGGGGCAGGGGAGGGAGCTGAGAGTCACAGACACTGAGCCACGCAGCCCCGCCCGCCGGGGCCGCCTACCTTTGCTGGTCCCACTTCAGAGGAGGCAGAAAAGGGAGCATTTCACTGCCCTGGAGTTTTAAGAAAGCAGTGGAGAAAAGTCCAGGGACTGGTTAAGAAAGTTCGATAAGATCCCCCTCCCCCCACCTCTCTGCCCCGGCAGAAAAGCCTTTAGTGCCATGCTGTGCCCAGAACACATGACTGGGGTCCGTAGATAGGGTTTCTAGTCCTGGCTGGGCCACTAACGTGCCGGGTGACCTCGGATTATTACACTCTTCTCTTTCTGGACCTCGATTTCCTCTTTGTAAAATGGAAGTGGGGGTGGGATTAGCATCTGGAGGAAACTACTGCCATGTGATTCCAAGGACTCGAGTGCCCTTTGAATGGGCAGAGGGGAGAGAGTTTGGATTGAATCACTGACGTGGTGGCTTCCAGAATTCGGGGTTGTAATCCTCTGATCTGACAGCCAAAGATGAAAAACAGCAGGAAAAAAGAAGAGAGTCTATTTACGGCTGCCAGCCTTGTGGAAGAAGCTGTGGTGTGTCACAGCCTGGCCTCCCAGATGTTTGGCTACCTCCACCCCTGCATCTCAAAGGACACAGAAACAACAGTATCAACTGGGGTAGAGGAGACGGTCCCAAGGGTGGTGGGAGGCACAGAAATCACCCCTTATTCCTAAAGAGCAGCACCCAACCCCCCCCCCCATGGCCATATTTTAACTTTACCTTCTGCAGAGAAGCTCAAGGTCCCAGCACACTGGGCTTGGGGGCCCAAGGGAGCAGCCACCACCCTTTCAAAGACCAGCGAGTCCCTTCCAAGGCGCCTCCTTCTGCCTACCACGCACGGACACATTTCTGTCTGGAAAAGAGCTTCTTACTGCTATTACGTGTGGTGGCATAGCTTACATTAAAATAATATTATTGAGGAAGAGATTACAAGTGCTGTGTATATGTTGAGAAACCACAGAGCTTAATGCTGCCATCCAAAAATCTTTTGGAAAATCATTTCCAGACACCGCTTACTTGCTGTGCAGTTTTTAATTGCTAAAAAAAAAAAAAAAAAAAAAAATTTTTTTTTTTTTTTTAAACAGAAGCACATGCCACGTGAAAGCCTGCCCAGCTGGTTGTTTCTGCGATCTTTTCATGTGGAATTTGTCCACAGGAATGAAAGTAGCAGTTTAAAAAAAAAAGTTAAGTTACATATTTATTTTCTCACTTAAGTTATTTATGCAAAAGTTTTTCTTGTAGAGAATGACAACGTTAATATTGCTTTATGAAATATCAGTCTGTTCTTTCCGAATCCAGAGGCATTGTTAATAAAGACATTGAATTGTTACGGAGAGGATGTGGTCTTGTTTTGTCAACCGCACGTGGTCATTTCTGTCAACGTTAACATCCTTCTCTTGGTGACTAGAACTTAAACCTGGGAGGCACCTTTGACTGTGTTATGGTGGCTCTTGTGGCAATTATGTCCTTCCTTTGAAAGGTCACGTTTGTCCCTTCCTTTCCAAACCTAGACCTCATCCCTTCACCTCGGCCATTGTATTAACCTCAGCCTGGCCTCCCTTTAGCAGCCTGCCCTCCACACTGTCTTCCAAAAACACCATTCTCACCATGTCATACCCCTGCTCAAAAATCCCTCAGCAACTCCTCCTTGTCCAGGATCAAGTTCAGGCTTCTCACTCTGGCATGGAAGTCCACTTGATTCCCATCACCCACTCTCCCAAGCTCCCTTAATGACTCCCAAGTGGCCACAGGCTGTCCTGATCCCTGCCTCCTTGGCTTACCGCCTTTGTTTACCACCCCCAACAACTCCTACCCTTTCTTTGGGGTGCATGTTCTTTGTCACCTCTACCCTGAACCTCCCAGAGATAACCCAGTCCCCACTGATCCCTCTCTCCTCAGATGTCCAGCCCCTTTGTCCTGCCACTCCTTTAGTTTCTGATTCTGTGTCTTCCATCGTGCATTCATTCATGGGTCACCTGTTTCTCCTGGCCAGGCTGTGCTTAGTACTGGGATAGGCACAGAGCCAAACACATGTTAGGACCAGCTCACAGGAGCTCAGTCAAGCTTTTCCCAAATGTGAATTTTACGCCTCCCCGATGAAAATGTGAACTCTTCACAAGCAGGGACAATGTCTTGTACTTCTCTCAAAACTCTTGCCTCCCCTTATAGCTCTGAACGCTAGCTGAGACTCAAGAAATATTCTTCCATTGCCGTAAGGAGGGATGATCAACTGCAAAGCTTTGAATCAAGGCCAGCCCATCTTGGGGTAACCCCACCCCCAAAGTAAGCTGAGGTCCTCCCCCTAATTTTTCCCTTTAACTCCCGACAAGTCTTTGTTACGTGTCAGTGGGTGTTGACGCCTCCAGGCCCCAAGGAGACCTCAGTGAGACCTTGCAGGGAATCCACACATCGTGAGGAGTGTCCCAGGGCCCAGAATTTGAGAGCACGTAGGAAGCGGCTGCATCGTCCAGCCCCCAGAGGCCGTGTGGCACAGGGAGACGGACTCTGGAGGCAGGTTTGTGTTTGAATATGAGGACACGGAAGCACCAAGGGGTTAAACGTCTTGCCCACAGCCAGCCGTGGGCTCAGTCCCCTCCCCTGACACTCGAGCTGCTCAGAGCCTGGGGGGCACGTGGGCAAATCAGGTCACATTGTTCTGTACAAAGTGTCACGGGGACCAAGGATGGCAGTAATTTACTCTGTGGTGGGTGGGGATGGGGGATTAAAGCTTAGGGAGGGTTTCCCGGAGGTGGGTGCTGCTTAGCGGTTCACTAGGTGAAGAGAACAGGGACCTTCTAAGCAGAGGGCACGGCCCAAGCTGAGGTGCTGAGGCTGAAGGTTCGTGGGCAGAGGAGCCCCAATTCCTTACCGTGTGCTGAGTCCTCGTGGTGTGCGAGGCAGCGTGGGGGAACTGGGGATTCAATCCAATGCCCCAACCCCGAGATACACCTGGGGTCTGCTTCTGGGACCCGGAGATCTAGGACAGATGAACCCAGGCTACAATCCCATCACCGCGAGGGGAAAAAAACCCAAATCTAAATTGTAGGTTGGGCTAGGAGTTATTTATGGAAAGTTATATTCTACCTACATGGGGTCTATGAGCCTGGCGCCAATCCGAAAAGGAACAGACAACAGGCTCAGCTGGGAGGGGCAGCGTTCTGCTGCGAGCATATGTTCTGGAGTTGCAGCCAGACGTGGGGCTTGTATTAATAGTCTGAGAGTTAGACAGACAGAGGGACAGAGGGAAATAGGTCTCTCTGTCTTTCTCTGTCTCTCTCTCTCACACACACACACAACTCCACAGGGCTCTACCTCTATTGCTAGTATAAGCCAGACCACCTTTGCACAAAGAGGTAGAGCAAAAGAAACTCAAAGAAGCCACAGGGACCCAAACGTCCCTGTTTTTCTTGAAGCAGGCAGGACTTGGGCAGCTGGGGCGGGTGGAGAGCCTGCCAAAGCCACCTGCGTGTGAGCCAAGCTCAAAGACACAGCAGCTGGAGGCTGGTACCATATCCCACACCCCTCCTACCTGATCCCAGACGAAGGCCTGCCCTAGTTCCTGATCACAGATTCTAGCTCTGGGGCCTGCGGTCCTTCCTGCCCTCCCCTCCCCCACCCATTCCTGGAGTGCATCCTCCGTCTTCTCCCTTGTTCAAGGGCAGGCAGAGGCTCCTGTCTGGCAGCTTAGACTAATAGCTGAAGTTCCTTTTGTGGCCAGAGGGGCAGGAGGCAGGGACTGGTGCTCTTAATTATGTGACATGAGCCTGGTTTGTCCAGAACACCAATTGGCTCAGTGTAATTATTAACAGCTCCCCCTTTTAGTTGCAAAAATGTCCTGGTTTGGACCATAAACTATATGGTCCCCCTGCTGTTAAGAGATGCAACTTTCTATGGAGTGGCTGGGGCCCAGTTACCGATTTCAAAATGCTGGTCCTCGGTCTGGGATGCTCCCTGCGTGCAGGGACTCTTGTCTGGCGCTGCTCCCAGGGTGCTCCCAGCACCCAGCAGGCAGTAGGCGCCTCATATGCACTGTGGATGCATAGTCATTGTTCAGTTTATTTACGATTTCTTCCCTCATGAGATTAGGTGGATGGAATGGACTGGGATGTATGGATGGTGGTAGGAGGAGGAAGGGGAAGATCTGACTTCTGTACAAAGAGGCTGCTTGCCCGGATTGTTTTATCTTAGGTTTCTGAGGATAAGACACAGCTCCTACCCTCAAGCAGTTTGTAATCTTGCTGGGGGTCAAGTGGGAAATGAGGGCACTAGGTACCAATATGGAGTATGTGACCATTTGCCACCAGAGTGGTAGAGTCAGGACAGGATGGGGAGCTTCAGGGAATAAGGCAGGGGTGGGGTCCAGCTGAGCTTTGAAGGTTGACAGGACTCAGTGGGGCAGAGAGGAGAGGCAACGGAAGGAAAAGGAGCAAGGGGTGCCCACGCCATTTGGGGTGGGGCGATGCCAGCATGGGACTTGGCGTGCAGCGGGCTCCCTCTATCTGCTTTTATTACACAAGGAAGCAGAAGCCAGGAAGGAGAGAAGTGTGGAGTGGGGGTAGATCCTGTCAATAGAGGCAGGAGAGAGGGGCATCCACTAGCAAGGAGGGAGGGGCTAAGTCCCCATAAGGTGGCACTGACTCCCATGGGAAAGGCAAGGTGCTGGGTCGCAGGTATCGAAGGGTGCCCAAATGAGGTTCCATCCTCCACCAGCCTGGCAGAGCTGCTTTGGAGACTAAGTCCTGCCTTTCTTACAACCTCCCCCTGCCCCAGATCCCAATTTCCCTCCAATCACCTGGGCTGCCTGAGCTTGGGTCCTGCCCACCAAGAAGGCCAGAGCTGACAGTGGGGAGCTGCAGGTAGGTGACGGGTACCCGTGAGGGAGAGCGAGAAAGGGAGATGGAAAAAGAGGAGCCCAGACCACAAACCTCACTTGCCTGACAACTTCCTGAGGGTTGATCCTGACAGCAGTTTGAAGGCGGAGGCAGGAGAGATGAGGACAGGAGAGGAAATAGGAGAAAGGAGAAGATGGACGTGTCGAGGAGAAGAGGAATAATCACTCATTTGTTCCGCTGAAATTGACTGGGTATTGGCAGGGTGCCTGGCACCGCCCTAGGCTCTGGGCACGTGGTCGCCATCACGGAACCTCTCGAAGCTCACGGTCTAGTGCTGGCAGGCGGATGGATGTCAGATAACAAGGAAATGCTTAGCATAATGCCCAGGAGTGAAAAGCTCTGTAAAGAAAAATAAAGCTGGTGAGCAGACAGAGAGACGCGGGGGTGGCCAGCCCAGGCCTCTCTAAGGAGGTGGTATTTGAGATGAAACCTAAGTACAGTGAGGGAGTGAGGCACACAAGGACGGGGGATGCGTGTGCCCGGAGGGTACGGCAAGTGCAAAGGCCCTGAAGGTATGGAGGGGGTGGAGAAGCGACACCACTAATTGCCTTGGGTGCCTTTCAGGCGTCTCCATGCCAAGACTCCTAACCCCTGATCTGGAAGCCAGTGCGGTGATTCTAATTATAGTGCGGAGGGGTGTGTGTGTGTGTGTGTGTGTGTGTGTGTGTGTGTGTGTGTGTAGGAGAAAGAGACTCTCTTTGCATGTTCTCCTGCCTCTGTATGTTAAAGACCAATTGGCCCCTGGAAAAGAGTAATTTGCATACTATTAATTATGTAGCTATGCATGCCTTTATTCTTTTTTTTTTCCAACACGCCTTTATTCTTAAAGCACAGGATAGGTTTTCTTAAATAAGGTCGCAGGCATCGGGCAGATGTCTTCTTTCTAGGACACACATATGTTATGAAATTCATACATAATAGCAGAAAAGTCTTCAGTTTTCCTTTAGTGGATGCCCACAAAATCCAGCCTGGGAGGGAAACAAGGATTAGCTGCGCTTGGGAAAATGCAAATGTGCACGTGTTGATTGCTCTTTCCGGCTGTAGTTCTAGCCCAGACATACACATATATGTAGAAGTATACATGTTTATACTAAGAGCCTGGATCAGGGGATGAAGATCTGAAGGGTAAGCAGGAGTCTAGAAATGAATTCCTTCTAGAAAGATACATTCTTACTTCTCGGAATTGGATAAGAATGTTCCCATCAAGGAGCTCACTCATGATAGCATCCACTGTAAACTCCCTCCTAGAAGACTGGCTTTCAGTCTACTCTTTGGTTTTGTACATGTGGTCACGCGTGGGTGCATGCGTGCACACACACCCACCATCTTTACTCTGAATATACAATGTCAAATGTTCCCAGATATTCTACAAGCCTCCTGTTTCTGCCCTTTGGTTAGCAGATGTCCAAGAACAATACTGGCATCTGGGGACTAAGAATGATGCTGAGATCCAGAAGTCACATCAGATCACAGCTGTGCCCAGTTCTGGACAAGACAGAGCCCCTTGTCTTCCAGGGACGCCAGACATGAGGCCAGGATTGCACCTCAGCTCTACCCAGAGGCCAACAGCCACCCAAGAAGGTGGGATGTTTTCTGTATGCATTGCTCTCTGGGGGTCCCCCAAGATCTGCCTCCAGCTCTCCTCTATCCAGAAGAAGATGTGTGGAGGCAAAGAGGCCAGCTTGCGGTCCATTCTCTCCCATCTCCCCCCTTCCACCCTCTATATCACTACCAGGTGGACCTTTTTCTGTTTTTTAAAAAACGAAGTTCACCTAAAAAAAAACCTTTGCTCCATTATTTCTTTTTTATATAAAAAACAAATAGAACATTATAGACAAAAGTTCTCTGTATTTCTCCCCTTCCCCATGCCTTTCTTTCACCCTCTAGAAGCAACAACCCATGTTTCTATGCTTTTCTACATGTATATTATTTATAACCATATACAAATATGCGTGGTTTTAAATTTTACATGCATTTTATCATACTATACTTGCTCTGAAGCTTACCTTTTTTTTTTTTAACTCAAAATTATGCTTTTAAGATCTAGCCATGTTGGATCATTTTTAACTGCTGAACTCTGTTACATTTTGTGACTATATCACTATTTGCTTATCCATTTTTCTTCTGGTGGACACTTATTTTGTTTCCAATGTTTTCACAAGCAATGCTATAATGCCTGCATTGTTTTCCTGTTATGGCATAGAGTTTGTTCAAGACAGAAAGGAGTGAGCGTTCTAACATAAAAAACTAATCTTGTTGCTTCCCTGCTCAGAGTTCCTCCATGTCTCTCTATTACCTAAACTCCAAACTCCTGAGCCTCTGGTTTCTGTCTACCTGTCCAGCCACACATTAGACCATCGGCCTCCTTCACACTTTATTCCCTGCAATATTGTATTTCTTTTAATTTCCAAAAAGTCCAGATAGTTTTAAACTTCTGTGCTCTTACACATGCTGTTAAGTCTGCCGAGGACACCCTCCTTCCACTTCTCTGACCTGGAAAGTTTTCTTCATCTTCGAGTCTCAAATGCTGCCTCCTCTGTGGGGGCAGACCACTGTGCCATGTACGTACTGCATCATAGGGCATCACATGGGCTGAACCTGGCTACCTTCCCTACAGATTGTGAATCTGTGGAAGGCAGAGTCCCAGCCTTTGCACATTTTTAGCCCCAGTGCCTTTGCACAGGCTTGGCCAGAGTCAGTGCTTAATAATTGTTTATTGAATTAATGGATGTTTGGACAGTAGGGCGTGATTTGAGCAGTAATGAAAACTCCAGCTTCCTTCCAGCTCAGCAGCAGGCAAGAGCATTTCTTTCATTCAAGTCCTTCTGTAGCTTTGCAATGTTGTTGGGGGCAGTGGGGCCCCTCCCAAGAAAACCAAGTCCATGGTTGTTTACCCAGGACATTATCAAGCGTGCAAATTACAGATACCTCTATCACTTGGCCAACAATTTGGTGTTGTGGTGTGAGGTTATTTCTATGTCTGAAGAAAACAGCTCAGCTCTGACTAAAGAAATAAATATCATTTTTCGTTCAGGCAACCAGATTCCTTGGTACAAAAGTCTCCCTGGGGAGGAGCGCCGGGACAGCTTGGCTCCTCTGAGGCTATTTACATCTGTCAGCTTCTCTAATCTCTGGCTTTCCTTCCTTTGCCTGTTTCCTTCCCTTCACACAGAGGTCCGTGTTGAGCCCCGTCCTTACAAGGAGGGTGCTGGAGCTACCGTCCTCACTCACGTATGCTCTGGGGGTGGGTTGGGGTGAGGTTTTGGCCTAGTGGCATTTGGGGCTCCCTCCTCTTTTCTTTTTTCTTAGAAACCAGCCTCAATTTAAGATAATGACTCTCTTTGCTGGCTGGTGATCGCTATTTGTGGGGACTTATTTTTCCCTGGTCAATTTGGCTAAGAGAAGCTGGATCTAAAAGGGAACATTTTCCAAAAATGTTGCTGGACAGTTTGTAGGGCACCCAGGGGCATCTTCCGGGTCACCTGTTCCATGAGAGCCCGGGTGCCCTTAAGACGAGCTGCAGATGGAAACAGACTCCCCAGCCTTTTACGACCCTCAGAGTCAGGATGGCTCTTTAAAGTGTCATTGAAACCTGGGGTAACGAAGGCCCTGAGGAGTCATTTGTCCTGACTTTGTGGAAATAGTCCAATTCCTGCACAGCCAGCCCCCACCTCCGCTCCAGCCCCGGCGGCGTCTGCTGTCAGTGCCCCTCACCCACACCCGGTCCTGGCTCCCCGCTCCACCCACTCTGCTCTCTGAGTTCCTCGAAAGCACTGGCTCGTAGCTTATGGCAATGCTGTTCCCTCGGCCTAGAATGCGCTTCCTGAATTCTCTGCCCTCCAACCTCAGCTCCACTGTCACCTCCTCCGAGGCCTTCCCTGACCTCCCCATCTGGAACAGGACTCTGCTGTTCTCTTTCCCAACCCTTGTTGCAATTCATCGCTTTGCATTAGTGTCACATCATGTCTGCTGCTGCTGCCCAGTCGTAAGCTCTATTACGCAGGGGCCAGCTGGTCTCCTCTCCACCCTGTGCCCTGTGCTGAGACCCAGGAGCCTGGCACACAGCAGGGCTCAGGAAATGTTTGTAAATGAATGAACTGGCAAGGGGTAAGGGGGCCGCCAGCACACGCCCTCTACTATTGATGTTAATAGGATCATTGCAGGTGTCATTTAAATACTGGATCACAAACACAGCCGAGCTGTGGTCGGCTCACACAGCCCTCCTTCTGGAGAGGGGGTAAGAGACCCCAGACCTGGAAAAAAGTTTTGAGCTTTTCTTTGTTTAGCACAAGATGCTTACCTCCCTTAATCACTGAATTTCCCTGTTTTCCCGCCCAGTACTCACACCTTCATCAGAGACTGCATTTTACTAACAGTACCGTTCCCAGAACCCATTTCCTGTTCTCCTGGTCCTGTCACGCTGTCTGGGGAGACCCAGGCACACCCTCTGAAGTCAGGATGGGGCTCATTCACTCCGCAGCTTCTGCTTGGTTGACTAGCTGGGTGCCTCCAACCCCTCAGGGGCTGAAGCCAGACACCCGGGATCCCCGCCTCCCCGCCCCCCGCCCCCTGACTTCCCCGCCCCCTCATTCCCTACATCCAACCCACCGACCACCATGTATGTGGTGTCTACCTTCTTCTATCTGCCAAATGTCCCTTGAATCCACTCATTTCTCTCCAGTGCTACCTGCTGATTCAGGCACCCTCTCCCCTGTCTCCACCTCCAAGGTTCTCCAGGTCTCTTGGACTCACCTCCTCCAAGCCAGTCTTCCCAAAGGAGTGGAATCTGATCCTGCCCCTCCTCTGCTTAGCACTGTGGCCTCAGGATGGTGACCCTCACCTCATCCAGGCCTTAGGCCAAACCTGATCAGACCTCCTAGTTCCAGCTCCTTCTCTTCCCACTGCATGGCAACCTCCCAGGTGCCTCGCTAGGCACCTCTCACATCCCCCAAGACCCACACTCTCTCACATCTCCAGCCTTCACGCAGTTGGTCCCTCACCTAAAAGCCTCTTCCTGCATCACCTGCTACTCTTGCCTCAGCTCACATCACTTCCTCCTGGAAGCCCCGCCGATCTTCCTGGCCTGGGCTGGGACCCTCCCCTGTATTCTCCTGGCAGATTGTACTTTCCCTTCTTTTGCCCTTGGCCTGGTGCCCTTTCATTGCCAATTTACTGTCTATGTTCTCTGTTAGACTGGAAGCTTCATGAGGACAGGGGCTGACTGTCCTGCTCAGGGCTTCAGAGAAGACCCTGATTTGAAAATTCTGTGACATGGATGTGCAGGAGCAGCCAAACTTGAAGGATATAAATTGACCCAGCTTTGCCTCAGGAGCCCAGCTAGGAGGATCTCATCTCTCTGGATTGGAGTTTGGAGACCCCTGGGATAGGAAGAGCCCCAGGCATCCAGTGGTGTGATCTCGTCTTTAAGCAGCATGACCGCGTTCCAGAAGGATAAACCATGGGACAGCCCTCCAAGACTTCTAGACAAGACCAGGAGCTGAAGGGCCAGACCCACCTCCCCCTCCTCCTGGCAGGTGGTCTGAAAGAGGACACAGCTTTCCTAGCATTTGAGTGTGAGAAGCCCTGCTTCTTCTCCAGCCCTGGATATTAAGAGGTCTACCCCGGGTGAGCCATGTGTGTGTGTGTGTGTGTGTGTGTGTGTGCACGCGCACGCACACACATGGGAACGTTTTAGGGGAGATGCTTATGGAGATTTTTTTTTTTTGCTCTTAAAAAGGGACTCATGATAAAGACTGTATTCATAAGGATCCAGCCAGGGAAGCAGGGTATGTGGGAATAAGGAATTTACTATAGGCCTTACCCCACAGTGGGAGGAGCTGGGGAAGTGATGTTCTGAAAGGGGATTTGGACCATCAGAGAAAGTATCACTCACCAGTCTTCCCACGGGTGACAAGTTTGAGCTTGCAGGGAAATCTGAGAAGCCAAGCACATCCAGCTGCCCAACGTGGGCCGTGAAGGGAGCTTGTGGAGACGTCTGCGGGAGTCCGTGGCTCCGCAAGGCCAGCAGGTGGACAGGGAGCGAAGGATACGAGGACAAGCAGAGCGGGGTGGGACAGCTCTGCCTCTGTCCCTCAGGGCATCTGACAGTCACAGTGCTCAGAGTCATCACGGCTTCACTTTACTTTTCCAAATCTTGTGGACGTTCCTCTTTTGACCAATTGTAACCCAGACCTATATGCAGAAAGCGATTCTGGGAAATGTCATTCCCAAACTAACCAAGTTACCATAATACAAACCAGCACGAGGACCTGCCCCTCATCTCCCCAGCCTCCCGTCCTCCACCTCCGCCCAGGCCCTGGCCCTGGCCCCTGTTTACCCTTCCCCATCACGTCCCGCCCATGCTGTGCCCTTGATCTGCAGTGCCCTTGCTCCCTTCTTTAGCCGGGTCAACTTTATTTAGATTTCAGGATCTGAAGTTCCCTGAGAAACCTTTCCTCTCTGAGAGCCCTGCTCCCCTCAGGGCTCCCAGAGGGCTTGGTACAAACCCATATTGCAGGTCCCGTCACCTGCCATGTCTTCCTCATGGAGTCACGGAGTATCTAAGGAACAAGGAGCCCGCAGTGCCAGCCAGTGCCCAGCACGGGTGGGGGCTCCAGGGAGGGAGACGGGCTCCCCGGCATGGAAGCCATTCAGCCACTGGTTTGGTTTGCTGTGCTTCAGAGCTTGTTCAAAATTCAGGTTCCCAGTCCTTATCTCCTACATTTCCTAAAAGGTTAAAGGGGTGGGAGCGCCAGGAGGAAGGCAGTGGGACAGGTATAGAGTTTAGGTGTGCAGCCCTGCAGGGGCCCAGCCTGAGTGCAGAGGCCCAGCAATGCCTTGGCCTCAAGAAAATCTCCTTGCCTGCTTGGGAACCCATGCTGAGATACCCGGAGAAGGCATCAGCTGGGAAAAGCTGAGGGGGGTGAGGGGGGCTCAGGCCCATGGGTGGGGCTCAGAGCACGGGCCACAGCCGCCCAGGCTCTGAGGACCTCCCCAGGGGGTCTCCCGAGGATCTGGAACAGGAAGTAGATTCTTTGCCCAACACATCAGTGAGGAAGATCTGGTGTCCTGGAGGTACCTTGGGCCCAGTTGGCTGGGGATGTGGGCATGTGCCAGGTGGGGCGGCCAGATGGGCAGTGAAGGAGCTGGCACCAGGGCAGGAGCCAGAGCATGTGGCTCCCACACAGCTGGGCCTTGCCAGCTTCAGCATCTGCCCCAATTCCTGCCTGGCCCTTCAAGGAAAGTGGCTCAGGGCCCCAGGAAAGGGCCAGGGAGACACTCAGCCTTTCCAGACCTTCCTGGCCAGGTGGTGGGAATTTGGCACACCCTCAGCTTCTCCCAGGGGGTCTGAGATGACTCAGTTATCTCCGGACTTGGGCTATTATTTTATTTAAAATACAGAGCAAATAAACCCACCCACAATCCCACCCGTCCCAGTCAACACAAGCACAGCTTGCATTTAAGTGTAATTCCTTAGTCTTGCTTCGTGTGTGTGTGTGTGTGTGTGTGTGTGTGTGTGTGTATGTGTTACAGGTCCATAAAGTTACGTATTCTGCATCATAACATAAGCATTTTCCATGTTGCTGCAGGGTCTTTATAACCATTATTCCTAATGGCTTCCCCAGGCCATTGGGATGATGGGCTGTGGTTTCCTTAAGGATTGGCTGTTATCCTCTGACCCACCCACTAGCCACTATGTCCTATCCTGTTCAAGCCCCAAATCCTGGCCCTCTCAATCCAGTCCCTTACTCACTGATATCTTTCTGAATTCTTCTCACTGCTCCAGACTTTTCACTTTGTCTCCCAGTTGGTATGTCACACTCAACCCTCAGAACTGACACCTCAAAGCCTGGATAAACCTGAATTCCCATCCATTTTTGAAGTTGCTAGTATATTATAAAATGAAGAAATGACAAAAGAGGGTAATAAAGATTGCCAGGTATTTTAATATTTACACTGAACAGATTAATTCAATACTCTTATCAGACAATAATATGGTGAAATATTGTCATGAAACTCACAAGAAAGTACAAATCCATAAGGCATCACAGGTGGTACTGACTGTCCAGAGGTGGGAGACAAGATCAAGGCCAAGTGACAAATGTCCTCTTTTGGTCTTGTCACAGTTGCTCTCTGGGACTAAGCATGCAACTGCATCTGGGAGTAATAGCAGAAATCTAAATTTGAGACCCACTGAGAATATTAGACCTGCAACAATGGCTCTCCAGACAGCCCCCATGCTTATACCCAGTTTTAAAAAAACCAAAGTAATTCAAAATGCTTCTCCAGGACTGGCCCTTGACCTACCTTCTCAGGCTGAGTCTGGCACCCATCCTCAGAGCGGATGCCTTTTTGCTTGGAGTACCTCTCCCACCAGGCCCAGCCCCTGGGATGATGCTACCCTGGGTCGTGACTTTGGCTGTGCCAGCAGGCATTTAGAACATCTGATGGTTTATAATTTTTTCATTATTGTAAACATGGTGGATGGGATTCTCTGGCCCTGTCAGCCTCTTTCCCCTCTCTGTCATCAACCCTAATGGAGAGGGAGTCTTTTAATATCATAAATCATTAGAGTGATACCTTGAGAATCCACCGTAACCAGAGAGGCTGATTATGTTCAGGGTCCTCCACTCAGAGGACAGAGGGGATGCAAGGCAGGTGGTTGTGTCCACCTTGGATATCAAACGTCTGTGCCCAGATGGATTTTTCCCTATTTAGGATTATTTATTTTTCCAGAAGGAGGACATTTCTGTGGCTCCTGACATATATTGCCTGATTGCTTTCCAGTTGATAGGTACGGGTTTACAATCCTATGACTCAAACAGGCCGAGAAAAGGTCCCCTTCCTGGCACATATCGATATGCAATAAATAAATGTTTAATAGTAAGCGGAATGGAAACTCCTGCAGGCGGTGGGGCAGTGGTGCTGTTGCTGGAGAGAGAACATCCAGATTTGTAACCCCTGGGGCCACTTCAAATACATTTGCACAGGATTTAAGGGTCATTAGTAGATGCTGCTAAACAGAATCAATAAAGAGATCCAGCACACTCTCCGCAGGTCTTAGAGCAGGGACAGCGGGGTGTGATTCTTGGAAATCCCACAAGGCCTTGAATTGCAGTGATCCTCGTGGCAGGAATTAATTCAGGGCCCTGTCATCACAAGCCTTCTGTGGCCACTGCTCTCCCCCACTGATGACTCCCTCCAGATTCAAATTCCTCGGGGACAACTTGATTGCTCCAGCTGGGGCAACAGTGTCAGGATTGCATGGAATGGGAGAGAGGTAATTGCTCAAATTAAAACTAAGATGAAAGCAAAAGCAATAGCTTGCCACTAGCCAAGCTACTAAAACATTGGAGGTTACCATATGCTAGGACAGGTTGGCAAAGTATGGTCACAGGCCAGATCTAAACCTTTGCCTGTTTTTTGTTTCGCTGTGTTTTGTTTTTTTTTAAGCAGCCTGTGAGCTAAGAATGGTTTTCACAGATGAACATTTGGAATTGATTTGATGAATTCCAAGTCAGTGAAATGTTATCCAAAAAAAATCCATTCCACTCATTAGTAAACCTGTATTACAAAAAAATTGTTCCTAAATATTATGATGATATTTAAAATTTTGTCAATAAAAATTCGTGGAAATTTGTTTACTCTCGTTTCAAAAGTACATACGTAACATTCTTGATTTTGCCTCTTGGCCCACAAAGCCCAAAATATTTGCTTTGACTCAATCAATGATCTCTCTGACTCTTTACAGGAATAGTTCACTGCTCCTTGCTCTAGGGCAGTGCTTCTCAAATTTTGGTGATCATAGAATCACCTGGAGAGTTGCTAAAACAGATTCCTGGACCTCAGCCCCAGAGATTCTGATTCAGTGGGTCAGGATTGGGGCCAAAAATTTTCTAACAAACTCCCAAGTGTCCAGAAACTACACTTTAAACAGCGAGGCTCCAACAGCTACACCTTGGGAAGGAGACAAGACAAGAATGTAATCCTGAAAGTGAAGTTCTGGAAAGTACCACCAGAGTTCTAGAACTTCACTTTAGATGGGTTCTTGTGATTTATTTTGAACTAAGCATAGCATTTTCTTTGTACATCTGAAAGATGTACTTAAAAGTATTTTTTCAAAGCTTCTATAAACTCATACATGTATGGTCAATTGATTTTTTAAAAGATTTTGATTGTAGTAAAATACCTATAACATAAAATTTACTATCTTAACCATTTTTAAGTGTACAGTTCTATGGCATTAAGTACATTCACATTGCTGTGCACCCATCACCACCATCCATCTCCAGAACACTTTTCATCTTGCAAAACTGAAACTCTATACCCATTAAACAATAACTTCCCATTTCCCTCCTTCCCCAAGTCCCTACTTTCTACCTCTATGAATTCGACTACTTCTAGGGACCTCATATAACTGAAATCATACAATATTTGTTCTTTCATGACTGGCTTATCTCACTTAACATAATATCCTCAAGGTTCATTCATGTTGTAGCATGTGACAATTTCCTTCCTTTTTAAGATGAGTAATATTCCATTGTATTCCACATTTGTTTATCCATTCATCTGTCATTCATTTTGTTTACCCATTAATTTTGTTTGCTCATTCTGTGGGTTGCCTTTTCACTCTGATTGTGTCCTTTGATTCACTGAAGTTTTTAATTTTGATGAGTCCAATTTGTCTATTTTTCTTTGTTACCTGTACTTTTGGTGTCACATTCAAAAAAATATTGTTGCCAAATCCAATGTCATGAAGCTTTTCCCCTGTCTTTTATTCTAAGAGTTTTATAGTTGTAATTCTTACGTTTAGGTCTTTGATCCATCTGAGTTAATTTTTGTATATGGTATAATGTAAGGGTTCAACTTCATTCTTTTGCATATGGATATCCAATTTTCCCAATACCATTTGTTGAAAAGATTATTCTTTCCCCATTGAATGGTCCTGGCTCCCTTGTCAAAAATCATTTTACCATATATATATAGGAGTTTATTTCTGGGCTGTCTATTCTATTCCATTGGTCTAAATGTCTATGCTATATGACTTTATGCCACTGTTGGATTACTGTAGCTTTGTAATAACTTCTGAAATCAGTGTGAGACTTCCAACTTTGTTCCTCTTTTTCAAAATTATTTTGGCTATTCAGGGTCTACTGAGATTCCACATGAATTTTAGGGTGGATTTTTTCATTTTTGAAAAACGAACCATTGGAATTTTGATAGTGACTGCATTCAATCTGTAGGTTGCTTTCAGCAGTATTGACATCTTAATAAAAGTAAGCTTTGCAATCTATGAACATGAGAATTTAAAAAAAATTATTGGTGTCTTCCTTAATTTCTTTCAGCAACGTTTTGTAGTTTTCAGCGTATGACTCTTTTACCTCCTGGGTTAAGTTTATTCCTAAGTATTTTATTCTTTTTGATGCTATTGTATTAACTGATTGAGAAGGATGTCAAGACTATTTAATAGGGAAAGAATAGTCTTTTCAACAAACGGTGCTGGGACAAATAGATAGCCACATGCAAAAGAATACATTTGGACTCATACCCATATCATATACAAAAATTAACCTAAAAAATGGATCAAAGACCCAAAGGTAAGAGCTAAAAGTATAAAATTCTTAGAAGAAAACATAGGTGTATAACTCCATGAACTATTAGAAAATAGTTTCTTAGATATGACACCAAAAGCACAAGGAACAAAATTAAAAAAAAATAGATAAATGGTACTTCACCAAAATTAAAAACGTCTGTGCATCAAAGAATACAACCAAGAAAGTGAAGAGACAAACTACAAACAATATTTGGAAGTCATATTTTTCATAAGGGTTAGCATCAAGAATATATAAGAAACTCTTATTTTAAATTTATTTTATTATTTATTTATTTTATTTTTGGCTGCATCGGGTCTTTGTTGCTGCGCGCGTGCGGGCTTTTCCTAGTTGTGGCGAGCAGGAGCTACTCTTCGCTGCGGTGTGTGGGTTTCTCATTGCGGTGGCTTCTCTTGTCACGGAGCACAGGCTCTAGGTGCACGGGTTTCAGTAGTTGCAGCGCATGGGCTCAGTCCTTGTGGCTCGTGGGCTCTACAGCGCAGGCTCAGTAGTTGTGGCGCACAGGCTTAGCTGCTCCACAGCATGTGAGATCTTCCTGCAGCAGAGATCAAACCCAAGTCCCCTGCATTGGCAGGCGGATTCTTAACCCCTGCGCCACCAGGGAAGCCCCAAGAAACTCTTAAAATTCAACAACAGAAAGACAAATAACCCAATTTAAAGATCAGCAAAAGAGTTTGAATAGACATTTTCTTACAAAGATACACGAATGGCCGATAAGCACATGAAAAGATGACCAACATCATTAGACATTAAGGGAATGTAATTCAAAACCACGAGATACCATTTCACCCATACTAGAAAGTCTATCATCCAAAAAAAAAAAAAAAAAAAGGACACTAGTAAGTGTTGTCAAGGATGTGGAGAAATTAAAAATCTCATACATTGCTGGCAGGAACTTGAAAGGGTGCCTGCAGCCACTATGGAAAGCAGTTTGGCAGCTCCTCAAAAAGTTAAACACAGTGTTATGGTATGACCCATCAATTTCACCCCTAAGTATACACCCAGAGATTTAAAAACACATGTTCCTGCAAACAATTCTGCACAAATATTTATGGCCTCATTATGCTTAATAGCCAAAAAATAGAGACAATCCAGTGTCTATTAATCGATAAATAGATGTACAAATATGGTCTATCCTTGCAATGGAATATTACACGGCCTTATAAAACAAAGTACTGATATATCCCACAATGTGGATGAAGCTTGAAAACGTTATGCTAGTGAAAGAAGCCAGACTCAAAAGGCCACATATCGTATAATTCCACTTACGTAAAAGGTCCAGAATAGGCAAATCCATAGAGACAAAAAGTAGATTAGTTACTGACACTAACTAGTTGGGACAGGAGGATGGGGAGTGTCTGTTGATGAGTATGGGGTGTCATTTTGGTGTGATGAAAATACTCTGGAATTAGATCGTGGTGATGGTTGCACACACTTGTGAGTATCCTAAAAACCGCCGAATTGCACACTTTAGAATGACAAATGTTGTGGTATATGAATTAGATCTTAATAAAATAAATAAATGCAATACATAACACGTGGCATCTGACATAATCTAGACCTAGTTCTCAGAAAATGATACTGACTTGATGTAGAATTTACTTTAAACACTGGATGTGAAAATGGATTGTGCACTATGAGAATCCAGCCCACTGGATATGACAGTGGTATAATTAGTGACTAGACGAGTACTAAGGTGAGCCTTGTGCTTCTGTGGAAGTGTTTGTAAAGCTTCCTAAGCTTCTATACTTTACTTTTTAGTTAAATTCTGCCCTTGTGTCAATGCTCTATTAAATTTCAGTTACGTAAAAGAAAAAAAAAGTCTACAAAATTTACAGCCATGTGTATCAAAAGTATGGAAAATGTTTGGGGATCAGTCAGGTTCTTAGTTTAAGCAGATAAAAAATTCATTAAGGATATGAAAAAGTTGGCAGACCACCCGTGCCACCCCCAACAAGGGCCAAGGACCAAGCCCACCATGGCAAGGCTCTAGGCGAAAGCCCACTCCTCCACCACTAGGCACAGGCATCAGATCATGCTGCAGACGGGTTCAGGACCCAGAAGATGCAACCTCGAAAGGCTGCAGCTGTCACCTGCTCTATCATGCTCTCCCCAGAGTGGACTCCGCCCAGCACCTCCCTCTGCTGTCACTCTCCTCTGAATCACTCTTGCACGGTGCACCTCACCGGTGGAGCTCAGATCACAGGTTCAACCCTTAGCTTTGAGGAAGGCTAAGAAAGTGAGTTTTGGTTTCTATCAAGGAGAGGTGGCTCCTGCATGTGGGAAATTGATCAAATACAGGAAGTGTATTTAAAAGGTGCTGAACAGCCAAAAAAGCATGAAAAACATTCTCTATACCATCAAGGCCTTTGACCATGTTATTTCTCTTCTAGGAATTTCTCCAATGAAATAATCAGAGCAAAGTAGATTCAAGGATGTGCACTGAAGTGTTACTTAAAATATGGAAAACAAGAGAAGAGGTAAGTGACTTGTGGTTCATACACATGATGGAATAGTATGCAATTAGAAATCATGCATTAGGAGATTTTTCAATGCCCTGTGGGAATACTTACAATATAATGCAGAGTGCGAAAAGCCATGCTACCTTTACTACACATATGAATTTCCGGGACATTGTTAAAATGCAGATTCTGCTTCAGTAGGTTTGGGGTTGGGCCTGAGAGTCTGCATTTTTGACAAGCTCCAGGTGGTGCTGTTGCAGAAATCTGTCTGTTGAAAAACCAAGCACCACACTCGGAGGGTTGGAGAACTCAGGTTTATTAAGCCAGCAGCCCCAGACGAGCTAACACTCCAAAGTTCTGGGCCCCCAGCTCAGGGTGAGCCTTACTTTTATAGTGCACATGTTTACAGCGCATGGAAGTTTCCAAACAGAAACTTACAAGAGCAGGTGCAGAACATTCCATTTTTTAGCAAAACATCTTAAAGTTACATTGGATTGTTAGGTCATCCTGTTTTTCTGTTTTTCTCAGGGCAGCAAGCATATTTCACAAAAGCAAAACAAGCATGGAGTTAATTTTAGCTGAGTGTAAGTTTCTAACTTTCCTCTTCAACGCCTCTGCTACTTGCTGGGACCAAGGGTGAAACCATACAATAGGTAATCCCAGTTAAGTTCAAGCATGTGTGGGTGCAGAGAAAAAAGCCTGGGAGAAAACACACCAACATCTTACGAAATTATGGGTACTTTGGTTTTCTCTAGTGCCCATCATTTAATTAAAATGTTAAATAAAAAAGAAAGACTGCTGCTTCTCTGAGTGCAATTAAACTTTTTCATTAGCATCTCTCTCAACTTTTTTCTCATCAAAGTCAATGAGAAAACAGTTTATGAAAACAAAAACAAAAAAAAACTGCTGCTAACAATTAAGACCTAACACCATCAGGACACTGTCAGGGACACCACGATGGGGCTCTCGGGATCAGTGACAAAACTGGACTGGCTGTTTGGACTGGCTGACTTATCAAGAAGTGAATAATGCCAGAAGCAATCAAATACCCCATGGAAAAGAATTTATAGTACCTTTTGTGTTTGTGGTTGGAATGACCGCGGATGTGGTGAAGTCAGAATGTGTATTGGCAGCCACAAAATAGATTTAGGTTTTTGTCTTGCAAAATGCATCTGAACTTCGTGGCTCCAGTCACTCAGACCAGGGATTAAGTCATCACCCTGGGTAGGGTTTCAGTGAAGGCTAAATCAGATCCAGAGAGAGAGAGCACACAATGCAGTGCCTAGCCTGCCGGGGATGTTCAAGAAATGTCGAAACTCAATTTCCCAGTGTTTAACTATTGCTGGAAAGAAGCAAGCTGAAGAGCACAGGAAGTTTAAGAAAAGGGGCTCCAGGTTCCTCAGTGTCTGCAGAGGGTGAACCAGGAAGAACCACTGACCGTTTGTTCCCAGGAGTGAACATTTTCTGCAGCTCTGTGGCTGCCTGCTTTGGGGATGGCTCCAATCCCACCGATATAGGAGGGATGCTTTATGGCGGCTCTTTCTCATCTTTGGTGCCCAACATCACAGGTCAAGGTTGAAACTGCATGACCCTGGGGCCCTTGGACTCAGGGAGAACTCTGGCCGGCCTCCATCTCTGCTGGATTAGTCTTCCAAAATCCCAGTTACTAATCCTGTCATTTAGCTTCTCATAAACCTTCTGTGACTTCCCTCCACCAACCAAATAAAGTCCAAGTCTCAAATCAGGCATTTGCGAATCTAGCGCTCTAATATTGCAATGCAATTCGACACTACCTGGAGTTAGTGCAGACTCTACAGGTTAAGGGCACTGTCCCCAGAAAGACTACCCTCACTTCAAAACTGAAATGAGGGACTTCCCTGGTAGTCCAGTGGGTAGGACTGCACTTTCACTGCTAAGGGCCCAGGTTCGATCCCTGGTTGAGGAACTAGGATCCCATAAGCCTCAAGGTGTGGCAAAAAAAAAACACAAAACCTGAAATGAAATAAAATATGTAATGTGCCTAGTACAGCATCTGGCAAATAGCAAGTACTCACCGCATGTTAGCAACTGATGGCTATTAACTGTCGTGATGAAGTCTTCCTAGGTATTTTGTGTACATTTTAGAGAATGTGCAGGTAAATGATGTCAGCTTTTAAATGAGATTTGAACCCTAGGCTT
Organism: Hippopotamus amphibius kiboko; assembly: GCF_030028045.1. Lineage (NCBI taxonomy): Eukaryota > Metazoa > Chordata > Mammalia > Artiodactyla > Hippopotamidae > Hippopotamus > Hippopotamus amphibius. The sequence continues at coordinate 44,451,986 of NC_080202.1, read as the reverse complement.
CCTACAGATATCTGGAAGACTAGGAGAAGCAAGTAGTAATAAAAAATACAAAAGGCTTATCATAAATCTTCCCCAGCAAATATTCTATATGAAGACACAGCACAGAGATTGATTTATTTCTACTCTCCCTTGAAAGGCATTATAACATGAACTCCTGAGAGCTGTTTGGAAGCCTCATTTTTTTTTCAGTCCTGGGGGAGACTGTCTCTCCCTCTTTCTACTCTAGAGCACCTTTTCCCTGTTTTCTCATCTATTTTCAGCCACTGTTGAAAGCAAAGTGAAAAATCTTTTTTTTTTAACTTTAAAAAAATTTTGTCTTAATTTATTTATTTTAAAATTCATTAATTTATTTGGCTGCCCTGAGTCTTAGTTGCAGCAGGCGGGTCCTCAGTTGTGGCTTTATAAAAAGCTGCAGCTCACCGGCTCCTTAGCTGTGGCACGCATGTGGGATCTAGTTCCCTAACCAGGGATTGGACCTGGCCCCCTGCACGGGGAGTGCAGAGTCTTAACCCCTGTACCACCAGGAAGTCCCCCCAAATCTCTTAACAGCTCCTTTTCTTCCTGTTATTAGTGACGTAAAACAAAGCAAATCTACAACCTTACTGTTCCGGAGGTCAGAAGTCCAAAATTGGTCTCACTGGGCTAACAGCAAGGTGCCAGCAGGGCTGTGTTCTTATCTGCAAGAGCATACATTTTCTTGCCTCCTGCAGCTTCTAGAGGTGGACTGCGTTCGTTGACTTGTGGCCCGTCGTGGCCGGGAATGGCTGTCTGAGATTTCTCACATCACTTTCCTTTGACTCTTACCCTTCTGCTTCCCTCTTCCGCATTTAAGGACACTTGTGATCTCATTGGGCCCCCCTGGATAACCCAGGACACTGTCCCTGTTTTAAGATCCTTCCTCACATCTGCAAAGTCCCTTTTGCTATGTAAGGTAACATATTCACAGGTTCCAGGGATTAGGATGTAGACCTTTGAGGGAGGGGTATTATTCTGCCGACCACATCTCTTGATCTTGAAATGCTCCCAATTTCTCTCCAGCCTCACAGTCTTCCTCTTCACCTAGCCCTCACCCTCTCACCCTCCTGCAGGGTCCAAATGGCCTTTCCTGAGATAGAGGCACTGACTCCTGAGTCAGGAAGAGCAGGGATTCTGGAGCCAGGCTGTTGGTGTCCAGCAGCCAGGGTAGCTGTGGGCCTTTGTATACACCACTCAACCTCTCTGTGCCTATTTCCTCATATGTAAAATGAGGACATGAAGAGCCCCTGCCTCGTGGGGCTGTGGTTCATAAACACGTAGAACAGTGTCCAGCACTCAGCACTGTCTGAGTTAGCCGTTACTGCTCTTAATGTGCTCAGAGGCCTGTCCTCCTTGGGAACGGGTCTTCTACCTCACAGCCTGCCTTCTTAAAGGATGCCTACTTGGTTTTTCACTTTGAATAGTTCAAAGACACCCAGCAACTTGGAACAACTTTCTAGCAACTTTATCAACCAGTGTTTCTCCAAGTATCTACTTGCATCAGAATCCCCTGGGGTGCTTTTAAAAATGTTCCCCCTGGTTGTCCAGTGGTTGGGACTCAGCGCTTTCACTGCCATGGCCCCGGGTTCAATCCTTGGTTGGGGAACTAAGATCCTGCAAGCCACGTTGGACAGCCAATAAATAAATAAATAAATAAGAAAAAAATAAAAACGCACTTGATTCTTCTGCACGCTGAAGTTGGAGAACCCTAGTGTGGAACTCCAAAATAGGAGTTTACAACTTGTAATCAGAACAAGCGGGGCAAACCCCGACATGCTACCCCATTCCACCCTCCACTGCTAAGGACAGCTTTGGCCACAGGGCCAGGAGCAAAAGTCCTCTGGAGAGGATGTTTAGCAAGGTTGGGACCTTCTCCAAGACCTGGCATTAAGTGCCAGGGATGGCCTTGTCCCAAGAACAACACTTGAGAGCAGGAAATAGGTAGAGGGAGGTAGACACTGACCATTTGGCTGATGGAATTTATCCTTCTGGAGGGCAGGCCTCTCGGAGAACCTGATAAGAGTCACAGGGCTTTTCTCACACATGGAGGTCATCTCCAGAAAGGGAGGAAGCTAGAACCTCCAGCCAAAGCAGAGGATGGGAAAGCCAGGAAGAAGCCCAGGTCATGTCAAGGTTCAGGCCACGAGAAATAGGGCTTGGTGTGAGCTCAGCCCTCCTCTTGGGATCCCTTAGCTGATGTCAGGGAAGCTTCCAGAATCTTCTAGAACCTGCAGAGACACCCCCCCCCAGGCCCTTCTATTTAATGAATAGAACCCCACCTCGAACCCCACCTTTGAGACATTCCAGGTCTTTCCAGAGCCCACCCAGAACTTAAATAAGCACCCCACTGGGATGGTGAGACTGCAGAACTAAAATAAACTTAAATAATATCCCAGAAAATTGTGTATTTAGGAATTGGAATGTATGAGGCAGGGTTTTCTTGCCCTCTATTACAGCTTTCATGAAAGGGAAACAAATAATAACGCTCCCCCAGGCTAAAGTTAGAGTCGACATATAGTTTACACCAGAAAACATACAGTTAGGTGTCGATGTGGAATGCATGTACTTCCAGTGTGAAATCCTCTCCGTGACCACAGGCTCCTTAAAGCCAAAGCCAAGAGTAGGGGAGGCCTCTGTGTGGTCCGAATGCTCAGGAAGGGAGGGAAGTCGAATTTATCGAATGTTTACCATCTCCCTGGCACGCAGCTCCCGCTGTCTTACAATGTCCTTACAACAACACTGTGAAATAGATTTTATTCACCTCATTTTCCAGGTGGGGAACTGAGGTTTGGAATAGGCAAGTAACTTGCACAATATCATGGATGGAGGGGGACCATTACCCTGAAAACCAATTTGTCTAATGATTTATTTGCCTAATCACCTGTTTGCATCTTTTGGCGTCCTAGTTTTCCCTGTTCTTTTGAGTATTCTAAGGGCTTTATAAAAAGTTCATCTAGGGGTATATTTTTGCAAATAGTCTGTTGAGGGAATTTCCTGGTGGTCCAGTGGTTAGGACTCAGCACTTCCACTACAGGGGGCATGGGTTCGATCCCTGGTCAGGGAACTGAGATCCCCGCATGCATGGCGTGGCCCAAAAAAAAAAAAAAAAAAAAAAAGTCTGCCAATTATTTTTCAACGCTGCTGTGTCCCGCGGCTAGTGAGTAGCAGAGCTAGGATTCATACCCAGCCTATCTGAGTCCCCTGCCCATGACTTTGAGCTCCCCCTTCAATAAGAGGAGGAAGACAGGATTTCCCCTGAAATCTGACAAAGCTGGAGTCTGGGGAGCAGAAGCAGAGGCTGAGTGTCCACGTTGGACCGCCCATCTGCCTCCTCCGGGGTAGGGAAGCCCTGAGCCTGTGCTGATGGGCCCCTTCCCTGGCTTCAGCTTTCTCTTCTGTCTGCCAAGGGCACAGGAGAGGATGCGCTAAGGATGTGGTCCCCAAACGCTGGGGTAGGGGTGCTGTGTATCAGGACACCAGGGGGAAATTTTATCTAGATGCCTGGGCTTCCCTTTAGACCAACCAAACCTGAATCTCTCAGGGTGGCAGCCAAGCCTGTGACCTGTTCTCCACATGCTTGTTCCACACCCCAAGGAATGGAACCCATTCCTCTATGGCGTCTCCAGGGGACTCTGGGTGCCCCATCTCAGCTCCTCTCCCTTGGCCCTTGGGTCTTGGAATGAAGGCGTGGCTAGGGGTCCCAGCTGTTGCCTCCGGGTGGTTATACCCCAGCTGGCTATTCCCGTTCCCATTTAACAAGTGATGAGTGTGGCTGCCCAGGGACTTGGAGGTGACTCAGGAGCCCCATCAGCCCTTCCCTGTTGAAGACCATCTCCTCTTGGGAAGATGGGGGTGGCCCTGCCAGATTCACAGTCACCCCTGCCTTCCCAGGAGTAGTGCGGGTCCTTCAGAGGTCGCCCGTCTGAGGGCACTGGCCCGCTCTCTCCCTCTTAGCCAGCTGCATTGGTCACTCATGCCTTGCTTTTCTGGTTGCACTTGAGGGCCCTGCTCAGGCTTCTCTTCAGTCTGATGTCTCTTTGCAGAGTGGTCTTGAGAAAGTCACTTAACCTCTCCGAGCCTCAGCCTCCCCCTGCGAAAAATAAATGATAACAGCCACCTTAGAAGAATGCTATGAGGGTGAAACAAGCCCCCACCCACCCTCAGGACACCCTACACTTTTCATTCAAAGATGTGCGTTAAATAATTGTTTACTGTTTGTCTCTTGGTGGACTATGAGAACTGTGTAGCTGCAGGCCTGTGTCCACGTCCCAGAGCCCAACAGGGCCTGGCCCTTAGCAGCTGCCCCAAGACCCCTTGCTGAATAAATGAAACGAGGCTGGGCAGGGTCGGGAATGGAGTTTGTTGTCAGTGAGTCATTATTCCCTTCCTTTACTTCCCTAAGATACTGCCAGGGCCACTTCTCCAGAATATATATTCCCTCTAGAGTATATATTCCTTTGTTACCAGCCATACACAATAACGACTTCATTCACCCAAGTTCCCTAGAACAAGGGTCACTACCGCACACTCATTGGCCTCATTGGTGGCCTCCTGGCGGGAGCAGGCCTGGCTTAATGGGTGGCAGAAGCACAGATATCAGAGGCTGGATGATCCTGGAAGACCAAGATGGCTCACTGTTCGAGTTATCTATGGTTACATAAAAATACACCTAACCTTGGTGGCATAAAACCATAGCCATTTTATGAGGCTCAGATTCAGAGGGTTAGGAACTGAATGGGGGGCCTAAGGGGTGGCTTGTCTTGGCTCTACAATGCCCATGGCCTTAGCTGGGAAGACTCAAATGGCTGGTTTGAAAGGCTGAGGTATGAAGTCATCTGGGGGCTTCTTCCCTCACATGCCTGGTGCCTGGGCTGGGCTGGCCCAGCCGTGACTGTCAGTCAGGGTGTCTACACACGGCCTCTTTATGGGGTTTATGCTTCCTCCCAGCACGGCGGCCTCAGGATAATTGAACTCGCACAAAGGCTCAGGGCTCCAAAGACAAGTGTCCCAGCTAACAAGGCAGAAGCTGATGGCGTGTGATGACCTACACTTGGGAGTCACATAGCATCACTTCTCTATACTCTATTGATTGAGGTAATCACAAGCTTGCCAATATTCAAGGAAAGGAGACATAGACCATACACCTCAAGAGGGAGAGTGTCAAAGAATTTGGGGCCATGTTTTAAGACCATTGTGCATACCCTGTCGGGTGCCGTAGCTTGTGATAGAACCTGGGGCAGGGCCTGGTTCAGGAGGAGGACTCAGGAGTGGTTTACCAAGTCCCAAGTTCTTGGCCTGAAGCTGCCACTCACTCACATTACATGGAATCAGTGAGTCTTTTCCCCTTTTATAAGCCTCCATTTCCCCACGTGACATTCAGGGTATAAAATGCTATAAGATCAAACTTGCCCTTCTTGTGGCTGGCGACCCTTCCTTTCATGTGCGTCTATAGCTCACAGCAGAGACAATGGGCAAAATGGAATGGGGATGCCCATAGAACCCCCCAACCAGTTTGGGAACTACCAGAGCAGAGGGGACTGTGCCCCCACTGTCCACGGGGAGCGCTGCTTTATCATGGTGTCCGGAGGCAGTGAGGGCCTCCCTGGGCCCCAGGGGTAGTAAGGGGTCACCTGGCTTTCCCAGGCTCTCAGGGAGGCCTTGGACGGTGCCTGGCAAGGACAGCGGTGTGCAGGATGAGGAGGCGGCAGAGGAGGTGGACTGATGGTCACTGAAAAAAAGGACATGGATTTAGCAGACACCGATGAAGTGGAGTGACCATGCCCCAGAGGCTGACAAAGACAGATACCAATGACCATGGCTCAATGTTCCCTGTCCTCTAGCTTGCCTCCTATGCCACAGAAGCCCTTGGAAATAAGGAGCTGCCCCAGGGAGGGAGATGAGAAAATCCTGAATAGGTTGAATTTAAAGCTGAAATTTCTGAGTTCAGCTGAAATTGATTAGATTAAGTTTGCTTTTACAGGGTTAGTTCATTTCTTCTTTCTGTTCAATCAAGGACTGGCTGAGATCTCGGGCCTTTCCAGCTGTGACATCCTCTATGGGTCTGATCCCTGGGCTTTTTGACCTTGTCACTGCTACTACTGCTGCTGCAGGTCAAGGAACTGCCTAAGGAGACACAGAGCATGTCCAGTGGGGCTCTGCTGGACCAGCCATGGAATGTGGTTTGCCCCTGAGGCCTTCAATCAACAGATACTGTTAAGAGAGCACTGCATGCAAGCCTTGGGCTGGGCACCGTGCCTGGTTCTGGGGGCAGTCAGTTGAATAAGACACTGGCCTCATCTTCAACATGTTTACAATCTTGTGGCATCAAACAGAAGCCACTGGCTCTAGGACCTGCATTAGGAATTGCTTCTGATTGTCGCTTTTGTTAAGAATTGGCATCCGCACATCTCCGGCTGATCAGTCAACAAGTATTTATTGAACACCTACTACATGCCAGGCTCTGTTTAGATGCTAGTGATAGATCAGTGAACAAACAATAGAAATATAGGGGCTTCCCTGGTGGCGCAGTGGTTAAGAATTTTCCTGCCAATGCAGGAGACACATGTTCGATCCCTGGGCCGAGACGATCCCACATGCCACGGAGCCACTAAGCCTGAGCACCACAATGACTGAGCCTGCACTCTAGAGCCAGCAAGCCGCAACTACTGAGCCCATATGGCACAACTACTGAAGCCCGCGTGCCTAGAGCCCACGCTCCTCAACAAGAGAAGCCATTGCAACGAGAAGCCTGCGAACTGCAACGAAGGGTAGCCCCTGCTTACCGCCAACTAGGGAAAGCGCATGTGCAGCAACAGACCCAACGCAGCCAAGGAAGGAAGGAAGGAAGGAAGGAAGGAAGAAATTTATAAAAAAACAAAACAAAGCAAAAAACAGTAGAAATATAAATAAACTGGCCTTGAAGTTCTCTTTTTATCTCTCTGGGCATCTTGTTCCGGGGAAGCAGGTATTGGTGCTTCGAGCTGAACAATCAGATGATACCTGTAATTGTAAGTCATTTCCCACCCCCACATTCACTCCCTGAACTCCCATCCCCTTTTGATCCCCAGTCAAGGCCAACTTCAAAAATCCCTTGGTAATCAGCTGGGAGCTTGCAGACCCCAGACAGTCCTTCAGTGGCCTGTGGGAATATTCCAAGACAAACATTTTTTTGTCAAAAGAATGCCATGAGTTTAATTACTGTGTGGCCTGTGTTGCTGATTTCCATATGACAGAGGGGACCCCAGGGAGTTCCTAGGAAGGCCCGTTATGAGAGGCTGCTGCCGCTGGGGCCTGCTCTAGCCAGGGCAGGAGCAAGCCTGTGCCCTGAGCAGGGGCAGCAGACATGCTTTGAATGCCTCCTCTGCATGCGGCCTTGGGCTTTACCCCTGGCTACTGGGGGCAGTTTAATTAATAATGTCCACTGCTTGTCATTTATCATTAGCCAAACAGGAGGGGTTGAGGGCGGGAGCAGCCAGGAGGGCAGGGGAGGCTCTCTCAAAACAAAGTGCATCAATAAATTACAGTTATACCCATCACTCTCAGGGGGTGGCCACTGCCGGGCAGCCCCATGTTGTTCTCCTCTTGTTCCGAGGTCAATTTCATCTGTCAGGGCTTTGCAGCAGCTCGTAGGGGGGTTACATCAATGACTGTGTTTTTCCCTGTCAGATCTCAGCAAAGAACTGTGTTGTGTGATACACATGGGAAGGAGAGGGAGTAGAACATATCCTGGGGATTGGTTCCCATCGGGGCTGCAAACTGGAACTCTAGAGTGGGTCTAGTATGATGTTGGATATTGTTTGGCCTCAGCAGTGTTTGATAAATTAGAAATTTTTACATGAAAATCTGGATTTCTTGAAAAAGCAAGATGTGACAAAAACCAAACTCTCTTCTCCAGCAGGGCAAGATGCAGCTGATGGCTAGCTTAGGACAGCCGTGTGAAGTTGTGCAGGTTGTGTACTGCACAAAGGCACCTAGCCGATGGGGTAAATGGAGGCTGAATCCAGCCCAGGCTGTCTGCCCAGCAGAGGCCATGTAGGCAGGATATGGGCCTTCCAGCTCACCACCTCCAACAATCCCTTCTTCCTTACTCCCACCTGTCCCCCTCCTGAGCTTGGTAAGCACTTGACATTTTGACTCTCAGCATATTCAGGACACTGTTCTGTCTTCTCTACAGGTGAAACTCCTCTTCATCCTTCAAGGCCCAACTCAACTCTAACTTCTTCCAGGTACCTTCCGGATTTCCCATGAAAGTTGGTAGTTCCCTCCTCTGTATTTTCTCAACAGCCTGTGGACATGGCTGTTACGGCACTCAGCACAGCACTGTGCTCTAATTTGTTAACAGGTCTTTGTTCCCCATAGACTTTGAACCCCTTGAAGACAGACTCTACTCATTTCTGCTTTCCCTCTGCCTGGGGCATAGCACTTAATTGGGGAGGGCTGAGTGGATGACTTGTGGCCAAACTTACATCAGGCAAAGAAGACCCCCAAGATGCTACCTAAATTCCCAAGCCGTGAAGGTCAGGAAGAGGTCAAAGATTTTAGCTTTGGGGTTTTGAAATGACCTTGAACTCCTAATTCCCTCTTTTGGATTCTCTATAGGGCATTTGAAATCTTAAAATATATATATACACACACATATACATATATGTATATGTGTATATATATATTCCATCTTTTTATCTCTCTTGAGATATAATTGACATATAACAATGTGATGATCTGATACACAGATATATTGCAAAATGATTACCACATAAAGTTAGTTAACACCAGGACTTCCCTGGTGGAACAGTGGGTAAGACTCCATGCTCCCAAAGCAGGAGGCCCAGGTTCAGTGCCTGGGCATGGAACTAGATCCTACATGTGTGCTGCAACTGAGAGTTTGCATGCTGCAATTAAGGAGCCCATGTGTCACAATTAAGGAGCAGGCGAGCTGCAAATAAAGAGCCCTGGAGCCACAACTAAAGAACCTACCTGCTGCAACTAAGGAACCCATGTGCTGCAACTAAGACCTGGTGCAACCAAACAAATAAATAAATATTTTTTAAAAAATTAGTTAACACCTGTATCACCCCACATAATTACCATTGTGTGTGTGTGGTAAGAACATTTAAGATAACTCTCTTAGCAACTTTCAAGTATATAATACAGCATTGTTGACTACAGTCACGATGCTTTACATTAGATCTCCAGACCTTATTCCTCTTATAATTGGAAGTTTGTACCCTTTGACCATCATCTCCCCATTTCCCCCACTCCCCAGCCCCTAACAACCATCATTCTACTCTCTGTTTCTATGAGTTCGCCTTTTTTAGATTCCACCTATAAGAGATCATACAGTATTTTTTTTTCTGACTTATTTCACTTAGCATAGTGCTCTCAAGGTCCATCTATGTTATTGCAAATGGCAGGATTTCTTCCTTTTTTATTGCTAAATAGTATTTCATTGTGTATATATATAACACATTTTCTTTATCGATTCATCCAGCAACGAACACTTAGGTTGTTTCCAAGTCTTGTGAATAATTCTGCAGTGAACATGGTGGTGCAGATACCTCTTCAAGATAGTGACTTCTTGGATATATACCCAGAAGTAGGATTCCTGGATTATATGGTAGCTCTATTTTTAATTTTTTGAGGAACTTCCATACTGCTTTCCATAGCAGCTGTGCCAATTAACATTCCCATCAAGAGTTTACAAGGATAACCTTCTCTCCACATCTTCACCAACACTTGCTATCTCTTGTCTTTTTGAAGGGCACTTTAAATCTTGAGCCATGCTGATTTGGCGGGGGGCGGGGGTGGTCTCTGACCAGAAAGTTGAGTGTCTGGAGTTTTTCACATTTTTTTATTCTGTTGTAAGGAGCTGGTAAGAGCCCAGCCAGCCTCTGCTGAGACCACCTGTCAAGAAGCAGAAGAGATGGTGTGGCCAACAAAGCCCGAAGCGGGGAGAGATGGCCACCTCTATCTGCGGAGCAATTTCAGGGTCATATCACCTGAAATACATCCCCTTTCCAGACCAGCCGCAGCCTGAAATGTCTTTAAGAACAAAAAGTGAGAGAATTCCCTGGTGGTCCAGTGGTAAAGAATCCACCTTCCAATGCAGGGGATGCGGGTTCAATCTGAACTGTAGCCCGCGCGCTACAACTACTGAGCTCTCACACCTCAACTAGAGAGCCTGTGTGCAACAAACTACAGAGCCCATGTGCCCTGGAGCCTGCACACCACAACTAGAGAAGAGAAAAAACCTGCATGCCACAACTAGAGAGAAGCCTGTGCGCTGCAGCAAAAGATCCTACATGCCTCAATGAAGATCCCACATGCCTCAACTAAGACCCAACACAGCCAAAAATAAATTAAAAACAAAACAAAACAAAATGAGAATCTTCCTTCTGACAATCAGAGAGAGGACTCAAAGAGAGGGCTGAATGTGTAACTGCTCTGGGAGAGGAGACACAGTGGTCTACATTATTTCTCACTAGGGTGTAAATGACTGATACAAGAGTCTTTCCTAAATGTTGGTTTGGTGAGAAGGTAAAAAAGAGCTAGAAGAGAGAACCTAATGATGGAAAGGGGCTCCATGAGAAGGAAAGAGGCACAGAAAGGAAAGTCTTTTTTTAAAAATAAATTTACTTATTTATTTATTTGTTTATTTCTTTATTTTTGGCTGCATTTGGGTCTTCGTTGCTGTGCACAGGCTCTCTCTAGTTGCGGCAAGGGGGGGCTATTCCTAGTTGCAGTGACTGAGCTTCTCATTACAGTGGCTTCTCTTGCGGAGCACAGGCTCTCGGCATGTGGGCTTCAACAGTTGTGGCACAGGTGCTCAATAGTTGTGGCTCACAGGCTCTAGAGTGCAGGCTCAGTAGCTGTGGTGCAAGGGCTTAGTTACTCCATGGCATATGGGATCTTCCCAGACCAGGGATCAAACCCACGTCCCCTACATTGGCAGGAGGATTCTTAACCACTGCGCTACCAGGGAAGTCCTGGAAAGTCTTGAGTTTAAAAAAAAACCAAAAGGCTCAGGATTTCACCCGGAGTCGGAGTCTGGACAGGGCAGGGGGCAGGGCTCCTACCTGTATTGAGATAAAGGAGCATTAGGCCTCATCTAGCTGGAGCTGACACTGGCACCTCTGAGTTGCAATTTCAAACAGGAGGAACAGGCAACACCCACTAGAGGTGTCAAAAACAGCCAAATTGGGTGTGCAGATGTGTGGTCCATGGCCTGGATGAGAAAGCAGGTGATGAAGAGGAGTGTTTCATTCCACACACATTTGCTATGGACTCGCTAGGTGCAGGGAACTGTGCCAGGTCCGGTACAGAGACTTGTTACAAAGCTTCATCACAGCCCTGCAGTGCACCAGATTTCTGCAAGTGTCAACAATATTTTAATGTGCAGAATCTTGGGCTCAAAGCTGCTTGCTGTGGCATAATTATGGAAGGAAAACATCTTCTTCTAGAACCTCCCAGGATCTGGGACAAATCTCTCCATGCCTTTTCCCTACAGGTGGTCTCAAAAAGGCTTGTAAGCTGGGAGTGCAGTCCCCTGTCTGCGGGAGAACACCGTGGCTGGGTATAGGTCCACCCACCCTTCTCAGGGTGGCCTCCCTGGACCTCTTATTTTAAAATGCAACCCCCAGCATTCCCAATCCCCCTTGCCCTGACTTATTTTTCTCAGCACCACTTACCTCTTTCTGACATATGTTTCATTTATCTGTGTGTTGTTGTCTATTTCCCCTCCTAGAATGTTTCTCTGTAAGAGCAAGGATTTTTAAAAAACCAACTTAATTGAGGTATCATTTACATGTAATAAAAGGCATCCATTTCAAGTGTACAATTCTGAGTCTTGTTGGATGTATATACAGTACTTGTGAAACCACCATCACTACCGAGGCACTAAACATTTTCTGTCATCCTCAAAAGCTGTGGTCATCCCCCCTTTTCCCACCCCACCCCTGCCCCAAGCAACCACTGATCTGCCTTTTGTCACTATAGGTTAGTTTAGTAGCAGAGATTTTTATCTGTTTTGTTTATTTCTGTGTCCGTGGCACATAAGATGGGGCCTGGCACATAGTAGGCACTCAGTTAAACCCCTGTGGAATGACTGAATGAATGGGTTCTCAGAGATGATTACCATCTCCCCTGTTGTCAGGTGGCTCCTAGCCCAGTGGAAGAGACAGATGGAAACAATACTTACAACCTGTCCATTGTTTTCCAAACTCCACAGTGCTCCTCAGGAAGATTTGGCAGAGTGAGAACACACGATTGAATGGCAGAAAGTTCAAGGTCTCTGGCATCAAAGGAATTTGAGCTCAAGAACCAGCTCCATCTATCTCAACTTTCTTGGGCAAGTCCCTAGATATCCCTGTGCCCTTTTCTGTTTTGCAAATTCTATATAAGAGTAGTTTCCACCACACAGTGCTATTGAAAGGATGAAATGGGGTGACACCTGGCAAGGGGACAGCACAGTGCCAAGCACACGATCAGTGCTCAGCAAACCTTACCTATTAATATCATCAGCCATTCAAAGAACATGGACTGAGGGCCCGCTCTGTAATATGAGTAAGATGAGATTCTTGATTTTGTGCTGGTAAAGCCGGGGAAGAGAGGCAGAGGCTGGAGAGGTCAAGATCAGCTGCTTTATGCTGCTGTGACACATGATTCTAGAGTCCCAGAGGCCTCAAGCACCATGGTCAAGTTCATTTCTCTCTCACACTTCCTGTGTGTCATGAGTCATTTCCTGGCCCCCTGGACACTTTCTTTACTCCAGTGCCAGGCTGGCAGCGTGGTTTCTACCTAGGGCATTTGCCATCCTTTGCAGCAGAGGGAAAAAGACACCATGGTGAACCACACTTGGCTTTGGAAGCTTCTGCTCTTCACTGACTCACGAGTTCCTCTTCACAGGCCAGTGCAAGTCACATGGCCAAGCCTGAGTGAGGCCAGTGAGTCAGGGGAGTCGTTTCCTTCTCCAGAGAGGAGGGAACATCTGTGAACAATGGAACAGTGGCGCTCAGGCCAGCAAGCAAATAATTACAGGCTGGGGAAAGTAGCCTATACTTCTGCACAGAGCTAGCAAGGGAAATGGGCTGCCTCTGCCTGGAGGAAGGCTTCCTGGAGGAGGTGACATATGAGTTGGATCTCAAAGAACATGCAAGAGTTCACCAGGCAGAGAAAAAAGGAAACATTTAGGCGGAGTGAAACAGCAAATGACAAGGCATGGAATTGTGAAAAAGCCTGGTGTGGTTGGTGGGTGTGGAGGTAGGGCTAACTGCACAGGTGAACTGGGCCAGAACAGGGGTGCTCTTTGACCATCAGGCTAGGGATTCGGGACTTTTCTCTAAGGTGACAGAGAGGTACTGGGCAAGGAGAAACGATTTTGAACCCTGGGGTGGCTGGATGGTGGGATGCTTTCATCCTAAGTGCAGAGACACAGCCTAATAAAAGGCAGCCCTAAATAATGGAGAACCTCCGGAAGAGGAGAGGTTTTCTGCACTGTAGCCCAGACAAGAAACATGCCCCTGGGTCTCCTTTCCAGCTGCCAGAGATTGGGCACAGCTCGCTGGCAAATGCTATAGGGGCGCAGCAGGGATGGAGGTCCAGGCGGGCTGAGCCCTGCGGACCCGCCTGACCTCGCACCACCCGACCTCGCACCACCTCCCCACCCCAGTCCCCGCGCTGGAAGAGGAGCCCCTCCCGGCCTCTGGAGGCCTGGCGTGGCGGATATTTGTCTGTGATATGATTGTAATTTGGGCCCCTTTTGGCCGCAGTAAATTGTCCTGTTTGCACTGCGCCAGGCTGAAATAGCCCGGCGCGCGCGCCCCAGGAAATGAGCTCAGGGCTCGGCCTCCGCGGAGAGCGCGCTGCAGCCTCCCCGGCGCTCCCAGCGCCCCCGCCGGCTCGCGTGCGGGCGGAGCGGCTATTTTTTCATTTGACCGACTTAAACAGGTAATTTGAATTATGATCATGAAAAAGTGTCCCGGGGCTCTGTCTGCCACGGAAAGCTCAGAGCAACGTGGGAGCCTCTCCAATGGGGACTAGAGGGGCTGCAGCATCTTCCTTTGGGGGCAGGGGTAGGGATGGGGGGGAAGGAAGAAGGACCGGGAACCAAGACTTGGTCTGAGATGAGCTTCTTCGGGCACCCCCCACGAGGCAATAAAGAAAGCCCCGTGCATATATACATTACTAATAAGAAAAAAAATATCAAATTGTACACTTTAAATATATGCAGTTCATTGTATGTCAAATAAGTAAATAAATAATAAACAAACAAACAAAAAAGAAAGCCCGGTGACGAATTACGATTTTACAAAAATGATTTCTCAATAGGACTACATCCAGGGAAGAGGAGAATCGAAGTACGACTACACCTACCTTTCCCATCCGCTATATGCAACACAACAGCTGTTTTAATCTCTCTAGCTTGGAGTCAATCTTCACCCCTACACATACACTTGTCAGTGTTGTAATAATCACGGCATACATACAAGTCTGTGCTCCTTTTTTCACATGCTTTTAATTTCTAAATACTGTTTCTTGTTGTTACACAATTTCCCAATGTACCATCCTTACTAGTAGCAGAGTATTTCATTGGATAGATGTGCTATCATGTATAGGACCACACCCCTATGTTGGCTCCAATTTTCCCTATCATAAATAACATCGTAGGAAATGTCTTTGTAGACATAAAATTGTTCTCTCTTCCTGATGAATTATTTCCTTAGAATTAATTCCCAGGAGGAAGATTATTGGGCCAAAGGCTATGAACATTTTTATGTCACTTGGCATTATTGCCAAACTGATTTCCAAAAGGGTTGTGTCTGATGATTTGCAGTTTCAAAAGGAGGAGCTCACCTACACTGTGCTTCCCTATCCACACACAAGAGGCACGACCTTAGGGATCACAGAGCAGGTCCCTAGGGGCAGCTCTAGGTGGGGGTGGGGTAAAGGTACAGACGAAAAGGGACCTGGAGGAGTGGGTGCTGGTAGAGCCCTCATCCCAGTGCCGGTAATTTCTGGAAGGGCAGGCTTCCTGGATTTTGAACTTCCTCCCCTGCCTTGTCTGTTCCCTCTGTCAGCTGTTCAGATCTGTCACTCCCAAGCCCCCACCTCAATGTCTACCCTCAGGGTTCCTCCTGCCAGGACCACCTGGGAATTGGCCCAGCGTAGGCCCTGAAATAGCACGATTTGCTGAGCCAGCTTTATTATGTATGATACGGGAGCTATTTGCACCTTTGGCTTCTTATCATCTTTGTTTTCTGTGCCACAGAGCTAACCCCTCGATGACAGGCGAAGGAGAGGCAGCCAGAGTTTGCCGTAGGAGAAGCCGTCTATCTCACAGTCCATCCAGGTCCTTGCCAGGTTCAGTGATGGTAGAATCTTCTGTATTTACAAAGACCAAGACTGGGAGATGAAGACAAAACTTTTCCTATCCGTACCCCAACTATCCAATTTGCTGAAGTCATTTCTCTCACAATCATTTTTGGTATCACCCCAGCTGACAGCCTGGACTGTTTTGTTACTTTTCTGGTATCACTGCAAGAAGAAAGCACTTGTGGGGACACTTGGACAAAGGGAAGACAGACTTGATGTCTTCTCCTCTGCAGTAACCCATGTGTTCTGGGGACAAGCCACTTGGAGAACGTGGGTCCCCACTGTGCTGACAAGACCACGTTCTGGATGGGCTGGCCACATCGTTGCTGTCCCTAAGACCCAGAAGCTCTTGGCAAAGTGTTGTTTATGCTCCCATGTCTTCCTCCCATGGCTGCACCATGGAGAAGCGGACAGAAGGTGGCCCTGGCAGGAGGGATTCTGAGGGGTGGACAAGAGATGGAGGTTGGGAGTGACACAGATCTGAACATCTGACATGGGAGGGAACGGGCAGGACAGGGAGTCAGAAAACTCCTGGGTTACACTGTTACCTGCCAAGGAGAGCCCAGACCCAGGTAACACTGTGCTTTGCTCCACCCACTCAGGTCCACAGCTCTTGTCTTCAGCGCCTACTTCTGGAGGGATCTCTGGAAAGTCACCACGCTATCCTGGAGGGTGTCAGGCTCAGAATCACTCCTCCACCCCAGGATCCCAGGATCCAGCTGTGCCCCTGACCCTCCATCTCCTCAGGTGAAGTTCATGGTCATTGGCTGCCCTGCCTGAGAGGACAGAGGGAAGCCATTATTACTCCAGCTGTCTGGAGATCATGGTGCGGGCACCTCATGAGATCCCAGCATGGCTCCTTCCCTGATGATCTTCAGCAAAGCAGAAGCCCACGGACAGGGGAGCTCTGTAGACTGGTAGTGGCGTACACTTAGTCCTTGCTGGCTGAAAATGGGTGTAAATTGGGGGACCTTTGCGTTCACTCTTAGGTTGGTCCTTTCCTGCTTTGGGCTGTGTTTTCCCACAAGCACTGCCTGCTAGCAGGCATCCCTTCCCCTCCACCCCACTCAGCCATTTTTCAGCCCCTTCAGCTCAAGTCCCTCATGTGGAACATTGTCCCAGTGCCTCCAGTTCTCATGGTCTATTTCATTTTGTACTTTGCGATGGCATCACCCAGTGCAGACTCGACGTCATCTCCCTCAAATGTCTGCAAGGCCCAGTGAAGCCCAACTTCACTTCATTGTCTTGTTCGTGGTTTCACACATAGTCTGTCTCTCCAGGGCATCAGGACCCCTGGGCGCGCTGCCCTTGTCTTACGCATCATTTGAACACAGTGGTCCCCAGCCCAGGGCCTGCTTCTCAGAGCATGCGCTAAAATGCATGTCAATCAATTTCAGTTGAGCATCCAACTCCTTCTGCCCCTGACCAGGCTCTTGGTTGCAAGTGATAGAGACTGATGCTGTCTAAGAAGCAGCAAAGGAATTGATTGGAAGGATATTAGTGAGCACAGGAGTCTGCAGGAAGGCTGGGCACCAGGATGGAATGGGCAAGGGAGGCTAGGTGACAGGAAACAAGCCAGCATCACACCTCAGGAACTTAGGTTAGGAGGGAACTGCCCAGGTACCACCCCTACTAGCCGCTCTGTCACAGCTATGGAAATCTCAAGTGTGAATTCTGGGCAAGATGGCAGGTAGGGGGGTGGGGTGGGGGCATTGGATTGGCCAAACCTGGGTCACACGTCCAGCCCCAGGCAGAAGTGAGAGGATGTGGCCTCCCCAGTTTCTGTGGTGGGATCCCTGGCTTCCGCCACCCAGCCTACTCCACGGGACATTCCACACCCCAATGTGGGGTGCTGAGCGGCGCCCCAAATGACACATGTCTAACAGTTACTGAGAATCCGCCAGGTGCTAGAATATGGACATGAGGAAGCCAGGTACCAGCCAGGCAGGGAGGCTGGTGGGAAAGCACTCCCAGCTCTGTTTGTCATTTGTGTGCACCCAGCCCACGCCAGGCCCTGTCCACGGGCTTTCCCAGACATCATCACATTTAATCCTTACTGTGGTCAGAGCTGAACTAAAGGGGCAAGGGGTCAAGGGAGCAGCAGACCGACCAAGCTTTTAGGACAGCATCACAGAGAAGCTACCATCTGGCTGGGTCTGAGAGATGGTAGATGGACTCAAGGGGGATGAAAAAAGAGAAAGGCATTTCAGGCGGAAGAAACAGCTTGTGTAAAAGCATGGAGGCGTGACAAAGTCAGAGTGTGCTCAGGCCGTGGTGGCTGCCTGGTGTGGAAGGAGTATAGGGCACGCAGGTGGGCTGGAAGCTATTGCAGAGGTCTGTGTCAGAGATGAGGAAGCCTTGAATACGTCTCGAACACTTGGGAAATGCCAACCCTTATAGGGAACCCTTCACATGTATTATCTCCTTGAATCTTCACAATTGCCTTATAAGGCAAGCACTCCTTTTATTTTGAGGATGAGAAACTGAGGATCAGAGAAGTTAAGTGACGTGTTCAAGGTCACACAGCTAGTAAATTGGTAGAGCCGGGACTTGAGCCAAAGCCCATGTGTCGACCACCAAAGGTGCCAGAAGCAGCATGCCATGCCCTGCCAGTGATTCTTATCTTCCCCAAAGACTGCTGCTTCTTGCAGGATTCCCTCTCTCCTCTGTCCTCCCACCCCATGGAGAGTGACCTCCATAGTTCAGGGGGTGTGGCTTGTCTTACCTTTTGCTCTATCAGGTCACGTCAAGGACGCCCCAGCAGAACTTGCTCCTTTGCACCATGGTATTAAAAAGCCAGTTTCCTATTACCACTTCTCGGTTCTGTATTCAGGGGAGAGGAACTGCTCACAGAATCCTTTGTGGGGAGGGGGAGTTCTTGAAATGAGAAAATACAGTCTCCTGCTTCGATTGGGTGCTTTCAAGTCACTTCCAGATGGAAGGACAGAGGCAGAGGGCATCTATCATGGTGGTTTCGTGCTTGGGTTTGAATCCCAGCCACCCCATTTCATAGCAGTGTGACTGTGGGCAAGTGGACTTAACCTCTGTGCCCCAGTTTCCTCATTTATAAGACAGAGGATTACCCCTCACAGGAGTTGGGAGGATTAGAGAAGATGGTTTAGAAAGTATCTGGCATTTTTAATAGTAAATACTAAAAAAGAAAAGAAAAGGAAAAAAACTATTTGTTAAGCGGGGAGAAAAGCAGTTTTGTTCCATTTAACACACATCCAGTGATTGTCTCCTGGATCCAACTCTGTGCAGAGCATGGCCAGGGTCATGACAGCAAATCCTGTAAGGGCCAGAGGCAGGACAGCTCTGCCCTGGTTGAAGAATCAGGAAAGCTTATTTGATAAAGTGGAATTTGGGTCCAGCTTTCAAGAACATGTAAGATCGTAAAATCTTAATGGGGAAACACCATTCCAGGTGGAAGAAACAGCAGACGCCAAGGTCTGGAGGTAAGAGAGGGCACTCACTGGGTCCTGTCTGCTTGGAGCCCTTTCTCCAATCTTCTTCTCCATCCTCTGAGTTCTCCCTTGCCCTTCCAATAAGTTCCCAGTTTGCTTAAGTTCGCTGGAATTGAGGTTTATGACTTGCAATCAAATGATCCTCCCAACACAGCACTTTTATCCAGCTCATAGGGTTAGAGATTAAAGATGAATGCACGTGGCTGGCACATCATAAGGGGACCAGAAATGATTGTCGGCAGCATGATATTCTCAGTTAACCTCCATGATAACCTATGCATGAGGCGGGGGGTATACCCATTTGACAGATGAAGAAACAGAGGCTCAAAGAGACAAAGTGGTCCTCCTGAGTGTCCTCCCTAATTGGCAGAGCAAGGACTCAATTCCAGAGTATCCGACTGCAATGTCCCTAAGCCATGCGTGTCCCCCGCTGCCCTGGGGCTCCTTCTGTGCTGGTACACCTCGTCAAAGTGTACCCTGTCAGCTGCAACCACATTGCCTTCCAGAATGCTTACTCCAGCTCAGGTATTGGCCCCACAAAGCAGGGCCGGATCCTAGAACATCACTCTGGGGGGTGGCCAAGCCCTCCACGTGAGCGTCCTGCAGCCCCAGGCTTGTCCCTGCTGTCTCAGGTAAAACTTTGGAAACCTCAACCCCTAATTACCGCCAGGCACAGGGCACCCAGTGGTTTCCGGATGGCTTGTATTGACTTGCGCAGTCTTCATAGGACATGGGTCTGGGCTAAATTTAAGCACTGTCACAGACAACTTAACAGTTTTCTGTGGGGGGGTTAATTTAATGGTAAACCATAATTACCGATACAACTGATACCTTAATTCCCAAAACAATCTGTGGAGGTGTGTGGAATTCAAATCAGTCCAATTAGAATTCCATCTTCTCATAATAAAATACAGCATAATTGCTAATTGCTCCCCTGGCTCACAATATTTTAAGGCAGAAATTTGGGGTTGTTTTTTAATATGGCTTTTATTTTAAAGTGTTTGTTTTCAATTTTGGATCATTGCCCAGGAGA
Organism: Hippopotamus amphibius kiboko; assembly: GCF_030028045.1. NCBI lineage: Eukaryota > Metazoa > Chordata > Mammalia > Artiodactyla > Hippopotamidae > Hippopotamus > Hippopotamus amphibius. Next base: position 44,432,108 of record NC_080202.1, on the reverse strand, counting down.
GGGAAAGGATCCAGGTCTCTGTACTCGGGGCTCCTGTGGGGCCTCAGTGCTTCTCCCTTTGGCAAGAGTGAGAGGCCTAGGGGAGGATCCAGCTGCACAGGGCTCCACGGATATCAGAGGTCCAGGTCTTAGCAAGGCTGAGAGAAGCTGTGTCAATATAAATCACTTAAGGTTTGGAGCACTTTTGAGTTGACAAAGCATTCTGGTGAGCATGCAGCGTTCAAAGCCAGACCACAGGATGTGGGGCAAGTTATTATTCTCTAAGTGACTCAGTCTCTTGATCTGTAAAATGGGTATAATAATTGACCTTCCTCGTGGGGTTGTTGTGAAGATTGACTTGGTGCCCAGCACGTAGTAAACATTCCAGACATAGTAGCCGTGTTGTAATTATAAATTCATTCATTCACCCACTCAACAAATACATACAGAGCCCTGTAGGTACCAGGCATGGTTTAGATGCTGGCGATATAACAGTGAAAGTACCAGATCAAGCTCCTGCCTTTGTATAACTTCCATTCTAGTGGGAAGGCAGCTGGTGGTGAGAAAATGAAGTTGTAAAATAATCTCACCCCTGCAAGAATGGTGGGCTCGAGTTCACATGGTGTGGTCACGGAAGACCTTGATGAGGGGGTGGTATCTGAGTTCATCAGCCCTCCCTAGAAAGCTGAGTTTACAGATGAGGAAACTGAGGCTCAAAGGTGAAACCTTGGGCAGCTGCATATCCCCCCAAATTTGGGAAAGATGAGGTGAGAGGAGCAATTTTAGTGGAAAGGAACTAGGTAGTCAGGCAGTGAAGGCCACGGAGAAGGTGTGAGGACCCGAGGTGCTGAAATCTCAGCTGGAAGTCATCCTCAGGATCACCTGGAGGTCACCGCAGAGGAGAAAGTGCTCAGGCAGTGGAGTTTGAGAGGCCTGGCTTCATATCCTGGCACTGGACCACCTTGCTGTGCAGCCCAAGACAACTGCTTCACCTCTCCCAGGAGGCATCCCCTCCCCTGTAAACTGAGAACAGGAAGACTGTGTCAGGGTCATTGGCAAAGGTTTAAGTGGGATTATGCATGTCAAGAACATGGTACATACTGGCTGGGCACTCAAGAAGTTCCAAGTCTGTTCCCCTACTGTTTTGGGTTTTTTTTGCCTTTTTTTTTTTGACATACAATAAACTGCATATATTTAAAATGTACAGTTTGATATTTTTTTCTTGTTAGTAACGTATATATGGCACTCCCAATCTCTCAATTCATCCTCCCCCCCCAACGCTTTCCCCACTTGGTGTCCATATGTTTGTTCTCTACAACTGTGTCTCTATTTCTGCCTTGCAAACGGGTTAATTTGTACTGTTTTTCTACATTCCGCGTATATGTGTTAATATACGATATTTGTTTTTCTCTTTCTGACTCACTTCACTCTGTATGACAGTCTCTAGGTCCATCCATGTCCCTACAAATGTCCCAATTTTGTTCCTTTTTACAGCTGAGTAATATTCCATTGCATATATGTACCATATCTTCTTCATCCATTCATCTGTTGATTGTCCCCCTACTTTTAAAAACTTAGGCCCAGAGAAGGCAAGTGACTTGCCCAAGGTCACACAGCAAGGTGTGGCAGAGAGTAGGCAGGTTTTGGCCTGGTGTTCTTCTCACCCTTCCTGACAGCCAGGAGGCAGCCTCTCAGTGGCCAGGGAGAGGGTCTTTGCAGGGCAGTTGCTGATGGGCAGCTGGTCAGAGAGACAGTTTCAAAGAAGGGAGAATGAGGCACCCCAATCTGACATGTACCGAGTTAGTACAAAATATGCCACCCTGATTTCGAATTCAGGCATTTGTTGACTTTCAACTATTGAGCGTGTTGGAGACACCGCGGAGGAGCAGAGCCATCTTCTGGGGTTGGGGGAGGTTGGGGGGATACGGGGGACTGGATACTGGGGGACTGGTCTGGAATGGAGACATATTGCTCCAGGACGGCCCCCGTCTGCTGAGAAGCCCTCTGGCGTTCCCAGACAGGCCCTCCCCTCTGCATTTGACAAATCCACTTCCCAGCTGAGATCCAAGGGGCCTCCAAGATTAAAAACCTGGTCACCCACTGGTTCTGGGGCAAATGGCTCCTATTACGAGAGGGCTCCAGGGGCCTGGGAACCCAGCAAGGGGTGGACAGGCGCCTGCTGACACTGCCTTATCCAGGGCCAGGGCCATTCACTGCCCACACGGAGGTGGGGGCCTGGAGGACCCACCTCAGCTCCCTGTGCCCCGGCAGTAATTACCACTCTCGGGCTGGCCACTGCCCCGACCACCCCATGGATGGGAATCTGGGTCCACACTGAACAGAGCTTGGCTGGCTGCTCAGGGGCTCCCCTTCCCACGATTGGGGGAGGGGGAGCGGGGGACCGATTCAGACTTCTAGCAGCCCATGGGAGAAGCAGCAAGATTCAAGGACAGGGTCCCTAGAAACAGGGGCCAACAGGCCGGGAAGGCTCTTGGGGTTTAATTCACACTTTTAGCCAAGGGACCCTCCTGCTCCTATGCCCTCAGAGGCTTCTGGATATAATTTTAGACTCCCAGGTGCCCTCATAACTTCTCTGATAGCAGGTGTAAATGGAATTCTGAACACGCACAACTTCTAGTATCTTTAAAACACAACTTTATTTTTGTCTCCCACTTTCTTGTAAATTTTCTTCTGTGAGAGTAATCTCCCCTGTTTCTGAACGCAAACCCCCGCAGGCCCATGACTTTTTGGGCCACTCTCAGGTAAAAGAGAGTTCTGAGGTCACTTTAAGTCGCAAACAGGGTTTCAGTTCAGACACTGGAATTTCTGGGTTCTATGCAATATTATTGTAGCAAGAATGGTTCCTTGGAGTAAAGATTATTAAAATAAGACAATGTCTACATGTATATTCTGACACAGTTCTCAGCAAATGCACTCATTCTGCAAACTCTGATCCAGGGTCTGTATGTGGTTGACACAGGCTAGCAAAGCTCCAGAGACACAGAAGACAGTCTGGTCTGGATGTCGGAAGACCTTCGATCAGTCACCCATCTCACAGTGACCAGAAGTTCAATGACACCCCAAGTGAGGAAAATCCCATTTCTATTCTGCTGAAGCAACAATCAGGAATCATGGTGCCCTACAGTCTAGAGAATACTTCAAAAGACCATATCTCCTTTAACCTTCAGCAGTACCCATTTTACTGATGGGGAAACCGAGCCTCAGAAAGATTAACTAACGGGCATGATAACCCTCAGTTAGTAAATGGCAACCTTTAGACTCTAACCAAAGTCTTCTAGCCCCAGCTTTGGACCTCTCTCTGCTTCACCACCAGCCTCTGGAGCATTTAGGGCCATGATCTGACTCTCTCATTTGTTACCTGTGTGGGAGAAGAGTGAGGCAGAGCACCTGCAGTCTGAGAACTAACCAGGAAGGAAGGGCAGGCAGGCTAAATCCCTCCTCGTCATCAGCAGGAAGCAAGCAGGACTCAGACTGTCACGTGGCCAGGGAAGTCAGAAGGGTGAAAGGCAGCTTTTAACTCCATAAATTTGAGAAACCACATAAGCCCTTGAGTGCTGTGATATTATTGATGAAAGGGAGAATGTAGGGAAAAATTAAGATTTGGAATTGTTCAAAGGAATGAAAACTATTTGGAAGTTGAGAGGAACAGCGGCTGAGGGCAGCTCCTGGCTCACTTTCATTCTCCCAGACACTCCATCCTTAGGAGAGGTTTTCTTTTCCCGGGTTCAGAGAGAAGTCCCAGAATAGATCCTCATTGGCTCTGGTGGGTCATGTGTCCCTTCCTACACCAACCACTACGGCTATGGGATTTTTTGACCTGATTGGCCAGGCCAGGTCACATGACTGGTCTGAGTCATGGCAGGGTAGGGTCAGCTCCCACAGAGCTATCTGTGAGGCAGGTAGGGAAAGGGCTATTATCCAAAGGCGGATAGAGGAAATGGGAAATTAGACAGGAAAGAGGGCTTTGTATGGCAGATTAAGGATTTCTACTTTATAAATTGGCAGTAGGAGCCAATGGATGCTTTCACACAGGGAAAAGACATTATCAACTTGGGGTTCAGTGGGGTTAGTCGGACAGCAGTGAACTTACAAAGTGACTTACAAGGTCATTGGTAAGTGACTGGTTTTGTCACTTACCAATGACTTTGAGGAAGTTACTGAACTGCTCTATGCCTCAGTTTCCTCATCAGCAAAATGGGTATAATAACAATAGCTCTTCCTAGGTCTGTTGCGCAGATTAAACGCATTTATACATGAAGCAGGAGAGTGTTTGCTGCAGTTCCTAGGAGCCGGGACACCTCAGGTTCTGGGGGAGCCTCTGGCTTGGGCAGCACAGACCTGCCCAGGCTGGCCTGGCAGCGGTAACCAGCCTGAGCAGTGACCCACTTGCTCGCTGCCCTCCGCAGCCTTTCTTGGCTGACAAACAGGAAGGTGGCAGGGCTGCCTGAGTGCCCCTGCCGCCCCCACAACCCTGTGTCTGGCCCCAACCCTCACCTCTACTCGAGGCTGCGGTGAACTTGGATGGTGCTACTCTCACCACAAACCACAGTCCGTCACAAATTGCCCTGCGGTGAGTTGCGAGCACATTTATAATTGATGAAATCAGGGGAGGGGCGAGAGCTCATTGCTGAGGTGTTTAGTAAACAAAACCCTGGGCCTTTGGGTGGGGGGTGGGGATGCTTGAGAGAAAATGAGGGGACAGAAAAGGGGGGCCCGCAGCTCCCTCTGAGAGTGCTTGAAAGGCTCCACCTTTCAGTGTTTGGTTTTATCATTAAACTTTTGTTTTAAACTCTCATTTTTAAAAAAGGTTATTTATTTATTTATTTTTAATTTATTTCTTTACTGGCTGCGTTGGGTCTTCGTTGCTGCAGACGGGCTTTCTGGACTTGCAGGGAGCGGAGGCTACTGTTTGTCGCGGTGCGTGGGCTTCTCATTGCAGTGGCTTCTTTTGTGGAGCATGGGCTCTAGGCACACGGGCTTCAGTAGTTGCAGCACAGAGACTCAATAGTTGTGACTCACGGGCTCTAGAACGCAGGCTCAGTAGTTGTGGCACATGGGCTTAGTTGCTCCGTGGCATGTGGGACCTTCCTGGAGCAGGGATCAAACCCATGTCCCCTGCATTGGCAGGTGGATTCTTAACCACTGCCTCACCTAGGAAGTCCCATTAAACTTATTGAAAATGTTCAGTCCTGCAGAAAAGTTGCAAGACTATTATAAACTTCCAAATGCCTATCACCTAAATTCTCCCATTCTTAGTTAGCATTTTGCCCTATTTGCTTAGTTCTTTCTCGCTGTACATATGTATATCTAGGATGATAAAATATACACACTATTCTTCTTAGTCTTTTGCTAAACCATTTAAGAGTAAGTCACAGAGATCATGACCTCCCCTGCTATATATTTCAAGAACATTTTCCTACCTACCTACAGGAAAATTGCCAGTCCCAGGAAATTGAATACCAATACATTACTATGATCTAATTTTGAATCCATTTTCTAATTCCACGGATTGTCCAATTACTCCCCTTTATATCAACTTTTTGTTTTAAGCCAGCCTAACAAAGTCTTCAATAGTCAAGGTCCCAGGAAACAGACCCCCTTTGCCCCTTGCCCCATGGCTGCCCAGGACTCCACAGTCAGATAGGAGGAATGAAACTGTGATCAGGTCAGAAAACAAGGCCAAGCTTGGGATGACAAGTGGGGCCAGACATAAGATCTTGCTAAGATTAGGGAGCCCTGGAAGCTTCCTCCAGAGGGTCCCAGAGAATGGAGTCCATGTGAGCTGGGGGAGGGGCACACAGGTTCTTGAAGGTACTGGGAGCCTAAGGGAGACAGGAGACTCCCATGCCTCCTGTTATAGCAGCTAATTCCCGGGCCCTGATAGGTGAGGGCAGGAAAGCTCTGTTAGGGAGATGGGGAGACAACCAACTTTTCAGGCACAGGACCTGGGAGGAGAAGGACAGCTTTATCATCTGAATGCTAAGTGGCTAGTTTGAATATTCATTCAACAAATGTTTACTGCACCCTTGCTATACATGGAGAACTATTCTAGGTGCTGGGGATAAAGCTGGATAGGGCCCCAGCCCCAGGTCGGTGGTGTTCATGTTCTATTGAGGGATGTAACAGTTTGGATGGTCGTTATGGAAACAGTCACTCCCCTACCCGCCCCCACCCCCCCCTACACCCACACATCCACACACCTGTTGTGTGGGGTGTGTATTTCCCAACTCTGCTGATATTAGACTTGGCTGTGATGTTTCTTTTGCCAGGAGAATGTTAATGGTGTGTCATGAGCATCTTTAAATGTGTTGTGAGGTTCAGCTTGGCTTTCAAGTGCCTGCCATTCTCCATGGAAAGAATAAGCCCCCACTGGTCCAAGAAAAATGAAGAAATACTTGGAACAGACCTGTACTGAAGCCACAGCCTGGAGCTGCGCTGCCCTGGCTGACCCACAGATTCATAAATAAGAAAAAGGAGCAGTGTGGTTTTAAGCCTCTGAGTATTGGGGTGGTTTGTTACACAGCATTATTTCAGTAATAGCTGACTAAGATGGGCAGAGACAGAACATAAACAAGCTGACTAGTAAATGCGTGATGTCAGATGGTGATAGAAACAGGAAAACAAAAAAAGCTGGAGAAGAGGAAGAGAACAGTTGGTGCTGCTGAGATAGGGCAGCCAGGGAAATCTCTTTGATAAGGGAGCTGAGAGCTGAAGGAAGTGGGGAATGAGTCATGTGGTTATCTAGGGGAGGGAATTTCAGGTAGAGCAAACAGCAAGTGCAAAGGTCCCGAGGCAGGAATGAGCTTTCTGGAGAAGCAAGCCTGTGGCTGGAGGAGCAAGAGCCAGCAGAAGGGCAGGGTGGGGGTGGCAGGAGATGGCTCAGGGAGGGGCTGGGGCCAGATCTTGTGGGATGGACTTGGAATTTTATTCGCATCATCCAGCATAACTTGTTTCTAGCTGTCTGATGAAAGAGACCAAGAATATGTAAAAAGGCAGAGTGGCGATGGGGAGGTCACTGGCTGAGCCCTCAGCTTTGGGATCTGCAAGGAGAGGACCAGTATAAGCCATAGTCCGGCCAGTGTCCCAGGGCCTTTTCCCAGCTTCATGCTCCTGCTTTTCTGGGAGGTTCTCCCCCACCCTTTCCTCTGAGACCCCTCCCTACGCTTACTCTCCTCCTACCTCTCCAACACCTCAGGTATTTACTGAGGGCCTACTGTGCACAAGGCACCGTCCAGGATGCTGTGGAGCAGAGGGGTACCGGCAGGTCCTACAGCTCCTAGAGCCCCCAGGGTGGCCCCACTGCCCTCCCTGCTTTTCTCCCTCCTGCCCCTCCCTCTAGGTGGGGCCACTCAGGGCCTCAGTAACCAATGCCTCTGCTGCCACTTGGCTGCTTGGCACTAAGCATATCTTGCCTTGGGTCTGATTGTTCTTTTAGATGAAGATTTCCTTTTCAAAAAAAATTGTAAAAAGTAATGCACGCTCGTGGGGGAGTTTGGGATGAATTGGGAAATTGGGATTGCCATATATACATTACTTATAAGAAAAAAATATCAAATTGTACACTTTAAATATATGCAGTTTATTGTATGTCAATTGTATCTCAATAAAAGTTCTTAAAAATTTTTTTTAAATAAAAATATAAAAAGTAATGCATGCTTATCGTGGAACTATGGAAGATACAGAAAAGATAGAAGAAAAAAAATTGCATAATCTAAGAACAGTTAAGCCTTCCCTTAAAAAAAGGTGTCTTCAGCTGCTGGCCTTCCACACCCCTTCCTAGCAGAGAAGGGCAGTGTCGTTTTTGGCCAGTGGGAGATGGGGCCGGCACTGGGGACCCCACAATACTTTGGGCATGGGCTACAGTGCAAACGACCAAATCAAATCCTTTTCTGGGAGCGAGAAGAGTTTTTCAGGGGTGAAAGAAAGAAGAAAGAACGTAAGAAAATTGAGTTCTTAATGGAAAGTGGGGGCGGGGGACCATGGAGGGGAGTCCCGGAGGACCAAGGGAGGTGCAAGGGAGCATGTTCAAATGGAGAGCAGAGCCCCAAAAAGTCACCAGGAGGACCCAGCTCCTTCCCCACTTACTGACCCTCAGCCTCTCTGAGATGCAGTGTTTCCCATGAGAATGAGCATCACCACGCTTCACAGGGGGCGGCACGTGCCTCAAAATCCCTTTGTAAACCGTAACACCCAGCACAAATGCAAGGCCATGCTGCTGTCCTCTGCATGTCCAGCTGGCCTGTGTCCCACATCTCAAGGACAAAGACCACACTTATTCATATTTCTCCATGTGCCCTTGTACCCAGCACTGGGGAGGGTGGGAACACAAACATTTATTATGCACCTGCTGTGTACTAGACACCCTGCGCGGGCTCTCCCATGGATGGCTAGAAGGAACTTTGGGGCTCAGATCCACCCTTTGCACAGAAGGGGGACATCAGGGCTTACAGAGATGCTCTGACACTCCCAGGTAGTGACGGAGCCTGCGCTCAGGCCCTGAGGAATGGGGGAGGGAGGGAGTGAATGGAGTGAAGTGGGGCAGCAGTCAGCATGACATGGGCGGATCCATAGTGAGTCTTAACCCTGACTTTGTTCAGTGGCCATAGCAGTACCGCTGTCTCTCCCAGGTGTGCACGTGTGCCGGCAGGCCTTGCCGTGGGCTGCCCAGCTTGGCCACCTGGCTCCAGGGGCTCCCGCCTCTCCCCAGGGCGCACGACACCACCCCCGGCCACTCTGGCCCAATTTCTTACAGGCTGCTCTGGGATGGCAGCGTCCCAGCACCGCTATAAATAGCATCTCTCCTGGGCCCCAGACGGCCAGTTGGCAAACACTGTAATTTGCTGAAAAGTTTGGAATGTGTCTAAAAATGAAGAAAGCAAATGAGAGCAGCCTTGGGGGGGTGCGACCAGCGTATCCATTTCAGAGAAGGGCTGAGCCGCTCTCCTGCTCCTCACCAACGTCTTTACAAGGGCACTGCAGGCGAGGCTTCAGGGAGAGGGAACAAATGTGAGTCTAGGAAGTAAATATTATCATTTCCACCAACAGCGACCACCTCCTGTATTGGCCTCACCCTTGACCTTCCTGTCCCAAGAGGGAGAGGGGCTGCCACCACTGGGAGGGGGCTACCATGGCTTAACCCTTTCTAGGTCCAGGCTAGCCAAATCAAAGAGGACGTGGTGAGCACGTAAGGATTATGAGAGCCAGAAGGAAATCCCCCAAATAATTTTATCTAACTCCCCCAGTTTGCAAATGGGGAAGTGATTTGACAAAGGCCAAACAGCAAACTGCAGCAGAACCAGACTGAGGCCAAGGTCTCTGGGATTCCAGTTTGGTGCCAAGTCTTAGACCCACGGCCTCCTGCAAGGGGCCATTTCTCTTAGGGACGAGGGTGGGGGGGTGCAGGGGAAGGGTCCGTGGCTCTCTGATCACACGGAACATTGGCAAGTCTTTCTGATGTTCTGGTCTGAGCCTCACTGCACCCCTGGGAGGGACAGTCATTGCACTTCTCATGGCCCCAGGGATGGGGATTCGTTCCCAGTCACAAGCCAGAGAAAGGTTAGAGGGGAACTCACCGTCCTGTCCTCAAGTCGGGATCAGGGCTTTTCCCAACTTCGGGTAGAATTCACTGCCTCAAAAGCCATCTTTTATTGTTCTTTGTGCTATCTTCTGCAGTTTTGATTTTCCCCTAAAGGAAGAATCAGAGCATTGAAAGTAATGGTAGAGTGAAAAGCAGTAATTCTGAGCTGGAGCCCCAGATACAGCACTATCTCACTGTATGACCTTGGGCAAGTCACTTCCCTTCACAGAGCCTCAGTGAACCCATATGTAAAACTACAGTGACAATAAAAGCTTCCACTGATGGAGGCCATAAACATGTGCTTTACATGCATTCATTCTCTTTGTTCTTATGACAACCATACACACAAGATATATTCTTATCCCATTTTACAGATGAAGAAATTGAGGTGGAGAGAGTATATAACTTGTCCAAGATCATACCATTTTTTAAAAAGTTTGAAACCCACTGCACTAGATGTTCTGAGGTCACTTTCAGCCCTAATAATTCTACCTTTGGTGGCTCTAAACAAAATGAAAACTAGTAAAAGCTCAGTTGGTAGCTTTCAGCTCTTGTCTGCTGAGAGGCTTTGTTTGAGGCAGGGACAGGGACAGTTCACATCCGTGGAGAGGCTGTACGTATAAAAGGAACGAGGATACCAAAGCCTTGGTCCTTCATCGAAGGCCGCATCTCTCTGCAGAAGGCACCTGCCTCCCTGCTGGGGCACACGGTATGGAATTATGGCTGAAAAGCGACATCTCGTGGTCAGTTTTAGAATTGCACCCCAGCGGAACAATTTCCAAGGCGGTTCTTAGAGGACAGTGACGAATGGGGAGAAATAGTACATTATAAATATTATAGACTTAGATGGTCATCTAAATTCTTTGTAGAGTTTTAAAAACACAGGCTTTAGGGGCTTACCCCAGACTTAGAGAACCAGACCCTCAAGGTGAGGGAAGAGGGAATCTGATTTTTCGACTCAGACGATTCTGCTGCATCATAGCTGAGAACCCCAAGCGCAGAGCTGTTAAAGGCGTGCCAGAGTGCTGGTCAGAAGACCTTCTCAGTTGCAGTGGTCTAACTGTTGTTTCACTCCTTTCTGAGCCACTGGAACTTTCTAGGCTGCTGACAAAACTAAATCTATTAGGTATTATTTACAAAAGGAAATCTAGCTGCACCTTAAATGTGATTTGTGTTTTATTAGGAAATAAAATGGCAGCTAATAAAGAAAATGTTCATATGAAAATGGAATTGGTCATTTTAGATCAATGTCAATGAATTTAGTCCATGAGCAGAGGATACAGAAGTCTGTCTTTTTCTTTCCTTTCCTTTCCTTTCCTTTCCTTTCCTTTCCTTTCCTTTCCTTTCCTTTCCTTTCCTTTCCTTTCCTTTCCTTTCTTCTTTCTTTCTTTCTTTCTTTCTTTCTTTCTTTCTTTCTTTCTTTCTTTCTTTCTTTCTTTCTTTCTTTCTTTCTTTCTTTCTTTTTTTTTTCTTTCTTTCTTTTAATATAGTGGTTCTCAGCTGGCAGGCAGTGGCTGGGTGAGTCCTTCAAACACTAGCAACAACAGAACTCACATTGTTGTTTATACTTTTCAAAGCACTTTCCACGTACTTTACCTAATCGATTCTTTTCAACCATCACAACCTCCCTTTAAATGAATAAGCCTGAGTCTGAGGCTTGCGCAGTTATGACCACCTCAAGCCACGAAGCAAGTTAACAGGAGCATCCATGCAGTTTTCTCACGTGACCTGCTGCCCCTCGGTTTCTCCCATACCCCCTAGTTGGACTGCCATCCTGCCCTTTCCCTGCTCAGGAAGCTGCTCTGGCGCCCCAGAGATCAAGTCCAAGTTCATAGGCCTGGTTTTGAGGCCCACACAGCCTGGAACCACCTTCTCTCTCCACCTGTGTTTCCTGGCTTTTCCCAGCTGGGCTCCTCCCCCTCCATCTCACCCTCCCTGCCTCCCTGCTGGTATTCAAGCTGTTCCCCTGCAGAGCACTCCCTGGAGGGAAGAAATAACGCGGAGAGGAATAGAGGGAGTCCTCTGCGGTGTGGGGATGGAGGGCTGCCGGCAGTGGGTCCCCTTCACAACATCCTCCAAATGCCCATGCCCGGCCTCACTTCTTCAGCCCTTACCAGTACCTCCTCTCCAGGAAGCCTTCTGGCCTTGGTTGACTATCCACTGTCCAGCAGGGCATCACAGCCGCTCACAGCCCTCCTACCTGCCCTCCCCGACACACACCTCACACATACACCTGCCATTTGCCCTTTCTGCCCAGCATCTTAATCTTTTTGAGTTATTTCTGTTTGTCCCATCTGTCACATGAAGGGGTGAGTGAATAAGAAAGTGCCACCATCCATGCTGGAACCCACTGTGGGTCCATGAACAGAATGGGGGTGACAGGGCCCCTGCCTCTGCCACCCTGCATGTGGGGCATCAGCAGAAATCATTGCTGGCTACTGCAACCTCTAGGGCACTGGTCAGCACTGCAGAGCGACCCAGAGTTCTGCTTTCTGGCTCTGGTTGTGAAATAATCAGAGCCACTGTGGGGTCGAAAGGGCCAAGTGGGTGAAGGGGGCTGGCATGAGGGAGGGGACCGAGGGACCTGGAGCACGGGCGACGTGCCACTCTCATGCCATCCTCGGGGCACAGGGGCAAATATTTTTACCCACATTGTACAGATGAGAAAACGGAGGCTGGTGAGACAGCGCGGAAATTCACAGGCAGCCCTTTCTGCCTTTAACACCTGAGCTTGGCTTTGCCGGCGCTTCTCAGCTCTGGTGGCGCAATAGAATCACGGGGCACCCTTTAAACACCCCAAGTCCCAGTCTGCACCCAGACTCTCTGCAGGTGGGACCCAGGTGACAATATTTTTCAGGTCCCCAGGGGATTCTGGAGTGCAGCCAAGGGGAGAACGGACACGCAGGGCTGAGACAGCACTTTGCAAACTGTCCCTTCGTGTCACTGTGTGGCCCCTGGTCCACCTGAGACCCTTCCTTGGTGTGTGAAGTGGGGATAACTGCAGTCCCCTGAGTTGATGAGTTGAAGAGCTTCCTTACATAACATCGTGACCTGCACGCTTGGCTCCTTTCCCCCCGCTCTTTTTGCCAAAGCCCTTATCACCGCAAACATATTGTACGATATATTTTCCAGATTTATCATGTTCACACATTCATGATTGACACGCCCCTACCTCTGCTAGGACATTGTCCACATCAGGGCCAGGGTCTTCGTCTTTGCCTCATTTTGTCTTTTGCTGGATACCAATCACCAAGCAACTCACACAGCCCTTAACACATAATAAGGTCTCAATAAATATTTGTTGAATGAATGAATGAGCAGATCACTGTGCCTGGCACCACGGTTGGCCTCTAATAAATGTCACTGGCATCACTGCAACGGCTGCCATGGTCGTAGTCACAGCCTTCCAGCCTGAACTGCTCACCTCCCGAGCTGCATGTGATCCTAAAGCCACCCAAAGTCAAGGCGACTGTCCCTTCCCCTAGAAACTTGTCTCTGTGCCCCGCTCCCCCGGCCTCTCCATCCCAGGCACCAGCTGGGAGAAGCGACAAAGTTTCAAGATTTCATTTGTAATTCTTTGCAGATGAAATGTCAGAAATATTGGAAAGGTAGAGTCATAAATCTGATCCTAATACAGCATAGAGCTTATTAATGAAGAATAAATCACCAAGGGAAACCTCCCCAGAGTGCTTCACTGGGGCCTGCGGGGAGGATGGCATTTTTATGTGCAAGTGTACCGGGTCTTTCACTTTCTCAGATATATGGCCCAGGCAGATTTGTCAGGGCAGTAGCCTTAACATCCACCAATTACATTTTTTTCTAGTAAAAATTAATCTATTCTGTAGAAATCTCCTAAGCATTTATTGGATTAGGACCACATCCAAATGTAGAAAATTCAACATACACACACGCCACGACACACACCACTGTAGGACTTTGGCAGGCCCGGAAATAGAACGACTATACCCCCTCCCCCCAAGATACTCCCCCAGCGAAAAAAATCAAGTTGAAGGAGCTGGAGGGGCCCATCCTCATTGCACAGGTAGGGAAACCAAGGCCCAGACAGGAGACGTGCCTTACTTACGGTCACAGTCACCAGGATGGCTAAAGTTGATGTGAGACAAGAAACCCTGGTTCTTTTTTTTTTTAAGCTCTTTATTGGAATATAATTGCTTTACACTCTTGTACCAGTTTTTGAGGTACACCAAAGTGAATCAGCTGTATTTATACACACATCCCCATATCCCCTCCCTCCCTGTCCTGGCCCTCTAAGGCATCACCCATCATCGAGCTGATCTCCCTTTGTTATACAGCAACTTCCCACTAGCTGCCTATTTACATTTGGTAGTGTATCTATGTCTATGCTACTCTCACACTTCGTCCTAGCTTCCCCTTCGCCCCCCCAGTCCCGTGTCCTCAAGTCCATTCTCTACATCTGTATCTTTATTCTTGCCCTGTCACTGGGTCCATCAGTATTGTGTTTTTTTTTTTTAGATTCCAAATATATGAGTTAGCATATGGTATTTGTTTTTCTCTTTCTGGCTTACTTCGCTCTGTGTGACAGTCTCTAGGTCTATCCACCTCATTACATATAGTTCAATTTCATTCCTTTTTATGGTTGAGTAATATTCCATTGTGTATATGCCACATCTTCTTTATCCAGTCATCTGTTGATGGGCATTTAGGTTGCTTCCATGTCTTGCCTATTGTAAATAGTGCTGCAATGAACATTATGGTACATGTTTCTTTTTGGATTATGGTTTTCTCTGGGTATATGTCCAGTAGTGGGATTCCTGGGTCATATGGTAGTTCCATTTTTAGAAACCCTGGTTCTTATTCCAACCCCCAAAAGATGTCCACATCCTAGGGAATTCCCTGGCGATCCAGTGGGTAGGACCCCACACTTTCACTGCTGAGGGCGCAGGTTCAATCCCTAGTCAGGGAATTTAGGTCCTGCAAGCCTCAGGGCGAGGCCAAAAAAAAAAAAAATTCAAAAGATGTCCACATCTGAATCCTCTTATTGCCCTAATGTGAATATGTTACTACATGGGAAGGGAGACTTTCCAGTTGTGATTAAATGAAGGATGGAGAGATTATCCTCCATGGGTCTAATATAATCAAAAGGCTCCTTATAAACAAAAGAGGGAGGCAGGAAAGTCAGAGAAGAAGTGAGAACAGAACAGAGGCCAGAATAATGTGGTGGCTTCTAGAAACTGGAAGAGGCAAGGAAGTAGAGTCTTTCTTAGACCCACCAGAGGGAACGCAGCCCAGCTGACACCTTGGCTTTAGGACTGCTGACCTCCAGAACTGTGAGATATTAAATCTGTATTGTTTGAAGCCACTGCGCTTGTGATCATCTGTTACAGCAGCAAGAGGAAATCAACATCGTGTTGGAGAGAAACTGCACCCGCGTATATGCAGATGGTGCTAGAGAGGGATCCCCATCCCTGAGCATCACCCTAGGTCATCCCCGGCATCAGGTGGCTCCTTCTGTCCAGAAGCCATGGGGCCACAGCTTCCCCCTTGCTCTTAGGGATGCTCTCACCCTTCCGTGCTGGGCTGCAATGGACTCTTCTCCTGTTTTCTTGGTCCCTCATCTTCAGCTTTTCTGCAGCCTGACCCGCCTCAGTCTTGGGAGAAGAAGCCACTCCCCTCCAAAGGTTATCACTACATCCCCAACTCCCTTCTCTTTTCTTATCTCTGAGAAGTTAAGGAAACAATGAGATTGTCCAGGGCATCCTCCCACCCCACCCCACCCCACCGCCACCACCCCTGCAACCTATCCTGTTCTCAGACACTAGCCCTGCCACCCCTCTTGGCCTCAGGAGCCACAGAGCCAGGAGGCTGCTTCTGGGTGCCTCTTTGGGGACCTGCTCTAGTCTGGTGATTTCTCTCTCCATCCCTGGGTCCTCAGGGACAGAGATGTGGCTCAGGGAGCTCCCAGAGGGAGCACCTGGGGAACAGACCCAAAACGGAAGGGAAGAGGTAAAGTGCAAATTTGTGAAAAAGAGGTTGGCAGTGGCTGGGGCAGTCCTTCTTGAAGTCTGGCCAGTGGCCAGCCTAGCTGGGCTGGCGGCTCATTAAAGTGTATATTCCTGGACACCCCTTTTCTCCCGGTGTGGGAAACGTATGCAACCTCTCCATATCCCAGTGTCACTTCCATAAAGTGGGGGCTCTGATTTGCACATGACGGGAATTATGAGGATTGACATAAATACATAAAGCACAGAGGCAGAGGCTGTGGGTACCCTGCCCATGTCCCCCAGTGCCCCATCATCTTGGAGCCCAAAAGACCTAACTTCTGTCTGCAGCCCTGAAAGTGCCGCAGAATGAATGCCCCCAGCCCACGCAGCAGCCTCACCCTGTCCAAGTCCAAGTCCAAGGATGGAGTGGACTTGGTGTATAAACACCCAGCCCCCTCATTCTTCAGGCACATCACTCTGAGGTGTGGCTCCCACACTGGCTCCCTGAGTCCCCCAGAGAGATGAAGCCCCAATCACCTCCAGGGGTAACCAGCCTCATAACATGCACACACCTTGTAAGCCGCCTTCCCTTCCCTGCCTCACTTCCCCATGCTCCTGCTGGAGTTGGCTGTGAGCACCTCTCAGATAAACAATTTGCCCTTGGTTCCTTGTCTCAGGTTGGCATCTGGGGGACTCCAGGCTGAGATGAGCCCTAGCACAGAGTCTGGCAGCCAGGAGGCGAATTCTCTTTGGCTCTCAGTGTGGAGATCAGGTTAGTCCAGCCCAGAGGAAGTCACTGCAGGGCCCTGGGTAGCACTGTGGCCTGGAGGGGGCTGTGCAATCCCTGCTGTCCAGGAATCTGCAAGGATGGGCCGACTGGAAGAAAGACTGTGGTCCCAGGGAAGCCACTTACCCTGTTCTTTCTTAGCTCCCCAGTATCTGCTAGCCAGAGAGTTGAGCTATAATCCCAACTCCAATAATCCCATCTCTCCTGATCCCAAACCCTTCCATCTGAATTCATGCCTAACCACCACCGTCTCTTGCCCCATCTCTTTTCTTAGTTCCTCCAACAAAGCAAACACTCCTTAGAGACACCTCGCCTCTAAATCTTGAAACCGCTGTACAAAGCCCCAGCTGGCTGGGCCCGCAGCCACATGAATTCTAGTCCCCAGGGGCATTGAAGTCACCTCCCCAAGAAATCCCTATGATTTCATCTTCTATTTAATCTTTATTTCACCTCATACTTTTTAGAACTTCAAATAATTTCTCATTTGTAGTAACTAGGAAGCCATAAATCACCCCTTTATGTCTGGGGAAAATCAATTGTTATTTGACATTTTACCTTAATATTCCCGACTTCCTTCAACTGTAATAAAGCTTCCATCTGCCTTTTATTTTACAGGCAATTAGTAAGTCACCTTTTAAAAATGTCTCCACATTTTCTATCAAATGAATGCCAGGATTGAAAGGGGAGAGCTGTTTTATGGGATTGAACTCACCGAGTAGAAGGGGTTTATCTGTAGCCTTCGAGGTACCAACACTCATTAATGGGTTTTATTGATTCGGGGGCTTTTTAACCCTTAGCAATAATACAGGTGTCACTTGCCTGCGGCACTTGGGAGGGGGCGGGGATGCTGGGAGGGGTAGGGAGAAGCCCACACTGTCCAGAGAAGCCCTTTGAAATGTGAGCACTCCTGGCCCAACTACCCTCTCAGAGGTAAATCACAGCGCAGACCCCCTCTTTTTCCAAGAGAGAACGTTTGCAGATTTTTTTTTTCTCAAATTACTCAGGGGAATGTGACACTGCTGCCCTCCCCCATGGGATCAAAAGGAAGAGTCCTGTTCTTGGGGTCTGAGCACCTGGGCGTGGTCCCCAGGGCTGCCTCTTTGAGCCTTAGGCAGGTCATTGAAGGAACTTCTGAGGCTCAGTTTCCCCAACTGCGAAGTGGGGAGAAGACTCTCCTCTCTGCCCCCTCCCAGGGCTGCTGAGGTCTGCCCACCAGACCACATTGTGAGAAAAGCTTGGAAGAACATGGAAGATGGAAGAAACTATACAAGAACCTAACCAGAACTAAGGCCACGGGTAGGAATCTCAGTCCACAGACTCCAGAATGACACCTTCCTTGCTTTCTAGAACTCACTGTAATCTGTTCGGCACTTCCATTCCACAGGGCCTTTCCCCAGCAGGTTCTCCAGAACCCCCAGCTGCATTCCCTCTTATCTCTTTCCTGCAGGTCACCATCTGACCCTGGAACCTAGGAGGCCTTTTCTGGTCCAGACAGCAGGCCTGGAAGCTTTAGAGCAATTAGCAAGAGTTGAAGCAAACAGAGGAAATGTTCTTGGTGGCAGGTGTTTGAGCGTTTATTCTAAAATTCTTTCAGCATTGCTAGATGCTTGAGACTTTTTCATCAAAATGTTGCAGGGGGAAAAAGGCTCAGTCTGGGGCAAATCTCCCCCAGGTGAAGGGCCTGTCTGTGATGGAAGAAGGGAACTGGTGTGAGCAGAGGAAGAGGAGGGCAAGGACCTTCTGCATCCAGAGGAATCTGCTTGTGGGAACTGCTGTTATTTATGGGCCCGATGCGAAATGAAAATGCAGGGTCCCTTTTTCATACATGACTAAGAATATCAAGATGGCAACAGCAGAGCATGAAACTATAAGTGCAAGACCCTTTTAAGACCGGGCCCACCCATGAAGCCCTCCCTGTCTGCTTGGATGAAAGGTCTGTTTTGACCAACTCCTTCCCACCTATCTCTCTATGTCTGATCTTAAAATATCAATACCTGAACCTAGCATCTGATGCAAGTGGATAGGTTGGGGCCTCTTCTAATAATAATAAGAGCTAATATTTATGCAGTCTTCACCATGTGCCGGGCACTGATTCGACATTTGACATTGTATTAACTCCTTTAATCCTCCCAACAACAGATGAGATTGGACTATTATGACTCCCATTTCACAGATGAGGAAACTGAGGCACAGAGAGGATAAATCTTGCCTCAGGTATCAGAGCTGATAAGTCGTAGAGACAGGCTTTGGCAGGCTGGCTCCAGAGTCGTGCTTTTAATCACTCCCCTCTGCTGCCTCTCTGAAAAGATAGCCAGGAAATGCCAGTGACAGCCCCCTGGCTGGAATTTTTCCTTGTCCTGGGAAGGCCACCTTCTCAGCAATTCTAACTCAGTGCTTCTCAACTACAATGTCACCACACACCATCTTGAGGTATGTCATAGGTGTCATATTACTAGTTTAAAAGTACCAAAGTCACTCCCTCTTGCAAGAGCACTGGAATTACAACTAACTGCTGAACAATCATTGACAGAAAGACACTGGAACTCACCAAAAAAGACACCCCACCTCCAGAGACAAAGGAGAAGCCGCAATGAGATGGTAAGAGGGGCGCAATCGTGTTAAAATCAAATCCCATAAATGCTGGGTGGGTGACTCGCAAACTGGAGAACAGTTATACTGCAGAGGTCCATGCACTAAAGTGAGGATGCTGAGCCCCACGTCAGGCTGCCCAACCTGGGAGTCCAGCAACGCAAGGAGGAATCCCCAGAGAATCAGACTTTGAAAGCCAGCGGGATTTGATTGCAGGACCTCCACAGGACTGGGGAAAACAGAGACTCCACTCTTGGAGGGCACACAAAAAAGTGTGCTCACCAGGACCCAGGGGGAAGGAGCAGTGACCCCATAGGAGACTGAACCAGACCTGTCTGCTGGTGTTGAAGGGTTGCCTGCAGAGGTGGGGGGCAGTTGTGGCTCATTGAGGAGGCAGGGGCACTGGAAGCAGGGGTTCTGGGAAGTGCTTATTGGTGTGAGCCCTCCCAGAGTCTGCCATTAGCCCCACCAAAGAGCCTATGGGCTCCAGTGCTAAGTAGCCTCAGGCCAAACAACCAACAGGGTGGGAACACAGCCCCACCCATTGGCGGACAAGAAGATTAAAGCCTTACTGAGCTCTGCCCACTCAGCCCTACCCACCATCAGTCCCTCCCATCAGGAAGCATGCATGAGCCTCCTAGATAGCTGCCTCCACAAAAGGGCAGACAGCAGTATCAAGCAGTATCAGCAGTATTTTGTCTTGTGGAACTGAAAACCAGAGCCACAGAAAGATAGAGAAAGTGAAAAAGCAGAGGACTTTGTACCAGATGAAGGGACAGGATAAAACCCCAGAAAAACAACTAAATGAAGAGGACATAGGCACCCTTACAGAAAAAGAATTCATAATAATGGTGGTGAAGATGATCCAGGACTTTGAAAAAAGACTGGATGCAAAGATCAAAAAGTTTACCAAAGACCTAGAAGAATTAAAGAACAAACAAACAGAGATATGCAACACAATAACTGAGATGAAAAATACACTAGAAGGAACCAATAGCAGATTAACTGAGGCAGAAGGGCAAATAAGTGACCTGGAAGACACAGAATGGTGATAATCACTGATGTGGAAAAGAATAAAGAAAAAGGAATGAAAAGAACTGAAGACAGCCTAAAAGACCTCTGGCACAATGTTAAACACACCAACATTTGCATTAGGTCCCAGAAGGAGAAGAGAGAGAGAAAGGACCTAAGAAAATACTGGAAGAAATTATAGTTGAAAACTTCCCTAACATGGGAAAGGAAATAGCTACCCAAGTGCAGGAAGCGCAGAGAGTCCCAGGCAGAATAAACCCAAGGAGAAACACATCAAGACATATAGTAGTCAAATTGACAAAAATTAAAGACAAAGAAAAATTACTAAAAGCAACATGGGAAAAACGACAAATAACATATAAGGGAACTCCCATAAGGTTAACAGCTGATTTCTCAGCAGAAACTCTGCAAACCAGAAGGGAATGGCATGATATATTTAAAGTGATGAAAGGGAAGAACCTACAACCAAGAATACTCTACCCAGCAAGGATCTCATTCAGATTTGATGCAGAAATCAAAAGCTTTACAGACAAGCAACAGCTAAGAGAATTCAGCACCACCAAACCAGCCCACAAACAAATGCTAAAGGAACTTCTCTAAGCAGGAAACATAAGAGAAGAAAAGGACCTACAAAAATAAAACCAAAACAATTAAGAAAATGGTAATAGGAACATACATATAGATAATTACCTTGAATATAAATGGACTAAATGCACCAACCAAAAGACACAGACTGGCTGAATGGATACGAAAACAAGACCCATATATATGCTGTCTACAAGAAACCCACTTCAGACTTAAAGCGAGGGGATGGAAAAAGATATTCCATGCAAATGAAAATCAAAAGAACGCTGGAGTAGCAATAGTCACATCAGATAAAATAGACTTTAAAATAAAAAAAGTTACAAGAGACAAGAAAGGACACTACATAAAGATCAAGGGATCCATCCAAGAAGAGGAGATAACAATTATAAATATATATGCACCCAATATAGGAGCACCTCAATACATAAGGCATATGCTAACAACTATGAAAGAGGAAATGCAAGGCAGAAATAGAGACACAGATTCAGAGAACAAATATATGGACAGCAAGTGGGAAAAGCGGGGAGGGCTGGGGGGGGGGGGTGAATTGGGAGATTGGGATACCAAACTGTACACTCTAAATATATGCTGTTTATTGTCTGTTAATTGTATCTCAATAAAAGTTCTAAAAAAAAAAAAAAAAAGTACCAAAGTCTGTGAAGAATTAAACTTGCCCTGCATGGTCCTTGAAGTAGATTCTCAGGAGAGTAGGGTGCCAGTGAATATTATCACAAGGTGTGGCAGGGCAGGAGACACAGGAACTGCAGCTCTAACCTCATTAATACAGGGTTGGAGAAGTGCTGGGAGGGAACCTCTCTCAATACAGCAGCCCTAGGGACACTACTGATACCTAGTGGCCACCAGTGGAATTGCAGGTCTAGTGTCTGGGCAAGACAAGGCAGGTTCGTTTTCCATCTGCTAGCCAGGGAGAGGAACTATATACCCAACTCCAATAACCCCATGTCCCTTAATCCCAAACGCCTCAGTCCAAAATTTTCCCTGATCACTAACTTCTCTAACCCCATCTCCCTTTCCTAGTTCCTTAAACAGAAAGCAAATCTGGCTGGTTCCACTCTTCAGAGTCACCTTGCCTCTAAATCTTAAAGCCACCATGCCAAAGCATCCTAAGTGCAGTCACAGAAGGAAACAGGATGTCAGCTGCTCTTGGGTGAGTCAGGAAGACCCCTTGGGGAGGAAGCCCTTAAGGATGGGTAAGAATTAGCCAGGAAGACAACAGGGGAAGGACACCCCTGGAAGAGGGGACAGAACTGATCTAGGCTTTGTAAGAAAAGGATGCAAGGCATGATTTGTAGCAGGATGCATGCTATGATTATTATTTCATTTCACCCTCACAAACAACCTTGCTCACCCTTTAATAGGAGGAAATTGAGATTCAGAGAGATAAACTTACCTGCACAAAGTAATCAGATATCTAAGTGGCAGGGCCAGCTTGCCTGATGTGAGTTGTGGAGGATTTGAGCTGGTACAGATCAGGAAGAACTCTAGATCCCCCAGGGAAAATGATTAACACTCAGTGTGGCTTTCAAGTGCCCGCATGGTCCTTGATTCTGAAGCCTGCCCGGTCCTCAGAGGCACTGCCAGGACAGTGAGGATCCCACCAAGGCAGCTGGCACTGGCTGGGCTGTGCTTCCATGCGGGACAGAGAAGGCTGCAGACATTGAGATTTACGACGGCCATGACCTTCATGACTTAGTTAGGTCAGGAGTTGAGCTATTTCTTCTCATCACACAGTTTTGCCTAGAAATAGCTGCAAACCTGCATTCCGGGATGGCTTTCAGTCATGAGAGAGTGACCTGTGTCTCTCCTAAATCATATTAATGCTCAGGGCAGCAGGTCTGTGCTTCCTTCCCGCTGCAATACCGTTCGCCTTCCGCCAGCCATGTTCTTCACTGAAAGAAAGTCTCTCTGGACCGGCAATGCTGAGGAATGCAGAGAAGGGGCAAGAAGGCCACTCTGGTGTGACCCAACCTGTGGCCATCTGCCCCCCAGCCCACACGCAGAGCTAGGCAAACCTTCGAGAAGCAGCAAACTGGCTTGGCCTCCCCCAACTCTTTCCCTACTCCCCCCTTCCCCAGCCTCACCTAGCTGCCCCCCAACACCCCATCGCCCTCTGGGACCTCCCTGGGGTTGGACCACTTGCTGAGCAGTTCAGATGAAGGCATGACCCCTTCTGGGGTCTCAATCCTTGAATAAAACCCTCCAGAAGACCCTGCCTTTAAGGGAGGGTTCCCTGTGTTTCCCTGAGCCCGCCTCCCAAGTACAAATGTAGGAACTCCTCTCCACACCTGCCTAGGTATCCAAGGGCTCGCTTTAGAGCTCTAGTGGTCTGGTAATGGATGGAAATAGAGCAAATTTCGCATTCTGGGTGCAGACTGGGTGATCCAATGGCAGGGCCCTGAGCACAGACTGTGGGGCCATCTCAGCCGTGGGCACTGGCTGGTGATGACTCGTAAACGATGTCCTTGTTGGTCCTTTTCACCGTCCACTCACCAGCTCTTCCTGACTCAGGAGGGGCCTTGTGAACCACTTCCCCAGATCTGTCCCTAAGTCCGGGATCCCCCAGTACCCCCTTGCTTACTCCTCCTCCCCTCTTCCTCCCCTGGGGTCCCACCCCACACGCTCTTGGCCCGCCACAGAAAAAAAGCCCGTTCACTTTTCCTTCGCGATATATCCTGATGTCTCATTAAAAGCCAAATCCAAAACATTAGCAACAGACATTTGCCTTTCTCTGAAAGCGGGGAGGGCTGGTCTTCAACCCCTCCCTGGGAGGTGAGATGCATTTGTATCCTACCCTGTTGGAATCGTGCCCTTCCCTCACCCTCAACCCCCAGAATAAACAGTAAAGGAAGAAAACGAAAACAGGCCAGTGTCCGTAATGAGACAGAGGATGGCTCCCCTGGGACGCGTGGGCACTTCCCCCTGATTTCTGGGAGGTTTGCATGCAGTCTGCGCCGGGCGAGGATGTAGTTCTGAGATCAGCCAGCAGGGGGCGATCGGAGGCTGTGGGCGGCCGACAGAGCTGCCGTGGGACCAGACCAAGGGGACCCGCGGCTCCTCTCCCTCGAAGGCTCCCTGGAGCCATAATCTGTGGGCAGGTGGGGGCCAAACACGGCCAGGGCGTTTCACTTCCGTCGAGAAACTGGACAGCGCCGCCGCGCTCAGGCCGGCTGCGGAAAACAGGAGATGCCTTCCCAGTGCCTGCCTCCTGGGTTCTGGTCCCAGTCGGTGATGGAAAGGCTGAGGATTTCTCGGTGCCTCTGTTTCCCCATCTGTGAGATCGCAGAGTCAGGGCACCAGAGATTCCTGAATCCCTGAAAGCAGTGTGTGTGGAGGGGAGGGCGCTTGTCCTCAGCTATTTCAGAAAACCCAATGGAGGGGGCACGTCTACCCTCTAGATGCCTGTGCAGAGTAACCCAGGTGCCAAGGGCTGACCGCCTGGCAGACAGTGGCGCTTTCTGTGATCCCAAACTGGGAAACGTCCCTGATGATCAGTATGCGAGAAGAAATTAAATGCAAGTACATGCAGCTTCTTCAGTAAATGAGAGTATCAACTCACAGAGTCTATGGGAGTTGGGGGTTGGTATTGGTGGTCAGCCTTCCTTTCCAGCTCTCCCAACCCTGCCAGGCTTTCAAACCTGCCTTTCTCCTCTCTCCCTAAGGAGAAATTGTCATGAGTCTCCTTAGCCTGGATGTTCTGTGTCCTCTCCACTACCCCCTGTCAAAGCCATCAAACCTAATTACCGGAAACAGGGCTTTATTCTAAAAGGAATGACATGGGGCTGGAGGGTAAGGCGCGTCACATTGCCCCTGCTCACCGCAACTAGAGAAAGTCCGTGTGCAACAAATAAATTTATTTAAAAAAAGAAAAGAAAGAAAAGCAGATGTGTTAGTGTCCAGAGGAGCACAAGGCCGTGCCCATCCTCGGGATGGTGGTGGAGGGAGGGCCTTCTCTGCCCTCTGTCCCCTCCTGTCTGGCGTTCGGTTGCTCCGCAAGTTCAGTGACCATAGGCAAGGCGGGCTGGACAGCTCCCGACAAACACAGGTGTGCCCCGCCCCTGAATTTATGAGACACTCAGACCCGCGGGGCCTGTGGCAGTAATTCAAGGAGCCTCCTGCAGCCCGAGGAGCATTCCAGCGGCAAATCCCAGAGACCTGTTGAACCCAGAGCTGCTTCCCCAGGGAGCATTAAAGGCACAGATGCCTTCTGCAGAGTCCTCGGTGGCTCTGGCCTCTCTGCTGCCTCCCCACCCCCAACCTCCCCCCTGCAGCCCAGATTTCCTGATGGCCCCCTTCCCCCTCCAGGCCCTGCCCAGCCCACCCCTGGGGCAGCCCCATGCCCTGTGCAAACTCATCACCCCCACCGCCACCCCCCGCCACACACACACACCCAACTTCAGTACCTGCTGGTGCCCTCCGACTCCTCACTGGCATTCTCCACTCAGCATTCTGACTCTCAGCGACCCTTCCAACGTTCTCTCTCCTTGCTTTCCACCAGAACCTTTCTCTCCAGTTTGCTCCTGTTCCCAGTGGCCCTGACTTTAGGATGTCCTGCACTCATTCTTGCTTTGTTCTTTCCCATCCCTCCTGACAAGCACCCCCCCCAACCTCCTGCTCACACACTTTCCTCCCTCCTCCGGGCCTCCTGAGTCCTACCCCTCCTTCCTGACCTGCTCCAACCCCAGCCTCCCTGCACCTTCCCAGGCCAGCCCTGCCCGGAAGACTCTCCCCTTGGAACTAGGGTCCCAGCACCCTTTCCTTCACCCCCGTGGCTCTTCTTCCTCAAGAGCTGGCTGGGCCCCCAAGGACTCCTGCAGGAGCACCCAGGCCGGGGCCTCTTCTCTGATCTCTTAGGGAGGTGCTCACTGATTGTCTGCGGGTTGGCAAGTGTTCTTACATATACAGTCGTCTTCTCTGAGCGGTGCAGGGAGAATGAGATGGCTTCTCTGAAATTTCCACTCTTGCATTTTGCAAGGACAAGCCTGCTGGGAAAGTGTTTTGCGGGAGAGGCAGGTCAGGCCGCTCCATCCTGAGCGTGGACCCCAGCCCTGTCCTGCTGGGCCATTTGTCCTTCCACAAACCCCACTCCACTCACCCATTCTCGGCCTTGAGTCTCAGTCTCTTTCTGGGGCTTGCGGATCTGCCGTCTTCCCTTTGGGCTGTAAACTCCTTCTGGGCAGGCCTGCTGCCTCCACCACAGCACCCGGCCCATCGCCGTGGGCACCATGTGTGCATCAGCTCTGCTGGTGGTGTAGTTGCCATGCTGCCTTGAGGTTCAGAGAGGTCTGGGGATTCACCAGGGCTCACCCCACCAGTAAGGGGCTCAGTGGGGGAAGGGTGACTGGCTCTTGCATGTTAAATAAATGTCAAGACACTTTCTATTGTTCCTGGAAGGTGGCACATTTTTTTCTCAGGGTGACACTTCCCATCCCCTGCCATCCTCTGCCCAGACCGCGCCCCCTCCTGCTGGCCCTCTCCCCTCTCCTCCATGCAGCCACGCCAGGCTCACACCTTTGCATCCTGCACAATGACTCCTGGGACCACTCCAGGCCCAAATGACCTTCCAGGCCCCCAGTGCCTATGGACGCCCCATTGCTTAGTGTGTGCCTTATGTCCTTGTGTGGCTTTTATCCTTTGTTATTATTTACATGAATGTGTTTTATCTCTGAAACCAGGCTGTATGCCAGACAGAGGAAGGGACTTATTTTGTATCACCAAGTGTCCAGGGTGGTACTGAGTCCCTGGCAGTTTCTCTATGGAGAATACCCAGAGCTGCCTCAATTTCCCTTTTGGAACAAGATGGGTAGCAAGGTATAGTGGTCTGTCCCTCTGCCCAGCCAGCTATGTCTGTGACTACATTTCTGACCACTCTCCATCTCGCTCACTCTGTTCCAGCCTCCTTGCGGTTCCTTGGGGTCTCCAGGTGCTCCTGTGCCTCAGGGCATTTGCATGTACTGTCCTCTTGGCCCAAACTGTTCTTCTCCTGGATATCAACATGCTCCCTCCATCCCTCATTTCCATCAGGTCTCTGCTCAAATGTCACCTTTTTTGGAGAGGCCATCCTTGAACTTAGTAGGGCAGGAATTCTTTCCTCCTATTAGAGATCCCTGCCTGTGGCAGGTACTGTGCCAGGTGCTTTGTTGGGCCTGGGCAGGTGAACAAGGCAGAGGCAGGCCCTGGTAGCATCTGTCTTCCAACTCTGCACTGGGTTTCACTGGAAGGGGACTCTGCAGGCCTGTGGTGGAGACAGCTGTCCAGCCCACTGGCTTTATCTTCCATTTAAAATCCAGAAAATAGAAGCTGGGGCCGGCAAAAGCCTGGGGTGCTTTGGAGGAGAGGGGCTCAGTAACCAGCAGGTAGCTCTCTTCCCACCCTCTGTGTCCTCATGCAGCTGTGGGGCCCATCAGATGCCACAGCGGCTTGCTACCTCATCCTTCATTCGCCACGCTAGGGTCGAAAGCAGGTGCTCACACTCCAGAAGTCGAAGCTTAAGCCTGGGCTCATTGTAGAATGCACTGCAGTTCTGCTTCTAACCACCAGATAGCGCCGCAGGGCCCAGGGCCTGTTCCCAGTGCCAAAATCAACCTTTCAACCTTGTACCCTGAACCAGTTTTTCTTACCCTTCCGTTCCTTGTATAATAGGTGGAAGCTCCTCCAGAGATTATAAGGCAGAACCCTTTGACCAGAGTGTGAGACTCTTTGAAGGTCCAAAAACTGGGACGTGAACTGTTTGTGCGCCGAACGTGGGAGTTGGGATGTGGGTTAAGCTGACAGAGGAGATGAATGCTGTTACTGTTTGAAAACGGGACCAACAAAACTAACTCAAGGGCTGAGGACATGCATCAGTGTGTGCATGTGTGTGTGTGTGCACGTTATGTGTGTGTGAGACCAGAGAGCCCATGTACACTGGGGTTTCAGAGCTCCTCTCGTGTCCAGCTGTCTGAGAGCTTGGACTGATAAAACCGCTCCTTAGAGGGTCCAGGGAGGGCAAACATTCATACATGTAGAGGGAGAGGGATGTGAGGACACGTCCGTCCTGATGTGCCTTCGATCTAATCTAGTTGTGTGTGCGTGTGGGTGGGAGTACCTGGATCAAGCATTTGTGGATGTGCTGTGTGTCTGCACCTGCATTGGTATGTCTGCCCTAAGGGTGAGTAGGGACACCCAGGAGCTGCTCTGAGAGCATCTGTTATGGACACATATACCAGTGCTGGTGTGTTGAGCGTATGTGTGTGCTCTACGTAGGGACTCTCAGGGCCAGGGCAGAAGGTGTGTGTGTGTGTCCGCATGTTGAAATGTGTGGTGTACCCCTTGTGACCTGCCTCTCCTGGGGCTTGGGCCAGGCCAGCTAGCTCTCTGGCTATTTTATTTCTCCATGACACAGTGTCCTCCCAGGCTGCCGCTCTCCTCACTCAACATTGCACCTGCCTTGGCCAAGGATCCCTTAGGGGAGAGTGTTTATATCTTCAAAGAAGAGGCTGCACGCTAGAAATTACCACATTTTAAAATGCTCTGACATTCATGAAACCATAAATCTCATGGTGGTGTCTCAGTTATCTTACCCCCAACCTGGGTTCCTCCCCGCCCTGAACTAAGGGGTTCACTGCCTCCCCAAATTTGGCTGGGGAGATCTGAGCGTTTCCTCTGTGTGGCCAGAGAGACCCCGTGTGTCTCTGTTTGCATGTGTAATTGTGTGTTAATCTTTCGGTTCCTACAGGTCTTTTCTGTCTCAAAGTGTTTTTCGGGAAAGTCTAGGAAGCAGAAGAACCAGATTCCAACAGCCCCTCCCTGACTGTGTGACCTTGGACAAGGCCCCTAACCTTTCTGGGCCTCAGACTCTTCCATGGTGAAATGAAGGTGATGCATCCTGTAATCGGAAACTCCTTGCTACTCTGATGCTGTGAGATCTGAGATCCTTTAAGCAGAACCTGGCACAGAGAGTACAGAAGGAGTTAGTCTTATCCCCATTTTACAGATGAAGGGCAGCAAGATCCCTCCTGGGACGCTGCTCTTTCCACAAGGCCGCCCTGAAACAGGCAAAGATGGGAAGAGCAGCGGGAACACAGATGCATGCTCGCCACTGCGGGCTGCGATCTTTTAGAACACCCCCAAATAGCCAGGAGGAAATTGATGAGAGCTTGTCTCACGGCCCCACACGGTAATTATTAGTGTTCATAACGATACCCCAAGGCATTACGTTCCCCTGAAATGCCTTCGGAATCATCAAAGAAAGATTAAACCATGCCTGGTATAATTGCTCTTTGAAATATCTTCTATTTTATTCTCTTGCTTGGAAAATTGATAACCTATGGATTTTCAATTAACTTGAAGTTACGAAGACCATTCAGTTTACCCAAGTATCCCACCCATTTTCTGTTCCCTTTTAGGAGGAGTTTATTATCCATCTCAGGCTGAATCCCCCAAAGATGACAGCGTATTGGGGGTGGAAAAATCATAGATTGGTCATTGGAGGCCCTAGCTCAAGCCCTTCCTAAGACTGTTGACCCTGCTAGTCACATAGCCTCTCCCAGCCTTGGTTTCCCCACTTATTAAAAAATGAATTAATGCCAGCCCTGCTTCTTGCTCATTGCTAGAATCAAGTAGGTTATGGGTGTGTTTGTAAATGTCCTGTCTGTGCAGATGAGAGACACGGGAAGCGCTAGAGAATTGCTTGATGAGACCTTGGGCTCAGCCAGCAAAACTGCTAGCTCAGGCAAGGAGCACTGGACAGGCTTCCTGGACCCATGGTTTTTCCAACAGCCACCTGTGCAACCCTGGGCAAGTCACTAGATGTCCCTGGGCCTCGGCTTCATCATCTGTAAAATGGGGAGCAGGCAGACTTGGAGGAGACCAGAGATTGCAAATTGGCGGTTCAAGAACCAAATTGTGCCCACAGGCTTTTTTTTTTTTTTTTTTTTTTGCTGCTGCATTGCACAGCTTGTGGGATCCTAGTTTCCTGATCAGGGATTGAACCCCAGGCCCTCAGCAGTTAAAGTGCCAAGTCGTAACCACTGGACTGCCAGGGAATTCATTTAAATTCATTACCAGTATTTTAAAACTGAGAGATCATACAACCACCACATGAAAGAAAGAAAGAAAGAAAGAAAGAAAGAAAGAAAGAAAGAAAGAAAGAAAAAAGCTGATTACAAAATGGGCAGAGGATCTGAACAGACATTTTCCCAAAGAAGACATACAAATGGCCAACAGACACATGAAAAAATGCTCAACATCTTTTTTTTTTCAGATCTTTAGTGGAGTATAATTGCTTTACACTGTTGTGCCAGTTTCTGCTGTGCAACAAAGTGAATCAGCTGTATTTATACATATATCCCCATATCCCCTCCCTCTTGAGCCTCCCTCCCACCCTCCCTATCCCACCCCTCTAGGTCATCACCAAGCATCGAGTTGATCTCGCTGTGTTATGCAGCAGCTTCCCACTAGCTAGCTATTTTAGTTTTGCTCAACATCATTAATGATCAGGGAAATGCCAATCAAAACCACGATGAGATACCACCTCCCACCTGTCAGAACGACTATCAACAAAAAGGTAAAAAATAGCAAGTGCTGGTGAGGATGTGGAGAAAAGGGAACCCTTGTGCACTGTTGGTGGGATTGTAAATTGGAGCAGCCACTAGGGAAAACAGTATGAAGCGTCCTCAAAAAGTTAAAAATAGAACTGCCATATAATCCTGCAATTTTACTTCTGGGTATTTACCCAAAGAAAATAAAAACACTAATTCAAAAAGATAGATGCACCCCAGTGTTCATTGCAGCATTATTTACAATAGCCAAGCTATGGAAGCAACCAAAGTGTCCACTGATAGACGAAGATAAAGATGTGAAATAAATATGTATACACACACCCACACCCACACCCACACAATGGAATATTACTCAGCCATAAAAAAAAATAAAATCTTGCTGTTTGTGACAACATAGATGGATCTAGAGGGTATTTTGTTAAGTGAAATAAGTCAAAGACAAAACAAAATCTGTACGATCTCACTTGTATGTAGAATCCAAAAAACAAAACAAACAAACAAAACAAAATGAAAAGAGACTCATAGATACAAGAGAACAAATGGGTGGTTGCCAGAAATAGGTACAGGGGATTAAGAGGTACAAATCTTCAGTTATAAAATAAATAAGCATGTCAAATCACTATGAAGTACACCTGAAACTAACATAATATTGTACATTAACTATATTTCAATTCAAAAATAAATATAGGGCTTCCTAGGTGGCGCAGTGGTTAAGAATCCGCCTGCCAATGCAGGGGACACGGGTTCGACCCCTGCTCCAGGAAGATCCCACATGCCACGGAGCAACAAAGCCCGTGCGCCACAACTATTGAGCCTGCGCTTCAGAGCCCGTGAGCCACAACTATTGAGCCCATGTGCTGCAATGACTGAAGCGCATGCGCCTAGAGCCCATGCTCCACAACAAGAGAAGCCACGGCAATGAGGAGCCCGCGCACCACAATGAAGAGTAGCCCCCACTCAGCGCAACCAAAGAAGGCCGGTGCACAGCAAATAAATAAATAAATAAATGAATAAAAATTGAGAGATTATATATAAAAACCTAGAATCATGTCTTTAAAAAAAATAAAAAAGGAAAGATCTGGTAAAACTAGGCCCAAGTTCTTGCAAGGCAAAATTGGCCAGTGCCAGGCAGTGGTTGGGCTCCCTCTGTCTCTCACTGCACCCCTGTGTCTCCCAGCTGGCTTCCCCAGCTCCTGTTTACTTGCCCTCCCGCCCCCCTCACTGCCCCTCCCCTTGTGGGTTCATGACCCCTAGACCCTAAGTCTCTAAGGCTTTAGGCCTTGACAGTCACAGTTCCCCCAGGGATGCTGGCCTTTGTCCTAAGGAGAGAGAGTGATCTGGGACCTGCCCAGGGCCACTCTTCCCACCTGGGCCCGGGCTCTAGACGGGCACATTCCTTTGGCAACTTCCAAGCCAATGCAGAGCAAAGCACATTTGAGGAGATCCCCCACCCCCACCCCAGCCCTCACAGTCCTCTCAGCCCGAGCCAGTAACTCACAGCTGTGGTTACCCGCGCGCTGATTTCTGTTTTAAAAAATACTGCTGGATAAACAGTGAGGGAAACCCGAGCTGTTCCCACACCACATAAATCCCCGCTTTGCTGTCCTATCTGGTTAGCTGGTTTTCCCCCCAAATAATGGCACTGCAGCCTTGCCTCAGGGGCTGGAAAAGCGCACCCCGGGAATTGGGCCAGAGTCTCCCAGGCTGGCGCCCTGCCCAGGCCTCCCTCCTTCTCTCTTTCAGCACTTCCTGCCCAGGGGCACTCACCTTTGTCCTCACTCCCTCCACCTGCACGCCCTTCCGCCTCCTGTCTGCTTTGTCTCACTCCAAAGGCCTCCATCGGAGACCTTCCTGGGGGACCCTGGGCTCCTCTTGCAATCAGAAAGCCCACAGCCAAAGTTAAACTTACCTGACCACCACCCCTCCCCTAGAATGCCCCCTTGAGAACTTCCTTCCAGAGCCTTCTGTCAAAGTGCAAATATCCCGGCTTAGAAAGTAAGGCCAGAGTCTTCTCCACCTTGAAGATTAGTTTTGCCTTGGATTGGTGATTCCAGACTTAGAGGGGGAGAAAAGACAGTTAAATTTGAATTTCAGATAAACAACCAATACCTTTTCAGCTTAAGTGTGTCCCCAATATTGCCTGGAACATACTTAACTGCGCTTCCTGTATTTTTTCTGGCTGCCCTAACTTGGAGACTTCCATTGAGATCAACACGTCTCTAACTCCTTCAGGCACAGAAATTCTGGAAGGGGCGCATTTACTGAGTGTCTGCACATCATCTATACAGCGAGCTTCCACTTCTCATTTGAGGAAACCAAGGTCAGGTGACCTCCAGGAGCCGGGGTTCAGATGCAGGCCACTCTGTGCATTGTTGTATTTTCCATTCATCTGCCCACAATCTCAGCAGCAGGCAAGTGATGGTTGCACCAAAGTTTTTAAAAATATATACACAAGGGAGAAGTTTCGTCTGAGGAAACTGTCTC
Source organism: Hippopotamus amphibius kiboko (assembly GCF_030028045.1). Taxonomy (NCBI): domain Eukaryota; kingdom Metazoa; phylum Chordata; class Mammalia; order Artiodactyla; family Hippopotamidae; genus Hippopotamus; species Hippopotamus amphibius. The sequence continues at coordinate 44,399,531 of NC_080202.1, read as the reverse complement.
TATTATTAACACAGTGTTTTATGGGATTTAGGGAAAGACCCTGTCATCGGGTCCCTGGGGTGGGATGTCTTGCAAGCTTCCTGGGAGCATCTGTGACACTCGTGAGGACTGTATTCCAAGGTTTACTCAACTCCGACTTGTCCATCCAATTGGTTGAGCCGCACAAAAGTCCTATAGGTCGGTTGTGACCCTGCTTACCTCAAAGCCTTCTGAGAAGCTAAGGATATACATTCCAAATACATCCCAGGACCAGCAATAAACATTCTGGTCCAAAATGATTTCCATCATATTTAAAGCTTGTCTGTCTCCCGTCCCATCGTTCTTGGTCTTGCTGGGGATCAGGTGTCTTATCTGATTCATCTGTTCTGCTACATGAGTGAATGCTAATGGCCTCATCTTGTCCCTCTCAGGTGGCTTTCTGGAGTTGTCCTCAAGCCAAAACCCTCAGGTATTCTCATCAGAATCATCCAGACATTACCACTAAACACTGTACACCCGGCTATGGCGCGAGATTTCCTACCTCACCTCACTCTCTTCTCAGCAACCCAACAGAGAAAGAAGAAAAAATTTACTCCCACTTTACAGATGAAGAAACTGAGGCTTGGGAATTCCCTGGTTGTCCAGTGGTTAGGTCTCGGGGGCTATCACTGCCGGTGCCCAGGTTCAATCCCTGGTCAGGGAACTAAGATCCCACAAGCCACTCGGCACAGCCAAAGAAAAAAGAAACTGAGGCTCAAGTGATAAAATGAGTTGCCCAAAACCATTCAGTTTATTAGTGGCGGAGCTAGGATTTGAACCCATGCTCTCCTGATTCCCAAGGCCATGATCTTGACCCTCTGTTATATTACTATAGAAGAATGTATGGGGTGGGGGAGTAGCTACGATGGGCTGTCTTCACCCTCCTTGGAGCCGTGATCTGGAAAAAGAAGGCATAATAATTCCCCACGTGCATCACCCTTTACAGTCAGCCAGCTCTTTTCACAGACATCAGGTCACTTATCCTCATATGGGCCACATAAGGTCGGTACTGTCATCTCTACTTCGCCAGCAGAAAACTGAGGCTCAGAAAGGGGGTGTGACTTGCCTGAAGCCACACAGCAGAAGAAAGGCAAGGACGCACCTTGAATCCAAATCTCTGCCTTCAGGCACTGGTTGCCGGGGGAGGTGGGCAGTGCGGAAGCAGGTCTGCAGGAGCCAAAGACACACCTGCTTGTCCAGCACAATGGGGGAAATTCCAAAAGTTCCTTGGGATGGCTCAGGTGTGGCCAAGCCCACCATCCTCCTCTGGGACCCTCCTCCTGACGCAGGCTTTTCCTCTTCCTCTCCCGCCCTCCCCCAACAACAACCAGAAACGGGGTCCCCTCCCTTCCTGAAAGCCCTGCTCCCCTTGGCCGCGCAGGGCTTTTTTCCACAAACAGCCACGTCCATCCATCTCTGTCTCGCGGGCCTCAGGGCCTCGGCGGGGACACGCCGACTTTGAGGAGGTTAAAGGTGCCGGTGCCCGGCCTTCATCTAACAAATGGGTCGCTGTGAGGGGAGGACCGTTGTTGTTCTTTCCTGGCCTCAGAAGAGGGGACTGTCAGGAAGATGTAGAGGCCGGCAGGCCCCCAGCCGCGCCCCGCAGGGAGGCTGACAGACGCTAGCAGCTGTGTGGGAGCCGCGGTGCCAGGGCCCTGCCCTCCCAGCACAGGGGGCCCCCTGCGCCCCTCCTGACCTCTCAGCCCCCCACCCTCGACCCAGGGCCCACCCTTCCAGGGGCAAAGGGCCAGGCGCTGGGCCTCCCTGGGATGGGGTCCCTGGCCAGATGCGGAGGCCAGAACAGGAATCCGGTTACAGCCTGCGGGCCAGGCCCCGGGGAGGTTTTCCTCCCTCCCAGCCTCCAGAGCCCCCACAGTCTGCAGCCCCTCAAGGGACCTCCCAAGGTTGTTTCTGTAGCGTTTCCTCAGTGCCCCCCGCAGTCCCACAGTCTCCTTTTGGAATCATGGAGGTTAAGGAGAACTAGATGTACTAGGAAGGGAGCCACATGTAGCTATTACCTACTTCGCACTTCACATAAGCGATTTCACTTCAAATTCTCCAGTGTTTGCGGGGCGGGCCTTCTGATGCAGTGAGGCCAGGCTGCCTGGGTTTGAATCCTGGATCCTCCACTGCCCAGCTGTGTGACCTTGTGCCGGTTGCACAGTCTCTCTGTGCTTCAGAATCCTCTTCTGAAAGATGGAGAAGGTGAGAAAAGCGCTTGCCTCAGCGGGCTTCCGTGGGCATCCACTGGGGAATGTGTGTGAGGTGCTAAAATCAGGGGATGAATGGCAGCTTTAACTACCATCCCAGGTGAGGAAATGGAAGCTCAGAGAGGTGAGGCGACTCGCCCCAGGGCACACAGCTGGGAAGTGGCAAACTCCGGATTTGAACTCAGACCTGTCTAACCCCAAAGTCTGTGCTCCTTCTTCCTCTGCATCCAGCTGCTCCAGACTGGACAGCCAGACACCGGAGGGCAATTCCTGCTTCTGCCATTGCTTAGCTGTGTGATTCTGAGCAGCTCACATCACCTGTGTGAGACCCGGTCTCCACATTTGGAGAACATAGAGCATAACTCTTCCTCTACCCATGATAGGAGAGTGGTGAGACTCAGAGCAGAGATGGGTGTGCAACAAGGAAGTCCCGGACAGAGCGCAGAGGTGAGTCTGCTTTGTGGCTATGACCCTGTCTCCTCTACCAGCCGGCAATGCCCTGGCCACCTGTTCCGGAAGACGGGATGCCTGTTTCATGAAGAATGTGTGTGTAGCCTCCAGACTGAAACTGAGACCCGTGGCCGCTCCTGGGGGAACCCTGGGCATCTTTGGAACCAGCCAGTGGGGACATTGTTCTTATGGTCCATCCCCATTTCAAGCCCCAAACTTGCTGCCCTGGGCCATGGAAATATTCAGTGGGAGAGGAGCTCTGGCCCCATGTGCTTGGAATGTCATCCTCCAAGAAATTATACCAACCCTCCAGAGAGACCAGCAGGGCATGGGAATTGAGTAGACGGACTGGCCAGTTGAAGTGGCGATGGGTGTGAGCACCAGCCCGGAAGACCATGCAACTATTTGCCAGCGAGAACTCCTTTGGGAATGAGAATCCCCTGACTCCTATTTCCATGCCCAGATTCCGCGGAAACCTTGGCCTCTGGGGGCGGAAAAGGGGAAGCAGGTGGGTGAAGGTTAGGGGGCCAGAGAGCAGGTGGGGGAGGCCTGGAAAAACTTCAAGGAACTTATCTAAGTGTCTTTCCTTTGCCATGGAGAAAAACAACTTGAAACCTCTCTAGAGAAGAGTGTGGCTAATTGGCATGTAAGTTGGAGGTTAAAGAGCGGAAGGAAGAATCTGATTGTTTTTTTAAGTTATTGAGAAAGTGAGAATGTCACTGTGGGCTGAGAGAAATAATTTTTTTCTGGAGTGTGTCTTTCTTTCTACTGCAGACCATAGTGGGCCGCTGAGACTTGCAAAAAAAGATTTCTTTTAATCCGCCTTCCTTTTTGCAAGCAGCAGTAGAAGGGCCTTTAAATCAAACGCAATCAGCAAACTTGTCTCTTGCACTTATTCCCCGCTTCACTCCCTGGAATTTGGCACTTGATGGATTCTGGATCTGACTTACGGCTTTTTCCAAATCCAAGACTTGGGGAATTTTGTTAACAGTGCAGTAAAATAACTTCTTAGTGTTATAGGAGGCACATTAAAGAAATGTGTGTGTGCTGCTCTCTTTCCTTAAAAAAAAAAAAAATACAGACAATGTTTCTTTAAAAGGCTCCATCTGCAAATCCCATTAGATGTGCATATAAGGTTTCTGATGATTCATAGTTGCCTGCTCGGGTTTTGGTTGGAGGGGATCGTGTGTGAGCTGGTTAACCCCTCCCTCTCCTCTCTCACATTTCACTTCAGAAATTTGTCACTCTCTCCCCACCGCAGGATTTAAAAGTGTGTCTCAGCAGCCCTGGACCAGCTCTTTGCAGGCATTTGCTGCAGGCTCTAGGACAACCACTCATCAGCTGGTGCGTCTGGGCTGGGACAGTGAAAATGTTCAGTGTCATCGGCGACAAATACACATACAGGGGACCCCGCTAGGCAGGCTGGTGTGTCGGGGGGGCCCAGGAAGCCAGGAGCGAAGTCCAACGTAGCTGCGGGCACACGTACGTGTGGCCAACCACATGTGTGCGTGCTATAAGGAGCAACTTTAGTTTTGGTTTTTATTTTGGTTCCTGGGGCGAATTTTCTGTTGAACATTTTTCCCTCTTGTTAAAAAAAAAAAAAAAAAAAAAAAAAAATTTTTTTTTTTTTTGCGTTTTTAACATTTTGATTATAAAAAGTGTAAGAATCCAACCTTTGAAAGGACTGAGGCGTGCAGCAGACGGCAGATGGATCCGGTGGCCAGCAGCTGCATGAGGGGCCCCCACCCCCCGGCCCCGGTCTGGGGCTGCCTTCGAAACCCCCACTCGGAAGGCAGTGGGGCCTCAGGCCTCCCCCACTACCCGCCAACCCCGTTCTCCTTCCACCAGAAACCAGACTTCCCAGCGACAGCGACGGCAGCGTACCCCGACTTCTCGGCCTCCTGCCTGGCAGCCACCCCGCACAGCCTGCCCCGGGAGGAGCGCGGCTTCACCGAGCAGCACCCCGCCTTCCCACAGCCCCCCGACTGGCACTTCCCCTTCTCGGAGGCCCGGTGTAGGCTCAACCCAGGCCCAGCGGGGGGCTCCAAGGAGATGGGAGCCAGCAGCCCAGGCCTGGTGGACACCACGGGAGGCCCAGGCGCGGACTATGAGGTCCTCGGGAGCACTGCCAATGAGACGGAGAAGAAGTCAACCAGACGGAAAAAGGAAAGTTCAGGTACGTGGCTGAGGAACAGCTGATGGTTCCTTTACTGTGTGACCTTGAGGAGGTTGCTTGCCCTCTCTGAGCCTAGGTATCCTGACCATGAATGGGGAACAATATGATCTGACCTACCCAAAGGCAGGAGACTTAGAACAGTTACCTTGGGGGTTGCTTTTACTCAGAGTTCTAGCATTTTCCGGTGATGGGGGCTATGTCTGTGTCCTCAGCTCTCCTGGGCCCCAGGAAAGACGCATTGGCAAGAGAATGAAAAGGGTCCACAAAGATTTGGAGGACACATGGGACGGAGCCTTGGGTACAGGCTGGCAACCGCTGGAAGGGGCTTTCCTGAGCTGGGCTGCCTCTGGGTCACGCTTCTCCCCACCATGCCCTAGCCAGCTCCAAATGGTCCCAGAGCCCCAGGGCTTGCTCCCTAGTTACCACCAAGGCTTGGAGGCCTAGGACCAAGCCTGGGACCCCAGACAGTTAAGTAGAAGCAGGACTCTGCATCTCCAGGAGTCTAGAGGCAGAGAAACAGACATAGGGCAGGGATGCGAGAGGCAAGCACTAAGATTTGGGGCAGACTGCCCACCAGGTATCACCTTGCCCAGCTGGGCTGCGCCCAGGCCAAGAGGCAGCTCAGCATGCTAAGGTCTGTGTGACCCCCCAAAGGGCCACTCCTCTGAGGAGTCCTCCTGAGGGATCCCCAGCCTTGGAGAGAGTCAGGGAGTCAGGCAACAGAGGGCAAGCACTGGATCTCAGAATGCAGGCAAAGCCCTGCTTGGTACTGGAGCAGCGGAGGCCAGAGGATAGAGCCGACCTGCTTTTTCAAATCTCAGCTAAAGTCCATCTCCTCCTGGAGGTGGGGACCTGTTGTTTCCTCCTCTCCCCATGGGACCCCCCTGGCTTCTCTCACCACCTGTTCACCTCTTCTCTGGTTCCCTGTCCCCACCTTGCCCGGAAGAGGACAGTGCCCTCGCCTCACGCCCCCACTGCCCCACTACGTCCTCCTGACGGCTGCCCTTGGGGTACAGCTGTCTGTTTGAACCTACAGAAGACCTTTCATGGGGCTAACCAGGGACAGGCAGCAAGTGAGGAGATTAACCAACCAATGAGAGTGCTCTCTGCTTTGCTTTATGAAGCAGCTTCAAAGCAGCACAGATTTCCCAAGCATCTTCTTTTTGCCAAGCATTGGCAGAGGCCCTGGCACTGCAGGGATGAATAAGGTGGTCTTACTCAAAGAGCTCAAACTGAGAGGGAGGAGAGGCCAGCAGATGCCTGTTTGGCAGTGGATGTGCTATGATCTAGGGAGTTCGAGGTGCTGCAGGAAACATACGATAACTCCTCTGAGTCCCACAAGTTTTTGAGTTTCGTACAGCAGGTCTTATCAGCGACTTGATTCTTTATGTGTGGAAAAGGAGAGACCGAAAAGTCTGAGGGGAGCTCTGCTAGCATGGAGTCAAACTAGGGTGACCCACTCATCTTATGTACCCAGGACTTTTCTGGTTTTAGCATTGAAAGTCCAGTGTCCCTGGGACAGTTGGTCACCCTAGAAGAAAGCTCAAACCCCAGACTTCAGAGCCCAAATCCCACACCCTTCAGTAGATTTCCAGCACAATCCTCATTTTGAAATATCTGGTCTCCATGCTTGAGAAGCCCCTCAGTGTACTCACAGTGGATGATTAAAAACCACAGCCTCCCTGGCTGCTCAGTAGTAGGGCTCTTTAAATCCCCAGCCAGTTAAACCTTGAACTATTCCTAAGCCTGGTTGGAGGTTTGCCGAGAATGGGACACTTTCTGCTTCTCCTCTCCAGTGAGCGCTCAGCCACTTGGCTCTGCGCCTAGTTGAACAGCTCTCCCCTCCGTGGCGCCTGCCACTGTAGCTCCTCCATCTGTGGCACCTGCCATTGTAGCTCCTCCATCTCTGCCCACATCCATCTCGGCTGCATCCAGCCGCTTTCCAGGGAACTGTGGGCCAAGGGCACTGGGAAGGCATAAGCAAAGCCAAGGGCTGGGCTTAGGCAAGCTCATTCCATGTTTCAGCGAGACCCAAGTGCACCATCTTTCCTTTTGGCGAGTGGCCCATGGATGGCGCTGCTCACGTGCCAAGCAGCTGGCCACCCCAGAGCACCCTCCTTAGAGGATCAGCCTCTGGTCGGGGAGGGTCCCACCCAGGAGGGACCCTGGGCTCTCCCTCAGGGTCCACTCAGAAGCAGCAGCAGGAGCAGCAGTCACACAAAGCAGGGCACAGCAAGCTGTTTCCCATTCATTCTCTGGGGTTCCGGACTCTCTCTGGTCAGCATGGGAATCTTTATTGCCTGGCTGCTCGCATCTTCCTTCAGAAATTAGCTGAAGGGGTAGGAGGCAGCAAAGATGAGTTTCGTAAGAGCCTAAAGAGAAGAGAAAGCGATGGGCAAGGCTCACAACTTACTCCAGGAGCCTGGAATTCAGTTCACAAGAGACAAACCCACGAACACCCCCACCCCACCCCTCCCTACCAATCTTGAACCGCTGGTTGGATTCTCTATTTTAAATGTTGACATTCTGTTCATCGTGAACTTTTTGTATTAATTTTGATTTTTTAAAACATCGCATTAAAATATTCTTTCTCTTGATTACTGAGGTTTTTGGCACTGCTTGCATTTTGCAGTCAATGTGAATATCTCACGCACCTCCCCCTGGCCTCCGCTAAGCCATCTCTGGAAGGTTAAGCAGCATTGATCAGAGGTGTGTTTTCCATCGTGCTTCACAATCAGGCAGACAGGTCGCAGGGTCAGCCCTGCCACTTTTGGCTGCTTGACGTTGGGAAAGTTCTTAACTTTTTGGAGCCTCTGTTTCCCCAGCTGTAAAATGGGACTATAACAATATCACTCTCCATGTGGAGTCACTGTGAAGGTTAAATGCTGTGATCCGTGAGATTAACACTGTACCTGGCACATGAGTTCGATAAGTAGCAGCTATGAATGGTATTAGGCCCATATTTCCAGAACCAGTCTTCAGAACACAGAATCTGACAAATAGCCCTATGGTTTGGGGGACAGTGGAATTTGGATATTTTCCAATATGCTGTCTCAGAAATTCCTGAGTCTGGGGTATAAGATGTGGGAACTTGTTGCAATCATTGTTGGTCCTGAAATCCAATTGCCACTAATTAGGAGCCTGGAGCTCAGAGATCTGCCAGAGAGGCTGGGGTAGGGGGTGAGTTGTACCTGGTAAACATGTCCCATACTGGTTGGCCTGGCCACGGGGGTCCAGTAACAGAAAGTTACTGAAAGTTTGTTTCAAAAGGAACTTCTCTGCTTGCCCCTCTCCTTCCTCTGCCAGTCCCAGATGCTCGCCCATCACTCCCATCCCTGGAAATGGAGCTGATTTGCTCAAGGAAGTGGTCAGGAAAGCGGGGCTCCCTGGACCCCACCCTGAGACTTTCTGTTGGTTCACAGCACAGAAGTGATTTAGGAGGTGGGTATGATGTTAACTCATCCCAACCACTCCCGCCCAGGGGCCAGGGGCTGTTGAAGACCCCTGCTGGCAAGGACAGCTGCGAGGCCACTCTTGTTTGCCCCAATCTGTCGTTGCTACCGTGGTCGTCTTAATTTATGGGAATGAAGGATTTCGCGGTGATTTCCTGACGGGGTTCAAGGGAAGGTCGCGCGTGATCAGCCAGGCTGCAGGTGAATCTGATCGCCCGCCTGGGAGAGCCGTGGTGCCCAGGATCAGCGCCACTCGCAGACACCCTCACATACTCACTCTGCCTTCATTTGACGCTGCTTTGTCCCATCCTCCTGCAGCTCCAACACGCATGCCTCCCAAGGCTCTTCCTTCCCTGATTTCTCCCTTGCAAGATCTGATATCCACCTCCCCGTGCCCAGCCTACGCGCACTCTCAATTTCCCCCGAGGTTGAAAAATCCTCCACAAATTAGCCTCTTTCCTCTCTTATCTCCCACTACAGGCCATCCCACCCACCTCCACCTCCACTCACCTCACCACAAACACACCAGTTTACTTGCTTTGCAAAGGCACCCGGCTCTTTTTCCCCATCCCCTCCATTCGCTCAGTGCCTCCCCCTGCCTCAAACACCATTCTCTTCCCTCACTCTTCTGCCTACCTATTTTAACATCCAGCTTGAAAGCCACCTACTCCAAGGACCCTTCCTTCCTTCTTTCTTTCCTTCATTCCTTCCATCCACCCTTCTTTCTTTTATGACTCCACTTGTACATAGCATCATTTCAGTGAAAGTTATAGTTTAAATGTTTCAAACTAATAGTATTGCTAGAACCCGTGCTGATTTTATAAATACAGCTTATAACTTCATAAAGGAGCTCTCCTGAGATTTCTTACCATGGGATATCTTGTATTTGAAATCTGCCTTTTTTTTTAAATTGTGTTCAAGAACACATAATGTAAGATTTACCATCATAACCATTTTTAAATGTGCAGTTCAGTAGCATTAACTAGATGTATATTGTTATGCAACAGATCTCTAGAACTTTTCCATCTTATAAAAACTCTATATACATTGAAAAACAACTCCCCTTTACCCTCTCCCCATGAGCCCTGGCAACCAGCTTTCTACTCTCCATTTCTAAAAATTCGATTACTTTACATATAAGTGGAATCAAGCAGTATCTGTCTTTTTGTGACTGGTTTAGTTTACTTGGCACAATGTCCTCAAGGCTCATCCATGTTGTAGCATTTGATAGGATTTCTTTATTTTTTTAAGGCTGAATAATATTGTGTTGTATGCGTACACACATTTTCTTTATCCATTCATCTGTCAATGGACACTTGGGCTGCTTCCACCTCTTGGCTATTATAAATAATTCTGCAATGAACATGGGTGTGCAAATATCTCTTTGAGATCCTGCTTTGAATTCTTTTGGATATATACCCAGAAGTAGGATTGCTGGATCATGTGGTAATTTTATTCTGAATTTTTTGAGGAACCTCCATGCTGTTTTCCATAACAGCTATTTTACAATCCCACCAACAGAGTTCCAGTTTCTCCACATCCTTGCCAACACTTGTTATTTTCTGGGTTTTATTTTTATAATAGTCATGCTAATAGGTATGAAGTGATACTTCACTGTGGTTTTGATTTGTATTTCCCTAGTGACTGGTGATGTTGAGCATCTTTTCATATACTTATTGGCCATTTGTATATCTTCTTTGGAGAAATGTCTTTTCAGGTCCTCTGCCCAGTTTTAAATTGGACTGTTTGATTTTTGTTGTTGACTTACAGGAGTTCTTTTTATATTCTGGATATTAATCCCTTACCAGACATATGGTCCACAGATATTTTCTCCCATTCCTTAGGTTGCCTTTTTATTCTGTTGTTTATTTCCTTTGCTGCACAGAAATTCTTGTTTGATGTAGTTCTATTTGTCTATTTTTGCTTTTGTTGACTATGCTTTTGGTGTCATATCCAAGAAATCGTCATCAAATCCAATGTCTTGACGCTTTCCCCCCATGTTTTCTTGGAGTCTGCTAGTTTTAGGTCTTACATTTTTAGGTCTTTAATGCATTTTGAGTTAATTTTTACATGTGGTGTAAGGTAAGGATCCAACTTTATTCTTTTGCATGTGGATATCCAGCTTTCCCAACACTATTTGTTGTAGACTGTCCCTTCCCCACTGTGTAGCCTTTGTACCTTTGTTGAAGATCATTTGACCGTCTAGGTGAGGGCTTACTTCTGGGCTCTCTGTTCTGTTCCATTGATCTATGTGTCTGTTTTTGCGCCATTACCATATTGATTTCATTACTGTATCTTTGCAATATGTTTTAAAATAAGGAAGCATGAGACCTCTGGCTTGGTTTTTCTTTTTCAAGATCTTTTTGGCTATTCAGGGTTCTTTGAGATCCCATGTGAATTTTTGGATGATTTTTTTTTTCTATTTTTGAAAAAAAAAATGTCACTGGGATTTTGATAGGGATTGCGTTGAATCCATAGATCGCTTTGGGTAGCATGGACATTTTAACAATATTAAGTCTTTCAATCCATGAACATAGGATGTCTTTCCATTTATTTGTGTCTTTAATTTCTTTCAGCAATGTTTTGTAATTTTCACTGTACAAATCTTTTGCCTCTTTAGTTAAGTTTATTCCTAAGTATCTTATGCTTTTTGATGCTATTGTAAATGGGATTGTTTTCTTAATTTCCCTTTTGGATTGTACATTGTTCATATATAGAAACACAAATGATTTTGTGCATGTTGAGTCTGTATCCTGCAACCTTGTTGAATTTATTTATTAGTTCTAAGAGGCTTTTGTGGAATCTGTAGGGTTTTCCACACACAAGATTATGTCATCTACAAACAGAGATTACTTTACTTCTCCCTTTTTGATTTAAATGCCTTTTATTTCTTTTTCTTGCCTGATTGCTCTGGCTAGGACTTCCAGTATTATATTGAATAGAAATGATGAGAGTGGACATCCTTTCCCTAGTTTCCAATATTAGAGGAAACTATTTCACTTTTTCACCATTGAGTATGATGTTGGCTATGGGCTCTTCATATATGGGCTTTCCTTCTATTCCTAGTTTGTTGAGTGTCCAAGAATCCTTTCATGACCTCTCTCCCCTCACACATGGAACATGCCTTGTTGACATCTCCATCTTAGCATCAAACAACAGTTGGCCCGCTTCCAGAGTTATAGATGCATATGGCTGCCTTTTTCCTTAAAACTGAAGTGTCAGGAGGGCTGGAATGCTATCTAATTCACCTGTGCAGTCTCCCTAGCACCTACTGAAACATTTGTACACAGAAGAAGCTCATTCAATGTCTGGCCAACAGCCTCTAGTGCAGCTTGGCATTCACTCATTCATTTTCTCACTTTCTCTCTGAGAGTGGCTCCACTGCCTGGCATGAGGGTTTTCATCATGTGTGAAGTACTTCTGTAAAATGCATCAGGACTTTTACAGTCTCACTCATGAAAAAGTGTGCAAAGAACCAGACTTCAATCATAAAACCAGCCCAGGGTCAGAGTGAGTGCTGGGTCAGAAAGATGTATAAACATCCACGTGCAGGCTGGGCTGACTTGGAGGAATCCCCTACAGGGTACTGGGGTCGGGTCTCAAGCACCGCCATGGCTGGGAAGCAAGTGGAGCTCCTGTGACTGACAATAAGGGGGACCCGTCACGGGCAGGCAGTTAGAGGGGCTCACGGCTGGGCGGCGAGGGGGCCCAGCCGCCACATGGACAAGTGGCTGTGCTCTCCAGTCTCAAGGAAGTGGCACCTTTTTCTAATTTGCAGAGCAGTCCCTATGGCCTTGCATCAGCCTTGCCAAGCACTCCCCATGGCCTTGCTCCCTCTCTCTCCTCAGTGGTAAGCATGGCTGTGGGGAGTTGGGGGCGTCTTAGTTCGCAGTTCTGGAAGCTAGAAGTCAAAGATCAAGATATTAGGAGGTTTGGTTTCTCTTGAGGCTTCTCTCTTTGGCTGGCAGACGGCCGCTTTCTTGTCTAGTCAGGTTGGATTAGGGCTCACCCTAACAGCCTCATTTTAACTTAATCACCTCTTGAAAGGCCCTATCTCAAAGTACAGTCACACTCAGAGGTACTGGGGGTTAGAATTTCAACATATTAATTGGTGGGGGTACACAATTCAGCCCATAAACAGAGGGGACAGGGACAGGGTTCTAGCAGTGGGACACATGCTCCAGTCCAGGGTCTGTTGGCCACTAGTGCTTTTCCATTCAGACAGAGCATTGCTTCTGGCCACAAACAGATCCCCGCTTTCTTTTTGTTTTTGTTTTTTAATTTTCCCGTTGTTTCACTTTCATTTTTTTTTATTGGGGTATAGTTGTTTTACCACGTTGTGTTAGTTTCTACTGTACAGCAAAGTGGAGTTCCCTGTGCATACAGCAGGTTCTCATTAGCTATCTATTTTATACATAGCGGTATATATATGTCAATCCCACTCTCCCAGTTCATCCCACCCCACCCTTCCCCTCCTTGGTGTCCATACATTTGCTCTCTACATCTCTGTCTCTATTTCTGCCTTGCAAACTGGTTCATCTGTACCATTTCTAGATTCCACATATATGCATTAATATACGATATTTGTTTTTCTCTTTCTGACTTACTTCACTCTGTATGACAGTCTCTAGGTCCATCCACATCTCTACAAATGACCCAATTTCGTTCCTTTTTATGGCTGAGTAAATATTCCATTGTATATATGTACCACATCCTCTTTATCCATTCGTCTGTTGCATTCTTATCTTACTCCCATCAAGAAAGAAGAAAAAAAGTGAAGACTGTTTTACAAATGAATCTCTGAAGAAGCAAGCTGTTTGACACAGGAAGAAGGAAAGGAGGTGATAACAAAATAAATGGACAGCTTCAGTGAGTGTTGCCTGGGTCACGAACGTGACACCAAGTACCACGCTGAGTGATCTCAAACCCACACTCACCCCTTTCTGGGGGGCAGGACTCGAGGCCCCTGCAGACCCCTGGGGCCAGCTTCCCTGATGCCCATTCTGCTCACTGAATCAGGCTGCCCTGGCCTTTGGCCAGGATTCCTCTCCCAGCCCCTACTCCCATTCCAGCCTTTTCTAGTTCATGTTTTCCGCTGTTTTCCTTGAACTCAGTGGTGGAGAAACTGTGAGCGGTGGGCCCTGGGTCCTGAATCCTACACTTCCTTTGGTGACAGCTGAGGTTGACATCTGGAACTTATAAACACAAAGCCCAGCTCTGCCCGTGCCCCCCCCCAACCATCTCAGAAGCTTGCTGCTGCTCCCACCTCTCATTTCCCCTGCCCCCCTACCCCCTCCACTTCTCTGCTCCCCGCTTCCATGGTCCCCCCACCCCATCTTCTCAGCCAGTCCATACCATTCTCCCTCATCAACGCCCACCCTCACCACCCCCCACCTGTGACTCTCAGCAAAGATGACTCTAGCCCCACGCATTCCCATCCCTGAATTCCCCAACTGCACTGCTGGGCTCCTCAAAGAGGCCGGGAGCCCCACCATGTCTCTTCAGGCCCCCATGTGAGACAGAAAGGGCCTGGTCATTGAGCTGGGGGGCAGGGGGAGGGCCAAGAGAGAAAGGCAGGCCAGCTCCAGGAAGCCAGGAGGTCTGTATGCAAATGCCCATCTGGTCTCGGGACTGGCTTCATTCCAGGTCCTGTCTATTTCTGAAGTTGAAATATCAAAACTAACAAGCACATTAAAGGTCTGGTCTGTAGCTCAGGAAGCTGTAGACACTGTTTTCAGAGGATTTACCAAGGTCTCACCTAGGGGAGTCCCAAGGAGGCAGACCTGGACCCAGACCCAGATGCCCTTCATGGAGTGAGCACAGCTCCACACTCATTGCCCCTGCAGTGCAGTGTGACATAGCCTGGACTGCTCCCGGGGGACTTTTTACAAGCCATTTAGTCTCTGAATCTTCCTCATCTGTTCCATGCGATAATATGCACCTTTCCTACCTTGTAGAATAAAAAGATGATCCAATAGGAAATCTGGGTTTTCAGCTCAATTCTGCCGCTAACTTGCTGTGTGTCTTTAGGCAAGTTTCTTACCTTCTCTAGGCTCACCTATAAAATGAAAAGGCCACATCAAATCATCTCTAAGCCTCCTTCCAGGTCTACTATTCTATGATTCTGTAGTACAGAGAAAAAGCCAAAAGAAGTTTATCTCTGGGGGAAAGAAATCCATTGTCAGTTGTTAACTGCAGAGTGCTGTTTGAATATGGGGCATGTGACTATCTATCTGGTCTTGGATAGAAATTTATGTTAAATGGCTGTGAGAGTTGGGGAGTAGGAATACAGGACTCCAAAAAGGCACCTTCCCCAAGGTCTGTCTGAACCTCCCCGTAGTTCCGATAAAGCTGTCTGCTAACTTTAAGAAGGCCTGCCAAACGTGACAGCTATTTATGAAATAATTTACCTTGGATGGTGTAAAAGCTCATGGTGGAAACCGCAATCACACATACATCCTGTTTGCATTTTTCTGGGCACTCTGGATCATTCCATCATGGCCCTGCTCCCGAGGGTGTGCAGAGGGTGGGGCGGGGCCGAGCGGCTCCTCCTTAACCTCACAGGCAGCCAGCTGAGCTCCAGCCTCCTCCCCCTGCAGTCCTGGAAGAGGCACCCCCTGGCCCTGAGGAAGAATCAGGACCAGGAGGACTGATGTGGATCGTCACGCTGATCAATTCTAGTTACTGTGCCTGGAAGCAACAGAGACACAGACTCAAGTACAGATGTGCAGAAGTGGTGGAGAAGGGAAAATAATTAAAAGGCCAGACATTGAAAAGGCATCCCTTTCACACAGTTCTGGAGACGTGGTACCTTGCGAAGCATCGTGTTTTTCCTCCAACAGCATCGTGTCATCTCTCCAAAATCATCTCCAGTAGAACCTCTCCTGATGGTTCTTCAAAAGGAGTGGCAGCTGTTGTGCCAGGCACTGTGCTAAGTGTTAACACACGTTACCCATCTTATTTTACCTTCGCAGCAGCCTTCAGACCACAGTAGGTGCGGCTATTCTGTTTTACAAATGAGGAAGCTGAAGCTCTGCGAACTTAAGGGACCTGCCCAAGGTCAGAGAGCCCTTTCTTGGAGCCAGCTAAGTCCCAGGCTCTCCAACGGGTCCTGAGAAATCTCTGCAAACACGACTCCCCTCTACGCAACTCCAGGCTTGGGGAGCTGTGCCTGTCAGAGGGAGAGAGGAAGTTCCCCAGCGTAGCCCTGGTTGTTGGGCTGAGGACCCTTGGAAAGCTGCGGAGGGCCTCGAGACAGAATACACAACACACGGCTCCTTCCTTCTGACTAAAGGTTGGAACCTGGGGCCAAGACAAGAATCTTTGAAACTGGAAGGGACCTCAGATTCCAGATGGGGGGGTTCTCAACAGAAGATGGAGCAGGGAGAGAAGTTGTCAGGGTTGTGTATTGGAAAAGAGCTCTGACACCGGCTCCCCAGCGGAAAGAAGGCCCAGCCCAATCCCATACTTCTACCCATGGGGAAGCTGAGGCCAGAGAAGAGAGGGAGGCTTCCCAACAAAGGTGTACTCTCAGGGGATCAAGCCATCTTGGGGGTGGTGTGCATATGAACCATGCATATGAGCCAGCAGAATGGAGACTCCCCGGCCAGAAATGGCATGAAAGTGCTCATTATTTTTCTTTGTCTTTTCCTATCTTAATGAAAATGTTGCAATTTTTTTACTCTATTGCAGGAGAAAAAAGAACCATAATTTCCACTTCGATTTTCATAGCAAACTTGTCATACTTCTGGCCCTTTCGTCATTCCTAACATTTCTAAAAGGTTCTTATCCCCTCCAGGAAGCTGATGAGGGACAAGGGTCCTCCCAGTGCCAGATGCTTTAGCAGGCGTTGCCCTGAGTTTCACACAGGAGCTCAGACACTTGGTTCCCAGCTCATCCTGAGGCCCCCGTGCCTAAATCAGGATACTAAGAGATGAGAGAGAAGAGTGGATAGGGAGGGGTTTGGCCTGGTTGGCAATGGTCAGCTGCCCACATATCCAGACCAAGACCAGCTCCAAAGGGCTCCTCCCTCCACCTCTCCTCTTTTCTCTAGGAAGGATTATATGCCGGACTCTGTGGTGGGGGAGGGGGGGTGGTATTTAGGGGGTTTCCACAGGGCATCTGTGCACACCCAAGCAGGCCTGAAAGAAGCGGAGGGTGGGTGTGGGCATCAACCCAGGACAGGACCCCCTTGGAGCCCTGGAGATGGAGACAAGCAGAGCTGCCATGGTCCAGGTCCAGCCCTGAGCCAGCCAGACGCAAGAAGGAGAACTTTACACCAGGGTTGATGGCCACGGCTCTCGCAGGTGAATCTGGATTCACATCTCAGTTCTGATGCTCAAAAGCTGCCTGGCACACTTGGCAAGTTCCTGGGCCTCTCTAAGGCTGCTTCTGCCTCTGTATACTGAAAATCTAGCAAACATTTAGCAAGTACCTCCTATGTGCCAGGTACAGTAGCAAGTGAGAAAAAGCAGTTACATCCCTGGGGAGAGAGCACTATTAATCAAATTATCACACAAATCCACATGAGAAAGCTAAAGGGATAATAATACTACCTACTCCTACGGGTGTAGTGTGGGGAGGATTAAAGCAGTGACTGCATCTTAGCACTTGGAATCCTTTAAGAAACGACAGCTGCTATTACCCCAGCCCCTCAGATGGCAACTCAAGGAACTGAAGAATCGTAAGAATATATTCGTCCAGCGCTTTAATGTTTTAAAAGCATTCTCCACACACAGCAGCTTGTCCAGGCTTCCCAAAAACGCTGGGAGGTAGATTTCTGGATGAGGAAACTGAAGCCCAGAGAGGTTAAGCGACTTCCTCAGAAGCTCCAGCAAGAAGATCCAGGATTCAAACCTCGGCGCAAGTCCCCTGGGTTTGACATCCCCGCTGCAGTGAAAGGAAAGGGCTGGGAAACCCTGAGCCCGGGACAGGAGCGGATGGGAAACGAGCCAGCTTTCCCGATCTCGCTGTGTGCGCGAGCGCAAGGCTGTATTCCGGGAGGGGCGTCCCTCCGCGGCGTGACCGTGACCGCCCCTCCCTCCCGGGCTCGCGGCAGCCAAGGCTGAGGACTCCTGGGGGACCCAGGTCAGGAGGCGCGTCCTTCCCCTCCAGCCCCCGCTCCGCTTCCGGAGGGGTCTGGGCAGGCAGCCCGGCCGGAGAACTCGCCCCCTTCCTTCCCGCCTCCGGGCGCGCCCGGCAGGCGGCCCACCCGGACCCGGCACGGGCAGCCGGGCATCGGGGCTGCGGGGACCCCCGGGGGCGGCCCCTCCTCCGCCTCCTCTGCATCCCTGGGGACGCCGGGCGGGGGCGGGTGGCGCACCGGTCTCCCCGGCTCCCGGAGGCGTGGCGCGGGGGCGAAGGATGCGCAGACTGAAATACAAGAGGGACTGCGTGGAAAGCGCTACAAAGAACCGGCTGGCTGAAGTTCCCGACGGGAACGTGGGGTGGACAAGGGGGCTCCGCATCCCCACCCCGCTCGGCAATCTGGCTGCTTGGCCGGCTTCCCTGTCTGTAAAACAAGGACAATGAAGTGAAAGACTTCTGACTTTTAGAGCCCTGCGTAAAAAGTGCTTCCTGGAGCCCTTCCCCGGCCACGTGGCACGCGTTGGTAGTTCATTGTGTGGGTGTATCGGTCTCCTTCCTGTGAGCTTCTCCACCCATCACCGCCCCTTACCGTGTTCAGGAGATCAGGATATAGTCCCTTCCGTGTATACAGCACTTCGCCGTTTGTAAAGCCTTCGTGAGTATATATCATTGGAACAGTGTGTGAGTCAAACTGCCCGAGTTGGATTCCTGCCCCCACGGCTCACTGGCCAGATGAACTCGACGAACTTGGACAACTTGCTTCACTTCTCTGTGTTTAGTTTTCTGGTCTATATAGTGGGTCTCGTCCTAGAACTTACCCGGCTGAATTACTGTGAGGATTAAGTGGCGGATGCATGTAAGGTGCTTGGTCCTGCACCCCTGTTATCAGCTATGATTGAGCCCCTGCTGTGTCGAACTCAGAGCCTCCTTCATAAATGAACTTTCCAGACTCAGACCCTCCTGGTGTCAAAGGTGGGGAGGCAGGGAGGAGGGGAGAAACTTAAAGCAGCACTTCTCAATCTACATGTGCACACACCTCCCTGGGGATCTTGCTAAAATGCAGATTCTGATTCAGTAGGTCTGAGGATGGTGGGGGAGGGGGGTGGCAGTGGAGATCTTGCAAGTCTGACCAGCTCCCTGGCCACCAGGGCACCCTCTGAGTAGCCAGGTCTTAGAGCAGAGGTTTGTAACCTTGACCATGCGTCAGAATCATCTGGAAGGCTTGTTAAAACAGATCGCTGGGCCCTACCCCCGGAGTTTCTGATTCAGCAAGTGTGCAGTGAGGCCCAAGGATTTGCATGTCTTAACAAGTTCCTAGGTGATGCTCATGTCTCTGAGGAGGGAGAACCTCAGTTTTAGGGCATCCTGCCCCACAAACTTATAGCCACTGCTAATGTCAAGCTGCGGGTGGGAGACCATTAAACAGCCAAGGGCAGCTTCCTGTGCTTTGGGAATTAAAAACAGTTGTGGGGGGTGGGGGGGGGAGCGGTACGCCTGAGGTTGGGATCCAAAAATCTTTCCCATGGGGGTAAAGACGCTAGAATGAATGATAAAGGGACACCATGAGTTCTTTCTTAGCATCCTTTAAAAATAAGAGCAACAGGGGAAGCCTGCCCTGTTGCTTGAGGACAAAAGAAAGAGAACCGAGGTCCCTGTGGCTCAAGGCTTCCTCTTTGGGGCCCTCTCTCCGCAGACAACCAGGAGAACCGAGGGAAGCCGGAGGGCAGCAGCAAGGCCCGCAAGGAGCGGACGGCCTTCACCAAGGAGCAGCTGCGGGAGCTCGAGGCTGAGTTTGCCCATCACAACTACCTGACCCGGCTGCGGAGATATGAGATCGCCGTAAACCTGGACCTCTCCGAGCGGCAGGTGCAGCCCCGGCGAGCCCCTCCTCTTCTGGCCGTCCCTCCTTTCCTGTGCGCTCTCCTCATCCCCCTCTCTTCCCCCCTTCTCCCAGAACCCTCTCCTTCCTCTTCTCCCTCTGCCCCAGTCCCGTGGTTCTCAACTCTGGCCGTACCTGACAATCACCTGCAGAGATTCTAATAACACCGATGTCTGGGCTCCACCCCTAGAGGTTGTTTTCATTGGTCTAGGGTGGAGTCCAGGCATCAGCAGGCTTCAGAGGTCCCCCAGGTGATTCTCACATCCAATCAGGGTTGAAACCTCTGGTCTGGTTATCCCCAGACCTGAGAGTGCAGTGGGATCACCCAGGCCGTTGTTTAAAATGCAGATTCCAAAGCTCCACAGGGTGATTTTGCAAGAATAATGCGTTGGACTGGGGATCTGCATTTCTAATAAGGTCTCCAGGTGATTTGGATTGCAGCTGGTTCCTGGGCACACTCTGAGGAAAACTTCCTAGCCCTTTGTTTTGGGCTTTCCCTCCATGCTCTGACATGCAGTAAAATATAATAATGACAATAATAATAATACTAATAATAGATAGCAGCTTTCAGTTGACAAAGTGCTCTGCTGGAGTGCTAGATTTCGAATCAGAGGACTTCGAGTCCAATCCTGCCTCTACCACTTTGTCACCCCAGGACCTCTGGGACACGTCTTCTCCTAACCTCTCTGGTCTCCACCTGTAAAGCAGCGACAGAGCCCCACCCTGCAGGTTTACCTGCAGGTAAATGCTGAAGCTCAGATGAGAAAATGTCCAAAGCAGAGCTATCTAAGCTGAAAAATGCTTTCTAAGTGTGCCTAAGGGTGAGGGTGGTGATCCTCTCTTCCCAGATTCTTGGGTAGTAGAAGCTAGAGGGAAGGGTGTTGGCACAGGAGGGGCGGGGCTTGTGAAGGGGGTGGGGCCAATGCAGAGTGACTCAGAACCAGGTCTTCTGTCTGTCAGACTTTCTTTATCTGGAGACATGACGGGCCTTCGTGGGTCTTCGTGGGCCTCCCCTTTGGTCTCAGTTCCTGGAGGCTTTGTAGGCGTGGGGAGGGGCAAGCAGAGTTTTGAGCTGGGGGGCCCTCAAGCTGCACCCTGGGTAGCTTCAGCCTCAATATTGGGGAGGTGGTCACACCTTCATGAAGTAACCAGGCTTCTCTGCTTCCTTCATCAGGTCAAAGTGTGGTTCCAGAATCGAAGGATGAAGTGGAAGCGTGTGAAGGGGGGTCAGCCCATCTCCCCCCATGGGCAGGACCCCGAGGATGGGGACTCTGCCGCCTCTCCAAGTTCAGAGTGAGAGTCTCCAGGGAGAAAAACAAGACTGAGGACTGAGCCCCCTACCAACCACCCCCACCCCAATCCCACCTTCACCTTCTCCCATCCCCGCAGGGCAGCCTCTCGTGTCCTCACAGTGACTCTTGGATGGGAAGCTGCCCAGGGTTTCTGGGAGCCTCGAAGTGTCCCAGAAAGTTCTGTCCAGCATTTCTTCCCACAATTCTCATGGAGTCCATCATACAGCGGCCAGACTGGACCTGTGTGAATCCTGGGAATAGCTCCAGGGACACTGTTTCTCGGGGTCTCTGCTGCCACCCACCCCTCCTCTCACCACCTTCCTCCTACACCAGCCAGGCCTCCTCCAGGTCTAGACACCTGGCCTGCTGGGAGAGGAGCCTTAGGACCAGCTGGTGACTCATGAAAGCAGATGCCCCAAAGAGACCCAAGGAGATACACACACCCTAGACCACCCTTCCTTTCTGGGCTCTATACCTGAGGCTTTGGGGGACCTCAGTTGTCCCAAAACCCAAGGGAAAATCAGTGTGAGGAAGTTTGAGGACAGAAACTTGCTGCTACAGATCAGAAGCCATCCCTGGATCCAAATTTGCTGGCTAAGTGGGCAAGTTCATGAGCGCTAGCTGGAAGCAGACAGTCGGGAGAACAGCCTAGTGTAGGTCTCTGTGGTCCCCACACAGGCCTTTCACGCTGGCTTGATTGGGTGATGAGAATGGACCCAGGACAGCACCTGCTTCTTCAAAATCAGTTCACACACACACACACACACACACACGTCAATTCACAGATACACCCGGGACTGCTGAGCAGGACACCAGAGCCCCAGAACAGCTATTCTTTTTAAATCTATAATTTCTGGGTTGGAAACTTATCCAGATGCTCACATTGTTGAGGTGAGGGCTGGAGAAGGTCCCCTATGTCCTGAGGATGGAGGGATCACACTAGGGCCTAGAAATGTGGAACCCTAACATGGAAGTTTCTCCAGCTGCAATGTCCTATGCTTTCAAAGAACTCTGACCACAAACAAGGACCAAAAAAGTCCCCCTTTCTCCATGGGATGCCTCTGAGGCCCTCCGATGTGTTCCACAAACACTGTTATGATGGGAGGAGCTGCCACGTTTATGTGTGTGGACTGCCCAGATCCCCTGGGACTGTTGGCCAAACAACCTGGGTGACTGATGCCTTGAGAAAGGCCCCCTGCCTGCCTCAGTGCTCTGTCCCCCAACACCAGCTGGTGTTGCAGAGGGAGGTCAGTGAGAGTTTGGAGCTCTTGTATGTAGATGTAATCATTCACGTGTTTTAAAAAAAAAAACAACCCACCTCCTCATCCCAAAAGGACAGACGCTGTAGAAAATGATTGCCAAATGAGATGGCTGGTTAGAGCCTGTGTAATTTTTTCTAAAGCATACTTCATCTATTTTCTTTAGATTACATCAAGTTAACTGTGTAAGGTCAAGTCACTTAGTAAGAAAACTCTTTGAGAAATAAAATCAATAAGAAAAAGCAAAGTTCCCAGGTCTTTTTCCCGGCAGAGCTAAGAACCACAGCTCTGTTCTCAGTCCTCTGATGCTCACATGATGATCAGCCAGACAAGGCCTAGAAGCAATGAATAAAAGGAGGAAATCCTCTAGACCAAGGTATCCCTTGGTTCTTCAAAAGGTGGGGGTGCAAATGTAACTGATGTTAAAAAAAAAAGAAAAGAAAAAAAAAAAAAAACTCTTCTTCCTTGCAACTGTATAGTCTTCATTTCCCATTGAAAAATTTTAGCTTTCAGTTTCCCTAACCCACGGCTTATCAAATAGACCAAGTTCCATAAACAAAAGTTCCGTAAACTCTTTTGTTAATAAAGGAATCTTGACCATAAACTAACCATCCCTAATTTTTAAATTCTAGGTTTGAAAGTTTTTGTTTTCAGGGTACAACAATATACACCAGCAGTAATAAAAATGACACAAGAAAAATTGTCCTCAATTCTGTGTCTTTTTAATTAGAGATTTGTCTCACCAAGATGTCAGCACTGGACAAAACAGGACTGGCTAGAGAGAGGGGAGGGAGAGACCTCGGAGAAGAGACCTGGCCAGGATTTCGCATGGAGGCAGTCTGGGCCAGTGTGGGCGGTGACCGGAAATCACATCAGCAGGAGCTGGCAGGGGAAAGCAGACCCACCAAAATCAAGGTGCCAAAGGGAAGGTTCAGGTTCAAAGCCAAGCAAAGCAGACATCCTCAGGCACGCCAACACTCCCTCCCAACGCAATTCCCGTGGCTTCAGAGGACATCAACCTCTCTTGGTTTTCTTGTCTGTCTATAATATTCCTTCTCTGTCTCCCATGAAGACTTAATCTCCCTTCCTCAATGTTTTGGCCCCGCTGCTGGTTCCCAGGTTTTCCTCTTTCTGCCCACCATCCTTTTCTCCTCTTCTTTCCCTCCCCACATAATCCCACCTACCTACAATTTTTTTATTGTGGTAAAATATACCCCACATAAAATTTTAACCATTTTTAGGTGTACAGTTCTGTGGCGTTACGTATCAAGACTTTCACATTGTTGTACAACCACTGACATTGTCTCCAGAACCTTTTCATCTTCCCAAACTGAACCGCTGTACCCATTAAATAATATCCCCACCTTCCCTCTTCCTTCCACCTACATTTATACAGTGTTTACTGCGTGTCAGGCACTGTTCTTAAGCAGTTTACATGGACGAACTAAGTTCATTCTCTTAACAATCCTGAGAAGTAGTACTGCTATTCCTGTCTTACAGATAAGGTAAGCAAACCAGAGAGAAGTTGAGTAAATCCCCACGGTTTTGTAGCCCGTTAGTGGTTATCATAGATCATATGGTTGGGCCCAGTTATTTTCTTTTCTCTCCACTAGATAAATACGGCTCCCTGACCGTTGCCACATGCTGTAGCTCGGGTGGAAGGAGTGTATGCCCCACCCCACTGACTTCAGGCTTGTCCATGTGACTTGCTTTGGCCGATAGAATGGGAGCAAAAGCACTGAGTGCCCTGTCTATGCAGAAGTTTTAGCGCCATCACATGACTCTGCCATTGCTCTTTACCTTCTGCACAAAGGAAGTGAGGCTGAGATGGGGGTTCCATCATTACCCTGGGTTCCAGAATGAGAAAGACGTGGAGCAAAGCCAAAGCTAGCCCACGGCCTGCACCTATGTCAGTGAGGGAATAAACCTTTGCTGCTGTAGCCACTGGGATTTGAGGGTCATGTGTCACTGCTGCGCCGCCTCGTGGAAACTGACCACTCCAGGGATGACACTGGGATTTGAATCTTGGCATTCTGTCGCCAGACCAACATTCCCTACCCCTGATGTGGGGACCTAAAGTTTCATATTCTGCTGCCTACTGCCCTTTGCCACCTAAATGGCTACAGGCACCTCAAACTCAAAATATCTGAAGAGGAAACCTCCACTCCCCAGATTAGGCTGACTCCTCTGCCTGCTTCCTGAATCATCTATTTTACTTGGCGACACCACGAGCTACCCATTCACTCGTGGTAGAAACCGCATTCACTCATACGAAAATCTGGGACACATCCTTGATCCTAACCTCTTTGCTTTGCAAAACCAATCAGTTGCCCCATCCTGTTCATTTCATTTCCTATGTAGATACCTCTCACATCCATGCATGCTTTGTCTTGCAGACAACATTGCCTTTCTTCAGCCTGCCAACATCTCAGAGTTGAATTAGAGCCTCTAATAGCTCTCAAAGTCCATCCCCTACAGCAGTGGTCCCCAACCTTTCAAGCACCAGAGACCGGTTTCATGGAAGACAACTTTTCCACGGATGGGTTGCGGGGTGGGGGGGTATGGTTCAGGCGGCAATCCGAGCGATGGGAAGACAGTTCAGGAGGTAAACTGTGGGGAGCAGCAGATGAAGCTTTGCTCGCTAGCCCACAGCTCACCTCCTGCTGTGCTGCCCAGTTCCTAGCAGGCTGCAGGTCTGGAGTTAGGGACCCCTGCCCTACAGCAAACACACACACACAAATTCAACCTTGTCACCCCTGATCGAAAACCTATCAGTGGCTTCCTATCACCTACAAAATAAAGGTCAAAACTCTTTATATGCCTCCAGGGTCACCACGTTCCGGCTCCTCCCTCTACAACCTTGTCTTACCCTCCCCTGCCACAAAACCCAGCAATACCAAGCCACTGGCCCTTCCCTATACACATACCACGTGATTTCTTGCCTATGTTCCCTTGCTCATTTCCTTCTGTTTGGAAAGATCTCCCAGACCTGGATGCCACAAGGACTTAGGCATTCTACTAGCACTGAATGGGACAACTTGAAAGGAACACAGAGGAAGTTTTAAGGGGTCAGTATGGCCCAGTTTTCAACAGGAGGCCAATGCCTGACATCAGGCAGCAACAAAGTCCAATGTCTAAAGTCAATAGAAGAAAATCTCTTTCAATATGAGGATTTTAATTTCTCCAATAATAGTTTAAAAATCACATTGAGGAGAGTCTGATTGTGAAATTAAAGGTGCACACACACATCTATCGAGATTTCTGGTTTCTTTGGAAGATTCCCTGACTCCTCCTACTCTTCACTATTGGCGCTTGATT
This sequence comes from Hippopotamus amphibius kiboko, assembly GCF_030028045.1. Classification (NCBI taxonomy): domain Eukaryota; kingdom Metazoa; phylum Chordata; class Mammalia; order Artiodactyla; family Hippopotamidae; genus Hippopotamus; species Hippopotamus amphibius. The sequence continues at coordinate 44,374,390 of NC_080202.1, read as the reverse complement.
GAACAGTGCTGGGTGTACCGTAGCTGGGACCAACTGCTCCTCAAGTTGGTAAAAATCCTCTGCTTTTTCTCTGGTGCAAAGTTGTACAAGGGAAGCAAGGCCACCCACTGGTGACTCCCTGATGGGAGCCAGCGACAGTGATCAGAGATGGTGGCTTGGTAGGAATCCAAACAACTAAGAACTCTCTGACAGTAACTTTTCAGTAATGGGTTTCTCCATCCTTCAGAGAGCATCAAGGACAAGCAAGTGTGTGGCTGCCCCTTGGAGAGAGGGAGAGAGAAGAAAGCAAGATAACACGTGTAGAGAATCCATTTCCAAATGAAAGGGCCTGGAAGGGCTGGGGGCTTCAGAAATCTACCCACCTGCCTGAGCCAAACCCTGTGATGGATGCATTTCTAAGAGCTCTTCTATTCAAAGAGGAGAACCAGCGTCAGGCAGGAATCCACTCTTTCCTGTCTGCACCCCCAAAGTCCCACAGCTCCAGTAACCAGGAAAGCCCATGGCTTTCTTTCCTTCCATTGAGTAGAAATGTTTTCCACTAAGAACCATACATTCTTCAGCCCAGTAGAAGGGCCTGTGCCAGCTAATCCCATACAACTACCAATGTGGTGATTGCAAATGGTGTCCTATCTTGGCCCCCATAGCATCAGGCTCTCATCAATTTCCTTCTCTCACTGGTTGTGACTTCTCAGTCCCATTTGCTACAAATCCTGAATAAACCTTCAAAAAATATCTCATATCCATGCCCTTCTCTGATGCCACCATCATCCCTGGCCACTACTGTCCTTTGATCTTTGTCTTCAGACCTTATATGTGCTCCTTTATGGCTGTTACCACAGTTTACAGTTCTTTTATTTGTTGTTTGCTTATTCATTTGTGGTCTGTGTTCCAAGTTAGGGAGAAGAAAATGAATTGTTGTTCTCTGACCATTTTATTCCCAGTTACTAGCATGACGCCTGGAACACAATAAATGTTCAAGAGCTAGTTATTGTATATGCAGTTTATTGTATGTCAATTGTATCTCAATAAAATTCTTAAAGAAAAAAAGAGAGTTATTGCATGGGTGGACAAATGGATGGATGGTTGCAGGGATGGATGGATGGATTGATGGGTAGGTAGATGGATGGATGGGTGGATGATGGATGGATGGATAGATGGATGGATGGACAGATGGGTGGTGGATGGGGGAACTGTTAAATTAATGATGTCAATTGGCTTCTCAGTTCAAAGTGCCCATTGCTGGCCACATGGACCACATAGGGGAATCTCTGGCCAAGATGGTGGTGAAACTGGCTGGCTTGACGCAATCCAGGCTGTTAGTACCCACCAAGTCTGGCAGGCCATACCCTTGCCCAAAACAGGGGTTACTGGACTCCCACTCTGTTTCTGTGGCTCAGGGGAACTGTCTCTGATTCTGGCCACAGGACCAAGATCCTCTATCACTCACTCCCACACTCCCAGCCCTGAGCCCTGAGGTCTAAAAGGGCCGCTTCGTTTGACCTGCAGTAGACAAAGAAATAGTGTCCAGAGCCTACCACGGACAACAGCAAGACTCAGAGGTACGCCTGATAAGAGGCTTGTGAGCAGCTCATGCGAGCCTCTGAGGATGATGCTTAATAGCTTGAAGGTGACATCAGGGTCGGGACTAATATCCGATTGAACAGAGAGAGACATGACCTAACTCGTCTCTCACCATGGGCCTGGCTGCGAGAGCTTCTCTTTCTTTATTAATTTCCTAACCGGAGCTGCTGGCTCAGGACTCCAGCCTGTCCCCAGAGCTGAGGCCCAGAGCTGGGCTGAACTCCAGCGTTACTGGGAAGGGTGCAGGCTCAGCCAGGTCTGAGAGCCCCCGTGAAGGGCGTCTACTATCCAGTCTGTGCTCACCTTGGCCAGAGCCCGATGCTTGGTTTTCTCTCCCACCCCCCAGATTTACCATGCTTTGAGAAAACCCAGTCGGGCAATTTTAAGTCTCTAAAGAATTCATGGTGCTGAAGAAAACATGGCTGCAGCCCCCCATCTAGCTGCAGGCTTCCCCAGCGCCTGTAAAGGATGGTGTTATTTGTGTTTTTTAAAATGATTTAAAACCAGTTTTCCAGGAACACAAATCCTTTCTAAGGCACTCAGCACACCTGGCTAGGGAGCCGCAGGCCTGTGTCTGAGCTGGCCAGCCCCCTATCTGGTGGGACCAGGCTCTCTTTGGGTTGTTTGCTTCTAATATGCTCTGCATTGCAGGAGGAGAAATCCCTTACTCTTTATTGCCTTCCTTCCCTCAGCTCCACCTCCCCTCCCACCCCCCCCCCCCCCCCACACACACACCCATGTTCTAGACAGAATTTTCTTCTCCTTCTATAGGGGGGCTGCAAACCAGCAACAACAAAAGTACAGAGCAAGGGGGAGTCCTGGGTTTTAGCATCTGCTGTCCTACTCATTTGCTGTGTGACTTTAAGCAAGCCACTTACCCTCTCTGGGCCAATTTCCAGGTCTGAAAAAAAAAGAGCACTCTTATACCTTGCTCGGATTTGAGTACAAAGATTCTCAGACATCCTGGGCAGAATGTTTTCAAAGCACCAAGCTGTCCAGATAATAAGTACTGCTGAGGGGCAGTGGGGGATAGTGATGAAGGTTGAAGGTTTACAAGATACTGGGTCTGGATTTGCTTCTGATACGTTAGCCCAGAGCAGAATCCCTGCCCACTGCCACACTGTGGCCTCACACAACAGCCCCCAAGAGAACCCTGTGATAGCGATTCAGTTATTAAAGCATCCTTACCCCCATGTCCCCCAACACATACCCTCCGTGGGAGGCATCTCTCAGATCTTGACCCAGTGGCCGGGCACCTGGGGAGGAGCAGCCTCTTCAGAGGTGTCCCTGGAGGGAATTAGAAAGTGGATGCCCAGGCCCCTGCTGGACAACATTCTCCTGGGAAGTCTTGCAATGGCTCTCGGCCCCAGAATCCTCTCTTGCCAGCCCACTCTCCCTTCATTCTGTCTTCCCTTGGTACTGCCTCCCAGGACCCCACTTTCCCTCCCCAGAATGTCCAGTCCATGGAAGATCTAGAGCAGGAAAAACCAGGCACAACCGCCTCTTCCCAGCAGCCAGCCTGGCCTTCTCCCCTCCAGAAAGGAGACCAAGGGCTAAGGGCTTTTCTTCTGGGAGAGGATGGGGGGGTCCTCTCCCCTTAAAATGCCTTCTAATCCTCAGTCACCGCTTCTTCAACATTTTCCTCACCCACCTCTTCCCTGAAAGACCTGAGGAAAAGTTATTCCGGAGCCTTGGGGGCCACTGGGAGGACTGCGGGGAGGGGAGGGGTGCCATGGAGGCCGAGGCCTGTGAGGCTGGGGGACCCTTCAGCCAGGACCAGGTTCTTTCTGCTCAAGAATTTGTGGCCCTTTTGTGGGCTGCAGCTCAGGATACGGCGCCTTTATCCCCCAAACCCCCTCTGAGCATCGCCCCTACCCCCGCTCCCGGCCCCATCGGATCTCTGCGGAGCAGATGCCAGGGGTGGGGAGGAGGACACAATAGCCCTCTTTGTGGGGGGATCTGGGCCCGCAGGCAGGGGAGGAAATTAGACAGCACTCCTGACAGCGGGCTCTGTCTGGGGTGTCTATGAAATATGGGCCAGAGGGGCTCCTTCCCGAGACCAGTTCAAGGCTGCCGACCACCCCACCCCCACCCCCACTGTGGGCAGAGGACCCTGGCTGCTTGGAGGGGAATGATATACGACACTCAGCTTCCTTCCCTCCTCCCCTGAGGGGCTTAAGGGAGCTCATGGTCTCTCCTGGGAGCTGTGGATGGACATGCATGTGTGTACACACACGTGCATGGGGTGTGTATATGTGTGTACGTGTGTGTATAAGTGTGCATCGTGTGCGTGTTTTCTCTGTGTGTGTGTGTGTGTGTGCTCACTCCATGGCCGGAGGAGAGAGTTCAAAGTGATGCTCCCCCGCCAAAAAAAAACCAGCCAAACAAAATATTGGCCAACATGGCCCCCTTTAGCATGCTCGCCTTTGCCCAGACCAGGATGAGGGCCCTTAGAAACCAACTTTTTTTTTTGGGGGGGGGGGGCGCTGTGCTGTGGGGCATGTGGGATCTTAGCTCCCCGACCAGGGATTGAACCTGTGCCCTCTGCAGCGGAAGCGCAGAATCCTAACCACTGGACCGCCAGGGAAGTCCCTAAGCAAATTTATTTAGAGGGTCGTGCTCTGAGGGGAAGGACAGGCAGCTCAGTGAGCCCCTGCCCTCCGATTTCATCCTCTAAGTAACCACCTCACATACAGGAACTGTTTTCAAGTTGAGCACAGCACCCACCACACGGAGGCTCTGGGGAGGCTCCCAAGCCAGCCACAGCCTGCAGGGCCTCCAGTGGCCCCTGAGCCATTTGTCTTCAGGGGAGGAAACGGGAGGATGTCCCCACCCACCCACCTCCTCCGTGGCCAGCCGGGCCTCCACATCTGGGCCGCAGCTGCCTGCGGAGCTGCCCTTACGGGCCTGCTCTCTCCAAATGACAAGAAGACAGAGAGCTGTCAGAGGAGGGCTCTGAAGGTCACCACAGCTCCTCAGCCAGCTGGGAGCCATAAAAGAGAGGCCTCAGTTTCCCCATCTGTAAGCTGGGGCCAAAGGCAAAGGGTAGCCCTGCCCTCTCAAAGGTCTGTTGGGAGAATTAAAGAATATAAGGTGCGGAAATATTCAGTAAACTCCAAAGGTCTGTCCAAAGGACGGTGACTTATTTACAACCAGCAAATATCTGCCAGGCATGGGCTACAGGTGTCCCTGGGACGGGGCCTATGAGAGAGTAAGAAAGATGGTATATTTTACATCCGAGCCAATGAAGTCTCTTCACGGTCGCTGCCTCTTGAGGTGGGTGGGGGATCTTATGCCCAACATGCAAATGAGGAAACCAAAGTGCTGATGGTTGAAGGAAGTTGCCCAAGGTCACACATCAACTCTGCATTTGAAAAGATGGCACCTGGCCTTGTGTCATTTGGGCTGTTTGCGACACTCATTCTAGAGCCTTCTCTGTTCTGGCAAGCCAAGCTGGTCAGTGAAGCTGGCTATTACCTGACATGGGGAATGGAACAGACTTGAAATCGTATGCAGGGAGCCCTGGGGGCTCAAGTTCATTACTGTCGTGTTTCAGTCAATTTCGGAGACTTGAGTACTTCCCTTCCCCTGTCTGCCAAGGAGTTAGGTCTTCAAAGCGAGATCCCATGTGTTTCCTGCTCTGCCGTTCTGCCTCCTGGTCCTCAAGTTGCCTGGAGCCTCGCCCAGGAAGAACCCAGAGAGCTAAGTGACACCGGAAGGTGTTTTATGACTTAGTGGAGAGAATCTGGCCTTTAGAGTCAGACCCACTGGTCTGAATCCTGGCTCCGCCTCTTCCTGGTGTGGGAGTTTGGCCAAGCCATGGTTTCTAAGCCTCAGTTTCTTCATCTGAAAGGAGACTCACCCGTGGCTCTGAGCTGCTGTGAAAATTAAATGAGCTAATATGTGTGAATGAGCTCAGCCCAGCTTAGTCAGTGCTTAGGAAGAATGGATTGCCTTTCTCTTTCCCCAGGGAAAAAGGGACAAAAGAGAGACAAGACTCGTGAGTCCAGGGGAGGTGGCAGGTAAGACCTCATGGGCTCTGCCAACCAAGGGCCAGAGAAAGGAAAAGGAGGGATACTTCAGTGAGACAGGCCTAGAAAAGATGGCAGAGAAGACTTCTGCCTGGGGACTCACCTTCTGACTCACCAGGAGAAACAGATAATCTGTGTTTCCTCTCTATTGGAGGAATCCTACAAACAAACACCACCATGTGGCAGAGCTGACAAGATCTCAAGACCAGCTCATCCAGCTCCTTTGATCCACAGGGAAATCAAGGCCCGGAGAGAAGGGCCTGGTTCAGGGTCATACAAGGTGTTCATGACAGACTCCTGACTCCCTCCAGTGCTCAGTTCACCTCCCAGGAGGCCTGGATGGGGTCTGGGGAGATAACCTGCTCCTATGAGTCGTCAGTCAAGGGGGACAGGATGAAGAGCTGGGCCAGAGACAGAGCCAAAGCCTGGGCTCCTGCCCTTCTGTCCAGGTCCTGATGTCCTCTCAGCGGGTCAGATCTGCCCACGGAAGCTGGCTGGCCAGCCCTGGAGGTCCCTATCTGTCTAGACAGCCTGCTGGCCCATCCCACCGAGGAACTCAACTCAAGGCGGGCTGGGGCAGGCAGGATGGCCTTGGAGGTCCCCGACAGCTCCGGAAGTCTGCACGCAGAGTCTCTGGAAGACTGAGAGGTGTTGTCTCTGCAGAAAAGCCGTCGGACATTTCTGTGTGACGGTGACACAAACCATTCCTTCCTCCATAATCACCCTCGCTGCAGTGCTGGCTCAGGGCAGACAGCCTGCCGTGCATGGGCTTTATTTTCAAATCCCTCTTGCTTTTTTTTTTAAATCCCTGCGAATGCCTGAACGCCCAGGCAGAGGAAAGCACTCAAATCTGTCCTTGAGTGTGCTGGTGCTGATGTGATGGCTCAGACGGGACCCTCCGAGCTCTGCGGCAGGAACAAACCCCCTGCTGATGTAATTGAAAAGAACAACCTCCCAATTTTCTCATCTCCCTTGGCTGGATACACCTTATCAAATGACAAGAGAAGCCAATGTTTGGTTAAATGGTTCAGAGGTTAATACTCAACAGATGGGAGATTTTTTTTTTTTCCTTTCTTTTCCACTCCTTCCAGGAGACCTGGTCTGCTCCTCTTGCTGGATATATGAGGCTGGGGAGACTCAGGGGCATTCCTCCCATCATGCCCTTCGAGGAAGCCCATCTCCCCCCAGCCGTGGCTGGTCCTCAGGGTATCTCAGGCTGTGTCCACAGCCTCCACAGGGTCTCACCCTCGGGCAGGACCAGCCGAGGCAGAACTGTCTACCCTGCGAGGCAGCAAGATGGGACACAGGGCAGGAAACAAACCCAGTTCCCCACCACCATGGGAACGCTGTTTTCCTGGTTTAAAATAAATAAACACATTTTAAAAGTCCAGGGTGAGTGGAAGCAGGAGGGGGAGAACATTTATCTCCTGCACCTGGTTCTGCTTCAGACATGCTGAGGGAACATCAGCAAACCTCAGGCCGGCTCTGAACCCCAGCATCCCTGCTACAGAATGGGAAGAAAAGCCCCCTTTCTTCTTCCTGGCTTAACTAAAGTGGAGAATGAAAGAAGCGCCTGTTTGGGGCCTAGTTCTCCCAGAAGTGGACCCTAGAACAAGGCTTTGAGGGCTGATGGTTTATTTGAGAGGTAAAGTCAGGAAGTACCAGTAGGGAAAGGGGGACTGAGGCAGGGAAGAGAAAGGGGTGTGTCACAGCATGTTACCCACTGTGGGCAATTGGGTCCCAATCACACAGGGGACATGAAGAGACTTGTACAGATCTCAGTGTCCAAGGCGATACCACTGGCCACTTGTAACAACTGGGCACCTGAAACATGGCTAGTCTGAATCAAGAGATGCTGTGTTAACTACACACCAATTCAAAGACTAAGGACAGGGACTTCCTAGGTGGCGCAGTGGTTAAGAATCCACCTGCCAATGCAGGGGACATGGGTTCAATCCCTGGCCCAGGAAGATCCCACATGCCATGGAGTAACTAAGCCCATATGCCACAACTACTGAGCCTGCACTCTAGAGCCCGTGAGCCACAACTATTGAGCCCACATGCCACAACTACTGAAGCCCCTGTGCCTAGAGCCCATGCTCCCCATCAAGAGAGAAACCACCACAATGAGGAGCCTGAGCACTGCAATGAAGAGTAGCCCCCGCTCACTGCAACTAGAGAAAGCCATTGTGCAGCAACGAAGACCCAATGCAGCCAATAAATAAATAAATACATTTTAAAAAAAGCAGACTAAGAACAGAAAAAGGATGCCTAATATCTCATTAATAATTTGTTTTATTGTTTACACATTGAAATGATAATATTTTAGATATATTGGGTTCCATAAAAATCTTATTAAAATTAATTTTGCCAGTATAGGGTTTTGTTTTGTTTTTTTTCATGTGTCTACTGTAAAACTTAGAATTACAGATACACATGGCTCAACTTCTCTTGGTCAGAGCTGGTAGAGAACAGGCCTCAGAGCTATCCCCATGAACTCCAATTCAGAGCTCTGATTCTAAAACTAGTAACAAATCTAATAATCAAAATGTTAAAATGTAGAAATTGCTAACTAGAGTTAACACGGCTGTATGATATTTTTGAACATTACTGAGAGAACAGATCCTAAAAGTTCTCATCACAAGGAAAAAAAAATTTTTTTCTTTTTCTTTCTTTCTTTTTTTGTAGCTGTACAAGATGATGGATGTTAACTACACTTATCGTGGTAATCATTTCACAACACACGGAAGTCAAGTCATGAGGCTGTACACCTTATTTTTTATTTTATCAATATTTTAATTGAAGCATAGTTGATTTACAATGCTGTGTTAATTTCTGCCGTATATATGCTGTACACCTTAAACTTATACAGTGCTGTATGTCAATTAAATCTCAATAAAACTGAAAGGAAGAAAAAGGATGTTAGCATTCATCAAATGTTCCCTCTCAGTGCTGCACATCTTTTCATTTAATTCTCACAATAACACCACGAAGGAGACAGAACAATTATCCCTATTTTACAGATGAGTACACCAAGGCATGGGGCCACTAGGCATGGAAATGCAGCAAACAAGGGACGGAGGTGGGGGTCGAAGCCAGGTCTGTGAGACCCCAGTGCTGGACAGCTGCTCCCCTGGCTCTCAGAATGACTGGGCCACAGAGGCTCTTCCCCGCTATCAAGCACTACATTTTAGAACCCAGGATTCTGAAATCATCACATCCACGCCCTACCACCCCAGTGATTTTCCATGAGGCATGGCCAGACCCAGAGTCGTGGTGAAAGAAAAGAGACAGAGGTTAATGAAAAGCAGTCTGTGGGCAACAGAAATGCTCAAAGAAACACAAAGTCCTTCCCTCCACCTGGCTTCCCTTAGCTGAGGCTGGGGGGTGGTTCCTAGGGTAGATGGCAACGGAAGTATCCACCTCAGGCTAATTTTTACTCCCACCATATTCCAGAAATAGGGGTAAAGCCCAATGGAACATCGATACGCAGGCTGGGCGTCAGGAGATCTCCAACTAGCCAGCCTTAGCTCCGCGACCTTGGGCCAGGAATCGCACCTTCATGGTTCTTTTTTACTTCAATTCTAAAATCAGGTCCCCTCGGCCTGGTTCTATGAGTCTGGAAGGATGACCCACATAGTCCTTACCCATTCCCTCCCCCTCCTCCTTGGGGATAGCACCCCTCATCCAGGATTGCCAAGGCCTCGGGGTGGGAGGTCCGTTCCCAAGTGTCTTGCCCCAGTGCCACATTCCCCACAGTGCATCTTTACGGCCCATCCAGGATGCTGGAGGCAGAAAACCCGTACATATCACCTTCAGTGAGGAAGAAATACAGTAGAGGTCCAAACACGGCCAGGGCCACGCACCGTGCCTTAGCCAGGCAGAGACCCAACCAACCTTCAATGGGCTCTCAGTTCAGCTATTGTAACCCGTCCCCTCACATGAACATTAGTTGATCAGTGATCAAGGGGTCACCAAACTGCTTGAAATCCAAAGGTCATCAAGACCCCTCCAGGGAACTTCCCCGGTGGCTCAGTGGTTAAGAATCAGCCTGCCAATATAGGGCACGTGGGTTTGATCCCTGGTCCAGGAAGATCCCACATGTCACTGAGTAACTAAGCCCACGTGCCACAACTACTGAAGCCCACACACCTAGAGCTCGTGAGCCCACAACAAGAGAAGCCACCACACTGAGAAGCCTGTGCACCGCAACAAAGAGTAGCCCCCGCTTGCCACAACTAGAGAAAGCCCTCGTGCAGCAACGAAGACTTAATGCAGCCAATTCATTCATTCATTAATTAATGTTTTAAAAAGCCCCCATCAATTCCTTTTCAGCCAAATCAGTACACTTCTATAAAACACCTACTAGGTGCCAGATTTTGGCCTCTGAAGATGAACACAGCCCAGATCCTGCCCTCAGACACTTCCCATCTATCGGGGAAGGGGACACAGGGAAGATACCTGTAATACAAATGACAGCAGGTGCAGGGGAATAGCTGAGGTTTTGGACATGAAACACCTGGCTTCCTGTCCCAGATCCACCATCTACCTTTGCAAGAGGCATAACTCTCAGGCCACAAACTTAAATACGGGAGAAGGAAAGCTTTATTTTCTATAATTCAACTCAGTGCCTATTTTCAGGCCTGATCCTGACAGGCTGCAGGGAACTTTAACCTCAGTGTTTCCATTTTCTTCCCCACATGCCCAGGGTTTGTGCCACAGAGCCAGCCTGTTACCCAAGGGAAAGGCGGGCATGTGGACTTCAAGTGCTCTGCCCTCCCAGGTGCCTGCTGGGATGCCCATCCTCCCAGGGTCAGCTGTGCCCATGGCAGGCTGGGGCCCCAGAATCTCTCACCTGTGTGTCCATGGATTTGCTGGTCTACCTACAACAGCCAGCCTTCCGCCAGGGCCTTAGCCTCTGCAAGTGCCACCCTGTCAGGAAGTTGTTCAAAAAACAAACAAATAGGAACTTCCCCGGTGGTCCAGTGGTAAAGAATCTACCCTGCAATGCAGGGGACACAGATTGGATCCCTGGTCAGGGAACTAAGATCCCACATGCCACAGGGCAACTAAGCCCACACGCCATAATTACTGAGCCTGTGTGCCGCAAACTACAGAGCCCACGTGCTCTGGAGCCCGTGCCACGACTAAAGAGAAAACCTGCACGCCACAACTGGAGAGAAGTCCATGCACCACAGCAAAGGGCCCGTGAGCTGCAACGAAGATCCCACGTGCCACAACTAAGACCCAACGCAGTCAAAACAAAAACAAACAAAAAACATGTTAGAGACACTTGCTGGGGTTTTTTGATTTAGTTTTTTTAATTAATTTTTTTATTGACATATAGTTGATTTACAATGTTATGTTACTTGCTGGTTTTTAATGGCGTTGTGATTTGGTGGCAGAGATATTTTTATTCTTGGAAATGTACACTCCAGTGTTTTGGAGTGAATTGTCATGGTGTTTATAATTCTTTGAAATGGCTTGTGCCCGTGTGCTGCAACTACTGAAGCCCGCAGGCCCAGAGCCCCTGCTCGGCAACAAGAGAAGCCACCACACTGAGAAGCCTGCACACTGCAACGAAGAGTAGCCCCTACTCACCGCAACGAGAAAAAGCCCGTGCCCAGCAACGAGGACCCAACACAGCCAAAAAAAAAGGAAGGAAGGAAGGAAAAGAAAAATGAAAGAGAAAAAGAAAAAGAAAAAAGAAATGGCTCAAATAGTTTGACCGTTTCCTATAAACATACACTCACTATACGACCGATCTGGCAACTGCACCCCTGTTTCTACTCTAAGTTTCTACCCTAGAAAAAGGAAGTCTTTCATTCATGTGTAAACCTTTACATGCTATTTCTAACTGCTCTGTTCATGACTGCCAAACACTGGAAACAACCCAATATCCTTCAGGAGGTGAATGAATAAACAAAGTGTGGTATGTCCACACAAGGGAGGACTATTCAGCAATAAAAAAGGAAAAAGCTATTGACACACGCAAACACTTTGATACTCAAAGGCTTTATGCTGAGTGCAAGGAGCCAGTTTCAAGACAAAACTGTAGGGATGGGTCAGCAGTTGCCAGAGGTTATCAATGGGGAGAAGGGATGTCTATACTGGCGTGACACCAGGGTGGTTTTGAGGTATGGAACTGTTGCGCATCCTGATTGTGGTGTGTTACACAAAATCAATGTATGTGTTAAAACTCATAGAACTGTACACCCAAAGAGCCAACTTTAATGTATGATTTTTAAAAACCTATCTAGCGATCTAGAAAGGGAGCGAGAAAGTGAATGTGGGGCTTAGTAGGTGAGAGGTAAGTGGATGATTAAAAAAAAAAGTGGGAGGACACTGTGACACCCGAGGTTGGAGAGGATGCAGGGGGAGGACAGGAGGGCCTTGAGTACCACCTGGGAGCTTGGGCTTTATCCCATGGGTGATGTGGAGCCTCTGAGGCTCACTTGGGCAGCGGAGCGGAGGATGAGCCCAAGGCGGACGGCGCTGGAGTCTGGGAGGCCACTTAAGCAGCTGTTGCAAAATCCAGTGAGGAACAATGAGGCTCGCGCTCAGGCAGCGAGTGTGTTCGTGATGGATCATCGGAGACAGAGTCAAGGAGGTGAAATCAGTGGCGCGTGGGCTGGGGTGGAGGGAAGGGGAGGGTGGCCTCCTGGAAGTCTCCCAGGTTTCCAGCTCTTGTTGGCGGCTGGGGGAGGGGACGGATTATCCCTTCCAGCTCCCCTCCCTCCTGCCCAAAGCCCCGAATGTTCCCCCCAGACCATGAAAAGAGGGTTGGCTCCCCCTCCCGGCCCCACCTTCCCTCCGCCAACTGTTTGCCTGGAGTCCCCAGGGAGGAGAGAGAGGAGGAGATGAAATCATGGAACAAAGAGGATTAGAGACGCATTTCTTCCCTCCTCTACAATGGAAAACTCTCAGTTTGTTGGGAGAGGGGAGCCTTTAGGGGGGTGGAGGGAGAGCTTGATGAGGTTATGGTTTTGAAATAGGAGCTGTGGGGACCTGCCAATCGGACAGTCAGCAAGGTTCTCATTTTTCTTTCTTCTAAGTAGGCGCTCTACTTGGTGGACCCCAGTTTAGAGCCTCCTCTGCTGGGGTGAGTCTGTCCAGAATAGTCCCAGCCTGCATGTGTCCCCTTCTACCTGGCTTACCACTCAGCCTGGGCACCCACAGAGGAGCAAGGCACCACCCCCTAAAAGAGAAGGGGTTCCCCATGGCAGGAAGGGGGTCCAGGAAGAGCCAGAGGTGGAGATGGAAGGTTTGATTTCACATCCAGGTTCTGCCACTTTCCAGCTATGCAGACTCAGGCCCGTGTCTTAACCTCCCTGAGCCTCAGAGTCTTCATTTGGAAGTGAAAATGATCAGACCCAGCTCACAGGCTGAGAGGGGATCAGAGGTGCTTTGGGAACCAGGCCCAGCCCTAACAATGGCAGGGCCCGGGCCACAGTACAGATGGGGGCTCCTCTGTGTGTGGCTAAATCCTTGAGTTAAAAATCAAGTCTAACAAACTCAAATGAAATATGTTTTATCCTCCAAACTTGACAAATATTCTACCATAATATTTAATATAATATCATAACCTGGAAGGCCAGGTCTGAATTCAGAATTCCTGGACTCCTTGGAGTTGAACTTGGAACACCACAGCAGGGGAAAGCCAGCCATAACTCACAGCCTGTCCCCCCTTCCCTTCCCACCGTGGCTCCATCCTGCACAGCGACTGCTTCGTGCAGATGCAGGAAGACGCCCCAGCCCTAACTTCTAACCTACACACACACACACACACACACACACACACACACACACACTGCAAACAGCTATGGACACACTCTGAGGACCTCTGGGAAGGATGGATTTGCAGAAGAAGCCTGTGCAGATCCTAGGAGAGGCTTGGACATTCCTGGGTCCTAGGTATGCCCACCATGGTGTAGAAGGGGGGCGTTGGCGCTAGTGGGCACATCCCCTTGGCCCCGAACACTGCTCACCCCATGGAGAGGGGTGTGGCTGGAGGAAGCTGAGCACACAGATCAGGGGCCCTTTTGCTTGATCTAAGGCGCTAGTTACTGCTCTAAACTCTAAAGCAATCGTGAGTAGGAGGGATTATTATTCTCTCCCCCAGGTTTTGGTATTTCTTGCCTCTCTCTCTCTCTCTCTGATTCCCCGATCCTCTCTTTTCTATTTTCCTTGGGAAGAACTTGCAGATAATGTACACGCCAGCTGGTCAGAGAAGTGGGAGAGTAGATGCCTTAGGGGACAGATGAACCAGGATGCCAGGAACTCTTGGGTCAGGTCCAAAGCTTCCTCAGGCCTCAGTGTTGCTGAATTTCTCCCTTCCCAGATCTCTGGAAGACTTAGAGGCTTGTAATTTATTGTCTGAAAACAGAAAATCTTTAGAGCCTTAGACAAGAGAATGGCCAGAAACCTGGGGGGAGAAAAAAGGCTCCGAGCACTCACCAAGCACCATGAAATATGTAGTGCTGAATGAGGACATTTGGAGAGACTCAGTGACGCCCACCTGGACAGGAGATCCGGGGGAAGGCTGAGCTCAAAGCCTTCCTGTCCCTGCCGCCACATCGGGTGAGCCAGTGCACCCAGATCCTGGTAAGCCTGCCGTTGAGGGGAAGAAGCCACAGGGAGTGACGCAGGAAGGACTGGAGTTTGAACTGAGAATCAAGAATCAGGTTCCTGGGGCTGCGTGACAGGCTGGTGGGCATCCCAGGGAAGAAGAACATGGACTCCAAGACCCCAGACCTATGACCAGCCCTGCTAATCCCACCTACCAGCAAAGAGTCCCTTACCTCTCTGAGCCTCAATTTCCTCATCTGTAAAATGGGGTTAAGGGTGTTTTCATCACAGAGTGGCAGTGAGGATTTAATTAAAGCATGAGATATGCTTAGCACTGTGCCTGGAATGGAGAAAAGGATCAATACACATTAACCATGTGATTACTGTCTATGGTCACAGCACCTGGAAAATGTCAGTCAAATGCTAATTGAACTTGTGTGACCATCAGCAGATCATGTCCCATTTACAGGCCTCGGTTTCCTCATCGGAAGAATTTCTTTTCTTCTCTAGACACATTTCACTGTCAATGCCCAGAGCTCCCTTGACACAGGAATAGCTAACACTCGCAGGGCACTTGCTGATGGGCCCCGGGCGCTGTCCAAAGTGCATTCTTCACACATATGACATCATTTCATCCTCACAATCCCCTTTGAGGGGTCTTCTGCTATTTTCCATTTGGCAAATGAGGAACCTGGGACATAGGAGGGTTAGGGAATTTGCCTCATGTCACCCAGCAAGACCCAGGCAGGGTTGGCCACATGGTCCATCCTTCCAATGGCTAATCCACCCTCCTTCCCTGGCCAGATGTAGGCCAAGCCCCTGCCGGAGCCGCCAGGCAGCACGTTTCGACTGATCCCTCCGGTCAATCCAGCCAGCTCACTGGTTTGGCTGGTATTCCCCACACTGAACCAGTGATGGGGCCAAATTAGTCACTTTGGCCCTTGAGTCAATGATTTTGCTTCAATGTGTTTAGACTTTCTGACAGTGACACGTCCCTCTGCCTCTGGGTTTGAGAGAATCAGTGGTAGGAAATACTGATTTTAAATAAAAATGGGACAATGGCCATTCCTGAGATCATTTACATCCTGACCAAGGATGCTGACCCACCTTGTCTCCTGGGGCACTGGCCATCATGCGATGAGATACACAGGCTGGGACTGTCACTTCATCCCACTGGTGAGGAAACCCAGCTGGGGCAGAGGGGTGTAGTCGGGTGCCTAGTATACACAGCCTGCTGGCGGTGGGGGCAGAGATGGGATTTGAACCCAGGTCTCCTGATGCGCCACCCAGCTGATACCCTGCTGCCTGGACCATTCCTCTGGTAACACCCTCTGCAGGCCCTGGAGCCCCCAGCCACTTGTGGCATCACCCTGAAGGGTGGGAATGGCTGCAGACCATTTGGCCAGGCCTCTCCCATTTGCTCTGCCTTTTGGCAACGATCTGCAAGGCTACATTAAGCGTTCTTTTCTAAGTTGTTTGTGGGCAGGAGAAGCCTGGAAATTACAAGGAAAGAAGGCACCTGGCTCCCCAGGGACAATTTTGGAGCCCATCTCCTTACCTTGTTTATTTGTAAAATGGGAACACAGACACAACTGGTGTATGTTTTACATTAAACCAAAGAGGAGCTTGTGGCATTTCTGTCTGCACTTGAGACATGTTTATATGGCTGGGTCCATTATGAATCTGTTTAATATCCTCCAAATTCTCCGAGTCCTTCCATCCCTGCAGCCAGGAAGTGGGTAATGTGCACATAGGGAAGAAATTTCCATGCACTCAGGCCTTTAGGTATATGAGCTCTTTCTCTCTCTCTCTCTCTCTCTCTTTAAGGAGGAAAAAGCCTGCTACAGAAAAATTAAATTCTTCCTGCTTCAAATGATTTTTCCAATGATCCTTTCCTTGTAGGAAATTGCTTAGGTCCTAAAAGGATGCCAGGGGAGCCACCAGCTAGGGGAGCCTGTGGTCCACACTGGTGACAGCAGCATCCCTTTGCCCTGGAGAGCCAGGGATGGGGACATGGAGATGAATGACCCTCCAGGGCTGAGAAAGACAGTGGGGATCCACAGCTAGAGGCTCGAGGTCGCCTGAGGGCTGCCTTGCCTGCTGGGGGGCTCCAGGGAAGCCAGCATCAGGCTAATCCTGCCGGATTGGGAACAGGCTTCCCACAGGACTGCTGGCAGAAGCAGCTCCCTGCTTGCTGGAAGAACAGAGAGGTATTATTTTAGGGAGAAAAATGAGAATCCTGTTATTGCTTTATTCCTCCTGCAGAAATGTTGGTGTGGCCCATCCACGGCCAAGATGGGATGTGAGTCGGTGCCAACAGAAGAATGAGCTCATTGCATGTGGGGATGTGAGGTGTTTCCAGCAAGGCACAGTGTGGAAAAAAAGCTCCCTGCCTGGAATCCTAAATCCCTTGTCAAAGCAGAACCCTTTGACCTTCCCATCACCTCCCTCCTCCATCAGCTAGTCTGTCTGTCACCTTCCCTCTCCATCATCCCCCTCCTCCAGTGTCTGAGTCCACTCCCATTCGATCCCTCTGTCTTTTTGCATCTGTGACCAAACCCTTGAGCATCTGTGCACATTCTTATTTGGAGGCTGCATGAGGGAAGAGCCCAGGCTTTGAAATCCGAGAGTCTTCAGTTCAAATCCCAGCCCTGGGACTTCCCTGGTAGAGCAGTGGTTAAGAATCCAACTGCCAATACAGAGGACACGGGTTCAAGCCCTGGGCTGGGACGATCCCACATGCCACGGACCAACAAAGTCTATGCACCACCACTACTGAGCCTGTGCTCAAGAGCCCGTGAGCCACGACTACTGAGGTCTTGTGCCACAACTACTGAAGCCTGCGCACCTAGAGCCCGTGTTCCACAACAAAAGAAGCCACCACAGTGAGAAGCCCACGCACGCAAGAAAGAGTAGCCCCCGCTCACCACAACTAGAGAAAGCCCACACGCAGCAACGAAGACCCAACACAGCCAAAAATATAAATAAGTAAATAAATAAGGCGAAACAGAGACATAAAAACCAAGTACACTGTGTGAATCTTGACTAATTCTAGTTTGAGAAAAAAGCTAAAATAAAAAATATATATATATACACACACACACACACATATATATA
Organism: Hippopotamus amphibius kiboko; assembly: GCF_030028045.1. Taxonomy (NCBI): domain Eukaryota; kingdom Metazoa; phylum Chordata; class Mammalia; order Artiodactyla; family Hippopotamidae; genus Hippopotamus; species Hippopotamus amphibius. The sequence continues at coordinate 44,357,093 of NC_080202.1, read as the reverse complement.
TATATATATATATATATATAAATCCAAGCCCTGCCACTTACTGGCTGTGTGGTGTTGGGCAAGGACCTTCACCTCTCTGGGCCTCTGCTGTCTCATCTGTTACCATGTTAGATGGGAAAGCAAATGGGAAAGTACTTAGCACACGGTAGATGTTCATTTAATATTTCCTTCCTCCCTTCCTTCCTGTGGAAGCAAAGGATATTGTATAATTAAAGAACTGTAAGACTTTGGGGTTTACAAATGTCAAATTCCCACAACTCTGGGAAATATGGGGTCACAGGTTATTCGTTGTTTTTATCACCAGAGTCCTGGCATGGCCTAGGGTTGACACAAGTCACTCTGAACTAAACCCAGAATTAAAAAGAGAGGTTCCAGGGAACTTCCCTGGTGGTCCAGTGGGTAAGACTGCATGCTCCCAATGCAGAGGGCCCAGGTTGGATCCCTGGTTGGGGAACTAGATCTGGCAAGAATGCCGCAACTAAGAATTCCACATGCTGCAACTAAAAAAAGATCCTGCATGCCGCAATTAAGACCCAGCACAGCCAAAATAAATACATAAATATTTTAAAAAAGAAGAAGAAGGAGAAGGGGGGGGGGCAGAGGGGGAGGAGGAGGAGGAGGAGGAGGAGGAGGAGGAGAAGGAGAAGGAGAAGGAGAAGGAGAAGAAGAAGAAGAAGAAGAAGAAGAAGAAGAAGAAGAAGAAGTGGGTGAACCTAGAGATTATCATATTAAGTGAAGTAAGTCAGACAGAGAAAGTTGAATATCATATGATATCGCTTACATGTGGAATCTAAAAAAATGATATAAATGAACGTATTCACAAAACAGAACTAGACTCACAGACATCAGAAACAAACTTATGGTTACCAAAAGGGATGGGGGAGATAAATGAAGAGTTTGGGATTAACACATACACACTACTTTATATAAAATGGATCATCGGGACTTCCCAGGTGGTGCAGTGGTTTAAGAATCTGCCTGCCAATGCAGGGGACATGGGTTCGATCCCACATGCTGCGGAGCAACTAAGCCCGTGCGCCACAACTGCTGAAACTCATGCGTCTAGAGCCTGTGCTCCACAACAAGAGACGTCCTTGCAATAAGAAGCTCACGCACTGCAATGAAGAGTCGCCCCCCTCCCCCGCTTGCCACAACTAGAGAAAGCCCTCGTGCGGCAACGAAGACCCAAGGCAGCCAAAAAAAGAAAGAAAGAAAGAAAATACATCATCAACAAGGACCTACTGTATAGCATAGAGAACTCTACTCAATATTTATTCTATATAACCTATAGGGGAAAAGAATCTGAAAAAGAATGGATATATGTATAACTGAATCACTTTGCTATACACCTTAAACTAACACATTGTAAATTAACTATCTTTCAATTTTTAAAAAAATGGTTAAAAAACAACAACAACAGCAACAACAAACAGGGATGCAAGGAGCTAGAGGGAACTTTCCTGATCTTGGCCAAGAAAGAAATGTTGTGGCCAGGAGCCTAGGGCAGAGAAGGCAGGAAAGAAGATGATGCCGGTTGGGTAGAAGCAGACTGAGGATCGGGGAGCAAGAGACTCCATAAAGTGGCCACAAAGTTGCACCAGGTGGAAATTCTGAAAGGCAAGGGTGAAAAGATGCAGGGCCCATGGAGTGAGTCACCTCTGGTAGGACACAGAGCTCTAACTGATAATTTGGCTGCCATAGGCAAGGCCTAAAACACATCCTCAAGCCAGCTTTGATTTTCCATCTATGAATCACAAAGGGGGTGTTGTTAACAATGGGCCTCTAGAAGCTTCCTATGGAAGAGCTGGATCCCTTTGTTTCTGTGTCACTGAAGGAGCACATGTGCTATCAGTATGTATATTTCACAACATTTAAAATTTTATCACCTTCTAGAATTATAGTTTGAAATTTCACATCCACTAAATTTCCGGCCCCATGGGCAAAAACCCCAGTCAGCCTGCCCCGGTCAAGGCTGCGGTTGGGTAAGGTAACTCTTATGATAGAAACTGGATTGGTTTATGCTTAGCTTCCTGGATTTTGTTTCTCCTTTGACTTCTCTTGATTTCATGAAATCCCCCCCTTTTTTTTTAAAGAAATCCATCCTGTCTCAGTTTTGCTAAGGAAAATTAAGAAAAGGGAGTTGAGTTCACATTTTGGTGAACGAAGGACAAAGAGTAGACCAGAGGCCTTTAGAGGCCAAGTTGGGGTGGGGTGGGGGGGGGCGGTGGGCAATGAGATGGCAAGAAAGTGACCTTATAGGGGTTAAGGTACAGGCTGAGATTCTGGAGCAAACAAAAATATGGCATTTTGGGACTTCCCTGGTGGCGCAGTGGTTAAGAATCTGCCTGCCAATGCAGAGGACATGGGTTTGAGCCCTGCTCCAGGAAGATACCACATGCCACAGAGCAACTAAGCCCGTGCACCACAACTACTGAGCCTGTGCTCTGGAGCCTTTGAGCCACAACTACTGAGCCCATGCACCACAACTACGGAAGCCCGAGTGCCTAGAGCTGGTGCTCTGCAACAAAGAGAAGCCACCACAATGAGAAGCCCATGCACCGCAATGAGGAGTAGTCCCCCACCTCCTGCTCACCGCAACTAGAGAAAGCCTGCCCAGCAACGAAGACCCAACACAGCCAAAAAAAAAAAAAAAAAAAAACAGCAATTCATTCTTCTCCCATGCTGTGGACCAGGGCTAGATAGGCAAAAGGAGCCAATTCTAAGAGCTTACCTGGACACCCAGATTCCTTCTATTGTGTTGCCCTGTCATTCCCTAGGATGTTGTCATCCAGGTGAGCCCTCATTTCAGCCCAGGGCAAGGGGGAGATAGAAGGATAGGGCAAGCAGCTTTCTTGTACAGCTGACGTCAGAAGATGCCTGTAGCTTTTCTGCTTTATCCCATTGGCTGCAGCTTAGTCACATGACCATGTCTAGCTGCAAAGGAGGCTGGGAAATGTGGCCTCCTGCGGGCACCATGTGCCTGACTAAAACCTGGGGTGTTCTGTTACTAAACAAGAAGAAAGGGGCAATGAATACTGGGGACAATTGTCACTTTCTGCTATAAACCCCAAGAGGAAAGTATATCAGGGCCACAGACAGAACTCTGGGACCAGCAGAGACTCTTCTAGAGATTCTCCCCAAGGAATAAAGGAGGTTCATGGCTTTGTCTTAAGGGAGGCTGTGGTAGATTATTCTTCAGCTCTTTGTTCTCACCTACCCTGTGACCTAGGGGCAGGAGAGCGGACAGAATATATTCTCCATCCAAATGACATTGGGCTGGCCATGTGACCAGTTTTAGCCAATGGGATGTGAGCAGAAATGGCAGCATGCCAGTTCCAAGCCAAAGCCTGAAGGGGCACCGTAAGTTTCTGCTCCTGCCATTCACCACAAGAAGGACATGTCCCGAACAGCAACTTGCCCAGGAAAATGAAGAAACACATGGAACACACCTGAGCATAAGCCTGGAGCCAGGACAGCTGAGCCCAGTGGAGCCAGCCAACCCCAGGACTCATGAGTATGGAAACAGAAGAACATTGATTGTTGTAAGCCAGTGCCTCATCATGGAGTGTTACTGCAGCAAAAGCTGTGGCGCCTCTAATCCCTGGTCCTGTCCCCATCCTTCTTCCTACCCATACTTCTCCAGTTCATTAACCCACTTAATCAACAATCATTTATAAGATGCCTGTCCTGGGGCTTCCTAGGTGGCGCAGTGGTTGAGAATCTGCCTGCCAATGCAGGGGACACGGTTCGATCCCTGCTCCAGGAAGATCCCACATACCACAGAGCAACTAAGCCCGTACACCACAACTATTGAGCCTGCGCTTTAGAGCCCATGAGCCACAACTACTGAGCCCATGTGCTGCAACTACTGAAGCCCACGTGCCTAGAGCCCGTGCTCCGCAACAAGAGAAGCCACGGCAATGAGGAGCCTGTGCACCACAACAAAGAGTAGCCCCCACTCACTGCAACTAAAGAAAGCCTGCACACAGCAAAAAGGAGACCCAATACAGCCAATAAAATTAAAAAAAAAAAAAAAAAAAGATGCCTGTCCTGTGCCAGGCACTGGTCCAGGTGCTGTGGCTACAGAAAACTTAAGGAACTTCCAGGCTAAGAAGAGGGACAGATGTATAAATAAATGATGACACTCTAACATGGTATGATATTGTGATTTATAAAAAGAAATATATATTTGGTCTTTATCCCCTTCTTGGCAAGGAGCTCTTAAACCCCTTGGAATTTCCTAAGGGAGGAGAATGATCAATGTGTCTCTTGTTACATTAATGATATGATTTTTGAAAAGCCTCTGGGTCACCTAAGGATGAGGGCTGGTCCTCAGAGGAAGCAGCCTTGTGATCGGAGAGCTGGAACTTTCATCCCACTTCCCCTGACCTCTGGAAAGGGGAGAGGGATTGGAGATTGAGTTCAATCACCAATGGCCAGTGATTTAGCCAATCGTGTCTATGTAATGAAATAGCCATAAAACATCAAAAGGAAAGGATCTGGAGAGTTTCTGGGTTGGTGAACACAGGGAGATGCGGGGAGAGTGGGGCACTCAGAGAGCATGGAAGTTCTGGCCCTTTCCCCAGATGTTGCCCTAGGCATCTCTTCCATCTGGCTGCTCCTGAGTGATATTCTCTTATAACAAACCAGTCATTTAATAAGAGAAATGTTTCTCTGAGTTCTTTGAGCCACTCTACCAAATTAATCAAACCCAAGGAGTGGGTCATTGGAACCTCCAATCTATGCCCAGTCAGCCATCCACCGGTGACAACCAGGACGTATGACTGGCATCTGGAGTTGGAAGGGTGGGAAGGCTTGTAGGACTGAGCCCTTATCTATGGGACCTGATGCGATCTTCAGGTAGATAGCTTCAGAATCGAGTTAAATATGTAGGACAGCTGGTCAGTGTCCTCAGAGAATTGCGTTATTTACTGGTATGGGGAAAAAAACATATTTCATAATGGTAACTGCTGTGGTGGGGTCCGTGCAAGCTGCTGGGTAAAGAGGAAGCTCAGCACAGGGTTCTGAGAATGGGAGAGCCAGATCAGCTCTGCTTTGCTGCCTTTTGCTCCCAGACCCTACCCACCACCCTCCTAGCCATATGGAAACTTGAGGCCTGGTCCAGAGTGAGTATAAGACTCCAGAATGTGCTACAGAAACAATCTGTGTATCACAGACTGTTACTGTTCTTTCACAGAAGCTAGTACTTATTGGGCACTTACTAGGTGCTATGGTGTCAAAGAGGAGGGCACATGCCCTACTGTCAAGTTCATCATCTCCCTGGAGATGACATTCAGCAGATAAGTGGTAATAATGAGACACAACCTAAAAGTACATCTGTGACTCTGGGGAAATAACTGACCCTCTCTGAGCCTCAGTTTCCTCATCTTTAAAAGAACATGCATCTCCCAGGGCTTGGTGAGGATTTGGGAGCACATATATAGCTCATCTGGCACAGTTTCCAGCACAAAGCAAACCAGCAATCAATAGAAGGCATTCTTGGGAATTCCCTGGTGGTCCTGTGGTTAGGACTCCACGCTTCCACAGCAGGGGGCACAGGTTTGATCCCTGGTTGGGGTACTAAGATCCCAAAAGCTACACAGCATGGCCAAAAAAAAAAAAGAAGAAAGAAAGCATTCTTACTTACTGACTTACTTTGCTTAGTATGATAATCTCTAGGTCCATCCATGTTGCTGCAAGGGGCGTTATTTCATTCTTTTTTTATGGCTGAGTAATATTCCATTGTATATATGTACCACATCTTCTTTATCCATTCCTCTGTTGATGGACATTTGGGTTAAGTAAATTAGACAGAGAAAGACAGATATCATATGATATCACTTATATGTGGAATTTAAAAAGATGACACAAATGAACCTATTTACAAAAGAGAAACAGACTCACAGATTTCGAAAACAAACTTAAGGTTACCAAAGGGGAAAGGGGGGGAACGATAAATTAGGAGTCTGAGATTAACATATACACACTACTATATATAAAACAGATCTTCAGCAAGGACCTGCTGTATAGCACAGGGAACTCTACTCAATATTCTCTAATAACCTATATGGGAAAAGAATCTGAAAAAGAATGGATATATGTATATGTATAACTAAATCACTTTGCTGTACACCTGAAACTAACACAACGTTGTAAATCAACTATACCCCAATATAAAATAAAAATTAAATTAAAAATAAATAAATAAATAAAATTGAAGGCGTTCTTAGTCACCGTGTGTAAGGCAAGTGGTAAAACCAGGCACCTACCTCGAGTACGAGGTAATCATGAGGGGCATGTGGAGTCATGTGACCTGCAGGACAAATGTTGGCTATTCTTATTACTGGACTTTTAGGATATTGCCGGTTGAGGTCACTACTGTACCAATGAACACCTTCTTGCCTGCTGAGTTTTTCTTCTTTTGAATTATTTCCTTGGGACAAATCAAAATCCTTTCTCCAGCCCTTTTCCAATTTGTCATATTCATAAAAGCAGGTAGCAGTAAATCCCGCAGCAGCTGAGGCCAAGGACCAAGTCGTCGCAGCTCTCCTGCTAGTGAAACAGAGCAGGACCCTAGGGTCCTTGCCCCTCATGTCCTCATCCTGCCTTTTGTCTGTTGAAAAACTTTAGCCAGAGAATAAGTTTAATCAGAGAAATGAGAAAATGCAGAAACAAAAGAAAACAGTCAAAGGAGACCAAATAATAATAGTTTAGTCATCAAGCATCGTCAAGGACTTTTAGTTCCTTCTCAAGGGCTGTAGGTAATATTGTGAGCCATGTCTTGTGAGCGTCTTATAGATACGGAAACCCCCACCAGGTGGGAGAAGTTAACCACGTGATGACCAGACTGTAGCCATGACATGAGCTGCCACAATTCTGAGAACTGGCCTCAAAGAAATGGAAACAAACCGACCCTGGAACTGAAGATTAACTGTACCTAAAACAATCAAGATGACGCTGGTCAGACCACCGATGACCAATTTCAAGATGCCTGTCAGAGCTGACTGTATTGTTTCTGCATGTAGCCCCCTCCCTCTATCTGTAAAAGCTCTTGCCCCCTGATTGTCAGTGGGGGCAGTCGGCCTTTGGGCAGGCATCTGCCCTCCCCGCCCCAGTTGCTGGCATCCAAAATGAAGCAAACTTTCCTTTCCACCAACCTTGCCTCTTTATTGGCTTTTGAGCAGCGGGCAGCCGGACCCCACTTTCTGTGACACGAGGAGCTGCCTGTAGCGGGTGACCCACGGCTGCTCATTCTAGCTGAGGCCCATGTGCCAGAGAGGATGTCATCAAGGAAGACACGTTCTCAGCTGTGGGGACAGAAGGGGAGAGGGGAGCAGGACTTTTTGTCTCTTGGGATTGCTACTTCATCCTGAGCAGGGAGGAAAACTGGTGCAAATGCAGGAGAGAGGCTTGCCCAGTAGTCCTTTGAGAACAGTCCAGAAAATTCCCATGGGAGCGTAGGTGTCAGGTCAGAGTGGAGTTAGATGGGGCTGAGTGTTGGGTTGGGTCCTCAGCCTTGGACTCTGCGGCACGAGAGGAAATGCATGACTAAGTGCATTAGGAAGGAAGCAAAGTCCGCTAGAGGACGCAGGGTCGGAGGCGGGGGCTCTCCGCTGGATGGGTTTTAGGAGATCCTGAGTCCTCAAAATTGTACGCAATATGTTGTGTGTGTGTGACCCAGATATCAGCTAAGACACCAATCCTTCACTTGCAATAAAATCAGTGCCTTAACCCATCCCACATACACCCCTCCCAGCCCCTCCAGGGGATCTGAGATCTGCATAAGGACTTTCCTGTTTATCACTGGCTCTATGTTCTTCCAAACTAGTTGTTTGCAGAGCATCTCACCACCGTGCAGGTAATGCCCTTTTTCTACTCTGGATTGACCTGGGCATGGACATCAGCCCCTCTCTGTGACGTCAATACACACAGAATCACTCATACACAAGTATATTGCAGACTGGGCTAAAGATTCAAGGACCAGTCAGGTAGAGGAGACATTCATTTTGTTTTGATGGTGTCTGTGTGAGTGTGTTTTGTGTTTGTTTTTTTTACCTGCCCAGTGTCTCTTTCACCATCGGGTAAAAACAGAGAACTCTTTTCCCCAATTCCATGTTTCTAAAAGTGTTGCCATATACGGTCTCCCAGCCCACCAGCCACCAGGCTAAGCACCTGACCCAGGCCTGGCTCAATCCAACTAAGGGATCCTGTCCCCCAGAGACTAGGGTGACTGAGCCAGTTTAAGGCAGCCCTGAGGCTGCTGGGGCCATCTTCCCAACTATGCGGAAGAGGTCACTCTACAGGAAAGAGCATGAAGCCAAGACCAAAAGATACCATGCCAAAAGAGACAGGGGGACAAGAAGGGAGGTGTCCTTTGAATCCCTGGATTCTCTTGAGCTGCCACGATGTAAACAGCGCCCCCATGAGTTGTACAGCTCAGTGGGACCACGGCTCCGTCATCAACGTCCCAGCTAGGCAAGCCAACACATTTCATTTTTCCTGGGCTTTTTTCTTAAGAAATTTGAGTTGAGGTTTAATCACTTGCTACCAAAAGTCTGAATACAGTAAGGGTTTCCATCTACTCTACCTTGCTGGTCCTCAAACCTTTGGCCAAGTCTGCAATGCATTTTTTGGTATTGAAGTCATGGGGAGGGGCTGATTTCCAGTCTGGGTCAACACAGAGCAGAAGAAGGGCAGTGCCTACAGGGCGGTGAGACTCTCTGCAAAGAGAACCATTTTCTTGGGACTTTCTAGGTGGCACAGTGGTTAAGAAGCAGCCTGCCAATGCAGGGGACACAGGTTCGATCCAGGCTCCAGCAAGATCCATGAGCCACAACTCTTGAGCCCGTGTGCTGCAACTACTGAAGCCCACATGCTTAGAGCCCATGCTGTCCAACAAGAGAAGCCATTGCAATGAGGAGACTGTGCACCACAACGAAGAGTAGCCCCTGCTAGCCACAACTAGACAAAGCCCATGCGCAATGAAGACCCAACACAGCCCATAAATAAATAAATAAATAATACATTTTAAAAAGGAGAGAACCATTTTCTAATACAGGGCAGTTACTCATCCCTTTGTCCTGCTCCCGCCTTTTTTGCCCTGCTCTGGGGCCTGTAACCCCATCAAGTCATCTTCCCAAAGGATGGCATTTCCTTTTCCAAAAGGAATCTGAATGCTAAAACAGTTCTATTTTCATAGTGTATATATATTTTTCCATGTGTATTTTTCTGGAGAGAAGTTTGGTCGTTTTCATCAAATTCAAAGAGTTCTGTGACTCAGGAAGCAAGATAGAAGAAAAGACGGTGATGGGTGAGGAGGAGGGGTCCTCAAACACTGCAGCAGACTGGAGGAACTCACTACTGGACGGAAGCCGGAGTCAGACACTGCAGGGCCGATCACACACTGTCCCAACCAGAAGAGTCCTGAGAAGTTTTCAAACATTTTGAGCCGCGGGACCCTTTGTTTCAAACAAAATCTTACCAGAAAACCCAATCTGTGAAACAGACAAAAGGAGGCAGGGAAGGTGGCAAGGGAGAGGGGCAGAGACACCAGAGAGCCCCTGAGGAAGGTTTTGTGAACTCTTTGTCTCCTCAGTGAACACTGGATCTAATTGACTCATTTTACAGATGGGGAAACTGAGGCGCACCAAAACGTGAGTTGCTCTAGTGGCCCAGCTTGTTGTGACATCATTGCAACTAGAATGGAAGACTCCCTGGTTCCAGTGGCCAAGCCTGTGCTCTTCCCGCTGCCTGGGAAAATGTGAAAAGTGCATCTCCTGCCCCTGAAGCTCAGGGTGGTCACTCTCTCCCAAAGCCCACACACGGGGCCTGCCTCCAGTCCTGTAAAACGCACCTCCTCCAGCCCCATGGCCCTCCTGGCCTTTCTGGACAGGGCACTGGGGACCTCCTTCATCCAGGAGAGAGCTGTGGAGGAGGGGCCGGAAGACGCCTCCTCACTCAGCTGGCAACACGCGGGTCCAGGCTGCGTGTCATCTATCATGGCCCCGAGGAGGAGCCAATGTGAACCCGGGGCCTCGGGGAGCAAGACCTGCTCGGGGCAGAGTCCCAAGACATCTCACTTTACAAGGATGGAATTTCAGGACTTGTGTATTTTAATTAAAGTTTTATTTTTATGGAATTTTAGCTAAAGTTCCCCCACTCCTGCAGCTTGCTCATTGTTATTAAAAACCATGACAAGAGAAAGAAAAAAAAAAAACAAAAACCCACTGTCCAAGCAACGAAAATGAAGCCACCTTTTAGGAAAGATCTCACAGCATCATACACTTGAAACCCACTCCCAGCCTTCTGAAGCTGATCCCGCCCCCATGGTTTCACAGATCAGATTTTAAGTCTGTGGCTTATTGCTTTCTGAGCCTCCTGGGGCTTATAGGATTATTCTGGATTTAATCCTTTAATAATTTTTCCTCCCTCCTGTCTAAGGCCTGGTTTTCCAGCTGAAATGGGCCTGGGTGAAACAGCTCGCTTCCAGCCCTGGTGGGTTCCCCTCTCAGACTGCTGTCCTCTGTCAGCGTAAGGAAGTTAAGGAGGAGACCTGGGACTTACAAAGAGAAAGTTCAGGGTCCCTGGTCTGAAGTTCTGGTGGAGAAGAGGAGGCAGTCATGCCAAGGCCTGTGCCTGAAGCCTGCAAGACATTATCCAATTTATTCCTTACCACAGCCTGAAAAGGGGACGGTTGTTACCCCCATTTTACAGAAGAAGAAACTGAGGCTCGATGACAAAAATCACTTGCTCAAGCTGACACAGGTGAGAAGCAGCAGAATCAGGCTTTGAACTCTCTGCCACTGGACTTGGGAGTCTCTGGGCACTACCTGCCTCCACGCCAACCTGTTGTCCCATTCAGCTGAGCATGTGGCTAGACAGGGGCCGCCCCTGGAATGGGGAGCTGGGGGGAGAAGACCCCTTGCTCAGCCAAGCAGCCCTGGCACATAAAGGACCAGTAATGTCCCAAGCTGGTCCGCATCACCAACGCGTTGTCCAAGATGAACAGGTGTGACCCAGTTCAAAGGGCCCTTACTGAGCACGCACTGTAAACCAGGAAGCATGCTAGAGGCGGGAGAACAGAGGAGGAGGAACAGATACCCCATCTGGGGCAGGAACCAAACCCATATGAACCAATATAACAGACCATGATGTCACTACTGTGTAGGAGCCCAGGGGAGCCAGGGAGGCTCTGACCTGCACGGAGGTGGCACACAGGACTCGGCTTTGAATGCATGTGTTGGATGACGACTAGCAAAGAAGAAACAAGGGGAGTGCTGAGCAGGGGTGACAGCATGAGCAGAGAGGTGTGAGCTGTGGAAGAAACGGTGTATCGAAGAAACTATAGGAAACAGTTCTAAGTGTGGAAGAGGAAGGGGTAGCTAACAAAGATGATTAAGACATAGGAAATGTCCTCATATTTTGGTGCAGGGGCTGAGATCTCACCCAGCTGTGTGGCTGGAACATGAGGGAGCAGGAAAGGCAGCTGGCATTCAGATGGTGCTCAAGGGAAGGGGCTGGGTCCCTTCATCACCTGGGCATTCCCAGCTCTCAAAGGGAGAAAATCAACTGGAAACCCTGACTCCCAATCCTCCTCTGGCTTTTCTGGCTGGGAGCTGTATCAGTGACCCTCCTCTTTCAGGCTTTCTGGGAGACCAGCAGAAAGTGGGGGTAACCCCCATTCATGATTCAGAGACCCCCCACGAACCAGCCCTCCTGCCCAGGGGCCCCCCTCGGCACAACAGCGGCCAGGTCTTTAAAGAGCAGGCTCTGTCTGCCACCCTCCTACCCTCTGCTGAGCTCTGTGACCAGTAAGTTGGGTCTAGTGGGCAATTTAACTATGCACTGGAATATAGAGCTGAAAAAGATCATCCCAGCCTTCCCAGTAGAAGGAAACTACAAACGGGTCCTAGCAACCCAGCAGGATAAGTTCCATCACTGGAGGCGCTCACATGGGGTTATAGCAGGCAGCATCAGTATCTCCTGTGATCTTTTTAGAAATGCATATTTGCAGGTCTTGCTCCAGACCTGTTGATTCAGAAACTGAGGGTGGGCAGGGCAATCTATTTTTTTTATAAATTTTTTATTTAGTTAGTTAGATATTCGCTGTGTTGGGTCTTGGTGGCTGCACACAGGGTTTTTCTCTAGTTGTGGCAAGCGGGGGCTAGTCTTTGTGGCAGTGCTTGGGCTTCTCGTTGCGGTGGCTTTTCTTGTTGCAGAGCATGAGCTCTAGGCACATGGGCTCAGTAGTTGTGGCACACAGGCTCAGTAGTTGTGGCTCGTGGGCTCTAGAGCACAGTCTCTGTAGTTGTGGTGCAGGGGCTTAATTTGCTCCACAACATGTGGGATCTTCCCCGACCAGGGATCGAACCTGTGTCCCCTGCATTGGCAGGCGGATTTTTTTTTTTTTATTGGCTGTGTTGGGTCTTCATTGGGTCTTCATTGCTGTGTGCGGGCTTTCTCTAGTTGTGCAGAGCTGGGGCTACTCTACTCTTGCTGCAGTGCGCGGGCTTCTCAGTGCAGTGTCTTCTCTTGTTGCAGAACATGGGCTCTTGACGTGCCGGCTTCAGTAGTTGTGGCGCACAGGCTTAGTTGCTTCGCGGCATGTGGGATCTTCCCAGACCAGGGCGCGAACCTGTGTCCCCTGCATTGGCAGGCAGATTCTTAACCACTGCACCACTAGGGAAATCCCATGTATTTTAACAAACCCTGCAGGTTAATGTTTGAGAATCTATGAGCTATAGGACTACAGAGGAGAGAATGGTACTTAACTCTGAATGGAGTGATGGGGAAGGCTTCCTGGAGGAAGAAAACTCTTGCAGGGAATCTTCAAGAACAAGGAGCCATGTGAAGGGGTAAAAACATGTCCCGGTGCAGTGGTTGAGAGTCCACCTGCTAATGCAGGGGAAATGGGTTGGATCCGTAGGCCAGGAGGATCCCACATGCCACGGAGCAACTAAACCCGTGTGCCACAACTGCTGAGCCTGCACTCTAGAGCCGGCAAGCCATAGCTACTGAGCCCATGTGCCGCAACTACTGAAGCTCTCATGCCTAGAGCCTGTGCTCCGCAACAAGAGAAGTCACTGTAATGAGAAAGCCGTGCAACGGAATGAAGAGTAGCCCCCACTCACTACAACTAGAGAAAGCCTGTGCACAGCAACAGACCCAATGCAGCCAAAAATAAAATAAAATTAAATTAATCAATAATTAAATAATTAAAAAAACCAAAAACATGTCCCGGGTGGATGTAGCTGTGCGGGCAAGAGCACAGAGGGTGAGGGGCTCTGGTTGTTTTCAAAGAACTGCAGGGATGGTGGGTTGGCAGTGGGTTGGCTGTGATGAGGCTGGAGGGGCTGGGAAAAGAAAGAGAAAAAATAAAAGATTTCAGAGTTTCTGAGAAAAGGAAGGAATGAAAGAGAGTTCGGGTTTGCAGGTGGACCCCGTGCAGTAAACAGCCCATCCAGGACAGATATCCCGGGGACTTGGAAGCCCCCCCACCTCGCCCCGAAACTCCTCCAGTTAACCAAAACGGCATGACCTCATGTGTTATGGCTGCAAAGGCGCGGGGGAGGCCAGATCCGGTGTTTGTATTGAAATTAATTGGGGGCTCCATGGATGATGGAGGCTGTGAGGAATGCACAGGCCCCCCCGAAGTGATCCCGTGAACAATGGTGTCGGTTACGACCACCACGGCCCCCAGCAGTTCACATCTGCACGTCCACAGCCCTTCTCAGTGAAGTCATAATCACAGACAGATATGAGTATTTAAAATCCAGAGCAGATACCTAGAGGGATTTGGGATGGGGAGGACTCAGGCCCGCACCCCAGGGCTATTTTTAGCCTAGGAAACGGAGCCCCCCTATTACCAGGGTAGCGGCTTGTCAATCAGGAAAATCCCATTGCTCGCCCCCAGCCCTGATTTATGGTGATTCAGAGGGGAGATGCTGCCAGGAACAGGGCTGGGGCCAGGAAAATTTCATCTGTCTGGAATCCGACAGGAAAAAAGAGGCCTGGAAATTTCAGAGGAAGCTGGGATCGGTGCCGGCACAGCGCCTCTGTTTGTGTTCGCTCAGCTGGCTCCTGTTAGCGAGTTAAGGGTCCGCTGAGGAAAAGCGTCAGGCCAGGTTTTTCCATCACTGCAGAACCTTGAGCTTGATCCCCAGGCAGCGACTGCTCCCTCAACCTCCGACCCCAAACAGCAGGAGCCTTCACCAGGTTCCCCCTGGGCCCCCAGCCCTGGGCCGCATCTTCAATCAACATCTTTTGTTTTTTTCTCCTTTCTCTTACCAAAAAAAAAAAGTGGCTAAGCGATTCTTTTTTGTTGTTTGTTTAATCAGACTTTTAGCATACTCAAGAAGCCGGGTTCAATAGGACCACTAATTAATTCAATTTAGTTTTCATTTCCTCCCCTGGAGTGGCCCAGCTCTCCTGAAGTGTCTTCTCATTTGCCCTGCCTGGTGCTGGGGCACCAGGAACCCTTAACTTCCAAATCTGATGCTATGAGCTCTAGAATGAAGCCAGAGCTTAGGGCTCTGCTCAGAACCTTGCTGCGAGCATAGCAAATCTTTGAGGGGCAAACAAGACTATGTCCTCTCCATTCATATATTCATTCGTTCACTCAGAGCCTATTTTGTGCCAGGCCCTACACCAGGGGTGTGCGGCTGGGCACGGGGCGGGGGGGAGGGGATACAAAATGGGAATGATCTGCCCTCCAAGAGCTCACAGTTTGGTGGGGGTGGGCTGGGGGAGGGCTGGGGGGGGGGTGGCGTGGGCACAGCCCTGTAAATAAATAACCACGTTGCAGAGGAATGAATGGGATAACTGAGGTAAACAGAGGAGAATCACAAAGCACATAGAAGACCCCTGGGCTGGTTCAGGGGACAAGGCATCCAAGGGGAGGGAACCACATGTGCAAAGACAGAGGAGCAGGAAAGAAGGGAGCATACACACAGCCACACCCCGAGGTGTCTGGTGAGCCCAGAGCATAGATGGGATTTGAGGGCCAGGCTGGCTCAGGAAGGGGGTTTGTTTAGGGTGTCGGGACGCATGCCCGGGGTGCTGGAGAGTTTAGCTGGGGAGCCCTGAGGTCAGATGTGCACTTCGTCTGGGTGACCCTGGTGGTGCTATGGAAGCTGGGGTGCAAAGGGGTGAGGCTAGAGGCAGAGAGACCAGTCAGGAGAGAGGACAGGGGTGGATACAGCAGGGCAGAGGGGCTGGAGGAAAGGGCAGAGTTTAGAAGGCATTTAGAAGCCCAATTCTGTCCCCCTCCCCCCCATGGCTGGTAGATGGGAGCTGTTCAATAATCAACACCAGTGGCTCAGGGGAGACCTAACTTCCTGAAGAATCCAAAGAAAAATCTCATGCCAGAATCTCCAAAGGACAGAAAGTGTCCCGGTTCATAGCTCCTTCACACAGGCCGGCTGGGCTGTGGTCAGCCAGGGACCCAGGGGAAGTAAGCCCTGGCAGCCTGGCAGTGACCTCTAGCTGCCCATCTTGGTACCCAGGGTATCCAGGACACTGGCAGAAACCCTGGGAGATCAGTGGGGCACTTGCCTGGGGCACTAAAGTAAGGGGGTGTCCCAAACCTCAGAAATCAAGATACATAATATTCGAATGCAGTATTTTAATCAAAATTAATGCAAAAATTCATGATGAGCAAAAATTAAACTTTTCAAAAAAAGACAAGATCCAGCCTTGTTCTCAGTCCCCTGCCTCATCCTCCTCACCCTAATGCCAACCCTGGTTCCAATAAAACTTTATTTTAAAAAGCAGGCAGCCAGGACTTCCTAGGTGGCGCAGTGGTAAAGAATCCACCTGCCAATGCAGGGGACATGGGTTCGAGCCCTGCCCTGGGAAAACTCCACAAGCCACGGAGCAACTAAGCCCATGCGCCACAACTATTGAGCCTGTGCTCTAGAGCCTGTGAGCCACAACTACTGAGCCCATGTGCTGCAACTATTGAAGCCCATGTGCCTAGGGCCCATGCTCCACAACAAGAGAAGCCACTACAATGAGGAACCTGCACACCACAATGAAGAGTAGCCCCTGCTCGCAGCAACTAGAGAAAGCCTGTGTGCAGCAACAAAGACCAAACACAGCCAATAAATAAATAAATTAATTAATTAAAAAAACAAAAGCAGGCAGCCAGCCCACAGGCTATAGTGTACTGATTTTTTTGAAAATTGTGTTAAATTGTATTTCTCTTGATTACTGGGGTTTTTTGGTACCTCATTATATTTTGGGCCTATGGCAAGTGCCTACTCCCCTCATCCAAGACCTGGACCTGCAACAGAGGGTCCCTTCCTGGCCTACAAACCCCAGGGAGAAGAGGTCGGGCCTGCAGAGATCAACATGCCCATGTGAATTTGGCTTGAGGTCACTCTGATACCACGTGTGCTGAGAACTCCATGCTGGTCAGCAACTCAGAACCAAGGGAGTCCACAGATGCTGGCTCCCTGTCTCTTGGAAAATCTGATGCTACTGTGTACCTGGGAAGAAGAGTTTAGCAAGCTTTCTTTTTTTTTTTAATCTATTTTTTATTGAAGTATAGTTGAATTACAGTGTTTTGTTAAAGGACTTCCCTGGTGGTGCAGTGGTTAAGAATCTGCCTGCCAATGCAGGGGACACAGGTTCGATCCCTGGGCCAGGAAGATCCCACATGCCACGGAGCAACTAAGCCCATGTGCCACAACTACTGAGCCTGTGCACTAGGACCTGTGTGCCACAACTACTGAGCCCACGTGCCACAACTACTGAAGCCTGCATACCTAGAGCCCGTGCCCCACAACATGCGAAGCCACCGCAATGAGAAGCCCATGCACTGCAATGAAGAGTAGCCCCTGCTCACCACAACTAGAGAAAGCCCATGCACAGAAACAAAGACCCAACGCAGCCAATAAATACATTTGTTAAAAAAAAAGAAAACAATGTTGTGTTAATTACTGCTGTACAGCAAAGCAACTCAATTATATATATATATATACATTCTTTTTCATATTCTTTTCCATTATAGTTTATCACAAGATATTGAATATAGTTCCCTGTGCTATGCAGTAGAACCTTGTTGTTTATCTATTCTATATGTACCAGTTTGCATCTACTAACCCCAAACTCCCACTCCTACGCTGTCCAACCCCCCTTCCCCTTGGCAATCACCAGTCTATTCTCTATGTCCCTGATTTTGTTTCTGTTTCATAGATAGGTTCATTTGTGTCATATTTTAGATTCCACATATAAGTGATATCACATGGTATTTGTCTTTCTGACTTGCTTCACTTAGTATGATAACCTCTAGGTCCATCCATGTTCCTGCAAATGGCATTATTTCATTCTTTTTTATAGCTAATAGTCCATTGTGTATATGTACCACATCTTTGTCCATTCGTCTGCTGATGGACATTTAGGTTGTTTCCATGTCTTGGCTATCATGAAGAGTGCTTTAGCAAGCTTTCTAAGCTAAGTTGCCTCTTCTGTAAAATGGAGAGAGGAACGTTTATCTGTTACTTTTCATTTCAAAGAAATCTAAGTCAGCCCAAACCCAAAACCTTTTGGACATCTGATCCACCAACCAAGCACTGTCCTGGAGAGATGGCAATGAATAGCATGTGAGAAATGTATTCCCCACCCCCTGCCTCCACTGCAGTTGATACCACAGACCAAAATCATTCAATCATTTGTTCATTCCTTCCTTCCTTCCTGCAATAACAGACATCAACTGAATACCTATATGTGCCAGATGCCACTGGGCATTGGTTGAATCCTTCACGATCCTTGGCCTCAAGAGCCAGTAGAGTCAGACACACATGCAAAAATAACTGCAAAATGAAGTGACATGTGCTCTTTAGAGACAAAGGAATATGGGAATTAGAGAGGACAACTATTTACCTGACAGTGGAGGGAGGTTTTGCAGAGCAGGGCCTTGAATTCCATCCAAGTAGAATTGTGCCAGACGGACTAGCACTTTTCAGACAAGGACCTTGTTTAGTTTTTTTAGCCTGCGACAACAAAAATATAGCAGGTGGGTGGTTTTATAAACAGAAATGTATTTCTCACGGTTCTGGAGGCTGGGAAATCCGACATCAAGGTGCTGGCAGATTTGGTGTCTGGGGAGGGCCTGCTTCCTGGTTCATAAATGGCTCTTTTCACCATGTCTTTCCATGGCAGAGGGGCGAGGGAGTTCTCTGGGGTCTCATTTTATAAGGGCACTAATCTGATCATGAGGGCTCTGTCCTCATGACCTAATCATCTCCCAATGGCCCCACCTCTAAACACCATCAGATTGGGAATTCGGATTTCAACATGACTTTTGGGGGGACACAAGCATTCCATCCCTAGCAAACCTGTACGTGCAAAGGCAGAGTGTGAAAAAAGGCAGCACGATTGGAGGTGGGGGAGGCAACGATGGTGGGGCAAAGTGTGCTGGAGGGGCAGTGATGGGAGAGGGAGGTGGTAAGATTAAATGCGGCAGAGACCACAAAAGGCCCTGTGTGCTAAGATAAAAATTTGGATCATACTCTTGGCAATGGGAAACCATTGGAAGCTTTTAGGCAGAAAATGGCAGTTTTGATCTGTTTTTAGAAAGAGAATGCTGGCAGCCATGGAAAGGAGGGAATGAAGCTGGACGTATCTGGAGGTAGAAAAGTCAGTTGGAATATTGTGCAATAATCCAAGGGAGAAATGATAAAAGTGTGAACCAAGACAGCAGTGGTGGGGAGGGAGAGCAGGGATGGAGTTAAAGAGGTTTCTGGTGAGAAGCTACACATGTAGACAAGCAGACATGAAGGGTGAGGGAGAGGGAGGAGTCTGGGCTGATGTCCAGGTTTTAGGTGACTGTGTACAGCAAACAAAACAGGGAAATATGGGAGGAGGGGCAAGTTGGGGAACAAAGGATGCGCTCCATTTTGGACTTGTTGACTCTGAGTAAATGGAAGATATTCAGATGAAATAACCAAATGAGATATGACAGGCTCAGGGGAAAGTTTAGGCTGGAGATATTGCTGTGTGGAGATCTCAGGTGAGCTGAGCCAGAGGGAGGGTGTAGGGAAAAGAGAGCTGAAGATGAGAGGCTGTCAGAGGAAGAGTGGAAAGAGATGAGGGAGACCAGGGGCCAGTGAGGAGATGCAGCAGGAGGAAGAGCAGGAAACAGTGATATCCAGGGGACCAGGAGAGCTGATAGAAAAAGAAAAAAAAAAGAGGAGAAAGGGTTCCACTCAGCAGAGCAGCGAAGGCATGAAGACGAGAACCAAATCGTAGTTTGAAGACGAGGAGGTCATTGGTGATTCTAGGAAGAGCAACTTCAACATCCACCAAAATCTGCATCTCCACCAAATCTGTTTCCATGGGATGGTGGGAAGAAGGTTGAGGAATCCACAGGAGGTGAGGAGGTGGATGGCACCTTCAAGAAGTTCTGGGATGGTAATGACCCGAGCTGAGTGTTTGCCGCCAGCAGGAGTTCATGTGGATGAAATCTCCCCCAAGTCTCCATCACTAAGGTGAGCCACAGCCACCCCCTGCCGCCCCAGGAGACCCTCCAAGAGCAGCAGGACTACGTTATGTAGTAACACTAGGTGGCAAAATTGTCAATGGCAATGAAGAATTTCACCTTTTTTTGGTCAACAAGAAACCCAAATCCCTTTATTTCACCAATGCAGTATTCATTGACACTGAGGTTAAGAAATGGATTAAGGAGGACAGCTTTTGGCTTTAACTATTCAGCATGAGAAACCTGATTTAGAAGAACCGACAACAAAACTATTACAACAGGAAGAAGATAAGAAAATAGTTAGCCCAGCTGGAGGAATCTCTTTTAGAGACACTTGCCGCACCTCAAGGCAAGATTTTGGAAAATAAGAATTTGATTGAATCTCTGAATCAGACCAAATCAAGCAGCGCACTTATTCAAGAGCCACTTGAAGAATCTTACAAACTCCAAATTTCTCTTAATCAAGTACATATTTCTTTCTTGGTGATTTTATGTTGTTTTCTTAAACTTTCATGTTAATATGGCAAACAAGATAGTATCAGGACTTCAGGAGAATGGCCTGAAGAATGGACTTCAGGTTTTTGATCTATTCAAAAACAGCAAAAAAAAAGAAGAAGAAGAAGTTCTGGGGATAGAGGGAGAAGGGGGTGTATGTGTGACAGAGTCTGGAGGCAGACTGTCAGGTGAGAGGTGAGTCGGTCTTATAAAGAGAGAGAGACTTGAGTAGGGCTTTAGGATCAAGAGGAAAGGCAGTGGAGAGAGAAGTGAGGTCGCCATTAGGCTGCACAGGCGCTCCAGGCTCCGGACCCAACCCCAGAGCTCCTTGTTCAACTGGCTGTTTGAAGTTCAACTCTCATTTTCCCACAGAGTGCTTAGTTCCCCAACCAGACCCCCATAAACCTGTATCACCCTTAAGCCATCAGAAGCATAGTACGAAATGATGCATGAGAAACACAGTCCTTGTTCCTGCTCAGAGCCCTGGAGGGGCTTAAGGATGCTGGAAGGAGGGCACTGGGCTCCTGGGAGTGGGCAAGATGGACCTATACACTGATCTGGCTCATTTATCTGCAAGGAACAGAGATCACTTCAGTCACCCCAAGGAAAAAGGAGTTGGTGGCCAGGATACACATAGTCAGGAGTCTAGAACCAGAATGCAAGCGGGAAAGCCACAGAGAAGGTGACAGCATTTGGCCCCTATATTGGGGTTGCTCTGTTTCCCTCTGGGCACCTGTACCATTGTCCTTTCTCCGCCAATTAGTTGCCTCCACTTTGTTTCTTCAGCTCCTTCTAACTTTGGTTTGTGAGAAGCTTTGGCTTTTCATTCTCAGCGTCATGGAATCCCCACCAGCTACTATCCCAGTTGCCACCGAGTCCAGCTTCTGTTTCCCAGCTAAGATTCAAGACAGGGATCTGACTGGCCCAGTTCCTGGCTCAGGCACGGCCTTGGGTCACTACCCAGTCTACCTTGCTTGTCTTTAGGTCAGGGGTGCGCCCCTGCTCCAATCACTGGGAGCAGCAAGGGGGGACTCAGGGACCCAGGATACCTCCACTTTTAAACCCAGCACTTCCAACAGAGGCTGGAATGAGAGAGGTGGGCAGGCAAGTACCCCCAAAACACATCTAGCACAGTAAACCTATATTCCTTTCTAAATCAGGTGACGTGGTCTGAATTGGGGGAACGACTGGGGATGGGGAATGATGAAGTTTCAAACCACCATTCAAGCATTCTTAAGGCACGGAGCACCTACTGTGGACCCTTGAGATGATCACATATGGACCCGGAAGTGCATTTGTAGCAGAGAATGATGGAGATGGTGGGAAATGCTCCTTGCTCCCGCGACACACATCCTGGCTCCCCCCACCCAGAGATGAGAAGCGTTGCTCCCTTAATGCACTGGTGTCTGTGGGCTCAGGGGAGCCGTATGCCCAGGGCTTTTCTGTCTGCTGACTTAGTGCTGGCCTGCTGCAGGCCTCCTTCTTCCAAAACGTATGAGGCTTTAGCAGCCGTGGAGTGGAAGCCTGAGGGTGTGGACTGGCCCTCTGGCCTCAGGCCCACCAAGCCAGGGTGGGGTTCTCTGTCTTCAGCCTCCCCCTCCCCCTCCTCCTGCCTCCGCCCAGGCCCTGACCAGAAGAGCCAGCCTGTGGAGGGAGGACTCTCCCAGAAGTCACCGGCTATCTTTTCAAAAGCAGCAAGAGTTCCAAAACCAAACGCCAAATGCCTTCCCTCCACATCCTCCCACAGTGCCACCAGCCTGTCCACCTTTTGAAGCAAAGAGACTTCGAAACCAGAGGTGTGGAAATAACAACAGCGGACATTGGACAGACGCCTGCACCAGAAGGGGAGCGGGTCTGGGGAGGGGGCCGAAGAGCGGGGGCCTTAACTGACCTATCACCGCCCCCACTCCACCCCCCACCCCGCCTTCGTTCTGCTTCTTCCTCCCCCAGCCCTTCCTTCAGGCCTCCAAAGCCTTCACGGCACAGGAAGATCCTGTCTTCCTTAAAGCCGGAGTAACGTTCGCCTCGGCTGTTAACAGAATAACCGGTAACATTTTAATTGAAATTTTAACTCTAATTATTCCAGCTGACCAGGAATGCAAGCAAAACCAAGACCAACTGTGATGCTGCAAGTAGATACCCACGGGAAAAGATAGAAAAGGGAGAGAGAGACGAAAGTTGAGGACCCATGAACCAGAGGAACCCAGGACAATTGTACGCACAGCTCAAACGTCATGTCCCTGCCTCTCAGGAGACTCCAGTCTAGCACCCCAAGATCCCTCTTCTCCCCAGACCTCCCCCAAACACACCCGCCCCTCTGCTGTCCCCTGCCCTAGACTGGCCCAATGATCCCTGTTTCTTGTTCACATCAGACCTGCGGTCAGCAGATTTTAATATTGTGAATCCAAAAGAAGCCCTGAGACTGTCCCCTGGGGATCGTACTTCGCTCCCTGCAGATCCACACCAGGGTGCAGAATAGCCAGAGAAGCCGTGAGAAACAAACACGGTGACAATTGTTTACTGGACTATCTGGGCAGGAGAAGCTTTGTTCTCACATAAAATCAACCCAGGGAAATCCCTGGGGTCCAGTGGTTAGGACTCCGTGCTTCCACTGCTGGGGGCCTGGTTCGATCCCTGGTCAGGGAACTAAGATCCCACAAGCCGCAAGATGTGGCCAAAAAATAAAAAAAATCAACCCAGATAGATTATGAAGAAGAGATCAACACACACGAATTTTTAAATAAAACATCTTCCAAATCATGTGGGCTAAATACAATGTGAGATCCAGGATTAGAACCTGGAACAGAAAAAGGACATTGATGGAAAAACCAGCAAAATACAAAGATAGGAGTTTAATTACTAGTAAGGTACAATGTTAATCTCTCAGTTTTCACGAAAGTGCCTTGGTTATATAAGATGTTAACATGGGGGGAAACTGGGCTAAGGGGTGTACGGGACTCTCTACTATCGTTGCCACTTTTCTATTAATCTGAAATTATTCCAAAATTTCAAGTTTAATTTTAAAAAATCGTATGGCTGTTTCTAGCTTCCTGAACCCCCCACCCTGTCCTCACTACTCGCCACCACCTCCCCCCACCCCCCCAGCACAAGTTCACAACCTGCTGCTCCATCGGACTTCCTCGTGTGGCAACCACTAAGGGCCCCATGAGGACGAGCTGGGGCCAGAGGCAGGATGTGTGGTCGTGGGCGGGTTTGAGCCAGCTTGAACACAAGGGAATCAGGCTGCAAGACCACAGACAGACCAAGGCCCTGGAATTCCAGATCATTCCAGACCTACAGGTCATGTGTTCGTTCAATAAGTATTTATCCTAGCACATGCCAAACGTCGTGCTAGGCTGCTGTGAGAATCCGGATGTGGGGGAGGCAGGTTGCAGGTACAAAATGACAAAGACCCAGAGAAACACAGTCTCCTCCCTTAAGAAAGCAGTGAGGGAAACAGATGTGCTCCCCACTCCGTGACTGGAGGATGGGGATATGCACAAAGCCTGCTGGGGTGGGACTTCCCTGGTGGTCCAGTGGGTAAGCCTCTGCGCTCCCAAAACAGGGGGCCCGAGTTCGATCCCTGGTTGGGGAACTAGATCCCACACACCACAGCTAAGGAATCCACACGCCACAGCTAAGGAATCCTCACGCCACAATGAAGATCCTGTGCGCCACAACTAAGACCCGGAGCAGCCAAAATAAATAAATATATATTTTTTTAAGCCTGCTAGGGTGATCACAGAGGAGGTATCATAAGCTCCTGCAACTATAGTTCAGTTGCTCCCTGTGACCCAAAGATAGTCCCACACAAGCCTCTAGCTCTGGCGGCTGGAAGGAGGAGCCAAGGAAAAAGAGGGCCATGCCCTCTGCAAATACCAAGTGCTGTAGGCATCATAAAATCATCACACCATCATCACCATCATCACCATCACACTCTGATGGCCCAGTGGGAGGCCCAGAACCCTAGAGGGAGCCCCTGATGAGGGGAGAACAGGCATAAAGGAGGCCTGGGGCTGCTTCCCATACCTGCAGCTAACGGGGGCCACTTCCAGGCGGCCTGGGGTGTGTTGACACAGCTGGGGAAGAAAGGCTTGTCTGCCTCATTAATCACTTCTGCACAGGAGCTCCGAGGGAGGGGCGCCCCAGGGGCCTGAGCTAGCTCTCCCAGGGCTCCCCAGGGTGGAGGGGGGTGCCTGGCCTCAATCTGGAGCCAGGGGAAGGTCTGCAGAGGCCAGGATGGCATGAAGCCAGGCTGCCAGGCCCCAGGGACCCCCCAGGCCAGGGGATTTCCCAGCCAGGATGTTTGTCCAAAGAGCAGCAGTCTTCCTGCCCGGAGGTTAAAACAAGCTTCCAGCCTGTGGCTGGTAACCCCCTAACAGGCAGGTCCCAGGAGAGGCATATTTTTTTTCTTTCTCTTGTGGCCAAGCCAGTGGCAGCTGCTTGCGAAGCGATTCCTGACCTTCCCTAAACCCTAAACCCCATGTGTGTGTGTGTGTGTGTGTGTGTGTGTGTGTGTGTGTGTGTATAATTTGAAAACATCAAGGATCACCTGCCTTTGCTGACAACAGAAGATCCATTCAAACTGGACGGCTGTTTTAAACAAGTTAGAGGATAGGGAACCCATGGAATTGTTTCTTCGTCCACTGTTCATTATTCTTTCCACAAATACTTAGCAAACACTTATTATGTGCCTGGCACTGCTCTAGGAGCCCAGAAGACAGCCAAGAGCAGACAGAAGGTCCTGCTTTTCTGAAGCTTACCTTCTAGAGAGAGGGGCAGAGAATAGGAAAACAGTGTGTTCACCAGAATCATCAGGAAGGCCCACACCCTGAGCCCAGACCCAGTTTCCAGAACTACCCTCCCTGGGCATCCTCTTCCTCTCTTCCTCACAGAGCCCCCAAGCCTGAATCTGGAGGCCTGAGGAGGAACTGGCAGCTGGAGGGCAGGAAGGCTTGTGTCATCTGCCCCAAAGGGTGAAAGAAGGAGGGATGGGCATCTCCCCTCCAGTTTAATTCTCCACCCTCTGGACCAGCAGGTGGCCCAGAGGCCCAGGGTCTCTACCCTCTCCCCACACTTCGGAGAGCAAAGGGTGTGCATGCCCTTGTGTGTGTGTGTGTCTCACTCCTCATTCCTGCCTTCTTTCACTCTTTCTCCTCCTTTCTTCCTTCTCCTCTCCCTCCCCCTCCCCAGTTCTCTCTCCCCCTCCGGCCTCCCCTTCTTCCTGTCTCGCATTTTCCTGCCCAGGAATCAGACCCCAGACAGTACCTAGGAAGTCTGCGGCCTTGCCTAATAGAACTGTAATAGTCCTCAGGGAGGTGCGATAATGACATCCTCCTTAAATAAAAGGACTTAATGGAGACTTCCCAAATTTGAAAACCACATTTCCACTAGCAACCTATTCAGCCAGTGACTGCTCTGGAGAGGAACCTGTGCGAAGCTGCTGTGGGGAGGGGGCGGGGTGGGAGGAGGGAAGGAGGCTGCACACAGAACCTACCGTTCAGGGACATTCAGTGGCAGCACAAAGCGCCTGGTCTGAGGACACAAATCCCAAAGATGGGCCATCTCCATCCACCCCCACCACCACTCTACTGGACCAGCCTAGAAAGAGCAGAAGCTCAGGATCTGGAAATCCTGTGTGACCCTGGGTGAGTTGCTTCACCTCTCTGAGCCTCTGCTTCCTCAGCGGTGAACTGCGATGTAACCTTCATCTCCCAGCATCACCCAGTGAGGGTGGGGCCATCAGCACTTACCTGGTTCCTAGCGTAGAGCAAAAGCCAAGCCAACTGCAGACCAAGCCTCGACAATTACAGCTAGACTGGTCCTTCTAATCCTGTGAAAGAGCGGGCAAGCCAGAGCTGGGCCACCCATTCACTCTAGATTTAAGAAAATACCAGATTATTGCAGGGGGAGGAGAAGAAAATGCTTTTCTTATTGCCTCTGTCACTAGGCTACCAATTAACGGTAAGTGAGGTGAGGAATATCCAGTTAAGATCTTGGGGACTCTGGGAATTCTCTGTTTACTTCCGGTGATCATATAAACCTTCTGGGGGCTCACGCTGGTGCCTCTGAAAACGGAGATGCTAAGACTGAACCAAGGGCTCTCAAGCCCTCTAATTCCCGCCACACCCCCAACCCCTCACCCTGAGGGGAAGAACGTGATGGGAAAGAGCAGGATGACGAAGGTGTGTTGAATGAATCAAGTCAGGAATCCTAGATGGAGTGTGACCCCAGCTGTGCCACTGACTTGCTCTGTGTTTTGGGGACAGCCCTTCCCCTCTCTGGGCCTCCATTTCCCAAGGTGTCCAATCATGGGATTAGGTGATCTCTAAGAGCATTCCCATTCTAAAAATAATTTAAGTTGGAGGTAAAATTCTTCTGACTTGGGCCTCCCTGCGGCAAATGGGATGTGGTGTGTTTGCCAACACTGCCACCTTGTGGCAGGAACACACAAGTCCTGGCTGAGACCTCAATTTGGTACCCTGTGGTCAAAGCCTGTGAGTCCAGCAGCGTCCTGGAGTCCCGCACGGCTCCCCGCTCCACCCCCCCACCTCCTATAACAGACACATTCTGTTTCCAAAAAAGCCTCTCTTACAGTTTGTGACATAGGACACTCATTGTAAATATGATCCTGTCTTAGAAAAGGAAAGGAACTACCATTTCCAAGCTCCTACTATGTGCCAGTTGCCATAGTAAATACTATGTTCTAGAAACATCATCTTGTTTGATCCTGAAAATAACTCTGTGAGGAAGATATAATTGGCCTTCGTTTTACAGATGAGGAGACGGGCTCAGAGAGGTGAAGTGACTTGCCCAAAGTCACACAACTAGAAAGAGATTACCCTGAAACTCAAAAATCACTGGACTCCAAAACTCAGGCAATGAGGAGTTAATTTTTCTCAGATATTTCAGATTCCATATTCACAGGTCTCTTAAGTTGGGATATCACTGAGTTGACAGGGAGGAGGGAGTGATGTCTCTAAGGAACAGCTCTGCCCTGCTCCTGGAACAGGAATAGATGAAACCTCACCCAAGGCTCTGGACTCACCAGGCAAATGGGGCACATCAGAAGCTTCCAGAATGTTCCCTAAAGTGCCAAAGAAAACCTCCAGATCCTAATGAAGGCATGAACCCATGACTCACAGGAACCAGAAACTCAAATCATGTGTCTGCAGCATGTTTGTCCATTTATTCTGTCACCATTAGTGGAAACCTTGCCACCACCTCCCAGAGGCCATGACCCTGAGGTGGTGAATGAAGACAGAGACCCATCTGGTTCTCATATTCTCAGGAAAAGTGATTCTCTTCCTGACACATTCCTGCACCCTAGGAGCAAGACAAGCCCAGCTCCAAAAATTATATCCTCATAGTTGCTAATCAGTTACCTCCTCAAACACATTACTGTAGAACATCTTTCACAATCCCCACCAAATGTAACCACCATAACAGCTTACACCTCTTAAGCAATGTGATGGAAGGAGAGGCCTGCTTGGCTATGTTCCAATAAAACTTTATTCCCAAAACAACAGGCCACATTTGGCCTACAGGTTGTAGTTTGTTGACCCCTGTTTTAAATTCTCTTGAAAGAAAAACCACCTCCAGATGCTTTTTTTTTTTAATTGCAATATTCGCCTTATTGCAGTGATCTGAACTAAACCTGCCATATCTCTAAGGTATACATATAATCTAAATGTGGCTGTGTGTGTACACTCACACTCTCCCTAAGTCTGCCTACTGAGAGGGCTGGGAACAGTGGCCCCCCAATAGCAATGAGCACTCCTGGTACCCAGATCATGGCTTATAAATACTATATTCAATAAAATAGATAACCTACAAAAACCTACTGTATAGCACAGGGAACTATACTCAATATCTTGTAATAATCTATAAGGGAAAAGAATCTGAAAAAGAATATATATATATGTATATATATATATATGTGTGTGTATATGAATCACTTTGCTGTACACCTAAAAACTAACACAACATTTTAAACTAACTATACTTCAATTTTATTTATTTATTTGGCTGCGTTGGGTAGGTCTTCATTGCTGTGCACAGGCTTTCTTTAGTTGCGGCGAGTGGGGGCTGCTCTTCATTGCAGTGTGCAGGCTTCTCATCACGGTGGCTTCTCTTGTTGTGGAGCACAGGCTCTAGGCTCGCGGGCTTCAGTAGTTGTGGCACACAGGCCTAGTTGCTCCATGGCATGTGGGATCTTCCCAGACCAGAGATCAAACCCGTGTCCCCTGCACTGGCAGGCAGATTCTTAACGACTGCGCCACCAGGGAAGTCCCTATACTCCAATTTTTAAAAAATGATATGTATAATGACCTTTAACCCCAGTCTGGGGATATTTGTCTGCAGTTGTCTCATCCAGTAATCTGATCTTATTCTTGTGTGCTTTTTGGCCTCTTGGGACATAAACACCCACTCATGAGGCATGGAAACATCCCGGATGGACTAAGCCATCACCAATATCTCCCCTAGAGCCCACTAACACTGGCATGGCATAAATACTATTGTTCTATGACTCTCCCCCTTGCAAAAGAAGACTATAAAACCCAAAGATTAAACAACAGCAATAACAATAATAATAACATAAAGGATGCATGTAGTGACTGGACACAGAGTTAACCAGCAAACGTCTCTGTCTAAAGGCAAATGAGAGGAAGAAGAGCACAGGCCAGGTCTTACTCCCTGCAACTCTCTGGCCCCAAGCTGGCTCCCACCTAGCTCACCCCAATTCCACATAAACAAGCCCCCTCTTTAAACTTACTCTGACTTTCACATTTCTTCACAATAGAGTAGCACATCCAAATGTCCTCTATCTTAGCCATGGTCATTGTCTGTTGAGCCTGTTACGATGGTGATTTTCCTCAATAGCAGCCCTCATTCTGAGAGACCAAAGCAGCAGCTGCACCTACAGACACAATCCCTGCAGCTCAGCGCTGGGGTGAGGACGGGCCTGGGGTGGGCTGTCCAGGGATCCCGGAACTTGTACACACCATGCTGAGAGCTACCCCCCTGCCCATGCGCTCCCACAATTTTCTGGATTCAACACAGCTCTACCCTGAAACCCACCGCAATGTCCCTCACTCCCCCGCCCTACGGAATCACGGGGAGCTGGAAGAGTGGCTGACCCTGTGCAGGCGCGGAGAACACTTGACCTCAGAGCAGAACCATTTCTCGGGAACAGCTATTGTTTCCTTGTAAACTCCAGAGGAGAGAAGCCTTGTTCATTGGAAGGGTGCTGGCAGCAGGTCCGGCCCAGGGTGAGGCATCTGGCTGCACACACCCAGGTCAGAGCAGCTGTTATCACTGCGGGAGCAGAGACCGACCCCTCCCCACCCCAGATCCTTGCCCTGTCTAGGGCAGCCCCCAAGACAGAGCCTCGGGCCAGCCCCACCTGCTGACCATCTAGGAGGGAACGCTGAACAGGCAAGCAGCACAAAGCGCTTGGCACGCCACGGGCTCCTCCACACCATCTGGGGCGACGCGGGGCCCAGAGAAGCTGCAGAAACTGCAGGCTCGGTTGCTGGGTTGGGGCAGAGGCGACTCTGGCCTCAAGAGGGTTAAAAACCCACTCTTTGTCCATGGCTCTGTTCCAAAGGGTCTCCGTTAACACCAGAGGTCTCCTGATATCTCACGCGCTTTAATAGATTTTTCCCATTGACGTCTCAGTTTATTGACTATCATTTCCTTTTCTGCAGGGGAGCTATTTTCTGGGTCACTGATCCAACCAACTTAAAAGGGGTTGCATTGATTAGGTTTTATTGGCGGTGACTTGCACAGAGACTGAGCCAACTTGCTCCTACCTGCTAAGGGCTCTTTTTTTTTCCCACCATCCCCACCCCCACCCCCACCGGTTCTATTGACTTATGGGAGGAACAAAGTTGGAGCACTTAGGTGCTGGGCGTTATGGAGTGATGGAGAACTTCTGGCTGCATGACCTCACACTCCTGGTAGCATTGGGATGAAGGCCCTTAGACACACACAGACACACACACACAAGGGAATTAACATTAGCTGAGTTCAAGTAAACATAGAGGTAAATCTATGAGTGTTTACTGAGACCCCACTGCATGAGATCATCACAAACAACTCTACCTTAACACTGACAGGTTGCAAAACCCTTTTGAATGTATTTTCATGCTCACATCTCTGAGAGATCAGAAGACTGTAGTATCCCTAGTTCAAGGAGGAACCAGCGGCTTCTAAAAGAACCTGCCCTAAATCACACAATTAGCTAGTGGCGGACTCAAAAATTAAAACCTTCCTTTGTCGGGCTCCCTAGGTGGCGCAGTAGTTAAGAATCTGCCTGCCAATGCAGGGAACACGGGTTCGATCCCTGCTCCAGGAAGATCCCACATGCCGCAGAGCAACTCAGCCCATGCGCCACAATTACTGAGCCTGTGCTTTAGAGCCCGTGAGCCACAACTATTGAGCCCATGTGCTGCAACTACTGAAGCCCACTCACCTAGAGCCCATGCTCCGCAACAAGAGAAGCCACGGCAATGAGGAGCCCACGCACCACAAAGAAAAATAGCCCCCACTCACCACAACTAAAGAAAGCCCGCGCACAGCAAAAAAGACCCAACACAGCCAATAAAATAAATAAATAAATTTATTTTAAAAAAAACCTTCCCTTGTCTGTCTCTGGAGTCTCCATCCTCCTATGCTGAGAGCCCAAAGGGATACCAAGAAGGAAAAGGCAAAATTAATCCTTAATGTCAGTGTATGATTATTTATGTCTATGCAGTGCATGTACCACGAATCGACAGAGAGGAGAGTGAGGCAGGAGCAGAACTGCAAAGTCTCCCGTAGTTCCACACCCTCACTTTCCAGGTGAGAAAACATGAGTCCCAAGGATGTAAAATCACGTGTCCAATTCAGACAGTGAATTCTTTCATTCATTCGTTTTCCATGCCAAGTGCTCGTCTGTTTTCTCCCTAGAGCTTCCGTGGCGAGCAAGCCCGTGAGTGCAGAGGGACAGCCGGTGCCTGTGGGGACGCTCAACCATGGAGAGATAGCATCTGTCCAGTCAGCCTTTGATCCTTCTCTTTTCTGGGTCACTGATCTAATCCTTTTCCCCACAAGCCTTCCTACCCCAGCCTGTGACCGCGTGCAGAGCAGCCCGATTCCGGCCAGGCTCCCAAAGCACCACGTCCTCCGACTTGGTCTTGCTCCCACGTCGGAACGCCCCACCAGTCCCACCTTTCACCCTCACCTTGTGCTGTTTTAGACTCAGGTAGACCTTGTCCGAAAGGACAGCTGCTGCTACCCAGAGCCCTTCTGAAAGCCAAGGGCCGTGTACAAAACAAGAATTGACTGACACGGGACTTCCCTGCTTCCAATGCAAGTTTGGTCCCTGGTCAGGGAACTAAGATCCCGCATGCCATGTGGCGAGGCCAAAAAGAAAAATAAAAAAGAATTGACCGACACAATTCAACTCAGCGAGTGAGGGATGGGGAATGTGTGTTTGCCCAGCCATGTACATCTGTGTGTTTGCATTTGAGGTCTGTAGAGTTCGTTCAGTTCCCCCACCCCCACCCCACCCGCTTGTGTGCTCATTCATTTGTTCAGGAAGCTTCTATTCACCCAGCATCTCCTCTGTGGCAAGCATTACCCTGGGATCCGGTGATTCAGAGATGAACAAGACACAGTCTCTACCCAGGAGAAACTTGTGGCCGAATGTGGGAGAAAAACACATGTGCAAAGAATTACAGCTGTGTGCGGTAAGCACCAGCGTCGAGATATTTGCAAGGGAGAGGAGACAGAAAAGCGTCTCATAAAAAACCACGTCTGAGCTGAGTTAAGGACAAATAAGGGTTCACCAAGTGGGCTGAGGGTGAAGGAGGATGTTCCAGGCAGTAGAGAGAAACATGCAGGGGCATGGCTTGCTCTTGGAACTAGAAGAGTCAAGTTCAGGGGAGGGAGTGAGAGGTAAGCAGAGGTGGAGCTCAGCGGGCACAGTCTGCTGCTGAAGGCTAGGACTAGGGAACCTCAGTCTGGAGGAGTCCAAAAGGGTGATATTGGTGGAAGGACAGGAATGTTCTTTCTCAAATCTGGTCAACAAGATCAGCTCTTTTTCACAGGAAGGCCCCAAAGACCAATCCTTTTGGTCCAAGTGTGAAACTCCTTCCAAAGGAGAGACGTTCTCTTCCAGCTCTAGCTGGAATCACCATGTATTAATCTTCTCCATCCCTCCCTCTCTCCTTCAGGCCCCTCTAATGCAAAATCTGTGTTTTACGCCCTGTGATTGAGAGAATTTAATCATCTGAATTAAATAAATTAAATCAATTTCTTCTCCTAGGCAGGAAGCTTGGCACATTTCAGAGAGAATTCCAGCAAACCCTCCAGAAACAAACAGAGGGCCTGAGATCCACGCATATGAGCAATGGCTAAAAGGGTCAGCCAGTTACCAGAAGTCATTTTCTCTGCATAAACGTGCAGCGTTACAAAAACACATAAAGGCTGTTCACATGAGGAACAGCAGCAGGTGTGTGCCAAGCACTCGCACCCGCGAGATGAGTCCCAGAACCTCCACATGTGGCACGCGCTAAATACATGTATACACGCACCCCTGCTAGGTCCCGTACCCAAACTCCAAAGGGAGAGGAAAGCTTCTGGGGCCCGTTTTGAAGTGGTGCTCACACACACACACAAACACGTCTCACATACTCACACTCACAAGCACAATCACACCCACCCACACTTACACTCCACACTCTCACATACATACTCACACATCTTCTGTGCTCCAGGGAATCAAGACTAGCACCTTATATGTTAAGATGAAAGGTGCGTATGGGCTGGTGAACTTCCGGTCTCATCAGTAGCGTCCTTTGCTGCCCAGCAGAGCAATAAGGCTTGGGTGACACCAGCAATGCCTTCCTGTTCCCGCAACAAGACTCACTGAACGTTTGCTGTTTTTCCCAAGATGCCTTTGGAGCTATTTTCTGTACAGTTGATTGAAGTGGAACATCTGCCCAGAAACGTGCCCAGGTCATAAGTGTAGGTTCGATGCCTTTTCACAAAGATCATTCTCAGATCAAGAGGCAGAACATTTCCTGAACCCCAGAGGCCCCCATGTGCCTCCTGCCAGGGGTAACCGTTCTCCTGGCTTCTAACAGAACAGATAAGCTTTGTCTGGTTTTGAACTTTATGTAAATGGAATCAGAAGTTCACTCTGATGCCACCTAATAGCACCCACATCAAGAAATTCATCACACTGACACCATAGGGCAAAAGAAGACTAGGAAACAGGAGGGTAGAGTAGCGTTTGTCACTCCATTTAGACAAAGGATGACCAAGGACTTTGAAGGGTAAAAATGCACTCCGTGGATACAAGGGTTTCTCCGATTCATCAGGCGAAACGAGCTACCCAGACTGAAGCCAGACTTCTTGCCGCAAGTTGTGGGTCCTGGAAAAAGGGACATAGGTACTACAAGACTCTTCCCTCCTTGAGCATTTTTCTAAGTGGGTTGAAACCACCACTCTGCATGTGGACTTAGGAGATCTGGGTCGGAGTTCCAGCTCTGCCACTAACTCCCCAGTGACCCTGGGAATCCACTTTGCCTCTCCACATCTGCTTTCTCGCCACACAGTGAGGGTAAGAATGGTAATAGCGAAACTTTCCTGAGCACTTGCTGTGTTTCAAGCCCAGCTCCAACACACTCTACTCCTCTAGACCATGGCTCAGCAAACTACAGCCGGTGGGCCAAATCCAGCATGCCCCCCACCCCCGCCACCTGTTTGTGTACAGCCTGCAAGCTAAGAATCATTCTCAAATTCTCAAATGGTTTGGGAAAAAAAGCAAAAGAATGATCTTTTGTGACCCATGAAAGTTATACGATATTTAAATTTCAGCGTCCATAAATAAAGTTTTATTGGAACACAGCCATGTACATTCATTGATATATATGACTGCTTCCCAAGTAGCCGTGACCAAGACCTTATGGGTCACAAAGCTGAAAGTATTTACTATCTGCCTTTCTACATAAAAAGTTTGCTGAGGGAATTCCATGGCGGTCCAGCGGTTAGGACTTGACACTTTCACTGCCTGGGTTCAATCCCTGGTCGGGGAACTAAGATCCCGCAAACCATGCAGCAGCCCGGCCAAAAAAACCCCACAAAACAACAAACAAACAAAGTTTGCTGAGCCCTGCTCCACACCCTCAACTTGGACCCTCTTTTTATCATCCATGTAACAGATAAGGAAGCTGAGATCCAGAGAGGTTAAGAAACCTGCCAGGGGGGCTCAGCTGGGAGCGGGAGGTCTGGGCTAAGTGCCGATGGGCTGGCCCCAGTCAACCCATCGTGGAGATCTGCCCACCACATGTGAGGTCCTCTCAGGCAGTGCGCATGATGGTGTCACTCAGCAAACAGCAGAGAAGGATAGAAACATGAGACAGGTGTCTCCCTGACCCCCTAGCAGGCATCAGTGCCTGGTTCTACACTCACCCCTCAGACCAAAATGCCCCAATAGCCCACACATCCCACATCCAGCCCAAAGACCTCCTGATTAATTAACTAGTAATTTTCTCTGAAAGTCTACCTCAGAGGCAGAAGGTTAAGTTCACCATACTCTCCTGTTATAATGACCTGTTGTTATAATTAGTCTTTGCAGAGCCCTATTCTTTGTTTCATTCATTCTCCTTTATCCCCACAGCCTATGTCCAAATGATAGAGGCTATCTTTACTTTTGCTGAGTCCTTGCAGGATGGGCAGTGTTGTTTCACATGCATGTGGGGGTTTTATTTACATAAGTGGTATTGTGTCATATCTCCATGTTTCCTACTTTTTTCCCTCAGCAACATTTTTTGCTCTGTACTCTCCTTTTAAGGGATAACATGCATACAGCCAAGTATGTAATGTGTGCTGGTCTGAAGTATAAAACTCAATTTTTTTATCTATGTATACAACCTGTGTAATCACCATCTAGATCAAAAGATAACACATTTCCAGCACCCTAGAAAGGTTCCCCCTTTGCCTCTTCCCAGTCAATGAACTCTTCCCTTCCCCCTTCTGCTGCCAGGGGTAACCACTATTCCAGCTTCTGTCACTACCCGTTTCTTCAGCTTGTTCTTAAACTTCATCTAAATGGAATCATACAAAGGGGCCTCTTTCATGTCTCGCTTCTTTTGCTCAATTTGTCTGGGAATTCCTCCATGTGGTAAGCGGTCGTGTGCTCTTTTTTTTTACTGCTGTGTAGCACTGAGTTTTTAAGATCTAGCCAGGTGGTTCTGTGTGCACGCAGTCTATTGTTTCTTGCTGCTGCTTTGTGACACATGCATCCTGTTTTACCTTTCCACTCTGCCAGTGAGGGACACGCAGGGTGCCTCAGAGATCATCCTCATTTCGCTGAGATGAATACCTAGGAGCGGAATTGCTGGCACAGGGTCTGGGCAGGCTGAAACTGACAAGTTCTACCAAAGCAGAGGGAGCCAGGAGAAGCTGGAGCTGCTCTGGTGATCCTCTCCTGACCCCATTCTCCCCTCCCCCATTCCTCTCCAGGAAAACCTTTCAGCCCCTCCTCTGTATCTTCTTGCAGGACCCAGCTAAGCATCTCGCTTCCTGAGTGTCGCTGCCTCCGTGGCAGCCCACACCATCCTGCTGCATTATAACAAGACGATAATCAATGAACTGCTAACTCTATTGCAATAAAGAGCGAGCCCAACCTTATATAATTCTTTTTAATTGTTTTCTCACATTACAAGGGTTTTTTTTTTTTTTTTTTTTTGCTAAACTTATTCTGCCATAAGTTACATCGTTTAATTTCTCAAAGTGCTAATAATTTAATTGCTTCCTTCCTGCGCACAAAGTGCCTATACTGTCCTCCCTCCCCGGCACGGAGATTATAAAACGGAGTTGGCAGGAATACCTAAGAAGGGAGTCTTTTTGGCGGTAGGATTTGATGGGAAGCAGCTTTCTCAGAAGTCTGTGTGTGGGACTGGGAACCTGGCTTTGGACTTGAAAGGGGCATGGGGCCCAGCCAAGCCTGCATGCTAGCTAGCTCCTAGGAGTTTATAATAATCACAGGGGAGGAGAGAAGGAGAAGGAGCTGAAATTAGAGGGGCGGGATGAGGTAAGAGAGCACTGAACATTGGAAAGCTGAGATTCATCTACAGCAGGAGGGATTTAGATCAGACTCACAGATGATCCTGACAGCACACAAGATGCTGGCTGGACCCAAGCCAGGGTACTGAGGTGACATCAGATAGCAAGAAATAGCGTTTACTCAGCCCTTACTGACAGCCTGATACTGTGCTCCCCTATATTGTCTCATTTTATCATCACTCCCAGCTCTCTGAGGTCGGTACTATTATTACCACTGATTTACAGATGAGGAAACCGAGGGAAAGAGAGGTTCACTTGCTCAAGTCCCTATAGCTTACTGGTAGTAGAGCAAAATGAGTCACCCTTCCAGGACTGTGCTTTCATCTGCCACAAAGTAATGCCTCTGCCATCTGTCTGGGTTGGACAGCATCACATCTTATGTGGCAAGAATGGAGAGAGGCCTCAGGACAGAATCACAGATGAACTACTCTTGAGGGTCCCTCCCTCCCTCTGCCCAAGGTCTGATGGGTCAGAACTGCTTTAACACCCCTCCCCCTCCACGAGCCCCCTCTAAGAAAGTCTAAGATTGTACCCAAGACAGCTGGCACTTTCCTTGGGAAATGTCTTTCTGGGGTCTGGGGAGCTGGGTAAAATAGAACAATCCAATCTGTTGGGTCCAATTCCCATCAGAAATTTTTGTCATCCTCTCCCCTAACCCCAACTTCAGTTCAGTCTTAGCAAGCATTTACCAAAATAAACTTTGTGCCAAAAGAAGCATGTTCTGCGGGGTCCAGAGGCTCAGAAATGAATTAAGCCCCTGCCCCTGCCCTGAGGAACCCACCATCTAGTGATCGCATTATGGAGGGGGGGGAGGAGCTATATGTCCTCAGTGTTTTTATGCAAATGTCAGAAGGCTGTCTTTCACTGGAGGCAGACTAGGGGTGAAGATCAGTCCTAGAGTTCTGATTCCTTCAAGTCTATCTCTAATGCCATTTCCTCCATGAAATCTTTCCTGCCACATTTATTCTCCCATTACTCTCCTTCAACTTTCTCAACTCAGGTTGCAGAGAACTCTTTTTTTATTATTGGAGTAG
The DNA here is from genome assembly GCF_030028045.1 of Hippopotamus amphibius kiboko. Taxonomy (NCBI): domain Eukaryota; kingdom Metazoa; phylum Chordata; class Mammalia; order Artiodactyla; family Hippopotamidae; genus Hippopotamus; species Hippopotamus amphibius. The sequence continues at coordinate 44,319,965 of NC_080202.1, read as the reverse complement.
AGGTGATTTACAATGTTGTGTTAGTTTCAGGTGTACAGCAAAGCAATTCAGTTATACATAAACATATATCTATCCTTTTTCAAATTATTTTCCCATATAAGTTATTACAGAGTATTGAGTAGAGTTCCCTGTGCTATGCAGTAGGTCCTTGTTGGTTATTTTATATAAAGTGGTGTGTACATGTTAATCCCAACCTCCCAGTTTGTCCCTCCCCCACCCCACCTTTCCCCTTTGGTAATCATAAATTTATTTCTGTTTTGTAAATAAGTTCATTTGTATCATTTTTTTAGATTTCACATAGAAGTGATATCATATGATATTTGTCTCTGTCCGACTTACTTCACTTAGTATGATAATCTCTAGGTCCAGCCATGTTGCTGCAAATGGCATTATTTCATTCTTTTTTCTGGCTAATTAGTATTCCATTGCATATACGTACCACGTCTTCTTCATCCATTCATCTGTCGATGGACATTTAGGTTGCTTCCACGTCTTGGCTGTTATAAATAGTGCTGCAATGAACATTGGGGTTCATGTATCTTTTCAAACTATGGTTTTCTCTGAATATATGCCCAGGAGTGGGATTGCTGGATTATATGGTGACTCTATTTTTAGTTTTTTTAAGGAACCTCCATACCGTTCTCCATAGTGGCTGCACCAATTTACATTCTGCAGAGAATTTGTTTATTCACTGGACAAGGTAAGGTCTCTCTCATGATGCCAATCTTCCTTGACCTTGTATTAGAATCTCCCTTGGACTTGTCTCAGATCCCCCCATTGGATGAGAAGTTCCTTGAGGGCAGGCTGGGCGCCTCACTCCTTTTCTGTGCCCCTGTGATTCTCAGCCCGGCCCCATCCAGCAGCTGAATGGAAGACGCTGCTTTGCGCAGCCCCTAGGACTGAATTGCAGCCAGAGGATGCTCTCCTGGGAGACGTGGAAGGACCAGAGCTTCGAAAACAAGGCTTCAAAAACTATGGCTTGTGGGCCAAGTTGGACCCAATGCCTGTTTTTGTAAAGACGGTAAGCTCCAGAGGGTTCTTACTTTTTTTTCAATGATTGGAAAAAGTCGGCAGAAAAATCATATTTTATGACATATGGATAATATAAGAAATTTAAATTTTAGTGTAAGTTGGATGAATAACTTTATTGGGACATAGTGATGCTTAGTTGTTTGGGTGTTGTCTACGATTGCTTTGTGCTGCAATGGCAGAGCTGCGTAGTCGTGAGTGAGATGGTATAACTCAGAAAGTCTGGTCCTTTACAGAAACAGTCTGCCTAGCCCTGCTCTAACGTGTAGATGGAAGACCTAATTCCCCAGCCGTAGGGAGGTTGGGCAGCCAAGGGAGGGGGCAAAGCATCTCTGAGCAAGTCAGGGGCAGAGGCAGCCCACGACCCATCCTTCCAGCCAGAACCCTGCCCAGGGGGCTGAGAAGGACCTTTGCAGGTCCATCTTCCCCGAGTCAGGAGAGCCAGGAGGTGGAGCAGAGAGTTAGGTGACAAAGAGACAGGGGCTTTGGGGTTTGCTTCCATGTGGCGTGGCCACCTGGCTCCAGTTCCCTGCTGCCTCCCAGAATCCTCCAGGGTGTGGGAAGGGGAGACCTGCACAAGGAGAAGAGGAGCTCCAAATACATCATCCTCTCACCTTCCTGAAGACTGACTTCTTCAGAATGGGATGGAGAAGCAGGTTTGGGAATCCTCAGGGGAGAGCCCTGCGCATCACCACGGACTCTGGACCTGAGGCTGCAGGGTGAGACGTGACAGCTTCTCCCAGGGCAGGGCTCAGCCACGGTGCCACTGGGGTCTGCCCTGGCCCACCCTCCTATGAGGAAGGGGTTCAACCAGTGAGCTTTGTATTCCCCCCTTCCTTCTGCACCCACATGGAGGAGGCCAGACAGCTCAAGACACGTGGGAAACTTGCCTTGAAGAACAGCCAAGAAGCAGAGAGAGGAGCAGAAGACCCTGTGCCTGCGTGGCATTTCCTCAGGACCAAGGAAGGAAGGGTCACTGTCGAGGTCAACCCCAGGAGACCACCTTGAGCAGCACTGACAGCAACTCTGCAAACTCACACCTGTGGTGCTGGCCCAGCCCCTCCGCACTTGTTCATTCATTCAATACGTGTTCACGGGCTTCCTTCTGTGGGTTGAGCTTACTCTCTGGTAGAGAATATTCTCTGCTATGGGGAGCATGCTATAAGTAAAATAGAAATAGCTAACATTGATTGAGAACTTACTAGGTACCAGGCACTATTCTAAGCCTGTATAAAATCAATTAATCCTCTCAAAAACACTGTAGGGGAGGAGAGGTACTGTCATTATCCCCTTACAGTAAGTACCCGACATACGAACGAGTTTCATTCCAAGAGCGCGTTTGTATGTCCAATTTGTTCCTAAGTCCAACAAAGTTAGCCTAGGTACCCAAGTAACACAATCGGCTATATAGTACTGTACTGTAATAGGTTTATAATACTTTGCACACAAATAATATATTAAAAAAAAACAACCACAAAAACTAAACATTTTAATCTTACAGTACCATACCTTGAAAAGTACAGTAGTACAGTACAACAGCTGGCATCCAGGGGCTGGCATCGCGTGAACAGGCAAGAAGAGTTACTGACTGGGGGAGGGAGAGGAGGTGGGAGATGGTAGAGCTGAAGGATCGTCAGCAGTAGGAGACAGAGGGCAAGCTGCAGTTTCACTCACGCCTTACATGATTGGACATGCGAACGCTTTTCACATCTTTGAAAGTTCCCACAACTTGAAGCTTCATATGTAGCGGACTTACTGTATTATAGATGGGAACACACAGGCTCGGTGAGGAGAGGGAACTTGCCTGAGGTCACCCATCCGGGAAGGGGCAGAGCCAGCCTATGAATCTAGTCTTATTTGATTTCGGAAGCCAAAATCCCAACTTGGGTGTTCCAAGGAGAGAGACGCGTGCTCTCTGGGAGGATCAAGGGAGCCTTCTTGGAGGAGGTGGCACTGGAGTTGGCATTGAAGGGGGTAGGATTCAGGTGTGCAGCTGGGGAGAGGGTGTTCCAGACTTCAGGTATATCAGGACCAGCAGCAGGAGCCTGGGAAGCATGAGGCTAAATTAGGAGAAGACTCCGGGGTGGTGTGGAAGGAACTGGGGAAAGTGGGGAAACAAAACCTCTGAGACGTTTGCCTTGGAATTTTCTCTTTGGAATCTTGTCTCTGCGGTCCCAGGCCCGATGTCCACAGCTGGCCATTCACAGAGCTGGGTGAGAAATTGTAAGAAAGAAAGAGAGGCTCCAGTTGGCCCTGACCTTGCCCAAGCCTGCACACACCAGTGACCTTGAACATGTTTCCCAGGGCTCAGGCCTGGTCTGGGGGCCTGGGATTCCCCTGAATGGAGTCTGGGCTTGCTCCCTGACTGAGATTCCAGATCCTACCTGTGAATTTTCCATGGGACCATCACCCCTGGTACTGTGGAGAGGAAAAAAGAGGGAATTGGTTTCCTTTGCAAGCATGCAGCTTGTGGCTTCTCCTTACCAGGCCAGACCCACTACCCTCTTCTAGGTTGACAGTGGGGGAAATTTCACCTTGGGGAATCTGGGAGACCAAACTGGGAGATTTAGCAGCTGACACCCCAAAAGAATGAACCTCAGGCCTCCTAGCTGGGTCCCTGGCACAGACATCAGTGCTCAATAAATGCCTAGGAAGGAGGGAAGAAGGTGCGTGGGTACTGAGGGAAGAGGTTTGTCCAGGGAGGTGTAGAACAGGCCTCTACCTGCCAGAGGCTTCCTGTCTAGTCAGGGAGGTGGGAGAGCGGGGCACTGTAATGTTATAATACTAACATTTTCCATAACTCAAATCTGAGGCACCAAAGGCAATATGGGGGAGGTGTATGTCAACACGGGGGTGGGGGAGACTTTCCCAGAGGGGACTTCCCTAATTCCAGCCTGAAGAGGCTCTGAGCTCCCACTCAGCTCAGCGGTGGCTTTTCCGGGAGGTCCTTCTGAGCTGAGCCCCTCTCACCCAGTGTAGCATCTCAGGCCCTCATTTGGTCTCTGCTGCTCTCTGCCGAGGATGGAGACTCCAGAACCACACTGATGTGTGTGTCCTCCCTGGGACGGAGGGAGGGGGCCTGGGTTACTTTCCACCCCGGCCAAGCCCCTAACCTCTACCCCTACCCCAGGAGTTGTGAAGCTTACTTTCTCTGCTCAGACAGTGGGGAGGGAGTTGTGCTTTTTGCTCAAACCCAGCTTCAGCAACTGCATGTGAAGGGAGAAACGTGGCAGCCCCAAGCCACAGTCATGGGTGCCTTGTCCCATGGGGACCCCCAGGAGGAGGGTATCCGCCCATCCCTCCAAGTCACCCACTCTTCCATGGCCAGGGTAATAGTGGTGGTCCATCCCGCTTCCCTGGTCCCCTCAGAATCTCAAACTCTGGAGACCCCAAGCTCTGACCCTGCCCTGTCAGTCTCCAAGGGCAGGCAGCTATGGCAGGCAAGGGGGACCACCAGAACAACCTCCGTGCAGCTTTACATTACTGAGTCTCGCCCATCTCTACATTTTCATACCACGACCTGGGGATTCAGAGAGATTAAGTGACTTGCCCAAGGTCACACAGCCAGGAATGGCAGTTGGAGCCTGACCTCCTCTGATTCTCTGTCCAGTGCTATTTCATTGTATCAGTGGCCTCAGTAGACTGAGATAAGGAGATACGAGGCTTAGTCCAGACACCCCCATACTGAGGAACAGGGCAAGGAGGCAGAGCATCCCAATTGAGGACTCCTGGTTCCAAATAATAGAGATTGTGACTAAAGGCAAAGAAAGGAAAGTGAAGAGGTGGGGAATGCTGGTGGCGAAGATTTAGGTTCTCCACATCTGGAGACAGGACATCCTGGATGAATATTCACACCTTTGTTTGGTGACTGCTGCTTCAGGATGCCCTCGGAGGCCGGCTCTCTGGGGTGGAGTGGGGTTGGGGACAGGTGTCAATTTTTGTGGAACCCTGGGGGCCCTGCCTTCCAGAGGAAGCACCAGACTAATGGAAACAGCAAACAGATGCCTAAACTTGGAGAAACAGCAGCATCTCTGGGGCTGAGGTGGGGGAGGTGGTAGAATGTAAATGATTAATTAGTTAATCCATTTTATTAATTCATTTATTCATCTACTGCCACATGCCAGGCACTGTGCTAGGAGGTGGGAGTACTTAGTAAGTGACAGGCAAAAATAATAGCAAAACTTTCTTTCAGCCTCCACCATGTGCCAAAGCCAACCGTTTTACATGTGTTACTCATTTATTCCATATCACACACACGTGAGGCTCAGAGAAGTTAAGTAACTTTCCCAAAGTCACAGAGCTAGAAAGTAGCAAGGCGAGAGAGCTGAGTAAGCTCATGCCAACAATGCAAGAGACCAGGTCTCCCTCCAGGAGAGGTGTGCTCTGAGTGTCCTGCGGGATTTGAGAGAGGGCGCTCTGTTTGGAAAAGTGGGGAATAAACATTCCATCTGGGCTTTGTGAGATGTCATCTGTAGGGGAGTAAAAGGAGTTTCAGGTTGAAGAAGTAGAATTTGCAAAGATGCAGAAGCCCGAAAGGAAATATGTGTTCCGGCATGGTAATGAGCTTGGGTGTTAAGCGTGGGGCTGGGGAGTGTGAACATTGTGGACACCACATTTAGGAGCGGGGATTGTATCTTACAGACAGTGGGGAGTCATGGGGCAGGGTGGGGGTGGGGAGGACTCCTTCTGAAGAAATTACTGTAGCCTTCTGACTTCTTGGAAATGAGAAGTGAAGCAGTGACTATTATAGCTTGTGTATGTACACACACACACAAGGACCCACAATCCTGCCTCCCCTGAACTGCCTCTTAATTGGATCCCTACTTCTCTGCCAAAGAAGACAGAACCCCTTGTCCCTGGAAGCATCACATCCCAACAGCCACTGCAGACTAGATCCTGGGGAGCTCAAAGCCTCTTCCCCTAGAAGTCAAATGAACCTGTCCAGGCCTTCCCTGATGGTCCAGTGATAAAGAATCCGCCTTCCAATGCAGGGGACACGGGTTCACCCCCTGATCAGGGACCTAAGATCCCACCTGCAGCGGGGCAACTAAGCCCATGAGCCACAACTACTGAGCTGGCGCACCTCCACTAGAGAGCCCGCATGTCACAAACTATAGCACCCATGCACCCTGCAGCCTGCATGACACAACTAGAGAGAGAAAACCCACATGCCACACCTAGAGAGAAGCAGGTGCCACAGTGAAAGATCCCACGTGCCTCAACGAAGATCCTGCGTGCCACAACTAAGACCTGACCTGACGCGGCCATAAATAAATAAAATAAATATCCAATGAACCTGGCCACCAATACCCAGTAAATGAGAAAGGTCACTGCCTGTAAGCCAGCACACGCAGATCCATGGCCAAGCAGCTGCGGAGGCTTCCCCAGAACAGCAGCGTGGAGGAGATGGAGAGGAAGTGGGGGAATAGTCAGGAGGGCTGAAAAGATTCCCAGCCCCACCCCCCTGCCCCCACCTCACCTGCTTTCTCCTTCTCACCCTGGCAGCGCACCTGCCCAATCTCCCTGAGAGGAGGTCTCAGGTTACTGGGACTCAGCCCCCTCCCCACCATGGGTGCCTTTGACCCCATAGCCCAGCTCTGCCCAGAAGATCTGACACCCCATTCAAACATCAGTCTATACCCTGGGAGCCAGAGAGGCCTAAATGGAGGAGGCAGTGAAGTGAGGGCGCGCTGGGGGAAGGAGGCAGCCAGAGAGACCTTGCACATATATTTACAGAGAGACTGAAAGGGGGCTTGTTCATGTCAACTCAGCATTTTCTATCCATTGTCTCTAGTCCTGAGCCAAGGTAGATCTTATTGTCCCCATTGTACAGACGAGGAAACTGAGTCTCAGAGAGATTAATTGACTTACCCAGATCACAGAGCCAGTCAGAGGCACAACCAGGATTTGTTTGTATCAAAACCCTTGCCAAATAATCAGACTCAGATTGTGCTTAGGGCTCCAGCAAAACAGAGGCACCAAACTATTTTTTTCTTTTAACTACTTTGGTATTGGTAGTCATGATGAAAATCCAATCTTGTCTAGATTCCCTCTAATTTATTCTATAGTTTATTTTGTTTTTAATTTTATGGGCGGTAGGGGAGAGGGGCACAACTGAAACCGTGCACCTCAGATTGGGACTTAAACCCACGTGCTGGAACTTGAACCCAGCCTGAACCCAGACTGGGACTTGAACCTGGCAAAACCCAAGGTTTTCCAACTGAGATCACACACCTGGTTTCAGCATTTAATGAAGCTCAGGTTCTTGGTGTCTCATCGCAGAAAGAATTCAGTGAGAGGCAAAGTGATAGGTAAGAAGTGGATTTATTTAGAGAGAAACAAACTCCACAGACAGAGTGTGGGCCATCTCAGAAGGTGAGAAAGGCCCCAGGGTATGGGGTTGTCAGTTTTTATAGGGTGGGTAATTTCATAGGCTAATGAGTGGGAGGAGTATTCCAGCTATTTTGGGGGGTGGGGGGTGGCTTCCAGGAATTGAGCCACCCCCCCAGTTTTTGATCCTTATGGTCTGGCCTTGGAACTGTCCTGGCAACTGTGGGTGTGTCATTTAGCTTGCTGATATGTTACAATGAGCATGTACTGAGGCTCAAGGTCTAGTGAAAGTTGACTTTTCCGCCATCTTGGATCCATTTGGTTCTAATCAGTTTATGTCATGTCTCCGGGCTGTGTCACTCTTTCAAAGGCTGTGCCCTGCCCCCTTCACGCCTATTTCACAACTATCTTAATAGTACATATAACAACCTCTAGAAGTTCTAGTCCATAATTTTTTTTTATAAATTTATTTATTTATTTATTGGCTGCATTGGGTCGTCATTGCTGCACATGGGCTTTCACTAGTTGCGGCGAGCAGGGGCTACTCTTCATTGTGGTGCATGGGCTCCTCATTGCGGTAGCTTCTCTTGTTGCAGAGCATGGGCTCTAGGTGCTCGGGTTTCAGTAGTTGCAGCACATGGGCTCAGTAGTTGTGGCTCGCGGGCTCTAGAGCACAGGCTCAATAGTTGTGGTGCACGGGCTTAGCTGCTCCTGGCATGTGGGATCTTCCTGGAGCAGGGATCAAACCCGTGTCCCCTGCATTGGCAGGCAGATTCTTAACCACTGCACCACCTAAGAAGTCCTTCTAGTCCATAATTGAATGACTCATTCTCTGGTTAGGCCAGGCTGTCAGGATGAAGTTTCTTTGGCTCTTATACATTCATGCCCTTGTGCTCACAAGTCTATACCATTTGTACAAACAAAGGAGAGGAGATTCAGGCGTGTGTGTGAGGTCTGCAGTTGTTGTGTATATGTGTATTGTTTGCCTTACCAAGAATGCAGAAGAAATTGAACATCGCAGCTGCCTCTAGTAAGGCAAAATGTGTCGCCAGGGGAGAGATTATAAAATTACACCAGAGAACATCATATGACTTTTGAATTTTGTACAAAGTACATGTCTTACCTATTCAAATAAATAATGATTTGCAACATTTACAACCTAATTTTAAGCAAAAACAACATAAAATGTGAATTCAATAGCTTCTGTTTTCAACTCTTCAGATACAACTGGGACAAGAAAAACAAAGGTCTGGTTACTACCTTGAGGAGGCAGAGAGAAATTTACAGAGAACCAAACACAATTTAAAATTGCACCAAATGATCCTGAGGATAAGGATCCAGCCTGGGGAGCCAGGAAAGCCAGAGGCACAGAATTGGGTAGAGAAGTGGTGGGTACCAACTGGGGAGGTGGGGAGAGGGGCTCCAGAAGCCAAGCCCCTCCCAGGAGAAGTTTGCATGGGAGATGGGGATGGGAGGGGAGACATTTAAAGAGAGAGGTGCACAGCCAGGAGATTCCTGCCCTTGAGATACACCAGTAACATAAGTAGGGAAAGAAGGGAGGGCCATGAAGAACAAGCTCCTCACACATCACTGGAAGTTTAGGGGTCCTTTCCCCAATCAAGACTCAGTTTCTTTGTCTATAAAATGAAAGGTTGGCCCAGAAAGATCTCCAGGTGCCTCACAGCTCTAATATTTTCTGATTTCATGGCTGCAGCCTTCTGCAAACGTGCATAAAATAGATTAGTTTTAGCAGTAGTAAAAACAAAACTGAAAATCAGATTTATCATTTTAATTAAATATACTTTACATTCTCAATTTCTAGGGAGCAAAACACTCCGCCCCCCCCATTAGTTTTCCCTTTGTGGGAGACATTCGTGTCTGCTGTGCAATTTAAGAAAATGCCAAACCACCCCCCAAGAAGATACACAATTAACAAGACCCTAACAGGTATTAACAGGAAAGTGGGACTTGTAAGGGGGAAAAAAAGAACATAAAAAGGAAATGTCAGGGAGGGAAGGGTCAGGTGGGTGAGGATATCAGAGGACTGGGAATCAGGCTGGCAGGAACCATAGGCTTTTGTCTCTACCGGGCTCTCAGAAGCAGCTGCCCCTGGAGCTGGGTGGAACATGAACAGGAATCAGGAGATGAGAGTTTGGTCCACTCTCCCATCCCCCCACCCCCCACCCTTGGGTGACAGGCCCATTGCTCGCTGAACTTTAGAGTACTCACTATAAAATGGAACTAAAACTACCTACTTTGAAGAATGCTGGGAAAAGGCAATTAGATAACATATCTGAAAAGGTTTAGGAAAACAATAAAATGTAAAGCACACAAACACATGTGAAAACACCATATTCTGGAAACTCAAATTGGGGTCCAGAATGCCTAGGTCCCATCTGGTAAGGTACTGTGTCCTCTCAGCATGCGTCCCCCTTACATCCTTCCTTTCTGCCAGCCTCTCTCCACCCAGGTGCTTGGTCCCCCGGAGTGAAAAGAAAGCAGCACCTTCACCCAGGAGGAGCATCATCTCCTGGGCTCTGGGTCCCATGGCCGCAGATCATCAATTAACAATCGTGGCTGTAAACTATCAGATAAATCTGGGCTGGGGTTGCCAGCAGGGATAGCTGAGAATCAACGGGAGAGAGAAATCTACAACAGCAGCTCCCCGAGTTGCAGGGAAGCCCTTATGATGCCTCACAGGGCAACAGGGGCCCCGGGGTACAGAAGAGTTTCTGATTTGGGAAGAAAAAAAAAACCAGGGGAGTCAGGGGCCCCAGTATACAGAAGAGTTTTGGGGAAAAAAATCAGTTTCCCCTGATTTGGGGGGAAAAAAAAAAAGCACTCAGAAATAAAACCAGGAATCCCTACCACCACCACTGTTTCCTCCAAAAAGAGTCCAGGAGAAGTCAAGCCCCCAGGCTTCTATCAGCTGTGGGTTCCCTGCCGCTGCCTTAGCCAGCTGGGGCGTCCACTCAGTGGCCCATTATTCGTGATGACATGAGCAAATATAGACACTCTCAGAGAACTGAGGAGAGACTAAGTGGGATAAACGACATTTAATCTTGAAAGAGAGAAACTGCCTCCCCTTGGCAGCGCCCCACCCAGTGGGAGCTATGGCCCCTCATAATTCAAATCCACACTTAATTAAAAAGGGGATCATCCTGGATTCTGCCCAACTGGCACCGATTCCACCCTCATCCTTCAGGCTGCTGACATTTGTCCATTTGTCTCTCGTTGACAGAAAGCGAAAAAAATTCAAAAGGGGAAAAAAGAATGTAAGATCCTGCAGCTTTCAGAGAGGGCCTGTTCTTAAGCTGGACTGCTTTGTCTCGAGGCTGAGGGTTGAAATCTGAACTAATAGGGGACGAGAGAGAGCAAGACAAGAAAGACTTGGTGTTTGGGAGAGTCCTGAGCGGCTGCCGCAGCAAAGAGCAAAAGCTGAAGTCATCAGCACCTTCTAAAAATAAAAATGACTTTCCTTGGGGGCACACTTTGACCTCCCAGACTCTTCCCAGCATTAGCCTCAAACTTTCCTCCCGGGACAAGATTCCAGATGAAAGGAGGACACAGTGGTTTAGCCTTGTTTAAAAATATTGAAATGTTCCTCACTGGGTGTCTGACCAGTTCTTATACGGCTCCCTAAAAGGTGACTCCCCAGGAGCAATCCTGAAATCAGCACCCCCTCCCAGGGACTGGCTTGGCCCCACAGAGGTCACTGTGTCTGTCCCTCTACTCCTGAGAATCTCAGAGCTGTCTACACCCAGATGAGGGGCTCTTGGGGGAAGCAGAACCTCCCATCTCAGATTCCTGACACTGGGCTCTATCTGCTGCACAAGATCTGGCGAGAGTCAGGCTGTGGTGGTCACCTCCTCCTGTTTCTCCCAAGGTTCCTGAGTACATCCCACCCCTACAACACCCGAGGGAAAGAGAGGTCCAGTTTCCACCCATGGCCTCATCTTTAGGACCAGGGCACCCTCCGGAGTTGCACAAGACATCCGTTTTCCCCTACCTTTCCTCTAGCCCGACATGCTTTCTGCCAACTGGCTGGAGGGAGGAGGCCCCCCTTTTCTGTGGGGGTCTCAAGAGAGTTCTCCAGCTAAGTGGAAGGTGGAGAGGAACAAGGGAAGCACTTGCTCCTCCCCCTCCCAAGCAGAGTCTCCAGAAGTGCTGCCTTTCCAACCACTTTTACAATCACATATATTGACAAGATGTTTGTGAAGACATCTAGGATAAAAGACATTCGGGCAGTGGTTCTTAACCTGGGGAGGTGGGGGATCACAGACCCGTCTGTGATGGCTCTGATAAAAGCTCTGGACCCTCTCCTCAGCAAAATGCAGACACGTCTGCATGCACCAATGCAGGCAGTTGGTTTCAGGGTGTAGCACATCCATGGACCCTGGGCTCAGAACCGCTGCAGCTTAGAGGAGGCAATGTGAAAGAGTGGGACTGTGAGACAAGGACAAAAGGAAATCCAAGAGTGGCACTCTTTTTTTGGTGACCCACCAGCCCATGGGGAAGACCCCATGTTCCCCCACCCCCAGGACCTGACCCTATTCTCTGGTTCATTCCCCTAGTGACAGCTGCAGTTTGGGAGACACTAAAGAGACATAGGTTACCACCTGACCCTGTTTATCTCATTCATCTGGCCTTACTGTTAAGCTGGGTTACCCTCTAAATTCTGCCCTTTAAGCCTCTGAGACTTAGCTCTTCCAGACACTGAGGAAGCCAGACCTCTGAAGACATTTCTGTCTTCCCCTCACAGTCGGGCTGGCAGGTCACCCAGCACCCATCACTACACTCTAAAAGGCCACCTAGGAGAGCCTGCTTCTCTGATGGCTTCTGGGCCTCCTGGTCTAATCCAGGTGTCTCCCCCTTCTCATCCCAGTGCTCCAAACTTCCAGCTCTCAGGCAAGTCCCAGGCTGCCTTTGTTGGGCATTTGCATATCTAAAATCCACATTTACATTTTATAATTTAGACTCCTAGAAAACAAGTCAGAGTCCAGCCCCAGGATTTTAGAGAGAAGGATGCATTTACCTGCGCAGCCCCCACCAAACATGTGTTGGGGGTGTCAGGGAGTATGTTGTGTGTGTCCTCCGTGAAGCTGTGTGTCCGGGAGGGGACTTTGAACTTCCTTAATCCTTGTATCCACGTATGGTCTCTGGCTCACGCGTATTCTCCACCTCTCCTGTTGTGTGTTCACTCAAGTGTAGTCTTTGGGCCCATGAGTCTGTCGGGGGTGCCCTCAGTCTGTTGAGCAGATCCTTGAGGTAGATGTGTGTTTACAAGGCCCCAATTTCCTCATTTGTAAAATGAAGATGACGCGTCACAGGACTGCTGTGAAAGTTGCATGAGTAAATACAGGTCAAGTCTTTGCAGCAGGGCATGTCATGTAGAATTTCTCAGTAAATGTTGATTATTGTGATGTGACTGCCAACAGAAAAAAGCTCTGGCCCCTCTCCTCAGCAAATGTGATTTCCAGCCCCTCTATTCCTTCCTCTTCCCAGCTACCTCAAGCCCTGGAAGAGGCTCAAATGTTCACCCTGGAGATGTCACTGCTCTGAGCCTGGATGTTGCATCAGAGGCCAGTGACAGCAGTGGCGACAGCAGCAGTATCTTCTCTTACTGGGCCAGCCTGCTGAGCCAGAGCCAGAGGAGGAGGGCCCCTCAGCCACGACCCTGGTTGAGGAATGAAAAGGAAGCACTTACTCTCCAGGGAGCCTGGGGCCTCCAGAGAAATGGAAGAACTCAGAACCAGAGGAGCACCCCTAAGAGAGCCCTGGACTGGAGTGCCGTCTCCAGGACCTTTCAGAATCTTCTTCATTGTCATGGAAACTACATCAGAGCTGCCTTCCTGGAAGCTGCCTTTCCTCCTCCCCCACTTCTCTTGGCTCAGAGATACAAGCTCCTCCCTAAACCGGTGCCATCCAGCTTAAAGCTGGGATTTGCTTGGGCTTGTCTCTCCTTCCCTGGGCAGGGTTCCTTGCTAAGCTTGATTAGTTTGGTCTTTATTGTACCTACTCACTGAACAAGTATTTCCTGAGACCCTCATACGCATGAAGTAGGCTGGGGGAAGACTTAAAGAGGCAAATGAAATCTTGTCCAGGCCCTGGAAAGCTCCCCATACAAACGTGAGGCAGAAAAAGACATGAGAGCAGAGCTATAGGCAAGAATGTTGTAGGGTCTTTAAGGAACTGATTCAGGCACTCTGGAAGGTTTCCTGGAGAAGAGAGGCAATAGGCATGAGTCTTAAATATTTCTGCAGGAAGAGAGGGAAGTTTATTTTCATTTGCCCAGGACGATCTCCTGAAATGAGCCCTAAACAGGTGTTCGAGGTTTGGTGTTCTAGTTCCAGTTCTGATTCTGACAATTGAAAGAGCTTGCACGTATCATTTCCTTCCTTGAAGCTCCACAGCCTCAGTTGTAAAGTGGGGGCGTCAGATGAGATGAATTTTGAAAGCAGGGCTGAGGTTTGGTCAGTCTCTTGTGTTTATCACAAACTGGCAGGAAACAAAATCAGGTTTTCCTCAAAGGAGGGCATAGACTGTAGATCCAGATTGCCTCAGGAAAAAAAGAAAAAAAAAAAGCCTGCGGGACTTCATGTCCTGTGTGCTCCCATGGCTCCACCCTAAGCAGCACAGCACATCAAGTGTCTGTCTTGTTCACAGCTGCCTGCCTGGCACCCAGCACTGTGTCTGACACAATAAATATTTATTGAATGAATTGGTAAATGAATGAGGTGACAGATTATAAGTAGCTTTTTGGCTAGAACCGAAAGCAGTCCTGCCCCCAGATCATCAGATCCCTTGGAGCTTTTGCTCCCCAACACCCTGTGTTTGCCCTCAGAATAAGAGGAAAGATGGCGGAGAGAGAACTGCACTTTCAGAGTCCATGCCGGGCCTCTAGTTTCTGCTGCAATCAATAGAAAGTGGGTCACAGAACAGCTCTGCAGAGAACAGACCCTTGAGAAAAAGCCTGGATTCCGTGCCAACTTACGTTTATTGAGCGCCTACTGTGTATCAGTTGTTGTCGCATAGCTTTAACTCATTTAACTGTGACCTCAAAGGGCTGTACTGGAGAATTTAGGGGATTGCGGGCTGTAAACCCCAGCCGCGCTGACTGAGTGACCTCCGCCAAGCCACCGCCCCTCTCTGAGTTTTCATTTTCAGTCTCTGTAAAATGGAAACAATAGAACCCCGTCGCCAGCTTATGGGAATGAAATGAGCACGTGGAAGCAGAGCGCTTCATAAATGCTCTTTATTATTGTTCCTCTGGGCATGCAAGTCCGCTCGCCTTCCCCCAGGGCGCACACGCTGATATAGTCACACTCCCACGTACACGCAGATGCACAGAGACGAGTGCAGACGCAGCCGGAGGAGCTAGCCGAGCCCCAAGGGCCACTGCCGAGGCCCGCAAAGAAGCCGTCGAGTCCTTGGCTTCCCTCGATTTCTCTCAGCTCTTTATGAATGAACTCCGGCCGCGAGGAGTTTGTTTTTTTATGAATGGGAGCCCAAGCAGTGAATGAAGCCGGGAACGAGCCCCTGCGTTCTGATTGGCCCCCGCGGCTGGGAAACTCCGCCCCTCCTGCTCGGCCGGGCAAGTCTCGGGATTGGCGGGCGTGCCCGGCCCTGGGGTTTCATTCACAAAAGTCAATGAAACAAAGGGAACAGGGAGGGGGAGAGAGAGCCGAGGCCGAGGCGAAGGAAATGCACCAATCAGCGGCTCCCCCGGGCTCACAACTGTCGGCGGCGCCCGGAAAACAAGCGGGTGCGCGGGGGACCCGGGGCCGGGGCCACCTCGCTCCGGCCTAGCCCCGCGGCCCTCAGTGAGGCCCCGGGGTATGCTCGGGACCCCCCGCGGCTCCAGCACTGACGCCCGGGCCTCAGGTGAGGCTGCGGGAGGGAGAGGGAGGGAGAGCGTCTGTGATTCCCAGCTCGCCTCCAACACACATCACACTCTCACCGCCGCCTCCACAGATTCCAGGGCAGGGGGTGGGAGGCGCTGGGATTCAGGGTTGGAGGGGGCGCAGGAGTTGTGGGCGTGCGAATGGTGCACGCCTCTCCCTCTCCTCCGCGCGCGAGCGCACACACACACACACACACACACACACACACACACTCGTCTTATGTAACCGAGCCTGGGCCAAGCAGGGCTGCAGAAAGCAGCCGAAACGGCGAGCCCGGCTCCTAGGAGCAGGTGGGACCTCCTTTGGCGGGAGGGGAGTGGTGGCGGCGCTAAGCTCGGCAGGCGGAAACCTCCCCATCGCCTGAGTGAGTCGGAGAAGTTTTGCCGTCGGACCCAGAGCCTCGCGACTGCCCCTCCCCGTCGCCCTTACCCACCCCCACCTCGCTGCCTTCCCCAGACGGTGTGCGAACGCAGCTCCCCCTCCCCCCCCGCCCCCAGGTCTCTGCCCCCGCGCGGGGCCCGGGCCGTGTGGCCGGAGGGAGCGGCCGGATGGAGCGGAGGATGAAAGGCGGATACTTGGACCAGCAAGTGCCCTACACCTTCTGCAGCGTGAGCGCCGCGCCGGCCTCCACGCCCGCCCCCTCCCTGCACCCCGCCTCTTACCCACCCCGCGGCCCCAACGGGGTCCAGGGCTGCCCGCCCCAGAGTCACCCCGGGACCCCAGCCCCGCCCCCCAGACCAGGAGGCCTCAGGGTGACTCGGGGGCATTCTTACCCTTCCCCGCAGAAATCGCCCGGAAATGGGAGCTTGCGCGAAGCGCTGATGGTCCCGCAGGGGAAGCTCATGGACCCAGGCTCCCTGCCGCCCCCCGACTCCGAAGGTAAAGAGACGGAGAGACAAACCGGGACCCTCCCCACCTCACACATCCTGAGCGCTGACCTTGGAGCCCCCGCTCCCCCCAAAATAACTCGCCCTCCAAGGGACTCTGGTCATTCTCCGCCCGTACCCCTAAGGGGGAGGTCACCGGCCTCGCTAGGGCTCCCTCTCTCTCACCAGCACCTCCACTTCACCTTCTCCAATTCCATTATTCACCCCTCAGATCTGTTCCAGGATCTAAGTCACTTCCAGGAGACGTGGCTCTCTGAAGGTGAGTAGTTTTGTGACCTTTTCTATTATTGGGGGAGAGGATGCTCTCTACCCCTAGTATTCCAACCTAGTCCACTTCCTCTCTCCCTGGCCTCAAGGGCCTTTCTAAGGCCCCTTCCCCAAGTCCCCTGCCTGTCCGCTCTTTCTAGCACCCAGTGTGGATACTTATATTGATATTTATTTTCTCTGCCCTGAGCCAGGCTTGTGTAACTAGGCCTGGGGATGAATCAGACCATTGTGTGGGGTATTTGCTTATTTGAATGGAACTTGGCCCCAGGCCCGTTTTCCTGGTTGAAATTTTCATTTGCAAAGTTTGTTTGGCACCAGCCGCCAGGCTGGGGTGTGTGTAGGGGTGGCGGAGGGGCGGGGGGGGGGGGGTTGTTTAAGGAACAGGAGAAGGAGGAAAAGGAGCAATGCCTTTGTTACCTATCTTCTGGAATTGCCAAAACATTAATTTTTACTCCTTGGTTTCTCTTCTTCCCAACCCCCAGCGCCAAACAATTTACTGTCTGAGCCAAAAGAACAACAAAAGTTTAAATAATTCTTTTTTGCAGCACTTTGGCAAAGCAGCCCAGGGCTTCTCCCCCAAATAGCCTTGATTGTCATTCTAATGGCAGCTGATCCTCCCTCCTCCTTCCCTCCTGAGTACCTCCCTCGGCGGGCAAATTGCCCCTCCAGTTTGCTGGGGGCCGGGGCAAGGGGTGAGCTGCGAGCTAGCTGGGGTGGGGTCAGTAGCTGTGCCTCCTTTGAGTATGGAGGTGTGTTCTGGGGGTCTTCTGCTTGGATTCCTTGGTGTGTTTGGGTGGGGCCTGAGGTGTTGCCAGTGGAGCTGCAGGTAGGAGGCTTATGATGTTAAGACAGTCTCTGAGAGGGAAGGGTTAACACCCCCATCTGAGAGTCCTTTCATTGTAACACTGAAAACCAAGAAACTGAAGCACTAGGAACCCCATCTGGAGGGCTTTTCTCTTCTTTGGGGTCTCCCCACGCCTCCACCTGGGTATCTGATGATTTTTTTAAAACTCAAACCCAGCTCCTCTAGAACCGTCTTGAAAAGCTTGGGGTAGAAGGGAAAGACTCCTGACTAGATGATACTAGATCTGTCTTGACCACTATAGGATCCCCCAAATATGTACGTTAACAGACTACTTAGCATACACCAGGCACTCAAGACTTTTTGTGGAATTGAGGCTGAGTGGCCTCCTGGATGCTGGAGGGATCTGGGGGTTCTGGGGGATTGTGCACGTCTCGTCTTCCCCGATTCTGCAAGCCCTGTGTGCCCAGCTGTGAGTTATAAGCAGAGCTATGCCCAATCCGCCCATCCTCCGCTCAAGGCTGAAGAACGCAGCAGCGGTGTCAGTTTCCACGGTCTCTCAAAGACTTCCTTTCCCAACGCCTGATTTCCGTCTGGGTCGCCAGGCTCCTTGTCTGTCAGCTGAGGGTCCCTAGGCTCCCCAAGTGGGCAGCTCCCTGGTCTGTGATCTAGGGGTAGGCTCAGAGGTTGGCATTTTGGAAGCAGCTGGGTTTGGAATGGAAAGGGGAGGAAAACGTTCTCATCTTCTCTCAACCTTGGAAGCCCCACCCCTTGGCGGCGGGGGTCTAGAAATTGTACTTGTGTCTATCTGCATGTGTCAGTGTGACAGCCAGTGTGTGTGTTTCATGCTGCTGTCCTGGAAGTCCCTGTACATTTAAATCCAGTGGCTGGGGAGGTGGGGGTGGGGATCGCAAGACGGAGGTGGGGGGGCTGCTGGGATCTCCTTGGTTCCCTCTCCTTCCTTCTGAGGGAGCAGCTCAGGTTCCCAGCTGGCGATGGATGGCCAGGCCTGAGGGGGGGATGCTGAGGCCGATTGCTCCTTCTCACTCTCTCTGCGGAGACAGATGCAGCTGCCGGGGCCCTGTCCCCCTGCACCGTCCCAGCACCACCCCAGCCTCCTCTCCTGCCTCTTCCCACCAGGTCAGTGACGCCTGCAGCCCAGAGGGAGCTTTGGGGTGGCAGGGAGGGACGAGCTCCTTTGGAAACTTGCCAGTGGTGGGACGCATAGGACTGGGGACCGGAGCCCAACCGCCCTCAGCCTGGTTTCTCTCTAACGCCCCAATTTGGAGAGAAGCAGTGAGTCGTCCTTGAAGTGTGGGTGGGGCTGTGAAGAATTCAGGGGATACCAGGTTGGATTCTGGCAGCGATGGTTGCGGGTGCAGTGTCTGATGTCCGGGAAACGTTGGGGGTGAGTGTGAGTGGGGCTCTGTAGAGGTAGCTCAGACATCTTTGGGTTGGGGGTTTTCTAGATGGAGAGGGTGGGGGTGAAGTGAGACTAAGAAGGTGTGTCTGTTTTCGGGGTGCCTGGGATCTGTTGAATTGCTGGAGATAGAATCAGGCTACTGCAGGGAAACCCAGGCTCAGACAGGCTGAGCCCAAGCTGTGTCTGATTATGGTCAAAGATGTGCTTCTTCTGGTCGAGGGTTCCTTTCTGGGCTTGTCTGGAGCCCTCAGGAACCCTCAGAGACAATGACTTTGGTCTCTTTGGTGGTAAGGAACGTTGACTCTGGGTCATGTATGTCCTTTGTATGACACGGGGGTCTACAGCGGTGTCTGTGGATTCCCAAGAGCTCTGTGGATAGGTTGCAGGGGTCCTTGAGCCCCCTGATATGTTTATAAAATTGCTGGGGGTGCACCACACACAAAGGAATGTGAATCTTTCTAGGAAGAGAATGGTCCACAGCTTTTATGAGATTCTCAAAGGGGTGGGTCTGTGCTCCCCTTTCCATCAGCATCATTGCTCCCAGCCCCCTTGCCCGTTGATCTTCCCCCATTGTATTTTGAAGTTCAAAAAAGAGAACCTGTGTGGGAAGGGTACGCGTGGAAGATGTGTCTCACCCATGTGCTGCCGTGAAGTAAAAGGCATTAGGGTGTATGTGAATCTGTGTGTGCGCTCGCTGGTGCCTCAGCCTGTCTGTGGGGAGAGATGGGGTTAATCCCCTCCCTGGTCTTTTCTAGCTACAATGCCTCCTTCTATATCTTTCTGTCTCCTCCCCTTCCAGAAGGCTCTTGGGGACAAATGTCCCCTCCATAGATAGAGAACTGGTTCCTTTCAGTACACTGCCAGGGTAGGGGCGGGGTAAGGGTGAGAGACAAGGCCAGTGGTGACACACGGAACAGAAGCTCCCCTCACCCCACCCCCCGCTTTCTCCTGGGGCTCCTTAAGAAGCCCTTTCACCGTGCGATTGGACCCTAGGAGGGGGAGAAGGTGATGGGGCATATATTGTATAGATGGGTGGTTTACCTGAGGTGGGCTTAGCTACTTGGCAGTTTTCACCTCCCAGTTCTCCTGGAGCCCAGCATGGGAGGCCCCGAAGCCCCTTCTCCTCTACTGACCTCCCCCCATTGGAGCAATGTTCCCTAAAATTCTCTCTTTCTGGGCATCATGCTGGCTTGGCACCTTTCCTATCCCCTCCTTAATCATCTGCCATGTTCCTAGACAGATAAACTCCACCTTAGTGCCAGGATGGAGTTGGGAGCAGACCCTGGCACGTTGGCTTGGCAGCCAAAGGTCAACAAACAAAGAAAAGTGGCTGACACTCAAGACCAAACATGGTAATTAGAAATTCTCCTGCTCTCCAGGAACGCGAGGCTCCGTGTTACTGTTCCTGTTTCCATCCTTGACAGTCTCTGAGCGACCGTGGCCACGTCCTGCCCCTTTGGGAGAAGCCAGTGTTCTAGGGAGGGGCCGAGCAGGGACTGGGATTCACAGCCCAGCCCATTCTCGCCTGGGCTGATTTCTCCAGGTCCTGGAATGAGGATGGCGCCACCTCTTTTGAGGGGTGATCAGTGTGCTGGGGTGGCCTCTGGGACTGTGAGGGGTACTGGGGGTTCTGGCCAAACCTTCAGGTCTGAGCCAAGAGGAAAGGCAAGATGGCCCCAGGGCTCTCTCGCATCATGTGACCTGGCCTGTGACGCCAGCAGGAGATGCCCCCATCCCATTACCACAATGGAAACTGGCAATTAATGAATCCCCAGAGGGGGCCCAGAGTGCGTCAGCCTCCCCCGTGTTCTGCACCTCCCCCACCCTCGGGACCCTCCTTGCCCAGGTAGCAGGGAGAGAAATATTGTTCATCTTGCTCCTATCACCCCCGTCCTGCCACTTTGGGGGTCTCACCTACAGTTGGGCCAGAGGGGACAGCAGGGATGGGCTTGGGTCTTGCAGGGATGGGCTTGGGTCTTGCATCCCTGGGCAGCTGAGCAGGCTTTACATCCTTCCCTTTATCCAGTTTTCCAAACCTGCCTAATCTTCAGGGCTACCAGGGGCTTGCGTTAAAATACAGATGCCTGGCCCCCATCCCAGGCCTATGGAATGAGACTCCAGGGAAGGGGATTGGGACTCTGTTACCAATGCCCCAGGATTCTTGATAAGGGCCATTTTGGAAACAGTTGCCTTTGTGCCCTAGTTGCGCTCCTGAAAAGATGTGCTGTGTGGGTTTTTTTTGTTTTTGTTTTTGCCAAGGGATTTCATGCCCTACTGATCTATTTGATCACTTTAGAATTGTTCTATGTTGACTTTTCTTTCATAAGTTCTTTAGCTACTGGTGTTTCCTGATTCTTAAACCCCTCAGCCATTGGGTTCTCTCTATCAAGAAGTTACCTACCTATAAATGTGTATTTTATTTTATTGTATTTTTTTATTAAAGTATAGTTGATTTACAATATTGTGTTAGTTTCAGGTGTATAGCAAACTGATTTGGTTGTACATGTATATATGTGTATACCTATATTCTTTTTTTACTCCTTTCCATTACAGTTTTTTTTTTTAATTAATTATTTTATTGGCTGTGTTGGGTCTTAGTTGCTGCACACGGGCTTTCTCTAGTTGCAGTGAGCGGGGGCTACTCTTCCTTATGGTGTGCGGGCTTCTCATTGTGGTGGCCTCTCTTGCTGCAGAGCACGGGCTCTAGGCATGTGGGCTTCAGTAGTTGCAGCACATGGGCTCAGTAGTTGTGGCTCACGGGCTCTAGAGCGCAGGCTCAACAATTGTGGCACACGGGCTTAGTTGCTCCATGGCATGTGGGATATTCCTGGGGCAGGGATGGAACCTGTGTCCCCTGCATTGGCAGGCAGATTCTTACTCACTGCGCCACCTAGGAAGTCCTCCATTACAGTTTAGTACAAGATATTGAATATAGTTCCCTGCGCTATACCATAAATCCTTGTTATCTATTTTATATATGGTAGTGTGCATCTGTTAATCCCATACTCTCAATTTATCCCTCCCACCTCCCATAAATGTGTATTTTAAAGCACTTGGCACATATTTAAAGTAAGTTGGTGAAGAATCCACTTGCCAAGCAATTGATTACAGCCTAAAGCATCCCTTGTGAGATGTGCTTTCCCCAGGGGACCTTCCTCTAATGTTACCTGGTGGTGGGAGGGAAAGGCTAGTTGGTTAGAATCTCTTTAGTTCTTGCTCCCAGGCTATGTTGCTGGCTCTCACCAGCCTGAGGACAGGGGTCATTGTACGTTTATTCATATAGTCGACAAATAATGCATTGAGTGTCTATCCTGTTTTTTATTTATTTATTTATTGGCTGCTTGGGTCTTCGTTGCTGCACGCAGGCTTTCTCTAGTTCAGCCAGCAGGGGCTACTCTTCATTGTGGTGCGTGGGCTTCTCATTGTGGTGGCTTCTCTTGTTGCAGAGCACGGGCTCTAGGCATGTGGGCTTCAGTAGTTGTGGCAGGTGGGCTCAATAGCTCTGGCTCATGGGCTCTAGAGCACAGGCTCAGTAGTCGGGGCGCACGGGCTTAGTTGCTGCACAGCATGTGGCATCTTCCCAGGCCAGGGATCGAACCCGTGTCCCCTGCATTGGCAGGTGGATTCTTAACCACTACGTCACCAGGGAAGTCCCTGAGTGTCTATTCTGAAAGAGCCTGTTCGAGGGGTGCTGGGGAGTCAGACAAAAAAGGCAGGCAAAGCCCCTGCCCTCAGCAAGCTTAACTTTCTGGTAGAGGAGATGGATGATAAATGATGCATAACTTACATGTACATAGATTAGTAGGTTCAGGCAGTCATATGCGCTAAGGAAAAAATAAAACAGGAATGCGATCGAGAGCCAGGAGGGACCACTTTGGTTTAGGTGGTCAGAGAAGGCCTCTGAGGTACCAAAGTGAGCTAACACCGCAAAGGCCAGAAAAAAAGAGGCCAAGCTGTGGGGAAGAGGGAGCAAGCTGGTCAAGTTTGAGGACCCAAAAGGAGAGCAGAGCTCTGGAGAATGGGCAAGAAGAGGCAGATGAGAAAGGTAAGCAAGGGCCAGAAACTTTGGGGCCACAGAGGCCAAGGGCAAGAGTTTGGGGTTCATGCTTTCAGCAAGGGAGAGAAGTGATTGGATTTCTGTTGTAAAAAGATCCCTCTGATGGTTATGGGGAGCGTGGGTGGTAGGGAGTTCTGATAAGAGGTCATGGCTGAAATCCAAGGAAGAAACGACGGAGCCTTGGCCCAGGAGGGAAGCCACAGAGATTGGGGTGTGTACTTGGATGGACTAGGACCAGTGGCGGCGTTCTCCAGCCATCTCCTTGTATCCCTCACCCTTACCAGTCATTCTCAACAACCCGGTTGTTTTATCCATGAGTTTTCCCATTTTCCAATCCAAGAGCAGTCTCCAGGGAATGAAAGACCCGTCTCTGTAGGTTCCATTGCTTCCTCTTCGAGCCACTCTCTTCCCAGTCTATCAGGGAGTCCTTCTCGGTATCTACCCTTCCTGCTGTGATCTATTTATTCTCGAGAGAGGGTCACAAAGTGGGCAAAGAGTCTGGGGTCAGGAGAGGTACTCAGCCATATCCCACCTGAAGGAGCTGGTGAGGCCAGGATAAGAACCAGAAATCAAAGCCTGGATATCCAGTCTGGAGGCCATGAATGAGCTGCTGTTCTATTTTAGTTTTCCTGCCTAATCCCCAAGCCCAGCTCCACCCACGCTGGCACCCTGGGAGTGCTCCTCAGAGCTCCAGGCTTGGGAAGCCCTTCTCTCTCTCCTAGTTGCACATCAAGGGATAAGGCACCGTGACCTGCCAGTGTCCCCAGCCTCCTCCTCTCCCATCTTCATCCTCTTATCACCTCTCTTGAACCATTCTCTTTCTTCCATTCCATCTCCTTTCCCAGGCTCTAGATTTCTACTTTCACCTGGGGGGTTCTACAAAAGGCAGATTCCTGGGTCCAGCCCAGATTCAGAATCTGCCCATGTGATTCTAAGTCCACAGAATCTCACTCCTTATTGTGCCTGCCCATCCCAGATGTGACTCTGCTGTGAGCTTTGAGGGAACTTTGTAAACTCTGAGGGGCAGGGCTGTCATCACTTCTGAAAAGTTAAGGGAAAAAAGAGAAACACCTAAGGACAAAACTCTGGAATCTGCTCGGACGGGTTCTGAGAACTTGCTGCCTTCCCTCCAGGGTGTTAATGGAGCCCGGAGATGGAGGGCGCTAGGACCTAGGGTGGAGTTGCCTTCGGTCCTAGGAAAGGTGTTTCCCCTTTCGGGCTGGGACTGGTGCTAATCTGCAGGGCTGCAATAATGGTGTCTGCCAGGGGCCGCCATCTAGGGCCCCCACCCCAGACTCACCTCTGACCTCTCTCTGCAGCTCAGGTACCAGACAGCGATGAGCAGTTTGTTCCTGATTTCCATTCGGAAAACTGTGAGTAGAGGGCCCTGGGTAGAGGGAAAGGGGAGTGGGGGAGGGCAGGAAATGAGTCATAGGGATAGAGAATCACAAAAGATCAACTTGTTCTCTCCTCTAGAAAAGGGTGAAGGGCAGGGCTCCCCATTCTTGGGTTTGGACTCAAAGACCAAGCAGTAACTGGGAGATGAAGACCTTGATTCAAATCAGGGCTTGTGCATCCTGGCTTGGAGCAGACACTTCATCTCTCTGATCCTCCATTTCCGTATTTCTGAAACGAGGGACTTGCGCCAGTGCAGCAGGGTCCAGTTCTACCATTCGAAGTTACTTGCACGCAACTAGGGGCGATTTTGCCCCCCAGGAGACATGTGGCAATGTCTGTTGACATTCGGGGTTGTCACAACTGAGGGTGGGGTGCTCTTGGCATCGAGTGGGTAGAGGCCAGGGATGCTGCTAACATCCTACAATGCTCAGAACAGCCCCCATGACAAGGAATTATCTGGCCCAAGTGTCACTAGTGCTCCTGTTGAGAAACCCTGCTTTAATGTCAGATACTTTGCTCTCAACTGTCTTCACCAATGAAATGAAACAGGGCACAAATAATCGACAACAGAGCAGTCGATTGCAGGTTTTGACTCTCTCCACACTTTCTGCCTTGGAACCAATTCTTTGCTGCTCAGCCTGGTGGCTGGAGTTGGCGGACGCAGCAGGGGCCACAGGAAAGGCCAATGTTCTTCACGGATAATTAGGAGCATGTGTATGATGTTAGTCAGCTGACATGCAAGTGGGCTAAGGTCCAGCCTTCACCAGAAAAAGAAAGAGTCTTTATAGCGCCAAATAAGAAAACAGTTTTCTCCCTTGGAATTTTCCAGGGCAGTCAGGAAAACCACAGGCCTCTGGTTGGAGGTGCTTACTCCTACAGAGGTGTTGGGGGGGGTGGGGGAGTTGCATTAAATGTTGAACTTTAGACAGTTTCTTTGGTTCATATTGGACATTACCCTGATGTATAAAACTAGACATGATATAAATAGCCAAACTCTTCTTAAAAATGTCTGACTGTGGTTCTCTGACAACTGAGACCCAGGGACAGGGGATGAGGCTATACCAGCACCCAGATGACCCTTAAAGAGCAGACGGTGTCAGAAGCTCTTCCTGCCTCTTCTGTGACGCTCTCTGGCCTTGCTCTGCCTCCCCCGACCCCCGCAGTAGCTTTCCACAGCCCCACCACCAGGATCAAGAAGGAGCCCCAGAGTCCCCGCACAGACCCGGCCCTGTCCTGCAGCAGGAAGCTGCCCCTCTCCTACCACCATGGCGAGCAGTGCCTTTATTCCAGGTGAGCCCCAGTCCCGCCCTGGGGAAGGGTTGGATGGGAGGGTGGAGGTGGGCACCTGTGAGCAGGAGCAGCAGTCGAGATGCAGGCTAGACAACAAAAAGGATTTCCGAGCTCCTGTAATGGAGTAATACAGCTCAGGATTTCCTGAGTCGTCAGGATGAAAAATGCAGCAGAGGGCTCAAGGGATGTGTGTTAAGACCAGGGCAGAGTGTTTCCACTGGCGAAGCCACTGTCCGACCCAACCCAGTTACTCTGAGCTGGGGAGAGGTGTTACACCCAGATCCAGGATAAAGAAAGGAGAAAAAAAGTTCATTTGGGGCTGAGTGTGGCTCATGCCATTCCTTTCCCAGCACCCTCTACTCTTCTGCCATAATCCCTGTGACCTGACTTCCCAGGGAATGAAGGGTTCAAAGATGCTCGCCCAGCTTCTCTGCCCCCTCACCCCTGTCTCCCCCTCACCTCCAGTGCCTATGACCCCCCTAGACAAATCGCCATCAAGTCCCCCGCCCCTGGTGCCCTTGGACAGTCGCCCCTGCAGCCCTTTCCCCGGGCAGAACAGCGGAATTTCCTGAGATCCTCTGGCACCTCCCAGCCCCACCCTGGCCATGGGTACCTCGGGGAGCATAGGTAAGGAGACAAGAACCAGGTCTCACCAGTTTCTTCTCAGTCCCTAAGTGTTCTTCACTGCCCTTAAGAGACCTGGCATGGGGGGAGGTGGGGAGGAAGGGATGTTGACATCCCCCCACCCCTTCATTCCGCCCTACACTGGAGCCCACTTTGCAAGCTCTGGGAGCGACGGGCATGAGGTGGGCTTCGTTTAATGTTCTCTTCTTTTCTTTCTCCATCCAACCACATCCAGCTCCATCTTCCAGCAGCCCCTGGATGTCTGCCACTCCTTCACACCCTCTCAGGGAGGGGGCCGGGAACCTCTCCCAGCCCCCTACCAACACCAGCTGTCGGAGCCCTGCCCACCCTACCCCCAGCAGAGCTTCAAGCAGGAATACCTTGACCCCCTGTATGAACAGGCCAGCCAGCCCAGCCAGCCGGCAGTGGGCCAGGGTGGAGTCAATGGGCACAGGTACCCAGGGGCGGGGGTGGTGATCAAACAGGAGCAGACGGACTTCTCCTATGACTCAGGTAAGAGATGCTCCTGGGAAGGGGATGGAGGAGTTTTGGTGGGATTTCTGGGTGGGTTGGCTTGTGATCGATTGGACAGTTCCATTAATCCCAGAATGTCTCCCCACAAGTTTGTTTACCTTCCCATCCATTTACCAGTTCCTGTATTTAACCCACCACCTATCAGTTTTTCATAGAGTCAAAAGAACTGTCACTTTTCTCTTTCTCTCTCTTTTTTTTTTTTTTTTTTTGGCTGTTTTGGGTTTTTGTTGTGGTGCACGGGCTTTTCTCTTGTAATGGAGCACAGGCTCTAGGCACACGGGCTTCAGTAGTTGTGGCTTGCAGCTCTAGAGCGCAGGCTCTGTAGTTGTGGCACACAAGCTTAGTTGCTCCGTGGCATGTGGGATCTTCCTGGACCAGGGCTCGAACCCTTGTACCCTGCATTGGCAGGCAGATTCTTAACCACTGCGCCACCAGGGAATTCCCAAGAACTGTCACTTTTCAGTCAGCAAATTTATATTCACATAAGAGATAAGTGAGATGTGCAGGTCCTTGTCCTCAGGTTGCTTGTGACTTAATAGGAAAGTTAAGGCATTTCTTCCTATTTCTATTTAGCAGGTGTTTGGGGGTTTAATTACCTACTGAAACGGAAGTACTGTGCCAGGAGCATGAGTGTGTGCAGTTGGAGGACACAGAGATGAATAGGATGCATCATTGGTCCCTGTCCCCACAGAAGCTTAAAAATGCAAAGGGATTTGGATGAGGAGAAACATGAACTT
The DNA here is from genome assembly GCF_030028045.1 of Hippopotamus amphibius kiboko. NCBI lineage: Eukaryota > Metazoa > Chordata > Mammalia > Artiodactyla > Hippopotamidae > Hippopotamus > Hippopotamus amphibius. Next base: position 44,292,683 of record NC_080202.1, on the reverse strand, counting down.
GAAACTAGCGAGTCTCACAGTTCCCAGTTGGAAGGCAGGGTTCACGTGTGCTTTCCACATCCTGTTAAGAGCCCCCAGGTTGGAATGACCCACCACCCTGGCCAGAGCTGGGGACCGGAAGTAGGGACTGCTTTAAATTCTAGTTCCACCTGACTGTTGACAGGAGTGAGATGCACTTGGCCACCCTGTTCACAGACAGCCACAGCTCAAAACCCCAAGCCCCAGGAAAGGCCCAGAAAACCTTGTTTCCTGTTACAGTGTTACCAGCTCCAAATTTTAGTTTATCTGCAAAGGTGCCTTAGAAAAAATAAAGTCAGAGATTAGAGTAGGCTCAGAGCTGGCTAGAGCTTTTGAATTTCATTTTGCCTGGTGCCCCGTCTTTTAGGAGTGGGGGGTGGGTGGAGTGAGTCCCAGATCTCCCGGTGTGCCTGAGCAAGAACCAGAAGGGAGCAGCTCTCCTCAAGCCCGGGCCCTAAGCCTGAGCGGTGCTGGCAGTGAGATGGAGGAAGGAGGAGGGAGCTGCTCTTGCCACTGACCTTCAAAGGATGTGGACCGGAGGAGATCATTTTACATGCCCTTGAACTCCTGCCCCTCCCCCTTCAGCTTCCTCTGAATGGAGTCAGGAATTCCATTCACAAAATGGAGGCATGAATGAGCCCACCCTCCCGCCTCCTCCCGGAGGTGTCGGGTTTCACCATCTCATTCATAGGTGGGAGTGGAGGGGGTGGGGCGGGAAGGGGCTGGCACTGGAAGAGTTGGCTTTGCACCAAGGCCTCCTCCAGGTAGGGTGAGGAGGTGTCAATCCTGTGGAATGGAATGATATAGAGTGGACGGTCTCTGCTGTCAGACCTGAAAACACATGCCCCCCCCACCGTGTGCCCACTGCCTCTTCCACAAATAGATGCATGGGTGTTTTCTCTCTCTCTCCCCCTCTCCCACCCCCCCCCCTTCCTCCCCATCTCCCTCCCTCACACCCGCACTGGGCTGGAACCTGCCCTGCTGACCGGACGTCAGCCCATTCCAAGGGAATCTGAGGCTGGGACACTGGACCCTTTCCCCGGAGGTTCATCTCTAACCCTCCTCCTCCCCCGAAACTCACAGGAAACAGCTGCTCCCTGGAATCTTGGGCCTTGTGGAGCAGCTCTGCCCAGGCCCAGCTGCTGCCATCCAGGCCCTCTGGCCCAGCCCTCAAGCTGAGGGCTTGGCGACTCACCCCTGGGTGAACTTCCCCTGGGATGTGGGGGTAGGCAGGCCTCTGGGGAAAGAACCGGAAGGCAGGCTGGCAAGAAGATGTTCTCGAATGTGTGCGGGACTGCTGCTCCCAACCCCACCCCAGCGACTATAACATCGCCCTTTTTCTTTCTTCCCCCCTCCAGATGTCCCTGGGTATGCGTCAATGTTCCTTCACACAGAGGGTTTCTCCGGGCCCTCTCCAGGTGATGGGACCCTGGGTAAGGCAGCCTCCTCCCTCCCCTGCCAAGCCTCCAAGTTTGGAGGAGGGAGTCGTGCCATGGGGGAGGGGCTGCTGGCCAGGAGTCCCTCTGGACTCTCTGGGGTCTCGTATCCGTGAACCCCCAGATCTAAGTGACCCCCCCCAACTTCCTCCTCAAGGCTATGGCTATGAGAAACCTCTGAGACCATTCCCAGATGATGTCTGCGTCGTCCCTGAGAAATTTGAAGGTCAGAGAAATGACTGTTCGTGCCCTCTGACAGTGTCCCCCCAGCAATCACATCACATTTCATGAGAAAGTGCCTGGAGAGACCCCTGGGGAGAGCAGACAGGGTTGCTTGGGGGGACCAGAAGGCACAAGCCCTCCACCTCCTGTTTCCCGTGTTTCCCAGGAGACATCAAGCAGGAAGGGGTGGGAGCCTTCAGAGAGGGTCCACCCTACCAGCGCCGGGGTGCCTTGCAGCTGTGGCAGTTTCTGGTGGCCCTGCTGGATGACCCAACGAATGCCCACTTCATCGCCTGGACCGGCCGAGGGATGGAGTTCAAACTAATTGAGCCTGAGGAGGTGGGCCTCTCAGATGTGCCCACCCCTCCTCCCAGCGGTTTTGGGGCCTGGAGATGAGAAGACATGGGAACTGGTGGCATGTGCCTTCACCAGCACCAGTGCTTTGTTTAACCTGAATTCCTGCCAGATGGGTTTGTGGGCTGGTGCTTAGCTGCAGGGCCAGCTGAGCATTTGCACCAAGAATCTCAAGTCCTTTTTCTGAGCTGCCATCACTGTCCCCAAACTCTGTTTCCTGTCCCCAGGTCGCCAGGCTCTGGGGCATCCAGAAGAACCGGCCAGCCATGAATTACGACAAACTGAGCCGTTCACTCCGATACTACTACGAGAAAGGCATCATGCAGAAGGTCAGGGGTTAAGGGTCCAAGGACAAGGGGGTGGGGGCCAGTGGCTGTTGGAAGGTTATGGAGACAGGAGAGCATTTCTCAGCAAGTTTGAAGGAGCAGATTATTGAACCAGGAGGAGAAGTCAAGAAATTGTAGACAACCCCAAGATCTCCCTCTCCCAAAAAAGTGAGACAAACAGTAACCAAAAAGCCTAGAGCATGGAGGATTTGAGATTAGAGAACACAGACTTCTTAGAGGAACCAGCGGGAGGAGAAATGTGTCCCAGGCATCTCTGCTGGAGGTGGGCTGCTCCCCCCACCCCCACACTTACCCAGCCCTCTCTCCCCACAGGTGGCTGGAGAGCGTTATGTGTACAAGTTTGTGTGTGAACCAGAGGCCCTCTTCTCTCTGGCCTTCCCAGACAACCAGCGTCCAGCTATCAAGGCCGAGTTTGACCGGCCGGTCAGTGAGGAGGACACAGTCCCTTTGTCCCACTTGGACGAGAGCCCCGCCTACCTCCCAGAGCTGGCTGGCCCCGCCCAGCCCTTTGGCCCCAAGGGTGGCTACTCTTACTAGCCCCTGGCAGCTTCTCCCCTGCCGCCAGGGGTGATGCCCTGTGTACATAGAGATGAATTTGGTGTCGGGGAAACCCCCACTCTGAAACCCACAGATGTCTTTGGAGCAGATCCCCTCTGCCCATCAGTCACTCTGGCCCAGACGCTGAGCTGCTCCCCAGTCCACGGGAAGGGAAAGTGGAGACACTGCGAGTGTGAAGGTGGTGTCTCAGAAACTCCTCCGGGGGCTCCACCTCTGGCCTCTTCCTAGGTCCTGCTTAGAGGCCAAGCCCCACTCCCTCTCCCCCATCACAGAGAACAAGAGATTGTTCTCTTCTGGGGAGCGGAAAAGGAGCTTCTCCACTTCATCCTGGTGGAAAGGGGGGACATTGAGCTCCTCTGATCTCCCATGGTGGGAAGAAAGCAGCCAGATCCTGCGCTCCACTCCAAGCTGTGGCCCTGGAGGGACCTGCTTGGCAGTTCTTGGTGCTCTGTGTTCCCAGAGGCAGGGGGAGGCTGGAGTGAGGAACCTGGGATAGGGGAGGGCTTGCTGGGTGTAGGCCGGGAGGGCTGGGCTTTGCTCCCGGGACCCTCTGCCTTTTCCTAGGCCCAGGCCTGGGATTTCACCTCCACCTCCACTACATCTGCCAGACCCTAATAAAGGCCCCTGCTTCTCCTGTGAGTTCTCCTTTGTCCTCTTTGCCGATGTGGGAGAAGGGCCTGGGGTTAGAAGCTCTGGCTTTAGGGACACAGAGTTTGGGGCCTGGTCCCGACACCTAACTTTCCGTGTGGGTTTAGGAAAAAACAATTGACCTCTGTTTTTCCTTTTTCCTCTGGAAAATGGGCTCAGTGATAACGGCTTTCTCCCCCTCCCAGGATTATCGTGTGAGGATCGTCTTAAATGATGGACAAAAGGTACTCTGTAATCTGGCCTAGTGCCCACTGGCCACCTGCAGCATGGTTCCTGCAGCAGGTGGGGGAGTGGGGGCCAAGCAGAGTTTTGAGGTCCTCCTGGGACCTTCCTCAGTCAGGCTTTGGCCTGTGGTTTCTGTGATCACAGTTGCTCCCATGACCATGCTACCCACGTGTACCCCAACTGTGTCTCCCCTCCTTCCGTGGCTCCAGGTTGCTGTTTTTGCCGAAGGTGGGGACAGAGCTTGTGTGGAGAGGATCTGTAGAGCGAGGAGAGAAGAAAGGCACCCAGGCAGGAGGGTGCAGGGAGGCTGGGGCAGCCCTGAGCCCTGGGTCCTGGCCAGTGGAGAAAGAACACGCCAGACCTTCACAGGAAAAGGGAAGGGGAAACAACATGGATTCTCCTTGCCCAAATTTGGAGGAAACCAGATCCCTGGGCCGGACTAAAAAAGTGACACCTGGAGAGGAAGTGTGGGCCAGACTAAAAAAGTGACACCTAGAGAGGAAGTGTGACGGCAGGGATGACAAACGGGTGGCTGTGGGTGAGGGAGGGGCAGGATGGGCAGCTCCAGCCCCAGCGTAAACAGCTTCCTAGGATCCAGGCTCAGGTGACAATAGGTGCTCTCCATCCAGTTACATCAGAACCGCAGGGAACCGCAGCTGCACTGAGGCAGGGCCAGCCCAACCCGTTAATGCTTCCTCAGCTCCTGCCCAGTACTTACACTGAGACCGCAAGAAGGGATGCCTCCTGACCCCCACCCACAAATAAAAAGAATGTTATTTTCCCCCAGAAAAAGAAAACGTAATGTGCTTTCACAATTTAAAGCAAGAGACAGAAAATTTTAAGAAAAGTTTTTTAAACTATATGATTTAGTTGTACATGAAAGCCAGGCTATCACAGTGGGAAGAGATGTAAAGGTCAAGTGGAAGCCCTGAGGTCCCCAGTAGGCACAGGCAAGGAGACCGGGGATTTAGGTGAGAACCAGCATCCTGGGAAGGGCTCCATGGACCGAGACACGTGACCTCTGCTCTCTGAGATGCGCATTAACAAGCCACTTCTCACAACTGTTCAAATCCTCACACTTGGAGGGCACTGCTCTGAGGAGAGGAGACAGCTACCAGATCACAACCACAACCACCAGCGAGAATTCTCTGGTGAAGGAGAGACAGCCAAAACCAATTCATGCTCCAGACTGGACGAAGGTGAACCCTGGACCAATGTGCCTGACCCAGCAGGAAAGCTCACACGTGCCCCATGGGGATGGTCAGACTCAGCACATGTGCAGGGGCAGTAAACTCCTGAGCTGGGCTCCCACAGGGGTGGGGTAAACAGCATACTTTAATGACCAAGGAGATTCCAGCTCCCTGCAGGAGACTCACATCCTCTCCTGGGCTGTCACTCAATCTGGGGAAATACTGGTTCAAGGAAGAGAAACAAGGGCCCCCTTGTGTAGGAGCAGCAGGTGAGGCCTCCTTCCCAATTCGGCCGGGAGCCCCCTTCTCCCCCAGGCAGGCACAGCAATACTACCTACGTGCTGTCTGCTGATGGACAGTCAGAGGTCAGATCTCAGCCATGCTGTCATAGCAGAGACGTGACCCCAGCTCTTCGGGGAGATGTTCAACCAACAGCCAGAGCTGGGGTCCTTCTTTTTGCTCACCTAACCCAGAAAGATGATCAGCCTGCTGTGTCTCACCCTTGGCCTGTTAAACATACCCTTTTCAACTTCAGCTTAAAACCCAAACCTCCTTCCTTGGGGGCGATGACTTCAGAGATGCTAATGCCGTCAGTGCTGGTCACCCAGCTGGGACAGGCGGGCTGCCAAGCCCAGAGTTTGTTCCTAAACTGGAGAGACCTGGGCTGGAACTAAGACTGGGGAGTTGGATACCCATCCCCCGCTTCTGCTTCAGTTTCCTCTGTTGGCCCCTGCACTCTCTCCCCATAAGGCCTTAAAGGTTAGCACGTAAAGATCCCCTGCCCTTAACTGCTGGCCTGGGCTTCCTGAGAGGCACACTCAGAATGGTAGGAGCTCACTCAGCTCAGTAAAGGGGCAGGGACCTACAGCCAGCAGACTCTGCTGGGTTGTTTCTGTGTTTAGGGTGGTTGGTTTGCCACCCAATGACAGCCTATGTTGCTTTACATTCCAGTATGTTGTATGGTCTCTTCTAGTATCTAGCATACCACTGAACAGCAGTTTTCGTATTTACATCATTTCAGAACTTGCTAGTGCGGGGACGTAGAAGGCAGTGTGGGCCATCACACAGGATGTGCCCAATCCTCGGGGGCTTCTCTACAAGACCAACTTTCCAGAAGTTCCACAGCCTGGCCCAGCAGCATCTGCCTGATGGTCTTCCGAGTCCAGAGGCTTCTCAAGGAAGTGTGAGAGGGGCACTTGGAGGTGGCCATTCCCCAACCAAATGCTAAGGAGAAAACCACCAAGCACGAGGCTGGGAGCACAGATGTGGGGCCGCACAAACAGGCTCTGAGAGGTGTAATGTTGATTTTCAGTTTGGGGCAGAGGAAGGGAGGCTTTGACCCAAAAACCCTTTGTCAAAGACCTCAGGGGGATAAAAATCAAACCAAAATAAACTGAAAGTTGTGTCATTACTTACATGTTTCAAAAGGAAATAGGACACGCTACATGTTGTGAGCGTGGCGGGCGGGAGAGGGAGCCAAGGAGAGCCTTCTGTACTCAAGATGCAGCATCTGTAACCACTCAGGACCCAGAGCTGAGCAGCTGTGCAGTGGATGTGGTTAATCACGGGGCAGTCCGCACAGAGCTGGACCAGTGCTGGTGCTGAGAGATAAGACTGGAGGTCTGGCTGTGCGTCACCTCCCAGACCAAAGAGGCCCTGGGCTCTGGTTTCAGGGGACTCTTCACTGAAGCCACAGATACTACATCTCCCCACCCGCAGCCCAGGCTAATACCAACCTTTCAGCTGAAAGAAACAGCCACAGAAAACCATTTTTGTTTCCTTAAGAAAATAAATATTTGCAAGAGGTTAAGCAAAAGTACAGGGGCTGGACAGGGAAGGGAAGGGGGGCCAACGCTCTCAGTGAGCGTCACGGCTCCCTCCTCCAGAGCAGCAGCCAGGGCCTCAGAGCCCTCCCCGCGTCCAGGTATCCGATGCGCGTGACCCCCCTCTCCCAGCCTAGGGCTGCAGAAGTTTCCCCTTTCTTGGAGATGATGCAGGGTACCCCCATGTTGGCCGTGAGCCCTGGCTGGCCCAAGTGCCTGGAGGTGGCGGGGCCTGGAGGCTCTGATCAAACCAGGCGTAAATCCCTGTTTCTATTTTACCACCAGGGAAGAAATGAGAGACAAGTTTAGGAAATGCCCAGTTAAGATACTCAGTCACTGGACAGCTGTACCCTCGGGACCAGCTTTTCATCAAGAAGAGCGAGGCCAAGCCCCGGCCCACTGCTACAGGGGAGGCAAACAAGACTCTTGCATCTCAGCGCCGCCGGAAGGCTCGGGATATTCTCCAGGCGTTGGGTTCCTCGTAGCGGTTGTACAAGGGTTCAAGCCGCTGCTGCTTCTTCTGCTTGCTTAGCTTGGTTGGGTCAGAGACCTTGAAGAAGGCTGGAGCAAACTCCACGAGCCACCGAGGGTCGATGGTGGTGACCTCACGCATGTACTCCTTTGTCGTCAGCACCAGCTCGTGGTACACCACCCTGAGGGGGGACAGAGAGAGGGCTCAAGCCTCTGATACAGGCCCCGCTCCACTGTCACTCTGGTCCCTGGTGGGCTTCAGCTGTACTTGCTTTTGACCCTCTGACCCCTCCGTCCTGACCCCTGAGGAGACTGCAGTCTCTGTGTATGACAGCCACATCCCAGTACTCAGGAGCCCACACACCTCTAACCACAGAAAACTGCTGGTTCCAATGATTAAAGTGACACATAGCCAATCACATCGCTTCTCTGGACTTCGGTTTCCTGCTCTGTGAAATGGGTGGTTTTCTGGGCTGTGTTCATAGAACTCTGGGGCCCTGAAGAGGACCTCAGAGGCTGCCACAAGGGGATGGGGAAAGCCAAGTAGGCAAGGCTCTACATCTCCAACCCTCTTCTACCACCATGATGGCACAGTGGTTTTAAATCAGTTTTATGTTAGGGTGGGTGAGATTCCAATTTTTTTTTTAATGCTACTTGAAAAGAAGAATTTTTTTAACCACCTCACTAGATGATCTCTAAGATCCTTCCTAGCTCTCACCCCCATGATTTTATTTCTCTCAAAAGGGCCTGATACTGTGTCTAATTCAGGCTTCTGCTGCTCTAGAAACATAAGCAATGTTAAAATAGGAACTGCTGGGGGTGGGTGAAGACAAGAACACAAACGGCCAGTCGATTCACAAGTCCTCTCTGCCCACCTACCATTCGGGCTGTCTGTTGAAGAGAGCACTGGAAGGATGGATGTAGACCACCTGCTGGTCAATCAGCGTCCGGTAACCCTCCTGCGGGTCTTTCTTGGCAGCGTTCCGGAAGAATCCACTGCAGATGGCCTTCTGCACTCGGACTGTGGACTTACCACAGGAGACCACGTCCAGCTTGTGTCTAGCAGGAGAATAAATCAAGAGAGGACAAAGACGTGAGACTACTCTGCTCTCAGAGGTTCTATCTTCCAGAATGATGGTACCCAACACACCCTTCTTGGGGTCCCCGGAGTTGGCACCAGGACCCTGCCTCCAGGCCTAAGTGTCCTACAGGGGCCACTCTACACAGTGGGCAAGAAGGATGCCATAAGAGCCAAACACTCCACTTAGGTTATAATTCAACCCAGCTAAGAGCGCTGCAGATGCCTGTAAACAAAGAGCATTTTCAACAGCTAATATATCATCTTCCTCTCAGGAACTTTCTGAAGTGAATCTCAGCCACACCCTTTCCTGGGATGGAGCACAAGAAAGGAAAAGCTGGAGGAAGAGAGTTACGTGAGGGGCAAGAGTACAGGTGCCTACCGCTTCACAGGTACACACAGAGACACGCAGACATGGTATTCAAGGAGGTTCACCGTGCACATGAGCAGTCACCGGCTGTTACCTGTCCATGATGCCCAACATCTGCTTGCGAATGTCCTGGGCCCGGCGCAGAGAACGAGCCTGGATAAAGTTCTCATAGCACCACGGGTTGGAGAACTTGTTGTTCTTCCAAGAGTTGTACACGGCCAGCAGGGTGAGGTGGTCCCCTTCGGTTTGGTGGAATTTGGCCTTCTTCTGATCTGCGAGGGCTTGTTTATCCTGCAAGCAGCGGGGAGAGGATCATTTTCCACCCAACGGCTACTAAGTGAACGTCCGCCAGTGCTGGGGAGCCCTCCACGGCCCCATCAAGCGTCCACATGAAGCACTGTGCTGGCAACAGGCTGATTTCACCCAATTTCACCTGACCCCTATCTGAATATGGGCCTGAACGCCCTACCTTGGGCCTGTAGAAGACGTTCTGCACAGACAGCATGGACACGATGGTCAGCATTTCCTCACTGCAGCCCAGATGCACAGACATGATCAGCATTTTGCACAGCATTGGCTCCAGAGGGAACTCTGCCATCTAGAGGGAGAAAAAGAAATTACAATTGCGTCCCTGGGGAAGACCCATCTGGCGTCGCCAGCGTAAAACACTGGTCAGAGTGGGTAACAGACCTCAGGAGGTTTACCCAAGCACGATGGTGTGGGATGCCTGGCTCTAGCAGAAGAGTTTTTTTTTTTTTTTTAATTTCCCAAATAAACCCAACAAAATGTATGTGACCATGAATATAACTACCGCTGGGGTAGATGGGAATTTTGCAGACATCTTTTCAAATTAAGACTAAACTTAATAACATATCATGAAGTAAGATTAACTGAATAAAATTTCTTTTTCTCTAAAGGAAGAGTTTTAAGTGATAGTGGAAAAATCCAGGTTAAAAACAGGCATACAGAATTCTATTCAAAGCTTATCCAGGGCCTCAGAGCTTAATTTCTTACACAGAACAAAGAGTATGGAAGGCTAGCCAGGGAATCTTCCCCAAAGCACCAGAAGTTAGGTCTGTCCCCTACCCTGCGGCCCAGGCGGGTAAGTAGGCCCTCGTCGTCCAGGGCCCCCAGCGTGTACAGCTGCTCCATGGCTGTGATCAAGGTTTCCATTGGCGGGGCGTCCATAAAGTCAAAGGACAGCAGGTCATTGATGCCCATGGCCTAGAACAGAAGGGAAGAAAGTGTGTGACGGAAGGGTCAGCCTCACCAGTGTTAACATGGAGGGAGACTACCTGTCACCTTCTCTCTTATTTCTTCAACTGCAATTAGGAAGCCACCAGCGGGATTAGCAGGAATCTCCAGGGCTGGGCCACACAAAACTCAAGACTGTTAGAAAGCATATACTTTCTCGGGAAACTTTAAAAAACACTCTCTCAGAATGACAGTATATACAGCTCAACAACAAAAAGACAAAAATTCTTAAAAAGGCAAAGGTAGACATTTCTCCAAAGAAGATGTAACCATGGCCAAAAAGCACATGAAAAGATGCTCAATATAACTAGTAACTAGGAAAAGGCAATATCAAAACCACAATGTGATACCACTTCAAACCCACTAGGATGGCTTTAGCTATAGTTGAAAGAAAGGAAGGAAGGAAGGAAGGAAGGAAGAGAAAGAAAGAAAAAGGGAAAGGGAAAGAAAGAAAGGGAGGGAAGGAAGGAAGGAAGGAAGAAAAAGAAAGGGAAAGGGAAAGAAAGAAAGGGAGGGAAGGAAGGAAGGAAAAATAAGTGTTAGCAAGATATGGAGAAAGAGGAATTCTCAAACATTGCTGGTGGGAATGTAAAATGGTGCAGCTGCTGAGGAAAACAATTTGGTGATTCACCAGTAAGTTAAACACAGAATTACCAAATGATACAGGAATTCCACTTTTAGATATACGCTCAAAAAGAACTGAAAACGGACTCGACAAATACTTGTATGTTAAAGTTCATAGCAGCATTATTCAAATAGCTAAAAGGTAGAAACCACCCAAATGTCCACCAAGAGATGAACGGATAAACAAAACACTGTATATATATACAATGGAATATTATTCACTCTTAGAAACAAATGAAATTCTAACACACGCTACAACATGATGAACCTTAAAAACATCATGCTAAAAAAAAAAAAAATCATGCTAAGTAAAAATAAGCCAGATCAAAAGAACTATTACTGTATGATTCCATTTATCTGAGGCACCTAGAATAGGCAGATTCACACAGACAGAAAGTAAAATAATGGTTACCAGTGGCAGGAGGGAGCGGAAAAGGGACAGTTTGGTTCCATGGGTACAGAGTTTCTATTTGGTGTGATCAAAAAGTTCTGGAAACGGATAGTGGTGATGGCTGCACAACACTGTGAAAGTACTTAATGCCACTGAGCTAGACATTTTAAAAAGATTACAATGATAATGTGTTGTGTATTTTATCATAAAGAAAAAAAAGACGACAACCAGCTTGCCCTGTCTCTTGCATACATGATTTCTCCTGTGCCTCTAGGAAGTACCTTGTACCATGTTGGGTGGCAGGGATATTAAGGTGATTAAGATATGGTCCCTGCTCTCAGAGGTCACAGTGGTGAGCCACGTGGACACAAACCACCTGCAATGTGCCTGTGCCTGGCACAGAGGGCATTCGACACATATGCTAGCTACGCTGATGAATAAAATAAACAGATGATGCACTATCCAGTGTGTACAAAGGGTGCTGTGGCAGGACCTAAGCCTTCTGTTTCTTTCCCATAAAGTCATGGTGACCATAAACACAGCAGGTGTTCAATAAACGCTTCTTGTATAAGAACCACAAGGAATTATGTTAGCAATCAGTAAGCACTGTGCCAAGTGCCTTTACCTGCATTACCTCATTTATGTTCACTAGATAGACGATTAACAGCTCCCCCTTTTGAGACAGGAATACAGAGTACAGGGCTGAGAAGATACATTTGCCAGGGACACACAGCTCGGAGCAGAAGTTTGAGCCACAGATGTCTCTCTGTCTCACTCCAGAGACTGGAGCAGGGTTTTTGTTTTTGTTTTCGGAAGCTCTGTTTTAGCCTCTCTTACAGGGAATGAATAATGAATTACAACAGAGCACTCTGCATCCGTGAAGTGCCAGGGCTCCAGGGCAGCATCAGTGTTGGGGGCGGGGGTGGGGGTGCCATCATCTGGGAAACTAGTCACGCGGCTCCCCTGCCAAAAGACAATGAAGGCCCTCAGTGGGGACTGAGAGAGGAAGAGCGGTGATTCAGAATGAAAACCAAGCCCCCAGGGGGCCAGTCTGAAACCTGCACTGACAGTTCCCCTTTTTGGATCGGGGGTTTTGCTTCTATTCTAAAAGAACAGAATTGGATCTGAAAGTTAAAGGGTTGAGGGAAGTGCGTTTGTCTACAGTTCGGCACCGATTTGATTTTTCTAATATCCTGTTCGAAAATGCTCCTAACTGAAACCTTTTATAACCAAACACCCTGCTGGTTGTGATGGCGAGAAAACAATGTCACAGCACACACGCCAATTTAGCCCCAGACCCGCGGTGGAGAGGCTGTTATCACAGCCGTCTGCATTCAACTCACAGGGACTGGTTCCATGAGGTTACTGAAGTATTTAACAAGGTTCATAAAACTGAGATTCATTTACTAAGGCCATAAGATTGGACTGTTCCACCAACCCATTCTAACAAGACAGGGATTTCTACCTTGAGCGAGAGCACTGTGCTTGCTAAGTTGGTTCTCTGGATCTCCGGCACGTTGGTGGTCAGCATTTCATCTCGGTAGGCACGTTCTGTGTACAGCCTGTAACACTTCCCTGGGCCTGTTCTCCCAGCTCTGCCAGCTCGTTGCTTTGCCTGAGCCTAGACGGGTGGGCATATAAAAGTCACATATCTGTTAAACATTGCTTCACAGCTTTACCCAGGAAATCTGTTCAGAGGGGTCACGTAGCAACAGTCAAAACCTAAAAATGGGGTTTATTCACTTCCTTTAGGACCATTTCCAAGACTACCTACCAACGCCCTTATCAACCCTCTCCAACACTCAGAATTTTAGGAAAGTTTGTTCAAGTGAGGCCAAGTACAAGCAAGTAAATAGAAGAAATATTATAAAGATCACAGAAATATACCTTCAAAATAGTGTGCCACAACATAAATGGGAAAGCATAAAACAAAATGACAGAACTCACCCTCCACAGTGATGACCAAAAATGTAAGTGAACTGAATAAATATAACATTACTCATAACACTGAATGAGTCTTCAGCTGTTTTCAAAATCAGGTTTGAGATGCTCAATGACAGAAGGAAATGTTTACTCACAGAGGTGAAAAGCAAGCTGCCAAACAATGTAATGCTAATTTTATTTTATTTTTTAAATCTTAAGACAAATATACAAACTACCAGAAGTAAAAAAACTAGGAAAAACTGCCCTAAAATGTTAACTGTGGCTAACTGATGGTAGGCTTGTAGATGGGTTCTATTTTATCAAATATCTGATATTGAACATATATTACTTTAATAATCAAGAAAATTAAATACTTAATCAAAAACTACATACTTACTATACTACTAGAATTGCAACCTAAAACAAACATGAAAATAGATAGGCAAGAAAAACATCAAAATGATGAGTGGTTAGTGGTAGTAGGACTATGGGTAATTTCCAAAATAATGTAATATTACTTCCGTACTTAGGGGAGAGGGGTGCTAATTTTTGAAATTAAAAACAATATGTAGGTTAGCCCGAGGTTGCTAGGAAACAGTGAATAGCAATCTGGAGAGGGCCGTTTTCTGACAAAACCATCTGTCTTATAAATAGTATCAGGGTTTACAAATTCCTATGCCAGCTCCAAACCAAAGGATAGCATATGAAAGGTCACTACCCACTCAAATGACAGGCAGCAATCACACACCGTGGCAGATTCCAGAGCATTCTACAGATGTCTCTCCAAATCAGGGAGGACAGATGTAAATAATTTCTCCATCACCGCAAGTTGCATGTATCCCCCCAGAAGAACTGGTACAGAGCACACATGCTTGGGCCAGACTGCCCAGGTTTAAAGCCTGGCTCTACCAGCTGCGAAACCTTAGGCAAGTCACTTAACCCCTCTGGTCCTCAGTCTCCTTTGCAAAATGAGGATAATAATATCATCTACCACAAAGGATCGACTGAGATGTAATGAGTTCATGTACGTGAAAGTACCTGGGATAGTGCCTGGCACTTAGGAAGTACCCTGCAAGTGTCAGCTATTATTACCTAAGTTTCAAAAAGAAAACAGCCTTATGGTATTACAGATTATGAAAGTAATACATGCCTCTTAAAGAATATTAAGACAATATATAAAAGTATAGGGAAGAAGATGTGCTTTGTGTATCAGCAGTAACCAGCAGCACCACCGAGAAATAACCTTGGCTAACATTTCGCCCACGTGCTTTCGGTCACAGACACGTTCACAACACTGTGCACAAGCGCACACCATCTATTTTTAAACAAAAATTGGATTATACTACTCGTGATTTTTGTAGATCACTTTTTTCAAATAATATATCAGAGTTATATGCTTATGCCATTAATTATAGATACGCACCACCATGTTAATGTCACACAGCATTCTATGGCATGAATTTACCATATTTTATTAAACTACTTCCCTTTTGAAGCTCATTTAGAATTTTTCCAGGTTCCCTCTAATATAAACAGTGCTTCAGTGAACATCCTTTTCCATTACCTTTGGATATGTGTTCAGTCATTTCTAACTTTCAGATATATTTCCAGAAGCAGAACTGTTACGTTAAAGAAATGAACTTTCAAATTTTGGATACACTGTGGCCAAACTGCCTTCAAAAAGGATGAGTTGGCTATTCATTTTTAAATACAATTTAGGCAGGAAATCATTCCATAATTACCAAAGAAACACATTATCATCTCATGAATTATTACTATCTCAGCTATTTGTGGCTAAGTGCAGTACTTTAAAAAATATGTTCTCACCACTTATATAATCTAGGGTGCTGCGATTCAACTCCTTTTTTTTTTTTTTTAAGTTCCAGTTTTACGGGGCTTTTTAATGTTGAAACACAATTCTAAAGATTAAAAACAAACAACACAAAATCTCTCTTATCTCAAGAAAGCAGCCAGTATCTTAAAACAATAGAATTCAAAATATAAAACCATAAAAAATTTCAGAAAAGCCCTAATCAGTATTTTCAGAAAAGCTGCCATACCTGAGAAATAGGAGTCACCACAAGCTGGTCGATCCCTGTCTTAGAATTGTAGACTTTCTGCTTCACGAATCCAGGGTCCACCACATAGTAAATGCCATCAATAGTCAGTGATGTCTCCGCAATGTTGGTGGCAATCACGACCTGCAGGCAAGAGGGACACAGCTGGACTTGAGCTGCCCAGACTCAGCCCTGAGGTGTGAAATGAGACTTCTGAACTCAGACACCTTCCCACAAGGATTGTGCGACCCTCCCTCTCTCTAGACGACTGGAGAGCACTTAATCTCAGTTTGGCTTCAAATGGGCGGAAGGGGAGGTGCCTTCACCTTAAGGGTTAGGTTGGGGAGGGAATAGTACCTGAGAGAAGTGGAGTAGGAAAAAGCAACGGCTAATCAAAGCCAATTTCATTTGGTGCAAATGGCTACATATCTCATTTTCTAGATCCAGTGTTGATTACTACAATTTTAATTTTCTAGCACCCTGGGAAAGCAGAGATTTCCTGGCATCACATGTGCCAGTGCAAAATGAGATTTTCCTTCCCCCACGGGGACATCTGGACTACAAAATGGGCTGTTTGTGTATGTGAAACAAGAGGAAGATTTTTTTTCTGATCATAAAATGAACTACGAGGCGGCAGAGGAATTTCACGGTTTGTGTGTATGCAGCAGTATATGTGATCTAGAAGATTATTGGTCTCAGCTTGGCACTGCCACTGTTCTTCCACCCAGAGGTTTAGACAGTAAAACACAATTGCTTGGAAAAATCACTGCGAGGAGGCACCAGAACATCTTGCCTCATGCCAGCACCTTACCGGCCCTGAAAGCTTCTTCCTGCCAGCGCTGCAGAAGCCCTCTTGGAGAGAAGTGCAACACCAGGAACAGGACAGAGGAGGAATCACCGTCTTCCCGCCAAACCTGCTCCTCTCCTCCTCGTTTCCCTCAGCACCATCTTCCATCCAGCTGCCCAAGCCAGAGACCGGCAGTCATTCCTGACTTCTCCCCTCTGCCCTTCCCTAAACCTCCAGGCACCCACTATGTCCTGACCACTCCAACCCTTTAATGTTATTCAAATCCATCTGTCTTCCAGACGGTTACTAGATTCACTGTGGTGATCATTTCACAACGTATGCAAATGTCAAATCACTCTGTAGTGCCCCTGAAGCTAACATAATGTTATACATCAACTATATTTCAATTAAAAAAGAAAATCCACCTGTCTTCCATTCCTAGGTATATACTCAAGAGAAATGAAAACATATGTCCACAAAAAAACTTGTAAGCAAATGTTCATAGCAGCATTATTCATAACAGCTAAAATCTGGAAACAATCCAAATGTCCATCAACTGATGAATGGATAAACAAAGTGTGGTACATTCTGTTCCACAACAGAATATTACTGGACAAAAAAGGAAATGTGCTTATACATGCTGCAACACGGATGAACCTTGAAAACATGGTAAGTGAAAGAAGCCAGTCCGCAAGGAGCACATATTATATGATTCCATTTATATGAAAAGTCCAGAACAGGTGAATTCAGAAACAGAAAGTAGATTAGTGGTTCCCAGAGGCTGAGCAGAGGGGTGAATGGGGGATGACTGCTAAAGGGTGCAGGGTCTTCTTTGGGGCAGTGATGAAATTGTTCTAAAAATTAAGTGTAGTGATAAATGATTAGTGATTAGTGATTAATGATTAATAATGGTAACGGCTGCACAATTCTGTGAATATACTAAAAAAATTCTGTGAATGTACTAAAGTATGTATCGTATGCTTTAAAGGGACAAGTGTATGGTAGATAAATTATATCTCAATAGAGCTATTATTTTAAAATCCATCTGTCTTCTTTCCCACTGTCTCATACACACACTCACACAGTCAATTTCAGCTGCTGGAACTACAAAGCTCCCTGACATGGCCACACTCTATTACCCCTAGGCTATCACAGCCTGTTCTAGCTACTCAGAATGCATGTTCTCCTGTCCTTCTCATCTAGATGAACATCCACGTGTTCTTCAGGACTAGCTTAGATCCTCACTTCCTATAAGAACACTGGGTTGGGTGCTCCCCCTCTGGGTATCCAGTGCACCAGTAGCACTTTCACACTATATGTTAAACGCCTGTCTACTGGTGGATGTCCCACACCAGATAGAAGCCTGTCCTCAGACTGTAGCCCTGGTGTCTATCCCAAGGCCTGGTAGATGCTCAAAAAAATATCTGTCAAATGAAGGAAAAGAGAGGAAGAAGAGCAGGGATCACATACAAGACCCTCATTCCTTAACAATCCGGTTGGACTACTTTCCAAAACATAATAAACAAGACTCGCATACGTGAGGGCCAGCTGCATACACCACATGGTTTCAGAGTACAAGAGCCTGTTACCTTTCTGCTGCCAGGTGGAGCTGGGTCAAAAATTCGGGTCTGCATCTCACTGGGAAGAGCAGAGTACACTGGGAGGATAATCAACTCTGGAACATCAGGTCCCAGGGATTTCATTCTTTCATACAGGATCTCACAAGCAGTATCAATCTCTTCCTGACCAGTCAGGAAGACGAGGATATCACCTGAGAGAATGGGGGCATTAATTGACTTTCTGTGTGTGTGTTCTATACAAAGGCCACAGTGACATTCACCGAACTCCAAATGATGGAAAACACACTCATATTCTGACCTCTAGCAAATCAAGAGGTTTTCATCTATCCATGTTTATTCCTTTTATTTGTTTGTTGTTTTCGGTTTTTTAAATTTTTAAAAACTTGTGTCTGTATTTAAATAGATGTGTTCAAACCCTGCAGGCCCTTATTTATATTTTCATCACCACCATTTCAAACATGCAAGCCTGAGACTTACAGACAGACCAATATTTAAAAGGCATTTTTTTAAACGTCTAAACTACCGATGGTTTTCTTTTCTTTTGGCCACATCATGTGGCTTGTGGGATCTCAGTTCCCCGACCAGGGATTGAACCCGTGGCCCCTGCAGTGGAAGCACAGAGTCCCAACTACTGGACCACCCAGGGAAGTCCCTAAAAGGCATTTTTTAAAAGATAAGTAAAAATACCCATATTAGGACTTGGCATAAGAGGAGAAGATGCTCTTTGCGCCCACCTGGTGGTTCTGTTAAATGGACCTGCATGACAGTGATCAAGCTGGCATCCAGGTAATCGGTTTCGGGTTCCTTTGTGTACAATATTTCCACTGGGTATGTTCGACCTGGGATGGTGAAAATGGGCGCTTCATAGAAGTACTGAGAAAACTTCACTGCATCCAAGGTGGCCGAGGTGACAATCAGCTTCATGTCCTGCCGTTTCTGAACCGTCTGAAGGGACACACGATGCGGCTTACTACAAAGCACTGCCCAAAAAGGCACCAGACTCAATTCCCATCCCCAGAATTCAGCTCCCAGCAGGTAGAAGAAGGGTCACCAGAGAGCACCTAGTTACCTTTTTCAACAATCCAAAGAGCACGTCGGTGTGAATCGTTCTCTCGTGCGCCTCGTCCAGCATGATGATGGCGTACTGGGTGAGGTCGGGGTCGATCAGGCACTCTCGGAGCAACATCCCGTCCGTCATGTACTTGATGACTGTTTCGGGGCTGGTGCAGTCCTCAAATCGAATGGTGTAGCCCACCTAAAGCAGAACAGAAGCTGAAAACCTTAAGACACAAGCCTCTCCTTTCTGCAAGATTTTCACCCAGATTATTTATTACCCATAATCTTGACAGATAGAATTTGACCAAGATGTCATACAGTGATTTCCTCAAAGTAAAATCTGCCTTGGATTTGATCCTGAACAGATCAGTGATGACCATGAGAAGCCTCTCTCTCTCAGGAGAAAGCTGAAAAAAGGTCGCAATATTCCCATTTTATAGATAGAGATCCGGGCCTTTACACTTTCTTCAGACATTTCCAGAATAGCTTCGCCACCCACTTACCTCTTGGCCTAAGCAACAACCAAACTCCTCCGACACTCTTTTGGCCACTGACATGGCCGCTACTCTTCTGGGCTGGGTACATCCAATCTTGCCTCTGGAAGTGTAGCCCGCCTCTGCCAGGTACTGGGTGATCTGCGTGGTCTTCCCAGATCCTGTCTCTCCAATAACAATCAGGACCTGGTTGTCGTGGACAGCCTGAAAGCAGCCAAATGTAAACATGGTCCCTAAAACCGGCCCATGTTATTAGGGAGTAAGTGTGCGCTAGACTATGCTCTAACACTCAAGGAGAAAAGGGGCAACAGTGAACACATATGGAAAACGACAATCAGGATTAAGTTATTTTTAATTATGCAGAGAAAAAATATTAGTGGTGATTTTCTACAGGCAATGCTCTTTCTTATTTTAATCACATGTATAACAAATCAAAAACTTTAAACTTTATGAGTATTCTTTTTACATTTTATTTTTTAATTTTGTTTTTTTTGGCTAAGCCATGCAGCAGGCAGGATCTCAGTTCCCTGACCAGGGATTGAACCCGTGCCCCCTGCAGCAGAAGCGCACAGTCCTAACCACTGGACAACCAGGGAAATCCGGGAGTATACCTTTTTTTTTTTTAAACTGACTCAATTTTTTAAAACTTATTGATTCCCTTAAATTCATAAAAACACAAAGATGATGCTATAACCATCAACTATCCAGACAGCCCTATGCTTTTTCAAGTATTACATGCACATAACTAAAGAATTCAGGAGTAAATAAAAAAGATGAATAGTGTTCCTTTCTACTGCCATTCCCAAATCTCTACTACCTTACCCCCGAAAGTTACCCGAATTCTATACTGTTTGTAATAGCAAAGGATTGCTATCAACCTACATGCCTATTAACACAGGCCTAGTTAAATAAGCCACAGCACATCCATATGACAAAGCACTAAAAAAAAATACGGAACAGTGCTGAGCTGTATCACTCAGGGGAAAAAGCAAAATACGAAACAGTATATATAATATGCTGCCACAGAGAAACACATATGGTTCATATAAAACACATGATATCTCTGAGTGCGTATATACATATTCGTACTTGCTGGTATATGTATATAAGATGTCATTGAAAGCATTTGCTGGAAACTAGTAAACTCAGTTGCCTCAGGAAGGTAGTGGCTTTAATCAGATAGTGGCTTTAAATCAGATCTCCAGAAAATGAAAATAAGTCCCTGAAGCAAAGACTTGCCTGAATGGAAAGTCAAGCATCCCCATTCATCTTACTCAACACAATACTCTGTCTACTTGCTCTAGGGAGCCCCAGTTCAAACAGATTTATTTCCCCATAGGAAAAAAAAAGGTACAGACTAATACATACAAATTTTTCAAGTACTTGGAAATGTGTTTTTTTTTCCTATCCCCTTCGGAAAAGCCACTTCAAATGTGCTAATTTCAACTAAAACATGTCATCCTCCTTTTAGAAAACACCCTGACTTCCCCACCAACACATCATAAAGGGCTTCTTACCTGGACCAGCTGCTCCTTCAGTTTGTAGATGGGCAGGCTCTCTCTCTGTTCAATGATTGACATCTGGGTCTTTTTTCCATAAGAAGCTTTATTGCCCCCAAAGGCATGCTTCTTCCACTCGGGAATGTCATTGGGCATCATCCCAATACCCCTCATGTTAGCAGCAATCTGCCTGCCTTCCGCTGCAAAGGAAAACAGGCAACTTATTATCATCCTCTGCTACCTCACTGCCCCCTCCCCCACACTCAGCAAATCACATTTCTCCAGTACATCCCTCCCCTCTGCTACCTCTGTCTTTAAGTCACCATCTCTCTCCTCTGAACTATATTATAAAAGCCTCCTAATTCATTGCATGTATCTACTCTTTTGCCCCATCCAACCCATCCTGTAGGGGACCCTCAGTAATCCTTTGGAAATGCAACTCTCATCTTGCCACTCCCCTGCTTAGAACTTTGCAGCATTTCCCAGTAAACTTTACGATTGAGCCCCAAATCCTAATGCCATCTCCAAATTCCTGGCAGCCACACCTCACCCTCCACCACTCTGCCCATCACTCTCTCTATTCCAGCCACACAGGTCTTCTTTCCCACCTCACACAGGCTTTTCCTCAGCCTGGAACATACTCCCCAATCCCCATGCCACGATGGACTAAGTCCTATTTATCCTTCAGGTCTCCCCCTTCGCAGGGAAGTGACCTACCATAACCAACTACACTACCTGTACATCTTATCTAGCACTCATCATGATTTGGTTAGTTATGTGGTAATTATTTGGCTAATATCCATTTTCCCCAAGAAACTGTAAGTCTCATAAGAGCAGGGATCACGTCTGCTTTCTTCACAGCTGTACCCCAGGTACCTAACACAAACAGTGAGTATTTGTTATGACTGTATCCAGCAGTAGTTAATATTTACTACACAAAGAATTGCATGAGGGACTTCCCTGGTGGCGCAGTGGTTAAGAATCTGCCTGTCAATGCAGGGGACACAGGTTGGATCCCTGATCCCGGAAGATCCTACATGCCGCAGAGCAACCAAGCCCATGTACCACAACTACTGAGCCCACACACTTCAACTACTGAAGGCCTAGTGCCTACAGCCCGAGCTCTGCAACAAGAGAAGCCACCGCAATGAGAAGCCCATGCACTGCAACAAAGAGCAGCCCCCACTTGCCACAACTAGAGAAAGCCCGTGCGCAGCAACAAAGACCCAACGCAGCCAAAAAAATAAAATAAAATAAATGAATACATAAATTTATTTTTAAAAATTTACATGAAAAGAGAAGTTTCAAAGCTGTATTATCTTTAGAATAAAAAATTTTAAGTTATTCAGAAGAAAACAGCCAGTCTAATGATTTGACCACAGATATGAAACATTTAAAAAACAAAACAAACAAAAAGCATGCTCTAACTGAAGGGAAAAACCAAATCACCAAAGCCAAGGCTAAATCTTCAGTTATGTGCTGGCAGTGCCCTCTTGCTGTGTATGTGAAAGTTCAGATTTTCTCTTTTTGAAAAGTCCACAGCACCCTCCCAGAGACCTACCATCAGGCAGAGGGTCAACCCAATGTTTGTTGAGTCCCATGGGAATAGAATCCATCTCGGCTTCCCGCTGGGCCTGCTTGAGTTCCCGCCTTTCTTTGGCGAGGGCACTCTGCATCATCGCTGCTTGGGAGAGCGAGCCATCCGGGTTCTAGTGCAACAGAGGACAAAGCAACATCAGAATGGGATCTCAGCATGCATTAAATACCCGGGAGATAAAATACAGATGTTAAGCCACTCAAATCTAAAAAAAGAGGCCCACCCAGAAGAAAGTTCATTATCAACATACCAGACCACATGAAAGAAATGGATACATTGCACCATATTCCGAGAAAATAAACAAGGACAATGATAAATCACCGAAGGAATTGACGATTTGGGGCTTGAAGAGGAGAACCCTGAGAGAATGGACATGTAAGAAAAGGATAAGAATTCTTCTGTATGGTCCTGAGAACTAAAATTAAGACCAATGTAGATGCCTCAATAAGATATATTCAGCTCTATCTAAAGAAGTCGATTGATCAGATCCATCTGGGGATGGAATGGGTCTCCTCAAGGGCTGGTGAATTCCCTGTCACCAACACTGTTAAGCAGACATGAGGAGACCACGTGGGAGGAACACTGCAGAAGCACACAGGGGTGGACTACAAGCATCAGCTGGACCGGCAGATCTTTAAGATACCTTTTTCCAAACCTAAATTTTATCATAACTACTCCATGAATTCTCTTCACAGCTCTGCCCTCCACAATACCCTATACTATAGCCTTCTACCAGGGGCCCCAATTGGTCAAGTGAACCCTTCACATTTGCCCTGGAATCTGCAATTGTGAATCTCAAGCCCTAAAGCCTGGGCAAAGGCAGTGATGGTAGATTCAGCACTCATATTTATCTCTGCTTTCTCCCAAAACACACTAAAATGATAGTAAAAGAATTTAAAAGGCAAAAGCAACAAAACCAAGTCAACCTCCCTCTAAAATAAAAATGTTCTAGACCCTGACCAACAGTCACTACTACCTCCTGTGGCCTGAGTTCTGCTTACCCAGATCTAGTAACCTGCTCTGAATAACTGAATTGTTACTTTAGGAAAAGAAGTCCACTTGACACATCCAGGTTAGAGTCCCAGTGATTCTCACCTTAACGATTTTGATAGGGCTCATGTCCATGCTTTGCTTGGTGTGCCCTCTTAGGAATGGAGGCTCTTCTTCAACCAGTTCGATCTCCAGGTCCTCATCTAAAAGTCCCCCAAAAGAAGAATTAGCCAAAAACAAGAGAGAGAAATGACTGCTCGTTTTCACCAAAACAATTTCCACAGGCATCAGCAATCTTTATCAAAGATAGCTCCCAAGGTCAAAACTCTAATGCAGAAGACTGTTTCCCCCATCTCCCCTGCCATTTATAGGGCATCTGTGTTCCAGCCCAAGAACTGATCACAGCTTTTTTCAAAAGAAGTTAAGCCTGTGGAAAAACGCTCTCTGACACTCTAAATGGCACTAAGGCATCTGCCATCCAACTTCATATGAACTCCTAACTCACAACAGATTAGGGAAAAAAAGTTTAGCTGAACAACTGGACAATACCACATGCGGGCAAGGATGTGGCGCAACAGAAACTCACACTTTTGGAAGAAGTGTAAATTGCTATAAAAACTTCAGAAGAAAACAATCTGGACTGCCCGGTAAAGTTAAACACACACATTTCCTACCAACCATATTTAGGAAAAAGAGACGGTCTTGCACATGTACGTTAAAAGACAAATACGGGAGTTTCATAAAAGAACTATTCATAAAGGTAGACAAAAAAATCCAGAAGACAGCCCATACGCCCATCAAAAGTAAAATGAATAAATTATGGTAAATTTATATACAGAAAAATTCTATAGCAGTGAAAACGAACAAACTATAACTATAAAAATCAACACAGATAAATATTGAAAGAATGATGACTCAAAAAAAAAAAAGTTCAAAAGCAGACAAACTAAACAATACAATGTTTAGGGATAAATACATACATACTAAAGAAAAACAGGAAACAACGCAAAATCTAGGATTGTGGTTACCTAGAGGAGGAAGGAGGAAGATCTACTCAGAGAGTGGCACGTACAGGTTTCAAAGGTGCTGGTAAAGTTCTACTTAAATGGGTGGTAGGTACACAGATGTTCATTTGTTTTTGTTATATAAACTATATAGACTTCATTAAGGAATTATTTCACAATTTTAAAGAACTGCCTACGGGCTAAGTTAAAAATTGTTTCCAGGGCAACTCAGAGGTAATCTAGATGTATCCTGGGTTTACAGAACAATTACTAAGAACATTAGATCAAATTCACTCGCCAGAATACAATTATAGCTTTTTATATCCCCAAATCTGATTATAAGCAACAAGTATAACAATACATAAACATATATCAGAGAAATGAGGTTTTCTGCTTCCATTAGAAAGGGACTCTTGTCCTTTGAGAGATGAGTGGTGAGATGCAATGAACAAGTGAGTTTAACCACTGGGTTCAACTACAAACAAACCCGATCCAACGGCTCAACTTGCCGACTGTCCTCCCCACCCACTACCCTGCGCCACCTAAGTGGCTGCTTACCTTCCTCATCGTCTACTTTAGGGAGAATGCCAGTCTCTTCATCAAAGTCTGGAAATTCTTCTTTGGAAAGGACATTGGCAGCGATCATCTAGCCAAAGGACAGAAGGAAGCACTTGTCACCTGCTAGATTGAAACTCTTCTTTTGTAAGATAGTTAACACAGAGATTTCACATAGGAAACCAAGGTTTTCTCCTCTGCTGACCCAGGACTGCAGGGCTTCAAACACCACATACCCCATCCCTCGGGGGCACGACAACACGGTGCCCAAAAGCATGGCTCAAGGGTCTTATCCCCAGGACGTGTTATCTGCTCCTGCCCTTGATTCCAAAGCACTCTGCACACTCCTTACATGTAATATGTAAATCTTCCCAGTTATCTGCTTCAATTTGTCTCCTCCACTGGACTTCGAGTTCCTCAAGGGAAAGAACCATGATGCATTCGTCCTCACAGCCCTAGCATCTGCACAGTGGCCTGGCACACTGGGGTTTTGATATTTACCGATGAATGATGAAAACAAGAATGAACATTTACACAGCACATACGAAATGCGGGCACTAACCTAAGAGCTTCACTTCTACTAACTCACTTAATCCCCACAATGCCACCACTGGCCGTTTACAGATGGGGACGCTGAGACACAAAAAGGTAGTGTCACCTGGCTCAGATCACAAGCTAGTAAGTGGACTGAAGTCACTACAGGCTGTCGTACTCCAGGGCCCACACTCCTAACCACTGAGCTACACACTGAATGACTACATGGCCATAAAAGCAAAGGCCCCAACCTGCTTGATCTCCCACTTCTCTGGGTCAGAGATGCGGGTAAGGCGCTTGCGCTCCAGCGAGTCGTCCTCTACTTCAGGGGCACTGACGAGGGAGAGGTGGGTGGGTCTGTCTGGATTCCTCATAGAGGTCTCCTCATTGGTCTCCCCGACAAGATTCCGTCGTCGATTTGGATTTAGATCTTCTCCAGTCTCTTGATCCACATCCTAAGGCAGAAAAACAAGGAAGACAGCCTACTTGCTGTCCTCTTATGTTTCCGTGGCCATCAGAGGTGGAAGCTGGCTGGATATCTCACCTACCTTCATGCTCAAGCTGGTCTTGGTCCCGGTGAAGGACAGCACTTTGACCTTGACCCTCTGGCCTTTGCTCACCACATCAGCCACATTGGCCACACGGCCTTCCCGCCGGAGCTCAGAGATATGCACCAGGCCTTCCCACCGCTTCCTGAAGGAGAGTCACACACATCTGGAACATGCCTAAAATACCTTTTCCACAACCGATTTCCATCCTTGTCGGAAATGAACAAAGGGAAATGGTCTTAAACTCAATAGGAAAGTTCCAAGAAGGTGGCCAAACAATAAAATAGGATTACCACCCTCCCAAAGAAAAAGTTAGGGGCTGGAGGGCCACAAATTCTCATCTGTCTCAAAGAGCAAAAGGGTAGATCTCCCGAAGGCAGGGGAAGGAATAAATAGCTCTATGACATTTCAAATAAAAAGTCAACTTCTAACAACCTGACACAGTAACTTTTAAGAACGTGAAAACCCCCAGTGATAAAAGAAATTCTGTCCTTCAATGGTGTGAAAGAAGAGCACCAGCCACTACCTTAGCCCCTCCAGCTGCACAAAGCATCCAAACTGCATGATGCTGGTAACTTTGCCGTTGTAAATGTCCCCGATGGCGGGCTCTTCTGGGGGAGGGCGGTCCACATGCTTATCCCGCCATCTGTCCAAGTTCCTCTCCCCATACTTGTCTCGGTCCTTCCGGTCTCTGGGGGGACTCTGACTTCTGCTCCTGGACCGATACCTAGACTTTCCCTTATTCCTCTCCCGGGTCCGGGAACGTGATCGAGAGCGGGACCGGTGTCTCCGCTTATGGTCTCGCTCTCGCTCTCGCTCACGGTCTCGCTCACGATCCCGCTCTCGGTCTCGGCTCCGGCTTCGCTTCTTCTTCTTTGTCTTGTCCCTAACAAATCAACAAACACCTGTTTGAAAGACAAACCAGCCCAATTCCATCTCTGCCTCCCAAGTACCCAGCACAGTGCCATGTACATGGCAGTACCCACTAAATGTTAAACTGAAGTTTCAATAACTATGACAGGGACTTTCCTGGGGACAGAGTGGTTATGAATCCGCCTGCCCACATATATACAATGGAATATTACTCAGCCATAAAAAGGGATGAAATTGACCTATTCGTAGTGAGGTGGATGGACCTAGAGACTGTCATACAAAGTAAGCCAAAAAGAGAAAAACAAATACCGTATGCTAACACATATTTACGGAATCTAGAAAAATGGTACTGATGAACCTAGTGGCAGGGTAGGAATAGAGATGCAGACATAGAGAACAGACTTGAGGACACTGTGGGGGAGGGGAAGCTGGGATGTAGTGAGAGAGTATCATCAACATATACACACTACCAAATGTAAAATAGATGGCTAGTGGGAAGCTACTACAGAGCACAGGGAGACCAGCTTGATGCTTTGTGAAGACTTAAAGGGGTGGGATAGGGAGGTTGGGAGGGAGGCTCAAGAGGGAGGGGATATGGGGATATATTTATACATGTGGCTCTTTCACTTTGTAGTATAGCAGAAACTGACACAATATTGTAAAGCAATTATACTCCAATAAAGATTAAAAAAAAAGAAAAGAATCCGCCTGCCAATGCAGGAGACACAAGTTCGATCCCTGGTCTGGCAAGATCTCACATGCCACAGAGCAACTAAGCCCATGGGCCACAACTACTGACTTGCGCTCTAGAGCCCACAAGCCCCAACTACTGAGTCCACGAGCTGCATCTACTGAAGCCCACACACCTAGAGCCTGTGCTCCACAACAAGAGAAGCCACCACAATGAGAAGCCCGTGCACCGCAATGAAGAGTAGCCTGTGTTTGCCACAACTAGACAAAGCCCATCTACAGCAAAAAAAACCAAGGCAGCCTAAATAAATAAATAAATAACTATGACAGCCCTGCAGGCCAATAAAAGAGGAGGCCACAAACACATTCAGCCTCTTTCAACCTGGATATTTAACTTCTGAACATCTCAGCATTTGCTGCCTAAACGCTCTCGGCAGGGAGCAATGAAAACAGATGCAACACTATGGTACGTGGCCAGTCTAGATTTTAGAAACTTGCCCAAAATTTTGCTTGGCTGGTCCACAATTCAACTATCATCATATCCTAAACTTCCAAAGGATAAGGACGCTAGGGACAAACCGGTGCTCAGCATCTCTGTGCTTCTCCTGGCCTGCTGCGCTGGGCATCAGGGCCTCCAGTTCTTTCAGGACGTCCACGGCAACTTTCACATCATCCTCGTCCAGCATGGTCTATAGGAGGCAGAGACAGCCAAGTTAGGAGAAGAGGGGACAAGAAAAGTCACTCAAGAATCTGTACTTCAGTTACACCTACAAATCTAACAGCCCCTACATTTCTGACCACTTATGTGAAGGGAGCAGAGCAGACAGAGATTTCCAACACAATTTGAGACAGTGGAAGAAGGAATGAGCAAAGGAAGTCATTGCTACACTTGGCAAATTCCCTTTGTCCTTAATACAAGCCTATAGAAAGCAATTAGATATCACCCCTCCCATGAAAGCATACAAGTGATGATTATAAACAGAAAACACATGTCAAAATTTTTACCAAGCAACGCTCCCTCTACACTCCCTTCCCTCTTTCATCTGCTTTACTTTTTTCCATAGTTCTTATCGCTATCAGCTACATCATATACTTACTTATGTGTTGCCTGTCTCCACCCCACTAGGGGAGTTTACATGTTTATTTCCTGCCCCCGCACTAGTACTACGAAGTAATCTCCAAGAGAGCACACACTCTAGTCTGTTTTGTTCACCGCTGTACCCTGGTACTTATAACAGTGCTTGGCACATAGTAGGAACTCAATAAATACTTGCTAAAATGAAATCAAAAAATCAAAACACTTCAAAAATAAGACCTTCTATATGTATTAACATAGAAAGAAAAATAATTTCACACATCAAGCATCTGTTCCAGAAACTTAAGTTATTCCATATCCCTAATCACTGCTTTCCACAATTCCCAATCTCATTTCTCTGGAATATCATTCTCTGAACCCTTTATCACTATTCTATACATAGTATGTGCTCAGGGAGTAACCAAACACTTCCACTTTGAAAAATTTTACAGTGAAGGCAAACTTAAAATTACTAATGAGACAAAGAAAAGGAGTGAGACGGGGGGGAACATGCAGTTACAGCAGACATCTTCAAAATGGTATCAGTACCCGAACAGAAGGGTTGTCTGGTTGGCAAAGGACTGGGAAGAGCTCCTTCAGCTTTTCTTTTTCAGTTTTGGGTTTAACAACTGGATCTTGTTTCATTAAAGAGCATGAGGGGGTTAAAAAAAAAGATATATTTAATATTCTTAGTGGTTAACAGAAGAAATTTAACATTAGATTTGCATCAAACTAAAAACAGAACATTTTTCTACATATTACTCATATACATTACTATAAACATAATTCAATTTTCTAAAAAAACAAAACAAGACCAAAAAAACCCCACTGATTACAAAACCCTTAAACTATCCCCACATCAGGGTGGGGAACGTGATTCAATATTCATTGGATTGGTTATGCCTTTTTAAAAAATTTTTATTAGTTACATATTAGCATATATATGTCACCCCAATCTCCCAATTCATCCCACCCCACCCCGCTTTCCTCCTCTCTGCATCTCTGTCTCTATTTCTGCCTTGCAAACCAGTTCACCTGCACCACTTTTCTAGATTCTACACATATGCGTTAATATACACTATTTATTTTTCTCTTTCTGAGTTACCTCACTCTGTATGACAGTCTCTAGGTCCATCCGATTGGTAAAGTCTTATTTTAATTTTGTCTTAAGTCATCTGAAAATTTTACTGGGACATTTACTTGCTCAGCAGCTGCCACAAGGGAAACAAATGCAACTTACAGGACACTTACAATCTAAACCATTCTGGGGATAAAGCTTGGCTAGAAGCTCTACTCACCTTTGCTAGTGGAAGGCTTTGCTGGAGGCCGCATGGTTTGTATGAGACGCAATAGGTTACTAATAAGAGAATCCTTTGAAAAGAAACAGAACAAAAATTGTCAGCTCCTGGATCAGTGCCTAAAAACACTAAGAAAAGGGGTGTCCTTTAGAAAAGGGGAGTTATGCACCTGAATTTAGCTAGTTGAGACAAATGAAGCACAGAGTGTCAACCTAATATGGCACGAACTGAGTAACGTAGCCTCAGAGAAAGATGACGTTTAGGACTCTCTGAGGGGAAGTAATTTAGTTCTCTTCAACCATTGTATTTCCCATGGTTTAAAACTACCTCTCAAACCTAGACTCTTGCTTTTGACTTCCTGATTCACAGGACAAGAATGTAAATACCCATAAAGACTTAATAATGGAAATCCTGCCCCATTTTCCTAGAAAGGTGTCACAGGCAATTCGGTTACATCACCACTGTTTACTGGCATGAAAACATCACACACTTAATGGCTTACTTGACTGGTGTGTACTATCAAATTTTTTTAATATATAAATAAATTTATTTATTTATTTATAATTTATTTATTGGCTGCATTGGGCTTTCTCTAGTTGCAGTAAATGGGGGCTACTCCTCATTGCGGTGCACGGGCTTCTTACTGCAGTGGCTTCTCCTGTTGCGGAGCAAGGGCTCTAGGCACCCAGGCTTCAATACTTGTGGCTCATGGGCTCTAGAGTGCAGGTTCAGTAAATGAGGCACACGGGCTTAGCTGCTCCTCAGCATGGGGGATCTTCCTGAACCAGGGATTGAACCTGTGTCCCTGGCATTGGCAGGCGGATTCTTAACCACTGTGCCACCAGGGAAGATCTGTACTATCAAAATTTAAATCCAACAGTGACATTACAACAAAACAGGAGTCTCTACATAGACATACCGTGAATTCTGCACCATTTTTGACCAGCGAAGCCTTAAAAGTATCAAAGGTGGTATTTTTCTCAGCAAGACTGATCACAAATTCAGCTGCAAATGAGAAAAGGGATTAAAACAAGAAGAGTAGAGACTTGAGCAAGAAATCAGTTTCAAGTATGTTAAAAATAAAACCAGTTGGGCTATCCAACAGTCATAAAAACTGGAGACCACCATGCAGTAAGGGTAAAGAAGAGAATTTAGACTATCAAGATTATCCGTGTATGTTCTTGTTAATTTTCTTACATAAAAAGAAGAAATGGCTCATCAGGCCCTTGAATGCATGTAAGGGAGGAATCCCAAATCACTGTACTCTCTTCCTGAAACTGCTAGGTATGAACTCCACCATATGGATTCTAGAGGCAACCACGTCCAAGAGCATGAGGTCACCCACGCACACATGGACTCACACACACAATAGGTTGCTTTCCACAGTTTCTGAAAGGACATACCCAATCTATACATGAGGGCCAGGCAGCTGCTGGATGGTACAATATCAAAGTTGGTGAAAGACTCACTTGCCCCCCACACCAAATTTTTCTCTACATATCTGCCTAATTCTTGAAATTTCTAATATTAGAACTATTTATTAATTAAGAGACTTTGGGGAGAAAAGTGCATTTTATGATAGGCTGAGATAATAAGCCTGACACTGTAAGTCCTACAAGAAATTTTAATGATTTCATTTGGATTTTTTTTTTTTTTGCTGCACTGCTCAGCTTATGGGATCTTTCCCAACCACGGACTGAACCTGGGTCTTCGGCAGTGAAAACGCAGAGTCCTAACCACTGGACAACCAGGGAATTCCCTTCATTTGGATTTTAATCCTAAAAATAATAATAATAATAATATGGAAAATCCATGCTGAAATCTGCCTTTACCTTTTTTATGACTAAGTGAAAGCCAGATGTCATCAGGCTTTTCTTAATAACAAGTTAATAACAACAATGTCAACGGTTAAGACTTTTCAAACATCTACTACATGCCAGGCTGCCAGGCACTAAGCTAAGTGCTTCGCATGGGGTTATCCCCATGGTTCTCACAATAACCCTCATAGGTAACTACCACTATTGTCCCTGATTTAAAGATGAGGAGGTTGAGGGTTTGAGACACTGACCTACCTAATAATAATTGGTGGAGCCAGGACTGGAATCCAGAAATCTGATTTCAGAGCCCAAATTCTTTAGAGAAATGTGGAGAGAGAACTAAGTCACATGGTGCTAGTTATACAATGCTCAAAAGAGCCAATCCTAAAGCAGTCAGCAGCATATTCACACTGCAGCCATCATTAATGAGGATTTTTTTAAATTTTCAGAATTCTATGAGGACATCATTAAATTAACTGAACTATCAAAAATGGATCAGTAACTAAAAACAAGCTCATTGTTGTAAACAGGAAAAATAATGACACATTTAAATGATAATACATCAAGGTCAAATCAAAAGAATCAAGTCAACAAATAAAACACAAAAGAAGTAAATATATACCTTTTTGTTATTAAAACCAACTCTAGCAATTTAGTTGCATCAAAACAATATTACTGTCTATCACACTTTTCCAATATTAGTATTTTTGTTACTGGTTTTGTAATTCTGTGTTTAACAGTGTGATACTGTGATTTATAAGAAGAAATATATATTTGGTCTCTGTCCCTGGCATGGAGCGCCCAAAACCCTTGGAATTTCCTAAGTACAGAGAGTAAGTTATCTTTTTTTTTTTTTCAAGTTATCTTTTTTTTTATGTTCCTGAGATAACCTTAGGAAAGTCCCTAGATAACTAGGATGAGGACTAATTGCCAGGGAAACCAATCAGGAGATTAAAGGACTGGAACTTTCAGCCCCAAACTGATCTCTGGGAAGGGAAGAGGGCCTGGAGATTGAGTCCAGTCATTAACAGCCAATGATTTAATCAACTGTGCCTATACAGTGAGGCCTCTATAAACGTCCAAAAGGACAGGGTTTGGAGAGCTTCCAGGTTGGTGAGCACATGGAGATTAGGGGAGAGTGGGGCACTCAGAGAGCATGGAAGCTCCTCTCTCCTTCCCACAAACCTTCCATTTAGCAGTTCCTGAGTTATATCCTTTGATAATACACCAGTTAGTAAAATGTTTCTCTGAGTTCTGTGAGCCGCTCTAGTAAATTAATCAAACCCAAGGAGGGGGGTCGTTGGAACCTCTGATCTACAGCAAGAGAGAACTTGGACTTGCAAGTGGCTTGTGAAAGTGGGGGCGGGGCAGTTTTGGTCTCAATAACTTGTTTCCTCTAAAAGGGGCTAAGACATTAGTACACTGTAGTTCCAGAGAGAGAGAGAAACAATGTAAGCTCACTGACCCAGGTACTCTATCTTGTTCTCTACTGTATTCCTAACCCCCAAGCTCAATAAACTTTTGCTGAATGAAGGAACATATTACTCAGAGAGACAGCAAACTGATGAGAATATCATTTCATTATGATCTAAAAGAGGAGACTGAGAAAAAAAATGACACAGGATAGGCACATCTTGATGGGAGGCAAGAGAAAAGTGAACTAAGATATACAGGTGCTATATAGTAACCCTATGAAGAACACAGTATCATCCCCATTTCACAGATGGAAAAAACAGCTTAAAAGAAACTACATATCCTACCCAAGGCCACACATCTAACCTCCCTGACCCCTCTTTGTCATGCATGTGGCCCTTCCCTTCCATCTCTCCAACTGATAACTTCATCTTCATTGAGAAAATAGAACGGTCAAATTGGAACTCTCTCCCTCATCTCCCTATCACTAATCCCTAAATCCATCTGCATCTACAACCACATTCTGTCTTCCTTCCTGTTAAAATGGATGAAGCATCCCTGTACCTATCAAAAGGCAATCCCTCCACTCATGCTCTCGACCCCATCCATCCCTTCACCTTCCTAAGGACTCCACCTGCCTGTGGCCTTAGCTGTAGGACCCTAGTCTTTTCCATTTCCTCAGTTTGGGTTCTCCTCGTGTACAGTCTGTCCCAAGACGTCTAATGTTTGACAGACACTAGACACTAGTGCTTGAGAGGCAGTATAAGCATGAATGGTTAAGAGCAAAGGTAAAGCCACAGACTACAAAAGACTTGGATTCCAGACCAGGCTCACTCACATTTGATATGTGATCTTGGGGAGGGTTACTTAATTACTAGGAACCTTATTTTCTTCATTTAGAAACAGATAATACTACCTCACGGGTTGGTATGAAAACCAAATAAGATGATGTAAGTAAAACACTGAGCATAATGTCTGGCATGTAGTGAAAACCCAATAAGCGTCTGCCGTGAACGTCGACATCATCATTATCGCGTGGCTGTACGTTCTTGTTGTTAACGCTGTTTAATTATCTGGGGATAGGAAGAAAAGAAAAAAGAAAAAAAAAAAAGCAAGCAGCGATGGCCGCTCCAGGTTTCGCTGACAGCTCCGGGAAATGGTTTCTAACAGCTCGGCCTGGAGGGTTCTCAAGAGGCGGCGGCCACGGCCGCAGGTTCCCTGGGCCAAGTCTCTTTGACAGAGAGACAGACTCACACGGACCCACACACTCGGCCCATCAATCCCCTTTCTCCTTCCGCTTCCCTCGAGCCCAAACACAGAGGCCGCAGGGACCTCCGCGGACTCACCCAAATCCTTGTCGTTGATCCCCAAGTGATTGTCCAGCTCGGTGCAAACCTTCGACACTAAAGACAGATACTCGAGTTTGGCGAGTTCTTCCGCGGGGCCCAGCTCTGTCCCGGGTATGGCTCCCGCCATGGCCACAGCCACCGCCATGGCTACGATTTCCCCCGGCCCCTCACTGCCGGCCTTCGAAGCTACTGCACCCGCCTGGACCCCTCACTGCCAGCCTTCGGAGCTTCTACCTCCCCGCAGTTTCCTCTTCCGGGTCGGCGCACCTCGCCTTTGTTTACGGTAAATGGAAATCTCCTGGAACGCCTCTTGTCGTAACCGGATGGATCATAGAGATCAGACAGGAAGTACTTGAGGAAGGGCCGGCTGAGTGGGTTACTCTGCACGCCGATAGGCGCCCTCTATAGGCCAACGAGCTTCTTGGCCAGCTTGGCCCGGAAACGTTCACTCCCCACGCGATCCCGCCCTAAGTCGGCAGAGGGCGACCGTGGCCTACGCAGGGGAGCCGGGAAGCGGTCACAACCTCCCTCAACTCTCCCCCACCCCACCGCGCATGCGCGTTAGAAGGCTTGTAAAAGGACCCCCGAATTGAGTCTGGAAAAGGCAATATTCTCTTTTTTATCCGTGTATTTCTTGGGCTTTTCTTCTGCTTGGATCTTGACTCTGAAGTGACTCTGTAACAAACCAGCAGGCGGTGAAGTCTAGTTCTGTCATTAACTCACTTTACAGATGAAGAAACCGATACTTCCTCTATCTAGCTGAGTGACCTTGGGCAAATTAATCTCTTGGGCCTTAGTTTTCTGATCTGTAAACTGGGATAACGTTGCTCTGAGTTTAGGTGATGACCGAATGAGATAACTATGCGAGGTACCTGACTCCCAGTAAACAGGCAACAAATGGCAGTTGCTGTTGCAATCCTAAAGCCGAGGCAGTGATCACCGTAAAGTTCGTTTGTCAAGCAAAGATTCCCAGAGTCTGTGAACTCAGAGACCCACCTGGCTCCTCTCTTGTGAAAACCACTTCACAACCCCTGATTTTCTTGATGCTAATACCCTCAGTCCTCTCAGAGCATTTCCCCCAAATATCAGCTGTGCTGTGAACCCAAAGTCAATAAGCTCAGGTCTCCTAACTTCTTTTCTTTTTTGAAAGTACTTTTGTTTGTTTGTTTGTTTGTTTGGCTGCCTTAGGTCCCAGTTGTGAGGCTCCGGCCTCTCTAGTTGTGGAGTGCTGGCTCTAGGAACACAGGGATTTAGTTGCCCCGCAGCATGTGGGATCCCAGTTCCCCCATCAGGAATGGAACCCACGTCCCCTGCATTGGAAAGCAGACTCTCAACCACTGGACCACCAGGGAGGTCCCTCAGGTCTCCCAACTTCTGCTTCAGGTCCCTTTTTCCTTTGTGACAACCTATGGTGAGATGAGGATTTTCCCACACCACTCTGCTCTGCGTTATGAGTGAGGAAATGGAGGCAACCCCAAGTGAGTGGCCCTCTCATCAAAAGGGATGAAATCAACCCTAGCTTTGCTACTAGCCTCAGGCTACATTACACTGCTACATCTTTGAACCCTGTTCCTCCAACATCTCTCTGTGGACTAAAGAATAGCAGAGGGAGGAAAAACCCAGAGCAGTAGTTCTCACTGCTTCTAAGATCTCCATGTTTCCAGGTTCCTAAGGAATTAGTACTGAACCCTCTCCATTCTTCCCACTCCCCCTTTCTCTTCCTCCTTCCCCCCATGAATGGGATGGAAAATTCTGCAGAATTGATTCAGCAAGCTCAACTTGCCAGCTTGGAGTTTGGATACCTGGGGCTTATTCCATTGAATTCTTTTCTTTGTGCTACTTTGCCTTTCAAAATAGATATAAATTTATGTTCTGCTTACCTCCAACATTTAACTGGAAGGGGGGAAAATATGGAGTTTGTTTTGTTTTAAAAGCTCTGTGGGGAAAGGGGCTATAGAACCATAACATGTAGTAGTGGTAGCAGTACTATAAGAACTTTTGAATTATTTGGGAATTACTGAACACACATCTCAATAGTAAATATTAACAGCAAAACTTATTAAATTTTACTTGCATATGCCATTAAGTACACATTTTCAGAAGTCAGACTTTTTTATGCAATACACACATATTCTATAATACCAAGGGATTTTTTTTTGAAGCCAGGGGAAAACAACAAATACATAGATACTGATAAATTGACAGCCCAAACACAGATGCACATGGAATCCTTCTCTCTCTCTCCCCATGAAAAACACTGAACCAAATGCAGTTCAGAAGTGAGTTCATGGTGGCAAGGGATAAATTGGGAGATTGGGATTGACATATACACACTACTGTATATAAAATTGATAACTAATAAGGACCTACTGTATGGCACAGGGAACTCTATTCAGTACTCTGTAATGGCCTATATGGGAAAAGAATCTAAAAAAGAGTGGGTATATGTATATGTAACTGATTCACTTTGCTGTACATCTGAAACTAACACAACATTGTAAAGCAATTATACTGCAATAAAAAAAATTTTTTTAAGTGAGTTCATTCTTACGAGGATATATTGTACAGCACAGGAAATATAGCCAATGTTTATGATAACTATAAATGGAATATAACCTTTAAAAATTGTGAATCACTATGTTGTACACCTGAAACTTATATAATAATGTACATCAATAATACCTCGATAAAAAATAAAATTAAATAAAATAATTTTTTTAAGTGAATTCATTCTGGGAATTCCCTGGCAGTCCAGTGGTTAGGACTCGACACTTTCACTGCTGAGAGTCTGGGTTCAGTATCTGATCAGGGAACGATGATCCTGCAAGCTGAGAAGTGCAGCCAAAAAAGGGGGGGGAGGGACTCATTCTAATTGTCCTTTGGATACATTTTTAAATATTATACCAGGTATAATTAATTGCCCATTACTATTATATTGCTTTCCTTGGACAGCCTCCATGTGGCCCCTTTAATACAGTCGTCGATAGTTCCCAATAAATAATCTACCTTCACAAAGCAATATTTAAAATATGGAAACAAATAGCGTATGCTTTGTCACTACCACCACCCATGATGGATAAGAAATGATTCCCCACCTCCCTCCTGTAGTAACAAGGGCTTTGCTTTTATGCCTGTTCCTAGACTGTATGTGTTCAACCCTAACCACAATTCTCACATTACTTTTGTTCTGTCCCAGAGAATGATCCCAGCTGCTGGCATTGGGGTAAGAACTTAGGAGTTGGGGGAAAGTAGGAAGCAGAGAAGAAAGTCTTGAACCACTTGGCAACCCTAGATTGGATGCGGGGGGACAGAAATAATTTAATGTTGCTGCAACCAAGACAGCCCTGACTTTTTCTGTTGAGACCTTAGGGGAAATACCTCTGGTCTGGAAGGCAAAATCAGAATGATTTGCTTCTAAGCATGTAACTGCCATTCAAGTGTTATTGTTATTAATGCACGGAGACTTTAGAAAGAATGGTACCTATTTCATTGCTGTACTGGGGCCCTGACCCAACCAGACAGACTGAGAACCAGTCTAAAGACATTGATGAGAATGGCCTGAGCTCTTTCATCTGAGGCCCTCGCTGAGAGGGACGGGACCCCAGAGAGCGTGACGTAGTGAAGCACCCCTCATTTTTCATTCTTTTCCTTCAAATGCGTCTCCAAATTTGAATCAATTCATCAAACATGTACTGAACATCTACTTTGTGCCCAGGCACTGTGGTAGGCTCTGGAAAGAATCATTAGGGGTCGGAAAGGTAATGGAAAACCATTCAGGCCGAACTAGAATATTCTTAATGCCACACTTGCAGCTGGTGGCAGAGCTGTGTTTATTACTTTGGTCTCTCTGCTGCCTAAACATGAGGGCAGGTGATTGGAAGACAAAAAACAACTGTCAGCTCCCAGTCAGCTGAGGTCAGCCAGGGGGAAGGAAGGGGGCAGACGGGGTCAAGGCCATCTCACAGGGCCATTCCTCCTGTTGCAATCCTTTATTTGTCTGCCTTATCGTCCAATGGCCAAGCACAGCCTCAATTTCATCCCAAATGTCCCTGACCTAAAATTTCCCCTCTTAGGCTATCAACCTGCCATCATGAATAATGGATACTTTGAGCTCTAAATTCTCCAAAATTATATAGTATTAGGCAAAAAACATTTGTTCTTTTTTTTCTTTTAAAAAGAATTTTATTGAGATATAATTGGCATACAATAAACTGCATGTGAAGTGTACAATTTGATTTTTTTTCTTCTTAGTCATCTATTGTATACATATTAAAAAACATTCGTTCTTAACAGGCTGTTCCTTTTTTGTCTCAGTCAAGTTTCCTCCTTTCTCACTTTAAGGCCTGTCTTTAAAATGTCAGGAAAAAGAAGAAAAATCAGACACCCAGATACCTTTAGGATGTGAATTTGTTAAGAAAATTTATTCCCCCATCTCTACCTCCTCACCCTCTGTGGGAATAAGAAGTTTTCACATATTTATTTATGAGTTAATCATCCTTTAAGGGACCCTGTTTAGGAGTCTAGTGGATATTTTGTAGACTTCATTTACATTGGTTTTCTTTAAAAAAGAAAACAAGTCTAGGTGACAAAGTGACAAGTTACATAGAGCTTTCTTTTCTCTAGTGATATTTAGCCCCGACCTCTGGGAACAGCGCCTTTCTGTAGCCTCTGGTTTCTGTTTGAGGTCATTCTTTAGGAACTTGTAAGACTTTCCTCAGGAGAGATGCAAAAAACAAGACAAATCAAGAAGTATGTTGATAGGAAAAGAGCAGAGAAAAGAGGAGCAGGCTTTCTGTTTGCAAGTCAGGCATGTAAACAGCTGTCCAGTTAGCTCAGGGCCAAAGGTCTGCATTAATCTGCACACTTGCCACTAACTCCAAAGAAACGGCTCCTTCGGAAACTCCATTTCTTCACCCAAAAAAGAAGGATGACTTCCCAGTGTGCCCTTCATCCCAAATCTGACAGTGCCCTGCAGAAAAAGTCATGTGGGGCTTCTCCCCAGGCTCTCCAGGCCCTAACCTCAAAAGAGCTTTGGTGGTAGCAATAGCTGCTGCCCTGGTGCTGAAATAGCTGCCTCTCTGTCCTGGGATTATAGTCCTTATGCTGATTGATGCCTCCAGAGTGAAAATTAGCAATCTGGTGAGGTAACTAAAAATGAATGCATCTCTTCCTAGAGTTCACTCCACCCAGCTGAGCCACCAAATAAAACCAGCATATGGGGCAATTAGGGAGCTGAGCTCTTGCTTTCAAGACCCAGAAAAAAAAGACAGAGTTCAGGGCCCCGGGTTCCCTGCATGGTTCAGTAATGATCACAGGTCCTAATAAGCATCCCCTTTGCCTCCCAATAGTGTCCCTAGTCTGAGTCCTGCATAAACACCAGCCTGTGGTTTCACCTTTCAAATAAAGTCATTTGTTCCACACAACAACATCTTACCCTCTTTTGTTGCAAATTGGCTGAGGGAGAGGGAAGGGGGAGATGAGGATAAATCTTTATCACATGGCTTGTGTGGGGCAAAGATATTCTTTCTTCTTGGACATATATTTGCTTTATTATTATTATTATTATTATTGCTGTGCTACTCCGCTTGCAGGATCTTAGTTCCCCAAACGGATCGAACCCATGCCCCCTGCAGTGGAAGTGCAGAGTCCTAACCACTGGACCATCAGGGAATTCCCACATATATTTGCTTTTACATGACCCAGGAATACTCCGATCTTCCCTAACTCTCAAATAGTGTTGTGAGTAGAACTTATCCGAAAAATTTTGAAAGACATGGAGATATCTTATTGATTGATCAACCTCCCTACTGAGCACATGTAGAAATCCCTGTCCTGTTTTATCCCCACGGACTTGGACCTCATGGGACTTCACCTGTGACAAGGATTGATTGGGGTCATGCTGTCAGCTACTTGCATATTTGGATTTAAAAGCAGTTTCAATCACTTGTACTTCTCATGAAGTTTTAGAATTGGAAGGGATTTAAGAGATAATGTAATCAAATCCATTCATTAGATGCCATCATTCTTTGAAATGGTTCTACTTCCCTGACCTCAATATCTGAAATTCCTCTCTCTAAACCAATGTATACTTTCTACCACTGGACCTGCTCCTAATTTGCATGGTGTCTCTAAATCTTTCATCTATCCTTTCTTCCAATCTATCATCATTCTTTTCATTTCACTCATATCCCCTCAACCATTTTGAAACATGCTCACAGATGTCAAGGCATCCCTCCCTCCACTGGTTTTTTGCTGTCCTTATTTTGCCAGCCCTGGGTGACTCCTGTTGCGCTGTTTCTTCCTTGCCACACTGCCGGATATTGCTGGAGAAAGTCCCAAGGTCACATTGGTTTGACTCAGTATAAATTCATAATCTTGAACTTCACCTGGGCCCCACTTGGGCTCTTCTGGACGGTGGTTTTCTGTTCAATGTGACTCAAGATGTCTCAGCTCTCCCGAAGTCCCAAACCCACCCCCACCACTAACATTCTCAGAAGACTTCACCTCCTACTTACAGGGAAGATGGAGGCCATTCAAGACTTCCCTCCTGGGAATTCCCTGGCAGTCCAGTGGTTAGGACTCCTCACTTTCACTGCCAAGGGCCCAGAGGGAAAAAAAAACTTCCCTCCCATCCCCGCCCCGCCACCTCCACCTCAGAATCAATGCATACCTTCACCTGATATTTCTTTTTTTTTCTTTAAGAACTTTTATTGAGATGCAATTGACATACAATAAACTGCATACATTTAAAGTGTACAATTTGATATTTTTTTTCTTATTAGTAATGTATATCTGGCAATCCCCATCTCCCAATTCATCCCACCCCAACCCCCCCCCACCCCCGCTTTCCCCACTTGGTGTCCATATGTTTGTTCTCTACCTCTATGTCTGTATTTCTGCCTTGCAAACTGGTTGATTTGTACCATTTTTCTATATTCTGCTTATATGTGTTAATTTATGATATGTGTTTTTCTCTTTCTGACTCACTTCACTCTGTATGACAGTCTCTAGGTCCATCCATGTCTCTACCAATGTCCCAGTTGTGTTCCTTTTCATGGCTATGTAATATTCCATTGTATATATGTACCACATCTTCTTTACCCACCTGATGTTTCTTCATGTCTCTAAGAACGTACCCTTTCTCCTCCTCAAAGCTCAAGTCTCTCCCATGCTCTTCATCTCATCCTCTCCACGGACAACACGTCTGACCCTTGCCCTTCCCCTTTCTTTCTCCTTGTTTCTCACCCTCTTCCTACAAACATGTCCAAGTCCCCACCAACCTAAAAATAGGACATCTTTTCTCTATCTGCTTTCTTTCAACCTGCTCTCCTTCTCTGCTTTCTGATACAACCAGAGCTCTGGAGAACGTAAACTGTACTCAGAGCTCTCCCTTCCCCCTCCTCCCTCCGACCCACTTCTCCAACTTATCCCCTCAACTGCTGACCATTTGCTTCCACCCTCATGATGTTATTCAGTTATGTATTCAATCATTCAACAGATACGTATTGAGAACCCACTCTGTGCCAGTCTCCCTTCTCAGAGAATTTACCAGTTACCTCCTAATCCAGTGATTCTCAAATTTTGTTGCATGTTGGAATCCTCTGGGATCTTTTTAAAATACTGATGTCTAGGTCTCCCTCTGAGATATTCTGAGTTCATTGGTCTGGGTGTGATCTGGGTATTGGGATTTTTTTAGGCTTCTTGGGTGATTCTAATGTGTAGCAAAGTTTGGGACCCACTGCCCTAATCCCCTAATGCA
Source organism: Hippopotamus amphibius kiboko (assembly GCF_030028045.1). Taxonomy (NCBI): domain Eukaryota; kingdom Metazoa; phylum Chordata; class Mammalia; order Artiodactyla; family Hippopotamidae; genus Hippopotamus; species Hippopotamus amphibius. The sequence continues at coordinate 44,250,776 of NC_080202.1, read as the reverse complement.
ACGTTTCTCAACCTCAGCGCTAATGACCTTTTGGGCAAGGATCATTCTTTACTGGTGGTGGGGTTTTCCTACGCACCATCGGTGATTTAGCAGCATCCCTGGCCTCTACCCACTAGATGCCAATAGCATCCTCTGCCCCTAGTCATGACAACCAAAAATGTTTCCAGAGATTACCAAATATTCCCTGAGGGGCATAATCAACCCCGGTTCAGGGCCACTGCCCTAATGTCTTCAATTCTCATCCTCCTTGACATGTGGGTAGCATTGTGAAACCCCTCCTTCAGGAGACTCTCCTTAATTTGGCTTCCACCACAGTGCACTCCAGATTCATTACGCAAGGGCATATTGATATTCAAAACGTTTATAGGGTGGACATAGGAGCTGCTCACATATCTTTTGCTCACCTCTTATTGGCTACTTACCTACAAGGAAGATGAGTAATGGAACCTTTATTGTGGGCAGTCACATGTCTAACTAAGTCTGGGATTCTGGTCCGATAGTTTGTTTGTTTGCCACACCGCATATCTTTCAGGATCTTTGTTCCTGCGCCAGGGATTGAACCCGACCATGGCAGTGAAAGCACGGAGTCCTAAACACAAGGCAACTCCCCCAATTCTGTTCCTATAATATTTTCAAGTCCTGTTTTTTCCCCATTTTCCCCCCTTCCCTGCTGCAAATACAGGTGTGATAGTGTTGAGTCATCTTGGACCATATGGACAAGGTCATAACCCTAGGGTCTGTAGAACAAAAAGGTAGAAGGATCGTAAGTCCCTGACCTCCCAGAGCCACCATACCAGCCCTAGACGCCTTACTCCCGAATTATTATATGAGAAAGAAATACACGTCTCTCTGGTTGAAACTATATTTGGGTGTCGCTATTATATCAGCTGAACCCACATCCTAATCAATACAGATCCAATCAAGTTCAACTATCGCTTCTGGCAACTCTCAGATCTCTGTCTCCAGCCCTTGCAACTGTCAAATTCTACTCCACTATTTCAGTTACCTACTGGAAGCTCCAGCTGGATAACCAAGTAGAATCTTAAGTATATTTAAAACCAAAATCATCATTCTTTTTCCCACACTAACACTTCCTGCCATTTTCCCCAATGCTACTTAAAAGGCATCCTATTCTCCAAGTCATCCAGGTTCCAAATCTCTGAGGCCTGCCTCCATTATGAGCCCCCTATCCAATTAATGGCTCCCCAACAACCTTAGCTCCCCCTGCACGTCTACATGTCCCATACGCTTCCACCAAACCAAACCACTCACTAGTCCCCCCTCCTTAACATGATTTGTGCTTCCAGAACCATTGCAGATTCTGTACTTACTTCTACTGGAAGTCCCTACCCAGCATGCCCCTCTCCCCAAAGGCATGTCTGAGTCATCCCACAGAAGTCCAACCCAAAGCCTTGCACGTGGTAGGCATGAAAATGTTTTTCACGTGAAGAGATCAAGTGGTTTGCCCAAAGCCACAGGGCTACGTGTTCTGCTATATGTTGGAGAATGCACACTCAAATGATAAACTAGATTTCCTGCTCTTTTTTAATTCAGCTGACAATGTCATGAGGACATGGACTTCTTAGGGAAAGGCAGTGATTTGAGAAATTCTAAACTATAATTTAAATAAGTGTTCTGCTATTCCAAGCCTTTGGCATACCATGCAGTATAATTATATCACATGTCTGTGTAATACAAGATAAAATATAAGCATTTTATATAGTTTCATGGACTAAATGTGAATCTTCATCCAAACATGCTCTAGCCTGCCTGTTTCCTCCTGGACCAGGAAGTGTTTAGAATACTGAGATATTTTTCAAATTAGGCTTTCTCGAATTAAGTTGAGAATCACTGTGGGACCTTCTTGGCACAGTGGGTACTGTGGTCAATATTTGAGCCATGTGGCCTGCTCTTACAATGAATGTCTATAGCCAACCTTGTTTACATGCCTATGATTTTTTAAAGATTTTTTTTTGAGCCAAAGGAAAAAGAAAGAGAATCAGTATGTTCCGAGTACCTACATAGGCACACACCTAGACACTTCAGTCATCACCATCACAACCCCAGGAGGTAGGGAGAATTTACAAGACACAGGGAAGTGGGGAGACAGTCAGCAGGGCCATTTGGCCAAGCCTCAAATGGTGAGGCCTCCAATTTCTGCTGCTTTTCGGAAGCAAATTTGAGCAGGGGTGGTTTAAGCCTTGAACTCTATCCTTCAACTCTCTCTAAGAGCCATATTGCCCCCAGTTGCCTTGGCCTGGGCTAGTCATTCACAGCTACCTGTAAATTTCAACCAGGTTTGTGACCACAACACTGTCCCTTTGGCCACTTAGGAGATGACGCCCAGGTTATTACCAGCGCTGCTCAAAGGAGACCTTTCTTTCTTCAGAGCACACAGAAACATGCTCTTTGGGTGTCATTCAGCTATTTCTGCAAATACAAAAGACATTAATTGTATAGTCTTGTATATTAAAAGTTGTATATACAATGGTATATATTAATGTATTTATTATAGTTTTGAATTTTTGATCTATTAAAAAAACTATCCATTTAATACTCTACATTTTACCTTTCCCTTTATTAGTTTTAAACCTGGTTTACATGAAACTGAAAAATTTCCCATTCAATTATGTTCTTTTATGCCTTCACTAATGTTTTTTGTCTTTTTGTCAGTTCTGTAATAACACTCTTCAGGTCAACTGGCACTTTTTAATATTCACACAGTTTCATTTACCATTTTTAAAGATATTGTTTATTTTATTTAATTTTTTAATTGAAGTATAGTTGATTTCCAATATCATGTTAGTTTCAGATGTACAGCAAAATGATTCATATATATATATACATATATATATTCTTTTTCAGGTTCTTTTCCCTTAGAGGTTATTACAAAATATTGAAATATTGAGTATACTTCCCTAGGCTATACAGTAAGTCCTTGTTGGTTAACTATTTTACATAGAGTAGTGTATATATGTTAATCCCAGCCTCCTAGTTTATCTCTCCCCCCCACCATACGGTTTAATTAGACATTGAATTCTAGAAATTAGATCTTGCCTAGGAAATAAATTTAAGTTTAAAAGTAACTGCTTTACCTACTTTTGATATGTGATAAGTAAATATTGCATGTCACCAAATATTTTTTCTTTAAGAAATTAAAGGTTTTCTGGTTTGTCTCATTATTTTTCAGCCCCCACTACTAGCTAAATCTAAGAGCAAGATGAAGTTGTCAAAATGTGAGAGCTGATACCTCATTGTGGCATTGGATGGTATTATTAGTCCCATTTGCGTATTAGAAAACTGAGGCTCAGAGAGATGAAGTAACTGATAAATAGGTTAGCTGTCAGGCTCACAGTGAATTTCCTAATCTCTGGAAATGGTTTTGTCTCTGCTACATGACCTTTCTTTCCCCTCCCCTTGTGGAAGTTGATTGGTCTAGGATCAGACACGTGACCCAAGCCAGGCTAATCAGACTTCTTCTCCAGAATTTTCCATATCGGAATTGAAGGAAGATACCAGGCCTTCTCTAATGGTAAACCAGAAGCCATGATTCCCTGTCTGGGGAAAAAGCCAAACTAAAAGAATAAAGCCAATATATAGGGAGGAAAAAAAAAAAAAACTTTCAGAGAGAAAAGAATGTCCTGGAGGCATTTAAGTCCCTGACTTCAGTTATCCCTGATTCTGGGTGTCTTAGGATCCTTCCACTAGGTCTCCCTTTTTGCCTAAGCTGCATCAAGCCATCTATACAATTAGTAAGTGGCAGAGCAGAGGCCAGGATTGGAGGGTCTGACTCCTGAACCCTTGCTCTTATTTCGCAGATCAAGTTCATCTGATCACTCAGATCTTGTCTCTGACAATGTGGGGACAAACAGCACAGCACAAAGGCCTGGAACCCAGCCCTCCAGCTTCAAGTGATTCACTCACCTTTTCAGCCTCCACCTCCTACAGCGTGTGGGGAGCCAGTGTTCCCACTGATATAGATTTCAAGATGACATGTGCGCCTCAGGGCGTGCGTTCGGAAGGAAATGCTGCACTCCCAGCTATGTGTCTACACTGGACTTGGGTGCCTGGGTGAATAATCAGCCCCGTGAAGCCACACCCGGGCAAACTCGTACAGACTTGGAAGGATGGGAAGGGAAAACAGAGGAAGTGGAAAATCTGAAATAAAGGCAAAGGTAACAGGCCTCTACATGGTTTGCTTCCAACGTATTTGCCCACAGGTTATCTTGTTTTGAGCCCCATGGCAACCCTGGAGGAATAGAGAGCAGGGACAGCATTACCTACATTTTACAGAGAGGAAAACTGAGAAAAGACACCTACCACAGTGCCTGAGGCATGTGCTCAGTAAATTCATTCATTGATTTCACGTGCTACTGAGGCCCAGTGATCATTTGAGGAATGAACACATGTGGCTCAGAGACATGAAGTGACTCGTCCAGGGGCAGAAGAGTCACTTAAACTTGGGTTGTCTCGCTCTGCACTGTACGCAATGCTCCATCCACAACTGTGAGCATTTCTAACCTCGTATCATCAACTCATGTATTGTAAGTGCAGAGACCTTAAATCCCCACTGCATGACAGAGGTGCCTCTCAGGCCTGCCAGCCCTGCAGAAAGTTCTTAAGTCAGTGCTTACTGGCCCTAAAAACAGTTAGGTCTTCTTGCATTGAAAGGTCTTGCTACTCAAGCAATCTGTTTCAGAAATCTATGCCTTGAGGGGAAAAAAAATGCTCAAGAAAAAAAATTACCACAGGAGCTAGTAAAAGATTTACGGCTGAGACACACAGCCCCAATCCATTTTTGCTACTTTCAGTGCCCTGTGAAGTTAATTCAAGGAGGCAGAAGGACATTCCATTGCCTAATTCCATTGCCTAAGTCCTGTGGAGGTGAAAACCCTGCCCTTCGAAATTAGTAGAAAATCCCGGCAGCAGAAAACATGATTTCTCCTGTTGAGCACATGACGATGACTGAGGCCTGTCATTGCTTTATTCCCTTGTCATCAAAAGAAATCACATGCAGGAATTAGATCAAAATGTAAATAGGGGCAGAGGCGTTGCTGTCACTTGGGGACTCTCCTCCAGCTGAAGTTGCCAAAGCTCTTCCTGCACCTGGGAGGCATCTGTTGCTGACTCCCCAGGCACGTGACAGATGCTTTGGTTCCTTGGACAGGCAGAATCAGTTAGGTAAGAATCTCTAACTCAGATCTGCCTTGGACAATCAGAGTTCCTGGCTAGATTCCAACCAGACGCAATCTTGAGGAAACAAATAGAATAATCCCCATGGGAAGATGACTTGTTCCTTAGGGCAGATTCTTCCAAGTCAGTCAAGATCAACCTGGGATCCCCTTGGGTTTCAGGGAAAATGAAAACTCAGACTTATCCCTGGTCTCAGGGTAGCTCTAGGCATTTGGTCATTCAAGCCAGCAATTCAGCAGACCAACCGAGCAGTGGAGGCTAAACGCCTCAGCAGAGCAGCTACCCTTTGGTTGATCACTTCAAACCTTAAGTGAAGAAAATAGATTGTAAATTGCATTGGTCCCCTTAGATTGGTGAGCGGTCTCCAGAGAACTTACTGATATCCACCAAAGTCATCAAAAGACTGATTTAGAAATCAGGAAGCTAAATTGACCACTCATACAAGGGATGAAACTTTTCAGTGCTTAGGACTACCCCCGCCTGACAGTATACAGGTGCCAAGACCACACAACACCTTCCTCAGTTGGATGGTTCTAACTGACTTACTGGGTGGGCATCTCTTCAGCTTATAGAGTCACAAGGGCCTGACCAAACTTCTCAAAAGGTCAACGGTTGTCTTAAATTTTTAGCTTTAAGTGGTTGACAATATCCATGCAATTTTTACATCTTGTTTCTAGGAATTTATCCTATAGACATGTGCACATAAGTATGCAAACTGTATGTCCAAATGCACGAGAACGTTCATTGCCGCACTGCTTAGTGAAAAACTACAAACAGCCCTCATGCCCATCACCAGGGAAACAACAAAATGAATCATGGTACATCCCTACAGGGAACACAGGACAGTCGTGAAGTAGCAGAGCGGTATGAACAATCATAGGCCATTCTTCTTTTTTAAAGAATAGATGATACAATAAACATATTCTTAGAACCAGGAAAAAAGGAAGAGAATAGATGATACAGATGGATGTAAACATGCTTGAAAACATGCTTTTCTACCTATTTAATCCAGAAAGCAGCACAAGAAACAGCAGAGAGAACTAAGGAGGAACAATTAATGTTCCTTTATATCCTTTCATACAGTTTAAAATTTTTATACTTGAGCATCTATTATCTTTAAGTATTTTTTAAACTTTAAAAAAAATTCTATTCCCTAATCTTTCTTCAGAATAATGTCAGCCCAGCATCTGTCCCATTTGACTATTATCTGGACCATTAATTACCCAGAGAGCTTGCCAGTTGAACCGAATAGGCCTCAGGGAATTGTGACTGCAAGGCCCCTTCCCTGCCCCCAGTTGTAAAGAGGGAATGTTTAATCATTTGACCCCATTAGAGACAGATGATTCATGTGGTTGTATAATCATTTCTTCCAAGAAACTGAGCAGAAAGCTGGGTCAGTTAAGGGAGACAAATTCATATTTTTAATGCTTCTTCTGACCATCCTAACATACCATTAAAAGAAAAGTGGGAGGGGGAAAATGGGGAGTTATTGTTTAAAGGATGCAGAGTTTCAGTTTCGCAGGATGAAAAGAGTTCTGTGGATGGAGGGAGGTGATGGCCGCACGGCAATGTGAATGTACCTCACGCCACTGAACCGGCAAATTTTATTATGTACGTGTTATCATAATTAAAAGAATGCATGCAGACAGCTACCCTTCTATTTAACCTCATTGACTAAACCACACTTTGCACATCCATTAAATCAGGATTTAATTTTTTTTTAAAGCATATGGTAACAAGAAAAGAACACAAAACAAACACCCTACTCTTTTTTAAAAAGTTGTTTTAAATTGAAGTCTAATTGGTTTACAGTGTTGTGCCAGTCTCTGCTGTACAGCAAAGTGACTCATTTCTATACATATAGACATTCCTTTTTTTTATATTCTTTTCCCTTATGGTTTATCCCAGGATATTGCATATAGTCCCCTGTGCTCTACAGTAGGACCTGGTTGTTTATCCATGCTACATATAATAGTTTACATCTGCTCATCCCATCCTCCCAGTGCTTCCCTCCCACACTCCCCTCCCCTTTGGCAACCACAAGTCGGTTCTCTATGTCTGTAGTCTGTTTCTCTTTTGTAGATAGGTTCATTTGTGCCCTATTTTAGATTCCACGTGTGAGTGATATCATATGGTATTCGTCTTTCTCTTTCTGACTTATTTCATTTAGTATGATAATCTCTAGTTGCATCGCCCTACTCCTTTTTTTTTTTTTTTAACCATTTTGCTTCTTTTTTAAGGCATTTTATTTCTATTTATTTATTTTTTTGACCGCACAGTGCGGCATGTGGGATCTTAGTTCCCCGACCAGGGATCAAACCCGTGGCCCCTCCTTTGGAAGCACGGAGTCTTAACCCCTGGACTGCCAGGAAAGTCAGCCCTACTCCTTTTCTGTAGTGCATTTGATCTGAAAGCAGAATCAAGGGCAGCCACTGGGATTTGGCAGATTAGGGCCACTCTCTCCTCAGAACAAAACAAAAACGTCTTGATGTATTACCCATCGCTATAGAGATCTTTTCTCTCTAGTAACAGGGTACTATTTTTTTTAATAATTTTATTTATTTATTTATTTATTTATTTACTTATTTTTTATTGGCTGAGTTGGGTCCTTGTTGCTGTGCTCGGGTTTTCTGTAGTTGCGGAGAGTGGAGGCTACTTTTCGTTGTGGTGCACAGGCCCCTTATTGCCATAGTTTCTCTTGCTGCGGAGCACAGGCTCTAGACACAAGGGCTTCAGTAGTTGCGGCGTGTGGGCTCAGTAGTTGTGGCTCGAGGGCTCTATAGTGCAGGCTCAATAGTTGTGGCCCATGGGCTTAGTTGCTCCGTGGCATGTGGGATCTTCCTGGACCGGGGCTCAAACCCATGTGCCCTGCATTGGCAGGCGGATTCCTAACCACTGCACCACCAGGAAAGCCCCTAACAGGGTACTATTTTAAAAGGAAAGTTTTTTTGTAGGATACCAGAAAGGGAGCCATTTGTAACCCTCTTGTAAAGGACCAGGACAAATGAAAATTAATTGCACGGCCTCAGGTGACAGTTGAATAATGCATCAAGGTGTATAAAATAAAGCAGTTGTCCCTCAGGAGGGGCCCTGCACAGACATCCACAGCTTTTCCTACAGCACGTAGACCTCCTATAGGTAATTGTCTCCGAGTTTTCTCATCAGTCACTCATTAACACCCAGTTGTCTGGCCAAGTCACACAGGAGATGCCTGACTCTGGCCAACTCAGAAAAACCACAGACTTGTGGCAAGTTCTGCACGTATAATTTTTCTGATGGCAGGAAAATATCTGGTGAGCGAAAGGGACCAGTCCTTTTCCTGTTTTCCAGTTTGAATCTGAGCAGACTACAGGTCTGGAAAAAATGCTCTGTCGTCAGAGATTCTGGAAAAACTCTAAGAAGGAAACATTTTGAAAAAAACTTTTGAGCCAAGAACAGGCCAAGGTCCACATCGTCTTTCTCACCCAGAAGCCACCTGCTTCCTTTGCTCCTAATTTAACTTCTTTGGGCCTCAATTTTGTCATCTGTAAGGTGGGAAAATAGTAGTGCCTATCTCACATGGTTGCCATTAGGACTGAATGAGTTAACAGTAGTAAACTGATTAGCACAGAACCTGGCACAAGGCACTCAACCATTGTTAGAGAAACACCACTATCACCATCTTCACCTTCACTATTTTAGGTATTTCCAACTGTGTCCCAGCAGCAGTCACAGCCAGCTGTTTGCCCATCCCATTCTCTCTCAGTCATTACTTATCATTAATCTGGAAATATTTTCCTTGGCTCCTGTTTTGTCCTCTCCACAGATTTTCTCCATATATTATCTACTTTAATAGCAAGAGCCTGACAAGGTCATTTTCATAACCCCTCTATCTTATTAGCAATCAGTGAACTGAATGGCACACTGGCTAGAGGTACTTTTGGCTCTACTTAAAAATAGCTGACCTTGGGACTTCCTAGGTGGCGCAGTGGGTAAGAATCCGCCTGCCAATGCAGGGTACACGGGTTTGATCCCTGCCCCAGGAAGTTACCACATGCCACGGAGCAACTAAGCTCCTGCGCCACAACTATTGAGCCTGCGCTGTAGAGCCCGTGAGCCACTATTGAGTCCACATGCCACAACTACTGAAGCCCACGCACCTTGAGCCCGTGCTCTGCAACGAGAGGCCACTGCAATGAGAAGCCCGTGCATCACAACGAAGAGTAGAGAAAGCCTGTGTGCAGCAATGAAGACCCAACACAGCCAGCAAAATAAATAAATAAATAAGTTTAAAAAAAAAAAAAAATAGCTGACCTTGGAAAGCTGTATTTGAGAGGCAGCAGTAAGGTGACCAGCCATCCTGGATTGCCTGGGACTGAAGGAGTTCCCAGGAGGTGGAATTTTTGGTGCCAAATCCAAAAAGTCCTAGGCAAACCAGGTCAAGTTGATCACCATGGGCAGAAATGCATAATGTAGGCTCCGGAGCCTGGATTCAAATTCTGATCCTGTCACCTCCTAGCTCTGTAACCTTGGACAAGTCACTTAACTTCTCTGAGCCTCCGTTTTTTTCATCTGTAGAATGGAGATAACCAAAGTATCTACATAAGATTGTTGTCAGGATTAAATGAGTTTATGACTGTAAACAGCTCAGGATGGTACCCAGCACATATTATGATATGTCATAGTGTGATATATGTCATAGTGTGACATATGTCACCTACTATTAGTAATTCAAAGTTGTGTAATATCAAAGCATAATCCAAATGTACAATAAAATCTCTGGTTTGACCAGATGCAATCTTACCTGGATCTTTAACCGAATTTTGTTTGTTTCAGTACTTCCCTTCTAACTGAAAGGTACAAAAGCAGAACAAGCCAATATTTTGTTCTCCCCAAATGTATAATCTAGGCGTAGTCTTTGGTGCAGAATTGGTTTTGGCCCGAATCATCTATACACATCTGCTGTACATGTCAATCATTGCTGGCCAGGAGTCATCAATGCTGCTGTTGATCCTGAATCAAGAAACTTCCAGGGGAATTCCCTGGCGGTCCAGTGGTTAGGGCTCAGTGCTTTCACTGCTGAGGGCTTGGGTTCAATCCCTGGTCCGGGAACTAAGATCCCACAAGCTGTGTGGCATGGCCAAAAAAAAAGGAAAAATCCAAACACCTTTACTATGCGATTCTAGAATCACCAGGACCAGAACAATGTAGCCCTCCTTTAACCAGAAAACTCCACTATTCAGAACTTCCTCTCCTCCCAAACACTCTAGTTCATCAAGGTACGGTATTAAACTATTTTATATAAGGGACTTGAGCTGCTCAGATTTTGGTTTCCTTGGCAGGTCCCGAACCAACCCCCTGCCCTCTCCAGTGTACCAAGGAATGACTATTCCTATACTAGGGAAGCCAGTCTTAGTGATGCATTTACATCACAAAGGTAAGACAGTTGTTCGGAGTTGAACAGTGTCCCCAAAAAAGATATTGCAGTTAGGATTCAGCACCCAACTACAATGGGTGGTTATTTTCCCCACACCACCGAGCAATTCTCCGACACCAGCTGGTGGTCCTAGGAGGGAACTCAGTTTTCACATTATCTATCTAGAGACAGCGTCAGACCTGACTGGTTAGGGACTCAGTCCTACAAGACTGCCCCCTACCCCACTTGCCAATTGCAAGTCCAGGTTGTCACCTCTGCTTCTGACCAACCAGCTATGGATTGAAGGTTCCAATGACCCCCTCCTTGGGTTTGATTAATTTGCTAGAGCGGCTCTCAGAACTCTGAGAAACATATTCCTTACTAGATTACAGATTTATTATAAAAGGATATAACTCAGGGACGGCCAGATGGAAGAGATGCCTAGGGTAAGGCATGTAGGAAGGACATGCTCTCTGAGCACACCACACCCTCTGAATCTTCATGTGTTCGTCAACCCAGAAGCTCTCCAGTCCTTTTGGGTTGTTACAGAGGCTTCACTATATAGACATGATTGATTAAGTCATCAGCCATTGGTGATTGAACTCAAACTCTAGCCCCCCTCCCCTCTCCCGAGGTTGGGTTGGGGGACACTGAAAGTTCCAGCCCTCTGATCACCTGGTTGGTTTTTCTGGCAACAAGCCCCCATCCTTAGGCGCCATCCAAGTCACCTAATTAACATAACTCCACTCTGGGCACCATTGAAGGAGGAAAGATAAGGCATACCCTACCATGAATAATTCAAGATGTTATCAGGGGAAGGCTTCCTAGAGGAGGTAGACTTTGAATAATACGAAAAAAGACTTGGACTGTGGAGATGAGAAAAGGGATAACCCAGGGGCAGGAGCAGAACAGGCAAATGCATGAGACAGGATGGAAAGAGAAAGAATTGTGAGCACTTTGAATTTGCTGGGTCCTGGCCTATCTTAAGGGAAGCAGTGGGGCAGATGCTTGGAAAGGTATCAATAGATTAGCAGGTGATCCTCCAGGGCATTGAATGCCTAGCAAACAGTAAAGAACCAAAAAACCAGAACCCTCGAGTCCCTCCCATCAGGAAGCACGCAAGAGCCTCCTAGATAGCTTCCTCCACAAAAGGGCAGACAGCAGTATCAAGCAGTGTCAGCAGTGTTTTGTCTTGTGGAACTGAAAACCACAGCCAGAGAAAGATACAGAAAATGAAAAAGCAGAGGACTTTGTACCAGATGAAGGGACAGGATAAAAACCCAGGAAAACAACTAAGTGAAGAGGAGATAGGCACCCTTACAGAAAAAGAATTCAGAATAATGATGGTGAAGATGATCCAGAACTTTGAAAAAAGACTGGATGCAAAGATCAAAAAGTTTACCAAAGACCTAGAAGAAGTAAAGAGCAAACAAAGAGATATGCAACACAATAACTGAAATGAAAAATACACTGGAAGGAACCAATAGCAGATTAACTGAGGCAGAAGGGCAAATAAGTGACCTGAAAGACAGAATGGTGAAAATCACTGATGCAGAAAAGAATAAGGAAAAAAGAATGAAAAGAACTGAAGACAGCCTAAGAGACCTCTGGGACAATGTTAAACGCACCAACATTCGCATTATAGGGGTCCCAGAAGGAGAGGAGAGAGAGAAAGGACCTGAGAAAATATTGAAAGAGATTATAGTTGAAAACCTCCCTAAAAATGGGAAAGGAAATAGCTACCCAAGTCCAGGAAGTGCAGAGAGTCCCAAGCAGGATAAACCCAAGGAGAAACACACCAAGACATATAGTAGTCAAATTGACAAAAATTAAAGACAGAGAAAAGTTATTAAAAGCAACAAGGGAAAAATGACAAACAACATACAAGGGAACTCCCATAAGGTTAACAGCTGATTTCTCAGCAGAAACTCTGCAAGCCAGAAGGGAGTGGCATGATATGTTTAAAATGATGAAAGGGAAGAACCTACAACCAAGAATACTCTACCCAACAAGGATTTCATTCAGATTCGATGGAGAAATCCAAAGCTTTACAGACAAGCAACAGCTAAGAGAATTCAGCACCACCAAACCAGCCCGACAACAAATGCTAAAGGAACTTCTCTAAGCAGGAAACATAAGAGAAGAAAAGGACCTACAAAAACAAAAACAAAACAATTAAGAAAATGGTAATAGGAACATACATATCGATAATTACCTTGAATGTAAATGGACTAAATGCACCAACCAGAAGACACAGACCAGCTGAATGGATACAAAAACAAGACCCATATATATGCTGTCTACAAGAGACCCACTTCAGACCTAGGGGCACATACAGAGGGAAAGTGAGGGGATGGAAAAAGATATTCCATGCAAATGAAAATCAAAAGAAAGCTGGAGTAGCAATACTCATATCAAATAAAATAGACTTTAAAATAAAAAAGTGTTACAAGAAACAAGAAAGGACATTACATAAAGATCAAGGGATCCATCCAAGCAGAGGAGATAACAATTATAAATATATATGCACCCAATATAGGAGCCCCTCAATACATAAGGCAAATGCTAACAACTATGAAAGAGGAAATGCAAGGCAGAAATAGAGACACAGATGTAGAGAACAAACACATGGACACCAAGTGGGGAAAGCGGGGAGGGTTGGGGGGGATGCACTGGGAGATTGGGATACCAAATTGTACACTCTAAATATATGCTGTTTATTGTCTGTTAACTGTATCTCAATAAAAATTCTTAAAAAAAAAAGAATAAACATGTAAAGCCATCAAAAAATAAAAAAAATAAAAATAAAAATAAAATAAATAAATAAACCAGAACCCTCAATAAAAGGGATGTTTATTTTGTCTGTTTCTGTACTTTTTTTTTTTTTTGAGGCTGCACTGTGCGGTATGCAGGATCTTAATTTCCTGACCAGGGATTGAACCCTTACTCCCTGCATTGGGAGTGTGAAGTCTTAACCACTGGACCACCAAGGAAGTCTCTGTTTCTATACTTTTTAAAAAGATGGAAATTTTTTTTATAAAGTTATTTATTTACTTATTTATTTATCGGCAGTATTGGGTTTTCGCTGCTGTATGCGGGCTTTCTCTATTTGCGGTGAATAGGGGCTACACTTCATTGCGGTCGCAGGCTTCTTACTGTAGTGGCTTCTCTAGTTGTTGAGTACGGGCTCTAGGAATGCGGGCTTCAGTACTTGTGGTGCACGGGCTTAGTTGCTCCAAGGCATGTGGGTTCTTCCCGGACCAGGGATTGAACCCGTGTCTCCTGCATTGGCAGGTGGATTTTTAACCACTTTGCCACCAGGAAAGCCCAAAAGATGCAAAATTTTAAGTGATATTAATCTATTGGACAGAATTTTTCTGTTGAGACAAAACATATGTGAACGTTCCTTGCATAGTGCCTGGCACACAGTAGGTGATCAACAGATATATAAGCTAAATTTTTTTTTAATGTTAGTAAAGGAAACCCTACAATCCTTGCTTTAGTACAGGAAATGATTCTGGAATGGTGGACATAGTCCTACCACAACCTCAATCTATCTGTGCGTCAGAATTTTCCTCCTTTTTTAAAGTGGGTGTATGGGGCTTCCCTGGTGGCACAGTGGTTAAGAATCCGCCTGCCAATGCAGGGGACATGGGTTCGATCCCTGGGCTGGGAAAATCCCACATGCCATGGAGCAACTAAGCCCGTGTGCCACAACTACCATGCCTGTGCTGTAGAGCCCACCGCGAGCCACAACTATTGAGCCCACATGCCACAACTACTGAAGCCTGCACACCTAGAGCCCATACTCTGCGACAAGAGAACCTGCCACAATGAGAAGCCCTCGCACCACAACTAGAGAACGCCCGCACGCAGCATGGAAGACCCACCTCAGCCAATAAATAAATAAATAAATTTATTTAAAAAAAAAAAAGAGGGTGTTGTCTTTAACTCAGACACATCTGTCTGTGAAAAACAGGATCCCCCATGGATTCATTAAACAGATGCTTATCTAGAACCTTAATGTGTCAGGCAGTCATTCAGGCACCAATGAAGACTTTGGAAAACAAGACAGAAATGTCCCTGCCCTCCTGGAGGTTCTAATCTAGCCAGAGAGACAGACAACAAACAAGCAAGCAGGTAAATGAGGAAACAAGATGATGTTTGATAGCAATAAGGCGACGGGAAATATAAAGTAGGATGATTAATTCATTCAACATTCATTTAAACAAGATATGTGAGCATCTACGACAGGCCAGGCACTGTGCTGGGCACTGAAGATACATCGAGGAGCAAAACCTGACTGACGGATCCCTGCCCACTGGACCTTACGTTCCAGCTCCCAGAGGTGATAGAGGGTATGAGGCAGAGAGAGGGATCCTATTTCAGAAGCAGTGATCAGCGAAAGCCTCTTTGAGGAAGAGACTTTTGAGCTGAAGGGGAAGTCTCTCCAAGAACCTGGCAGGAAGAACAGTAGATGCAGGAAGGTGGCTTCCACGAACAGAGGGAGCTGAAGCAAAGCAGGAGGGAACTGACACTCTGGAAAAATCCACCGGTTTCCAAACTTCCAAACTATTTGGGCAGGGGAGTCCTGGGACACTGGATCTGGGAGTGGAGATGGGAGATAGGAAGGTCTTCACTTCCTTCCTCCACTCGCCCATTTTTTCTGCGCCTGGGACAGAACCTTGAAAGGGACATGTCCAACTTTCTATCTAAAACACCCAGGGAAGTGAGAGTACAGGTGAGGAAATATTTATGTGCCCCCACCTCCAGGCCAGGAGCCCATCAGTCCTCTCCAAACTTTGGAGGCTTCCTCTGCTACATGCATTTCCACTCCCTTGCTGGAAGGAGTGAAGGCACCCAGGGCAATGTGCCCTGCTGGTTGTAATGAGATTCACACCACCACCCCACCCCACCTCCATCACCCCCAACCTAAGAGCCAGCCACCTCTCACTTCTCTGCTTTGTTAGAGCTTAGAATTTATCTGCCCCCAGATGCAGAACAATGTGAGATAAGCTGCGTTTTGACCTGCTTTGTTTGGTCCTGTTTGTTTTCTCCACCTAGGGAATTCCCCCCCACCCCCAAGCAGCCTAGACAAACCCACTTTCATTCTTGTGTATTTCCCACCTCTGGGTGTGAAGCTGTCAGACCCAACAACTGGCAAAGAAAGCCATCTCTACAAGGGTAGCTTCTCTGCAAAGATGTAACACGATGCTTTTGTTGGTAATTTACACTGGAAGTAGATGTTGGAAGTTATTCTGAATTTGCAGCTCACTGGCATTTCACATCAGGACAAAACTCACTGGTCCTTGAGGTAAGGGGCCAGATCAGTAATGTAATAATGGCTTTTGCACCTCTCTCTCTCTCTCTCTCTCTCTCTCTCTCTCTCTCTCGCTCTCTCTCTCACACACACACACACTCACTCACTGTGATTTGCCACCTTCCATTTTACTTCAGAGGAAAAAGAGGCGTTCAGAGCCCCAAATGCAGAGCTGGCAGCAGGGACAGGGTGGATGAGGACCTTTACCTCAATAGTCCTGACACTCACTGTGGTGTAAGAATGAACCAGCCTCCCTCGCCCCAGGGCTCAGCACTCCCTCTGCTCCCCAGCCACTTCTGGGAAGGCCCTTCTGCACCTACCCAGAGAGCTGAGAAGTTGGCTTTGTTTTTTAAATTGCAAGAGCTCCATCCACCATGAATCAAGACGTGCCAAGGTGAGAACCTGGAAGAAGCCCAATCTTAAATTAGGTTGGACAGTTGGCTCTTTGGAAATGGCAGTTTTCTAGAAGCTGGTGGAGTCAGTATTGTCTGTCTGATGAACAATCTTGGAAAGAGTCTTCTAGATAGAGAAACTGGGAAGCCAAGGGAGCAGAGACCCCAGTTCCCAACCCTGGGAGGAGACAGTGGGGTCACCAAGGGGTGGCTTAGAGAGGCTTCACCCATTCCTGTAACCAGCCAGCCCTGTTCCCTGGCTTTAATGCAGACTGTTGATTGATATTGACTGTTTCCAATTTTTTCTAAAGGGCAAGCCCCCATTCCTACCTTCCATGCAGTTGCCCTTTAACCCTCCTGGGTGGACTTTTTGAAGCCACGCTGATAAAAATAAAAATAATAATAATAATAATAACTCAGAAACCACTCAAGACCCTCTGCTGTCCACACTCTCAACCTCAAAATATATGTATTTTTTAATTGTATCCATTCTAATAGATGTGAAGTAGTATCTCACCGTGGTCAACCTCAAAATATTTTATATTTATAGAACACTTCACAATTTCCTTACCTTTCCCCCATAAATTATTGATTTGAATTTCTTTTTTCTTTTTTTTTTTTTTTTTGGCTGCACTGGGTCTTCATTACTGTGTGTGGGCTTTCTCTAGTTGTGGTGAGTAGGGGCTGCTCTTCATTGCAGTGTGCGGGCTTCTCAGTGCAGTGGCTTCTCTCTTGTTGCAGAGCACAGCCTCTAGGCACTTGGATTTCGATAGTTGCCGCACGCAGGCTCAGTAGCTATGGCTTGCAGGCTCTAAAGCACAGGCTTAGTAATTGTGGTACAGGGGCTTAGTTGCTCCACAGCACATGGGAACTTGCTGGACCAGGGATCGAGCCCATGTCCCCTGCATTGGCAGGCGGATTCTTAACCACTGCACCAAGGAAGTCTCTATAGATTTGAATTTCATAACAAACCCTTGAGGTAATAGGTAACAGTTATTAGCCCCTTTTAACTGCAGAGGAAACTGATACTCAGAGAGGTTAAGTAACATGTCCATTGGCCACTCCGCCAATATACAGGAAGTGGTAAAATATGGACCCAGATCCAAGCGCCCAGATTCCTAGTTCAAAAGGCTTAACACTCTGTCCCTCTGCTCCAAGGAACCTCAGATCCGCCCAGATCTTGGTAGTTGGCAAACGGAGACCACACGCGCTCAGGCTGGTGGGAGAAGAAGTATAACAGGCGTTCCCACCAGAGGCGACAGAGTGTGTGCTGTGACAGCCTTGTTACAATGATTAAATCGTCCTGTGTTGGTGACAGATGGGAAGATTGGGAGACAGGTGGACTATGAACCCGAAAGCACCTCTGGGACAGCCCAACCAATGTGAGCCATCCATCACCAAGGGCTGGCAGAGCCCATGGGCTCCTCTAGCACCTCCACCTCTGGGGACAAGACAGTGGGGGGCGGGGCCTGATGAGCCAGATGTTATCTCCTGCCATTTGCATCTAAAATTCCTCATTTCTTGGCATGAATTGATGGAGGAGGCATAAAGGGGTGGTATAATGGGGTTGGCACTTTTAATTCCTTTCTGACCCCCATTTAGGGCAGCCTCAAGGGGGAAGTTCCCTGAAGGCTACATGACTTCAGATGGTGAGCAGGGATACAATTAGACAGCTCAGCCAAGAGGCGTGAGAGGCCTGGGGAGGGCAATTTGGCAGGATCAGACTTTTAAATGAATGAATTTATCCTACAAATATATTCTCTCCTGGGCCAAATAAAGCATTCACAAAGACATTCACTGTAGCGCTTGTCCATGCATTAAACAAATAAATATTAAACAGTGTAGCTCTAGCAGGAAACACGCCAAAGTAGCTGCCCTCATGAGCTTTAATTCCAGAGAGGAACCATTTATCCAAACATCCAATAAATCTTTACTGAGCCCCTGCTGTATGCTAGGCATTGTTCTAGGATAGGGTTGCCAAATAAAATATAGGCTACGAGGAGGGGGAGTCAAGGAAGGGAGGGAGTACGGGGATATGTGTATAAAAACAGATGATTGAACCTGATGTACCCCCCCAAAAAAAAATTAAAAAAAATAAATAAAAAAAAATATAGGCTACCCAGATAAATTTGAATTTCAGATAAACACAATATTTTTTTAGTATAACTATGTTCTTGGGGAGGGATAGACTGGGAGTTTGGGGTTAGTAGATAACACAGGGAACTATATCAATATCCTGGGATAAACTGTAATGGAAAAGAATATAAAAAAGAATGTGTATATGCGTATAACTGAGTCAATTTGCTGTACAGCAGAAATTCATACAACATTGTTAAATTAAAAAAAAATACACTAAAAAAAACCCCACTATGTCTCAAATGTCCTGCCCTCTTGGGATAGAAGTATGGGATATACTTAGACTGAAAAATTATTCACTGCTCATTTGAAATTGAAATTTAACTGTAGCAACTTCCCTGGCCGTTCAGTGGTTAAGACTCCGTGCTTCCACTGTAGGAGGCGCGGGTTCGATCCCTGGTTGGGAAACTAAGATACCACATGTTGAGCGGCATGGCCAAAATAGATATATAGTTTTAAATTTTTTAAAAAAGAAATTTAACTGGAAAGCCTGTATTTCAATATGCTAACTCTGGCAACCCTACTCTAAAAACATTGTTTATAGGAGCAAAAGTTCAGAAACAACCTAAATGGCCACCCACAGGGGATTTGTTAAGTAAATTATAGAAAATTCAAACAATGGGAAATCATTATCCAAAAAATAATGATAGATTTATATGGTGATTTGTAATTATTTCCAAGATGCAGAGTTAGGTGAAAAGAGAAAGATTCAAAATAGTGTACAAGTTATCCCACCACCTGGTAAAGAAAAAGAAATACGGAGATATGTACATATATGTTCATCAAAGCATAGACTCTCTTGGGAAGGTGCCCAGAGATGGGTAACTTCTTGCTTCTGCAGAAGGAGAACGAGAAAACTAGAGGAAAATAATGGTACCCCTTCTGTACCTTTTGAACTTTGAAATAAATCCATATATTACCTATTTTTAAACAACTTCTTTTATCTGTGTGTGTGTGTTAAGATGTTTTGGCTGATAGGGGGGTAAGATTCTTGGAAAGAGTCACCATAGCCTCCCTGAGGGTTTTCAACAGGATTTCAGGATGGTCCAGGAGGCAGGAGAAAGGACAGAATGACCTCGGAGGGTCTCTCAAGTTCAACATCAAGAACTAGGATTTCCCTGGTGGTCCAGTGGCTAAGACTCCGTGTTTCCAAGGCAGGGGGCCCAGGTTTGATCCCTGGTCAGAGAACTAGATCCCACATGTTGCAACTAAAGATTCCTCATGCCACAGCTAGAATTCGCATGCCACAACTAAAAGACCCTCATGCCACAACTAAGACCTGGCCCAGCCAAATAAATAAATAAATATTTTTTTAAAATATATATTAAAAAAACATCAAGAACCAAGGCATGGGACTTCCCTGGTGGCGCAGTGGGTGGGAATTCACCTGCCAATTCAGGGGACACGGGTTGGATCCCTGGTCCGGCAAGATCCCCCATACCAAGGAGCAACTATGCCTGCGCTCTGGAGTCCAAGAGCCACAGCTATTGAGCCTGGGTGCCATAATTAGTGAAGCCCACTCACATAGAGCCTGTGCTCCACAACAAGAGATGACACTGCAATGAGAAGCCCACACACTACAACAGAGACCCAACACAGCCAAAAATAAATAAATAAATAAGTAAATAAATAAATTTATTTATTTAAAAAAAAAAAGAACCAAGGCACACCCACAGGACCGGATGCATCATTTTAAGGGCCCAATACAAAATGGTGACCCCTTGTTCATAAATTATTAAGAATTCCAAAAACAGTAACAGAAGAGCTTTAAATCAAGGATGGGTTCCTTCTACACACAAAGCAGAGAAAACCCACACAACAACCGCTGGTCGGTTTCTTCAAATAAGGACACCGGGAACATAATTTCTCACACAGCCATTTTCCACACACACACACTCGACACTGCTCGGGTCATGAGCTCAGAAGAGAAACCAAAGCAATAAAATAAATGTAAATCAAAGCCAACCGTGTTAATAAAAGGGATCCAAGGGTCAGTGTGGCAGGCAGAACATTAGAATTCAGACAGCTTTAGGATCTTCTCGGAAGAAATCACACAAATTGCTGTCAGAGGTGTCCCAAAGTTCACACAAAATATGCCTCCTGACTCATTTAACTCCCATTTCCTGGTAGTAAATTATTAACTGAACAAGCTTGAGCTGGTACAGCTGTTGTCCCAACACAGGCCTGATGTCCACACAGAGAGCCACTCAATAATTTGTCCTGAAAGTGACCCTGCACTAAATCCATCTCTCCCTGAGCTGCAGGGGAAGAATTCTCAATAGAGCATCCTGCCTCCTCTTGGAACTGGGTGCAGAGTCCCCATCGAGGGGCCACAGGTGACCCTGCGGCCCCAGAGCACCACCTCATAACCCAGCAGTCAGCAAATTTGTGAGGCCAAGGACACCAGAGGGAGGCCTCCAGTGGGTGAGAAGGAAAAAGGAGGAGGTCGGGAAAGGAAAGAAAGAGACTCTGCAGGAGAAGAGAGTACAGGCTGAAGAGGGAGGGATGGAACGAGGAAGAGGGAAGAAATACGAGCTTTGAGACAAAGTCTGTAGTTCTAGAGCAGCTTCAACCTCCTCACCAACCCCATCTCAGCTTCGAGAAGTCCTTCCTGTCCTTGAGGCTCAGCTCAAAGGACACTTCCTCCAGGGAGCTTTCACTGATTACCACAGAATCATGTTGCTACAAAAAGAAATAACAATAACCTTGATGGAGAGCGTACTGCGTGCCACCTGCATCGTCTCATTTTGCCCCCCAACCCTTTGAAGTAGACACTATTGCTGCCCCAATTTTTCAAATAAAGAAACCGAGGTACGGAAAAGTTTTAGTAACCTGCCCAAGGTCACACAGGTGGGAAATGATGCAGCTAGAACCAGAAAGTCTGACTCCAGAGCCCTCACTGTTAACCATTCAGTGCTACCATTTCTTTCTTCCGCTTCACTCTGTGCCCTCGAGTGGCTCAGACCTTGCTTGTGATGCAAACTTCACCTCTCCACCCCCACCTCTGGGACTGTCCCACATCCCTGTTCCTCCAGGAACCCAGTACAATGTCTAGCACACAGTACACCCTCAACAATATCAGTTCCATTCCTTTCTCTTGTCACACACATGTACAAAAAATAGTGTGTCTCGAGACTTCCCTGGTGGTTCAGTGGTTAAAAATCTGCGCTTCCCCTGCACGGGACACAGGTTCGATGCCTGGTCAGGGAACTGAGATCCCGTATCCCACATGCCGTGCAGTGCGGCCAAATAAAACAACAATTATACTATCTTAAAAAAAAAATAACAGTATTTTTTCTCTCAGCTACAGTCTGGAAGAAAATATCTACAAATCATATACTCAACATAGGAGTCGTATCCAGAATGTAATATAAACTCTTATAATTGAACAAAAAGAAAACAGGCAACTTAGTTAATAGGCAAAAGATACGAACAATGCTTCACCAAAGAGGATATAAGGATGGCAAATAAGCACATGAAAAGCTGTTCAGTATCATTAGTCATTAGGGAAAAGCAAATTTAAACTGTGATGAGATACCACTACACACTCATCAGAATGACTAAAATTAAAACTACTGACAATACCAAATTCTGGCAATGGTGCAGAACAACTGGAACTCTCATACATTGCTGGTGAGGATGCAAAATTGAACAGCCACTCTGAAAATAGCTTGGCAGTTTCTTATTAAGCTAAACACACACACATTTACCCAAAGACCCAGTAGTCCCACTCCTAGCCATGTACCCTGGAGAAATGAATATTTATGTCCACACAAAAACCTGCATATGTCTATTTATAGCATGTCTGCTCATAATTGCCAAAAGCTGGAAATAGCCCAAATGTCTTTTAATGGTCGAATGGATAAATAAACCAAGTCCATTCAGACAATGGAATATTACTCAGCAATAAAAAGGAACAAATTTTTGGTGCATACAACCTGGATGAATCTCAAAGGGATTTATGCCGAATGAAAGAAGCCAGTCTCAAAAAGTTCCATGTTGTATGATGCCATTTATATAACATTCTCAAATGATAAACCTATAGGATAGAGAACAGATTTGTGGTTGCCACAGGTCAAGTGTGGAGAGGGATGAAATAAAGGGATAGTACAGGAGTGATGGAACAATCCTGTATCCTGATTATGGTGATGGTTGTATAAATCTATATACGTGTCAAAATTCATATAACCACTCACTAGGATGGCTATAATCAAAAAGACAAATAATAAAAAAATGCGGGTGAGGAGGTGGAGAACATTGGAACACTCATACATTGCTGATGGAAATGTAAAAAGGTACAGCCACTTTGGAGAACAGTTCCTCAAAAAGTTACGCATAAAAATTAGAAATAGAGTTACCATATGACCCAGTAATTCCACTCTTAGATATATGCCCAAGAGAATGAAAGCATATGTCCATACAAAAATTTGTACACAGGGACTTCCCTCGTGGCTCAGTGGTTAAGAATCCACCTGCCAATGCAGGGGACACGGGTACAATCCCTGGTCTGGGAAGATCCCAAATGCCGCAGAGCAACTAAACCCTCGAGC
Source organism: Hippopotamus amphibius kiboko (assembly GCF_030028045.1). Taxonomy (NCBI): domain Eukaryota; kingdom Metazoa; phylum Chordata; class Mammalia; order Artiodactyla; family Hippopotamidae; genus Hippopotamus; species Hippopotamus amphibius. The sequence goes on along the minus strand of NC_080202.1, from coordinate 44,227,790 downwards.
CACAACTACTGAGGCCACGTGCTGCAACTACTAAAGCCCAGGTGCCTAGAGCCCGTGCTCTGCAACAAGAGAAGCCACTGCAACGAAGAGTAGCTCCTGCTGGCCACAACTAGAGAAAGCCCGTGTGCAGCAACAAAGACCCAACGCCGTCAAAAAAAAAAAAAAATTGTACAGAAATGTTCATAGCAGCATTCTTCTTTTTTTAAAAAATTCATTTATTTATTTAATTTTTTTTTTAGTTGTGTTGGGTCTTGGTTGCTGTGCACGGGCTTTCTCTAGTTGTGGTGAGCAGTGGCCACTCTTCATGAGGTGCACAGGCTTCTTAATGCGGTGGCTTCTCTTGTGGAGCAGGGGCTCTAGATGCACAGACTTCAGTACTTGAGGCACAGGCTCAGATGTTGCAGCACACGGGCTTAGTTGTTCTGCAGCATGTGGGATCTTCCCAGACCAGGGCTCGAACCCGTGTCCCCTGCATTGGCAGGCAGATTCTTAACCGCTGAGCAACCAGAGAAGTCCCGTAACAGCATTATTCTTGATAGCCAAAAAGCAGAAACAACCCAAATGTCCATCAACTGATAAATGGATAAACAAAAGTGGTTCATCCACACAATGGAATATTATTCAGCCTTTGAAAAGGAATAAAGTACTGATACATGCTACAACATGGATGAATCCTGAAAACATTATGTAAGTAAAATAAACCTGGCACAAAAGTCCACATATTGTGTAATTCCATTTAAATGAAATGTCAAGAATAGACAAATACACAGAGAGAGAGTAAATTCATGTTTGCCAGGGGTTTGGGGAAGGAATAAATGAGGAATAACTAACTACTAATGGGTTTGGGCTTTCCTTGGGGAATGATGAAAATATTCTGGAATTAGTGGTGATGGTTGCACAACTTCGCAAATATACTAAAAAGCCACTTAATTGTGTACTTTAAAAGGGTGAATTTTATGGCATGTGAATTATATTGACAAAACATTCATAGAACTCTACACCCACAGAAAAAAAATAAATTAAAAAAAAAACCAAATGTAATACAATTAAGTATTACAGGAACCAGGTTCTCACCTGCTGTGTATGGTGACACACACACTACTTTGGACAGGGGTTCCCAATCTTGGCTACACCTTGGAGCCCCCGGGGGCAGGGGGCGGTCTTTAAAAACTTGTGATGCCTGGCAACCACTCCTAGCCGTTCTGATTTAATTGGTCTGGGGTGTGATCTGGATATCGAGAGTTTTTAAAGCTTCCCAAGTGGTTCTAATATGCAGCAAAATTTGAGAACCACTGACTTGGGAAATAGTTGATGAACCACCATTCCTGGGAGCCAAAAGCCAGCCCTCCCCGCTCCGCCTCAGAGCAGTCAGATCAGATTTGTCCTTGGCAAAGAGAACGGCTACAATCATTCTGCTGTTCACCATGCCAGACAGAAACACATCAGAACATTCTTTCCAGTTCCTTAAGGGCTCCTGCTCTCTGGGCAAACGTGTGGTTGACGAGACCATCAGCAATTCTTCGGAAGGAGGGCCTGCTCTCCACCGCTCTGCCCCTCCATCCTCCTCCAGCTCTCTCTGGCTGCCCTCATGTGCAGCTGGGGGTGGGGAAGTGGAGGAGGAGGGAGGAAGCCACTTAATAAACACATGGTCAGCAGGGTGTAGCAGGCCTTCTGAGTGACCCTTCCAAGGGATGTTCATATTTTCAAAGAAGACACCCTGAAAAACAAAGGCCTGGACCTCTAAGGATAGAATTTCAGGTGCTGGTAGGGGTGATTTTGAAGGAGAGGGTCTCTTCCCTTGACTTTTTGGGCATGTGTCTAGACTGGTCCTGATTGTTTGGCCTGCTGTTTTCTTAGAGAATGAGATCCTAGCATTCCATTCACTTCATGACAGTGGTTTGAATTGCAATTTCATTCAGTTGTGATTAGGTATTGTCTGTGGCATTTATGGATTTTCTAAGCCAAGCGATCTCACACTTCATTGAAAGCCCTTTTGTATTATCCATATTTTGTATTATTATCCTGTTGTTTCACACAGGTGAGTCTTTTCTCACAGTCTTAGTTATTAAGACTTGGTTGCAGATTACAAACACCAACTCAGGCAAGCTCAAGCAACAGGGGAGTTTACAATAGGATTACAGGTGGGACCAGGAAAAGGTAAGCCTGAGGGAGAGCAGGAATCTGGGCATCTATGGTCAAGATCAGGGAGTAGAATCTGGGGCTCCATGCTAGTAGGTAGGGAAGTTAGATCTCAAAGAATAATAATCATCCAACATTAACTGAACATTTACCATGTGCCAGGCACTGTTCTAAACTCTAAATACATTAACCCATTCAATCCTAAGAATAACCTTATGAGGCTATTCTTACATTATTATTATTATGAATATATGACTATTACTATTCTCATTTTACAAAAGAGGAAACTGAGATACACAGAAAAGAAGCAAGAGTCCCAAGGTCTTCCAGCTGGCATTTGAACTCAGGTAGTCTGGTTTCAGAACCCACATACTTAACCGCCATGTGAATGGGGCCCTAGGGGGTTGTGCAGTGGGCAACCTGTACACTCATACATGGCGGCCCTGACCATAGGGTATGGACTAGATCAATGTTTCTCAGCAGGGGCACTATGAGCATTGTGGGCCAGATAATTTGTTGTGCAGGACTGTCTCAACCCCAATTACTAAATGCCGGAAGTAGTAAACCCTTCAATCATCAGGAAAATCAAAATGCTGCCTGGGAGAGTACCAGCCTCAATTGAGAACCACTAGAATAAACAGACACCCCCAAAGTTGTCTACTTCTCTATTTTGTGAGCCCCTTGAAGCTAATACCCATGTGTGTTCTTTTCCTGCTCCTCCAGTATTTGGCCTGAAGGTACCCAGAGTCCTCACCCCAATGCTCTCTCCACCAGAACTTGGCTGGACATCCAGTCTTACTGACCTGGGATGATAGGGATGAAATATGAGTCATACATGTAAATTCACTTCCAACAAGATTTCATGAATGTACAAGAATTTTCACAGTTTAGGAATTAGTCATTTCTATTATTAAAAAAAAAAAAGAGAGAGCAGCAGTTTTAAAATTTGCAAAAAAGTACCTACAATTCTACCTCCTGCATAACTACTCTCAGTTTTGCATGTTCCTTCCATTCCCCGTCTACACCTGCTCTCACAGTGTGCATGGTTATTGGCAAAGAGTGTACCATCTGGGGTTCTGCTATTTTCACCTAACACTTAGAAATGTTTTCCATGTTGTTACATGGTCTTCATAATGAATGATTTTTTCAAAGTCTGCATAGTGTTCCATTGCACAGAACTACTTTAATGCTAAACACTTTCCCAAGTGTTAAGTGTTTAGCTAATTTCCAGCTTTATTGTTTTGGGGATTTTTGCTTTATCAGTGATGCTGCAATTCATATTTTTATGCACAGAACTCTGCTTCTGCTTTAATTATTCAGATAATTCCCAGAAATGAGATTATGGAGTCAATGGGTGTGGACATCTTCATGGCTCTTGGCACGAAGTTATGTATCACTTTCCCAGAGCTATGTACCAATTTACAATGTTTCCTGGTAGTCTATGCCTGCCCCAATTTCACTACAACTCCACCAGCATTAAGGACTCTCATTTTAAAAAATAATCCATCTACATGTGTAAAGTGGTGGTTTTTCAAGTTGGCTTAAATGTGCATTTCTGTGACTTTATGCATTCTCCTAGTGCTGTTTATCATTTGTACTCCTCCTTACATTAATAGATTATATGTAGTGTCTAGAATAGGAATTACTATCTTCATTTTACACATCAAAACCCCACTCAGAGAAGTTACACAAAGTTGCCAAGGTTCACAGAGCTGGTCAAATGAGAAGGAAAATTTGTGACCTGCCTAGTCCAGAGCTCCTTTCTCCCCACCCCATATCTCAGCCTGCCTTAGCTCAGACAGGCTCAGTGGTGAAATCAGGAGCCAAGGAGGGGCCGGCTCAGAAGGCCTCTCTCTGAGCTCTTGCAGCTAATAGCCATCGGGCTCCAAGTTTCCAACCCAGGCCTAAAGAAGTATTCAGAGGCAGTCCCCAGAAGGAATCCCAGCAACCCAGTCTCCTTCCCTGCCTCTTCTGCTCCAGGTCCTGTAGTATTTCACCTCTGATAAATTCCTTAGCATAGTGGAGGATTCCCTGGCAGTCCAGTGGTTAGGAGTCTGCACTTTCACTGTCAAGGGCCCGGGTTCAATCCCTGGTCAGGGAACTAAGATCCTACAAGCTGCGCTGCGTGACCAAAAAAAAAAAAAAAAAAAAATTCCTTAGTCTAGTGATTCCCAGACCTGGCTGTTTCCCAGCATCCCTTGGGAGAATCCTTCCCACTTCCCATGCACAGATCCCTGGTCTGTGGAATCAGAATCTTCAGGGTCTGGGGTCTGAGGATCTATAGTTTTTTACCCCCTTCCAGATAATTATGAGGCTCACCTAGGTTTAGAACTCACTGCCTTGGGGTCCATAAGATCCAAGGTGCTTGTTAAAAACGCAGATTCCCCACCTATCTTGGGCCTGGTGGGGGAGCCATGGAATTTGCTTTCCAACAAGCGTGCATCCACAGACCACACAGAGGGGACCTCTGGGGACTGGGAAAGGGTCTCTGTTGCCACCACTTTTCCAATTTAATCAAAATGTAGACGAATTGGAAATGGCTCTTCCTTCTTCCCAGAGGAACCAGCTAGACTTTCTGTAAATCCAGTTTGCTCAGCTAGCTCCAAAGCATTAGCATAAAAGCATTGGAGAGTGAAGGAAAAGGAGAACAGCTCTCCTGCCCAAGAAAAAACCCTCCCTTCCAAGCAGAAGGGCTCCCCCCGCCCCCCCCGCCCCCCGCGGTGGACAGCATGGCAGGTGGTGCTTATCTGTAATCATGGGCTATTCACCAAACTCCCAAACCACCTCTTAGATGCAAATTGTTCACCAGCAACATCCTTAGCCATTCATCTTGGGAAGAAGGCAAGCGCCTTCTTTTTCCCTTTCCCAAATCAAACCCCTAAAGAGCCAGCAAAGCCTGAAAGCCACACAAAGGCATCACTACCTGTGTCACAGAACAGGACATCTCCTCATGGGTGGACCACCAGCCTCTGGACTCAAAACAAGGAGTCAGGTTTGTTTGCTTAGGCAAAATCACAGAGATGTTTTCACATAAGTTCCAAAATAGTTCCCCCTTTACTGGAGGTGGGGAGAGAGGATATTTAACTTTAGACTTCTAGCGATCTTCCTATCTCATTCTCCACCAAACACTTATCCGTGAGCAGGAATCTGGGATCCCAGCCTAGAGCAAGTAATTTGTTTTTCTAAGAGTTTTTACTGCAGGCTCACAACTTGTCAAAAACCGACAGCCTTGGAGACAAAGGACAGGTAAAACCACAGTGGGTCTCTACATCAGGACCTACAAACATTGGTTTTGAGGCTGAAAAAAAAAACTTTAAAAAATCTATCGGGACTTCCCTGGTGGTGCAGTGGTTAAGAATCCACCTGCCAGTGCAGGGGACACAGGTTCCATCCCTGGGCCTGGGAGATCCCACATGCCGTGGAGCAACTAAGCCCATGTGCCACAACTATTGAGCTGGTGCTCTAGAGCCCATGAGCCACAACTACTGAGCCTGTGTACCACAACTACTGAAGCCCACATGCTCCCCAACAGGAGAAGCCGCCGCAATGAGAAGCCCACACACTGCAACAAAGAGTAGCCCCCGCTCACCGCAACTAGAGAAAGTCTACACGCAGCAACAAAGATCCAACACAGCCATTTAAAAATCTATCAAATTGACAAAGATTAAAGGGAATTATAATACCCGGTGCTGGCAAGGATGCAAGAAATGGGTAGCCCTCTCTTCTACGGTACTTCCTGGAGGGCAACTAAGCAATTTGTGTCACAAGCCCTAAAAATTAGGCAAATCCCATGCCCCAGCAATCACACTTCTAGGAATTTATCCCAAGGAAAAAATCCAAGGTGCACAGCTATTACTTGCAGTGATATCTGTAATACTTAAAAAATGGAAATGACTTAATGTTCAAGGATAAGAGAATAAAAATTTTAGACATATAGTGGGATCCTAGTAAGCCCTAAAAAAATAGTGCTATAGAACAGGAGTCAGAAAATCACACCCACAGGCCAAATGGACCTGCCTTTTCCTTTTGCAAATAAAGTTTTATTGGAATACAGCCATGCTAATTGTCTGTGTCCTCAACAATTGCTTTCATGCTGTATGACAGGAGCAGTTCCAGCAGACCTTATGGCCTTCAAAGACTGAAATATTTACCATCTGGACCTTTATGGAAAAAGTTTGCGAATCTCTGCTATAGAATTTTTACAAATGTTTATGACAGATTGCTAAATGAAAATAAAGAACAAGGCTACTGCATGATAACATTTTTGTTATACATAGGTATCAGACTGAAGTAAATTCAAATAACAATGGTTCTCTATAGGTAGTGGGATTATGGGTGGTCAGATGTGTCTACATATTTCTGATAGGCTATTTTCACATTTTTCAGGTTGTCCATACTGAATATGTATTGCTTCTGTAATTAGCAAGAGGGAAGAGGAAAATATGAGTAAGTGAGCGCTGTATCATACATGGGACTTGCTTCAGTGCCATTTTCCACTTTTCCCTCCCAATCTCCATCCCAACCCCCAACCCCATCCCAATCCCCCTCCAGAGTACCTCCTTGCCCCCATCCCCACCCCAATCTTGCCTTGCTTTGCAAAATTCCCGTTCAAATGTAAAAGGAGAGGATTCCTTTTATTTCAGTCAGGGGCCACATAAGCATTTGCACCTGGGGACATGGAGGGGCAGGAGGGAGAAGCAGTGTTTTGGTTTGGTTTGGCTTGGTTTGGTTTGATTTGGTTTGTTTACTGGTTTTGCCTCTGAGCTACAAAAAAACAAGTCCTGGTAACACACGTATTCAAAGCCCTAGCCTATTCTCCACAATAAGAATTCCTCAGCATTGCCACGGTCTCGGACACTGGTAAGCATTTGTGCCAAGGCTGAAAGCCTGAGTACTGTGCAGCATTACAGTATCATAAAGGGACCTGCATGTGCCCGTTCAACAAATTTCCCAATCACTCTCTGGTACCAAACACAGCTCTACCTCAAAAACTGTAAAGACAAGCATGGAACTTTAAAACAGTCATAAAAACTGTCTTTTTTTTTTTTTACCCCCATGCACAACTTGCACGATCTTAGTTCCCTGACCAGGAATAGAACCCAGGTCCCCTGCAGTGAACGTGCCAAGTCCTAACCACTGGACAGCCAGGGAATTCCCAATAACCTCTGAATAACAAACTCTTACAATTGCAGAGAACATTACAGCTGTCAAATCTCTTTTACATACTTAGGTCATTTTATTTCTCCTTAGTCAATGTGTAAACAATCAGATGTTATTAAGTACCACCTCTGTGCGTGACCCCATGGGAAATGCAAAAAAACGTGAGCGTGGCATGGTGGTCCTCCATCACAATGCACATCAGAAGCACCCGGGGAGCTCAAAAAAATACAGATGTCAGAACCTCCAGGGGTGCAGCCTGGGAATCTGATTTTTAAAGCTCTCCCAGGGAGCTCTCCCATGTGCAAGGCAATACGGCCAAATGATTTCAGTAGGTGGTTCTGGAATTTGGCTACACACTCAAATCACCTGGAGTGTCCAAAAATCCCAGTGTCCTGTCTGGCACCCAGACCCATTAAATCAGAATGTCCGTGGGTGCACCCCAGCATTAGTATTTTCTGAAGCTCCCTGGGGGACCCCAAGGTACAGCCAAGTTTGAGAACCACTGAACTGAAGGAATTCAGAGGTGATAAGAGGGCAGGCTAGAGTGACCAAGGAATGTTTCTGCAGGAGATGGGAACCGAGCCATGGCTTCAAGAATGAGCAGAAAAGAAGAAGAAAGCAATTTGAGGGTGGAGGACAGCATAAGCAAATATTTGGCTTAGGCAAAAGATTCGTAATGAGAACTAAGGCCGGGAGCATAGGGTGGGGCAAATATTGAGGGGCCAGGAATGCCAAGTAAGGGGTTTAACTTATACCTGAGAGAGCGTCATTGAAGATCTTGAGCAAGGAAGTGACTAATTTAAGATTTGGGGGAAGATAAAACTGGGATTAACTACCCAGAGATCAGCTGGAGTCAGGGGGACCAGATAAGAGATTTTGAAAGATTTTCTGAAGCCATGATACCTAGCAAGGGAGAGGGTGCAGAGACATGCACATTCTCTCCTACTGCTGGTAGGCGTATAAACTGTTACAGCCTTTCTGGAAGGCAGGGCAGCCCCAGCCTTCAGAGTGCCCTTGTTTGGACTGGAACAAGATAGGCTTACCTCCAAGGAGACACAACCCTGTGCCACAGTGCGTGGCTGGGCAAGCAGAGCTGAAGCTGGATTTTCAGCCCTGGCTTGCTCTGCTTGCCACTTGACCCCTGTGTGCAACGAACAATCGTCACAATTCTCTGCAGCAGCCCTGCTAAAGGACAAGTTCACAAAGTTGTAAGACTGCCGTAATCAACCTCAGCTATGGGTCACTAACTGTGGAGCATTTAGGGATTGTTTCTGCATCAGGGCAGCAAGTTCACCACAGAACCACAAGCATGGTAGAAGTGCCCAAGAAAGCAGTGAAGGTTCTGGCAGAACTCGGATGGGGGCAGAGCACATCAGCGGCAAACATCACTGATCAGCTATCCAGTAGATACTCCCCCTTCTGCCTTGATGCAGAACCCTGCTTTTGTCACAGTGCAATGTGCCCAGCACCAAGGAGGACTCAGGATTAGTCTAAGCCATTCCTGATCATTGCTATTCCCTTCGCCAGCAATTGGTACGAGGGAGCATCTAACGGTTCTAGCTACCAATGATAAGAGGAACTTCCTCCCTCAAAAGAGATTAGTATGTGAAGTGGAAGCCCTTAGGCTGCCACCAGGACTTCCCATCCTTGTTCCCTGTTTGGAACGCTATTGTGTGAGGATGTGATGCTGGAGATGTGGCAGCTATCTTGCAACCATGAAGAATGTCAGAGATTCTCAGAGATCCTGAGTCAAGAGAATCTCAGAGTTTCTGACTCCGTGCGCTGACCTTGCTGAGCTGCTTAACTAATTCTCACACCACTTACCTCCAGACTTCATGTTTTGTGAGATAATTAAATGCCTTTACAATTTCAGTTATAATTCTTTAGGTATTGTATTACTTGCAGCTGAACACATCTGAACATTCACCAATTAATTTGTTCAACAAAAATCTAATGAGTCCTGATTTGATACTAAGGACTTTAAAACAGATAAGTTTCCAGCCCTCTAGGAACTTAAATTCTAGAGAAGAAGACGGATAGTTAAAAGAAATAAACCCATGTGACAAGTGCTCTAGCAGAGGTATGAATAAAGTACTGCAGGATGACAGAAGGCAAACTGACTTGCTCTGAGAATTTAGAGGATATACAGATTGGGTTTTGTTTGAGACATTAAGTTTGGGGATATCCAGGTGAAGATGTCTGTGATGCTGCAGGCAAGAGGTCTGAATTAAACATAAACTTCAGAAGCATCAGTAGTTGAAGTCATGGGAGATGTTAGAATACATCTCCAATACATCAGTCAGAGATGCTTTCAGCAGCTAAAAATGAGAATAGCAGGGTTAGGCCAGGACTGATGCATTCATTAGCTTAATTATATCAATGCTTCAGGGCAGCATCTCTGTGATTGATCCTGTTGGTCTTCTCTCAAGGCTCACAAGATAGACACTGCAGCTTCAGGCACCACATCCTCACATCTTGTTTAAAGGCATGAAAGGCTGCTTGTCCTCGCTCAATTGTTCCCTGAAATCCCTCCCACCTAAACTTCTGCTCGTGCCCCCATTGGTCAGGGCTATGTCATGTGTCCATCCTTAAACAAATCACAGGCAAAGAAAAATTATTTACTGTGATTTCTTGGACCAATCATGATTCATCCCCTGGCTCAGAGGAGGGGTCACCCTCCCTAAAGAAGAAGAAAAAAGAATGATTGTTGAATGGACAGCCAGCAGTATCTGCCACTTGCTGAGGGAGCCAAGAGATTAGACAAAGGCCTAAGGTAGAGAACTGGGAACTTGTCAACATTTTCAGGACAGAAAAGAAAGGTGGAGATGGAGAAGAAATGATCAGAAAAGCAGGAGGGGAATTCCCTGGTGGTCCAGTGCTTAGGACTCTGCACTTTCACTGCCAAAGGCACAGGTTTGAACCCTGGTGGGGAACTAAGATCCCACAATCCGCACATTGTAAGAGTTTCCAGAAGGAGGAAGTGGCCAACAGCTTCAAACATTATAGGGAGGTCAAGTAGATGAAAACAATCCTGAAGGCCATTAGTCTTGGTTAGTAAGAGGTCACTCTTGACCTTGGTAAGAGTGTTGCCAAGAACATAAAATTATATGCAAAGGGGTGAGTGGGAGGTGAAGAAGTGAAGTGTACAGGAAAAGGGGAAAAACAAAATATGCAACCAGAGGAAGAAGACTTGGAGGAAACGCTGTATTGAACACAGAAATCTGCCAGAATCCTAAGCGACAGCTAGACTGGATTGGAAAAGCAGGAAGGACTGACCAGCTTCCTCTACTGCATATTCATCAGGGACCTTCTTGCCAGCTTGAGAGAGAGGATGAGACAGAAGAGCCCCTCCCACCCTGGCTCCATGATTAATTTCGTCTCTCATGGGGCTTGGCATAAAAGAGGGACTAATCATGCTCTCGCACCATCTGGGCAATTATGGTCTCCCATCAGCTGGTACAAAAGGAGGGGTTTGTGACACTTAATGGCAACCCTGCCCCCATCACATCTGGGCCTTAATCTCTTGAATTAGCCAAATCAAGGGAAGTTTGGAGATATATTATGATTCAAGTGACGGAATAAATAACCCCTTGGCCAGGCTGTACTCCAAGTCTCCCCGCCTTTGTGATGCTTAATTGGAGAAGGCTGAAATGGCATGACTAGCTCTGCAGACACCTAACCAGGGGACACAAGGGTCTGGGCAGTAGGGTTACAGTAGGAATGTGCCCAGCCTGGATTCCTCTTGCGGGGAGCCTTTCCAGACTTTCCCCATTTGCTGTCTGCTCTGGACCCATGAGCTAGAGCAAAGGGATGTCTCAGATTGGGCTGGGAGAATCCCATGCTGGGCAGACACCCCCTGCTCCACATCTTAGGAAGGACCAATATGAGGATTTTGTGATCCTTAGGGTCCCTATGTGCCCCTCTATCCCGGCACCAATCACACAGCATCAGAATCCTCCAGGACTCCCCCTGTCCCGTAGACAGCTCCTGGAGGACAAGGACCAGATCTGCCTTGTTCACACCACTCTATGCCCAGTACCCAGAACAGGGACTGACATAAAGCAGTACTCAAGAAGGATTGGCCATGTGAGCAAACTAACAAATAAATGAAAGAATGGGAGCTGCAGAGAATACATTCTGACCACAAAACACTCCTCAAAGGGTATTTCTTCAGGAATTATCAAATGTTCGCAGGGGCTCCTCTTCTGATCCCCTTTGGATTACAAAGCACCTTCCCATCTGGTATATCATGATATTCTCAATCACCTTGATAGGTTGGGAAAGAAGAAATAACCAAATGAAATTCCAAACAGATTCAGTAGGGACCTTCTTGCCTCTGTCAGGGATGCAATTAGGGCAGAGAATCCCCTTCCCATTTGTGATTAATTAATTCTACAACAGGGATTATATGTCCCATTTTACAGATTAAAAAAAGAAACAAACAAACAGCTGAAAGAAACACAATACCTACTTGTGTTCACTTGGCAAGTAAATAGAAAAGCCAGGACTAGAATCCAAGCCAAGCCTAATCCTCTTTCCACTCTACTACCTTGGTCCTCTGCACTCCCTGCCTCCCTCCACCACTGTATTTCCAATTAGCAAGGGTATCTTCTCCTCTGAAAGGATTGTATATCCCAAGGCGAAGCAAAGCTTCTGGGTAGAGAGTTTGAACCCATCTCCAGGCCAAACGAATGCTTGGCCTGGGTTTCTTTACTTTCCATCAGGCATTCAGAATAAATCCTGTGTCTGGCTTCAAGGCTTCCAGATGTCCTGTTGGTCCATCCTCCCAGGAGATGCTCCATCTTGTGGCAGTGGAGTCAATTCAAGCCTCACTGAAGATCAAGAGCGATGGACTCTTAGGAGTCAAGCCTCTCAGGGCAGATAGAGCTGCAGGAGCAGCAGATCCCCTGCAGAGGCCTTGAAAGTAACTTCTGTGCTCTATTTTGCTTTTTAATTTCATCTATCCAGTTTAATTTTTTTTTCAGATTTTTTTTCTCATAAAAATAAGTCCTGGGACTTCCCTGGTGGTGCAATGGTTGAGAATCCGCCTGCCAATGCAGGGGACACAGGTTCGATCCCTGGTCCAGGAAGATCCCACGTGCCCCAGAGCAACTAAGCCCATGCGCCACAACTACTGAGCCTGCACTCTAGAGCCCACAAGCCACAATTATTGAGCCCACATGGCACAACTACTGAAGCCTGTGTGCTTAGAGCCCTTGCTCCGCAACAAGAGAAGCCACAGCAATGAGAAGCCCACACACTGCCAAGAAGAGTAGCCCCCACTCGCCACAACTAGAGAAAGCCTGAGTGCAGCAATGAAGACCCAATGCAGTTAATAAATAAATTAATTTTGTTTAAAATGAATGTGAAAGCTGACAGTTCTATGTACAAAAACAGTGTACAACTTTCAAATGGTGATATAAAGAAATAGGTAGACAACTATGTAAATATCAGAAGAGTGTGTTGGCTAAATCAGTTTTTCTCAATCTTAGGGACTCTCAGAATCTGCAGAGCTGAGGAGGTGGAGGGGCTCACCCTTCAGACATTCTGATTGGATAGGTCTCTGCACCAGCCCAAGAATTTGCCTTTAGAACAAGCTCCAAGTTGAAAATGATGCTGTAGGTCTGAGGACCTAAACTGGGTAGCAATGAGTGAGAAAACTTTGCAGAAAACATTACAGCCATTTTGAACTGTGAAACAATTATGAAAATATAAGTGATAGTATAAAGTAAAATGATAGTTATTATATCACAAATCTAGTCTTTGTTGAATTATTTGGTGAACATTTATAACCTTAATTCAAATAAACTTTGAGAACTGTAATTCTTATTTTTTTTAATTGTTGATTTTATTTATTTTATTTTTGGCTGTGTTGGGTCTTTGTTGCTGTGCACAGGCTTTCTCTAGATGTGGTGAGTGGGGGCTCCTCTTTGTCACCGTGCGTGGGCTTCTCATTACAGTGCTTCTTTTCTAGAGCACAGGCTCTAAGCACGCGGACTTCAGTAGTTGTGGCTCAAGGGCTCTAGAGCACAGGCTCAGTTGTTGTGGTACACGGGCCTAGCTGCTCCAAGGCATGTGGGATCTTCCCAGTCCAAGGCTCGAACCCGTGTCCCCTGCATTGGCAGGTGGATTCCCAACCACTGCGCCACCAGGGAAGCCCTGTAATTCTTATTTAATGCCATTTAGTCCATGAGTCTTTCAAGAAAAGACTCTGAGAACTTTCTTATCTTGTGAGGATGCATTAAAAACAGAATGTCAAAAAAAACAAAAACAAAAAAACCACAGAATGTCAATATGTAAATGAACTATTTTCTACCATTAAATATATATTTGACTGTAAAAAAAAAAAAAGCAGAATGTCAACTTTGCTTCCTCAAAATTCAGAAGGAAGAAACATACAACATCCATGACATGCCACATTCAATCCAGTCATAATAAAGAAAATAAAGATAAGAAGACAATGTTAGAGAAAAGTGACGTACCCAAAAAATGTTTTGCCCCTCCAGCCACCCCAGATGAAAGCGAGCTGTTATTGAATACCCCAAATGTGCCGTGTCATGACTGCAGGAAAAATTCAGCTGCTGAACATGCTAGGAAAGTATTGTTTCTGCAGTACGACAAACTTTAGAAACAGCTACTACATTTTTAAAAGAACAAAATGGCAACAGTAACTAAATCTTTAACAAAATTTAAGGTTTATTCTTGTTCCCCAAAATTTCATTCTATGGTAATATGTATCTTCGGCCTCAGCCAAATGCTGATTTGACATTTGTCCAAAGTGTCCATTCGGTGGGATGAGCAGATGCAAACTATCACATATAAAATGGATAAACAACAAGGTCCTGCTGTATAGCACAGGGAACTATACTCAGTATCCTGTGATAAACCATAATGGCAAAGAATATGAAAAAGAATGTATATATATGTACATGTATAGCTGAATCACTTGGCTGTATAGCAGAAATTAACACAACATTGTAAATCATCTATATTTCAATAGAATAAATTTTTTAAAAATGTCCATTCAGTGTGCCTCCAACCCACCAGTTATTGGGCACAGATTGCATGTCAGCCCCTGGGCTGGGTGTTAACTCAGTTAATCCTCACAAGCCTTGAGGTAAGGTTCTTATTACCAATTTATAAGTGAGGAAACCGTGGTTCACAATGATTAGTCCAAGTTCCCCAGCGAAGGTAAATGGTGGAGTCAGAATCCAAGCCCAGATCCTGCTTGTCCTTTAATCCACATTCCTACATTCCTAGCCTCTAGGCAGGTTTCTGCAAAGAGTCGGCTTCCCAGCTGTGCCCAGATCCAAACGTGGCCTATAGAGGACCAACGGTGGCTTCCTGTCACCTGAAGGGAAAAGGAAAAGAAATGTGCATGGTGGCTGACGCTGAATCTGAAGTCAGAATTCTGCTCCTTCCTGAGGAGGCAGCCAGAGATGACCAAAGGTTTCCGAGTTCTGGTGAGGAGGCCTCTATTGTGTCCTGGAACTAATGTGTGGACATGGGGCTGGGAACGATTGTAGCTCCACGTCTGTAGAATGGGAATGGCTGCCTGTGTCAGGGGGTCACAATGAGAAAAAGTGCAATTCTGAAGTTCTTTGCATACTCACGCTGGGGGTGGGGGTGGAGAGACGAGAGAGAGTGGGAATACAGCATTTTTATTTGTTCCTAAGCTGGGGTTATATTTGATCATCCTGAGAACAGCAACAACAACAAAAAATCAGCTGATATCCCCAGGAGAAAGCACTGAAGGACTTTGGACCCAAACAGATCTGAGTTTGAATCCTGGCTGTGCTGCTTATTGCTCTGAGAACGTGGGTAGCACCTCAGTTTACCCAACTGTAAAATGGTAACAACACACGTCCAATGGTATGCGGGGAAATGTTTAACAACAAGCTCTCCGGAAGGAAAAAAGAGCCCTGCCTTGTGGTGTCTGCTCATTTCCATGGTGTAAATAGTCCCACAATGACAGAGTTCAAGTTCTCAACATGATATCAACCAGCTCACAAAATCCTTCAAAATTGGCTCACAGCAGCGAAGCCGACAGCTTGGCCACAGCTTCTGCTCAGGGTAGCTGTAAGGTTTAAATGAGAGCGAGCATATAAGTACCTAGCAGGGGGAGTGGAACGAGAGGGTGAGGGGGTTGTTGCAGGAAGGCAATTGAAGAGTGACAGATTTGAGCAGCTCTGTTCCATGGATGTCGTGTACCTCCAGCTGACTGTGGGCAAAGACTCAGCCTGCTGTGAATGCCAGGCCCCTGGGAAACCCCATCACCTCTCGAAATTACTATTATTCTCCTCATACCCATTTCCAAGGGCCACAAGCTATGAATAGAGACCCTGTTTTATCTCCTTTCACATTAAATGGACCTGAGGCCAAGCTTTTTGACCACCCTTCTACCAGTCAGTGAAGAAATCACCTTTAAACCACTAACCCTGGGGAATTTCCTGGCAATCCAGTGGTTATGACTTGGTGCTTTAATTGTCATGGCCCCAGTTTGATCCTTGGTCAGGGAATTAAGATCCTGCAAGACATGGTGTAGCGCAGTGGGGGGGAGGGGGGAGGGGGACACGGACACACACAGAAAAACAACAAAGAAGCACTAACCCTGATCCCTTTGTGGGAAAACTCCCCCAGCTTGGTCAAACCAGCTGCAGAAAGAGGAGAGAAAAGAAAGAGGAGAAAATTCATATGCCAGGCTTTGTGCTGGATGCCATCCATACAGTATTACCTCACTTAATTTCTATGATATCCCCATTTTACAGTTGAAACTGTGAGGTGGAGAGGTAAAATAAATTTTCTAATGTCACGCAGTAGGTAAGTAGCAGATCTGGAATCGACCCCAAGGCTCTACTCTCTTTTCTAAACCCACACCTGGAGGGCTACTGGGAAAAAAAGAGGGAGGATGAGAGGGAGGAAAAAATGATTTCACAATAGATATTGTCCCAATTTTTCAATCCTTTATAATATTTCTTTTGGGAGTGCTTCTGGGTAGGATGGAATAATTCACAGGAAGCCAACACTTCCTCTGGGAACAACCAGAAAAGCCAAATAAATTGTAGAATTAATATATATAAAAGCATTAGATCCAGACGAAACTATAATTCAAAAAGATACATGCACCCCTATGTTCACAGCAGCACTATTCACAATAGCCAAGATGCGGAAACAACCTAAATGTCCATCAATAGATGAATGGATAAAGAAGATGTGGTACATACATTCAATGGAATACTATTCAGCCCTAAAAAAGAATGAAAATACCATTTGCAGCAACGTGGATTGACCTAGAGATTATCATACTAAAGTGAAGTAAGTCAGAAAGAGAAAGACAAACACCATATGATATCACTTCTATGTAGAATCTAAAACATGACACAAATGAACCTACCTACGGAACGGAAACAGACTCACAAACAGAAAGAACAGACTTCTGGTTGCCAAAGGGAAAGGGGGTGGGGAAGGGACAGACTGGGAGTTTGGGGTTAGTAGATGCAAAGTATCACATATAGAAATGGATAAACAACAAGGTCCAACTATAGAGCACAAGGAACTATATTCAATATCTTAAGATAAACCATAATGGAAAAGAATATAAAAAAGTGTGTGTGTGTATAAAACTAAATCACTTTGCTGTACAGCAGAAATTAACACATTTTAAATCATCTATACTTTAAAAAAACAATAAAAAAGACCAGCAAAAAAAAAAAAAAAAAAGCATTAGAGAGCTTCAGAAGTTCTCTAGAGAGACTAATGTTCTGGGGGGGATGGGGACACCCTTTAGAAATGACTGGAGGTCTCTAGTTCCTTTCCCCTGGGAGCATTTTTGAATTATGGGCAGGACTAGAGACTGATGATCTGGGCTCATCCCAAACAGAAGGCTTTGCTGCTGGGCAGAAAAGCCATTAGAGCTTCCAACAGTCACATGGGAACTAGAAAACCAAAATGGGAGACTTGAGGGACCTCCAGTATGCAGCCAGTATCCCCTTCAAACTCATGCTGAACTCCAAAACTATGTAGGGAGGAAAGCTAAAGTGAGACACCAACAAACCTCTGAAAAGCAGAGCGGAAATTCTTACATTTCTCTTGGTGTTAAGGATACAATCTGCCAGGCCCTCAGCTGGAAGCTGAGGAGGGTCCACATCCCAAGGACAGTGCATGCCTGAGGTGCACTGAATCTCACCGCATCTGTAATACAGCCTCACCCCAGCTGAGATCCCCATTGGATGAATGGGGTCGGCCACACTTTGTGTCTTGCAGAGGCTAGAATGAACTGTCTCTGGTGGAAAACAAACATTTTGTGGAGGCTCTACAGTGCCTATATACATAATTTCTAATATCCAATCAATCATTTAGAGTAAGCAGCCCCTTTTTAAGCTCTACCATATTTTGACTCCGTAACTTCAGGCAATTCACTTCAAGTGGCTCTGAACTTCAGTTTCTACATCCCCCAAATAGGGGAAATTCTATAATAGTAGCTGCTATGGACTGAAAGTTTGTGTCTCCCCCACCCCACCCCCACCCCACCCCCACCCCCACTGCCACCCAAAATTCATATGTTGAAACCCTAATCCTCAACGTGATAGTATTTGGAGGTGGGGCCTTTGGGAGGTAATTAGGGCTAATTAGGTCATGAGGGTGGGGCCCCATGATGGGATTAATGCTTTATAAAAAGGAAAGAGACACAAGATCTCTCTCTTGGCCACGTAAGGATGCAGCAAGAAGGCAACTCTTTGCAAACCAGGAAGAGGAGTCTCAGGAAGAACCGAATTAGCCAGCACCTTGATCTTGGACTTGCCAGACTTCAAATCTGTGAAGAATAAATTTCTGTGTTTAAGCCACCCAGTCTATGGTATTTTTGTCATAGCAGCCCAAACTGACTACAATAGCTAACACATACTGTGTACCTGACTTGCTCCAAGCTTCCTCATTCATTGCACAAATGTTTTTTTGCAAACTTCTCTGTTAGGCACTATTCTAGATGCTCCACTCAGTGAACAAAATGAAGATCCCTCCTTTCTATAGTTTGTGGTTTAATTTGGAGAGGCAAACAATAAACAAGTAAACCATTAGTCCTTACAAAAATTGTACAGAGTAGGTACTATTATTAGTCTCTTTTTTTAATCTTTTTTTAAAGAACTTTATTTATTGTTTTTTGGCTGTGTTGGGTCTTCATTGTTCTGCACCAGCTTCTCTCTACTTGCGTAGAGAGTGGGCTACTCTTCCTTGCGGTGCTTGGGCTTCTCGGTGCAGTGGCTTCTCTTGTTGCGGAGCACAGGCTCTAGGTGCATGGGCTCAGTAGTTGTGGCGCACGGGCTTAGTTGCGCTGTAGCATGTAGGATCTTCCTGGACCAGTGATTGAACCCATGTTCCCTGCATTGGCAGGTGGATTCTTCTTTTTTTTTTTTTTAATATTTATTTATTTATTTGGTTGCTTCAAGTCTTAGTTGCAGCACACGGGCTCCCTAGTTGCAGCATGTGGGCTCCTTAGTTGTGGCATGCGAGCTCTTAGTTGCAGAATGCATGTGGGATCTAGTTCTCTGACCAGGGATTGAACCCAGGCCCCCTGCATTGGGAGCTCGGAATTTTAACCACTTCGCCACCAGGGAAATCCTGTAGCTTCTTTTTTAAAATGAAGAAACTGAGGCATAGAGAGGTGAAGAGAATTGCTCGGTCCCACAGCTGGGAAGCAACAGAGACAAATTCAAATGCAGGCTGTTTGGCTCCAGAGGCCACACCCTCCACCTCTACACTGTTCTGCCTCTCTAGTAAAGGCCTCACAAGGTTCTTGTGAGAATCTAATGAGAGAAATGTATTAAAGCTCTTTGTAAACTGTAAAGCACTGTGCACACACTGGGTGATGCTGCAGCCGGCCAGGATCTGCTGAGGCAATGGCTGTGGTGGGAAAGTAACCTCCAGTCTCCTGCTCACCACAAGGCCTCTTCAGGCTCTAGGATTCTCAGGCATGCTCCCAACGTGAGTGACGAGGGGCTGGGAGACATGCAAAATAATGAAACCAGCCCTCCCTGGTGGCTCCAGATGCCCCACAGAGACACAGCCTGGAAGACTACCTTGCTCTTCACCCATGTTTTTATTTTGGGTCATCATCCTGTAGGAAGAGAAGTCCTGTAGGCAGGGTGACTAAAGCTGGTGAGTCCTGCGTCCTGCCAGCCTCCTCCGTGAACCAGCAGCCACCCGCCGAGGGAAAGACAGGAGCGCGTGTGCCCGCCTGCACCCAGGGCTGAGGACTGGGAAGCTAGGACTTCCCTTCAGACCTGGCAGATGGTGGCTGCTTGATGAAGGCTCGATATAGTCACTCACAGACCTTCACAGACACACACAAACACCCACAGGCACAAAACAGGCTCCTGCCTCAAAGAGGTGCTTGTCAGACCTTTCTTAGAAGACCCCCTCAGTAGTTATTGGCTGGCTGGATGAGTGCATAAGTGGAAGGACAAATAACAGATCACATCTACAAAGCACTTTAAAAAAAAAATAAATTTATTTATTTATTTATATTTGGTTGTGTTGGGTCTTTTTTGCTGGCACAAGCTTTCTCTAGTTGTGGCGAATGGGGGCTACTCTTGCTTGTGGGGTGTGGGCTTCTCATTGTGGTGGCTTCTCTTGTGGAGTATGGGCTCTAGGAATGCAGGCTTCAGTATTTGTGCCACACGGGCTTAGTTGCCCCGCGGCATGTGGGATCTTCCCAGACCAGGGATCGAACCCGTATCCCCTGCATTGGCAGGTGGATTCTTAACCACTGCGCCACCACGGAAGTCCCTGCAAAGCACTTTACAGCTTACAAACCCTTGTCACGTACACCAGTTCATGTAATCCTCCCAAAAGAATGGTGAGGTGGGTGTCACCAGAATCCCAGTTACATGAATAGGAAAACTGATGCTTAGAGAATTAATGTCAACTTTTCAAGGGCTCACAGCTGATGAAGGGCATTTACTGAATGAATGAATAAATGAATGAATAAGTTCATGAGCCAGGATCTGAAAGAATGTTTTCTTCTCCAAATTCAGTTACTCTCTCTACCATACATGATTCTTCTCTCCTCATGAAGAATTAAACAGAGTCTCCTCTGAGGAAGGGAAGTTGGAGGCAGTAGCGAGAACAAGTCAGGGCAGGAATGTGTCCTGGAGGGCCAGTGTCACCTTCTTACCTGGTGCCTTTCCACGGAGAAAGTGACCTGCCCTCCAAGTCCACCAAGCTCTCGCTTTGGCAGCCATCCCAGACCACACTTGCTGCTGTGTTGCTGCTGTGTATCTACTTACAGACTCACCCCCCTTAGACTCTGAGCACTGAGCCTTGTTCACCTCTGTGTCCCCAGCATCTGGCATCATCCAGGTAATGATTGAATGAATGAATGAATGAATGAGATACATAGCAAATCCTCTTTTCTTATATTCTTCAAAACAAGGAAACAGTGGTAGCCTGACCCCCAAGGTCCTGTCTAGTGGTTTGGTAGCAAAAGAATGCACAGGGCCGGTACTGAAAATCCAAAATCTCTCTCTCCACCCCCCCACCCCACCTCTCTCTCTCTCCTTTAGAAAGTCCACCAGTATTTAGGAAGCTAAAATCAATAAGGCAATCTCAACTTTCAGAGAATGAAATAGGATAAGTATATCCCAGCTGTTCCACCCCAGACAGCCCCAGAGAGCTAAATTTTCTTCCTCCCTCAAAAGGGCCCACATAGAACGCTTCCACCCACGCCTTGGCTCTGCCGCAGGCCCCCTTTCCCACCTCCCTGCAGACAGCCCGCTGCTGCCACCCTCCCACCCAGCCCTCTGCTATCAGAGCTCTGAACACCCAAAAAGGAAAAATGATTTGTGCTGAGCAAAGACAGAGCCAGGGAGGAAGGGGAGGGCTGTTCACTGCCAGCTGACGTTCTACAGACCAAGCTGCCTGCGTCTGTGCCAAGGGTGTGGCCACTGGTAAAATCTGAACGAGACAGGGGAGGGGGAGAGAGAGAAATGTCTTGACTTCTACAGCAAATCTGGAGTCCTATCTTAAACTGTCCTGAATTGGCCTCCCCAAGAGGCAGGATGAGATCAAGCCTCATCCATGATGAAGGACAGGAGGTCATACATTCATTCAACAAACATTTACTAGGCACACTACGTGCCAAGCAGCACACTCAGCACAGGAATGCAGTTCTGAAAGGCAGCATACCTGTCCTGGGATATCTCACACTGGAGTGGGAGGGACAGACAAGTAAACAGGCATCAGTGCTACAGTGCAATCAGAGGAAAGGAAGAGACAAGCACAGGACACCATAAGAGGTCTGAGGAGGGGCACCTCACCCGGACTCAGGAGTGAAGAGGTAGTCAGAGAGTCTGCCTGGAGGAGGTCACACCCAACACACTGAGTCGTGAAGAATGAGGAGGAATTAGATTAGTGAATGTGGGAGGAGAAACATTGCTAGGCAGCAGGAAACAGCCTGTGCAAAGGCCTGGAGCTGACACAGAGAGAACCCTGCTGGCTCGGGCCATGATCTGGTGCAGCCTAGTGAGGGGCGAAGCAGAGAAGTGGTCAAAGTTAGAAAGCCTTTGTCACAGATGCTAAGGAGTTTGGTTGTTGTTTTAAAGACAGCTGGGCTTTCATCAAAAAGCTTAAGAGGAGGAGGTGACTGATCAGATTTGCATTTTAGAAAAATGAGTCTGTCAACCAAGTAGGGAAAATGTTCCCAGGGTGCAAGACGGGAAAGTAAGAGACCACTAAGGAAGCTACTGTCATAGCCCAGTGAGAAATAGTGAGGACCTGTGCAGTAGAAACTAACACATCATTGTAAAGCACTTATACTCCAATAAAAATTAATTAAAATAAAATAAAATGTAAAAAACCCCCACAAATATCTATATTTAAATTTTTCTATATCCTACTCATTTAGTAAAGTAAGCAATGGAGTTGAAAAAAAAATGGTGAGGACCTGAATTTAGGGCGGTTCTGAGGGGAGGAAGAGGAAGACACAGATCTGAGAGGTATTTAGGAAGTAGACTTACTGGACACGGTGACCAACATCAGGAGTTGAGGGGTGGGGAACAGAAAGGGAGAAGAGGATGATGCCCAGGTCCTGACTTGGGTGTTGAGTGAATCAGATGAGGGTGCTTTGAATGGAGATGAGGAATCTGGGTGAAGGAGAAAGTTTGGACTGGAAACAGACAAGTTCAACATAGAGTCTCTTGAGTTTAACACAATGTCTCTTGCAGACATCTGGGGGAGATATTTAGCATCAGGGTGGAGGTAAGGTGTGGGGCTAGAGATGAACACTTGGGAGTCGGTGTAGCTGCTGTGGTTAAAACCATAGGTGTGGGTGAGATCACTGAGAAGAATTTGCACATCTGAGAGTGTGTAGACTCCATCTTCCTGCCCCCAGGCAAAATGGGCTAAGATAATGTAAATTGAAAGTGTTTGGCCAGACACGTGGGTCAGAACAGATGCTCAGTAAATTGCAGCTGAATGAATAGTAGATCAAGAATCATGAATAATCATTTAGTCTAATGTTTTGCTTCCAAACACGATCAACATCATTTCCCTCTTTCTTTCAAAACTTTCTATCTTGTTGTTTCCCTTTTTTTTTAATCCTATTGTCTCTTGATCCTGAGAATTGGGAAGCTCTTCTAAAACGCACACATTCCTCCTACCAGATTCCAGTCCTTGAGTCCCGACCATCTTGCTTGCTATATTCTCCAACTGCTCAGCCTCTCTCCCTGCCTCCTACACTCTCCCTTTGCTGATATTTTTAAACTGCTTTATTTTCAGACAGTATTCGTCACAGCCATCAGCTGCCTATTTGAGGTATTTTCATCAAATATTGTATTTGTGTAGTTAAATTGTAACTTTCCATAGAGGAAAGCAATGACACAAATAATCCAAAAATGATCAATTATGACTTTTAATTGGGTTGGGAAGGTGCTTCAGTCCTCGCATCTGAATATGGGTTTGTTAGATAATCCAAAAGTCAAATTCAAGCAAAATGGCCACATTAGGAAAATTGATACAAGAGGAATTTGCCTAGAAACTGCCCAATTGTTCCATCCCAAGACCTTCACCATGGCACCCAGACTTCTATCTATCCATCTTTCTATCCACCCACCCATTCCAACTATCCATCTTCCCATCCATCTATCCTCCAAATCTACCTGTCTATCTAAAAACATCTTTTGAATGTCTGCTCTATTCCAGACACTGCACTAGGTGCTAAGGGATATGCGAATAAAGGAAACATGGAACCAAGAATCTTCCAATCCAAATGGGGAGAAAGACCCAAGATTAAAATGACTCAACCTTAGAAATGATCTAAAAGAAGAATTAGAAGAGAAGATATAACTCTTTCTAGAGGCATCAGGGAAGGCTTCATAAGAAATGATCTTGAAGGAGGAGAAAAATTTGGAGGTGGACAGTTTTACCTCTCACAGGGATACAGGGCAGAGGGGCAAGATTTACACCCCAGTATACAAGCTACACCTGGGCATGGGAAATCTAACACGGGACTTCAAATCATGTCCCCTCTCTTGGCCTCGGTATATTCATCATTATATCAAAGGGGTTGTCATGTGGTTTTCTTTTTTTTTAATTAATTAATTAATTAATTTTATTTATTTATTGGCTGCGTTGGGTCTTCATTGCTGCACACAGGCTTTCTCTAGTTGCTGTGAGCGGGGGCTACTCTTCATTGCAGTGCGCGGGCTCCTCATTGCAGTGGCTTCTGTTGTGGAGCACGGGCTCTAGGCACGGGGGTTCAATAGTTGCAGCATATGGGCTCAGTAGTTGTGGCTCATGGGCTCTAGAGCACAGGCTCAATAGTTGTGGCACACGGGCTTAGTTGCTCTGTGGCATGTGGAATCTTCCCAGGGCAGGGCTCGAACCCATGTCCCCTGCTTTGGGAGGCAGATTCTTTACCACTGCACCACCTAGGAAGTCCTGTCATGTGGTTTTCTAACTATGTTTTCCATTGAATGTAGAGTAACTAGCTGTCTCAGTTGGCCCAGGTTTGAGAGATTTCTTGGGATTTGGGACTTTTGTTGCTAAAACCAGGATAGATCCAGGATGAATTGATTACACTAATTGAAGGGTGAACCTTACAGATACTATAGGGAGGTCACAGAGGCAGGAAGTAGGGGAGGCCAGACTCAGGGTGGAGCACAGTTCACTCTCACTGGATCAGTCATGACTTTTTTGCACATTGAGTTTCTCTGTTAGATTTTGTTGGAAGAAACATTGCTGTTACTTTTGAAAACAGTTTGAAAACCATTGGACTAAATGGTCTCTAGTGGCTCTACAGTCTTTTGAAATTAAAATTATGTATCTATGGGAAGTTGATTTTTCTCTCTCCTTTCCATCATTTGCCTTGTATTTTTTCCCTTTGATGAGATGCGCAGGGGACTATAAGACAGATATAAGTATTTTGGCTCAAAAGTCTTCTTTTCTATAGGACTTTTAGAGGCTCTAAAATAAATAGGAAAATACTAAACTAAATTAACATTGAGTTTTACAATCCATAGCATTTCAGGGACTTTTCTGGTGGCACCGTGGTTGCAGAGGATACGGGTTCGATCTCCCATGCTGTGGAGCAACTAAGCCCGTGTGCCACAACTACTGAGCCTGCGCTCTAGAGCCCTCGGGCCTAAACCCCATGCACTGCAACAAGAGAAGCCACCGCAATGAGAAGCCCAAGCACTGCAACGAAGAGTAGCCCCTGCTCTCTGCAACTGGAGAAAGCCAGCACACGGCAGTGGAGACCCCACGCAGCCAAATACATAAATAAATAAAATCCATAGCATTCCAGACCAGCCAGCAGGAAGTCATCCTTCATTTTATACCTTTCTCCCTCTCCACCCAGTACCACTTGTTTGGAAATTATACCTCTGGGGGGTAAGTTCAAGGGTTGGGGGACAATGAATTGGCCTAAAGAATCCCCTCTTGTTTCGGGGTGGGGCCACGAGCTGAGGGGGGACCAGGGGAAGCAGTTGGAAACAACATCCCAGCTCCTCCTCCCACCTCAGCTCCCTCTGACAGCTCTAATTGAGGCCTGTCACAGGGAGAGAAGCCAGCTGCAAATTGCATTCATCAACGAATTACCACAATTACAGTTCCAGCCCCAGACTAATGCGGGTGACATGTCTGGTCAGGCAGTCCCTTCCTCTGATTCAGCGATGCCAAATGCTTTGGACTGCCAGTCACTTTCCCCAATCCAGGCCCCACACTTTATCCTAGCCCCACACCCTGCCTTCTGCCAATACATCAGGAGGGATGGATGTTACCCCCAAACCTCACTGGGGCACTTCTTTCTATCAACCATTACCGAAGTTCACGCAGCAATCTAGACCCCATTCCCGCTGCTGTTCTTTAAGCTGAGTTTCCTCCAGATTTGGTCCTTGGGAGAATTGATTTGCTGACCGTTCAAGGACCTGTTAAGAATGCTTTCCTTGTTGGCAGAGGGCCAGCTCAACTCCTCCATCCCTCCTGCCCACTCTGACAACACAGGGCCCAGGCTAGGGTGAGGTTCAGATGAAACCTGTGGACGTGTAGTGGAAGTGTCACCTCCCAGAGGGAGAAGTATGTGGCCACCCACACCTGTCCATGGCTGCTTCCTCACTCCCCTCCCCTGAGCCAGCAGTCCTGGTTTCAACAAGGGGTGTGTGTGTGTGTGTGTGTGTGTGTGTGTGTGTGTGTGTGTGTGTGTATGACATACCACAGGAAGTCCACATGGTAGGGATAGGAGGATGTGGAGGGCATGATATTGGATTCCTCTGTGTGATTTGGGGTATGAAAGAACAACCAAATGTACTCAGAGAATACTCTTTTTCTCTCCCTTGCTTTTTTTTTTTAATTAATTTTTATTGGAGTGTAGTTGATTTACAATGTTCTGTTAGTTTCTGCTGTACAGCAAAATGAATCAGTTATAAATATACATATATCCACTGCCTTTTAGATTCTTTTCTTTTTCTTTAAGTGTGGACCATTTTCAAAGTCTTTATTGAATTTATCACAATATTGTTTGTGTTTTATGTTTGTGGTTTTTTGGCCGCATGTTGGCCTTGGAGGCATGTGGGATCTGAGCTCCCCGACCAGGGGTCAAACCCACACCTCCTGCATTGGAAGGTGAAGTGTTAACCACTGGACCACCAGGGAAGTCCCTAGATTCTTTTCCCATATAGGTCGTTGCAGAGTATTGAGTGGAGTTCCCTGCCGTTTGCTTTTTGAACCAGAATTCTGGCATCTCTACAAAGAGGGCTGTGCCAGGGAAAAGGAAGTTTCAGAGGTCAGTCCATCCATCCCCCAGCCTCTGGCCAGAAGCAATCATGTCTTCCTTTCTCTCGGTCCCTGTTTGAATTTGGGAGGGGACAAGGAAAGGAGGTGTCTTTTCAGTGCTGAAATTTCTAAGGAAGCCAGCCCAGATCCCACCCTTCCCTTTCAGAGAATGTATCCTGTGATGTTTAAGTAAGAGTCAAGCCTTGAGAATGAATTTCCCCTGAACTACCCTTGCTCCATGAGAGGAGGTGGGGATGGATACACCCAGTAAAGGAAGCGCACAACAGAAGGGATTCGAGTCAAATGTCCCCTGGGACCCCAAAGCTTTCTGTCTAGGGTAACAGTGGGGCTCAACTGACCCATGGGCAAGGGAAGAGCTTCCTGGAGGCTCTCGAGGAAACTTCAGCATGTCATCCTGAGTTTCAGAAGAGAGAGGGCAGATCAGAGGCAGGAACCAAGGAGGGTGGGAGGGAGGGACGAACCAAGAAACAGAGGGAGGGAGAAACAAGGTGGAATAAGGGCAGACAGGGGCTGAGGCTGAGGCTGAGACTGAGAGTAGAAAGAGGACTGAATTGCCAAACAAGGATAGCAATGAGGGCTCTGGCACGCCCAGGGCAGCGACTTCTTCCCCTCTGGGTCTACACCCTGAGTAGATGCCCTTGATGGCCCACCCAGGCCCCTCTACTGGCTGTGTGTTGGCTCCAGTGACTCCAGTGGTTCCCAGTGGCCTCTTCTCTGGAGACCTGAGCAACCAATAGCCAATTAGCTGATGGATGGGATGGGGGTGGGGGAGTACCAAAGACCAGCCTCCGTGCCTCAGGGGGCTCCTTTCTGTGGTCCCAGTCTCCATCCAGAGCTTGCCTACAGGGTGAAGCCCAAATTAGACTCCAGCTGTAAGAGGGGGTTCTTGCTGAGCCCCTCCCCTGCCCCATCCTGCTTCCCTCCCTCCCCGTCTCCTGAGACTTTGCCCTCAATAAACCATGTGCCCCTGAATCCCTGTCTCAGGCTCTGGGTCAAGGAAGCCAGATCTAGAATTGCACACAGGTTACGCCTTCAGCTCCAGCACCTAGGATGGTGTGTCAGTGCCCAATAAGGCTAAATCTTATGATATTATAGGTGATTGATTAAAAGAATGAGTGATTGATTGAATTAATGTTCTGGGTGGGAAATAAGGGGGTGGGGGATTTCATTGTAGAACTGCCCTCCCCCATGTACACTCACACACACACACACACACACACACACACACACACACACACACACACGCGCGCGCAATGTTAACCCGATCCCTACGGCTCATCCCGGTACATTCTGTCTGCATATAGGCCACCTGCTCCTGTTTGTGCAAACTCGGGTACAGATAATCCAGTTCGTGGATTATCCAGACCCCCAGCTGGCATCTTTCCCTTCAGTGCCTGAGCTCTCTTTCTGCTCCAACACCTTCTGGGGGTTGGGAGAGGGTGGGGCAGAGGAAGGCAGCAGGGGAGGGCAAGATGACAAAACTTCAGTCTATCAACGCTGTTGGTACTATCTAAGCGGTATGATGAAAGGCCAGAAACTACTGGGTAAAATCAGGTTAGGAATTTTCTGTGGATTCCAGGTAACTGGGCTCATCATCAAATAGACAAAGAGATGTTCATAGAGTGAAAACACCCTGAACGAAGCTATAAAATCACCTGCAAAGTAATCAGGTTTAGATAAGTGAGAATCATAGTTTGAAAAGGTATTTTAAGATAATTTGAGGGAATTCCCTAGCGGTCCAGTGGTTAGGACTCCACACTTTCACTGCAGGGGGCACGGGTTCTATCCCTGGTTGGGAAACTAAGATCCCCACATGCCAAGGGGCCAAAAAAAAAAAAAAAAAAAAAAACGTATTTTGAAATATGCAACGTCTTGATCTATCCTGAAAGCATTCCAGGAAGGAGATGAGCAGATCTTGCAGGCTGTTCAGTCCTCCCTGTTGAGAAGACCCTTCTGTAATCTCCCCTCCTTCTTCCAGATTGCTGCAGTTTGATCTGTTTCTCTTCTGATTTCAGCAGAAAGAAAAAACAATGGCTCTCCCATTCTCTTACCCATAATGCTCCTTCCCCCAAATATCTGGACCTGCATTGTCAATAGAAATAGAAGGCGAACAATATATGTAATTTTAGAATTTCTGGTAGCCACATTTTTTAAAGGTAAAATGAAGCAGATGAAACTAATTTTAATGAAGCATTTTATTTAACTCAATATATCCAAAAATCCAACACATCTATATAAAAGAGTATTCATGAGATGTTTACATTCTTTTTTCATACTAAGGCTTCAAAATCTGTTGTGTATTTCACACTCACAGTATGTCTCAGTTCAGTTCAGTTACATTTCCCGGGCTCAGTGGCCACATGTGGCTGGTGGCTGCCATACTGGATAGCACAAGCCTAGACCTTGGGGGTCCCTACTCCAACACCTGCCCGACACTCACTCGGCTCCTCTGAGGTGGGAGGCAGAGAATGAGAATCCAGACACAGTTTGACCATCTTGTTATGACCTTGGGAGGAGCTGAGGGAGGGGAGTGGTGAACAGACTCTAGGGAGCGTCCCAGGCCAGGTAACTAATTACTGGAAGGGAGGAACGAAACTGTGTCTATTAAACCTCAACCTCAGGTCTTTCCTCCTGAGCAGTAGGTAGGGCCAAGAAAGTACTTCCAAGCCCATGGTCCTCCAAGTCCCTAGTTAATCAGGATACTTAATTCCAGTTCCTTAATCTACTTCTTTTCCTCACCTCCTCCAGGAAGCCTTCCCAGATAAACTCCCCAACCTTATTTGAGACCTTCTTTCCTGAGTGCTGTCAGCATTTATAGACTAAAACCACTTTTTCACTGCTGTGTCACCCCAACCCTCCAATCCTTGAGTGGACATCCCACATTCCGTAGATAACAATGATCACGTACTGTGTGCCTGTCACTGTCCTGGGGATAGTGTGGTTCACCACAAAATGGGTGAGGGCTGTTGTGTACAACCTGATGAATGCAGACAGTAAACAAACTTAAAAACAAAACAAGGTAATTTCAGAGAGTGATAAGATGAAGGGAGAAAGATCATTAAGGAGTTCCCCATGCCCACCTTGTGCTGTGGACCACAGAAAGTGAACCAGAAAAGATCTGATATTGTGTACTCAAACCCCTCATTTTACAGATGGGTAAACTGAAACCAGGAGACAAGGAATGGCTTGGTCAGGGTCACAGAAGTCAGTGGCAGAGCCGCATCTTGCTTTGTGAGTTACTTCTGAGGTGCTGCCTGGTCAGACTAGTGGCTCTGTTCCTCCCCCATTAGACTGGCAGAGTTCCAGGGAATGAGCAAGCGCTTCTGCCCTCTCTCTCCCCAGGGATGAGAGTCAGCATCTGGAATGGAAAGCAGTGCGTGATCTTATAAAAACAAACACAATCAAAAGCACAAAACCTCACTTTCAGCAATCTTTCAAAGCCAGCTGTCAGCTCCACCCTCCTCCACCAGTCTTTTTCACCAGATTTAATAGGAGGGGCTGGGAGGTACTAAAGAGATATAAACCTTCCTGCCTCCCGCACTCCCCACCACCCCACTCCATCCAGGAGGGGCATAGACCCGGGATTAGCTGGGGTCTAAACAGAACTAAACAGAGATGGAGCCCCAAACAGCCCCGAGTGGCCGAGGGATCTGATACTTCATGCTTCTGCTTCCTGTTGCAAGAGTCCATGAGCTATAGCAACTGGTGGGGGCGCCCACTAGGGGAGTGGGGGAGGTCCGGGGCCCCACTGCCCTCCTTCAGGCTCAAATCTGTTCTCATTCCCTTCAGAACATGTGCTCCTAATCTCAGCCTCACTCCCCCTCAGCCAAGTCCCAGGGATTTATTTCAGGAGCTGTTACGCCCACTCTGACTGCTGTCTGTGAGAAGCTGGGTGCTTAGGGAGTCCTCACCATCTGCCTACCTCCACCATCAGCCAGACAGCCTTGGGTGGGGCTCAATCCCAAGGCCTGCAAATCCTCTACCAAGTCGCTGGTGATTTTTTTGTTTTTACTTCCCATAAAGCAAGAGCACTGGAATGTCTATTTCCCCCCCGGCCCCCCCCCCCACACACCCTTCAGCTTGAAGGTGCCTTGAAATTTGAGGATGGAGGAGGCTGGATTAAATTCCCCCCAACACACACACCCTCTACACACACACACACACACACACACACACACACACACACACTTTGGCACTATCTAGAAAAATTAAAAATAAATATACCCTTTGACACAATTAAACTTCTAGGAATCACCTTACAGAAAATCTCCCCCAAGTGTACAAAGAAATATGTACAAGGAAGATCATTGCTGGGGACACACTGTGGATTTAATTTAATAAATGAGGGTCCATTCATACAATGGATTCTCGTGTAGTCATCAAAAAGAATGAGAAAAATCCATATGTCCTGACATTGACCTATGCCCAAGATATAAATGAGAAAAGCAAACTTGTACAACAATATGCCTGAGATAATCCCCTACATGTCATATATATAGATATATATATACTTTTATAAATACATGCAGAGAAAAAATATCTGAAAGATTATATATAAAAACCTGTTCACAATGTTTCGCTAGTTCTGAAGTTTAGACTATAGGGCTCTCCGTTTCATACGTTTCTAAGTTTCTTTTACAACAAAGACCTATTACTTTTGTAATCAAATGGGGGGGCAGTTAAAAAAAAATTGAAGGAAGGAGGGAAGAACAAATACCCTCCTCTGTCTTAGTGAGGGGAAGAGGTTCCACGACCTTCACCCACAAACTCCCCAGCTGTGGTCCTGCCGTGGTCCTGCAGATGGCCCTGGAAATGACGTGTGGCTACAGACTGCCCATCCCTACGGCCCCATGCTGGCCTGGGCCTTCCTTACTGCCTTCTCTCCCTCCCCTCCCACTGACCTCCATTCAGAAAAGGCCCGTGTTGGAGAAGGAGCTGTCCTGTGCACTCCTAGTGCTTCAGTGGAACTCAGTGCTTCCCAGGCCCTGGTGGAGGTGTCCATCTCTGGAGAAACTTGGCGTGACACATGATCAGTGTGAAAGGAGGGTTGGGACTTCTGGCCAGATTTGAGGCCAGAGTTCTGCTAGGCTTTGAAGATAAAGCCCCCGCTCCTCAGGAAGGGGAGTGGGGGAGCGGAAAGCTGGCCCTTAATCTAATCAAGGCAGGGAGAGCAGGAAGGAGGGGGAGGTCAGAGCTCTGAGGCCCTGGACTTGCTCCCTGTCTATCTCCTATCTCCTGCTGTCTGCCCAAGGGAGTCCAAAGAGCTGGCCTCCAAGGAAGGATCTGGACGCGCCACTAAGTAGCAGTGTCCTCAGGCAAGTCACTGCCCCCTTAAGGACTTCTTTCCTCCCTTCTTGCAGCTTATTCTCTTCCTTAAGCACACGCAGCATGAGAGGACTGGGAGGGGGCATGGGAAGGTGAGGGACCACTGCCAGCTTTGCCTCATGAGGGCTTTAGGGAAGCGCAAGGAAAATGCCTTCCATCTGGATTTTACCATCCAACCTGTGCGAGAAGAAGAGGTGGCTGGGGGTGGGGGTGCAACTCAGAAGGGAACCCCAGCTCTGGTACCACTGGTTTCCTTCAACTTCACCTCACAGGCAGCCAGCCCCTGCCCCCACTCCCAGCCCCTAGACACCCTTGGCCCTTAGGGAGCCTCTCCCTCAGCATCCATCTCAGGAAATTCCCCTAAATAAAGAAGCTGAGACAAGTAAACTACAATCTACCTGCAACCCTGATCCCACCCCCATCTCAAGCCAACTGGCCCAGAATTCAACACACAGAATCCCTGAGGTGATCCCCTCCCTCCCAGCTCTCCACCCCTTTGCTAGACTAAGGGAGGGGGATTATTCCAAAGCTCCGGACACCCACCCAGCCAGAATGTAGCTTTCTAATCAGAATGCCCCAGTGCTCCCCTCTCCCACAACCGCTTCAGAGCAACTGGCTTCTCCATCTCACTGTCACTTGCTGCCAGCAGCCCCTTCCTCCACCCCCCAGGTGGTCAGGGCACGGGGTGTGGCGTAGAGCTGGGACAGTCACAGGTCTCCTATGGACCATGGCCCCCACCTAGGGCTGCAGCAGGGTTGGGGGCGGGAGGAGGAGAGCAGAAGACAGTTCTAATAAGATAGGGAGGATGATTGGCAGAGCCATAGAGCGGGAACCATGGATGCCTCTTTGCTAGGGATGGGGGAGCCCCTCCACATACATAGTTCCCCAAATCCAGGGACCTCAGTCCCCCAGGTGACCAAAAATGGAGAGAACAGGTCCTTGGAGATTTTTGAGACAAAAGAGCAGAATTGGGGTGGAATGGGGAAGAAAGATCTCCGACAAGACCTAGGGTCCTTCCAGCCAGGTCCTCCCCAGCCTGTTCCTGGGCTGCAGAAGAAGACTCTGCCCTGAGGACTGGGAGAGATGAGTCACTGGTGTGTGAAGAAGAGGGCCAGGTAGCATGTGTCCCCAGCAGAACCAGCCCAGCGGGCCCAGCACTGACGCAGACGTGGGCACCCTTCTGGATGCATGCACACCCACCCCCATCCTGCCAACCACCTCGAGGGCTGGGGGAGGGAGGGTGCACAAGTCTTAGCAAATCTCAACTGGCCCAGACTCAGCAAAACGCAGCTTCTGCCAGCTAGCTAGGAAGAATTGAGTTTCTCAGGAAAGCTCCCCCCAGGATGGGGTTGCCAGCACCTCCCCTCCCTCCCCAGGTCCTTTAATCTGATTCTGGAGCAAGGACTCCCAACGAATGAATGAACGTGCTGCTCTGCTGCTCTGGGGATTCCGTGTTTGCACAAAGGATGGGGGTGGGACTGGGGGACTGGAAGGAATTGTGCTTGGTTTTTACTTTCGACTCCCACTCCGATTAGGAGGATCTAATTGTCCTCAGACATAGCCGGCCCTCACGCTGCTGAGGAGGGGGCAGCCCTGGAAGTCTGGGCAGGGGCGCTCAGGCCCTCATGACTTAGCATTTTATTCTTATGATCACTGCTAACATTGGTGGCCTGCGTGGATATCCAGCAGCCCTCACTCCCACCAGGCTCAAACAGCTACTAGACTTCCCCTTTCGTGGGAATAGCTACAATTCCCAGAGCTGGACGACTCATGGCTTAGTCACAGGTGACTGGCTGGCTCAATCCGGCCCAGGCCTCCCCGGCACCAGTCACTGCCATTGCTGCCACTGAGCTGCAGTCAGCAGGATTGAGCACACAGAGGTGGCTTAAGGCCAGGAGGAAATTACTTTCCATTCTCACTACATCCCCCAAGGTGTGTGGGAGTTGGGGGAGGAAATCAGACTAATCACCTGAGTGCTGGGGATGGAGACAGAATGCTCTCTGAAGACTTATCTATATAGACCTAAGAGGCATCCTGGAGGGGACCTAGGAGCAGCTCACACCAGCAAAACCTGAAGTTAAATCTGCAAGGACCAGCTGGTATCAAGGGTAAGTAAGAGCCAGAGGATGAGGGGAAGGAAGGGAAGTGGGAGAAAGAAGGGATCCAGAAAAATCTGGCAGAGATCAGGCAATAGCATGGAGTTATTTCAATTCTCTATAATCCCCACCAGCCCATAAACACACAATCTGATTTTTTTAGAAAACTGTTTGCTTTGCAAATTCAGCTTCAAGATAAGTCCCTCCTCCCCACCCCTGCCTGCCCACATAGAAATCTTGGACTATCCCTGAGGCTAGGTAAGGAGAGGAAAATGCCAGGCCAAAGTTAGAGCTACAGCATCATCAGTCTTTAATAACTTATAGGCAAATGCTAAAAAATAGTTAATAATAATACAGAGGACACACGTGGCTTATAAAAATGGTTGTGAGTCTACAAAGGTGGGGAGGGGTTCTTGGCACTTTCATACAAACACAAAAATATAAACTGTTATGACTGGCACCCCTAGAAAAGCAACCTGGGGAAACCCCTCAGTGGGGGGAAGAGGGGGCGAGAGCTAGTTCTCATTTATTCCAAATGCATCCTCCGAGCAACTTTCCTTCACCCCCAAACACATCTAATCAAAAAGCCAGAGAAGAAAAACAGGAAACAGGGTCGAGGTAGAGCCAGTTTACATTTAAGCCTCCACAGTCCTGCAGCCTGCACTTCTCCAGAAGTGAGGAAGAGGGAGAGATGTGAGAAGACATCCCATCTCCCATCACCCACCCCAGTGCTGCCCCCAAACAGGATCCCTGGTGCTCTCCTTGGTCCTTCATTGAAGTGGGCAGGTCCTTGCACCCTGGGGCTAAGTGAGGGGCCACAGCCTCCACCTGGCTGTCCAAGTGTGCAGACCCCTACTGGTGAGGAGGGGGCAGCCTCGGGTCACCGTCTCTTCTTGCCTGCCCGAGCAGCCTTCTTTCTCTTGAGGATCATCTCATACAGGCGCTCCAGGCCTGGCTGCAGGCCCAGCCCGTCCACAGCACTGCAGCCCTGCACGTGGGTGAGCGTGGCAGCAGCCAGCTCGCGGACTGCCAGCCTCTTCTCCACCTCGGCTGCGCTCAGTGCCCCCGGCTGATCCTGCTTGTTGGCCAGCACCAGCACAGGCACACCCTGGTTGTCCGACGCCCGGCTGATTCGGTGTAGCTCCGCCTTGGCCTCCTCCAGCCGCTCAGCCTCAGTGGCATCCACCACAAACACAAGCCCGTCTGTCCGGCGAGTGTAGGAGCGCCACAGCGGTCGGAGCTTCTCCTGCCCGCCCACGTCCCACACTTGGAAGGTGATGCCACGGGACCCCCCCAGGGGCACCCGGATCTTCTCGGTGTTGAAGCCTTTGGTGGGGACGCTCTGGACAAACTCTTTGAACTTGAGGCGGTAAAGAAGGGAGGTCTTTCCAGCCGAGTCCAGCCCAATGACCACAACGTGCAGGGCCTGGAAGTGGGGCAAGAAGGAGGCTGTGGGCGCCATCTCTGTCAAGTGGTTCCCCATGATGAACTCTGGCTAAGGTGCAGGTCTTGGGGCTCACAGTAGAGGCAGGGAGGAGGCCTTGAAATTGCAGGCTCTGGGGAGCACAGCTGGGTTATCTGAACAGGGAAAGGTCATGGGAGAAAACAGGAGATGTTTAATAATAAACATGAAATTTGCAACTGATTATTTCCTAAATCAGCTGCCCATTTTTTTAAATTCCTTTTTTTTTTTTTTTTTTTTTTTTAAAGCAGCTACAGGTATAACAGAGGCTCTCCCCCCTCCCTGGGGGCCCTGACAGGAGCGATGAGACCTAGAGAAACCTCAGGTCCCGGGACACTGAGGTGGGGGGAGAGGGCTCGATCTGCAGACAGCTTCCTCGCTTATGGCGCGGTAACAGGCACCTCGACCCGTTCCCCAGGTGAAAAGCCTCAGGGCAACGTGCAGCTGGAGTGCAGCGGCCCCAAATTAAGAATCAGGGTGCGGGCGCTGAGACCAAAGAGTGAGGCCCATCCCCACCCGCCTTCCACATCCCCAGGCGGTTGACACACCCCTGTTTACACCGAGACCCCCTCCCCACTGCCCGCGACACCACTGCCCGCCCTCCTCCGATCGCCAACTCCAGCTCCCCCGGGCCAGCACCTGGACGGCTCGGCCCGAACAGCCTCTTTACCTCCCGCTCCAGCTCCCCCAGCCCAGCACCCGGACCGTCTCGGCTCGGCGCGAACAGTCCCTTTACCTCCTGTCAACCGCGCTCTCCCCGCTCCCCTCCGCGCCAGCCCCGCGAAGCTCCACGCTGGCCTCCAGCGCGCGGGCACTGCGGCGCCGCCCCGGCGACTCGGCCTTAAAACCCCTGCGTGACATCACGTTCCGCGGGCCAATCAGCGCCCACGCGGCAGCGAGGCGGGACGGGGCGTGGAGCTCTGAGGACTGCAACCCGGGCCACACTGTGATGGACGTCTGATCGATTGGTGACCGTTTTATTTGATCTTTTCTACCAAAATCTAATATCTGGAATTAAACTCGGGATTAATCCGTGATGGAAGGTGGGAGGGGCAAAAGAAACACGCGTGGCAGCGTTTGACTAGGGAGGAGAGGTGAAAAGCATAATATTCTCAATACCACCGCATCCCTCTCACCCAGGCAGAGATACCCACCCGACGTGTACGCTCCCTTCGCCAGGGTCCACTCGAGAAATGCTGACAAGTTTTCCTCCTTTACCTTTCCTAATCCAGTTTTTAACCTGTGTGAACCTGGAACCCCATAAAACAGCCTAAACCCATTACCTGTACTGATCATTACAACAGCCCATGAGGTAAGATCTGGTGTCATCTGCATTATATAGATGAAGAAAGCTCTGAAGAGCTCAATAACTTGTCTGAGGTCACACATAGCTAGTACGTGGCTGAGCGAGGATGTGTCTGAATCCCAGTGGCTTGGCATCTCACCACTTACCTATCCAATCTCTCTGGTCCGGGAGATTCCCAGCAGAATTGGCCCCAGTTGCTGGTCAGAGTGCCCGCCAGCAGCACACCCCCTGAGGGCCTCCCTTGTTCAAATCTACAAAGAATTCTTCACTTTACAGGGTGTTTACTGACCTCATCATACTGTGTGCTCTGCGTGAACCAAAGAGGCTATGGAGACATAGAGGATGTGCAGACCACAGGGCCTGGCCTCAGAGGGCTTACACTCTAGTGAGAGAGCCAAAACTAGCCACTGACGGGGAACATTGGGACTTTGTAAATCGTGAGATGTGCACTCGTAGGACTTCAGAGGAGGGAGAGAAAGTCAACTAGAAGCTTCTGGAAAGGTTTCTAGAAGTTAGTCCTGCATAGGAATGGTTGGGAGGTGGACAGGACTGCGTGGCATCTCCCCAGTCATTACAGCCTGATACAGTCTGGGCAGCACTGAAGAGGAGGAGATGTCACAAAGGGGCAGTGTGACCAAAGGAAAAGAGTGATTACCTGCAGGGAGGAAGGTAAAACTGAAGATGGGGAGGGGGATCAAAGATGAATGAAAGTTAACTCAACTATTTTCATTTTTACAAGGAAGCTGGATTCTTACATTTATTATATAATTCAGTGTTAACTTTTTAAACGGCTGTCGATGAGGGGGATTATAAAAGGGGGAGGAAAGCCATTGCCAGACAAGAGGGCCTGGCCCTTCCTGCCCACTAGCTTCCCATCTGTTTAGCACCAGCCTGCCTTGCCGCCTCCTCTTCCCCTCCCCTGCAACAACACCAGCCACCTGGTGTTCCCCAGCAATGCAGGGAGTTTCCCCAAATCCCTGAAGAGAACAAAACTTTAGGTAATTAGTTTGTTACACCCCATGTTGGGGGGGTGGCAGGATGCAGCAGGAGCTAAGGCTCAAGGGTGGAACTGAGTCAGGAGAGGGGAAGAGGTTGGGAACCTGTGGCCACTGTTGAGTGGCCCGCTATATGCTAAGCTGTGGTCAAGGAACTTTGCATACTTTTCCTTTTTTTTTTTTTTTTTTTTTAATTTTTTAATTTTTGGCCGTGCCTTGCAGCTTACGGCATCTTAGTTCTACAACCTGGGACAGAACCCACGCCCTCGGCACTGAAAGCACAGAGTCCTAACCACTGGGCTGCCAGGGAATTCCCAATACATTACTTTTTTAATACACAACTCAAACCATGTAGTAAGTATAGTTATTCTAAAAAGAAGACACCGAAGCACAGAAAGGGTAAGTAAGTTGTCCAAGCTCACCTAGCTAGAAATTGGGAAAACTTGGCTTTGATCAAATGCTATCATGGCTGTGAAATTGAAAACACATGGAAATGGAGACATGGCGAACACATGGAAAATGAAAACAGACACGTTGTTTTGTGTTTCTTCCATAATCTTTGAAACTTCTTTAACATTTCCCCTAAACCTCCTGAGCCTCACAGCCAAGAGGGAAATTGTCACTTGATTATCTGATAAGGGAGATGAAACTGGCAATCTCACTCCACCCTTCATCTTTTGCCATTGCCAGGAAAGGTGTTGATGAACAAATGGGAAAAGGGGAGGTGGGGTGAAGGAAGGGGCCCCGTTTGTCAGGGCAGCACCAGGCTGTGGGCCTACCCCCATCCAGTCTCCTTTAAACGGGAGCTCCCGTCCCCACCTTCACACCCAGCCTGGGGCCCAGGGAGCCTTCCTTCATAAACGACCATTTTGTTTCCTGGCAGCCTCACCTCTGCAGCCCTTTCTCTCCATAAGATCACAGCCCTGGACCTACTGCATTGGAGGATTCCCTGCAGAGAAGATTGGAACATTCTTACTCTGAGCATTCATGTGTGGCGGGCCTGCCAGGTTGAAGGCCCCACTCTGGGCTCTGAGCACACAGCCCTGAGTGAAATGGATAAGGAACTGCCCTCATGGAGTGGGCGTTATAGTGGGGAGTGGGGAGAGACAGACAGTAACTAAAGAGGCTCATTGATACACATCATCAAGGACCATAAAACACGGACGTGTGCTGGAGAGTGACTGGGGGGAGAGCTACTCTACATGGGGGAGTGGGACAGCTCAGGAAGGCCTCTCCATTGTGACATTAGAGGCAAGGTTTCAGGGGCGAAGAGTTGAGGGAGCATTCCAGACAGAAGGACAGACTAGCTGGGACCTACCTGCTTCCTCCCATTGGCTGCCACCGGGGTCAGATTCCAGCTGCTGAGCGGTTGTTCTTCCTCAGAGCTGTCTCCCCACCAGACTAAGCGCTGCGCCCAGGAGCCGCTGCTTTTCATCCACAGCTCTGCCGTGCCCAGCCCTGGGCCTGCCACACAGTAGGCACTCAGGAAATCTTGCATGATTCATGACTGCATGATGGAATGATTAAATGTACTCAAGGGGGTTCCCTGAGGATGGGAACCAAGCATCCAGCCCAGCTAGGAGTTTGCTGGTCTGGGGGCCTTGAGATCTTGGGGGTTGGCAGGGATGCCTGTAAAGCCCTGCGCTTCTAGGCAAGGTCTGAGTAGTACTGAACCCTCAAAGCTTTATTGGAGAGGAGGGATTTCTTGGAGGAGAAAAACAGAGGCCATGGGAGGGAGAACACTGGAGAGAGAGCCCCTCCCCCCCCCACCAAGGCCAGGTGGGCTGAAACCCTGGGCTGAGAGTCATCATGAGTCCTGTCTTCACAACTAGACTGGCTTGGAAAAGCCACTTTCCCCTGGGATCCTTGGCTTCCTCAGCATGTAATGAGGGGCTTAGATGATTCCAGGTCTCTTTCCCCAGGACAGCCCATGCTATGGCGTAGGGGAGGGTACAGGATGGATAGAGCTCCCCTAGGAAGCAGCTGAGGACATCCTTGTCTCCACAGCATCCCAACCAAGTACCTGTCTGAGTGCACAAATGAAGGGAGGAGAGGAGCCTGCAGGAGTAGGGATGGGCTGGGGGGTGGGTGACTAGGAGCAGCTTGGGCCTGGGAATCACAAAGACCCGGATTTCAAATCCCAGCTTTGCCTCCTCAGGAATAAAATGGAGAGGGAAATCTCTGGCGGTCCAGTGGTGACCACTCTGCACTTCCATTGCAGGGGGCATGGGTTCCATCCCTGGTTGGGGAGTTAAGATCCTGCACCCAGAAAAAGAATGCAGGGGACAGGGGTTTGACCCCTGGTCCTGGAAGATCCCACATGCCATGGAGCAACTAAGCCTGTGCACCACAACTACTGAGCCTGCGCTCTAGAGCCCTAGAGCCACAACTACTGAAGCCCAGGTGCCTTGAGCCCGTGTTCCGCAGCAAGACAAGCCACCGCAATGAGAAGCCTGCGCACTGCAACGAAGAGTAGCCCCTGCTCGCTACAGCTGGAGAAAGCCAGCGCACAGCAATGAAGACCCAACACAGCCAAAAATAAAAATACATAAAATGAATTAATTAATTTAAAGCTTCAATTAAAAAAAATAAAATGCAGAGGGAAAAATCTGGAGGTCCAGTGGTTACCACTCTGCGTTTCCATTGCAGGGGGCAGAGGTTCCATCCCTGGTTGGGGAATTAAGATCCCGCAGCCAAGAAAAAAAGAGGAATAAAAGGGAGTAAACCCAACCTACTACTTAGAATGAGTGTGAAAAGAAGAAATGTGGGAAAGGGGCCCTTGGGTTCCCTTTTCCTCTACCAGGGGCCCCTTCAGAGGCAACCCATCCAAAACCAAGTCCCAGGGCCCAGACAAGGGCTGGAAAGCAGCAGATGCTGCCCCCTGCTGGACGTGTCTGACACTGCCTGATTCCTGAACAACACTGGGGGGTGGGGGGGGCGGGTAGAGGGTAGTGAAGTCATACAGGTTCCTTTGCATCCTTCTGGAGTCTTCCTTTCAGACAAGGCCTTTGCTACAGCTTGAGGTCGGAAATGGAAGATCCACCCTTTTCAAGGTGTGTGTTTGTTTGTTTGTTTGTTTGTTTTCTGGAGGTGAGATCAGATGTAAACGAATATTGTTTGAGCAGAAAATCTAATTTCAGTTGCATTTCCCATGCTTTGACTGAGGGCCTAATAGCTGGCGCCAGGAAGGCTGAGGTGGGAGGAGGCTGCAGGGCAGAGGTTATGAAGAGGCAGTCGCAGCCACGTTGCGGTGTCTCAGGAGACACATCCCCGCGGGGACGGGTGTCCAGTGCCCATCTGCACAGGAGCCTGGCACTTGGGAAGACCTTGGCCTCAGGAGGGGGCGTGGGTGGTCAGCAAGAAAGAACAGCGGGAGCCCCAGGAGGGTGCCAGTGCCCGGGAAGCAACAGCCAACAGCTGTGAGTGGGAAGGAAGGGACAAGCACACTAGAGAGAGGCAGAGAGGTGAGGCGAGGGGAGAGAGCCAGGCCCACGCTGCGCAGGGACCCTGCTGACGGCCCAGTTATCCAAGCTGCTGGGCTCCTCAGAGCTTTCCCAACAGGGGCCAGTCCCCAGGGACCTTCCATGTTCGATTCAGCTTTCTGATTTGATAGATTTCTCTGCACGTCACCCATGTGGTCTGGCCTACGTCGGGAGGGGGTACAGCTTTGAAGAG
The DNA here is from genome assembly GCF_030028045.1 of Hippopotamus amphibius kiboko. NCBI lineage: Eukaryota > Metazoa > Chordata > Mammalia > Artiodactyla > Hippopotamidae > Hippopotamus > Hippopotamus amphibius. Next base: position 44,186,348 of record NC_080202.1, on the reverse strand, counting down.
TGGTTCTCAAGTTTGAGAGTTTGTCAGAATCATCTGGGGGGCTTGAGAAAAACAGATTGCTGGCACCCCCTTCCAGAATTTCTGATTCGGTGGGTCTCAGGCTCTCAGGCCCAAGAAGGTGCATTTCTAACAAGCTCTCAAGCTCTCAGGAGATAAGGATGCTCTCAGTCTGGGGACCACACTACAGGGACCACTGACATGGAAGACGAATTCCAATCCTGGCCTTAGCATAGCCCAGTGAGCCCTTGGACAGACTACTTATGTCTCTCAGCCTCAACTTCTTCTTCTGTAAAATGGGATGAAAATACTTACCTCATAGGGTTATTATGAGAGTTAAATAAGATAAAATGTGTGAAGTACTCAGGAAAGGGATTGGCACACACAAAGTCCTCTATACTTCGTAGCTACTAGTTGATCTCAGTGAAGAAAAAGCACTGGCCCAGGAAGCCAGTTTAATCTTCCTAGGGAAACGTACAAAGTGACTTGTACAAATTGACCACCCCCAAAATTGGCTATTTTCCAATGTGTGTGACTTAAAGCATTGCTTCCCAATCTCTAATGTGCACGTGGGTCCCCCGCGGACCTTAGTAAAATGCAGATTCAGCTTCCCTAGGGGTTATGGACGGAATCTGTGCCCAGAGTTCATTTCTTCTCTTTAAATAAATTTATTTATTTATTCATTCATTTATTTACTGGCTGCGTTGGGTCTTCATTGCGTCTTCGTTGCTGGGTGAGGGCTTTTCTCTCGCTGGGATGAGCGGGGGCTACTCTTGGTTGTGGTGTGTGCTTCTCATTGCGGTGGCTTCTCTTGTTGCAGAGCACGGGCTCTAGCCCTGTGGGCTTCAATAGCTGCAGCACGTGGGCTCAGTAGTTGTGGCTCACGGGCTTAGTTGCTCCACAGGATATGGGATCTTCCGGGACCAGGGATCGAACCCGTGTCCCCTGCATTGGCAGGTGGATTCTTAACCACTGCACCACCAGGGAAGTCCCCAAAGTTCATATCTTGAAGCCCTACGTGGAGGTGAGGACGTTGGGGGGCAGTTAGGGGTGGGGCCCTCTTACTGGGATTAGTCCCCTCATGAGATGAGGTATCAGAGAGGCTATTCTTTCTCTCTCTAACACAAGAGAACGCAGAGAGAAGTCAGCCATCCGCAAGCTAAGAAGAAGGACCTCACCAGAACCCTGCCAGGCTGGCACCCTGATCGGGGACTTCAAGCCTCCAGAACTGTGAGAAAATCCGTTTCTGTTCTGGAAGCCACTAGCCGATGGCATTTTGTTTTGGAAGCCCTATCAAACTAAGACCAGAGATCTGACTTGGTGCCTGCGTCCTGCATTTCTTTTTCTTTTTTCTTTTTTTTTTGTGGAAAAATGACTTTATGAAGCCTTAAGAAGCACTGAGTATAATTAAACTGTAATCCAGAGTTAGATACAACTTCATAACAGTTCAGTTCCAAAATAAAAGTTATTGGAGCTGAGAGCCTGAAATTTCCTAACACATGATTTTTAACACACTGTGCTAAATTTTCTAAAACAACTCAGAGGAACCAATATACAGTAGATGGAGTATTTACGAAAACTCTGGCGTCAGCTGTATTATATATATGTATATATGTGTATATATGTATCACCCAAGTTCATATGAACTAGGAAACAGGTGTTGTATATCTCAACAGCAGTACTAGAGTGCAGAGCTTGAGACTGGGATTTATAACGTGGGATTTGGAAAAGGAGCAGATATCTTGCTTCCAAAACCGGAACTTTTTCTCAAGACCGAAGTCGACATTGTAACTGCCATAGAGCAGGAAAACGGGAAGCTTTTCTCGCTTTAATTGTTCATCTGCAACAGAAAGTCCGGTATCCCCGAGACAGGAACCACTGCAACAAGAAGGGAGTGAACAGGTCCTCCCAAAGGAAGACCGTTACTTAATTTTGCCTCCTGCCCTGGTCAGCAGGAGCAAACTTTGCATTTCCCAACCTAATGCTTGGCAGCACTGAGATGTTTCAGTAATGGTTCCTCATAAACCCAGCATTCTCCATCTTCATGAAACAACCTTGGCTCCTCTGGAATTTCCTTTTCCTTGCTTTCTCGGGCTTCCGCTCTTTGTCTTTCTTCAAGTCTATGCTTGGCTTCAGTTGCTGCATCAATGTCTCTGATTTTTAAGTTGAAAGTGACATCCTTCCAAAGGCAGCGGGATTCGTACTCATTCTGATCTTCCAATTTGCTCACTTTCTCCATGATTATAGGCAACTTCTTGGTATCTATAAAAACTCCATTTGCCCCTGTTGAGTATTTTGCATGCATTACAACCATTCCATTCCCCTTCAGTCGAGCAGAAAGACTTCTCGTCATTTGGAGAAAAAAATCTCAGCAGTAATTCTGTGCTTCTTGCCCCCGTAGAAGGGTTTAGTGTGGAAGATGATATTTGCACTGTAGCCCGTTTTGGAGCAAGTAATATTGCCTTCTCCGCCTAGTTCTGCCCAGGGCACTGTGAGGACAGACCTTCCATAACCATTGGGGAATGTGAGGATGTAATGTTCATCACGGTCTAGACACGAGACACAGCCCTGCCCTACGTTGGGCACCCCAATTGACATCCCAAGGAATGTTGATTTGGTCCAGGTACGAGCATTGAATTGTGTCTTCTTGTTAAAACACTCCGCATAAAAGGCTGAAATGGGTGGATGATGGGAAACCTGCTCAGCCACGAATGCTACGCTATTGCTGGAAACCCAGGGAACTGGTCCTTCTGCAACTAGCTCTGCATTGTCTTCGGTATCATTTGGTAATGTCCAGTGACACTGAAAGTCCTCACCCAAAGCGGGGTTGTATGGCTTTTGGGCAACCAGTCCTTTCCTTCCTGCACGAAAGGCTAAGAGGTACCATTTTACAACCTGAATCAATTGGTCTCTAGCATCCTTTTGGTCACTAATACTCACAAACAGGTCCGGATGTGCAAAAAAGTCTGCATACATTTCTGAAAGAGATCTTCTTTCCAGAATAAATGTTGGGGGCTTCCTAGGTGGCGCAGTGGTTAAGAATCCGCCTGCCAATGCAGCGGACATGGGTTCAATCCCTGCTCCAGGAAGATCCCACATGCCGCGGAGCAACTAAGCCGGTGCGTCGCAACTATTGAGCCTGCGCTTTAGAGCCCGTGAGCCACAACTATTGAGCCCAGGTGCTGCAACTACTGACGCCCACGCGCCTAGAGCCCGTGCTCCGCAACAAGAGAAGCCACGGCAATGAGAAGCCCGCGCACCACAAGGAAGAGTAGCCCCCACTCACCGCAACTAAAAAGAAAGCCCGCGCACAGCAAAAAAGATCCAACACAGCCAATCAATCAATCAATTTAAAAGAGAAAAAAAAAGAATAAATGTTGGAAGAACGACCTTAGTAAGATCCATTCCAAGCCTAACCTGTGACAACAGATGCATGAGAACACTCTTGCGGTCTTCCACCCACCCTGCCTCCCCTTCATCATCTCTAGCATCCTGTGAATCGAAAAGGTCTGCATGGCTTGTTCCATTGGACATGGAAGAATTAAGTGATCCCGTGGTGTCTGGGCGCTTTAGACTATTTCCTGAGCCGCTGTGTGTCAAGACTGAGGCAGATCCCCAGGAACCTATTAAGTGCTTTGGGGTGAGCCCCTCTGGTGGAATTCATCCGCGTCGTAGAATTCCTCTTCCCTGCTAGAATACGAGAGCGCGGGGACTGTGGTTGGAGACAAGCCGAGGTGGCTCGGAGGAGTTAGAGTGCTGCTAGGTGGTGAGTGCCGGCTGCCTGCACTGTTTGGTGTTGGAGTCTGATGATGTCCCAAGGCCGCTAACACAGGTCCAGCTGGTAGAGAAGATGGACGCTGCTCTGACTGACACAACTGAGCAGGTTCTGGAGGTAAGACAGTCTGGGAAGGCACTGTGCTGATCACAGGTTCCCAGGGACTAGGTTAATATATTGCATCTACAAGATTCATAGTACTTTTAGCGACCTGCAGCAACACAATGCAGTGTTTAAGTGACTCTACCGTGCTATTTGCTGTCTCTTTGAGCATTTCAGTTTTCTTTCTGTGTTCATCACCTTTGCAGTTTTGAAGTTTGTCATCAAAAAGCTTTAACTGTTCCATCAAGATTTGTAGGTAAGCATCAGCCTCTGTAAGTTTGTTATCAAGTTCTTGGACACTAGGAACAAATCCTGAATCCAAACCTCTGCAAGTGGCCAGCAAGAAAGCCATTCGCCAAGGCCCCACCCCGCCCCCCTCCCCGGCCCTCTGCACCTCCAGGGGAGGGAGCCAAGGGCCACTTCCAAGCACCCCTTCTTCTCCCCACTCCCCCGGATCACCGGGCTGCTGTGTAGTAGGTCTGGTCAGGTTCAGCCAGTCCCCCCTGGGAGAGCCCCTCACCCCCTACCCCCCCTGCTCCACCCCGGCCTAGGGACCGCACCCAGTCCTGCATTTCTAACCAGCTCCCGGGCAGTGCGGATGCCGCTGTTCACAGACCACTCTTTGAGCAGCCAGGGTCTGGAACAGACAGCTAGAAAGTGGCCCTAAAGGCTGTATATTTTCCCTGACGATGAGTACTTTCAATGTTCTCCTGTAAATCTACAGCAGAGATGTTCTTATAACCCCTATCCCCTAACAGCTCTGGCCCAGCAGAGGCACTCAGCAAATCACTGTCAGATGAAAGAACGGGTGAGCCGAGGGCTGTGTCTGACAGTGGCTGCCTAACCTCGGGGGAGGACCTCTGGACGTGGAGGACCTTTGGGAGCATCACGGGTGAGTCGGGCAGCCTCTCTCCCCTCTGCGACTTGGGGGTGAGAACGCGTCCCTAGGATCCTGTAAAGGTAAAATGAGATGGTGACCAGCAGTGTGCCTGGCTCACACACGGGGACACTCACAGACCTTCAACGAGTAGGTGTGACCCCCCTGAACACGTTCTTGGCCTCTGGATTGGAACTTCTTGATGCAAGGCTCAGGCTGGCCTCCTGATCTGGAAGCGGGCCGGACTGCTCCCCCTCAGGGCAGCCAGCAGGGTCCGCAGCAGGCCCAGGTGGAAGGAGAAGAATGTGGGGGGTGTGGGGGCAGCGAGACGAGGGAAGGGAAAACTTACACCTCACTGTAGTGTTGAATGCTATATGTCTGTCTAAGAACCACTTCTTAATTTCTATTACACAGAAAATGTTTCTGTGCCTGGCCTTCAACCATTTATTTCCTTTTTTTAAAAAAAACACCAGTTTTTTTTCTTGGCTGCGTCGGGTCTTCCCTGCTGCCCGTGGGGGCTTTCTCTAGTTGTGGTGAGTGGTGGCTAGTCTTCATCACGGTGCTGAGGATTCTGCATGCAGTTGCTTTTCTTGTTGCAGAGCTCCAACTCTAGGCACACCAGCATCAGTCGTTGCGCCACACAGGCTCAGTAGTTGTGGATCCCAGGCGTAGTTGCTCTGCGGTACATGGGATCTTCCCGGACCAGGGATCGAACCCGTGTCCCCTGCTTTGGGAGACGGATTCTTTTTTTTTTTTTTTTAATTTTATTTATTTATTTATTTTTGGGGGGGGTACACCAAGTTCAATCATCTGTTTTTATACACATATCCTCGTATTCCCTCCCTTCCTTGACTCCCCCCCGGCTCGAGTCCCCCCCACCCTCCCCGCCCCAGTCCTCTAAGGCATCTTCCATCCTCGAGTTGGACTCCCTTTGTTATACAACTTCCCACTGACTATCTATCTATTTTACAGTTGGTAGTATATATATGTCTGTGCTACTCTCTCGCTTCGTCTCAGCTTCCCCTTCACCCCCCGCCCCCCTCCAAACCTCGAGTTCTCCAGTCCATTCTCTGTATCTGCAGGAGACGGATTCTTAACCACTGTGCCACCAGGGAGGTCCTAGAAAATATTTCTGTGCCTGGCCTTCACCCATTTTTTTCCTATTGAATGATCAGTCATTTATAATTACTTCCAGGAGCTCCTCATATATTAGAAAGATAAGTACTTTTTCTGTGATTGGGGGTGCAACTATTTATTCTTACTTGACTTGCTTTGTCATTAATCACCTGTAAGTGATGTGACACACCTGGGCAGGTGCTGGGAGTAGACAGAGGCAGGCCATGACCTGCCCTCACCTCAGGGCGCCTCCAGTCCAGGATGGGGATGAAGGCACCTGCAGGACAAGGAGGAGGCCAGTGAGAGATGAACAGATCATTGGGGTGTTCGCAGCACAGCCATCTGCTTCTCAGGTAAACCAAATGAGCGAGCAGAAGATGGTCTGCTCAGAACAGAGCTCATGGGATGGGAGGCCTGAAGAGTCTTGTCAAGCACAGTCTCTGTGGTCTCTTTTGACTCTCATCCACTCATTCAACAAATATTCATCGCGTGCCAAGTACATACGGAGCACTACCACAGGTGCTGAGGACAGAGCAGCAAACAAACCCTTTACCATCAGGGTGAAAAGCAATACAGCACTCATGTCTGCAGAGTTGTGAGTACAGCTGCATATCTGTGTCTGTATGTCCATACCTATGTGGATACCGACGCCATGTGACCATCATGCGTGTCAATAACGACTTGGCAGCTGGCATAAAAATCAGACCAGGTAAAGTGGGATGTGAAACACGAATGCCCAGGGTGGGTAGGTGGAGATAGTTGACAACACTGTAAAATGGAACTATTTCTACGTTACAGACAAGAAGTGACTTTCCCTAGAGCGTACTTACGAAGACATTCCTGTGTGCTTGCCTTTCCACATGTAGCTTCACAAGTACCCTAATCAGAGAGGCATTCTCATTATCCCCAGGTGAAAAACCATGATCCCGGGGACTTTCCTGGTGGCACAGTGGTTAAGAATCCGCCTGCCAATGCAGGGGACACGGGTTCGATCTCCGGTCTGGGAAGATGCCCCATGCTGCGGAACAACTAAGCCCGAGTGCGGCAACAACTGAGCCCGAGGCACAACTCCTGAAGCCTCATGCCTAGAGCCTGCGCACCGCAGCAAGGAGTAGCCCCCGCTCTCCGGAGTTAGAGAAAAAGCCCACGCGCAGCAAGGAAGATCCAATGCACCCCAAAATTAAAAAAAAACAATCATGATCCCCAAATTAAAAAAGAAAAACGGGGTCCCAGTGGTTAGCAGGATGCTTGAATGCAAATCCTGGCTTTGTTTCACATGAGCTGTGTGACCTTAGGCAAGGTGCTTGCCCTCTCAGCAGTTCAGTCCATGAAACAGTGCTTTCCACTACAAATATGTGAGTCACACACGTAACTTCTTTTTCTCCCAGCGGCCCTGCGTGGCTTGCGGGATCCCAGTTCCCTGACCAGGGAGGGAACCCAGGTCCCCCCATGCTAACCACCGGATGGCCAGGGAATTCCCTCACAACACCTAACTTTGAATATTCTTAGGCACATCAAAAATAAAGAGAAACGGGTGAAGCCCGGTTTAATATTTTCCTGAACTCAACGTATCTTGGGAATTCCCTGGTGGTCCAGCGGTTAGGACTCCTTGCTTACACTGACGTAGGGCCCGGGTTCGAGTCCTGGTGCGGGTTACTGGAAGCGGCGGCGCGGCCAAAGAAAGAAAACAAAGATATCTAAAATATCCCTTCAACATGTAATTACTATCAAAATTACGGAGATCGTTTACGGTTTTTAATACTAAGTCTTTGAAATCCCATGTGCATTTTACATTCCAGCCCATCTGGATTCGGACGAACCACCTTCCCAGCGCTCCCTAGCTGCAAGGGGCTAGTGGCTGTGACAGCTCAGGTCATCGGAATGGGGATGAGAGCGCAGGGAAACGAGTGAGACACTTGCCTTGGCCAAAAACTTTCAGGCAGCACCAAAAACCCAGTAATCAAAGTAAATCTCTGGATCATCTTAGTATCCACGTAAGAGGAATTGTATTAAGAGATTACTTTTCTCGATTGCCGGAGTGCATTTGGCGGGGGGGGGGGGGGGGGGGGGGGGGGGAGGGATCCCTTAAATGTTCCCCCCAAGGTGAGTGTCTCACTGGCCTCCCATAGTCCTGGCCTCGGATAACACCCACCTCATGGGGCTGTGGAGGGGATTAAACGAGTTAATGCCCACCGAGAGCTCAGCAGAGGCGCGGGCGCTGGAAAGGGCTCAGGCAGCACCTGCCATCAGGCTTCCTGCGCCGCAGGGGGAAACGACCCCTCGGGTTTCAGTCCTGCATCGATCATACCTTCTAGCTCTTCTGGATCCAGTGAAAGAAGTAGAAACTCCCCAACTAAAGTGAAGTCGTGTTGGGAAGGAGGATGGGAAAGGCAAACGCGGACTGGGCAGCCAGCGGCCTTTGCCACAGAGAAACGTTGCCGCTGGGAAACGTTATCCCCACTCTGCCAGAAGCCTGGATGCCCAGAGCGTCCGTGGCAGTCCCTCTCCTCTCCGGTGTCCTGCCACCCCAGGCCAGGCCTTCCCCTCTTCACCCTTGGATCCGGCCGGGACCCCCTAAGGGCTTCTCCGGTTCAGCCTGTTCTGCACACCTTTTATTCACTCAACAAACGTTTGCTGTGCACCTACTCCAGGCTGGGCACTGGGCTACTGCTGGGATGATACAGAGATAAGCGCTGATGGAGGTCACCGCCCTCAATGACCTCAGATTTCAGTGGCGGAGATAAAAGACTGCCCCCAAAGCGTGGCGAATGGTGGACTTGAAACGAAATCCCACGGGGTGGGACGAGATACAAAGAAGGGCCGCAATCAGACTGGCGGTGGGGGGCGGGGGGGGGGGCGCGGAAGAGCCCCACGAGGAAGGCTTTCTGGAGGAAGTGACGTCCAAGCGGAGCCCAGAGGATCTGCGTAAGAAGTCGGCAGGTGAGGAGGAGGTGTCGGGAAAGCAGGTCTCAGGCAGAGGGAGCTTTCTGCAGGAAGCCCGGGGTCTGGTTCCTTCGTAGAAGCACCGACAGACGCAGGCACTTGAGTTGGAGAGAGTGCCTGCAGCTGCCCGGCCGGGCCTCCGCATCCACACGCCCCTTCCCTTCCCCACTGTGGGCCATCCGCCTTCCGCCTGGCAGGGAGGTTACCCCGCCGACCCTGGGGAGCCCCTCTCCAGAGCTTCCGCTCCCCGGACTCAGAATGAGCCCCCCACCCGACCCTGCCCCTGCGAAGCTCGCCTCTCCGCAGGCGGAGGCCTACTTAACCCATTGCAGTCTGGGCGTATTCTAGCGAAGAGGTCTTGCGACCTTGTCTTCAGGAACACTCTCCGCCAACAGCTCGTCCCACAGGCCCCTCTAGCCGCCCACCCCGAATCCCCTACGGTTGGGTCTTTCCTCGCGGCTTGCATGGGTACCAGAGAGGCGGTCCAGAGGGCACAGTCGGCCGCCGGAGCCACGCCTCCTTGGGCGGGAGAGGGCGGGGCATGCAAATTAGAGACGGCGCTTCCGCCGGAGCCCGTGGAAGCCACAGGTCAGGCAGAATTCCTCTTTTCCAATGTAGAGAATAAAAAATCTGCACGAGAGTGTGGTGTAGTGCCAGCGAAGCAAAGGAAGTGAGACCTCGAGTGAGCGGCGACACGGGTCACACTGAGCTGACTATGCATGACAGGAGGACGGTGACAGTGATGACAGGTGGCATGACATCGCTTCTCGGCCTTTTGGCTAAGATCAAGTGTAGTATCTGTTCTTATCAGTTTAATATCTGATACATCCTCTATCCGAGGACAACGTATTAAACGGGTTTTTGGAACAGGGAGTTGGAATCATGGAGCTTGCTCCATCCACTCCACGCATCGACTTGGTATTGCAGTACTTCCAGGAACGGTGCACCCCCTGCGGGGAGAACCACCAAAGTATAAAAAACAGTCAGTTGGTGTCACTGTCTCCCTAAGTGAAGTTTGGCGACTAGCTGTGTATTTTTGCGTGGTCTTTGGGGGTTTCACCTCATTTGTCCCGGTGAGGTGCCAAGCCAAGCTGCATGCGTTTTCCACGGGTTTTGTACTTCTCCGCAGCTTCCAATCCTGTCCATGCCTTGAGAATTTCTCTTCTTCTCTGCCTCCTGAGTGCAGCTTTGTGGGTTTGGCTCAAACTTGGTCTTCTTAGGAGGACCTCGTTTCTGCCCCATATCCTTCCCAGGGAGCCTCTCTCCAAGCACTTCTCCTCCTGTAGAAACTAGGAAGGGACCGGGTGTCCAAGCTCGCTCTGGTTGCTCCCAGGCAAGCAGAACAAAAACACGAGCTGGAATGCAATCTCCGGTTTTCAGTCTCTACTCCGCTGGCTTCCCTTGATGGCTCTAACATTACTCCTATCTTAATGTTTCCTGAGTTCAATACCCACAGACAGAGAAGTATCCTACCAGGCAGCTCCCACTGAGAGCCGCAAAGATCCACCTGGAATCTAGGTTTAAATGATGGGCTGAAGTTCGCTGTGTGTTGGTTGTACTGGGATTTCTTTTATTTGTACGGGTGCCCTTTGTTATTACTTACAGTTCCCAAGGGAAGAGAGAGCCACATGGGGACTCGGCCTGCTTGGTTGGGAGGCAGGAGAGGAAAACACGTGGCCTTTATTGTCTGGGGGTGGGGGGGAAGAAGGCGCAAAGGCAGCAGGGTAGGCAAGTGAGAACAAGGTTAGAATTGGACAATTGGAATAGGATTCGGTGAGCTTTGGGGCTACAGGGCTGCTCTCTAGTTGTGAGATGGGGGCCCTGGGGTGACAGAAGGCAGGGAAAATACGAGCTGGAGTGGGGGAGTAAACAGAGGAGGCAGTTGCACAGGTGGGTGTTGGAAGGTTGCTCTGCACGTGAACAGCAGGCTCCTAAGGCAAGTAGGTTGCATTTGGAGGAATTAGCTAGTCCTGGGAGGAGCAGTCTCTTCCAGGCCAGCATGCCCTCAAGATGTCCAAGCATCATAAATTACCGCAAAGTTTAAAACATGATGAATCCAGTGGATGACCATTTTATCTGAACTTTCGAATCCTGGGATTACCTAGGGGTAGAGGGTGGAAAGGCCAAGAGGGTGCTTGTAGAAGCTTTCGGCGTACACCTCTTCTACCAAGGCATTCCCCCCCGCACCAGGAGATCAGATTCCAATGAACGGTATACACTAGGGTTTATTCAGTCAAGAAATATGGATTGAGGGACTACCAGGTGCCAAGACCCAGGGACGCGTGCACAGAGTTTTCATAAAGACAGGCCCTGCTCTGAGAAAGCCGATCGTGTCCCTTGGAGAAAACACAGCAAACCTTCACTATGAGTGCACAACAAATGTCCTAATGTGAAATCCCTACCAACCCTGAAAACCATTCCTTTCAGGAGGTGATCACGCTTGCCTGTCAGCAAACTACACCCTCAACTGTTGCAAGGCATTAGTTTCTGTTTGTCCTACTTGTTGAGAACGCTCCCATAATTTTGTTACCGAGTCCAAGCTCGCTCTGCTCCCCGCATGACAGGCCAGTGACTCGGAGACGAGGTGTTGAGGCAAGGAATACGACTTTACTTGGAAAGCCGGCAGACCAAGAAGATGGCAGACTGGTGTCTGTCAGAAAACCAACTTGCCTGAGTTACAAATCAGGCTTCTTTTATACGAAAAAGGGAAGGGGGTGGTGTTGGTTACTGCAGATTTCCTGGTGCCAGACTCCTTTGTTCTTGCAGCTGTCCACGTAGGTCAGGTCACGATGTTCCTGCAAACCTCCAACAAGGCAAATGTTATTCTTTGTTCTGCAACGTTAATGAATGGAAAAGTGTTATACCTTTAAAGGTCAGAGATTGCAGAATTGGCCTATCCTGTGTATTTCAGGCTATAAAGGAACATCCTAAACTTGTAGCAAAAGCAATAGAATACAGAGGTTAATGTAAAACAAACAGACCTAACGTGGAGTCCGATCCAGCTCTTCCCTGTAGCAATTTGATGCGGAGATATTACCGTGCTTGGTTCTAGCTGGGCCCTGCCAGGGTGTTTCATAAAAACGGTACCTATTTCTAAACGCTGAAAAATTCTGAACCCCAAATCTATCTGTCCTAAGGATTCAGCACGGGTGATGGGAGCAGAACACCCCACAAGGTCCTAGAGTGCCTGAAGGCAAGGAAGGACGCTAGAGTGGCTTTCAGCATCTAGGGGATGAGAGGTCAGAGGGGATCAGGAGAGCCAAGAGATGGGGGGGGGGTGCCCTAAAGGAACATCCAGGGAACAGCCAGAGAAGGGGGTGGCAGCAGCAGCCCCCGCCATCCTGTGATGTACGTGGTGTGTCAGGATTGAGCCTGAGCCAGGAGGAGGGGCACTGGACAACCAACCTACGGAATGACTCCACCAGTTTTGCAGTAGGCCATCGCAGGCCTGGCACGATGGGCACATGAATAGTGGGCTGCCGTGGCCGCGATGGATGCCACGCTGGGCCCCACACTCCTTCCAGGGGACCTCCATCCTGAACTCGGTGGGAGCACTAGGGGTGCCTTGGGGTGGGGGGATTCAGGACTCCTCTAGCCACCCTCTTTGTTCAGGATCTCCCTTGGACTGGCCAAGCCCAATCCTGCTTCCTCGCTTCTCTAACTTCCCAAACATGAAATGCCATCCCGCCCGCCCCCCCAACCTCGTTCACTCCTTCCTCATTCTGTCTCAGGGACTTCTCCCCAGATGACCGAAACACAGATCAACTTGAGTATACGAAATACATGTCTGCACAGTTAAACAAAAAAAGAAAAAGGAAAAAACCAAACAGTGAAACTGGGGGGAAATATTTGCAGATCTGTCACAGGCAGGGTGTATCTCAGTATTCTATAAAGAGATTTGAGGGTGTGATCGGGAAAAAATGGAACCACTCAATAAAATACGGCCAAAGACCACGCAGTTCACAGGAAATAGAATAAATACTCTTTTTTTCACATTCGAGAGAGCAATGCATATTTAAACGGCACTGAGATAGAATTTGTGACTTGTGAGTTTGGCAACAGTGCAAGAGTCTGACGACGTACTGGGTTCCCCAGGCTGCAGAAACATGACCTGCTTGAGCCCTCTCAGGATGGTCCTAGAGTCCCTGCCCCCGACCCGTGGCTCCCGACTCCGTTGGGACGCCGATGCCAGGGACCCTGAGGGCGCAACAACCTTAGTGAAGGCACACGGCCCCCTGAGGAGGAAGCCTGGCGCCAGCAGTAGCTCCGGGGGCACAACTGGCCAAGGGACATGGTGGCGAAGGGGTACTGACTCAAGTCAGCCAAGCTCCCAAGGGGCCCACGCACGCCCGAGAAGGTGAAGTAAGTCACCTCGACGGGAGCCACTCCTCTGCAGGAATGTAACTGTCTGAGGGTCAGTTTCCAAACTCCTGGGAAATCATAACGTGACCACTGAGGAACAGGGAACCGAGCAGAGAAGTTTGTCTTGGGGAAGCCTGCAGAACCATCGGAAGAACCACGGGCCAGGGGCTGGGGACGTGTGGTTGATATCGTGGGTGGAAATAATAAACCAACCTGGGGGCTTCCCTGGTGGCACAGTGGTTAGGAATCTGCCTGCCAGTGCAGGGGACACAGGTTCGATCCCTGGGACGGGAAGATCCCACATGCCGCGGAGCAACTGAGCCCCTGAGCCATAACTACTGAGCCTGCGCTCTAGAGCCAGTGAGCCGCAGCTACTGAGCCCGTGTGCCGCAACTACTGAGGCCCGCGTGCCTAGAGCCCGTGCTCCGCAACGAGAGAAGTCACCACAGTGAGAAGCCCGCGCACTGCCACGAAGAGTAGCCCCTGCTCTCCACAGCGAGAGAAAGCCCATGTGCAGCAGTGAAGACCCAACGCAGCCAATAAATAAAGTGACTAAATAAAATAAAATAATAAAATAAAATAAAATAAAATGAACCAATCTGTAAGAAGAATAGAGGAGAGTTTTATTCGAGCCAGACTGAGGTCTACGGTCTGGGAGACAGCCTCTCAGACAGCTCTGATGAACTGCTCCGGGAAGCGTGGTTTTCAGCACAGTTTTATATCTTGTCCCAACAGGGACCATAAAACATCACAGGGATACGTTCCTTTGAGGTTTCACACAGGACAGACCAGCACATACACAGGTCTGGCACCTGGGAAGGGAGCCTTATGGTAGGAGTACTAGCACTGACATCTCAGGAAGGGACGCATTTATCTCCATCTTCAAAACTGACGTTCTGTGCTTCTGGACCGAGTACTCTTTTCTTTCAGGATTAGAGGAGCAACCACGTCTTTTTGATAGGACACACAGTTCAAATCACATCAGGTATAAGCCAGAACGATGTCCCTGTATTATCTCCTTGGATCCTTTTCCATTGACGCAGGCATGCAACAAGTATATAGGAGCTGGGCAGTGGTCTAAGTGCACCGGACGGCGTGGTGGGAAAAGCAGCCCCAGTGGGGATCTTCCCAGGTAGTCTAGGTGGGGGTGGGGGCGGGGGTGGGGGAGGCAGTGTTACAGACAAAACGATGCCAGGTCTGGCGCGAGCTACCCCCAAACGCAACACCAGGTTGGGGCACGGAGGGTCGCCTCCAGTGGCGGTGGGGAGGGAGGTCGCTCCAAACAGGCCCCGCCATAGGTTTTCTTAGGACCGGGATTCCCGCGAGGACATGAAGGTTCAGAGACGTGTGTGGCAGAACCGCTCTTTCTCCCTAGTGGTTGCTCGTTGAGGACTGACTCCTGACGGGCATGTCCAGAGAGGGCCTCAGAGCTAATGTGTCAGGAAGGTTATCACGGTTCCCTGAGAAAGACTGAAACAGAGATCGTCCCCTTCCCCACGGGAGAGGAGCAAAAGCCAGGCCGGCAGAGAGTCACAGAGCCAGGAGCCAAGGCAGGGTCAGGCGGGGACGTGAGCCCAGATGCCGCCCGCCCTTATGGAAACCATGGTTCCATGGGCCTGGCGCCAGCAAACCCGTGTGTGTGTGTGTGTGTGTGTGTGTGTGTGTGTGTGTGTGTGTGTGTGTGTGTCTGTGTGTCTGTGTGTCTGTGTGTCTGTGTGCCAGGGGCCACCCTCCTCCCCTCCCAGGTGGACTTCCTGTTCTCACGGCTTCCCTCTTGTAGACTCCATCCGTTGGCCGGGCCTGTGCTCCGGACGCCGTGGGTGTCTTGGGACAGGGTGATCATCAGCCCCGCAGGTCAACTGCCTACTAGCTGTGTGACGCCGGGCAGGCTTCTCAGCCTCTCTGGTCTCGGTGATTAGGACTGCGCAATGGGGATGATAAGAGCGTCAACTCGCTCTAGGGTCTCCAGGCTCCAAGAGGGTTCAAACATGCCAAAGAACGCAGGGCAGTGCCCGGCACGTGGCTGTCGTGCGATCGGGGACCATGCCCCTCGGGCTTGGCGAGGGCCGACGGTGCTCGTCGCACAGTCCCTACAGCTCTCTAGCGGCTTTGCGGAGACCGGAGGAAAGAAGCGAGCGGCCGCCTGGCCATCCCGGGGTCTCAGGTAAGGAGGCTGGGGAGGCGGGTGGCACGGAGACCGGTGCACAGTCCCGGCGGTTGCTGCCCAAGATCCCGGCCCTGTCCGTGGCACAGCCACGGACCCCGCGGCTCACCTCGGGCTTGGGGAGCCCGCGGCCCGCTCTGGTCTCGCAGCTCGGGCCGCCGCGCGCCCGCGCGCCCGCTGCCTTCGGGCGGGAGCGGGCGCCGGGGGTGCGTGGGCGGGGCCTGAGGCCCGCGGTCGCGCGCCCGAGGCGGAGGGGGGCGGGACATGCAAAGAGGCGGCCGTTCTCCGGGGAGGGCTGGGGGCCGGCGAGCACACAGGGATGTGAAAGCTGCCCAGGAATGGGGAGAACAAGTGCAGTGTCACAGGTCTGGAGCGGACCCGGGCTAGTGAGCGAGGAATGTGGCCTGCGGGTTCGGGTGCTCGCCGTGCGTGTAATGGAGATGAAGGGAGGACGGTGACAGCGCTGGCAGGCCAGGTGGCATCGCTTCTCGGCCTTTTGGCTAAGATCAAGTGTAGTATCTGTTCTTATCAGTTTAATATCTGATACGTTCATCTATCCGAGGACAATATATTAAATGGGTTTTTGGAGCAGGGAGTTGGAATCATGGAGCTTGCTCCGTCCACTCCACGCATCGATCATGGTATTGCAGTACTTCCAGAAACGGTGCACCCATTTGGGGACAGGATGTGAAGTGACAACGGTAGATTTTTTTGGATTTTTCGTCTTTTTTTCTTTTTTTTTTTTTTCTGCTTAAGCGGTAGCCTGTTTCTGTTTTCTTCCCCCGCGATTGAGTTGAATTTTTTTTTTTTTTCTGCCGCTCTTTTCTGGGGTTTTTTTTTTTTTTTTTTTTTTTTTTGGAACTTGTCGCGGAGGAGAGTTTTTCGGTTGGGTCCTATCATGTGGCGTGGATTCCCGTCCCATTATTTTATGTATTGCGTAAGCTGTTCCCCCTGCCTCCTAAGAGTAGCTTGTGCTCAGCGCCGTGGCAATGAGCTTTTCCCTTTTGGGCAGGAAAGTTTTGTCTCTGCGGAAAGCACTGCTCCGAACTCGCCCGCGACGGACCGCGCGGAAAGCCTGCCACGCACTCGCGCGGTCCGCTGCGGCGCCACAGCAGGCGCAGGGCTCCGTCGTGGAGAGTTGAAGGTGTGAGGCACGCGTGCCCCTCGGGCCCTCTGTGCACACGTTCGTGTGTGCAGCCGTCAGGACCAACCTCGTCACGCCCCCGCGCTTCTCTGTCGGCCAACCTCCTCCCCCGATGTCTCCTGAAACTCGGATGTGCCACATATTTGCTGCCGCTTAAGTGTTTCCTCCATAGGCCTGGTTTACTACCTCGCCCTCCGCCCCTGACGTTGACCCCCCGGCCGACAGTGCGCTGACCATCACTCTCTGGTAGAAATACCACCCAACGCTGAGCACCGCCTCCAATTTAGGAGATTTAAGTCCGGTTCCTTCACGTGGCCCTAAACTGGCTCAGACAGACCCCTACCGCCCAGAACCAATCACAGGCAAATGAGGTCCTGCCTACAAAGATCTTCCCTGATAGGGAAGGAAAAGGCTCTCTTCTAGACGCGGTGGGGGTGGGGGTGTCCGAGGCTCGTGGACATCGTACCTGTGTCCCGGCACCACCGTCCAGCAATTGCACTGGCACCTCTCGGGCGGGGCCGGAGGCTCGGTGTGCTTCCAAGCTCTCCAGGTGTTTCCGCTGCACGGTGTGCGTCCGGAAGCGCCGCTTAGAGCGTGTAGTGAACACGCAGTCCGCAGGCCCACTTGTTCTGACACGTTGACTTTTCCGTGACAGTGAAAGTGTTCGATGCGCTCCCGCCACCCCAGTCCTACATCGATGTAGGACAGTGCCAGAGCGGTTTCGCGTTTAACACACGGTAGGCACTCTGGACAATGAACGGGTGCGGAAACACCGAATCTGCTGCTTGTGTCACAGACAGGAGGCCACCCAATCTGGCGGGGCGGCCTGTGGACCCCTACTGGAATGTGTCGAGAGCAAGTCCCGCAGCTCCCCTGCTGTGTCGCCCCATCCCCTCACCCCAAATTTGTTTTGCATGTGGAGACTGATGACACCCCCAACCCAGCTACACACACACAGGCACCTAGGGGGTCTGAAAAGATTCACAACTCACATGAGGATGCTCTCCAGGGAGACCAGGGTGGCTCCCCAGCAGATTCAAAAATGGCTCGAGAGCCAGGAAAGGAGGCCAGGTGGTGTTTTGCTGGTGGTGAGCGGAGCCCGGGGGCGGGTGAGGCTGTTCTCATCAGCTTGCCCACATGGCGGGTGAGAGGGGAAGAGGGAGTGGTGAGGTTTAAAAGCTCTCAGCGGCCAAACCTCAACATGGAGTGGGACTCTCCATGACACCCTGCAGGCTGCTTTCTCCTCTGGGAAACGGGTGGAAAGCTGCCTTGACGGGCACCGCACAGAGGGTAAGGGGACCTTCTGCGACCCTGCCTTCCACCGGGGACGGTCAACAAACATCCGTCGGGTCGGAGTCTGTCCGCCGACCAACAGCGTCTGGGCTTCTGCAGAAGAAGGTTTCCTCCGCGGAACTAACTGCCTTGATCTGATCTGGGAGGGCCCCAGCCAGGGGGGAGGTGGGGCATCCCGGGGGGTGCTGGCTGGCCCACCCAGCCTGGGATATGAATGAGTCTGTGAGGGGCGGGTCATGGGTTTGGGGACGATTACTATAGGAAAGAGTTCACTGGAAGCAAGTGTTCCCTGGAGCAGTTCTGAGGCCCTCGCAGGGTTTGGGCAGGTGGGCAGCGTGCAGGCCCCCCCCCCCCCCCCCGCTTTGCTCCTCTGCATTTTTGCTCATGCTCTTGTCTCAGGCTCCAACGTCCAGGTTCCCCCCTCCTGTCAACATGTCCCGCCCCCATGGAAATTCTGACCTGTCCTATAAGCCCTCTTGCGTGTCAGGAAGGCCTTCCTGATTCAGCTGGCTTCCTGTTCTGTCCCACCTTCTCATGTATTGGGTATGTATCTCCTGCTCCGGGTCGGGACTCAGAGCCAAATGGGAGAGGCCTGGCGCCTCAAGGGGGTCACGCCGGGTGGCAGCCGCACCCATGTGTCCCTCTCTCACGGTCCCCTCCTCATCGAACCTGGGCTCCTGGCCATGTGTCCCCTGGGCCGGACACTCTCCGGGCACAGGAGCGGTGTCTGGCCCACGTCTACTCCCAGGACCAAGCACAGGCCCTGGTGGGTCGAGTCCCGGGTGTTGCATGACCGTTGGCTACGTTAGAACCGGTGGGGAAGGCAGGAGGCCCAGGGTCCGGTGGGGTCGCACCCCAGTGCCGACGCTCGCAGCTGTGTCCTCCCGGGCAAACCCATTTCCCCAGGGTAAAGGCAGGAGCTTTTTCACTTGGCCTCCTGGTCGGGCGGAGGGTCGGTCCACTCCATGGTGTCCGTCACTTCCAGAACCAGCATCTGTTTTCATGAGAAGGCTTGTTCCTATAGGTAGGCGACTTGGCCGGGATCGCCTAGGGGGCGGGGCAATTGGATCAAGGTCACCTCTCAGTGTTGGGCTCTGTCTGATTGGTGCACCACCCTCCGGCCGTCTGCATGGAAGGGGTGGGTCAACCCAAAAGGTGGTTAGTTAGTCTGCGTGAGTTCCGCTACATTGTAAACAAAAGTCCAGGCCTATGACCCCCAAATAGGCATGTGATGCAGTTTAGGATGACAGGTGGCATCTCAAATGTGTGGAGGAAAAATTTGCTCATGTACACCGTACTCCAGAGTAAGCACCGCATGGCTCAGCGATTTAGATATTGAGGGAGAAGAAGAACAAGACCTAGAGGAAGATTTAGGAAATTATTTTATAAAGTCCTTTCAACTCAAAGTCTAAAGGACGGGGACTTCCCTGGTGGCGCAGTGCTTAAGACTCCCCGCTCCCAATGCAGGGGGTCCGGGTTCCATCCCTGGTCAGGGAACTAGATGCCACATGCGTGCCATGCCGCAACTAAGAGTTCGCATGCCACACACAGCTAAGGAGCCCGCCTGCCGCAACTAAGTAACTAACTAAAATGTAACCAAATAAATAAATTAAAAAATTTAAACATCTTTAAGATTTTTTAAATGGCAAAATATGATGTGAAGAGAACTCTCCGTGGAACCTTCAAGCAATGGAATCATCACCAAAAGCCAAAGGCAGATATCCAACAGGAGAAAATGTTCACCGCTTCCATTGCAGACAAAGGGCCAGCCTCGTTAATGTGTAAACTGCAGATACAATTTACACTCAGGATAAAGCCCAACCGAGAACCCAGCAGGAAAAGGGCCGAAGACCGCCCCCTTCACCCCCCGCCCCGGAGTTAGTTCACAGAGAGAAAATAAAGGCGTGTCTGAAACAGGAGAGGACGCTCAATCTTATTCACCCATGAGTAGAAAACTGCAAATCCAAACGACGCTGAGCTACCATTTTCACCTATGAGATCGACGCCTCGCCCCACTCCATCCCCCCCGCCTCCCCACCCCCCCCCAAAAAGCATTCCCAGGTTTGATGCCACGCGGGGCTTGTTGGCGAGGCTGGGGGAGGGAGGCGCTGCCGGAGAATGCCTGCCCTGCTCTTCCAGGCACTGTCCGGCATCTCCCGAGCGTCAAGGGCTCCGTTGCAGTGAGGGTGGCCGGGACCGCGACGGCCCTGCACCACCGTGAGGGCACAAGGGCACTCGACCGGCCTCCGCAGAGCGCTGCGGCCCGGGGCCGGGCGCGATTCGCAGGCCCCGCAGTCCGTGCCCGTCGACGGGAGCCGATTCCGCGGGAGTGAGTCACGCGGAGCAGACGGAGATGCCAAGGTACTGATCTGCGACGGGCAGTGTTCCATTCCAACGACTGTCGCCGAGGCCGTCGCGTCTCCGGACGAGCCCCCCAGCCCCAGGGGACCCGAACGGTGGGACAGACGGCGGGCGGGAGAACGCCGACGCGAGCAGAGCGGCCCCGAGCAGGGAGGGGCGAGGGGCTGTGGTGGTGGCTGAAGGGCCGCCGTGGTCGTGGCGTGTGTCGGGCACCGGCTACGCGTGGAGGAGCAGGCACTCGTACTCACTGAACGGTTGTTGAGTGTGCGGCGCGTGCGGGGGGAAGAGCGGTGGACGAAACCAAGCGCTGGGTTTCTGGGGCTCGAGCCGTGACAGCTGCTACCGGGTCAGCGCTTCCTTCGCGGTCTCTGGCAGCCGCCCCTGTCTCGCGTCTCCGGCGGGACGCGCCCGGGCCAGGAGGCCAAGCCGACCTGCTCCCGGCGTGAGGAGGCGGTCTCGAGGGTAGCGTCCGCCCGCGGTAGCCGCGCCTCCTCGGGCGGCAGAAGGCGGAGAATGCAGATTAGAAATGGCCGTTGGGCGCGGGGGTGCCGGGACAATCAAGTACATAGAATTCCTCCGTAGAAAGGTAGAGAACAGAAAGTCTGCACAGGAGTCCGGTGATAGCACTGTGGACAGCGCAAAACGAATCAGACCAGGAACGCGGGTTAGGGCGCTCACTGTGTGTGTAATGGAGATGAAGGCAGGACGGTGACAGCGCTGCGAGACTTTAGAGCATCGCTTCTCGGCCTTTTGGCTAAGATCAAGTGTAGTATCTGTTCTTATCAGTTTAATATCTGATACGTCCTCTATCCAAGGACAATATATTAAATGGATTTTTGGAGCAGGGAGTTGGAATAGGAGCTTGCTCCGTCCACTCCACGCATCGACCTGGTATTGCAGTACTTCCAGGAACGGTGCACTCCTTCTGGGAGATGATTCGCGGTTGAAAAAGCAGAACGCCGTCCTAGGAGTCTTTCTTTCTCTTTCTCGCGTGGCTTTTTCGAGACCTATGGTTTGCTTACTGCTGTTGGCTTTTAAGATCTGCGTTGCGATGGTGCGTGCATTGTCCATCCGATTGCTTTCTGCAGAAAAGGCCGTATTCTAGTTGCTCTCTGGGGAAGTTTGGTTAGTGCTTGCGTTCACAGCATTAAGTAGCGCAGGGTGGTGGGTGTTGCTTTTTTTGTGTCACCGTGTTTAAAAGCTTTTTTTTTGCTTTTCTACATTCTGTAGCTTGCTGTTCTCCGTTTTCTGTTTGGCTTACTTACCCCCACCCCACATATCCCGGCTTCGTGCCTTTTCCTACTCCTCGTTTCCGAGAGTGAATTCTCAGCAAGGATTTCTGATTCCCTTTTTCCCTAGTGATTGGGGCGCAAATGGAAATAGCACAGCACTCTGCCCGGGGAAAAGGGGTGAGCTCAGATCCGCGGCAGCTTTACTGATTCACTCGCGCTCATTTCACTCCCCCCCAAAACTCCTCCCAGGAAGAAAGGAAAAGAAAAAAAAAAAGTTCGGCTGACCCCTGAGGCACGAGGCAAAACAGCGCATCGGCCGGTTCGTGAGTGTCTCTCCACCTGACTGATCTCAAAAAATACAGGCCAGAGTCGGCCTCGGTGCCTAGGAGGCGCGCGGCCCACTGCCATCTATCTCACCGCCTACGACCACCTTCCTCTGGCCTCTAATGCACTAGGCCTGCCTGTGCACCGGACTGTGACCAGTCCCCCTGGCGTTCGTACGGAGACTCAGCAGCTGTCATACTGCGAGCTGGGCACCTGTGTGGGAGCGGCTGCGGCTCAAGGCGGCTTGGCGCTCACCGTGGCTGGGCTGGGCTCTCACTTGTCTTTCGGGTATGTGCCCTTGCCGGCTCTGTGCGAGGTTGAAGTGCGAGCTGGTGAAGAAACAGCTGGGCTGGGCTCAGGCCAAAGGACCAGAGCTCCGTGGGCACCAGCTTTGTGGCTGGCGGCCTCTCAGGCACAGTGGCGACCCATCCCGACTCCACTCTTAAACGTGGTGAAGCCTCAACGCCAGCTCGCGCTAGGAACTTTGAAAGCTGTGGACCTGGCGGACTCCACTTGGCAGCAGCAGCAGCGAGCAGGACACGGGGCGAGCCCAAGCTTCCTCGGCAAACGCTTAACACGTTGTCACATCGGCCCCAACCTCTGAGCCCTTCCTGCAAAGGCACGTCCTCTGCCACATAGAATACAATGAGAGCGAAAAGCTAGCTAGTTCTTGCCTTCTCACAAGGAGCAGGAATATTAAATTTCCTTTTTCCCTACTGCAGGGCCCAGAAATCGGCGGCTTACTTCCGGGGCGCTCCCCCCTCTTAAACACCTATGCACTGTTTTCCTCACTTCTACCTACAACCGCGCGCAAGCCCGGCGCAAAAACTTCACTGAAGCAGTTTCGATCAGACCAGCGACTTGCGAACAAACAACTACGCAGCCCACTCAGCAGACCCACACCAACTACAAAAAGCCTGGCAAATAAACCCAGTAGCCAGCACTACCGCCATGGAAACTATCGTTTGTACCATCGTAAGTTATACCCCCGAGGGGGTGCACCGTTCCTGGAAGCACTGCAATACCAGGTCGATGCGCGGAGTGGACGGAGCAAGCTCCTATTCCAACTCCCTGCTCCAAAAATCCATTTAATATATTGTCCTCGGATAGAGGACGTATCAGATATTAAACTGATAAGAACAGATACTACACTTGATCTTAGCCAAAAGGCCGAGAAGCGATGCCCGTGCAACCTCCTTCGCCACCACAACCTTCCCCTCCCACGTCTTTCAGCTCACGGTGAGGAAAGTCATCCTCAAACTGAAGGCCCGCCCTTTCCCCTGGACTTCACAGTGTCCTATTGCCACAACTTGTAAGACATACATACTTTCTCAGATTGTTTACCTTACTGGGGGCTTTTCGGCTTTCTCTTCTCCCATGACGCCCCTGGACAAACATATGAGCAATTTGCATGCCCCGCCCACACACGCGCGAGTTCCCTGCTCCCCGTGTGCGCCCTCTCCCGGTGGAACCCAAACCAGCGCGTAGCATTCCGCTCCTTCCGCTTGGTTTCCCTGGAAACGCCCAGAACCGGAAAGACGTAAACGGTTCTACCAGCGTTTTCTTTCCCGCGTTTCTTGTGCTTCTTAAAATGTTTCCGAGCATACAGCTCCGTTGAAAGATTTTTACAGCGGCCACCCACCCACCACCTGTCATCATCTTACTGTTGTGTATTGTGTATACGTACACACACGCAGGTGAGTTGGCTACGTTGAAGTAGTAAGGTCAATTTTTAACAGAGTCGTTTCCCAGCGTCCTTTATTGTCACTTCTATAAAGTATTCCCAAGAAGGCTTAAATATAAGGAAAAACAAAACAAAGCAGCTCCTTCTTGTGTGCAGGCCTACTGGGTTCCGGAGAGCAAATGTGCATGTCTGTTTTCCCCTGGATACTGAGACATAAGGGGAGCCCCATCAGCCTGGCTGTGTTTTTCGCCAGCTATCTGCAGCGCAGCGGCACAGGGGCAGCCCAGAGTGGTTAGGGAGGTGGAGGCTGGCCACGTGAGTGTGACAGCGCGGGCACGGGGCGAGGCAGCTGGGGGGATATACGTGCAGGGAAATTGTCTGGGTCAACGCGAATGCGAGGACATAAGAGGGATGAGGCGTGGCGGTCAAAGGTGTGCCGACAAAACAATGAATCAATCGTCAATCGAAGACAGAAATGGGACGTTTTCTCCGAGCCCACCTGAGGACTATAACCCGGGAGACGGTCTTTTTCAGAGCTCTGAGGACTGTTCTGAGGAGGTTGTGTATGTGTGTACGTGTGTGCATGTGTGTATACGTGTGTGTGTGTGTATTGCCCCACGCGTGGTTTGTGGGATGCAGTCAAGCACACGTCTGGGTAAAAGGTGACGGCTACTCAGAAGGAACGGATATCTTAGTTAATGGTCTCAGTGCTTTCCTCAGTGTGGGAAGCATGCAAGAAACTGGGTGCATAAAATGTTCTCCTGAAAATATCTGACTCTCTGAGGGCTGGTTCTGCCAGTTTCCCGGAACACAGAGTGCCTCATCCTGATCTCAGCCCTGAATCCCTTTCAGGGAAGGTGGTACTAGAAGGGAGGGAGGAGGCCCAAATGGGCAGAGGGAAAAAATGTTTGTGTAAATGTTTCTTGTCTTGCCCTAAAATATGAATTTTATTTCATCAGGTGGCAGGTACCAAAGGGTATGGGAGGGAGGGAGGGAGGGAGGGAGGCGGAGGGAAGGAAGAAGTTCATTGCAGACTGTGATGCTTGGAGTGCAGGGGGTTAAAGCACTTGGTACGGATTAGATCTAGGGTTGAACTGTTACCAAGCAGGGTTCTTGGCCTTCCCCTGGCAATAGAAATTGACTAGAGGCCAGACAAGAAATTCAGGTGAATCCTTACTGGGGCCCCCGCTGCAGCAGGGGAGAGTGAGAACACAGGACAGGCTCCCTTGCTTGCTCCCTTGCTGGTGGTGGTGGGGCGGGGGACGGGGGGGGGGGTCAACTTCTTCCTTACATGCGGTGAGGGTAAGGGTGTGTCCTGGGGGGTCGCGCTGTCACCGAGTCCAAGCGAGTCCAAGCTCGCTCTGCTCTCTGCTCGCTGCACGACAGGCCAATGGCTCGGAGATGACGTGTTGAGGCAAGGAATACAACTTTATTCGGAAAGCCGGCAGACCGAGAAGATGGCAGACTCATGTCTGTCAAAACACCATCTTGCCTGATTAGAATTCAGGCTTCTTTCATTCTGAAACGGGAAGGGGGTGTTGTTGGTTCCTGCAGGCTTCCTGGTGCCAGAATCCTTTGTTCTGGCAGCTGTCCACGTGTTGCGGAAAACCGATCCCACGAGAGACCAAGCATCACGCTCAGAGGGTTGGAGAACGCAGGTTTATTGAGCCGCTGGACCCAGACGAGCTAACGCTCCAAAATTCTGGGGCCCCGTTTCCGGGGAGTCTTTTCCTTATGTAGCTGTAATTGGTACAGACTGATTGGTTGGTTGGTTTAAACAAGACGCTAGTTGAGTCCTCGTTCCAGGGCGATTGTGTGGCTCCACGGCCTTCGTGGCTACGGAGTCCGAGTGGGCCCTAACCTGGGGTTCCGTGGTGACCTCATATGGCTCAGGGCGGTATCTGTCTCTGGGGGACCCGGTCCCTCTCTACGAGTCAGGTTCAAGTGGGACTCTATAGCACCCGCCAAAGCTAAGAGACACTTACGCTCCCCACGGGGACACGGCCCGGTGGGCACCTGAGTGGCCTCCTCTTTGGAGGGGACACCCATCCTTGTGTGTCTTTGTGTCATCGACACAGGGGGAGGGGGGGGAATTGGTTACTGATTTGATTTAGCAATTGTGTCCGTACAAATGGCCCTTTTGCCCTAGGGCCCTCCGCCAAAGTTTTCTTAAAATTTTAAGGCTCACTCTCCCCTTCCGTCAGCTGACTCTTTGAGCCGACTGATTGAGAAATTAGGTTTTCCCCAAAAGACTTGCCCCTTTTGCCAGACAGATCTGCACCTCTCTCTCTAGGTCCCCTGGGCCGGTCCGTGTGGAGCGGCACACGCTGACGTGGTCTTGTATACTTTTGGATTCTCATCACGAGGCCGCCTTCCTCTGTCAGCTTTCCTTCGTAATCCCGATTCCCCAAGGATTCCAGGCTCTTCCCTTAGGCGAGGAGTACGCATACTGCTCCTCCGCCTGCTCGGTGCCCTCGAGAGGGTCCGTCACCCCAGACCCCCTCCGGAGCCCCGCCTGAAGTTATTCCTCCGCGAACCCCATTACAAGGGACCGCCTCCTTGCAGTCCCTTCTCTCTGAGAACACTTAATGATCAGGGCCATCTTCAGGGAGGCACGTAATCGTGCTGTCTGGGAATACTGGGCTTTCCAGGCGTGGCGACATCAGCGCTACCTAGGTTATTAGGCCCTAAGACAAGGCCCTTTCCGTGCGCGCCCCTCTCCCTCCTGGTCAAAGAAATAAATTACCCTTGTCAACAAAGGGGAGACAACGTCATCTTAGGAGGAACTTGCTTGTACCTTTGAGAGGTAAATGTCTTATCTGGTCATCTAAGGAACACTTCTCTCTGCTATCTTTTTGAATGAAGATGAAAAACATTTTAAATAATGTAAAACTTGACTTGTCAAAGATAAATAGAAATGCTAAATGTCTTTTCTGCAAATAGTAAAAGGGTTTAGCCATCTAGATAGGTGACCTTGATTTGTTCCATCTGCTAGGAGCCAATTTAAATCCAACCCCTTGTGACTGATGGCGTTCATGTTGTACCTGACTCAGTACTGAAATTTTAGAATGAGAATTATGAGGCCTCTGTGTTTGTGTGTTCATATGTATCTATATGTTTGTTGTAGGTGTATGGTATTGCCAAAAGAATTCATAAAAGAGCTCTAATTGGCTTTAAAAAAATTATTAAGCGCTTATAAGTATTCAGAAATAGAAAATAATCTGGCCAGAATGAATTTCAGGTTCCTGACATCTGGGACATTCAGTACTAAACTGAAAGCTGGTATTGAAGATGGCTTAAGCTTGTTGGTTTGATTACTATAGACATGTTTTAGAGTCATCAACATTACGTATAATTTTTATATAAATTGTTATTGTGCCTACATGTAATATAAGCTAAATAAGGTCTTGTGTCTGTTACAAATTTGTCAGCATGGAAAGTAACCTGATGTAAAGAAACTTCTGAGGAAAGAAAATGTAAATGAGATAAGAGCTTTTAGATAAACTCTGTCAAGAAGACTTATGCTTTAGGAATATCTACCTAAAATAGTCTCTCCAGATCCTGGTAACTTGAAATTCTGGAGTGGCCCTAAATTAAGTGATGAAAGCTTATTGACCAGCTGGATCATTCCCAAATAAAATAAGATACTGAAACGTATATTACTGAACATCAGCTTCCTTTTACAGCGAGACAAAAAGATATTTAGGACTATTGATAAATATGCCTGGTGCCACGTTCTGTAAAGAAAGCCAATGTTTTCAGAAAATATCACTGGTATTTATGTTCACCAGTCTACAGAATGCCGTCACAAGGGACAGTTCATGGTGGCTTAAGGAAAGCAGGATGTGTGTTTTCAGTAAAGAAGGCCTGAGGAATGGAATTACACTTTATTAAGGGAAAGAAAGTAGGTCTGACTTACAGGTGACTGAATGGGAAATAAAGTAATGATACAGAAAGTGGTAAGAAGGTTTGTGGAACGTGGACCCCAAGAAAAGAGTTTTGTGCATGATCAGGATTGACTAAGTTTAGATAAATTTAGTTGAGTAAATTACTTTGGAAAGTAAGCTGGTGCAGAGCTTGAATTTGGCTTTTCTCTCTGTTAAGAGGACAAGTTTTCTTAAAATGTTGAACTGCCCTTTGATAAAAGATTTTAAGTTTCCTTACCTTTTAAGTGATCTGTTCTTGTTACTCTGGCTGAGTGACTAACTATTGTTTCACAGTTACCTGTGAGCCTACCTGACAGTGTTCTAAACCCTTTTTTGGGGCATTTTGGACAAAACTTCCTAAAACAAAATGTGATGAAATCCTTTTGACCTCTAGCTAACTTTGGGATGCTTCAAAGAGCCCCTGAAACATCCCAAAGAGAGATATAAACTAGGTTCGTTTGGTACATTAAGTTATATAGGAAGTATTGGCAAATGAATAATAAATGTTAGATTTTAGTGCATAGTAATTGTTATTAATATAGATAGTCTAGAAATTATATGGAGTTCCTAAAATTCTGATATGTCCCGGTAAAATGTTATCAGTCATAATTCTAGTTATTATCTTAAAATGTTGCATGGCACAACAATAACCAAATTGATTGACCATGCACTCAGATTTTAAACACGCCTTCTTAAGCCTTATGTCTTAAGATGATTCTGGTTTTATTCTGATGCCTTTGCAAAATGCTTCCTTTGTAAAAAAGATTTATAAAAAGGACTTTTGGATAAATACAAGTTTCTGACTTTCAGACCATAATGCTGAAATTGAGGAATCCTACTGAGAAACCTGATGGCTTCATAAGCTGTTAACCAAAAGGATGTTACATAGGACTGAGTAAACTGGTGAATATGGTTATAAATTTTATGGTTTCTATCAAAAAAAAAAAATTACTGGTTCAAACCTGTTTTCCAGGTGTAAGGAAAACCTTCCCTTCAAACTAATTATGATTTGCAAAAATTTGGTAAATTGTACATTTGTAAGCAGGATTGAAACATTTATCTTTTCTCTCTATCTGATCCCTCTAGACTTTGGAAACTCTTAGGTTCCCAGCAGCTTTATCAGATAAATTAGAAAGGCTACCTCACTAACTAAGTATAAGAAAACTTAAGATATTTTGGGAGCCATGAAAAGGGAGGAGTTCGCCTACATTTGTTAGGCAAAAATCTGTGATAAACCCAAGCCCTTGGCATGGCTTTCCTAGCCCTGAAAGGTCTTTTAAAAGTCCAGTCTGAGGCTCCTTATAAAAGTTTCACCAAAGCCAAAAGCCAATATGATCAATTATAGTTACATAAATGATCAGGCCAAGTTTCTTTTGCGACCAGACTTATTTTGCAAACAAATTAGCCTTAATCTGGTTACATTAGGTAAAAATGAGAGTAATTTTAGAGAGAAGCAGATTATGTTTCAGTAAATATTAAGTGCCAGTTTTGCTGATGGAGGTCTGTATTTACTAAGATTCACTCCCTGGATAGTTCCTTGCTGTTGCACCACAGTAATGTAAAATCCAACAAGGTTTTTTTTAAAAGGACACTCTAAGTTTGTTTCTGAAGCTTATCTCAGTAATCTATCTTTGGGTGATTATGGATACTAAAAGGTCGTAATTTAAAGGACTAGCTGCAGCTTAGACGGAAGGACACTTATCAGAGGAGAAACTGCACTCACACTAGGACGAGAAGAAGCCGACATCAGAAGTAGACAGCTAGCCCAAGATGCTGGACCTGACTCGTATGAACATTTATAATATTTTCTTGACTTCTTGGACCTTTACATACAACTCAAATGTTTTTCTATCATTGATGAGGGGCATTTTGAAATCTGTAGTCTAAAGCTTGCTGAGCAGGTTTAGTTAATCATTATTGAATGTATAGAGGGTGTAGAAACGATTCTTACAGAGTGAATTGTAATCAGTCGCAACTGGGAACTGGGAAAATGATCAAAATAGTCTGATGATTTTTTGTGTGCTTGTTCTGCTTAAATGTTTTGTACCCAATTTGCTTTGACTAAAAGAAACTATTACTCATTGTAACTAACTTGCCATTCAAGTGTGTTTGCCTTTACCTCATCAAACATAGGCCCAGTAGCTGATTTAAAGTATATATCTGATAACAATAAATGGTTCCTCTCATGTTTGTAAAGCAGAGTGAACCTCAGCAACTCAAGAGAGTATAGTGTCTCTGGTGTACTCCATAATCTAGGGCAGAGTTTGGCAATGTTCCTATAAAGGCCAGATAATAAATATTTTAGGCTTTGCAGGCCATATGATCTCTGTCATAACTACTCAAGTGCTGTTGTCGTGCAAAAGCAGCCAAAACAGCAAAAAAGAGTGTGTTTTTTTCCCAATAAAACTTTATTTGTAAATGCTGAAATTTGAGTTTCATATAATTCTTTTCTGTCACAAATAATATTCTTCTTTGAGCGTTTTCAACCATTTAAAAATGCAAAAACAGTTCTTAGCTGATGAGCTATATAAAAATGAGTGGTGGGTGGGTTTGGTTACTGTACCATAGTTTGTCAACCTCTGATCTAGGGAATAGGGCACATCATCTAATATAGAATCTCTGAAAACCAGGATTTATAAGTTGAAAGTTGACATGGGGCACAATGGGAAAGGGTGGACTTTCACAATATAGGAGTTTCATTCTGAGTCTGAGTTGTTTTATTATTCTTATTTTTACCTTTTCTTTTAGTTCATGGGAACGTTGATAAGTTGATGGATGGAGTGAAAGCTCTTACAGGTGAGAAGTCAGTATAAATCTCAGAGGATAAATTGTACTCAAAGTTATATTTTGAAGATTTTTAATCTTCATTTTACTTTTCATCTGATAATTTTTAAATCTAATTTATCTAATGTCTTAGAGTTAGACTTTTGATTGTCTCCATTTTAGTAATAAAATTTCAGTTCTGCATCTTGGTAGTGAATTCTTTGTCTTTGGACTTGACATTATTATATCACCTTTCCTATGTTGGGGGGGAAACCCCTAAATTATAGATTAACGCAGTGAATGGTAAAGTAAAGCTCTGATAAAGATGTGTAACTGTTATTTAAAGATGATCAGAAACATTATTTGATCTGATGATAGAATATTTGGATTAGTCCTAATAAAATCCCAGTTCACTAGAAAATTATGTAACCCTCATTTTCTTGTGTTGAGAGTCCACACTTTTTGTAACCATTATTTCCATTAATATGACGTGAATCATTTTACTGCAGTTAAGGAATCTATTTACATGAATGCTATTGATTGTATGTTTAGACATGTCAGGCTCTGCATTTGCTCTTCATCAAGCAGTAAAGTTCAGGTGCAACAGGCTGAGATTATTTTTTTCATGTTTTGAAATTGGGTCATCCTTAAATTTTCATCTGATTGCATTTTGTATTTTTGAAGGAGGGGAGATTAATGTCAGTGATGTGGAATATGTTCTGGAAAACATGGGGACAGAGCTCACAGAAAAGGAATGGTTAAAGCTGCTGAAAAATCTGCCAATAGATGGTGAGAATTTCAAATACTACTATAGCCTTTAAAGGAACTCAGTCCTATATATTTAAAAATTGTCTCTATTTGATCATGGCAGAAAGAATATGTATCTAGAAATATTTAGCATGACCTTGTTCTAACTTAAGAAGAAGTTCCATCTAAGTTTAGGAATGAATACAGCAGGCATGAATCCTGCCATCAGGAAAAGAACATTCATACTGTCACTTTTGAGTCCACTAAGAGGCCAAAAATTAATCTGTGAATATGAGAAACAGAAAGTAGGTCCTAGAATGAAGGCAGTAGGTAAATCAAAAAGGAGAACTGGAAATGAATATGTTTCAGCGTGGGGCTTAGTCGCTAGTACCTGCCTCTATTGCTCAGGAATAGGTGGAATGTCTGCCTTTGGAACCTTCTCTATTTCTTAATTTTGTTATTTTAGAGAAAATTGGACATTTCTGGTGCAAATAATCAACCATATCTTTTAAAAATTCTAGCTTTGTTATTTTATCTTCATGCACTTCTGTGTAATTTGTAGCCTGAAATGTGCAATTTCTTATAGCAGATGGAAAGATCTATCAAAATAGGCTGATGGATGGTATGGCGTCTCTCAGAGGTAAGAATCATGGTGAAATACAAGTGGACATAAGATCGCTCAAGTGTTTTGTTTCTACACTTCCCTAATTGTGTAATTGCTAATATTGTCATTGGTCACATGTATTGATTTTATACTCATACCCCTTCCAAGGACTATTTGTAATTTGCTATTTTACTTTTATTTTTTGTGTCTTGGGAAGAAGTCCCCTACTCTTTGGGAATTTTTTTGAACTTAGGGGAAAAAAATAAATGAAGCCTATGTCTGTAATGTTTTATTTATGTATTTATGTGTGTATGTATGTATGTATGTGTTGGCCATGTCAGGTCTTCCTTGCTGTGCCCAGGCTTTCTCTAATTGTGAGTGGGGGCTTCTCTTTGTTGTGGTGCATGGACTTCTCATTGCAGTGGCTTCTCTTGTTGTGGAGCACAGGCTCTAGGCGTGTGGGCTTCAGTAGTTGCAGCACACGGGCTCAGTAGTTGTGGCTCGCAGGCTCTAGAGCGCAGGCTCAGTAGTGGTGGAGCACGGACTTAGTTGCTCCGTGGCACGTGGGATCTTCCCGGACCAGGTATCAAACCCGTGTCCCCTGCATTGGCAAGTGGATTCTTAACCACTGTGCCACCAGGGAAGTCCCTGTCTGTAATTTTTCGGTTTTTTAAGAATAATGAACGATTCATTTATGCAGGTAATTTGTTCATTAGTGGAAATAATCTAAACTCTCAGTTAGCAAAAATAAACTTTACTTATTGGTTAAAAAATAAGATTTGTCATCTCCACTATTGAATTGACTATACTCTTAACATTAATTAATTTTCCCCTTCAAAATGTTTTACTGTGTAGATTGGTCCTTAAAAAACCAGATTTACATGAAGGGGTTTCAATTACTGTCGACTACTGGTTCTCGTTGTCATTTTTATCAGATGTATTGGGCCTTGGGCCTCAGTCCCTTATGCTGAAAAGGATAGCCATAATGCACAGGAATTAGTAGTTTTGCCACTCTCTGGATCCCTTAAATTTTGCTTATATACGTGTCTGTTTCCCAAGGAGGGACCGTTGATGTCCATAAACAGGATACGGTTCTGGGAAACATGGGCATAAGCCTCACAGAAAAGGAGCTTAAAGATCTGACACAAAATCTGCCAGTGAATGGTAAGCATTTAAACATCACCGAGCTCCTCAGGAGGACAGGAATTTGTGCATTTTTGTATAAAAACCACCGACTATGATTGTTTGGAATCAAAAAGCCATTTTGAAAAACATTAAAAGGAGGGGAAATAGACCTAAAGTAAGACTCAGTCCTTTCTCCAGTCAGTCTCATCAACTTCTTGACCGCTTTTTCCACTGTGGAGATAAGCTCAAGGAAATCTCTAGGACCACTGGCAGGGCAGAGAAAAAGAATATAGCAGAAAAGAGGAAGAAGTGAAAAGGTTAAAGTTAGAGGAAAATGAGGAGGATTAAAATAATAAAAAGAATGAGGACAAGAAGGGAGAAATGCAAATAGTGGAAAATTTGTAAGATGCCATCAGGAATTTTCTTAAGTGAATAGAGTCATCTCCTCCTCCTCTCAGCACCATTGAAATAGAATATGAAAGGGAATAGGGAACTAACACAACATCATGAATCAACTATACTCCAATAAATTTTTTTTTTTAAAAAGGGAAGAGGGAACAGTGAATGTGACTCTCCCTTCACCACAGATGGCTGCTACCACAGTGGGAAGACTATTGTGGTGATTCTAGGAAGTATGTTGTTCTCTCCTACTCTGGAAACTTTATGGATTCCTATATTTCTGGGCAAGTCTCCATGATTCCAGGCTAATGTTTGGGAACTTTAAATCTCACTTGAAAGATGGAAACAGTGAGACTTTCCTTAACTTCCCTATTCATTTTTCAGAATTGATGAAGTACATACATGTGAATTTCGTTAGCATATTTCCTTCTAGCTTGCCATTTGTTTGAAACAGACCCTGTGGTGGAGATCTGTATGCAAGAGGTTTCTTGGGGAATACTCTCAAGACGTTACCAGTAAGGCAATGAAGGAAGCAGGATTGGGTAGAGGAAGACGTTGAACTGCAGTGCAGTTGCTATAGAGCCTCAGCTGATCCTACAGAGGTTGGGCCTTTGTACTTCACATCAACCAGTCTTTGGATGCAGGACGTTCTCTGATAGGAAACATAACTTCAGGTGAGACAGCTCCTTTCAGAAGAAGGCAATTGCCAGAGAGAGAATAAGCAGTGAACCAATGGCAGTCAATACTTTTGGCTACTGGGAGAATGACTACCTTGGACTGAAGAGGAATAGCATCCACTACACTACTCTAATAAAATAATGAGAAAAGTGATTTAAATGTGGGACTAACTTCATCCAAGGCGATAATCTTGACTGAAGGAGTCAGCAGCAGAAATTCTCTTTTTCATGGGTCTAAAAGGAGAAGGGAATAAAATTCAATGGGAAGAGCACTTGATTTGTAACTAAAACCACCTACAGAACATTTTTTCTAGTATAATTCTTCCTATAGCTCAAAGAAAAACTGATAAAATTAAAATGGGTTGAGATGATTAAAAGGAGGAAACTGACCAAATTAAAATGGTCATTTTGCAATCTACAAGTTTTTATGTCACAAAATATTTTTATTGTTTATTGAGGGTCTGGCCAACAGAATGATTTAGAGACTTGGTGTGAGAAAAAACAATTCCTTATAAGGCACTGGATTCCAATTCTGATCTTAATTGAATGGCCTAGGGCTTAGAGCCCTTGAGCTCACTCCTCAGGAAATGACTTCCTCACTTGGTGTCTATTAGGAAAGAGTTTTGGTGCTATTGGTAAAGACAAGATTCGGTACAATGATCACCTGAATGAGAAAATCCAAATCCAGATCAAATAGACATTTTATCATTCCTTGTCCCCAACATCTTTCTATCTGTGACCTATTTACTTTCAGTGACTGTGGAAGCCAAATGAAACCAGTGCACATGATCCACACTACACTGACCTGTAGCTGACTCTCATATAGAAACTTATATTGGTCTGATTTGATTTTCTAGATCCAGGAGAAAAAGAGGACCAAAGATTCTTCTCATTCTATGCTAGAAACAATTAATGATTAACCATTATGAATATTTCATATTGTTATTTGGCCAGCATTCCAGTTTACTGGAGATGTTATATTACTTTTTCATTGCTCATATGTATCAGTTCATTGATATTATAGATATAGGTTCATAGGTTTTAGGGTTTCCTACTAACATGAAGTTTCTGCTTAAATTATTTCTTTTACTATCAGGACAAAAAGTGGCATACAAAGGGAGCGTTTTAGACTATTAATGGCATAATAAACCTTCATTTACTACTTTTCTCTCCTTAAATAATAATAGTCAATAATTTTATAATGCTTTTGTATGTGCTGGGCACTATGCCCAAAGATATATATGTGTATATATTTATACACATGCATACCTATGTATATCTTCATGTAATTCTCACAAAAACTCAATAAAATAAGTACTATAATTAAAACATACATTTGAGAATCTAGAAAATGGACTAATCAAGTGAGTTAAATTTTTTCTCTGTTATATTTTCAATTTTTATATCTTTTTCAAAATTGACTTTTTTTTAAAGTTCTTTATTGGAATGTAATTGCTTTACACTGTTATGCCTGTTTTTGAGGTACACCAAAGTGAATCAGCTGTGTTTATACATATATCTCCCTATCCCCTCCCTCCTGCGACTCCCTCCCACCTTCCCTATCCCAGCCCTCTAAGTCATCACCCATCATCATGTTGATCTCCCTATGTTATGCAGCAACTTCCCACTAGCTATCTATTTTACATTTGGTAGTGTATATGTCAATGCTACTCTCTCACTTCATCCCAGCTTCCCTTTTGCCCCGCCCCCCCACCTTGTGTCCTCAAGTCCATTCTCTAGATCTGCATCTTTATTCTTGCCCTGTCACTGGATTCATCAGCACCATTTCTTTAGATTCCATGTATATGAGTTAGCATACAGTATTTGTTTTTCTCTTTCTGGCTTACTTTGCTCTGTATGACAGTCTCTGGGTCCATCCACATCACTAAAAATAACTCAATTTCATTCCTTTTTATGGCTGAGGAATATTCCATTGTATGTATGTGCCACATCTTCTTTATCCACTCATCTGTTGATGGGCATTCAGATTGCTTCCATGTCCTGGCTATTGTAAACAGTGCTGCAATGAACATTGTAGTACATGTTTCTTTTTGGGGTTTTTTTGGT
Organism: Hippopotamus amphibius kiboko; assembly: GCF_030028045.1. Taxonomy (NCBI): domain Eukaryota; kingdom Metazoa; phylum Chordata; class Mammalia; order Artiodactyla; family Hippopotamidae; genus Hippopotamus; species Hippopotamus amphibius. The sequence continues at coordinate 44,150,666 of NC_080202.1, read as the reverse complement.
TTTTTTGTTTGTTTGTTTTTTAGCTCTTTATTGGAATATAATTGCTTTACACTCTTGTACCAGTTTTTGAGGTACACCAAACTGAATCAGCTATATTTATACATATATCCCCATATCCCCTCCGTCCCGTGACTTCTGCCCACCCTCCCTGTCCTGGCCCTCTAAGGTATCACCCATCATCGAGTTGATCTCCCTCTGTTATGCAGCAACTTCCCACCAGCTATGTATTTTACAGTTGGTAGTGTATATATGTCTATGCTACTCTCTCACTTTGTCCCAGCTTCCCCTTGGCCACCCCCCTGAACCCTGTGTCCTCCATTCCATTCTCTGCATCTGCATCTTTATTCTTGCCCTGTCACTGGGTTCATCAGTACCGTTTTTTTTTTAGATTCCATATATATGAGTTAGCATACAGTATTTGTTTTTCTCTTTCTGGCTTACTTCACTCTGTATGACAGTCTCTAGGTCTATCCACCTCATTACATATAGCTCAATTTCATTCCTTTTTATGGCTGAGGAATATTCCATTGTATATATGTGCCACATCTTTATCCATTCATCTGTTGATGGGCATTCAGGTTGTTTCCATGTGCTGGCTATTGTAAATAGTGCTGCAATGAACATTATGGTACATGTGTCTTTTGGGATTATGGTTTTCTCTAGGTATATGCCCAGGAGTGGGATTTCTAGATCATATGGTAGTTCCATTTTTAGTTTTTTAAGGAACCTCCAAACTGTTTTCCATAGTGGCTGGACCAACTTACATTCCCACCCACAGTGCAGGAGGGTTCCCTTTTCTCCACACCCTCTCCAGCACTTATTGTTTCTAGATTTTTTGATGATGGCCATTCTGACCAGTGTGAGGTGATACCTCATTGTGGTTTTGACTTGCATTTCTGTAATGATTAGTGATGTTGAGCATCTTTTCATGTGTTTGTTAGCCATCTGTATGTCCTCCTTGGAGAAATGTCTATTTAGGTCTTCCACCCATTTTTGGATTGGGTTGTTTGTTTTTTTGATATTGAGCTGCATGAGCTGCTTGTGTATTTTGGAGATTAATCCTTTGTCTGTTGCTTCATTTACAAATACTTTCTCCCATTCTGAAGGTTGTCTTTTTGTCTTGTTTATGGTTTCCTTTGCTGTGCAAAAGCTTTTAAGTTTCATTAGGTCCCATTTGTGTATTTTTGTTTTTATTTCCATTATTCTAGGAGGTGGGTCAAGAAGGATCTTACTGTGATTTATGTCATAGAGTGTTCTGCCTATATTTTTCCTCTGGGAGTTTTATAGTGTCCGGTCTTACAGTTAGGTCTTTAATCCATTTTGAGTTTATTTTTGTGTATGGTGTTAGGTAGTATTCTAGTTTCATTCTTTTACATGTAGCTGTCCAGTTTTCCCAGCACCACTTATTGAAGAGGCTATCTTTTCTCCATTGTATGGTCTTGCCTCCTTTGTCGTATGTTAGGTGTCATGTATTTTAAACAATTATTTTACATTAATCCCTCCTTTGGTATTAGGGTAATACGGGCCTCATAGAATGAATTAGGAATTATTTTCTCTTCTTCTATTTTTCTGAAAGAGTTTGAGGAAAATTGGTATTAATTCTTCTTTAAATGTTCATCAGATTCACCAGTAAAACCAACTGGTCCCAGGCTTTTCTTTGTGGAGAGGTTTTTGATTACTGATTCAATTGCTTTACTTCTTACAGGTCTTTAAAGGTCTATTTCTATTTCTTCTGGAGTCAGTTTTGGTAATTTACGTTTCTAAGAATATATCCTTTTAATCTAGGTTATCTAATTTGTTGGCATGCAATTATTCATAGTATTCTCACATAATCCTTTTGATTTCTCTGAGGTCTGTAACATATCCCCACTTTCATTATTTATTTTAGTATTTTGCATCTTTTTTCTTTTTTTTTCTGAATCAACCTAGCTAAAGACTTGTCAACTTTCTTGATCTTTTCAAAGAGCCAACATTCATTTTCTTGATTCTCTTGATTTTTCTGTTCTCAATTTCATTGACCTCCACGCTAATTTCTTATTCCCTTCTTTCTACTAGTGTTGAGTCTAGTTTGGCACAATCCACTTCCTGAGGCTTATGAAGGGCCCAATCTTGCCTGAGGTGTGTGGCCACATGGAGGAAGGTTACTAAATTAGAATTCTGTTAGCAGAAAGAATAATAGTAGGTATTTCTAGCTGATTGTTAGACAACAAGCAATGTCTGCCACATACCCCAAAGCCTACTACGCAGACTGATTCATATTAACAATGCTTTACGTACTTAATGAATGAATGAATTAGTAGACAAAAAAGTAGTGAGGAAGAATATTTCCTGTGGTGGGAAATGGTACAAAGCTTTAATAGTTGTCTCAAATGTATAGATAGCAAGTATTTGCATCATCATGGTGATTGAAAATATTGGAGAAAAGAAATGGAAGATGAAAAGCATGAACTCTTTTCCATTTGAGGTGACCACTGATGGAACTTTGTGGCTGGCATAAATCAAATCTTGACCTCCTTATGAAGCAGTATAGCTTCATATGAGCTCGAGAAACCCTATGATCCAGGAAACAGGTGGTTCTTAATTTCATTGGATGAATTCTTGAAATCTAGTAATTATAAATTAAATATGGCTTTATAAAATGCAATAGAAAGAGTAGATTTTTGACTAAGAGTTATAAACAAGTACTTTATACCTTTTTTGTGACTCTGTATCATTTGTATTAATTGTGCCTTTTCTAATAGCTGATGGAAAGATTGTTCTCAATAAGCTAATGGATGGAGTAAAAGCTATTATAGGTGAGTGACAAATACTCTAGACCTAAGAACATAAGTAATTATACTGAATTATATTTAATGGTATTTTTCATTATACCTATTGTCATTGATTGAGGCATTTTTCCTTTTTGTTCATGAATGGTATATAATGAATTCCCCAGAGTTGGTTCAACTGTGGATAATCTTTATTTTAGTAACAGTGCTTCAGTGCACATCTTGATAGCAAGTATTTTATTCTATGAAGCATTTGTCGACAACATATTTCATATGAGTTTATAGTTATTATATATGAGTTTAAATGACCAAATATAGGTTAACACTGTAGATGAAGGAACGCTTCAACTTATATAGGTAATTGTATACAGACTAACACAAATTCCATTCAATAACTAAAGATCAACTATCTAAAACATTTTAATTTATAGTGGCACTTTATATCCCTACATTTTATTGTGTACTATATCACGCTGTCCACAAGATGAGGAGATAATACCTTTCACATGTGTTTGTGTTGAAGATTTGCTCTTGAGATCATTGCTATATAGGAAAAGATTATTTATTTTTACATGTTAAATCTTTAAATAATTTTTAAAATTCTTACATTTTATAATTCTTATTATTTGTAGGGGAGGACATTGATATCTGTGACACAGAAGATATTCTGGAAAACATGGGGATAGAATTTACAGATGAGGAACTCTTGGAGCTGTTAAAAAAGTTACCGGTTGATGGTAAGCCTTTCAAATATCAATGTAGTAGTGGTTCTCAAATAGGGAGAGTTTCGCTCCGGAGGAAACATTTGGCAAAGTCTGGAGACATTTTTGGTTGTCACAACTTGGTGGGGGAGGGGAAGGTGCCACTGGCATCTAGTGGATAGAAGACATGTAGTGCACAGGACAGCTCCCTGCAGCAAAGAACTACCCAGCCCGAAATGTCAGTAGTGCTGCTTTTAGGAAACTCTGCAATAAAACTTACAAGGAAACTTAGATTTGGGTGCTTAAGTAAGAATGTCTGTTCCGTTTGAGACTCGAGGAGAACGCTTGTCAAAAATTAAGAAATCTTTATTGCATAATTTAGTTCTTCATTTGGAAATCAAGAAACATGCGGCACTGAGAAATGCCTGCCATTACTCTTAATTCTACTGGAATACTTAATGTTAAGCGAGGAAATTTAAGAAAAAGGAAGTGTGGTAGTTTACTAGAAATGCGAATGAGAAAATTAAAATACTGCATATTTCAGCAAGGTTGAATAATAATAATACTAATACCGGCTTTACTTGCCCAAGAGAAAGTAAAATGATCACATTTTTAAAGTTTTTTATTTCATAATGTTTTTATAAGTTGATAGATATGGAAAAATTTCTAAAGCCTTATTTCTGAAATGATTTTTAAATCATCTTAGTACCTGAATTATGTGTTTTCTTACAGCTGATGGAAAAATCTATCAGAACAGATTGCTGGAAGGTATAAAGACTCTTAGAGGTAGGAGAGAGTCATAATGAAAAAAGCAGATGAATTCGAGGTTTTTGTGATTCACATTTAACTTATTTCCTTGATATTTAAATATGAACCCTGCCTTCGTGTCATATATGTTGACTCTATCCTTAAGATTCATCTAAAGAGTGCTCTGTAATGGACCATTTTTTAATTGTGAGATAGATAAATTAGAAGTTTGGGACTAACATATACACACTAATATATATAAAATAGAACAACAAGGACTTATTGCATAGCACAGGGAACTATACTCAGTATCTTATAATAAGCTATAATGGAAAAGAATCTGGAAAAGAATATATATATGTGTGTAACTGAATCACTTTGCTGTACACTTGAAGCTAAAACAGCATTGTAAATTAACTATGCTTCCATTTTTTAAATTTTTCATTAAAAAAAGATGCTTCTATAGAGTGCTCTGTAATTTACCATTTCTTTATTGTGGTAAAATACACATAAGATAAAATTTACTATTTTAGCCATTTTTTAGTGAACAATTCAGTAACATTAAGCACACAGTCTTGCGCAACTATACCACCGTCCATTTCCAGAACCTTTTCATCATCCCAAACAGAAACTCTAACAAGAAACCCATTAAAAAGTAACTCCCCATTTCCCCTCCCCCAGCCCCTGGTGACTACTACTCTACTTCCTGTCTCTATGAATTTGCCTATTTATGTACCTTATGTAAGTGGGTATCATTTACTTTTGTTATGTTGTGTTTTTAGAGAACAATCCACATTCCTTTGGAACTTCCCAGACTTTGGCAGGGCTTGAAATAATCAAAATCTAAATCTGTAGTATAAAAAAAATAAAAGAAAGGCCTTCTTTTATTCAGGAAATTTAATCAACAGTGAAGTCAACCAGTCTGAAAATGTAATCAACAACACCACCCATTAACTGAACAGGAGAATTGGATTGCCTATTTATGTCACATTTTAGAGTTACTATCTTTTGCTCTTATCCCTGTCTCTTTTTAAGGAGGGGAAATTGATGTCAGTAAACTGGACACAGTTCTGGGAAGCATGGGGATGAACCTCACCGAAAAGGAACTTGAAGATCTGACACAGAGCCTGCCAGTTGATGGTGAGCAGCGGATGGTGACCATTCAAAGTTCAAATAGTGTAGTGGTTAAAGGTACAGACTCTGGAGCGAGACTGACTGGGTTTGAATTCAAACTCTTCTGCTTAAAAGTTGTGTCATCTTAATGTTTCTCTGCCTCAGTTTCTTCATAGATGAAAGGAGTACATTATTAGCACGTACTTGATGGAGATTTTGTGAGGATTAATCTAGACCAGTGTCAGGTACATAACGCGTCCACTGAAGTTGCTCGTTGTTGTCATCTTTGCCATATTGTTCCAGTCATCACTGTTACTACCAGGCACCTCTGCACGCGTGGGAGCTTATAGTTATAGACCTCTTCAAAGTACTTACTGGACATCAAGCTGTTGAGAAAAACTTTGAGAACCTAGAGCACAAACTCTTTCTCTGGACATTTCCATTAACTTACGTTAATGGCTTTTGCACTATGAAGTCTACACATTGCTGAAAATGTCAACAAGATTACTGAAGGACCGGGGGGAGATAAGGGAAAAAGAAAAAAAGTGGGGAGAGGTTGCAGAGGGCAGGACTTGTGACAGTGGGATGAAAAAGAATTTAAAAAGAGTAAATTTGAAAACCATGAGGGAGAAACAAAGAAAGCCTAATGAGCAGAATGATTACAATTTCACCCCAAGTTGTATCAGATTTGCAGAGATCATGTTCCCCCAGCTATTTAAGATAGAGAGAAAGAGGTATCGTGCCACCTTTTTTGTCCTCTCAGAGACCCTCATCACTGAGCAAAGTTACCTATAATTCGGGCCAGCACAGTGGACATGTCCTCCCTCCTTTAGAAGGCTCTAAGGATTCCTGTATGATGTTGCCGGAACTTGTTATCCAAGAGCCGATACTAGACTTAAATTCCCTTTTGAAAAGCTGGAAACAAGCTCTGATTTTTAAGAAATGTTAAATAAGGTTGAAGTGTAACTGTTCACAGAGCGATTCCCTCCCAGAAGGACGAGAATTAGGATATGTTAACTTTAGAAGATTCCAGTAAGGCCAAGAAATGTCTCACTACTGGGCAAATCCACTTTTTCCCATCTTAATCAGATGCCATTTAGTGGCATTTTTGTCACTTCTTACTTTCCATTTTTCAAAGATAAGCTCTTTTATAGAAGACATTGTGTTAAGTTACCCTTTCATTTTCCAACATTTTTTGATTCACTAATGCAACATGTGTGTTTTGTTTCCTTATTTTCTTTGTTGCTTGAATTTACGCTAAATAGTGAAACTTGCCTCTAGATGTGGGACAACCAGCTTTGCTTGTAAGACCTTCTTTTAGCTCAAAGTGCTAAAATTTAGCTGAAATTATAGTGGATTTTGTATTGTGCTTATTAGGTATATTTTCTCAATAAGGTAGTATGTAATTCAAGTTTTGTCTTCGGCAATTAGCCAAATAACAGGTAAACGTTCTGAAAATAAAAGCACAAAAATGTGTCACTGCTTTCCTCTTTCTCGATACTTAATACAATTGAGATTCTGATTTAGTGAGCTTATTCTGTCTCTGTAATACTTCTATTTTAACGTCCCTTTACAAACTGATGAAATAGGGGAATTCCCTGGTGATCCAGTGGTTAGGGCTTTGCACTCTCACTGCCGAGGGCCCAAGTTCGATCCCCAGCCCAGAAACTAAGATCCCACAAGCCACATGGGTAGCCAAAAAAATAAATAAATAATAAAATAAAAATAAAGATTCCGCCCCCCAAAACTGATGAAATAAATCATTGTATATCTATTATATACAAAGCCTGCAATTAACTACAAGTCTTGAATTATTTCTAACTTGCACATATAATTTAAAGAGTCAATGAATTATTTTCAGTTTAATTGTAATAACGGATAAGTAGTGAGTAAGGGTCAACTTTATATGAATGGAAAATTACTGAACTTAAAACAGTGAAATATGGTATACACCACCTTTTTAATTTTGCCCAGGAGCCTAACTAAATAATGGAGAGTTTTCCAATATCTAAATGCTAAAAAGCAGCTAAAATAAATGGAGCTTCCTTTACATATCATTCTTCTGTGACTGAAAGTTTTAATATCTTAAAACAAAAAAGTCAATGTCACATTGTTAATATAGCTATATATGTGAAATGTAAAACCTTTTTCTTGTTTCACACTGATGAAGGGGAGAAATAGGATAAAATTCTAGAGAAAGTGATAAGTACCATTTTTTTTGCTCGTTTTCTCTTTGATGTTATATGTGTAGGTGTCATCTGTATGTTTTCTTGCAGTTGATGGGAAAGTTGATAGGAAAAATGTAATGGATGACGTGAAAGCTTTCACAGGTTAGTGATAAATTTACTAATAAACTGAGAGCCCCAGGGCTCGACAATAATTTTTATTTTTCTATCATGTTTTCCCAATATCCTACTGCTAGATCTAATGGAAAGTTTTATCTTGGGTTACACAAATTTAAATTTGGTAAAAAAAGGAAAAATAAAACAATACAAAATATACCTACAGGACTAAATGTAAGTTAGAAATCCTACATTCTGTAGAGCTTTCCTTCCTAATAAAATGTTTCCCTGCATGAAACTCGAGGCAGGCACAATAAATGGCACTGTGAATTTTTGAATAATTGAGGTAACATTGTCAACGATTACATTATTAACAAAATCATGTAACACTTTCTTATGAGATTATATTAGCTATCTAGGTGGATTAATTGAACAGCATAGAAATGAATTTTTTTTCTCAGAATTTAAAAAGAACTTTTGTCTATTAGTATTGAAGAAACAATTAAAGTTCTAATTTCCCCCAAGACTGTGTAGTAGATGCAGACTGCATTATGCTTTTGCTAGTCAACCTAAAATTTGGAATCATCACTAATATATATAACTATTTCTAACTTTCTAAAGGTGAAAAGATCGATATCAACAACCTGGCAAATGTGCTGAGTAATAAGGGAACTGAACTTCCAGACACAGAATATACAGAGCTGGTGAAAACACTGCCAGTTAGTGGTAAGCCTAAAAAATGCTGCTGCAACCTTCCTAACAACTAGAGCTTGTAAGCCTGGGAGGGAAAGTCTAAAGTTTTAGAATTTAATGCCTAAGGATTGTTGGAAAATTTAAACTCTGGGTTATTTTTAAAAGTGTGCCGCCCAAATTGAAGGATATTCTAAAAAATACATGGCTTGTATGCATCAAAAATGTGAAAATCATGACGGAAAAAGAATGAGGAATTTTCCCAGATTAAAGAATAAAGAGACATGACAAATTGATGCTTAATTGCTGAAGATGACATTAATGGAACAACTAGTAACATTTGAGTAAATTGTGTAGATTAGTTAGATGTGCTATATCAATGATAATCTTCTAATTTGGGTAATTGTACTGTGGCTATGTAAGAGAATGATGTATGTATGTGTGTATACATATATGTGTGTGTGTGTATATATGTATGTATGTATATGCATATATATTTAAGATAATGCACACTAACGTATTTAGTGGTTAAGGGCATCGTGCCTGCAAGTCACTCACAAACATTCAGAAAAAAAAAAATAATAACATGCACCTACAGAGAGGACGATAAAACAAGTATGGTAAAATGTTAACATTTGGAAAATCCAGGTGAAGACTATGTGAGAATTCTCTGTACTATTTTTGCCACTTTCTAAAATCATATCAAAAAGCTAAAATAAAAAGATTCTGTCAGTGTCATATAGATATAAGTTTGAGAATCACTGAAATCTCCAGTGAAAAGCTGCCGTGGTAAGGTAAGCAATGATTTTGGTCTTTCACTTGTCTTGTTTTTTAGATTCCATAATAAGTAAAAACACAGTATTTGTCTTTCTGTCTGACTTACTTCATGAAGCATAATACTCTCCAGGTTCATTTATGTTGTTGCAAATGGCAAAATTTTATTCTTTTTTATGGCTGAGTAATATTCCACTGTGTATACCACATCTTTATCCATTCACCTATTGAAGGACACAGGTTGATTCCATATCTTGCTTATTATAAGTAATAGAAATATGAACATTCTGGTGCATCTATCTTTTTGAATTAATGTTTTTATTTTCTTCAGATATGTATGCAGGAGTGGATTGCTGGATCATATGGTAGTTTTCTTTTTAATTTTTTAAGGAATCTCTGTACTATTTTCCATAGTGGATATACCAATTTACATTCCCATCAACAGTGTACCAGGGTTCCCTTTTCTCCACATCCTCACCAACATTTTTTATTTGTTGTTTTTTAATAATAGCCATTCTGACAGGTGTGAAGTGATAATTCATTGTGATCTTAATTTGCATTTCCCTGATGATTAGTGATGTTGAGTATTTCAGTGTGGCTGTTGGCCTATAATATATCTTCTTTGGATAAACATACCCAGTCAGGGACTTCCTAGATGGTGCAGTGGTTAAGAATCCATCTGCCAAGGGAGGCGACACAGGTTCAAGCCCTGCTGCAGGAAGATCCCACGTGTCACGGAGCAACTAAGCCCGTGTGCCACAACTACTGAGCCTGTGCTCTAGAGCCCATGAGCCACAGCTATTGAGCCCATGTGCCACAACTACTGAAGCCCACATGCCTAGAGCCCGTACTCCGCATCAGGAGAAGCCACTGCAATGAGAAACCCATGCACCGCAGCAAAGAGTAGCCGCTGCTAGCGGCAGCTAGAGAAAGTCCTTGTACAGCAACGAAGACCCAATGCAGCCAATAAATACATAACTAAAACATGTCTTTCCTCTAAAAAAGAAAACAAAACACCTAGTCAGGTCATTTGTCCGCTTTTTGATTTTTGATATTGAGTTGTATGAACTCTTTATGTTTTGGATATTAACCCCTTACCAGACATATCATTTGCAGATATCTTCTCCCATTCAATAGGTTGTCTTTTCATTTTGTCGATGGTTTCCTTCACTGTGCAAAAGTTTTTAAGTTTCATTAGGTCGAATGTGTTTATTTTTGCTTTTGTTCCCCTTGCTTGAGGAGACTGATCCAAAAAATATTGCTAAGACTTACACTCTGCTGGTGTTTTCTTCCAGGAGTTTTATGGTTTCCAGTCTTACATTTAGCCCTTTAATCCATTTTGAGTTTATTTTTGTAAATGGTGTGAGAAAATGTTCTACTTTAATTCTTTTACATGTATCTGTCCAGTTTTCTCAATACCACTTATTGAAGAGGCTGTCTTTCCCCCATTGTATATTTTTGCCTCCTTTGTTGGAGATGAATTAACCATATGTGTGTGGGCTTATTTCTAGCTCTCTATTCCATTCCATTGGTCTATATGTCTGTTTCTGTGGCGGTACCATACTATTTTGATTACTCTAGCTTTGTAGTATAGTCTGAAGTCAGGGAGTGTGATAGCTCCAGCTTTGTTCTTTTTCCTCAAGGTTGCTTTGGTTATTTGGGGTCTTTTGTGGTTCCATATGAATTTTAGGGTTATTTGCTCTAGTTCTGTGAAAAATAGCATGGGTATTTTGATAGGGATTTAATTAACTCTGTAGATTGCTTTGGGTACTGCATTCATTTTAGCAATATTAATTCTTCCAATCCATAAACAAGGGATATATTTCCATTTCTTTGTATCATCTTCAGTTTCCTTCTTCAATGTTTTATAGATTTCAGAGTCAGGGTCTTTCACCTCTCTGGTTAAGTTTATATCAAAGCACTTTGTTATCTTTTTTTTTTTTTTTTTTTTTTTTTTTTTTGGCACACAGGCTTAGTTGCTCCGTGGCATGTGGGATCTTCCTGGAGCCGGGATCGAACCCATGTCCTCTGCATTGGCAGCCGGATTCTTAACCACTGCGCCACCTAGGAAGCCCCACTTTGTTATCTTTATGTGATTATAAATTGGATTGTTTTCTTGCTTTCTCTTTTTGATAGTTCATTATGATTATATAGGAAAGCAACAGATTTCTGTATCTTAATCTTTATCTTGCAACTTTATTCAATTCATTTATTAGTTTTAATAGTTTTTTGATAGAGACTTTAGGGTTTTCTATATAAAGTATTATGTCATCTGCAAATAGTAACAGTTTTACTTCTTCATTCCTAATTTGGATGGTTTCTATTTCTTTTTCTTCTCTGATTGCTGTAGCTAGGGCTTCCAACAGTATGTCAAATAGAAGTGGTGAGAGTGGGCATTCTTATTTTGTTCCTGAATTTAGAGGAAAAGCTTTCAGCTTTTCACCATTGAGTATGATGTTAGCTGTGGGCTGTACTTGGCCCTTATTATAGTTGAGATATGTTCCCTATATACCAACTTCCTGATGAATGGGTATTGAATTTTGTCAAATGCTTTTTCTGCATCTATTTTTTTTAAGCTCTTTATTGGAGTATAGCTGCTTTCCCTGTTGTGCCAGTTTCTGCTGTACAACAAAGTGAATCAGCTGTATTTATATATATATCCCCATATCCCCTCCCTCCCATGTCTCCTTCCCACCCTCCCTATCCCACTCCTCTAAGTCATCACCAGTCATCGAGTTGATGTCCCTGTGTTATGCAGCAGCTTCCCACTAACTATCTAATTTACATTTGGTAGTATATTATGTCAATGCTACTCTCTCACTTAGTCCCAGCTTCCCCTTCACCCCCTACCCCATGTCCTCAAGTCCATTCTCTACATCTGCATCTTTATTCTTGCCCTGTCACTTGGTTCATCAGTACCATTTTTTTTTTAGATTCCATATATATGAATTAGCATACAGTATTTGTTTTTCTCTAAGTTACTTCACTCTGTATGACAGACTCTAGAGCCATCCACCTGCTGCATCTGTTGAGAGTACCATGTGGTTTTTATCCTTCATTTTGTTAATATGGTGTATCATATTGATTGATTTGCAGATATTGAACCATCCTTGCATCCCTAGGATAAATCCCACTTCATTGTGTTGTATGATCGGTTTTATATATTGTTGAATTTGGGTTGCTAATATTTTGTTGAGGATTTTTACATCTATATTCACCAGAGATATTGACCTACAATTTTCTTTCTTTCTTTCTTTTTCTTTTTCTTTCTTTTTTTTTTTTTTTTTTTGCAGTGTCTTTGTCTGGTTTTGGTATCGGTAACTGTGGCCTTGTGAAATGAGTTTGACAGTGTTTGCTCCTCTTCAATTTTGGGGGATAGTTTGGGAAGGAAAGGGATTAACTCTTCATTATATGTTTGGTAGAATTTCCTTGTGAAGCCATCTGGTCCTGGACTTTTGTTTCTTGTGAGTTTTTTGATTATTGATGCAATTTCACTACTAGTGATCAGTCTGTTCAGATTATTTCTTTCTGAATCAGTATTGGAAGAGTGTATGTTTCTAGGAATTTTTCTATTTCTTCTAGGTTGTCCAATTTTCTGGCATATAACTGTTTGTAGTGTTCTTTTATGATTGTATCTATGTGACATCAATTGTAATTTCTCCTCTTTCGTTTCTTATTTTGTTAGTTTGGGTCCTCTCTCTTTCTTAATGAGCCTGGATACATGCTTATCAATTTTGCTTATCTTTTCCAAAAACCCCAGCTCCTGTTTTCTATTGCTTCTTTGTCTCTGTTTTATTTATTTCTGCTCTGATTTTTATTATTTCCTTTCTTCTGCTGACTTTAAGGTTTGTTCTTCTTTTTCTGATTCCTTTAGATGATGGGTTAGATCGTTTATTTGAGATGTTTCTTTTTTCTTGAGGTAAGCCTGTATCACTCTAAACTTCCCTCTTAGAACTGCTTTGTACTGTGTCCCATAGATTTTGGAAAGTTGTGTTTCTGTTTTCACTTGTCTCAGGTATTTTACGATTTTGTCTCTTTTTTTTTTAAGCTCTATCTTGGAGTATAATTGCTTTATACTGTTGTGCCAGTTTCTGCTGTCCAACAAAGTGAATCAGCTGTATTTATACATATATCCCCATATCCCCTCCCTCCTGCCACTCCTTCGCACCGTCCCTATCTCACCCCTCTAAGTCATCACCCATTATCGAGTTGATCTCCCTGTGTAATGCAGCAGCTTCCCACTAGCTATCTACTTTACATATGGTAGTGTATATATGTCAGTGCTACTCTCTCACTTCATGTCCCAGCTTCCCCTTCGCCCCACCCTCTCCATGTCCTCAAGTCCGTTCTCTGCATCTGCATCTTTATTCTTGCCCTGCCACTGGGTTCATAAGTACTATTTTTTAGATTCCATACATATGCATTAGCATACAGTATTTGTTTTTCTCTTTCTGGCTTACTTTGCTCTGTATAACAGACTCTAGGTCCATCCACCTCACTCCAAATAACTCAATTTCATTACCTTTTATGGCTGAGTAATATTCCATTGTATATATATGCCACATTTTCTTTATCTATTCATCTGTTGATGGGCATTTAGGTTGCTTCTATGTCCTGGCTATTGTAAATATATGATTTTCCCTTTGATTTCTTTGTTGACCCATTGGTATTTTTAGTAACATGTTGTTTAGTCTCCATGTGTCTATATTTCTTTCCATTTTTCTTCTGTAATTGATTCTGGTTTTATACCATTGTAGCAGAAAGGTGCTTGCTATAATTTCTATCCTCTTAAATTTGTTCTAACATGTTTTGTGGCCTGTCCTAGAGAACGTTCCATGTACACTTGAAAAAAATGTATATTCTGCTGCTTTTGGATGAATGTCCTGCACACATCTATTAAATCTAACTGGTCTAATGTGTCATTTAAGGCTACTGTTTTCTCATTGCTTTTCTGTCTGGGTAATCTGTTCATCAGTGCAAGTGGATTGTTAAAGTCCCCTGCTTTTATTGTATTATTGTCAATTTCTCTCTTTATGTCTGTTAATATTTCCTTTATATATTTAGGTGCTCCTATGCTAGGTTCACATATGTTTATGAATGTTATATCCTCTTTTTGTATTGATCCCTTTATCATTATATAACCCCTTTCTTTGTCTTTTGTTATAGATTTTGGTTCAAAGTCTACATTGTCTGATATGAGTGTTCTACTCTTCTTTCTTTCTGTTTCCATTTGCATAGAATACTTTTTTCCCACCATCCCCCCTTTCAGTCTTTTTGCATCTTTAGCTCTGAAGTGAGTCTCTTTTAGGCAGCATATAGATGGGATTTTTTTTAATCCAATCAGCCAACCTATGCCTTTTGATTGGAACATTTAGTCCATTGATATTTAAGTGATTATTTATAGGTATGTACTTATTGTTATTTTGTTACTTGTTTTCTGGTTGTTTTTAAAGTTCCTCTCTCTTCTTTTCTTCTTCTTTTAATCTTTTCCTCTCTGATTTTATGATTTCCATTAGCATTGTGATTGTGTTCCCTTTTCTCTAGCTTTTGTATATCTATCATAGGTTTTGGATTTGTGGTTACCATGAAGTTCATATATGTTGACCTATATCTACTTGTTTTAAACTGATAGTCATTTAAGTTCAAACACATTCTAAAAAATCTACATTTTTTTACTTCCCCTGCCACATGTATTTTTGATGTCATATTTTACATCTTCTTGCCTTTCCCTTATCTGCTTATTGTAATTATAGTTGATTTTACAATTTTTGTCTTTTAACCTTCATACTAGCTTATTTAAGTGGTTCATCTACAGCCTTTATGATGTATTTGCATTTACCACTGGATTTTTCCCTTCATATAGTTTCTCATTTCTTGTTATAACCTTTTCCTTTTCACTTATGGAAGACCTTTTAACATTTCCTGTAAGGTCAGTTTAGTACTGATGAACTCTTTTGGTTCTTGCTTGTCTGAGAAACTCTTTGTCTCCCCTTCAATTCTGAATGATAGCCATGCTGGGTAGAATTTCCTAGTTTTCAGCCATAATTTAATCAAATACATTTTCTCCCCCTTCTCTCTCTTCTTCTGGGACCCCAGTAGCTTGAATGGTAATACACTTGATATTGTTTCAGATGTCCCTTAAACTATGCTCATTTTTTTAAATTTGTTTTTCTTTTTGCTGTTCTGATTGGGTGAGTTGCATTATTCTTTTTTTTTTTTTTTTTTTTTTTTTTAATCAATTGTTTTTTTTTACACATATCCCCATATTCCCTCCCTTCCTTGACGCCCCCCCCTCGATTCCCCCCCACCCTCCCTGCCCCAGTCCTCTAAGGCATCTTCCATCCTCGAGTTGGACTCCCTTTGTTATACAACAACTTCCCACTGACTATTTTACAGGTGGTAGTATATATATGTCTGTACTACTCTCCCGCTTCTTCTCAGTTTCCCCTTCACCCCCCGCCCCCTCCCATACCTCGAGTTCTCCAGTCCATTCTCTGTATCTGCTTCCCTGTTCTTGTCACTGAGTTCATCAGTACCATTTTTATATTCCGTATATGTGAGTTAGCATACAATATTTGTCTTTCTCTTTCTGACTTACTTCACTCTGTATGACAGATTGTAGTTCTATCCACCTCATTACATATAGCTCCATCTCATCCCTTTTTATAGCTGAGTAATATTCCATTGTATATATATGCCACATCTTCTGTATCCATTCATTTGTTGATGGGCATTTAGGTTGCTTCCATGTCCTGGCTATTGTAAAGAGTGCTGCAATAAACATGATGGTACAAGTTTCTTTTGGGATTATGGTTTTCTTTGGGTATATGCCCAGGAGTGGGATGACTGGATCATATGGTAGTTCTATTTGTAGTTTTTTAAGGAACCTCCAAATTGTTTTCCATAGTGGCTGTACCAACTTACAGTCCCACCAACAGTGCAGGAGAGTTCCCTTTTCTCCACACCCTCTCCAACATTTGTTGTTTCCAGACTTTGTGATGATGGCCATTCTGATTGGTGTGAGGTGATACCTCATTGTGGCTTTGACTTGCATTTCTCTGATGATGAGTGATGTTGAGCATCTTTTCATGTGTTTGTTGGCCATCTGTATGTCTTCTTTGGAGAAATGTCTATTTAGGTCTTCTGCCCATTTGTGGATTGGGTTATTTGCTTTTTTGGTATGAAGCTGCCTGAGCTGCTTGTATATTTTGGAGGTTAATCCTTTGTCCGTTGTTTCATAGGCAATTATTTTTTCCCATTCTGAGGGTTGCCTTTTAGTCTTGTTTATGGTTTCTTTTGCTGTGCAAAAGCTTTTAAGTTTCATGAGGTCCCATTCGTTTATTCTTGATTTTATTTCCATGATTCTAGGAGGTGGGTCAAAAAGGATGTTGCTTTGATGTATGTCAAAGAGTGTTCTGCCTATGTTTTCCTCTAGGAGTTTGATAGTGTCTGGTCTTACATGTAGGTCTTTAATCCATTTGGAGTTTATTTTTGTGTATGGTGTTAGGAAGTGTTCTAATTTCATTCTTTTACATGTTGCTGTCCAATTTTCCCAGCACCACTTATTGAAGAGGCTGTCTTTTTTCCATTGTATACTCGTGCCTCCTTTGTCAAAGATAAGGTGCCCATATGTGTTTGGGCTTACTTCTGAGTTCTCTATTCTGTTCCATTGATCTTCCTTTCTATTTTTGTGCCAGTACCATACTGTCTTGATCACTATGGCCTTGTAGTATAGTTTGAAGTCAGGAAGCCTGATTCCACCAACTCCATTTTTCCTTCTCAAGATTGCTTTGGCTATTCGGGGTCTTTTGCGTTTCCATACAAATCGTAAGATTTCTTGCTCTAGTTCTGTGAAAAATGCCATTGGTAATCTGATCGGGATTGCATTAAATCTGTAAATTGCTTTGGGTAGTACAGTCATTTTCACGATGTTGATTCTTCCAATCCAGGAACATGGTATATCCCTCCATCTGTTTATGTCATCTTTGATTTCTTTCATCAATGTCTTAAAGTTTTCTGCATACAGATCTTTTGCCTCCTTAGGCAGGTTTATTCCTAGGTATTTTATTCTTTTGGTTGCAATGGTGAATGGGAGAGTTTCCTTAATTTCTCTTTCTGCTCTTCCGTTGTTCGTGTATAGGAATGCAAGAGATTTCTGTGCATTAATTTTGTATCCTGCTACTTTACTAAACTCATCAATGAGTGCTAGCAGTTTTCTGGTAGAGTCTTTAGGGTTTTCTATATATAGTATCATGTCATCTGCAAAGAGTGATAATTTTACTTCTTCTTTTCCAATTTGGATTCCTTTAATTTCTTTTTCTTCTCTGATTGCTGTGGCTAACACTTCCAAAACTATGTTGAATAACAGTGGTGAGAGTGGACACCCTTGTCTTGTTCCTGTTCTTAGAGGGAATTCTTCCAGTTTTTCTCCATTGAGAACAATGTTGGCTTTTGGTTTGTCATATATGGCTTTTATGATGTTGAGGTAGTTTCCTTCTATGCCCATTTTCTGGAGAGCTTTTATCATAAATGGATGTTGAACTTTGTCAAAAGCTTTTTCTGCATCTATTGAAATGATCATATGGTTTTTATCCTTCAATTTGTTGATATGATGTATCACGTTGATTGATTTGCGTATATTGAAGAATCCTTGCATCCCAGGGATAAACCCCACTTGATCGTGGTGTATGATTTTTTTAATGTGCTGTTGCAGTCTGTTAGCTAGTATTTTGTTGAGGATTTTTGCATCTATATTCATCAGTGATATTGGTCTGTAGTTTTCTTTTTTTGTGACATCTTTGCCTGGTTTTGGTATCAGGGTGATGGTAGCCTCATAGAATGAGTTTGGGAGTGCTCCGCCTTCTGCAATATTTTGGAAGAGTTTGAGAAGGATAGGTGTTAACTCTTCTCGAAATGTTTGATAGAATTCGCCTGTGAATCCATCTGGTCCTGGGCTTTTGTGTGTTGGGAGATTTTTAATCACTGCCTCAATTTCTGTACTTGTGATTGGTCTGTTCATGGTTTCTATTTCTTCCTGGTTCAGTCTTGGAAGATTGTATTTTTCTAAGAATGTATCCATTTCTTCCAGGTTATCCAATTGATTGGCATATAGTTGCTTGTAGTAGTCTCTCATGATGTTTTGTATTTCTGAGGTGTCCGTTGTGACTTCTCCTTTTTCATTTCTAATTCTGTTGATTTGCATCTTCTCCCTTTTTTTCTTGATGAGTCTGGCTAATGGTTTATCAATTTTGTTAATCTTCTCAAAGAACCAGCTTTTAGTTTTATTGATTTTTCTTATGGTTTCTTTCCTTTCTTTTTCATTTATTTCTGCTCTGATCTTTATGATTTCTTTCCTTCTGCTCATTTTGGGGTTTCTTTGTTCTTCTTTCTCTAGTTGTTTGAGGTGTAAGGTTAGGTTGTTTATTCGATCATTTTCTTGTTTCTTAAGGTAGGACTGTATTGCTATAAACTTCCCTCTTAGAACTGCTTTTGCTGCGTCCCATAGGTTTTGGGTTGTTGTGTTTTCGTTGTCATTTGTTTCTAGATACTTTTTGATTTCCTCTTTGATTTCTGTAGTGATTCCTTGGTTGTTTAATAGTGAATTGTTTAGCCTCCATGTGTTTGTATTTTTTGCAGTTTTTTTCCTGTAATTGATATCTAGTCTCATGGCATTGTGGTCTGAGAAGATGCTTGATATGATTTCAATTTTCTTGAATTTGCTGAGGTTTGATTTGTGACCCAGGATGTGATCTATCCTGGATAATGTTCCGTGTGCACTTGAGAAGAAAGTGTAGTCTGTCGTTTTTGGATGGAATGTCCTATAAATATCAATTAAGTCGAGATGGTCTAATGTGTCATTTAAAGCTTGTGTGTCTTTATTTATTTTCTGTTTGGATGATCTGTCCATGGATGTAAGTGGGGTGTTCAAGTCTCCCACTATAATTGTGTTACTGTCGATGTCCCCTTTTATAGCTGTTAGCATTTGCCTTATGTATTGAGGTGCTCCTATATTGGGGGCATAGATATTTACCATTGTGATATGTTCTTCTTGGATGGATCCCTTGATCATTATGTAGTGCCCTTCCTTGTCTCTTTTAATAGTCTTTACTTTCAAGTCTAATTTGTCTGATATGAGTATTGCTACTCCAGCTTTCTTTTGACTTCCATTTGCATGGAATATCTTTTTCCATCCCTTCACTTTCAGTCTATATGTATCCCTTGGTCTGAAGTGGGTTTCTTGTAGGCAGCATATAGAAGGGTCTTGTTTTTGTATCCATTCAGCCAGTCTGTGTCTTTTGGTTGGAGCATTTAATCCATTTACATTTAAAGTGATTATTGACATGTGTGTTCCAATTACCATTTTCTGAATTGTTTTGGGTTTGTATTTGTAGGTGTTTTCCTTTTCTTGTGTTTCCTACTTAGAGAAGTTCCTTTAGCACTTGTTGTAAGGCTGGTTTGGTGGTGCTGAATTCTCTTAACTTTTGCTTGTCTGGAAAGCTTTTGATTTCTCCCTCAAATCTGAATGAGATTCTTGCTGGGTAAAGTATTCTTGGCTGTAGGTTTCTCTCTTTCAGGACTTTCAGTATATCCTGCCATTCCCTTCTGGCCTGCAGAGTTTCTGTAGAAAGGTCAGCTGTTATCCTGATGGGTTTTCCCTTATATGTTGTTTGTTGCTTTTCTCTTGCTGCTTTTAATATTTTTTCTTTGTGTTGAATTGTCGTTAGTTTGATTAATATGTGTCTTGGTGTATTTCTCCTTGGGTTTATTCTGTATGGGACTCTCTGTGCTTCTTGGACTTGGTTCATTATTTCCTTTCCCATGTTGGGGAAGTTTTCCACTAGAACCTCTTCAAATATTTTCACAGACCCTTTCTTGTTTTCTTCTTCTTCTGGGATGCCTATAATTCGAATGTTGGTACGTTTAAGGTTATCACTGAGGTCTCTGAGGCTGTCTTCTAGTCTTTTTATTTTTTTATCTTTTTCCTGCTCTGTGGCGTTTATTTCTTCCATTCTATCTTCCAACTCACTTATTCGTTCTTCTGCCTCAGTCATTCTGCTGGTTAGAGCATCTAGAGTATTTTTAATTTCAGTTATTTTGTTATCCATTGCTGTTTGTTTTTCTGAGTTCTTATGAACTGTTTCTTGTACTTTCTCTAATTTGTTATCGAGATTTTGTATCATTTTTACTATCATTACTCTAAATTCTTTTTCAGGCATTTTTCCTATTTCCTCCTCATTTATTTGGTCTTGTGGGTTTTTTTCCTGCTCCTTTGCCTGCATGGTGTTTCTTTGTTTCCTCATGGTTGTCCAAGCTTTTGGGGTTGCTTGTCCTGGTGATAGAGGTGTTTATAGAAGACTGTCCAAGCCTCAGACTAATGTCCAAGTATTGGATTAGACGAATATTCAGTCTAGGAAACACATACATGTATAAGACACACAATTATTGAATCCGTTAGGACATAAGGCTCTAGAAAGACCTGACAGAACCCCAGTGTGCTATCAGATATTCAGAGAGAAACCCTGCAGAAATTGACAACTGAAACAGAACGAATCAGAGACAAAAGCAAAAGCAAACAAACAACAAATAACACCCTACACATACAAACATCAATCCAGGGAGATTTTGTAAGCTAGGATCAAATATAGAAAAGAGCTGGAGTACCACCAGAGAGAATGGAGATTCTCAGAATGTAATTAGACAACTGTACTAAGAACTAAGATAAAGACAAAAGCCTAATATTAATACCAAGGCAGTGCATCATCTGGAGAATAGAGCAAGGAGTCTGAGCAGACCGATAGTGTTGCTTATAAGTATGTTAAGATAAAATACACTTAAAATGGCTGGAAGAAAGGGGAACAGAAGAGCGTAATGTGGTTGGAAATATGCAAAGAAAAAGAAAGGAATAGAAGTGTATAAAAGAAAGGGATGAAAGGAAAGTATGAAAGATATTTTGTCCGTACTACCAAAAACTTAGCTAGATATAGAAGTATTTTAAAAGGCAAAAAAAAAAAAAAAAAAAAAAAAAAATGAGTGAAAAATATCCTTATAAAATTATGTTGTAAAACTTGTAGATCCCTTAGGGCTAAGATCGTATTTAATAAATCAAAAAAAAAAAAAAAAAAAAAAAAAAAAATCCAGAACTGATCCCCGAATGGACCAGTTCAATAGGTATTGATACTACTATTTCTGTTTCCTTAGCGTCTCAGCTGTAAGTGTCCTTTTCCTTGCCTTGGGTTTTTTTTTTTTTTTTTTTGCGTTATTCTGTGACCAGCAGAGGTTCCTTTATTGTTCGTCTGTAAGCCTCGGTGTGTGGGGAGGGAGAGGGTGCAATAGTGGCTCCTTCTCCTGGGAGGGAGTGAGCAGTGGCGCACTGTTGCTTCAGTCAGGCTTGGAGGTGCCTGTTGCATAGAGCGCTGGTGGCTCAGGCGTACACAGAAAGTCTTGGAGTTGGGCCTCTCTCGGGGTTTTTTCTTTTTGATGCTGGTTTTTTTTTTTTTTTTTTCTCTCGGCAGCCTCCCTGCTGCTGGCGTTGCAAGGAGTTTTAATCTAGCCCCGCCCGAGTGCCTGAGGGTACTTGTTATCCCTGAGCGCCTTATGTGGCCCCGCAGGGCGTCTCTCCGCTGCCTGTTGCAGAGGCGCAGAAAGAGAGGGAGAGGCTATGCGCGCGGCTCCTCCCCGCCGCCCGGGAGCCTGCAGCCTCCAGCCGCCATCATGGCCGGGCAGCTCTCAGGGATCGGCACTCCTCTCCGCGGACCTCCTCCCTCCTGTCCTCTCGGTCCGTCACCCTACCGGCAACAATGTTTCTCCCCCTGAACCAGCTCTCCGGTTCCCACGCTCCCGCTCCTGGACCCTCCGTTCAGCCGCAGATCGATGTCTCGGTCCGGGAACGCTGAGCTGCGCTGCGGACCCTCTGTATGTTTCTCACTCCCTCCCGTCTGCCACAGCTCCGCCGCTTCACCCTCTTTGAGCCCTCGTAGATGCCTCCCTACCGGCTATGTCAGGTTCTCCGCAGCCCTTTCCGGTGTCCGAGGCCGTCTGCTGGTGTTCAGCTGGTTCTCTGTGGGAATGACTGCCTCCTTCCGTGCATTCCCAATGCATCTGTGGAGAGGGATGCACTCCACGTCTCTCTACTTCGCCGCCATCTTTTCGAGTTGCATTATTCTATCTTCCAGATAACTTGTGTGTTCTTCTGTATCACCTAATCAGTTGTTAATTCCCACTAGTGTACTTTTCATTTCAGTTATTATATTCTTCAGCTCTGACTTGTTCTTTTCATATTTTCTAGTTCTTTGTTAAAATTTTCACTATGTTCATCTCTTCTTTTCCCAAGTTCAGTTAGCATTCTTATTACTTTGAATTTTTTATCGTATAAATTATTTATTCTGGTTCATTAGTGTTTTTCAGGGTTTTTCCCCTTGTTCTTCATTTGAAACATATTCTTGTGTCTTCTCATTTGATTTAACTCTCTGGGTCTCTATGAAATTAGGTAAAACAGTTACCTATCGCAGTCTTAAAAGAGCATCCATGTGTGGAGAGTGTCCCTATGCAGTCTACATGTGCCTAGTGGCTTTGGTGGAAGAGCTGAATCTGAAGTGAGCAAGGACTGCATCTTCTCTGGGGTGTGCTGGCAGCCACCACCTTGTAAGAGGTAGGGTTGGAGTTATAGGGACTAGAGCCAGAGCCAGATGCGAGGCAGGGCTTCTCCTGCGCTCAGTGGCATTTACTATCCTATAGGATGTGGGAGCTGAGTCTGAGGGGCTGGAGCAGGAGCCCTGAGGTACATGGGTTTCTCGCAGGTGTGATTGCAGTCTCTGCAGTGGGGACATTGCTGGGGCCTGAGGGTTTGGGCCTGCACTTCTGTGCTGGTTTCATTTTTTCCCCGGTGTGCATGTGTTGGTTAGAGGCTGAGTCGGGACTGGAGGGGTTGGAGCCACACTAATAAGCTGATTTCACTCCCTTTCATATGTATGCATGGACACTCACGCTGGCAATGGCTGCCTCTGCCCTGATCAGAGGCAAGGCCAGGGTCAGGACTAGCTATGTTCCCTGTAAGTTTGTGAACTCTTGCTGGCAATGACAGTCTCTGCTGTAGTGGGGAGCAGCACTGGAGCAAGAGGTGTTGGAGTAGGAGCCCAGTGCAGGCTGAGGGCATGCTGGGTGTAGTCTTGGCAAGCCAGCCAGGGCATCAGGCAGTTTGCAATCTGCTGCCTCTGCACAGGGACTGGGAGTAAGCAAGTCTGTGTGCATATTTTTCAATAGTAGAGTCTCAGTTTCTTACAGCTGTTTGTTAAGTCCCACTGGTTTTCAAACCAGCTAAGGGGACTCATCTTCCCCGTGTCAGACCCAGGCACTGGGGTGCCTAATATGTGGCTTGAACCCCTTGCTCCCGGAGCCTGTGATATCCCCCTCCTCTTCTGGGTCCCATGTTAGGGGTGCAAATCCTGACAAGATCACTTCTCCTCCCCCCCCCCGACTCTGTGTGTATCTTTCTTTCCAGCCTTGGTTGTAGAAGAGTCATCCTGCTAATCTTTGGGTTGATTTCAGTGAGAGTTTTATATCTGTAGCTGTCGTTTTGATGTGTTCGTGAGAGGAGGTGAGCTCGTCGTCCTCCTACTCTGCCATCTTGATCCCACCCACCCAAGCAATAATTTGACTATAGTAAAGATGTACTCTCCAGTGAAGATCAAAGTATCATGAATCACCAATCCTTGTGTATCAAATTACGTTAACATTATAATTGAATTGCTTCTGTTTTCTAATTTTTTCTAGCCAATTTTGGTATTTTATATTTTCCTCTAATATCAACCAATTCAAACACAGAATATGGCAAAATATTCTCATATAATTTTTAAAAAATTTCCCAGGTATAGATAGTTATTTCCCTATTCTCATTCCTGATTTGCTGTATTTATACCTTATCTTTTTCTCAGTTATACTTCCTAGCAGTTGAACTGTGTTATTGTTTATTTCCTACCCCACAAACAATTCAGTTCTTAGACTTATTCGTTGTTTACTGTTTGTTTAATGTATTAATTTCTGCTTTATTTTTTTGTCAGTTCCTTTTTCTGTCTTTAGGACTTTTTTGTTCTTTATTGTTCTTAAGTTGAGTGGTTGACTCTGTTTTCATTCTTTGTTGCTTCAGCCTTATTTCATGGGTTCAGATATATAGTTCTCATTACCATCATTATTAATTAGCTTACAAATTTCATCTTTGTTTGTTCTCTTTGACCCAAATGTTGCTTCCAGAAGAATTTTAATATTTTTAGATGGTTGGATTTTTTGGCTCCTAGTATTTTAACTTCATTTTAACATAATTTCAAATTTATAGAAATGTTTTAAGAATAATACAGAGACCTCCCTCCTACCCTTTACCCAGATTCACAATTTGTTTACAGTTTGCCCATTTGCTTTATCATTTATTCATACTTTCTCTCTCTCTCTCTCTCTATCTCAACCTGTCTCTCTCTCTCTCTCTCTTTGCTACTTCAAGGTAAAACAGAAAAGAAATTCTAGCACAAATTATGATTCTTTTTGATTATAGGAAATAAATTCTATTCTTATGAATTCCTTATTAAAATTTCCCTGTATCATAATCCAACCCCCTTTTTTTAAACAGGTGATGGAAAGGTGCATAAAAATAGGATACTAAAGGGTGTGAAGTCTTTCAAAAGTAAGTAAGAATTGTAATGTATTAATATTTTTGTCTGAAATCATCAGTCTTTGCATAAGATTTTGAGTCTTGTCTCCCTCTTTATATTTTTATTTCTTATTTTTGCTTCTTTCAGTATATTTTCAGTTTACACAGAAACGGGGTGTATACTTTTATCTTCATAAGAAATATCATACTTGGAATTTTTCTAGTATTGCTCCCAAGTAAATAATTGGTATGGAATTGGCAGAGAAAAATTGAAGTAGAGGGTTAGCTTCACTTCACCACATTTAGAAAAGTTGTTCAGCAACAAACACAGCCAATTTTGGAAACTATGCAAAAAAAAAATACTTTTTACTGTGAATTAGCACTACTGGGAGTAACAGATGAGGTGTCTCCAGGTCCAGTTACCAATAACCTTCCTGAGAACGTCTCTATGTAGACTTGTCACCAATATAGGTTTTAAGGGACTGTGTTCCACTTCCACTGTACCTGTTGACTTTCTCTGTGCTCTTGGAAAAGCCAAATGGGAATTATAGTCTTCTTATCAGGAAGGGCAATAACAATACAAAGATGCAAATTTTTTGTTGTTGTCTCTTTTATTATAATATTTATACATACTCATGAAAGACATTTGAAGACATAAATGTGTGTTTCATGTTTTAGATCATTTAGTTGCTTTCCTGTTCCTTTTCTGTCTTTCTTAAGGAGGAAAAGTTGACAGCAGCAACCTGAAACCACTTCTAGAAAAAATGGACATCAAACTCACTGAAAAAGAATTTGAAGAGCTAAAAGAAAATCTGTTGATGGTTTGCATAGTAGATACCCTTGTCAGTCCCCAAAGGAAGTTTTGTCCAAGTCTTACAGCTGAGAATTTCTAAAACTGGATTTCGTTAGTGATAAGATAAAAGTTTAAAATATGAAGGTACGGTAAAATTAGAAAAAAAGCTACAGATGCCAACTATTGCTGCTGTCATTCAACATTGTCTTAAGGGGTGTAGCTACTTTAGTGAGGAAATGGGATGAAATAATATTGGGAAAGGGAAACTTTAGTTTCAGATGATATGATTGTGTATCTAGGAAACACAAGCACACAAACTAAAAGAAATCTGTGAGAATTATTGAGCCTTCGATAAGCCATTTTGGTTCAGGTGGCTTAATACAAGATAAATATGCAAATCTCAGTGGCTTTCCCTAAGCTAGCAATGACCAAATAGAAATAAAATAGGAAAAGTATTTGATTTGTAACATCAACAAAACCCATGAATTATCTGGGAATACATTTTACAAGAAATAGGATCTGTATAAAGAAAACTGTAAAATCTTATTAAGGAACGTAAAATAAAACATTAGTATTGTTGAATGGTAAACTAACATACAGGATCAGATTGTTAAATCAGACTGACATGAATCGGAGATCTTATCCAGCATCAAGCTTCGCTAAATAATGTCAAGGATAAAAGCCATTAGCAAATAAATAGAGGTCTGAGATGTCAAGAGCGCCATAGTTTCTTCCTTCCCATGTTGAACATGCCACTCTGGTCCAGAATAGATGAAGTCTCTATCAGTCACCTCACACAGCAGGAGCATTTAAATTATGAAACATTCCAGAAAGTTGTATAGCCTTTGTGACATTATCCAGGGAGCCATGCCTCATAGATCATGGGTTCTATTTGCTACCAATAATCCCTAGCCACAGACATACTGCTAAGGGCATTTCAAACATAAAGACTCTTCCTCGTAGCATATATCATTAGTCTATTTACCTGGAGGACCAATTGACAAGGATATTAAACTGGGTCACCTTCCTTCTTTTCTTTTCACTGAGGGCAACTCCTCAGTGAAGGGAGTTAATGGATTATAGACCACTTGCTTTAACTCTTTCCTCTCAGATGGAAAAATTTCTCTAGATTTACTGAAATAAAGATATCAATTATCCTAAAATAATATGAGTATATACACATATATCGTTTGTGTGTATGTGTATTTTTATATATATATATACGTATATATTTTGTATAAACTATAAAATTTTCAGAATCCCAATGGGATTTTTAAATCAAAGAATAGTTGATTCACAACAGTATATTAGTTTCAGGTGTACAACCTAGTGATTCAACATTTTTATAGATTATACTCTATTTAAATTTATTATAAAATACTGGCTATAATCCCTGTGCTGTGCATTACATCCTTGTATCTTATTGATTTTATACCTAGTAGTATGTATCTCTTAATCCCCTTCCCCTCTCTTGTCCCTCCCTCCACCCCTCCCCACTGGTAACAACTGGTTTGTTCTCTGTATCTGTGCATCTGTTTCTCTTTTGTTGTATTTATTTGTTTAATTTTTTAGATTCTTCATGTAAGTAAAAACATACAGTATTTGTCTTTCTCTCTGTGACTTACTTCACTAAGCATAGTACTGTCCCAGTCCATCCGTATTGCTGCAAGTAGAAAAATTTCATTCTTGTTTTTAATGGCTGAGCAATATTCCTTTGTATTTGTGATATGTGTGTGTATATATGTATATACACATACACACCATATGTTCTGTTTTTTAAAACTACTGACTTTTATTCAGGGATCCCCAGCTTTTCCATTAGTGTCTTTCATCTGCCCAGGATCCCACATTGCATGTAGTCATCGTGTCTTCATCTCCTTCAATCTACAATTTCTTAATCTTTGTTTTTTATGACTTTGACACTTCTGAAGAGTACTGGTCATATATTTTGTAGAAAAATCCCTCATTTTGAAGTTGATGTTTTCTCATAATTAGACCAGGGAATATCAGTTTGAGGAAATAATACCACAAAGATGACGTGTTCTTCTTATAGCATAATATTAAGGTGCATGATATCAAAATGACTTATCACTGCACACCACATCTTCTTTATCCGTTCATCTGTTGATGGACACTTAGATTGCTTCCATATTTGGCTATTGTAAATAATGCTGCTATGAACATTGAGGTGCATATACCTTTTCTAATTAGTGTTTTTGTTTTCTTTAGATATATACCTAGGAGTGGAATTGCTGGATCTCATAATAGCTCATGTTGTTAAAATGTCCATACTACTCAAAGTAATCTACAAATTTAATGCAATCTTTATCAAAATACCCATGACATTTTTCACAGAACTAGAGCAAATAATCCTAAAATTCGTATGGAACCACAAAAGACCCCAAATAGCCAAAGCAATCTTAAGGAAAAAGAACAGAGCTGGAGCTACCACACTCCCTGACTTCAGACTATTCTACAAAGCTAGAGTAATCAAAACAGTATGGTACTGCCACAAAAACAGACATATAAATCAATAGAACAGAATAGGGAGCCAGAAATAAACCCACACACATATGGTTAATTAATTGCCAACAAAGGGGGCAAAAATATACAATGGGGGAAAGAGAGCCTCTCCAATAAATGGTGTTGGGAAAACTGGATAGGTACATGTTAAAGGATTAAATTAGAACATTTTCTCATATCATATACAAAAATAAACTCAAAATGAATTAAGACCTAAATGTAAGACTGAAAAACCATAAAAGTCCTGGAAGAAAACATAGGTAGTACACTCTTTGACCGAAGTCTTAGCAATATTTTTTGGATCAGTTTCCTCAGGCAAGGGAAACAAAAGCAAAAATAATCAAATGGGACCTAATCAAAGTTAAAAGCTTTTACACAGCAATGGAAAACATTAACAAAATGAAAAGGCAGTCTACTGAATGAGAGAAGGTATTTGCAAATGATATGTCCGATAAGGGGTTAATATCCAAAATATGTAAAGAGTGCATACAACTCAATATAAAAAAACTCAATTAAAAATGGGTAAAAGACCTGAATAGAAATTTTTCCAAAGAAGACATGCAGATGGCCAAAAGGCACATGAAAAGCTGCTCAGCCTTGCTAAGCGTCAGTGAAATGCAAATCAAGACCACAGTGAGATATCACCTCACACCTATCAGAATGGCTATCATCAAAAAGACAACAAGTATTGGCGAGGGTATGGAGACAAGAGAGCCCTAGTACACTGCTGGTGGGAATGTAAATTGGTATAGCCACTATGGAAAACAATATGGAGGTTCCTCAGAAAACTAAAAAATAGAACTACCATATGATCCAATAGGGTTTTGTTAAAAAAACTTGTAAAATGATTTTAAAGAATAAATGGAAGAATAAGTGCCTAACTATATCCAAGAAACCATGAAAAAGAAAACTACAATGAGATTTGCCTTACCATATATTAGCAGTTACTATAAAACTACTATAACCAAAAATTTCATTGGCAAGTGATAAACAAGTAGACTCGATAAAATAGTTTTAAAATAGAT
This sequence comes from Hippopotamus amphibius kiboko, assembly GCF_030028045.1. Taxonomy (NCBI): domain Eukaryota; kingdom Metazoa; phylum Chordata; class Mammalia; order Artiodactyla; family Hippopotamidae; genus Hippopotamus; species Hippopotamus amphibius. The sequence continues at coordinate 44,121,613 of NC_080202.1, read as the reverse complement.
CCAGTATATGGATAACTTGGTATATATTAAAGAAAGATTTTTAAATCATACTAGATATCTTAAAAAATTATATAAGCAGAAAAAAAACCACTTTGTATGAATTGAAAGTCTAAATGTACAATATAAATAAATAAAAATATTGGAAAAATTAGGGAAATATTTTAAAATATTGGGTTGAGGAAGACTTTATTAAACAAGACAGGTTACCCAGAAGCAGGAAAAGGAAAAAATAGATGTATTTGCTGAAGTAAAAGTTTAATATGTGGTGTGGAAAAAGGCACCAAGAAAGGTGCCTTTTGATTAGGATTTGACCAAGAAAGCAGAGTAATACAGGATCAGGGGTACAGTATAGGGAACAAAGTTTACAGAGTTGTGGAAGCTGGTAAGTTCCATGAAGATTATTGCTCTGTGTCTTATATCAAGGAGACACAAACTCTCTTTGTTTAATTTACCATGAGATACTATCAAAAGTTGATGTACCAGACTTAAATTGAAGCACTACAGAGTGACTCAGGGGAGACCCAGCTGATTGAACTATTGCATTCCCAACTATTACATTCTGCAAGGAAAACAAAGTCTCCTCACCTTTCCTTATTTTCCATAGTTTCTGTCTTCCCTTTGAGTGCCTCTTCATCCAAATTTCTGAATCAAAGATAGTCATGAAATGATGGGGAAAAAATTACAGAAACAGGTCATGTTTCCCTGACCCACAGCTTGCCCCACATTGAGTCTTATTCACCCTAACCCCTTCCTTGTGGTAAGGGTCTTCCAAAGCCAATACTGCTTCAAAAGTTATCCTCCTTATGGGTCAACTTTCATCTCTTTCAAAAAACATTTAGGAGTCAAGGAAGGGAGGGAATACGGGGATATGTGTATTAAAACAGATGATTGAACTTGGTGTATCCCCAAAAAAATTTAAAAAAAAAACAAAAAACATTTAGGTTATTGTTAAGGCTGGGGATGTCAGTATTTGGAAATCTATTGATAAATACAAGCCCAGTGCTATTTAAACACTTCAAGTGAGGAGGAAAAGAGTGAATTTTCCAGTATTTTAGAGAAAACTGTCATATTATTGGTATCAAAACTCAACAGAGAGGACTTCCCTGGGGGCACAATGGTTAAGAATCTGCCTGCCAATGCAGGGGACATGATTTCGATCCCTGGGCCAGGAAGATTCCCACATGCCATGGAGCAACTAACCCTGTGCGTCACAACTGAGCCTGTGCACTAGAGCCCGTGAGCCACAGCTACTACACCCGTATGCCACAAGTACTGAAGCCCGTGTGCCTGGAGCCCGTGCTCCACAAGAGAAGCCACCACAATGAGAAGCCCACACACCACAAGGAAGAGTAGCCCCCCTCGCCACAACTGGAGAAAGCCTATGCACAGCAACGAAGACCCAATGCAGCCAATTAATTAATTAATTAATTTTAAAAGACTCAACAAAGAGATCTTAAATTTATACCTTTGGATACCCATCAGTTAAGGTAGAAAGGTCGATTTAAAAAAATAGCTTGGAAATCAAGAATATTAATAAAAAATATTCAGTGTAAGGCATGAGAGAGCAAGTTGAGCAAATCTTCAAGAAAGTAGAATTTTTTGAAAAATATTGAAATATAGTTGATTTACAATGTGTTCATTTCTGCTGTATAGCAAAGTGATTCAGTTATACATACATATGCATTCTTTTCATATTCTTTTCTGTTATGGCTTATCACAGGATACTAAATATAGTTCCCTGTGCTTTACAGTAGGACCTTGTTGCTTATCCATTCTATACATAATAGTATGCATCTGCTAATCCCAAATTCCCAGTCCATCCCTCCCCTCCCCTACTCCCCCTTGACAACCACAAGTCTGTTTTCTATGTCTGTAAGTCTGTTTCTTTTTCGTAGATAAATTCATTTGTGTCATAGTTTAGATTCCACATATAAGTGATATCATATGATATTTGTCTTTCTCTTAGAAAGTAGAATTTATTTTTAAAGGAATGAAGCAATAAAAATAAAGTATTAAGTGAAGGTAGTCTAGTATTAGATGGAGAAAATTTCCACATACTAAAATTTCCAGCTATGGAAAAGGCAGAGCAAATTATCAAACAAAAATAAATGGAACAATGTTTCTGAAAAAATGAAGAACAGGAGTATCCAGATAGAATAACCTATTTTGTGACCAGCAGAAATGAATAAAGACTTAGACAAAGCTATACTATTGCAGAATTTCAGAATACCAAGAAAAAGAAAAAGAAATAGTAAATCCTAAAAAATAAATGTAATGGACCAAAGAATTAAAGGAATAAGTATATTGTAGAGCTATAAAAGCAATGTATAAAAATTTTTAAAATAAATTTATTTATTTATTTATTTTATTGGCCGTGTTGGGTCTTTTTGGCTGTGCACGGGCTTTCTTTTTAGTTGCGGTGAGTGGGGGCTACTCTTCATTGTGGTGCGTGAGCTCCTCATTGCCATGGCTTCTCTTGTTGCAGAGCACGGGCTCTAGGCACGTGGGCTTCAGTAGTTGCAGCACATGGGCTCAGTAGTTGTGGCTCCTGGGCTCTAAAGCACAGGCTCAGTAGTTGTGGCGCATGGGCTTAGTTGCTCCACAGCATGTGGGATATTCCTGGAGCAGGGATCGAACCCATGTCCCCTGCATTGGCAGGCAGATTCTCAACCACTGCGCCACCTAGGAAACCCGAAAAGCAATGTATAAAATTTTAAATTAAAATAGTCCCCCAAAATATGAAAAGGGGATTACATAGTATTGGAAATGAAAAACAATGTTTATCTTTTATAACAACTAATAGACATTCTATCACATTGATTATTCAAGAAATCTAGGAACAAGCATATCATTTAGAATTATGGAGCAAGCCAAAACTAAAAACAAAAGAGCAAAAAGTAATTACTGTTGAGAAGTAGAACCCAAGGGTAAGAGATTGGGGAAGGATGGAATGTAGATGTTCTGTGTGTTTTGTATCTGTGTATTGATTTTTATCTGTATTTCTTATTTCCAGTTCTATTGAGATATAGTTGACATATAATATTCTATAAGTTTGTGAAATGATTTTATGTACATATATATTACAAAATGATTGCCACAACAAGCTTAGTTAACATACATCACTTCACACGGTTACAAATTTTTCTTTGTTACAATAGCAACTCTTAAGATCTACTTACTTATGAACTTTCAAGTATACGACACAGTACTGTTAAGTATAATCATCATGCTGTACATTGTGTCCCCAGAAATTGTTTATCATATAACTTGAAGTTTGTACCTTTTGACCACCTTCACCCATTTCCCCAACCCCTACCTCAGGTAACCACCAATCTATTCTCTGTTCCCATGAAATGTTTTTTTAGACTCCACATACAAGTGAGATCATAAGTATTTACCTTTCTATGTCTGACCTACTTCAGTTAACATGATGCCCTCAAAGTCCATCCAAGTTGTTGCAAATGGAAAATTTTTTTCTTTTTTATGGCTGAATAATAGTCCATTACTTTTTCTTTATCCATTCATTTCTCAATGGATGCTTCGATTGTTTCCATACCTTGCTATTGTAAATTATGCTACAGAGAACATGGGGATACAGATATCTCTTTAAGATAGTGATTTTGTTTCCTTCAGATATATACCCAGAAGTGTAATTGCTGGATCATATAGCTCTATTTTTCATTTTTTGGAGGAACATCTATATTCTTTTCCATAGTGGCTGCACCAATTTACACTTTCACCAATGATGTACAAATGTTCCCTTTTCTTCACATCCTCATCACTATTTATTATCTCCTTTTGATGATAGCCACTCTAACAGGTGTGAGGTGACGCTTCATTATGGTTTTGATATGCATTTCCCTGATGATCAGTGATCTTGAGCACCTTTTCATGTACCTGTTAGCCTTCTGAATATCTTCTTTGGAAAAAATGTCTGTTTGGTCCCTTCACCCATTTTTAATTTGTATTATTTGGTTTCTTTGCTCTTGAGGCTTATGTGTTTCTTATATATTTTGGTTATTAAGCTTTTATCGTATATATGGTTTGTAAATATTTTCTTCCATTTTGTAGGTTGCCTTTTCATTTTGTTGATTGCTTCTTTTGTGGTACAGAAGCTCTTTAGTTTGATATAGTCCCACTTGCTTATTTTTTATGTTGTTTCTCATGCTTTGTGTCATATCTGAAAAATTATTGCCAAGACCAATGTCAGAGAGCTTTTTCTCTATGTTTTCCTTGGGAGTTTTATGGTTTCAGGTCTTACATTTATGTCTGTATTCCATTTTGAGCTAATTTTTATGAGTGGTATAAGACGACGTCTAGTTTTGTTCTTTTCCTCGTGAATATCCAGTTTTCCCAGCACCATTTAATAAAGGGATTGTTTTCTCTCCCTTGAGTACTCTTGGTTCCCTTGTCAAATATTAGTTGTCCATATATGCATGGATTTATATCTGGGCTCTTTGATTGGCCTAAGTGTGTGTGTTTCTATGCCAGTACCATACTGTTTGATTACTATAGCTTTGTAATATAGTTTGAAATCAGCTTTGTTCTTCTTTCTAAGGATGCTTTGGCTATTAAGGATCTTTCGTGGTTCCTAATGAATTTTAGAATTGTGTTTTCTATTTGGTAAAATGCCATTGGAACTTTGGTAGGATTACATTGAATCTCTAGATGGCTTTGGGTAGTATGGAAATTTTAACATCCTTAATTCTTCCAGTCAGTGAAGGCAGGCAATCTCTTCATTTATTTCTGTCTCTTGCAAATTTATTCCTAAGTGTTTTACTGTTTGTGATACTGTTATCAATGGGATTGTTTTTATTTCTTTTTCCAGTAATTCATTGTTAGTGTATAAAAACACTACTGCTTTTTTTTTTTATTAATTTTTATTGGAGTATAGTTGCCTTACAATGTTATGTTAGTTTCTGCTGTACAGCGAAGTGAATCAGCTATACATATACATATATCTCCTCTTGTTTGGATTTTCTTCCCATTTAGGTCACCAAAGAGCATTAAGTAGAGTTCCCTGTGCTATACAGTATGTTCTCACTAGTTATATATTTTAGACATAATATCAATAGTATGCATATGTCATTCCCAATCTCCCAATTTATCCTACACACACACCCCCTTCCCCCTTGGTAGCCATACGTTTGTTCTCTGTGTCTGGAGACACTGCTGCTTTTTGTATGTTGATTTTGTATTCCTGCATCTTTACTGAATTTGTTAATAAAATCTAACTTTTTTTTTAGTGGAGTCTTCAGGATTTTCTATATATAAAATATGCAAATAGAGACAATTTTACATCTTCCTTTCTGATTCTGATGCCTTTTCTTTTTCTTGCCTAATTGCTCTAAGACTTTCAGTACTATATTGAATAGAACTGATAAGAGTGGGCACCCTTGTCTTATTCCTGCTCTTAGAGGAAAAGGTTTCAGTCTTTCACCATTGAGTATGATATTAACTGTGCGCTTGTCATATGTATAACCTTTATTATATTGAGGTACATTCCTTCTCTACCCAGTTTATTGATAGTTTTTATCATGAATGGGTGCTGAGTTTTGTGAAATACTTTTTCTGCATCCATTGAGATGATTGTATGATTTGTATCTTTCATTCTGTTACTGTGGTGTACCACATTTATTGATTTGCGTATGTTGAACCGTCATTGCATATGAGGGCTGAATCCCGCTTGATCATGGTGTATGATTCTTTTAATGTTGAATTTGGTTTGCTAGAATTTGGTTGAAATTTTTTGCATCTGTGTTCATCAAGTATATTGGCTTATCGTTTTCTCTTCTTGCGGTGTCCTTATCTAGCTTTGGTATCGGGGTAATGTTAACCACATAAAATGAGCTTTGAAGTGTTCAATTCTCCATTTTTTTAGAAGATTTTGAGAAGGATTGGTGTTAATTCTTTTTTAAGTGTTTGGTAAGGTTCACCAGGGAAGCCACTGGTCCAGGGCTTTTCTTGCGAGGATTTTAATTACTGACTCAATATCCTTACTTGTTTTCGTCTGTTCAGATTTTTCTATTTTTTTATGATTCTGTCTTGGTAGGTTGTATGCTTCTAGGAACTTATCCATTTCTCTTAGGTTGTCAATTTTTTTTTGGCTACACTCAGGCATCATTTTAAACCAGTCTATTAGATGGGCTGTGCAATTTCCCAGGTGTTCTTGTTATGCTTCTTGGTCAGATGTGTCCAGAAGCTATATACATCCCTAGTCAGGGCTTTGAATTTGCTTCCCAGCCTGGGTGGGGCTGTAGGACAGACTCCATCACTGGTACAACTCATTGGGGTACTCAAATCAGGCAAGGCTGTCCATCAGTCTCCCTGGGCAGACAGTGCCACCAGCTCAGCTCTGCAGATGGCAGAGCCACTGTTGGGTTCTCTGCTTGGGTGCTTCTACAAGTGGGGCTGCAAGGTGGTCTACACAGTTTCCCAGGAACTCTCAGTCGGCTTTTTGATTGGGCAGGACTGAGGGATGTACTCAGCAGTAGGCAGGGGCCATTAATTTGCTTCCCTGCCTGGGTGGGGTTGCAGAAGAGACTCCAAGGTCCGCATGGCTTATTGGCTGGGGAACAATAAAAGGCAGAATTTGCCCTGAGCTCCCTGGCTACATGGGGCTACTAACCGGGCTCTGAAAATGGGTAGAGGCGCTGGCTGGGTTCTCTGCTCAAGAGCTGCTTTACGTGGGAGTTTAGGATGGGTACACAGCTTCCTGTGTGCTCTGATTAGGCATCTTGGTTGGGCCAAGCCGGGGGCTATATTCAGCAGTAGGTAGGCTTCTAATTAGCTCCCCCGCCTGGGCAGAATGGCAGAACAGGCTCCAAGGCCAGCCCAGCTTGCCAGGATTTTACACTGAGTTCCCCGGCCAGACGGTCCAAGCAGCCTGCTCTGCAGATGCGCAAAGCCTCTGGCTGGGATATCTCCTCAGGCACCGCTGCTAGGAGAAACACAGTCTGCCAAAATCTGAGTTCTGGTTGCTGTAAGCCCTGCTCCCCTTCCCCATCTTGAGCTGATCTCCAGTGGTCAAGCACCACGGATTCTCCCCACAATACCCATGAGACAAGACCCAGTGGGCCTCCCAGGAAGCAACCCACAACTATCGGGGAGCTAGATTTCTACCTCGGGCACTCTTTTTCCCCCTGGAGAAACCACAAGCCTGGAGGCCCTCTCGGTGCAGTACTGTGCCGGTCTGGAAGAGGAGCAGTGTGGTCAGAATGCAGCTGATACTCTTACCCTTCTAATGCAGTCCTTCTTGGTCTCTGTGGTCCAGTGAGGTGCTTCAGCCTCACCACCGTATTCTGGGATTTTCACAAAGGTGTCTTGTCTGTGTATACTTGCAAGTGGGACTTGTGAGGGGAACGGAAGTTGGGGCTGACCTATCTTGGTCACCATTTTGGTGCCATCACTTATCTATTCTAATATAAATGCAATTCATAGTAAAGTAGTTATAAATTCAAGTTAAAGAAAAATGAAATAAAATACAAATTGGTCCATATCATTCCTGAACTTATAACCTGTCAAAGACGTCACATAACCTAGTATTTAGATAAATCTAAGCTTCCTACAGTAGCTTGCAAATTCCTCAATGATCTGAGCTCAGCCTGCCTCTCTTGAACTCCTCTCCCTAATCTGTACTTCATTCTTCTTTGGTGCTAAACTGCCTCTAGTTCTGCATACATTGTACCTAGATTTTTTTCTTCACATTTCTCAGCCTCTCTTTGGTGTAGAAGACTCTTTCTATCCCCCTTTCCCTTAGTTGAATTCTGATATTTTAACTCTCTCAGGCACTACACGCTCCAGGATGCATTCATTTAACAACCTAGTCTGAACCAGTGGCTCCTGTTCGAGCTAGGGCACAAATAGCTGACAGCAGTACCTGAAGTAAGTGTTACCAGACAGCTGACCAACACCAATGATCGAAAAACACTGGAAAAAGTACTTTTTCCCCTGTGCAAACTCTAATATACAAGACATCTTTTTTAAAATATAGAGATCAGGGGGGTGGGGGTGGGCGGTGGAGAGCGCAGGCGCAGTTCACGGGGCTCCAGCTCACAGTGTCCCGCGCAGCCTGCCAGTGCGGGGCGCTGCCGCCATCTTGAATTGCCGTGGTTTGTGTGGTGCGTCCGCACACGCTTCTGCACACGCCCCAGAGCTGAGGTGCTGGCGCAGCTGTTTCACACCAGGAACTCGGGTGTGAAGGGCCAGGTGCGAGGCCTCTGTATGTGGCCCCCTCTGAGCCAGTGAAACCAGACTAGGCAGCGAGGAAAAGAGAAAAGGGTCCTTCATTAGGAGGGAAGAGTCATCCTGGAGGATAGGAGTCCTTGAATCTGCCATCAGAGTCATTCTGGAGAACTGGTTAAAAACACTGTCCCATCTCCTCTGGACTCAGACTGAATATTCGTCTAATCCAATACTTGGACATTAGTCTGAGGCTTGGACAGTCTTCTATAAACACCTCTATCACCAGGACAAGCAACCCCAAAAGCTTGGACAACCATGAGGAAACAAAGAAACACCATGCAGGCAAAGGAGCAGGAAGAAACCCCACAAGACCAAATAAATGAGGAGGAAATAGGAAAAATGCCTGAAAAAGAATTTAGAGTAATGATAGTAAAAATGATACAAAATCTTGATAACAAATTAGAGAAAGTACAAGAAACAGTTCATAAGAACTCAGAAAAACAAACAGCAATGGATAACAAAATAACTGAAATTAAAAATACTCTAGATGCTCTAACCAGCAGAATGACTGAGGCAGAAGAACGAATAAGTGAGTTGGAAGATAGAATGGAAGAAATAAACGCCACAGAGCAGGAAAAAGATAAAAAAATAAAAAGACTAGAAGACAGCCTCAGAGACCTCAGTGATAACCTTAAACGTACCAACATTCGAATTATAGGCATCCCAGAAGAAGAAGAAAACAAGAAAGGGTCTGTGAAAATATTTGAAGAGGTTCTAGTGGAAAACTTCCCCAACATGGGAAAGGAAATAATGAACCAAGTCCAAGAAGCACAGAGAGTCCCATACAGAATAAACCCAAGGAGAAATACACCAAGACACATATTAATCAAACTAACGACAATTCAACACAAAGAAAAAATATTAAAAGCAGCAAGAGAAAAGCAACAAACAACATATAAGGGAAAACCCATCAGGATAACAGCTGACCTTTCTACAGAAACTCTGCAGGCCAGAAGGGAATGGCAGGATATACTGAAAGTCCTGAAAGAGAGAAACCTACAGCCAAGAATACTTTACCCAGCAAGAATCTCATTCAGATTTGAGGGAGAAATCAAAAGCTTTCCAGACAAGCAAAAGTTAAGAGAATTCAGCACCACCAAACCAGCCTTACAACAAGTGCTAAAGGAACTTCTCTAAGTAGGAAACACAAGAAAAGGAAAACACTTACAAATACAAACCCAAAACAATTCAGAAAATGGTAATTGGAACACACATGTCAATAATCACCTTAAATGTAAATGGATTAAATGCTCCAACCAAAAGACACAGACTGGCTGAATGGATACAAAAACAAGACCCTTCTATATGCTGCCTACAAGAAACCCACTTCAGACCAAGGGATACATATAGACTGAAAGTGAAGGGATGGAAAAAGATATTCCATGCAAATGGAAGTCAAAAGAAAGCTGGAGTAGCAATACTCATATCAGACAAATTAGACTTGAAAGTAAAGACTATTAAAAGAGACAAGGAAGGGCACTACATAATGATCAAGGGATCCATCCAAGAAGAACATATCACAATGGTAAATATCTATGCCCCCAACATAGGAGCACCTCAATACATAAGGCAAATGCTAACAGCTATAAAAGGGGACATCGACAGTAACACAATTATAGTGGGAGACTTGAACACCCCACTTACATCAATGGACAGATCATCCAAACAGAAAATCAATAAAGACACACAAGCTTTAAATGACACATTAGACCATCTCGACTTCATTGATATTTATAGGACATTCCATCCAAAAACGACAGACTACACTTTCTTCTCAAGTGCACACGGAACATTTTCCAGGATAGATCACATCTTGGGTCACAAATCAAACCTCAGCAAATTCAAGAAAATTGAAATCATATCAAGCATCTTCTCAGACCACAACGCCATGAGACTAGATATCAATTACAGGAAAAAAACTGCAAAAAATACAAACACATGGAGGCTAAACAATTCACTATTAAACAACCAAGGAATCACTACAGAAATCAAAGAGGAAATCAAAAAGTATCTAGAAACAAATGACAACGAAAACACAACAACCCAAAACCTATGGGACGCAGCAAAAGCAGTTCTAAGAGGGAAGTTTATAGCAATACAGTCCTACCTTAAGAAACAAGAAAATGATCGAATAAACAACCTAACCTTACACCTCAAACAACTAGAGAAAGAAGAACAAAGAAACCCCAAAGTGAGCAGAAGGAAAGAAATCGTAAAGATCAGAGCAGAAATAAATGAAAAAGAAAGGAAAGAAACCATAAGAAAAATAAATAAAACTAAAAGCTGGTTCTTTGAGAAGATTAACAAAATTGATAAACCATTAGCCAGACTCATCAAGAAAAAAAGGGAGAAGATGCAAATCAACAGAATTAGAAATGAAAAAGGAGAAGTCACAACGGACACCTCAGAAATACAAAACATCATGAGAGACTACTACAAGCAACTATATGCCAATCAATTGGATAACCTGGAAGAAATGGATACATTCTTAGAAAAATACAATCTTCCAAGACTGAACCAGGAAGAAATAGAAACCATGAACAGACCAATCACAAGTACAGAAATTGAGGCAGTGATTAAAAATCTCCCAACACACAAAAGCCCAGGACCAGATGGATTCACAGGCGAATTCTATCAAACATTTCGAGAAGAGTTAACACCTATCCTTCTCAAACTCTTCCAAAATATTGCAGAAGGCGGAGCACTCCCAAACTCATTCTATGAGGCTACCATCACCCTGATACCAAAACCAGGCAAAGATGTCACAAAAAAAGAAAACTACAGACCAATATCACTGATGAATATAGATGCAAAAATCCTCAACAAAATACTAGCTAACAGACTGCAACAGCACATTAAAAAAATCATACACCACGATCAAGTGGGGTTTATCCCTGGGATGCAAGGATTCTTCAATATACGCAAATCAATCAACGTGATACATCATATCAACAAATTGAAGGATAAAAACCATATGATCATTTCAATAGATGCAGAAAAAGCTTTTGACAAAGTTCAACATCCATTTATGATAAAAGCTCTCCAGAAAATGGGCATAGAAGGAAATTACCTCAACATCATAAAAGCCATATATGACAAACCAAAAGCCAACATTGTTCTCAATGGAGAAAAACTGGAAGAATTCCCTCTAAGAACAGGAACAAGACAAGGGTGTCCACTCTCACCACTGTTATTCAACATAGTTTTGGAAGTGTTAGCCACAGCAATCAGAGAAGAAAAAGAAATTAAAGGAATCCAAATTGGAAAAGAAGAAGTAAAATTATCACTCTTTGCAGATGACATGATACTATATATAGAAAACCCTAAAGACTCTACCAGAAAACTGCTAGCACTCATTGATGAGTTTAGTAAAGTAGCAGGATACAAAATTAATGCACAGAAATCTCTTGCATTCCTATACACGAACAACGGAAGAGCAGAAAGAGAAATTAAGGAAACTCTCCCATTCACCATTGCAACCAAAAGAATAAAATACCTAGGAATAAACCTGCCTAAGGAGGCAAAAGATCTGTATGCAGAAAACTTTAAGACATTGATGAAAGAAATCAAAGATGACATAAACAGATGGAGGGATATACCATGTTCCTGGATTGGAAGAATCAACATTGTGAAAATGACTGTACTACCCAAAGCAATTTACAGATTTAATGCAATCCCGATCAGATTACCAATGGCATTTTTCACAGAACTAGAGCAAGAAATCTTACGATTTGTATGGAAACGCAAAAGACCCCAAATAGCCAAAGCAATCTTGAGAAGGAAAAATGGAGTTGGTGGAATCAGGCTTCCTGACTTCAAACTATACTACAAGGCCATAGTGATCAAGACAGTATGGTACTGGCACAAAAATAGAAAGGAAGATCAATGGAACAGAATAGAGAACTCAGAAGTAAGCCCAAACACATATGGGCACCTTATCTTTGACAAAGGAGGCACGAGTATACAATGGAAAAAAGACAGCCTCTTCCATAAGTGGTGCTGGGAAAATTGGACAGCAACATGTAAAAGAATGAAATTAGAACACTTCCTAACACCATACACAAAAATAAACTCCAAATGGATTAAAGACCTACATATAAGGCCAGACACTATCAAACTCCTAGAGGAAAACATAGGCAGAACACTCTTTGACATACATCAAAGCAACATCCTTTTTGACCCACCTCCTAGAATCATGGAAATAAAATCAAGAATAAACGAATGGGACCTCATGAAACTTAAAAGCTTTTGCACAGCAAAAGAAACCATAAACAAGACTAAAAGGCAACCCTCAGAATGGGAAAAAATAATTGCCTATGAAACAACGGACAAAGGATTAACCTCCAAAATATACAAGCAGCTCAGGCAGCTTCATACCAAAAAAGCAAATAACCCAATCCACAAATGGGCAGAAGACCTAAATAGACATTTCTCCAAAGAAGACATACAGATGGCCAACAAACACATGAAAAGATGCTCAACATCACTCATCATCAGAGAAATGCAAGTCAAAGCCACAATGAGGTATCACCTCACACCAATCAGAATGGCCATCATCACAAAGTCTGGAAACAACAAATGTTGGAGAGGGTGTGGAGAAAAGGGAACTCTCCTGCACTGTTGGTGGGACTGTAAGTTGGTACAGCCACTATGGAAAACAATTTGGAGGTTCCTTAAAAAACTACAAATAGAACTACCATATGATCCAGTAATCCCACTCCTGGGCATATACCCAAAGAAAACCATAATCCCAAAAGAAACTTGTACCATAATGTTTATTGCAGCACTCTTTACAATAGCCAGGACATGGAAGCAACCGAAATGCCCATCAACAAATGAATGGATACAGAAGATGTGGCATATATATACAATGGAATATTACTCAGCTATAAAAAGGGATGAGATGGAGCTATATGTAATGAGGTGGATAGAACTACAATCTGTCATACAGAGTGAAGTAAGTCAGAAAGAGAAAGACAAATATTGTATGCTAACTCACATATACGGAATCTAAAAATGGTACTGATGAACTCAGTGACAAGAACAGGGAAGCAGATACAGGGAATGGACTGGAGAACTCGAGGTATGGGAGGGGGCGGGGGGTGAAGGGGAAACTGAGAAGAAGCGGGAGAGTAGTACAGACATATATATACTACCAACTGTAAAATAGTCAGTGGGAAGTTGTTGTATAACAAAGGGAGTCCAACTCGAGGATGGAAGATGCCTTAGAGGACTGGGGCAGGGAGGGTGGGGGGGAATCGAGGGGGGGGGCGTCAAGGAAGGGAGGGAATATGGGGATATGTGTATAAAAACAGTTGATTGAACCTGGTGTACCCCCCAAAAAAATAAAATAAAATAATAATAAAAAAAAAAAAAATAGAGATCAGCTAAATCCTTGAAATCCAGAGGTTTAATATAAGTCTGGGTAAAATTATGACATCAATGGAATTTCCCTGGAATTTCCCATCAGTATACATCCTTTGTATGTTTGAGCTCTTGACATTGATTACACGTCTGAACTGGCGCTTTTCCTCAGCGCTAATGGAAAAGTTGATCTGAATAAGGTGATGGATGGAGTGAAAGCTGTTACAGGTGAGTGAGAAGTTAGTATAAGCCTAGGAGCCTACTTTTTATAGTAATTGTATTTTTCTTCATGCCTTAATTGTATGATAATTCTATCATTTTACCTCCTATTTAATGTTCTTATATCCCGGAATATTTTCTGATATGTGTTTTCCACTAATATATTTCATTTCTCTTACTTTGAGGCAGCCACAATCTACAGTAAAAGGTGAAGTTAATCTTTGGAAAAGGCCCTGGGAATTTTCCAAAGGAAAGATGATAGGTTATACATGTTGATAGAATTATTAGGATAAGCCATATACAGTTTGCTAATTGGCAAGAGGGATATAATACCCATTTCTTGTCATTGTCACTCTGAATGTGTTAGTCCAGGCCCTCCAAGAAAGCAGAAGCTGAAGCAGGATGAAACATGCATAGACACTGTTAGGAGAAATGCCTGTGTAAGAGAAATAGGGAGGAAACCCGAGAGGCTGTCAGGCTGCAATGCAAATCCGACACCAAGTGAAGGAGAGAGGAAGAAAAGGTTGGGTGGAAGCATCCTATACTGCCATGCAATCTAAAGAAGGTCTAGCAAGGCCTTCCAGGAATCCTGTGGTCAAAGTCAGCCAACCCCTATCCCCTAGGAACAGGCCCCCCTGAGTGCAGTATTTCCATTGCACTCAATCACTGGTCAGGAGAAGCCTGTGGGAGGCATTGCCTTAGCACAAAAACAGGGATGAATTTCAAAGCAGTGCCCGGGGCCCTTGGTCAATGGGCTGAGACAGGTGACTGAGCCTCAGTCACGCCACGGGCCCAGCCATCTCTGGGGAGGGGCTGCTCCTTCCCAGCACGTTATATCTAATCCTTCCATTTGACACGTGAAAATTCTACCTGATGTGCTCGATGTTCAGAAGCCGTTTCTGGGGCCTACTGGAAAAGCTTATGTGTGCAACTCACTCATGGGCATCTCATTTGATTCTCAAATAGCCCTACAAGGGAATTTCCATTGTAAAGATGAAGAAACAAAAAAATAGGTAACTAATAAGGACCTAGTGTAGGCACAGGGAACTGTACTCAATACTCTGTAATGACCTATACAGGAAAAGAATCTAAAATTCAGTGAAGGGACTTCCCTGGTGGAGCAGTGGTTAAGAATCCACCTGCCAATGCAGGGGACACATGTTTGAGCCCTGGTCATGGAGCTTCCTACATGCCGTGAAGCAGCTAAACCTGTGCGCGACAACTACTGAGCCTGTGCTCTAGAGTCCATGAGCCACAACTACTGAGCCCATGTGTCACAACTACTGAAGCCGACCCGCCTAGAGCCCATGCTCCACAACAAGAGAAGCCACCGCGATGAGAAGCCCGTGCACTGAAATGAAGACTAGCCCCTGCTCAATACAACTAGAGAAAGCCCGCGTGCAGCAATGAAGACCCAACACAGCCAATAAATAAATAAATGTATTTTTTTTTAAATGAGAAAAAGAAGCATTTGACAAGTGATGCTGAGAAGCCAATCCTGGAAAATGAAATGTGCAGGTGGCCTGAGGCAGGATGGGGCTCACACTGCCGCGGTCTCGTGTGCGGCCTCACTTTCCACACCCGTCTCCCCAGCAGCCGAATCTGCAGCCTAAACGTCCTCTGCTGGGGTTCTGCTGCCTTCCCTGAGATAAGAAGAATAATGCCAAGGCTTTTACTCTCAAAAGGAACAATTACACTTTTCATTATTTCCCCATTTTAGACGAGAATTTTAACTTGTCCCCTCTCATCTACCCCGCATCCTTCTGGAAAATCTCATCCTCATCAGAAGACTCCTGGTCATGTAGCTTCTGTGCCATGTTTTTCTTGCGTGTGGCATTGAGCGGTCTATACGTATCCCTAAGCCAAAGTGGCCGCCTTCTCCAGTGAAAGCCCTCCTAGAACACAGAAAGGGAAATATTAACTCTGCATCCCCCTGCTTTCTCCGGCCACAGTACGTTACCCTCCTCAAAGTTACCTGACTCTCGCCTTCCCTTGAGCTTCTCTTTCGCAGAAGAAAGGGAAAAAAGCCCCTTGGAGGAAAACACACACAGTCAGTGTTACATTTCGCACCTCTCTCACCTGTGTTACCTCTGGGCTTCTCAGGACTAAATGGGCGCCTGAGTCCAGAATCACAACGAGCAGAATCACCACAGACCTGGGAGCTTGAAAAGCATCCCCTGCGTGCTGGCCTCACAGACGTTCTCGGTGTCTGGCCCCCAGGGTCTCGGGGGACCTTTGCATGTGGCTTAGCGTGGAGAACAGGCAGGATGTTCAGCCCCACTCACCTTTTGTGGCCCTTGGGCAGTTGCCCTGTTTCTTCCTCTCCCTGTGCTGCTGCTGCTGCTGCTGCCCTGTGAGCATGAATCTGTTGTGAAAGAAAACATGACCATGATTGTCCATTACCACTATTTCCACAGCCTCATTCACTCCTTTTTATTTTAAGTCCTGTCGACCCAGTGAGATGATAACTTCTGTAAACACAGGAATTCTATCCTGTTTAGTAATCCTTTGACTCTCCCACAGTACTTTACTCCGGGTCTTGCATGCAGATGCCAATACATTTTATGGACTGTTTTAGATAATGTTCAACAGATAATTCCTAAGAAAAACTCTTAGAAGCAGGAAAAGAAAAGAAAAGTATGTACCAGAAACCCAAGCTTTGTTTTAAAGTCAAGAACAAGAGTAGGATGCCTATCATTCCTGCTCTTACTCATCACTGTGGAGGAGGCCCTAATCAGTAGCATAAGAAAATTGAAGTATTGGAAAGGAAGAGACAAACAGATTTGCATATGAAATGATGGATCTGAAAAGACCAAAAGAATCAAGTGAAGTTTTATGGGGAGTAATATGAGAGTTCAGTAAGATGGCTGCATACAAAATCAAGAGATCAACATATAAGCCTCAACAGCTTTCCCATATAACACAGATAAGTAACTAAAAAGTAGAAGGACGATCCCATTTACTATATGAATAAAAATGCATAAAGTGCCGAGGAAGAAACTTAACCTATGTTAAGCACTATGTGATGAAAACATTAAAACTTTTCTGTTTTAATGTGTAAGGCCTATGTGATGAAACATTCAAACTTTTCTGAAGGACATTAAGAAGAAATACATACATGGCATGAGACACCATCTTCCTAGAATGTTATAAAGAGGTCAGTTCTCCTCCAATTAACCTACAAATTCAATGCAATCCATTTATATCCAGGATAATTTTAAAACAAAACCTGGCCAGCTGACATTTGGTAGAGTATATATGCAAGCCCAGTTATGATACGGATGAGAGAGAAGACCAAAGAGCAGGACCTTTCCCCACCGGATACAAAATATGTTACAAAGCAACTGGAGTTAAGCAGTGCGATATTGGTACTGGTCCAGGAAAAGATAACTGCATCAACAGAATAGAGTCCAGATAAAGACAGTAGTTTAGACCAGGGAAGAAGGAATGAACCATTCAGTGAAAGATTTGAAAACAACTGGATCTTCCTGTAGAGGAAGAGAGATCCCCTCTCTCAACCACACTAAAAATCAAATACAATGAATGCTAGACAGATTACAAAAGATCTTGAAGAATATAATAGAGATTATGTTTATGTCATGAGGTGTCACCGGCCTGGCTGACAAAACCTGCGCCACGTGAGCCATGAGGAGAGGACGGGCAGCTATGGTGGCAGACTCAACACAGCTCCTCCTCTTCTTCACAGCCCTTGCCCCCGTCTCCCCTGGACTGTGTGTCCTCTTCCTGTTGATTTTTGAAACTCGTAGGAGTTCCCTGGCGGTCCAGTGGCTAGAACTCAGCGTTTTCACTGCTGTGGCCCGGGTTCAGTCCCTGATCAGGGAACTAAGATCCCACAATCTGTTCAGTGTGGCCCCAAATCCCCTCATGAACAAAGCAACAAAACCCAAAAAATCTCTTTATAGTAAATAAATATTGGCTTTCACTGAATTTCAATGTTTCAAATCCTTCCAGTGCTTTTGTCTCTAAGGAGACAGAAGAGCAGAGTAGGGAGCACAGGCTTTGCAGTCAGGTGAAACTGGCTTCTGCTCTTGGTTTGGCCACTGGGGCCTTACATTGATCTCCTTCATCTATGAAAGAGGGAAAGTAACACCATCCTCACAGGACTGTGGGGATTAAATCAGACAGTATATGCAAAATTCTCCATCTTACTCTTGACATGAATCAGTGCTAAGTTGGTGTCACAGACAAGGTGGTCAATCTATCAAAGGTTCTGCTCCTGCCATCAGGCTCTGAAGGCTTTTCCCCACCATAATATTATAAAAATATTGTGTTTATTTTCTTCTAATACTTTTTTTTTTTGCTACTTTGGGTCTTCACTGATGTGAGCAGACTTTCTCTAGTTGCAGCGAGCAGGGGCTACTCTTTGCTACTTTGCGCTGGCTTCTCATTGTGGAGGCTTCTCTCTTTTTGTGGAGCACAGGCTCTAGGCATGTCAGCTTCAGTAGCTGCAGCACATGGGCTCAGTAGTTGCGGAATGCGGGCCTTAGACCTTTCAGGCTTCAGTTGTTGCATTGTGTGGGCTCAGTAGTTGTGGCTCACAGGCTCTAGAGCGCAGGCTCAGTAGTTGTGGCACACGGGGTTACCTGCTCTGCGGCATGCGGAATCTTCCTGGCCCAGGGATCCAACCCATGTCCCCTGCATTGGCAGGTGGATTCCTATCCACTGCGGCACCAGGGAAGTCCCTCTTTTAATACTTTTGTTTTTCCTACATCTGCATCTTTATTCCTGCCCTGCCACTGGGTTCACCAGTACCATTTTTTAAGATTCCATATATATGAGTTAGCATACGGTATTTATTTTTCTTTCTGGCTTACTTCACTCTGTATGACAGAGTCTAGGTCCATCCACCTCACTACAAATAACTCAATCTCATTCCTTTTTATGGCTGAGTCGTATTCTATTGCATATATGTGCCACATCTTCTTTATCCATTCATCTTGTTGAAGGGCATTTATGTTGCTTCCATGTCCTGGGCTATTGTAAATAGTGCTGCCATGAACCCTGTGGCACTCTTCTAATACTGTTATGTGGTCTTCTCTCACATTTATGGAAATAGGTTAATTTTAGGTGAGAAATAGGGATCTGCTATTATTTCCCACCCCCCCACCCCCCAACGAGGTAGGCAGCTACTCTATTACCATTTTGTTCGTTTTCTTCCACTCATTTGAGTATTGAAACATGACATTTCAGAAGTCTTCACAACACATGGGTCTATTGCTGGACTCTCTGTGCTACTTCAAATAAATATTTGGTTGCATTGTTCCTCACTGTGGAACTGACATAACGCCTCAAATCTCTTCCATGGAACTTCCATAGGAAAAACACTGCATGGCCCCTGTCCTCAAAAAGTTTATTGTGTATGTGGGGAGAGGAAATCATGGTTAGGACTCCTTGCTTTCACTGCTGAGAGTGCAGGTTCAATCCTTAGTTGGGGAACTGAGATTCCACAAGCCAAAAAAAACCCAAAACAAATGCAAGGTTAAACTACACAGAAGCTAAAAAGAATAAAAAGGGGACTTTATACAAATTCTAAAAAAGCAAAAGTCCATATGCCACCTGGAGATGTAGAGGGTAGTCTGGGCCATGGCCAATGACTAGCAAGCTGACCCCATGCTAGTCCCCAGCCTCCTGGGCTCAGGAATCATGCTCTTCTCACCAAGAGAGAACCCACCTCTTCCTAGTGTGGCAGTCTCCCCTTATCAATATCACAGGACTGATCAAAAATCAGAATGCCGAATTCTCACTTCATAATGAGAAGTACATGTTCTACAGACAGGGCATGTGTGTCTACACAATCAGAGAATTACCTTCTCTAGAGACAGACAAGGCCTCTGTGGCATACGAAAGCACAATCACACAATCGGAAGGCTACTTGGTGAGAACAGGATTAGAATGAAAGGAATCAGCTGAATCCTGCGTATACTGGAAAGGCCTGGGGTAGCTGGATCCGTCCATCTCCTCAACTGGCACAGCCTGGCGACTGGGCCGGACCCTCCAGTTACGCTGCCTAAGGTGCCATCTCTACTCTCGGGCAATGTGAGGATGGGCACCACCCGTGTTGGGCTCGCCTCACCTTTTCTATGCTTTCACTGCTGACCAGCCCTCCTGCAGACAGACACGTTTCTCTTTAGCAGTTCATACGTCATGTCAGGTTTTATTCAAGTCTGATAGGCCAGGGAGCCATTGGTCCTCACACATCTCTGCTCTGTCCATGCTGTGCTGACCCTGGTGTTTCTCTCTTGGGGAACCACCTCTTAAAAACCTGTTTACCACTTTTGTGAGTTCTGAGGGGAGGGGACTGCTTTGCTATGGCCCCTAAGAAATGGTGACAAACCTCACAGGACTAGGGTCAGGAGAGCTGGAGTATTCAGGGAAGGCTGTACAAAGAAAGATGAACTTGAGTTGGCTTTTGAGAGGTTCATAGGACTTCCACAGGCAAAGCAAAATAAAGGATTTTCGATGGGCAGAGGCACAGACAAACGTAGGAATGGGTATGGTGTAACTAGCATATAGTGAGCTGCTTAGGCTGGAATGGAGGGCAGCCACGACAGTAGAAAAGGCAAATAAAGTAGGTTGGATTGGTAGGGCAGAATCAAGATTGGCAGCTGTTGAAAATCACTCTTTTGATGCGGTTAGCAAGTGCCTGTTGGGAAAAGTAATAACTCATTATGTAAGTGAACAGAAGGTAAGCAGGCTGGCTCCAGGGACAGGCTACCGTAAATAGGACATACTTTGGGGAGCCTGCTGCTGGATGTTCCTTGCAATGTTGTAATGGAACCCAGCTACACAAGCCTAACACACCAGAGAAGAAAGCTGCTAAGTAAATCTAAAGAGTTGACAAGACCACACTTTTATCTTTTAACCATGTGCTTTCAGCCCTGCCAGGGGGACCGATAGCTCCCTGAGGGTGGAGATTATATACCTCTCATCACTTCAGCCAACAAGGAAAGAAAGCAATGGTAGAATGAGAGTGACTGGGGAGGACATCAAATCAACATAGCTTTTTGAGTTGAAGGAATTTTACTATCATGTCAACTCTGGCCTTCTTATCAACTCAACTTGTCAAAATAGTCTAATGGCTTGGTATTAGGATCCAATTCCAGAAAGATCTCCCGGGAGAGGAGTTCCTTTAAAGATCCTGGGGGAGCTTCCCTGGTGGCCCAGTGAAGAAGAACCCGCCTGATACTGCAGGGGACACGGGTTCAATCCCTCGTTCCCTGCTCCAGGAAGATCCCACATGCTGCGGAGCAACTATGCACGTGTGCCACAACTAATGAGCCGGTGCGCCTAGAGCCCGTGCTCTGCAACAAGAGAAGCCTGTGCAACGAGAAGCCTGCGCACCGCAGTGAAGATGCAACGCAGATGCCCCACCCCCTGCAAGAAAAAATAAATCCTGGGAATATACTTTTAAGTAAAACAACAAACTGTATCTCAGTCCTAGTGACTGAAGAGAACGATCAAGTGAGAATCAGGTGGAAAGGCGGCTTTGATTTTCAGTTTGTGGGTTCTGAATATGAAATTTTTTTTTTGTAACTTTCTGAAATGGTTTAGGAAAACGATTTACTGCTTCTACATACCTACATAGAGATATAGAGGGAAACAGAGAGGATATAAAGAACATGGACAAAATATTAAAAATTGGGGACTTCCTAGGTGGCGCAATGGTTAAGAATCCACCTGCCAATGCAGGAGACACGGGTTTGATGCCTACCCCAGGAAGATACCATGTGCTATGGAGCAACTAAGCCCATGCTCCACAATGATTGAGCCCATGTGCCACAACTGCTGAAGCCCACATGCCTAGAGCCTGTGCTATGTAACAAGAGAAACGACCACAACGAGCAGCCTGCGTACCACAATGAAGAGTAGTCCACACTCGCCACAACTAGAGAAAGCCTGTGTGCAGCAACGAATACCTAACACAGGCAATAAATAAATAATAAATAAATAAATATAAATAAATAAATGAAAAAATTGGTGAGTCTGCGCAAAGGATATGCAGGAATCTGAATCTGAATTAATTATTGTCCTTACCTGAATGAGACAGAAAATGATAATGAAAGTCATCACTGCTCCAGTTACACATATTGCCAGGATGAGTTTCTTGTTATAGTTGTATCCTGGGACTTCTTTTGTGAGCTAAAATAATAAATAACATTTTTTTAAAACAAGAAGATTGAAAAGATGAAAGCGAACTATCCTTAAATTACTATAAAACTCAATCCTTTCAGGCCAGACGCTTCTAGAAGAACAAGCCAAATTTAATGGTATTCATCTTCTCATTAGCATTTTCTTCTACCATTTATTTATCTGTGTGTTATGTCCTCTTCTCGTCTACCCTAGGAGTAGTGGCACATTCTCTACATGAGCCAAGGGGGAGATCACTGTCTTAGCCAGGTTCATGGCTGAAACAAGATACAGACTAGGAGCCCCTGGGATTCCTGCTTGGGCACTTTAATGGCACGTCCTACACTGAGTACACGTGCAGCTCCCGTGTTTCAGGGCTCATCCTCACCTCACTGGGCTCCTGCTCCTTCTGTTCACCCTGGGCTCCTGCGCTCTCACTGATATAGTTCTCGGTTTTCCACGGGTCCGTATCCCATTCTGCCTTCGATGCCTTTACTTGTTGCTGCTCACTGAGGAGCTTCATCAGGAGGCCTGTGCTGGAGATGAGCTTGGCACAGGCCAGCTGCACGTGGGTCTCCGAGCAGTCCATTTTCAAAGTCCGGGTAACATGAGAAATGAGCCCTCTCACATTATTGTTGGGGATGAGGGATGATAGCTGCTGGTTTAGCTGAGCTTCAAATTGATCACCCGGGGATGTGAGTGCTGGGAACGTGGAGCCTGGGGGCTTAGAGGATAATTCAGTGCCCACGCTGTGGTCCTCCCACTGTGCTTCGTTGGTGTGTTGAACAGTTGGGATAAAGTTGTCTGCAGCAACAGCAGAATGTGCCGTGGGGACACTCTTATGGGCAGTGATTCCAGGGCCGGTTCCTCCTGGCAGAATAGAGTTTGTAATTTCTTCAAAGACATTTTGTGCAGTATTGCTTTCTGGAGTAGGCTTCTCTGTAGAAGGGTCTGCAAGAGAAAATAATTCTGGAAAAGGATTTTCTTGAGAAGTCAGTTCTCCTGAAGATGAAAAAGCCTCTCTTGGAGGGGAATTTATGAGGCTTCTCACTGCTGAGAAAGGACGCCTCACAAGCATCATTCTACTGGGAGAACCTTTCTCTGTGAACTTTCCACGCAATTCGGCTTTGGGTCTTCTCTGGACCAGACCAGACTGAATTTTATGGAAGATGTATTTTTTCCCGGAATGTGAGATTAGTTGAGAAGTCTTCAGATTTATAACTCTAGCATATGCATCTTCTAAAACAGCAATAGTGGAGGGTAAGTCTTTTGATTTCTTTTTAACCTGAGATGGGGAGTTTGGAGGGATGGAGCCAGAAAGCCTGCCCCTTGAATACTGTTTCAGGAAAGAAGAGGCTGCTGCCTTATCTTCCTTTATGAATGCAGGCTCTGTGGTGAAGGAGTTTCCCACTAACTCCTGGGGCCTCTGCACCATGTGAAGCTGTTCCAGCTCTGCTGGGGATGGGCTCGTGAGACTTCTTTCTCTGGCAGTGTTCTCCACAAATGGCTGGGCATTCTGTTTCCTCCTGACGCTCTCATCTCCCACTGCTTTGAAGTGCCTTTTCTTTATGCCCCTTGGGTCCTTGAGGATGCTGTTCCCTCTCAGCAGCCTTTCCCCTACACTCTCAGTCTTTGCTAGGCTGTTTTCCTGTGGTTCGGCAGTTTCCAATTTCTTTTGAAAGATTTGGTGCTTCAATTTGGGACCTAAAGGTTTGGAATGTATGAGCATGGCAGTTTTTTCTTTCTTTTTAATCTCATCACTTTGTTCTTGAATTTCTGCATCTAACAAATTTTCCAGAAAATAGAGTTTCCTCAATTTATTTTTATCAGCTGAATTGTTGGGTATAGGGTTGATGGAAGGGTTCCTTATATTGTTTTTCAAATGGCCCAGCAGCGTATCTGCATCTTGTACATTTGGAAAAAGAAGCTGAATGACTGGTAATAATGTTGATTCCACATCTCGTAGATTTCCCTCTGAGAAATAAGGCAGTATGTAGTTTAGTGCACCGATAACATCACTTTCAGCATTCGAGTCCAGCTGCTCATTCATGAAGGTTGACAAGCTGACAGCACTTTGGTCTGAGGATGCCCTCTCTGGCTCAATAGTCAGCTCGGTGCTGTTGTTCTTCTTCCGGGCTTGTAACACCTTCATGAACGATCCTTCTGCATTCCCTAGAGATGCTTCTTCATCTGTCAAAAAAGAAGAGACTGGTTTTGATAACTGAAGACGGTTGGGACAGCTTTTTGTCAGTTCACAGACATGTATCCCATCCAATAGATTAGGAATCAGTCAACATCTGAGGGCCACTTAGGAGAAAAGGAAACCCAAACTTAAGACTATGATTGGCAACCACAAAAGGTGAAAAAAGTATCTTTTGAAGAAGTGGCTATCTACTGGGAAAATTCCAAAGCATGAAATATAGTAACTGTATTTAGGATTACTCCACTGGTGGACAGAGGCCAACTGCCCAGGACTCAAGAAAAGCCAAGACTGGAAGACAAATATTCCCCTACTCAGCTGGGCACTCTGCAGATCTGCTGTGACTCTCCACGTTCACATACCCCATCCTGTCCTGCCTCAGATGCAGAGGAGTGTGAGGTTCCTCTCTCCACCTCTTCAGTGTGCTTGTGTTCCTGCTGCTTTCACAGATGACTGTGACAACAGCTGCTGCTAACAGGTCTTCATCATGACAAGCCCTTTTCCACCCACCCACTGAAGCCTTTGCTCAGTCCCTGCTTCTGTATGTCCCAGCCCCCATAACAGAAGGCTCTATATAGAAAAACACACTATGTCTACCCTGGCTCTTTGCTAAAATGTGGGCAGGGACCTGAGGTATAACTTAAGAGATTTTCCAGAGTCTATGCCAATGTGGAATGGTCAACAAATCAATGCAGTAAAACTTGAGATCCTAAAATGCAGAAGGGAAAAAGCAACTTCAGTCAGATGCCTACTTTGCTTTCATTTCATTTCACTTCTAATATTGCCAGCTTTACTTGGGAACCATGCAAAGCTTCTGACTGTGTGAAGGTAATGTGTACCATTGTGTAGCTGGGCTTCTCATCCAAAAGGATTAAAAATATATTTGGTGGTGATGGTGAGGGTCAAAGAAGCAGTGGAGAGTCATGAGAAAGGAGGAACATGGGCTTGCAGAGAGCCCCACACTGGGGACAGGAGATCTGGGAACACGGGTCATAGCACTTAACACCTCTGCTCTCGTTGTTCCTCACCTGTAAAAGGAGATTAAAAATGCCTTTTCTGCCCACTTTGGGCGAGAAAGGAGTAATATAATTGGTAAAAAAAAAAGTTGTTTGGGGGAATTCCATGGCTGTCTAATGGTTAGGACCTGGCACTTTCACTGCTGTGGCCCGGGTTCAATTTCTGGTAGGGGAACTAACATCCTGCAAGCTGTGTAGTGTGGCCGCCCCCAAAACACCTGTCTTGAAAAATCTGCAATATAGTCTTTACTAAGTAGCAAAGTGTTGTTACTTATGATGTGCTCTAGATCATTGAAAGAGAGCTGTATTCAAGGTATCTGGGCATGAAAGCACATTTTGGAAGTCATCAAGTTAGTGCCAATAAATCTAATACATAGAAAAATAGCTGAAAGCACCTGAGTGTTTTGTGGATAGAAAAGCTTGAGATTCAGAGCTAGTCGAGAGCTGGACAGTGTAAGCATAAATTCAGAGCTGGACAGCTCTCCCATCCATTAGGAGGGCTAGGTAGCTGCTTCTGCTTATGGAACCAGAAACTCTCAGGCCCCAAATAGGACATAAAACAGCATCACTTATACTCTTTCATGAAATTGCAAAAACAAACCAAATAAACAAAAATATATTTACACCTGGCTTATAAGACAAAGGGTACTCGAGACCTAATGTATATAAAATCAGTTTACAAACTGTGATGCACTATATATGAATGAGTTCTCATTGGCAGAGAGCACAGTTTAGGATATGTGGCCATTAATGTTAATTCCCTTCCCCCTTCCATTCCTTTTTCTTGTTCCTGTATGTACACAAATCACTTACATTCTTAAACTAACACCGTAACTGAGCTATTATTAGCTTAATAATGTAACCAAGAATACGATTTTTAGCAAGGGAGTAGTTCTTAGAATCTTAGGGAGCTGGAACTCTGAATTACTGAAGAAAAATAATGTAATTACATCATTAATTTTAAAATGTATCCTCATTTAGTAAAAATAAAATTTTAAAAATTAAATTAAATTAAACATAGAAAAATTATCATCAGGCAATTGAGGCTCACCACAAGGTGCGGCATTTGTCAGGCATTCACCATCGCAACGCAGCTTGACTGTCTTACAGACAACTTCAACTGTATTTTTAAATTGGCAGAGGCAGCAGGCCATGTGGCTGGGTAAGATCCTATACATGGAAACACAGATAATTAAATTTGTGGTAAAGCAGTTACTTGAGTAGGTAGGAGAGGCAGGCCAAGGCCACCACAGACCAGTGCCAAAAGGAGTTCTTGGGGCATCTGGACTGCAGAATTGGAGAGGGACCGGTTGTCCAATTGCTGCTCTTGACTAGTGCAAAGAAATATAGAGGAGGAGAGAGGTGCCCAACAGAAGGATTAGGATGGCAGTAGGTATGGTATGCCTAGAAAAAAGGGAACAGGGATTAGAATTGGGTGACACTGATCCGTAGTTTAATTCAGAAGTATCTCCTTCCATCCTGAAAGCCTCACTTTGGGTTGAGAGTACACAGGAAGAAGGCAGACTTCTAAGAAGAGTCTGAATGAGTCCCCACCTTCTGGAGTCCCTTTCTCAATTCCTATTTGTGAGTAGTAAATATATCAGAAAGTATTCTAGGAACAAAAAATCATTGTGTGGTGAAACAATAACAGAGATCACACTGGCCAAATCTGGACAACTGGAACATTCTAAAGAATAACATTATCATTACAATAAGGTATAATGCAATTAATTTAAAGAAGAGCACGAGTCCATAATGACACTCAAAAGGAAAAGAAGGGGAGCTCTTCTTTATAGAAGAATGTCAGCTAATAAATGCAGAAGGAATGACAGAATTAAGAAAGTGTCATTTTGCAACTACCAGTGTAATAATTGATTCAGAGAAGGATTATCACTGATGCCCAGCTGGGTGAAGTTGTTTGAAAGTAGGATCTTCACTGATCCCAAAGTATCACCCCACATATTATTTATCAATTACCAAGAGGAAAAATAACTTTACAATGGAGAGATATGGAAGATACCACCTGAACCAAGTGATCAAACTTAGCAGTGGGCCACCTGAAGTGTTGAAGTAGGAAGGACACATCGCCTATGTAGTATTCTTTCCCACAATGTTTCCTTTGGATCTAATGAGGAAACACAAATCCAGACTGTGGGGCAATTTATAAGACAAGTGGCTTAGGCTCTTCAAAAATGCCAATGTCATAAAAGACCAAAAAGAAGAAATAGCAGGGAAATATCTAGATTAATGGAATCAGAGACATGACCTGCAATGCCTAATCTTTGATTGGACCCTGTATCAAAACAAAACAGACTTAAAGAATGTTATTGGCTTCTGGCCAAGATGAAGTAACAAGCACCAGTTTAACCTCCCGCCTGAAAGTGTGAAAATATGGCACAAAATATAGGAAACAAGTTTTCAAGAACCTGGACCTCAGGCAATAAAGTTCCATGATCTCCAAGAGATGGGAAATAAAGCGATCCCTAAGACTGCCCTGGCTTACTTCTTATACTTTTATTTATTTTTATTTACTTTTTATTTGGGGCTGCGTTTAGGTCTTTGTCGCTGTGCGGGCTATTCTCTAGTTGTGGCAAGGACGGGCTACTCGTTGTTGAAGTGCGGGGCTTCTCATTATGGTGGCTTTTCTTGTTGTGGAACATGGGTTCTAGGTGCACGGGCTTCAGTAGTTGTGGAGCACAGGTTCAGTTGCTCCGCGGCAAGTAGGATCTTCCCTGATCAGGGCTCAAACCTGTGTCCCCTGCACTGGCAGGCGGATTCTTAACCACTGTGCCATCGGGGAAGTCCAGCTTAGCTTCCTTCTTTAGGAGAGTTTCCAGGTCATGGTACAGGGGAAAGAAGCCCAGGCAAAGACTGACGGACTCCCTGACCGAGGAAATGGAGCTGAGAGTCTGGGAGAACCAAGGTGACTAGAGTTCACAAAGCAAAGTACTGGAGACAAAAGAAGTGGACAAAGAACTCTCGAGATATGCAGAGGGATCTCTTGAGTACTCAACAAAGTATTGGTCAGTGCATCCATGTGAGGAATTCCTTGATGCCAGGAGAAGAACCATATGAAAGGATTAATAATAAGAATAACTGGATCTCACACCAGGTTGGGAATAGTACCTGTTCCTACAAGTCAGACTGGAAAACCTCATGATACTCAGAAAGCACTTGCCTCAGTAGCTGCAAATAATGAGCGCTACACTAAAGGCTACTTGGAGTCCTGCCCAACAGATCTTAAAAGCTAGACCTCAAAGAATAAAATTGTTTTGAATAACCTAATTTCACCCAAAACAAAGCCCAAGCATTTTATAGGGATATAAAAATATATAGCACACAATCAACTAAAATTCACAATATCTGGGATCATATGAAAAATTACCAAGCACGCAAAGAAGCAGGAAAATATGACCCCTATTGAGCAGAAAAGGCAATCAATCAAAACGAACCCATAATCTCTACAGATGTTACATTTCACAAAACAGAACATTTAAAAAGTTATTATCTATGAAAAACAGTTACTATAACTGTACTTCATATGTTAAAAAACCCAGACTAAAGAGACATGGAAGATGTAAAGCAGACCGAAATTGAGCTTCTAGAGATTGAAAACAATGTCTAAATGCAAAAGACACTGGATGAGGTTAATGACAGATTAGACAGTGCAGAAGACAGGGTTAGTGAACATTAAGGCATAGCAATAGGAAGTATCCAAAATGATGCACAGAGAGTAATGAAACAGAACACCAACAAAAATGAATAGAGCATCAGTGAGTTGTGCAACGATTTCAAGTGGTCTAATATATGTGTACTTAGAGTCCATGAAGGAGAGGAGAAATACAAAAATTTGAAGAAATAATAGGCAAAAATTTCCCATATTGGTAAACAGTATAAACCCACAAAGTCAAGAAGATCAATGGACTTTAAGCATAAGAAACATGGACAAAACTACACCAAGGTACAAATAATACTCAAATTACTGAAAACCAGCAAGAAACAAACAAATTTAAAAGCAGACAGAGGAAAAAACTATACACTACATACAGAGGAACAAAGATAACAATGACAGCAGACTTCTTGTTGGAAACAATGTAAACGAGAACTCAGTGGGATAACATCTTTAAAGCAGTGAATTGAATTCTATCAAGCTGGAATGCTATACCCAGATCTTTCAAAACAAAAGCGAAATAAAGACTATCTCAGACATACAAAAGCTGAAAGAATTAATCACTGGTAGACTTCCACTCTAAGAAATGCTCAAAGAAGTATTTTTAAGCAGAAGGAAAAATAATAACATTGAAATATGGATGTACAAAAGAATAAAAGCACTGGAATTGGGATTTCCCTGGTGGCACAGTCCTTAAGAATCCACCTGCCAATGCAGAGGACACGAGTTTGATCCATGGTCCAGGAAGATGCCACATGCTGTGGAGCAACTAAGCCCATGTGCCATAACTACTAAGCCTGCTCTCTAAAGCCTGCAGGGCACAATTAATGAGCCTGCATACCACAACTACTGAAGCCTGTGCACCTGGAGCCTGTGCTGCACAACAAGAGAAACCACTGCAGTTAGAAACCTGCCCACTGCAATGAAGAGCATTCTCCCCTGGCCACAACTAGAGAAAGTCCATGTGCAGCAATGAAGACCCACTACAGCAAATAAAAATAAAAAATAAACTAACTAAATAAAAAATTTTAAAAAAGAACCCTGGAATTGGTAATGACATAGGTAAATATATGTCTTTTCTTTTATCTTTTTTTTTCTTTTGAGACTTGAACCCATTGTCTTTTCTTTTTCTTAAAGAGAACTTTATTATTTTTTGGCTGTATTGGATCTTTGTTGGCAGTGCGAGGCCTTCTCAGTGGGGTGCCTTCTCTTGTTGCAGAGCACAGGCTCTAGGGCGTGGGCCTCAGTAGTTGCGGCCCACGGGCTCTAGAGCACAGACTCAGTAGTTGTGGCACATGGGCATAGTTCCTCCACAGCATCTATGCTCCACAGGGATCCTCCTGGACCAGGGATGGAACCTGTGTGCCCTGCATTGGCAGCCAAATTCTTAACCATTGCATCCCCAGGGAAGTCCCTATAAGTTTTTTCTTATTATTTAAATCTCTTTAAAAGATAATTCATCATTTAAACAAAAAACCATAATATAGTGTGCTGTTTATGACATAAGTAAAAGCAAAAGATATGAAAAAAATAGCACAAAGTCCCGGAGGGGAGAAATGGAAGTACACTATTGTAAGGCTCCTATATTACTCAGAAACTGTATATCATTTGAGGATAGACTGTGATAAGTTAAAGATGGACACTATAAACCATAAAGCAGCCACTAAAATAACAAAATCTGAGTTATAACCAATTAGCAAAGGAAATAAAATAAAATAATAAAATGTACTCAATCCAAAAGCAGGAAGAAAAGGGAAAAAGGAATAAGGCATAGATGAGACAAATAGAAAACAAATGGCAAGACAGTAGATTTAAATGTAATCATATCAAAAATTGCAGTAAATGTAAATGATCTAATCACCCTAATTAGAAGAGCTGTCACACTAGATAAAAAAGCAAAAGCCAAATATATATCTTCAATAGGAAAATAACAGGTTAACAGGATAGAAAAAACTATTCTATGCTAATACTAATCAAAAGAAAGCTGGAGTGGGATATATTAGTTTAAGAGAAATCAATGTCAAAGCAAAGAATATTACCAAGGATAGCGAGTGTTATTTCATGATGATAGAAAGGTCAATTAATGAAGAAGACATAATCTAAAAAATTGTCCACCTGATAATGCAGCTTCAAAATTTATGAAGGAAAAGTGAGAGTGGCATGGAGAAACAAAAAAAATCTACAATTATAGTTAGGGAGTTCAATGTTCCTCTCTCACAACTGATAGAACAAGTAGGTAAAATATCAGTAAGGATGAGAAGACTTGAACAACACTATCAACCCACTTGACCTAATTGACATTTATAGAACACTCCACCCAAATCAGCAGTATACATATTTTGTATTAAGTGAACACATAACATTTACCAAAATAGATCATATTCTTGTCTATTCCCAGAATTTATTGGCTATAAAACAAGTCTCAATGAATTTAAAAGGATTTTAGTCATTCAGTATATGTCCCTGACCACAAAGGAATAAAATTAGAAATTAACAAATCCAAAAAATCTCCAAATATTTGGAAACTAAACAACACACTTCTAAGTAACTTTATGGTCAAAGAAGAAATCAAGATGGAAATCAGAAACTATTTTGAACTGATTGAAACTGAAAACATAATATGTCAACATGTGGGATGTTGCTAATGCCAACCTCAGCTTCCTCACCTTCCACCTTCAACTAGAAAAAGGAGAGCGAATTAATCACAGAGTAAGAGAAGAAAGAACACAATAAACATCAAAGTAGAAATGAGTAAAATGGCAAAGAAAAAAATACTACAGATATTAAGAGGATAATAAGAGAATATCACAGGATTCCTTATACCAATAAATTCAAGATGAAATGGACAAATTCTTTGAAAGACATGCACTGCTGAAGTTTCCTCAAAAATAAAGATGTGACTTAAACAGCACTGTTAATGAAATTGGATGTGCAGTTTAAAACCTTCGGACAAAGAAAGCTTCAAGTCCATGTGGCTTAACTGATGAATTCTACCAGACATTTAAGGAATAAAATAATGCCAATTCTACACAACCTCTACCAGAAAGTTGAAGAGAAGAGAATACTTCCCAACTCATTTATAAGGCCAACTTTCACCATATCAAAATTAGACAATGACATTATAAGAACACAAAAGTATACACCAATATCTCTCATGAACACAGAGGTGAACATTCTTAACAAAATTTTAGCATATCAAATCCCATAATATACACAAAGATAATATATCATGACCAAGTGGGGTTTATCTCAAGAATGTAAGGTTGGTTTAATATTTGAAAATCAATTTACCCAAGTTAATACACTAAACAAGAAAAATCACATAATCGTTGCAACAGATATAGGGAAAATATGACAAAATCTAACATCCATTCCTGATTAAAGCAAAAAACAGCCCTCAGTAGACTGGCAATGGAAGGAGACTACCTCAACTTGATAAATGACTTCTACAGAAAACCTAACATCATATTTAATGGTGAAAGGCAAAGTGCTTTCTCTCCAAGACCAGGACAAAGGCAAGGATGACTGCTCTCATTACTTCGATTTGATATTGCACTGAAGGTTCTAGCCACTGCAACAGGGCAACAAAAAGAAAAGAGATATTCAGAATGGAAAGGAAGAAGTAAAACTATCTTTATTTGCAGATAACATGATTATGTAGAAAACCTGACAGAATCTACAAAAATGCTACTGGAACTTTATCAAGTCTGCAGGGTACAAGATCAACATACAAAAAGATTAATTTGTCTCAACAAACAATCAGAGATTAAAGTTTTAAAATACCACTTATAATAGCACCAAACATACATAATATTTAGGATAAATCTGACAAAAGATGTAAAAGACTTGCACACTGGAAACTGGAAAATAGTGCTGGGGGCAATTAAGGAAGGCCTAATTAAATGGAGATATGATGTATTTATGGATCTGAAGATTCAATATTGTTAAAACGTCAGTTCTCCCCAAATTGATTTATAGACCAAAATTCCAGTAGGCTTTTCTACAGAAATTGAAAAGCTAATTCTAAAATTCATATGGAAATAAAATTTAGAATAATGAAAACAACTTTGAAACAGAACAAACTTGAAGAACTAATACTACCTGATTTCAAGGCTTATGAAGCTACACTTTGAAGACACTGTGATATTAGTGTAAAGATAGACAAAAAGATGAAAGGGACACATAGAAAGATCCGAAGTAGAGCAATGTGGACAACTAACTTTCAGGTTCAAAGGCATTTAAGTATAGAAACGACAGTCTTTTCAACACATGATGGTGGAACAACTGAATATCCACAAGGGGGAAAAAAATGAACTTCAATCCACACCATGTACAGAAATGAACTCAAGATCTAAATGTAAAGCCTAAAACTATAAAATTTCTAGAAGAAAACAGGAGAAAAATTTTATGACTTTGAGTTAGGCAAGATTTCTTAGATATAAGGCCAAATGCATAATCAATAAATGAAAAAAATGGATAAATTAGACATCATCAAAATAGAGAATTTCTGCCCTGCAAAAGACTCTCCTGAGACAAAGAAAAGATGAGTCCCAGAATGGGAGAAAATACCAACTGACATACTGGATAAAGAACTAGTTTCAAGAATATATAAAGACCCCTCAAAACTCCAGAAAAAATATAGACAAAAGATTTAAAGATATACAGATGGAAAATAAGCATATGGGAAAAATGTCTGACATGATGAATCATCAGGGATGCAACAGTGAGATACCACTACACACCTATTAAACTGCCTAAAATCAAAAATACTGAGCATAGCAAGAACTGGCCAAAATGTAAAGAAAATGCATACACTCTCATATACTGCTGGTAGAGGTGTAAAATGATCAAACCACTGTGGAAAATAGGTTCCTTTAAAAGTTTCTTTAAAAGCTTAAGCATAGGGCTTCCCAGTGCCACAATGGTTAAGAATCCTGTGCAGGGGACACAGGATACATCCCTGGGCCAGGAAGATCCCACATGCCGCACAGCAACTAAGCCCATGCACTACAACGACTGAGCCTGCATGCCACAACTACTGAAGCCCACGCACCTACAGCCTGGGCTGCACAACAAGAGAAGCCACCGCACTGAGAAGTCCTCGCACTGCAAAGACGAGTAACCCCCATTCACCGCAACTAGGGAAAGCCCATGCACAGGAACAAAGACCCAACACAGCCAAAAAAAAAACAAAACATAAATTAAAGAACAAAACAAACAAACAAAAAGACTTAAGCATACTCCTACCAATGATCCAGCCATTCTACTGGCAGGTATTTACCCTAGAGAAATGGAAGTGTACATCCATACAAAGACTTGTACACAAACATTCATAGCAACTTTATCTGTAACAGACAAAAACTGAAACAACTCAAATGTCCATCCATGGTGAATAGATAAACAGTGGTATATCCCTATAATGGAATACTATTCAGCAAGAAAAAGAAATGAATATTGACATATGCAACAATAGGGATGAACCTTAAAATAATCATGCTGAGTTAGAAGCCAGTTAGAAAGAGTATACACTGTATGATTCCATTTATATAGAATTCTAGAAAATGCAAACAGAAAGCAGATCAATGGTTGCATGGGGGTTGGGAAGGGCAAGGAATGATGGGAAAGAAGAATTCCAAAGAGATATCAAGCAACATTTTGAGGTGATGAACATTTTGACTTTGGTGATGCCTTCATGGTGTGTGTGTGTGTGTGTGTCTGTGTGTGTGTGTGTGTGTGTCTGTGTGTGTGTCAACACAGATTACTGTATGTCAATTACACCTCAAAGAGCTGTTAAAATATTATATAATAGAGACAATTGGGGAAATCTGCATAGCAACTCTTTATGAGGTCATATTATTGTGTAGGAATTTAATTTCTTCACTACTGTGTATTAACAGTAGTGTAGCTATATAGGGAAATAATTTTGAACACCCAGAGAGGAAGGCATCGAGCTGACAAGAGAGGGATCGAGATTGTGGCAGGTGCTGTGGGACGCTGAGGAAGATGAGGCTAGAGCAGTGACCAACAGATTTGACAGTGTGGTGACGACAGTCACTTGTCCACTGACCTGACAAAGATGGTTGGAACAGACTGCTAAACGTAGGGCCCTTTCCCCATACTAATCTCATGCAATCCCCTCAACTAGTCTTGTCATAACAGGAGGTTTCTATTAGCTTGCCATATTGGAGGGGGCATGGCACAATTTAAGGTGCTGTCAGTTGTGTAATAAATTGTCACGACAGGGCCCTACAAACATAGTTTTTTAAAATGTAAAAAAATGAAATTTGACCCTTCCCACACACCATATATGAAAATTAACTCCAAATGAATCATAGGCCTAAATGTAACTATACAACTTCTGGAAGAAAACAGGAGAAAATCTTTGTGATTCTGGATTAGACAATGGGTCTCAGACAAAGGTTTCTTAGATAAGACACAAAAAAGCACAAACCATATAAGAAAAATTGCTAAGGGACTTCCCTGGTGGTGCAGTGGTTAAGACTCTAACCTCCCAATGCAGGGGGCCCGGATTTGACCCCTGATCATGGAACTAGATCCCACATACATGTAGCAACTAAGAGTTCACAGGCCCCAACTAAGAAGCCCGTGACCCACAACTAGGATCCCCCGAGCTGCGACTAAGGAGTCCACCTGCCACCACTAAGACCCAGTAAAACCAAATAAATAAATAAATATTAAAAAAAAAAAGAAAAATTGCTAACTTAGAATTCATCAAAATTGTAAAACTTCTGGTCTTCTGAGACATTAATACAATGAAGGTAAGTTACAATCTGGGAGAAGAAATTTATTAAACACGTATCTTAAAGGACTTTTTCCATTGCTTTATATATAAAGCACACTTAAAACAATATAAATAGCCAATTAAAAATGGAGTTGAATAGACACTTCACTTAAAAAGATATTTGCACATGAATAGACATTCAACATCATCAGCTATTAGAGAAAAGCAAGTGAAAACCACAATGAGATGCAACTACACACCTCCGAGAAAGGCTAAACTTTGTTTAAAAACAAATACAAGATATATATATATATATATATATATATATATATATATATATATACTACCAACTGTAAAATAGTCAGTGGGAAGTTGTTGTATAACAAAGGGAGTCCAACTCGAGGATGGAAGATGCCTTAGAGGACTGGGGCAGGGAGGGTGGGGGGGACTCGAGGGGGGGCGTCAAGGAAGGGAGGGAATATGGGGATATGTGTATAAAAACAGTTGATTGAACCTGGTGTATCCCCCCCAAAAAAATTAAAAAAAAAAAAAAAAAACAAATACAAGGATCAGATGAAGACGTGGAGCAGCTGCAACTCTCACAGAGGGCTGGTGGGAAAGCAAAATGGCACAGCCACTTGAGAAAACAGTGTAGCCGTTTCTAAAGAAGTTAAATATGCACTTAGCATGTGATGAAGCAACCCACCCTTAGGGATTTTACACCAAAGAAATGAAAACATGTTCACACACATGAGTGTTTTTAGAGGCTTTGTTCATAACAGCCAAAAAAACGAGAAAAACTCAAATGTTCATGAAATGATGAATGTGTAAACAACCTGTATATCCACACAACTAGACTACTACTCAGCAGTAGAAAGGAATGAACTACTGACAGCTGCAACAACATAGATGACTCTCCAAAGAGACTGGCTACGTGAAAGGAGCCAAAAAGAAAAGGCCACATACCACATGATTTCATTAATAAGATATTCTGGAAAAGACAAAGCTACATGGACAGAAATCAGACGGGTGGTTGCCAGGGGCTGGTAGTGGGAGGAGGTTGGCTTGACTGCAAAGGGACATGAGGGGTCTTTGGGAGTGCACAAGTTTTCTATATCTCAGATGTGGTGGTGGCTACAGAACTATACGTTTGTCAAAACACATCAAACTGTATATTTAGAAACAGTGAATTTCATTCAATGACAATTATACGAGGGTGAGTCAAAATTTATCCACACTCCTCCAGTTATGTTAAAACTTCTATAAATTCTACAGCCAGAGTACAGATAATTTTTGACTCACCCTCGTACGTAAAGAAATCTGACTTAAGAAAATAATGAAAAAAAGCCTATAAAAACAATTGAGTGAAAATAAATGTAAGAAAACCAACTTACAGTTTCTCCAATTCAAGGTTCATCATCAGGATGCTTTCAACTGTTGTAAGTGACACGTGTGTTCTTCCCATGTCTCTGAAGGAGAAGCCCAAACATGCAATGATATAAACCGAAAGACAAAAATTCTAAACTCAAAAAGATACTTAACATGTGATTCCTTCAATTCTGGCTTCTTATTTGCCATAGCTGATAATTCCAAACAGCTCTTACGGAAGAAATTTAAGTTTGCATCATCATATTAATGACCTTGGTGCTGAATAGTACAATTTTGTTTTATTATCCTAATTTTTTGTTTTCAATTGCATCTACCTCTTTTGATCACTCTTTTTTTTTGCTTTCTGGGATAAACAATAGTCCTGCATGCATCTACATGTTCCATATCTATATGTGCTCTTCAACACTGTTCGCTTCCTCTGCTGGCTGTCTTACGCATATATATTCTTTCTTAATCCTTTTCTTTGCCAATAACTCTTCTTTCAATAACCCAGTTAAAATTTAAATTATGGCTTTTTATCCAAAATACTCAATCTGACGAAAGTAAAAAAGAACAGAAATTACCTCATGAGCCATGAAACTGCAATACTTACAAATATTTTAACGCTGGCAATTTAAAAAGGTAAGAATCTTCAACTGTTGTCAAAGGATTACGATTGAGAATTCTGGAAAATGGGATGGAATTAAAATTATTGGCATTTTCAATTACTTCCATGAAAGTTTGCATTCTTTTTTTTTTTTTTTTTTGGTATGGAACTTGAAGGTAAAAAAAAAAATCATTTTCTGTCTTTACCTATGAATCACCCTTAGAATCCGTAAAGCATTCTTGCTTTGGGAACTACCCAGGTCTCTAGATGATAAAGTGGAGAAGAGAAACAGAAAAACACAATAGGAAAAAAGTGGATAGCAAAGAACAAATATGCCAAGGAACTTTTCAGGTCAAAAATCCTAGAAGTGACTATGCTGCTAGGAAGCCCTTGCTCTGTAAGAAATACTATTTCTAGTGTCTTTTATAATTCAAGGTGGTTTTTTTTTTCATATCTAGAAATTTTTTTAAATTTCATGGTTTAAACTACCCAGTTAAAGACAAAAAGAGGACCAATTCCTTCATTCTGAAGCCAAAGAAGACATAAATCCAAAAGGAACTGGTGAAAGCCATACTGCCATCATGGAGTCCCATGTGTATCCTTGTATCAGAGCCTTTGTTCCTGTGTATGTAATCACCTGCTTACTTGTCAGTCTCCTAGGTTATCAGCATCTTGAGAGCAGGGACCACACTTCATTTTCATTGTTATCCCTGTGCCTGACATAGTGCCTATTCTTTACTAGGTATTTAATAAATGGTTGTTGAATAAATAAATAACATTTTGTTTATACATCAATAAATGAACAAATTCATTTTTGGGAACAAATTTTTATTCCAAAATGCTGCAATCGATTTTCTAAGACACATAGGGGGAAAAAAAAAGAACCAAAAGAAACAGGAAGAAAGAAAACAAAATCTGCCTTTAGGCTAATTCTACTCAAGAAATATTAGCATATTTTGGTAGACTATTATAAAGATAATTATCACAACTAATATCTTTTGGGTTGCCAGGCATGTGTGATCAGCATTTCACATTTAATCTTCACAGTAACCTTATGTGATAGATATATTACCCCATTTAACAGTTAAGGAAACTGAGGGACTGAGAAATTATATAACTTGTCCTAAGTCATCAAGCTAAGAAGCAGAGCTGGAATTTGAACTCAGTTCTGACTCTAAAGCCTGTGTTTAACCTGTATTTAAAAAAAGGGGCGAAAAAAAAAAAAAGGCAGGGGGATAAAATATCTGTTATTTTAACCTTAATTTTGAGAGCAATAAATACAGAAATACATTTTCAAACTTCATCTGCCCATGTGGGAGAGCATCTATGAGAATTCTATTTTCTCTTTTTATTTCTTTTCCTGAATCATCTCCCATGATAAATATTAATTAGCCTATGCTCACTGAGACTTTAGAGATTTTTTAAAATGTTGCAGGCAAATCAGTAAAAATGATGGAGTAAGGACATCTGAAAATTCATCCCTCCCTAAAAGCAACGACAACAACAAAACTGGCAAAAATAGGTCAGAATCAACTTTTTCTGAACTCGGGCAATTTAACCAATGGGCTTGCAGCAAACGGCAAGGGGGACAACTTATTCAAGGAAAATGAATGAATTTCTATAAGAACAATGAGATCTGTGTTGCTTTAATTTGTCCTTGACCTTTGCTCTCCATGCCAGCGGTAACCTTGAAAAATAGCCCACATCCCTGGTACCAGAGGGGGCAGAATGGACTGGGAGGCCCTTCAAAGCCTCATTCCCAAAGAACTGCCATTGTTTTACATGTCTGGTGGTTCCCTGGAAGACCTCACTTGAAAGCCTTGCCTTTGACCTGACTGAGAGCTGCCTAGAACGAAAAGCCTCTCCTCAGGTGGCAGTTTTGGAACACATTTTCAAGTAAATACTTTAACATGGCAGTTGCATGAGGCAATGGATGACACTTTGGGGCAAAAAACAGCCTAACCAAAATGCTTAAAAAGAAGAGCTGAGGAATGAGATGTCCACAGAGACTTTGAAATGTCCCCACATATTGCTGGGAAGCTGGACGACCACAAGACAGATTCCTGGGAATCTAAGGAAATAACTGCTAGCATTAATAAAGGAGTTCAGCAAGGTTGCAGGATAGAAGATCAATATGCAAAAACGAGCTGTATTTTTATACACCAGCAATGAGGAATCCAAAAATGAAATTAAGAAAACAATTCCATGTGTAACAGCATCAAAAAAATAAAGTACTCAGGAAAACATTTAACCAAATAAGTGCAAGAGTCACACTGAAAAGTACAAAGCTGTTGAAAGAATTGAAGAAGATCTAAATCAATGTAAAGACACACTGTGTTCACGGATCGGAAGAGAATATTATTAAAATTTCACTACTTCCCATTGGCGTATGGTTTCAGTGCAATTCCTATCAAAATCCCAGCTGACTTCTTTCCAGAAATTGCCAAGCGAATTCTAAAATTCATATGGCCGTTCAAGGAAACCGCATAACCCAAACAATGTTGGTAAAGAACAAAGTGGGAGGACTCACACATCCTGCTTTCAAAACTCAGTTCAAAGCTACTGCAGTCAGAGTGTGTTACTGGCATAAGAATAGACATGTAAATCGATGGAACAGAATTGATGGTACAGAAGTCAACCCTCACATTTATAGTCTATTGATTTTCAACAAGGGGGCCAAAACAACTCAATGTGGAAACAACAGTCTTTTCAAATGATGCTGGGACAAGTGTACATCCACACACAAAATAAGCAAGCTGGACTCCTCCACGTCCCACCATATATGAAAATTAACTCCAAATGGATCAAATATCCAAATGTAAGAGCTAAAGCTGTAAAACTCTTAGAAGAAAACACAAGAATAAATCTTTATGACCTTGCATTAGGCAGCAGTTTCTTAGATATGATACCAAAGCACAAACAACCAAAGGAAACATAGATGAAATGGACTTTATAAAAATTAAAAATGCTTCTGCTTCCAAGGACACTATCAAGAAAGTGAAAAAACACATAGAATGGGAGAAAATATTTGCCACTCATATATCTGATAAAGGTCTAGTATTCAGAACAACCAGAAAATATAAAGAACTCTTACAACTCAATAAAAAGATAAGTAATTTTTAAATTGCTCCAGAGAAGATATACAGATGGCCAATAAGCATATGAAAAGATGCTCAATGTCTTAAATCATTACGGAAGTACAAATCAAAGCCACAATGAGATACTATTGATACTTAATACTAACATGGCTATAATCAAACAGACAATAACAAATGCTGGCGAGTATATGGAGAAACTGGAAACCTCATACCTTGCTGGTGGGAATAGTGCAGCCACTGCAAGAAACAGTCTGGCAGGTCCTTGAGAAAGTTCAGCTAACACTTATCCTGTGACCCAGTAATTCCACTCCTAGGTATACACCCAAGAAAGATTTTAAAAACTATGTCCAAACAAACACTTGTGAATGTTCAAAGCAGCATTCTTCATAACAGCCAAAAAGTGGAAACAACACAAATGTCTATGAACTGATGGATGGAAGAATAACCGTGGCATATCTACACAATGGAATATTATTCAGCCTTAAAAAGGAGTGAAGTACTGCTATATGCTACAACATGGATGAACCTTGGAAATAACGCTATGTCAAAGAAGCCAGATACACAAAAAAGCCACATATTTTGTTTGTATGAAGTGTGCAGGATTGGCAAATCTGTAGAAACAGAAAGCAAATTCGTAGTTGCCAGGGCCTGGGAGGAGGGAGAAATGGAGAGTGATAGCTCATGGGTGCAGTATCTCTTTGTGGAACTGATGAAACTGTCTGTCTATTGAATCATTGACTTTAAAATGTCCCATTTCACATTATGTGGATTGTATCTCAAGAAAAAGAAAGTATCTTGTAAAATACAGGACACCAGTTGGCTGCAGACCAAACATGTTGGCAGATGGAGAAAGCAGGAGTGAAGGTTCAGACTGCTCCATGACCAAGGTCAGAGGCGGTCAGTGGTGAGGCTGGGAGCCATGCAGCTTGTTCTTGCCTTGGCAAGTCCCCTATGCTTCCTACTGTAGCCCATTCTTCTAGATTTTCTTAGTACAATTAAACTTGTTTGATTTGTAACACTCAGTTAACAGCCAGTATGATAACGTTAGAAAGAATGTGAGTGTCACATGTCTGGTTAAGCACAGTTCCTCAAACTTTGAGGCTATGAGAAAAAAAATTGGCATTAAATCCTGCCAGATCACTGGTGCGCTCCTGTGCAAGTAAATTCCTTCACCTCTGCATCTTCCTTTGCCCACTTTTCCCCAGTCATCAAGAATGACTATAAAGCAATATGAGTCAAAACAATTTAGCAGTGTGTTCTCCTTCCTCCAAAATTATCGCAGTCCTCTAACCCTTCACTTTTCTTTAGAGGTCCACGGCCTTGGTCCCATAAGCTCAGTGTTTCTTCTCAACCAAGCAGCCCTTCTCTAACAGAGTAATATCCTTGTGTTTATCCCTAATGAAATCAAACTATGGGGCCAAATTATCCTATTTCCTCCTGTCTTTAGTGCCATCTTTTATTCACTAAGTTTGTGCCTGGGCAACGGGGAGAATGAGTGAGAACGGAGTCAACAGCTCAATTTGGGGACCCTACAGCAACTGATTTCCCACAAACCACAGCACAGATGGCTTTAGATTCACAGTGGACACTGCACTAGAGCTTATTTCCATTTTGGTTCAACTTCCTCATTTTACAGATAACAGGTATGCTGACTCCTAGTCCATTGCCTTTTTGATATTCATGAGCTTATCTTTACAGAAGTAAAACGTGGCAACAGTGTTTATCAGCCTCAAAAGACCATCTCAGAGTCAAAGTTTAAAAAATGTTCTTCTCAATGGTTCTTAAAAATATATCTTATTTGAAGAAGAAAATTCAGATGTTTCTGCATGAGCCTTTTGCTGTAGAACAATGGGACAGATTAAAGGAAGCTCACAAAATAAGGGAACACTTCTTCCCTGCTATTTTTTTTTCTCCACATTCTTCTATACAGGTCCAGACAGATGGACTACATTTCCTTTTTATTAACTGAGGAGACACAGAAGAACTGAGGACTGAAGCATGTCATCACTGTCCTGAATGTACGGAAATCCTAAGAGCTTTAACTGAAAAAAATGTCCAAAGCAGGCCGTGAAAATAAATTTAAAATAAGACAACTCTAAAATCTCTATGCTAGAATCCCAAGGCAGGGGGCAGGTAGTCAAAGAAATAAGCAGAGTGACCTAGACCCTGTTCCAATATGTGTGAAGTATTTTGGGATGGAGTAACCCTCTTCTGTTATTCATCTACATAGGTCCATGAGAACACGACTCCCCATGAGAGGCTCTGCAATACAGGATGTCCAACTGCATCATGTAAACCCTTTCTCAGGAGGAAAATCCGAAAGAATCTGAAATGGTGAATCTGTATCTTAAGTCAAGTTCTGAGAATAGCCTTGACGTAGAGTCCCTGGCAGTGAGGAACAGAGGAAGATGCAAGGGCTGTGGAATCAGGCAGACCTGGGTTTGAATTCTGGCTGTCACTGTCTGGTACAGTGACTTGAGCAATGAACATCTCTGAGTCTTACTTAGTACCATTTACCTCATAAGGCAATTTGAGGATGAAATGAAAAGAGTGTATGCAAAGCACCTAGCATAGGCTGGGCACAGAGTAGGTGCTCAGAAGTAATGATGTTGGGACTCCCCAGGTGGTGCAGGGGTTGAGAATCTGCCTGCCAGTGCAGGGGAAACCAGTTTG
The DNA here is from genome assembly GCF_030028045.1 of Hippopotamus amphibius kiboko. Lineage (NCBI taxonomy): Eukaryota > Metazoa > Chordata > Mammalia > Artiodactyla > Hippopotamidae > Hippopotamus > Hippopotamus amphibius. The sequence continues at coordinate 44,078,264 of NC_080202.1, read as the reverse complement.
ATCTCTGGTCCCGGAATATCCCACATGATGCAGAGCAACTAAGCCCATCCACGAGAACTACTGAGCCTGCACCTAGAGCTCGCAAGCCAGAACTACTAAGCCCATGTCCCACAACTAATGAAGCCCGTGCACCTAGAGCCCGTGCACCACAACAAAGAATAGCCCCTGCCCACCACAACTAGAGAAAGCCCTCGCGCAGCAACAAAGACACAACACAGCCAATACATAAATAAATAAATAAATTTATGAAAAAAACCAAACAGAAGTAATGATGTCATATCTCCACTGGCCACTGGCAGAAATTCTGGGGATGCCCAGAGGTCACACAGCCAGGAGCTCCAGAGCCGTTAAATTCTCACAGGGAAAAAGCTCTCTGCTCTAAAGGGCCTATTCAAGTTAGAAGCCAACTGCAAGATACAATGCAGAAAAAGCCAAGTGGTCATTATTTAGCTCCTATTACAAGGAAATGAAGAGCCGCGTAGACAATTGCTTGCAAAGCTCAGAAGTGGTTCTGCCACTTATCAACAGTGTGAATCTAGCAAGTTATCCAACATCTCTGAGTTTCAGTTTCCTCATCCCCAAAATGGGGATAATAAGCGCTGCTGGGAAAATAGAATTGTGAGGTCATATGTATTCAGCACTTACCACGTACCAAGCACTATGCTAAAAGCCTTAGGCACACTATCTTACCTGTGTAATAAGTACGAGTACTTAGTATACTGCCTGGAACATAATAAGCACCTAAGAAGTGTAGGTATTAAAGAAACGTTACAGGGCACGGGAGAATTACCATGCTTCTGAGAAAAAGAAGATACCTTGTTATACAGGTGGGAAGAACAAGATGTAGTTGGGAGAAGAAAAGTATAGTAGTTGCTGGGTGTGACAGTCTCAACATTTGGAACTCTTACAAATAAAACAGCCACCTTAAATCACCCCAAAGGCCAGACCCAAGTTATTTTCATTTTTAATGTGTATGCCTTTTTGAATCTGAGAAGCTGCCAGGATGCCAGTACATACTAAACAGTGATAACAACACCCTGAACAGTGTAAACTTTTGTGTGCACACAGCTTCTAAAGGAAACCAATGCTGGCTGACTGGGGGAGCATGAGGGCGGCTCTGGGACCCCAGCTCAATTTGCCTTCACAGTGTGGCCACACCTATCTCATTGATATTCTCAACCGAGGGGTAAATAATAGGGATAAGGCTTGGAGTTTCCTCTTAATCTCTCTCAGTGCTCATGTCCTTGGTACAATATCGATGTACCACAGACAAGCCAGCATGTGAATGTGCTCTGTCTGGATGAGTTATATTGCCTTTTTTTTTTTTCTTTTTTTCTTTTTTTTTAATTAATTAATTTTTTTTTGGTGGAGGATGCGGGCAACGATCCCTATATTGCCTTTTGACACTGTAGAGTCCTTCAGTTTCTAAAACTCATGGAGTTTGTGTTGTTAGAACCAATGATGTGACTAAAAAAATGTTTAAAAATAAGCCATCAGTCTGGACCTGTGTAGGTGAATGAAGGAGAAGCACTTTAATCTCAGAAAAGAAAGTATACTTAACATTTAGGATTACCAACCACTGCTGGTTCTCCAAAATACATTTCATTCCTGATTTCATCTGAAAGAGATGTGATTATTACCACCATTCAAAGAGTGGTACCTTATTAATTAATAAGCTCTTGGCTCATCTGTGAGGTAGATTTCAGATTCAAACAGGACTGCCACACTGCTAACTAGTTCCCCCGGTGTTTGTCAATAACCTAGAGGCTTCATTCAAGAAACCTACTGAGTTATAATCACTGGAAACCTGGCGAGGAATCAAGGTTTTGTGAGGCCTACACCTCATCTACTTTGGGAAATCCTATCTAATAAAGAAAGACATGCAAAGTGATGAATATGAAAATCGCTAGGACCCCCTCCCAGGACAGTGAGGAGCCCTGAAGTGGAAGCTTCATTCAATTCATGATAAATCCATCTCAGCTGGGGCCCTTTTCCAATCTTATTTAAGCAGAGGAAAACACTGCTTCAACTTATAAACATCCCAGTAATGTGTCATTATAGGTAATAAAATGACAACGCGAGGGTGGCATCTTCCCTTGGCAGCTTGCCTTTGGAAGAGATGCGATAACGTTCATATCTCAGCATGGCAAATGTTTCCTGAAGCAAATTAGTTTGTCTATTAGAAAGACCTGACCCAAAACAAAGAAAGAGGTCTACCCCCAATACACACTTACTATATTGTGACAATCTTTTGAAAGTAACAGTGAGTGAGTTTTAGGAGTATAGTGTTAATTTCTTTCCAACACCAGATAGCTCTGCTTCTTGCGTTACCTTTTTCTGTCTTTTAAGATGAACACAGACATTCCAAAGGAAGACATTGCTGCCTCTTCCATTAGGAATCTCTTCTAACCCACCACCCATTTTCTACTTTGTTGTCGGTCTTGTTACCCTGCTGCACAGGTGCTAGAATGGCTCTCATATGTTTTCCCATCGACGTCCATCTTCCTCCTTCCAGTTTCCTGGGGACAAAGTCCCTGTCCTAGTCTTGTTTGTGTGCCCAGCACTTAGTACAGTGCTGATACACAGTGGGCATGGCACTTGGTGAATGTTTTTGAATGAATTCATTCATTTTTATCAACTGTGATGCCTTTATTTATTTATTTACTTATTTATTTCCCACTGTTTATTTTCCTGTGTTGCCTACATAACCATAGTGAAACTCCGATTCTTATAAGAGATGCCTGGTCTCATAAAATGTTCAGAAAAGGCGGTGAGTGTAAGACATTGTACTGACGCTACTGAAACCTCCTGGTGGAGGGACCTCAGGAGCCTGCTCTCTGGTGCGCTGGGTGCTCTCTCCCCAAGGTAGGCATCAGCAAACTAATGAGGGGAAGAAGGAGGCCGCCACAGATTGGCATCTGCAGGAACTGTTACTCCAGCTCCAGAGACACCCTCAGCACCTCCATTAACCTAAAATGAACTGTGTGACAGTGGGTTTCTGAACCACAAGACAGGTAAGAGTCTTTTCCAAAGCCAGGTGGAGAGGAGGCTCTTTACCTCTTCTGGCCATTGAACGTACCCACTATGATTTGCTTGTGTCACAGAGAAATCACAGAATTTTTCAGCTGAAGGGGTCTAAAACCCACATTTCTTATTGAAGACTAGTCAGGAAAGAAAGTACTGCATATAGAATCAGGCTACAGCAATGTATTTTCTGTATACTTTTCACACTACAGCTGAACACAAACAACAACTTATTCCATACCTCAAAGCTTCCTATTGGCTACAGATGATTCACTTCAGAGGTACATGCTTTTTGAAAAATAATGTTCTGGGAGGCTGGGGAGAGCCCTGTGGTGGGTGTTCAGGAATTCTTTCTGCTTCACCATTTAAAAGAAGCTAATAATGGTTGAGGAAGCAGCCACACCTTTTGCTCCCTGAAGAATTCTGTGCTAAACTTAGTTCTTTGCAGCTCTGTGTTGCATACACTTGAAGCAGTGTGGAACTCTGCACATGACCAGGAAATCAGTGTAAATTCAAACGTGGCATTTCACGGACCATTCGCATATTGGAGCAGCAGCACTGGGATTCCGTGACAATGCTAATTTGAGTGTTTTCGCTTGGTGCTTTTGATTGCCTGTGCGAAAGATCAGTACTATGGAAAGCAGAGCATTTCATACATATGAGTTAGACAAGTCTCTTGCCCTCTTTGTACCTTCGTTTCCTCATTCGAAAAAAACCAAATGGATCTGAAGACATACTTTCCAGAATTCCTACTGGGCTTACACCCAGCTAACCAATAAGTGTATGATGTTCTCACACAGAAATTTTTATATGTATTCATCTTCTACTTTACTTACAACTTATGTAAAAACTGCATTCCATGCCAGGCCTGAAACGTTCCAAAGCTCAGTTCTGTGAGTAGATTGCAACCTAGATTTCTACAAAGAAAAGACAAGCAGCAGAAGAAGAAAAATATACATTCTTTCAGAATTTATCCTTTGGTAATAATTCTAATTTCTATGTGAGGAAACATAACATCACTACTCCCTCCATACACTTAAAGAAATCTCACTGTGGAAGATATCATGCTTTATCCTTTCATGATTATATATGTGGTGCACTAGATACAAAACAGTAAATGCTCAGTAAATACTGCGTGATGTGATCTTTATTTCTCTAGAAAAGCAGCACTATTGACGTCTTGGGCTGGATAATTCTTTGTTGTGGGGGGCTCTCCTGTACACTGTTGGATGTTTCGCAGCATCTCTGGCCTCTGTCCACTAGGTGGCAGCAGCATATAGAGGCCTGACAGGCAAAACCACCTCCAGACATTGCCAAATGTCACCTGCATGCAAAATCACCCTGCTTGAGAACCACTGCTCTACAACGATTCACTCTGATCTGTGTAATACTTCTCACACTAATCTTTGCTAGGGACAAAAAGGATTTGCTACATAATTTTAGTAGTAATTGTAATCGTATTTCAAAATGAGTAACTAATTTTATAAAAACTTGTGGTATAAAACTTCCAAATATAATGAAGTTACATTTGTTACTTACATAAACTGCAAAAAAGGTAGCGGTTCAAATGTACGTCTTTCAATAGACTGTATTTTATTGCAGGATAAATCTCTAGGAAAAGGAAAAGGAATATATTGCCTCAATTAGCTACTAGGTATCTAATTAGTAGCAATCACTAGTAGAGGTTAGAATGATAATAATAAATAAGTAGCTCTGGTCTAAACTCCAAATCTTGAGGAATGTTATTTGAACCTTCCAGAGCCCCTAACCCTGCCTTCACCTCTCTTAAGAGTCTCACCCTCATGACCTTCATAAATTAAATATACACGTTTAGGTCTAGATAGACTTTGGAGGTAATCTTTCCTGAGAGCAGAAGAATTGATTAGATTCCACCTTTTGTGGTCTCATCATAGTCTAGATTATGAGCTCAAAGTTTTTATCTCCAACTATCATTATAATTTCTAATCGTAAAGTGAATATTCTTATATTTCCACACTTCCCATTTAGTTCTATTTTTCTAGGCCGCTTCAGTACCAGAAGAAATAAAAGATATCCTTTCATTCAACTTGAAAGGAAGTTACTCCTCTCATCAATATGCAACTTTAATTCCGTATCATACCTTCTATCATATTGACTTTTATTTGAAAATATCCACTCTTGACTATAGCTATCTTACTGCCATTGATTCCAGCTTAGTCTCTCATTTCACCTGGATGGGTAGAACTGTCTTCTGACTGCTGTTGCCACCTCCACTCTCTCCCTTTCTAAGCCACCCTCCACACAATCTACCAATTAACTCTCCAAAGGTGATTCCAAACACCAGCATCACTTGTGAACTTACCGAGGACACAAATACTCAGCCCTACTCTGGACCGACTGAATCAGTAACTATGGGGGTGGAGCTTGTGTTTTAACAAGTCCTCCAAGTGACTGTTTCAGAGCACTGCTGTGGTAACATGGTGGCTTGGCATCTTAGCCTCGGCTTGGCCTGCAAAGCCCTAGATAATCTGGCTCTAATCTCCTGCTCTCCCTGCTTGTACTCTACAGGTTCTCAAAGCGTTCTTCCTGTGTTTTGGTTTCTCCCACCTTCCTTTTGCAAGCTTATTCTTCCTCAGATGTCTGTGTGATGATACCCAACGGCCCTTCCAGGTCCCATCTAAACAGCGTTGTGCTGGTAACATCTTCCCTGATCCAATTTGAAGTCTTTCTTTCCCTCTTCTGTGCCGCAACACCAACTTACAGCTCTCATTGCCCATATCCATTTCTTTTCTAAAATGTAGCTCCTTTTGTATCCCATTTATCCCATTTCCTCTGAGCATAAGCTCCTTGGAAGTATGGACTAGGTCTTGCTCATGCACATTGTCTATCATGGTTAAAGCCAATGCATGGACATAAAGCAAACTCAAATATTTATAAAATCAACAAATATCTGAGGAGGGAACAGAAGGAGGAAAATGTTTGAAAAGAAACGCAGTTTTATTACTTCATGGTTCCCTCTTCTGTGTCTCTACAGCACTTTGTCATTATGGTTTGAGCTTATGTGTTTCTTTTCCGTGTGGGATCAGGAGTTGCTAAAAGGAATCCTGTCTTACCCATCTTTGTGTTCACAACACTCGGCATAGTACATATTCGCATATTCTTTTTAAGCTTTTTTATTGATTGGCATTGCTTTTTAAAGAATGAGAATACCTATGCTAACATGAAATAATCAGCTTATAAAGTATTTTATAGTAGAAGGAATGACGGGCCTAATCCACTGAGCAGTTATCTTGTTTTTCTCCAAACTGTGTTTGTAAGGTTTGCAGCCCAGATAGCAGAGAAGGAGGCTAATACAAAAGTGGTTGTGGGACGTCCTGGGTGGCCACAGTGCTTAAGAATCTGCCTGCCAATGCAGGGCACACAGGTTTGATCCCTGGTCTGGGAAGACCCCACATGCCATGGAGCAACTAAGCCCGTGTGACACAACTACTAAGCCTGCACTCTAGGGGCAGTGGCTTCAGTAGTCGCAGCATGTGGGCTCAGTAGTTACAGCATATGTGCTGTAAAGCCTGCAGGACACAACTACAGAGCCCACATGCCACAACTACTGAAGCCCACATGCCTATAGCAAGTGCTCTGCAACAACAGAAGCCACCGCAATGAAAAGCCCCCACTCACCACAACTAGAGAAAGCCCTAGAGCAGCAACGAAGACCCAATGCTGCCAGTAAATAAGTAAGTAAATAAATAAATAAATAAATAAATACATCTATCTAAACAAAAGTGGTTGCCCCTTAAGGCTTTGAAAGTTTGATAATTAAAATAACTATTTTTAAAAGGTGGCATGTGAGGCTCTTTATACTCACTTCCCTAAGCCTTTTAAATTTGCAAGAAGAATCTGTTTCCCTAGAGGATCATTACTTGGCTTGAAAAGGATTAATGACATACACAGCTTTGGATGCCATGAACAAAGGACAAAAACTGAGCTTTTATAGCAATGGACACAGTATCTACTTATCCCTAAAAAAACAGAACTACTATGCAAGCATTTCTTCCTTGATAAAGAAGCTGGAGAGCGAATTCCCTGGAGGCCCAGTGGACTCAGCCCTTCTACTTCTGGGGGCCTAGGTCAAATTCCTGCTTGGGGGAACTAAGATCCTGAAAGCTGTGGAGCACAACCTAAAAAACCAAACCAAAACAAACGAAGAAACAAAAAAACAGGAACAAAAGAAGAGGCTGGAGAGATTTTTGTTAGGTACATTTCTGATATGCTTGTTTAGTGTCAACATTTCTAAATATACCACTTAACCATCATCTTAAACATTTTTAATATTGGTATAATGATTCCTGCATCACAATTCTTAACAATAGTCTGTTTATTTTAGTAACAATGTATTCTGGACAATACTGTTTATATAATTCATCTGCTTATTTCACATTGAAATATTAATTTAATTTAGATTAAATGATGAAAATTATGAGTTAATGGCATTCATATGAACGTTAGTGTTCTATATTTTCTTGTCCTGTAGGTGACAATTTGAGGTTAACTTTTTTTTTTTTTAATTGGCCGCACTGGGGCTTTGTTGCTACATGTGGGCTTTCTCTAGTTGTGGCGAGCGGGGGCTACTGTTCAATGTGGTGCACAGGCTTCTCATTCAGGTGGCTTCTCTTGTTTTGGAGTACGGGCTCCAGGCACGGAGGCTTCAGTACTTGCGGCACACAGGCTCAGTAGTTGTGGCAACGGGCTGAGTTGATCCGTGGTATGTGAGATCTTCCTGGACCAGGGAATGAACCCATGACCCGTGCATGGCAGGCGGATTCTTAACCATTGTGTCACTAGGGAAGTCCTGAGGTTAATTTTAATTCCTTTCATTTTACTCAGGAACTTTTTCAAACCTATTCTGTAAAGGGCAGATAGTAAATATTTTAGGTTTTGCTGGCCACATACAGTCTCTGTCGCATATTTTTCTTTCTTTTTTTTTTCTTTGACAGTCCTTTAAAAACCATTTTTAACTTATACGCTGTATAGAAACAGACTGTGGGCCAGATTTGATTGTAGGTCATACACAAAATATAAACAGAGAGTATATGAACACATACAGTAAGGTTCATAGGGGAGTCTATTATTGCTCAAACCTCATCACCACTTTTCCTCTACAAATAAAGGGTTTTTTTTTTTAATGTATATCTTGTCTACATAATTAAAAAATTGAAAAAGAATAGGAGGTATTTAATGCTAGAGATGGGCTGGGGTCCTACACAGACTTACAGAATTGCAGGATTTTATTGCTGGAAGAAAATTGAAGAGATTATCTAACCTGAATCCCTTAAGTACTTTATAGATAATCCACTTTATAGATAAGAACTCATAAACAAATATGATTAATTAACTTACAAATACCGGAGGGATAGCAAGCCTTTAAAGGAGTCCTTATGTAATTCAGTCAAATGATTGTCACTGAGGATCCTGAAAAATGAAAAGGTTATTTCTGGATCAAAATGCAAAAGAAGTACAACTATTTACTACATAGGACTAACTCCTATATGTGGAGGAAAGCTGGGTAATGGTGCCACCCAAACATCCTATTTCTTATTTAATTTAGGGATGGTGATTTCTGCTCTGTTTTCATTTAAACCTTTCTTCTCACATCCTCCTTTGTGTCCACCTCTCTCTCCCTCTCTCTCTCTCTCACACACACACACACACACACACACACACACACACCCCATCCATTCTTCCACCAAATCATATAGTTAAGGCCTACTCTCTAGATCACCAAGTCTCTGTTAGAACCCAGCTCTGGGTTTTAACCCAGTGTTGCAGAGCTGTCCTTCCCTCCCATCTTTCCCCAAACCTTATCGGGAAGTCCCATACACAACTCTGTCAACGCTGCAAATGAAGCCATCTGATTCTTCCCCCATTAAAAAGTTTTTGAAAGCTAAAATGTCTATAAAGATACATAATGTAATTGTTCAGGTTAATAATTATAAAACAAATCCCCAGGTAACACCATTCATGTCAAGAAAGAATCCTGCCAACATCCCAGAAGCCCCCCGTGTACCCCTTTCCAATCACAACCCTCTCTGACTTTCTAGGGGGAACCACTATCCTGACTTTCATAAGAATTTCCTTGCTTTTTAAGTGTAGTTTTGTCTTTTCTGTATCAGCCATAAACAACACACTTTACTCTTGCTGCTTCTTCAACTTTAGCTAAGTGGAATCCTACTACATGTATTATTTCCTACATTGCTTCTTTCACTCAACATTATTTTGTAAAATAATGTTATTTTTGCCTGTAGCATGTAGTGTTGCATGTCCAAGTATATGAGGCTTCTGGGTATGTGAAAGTGGCTAATGTGACAGAGTTGAATTTTTAATTTAATTCATTTCAATTATTTTAAAATTGAAATTTAAAAAACCGACAATGTAATTACTGCAAAATGTTTATGTTTGCAACAATTTGTGTATGTGATACTACTTTTTCAACTATAAATTTTATGAAATCTAAATACACCTCAAGCATTTGTGATAAAACTTTGCAACTAAATTGTAATTACAAAGAATTAGCGTGGAAAAAAATGTAGAGTCTCTCATTAACATTTTTTTAATTCTAACTTTTTTTCTCTACATTTTTAAAAAATATTTATTTATTTAGGCTGTGCTGGGTCTTTATTGCAGCATGCAAGATCTTTTTGCAGCGGCATGTGAGCTTCTTAGTTACGACACGCACTTTGTTGAAAAAATGTAGAGTATCTTACTAATAATGTATACAATGATTACATATTAAAATGATATTTTGGATATAAGGGTTAAGTAAAAGTTATTTATTTTTTCTGTTTCTTTTTACTTTTATTTTAAAGTGGCTAGCAGAAAATTTAAGATTACCTGTGTGGTCTGCATTATGTTTCTGATGAAGTGTATGCCTTCTAACTCTATCACTATACCACACTTTATTTTTTCATTCAACTCTTGGTGCACACTGAGACTTTTCTAGTTTTTAGTTATTAAAAACAATACTGCTTTGAACATGCTTGTGTTTGTTTCCTGATACATATTTGCCTGAGTTTCTCTAGGATGTAACAGGGATATAAAATTGTTTTCCTAAGGTGTGCTGTTTCAAGTTGGCAGATTGAAACATGTCTAGTCTCCACCCATTCAACTTCCACCAAAATCTCCAGGAATGCTAGAAAAGATATAACTTAAAAATTACCACCTTAGCTCAATGCATGGGAACAGCTCCACAAATGCTCCCCTACCAGAAATGTCCTGGAACTGCCTACAGGGTGAACCGTTGTAACCGTGTGGTAGGAGCAGCCTACAGCACACATCAACCCCACATCTTTCCTCCTTGATCCAGGTGGCAAAAGTGTCCTCTTCCAGGTAGCAGCAATTGCTGTCAGGAAGGAGGCAAGGTCCCAGGACCCTGGAAGAAAGCTTTGCACTCCCTGACTAGCCACCAGAAGGCACCTTCCACCTCTGCCTTATTCTCAGGGGAACCCATTGGGAGGAACAAGCCCCAGCAGCTCATTTCACTTCTCCCCTAAAGCTGGGAAACAAAAGCAGTAGCATCTCAACTACAAAGATGAACTGCACTCAGGAATGACCAAACAATGTGAGAGAGCCAACTCCATCAAGCACAGAAAACAAAAGCAAACATAAGAGCTCATAGCCACTCCCTCTTGCAAGAGCACCAGAATGACAACTAAATGCTGACCAATCATCAACAGAAAGACACTGGAACTCACCAAAAAAGACACCCCACATCCAGAGACAAAGGAGAAGCTGCAATGAGACAGTAGGAGGGGGCGCAATCGCCTTGAAATCAAATCCCACAAATGCTGGGTGGGTGTCCCACAAACTGGAGGACAGTTATACTGCACAAGTCCACCCACGAAAGTGAGGGTTCTGAGCCCCATGTCAGGCTTCCCCACATGGGAGTCCAGCAACGGGAGGAGGAACCCCATACAACCAGACTTTGAAAGCCAGCGGGATTTGACTGCAGGACCTCCACAGGACTGGGGAAAACAGAGATGCCACTCTTGGAGGACACACAAGAAAGTGTGCTCACCAGGACCTAGGGGGAAGGGGTAGTGACCCCATAGGAGATTGAACCAGACCTACCTGCTGGTGTTCGAGGGTTGCCTGCAGAGGTGGGGGGTAGCTGTGGCTCACCAAGGAGACAGGGGCACTGGCAGCAGGGGTTCTGGGAAGTGCTCATTGGCATGAACCCTCCCAGAGTCCACCATTAGCCCCACCAAAGAGCCTGTAAGCTCCAGTGCTAAGTAGCCTCAGGCCAAACAACCAACAAGGTGTGAACACAGCCACACCCATTAGCAGACAAGCAGATTAAAGTTTTACTGAGCTCTGCCCACCAAATCAGATTGAAGTCTTACTGAGCTCTGCCCACCTAGCCCTATCCACCATCAGTCCCTCCCATCAGGAAGCACCCACAAGCCTCCTAGATAGCTTCCTTCACAAGAGGGCAGACAGCAGTATCAAGCAGTATCAGCAGTATTTTGTCTTGTGGAACTGAAAACCACAGGCACAGAAAGAGAGAGAAAATGAAAAAGCAGAGGACTTTGTACCAGATGAAGGGACAGGATAAAAACCCAGGAAAACAACTAAATGAAGAGGAGATAGGCACCCTTACAGAAAAAGATTCAGAATAATGATGGTGAAGATGATTCAGGACTTTGAAAAAAAACTGGATGCAAAGATCGAAAAGTTTACCAAAGACCTAGAAGAATTAAAGAACAAACAGACACATGCAACACAATAACTGAAATGAAAAATACACTAGAAGGAACCAACAGCAGATTAACTGAGGCAGAACGGCAAATAAGTGACCTGCAAGACAGAATGGTAAAAATCACTGTTGCGGAAAAGAATAAGGAAAAAGGAATGAAAAGAGCTGAAGACAGCCTAAGAGACCTCTGGGACAATGTTAAACGCACCAACATTCTCATTGTAGGGGTCCCAGGAGGAGAAGAGAGAGAGAAAGGACCCGAGAAAATACTGGAAGAGATTCCAGTTGAAAACTTCCCTAACAGCTACCCAAGTCCAGGAAGCGCAGAGAGTCCCAAGCAGGATAAATCCAAGGAGAAACATGCCAAGACATACAGAAGTCAAACTGACAAACAGTAAAGACAGAGAAATGTTATTAAAAGCAACAAGGGAAAAACAACAAATAACATACAAGGGAACTCCCATAAGGTTAACAGCTGATTTCTCAGCAGAAACTCTGCAAGTCAGAAGGGAGTGGCATGATATATTTCAAGTGATGAAAGAGAAGAACCTACAACCAAGAATACTCTACCCAGCAAGGATCTCCATCGAATTCAGATTCGATGGAGAAATCAAAAGCTTTACAGACAAGCAACAGCTAAGAGAATTCAGCACCACCAAACCAGCCCGACAACAAATGCTAAAGGAAGTTCTGTAAGTGGGAAACATAAGAGAAGAAAAGGACCTACAAAAACACAAACAAAACAATTAAGAAAATGGTAATAGGAACATACATCTCAACAATTACCTTGAATGTAAATGGACTAAATGCACCAACCAAAAGACACAGGCTAGCTGAATGGATACAAAAACAAGATCCGTATATATGCTGTCTACAAGAGACCCACTTCAGACCTAGGGACGCATACAGACTGAAAGTGAGGGGATGGAAAAAGATATTCCATGCAAATGAAAATCAAAAGAAAGCTGGAGTAGCAAGAGTCACATCAGAGAAAATAGACTTTAAAATAAAAAATGTTACAAGAGACAAGAAAGGACATTACATAAAGATCAAGGGATCCATCCAAGCAGAGGAGATAACAATTATAAATATATATGCACTCAATATAGGAGCACCTCAATCCATAAGGCAAATGCTAACAACTATGAAAGAGGAAATGCAAGGCAGAAATAGAGACACAGGTGTAGAGAACAAACACATGGACACCAAGTGGGGAAAGCGGGGAGGGTTGGGGGGGGGGGGGAATGAATTGGGAGATTGGGATACCAAATTGTACACTCTAAATATAGGCTGTTTATTGTCTGTTAACTGTACCTCAATAAAAGTTCTTAAAAAAAAAAAGAGCTTATAGCCAATGAATCAGAGTTAACAAAGCACAAGAGGACCTTAGCATAGCATAATTATTACCCTCAGACAGAGGGAAGCACATAGCATATCCATGAAAAAGAATCAACTCAAGAATATACGAATCAAAAGTGTTAGCAGTCATAAAAACTCAGTATATGAGCAGCAGAAATGACAGTTAAAGAGTCAATTAGAAAACTCAGAGATCCAGCCAATGACCTGTCCAGAGTGCAGAATGAAGGGCTCCGGGATGACTCACAGTCAGGCCTGACACCTGGGTCTGCCCGAGGACTGTAAGGTCTGCTCTCACAATAAAGACTAGGAGCATGCTGGGGGGAGGATGGGGTGCTACTTTGCACCTGTTTCTTATACCTAATGAGCAGGAAGGCACATAACCAGCACCCCAAGAGTGGAGTGACGGTTCGGTAGAGAGCCAGCACAGGAGAAACTCTGTAAGATGTCAAAGAATCCCCTTCCTTGCACGTACTATTAACGGTGGTGCGTCCTTCAGGAGCCTTGGGGATCTGAGCACATGCTGTGTTGCCCTGTGAAACTATTTCCATTGAGTCCTGCATTTAAAACATTCTGGTTTTCACTCAGGATCTCTTGCTCACATATTTATATTAATTCCATCTCATAGCTTAATTCCATCTCATAAATTAATTCTTTACTAATAGCTTATGAGAGTTAAAATATTACTACCTGAAAACTCTGCAACTCTCAGCTATTAAAGTGGTTCCTATTATAGAGAATACAATCACACACATGTTTAAAAGATCACTAAAACAAAAACACAAAAGACTTTAATTCCCACAAAGAACACTTGGAGCCCTGACAACGCTTCAAGGACCCTGACCTGCATTTGAAATTCACCATGTTAGAAGGAGCAGCAGTGATGGTCAGAATCCATGTTAGGGGGGATGGTCAACAGCTGGTGCTAAGATGGATTGTCTTCTCACCTCTGTTAAGTGGTGGCTTCATATCACCATGGAAATGATCCAAAAACACAAAACCAATCAATGTGTCCAACAATGTTTACACTAACCCTTCTCATAATTTCAAAAGTTGGAAAAAACTCTCCCTCCCCATGTCATGTAACAAAATTGTATGTGTATGCCATGAATGACACACAAAGGTCACAGGAAATGACGATATATGAAAAAACTCAAGAGAAAAGAGAAACTCATATATGCTAATTATAACTTTGAACGCTGACAAGGATTCAGCAAGGACGGCGAAGAGATGGGGCTGATCTCTCTGACTGGCTGAGGCCCACATCACCCTGGTTAGAGTCTGAATATCATGTGGGACAGGGAGTAAACAAAGACTATACATTTTCAATTAATGCGGTTTCTTTCGGTGAAGTTGTCTGCATGACAGGACAGTAAAACAGTTTTAAATAACAATAACAAATTCAACCTAGCAGTAAAGTGGAAACTGAGAATGAGTCAGTCACAAAAAATTTCCAAAAAAGGAGCTTCAAATACGCAATAACTGAATAACTGAACTCAAATACACTGCTGTGTAGAACTCCAAATATTCATTATGACTAAAGCAAAAATTTTAAGACTATGGGGAATCAGAGTTAAAGCCAGATCTAAAACTTTCTCAACCATGCAAATATCAAAACCAGGCATGAAGTAACAGTTAAGAAACATCCACGTTTAACTTCTGACCAGGGTTCTGGTCTAAGACAATCTTCCGAATTTCACATTCATTCTTGATTCTATATTATTGACAATTATCCTTCTCTCCACCTCAGTAACTTCTAGGAAACTGAGAGGCCTCAGGGTTGGTCTGCTGGTTGGTTTGACTTAAGTATGTGTATAATACAAACAGTAGGCCATTCTGGAATTGATTTCCTCTCCTTCCCCTACTTTCTTTCTCTCCAAAGTACTTACCAATACTTGAAATTATATCTATTTATTATACTTATATACTTATTTTTATGTATTAGTAAACCCCCTGAGAACTGGGATACTTAGGCTGGTTTACTCTTGGGCCTGTATCCCTAGCATGTAAAACAGTTGCTGGCATGTACTAAATACTCCAAAAATATTTATTGAATGAATTCAGAAAGTGACAGGTACTTTTATTTAACTATCAGATACTTTTATTTAAAGCAGTCATCCACTTAGCATCACTCATGAAGATAAGTACAGGAAAAGAAATGTCTTTCTTCTCCCCTACATTTGTGACTCAGTCTTCTGAGACAAGAATCCTTTGAGAATTTCATAAAAGCAATGGTTCTTGTCCCTAGAAAACTGCACTCTCTTGAACGCATGCAAAAGTGTGCATGCAATTTCCATCCATGGATCATCCTTTTAGGGCAGAAGTCTATGAACAGAGTGGACTGAATCCAGAGGGCAGAACTTGGATGAGAAACAAAATTACATCTCAATTTTCACAAATCTCTATCTAAAATCAGCATTTCCTTCCATTTTGAATGTAGGCAACACATCACACCAGATCAGCACTATAGTTAATTTGGTCCCCAATGGAAATCACAGATCATCTGCTACCATGTATATGTTACAGATATCTCGAAACACCATTTATTCTCATCACTACCTTGGAGCTATGATATTTATAAGACCTACCACCATATCCTGTTATTTAATGTGTTAAGAGCATATTTATTAGTATATCACGAACTTTAAAAATATTCTGAAAACTATTTCAATATAATTAGTTTGCCTTGTTTTTCTATATATTTTAACTTATTATACATTTCAAAACAAGATCCCAAGAACATAAGCTTCTTCAGATCACCAGAGAGATGTACATGGGGGAGCAGGAGGGAAGGTTAAGAAATTCTGCCTTGGGGAATCATTGAACCCAAGTTAGGAACCTCTGCTTACAAGGTATAAACCTCAAACTGACTTAGAAATCTTCAAACCTTACCAGACTCATGTTATAGTGTATCACCTCCCAAACACATGCTTTTTAGAAAATTAATTTTTAATTTCAATTTATTTTTAAAAATATGTAATATATATTCACATGGCTCAAAATTCCAAAAATATATAGCACACGATCCAAACTTTTTCTCTTACCTCTGTCCCTCAGTCTACCACCCCACCTCCACTCCCCAGAGGAAACTAAGTTATCTATTTCTTGTGCCAGATGACTTTCATTTTTCTTACAACTTTGGGAAATAAAATCTCCAACTTAGATGCTATCATGGGAAATATAAACTACAGATAGTATTTAGGAAATCTGTAAATTAAAAAAATTGTCTGCTAGTGTCATTTTTTTTTCCTCTAATATCCAATAAGATATCAGACTAAGGGGACACCTCTTTAAGAGCTGTCATAAACCCTATTTTTAGGTTGACTGTTACGTCTTTTATTATTAATTTGGAAGTCATGTATGACTTGTCTATTCAAGTTGAACTAATGATAGGACCACAAACTATCATGAAAAATTACTTTGAATGTGTTTTTCCAAATTCACTTGTGTATCTAAACTGGCTTTTTCTACAAATGGATATAAAAAATAGTAACAGAAAAAAGGGCAAAGGACAGACAATTCAGGGATAAAATACAAATGTTCGGTAAACATATAAAATATTTAAATTCACAAGTAACCAGAAAAATTCAAATTCAGATGGGACCCCTTTTAGTCACCCATCAGATCAGCAAGAAAAAAAAAGAAAGAAAGAAAAAAAGGAGAGACTATCAGTGGTGAAAGGGTGTGGGGAAATGAAAGTCATCACAGAATGTTGACTGGCGCTTAAGCTGACTCAACCTTTTTGAGGGCAATGAAAATTTTATATCTACAGAGTCTTCACACCAACCATCCCAGTTTTAGATAATGATTCTACAGAAATATTTGACCAGGTTCACAAAGATGCAGGTACAAGGACAGTAACTGCATCGATGCAGTAACAAGAAAACGACATGATCTAAACATCCTTCAAGGGGGGCAGTATTAAACTGTGATACATTCACACTATGGAATACCATGCAGGAGGTTAAATGAATGCGATAACCACCTATGTACCGGGAAGGAAAGAAATCTACCAAGGTGAGTCAAAAATTATCTGCACTCTGGCTGTAGAAATTCTATCGCCAGAGAATGGATAATTGTTGACTCACCCTCCTAAGACATAGCATGAAGTGAAAGTCAAGTTGCAGAAGATTATCATTTATGTAAAAAATAAAATAAAATCACACGGCAAACCTATGTTCTTACTTTAAATATGCATTTACTCAAATATATGGAAGAGTCTGCAAGGATATATACTAAACTCAAAGTAGCATGGGTGGGGGATTAGGGCACAAGGAGGGTTTTCACTATACCTGTTATTTCATTTTTACATATTGAGAATATAATGTATTACGTGTATAATGGAAAAGGACGTTAAATTGGCTTTTACTGATTTTAAAGAAGGCCTGCCAAATTTAATTTCAAAATAAACACAGAATTTCAATCAGTAGGTTGCTTTGGGATACGGAGGGGGAAATACCTTTTCTCACAGCTATTGACCTCAAAATTCTGGACCAAGAAGGATCTTACAATGCAGTTAGCTCTTTGTATTCATATCTGGACAGAATATACTCACAGTGTCTCAGTCCAACGGTATGCCTTCCATACATTTTCATCAATGTGAGAAATAGAGTTTCCTTGGAAATTTCTGTGAAGAAACACAGTTCACATCCTTGAGTCGGCAGGAAAAGAATGAAGAGAATAAGTAAAAGAATCATGGCCACCTTGTGGGGAATATTCAAGTGCAGAAGAGACCAGTTTTCTCATTCCCACAGCTTCTCAGCTGCCCAGTGTGCACAGTTAATAAAGACATAACGTGAGGCCACTGGCACAAACAACGCGGCCTCTCCTCAGAACCTGAACTTCCTCTCTGTCCAATTTCTTGGATACGTAATGCCAGTTGCTTTGAATGTAAGTCTTTTTTTCCCCAAAATCACTTATGTGTCTAAAATGACTCCTACCAATCAATGAGAAAAATGGCAAGCACTGCTCAATATCAGCAGATAAATATAAAGAAATCCTATGCCAGGCAATACCAAAGGTTTGGTTAGTGCCCTCAAAATCTCTCCACATGTTGGAAGGATAAGGGCAGTTAGAACTTGGAAGGACTAATATGAAAACATCTCTTAGACATATTGCATAGGGAAAAGCACAAAGCACTGAGCAAGGAGTGAAGTTATCACCTCATTAGGGGAACAAATGCAAAGGAAAGAGGTTGGAAGGAAGGACACCATCAAAATAGTAACAGGAGTTACCTTATTGGTGGTGGGAAGATGGGGTACAATTTGCACATCTCATCCTATATACTTCTGTGACTTTTTTTTTTTTTTTGTTATGAGAATGTACCTGAGAATTAGACATGTTCAAGAGAAGCTGTTAAAATGTCGGAGGTTCAGTTTCAACCACTCATTCAGTGGATGGCTTTGAATCTTTACCTTTAGCTTTGTCCTCTTCCCTCAGCAACAATGAAACTATTCAGTTTATATGCACATTCTTCAGGGGGCTCAGAAAGAAGTCAAAACAGATACCTCTCTGCCCATCTGCCTAAGGGATATTTCCACACAAACAGAGCCTTCTAGGTGCTTTCTGCTCACCAGTAATAGATGCCTAAAACTGAACTCCTCTCCCTCACACTGACTCTCCTTCCCCACTGCTGTATTTCCAGCTGTTACACCACCATCCTTCTGCCCTTCAACACACGTGATTTTCCTCTTTCCTGTATACCCAATCCTCCAACTCTAGTCAGTTACTACATCTTGTCAGTTCTTCCTCTGTAGTGCTCTCAGAATTTTTTTTCCACTCCCATCTCAACCATTCTAATTCAGCCCCTTCTCACTTTACTCGTAGATTTTGCTAGAGCATGTTATTTGGTCTCCCTGAATCAAGCTTTCCCCTCTAGATCACTCTACATATGGAATCTAAAATCCTTCTCTCATTCTAAACATTTGTCTCTCTGGCTTGAAAACTTTCAGTGGCCCCCCATATCTTAGAGCATAACTTTCAAACCCCCATTGCAGAGAGCCAAGGTTTTTCAAAATCATATCTTTCACTGCTGCCTAACCCCATTCTTTACAGACAGACGGATCTACTAAACCCTGATCATCCCTGCACTCACACCTTTGCCTACACTGTACTCCCTGTTTTTTCTCTAAAAAATCATACCCAATCTTCACGTCCCAGCTAAAGTTTTAGCCTATCCATGCAGATTTCTGTGACCCCCACACCTCAGTGATTACAGGTTCTGGTGAATTACAGCCCCTATCTGTATCTCTTTTAATACTTTAGTATATATTACCTCCCTTTTAAGGCACATCCCCTTTCTTCCCACTTGGCATTGTCATGTTCTGGAGACAATGCTGGACTTCTGTGGCTCCAAGAGTACTTGGCCCTGGGCAAGAATGGGTGGGCACAGAATGGGTGCTATAAATAGAAAGCTAGGAAACGAATATGACTTCGAGATATAATGGAGAGAGTCAATAATAGTAATAGCTAACACTAAAATACATGCTACGCACTGATATAAGAGCTTTACCTGTATTAACGCATCTAAATCTCACGACAATGCTATGAGATGATGACCGCCACAGTCCCCACTTTACAGATGAGGACATGGAGTCACAAAGCTAATCAACGACAGACCTGGGTTCAAACCCAGGCGGCCTGGCTCCGGAATCTCACTCTTAACCACTCTGTGGTATTACCACCAACGAGGTGGGGAGAGGCACATGTTGCTGTAAAGAGGATGCAGCAAAGATGGGAGAAGAGTCGATGTTAAGGAGTTAAATACTGGAGTAAAAAATGGAGAAGGAAAAAGAATAAGGGCAATGATAAGTAGAAACCTGGAGAAGAGGGAACAATAGCAAGAAGGAGAATGAAGATAAGCAACATTGACAAACAAAAGGTAGAAATGGAAAGTCAGTCAACATGGGTTGGGAAGATGAGGAAGGCCCAGGAAGACCTCGAAGAAAGGCTGCCATGTCAGGCAGGATGCAGAGAACAAATGAGGAAAGGGATTCTTACACGGTGGTGAAGATGCTCTTGTAGGTGTTGGGCTGTGGCTCAGGCACTCTGTGGAGCTTCTGCTTGGGGCTGAGACCCACGCAGGACAGCGTCTCATCTTTGCAGGTACAGAGCTCACATACATTGATGTTCGTGATGGCATTCTGTTCTGCTTGCTTCTTTTTTGGGGTATAGTTTACATCAGGAAGACCTGTGGATACTGAAAGCTGAGATGAAGGAAAAAGAACTGTCTCAGATGGACTTGGTTGCTGAGAAATGGTACCTCCCAGGTCCACAGGTGGAACTGTGACTTGAGGCAGGGTTGGCTGTGCAAGCGTCACCTCAGGGTGTTTGGGAGGTGGGGCTGGAGTTTGCAGCACGGCTGTAGAATATCCAGACTCCATAGCAGGCTCTGAAGTTATGGTAAGTCCCAGGTCCAAAGGTTTCACTGTGACCCTGGGTGATGTTGGAGGCTCAGCATGAGCCTGATCTGGTGCTGGAACCAGCACCTCGGGATGCGATGGAGACTGAGCTACAACTGCCTCTGGAGGCTGAGCTTGGGGCTGCCGCGTGGTTGGAGAAGGTTCAGCCTCCATACTGGATTCAGGTGTTAACGTAATTTCCAGGTCCAAAGGTTGAACTGTGACCTCAGTCAAGGTTGGATGTGGAAGCTGAACCTGCTCTGGACTTGCAATTGTCACTTCGGGGGATGCTGCTGGAACTGCACTCTGCTGCAGGACTGTGGAACGTTCAGCCTCTGTGGTAGGCTGGACTGGCAATGGTTCCACCTCTGTAGGGGGCTCTGATGCCTGAGCCTGAAGCTCCTGTTGTGTGGCAGAAGGTACCACCTCCTTAGGGGGCTCAGGAGATATATCTGAGCCCCCCTGGGGAACCGGAGACTCAGCAGGGGCCTCCTGCTGCACTGCGGGATGTTCCACCTCTTCAGTGGGCTCTACACTTAAGACAACTGCCAGATCCAAGGGTTTAACTGTGATATTAGGCAGCACTGGATGTTGAGCTTCACCTGGACTTAGAGGTGAGACTGTCACTTCATTAGGTAGTGAAGGTGGAGCTGCAACATCTGTAGAGGCCTCTGGAGGTTGAGTTGGGGGCTCCTGCTGGACTGGAGAAGGTTCAACATTTTCAGAGGCGGTTGGATGCGGATCTGAAACCTCTTCCTGCACTGACAAAGGTTTCACCTGCTCAGGGGACACTGTGAACTGGGCTGAGGCTTCTTGTTGGGATGGAGAACTTTCAACCTCATTAGTGAATGCTGGAGTTATGGCAAGTGCAAGATCCACAGGTTTAACAGTGACAGTGGGCCGCTGCAGAAGCTGAGCTTCATCCTGACCTAGAGGAGAAACTGTTGTTACGTGATGCTCTGGAGAGAGAACTACCATCTCATTAGAGAGCTCTGGAGTCTGAGCTGGGGTCTCCTCTTGTGCTGAAAGTTTATTAGGTGTAACAGCGTCTATAGATTGGGCTGGCAAAGGTTCAACCTCCTCAGGTGGCTGTGGAGGCAGCGTGGGGGCCTCGTGCTGGGCTGTAGACAATTCTGCACTAATAAGGGGCACTGAGGGCTGAGCTGAAGGCTTGTGCTGAGTTGGAGAAGGTCCCACCTCTGGAGTGGGTCCTGCTGTTATGCTAAGCTCCAAATCTGCAGGTTTGATGGTGATAGTGGATATGTTTGAATGCTGAGCCTGATGGTGACTTGGAGGTGAAACGGTCATTTCATAAGGCTCTGGAGACTGAGCTGGCTGTACCTGTTGAGTTGGAGAAGGTTCCACCTCCCCTGCAGAAGGCTCTGGAGGCTGAGCTGGTTGCTCCTGCAGCATTGCAAAAGGTTCTGTCTCTGCTGGAAACGGAGCTGAGGCTTCCTCCTGAGTTGGAGAAGTTTCAGCTTCTCCAACAGACTCTGCAGGCTGAGCTGGGGTCTCATGCTGGGTTGGAAAGGGTTCAGCTTCCTCACTAAGCTCAGAAGGCTGCGTTGGTTGCCCCTGTTCACTTGGAGAAGGCTCAGCTTCTGCAAGAGGCTCTAGAGGCTGACCTGGGCTCTCCTGCTGGGTTGCAGAAGATTCTGTCTCCTCAGGATGCTCAGGAGGTGAAGTCAGGGACTCCTGCTGAGCTGTAGGAAACTCAGCTTCCGTAGTGGGCTCTGGAGTGATGGTCAGTTCCAAATCCAGAGGTTTAAGTGTGACACTGGGAACGTTTGAATGCGCGTGATGCTGAATGCCAGCTAGGGATGCTGCCTCATCACTCACTGGACTTTCAAGTACATACTCGGTGGGGTATCCTAGAGCTTGAGTCGGGGCCTCTTGATGGAGTAGGGAAGGTTCAAACGCCTGAGGGAGCTCTAGAGGCTGAGACGGAGGCTCCTGCTGGAGTGGAGGTGATTCTACCTCTTCAGTGGGCTCTGCAGTTTCATCCTGGACCTCTGCCTGGGGTGAAAAAGATTCAACCTCCTCGGGGGTCTCTGGATGACGAAGTTGGGCCTCTTGCTGGGATGCAGAAATTTCAGCCTCCTTAGGGGGCTCCAGGGGTTGCTCTGAGTTCCCCAGAAAATCTGTAGGCAGGCTCTCCTCAGGATAAATGGTATCCATACCGGAAGCTACATAATCACCCTGCAACTGTTGTTCTAGACCCTGAGTTTCATTTTCTAATTGGCCTGTACTTCCAACAACAATTTTAGCAAGCTGTCGATGGTGAATGAAATCCTTCTTCAGGTTTGGGGCTGAATCAATGAACTTCGTTGGTTTTGAGCTCTTACTACCTAGAGGAGGAACAAGTATTTCAAATAACTGGTGACCTTCAGCCTGATCTGGACCTATGGTTTTAGTCTTACTTTTGCGTCGAAAAGGCAGAACCAAGGCCTGATTCTGTTCCCAGTCCAGCACTGGAGCCGCTGCTGGGAGCTTTTGCTGCTGGGTTAGCTTGTCATTCAGATCCTGATGTGGAACAGCAAACTGATCTGGCCCTGCGAGCAGCTCTGCAGCTGAATCCGGGTTTGGGTGTGGAACCAAAGTCTCAGTCAACTCGTGATGAGGCAGCGCCAGCATCTGGTCTGGAGAGGAGGACAAGTCATTAAAGCCCCCGGACTCTGCCGGGGGTGTAATCGCATAGGGCGATTCAGGAGGGGGGTCTGAGGAGCGTGGAGACCAAGGTTCAGTCAGCCCCGGGGGGTCGGAGGTCCACTGGACAGGGTCCAGGGCCCACTCCAGAGGCTGAGCTGCCTGGGCCAGAAGCCACAATGGTTGCCACATGAAGACAAGCCATGGGAACCAGAGGCACATTGGGGACATGCTATGCGGAGGCTCCCAGGCACAGCGACCCAGGCCAGTGGGGCACGGGCGCTGCACTCTGAGCAGAAGCCAAAGCATTATGAGAGTTCCGAGACACAGAGGCGCCCCTCCCCTGCCTCACGACCCACCCTTTATTTATGACACCCTTAGTTCCACCACCTTCCTTAGGTTCCAGCGGAGATCCAATCTGAGCAACCAGAGGAAGCCTTTTTCCCAGAGTCACCAGGGTGCAAACCATCCTTCCTCTAGCAAAGGCAACAATTGCCTCCTGCTGGGGCCTCTCCCCAGTCCCCCCTGACCAGCCCTGCACCATGAGGCAGGATTTGGGCAGCCCAGGGGTGGGGGGAGGGGTTGGGAAGGATGTGGAGCTTCTCAAGGAAGCCACAGGGCCTGGCATGCTGGGAAATTCAAAAGTGCTAGTCCAGTTCTGGCAATTTGAACGCTTCCTCCTCAAAGCTCCAGCCTGAAAGACATTCTTCCTCCCCTTGGCCACACCACTGACAAGAAGAGTAGCTGACCTGCAAAGTGAGCACCAGTTAGGGTGGCGGGAGGGCAACATACCTTACAGTTAGTGACTCTAAAATGTTGCCATTTCCTTGAAACTCTCAGTATCTACGTCGGATTATTAATTCACCACTCTATTGTTATCAGTTACCCCTGAATCAGTGATGACTCCAGAATTTCTGTAGCAGGGTTTGGAGCAAGTGAACAATTCATCCTGGGAAAGATAGTTGAAAACCAAGTGAAGGGCCCTTTGCATTAGCATGGACTCCCCCCATCCCACCTTGTCTCAACACAGCCATTAGTCGAGAAAACCTGGCAGTGTCACTTTTCAGAGGTCTGCGCTGTGTGCACACATGGAGACGACACTGAGGATGTTAAAGTTAGCATGTTAAAAAATTTCGAGAAAATTCCTAGCACCCAGTTGATTTTCTTCCATCCTTTTAAGAATCTATTTAATTTTAGTCCTTTTTAACTGTCTGTCACAACCTCTAACATCTACACTCCAAGACACAAAGAGCTTCATCTTATTCCCAGTGTCTAGCACATGATGGTTTTTAAGTGGAATTGATTCCAACATGGGCCTCATGTAAGAACGGGTCTGTTGTTTTTGAATGTGAGTTAGGGATTGTTTTTTTTTTTAATTTGCTTATTTGGCTCCGCTGGGTCTTTGTTTTGGCACACAGGATCTTCGTTGCCACGTGTGGGATCTTTAGTTGTGGTGTTGCAGAAAAAACTGATCCCACGAGAAACCAAGCACAACACTCGGAGAGTTGGAGAACTCAGGTTTATTGAGCCCGCGGACCCAGAAGAGCGAACGCTCCAAAATTCTGGGGCCCCGTTTCAGGGGAGTCTTCTCCTTATATAGGTTAAAACATACAGCTATAATTGGTACAAACCGATTGGCTACAAATTACTATAGGTCAGGGGCAGTTACAGAGCGGGGGAGTTGCCATGGGTTACACACATAGCAGGGGGTCCTAACAGGAACTTGTAGGAGCAGGACATTCCATTCCTATCAGGACTAAGGTCACAATTTGCATTGTCACATTGGTTGCAGGTTGACGTTAATGGTCACTTAACAAGTCTATGTGCAAAGGGTCTCAAACAAAGGCTTGGGGTGGGTGCCTGAGAGCGAGACAGTCTTCCTTTCTCTGATCACACTTAGTAATTCACTTTACTGTTTCACTGAAAGGGGCCAGCAGGCCTTTGCAAGATAGAGGAGAGGAAGCAACTACAAGTATGGGAGTTTCAGTTTCCTCATCAGTGGCATGTGAGCTCTCCGTTGTGGCATGTAGGTGGGATCTAGTTCCCTGACCAGGGATCGAACCTGGGCTCCCTGTGTTGGGAGCACAGAGTCTTAGCCACTGGATCACCTGGGAAGTCCCCGAATTAGGGATTCTTACCTGGGGATGTGCTCCAGCAAAGAGAGAGTAAGGAAAGCAAGAAGAGAAGAGAGCCAGGAAATAGTCCAGCCCAGGAAGCAGGGAGGGGAAGTTCCAGGATAGCAGCTGTGTATCCAGCACTCACTGGAGGACAGAGCCTGGAAGAGAGGCCGCTGCAGGAGGTGGGCACCTACTGCTAAGCCAGAGCCTGGAGGAGAACAGAGGAGGTGAGAATGGCCGACAGAACAGGGAGAGCCCGAGAGGAAATTAAACCCCTGGGGTCACAGGAGGGGAAGCGAATGTAATGAGTACATGATTAAGCTCTACGGTGAATAATATTTACAGTCACAATTCTGTAAACAGTATTTTTTTTTGGCCATGCTGCGCAGCTGGCAGGATCTTTGTTCCCTTACCAGGGATTGAACCGGGGCTTGGCAGTGAAAGCGCTAAGTCCTAACCACTGGACCACCAGGGAATTCCGTGTAAACGCTATGAATTATCTGGAAACAGCGACATAACTAAACCTCAAGAATGGACTGGGGGTAGCGGTGTAAGAGAACTAACTCCTCACTGATGTTACTAGGAATTCAATAGCCAGGGTCTAAAATGGATAAATCAAGAACTAGATGTGCAAAGAGATGTGGAGAAAAGCACCAGAAGATTCAGCTACAACCTGCTCCGTAGAAGTAACCAGGCCCAGTGAGCTGGCTCAGGAAGGTGGGCAAGGAAGTGGCCTGGGGCAGGGAACTGCTGTGGGTCATTGTGTTTCATCACCATTTCATTTCACTTGGTACCATCTGAACTGTAAACTATGCATATGATACAATTTTATTGTTGTTTTTTAGTTCAGTATTTTGTGATTTTTTTTCCCAATAAGAGGTATAATTGACAAATAATTTAAAAATTTAAATCCATTTTTGTCGGGAGCCGTCTGGACAAGCCAATGCTGTGACAAGGTCACCAGGCTCCAAGGAGGACCGCAAAGCGAGAACTCCTTGGAAGGGCATTTCGTGGCAGGAGGATCTCAAGGCGACCTCTCCGCAAGGACAGGCCCCAGACCATCTCCACCCATTTTACATTCTGCTCTTTGTTTCTTTGTAACACTATGCTTACCACCCACTTCCCCTCCCTGTTTCTCTGTCCCCAGGAAAGAACCAGGGTTTGACACATTCTTTCTCTGTGTCTGCCCCACCAAGTCCCCTCCCACCACTCCCTGGTGGAAAAGGGAGGCACCTCAGGCTACTAAATGCTGGAGAAAAGGGTGGGGTGGCTCTTTTTGCAGTGCTTATGATTGCAGCAGGCATAAGTATAGACATAGACATCAGGCCTAGGTATGGGTGCTAAGGGCTATAGTTTGCTTACATATAAGATTAAGAAGCTATTTACATATGCTTACCTCAGAGTCACAAGGTTTGCAAGCCAAACCTGAGGAAAGAAAGAAACTGGTAGATGCTGAGGGAAGATATGCTTTGCCACAAAAGATTTTTTCTGAGATATGTTTACTGTATAAACACACAAAGCTCTGACAATAAAGAGAGATCCTGCATCGCTGACACAGGCCTCCCCGACTCCTCCTTGCGCCCACGCCACTCATCCCTTGGGTACTCCTGGACCCGCTGGAGCTGGACTTCAGCAGGTGGTGCCCGAACAGGGACCCAAAGGGTAAGTATTCTCTTGCAATTGTTGGGGTGGCTAGGACTCCACCTGGGTGCTGCAGACCCCCCTGCAGAGATACGCAGGGTAAGTGAAGGGTGGATAGTTTAAAGTATCAGAACTTGAGACGTTAAAAAGGACCCTATAAGGGAAACATATAAGGCATAATGGGAAAATCAGAATCTAAAGAGAGACAGCTCTTTGTAGATATTATGAAACATATGTTATCAAAAAGAGGAGTTAACGTCTCCAAATCTACTCTTTTATCCGTCTTTTCTTTCGTACAAGAGCAATGCCTCTGGTTTCCGGAAGAGGGCACTGCTAATTCGGAAACCTGGGCTAAGGTGGGAGAGCAACTGACAACTTATTATAAGTTTCATGGGCCGGAAAAGATCCCTGCTGAAACTTTTTCTTTATGGGGGTTGATAAGAGACTCTTTCGATCCCATCCCAGAGGGCGGGAAGGTACCCACCAGTTAGAGGCCTTCCCAGAGCGGGGAGGCACTGTGACAAACTCTGGTGTGAATGTGTGTGTGAGGGAGCTCCCTGCTTCGTCCTCGTTCCAGGGCGATTGTGTGGCTCCACGGCCTTCGTGGCTACGGAGTCCGAGTGGGCCCTAACCTGCGGTTCCGTGGTGACCTCATATGGCTCAGGGTGGTATCTGTCTCTGGGGGACCAGTCCCTCTCTACGAGTCAGGTTCAAGTGGGACTCTATAGCACCCGCCAAAGCTAAGAGGCACCTAAGCTCCCCACGGGCACACAGCCAGGTGGGCACCTGAGTGGCCTTCTCTTCGGAGGGGACACCCACCCTTGTTTGTCTTTGCATCACCGACACGGGGGGGAATTGGTTACTGATTTGATTTAGCAATTGTGCAAGTCCAAACGGCCCTTTTGCCCTAGGGACCTCCACCAAAGTTTTCTTAAAATTTTAAGGCTCACTCTCCCCTTCCGTCAGCTCACTCTTTGAGCCGACTGATTGAGAAATTAGGTTTTCCCCAAAAGACTTGCCCCTTTTGCCAGACAGATCTGCACCTCTCTCTCTAGGTCCCCTGGGCCGGTCCGTGTGGAGCGGTACACTCTGACATGTTCTTGTATACTTTTGGATTCTCATTATGAGGCCGCCTTCCTCTGTCAGCTTTCCTTCATAATCCCCTGATTCTCCAAGGATTTCAGGCTCTTCCCTTAGGCGAGGAGTACGCATACTGCTCCTCCGCCTGCTCGGTGCCCTCGAGAGGGTCCGTCACCCCAGACCCCCCTGGAGCCCCGCCTGAAGTTATTCCTCTGCGAACCCCATTACAAGGGACCGCCTCCTTGCAGCTCCGTCTCCCTGAGACATTTAATGATTAGGGCCATCTTCAGGGAGGCACGTAAATCGTGCTGTCTGGGAATACTGGGCTTTCTAGGCGTGGCGACATCAGCACTACTTAGGTTGTAAGGCCCTAAGACAAGGCCCTTTACGTGTGCACCCCTCTCCTTCCTGGTCAAAGAAAGAAATTACCCTTGTCAACAAAGGGGAGACAAAGTCATCTTAGGAGGAACTTGCTTGTACCTTTGAGAGGTGAATGAATGTCTTATCTGGTCATCTAAAGAATACTTCTCTCTGCTATCCTTTTAAATGCAAATTAAAAAATTAAAATTAAAATAATTTAAAACGACTTGTCAAAGATAAATAGAAATGCTAAGTGTCTTTTCTGCAAATAGTAAAAGGGTTTAGCCATCTAGATAGGTGACCTCGATTTGTTCCATCTGCTAGAAGCCAATTTAAATCCAACCCTTTGTGACTGATGGCGTTCGTGTTGTACCTGACTCAGTACTGAAATTTTAGAATGAGAATTATGAGGCCTCTGTGTTTGTGTGTGTGTTCGTGTGTATCTATGTGTTTGTTGTAGGTGTATGGTATTGCCAAAAGAATTCATAAAAGAGCTCTAAATTGGCTTTAAGAAAAATTAAGTGCTTATGAATACTCAGAAATAGAAAATAGTCTGGCCAGAATGAATTTCAGGTTCATGACACCTGGAAATTTCAGTACTAAACTGATATATGATATTAAAGATGGCTTAAGCTAATTGGTTTGATTACTATAGACATGTTTTAGAGTCATCAACATTAAGCATAATTTTTATATAAATTTTAATTGTGCCTAGTTGTAATATAGGCTAAATAAGGTCTTGTGCCTGTTACAAATTTGTCAGTGTGGAAAGTAGCCTGATGGAAAGAAACTTCTAAGGAAAGAAAATGTAAATGAGATAAGAGCTTTTAGATAAACTCTGTCAAGAAGAGTCATGCTTTAGGAATATCTACCTAAAATAGTCTCTCCAGATCCTGGTAACTTGAAATTCTGGAGTTGCCCTAAATTGAGTGATGAAAGCTTATTGACCAGCTGGATCATTCCCAAATAAAATAAGATACTGAAACATATATTACTGAACATCGGCTTCCTTTTACAGAGAGACAAAAAGATATTTAGGACTATTGATAAATATGCCTGGTGCCACGTTCTGTAAAGAAAGCCAATGTGTTTAGAAAATATCACTGGTATTTCTATTCACCAATGTACAGAATGCTGTCACAAGGGACAGTTCATGGTGGCTTAAGGAAAGCAGGATGTGTGTTTTCAGTAAAGAAAGCCTGAGGAATGGAATTACCTTTTATTAAGGGAAAAGAAAGTAGGTCTGACTTACAGGTGACTGAATGGGAAATAAAGTAATGATACGGAAAGTGATAAGAAGGTTTGTGGAAAGTGGACCCTGAGAAAAGAGTTTTGTGCATGATCAGGATTGACTAAGTTTAGATAAATTTAGTTGAGTAAATTAATTTGGAAAGTAAGCTGGTGCAAAACTTGAATTTGGTTTTTCTCTCTGTTACGAGGACAAGTTTTCTTAAAATGTTGAACTGCCCTTTGATAAAAGATTTTATGTTTCCTTACCTTTTAAGTAATCTGTTCTTGCTACTTTGGCTAAGTGACTGACTATTGTTTCACAGTTACCTGTGAGCCTATCCGATAGAGTGTTCTAAACCTTTTTTTTCCGGTATTTTGGACAAAACTTCCTAAAACAAATTCTGATGAAATCCTTTTGACCCCTAGCTAACTTTGGGATGCTTCAAAGGGCCCCTGAAACATCCCAAAGAGAGATATAAACTAGGTTCATTTGGTACATTAAGTTACATAGGAAGTATTGTCAAATGAATAAATGTTAGATTTTAGTGCATGGTAACTGTTATTAATATAGATATTCTGGAAAGTATATGGAGTTCCTAAAATTCTGATATGTCCCGGTAAAATGTTATCAGTCATAATTCTAGTTATTTTCTTAAAATGTTGTATGACACAACAATAACCAAATTGATTGCCCTTGCAATCAGATTTTAAACACGCCTTCTTAAGCCTTATGTCTTAAGACGCTTCTGGTTTTATTCTGATGCCTTTGCAAAATGCTTCCTCTTCAAGAAGATTTATAAAAAGGACTTTTGGATAAATACAAGTTTCTGACTTTCAGACCATAATGCTGAATGGGGTTTTAAAAAAAAAAAATTGAAGAATCCTAATGAGAAACGTGATGGCTTCATAAGCTGTTAACAAAAGGATGTTACATAGGACTGAGTAAACTGGTGAATATGGTTATAAATTTTATGGTTTCTATCTAAAAATTACTGGTTGAAATCTGTTTTCCAGGTATAAGGAAAACCTTCCCTTCAAACTAATGATTTACAATAATTTGATAGTTTGTACATTTGTAAGCAGGATTGAAACATTTATCTTTTCTCTCTCTGTTCCCTCCAGACATTGAAAACTCTTAGGTTCCCAGCAGCTTTATCAGATAAATTAGAAAGGCTACCTCACTAACAGGTATAGAAAACTCAAGGTATTTTGGGAACCTTGAAAAGGGAGGAATTTACCTACATTTGTTAGGCAAAAATCTGTGATAAGCCCAAGCCCCTGGCACGGCTTTCTTAGCCCTGAAAGGTCTTTTAAAAGTCCAGCCTGAGGCTCCTTATAAAAGTTTCAACAAAGCCAAAAGCCTATATGATCAATTATAGTTCCATAAATTAAATGATGAGGCCAAGTTTCTTTTGAAACCAGACTTATTTTGCAAACAAATTAGCCTTAATCTGGTTATATCAGGTAAAAATGAGGGTAATTTTAGAGAGAAGAAGATTATGTTTCAATAAATATTAAATGCCAGTTTTGCTGATGGAGGTCTGTATTTACTAAGATTCACTCCCTGGAAAGTTCCTTGCTGTTGCGCTAGAGTAATGTAAAATCCAAGAAAGCTTTTAAAAGGACACTCTAAGTTTGTTTCTGAAGCTTATCTCAGTAATCTATCTTTGGGTGATTATGGATACTAAAAGGACATAATTTAAAGGACTAGCTGCAGCTTAGACGGAAGGACACTTATCTAAGGAGAAACTGCACTCACACTAGGACGAGAAGAAGCCGACATCAGAAGTAGACAGCTAGCCCAAGATGCTGGACCTGACTCGTATGAACATTTATAATATTTTCTTGACTTCTTGGACCTTTCAAATGTTTTTCTATCGTGGGCACAATCCTATGCTAATTTTGAAAATCAACCCAGTTGTTGGGTTTGCGGCCAATTACCTATGACTAGTACTTTTGGGTTGCAAGGCTCTAATTGGATGCCCCTTAGGAAGTTTGCTCTAAAAAAAGAAAAAAGAGAGAGAGAAAGAAAAAATTATAGTCCTGTTCGGGGATCCCCTCGCCTGGCCAATTAGTAATACCTGTTCAGATTTCTGCGATTTTCACCCACTGTGAAGCCTTGACCTCTTCAAAACTGGTTTGGCGTGGGAAACTCGTGGCTTAAGTATTTACTTGTAACGCTATTGACGCTACTAGCTATATTATTTGTATTTTGCCTGCTTTTCAAGATTATTGCTTCTCGTATTACCAAATGTGTGACTGACTGCCAACAAAAATGATGATGACTAGGCTACCTGAAGCAGTTGATCAAATATATAGTTCTGTATGTGATCAATGATTGTAATAGTGTACCTCTGGATATGGGAAGATGCAATAAGAGGGAATTTTTCCTGGACCATAACAGATTAGGAATACAGGCAGTCCAGAGAGCTTTGACTTTTGTTACAAAGACCTAGCCCAGTACTGGCACATTGAGTGGCCTATTGGCGAGATCTTCATCAGACCTAGGAATGAGCCTTCCTAGCACCGTGGGACAAAATGGTCATGAAATGCCTCCCAAAGCGTGGTCAAATTGATGACCATGAGGGGCCCCTGTCAACTACAAATTGGAACTTGCCATCTGCCTGTACAAGGACTAAATCACTTTGTGCGGCTGCAGCTACTGACCTTCCACATCCCCTGAAGGGAATTCAGGGTGGAGACCAGAAATGAGGCACTCTGTGCTCTGGAGGATGGGTGGAACAGGTCTTGAGATAGTTAGATGTTTTCAGGAGCTGATGTTATGAGCCCAACCCTTGCCTCTCCCCAGATCTAGAAAAGCACTAAATCCCTACTTGCTGACATCGGGTTGGGCAAAAGATGGGTCCTGGGGCTCCAAACCCCAGTTTCCATGCTTAGCAGAATTATTCGACTTATCTCACTCTCAACAAGTACATACAGCTGAACATGTTAATCAATTATCAAGAAATGTACCTCTTGCCTTAGCTACTCAAGAAATTATTGATAGAAAGTTAGAGGCAAAAGTTGCTGCGCTAGAAGAAGCTGTTCTGCATCTAGGTACTGAACTACAGCCTTAAAAGTTAGATTGGCTTTGAGGTGTCATATCGAATATAGATGGATCTGTGTGACTCCCTTAAAAGCTAATGAATCGTCTTATTCTTGGGACTGCATTCAAAATCATATTCTAGGCATTTGGAATCAATCTGATATTAGTCTAGATTTGACCAGGCTTCATCAAGAAATCCAAGATATAGGTAAGGCCCACTTAGATTATTCAACTGCAGAAGCTGCTAAGTCAGTTTTTGATAGTTTATCCGATTTTGTGTCTCATAAGGGATTCCTCTCCACAATTCTAGGCATAACAGTTGCAATTGTTGTAGTTGCCCTAATCTTGATTAACTCCACAAGGTTTTGTATGGGTGTTAAGGGCAATAGTGTGCTTAGATAAAAGATTAAGAAGTTATTTACATATGTTTACCTTAGAGTCACAAGGTTTGCCAGCCAAAACTGACAAAGGAAAGAAACTGGTAGATGCTGAGGGAAGATATGCTCTGCCACAAAAGATTTTTTCTGAGCTATGTTTACTATATAAACACACAAAGCTCTGACAATAAAGAGAGATCCTGCATAGCTGACACAGGCCTCCCCATCTCCTCCTTGCGCCCAGGCAACTCATCCCTTGGGTACTCCTGGACCCGCCGGAGCTGGACTTCAGCACATTTTTAAAAAGAGAGTGGGAAGGGGACTTCCCTGGCAGTCCAGGGGTTAGGACTGTACACTTCCACTGCAGGGGGCAAGGGCTTGATCCCTGATTCGGGATCTAAGATCCTATATGCCGCATGGTATAGCCAAAAAGAAAAGAGAGGGAGGGAGGAAGAGAGAGAGAGAGGAGAACCAGCTTCCTACTACAGAACCCAGGAGAACACTAGCTATTCCCATGTCGAGAGAGACGGTTGCATTAATACTAGCTTCACGATTTCAATCAAATGCCAAATAAGGATTTATCTGGAGTCCAAACAAGAAAATATTTCACTCCTGTGCTCAGAAGAGCAGTGAAAGGCAGGGACCTGACTGGATTGGAAAGGCGAGAGTTAGCCAGAACTATAATAGTAATAGCTGGCCATCTTCCAGTACCTACTACAGACCAGAAACTGTCCTAACGATATCATCTTATATAATCTGATGTTTTCCCCAATTTACAGATGAGGAACTGAGGCTGAGTGAGTCTGGGGAACTTCCCTGAAGTCAAACACTCTGGAGCCCTCTGCCTGAGGCCAAGAGGCCTCAGGATGTTGTGACTTCTCTTTTCTGAACATCAATAAAATTCAATTTAGAAGTTTCTATCTTCAACGCTGTCTTAAGGGACCAATGAAAAATAATGACACTGTGGCAGCTGTCCTCACTCCACACTTGCTGGGTTGTCCTGGACCCTGCACTGTTTTAGGGAAAGCCCAGCGAAGAGGATGGGATTCAGATCTAAGCATTCCTGGCTCCAAAGCTCACTTGCTCTGCCACTGAACTACGCTTCCTCTCCAACTGGAATGAGAAAGAGCTGGGTGAGAATCCTGCTTCTGCTGTTTATTAGTTGTGTGGCCTTGGGCCCCCAAGTCACTTAACCTCGCTTAAGCCTGTTTTCTTGTTTGTACAGCTGTTAGGGAACCCACTGACCGACACTGCCCACTGTGGCCAGGCCTGATAGTAACCATGTGCATGAGTTCTCTTAGGACAGGAGGTGCTGGTAAGGAACATGGAACTAACAAGCTACCACCACTGGGAAGAATTCGGGAAAGGTCAAAAGGAGAGAGGAGTTTCCAGTCCACGTGTCCTACCAACCTCCCAGAATCCTTCTCGCTGGAATCCATCTTGGCTGAGCGATGCGTGCGCCACCAGGAAGGACCCTGAGTCAGAATGATTGGCCAGAGACAACCTGGAAACCAATCCCATTATCATAAAACCCAAGACTGCGAGCCACGTGGCAGCGCAGTCCTCCTGGGTTCCCTTCCCCTGCTGCTCTCTGCCCGGGCGCCCCTTCCCAGTAAAGTCTCTTGCTTTGTCAGCAGGTGTGTCTCCTCGGACAATTCATTTCCGAGTGTTAGACAAGAGCCCGCTCTTGGACCCTGGAAGGGGCCTCCTTCCTCCAACACTATGGGGCTAGCAAGGGCACCTATCTTCCAGGTGCTTAGGAAGGGCAGATCACAGTTCCAACCTGGCATACAGTAGGAGCTTCTATTTTCCACAAATGTCAAACCCTTACCCCTCGTCTCCTAGGCTGGGGCAGAGATTCTCACATGTTATTATCTTCAGACCCTTCTGTGGCGAGGACAGGGGACAGGAGGGATGATAGGACCCCATCCTACGGGGACTCTTTAGGGTCGATGCGGGGTTCTGTATGTTGGACCTGTCCAGGGAATTCGGATGCCTGCAGTTCTTCTAGCTGGCTTCAAATAACTCTGGGTAGTTGTTAGATCCAGTGCTAGAAATGTAAGCTTTTCAAGACAAGTAGGATGTGAATGGCCTTTACAAATGTTTTGAGCCTTCCCTGCCCTGGCCTCCAACTGTGTCTGTGTATCCTCCCTTTCTCTCTAGCCTAATCTATCTTTATCTTCCCTTTCTTCCTAATACCCTCCCCTGACTCTTCCCTTTTCTTGCTTCCTGGCTTCCTCCCCACCTCTTGGTGCACCCTCCCCTGAGCTCAGTCTGCATTCCTAGCTGCCAGCCATTTCTCTGCCAGTCCTTGCCCTTTCCTCTACTTGACAGGAAGGCTCAGATCAAAAATCACCTCCTCCAGGATGCCTGTCAAGCTCTCTTGTCTATTTCTTTTGTCTAGCACTTTGCAGGTGCCTTTCTTATTGTTCAAATTATGTAGTCGTGTGAGATGCTTTTCCTGGCTGGAGTCTACCTGGTAGACTCATGGTCCATGTGTAAAATCTTTTGAGGAAATGCGCACTCTCCTTCACTCTCCAACCCTCCCATCCCCCCACCTCCCGCCAGGATCCAAGGCTTTATTCAGCTTCGCAAAGGGTTGTAGAGCAAGATGAAGAGAGGAAGACAATCTCACAGACTTTGCACAGAGGCTGAGAAGCCTGGGATGTAAGAGAAGACCAGGAGATGGGGGCACTCCTGAAAAGTCAGCCAATAGACTATTCTGAGGTTGGCGGGGTGGGGGGGGCGGGGTGGATGGTTCCTACAGCTTTTGCAGACAGCAGCCCTGCAAAAATTCATTGGAAATGAAACTGCTAGGTGGTGTTTTGGGGGGTCCTGAAGAACTCCTGTTCTTTATGTCTCAGCACAGAAAGAATTCAGTGAGAGGCAAAGTGATAGATAAGAAGTGCTTGATTAGAATAGGACGCTTGTGAGGCTTACAAACGGGTGGGTAAGAGGGTGCCGTGCCCTGAGAACTTAGTGGGCTACATTTTTATAATCAAAGAAAAAGTAGGGAGGGGGAAAAGACCACCTTCTTCCTCATTCTTGAGTAGAGGTCACGCTTCCATCATTAGTTCCTCTTCTATGTCAGGTGGAGTTTTCTTGTCCCTACGTGGTAAAGCCTGCACTGTCATGGCACTATGGAAAAATTATTTCAGGTCTCAGTACAATGAAGGTCTTTCACTATGAAAAGTCATCTTTCCATAAAGTATTGTTCTTATGTGTGCAGAGAGCATGTCCTAGCAGTTATTAGCTTACTGAGCTCACTGGGCACAGTGTGGGTCTCATTCCACCACTGTTTTATTGTTTGGGGGCATGCCATGCTTCTGTGGCATGGTGTTGTTGCTAAGCAAGCCTGCTCGGTTTTGTGGTTAAGCAAACCTGCTTTCTTGGGTAATTGTTAAACTTACAGGGGTCTCCCATACTTGTTTTTCTGCTTCTAATCCCTTAGTGGGATTAACTGTTTAATCAGCTACTTTGTCCCTTCACCCTGTCCCTATCAGAATAACTGAGGGATGTTACAAGCTCCATTAGCAGGGAGGGTGTGTTTCTGCCAAGCGGGTGAGGCTCTTGCTGTACCAATTATGACCAGAAACACTGTCCTTTTGCCAAGATAACTGGATTTCCCTAGTAGATCTCTTACTTTCCACTTTGTTTAAATTAAGTTTAACACTGAGAACACTTTGCCTCTATGTCCTTAGTTCTAAATCTTCCTGCTCAACCATGAACCCTAGTGAAAGCATTCAGCAGTCAGACTCATCCAGCATAAAGCTGAGGATGGGGTGGTTCTTGTGGGGCCCTATTGAGGCAGGTCAATAACAAACACAGGAAAGGACAAGGCAAACATAGGAAAATGAAGCCCCAGGGAATAAATAACTTATGGCCTCTTTCACAAGATCCCGCCATGGGCAGCGCAAACATCTGGGTCAAAGAGATAAGGAAAAACTAAGGTATGCACTCTGGCTTCTGTACATTGCTTCTGCATAGATAAACATAGCTACAGGCTCCCAAAAGTGCGGGAACTGGTCTATAAAAGGAGAAGCTTTCCTTTGGTTTTGGGCTCAGTCTTTGGATGTGAATCCACTGGGCATGTACTGGTACAATAAACATTGCGTCCTGCATTATAAGCCTCGATGTCCTGCCTACCTCTACCGGTTCCTCCAACACTATACCAAAGTCACAAGACAAAATGCCGGAGTTATCTTGACCCCCCCCCATAGCAATATGTGATTCACGACTTGGGCTAGCCAATAACCCAACCCCATATTAGAGAA
Organism: Hippopotamus amphibius kiboko; assembly: GCF_030028045.1. NCBI lineage: Eukaryota > Metazoa > Chordata > Mammalia > Artiodactyla > Hippopotamidae > Hippopotamus > Hippopotamus amphibius. The sequence continues at coordinate 44,040,985 of NC_080202.1, read as the reverse complement.
GGTCTTCACCACGTAGGACCCTAGCCTGTCACCTAATGACACCTTTTGCCTTATGGTGCACTGACCAATTGATTAATGCCCTTTTCTTCGCAGGCATGTTCCTTGTCTTGGGCTTATAAAAGTTGGCTGTGAGACCATCAGAAGCGTGGCTCTCCCTGGTCTGCCAGGAAGTCGTCCCGCCGTCTTTACAGCGCCCCTCACTAAACCCTGCTCTCTGTTCTCGATAAACGCACTCTCTTGTGAAATGCTTCATGTCTGGAAATTCTTTTCCCAACCCCTGATGGGACCACAACAGTTCTCCCTCCTGGAGAATTACAGAAGGGGCAGACCACAACGCCAACAGCCACTTCTATAAGTGGGAAGAGTCATTGGTGTTACCTGGGTTCGCCTCTTCTTTGGTGTGGAGCCAAAAGACAGCTATTACCAAGGTTGCTCCAGAATCATACATCTGCCCCTCCCTCAAATGGAAACAAATTGCTCTTATCTAAGTTTCAGGAGGAAGCTGTAAAGAGAAAAACAAGAACTGATTAGAACCACCTAGGTTCAAGAAGATTTGACTTCCAATAGACCTTGAGCCTCATTATATGCTCTTTGTAATGAATTATCATGCTAAATGACACACCCACCAGCGCCAGGACAGCTGACAATTGCCACAACAACTGGATAACCCCATATAAGGAATGAAAACGAGTATTGCATCAGTTCTGGGTCCAAACCACACCCCTGTTCTTGGATAACTCATGAATATTCCTCCCTCTCTTTCCAATTCACTCCCTTTTACCTCGAGCCTCTTATATATATGGTTGTCTCCACCTGAATTGGGTTGAGAATTTGATCTGAGAACTAAGTTCCACTTCTGCATTTAGAAACCTTCCTGGTGGAGACCAGGGGTCTCCGGTGGCTAGGACCCCAGAGCAGGTCCAGTCGACCAATTCAGTAACGCAACCAAGTCAAAGACCAAATGCAAGGATTTATTACTTGCAGCAACTACAGAGAACACTGAGGATCTTTCCCAAAACGGCATCTCCCCAAACAGCAACGTTGGGGCAGTTTTCAACTAAGGGTACATGCATATTTCGTGAAGGGGTTTGGGTGGTGTATGCCCCTTCATGAAGGGGCTTCAGCAGAGGGGAACCCAACATAGAATAGGGGCAGAGGTTGACAGAGTCCAGGCTTTAGTTGACGGAAGTCACGAGGGTCAGAAAAGGTCAACATCATCATTCCTTAATTTTCCACCAGTCTGCGGTCTGAGCATGTAGTTACAGCCCTCCGCCTGGGTGGGGGCCCTTAGCTCCTGTAGTACAACTCAAAGACATGTATCAGAGTATTATCTCTCTCCCTTAAGGAGGAACCAGGACTCCTGTTTTTATTGCCCAATTATTGTTTCTTGATTGCTTTTCCTGCATTCCTTTGTTGCTTTAAGGTCACTAATTACTGAGACTTGTTCAAGGGCAAGTATTGTGGCCAGGCTTAGATCAGAAAATGGCTTCTGTATGTCAGAAAACTAGATAGGGTTCTCTTCCTCCTGGGACCCCTTCCCACCCCCCACCCCTCCAATCTGCTTACACTGGGACTTCAACCTTCCAGAGACAGGACGGACACCTTCCCTGGAGAGGCAGACGGAGCACACAACCCCAGCAGAGATCAGTGGAGCTTTTTCCCAAGAATGGGCCTGCCCTCCCCCAAGCCCTGTAAGCCACCCCAAGGTCTCCTGGACCAGCATGTAGGGGTACCTCTCCGCCCCTGGCCCATGCTCAGACCCTAGGCTGTGGATCAAAGCCTGCATGTGTTAAATGTCTGAAGTATGGCAGGACACCCCTGCTACTTTTGACCTTTTGCTCTGATTCCATTTGAAAGAGAAATAGCACTTCTACGGTGGAAAGCAAACTACAAGCCGCTATGAGAATAACTGTTTGAGTATATGCTGCCCCGGAATGATGGCGCATTACAGGAGAATGCCCAGGGGACCTCAAGGCACTCCCTTGGCATAAGCTGTGCGCAAAACATGTACGTTTTTCCTCAGAGCCACCAGGAAGGGAAGAATAGTGTATATTGTTTCCTGCCACACACTGCACTACCAGGGAAGTCCCTTAGCAATTTTTATTATATGGTTTGTGCTTTTTTGTGTCTTATCTAAGAAACCTGTGTCTGAGACCCATTGTCTAATCTAGAATCACAAAGATTTTCTCCTGTTTTCTTCCAGAAGTTGTATAGTTACATTTAGGCCTATGATTCATTTGGAGTTAATTTTCATATGTGGTGTGTGGGAAGGGTCAAATTTCATTTTTTTACATTTTAAAAATCTATTTTTGTAGGGCCCTATTGTGACAATTTATTACACAACCGACAGCACCTTAAATTGTGCCATCCCCCCTGCAATATGGCAAGCTAATAGAAACTTCCCGTTATGGCAAGACTAGTTGAGGGGATTGCATGAGATTAGTATGGGGAAAGGGCCCTGCATTTAGCAGTCTGTTCCAATCATCTTTGTCAGGTCAGCTGACAAGTGACTGTCGTCACCACACTGTCAAATCTGTTGGTCACTGCTCTAGCCTCATCTTCCTCAGCCTCCCACAGCACCTGCCACAATCTCGATCCCTCTCTTGTCAGCTCGATGCCTTCCTCTCTGGGTATTCAAAAGTATTTCCCTATATAGCTACACTACTGTTAATACACAGTACTGAAGAAATTAAATTCCTACACAATAATATTACCTCATAAAGAGTTGCTATGCAGATTTCCCCAATTGTCTCTATTATATAATATTTATTTTAACAGCTCTTTGAGGTGTAATTGACATACAGTAATCTGTGTTCACACACACACACATACACACATACCATGAAGGCATCACCAAAGTCAAAATGTTCATCACCTCAAAATATCAAAATATCGATGTACCATAGACAAGCCAGCATGTGAATGTACTCTGTACTCTTTGGACACTGTAGATTCCTTTAGTTTTCTAAAGTCATGGAAATTGTATTGTTAAAACCGACGAAGCGATGAAAAGAATTTACAAAAATAAGCCATCAGTCTGGACCTGTGTAGGTGAATGAAGGAGAAGCACTTAAAAGTCAGGAAAAAAAGTATACTTCACATTGAGGATTAGCAACCACTGCTGGTTGCTAATGAGGGGAAGAAGGAGGCCGCCACAGATTGGCATCTGAGGGAACTGTTTACCTGAGCTCCAGACACGCCCTCAGCACCTTCATTAACCTGAAGTGAACGGTGTGACATCGGATTTCTGAACCACAAGAGAGCTGTCAACTACAACTGGCACTCGCCATTGGCATTTCCCATCTATCGCTACAAAGATTCAATCATGTGCTGCTGCAGCTTCTGACTGCCAACAGCTCCCTGAAAGGTGTTCAGAGTGGAGAGCTGAAATGAGGCCCTCTGTGCTCTGTGAAAACTGCCAGGACCCCTCTTTAGATAGTTAGATATTTTCAGGAGCCAACTTTACGGGCCCAATTCTTGTATCTCCTCATATCTAGAAAAACACTAAAATCCTTCATGGTGACGACTGCTCCTTGTGACTAGCTGTAACCCGCACGAGACTAGCAGTGACTTCTGTAAACACTATGTGCTTGATTGCATGTTTTTCTTTCACCAAAACCACATATATACTGAGCTTCCCCCCACCTCACTGGAACAGTTTCTCAGAGCTATCTGGGATGCTGTCTCCAGGCTCTTCTTTTGCATCCCAGTCCTCATTTTGCCCCAAATAAAATTAAACTCGAAACTCTCACGTTGTGCATTTTTTTTAAGTCAACACAGGTAAGAGAGTCTTTTCCAAAGCCAGGTGGAGAGGAGGCTCTTTACCTTGAATCTCTAAAATCCTCTTCAGGCCATTGAACATACCCACTATGATTTGCTTGTGTCACAGAGAAATCACAGAATTTTTCAGCTGAAGGGGTCTAAAACCCACATTTCTTATTGAAGACTAGTCAGGAAAGAAAGTACTGCATATAGAATCAGGCTACAGTAATGTATTTTCTTTATACTTTTCACACTACAGCTGAACACAAACAACTTTTTCCATACCTCAAAAGTTCTTATTGGCCACAGATAATTCACTTCAGAGGTACATGCTTTTTGAAAAATAATGTTCTGGGAGACTGGGGAGAGCCCTGTGGTGGGTGTTGACAAATTCTTTCTGCTTCATCATTTAAAAGAAGTGAATAATGGTTGAGGAAGCACCCACACCTCTTGCTCCCTGAAGAATTCTGTGCTAAACTTAGTTCTTTGCAGCTCTGTGTTGCATACACTTGAAGCAGTGTGGAACTCTGCACTTGACCAGGAAATCAGTGTAAATTCAAACATGGCATTTCACGGACCATTCGCATATTGAAGCAGCAGCACTGGGATTCCATGACAATGCTAATTTGAGTGTTTTCACTTGGTGCCTTCGATTGCCCGCGCCAAAGATCAGTACTATGGAAAGCAGAGCATTTGAGGTACATGAGTTAGAAAAGTCTCTTGTCCTCTTTGTATCTTAGTTTCCTCATTTGAAAAACAAAAAATGGATCTCAAGACATACTTTCCAGAATTCATACTGGGCTTACACCCAGCTAACCAATAACTGTATGATGTTTTCACATATAATTTTTTTACATGTATTCATCTTCTATGTCACTTACAACTTATGTAAAAACTGCATTCCATGCCAGGCCTGAAACTTTCCAAAGCTCAGGTCTGTGAGTAAATTGCAACCTAGATTTCTAGAAAAAAAAAAAAAAAAAAGACACAAGCAAAAGAAGACAAATATATGTTCTTTCAGAACATTTATCCTTTGGCAATCATTCTAATTTATATATGATGAAACATAACAGCACTACTCCTTCCATATACTTAAAGAAATCTCGCTGTGGAAGATATCATGATTTATACTTTCATGACTATATATGTCATACATTAGAGAGAAAATAGTAAGTGCTCAATAAATACTTGTGTGACGTCATCTTTATTTCTCTAGAAAAGCAGCACTATTGACGTCTTGGGCTGGATAATTCTTTGTTGTGGGGGGCTCTCCTGTACACTGTTGGATGTTTCGCAGCATCTCTGGCCTCTGTCCACTAGGTGGCAGCAGCATATAGAGGCCTGACTGGCAAAACCACCTCCAGACATTGCCGAATGTCACCTGCATGCAAAATCACCCTGCTTGAGAACCACTGCTCTGTAACGATTCACTCTGATCTGTGTAATACTTCTCACACTAATCTTTGCTAGGGACAAAAAGGATTTGCTACATAATTTTAGTAGTAATTGTAATCGTATTTCAAAATGAGTAACTAATTTTATAAAAACTTGTATAAAAATTCCAAGTATAATGAAGTTACATTTGTTACTTACATAAACTGCAAAAAAGGTAGCGGTTCAAATGTACGTCTTTCAATAGACTGTATTTTATTGCAGGATAAATCTCTAGGAAAAGGAAAAGGAATATATTGCCTCAAGTAGCTACTAGGTATCTAATTAGTAGCAATCACTAGTAGAGGTTAGAATGATAATAATAAATAAGTAGCTCTGGTCTAAACTCCAAATCTTGAGGAATGTTATTTGAACCTTCCAGAGCCCCTAACTCTGCCTTCACCTCTCTTAAGAGTCTCACCCTCATGACCCTCATAAATTAAATATACAAGTTTAGGTCTAGATAGACTTTGGAGGTAATCTTTCCTGAGAGCAGAAGAATTGATTAGATTCCACCTTTTGTGGTCTCATCATAGACTAGGTTATGAACTCAAAGCTTTTATCTCCAAGTGTCATTGTAATTTCTAATATTAAAAGGAATATGCTTATATTTACATGCTTCCCATTTAATTCTGCTTTTCCTAGGCCAATTCAATACCAGAAGAAAGAAAAGATATCTTTCCATACAACCTGAAAGGAAGTTACTCCTCTCATTAATATGCAATTTTAATTAATTCAATATTATACCTTCTATCACATTGACTTTTATTTGAAAATATTCACTCTTTTTTTTTTTTTTTTTTTTTTAGGCGCACAGGCTTAGTTGCTCCATGGCATATGGAATCTTCCCAGGGCAGGGCTCGAACCCGTGTCCCCTGCATTGGCAGGCAGATTCTTTACCACTGCGCCACCTAGGAAGTCCGAAAATATTCACTCTTGACTATAGCTATCTTATTGCCACTGATTCCAGCTTAGTCTCTCATTTCTCCTGGATGGGTAGAACTGTCTTCTGACTGCTGTTTCCACCTCCACTCTCTCCCTTTCTAAGCCACCCTCCACGCAATCTACCAATTAACTCTCCAAAGGTGGTTCCAAACACCAGCATCACTTGTGAACTTACCGAGGACACAAATACTCAGCCCTACTCTGGACCGACTGAATCAGTAACTATGGGGGTGGAGCTTATGGTTTTTTTTTTTTTTTTTTTGGCACACGGGCTTAGTTGCTCCGTGGCATGTGGGACTTTCCTGGAGCTGGGATCAAACCCATGACCTCTGCATTGGCAGGCGGATTCTTAACCACTGCGCCACCTAGGAAGCCCGGAGCTTATGTTTTAACAAGTCTTCCAAGTGACTGTTTCAGAGCACTGCTGTGGTAACATGGTGGCTTGGCATCTTAGCCTCGGCTTGGCCTCCAAAGGCCTAGATAATCTGCCTCTAATCTCCTACTCTCCCTGCTTGTACTCTACAGGTTCTCAAAGTATTTTTTCCTGTGTTTTGCCTTTCTCCCACTTTCCTTTTGCAAGCGTAATCTTCCCAAGATGTCTGTCTGATGATACCCAATGGCCCTTCAAGGTCTTGTTTAAACACCACTGCTCTAGTAACATCTTCCCTGATCCAGTTTGAAGTCTTTTTCTTCCCCTCTTCTGTGCTCCAACACCAACCTACAGCTCTCATTGCCCATATCCATTTCCTTTTTTAAATATAGCTATTTTTGCATCCCATTTATCCCACTTCTTCTGTGCATAAACTCCTTAAAGGATGGACTAGATCACGCACATTGTCTATCATGGTTAAAGCCAACGCTTGGACATAAAGCAAACTCAAATATTTATAAAATCAACAAATATCTGAGGAGGGAACAGAAGGAGGAAAATGACTGTTCTAAAAGAAACAGTTTTATTACTTCATGGTTCCCTCTTCTGTGTCTCTACAGCACTATGTCATTATGGTTTGAGCTTATATGTTTATTTTCCCTGTGGGATCGTGAGTTGCTAAAAGGAATCCTGTCTTACCCATCTTTGTGTTCACAACACTAGGCATAGTGCTTATTAGCATATTCTTTTTAAGCTTTTTTATTGATTGACTATTTTTTTAAAGAATGAGAATACCTATGCTAACATGAAATAATTAGCTTATAAAGTATTTCATAGTAGAAGTAATGACAGGCCTAATCCACTGGCTTCAGTAGTTGCAGCATGCAGGCTCAGTAGTTATGGTGCATGCGACCTAGACTCCATGCACCACAATTACTGAGCCCATGTGCCGCAACTAACGAAGCCCGCGCACCTAGAGCAAGTGCTCTGCAACAAGAGAAGCCACCTCAATGAGAAGCCTGCACACTGAAATGAAAAGCCCCTGCTTGCCACAGCTAGAGAAAGCCCGCGAGTAGCAATGAAGACCCAATGTAGCCAATAAATAAATAAATAAATAAATAAGTAATCTAAACAAAAGTGGTTGCCCCTTAAGGCTTTGAAAGTTTGATAATTAAAATAACTATTTTTAGTGGCATGTCAGGCTCCTTATACTCACTTCCCTAAGCCTTTTATATTTGCAAGAAGAATCTGATTGCTAAACAGAATCATTACTTGGCTTAATAAGGATTAATGACATACACAGCTTTGGATGCCATGAACAAAGGACAAAAATTGAGCTTTTGGAGCAAAGAACACAGTATCTACTTACCCCTAAATAAACAGAAATACTATGCAAGCATTTCCTCTTTGATAAAGGAGCTGGAGATGGAATTCCTTGGCAGCCCAGTGGACTCCGAGGGCCTGGGTTCAATCCATGGTCGGGAAACTAAGATCCTGCAAGCAGGGCGGTGCAGCCCAAAGAACAAAACAAAACAAACAAGCGAACAAACAAAAAAACAGAAAAAAATAGAGGCTGGAGAGATATTTGTGAGGTGCATTTCTGATATACTTATTTAGTGTAAACATTTCTAAATATACCAGTTAATCATCATCTTACATATTTTTAATATTGATATAATGATTCTGCACTGCAATCCTTAATAACAGTCTGTTTTTTTGGTAACTTAATGTGTTCTGGACAATACTGTTTACATAATTCATCTGCTTAAATAGTTAATATTTAAATATTAATTTAACTTAAATTATCAAAATTATGAGTTAATGGCATTCATATTAATGTAAGTGTTCTGTATTTTCTTGTCCTGTAGGTTGCAACCTGAGGTTAACTTTTTTTTTTAACTCACTTATTGGCTGCATTGAGGCTTTGTTGCTGCGCGCAGGCTTTCTCTAGTTATGGCAAGTGGGGGTTACTCTTCATTGTGGTGCAAGGGGTTCTCATTGCAGAGGCTTCCCTTGTTGCGGAGCCTGGGCTCCAGGCTCATGGGCTTCAGTACTTGTGGGCTGAAGGCTCTAGAGCTCAGGCTCAGTAGTTGTGGCACGTGGGCTGAGTTGATCCGTGACATGTCGGATCTTCCTGGACCAGGGATCGAACCCATGACTCGTGCATTGGCAGGCGGATTCTTAACCACTGTGCCACCAGGGAAGTCCTGAGGTTAATTTTAACTCCCCTCATTTTACTAAGCAACTTTTTCAAACCTTTTCTGTAAAGGCCAGATAGTAAATATTTTAGCTTTTGCAGGCCACACACAATCTCCGTCGCATATTTTTCTTTGTTTCTCTTTTTTTTTCATTTACTGCCTTTAAAATATCATTTTATTATGTATAGCCTGTATAGAAATGGACCATGGGTCAGATTTGGTTGTAGGTCATAAACGAAATATAAACGAGGAGCATAGGAACACATATAATAAGGTTCATACGGGAGTCTATAACTGTTCAAGCCTCATCACCACTTTTCCCCTACAACTAAAGGGGGTTTTTCTATCAATATCTTGTCTACATAATGTAAAAATTAAAAAGGAATAGGAGGTATTTATTTATTATTTTTTTGAGGTACACCAAGTTCAATCATCTGTATTTATACACATATTCCCATATTCCCTCCCTCCCTCAGCTCCCCCCCACCCTCCCCATCCCAGTCCTCTAAGGCATCATCCATCCTCGAATTGAACTCCCTTTGTTATACAGCAACTGCCCACTGGCTATCTGTTTTACAGTTGGTAGTATATAAATGTCTATGCTACTCTCTCTGTCTCAGCTTCCCCTTCACCCCCCCACCCCCCCAAACCTCGAGTTCTCCAGTCCATTCTCTGTATCTGCGTCCTTGTTCCGTATATATGAGTTAGCATACAGTATTTGTCTCTCTCTTTCTGACTTACTTCACTCTGTATGACAGACTCTAGGTCTACCCACCTCATTACATATAGCTCCATCTCAGGAATAAGAGGTATTTAATGCTAGAGATGGGCTGGGGTCCTACACAGACTTACAGAATTGTAGAATTTTACTGCTCTTGAAAAAACTTGAAGAGATTATCTAACTTGAACCCCCTTAATTACTTTATAGGTAATCCACTTATAGATAAGAACTCATAAATAAATACGATAAACTAATTAACTTACAAATACTGGACGGATAGCAAGCCTTCAGATGAGTCCTTATGTAATTCAGTCAAATGATTGTCACTGAGAATCCTGAAAAATGAAAAGGTAATTTCTGGATCAAAATGCAAAAGAAGTACAACTATTTACTACATAGGACTAACTCCTATATGTGGAAGAAAGCTGGGTAATGGTGCCACCTAAACATCCTAATTCTTATTTAATTTAGGGATGGTGATTTCTGCTCTATTTTCATTTAAACCTTTCTTCTCACATCCTCCTTTGTGTCCACCTCTCTCTACCTCTCTCTCTCTCTCACACACACACACACACACACACACCCCATCCATTCTTCCACCAAATCATATAGTTAATGCCTACTCTCTAGATCACCAAGTCTCTGTTAGAACCCAGCTCTGGGTTTTAACCCAGTGTTGCAGAGCTGTCCTTCCCTCCCATCTTTCCCCAAACCTTATCGGGAAGTCCCATACACAACTCTGTCAACGCTGCAAATGAAGCCATCTGATTCTTCCCCCATTAAAAAGTTTTCGAAAGCTAAAATGTCTATAAAGATACATAATGTAATTGTTCAGGTTAATAATTATAAAACAAATCCCCAGGTAACACCATTCATGTCAAGAAAGAATCCTGCCAGCTTCCCAGAAGCCGCCCGTGTGCACCTTTCCAATCACAACCCTCTCTGACTTTCTAGAGGGAACCACTATCCTGACTTTCATAAGAATTTCCTTGCTTTTTAAATGTAGTTTTGTCTTTTCTGTATCAGCCATAAACAACACACTTTACTCTTGCTTCTTCTTCATGTAAGTGGAATGCTACTATATGCATTATTTCCTACATTGCTTCTTTCATTCAACATTATTTTGTAAAATAATGTTATTTTTGCCTGTAGCATGTAGTGTTGCATGTCCAGCTATATGAGGCTTCTGGGTACGTGAAAGCGGCTAACGTGACTAAAGACTGAATTTTTAATTTAATTCATTTCAATTATTCCAAAATTTAAATTAAAAAAACTGATACTGTAATTACTGGAAACTAAGTATATTTACAACAATTTGTGTATGTGATACTACTTTTTCAACTGCAAATTTTATGAAATCTAAATACACATCAAGTATTTGTGATACAATTTTGCAACTAAATTGTGATTTCATAGAGTCAGCATGGAAAAAAAATGTAGAGACTCATTAACTTTTTGTTAACTCTAAGTTTTTTTCCCTAAAGTTTTTAAAAATATGTATGTATGCATGTATGTACGTATGTATGTATTTTGCCTGTGCCAGGTCTTAGTTGCGGTATGTGGGAACTTTCTGTTGCGGCACGCGAACTTCTTGGTTGTGGCCTGCAAACACGTCATAGAAAAAATGTAGAATATCTTATTAATAATGTATATAATGATTACATGTTAAAATGATATTTTGGATATAAGGGTTAAGTAAAAGATATTTATTTTATGTTCCTTTTTCTTTTATTTTTAAGTGGCTACCAGAAAATTTAAGATTACCTGTGTGGTTTGCATTATGATGAAGTGTATGACTTCTAAGTCTATGACTATACCACACTTTATTTCATTCAACTCTTGGTGCATACTGAGACTTTTCTAGTTTTTAGTTATTAAAAACAATACTGCTTTGAACATGCTTGTATTTGTATCCAGATACATGTTTGCCTGAGTTTCTCTAGGATGTAATAGGGATACAAAATTGTTTTCCTAAGTTGTGCTACTTCAAGTTGGCAGATTGAAACATGTCAAGTCTCCACCCCTTCAACTTCCACCAAAATCCCCAGGAATGCTAGAAAAGATTTAACTTAAAAATTATAACCTTAGCTCAATGCGTGGAAACAGCTCCACAAATGCTCCCCTACCAGAAACGTCCTAGAGCTACCTACAGCCTCATCGGTTGCAACAGCAGCCTACAGCATACGTCAACCCCACATCCTTCCACCTTGATCCAGGCAGCAAAGGTGTCTTCCTCCAGATAGGAGCAACTGGTGTCAGGAAGGAGGCAAGGTCCCAGGACCCTGGAAGAAAGGTATGCACTCCCTGACTAGCCACCAGAAGGCACCTACCACCTCTGCCTTATTCTCAGGGGAACCCATTGGGAGTAACAAGCCCCAGCAGCTCATTTCACTTCTCCCCTAAAGCTGGGAAACAAAAGCAGTAGCATCTCAACTGCAAGGATGAACTGCACTCAGGAATGACCAAACAATGTGAGAAAGCCAATTCCATTAAGGACAGAAAACAAAAACAAACATAAGAGCTTATAGCCAATGCCAGTGAATGAGAGTTAACACAGCACAAGAGGACCTTAGCATAGCATAATTATTATCCTCAGACAGAGGGAAGCACATAGTATATCCATGAAAAAGAATCAACTCAAGAATATACGAATTACAAGTGCTAGCAGTAATAAATAAACTCAGTATATGAGCAGCAGAAATGACAGTTAAAGAGTAAATTAGAAAACTGAGAGATCCAGCCAATGACCTGTCCAGAGTGCAGAATGAAGGGCTCAGGGATGACTCACAGTCAAGCCTGACACCTGGATCTGCCCGAGGAATGTGATGCCATTGCTTCTGCTGGTCTCACAATAAAGACTAGTAACATGCTTCGGGGAGGAGGGGGTGCTGTTCTGCATGTGTTTCTTATACCTAATAAACAGGAAGGCACATAACCAGTATTCCAAGAGTGGAGTGAGGGACTGGTGGAGAGCCAGCACAGAAGAAACTATATAAGATGTCAAAGAATCACCTTCCTTGCAGGTGATATTTTTTTTAAAGCTCTTTATTGGAATATAATTGCTTTACATTGTTGTGCCAGTTTCTGCGGTATAACAAAGTGGATCAGCTGTATTTATACCGGTATTCCCATATCCCTTCCCTCCCACTCTCCCTATCCCGCCCTCCCTATCCCGCCCATCATCAAGTTGCTCTCCCTGTTTTATGCAGCAGTTTCCCACTAGCTGTGTCTTTTACATTTGGTAGAGTATATATGTCAACACTATTCTCTCGCTTCATCCCAGCATCCCCTTCGCCCCCCACCCCGTGTCCTCAAGTCCGTTCTCTACAACTGCATCTTTATTCTTGCCCTGTCACTGGGTTCATCAGTACCGTTCTTTTAGATTCCATACATATGAGTTAGCATACAGTATTTAACAGTGGTACATCCTTCAGGAGCCTTGGGGATCTGAGCACATGCTCTATTGCCTTGTGAAACTATTTCCATTGAGTTCTGCATTAAAATGTTCTGCTTTTCACTCACAGTGTCTCTTGGTCACGTATTTATATTAATTCCATCTCATAGCTTAATCCCATCTCATAAATTAATTCTTTACTCATAGGTTATGAAAATTAAAATATTACTACCTGGAAACTCTGCAACTCTCAGTTACTAAGGTGGTTCCTATTATACAGAATACAGTCACACACATTTTTTTCTCTCTTTTTTTTTTATTATGTTTTTGGGGGTACACCAAGTTCAATCATCTGTTTTTTTACACATATCCCCGTATTCCCTCCCTTCCTTGACTCCCCCCCTTCGAGTCCCCCACACCCTCCCCACCCCAGTCCTCTAAGGCATCTTCCATCCTCGAGTCAGTCACACACATTTTTAAAAGATCAGTAAAACAAAAACACAGAAGACTTTAATTCCCACAAAGAACACTTGGAGCCCTGACAATGCTTCAAAGACCCTGACCTCCATTTGAAATTCACGTTAGAAGGAGCAGCAGTGATGGTCAGAATCCATGTTAGGGGGGATGGTCAACAGCTGGTGCTAAGATGGATTGTCTTCTCACCTCTGCCAAGCAGTGGCTTCATATCTCCATGGAAATGATCCAAAAAGGAAAAACCAAATCACTATGTCCAACCACGTTTATACTAACCCTTTTCATAACTTCAAAAGTTGGAAAAAACTCTCCCTCCCCATGTCATGTAACAAAATTGTATGTGTATACCATGAATGACACACAAAGGTCACAGGAAATGATGATATATGAAAAAACTCAAGACAGAAGTGAAACATATATGCTAATTATAACTCTGAATGCTGACAAGGAGTCAATAAGGACGGCGAAGAGATGGGGCTGATCCTCAGCTCTTCATGGCACTGTGCTCGCTGACTGGCTGAGGCCCACATCACACTGGTTAGAGTCTGAATATCATGTGGGACAGGGAGTAAACAAAGACTATACATTTTCAATTAATGAGGTTTCTTTCGGTGACGTTGTTTGCATGACAGGACAGTAAAACATTTTTAAATAACAATAATAAATTCAACCTAGAAGTTGAGACTTAGAATGAGTCGGTCACCAAAAAAATTACCAAAAAAAGGAGCTTCAAATATGCAATAATTGAATAACTGAAATCAAATACATTGATCTGTAGAACTCCAAATATTCATTATGACTGAAGCAAAAATTTTAAAACTATGGGGAATCAGAGTTAAAGCCAGATCTAAAATTTTCTCAGACCATGAAAATATCAAAACCAGGCATAAGTAACAGTAAAGAAACAACCATGTTTAATTTCTCACCAGGGTTCTGGTCTAAGGCAATCTTCTGAATTTCACATTCATTCTTGATTCTGTATTATTCACAATTATCCTTCTCTCCACCTCAGTAACTTCTAGGAAACTGAGAGGCCTCAGGGTTGGTCTGCTGGTTGGCTGGTTTGTTTGACTTAACTATATATATAAGACAAACAGCAAGCCATTCTGGAATTGATTTCCTCTCCTTCCCCTGCTTTCTTTCTCCCCAAAGCACTTACCAATACTTGAAATTATAACTACCTATTTATTATACTTATGTACTTATGTTCATATGTTTGTAAACCCCCTGAGAACTGGGATACTTGGGCTGATTTATTCTTGGGCCTGTATCGTTAGCATGTAAAACAGTTGCTGGCATGTACTAGATACTCCAAAAATTATTGAATGAATTCAGAAAGTGACAGGTACTTTTATTTAACTATCAGATACTTTTATTTAAAACAAGTCATCCACTTAGCATCAATTATGAGAATAAGTACAGGAAAAAGTGCATGCAATTTCCATCCGTGGATCATCCTTTTAGGGCAGAAGTCTGTGAACAGAGTGGACTGAATCCAGAGGGCCAAACGTGGATGAGAAATAGAATTACATCTCAGTTTTCACAAATCTCTATCTAAAGTCAGCATTTCCTTCCATTTTGAATGTAGGCAACAAACCACACTAGATCAGCAGTATATTTAATTTGGTCCCCAAAAGAAATCACAGATTATTTTATATCATGCATATGTCACAGATATCTTGAAACATCATTTACTCTCATCGCTACCTTGGAGCCATAATATTTATTAGACCTACCACTATATCTTGTTATTTAATGTGTTAAGAGAAGCATATTTATTACTACATCACTAATTTTAAAAATATCCTGAAAACTATTGCAATATAATTAATTTGCTTTGTTTTTCTATATATTTTAATTTATTATACATTTCAAAACAGGATCCCAAGAACATAAGCTTCTTCAGATTGCCAAAGAAATAGACATGGGGGAGCAGGAGGGAAGGTTAAGAAATTCTGCCCTGGGGAACCACTGACCCCAAGTTAGGAACCTTTACTTACAAGGTATAAACCTCAAACTGACTTAGAAATCTTCACATCTTACCAGACTCATGTTATAGTGTATCACCTCCCAAACACATGCTTTTTAAAAATTAATTTTAAATTTCAATTTATTTAAAAAAAATATGTAATATATATTCCCATGGCTCAAAATTCCAAAAACATATAGCACACAATCCAAACTTTTGCTCTTACCTCTGTTCCTCAGTCTATCACCCCTCCTCCTCTCCCCAGAGGAAATTAAGTTATCTACTTCTTGTGCCAAATGACTTTCATTTTTCTTACAAGTTTGGGAAATAAAACCTCCAAGTTAGATTCCATCATGGGAAATATAAACTACGTACAGTATTTAGGAAATCTGTAAATTGAAAAAATTGCCTGCTTCTAGCATTTTTTTCCTTACCAGTAAGATATCAGACTAAGGGGGCAACTCCTTAAGGGTTGTCATAATCCCTATTTTTAGATTGACTGTTATGTCTTTTATTACTAATTCAGAAGTCATGTATGACTTGTCTATTCAAGCTGAACTAATGATAGGACCACAAACTGTCATGAAAAATTACTTTGAATGTGTGTTTCCAAAATCACTTATGTATCTAAACTGATTTTTTTCTACAAATCGACAAAGAAAATAGTAACAGAAGAAAGGGCAAAGGACAGACAATTCAGAGATGAAATACAAATGTTCAGTAAATCATAGAAAGATATTTAAACTCACAAGCAATCAGAAAAATTCAAATTCAGATGGGACCCTTTATATTCACCCATCCGATCAGCAGAAAAAAAACAGAAAGAAAGGGGAAAATATCAGTGATGGAAGGGTGTGGGGAAATGAATGTCATCACAGCATGCTGACTGGAGTTTAAGGTGGCACAACTTTTTTGAGGGCAATGAAAATTTTATAACTACATAGTCTTCCCCCCAGCAACCCGACTTCCAGATAACAATTCTACAGAAATATTTGACCAGGTTCACAAAGAAGCATGTACAAGGACGGTCACTGCAGTGATGCAGTAACAAGAAAACTGGACATAATCAAAACATCCTTCAAGAGGGGCATTATTAAACTGTGATACATTCACACTACGGAATACCATGCAGGAGTTTAAATGAATGGGGTAACCATCTATTTACCGGGAAGGAAAGAAATCTACCAAGGTGAGCCAAAAATTATTTGCACTTTGGCTGCAGAAATTCTATAGCCAGAGAATGGATAATTGTTGACTCACCCTCCTAAGACATAGCATGAAGTGGAAAAATCAAGTTGCAGGAGATTATCATTTATGTAAAAAATGATAAAATCATGTGGCAAACCTGTTGTTACCTTAAATATGCATTTACTCAAATATATGGAAGAGTCTGCAAGGATATATACTAAACTCAAAGTAGCATGGGTGGGGGATTAGGGCACAAGGAAGGTTTTCACTATATCTGTTATTTCACTTTTCCATATTGCGTATAAAATCATGTATTACTTGTATAATGGAAACGAAGTTTAAATTGGCTCTTACTGATTTTATAGAGGGCCTGCCACATTTAATTTTTAAAATAAACACAGAATTCCAGTCAGTAGGTTGCTTTGGGATATGGAGGGGGAAATACCTTTTCTCACAGCTATTGACCTCAAAATTCTGGACCAAGAAGGATCTTACAATGCAGTTAGCTCTTTGTATTCATATCTGGACAGAATATACTCACAGTGTCTCAGTCCAACGGTATGCCTTCCACACATTTTCATCAATGTAAGACATAGAGTTTCCTTGGAAATTTCTGTGAAGAAACACAGTTCATATCCTTGAATTGGCATGAAAAGAATGAGGAGAATAAGTAAAAGAATCATGGCCACCTTGTGGGGAATATTCAAGTGCAGAAGAGACCAGTTTTCTCATTCCCACAGCTTCTCAGCTGCCCAGTGTGCACAATTAATAAAGACATAACGAGAGGCCACTGGCACAAACAACGCGGCCTCTCCTCAGAACCTGAACTTCCTCTCTGTCCAGATTCTTGGATACATAATGCCAGTTGCTTTGAATGTAAGTCTTTTTTTCCCCAAAATCACTTATGTGTCTAAAATGACTCCTACCAATCAATGAGAAAAATGGCAAACATTGCTCAATATCAGCAAATAAATATAAAGAAATCCTACGCCAGGCAATAGCAAAGATTTGCTTAGTGCCCTCAAACTCACTCCACGTGTTGGAAGGATAAGGGCAGTTAGAACTTAGAAGGACTAATATGAAAACATCTCTTAGACATACTGCATTTGGAAAAGCACAAAGCACTGAGCAAGGAGTAAAAGTATCACCTCATCAGGGGAACAAACGCAAAGGAAAGAGGTTGGAAGGAAGGACACCATCAAAATAGTAACAGGAGTTACCTTATTGGTGGTGGGAAGATGGGGTACAATTTGCACATCTCATCCTATATACTTCTGTGACTTTTTTTTTTTAAATGAGAATGTACCTGAGAATTAGACATGTTCAAGAGAAGCTGTTAAAATGTCGGAGGTTCAGTTTCAACCACTCATTCAGTGGATGGCTTTGAATCTTTACCTTTAGCTTTGTCCTCTTCCCTCAGCAACAGTGAAACTATTCAGTTTATATGCACATTCTTCAGGGGGCTCACAAAGAAGTCAAAACAGATACCTCTCTGCCCATTGGCCTAAGGGACATTTCCACTCAAACAGAGCCTTCTGGGTGCTTTCTGCTCACCAGTAATAGATGCCTAAAACTGAACTCCTCTCCCTCACACTGACTCTCCTTTCCCCACTGCTGTATTTTCACTGTTACACCACCATCTTTCTGCCCATCAACACATGTGATTTTCCTCTTTCCTGTATACCCAATCCTCCAACTCCAGTCAGTTACTACATCTTGTCAGTTCTTCCTCTGTAGTGCTCTCAGAATTTTTTTTCCACTCCCATCTCAACCATTCTAATTCAGCCCCTTCTCACTTTACTCCTAGATTTTGCTAGAACATATTATTTGGTCTCCCTGAATCAAGCTTTCCCCTCTAGATTACTCTACATACGGAATCTAAAATCATCCTCTCATTCTAATCATTTGTCTCTCTGGCTTGAAAACTTTCAGTGGCCCCCCATATCTTAGAGCATAACTTTCAAACCCCCATTGCAGAGAGCCAAGGTTTTTCATAATCAAATCTTTCACTGCCTCACCCAATTCTTTACAGCCAGATGGATCTACTGAATCCTGATCATCCCTGCACTCACACCTTTGCCTACACTGTACTCCCTGTTTTTTCTCTAAAAAATCATACCCAATCTTCACGTCCCAGCTAAAGTTTTAGCCTATCCATGCAGATTTCTGTGACCACCGTACCTCAGTGATTACAGGTTCTGGTGAATTACAGCCCCTATCTGTATCTCTTTTAATACTTTAGTATATATTACCTCCCTTTAAGACATATCCCCTTTCTTCCCACTTGGCATTGTCATGTTCTGGAGACAATGCTGGACTTCTGTGGCTCCCACAGTACTTGGCCCTGGGGTGGGCACAAACTGGGTGCTATAAAAAGAAAGCTAGGGGACAAAGATGACTTCGAGATATAACGGAGAGAGTCAGTAAGAATAGCTAACACTAAAATACATGGAAGGAACTGATATAAGAGCTTCACCTGTATTAAAGCATCTAAATCTCACGGCAATGCTATGAGATGATGACCGCCACAGTCCCCACTTTACAGATGAGGACATGGAGTCACAAAGCTAATCAACGACAGACCTGGGTTCAAACCCAGGCGGCCTGGCTCCGGAATCTCACTCTTAACCACTCTGTGGTATTACCACCAACGAGGTGGGGAGAGGCACATGTTGCTGTAAAGAGGATGCAGCAAAGATGGGAGAAGAGTCGATGTTAAGGAGTTAAATACTGGAGTAAAAAATGGAGAAGGAAAGGGCAATGATAAGTAGAAACCTGGAGAAGAGGGAACAATAGCAAGAAGGAGAATGAAGATAAGCAACATTGACAAACAAAAGGTAGAAACGGAAAGTCAGTCAACATGGGATGGGGAGATGAGGAAGACCCAACAAGACCTCGAAGAAAGGCTGCCATGTCAGGCAGGATGCAGAGAACAAATGAGGAAAGGGATTCTTACATGATGGTGAAGATGCCCTTGTAGGTGTTGGGCTGTGGCTCAGGCACTCTGTGGAGCTTCTGCTTGGGGCTGAGACCCACGCAGGACAGCGTCTCATCTTTGCAGGTACAGAGCTCACACATGTTGATGTTCATGGTGGCATTCTGTTCTGCTTGCTTCTTTTTTGGGGTATAGTTTACACCAGGAAGACCTGTGGATACTGAATCCTGAGGTGAAAATAAAAGAACTGTCTCAGATGGACTTGGTTGCTGAGAAATGGTACCTCCCAGGTCCACAGGTGGAACTGTGACTTGAGTCAGATTTGGCTGTGCAAGTGCCACCTCAGTCGGCTGCAGGGCTGTAGAAGGTCCAGCCTCCGTAGTAGGTTCTGGAGCTGTCGTCTGCTCTGGGTCCATATGATGAGCTGTGACGCTGGGTGATGTTGGCTGCTGCCCTTGATCCTTACTTGGAGTTGGAACTGTCACCTCCTGCTGGAATGGAGGTTGAACTGGTAGCTCTGGAGGTTGTCTTGCGGTCTCCTGCATGGTTGGAGAAAGTTCAGTCTCCACATAGGATCCTGCAGTAACGTTAAGTGCGGCAGGGCTGTAGAATATGCAGACTTCATAGCAGGCTCTGGACTTATGGTAAGCTCCAGGTCCAAAGGTTTCACTGTGACCCTGGGTGATGTTGGAGGCTCAGCATGAGCCTGATCTGGTGCTGGAACCAGCACCTCGGGATGCGATGGAGACTGAGCTACAACTGCCTCTGGAGGCGGAGCTTGGGGCTGCCGCGTGGTTGGAGAAAGTTCAGCCTCCATACTGGATTCCGGAGTTAACGTAATTTCCAGGTCCAAAGGTTGAACTGTGACCTCAGTCAAGGTTGGATGTGGAAGCTGAACCTGCTCTGGACTTGCAACTGTCACTTCGGGGGATGCTGCTGGAACTGCACTCTGCTGCAGGACTGTGGAACGTTCAGCCTCTGTGGTAGGCTGGACTGGCAATGGTTCCACCTCTGTAGGGCGCTCTGATGCCTGAGCCTGAAGCTCCTGTTGTGTGGCAGAAGGTACCACCTCCTTAGGGGGCTCAGGAGATATATCTGAGCCCCCCTGGGGAACCGGAGACTGAGCTGGGGCCTCCTGCTGCACTGCAGGATGTTCCACCTCTTCAGTGGGCTCTACAGTTAAGAGAATCCAAGGGTTTAACTGTGCTATCAGGCAACACTGGATGTTGAGCTTCACCTGGACTTAGAGGTGAGCCTGTCACTTCATTAGGTAGTGAAGGTGGAGCTGCAACATCTGTAGGGGCCTCTGGAGGTTGAGTTGGGGGCTCCTGCTGGACTGGAGAAGGTTCAACACTTTCAGAGGCGGTTGGATGCGGATCTGAAACCTCTTGCTGCACTGACAAAGGTTTCACCTGCTCAGGGGACACTGTGAACTGGGTTGAGGCTTCTTGTTGGGATGGAGAACTTTCAACCTCATTAGTGAATGCTGGAGTTAAGGCAAGTGCAAGATCCACAGGTTTAACAGTGACAGTGGGCCGCTGCAGAGGCTGAGCTCGATCCTGACCTAGAGGAGAAACTGTTGTTACATGATGCTCTGGAGAGAGAACTACAATCACATTAGAGAGCTCCGGAGTCTGAGCTGCGGTATCCTTTGGTATTGAAGGTTTATTCTGTGTAAAACTTCTACAGATTGGGCTGGCAAAGGTTCAACCTCCTCAGGTGGCTGTGGAGGCAGCGTGGGGGCCTCGTGCTGGGCTGTAGACAATTCTGCACTGCTAAGGGGCACTGAGGGCTGAGCTGAAGGCTTGGGCTGAGTTGGAAAAGGTCCCACCTCTGGAGTGGGTTCTGCTGCTATGCTAAGCTCCACATCTGCAGGTTTGATGGTGATATTGGATACGTTTGAATGCGGAACCTGATGGTGACTTGGAGGTGAAACGGTCATTTCATAAGGCTCTGGAGGCTGAGATGGCTGTACCTGTTGGATTGGAGAAGGTTCCACCTCCCCTGCAGACGGTTCTGGAGGCTGAGCTTGTTGCTCCTGCAGCGTTGCAAAAGGTTCTGTCTCTGCTGGAAACGGAGCTGAGGCTTCCTCCTGAGTTGGAGAAGTTTCAGCTTCTCCAACAGACTCTGCAGGCTGAACTCGGGTCTCATGCTGGGTTGGAAAGGGTTCAGCTTCCTCACTAAGCTCAGAAGGCTTAGTTGTTTGCCCCTGTTTACTTGGAAAAGGCTCAGCTTCTGCAAGAGGCTCTAGAGGCTGACCTGGGCTTTCCTGCTGGGTTGCAGAAGATTCCTCAGGAGGCTCAGGAGGTAGAGCCAGTGCCTCCTGCTGAGCTGTAGGAAACTCAGCTTCCGTAGTGGGCTCTGGAGTGATGGTCAGTTCCAAATCCAGAGGTTTAAGTGTGACACTGGGAACGTTTGAATGAGCGTGATGCTGAATGCCAGCTAGGGATGCTACCTCATCACTCACTGGACTTTCAAGTACATACTCGGTAGGGTACCCTGGAGCTTGAGTCGGGGCCTCTTGATGGAGTAGGGAAGGTTCAAACTCCTGAGGGAGCTCTAGAGACTGAGATGGAGGCTCCTGCTGGAGTGGAGGTGGTTCTACCTCTTCAGTGGGCTCTGCAGTTTCATCCTGGACCTCTGCCTGGGGTGAAAAAGATTCAACCTCCTCAGGGGTCTCTGGATGATGAAGCTGGGCCTCTTGCTGGGATGCAGAAATTTCAGCCTCCTCAGGGGGCTCCGGAGGTTGCTCTGAGTTCCCCAGAAAATCCATAGGCAGGCTCTCCTCAGGATAAATGGTATCCATACCGGAAGCTACACAATCACCCTGCAACTGTTGTTCTAGACCCTGAGTTTTATTTTCTAACACAACTATAGTTCCAACAATAGCTTTAGCAAGCTGTTGATGCTGAACGAGATCCTTCTTCAGGTTTGGGGCTGAAACAATAAACTTCGTTGGTTTTGAGCTCTTGAACAAGTATTGCAAATGATTGGTGACCTTCAGCCTGATCTAGACCTATGGTTTTAGTCTTACTTTTGTGCCAAAAAGGCAGAACCAAGCCCTGATTCTGTTCCCAGTCCAGCACTGGAGCCGCTGCTGGGAGCTTTTGCTGCTGGGTTAGCTTGTCATTCACATCCTGATGTGGAACAGCAAACTAATCTGGCCCTGTGGGCAGCTCTCCAGCTGAATCCGTGTCTGGGTGTGGAACCAAAGTCTCAGTCAATTCCTGACGAGGCAGCACCAACATCTGCTCTGGAGAGGAGGACAAGTAATTAAAGCCCCCCGACTCTGTGCGGGGTGTAATCACATAGGGCGATTTGGGTGGGAGGTGTGAGGAATGTGAAGACCAAGGCTCTGTTAGCCCCGGGGGGTCGGGGGTCCACTGAACAAGGTCGAGGGTCCACTCCAGAGGCTGAGCTGCCTGGGCCAAAAGCCACAATGGTTGCCCCGTGAAGACAAGCCATGGGAACCAGAGGCGCAGTGGGGACATGCTATGCGGAGGCTCCCGGGCACAGCGACCCAGGCCAATGGGGCACAGGCGCTGCACCCTGAGCAGAAGCGAAAGCATTATGAGAGTCCCGAGACACACAGGCGCCCCTCTCCCGTCTCACGACCCACCCTTTATTTATGACACCCTTAGTTCCACCACCTTCCTTAGGTTCCAGCAGAGATCCAATCTGAGCAACCAGAGGAAGCCTTTTTCCCAGAGTCACCAGGGTGCAAACCATCCTTCCTCTAGCAAAGGCAACAATTCCTTCCCGCTGGGCCATCTCCCCAACCCCCCTCACCGGCCCTGCACCATGAGGCAAGATTTGGGCAGCCCAGGGGTGGGGGGAGGGGTTGGGAAGGATGTGGAGCTTCTCAAGGAAGCCACAGGGCCTGGCATGCTGGGAAATTCAAAAGTGCTAGTCCAGTTCTGGCAATTTGAACGCTTCCTCCTCAAAGCTCCAGCCTGAAAGACATTCTGCCTCCCCTTGGCCACACCGCTGACAAGAAGAGTAGCTGACCTGCAAAATGAGCACCAGTTAGGGTGGCGGGAGGGCAAGATACCTTACAGTTAGTGACTGAAATGTTGCCATTTCCTCGAAACTCTTAGTACCTATGTCGGATTATTAATTCACCACTCTATTATTATCGGTTACCCCTGAATCAGTGAACTTCCTCTACTGCCCCCTCCTCCACCCTCCTTAACGCCGCCTGGAGGAGCTCATGCCTTTCCTGTGTCTAAAGGACACTCAGTTTTATCACCCTTACAGAAGGGCACTTTGCAGGCTAGACAAGAGGGAGATCTGGAAGCTATGCAAATGGCATTTCCAGTAACGATTCATGAAAGGGTGGCACCTGGAGTGGATCCTAACAATCCCAATGGAATTTATGAGGCAGTACAGGAGCCAATCCCTTTCAAATTGTTGAAAGAATTAAAGCACGCAGTACAGAATTATGGAGTAAATTCCCCATTCACCATAGGTATCATACACGGAGTAGCCGAAGGCTCTCGTTTAATTCCAGCCGATTGGGCAACGTTGGCTCGTGCAGTGTTAGCCCCAGGAGAATTTTTACAATTCAAAACCTGGTGGTGTGATCGTGCTGAAACTATGGCAAACCAGAACCAAGCAAGGCAGATTCCTATCTCCTTGGATCAACGCATAGGTAGTGGGAATTGGGGCAGAGTTCAAGATCAGATCTGATGGAAGATCAGGCCATAGAACGGGTGAGACGTTGTTGCCTAAGAGCCTGGGAGAAAATAGAAGCTAAAGGGCAAGCTCCTGTCTCTTTTCAAAAGATCATGCAGGGGGCGAGAGAGCCCTATACTGAATTTATTGCCAGATTACAAGAGGCTATCAAGAGACAGATGCTGCCCGAGCAGCACAGCAAAGCTGCCATGGGGTGGAGGGCTGGCGGGGACCAGAGGAGCCAGGGTGCCACAGCCCTTCTTACCTCTCCGGCCTCCTCTCACCACATCCCTACCTTCGTCCTCGCTCCCCTCAGAGTTCTCCCTGTTCTTTGCACGCATGGGGCCTTCGTTCACGGCCCGTGCACATCACTCCTTCTGTCTGGAACACTCTTTCCTGTGTCTCCTCACTTTCCCACGCGTTCTTCAGGCCTCACCCGGGATGTCAGTTCCTCCAGGGAGCCTTCCCCCTTCTGCCCTCCTCCAATCTGGGTTAGACCCCCCGCCCCGCTGTACTCCCAGGGCGTCCTTCTCTCTCCTCCGGCCCTCGCCCCTCGTGGTAGCGGCGGCCTTACTCACCTGCGTGCCTTCCAGAGGGCGGGACCCAGGTCCACCTCGCTCAGCGCTGCGGCCCACGCCCCTGGCCCAGTGATGGGCTCTGAGCGTGTTCTCAATAAATATTTGTCAAACGAATGAATGGACAGATATGTGCACAAATAAAAGCCACTCCTAAACACAAAGGGAAGGCCTTCTCCACCCAGCCCTGGCATTTCTCCTGAGAACCTGCTGGCGCATGGACCCCATGTGTGTCTCTGTGTGTGTGTGTATCTGTGTGTGTGCGTGTGTCCACGCCCAGGGTGCTCACCTCTTGCTCAGCTCCTTCAGGGCTCCGCTTCGGCACAGCCCCAGGTCATCTCCCAGGAGCTTCAGCTGTTCCCGGCTCCTCCCGATGAGATGCATCCGCTCTACGTGCTCATACAGGGACGCGTTCACCAGCTGCAGGTTGATGAGGGGCTGGGCCCGGATCTGCGTCAGGAACGTCAGGGCCTGCCTGCAGACCTGCGGACACCAGCGGGCAGCGAGGGTGAGACAGGAGGGCCGTTTGGTGAGCACCCGACGGCCTGGCACTGTGGTACCGACTCACTCGCTCACCCCTCCATCCACCTGCCGAGGGAAGCGGTACCGTCTTCATTTTACAGATGAGGAAACGGAGGTTTGGAGAGAGGAAGTGACTTGGCCAAGGTCCACAGCTCATACAAGCCATGGTTTGAACCCAGTTTATCTGACGTCCAAACCCACTCTCCCCCCTTGGCACCAGCTGCTGCCCCTCCCTCCCGACCGACCGACGGTACTGGGATGGAGGAGGGGCTGCTCCAGTCAACACGCCTCTCCCCCTGGGCCTCACAGATCCTCCCCACTATTTCCTGTCCCCCCCCCCCTGCCCCCGTGTTCCTGCCGAAAGGAAACAGGCACTACCCCAGGCTCAGGAACCAGGTGACGGGTCTGAGTCAGGCTCCAACCACAGGAAGCCACGGATCAGACACAGTTTAACTAGAGGTTTCCTGAGCTCCCTCCACCCCTGCCAGCAGCACCACCAGGGCCCCCCAAGTCTCCACGTGGAGCTCAGTGATCAATCTGGGCCTCTCCCACGTGATAGGACTTTGAAGGTTCTACCCTCAGCCCTGACCCTGATGCCAAAGCCAACTACTGAGCACCTACTGTTTACCAGACACTGGGCTAAGGACTTCGACCACATCCTTTCTTCATCCTCACAACAACTCAGAAAGGAAGGTGTCATCATTCCCATTTTACAGATGAGGAAACTGAGACTCAGAGAAGCTAAAGTGGCTTATCCGAGCCACCAGAAGAAAGCAGAGGCTAGGTCTAAACTGAGGTGTTGTCTCTGCGCACCTGGCTGCCTCACTTGCTAAAGAGAAGCCCCTCTCCCCTGCAGTTTCCTCCTTGCCGTGATAAGGATGGAGGAGCTGAGATGTTCTCCGCTGTCAACCGCCCTGCAGTGCTTAGGAGTCGGGCTTTGGCTCCCGCCTCCACCCCTTCCCAGCTGTATGACCTGATGAAACTTACTTAACCTCTCTGTGACTCAGTTTCCTCATCTGTAAAATGGGGGAAATAAAAGCACCTAACTCATGGGGTTATTTTGAGTTTAGATTAAAAGGAAATCCATGTAAGTGTATCCTCAGTAAATGGGAGCTGCCATCAGAATCTGTGGGTGCCTATGTGGCCCCGGTGTCTGTCCCTTGGCCCAAGGGGATGCAACAGGGCCCTCGGAAGACTGTTAGGCCGGGGGCTGCTCCACCAGAACCTCTCACTTGCCCCAGCAGCTGACAACTCCATCTTTCCCCATTTCCCAGAGCCCTGAGGAACCAGCCCCCAGCCAACGCGCAGCCCACTGACAAAGGCCCGGTGGCTCGTGACTCAGTCAAACTGCTGTTCCCCAGCCCTTCCCACGACTCAGCCCCAGGCTTTGGGTGAGGCTCAGATGAACTGACACACAGGAAGGCGGGCGCTGAGAACTGCCAAGTGCGGCAGAGAGGCATGGGCTTGGCCTTCGAGCTCCCCAGGGACTATTCCTCCCCATGCAGGAGACAGACAAAGAGAGAAGCCCCAGGCCTGGGCTGACCTTCTGCCAAGTGCCAGCCAGGCCTCGCAGGAGTGGGTCAGCCAGAGTGGTAACAGTGGACAAAGGGCCCCTAACCTGCCAGCCAGCCACTTCCTCGTTTGAATTTTGCTGGCTTCCCCAGGTCTGGCATCTTTGAGAGAGCTGGATATTTCCTGACTTCAGGCATGCTGAGGGGAATGGTATAATCTTCTAGTTGGAAAAAGGAAGCGGCACAAAATTACAGCAGTGAATAAGGAGATGGCTCAACAGACGCACCCGGAAGTTGTAAACAGTGAGGGTGTTTTATGGCCGGAGGGCTCTTTGCATTTGTGGTCATCTTGAGGTTTCATTTTCTCCGTGTAGTTAGTTAAATAGCTAACACTGAGGGCAGGGCTGGGGATGAGGGAACCAATAAAAAAGCCAAAGTGAAGCTAATGTCTCTGGGGGTTCCCATCCCCGGGGGCGGTGGGGGGGAGGGCGGGGTGGTGCAGGCTCTGAGAATCTCGTTCCCTGGACTCTGATGGGGACACGTGCGGACACCTCCACGTGGAGAGACAGCACTGCCGGAGGCCTGGGTCTCAGGAGAAGCAAACAGCGTTTTCCTGGTGCTCTGTCTTGCTGTAGCAGAAATCTGTGCCTTTGGGAGAAAGCCAAGTTTGTGCCCCTTGAGGCAGACTCTGACCAAGTGAATTAGGGGCAGAAGGGGAGGCCTCAGGATAGAGAAAAGGCACCATCTAAGTGACTGGTGGGTACTGTCTCCTTTAGTCCTCACACAGCCCGGGGAAAGACACTGTTGTTAATTTCCTTTACAGATGAGGAAACTGAAGTTCAACAGTTTGCTCATGGTAACACAGCTATGTAAGGGGGTAAGCTCAAGTTGAAGAGGAGGAAAATCTGAAAGACTGCAGAATACACCTGAGGCAGAAGCATTTGGCGAACTTAAAAAAGTGCCCAAGATGTAATACGAACTGAACAGAGCATGTTATAAAGCAGTATGAGTCCAGTATGATCCCAAACTTTACAAAAAAGTACATGCAGGAGTTTGTATTCTTGGGGGTGGGAAGAAAGGCTAAACAACTGAATAAAGATGATTTTGAACAGTGAAAAGAAAAAAAAGTAGATGCCTATGTAAAAAAGCAAAAAAAATGCACAGAAAAGGCTGACTGCTCCCAGCAGAAGTGCAGCCAGCTGGCCAGTCCACCCATCCATCTGCCCATCCATCCAGACATCCAGCCACCAACCCACCCATTCACCCATGTATGCATCTACCCAACTAACCCATCCATCCATCCATCCATCCATCCACCCACCCCACCATCCACCCATCCATCCGTCGATACTCATCCACCTACCCACCCACCCATCCACCTGCTCATCCACCCACTCACCCTTCCATCCACATCTATCCACCTATCTACCCATCCACCCATGCATGCACCTACCCACCTAACCCATCCACCCATCCATCTATATAATCTATCCCATCATTTTTATCTACATATCTAGTTGCTGGTACTTTAAATAGTTTTATCTGTATCCATGGGGGGCTGCAGTGAACCATCCTTAGATTGCCACCTGAGGACCAAGGCAGGCACTGAAAGAACTCTGCCTAGGGGCTGGAGACCAGCACCCAATTACTTTCCTGGTCAGCTCCCCCACATCATGGGGCCTGAACTAGTGACCCGGGCTTCCCTAGAGCCAAACTCCCCCACACATATGAACAGAAGCCACAAAGAGGAGCAAGCCCTCCTCTGTCACTCAGAGGCCCCGGGAGGCCACAGAAGGCTGGGCTCGAGGCTTACCGGGCGCTTGGAGAGGTCCCAGTTGTGGATGACCCTGGCTGGGATCACTGAGGCATCGTCTTGATGGCAGATGTCACAGTAATAGAGGCCAGAGAAGGCACAGAGCTTGGGTCGTACAAATGAGAAGCCGATCTGCCGGGAGCAGCCTGGGGAGAAGAACAGTGGGGGGGTGAGCAGCGGTGGGGCCAGAGTCAGCTTCTGAGCAACACAGAAACTGCCAAGGCAGAAAGGGCCCACTATCGACGGAAAGAATCAATAGAAAGTTTAAAAAGGAAGAGTACGAAGGAATTCCCTGGTGGCGCAGTGGTTAAGAATCCTCCAGCCAATGCAGGGGACTCGGGTTCGACCCCTGGTCCGGGAAGATCCCACAGGCAGTGGAGCAACTAAGCCCATGTGCCACAACTACTGAGCCCGTGCACCACAACTACTGAGCCCATGTGTCCCAACTACTGAGCCTGCGTGCTGCAACTACTGAAGCCCGCACGCCTGGAGCCTGTGCTCCACAAGAGAAGCCACCACAATGAGAAGCCCACGCGCTGCAATGAAGAGGAGCCCCTACTCTCTGCAGCTAGAGAAAGCCCGTGCCCAGCAACAAAGACCCAACGCAGCCAGAAATAAATAAAGAAATAATGAAATACATCTTTAAAAAAAAAAGGAGTACAAAGATAAAAACAACCACCATTCATATTCCCACCACTCGGAATCAACCCTACTGACTAATCTTTATGGCAAAACACCGTAAGAATTATCATCAGCATTTCACAGCTGAAGAAACGGATACACAGTGAGGTTTGGAAACCTGCCCAGTCGCGCACTGATTGAGTGGCACAGCTGGAGCCAGATTTGGGTTGGGGTGGTGTAGAGCCCACATTCTCTTTTCCCTTGCTGCCTCTGCTCAATGTTCCCACTGTTTGCACACCAATGCCAGCCTCCTCTGGGTCCACCCCTCCACGGGGGCCTAGAAACGGAAGCCACAGAGTCAGGGTCTCGGCAAGCAGGGCAAAGGCTGGGCACATGGGGCTGGCCGCGGGGAGTGGGTGGGGAAGCCAGCCAGAGGCAGGGCCGTCTGGACATGGCCTGGTGCCAGCCTGAAGCCAGACCTGCCTGACGCCTCGAGACAGCGGTTCAGGGCCAGCTTCAGACCCTCTGCTGGGGGCCCCTCCACAGCAGGGCGGGGGGAGGGTGGGGGCACGGGCGTGGGGTGTGCCCAGGGCAACACCAAGCCCTGCCTCAAATCCCCAGCACGGGCCCTGCCTCCTACAGTACCGGAAGGGTCCCCTCTGCCTCCTGGGGACTAGAAAGGCTGGCTCTTTGATGTACCAGCTGTCTCATCCTGACCATCACCAAATTTTTGCAAGGTTCCAATTCAGCTACTACTTGTTATCACGAAGTTTAAAAGAGGTTTTGAAAGTGCCCCGTAGACTATGAAATACAAGCCAGATGTCAGAGATTGGTGTCTGCCTGGTCAACAAGCTGTGCCCACAGGCAGAAAGGAGGCCTGAGCTTTCCAGTTTCAGTTTGGCTGGCAGGCTGGCGGGTGGCAAACAGAGCCGCCTGCCAGCATCCATATCCCCAGCGGGGGAGCCCTCCTGCCAGCCCCGGGGGCCTGGCCTCCTCCCTGAGCCTGGCACCCATGGGGTTGAAGGGCAAAATGTCAGCGTTAGCGGCTGGCAGGTGGGGGACGAGGGGTGAGCAGGGGCTTGAAAATATCTTCTGCAGGAAGCTCTGCTCTGCTTAGCTTCTCCATCCTCAGGGGGCATCGACCGCAGACCACTTCCTTCCAGATGCCTGAAGCAGGCTTTCCCCTCTAGTCCCACAGGCTCCTCCCCGACAGGACAGCTCCTAGACCGCGTGCAGCCACCCGTCTCCCTGCGGCACGCTCTGCAGCAAGGCCGCCTCCTCCTCCCGGAGGGCCCAGGGTGATGGAAACAGGTGTCTGGGTTGGCGAGGAGAGCTAGGAAGGGAATGTGAGCAGCGGAATGTCATGCAGCCTTGAAAGCAAGGGAGTGGAGAGGCCCTGTGGGGGCCCGGCTAAGAGAACAGGTTCTGGGACCATCAAGTCCTCTTCCGGCTCTGCCATCACGCGCTGTGTGAACCTGGGACAGGTACTTACCAGCCCTGGGACTCAGTTTCCTCAGCCATAAATAGAGACAAACCCCTACAGGGCTGTCATGAGGATTAGAGCAGACAGTCCAACGAAAGCATCTGGCCCAGGGCCCAGCACAGGATTGGACGATGCTAACCACAGAGCAGATGCGCTGATCTAGAAGAATATGTATAATATACCCCCCTAAGGAGGAAAAGCCCAAGTTGCAGAACAAGAGGTATAGCTGTGCCGACTAAAACAGCGGCAATGCGCCACAAGTGCTCATTTACATTTCAATATATTTACATTAAAGGAAACTAAAGATCCAGTTCCTCTCACGCTAGGAAGTCACATTTTAAGTACTTGGTAGGCACATGTGGCTTGCGGCGATCGTCCTGGACAGCACAGATCTAGAACATTCTCATTACCACAGAGTTTTGGTGGACAGCTCTGAGTAGTACGAGCCCATTTTTGTAATTAAAAACAAATTGTGGGGGCTTCCCTGGTGGCACAGTGGTTAAGAATCCGCCGGCCAATGCAGGGGACACGGGTTCAAGCCCTGGTCTGGGAAGATCCCGCATGTGGTGGAGCAACTAAGCCTGAGCACCACAACTACCAAGCCTACGCTCTAGAGCCTGCAAGCCACACCTACTGAGCCCACGTGCTGCAACTACTGAAGCCCGTGCGCCTAGAGCCCGTGCTCCACAACAAGAGAAGCCACCACAGTGAGGAGCCCGTGCACCACAATGAAGAGCAGCCCCTGCTCGCCGCAAGTAGAGAAAGCCCATGCGCAGTAACCAAGACCCAATGCAGCTGATAAATAAAAATAAAATAAATTTATAAAAAAATAATTTAAAAAGTAAAAATAAAAACAGATCTTGTACACTCACAAAAGCATGCCAAAATATTTGGAAGGGTACCATGCCCCTGCTCCAAAAGGATATAATCTGATCATCAAACAGCCTCAGTTGCTGCAACTTCCCCTGGGGCAGGATGGGGCACTGGTGGGGACCAGGAAGGGGTGCAGAGCCTAGAGCAGGAACCCCACTGCGGGCAGAGCGAGGCTGGCAGGGAGGCTGGGGGCGGTGGGACAGCGAGTTGCCACCTGCACAGAAGCAGCCCTGGGAGTCGAGGCCTTTCTCCGTGGGGATGGCCACCAGATACTGCAGCAGGTAGCCATTCTCCCACGTAGTGAACCTCAGCACCTCCTGACAGTTTTCATCGACTCCCGCCGAGCGTCACTGCCTCCTCGGCCGTCTCCAGGTAGGACGCCAGGACCCTGTGCACCAGGTCCCTCCACAGGGCAGCCTCCTCGGCATTCCCGGCCTGCAGCTTCAGGACGGCGTTGGCTGTGATGATTCTGAAGAAGGATGGGCCCCTGAGGCTTGTGTCCGGCAGGATGTCTCAGATGGTCTCGACTCCATGGCTGTCACTTAACATCGTCTCGTTGTTTCTCATGCAGAAGCACCTCAGAGATTCCAAGGACAGGGAGAAGATATAGGGCATCCAGGTGCGGTCCGTGTACAGGTACAGAAGGGATTCTTTAATAGCATCGGGCTCGGGAACTTGGGAAGAGGACCAGTCCAACTGCAGGCCCTGGGGGGTTTCAGGCTCTGAGAGCAGGTCCGAATGGGAGGGGTGGCCACCCTGGGGGGCCTCTGGGGGGTCCTCGGGTTGGTCCGGGTACTGGATGGTCACCCACTCCTCTTCCTGCTGGGGCCGGCACTTCTGCAGCGCCTCCCGCACCCGGTCCAGCCAGTCCTCGGCTTCATCCCGGCACGAGGCACGCAGGGTCAGCTTCTTGCCCGAGAAGACCAGCTCGAAGCGGCCGTCGCTGTGGGCCGGCCCCACAGACTCGCAGCGCAGCAGTGAGCAGTTCTCCACGCAGGTGCCCTCCTCGCCGCTCAGGCAGAGGCGCAGCTCCAGCGGGGAGAGCTCGCAGAAGAGCTCTTTCCAGATGCCCATGGCCCCCCGCCGCTCCACCGTGCCCAGCTTCAGGAGCCCCCGGAATGGGTTGGACAGCCCTGGAGGCAGAAAGAGGTGCTCTAGATGACGGGCCTGACCCTTCAACAGCCTGGATAACCTCCGGGGCCAGAGTCCTGTCCCGGGTGTGGACGAGACCACCCGGAGAACACGGGCCCGCCACTGGCTGGATGGGAGCGTTTTTTGAGAGCCTCCATCCCGTCCTCACCCCAGCTGTTAACCTTGTTCCTGAATTTCACTGAGAGAATAAAAGCACTCAAACGATCACCTCTACATGCCCCTCACGGACCCCCCACTTCCAGCATCTGCACCCACACTCTGACTGCCCCCCGTGGCCGGGGAAGAGCTGGCTGTGCTTCTGTCTGAGGCCGACCCTCCCATGTGTGCATGCGTGCAGGGGGTCCCCCCACCCCCCGCCCACTCAAGGACAAGGATGTCCTCCTGGAATCCTCCCTTGCCTGTGTCGCCCTTTTCTCCCTTCTCTACTGGCTCATTCCCACCAGCCCACCAACACGCTGTTATTTCTCCCAGCTTTAAAAATATCTCTTGACTCCACTCGCATCTCTAATTACCACCCCGTGTCTCTGTTCCCTTTACAGAAACCCCCCTGAGGAGGTGTGGGAACTGTCTTTACTCCCCCTGCTCCCATTCCTTCTTGAACCTGCTCCAAGCAGCCTTCTGTCCCCTCATTCCACAGAAGCTGCCCTTGGGAAGGCTACCAGGACCTCCTTGCTGCCAAGTCCAAAGGCCAATCATTGGTCCCCATCTGCCCTGGCCCATCAGCATCCCTGGACACAGCTGAGCCCCCTTTCCTTGGTTCTTCTCTGCTGTCACTGGCCCCCCTCCTGTCTCCCAGGCTCCCCCTCCTCTCGCTGGCCTCTCAGTGCTGGAGGCCCCGGGCTCAGCCCTGGATTCTCTTCTCTACAGACACCAGCTTCCTAGCTGAATTTCCCTGGTCTCGGAGCTTTATGCCAACGACTCCCTAGTTTTTATCTCCAGCCTGGGCCTCGCCCTTCAACTTTCGATTCCCATCTCCATCTGCTCCATGTATGTCTAATAGGCTTCTCAGAGTCGACATGTCCAAAAATGAATTCCTGATTCTCCCACTCCAAACCTGCTTCTCTCCGGATGTTCCTCCTCTCATTAAATGGCAAACTTCATCCTTCCAGCTGCTTGGACTAAAAATCTCACAGTTATCCTTGACTTTCTTTCACACCCCACATCTAAGCCATTAGCAAATCCTCTTGGCATGTCCAGAATCTTCCTCCACTTCTCACCGCCTCCAGCACTATCCACCACTATTCCTGGCCTGGCTTATGGCCGCGGTCTCCTAACTGGTCTCTTTAGCCCTTCAGCAAATGAGCCACGATGACTCCCCCTTTTAAAAGATTACATCTCTCCGCCCCAAACCCTGCAAGGCTGCCATCTCCCTCAGAGCAAAAGCCAATGTCCTTTCTGTGGCCCATGAGACCCTCCGTCACTCTGACCTCATCTCTAACCACTCCCTCCCCATCTCCTCTGCTCCAGCTACTCAGGTCTCTGTCGTTTCCTGCACATGTCAAGTGTGTTCCTGTCGCAGGGCCTTTACACGTATTCTCCCTGCTTGAAACACAAAGATCACCTCGTGCCTTCCTCCCTCCCTCCACTTCTCCTCAAATATCACCATATTTGTGAGGGCTTCCTTGGCCATCCTTCATGAAATAGTACCCTGCCCACCTCCCTGATTTACTACTCCCCACAGAAATTATTATCACTTGTCCACACTGCATGTTTACTTGTTTATATGCGTATTTCCTGCCTCTTACACTAGAATATACTTCCCATGAAGATAAGGACTTCGCCTTGTTTCCTGCAGTGTCCCCAGCACCGAAAACAGTGCCTGGCTCATCACAGATCTCAATAAGCATCTGTGGAGTGAGTGAGTGAGTGCCTATGTACCACACACAGCCCAATGCTTCCTGCTCCCTGCGGTCCAAAGGACACACACTTCTCTCTCCCAGCCTGGACTAAGCTTAGAGATTTCAAATCACTGTGTAGGGTCTTCCTACTCTTCGGGGCATGATGATGTAGGGGCATAAAACACACCTTCTCTGCCATGGCTGCAGTCAGCACATGGGCTGAAAGAAAAACCTAAAAGGAGGCAGCATGGAGACCAGGGCTCTGCCCAGACTCCCCGAGCCAGGGCCCCAGCAACCTGGCCAGAGTTCTCTGCTGGGTCATTGCAAATGGAAAATGAGGAGAGAAAGAGACTGATTCTACGGCACACTTTGTTTGTTTGTTTCTGAGGGTTACAGAAAAATTAGGTTATGGTTATTTAATGCTGTCTGGAATTTCACAGGGTGCGGAGATCAACCTGGCCTCATTGTAAACTGCACACAAAGGACACTGAACAAATAGCAGATCTGATAAACCCCACCAGAGCTGTTAAATAAACCATCTAAGAGAGAGTCCTTGGGAGGGAGCAGTTGAAACACCTGGGTCTTCAAGAGGCAGGGGGTGTGCCCTGGGCTACAGATGGACAGAATCAAGATGTCTGTACACTTATAAGGTTATCTTATGTATCTTATATATAATCTCATGTATAACCACAAGATTTATAGGAGAGTTTCAGGGAAGAGAGTTTCCATTTCAATACATGAAACAGCATTTGTGTACTCTGTAGGGAGTTTTGACCAGTACTTTATTAAGATTTTTATGAGAGGGACTTCCCTGGTGGTCCAGTGGGTACGACGCCACGCTCCCAATGCAGGGCGCCCAGGTCCCATCCCTCGTTGGGGAACTAGATCCTGCTTGCCTGCTGCAACTAAGAGTTCACATGCCGCAACTAAGAGTTCACGTGCTGCAACTAAGACCCAGCCCAGCCTAAATAAATAATTAGAAAAAAAATTTTTTTTTACGAGAAAATATACTACTTTTCCTAAAATGCTTTCCTGAATTACTCAGCAAGGGTGCTCCTTATTACATTTAGGGGATGAGGTTTTTCTTGGGAGAAGACACCGCCCAACTGGTAATGATAAAGAGGACTTCTGAACTGCTTTCTGAAAGGCACTGCCCACAGGTACTGTGGCACCCGGAAGCCCGCAGTCACCTACCCATCTGCCTGCGATGCACCACCCTGAAGTCATTATGCTCTGGTGCTGGGGTGGCCTCGCCTCTCCTGCTTCCTGGGGAAGGCACGCAAGCTTTGTCCAAGGCCTCCAAGGAACAGCTTCTTCTTGGTCCTTGCGTGAGGAGACCAGGCCTTGACTCTGGAGTCCCTCTGGGAGAACCTACAGAGGCATCGGAAGGACTCTCCACGGGCTGTTCCCGGGGAGGCTGGTAGAAGTCATCTTCTGAGATCCAGTTTGTGTTTATCTATTGGGAAAGAAGTAAGGGCAGGTTGTTTTTAAAAACATCTTTATTGAGACATGATTCACATACCATAAAACCAACTCATTTAAAGTGTGTAATTCAATCGTTTCCGCATATTTACAGACCTGTATGACCACCACCACATGCTTTAGAACATTTTCATTGTTCCATAAGGAAACCTCGTACCCATCAGCAGTCACTCCCTGTTTCCCCTCAGCCGCCCCAGGTCTAGGCAACCAATAATCTACTTTCTGTTTCTACAGATTTGCCTATTTTGGACACGTATAAATGAAGGCTTATGTGGTCTTTTGAAACGGGCTACTTTCCCTTAGCATAATGTTTTCGAGGTTGTGGTAACTATCAGTACTTTGTTCCTTTTTATTGCCAAATGATATGCCAATGTGTGGATGTACCGCGGATGTACCGCCTTTTGTATACCCATTCATCAGTGGACACCCAAGCCCACATGCCACAACTAAGATGCCCGCATGCTGCAACTAAAAATCCTGTGTGCCACAATGAAGATCCCGCATGCTGCAACTAAGACCTGGCGCAGCCTAAGTAAATAAATAAATAACTATTTTTTTAAAATTAAGAACTTCTGTTCAACAAAAGATACCATTAAGAGATTTAAAAGGCCAGCATGGCCTGTAAGAATATATTTGCTATATGCATATATTTTTCTCCAATAAAAGACACATGTACAGTATACAAAGAGCCCCTAGCAAATCAACAAGGAAAACACATACCACTCAATTTACGAATGAGACAGTGACTTTAAAGGATGCTTCCAAAAAGCAAATGCAAAGGTATCAATATCATTAGTCATCAGAGAAATGCAAATGAAAACCACAGTGAGATAGCACTACACACCTACTAGAGTGGCCAAAATGTAAAAGATTGACAATACCATTGACAATGGTATTCTTCATCCCAGAAGAGCGATGGAAATGCTCATATACTGCTACTGTGAGTATAAGTCAGCACAAGCCCTCTGGCAGTATCTACTAGAGCTAAACGTGCACCGACTCAGTGACCTAGCAATTCCATTCTTAGATGTACACCCAGAGAGGAGTACACAGGTTCACCGAAAGGCAAGTACAAGAATGCTCATAGCTGCTTTCTACATAACAGCCCAAACCGGAAAACAACCCAAATGTCTGTTTACAGGAGAATGGATAATTACGCTGTGATATCTTCTTACACTGGAATACTACAGAACAATGGAAAACAACAAACTAGAGCCTCAGGCTATCTCACAGACATAATGGTCAGTGAAAGAAGTAAAAGAGTACACACTCTATGATTCCATCTATATGAAGTTCAACAACAGGAAAAACTTTAAGGACTGGAAGTCAGATTAGTGGTTTCCTCTGGAGGGAGGCAGTGAGTGGGAGAAGGCACGAGGGAGCCTTCTGGTGGCTGGAGATGTTCTATATCTTGATCTGGATGGTGGTTACGGAGTGTATGTGATATACAATTACTCACTGAGGTATACACCGAGGACCTGGGTACTTTAAACACATCATTCCTCAAAAAAAATGTTAAAGGAGAAAGTGGGACAATTCAGTGGGGAAATAATAGTCTTTCCAACAAATGGTGCTCGTCTGACTGTATAACCACATGCAAAAAAGGGAAGTTGGATCATAGATTTAAATGTAAGGGATGAAACTATAAACTTTTTAGAACACATGGGAGTAAATCTTCAAGACCTTAGGTTAGGAATGAGTACTTAGATTTGACACCAAAGGTACAAGCAACAACAGAAAAAACAGACTACCTCAAATTTTAAAACTTTTATGTTTCAAATGATGCCATCAAGAAAGTGAAAAGACAACCCACAGAATGGGAGAAAAATCGGCAAATCATTTCTCTAATAAGGGTCTAGTGTCCAGAATATATACAGAACTATAACTCAACTTTTTTTTTTTTTTTTTTTTTTTTACCAAGTGCCATGTAGTCCTTTATTCCTTTTTGTTTTTTCGGCTGTGCAGTGCAGTTTGTGGGATCTCAGTTCCCTGACCAAGGATCAAACCCGGGTCCCCTGCAGTGGAAGCGTGGAGTCTTAACAACTGCACCACCAGGGAAGTGCCATGGATTCATTTTGTGTAACGGTAGAAAACTGGGGGGAAAGCAAGTTTCTTTGCTGGGGGAGGGCCCACCGTCAGGTTGAAGATACCGTTAAAAAATCCAAGTGGAGAAGTCAAGTGGGCCATCGGAAGTGAGTGGGAACAAAGATCAGTGTGTTCCTGGAGCAGAAGAAGATTCTGCTGTGGCTGGAACACATTGGGCAAGAGGGGAGAGGTGGGCAGAGAGGTGGGCCGGGGCAGGTTAGGCCACAATGACGAGGTTGGTTTTCATCCAGTCTCTGACAGGAGGTTCTGACTCAGCCACTGACCGCTTGTGAAACCAGGGAAAAGTGATTGTCCATCTAATGAATGCTGGCTACGTGCCAGCCACTGTCACACCCTGTCTGCCCACCGGTCAGGAAGGTGGAGGTGGGGATGGGGGGAGTGGCCTTCTCACCCTTACTGCACCGAGGAAACGAGGTGTAGAGCGGGCAGTGACTAGCCCTGGGTCCACGCGGCTCCTGGGCCGTCCTCGGGCCTGGAACCGTCTGTGCACGGAGCTCTAACTCATCCTCTTCCTTTGCTGAGGTGGGGAGACTGAGGTCCCGTCTGACAGGGGCACGTCAAGGACATACAGGCAGCTCCGTCCCTGACTCAAAGTGGGGTAAACTGAGGCCAGAATCCGCGTGCCAGGCTCACACGGCAGAGGAGGGCGCCTGGGTCGGCCCCGGGAGCACGCTCCCCTGAGGCCGGAGGCCAGCTCACGTCCGGATCCCGCATCAACCTCCCACATCACGGCTGCTGCCCGGTTGGGGGAAGGGGTGAAACGCGACCCGTTGTCAAGAAGACGCACCCCGCAGGCCCTCACTGGCGTAGAACTCTGGCCCGGGCCCCTCCTCCTCGCCCCCTGGCCGCTGAGGGCCGGGAGCCCCCAGCCTCCTCCGGTTTCCACGGCAACGCCCCCATGGCTCCGCCTCCTCCCTCCACCTACAGGCTCCCTCCTGCCATACATCTGCGCATGCCCCTATAACTCAACTTATTAAATAACCCAATTTAAGAATGGGGAAATGTTTTGAATAGACATTTCTCCAAAGAAAATACACAAATGGCAATAAGCACACGAAA
Source organism: Hippopotamus amphibius kiboko (assembly GCF_030028045.1). Classification (NCBI taxonomy): domain Eukaryota; kingdom Metazoa; phylum Chordata; class Mammalia; order Artiodactyla; family Hippopotamidae; genus Hippopotamus; species Hippopotamus amphibius. The sequence continues at coordinate 44,001,889 of NC_080202.1, read as the reverse complement.
AGATGCTCAACGTTATTAGTCACCAGGGAAATGCAAATCAAAACCATAATGAGATACCTCTTGTCCCCCACTAGGATGGCTACAATAAAAACAAAAACAAAACAGACAGTAAGAACTGTTGGCAAGGATACAGAGGAATACGCTGCTGGCTGAAATATAAAACAAGGCAGCTGCTTTTGGAAAACAGTTTGGCAGTTCCTCAAAAGGTTAAATACAGAGTTACCATATGATCCCAAAATTCTACTTCAAGGTATGCATCTGAAGAAGTTAAAACATATGTCCAAGCAAAAAATTACACATGAATGTTCACAGTAGCATTATTCGTAACAGTCAAAAAGCAGGAAAAATGCCAATGTTCATTCACTCATGAATGGATAAATAAATTGTGATACATCCATATACTCAGCAAAAAAAAAAAAAAAAGAATGAATGAAGTACTGATAGGGGCCACAACATGGATGAACCTTAAAAACATTTTGCTAATTGAAAGAAGCCTATCACAAATGTCACATATTATACGATTCCATTTATGTACAATGTCCAGAGCAGGCAAATCTATAGACAAAGTAGATTAGTGGTTGCTAGGGGTTGAGGGGGGTGAGGCAGGAGGGGAAAGGGACAGGAGTGGTTGCTAATGGGTGGGGAGTTTCTTTCATGGGAGATGAAAATGTTTTCAAATCAGACTGTGGTGATGGTTGCACAACTCTATGAACACATACTAAAAAAACCGAATTATACACTTTAATTAGGTGGATAGTATGCTATGTGAATCCACAATAAAGCTGTTAAGAGAGTGGGTGGGTGTGCCTCTTCTTGTCTGGCCCATCCTGAGTTACAGGATCTGGAAGGATAGACACGTGTGGATGGAGCTGAAAGAGCAAGACTACATCCCCAACACAAGCCCCAGACAGTAGCTGGGATGAACTCTGGGTTTTGCGTGTCCTGTGTGCACGTGCACTCCAACTCCTACTTCTGCTTTTCGAGATCCACCAACAACTGTGAAATGGCACAAGAGCTTGCGTTCACAGCTTGACTACTGCTTCCCTGGGCCCACAGTTCCAGCCTCTACCCTCGGGGTCTCTCTCCAGGACAGTCCCAGGGCTGGCTTTCTTGGGTCATCAACACACTGGACTGGCTTATTCTAGAACAGCACTGTCCCACAGAAATACAATGCGGGCCTCACAGGTCATCTTAAATGTTCTAGTAGCCACATTAAAAAAAGTTTAAAAAACAGGTGATATTAATTTTAATAGTATATTTTTATTTAAAATACCTATTTAGGGACTTCTTTGGTGGTGCAGTGGATAAGTCTCTGTGCTCCCAATGCAGGGGGCCTGGACTCGATCCCTGGTCAGGGAACTAGATCCCACGTGCATACACAGCTAAGAGTTTGCATGCCACAAATAAGGAGCCCTGGAGTCGCAACTAAGGAGCCCACCTGCCGCAACTAAGACCTGGCGCAACCAAATAAATAAATATTTTTTGTAAAAAATAAATAAAATACATATTTAAAATGTTTTCATTTTAATGTGATCAATAAACAAATTATGAGTCAGTGGGAAGTTGTTGTATAACAAAGGGAGTCCAACTCGAGGATGGAAGATGCCTTAGAGGACTGGGGCGGGGAGGGTGGGGGGGACTCGAAGGGGGGGGAGTCAAGGAAGGGAGGGAATACGGGGATATGTGTGTAAAAACAGATGATTGAACCTGGTGTACCCCCCCCAAATAAATAAATAAATAAATAAATAGAAAAAATAAATAAATAAACAAATTATGAATGAGACATTTTACATTCTGTTTTTCCTACTAAGTCTTCAAAATCCAGTGTTTATTTTACACAGCTTATCTCAATTTGGACGAGCCACGTTTTAAGTGCTCAAGAGCCACGTGTGGCTAGTGGCTGCCCAAGTGGACGGTGCGGTTCGAAATCTTGTTCGTGTTGCAGAATGAGTATTTTCAAAGCCTGGTGTTTTAGGACAACGTTTATTTAATAATAACAAGTACTGAGGAGGAAACCAAAGCTCAGTGAGGTGAAGTGCCTCGCCCACGGGCGTAAGCTGGTAAGTGGCAGTGGTTAAGAGCAGAGACTCTGAGGTTGGGTGAGAATTATCTTCACCACAGGGTCGATGTGCAAATAACAGGGGTCGATGTGCAAATAAAAGGAGACACCCGTGGGAAGTGAGGGCGTAGAGCCTGGCTCACATCCACCACTCACACCCCAAGGAACATTAGCTCCCTCACCACGATGCTATTAATACCAAACGCTGCAGGGCGCGGGGCTCAGTGGGAGAAGGCAGGGACCACTCAGGGTCACTAGCTGGGGAAACCCTGCACTGGCTCTGAGACATTCACCAACACTCCGCCCCCACCACCACCATCCCCCGCCAAAACAACCCAGCTTGGACCACTCACCGGACTGGTGGGTGAGGGAACCACAAGGCTCAGCCGAGGTTTGTCATCCTCCAGGGGCTTCCGCTGGCCACTTCCTTGGCCAACTGCTCTGGTTGCCTCTCTCACAGGGCTAGGAGGCTGCTGGCCTGAAGTGCTCCCCAAAAGGACAGCCTGGGCCATGCCCAGCTTCAGCCAGCCCCCAGGGCCAGGCACCTGGGAAAGAGGCTCCCCCGTGTGGGCCCCATCTCGGGTCCCAGGGGATGCTTGGGCAGGGTGGGGCTCCGCAGGTACCTCAAAGGGCGGGGGTGTGCTGGTGTCCAGGCCGTGGAGGGTGAGCGAGGCCTGCAGCACGGGAACCTCCGTTTCTGGGCTCAGTCCCTCGGTGGGCACAGAGTTCACCTGGGCTTTGCTGAATTCCGACAACACCCTGGACGTTTTTAAACAAGGAAACCTGTGTGACAGGGTTGTCAGCTGGAGTGCCCAAGGCTAAGTGGAAAACTGCTGTTTTATGATTGAATAAAACAAAACAGAACAACCCCCACCCCCTTAATCATCACTGCGCTCCCAGCTCCCACGCACACACACGCCCACCAACGTGGCTCCCCAGCGGGGACTCGGGCAGGCTGGGTGGACAGGTGAGTTGTGCAGCCCAGGATCTCAGGTGACTAAGCTCACAAAGCAGAGGAAAGGACTCGAACGGATTGCCTTTTACCCTCTGAACAGGCTCACCGGGCCTGGGGAGTCTGCGCAGCCAAACAAACCCGTCCCTGCCCCAAGCCGACCTCGGCAGCGCCTTGGTGAATGCATGTCTCAGAGCTGGGCTCCAAGACTCCGCTCCTTGGGACACAGGCTTGGGCGAAGGGAGGACCCGCTTTGTTCCCAGAACAGGATGTGTTCCTGACGGGACTGGCACTTCCTGCCCCTCAGTGGTGTGTCTGGGCCCAGGGAGCCAGTGTCACTGCCTTTGTGTACACACACACACACACAGAGACACACTCTTACACACACACACAAACATACTTCTGGGTCTTCTGGAATGTGCACTGGCTAGTGGCTGCTCCTCCCTCCCTCTCCCGAGGCTTCCAAGTTGTGCTTCTGAATTAAACCTATCTGCTGCCTCCACCTCTGCTTATGAATCCAGTGAGGACGTCAGGGACAAATGCAGGTTCTGGTGGCAAGAAAGCTGTCTGGAGCCCAAGAGATCACACACATCTGCCCTAATGGCTTAGACTGGGTGTAGAAGACACACCAAACTCCCCTTAATGTGGTTGAATGGAAACAAGGATTTTAGAACTCAAGTTTTCATCTTCTAGGTGCTCTTATTTACACCATCATAACCTCAAACAACATTTTAAGACATTCTAGACAAGAAGAGGTGACCAACCCATGCATTTCTGGGCAACTGATTTTCAACACAGGTGCCGAGACATTTCAATGGGGAAAGAATAGTCTTTTCAACAGATGGTGCTGGGATCAGTGAATAGTTTCATGCAAAAGAATGAAGTTGGACTCCTATCTCACATCATAGAAAAAAATTAACCCCAAATGGATCAGAGACCTAAAGGTAAGAGCTAAAACTATAAAACTCTTAGAAGGAAACAGGTGTAAAGCTTCATGTCTTTGGATCAGGCAATCATTTCTTAGATATGACATCTAATGTATAAGCCACTAATAAAAAATATAACTAATAAAAATATTTGCATATAAAATATACAAATATTATCATATATCTGATAAGAGTCTAGTACCCAGAATATACAGAGCTCTTACAATGCAATAATAAATAAATAACCCAATTTAAAAATAGGCAAAGGATTTGAATAGACATGACTCCAAAGAAGATATACAAGAACTTCCCTGGTGGCTCAGTGGTTAAGAATCCACCTGCCAATACAGGGGACACAGGTTCAAGCCCTGGTCCAGTAAGATCCCACATGCCTTGGAGCTACTAAGCCCGTGTGCGGCAACTACTGAGCCTGTGCTCTTGAGCCTGCGAGCCACAACTATTGAGCCCACGTGCCACAACTACTGAAGCTCGCACGCCTAGAACCCGTGCTCCACAGCAAGCGAAGCCACCGCAATGAGAAGCCTGTGCACCACAACAAAGAGTAGCCTCCACTTGCTGCAACTAGAGAAAAGCCCACGCACAGCAACAGAGACCCAGCACAGCCAATAAATAAAATTAATGAATTAATTACAAAAACAAACCTGTGCTTTCATTTAGAGAACAACGGGGAAAATACATGTATTATAAATATTTATGTGTAAGTAAATAAAAAGCATGGCCTGGAGAATCTGAATGGCCGCCTTATAAAGTCCTCCTGACAAGTGAGCCTGAGCCTGGGGTTCTCCTGAACACGTGGACTATTGTGCTGGTGAGACACAGGACTATTCACCAGCAACAGCCACGAATACAAGCACAGAGGTGGGCTGCACGTGCTAAGAATCCTTTCCCCCGAGGGAAGGCCTCACGACAATGACCTCCGACAAATATTACTAAGCAAGGTTTTGCAGCAGTGCACAGGGGGACAAGCAGTAGGAGAACAGGTGACACAGGTACCCAGCAGTAAAATGACACCACCGCCTGGTGAACGTGCATGCTGTGTCAGACGCTGCTCTAAGCACCTGACAGGTCTAAGCTCATTTCATCCCCCCGGCCTTCCTCTGAAACGCCCTCCTTGGAAGCATTTTATCCCCACTTTACAGATGAGCACATCAAGGTCAGAAAGGTTGAGTGACTTGCCCGAGATGGCAAAGCTGGTTGATGGAGGACTCAGGCAGTCTGGCTCCTGAGTCCACACTCTCTACCACTAGACTGTACCTATGCTTCCCAGTGATCAGTGTAATTCAGACCCAACGAACACAGAAGAAGCTGTGCGGGGCAGTTAATCCTCTCTTCACAAGGCAAAACTGTAATTTGGTTTCTGCAAAACATGAATAAGTTTCATTTGGAATGTTATGGGTTTTGCACTTCATATCTGATTTGTAGATTTTTATTTTTGGGCTGCACCACACCGCTTGCGGAATCTTAGTTCCCAGACCGGGGATTGAACCTGGGCCCTGGCAGTGAAAGAGCCAAGTCCTAACCACTGGATGGCCCGGGAACTCCCAATTGGCAGATGTTTTGATTTCACAATCAAGAACTTTAAGCACAACCTGTTTATGCCTAATTTTAAGTTATATACATTTAAGCAACATAATAACTTAAGCGAACTCAAGTGTTTGAGAATCTTTACCTTAAGGGTAGAGTATTTAAGACAGTCTAAGAAACGCTGGTCTCTGTGGATGCTCTAAGACGAAGATGAACTTCCAGCCCAGCTCTAAGAATGATAGTGCTGGCTGTGTGCTTGTGTGTGTGTGTGTGCGTGTGTGTGTGTGTGGTGTGGTGTGGTGTCTGCTGATTCCTCATGTCACTGTCCAGTATTGGTTTGTACATCCTGATCTCTTCCCTTGAGTTCCCCTGGAACACCCAGGACAACACTTCCCACACAGGGTGGATGGTCACTGATGCAACCACCTTAAGCTGGGATTTTCCAATCACAAGACGCAGGAAAGATAAAGGCAAGGCACATGACAAAGAGAAGGCTGGCTGGTCTGCAGGAGGAGGGAGAGACAACCAAGGGCTAAGACAGGTGACTGAGCCTCAGTCACGCCACGGGCCCAGCCATCTCTGGGGAAGGGCTGCTCCTTCCCAGCACGTTATATCTAATCTTTCCATTTGACATGTGAAAATTCTACCTGATGTGCTCGATGTTCAGAAGCCGTTTCTGGGGCCTACCAGACATGCTTATGTGTGCAGCTCACTCATGGGCATCTCATTTGATTCTCAAATAGCCCTACAAGGGGATTTCCATCGTAAAGACGAAGAAACAAAAAAATAGATAACTAATAAGGGCCTACTGTAGGCACAGGGAACTCTACTCAATACTCTGCAATGACCTATACGAGAAAAGAATGTAAAATTCAGTGGCTATATGTATATGTATAACTGAATCACTTAGCAGAAACTAAAACAACATTGGAAACCAGCTATACTTCAATAAAGATTAAAAAAAAAAAAAGATGAAGAAACAGAACCTCAGAAAGAGTTAGCAATGTACAGGACATTACTGGGCTTGCAGGTGGCGGAATGGGGCTGGAAACCAGATCTGCTCCAGGGCCCGTCCATGACACCCAATCCTGGTGTGACTCCCACACGAGGCGGGAGCCCTATAAAGACCTGAACCAAGGTGGGGGGAAGGGCGGGAAACAGCAGGAGAGGAAAGAAGGTCCTAGACACAGCTGATGGAACACGGGTCCTCCTGGAGGAGATGCTTCCTAAACGGCTACCATTTTTTACCTATGAGATGAACACATATCCAAAAGTTTGATAATACCTTCTGTCGATGAGGCTGAGAGGACACAGGCACACCCCTAATGGAGTGAAAATAGGCAATATCTGTGGAAATCACAAATTAATTGATCCCTTGGCTCAGCAATTTTGCTTCTGGGAATTTACTGAACAGGGATAGCTTGTGTGGACCTAAAGGACCACATACATAGGTTATTTATGGAAACCCTGAACTCCAGTGTCCATTAAACTCAGGGCTGATTCAATAAACTAAGGTACATTTATACAATGGAAAAACCTGTAATAGAAAAAAAAAAAAAAAGAGGAAGCTCTGATATGAAAAGATCTCCTAAACAAGGTATAGAATGGTGTATTTATAATTTATGCTAGCTTTTGTGGAAAGAAGTGGGAGACTAAGAAATAAGAAAGATAAAAACCTCTAAGGGAAAAGATTCTGAAAACATTTTATATATATGTTATATATACTCATCTATATATATTATATATATAACATATTATATATATATAAATAATTGAATCACCGTGCTATACACCTGAAATTAACACAACACTGTAAATCAACTATACGTTGATTAAAAACAAAGAAATAAGAGAAAAATTTAAATCTGCATATTTACATTTGTTACAGATGCATTTAGAAACCCTGGGAAAATATGCAAGAAATTAATAATTATGGTTACAGGGGTGGGAAAGACTTTTCACTGTATACATTTTAGATTTTTTCAACCATAAAAATAGATTATTCAAAAATTAACGTTAAAAAGCCTGAAGGAAGGAAGGCTCTACCCAGGCTCCCTTCTCCAGTCAAGTTCGTCACTGCATGTCCTACTCCTCCACACACTCTGTGTCCCCACTTGCCTGCCCTATCCGGGCATCACTCAGGTTCTGTGTCCCCAGAAGAGCACCCTTCTGCACTGTGCTGCACTGTGCTTTTTGGAAGCTGCACGTAGAGCTCTGAGCTATAAGCTTCCTTCTCTCTAGACGAAGACAAGAATAATATTTGACACTAAATCTCAGACAGATTAAATAACTTGTCACACGGCACACTCAGAACAGAGCTGGGACTGGAACCACCACTGAGCCCAGTCTAAACACATTTTATACCTTCTCCCCACTGGCCCCCGTTGGCCTCCAGGTACAGCTCCCAGAAACTCCAGCCCCTGGCCCCTTGGTCTGACTTATGCCCTAACAGAGTTCTGTGCTCAGTGACAGGCAATCACACTGAGCTCCAGGGAGAGAGGGCAAGAGGAAGAGAAGAAGGAAGGAAGGAGTGAGCGGGAAGGGGTGGGGGAGGGGCACTCACTCTTGCAGAGACGGGTCCGAATCTTCAGCATTTGCTGCCCCCAGGTCTGAGTCGCAGGACAGGGGCTCCTCGGAACGGTCTGGACTCTTGGAGCCATTCTCTTGGAGGAGGCAGCTGTCAGAGTTGAGGCTGCAAGAGAGCTGGGATGAACGGGCCGTGTCCAGGCTGAGGGAGGAGGCCATGAGCTGCTTGTTCCGCCGGATCTTATGGCCCGAGTGCTGCACCTCGATGTCCTCCGAGCCTGAGGAATGGGAGATGGAATCCAGAGACTCCTTCCGCTGTAGTCCTGTGCCAGAGGTAGTGAGGACATTGAGCTCCAAGAGCGGGCAGAGCCCAGAGAGGGCCAGCGGGGTCAGGGTCCACTCATTTAGGATGGCAGACTTGTAGGAGAGCTCGAAGGACAGGGATGTCAGGCCCTGCAGGAAGCTCAGGAGGAACTCGCCCTCCTCGGCGTCACGGAGCAGGGCCGTGGGCTGGTAGTACTCGCACAGGCGGGCCTGCTCCTGCAACAGCAGCTTCAGGTAGCACTCCATCAGGCCGTCGTTGAGGGCCAGCCGCAGCCAGGCCCGGCAGCGGCCCACATCCGTGCTCACGAAGATCAGGTGCTCCAATTCCGAGATGATGTGTCTGGGAAGGTGGAGAACAAAAAATGACTGCAAGTCACTGAGAGGTCATTTTATCCACTGGTTAGCAAGAGCCAATAATGGTGACTGAAAATATACACCGGCACGAAAAATTCTTGTGTTCCAAGGGGAATTTAGAAAGATTCAGCTCTAACCCCCAACTTTTGTAGGTGAGTGTCCTGAAGGATGGTTGCTATTTTCATGACAACTACCCATTGGGCCCCTGACATCATCTGCTCATCCAGGACATGTCTGCTGAGCCCCTGAGGGCAAGGTCCTCGGAGCTGTGAAGACACAGGGTAAAGACATGGTCCCCACCCTTGGTCCAGGAAACCGCCTTTCAAGGACATGCTGAGGTGAGCCCTGTTGTAGCAGAGCTGGGGTGGGGACCAGGCAATCATCTCTAGGTTGGAGTAAGAAAAATGCCATAGAAAGGGTAGTATCTGAGCTGGGCCTTGAGGGATTGGAAGAGGCAAAGATGGAAGGAGAGCCTTCGAGGCACAAGGGACTGATGGAGAAAAAAGCATAAAGGGTAGGAAAGCAACAGACTGTAACCGGAGTGGGGAGTGCTCCAATTACAGCACGCGGAGGAAGAGTGGGCGACTGGGTTGCAAAGCCAGGTGACGCAGGGTCTTGAGTATCAAACAGGGGAGGCAAAGTGGGGTGATGGCCCCCACACCTGGCTGTGCATCGGGATCACCTGGCGAACTAGGCCAGGATACAGGTTCTGAGGCTCCAGCCAAGTGAATCAGACCCCAGGCTGGCATGTGGGAGCCTGTGGGCTACAGGGCTTTGCTCAGGAAATCGACGTGCCCGCATCCACACGGACTTCAGGGTGGGGTGCTCCAACCCAAGCCGACCCCACCTGTACAAAACTCAGCCCCCAAATGCCTTGCTCTGATGTAAGTGCCCCTCGTCTCACTACCACCGTCCCTGTGCACCTCTCCTCCACGGGAGTGCGGACTGGACTCTTGCAGAACCCAGTGATGGAGCTCCGGTCAGCGGAAGCTCAGTAAACGTTGGCTGACTCACCAAAGGAAGATGGAATGAGATAAGGGGGACAATTAGAAAGGCACTGCCACCCCGGAATGAGGTAAGAGCCTGAGACAGGGCAGTGGCAGTAGGAATGGGAAGGAAGATCAGAGACTGACAAGGCACCTTTGGGCAGGAGGTGGCATTTAATAGCCTCGAGAAGCACAGTGCCAGCTGCTCGCTCCAAAGCCCAGGCGGTTCAGGGCAGGGCTGGCAAGACAAGTGTGTCAGGGCGCATATTCAGATGCTCCAGCTGGATGCCACTCTTCTTAAAAAAAAACAAAAACAAAAAAACCCCCCAAACCCTACCTTGTTACAAGTATGATACTTAGCACACAGATGTGCAAGCATCCTAAGGCAGGGGCAACAGACTTCTGCAAAGGCCCAGACAGTAAAGATTTTAGGCTTTGCAGGCCACACAACCTCTGCTGCAACTGCTGAATTTGCCAGAGGGGGGTAAAAAGAAGGCTCCCGTTCAGCGTCCCACACTCTGAAGCTCCTCCCTGATGTGAACCCCCTGCCCATCCCCCGCTCAAGCGGCTCTCACTTGCGGGTGATGGCTTTCAGGAGGGGCCAGAAGACAGGCTGAGGCAGAGGCTTCTGGTGGGCGCTTTTCTTCCTTTCCCTCCGGCCTCGGCTCGGATGTGCTTGGCGTGCAGGCCGTGGAGGAAGACGGCCTCCAGGGCGCTGCACGTGCTGTTGGCATCTCCGTCTTCGCTCGTGACCACCGTGTCCAAGGACACGTACTGCTTCTGCAGCGCCTTCACGGAGCCCACTAGCTTCTTCTTGATGACCTGGGTGGCGCCAGACACAACACAGGCCTTTAGAGGCTCCTGTGGCGACCCCTGCAATGTAACTCTGCTTGTCGCCAAACACAAGGGTTCACATGCGTGCACATGTCTACGTATCTATGCAGCAAAACTACTACAGGCTAACGGTAGAAGATAAAGAGAAAGTAGAGAGAAGAGGAGGAAAACTGCACCGAGAAGTGTTATTTTTTGCAAAGATACTTGTGTTTTTTAAGTGTTTGTTTGTTTATTTGTTTATTTATTTATTGGCCGTGCAGCTTGCGGGATCTTAGTTCCCCAACCAGGGACTGAACGCGGGCCCTGGCAGTGAAAGCATGGAGTCCTAACCACTGGACCGCCAGGGAATTCCCTGTGTGTTTGTTTTTTAAACCAAACTTCAGTGAACGGATAGCCATATAAACCTGTGTTTCAATACTGGCTCCATCAGTTACAGCTATTCGAGCTTGGGTAATCCACCTAAGGCAGGGGTAAGGCAGTCCACCTTAATCACATGACCAACATTCCACAGAGAGTCAATAAGTGACGAGTCAAAAGTGCTGCTTTAGAGCAGTAAAAACCCCCCAGAAACAGGAGCCTGATCCACATGAAGAAAGATCCCAGACCTGGCAGTCAGAGCCTGGGTTTCGTCTCAGCTGTCAGTCACCAGCTGGGTCACTTGAGATATTTCACTTAATCTCTCTGAGCCTCAATTTCCTCATCTGTTAAATGGAAATAATACTTCGTGATTTACAGCACTGGGGGGATTACTCTTTGAGGGCAGGCGCGGGTCTGTCCCAAAGGGTGGGTAGAAAGGGCTCCTGACTCCACACCAAACGCTGGCACGAAAAGCAGGGAATGAAACGCTACTTTAGATACAGAGCTGAGGCTGCCAGGGGGATGCTGCAGCTGAAGCTGCCAAGAACCCACAGGGGCCGGGAAGCAGGGGCTCACAATTCACATTCAGGGCCTGGGCCCTGCAACTGTCCCCTGACTCCTGTCCCAGCCCAGGGTCGGCCCGCTCAGCGGGAAAACGTACAACTGAAACGCCTTCAAAAGGAAGGGCTCTCTTGCCACACAGCTGCTTCTCCTTTGGGCTGCAAGGGTCTAGCTTGAGCAGCACAGGGTCATCTCTAAAGGGGAACAACATGGGTTCTGATCTCCATTTGCCACGAACCAGCAAGGCGCACTGGAGCACGTGTCGGACATCTCAAATGGAGACTATGACCGTACAAAACGCTGAGCACAGAGCCTGATATTTCCCAAGGATAAATGGTCTCTCTAGCCCTCGTGGATGTGGCCACCCACATCTACAGACAAAGAATGCCACTGCCTAAATGAGGGTGCGCCCGCAGCTGACGTCAGCACACGGAGAAAGCTCTCGGGGCAGCTGCCCTTCTCCTGGGGTGGCTGAGGCGCAGAGCGGGTGGGGGTGGGCCTGAGCCTGGGAGGGCTGCGGCCTGGTCTGGCCCCACCCCAGCCACTGTGTAGACCAGGACTGGACAGGCACACTCACACCGAAACAGATCTCTAGTGGCCACACAGCGAAGCATGAGCGGACACCAAACACCAAAAACAAAAAGTTACTGCTCTCAAACACTCATGGCCCAAAGAAGTTAATAAAACCAAGACACGAAATGAGTTCCGTGCCCTTTACAGGACTGCCTCATTCATTCCTCATAACCACCCTGGGAGTGTTTCATGATCTCCGTCTGACAGATAAGAAACAGAAGCTGACCCAGGTCAACGAAATTCCCAAGATCCCAGGGCTGTTCAGTGGCCGACTCCACCACCTGTTGCCAGCACAGCGGCAACCCCAGCTCAAAGGAACGCCCCAGACTCCAGAAGGAGTGTGATCACCCCCCCTTCCCGAAGAGGGGGGGGTGGGTTAGGACGAAGGCAGGGAGGGGCAAGGGGGCAGGGGCGGCCTGGGAGGAGGGCTTTGCAGGTGGGCGCCCAGGTGAGAGGCGGCAGTGGAACACGGAGGCCAGTCTGGCAGGAAAGGTTTACAGGAGGGTGTGAGCGTGACACTTGGAAATGAGAGGGGCAGCGTGGCCCTCAACGGTGGGAGATGCTCTGATTCAATCCCTGGCCTCTGGAGTGGGCAGAGGGTGGCCAGGATCCAGAGCCAACCTCCCCAAGTGAGGACGTGCAGAGGGAGGGAGGGGTGTGGAGGGTGGCCCCTGCAGAGCCAGCTGTGGTCATGGCGTGACAGACCCCAGAACATGGGCCCCTGGCCGCAGGCCCTGTCTCACTGCCTCACCCTCACCTCATTCCCCCTCCCACCTGCCAGGGACTCTCAGGGCCCTCCTCCACACTCCGGCCACCAGCGCCCCAGGCAAGGGGACACGTGCTGCAGACAGTCCCTCCGGACAATGCTCCTTCCAGGCCACCTTGTGCAGCCCAGGAGGCCAAATCCAGGTTCTCTGGTTCCAAGACCCTGGCCTCCAATCCCCTTCAGCAATCCCAGAGGCCAAAGGCCTCCCTTCAGGCCTGCCTCTTCTAGACAGGGCCTGAAGCTCCAACACTGCTCTTCCCCCAGCCAGCCACAGGCCAGGCCAGGAAGGGCTTAGGGCTCAACAATCTGAATAACAGCCTGGGTCCATGAAGGCCTCACTAACTAATTAACTGAAAATCATATTCACGGGAGAGAGGGAGGGAGACCTGTCAGTAAGTGGGCGCTCCAGCCCAGTAAGGGTCTGCTAAAAACCCAAAGCAGGGACTTCCTAGGTGGCGCAGTGGTGAAGAATCCGCCTGCCAATGCAGGAGACACGGGTTCGAGCCCTGCTCTGGGAGGATTCCACATGCCGCGGAGCAGCTGGGCCCGTGCGCCACAACTATTGAGCCTGTGCTCTGGAGCCCGTGAGCCACAGCTACTGAAGCCCACGCACCTAGGGCCCATGCTCCACAACAAGAGAAGCTGCTGTGATGGGGAGCCTGCGCACCGCAATGAAGAGTAGCGCCCGCTTACAGCAACTGGAGAAAGCCCATGTGCAGCAACAAAGACCCAACACAGCCAATAAATAAATTAAATAAATACATTTAAAAAATTAAAACAAACAAAAAAAAAACCCAAAGCAAGCTGACCCTGAGAGGTCAGAGCAGGGTGAGATCTGTAACTGTCCCCTAAAACCAAGTGTCAGAAAAGCCACAACGTGGCTGACGACAGCGCAGAGGAGAACGGCCATGTGACAATTCACCAAAGAGGACTGAGGCTTTGGGGTTTGGGCCACAATTCAGGGCACAACTTTCTCTGCAAGAAGCCAAAGCACCTCACCTACATGGGTCTGCTCCATCATGCCTCAGGGGGCAGGAACCCGGCTCACAGGCAGAAGACTGACAGTCTGTGACACGAGAACTTGCTGATGGAACCACACTGGGGCTCTGGGCCTCCTGACTGCTGGGTCAGCACTCCATCGCTCTCCAGACCCCCCGTCTACCTTCCGATGGGACTGCTTTCGCTTCCTGTCCTCAGAACACTCTGCACGGACACCAAAAACCAAACCAAAGAGAGCGGTGGCTGCAAGGAGACCTAGGCTAAAAAGAGTAAGGAGAGAACATGGGCAACATTACCAAAGGGTTCTTCAAATGTCCCCAGTGGAGTTCAGCAGAAAAGGTGACTTCTGCCTGCCCTTTAGGCAACTCCTAACCCCGAGAAGTCTACCTCTCCCGCTAAGAACTGATTCATCCTGACACAGCTCTCCTAGCTTCTCATCTCATTTACTTCTTAAACCAATCCTGTGAGAGAAGGTTGATCATCCCGGTTTTACAAAGAAAACTGAGGCTCAGGAGACAGAACTCTCTGGTTTCCTTATTCTAAGTCTTCTGTCTTTCACCAGCTCAAACAATCTCAGGTCTTTGGTTCCAAGAGTTTCAGGCAAAACTGATTACTTATAGACTCAGTAATAATTAACTTCGCCCTCAAAAGCTCCATTTTTAACAAATAAGGCTAAAATCAACAAGAAACAATCTCACCCATCAAGTCTGCAGTGCCAACCAGCTGAGGCCAGGTCCTTTCCATGGTCCCCAGGTTTCACAGATGTCCTTTCTTAAATGTTCCAACACACAAGAAGGAATTGTTCTGGTTGCTCGCCTTCTATATATGTCCAATTTCACTTCCTTCAGAGATCAAGAAAGAAAACAAAAGAATGGCTTATATGAGACTGACGTTAAAAGAAGAAATGGATGGCTTGGCTTCCCTGCTTCTGAAACCCTCCATCCACCAGTAAACAGAAACCTCTTCTCCTTAGAGACTTCTCAGCCATTCCCAACAGCCTCCTCTCTACGGTCTGAATCCAATCCTGTACTGGGCTGTTCAGAACAAACAGCCTGATGTTTAAGCCATCCAGCAGCTGTACCAACTGATGAGTCATGGTTTTCAGTTGGAAAAGAATGACAAACTTATCAGTGGGTAAAGAATGGCCAAGTTATCTTCTGATTCAGAAAGGCAGCGGATCTTTCAGACACGTGAGTGCTAAGTGAGTAAACTGCACCTCCTTCCTCCTGAAGAAAGCTGGGTTTCTGGACAACTGTCCTGGAATGGGGGCGGGGTGGGGGGGGGGTTGGTGCGATGGAGACACTGTGCTGTGGGAACTGGGCTTTGGAAGCAATTGGATACCAGCGGGAGGGCGGGAAACGTCTACCCTGTGATTCCCAAACCAAAGGCTAGTGAGGCCACAAAGGTGAAGTCAGTGAACACTGGGCATCTTTCTTTCCTCCCTCCTTCCTTCCATTCAATAACACCCATCTCCCCCATACTCTTGTCCCATCCTTAGGATTCCAGCAGGGACCAAACTCTGAATGACTGAAAACAGGAACTGTGCCCGACACACTCCCCACTGCATGTCTAGTGCCTAGAACAACGCAGAGCACACAGTGGTGCTCAAAAAACACCTGCTGCATGAGCAGAAGAATAAAACAAACACAAGGCTCAGGGCAGGGATACAATTCTGAGGTATACAATTCTTAGCCATGATGCAACTCCTTCCATTAAACCACAATGCCAGCAGGCTGAAACCATTCCGATATATTGCACCTTAATGGGGGGGATACTGAAGGAGAAGGGCAATCAACTTTCAAAGGAACAAGCCTTTAGATGGCAAGCAAACGCAACGGGTCCTGTTTGGGGCCCTTTAAAATTGCTGCCAAATGGCCAATCCTCGGAAGCCAGGTCACCGGAATTTGGAGAGACGGTGTTGCCCAGAAGCCCAGGAGATGATAAATGCTGAGCATGGGGCCCGAGTGCCTCAGGGATGTCCCTCTGCCTCAGCGACTCAGATATCTTGGCTCCCCAGGTTCACGGGTAACCAAATGGCCAAAACCCAAAGATCCAGCCCCTGCAAAAAGAGGAAGCAATTCAACAGCCTCTGCACCCGCCGAAGCCTTAGCCTCCTGGGCACCCTCTCCCCTACACTCTCCACAATGTGGACCATCATCTCTGGCGACCGCTGGGCTCCCTGTGTTCAGTGTTGGGACAGGTCTGCTATCAGCTCTAGCTGGGAGGAACACCGGGTGAGGGTCCTTCACAAGTGCCAGGACAACACACGTAGACACGGTTCTGTGGCCGCAGCCACACAGTGCTGCTGAGTTTCTCTCCCGCCAGAAAACCAGCCAAAAGGAAGTGATGGATTCCAATGGCCCAGGCTATGAGTGAGCTAGGTGAGTGGCTATTCCTTACCTTCCGGTATCTGGGTGATACCTAACATTCCAGAAGCCAGCACAAGTCATTTCATATGAATGTGAGACACATAGTCCCTGGGAGAAGGTACAGGGGACCAGACACCCATGGAAAAACCCCTGACCCTGACCCAAGGCGGGGTCTCTACTTCTCCACACTTAATTACCACCTTAGGCTCGGCTCAGTCTCTAATTGCTGGGCTCCCAGCAAGCACCTAAATTTGGTTGTTGAGGGGCAGCCGGTGGGGTTAGCAGGGGATTCTGCACGAAACTCTCACACTGAATGGGGATGGGGCCAAGGGGGAAATGGGTACAGAGTTGAGGGGGGGACAGCGGAGGTGAAGGGGCAGGAGACCTCAGTTTTTATACCATTGGGTGAGGGTGGTAGGAACTGGGGCACCAAGAGTTGGGGGCAGTTTAGCAAAGACTTAGGGATGGGGGTGTCCTCTGATGGTTGGAGATGGAAAGGAAGTACATGTGGGCCAGGAAGTTAGAGGCTGAGCCTGTGAGGACAAGATACACCTAAACTGGGACTAGGGCTGAGATCAGAGTTATCAAAAGAAAAGGGTGTGCTCAGCAGGGCATCTGCTCTTGCGGTGGGTCTTAAATGAGAGTGGGACAGAGGTGGGGTGTGCAGGATGCGCAGACCTTGGGGAGCTGACCAGGGGGGTGTGGGAGATTCCCATAAGAAAGCTGATCCCAAAAAGGGCAAACCAGAATGGTGGGTCTCGAGGAGGCCTGTGTGCAGCACAAGGATTGCCAAAGGGGCTGAGAAGGGAAGATGAGGTACGTGAGAGGGAGGCGGAGGGATGTGGCCAAGGTTGGGGCTGGAACTGGGCTGCAGAGAGGTCAAGGGGGAGGCTGCACTTACGCAAGACCGGTGGTGAGGGGGTGGGGGTAAGGAAGGGCCGGGGTCCGGTTACGAGTGGTAAATGGAGGGGACAGGTCAACAGTGGCAGTGCGGGCGGAAGGCTAGGGTCGGAGTGGGGCGCGGGGCTCGGGCTGGGAAGGGTGAAGGCTCTGAAGGGGGACAGGCTCAAGGCACCCAGGGGTTTGAGATCACGGAGAGGGCTGCCGCCCCCTCGCCGTTCGCGTCCCGGCCTCGCCGCCCCGCTGCTGCCCGCCTCGCCCCCGACCCCTAACTCACCAAAGGGAGCGGGGAGGGAGTGGGGGCACTGCCGCGCGCCGCAGCCCCTAAGCCTCCGACGGGACGCGGCGGCCTCCCGGCCACGGATGACACGAAGCGGCTCCTGGGGCGCCTGACGCCATCACGGCCGCTCGGGGGCCGGCCCCGGCCTGGCGAGCGGAGCCAATCGCGAGGCGCGGAGGAGCCGCGGGGCGGGGCCAGCGCTCTGGCAAGCCCAAGGGTTCCCAGCCCGGGAGCAGAGACTTGGGCCGGGGGTCTCGCGATCCGCGCACCCCGGTCGGGCACAGCGAGGCAGAGCCACTGACGCCAGACGGAATGCGTTCTCACTGCCTGCCCTCCGCAGGGTCTGCATCAGACGAGATCCTGGCTTTTGGGGTCCTGACCTTATCTGGCCTCAGCACCATCTGCGTAGAAGATGGTTGAAGGTTGCCAATTCGCTGAAGGTTGCCCACTTGTAAAATACGACCAACGCCTACCCTGTGTTTGCTTCCCCCAGGGCATCAGCGTATCCTGGTGGGCAGAGCCCAGCCCCAGCTTAGAGCCTCCCTCCTGCCTGGTGGCTCTGAGGAAAAACGTACATGTTTTGCGCACAGCTTATGCCAAGGGAGTGCCTTGAGGTCCCCTGGGCATTCTCCTGTAATGCGCCATCATTCCGGGGCAGCATATACTCAAACAGTTATTCTCATAGTGGCTTGTAGTTTGCTTTCCACCGTAGAAGTGCTGTTTCTCTTTCAAATGGAATCAGAGCAAAAGGTCAAAAGTAGCAGGGGTGTCCTGCCATACTTCAGACTTTTAACACATGCAGGCTTTGATCCACACAGCCTGGGGTCTGAGCGTGGGCCAGGGGCGGAGAGGTACCCCTACATGCTGGTCCAGGAGACCTTGGGGTGGCTTACAGGGCTGGGGAGAGGGCAGGCCCATTCTTGGGAAAAAGCTCCACTGATCTCTGCTGGGGTTGTGTGCTCCGTCTGCCTCTCCAGGGAAGGTGTCCCTCCTATCTCTGGAAGGTTGAAGTCCCAGTGTAAGCAGATTGGAGGGGTGGGGGGTGGGAAAGGGTCCCAGGAGGAAGAGAACCCTATCTAGTTTTTTGACATACAGAAGCCATTTTCTGATCTAAGCCTGGCCACAATACTTGCCCTTGAACAAGTCTCAGTAATTAATGACCTTAAAGCAACAAAGGAATGCAGGAAAAGCAATCAAGAAACAATAATTCAGCAATAAAAACAGGAGTCCCAGTTCCTCCTTAACTTTGGAGAGAGATAATACTCTGATACATGTCTTTGAGTTGTACTACAGGAGCTAAGGGCCCCCACCAGGCGCAGGGTTGTAACTACATGCTCAGACCGCAGACTGGTGGAAAATTAAGGAATGATGATGTTGACCTTTTCTGACCCTCGTGACTTCCGTCAACTAAAGCCTGGACTCTGTCAACCTCTGCCCCTATTCTATGTTGGGTTCCCCTCTGCTGAAGCCCCTTCATGAAGGGGCATACACCACCCAAACCCCTTCACGAAATATGCATGTACCCTTAGTTGAAAACTGCCCCAACGTTGCTGTTTGGGGAGATGCCGTTTTGGGAAAGATCCTCGGTGTTCTCTGTAGTTGCTGCAAGTAATAAATCCTTGCTTTTGGTCTTTGACTTGGTTGCGTTACTGAATTGGTCGACTGGACCTGCTCTGGGGTCCTAGCCACTGGAGACCCCTGGTCTCCACCAGGAAGGTTTCTAAATGCAGAAGTGGAACTTAGTTCTCAGATCAAATTCTCAACCCAATTCAGGTGGAGACAACCATATATATAAGAGGCTCGAGGTAAAAGGGAGTGAATTGGAAAGAGAGGGAGGAATATTCATGAGTTATCCAAGAACAGGGGTGTGGTTTGGACCCAGAACTGATGCAATACTCGTTTTCATTCCTTATATGGGGTTATCCAGTTGTTGTGGCAATTGTCAGCTGTCCTGGCACTGGTGGGTGTGTCATTTAGCATGATAATTCATTACAAAGAGCATATAATGAGGCTCAAGGTCTATTGGAAGTCAAATCTTCTTGAACCTAGGTGGTTCCAATCAGTTCTTGTTTTTCTCTTTGCAGCTTCCTCCTGAAGCTTAGATAAGAGCAATTTGTTTCCATTTGAGGGAGGGGCAGATGTATGATTCTGCAGCAACCTTGGTAATAGCTGTCTTTTGGCCCGACACCCAAGAAGAGGCAAACCCAGTTTTCTGCTAACACCAATGACTCTTTCCACTTATGGAAGTGGCTGTTGGCGTTGTGGTCTGCCCCTTCTGTAATTCTCCAGGAGGGAGAACTGTTGTGGTCCCATCACGGGTTGGGAAAAGAATCTCCAGACATGAAGCATTTCAGAAGAGAGTGCGTTTATCGAGAACAGAGAGCAGGGTTTAGTGAGGGGCGCTGTAAAGACAGCGGGACGACTTCCTGGCAGACCAGGGAGAGCCACCCTTCTGATGGTCTCACAGCCAACTTTTATAAGCCCAAGACAAGGAACATGCCTGCGAAGAAAAGGGCATTAATCAATTGGTCAGTGCACCATAAGGCAAAAGGTGTCATTAGGTGATAGGCTAGGGTCCTACGTGGTGAAGACCTTCTCTAACATGGGGTTGGGTTATTGGCTAGCCCAAGTCGTGAATCACATATTGCTATGGGGGGGGGAATCAAGATAACTCCGGCATTTTGTCTTGTGACTTTGGTATAGTGTTGGAGGAACCGGTAGAGGTAGGCAGGACATCGAGGCTTATAATGCAGGACGCAATGTTTATTGTACCAGTACAGGCCCAGTGGATTCACATCCAAAGACTGAGCCCCAAACCAAAGGAAAGCTTCTCCTTTTATAGACCAGTTCCCGCACTTTTGGGAGCCTGTAGCTATGTTTATCTATGCAGAAGCAATGTACAGAAGCCAGAGTGCATACGTTAGTTTTTCCTTATCTCTTTGACCCAGATGTTTGCACTGCCCATGGCAGGATCTTGTGAAAGAGGCCATAAGTTATTTATTCCCTGGGGCTTGCATTTTCCTATGTTTGCCTTGTGCTTTCCTGTTTTTGTTACTGACCTGCCTCAATAGGGCCCCACAAGAACCACCCCATCTTCAGCTTTATGCTGGATGAGTCTGACTGCTGAATGCTTTCACTAGGGTTCATGGTTGAGCAGGAAGATTTAGAACTAAGGACATAGAGGCAAAGTGTTCTCAGTGTTAAACTTAATTTAAACAAAGTGGAAAGTAAGAGATCTACTAGGGAAATCCAGTTATCTTGGCAAAAGGACAGTGTTTCTGGTCATAATTGGTACAGCAAGGGCCTCACCCGCTTGGCAGAAACACACCCTCCCTGCTAATGGAGCTTGTAACATCCCTCAGTTATTCTGATAGGGACAGGGTGAAGGGACAAAGTAGCTGATTAAATAGTTAATCCCACTAAGGGATTAGGAGCAGAAAAACAAGTATGGGAGACCCCTGTAAGTTTAACAATTACCCAAGAAAGCAGGTTTGCTTAACCACAAAACCAAGCAGGCTTGCTTAGCAACAACACCATGCCACAGAAGCATGGCATGCCCCCAAACAATAAAACAGTGGTGGAATGAGACCCACACTGTGCCCAGTGAGCTCAGTAAGCTAATAACTGCTAGGACATGCTCTCTGCACACATAAGAACAATACTTTATGGAAAGATGACTTTTCATAGTGAAAGACCTTCATTGTACTGAGACCTGAAATAATTTTTCCATAGTGCCATGACAGTGCAGGCTTTACCACGTAGGGACAAGAAAACTCCTCCACCTGACATAGAAGAGGAACTAATGACGGAAGCGTGACCGCTACTCAAGAATGAGGAAGAAGGTGGTCTTTTCCCCCTCCCTACTTTTTCTTTGATTATAAAAATGTAGCCCACTAAGTTCTCAGGGCACAGCACCCTCTTGCCCACCCGTTTGTAAGCCTCACAAGCGTCCTATTCTAATAAAGCACTTCTTATCTATCACTTTGCCTCTCACTGAATTCTTTCTGTGCTGAGACATAAAGAACAGGAGCTCTTCAGGACCCCCCAAAACACCACCTAGCAGTTTCATTTCCAATGAATTTTTGCAGGGCTGCTGTCTGCAAAAGCTGTAGGAACCATCCACCCCGCCCCCCCCCCCCCCGCCAACCTCAGAATAGTCTATTGGCTGACTTTTCAGGAGTGCCCCCATCTCCTGGTCTTCTCTTACTTCCCAGGCTTCTCAGCCTCTGTGCAAAGTCTGTGAGCTTGTCTTCCTTTCTTCATCTTGCTCTACAAACCTTTGCGAAGCTGAATAAAGCCTTGGATCCTGGCGGGAGGTGGGGGGATGGGAGGGTTGGAGAGTGAAGGAGAGTGCGCATTTCCTCAAAAGATTTGACACATGGACCATGAGTCTACCAGGTAGACTCCAGCCAGGAAAAGCATCTCACATGACTACATAATTTGAACAATAAGAAAGGCACCTGCAAAGTGTTAGACAAAAGAAATAGACAAGAGAGCTTGACAGGCATCCTGGAGGAGGTGATTTTTGATCGGAGCCTTCCTGTCAAGTAGAGGAAAGGGCATTGCAGAGGGAAGGACTGGCAGAGAAATGGCTGGCAGCTAGGAATGCAGACTGAGCTCAGGGGAGGGTGCACCAAGAGGTGGGGAGGAAGCCAGGAAGCAAGAAAAGGGAAGAGTCAGGGGAGGGTATCAGGATGAAAGGGAAGATAAAGATAGATTAGGCTGGAGAGAAAGGGAGGATACACAGACACAGTTGGAGGCCAGGGCAGGAAAGGCTCAAAACATTTGTAAAGGCCATTCACATCCTACTGGTCTGAAAAGCTTACATTTCTAGCACTGGATCTAACAACTACCCAGAGTTATTTGAAGCCAGCTAGAAGAACTGCAGGCATCCGAATTCCCTGGACAGGTCCAACATACAGAACCCCGCATCGACCCTAAAGAGTCCCCGTAGGATGGGGTCCTATCATCCCTCCTGTCCCCTGTCCTCGCCACAGAAGGGTCTGAAGATAATAACATGTGAGAATCTCTGCCCCAGCCTAGGAGACGAGGGGTAAGGGTTTGACATTTGTGGAAAATAGAAGCTCCTACTGTATGCCAGGTTGGAACTGTGATCTGCCCTTCCTAAGCACCTGGAAGATAGGTGCCCTTGCTAGCCCCATAGTGTTGGAGGAAGGAGGCCCCTTCCAGGGTCCAAGAGCGGGCTCTTGTCTAACACTCGGAAATGAATTGTCCGAGGAGACACACCTGCTGACAAAGCAAGAGACTTTACTGGGAAGGGGCGCCCGGGCAGAGAGCAGCAGGGGAAGGGAACCCAGGAGGACTGCGCTGCCACGTGGCTCGCAGTCTTGGGTTTTATGATAATGGGATTGGTTTCCAGGTTGTCTCTGGCCAATCATTCTGACTCAGGGTCCTTCCTGGTGGCGCACGCATCGCTCAGCCAAGATGGATTCCAGCGAGAAGGATTCTGGGAGGTTGGTAGGACACATGGACCGGAGACTCCTCTCTCCTTTTGACCTTTCCCGAATTCTTCCCAGTGGCGGTAGCTTGTTAGTTCCACGTTCCTTACCAGCACCTCCTGTCCTAAGAGAACTCATGCACGTGGTTACTATCAGGCCTGGCCACAGTGGGCAGTGTCGGTCAGTGGGTTCCCTAACAGCTGTACAAACAAGAAAACAGGCTTAAGCGAGGTTAAGTGACTTGGGGGCCCAAGGCCACACAACTAATAAACAGCCGAAGCAGGATTCTCACCCAGCTCTTTCTCATTCCAGTTGGAGAGGAAGCGTAGTTCAGTGGCAGAGCAAGTGAGCTTTGGAGCCAGGAATGCTTAGATCTGAATCCCATCCTCTTCGCTGGGCTTTCCCTAAAACAGTGCAGGGTCCAGGACAACCCAGCAAGTGTGGAGTGAGGACAGCTGCCACAGTGTCATTATTTTTCATTGGTCCCTTAAGACAGGGTTGAAGATAGAAACTTCTAAATTGAATTTTATTGATGTTCAGAAAAGAGAAGTCACAACATCCTGAGGCCTCTTGGCCTCAGGCAGAGGGCTCCAGAGTGTTTGACTTCAGGGAAGTTCCCCAGACTCGCTCAGCCTCAGTTCCTCATCTGTAAATTGGGGGAAACATCAGATTAAATAAGATGATATCGTTAGGACAGTTTCTGGTCTGTAGTAGGTACTGGAAGATGGCCCGCTATTATTATTATAGTTCTGGCTAACTCTCGCCTTTCCAATCCAGTCAGGTCCCTGCCTTTCACTGCTCTTCTGAGCACGGGAGTGAAATATTTTCTTGTTTGGACTCCAGATAAATCCTTATTTGGCATTTGATTGAAATCGTGAAACTAGTATTAATGCAACCGTCTCTCTCGACATGGGAATAGCTAGTGTTCTCCTGGGTTCTGTAGTAGGAAGCTGGTTCTCCTCTCGCTCTCTTCCTCCCTCCCTCTCTTTTCTTTTTGGCTATACCATGCGGCATATAGGATCTTAGATCCCGAATCAGGGATCAAGCCCTTGCCCCCTGCAGTGGAAGTGTACAGTCCTCACCACTGGACTGCCAGGGAAGTCCCCTTCCCACTCTCTTTTTAAAAATGTGCTGAAGTCCAGCTCCGGTGGGTCCAGGAGTACCCAAGGGATGAGTTGCCTGGGCGCAAGGAGGAGACTGGGAGGCCTGTGTCAGCTATGCAGGATCTCTCTTTATTGTCAGAGCTTTGTGTTTATATAGTAAACATAGCTCAGAAAAAATCTTTTGTGGCAGAGCATATCTTCCCTCAGCATCTACCAGTTTCTTTCTTTTGTCAGGTTTGGCTTGCAAACCTTGTGACTCTAAGGTAAACATATGTAAATAACTTCTTAATCTTTTATCTAAGCACACTATTGCCCTTAACACCCATACAAAACCTTGTGGAGTTAATCAAGATTAGGGCAACTACAACAATTGCAACTGTTATGCCTAGAATTGTGGAGAGGAATCCCTTATGAGACACAAAATCGGATAAACTATCAAAAACTGACTTAGCAGCCTCTGCAGTTGAATAATCTAAGTGGGCCTTACCTATATCTTGGATTTCTTGATGAAGCCTGGTCAAATCTAGACTAATATCAGGTTGATTCCAAATGCCTAGAATATGATTTTGAATCCAGTCCCAAGCATAAGACGATTCATTAACTTTTAAGGGAGTCACACAGATCCATCTATATTCGATATGACACCTCAAAGCCAATCTAACTTTTAAGGCTGTAAGTTCAGTACCTAGATGTAGAACAGCTTCTTCGAGCACATCAACTTTTGCCTCTAACTTTCTATCAATAATTTCTTGAGTAGCTAAGGCAAGAGATACATTTTTTGATAATTGATTAACATGTTCAGCTTTATGTACTTGTTGAGAGTGAGATAAGTCAAATAATTCTGCTAAGCACGGAAACTGGGGTTCGGAGCCCCAGGACCCATCTTTTGCCCAACCCGATGTCAGCAAGTAGGGATTTAGTGCTTTTCTAGATCTGGGGAGAGGCAAGGGTTGGGCTCATAACATCAGCTCCTGAAAACATCTAACTATCTCAAGACCTGTTCCACCCATCCTCCAGAGCACAGAGTGCCTCATTTCTGGTCTCCACCCTGAATTCCCTTCAGGGGATGTGGAAGGTCAGTAGCTGCAGCCGCACAAAGTGATTTAGTCCTTGTACAGGCAGATGGCAAGTTCCAATTTGTAGTTGACAGGGGCCCCTCATGGTCATCAATTTGACCACGCTTTGGGAGGCATTTCATGACCATTTTGTCCCACGGTGCTAGGAAGGCTCATTCCTAGGTCTGATGAAGATCTCGCCAATAGGCCACTCAATGTGCCAGTACTGGGCTAGGTCTTTGTAACAAAAGCCAAAGCTCTCTGGACCACCTGTACTCCTAATCTGTTAGGGTCCAGGAAAAATTCCCTCTTGTTGCATCTTCCCATATCCAGAGGTACACTATTACAATCATTGATCACATACAGAACTATATATTTGATCAACTGCTTCAAGTAGCCTAGTCATCATCATTTTTGTTGGCAGTCAGTCACACATTCGGTAATACGAGAAGCAATAATCTTGAAAAGCAGGCAAAACACAAATAATATAGCTAGTAGCGTCAATAGCATTACAAGTAAATACTTAAGCCACGAGTTTCCCACGCCAAACCAGTTTTGAAGAGGTCAAGGCTTCACAGTGGGTGAAAATCGCAGAAATCTGAACAGGTATTACTAATTGGCCAGGCGAGGGGATCCCCGAACAGGACTATAATTTTTTCTTTCTCTCTCTCTTTTTTTTTAGAGCAAACTTCCTAAGGGCCAACCAATTAGAGCCTTGCAACCCAAAAGTACTAGTCATAGGTAATTGGCCGCAAACCCAACAACTGGGTTGATTTTCAAAATTAGCATAGGATTGTGCCCATGATAGAAAAACATTTGAAAGGTCCAAGAAGTCAAGAAAATATTATAAATGTTCATACGAGTCAGGTCCAGCATCTTGGGCTAGCTGTCTACTTCTGATGTCGGCTTCTTCTCGTCCTAGTGTGAGTGCAGTTTCTCCTTTGATAAGTGTCCTTCCGTCTAGGTTGCAGGTTGTCTTTTAAATTATGTCCTTTTAGTATCCATAATCATCCAAGGAGAGATTACTGAGATAAGCTTCAGAAACAAACTTAGAGTGTCCTTTTAAAAGCTTTCTTGGATTTTACGTTACTATAGCGCAACAGCAAGGAACTTTCCAGGGAGTGAATCTTAGTAAATACAGACCTCCATCAGCAAAACTGGCATTTAATATTTATTGAAACATAATCTTCTTCTCTCTAAAATTACCTTCATTTTTACCAGATATAACCAGATTAATGCTAATTTGTTTGCAAAATAAGTCTGGTCTCAAAAGAAACTTGGCCTGATCATTTAATTTATGGAACTAGAATTGATCATATAGGCTTTTGGCTTTGGTGAAACTTTTATAAGGAGCCTCAGGCTGGACTTTTAAAAGACCTTTAAGGGCTAAGAAAGCCATGCCAGGGGCTTGGGCTTATCACAGATTTTTGCCTAACAAATGTAGGTAAATTCCTCCCTTTTCAAGGTTCCCAAAATACCTTGAGTTTTCTATACCTGTTAGTGAGGTAGCCTTTCTAATTTATCTGATAAAGCTGCTGGGAACCTAAGAGTTTTCAGTGTCTGGAGGGAACAGAGAGAGAAAAGATAAATGTTTCAATCCTGCTTACAAATGTACAAA
This sequence comes from Hippopotamus amphibius kiboko, assembly GCF_030028045.1. Taxonomy (NCBI): domain Eukaryota; kingdom Metazoa; phylum Chordata; class Mammalia; order Artiodactyla; family Hippopotamidae; genus Hippopotamus; species Hippopotamus amphibius. The sequence continues at coordinate 43,975,343 of NC_080202.1, read as the reverse complement.
CTATCAAATTATTGTAAATCATTAGTTTGAAGGGATGGTTTTCCTTATACCTGGAAAACAGATTTCAACCAGTAATTTTTAGATAGAAACCATAAAATTTATAACCATATTCACCAGTTTACTCAGTCCTATGTAACATCCTTTTGTTAACAGCTTATGAAGCCATCACGTTTCTCATTAGGATTCTTCAATTTTTTTTTTTTTAAACCCTGTTTAGCATTATGGTCTGAAAGTCAGAAAATTGTATTTATCCAAAAGTCCTTTTTATAAATCTTCTTGAAGAGGAAGCATTTTGCAAAGGCATCAGAATAAAGCCAGAAGGCATCAGAATAAAGCCAGAAGCGTCTTAAGACATAAGGCTTAAGAAGGCGTGTTTAAAATCTGATTGCAAGGTCAATCAATTTGGTTATTGTTGTGTCATACAACATTTTAAGAAAATAACTAGAATTATGACTGATAACATTTTACCGGGACATATCAGAATTTTAGGAACTCCATATACTTTCCAGAATATCTATGTTAATAACAGTTACCATGCACTAAAATCTAACATTTATTCATTTGACAATACTTCCTATGTAACTTAATGTACCAAATGAACCTAGTTTATATCTCTCTTTGGGATGTTTCAGGGGCCCTTTGAAGCATCCCAAAGTTAGCTAGGGGTCAAAAGGATTTCATCAGAATTTGTTTTAGGAAGTTTTGTCCAAAATACCGGAAAAAAAAGGTTTAGAACACTCTATCGGATAGGCTCACAGGTAACTGTGAAACAATAGTCAGTCACTTAGCCAAAGTAGCAAGAACAGATTACTTAAAAGGTAAGGAAACATAAAATCTTTTATCAAAGGGCAGTTCAACATTTTAAGAAAACTTGTCCTCGTAACAGAGAGAAAAACCAAATTCAAGTTTTGCACCAGCTTACTTTCCAAATTAATTTACTCAACTAAATTTATCTAAACTTAGTCAATCCTGATCATGCACAAAACTCTTTTCTCAGGGTCCACTTTCCACAAACCTTCTTATCACTTTCTGTATCATTACTTTATTTCTCATTCAGTCACCTGTAAGTCAGACCTACTTTCTTTTCCCTTAATAAAAGGTAATTCCATTCCTCAGGCTTTCTTTACTGAAAACACACATCCTGCTTTCCTTAAGCCACCATGAACTGTCCCTTGTGACAGCATTCTGTACATTGGTGAATAGAAATACCAGTGATATTTTCTAAACACATTGGCTTTCTTTACAGAACGTGGCACCAGGCATATTTATCAATAGTCCTAAATATCTTTTTGTCTCTCTGTAAAAGGAAGCCGATGTTCAGTAATATATGTTTCAGTATCTTATTTTATTTGGGAATGATCCAGCTGGTCAATAAGCTTTTATCACTCAATTTAGGGCAACTCCAGAATTTCAAGTTACCAGGATCTGGAGAGACTATTTTAGGTAGATATTCCTAAAGCATGACTCTTCTTGACAGAGTTTATCTAAAAGCTCTTATCTCATTTACATTTTCTTTCCTTAGAAGTTTCTTTCCATCAGGCTACTTTCCACACTGACAAATTTGTAACAGGCACAAGACCTTATTTAGCCTATATTACAACTAGGCACAATTAAAATTTATATAAAAATTATGCTTAATGTTGATGACTCTAAAACATGTCTATAGTAATCAAACCAATTAGCTTAAGCCATCTTTAATATCATATATCAGTTTAGTACTGAAATTTCCAGGTGTCATGAACCTGAAATTCATTCTGGCCAGACTATTTTCTATTTCTGAGTATTCATAAGCACTTAATTTTTCTTAAAGCCAATTTAGAGCTCTTTTATGAATTCTTTTGGCAATACCATACACCTACAACAAACACATAGATACACACGAACACACACACAAACACAGAGGCCTCATAATTCTCATTCTAAAATTTCAGTACTGAGTCAGGTACAACACGAACGCCATCAGTCACAAAGGGTTGGATTTAAATTGGCTTCTAGCAGATGGAACAAATCGAGGTCACCTATCTAGATGGCTAAACCCTTTTACTATTTGCAGAAAAGACACTTAGCATTTCTATTTATCTTTGACAAGTCGTTTTAAATTATTTTAATTTTAATTTTTTAATTTGCATTTAAAAGGATAGCAGAGAGAAGTATTCTTTAGATGACCAGATAAGACATTCATTCACCTCTCAAAGGTACAAGCAAGTTCCTCCTAAGATGACTTTGTCTCCCCTTTGTTGACAAGGGTAATTTCTTTCTTTGACCAGGAAGGAGAGGGGTGCACACGTAAAGGGCCTTGTCTTAGGGCCTTACAACCTAAGTAGTGCTGATGTCGCCACGCCTAGAAAGCCCAGTATTCCCAGACAGCACGATTTACGTGCCTCCCTGAAGATGGCCCTAATCATTAAATGTCTCAGGGAGACGGAGCTGCAAGGAGGCGATCCCTTGTAATGGGGTTCGCAGAGGAATAACTTCAGGCGGGGCTCCAGGGGGGTCTGGGGTGACGGACCCTCTCGAGGGCACCGAGCAGGCGGAGGAGCAGTATGCGTACTCCTCGCCTAAGGGAAGAGCCTGAAATCCTTGGAGAATCAGGGGATTATGAAGGAAAGCTGACAGAGGAAGGCGGCCTCATAATGAGAATCCAAAAGTACACAAGAACATGTCAGAGTGTACCGCTCCACACGGACCGGCCCAGGGGACCTAGAGAGAGAGGTGCAGATCTGTCTGGCAAAAGGGGCAAGTCTTTTGGGGAAAACCTAATTTCTCAATCAGTCGGCTCAAAGAGTCAGCTGACGGAAGGGGAGAGTGAGCCTTAAAATTTTAAGAAAACTTTGGCGGAGGGCCCTAGGGCAAAAGGGCCGTTTGGACTTGCACAATTGCTAAATCAAATCAGTAACCAATTCCCTCCGTGTCGGTGATGCAAAGACAAACAAGGGTGGGTGTCCCCTCCGAAGAGAAGGCCACTCAGGTGCCCACCTGGCCGTGTCCCCGTGGGGAGCTTAGGTGCCTCTTAGCTTTGGCGGGTGCTATAGAGTCCCACTTGAACCTGACTCGTAGAGAGGGACTGGTCCCCCAGAGACAGATACCACCCTGAGCCATATGAGGTCACCACGGAACCGCAGGTTAGGGCCCACTCGGACTCCGTAGCCACGAAGGCCGTGGAGCCACACAATCGCCCTGGAACGAGGACGAAGCAGGGCGCTCCCTCACACACACATTCACACCAGAGTTTGTCACAGGGCCTCCGCCCTCTGGGAAGGCCTCTAACTGGTGGGTACCTTCCCGCCCTGGGAAGCCCCTGCCTGATGGGCACCTTCCCCCTCTGGGATGGGATCGAAAGAGTCTCTTATCAATCCCCATAAAGAAAAAGTTTCAGCAGGGATCTTTTCCGGCCCATGAAACTTATAATAAGTTGTCAGTTGCTCTCCCACCTTAGCCCAGGTTTCCGAATTAGCAGTGCCCTCTTCCGGAAACCAGGGGCATTGCTCTTGTACGAAAGAAAAGAAGGATAAAAGAGTAGATTTGGAGATGTTAACTCCTCTTTTTGATAACATATGTTTCATAATATCTACAAAGAGCTGTCTCTCTTTAGATTCTGATTTTCCCATTATGCCTTATATGTTTCCCTTATAGGGTCCTTTTTAACGTCTCAAGTTCTGATACTTTAAACTATCCACCCTTCACTTACCCTGCGTATCTCTGCAGGGGGGTCTGCAGCACCCAGGTGGAGTCCTAGCCACCCCAACAATTGCAAGAGAATACTTACCCTTTGGGTCCCTGTTCGGGCACCACCTGCTGAAGTCCAGCTCCAGCGGGTCCAGGAGTACCCAAGGGATGAGTGGCGTGGGCCCAAGGAGGAGACGGGGAGGCCTGTGTCAGCGATGCAGGATCTCTCTTTATTGTCAGAGCTTTGTGTGTTTATACAGTAAACATATCTCAGAAAAAATCTTTTGTGGCAAAGCATATCTTCCCTCAGCATCTACCAGTTTCTTTCTTTCCTCAGGTTTGGCTTGCAAACCTTGTGACTCTGAGGTAAGCATATGTAAATAGCTTCTTAATCTTATATGTAAGCAAACTATAGCCCTTAGCACCCATACCTAGGCCTGATGTCTATGTCTATACTTATGCCTGCTGCAATCATAAGCACTGCAAAAAGAGCCACCCCTCCCTTTTCTCCAGCATTTAGTAGCCTGAGGTGCCTCCCTTTTCCACCAGGGAGTGGTGGGAGGGGACTTGGTGGGGCAGACACAGAGAAAGAATGTGTCAAACCCTGGTTCTTTCCTGGGGACAGAGAAACAGGGAGGGGAAGTGGGTGGTAAGCATAGTGTTACAAAGAAACAAAGAGCAGAATGTAAAATGGGTGGAGATGGTCTGGGGCCTGTCCTTGCGGAGAGGTCACCTTGAGATCCTCCTGCCACGAAATGCCCTTCCAAGGAGTTCTCGCTTTGCGGTCCTCCTTGGAGCCTGGTGACCTTGTCACAGCATTGGCTTGTCCAGACGGCTCCCGACAAAAATGGATTTAAAATTTTAAATTATTTGTCAATTATACCTCTTATTGGGAAAAAAATCACAAAACAATGAACTAAAAAACAACAATAAAATTGTATCATATGCATAGTTTACAGTTCAGATGGTACCAAGTGAAATGAAATGGTGATGAAACACAATGACCCACAGCAGTTCCCTGCCCCAGGCCACTTCCTTGCCCACCTTCCTGAGCCAGCTCACTGGGCCTGGTTACTTCTACGGAGCAGGTTGTAGCTGAATCTTCTGGTGCTTTTCTCCACATCTCTTTGCACATCTAGTTCTTGATTTATCCATTTTAGACCCTGGCTATTGAATTCCTAGTAACATCAGTGAGGAGTTAGTTCTCTTACACCGCTACCCCCAGTCCATTCTTGAGGTTTAGTTATGTCACTGTTTCCAGAAAATTCATAGCGTTTACACGGAATTCCCTGGTGGTCCAGTGGTTAGGACTTAGCGCTTTCACTGCCAAGCCCCGGTTCAATCCCTGGTAAGGGAACAAAGATCCTGCCAGCTGCGCAGCATGGCCAAAAAAAATTACTGTTTACAGAATTGTGACTGTAAATATTATTCACCGTAGAGCTTAATCATGTACTCATTACTATTCGCTTCCCCTCCTGTGACCCCAGGGGTTTAATTTCCTCTCGGGCTCTCCGTGTTCTGTCGGCCATTCTCACCTCCTCTGTTCTCCTCCAGGCTCTGGCTTAGCAGTAGGTGCCCACCTCCTGCAGCGCCCTCTCTTCCAGGCTCTGTCCTCCAGTGAGTGCTGGATACACAGCTGCTATCCTGGAACTTCCCCTCCCTGCTTCCTGGGCCGGACTATTTCCTGGCTCTCTTCTCTTCTTGCTTTCCTTACTCTCTCTTTGCTGGAGCACATCCCCAGGTAAGAATCCCTAATTCAGGGACTTCCCAGGTGATCCAGTGGCTAAGACTCTGTGCTCCCAACACAGGGAGCCCAGGTTCGATCCCTGGTCAGGGAACTAGATCCCACCTACATGCCACAACGGAGAGCTCACATGCCACTGATGAGGAAATTGAAACTCCCATACTTGTAATTGCTTCCTCTCCTCTATCTTGCAAAGGCCTGCTGGCCCCTTTCAGTGAAACAGTAAAGTGAATTACTAAGAGTGATCAGATAAGGGAAGACTGTCTCGCTCTCAGGCACCCACCCCAAGCCTTTGTTTGAGACCCTTTGCTCATAGACTTGTTAAGTGACCATTAATGTCAACCTGCAACCAATGTGACAATGCAAATTGTGACCTTAGTCCTGATAGGAATGGAATGTCCTGCTCCTACAAGTTCCTGTTAGGACCCCCTACTATGTGTGTAACCCATGGCAACTCCCGCGCTCTGTAACTGCCCCTGACCTATAGTAATTTGTAGCCAATCGGTTTGTACCAATTATAGCTGTATGTTTTAACCTATATAAGGAGAAGACTCCCCTGAAACGGGGCCCCAGAATTTTGGAGCGTTAGCTCGTCTGGGTCTGCCGGCTCAATAAACCTGAGTTCTCCAACTCTCCGAGTGTTGTGCTTGGTTTCTCGTGGGATCAGTTTTTTCTGCAACACCACAACTAAAGATCCCACACGTGGCAACAAAGATCCTGTGTGCCAAAACAAAGACCCAGCGCAGCCAAATAAGCACATTAAAAAAAAAAAACAATCCCTAACTCACATTCAAAAACAACAGACCCGTTCTTACATGAGGCCCATGTTGGAATCAATTCCACTTAAAAACCATCATGTGCTAGACACTGGGAATAAGATGAAGCTCTTTGTGTCTTGGAGTGTAGATGTTAGAGGTTGTGACAGACAGTTAAAAAGGACTAAAATTAAATAGATTCTTAAAAGGATGGAAGAAAATCAACTGGGTGCTAGGAATTTCCTCGAAATTTTTTAACATGCTAACTTTAACATCCTCAGTGTCGTCTCCATGTGTGCACACAGCGCAGACCTCTGAAAAGTGACACTGCCAGGTTTTCTCGACTAATGGCTGTGTTGAGACAAGGTGGGATGGGGGGAGTCCATGCTAATGCAAAGGGCCCTTCACTTGGTTTTCAACTCTTTCCCAGGATGAATTGTTCACTTGCTCCAAACCCTGCTACAGAAATTCTGGAGTCATCACTGATTCAGGGGTAACTGATAACAATAGAGTGGTGAATTAATAATCCGACGTAGATACTGAGAGTTTCAAGGAAATGGCAACATTTTAGAGTCACTAACTGTAAGGTATGTTGCCCTCCCGCCACCCTAACTGGTGCTCACTTTGCAGGTCAGCTACTCTTCTTGTCAGTGGTGTGGCCAAGGGGAGAAAGAATGTCTTTCAGGCTGGAGCTTTGAGGAGGAAGCGTTCAAATTGCCAGAACTGGACTAGCACTTTTGAATTTCCCAGCATGCCAGGCCCTGTGGCTTCCTTGAGAAGCTCCACATCCTTCCCAACCCCTCCCCCCACCCCTGGGCTGCCCAAATCCTGCCTCATGGTGCAGGGCTGGTCAGGGGGGACTGGGGAGAGGCCCCAGCAGGAGGGAATTGTTGCCTTTGCTAGAGGAAGGATGGTTTGCACCCTGGTGACTCTGGGAAAAAGGCTTCCTCTGGTTGCTCAGATTGGATCTCCGCTGGAACCTAAGGAAGGTGGTGGAACTAAGGGTGTCATAAATAAAGGGTGGGTCGTGAGGCAGGGGAGGGGTGCCTGTGTGTCTCGGAACTCTCATAATGCTTTGGCTTCTGCTCAGAGTGCAGCGCCCGTGCCCCACTGGCCTGGGTCGCTGTGCCCGGGAGCCTCCGCATAGCATGTCCCCAATGCGCCTCTGGTTCCCATGGCTTGTCTTCATGTGGCAACCATTGTGGCTTCTGGCCCAGGCAGCTCAGCCTCTGGAGTGGGCCCTGGACCCTGTCCAGTGGACCTCCGACCCCCCGGGGCTGACTGAACCTTGGTCTCCATACTCCTCAGACCCCCCTCCCGAATCGCCCTATGCGATTACACCCCCGGCAGAGTCCGGGGGCTTTAATGACTTTTCCTCCTCTCCAGACCAGATGCTGGCGCTGCCTCATCACGAGTTGACTGAGACTTTGGTTCCACACCCAAACCCGGATTCAGCTGCAGAGCTGCTCGCAGGGCCAGATCAGTTTGCTGTTCCACATCAGGATCTGAATGACAAGCTAACCCAGCAGCAAAAGCTCCCAGCAGCGGCTCCAGTGCTGGACTGGGAACAGACTCAGGCCTTGGTTCTGCCTTTTCGACGCAAAAGTAAGACTAAAACCATAGGTCTAGATCAGGCTGAAGGTCACCAGTTATTTGAAATACTTGTTCCTCCTCTAGGTAGTAAGAGCTCAAAACCAACGAAGTTCATTGATTCAGCCCCAAACCTGAAGAAGGATCTCGTTCAGCATCGACAGCTTGCTAAAATTGTTGTTGGAAGTACAGGCCAGTTAGAAAATGAAACTCAGGGTCTAGAACAACAGTTGCAGGGTGATTATGTAGCTTCCGGTATGGATACCATTTATCCTGAGGAGAGCCTGCCTACGGATTTTCTGGGGAACTCAGAGCAACCTCCGGAGCCCCCTGAGGAGGCTGAAATTTCTGCATCCCAGCAAGAGGCCCAACTTCGTCATCCAGAGACCCCCGAGGAGGTTGAATCTTTTTCACCCCAGGCAGAGGTCCAGGATGAAACTGCAGAGCCCACTGAAGAGGTAGAATCACCTCCACTCCAGCAGGAGCCTCCGTCTCAGCCTCTAGAGCTCCCTCAGGCGTTTGAACCTTCCCTACTCCATCAAGAGGCCCCGACTCAAGCTCCAGGATACCCCACCGAGTATGTACTTGAAAGTCCAGTGAGTGATGAGGTAGCATCCCTAGCTGGCATTCAGCATCACGCTCATTCAAACGTTCCCAGTGTCACACTTAAACCTCTGGATTTGGAACTGACCATCACTCCAGAGCCCACTATGGAAGCTGAGTTTCCTACAGCTCAGCAGGAGTCCCTGTCTTCACCTCCTGAGCATACTGAGGAGATAGAATCTTCTGCAACCCAGCAGGAGAGCCCAGGTCAGCCTCTAGAGCCTCTTGCAGAAGCTGAGCCTTCTCCAAGTGAACAGGGGCAACCAACGCAGCCTTCTGAGCTTAGTGAGGAAGCTGAACCCTTTCCAACCCAGCATGAGACCCCAGCTCAGCCTGCAGAGTCTGTTGGAGAAGCTGAAACTTCTCCAACTCAGGAGGAAGCCTCAGCTCCGTTTCCAGCAGAGACAGAACCTTTTGCAACGCTGCAGGAGCAACAAGCTCAGCCTCCAGAGCCTTCTGCAGGGGAGGTGGAACCTTCTCCAATCCAACAGGTACAGCCATCTCAGCCTCCAGAGCCTCATGAAATGACCATATCACCCCCAGGTCACCATCAGGTTCCGCATTCAAACGTATCCAATATCACCATCAAACCTGCAGATGTGGAGCTTAGCATAGCAGCAGAACCCACTCCAGAGGTGGGACCTTTTCCAACTCAGCCCAAGCCTTCAGCTCAGCCCTCAGTGCCCCTTAGTAGTGTAGAATTTCCTACAGCCCAGCACGAGGCCCCCACGCTGCCTCCACAGCCACCTGAGGAGGTTGAACCTTTGCCAGCCCAAGCTGTAGAAGCTGTTACACATAATAAACCTACAGTACATGAGGAGACCCCAGCTCAGACTCCAGAGCTCTCTAATGAGATTGTAGTTCTCTCTCCAGAGCATCACGTAACAACGGTTTCTCCTCTAGGTCAGGATCAAGCTCAGCTTCTGCAGCGGCCCACTGTCACCATTAAACCGGTGGATCTTGCACTTGCCGTAACTCCAGCATTCACTAATGAGGTTGAAAGTTCTCCATCCCAACAAGAAGCCTCAGCCCAGTTCACAGTGTCCCCTGAGCAGGGGAAACCTTTGTCAGTCCAGCAAGAGGTTTCAGATCCGCATCCAACCACCTCTGAAAATGTTGAACCTTCTCCAGTCCAGCAGGAGCCCCCAACTCAGCCTCCAGAGGCCCCTACAGATGTTGCAGCTCCACCTTCACTACCTAATGAAGTGACAGTCTCACCTCTAAGTCCGGATGAAGCTCAACATCCAGTGTTGCCTGATAGCACAGTTAAACCCTTGGATCTGGCAGTTGTTTTAACTCTAGAGCCCACTGAAGAGGTGGAACATCCTCCAGTGCAGCAGGAGGCCCCAGCTCAGTCTCCGGTTCCCCAGGGGGGCTCGAATATACCTCCTGAGCCCCCTAAGGAGGTGGTACCTTCTGCCACACAACAGGAGCTTCAGGCTCAGGCATCAGAGCCCCCTACAGAGGTGGAACCATTGCCAGTCCAGCCTACCACAGAGGCTGAACGTTCCACAGTCCTGCAGCAGAGTGCAGTTCCAGCAGCATATCCCGAAGTCACAATTCCAAGTGCAGAGCAGGTTCAGCTTCCACATCCAACCTTGACTGAGGTCACAGTTCAACCTTTGGACCTGGAAATTACGTTAACTCCAGAATCCAGTATGGAGGCTGAACCTTCTCCAACCACGCGGCAGCCCCAAGCTCAGCCTCCAGAGGAAGTTGTAGCTCAGTCTCCATCACATCCCGAGGTGCCGGTTCCAGCACCAGATCAGGCTCATGCTGAGCCTCCAACATCACCCAGGGTCACAGTGAAACCTTTGGACCTGGGACTTACCATAACTTCAGAGCCTGCTATGGAGTCTGGATATTCTACAGCCGTGCTGCAAACTCCAGCCCCACCTCCCAAACACCCTGAGGTGACGCTTGCACAGCCAACCCTGCCTCAAGTCACAGTTCCACCTGTGAACCTGGGAGGTACCATTTCTCAGCAACCAAGTCCATCTGAGACAGTTCTTTTTCCTTCATCTCAGCTTTCAGTATCCACAGGTCTTCCTGGTGTAAACTATACCCCCCAAAAGAAGCAAGCAGAACAGAATGCCACCACGAACATCAACATATGTGAGCTCTGTACCTGCAAAGATGAGACGCTGTCCTGTGTGGGTCTCAGCCCCAAGCAGAAGCTCCACAGAGTGCCTGAGCCACAGCCCAACACCTACAAGGGCATCTTCACCACCGTGTAAGAATCCCTTTCCTCATTTGTTCTCTGCATCCTGCCTGACATGGCAGCCTTTCTTCGAGGTCTTCCTGGGCCTTCCTCATCTTCCCAACCCATGTTGACTGACTTTCCATTTCTACCTTTTGTTTGTCAATGTTGCTTATCTTCATTCTCCTTCTTGCTATTGTTCCCTCTTCTCCAGGTTTCTACTTATCATTGCCCTTATTCTTTTTCCTTCTCCATTTTTTACTCCAGTATTTAACTCCTTAACATCGACTCTTCTCCCATCTTTGCTGCATCCTCTTTACAGCAACATGTGCCTCTCCCCACCTCGTTGGTGGTAATACCACAGAGTGGTTAAGAGTGAGATTCCGGAGCCAGGCCGCCTGGGTTTGAACCCAGGTCTGTCGTTGATTAGCTTTGTGACTCCATGTCCTCATCTGTAAAGTGGGGACTGTGGCGGTCATCATCTCATAGCATTGTCGTGAGATTTAGATGCGTTAATACAGGTAAAGCTCTTATATCAGTGCGTAGCATGTATTTTAGTGTTAGCTATTACTATTATTGACTCTCTCCATTATATCTCGAAGTCATATTCGTTTCCTAGCTTTCTATTTATAGCACCCATTCTGTGCCCACCCCAGGGCCAAGTACTCTTGGAGCCACAGAAGTCCAGCATTGTCTCCAGAACATGACAATGCCAAGTGGGAAGAAAGGGGATGTGCCTTAAAAGGGAGGTAATATATACTAAAGTATTAAAAGAGATACAGATAGGTGCTGTAATTCACCAGAACCTGTAATCACTGAGGTGTGGGGGTCACAGAAATCTGCATGGATAGGCTAAAACTTTAGCTGGGACGTGAAGATTGGGTATGATTTTTTAGAGAAAAAACAGGGAGTACAGTGTAGGCAAAGGTGTGAGTGCAGGGATGATCAGGGTTTAGTAGATCCGTCTGGCTGTAAAGAATGGGGTTAGGCAGCAGTGAAAGATATGATTATGAAAAACCTTGGCTCTCCGCAATGGGGATTTGAAAGTTATGCTCTAAGATATGCGGGGGCCACTGAAAGTTTTCAAGCCAGAGAGACAAATGATTAGAATGAGAGGAGGATTTTAGATTCCGTATGTAGAGTGATCTAGAGGGGAAAGCTTGATTCAGGGAGACCAAGTAACATGTTCTAGCAAAATCTAGGAGTAAAGTGAGAAGGGGCTGAAATAGAATGGTTGAGATGGGAGTAGAAAAAAAATTCTGAGAGCACGGCAGAGGAAGAACTGACAAGATGTAGTAACTGACTAGAGTTGGAGGATTGGGTATACAGGAAAGAGGAAAATCACGTGTGTTGAAGGGCAGAAGGATGGTGGTGTAACAGCTGGAAATACAGCAGTGGGGAAGGAGTGTCAGTGTGAGGGAGAGGAGTTCAGTTTTAGGCATCTATTACTGGTGAGCAGAAAGCACCCAGAAGGCTCTGTTTGCGTGGAAATGTCCCTTAGGCAGATGGGCAGAGAGGTATCTGTTTTGACTTCTTTCTGAGCCCCCTGAAGAATGTGCATATAAACTGAATAGTTTCATTGTTGCTGAGGGAAGAGGACAAAGCTAAAGGTAAAGATTCAAAGCCATCCACTGAATGAGTGGTTGAAACTGAACCTCCGACATTTTAACAGCTTCTCTTGAACATGTCTAATTCTCAGATACAGTCTCATTAAAAAAAAAAGTCACAGAAGTATATAGGATGAGATGTGCAAATTGTACCCCATCTTCCCACCACCAATAAGGTAACTCCTGTTACTATTTTGATGGTGTCCTTCCTTCCAACCTCTTTCCTTTGCATTTGTTCCCTTGATGAGGTGATAAGTTTACTCCTTGCTCAGTGCTTTGTGCTTTTCCCTATGCAATATGTCTAAGAGATGTTTTCATATTAGTCCTTCCAAGTTCTAACTGCCCTTATCCTTCCAACACGTGGAGAGATTTTGAGGGCACTAACCAAACCTTTGGTATTGCCTGGCATAGGATTTCTTTATATTTATCTGCTGATATTGAGCAATGCTTGCCATTTTTCTCATTGATTGGTAGGAGTCATTTTAGACACATAAGTGATTTTGGGGAAAAAAAGACTTACATTCAAAGCAACTGGCATTACGTATCCAAGAAACTGGACAGAGAGGAAGTTCAGGTTCTGAGGAGAGGCCGCGTTGTTTGTGCCAGTGGCCTCACGTTATGTCTTTATTAATTGTGCACACTGGGTAGCTGAGAAGCTGTGGGAATGAGAAAACTGGTCTCTTCTGCACTTGAATATTCCCCACAAGGTGGCCATGATTCTTTTACTTATTCTCTTCATTCTTTTCCTGCCGACTCAAGGATGTGAACTGTGTTTCTTCACAGAAATTTCCAAGGAAACTCTATTTCTCACATTGATGAAAATGTATGGAAGGCATACCGTTGGACTGAGACACTGTGAGTATATTCTGTCCAGATACGAATACAAAGAGCTAACTGCGTTGTAAGATCCTTCTTGGTCCAGAATTTTGAGGTCAATAGCTGTGAGAAAAGGTATTTCCCCCTCCATATCCCAAAGCAACCTACTGATTGAAATTCTGTGTTTATTTTGAAATTAAATTTGGCAGGCCTTCTTTAAAATCAGTAAAAGCCAATTTAACATCCTTTCCCATTATACACGTAATACATTATATTCTCAATATGTAAAAATGAAATAACAGGTATAGTGAAAACCCTCCTTGTGCCCTAGTCCCCCACCCATGCGACTTTGAGTTTAGTATATATCCTTGCAGACTCTTCCATATATTTGAGTAAATGCATATTTAAAGTAAGAACATAGGTTTGCCGTGTGATTTTATTTTATTTTTTACATAAATGATAATCTCCTGCAACTTGACTTTCACTTCATGCTATGTCTTAGGAGGGTGAGTCAACAATTATCCATTCTCTGGCAATAGAATTTCTACAGCCAGAGTGCAGATAATTTTTGACTCACCTTGGTAGATTTCTTTCCTTCCCGGTACATAGGTGGTTACCGCATTCATTTAAACTCCTGCATAGTATACCACAGTGTGAATGTATCACAGTTTAATACTGCCCCCCTGAAGGATGTTTAGATCATGTCCAGTTTTCTTGTTACTGCATCGATGCAGTTACTGTCCTTGTACCTGCATCTTTGTGAACCTGGTCAAATATTTCTGCAGAATCGTTATCCAGAACTGGGATTGTTGGTGTGAAGACTCTGCAGATATAAAATTTTCATTGCCCACAAAAAGGTTGAGTCAGCTTAAGCACCAGTCAACAGTCTGTGATGACTCTCATTTCCCCACACCCTTTCACCACTGATAGTCTCTCCTTTTTTTCTTTCTTTCTTTTTTTTTCTTGCTGATCTGATGGGTGACTAAAAGGGGTCCCATCTGAATTTGAATTTTTCTGGTTACTTGTGAATTTAAATATTTTATATGTTTCCTGATCATATGTATTTTATCCCTGAATTGTCTGTCCTTTGCCCTTTTTTCTGTTACTATTTTTTATGTCCATTTGTAGAAAAAGCCAGTTTAGATACACAAGTGAATTTGGAAAAACACATTCAAAGTAATTTTTCATGATAGTTTGTGGTCCTATCATTAGTTCAACTTGAATAGACAAGTCATACATGACTTCCGAATTAATAATAAAAGACATAACAGTCAACCTAAAAATAGGGTTTATGACAGCTCTTAAAGAGGTGCCCCCTTAGTCTGATATCTTATTGGATATTAGAGGAAAAAAAATGATACTAGCAGACAATTTTTTTAATTTACAGATTTCCTAAATACTATATGTAGTTTATATTTCCCATGATAGCATCTAAGTTGGAGATTTTATTTCCCAAAGTTGTAAGAAAAATGAAAGTCATCTGGCACAAGAAATAGATAACTTAGTTTCCTCTGGGGAGTGGAGGTGGGGTGGTAGACTGAGGGACAGAGGTAAGAGAAAAAGTTTGGATCGTGTGCTATATATTTTTGGAATTTTGAGCCATGTGAATATATATTACATATTTTTTTAAAATAAATTGAAATTAAAAATTAATTTTTTAAAAAGCATGTGTTTGGGAGGTGATACACTATAGCATGAGTCTGGTAAGGTTTGAAGATTTCTAAGTCAGTTTGAGGTTTATACCTTGTAAGCAGAGGTTCCTAACTTGGGTTCAATGATTCCCCAAGGCAGAATTTCTTAACCTTCCCTCCTGCTCACCCATGTACATCTCTCTGGTGATCTGAAGAAGCTTATGTTCTTGGGATCTTGTTTTGAAATGTATAATAAGTTAAAATATATAGAAAAACAAAGCAAACTAATTATATTGAAATAGTTTTCAGAATATTTTTAAAGTTTGTGATATACTAATAAATATGCTCTTAACACATTAAATAAGAGGATATGGTGGTAGGTCTTATAAATATTATAGCTCCAAGGTAGTGATGAGAATAAATGGTGTTTCGAGATATCTGTAACGTATACGTGGTAGCAGATGATCTGTGATTTCCATTGGGGACCAAATTAACTATAGTGCTGATCTGGTGTGATGTGTTGCCTACATTCAAAATGGAAGGAAATGCTGATTTTAGATAGAGATTTGTGAAAATTGAGATGTAATTTTGTTTCTCATCCAAGTTCTGCCCTCTGGATTCAGTCCACTCTGTTCATAGACTTCTGCCCTAAAACGATGATCCACGGATGGAAATTGCATGCACACTTTTGCATGTGTTCAAGAGAGTGCAGTTTTCTAGGGACAAGAACCATTGCTTTTATGAAATTCTCAAAGGATTCTTGTCTCAGAAGATTGAGTCACAAATGTAGGGGAGAAGAAAGACATTTCTTTTCCTGTACTTATCTTCATGAGTGATGCTAAGTGGATGACTGCTTTAAATAAAAGTATCTGATAGTTAAATAAAAGTACCTGTCACTTTCTGAATTCATTCAATAAATATTTTTGGAGTATCTAGTACATGCCAGCAACTGTTTTACATGCTAGGGATACTGGCCCAAGAGTAAACCAGCCTAAGTATCCCAGTTCTCAGGGGGTTTACAAATATATAAAAATAAGTATATAAGTATAATAAATAGATATAATTTCAAGTATTGGTAAGTACTTTGGAGAGAAAGAAAGTAGGGGAAGGAGAGGAAATCAATTCCAGAATGGCCTACTGTTTGTATCATACACATACTTAAGTCAAACCAACCAGCAGACCAACCCTGAGGCCTCTCAGTTTCCTAGAAGTTACTGAGGTGGAGAGAAGGATAATTGTCAATAATATAGAATCAAGAATGAATGTGAAATTCGGAAGATTGCCTTAGACCAGAACCCTGGTCAGAAGTTAAACGTGGATGTTTCTTAACTGTTACTTCATGCCTGGTTTTGATATTTGCATGGTTGAGAAAGTTTTAGATCTGGCTTTAACTCTGATTCCCCATAGTCTTAAAATTTTTGCTTTAGTCATAATGAATATTTGGAGTTCTACACAGCGGTGTATTTGAGTTCAGTTATTCAGTTATTGCGTATTTGAAGCTCCTTTTTTGGAAATTTTTTGTGACTGACTCATTCTCAGTTTCCACTTTACTGCTAGGTTGAATTTGTTATTGTTATTTAAAACCGTTTTACTGTCCTGTCATGCAGACAACTTCACCGAAAGAAACCGCATTAATTGAAAATACGTAGTCTTTGTTTACTCCCTGTCCCACATGATATTCAGACTCTAACCAGGGTGATGTGGGCCTCAGCCAGTCAGAGAGATCAGCCCCATCTCTTCGCCGTCCTTGCTGAATCCTTGTCAACGTTCAAAGTTATAATTAGCTTATATGAGTTTCACTTTTCTCTTGAGTTTTTTCATATATCGTCATTTCCTGTGACCTTTGTGTGTCATTCATGGTATACACATACAATTTTGTTACATGACATGGGGAGGGAGAGTTTTTTCCAACTTTTGAAATTATGAGAAGGGTTAGTGTAAACATTGTTGGACACATTGATTGGTTTTGTGTTTTTGGATCATTTCCATGGTGATATGAAGCCACCACTTAACAGAGGTGAGAAGACAATCCATCTTAGCACCAGCTGTTGACCATCCCCCCTAACATGGATTCTGACCATCACTGCTGCTCCTTCTAACGTGGTGAATTTCAAATGCAGGTCAGGGTCCTTGAAGCGTTGTCAGGGCTCCAAGTGTTCTTTGTGGGAATTAAAGTCTTTTGTGTTTTTGTTTTAGTGATCTTTAAACATGTGTGTGATTGTATTCTCTATAATAGGAACCACTTTAATAGCTGAGAGTTGCAGAGTTTTCAGGTAGTAATATTTTAACTCTCATAAGCTATTAGTAAAGAATTAATTTATGAGATGGAATTAAGCTATGAGATGGAATTAATATAAATATGTGAGCAAGAGATCCTGAGTGAAAACCAGAATGTTTTAAATGCAGGACTCAATGGAAATAGTTTCACAGGGCAACACAGCATGTGCTCAGATCCCCAAGGCTCCTGAAGGACGCACCACCGTTAATAGTACCTGCAAGGAAGGGGATTCTGTGACATCTTACAGAGTTTCTCCTGTGCTGGCTCTCTACCGAACCGTCACTCCACTCTTGGGATACTGGTTATGTGCCTTCCTGCTCATTAGGTATAAGAAACAGGTGCAAAGTAGCACCCCATCCTCCCCCCAGCATGCTCCTAGTCTTTATTGTGAGAGCAGGCCTTACAGTCCTCAGGCAGACCCAGGTGTCAGGCTTGACTGTGAGTCATCCCTGAGCCCTTCATTCTGCACTCTGGACAGGTCATTGGCTGGATCTCTGAGTTTTCTAATTGACTCTTTAAGTGTCATTTCTGCTGCTCATATACTGAGTTTTTATGACTGCTAACACTTTTGATTCGTATATTCTTGAGTTGATTCTTTTTCATGGATATGCTATGTGCTTCCCTCTGTCTGAGGGTAATAATTATGCTATGCTAAGGTCCTCTTGTGCTTTGTTAACTCTGATTCATTGGCTATAAGCTCTTTTTTTTTTTTAAGAACTTTTATTGAGGTACAGTTAACAGACAATAAACAGCCTATATTTAGAGTGTACAATTTGGTATCTCCATCTCCCAATTCATTCCCCCCCCAACCCTCCCCGCTTTCCCCACTTGGTGTCCATGTGTTTGTTCTCTACACCTGTGTCTCTATTTCTGCCTTGCATTTCCTCTTTCATAGTTGTTAGCATTTGCCTTATGGATTGAGGTGCTCCTATATTGGGTGCATATATATTTATAATTGTTATCTCCTCTTCTTGGATGGATCCCTTGATCTTTATGTAATGTCCTTTCTTGTCTCTTGTAACATTTTTTATTTTAAAGTCTATTTTCTCTGATGTGACTCTTGCTACTCCAGCTTTCTTTTGATTTTCATTTGCATGGAATATCTTTTTCCATCCCCTCACTTTCAGTCTGTATGCGTCCCTAGGTCTGAAGTGGGTCTCTTGTAGACAGCATATATACGGATCTTGTTTTTGTATCCATTCAGCTAGCCTGTGTCTTTTGGTTGGTGCATTTAGTCCATTTCCATTCAAGGTAATTGTCAAGATGTATGTTCCTATTACCATTTTCTTAATTGTTTTGTTTGTGTTTTTGTAGGTCCTTTTCTTCTCTTATGTTTCCCACTTACAGAACTTCCTTTAGCATTTGTTGTCGGGCTGGTTTGGTGGTGCTGAATTCTCTTAGCTGTTGCTTGTCTGTAAAGCTTTTGATTTCTCCATCGAATCTGAATGAGATCCTTGCTGGGTAGAGTATTCTTGGTTGTAGGTTCTTCTCTTTCATCACTTGAAATATATCATGCCACTCCCTTCTGACTTGCAGAGTTTCTGCTGAGAAATCAGCTGTTAACCTTATATATTTGTTGTTTTTCCCTTGTTGCTTTTAATAACATTTCTCTGTCTTTACTGTTTGTCAGTTTGACTTCTGTATGTCTTGGCATGTTTCTCCTTGGATTTATCCTGCCTGGGACTCTCTGCGCTTCCTGGACTTGGGTAGCTGTTAGGGAAGTTTTCAACTGGAATCTCTTCCAGTATTTTCTCGGGTCCTTTCTCTCTCTCTTCTCCTCCTGGGACCCCTACAATGAGAATGTTGGTGCGTTTAACATTGTCCCAGAGGTCTCTTAGGCTGTCTTCAGCTCTTTTCATTCCTTTTTCCTTATTCTTTTCCGCAACAGTGATTTTTACCATTCTGTCTTGCAGGTCACTTATTTGCCGTTCTGCCTCAGTTAATCTGCTGTTGGTTCCTTCTAGTGTATTTTTCATTTCAGTTATTGTGTTGCATATGTCTGTTTGTTTGTTCTTTAATTCTTCTAGGTCTTTGGTAAACTTTTCGATCTTTGCATCCAGTTTTTTTCCAAAGTCCTGAATCATCTTCACCATCATTATTCTGAATCTTTTTCTGTAAGGGCGCCTATCTCCTCTTCATTTAGTTGTTTTCCTGGGTTTTTATCCTGTCCCTTCATCTGGTACAAAGTCCTCTGCTTTTTCATTTTCTCTCTCTTTCTGTGCCTGTGGTTTTCAGTTCCACAAGACAAAATACTGCTGATACTGCTTGATACTGCTGTCTGCCCTCTTGTGAAGGAAGCTATCTAGGAGGCTTGTGGGTGCTTCCTGATGGGAGGGACTGATGGTGGATAGGGCTAGGTGGGCAGAGCTCAGTAAGACTTCAATCTGATTTGGTGGGCAGAGCTCAGTAAAACTTTAATCTGCTTGTCTGCTAATGGGTGTGGCTGTGTTCACACCTTGTTGGTTGTTTGGCCTGAGGCTACTTAGCACTGGAGCTTACAGGCTCTTTGGTGGGGCTAATGGTGGACTCTGGGAGGGTTCATGCCAATGAGCACTTCCCAGAACCCCTGCTGCCAGTGCCCCTGTCTCCTTGGTGAGCCACAGCTACCCCCCACCTCTGCAGGCAACCCTCGAACACCAGCAGGTAGGTCTGGTTCAATCTCCTATGGGGTCACTACCCCTTCCCCCTAGGTCCTGGTGAGCACACTTTCTTGTGTGTCCTCCAAGAGTGGCATCTCTGTTTTCCCCAGTCCTGTGGAGGTCCTGCAATCAAATCCCGCTGGCTTTCAAAGTCTGGTTGTATGGGGTTCCTCCTCCCGTTGCTGGACTCCCATGTGGGGAAGCCTGACATGGGGCTCAGAACCCTCACTTTCGTGGGTGGACTTGTGCAGTATAACTGTCCTCCAGTTTGTGGGACACCCACCCAGCATTTGTGGGATTTGATTTCAAGGCGATTGCGCCCCCTCCTACTGTCTCATTGCAGCTTCTCCTTTGTCTCTGGATGTGGGGTGTCTTTTTTGGTGAGTTCCAGTGTCTTTCTGTTGATGATTGGTCAGCATTTAGTTGTCATTCTGGTGCTCTTGCAAGAGGGAGTGGCTATAAGCTCTTATGTTTGCTTTTGTTTTCTGTGCTTGATGGAGTTGGCTCTCTCACATTGTTTGGTCATTCCTGAGTGCAGTTCATCTTTGTAGTTGAGATGCTACTGCTTTTGTTTCCCAGCTTTAGGGGAGAAGTGAAATGAGCTGCTGGGGCTTGTTCCTCCCAATGGGTTCCCCTGAGAATAAGGCAGAGGTGGAAGGTGCCTTCTGGTGGCTAGTCAGGGAGTGCAAAGCTTTCTTCCAGGGTCCTGGGACCTTGCCTCCTTCCTGACAGCAATTGCTGCTACCTGGAAGAGGACACTTTTGCCGCCTGGATCAAGGAGGAAAGATGTGGGGTTGATGTGTGCTGTAGGCTGCTCCTACCACACGGTTACAACGGTTCACCCTGTAGGCAGTTCCAGGACATTTCTGGTAGGGGAGCATTTGTGGAGCTGTTCCCATGCATTGAGCTAAGGTGGTAATTTTTAAGTTATATCTTTTCTAGCATTCCTGGAGATTTTGGTGGAAGTGAATGGGTGGAGACTAGACATGTTTCAATCTGCCAACTTGAAACAGCACACCTTAGGAAAATAATTTTATATCCCTGTTACATCCTAGAGAAACTCAGGCAAATATGTATCAGGACACAAACACAAGCATGTTCAAAGCAGTATTGTTTTTAATAACTAAAAACTAGAAAAGTCTCAGTGTGCACCAAGAGTTGAATGAAAAAATAAAGTGTGGTATAGTGATAGAGTTAGAAGGCATACACTTCATCAGAAACATAATGCAGACCACACAGGTAATCTTAAATTTTCTGCTAGCCACTTTAAAATAAAAGTAAAAAGAAACAGAAAAAATAAATATCTTTTACTTAACCCTTATATCCAAAATATCATTTTAATATGTAATCATTGTATACATTATTAGTAAGATATTCTACATTTTTTCAACAAAGTGCGTGTCGTAGCTGAGAAGCTCACATGCTGCTGCAAAAAGATCTTGCATGCCACAATAAAGACCCAGCACAGCCTGAATAAATAAATATTTTTTAAAAATGCAGAGAAAAAAAGTTAGAATTAAAAAAATGTTAATGAGAGACTCTACATTTTTTTCCACGCTAATTCTTTGTAATTACAATTTAGTTGCAAAGTTTTATCACAAATGCTTGAGGTGTATTTAGATTTCATAAAATTTATAGTTGAAAAAGTAGTATCACATACACAAATTGTTGCAAACATACTTAAACATTTTGCAGTAATTACATTGTCGGTTTTTTAAATTTCAATTTTAAAATAATTGAAATGAATTAAATTAAAAATTCAACTCTGTCACATTAGCCACTTTCACATACCCAGAAGCCTCATATACTTGGACATGCAACACTACATGCTACAGGCAAAAATAACATTATTTTACAAAATAATGTTGAGTGAAAGAAGCAATGTAGGAAATAATACATGTAGTAGGATTGCACTTAGATAAAGTTGAAGAAGCAGCAAGAGTAAAGTGTGTTGTTTATGGCTGATACAGAAAAGACAAAACTACACTTAAAAAGCAAGGAAATTCTTATGAAAGTCAGGATAGTGGTTCCCCCTAGAAAGTCAGAGAGGGTTGTGATTGGAAAGGGGTACACGGGGGGCTTCTGGGATGTTGGCAGGATTCTTTCTTGACATGAATGGTGTTACATGGGGATTTGTTTTAAAATTATTAACCTGAACAATTACATTATGTATCTTTATAGACATTTTAGCTTTCGAAAACTTTTTAATGGGGGAAGAATCAGATGGCTTCATTTGCAGCGTTGACAGAGTTGTGTATGGGACTTCCCGATAAGGTTTGGGGAAAGATGGGAGGGAAGGACAGCTCTGCAACACTGGGTTAAAACCCAGAGCTGGGTTCTAACAGAGACTTGGTGATCTAGAGAGTAGGCATTAACTATATGATTTGGTGGAAGAATGGATGGGGTGTGTGTGTGTGTGTGTGTGAGAGAGAGAGAGAGAGAGGGAGAGAGAGAGAGAGAGAGGTGGACACAAAGGAGGACGTGAGAAGAAAGGTTTAAATGAAAACAGAGCAGAAATCACCATCCCTAAATTAAATAAGAAATAGGATGTTTGGGTGGCACCATTACCCAGCTTTCCTCCACATATAGGAGTTAGTCCTATGTAGTAAATAGTTGTACTTCTTTTGCATTTTGATCCAGAAATAACCTTTTCATTTTTCAGGATTCTCAGTGACAATCATTTGACTGAATTACATAAGGACTCGTTTCAAGGCTTGCTATCCCTCTGGTATTTGTAAGTTAATTAATCATATTTGTTTATGAGTTCTTATCTATAAAGTGGATTATCTATAAAGTACTTAAGGGATTCAAGTTAGATAATCTCTTCAATTTTCTTCCAGCAATAAAATCCTGCAATTCTGTCAGTCTGTGTAGGACCCCAGCCCATCTCTAGCATTAAATACCTCCTATTCTTTTTCAATTTTTTAATTATGTAGACAAGATATACATTAAAAAAAAAAAACCTTTATTTGTAGAGGAAAAGTGGTGATGAGGTTTGAGCAATAATAGACTCCCCTATGAACCTTACTGTATGTGTTCATATACTCTCTGTTTATATTTTGTGTATGACCTACAATCAAATCTGGCCCACAGTCTGTTTCTATACAGCGCATAAGTTAAAAATGGTTTTTAAAGGACTGTCAAAGAAAAAAAAAAGAAAGAAAAATATGCGACAGAGACTGTATGTGGCCAGCAAAACCTAAAATATTTACTATCTGCCCTTTACAGAATAGGTTTGAAAAAGTTCCTGAGTAAAATGAAAGGAATTAAAATTAACCTCAGGACTTCCCTAGTGACACAATGGTTAAGAATCCGCCTGCCATACACGGGTCATGGATTCATTCCCTGGTCCAGGAAGATCTCACATACCGCAGATCAACTCAGCCCGTTGCCACAACTACTGAGCCTGTGTGCCACAAGTACTGAAGCCTGCGTGCCTGGAGCCCGTACTCCAAAACAAGAGAAGCCACCTGAATGAGAAGCCTGTGCACCACAATGAACAGTAGCCCCCGCTCGCCACAACTAGAGAAAGCCCACATGTAGCAACAAAGCCCCAGTGCGGCCAATTAAAAAAAAAAAAGTTAACCTCAAATTGTCACCTACAGGACAAGAAAATATAGAACACTAACATTCATATGAATGCCATTAACTCATAATTTTCATCATTTAATCGAAATTAAATTAATATTTCAGTGTGAAATAAGCAGATGAATTATATAAACAGTATTGTCCAGAATACATTGTTACTAAAATAAACAGACTATTGTTAAGAATTGTGATGCAGGAATCGTTATACCAATATTAAAAATGTTTACGATGATGGTTAAGTGGTATATTTAGAAATGTTGACACTAAACAAGCATATCAGAAATGTACCTAACAAAAATCTCTCCAGCCTCTTCTTTTGTTCCTGTTTTTTTGTTTCTTCGTTTGTTTTGGTTTGGTTTTTTAGGTTGCGCTCCACAGCTTTCAGGATCTTAGTTCCCCCAAGCAGGAATTTGACCTAGGCCCCCAGAAGTAGAAGGGCTGAGTCCACTGGGCCTCCAGGGAATTCGCTCTCCAGCTTCTTTATCAAGGAAGAAATGCTTGCATAGTAGTTCTGTTTTTTTAGGGATAAGTAGATACTGTGTCCATTGCTATAAAAGCTCAGTTTTTGTCCTTTGTTCATGGCATCCAAAGCTGTGTATGTCATTAATCCTTTTCAAGCCAAGTAATGATCCTCTAGGGAAACAGATTCTTCTTGCAAATTTAAAAGGCTTAGGGAAGTGAGTATAAAGAGCCTCACATGCCACCTTTTAAAAATAGTTATTTTAATTATCAAACTTTCAAAGCCTTAAGGGGCAACCACTTTTGTTTATTTATTTATTTACTGGCAGCATTGGGTCTTCGTTGCTGCTCTAGGGCTTTCTCTAGTTGTGGTGAGTGGGGGCTTTTCATTGCGGTGGCTTCTGTTGTTGCAGAGCACTTGCTATAGGCATGTGGGCTTCAGTAGTTGTGGCATGTGGGCTCTGTAGTTGTGTCCTGCAGGCTTTACAGCACATATGCTGTAACTACTGAGCCCACATGCTGCGACTACTGAAGCCACTGCCCCTAGAGTGCAGGCTTAGTAGTTGTGTCACACGGGCTTAGTTGCTCCATGGCATGTGGGGTCTTCCCAGACCAGGGATCAAACCTGTGTGCCCTGCATTGGCAGGCAGATTCTTAAGCACTGTGGCCACCCAGGACGTCCCACAACCACTTTTGTATTAGCCTCCTTCTCTGCTATCTGGGCTGCAAACCTTACAAACACAGTTTGGAGAAAAACAAGATAACTGCTCAGTGGATTAGGCCCGTCATTCCTTCTACTATAAAATACTTTATAAGCTGATTATTTCATGTTAGCATAGGTATTCTCATTCTTTAAAAAGCAATGCCAATCAATAAAAAAGCTTAAAAAGAATATGCGAATATGTACTATGCCGAGTGTTGTGAACACAAAGATGGGTAAGACAGGATTCCTTTTAGCAACTCCTGATCCCACACGGAAAAGAAACACATAAGCTCAAACCATAATGACAAAGTGCTGTAGAGACACAGAAGAGGGAACCATGAAGTAATAAAACTGCGTTTCTTTTCAAACATTTTCCTCCTTCTGTTCCCTCCTCAGATATTTGTTGATTTTATAAATATTTGAGTTTGCTTTATGTCCATGCATTGGCTTTAACCATGATAGACAATGTGCATGAGCAAGACCTAGTCCATACTTCCAAGGAGCTTATGCTCAGAGGAAATGGGATAAATGGGATACAAAAGGAGCTACATTTTAGAAAAGAAATGGATATGGGCAATGAGAGCTGTAAGTTGGTGTTGCGGCACAGAAGAGGGAAAGAAAGACTTCAAATTGGGTCAGGGAAGATGTTACCAGCACAACGCTGTTTAGATGGGACCTGGAAGGGCCGTTGGGTATCATCACACAGACATCTGAGGAAGAATAAGCTTGCAAAAGGAAGGTGGGAGAAAGGCAAAACACAGGAAGAACGCTTTGAGAACCTGTAGAGTACAAGCAGGGAGAGCAGGAGATTAGAGCCAGATTATCTAGGGCTTTGCAGGCCAAGCCGAGGCTAAGATGCCAAGCCACCATGTTACCACAGCAGTGCTCTGAAACAGTCACTTGGAGGACTTGTTAAAACACAAGCTCCACCCCCATAGTTACTGATTCAGTCGGTCCAGAGTAGGGCTGAGTATTTGTGTCCTCGGTAAGTTCACAAGTGATGCTGGTGTTTGGAATCACCTTTGGAGAGTTAATTGGTAGATTGTGTGGAGGGTGGCTTAGAAAGGGAGAGAGTGGAGGTGGCAACAGCAGTCAGAAGACAGTTCTACCCATCCAGGTGAAATGAGAGACTAAGCTGGAATCAATGGCAGTAAGATAGCTATAGTCAAGAGTGGATATTTTCAAATAAAAGTCAATATGATAGAAGGTATGATATGGAATTAAAGTTGCATATTGATGAGAGGAGTAACTTCCTTTCAAGTTGAATGAAAGGATATCTTTTATTTCTTCTGGTACTGAAGCGGCCTAGAAAAATAGAACTAAATGGGAAGTGTGGAAATATAAGAATATTCACTTTACGATTAGAAATTATAATGATAGTTGGAGATAAAAACTTTGAGCTCATAATCTAGACTATGATGAGACCACAAAAGGTGGAATCTAATCAATTCTGCTCTCAGGAAAGATTACCTCCAAAGTCTATCTAGACCTAAACTTGTATATTTAATTTATGAAGGTCATGAGGGTGAGACTCTTAAGAGAGGTGAAGGCAGGGTTAGGGGCTCTGGAAGGTTCAAATAACATTCCTCAAGATTTGGAGTTTAGACCAGAGCTACTTATTTAATATTATCATTCTAACCTCTCCTAGTGATTGCTACTAATTAGATACCTAGTAGCTAATTGAGGCAATATTTTCCTTTTCCTTTTCCTAGAGATTTATCCTGCAACAAAATACAGTCTATTGAAAGAGGTACATTTGAAGCATTACCTTTTTTGCAGTTTATGTAAGTAACAAATATAACTTCATTATATTTGGAATTTTTATACAAGTTTTTATAAAATTAATTTGTTACTCATTTTGAAATACGATTACAATTACTACTAAAATTATGTAGCAAAGATTTTTGTCTCTAGCAAAGATTAGTGTGAGAAGTATTACACAGATCAGAGTGAATCGTTACAGAGCAGTGGTTCTCAAGCAGGGTGATTTTGCAGGCAGGTGACATTTGGCAATGTCTGGAGGTGGTTTTGCCTGTCAGGCCTCTATATGCTGCTGCCACCTAGTGGACAGAGGCCAGAGATGCTGCGAAACATCCAACAGTGTATAGGAGAGCCCCCCACAACAAAGAATTATCCAGCCCAAGACATCAATAGTGCTGCTTTTCTAGAGAAATAAAGATCACGTCATGCAGTATTTACTGTTTTGTATCTAATGAACCACATATATAATCATGAAACTATAAATCATGATATCTTCCACAGTGAGATTTCTTTAAGTGTATGGAGGGAGTAGTGATGTTATGTTTCTTCACATAGAAATTAGAATTATTACCAAAGGATAAATGTTCTGAAAGAATGTATATTTTTCTTCTTCTGCTGCTTGTCTTTTCTTTGTAGAAATCTAGGTTGCAATTTACTCACAGAACTGAGCTTTGGAACGTTTCAGGCCTGGCATGGAATGCAGTTTTTACATAAGGTGTAAGTAAAGTAGAAGATGAATACATGTAAAAAATTCTGTGTGAGAACATCATACACTTATTGGTTAGCTGGGTGTAAGCCCAGTAGGAATTCTGGAAAGTATGTCTTCAGATCCATTTGGTTTTTTTCGAATGAGGAAACGAAGGTTACAAAGAGGGCAAAAGACTTGTCTAACTCACATGTATGAAATGCTCTGCTTTCCGTAGTACTGATCTTTCGCACAGGCAATCAAAAGCACCAAGCGAAAACACTCAAATTAGCATTGTCACGGAATCCCAGTGCTGCTGCTCCAATACGCGAATGGTCTGTGAAATGCCACGTTTGAATTTACACTGATTTCCTGGTCATGTGCAGAGTTCCACACTGCTTCAAGTGTGTGCAACACAGAGCTGCAAAGAACTAAGTTTAGCACAGAATTCTTCAGGGAGCAAAAGGTGTGGCTGCTTCCTCAACCATTATTAGCTTCTTTTAAATGGTGAAGCAGAAAGAATTCCTGAACACCCACCACAGGGCTCTCCCCAGCCTCCCAGAACATTATTTTTCAAAAAGCATGTACCTCTGAAGTGAATCATCTGTAGCCAATAGGAAGCTTTGAGGTATGGAATAAGTTGTTGTTTGTGTTCAGCTGTAGTGTGAAAAATATAAAGAAAATACATTGCTGTAGCCTGATTCTATATGCAGTACTTTCTTTCCTGACTAGTCTTCAATAAGAAATGTGGGTTTTAGACCCCTTCAGCTGAAAAATTCTGTGATTTCTCTGTGACACAAGCAAATCATAGTGGGTACGTTCAATGGCCAGAAGAGGTAAAGAGCCTCCTCTCCACCTGGCTTTGGAAAAGACTCTTACCTGTCTTGTGGTTCAGAAACCCACTGTCACACAGTTCATTTTAGGTTAATGGAGGTGCTGAGGGTGTCTCTGGAGCTGGAGTAACAGTTCCTGCAGATGCCAATCTGTGGTGGCCTCCTTCTTCCCCTCATTAGTTTGCTGATGCCTACCTTGGGGAGAGAGCACCCAGCGCACCAGAGAGCAGGCTCCTGAGGTCCCTCCACCAGGAGGTTTCAGTAGCGTCAGTACAATGTCTTACACTCACCGCCTTTTCTGCACATTTTATGAGACCAGGCATCTCTTATAAGAATCGGAGTTTCACTATGGTTATGTAGGCAACACAGGAAAATAAACAGTGGGAAATAAATAAGTAAATAAATAAATAAATAAATAAAGGCATCACAGTTGATAAAAATGAATGATTTCATTCAAAAACATCCACCAAGTGCCATGCCCACTGTGTATCAGCACTGTACTAAGTGCTGGGGATACAAACAAGACTAGGACAGGGACTTTGTCTCCAGGAAACTGGAAGGAGGAAGATGGACGTTGATGGGAAAACATATGAGAGCCATTCTAGCATCTGTGCAGCAGGGTAACAAGACTGACAACAAAGTAGAAAATGGGTGGTGGGTTAGAAGAGATTCCTAATGGAAGAGGCAGCAACGTCTCCCTTTGGAATGTCTGTGTTCATCTTAAAAGACAGAAAAAGGTAACGCAGGAATCAGAGCTAACTGGTGTTGGAAAGAAATTAATACTATACTCCTAAAACTCACTCGCCGTTACTTTCAAAAGATTGTCACAATATAGTAAGTGTGTATTGGGGGTAGACCTCTTTCTTTGTTTTGGGTCAGGTCTTTCTAATAGACAAACTAATTTGCTCCAGGAAACATTTGCCATGCTGAGATATGAACTTTATTGCATCTCTTCCAAAGGCAAGCTGCCAAGGGAAGATGCCACCCTCGAGTTGTCATTTTATTACCTATAATGACACATTACTGGGATGTTTATAAGTTGAAGCAGAGTTTTCCCCTGCTTAAATAAGTTTGGAAAAGGACCCCAGCTGAGATGGATTTATCATGAATTGAATGAAGCTTCCACTTCAGGGCTCCTCACTTGCATAGGTCCCCTCCACTGTCCTGGGAGGGGGTCCTAGCGATTTTCATATTCATCACTTTGCATGTCTTTCTTTATTAGATAGGATTTCCCAAAGTAGATGAGGTGTAGGCCTCACAAAACCTTGATTCCTCGCCAGGTTTCAGGTGATTATAACTCGGTAGGTTTCTTGAATGAAGCCTCTAGGTTATTGACAAACACCGGGGGAACTAGTTAGCAGTGTGGCAGTCCTGTTTGAATCTGAAATCTACCTCACAGATGAGCCAAGAGCTTATTAATTAATAAGGTACCACTCTTTGAATGGTGGTAATAATCACATCTCTTTCAGATGAAATCAGGAATGAAATGTATTTTGGAGAACCAGCAGTGGTTGGTAATCCTAAATGTTAAGTATACTTTCTTTTCTGAGATTAAAGTGCTTCTCCTTCATTCACCTACACAGGTCCAGACTGATGGCTTATTTTTAAACATTTTTTTAGTCACATCATTGGTTCTAGCAACACAAACTCCATGAGTTTTAGAAACTGAAGGACTCTACAGTGTCAAAAGGCAATATAACTCATCCAGACAGAGCACATTCACATGCTGGCTTGTCTGTGGTACATCGATATTGTACCAAGGACATGAGCACTGAGAGAGATTAAGAGGAAACTCCAAGGCTTATCCCTATTATTTACCCCTCGGTTGAGAATATCAATGAGATAGGTGTGGCCACACTGTGAAGGCAAATTGAGCTGGGGTCCCAGAGCCGCCCTCATGCTCCCCCAGTCAGCCAGCATTGGTTTCCTTTAGAAGCTGTGTGCACACAAAAGTTTACACTGTTCAGGGTGTTGTTATCACTGTTTAGTATGTACTGGCATCCTGGCAGCTTCTCAGATTCAAAAAGGCATACACATTAAAAATGAAAATAACTTGGGTCTGGCCTTTGGGGTGATTTAAGGTGGCTGTTTTATTTGTAAGGGTTCCAAATGTTGAGACTGTCACACCCAGCAACTACTATACTTTTCTTCTCCCAACTACATCTTGTTCTTCCCACCTGTATAACAAGGTATCTTCTTTTTCTCAGAAGCATGGTAATTCTCCCGTGCCCTGTAACGTTTCTTTAACACCTACACTTCTTAGGTGCTTATTATGTTCCAGGCAGTATACTAAGTACTCGTACTTATTACACAGGTAAGATAGTGTGCCTAAGGCTTTTAGCATAGTGCTTGGTACGTGGTAAGTGCTGAATACATATGACCTCACAATTCTATTTTCCCAGCAGCGCTTATTATCCCCATTTTGGGGATGAGGAAACTGAAACTCAGAGACGTTGGATAACTTGCTAGATTCACACTCTTAATAAGTGGCAGAACCACTTCTGAGCTTTGCAAGCAATTGTCTACGCAGCTCTTCATTTTCTTGTAATAGGAGCTAAATAATGACCACTTGGCTTTTTCTGCATTGTATCTTGAAGTTGGCTTCTAACTTGAATAGGCCCTTTAGAGCAGAGAGCTTTTTCCCTGTGAGAATTTAACGGCTCTGGAGCTCCTGGCCGTGCGAACTCTGGGCATCCCCAGAGTTTCTGCCAGTGGCCAGTGGAGATATGACATCATTACTTCTGTTTGGTTTTTTTCATAAATTTATTTATTTATTTATGTATTTATTGGCTGTGTTGTGTCTTTGTTGCTGCGCGAGGGCTTTCTCTAGTTGTGGTGGGCAGGGGCTATTTTTGTTGTGGTGCACGGGCTCTAGGTGCATGGGCTTCATTAGTTGTGGGACATGGGCTTAGTAGTTCTGGCTTGCGAGCTCTAGGTGCAGGCTCAGTAGTTCTTGTGGATGGGCTTAGTTGCTCTGCATCATGTGGGATATTCCAGGACCAGAGATCAAACTGGTTTCCCCTGCACTGGCAGGCAGATTCTCAACCCCTGCACCACCCGGGGAGTCCCAACATCATTACTTCTGAGCACCTACTCTGAGCCCAGCCTATGCTAGGTGCTTTGCATACACTCTTTTCATTTCATCCTCAAATTGCCTTATGAGGTAAATGGTACTAAGTAAGACTCAGAGATGTTCATTGCTCAAGTCACTGTACCAGACAGTGACAGCCAGAATTCAAACCCAGGTCTGCCTGATTCCACAGCCCTTGCATCTTCCTCTGTTCCTCACTGCCAGGGACTCTACTTCAAGGCTATTCTCAGAACTTGACTTAAGATACAGATTCACCATTTCAGATTCTTTCGGATTTTCCTCCTGAGAAAGGGTTTACATGATGCAGTTGGACATCCTGTATTGCAGAGCCTCTCATGGGGAGTCGTGTTCTCATGGACCTATGTAGATGAATAACAGAAGAGGGTTACTCCATCCCAAACTACTTCACACATATTGGAACAGGGTCTAGGTCACTCTGCTTATTTCTTTGACTACCTGCCCCCTGCCTTGGGATTCTAGCATAGAGATTTTAGAGTTGTCTTATTTTAAATTTATTTTCACTGCCTGCTTTGGACATTTTTTCAGTTAAAGCTCTTAGGATTTCCGTACATTCAGGACAGTGATGACGTGCTTCAGTCCTCAGTTCTTCTGTGTCTCCTCAGTTAATAAAAAGGAAATGTAGTCCATCTGTCTGGACCTGTATAGAAGAATGTGGAGAAAAAAAAATAGCAGGGAAGAAGTGTTCCCTTATTTTGTGAGCTTCCTTTAATCTCTCCCATTGTTCTACAGCAAAAGGCTCATGCAGAAACATCTGAATTTTCTTCTTCAAATAAGATATATTTTTAAGAACCATTGAGAAGAACATTTTTTAAACTTTGACTCTGAGATGGTCTTTTGAGGCTAATAAACACTGTTGCCACATTTTACTTCTGTAAAGATAAGCTCATGAATATCAAAAAGGCAATGGACTAGGAGTCAGCATACCTGTTGTCTGTAAAATGAGGAAGTTGAACCAAAATGGAAATAAGCTCTAGTGCAGTGTCCACTGTGAATCTAAAACCATCTGTGCTGTGGTTTGTGGGAAATCAGTTGCTGTAGGGTCCCCAAATTGAGCTATTGACTCCGTTCTCACTCATTCTCCCCGTTGCCCAGGCACAAACTTAGTGAATAAAAGATGGCACTAAAGACAGGAGGAAATAGGATAATTTGGCCCCATAGTTTGATTTCATTAGGGATAAACACAAGGATATTACTCTGTTAGAGAAGGGCTGCTTGGTTGAGAAGAAACACTGAGCTTATGGGACCAAGGCCGTGGACCTCTAAAGAAAAGTGAAGGGTTAGAGGACTGCGATAATTTTGGAGGAAGGAGAACACACTGCTAAATTGTTTTGACTCATATTGCTTTATAGTCATTCTTGATGACTGGGGAAAAGTGGGCAAAGGAAGATGTAGAGGTGAAGGAATTTACTTGCACAGGAGCACACCAGTGATCTGGCAGGATTTAATGCCAATTTTTTTCTCATAGCCTCAAAGTTTGAGGAACTGTGCTTAACCAGACATGTGACACTCACATTCTTTCTAACGTTATCATACTGGCTATTAACTGAGTGTTACAAATCAAACAAGTTTAATTGTACTAAGAAAATCTAGAAGAATGGGCTACAGTAGGAAGCATAGGGGACTTCCCAAGGCAAGAACAAGCTGCATGGCTCCCAGCCTCACCACTGACTGCCTCTGACCTTGGTCACGGAGCAGTCTGAGCCTTCACTCCTGCTTTCTCCATCTGCCAACATGTTTGGTCTGCAGCCAACTGGTGTCCTGTATTTCACAAGATACTTTCTTTTTCTTGAGATATAATCCACATAATGTGAAATGGGACATTTTAAAGTCAATGATTCAATAGACAGACAGTTTCATCAGTTCCACAAAGAGATACTACACCCATGAGCTATCACTCTCCATTTCTTCCTCCTCCCAGGCCCTGGCAACTACGAATTTGCTTTCTGTTTCTACAGATTTGCCAGTCCTGCACACTTCATACAAACAAAATATGTGGCTTTTTTGTGTATCTGGCTTCTTTGACGTAGCGTTATTTCCAAGGTTCATCCATGTTGTAGCATATAGCAGTACTTCACTCCTTTTTAAGGCTGAATGATATTCCATTGTGTAGATATGCCACGGTTATTCTTCCATCCATCAGTTAATAGACATTTGTGTTGTTTCCACTTTTTGGCTGTTATGAAGAATGCTGCTTTGAACATTCACAAGTTTTTGTTTGGACATAGTTTTTAAAATCTTTCTTGGGTGTATAGCTAGGAGTGGAATTACTGGGTCACAGGATAAGTGTTAGCTGAACTTTCTCAAGGACCTGCCAGACTGTTTCTTGCAGTGGCTGCACTATTCCCACCAGCAATGTATGAGGTTTCCAGTTTCTCCATATACTCGCCAGCATTTGTTATTGTCTGTTTGATTATAGCCATGTTAGTATTAAGTATCAATAGTATCTCATTGTGGCTTTGATTTGTACTTCCATAATGATTTAAGACATTGAGCATCTTTTCATATGCTTATTGGCCATCTGTATATGTTCTTTGGAGCAATTTAAAAATTACTTATCTTTTTATTGAGTTGTAAGAGTTCTTTATATTTTCTGGTTGTTCTGAATACTAGACCTTTATCAGATATATGAGTGGCAAATATTTTCTCCCATTCTATGTGTTTTTTCACTTTCTTGATAGTGTCCTTTGAAGCAGAAGCATTTTTAATTTTTATAAAGTCCATTTCATCTCTGTTTCCTTTGGTTGTTTGTGCTTTGGTATCATATCTAAGAAACTGCTGCCTAATGCAAGGTCATAAAGATTTATTCTTGTGTTTTCTTCTAAGAGTTTTACAGCTTTAGCTCTTACATTTGGATATTTGATCCATTTGGAGTTAATTTTCATATATGGTGGGACGTGGAGGAGTCCAGCTTGCTTATTTTGTGTGTGGATGTACACTTGTCCCAGCATCATTTGAAAAGACTGTTGTTTCCACATTGAGTTGTTTTGGCCCCCTTGTTGAAAATCAATAGACTATAAATGTGAGGGTTGACTTCTGTACCGTCAATTCTGTTCCATCGATTTACATGTCTATTCTTATGCCAGTACCACACTCTGACTGCAGTAGCTTTGAACTGAGTTTTGAAAGCAGGATGTGTGAGTCCTCCCACTTTGTTCTTTACCAACATTGTTTGGGTTATGCGGTTTCCTTGAACGGCCATATGAATTTTAGAATTCGCTTGGCAATTTCTGGAAAGAAGTCAGCTGGGATTTTGATAGGAATTGCACTGAAACCATACGCCAATGGGAAGTAGTGAAATTTTAATAATATTCTCTTCCGATCCGTGAACACAGTGTGTCTTTACATTGATTTAGATCTTCTTCAATTCTTTCAACAGCTTTGTACTTTTCAGTGTGACTCTTGCACTTATTTGGTTAAATGTTTTCCTGAGTACTTTATTTTTTTGATGCTGTTACACATGGAATTGTTTTCTTAATTTCATTTTTGGATTCCTCATTGCTGGTGTATAAAAATACAGCTCGTTTTTGCATATTGATCTTCTATCCTGCAACCTTGCTGAACTCCTTTATTAATGCTAGCAGTTATTTCCGTAGATTCCCAGGAATCTGTCTTGTGGTCGTCCAGCTTCCCAGCAATATGTGGGGACATTTCAAAGTCTCTGTGGACATCTCATGCCTCAGCTCTTCTTTTTAAGCGTTTTGGTTAGGCTGTTTTTTGCCCCAAAGTGTCATCCATTGCCTCATGCAACTGCCATGTTAAAGTATTTACTTGAAAATGTGTTCCAAAACTGCCACCTGAGGAGAGGCTTTTCATTCTAGGCAGCTCTCAGTCAGGTCAAAGGCAAGGCTTTCAAGCGAGGTCTTCCAGGGAACCACCAGACATGTAAAACAATGGCAGTTCTTTGGGAATGAGGCTTTGAAGGGCCTCCCAGTCCATTCTGCCCCCTCTGGTACCAGGGATGTGGGCTATTTTTCAAGGTTACCGCTGGCATGGAGAGCAAAGGTCAAGGACAAATTAAAGCAACACAGATCTCATTGTTCTTATAGAAATTCATTCATTTTCCTTGAATAAGTTGTCCCCCTTGCCGTTTGCTGCAAGCCCATTGGTTAAATTGCCCGAGTTCAGAAAAAGTTGATTCTGACCCATTTTTGCCAGTTTTGTTGTTGTCGTTGCTTTTAGGGAGGGACAAATTTTCAGATGTCCTTACTCCATCATTTTTACTGATTTGCCTGCAACATTTTAAAAAATCTCTAAAGTCTCAATGAGCATAGGCTAATTAATATTTATCATGGGAGATGATTGAGGAAAAGAAATAAAAAGAGAAAATAGAATTCTCATAGATGCTCTCCCACATGGGCAGATGAAGTTTGAAAATGTATTTCTGTATTTATTGCTCTCAAAATTAAGGTTAAAATAACAGATATTTTAACCCCCTGCCTTTTTTTTTTTTTTGCCCCTTTTTTTAAATACAGGTTAAACACAGGCTTTAGAGTCAGAACTGAGTTCAAATTCCAGCTCTGCTTCTTCGCTTGACGACTTAGGACAAGTTATATAATTTCTCAGTCCCTCAGTTTCCTTAATTGTTAAATGGGGTAATATATCTATCACATAAGGTTACTGTGAAGATTAAATGTGAAATGCTGATCACACATGCCTGGCAACCCAAAAGATATTAGTTGTGATAATTATCTTTATAATAGTCTACCAAAATATGCTAATATTTCTTGAGTAGAATTAGCCTAAAGGCAGATTTTGTTTTCTTTCTTCCTGTTTCTTTTGGTTCTTTTTTTTTTCCCCCTATGTGTCTTAGAAAATCGATTGCAGCATTTTGGAATAAAAATTTGTTCCCCAAAATGAATTTGTTCATTTATTGATGTATAAACAAAATGTTATTTATTTATTCAACAACCATTTATTAAA
This sequence comes from Hippopotamus amphibius kiboko, assembly GCF_030028045.1. NCBI lineage: Eukaryota > Metazoa > Chordata > Mammalia > Artiodactyla > Hippopotamidae > Hippopotamus > Hippopotamus amphibius. The sequence goes on along the minus strand of NC_080202.1, from coordinate 43,939,753 downwards.
TACCTAGTAAAGAATAGGCACTATGTCAGGCACAGGGATAACAATGAAAATGAAGTGTGGTCCCTGCTCTCAAGATGCTGATAACCTAGGAGACTGACAAGTAAGCAGGTGATTACATACACAGGAACAAAGGCTCTGATACAAGGATACACATGGGACTCCATGATGGGAGTATGGCTTTCACCAGTTCCTTTTGGATTTACGTCTTCTTTGGCTTCAGAATGAAGGAATTGGTCCTCTTTTTGTCTTTAACTGGGTAGTTTAAACCATGAAATTTAAAAAAATTTCTAGATATGAAAAAAAACCACCTTGAATTATAGAAGGCACTAGAAATAGTATTTCTTACAGAGCAAGGGCTTGCTAGCAGCATAGTCACTTCTAGGATTTTTGACCTGAAAAGTTCCTTGGCATATTTGTTCTTTGCTATCCACTTTTTTCCTATTGTGTTTTTCTGTTTCTCTTCTCCACTTTATCATCTAGAGACCTGGGTAGTTCCCAAAGCAAGAATGCTTTACGGATTCTAAGGGTGATTCATAGGTAAAGACAGAAAATGATTTTTTTTTTTACCTTCAAGTTCCATACCAAAAAAAAAAAAAAAAAGAATGCAAACTTTCATGGAAGTAATTGAAAATGCCAATAATTTTAATTCCATCCCATTTTCCAGAATTCTCAATCGTAATCCTTTGACAACAGTTGAAGATTCTTACCTTTTTAAATTGCCAGCGTTAAAATATTTGTAAGTATTGCAGTTTCATGGCTCATGAGGTAATTTCTGTTCTTTTTTACTTTCGTCAAAGATTGAGTATTTTGGCTAAAAAGCCATAATTTAAATTTTAACTGGGTTATTGAAAGAAGAGTTATTGGCAAAGAAAAGGATTAAGAAAGAATATGTATGCGTAAGACAGCCAGCAGAGGAAGCGAACAGTGTTGAAGAGCACATATAGATATGGAACATGTAGATGCATGCAGGACTATTGTTTATCCCAGAAAGCAAAAAAAAAGAGTGATCAAAAGAGGTAGATGCAATTGAAAACAAAAAATTAGGATAATAAAACAAAATTGTACTATTCAGCACCAAGGTCATTAATATGATGATACAAACTTAAATTTCTTCCCTAAGAGCTGTTTGGAATTATCAGCTATGGCAAATAAGAAGCCAGAATTGAAGGAATCACATGTTAAGTATCTTTTTGAGTTTAGAATTTTTGTCTTTCGGTTTATATCATTGCATGTTTGGGCTTCTCCTTCAGAGACATGGGAAGAACACACGTGTCACTTACAACAGTTGAAAGCATCCTGATGATGAACCTTGAATTGGAGAAACTGTAAGTTGGTTTTCTTACATTTATTTTCACTCAATTGTTTTTATAGGCTTTTTTTCATTATTTTCTTAAGTCAGATTTCTTTACGTACGAGGGTGAGTCAAAAATTATCTGTACTCTGGCTGTAGAATTTATAGAAGTTTTAACATAACTGGAGGAGTGTGGATAAATTTTGACTCACCCTCGTATAATTGTCATTGAATGAAATTCACTGTTTCTAAATATACAGTTTGATGTGTTTTGACAAACGTATAGTTCTGTAGCCACCACCACATCTGAGATATAGAAAACTTGTGCACTCCCAAAGACCCCTCATGTCCCTTTGCAGTCAAGCCAACCTCCTCCCACTACCAGCCCCTGGCAACCACCCGTCTGATTTCTGTCCATGTAGCTTTGTCTTTTCCAGAATATCTTATTAATGAAATCATGTGGTATGTGGCCTTTTCTTTTTGGCTCCTTTCACGTAGCCAGTCTCTTTGGAGAGTCATCTATGTTGTTGCAGCTGTCAGTAGTTCATTCCTTTCTACTGCTGAGTAGTAGTCTAGTTGTGTGGATATACAGGTTGTTTACACATTCATCATTTCATGAACATTTGAGTTTTTCTCGTTTTTTTGGCTGTTATGAACAAAGCCTCTAAAAACACTCATGTGTGTGAACATGTTTTCATTTCTTTGGTGTAAAATCCCTAAGGGTGGGTTGCTTCATCACATGCTAAGTGCATATTTAACTTCTTTAGAAACGGCTACACTGTTTTCTCAAGTGGCTGTGCCATTTTGCTTTCCCACCAGCCGTCTGTGAGAGTTGCAGCTGCTCCACGTCTTCCTCTGATCCTTGCATTTGTTTTTAAACAAAGTTTAGCCTTTCTAGGAGGTGTGTAGTTGCATTTCGTGGTTTTCACTTGCTTTTCTCTAATAGCTGATGATGTTGAATGTCTATTCATGTGCAAATATCTTTTTAAGTGAAGTGTCTATTCAACTCCATTTTTAATTGGCTATTTATATTGTTTTAAGTGTGCTTTATATATAAAGCAATGGAAAAAGTCCTTTAAGATACGTGTTTAATAAATTTCTTCTCCCAGATTGTAACTTACCTTCATTGTATTAATGTGTCTCAGAAGACCAGAAGTTTTACAATTTTGATGAATTCTAAGTTAGCAATTTTTCTTTTTTTTTTTTAATATTTATTTATTTATTTGGTTTTACTGGGTCTTAGTGGTGGCAGGTGGACTCCTTAGTCGCAGCTCGGGGGATCCTAGTTGTGGGTCACGGGCTTCTTAGTTGGGGCCTGTGAACTCTTAGTTGCTACATGTATGTGGGATCTAGTTCCATGATCAGGGATCAAATCCGGGCCCCCTGCATTGGGAGGTTAGAGTCTTAACCACTGCACCACCAGGGAAGTCCCTTAGCAATTTTTCTTATATGGTTTGTGCTTTTTTGTGTCTTATCTAAGAAACCTTTGTCTGAGACCCATTGTCTAATCCAGAATCACAAAGATTTTCTCCTGTTTTCTTCCAGAAGTTGTATAGTTACATTTAGGCCTATGATTCATTTGGAGTTAATTTTCATATATGGTGTGTGGGAAGGGTCAAATTTCATTTTTTACATTTTAAAAATCTATTTTTGTAGGGCCCTGTTGTGACAATTTATTACACAACTGACAGCACCTTAAATTGTGCCATCCCCCCTCCAATATGGCAAGCAAATAGAAACCTCCTGTTATGGCAAGACTAGTTGAAGGGATTGCATGAGATTAGTATGGGGAAAGGGCCCTGCGTTTAGCAGTCTGTTCCAACCATCTTTGTCAGGTCAGCGGACAAGTGACTGTCATCACCACACTGTCAAATCTGTTGGTCACTGCTCTAGCCTCATCTTCCTCAGCGTCCCACAGCACCTGCCACAATCTCGATCCCTCTCTTGTCAGCTCGATGCCTTCCTCTCTGGGTATTCAAAATTACTTCCCTATATAGCTACACTACTGTTAATACACAGTAGTGAAGAAATTAAATTCCTACACAATAATATGACCTCATAAAGAGTTGCTATGCAGATTTCCCCAATTGTCTCTATTATATAATATTTATTTTAAAAGCTCTTTGAGGTGTAATTGACATACAGTAATCTGTGTTGACACACACACAGACACACACACACACACACACACACACACACAGACACACACACACACACACCATGAAGGCATCACCAAAGTCAAAATGTTCATCACCTCAAAATGTTGCTTGATATCTCTTTGGAATTCTTCTTTCCCATCATTCCTTGCCCTTCCCAACCCCCATGCAACCATTGATCTGCTTTCTGTTTGCATTTTCTAGAATTCTATATAAATGGAATCATACAGTGTATACTCTTTCTAACTGGCTTCTAACTCAGCATGATTATTTTAAGGTTCATCCCTATTGTTCTATATGTCAATATTCATTTCTTTTTCTTGCTGAATAGTATTCCATTATAGGGATATACCACCGTTTATCTATTCACCATGGATGGACATTTGAGTTGTTTCAGTTTTTGTCTGTTACAGATAAAGTTGCTATGAATGTTTGTGTACAAGTCTTTGTATGGATGTACACTTCCATTTCTCTTGGGTAAATACCTGCCAGTAGAATGGCTGGATCATTGGTAGGAGTATGCTTAAGTCTTTTTGTTTGTTTGTTTTGTTCTTTAATTTATGTTTTGTTTATTTTTTTGGCTGTGTTGGGTCTTTGTTCCTGTGCATGGGCTTTCCCTAGTTGCGGTGAATGGGGGTTACTCGTCTTTGCAGTGCGAGGACTTCTCAGTGCGGTGGCTTCTCTTGTTGTGCAGCCCAGGCTGTAGGTGCATGGGCTTCAGTAGTTGTGGCATGCAGGCTCAGTCGTTGTAGTGCATGGGCTTAGTTGCTCTGCAGCATGTGGGATCTTCCTGGCCCAGGGATGTATCCTGTGTCCCCTGCATTGGCAGGTGGATTCTTAACCATTGTGGCACTGGGAAGCCCTATGCTTAAGTTTTTAAAGAAACTTTTAAAGGAACCTATTTTCCACAGTGGTTTGATCATTTTACACCTCTACCAGCAGTATATGAGAGTGTATGCATTTTCTTCACATTTTGGCCAGTTCTTGCTATGCTCAGTATTTTTGATTTTAGACAGTTTAATAGGTGTGTAGTGGTATCTCACTGTCGCATCCCTGATGATTCATCATGTCAGACATTTTTCCATATGCTTATTTTCCATCTGTATATCTTTAAATCTTTTGTCTATATTTTTTCTGGAGTTTTGAGGGGTCTTTATATATTCTTGAAACTAGTCCTTTATCCAGTATGTCAGTTGGTATTTTCGCCCATTCTGGGACTCATCTCTTCTTTGTCTCAGGAGAGTCTTTTGCAGGGCAGAAATTCTCTATTTTGATGATGTCTAATTTATCCATTTTTTCCATTTATTGATTATGCATTTGGCCTTATATCTAAGAAATCTTGCCTAACTCAAAGTCATAAAATTTTTCTCCTGTTTTCTTCTAGAAATTTTATAGTTTTAGGCTTTACATTTAGATCTTGAGTTCATTTCTGTACATGGTGTGGATTGAAGTTCATTTTTTTTCCCCTTGTGGATATTCAGTTGCTCCACCATCATGTGTTGAAAAGACTATCGTTTCTATACTTAAACACCTTTGAACCTGAAAGTTAGTTGTCCACATTGCTCTACTTCGGATCTTTCTATGTGTTCCTTTCATCTTTTTGTCTATCTTTACACTAATATCACAGTGTCTTCAAAGTGTAGCTTCATAAGCCTTGAAATCAGGTAGTATTAGTTCTTCAAGTTTGTTCTGTTTCAAAGTTGTTTTCATTATTCTAAATTTTATTTCCATATGAATTTTAGAATTAGCTTTTCAATTTCTGTAGAAAAGCCTACTGGAATTTTGGTCTATAAATCAATTTGGGGAGAACTGACGTTTTAACAATATTGAATCTTCAGATCCATAAATACATCATATCTCCATTTAATTAGGCCTTCCTTAATTGCTCCCAGCACTATTTTCCAGTTTCCAGTGTGCAAGTCTTTTACATCTTTTGTCAGATTTATCCTAAATATTATGTATGTTTGGTGCTATTATAAGTAGTATTTTAAAACTTTAATCTCTGATTGTTTGTTGAGACAAATTAATCTTTTTGTATGTTGATCTTGTACCCTGCAGACTTGATAAGCTCATTGATTAGTTCCAGTAGCATTTTTGTAGATTCTGTCAGGTTTTCTACATAATCATGTTATCTGCAAATAAAGATAGTTTTACTTCTTCCTTTCCATTCTGAATATCTCTTTTCTTTTTGTTGCCCTGTTGCAGTGGCTAGAACCTTCAGTGCAATATCAAATCGAAGTAATGAGAGCAGTCATCCTTGCCTTTGTCCTGGTCTTGGAGAGAAAGCACTTTGCCTTTCACCATTAAATATGATGTTAGGTTTTCTGTAGAAGTCATTTATCAAGTTGAGGTAGTCTCCTTCCATTGCCAGTCTACTGAGGGCTGTTTTTTGCTTTAATCAGGAATGGATGTTAGATTTTGTCATATTTTCCCTATACCTGTTGCAACGATTATGTGATTTTTCTTGTTTAGTGTATTAACTTGGGTAAATTGATTTTCAAATATTAAACCAACCTTACATTCTTGAGATAAACCCCACTTGGTCACGATATATTATCTTTGTGTATATTATTGGATTTGATATGCTAAAATTTTGTTAAGAATGTTCGCCTCTGTGTTCATGAGAGATTTTGGTGTATACTTTTGTGTTCTTATAACGTCATTGTCTAATTTTGATATGGTGAAAGTTGGCCTTATAAGTGAGTTGGGAAGTATTCTCTTCTCTTCAACTTTCTGGTAGAGGTTGTGTAGAATTGGCATTATTTTATTCCTTAAATGTCCGGTAGAATTCATCAGTTAAGCCACATGGACTTGAAGCTTTCTTTGTCCGAAGGTTTTAAACTGCACATCCAATTTCATTAACAGTGCTGTTTAAGTCACATCTTTATTTTTGAGGAAACTTCAGCAGTGCATGTCTTTCAAAGAATTTGTCCATTTCATCTTGAATTTATTGGTATAAGGAATTCTGTGATATTCTCTTATTATCCTCTTAATATCGGTAGTGTTTTTTTCTTTGCCATTTTACTCATTTCTACTTTGATGTTTATTGTGTTCTTTCTTCTCTTACTCTGTGATTAATTCGCTCTCCTTTTTCTAGTTGAAGGTGGAAGGTGAGGAAGCTGAGGATGGCATTAGCAGCATCCCACATGTTGACATATTATGTTTTCAGTTTCAATCAGTTCAAAATAGTTTCTGATTTCCATCTTGATTTCTTCTTTGACCATAAAGTTACTTAGAAGTGTGTTGTTTGGTTTCCAACTATTTGGAGATTTTTTGGATTTGTTAATTTCTAATTTTATTCCTTTGTGGTCAGGGACATATACTGAATGACTAAAATCCTTTTAAATTCATTGAGACTTGTTTTATAGCCAATAAATTCTGGGAATAGACAAGAATATGATCTATTTTGGTAAATGTTATGTGTTCACTTAATACAAAATATGTATACTGCTGATTTGGGTGGAGTGTTCTATAAATGTCAATTAGGTCAAGTGGGTTGATAGTGTTGTTCAAGTCTTCTCATCCTTACTGATATTTTACCTACTTGTTCTATCAGTTGTGAGAGAGGAATATTGAACTCCCTAACTATAATTGTAGATTTTTTTTGTTTCTCCATGCCACTCTCACTTTTCCTTCATATATTTTGAAGCTGCATTATCAGGTGGATAATTTTTTAGATTATGTCTTCTTCATTAATTGACCTTTCTATCATCATGAAATAACACTCGCTATCCTTGGTAATATTCTTTGCTTTGACATTGATTTGTCTTAAACTAATATATCCACTCCAGCTTTCTTTTGATTAGTGTTGGCATAGAATAGTTTTTTCTATCCTTTTAACCTGTTATTTTTCTATTGAAGATATATATTTGGCTGTTGCTTTTTTATCTAGTGTGACAGCTCTTCTAATTAGGGTGATTAGACCATTTACATTTAATGCAATTTTTGATATGATTACATTTAAATCTACTGTCTTGCCATTTGTTTTCTATTTGTCTCATCTATGCCTTATTCCTTTTTCCCTTTTCTTCCTGCTTTTGGATTGAGTACATTTTATTATTTTATTTTATTTCCTTTGCTAATTGGTTATAACTCAGATTTTGTTACTTTAGTGTCCATCTTTAACTTATCACAGTCTATCCTCAAATGATATACAGTTTCTGAGTAATATAGGAGCCTTACAATAGTGTACTTCCATTTCTCCCCTCCGGGACTTTGTGTATTTTTTTCATATCTTTTGCTTTTACTTATGTCATAAACAGCACACTATATTATGGTTTTTTGTTTAAATGATGAATTATCTTTTAAAGAGATTTAAATAATAAGAAAAAACTTATAGGGACTTCCCTGGTGATGCAATGGTTAAGAATTTGGCTGCCAATGCAGGGCACACAGGTTCCATCCCTGGTCCAGGAGGATCCCTGTGGAGCATAGATGCTGTGGAGGAACTATGCCCATGTGCCACAACTACTGAGTCTGTGCTCTAGAGCCCGTGGGCTGCAACTACTGAGGCCCACGCCCTAGAGCCTGTGCTCTGCAACAAGAGAAGGCACCACACTGAGAAGGCCTCGCACTGCCAACAAAGATCCAATACAGCCAAAAAATAATAAAGTTCTCTTTAAGAAAAAGAAAAGACAATGGGTTCAAGTCTCAAAAGAAAAAAAAAGATAAAAGAAAAGACATATATTTACCTATGTCATTACCAATTCCAGGGTTCTTTTTTAAAATTTTTTATTTAGTTAGTTTATTTTTTATTTTTATTTGCTGCAGTGGGTCTTCATTGCTGCACATGGACTTTCTCTAGTTGTGGCCAGTGGAGAATGCTCTTCATTGCAGTGGGCAGGTTTCTAACTGCAGTGGTTTCTCTTGTTGTGCAGCACAGGCTCCAGGTGCACAGGCTTCAGTAGTTGTGGTATGCAGGCTCATTAATTGTGCCCTGCAGGCTTTAGAGAGCAGGCTTAGTAGTTATGGCACATGGGCTTAGTTGCTCCACAGCATGTGGCATCTTCCTGGACCATGGATCAAACTCGTGTCCTCTGCATTGGCAGGTGGATTCTTAAGGACTGTGCCACCAGGGAAATCCCAATTCCAGTGCTCTTATTCTTTTGTACATCCATATTTCCATGTTATTATTTTTCCTTCTGCTTAAAAATACTTCTTTGAGCATTTCTTAGAGTGGAAGTCTACTAGTGATTAATTCTTTCAGCTTTTGTATGTCTGAGATAGTCTTTATTTCGCTTTTGTTTTGAAAGATCTGGGTATAGCATTCTAGCTTGATAGAATTCAATTCACTGCTTTAAAGATGTTATCCCACTGAGTTCTCGTTTACATTGTTTCCAACAAGAAGTCTGCTGTCATTGTTATCTTTGTTCCTCTGTATGTAGTGTATAGTTTTTTCCTCTGTCTGCTTTTAAATTTGTTTGTTTCTTGCTGGTTTTCAGTAATTTGAGTATTATTTGTACCTTGGTGTAGTTTTGTCCATGTTTCTTATGCTTAAAGTCCATTGATCTTCTTGACTTTGTGGGTTTATACTGTTTACCAATATGGGAAATTTTTGCCTATTATTTCTTCAAGTTTTTGTATTTCTCCTCTCCTTCATGGACTCTAAGTACACATATATTAGACCACTTGAAATCGTTGCACAACTCACTGATGCTCTATTCATTTTTGTTGGTGTTCTGTTTCATTACTCTCTGTGCATCATTTTGGATACTTCCTATTGCTATGCCTTAATGTTCACTAACCCTGTCTTCTGCACTGTCTAATCTGTCATTAACCTCATCCAGTGTCTTTTGCATTTAGACATTGTTTTCAATCTCTAGAAGCTCAATTTCGGTCTGCTTTACATCTTCCATGTCTCTTTAGTCTGGGTTTTTTAACATATGAAGTACAGTTATAGTAACTGTTTTTCATAGATAATAACTTTTTAAATGTTCTGTTTTGTGAAATGTAACATCTATAGAGATTATGGGTTCGTTTTGATTGATTGCCTTTTCTGCTCAATAGGGGTCATATTTTCCTGCTTCTTTGCGTGCTTGGTAATTTTTCATATGATCCCAGATATTGTGAATTTTAGTTGATTGTGTGCTATATATTTTTATATCCCTATAAAATGCTTGGGCTTTGTTTTGGGTGAAATTAGGTTATTCAAAACAATTTTATTCTTTGAGGTCTAGCTTTTAAGATCTGTTGGGCAGGACTCCAAGTAGCCTTTAGTGTAGCGCTCATTATTTGCAGCTACTGAGGCAAGTGCTTTCTGAGTATCATGAGGTTTTCCAGTCTGACTTGTAGGAACAGGTACTATTCCCAACCTGGTGTGAGATCCAGTTATTCTTATTATTAATCCTTTCATATGGTTCTTCTCCTGGCATCAAGGAATTCCTCACATGGATGCACTGACCAATACTTTGTTGAGTACTCAAGAGATCCCTCTGCATATCTCGAGAGTTCTTTGTCCACTTCTTTTGTCTCTAGTACTTTGCTTTGTGAACTCTAGTCACCTTGGTTCTCCCAGACTCTCAGCTCCATTTCCTCGGTCAGGGAGTCCGTCAGTCTTTGCCTGGGCTTCTTTCCCCTGTACCATGACCTGGAAACTCTCCTAAAGAAGGAAGCTAAGCTGGACTTCCCCAATGGCACAGTGGTTAAGAATCCGCCTGCCAGTGCAGGGGACACAGGTTTGAGCCCTGATCAGGGAAGATCCTACTTGCCGCGGAGCAACTGAACCTGTGCTCCACAACTACTGAAGCCCGTGCACCTAGAACCCATGTTCCACAACAAGAAAAGCCACCATAATGAGAAGCCCCGCACTTCAACAACGAGTAGCCCGTCCTTGCCACAACTAGAGAATAGCCCGCACAGTGACAAAGACCTAAACGCAGCCCCAAATAAAAAGTAAATAAAAATAAATAAAAGTAAAAGAAGTAAGCTAGGGCAGTCTTAGGGATCACTTTATTTCCCATCTCTTGGAGATCATGGAACTTTATTGCCTGAGGTCCAGGTTCTTGAAAACTTGTTTCCTATATTTTGTGCCATATTTTCCCACTTTCAGGTGGGAGGTTAAACTGGTGCTTGTTACTTCATCTTGGCCAGAAGCCAATAACTTTCTTTAAGTCTGTTTTGTTTTGATACAGGGTCCAATCAAAGATTAGGCATTGCAGGTCATGTCTCTGATTCCATTAATCTAGATACTTCCCTACTATTTCTTCTTTTTGGTCTTTTATGACATTGGCATTTTTGAAGAGCCTAAGCCACTTGTCTTGTAAATTGCCCCACAGTCTGGATTTGTGTTTCCTCATTAGATCCAAAGGAAACATTGTGGGAAAGAATACTACATAGGCGATGTGTCCTTCCTACTTCAACACTTCAGGTGGCCCACTGCTAAGTTTGATCACTTGGTTCAGGTATCTTCTATATCTCTCCATTGTAAAGCTTTTTTTCCTCTTGGTAACTGATAAATAATATGTGGGGTGATACTTTGGGATCAGTGAAGATCCTACTTTCAAACAACTTCACCCAGCTGGGCATCAGTGATAACCCGTCTCTGAATCAATTATTACACTGGTAGTTGCAAAATGACACTTTCTTAATTCTGTCATTCCTTCTGCATTTATTAGCTGACATTCTTCTATAAAGAAGAGCTCCCCTTCTTTTCCTTTTGAGTGTCATTATGGACTCGTGCTCTTCTTTAAATTAATTGCATTATACCTTATTGTAATGATAATGTTATTCTTTTGACTGTTCCAGTTGTCCAGATTTGGCCAATGTGATCTCTGTTATTGTTTAACCACACAATGATTTTTTGTTCCTAGAATACTTTCTGATATATTTACTACTCACAAATAGGAATTGAGAAAGGGACTCCAGAAGGTGGGGACTCATTCAGACTCTTCTTAGAAGTCTGCCTTCTTCCTGTGTACTCTCAACCCAAAGTGAGGCTTTCAGGATGGAAGGAGATACTTCTGAATTAAACTACAGATCAATGTCACCCAATTCTAATCCCTGTTCCCTTTCTTCTAGGCATACCATACCTACTGCCATCCTAATCCTTCTGTTGGGCACCTCTCTCCTCCTCTATATTTCTTTGCACTAGTCAAGAGCAGCAATTGGACAACCGGTCCCTCTCCAATTCTCCAGTCCAGATGCCCCAAGAACTCCTTTTGGCACTGGTCTGTGGTGGCCTTGGCCTGCCTCTCCTACCTACTCAAGTAACTGCTTTACCACAAATTTAATTATCTGTGTTTCCATGTATAGGATCTTACCCAGCCGCATGGCCTGCTGCCTCTGCCAATTTAAAAATACAGTTGAAGTTGTCTGTAAGACAGTCAAGCTGCGTTGCGATGGTGAATGCCTGACAAATGCCACACCTTGTGGTGAGCCTCAATTGCCTGATGATAATTTTTCCATTTTTAATTTAATTTAATTTTTAAAATTTTAGTTTTACTAAATGAGGATACATTTTAAAATTAATGATGTAATTACATTATTTTTCTTCAGTAATTCAGAGTTCCAGCTCCCTAAGATTCTAAGAACTACTCCCTTGCTAAAAATCGTATTCTTGGTTACATTATTAAGCTAATAATAGCTCAGTTACAGTGTTAGTTTAAGAATGTAAGTGATTTGTGTACATACAGGAACAAGAAAAAGGAATGGAAGGGGGAAGGGAATTAACATTAATGGCCACATATCCTAAACTGTGCTCTCTGCCAATGAGAACTCATTCATATATAGTGCATCACAGTTTGTAAACTGATTTTATATACATTAGGTCTCGAGTACCCTTTGTCTTATAAGCCAGGTGTAAATATATTTTTGTTTATTTGGTTTGTTTTTGCAATTTCATGAAAGAGTATAAGTGATGCTGTTTTATGTCCTATTTGGGGCCTGAGAGTTTCTGGTTCCATAAGCAGAAGCAGCTACCTAGCCCTCCTAATGGATGGGAGAGCTGTCCAGCTCTGAACTTATGCTTACACTGTCCAGCTCTCGACTAGCTCTGAATCTCAAGCTTTTCTATCCACAAAACACTCAGGTGCTTTCAGCTATTTTTCTATATATTAGATTTATTGGCACTAACTTGATGACTTCCAAAATGTGCTTTCATGCCCAGATACCTTGAATACAGCTCTCTTTCAATGATCTAGAGCACATCATAAGTAACAACACTTTGCTACTTAGTAAAGACTATATTGCAGATTTTTCAAGACAGGTGTTTTGGGGGCGGCCACACTACACAGCTTGCAGGATGTTAGTTCCCCTACCAGGGATTGAACCCGGGCCACAGCAGTGAAAGTGCCAGGTCCTAACCATTAGACAGCCATGGAATTCCCCCAAACAACTTTTTTTTTTACCAATTATATTACTCCTTTCTCGCCCAAAGTGGGCAGAAAAGGCATTTTTAATCTCCTTTTACAGGTGAGGAACAACAAGAGTAGAGGTGTTAAGTGCTATGACCCGTGTTCCCAGATCTCCTGTCCCCAGTGTGGGGCTCTCTGCAAGCCCATGTTCCTCCTTTCTCATGACTCTCCACTGCTTCTTTGACCCTCACCATCACCACCAAATATATTTTTAGTCCTTTTGGATGAGAAGCGCAGCTACACAATGGTACACATTACCTTCACACAGTCAGAAGCTTTGGATGGGTCCCAAGTAAAGCTGGCAATATTAGAAGTGAAATGAAATGAAAGCAAAGTAGGCATCTGACTGAAGTTGCTTTTTCCCTTCTGCATTTTAGGATCTCAAGTTTTACTGCATTGATTTGTTGACCATTCCACATTGGCATAGACTCTGGAAAATCTCTTAAGTTATATCTCAGGTCCCTGCCCAACTTTTAGCAAAGAGCCAGGGTAGACATAGTGTGTTTTTCTATATAGAGCCTTCTGTTATGGGGGCTGGGACATACAGAAGCAGGGACTGAGCAAAGGCTTCAGTGGGTGGGTGGAAAAGGGCTTGTCATGATGAAGACCTGTTAGCAGCAGCTGTTGTCACAGTCATCTGTGAAAGCAGCAGGAACACAAGCACACTGAAGAGGTGGAGAGAGGAACCTCACACTCCTCTGCATCTGAGGCAGGACAGGATGGGGTATGTGAACGTGGAGAGTCACAGCAGATCTGCAGAGTGCCCAGCTGAGTAGGGGAATATTTGTCTTCCAGTCTTGGCTTTTCTTGAGTCCTGGGCAGTTGGCCTCTGTCCACCAGTGGAGTAATCCTAAATACAGTTACTATATTTCATGCTTTGGAATTTTCCCAGTAGATAGCCACTTCTTCAAAAGATACTTTTTTCACCTTTTGTGGTTGCCAATCATAGTCTTAAGTTTGGGTTTCCTTTTCTCCTAAGTGGCCCTCAGATGTTGACTGATTCCTAATCTATTGGATGGGATACATGTCTGTGAACTGACAAAAAGCTGTCCCAACCGTCTTCAGTTATCAAAACCAGTCTCTTCTTTTTTGACAGATGAAGAAGCATCTCTAGGGAATGCAGAAGGATCGTTCATGAAGGTGTTACAAGCCCGGAAGAAGAACAACAGCACCGAGCTGACTATTGAGCCAGAGAGGGCATCCTCAGACCAAAGTGCTGTCAGCTTGTCAACCTTCATGAATGAGCAGCTGGACTCGAATGCTGAAAGTGATGTTATCGGTGCACTAAACTACATACTGCCTTATTTCTCAGAGGGAAATCTACGAGATGTGGAATCAACATTATTACCAGTCATTCAGCTTCTTTTTCCAAATGTACAAGATGCAGATACGCTGCTGGGCCATTTGAAAAACAATATAAGGAACCCTTCCATCAACCCTATACCCAACAATTCACCTGATAAAAATAAATTGAGGAAACTCTATTTTCTGGAAAATTTGTTAGATGCAGAAATTCAAGAACAAAGTGATGAGATTAAAAAGAAAGAAAAAACTGCCATGCTCATACATTCCAAACTTTTAGGTCCCAAATTGAAGCACCAAATCTTTCAAAAGAAATTGGAAACTGCCGAACCACAGGAAAACAGCCTAGCAAAGACTGAGAGTGTAGGGGAAAGGCTGCTGAGAGGGAACAGCGTCCTCAAGGACCCAAGGGGCATAAAGAAAAGGCACTTCAAAGCAGTGGGAGATGAGAGCGTCAGGAGGAAACAGAATGCCCAGCCATTTGTGGAGAACACTGCCAGAGAAAGAAGTCTCACGAGCCCATCCCCAGTAGAGCTGGAACAGCTTCACATGGTGCAGAGGCCCCAGGAGTTAGTGGGAAACTCCTTCACCACAGAGCCTGCATTCATAAAGGAAGATAAGGCAGCAGCCTCTTCTTTCCTGAAACAGTATTCAAGGGGCAGGCTTTCTGGCTCCATCCCTCCAAACTCCCCATCTCAGGTTAAAAAGAAATCAAAAGACTTACTCTCCACTATTGCTGTTTTAGAAGATGCATATGCTAGAGTTATAAATCTGAAGACTTCTCAACTAATCTCACATTCCAGGAAAAAATACATCTTCCATAAAATTCAGTCTGGTCTGGTCCAGAGGAGACCCAAAGCCGAATTGCGTGGAAAGTTCACAGAGAAAGGTTCTCCCAGTAGAATGATGCTTGTGAGGCGTCCTTTCTCAGCAGTGAGAAGCCTCATAAATTCCCCTCCAAGAGAGGCTTTTTCATCTTCAGGAGAACTGACTTCTCAAGAAAATCCTTTTCCAGAATTATTTTCTCTTGCAGACCCTTCTATAGAAAAGCCTACTCCAGAAAGCAATACTGCACAAAATGTCTTTGAAGAAATTACAAACTCTATTCTGCCAGGAGGAACCGGCCCTGGAATCACTGCCCATAAGAGTGTCCCCACGGCACATTCTGCTGTTGCTGCAGACAACTTTATCCCAACTGTTCAACACACCAACGAAGCACAGTGGGAGGACCACAGCGTGGGCACTGAATTATCCTCTAAGCCCCCAGGCTCCACGTTCCCAGCACTCACATCCCCGGGTGATCAATTTGAAGCTCAGCTAAACCAGCAGCTATCATCCCTCATCCCCAACAATAATGTGAGAGGGCTCATTTCTCATGTTACCCGGACTTTGAAAATGGACTGCTCGGAGACCCACGTGCAGCTGGCCTGTGCCAAGCTCATCTCCAGCACAGCCCTCCTGATGAAGCTCCTCAGTGAGCAGCAACAAGTAAAGGCATCGAAGGCAGAATGGGATACGGACCTGTGGAAAACCGAGAACTATATCAGTGAGAGCGCAGGAGCCCAGGGTGAACAGAAGGAGCAGGAGCCCAGTGAGGTGAGGATGAGCCCTGAAACACGGGAGCTGCACGTGTACTCAGTGTAGGACGTGCCATTAAAGTGCCCAAGCAGGAATCCCAGGGGCTCCTAGTCTGTATCTTGTTTCAGCCATGAACCTGGCTAAGACAGTGATCTCCCCCTTGGCTCATGTAGAGAATGTGCCACTACTCCTAGGGTAGACGAGAAGAGGACATAACACACAGATAAATAAATGGTAGAAGAAAATGCTAATGAGAAGATGAATACCATTAAATTTGGCTTGTTCTTCTAGAAGCGTCTGGCCTGAAAGGATTGAGTTTTATAGTAATTTAAGGATAGTTCGCTTTCATCTTTTCAATCTTCTTGTTTTAAAAAAAATGTTATTTATTATTTTAGCTCACAAAAGAAGTCCCAGGATACAACTATAACAAGAAACTCATCCTGGCAATATGTGTAACTGGAGCAGTGATGACTTTCATTATCATTTTCTGTCTCATTCAGGTAAGGACAATAATTAATTCAGATTCAGATTCCTGCATATCCTTTGCGCAGACTCACCAATTTTTTCATTTATTTATTTATATTTATTTATTATTTATTTATTGCCTGTGTTAGGTATTCGTTGCTGCACACAGGCTTTCTCTAGTTGTGGCGAGTGTGGACTGCTCTTCATTGTGGTACGCAGGCTGCTCGTTGTGGTCGTTTCTCTTGTTACATAGCACAGGCTCTAGGCATGTGGGCTTCAGCAGTTGTGGCACATGGGCTCAATCGTTGTGGAGCATGGGCTTAGTTGCTCCATAGCACATGGTATCTTCCTGGGGTAGGCATCAAACCCGTGTCTCCTGCATTGGCAGGTGGATTCTTAACCATTGTGCCACCTAGGAAGTCCCCAATTTTTAATATTTTGTCCATGTTCTTTATATCCTCTCTGTTTCCCTCTATATCTCTATGTAGGTATGTAGAAGCAGTAAATCGTTTTCCTAAACCATTTCAGAAAGTTACAAAATAAAAATTTCATATTCAGAACCCACAAACTGAAAATCAAAGCCGCCTTTCCACCTGATTCTCACTTGATAGTTCTCTTCAGTCACTAGGATTGAGATACAGTTTGTTGTTTTACTTAAAAGTATATTCCCAGGGGCTTCCTAGGTGGCGCAGTGGTTAAGAATCCGCCTGCCAATGCAGAGGTCATGGGTTCGATCCCAGCTCCAGGAAGATCCCACATGCTGCGGAGCAACTAAGCCCGTGCGCCAAAAAAAAAAAAAAAAAAAGTATATTCCCAGGATTTTTTTTTCTTGCAGGGGGTGGGGCATCTGCGTTGCATCTTCACTGCGGTGCGCAGGCTTCTCGTTGCACAGGCTTCTCTTGTTGCAGAGCACGGGCTCTAGGCACACCGGCTCATTAGTTGTGTCGCATGTGCATAGTTGCTCCGCAGCATGTGGGATCTTCCTGGAGCAGGGAACGAGGGATTGAACCCATGTCCCCTGCAGTATCAGGTGGGTTCTTCTCCACTGGGCCACCAGGGAAGCTCCCCCAGGATCTTTAAAGGAACTCCTCTCCTGGGAGATCTTTCTGGAATTGAATCCTAATAACAAGCCATTAGACTATTTTGACAAGTTGAGTTGATAAGAAGGCCAGAGTTGACATGATAGTAAAATTCCTTCAACTCAAAAAGCTATGTTGATTTGATGTCCTTCCCAGTCACTCTCATTCTACCATTGCTTTCTTTCCTTGTTGGCTGAAGTGATGAGAGGTATATAATCTCCACCCTCAGGGAGCTATCGGTCCCCCTGGCAGGGCTGAAAGCACATGGTTAAAAGATAAAAGTGTGGTCTTGTCAACTCTTTAGATTTACTTAGCAGCTTTCTTCTCTGGTGTGTTAGGCTTGTGTAGCTGGGTTCCATTACAACATTGCAAGGAACATCCAGCAGCAGGCTCCCCAAAGTATGTCCTATTTATGGTAGCCTGTCCCTGGAGCCAGCCTGCTTACCTTCTGTTCACTTACATAATGAGTTATTACTTTTCCCAACAGGCACTTGCTAACCGCATCAAAAGAGTGATTTTCAACAGCTGCCAATCTTGATTCTGCCCTACCAATCCAACCTACTTTATTTGCCTTTTCTACTGTCGTGGCTGCCCTCCATTCCAGCCTAAGCAGCCCCTCACTATATGCTAGTTACACCATACCCATTCCTACGTTTGTCTGTGCCTCTGCCCATCGAAAATCCTTTATTTTGCTTTGCCTGTGGAAGTCCTATGAACCTCTCAAAAGCCAGCTCAAGTTCATCTTTCTTTGTACAGCCTTCCCTGAATACTCCAGCTCTCCTGACCCTAGTCTTGTGAGGTTTGTCACCATTTCTCAGGGGCCATAGCAAAGCAGTCCCCTCTCCTCAGAATCCACAAAAGTGGTAAACAGGTTTTTAAGAGGTGGTTCCCCAAGAGAGAAACACCAGGGTCAGCACAGCATGGACAGAGCAGAGATGTGTGAGGACCAATGGCTCCCTGGCCTATCAGACTTGAATAAAACCTGACATGACGTATGAACTGCTAAAGAGAAACGTGTCTGTCTGCAGGAGGGCTGGTCAGCAGTGAAAGCATAGAAAAGGTGAGGGAAGCCCAACACGGGTGGTGCCCATCCTCACATTGCCCGAGAGTAGAGATGGCACCTTAGGCAGCGTAACTGGAGGGTCCGGCCCAGTCGCCAGGCTGTGCCAGTTGAGGAGATGGACGGATCCAGCTACCTCAGGCCTTTCCAGTATACACAGGATTCAGCTGATTCCTTTCATTCTAATCCTGTTCTCACCAAGTAGCCTTCCGATTGTGTGATTGTGCTTTCGTATGCCACGGAGGCCTTGTCTGTCTCTAGAGAAGGTAATTCTCTGATTGTGTAGACACACATGCCCTGTCTGTAGAACATGTACTTCTCATTATGAAGTGAGAATTCGGCATTCTGATTTTTGATCAGTCCTGTGATATTGATAAGGGGAGACTGCCACAATAGGAAGAGGTGCGTTCTCTCTTGGTGAGAAGAGCATGATTCCTGAGCCCAGGAGGCTGGGGACTAGCATGGGGTCAGCTTGCTAGTCATTGGCCATGGCCCAGGCTACCCTCTACATCTCCAGGTGGCATATGGACTTTTGCTTTTTTAGAATTTGTATAAAGTCCCCTTTTTATTCTTTTTAGCTTCTGTGTAGTTTAACCTTGCATTTGTTTTGGGTTTTTTTTGGCTTGTGGAATCTCAGTTCCCCAACTAAGGATTGAACCTGCACTCTCAGCAGTGAAAGCAAGGAGTCCTAACCATGACTTCCTCTCCCCACATACACAATAAACTTTTTGAGGACAGGGGCCATGCAGTGTTTTTCCTATGGAAGTTCAATGGAAGAGATTTGAGGCGTTATGTCAGTTCCACAGTGAGGAACAATGCAACCAAATATGTATTTGAAGTAGCACAGAGAGTCCAGCAATAGACCCATGTGTTGTGAAGACTTCTGAAATGTCATGTTTCAATACTCAAATGAGTGGAAGAAAACGAACAAATGGTAATAGAGTAGCTGCCTACCTCGTTGGGGGGTGGGGGGGGTGGGAAATAATAGCAGATCCCTATTTCTCACCTTAAATTAACATAGTTCCATAAATGTGAGAGAAGACCACATAACAGTATTAGAAGAGTGCCACAGGGTTCATGGCAGCACTATTTACAATAGCCCAGGACATGGAAGCAACATAAATGCCCTTCAACAAGATGAATGGATAAAGGAGATGTGGCACATATATGCAATAGAATACTACTCAGCCATAAAAAGGAATGAGATTGAGTTATCTGTAGTGAGGTGGATGGACCTAGACTCTGTCATACAGAGTGAAGTAAGCCAGAAAGAAAAATAAATACTGTATGCTAACTCATATATATGGAATCTTAAAAAATGGTACTGGTGAACCCAGTGGCAGGGCAGGAATAAAGATGCAGATGTAGGAAAAACACAAGTATTAGAAGAGGGACTTCCCTGGTGCTGCAGTGGATAGGAATCCACCTGCCAATGCAGGGGACATGGGTTGGATCCCTGGGCCAGGAAGATTCCGCATGCCGCAGAGCAGGTAACCCCGTGTGCCACAACTACTGAGCCTGCGCTCTAGAGCCTGTGAGCCACAACTACTGAGCCCACACAATGCAACAACTGAAGCCTGAAAGGTCTAAGGCCCGCATTCCGCAACTACTGAGCCCACGTGCTGCAGCTACTGAAGCTGACATGCCTAGAGCCTGTGCTCCACAAAAAGAGAGAAGCCTCCACAATGAGAAGCCAGCGCAAAGTAGCAAAGAGTAGCCCCTGCTCGCTGCAACTAGAGAAAGTCTGCTCACATCAGTGAAGACCCAAAGTAGCAAAAAAAAAAAGTATTAGAAGAAAATAAACACAATATTTTTATCATATTATGGTGGCGAAAAGCCTTCAGAGCCTGATGGCAGGAGCAGAACCTTTGATAGATTGACCACCTTGTCTGTGACACCAACTTAGCACTGATTCATGTCAAGAGTAAGATGGAGAATTTTGCATATACTGTCTGATTTAATCCCCACAGTCCTGTGAGGATGGTATTACTTTCCCTCTTTCATAGATGAAGGAGATCAATGTAAGGCCCCAGTGGCCAAACCAAGAGCAGAAGCCAGTTTCACCTGACTGCAAAGCCTGTGCTCCCTACTCTGCTCTTCTGTCTCCTTAGAGACAAAAGCACTGGAAGGATTTGAAACATTGAAATTCAGTGAAAGCCAATATTTATTTACTATAAAGAGATTTTTTGGGTTTTGTTGCTTTGTTCATGAGGGGATTTGGGGCCACACTGAACAGATTGTGGGATCTTAGTTCCCTGATCAGGGACTGAACCCGGGCCACAGCAGTGAAAACGCTGAGTTCTAGCCACTGGACCGCCAGGGAACTCCTACGAGTTTCAAAAATCAACAGGAAGAGGACACACAGTCCAGGGGAGACGGGGGCAAGGGCTGTGAAGAAGAGGAGGAGCTGTGTTGAGTCTGCCACCATAGCTGCCCGTCCTCTCCTCATGGCTCACGTGGCACAGGTTTTGTCAGCCAGGCCGGTGACACCTCATGACATAAACATAATCTCTATTATATTCTTCAAGATCTTTTGTAATCTGTCTAGCATTCATTGTATTTGATTTTTAGTGTGGTTGAGAGAGGGGATCTCTCTTCCTCTACAGGAAGATCCAGTTGTTTTCAAATCTTTCACTGAATGGTTCATTCCTTCTTCCCTGGTCTAAACTACTGTCTTTATCTGGACTCTATTCTGTTGATGCAGTTATCTTTTCCTGGACCAGTACCAATATCGCACTGCTTAACTCCAGTTGCTTTGTAACATATTTTGTATCCGGTGGGGAAAGGTCCTGCTCTTTGGTCTTCTCTCTCATCCGTATCATAACTGGGCTTGCATATATACTCTACCAAATGTCAGCTGGCCAGGTTTTGTTTTAAAATTATCCTGGATATAAATGGATTGCATTGAATTTGTAGGTTAATTGGAGGAGAACTGACCTCTTTATAACATTCTAGGAAGATGGTGTCTCATGCCATGTATGTATTTCTTCTTAATGTCCTTCAGAAAGGTTTGAATGTTTCATCACATAGGCCTTACACATTAAAACAGAAAAGTTTTAATGTTGTCATCACATAGTGCTTAACATAGGTTAAGTTTCTTCCTCGGCACTTTATGCATTTTTATTCATATAGTAAATGGGATCGTCCTTCTACTTTTTAGTTACTTATCTGTGTTATATGGGAAAGCTGTTGAGGCTTATATGTTGATCTCTTGATTTTGTATGCAGCCATCTTACTGAACTCTCATATTACTCCCCATAAAACTTCACTTGATTCTTTTGGTCTTTTCAGATCCATCATTTCATATGCAAATCTGTTTGTCTCTTCCTTTCCAATACTTCAATTTTCTTATGCTACTGATTAGGGCCTCCTCCACAGTGATGAGTAAGAGCAGGAATGATAGGCATCCTACTCTTGTTCTTGACTTTAAAACAAAGCTTGGGTTTCTGGTACATACTTTTCTTTTCTTTTCCTGCTTCTAAGAGTTTTTCTTAGGAATTATCTGTTGAACATTATCTAAAACAGTCCATAAAATGTATTGGCATCTGCATGCAAGACCCGGAGTAAAGTACTGTGGGAGAGTCAAAGGATTACTAAACAGGATAGAATTCCTGTGCTTACAGAAGTTATCTCACTGGGTCGACAGGACTTAAAATAAAAAGGAGTGAATGAGGCTGTGGAAATAGTGGTAATGGACAATCATGGTCATGTTTTCTTTCACAACAGATTCATGCTCACAGGGCAGCAGCAGCAGCAGCAGCACAGGGAGAGGAAGAAACAGGGCAACTGCCCAAGGGCCACAAAAGGTGAGTGGGGCTGAACATCCTGCCTGTCCTCCACGCTAAGCCACATGCAAAGGTCCCCCGAGACCCTGGGGGCCAGACACTGAGAACGTCTGTGAGGCCAGCACGCAGGGGATGCTTTTCAAGCTCCCAGGTCTGTGGTGATTCTGCTCGTTGTGATTCTGGACTCAGGCGCCCATTTAGTCCTGAGAAGCCCAGAGGTAACACAGGTGAGAGAGGTGGGAAATGTAACACTGACTGTGTGTGTTTTCCTCCAAGGGGCTTTTTTCCCTTTCTTCTGCGAAAGAGAAGCTCAAGGGAAGGCGAGAGTCAGGTAACTTTGAGGAGGGTAACGTACTGTGGCCGGAGAAAGCAGGGGGATGCAGAGTTAATATTTCCCTTTCTGTGTTCTAGGAGGGCTTTCACTGGAGAAGGCGGCCACTTTGGCTTAGGGATACGTATAGACCGCTCAATGCCACACGCAAGAAAAACATGGCACAGAAGCTACACGACCAGGAGTCTTCTGATGAGGATGAGATTTTCCAGAAGGATGCGGGGTAGATGAGAGGGGACAAGTTAAAATTCTCGTCTAAAATGGGGAAATAATGAAAAGTGTAATTGTTCCTTTTGAGAGTAAAAGCCTTGGCATTATTCTTCTTATCTCAGGGAAGGCAGCAGAACCCCAGCAGAGGACGTTTAGGCTGCAGATTCGGCTGCTGGGGAGACGGGTGTGGAAAGTGAGGCCGCACACGAGACCGCGGCAGTGTGAGCCCCGTCCTGCCTCAGGCCACCTGCACATTTCATTTTCCAGGATTGGCTTCTCAGCATCACTTGTCAAATGCTTCTTTTTCTCATTTAAAAAAAAATACATTTATTTATTTATTGGCTGTGTTGGGTCTTCATTGCTGCATGCGGGCTTTCTCTAGTTGTATTGAGCAGGGGCTAGTCTTCATTTCAGTGCACGGGCTTCTCATCGCGGTGGCTTCTCTTGTTGTGGAGCATGGGCTCTAGGCGGGTCGGCTTCAGTAGTTGTGACACATGGGCTCAGTAGTTGTGGCTCATGGACTCTAGAGCACAGGCTCAGTAGTTGTGGCACACAGGTTTAGCTGCTTCACGGCATGTGGGAAGCTCCATGACCAGGGCTCAAACATGTGTCCCCTGCATTGGCAGGTGGATTCTTAACCACTGCTCCACCAGGGAAGTCCCTTCACTGAATTTTAGATTCTTTTCCTGTATAGGTCATTACAGAGTATTGAGTACAGTTCCCTGTGCCTACACTAGGTCCTTATTAGTTACCTATTTTTTTGTTTCTTCATCTTTACAATGGAAATTCCCTTGTAGGGCTATTTGAGAATCAAATGAGATGCCCATGAGTGAGTTGCACACATAAGCTTTTCCAGTAGGCCCCAGAAACGGCTTCTGAACATCGAGCACATCAGGTAGAATTTTCATGTGTCAAATGGAAGGATTAGATATAACGTGCTGGGAAGGAGCAGCCCCTCCCCAGAGATGGCTGGGCCCGAGCCGTGACTGAGGCTCAGTCACCTGTCTCAGCCCATTGACCAAGGGCCCCGGGCACTGCTTTGAAATTCATCCCTGTTTTTGTGCTAAGGCAATGCCTCCCACAGGCTTCTCCTGACCAGTGATTGAGTGCAATGGAAATACTGCACTCAGGGGGGCCTGTTCCTAGGGGATAGGGGTTGGCTGACTTTGACCACAGGATTCCTGGAAGGCCTTGCTAGACCTTCTTTAGATTGCATGGCAGTATAGGATGCTTCCACCCAACCTTTTCTTCCTCTCTCCTTCACTTGGTGTTGGATTTGCATTGCAGCCTGACAGCCTCTCGGGTTTCCTCCCTATTTCTCTTACACAGGCATTTCTCCTAACAGTGTCTATGCATGTTTCATCCTGCTTCAGCTTCTGCTTTCTTGGAGGGCCTGGACTAACACATTCAGAGTGACAATGACAAGAAATGGGTATTATATCCCTCTTGCCAATTAGCAAACTGTATATGGCTTATCCTAATAATTCTATCAACATGTATAACCTATCATCTTTCCTTTGGAAAATTCCCAGGGCCTTTTCCAAAGATTAACTTCACCTTTTACTGTAGATTGTGGCTGCCTCAAAGTAAGAGAAATGAAATATATTAGTGGAAAACACATATCAGAAAATATTCCGGGATATAAGAACATTAAATAGGAGGTAAAATGATAGAATTATCATACAATTAAGGCATGAAGAAAAATACAATTACTATAAAAAGTAGGATCCTAGGCTTATACTAACTTCTCACTCACCTGTAACAGCTTTCACTCCATCCATCACCTTATTCAGATCAACTTTTCCATTAGCTCTGAGGAAAAGGGCCAGTTCAGAGGTGTAATCAATGTCAAGAGCTCAAACATACAAAGGATGTATATTGATGGGAAATTCCAGGGAAATTCCATTGATGTCATAATTTTACCCAGACTTATATTAAACCTCTGGATTTCAAGGATTTAGCTGATCTCTATATTTTAAAAAAGATGTCTTGTATATTAGAGTTTGCACAGGGGAAAAAGTACTTTTTCCAGTGTTTTTCGATCATTGGTGTTGGTCAGCTGTCTGGTAACACTTACTTCAGGTACTGCTGTCAGCTATTTGTGCCCTAGCTCGAACAGGAGCCACTGGTTCAGACTAGGTTGTTAAATGAATGCATCCTGGAGCATGTAGTGCCTGAGAGAGTTAAAATATCAGAACTCAACTAAGGGAAAGGGGGATAGAAAGAGTCTTCTACACCGAAGAGAGGCTGAGAAATGTGAAGAAAAAAACCTAGGTACAATGTATGCAGAACTAGAGGCAGTTTAGCACCGAAGAAGAATGAAGTACAGATTAGGGAGGGGAGTTCAAGAGAGGCAGGCTGAGCTCAGATCATTGAGGAATTTGCAAGCTACTGTAGGAAGCTTAGATTTATCTAAATACTAGGTTATGTGACGTCTTTGACGGGTTATAAGTTCAGGAATGATATGGACCAATTTGTATTTTATTTCATTTTTCTTTAACTTGAATTTATAACTACTTTACTATGAATTGCATTTATATTAGAATAGATAAGTGATGGCATCAAAATGGTGACCAAGATAGGTCAGCCCCAACTTCAGTTCCCCTCACAAGACCCACTTGCAAGTATACACAGACAAGACACCTTTGTGAAAATCCCAGAATACGGTGGTGAGGCTGAAGCACCTCGCTGGACCACAGACACCAAGAAGGACTGCATTAGAAGGGTAAGAGTATCAGCTGCATTCTGACCACACTGCTCCTCTTCCAGACCGGCACAGTACTGCACCGAGAGGGCCTCCAGGCTTGTGGTTTCTCCAGGGGGAAAAAGAGTGCCCGAGGTAGAAATCTAGCTCCCCGATAGTTGTGGGTTGCTTCCTGGGAGGCCCACTGGGTCTTGTCTCATGGGTATTGTGGGGAGAATCCGTGGTGCTTGACCACTGGAGATCAGCTCAAGATGGGGAAGGGGAGCAGGGCTTACAGCAACCAGAACTCAGATTTTGGCAGACTGTGTTTCTCCTAGCAGCGGTGCCTGAGGAGATATCCCAGCCAGAGGCTTTGCGCATCTGCGGAGCAGGCTGCTTGGACCATCTGGCCAGGGAACTCAGTGTAAAATCCTGGCAAGCTGGGCTGGCCTTGGAGCCTGTTCTGCCATTCTGCCCAGGCGGGGGAGCTAATTAGAAGCCTACCTACTGCTGAATATAGCCCCCAGCTTGGCCCAACCAAGATGCCTAATCAGAGCACACAGGAAGCTGTGTACCCATCCTAAACTCCCACGTAAAGCAGCTCTTGAGCAGAGAACCCAGCCAGCGCCTCTACCCATTTTCAGAGCCCGGTTAGTAGCCCCATGTAGCCAGGGAGCTCAGGGCAAGTTCTGCCTTTTATTGTTCCCCAGCCAATAAGCCATGCTGACCTTGGAGTCTCTTCTGCAACCCCACCCAGGCAGGGAAGCAAATTAATGGCCCCTGCCTACTGCTGAGTACATCCCTCAGTCCTGCCCAATCAAAAAGCCGACTGAGAGTTCCTGGGAAACTGTGTAGACCACCTTGCAGCCCCACTTGTAGAAGCACCCAAGCAGAGAACCCAACAGTGGCTCTGCCATCTGCAGAGCTGAGCTGGTGGCACTGTCTGCCCAGCGAGACTGATGGACAGCCTTGCCTGATTTGAGTACCCCAATGAGTTGTACCAGTGATGGAGTCTGTCCTACAGCCCCACCCAGGCTGGGAAGCAAATTCAAAGCCCTGACTAGGGATGTATATAACTTCTGGACACATCCGGCCAAGAAGCATAACAAGAACACCTGGGAAATTGCACAGCCCATCTAATAGACTGGTTTAAAATGATGCCTGAGTGTAGCCAAAAAAAAAATTGACAACCTAAGAGAAATGGATAAGTTCCTAGAAGCAGACAACCTACCAAGACAGAATCATAAAAAAATAGAAAAATCTGAACAGACGAAAACAAGTAAGGATATTGAGTCAGTAATTAAAATCCTCGCAAGAAAAGCCCTGGACCAGTGGTTTCCCTGGTGAATCTTACCAAACACTTAAAAAAGAATTAACACCAATCCTTCTCAAAATCTTCTAAAAAAATGGAGAATTGAACACTTCAAAGCTCATTTTATGTGGTTAACATTACCCCGATACCAAAGCTAGATAAGGACACCGCAAGAAGAGAAAACGATAAGCCAATATACTTGATGAACACAGATGCAAAAAATTTCAACCAAATTCTAGCAAACCAAATTCAACATTAAAAGAATTATACACCATGATCAAGCGGGATTCAGCCCTCATATGCAACGACGGTTCAACATATGCAAATCAATAAATGTGGTATACCACAGTAACAGAATGAAAGATACAAATCATACAATCATCTCAATGGATGCAGAAAAAGTATTTCACAAAACTCAGCACCCATTCATGATAAAAACTATCAATAAACTGGGTAGAGAAGGAATGTACCTCAATATAATAAAGGTTATACATATGACAAGCGCACAGTTAATATCATACTCAATGGTGAAAGACTGAAACCTTTTCCTCTAAGAGCAGGAATAAGACAAGGGTGCCCACTCTTATCAGTTCTATTCAATATAGTACTGAAAGTCTTAGAGCAATTAGGCAAGAAAAAGAAAAGGCATCAGAATCAGAAAGGAAGATGTAAAATTGTCTCTATTTGCATATTTTATATATAGAAAATCCTGAAGACTCCACTAAAAAAAAAAGTTAGATTTTATTAACAAATTCAGTAAAGATGCAGGAATACAAAATCAACATACAAAAAGCAGCAGTGTCTCCAGACACAGAGAACAAACGTACGGCTACCAAGGGGGAAGGGGGTGTGTGTGTAGGATAAATTGGGAGATTGGGAATGACATATGCACACTATTGATATTATGTCTAAAATATATAACTAGTGAGAACATACTGTATAGCACAGGGAACTCTACTTAATGCTCTTTGGTGACCTAAATGGGAAGAAAATCCAAACAAGAGGAGATATATGTATATGTATAGCTGATTCACTTCGCTGTACAGCAGAAACTAACATAACATTGTAAGGCAACTATACTCCAATAAAAATTAATAAAAAAAAAGCAGTAGTGTTTTTATACACTAACAATGAATTACTGGAAAAAGAAATAAAACAATCCCATTGATAACAGTATCACAAACAGTAAAATACTTAGGAATAAATTTGCAAGAGACAGAAATAAATGAAGAGATTGCCTGCCTTCACTGACTGGAAGAATTAAGGATGTTAAAATTTCCATACTACCCAAAGCCATCTAGAGATTCAATGTAATCTCTACCAAAGTTCCAATGGCATTTTACCAAATAGAAAACACAATTCTAAAATTCATTAGGAACCACGAAAGATCCTTAATAGCCAAAGCATCCTTAGAAAGAAGAACAAAGCTGGAGGCATCACACGTCCTGATTTCAAACTATATTACAAAGCTATAGTAATCAAACAGTATGGTACTGGCATAGAAACACACACACTTAGGCCAATCAAAGAGCCCAGATATAAATCCATGCATATATGGACAACTAATATTTGACAAGGGAACCAAGAGTACTCAAGGGAGAGAAAACAATCCCTTTATTAAATGGTGCTGGGAAAACTGGATATTCACGAGGAAAAGAACAAAACTAGATGTCGTCTTATACCACTCATAAAAATTAGCTCAAAATGGAATACAGACATAAATGTAAGACCTGAAACCATAAAACTCCCAAGGAAAACATAGAGGAAAAGCTCTCTGACATTGGTCTTGGCAATAATTTTTCAGATATGACACAAAGCATGAGAAACAACATAAAAAATAAGCAAGTGGGACTATATCAAACTAAAGAGCTTCTGTACCACAAAAGAAGCAATCAACAAAATGAAAAGGCAACCTACAAAATGGAAGAAAATATTTACAAACCATATATATGATAAAAGCTTAATAACCAAAATATATAAGAAACACATAAGCCTCAAGAGCAAAGAAACCAAATAATACAAATTAAAAATGGGTGAAGGGACCAAACAGACATTTTTTCCAAAGAAGATATTCAGAAGGCTAACAGGTACATGAAAAGGTGCTCAAGATCACTGATCATCAGGGAAATGCATATCAAAACCATAATGAAGTGTCACCTCACACCTGTTAGAGTGGCTATCATCAAAAGGAGATAATAAATAGTGATGAGGATGTGAAGAAAAGGGAACATTTGTACATCATTGGTGAAAGTGTAAATTGGTGCAGCCACTATGGAAAAGAATATGGATGTTCCTCCAAAAAATGAAAAATAGAGCTATATGATCCAGCAATTACACTTCTGGGTATATATCTGAAGGAAACAAAATCACTATCTTAAAGAGATATCTGTATCCCCATGTTCTCTGTAGCATAATTTACAATAGCAAAGGTATGGAAACAATCGAAGCATCCATTGAGAAATGAATGGATAAAGAAAAAGTAATGGACTATTATTCAGCCATAAAAAAGAAAAAAATTTTCCATTTGCAACAACTTGGATGGACTTTGAGGGCATCATGTTAAGTGAAGTAGGTCAGACATAGAAAGGTAAATACTTATGATCTCACTTATATGTGGAGTCTAAAAAAACATTTCATGGGAACAGAGAATAGATTGGTGGTTACCTGAGGTAGGGGTTGGGGAAATGGGTGAAGGTGGTCAAAAGGTACAAACTTCAAGTTATATGATAAACAATTTCTGGGGACACAATGTACAGCATGATGATTATACTTAACAGTACTGTGTCGTATACTTGAAAGTTCATAAGTAAGTAGATCTTAAGAGTTGCTATCGTAACAAAGAAAAATTTGTAACCGTGTGAAGTGATGTATGTTAACTAAGCTTGTTGTGGCAATCATTTTGTAATATATATGTACATAAAATCATTTCACAAACTTATAGAATATTATATGTCAACTATATCTCAATAGAACTGGAAATAAGAAATACAGATAAAAATCAATACACAGATACAAAACACACAGAACATCTACATTCCATCCTTCCCCAATCTCTTACCCTTGGGTTCTACTTCTCAACAGTAATTTCTTTTTGCTCTTTTGTTTTTAGTTTTGGCTTGCTCCATAATTCTAAATGATATGCTTGTTCCTATATTTCTTGAATAATCAATGTGATAGAATGTCTATTAGTTGTTATAAAAGATAAACATTTTTTTTCATTTCCAATACCATGTAATCCCCTTTTCATATTTTGGGGGACTGTTTTAATTTAAAATTTTATACATTGCTTTTCGGGTTTCCTAGGTGGCACAGTGGTTGAGAATCTGCCTGCCAATGCAGGGAACATGGGTTCGATCCCTGCTCCAGGAATATCCCACATGCCGTGGAGCAACTAAGCCCATGCGCCACAACTACTGAGCCTGTGCTTTAGAGCCCAGGAGCCACAGCTACTGAGCCCATGTGCTGCAACTACTGAAGCCCATGTGCCTAGAGCCCGTGCTCTGCAACAAGAGAAGCCATGGCAATGAGGAGCTCACGCACCACAATGAAGAGTAGCCCCCACTCACCGCAACTAAAAAGAAAGCCCGTGCACAGCCAAAAAGACCCAACACGGCCAATAAAATAAATAAATAAATAAATTTATTTTAAAAAATTTTATACATTGCTTTTATAGCTCTACAATATACTTATTCCTTTAACTCTTTGGTCCATTACATTTATTTTTTAGGATTTACTATTTCTTTTTTTTTTTCTTGGTATTCTGAAATTCTACAATAGTATAGCTTTGTCTAAGTCTTTATTCATTTCTGCTGGTCACAAAATAGGTTATTCTATCTGGACACTCCTGTTCTTCATTTTTTCAGAAACATTGTTCCATTTATTTTTGTTTGATAATTTGCTCTGCCTTTTCCATAGCTGGAAATTTTAGTATGTGGAAATTTTCTCCATCTAATACTAGACTACCTTCACTTAATACTTTATTTTTATTGCTTCATTCCTTTAAAAATAAATTCTACTTTCTAAGAGAAAGACAAATATCATATGATATCACTTATATGTGGAATCTAAACTATGACACAAATGAATTTATCTACGAAAAAGAAACAGACTTACAGACATAGAAAACAGACTTGTGGTTGTCAAGGGGGAGTAGGGGAGGGGAGGGATGGACTGGGAATTTGGGATTAGCAGATGCATACTATTATGTATAGAATAGATAAGCAACAAGGTCCTACTGTAAAGCACAGGGAACTATATTTAGTATCCTGTGATAAGCCATAACAGAAAAGAATATGAAAAGAATGCATATGTATGTATAACTGAATCACTTTGCTATACAGCAGAAATGAACACATTGTAAATCAACTATATTTCAATATTTTTCAAAAAATTCTACTTTCTTGAAGATTTGCTCAACTTGCTCTCTCATGCCTTACACTGAATATTTTTTATTAATATTCTTGATTTCCAAGCTATTTTTTTAAATCGACCTTTCTACCTTAACTGATGGGTATCCAAAGGTATAAATTTAAGATCTCTTTGTTGAGTCTTTTAAAATTAATTAATTAATTAATTGGCTGCATTGGGTCTTCGTTGCTGTGCATAGGCTTTCTCTAGTTGTGGCGAGGGGGGCTACTCTTCCTTGTGGTGTGTGGGCTTCTCATTGTGGTGGCTTCTCTTGTGGAGCACGGGCTCCAGGCACACGGGCTTCAGTACTTGTGGCATACGGGTGTAGCAGCTGTGGCTCACGGGCTCTAGTGCACAGGCTCAGTTGTGACGCACAGGGTTAGTTGCTCCATGGCATGTGGGAATCTTCCTGGCCCAGGGATCGAACTCATGTCCCCTGCATTGGCAGGCAGATTCTTAACCATTGCGCCCCCAGGGAAGTCCTCTCTGTTGAGTTTTGATACCGATAATATGACAGTTTTCTCTAAAATACTGGAAAATTCACTCTTTTCCTCCTCACTTGAAGTGTTTAAATAGCACTGGGCTTGTATTTAGCAACAGATTTCCAAATACTGACATCCCCAGCCTTAACAATAACCTAAATGTTTTTTGTTTTTTTTTTAAATTTTTTTTGGGGTACACCAAGTTCAATCATCTGTTTTTATACACATATCCCCGTATTCCCTCCCTTCCTTGACTCCTAAATGTTTTTTGAAAGAGATGAAAGTTGACCCATAAGGAGGATAACTTTTGAAGCAGTATTGGCTTTGGAAGACCCTTACCACAGGGAAGGGGTTAGGGTGAATAAGACTCAACGTGGGGCAAGCTGTGGGTCAGGGAAACATGACCTGTTTCTGTAATTTTTTCCCCATCATTTCATGACTATCTTTGATTCAGAAATTTGGATGAAGAGGCACTCAAAGGGAAGACAGAAACTATGGAAAATAAGGAAAGGTGAGGAGATTTTGTTTTCCTTGCAGAATGTAATAGTTGGGAATGCAATAGTTCAATCAGCTGGGTCTCCCCTGAGTCACTCTGTAGTGCTTCAATTTAAGTCTGGTACATCAACTTTTGATAGTATCTCATGGTAAATTAAACAAAGAGAGTTTGTGTCTCCTTGATATAAGACACAGAGCAATAATCTTCATGGAACTTACCAGCTTCCACAACTCTGTAAACTTTGTTCCCTATACTGAACCCCTGATCCTGTATTACTCTGCTTTCTTGGTCAAATCCTAATCAAAAGGCACCTTTCTTGGTGCCTTTTTCCACACCACATATTAAACTTTTACTTCAGCAGATACATCTATTTTTTCCTTTTCCTGCTTCTG
Organism: Hippopotamus amphibius kiboko; assembly: GCF_030028045.1. Classification (NCBI taxonomy): domain Eukaryota; kingdom Metazoa; phylum Chordata; class Mammalia; order Artiodactyla; family Hippopotamidae; genus Hippopotamus; species Hippopotamus amphibius. Next base: position 43,907,374 of record NC_080202.1, on the reverse strand, counting down.
GGTAACCCGTCTTGTTTAATAAAGTCTTCCTCAACCCAATATTTTAAAATATTTCCCTAATTTTTCCAATATTTTTATTTATATTTTACATTTAGACTTTCAATTCATACAAAGTGGTTTTTTTTCTGCTTATATAATTTTTTAAGATATCTAGTATGATTTAAAAATCTTTCTTTAATATATACCAAGTTATCCATATACTGGATCTATTTTAAAACTATTTTATCGAGTCTACTTGTTTATCACTTGCCAATGAAATTTTTGGTTATAGTAGTTTTATAGTAACTGCTAATATATGGTAAGGCAAATCTCATTGTAGTTTTCTTTTTCATGGTTTCTTGGATATAGTTAGGCACTTATTCTTCCATTTATTCTTTAAAATCATTTTACAAGTTTTTTTAACAAAACCCTATTGGATCATATGGTAGTTCTATTTTTTAGTTTTCTGAGGAACCTCCATATTGTTTTCCATAGTGGCTATACCAATTTACATTCCCACCAGCAGTGTACTAGGGCTCTCTTGTCTCCATACCCTCGCCAATACTTGTTGTCTTTTTGATGATAGCCATTCTGATAGGTGTGAGGTGATATCTCACTGTGGTCTTGATTTGCATTTCACTGACGCTTAGCAAGGCTGAGCAGCTTTTCATGTGCCTTTTGGCCATCTGCATGTCTTCTTTGGAAAAATTTCTATTCAGGTCTTTTACCCATTTTTAATTGAGTTTTTTTATATTGAGTTGTATGCACTCTTTACATATTTTGGATATTAACCCCTTATCGGACATATCATTTGCAAATACCTTCTCTCATTCAGTAGACTGCCTTTTCATTTTGTTAATGTTTTCCGTTGCTGTGTAAAAGCTTTTAACTTTGATTAGGTCCCATTTGATTATTTTTGCTTTTGTTTCCCTTGCCTGAGGAAACTGATCCAAAAAATATTGCTAAGACTTCGGTCAAAGAGTGTACTACCTATGTTTTCTTCCAGGACTTTTATGGTTTTTCAGTCTCACATTTAGGTCTTAATTCATTTTGAGTTTATTTTTGTATATGGTATGAGAAAATGTTCTAATTTAATCCTTTAACATGTACCTATCCAGTTTTCCCAACACCATTTATTGGAGAGGCTGTCTTTCCCCCATTGTATATTTTTGCCCCCTTTGTTGGAGATTAATTAACCATATGTGTGTGGGTTTATTTCTGGCTCCCTATTCTGTTCTATTGATTTATATGTCTGTTTTTGTGGCAGTACCATACTGTTTTGATTACTCTAGCTTTGTAGAATAGTCTGAAGTCAGGGAGTGTGGTAGCTCCAGCTCTGTTCTTTTTCCTTAAGATTGCTTTGGCTATTTGGGGTCTTTTGTGGTTCCATACGAATTTTAGGATTATTTGCTCTAGTTCTGTGAAAAATGTCATGGGTATTTTGATAAAGATTGCATTAAATTTGTAGATTACTTTGAGTAGTATGGACATTTTAACAACATTAACTATTATGCGATCCAGCAATTCCACTCCTAGGTATATATCTAAAGAAAACAAAAACACTAATTAGAAAAGATATATGCACCTCAATGTTCATAGCAGCATTATTTACAATAGCCAAATATGGAAGCAATCTAAGTGTCCATCAACAGATGAATGGATAAAGAAGATATGGTGTGCAGTGATAAGTCATTTTGATATCATGCACCTTAATATGATGCTATAAGAAGAACACTTCATCTTTGTGGTATTATTTCCTCAAACTGATATTCCCTGGTCTAATTATGAGAAAACATCAACTTCAAAATGAGGGATTTTTCTACAAAATATATGACCAGTACTCTTCAGAAGTGTCAAAGTCATAAAAAACAAAGATTAAGAAATTGTAGATTGAAGGAGATGAAGACACGATGACTAAATGCAATGTGGGATCCTGGGCAGATGAAAGACATCAATGGAAAAGCTGGGGATCCCTGAATAAAAGTCAGTAGTTTTAAAAAACAGAACATATGGTGTGTATGTATATATACATATATACACACACATATCACAAATACAAAGGAATATTGCTCAGCCATTAAAAACAAGAATGAAATTTTTCTACTTGCAGCAATACGGATGGACTGGGACAGTACTACGCTTAGTGAAGTAAGTCACAGAGAGAAAGACAAATACTGTATGTTTTTACTTACATGAAGAATCTAAAAAATTAAACAAATAAATACAACAAAAGAGAAACAGATGCACAGATACAGAGAACAAACCAGTTGTTACCAGTGGGGAGGGGTGGAGGGAGGGGCAAGAGAGGGGAAGGGGATTAAGAGATACATACTACTAGGTATAAAATCAATAAGATACAAGGATGTAATGCACAGCACAGGGATTATAGCCAGTAGTTTATAATAAATTTAAATAGAGTATAATCTATAAAAATGTTGAATCACTAGGTTGTACACCTGAAACGAATATACTGTTGTGAATCAACTATTCTTTGATTTAAAAATCCCATTGGGATTCTGAAAATCTTATAGTTTATATAAAATATATACGTATATATATATATAAAAATACACATACACACAAACGATATATGTGTATATACTCATATTATTTTAGGATAATTGATATCTTTATTTCAGTAAATCTAGAGAAATTTTTCCATCTGAGAGGAAAGAGTTAAAGCAAGTGGTCTATAATCCATTAACTCCCTTCACTGAGGAGTTGCCCTCAGTGAAAAGAAAAGAAGGAAGGTGACCCAGTTTAATATCCTTGTCAATTGGTCCTCCAGGTAAATAGACTAATGATATATGCTACGAGGAAGAGTCTTTATGTTTGAAATGCCCTTAGCAGTATGTCTGTGGCTAGGGATTATTGGTAGCAAATAGAACCCATGATCTATGAGGCATGGCTCCCTGGATAATGTCACAAAGGCTATACAACTTTCTGGAATGTTTCATAATTTAAATGCTCCTGCTGTGTGAGGTGACTGATAGAGACTTCATCTATTCTGGACCAGAGTGGCATGTTCAACATGGGAAGGAAGAAACTATGGCGCTCTTGACATCTCAGACCTCTATTTATTTGCTAATGGCTTTTATCCTTGACATTATTTAGCGAAGCTTGATGCTGGATAAGATCTCCGATTCATGTCAGTCTGATTTAACAATCTGATCCTGTATGTTAGTTTACCATTCAACAATACTAATGTTTTATTTTACGTTCCTTAATAAGATTTTACAGTTTTCTTTATACAGATCCTATTTCTTGTAAAATGTATTCCCAGATAATTCATGGGTTTTGTTGATGTTACAAATCAAATACTTTTCCTATTTTATTTCTATTTGGTCATTGCTAGCTTAGGGAAAGCCACTGAGATTTGCATATTTATCTTGTATTAAGCCACCTGAACCAAAATGGCTTATCGAAGGCTCAATAATTCTCACAGATTTCTTTTAGTTTGTGTGCTTGTGTTTCCTAGATACACAATCATATCATCTGAAACTGAAGTTTCCCTTTCCCAATATTATTTCATCCCATTTCCTCACTAAAGTAGCTACACCCCTTAAGACAATGTTGAGTGACAGCAGCAATAGTTGGCATCTGTAGCTTTTTTTCTAATTTTACCGTACCTTCATATTTTAAACTTTTATCTTATCACTAACGAAATCTAGTTTTAGAAATTCTCAGCTGTAAGACTTGGACAAAACTTCCTTTGGGGACTGACAAGGGTATCTACTATGCATACCATCAACAGATAGATTTTCTTTTAGCTCTTCAAATTCTTTTTCAGTGAGTTTGATGTCCATTTTTTCTAGAAGTGGTTTCAGGTTGCTGCTGTCAACTTTTCCTCCTTAAGAAAGACAGAAGAGGAACAGGAAAGCAACTAAATGATCTAAAACATGAAACACACGTTTATGTCTTCAAATGTCTTTCATGAGTATGTATAAATATTATAATAAAAGAGACAACAACAAAAAATAAAGTTTGCATCTTTGTATTGTTATTGCCCTTCCTGATAAGAAGACTATAATTCCCATTTGGCTTTTCCAAGAGCACAGAGAAAGTCAACAGGTACAGTGGAAGTGGAACACAGTCCCTTAAAACCTATACTGGTGACAAGTCTACATAGAGACGTTCTCAGGAAGGTTATTGGTAACTGGACCTGGAGACACCTCATCTGTTACTCCCAGTAGTGCTAATTCACAGTAAAAAGTATTTTTTTTTTGCATAGTTTCCAAAATTGGCTGTGTTTGTTGCTGAACAACTTTTCTAAATGTGGTGAAGTGAAGCTAACCCTCTACTTCAATTTTTCTCTGCCAATTCCATACCAATTATTTACTTGGGAGCAATACTAGAAAAATTCCAAGTATGATATTTCTTATGAAGATAAAAGTATACACCCTGTTTCTGTGTAAGCTGAAAATATACTGAAAGAAGCAAAAATAAGAAATAAAAATATAGAGAGGGAGACAAGACTCAAAATCTTATGCAAAGACTGATGATTTCAGACAAAAATATTAATACATTACAATTCTTACTTACTTTTGAAACACTTCACACCCTGTAGTATCCTATTTTTATGCACCTTTGCATCACCTGTTTAAAAAAGGGGGGTTGGATTATGATACAGGGAAATTTTGATAAGGGAATTCATAAGAATAGAATTTATTTCCTATAATCAAAAAGAATCATAATTTGTGCTAGAATATTTTTTCCTGTTTTACCTTGAAGTAGCAAAGAGAGAGAGAGAGAGACAGGTTGAGATAGAGAGAGAGAGAGAGAGAGAGAGAGAGAGAAAGTATGAATAAATGATAAAGCAACTGGGCAAACTGTAAACAAATTGTGAATCTGGGTAAAGGGTAGGAGGGAGGTCTCTGTATTATTCTTAAAGCATTTCTATAAATTTGAAATTATGTTAAAAATGAAGTTAAAATGCTAGGAGCCAAAAAATCCAACCATCTAAAAATATTAAAATTCTTCTGGAAGCAACATTTGGGTCAAAGAGAACAAACAAAGATGAAATTTGTAAGCTAATTAATAATGATGGTAATGAGAACTATATATCTGAACCCATGAAATAAGGCTGAAGCAACAAAGAATGAAAACAGAGTCAACCACTCAACTGAAGAACAATAAAGAACAAAAAAGTCCTAAAGACAGAAAAAGGAATTGACAAAAATTAAAGCAGAAATTAATACAGTAAACACACAGTAAAGAATGAATAAGTCTAAGAACTGAATTGTTTGTGGGGTAGGAAATAAACAATAACACAGTTCAACTGCTAGGAAGTATAACTGAGAAAAAGATAAAGTATATATACAGCAAATCAGGAATGAGAATAGGGAAATAACTATCTATACCTGGGAAATTTTTTAAAAATTATATGAGAATATTTTGCCATATTCTGTGTTTGAATTGGTTGATATTAGAGGAAAATATAAAATACCAAAATTGGCTAGAAAAAATTAGAAAACAGAAGCAATTCAATTATAATGTTACGTAATTTGATACACAAGGATTCGTGATTCATGATTCATGATACTTTCATCTTCACTGGAGAGTACATCTTTACTATAGTAAAATTATTGCTTGGGTGGGTGGGATCAAGATGGCAGAGTAGGAGGACGACGAGCTCACCTCCTCTCGCGAACACATCAAAACTACAACTACAGATATAAAACTTTCACTGAAATCAACCCAAAGATTAGCAGGGTGACTCTTCTACAACCAAGGCTGTAAAGAAAGATACACACAGAGTCTGGTGGGGGGGAGGAGAAGTGATCTTGTCAGGATTTGCACCCCTAACATGGGACCCAGAAGAGGAGGGGGATATCACAGGCTCCGGGAGCAAGGGGTTCAAGCCACATATTAGGCACCCCAGTGCCTGGGTCTGACACGGGGAAGATGAGCCCCCTTAGCTGGTTTGAAAACCAGTGGGACTTAACAAACAGCTGTAAGAAACTGAGACTCTACTATTGAAGAATATGCACACAGACTTGCTTACTCCCAGTCCCTGTGCAGAGGCAGCAGACTGCAAACTGCCTGATGCCCTGGCTGGCTTGCCAAGACTACACCCAGCATGCCCTCAGCCTGCACTGGGCTCCTACTCCAACACCTCTTGCTCCAGTGCTGCTCCCTACTACAGCAGAGACTGTCATTGCCAGCAAGAGTTCACAAACTTAGAGGGAACATAGCTAGCCCTGACCCTGGCCTTGCCTCTGATCAGGGCAGAGGTAGCCATTGCCAGCGTGAGTGTCCATGCATACACATGAAAGGGAGTGAAACCAGCTTATTAGTGTGGCTCCAACCCCTCCAGTCCGGACTCAGCCTCTAACCAACACATGCACACCAGGGAAAAAATGAAACCAGCACAGAAGTGCAGGCCCAAACCCTCAGGCCCCAGCAATGTCCCCACTGCAGAGACTGCAATCACACCTCCGAGAAACCCATGTACCTCAGGGCTCCTGCTCCAGCCCCTCAGACTCAGCTCCCACATCCTATAGGATAGTAAATGCCACGGAGCACAGGAGAAGCCCTGCCTCACATCTGGCTCTGGCTCTAGTCCCTATAACTCCAACCCTACCTCTTACATGCTGGTGGCTGCCAGCACACCCCAGAGAAGATGCAGTCCTTGCTCACTTCAGATTCAGCTCTTCCACCAAAGCCACTAGGCACACGTAGACTGCATAGGGACACTCTCCACACAAATGGACGCTCTTTTAAGACTGCGATAGGTAACTGTTTTACCTAATTTCATAGAGACCCAGAGAGTTAAATCAAATGAGAAGACACAAGAATATGTTTCAAATGAAGAACAAGGGGAAAAACCCTGAAAAACACTAATGAAACAGAGATAAATAATTTATACGATAAAAAATTCAAAGTAATAAGAATGCTAACTGAACTTGGGAAAAGAAGAGATGAACATAGTGAAAATTTTAACAAAGAACTAGAAAATATGAAAAAGCAAGTCAGAGCTGAAGAATACAATAACTGAAATGAAAAGTACACTAGTGGGAATTAACAACTGATTAGGTGATACAGAAGAACACACAAGTTATCTGGAAGATAGAATAATGGAAATCACCCAATCAGAACAGCAAAAAGAAAAACAAATTTAAAAAAATGAGCATAGTTTAAGGGACCTCTGAAACAATATCAAGTGTATTACCATTCAAGCTACTGGGGTCCCAGAAGAAGAGAGAGAAGGGGGAGAAAATGTATTTGATTAAATTATGGCTGAAAACTGGGAAATTCTACCCAGCATGGCTATCATTCAGAATTGAAGGGGAGACAAAGAGCTTCTCAGACAAGCAAGAACGAAAAGAGTTCATCAGTACTAAACTGACCTTACAGGAAATGTTAAAAGATCTTCTATAAGTGAAAAGGAAAAGGTTATAACAAGAAATGAGAAACTATATGAAGGGAAAAATCCAGTGGTAAATGCAAATACATCATAAAGGCTGTAGATGAACCACTTAAATAAGCTAGCATGAAGGTTAAAAGACAAAAATTGTAAAATCAACTATAATTACAATAAACAGATAAGGGAAAGGCAAGAAGATGTAAAACATGACATCAAAAATACAACATGTGGCAGGGGAAGTAAAAAAATGTAGATTTTTTAGAATGTGTTTGAACTTAAATGACTATCAGCTTAAAACAAGTAGATATAGGTCAACATATATGAACTTCATGGTAACCACAAATCCAAAACCTATGATAGATATACAAAAGCTAGAGAAAAGGGAACACAATCACAATGCTAATGGAAATCATAAAATCAGAGAGGAAGAGATTAAAAGAAGAAGAAAAGAACAGAGAGGAACTTTAAAAACAACCAGAAAACAAGTAACAAAATAACAATAAGTACATACCTATAAATAATCACTTAAATATCAATGGACTAAATGTTCCAATCAAAAGGCATAGGTTGGCTGACTGGATTAAAAAAAAATCCCATCTATATGCTGCCTAAAAGAGACTCACTTCAGAGCTAAAGATGCAAAAAGACTGAATGGGGGGATGGTGGGAAAAAAGTATTCTATGCAAATGGAAACAGAAAGAAAGAAGAGTAGAACACTCATATCAGACAATGTAGACTTTGAACCAAAGTCTATAACAAAAGACAAAGAAAAGGATTATATAATGATAAAGGGATCAATACAAAAAGAGGATATAACATTCATAAACATATGTGAACCTAGCATAGGAGCACCTAAATATATAAAGGAAATATTAGCAGACATAAAGAGAGAAATTGAAAATAACACAATAAAAGTAGGGGACTTTAACAATCCACTTGCACTGATGAACAGATTTCTTTTTTTAGAGTTTTTTTAAATTTAATTTATTTATTTATTATTTTTGAGGGGGTACACCAAGTTCAATCATCTGTTTTTATACACACATCCCCATATTCCCTCCCTCCCTCAACTCCCCCCCCCACCCTCCCTCGAGTCCCCCCCACCCTCCCCGCCCCAGTCTTCTAAGGCATCTTCCATCCTCGAGTAGGATTCCCTTTGTTATACAACAACTTCCCACTGACTATTTTACAGTTGGTAGTATATATATGTCTGTGCTACTCTCTCGCTTCGTCTCAGTTTCCCCTTCACCCCCCGCCCCCTCCCATACCTCGAGTTCTCCAGTCCATTCTCTGTATCTGCATCCTTGTTCTTATCACTGAGTTCATCAGTACCATTTTTAGATTCCGTATATGTGAGTTAGCATACAATATTTGTCCTTCTCTTTCTGACTTACTTCACTATGTATGACAGATTGTAGTTCTATCCACCTCATTACATATAGCTCCATCTCATCCCTTTTTATAGCTGAGTAATATTCCATTGTATATATATGCCACTATCTTACTTCTTTTAACTTCCCCTCCTTAGGAAAAAGATATGGAGTGAGAAAAATTATTAAAATACAGGAAATACATTAAATAGTAGAAATATATAAATGCTCTGTGTTACTACTGTATTAAAATGTTTTACTACTAAAATGAAAACAGATAGGATTAAGGGAAAATACTGATATAATCAATGTTTCAGTACCATGAATACTGCTTTTTAAAATGAGTACCAAACATTATTTTAACATTCTATTAAAGAACCTTAAACTTTGCCTTGGTGAAACTATGGTCAAGAAATAACCTATGGAGGAATTCTGCATCTAAAGCTAAAAACAACTAATCAAACATATAGTAGAGAAGGATTTTGAGAAAATTCTCAGTTGCCTGAAAACTTACACTGGTTTCCACTGGAACTTTGAAATTACCCTACACCAGATTCACTTATGCCATGAAAATAGTTTATGAACATAAATTTTCTGGTGAATATTTTAAAATAGAAAACTCTCTGTATCAGTAAAAAAGAATATATTATTATCTCTATAAACTACCTGGGATGGTATCAGAGAAGACTTTAGCTAAACATGTTCTGAAGTTGAAGCAAGATCTGGGACTGGGTGTGCATGGAGAAGAAAATTTATCATTCAAATTGTAAAACAGGCCTAGAAACTGGAAAAAGTAGATAGATGGGGAAACATAACTACAGAGAGACTGACAATACAAATTTCTGGCTGTCATTACCCCAGTCTTAAAGTGACACTTGATTTAGTTGATATAAACACATTTTAGTTGATATAGCAAGTTGTTATAAAGTGGGCAGCACCTTGACAACTTACATTAAATTAAAAAATAACCCTACAGCCACCTTTCCGAAGGGTCTAGGAGAGCCAGGAAGCATTCTTCCTGTAGCAAGAGTCTCCTCTCGATAAGTATCAAGTGGCAGGGCTTCTAAGTCTTTTCTTCATTCTCCTTAAACTCTTCTCTTTTTTTTAGACTAAGGACTGGGAAGAGGGAAAGGAAAAAAAAAAAAAAAAAAGAAGAAGAAAAGAAAAAGAAAAGAAAAGAAAGAGAAAAGAAAGAAAAGAAAAAAATAGACCCTAGCCAGAAATTTGTACCTTTTAAAAACACAAATGAAATCACACGCATTTTAATATTATTTGTAAATTGTTTCACATCCTTTATATTAATACATCTATAATAAATGTATATAAGTATATATATTTATACTATGTATACTTTTTCCAGAGATTTTCTTCCATTTATATGATATTTAATTACTTATCTTTTCTTCCATTTATTACCTGGTCTTATTCTGTTTCTGTTTCTTTAAGTAAGGTTTTTCCATTTTCCTTGTAATGTTAATTATTTGTATACAGCCATGCAAAGAGTCAGTTGTATAGGGAAGGTAGTAAGAATGGCAGTATATTTTCAAGGCATTTATATCATTTTCCTTTGGGGAACAGCCAATATACCAAATGCTGGTATTCACAATGATTTATTTTTCAAGTGATTTATTTTTCATGATGATTTATTTATTTACAGCCACTTGTGACTCAAAATATCTAAGATGTTCATGCATCTGGAATAACTGTATACCTCACCTGTATTGCTGCCCATTCAGCATAGTGTTTTTGTGTAAAGAGAGAATATAGAAAGTGGATATGGATATATGGCTTTAGGAACAATGGTAGGTAACATAGGAGAATTTGCCATTAGATACTAATTTTTAATAACATCATATAATTGACATTTGGGGCTTGTGAGATGAATGGACAGACTATTTAATTTCTTTTTCGCTCTATTTGGCCAGTCTCTCTACTTACCATCCACTCATCAAATATTTTAGCACTTATTTTAATAAATGAAAGGTACTGTGCTAGCTAATGGGAATACAATAAAGAACCAGGTATGGTTCCTGCTGACAATTTTCAGGTTACACGTGAATAAGTTTGAAAGGTATGAAGTGAGATGGAAGAGGATACACAATAGAATGCTATGGCTTAAGTATTAGGTGACAAAGTGCACTATTCATTTGTGGAAGAAACTTTCACTGACTCTGCTAAGTATTAGGCACTATACTAGACATTGGAAAGAAATATAATGGATGCTAAAAAGAGAGCACAGTCTCTGCATTCAAGTAGCTCAGTCTGTCACGGGGAGATAGATACATCAACTGACATTTGTTACCAAAGAAAGAGAGAGAATTTTCTACTCAGTAAATTAGGTGACATTCCTGTTACCCACAGAAAGCTGTTCATATCCAATACAGGAGTTCAGCCCCTTCAGCGTGACTACAGAGCACAAGTGAGAGGCAGGGAGTAATAAGAAAGGCTGGAAACCAAGACCTGATACCGAAGGACCCTCTAGATCCCGTTCTTGGACTATAGAAGTTGGATTTTTTTGGTGGTCAATGGCTAGGCACTAAAGACATTTAAGTGGCTGAACAATATTGTGATATTTATACTTTATGGCATTCTAATATCTTCGAAGAGAAGGATTTGAAAGGTATCCTGTTGATAGAGATAAGCTGATTTGAAAATTAATGGAATATAAACAGAGAAGGAGAGTGAAGAGTGAAGGATTAGTACAAAACATTCTAGCTTTCCACATGCCACTTGTTTGAATTTGACCTACTGAGAGAGACAGACCAATACATGGAAGGAAATTACAAGTTTTAGAATGTTGAAGGTAAGAATATATAGTAGGAGTTTTAGATACATTGATCTATCTTCAGGGGAGAATCCTAAACTAGAGATCTGGAAGTCTTCAGCACAGACATAATGGATGAAAATATTCCTCTGGCAAAATGTGTAAAAATGAAATGAGTGAAGGTCATTTAAGAATAGCAGTGGTTGAGGAATGACTTTTTAGGGAGGACATTGCCTACTCCAAAGTTTTCATTCTGCTCTATAAGCATTTCCTAATTTGAGTGGTCTTGACTATTTTTTGAGCAATGCTAAGAATACAGATAGGAAGAAGTTAATAACTATGGATTTTAGAAACAAATTTCATAATGTCATAAATTTCATTTATGAAAATTAAGAGATAGCTTCTGGGGCAAAACACCCCTCAGCTAGCTACCTACCAATACTCCTATTTCCTTCCATAATTCAGAATTGTAGATGGAAGCACATGCCCAGCTAGATACTACACTTCCACCACTCCACCTCCCATTTGCATTTAGATGTAGCTGTGTGACTAGTTCTCATCAAAGGAATGGTTGTAGAAATGATTGTGTATCACATCTCTCTCCCTCATGCTCTCTTCCCCATTCCATTAACTGGATACAAAACTCCCTGGAAGGGAATCCAAGATGGAAGGAACGTGGACCCCCTACATCACTGCATGGAGAAAAGCCACTGCCCAACAACCAAAAAGACTCCCACCTCAGACTTTTATGGGAGAAATAATTAAACATGACATATTTTGAGGTTTGTTTTAAATAAAAATTTAGTTTATGCTAAATAATACACACTCTGTTCTTAAATTAGGACTGGCTTATTGGTATCTTTGGCAAAATGCATTTTTTTCTTTTTTGGTATACCAAATATCACTAGTTAATATATATTCTCTTAAACAAGCCCATAAGTGTGTATTCCTTCCTAAGACCCATGGTCATCTACAATGCTTAGCATCAAGTGGAAGATTTTCTATCAGATCTTCTTGTTCCTTTTCTGTGAGTTCGATCCCCAGGTTTTCCAGAACATTGTCTAGGTTATTGACTTTAACCATTCCTCCTTAGGAAGCAAACACGAAAGAATCATGAAAAAAAAATAACGATTTCAAAAGATTAACATATATATATATATAAATTTTTATCTTACATGCATTTTAGTATGATAAAAATAGCACTTATCTAAATGTTCAACTTATTTGTATTAGTTAATGGGCACATAAGGTTAGCTCAGCAGATCACCTAAAATGATGCCAAAAACAACTTAGATAAAAATGTTCTGAGGTTGAAGCATTACTTGGGGGGAAAGGGTTATGACTGTGTGTTTAAAGTTATTATTTGTAGTATTAAGTAATAACCATCTGTTAAAAGAGGGGTCAAAGGAATACCAAAATGGTAGAACTGTCCTCATGGGAACCATGGGAGTATAGTGTACAAATCTGTTGCCAAAACAAAGTCAAGGCGGCATCAGCTGAGAGTGCTAGTTTGAGCTTTAGATCACCAATGTACTGCTACTGCAACATCTACAAAGTGTACTAAAGGTTATAAAAGTGGGTTCGATTTCTCTAAGAGGGAAGAGGGTCATGGACAGCACCTTCACCACAAAGCCCTGCAAGGAATGTTGCTGACGGCCATTCTTCCAAGGGTCTGGAATGTCAAGAGGCCAACGGTCACTTGCAAGAGACTTTGCTCATCGAAATTTTATTTTTCATTTTGTGGCATTTAATTTAATTTCATGGGACATAATGAAAAGAATATGAATGCTTCTTTACTATTAAAGTTTAGAACGTCTTGGCTCTTCAATGGAGTACATTTACGTGGGCCCGTTCACTCTCTATGTTGCCTCCTCACCCACCCTCCTCAATAATCCTCAGCAGTATGTTGTCTCTTGGAAGATTCATTTGATCAGAAAACATTAAGTTGTATCCTCCTCTCATTACCTAAACTCCTATAGTGATAGTCCTAAAACTGAGGCTGAGAGGCCAGTAAGTTGGGAAGCCATGGGATTTGTGGTGCATCTTCCTAGAGGGTTGATTTTACTCAAATATTTAAGGAAATGTAATGTAAGTGGTAAATAATTTAGAGCACTATTTTTTTGACATACAATAAACTGCATATATTTAAAGTGTACAATTTGATATTTTTTCTTATTAGTAATGTATGTATCTCATCAAATATTAAGCAGCAAAATCTGTAACCTTTCCTCTTTCCCTTCTTATTCCCTTTTTGTCTCTTGTTCTAAAGACTGATAGGAGGAGGAAGACGTAAAAAAGCATGGTATCTCATCCATGATACCATGCTTCTTTTCCATATTAAAAAAGTTAACTGGCCTTTGGGAAAGAATATATTATAGAAAATAGCTTGATTCATGCAATAAGATTATATCAAAAATGACTCCAAAATCCTTTGTATTATAGATTGTTGCTGGGTAAATTCTCAGAAAAATTGTCTAATGTTCTCCACAGTATTTGCTGTATAAATTAGATTTCAAATGATTCTTTGGGGGTGCTACTAGAAATATTCAAGATAGAATGAACATGGGTGATTATATCAAAGGACTGTGTGATGAATTAAGGAATCTAAATACAGTACTGTAGACATGATTGAAAACCTAGTGGTACAGATGTGTGTGTGTGTGGATATTTAGCAGACTTTTCTGCTAATCATGCTCTTAAATGCCTTTTAGAGACTTCACACCATCCAACAATCTGTTCTGATACACCATTCGAGCAGCTATATAAAAAAAGGCACAATTTATATCTGAAGAAAAGAACACAGACAGCCACACTGTCTGGCAGTGTCTGGCAGTATTGAACAACTGGATAATTCCAGTAAGAGATTTTTTTATTCTTTGCCTGAGAAATCTGTCCTATCTTCCCATCAAATAAAAATTATTTTAGGAAAAAGAAAAGTGTCTTGGTGACAAAAATGTATACAGTGTTTAGCACCTGCAAAAACTGCTAGGAAGACTCCACTATGCAGAAAACAGGCACGACTCCTTTGTGTTCCCTTTCCTTCTCATTCCTCTTCCTCTCACTAGTCTCTCACTCCCCTTGGCTTCCTTCCTTTTTCCTTCATATCATCTCGGTAGCCAGAATGGGTAACATCATTACAATCGCATCAGCTCTGAAGGCAGATTATGGTTGAAGAGTTTGGTGACACCCACATTAAGTCAAAGAATTTATCTTTTCCTAATCATTTTCAGCACTTTTTAGAAGAAATACAAAGAGAGCATTTTAGAATTGCTTACATGAACCCTCAAAACCCAGCTCCCTGCAAAGGCTATAATGGCATTTATACAGCTCCCCATCTGTTGGTATTGCTTGCTGCAGCCTCACAAGTTCTCTTTCAGTGAGCTTGATTCCCATGCTTCCCAGAACTTTTAGCGGATCATTGGCATCAATTTTTTTCCCTTTCAAAAGACAGGACCATTAGTGTTTGAAAGTTTGGGGGAGCATCTAATTATTCCAAGTACTGAAAAAACTGTTACCTGTGCGGTATCGTCTTCAACTTGAAGTAGTAAATGGGATAGTGAAACACATACAACTACACAGAATTACAGGGGAACAAGTAACAGAAAACAGTCCCTTAATGTCATAAAAGAAATATTCTCTTAGTGATGGATTTGTGTGCATCTGTGCAGCAGAGCAGTAAGTTTTCTTGTAAGATTATCCAGAAAATTGGAAAAATGGAAATTTATAATTCTGGCATGGGAAATTAGTATTGCAAGGGAGATTCTAAATTGTGTGATTATTCTCTTCACAATGGCACTAATATTTGGATTCCTTTTTTTTTTCCTTTTCCCCTCCTTCCCCCCTCCCCCCGCACTTTTTCTTGAATTATGGGGTTTTTTTTCTTCAGATCTTTATTAGGGCATAACTGCTTTACAATGTTGTGCCACTTTCTGCTGTACAACAAAGTGAATCAGCTGTATGTATACATATATCCTCATATCCTCTCCCTCTTGAGCCTCCCTCCCATTCTTCCTATCCCACCACTCTAGGTCATCACCCAGCATTGAGTAGATCTCCCTGTGCTATACAGCAGCTTCCCACTAGCCTTCTATTTTACATTTGGTAGTGTATATATGTCAGTGCTACTCTCTCACTTCATCCCAGCTTCCCCTTCCCTCCCAGCATTCTCAAGTCCTTTCTCTATGTCTGTGTCTTTATTCTCGCCCTGGTACTAGGTTCATCAGTACTGTTTTTTTTTAACTCCATATATATGAGTTAGCATACAATATTTGTTTTTCTCTTTCTGACTTACTTCACTTTGTATGACCGACTCTAGGTCCATCCACCTCACTACAAATAACTCAATTCTGTTCCCTTTTGAGGATGAATAATATTCCATTGTATATATGTGTCACATCTTCTTTATCCATTCATCTGTTGATAAACATTTAGGTTGCTTCCATGTTCTGTGGAATGAACATTGTGGTACATGTATCATTTTGAATTATGGTTTTCTCAGAGTATATGCCCAGTAGTGGGATTGCTGGGTCATATGGTAATTCCATTTTTAGTTTTTTAAGGAACCTCCATACTGTTCTCCACAGCAGCTGTATCAATTTACAATCCCACCAACAGTGCAGGAGGGTTCCCTTTTCTCCACACCCTCTCCAGCATTTTTTGCTGTTTTTAGATTTTTTGATGATGGCCATTCTGACCGGTGTGAGGTGATACCTCATTGTGGCTTTGACCTGCATTTCTCTAATAATTAGTGATGTTGAGCATTTTTCATGTGCCTCTTGGCCATCTGTATGTCTTCTTTGGAGAAATGTCTATTTAGATCTTCTGCCCATTTCTGGATTGGGTTGTTTGGTTTTTTTTGATATTGAGCTGCATGAGCTGCTTGTATATGTTGAGGATTAATCCTGATTCCCTTCTTATTAAAGCTCTAGCTTGCTATTTGCTATGCCTATCAAGTAATGGGGTGTTTGAATTTTTTCAAGAAAATCATATTATTGACTTATTAAAAATATTTCCTCCAAATTGCTTGCCAAAATACAGAATTTTAATTGTATTGTTAAAGCTAGATAAGAGGTAAGGTCAAATAAGACTATAAGAGGAGGGTCTTCCCTGGTGGCACAGTGGTTAAAAATCCGCCTGCCAATGCAGGGGACACGGGTTCGAGCCCTGGTCCAGGAAGATCCCACATGTCACAGAGCAACTAAGCCCATGTGCCACAACTACTGAGCCTGTGCTCTAGAGCCTGTGTGCCACAACTACTGAGCCCACATGCCTCAATTACTGAAGCCCACATGCTCTAGGGCCCATGTTCTGCAATGAGAAGCCACCACAATGAGAAGCCTGTGCACTGCAATGAAGAGTAGCCCCCACTCGCCACAACTAGAGAAAGCCCATACGCAGCAATGAAGACCCAACACAACTAAAAATAAATAAATAAATAAATTTTTTTTTTAAAAAGAATTTTCTGAGAAGCCAGCAAAGCCTACCTTAAAAAAAAAAAAAAAAAAAAAGACTATAAGAGGAAATACTTGACAAAAAAGTAACATGAGACAAAATGTGCCAATTTGGGTAAATTGAGAAGACATTTAATAATTTAATATAGTTTTATAGTAAGTTGCTACTCAATAATAGCTTTCAATAAATCCATTAAGTTTTTCATTTCAACCTTCTGATCAACTTTTAAGGAGACATGTAAGTCAAACATAGATATAAAATTCAAAATAAAAAAGAAGTAAAACGATTTATTCTTGCTACAGTTTTATCCTACATATTTATTGCTATCATGAGGCAGAAGTTCTAGAATATTATGACTAGAGCTTTGATTCATTGTGCAATAGGAAATTAAATCTCCAACAGTCAAGCCTGAGATACAGAATTATCTTTTCCCAGCAGGTGGTTGGTTTCATGGCACCTATTTCTTAGAAAACTCTCTCCTGTTTTCATTAAGCACAAGGAACATGATTTACAACTTGCATGTATGACATATGAAAGTTTCACTTTGAATTTTAGAAATTATATCCTATAAAAGGAGTTGATACTTAGAAGTTCTGGACTTTGCCCAGTTTCTTAATCCTTTGTTCTGCATAAAGTAAACTAGCATATTTTATAAAGGAGAAGCTCAACAGCTGTATTTGTAAAAATCAATTTGAAATATACATTAAAATGAAAACATGTTACAGAGATAGAATTAACTCAGAAATTGGGGATATTATACAAGCTCCGATATATTTCTTTCTTAGGTAAAAAAAAAAGTTCTCTTGAATAAATATTACTTATTTTTGCATAACTGTGGGTGAAAAACATTTAGACAGAAATTTCATGTTATTGAGAAACTAAATAACAATATCAGAGATCATAGTTTAAAAACATTCCCAATAATTTAATGGTTTTAACTGATCACTTGTGAATAACAGAAAGTGGCCAGAAGGAAGTATGAATTGTCCACAGTGTTACTCAATTTAGGCTGAGACGAATTTTTTTTCTCCTCTATCTAAAAACTCAAGTAGGCCATTATTAACTCTTTAGCAGATTTATTGAACGGTTGTGAATATTTTTCACATACTATGGTGAAGTTTAAAATGTACAGTTGCATGTTTCTTAGTATGTGCACAGAGACCTGAGCTACATTCCAACAATTTAACACTAAAACATTTTTGTCACCCCGAACCATTAACCTAGTCACCATCCCCCTCCACCATCCCCAGTCCCAGGGAATATTGTCTATTCTCTGTCTATAGGTTTGCCAAATCTGGACATCTCACGTAGACTGAATTATACAATATGTGGTGTTTTGTGATTGGCTTCTTTCACTTAGAATAATATTTTCATTGATCCAAAGCACTTCAGCCCTAATTCAGTTTTAACTGTATTTCAGAGTTTATTTCTAGATCATAAAGGGGTAAACCTAAGAATACAGTTCTTGGATCATGGAGTCTGGCTTAGGAATGTGAGATTTTATGCTAATAGGGAAATAGGGAAGCATTTCATACATAATGACCTGCATGTTTGATGACCCATGACTCTGAGAAATGGAGTGAGCATTATCATACAGCTAAGAAATACGTCCCTCACGTCAATACGCTCCCACCTTTGATTTACTCTTTTCTATATTTTATGCATTAGCCTATTTCCAGACTGTTTTCGTGCAACTTTGCCCCCAATAGCTTTTCTTTTCCCTCACTTTTTATAATCCTAATAACAGTCCTGTCTACACTTTCATGATTCCTCTAGATCCAAAATTAAAGGAGTTGCTGACATATGTTAATAAAATGATGAAAGAAAATATCTTATTTTCTTTTTGAGTTTGTTTCTAAGCTTTTATAAATGTCTTCTTAATGGCAAGTAAACTTTTTCTCAGAACTGATTTTACAGGCACTCACATCTCGGGTTATCTTCAACAGTGCAAAAAATGTAAATGCTCACCATCAACAGGCAGGTTCTTTATCAAGTCTTTACTTTCCGTTTCTGTAAGTTTCATTCCCATGTTTTGCAAAACCGTGTCCAGTTTATGGACATCAACGATCCCTCCTTGGGAAAAAGAGAGGAATATAAGCAAAACTGAATCAACTCAGAATGCGACCAAAGCAATGAATTACTGTGTGTTATAGATACTGGCTCACAATGAAGTACGTTTAGTTGTACAAAGAGGGTCAGTAATGAAAAGTGGAATTAGAATTTCTTGCCTTGAGCTTTTTTGGAGGGAATAGTTTATATAATTAGCTTTTAAATATTATGGCATAACTTCTAGACCATTTACAGGAATGGAGAAAACAAAAGTCACATACCGCTGCCAACAGGAAGATGCTATTCTTGTTTCCTGAACTAACCAGATGGTCTCTTGTGACATTACGATTTATGATAAGAAATATATGTTTGGTCTTCATCCCTGCTCCTGGCACACAACTCTTAAAACTCTTGTAATTTCCTAAGTGATAAAAGAGATGGGAGCATCTTCTGTTATAATATTTGGTCTTTTGTCCTCAGTTCCTAAAATAGTTTCAGATCAATAAAGGTGAAAGGAATGTCTTTTATTATTCTTAGAAAGCCCCTTCCAACCACACCTGAGTTTATGTTAATTAGGTCATTTCTGGAAAGCCCCCAGATAACCACGGTAAAGGAGGGGCTGGTTGCCAGGGGAACAAACCATATGATTGGAACTTCAGCCCTATTCTCAAATCTCTGAGGAGAGAAGAGGCATTGGAGGTTGAGTTAATCACCAGCAGCCAAGGACTCCATCAATAATGCCACACAAGGAAGCCTCCATAAAAAATCCAGCTGGAGGAGTTTGGAGAGCTTCCAGGTTGGAGAACACATGGAGGTGCCTGGAGGGCAGAGAGGGCACAGAAGCTCTGTGCCCCATTTCATATACCTTGCCCTGTGCATCGCTTTCATCTGGCTATTCTGCAGTTGTATCCTTTCATAATATTCTGGAAATTTAGCACATAAACTGCTATCCTGAGTTCTATGAGGCATTCTAGCAAATTATAGAACCCAAGGAGAGGGCTGTTGGACCCTCTGATTTACAGCTAGCCGATAAGAAGCACACGTGACCCCCTAGATTTGCAACTGGCATCTGGAATAGGGGGAGCAGTCTTGTGGGTCTGAGCCCTTAATCTTTGGACTCAAAGGTTACATTGTGTCAGAATTGAACTCAATTGCAGGACACCTGGTTGGTGTCTACAGAGAACTGGAGAACTGCTTAGTTGGGAAAAACACATATACCTTTGGTGATCAAAAGTGAAGTATTGAGAGTGGGGTCAGAGTTGAGTAGCGAAAGAGTTTTTTTTCCCCCTTTCTCTCTTCTCTAATTTACTGAATGCTTTCTAATAATTCCTCTCACATTTTTGTTAAATTATGTACTACAGGGATATAAATTTTTATGATGACATCACTGATGCCTGTGTATCTCACCCAGCTTCTTAAACAGATTGGATCTAACAAAAATGTCCTCTGAATCCCTCATCGTCCCCATTCTTCTCCCAGCTTCCCGAGGGAGACCTACTGACATATAAAATGTTTATAAATCTCATGCATGTTTTACATGCATGTGTTAAATGGTTTTACAGAACTTTGTTTATACAAAAATCATGTAATGTGAGTTCCCTTTCACTACTTGCATTTTTCTTTCAATTCTTTTTGTTTTTTTACTTTTTAGATTTGTCCATGTTGAAACATGCAGTTCTGCTTCATTCAGTCAAACTACTGTTTCTTCTTCTGTTCTGTTCTCCTGTAGATGAACAATTACGTTGTTTCCAATTTTTTTGCCATTACAGTGTTGTAATGTACACTCTTGTATGTCTTCTTGTCAACAAGGATGAGAGTCAGTTATATACTCAGGAGAAGAATTACCAGAGTGTAACATGCACATCTTTGATTTCTTGTGCTTTTCCCTAATTACTTCTGAAAGTAGTAAAGCAATTTACATTACTTCCAGCAGTGCCTGAAAGTTCCCATTGGTTCATATCCTTTCAACTTTGGTATTGTTTGACTTTTCCAATGTTTTGAATCTGATGTGTGAAGTGGTATTTTAGTTGTTTCAACTTAGATTTCCATGATTACCAGTGAGGTGAAGTACCTTTCATAAGTGATTGGCCTCCCATAAATTTCTTTTGTCAATTGCCTTTCTATTTCCCTACTTCAATACTTTTTGTTTGGATTGTTCATACTGATCTGTGGGAGTGTTTCATGTATTCTAGAAACTACTTGCTGGTTGGTTTTACGCATTGTAAATCTTCTGTGACTTTGTGGCTTGATTTTTTTCACTTTGTATACTGTGTATTTTGTAAGGCAGAAATTTTAATTTTTTAATGTAGTACAATTTGTAAGTCTTTTTTGTGGTTTCCTTATTTTTTCAATAACTATTTTGTAAGAATCAATTACGTCACAAGCATTGAGAATTCAACAAAGAACAGAAGAAAGTGCCTATCTTGTGGAGCTTACATTCCAGGCAAAAGACATTGAAAATACACATAAGTAAACATGTATAAAAGAAAGGGCAAAGAAAATATATTCAAGTTAAAGAGAAGCGTGACTCTGTTCTGAGTGGGGGGTGGGGGCTGCGTTTTAGATGCATATTCACCATTGAGGAAGTGATATTTAAAGAGACACCTGAATTTTACAAAGGAGAAATCAATATGTATATCCGAGGGAAGTGAGTTCCTGGAAAAGTAGACAACGAGAGCAAATGCTCTGAAGTAGAAATGTGGTTGACATGTTCTAGGAAGTAAAGAAGGCAAATGTGGCTGGTTGGAAGAATGGACAACAAAAGCAAATGTAAAAAATGTTATATTAAATGCAAATGGCCTAACGTTTGAAAAGAAAGACAGATATTGTATTGATAGAATTAATTTAAAAATATGATCCAACCACACCCTGTCTTTAAGAGACATGCTTTAGATTTAAAAACACAAATAGTTTAAAAGTAAAATGACAAAAAAATGTGCATGCAAGCAGTAACCAGAAGAGAGCTGGAGTGGCTATACTAATATCAGGCAAAATCAATTTTAAGACAAAAATTGTTGCTAGAGATAAGAAGAGACATGTTATGATAATACAAGGGTAAATTTAGCAGGAGGAGAGAATTATAAACCTATGCCATCTAACAGCAGAGCTCCATAGTAAACAAAACTAAAACTGAAAGAATTGAAAGGAGACAATTCATAGTAACAGTTGAACTCCGATACCTCCATCTCAGTAGCTGATAGAACAAAACTAGCTGGAAACCAGCAAGAATATGACTTGAACAACCCTATTAACTGACTTGACCTAACAGACATTTATAGAACACTTTACCCAACAAGAAAAGATACACATTCTTTTCAAGTACATATGGAACATTTTCCAGTATATACCACATACTAGACCATATAAATTTTTTAGGATTCGTTAAGTTTCCTATATTTCAGGATCATGTCTTCTAATAATCATGAAATATTATGTCTTCAAATTGTTATTTTCCTTTATTCTCTCTATTAGCTCTTTGTACTACTATTGGAAAAAATGTGCAGATCGCTCACTGTAATCCTCATTTCTTCTAATTCCCCTTTTTCTTAGTTTTTATCTTTGTCTCTATACTGCAGTCTCAGTAATTTTTTCAGAGTTTTATTCCAGTTACACACTTTTCTCTTCAACAATGTATAATATGCAATTTAATGAATCTATTTCACTTAAAAGTTCTCTGGCTAGACGTTTCATTTCTAATTCTTTTGGGGCCCTTTTCAAATCAATCTTTCTATTTTAAAATTATTTCCATTCTTGTTTTATGCATTTAATCATTTAAAGCATACTTATTTTATAGTGTATATATAATATTTGTGTCATATGAAGTCTTTATATCATTTGAAGTTTTATTTTATTATTTATGACGTGTACTGACATTCACTAAAGATGGATTTTTTTCACATCTGTTGTAATTTTTTAATTTCAAGCTAATTTTAAGAAGAGTTTTAAAACTCTTCTTAACCATTATAAGGGAGTAAATTCCTCGAACACGAGGGTTATTACAATCTTGGTACTTTTTGTTAATTTTTTTGGCTTGTGGGTTCATGGGTCTTGTAAGAAGTATAAATGTGAACTAGAACTCATGTGAATATGGTCCCACGATTAGGAATTTTCAAAGAAAACTTTTCCTCCATGGACTCAGAATCTGGAACTATATAGGTAATTTTCCTTTTCACCTTACAAAAAAGATTTGAGATATTTTTTCATTTTGCTAACGGTAAAGCCATTCAATGGTCCTGGTTTCATGTGAATTTCCACTTAAATCGCAAGGTGGAAAAAACTAGTGATTACTTGGTATAGTATATACAGAGACAATCTTTGAAGAAAACATTAATATGGTTTTATACACAGAAATATATGGGGACAAGAGTCTAAATTTAGAGAATGCAAAACACATATATTTCAACTCATCTGCTTTTTCATTATGCTTAGCACTCACCCTTAAGGGTTTTCACACCATCCATCAACCTATCCAGGTACACCTTTCCATCAGCTGTAAGAAAGACACAAATCAGACCACTCCAATGAGAAATTAAGGCATCACCAAAGTCTTAATTTTGGAAAGAAAGACATCATAATTTACACCAGAAAAAGCCTAACTGAATTACAAATAACCAAAAACAAACAAACAAAACCCCCAATAACGAGTAGAGAAAATTCTGAGTATGGCTCCCTGGCACCTGAGGGAGTTACTGCTGGTACTCTCCTATGCTGAAACACATGTATCTTAATTCTTTTTGCCTCTCCTTAACTTCTCAATTTTTCCCTTCTAGGATTTTCCTAACCATTTTACTTTCCCAAATATCCCTGTGTAGTCTTAGGATATCTTCTCATAAAAATCAACAGCAAGAATAGGCACTTCCTTTTCCTAATATTGGGTTAGTGACTGAAGGGATACATGATTCTATAAATAAGATACAGTTGGGATTACCTCGTAAGGTAAAATTGCATGATTCCTTCCAATCCCCCCTCTTTTTTTGATATCAAATGCAAACAGTTATGGAAATTCTCATTTAAAAAAATACAACTCTAAGTTCCTTATAGGCTACATTGTTATTTAAATGCTCACCATCAACTGGCAGATATTTCTCTAGCTCCAAGCATTCTTTATCTGTAAGCTCTCTCCCCATTTTTCCCAGATTATTTGATATCACTGACATTAACTTCTCCTCCTTCAAATGAAAAAGATATGTAAGTAGATAAGAATTTTTAATATGAACTAACATCTCCATAATGTAAAACAAACAAAATCATTTGTCTATTCAGCAGCAGATTCAACAGCTATGAACAAAGTAGCATGAAAATTTTGTATTATCAGCCATTACGAAAACAAAATTGTTCCCTTAACCCAAAAAGTTCAGTATCTGTACTTATTAACACAACATAAAGTAATTTGAACAAGATATACATGGCTTGGGGGATCCCGAGTTGTAGATAGCTGACCCAAATTCAGTATTTCTGTTAGTCCGTTAATCATGAGGATTGTAATTTTAGTTTTACTTTATCACTTAATATATTAATCCAGTGTAATGCGCATTTGCTTTTGAGAACACTGAATTCTATTATAGAAGTTAAGTACATTAGTTTCAAGTTTGTAGTTTGTAAAACATAGGTTAAATCTCTTAAGATGTTTTCAGTATAGATGCGTACTTTTTAAGTACAGGATGTATATGTTGGATAGAAAGGGATGAAAGGACTGAGCCATACCTAATATTCATGAGGCATTAAATATACATGAAGAACCTGTTCACTAACTATACCTGTTATACTAAATATGTAAGAAGTGCTAAATACTTATGACACATGAAAATTGCTTGAGCCACCCACTCCCAAGTCTTGACAACCTCTTCAAAAACTGGTTTGGCGTGGGAAGCTCTTGGCTTAAATATTTGCTTAGAACTCTATTAATGCTATAAGCTATATTATTTGTATTTTGCCTGTTTCACAAGATTATTGTTTCTTGTATTACCAAATGTGTGACTGAACCACCGACAAAAATAATGATGACTAGGTGACTTGAAGCAGTTGATCAGATATATAGTTCTATACGTGATCAATGATTCTAATAGTGTTTTTCTAGACATGGGGAGATACAACAAGAGGGAATTTTCCCCTGGACCATAACAGATTTGGAATACAGGTGGTCCAGAGAACTCTGACTTCTGTTGAAAAGACAAATGTGTTATTACTGGGCTAGTAATAACACATTGAGTGGCCTACCAGAAAAATCTTTGCCAGACCTAGGAATGAGCCTTCCTAGAACCGTGGGATGAAATGGTCACGAAATGCCTCCCAAAGCAGGGTCAAATTTATGACCATGAAGGCGCCCTGTCAACCATAAACTGGCACTTGCCCTGGGCTCTTGCCATCTGCCTCTACAAGGATCAGATTACACCGTGCTGCTGCAGCTGCTGACTTTCAACATCCCCTGAAGGGAATTCAGGGTGGAGACCAGGAATGAGGCGCTCTGTGCTTTGGAAAGCGGGTGCATGGAACAGGTCTTCAGACAGGTGTTTTCAGGAGCTGATTTTATGAGCCCAACCCTTGCATCTCCTCATATCTAGAAAAGCACTAAATTCCTACATGGTGACGTCTGCTCCTCGTGACTAGCAGAAACCCCCTACAAAAATATGTGTTTGACTGAATGTACTCCTCCTTCACCAAGATCACATATGAACTAATCTCCCCCCCTGCCTCTTTGGAACAGTTTCTCAGAGCTATCTGGGATTCTGTCTCGCGGGCTACAGTCCTCATTTTGTCCCAAATAAAACTTAACTCATAACTCACACACACACACACAAAAGTTGCTTGAGCCACTAAAAAAGGCACTACATATTTAGGATATAGTAAATATGCATGAGACTCATTACTCAAATGACTTTAATTTGGCCACACATTGGTGACACCCAGTTAGGCCTCACGTGTTCTCTGCCCCCAAAACACAAAACCAATGGCTCTTCATCAGCCATACTGGCAAGGTACAGCGTTAGTTAGATGTGCGTGTCCCTGTGTCTCTCTGAAAGAACAAGTTTGCGTCATTGGTTAGAGCTCTTTCTGTCTGTGGGCCCATGCTTGAACCTCAACTCTGATTGTGTAATTACAGCAGCAGCAGGGGTAACTCATGCAGCAGAGAGAGACACAAAATTTACTCGGGCCCCCGCCGTAGCAGCTGCGGAGCCCACTGCCGCCGCTTCTGCCGCCGCTTCTGAGCAGAAGATGTCTGTGCCTCCCACGTATGCGGATCTCGGCAAATCTGCCAGGGCTATGGATTTGCCTTAATAAAACTTGATTTGAAAACAAAATCTGCGAATGGACTGGAATTTACAAGCTCAGGTTCAGCCAACACCGAGACCACCAAAGTGACGGGCAGTCTGGAAACCAAGTACAGATGGACCGAATACGGGCTGACGTTTACGGAGAAAAGGAACACTGACAACACACTAGGCACGGAGATTACTGTGGAAGATCGGCTTGCACGTGGCCCAAAGCTGACCCTCGATTCATCCTTCTCACCAAACACTGGGAAAAAAAATGCTAAAATCAAGACAGGGTACAAGTGGGAACATATCAACCTGGGCTGTGACGTGGATTTCGACATTGCCGGGCCTTCCATCCGGGGTGCTCTGGTGCTGGGTTATGAGGGCTGGCTGGCTGGCTACCAGATGACCTTTGAGACCGCAAAGTCTCAAGTGACCCAGAGCAACTTTGCTGTTGGCTACAAGACCGATGAGTTCCAGCTTCACACTAATGTAAATGATGGGACAGAGTTTGGCGGCTCCATTTATGAGAAGGTGAACAAGAAGTTGGAGACTGCTGTTAATCTGGCCTGGACAGCAGGAAATAGTAACACTCGCTTCGGAATAGCAGCCAAGTACCAGATCGACTCTGACGCCTGCTTCTCGGCTAAAGTGAACAACTCCAGCCTGATAGGGTTAGGATATACTCAGACCCGAAAGCCAGGTATTAAACTGACACTGTCAGCTCTGCTGGATGGCAAGAATATCAATGCTGGTGGTCACAAGCTTGGTCTAGGACTGGAGTTTCAAGCATAAATGAATACTGTACAGTCATTTAATTTTAAACTATTTTGCAGCATAGCTACCTTCAGAACTTAGGGTACCTTTTAATGTTGTATGTCTGGGATGCAAGTATTGCTAAATATCATGTTAGACTTCCCGGTTAAAGATGATTCAGCTTTTCAGAGGTACAGAAGAAACCCGATTTCAAAAGAAGTTCTTTCAGCTCTAGACTTGAGGGGGAGCTTGCTGGCCCCTCTAGAGATGTCAGGTTTCTTTTTTACTAGAAATGGCTGCAAGTGGAAGCTGATAATTTGCTGGCACTTTGTAATTTGTAAATTCATATTGAGTAAATGAATGAAATTGTGACTTCTTGAGAATTGAACCTTGGCTTCCTACCCTAACTGAGGAGAGGCTCTTTGTTTGAAGGTGTGTACAAACTCATCTGAAAGGGACTTTTTTTAGGCAGGGACTTTTTTCATCCCAATCCATCACCTCTTTTACACCAAAAGGAGTCTGCAGGGCGTGGTAGCTATTTCTTTTGTGCCATTTTGGGGTGGAGAAGGTGGATGTGATGAAGCCAATAATTCAGAACTTAATTCCCTCTCATGTGGCTTTTTACCCTTGCACCAGAGTATGAAATAGCTTCTAAGAGCGCCAGCTGCAACCTGGGAAGAGTCTCTGTGACTGTAATCACATGGTGACAATGACAACACTCAGAATCTAAACTGAACTTCTGGTGTATTCTCGCCACTCAGTTTATTTTTTAGCAGTTTAATGGGTACATTTTAGAGTCTTCCATTTTGTGTGGAATTAGATCCTCCCCTTCAAATGCTGTAATTAACATCACTTAAAAGAAAACTTGAATAAAATACTGAAACCTTAAAAAAAAAAACAAAACTTACTATGCACATTATGTACCCCAAATTCAGGTAGTGTGGTCCATCTATACACCCTACCCTCACTTTGTTAATTTATTCCATATTTTCCCCTATGCTTCCTGCTGTGTATTTTATTTATTTATTTTTAGATTAATGTTTGTTTATTTATTTAGGCCATACCGTGCAGCATGTGGGATCTTAGTTCCCTGACCAGGGATCAAACGCATGCCCCATGCAGTAGAAGTGTGGAGTCTTAACCACTGGACTGCCAGGGAAAGTCCCCTTGCTGTGTGTTTTAAAATAATTTATAAATGGTGTGATTCAAACATTGTAAGCGGGTCCATGAGCCTTTCAGTTCTATGAATTCTGGGCTAGCTTGCCTGGTATTATAATTGAGGGCTACGACTGTAGCAAGGTAATTTCTCTTCATGATACTCAGATTATGCATACTGAAGTATTGTTTGCAGTAAACCTCAGAGAATAAGGAATTCTCTATCAAGGCATTGCACTGAAGTATATAATGTAGATAATCTAAAGTTACAATGTCCATGTAATTTATCATGTAAACAAGGACTACTCAGAGTAAAAGATGGTATTAAAAATAATTAGTTAAAATTAATCTACCTCTGGTAAACCATAACGGTAAAGAAAACCAGGATATGAGGTCACTCTATCTAAATTAAACGCTAGGCTAGAAGTCAGCAAACTTTCCTGTGAAAGCTAGTAAAATGTAGTAAGTATTTTAGGCTTTGCAGGGCATACGATCTCTGTCACAACTACGTGGCCCTCTCAGTGTAGTGTAAACGCTTCCATAAACAATACATAGACTAATGGGCATAGTCATGTTCCAATAAAGCTGTTTACAAAAACAGAAGTAGACTTGGCCCAAGGGTCGTGGTTTGCCGATCCATAGTCTAGGCAATTGAATAGAGATTTTTCTCTAATAAAATGGTAAAGTGGCAGACTAAAAAGGCAGTTGGAATAGAGCATTAAAATATAATTTACTGTAAGAATTGGGACCTTAGATTCACAGGAATTGTTTACTAACCTGTAACAGCTGTCACTGCGTCCATCAATTTGTTAAGCTCAACCTTCCCGTTAGCTACAAGAAAAGCCAAAACAAGGTAACAATGCCAAAGATTCACATAAAAAACAAACAAAAAAGAGGATAAGCTGGGAAATAAGAGATCAACCAAAGTGCACTAGCACCATCACTTTATTGGACTGAACTGTAAGTATATAAACCCCAGATATTAAATATCAACTCCATTTTAGTTAAGGTGGGGGATCTTTGTCCCTTGGAAAAATGGAGTCTTGAATGTATCTCTTAAATTTGTAGGTTGTCTTTCTATCTTAAAAGCATGGCGAAATGTTCCAATGATGCTGATTTCGCTCTGTATCAACTTCTCAGCTCTGGTCCAACCACATTTGTCAGATATGAGTTTATGGGGACCACCTTTCTTATCTTTCTACCTTTTTCTAAGGTATCTTTCTCTAGTTCCTTTGGCCATCACACCTATCTTGGAATTTCTGATCACATACATTGGCGATTTTTTTCTTCTATTAAAACTACACTTATTTATAAAAATAGATATGTATTTCTCTTTAACCTTAAAATTCTAGAGCAATGAGCTGAATGTATAGACTCGCTCCCCTGTACTCTAGGGCTTCATGAAGTCTTTGAGTATAACACTATTAAATATACAAAAGGTAATGAATCATAATAAAGTAATAAAGTGAAGAAGAGTATTATGCCTTATTGGGCATAAGGTACAATTAGGATGGTTCGGCAGGGGGTGGGGGGGTGGGGGGGAATGGCAGTGATTTTAAGTGAGTAAGAGGTAGGGAGACGGCCAAGTTTGTACCTCTGTATTGAGTATGAACTAGTATCACCCTTTGTGCCATTGAAATTGGCCAGGATGCTGCTGATCATTTCACAATGACTATGCGTTCTGCCATGCCTCCTTTGGAAAATAGAAAACCGCATGAGAGGGCTTCCTAGGTGGCATAGTGGTTGAGAATCCGCCTGCCAATGCAGGGGACACGGGTTCGATCCCTGCTCCAGGAAGATCCCACGTGCCGCAGAGCAACTAAGCCTGTGCACCACAACAATTGAGCCTGTGCTTTAGAGCCCTTGAGCCATAACTATTGAGCCCACATGCTGTAACTACTGAAGCCCATGCACCTAGAGCCTGTGCTCCGCAACAAGAGAAGCCATGGCAACGAGGAGCCCGCGCGCCACAATGAAGAGTGGCCCCCACTCACCACAACTAAAGAAAGCCCATGCACAGCAAAAAAAGACCCAACACAGCCAATAAAATACATGAATTAATTAATTAATTAATTTTTTTAAAAAAGCCTTTCTTATAAAAAAAAAACCTGCATGAGAGATGACTAGGAAATTATCATACTGGTTTAGAACACATATTAATGATTTGGACCCTTCTGGTTATGTGCTGCTCAACTGGAGTGTTGGAGGGCAAGCACACATTTGAGAGTCTTCTTTTTCTTTCTTTCTGACCATTTAAAATTTTTATTATAGAATTTTCACATATATTCAAAAATACAGAAAATACTACAATAAGCTCCCATGTTGATTTAACAGTTCAACAATTATCAAAATTGTGAAAGTGATCATCAGAAAGCCAATCTCGGAAGTCATGTCATTTCACTTGAAATGCTTCAGTACACATCTCTAACTTTTTATGTAACAATGCCATTATAACAACTATGAAAATTAACAATAATTCCTCAGTATCAGCTAGTACCTATCCATATGCAAAGTTTCCTAACTGTGAGATTCTTCTTAACGAATTTATGCCGCTTTGCACAGTAGCACTTATTGGTCATTGAATGTTACCCTACTCATCCCCTAATGAACACAAAGCACACGAAGAAAAATTATTCTACTGGTTATATATGTGCCTGTTTTAATACTTGCTTTGATCCACTGTCATGTAGGAAAACAAATTCTAAAGGTGTGAGATTCAGAACTCACCTCTCTATACAGGAACTGGTTTTTAGCTTTAGACTTTGGAGAACCAAATACTAGTTTGACCGGGGTGAAGAGAGCAAAGTTTAAAATTAGAATCTATTATTCACCACTGTTTTAATTGCATTTTTGAAATTATCTTTCTTTTTACTGAGAATCTAATTACTAATTTCCTTTCATTTTCACTGACCTAGGCAGACTGGTTTACTCTTGATTTACGTGAATAAAATATTCACCATTTTGAGGTCAATTTCCTAACTCTAATGATTGGCATATTTTTCATAGTAATCAATGGATTATTAAGTCAATTTTAATAACTGATAATCAAATAATTAAAAGGCTTAATCATTCCATATATTCATTTTATTTCATGTATACTTTTTTTTTTTTTTTTTGGCACACGGGCTTAGTTGCTCCGTGGCATGTGGGATCTTCCTGGAGCTGGGATCGAACCTGTGACCTCTGCATTGTCAGGCGGATTCTTAACCAATGCGCCACCTAGGAAGCCCATCATGTATACTTTTTTATCTAACAATCTTTTTCATTGTCTTGGTTGATCTTGAATTATTATTTGAAAGCAAGGAACAGGAATCAATGGCAAGACTAGATGATAGCCCCAAATAACAGCTATATATGTTTTTATTCTTTCATAATTCTGCTCATTTTAGCAATCTTAAAAAAGTACCATTATAATCTCACATAGGCCTCTTAAGCTAAAAAATAGTTTTCTATTATGATAACTGATGGTTCCATATCTAGTCTCACTTTTCCTACTGGATACGTCATCCCAAGCAAAGAAAATAAGACAACAAAGACCACCTGCATATTCTTTCTGGTAGACTGCAAGTGGTAAAAAATTATAGAATAAATTAACAAAAATATATTTTAGGGAACAGTGCTATCCTACACAATGATGGAATTAAATGCACCTTAATGAGATGAGCAAGTATTAATTCAACTAAGGTTGTAAAATAGGGACTGTTCCGGACACTTCTTAGCCTCACTGGAGTATTCTCAGGTTTGTATCTTTAACTTTCGGTTTATGAATTACTTTAACCCTAATTTAGAATTGACTAAAGTTTAGATTTGTCTCTAGCCCACCAAGGGAGATTAGAAGTCTGGGAACATAGTCCTTGGACCATAGAGTCTGGTTCAGGAATGTGAGAATGTAAGCAGAAGCACTAAGTGAGTGGCTGGGCATTCGGGCATTCCTTACATTCCAACCTTAATGCTTCATGGTCCTTTCCCCTTCTGGGGTATCTGAAGGACTTTGACTTGCTCACCTGACATAGGAAATAGGTCCCACACTTCTCATTCCTCTCTTATTCTGCCGTCCTAAATGTCCCTGGAAATAATGGTGGGGATAGAACTCTTTGTTTTGTTTTGTTTTGTTTTTTTCCTTTAAAGTAACTTCCCGCTCTTGGCCATGCTCTCCTTTCTCACATTTCAAAAAAAAAAAAAAAATTCCTGTGTTAAGGTTTCTTCTATTCTATGTATACCATTCCCTTGTCCTCACAGCACTGTCTTTCTCTGATTCTATCGAAGTCTAATAGTGGCCCTGGTCATATTCTCAACTGAAATAGAGTTGCTGAAAATGTCAAGGAACAGAACATGTTTTCTTTCAGTCTTTCAGTTTTCTTTAATCTTTTCTGTCTCAGTGCCAAATAAGGGTTTTCAGAGATTTGTTTTTATACAAGCCCATATTCTTCAGATATCCTGAGCAATTCAAATATACCTTAAATACTCACCATCAGCTGGTAGATGGCGTGTCAGATCATGAATTTCTTTTTCTGTAAGTTTCATCCCCATGCTTTGCAAAAGAGCACCCACTTTATCGACATCAATAATCCCACCTTGTGAAAAAGAAAAGACTGTAAGAAAAACTTATTGGCTCTAAAGTGTGACCACTGATATTATTTCCTGTGCATTATGATTATCAGTCCTGTGAAGAAGACCAAGATTTACTAAGGTCTGTTCATATATGCCAAGGGGATCAATAAAGGTGTTAGAATTAGAAGCGAAATATTCATGACGGTTAAGCAAGTTCTCAATTATTTACAGCAAATGGTAAAATAAATCAAAATGAGTAAATGAGTAAAGTTTAATATTGTTTTTTTGAACTCCTGGATAAGATACCTTAACTCCTAACAAAAATTGGCTAGCAAGTGCTGTTTGCATTTATTTGGAGGACTGTGTTATTCAGATTAACCTTTTTGCTTGAAACAACTAAAATTTTGGATAAAATATAACAAGCATCTTCCTGAAAGCACTGAAGAACTGATAAGAGAGCAAGGAATTACTAGTCCAAAGTCTAAGGAAAACAGGAACCTAGGGAGGTAAGCATAGTGCCAGGCAGAGGTGCTCCCTCTCTTTCCTGAGCTTCTTCATGGGTAGCTCATGATGCCCATGGGGCACTCTTACTGGTGCACAGCTACTGAGGCATGTATGACACCGTCTAAACCTATGGAGGCCCGAGCTACAGCCAAGCATGCACATGATCATGTGGTCTCATTTTGACTCAGAATAATGCAGATCTACATTGAGTGTGGAAGATTTTGATGTTCAGTCTAAATTTGAAAGGATAGTGGGTATTTCTGTACCAAAGAAAACAGGAAATAATGGTGTACCATATGCCTTCATATTTCTTCATCCTGTTGGGGTTTTAACTTGGCATGGTAATAAGCAGCTACATGCGGTAAGTGCTCTGACAACCTAAGTGAATCCCAAATCCTAAGAAATCAATAATCGTCTCACTTGGGAATATGTTACACAGCAAATGGAAGATTAAAAAAAAAAAAAAAACCTAGACAAATATCGTACTAATGAAAGTCACACAAAAAAGACATTCCCATAAAGAATAGCCAGATCTTGGGGGTGGTGGAGAGAAGCCATATACATGTATATGTCTAGGGAAGGGGGGTGAGGCGTTAGACCTACCTATATTAAAATATGATAAAGCTGTTATAGTCAAAGCAATTTACGATTAGCTCATGAATAAGTAGACCAATAGGACAGAATATAAACTTCAAAAATAGTCAAGTACATACAGAAATTAAGTATATAGTTAAGATGGCATCTCAAATTATAGGGAATGATGATAGAATTTTAAATAAGTAATTTGAGACAACTTTACAGCCATTTTCAAAAAGATAAAGCAGATCTGTGTTTCATGATGGAAGGGAATGTGAAGTGCACAGTATCACATATGAAGCATTCTTGTCAAACAATGTTGAAACTGAAAATAATTAAGCCATTGGAGCTGACTTCTACTTCATAGGGAACACAGCAGCTAGAGGAACAAGACAGATGAGAAAACAAATTTAGTATATGGGAATTTCTACAAGACAACTGGCAAAAGACAGTTTCTTCAATAAATTGAAGCCTGAATAAAAGAGGGGGAGAGAGGAGGAACAGCTGTATATCCCCTGAGATTTAAGTGTCATAACAGACGCAGTGTGTAAACTTTCTTTGGTGTTTTATTTGAACAAACTAACTGAAAAAAATATTTTAGAGATAAGTAGGAAATATAAAATTAAACTATACAATGGCATTGCAGTAATGGAAAAAAATGGTCCATTTTTTTCATTGATATTTGGACATATACAAAATTAATTTTTATTGGAGTATAGTTGCTTTACACTGTTGTGTTAGTTTCTGCTGTGTAGCAAAGTGAATCAACTATACGTGTGCACATATCCCCTCTTTTTAGATTTCCTTCCCATTTAGGTCACCACAGAGCACTGAGTAGAGCTCCCTGTGCTATACAGTAGGTTCTCATTAGTTATCTATTTTATACATGGTAGTCTATATATGTCGATCCCAATCTCCCAATCCATCCCACCCCCTCTTCCCTCCTTGGTAACCATAAATTAGTTCTCTATGCTGGTGTCTCTATTTCTGCTTTGCAAATAAGTCCAACTCTATCATTCTTCTAGATTCCACATATACGTGATATTTGTTTCTCTCTTTCTGACTTACTTCACTCTGTTAACAGTCTCCAGGTCCATCCATGTCTCTGCAAATGGCACAATTTCATTCCTTTTTATGGCTGAGTAATATTCCATTGTATATATATGTACCACATCTTCTTTATCCATTCCTCTGTTGATGGACATTTTGGTTGCTTCCATGTCCTGGCTATTGTAAATAGTGCAGCAATGAACATTGGGGTGCATGCATCTTTTTGAATTATGGTTTTCTCCGGGTATATGCCCAGGAGTGGGATTGTTGGGTCATATGGTAGATCTATTTTTTGAGGAACCTCCATACTGTGTTGTATCAATTTACATTCTCACCAACAGTGCAAGAGGGTTCCCTTTTCTCCACACCCTCTCCAGCATTTATTTTTTGTACATTTTTTGATATGGCCATTCTGACTGGTATGAGGTGATAGCTCATTGTAGTTTTGATTTGCATTTCTCTAACAGTGATGTTGAGCATCTTTTCATGTGTTTGTTGGCCATCGGTATGTCTTCTTTGGAGAAATGTCTATTTAGCTCTTCTGCCCTTTTTTGATTGGGTTTTTTTTTTTTTTTTTTTTTTTGATATTGAGCTGCATGAGCTGTTTGTATATTTTGGAGATTAATCTCTTGTCAGTTGCTTTGTTTGCAAATATTTTCTCCCATTCTGAGGGTTGTCTTTTTTGTTTTGTTTATGGTTTCCTTTGCTGTGCAAAAGCTTTTAAGTCTACTTAGGTCTCATTTGTTTATTTTTATCTTTATTTTCATTACTCTAAGAGGTGGGTCAAAAAAGATCATGCTATGATTTATGTCAAAGAGTGTTCTGCCTATGTTTTCCTCTACGAGTTTTATAGTGTCTGGCCTTATATTTAGGTCTTTAATCCATTCTCAGTTTATTTTTGTGTATGGTGTTAGGGAGTGTTCTCATTTCATTCTTTTACATATAGCCATCTAGTTTTCCCAGCACCACTTACTGAAGAGACTGTTTTTCTCCATTGTATTGCTATATTCTTGCCTCTTTTGTCATAGATTAGGTGACCATAGTGTGTGGTTTTATCTCTGAACTTTCTATCCCGTTCAATTGATCTATATTTTTGTTTTTGAGCCAGTACCATACTCTCTTGATTACTGTAGCTTTGTAGTGTAGTTTGAAGTCAGGGAATCTGATTCCTCCAGCTCCATTTTTCTTTCTCAATATTGCTTTGACTCTTCAGGGTCTTTTCTGTGTCCATATAAATTGTAAAATTGTCTGTTGTAATTCTGTGAAAAATGCCATTGGTAATTTGATAGGGATTACATTGAATCTGTAGATTGCTTTGGGTAGTATAGGCATGTTCACAATATTGATTCTTCCAATCCAAGCACATGGTTTATCTCTCCATCTGTTTGTGTCATTGTTGATTTCTTTCATCAGTGTCTTATAGTTTTCTGAGTACAGCTCTTTTGCCTCCTTAGGTAGATTTATTCCTAGGTATTTTATTCTTTTGATCATACGGTTTTTATTCTTCAGTTGTGAATATGGTGTATCACATTGATTGATTTGCGTATATTGAAGAATTCTTGCATCCCTGGGATAAATCCCACTTGATCATGGTGTATGATCCTTTTAATGTGTTGTTGGACTCTGCTAGTATTTTGTTGAGGATTTTTGCATCTATGTTCATCAGTGATATTGACCTGTAATTTTCTTTTTTGGTGATATCTTTGTCTGATTGTGCTACCAGGGTGATGGTGGCCTTGCAGAATGAGCTTGGGAGTGTTCCACCCTCTGCAATTTTTTAGAAGAGTTTGAGAAGTATGATGTTAGCTCTTCTTTAAATGTTGAACAGAATTCACCTGTGAAGCCATCTGGTCCTGAACTTTTGTTTGTTGGAAGATTTTTGATCACAGTTTCAATTTCATTACTTGTGATTGGTCTGTTCATATTTTCTATTTATTCCTGGTTCAGTTTTGGAAGGTTGTACCTTTCTAAGAATTTGTCCATTTCTTCCAGCTTGTCCATTTTATTGGCATATATTTGCTTGTAGTAGTCTCTTATGATCCCTTGCATTTCTGTGGTGTCAGTTGTAACTTCTCCTTTTTCATTTCTAATTTTATTGATTTGAGTCCTCTCTTTTTCTTTTTTTCTTTCTTTTTTTTTTTTGGTTGCATTGGGTCTTTGTTGCTGCATGCAGGCTTTCTCTAGTTCTGGCGAGTGGGGGCTACTCTTTGTTGCAGTGGGAAAGCGGGGAAGGCCAAAGGCTTAGGGAATGACTACAACTGTCTCTCTAGGAGGGGAGGAAGGATAGCAGAGGAGACCAGCATGGGGTAACATTTGTCAATCAGGGAGGAATGGGAGATGGGAATCCCAGACTGTAACTTGAATAGGACTGCTGTTTTTTTTCCTGAGGGCTTCCTCTGCACTGACCAAGTTTAACTGCTGAAAGTGTCTTGGCTATTGATTTTAAAAACCAAGAGTGAACCATCTAGGCCATTTTGCATGTGATTTGTTGAATAATTGACCCTGAAGAGCCCTCTGCTTCTGCCTCTCCTACCTTGGCTGTTACAGGCCGGGTTGGCAGTGCTTGGAAAAACAACTGGTTGGGCTCAGCTTTCCCTGGTCCTGGAGGACAGCAGCTCTGGGTGTGGATAGCAAGCCCTTGGCTGGGTAATAGGAAAACATAGCCAACGTGGATGAGTGCAGAGTTTTGGGCTCATCTGCACGGGGTGTGTTCTTGGGGGCTGGATACTGATATGGGTTGGGGTGGTGTACTGTCTCTGGACTGTGAATCTAGCAGAGAGGCAAGCCTCACACAGAGACTCAACTTGTGGTCTTGGCCTCAGTGACATCATGTTGGGATCTAGAACCTTCCAGATTTGCCTGCTGGTAAGAATCACCCAGGGTGCTTGTTAAATATAAAGGTTTCCAGGATGGACCCTGAACCTATTGCATCACAATGGGTTGTTAGGATATCAAGTTTGGCAAACACTGCTAACTGAAGGGGCCGATCATTGGGGTCATGATGGGTGGAGCTGGAGTTAAGGTTGCTAGAGAAAATACAGGACACCCCAGTTAAATCTGAATCCAACAACAAATACCTTTACTATAAGTGTGTCCCAGATATTTACCAAATTTGGCAACCCTAAGGTGGAGAGAAATACTAGGAATTCTTCTCCAGTCCTGAGTGCACATCAGAAGGTGGACTTTGGTCACACTCAGCCTGACATCCATGGATGAAAGGAGAAGAATGGGTTGGAGTCTCGCAAAGAAGAAGACTCCATTAGTACCTTCTTCTAATTTTCTTCTCTGCATCTGTGTGTGTGTATGTGTGGTGGGGGAGGTTTAGGCCGCTATTTAATTCCTTTCTAGTCACTAATATAATTTCATTCTCACTTCTCTGCTGCTTTTTCTTTCTTCCAATTTTTTTTCTTAATCTGGAGGGCAAACTTTCATCTCGAGTATGTTGCCTCAATGTGTTATTGTAAAAAAAAAAGTATGATATTAAAAGTGCTCCTCCCTCTATAAACAGTGGAGTGTGAATATCAATAACCATAAACTAAAATGCTTTCCTTTTCCTCTCCTTTCCGTCCCCTCCACACTTCTCTCTCTGTATGTGCAAGTGATTTCTTGTCCTCACCAGATGTCAATCAAGAGAACAACGTTAATTTATTCGGATTGGAGGCATTTATTAACCCTCTGGGGGAAACAAAGTACCAAGACATATTGTTCCTTGCCCTCCAGGAAAAGAGTATGAGATAATAGTAGTAGTTAGAACCGTAATAGTAGAAAAGGGTCATCTGTTTGAATTTATCTATTTATATCAGATCAAAAGGATTTGAGTATATTTGACTTATGTTGACATTGTTATATTTTGAAAGCATTTCCTGTTCACAGTTTTATTTTATCCCCTGACCAACCCTGTGAAATATGTAGAATAATGACAGCTATTTATGCTGTACTTTCCCAGTTTCTAAAATGGGATTAATGGAGAATGGGGCTAATAGTGTGTCACTCTCCCAGGAGAGGGTGGGAATTTAACTCACACAGCATGTGGGCTGGAGCCTCCCACCTCGTGCTCCGGCTCTTCCCCTGGGTCTTGGTTACTTTTGCCCTTTTTTTGTGTAACATCTGGTTTCACTGGGAACTGGAACTTGAACACTCCTCCCCCACTCCTTCCAGCTTTCTCTCTGAGTAACCTGGACACATTCCTTCTACCTTCTCAGCCTGGGTTATTAAGAAAGGGAATGCAGCCCAAGTGTGCTGAGGTCACTGCCTTGGTGTCCTTCTGGGACAGCAGCCTCTCAGGGAGAGCATGCCTGAGGAGCAGGCCTGTTATATTCCTGACCCCTGATGTCAGCGACCACAGAGGGAGGCAAGGAGACAGTTTTTGTTTCTTAGTGTTTAGATTTCTTAGGAAATTTATAACAGACCATAAGCACTGTCAGCAAGGCTTGGCACTTCAAACTTTCTTCTAATAAACACTGCCACGTTAGGAAATAGGGGTCAGGAAACCCCCTCCAAAACATTCTCTCCCTTCACTGATGCAGCTTGAAGATACACGATGGCCTTGCTGTTCTCATTGTTTCCTGGTCTCCCCCTTCCCTCTCTCCTCCAGCATCTGTCTTAGTCCTGGAAAGGAACAGCAACTCAGGGCATCTTGGTCCATCCAATGATCGCCTTTTTTGGAAGGCTTTCTCCCTGAGGCTTTGTGGGCAGCTGGAATCAGAGATGCAGTAGGGCGTTTCTGAACAAGAAAGAGACTGCTTCCTGACGGAGAAGGGTTGGGAGAGATGGACAGAAGCAGTGAGAATTGGGGTACAAAACTGCTAAGTATTCGTGAGTTCTCCTCTCTGCCACTCTGTCCCCAACCACAGCTGGGTGAAGGGAGGGAATTTTCATCTCTCTGAGATTTGGGGGAGCTATGATGTCCTGTTGGGATCTTTTGAGCCAGGGAGGTTGAGTCTCATGCACCGTTTCCCAATGCTGATGCCGTTTCTCTGCCTCAGACCCACGAAGCTGAGAGAGGGAGAAGGAAGCTGCTGGCTTCTGGAAGCTCTTTCTGCATTTTGCCTGGGCCAGGGTGGTCCCCGTGCCATTTGTCTTAGTCCATTCAGGCTGCTGTAACAAAAATACCACAGACACGGTGGTGAAGCAACACACATTTATTTCTTACAGTTCTGGAGGCTAGAAAGTCCAAGATCAAGGTACCAGCAAATTCAGTGTCATAGATGGCCCTCTCCTCACTGTGTCCTCACATGGTGCAAGGGGCCAGGGAGCTCTCTGGGGCCTTTCTTAATAAAGGCACAATTCTATTCATGAGGGCTCCACCCCATGACCTATCACCTCCCAAGGCCCCACCTCCTGATACCACCACCTTGGAGGTTAGGGGTTAACGTAGAAATTCTGGGGGAGGGGACACACATATTCAGTCTGCAGTACTGTTGGCGTTATTCAGGGTCCTATCCACGTGGAGAAGCCCTTCTGCCTATCAGAGAAGGGCTGGACAGGAGAAGGAGAGGGACTTTGAGCAGCAGGAGCCTGGGGTTTAGGCTACAGGGTCCGGATTTTTTTTTTAATATTTATTTATTTGGCTGCACCTGTCTTCGTTGTGGCACATGGGATATTTTAGTTGTGACATGCGGGACCTAGTTCCCTGACCAGGGATCGAACCTGGGCCCCCTGCATTGGGAGCACAGAGTCTTAACTACTGGACCACCAGGGAAGTCCCGGAGTCCGGATTTTTTGAGAAAGGATGGCTCCTTGTGGCCCAGTCCCTCTCCTGGAAACATGGCTTCCAGTCACGTGAGGGGCTGAGGAGGCAGAACGTTATCTATCCTTCCCACACCTCCCGTATCCCCATTTTGCATCCTGGGGCATCCTTGGGTGTGGCTCTTCCTGGGACTATCTCTTGCACACTCCTGTCTTGATTCCCACTCTACACAGAATGTAATACAATTTATCATTTTATGAGGATAATTAGAGTCAGACAATCCAGTCAGCATCTCACTTCTGCCACTTCTTAGGTCTGTAGCTTTGGGCAAATTACTTAATTTCTCCAAACCTTCGATTTCTTACGTGTAAGATTGGGTTCCTCATTCGTGAAACCTCCAAGACTCAGGCTCATAATTGGTAAAATAATACCAGCTCCGGCATTACAGAACTGTAATCAGGAGGGTTGCAGTAATCCATGTGAAATGCTTCTTCTGGTGCCTGACATGCAGTAAGTACTCCATAAATGTGAACACTAGTTGTTCTGGGATATTGGTGTGGGTTATTTAGCTGACTTCTGGAAGTGGTTGTGAGAGGGGGTGGGTAGGGATGTGGGGGATTGTGGGGTTGAAGGCCTAGATATTGTGAAATAGGTCCAAGGAGGGGTTTCCTAGCTTTGCAGGCAGCTCCCCCAGCCTGGCAAGAAGCCCTTGTGGGCTTGCGCCCCCACAGTGCTGGCTAAGTTTGCTGACTGTCAGAGCAGGAAGGGACTGAAAATGCCATGTCATCTAACCTCTTTTAACAGAGGCGAACAGATAAGGAAACTGAGGCTCAGTGGAGTGAAATGACATCTGAGGTCACAGGTTAGTTAGTGGCAGACCTAGGATTGAACCCATTTCCTGATTTCCAGTGTTCATTCCAATGCGGCATGTCCCCAGTTCAATACTCAGGTGGAAACACACACACGGAGCTCCAGAGGGCTGTGGCATGCATGCCAGGGTGTTTGGAAGGGCACTGAGTCTGCCCTTTGGCCAGGGTGAGGGAGGGAGACGAAAGTGATAGGACAGGCTCTGGTCAGTGGCCTGACATCATGGGATTTGCCCAAGCTTGTGAAGTTTATTCATAATTAATTTATCCAGGAACTATTTATAGAACATCTTACAACAATACCTAACATTTATTGAGCACTTACCCTATGACAGGCACCGTGCTATGTGTTTTACATGCACTGTCTTATATCATCCTGCAGAACACCCCTGTGAAAGTGGGGCTGCTATTATGTTCATGTTATGGATGAGGAAACAAGGCCTGGAGAGGTTAGGTGACTTGTCCTAGTAACCAGATAGTAAGAGGCAACGCTGAGATGTAGTCTCAGCCAATCTGTGCTCTGAGCCCCTCCTCCCTGCTGCTTCCGCATATCCTCCCCTCATCACTTGATGGTCAGTCTTGGATTGTGTGATGGGGATAGAGGGGAAGGGAGACACACACAGTCCCTGATCTCATGGATCTCACACCCCAGCCAGTGTCTTATCACAGTGGCTTCCAAACTGTTTCGACCCTGACCTACAGAAAGAAATACATTGTGTATCATTATTTATTGGGTATATATTATACCCTACTCCACAACATGTAAACCTTTCCTGGGACTTCCCTGGTGGTCAAGTGGGTAAGACTTTTCACTCCCAATGCAGGCGGCCCGGGTTGGATCCCTGGTCAGGGAACTAGATACCACGTGCTGCAACTAAAGAAGCCCGCATGCCGCAACTAAGACCTGGCGCAGCCAAAATAAATAAGTAAAATAAATAAAAAATAAACATTAAAAAAGAAGCATAAATAAAAAGATTTAAACCTAAAAACTTAAAAACAAACTTTCCCAAAACAATATTTACTTTTACTGCTTATACACTTTGATGCTTTCTCTTCTATTATGTTGCATTTTGTTTAATAAATTGGTGGTTGAGACCTACTACATCGATTTTTGGGACCCACAAGTGGGTTGCATTTTACAGTCTGAAAAACACTGGTCCAACAGGCATCTTATTGTACTGCCCCTCTTCCTACCTACCAATCTGTGAACGGGGATTCACCTAACCTTTCGGATGCCTCAGTTTTCCCCTTCTGTACAACAGGCCTAGGGACTGTCTTAGGAAGGACCACACAGGCTCATTTGTG
Source organism: Hippopotamus amphibius kiboko (assembly GCF_030028045.1). Lineage (NCBI taxonomy): Eukaryota > Metazoa > Chordata > Mammalia > Artiodactyla > Hippopotamidae > Hippopotamus > Hippopotamus amphibius. The sequence goes on along the minus strand of NC_080202.1, from coordinate 43,864,690 downwards.
TTGGTTTAGCTCCAGAGTGCTGGGTAAGCCCTAGCCTGTTGGGAGGTGGCAGAGCCTGCAAGAAGCAGAGAGCCACCATCATTCTGATCATAGGGCTTCCTCTTGGGCTCCTGTCTTACAGGCTCTGCCTCTGGGCTCACCCCGCTGTGACCTGAAGGAGAATCTGCTGAAGGATAACTGCCCCCTGGATTTCATTGAGTTCCCCATCAGCGAGGCCACAATCCTGGAGGCCAGGCCCCTCAGTGACAAGGGCTCTGGAGACAGCTCCCAGGTCACTCAAGTCAGTCCCCAGAGGATTGAGCTCCGGCTACGGCCAGGTACGGATCCTGTAGAAGTAGCTCGCAGTGGAATTGGGGTGGGAAGAGAAGGGTGTCGGGGGAAGTGTGGGCAGGAGAATGGAAGAAAATGGAAGGTTTGGGGACTTGAAGCCAGAAGCTCTGAGTTTGAGTTTTGACTTTCCATATATTAGCTATTTGACCTTGGGCAAGTTACTTAACCCTTCTAATTTAGTAGGTACGCAAAAAATGTTTGTGTCTTCTTTCCCTCAGTGCCTGTTTTACCCAACATATAGCTTTCTATTGATGCTCAAGTGAGTATAAGATGAGAAAGCAATCTGTAAGCTCCTTTTCCATGTGAGATTGGGGCAGGGGCATGCATGGAGGCAGAAGAAGTAGAGGCAGGAGCCCTTGAGAGGGAGGAAGGATTAGGCTAAGAGAGGCTTTTTTGAAGCATTGATTTTGACTTTCCAATTAAATCAAGAATTTAAGAAAGTACCTTCTACATGTAAGGCGTGTGTTGGTTACTGTGGGATTCAGAGAAGGGTGGGACATAGTTCCTGCCTTTTACAGAGTCTGAAGTGTACTAACTGCCAACACTTCTGACTTAGGGTGGTAGAGCCTTGGGACCCAGAGGATTAGACCGATGAAGATTTAGAGAAGGTGGAGACTTTTAGAATGGAAAAGAAGAGGTTAGAAATAGGAGGGTCAAGAGATTGGAAGAGGATAGAATTGCAAGGGGAGAGAAAAAGGGACCAGGGCTTTCAAGTTTGGTTTGATCAAAAAGTTACTTCAAGGGAAAAAAAAAAGTTACTTCAAGGAATTCCCTGGCTGTCCAGTGGTTAAGACTTGGCGCTTTTCACTGCTGGGTCCCGGGTTCAATCCCTGGTCGGGGAATTAAGATCCTGCAAGACGTGAGGCATGGCAAAAAAGTAAAGTAAAGTACAGTACAGTACAGCAAAGTAAAAAGTAAAGTAAAGTAAAGTAAAAGTAGAGTAAAGTAAAGTAGTAAAGTAAAGTAGTAAAGTAAAGTAGTAAAGTAAAGTAAAATAAAATATATTTACTTCATCCCAATTGTGTCCAAATCTGCTTAAGTCTTAGAGGGAGAAGAGGAGAAGAATTAAAATCCTTCTGCTTTGCAGATGATTCTAAGAATTTCTCCATCCAAGTTCGGCAGGTGGAGGATTACCCTGTGCACATCTACTATTTAATGGACCTGTCTTATTCCATGAAGGATGATCTGCGGAACATCCAGAACCTGGGTATCAAGCTGGCTTCTCAGATGCGTAAGCTCACCAGTAACCTGCGGATTGGCTTCGGGGCCTTTGTGGACAAGCCCGTTTCACCATACATGTACATCTCCCCACCAGAGGCCCTCAAAAACCCCTGCTATGAGTAAGTCTCTCCTCCAGAAGCCAAGGCAGCATCTCTCCCCATTGCCCCAGACAAGTCCAAGTCCTGCTTCCTATTTCTAGTCTAGGGTAGCTTTGTTGGCTGCCTTCTGGCCAAATCATATCTCCTCTCTACCAGGGTCTCCCTGTCTGGCAAGTGGGCCAAGCCATTGATCTGGAGTGTTGTATTGATAGAGTCCAAGGCTGTTTGGAGACCTAGAAAGGAAATTCATCTGCTTCTTGGTCTAGGCCACGAATACATAGTGGACAAGAGAGAATAGAAAGGAAATAGAGATCAAAAGTAGAGAGAATTGCATGGATAAGTAAATAGAGGCGTTATGATTTCAGAAGGGTTGATCCCAGCGTTCTTGCCATCCTCATCATCCAGAATATGAGTCCTACAGGGTTAAAATGCAAGGAATTAAGTCCTAGAGGAACAGGAAAGAGTGGAAATGATATTTATTGACCCCTCTAATAGCATAAATTGATGTGTCCCTCTGTTGAGACTTTGGCTTACAACTGAATGGCTTATTTAATTGGTGGAGACTATGCAAATTCAGGGATTATAATTTAAAATGATGGTTACCGAGCCTGACAAGGTGTGAATTTATTTTTTAGATTTGAATGTTATATGATGTGCCCTTTTAACTTTCTGTCTGGGTTGAGAGTTTCCGCAGTAAAGATATCAGCCATCAATTAAATGAATAAACCATTGGGCTGGGGACAGAAATGCTCCTGTTAGGCACGGATCTATCAATTTATTAATAGTTCAGGGACATGAAGTTATTGATGAACTTTTGCTTCGTTGTGGTGTTAATGTTACTTTAGAGAAGTGTTAAGTATAAGGTGAGAGCAACAGCAACTACAGCCTCACTCTGATTTAAGAGCTTTACCTGTGTTAACTTATTTAATAAGTTAACACAACGACTCTTATGAGATATGTACTATCGTGTCCCCATTTTTTTTATAGGCTAGGTATGGAGAAGCTTGCCTAGGGTCCCATGACTAATAAGTCAAAGAGCTGGGATTTGAACCCAGGCAGTCTGGCTCCCCAGTTCACTTTCTTATCCCCTGAGCTAGCTGGGGGTTAGGTCAATGTGATGCCTAGGTAATCTGAAGGCTTTGGAGTCTAAACTGTCTGGGTAATGGTAGTTGTATAGACCTGGCCTGGGCATACCATATCTGTCCCCCTCTCTTTCCCTCCCACTCCGCATGCAGCCTTTTCCATCAGATCTCTGCTTAAATCATCTCCTTCCCTCCCCAGTATGAAGACCACCTGTTTGCCCATGTTTGGCTACAAACATGTGCTGACGCTAACTGACCAGGTGACCTGCTTCAATGAGGAGGTGAAGAAGCAGAGTGTGTCACGGAATCGAGATGCCCCGGAGGGTGGCTTTGAAGCCATCATGCAGGCTACCGTCTGTGATGTGAGTTTGGAGGGCACGGAGTGCCAGGTGTGGTTGGCGCAGATCAAAAATGGGGGAGGAAGTGGCTCAGCTGTGGGGATTTCTGCGTGAAATACGAGGTAGGAACTAAGCAGAGCTTTGGGCAGTTGCTCCTGATAAGGAGCCTCTGCTCGTATCTGCTCCCTGGCCGGAGCTGGTACTTTTTGAACCTCAGTGGTTCTAGATGTTTTCTGGGGAGAGGATCTGCTCACCTTCTCTGGAAGTGTATCAGAGCCAAGGCTGGGTTCACTTAACCTCAGCAAAGTGTGCAGATGTTCAGATGGGATTTCTTCTAGCTCAGCCCAGCTCTGCAGATGCAGGTGGGCTTCTAGACGGGCCATGTGATTATCATTGAAGAAGTTCTATTTGGAGTTGAAGCAGGTGTCTTTCATCTGCTTGAACTAATGAGCTCTGAGACTTTTTCTAAGAGAACAGAAACCCTTGAGTTGGAAATCTCCAGCTTGTGTTCCAAGGACTGGGACTGAGGCCCTTCTCCAAGACAACTTATCTGGCCCTTCAGATAGGGAGCTTCTTGGGTCTTTGTTTTGTACCAATGACATGACTAAAGTTGCTGTCTCTATTTTGATTTTTTTTAAACAGGAGAAGATTGGCTGGAGAAACGATGCCTCCCACTTGCTGGTGTTTACCACAGATGCCAAGACCCATATAGCACTGGATGGAAGGCTGGCAGGCATTGTCCAGCCCAATGATGGGCAGTGTCATGTGGGCAGTGACAACCATTACTCTGCCTCCACTACCATGGTGAGAGTCTTGGTACCACCTCTGGTTCCTATTCACTCTGGCCAGGACTGCCCTAACCCAGGCAGAGTCTTTGTGTGAATATGAAAATGGCAGCCCTTCCTCTGGGCAAGGTGGAGGGCTCTTTTCAGCCTGCCCTCACCTCTCCCATCTACTGGACACCCTCATCCAGGGTACAACCTGTACAACCATTAGAGATGGTCCTGACTGTGGTCAGTGTCACCACTACCTCTGCTGCCTCCAGCACCAGCAGCGGCATCATGGCATCCAGAATGGACCCAGAGGACTTTTGCATGTCCAGCTGGAAAGCAGGCCATCCTGTCTACGGTGCACGGATTAGCCCCTTCTTGGGATGTCATGCTTACTTGTGGTTATTGGCAGAAGACAGAGGGAAAAGAGACAAAGATCATCAAAAGCTTGGAGAGCCTGTCCTGTGAGGAAAGGTTAAAAAGCTCAGCGTCATTTAGCTGGAATGAAAGAAGGCTAAAGGATGGTTTAGCTAATACACGAGAAGACTTTTTTTAAAGTTATTTTTTATTGAGGTAACCTTGGTTTATAACGTTATGTAAGTTTCGTGTATACAACATTCTATTTCTACTTCTGTATACACTACAGCGTGCTCACCACCAAAAATTTAGTTTCCATCTGTCATCATACAGTTGATCCGCTTTACACACTTCACCCTCCGCCCACCCCTTCCCCTCTGGTAACCACTACTTTGTATGAGAAGACTTCTCGTAAGTTGGTTTCTATGCCCATAGAATGTTAAATAAGAGGAAAGGAGTTTACATTGAAGCAGGAGAAATTGCAGTAAAACATAAAGAAAATGTATAGACCTGCAGAATGCTGATACTCTGAATATCAAGGGGAAGGTGTGAACTCTTCTTCTTTTAAAGACAATATAGCAACTACCTCATCTAGGTGGCTTAAAGGTATACCTGTGTAAAGACAGGAACCTGAGCTGCACGATCTCATGAGCTCTCTGAAAGGTCTAGGATTCCAGGGACATGTTCATAATTCACCAGCACCCCCATTTTGGCTTGGGTTCTTTGGTGTCAGCCATATACAGGTTGAGCACTACCAGGCAGTGGGTGAGCCTGTAACAATTGACACCTAGTCTGTGGAGGGCCCTACCAGGAGTCAAGGGGGATGACGAGACTATATAAGGTCCTACCCTTAGGGAGATTTTGGTTTAGTTGAGGAGATATGGTACCAATAACATAAGATGCATGATTAATGCTAACTGGGTAGAATAGTCGATAAGGGCCTTAGGAAAAGAGGAAAAAGGGCTTTATGCTAAAGAGGAAAGCTCATCAAGAACTGGGATGGTCAAGGAAGGCCTCCTGGAGAAGGTGGGACCTGAGCTGGGTCCTAAGGAAAGAGGAGGATTACCAAAAAGAAGGCCACTCCAGGTGGGAGAAAGACAGTGGGCCAGCTCACTTCCAGTTAGTGGAAGGCGGAGAGAGGTGAATGATGATTGGAAAGGAAAGTTGAGACCACGAGGCGGAGGATTATGAGCACCAAGCCAAGGCATTTGTCAGTAGCTGCAAAACAGGAGGAAGCTTTGAAACGACGAGGCCTGGCAGTACCTGGCCCTTGGAAGCTTCTCCTTAGTATCAATGCATTGAATTTGAGTAGGAAGACAGAGGTGCTTAGTTTTGACACTACCAGCCTGTACCTCTTCATCTATCCTTAGAGGTCACAGCTGGGTTTGTGTTTGCCTCACATTGTTATGGGGTGAAAAGGTTTAAATCCCATCACTGTCTGGGCCATGGCCCAAATCAGCCAAGTCCTAAGGCTTAGAAGCCAGGGATGTGTGTGAATATACTTCTGAACTAACCTCCACATCCTCCCTTTTTACAGGATTATCCCTCCTTGGGGCTGATGACTGAGAAGCTATCCACGAAAAATATCAATTTGATCTTTGCAGTGACTGAAACTGTAGTCAATCTCTACCAGGTGACTATGCCTTTGGGACTTCCTGGAGTGGGAGTGGGGCCTGTGATGGGTGGACTTGTCTCAGGGAGCCAGCCCACACCTGCTCTGGCCATGATCCCCAACCTGGAAAGACCCAGGAGCTAATGGTTCATCTTAGTGGTCTCTCTCCTCCAGCCTTGACCCTAGCAAGATGGGATGGGTGTGTTGATGTTTGCAGTGGTGGAGGGGAGTAATTCAGTGGGGAGAGGGGTGTGAGAGGTTCTCTGTAATTCTGCTCAGGGCTGAAAAAGTTGCTAGACCTATTCCTGGCAGTGATAAGTAAAATATCCCATCCCTCCCTCAATTTTCATTTCAAGACCCTCAATCTGATTTGGGGAGGGCTTTTGGAGAGCACCCGCTTCATCAGTCATCCTTGGGCATCTTTGTCTTCCTTTCTAGAACTATAGTGAGCTCATCCCAGGGACAACAGTGGGTGTTCTGTCTACGGATTCTAGCAATGTCCTCCAGCTCATTGCTGATGCTTATGGGGTAAGTGTCTTACCTGGGAAATGGGCCTGCTAAGAGTCCACTTTACTTGGCATTACCCGGGGGGCTCAGATTTGAAAGTCCTGGCCGCTGGTCCACCATGCAGCTTTCACTGCCTCCCTCTTGTTCTTCCAGAGGCCAGGAAATAATAGGCAGCACTCACTAGGAGGAATGCAGCCGTCTCATACGGAAGTGGCTCAGAAAGGAATGCCAAGGAGCCTTAGGAACAATGAGGGAAGAGCTTGGAGAAGGTGGAAGGGAAAAAGAGGATGGGGTTGGTGATGAGGAGGAGCAGGGGGTGGGTACAGAGTGATGGAGATCTGGGCTCCAACGATAGGGAGAAGAGGGAGCTAAACCATGAGGAAAGTGAGGTCAATTAAAAATCAGGTAGAGAGTGCTGCTACCCAAGGCGACCAGTATCAGCACTCCCTTCATGCGTGTACATGCAGGAGGGTATAGCTGATTTAGGTTTTACCCAGACTCACCTGGACACAAGTGGAGACAGGGAGAGAGCGGGTCTTGGGCAGGAAATATAGCAGGAAACAGGCTCCTGGGGATGCTCTGCCAGCTTGCAGGTGGACCTCGGCATCTGGCACTGCAGGTGAGTCCAGGACCATCTGGTAGGTTTTGCTTGGGATGTAATTGGCTCATACTCATTTCCTCTCAGCCCATTTTCTTTTCTTCTCTTGCCCTTTTCTGCTCAGAAAATCCGCTCTAAAATAGAGCTGGAAGTGCGTGACCTCCCTGAGGAGTTGTCCTTATCCTTCAACGCCACCTGTCTCAACAACGAGGTCATCCCAGGCCTTAAGTCTTGTGTCGGACTCAAGATTGGAGACACGGTGAGGTGGGCTGGGCAGGCGCTGAAGCTACAACTCTGACCTTGGCCTGTGCCCTGGAGCTTCCATGGGCACCCACCGCTTCCTTCCCTGTACTTTCTTCCTAAATGTCCTTACAAGTTAGATGTAAGGGAAGTGCCAACCTTTTCCTCTGAGGCTTCTGTTGCCAAACCTTTTCTATCTAAGTAACTTCACCACCGGGATTTTTAAAAACTTGCATTTAGTTTACCGGTTTGATTACGCACAGTTGATTGCAAATGAAAATATTTCTTACCTCCAGCCCCTAACCGGTCAACCGGTCTCCAGCCTCCCCTAAGGCTATGCCTTTCTTTGCTTCCCAACGTAAAATGGCAGTGTCATCTATAAATATTTATTGACCACTGACTTTGTGCCAGGCATTGTTCTAGCTGCTGAAGATTTGGCAGCAAACAGAATAGGCAAAAATACTCACCCTCGAAACTAACACAACATTGTAAATCAATTATACCCCAATAAAAATTAAAAGAGAAATAAACACATACACCGCCCCCCCCCGCACATACACACACACATACAAGATACCCACCCTCATGTAACTTCAGAATGCAAATGTTCATTTTGCCTCTCCATTCCTTCTATAGCTTTCCTTCCTTAGTGGTTGGTTTTTCTCTTCTTCTGCCTTAGGGGAGAGGGGTTGGTGAAAGGAATGGGAAGAAAAGAGGGGAGTATCTATAGGTGTTTCATCTGTATCTACATCATCTACATCTATATATCTGTCTCCATCTACCCATCCCTCTGTCTGTCTATCTATATTCTAGGCACATGTGCACATACCCTATGTAGAAAATATTGGCCTGAAACGTATTTGATTCCATAAGTGATAAAATGCTATATGGAAATTGAACAGTAGACCTTGAGCCTGTGGCTGGCTGCTGTGTGGCATTGTGTGGTGCAAAACAGTGCTTCGTGTATCTTGATGACATTATGTAATCAGCTCTGCTAGCATAGTTGGCAATAGTAGAGCGTTTATAAGATCACAGGTTCTGTTCTGCTTGAGCTGGTTTAGTTTCATGTATGGAATTTTAGAAAAAGCTATCTCATGATTGTAAACCATGTCTACACCCAGTCAGATCTGTCGCAATTGTACAACTATCCCAAGGCTCTTGCTTTGGCTTTTGCAGACCATGGTTGTGGGAAGGCTGAGAAACTCCAGCTTGCCAGGGGACAGGACACCCAGTTTGGGTATTCCTGGGCAGGGCAGGAATAGCTTCTTTCCCTCCAGGGCTGGAGTGTCCGCAGGGTCCACTTGTGTCTGAATGCGATCTTACTTTCCATCCAGGTGAGCTTCAGCATTGAGGCCAAGGTACGTGGCTGCCCCCAGGAGAAGGAGAAGTCCTTCACCATCAAGCCTGTGGGCTTCAAAGACAGCCTCACCATCCAGGTCACCTCCGACTGTGACTGTGCCTGCCAGGCCCGGGCTGAGCCTCACAGCAGCCACTGCAACAACGGCAACGGGACCTTTGAGTGTGGGGTGTGCCGATGCGGGCCTGGCTGGCTGGGGTCCCAGTGCAAGTGCTCGGAGGAGGACTACCGCCCCTCCCAGCAGGACCAGTGCAGCCCCCGGGAGGGCCAGCCTGTCTGCAGCCAGTGGGGCGAGTGTCTCTGTGGCCAGTGAGTCTGCCACAGCAGTGACTTTGGCAAGATCACGGGCAAGTACTGCGAGTGTGATGACTTCTCCTGTGTCCGCTACAAGGGGGAGATGTGCTCAGGTGAGTAGAACTGCACACCGCTCCTGTCCTGGTACCCACACGTGCTCACACATCTGCAGCCTCTGGAAACAAATGCAGGCCAGGGCTTGTGGTGCGCACAGGACGACCCGGGGGCAGAGTGAGTAGATGGTGTGCCACTCCAGTGGCAGGAAACAGAAATGAGGTTCCCTTTAATTCCTCTCGGCTCCCTCTGCCCTTGCTGGAGGGGCACAGGAAAGAAAATGAGAGTCTGCTTCCAGCGGGCTTCTCTCCTAGAAGAGCATGGGAAGGAGTAGGGAAACTTGAAAGCGAAGAAGATAGTTTTCTTTCTTTTCTCTCATCTGCCCTTCTGCTAGTATTGTAAGTAAGTCACTGGTTCTTAATCTTTTCTAGGATATGGACCAACCCCTTTTTAAGTTTAAAAAAAATCACTGACTGATGGTAATTAAATGTTTAGCACATGTAGGTTTGGAAACTACATGATATCAGAATATATAGTGAAGTTAGGAATATTTTACATAAATTAATTTTTCACCACAAAAGATGTGGAAAATAGCAGTGTATATGCAAGGTATTGGAGCACATTTAATGAGCCAATACACCTAGGGCAATGACTGGAAAATAGTGAGCTCTTATTAAATGTTGGTACTATTTTGTTATCACTATTGGTATACTATTACTTTGTGTACTCTAGATCGCTGCTGTCCAATATGGTGGTTATTTAAATTTAATCAAGTTTAATTAAAACTTGCATACTTTTAAATTTAAATCAAATCAAATAAAAAAGAAAAAATTTAGTTTCTCTGTCGCTCAGGAGCCACATGTGGCTAGTGGCTGCCCTGTTGGACAGCACAGATGTTTACTGGATAGCCCTGCCATAGGGAGTCCCAGCCTGCAGACCGGGAATTATGAATTTGAGTCCTTCTGCCTGCAGGATACTGACTTGTCCCTCTCATTACAAAATTCGGTCACATCTTGAGGCCCGCTGATGATAGCTGAGCTTGCAGCCACTGAGCTTGTAGCCCACCTCGCCTGGTTTCTCCTTGCCCCAAAGCCCACTCCTGGGTTTCTCCCCCAGCTAGAAGAAGTTCAGCTCCTGTAGTCTTTATCTGCAGACACACTGACAGCACTCCCAGACGCAGTTAGGCAGTCGGAGTTGTTCTTGGGCACTGGGGATGCATTTTTGCTGGGCTGTAATCTCTGTGGCTTAATCTCTCACAAGAATGAGAGACAGATTGAAGATATTTGCAAATTGGTTGGGACTGGTTCCTGGGTATATTGTGTGACCGATCACGCAGAGATTATAATTGGCTTCTGGGGTGATCAAATCCATGACCTAGAGTGGCTTTACTTGCACTGGGGTTCTAACCAGCTGAGCTAATCCACCCAGATGTTCATGTTAACATCAGCCTTTAAAAGGGGTTCATGAGGATGTGTCATTCTAAAGCATGCTCAAGTGATATAAAAATGGCTCCTATTTATTACCTACACATCGCTTCCTTTACTCACGCCAACAAAATTTGAGAGAGAGATTGGAGAAAAACGGTATCAGAGAGATTAGGGGAAAGAGAGATCAGATATGCACAGACACAGACACACACACACACACACACACACACACACACACAGCAATTTGAATTAGGGGGTGAGGCAGGAATTTCAATTCCTTCTAATATTGAATAGTATTTACATCATATTCAAGGTACCGAAGGGAATGGTTAAGTTTGAAGTGGAGACCCACGACGAGAAGGTTGGGATTGAGGGGAAGAGGGTTACCCTAGGAGAGGCCTCCACGCAGCCTCCGGGGGCCCTAGGGGCAGAGGGAGGCCCACGGCTCGTCCCTGGCCTGATGGTTCCTGGTCTGATGGAGGCGTGTGGGAGGGATCTAGGCCAGCGTGTGTTTCCTTTGGCTGCCGGCCCTGCTGAAGCCACAAAACAAAGCTGCCAGGGTCAGCAGCCCAGGTTCCTGCCTCCCGGCAGCGCGAGAACAGCTCGTCCTCAGTGTGCTCCAGCCGACGGCACGAGGGAACCCAGGGCAGCTGCTGCAGCCTCTCAGAGGCCTCCCTCTCCCTTCCTGCCAGGGTGTTGGATGCCCACCGGCCTCAGGTCTGGACCCTGTGGTACCATCAGCCCGTTCTCCATTGGCAGGTCCTCAGGGACACATGCTCCTTGAGCACCTGCTCTGTGCCGGGCACTGGGTGCGTGTGGCTGAACAGGGGTCGTGCGTGATTCCTGACCTGGCCGGGCTTATAGCGCAGTGCGCCATTGTCCCTGCCCAGATCTGCTGGCCTGATCTGCTCTGTGCTCAAGCAGGGGCTCGTGAGGCGGGAGCGCTATGACTGGGCCACGGTTCCAGCCCCTGGCCGTTCCTGTCCTCTCCTCCCCACCAGAAGCACGGTCTTCACGGTTGCACGGTATCAGCGCCCCTCACACATCAGGGCGTGCATCCTTGTCCTCGAGGGCCTTTCCATCCATGAATGTAGATTATTAACCCAGCGTGGGCCAGGTTCTGTGCTGTGTGCTGTAGCGTTGTGGGATAAGGAGGCAGGAATAAGACAGTTTTGCTCTCCATGAACTCACTAAGGAGAATTCACAGCACGAGGCAGAACCTGCCAGATCCCGGAAGTGAGGTGTCCTCAGGGGGTGTTCGAGGAGTCCACCAGAGAGAGACTCACTGTGGACGAGGAGGCCTGGGTGGCTTCATGGAGGAGGCAGGTAGTCAGAGGAAGGGCTGGCTCCTAAAGGAGGGCAGCAGACTGATGCGTCAGCCCAGAAGGTCAGGTCGTGTGGGGAGAGTGACTGCAGTCCCCCTGACCTGAAACACCTGCCCCCCCGCCCCGCTGCCCGCCTTCTTTCCTCCCTCCCTCCTCTTTCTTACGCTTTCTCTTCGTTTCCCACCCTCCTCCCCTGACTTTCCTGTGAACCCCTGTTGCTGGAGGGGTGCCAGTCCTGTGACATTACCACACTGCGGCTTCCTTTTAAGGGTTGACCCTGCGGGGGGCTTGCCGTCAGCCTGCTGGCGCTGGCCTGCCACTTCCACTCCCAAGGACCGTCTTCTCAAAGATCACTTTGTTTAGCCTCACAAAGGAAACACTATGGGACGAGGGTTTCCGAGGAGACTGAGGCCTTTGAGTGCTGCCAGGCCTCTGCGCTGTCGGCTTTTCGCTCTCCGGGAGCCATGGCCAAAAGCTGGGTGTAGTGGACACTGTGGGGTCCGCCTCTGCTGGCTGGCCCACCCATCCCCCCGCTGCTGGGAGGGCTGCTGATAATACTTCACACAGCTGCCCCTTCTCTGGAGGTATATATATATATTTTGGCTGCTCTGGGTCTTCATTGTGGTACGTGGGCTTCTTTCTAGTTGCGACGTGTGGGCGGTGCGCGGGCTTGGTTGCCCTGCAGCATATGGGATCTTAGTTCCCCAACCAGGGATTGAACCTGCATCCCCTGCACTGGAAGGCGGGTTCTTAACCACTGGACTGCCAGGGAAGTCCCTTCTCTGGAGACTTATATTCAGCTGACAGGAGCTGGATTGCCCTCAGACTTTGGCTAATGATGGATGGACGGGGGGTTAGGCAAGGCCAGTCCCTTTGCCTCAAGGTTACTGTGGTGCCAGTCCTGCTCCAGAGCCCACCGTGGGTCAGGCTGAGGGGAGTCTCGGGCTGAGACCAGGTTCCTGCCAGCTTTTGGCTCCTGCCCTGCCCTGCTTCCCTCCTTTCTTTCTGCTTCCCCACTGAGTCACTGGAACAAGAATCCTCACCACAGGCTCTACTGCTAGGGAACCCAGCCTCAAAATGCAGTCTTTCTTCTTTCTCCACCCTTCCACCAGCCCAGTGTGTCTACTCTCTAGATGTACTTGGCAGCTGGGGCAGATGAAGTCATGTTTCCCTTCCTTCTTGGGAAACAGACACACACAGTGAAGGTGTGTCTGAGTCTTGAACACCAGTGTGGTTCCTAGAGGCTTATGTTGGTATCCCTCATCCTTCAGTGGGTGATACCCATCCAGAGGGACCCACAGTGGCCCAGAGACATTAGTCAGACCCCCTGGGGTCGCTGGGGAGCAGGGGTGCCAGCTCATTGCTCTCTGAGCCTGGCTGTGTGCCGCCCTCTCCCCCACCACCGTGGGGCCCGTCTGCTCGCACAATGGCATGGTTTTCAGACCCGTTCAGGTGCCTTCCCCCTTGCTCCCCGACTCTCCTCTCATTCACAGTGAGATTTCTATTATTCATCCACTTCTTCCTGACTCAGAGTCTTGGAGGATGCGTCACCTTTCTGCAGGGTTTAGGAGCCAAGTTTTAAAGCCTCGGTAAATGAATATTAGGGGAATATAGTGTTGAGAGTTAATGCCTACATTTAAGCAGTCCAGCTCCCCACCCTAGTCTCTCTCTCCCATCCCTACACCCATGCAGGAAAGTAAATAGGTCTTTCCTACTATGGCTGACGGCTCTTTACAATCCCATGATAATACAACCCAGGGCACATGTTGGTGAAGGTTTGTGTGAATTTTCAGGAATTTAACTAGGATGTAAGCTCCATAATAGAAGGGACCTTGCCTATCTTGTTCACTGTTGAGTCTCCAGTGCTCAGGATGTGGTATGAGCTCGCTAAATATTTGTTGAATGAATGGATAAATAAACAAACATTAATTGCATGCCTACTCTGTTTCAGATGGAAAAATGAATGTGATATGTGCTCCCCTATCAGGGAGCTCACAATCAGAAAGAGAAACAGATAAGCAAACAAATGGGTTGGACAGCAGGGTTGAAATAGAGTCATCTACATAAGTGCTGGGAGAGCACGTGGGCAGACAGTTGATTTGGCCTGGGGAGGTCAGAAAAAGTTACAGAGGGGAAGAAACCTTTGAATTGGGTTTTCAAGGGTGAGTAGGAGTTTGGTAGTGGTCACAGGATGAAAGGGCATCTAGGCAGAGGGAACAGCGTGCAAAGAAGCATGAGGCTATGAGGGCAGTGTAGAAGATGGTGACTAGCTCAGCGTGGGGGTGAAAGTGCGGCACTGTGAGGAGGGTGATGAAGGGTAAACCTGGAATGCAGGTTGAGACGCTGTCCTGGGGTGGGAACCTCACCAGTGGTCTGCCCCCTGGGGCTGTGTGTTTTCAGGCCATGGCCAGTGCAGCTGTGGGGACTGCCTGTGTGACTCTGACTGGACCGGCTACTACTGCAACTGTACCACGCGCACGGACACCTGCATGTCCAGCAACGGGCTGCTGTGCAGCAGGCGGGGCAAATGCGAGTGCGGCAGCTGTGTCTGCATCCAGCCAGGCTCCTACGGGGACACCTGTGAGAAGTGTCCCACCTGCCCTGATGCCTGCACGTTTAAGAAGTGAGTGGGCAGGCAGAGAAGTGAGTTGGAGAGAGTTGGGTGTCTGGGATGGGGGAGAGGGTCCCCCAGATTGTGCAGGTTCTGTCTCTTACTCACCAAAGCTTTAGGGAGAGGAGTCTGTTCCAGAAAACGACTAGCTTTCCTCTTTGATAACTTGGGGGAAAGCTGGAGGTAGAATCAAGCGTGAAGGGGACAGAGTGGTACCAGCTGGGCTGCAGCTGGGGAAACCTCTCTTTTAGGCTGAATCCTGAATCCCTGAGTTGGGAGGAAGGCTACTCCTGGGGTAACTCCTGGGGAATGTTCCAGTGCTGATGTTCTGATTCTCCGGGGGATATGGGGCTGGAGTTAGGAAGGATACTGTGTGAAACAGAAGAAATTCACCACTGCAAACGTCACTCATCTGGGGGTCAGAGGAAGCCCCTGTCAGCCCAAGACCATGGCACTGCTGTTTCTCCTACTACTTTAAGCAGGGCTGGATTCGTGGGCATGCAACCTGCATATTTGTACAGAACCCCATGTTTGGAAGGGCCCCACACTTCATTTAATGTTCTGCTGTCATTGTTCTGACATTCCTGCTAATTTTTGAATGAGGGACCTGACATTTTCGTTTTGCACTGGGCCCCCAAATTATAGACTGGTTCTGATTTTAAGGTTCCCAGAAGTGGCATAGGGTTCAGCTTCCTGTCACAGTTTTGGATGGGATATAAAGAAGTTTAATGAAGTTACCTGAAGGCCTCTGCCTACCTGGCCTTACCTATAGGTTAGGAGGGCACTCCCACCCCTGAACTTTAGACGTGACTATCTGTGCCCCCAGGATTGTCTTACAGATGTTTTTGTTTGTGTGTTTGTTTTCTGGGATGGAACAGCTTTCCGGGTGTATGGCAGGCAGAGCCTGACTGAAAGACATTTAGGCTTGTCCCTTTCCTGACTTCATCCCTGTGTCCTCTCTCCTTTAGGGAGTGTGTGGAGTGTAAGAAGTTTAACCGGGGAGCCCTATACAAGGAGAATACCTGCAGCCGTTACTGTCGTGATGAGATTGAGCTTGTGAAGGAGCTTAGTAAGTTCAGCATGTCATACAGTTGTACACACTCACGTTCTAAATTTTTAATCCTGGAACCTATCCAAGTCTCATCTGTAAAATGAAGAGTAATTCCTACCTCAACAGCATGTTGTGCAGGCCTGATACTCTGTAGGCACTGAATAAAAGCTGGCTTCTCTGGGTGTCCTCCTGCCTCTCTACTAATTTGTTCAGCAGTCCCTTCTCCTTGTGCTTCACAGAGCCCACGGGCTCAGCAAAATCCTGAAAGTAACTTTTAAAGTATGTGTAAAATCAGGGAACCCTAACTTTACCACCCCAGGGAAAGGAAGATGATGTGCCCCCATTTTACAGATGAAGAAACTGAGGCATAGAGTGAAGAAGTAGTAGTTGCCCATGATAGTTTTAGCTTAGTAGGCTAGCAATCATTTACTAAGTTTACCTAACTAAGAATGTTAAGCAATGCCCAGGCATACAGCTTTGCTGGTTTAGAGGGAAACCTTCACCCTCATGGACTTGTAGCCAAAATCATTAACCTGAAGCCTTTTTGACTCTCCAGAGCCCCTCCTGGAGTAAGACAGATAGAAATACAATGGGAAGCAAAACTTTTGTCTGCAATTATTCCGGTTTGTATTTCACCTTGACTTAAAAGGAAATGATCTTTGCTGCTGTCATATATGTGACATGGTTATCTGGGCCAGCTAGGCATTGGGTAGCGCTAGGAGATGGCAATCTCTCTGGAGATAGTGATCTCCCATGAAGGCAGGAAACACATTTTCAGCAAGAGCCACTGTAAGACACAGCTAGCCAGCCAGCTTCTGGGTGGGGGTGTTATGGGGAAGAGTCAGAACTCTGGACCCTTTGGCTAATATCAGAAGTGGGGCTAGAGGGAGGGTAGTGATTTGGGGACTGAGTTTGAAGAGGCACTTTTTCCTCTGGAGGAGACCAGGCTTGCTATCATTCACTTAGATGGAAGAGGCTGCTGAGATAGGAGATATTTTTATCATCTAGAGCAGATGGGGATTCCAAGTTAGTTGATAAGTACCCCCACCCTCCACCATGATAACCATAAAAATAAATGCTTATTTGTATGGAATTTTATAACTCATATAAATTATGAAAGTATCTTTACATGCACATTATCTTTTTCTTCTCCCAACAACCTAGTAAAGTAGAACTTAGTACTTTTGTTATCTTCATTTTGAGGATAAGGAAATTGAATCTCAAGAAATTTAAATAGGGACTTCCCTGGTGGTCCAGTGGTTAAGACTTCACTTTCCAATGCAGGGAGTGCAGGTTCGATCCCTGGTCAGGGAGCTAAGATCCCACATGCCTCGTGGCCAAAAAGCCAAAACATAAAACAGAAGCAGTATTGTAACAAATTCAATAAAGACTTAAAAAAAATGGTCCACATAAAAAAAAAAAAGTTAAGTAACTCGCCCAAGCAAATCCGTGGTGCGTTAAGATTAGAACTAAATCCTGAAATCCCTACTCTTTCCACTGTCCTATAATACCACTGGTTTACTGAAGACTTATTGAGTTAAAGTCCATAGGATGTGCTTTGAGACTCATGTCCTAGTCCTACTCCATCACTTATTTGCTGTGTGACCTTGGTACCTTTGCTTAATCTCATCATGTGTCAGTTTCATACCATCTGGTAAAGCTGGATGAAACGGACACATGTGCAGCTGATGGAGCATAACCCATAGTCTCACAGTCAGAATAACAGGTTTTAGAATTAGAAGGGATGAAGCCAACAAAACATGATGGGCGTCAGAGAAGCGGAGATGACTCTGGAGAGGAACACTGGATCATAAGCAGAAGTAGAAGAAATATAAGGGCTGAGTAAACAAACTATTGAGAATCATTGAGCAAGCAGAGCAAGGAAAGAGAGGGAAGGGAACACCCACTGTGTGTTAGGTAGTTTACTTCATGCTGTTTGATTCTCAGCCATCCCTGTGAGTGAGGGCATCTTTTGTTCGATTAGAAAAAGAGAGAGAGATTTGATCAGGTCGAGTAACTTAGCCAAGGTCGCCCAGCTGGTAGGTGATAGAGCCAGGCTTTGGATCAGATTATGTAATACTGTTAAGTCATGTCCCTTCCAGAGGAAGGAATAAGAACCAAAAAGGGCCTGTGAGGGATAAAGTACATCAGCAAGGGTCATCTAGAGGCAATTGCCAGGCATGACAGCCATCTCAAATCTAGGCATCTTGCCTAATGTCAGGCATAGAGTTTCCTGTCACGTGCTTTCCCAGAAGTCCCATGACTGGCTTTGGGGGTGGCTCCATCTTCCAGGAATTGACCTGTTTTTCACTCTCCCATCCTTCCCCCTCCCCCAGAGGACACTGGCAAGGATGCTGTGAATTGTACCTATAAGAATGAGGATGACTGTGTGGTCAGATTCCAGTACTATGAAGACTCCAGTGGAAAGTCCATCCTGTATGTGGTAGAAGAGCCAGGTGAGTGAACCCCGAGGGTCCCAACTTTGCCCCCCAGGGAGGGAGAACCACGTTAGGCAGTTATTTCCGCCCATCACTCCTCTTCAACAGAACAGCCAGGTTAAACCTGACCTTACGAGTGATAAGTCAGGGCCTATCATCTGGGTGTGGGGGTATAGAAATACAAATATTAGCAAGAGAGTGATTGCTAATTGAGGAGATAGAAAACTAAGAAGGTGGGTAAGGAGAGGAAGGAGGGAGGAGTGGAGCTCATCAAGGAACAGAGTATATAGCGTGGCGTTTTTGAGGTGATAATGTTAAGAAGTAAGGAATTGAAATTTTAGCACCTTTCAGCACAAGGCATCTGCTCTACTGAAAGTTAAATGGTTGCCAAGAGCAACGTGTTTGCTGTTTCAGAGGAAGGCCTAAGGTTGGTGGTACTGACCTTACCAGCTTTACCACAAGATGGGGTGAAGGGTTTGAGGTGCCAGCCTAAGGCTGCCTCAAATGCTGAAAACTTACTGCTTGCTCTCAAGACCCTCTGGAAGCAGGGGAGCCCATCGTGTCATACACAAACCCACCACAGGTTTGTCACCATCCAACACGGTAGATTCACTTGCTTCCTTTTATTGCCTTCATCTGCTTTCTTTCCCTTAAACAGTGGATTAAGACATGAATCATTACACAACATTTCTAAGTACTTATTATATAACAGGCAGTGGGCTAGGTGCTGGGGATACAGCAGTAAGTAAGGCAGATGTGGCACTCACAGGCCATGGGGGAGAGAGGCATGTAAATCAGTAAGGAAACTGTAGAGGGATAAGGGCTGTGGTATGGTGGGCGTGGGGGATGGGAGGGCTGGACAGGAACTTTCCGGAGTGAAGGAACCATCTCTGAAGGCAGAGGCTAAATCACTTGGTCGCTTGACAATCTTTATAGCTATAGGGATTTCTTCACATCATTCTTTAGACCAGGGGCCAGCCAACTTTTCCTGTAAAGGGCCAAATATTAACTATTTTAGGCTTTGTGGGCCAGATGGTCTGTGCTGTGACTGCTCAACTCTGACACAGTAGCAGGAAAGCAGCCATAGACTATATGCAAACGAAGGAAGCTGGCTGTGTTTGCAAAAACAGGTGGCCAGCTGCATGTGGCCTATGGGGCTGTCGTTTGCTGGCCCATGTTTTAGGGCAGTGGTTCTCAAACTTTTGTATGTCCGCTTTTTAAAAAATCCAGAGTCCTGAGGCCTGTCTTACTTCCACAGGCCTATGCCTCTGCGTTCTGTGTCAGTGCTCCTGGTAATTGTGATATATTCCCCAGTGTTGAATGCCTCTGCTTTAGACATATCAGTTCCCCTGGTGAGCCTCTCAGACCCCCTCCAGCCTCCATTCTGATGACTAG
Source organism: Hippopotamus amphibius kiboko (assembly GCF_030028045.1). Classification (NCBI taxonomy): domain Eukaryota; kingdom Metazoa; phylum Chordata; class Mammalia; order Artiodactyla; family Hippopotamidae; genus Hippopotamus; species Hippopotamus amphibius. Next base: position 43,845,585 of record NC_080202.1, on the reverse strand, counting down.
ATTTGGAAACCTGTTTGATTCTCATAGCAGCTGTGCTTCCCTTTAATAAGATTTTTTGTTTTTTCTTTTTTGTGGCTGCGCAGTGTGGTTTGTGGGATTTTAGTTCCCTGACCAGGGATTGAACCTGGGACCTCAGCAATGAGAGCATGAATTCCGAACCGCTGGACCGCCAGGGAATTTTAAAAGCTTTCATCACACTATTTTGTTTGTTTGTTTGTTTGCTTGTTTTTTCCTTTTTTTTGTTGTTTGCTTTTTTAAAAAAATTTATTGGAGTATAGTAGATTTACAATGTTGTGTTAGTTTCTGCTATATGGCAAAGTGAATCAGTTATACATATACATATATCTACTCTTTTTTAGATTCTTTTCCCATATAGGTCATTACAGAGTATTGAGTATGGTTCCCAGTGCTATACAGTAGGTCCTTATTAATTATCTATTTTATAGATAGTAGTGCATCACACTATTAAATTGCTTCTTTAATCACCTGTCTCCCTCAGTCGATCATAAGTCCCACGAACACAGGAATGACGTGTGTCTTATTTACTGTTATATCCCCATACTTGGCTCAGTCATTTACAGAGAAGATACTTAATACATGGTTTTTTTGTTTTCTAAATTTATTTATTTTTTTTATTTTTTACTTATTGGCTGTATCGGGTCTTTGTTGCCGCGCGTGGGCTTTCTGTAGTTGTGGAGAGTGGGAGGCCTGCTCTTCATTGCAGTGCGCGGGCTTCTTATTGCAGTGGCCTCTCTTGCTCGGGGGCATGGCTTCAGGCACACGGGCTTCAGTAGTTGTGGGGCATGGCTCAGCAGCTGTGGCTCGCGGGCTTAGTTGCTCCGCAGCACGTAGGATCCTCCCAGACCAGGGCTCGAACCCGTGCCCCTCGCATTGGCAGGCGGATTCCTAACCAGTGCACCACCAGGGAAGCCCAGGACATGGTTTTTGAATGAATTAATAGGATTGATTATTCCTAAAGACAGGCAGACGTAGATACCTCTTAGTATCTGTTGGGAGAATTTTGGCTGCTTGAAGAAGGGAGGGGTTGAAAGTGGGAAAAGGGCTACATCTGTGTCACCCAGGGTGTCGCTGTCCCTGTGGGTAGAGGAGAGCTTGGCGTCTCTATATGTGATATCATCAGCCTTTCCAGAGATCTTATCTTTTATAAGGGGGAAGGAAGGTAAAGAAAGGACATCACCTTAGTTTTATTTTGTGACTCAAGGGGATGCTGGTGTGGGGCAGTGGAGAGAGAAGAGTCTGGGTATATATTTATATATTTCTGGGGGAGCAGATGTAGGTTAGTTTGGCCATGACTTCCTCACACTTTCCCACCCACCTGTGTTAACACATTAAATGGATTTTAACACACCCACCCTATCTGTATCTTTGCCCCTTCTCTTTGTTACTTACCAAAGTCTACTGCCTGCAGTTGTGGGGAACGAAGATGATGATAACTGGGGTGGTACCACATAACCAGTTAACAGACTGGAGGGTAACTTTTTAGGCCTACTACCAGTAGGCCCTTCCTCCACATTAGGAAATGGGACCCCAGACCTACGTTCCCTAGCTTGGAAATGGAATTTCAAGTTTTGCCTTTCCTCTCACCCTCACCCTCCAATCATTTTCAGGGGCTCTGGCTTTGAGTAGAAGGTAGCATCTGGGGCCCTGAGTGTAGGAAGAGATTATTCTTATTCTCTTCCCTAACTCATGCCCTTGCAGACTGTTCTCTTTGAAGGGCTGAGCCACTGCAGGGCAATGAAGAGGGCACCACCAAAGAGTCTGACATTGGACAAGTGGTATTCAGACCTTAGGGAATGAGCTTCCCTGAGCTGGGCCCTTATCACTTCCAGATAGGGTTGCCTGATAAAATACAGCATGTCCCGTGCAATATGTGGTACATACTTAAAAAGTTATTCATTGTTTATCTGAAATTCAAATTTAACTGGACTTCCTGTACTTTAAAAAAAAAAAAATTCATTTAATTAATTAATTAATTTAATTTATTGGCCGTGTTGGGTCTTTGTTGCTCTTTGCGGGCTTTCTTTAGTTGTGGAGAGCAGGGGCTACTCTTCGTTGTGGTGTGCAGGCTTCTCATTGTGGTGGCTTCTCTTGTGGAGCGTGGGCTCTAGGTGTGTGGGCTTCAGTAGTTGCAGCATGTGGGCTCAGTTGTTGTGGCTCACAGGCTCTAGAGTGCAGGCTCAGTCGTTGTGGCACATGGGCTTAGCTGCTCAGTGGCATATGGGATCTTCCCAGCCCAGGGATCAAACCCATGTCCCCTGCATTGGCAGGTGGATTCTTAACCACTGTGCCACTAGGGACGTCCCTAGGCCTCCTGTACTTTTGTTTGTCATATCTGCTAACTCCACCCAGTCTTCCCTGGCTTTGGGTCATCACCCACCGTGGGTCATCATCCCTGTGGCTGGAGGGCTCTCCAGAGACGACCTGATCTTGTGTCTGCTTCCAGGAAGCTGGCCATCCACCCCTTTCAGGACAGATGGTTTAACAGATTTAATTTTTCCCCCGAAGATATGGGATTCTACCTGTCCTGCCTGTACTGACATGTAGAATTGAAGAGATTCCACTTCTAGGTTTTGAGGGTCAACCCTACCTCGGTCTTCCAGAGAATTTATAACTGCTTTTCCCAGAAGAACTGGGGCTCTTCACTCCTGGGAACTCGGACACTGGAACCTCTCAGCCTCTCTCCAAACGTTCCTTTAATTATAGACAGGTTGTAATTTGGTGGGATGGGAAATAGCCAGGTTGGGTTGCGGTGGTGGTTGTTTTTGGGTAGTGTGTGGTGAGCATAGTGGGTATGTTTAGAAAAGAAGGTGGGAGACAGTGTGGAAAGTACGTGTGACTCCTCTCCAGACCCATCGATACTCACACACACAAACACTTAATTACGTAACACCTGAGAAGGTGCTGGAACGAGGTCACTCATCAGACGTCTGAGGTTTATGGGAAGCAGAGCTGTTCAGAGCATACTCAGCTTGGCCCTCAGAGGGGCGACATACCTCTGTTTATGTTGGTTGTTGACTGGGATTTAACAGGAAGTTGGCTCTCAGTAGGGTTAGGATTTTAGATGACTAACTATTTTGGGAAGAAACCCAAAATACTGCCTTGGTTGGCAGACCTCTTAGTCTCAAAGCATGCTGAAAAGGTCATTAGGTTCCCAGCCATCAGGGATGTAACTATCTGAACTGGGGTAACTAACTCAAATGCCTACAGGAGCTGGGTAAATACATGAGGGAAAGCAGCCGCGTATAACAGGGACACCAGTAATAATGGTAGCTGATATTTACTGAGCACTGACTCCGTGCGAGGCGCTATTTAACGTAATCATTCCTTTATTATTATTCACAGTAAATTTTTGAAGTCCGGGCTATTACTGTTGGAGATGGAGAAATGGGAAATAGACATCCTAGAAAGGTTAAATAATTGATCAAGCTCACATAGCAACGTTAGTGGTAAGCCAGGATTCACACCCAGGCAGTGTAGCTCCAGAGTCCACACTGGCACAGACTCAATGACAAGTCACACTTTGCCTCTTTTTAGTGGAGAAAAGGGAGAGTAGTGAGGAGTCCGGCAAACTAAAAACTGTGTCGCATCTAAAAGGGGCAGCTACTCCTCAGCCCTAGCCGTTTGCAATCCTATAACAATATAGGTTCAGTGTTTCTAGATCTTTTGACTTTTTTTTAAAGAGAAGAAGAAGAACCTGAAATTTTCCGGGGGTGGGGGGGAGGGGAATCTCATGATTAGTCAATGTTGCCCACAAAATCAAGTTTTTAATAAATGATTGTGTGAAGTCACATGGAGCAGGCTATATTCTGCCTGTGGGTGACAAGCTAAGGACCTCTGATTTAAACCACTCAGGACAATCTAAAGAGCGTACCCCCCTCCTTTTGAAAATTAATTGGCTTATTTTACAAGTCCTGTTTCTTTCAGAGAACTTTCTAGTACTTTGTTACTTTGTCAAGAAGATCTTATTTTTAGCCAATTCAGATGGTTTCTGGTCTATTTCCAACCATCCTGCTCTGTGCTCTCTCCTGACAGAGTGTCCCAAGGGCCCTGACATCCTGGTGGTCTTGCTCTCAGTGATGGGGGCCATTCTGCTTATCGGCCTTGCTACCCTGCTCGTCTGGAAGCTCCTCATCACCATCCATGACCGGAAGGAATTTGCTAAATTTGAAGAAGAGCGAGCCAGAGCCAAATGGGACACAGTAAGAGGCTGGGCTGGGCTGGGCATTTTCTTAAGTAGTTTGTTCAAGAGTCTCAGGTGGAAGCAGTAGATGTTTATTTAGGGTGGCCGGCTTCAGCCAGCACCATAGTTTCCTAGTAAGCCTCTGTTCTGGAAGCTGGGAGATGGTCTAACTCTCCTGTTGGCCTTATGCTTCCAACTGAGCATGGATAGGGCTCAGCTCTGCTCTGGACACTGCAAAGAGAGGAAAAGGAAACACTCTTCGAGTCTGGGAGACAGGACAAACTTGAGAATCTTACATTGAGGTCATATAGTAATACATTACATACTGATGAAAGCATTAAACACAAAGAGAAACAAATACTCATAACTAACATTTACTGAGCATTTACCATGTACCAGGAACTGTTCTAAATGCTTTTTATGTATTGACTTATTTCACCCCTATAACAGCCCCATGTGGTAGGTAACATTATTATTCCCATTTTATAGATAAAGAAACTGAGTATAGAGAAGTTAACCAGCTTCCCCAATTGTGAGAGGGAATTAGGTTATGATAAGAATTACTTTTTGGGTCAGCCTCTTAAAAGTGTGCTCCCTGCAGTTTATCCTGATTGAATTTAATCAAACAAGCATTTATTGAGAACCATCTGTATACTTAAGTTTACTCTGTTCTCCTTGGGCTCATGTTCCACATTTTAACTTTTTTCTGGACCTTCCAAATGACTGACTCCCCGAATATCCGAGGTTAGGCTGAACGTTTGTTCCCATTTGATGGTGACCTCTCAGGCCTTTATACTCAAGGGTCCCAAGAAATGGAGATGTTTCTGTTCGGATGATGTAGAAATCCTGACTCTCTGAGGCACAGGAGAATGTGCCACGTTTCTTAAGCTACCACTAAGGACTACTAGACCTAATGGGATTTGTCACTTTTTGTTAGAGAATAACTTGGGAAACCTAGTGAGGGTCTTTTCCGTGATAACATGACAGTCTGTGGGCAGTGCATGAGGGATGAGTTGAAAACAGATTAAGAATTATTTGAGCAAAAGTGGTCCTCTGTGTTCTAACCACCACCCATTACATTTCTCTTCTCTGCCCATCCCAACCGCCCATCACAGTCACAACGAAGAAAAAAGGGGAGAAGCGCACAAGAGAGAGTTCATAAGAGAGGGAAGATGTAGAAAATATTGGCTAAAAGCTATCTTGAAGTGTTTTGGGATCACCAAGAGTGATGGGCTGAATTTAACCCCTTAGGCATGGTGGCAGGATGGCATTCCACCTTCTCTCTCCTCTTATTTCCTATCCATTCCCTCCTTAAGAGCAAATGTGTGAGTATTACAAGCATCAAGCTGTCCATCGATGGAATATCCTAGAGAAGAGTGTCTTGGCTAAACGTCTCAGATGACATGTAAACCCTGAGGGTAGGGAAGAATTGAGGAATTTGCTGTAAGACACCTTTCTGTTCTCTCCGCAGGCCAACAACCCACTATATAAAGAGGCCACATCCACCTTCAGCAACATCACGTACCGGGGCACTTAATGACAAGCAGTCATCCTCAGATCACTGTCAGACTGTCCCAGGATTGTGGGTGTCTCTGCTGTCATGTTTACAGGGGGAAATACCCGTGGGGTGGAGTTGGGAGCTTGGAGTGGGGAGGGTTGGAAGACTGAGGGTCTCTGTGCGTGTGTGCGTGTGAGTGTGCTGCGTGTGGGGGAGTATGTAATTTAAAACTTGTGATGTGTCCCAGACAAGTGGAGTTCCTCAGCCTTTGTCCTCAGAACACCTCCTTCAGGGAGTCTTCCTGCTTAACCTGAGGGTGACCTACAGCTGAGCAGGTATTCTTCATTACCTCAGTGGGAAGCCAGCTATCCTTCTCAGGCTATTCTCTTGAAAAGGAGGGCAGGGGCAAGACCTCTCGTTCCAGAGAAAGGGACCTTGGTTTACCCTGTGTTTATGGTTCTTGCACCTGACTCTCAGCAGCTCTGGTAGGAACTGCGGGGCCTGGCGACCTTGCTGTGTCATCGGTGCCTCTGTCTCCTCTCCCTTCCCTCAGGCTGAAGGAGAAATCAGGGGAGAGCTGAACCATCAGAGCTGCCTGTCTTTGCCATCACCTCAATCCAGCACGGTTCTCTCCTAAGGGAAGTCCTTGCTACCTAGTCTTCGGTCTGTTGGGAGTGAGGATGGCAGGGCCACCCAGGGGTCATGCATGGCCCGGGGTTAAGGTGCCCGAGTTCCCCAGTTCATAATCATGACCCCTCAGATTTGCCTCACTGGCAGCTCTACCCTAGAGGTTCGTGTAGAAGATGTGTCACCCTTAGATTAGCATCACCTCTTTACCTCCTGTTCCACCCTCTCACTGCCATAGGCATTTGCTATGTACTGGGAATTTCTCTCACGGCCAAAAGCTTTCCCTTCCAGGGAGAGTGCTGTGGGTAGAGCCAGAGGTCTGGCCTCACCCTTCAGGCCTTCTGTCCTATGTCCAAGGCATCTCCACACACCCAACCCTGGGCTTCTATGTGCTACATCCACCCATGGGGCTGACTGCATTTATCTACCTCTTGGGTGTCTTGTGAAGGAATCATTCCCATGGGTCTCTGAGTCTGCTGGGCATAAGTGCCAGGGCGGAACGATGGGCCAGTTGTATCAGCATGTGTGGCCCATTCTCCTATGGGCTGGGCAATCTCATTTTAACTCAGTCTTTAATCTGAGAGGCCACAAGTGCAATTGTGTTTTATTTTTCTCATTGGGGCACCTGAAACCATGATGAGGCTTGTTTAATCTAAAGGAGCATGTATATAAACACACTTGCATTATATTTGTAATTTTATTTGATGAGGAGGAAGAAAAGGATGAAAAGCCACATAGACCTGGGCTGGCTGTAGGCACTCCCACTTGGCATCATTCATAGCAAGTCACTGCCCAGTTGCTGGGTCTGTAAGGGCTCTCTCATCCTGGAAGCCTGTGGGGATGGACACATGGACATACTCCCTTTTCCAGGGAGGAGGAGGAATATGGGCTGTTCTTTTCTTCTAGCAAGAGCAGCTGCTCCATGGGTGTTTACATTCGTTCAACATTAACCATGACCACCACTCCCCAAGAAAAAGGGAAGGGCCTAAAAACAGTGGTCTGATGATCAGAAAATCTAAGTCCTGGCCTCAGTGTCGCAGCTAAGGAACTTTAACTTTAATTAAGGCAAGTCACTTTCTTCTCCCTGGGGCTCAGTTTTCTAGTTTGAAAAATGATGGGTTTGGACCAGCCAGTCTAGGAAGTCTCTTTCAGTATTAATATTCTATGATGCTGGGACCTACTGTGGCATCAAACAGGCAGTCAAGATTCTGTGGGATGTTGATACTGTTTGTTTTTTGGGAGACCTGGCTCTGGCAAGAGCAGAGGTTATCCCATATCACCTTTCTCAATGAAAAAGCCTCATTCTATCCTCTCTCAGAACCCCTTCTCCAGCTTTTGTTAGTAGTTACATCTCCTGTTGCAGCACTTAAGCTCCACTTAGTTATTATTTCTTTGTTTACTTTGCACACGGTTTCATCCACGTATTGGGAAAGAGGAAGCCATAAGAACTAGCTGAAATGTGTATTCTGTATTCACATATTAACACTGAGAATAAGCCTTGGGATTAGGAATGGGGCAGATGACTGAGCCCTGTCTCACTCTTGGATTATTCCTTCCTGTTGGGGATGGTATTCTTGTAGAGGGATTAATGAGGAGGGATGATTATGAATCCGAGAAGTTTAGACTCTTAAGCTTTGGCTACTGAGAAAAGATGTCAATGGAGTACCAGTTGGTCATTTTCTCTAGATAAGATGGTTTATATGAAGATACTGTATCAAAGGAGGAGGAACATATATTCAAAGGATGAAAAAATCACTAGGAATCTTGTCTGAGCTTCTGAAATGAGGCTCAGAGGCTTTGAAGGTCAGTACTGTTTGTATGTGGGGAGAACCTGTAGCTGTGTTCACGAGATAGCAAATAGCTGTCAGTTTGGCATTATGCAGGGTGAACATCAAAATAGTATTTTAGCACCAGACAAAACAGCCCACAGAATCTATTTGTGCCTAGCTCTTTTGGAGACATTTTACATTCAATCTCAGGGTCTGTGGACAATAATAGGAAACTTTGAACATTCCTGATAAGTTGTCACATAATAAGTCAGTTCTTTACCTCTCAGATATTCCTAGACCATCCACAATTTCCAGACACTTCTCTTTGTTAAATATTCCTGGTTGAAATTACCTATGTGCCTTCCTGACTTCCTAACCACCTCCTCTGTTTAAGTTGTGCAACAGTGAATTAAATGTGCTTTCAAAAAAGAATTGGCCTAAGGCTGCCCAGTGCTTCCTGTGTTGTTATTTCTGTTTCCGTTGGGTGAACAGAGCAAGTGTCATTGCCTCACAAATGATTATTTTAGAACAAGTGTGTTTCCAAATGTAACAGAATATTGAGGATGACAACTCTGGGAACTGAAGTTAGTTTCAGAACCTAGAGCTTTTCTTTATAGACTTTAATAACATTTTCAAAATGAGTAGGTTTTTACTGTTATGAGTCAGAGTTGGGTTTTTTTTTTAATTGGGGATTTTTTAGGAACTTGTATAACCACAACAGAATAGACTGTCCATTTAGTCTAGGTTTTGTTTGTAGGAAGCATAAATTAGTAAAATAAAGGCTTAATGGCAAATTATTTACAGGATCATTTAAATGCCCAACTTTTATTTAAGGCAGTGGGTCTCAAAGTGTGGGCCCTAGGACCAGAGGATCTCAGCCCCCCTGGTGTTTCTGTTGCATGTTCAAGTTTGAGAACCACTGATTTAAGGAACCACATACCTACCCTTTCTGGCTTAGAAAGAAGTTTACAATAAGTCAGCTCAGCTACTAAAAGATTAAGAACCTACCTTGGCTGATAGATTAAGAAAACCAAATGTCTATACACACAAAATGAAAATCTACTTTCAATCCATTTTCCAAGTTAAGTATTCATAGGCTTGTTGGGTGTTCACTCACAGCCGCAGATTCCCACGAAAAACTGAAAGAAGTAATAGATCAGAATCACAGGGAAAAAAAAAAACCAGCTCAAAGGATATTTGGCAGGCATGGAAGAAAACCTTTTGTGTGTACCAAGCTGAAGCAAGAAAATACTCTTAAAGCCTTTATTCACAGGAGATAGGATCAAAATCTTAATTATTAACATTAGCATCCAATAGGATGCCAGAATAAGACTTTAGAATTTGTAACTTCACTTTTTGCTATTTAAAATGTATTAAGCACTGGCAGTGTGGCATTGAAGTACTTCACAGAACATTTCATCTTTGCCTTTGAGTCCTACATTCCTTACATAATGTACATTTTTTAAAACACGGTACAGTTCATGACATCATAAAAAGATTATGTAAACCTAGACTGAGTCCTTTTATGGTGAAATTTTGTAAGATTCAGTGTTTTATTTACGTCATGGTAACTGATGACTAAATGTCTGGATGAAAATGGAGGACTTTATGTGAAAATGAAATGGAAAGCAGTATGTCAAAGTATATGTGTAATCCTTTAACTCTTGACCTCTGTAGTCTGAATTCTATGATAATAGACATCTAATGACCACTGGGATCAATTACAAGCAGATTGTCCTGGAATTACAATGCCCTCGCTTTTCCACAATGATGTAAGGAAACAATAATATATGCTTTGCAAGTAAGCCATTTAATACTTGTTGAAAAATAATTTTTATTTGATTTTGTAATATATTTCTGGAAATACGTTTTCCTAATTTGTTTTAGTTTGACTAAAGCACACAAGGAGGCAATTTTGAATCTTTTGATCAGGGTTAACCAAATGGTTAAATAAAATTTTAAAAATCCACTTACCGTGGGTATCCAAGAATGGATTATATGTGAAAGGAAAATTATAGATCAGGAATATGACTGTGTTCTTTGCAGCTGCTAGTGTCATAGTGATGTCTCTCCAACCTCTTGCATAGAGGACATATTTTTCATTAGCTGTATATTTTCTGATAGTACACCAAAGAATGCACACAGTATGTAAGTATCTAGAAAGCAGCAGTTAGGAAACTTAAGAGCCTTTAGACAAAACCTCCATTGTAAATTATTCTTTAGCAGTGTCCCTGAAAAGAACTTTGAAAAAGTTTCATAATTCACTGTGTTTTACGTAACATATTAGTTGGATTTTCTTGTGACTCATACACAATTGGCATGATTCTTTGGAGAGGTCAGAGTGATGCCTGTATAAATATCACTTGATGGCTGACGGAAATACTTTGTTAAGAAAAAGGAAAAATGTTGATTAGAGGTATGCCGGACTTTGCTTTTTCTGACCCTTATGATCACCCTTTGTGACAGAGAATGCTACTTGTGATCTCGTATCTGTTTTCACCTTCTCACATTGTATTAGAACTCCGAAATTTTAGTTGGATATATGGCTGCCTCAGAATAAATACTGTTTCCTAGCCTCTCTTGCAGCTAGGTGTGCGATGGCCATCTTGTTGACAGTGAGATGTTAATGAAAGGTGCACACAACTTCCAGTAAGTGCCACTTAAAGGAGGGAGTATGCCTTTCTTCTCCCCTTCCTTCTTCCCGCAGGCTGAAATGTAGAAATGATCGCTAGACTTTAAGCAGACATCATGGATCAAGATATGGGGATTACATTAGTTACCTACTGCTGCATAACAAACTACCACACAATATTAGCAGCTTAAAACAACACATGTTATCTTGCAGTTTCTGTGTTCAGGAATTCAAGAATGGCTTAGCTGGGTGGTTCTGGCTCAGAGTCTCTTGAGAGGTTGTAGTCCAGCCATTGGCCAGAGCTGCAGTCAACTGAAGGCTCAAAGGGGCTGGAGGATCCTCTTCCAAGATGGTTTATTCACATGGCTGTTGGCAGGAGGCATCAGTTCCATGCTGGCTATTGACAATAGGACATTTCCATAGGACTGCTTGAGTGTTCCTATGCCATGTCATCTGGCTTCTCCACAAGAATAATCCAAGAGAGAGCAAGGAGCGAGCTGCAATGTCTTTTATTACTTAGTTTTTGTTAAGTGCACCTCATCACTTCTGCCATACTCTTTATTTTCAATAGCTCACTAAATCTAGCCCACATTCAAGGGGAGGGAACTAGATGCTACTTCTTGAAAAGAACATTGTGGTAGACAAAATCATTGCTTGTGACCATCCCCACCCCTGGCCAAAAATATTCATATCTTAATCCCCAGAACAAGTGAGTATGCTACCTTACTTGGACTAAAGAACTTTGCTGATATAATTAAGTATTTTGAGATAGGGAAATTATCATGGATTATCTGGGTAGGATTAATTTAATCATGAAGAGTCCTTATAAGAGGAAGGCAAGAGGATCAGAATGAGAATTGTAAATATAATCATGGAAGCAGGTCAGAGCGATATGGCCATAAGTCAAGGAATGAACACAGCTTCTAGAAGCTGGCAAAGGTAAGGAATGGATTCTCCTCTAGAGCCTCTAGAAGCAATGCAGCCTTTGATTTTAGCCCTGTAAGACCCATTTAGGCCTTCGGACCTCCATAAATGTAGGGTAAAAAATCGCTGTTTAAACCATGATGTTTGTGGTAATTTGTTACAGTACCAATGGAAAACTAATACAAGCATCAAGGTATTTGTGGACATATTTTAAAATCATCACAGTCCACCCTCTGGTCACAAATTATATATAGTCATCTCACATGCAAAATAAACTCACCCCTCCCAAGCCCCCCAAGTCTTACCCTATTATAGCATTGTCGGAGGAGGTAATCAAGAAGATGAGACTGCTGGATGACTCTCAAGCTGGACCGGGCCAACTGGGGCTTCCTCACCCCCTCCCCTGTCCTTGAAATGCACATTTTGCCTACTGTTTGCCACTTTTCCAAGAATGTAGCCTTGAGACAGTAAGGTGTTCTTGAGATCGTCTGGATGTTACACGTGGCTGAAACTGGTTAAAGCCTCTATACAAACTTAAAATTTAAAAACAATTTTTAATTGAAGTATAGTTGATGTACAATATTATATGTTACAATACAGTGATTCACAATTTTTAAAGGTTATACTCCATTTATAGTTATTTTAAAATATTGGCTATATTCCCTGTGCTGTACTTGTAGCTTACTTTATACATAATAGTTTGTACTTCTTACTCCTCTACCCCTATACTGCCCCTCCCCGATTCCCAAAGCCTCTATATAAACTTTTAGGGTTCTGGCGGGTGGGTGCAGAGATCTACTTGTCTTGCAGCTGCCCAAGACAAGCCTCGTATGTAAGTTCCCTGCCACCTACCAATGTGGAGGGGTCTGCCTCTTTCTTTTTTTGGTCTTTCCCTGCCCTTCATGTAGGGGGGCTGGTTTCAGATTTCACCTGGGAAGCTTCCAAAGTTGCAAACTAACAAGCATCAGCTCAAAGTCCAGAGTCTTATCCTCTAAATAGATCCGGGGTAGAAAGGCTTCTTGGGTGAATTCATTACATACAGATACTGGAGTACAGTGCCTCTCAATCTGAAGTCCTATGAAATAAAGCAAAAAGCTATAAGCTTCCTTCTTACAACAACCAATGTAAAATGGTGGGATAGATAGGATGACTGCTACAGACACTCCTGTTCCAACAGGCAGAAAACAGGAAGTGCACAGAAGTTCCTGGTCCATTGCAATTCTGAAATTCATTCCGGTACAGGTTTGCAGTTCCACCTTCAAGGCCTCAGAATAATTCTCCATGGCTCTAGGTTCTACCCTGCAAGCTCTTGGTTACACCCTCTAAGTCATCTTTTTTTCATGAAAGGTAGCCCGTGTTTGCACCTAAATAGTTTTCTCAGCCTGCTTCCTGCTCATAGAACATGAGGGTCCAAAGGCCTCTTTTCTTTCTGTAATCTCTCTGTCTCTTTCAACCCAAGCTGGTAGTGTTTCTGATAATACAGTGCTCTTTAAAAAATTGTGAATTTCCTGTGAATCTTATTGGGGTTCATTCCACTAGATAAAAGCCATTTCCACAAGTATCTATGAGATAAATCTTTCTCTACCTTGAGTTTCTGCCGAAGGACAAAAGCCTTAAGCTTTTTAGAAATCATATTGTTTAAATGAGAAGATCTGAGAAGCCTAACCTTAAAATTTTTAGTCTTTATTCTGATGGAAAGTCTGATTGAAAGTCTACGCTGAGGTAACTCCATTAAATCACCCCTAGAATGGATGCCAGTGGAACAATACAGTAGAAGAAGCCTATGTCCCTGCAACTATGGTATACAATATTAGCCCTGGAGTGACTATCTCTGAACCTCTTGAATGTGAGAGAGAAATAAAATTCTGTCTTGCTTAGTCAACTATTATTTAGGAATTTTCTGTTACTGGCAAAAGAATCTAACCCTAATATATGCTTGGCGCTACTGGGGGGGGGGGGGGTCTATGAAACTGACTAATAAATAGCTAACTAGCTCATCAATAGATTCAGTGCTAAAAATCTACGAGTGTTCAAGATTTTTAAAGCTTTCATAGTCTGTTGATCAGCATACAGACTGAAGCCATTACAGTCCTTACACATTTGAAATTGATGCTTTATGAATAGATGGAAAATGAGATGAGTCATTAATAGGAGTGACTGTAAACAAGGCTGGTGGAGGTGAGAAAGTAGGGAATAGAGAGTGGGGTGTTTACAAAAATAAAAGATATGTTCTTAGCACTCAGATTACATATAGACTATTTAGGGAGATAAACTGTATACGTTTTGAAAGTACTAAAGAATGCCTACAGAGCAGGGTTTAAGATACAAGTGAGCATAGCAGTATCACTGAAGGAATTAACTGGGGTAGCATACTGAGTACTACATATACATTTTGAAATGATCACAATCCTGGGAAAATTGAGGCTTAGATAGCATGGGTAATTTGCTCCACAGCATACAACAACGAATTAGGATTTGAATTTGGATAGATCTTTCTCTAAAGCAGATGCTGTTCGCCACACATAATGAAGAGCTCACGCTGGATCAATCAATGAGAAGATTTTTACCTATATGTTTGTAAAGAAAAGATACTTTAAATCGTGAGCTATTTTCAAAGCACTCTTTGCTTGGCAGAGCATTTATAACTTTAGCTTAACAAACCTCATCGAATTGGATTTATTCAACGTTTTAGGGACTCCTGTGGAAAGCCGAACAATTGCTTTGTGTCTTTTCTTTCACCAATATCATTTTACCTGCAGGATGCACGACAAGAAAAATGGACTTTCAGGAAAAAACAGAGTATCTCTTCCAAAAGCAGCGTTAGTCTTCTGAAGGGCAGCCTCGTATAAATTTCAGTAAGGTTGTGGGATAAACGGCTTCGAGCCACTGTCCATCACAACGTAGTGGAAGCGAAGCACGATGGCATGTTTTAGAAGAAAGGGAGAGCGGGAGGTATTCAAAGGGTGGATAGAAAGAAACATTGAAATGGGATCAGATGGGGTGGAACAGCGCACCAGAGAATGAACAGAGCTGCCAGAAGAGCAGAGAGCGTGTAGGATGGAGGGAGAAATCGAAGGCTGAGGTGCAGGAAGGAAAGCTCGGAGATGAGCCCCGCCACTCGTGTCCAGGCCGCCGAGCCCCGGCCGGGTGAGGTCACAGGCCCTTATGAGGTGGGGCAGACGGGTGCGGCCGCAGCGCTGTCCAGTCGGCACAGAGGAGGCGGCGACCTCAGCCGCTCCCCGGAGCCCGGAGCCCCTGCAAGGTGGCGGCGGCGGGAGCAGTGGCTGCAGAGCAAGCCTGGGCCCCGCGACCGCCCAAGCGCGGGCGGCGCATCGCGGGCGGTCAGGTGACCCGGAGGCGGGGCCTCGCTGCGCGGGAACCCGGGAAGGGGGCGGAGCGAGAGCGGCGTGCGGAGCTAGTGGCAGAGGGGCTGAGGGGCGTGCGTGCGTGCGTGCGTGCGTGCGTGCGTGCGGACGCTGAGACACCTGAGGGGGCGAGGGACAGGTTGCGGAGCCGTAGGGGGCCGATGGTGGCACCTTCGGGGGAAGGTAGGCCTGCTGAGGCGATGGGAAGGAACGGCCCCCAAGGCTGAGGGAGAGAAGACTGCCAAGCAGTGTGACGGACGAAGTAGGGCAGTTCCGGAGGTGAGTGAAGGTTCCAGAAAGGGCAGTGAGGTGACGAGGCGGACAGTCAGGGCGCAGAGCGAAGGATGAGTGGGCCGGAGCCGACGGTTCCTCAGAAATGGCGGTGGTTCTAGAAGGGTGGCTGTCCCTTGGCAGGGGGATCTTCCCTCCTCCTTCGCGTACAGTTAGACCTCTGTTGGAGCACTTGTTTCCGTCTTGCCGGTGGTTTTCTTGTCTGCTCGTCTACTTGCTTTCTTCCCAGAGAAGTGGTGAGCTTCACCAGGGCGGGGCCCGTTGGACTCCTCCACAGCGCGGAGTTTTGCCTGAAGTGGATGTTCACTTAATATTTGTTAGACCAAAGCGGGGATTGGGGGGGTGATACGTTTCATGTTAGTGGCAGTAGATGCAGTGACGTGGTTATACGATTGCAGTTAATGGACGTGTGCCGTCAACAAAACAGGAAGAGTGAGCCGGTGAGTGGGCGGCTTGTGAGGGTGTGAAAGGAAAGCGTGGAAGGTACTTTGTGAGGGGATGTCACCCTTAGAAGCAGCTGTTCTGTGGAGGTGGTGATAATTCACCAAGTGAGAAGCTACAGCTGTGGAAGCACAATGTAAACCTTAAGGCACCACACAAAATTAAGTCTTATTTTGGACTTTTGGAGTCAGAACCTCTTGGTTTTCTGCCTTAACTTTGCCTCTCGATTTACGAGGAAGCAATGGAATTTTGCCGAACTACCCCTGAATTCAGGAGTCAGAGGCCTGAATTTTGCTACTGTGTATTTTCGTGTGTACTTTGTGTGGGCAAATCACAATCTCTCTGTGCATCAGTTTCCTCATGTGTAATAAACAATTAAGCGGTTAGACCGGGAAGGTTCCTGAGATCATTCTAGCTCTGTTTTGAATTTTGTGATTCATGTAACATTAAACAAGGAATTCCCGCCCTCCCCCCAGCCCTTCACATATATCTTTTAAATTACAAAATTTTGAAAATTCGATACTCTGCCAAGGACTGGAAAACCCTTTGGTAGTAACACAGCGGCTTGATCTACATAGGGAATGAATCAATCATGATATTAAAAAAATACCTTTGATGTATCAGAGGGTTTTGAATCTTCTCACTTCTTTTTGGTAGTTTTGGATGAGTCAGATGATGACAACCAAGATGCAGAGGAAAATGAGAAAGGATGGTGTGTGTGTGTGGGAGTGTGGTTGGCAGAATACAGGATATGGCTGGTGGTGGCTCTCTTGTCTCTGCTCTCCTAGTACCACTGGGACTAGAGCCAGAAGAGATGCCCTTCTTGCTTCTCATAGCTGATTCTAGACTTTTCTTCCTCCCATTCTCAGAACTTTCAGTTTTGCACCTCACAGCAGATTATACCACCAGCTACTAGATCTTGTTGCAGTCGAACTTCAGCTCCAGGCTTTCTACCACTGTGGCAATACGTCTGTCATAATTCTTGTGCTTTTTAGTATTCACACAGATGATCCTTTCAATATCTGGTGGCTCAGTTCTTGCCCTCCTCTCCTACAATAATTTCACCTTTCCTCAGTCACTTGCTCCCTTCCTAGCTTCTGTCTGGTATTACTAATAATGCAACTCCATTATCTCAATATGCCTCACTCTCCAGCCATCACATTCCTACCTTTATTTAAAAAAACCTTTAAAAATGTCCCCCATTCTCTCTTGTCCTTACTTCCCATCTACCTACTCAGTTTGTTTCTTTGTCAGTAATGAAAACCACTGCCTTGCATTTGCCCCTAGTTCCCTTATCACCTTTTCAGTTCACTTTGCTTTCTTGGCTAAATCATAACTCTAGATTAAAACTAGATCTCTGCCTATTGAGTTTCAGCTTTTTTCAGTGAACACGGTTGGAGAAGAACACACAACCATGATTAACGTTCACTTTAAATTCATGATCACTTACCTAAAGGGACCCTTTGAGTTGTCCAGCAATCATTTCAGGTTCCCCTGGGCTCTTAATTTTTTTTTTAAATTTATATTACCATTTATTAGTTTTGCCCATTTCTTTAAATTTAAAAAAATTAGTTTTTTATTTACTGAAGTATAGTTGATTATATGACAATATTAGTTTCAGGTGTACAACATAGCGATTCAATATTTTTATGGGTTATACTGCATTTAAAGTTACTATGAAATAATGGCTATATTTCCCTGTGCTGCACAATATATCCTTGTTGCTTATTTATTTTATACATAGTTGTTTCTTAACCTCATAACCCTATTTTACCCCTCCCCCCTTCCCTCTCTCTACTGGTAACCAGGAGTTTGTTCTCTATTTCTGTTTTGTTACATACATTTGTTCGCTTTTTAGATTCCATATATAGGTAATAATATAAAGTATTTGTCTTTCTCTGTCTGACCTATTTCACTAAGGATAATACCCTCTAGGTTCATCCACGTTGTTGCAAATGTCAGAATTTCATTCTTTTTTATGAGTAATATATCATATATCTAAATATATATGTCTCTCACATAATTTTTATTAATCTTTATCCATTTGTCTTTTGATGGGCACCTAGGTTGCTTCCATGCCTTGGCTATTGTAAACAGTGCTACAGTGAGCATTGGGGTGAATGTATCTTTTTGAATTAGTGTTTTCATCTTCTTAGGATACATACCCAGTAGTGGAATTGCTGGATCATGTTCTGTTTTCTACCCAGTAGTGGAATTGCTGGATCATGTTCTGTTTTCAGTTTTTTTTTAGGAACCTCCATACTGTTTTCCATAGTAGCTGCACCGATTTACAGTCCCACCAACAGTGTACTAGGGTTCCCTTTTCTCCACATCCTCACCAAAATTTGTTATTTGTAGACTTTTTGATGATAGCCATTCTGACAGGTGTAAGGTGATTGGGCTGTTACTTCTTCCACTCTCCTGGATGACTGTTTTATAACAATGCCTCTCTCCTCAAACCTCCAGATCCTCCTCAAACATCCTCATTCTCTGTTGATTGCTTTCTGTTCCACTAAGAAGACTACAGCAGAGATGATTTCCACAGACTACAGCAATCAGAGATGATTTCTACACGTAATAATGCCCAGTTACTCTGCCATGTCTCCTATTACTGTGAATATGTTTTTAGCTAAGGCCAAACCTTCCCCTTCTGCCCTAAATCCCATTTCCTTTCTCCTACTTGAGAGTATTGTTCCAGTAATTCTCCCCTCCAATATGGTCAATTTTTGCTCCTCCACTAGATTATTTCTATCAGCACGTGAACATGCCTTTATTTTTCCCCATCTTAAAACCTCATAACTGCTCTGACCCCTCAGCTACTACCTCATTTCTCTTTCCCTTTTTTAGAATAATTCCTTGAGTAATCTCTTCTGGCTGTCTCCAATTTCTGCCCTCCATTCTCTCTTAAACTCACTGCAAGGACATTATTTCCTTATCATAACATCCAAATGGCCCCTCTTAGGGTAGTTGCAAAATCTAGTGAGTCATTCAGTACTCATCTTACTTGACCCAATAGTAACATTTGTCACAGCTGGTTACTCATTCTTCTTTTGGACTACTTTTTCATTTGGCTTTCAGGAACCTAGACTCACCTGATTTTCTTCCTCGTAGCATCCAGAGTGATTCTTTCAGAAAGGACTTTAGATCATGTCACTTCTCTGCTCAGAACTCTTCAGTGGCTTCCTGTCTCCTCAGAGTGTCGACCAAAGTTCTTACTACAATCTAGGAGCCCTTCATGATCTGCTTCCTTTCTCCTTTCTTTTCCCTTTGCTTTCTCTGTTTCAGGTTCTTGGGTCTTCCTACCATTCCTTGAGTATTCAGACTCCTTCTTGCTTTAGAGCCTTTGTATTTGCTTTTTTCTTTTGCTGAAATGCACTTCCCTAAGATATTATTGTCTCCCCACTTTAATTCCTTCAAGTCTGTAGTCTCAAGTCTCCTTCTCAGTAAGGTCTTCCTTGGCTACCCTATCTGTTCCTTGCATCTCTCCCTCAACACCATGCTTAATATTCCTCTCACTGCTTTACTTTTTTCCCCTTAGTACTTGTCACAGATAACACACTATATATTTTACTTATCTATTTTATTGTCTGTCTCCCTGGCTAGAATGTAAGCTCCCCGAGGGCAGGATTTTTTTTTTTTTTTTCTGTTTTGTTCACTGCTATATCCCCAGAGCCTGGAAGAAAGCCTTGCACATGGTAAGTGTGCAATATATATGTGTTGAATTCATGAATGGAGGGATGAATGGATTGGAGAGAAGGGATATGACTGTTTATTTTCCTTGATTTACACTTGCAAGTTCACATATGTGTCATAGGATTGAAAGAGTTGAGAAACAACTCTGTTGTCAGAGTTATGGGGAAGAGACTTCCTGTGCTGTTTTTTCCCTTAGCTTGGAGAGAGGTATATGGTATACGATCTATCTAGCAGATTGAGACCTACCAACTTTTCGATAATCTGATCAATAATTATAAAACAGTTCTTCCTTTCAAAGTATATTTAAATGTGCTTACTGTGCTTAATTAAGTACTTTGATGACCTAAGAACTCTTGGTGAGTAAGTTCAGTAGGGACAGAATTCCTTCCTTCCTTCCTTCTTCTTTCCTTCCTTCCGTCCGTCCGTCTGTCCTTCCTTCCTTCTCTCGCTCTTTCCTCCCTCTTTCCTCCCCTTCTTGCCGCTCTTCTTCCCTCCCTTCTTTCCTCCCACCCTTTTTCCTTTCCTTCTTTTACAGTATGTATATAGCACTGTGCTTTGTTCTGTGAGAAATAATTCAAAGAATGATGAGATAGAAATTTAGAAATTTCTATTCCTTAGAAATTTAGGCTTTAATTGGTGTAGGAGCTATACATGTGATAATTAAATAAAAATACAAGGCAAATGATTAATGCCAGTTGAATAATGAAGCCAATAAGAATAATGAAGACAGGAAGTGCTGTGCCAAGAAGTTTAGAGGTGAAGGCTGAACTGGTTAGATAAGCTTTCGAAGAGGTTACGTAGAGTGGGTTGCTGGGGAAACCTGTATAGCCTTCTAATGTCCTCTGAGATGGGTATTTTTAATGTGGTTTCACTTTATTTTTAACATTTTTTTTTTTTTTTTAACATGTTTTGAATTCCAGGAATGTTGGACATACCACATTCAACAGTAATTACAATAACATACTACAGAAATAAATTATTTTAAAGTACCATCTACTAGACAGAATATTAATAATTGAAGCTAAACTTCACAATATAAAAAAGACACGAATAATTGCAACTAAGAATGTAGTGACTAGCAATATAATAAACCACTCATCAGATGTGACTCAGATACGAGTAAAAGATATTGTGAAAAATTTGGGAAATTCTAAATTTCTAAAGTTCGTTATCACATTTATATAGTGTGGAACTGGCTAAAACATTTTTTGCTTGCAATAGTATTTTTTTTAAAGCTCTTTATTGAAATATAATTGCTTTACACTGATGTGCCAGTTTTTGAGGTACACCAAAGAGAATCAGCTGTATTTATACATTTATCCCCATATCCTCTCCCTCCCGCAACTCCCTTCCACCCTCCCTATCCTGGATAAAGAAGATGTGGCACATATATACAATGGAATATTACTCAGCCATAAAAAAAAAATGAAATTGAGTTATTTGTAATGAGGTGGACAGACCTAAAGTCTGTCATACAGAGCGAAGTAAGCCAGAAAGAGAATAGTTTTGAGAGGCAGTGTTGTGTGGTGCTGAAGACCATGGGCTCTTGAGTTAGGCTGCCTGAATTCAAAATCTGACTGCACTATTTGTTGGCTGTGGAATCTTGGGCAATTTTATCTAAGTTTTTATTTTCCTCATCTGTAAAATAGAGATGATGATAATTCCTTGAGAAGTAGTTGTGAGGAATAAATGAAATAATGCAAGTCAAAGTTTTTATCATAATGTCTAATACACAGTGAGTATTTAATAACATTATCAGTTACTGGCTGTGTTAGTAGTTCTGCTTAACTGGGTTTATTTGAATGAATAAATACAACTGAACTTTCTGCTTTTCACGCCATTTGAGTTTGGATTTCTTTACTCCCCCTTATACCACAAAAGGTAAAGTTAAGGGACTGGATGATCTCCTGTGATTTATGATATATTAACTGCCTTTTCTAGCTTTTGTATATGTATCTGCATTGGGAAATGTCTATCAGGTATTGCGCAATAAGTGAGTGTTACATTGAAAGAATAACTTCAGGTAGTTAAATATAATTACTTATGTCTTCTAAACAGGGATATGATTTTTTCTTTTTCTTTTTTTTGTCAGGAAATCATTTTGTGCTACTCTTCATTCACACTTGTTCATCAAGTTCTTTGAGTCCTCAAGGGCAGAATTTACCTCTAAACAGAAAGATGGAAACTAAAGTACATTTATTTTGCCAGGTATTTTTCAAAACAGTTTTTAAAGATTCCTTCCTTTCCTTTGTTAAAAAATTAGTTTACTTTACCTCACATTTCATAATCAGTAAGCAGATTCATAGCAACATAGTCATACGATCTTGCTTAATAACTGAGGTGACTTTTGAACTCTTTTAGTGGAAGGGACAAGGACAATTTTTCAGGAGACCAAAGAATTTAAATCTACCTGAGAGGTTGTAGACAGCGTAATGAATAACATGGCAGTCTACCCAAAAGACAATTCAAAATATACCAAGTTTCTTTAGCCTTCTTATGTGTGATTCAGGGGATATTCTTATCTATTGGTCAGTATCGTGTCAATAAAATTGGACTTTAGTATAATCCTTATTCAAAAGGATTATTGTAAGGGAGGAAAGACACTTTTGAAATAGGAGGAGAGGGGACTATTGAAATAGGGAGAACACTGTGACCATAAGATCTGCAGGCATCTCCAAGGGTTAGGCAAGAAGGGGTTTATTTTCTTTTTCTTTTTTTAATTTAATTTTATTATTATTTAAAAAAATTTATTTTATATTGAAGTACAGTTGATTAACAATGTTGTGTTTGTTTCAGGTGTACAGCAAAGTGAGGTTAAAAGGGTTTTCTTTTATAGAGAGGAGTAAACAAGGCTAGGAAGAACTGGATATGGGGAAATGGGATGACAGAGTGGCATGATCAGATAAATAGATTAGAGAATATTTTACTGAGAAGCTAGCCTATTCTCTGGAGGGGTTGCATGCTGATTGGCTCAGGCTGAGGGTGGGCCAAAGTTCGGGGGCTTGGAGGAAGGAGAGAAGCTTAACCAAAGCTTGGTTAATAAGCATTTTGTCCTAATTCATTGGTGAGGGTAAAACCCCACCATTAGTTCAACTAATCCCTTATGAGGCAAAGAAAGGAAAATTTGAAGGTGTTTGGCTTTGTCATAGGTAAACAAGAGGGTTCTGTGGTGAGTCTTATCTAAATCATTTGAGGAAGGGTGGTTCTTTGCAGTTAGCCATTATCCAGAACACAAAAGAGTGAGGGAATTCTTCTAAATTTCACTGTTTTTCAGGAACACAAGGCTCAGGTAAAATTTAACGTTGTCAGTTGAGAGTCTTAATCTTTTAAATTTATTCTTTTAGTGGATCTGGTGCCAGCAAATAAGACATATACCTATACTGTAACCCAAAAAACGATTTCAGGTCTTCTTGCTAAGTAGCTTCCGTACTCGTGTGTGTGTGTGTGTGTATGTGTGTGTATATATATATATATACACATATTAACCTGTTCCATCTTGTTATACATAATACTTTATTGATTGTACCCTTATAAACTGATTTTGAAGATGAACTCTTAAATATTAAAAAAATTAACAGTATTAAAATATCATACCAGTTTATTTCCTGAAACTATATAGTTTGTATTTTTACAGATGGTTCACCTTTAAATGTAGGTGAACCTTTTCTGTGTTGTTAAAGTTTCCCTTTTCTGTGTTGTTAAAGTTTCTACTTACTGTTTGTTTCTGTTCATCTGGCCTTTAATAACAGGTTTTTGTGCCCATGTGTCTTTTTTGACCCCCTTCTTTTTTTTTAATGGTTTTGATTTGGGGTCATTTTTCTTAACCTCTCTACTAATCCTTTCATCATTTGTAATAAACATCTCATCAGGGCAGCAAATTAGATTGCCTTTTGGAAACAAGCTTTTAAAGGTGTGCCAGAGTCACTGAAATAGTTCTCTTAATTTCCATCTCATATGGAAATGGAGGTTCTCTCTAAAGTTTAATGGCAATCTGCATTATAAATTGCCTGTGTAATCTGTTCAGGGATTAAAAACTAATGTACCTTTGATCAACTGGATGCAATCCAAACTGCAAACTTCCATATTTCAAGAAAGAGAATATATCGAACTTCATTCCTCTTTTTCTAAACATGTTAATTGCTTTTGGGGTCTAGTTTTGTTTTTTGGCTTTTTTGTTGGGGGGGGTTGTCTTTTTAGAAGGAATATAGCTTTTTTAAAAATAGACTTTATTTTAAGAGCAATTTTAGATTCACAGCAAAATTGATTGGATAGTACAGAGTTCCTATATACCCCATGCCCCACAGCCTCCTCCACTATCAATACCCTTCATCACTCTGCTATGTTTATTATAATTGATGAACCTGTATTGACACATCATTATCACCCAAAGTCCATAGTTTATATTAGAGTTGACTCTTGATGTTGTACATTCTGTGGGTTTGGACAAATGTGTGATAACATGTAGCCACTGTTAAAATGTTATATAGAATAGTTTCACTGCCCTAAAATCCTCTGTGCTCTCCCTATTCATTTTTTCTCACCACCCCGCCCCCTCCCCCACTAGCAACCACTGATCTTTTTATTGTCTCCATAGTTTTGCCTTTTCCAGAATGTCATATAGTTGGAATCATACAGTATGTAGCTTTTACAAATTGGCTGCTTTCACTGAGAAGTATGCATTTAAGTTTCCTCCATGTATTTTCATGGCTTGATAGCTCATTTCTTTTCAGCACTGAATAGTATTCCGTGGTCTGAATGTATCACAGTTTATTTATCCCTTGATGTACTGAAGAACCTCTTGGTTTTTTATGTTTTGGCAATTATGAATAAAGTTATAAACGTCTGTGTGTTCAGGTTTTTATGTGAATATATGTTTTCAACTCCCTTTGGGTAAACATGGAGAAGTGCGATTGCTGTATTGTATGGTAAGAGTATGTTTAGTTTTGTAAGAGACTGTCAAATTGTCTTTCAAAATAGCTATACTGTTTTACTTTCCTACCAGCAATGAATAAGAGCTCCTCTTGCTTCACATTCTTGTCAGCATTTGGTGTTGTCTGTGTCTTGGATTTTGGCCATTCTGATAGATGTGTAGTGGTATCTTGATGTTTTAATGTGTAATTCTCTAATGACATGATGTTGAACATTTTTTCATGTGCTTGTTTGCTATCTGTGTATCTTCTTTGGTGAGGTGTCTGTTAAGATCTTTTGTCCATTTTTTAATTGGGTTGTTCTTTTTCTTTTTGTTGAGCCTTAAGGGTTCTTTGTATAGTTTTTAATACACAAAATAAAAATACTTTGAATATAGTCCCTTAGCAGATATGTCTTTTGCAAATATTTTCTCCCAGTCTATGAGTTGTCTTCTCATCTGCTTGACAGTGTCTTTGACAAAGCGAAAGTTTTTAATTAATGAAGTTTAATGGTGCCTTAAGAACTAGATTTAAGTGTTAGATACATTCATGAATGCTGTGCATTTGTAGGTGCATAATGCACTAAGGAAAGTTGGAGTCACTTAGAATATATACCTAATCCAGACTAATGCATTAACTAACTCTTTTCAACAAAAATTTTTTTGGTAGCACCTTTTTAGAGAGAATATTGATCTAAAATGAATGATTTGACCCAGAATGTCATATTTAACTTATGTGTGCAAAGAGAACATGACTGATTGTGGCTTTTGATTGCTTCCTGGGGGAAGAAAATACTGATTTATCAGATGATGGCTATAATTCTTTTGCAAGTGACTTGCCATCAAGAAATATTGACAGCAAGAAATACATCAAGTTTTCTAAAACAACAGAGAAGAGCATTTCACCTGAAGTTAGGGGTTTGAGTCCAGAACACACAAAAAAGTAAGTTAAACTGTGAACTTACTTAATTGAATTATACTTTTGCCAGTTTAAGAGAACCAAAAATGTGACTCATGTGTTTTCATAATGTACTGAGTATAGAGGATCATGCATATTGGTGGCCATTCTTTTAGGAGCATGGTTTTAATTCCTAGATAGCCATTCTCATATTTTTCTCACTTCTCTCACAGCCATGTAGAAGCCTATAAGCTATCAAAGGCTTCCAGTTATAAGAGAGTCATCATCCATATGTCTGTTTGTCCTTTTTTTTTTTTTTGACAAATAAAATGATAATTTATTTAAATGTACAAGGTGGTGATTTGGTGTATGTATTCATTGTGAAATGGTTACCACCATCGATGTAACACGTTTACATCATCATCATTATTATTATTATTTTGGTGAGAACACAAGTTCTACTCAGCAAATTTCAGTTATGCAATACAGGATTATTAACTATAGTCACCTTGTGACTTAGTTTTTTTTAAAATCACATGTAAGTGATATCCTATAGTATTTGTCTTACTCTGTTTGACTGATTTCACTTTGCAAAATTGCATAGTGCCATCAAGGTCAATCCACGTTATTCCCTTCTTTCTCATGCTAAATAGTATTGTATTCCATTGTATACATTTACTACATCTTCTTTAACTATTCACCTGTTGACAGACACATATAGTTTCCACATCTTGGCTATTATGAATAATGCTGCAATGAGCGTAGGGGTGCAAATATCTCTTTGAGATCCTGTTTTCATTTCCTTTGGATATATACCCAGAAGTGGAATTCCTGGGTATGTATGTAGTTCTGTTTTTAATTATTTTGAGGAACCTCTCCATACTGTTTTCTATGGTGACTGTACCAACTTATATTCCTACCAAGAGTGAACAAGAGTTTTCATTTCTCCACATTTTTGCCAGCGCTTGTTATATCCTGTCTTCTTGGTGATAGCTGTTCTAACAGGCATGACATGATCTCTCACAGTGATTTTGATTTTGATTTCCCTGATGACGGGTGATGTTGAGCACCTTTTCATGTGCTTTTAGGTCATTGGTATGTCTTCTTTGGAGAAATGTCTATTCAGGTCCTTTACCCATTTTTAATTGGGTTAGTTCTTTATTTGCTGTTGGGTTGTATGAGTTGCTTGTATATTTTGAACATGAACTCATCAGACATATGGTTTGCCAGTATTTTCTCTCATTCCCTAGGTTACCTTTTCATGTTGCTAATAGTTTTCTTTGCTGAGGAGAAATTTTTTAGTTTGATATAGTCCCACTTGTTTATTTTTGCTTCTTTTGCCTTTGCTTCTGGTGTCAATTAAAAAATCATTGCTGGGCTACCCTGGTGGTTCAGTGGTTCAGAATCCACCTGCCAATGCAGGGGACATGGGTTTGAGCCCTGGGCCGGGAAGATCCCACATGCCATGGAGCAACTGAGCCCGTGTGCCACAACTACTGAGCCTGTGCTCTAGTGCCCATGAGCCACAACTGCTGAGCCCATGTGCCCTACTGAAGCCTGTGCGCCTAGAGCCTGTGCTCCGCAACAAGAGAAGCCACTGCACTGAGAAGCGCATGCACCACAACAGAGAATAGCCCCCGCTCATTGCAAGTAGAGAAAGCCTGTGGGCAGCAACAAAGACCCAACACAGCCAATAAATAAATAAATAAATAAATTTATTAAAAAAAATCATTGCTAAGACTGATATCAAAGATATTTGTTTTCTTCTAGGCGTTTTATGGTTTCTTTATCAAGATTATTTTAGATCTTTGAGGTGTTTTGTGGTTCCATACAAATTTTAGGATTGTTTTATTTCTGTGAAAAATGCCATTGGAATTTGGATGGGGATTGCATCAAATCCATAGTTCACTTTAGGTATTATGGACATTTTAACAATATGAATACTTCCAAACCATGAACACAGAATATCTTGCCATTTATTTGTGCCTTGTTCAGTATCTTTCTCCATGTTTTATAGTTTTCAGTGTACAGATCTTTCACTTCCTTGTTTAAATTTATTCCTAAGTATTTTATTCCTTTTGATGATACTGTAAATGGGATTGTTTTCTTAATTTCCCTTTCTGATAGTTTATTGTTAGTGAATAGAAATGCAACTGATTTTTGTGTATTGATTTTGTATTTTGCAACTTTACTGAATGTGTTTGTTATAACAGTTTTTTGGTAGAGTCTTTAAGGTTTTCTGTATATAAGATCACACCATCTGGAAACAGACAATTTAAGTTTCTTTTCTCATTTGAATGTCTTTTTTTTCCCTTGCCTAATTGCTCTGGCTAGGACTTCCAGTACTATGTTGAATAAAAGTGGTGAGAGTGGGCACCCTTGTCTTGTTTCTGATCTTAGAGCCAAAGCTTTCACCTTTTCACTGTTTATTTTGATGTTAGCTCTTGGCTTGTCATATATGGCCTTTATTATCTTCAGGTACCTTCCTTCTATACCCACTTTGTTGAGAGTTTTTATCATGAGTGAATGTTGAATTTTGTCAAATTCCTTTTCAGCATCCATCAAGATAATAATGTAATTTTTATCCTTCATTTTATTAATGTGGTTGTGTCAGGAAAAACCTAAGTTCTCTGCCTGTTTTTCTCCTTTACTCTCATACTACTACCATGCTCATACTTCTGACACCAGATGTGTGGGTTTTCCCCACACCAAGAAATTCTGTGACACCAGCTACAATTTAACTCAATTCTGACACTATCTACCTGGAGATAGTGCCAGATCCCACAGGTTAAGGGTTCAGATCTATGAGACTGCCCAAACCCCCAATTCATCTTCCAATCTCAAGTGGTAGGTCCTCAGGTTACTTCTGTCTGACTTGGCTACAAATCAGAGGTTCCTGTTACTCCTCCTCAGATTTGATTAATTTCTAGAATGGCTCACAGAGCTCAGGGAAACACTCAAAGTTACCAGTTTATTAAAAAACATGATAGGAAAAAGACAAGGGTGCCCACTCTCACCATTATTCTTCAACATAGTTGTGGAAGTTTTAGCCACAGCAATCAGAGAAGAAAAAGAAATAAAAGGAATCCAAATTGGAAAAGAAGAAGTCAAATTGTCACTCTTTGCAGATGACATGATATTATACATAGAAAACCCTGAAGACTCTACCAGACAACTGCTAGCACTGATTGATGAATTTAGTAAAGTAGCAGGATACAAAATTAATGCGCAGAAATCTCTTGCATTCCTATACACTAAAAACAAAAGAGCAGAAAGAGAAATTAAGGAAACTCTCCCATTTACCACTGCAACAAAAAGAATAAAATACCTAGGAATAAACCTGCCTAAGGAGGCAAAAGACCTGTATGCAGAAAACTGTAAGATACTGATGAAAGAAATCAAAGATGATCCAAACAGATGGAGGGACATACCACGTTCTTGGATTGGAAGAACCAACATTGTGAAAATGACTATCCTACCCAAAACAATTTACAGATTCAACGCAATCCCGATCAAATTACCAATGGCATTTTTCACAGAACTAGAATAAGAAATCTTATGATTTGTATGGAAACGCAAAAGACCCCGAATAGCCAAAGCAATCTTGAGAAGGAAAGATGTATTTGGTGGAATTAGGCTTCCTGACTTCAAACTATACTACAAGGCCACAGTGATCAAGACAGTATGGTACTGGCACAAAAATAGAAAGGAAGATCAATGGAATAGAATAGAGAACCCAGAGGTAAACCCACACACATATGGGTACCTTATCTTTGATAAAGGAGGTAAGAATATACAATGGAAAAAAGACAGCCTCGTCAATAAGTGGTGCTGGGAAAATTGGACAGCTACATGTAAAAGAATGAAATTAGAACACTTCCTAACACCATACACAAAAAGAAACTCAACATGGATTAAAGACCTAAATGTAAGGCCAAACACTGTAAAACTCCTAGAGGAAAACACAGGCAGAACACTCTATGACATCCATCAAAGCAACCTCCTTTTTGACCCACCTCCTAGAATCATGGAAATAAAATCAAGAATCAACAAACGGGACCTCATGAAACTTAAAAGCTTTTGTACAGCGAAAGAAACCATAAACAAGACGACAACCCTCAGAATGGCAGAAAATACTTGCCAACAAAGCAACGGACAAAGGATTAATCTCCAAAACATGCAAGCAGCTCACGCAGCTTAATACCAAAAAAGCAAATAACCCAATCCACAAATGGGCGGAAGACCTAAATAGACATTTCTCCAGAGAAGACATGCAGATGGCCAACAAACACATGAAAAGATGCTCAACATCACTAATCATCAGAGAAATGCAAGTCAAAGCCACAATGAGGTATCACCTCACACCGATCAGAATGGCCATCATCAAAAAATCTAGAAATGATAAATATTGGAGAGGGTGTGGAGAAAAGGGAACTCTCCTGCACTGTTGGTGGGAATGTAAGTTGGTATAGCCACTATGGAAAACAGTTTGGAGATTCCTTAAAAAACTACAAATAGAACTACCATATGACCCAGTAATCCCACTACTGGGCATATACCCTGAGAAAACCATAATCCAAGAAGAAACATGTACCATAATGTTTATTGCAGCACTATTTACAATAGCCAGGAAGTGGAAGCAACCTAAATGCCCATCAACAGATGAATGGATAAAGAAGATGTGGCACAGATATACAATGGAATATTACTCAGCTATAAAAAGGGATGAGATGGAGCTATATGTAATGAGGTGGATAGACCTAGAGTCTGTCATACAGAGTGAAGTAAGCCAGAAAGAGAAAAACAAATACTGTATGCTAACTCATATATATGGAATCTAAACAAAAAAAAAGGTACTGATGAACCCAGTGACAGGGCAAGAATAAGGATGCAGATGCAGAGAATGGACTGGAGGACACGGGATTGGGGGGGAGGTGCAAAGGGGAATCTAGGATGAAGTGAGAGAGTAGCATAGACATATTTCCACTACCAACTGTAAAATAGATAGCCAGTGGGAAGTTGCTGTATAATAAAGGGAGATCAACTCGATGATGGGTGATGCCTTAGAGGGCCAGGACAGGGAGGGTGGGAGGGAGACATGGGAGGGAGGGCATATGGGGATATATGTATAAATACAGCTGATTCACTTTGGTGTACCTCAAAAGCTGGTACAAAAGTGTAAGGCAATTATATTCCAATAAAGAGCTAAAAAAAAAAAAAAAAAAAAGCCAGTGACAGGTCCACTATGCCATAGTTGGACTTTCTGATATAAAAACATGTTCTCTTTGTTTTATAAAAAAAAAACAAAACAAAAGATGTTAGAAGATATAAAAGAACAGGCAGATGAAGAGATACATTGGGAGAGGTCTGGGAGGCTCTGAGATGCAGGAGCTTCTGTCCTCTTGGAGTTGTTGCATCACCATCAACAACAATATGTTCAACAACCTAGAAGCTCTCCAGAGAGGGTAAAGGGACTGGAAATGGAGTTAATAATTAATCATGCCTGCATGGGGAAGCCTCTATAAAAAATTGCAGTCTCATGGGGTTCAGAGATCTTTCAGGTTGGTGAACACATCTACATACTAGGAGGGTAATGCACCCTAACTCCACGGGGACATAATTTCTTGCACCTGGGATCGTCCAAGACCTCCCCTTATATATCTCTTCATCTGGCTGTGCATCTGTATCTCTTTTCATAACTTTTAATACACTGGTAAGTATAAGTAGTTGTTCTGAGTTCTGTGAGTCACTCTAGCAAAATAATCAAACCCAAGGAGGCGCTTGTGGGAACCTCTGATTTATAGCCAATTGGTCAGAAGCACAGATGACAAACTGTGCTTGCAGCTGACATCTGAGGTGGGGTGGGGCAGTCTTCTGGCACTGAGCCCTTACACTGTGGCATCTAAAAGTATCTCCAGGTAGATAGCGTCAGAATTGAGTTAAATTGTAGGATGTCCAGCTGCTGGTGCAGAGAATTGCTTGATGGGGGCAAACTCCACACGTATCTGGTGTCATATGTGAGTGTGGTTGTAGTATGAGGGTAAACGAGAAACAGAAGGAAGACTGGGTTTTTCCCTGCATAGTTGTGTATCACATTTATTGGTTACCTATGTTGAACCATCCTTGCATCCTGGGAATAAATTCCACTTGATCATGGTATATGATCCTTTTAATGTACCGTTGAGTTTGGTTTGCTAATATTTTTGAGAGTTTTTGCATCTGTGTTTATCAGGAATATTAGCCTGATGTTCTTGTCTTGTGGTGTCCTTGTCTGGCTTTGGTATTGGTAATGCTGTCCTCATAAAATGAATTTAGAAGTGTTCCCTCCTCTTCGGTTTTTTTTTTTTTTTTTTTCCGGCACACGGGCTTAGTTGCTCCGCGGCATGTGGGATCTTCCTGGAGCTGGGATCGAACCCGTGACCTCTGCATTGGCAGGCAGACTCTCAACCACTGCGCCACCTAGGAAGCCCCTCTCCAGTTTTTGAGAAGAGTTTGAGAAGGATTGGCATTAATTCTTCTTTAAATCTTTAATAGAATGCACCAATGAGGCTATCTGATTCTGGACTTTGTTGAGAGGTTTTTTGATTACTGATGAAATCTCCTTACTATTAATTGGTCTGTTCAGATTTTGTACTTCTTGGTGATGCAGTCTTGGTAGGCTGTATGTTTTTAGGAATTTATCCATTTCTTCTAAGTTATCTAATTTGTTGGTATATAATTGTTCATAGTAGTTTCTTATGATATTTAGTATTTCTCTGTTATCAGTTGTAATGTCTCCTCTTTCATTTGTAATTTTACTTATTTGAGTTATCAGCCCCCACCCCATTTTGCTTTTAATGTCACAGTTTACATCTTCTTGTATTGTGTACCTATTAACAAATTGTTGTTGTTATAGTTATTGTTAATACTTTTGTCTTTTAACCTTTATATTAGAGTTTTATGTGATTTACCTACCACCATTACAATATTAGAGTATTTACCAGTAAAGGTAAATATAGACTCAATCTAGTCATTTTTTTTATGTATCACCTAAGCAGTCCTTGCATAGCAGGTTACTCTAAAAGGAAGGGACCATTTCTGCTAAAGAGCTTTTAGTTTTACATACAAGGAAAAACAAGGTGTTACTTCTAAAGTGCTAAGTTATAGCCCAGTTGATGTGGGTTCTGGGTAGGAACAAATCTGTGGGGTATTGCCATAGTGATCCTCAATTTGTCTGTGTGTTAGAATCACCTGGGTATCTTTAAAAAATTCCAAATATCAGCTCAGTCCCCCAAATAGTTAAATCACAATTTTGTGGGATGGGACACAGGAATCAGCATTTTCTGAAGCTCTCAAGGGTTTCCAGTGTGCAGACAAGTTTGGGATCTAGTTTACTTCAGAATCATTCCTAGTCTACAGGATCCCAGAGCACAAAATAATTTCAGGGTTATCCTTGAAATTTAGGTCTACCCTGGGTTACTTGAAGCAAAGTATGAAATTTCCAAGCGATCTTCTTTTTCAAATTTATTTCAGACTTACTGTATTGGTCTCATTGTATAGTTTATGGAATGTTTGTGTTAGAAAAGTTCTTGGCAGTCCAATAAGAAGAGGAGGGAAAAGAAGCATAAAAAGAGAAAAGCAAGAAATAAGAAAGCAGGATAATTGTTAAAAAGCAGTTCAGAGTCTACCCCAGACTTTAAAGTACCACTTCTTGTTAAAAGGAACCATTTCTCTGGAGAAATGACTGATTGCAGGTCTGGGAAAGGAAGTGTACAGATGAGCCTGGAGCATCTTGTCTTGAGACTGCTACTAGGGATACATCAAGAGCCCACGTGAAGAGGCTCTGACCCCTTCCCACCCCACATGAGAAAATTAGGGTATCAATAAAGATAATAATTGCAGGGAAAGAAAATGAATTTAATATATTTAAATCAATGGGTTCAAAATGATATAAAAATTATTTTCACTGTTGAAGCTTACAGGTGAGCCAAGTCATTGTTATGAAAAGTGATAAATAAAGGAAAAGAATGAAGCAATTATCCTGCCTTTCTATATGAACTGAATCAAAGGACAAGCAAATAGTACATAAGAGGAAGTTTCTCTTTATGGAAATATTCTAATTAATGAGTGAAGAAGGAATGATAGATTTAGAATATAACCATCCTGCAGATCCTTATGATTTACTAAATGTAGTTATTATGTATTAGTAGCTCCTAATATCACAAATACAGAGCCACTTGGACATTATATGCCTCCTGATGGGAAAACACCACCACCTATATGGTTTTGAACTGCCCCACCCCCACACCCCAGAAGTAGAATGTTAATCTGATCGAGTCTTTAGACTCCTGCAAACTTGGCGATACAATCAGCAAAATGTAGACAGTGAAACTATAGGACAACCGGTAATGATGACGATAGTGTTGATGATGGTGATGATAAAAAGACTTGGAGGAAGAACCTATAGGAGAAAAGAGATCTAAAAGACATATCCACCAACTGTAATGTGGGGACCTTATTGAATCCTGATGTAAAGTGTTAAAAAATTTTGACATTTATGAGGAAGTTGGAAATTTGAACACAGGTTGTGTGTTTGATGATACTAAGAAATTATTGTGTTTTTTGGTGTCATAACTGTTTTAAGTGTTTTTTAAAAGGAAAAAACACCTGTAGAAATGCATGTTAAAATCCTTGCACATGAAATAATATGATACTGGAATTTGCTTTAAAGTAATAAGGAATGAGAGCAGGGATAAGAATATAGATAAAATAAGATTGTCCATTATTGAAGCTGGGTGATGGGTCATTACTGAAACATGGGGAGATCATCACATTATTCTGTCCAATTTTGTCTGTGTTTGAAAATTTCCATAAATAAAAGACAAAAAGAAGAAGAATCAAGAAAAAAGACAATTCAGGAATTATTCCAGTTTTCTGTATGATTTAGGGATGAATCATCAATGTTCCTATTTGGAGAAGAAAAATCCTCTGATTTTTCGGGAGGAAAAAAAGTCAGGAGAAAGAAGAGTTTACAAGTACAATTGCATACTAAAAGGAATGAGGTAAATAAAGATCTGGGGATATTTTTGCTTACAAGTGTTGTCTTTAGCCCTTTTTCCATTTAATTTTAGTCCAAGTATTGAAATGTCACAATCTTAAATATTTCTTCTTCTTCTTCCCCTTTCCCTTGCTCGTCCTGCACCTTCTCCTCTTCCTTCTCCTCCTCCTTAAAAAAAGAAAGAAAAGAACATGGAACCCTTTCAGAAGAATATGAATTTTTTTCCCTTCTTTCTCCATTAGACCAGTATTTTTATTATTATGCCCTCTGTTAACATTTCTGCTGTTGTAACAATGACTCTAGGCATTCCTTGGCTTTTGGCAGCATGACTTCAGTCTTGGCCTCCATCTTGCTCTTCATATGGCCTTCTGCCCTGTGTCTATAGTTCAAGCTTCCCTACACTTTTCTCTTATAAACATATTATTGCATATCTCATCTTGAGATCTTTAACTTGATTACATCTGCAAAGACCATTTCACCAAATAAGGTCACATTCATAGGTTCCAGGGATTAGGATATGGACATCTCTTTTGGTGGGGTTATACAACCTACTACATTCACTATATGATATACTTAATTATGTGTTCCTTTGTTTTGATATCTGAGAATACATGTCTTTCTTCAATTCTGGAAAATTCTAATCCATTATCTTTTAGAGTATTTCCCCTCTCTCAATCTCTTTATTATGTCCTTCTGAATCTTCTATTAGATGTATGTTAGACCTTATCATTCTGTTTTCAGTGTTCTTTAACATTGCTTCATATTTTTCACCTTTTTCTCTCTATTTTGTTCTGGGTAATTTCTTTCATCTACTTTCTAGTTTACTTTTTCTTTTTCCAGCTGAATATAGTCTTCTATAAACTATAATTTTCAATAGATAGTTTAACCTATCTATTGAAATTTAATTTCAGTGTTTATATATTTTACTCCTTGAAGTTTTATTTAGTTCTTAAAATCTGCCTTATGTCATGTTATTTGCTCATGTCCCATAGTTATTTCAAGATTGATACCTGATAAATCTAATATATGAAGTCCTTGGGGGATCTAAATCTTCTGTTTGTTGTTTTGGCTGATTCTCACTCATAAACTCATATTAACTGATGTCCTTGGGTGCCTTATACTTTTTATTCATTCTTTCATGTATTATTGATCTAAATCTGTAGGAATCTCATGGGGAGTCTGGGTTTAGAGAGTCCTCTTCCAAGAGAATTTGAATTTGCTTCTGCCATGCACTTCAGAGGTGTTATAAATATGGGATCACTTTAATGAATTTTTGGTTTCAATTTTGGGGCCCATATATTTAGTGTAGATTTGAATTCTAAACTCATGTGTGGGTAGAGCTAAGGCTGTAACTAATGAAGAGGAGTACTCTTTCTTTTCTCTCTCTTTCTTCTTTTCCAACCTGGAGCTGAGACAAAGACAGATTTTACTCTGCATACTCCTTCTGTTGAGGGGTACAATTTTTTTCCAGCCTACTCTTGCTGAGAACATTACTTTTTAATTTTGGCTCTGTGTGGGATCTCAGTACCAATTCCTGTTAATCTTGTATGGCTTGAGAGTTCTATCTACATCCTGCATGGTCTTTAAAAGTCAAGGCTGTAGGTTCCATAGAGCCATGTAAAACTGAAGACATCTATAATTCAGTTCTCATTTTCTAAAGTGATACTTGTCTATCTGTCTAGCTGCTTGCCACTTTTGAGTCATGTTTATACATGCAATGTTAATCTTTTATCAGTGTTTATGATAATTTTATTAATCATAAGAATAAAGCAAAATTACCTGTATTATTTAAATAACTGTGTTGATTCTCCACATTATTTTACTCATATAGTGCAAATCTATATATGTAGCCTAGAGTTTGATAGTCTTGTCTTCACCATACCATAGATTTGCTCTCCTTTGTAAAATACATTACTATAAATTGACACAGTATTAATTAGGAGGTAAGTTGCATACTTAAGAAAAATGTGGCTTTATAAGAGAATATGGTGTAGTTTATTTAAAATTCTAGTGTATATAAACTGTTATTTAATTATAAAAGCAATTTTACATTAGAAGCATAGCTAAGTGAGGAGCCTAGATATGATTAAGTATCTTTTAAGGGGTTTATTGTCCAAGAATGCTGGTTTACGAATGTGATCTGAGGCACGAACATTCTTGTATTTGGCTCTAGATTGCATCTTCGTCTGTGAAGGAGAAGATGACTAGAAAAGAAAGCTCTTTCTGCAAGTTGCCAAGTCAGTACAACGTTCACAAGACATTATCACCCCTTGGTACATCTTCCTCAGTTATTCGGTATTTAAACCATTGTATTCTCTTCTTTAAATGTTGGATTCAGATTTAGGATTTTCCTTCAAGATTCATCTATCCCGTCTACAGAAAGTACGCCAAATAGTTTGTGCTAACTAAGAGACTCTGCTTTTAGGAAGGATGGTGTGGCGCTAAGAGCACAGCAGGTGGAATTGAAAGACTTAGAGTTGAGTCCTGATTGACGTCACATCCTGGCTTAGGCTCTTGTACAATTCACTTTATGTTTCTGGGCCTCAGTTTCCACATCTATATAAGAATCTTATACTAGATGGACCTTGAAATTTCTTCCAACTTTAACATTCTATGATTTCAGTTATTTTCATGTTATGTAATCATATTAATCATATTTTAAAGATGTTTTTATTAACAGGTTATGGGATCTGAGATTGGCTGTTTAAAGATAATTCTTGTTTATCTTATTGTAATAACTTTCTGTAAAATTTATTGTAAGTTGAATTAGGAGTAGGAAAAATCGGACCATAGCCAAAGGATAGTGGGTCATGGGCACTGCTTACTGACTAAGGTAAATCTGCTCTGTAGAGAGATACCTAAAAGAAACAAGGTGGGAATTCTAGGGTGAAGAGTACGTAATTGATTATCACTTGGACAGTTCTTTAAGAAAGGTTCTCATGGAGTATGAGAGACTGGAGAATCTCAGGCTAAACTTTAATGGCAAAATATTACATATGACAAGGTGACATAAATGTTTTGTGGATGTTTTGTTTTTACTTTTGCTTTCCTGCTTTCTAATGTGGCCGTTTCTTTGACAGGAAAGATGAAAGGCTTTCTAACCTTTATGAGACGTTATATGATGAAACACCTGAAGGACACTTTTACTCACAAGAATTAAGTGGTAATAATAGGTTCCAGAATTTCTTGAATAAATTTCCTGATTGTGTGCTTTTTAGGAATTGTTTCCGTAGTTAGTGTCTCTTTGTTTATTGCTGATGAGTTATCAAGCTAATATTACATAATATGGCAAATGGATGCTGTAAATAAGCATAAGTAATTTAATTCATAAATATCTTTGGTTGCATTGGTAAGATAGACAAAGTATATATGTTTACTCTAGTTCAAATTTTGGGGGGAAAAGTCTGGATATTACATATGATGACTAAACTAGTAAGTTCTGATATTATTGGAATCTAGTCCTTGGTACCTTAATGTTAAGGCGCATAGTACCCATCACTTCTTCACACTGAGCTCTCACATATCTTGGGGCTCTCTTTTATATATATATATATTTATTTATTTATTTATTTTCCTCCTTTATATTTACGGAGTCATTCGGCATATTTTTCCTATTTTAACTCTGGTTATTGTATTAGGCATCTCTCCCACTCCCCCAGTTTTATTGAGATATAATTGACATACAGCACTGTATAAGTTCAAGGTGTACAGTGTAATGACTTGACTTACATATGTTGTGAAGTGATTAACACAAAAAGTTTAGTTAACATCCATCATCTAATATAGATACAAATTTTTTTTCCCTTGTGATGAGAACTCTTGGGATTGGCTCTCTAAACAACTTTAAAATATACCATACAGTAGTATTAACTTTAGTCATCATGTTGTACCTCCACAGTACTCATTTATTTTATAATGGGAAGTTTGTACCTTTTGACCACCTCCATATAATTTACCCACTCCCCACTCTCCAACTCTGGTAGCCACAAATCTGACCTCTTTTTTTATGAGTTATGTTTGTTTTTTTTAGATTTCATGTATAAGTGAGATCATACAGTATTGTCTTTCTCAGTCTGGCTTATTTCACCAGCATAATGCCCTCAAGGTTCACCCATGTTGTCATGAATGACACAGTTTTCTCCTTTTTTAATGACCAAATAATATTCTATTGTATATAATTATACACTCTGCTTTTTCTTTATCTGTTCATCCTTAGATGGACACTTAAAGTTATTTCCATGTCTTGGCTATTGTAAATAAAACTTCTCTGAACATGGGGGTGCAGATATCTCATTGATGTACTGTTTTCATTTCCTTCAGATTTATACCTGGAAGTGAAATTGCTGGATTATATGGTAGTTCTGTTTTTAATTTTTTTGAGGGACCTCTCCATACTGTTTTCTGTAGTAACTGCACCAATTTACATTCTCACCAACAGCGTACAAGGGTTCCCTTTTCTCCACATTCTTGACACTTGTTATCTCTTGTCTTCTTGATGATAGCCATTCTAACAGGTGTGAGGTGATACCTCATTGTCGTTTCGATTTGCTTTTCCCTAATGGTGAGTGATATTGAGCAGCTTTTCATTCATATGTCTTCTTTGGAAAAATGTCTATTCAGGTCTTTTGTGCATTTTTTAAACTGGATTTTTTTTTTTTGGCTATTGATTTGTATTTCTTTATATATTTTGGATATTAGTCCCTTATCAGGTTAATGATTTGCAATTTTTTTCTCATTCCATAGTTAGTCTTTTCATTTTGTTGATTGTTTCTTTTGCTCTGCAGAAACATTTTAGTTTGATGTACTCCCACTGTTTATTTTTCTGTTTTGTTGCTTATGTTTTAGGTGTCATATAGAAAAAAATCATTGCCAAGACCCACATCAAGGATCTTTTTTCCTGTTTTCTTCTAGAAGTTTTATGGTTTCTGGTCTTACATTTAAGCCTTTAATCCATTTTGAGTTAGTTTTTGTGAGTGGTGTGAAGTAGGGGGTCTAATTTCCTCTTATTACCTGTGAATATCCAATTTTCCCAGCAACATTTATTGAAGAGACTGTCTTTTTTCCATGATTATTCTTGATTTCCTTTCCAAATATTTATTGACTGTATATATATATGGGTTTATTTCTGGTCTCTCAATTCTGTTCCACTAGTCTATATGTGTGTTGTTATTGCCAGTAGCATACTGTTCTCATTACTGTATCTTTGTAATATAGTTTGAAAATAAGGACTGCCATGCCTCAAGTTTGTTGTTCTGTCTTAGGATTTCTTTGGCTATTTGGAGTCTTCCATGGTTACGTATGGATTAAAAATGTTTTTCTATTTCTGTGAAAAATGTCATTAGAATTTTGACAGGGATTGCATTGAGTCTATAGATGGCTTTAGGTAGTGTGGACCTTTTAACAATATTAATTCTTCTAACATATGGAC
The DNA here is from genome assembly GCF_030028045.1 of Hippopotamus amphibius kiboko. Classification (NCBI taxonomy): domain Eukaryota; kingdom Metazoa; phylum Chordata; class Mammalia; order Artiodactyla; family Hippopotamidae; genus Hippopotamus; species Hippopotamus amphibius. Next base: position 43,805,875 of record NC_080202.1, on the reverse strand, counting down.
ATGGGATACTTTGTGTCTTCTTTGATTTTTTTTTAATCCATGTTTTGTAGTTTTCAGTGTAGAGATCTTTCAACTCCTCAGCTAAATTTATTCCTAAGTACATTATTATTTTGATGCTATTGTAAGTGAGGGTGCTTTCTTCATTTCTTTTCTAGATAATTTGTTGTATTGTATAGAAATGTTACTGACTTTTGTATGTTAGTTTTGTATCCTGATAGTTTATAGAATTGATTGATTAGATCTAACAGTTTTTTTGATGAAGTCTTTAGAATTTTAAAATCATATCTGCAAAGAGACAATATTTTTTTATAAATTTATTTATGTATTTATGTATGTATGTATGTATTTATTTATGTAATTGGCTGTGTTGGGTCTTTTTTTTTTGCTGTGCACAGGCTTTCTTTTAGTTGCAGTGAGTGGGGGCTACTCTTTGTTGTGGTGTGCAGGCTCCTCATTGTAGTGGCTTCTCTTGTTGTGGAGCACAGGCTCTAGGCGCGTGGGCGTGGGCTTAAGTAGTTGCAGCACATGGGCTCAATAGTTGTGACTCACGGGCTCTAAAGCACAGGCTCAGTAGTTGTGGTGCATGGGCTTAGTTGCTCCGCGGCATGTGGGAACTTCCTGAAGCAGGGATCGAACCTGTGTCCGCTGCATTGGCAGGCGAATTCTTAACCACTGCGCCACCTAGGAAGCCCTGTTATTTTTATGCTTTTTAATGATGGCCATTCTGCCTGGTGTGAGGTAATACCTCATTGTAGTTTTTTATTTATTTATTTATTTATTTATTTATTTATTTATTTATTTATTTATTTTATTGGCTGTGTTGAGTCTTCGTTGCTGCACATGGGCTTTCTCTAGTTGCAGTGAGTGGGGGCTACTCTTCATTTTGTGGTGCGTGGGCTTCTCATTGCAGTGGTCTCTCTTGTTGCAGAGCACAGGCTCTAGGCACGTGGGCTTCAGTAGTTGCGGCACATGGGCTCAATAGTTGATGTTCACGGGCTCTAGAGCACAGGCTCAATAGTTGTGGCACACGGGCTTAGTTGCTTCGTGGCATGTGGTATCTTCCTGGGGCAGGGATCGAACCCGTGTGCCCTGCATTGGCAGGCGGATTCTTACCTACTGTGCCACCTAGGAAGTCCCCTCATTGTAGTTTTGATTTGCTTTTCTCTAGTAATTAGCAATGTTGAGCATCTTTTCACGTGCTTATTGGCCACCTGTACGTCTTCTCTGGGGAAGTGCCTATTTTTTATAGGCATTTTTATATCTTCTTTCCATTTTTTGATTGGGTTGTTTGTTTTTTTGTTATTGAGCTGTATGAGCTGTTTGTATATTTTGGAAATTAAGCCCTTGTTGGTCTCATCTTTGCAAATATTTTCTCCCAGTCCATAGGTTGTCTTTTTGTTTTGTTTATGGTTTCCTTTGCTGTGCAAAAGCTTATAAGGTTGATTAGGTCCCATTTGTTTATTTTTGCTTGTATTTCTATTGCCTTGGGATACTGACCTAAGAAAACATTGCTATGATTTATGTCAGTGAATGTTTTGCCTATGTTCTCAAAAAGACAATTTAAAACCTTTCCTTCCAAATCTGATGCCTTTCTGGAGGACAGGTTTCCTGGGTATAGAATTCTTGCTTAACAGTTTTTTTTTTTTTTTCTTATATATTTTGAATATGTCATCACATTCTCTCCCTGTCTAAAAAGTTTCTGTTGAAAAATCTGCCTATGGTTTTATGGGATTCTCTTACCTCTTTTCTCTTGTTGCATTCAAAATTTTTTCTTTGTTTTTGATTTTTGACAATTTAATTATAAAGTATCTTGGTGTAGCCTTATTTGGGTTCAACCTATTTTGGAATCTTTTAGTTCTCATGGATCTGAATGTCCATTTCTTTCCCCAGGTTTGGGATGTTTTCAGCCATTATTGCTTTAAATATACTTTCTGCTCCTTTCTCTTTCTCTTCTTTTTCTGGAATTCCTGTAATGCAGATATCATTCCTTTTGATTGTTTCCTATAAGTTCCATAGGCTTTCTTTACTCTTTTTTCCTCTTTTTTTAAAAATTTCTCTGCCTGGATTATTTTATTTTATTTTTATTTATTAAAAAAATATGTATATATATTTATTTATTCTGCACCAGTTCTCAGTTGTGGCATGTGGGATCTTCATTGCAGCATGTTTAGTTGCAGCATGCGGGATCTAGTTCTCAGACCAGTGATCAAACCCAGGCCCCTGCATTGGGAGCATGAAGTCTTACCCACTGGGCCATCAGGGAAGTCCCCTCTGCCTGGATAATTTTAACTGTCCTTTCTTCTAGGTCATTGATTCTTTCTTCTGCATGGTTGAGTCTGCTTTTGAAGCTCTCTATCGAATTTTCCAGTTCAGTCATTGTATTTTTCAGTTCTAGGATTTCTGTTTTTGTTTGTTTGTTTGTTTTGTTTTTTATGTTTTCTGTTTCTTTGTCGAACTTCTCATTTTGTTCATGCATTGTTTTTAAAATTTTGTTTAGCTGTTTGTGTGTTCTTGCAGCTCACTAAACTTTAAGAGGATTATTCTGACTTCTTTGACTGACACTTAACAGATCTCCATTTGTTTAGGGTCAGTTATTGAAACTAGTAGTTTCATTTGGTGGTGTTATATTTACCTCATTTTTCATTATCCTTTATGTTAGTATCTGTGCATTTGAGTAAGTGGCCTCCTTTTCAAAACATTACTGGTTTGCTTTGGCAGAGACAGTTTTTCACTAGTCAGCTTGGTTTCTGTTTCTGGGTGTGTTAACTGGTAATGTCCTTGGGAAGGTGGGTCTTCCTATCCAGGTCTATTTTGGGGCTAGGCCACTGCCTGTGCTCTAAGATTGGAGAGGGGATGCCACTGGTTGAGAACAGTTGACTAGGACTGCTGGCTTTGTTCCCTATCTAAGTGAGGCTGTAGAGTAGGTTTTGTGGTTGCCTGGGTTCTGTGGTCAGTCTTCCTAGACAGTCAGGACTAGGTACTATACTCAGCAGTAGGCAGGGCTTATGAATTAACTTCCCAGCTTTGCAGGGCAGTAGAACTGGTCCCAAGGCATGCACTGTTCATTGTTTGGGGATCTGAATCAGGCTAGACTGTGCACTGAATTTCTTGGCCAGATGCCTCAATTTTGCCCTGCAGACAGGGAAAGCCCTGGGCTGTGCTATCTGTTCAAATGCAAAAAGGGCTGTAGGATGGACTGTGCAGCACCCCATGTACTCTGGTTAAGTCCGCTGGTTGGGCAAGCTGAAGACTGTGTTCAGCAGTGGGTGGGACCATGAATTAGTTTCCCTGCATAGGCAGGGCACTGTATAGGCCCTAAGGCATGCAAGGTTTGTTTGGGCATCAAATTAGGCAGAACTATGCAGCAAGTTTCCTAGCCTGATGATCTACCATCCTAACTCTGCAGAGAGGTAGGGCCACTGGCTGGGTTCTCCATTCAAGTGCCATTGTAATTGGAGTTGCAAGATGAGGTATACAGATTCTCAAGAGTTCTGGTTAGGTTTCTTGGTCAAATTGGACTGGAGGCTTCATGCAACTTTAGGTGAGGCTATAAATTACCTTCCCTGCCTGGCTGGGGCTACAGAATAGGCCCCAGGGCTGTCAGAGGTGTTTGTTTGGGAATCAAATCAGACAGACCTCTGCGCTAAGCTCCCTGGACAGACAGGGCCACCATCTTGGCTCTGCAGATGCAGAGCTGCTGGTTGGGTTTTTTGCTCAAGTGTCACTGTAATAGGGGCTGCAGGGTGGGCTACTGAGATTTGCGGGAGCTCTGGTTAGGTTTCCTAGTTAATAGGATTGGAGGCTATATTCAGCAGAGCAGACCCCAAGGCTGGCAAGACTTTTGTTTGGGGAGCTAAGCAGGCGGATCTGTGCACCGTGCACAGATGGCATTGCTAGCTTGTTTCTGCAAAGAGGCGAACCCACTGGCTGGGCTATCTGCTCAAGTACTGCTGGGCTAAGCCATTTGCCAAGTGTTCAGGCCAGGCTTCCTGGTCAGATATGGACAGAAGCTACACTCAGCAGTGGGCGGGGCTATGGATTACTTCCTTTCCCTGGGTAGAACAGGAGAACCAGCTCCAAGGCTGGAAAGGCTTTCTGTTTGTGGTTGTGATTCAAGCTGACCTGTGCCCCAAGTTCCCTGGCCAAGTGGGGCAGTGACTTTTCTCTGTGGATGATTAGCTCTGCCTACCAGACTCTCCATTTGAGGATTGATGGACTACATACCTTCCCAGGTGTTTTGGCCAGGTGTTCTGGTCAGGCAGAACCAGGAGCTACACTCATCATTGAGTGGGGCTGTGAATTTGCTCCATTGCCTAGACGGAGCATTAGCGCTGGCCCTAAGCAGCTTCCCAGGTATTCTGGTCAGCCTTTCTGGACAGGCAGGGCCACATATCAGGTGTCTTTAGTGTCCAAGTGGATGACTCATTTAATACTCTAGACGCACCCTTTTGAAAACCAATTATTTTACATCCATTTCTCTCACCAAACTTGATGTCCACAATTTGAACATTGTTATAATGTAGAAATCTCTTTAATGTCTTGTTCTGTTGTTCACAATCTCTTATACTTGCAGTTCTTTTTATTTACAATTTTATTTCATTGACCTTCTCATTTGGTGCCCCTGTGAGTATGTGATTTCCAACCTCAGCTGCCCTTAACACCAGTTGGCATTCCCTTTATGTTTTGATCAGATCCCTCTCCTATTTCTTTTTGTGCCTATTTCAAACCTTCATTACTCTCCTCAAATCCTCAATCCTATCACCTAGTCCTTCAACTCTTAAGAGATGACATTCGTTTTTCATGGAGTTAAGAAAGGCTGTTTCGCAGAATCTTCCTGAATTCCTTGCCTATAAACAACATCCACATCCTTTCCTATTGTCTCATTGGAAACGATTCCCTTTCACAAGACTAATTCCTGCATTTCTCTTTTCTTCAGTTTGATTTTCTTCTGCTTCCTCAGGGACTATGCTTTGTCAGCTTTATCCTCTTTCAGAGAAGCTTCTTGAAAGACCTGTTTTCATTAGTTATTTTATTTATTTACTTTCTACTTCGCTGAAATCTGGTTTCCACCCCCAATACTCTATTAAAACTCCTATTATTAGCGGAAGACCTAAACAGACATTTCTCCAAAGAAGACGTACAGATGGCCAACAAACACATGAAAGGATGCTCAGCATCACTAATCATTCGAGAAATGCAAGTCACAGGCACAGTGAGGTATCACCTCACACCGAACAGAATGGCCATCATCAAAACATCTAGAAACAACAAATGTTGGAGAGGGTGTGGAGAAAAGGGAACTCTCCTGCACTGTTGGTGGGTCTAGCCACTATGGAAAACAGTTTGGAAGTTCCTTAAAAAAACTACAAATGGAACTACCATATGATCCAGTAATCCCACTACTGGGCATATACCCTGAGGAAACCATAATCCAAAAAGAAACATGTACCACTATGTTCATTGCAGCACTATTTACAATAGCCAGGATGTGGAAGCAACCTAAATGCCCATCAACAGATGAATGGATAAAGAAGATGTGGCACAGATATACAATGGAATGTTACTCAGCCATAAAAAGGAATGAAATGGAACTCCATGTAATGAGGTGGATAGACCTAGAGTCATACAGAGCAAAGTAAGCCAGAAAGAGAAAACCAAATATTGTGTGCTAACTCATATATACGGAATCTTAAAAAAAAAAAAAAAAAGGTACTGATGAACCCAGTGACAGGGCAAGAATAAGGATGCAGATGCAGAGAATGGACTGGATCACACTGGGTTGGGGGGGCGGGGTGCGAAAGGGAAGCTGGGATGAAGTGAGAGAGTAGCACTACCAACTGTAAAATAGATAGCTCGTGGGAAGTTGCTGTATAACAAAGGGAGATCAACTCGATGATGGGGGATGCCTTAGAGGGCCAGGACAGGGAGGGTGGGAGGGAGACGCGGGAGGGAGAGGATATGGGGATATATGTATAAATACAGCTGATTCACTTTGGTGTACCTCAAAAGCTGGTACAAGAGTGTAAGGCAATTATATTCCAATAAAGAGCTTAAAAAAAACCCCTCCTATTATTAGAGTCATTATTATCAATTTTTTAAGTCTTTCTCTGGTATTAATCACTGTCATCTATTGCCTCTTTTTCTGAAAACGAGGTGAGTTAAATCCAAAATTTAGTTCAACAGACATTTTTTGAGAATATGTTCTGAATTAGATGCTGGAACTTGAAGAATGAAAAATCTTGCTCTCTATGAACTGTTTAGTGAGGGATATTGACATGCAAACAGTCGAAATACCAAGAGCTCTGATTGAGATACACACAAGTGATAAGGAAGCAAAAAGTTGTGGAAGCCTTTGCTTATGTGAACCTTGCATGAGTTTTCTGACAGTTTCTGAGAGTTCTTTAGAAACTTGTAGACTTAGAGGTCAGCAGCTCCAGACATACCTACAAAAATAACAAAACTGACGTTAAAGCAGAGAATTGGAACAAAAAGATTGGCTCCTCTTTCTTCTTTTGGTGATTGTCCCCCCCCGCCCCCACCCCAGCTTGGGAGAGAGTGGGGGGAATACGGATAATTATTCCCTTGAATTAATTGTTTTTTTTAATGTGTGTTCAGCACTTCAGAAAGCCTGTAAAATTTTTAGTAGAATTCGAGGTGGTGAGGTTTATGTGAATGATCTGCCAGTGACCCATCACATCTTGAAGATCTCTATCAGTGACTCAGAAATGTCAAAGGCACTGAAGACTATTGATATCGATGGTAAGTTTTTATGTTTCCATTATTAGTTTAAGAGTCTACAATCATGGACATAAGTTATGTTGGTCAGATTAATTACAAATTATAGAAAAGCTAAGTTTTAAAATGTTATAAAAACATTTTTGCACATTTACAATAATGATAGCAAAAATTGGGCCTCAGGTACACATAACTGGATTGATTGATTACCAGATTGGATTATGACATGCTCTCATCAGCATTTGGTATTTTTAGAGTTTTAATTTTTTTGCTGCTTGCCTTAGTATGAAATGGTATGGGATAGGGAAAATTTCTAAAGGCAAAAAAATTTTGAGATTAATGTGTTTGATGTATTTAACTATATTAAAATTAAGAATGTTTATTTATCAAAAGACACCTGAAAGTAAAAAGATAAGTTACAAACTTGAGCTATTTGTACTTTACACAATTGACAAAGGATTAGTTTTCAGAATATCTAAAGAATTCATACAAATCATTAACAAATAATGGAATAGAAAACTGGGCAAGACGTATGGACAAGTATTTCACATAAAATATAACACATATAGCCAGTAATTATAGAGAAATATGTTCAATATCACTAGTGTCCAATGAAATGCAAATGAAAACCCTAATAATTACATTTTAAGTACCTAGAAAAAAGATATTTTTTGCAGGCAGTGTTTGATACTTTAATCAAAGAAGTAAATAATAGAGAACACATTACATTTAGAGACGATTCCAACCTTGTTGAAAAGAGGAGACAAATTTAGAATAAAAATGATATTAATAAGTTGAAGGAAGTCAGAAATTGAATCAAGTAAATTTAGTACACAAAAGGTTGAAAGTATTAAGCTGCTGAAATATATGATGTGGATTTATCATTATAAAAAAAAAAACCTTGTAGAATGGCCGGAAAGCACATGAAAAGATGTTCAGTATCACTGCTTATCAGAGAAATGCAAATCAAAATTGCAATGAGGTGTCACTTCATATCGGTCAGAATGGCCATCATCAAGAAGTCCACAAACAATAGGGGCTTCCTAGGTGGTCTAGTGGGTAAGACTGCATGCTCTCAATGCGGGGGGCCTGGGTCGATCCCTGGTTGGGAAACTAGATCCTGCATGCATGCTGCAACTAAGAGTTCACATACCACAACTAAAAAGTCCGTGTGCTGCAACTAAAAAAAGATCTTGCATGCCGCAGCAAAGAACCTGTGTGCCACAACTAAGACCCGGTGCAGCCAAAAAAAAAAAAAAAAAGTCCACAAATAATAAATGCTAGAGAGAGTGTGGAGAAAAGGGAACCCTCCTGTACTGTTGGTGGGAACGTAAATTGGTACAACCACTATGGACAACGTGGAGGTTCCTTTGAAAACTAAAAATAGAATTACCATATGATCCAGCAATCCCACTGCTGAGCATATATCCAGAGAAAATCATAATCTGAAAAGAAATGTGCACTCCAGTGTTCATTGCAGCACTATTTACAAAAGCCAAGACATAGAAGCAACCTAAATGTCCATTGACAGAGGAGTGGATAAAGAAGATGTAGTGTATGTGTACACACACACACACACACACACACACACACACACACACACACACACACACACACTCTGGAATATTACTCACCCATAAAAAAGAATGAAATAATGCCATTTGCAGCAACATGGTTGGACCTAGAGATTATCATACTAAGTGAAGTAAGTCAGACAGAGAAAGATGAATATCATATGATATCACTGATATGTGGAATCTAATTTTAAAAAATGATGCAAATGAACTTATTTACAAAACAAAAACAGACTTACGGATATTGAAAAAAAATCTATGGTTACCAAAGGGGAAATGTGGTGGTAGAGGGAAGGGATAAATCAGGAACTTGGGATGAACATACACACACTACTATATGTAAGATAGATAGATAACCAATAAGGACATACTGTATAGCACAGGGAACTCTACTCAATATTCTGTGATGATAACCTATAAAAGAAAAGAATCTAAAAAAGAATGAATATATGTATATGTATAACTGAATCACTTTTCTGTACACCTGAAACTAACACAACTTTGTAAATCAACTGTACTCCAGTAAACTTAAAATATAAAAAAAGACGTGTAGATGGAAAATTCTATAAGTCAAAATGGACCACCAATAAAATATAACTAAATCTAGTAGTAACTGACAAGTTGCACTAGTGTGCATACATTCATCTGTCCCTTTATCAAAGTCACCTCAACATTTTTGAGCATCTCTGATATGACAGATTTCTGAGGGTTAAAAATAAATTAATATATATAAACCTCACTTTTAGAAAGCTTAAGAAGGAACTCTATTTTTTCCTGCCTTTTGTTTATCTATGTAAGTTTCTCGACAAATGGTTATTTGTAGGTTTATATCAAAATAATTCTCCAAAGTGGAAGTAACTATTCTCTGAAAGCACAGAAAAATATGAAGGCGAAAGTCAAAATCATGTGTAATTCCACTACCCAGAGCCAAACTTTGGTGTTTATATATACATATATATTATATACTTTTTCTAGGATTTTTCCATACATACACATATAAGTGTGTGTATATGTGTGTGTATGTGTTTATAACTGTGGTGTGTACACATGCATGAACACATGATTTAAAAAAAAATTATGGATTCATATGGATACAGTTTTGTTACCTTTTTCTATTAATGTTATATGATAGTCAAGTCTTTGTGTAAATAAATATAGATACACACTGCCTTTTTAAATGGCTGTGAGTTATTCTATGGAACAGATTAAAAAACAAATTCAAAAACAAATTGGTGGGACTTCCCTGGTGGCACAGTGGTTGAGTATCTGCCTGCCAATGCAGGGAATACAGGTTTGATCCCTCGTCTGGGAAGAACCTACATGCCGCGGAGCAACTAAGTCCGTGTGCCACAGCTACTGAGCCTGCACTCTAGAGCCCATGAGCCCATGTGCCACGACTGCTGAAGCCTGCGTGCCTAGGGCCTGTGCTCTCCAACCAATAAAAGTCACCACAATGAGAAAACGCCCGCGCACCACAACGAAGAGTAGTCCAGCTTGGTGCAACTAGGGAAAGCCTGTGTGCAGCAACAAAGACCCAATGCAGCCTAAATAAATAAATAAATAAGCAAAACAAATTAAAAAAAAGCATGTAACAAATAACCTGTGTAAATATAGGTTACTTCTAATATTTTTGCTATTATAAACAGTGTTCTCGCTCTCTTTTTGTCTCTCATCAGACAAAGATAACTAAAGTTGAAATTGCGAGGTCAAAAAGTGGGAACTTTTTAAGGCTTTTCATACTGTTATTTGAAAATCAAAGCAATAACTCTTTAGAATTTTATATATTCAAGACTTCAGATAGTGTTTCTTCTCATCACTTGGATTTACTGTTGAGCAAAGTGAAGAATGGAAAGGGGAAGGGTCTACTCCAAAGCCATACAACCAATTTTGGATGACATATGTTAGTTTAACCTTTTATTCATTAATTGTTACATTGAAAATAATGTATCCTTACATTGAACATCTTGATAATAAATGTAAGTACAAGAAAAAGTATAATAACTGAACATAGAACATGTCCTATAGAGAAGGTTTTTTAAAATTTAGTCTTTTAAGGTTACAGAAGTTCATAAATTACAAAATGAAAATTATCTATTCACCCCAGTCTTTCTCTATAATCCCCAGTGGTAAACACTGTTAATAATTTGTTGGGTATCCTTCATGGCCTTTGGTTTTATATATATATAAAATACATTGGGTTGGCCAAAAAGTTCAATCGGGTTCTTCTGTAAGATCTCATGGAAAACCCAAACAAACTTTTTGGCCAACCCAAACACACACACACACACACACACACACACACACACACACACACACACACACACACACAATATGTGTATTTTAAATTGGTCTCATACTGGTTACTGGTGAAGTTGCCTTTAAAATTTTTGCTATTACAATAGTGCTACAAAGAACATCCTTGCACGTCAATTCTTGCACATTTGTGTAAATATTTCTATAAGATAGTTTTTTAGAAATGAAAAAGCTGGGTCAAAGAATATGCACATATCCATAGGAAAATGGTTTATGTTAAATGCTATTTTTTTCAGCTTTATTGAGATATAATTGACAAATAAAAATTGTATATGTTTATGGTTACAACTTGATTTGATATATGTATGTATTGTGAACTGATTACCACAATCAAGCTGAATAACACATGCGTCGCCTCATATCTTCCCCGCCCCTTTTTTGCGGTGAGAACACTTAAGATCCACTCTTAGCAAGTTTCAAGTATACAACACATTATTATTAATTATAGTCACCATGTTGTACATTAGATTACTAGAATTTGTTCATCTTATATCTAAAGTTTGTATGCTTTGACCAGCATCTCCCCCTTTCCTCCAACCCCTAGCCCTTGACAACCATCACTCTACTCTCTGCTTTTATCAGTTCAACTTTTTTAGATTCTACATATAAGTGAGATCATACAGTATATGTCTTTTCTGTGTCTGGCTTATTTCACTTAGTGTATTGTCCTTCAGATTCATCCAAGTTGTTGCAAATGGCAGAATTTCCCTTTTTTTTAATGACTGAATAATGTTCCATTGTGTATGTATGTTTATGTGTGTGTGTGTCTGTGTGTGTGTGTATTTTATCACATTTTCTTTATTAGTTCATCCATCAACAGGCACTTAGGTTGTTTCCATATCTTGGCTATTGTGAATAATTCTGCAATGAACATGGTAATGCAAATATCTCTTTAAGATCATGCTTTTATTTCCTTTTTTATACCCAGAAGTGGGATTGCTAGATGATACCATAGTTCTCTTTTTATTTTTTTGAGGAACCTCTATACTGTTTTCTATAATGGATGTACCAATGGATTTTAAAATTATTTGCATATTTTATAACATTATTGAGGTAAAATTGACGTACAATAAGCTGCATGGATTTAAAGTGTACAATTTGATAAATTTTGACATGTATACACTTATGAAGCCACAATACCTCTCTTACCCCTTTGTAAGTCCTACTCCCTCTCCACAGCCTCCATCACCACTCCCAAGCAAATACTAATCTTCTCTGTCATGTAGATTAGTTTGGATTTTATCGGGGTCATGCAGTAAGTCCTCCTTTTTTTGATCTGCTTTCTTTCACTCAGCTAATTATATTGAGATTCACCCATGCTTTTGTGTGTATCAAAAGTTCATTCCTTTTTATTGCTGAATAATATTCCATTATATGACTATACCATAATTTGTTTATCCATTCACTAATTGATGGACATTTGGATAGTTTCCAGTTTTTGGCTATTACAAGTAAAGCTGATGTAAAGATTCATTTGTATGTGTTTGTGTGGTCTAATGCTTTCATTTGTCTTGGGTAAATACGTACACAGTGGTAGAATAATTGGGTCATATGGTAGGTATATATTTAATTTTTTAGGAACCTATTAAACTGTGTTTGCAAAGCAGGTGAACCATTTTACATCGCCATAAGCAATATATGAGAGTTCCAGTTGCTCCTCATTCTTGCCAATCCTGAAATTGGTCAGCCTTTAAAAATTGTAGTCATTCTAATAGAGGTATGGTATTATCTCACACTGTGATTTTAATTTGCATTTCTGGAAGGATCAAATTATGTTAAACGTTTTTATGTGCTTATTTGCTATCTGCTTATCTCCTTCCCATGAAAAATTTGTGTTCTTATTATTGTATTTTGAAAGTTACTTATATATTCTGAATACAAGTCTTTTATCGGACATGTGATTAGCAAATATTTTCTTCTAGTATATGGCTTGTCTTTTCATTCTTTTAAAACTGTTTTTTGAAGAGCGTAAGTTAATACTTTTTTTTTTTAATGTGGAATGCTTCACAGATTTGTGTGTCATCCTTGCACAGGGGCCATGCTAATCTTCTCTGTATCATTCCAATTTTTAGTATATATGCTGCTGAAGCAAGTACATAAGTTTATACTTTTGATGAAATCTAGTCTACAATTTTTTTATTCATGGATTGCACTCGATCTTTTATCTAAAGGAGTTTTACCTAACCCAATGTCACATAAAAGTCAGAAAACAAGTCAAAGTTGTTCACTGAAATTTGTGCAGACATTTCATTGCTTTTTTAAAAAATTAATTTAATTAATTAATTTAGTCTGTGTTATGTCTTTGTTGCTGTGTGTGGGCTTTCTCTATTTGCTGGGAGCAGGGGCTACTCTTCATTGTGGTGCTCAGGCTCCTCATTGTGGTGGCTTCTCTTGTGGAGCATGGGCTCTAGGTGTGTGGGCTTCACTAGTTGCTTAGCGCGGGCTCAGTAGTTGTGGCTTGCGCATTTCATTGTTTTTGAAGGAAAGGAGAAACCACTTTCAAGTTGTCACACTGAAAAATAATTTTTGAGGCAGACAACTTAACAAACCTCCCAATATTGGAGAAAGTGCTTCTGTTGTTTGGAAATGAGAACAGCCAAGCCTTGTCAATTTCTCTGCAGGTAGAAGCCTGTAGACCACTGGAAGCACTGAAGTGTTCTAAAGGTTGTCTTCTCAGATGACAATAAATTGAAATGTGAATTTATAACAATTTTCTTCTGGACATAGATAACATTGATGTAAATCCTTTCAAAGTCGACCTCATTTACTTAAATACAGAGGAAAATGACTTTGTAGATATTTAACTCGAATTTTGAAAAATTCACATTCCTTAACATAGATCTATACTTGTCTAGAAAATGAGATTTAAGAACCCTGATTCTGTGGTTTGGTACAATATGTAAGTCTGAATTTTCAGCTCTAGCTGCTATCAGAGATGGCCTGTGAAATATCATTCAAAAACCCACTACATAATTTCAACTTATTTAAGCCAGACAAAAATTCTTACTGAAATTTTCATTTCTACAATTCAGATACTATTCTTTTAAGAAATAGCCATTTCTTTTTGCATGAAAATTGAGGTGATTTTTTGGGCGAGGATTACTTTGCTATTGTGCAATATTGTATACAGTTGTTCTGATGCACTGTGTGTGTGTGTGTGTGTGTGTGTGTGTGTGTGTGTGTGTGTCATGAGAGAGAGAGAGGGAAAGACAGAGAGAGAGAAAGGTGGAATGGTGTGAGGCAAAGCTTTCATTAGAATCTCAGCAAAATTCATAATCTACCCCCAAACTGCAGGTATAGAGGGTTTTTCTAGAACATGATGAAATCAGTCCTATCCTTTGAAGATAAAACCACTGTGTATGTAAAATTGGCATGTTGCATGTATTTTTTTTGCACCTAATTACAAATATAAAAATTAAAGCGTTGAACAAAGAGAAGTGTAGTATCTCCAGTATATTTTCTGGTAAGTTTTCTTTTTACATTCTATGTTTAATGTTAATGTTGACTGCTCTTGTGTATAGACTGTGGTATTCTAATATCAGTTAATTCTAGTCACATTTTTAGTTTGCACTTTTATCTTATATTCTTAATGAGTTTGCTGATAAATTTGCTAATGGAGTTTTTTTTCTTTCTGTTCCTGAATCATTATTATAGTCAATGGAATGCTGGATTTTTCAGATTACCTTAAGGCTGTGAATAAAATTTGTTATTTGGTCTCTCAGGATCCAGGTAAAAAGATGTTTCTTTAAAATGATAAATGGAATGATTTTGATAGTAATTGATTTTAGGGTGGGGTGGTTACATGAATTTATGCTTTTTCAGATCTCTTAACTCCTTTTTGCCCCAGTAGTCCAGGTTGAGGAAAATTAGACATGAATTATTCTATAAAAAGCACTCAAAAACCTGGATCACTGCCATGGTATCTTAATTTTCTATCTCCAATCTCCACTTTTTTCCTGTACATAACTGCTAGACCAATTTTCTTAAAGCAAAATTTTTGTTATGTCATTATCTCAAAAATTTAGCTGCTCTTCTTCGCCCAAACTCTTATGCTTGACATCCTCACTTCTTCATAATTTTGCTTGCTGCTCCTCCTTTCTCCATAAATCTTTCCCAGGCAAGAACCCCATGCTCCACTGAATCATAAATCTCCATATATGCCAATTTCATTCTTACTTCCGTACCTTTGTTCATGTTTTTTTTTTCTTTATTGAAGACTCACATATGATTTCTTCTCTACCCTTAACAGTACTTTTTTCACTGTCTAGAATCCGCTTGAATTTCTGCCTAAAAAATTTCAGATACTGAAGGATCTCCTAGTAACTTTTAGTTTACACTACATATAAATTGTAAAAAAAGTGGTTGGAAGGACTATTCATGTTAATGATAGAAATAGTGCTTCCAAAAGTCTGAGATCTCTAGTGTTCGTGATCTAATTTTAGCAGTTCCTTGGTTTTTGCATTAGGCAAGATCAAGTTCCTATGTTCAGTCCTTGGGATTACATGTATTTATTGTCAACCAAACTGTATTTTCTTAGAATCAAGGATATATGAATGTGATAGTCAATATTCCTGAATAAGCAAATAAGAGGCAAGAAAAACTCTTTAATGTTTATTTATTCATTAATGTAATAAATGTTATTAAATGCCTACCATATGCAGCAATGAACAATATAGATATGATGCTTGGTTTGCTTTTCCTCTTTTAATTCCTTATACCTACTTGGCATTTTGATTAACTCCTATGACATTGGGATTTTCCTTTATCTACTTGGTTTTTGACTTACAGCTTTTTCCTGACTAGATTTATATGTGCTTGGACTCCTAAGTACTGCCTATTTGTTGAACCGCCATTTAGAATAGTGTATTTTCTCTCTCATATTCCTTGGTTTTTTAGGTCCTGGTTTCCTATTTTGACCTTATTTCTGTTTATGGCCATATGTTCTAAGACCAACCAGAAAGTCCCAGGTTTCTTTTTTTTCCTTTTAAAGCAACACACATAATTCTTGAATGTGTTATTTTTATAAGACATTGAAGCAATATTTAAGTGTATAAAGATGTGAAAGACACTCTTTAATTCCTCCTAGATTTTTATAGCTCAATGTCGACCTTAGAATCCCTTTTAAATGCAGTTGTGAATATATATATATGTTTTATAAGATGAAATAAGTTACCAGTTTTTAGACAGAGAACCTAGATCTCACAGAGGCTAGTGAAAAGACCAAGCATACAGTTAGGAATCAAGAGACCCTCCAAAAAAGGGAAAAACAGAGATATCTTCTACTTAAAGAGAAAAGGATGGTGCTATATTCATTACTTTCTACTATGATTTTTTAAAAGTAAATAATATGTCTTGGAAAGTTTTCCATGTCAGTAGATAGAGGTCAGCCTTTCTAATAGCTACATGGTATCTGAAAAATGTAGATATACTATAATTGATTTAATCCCATATTGTTGAATATTTAATTGGTTTTAATTATCTTACTAAGCAATTCCACAATGATTGTGACTTTCATATTCTTATATTATATATACTTGATGTTATTTTATATTTATATGTGTGCATGTGTCTTTATCATACGTTTGTAAGGCAAAATGAGTTATAAATTATTAGGCAGAGTAGAAACAGTGTGTGCATTGGGATATGCCTTCCACACATAGTCAGATTGTTTTTTTTCAACTCTGCCTTAGCCTTCACTTCCTTCTTATGTATATCCTCAAAGTAAGACAGTGGTGAGAGTTTAGGACCTTCTCAAGTCTTTCCTGAGCATCTGTACAGCCTGGCCCTTTGTGTGTGGCTATCTAGATTCCCAGGAATATGTTGGAGATGTTCAAAGCCCCCTATGGAAATTTCATTTCCCAGATTTTCCTTTTAAGCTTGTTTGTTAGCCTATTGTTTGCCCTGTTATCCACCACCTCTGGCAATTATAATGTTAAACAAATGTCTCTGATTGATTTTGATGAATTCTCCCAGGGAAAAGGCTGTTTGCACTGGGTAAGCTCTGAGTCAGGTCATATAAGAACAGCTTTGCAAGCAGGGTCTTCCAGGGAACCACCAGACAGGTCTAATAATAACAGTTCTCAGAGAATGGGGCTTTGAAGAAGTTCCAGCCTCATTCTTCTCCATTGGATTTCAGGCTATGGTTTTCATTGTGATTTAGGCTCTTGGTTTTCAAGGGTCCTGGAAGCTCCTGGGATAGGGAGGTGGGAATATGGCAAGTTAAAATGCCACAAAGCTCAGTGTTTTTAAGGAGATTCAGCCATTTTTCTTGAAAAAACATTGCTTGTAAGCCTTTGGTTGATTTCCAGAGTTTTGAAAAAAGTTGATTTTGACAGTTTTTGCCAGTGTTCTCATTGTTTTATAGAGGAGCGGATTCTCAGAGGTCCTTCCTCTGCTACTTTTGCTCACTTGATTAATAACTACTAGTTGAATGAATAAATAGTGGCCAGTTCTTCCTCCTTATCTGAGGACTTGTGGATCATTGTGGTTACTATATCCTGAGTTCCAAGAAAATCGAGTCTGACTATAAAGTAATTTGCACTCTGAAATTAATTATTTGAATTGTGTTTCCTTATCAAAGTAAATTAAGGGATACAGTGGTCTGAGGAACACTTAAATATAGCATTTGGACACAGATATATTTTTAGATTTTAAGGAAGACTTCTTTTGGGGGAAAATTCTCTTCATTATTATGAATATTTTCTTTTAATCATGTTCTTCCCAGTTCATTTTTGATAAGAAGGACAGTTAGCATAAGAATATGAAGTTTCTATGGTTAAATAGGAGATCTTTTTTTTTAAGCTCTTTATTGGGATATAATTGCTTTACACTCTTGTACCAGCTTCTGAGGTATACCAAAGTGAATCAGCTGTATTTATACACATATCCCCATACCGCCTCCCTCCCATGACTCCCCCTCCCCACCCTGTCCCGGCCCTCTAAGTCATCACCCATCATCGAGGTGATCTCCCTTTGCTATACAGAAACTTCCCACTAGCTATCTATTTTACAATTGGTAGTATATATATGTCTGTGTTACTCTCTCACTTCATCCCAGCTTCCCCTTTGCATCCCGCCCCCTCCAACCCCATGTACTCCAGTCCATTCTCTGCATCTGCATCCTTATTCGTGTCCTGGCACTGGGTTCATCAGTACCATTAGGAGATCTCTTAGTAATGGTTAAAGCATTGCCAAATTCTTTGTGGTGTATTAAAAATCTGAAGAGAAATTTTGTACCTATACCATTCTTTTCTTTTATAGTATCTTTCCTAAGTTACATTTTAAAGTAATTAATAACTTCCCCAAAGTTTGGATTAAGCTGCCTTGCTATTGTAGATTATACAACTGGTGAGAAATTGTTATAGCTAAAAGTTTTAACTAAGAGGTGAGTATAGTATAATGATTAAGAGCAAACATTCTGGAATTGATTAGAATTCTGGCTTTTCCATTTGCTAGCTGTGTAATCAAAAGGAACTTTCTAGTAGATAATTTGAACAGACTGATCACTAGAAGTGAAATAGAATCTGTAGTTAAAAAACAAAAAAACACTCCTCACAAACAAAAGTCTAGGACCAGATGGCTTCACAGCAGGATTATACTAAACATACAAAGAAGAACTTATACATTTCTTCTCAAACTCTTCCAAAAGATTGAAGAGGAGGGAACATTCCCAAAGACATTCTATGAAGCCACCATTACCCTGATATCAAAACCAAAGATACCACTAAAAAGGAAAATTACAGGCCAATATGTTTGATGAATATAGATACAAAAATTCTCAACAAAATATTAGCAAACTGAATCCAGCAACACATAAAAAAGATCATACACCAAGACCAAGTGGATTCATCCTAAGTTCATGAGGATGGTTCAACATACGTAGATCAATCAATGTAGTAAACCACATTAACAAAATAGAAGTCAAAAATCACATGATCATCTCAATAGATGCAGAAAAAGCATCTGACAAAATTCAACATCCATTCATGATAAAAACGCTTACCAAAGTGGATACATGGGGAACATATCTTAACATAATAAAAGCTATTTGTGGCAAACCTATAGCCAATATAATACTCAATGGTGAAATGCTGAAAGCCTTCCTACTAAAATCTGGAACAAGACAGGCTGCCCGCTCTCACCACTTCTATTGAGCATAGTGTTGGAAGTCCTAGCCACAGCAATTGACAAGAAAAAGGAATAAAAGGTATCCAAATTGGAAGGGAAGAGGTAAAATTGTCACTATATGCAGATAACATGATACTATGTATAGAAAACCCTAAGGACTGTACACAAAAACTACTAGATCTAATAAATGAATTCAACAAAGTAGCAGGATACAAGATTAACATTCAAAAATCAGTTGCATTTCTCTATACTAACAATGAAATGTCAGAAAAGTAATGTAAAAAAACAGTACCTTTTAAAATTGCATTAAAAAACTACCTAGAAATAACCTGACCCAAGAGGTGAAAGGCATATGCTGAGAACTATAAAACATTAATAAAGGAAATTAAAGAGGATTCAAAGAAATGGAAAGATATCCTATGCTCTTGGATTGGAAGAATTAACATTGTTAAAATGGCAATACTACTGAAAGCAATCTACAGTTTTAATGCTGTATCAAATTACCCATGACCTTTTTCACAGAACTAGAACAAATAATCCAAAAATTTATATGGAACTACAAAAGACCCAGAATTGCCAAAGCAATCCTGAGGGGGATAAAAAAGTCAGGAGGCATAACTCTCCCAGACTTCAGACAACACTACAAAGCTACAGTAATCAAAACAGTGTGGTATTGTTACAAAAAAACAGACATAGGGATCAATGGAACAGAATAGAGAGCCCAGAAATAAATCCACACACCTACAGTCAATTAATCTTCGACAAAGGAGGCAAGAATATAAAATGGGAAAAAGTCTCTTCAGCAGGTAGTGCTGGGAAAGTTGGACAGCTGCATGTAAATCAATGAAGTTAGAACACACCCTCACACCGTGCACAAAAATAAACTCAAAATGGCTTAAAGACTTAAACATAAGATATGACACCACAAAACTCCTCGAAGAGACTATAGGCAAAACATTCTCTGACATAAATGCTGCCAATATTGTCTTTGGTCAGTCTCACTAGGCAATAGAAATAAAAACAAAAATGAACAAATGGGGCCTAATCCAGCTTACAAGCTTTTGCACAGCAAAAGGAAATGATAACCTATGGAATGGGAGAAAATATTTGCAAGTGATGTGACTGACAGGGGCTTAATTTCCAAAATATACAGATAGCTCATACAACTCAACAACAGGAGGGCAAACAACTTAGTCAAGGAATGGGCAGAAGACCTTAATAGACATTTCTCCCAAGAAGGCATACAGATGGCCAGTAGGAGCATGAAAAGATGCTCAACATCGCTAATTATTAGAGAAATGCAGATCAGAACTACAATGAGGTGCCACCTCCCACCAGTCGTAATGACCGTGATTAAAAAATCTACAAATAACAAATGCTGGCGAGGGTGTGGAGAAAAGGGAACTCTCCTGTACTTTCGGTGGGAATGTAAGTTGGTGTATCCACTATAGAAAACAGTATGGAGATTGCTCAGAAAACTAAAAATAAAATTACCATATGATCCAGCCATCCCACTCCTGGGCATACACCCAGACAAAACTGTATTTCAGAAAGATATACAAACTCCTATGTTCATAGTAGCTCTATTCACAATAGCCAAAACATGGAACCAACTTAAATGTCCACCCACAGATGAATGGATAAAGAAGATATGCTACATATATACAATGGACTACTACTCAGGCATAAAAAAGAACAAAATAATGCCATCTGCAGCAATATGAATGCAGCTATAGATTGTAATACTAAGTGAAGTAAGTCAGAAAGAGAAAGACAAATATCGTATGATATCACTTATATGTGGGATATAAAATATGGCACAAATGAACCTATCTACAAAACAGAAACAGACTCACAGACATAGAGATCAGACTTGTGGTTTCTAGGAAGGAGAGGGTTAGACTGGGAGTTTGGGGTTGGTAGATGCAAACTACTACATTTAGAATGGGTGAACAACAAGGTCCTACTGTATAGCACAGGGAACTGTACTCAATCTCCTGAGATAAACCATAATGGAAAAGAATATAACTGAGTCACTTTGCTGTATAGCAGAGATTGGCACAACATTGTAAATCAACTATACTTCAATTTAAAAAATTTAAAAAGGGACTTTCTAAGCCTTACTTTCCTTATCTGTAATGTAGGGATAATGATAATTTTTTATTTTATAGGCCAATTGTGATAATGGAATTATATAGCCCATAACTTATAGCACAGTGCCTGGCACATAAACAGCACTCAGTAAAAACCAGCTATTGTTGATAATATTATTTTAGTAGTATAATAGCAAAAATTACATTTTATACTAGGAATATGTCCAGAATTCGGCAAATGCCTAGTTGCAGGTAAATTTTTAGAAAACCCTAAATTTATTTTCCCCTGGTCAAAGTCAGCTCCTCCAAGAAAGGCTATTGATTTTCATGGTACAATAGTTTCTTTGTGTATTGTATTTTTGCAGCATTTCAGAATGCCTTGAAGATTTTCTGTAGGATAAAAGGTGGTTGAGTTTCAACTTCTGAACTGGATGATATTTTGGATAGCATGGATATCCTTGTAATCCCTGAAACTTTTCAGGAAGTGATAAAACATGCTAGTATTGACAGTGAGTTATTTGAATTGATATGTATATATATCTTTCTTGGCCCCCAGTTTTTCTGATTTATCCTTTACTTCTTTTCCTTCTTGATTCTTGCCTTTTGCCCTTGACTTTGCTTACGGGTGTCTGTGGTAAAAGATAATCTAGAAAAGTTAAGTGAGAAATTTCTAAAATTTTTATCTTTTGGTATGTTTGGTAAAATATAAGAGAAAAAATGGATTTTTTTTCTTTTCAACCGTATCTCTCTTTTCCAATAGTCATTTCTTGTCTTTGTGGAGAGGTAGTTTCTGTAGTGTTAAGAGCATTGGCTCCACAAGTTAGAAGACCTAAATTTCTTAAATTTTCAACTTTATTTTGTAGCTTTGATTACAAAATCTTCCTATGCTATTCAGTTATACTCTCTTTAAACAGTGTAATGTATTTAGCAGATGTTTTGCATTATATGTTTATGTGTCACCAGGGGATGTCCTAAAATAATGGATTGATTAGTAATTGATTAATTGATTTATCCATTTACTTAGTGAGTCAGGTAGTCATTCATTATTTACTGTGCCTGTAACTATGGTAGGTGATACACAGATGAATAAAACATATTTATTGTTCTCAAGGAGCTCAAGTTCTTGTGTGAAAAGAGTCAAACAGAAAATTATGACGTTATTTAGCAGGTACGATTACAGAGTTTATATAGGCTGCTAATGCATACTGGAAGCACTTAGGGGAAGATTATTAGAGGAGGTGATGTCTGAGCTAAATCTTGAATGATCAGTAGGAGTTGGTTGGTTAAAGATGGTGGTGGAGGGGGGAAGATTTTAGACTGAGGGAAGTTTGTATAAATATGGCAGGAAAGTAATCAGACATGGCATCCTTTCCAGTGGGCTTCTACTGGTTTTTGTCATTTGGTAGTGGGCCTTTGGTTGCTGAAGTGTGGTCCAGAGATAGAGCCAGGCTGTATGCAGTTTTACTTAATCTTTTATGGTGGGCTGGAGGTGATAGACAGGAGTGGAGAGATGTACTGGAGCATGAAGATGTCTATAAATAGGGATTTTAAAGACTAATCTCAAGCCATATTATTAAAGAGCCTTTAGGACAGGCTCTGCCAGGAGCAACAGAAATCTTACTTGAAACCACTGTAGTGCCTTAATTTTTGGAATTCTGGTCTGGGCTTCCAGGTCTCCCACTTTATTTGGGGAGGTAGATCAGACAAAAATGAATTTAATAGGATTATTGTAGGACTTAGATGTAAAAATTGATCACTGTTTGGCACCTAGAACAGGCTCAAGAAATGTGAAGCAGAAATCTAAGAATATCCTTGACAGCCGTTTTCTGTGTTCTTCTCATGAAATCATTATTGAAGTACTATTATTTTAGACTCAAATATCTCTTCAATCTCTCTGTTTTCCAGTGTTACTACCTTAATCTAAATTACCATAATCTTTACTTAGGACAGTTGGAAGTCTACCAATATTCTAACAAGTCTACCCATATCCAGTCTTATTCCCCTTTACACTGTAGCCAGAATGATCTTTTCAAAACAAACATCTGGTCATGTTACACTCATTGCATAAAATCTAATAATACGTCTCGTGATAAAGAACTCTTTAATGTATAAAGCCTTGCAAAGTCTGGCCTTTATCCAGCTCTTCAGCTTTATCTCAGACCATATTCTCCCTTACTCTCTGTGCCTCCTTAGAGTTTTAACTATATACCATTCTCCTCCTGCCATAGCCATTACACATGTTCTTTTCTTTTCCTGGAACATTCCTCTCCTCCTAGTTATTCCTACTGATACTTTAAATCTAAACTAAACTCTGTTCTTCAGGGATGTTTCCCTGACCTCTCTGACTAGGGCATATTTTCATATTGTACACTTTAACAGCATTAATCACAATTGCAATTTGTATTTTTAACTGTTTGATTAAGGTTTGTATCTCAATTAAGACTAAGCACCAGGAGGGTAGATAACATGTCTACTTTTGCTCAGTATTATATCCTCAGTATGTAGCACAGTGCATATGGCATGTGTTAGCTGCTGAAACTTGTTGAAAGAATTAATAATTCTTACCTGTTACTCCACCTTCATTTTGTCGTATTAATGAAGTCATGCTTCAGTGAGTACTGAATTATTAATTCACAATTCCAGATATTGTTCAAAGCCCATAATAGCTGGCCCTCTGTTCCTAATTCCACATATTTATGTGGTGTTTTAATTTCAGAATAGGATGGCAGTTGTATTTGTGTTTAGAAGGAAATACAGTAACTAAACTTATTCTTTCTATTACAGGTAACCAGATGGTGGATATTGGGGATCTTATATTTACTTTGAATGAATTACAGCAACAGTATGAGGATGTTTGTAAGTGATCTCTTATTGCTATAGCAAGTTTTGTTTATAAATAAATTCTCTTTAATAAGTACTAATTTATGGGTTTTATCATATGGGTTTTGAAAGCCTTCTCTTAACCCTTTACTTTTTTTTTTTTTTATAAATTTATTTATTTATTTTATTGGCTTCGTTGCTGTACACGGGCTTTCCCTAGTTGCTGCGAGCGGGGGCTACTCTTCATTGTGGTGTGCAGGCTCCCCATTGTAGTGGCTTCTCTTGTTGTGGAGCACGGGCTCTAGGCTTGTGGGCTTCAGTATTTGCAGCACACGGGCTCAATAGCTGTGGCTCACAGGCTCTAGAGCACAGGCTCAATAGTTGTGGTGCATGGGCTTAGTTGCTCCGTGGTATGTGGAATCTTCTCAGAGCAGGGCTCGAACCCATGGCCCCTGCATTGGCAGGCGGATTCCTAAACACTGCGCCACCTAGGAAGTCCAACCCTTTACTTTTTTAAATCAGAGAGATAAAATTTAATATAATACTCTGAATATACCTAATTAATATTGATTATTTAATATGACTATCTCATAACTTTTCTACTTTTATCTTTCCCTTAATATTTTGCAACATAGTCAAATTTAAACAAGATAGTAACACTATAAAAAGATAATATTTAATTTGCAACTTGCAGGTCGTTCTGACATCCTGACATTGACTTTTTAAAAAATTTTAGTATGTTTTTCTCTATCATTCATTATTTAGTTTAATTTTTCTTCATTAAGTGCATTGTTTTTGATCTTTTTCCTATTGCATATCATGTCACTCCTTACTCTTTCTCTCATTTGTCCAAATATCTTTTGGTCACGATTCTCTATGTACATAATTTTAAGAATTATATAGTTCTATAAAGCTTGCCACAAAAAAGCAGTCTCTTGCCTTATCGTCCACTCAGCTTTTCCAGAGGCAAACATTTGAAATGTTTTAGCCGATTACTTGATATTTATCTTCATGACTGTAAATAACATGTTTATATCGCTATTTGTTGATTTCTAAAATTTAGGTAGACAAAGTAAACTTCCTACTATGAAAAATAAGAATTTGGCTACTTCCTTGTCCACACCACATCCACCTACTCTTCCTGTGCCTATCCCTCCTCCCATTATATTTATATGGTAGTTTGATGACTTTTTAATTCAGTATTTGTATTAATGTGTTTATGCAAACACTATTCATAGGTGAGCCATATAGTAAGTATCTTGTGGTTACTTTCTTTTTTCTGTGCAATTTTTCTCTCTTTGAATTAATATCTTTTTTTATTTATTTGCTTGTTGTTTTTAAAAAAAGTGTATTTATTGCTGATTCAACCCCGAACTTTGCAAAAGTCTAAATATCCTCTCCATAAGTTTGGAGGCACCAGGTATTCTATCAGCTTTATCTTCTTGAAGAAATATTCATTAGAGTATTCTGATATTCTTTAATATGGATTTGTTGCCCTCTACATCTTGTGTGCAGCTGTCATCTTGGGATCTCTCTTCATTAACATTCTGGAGATTTTTCACTTCTCTCCCCTGTATCAGATTCTGTACTTAGTTTAACTGACAGTTTAGGTATAGAATTCTAGATTAGAAAGAATTTTCCTCAGAATTTTTCCGTTTTCTAGTTTTCAGTGTTGTTGTTGAAGTACAAAATTCTTTTGATTCCTGACCTTTTGTACGTAACTGATTTTTTTCTTTGCAGTCTTATAGGATAATTTCTTTATCTCTCGTGTTCTGAAATTTCATGATGATGTACCTTGAAATAGGTTTCTTTGCAACAGTTGTGCTGGGTACGGTATACTGTGATTCTGGAAAATTTAAACAGTTTGTTGATGACTTCCTTTTCTCTATTTTTCTCTTCTCTCTGGAACTCTTATTAATTGAATACTTGACATCCTGAATAGATTCTCCTTTTTTTTTTTTTAACCTTTTTCTCTTACCTTTTTGGGAGATTTACGTAACTTTGTCTTCCAACCCTTGTATTTACGTTTTCATTTGTACTTTTTAAATTTCCAAGAACCCACCCCTCTTCTGAATGTATTTTATTATAACATCCTCTTCTTGTTTCATGGACATTCCTATTGTTTCATGGACATAATATCTTCTCTTGTGCTAAGTGTAATATTTTTAAAATTTTCTTTTTCGTTCATATTGTTTCCTCCAAGTTGTTTTTCTCTTATATGGTTTTCATTTTAGAGGCATTCTCCAAATGCCTGGTGATATTTGGTTGTCTGCCTCTGTTTGAGATAATGAACTAAAAAGCTGTTTGGAAGCTCTGAGACTGAGAGTGGAGCTAGTTGACTATGGACTGAACACTGTAGAGTAGTGATTCTTAACCACAGGTGATTTGGGGATTTTTTTCCCTCCTCTCCTCTCTCCCCCATGAACATTTGGCAACATCTGGAGATGTTTTTTGGTCATTACAACTTGTGTTACTAGCATTAAATGATTAGAGGCCAGGGATGCTTCTGTTGACTGGAAAAAAAATACACAAACTAAAAGTTGAGGATTGTGTTTCATTTGGGGCATTACTGAGGACTTAAGCCTGGAATATAGCCTCTCAGATAGCTCTGAGGGACTGTTCCGAAGAGGTAACAGAGGAACCAGGATATATAGGAGTTTTTGCAAAAAAGCCCCCAAGTAATCGAATGTCAAAAGATTACTGCAAATTAAAAAACAAACAAACAGACTTCTCAAGTTAATGAATTTAGTGCTTTTCTTATGTATGGGAAGGTGCAAGAGTCTGGGCTTCATGAAATTAATCCTTTGATATACATCTTAACTATCTAGGGCCAGTATCCTATTTTCCTCTGTCTTGAATCCCCTCAGGGTGTACCGTGTGGGTGGCTGCAGCGGCTGATGGCTTGATGGTCTCAACATCCTTTGTTTACTGATATGGCAGGTGACATTCTTTGTCCATACTTCTAGATATCCTACAGTGCATGGGACAGACCCCCTCAATAAGGAATTATCTGTCCCCAAATGCCAATACTGCTGAGGTTAAGACAGCCTGCTGTAGGGTGAACTGGCTGAGTTGTTTGCCTGGAAGACCCTTGATACCACCATCTTTAGGGTTTTTTCCTGTTGCAAGATGGTCAGGGTATTCAAAGAAGAAACTTCCAATATCCTTTTTGGAGGCTATAATCTTGCTTGCCAGAGATTCAGGTGTTTAATGAGACAGAAGAACTGGAGTTCTCTTTATTCAGTGGTAATTATCATGTAACCCTCCCTCTTCATATTCCAAATAATACCTTTACCCTCTATTGTGTTTTTTTTTAAGTTCTTTATTGGAATATAATTGCTTTACATTCTTGTACCAGCTTTTGAGGTACACCAAAGTGAATCAGCTGTATTTATACATATATCCCCATACCTGCTCCCTCCCGCAACTCCTTCTCACCCTCCCTGTCCTGGCCCTGTAAAGCATCACCCATCATCGAGTCGATCTCCCTTTGTTATACAGCAACTTCCCACGAGCTATCTATTTTACAGTTAGTAGTGTATCTATGTCTATGCTACTCTCTCACTTCATTCCAGCTTCCCCTTTGCCCCCCACAGCCCACCCCACCCCAGCTGCATGTCCTCAAGTCCATTCTCTACATCTGCATCTCCACTCTTGCCCTCTCACTGGGTTCATCCGTACGATTTCTTCAGATTCCATACATATGACGTAGCATATGGTATTTGTTTTTCTCTTTCTGGCTTACTTCACTCTGTATGAGAGTCTCTAGGTCTATCCACCTCATTACATCTAGTTCAATTTCATTCCTTTTTATGGCTGAGTAATATTCCATTGTATATCTGTGCCACATCTTCTTTATCCATTCATCTGTTGATGGGCATTTAGGTTGCTTCCACGTCCTGGCTATTGTAAATAGTGCTGAAATGAACATTATGGTACATGTTTCTGTTTGGATTATGGTTTTCTCAGGGTATATGCCCAGTAGTGGGATTACTGGGTCATATGGTAGTTCTATTTTCAGTTTTTTTGTAAGGAATCTCCAAACTGTTTTCCATAGTGGCTATACCAACTTACATTCCCACCAACAGTGCAGAAGAGTTCCCTTTTCTCCACACCCTCTCCAATATTTGTTGTTTCTAGATTTTGTGATGATGGCCATTCTGCCCTGTGTGAGGTGATACCTCATTGTGGCTTTGACCTGCGTTTCTCTAATGATTAGTTATGATGAGCATCTTTTCACGTATTTGTTAGCCATCTGCATGTCTTCTCTGGAGAAATGTCTATTTAGGTCTTCTGCCCATTTGTGGATTGGGTTATTTGCTTTTTTGGTATTAAGCTGCATGAGCTGCTTGTATAGTTTGGAGGTTAATCCTTTGTCCGTTGCTTTGTTGGCAAGTATTTTCTGCCATTCTGAGGGTTGTCTTCTTGTCTTGTTTATGGTTTCTTTCGCTGTGCAAAAGCTTTTAAGTTTCATGAGGTCCCATTTGTTGATTCTTTTTTTTTTTTTTTTTTAATTTATTTTTTTTCGGGGGTACACCAGGTTCAATCATCTGTTTTTATACACATATCCCTGTATTCCCTCCCTTCCTTGGCTCCCCCCCCTTGAGTCCCCCCCACCCTCCCTGCCCCAGTCCTCTAAGGCATCTTCCATCCTCGAGTTGGACTCCCTTTGTTATACAACTTCCCACTGACTATTTTACAGTTGGTAGTATATATATGTCTGTGCTACTCTCTCGCTTCGTCTCAGTTTCCCCCTTCACCCCCCGCCCCCTCCCATACCTTGAGTCCTCCAGTCCATTCTCTGTATCTGCGTCCTTGTTCTTGTCACTGAGTTCATCAGTACCATTTTTAGATTCCGTATATGTGAGTTAGCATACAATATTTGTGCTTCTCTTTCTGACTTACTTCACTATGTATGACAGATTGTAGTTCTATCCACCTCATTACATATAGCTCCATCTCATCCCTTTTTATAGCTGAGTAATATTCCATTGTATATATATGCCACATCTTCTGTATCCATTCATTTGTTGATGGGCATTTAGGTTGCTTCCATGTCCTGGCTATTGTAAATAGTGCTGCAATAAACATTATGGTACAAGTTTCTTTTGGGATTATGGTTTTCTTTGGGTATATGCCCAGGAGTGGGATTACTGGATCATATGGTAGTTCTATGTGTAGTTTTTTAAGGAACCTCCAAATTGTTTTCCATAGTGGCTGTACCAACTTACAGTCCCACCAACAGTGCAGGAGAGTTCCCTTTTCTCCACACCCTCTCCAACATTTGTTGTTTCCAAACTTTGTGATGATGGCCATTCTGCCCTGTGTGAGGTGATACCTCATTGTGGCTTTGACTTGCATTTCTCTGATGATGAGTGATGTTGAGCATCTTTTCATGTGTTTGTTGGCCATCTGTATGTCTTCCTTGGAGAAATGTCTATTTAGGTCTTCTGCCCATTTGTGGATTGGGTTATTTGCTTTTTTGGTATTAAGCTTCATGAGCTGCTTGTATAGTTTGGAGGTTAATCCTTTGTCCGTTGTTTCATAGGCAATTATTTTTTCCCATTCTGAGGGTTGCCTTTTAGTCTTGTTTATGGTTTCTTTTGCTGTGCAAAAGCTTTTAAGTTTCGTGAGGTCCCATTCGTTTATTCTTGATTTTATTTCCATGATTCTAGGAGGTGGGTCAAAAAGGATGTTGCTTTGATGTATGTCATAGAGTGTTCTGCCTATGTTTACCTCTAGGAGTTTTATAGTGTCTGGCCTTACATTTAGGTCTTTAATCCATGTTGAGTTTCTTTTTGTGTATGGTGTTAGGAAGTGTTCTAATTTCATTCTTTTACATGTTGCTGTCCAATTTTCCCAGCACCATTTATTGAAGGGGCTGTCTTTTTTCCATTGTATATTCTTGCCTCCTTTGTCAAAGATAAGGTGCCCATAGGTGTGTGGGTTTACCTCTGAGTTCTCTATTCTATTCCATTGATCTTCCTTTCTATTTTTGTGCCAGTACCATACTGTCTTGATCACTGTGGCCTTGTAGTATAGTTTGAAGTCAGGAAGCCTAATTCCACCAGCTCCATCTCTCCTTCTCAAGATTGCTTTGGCTATTCGGGGTCTTTTGCGTTTCCATACAAATCGTAAGATTTTTTGTTCTAGTTCTGTGAAAAATGCCGTTGGTAATTTGATCGGGATTGCGTTAAATGTATAAATTGCTTTGGGTAGTACAGTCATTTTCACAATATTGATTCTTCCAATCCAAGAACATGGTATGTCCCTCCATCTGTTTGTGTCATCTTTGATTTCTTTCATCAGTATCTTATAGTTTTCTGCATACAGATCTTTTGCCTCCTTAGACAGGTTTATTCCTAGGTATTTTATTCTTTTTGTTGCAGTGGTAAATGGGAGAGTTTCCTTAATTTCTCTTTCTGCTCTTCCGTTGTTAGTGTATAGGAATGCAAGAGATTTCTGTGCATTAATTTTTATTTTATTTTATTTTTTTTGGGGGTATACCAAGTTCAATCATCTGTTTTTATACACATATCCCCGTATTCCCTTCCTCCCTTGACTCCCCCCCCACCCTCCCCGTCCCAGTCCTCTAAGGCATCTTCCATCCTCAAGTTGAACTCCCTTTGTTATACAACAACTTCCCACTGGCTATCTATTTAACAGTTGGTAGTATATTTATGTCTGTGCTACTCTCTCGCTTCGTCTCAGCTTCCCCTTCACCCCCCGCCCCCTCCCAAACCTCGAGTTCTCCAGTCCATTCTCTGCACCTGCGTCCTTGTTCTTGTCACTGAGTTCATCAGTACCATTTTTAGTTTCTGTATATGTGAGTTAGCATACAATATTTGTCTTTCTCTTTCCGACTTACTTCACTCTGTATGACAGACTCTAGGTCTATCCACCTCATTATATATAGCTCCATCTCATCCCTTTTTATAGCTGAGTAATATTCCATTGTATATATATGCCACATCTTCTGTATCCATTCATTTGTTGATGGGCATTTAGGTTGCTTCCATGTCCTGGCTATTGTAAATAGTGCTGCAATAAACATTATGGTACATGTTTCTTTTGGGATTATGGTTTTCTTTGGGTATATGCCCAGGAGTGGGATTACTGGGTCATATGGTAGTTCTATGTGTAGTTTTTTAAGGAACCTCCAAATTGTTTTCCATAGTGGCTGTACCAACTTACATTCCCACCAACAGTGCAGGAGAGTTCCCTTTTATCTGCACCCTCTCCAACATTTGTTGTTTCCAGATTTTGTGATGATGGCCATTCTGCCCTGTGTGAGGTGATACCTCATTGTGGCTTTGACTTGCATTTCTCTGATGATTAGTGATGTTGAGCATCTTTTCATATATTTGTTGGCCATCTGTATGTCTTCTTTGGAGAAATGTCTATTTAGGTCTTCCGCCCATTTGTGGATTGGGTTATTTGCTTTTTTGGTATTAAGCTTCATGAGCTGCTTGTATAGTTTGGAGGTTAATCCTTTGTCCATTGTTTTGTAGGCAACTATATTTTCCCATTCTGAGGGTTGCCTTTTAGTCTTGTTTATGGTTTCTTTCGCTGTGCAAAAGCTTTTAAGTTTCATGAGGTCCCATTTGTTTATTCTTGATTTTATTTCCATGATTCTAGGAGGTGGGTCAAAAAGGATGTTGCTTTGATGTATGTCATAGAGTGTTCTGCCTATGTTTTCCTCTAGGAGTTTTATAGTGTCTGGCCTTACATGTAGGTCTTTAATCCATGTTGAGTTTCTTTTTGTGTATGGTGTTAGGAAGTGTTCTAATTTCATTCTTTTACATGTAGCTGTCCAATTTTCCCAGCACCACTTATTGAAGAGGCTGTCTTTTTTCCATTGTAAATTCGTGCCTCCTTTGTCAAAGATAAGGTACCCATATATGTTTGGGCTAACCTCTGAGTTCTCTATTCTATTCCATTGATCTTCCTTTCTATTTTTGTGCCAGTACCATACTGTCTTGATCAGTATGGCCTTGTAGTATAGTTTGAAGTCAGGAAGCCTAATTCCACCAACTCCATTTTTCCTTCTCAAGATTGCTTTGGCTATTCGGGGTCTTTTGCGTTTCCATACAAATCGTAAGATTTTTTGTTCTAGTTCTGTGAAAAATGCCTTTGGTAATTTGATCGGGATTGCGTTAAATGTATAAATTGCTTTGGGTAGTACAGTCATTTTCACTATGTTGATTCTTCCAATCCAAGAACATGGTATGTCCCTCCATCTGTTTGTGTCGTCTTTGATTTCTTTCATCAGTATCTTACAGTTTTCTGCATACAGATCTTTTGCCTCCTTAGGCAGGTTTATTCCTAGGTATTTTATTCTTTTTGTTGCAGTGGTAAATGGGAGAGTTTCCTTAATTTCTCTTTCTGCTCTTCCGTTGTTAGTGTATAGGAATGCAAGAGATTTCTGTGCATTAATTTTGTATCCTGCTACTTTACTAAACTCATCAGTGAGTGCTAGCAGTTGTCTGGTAGAGTCTTTTGGGTTTTCTCTGTAGAATATCATGTCATCTGCAAAGAGTGACAATTTGACTTCTTCTTTTCCAATTTGGATTCCTTTTATTTCTTTTTCTTCTCTGATTGTTGTGGCTAAAGCTTCCAAAACTATGTTGAATAACAATGGTGAGAGTGGACACCCTTGTCTTGTTCCTGTTCTTAGAGGGAATTCTTTCAGTTTATCCCCATTTAGAATGATGTTGGCTGTTGGTTTGTCATATATGGCTTTTATTATGTTGAGGTAATTTCCTTCTATGCCCATTTTCTGGGGAGTTTTTATCATAAATGGATGTTGAATTTTGTCAAAAGCTTTTTCTGTGTCTATTGAGATGATCATATGGTTTTTATCCTTCAATTTGTTAATATGATGTATCACATTGATTGATTTGCGTATATTGAAGAATCCTTGCATTCCAGGGGTAAACCCCACTTGATCATGGTGTATGACCTTTTGAATGTGCTGTTGGATTCTGTTAGCTAGTATTTTGTTGAGGGTTTTTGCGTCTACATTCATCAGTGATATTGGCCTGTAATTTTCTTTTTGTGTGTGACGTCTTTGCCTGGTTTTGGTATTAGGGTGATGGTGGCCTCGTAGAATGAGTTTCGGAGTATTCCTCCTTCTGCTATGTTGTGGAAGAGTTTGAGAAGGATAGGTGTTAGCTCTTCTTGAAATGCTTGATAGAATTCTCCTGTGAATCCATCTGGCCCTGAGATTTTGTGTGTTGGGAGATTTTTAATCACAGTCTCAATTTCCATGCTTGTGAGTGTTCTGCTCATATTTTCTATTTCTTCCTGGTTTAGTCTTGGAGGATTGTACTTTTCTAAGAATGTATCCATTTCTTCCAGGTTATCCAATTTATTGGCATATAGTTGCTTGTAGTAGTCTCTCATGATCTTTTGTATTTCTGTGGTGTCTGTTGTTACTTCTCCTTTTTCATTTCTAATTCTGTTGGTTTGCATCTTCTCCCTTTTTTTCCTGATAAGTTTGGCTAATGGTTTATCAATTTTGTTTCTCTTCTCAAAGAACCAGCTTTTAGTTTTATTGATCATTGGTATTGTTTCCTTCTTTTTTTTTTTTTTTTTCACTTATTTCTGCTCTGATCTTTATGATTTCTTTCCTTCTCACTTTGGGTTATTTTTGTTCTTCTTTCTCTAATTGTTTTAGGTGTAAGGTTAGGTTGTTTATTTGATATTTTTCTTATTTGTTGAGGTAGGAATGTATTGATATAAACTTCCCTCCTAGAACTACTTTTGCTGCATCCCATAGGTTTTGGGTTGTTGTGTTTTCATTGTCAGTTGTTTCTGGGTATTTTTTGATTTCCTCTTTGATTTCTTCAGTGATTTCTTTGTTGTTTAATAGCACATTATTTAGTCTCCATGTGTTTGTATCTTTTACAGTTTTTTTCCTGTAATTGATATCTAGTCTCATGGCATTGTGGTCAGAGAAAATGCTTGATACGATTTCAATTTTTTAAAATTTACCGAGGCTTGATTTGTGACCCAAGATGTGATCTATCCTGGAGAATGTTCTGTGTGCACTTGAGAAGAAAGTGTGTTCTGTAGCTTTTGGATGGAATGTCCTATAAATATCAGTTAAGTTGAGATGGTCGAATGTGTCATTTAGAACTTGTGTGTCCTTCTTTATTTTCTGTTTGGATGATCTGTCCATTGATGTAAGTGGGGTGTTCAAGTCTCCCACTATTATTGTGTTACTGTTGTTTTCCCCTTTTATGGCTGTTAGCATTTGCCTTATGTGTTGAGGTGCTCCTATGTTGGGTGCATAGATATTTACCATTGTTACATGTTCTTCTTTATGTAGTGTCTTTCCTTGTCTCTTGTAATAGTCT
The DNA here is from genome assembly GCF_030028045.1 of Hippopotamus amphibius kiboko. NCBI lineage: Eukaryota > Metazoa > Chordata > Mammalia > Artiodactyla > Hippopotamidae > Hippopotamus > Hippopotamus amphibius. Next base: position 43,771,852 of record NC_080202.1, on the reverse strand, counting down.
TTAAAGTCTAATTTGTCTGATATGAGTATTGCTACTCCAGCTTTCTTTTGACTTCCATTTGCACGGATTATCTTTTCCCATCCCTTTACTTTCAGTCTATATGTATCCCTCGGTCTGAAGTGGGTTTCTTGGAGGCAGCATATAGAAGGGTCTTGTTTTTGTATCCATTCAACCAGTCTGTGTCTCTGGTTGGAGCATTTAATCCATTTACATGTAAGGTGATTATTGACATGTGTCTTTCTGTAACCATTTTCTTAATTGTTTTGAGTTTGTATTTGTAGGTGTTTTCCTTTTCTTGTGTTTCCTACTTAGAGAAGTTCCTTTAGCAATTGTTGTAAGGCTGGTTTGGTGGTGCTGCATTCTCTTAACTTTTGCTTGTCTGTAAAGCTTTTGATTTCTGCGTCAAATCAGAATGAGATTCTTGCTGGGTAGAGTATTCTTGGCTGTAGGTTTTTCTCTTTCAGGACTTTCAGTATATCCTGCCACTCCCTTCTGACCTGCAGAGTTTCTGCAGAGAGATCAGCTGTTATCCTTATGGGTTTTCCCTTATATGTTATTTGTTGCATTTCTTTTGCTGCTTTTAATATTTTTTCTTTGTGTTGAATTGTCGTTAGTTTGATTACTATGTGCCTTGGTGTATTTCTCCTTGGGTTTATTCTGTATGGGACTCTCTGTGCTTCTTGGACTTGGTGAATTATTTCCTTTCCCATGTTGGGGAAGTTTTCCACTCTAACCTCTTGAAATATTTTCTCAGACCCATTTTTTTTCTTCTTTTTCTGGGATGCCTATAATGCGAATGTTGCTGTGCTTAATGTTATCACTGAAGTCTCTGAGACTGTCTTCTATTCTTTTTATTCTTTTTTCTTTTTCCTGCTCTGTGGCAATTATTTCCCCCATTCTATCTTCCAACTCACTTATTCATTCTTCTGCCTCAGTCATTCTGCTGGTTATAGCATCTAGAGTGTTTTTAATTTCAGTTATTTTGTTATCCATTGCTGTTTGTTTTTCTGAGTTCTTTTGAACTATTTCTTGTACTTCCTCTATTTTGTTATTGAGATTTTGTATCATTTTTACTGTCATTACTCTGAATTCTTTTTCAGGCCTTTTTCCCATTTCCTCTTCATTTATTTGGTCTTGTGGGTTTTTTTCCTGCTCCTTTGCCTGCATGGTGTTTCTTTGTTTCCTCATGGTAGTCCAAATTTGTGGGGTTGCTTGTCCCGGAGATAGAGGGGTTTATAGAAGACTGTCCAAGCCCCAGACTAATGTCCAAGTCTTGGGTTAAACAAATACTAAGTCTAGGAAACACATACATGTATAAGACACACAATTATTGAATCTATTAGGACATAAGGCTCTGGAAAGACCTGACAGAAGAACCCCAGTATGCTATCAGATATTCAAAGAGAAACCCAACAGAAATTGAAAACCAAAACAGAACAAAACAGAAACAAAAGCAAAAACAAACAAAGAAATAACACCTTAGCCATACAAACGCTAATCCAGGGAGATATTGTAAGCTAGGATCAAATATCAAAAAGAGCTAGAGTACCACCAGACAGAATGGAGATTCTCAGAATGAAATTAGACAGTTGCACTAAGAACTAAGAGAAAAACAAAAACCTAATATTAAATACCACGGTGGTGTGTCATCTGGAGAATAGAGCAAGGCGTCTGAGCAGATCAATAGTGTTGCTTTTAAGTATGTTAAGATAAAATAAACTAAAAATGGATGGAAGACGGGAACAGAGGAGCATAGTGCGACTGGAAATATGCAAATAAAAAGAAAGGAATAGAAATGTATAAAAGATAGAGATGAAAGGCAGGTAGGAGAGATATATAGTCCATTCTACCAAAAACTTAGCTAGAAATAGAAGTATATAAAAAGGCAAAAAAATAAAAATAGAATAAAAAATAGAATTAAAAAAATGTTATAAAACTGGTAGATTCCTTAGGACTAAGATCGTAATTAATAAAGGAAACAAACAAACAGAAAAGCCAGAACTGATCCCAGAATGGACCAGTTCAGTAGAATTGATACTAATATTTGTGTTTCCTTAGAGTATCAGCTGTAAGTGTCCTTCTACTCGCCTTGGGTTTTTTGTATTCTTCTGAGACCAGCAGAGCTTCCTTTATTGTTCGTCTGTAAGCGTTGGTGTGTGGGGAGGGAGAGGGTACACTAGTGGCTCCTTCCCCTGGGAGTGAGTGAGCAGTGGCACACTGTTGTTTCAGTCGGGCTTGGAGGTGCCTGTTGCAGAGGGACACCAGTGGCTCAGGTGTAAATAGAATGTCTTGGAGTTAGGCCTCTCTTCAGGCTTCTTTGTTCTCAGCAGCCTCCCTGCTGCCAGCATTCCAAGGGGTTTTAAGCTAGCCCCGCCCGAGGGCCTGAGAGTCCCTGTTATCCCTGAGTGCCTTAGGTGGCCCACAGGGGTCCCTGCACTGCCCACTGCAGGCACCGAAAGAGAGAAAGAGAGGCTGTGCCCGCGGCTCCTCCCTGCCACCCGTGAGCCTGCAGCATCCAGCTGCCATCATGACCAGGCAGCTCTCAGGGGCAGGCACTCCTCGCCACAGACCTCTTCCCTCCTGTCCTCTCGGTCCGTCACCTTACTGGCAACAATTTCTCTCACCCTGAACCAGCTTTCTGGTTCCCACGCTCCCACTCCCGGACCCTCTGTTCAGCTGTGAATCGATGTTTCAGTCCAGGAACGCTGAGCTGTGGTGCCGACCCTCCGTGTGTTTCTCACTCCCTCCCGTCTGCTACAGCTCAGCAGCTTCCCCCTCTTTGAGTCATCATAGATGCCTCCCTACCGGTTATGTCGGGATCCTTGCAGTTCTTTCTGGTGTCCGAGGTCGTCTGCTGGTGTTCAGTTGGTTCTCTGTGGGAATTATTGCGTCTTTTGGTGAATTCCCAATGCATCTGCGGAGAGGGATGCATTCCACATCCCTCTACTTCGCCGCCATCATTTCTCCCCGCCGAACCTTGCTTTTTAAAGTTTTTGAAGGGTGATCTCAGAGCAGTTTTTAATCTAATTTAGTTCTGCTGCTAAGGCAGAATTCTTTAGATGAGTCTGCTAGACTTCCATATATTATGAGATCTTTCTGTTTGGGCTGCTGAGATCACAAATTATTCTCAATTCTCAGTGAGATACAGGAATTGTTCTACCTACCATTTTCTGGTAATTCTTTCCTTGTTCTTGGGTCATATCCTCTCATGTATGTGCAGATCAATACTCAGCCAAAGATTCAAGTGGACCCCTCTACTGATCTCCAGAGCTCAGCAGTTCTCTCTGCTCTCATATTCTAGCCTCCTTGGCCTTCCTAATCTCTTAGCTCTACTCATTCAGACCAGTGGGCTTGGTTCAGGTGTGAACTTTCCTGTGATGTAGAATGGAAACTCTGTCTAGACAGTAAACTGGTGCAGTGGTAGGGCTCAGCTTATTTGTTACCTGTCTTTAAAGGATTACTGTCCTGTGCTGCCTATTGTCCAATGTCTGAAAACATTCTTTTTCACATATCTTGTCCAGTGTTTTAGTTGCTTAAGGTTGGAGGGTAGAGTTAGTTCCTATTGCAGTGTCTTGGCCCAAAGTAGAAATGTCAAAGATTTTATTTTTTTACTCTATTTCTCTTTGATAGATAACACTTGGAGATCAATGTCATCATCTTTAAGGATTTCTAGACTTTTTTTTTTTTTTTTTTGACACACGGGCTTAGTTGCTCTGTGGCATGTGGGATCTTCCTGGAGCAGGGATTGAACCTGTGTCTCCTGCCTTGGCAGGCGGATTCTTAACCCCTGCGCCACCTAGGAAGCCCCAGATTTCTAGACTTTTTATACATAAAACTAATACAATGTTATATGTCAATTAAGAAAGATTAATATAAAAAATTTCCAGACCTTTAAAATCTAAATATTTTCCTTCAGTTGTTCATTGTAATACAGACTAAGCTAAAAAACTTTTCTTTTTATCTTAATGAAATGTCCTCATAGTCAAGATTGTATTGCTACTCTGCTGGAAATCTCTTGTTTTCTTTGATTATATAGGAGCTTGACGATCTCATGGAGTTGTTTTGAGGATCAAGCATTATAACACTTGAAATACTTTAAAATATGTTATTCAAATGTAAGATACTATTCTGAGCCATGAGATGAATTTTGTAAATGAACAAAATTTCATTTTGTATGACATTGTATTAATATGTTTCTAAAAATATTATTTTATATATGAAGTTATTTTCCCCGCACAAGTGCTGAGAATCTTTAGCAGAGTAATTATTTCATTCTCTTATTTTTGGAGAGTATCATTTTATTTATAAAGTATTCTAACTTTATAAATAAAAAATTCCTTTTATAACTTCTTCATAGTTCTGCACCCTCATAACTAAGGGTTTTGTATCTGAATTAGCTTATGTCTATTATCTTTCTAAACTGGGAAAGAGTAGGGAATGGGAACCATGCACTTCAGTAGGCTATCACTTTAGATTTAGTGTTACTATGAATAGCTTTGGATGGAAGTATTTAACTATATTAAACCAGAAGATTATATTTAACCTAGTTAATAATTAATCTTTCAGTCATCAGCACTGTTAGTTTTTTCAAATTACTGACTTCATCTTATGTATTTAAGCAACTGGTAATTTCTTTTTTTTTTTTTATTTTCTTATTTTATTTTATTTTATTTTTTGGGGGTACACCAAGTTCAATCATTTGTTTTTTATACACATATCCCCATATTCCATCCCTCCCTTGACTCCCCCCCCACCCTCCCTCGAGTCCCCCCCACCCTCCCCATCCCAGACCTCTAAGGCATCTTCCATCTGCGAGTTGAACAGCTTTAATGAGGACTTAGGTATTATTTTTTAAAAAGCATTACAGATTGTACAGGTGAATGAAATAATGGAATCTGTTTTTCTTGGTTAGCAATTATGGAAGGAACAACCTTGGATGAAGCTACTTCAAGAAAGTTATCAAATGTATCAGGATACTATCCACAATATAGGAAGAAAAGCATTTTATCTTCCAGGCTACCTGAATCATCATTATCTCAAAAGTTAAATACAAAGAGCCTCCAACGTCATAAAATTATGAAGGAGAGTGATGACCTTGAATTTAAAAGATCAAAAAATATTTTGCAGTTAGGAAAATTCCAGGATGATGTTGATAGCAGTAATGTAGAATTCCAGGAACCATATTCAAAGGATGGCATAAACTTTAAGAGAAGTTCAGAGAAGGTTGAAATTCATGACTCAGAGTCTAAACCACAAAACTTGAAGAGTGTTACAAGCCTGAAAAAGTCCCTGGATAAAAGTGATATTTTAAGTATCCCAAAACTTCAGAAGCCAGCTGCGAGAAGGCATTCCAGCCTTCTAAAACATATTCCATTTAAGGAAACACAGCAATTAATTCTCTGGGTCAGTATCATATATATAAGTCAACATGTAGGTCCTTGAGTCATTACAGAAATGAGCTGAATTAAGCAGTTATTAGATAGTTGTAGGCATTTCAATTGTCAATACTGTGGGTAACCACCACTTCTGGTATATAGGCCAATGGATACAATATTGTGGTTTTGATGGTAGTTCCTTTCCAGATGCTCCCTTTTGGCGGGGCCTAACTTTGGCTGAGAAGCTTATTCAGTGATTAATTGGAGTCACTCAAGTTCCCTAGAAAGTAGAGAGCCTATTTTCCTTTGGAAATGCTTTTTTTTTTTTTTTTTTTTTGGTCATTTACTTAACCAAGTATGTATGAAGCCTATGTGAAATTTTTTCTCAGAGTTCCATAATTTAAATTTATGATATCCACAGTACTTCAGGTATTCTCTCTTATGAATGTGGGAATATCAAGAGAAAATAGTACTTACACATCTCAGATCCCTCAAAGATAAGCAGTGGCTTCTCAACCAGTATATGTTTTCCCCTTTTGTGCTACTAATATCATAGAAGTACTGTGTAGGGAACCCAGTAAAACACTCCTTCCTGTAGGCCTCAGCTGGTTACTTGTTATATTTATTTTCTTTAAAGAAACTTTATTGACCTTTAAAAAAATTGTATTTAGTACTGAATGTAATTGTTAGAATAAATGCTTTGTGAATAATTAGTGATTCTTATACACTAATGCATACTTTAAATAACTCAGAAAAATTAAGAAAAAAGAGTGTGATCTAGTAAGGAGGCATAAAGATGTTTATTGATTCCTTTACCGATGCGCTGCTTTTACTCTGTACCTCATTTCTGAGTTTTTTTTACTTCCGTAAGAATTCCTGGTTAAAGGAATAACGGAGTAATAGGCTGTGGAAGAAAGTGGTTATCTACCTTACTGGTGTCACTAAAATCAAATGATGTCACCGTGACTGTCACTTGATTTACATTTAAAAAACATTTTTAACTTTTCATTATGAAATAATTTTAAATTCATAAAAATTACACAAAAATACAATAAAAACTTTTCTACATACTCTTCATCTAGTGTTCCCAGGTGTTAAGATCTTATATAACCACAGTACTATTATCTAAACCGGGAAATTAACACTGATACAACAATATTTACTAATCTAAGGACCTTATTCAAAATTTGTCAGTTTTTCCATTAATGTCCTTCGTCTGATCCAGGATCACCTATTACATTCAGTTGTCATGTGTCCTTAGTCTCCTTCAATCTGGGATTGTTTTTCACTCTTTCATGATCTTGACACTTTGGAAGAGTATTGACTAGTTGTTTTGTATAATGTCCCTCATTTTGGGTTTCCTTATAATTCTTCATGAATAAGTTCAGGGTGTGAATTTTGGCCAGAATACAACAGGGAGATATTTTGCCCATCTCAGTACCCCATATTAGGAGGTTCATGATGGCCATGTGTGTCTGCTAGGATTTTATAATTTTGAAGGTTGTGAACTGAAAACATGGTAGGGTAAAGTGATAGGAAGGGAAAAAACTCAATTTTTGTTTGAAATCTTGGAATTTAAACAAAACACATTGGTGTTTTGATCTCATTCATTATGTTTTAATCAGAACCAAGCTTCATTGGCTGGGCCACTAGAGCAGGCTGTTCCTCCAAACAAGTAGTTTATACATGTATATAGAATTTCAAGATGGTTTTGTATTTGAGCTATAAGAGAAAGTATAATGTAAGATACAAGAGAAACATGGAGAGAAAAGCAGTCCTTCTATAAGGTGATATTAAGTGAATAAAACTTGATTTCTGATTACTTTAGCTGCCATTTTTGCTTAAGACACATAAATTATGTTGCTGAATAGTCCTCCACATTTTGATTATTTAGGAAATGTCTCTGAAGCTATCAGTAAACTCTGAGAAAATTACATTGATGCAGAACTTCAGTCCATTTTGCCTTCAGTAGGAATTAATTTATCAGATAAAGAGTTCAAGAAGATTGTGACAGACACTGCTAGAAATGGTGAGAGACTGATAATACCAAACTTTTGAAGATATTAGATACTTTTATGTGATAGTATTAAATGTTGAAGTAAGTTCTGTCAACTGGGAATGGAATGGGCCTTTCTAAAGAAGATTCAGAAAGAACAGATGTAAAAATTGGAAGTAGTCATATATAAAATAGGTAACTAATAAGGACCTACTGTATAGCACAGGGAACTCTACTTAATACTCTGTAATGACCTATATGGGAAAAGAATCTAAAAAAGAGTGGATATATGTATAACTGATTTACTTTGCTGTACAGCAGAAACTAATACAACATTGTAAATCAACTATACTCCAATAAATAATTTTTTTAAAAAAATTGGGAGTAGTAAAAAACAATTCCTGGGAAGTTTGACCTAATGGATTAGTTTGGAGGGGTTAGGTCTTTCATATCTCAGAATAGTTTCTGTAAGTTTCTTCATCACTATTCCTAGCTATGCCTTCTGGTGTGGGACAGATACTGGGGAAAGCTTATCTAGTTGTAGAAGAGAGGTTCAGTTTGCAAGACAAAAATACCCAAGAGGTTCAGAAATCTCTAAGTAAATAGCCTAGGAGTCCAAGGAGAAATAATTGGAGATTCTAAACTGTAGAGGGAGTACTGCAGCTGGGAATTTAGGGTTAGTGATACTTAATCGAGGCAGGTAGTTAGCATCTATAAATTAAATAGCGTATCCCACTCTCCAGCCTAAGTTTAGGGCAGAGTTTAAGTTTCTAAGAAGGATTTTTTTTTTATTAGAAAAGTTGTTTTATCATTAAGTAAGAATTGTCCACAGCAAAAGTTCAGTAGAGGAGAGGGCAGAGGCAACTTTGTGGGAAAAGACTGACAGAAATAACATTAGAAGTGAATTATTAGAACCTGAGCAAAATTTCTTAGTTAAGGCAAATAGGAAAGATTTGATTTTTAAAAAATCGAAGGAATAGAGATCAGAGTAATGGTTACCAGAGAGGTAAGGGTTGGGCGTAGAACAAAATGGGTAAAGGGGATCAATTGTATGGTGATAGATGGAAACTAAATTTTTGGTAGTGAGCACACTGTAGCGTATACAGAATTATATGTTTCATGTTGTACACATGAAGCATATAATGTTATAGACTAGTGTTACCTCAATACAAAATAGATTTTAAAAAATCTAAAGAGTAAGTGCTACTAAAATTATTCAGCCCTTTCTTCTGCTTATCAGGATGAGTGTGATCACTGTGGAGGGTTTGTATCTAAAAATAGGTAGTTACTTGGACCAGGTGGATACTAGGGGTAGGGATGGGGGGATACCTGGGTCTATCAGGGCTGGTTAGCATTGTTAAGGTGTCTTAGTGGATAGCATATTGATTGACTGGGTTTTCATGATGATGTGAAATAGACTCCTTTACTTTCTCATGGTGCATCTATATGGGCACCTTTCCTTTTTCCTGTATCTATCAAGCACTGAGTACCTAACCCAGTCCTTTGCACTTTGTAATAAACATTGAAGAAGCAGGGACTGTGTCTTACTTATTTTTGTATGCTTGGTGCCTAGCATAGTTCTTGGCACTAATATACTCTCAGTAATTGTTGAAAGGAAATGAACTGACCTAACTTCGACTCATCTAGGGAGACAAGATGTGAAGAAGAAATAAGATGATGATTAAGTGTAGGATAAGTATTTTTTCATAGATGTATTAAAATATGAATTGACCTTTTATACAAAACTATAATAGAATGTATAACCTAAGCTTTTTATTTTACAGAAAATGGAATGGTGAAGTTAGATGACTTCATGAGTGCTCTCTCCAAAGAGCATTATCTTCCTGGCTATGATGGTAGGTAGGAAATTTATTTTAAAATCATTTGGAGGAAAGAGCAGTTAAAATCATTTGGAGGAAAGAGCAGTTCTCTTGAGGAGAATTAGGTTCAACTGAACTGAGTTTGCTTTTTGTATAGGTATTTAATAGTTCTGAAACCCTTTAGCAAGCCATTTGCCAGTTTTTTAAAAACTTGATATATCAGAGTAATAGCAGCTAACTTACTTACTTTGCAGAGTTGTTACATGGATTTTATGAACTGTAGAGTGCTATATAAATGTACAGTAATAGTGGTGATAATGAGGAGGTCAAATAGGTAATTAGCTCCATTATTAGCAATTGATGGGTGATTTAATTTTAATTTTTTATAAGGAACTTGTTTGAATGAAATACTTGTTTGGTTTATCTTTGTTTTAAAACATTTTAAAAAACAGTTCTGTTGAGGTAAAATTTACATACATAAAATCACCCATGCACTGATTTATAAATTTATAGAGTCATACCACAATCTAGTTTTTCTTACTTGGAATATTTTTATTTTTATACAAATAATTAAATATTTTTTTTCTGCGAGATTAAGAGGAAGTGAAAGTTTCATGAAGGCTTGATGTTTTATTTCCTTCTGTTTATTCATATACTTAAAAAAAGATTTCTCATATAAGAAAAAAATTAATACAAAGGAAGAGACTTTCTTTTATATCTAGATGAAGAATCTCATGTTAAAAGCTACATTAGCATTTGTCATTTCTGATGAATGTAGTGTTAAAGTCTGAATTTTTTGCAGATACTGTTAGTAAATCAATTTCTTGAATGCTTTACCTTGCAATCATTGATTCACCAACTCAGTCATTCTTTCATTGCTATTTTGTGAAGTAGTAAGTGTCTTGGTCACAGCTGACTCTTCCTCTTTTTTTCCCATTTTCCCATTTTAAAATTTTATTTTAAGTTGCGGGAACTAACACATATCATGGAATTTACCATCTTAACCATTTCTAAGTGTACAGTTCAGTAATGTTTGTGTTAAATGCGTTCACATTGTTGTGCAACCAATCTCCAGAACTTTTTCATCTTGCGAAACTGAAACTCTATACCAGTTAAATAAAAATTATCCATCCTTGCCCTTCCAACTCTGGCAACTATCATTCTACTTTCTGTTTCTGTGAATTTGTCCACTTGAGATACCTTAGCAGAATCATACAGTATTTGTCTTTTTGTGACTGGCTTATGTCACTTATCATAATGCCCTCAAGAGCTGTGCTATAGCATGTATCAGAATTTTCTTCCTTTTTCATGCTAAGTAATATTCCATTGTATGTGTATACCACATTTTGTTTATTCATTCATCCATCAGTGGACACGTGTTGCTTCCACCTCTTGGTTATTGTGAATAGTGCTGTTATGGAAATGGGCATGCAAATATCTCTTTAAGCTCCTACTTTGAATTCTTTTAGATACGTACGCAGAAGTAGACACAATCCAGTTGGTAACATTTCTGTCACTCCTAAGAATTCTCTCATGCCCATTTGCAATTAATCTCCACCCCCATCTGTAGACAACCACTAATTTACTCACAGTATCTGCTTTCTGTCTCTATGAATTTGCCTTTTTTTTTGACATTTAATATAAATGAAATCATAGAACATGTCTTTTATACTTGACTTCCTTAACTTTGCATCATGTTTTTAAGGTTAATTCATGTTATAGTATGTATCAATAGTTCATTCCTTTGTATTGATAAATAAACCCACATTACAGTTTATGGATATACTGTGTTTTATTGATGGTTGACCAGTTGATGGACATTTGATTTTTTTCAATTTGTGACTGTTATGAATAATGCTGAAATTAATATTTGCATACATGTCTTTCTGTAGAAGAATTGTTATCTGTATGGTAAATTTATGTTCAGGTTTTTAACAAATTGCCAAACTGTTTTCCAGTGGCTGTAACATTTTCATTTTCAGCAGCAATGTGTGAAGATTCTAGTTTCTTCACATCCTTGTCAACACTTTATTTTTTAAAATTATAACCATTATAATAAGTGTGTAGTGGTATCTCATTGTGCTTTTAATTTTGCATTTCCCTAAAGACTAATCATGTTGAGTATTTTTGTATATGCTTGCTAGCCATTCAGATGTCTTTGGTGAAATATGTATTCAAATCTTTTGCCCATTTTTAGAATTCCACTTTGATTTATCTATAGTATTTTAGAGTGTATCTCTTTTTATAGCATTTTGGTGGTTGCTCCAGGTATTGTATTATATATATTATCACAGTCTACTGGTGTCATCATTTTACCCGTTCAAATGAAGTACAGAAATCTTGTCTACTTTTATGTCCCCTTACCCTCCCCTATGTGTGATATAATTGTCTTAAGTATTTCCTTTACATATCTTTTAAAACATATCAGATGGTATTATAATTTTTGCTTCAACCATCAAAGGTAATTTAAAAACTCAAGAGGAGAAGGAAAGCCTACTATGTTTACCCATATTTTGGCTTTCTGTTTTCTTTCTTCCTTCCTGGTATTCCAGAGTTCTTTGTTTTATCCTTTCCTTTCTGTTTAAAGAACTTCCTTTTAGCCATTAATAGATTTCCTGTCAACAAAATTCTCTTCGTTTTCTTCCATCTGAGAACATCTTGATTTCCCCTTCATTCCTGCAGAAAATTTTTTCTAAGTATGGGATTTGAGGTTGACAGTTCTTTTCTTTCAGCGGTTAAAAAACATGGTGCCACTTCTTTCTGGTGACCAAAGTTTCTAAGGGAAATCTTGTCACTCGAATTGTTTTTTTCCCCTATAGGTAAGGTTTCATTTTTCTTTGACTGCTTTCAAGATTTTTTCTCTGTGTTTAGTTTTCAAAAGTTTAATTCTGGTGTGTCTTGACATGGATTTCTTTGCCTTTATCCTGTTTGAGGTTCACTTATTTTCTTGGATCTGTAGATTAACATCTGTTGCTAAAAATTTGAGAATTGTTTAGCTATTATTTCTTTGAGTACCTTTTTAAGCATGCTTTCTCTCTCTCTCTTCTTCTTCTGAGACTCTTATTACACAGTGTTAGATATTTCTTTATACTGCTACAGATCCTTGAGACTCTGTTCTTTTTTTTCAGTCTGTTTTCTTTGTGTTGTTCATTGGGTGAGTTCTATTGCTGTCTTTCTGTTCATTAATTCTTTCTTCTCTCTCCTCCATTCAGCTGTTGACCCACTGAGCTTTTTATTTCAGTTATTGTAATTTTTAGTTATAGATGTTCCATATGCTTTGAAATGGGCTACATTTGCCTAGAGTAGGGAATTGATTGTCACAACTTTCATAAAGAAAGTCTAAACCACTTTCTGTTAGCTGGAGCTGCTGATACTGAAAGAATAGATGTGACTGGATCTAACTAAGTCTTCTGCTTCTGCTAGTGGTAGGGAGATTCCTGTCCAGATTATGTTGATACTTGGAGGAAGAAGGAATATACCACTCTTTAAGTGTTATGCTTAGTCAAGAGAGTTTTGCAGTGAAGCTGACCTTTGTTCTTAAGTGTATACACTTTAGATGTACCTATATCAAATAAGCATTGTTTGAGTTGAAGCAACAGAGCCCCATGACAGACTGAACCAGAATCTCAAATGTACAGCACTTTACATTCAGATTTGAGAAGTTTCCCTATTTATATCTTTAAATAGATTTTCTGTCCCTTCCTCATTCTCTCCTCCTTCTGGGATTCCCATAATGTGTATATTGGTCCACTTAATGATGTTCCATACATCTCTTAAGTTTCTTCACTCTTTTTCATTCTTTTTTCTTTTTTGCTCTTCTGACTGAATTCTTTCTTCTGACTGAATTCTTTCCAGTGACCTGTATTCCAGTTCATTGATCCATTCTTCTAGTTGATCTAGCCTGCTATTTAGCACCTCTAGTGAAATTTTCAGTTTTTGTGTCCTTCACCTTTATGATTTCTGTTTGGCACTTTTAAACATTTTCTGTCTCTGTGTTGAAATTCTCACTTTGTTCTTGCATTGTTCTCTTGATTTTGATGAGCATCTTTATGAGAGTTATCTATCTTTTTCATAAGAGTTATGAGGTTCTCTGTGTTGGTGTCTATGCATTACACAAAACAAACACCTCTCTCAGTCTTCATAGACTGTCCTTATACAGGGGAATACCCCTACCAATCAGCCCAGCCAGATATTCTTCGGACCTCTATCAACTCTTTCCTTCCCCAGGCTCTATAACTGGTGAGACAGATGCTGGTTCTTTGGGAGGCCCTGAAGAAGTTGGGGTGCTGGATGCATGAATCAATTCTTTTCCTATTCCAGGGAAGCTGAGAATTGGCATTTTATATCTCCTCACTCTGTGCCAGGCAGAGGAGAGGATCATAGGCATTGACTGACTTACGTCGCTGACTCTGTTCTATCCCAGACTACTAGTCTATGCTAGACCTATCAGAGCCCCAAGATTGGCAAGACAGAAGGCTGTCTTCTGGGGAGGCCCTTTGGAAGAGTTAGACTGCTGGATGTGTGAACCAATCTCTATCTTCCCCTAAGTGAAGCTGGGAGCTATGGGGTATCTTTCAGATCATATGGTACTGCAATGGGGCAGGGTCTCCAGCAAAAGGGTGTCCCAAATCTCCCTACCAGCTTCAGTGAGTCTGGTTTTGCATTCTTCTGGGATGTAAATCCTTTCAGTTAGTTTCTCATTTCTCACAAAAGGAAATTATCCATGAATTTTTGCTGAATGAGTGTGTGTGAGGGGAGAAGAAGGGCTTCCTACTCAACTGTCTTGCTGATGTCACTCCTCAGTTGTTAACTCTTAAGCGAGAATTACTTTCAGCTGAAATTTTAGGTGTCTAAAGATAGGAACATGGTGTCTTGTTCCATGTATTTACACATAAGAATCATCCTTTTAGGAGTTGTTTTAAGGATCATCTAGTTCAGAGATCATTTTGACCATTATTTCTTTGTTTTGCAGTCCACAATGATTGCCAGTGATTGCTTGAAGCAGGTTAACTACTGATAATGACTTTAATGCTCTCCACAGCCCAGCTCCTCACTTTACCTATTCTAATCTACTAGAGAAAACTTATTTGAGTTTAATTTGTTCCAGGGTTCACACACACACATCTGTCAACTTCCTTAATCCATGTATTTGTAAGTAATTTCTTTTAAGAAAGTTTTCATTGCAATAAAAATTTATCAGTTTAAATTTAATGGAGGGAATACTGCCCAAATTTGTGAAGCATACATTCTAAAGTATTCTAAAAAGACATGTAGCATAGCTGTTTCCAAGTAATAATTTGTATTTACAGAAGATAAACTAAGATAAATTTACTAATGACTGAGCCATGTATTGCTACAAAATTTTATTCCAATTTATCATTTGAGATTGAAGGTCTTCTACTTCTGTTTCTGCTACGAAGAAACAGACTACTAGGGAATTTTAAATTGTTAGAGAATTAACTGGGGGCAATTATGTAATATTTTTGATCCTACGTATTTTTAGTTGTGGTATTGTCAGTGCAACTAAATTGGCACTTCCTTAAATACAGATGCTGTAGGAGTGTGGAATAATATACTTCATACTCTGATTTTATAACGTTAATTTTCATATTATTAAAGATTCTGGTAATGCTCTTCATATATCACATTTCTGAAGTTTTTAATATTTTGTTAGTGTGCTAGAACTGAAAGTCATCTTACTATTGGTCTTTCCTCTTTGACTTATATTTAATACTTATTAGCATACTGCTTTATTTTCAGCATTGACTGATGTCATCAAAGCTATTGATAAAATTAAAGACGAAAATATTGATTATGGGAATCTGAATACTTGTCTTCAAAATTTTGGAGTTTACCTTTCTAAGCCAGAATTTCAGAAGATCACAGAGTTGACTGAAGCTGGTGGTAAGTGACATTTTTTCAGGAAAACTGGGTTAATACATCTGAAAAGAGGATCAGTTTGCTATTCTTTTCCTCAGAATGATGACTTTATAATTTTTATTAGAAAAAAAGTCCATTAAAATTAAGCCAATACAGAAAATTACAAAAATACTCAAAAGTACAGCAAGGCACTCAAAATCTCTTTGTCCAGAAATAAGCAATCTTAGTCTTTTCAGACATTTTTTTCCTAGGCAAAAATGCAAACAGAAAGTAGGGTTTTTTTTTTTGCTCTCTGATCCACGGAAGTCAGGACAAAGGGTTTTTAGTGGGGCAAAGAAGGACTGTTTATTATGTCAAAGCCCACTATTCACAATAAAGGTACCAATTTTTTTAGGTGCTAGTAGAATATAGCAGCAACTTTCTTAAAGAGAAAGGATGAGAGATAGAAGGGTGGGTGAGGTTATAGATGAAATAATAATGGCTGTGAGTTGAGAATATTTGCAGCTAGGGAGAGTACATGAGCGCTCATTTCCATATACTTTCTATTTTGTATAATTTACAATTTTTTATAATAAAAAGTAGGTGTTTGTGTGTATGTGTGCGCACGTGTGTGTGGTGTTGAAGGAGACTAACTTTCTTGGATATCAAGGCTTGTTATAAAGCTATAGTAATTTAAACAGTGTGAGAATGGCACAGGGCTAGAGAAATTGACCAATAGGACAAGATAAGGAACTTCCAAATCTATCTACACACATATATGGAAACATATATAATGAGGTGGTACGTCACAGAGAGGGGAAGAGAAGCACCATTTAATAAATGGTGCTGGAATAATTAACTATTCAAATGGACGAAAATGGAATTGGATCCCTATCTATATACCATATTCAGTAATAGTTTCCAGATGTGAACAGTAAAAGTTTTAGGGGAAAAAAAGAAGAAAAATGTTCTGACGTAGAGTTAGGAAGGAGTTTTTAAAAAATACAAAATCACTAAGCAGAAGAAAAAAGATTGATAAATTTGGCTACATTAAAATTAAGAACTTCTCTTTACTAAAAGATAATACGAGAACAAGCCACAAACTGAGTACACATTATTTGCAAGACTTATAAGAGCAAAGAATTATTGTAGAGAATGGATAGGGAACCCTTATAAATTAACAACCCTATAGAAAAATGGCTAAATTTCAAGCACAGTGATTTCCAGGTGAAGAAACACAAATTGCTAATAATCATATAAAAAGATTCTCAACATCATTAGTAATCAGGGAAATACAAAACTTAGGTCACAGTGAGATAAGTTTTTATATCCACTAAATTGGCAAAAATTAAGATGTCTGTTTATCTAAGTGTTGGTAAAAATGGTGAAAGTGGTAAAACAACTTTGAAAAACATTATGTAGTATTTCATAAGGTTTTCATATCCCTGTGGCTTAGAAAAATCCACTTTTAGCTATAAATTCAAGAAAATCTCTTGCACTGATGTACAGGGAGACATGTTCAAGAATGTTCATGGATGGACTTGGAGACTGTCATACAGAGTGAAGTGAGTCAGAAAGAGAAAAACAAATACCATATATTAACACATATATGTGGACCATAGAAAAATGGTACAAATCAACCGGTTTGCAAGGCGGAAATAGAGACACAGATGTAGAGAACAAACATATGGACACCAAGTGGGGAAAGCAGGGAGGGTTGGTGGGGAATGAATTGGAAGATTGGGATACCAAATTGTACGCTCTAAATATGTGCAGTTTATTGTATGTTAACTGTATCTCAATAAAAGTTCTAAAAAAAAAAACTTCATGGCACAGGTTTGATTTGTTGATATGATCTAATTACTTATTTTATGGTGCTGATTATAGTGGTTGTTGGCTATTCCTTCATTTGTTTATCCATCCTTTGAGCAAGCTATCAGGAACCAGGTGTTAGATGTTGCTGTAATTTATTATTTCCATAAGTTTACATTTTCACACTGTGGGTTTTCTTTAAGTGACATAAACCATATAAAACTGTAATTAGAATAAACATTTGTTTCAAGAATTGTTTAAAAATATCCAGCTCCATGTATATATAAACCTTTCCTGTGAAAAGGTTATGGGGGAAGGCAAGAGAGAAATACAAATGTTCCTGTTTGATGTGATGAAGGGTCTCATTCCTTCTTTCAAAAGAATTCCCTGGAGCTCACAAAATGCAATTTGTAAAAAGCATTGAGAAAGCATTAAATAACAGAAAGAATGAAACAGTATGTTCATACTTTCACACTCAAGACTTTCTAATTTAGAATCAAGCACTTGGACTTCTGATGAAAGAGCTGTCTATGCCAGAAGAATCCAGTGTGTCAGCTGTAGTCCAACAAATCAATAAATGGAATTGCCATTTCAAAAAAAAAAAAAAGAAGAAAGAAGAAAAGAAACAACATGATCAGTGACAGAATGTATAAATTGTATATACCTTTGGTGTATAATGGAATACTAATGGTGTATACACATCAGTGAAAATGAACATAGCGATATAGCATATAGGTGATTGTAAGGTATATAATATTGAATGAAAAAAGCAAGTCTAAGATTGCTATAGCATAACAAAACCTCGAAAACAAAATTAAGTAATAATTTGTTTACCTAGTTACAAATTGTATGTAAAAGAGCAAAAGACTGGTAAATTTTAAAAATTCGGTAATATTCTCTCTATGGCGGAAGCAGGAAAATGGAATGGGAAAAGCACAGAAGCAGTGGTATTAACAATCTTCTTCAACTGGGTGGTGGCTTCCCAGTGGTTTGGTGTATAATCATGCTTCATAACTCATGTATGTTGCAAATATTTAGGAAGTTATATGTTCCTGTTAGGGAATGTAAATCTTAATTAACTCTGTAATTCCCCCAGAATTTTTCAAGGTCTCATTTTTTTTGTCTCTAAAAATTTGGCTAAGAGTACAAAGTAATTTGGTGCTCTTTGAAGTAAACTGCTCAAAGATATTTAATATTGGGAGTAGGAAGTGTACTGTGCGGTATTCTTCACAGTGCATTAGAATTTTTTTCTCAGTGGAATAAGCAAAGCTCATCATATTTATAGAAAACCTTTACATCTGGCCTTAGAAAATTCTTTGAACTGTTTTATCCATTCTAACATTGGGATATTATGAAGCATTATACATGATCAAAGAAAGCCATTTTCTAGGTATAAAATGACTATTAAAATGTTTAATGGTTTCAATAGTATATTAAAGATATTAATGTGAATGTTAGCCTGATAGAGAAGAAACCAAGAATCAAGAGAGCTCACTTCTAATTCCTGATATTGTATTTCCTATTGTGAACTTGGAAAAAAAAGTCATATCATGCATAAGTGTTTTTTTTTTAACATGTAAAATAACATACTAATTCTTTACCTATATATCTTACTGAGTTTTTGCAAGGCCAAGACAAGATAATATCAGTTTAAAGTTTAAAATGTACACACGTGTAAAGGATTTTGATAAATTTTCTTGGCGTTTTCAGGGTTTAGCTTTTGCCTGTAAATTGAATTGCGTTTCCCCCTTATACCCATATATGTTCAGTGGTTAGTATTAGTTGATGGATGTAATTATCTCCCTGAATACATAACTTTTTTTACATAGTTCAGATTTGTCATAATAATTTAATATTTGAAGATACTGAAGAAAATGTGTTCCTTTCCCTTTAGAAACAAAAAGAGTGAATTTTAAAGAATTCGTTGATACTATGATGAGCAACGTGGAACACTTCTCTGAAAAATTATGTAAGAACATCGTTTCTTGTGCTTTTTGTGGACTAAATAGTTTGACAGATTTTCGGAGAGTATAACATACTAAAAGAGCTAGCCATCCTAAAGATCATCAGGCAAATAAATGCCTGGCTTACTGCTATGTTTGACCTTAATCTTCTCCATTACTCATTCCTAAATCTAGAAGAACTTCCACATGCAAATGAATTGAAAGCTATCATAATCTTACTATTCAACCTCACGCTTTATTATAGAGAGCTAGAACCACTCTCTATGAAATTCATATTTTGGGCAGGTTTAAAATGTTTTCTAACTCTGGAAAAGTGATGCCATCTAGTGACCACAGCTGAGTACTATAATGCAGAATTTCTGGTTTCAGCTGTTCATAGTTTTTTTTATCATCTTTCTTCCAGTTTATTCAATAACATTTATCGAGCTATTACTATTACCAGATTATATGTTAAGCTGTGAAATTAGTACTTTAAAAATTTGGGCTAAAAATAGGATTGTGTTATTTAGTGCTGCATATTAGGTAATAGTGCACTTTAAGTAATAGCTACTTTATATATCAATTTAATTTGTCTCCTATACAAGGAAACACAATTGTTTAATTGGATGAAAAGATTATTTTCATTGTCAGGCACTTTTCCTAGGAATTTCAATTTCATGGAGATAAAAAATTTTATTAGCACACGTTGTATAATATCTTATTCATATATGTAGTTGTATTTCCTTTCTCATTCTTTTTCTTCAAGTACTTTTTTAAAAATAAATTTATTTATTTATTGGCTGCCCTGGCTCTTTGTTGCTGTGCACGAGCTTTCGGTAGTTGTGGCAAGTGGGGGCTACTCTTCGTTTCGGTGCGCAGGCTTCTCGTTGCGGTGGCTTCTTTTGTTGCGGAGCATGGACTCTAGGTGTGTAGGCTTCAGTAGTTGTGGCACACAGGCTCAGTAGTTGTGGCACATGGGCTTAGTTGCTCCATGGCATGTGGGATCTTCCCAGACCAGGGATCGAACCCATGTCCCCTACATTGGCAGGTGGATTCTTAACCACTGCACCACCAGGGAAGCCCACATCTATCTTTTGAAATTAGTGTTTTTGGTTTTTCCAAATGTATAACCAGGAGTGAAATTGCTGGACATACGGTAGTTCTATTTTTAGCTTTTTGAGGTACCTTCTTTCTGTTTTCCTCAGTGGCTGCAACAAATTACATCCCCACCAACAGTGTACCGGGGTTCCCATTTCTCTACGTCCTTGCCAATATTTGTTATTTGTGGACTTTTTGATGATAGCCATTCTGACAGATGTGAGGTGATATCTCATTGTGCTTTTAAAAAATTAGTTAATTGATCTTTATTTATTGGCTGTGTTGGGTCTTCTTTTCTGCATGCAGGCTTTCTGTAGTTGCAGAGACAGGGGGCTACTCTCGTTGCGGTTTGTGGGCTTCTCATTGCAGTGGCTTCTCTTGTTGCAGATCACAGGCTCTAGGCACATGGGCTTCAGTAGTTGTGGCACGTGGGCTCAGTAGTTGTGTCTCGCAAGCTCTAGAGCACAGGCTTAGTAGTTGTGGCACACGGGCTTAGTTACTCTGTGGCATGTGGGATCTTCCCGGATCAGGGATCTAACCCGTGTCCCCTGCATTGGCAGGTGAATTCTTAACCACTGTGCTGTCAGGGAAGCCCTCTCATTATGCTTTTGATTTGCATTTCTCTAATAATTAGTGATACTGAGCTTCTTTTCATGTGCCTTTTAGCCATCTGTATGTCTTCTTTAGAAAAACCTCTGTTCAGGGCTTGGGCGCATTTTTTGATTGGGTTGTTTTAAACTGGTAGTCATTTAAGTTCGAACACATTCTAAAAGGTCTACATTTTCTACGCACCTCCTCCACATTTTGCGTTTTTTATGTCCTATCTTGCCCCTTCATGTTTATCCGTCAACTGTTTATTGTACTTATAGTTGTGGTTACATTTTTTTTTTCTAGATTGTATTCTTCTGTGTCACTTAGTCTGCTATTCATTCATTCCAGGGTTTGTTTGTTTGTTTTTAATTTCAACTATTGAAGTCTTCATTTCTGATTAGGTCTTTTTTATATTTTCTAGTTCCTTGTTAAAATTTTCACTGTGTTCATTTATTCTTTCCTCTAATTCAGTTAACATTTTTATTACCAATGCTTTGAATTCTTTTTATCTGGTAAATTGTTTATTTCTTTTTCATTATTAATTTTTTTCAGGGGTTTTCTTTTGCTCTTTTAGTAGAGAGCAATTCCTCTGCCTTTTCATTTTGCTTAACTTTCTCTGCCCTGTTTATGTAAAACAGTTACCTACTGTGGTCTTGAAGGAGTTGTCTTATGTGGGGGCATCCCTATACAGACAGGGTGTGCACAGTAGCTTCAGTGGGAGAGCTGTATTTGACATGGACGTAGGTCGCATCTTTTCTCAGAGTGTGTTGGCAGCTATCACCCGGTAGGGGGCGGGGCTGGAGATGGCAGGGATAGAGTGAGGTGTGAGGGAGGACTTCCCCTCTGCTCAGTGGCCATCTCTGTCCTATCAGGGCAGAGTTTGATCCTAAGTTGCTGAAGTAGAAGCCCTGAGGGTTGGGTCCAACCTGGCTCTGTCTTCTTTAAGCGTGTGCTTTCCCTTCTTCCTGCTCTGGGACCCTTGCCTGAAAGGGAAGGAGAGCTGAAGCAAATGGGGTCCATGCAGGCTCTCGGCTTGTACTGGCCGCAGACAGAGGTCTGAGCTGTCTCCAACACGCTACTTGTGCAGGTGCCAGCAGTTGTTTCCGTCACTCCGCTCAGTGCAAGTCTCTTGTCCCTCACATCCGATCATTGCCCCCAGCCTCCACTGCTCCCACGCTGTTGTGGAGCCACATCCCAGGGTAGGAGGGGTGAGCTGTGGTGGAGTGGCCACCCTCAAAGAACTGGACTGCTTCTGATGTGTTGTTTGAGTAAGGCCCAGCAAATATTATATTTATTGATCGTCTTAATTTAGCATTCGAAAATGTTTTATGTTTGAGGTTGAAGGGGAATCTGGCTATCCCCAGTCTACCATATTGCCAGTTCTCTATTTAAAAGCACTCTTTCAGGTTTTTGACCTTGCCATTCCATACTTTTACAGCTTTTTACAAAAAGTTAAATCTCATCTTGCTAAATCCAATGGTCAATTTTCTGTCTTCATCTTGTTTACCTCTAGCAGGTTTTAATATGTTTCTTCTTGAAAATTTCTCTTTTCCTGTTTTCTGTGACACTGTAGTCTCCTAATTTCCCTCTCATCTTATTGGCTCTAACTTTTTAAAAAATTGAGATGTAATTGACATTGTGTAAGTTTAAGGTGGGCACTGTGTTGATTTGATACACGTATACATTGGAGTATGATTACCACCATAGTGTTAGCTAACACCTCCATCACATCATATAAATATTATTTCTTTTTTGTGGTAAGAATATTTAAGATTTAATCTCTTAGCAACTTTCAAGTGTATAATACAGTATTGTTAACTGTTGTCGCAATGTTGTGCATTAGATCCCCAGGGTTTATTAATCTTCTAATTGCAAGTTAGTATCCTTCGACTAACATCTCCCCAGTTCTCCCACTCCCCAACCCCTGGTAACCACCATTCTATCCTCTGTTTCTATGAGTTCTGCTTTTTTATACTCCACATATAAATGAGATCTTACAGCATTTATCTTTCTCTGTCTGACGTACCTCACTTAAAATAATACCCTCAAGGTCGCAAATGGCAGAATTTCCTTCTTTCTTGTGGCTGAATAATATCCCATTGTATTTATGTCCCTTCCTTTTTGGTCTTGTTTGCTGGCTGCTTCTTTTCTGGCTGACTTTTAAATCTTAGTGTGATTCCAGATTCCATTTTGAGTCCCATGCTCTAAGGCTTTTCCTGAGTGATCTTATTGCTTTAAAATAATATCTGTATCCTTTTGACTCCCTATTTATCTCAAGGTTAATGTATATGAAAAAGAATTCTTGTTCTCCAACAAACCTATTCTTTCCCTAGTCTTTCCTATCTCAGCTATTGATACCACTCTCCACACAGTTGCTCAGATCTCAAACCTATAAGTTCTTCATGGCCCTAGTCCCCTTGGACTGTCATTGAATTCATCATTAAATACTCTCAGCTTCATGCTCAAAATGTATCATAATTTGTCCACTTCTCATTATCTCTATCACTTTCACCCTTGTTGAAGCCACTATCATTTTTTGGTGAACTACTACAATAGATTCCTAACTGCCTGATCTTCAAGAAAGTTCATTGCCTACATAGCAACAGAGTGATCTTTTATACTTTTGTAATATGATCATTTCACTCCCCGTTAAAACTTTGCAAAGGTTTTCTATTGGAATTTTAATAAAAAAAAATTTCCTTCCATGTTCTGCAGTGATATATTAAAGAGGAAGTAGTTATCTAGGGAAGAATTTTATGGGGAGATATAGAGCAAAAGCTATTTAATTCATGGTTTTATCAATTGGACATGTTTGTGAATTCAGGCTTTTTTAAATCTATAGTTCAATAAAAGTTATTCTTTATAATGATTATTTAGGGTTATGAGCACTATACATTCTTAAAATATTTTCGAATCTTCAAAGATACACTTCATTTTGTGTTACTTTATTGCACTTTAATATTAAAAAATTGGCAATTAATTTATACTATTTGTTATTCTTCTTAACCATAAAAATTTCAGTTCCTAACTATTCCAGATAACAGTTTACTGTATTATCTTCTCGAAAAGAATGTGTTGTAAAACTTGTGTTTTATGTGCCCTTGTAGTACTGCCTGATACTATTGAAAACCTCCAGAATCTTAGCAAAGAGAAGATGAGTGCTCCTGACCTATGGAATACTCTGTCTAGTTTGAATGGTAATTTAAAAAAAGACGAATTCCAAGCTGCACTGAAATTAGCAATAGCTGATGGTGAGTATTCCAAATACTAAAATTAAATACATGGTTTTCTCTTCTATCAATCTTTATTTGTCTTTGTATCTTGTATTTGATTGATATGTCAGTATGTACATTTAGGAAATGTAAAGAAAGCTCAAATTGTTTGGCTGTCCTATAGAAAAATATTAATATCTAGGGACTTTCCTGGTGGCACAGTGGTTAAGAATCCACCTGCCAATGCAGGGGACACAGGTTCGAGCCCTGGTCTGGGAAGAGCCCACATGCAGAGCAACTAAGCCCATGAGCCACAACTACTGAGCCTGTGTGCCAGAGCTTCTGAAGCCTGTGCACCTAAAGCCTGTGCTCCACAAGAGGAGAAGCCACTGCAATGAGAAGCCTGCAAACTACAACAAAGAGGAGCCCCCACTCCCCATAAGTAGACAAAGCCTGTGCGCAGCAACAAAGACCCAATACAGCCAAAAATAAATAAATAAATAAATAAATAAATTTATGTTAAAAAAATCGATATCTAATATATTGTTACTCTACATTGATCAAATATGCATTGACGGTAACCGGATGAGGCCAATACTGAACCCAAGTTTGGCTCCTTACTGCTTGAAAGGCCAATACTCGAGACAATTGTTGGTGGAAAAGGAAAAGTTGCTTTATTCAGGAGGCCAGCAACCTGGGAAGATGGTGGACCAATATCCTAGGACCATGTCCAGGTTGCTGGTTAGGAGACAAAGGTTTTAAAGGCAGTGTGAGGGAGGGGGCTGCAGGGTGTGTGAACAGCTTGTGCAGGATTCTCTGGATTGGTTGGTATCAAGGTAAAGTTTCAGGCATCACCAATCCTCTGGCTTTAACCAGTCTGGGGTCTACGTGCTTGCAGTCAGCAGTTTTCATCTGATGGGGGTCTGCTTTCTGTAAAAACAACGTAGGAATGCGTGTTAGACCTTTCTATATCTTTCAGGGAATTGGGAGTTCAGTGACTCTGCTATATGGCTGGTTTGTAGTCTAAATTATTAGCAGTTTCCTGTCCCAACAGCTAGCTATTCTTTGTTTTTACATCTCCACTTTTCATAATCATTAACTCTTCAGCCAGCCTTTTGAGACCCAGGGGAGGCCTGGGAGACTAAAGCTTTTCTACATGTAAGAGGCAGGTGGAGGACATGGGGGGTGGGGGATGGTCTGTCCTGGGAAGGCAGAAGACCCCATAGGGCCCTGCTTGGATACATGATTACTTTCAAGTTGTATAACATGTTACTGGAAAATGGTATATCCCAGTGAATACAGAGGGTGTTGTTAGGAAATGTTTTGTATTCCAGTTTTATATTAACACTACTTGGGATAGTCATACTGTTTTGTTGGAATAGGCTTTTATTTAATTTGCTAGGAAAACACACCTGCTGGTGGCTACCACCTCTACTTAGCAAGTAAAAAAAGGTTCAAATAAAACAAAAAAATAAAGTTCATGAAAGTACTGTAAAACAAAGACCATAGATTAAAATTTTAAAAATAAATACTCCATTATTTACTGCTGATATTCTGCATGTAGGAGAGAGAGAGTCCACAGCTACATGTGATCATTTCTACTCTCTCATATTCTTAGTACCTTGAAGTTACAAATGTTTTTATACTCTTTTGTGTGGAATATTTATGAAGGACTAGCCTAGTAACTGAGTATGCTGTCTGGGATCTTTGTCAAAGAACTGTCTTTCTCTGTGAGTGTTATTACCCTCTTTTACCAAGTAAGCTGTTTCATTGAGGCTAGTAATTTTGGTAAGTATGTTGATTGTTTTCCTTAGTGGGGTATTTGAGGTGAGAAGGGTTGATGAAAACAGAAGGTTATTAATTACCTGGTAATAGGGATGTTTCCCCCTCCTCTTTTCTTCTGTGGCAATGCTTCAGGTTCTTTTGATACAGTGAATGATGTTGTAGGCAACATGTACCAAAGAAAGTATTATATAGCATTTATTTTAATCAGATCAATAAAATAATATTTTATGAATTAAAAAAAGTCAGCTATCAATAAAATTTCTTATTCTGATAATAAAACCCCATATATTGTATCCTATTCATTATTATATACTTGTGAAGCAGAAATACAGTGTGTAAAATGTAGATTATTTTACCATCTAAATCCAAATATATACATGATATTGAAAACTATATATGTACCCCACCTATCATACTATTTCTTCTTTTAACATTAAGCCTCTATACAAAGTGATTTAGTTCTTATTTTAGTGTAGTGGTTTGCAAAGTTTTAAAATTTGTTATTTTTGGTTTTTTGTTTATATTTGGTGCTGTTAAAGCAGTAGAATCCTTTTGTTCCAAAGGAAATCTTGTAGAATACCCCAGTGTATAAAACGTAAAGTTGAGTTCCTCTGACCAAAGTGGGTTAGATGACCAAGTGAACTGCTAAAGCATCTCTCAACACAGCCTTAGAAATATGAGAAAGAACTTAAAAATTACTGTCCTGAGATAATCTTTTGACCAGGGTGTGTTAAAAAGAAAGAAAAAACAGATTTAGCTTCCCTCTAACTAGTGAATTACTTCTTGGCTATTGGTGGTATTCCATATTGACTCCTTAATATTTTAAAGTATATTTAAAATTTAAAAATTAATTTTATGATGGTTACAAAAAGGCATTGAAGAATAGAAAAGGTATGTATCCTTTGGCAAATTCAGAAATGCTTCCCAGATATCAAGTTATATAGCTTTTGAGTCCCTTCTGTTTCTGCTGAAAGACCTAAATGAAGAGAGCTGGGGTTGAGCCAAAATATGTCAAGATGGTGTGGAAAATAGTTAAAGGGAATGTGAGAGACTGAATCCATAGGCTAGGAATTATATGGAGGAAATCATTATAGGCGTGGCCAGCCATTTAAGACCTCAGATGTTCTCTTCTCTGCTGGTTTCTCCAGCTTTACTCGTTTTAGATTTTTAAACTCTAATTGATATGTATATGTTCTATTTCTCCTAACTCTGACCTCTGATGGAGTTGAAATTAGCTTAAGAACTTTGTTTTCTTTCGGGCTTCATAACCTGACTCAGAACTTGTCTTCATGATATTGCTGCTTTTGTGCAATATCTGTTCAAGTTAGATCTCAATATTTATTTCAGGCTTTAACTTTGAAATCTGGCACCAGTTGCGATTTACCTTGTTTTGGTGGTTTAGCAAAGAATGAGCCCCAAATTCCAAATTCTCTATCCACCCACATGTCTTTTCATAGGGTGTATTTAAAAGGTGCCCAAGGAATCTTTTCTAAAACTGGTAGTTGCTTTTCTGTTTCAGCATATATGAAACCTTTAGGATCAAATGGAATTATAGGTCACAGAGATTTGTGTCCCTTGGGAAACAGGCCAAAACCTGGACACAGATTTTGTTAGATCACCTCCTAGTGTTATCAGCACCTGGTGACCTCAGATGGCTCCCTGTTTTTTTGTTTGTTTTAGTGTATTTTTTGTTTTCTTTCTTTCTTTCTTTTAGAATTCTAAGTAACTGAACTTAGTTGTATTCGAATATATGTACTGGATTCAGAGGGAGCTCCACTTAGGTGAAATGAGTTGCATTGCCTACTGCTTACTTTAAGCTGGTCTTTAGCTGCTATAAATTGAAGACATTTAATTGAGAAGGTCTTTTTGTAACTTGCTCTTAGAAAATTTGATTATTTTGCCTTGGTGGTTGATGTGAAGCTGGTAGGAAATTGTTGAGTGACAGAGTATAAAAGAATCATGTGAAATGGGATACACAAACTCTTCTTATTCTTTTTCTACCCTTTCTCCCCACATCAGAGAGATATCTGACATATTTAAGGCAAAGCTCTTGTAGTTAGAGAGATATGGGGCCCTACTAAAAGACAGAAGCAGGAAAAATGGAATAAAGACACATGCTCTTACTGTAGAGTACAGTTCCTAAAAATTCAAGTGTAAATTTAAAAGCCAAGGAAGATAGAAAATAAGACATTATTAATTATAGCTATATGTGTGTATATATATGTATTTCCAATTTTATTGAGTAATACTTGACAAATATAATTGTATATAAAGTGTACAATATTATGATTGAAAGACATAGTGGAATGATTACCAAGATCAAGATAATTAACACATTAATATCATCACCTCACATAGTTAATTTTGTGTGTGTGTGAGTGGTGAGCATGCTTAAGATCTACTATCAGCAACTTTCAAGTATAAATTGCCATATTGCCATATTTTTAACTGTGATCACTGTGCTGTACATTAGATTCTCTGAATTTACTATTCTTTTTCTTTTTCTTTTGAACTTATTATTCTTATACTGAAAGGTTGTGCCCTTTGACCTACATTTCCCTATTTCCCCTCCCCCACCCCCATCTATTCTATGATTCTATGAAATTGGCTTTTTTGTTTTTGTTTTTAGATCTCACATATAAGTGATACCCTACAGTATTTGTCTTTCTCTGTCTGGCTTCTGTCACATAATGAAATGCTTAATGCCCTGCAGGCTTATCCATGTTGTCACAAATGGCAGAATTTCCTTCTTTTTTATGGCTAAATAATATCCCATCATGTATATATAACGTTAAAAAGTGAGATTGTTGGATCATATGGTAATTCTATTTTTAATTTTTTGAGGAACCACCATACTTTAAAAATAATGGCTACCAATTTGCATTCCCATCAACAGTGTATAAGGGTTCCCTTTCCTCTGTATCCTCACCCACATTTGTTATCTCTTTTTGATAATAAGCACCCTAACAGATGTGAGATGATATCTCATTGTGGTTTTGATTTGCATTTCCCTGATGACTAGTGATGTTAAACACCTTTTCATATACCTGTTGATCATTGTAGCTATATATTTAAACCCTAGGCAGGCTCTTACCTGCTGGTGATACACTTTGCTGACTATGCTGTATTCTAGTCTATGATCATAAACTATAGTAATTCTAAATCCTTGGATTAATTTTCCTTGTTCACAAAGCTGCCTCTGTCTCCCGTGTTTGTCACTTTGGTTTTGTCATCTAGTACCTATGTGTAAACATAAGAAATGGGTGTAAACATCAGTCAGAGATTATAGCTATAGAACCATCTGACATTGGAAAAAGTTTTTAGTCTGGTACAGTACTTTTCTCTTCAAACATTTGAAAGGCTAAACTTAAACTGAGATTTGCCTCTTATTTCTAGGGCTATGGATTGCATAGTTTCTCTTGACTAATGGAAATGAAAATCTCAGCCTGACTTCTGTAACATGAAGATTTATTCATTCCATAAAATTA
This sequence comes from Hippopotamus amphibius kiboko, assembly GCF_030028045.1. Lineage (NCBI taxonomy): Eukaryota > Metazoa > Chordata > Mammalia > Artiodactyla > Hippopotamidae > Hippopotamus > Hippopotamus amphibius. The sequence continues at coordinate 43,742,873 of NC_080202.1, read as the reverse complement.
ATCTTTTGGTCACTCAACAGTATGCAAAGGAAATATAATTCTTATGAGTACATCAAATAATTCACATTTTCAGAAATTTCTTTATTGGATCCAACTTTTTCTTCATTGAGGCGATTTATTTTAAATGTTTTTCTTGCAGAAGGGGACAAAGTACACATTGAAGAATTTGCAAAAGTGGTAAAGGATATGCATGATGCCTCCAGGTTAGAGGGTAAATATTGAATTACTTGCGACTGTTAAATTTACTTTTATTGAAGGGATGCCTTTTTGTTTTATTTTTTACCTTTTCTGGTTCTGCTAATTTCTGGTTAACCTGTTGGCATTGATCTGTTTATAGGTAAGCAACACTTGGTTTTGATTAAAAGTTGGCAGCTTTCATAATGAAAGAAACAAGGCTCTTTCTAGAAAGGAGTCTTTTTTTTTTTTTTCAAGTTTAGTGTTTTATTTTTTTAATTTTTATTTGTTATTTTTTTTGAGGTACACCAAGTTCAATCATCTGTATTTATACACATATTCCCGTATTCCTTCCCTCCCTTGACTCCCCCCAACCCTCCCCGTCCCAGTCCTCTAAGGCATCATCCATCCTTGAGTTGAACTCCCTTTGTTATACAGCAACTTCCCACTGGCTGTTTTACAGTTGGTAGTATATATATGTCTATGCTACTCTCTCACTTTGAAAGGAGTCTGTTTAAAGCTGTTTTTAATCCCTTTTTTGTTTCTAGTTTCTGGGGCTATAAGTAAAGTCAGCTACTGGCTTTAAAATTTTTCCAGATATGAATATTCTGTGTATCATTTTAAGCCTCAGACTTGGACTCCAGCCTGTGTATAGGCTTCTGTATTATATAATTTCTTGTAAATCTTTTGCTTCTTTGATAGACATCCCACATGTTCCTTTCTTTAGTTTTTGTTAAATACCAGCGAGACCATGTGCAGTTTGGTGGCACAGGTTTTCTATTATTTGACTTCCATTTTTGTTTAAAAGTTAAAAACGTAGGACTTAAACCAATGAAGATAGTACTTGTGGAGTTTGTGTACTTTCTTGTTTGGAAAATATCTTTAAAACAATGTCACTGGTAATTTATTTGAGTAACCATTCAAATGACTATTTGGTCAGTGAGCACTCTCAGGAAAGAATGACAACACAGACAAACGTTAGGGAAACAAAATGCAGAGTCATTTCTATGTGCAAAGAAGGAGACAAATACTTCACAGATTTTCAATACTCAGTCTGCCCAGGCATATGAAATTCCTACTATAAGAGGTTCTCTTTTAGGTTAAGAAATGTGTTTAATATTTTGTTGTTTATATATAAAAATATTTTACCTGGGTCATAACATAATTAACATCAACATAGTATGGTAGTTAATTAGATTAGATAAACTATAGGAAACTGCACAGAAGTAGAAAAGAGCATGGGCTATGGAATATGATAGAGATGGGTTTGTGGTTCTTTGACTTATTAGTTTGCTGCTCACTCTAGGCCATTCTGATTTCTTCATCCTTAAAACAAGGACACTAATAACATCGTGTTTCTCATAGAGTTGTTGGAATCAACTCCAAAAACACATGTGAAGCATATAACCTAGTTATTAGGTACATATTTTCTGCTGAGCATATGGTCGTTAATTTTGAAATCAGAGGCAGAGCTCAGAAAGACTGGTATTTAGGACAAGTAACTTTTTATGTGAAGGAAGAAAAAAATGAAATTAAGCCACTGAGAAAGGAGAACAAATAGATATAAGTTAGGTACCTGAATATGGGGGATGGTCACAGCGATTAGGGGGATGGCATTGGAATCTGCCAGTCAGTGCAACATAAGGCCAGTAATTACAGGGAAGAGTAAAGAAGGGCTACGTGAGAAGAAAAGAGTTAACATAGCAGGCCTGAGGATGTTCAGAATGCTCCCTCCATTACTAACTGATCAGGCTAGTTCACTGTGCCTAGACCATCTGCTGGAGAACTTGGAGGGGCCTGGAGAAGAGGCATAGTGTGCAAAGTTCTGTGCTTCCTTTCAACAAATATGGTCAGTGTCTGATCTTATAGTTTAAGGTATTAGAGGTAGGACAGGCAGTGCTAGGTAATGATGAAGATTAAGGATAGCCATTGGTGTGGATGACTTTGGAAAAGAAGTGAAGGCTTGTTAAAGTTAAGAGGTCAAGGTGCTCTGAGGTTAGGATCATCCTTAATATCACTGGATGATAATGGGATATGGGATTGAGGGAGGATTATGATCAACGTGCCAAAATCCTTAGAGAATGTGGAGGAGTGATCAGAGTGTAATAGAGGATGGTGTCAGCAGGGTGGCATAGTTGAATATTAGGCTTGAGCCTCAAAGGGGAGAGAGAAAGTTTGATTGAAGTTGGAACTAAAATAGGCTGACAACAGCAGCAGAAAACTAGGAGGATGTTGCTCTGCTTCCTGGTCCTATGATATATGGAGCATGGGAGGATGAATAGACTCTACTCAAAACGGCTGTGCAAGGAAACAGTATTTTAAAGGAAACCAAGTTTTAGTTAAGACAAAGATGCAGAGCTGATACAGGTTTTCAGGTGCTGGCAAAGCTCAGATTGCCATTTGCAGTTGCCTCCCAATGATGATGGGGGACAGGAAGTGAGGCAGAATCTAAGGCAATAAAAAGCTGTGATTGGGCTTCCTAGGTGGCGCAGTGGTTAAGAATCCGCCTGCCAATGCAGGGGACACAGGTTCTATCCCTGCTCCAGGAAGATCCCACATGCCACGGAGCAACTAAGCCCGTGTGCCAAACAAACAAACAAACAAACAAAAAAGCTGTGATTATTGTTTGTAGCTAGTTCCTGTTGGCTTTAATAATAACAATAATAATAATTTTATTACTATTAATAATATGACATTTATGAAGCCCTTAGTATATGTCTAACACTGTTTTAAGTGTTTTTCAGTACATTATCATATTTAATCTCCACATCAACCTTGTGAAGTAGGTATTATTGTAATCTCATTTTGTATATAAGGCAACTGAGCTTTATAGAGGGTTAAGTAATAAAAATTTGCTCAAGGTCACACAGTTCCAGGTCACAAATCCCAGAGCCAGCGTTTGAATGCAGGTCTATCTAACTAAAAGGGCTGGACATGAAGCAAAATTCCAGATGCTAGGGTACAATTGAGTCTTGGTAGCATTGAAAAGAAAAGGTGACTAAGTCCTTGTGATACTTGTGTTTCATATTTTACATTTCTCATGATTCTGAAATTTATTTCACCTCAATAAATGAAGTTAATTTTGCTTGCTACCATTAGAGCTCCATGGTAAAATAACTACTATGTGTAATTGCAGTGAAAAATTCAGCTATTTGAATCATTTCGGTTGTGTTAATTTTATATTAGCACCAGAGAAACATGATAGACGAAGAACTCTTTGCACATTGTACTGCTGGACGTAGAATTTCCCAAGGGCTGGATTCTTCGCTAAAATTTCTTATTCCTCAATTCCGGATGTGATAATAAACCATGGGCTGCCACTGACAAAAGCCTTTAGTGATGGCTACTGCTTTTAAAATCAGAGATTAGATCAATTACTCTAAATAACTTCTTTCTGTTTCTAGAGTTACGGAAGATTGTCTTAGCTGTTGATTTGCCTGAAGGTGACGTGATACCTAGGAAGGACTTGGAAGGCTTTCTAAGAGATATCGGGATTAACTCACCTAGAGAAGAGGTAGAGAAAATCCTTCAATCAGATTTTGTTTCTGGTAAGCGTTTAAATATTTCTATCAGGTTTTTTGTTTGTCTCATTTTGTTTTTGATAGGAGTTCTTATAAAGAAAGTGTGCAAGGTCTTTGCTCAAGTAAATGCAGTTCCTTTGTTGAGCAAATATCTATAGGTATTTGCTTGTTACTTTAAACATTATCTTTGAAAAGGAATCTTTCCTCTTTTGCAGTTATGAGAATAATTTTAATATGCAGGTTGAAATTTTGTGGAGAGTGGGCATATTGAAATCCTCTCTCCTCAGATGTATCTTAATGTAGTGACTGAAAAATAGTTTGGAATTCAGGCCCTGTAAGTAGAAATCCTAGCTTTGTCACTGGGCAGAGCGAAGTTATTTGACTTTAAAAATTTCTTGGTATTTAAGTTTTTTTTTTTTGCAGGTAGAACCAGAACTAGTGTATCTACAGTCTTGTACGGTTATTGCAAGGCATATTGGATGAAAATGAATCCAAAGTATCTTGTAAATAAAGTTTTCAAGAATATGTAAAAGTTGTATGCCAATTTTGATCCTACATTTTTAATATTTCCTTGTCCACAAATTCTGTGTGTGAGCTCTCTCCTTTTTCCTTCCAGAAGACAATTTGGTGAATGTTAAAGACTGTATGAAGGCTTTGAGAGACACGCAGAAATTTTCCAATTTTATTCATAAGATCTTTATGATAAAACTGTTAAAAAGCAACAACTCAGGACTAATTCAGAGGTCATCAAATGAAACACTATATTGGGTGCTTAATCTTCTTTGTAGTATCTGTGACAAATGTTTGTTTCATCTATATTTGAGCACTTCCAATTATGGTAAACTTTACTATTTTTTTTTCATTTAAGAATTGTGCATTTGTAATGGCAAAGATTGGGAAAAAAGAAGGTTGTGGCTTTTTCCAATAGTCAAAATAAGAAAATTGTATTATATACTAATGGCAATATTTAAAATGTTATAAAAAATTTAATGACCAGAAATGTAAGAAATACAAAGTATAGTATAGCTACTATGGAGAACAGTATGGAGGTTCCTTAAAAAACTAAAAATAGAGATACCACATTATCCAGTAATCCCACTCCTGGGCATATACCCAGAGAAAACCATAATTTGAAAAGATACATGCATCCCTATGTTCATTGCAGCACTATTTACAATAGCCAGGACATGGATGCAACCTAAATGTCCATCAACAGAAGAATGGGTAAAGAAGATGTGGTACATATATATATAAAAGAATATTACTCGGCCATAAAAAAAGAATGAAAAAATGCCATTTGCAGCAACATGGATGGACCTAGAGATTGTCATACTGACTGAAGTAAGTCAGACACAGAAAGACAAATATCATATGATATTGCTTATATGTGGACTCTAAAAAAAAATACAAATGAACTTATTTACAAAACAGAAATAGAGTCACAGATGAAGCAAACAAACTTGTGGTTACCGGGGGAGAGAGGAGAGGAGGGACAAATTGGTAGACTGGAATTGACATATACACACTACTATATATAAAATAGGTAACTAATAAGGACCTACTGTATAGTACAAGGAACTCTACTCAATACTCTGTAACTACCTACATGGGAAAAGAATCTAAAATAGAGTGAATATATGTATATGTATAACTGATTCACTTTGCTGTACACTTGAAACTAACACAACATTGTGAATCAACTATACTCCAATATAAAATTTAAAAAAAGAAAAAAAAAAGAAATACAAAATATAGCCTCTTGTAATGTCACCCTCTGGAAAACCCCTGTTAATATTTGGTAAACATTCTTTTAGGCTTTTTTCCTTTATATCAATGAATATTTGTGTATTCCAAGTTATTATTTAAAAATTAGATTACTATGTCCATAACTTGCTTAAAAAAATTAAGTGTATCTTAGATATTGTTTCATGTTTCACTACACTATATAAGCTACCTGATTTTTTTTTCTTCCCGTTTTATAGATATATTTGACATATAGCACTGTGTAAGTTTAAGGTGTATAGCATAGTGATTTAATTTACATACATCATTAAGTGATTATCACAGTAAGTTTAGTGAACATCCATCATCTCATATAGACACAAAATTAAAGAAATTTTTTTCTTGTGATGAGAACTGTTAGGATTTATTCTCTTAACAACTTTCGTATATAACATACTGCAGTGTTAATTATATTTCTCATGATGCACATCACATCTCTAGGACTTATTTATCTTGTAACTGGAAGTTTGTGCCTTTTAACCACCTTCATCTCATTCCTCCTCCTCTACTCTCCACCTCTGGTAAGCACAAATCTGATATCTTTTTCTATAGTTTGTTTTTAAAGTATAATTGACATACAACACAATGTTCCTGTTACACAGCATAGTGATTTGATATTTCTTAACATTTCAAACTGATCACCACAATGAGTCTAATTACCATATGTCACCATGCAAAGATACCACATAGTTATTGACTATGTTTCACACACTGCACATTTCATACCCACGACTCATTTCTTTGTTAACTGCAAGTTTGTACCTCTTAATCTGCCTCACCTATTTCCTCCTTCTCCCCACCCCGTTCCCCTCTGGCAAACACTTGTTTGTTCTCTGTATCTATCTAAAAATCTGTTTCTGTTTTGTTATTTTTAAAAAAAAATTTTCTTTAATTAATTAATTTATTTATTGGCTGCATTGTGTCTTGCAGCGCACAGGCTTTCTCTATTTGCAGTGAGTGGGGGCTACTCTTCGTTGTGTTGTGCAGGCTTCTCGTTGCAGTGGCTTCTCTTGTTGCAGAGCATGGACTCTAGGTGCACGGGCTTCAGTAGTTGTGATGTGGGCTCAGTAGTTGTGGCTCACGGGCTCTAGAGCACAGGCTCAGTAGTTGTGGTGCACGGGCTTAGTTGCTCCGTGACATGGGGGATCTTCTGGGTTTTGAGGGATCAAACCTGTGTCCCCTGCATTGACAGGCAGATTGTTAACCACTGCGCCACCAGGAAGTCCTCTATGTATATTTTTAAAGACAAAAGACGATCTTCTAAAACTTTAATGGTTTCATGAAGGACTTTCTGTTGCTCTCGCAGCTGCTGATTTTTGATGAAGAATCTTGTAGTCTTTGTGCATCTAAAATTCGTTCTTTTTTCACTTTGGTTACTTTACTTGCAAACCTTGAACGTCTTCCCCAAAAAATAAATAAATAAAAAACCCTTGTACTTCTTTATTATGATACTTCTTTAGTTTTGTCCAAAGATCCTTAAAGTCATTAGATACATCTGCAGAACTAGGGCTTCCACAACTGCTTCCAGAGACGTTCATCATGCTTAATATGCTCCTTGTAGTGCCTAATGTTTTCTGACCTTTTCTGTTATATTATATACGTCTGAAGTTGTCTTTGGCCAGTTTAAATATTGTTTGCAAGATTCCCTTGAGATTCTCAAAAGCCCTAGCAGAAAGGCGAGCATGCTCTGGGGCTGGGAAGAGACAGCCCTTTGCTTTTTCCTTTGTTCCCTCACTAATCTGCCAAACCGCCAGCAGCCAAGCCACCCCATTGGGGCAGCCTGTGCTTTGTTGGGCTGCGGGAGGGCCTAAGGGCCTGTTTCGTTATTTTTGTTCATTTCTTTTTTGTTTATATTCCACGTATAAGTAAAATCATACAGTTTTGCATTTCTCTGTATGACAGTTCATTTAACATAGTATCCTCTAGGTCCATCCATGTTGCAGCAAATTGCAAGATTTTATTCATTTTTATGGCTGAGTAATATTCCATTGTATAGGTACACCACATCTACTTTATTCATTCATCTATTGAAGGGCACTTAGGTTGCTTCCGTATCTTGACTATTGTAAATAATGCTGCAATGAACATTGTGATGCACATATCTTTTCTAATTAATATTTTTGTTTTCTTTGGATATATGCCCAGGGGTGGAATTGCTGGGTCATATATAGTTCTATTTTTAGTGTTTTGAGAAATCTTCATACTGTTTTTCATAGTGGCTGCACCAGATTACATTACCACCAACAGTGCAAAAGATCTCCCTTTTCTCCGCATCCTTGCCAAAACTTGTTATTTGTTGTCTTTTTGATAATAGCCATTCTGACAGGTATGAAGTGATATCCCATTGTGGCTTTGATTTGCATTTCCCTGATGATTAGTGATGTTGAGCATATTTTCATGTGCCTGTTGGCCAACTGTATGTCTTCCATAGAAAAATATGTATTCAGATGCCCTGCCCATTCTTTAATATGATTGCTTATTTTTTGACTGAGTTGTATGAGTTCCTGTGTATTTTGTATATTTACCCCTTATCGGATGTATTATTTGCAAACATCATCTCCCATTTAATAGGTGGCCTTTTCATTTTGTTGATAGTTTCCTTCACTGTGCAAAAGATTTTTAATTTGATTTAGTCCTGTGTGCTTATTTTTGTTTTCGTTTCCCTTGCCTAAGGAGACATGTCCAAAAAGATATTACAAAGACTGATGTCAAACAGCATCCTGCCTATGTTTTATTCTAGAAGTTTTATAGTTTCAGGTCTTACATTTAAGTATTTAATTCATTTCGAATTTATTTTTTTGCATGGTGTGAGAGAGGAGTCCAGTTTGATTCTTTTTCATGTAGCTTTCCAGATTTCCCCAACACCATTTATTGAAGAGGCTGTATTTTCCCCATTGTATTTTCTCACTCCTTTGTCATAGGTTAATTGCCCGTATTAGTGTGGGTTCATTTTTGGACTCTCTGTTCTGTTTCACTGATCCATGTGTCTGTTTTTGTGCCAGTACCATACTGTTTTGATTGCTATAGCTTTGTAGCAGTTGAAATCAGGAAGTGTGGTACCTCCAGTTTTGTTCTTTCTGAAGATTATTTTGGCTATTTGGGTGTATTTTACATTTCCATACAGATCTTGGAATTATTTGTTCTAGTTCTGTGAAAAATACCATTGGTATTTTTTTTAATTAATTAATTAATTAAATTTATTTTATTGGCTGCATTGGGTCTTCGTTGCTGCACACGGGCTTTCTCTAGTTGCTGTGAGCAGGGGCTGCTCTTCATTGTGGTGCGCAGGCTCCTCACTGTAGTGGTTTCTCTTGTTGTGGAGCACGGACTCTAGGCACATGGGCTTCAGTAGTTGCGGCACATGGGATCAGTAGTTGTGGCTCACGGGCTCTAGAGCACAGGCTCAATAGTTGTGGCGCACGGGCTTATTTGCTCCATGGCATGTGGAATCTTCCCAGGGCAGGGCTCGAACCCGTTTCCCCTACAGTGGCAGGCAGATTCTTTACCACTGCGCCACCTAGGAAGTCCACCATTGGTATTTTGATAGGAATTGTATTGAATCTGTCTTTGTTTGGTTTTGTTATCAGGGTGATGGTGGCTGTGTAGAATGAGTTTGGTAGAGTTCCTTCCTCTGCAATTTTTTGGCATAGTGACAGGTGTTAATGCTTCTCTAAATATTTGATAGAATTCACCTGTGAAGCCATCTGGTCCTGGACTTTTGTTTGTTGGGAGTTTTAAAAATTACTGATTCAGTTTATTACTGGTAATCAGTCTATTCATATTTTCCATCTTCCTTATTCAGTCTTGGGATATTATAGATCTCTAGAAATGTATACATTTCTTCTAGGTTGTCCATTTTATTGGCATATAATTGTTCATCGTAAACTCATGATCCTTTGTATCTCTGTGGTATCAGTTGTAACTTCTTTTTCATTTCTGATTTTATTGATTTGGGTCCTCTCTCTTTTTTTTTTTCTTGGTGAGTTTGGCTAAAAGTCTATCAACTTTATCTTCTCAAAGAACCAGTTCTTTGTTTATTGATGTTTTTAATTTTTTGTTTTAGTATCTATTTCATTTATTTCTGCTCTGATCTTTATGATTTCTTTCTTTCTACTAACTTTGGGTTTTGTTTGTTCTTTTTCTAGTTCTTTTAGATGTAAGGTTAGGTTGTATATTTGAGATTTTTCACGTTTCCAGAGGTAGGCTTATATCACTATAAAGTTTGATCTTAGAATGGTTTTTGCTGAGTCCTGTAGATTTTTGGATCATTTTGTTTTCATTCATTTATCTCTAGGTATTTTCTGACTTCCTCTTTGATTTCTTCACAGACCTGTTGGTTTTTTAGTAGAATGTTGTTTAGTCTCCATGTGTTTGTGTTTTTTCAATTTTTTTTCTGTAATTGATTTCTGGTTTTATACCATTGTAGTCAGAAAGGTGCTTCATATAATTTCTGTCCTCTTAAATTTGCTGAGACTTGTTTTGTGGCCTAGTGTGTGATCTATCCTGAAGAGCATTCCATGTGTATCTGAAAAGAATGTGTATTCTGCTGCTTTTAGATGAATGCCTTATAGATCTCTGTTAAGTCCAAAGGGTCTAATGTCTCATTTAAGGCCATTGTTTTCTTTTTTTTTTCATTTCTTAAAAACCTTTATTTTAAATTAATTTTCATTTAGAGAAAAGTTGTGAAAATAGTACAGAGAATTCACATATACCCTCCATCCAGCTTCCCCTTATGTTAATGATTTATATAACTGTAATTCATTTGTCTAAACCTGGAAATAAGGCCATTGTTTTCTTATTGATTTTCTGTCTGGATGATCTGTTCATTGATGTAAGTGGGTGTTAAAGTCCTCTACTATTATTGTTACTGTCAGTCTCTCCCTTTGTGTCTGTGAATATTTGCTTTATGTATTTAGATATATAAAGCAACACGTATTTGTTCTATCATCTTGGCTTGATCCTTGGATCATTATGTAATGTCTTTCTTTGTAGCTTGTTTTAGTCTTTGTTTTAAAGTGTGTTTTGTCTGATAAGTATTGCTAACCTGGCTTTCTTTTTATTTCCATTTGCATGGAATATCTTTTTTCATCCTCTCATCTTCATTCTGTGTGTCTTTATATCTGAAATGTCTTTTGTAGATGGCATATATATGGGTCTTGTTTTTGTTTCCATTCAGCCACTCTATGTCTTTTTTAAAAAAATAAATAAATGTATTTATTTATTTGCTGCATTGGGTCTTCATTGCTGCACACAGGCTTTCTCTAGTTGCAGTGAGCAGGGGCTACTCTTCATTGTGGTGTGTGGTCTCCTCATTGCAGTGGCTTCTCTTGTTGTGGAGCATGGGCTCTAGGTGCGCAGGCTTCAGTAGTTTTGGCACATGGGCTCAATAGCTGTGGCTCATGGGCTCTGGAGCACAGGCTCAATAGTAGTGGCACACGGGCTTAGTTGTTCCGTGGCATGTGGGATCTTCCTGGAGCAGGGATTGAACCTGTGTCCCCTGCATTGGCAGGTGGATTCTTAACCACTGTGCCACTTAGGAAGTCCCCTACTCTGTGTCTTTTGACTGGAGCATTTAGTCCATTCACATTTAAGGTAATTATTAATAGGTAAGTACTTATTGTTGTTTTTTAAATTGTTTTGAAGCTGTTTTTGTAAGGTTGTTTTGTTCCTTTCTTCTTCTTTTGTTCTCTTGTGATTTGATGACTATCTTTATTGTTTTATTTCGATTTCTTTTTTTTTTTTTTTTTGGTCTGTGTGTATCTATTATAGATTTTTGGTTTGTGGTTACCATGAGATTTGTGTATAGCAATCTCTCTCTCTCTATATATATATATCAATATATATGGTTATTTCAAGTTGCTGATTTCTTAAGTTCAGATGCATTTTAACAACCCTGCATCCCACCCCCTCAATGGTTTTTGACATCACATTTTACAGCTTTTCATATTGTGTGTCCCTTAACTACTTATTATGGGTAGAGATGGTTTTATTACTTTTCCCTTTAACCTTCCTACTAACTTTGTGTGTGGTTGATTTACTACCTTTACTGTATATTTGCCTTTACCAATGAACTTTTTCCTTTCATAATTTTCAGTTTCTAGTTGTGGCCTTTTCTTTTTTGCTTACAGAAGTCCCTTTAACTTTTCTTGTAAAGTTGGTTTGGTGGTGCTGAACTCTTTTAACTTTTGCTTGTCTGTAAAACTTTTGATATTTCTGTCAAATATGAATGAAATCTTTGCCAGGTGGGGTATTCTTGGTTGTAGGTTTTTCCCTTTCATCATTTTAAATCAGGCCATTCTCTTCTGGCCTGCAGAGTTTCTGCTGAAAAGTCAGCTGATTGCTTTATGGGAGTTTCCTTGTACATAAACTGTTGCTTTTCCATTCCTGCTTTAAATAGTCTCTTTTTATCTTTAATTTGTCATTTTAATTGCAGTGTGTCTTGTTCTGATCCTCTTTGGGTTGATACTGTTTGGGACTCTCTGTATTTCCTGTATCTGGATGTCTGCTTACTTTCTCAGGTTAGGGAAGTTTTCACCTGTTATGTCTCCCAATATGTTCTCCACCCCCCCTCTCTTTCCACCTTCTGAGACCCCTATGGCAATGTTAGTACACTTGATGTTGTGTCAGAGGTCTCTTAAACTACCCTTTTTTTTTTTAAATTCTTTTTTCTTTTTTCTGTTTTGTTTCAGTGATTTCCACTGTACTGTCTTTCAGCTTACTGATCTGTTCCTCTGTATTATCTAACCTACTGTTGATTCCTCCTGGTGTATTTTTCATTTCATTTATTCTATTCTTTATCTCTGGTTCTTCTTTATATTTTCTAACTTTGTTAAAAACTTCTAACTTCTCACTCTGTTCATCCAGTCTTCTCCTGAGTTCTTTGAACATCTTAATGATCATTACCTTGAATTCTTTTTCAGGTAAATTGTGCATCTCCAGTTCACTTTGTCCATCATCTCTGATTTTATCTTTTTCCTGTGTTTGGAACATATTCTTCTGTTGCCTCATTTTGCCTAATTTGCTGTTTTTATTTCTGTGTATTTGTTAGGTTGATTATGTATCTTGACCTTGGAAAAGAGTAGCCTTTTGTAGGAGATAACCTGTGCATCAAAGCAATTCCCTCCCATCTGGTCACCAGACCCACATGTGGCAAATGTCTTATTTATCTGTCTCACTCATTCCACCTTTTGTCTCTGGACAGCTACAGAACTAGGCAATTATTCCACATATTTGGTGGAAATCTTTATAATTCTGTTTATGAACCATTTTAACATTTGGGCTCTTTCTTCTGTCAGTAGCCCTCTAGAGGTGTGAGAACTCTTAGGTTTTCTTTCTTTCCCATTAAATCATCTTTCCTCTGGTCTCAAATTTCCCATCAACTCTTCTTGACATGATATGTTTTTGAAACTTCTTACCAGTGACTAATGACTATATCATAGAACAAAGTAATCTATAAAATTATACTTTTACATAAATTAGCTAAATTTAAAGTAATTTATTGTCAATTTCTTTTTTTTATTTGGCTGCATTGGGTCTTCGTTGCTGTGCATGGGCCTTCTCTAGTTCTGGCGAGTGGGGGCTACTCTTCATTGCAGTGTCTGGGCGTCTCGTGGTGGCTTCTCTTGTTATGGAGCATAGGCTCTAGGCACGTGGGCTTTAGTAGTTGTGGCACATGGGCCCTAGAGCATGTGGGCTTCAGTATTTGTGGCGCATGGGCTCAGTATTTGTAGCACATGGGCTCTAGGGCACATGGGTTTCAGTAGTTGTGGCCCACAGGCTCTAAAGTAGTTGTGGCATGTGGGCTTATTTGCTTCACAGCATGTGGAATCTTCCTGGACCAGGGATCAAACCCGTGTCCCCTGCATTAGCAGGCAGATTCTTAACCACTGTGCCACCAGGGAAGTCCTATTGTTAGTTTCTTTTAATGAATCTTGAGAGATGCTTCTTTAGAAATGTAGTTTAGAAGTGTGAAGTTTTCTTTTTAAAATTAAAGGAGGTCACTCATGGCTTTTCTAGTTCACATGTTTGATGTTACTGTGCTAAACATAGACTATGATGACTCTAAATTGAGTGAAGTTGGCTGAGAAGAGCTAAGGTGTAGGAAAGGAAAGTTGGAAAGGGAAAGATTGGGATTTGAGAGCAATTATGAAGAATGAAGGGTACTTTTTTACCGAAATAATGAGCTCATAGCAGAATAACTACACAGACATGTAACAAAATAATGTTAAGAACAAAGATAAGGGGCTATAGAAAACTGTAGGAGTGGAGAATGGACTGCTGTATTTACTTAAATGGCCACAAATATAGCTAGAGGCTGCCATTTTGGACAATGCAAATCTAGAAGAGTCCATCAGTTTTATTTTTATGTTCCCCAAATTTAGATCCATGGTCCGAATTACATGTTGTATGTATATTCTCTGTGTTTTTAGCATTGAATGAGACCATCAGTACCTTGGACTGCATGAAAGAAAGTAATCACTCTGATAAGAACAAATATTCAAACACTGATAACATTTATTTCACTGATGATAATATTCAAGAAATACTGGATGATTCATTTGTTGAAGGTGAGTTGGTTGAGCAGATAATCAGCAGCTTGTAATGAAAATTTCTGCTAAAATTTTATCCAAGAGTTTCAAACTATTTTACCAAATACTTAATTCTTAAATGACACCAAAAACTTATTGGAACACTGTTACTACAGACGAGATACAGGGGATATACCCTGTATTATATATCCACAGAGATTTAGTTATTATACTATCAAATGTCTGGATGATATCCCGGGCTGGATTGTAAAATTGGTATCAAAGTATTTACATATGTTTTTACATAGCTTTGAAATAATGTTTCCTTCTATAGTAATGTCATTCAAGAGTTAACCCTTTTCCTTTTATTAGTTTTATAAAGGTCTTAAGAGTTTTCTAGCTTTATTTTTTTAAGTGAAAGTCCCTTTGAGAAGTCCAAGTTTCTTGTTTCAAGTTTTCAGTAGCGCCCTCTTACCTTGGCATACCTAATAATTCCATTTTCTGGGAGTTTATCCTAAGAAAATAACCAGGAAAGTGTGCAAAGATTTAGCATTAAAAATGACATTGTTTAATATGGAGAAGCAGCATGTGTGCAGAAGCATTTTTTAGCCCTAAATTTTGATTCCTTCATCAAATGGAATAAATACTAAAGTCATTTTAAAAAAAGGCCCTTTGAGACATCCAAGTTATTGTTGAATGAGTAAATTAAAACGTTTGTCTCTGTAACAGTCTACGTAAGTATTGATCTGATGTTTGCTCTGTTGACAAAGAATTTACCTGATCCATTTATACTCTCATCTGGGATGTCCATAGGTGAATTTTACCCACATTTATTTATTTGTTTGTTTGTTTATTTATTTATTTATTTAAGAACTTTTACTGAGATACAGTTAACGTACAATAAACTGCATATATTTCGAGTGTACAGTTTGGTATCCCAATCTCCCAATTCATTGCCCCTCAACCCTCTACCCACATTTAGAAAGCCATTTTCCTAACTAAATTTAGCTCCAGCTAAAAAGTAAAATCAAATTTGCCTCCTGGGGAACAATTGGCAATGTCTGAAGGCAGTTTTGGTTGTCAGAACCGATGGAGGAGGACCACTGGCATTTAGTGAGTAGAGGCAAGGCATGCTGGTAAACATCCTGCAGTTTACAGGACAGTACTCCCACCCCCAATGATTTTATGGTCCCAGAAGTTAATTGTGCTGAGTTTGAGAAATGCTAGAGTTTTATTCTAAAGTTATCTTAAAAAATTGCCCCAACCTACTGTTTTGAAAGTAGTTCTTAATAGATTAGTTACTTTGTTCATTCTGCTTAGAACAGATTTTAAAAATGAAGGCAAATATATTTTACCTTTATTCTAACCTCCCTTTGTTTCAAGGTAATACCTGGACTAATTGTGAATTATTCTGAACTGTTCTTTAGCTATAGTATGGTCCATCTCTGCAAATGGGCAGAATTTATTTCTATTACTTGTACCTCAGATAGATCTCTGTACCAATTTATGTTTCTGTAGGAAGTATGTAGGGTGAATGGGTATAACTGCAAACTGTTCTTGGGCAAAGCTCCAGGATTAGATGGATAATAGATAGATAGGCAAGCAGAGATTGAGAAGGACAACTCAGACTAATAATTAAACATTTTATTGAATATATGGGCCTGGGGATTAATCTGCCTTCTTAGGGAAAAACGAAGCATCCAAACCGTGCCAATTTAAGGAGCTGGTGGAAGATGACAAATCCATGAAAGAGCCTAAGAAGTAAGGGAAACATGAATAGATAATAATATTCTGGAAACCAGGGGAAGATTTTGTGAGAAGAAGGAAATGGTCATCAATGATAAATGTTACTTAGAGATGAAGTATTTAATTTATCCATTGGTTTGCTTTCAAACTGGGTAAGATCAGTATGCCATGCCTTATTATGTGATCTCTCTCTCTCTAAATTTGCAGGCTTTGTGAAAGATGCTTTGTCTTCAAATCTGAAATTACCAAAGACAGATTGTGAGAACTTTATATATATGAGAAAACATTTCCTATAAAAGAGTTACTTTTTTAGAATGATTGCCAAGTGCCAATGGATTGCTAGTCCATTTTGCCCATTCCAGCCAGAATGATGTTTTTTTCCTAAATAGTAATCTAATCATGTTACCTCCCCCATTTATAACTCTTTAAACATTTCCCACTGTTGTTAGGGTAAAGATAAAAATGCTGCACACCCTACCTTCTAGCATGATTGTGGAGCATTACTTACGTTCTGTACTTCAGCTGTATTGGTTTTCTTTCAGTTCCTTAGATGCTCTCTTTTCCTCCCACCACAAAGCCTTTGCATGTTATAGTCCCTGGAATATTCTTCTCTGACCTTCTTTGCCTAGTTAATTTTACTTATCTTTCAGATGAATGTCTGGTTCTTCAGAAGCCTATCACTCCCTGTAGTTTAGGTCAGTTTCCTTTGTTATGTGCTCTTATTAAACCATATCCCTTTCATAGCACTTATTTCATATTGTAAATATGCAGTCATGTTTTTGATTATTTGATTAATGTCTCTTTCTTCCACTTGTCCATTAGGCCAAGGAACCTGTCTTCACTTTGCTCACTGTTGTTTCTCCAGATCCTTTAGCAATCCTGAGTTTCAGCAGGCTCTTAGTAATAGCTAATACTAATAGTTGGTACTTATATAGTATTTAATGTGCTAGGCATTGTTCTAAATCTTTAGGTTATTAACTCATACGATTATAAATATTTATGTAACTATTTATGAAATGAATGTCTGAATAAATGTCTTATCTCTTTAGCATCATCTCTCATCCATTCTGCATTTGTATATATTCTGTAGCCATACTAATTATTATAATTTAAATTGGCTCTATTTGCTTTCAGTTCCATGTCTCTGCATGTGATGTTTCCTTCTTTTATATTTCCTGTCAGACAATCTCACATTTTTCCCCCCAATTCAGCTCAAATGTTACCTCCCACCCCATAAGACTTCCCAAAGTTCACCGCTCATTACATCTAGGTTAGGTATACCCTCTCAGTGCTTGCATATTATCTTGTGCATATTTTTCTCATAGTACCAACGATATAATATATTATAATTTTGTCTACATGACATGATAGATTCAGTTCCTGTCTTCAAGGAGTTTACAGAAAACTCTTTGATGAGAAGGCTGAAATTTTCATTGTTGGTCTTAGTAGTTATAAAGTTATTATTAGTAGAGTGAATATAGACCTAAGATGATATTATAATATTCTTTTCAGTGACCTCCATGAGGTTTAGATCTGCTGGTGTAATGCAACACTTTTCAGCCTATGGAAACATATACAACAAATTCGTTTTGAAGTTGAGGGAGAAATGGAGTGGGAAATGATAATGATGAAAAATTAAAAGGCCCAATAATAATTATGGTTTTTTTTTCAAGGGTAATTCTTTATTTTCAGGTCAAGAATATGTAAATTAGTGATGCACATTTATTGTTTTTTCTCATTGATCCTTCATCTTTTTCTCATTTTATTTAAAAAAAATTTTAAGAACTTTTATTGAGATATAATTGACATACAAAAACTCTCACCCTCCCCAGCCCACCCCTGTAAGTCATCACCCATCATCGAGTTGATCTCTCTGTTTTATGCAGCAGCTTCCCACTAGCTATCTATTTTACATTTGGTAGTGTACATATGTCAGTGCTACTCTCTCACTTTGTCCCAGCTTACCCTTCGCTCCCCCATCCTGTGTCCTCAAGTCTGTTCTCTACATCTACATCTTTATTCTTGCCTTGTCACTGGGTTCATCAGTACCATTTTTTTAGATTCCATGTATATGAGTTAGATTACAGTTTTGTTGTTCTCCTTCTGGCTTACTTCGCTCTGTATGACCGTCTCTAGGTCTATCCACCTCATTACGTATAGTTCAATTTCATTCCTTTCTATGGCTAAGTAATATTCCATTGTATATATGTGCCACATCTTCTTTATCCATTTATCAGTTGATGGGCATTTAGGTTGCTTCCATGTCCTGGCTATTGTAGATAGTGCCACAATGAACATTGTGGTACATGTTACTTTTTGGATTAGGATTTTCTCTAGGTATATGCCCAGGAGTGGGATTGCTGGGTCATATGGTAGTTCCATTTTTAGTTTTTTAAGGAACCTCCATGCTGTTTTCCATAGTGGCTGTACCAATTTACATTCCCACCCACAGTGCAGGAGGGTTCCCTTTTCTCCTCACCCTCTCCAGCATTTATTGTTTCTAGATTTTTTGATGATGGCCATTCTGCCCGGTGTGAGGTGGTACCTCATTGTGGCTTTGACCTGCATTTCTCTAATGATTAGTGATGTTGAGCATCTTTCCATGTGTTTGTTGGCCATCTGTATGTCTTCTTTGGAGAAATGTCTATTTAGGTCTTCTGCCCACTTGTGGATTGGGTTATTTGTTTTTTTAGTCTTAAACTGCATGAGCTGCTTGTATAGTTTGGAGATTAATCCTTTGTCCGTTGCTTTGTTGGCAAGTATTTTCTCCCATTCTGAGGGTTGTCTTCTTGTCTTGTTTATGGTTTCTTTTGCTGTGCAAAAGCTTTTAAGTTTCATGAGGTCCCATTTGTTGATTCTTGATTTTATTTCCATGATTCTAGGAGGTGGGTCAAAAAGGATCTTGCTTCAATATATGTCATTGAGTGTTCTGCCTATGTTTTCCTCTAAGAATTTTATAGTGTCTGGCCTTACATGTAGGTCTTTAATCCTTGTTGAGTTTCTTTTTGTGTATGGTGTGAGGAAGTGTTCTAATTTCATTCTTTTACATGTAGCTGTCCAATTTTCCCAGCACCACTTATTGAAGAGGCTGTCTTTTCTCCATTGTATATTCTTGCCTCCTCTGTCAAAGATAAGATGTCTATATGTGTGTGGATTTATCTCTGGGCTCTCTATTCTGTTCCATTAATCTATATTTCTGTTTTTGTGCCAGTACCATACTGTCTTGATCACTGCAGTCTTGTAGTATAGTTTGAAGTCAAGAAGCCTGATTCCTCCAGCTCTGTCTTTCCTTCTCGAGATTGCTTTGGCTATTCAGGGTCTTTTGCATTTCCACACAAATTGTAAAATTTCTTGTTCTAGTTCTGTGAAAAATGCTATTGTTAGTTTGATAGGGGTTGCATTGAATCTGTAAATTGCTTTGGGTAGTATTGTCATTTTCACAGTGTTGATTCTTCCAATCCAAGCACGTGGTATGTCCTTCCATCTGTTTGTATCATCTTTGATTTCTTTCATCAGTGTCTGGAAGCTTTCCCCCGTCACAGCCTCCTCCCAGAGGGACACATCTCCTCGGGATTCCTTTATCTCTTTTCTTTCCTTTTTTCTTTCGCTCTACCCAGTTAAGTGGGAATTTTCTTGCCTTTCTGGAGGTCCAGGGCCCCTGCCAGCATTCGGAAGGTGTCCCCTAGAAGCTCTTCCACAAGTAGATGTATTCTTGCTGTATTTATGGGGAGGAAGGTGATCTCCACGTCTTACTCCTCTGCCATCTTTTTTTGGTCTCTCAGCATACTATTTTCAAGGTCCATCTGTATTATAGCATGAATCAGTACTTCATTCCTTTTTTATGATGGAATAATATTCTATTCTATGGATATGCCACATTTTGTTTTGACATTTATCAGTTCATAGACATTTGAGTTATCTCCATTTTTCAGCTTTTATGAGTAGTGCTGTTATGAGTATTTGTGTACATTTTGAGTGCAAGTTTTTGTGTGGACATATATTTTCATTTTTATTGGATATATATCTAGGAATGGAATTTCTGGATCATACAGAAACTTTATGTTTAGCTTTTTGAGGAACTGACCAAATGTTTTCGAAAGTAGCTGCACTATTTTACATTGCTACTAGCAATGCATAGTTTCTTTAATCTTTGCCAACACTTCTGAGTGTCTGTCTTTTAAATTATAACCATGATAATGGGTATAAAGTATCTCACTGGGGTTTCAATTTGCATTTGCCTGATGGCTAATGATGTTGAGCATTTTTTTTAATGGGCCTATTGGATATATGTATATCTTCTTTAGAGACATGTATCCTTTGCTTATTTTTAAATTGGGTTATTTGCCAAGTTTTAAGAATCCTTGTATATTCTGGATACTACATCTTTATCAAATATATGATATGCAAATCTTTTCTCCCATTTTATGTGTTGTCTTTTTTCTTTTTTGATGGTGTCCTTCAAAGCATGAAAGTTTAAAAATTGGGTGAAGTCCAATTTATGTTTTCTTTTGTCACTTCTTCTTTTGGTATCATATCTAAAGATAATTTAAGATCATAAAGATTTACAGTAATGTTTTTTCTAAGGGTTTTGTAGTTTTAGCTGTTTTAATTTCGATCTTTGAAATCCATGTTGAGTCCATTTTTTGTATGTGTTGTAAAGTGGTGGGAGTCCATTTTAATTCTTTTGCATGTAGATCACCAGTTCATTTCTTGAGAAGATGATTCTTTCACCACTGAATAGTTTTGTCACCAAAAATCAGTTGATCAAACCCCAGGAGTCTCACAGTCAGCCAACCTCGGACCCAATCTTGCCCATCAGTGGGCTGGAAGCCTCTGCACAAAACACGGCCTTGCAGCCAACCAGGCCAGGATCCAGTGTTGCCTACCTGCGTGTCCACAGTAACCAGCCCCACCACAACAGAAGAGTGCATGCAGCCCACATAGGGGGCACCTCTAGAGCATATAACTCAGGTGACCAGAGGGAATGTGCTACTGGGCCCCATAGAATGTCTCCTACATAGGACCCACACCTCTCTAAGATTGGGAAATGTAACTGACTTATTTGGTACACTAAAATAAACACAGAAAATTAGACAAAGTGAGGAGACAGAAAAATATGCTCCAAATGAAGTAACAGGACAAAACTCCAGAAGAACTAAGCAAAGTGGAGATAACTGATCTACCCAATAAAGAGTTCAAGGTAATGAACATAAAATACTCAGTGATTCAGGAGAAGAATGGATAAGCACAGTGAGAAGTTTACAAAGAGTTAGAAAATATAAAGAGGAACAAAGCAGAGCTGAAGAATACAGTCACTAAAATGAAAAAGACACTAGAAGGAATCAACAGTAGATTAGATGACACAGAGGAGTGGATCAGCAAACTGGAAGACAGAGTAGTGGAAATCACCCAATCCGAACAGGAAAAAGAAAAGAGGTTTTTTAAAAGAGAACATTTTAAGAGACCTGTGGGACAACATCAAGCATACTAAAATGTGCATTATAGGGGTTCTAGAAGGAGGCAAGAGAGAGAAAGAGGCACATAACTTATTTGGAGATATAATAGCTGAAAACTTCCCTGACCTTGGAAAGGAAATAGACATCCACATCCAGGAACCACAGAGATTACCAAAGAAAATGAACCCAGAGAAGTCCACACCAAGACACATTATGATTAAAATGGCAAAAATTAAAGAATTTTAAAAGCAGCAAAAGAGAAGCAACTAGCTACATACAAAGGAACTCTTATAAAATTTTCAGCTGCCTTTTCAGCAGAAAATTTGCAGGCCAGAAGGGAGTGGTACAATATACTCAAAGTGATGAAAGGAAAAACCTGCAAATGATTACACACCAATAAAATGGACAACTGAGAAGAAATGGATACATTCCTAGAAATGTAAACTCTCCCAAGACTTATCAGATAGAAATATAAAATATTAACAGACCAATTACCTTTAATGAAATTGAATCAGTAATTTAAAAAGAACCCAACAAACAAAAATCTAGGACCAGACAGCTTCACAGGTGAATTCCATGAAACGATTTCTTGCATAAGTCTAAAAAATTGAAAAGGAAGGAACTTCTGAACTCATTCTATGAGGACAGCATCACTCTGATACCAAAACCAAAGACACCACAAAGAAAGAAAATTACAGGACAATATAACTGATGAACATAGACTGAAAACAACCTCAACAAAATATTAGCAAACCCAACTCAAGAATACGTTAACAGGATAATACACCATGATCAAGTGGGATTTAGTCCAGGGATGCAAGGATGTTTCAATATTAGCAAATCAATCAGTGCAATACATCACATTAACAAATTGAAGAATAAAAATCATATGATCATCTTAATAGATTCAGAAGATGCTTTTGACAAATCAAACATCTACTTATGATAAAAACGCTCAACAAATTGTGTATAGAGGATCATATCTCAACATAATATGACAAACTCACAGCCAGCAGCATACTCAATCAGAAAAAAGACATGGATGTTCAGTGTCACCACTTTTATTTAACATAGTCTTGAAAGTCCTAGCCATGGCAATCAGACAAGAAAAAGAAATAAGGAATCCAGGTTGGAAAGGAGGAAGTAAAACTGTAACTGTTTGCAGATGATGTGATACTATATATAGAAAAGCCTAAATATGCCACCAAAAAAACTATTAGAACTAATAAATGAATTCAGTAATGTTCCAGGATGCGAAATTAATATACTGAAATCTGTTGCATTTCTATACACTAATAATGAACTATCAGAAAGAAAAATTAAGATAATTTTGTTTACTATTACATCAAAAAGAATAAAGTATCTAGGAATAAATCTAACCATGGACTTAAAAGACCTGTACTTGGAAAATTATAAGACATTGATGAAACACATTGAAGATGACACAAACAAATGAAAAGATATTTCATAGTCTTGGATTGGAAGAATTAATATTGTTAAAACGCCCATACTATTCAAGGCACTCTGCAGATTCAGTGCAATCCCTATCAAAATGCCACTGGCATTTTTTACAGAACTAGAACAAATAATTCTGTTATTTGAGTGGAAACACAAAATACCATAGCCAAAGCAATCTTGAGACAAAAGAACAAACCTGAACATATCATGTGCTTTTATTTCAAACTATACTACAAAGCTACAGTAATAAAAACACTATGATACACAAAAACAGACATATAGATTAATGGAACAGAATAGAGAATTCATAAAGAATTCACACTTACATGGGCAATTAATCTATGATAGATGAGCAAGATGTACAATGGGGAAAAGATAGCCTCTTTAATGAATGGTACTGGGGAAACCAGACAGCTATATGCAAATGAGTCAAACTTCCTTGCACCATATACAAAAATAAACTCAAAAATGGATTAAAGACTTAAATGTAAGATCTAAAACCATAAAACTCTTAGAATAAAACATAGACAGTATGCTCTTTGATGTTGGTCTTAGCAGGGTTTTGTTTTTGTTTTTGTTTTTTGATCTATCTTCTCAGGCAAGGGCAGAAAAGCAAAAGTAAACAAATGGGACTTCATCAAACTAAAAAGCTTTTTGCAAAGTGAAGGAAACTACCAAAAAAAAAAAAAAAAGGGAAAGAAAGAAAAGAAAAGAAAAGGCAGTCCACCGAATGGGAGAAGATATTTGCAAATGGTATATCTGATAAGGGGTCAATATTCAAAGTATACAGGAAAACTCATACAGCTCAACATCAAAAAACAAACAACCCGATTAAAAAATGAGCAGAAGACCTGAATAGACATTTTTCCAGAGAAGGCATACGGATGGCCAATAGGCACATTAAAAAAATGCTCAACATCACTAATCATCAGGGAAAAGCAAATCAAAACTACAATGAGATATCACCTCACACTTGTCAGAATGGCTGTTATCAAAAAGACAAGAAATAACACATGTTGGTGAAGATGTAGACAAAAGGGAACTCTTGTACACAGTTGGTGGGGATGTAAATTGCTGCAGTCACTATGGAAAACAGCATGGAGAGTCCTCAAAAAATTAAAGGTAGAACTATCATAAGTTCCAGCAGTTCCAATCCTGGGTATTTTTTCTTTTGAAGCAAACAAAAACACGAATTCAAAAGGATATGAGGGTGAGTCAAAAATTATCTGCACTATGGCTGTAGAATTTAGTTAACTTTTAGAAAAGACAAATACATCATTTTTCGACATAATCTCCATGCTTTTCAATACACTGTGTCCATCTGTCAACAAGCTTTCGTATTCCCTCATTAAAAATGTTTTAGGCTGAGCTGCAAGCCACGAATACACCACTGTCTTCACTTCTTCATCAGAAGTGAATCTTCGTCCTCATAGGGCTGCTTTCAGGGGACCAAACAGGTGAAAGTCTGATGGAGCAAGATCAGGACTATAGAGAGGATTCTTTAACACCTCAAAACGATGTTTTTGCAGAGTGTCGACAGTGTGGGCAGAATTGTGCAGATGTGCATTGTCATGCAAGATCACAATGCTCTTGGATAGCAGTCCTCTGCGTTTAATCCGAAGTTTAGTCTTCAGCTCCTCAATAAGCATCTCATTGTAATGAGCACTGTTGATTGTTGAACGTTTTCCTGATAATGTTCCAATACTGGCCCTTGAGAATCCCAGAAAACTATAAGCATCAATTTTCCAGCTGATGGTTGACTTTTGAACTTTTTCTTGGTCGGCGATTGAGGAAGTTTCCATTCCATATTCTGCAGTTTGCTCTAAGGTTTGTAGTGATGAATCCATGTCTTGTCACCAGTAATGATTCTTTTTAAGAAACTTTCACCTTCCTTAGAGTATCAGTCCAAATTTTGTTTGCAGACATCTAAATGCTTCTGTTTATGCTCTTCCGTAAGTTGTTTCGGTACCCATCTTGCAGAAATTGTTTGAAACCTAAGTCTGTCGTGGATTACTTCTGCTTAACTTAACCCAAACTCAAAAATGTAGGTAGTTTTACTTTGATAGTGCTAGAAAATTACTAGATTATGTATTATCCCTGATATTGTTAAGTAAGTATATCTGACTTCTGATCTCTGACTTCTTTGCATGTAGTTTGTTTCTTTTTATTGATGAGTAGTATTCCATTTTATGAATATACTACAATTTATCCATTTGCCAGTTATGGACTATTGAGTTGTTTCTGATTTTTGGTGATTATGAACCAAGCTGCTATATCTTTTGTACAGGTTTTTGTGTGGGTGTATGTTTTTATTTCTTTAAGTTAAATATCTAGGAGTGAGATTGCTGAGATATATGGTATATTGAAATTGACAGAAACTGCTAAATATCAATTTATGATAGATAACATCCATTTATGATAAAAACTCAACAAAGTGGGAAATACCTCAGCAAAATAAAGTCCATAAATGACGAGCCCACAGCCAACATCATACTCAGTGGTGAAAAACTGAAAGTTTTTCCTCTAAGATCAGGAAAATGACAAAGATGCCTATTCTTGCCACTTTTATTCAACATGGTATTGGAAGTCCTAGACACATCAGTTAGGCAAGAAAAAGAAATAACATGCATCCAAATTGGAAAGGAAGAAGTAAAACTGTCACTATTTGCATACAACATGATATTATATGCAGAAAATCCTAAAGACCCCACTAAAAAATTTGTGGAACTATAAATGAATTCAGTAAAGTTGCAGAATACAAAATCAACACAGAAAAATCAGTTGCATTTCTATTCACTAATAACTATCAGAAAGAGAAATTAAGAGAATAATCTCATTACAATTGCATCAAAAAAAATAAAATAAAATACCCCAGGATACATTGAACCAAAGAGGTAAAAGATCTATACACTGAGAACTATAGGACACTGAAGAAAGCAATTGAAGAAGACACAAACAAATTGAAAGATATTTTTTGCTCCTGGATTGGAGGAATTAATATTGTTAATACTACCAGAGCAATCTATAGATTTATTTCATCTAATATGTCATATTTATTGGCATAAAGTTGTTCATAATATCCCATTGTTATCCTTTTGATAGCTGTACTGTGAGGTCCTCTTTTTCATTCCTGATGTTTGTAATTTTTCTTTTCTTTTTTGTTCTTAACCAGCCTTGGTAGGAATTCATCAACATCATTAGTCATTTTACTGAGGAGTTTATTATGTTAATTTCTCTTTTTTTTCTTCTTTCATTGGTTCATATTCTTATTTTTACCCTTACTTGGTCTTTATTTTGGGGGGGTTAGTTTACTCTTTTTGTGCTAGCTTATTAAGATAGATGCTGCGGTCACTGACTTTATACCTTGCCAGCATTTAAAGCTACAAATTTCCCTCTGAGCACTTCTTTCATTGCATCTCTCAAATTGCATCTCTCAAATTGTATATGTTGTGCTTTGGTTACCACTTAGCTGAAATACTTTGTAATTTATCTTATGATATCTTCTTTGAACTATGGATTATTTAAAAATGTGCTATTTAATCTCTAAGTATTTGCACATTTTGTAGATATCTTATTTTTATTGATTTCTAATTTAATACATGTTGGTCAGAGAATATATTTTGCACAACTTAAATTTTTTATATTGATTAAGATTTGTTTTAAAACCCAGCATATGATCTGTCTAGGTGAATATTCTGTATGCAGTTAAAAGAACATATGTTCTGTAGTTGTTGACTAGTAGTCTATAGATATCAATTAAGTGATATTGTTTGCTAGTTTGGTTGAATTTTCTAATATTTACTGATGTTATTCTACTTGTTCTAGTAATTACTAGGTGCAGGGTGTTCAGATCTTCAATTCTGATTGTGGGTCCATCTATTCTGCCTTTTAATTCTGTCAGCTTTTGCTTTATTTATTTGGAATGCTCTTGTTAGATGTGTACACATTTGGTATTGTTGCAGAATTTATGGATATGATCTTACGGAATGTCCTTTTTCTATTGCTCTTTTTTGTCTTATTTTTCTTGCTCTTCTCTTCATTTCCTCCAATTTCCTTCCTTACGTTCATACTTTGTGTGTGTGTATTTCTTGTCAGCTATTTTAATATTTTAGGAACAGAGCAGGACTTAAATAAATACACATACTGCTTTTTCTTGTAAGTATAGTTTTATATATTGGGAGATTTTTCTTTCAAATATAAAGGAGAAAAATGAAAATTCCTCTTTAATTGAAGATTACTATCTCTTTCCAGGAGATAAAGATCAATTTTACAACAACATTCACAAAAATGAACTTACAACCATTTCTGATCTTCAGAAAAATTTAAATGCTATAGGAATGTATCTAACAGATGATAAAATAAAGACAGCTTTTGGGCTTCCTAGGTGGCGCAGTGGTTAAGAATCCGCCTGTCAATGCAGAGGTCATGGGTTCGATCCCAGCTCCAGGAAGATCCCACATGCCGTGGAGCAACTAAGCCCATGTGCCAAAAAAATAAATAAATAAATAAAGACAGCTTTGGATAACACTAATCCTAGTGGTGAGTTATTATTTCACTTTAAACCAACAAAGTTTGAGTATTTCAGAAGAAGCTTTACTGTTAATGCCCAAGGAGATGCATCCATATATATCTTTTAAAAGAAAAATAAAAATTTTTTTTCTTATCTTTTAATTGATGCATTTATTTTGAGTAATTGATTTTCAAAGTAATATGTCTGGCAGCTATTATTTTAGATCACATGTCACAAGATGATTAACAGTCCTCCACTTTATTTTTGTGCTTATAATTCTGGTTTTATACCATCAAATGGTCTTTTTAAGAAACTATCTACATTCTTTTTTTCTTTCTTTTTTTAAAGAAAGGTGAAGCGGTGAATTTTAAGGATTTCATCAGAGAGTTGGCCAACACTGATGAATTTACTGAGTGCCAAAGTAAGTATGAAATTTGAAATGAATTTGAACAGAAACTCATGTTTCTGGATTGGTATATGTGTAGGTATGTGTGTATAAATTATATATATACTCTACCAAGCCTCTCTTTTCGTTTTCTTATTTAAACGTAGTAGACGTATATATTTTTAAAACTAGGCTTTCAAATTTATGAACATTTATTTTTCATAATATTCTTGAATTACTCTAAAAATCTGTCATCTCTGTATTTATTCTTTTTCAGGTATTTTCATGTATATTCTTTCTCTTTTCTTTATCAATCTTGTCAAAGATTTATCTGTCTCATTATCAAAAGTAATCAGATTTTGGTTTCTTTAATCACCTCTAGTGATTTCTGCCCTCTTCTGTTCTTATCTTTATGTATTTCTTCATATTTATTTGCATTTACTCTCTAGCTCATTGTCATAAACTTTAGCTAAATGCTTACCTTTTTTCAGTCTGTTTTGAAATTTCAACACAATTCTATCACAGAGACACTAAAACAAGCCTTGGACCATGGACATTGAGACTGAGAATTGTAGTCCTAAGACTGAGGCTTTATTTTATTTTATTTTTTTGATTTTATTTTATTTTATTTTTGGCCATGCCACATGGCTTGTGGGATCTTAGTTTCCCAAGCAGGGATTGAACCCAGGCTTCCTCAGTGAAAGTACTGAATGCTAACAGCTGCACTGCCAGGGAATTCCCCAAGACTGAGGCTTTAAAATGAGTATTAAAATAAGTGGATTTTCTCTAATTTAATCTGTAATTTGAATACAATTCCAATCAATATCTCAGAACGATTTTTGTGCGAACCTTGACAAAATAATTCTGAAATTTTTTTTAGAAGATTACAGGTCTATGAATAGCTAAGACCTTGCTTTGGCAGATATTAGTACATATTATAATACTATCATAATAAAGTGTTATAAATAGTCCAATGCATCATAATACAGATATCCAGCAGACTCCTATTTATAAAAACTTGACATATGATAGAGATGACATCATTACTTAGTGGGAAAAATATGTGTTACTTAGTATGTGATTTGGGAAAACTGGCTCATTATATGGAGGAAAATGAAGTTGAATTGCTACTTCATACCATATCCAAAAATAATCTTCAAATGAATTAATCTGAAAAGTAAAACATTAAAGCTGATGGAGAAAATATTGTGCCTTGTGGTTGTGAATAATTTCTTAAAAATAATATTCCCAAAAGCATGACCATAGAGAAAAAAAGTATTTGATTATATCATAATTATGCATTTATGGTGAATGAAGGACTCTAAAAAATTACCTGATATGTAACAGACTAGAAGACAATAATTACAGCTTTGAAGACTAACAAAAGATTAATATCTTGACTATATAAGAAGTTCTGCAACTCAATAGTAGAAAGAAAAATAATCATTGGAAAATAAGGATGTAAGAAGTCAGTATACAGAAGGAGAAACGCAAGTGGCTAAATATGTATATGAAGAGAGGTGAGAATACTCAAGAATTGCTGAGGGGTAGGTAAAATAGTGTGTAGTGAGTCATCCTGCATAGCAATCTAGCAGTACTTGTCAAATTAAGTATGGATATTTCTTTGGACCCAGTAATTCTGTCTTAGGTAAATAGCCCAGAGAAGTTTCTTGTAGAGACATGTAGAAGAATGCTCATTGCAACATTGTTTATGGGAGGAAAAGAAATGAAAGTAACCTAGGTGTCCATCACTAGGGGAATGGTTAAATAAAATATGCTGTATGCATACGGCGAATCATAAACAATAAACTAAATTTACATTTGCACCATAGAGAGACCTCAGTACTATTCAATTCAGTGAAGAGAGAAGAAATACAATAAATTTGTAGCATAAAATACTTTATGTAAGTTAGATTTATGCTAATGCCCATAAGACAACACTGTGTATATACATATATGTTTTTTTCAGGTGAACACATAATTCTAAAGAGAAAGATGAGAGCTAGATTGAAAAAGATTGAGATTGAAGTGCCAATATTAACAAGCTTGATTTAAGAAACAGACATAGTACTTCATATCCTAAAAGCACAGAATACACATTCTCTTCAAATGCCTATGGAACATTCATGAAAATTGATGATGTATTTAAGCCACAAAGAAAAATGTCAATGCAATGAACTCTGAAAATCAGAAGTCATTTAGACTACATAGTCTCACCATTAGGTAGTAACATAAAAATTATTTTAGAAGAATATGGAAAATTTTTGCTTTAAAAACAAATGTTCTAAGTAACTCTTTGGTTGAAGAATAAATAAAAGCAGAAGTTAAAAATTTTTAGAAATGAATGACAATGAAAGCACAACATGTCAAAATGTAAAGTGTGATGAAAATAGTCTTACAGGAAATCTTATAGCATTAAATGCTTTTAGTAAAAAACAAGAAAATTAAAAATAACTTATCTTAAATGTTCAGCTCATGAAACTAAGCAGTAACATAAACAAAACAGCAAAACAGTCACCAGCCCCCCCCCCAAATAGTAGTCAGAAAGTAATAAAGTTGAAAGTAGAAGTTAGTGATATAGAACACACATACATACACAAAATTATTCACATAACCCAAACTTGGTTCTTTCAAAGACCTATAAAATAGAGAACTGTTTAGGAAGTCTGATGAAGGAAAAAAAATAGAGATAACATAAGTACGGAGACAGTCATAACGTGGCTACAGAGGCCATTAAAAATATAATTGAATGATACCTTAAGTTAATAAAATACCAATTTTTTCGCATCTCATCAACATCACTGTCATTCTTTCCAAACATTGGATAAGGAGAGAAAGGACTTTTTTTTTCCCTTAATTATGGCACTCTTTTCTTTGGGTTCATGTGCTGTTTTGTTGTTTGTTTTTGTGTTTAGCTTCATGGGTTGAACTAATAAGGTAAAATATTTCAGTGTTTCTCATTTTCCAATATAAACATTTAAACCTATAAATTTTGTGCATCTTTCAGTTTGGAGGATATTTCAGAGGCAAAAACCACAAGGCTGGATATTCTAGAAAATGAATACATTTCACGCAAATCATGTTGTTATGTGCTTATCTGGATGGAGTAACCAATTAAGTATCTTCACATTTTGTCATCTTGCTCTCTCTCTCTAGGAATAGAAGATAACATGAAACATTCTTAATAGTGTCTCTGATGGGAAAGTTGAAGTTAAAGACCTTTTATCTACCTTAGAGAAACCTTTGAGTAAAGAACAACTTACGAACTCTGCAACAGCTGGTGAGTATTGCAGTTACCTCTCAGGTTTCTTCTTTAGAGTATACATGTTCACACAGGTTAATTTTTTAAACAAGAATGATAATACTGTATGTTTAGGGAGGTTGTTATGGAACTGTATTCATATATTGGTCACTGAATTGTTAGAACTCTTTTGGAAAGTGTATGGATAGTCTTCTTTATTTGGATAAAACTAATAGAAACAAGTAATCTTGTCCATGTTTTTAAAATAAGATGCTCATTTATTGGAGTGTAATGGTCACAGTAATAAATATGATAGAGACCTGCTCTTCCACTTCTCCAACCTTGGATTTCGGAGAGGGTATTTCTTATAGACAGAGCTCCACCAACAAGTGTGATGTTTCCTCTGGGTTTTTCTTAAATACCATTCACCAGTCTAAGGAAATTGCCTTCTATCCCTTGTTTGCTAAAAGGATTGAATTTCTATTTGTTTGTTTATTTGGTTTATCTTGGATTTCCCAAACAACTTTTATGTATCTCTTAAGGTAGGTCATATGAGTTTTCTCTTTTAATCTATTAGTGTGGTGAATTACATGAGTTGATTTTTATAATAGTAAATGAAACCTGAATTTTTGGATAAACCCATTTTGGTCTTGATATTTTATTCTCTTTATTTTTCTAATAAAATAGAAAATTTTATTTTTGTAATACTTAGTTTACAATTTATTCATCTTTGTTTATGAGTGAGGCTAACCTATAGTTTTCTTTTCTTATACTAGCATTGTCAGGCTTCAATGTCAAATTATACTTGTAATTTGAAAAGTATTCTTTCTTTTTCTGAATCCTAAAATAGTTTGGATAACATTGGAATTGTACATTCCTTTCATGTCGAGTGGTATTCACAAAAGAAGCCATTTGAGCCTTGATAGTTCTTTTTGTGTAGGTTTTTGATTACTAATTCATCTTCTTTCATGTCATATGATTATTAGTTTTTCTTTTATTTTTGAAGTCAGTTTTGGTAAATGTTTTCCCTAGGAGTTTGTCCTTTTCATATGAAAACTTTATTGCTATAATGCTACTAAATTCTTAGTATTTTTGTAATATTTACATGTCTAGTAATGCTCCCGTTTCATTCCTCATATTTTTAAAAATTTTTTTATTAGAGTATAGTTGCTTTACAATGCTGTGTTCATTTCTCCTATACAGCAAAGTGAATCAGCTATATGTATACATATATCCCCTCTTTTTTAGATTTTCTTCCCATTTAGGTCAGTAGCGTTCCCTGTGCTATACAGGTTCTCATTAGTTATCTATTTTATAAATTATAGTGTACACATGTCAGTCCCAATCTCCCAGTTTATTCCACCCCTCCTTCCCTCCTTGGTAACCATAAGTTTGTTCCCTACATCTGTGACTCTATTTCTACTTTGCAAATAAGTCCATCTCTACCATTTTTCTGGATTCCACATATGAGTGATATTATATGATATCTTTTTAAATAAATTTATTTATTTACTTATTGGCTGAGTTGGGTCTTCGTTGTGGCACGTGGGCTTTCTCTAGTTGTGGAGATCAGGGGCTACTCTTCATTGTGGCGTGTGGGCTTCTCATTGTGGTGGCTTCTCTTGTGGAGCATGGGCTCTAGGTGCATAGGCTTCAGTAGTTGCGGCACATGGGTTCAATAGTTGTGGCTTGTGGGCTGTAGAGCACAGGCTCAGTAGTTGTGGCACACAGGCTTAGTTGCTTCACGGCATGTGGAATCTTCCTGGACCAGGGCTCGAACCCGTGTCCCCTGCATTGGCAGGCAGATTCTTAACCACTGCACCACCAGGGAAGTCCCTGATATTTGTTTTTCTCTTTTTGACTTACTTCACTTTATATGACAATCTCTAGGTCCATCCATGTCTCTGCAAATGACACTATTTCATTCCTTTTCATGGCTAAGTAATATTCCATTGTATATATGCACCACATCTTCTTTATGTATTCATCTGTTGATGGGCATTTAGGTTGCTTCCATGTCCTGACTACTGTAAATAGTGCTGCACTGAACATTGGGGTGCATGTATCTTTTTGAATTATGGTTTTCTCCAGGTATATGCCCAGGAGTGGGATTGCTGGGTCATGTGGTAGTTCTATTTTTAGTTTTTTTGAGGAACCTTCATACTGTTCTCCATAGTAAATTGGCTGTACCAATATACATTCCCACCAACAATGTAGGAGGGTTCCCTTTCCTCCACATCTTCTCCAGCATTGATTGTTTGTAGATTTTTTGATGATGGCTGTTCTGACTGGTGTGAAGTGATACCTCATTGTAGTTTTGATTGGCATTTCTCTAATAATTAGTGATGTTGAGCATCTTTTCATGTGTTCGTTGGCCATATGTATGTCTTCTTTGGAGAAATGTCTATTTAGGTCTTCCCTCCATTTTTTGATGCTGAGCTGCATGAGGTGTTTGTATATTTTGGAAATTAATCCTTTGTTGGTTGCTTCATTTGCAAATATTTTCTGCCATTGTGAGAGCTGTCTTTTTGTTTTGTTTATGGTTTCCTTTGCTGTGCAAAAGCTTTTAAGTTTCATTAGGTCCTATTTGTTTATTTTTGTTTTAATTTTCATTACTCTAGGAAATGGATCAAAAAAGATCTTGCTGCGATTTATGTCGAAGAGTGTTCTGCCTATGTTATCCTCTAAAAGTTTTATAGTGTCTGGTCTTACATTTAGATCTTTGATCCATTCTGAGTTTATTTTTGTGTATGGTGTTAGGGAGTGTTCTAATTTCATTCTTTTTTTTTTTTTTTTTTTTTTTTTGGCACACGGGCTTAGTTGCTCCGCGGCATGTGGGATGTTCCTGGAGCTGGGATCGAACCCGTGACCTCTGCATTGGCAGGCGGATTCTTAACCACTGCGCCACCTAGGAAGCCCCTAATTTCATTCTTTTACATGTAGCTGTCCAATTTTCCCAGCACCACTTATTGAAGAGGCTGTCTTTTCTCCATTGTATATTCTTGCCTCCTTTGTCATAGATTAGGTGACCATAGGTGCTTAGGTTTATCTCTGGGCTCTCTATCCTGTTCCGTTGATCTATATGTCTGTTTTTGTGCCGGTATCGTACTGTCTTGATTACTGTAGCAGTGTAGTGTAATCTGAAGTCAGGGACATATCGGTTATTTTTTTTTCCTTTTTTAGATCATTTATGCTAGTGGTTTGTTAATTGAAATAACTCAACTAATTTTTGGCTTTCTCTTCTTTCTCATGAAACAGAAATTTTTTCCAAGGAAATTAAAAAACGTGTTTTCTCTTCCTTTACTGTCTTTGCGGTGTAAAGCATCTCTGTAGGGAGTGGCCCTATGCATTCTCTCATACTCTTTAGGTATTTATTCTTTAATGAAAATTGCCATGTATGTGTTTTTGTACTATATAACCTGTGTATAGTTCTTTAAATTATGGATCACATAGTGGGTTGTGAAATAAATTTAGTTAGTCCTGAGTAACGTTTAAAAATTAAGTGGAATAATGTGAAATTCCTTGGAAGATGTCAGAGTATACCACAGGGTAAGTATTATTTCATAAAACTTTTATTTCTGTGTCTGAGTGTTCACAATCTAAATGTATTTATTACTGTGAATTACGGTCACAGAAATTTGAAAGCTGAATGTCATAATACTAAAACAACACCAAATCCCTGCCTTAATGAGTTTAAAATTTACTTTATTAAATGCTGCTTTATTTCTTAACTTTTCAGAAAGAAAAATGATCTTAAAAGATGTAATTGATATTTTCACTAATTCACCTAAACTGTCAACACCATTCAAGAGTAAGTATAGTAAAAGAATGAAAATTAAAAACAGGTTTTTAAAGTCATCATGGTATTCTACATTTTATAAAATATACTTTGTTTTGCCATGTATTTTCAATAGTTTGTTTTCTCTGCTTTATTCAAGGTATTGTAATTTGCTTTGTTATTCCTTACAGTATTCAATCTATGCTTTGACTATAGTAAATTATTTAGAATTACCCAAAATCTACTTTCTTTTTTTGTGATTTTATTTAAATTTTTTAAAATTTATTTTTTATTTGAGTAAACGTTAGTCTATAGCATTATATGTTTCATGTGCATAACATTATATTTCTACCTCTGTATACCCTACATGTTCAGCACCAAAATTTTATTTTTCATCTGTCATCATGCAATTAATCCCCTTTACCCATTTTGCCCTCCTCCCTGCCCCTTTCCCTCTGATGACCACTACTCTGTCCTCTGTATCTATGTGCTTGTTTTTATTTGGTTTATTTATTTATTTGTCTGTTTATTTTGTATTCCACATATGAGTGATGTCATATGGTATTTGTCTTTCTCCATCTAACCTATTTCAGTTAGCATACTACCCTCAAGGTCCATCCACGTTATTGCAAATGGCAAGATTTCAGTCTTTTTTATGGCTTAGTACTATCCCATTGTATATATATATATTTTTTAATTTATTTTATTTATTTTTTAAATTATTTTTTGGGGGTACACCAAGTTCAATCATCTGTTTTTATACACATATCCCCATATTCCCTCCCTTCCTTGACTCCCCCCCCTCAAGTCCCCCCCACCCTCCCCGCCCCAGTCCTCTAAGGCATCTTCCATCCTCGTGTTGGACTCCCTTTGTTATACAACAACTTCCCACTGACTATCTGTTTTACAGTTGGTAGTATATATATGTCTGTGCTACTCTCTTGCTTCATCTCAGTTTATTTTTTTATGTTTAAAAAAAATTTATTGAAATTTGTGTGAGTTTATTTCTGTTTTGTAAATAAGTTTATTTGTATTGTTTTTTAGATTCCACATGTAAGTGATATCATGTGATATTTGTCTTTCTCTTTCTGACTTACTTCACTTACTATGATAATCTCTAGGTCCATCCATGTTGCTGCAAAATGGCATTATTTTATTTTTTTTTACGGCTGAGTATTATTCCATTGTGTGTGTGTGTGTATGCTGTGATGAACATAGGGGGTGCATATATCTTTTTGAATTAGTGTTTTCATAATCTATGGATAAATACTCAGAAGTGGGACAGCTAGGTCACAGGGTAGTTCTATTTTCTGGAGGAATCTTCATACAGTTTTCTGTAGTGGCTGCACCACCAACATTTCTACACATGCTCACCAACAGTTTTTATTTCTTGCCTTTTTGATAATGGCTATTCTAATAGGTGTGAGGTGATATCTCTGGTTTTGATTTGCATTTCCCTAATAATTAGTGATGTTGAACATTTTTTCATGTGCCTGTTGCCTGTTTGTATATCTTCTTTGGAAAAATGTCTATTCAGCTCCTCTCCTATTTTTTAAATCATTTTTTTTGTTATTATTGTTGAGTTTTATGAGTTCTTTATATATTTTGGATACTAACCCCTTATCAGATGTAGCATGTGCAAATATCTTCTGCCATCTGGTAGCTTGTCTTTTTGTTTTATTGATGGTTTCCTTTGCCGAGCAGAACCTTTTTAGTTTGATGTAGTCCATTTATTTATTTTTGCTTTTGTTTTTCTTGCCTAAGGAGACATATCCAGAAAGATATTACTAAGACATGTCAAGAATGAACTGCCTATCCTTTCTTGTAGGAGTGTTATGGTTTCAGGATTTACATTCAAATCTTTAATTCATTTTGAGTTGGTTTGTCTATAGTGTGAGACAGTGGTCCAACTTCTTTTTCTTTTCTTTTATTGCATGCAGATGCCCAGTTTTTCCAACACCATTTATTGAAGAGACTATCCTTTCTCCAGTGTATGTTCTTGCTTGTTTGTTCTTCTCTGTTTGTGACAAGTGTTACAAGGTCACTGTGTAGAGTTGGACTCCATGGTTTGGAAATTCTGAATTTTTCTATGTTGGTTTTATAATTTGTTTATTATTTCTAATAGTTTTTTGGTGGAGCCGTTAGGGTTTTGTATATATAAAATCATGCCATCCTCAGATAGTGACTGTTTTACTTCTTCCTTTCCAATATGGATGCTTTTTATTTCGTTATTTTTTTTCATGCCTAATTGCTGTGGCTAAGACTTCCAATACTGTGTTGAATGAGAGTGGCATCATTATCTTATTCCTGATTTTAGAGGAATAGCTTTTAGTGTTTAACCACTGAGTATGATATTAGCTGTGAATTTCTCATATATGGCCTTCATTATGTTGAGGTACATTCCTTCTGTGCCCACTTTACTAAGAGTTTTCATCATAAATCACTGTTGAATCTTGTCAAATGCTTTTTCTGTGTCTATTGAGATGATCATATAGTTTTTATCCTTTATTTTCTTAGGATAGTGCATCATGTTGATTGATTTGCAGACATTGAACCATCTTTGCATCCCTGGAATAAATCCCACTCAGTCAAGGTGAATGATCCTTTTAATGTATTGTTGTATTCATTTTGCTAATGTTTTGTTGAGGATTTTTGCATCTACATTTCTCAGACATATTAGACTGTAATTTTCTTGTTTTGTGTGGTGTCTTTGTCTGGTTTTGGTATCAGGGTAATGTTGGCGTTGGAAAATGAGCTGGGAAGTGTTCCCTCCTCTTCAAATTTTTGGAATAGTTTGAGAAAGATAGGTTTTAAATCTTCTTTGAGTGTTTGGTAGAATTTACCTGTGAACCCATCTGGTCCTAAACTTTTGTTTTGGGGGAGCTTTTTGATTACTGTTTAATCTCTGTACTAGTGATAAGTATATTCATATTTTCTATTTCTTCATGATTCAGTCTTGGAAGGTTGTGTGGTTCTAAGAATTGGTTCATTTCTTCTAAGTTGTCCAATTTGTTGGCATACAGATGTTCATAATCTCTTATAATCTTTTGTATTTCTGTGGCATTTGTTATTTTTCCTCTTGTGTTTCTGATTTTATCTATTACAGTCACTCACTTTTTTTCTTAGTGAGTCTAGCTAAAAGTTTGCCAGTTTTGTTTATCCTTTTGAGGAACCAGCTCTTAGTTTCATTTATCTATTCTATTGTCTTTTTAGTCTCTATTTCACTTATTTCTGCTCTAATCTATTTTATTTCCTTTCTTCTACTGACTTTGGGCTTTAGTTTGGGTTCTTTTTCTAGTTCCTTAAGATGCGAGTTTAGATTATTTGAGATTTTTCTTGTTTCTTGAGTAGGCCTGTATTTCTGTAAACTTCGCTCTGTGTGCCACTTTTTCTGCATCCCACAGATTTTGGTATGTTGTATTTTCATTTTCATTTGTCTTCAGATAATTTTTAATTTCTCCTTTGATTTCTTTTTTTAAAATTTTTTATTGGAGTATAGTTGATTTACAATGTTGTGTTAGTTTCAGGTGTATAGTGAAGTGAATCAGTTATACATATACATGTATCCACTCTTTTTTAGATTCTTTTCCCATCTGGACCATTACAGAGTATTGAGTAGAGCTCCCTGTGCTATATAGTAGGTCCTTGTCAGTTAGCTATTTTATATATAATAGTGTATATATGTCAATCTCAATCTCCCAAGTTATTCCTATGCCCCTCTCCCCCCAGTAACCATAAATTAGCTTTCTACATCAATGTCCTTTGATTTCTTTACTGACCCAATAATTGTTCAGTAGCATGTTGTTCTGTCTTCATGTATTTGTGATTTTTCTGGCTTTCTTTTGTAGTTGATTTCTAGTTGCATACCATTGTGATAAAAACAAAGATGCTTAATATGATTTCAGTATTCTTAATTATTGAGATTTAGTTTGTGTCCCAACATATGGTTTATCCTGGAGAAAGTTCTGTGTGCATTTGGGAAGAATATATATTCTGATGCATTTTGATAGACTGTTCTATACAAATCTGTCAAATCCATCTGGCCTAATGTTTCATATAAGGCCACTGTTTCCTTGTTGATTTTCTGTCTGGATGATCTAGCCCTTGATGTAATTGGGGTGTTACAGTCCTCTACTATTATTGTATTGCTGTCAATTTCTTCCCATAGGTGTGTTAATAATTGTTTTATACATTTCAGTACTTCTATATTAGGTGCATATACATTAATAACGTTATGTCTTCTTAGTGTTGTCTGCTTTATCATCATATACTGTCCATTTTTGTCTCCTGTTACCTTTTTTGACTTGAAGTCTATTTTGTGTGTTATGAACATGGCTACACCTGCTTTCTTTTGGCTGCCATTTGCCTAGAGTATCACTTCTGTCCTTTCACTTTGGGCCTATGTTTGTCTTTAGAGCTGAGGCAAGTCTCCTGGAGGTAGCATATAGTTGGGTTTAGTTTTTCAGTTCATCCAGCTACTCCGTCTTTTGATTGGTGAACTCAGTCTATTTACATTTAGGGTGATTATTGATAGGTGAGGACATAGTACTGCCATTTTATCGTTTGTTTTCTAGTTGTTCTACAACTCCATTCTTTCTTTTGCCTTGTGTTTCTGTCTGCCATTTCAGTTTGGTGTTCTTCTATGATGCTTTTCTCAGTTTTCTCTTTTATATGTTTCATGTCTCTGCTCTAGATGAAGTTTGTATAAAATGTCTAATAGATAAAAATAGTCCTTTTTCTGCTGATAGCATCTTATCTTCATTTACTTAAACAGATTCCATTTTTTATCTTCCCGTTTGTGTTTTTTTTTTAAATCTCCAATCACCTTTTTTTAATGTTGCGAGTTTGTTACCAAATTGAAGTAGCTATAGTTATTTTTTAGGTGTTTTTCCCCCTTTAACGTTTATGCTATAATAAAGTATTTAAAAACTTATTCTGATAAAGAGTTGCAATTTTATGATTCTATCTGTCTATTTATCACCTTACTCAACATTTTTTGTACTTTTGCCTTTTTGTTTCTGATAGAAAGCTCCTTTCAACATTTCTGGTAATACCTTAGTGTTAGTACCTTAGGTTTAGTGTTGATGAACTCCCTCAGCTTTTGTTTGTTAGAGAGTCTACATTTCTCCTTCATGTCTGAATGATAACTTTGGTAGATTGAATATTCTTGGCTGACAGTTTTCATCTTTCAGTATTATGGGAGTGTCATTCCATTCTCTCCTGGCCTGTAGAGTTTCTGCTGAGAAATCTACTCATAGCCTAATGGCAGTCCCTTGGTAGGTTACCATCCTTTTTTCCTTGGCTGTCTTTAATATTCTTTGTCATTGACTTTTGACAATATTATTATAATATGTCTTGGAGATGGTCTTTCTGCATTGAGATGATTAGGTGTTCCCTTAGCTTCATGGACTTGTGTTTCCTATTCCTTTCTCAGGTTTGGGAAGTGCTCAGCTATTTATTTAAATAAACTCTCTATTCCCTTCTCCCTTTCTTCTGCTTCTGGGATACCCATTACACTAATGTTGCTCTTCCTAAAAGAGTTCGATAGCTCTCATAGAATTTCCTTATTTTTAACAATATCTTATTTCTCTTTCCTCTTCTATTTTGTGTCATTTCTATATTTCTGTCTTTGAGCTCGCTCTCTCCCATGTGGTCATCTCTATTACCAATGCTTTCTGATGCATTCTTTATCTCATTTGTTGAGTTATTGAGCTCTAGGATCTCTTCAGTTCTTGTTTTAGAGTTAACCTCCTTGGTAAAATATTCCATCTGTTCATTAATTTTATTCCTGAGTTCATTGAACTGCCTTTCTCAGTTTTCTTGTCGTTTGTCGAATTTCTTCATGGCAGCTATTTTGAATTCTCTATCAGTTAGATCACAATATTCAGTGACTTTAAGTTTGGTTTCTAGAGAACTGTCATTTTCTTTTAGTGGTACAGTTATTGTGGTTCTTGATGGTACTTGATGAGTTGTACCACCCCCCGCCCCCGCCCATTACTCTGAAACAATTTTCCCTCATCTCTACTAATTTCTACATGCTTATTTTCATTGCCTATCATGAAATATGTAAAAGAAAGTACAAAAAAGGATCTAGTGCATGTAAAACTAGTAGGTAGACTGTTAATAAAGAAAGGCTTTCTAATGCTAGGGAGAAGGTATGACTAAGTGCTTTTTAGTCCACAGCAGATTTGTATTTTTCAAAGTTTTCCTTTCCCCAGCTACCCTAGCTACTACCTAACTGTTCTTGAAGTGCCTTGCAGTCTATGAAAGAATGGAACCCCTTTGAGGGAACATAGTTATTGAATAAAAGTGGGCTTTCACAAAAATTTTACAAAAACAACTTTTGCCTAGCTAGTGATGTTAAATTTTGTTTATTGCTTAATTGGCTTCTAAAACCAAAGCCCGTCGATATGTTTTAAAAGCCCTTTAATTCAGAATTCCTTCTGTAATACATCCAGCTGTCTACAAGCTTGGATGATAAGTCTTTACCCCAACTTCATCACCTGTTCTCTATTCATCATGTATTTACAGATTTATTTAAAGAGATTACAACTCTTGAAAAGATCAGAAAAGATAAGATGCCTATAAATGAACTGAGCTCCCAACTCTTGAGTGCTGGAATTCCATTAAGCAACAAGACATTCCAGGAGATTCTGAGTGAAGCATCTGTTGATGGTGAGTCTTTCTGAAAGAGCAATCTGTGTCTAGCTTTTTGAAGCTCTAATTTTACTGTGTACGTGGGATGTCTGTTGTGTATGTGTGTATTTTAGATAAGCCAGTTCTTAGAAATATAATGAGAACATAGGCATATTGAAAGCTAATTAAAATTAGTTTTTTTTTCTGGAAATATTTTTAAGAGGCACTCTCTATTTATCTAGCATCAAATCTATAAAAGGTATACATCAACATTTAATTATTTAATATAATTAGATTTTCCCCTTTCCCTTGACAGAGATTATGGGTAAAAGTATTTTAAATTAGTTGGTTTTTATCCAGCTACTTTTCAGAAACCACAAAATTTGCTCATCCCCCTCTCCCTGTCATGGTTATTTAATGATTATTAGCATTGACACTTTAACATTTCATAATCCTTGTACTTTACTTTTTAGAAACTGGTGAAGTAAGTCTCAAACAAATTTTGGAAACTTTG
The DNA here is from genome assembly GCF_030028045.1 of Hippopotamus amphibius kiboko. Classification (NCBI taxonomy): domain Eukaryota; kingdom Metazoa; phylum Chordata; class Mammalia; order Artiodactyla; family Hippopotamidae; genus Hippopotamus; species Hippopotamus amphibius. The sequence continues at coordinate 43,701,144 of NC_080202.1, read as the reverse complement.
AACACAAGTAAGCCAGCTTCTGAGTTTAAAGGTGGGTCAATAAATGTTTCCTTTTAGATATTTGTCATAGTTTGCATTGTATTTTGTCATTATTATTATTTTTTAGATGATGTGAGATATAAATGTTATACAAATGAACTGTGAATTTTTGTAACTAAAGTGCACGATTTGGTAAGTTTTGACGTACGTGCACATTTATGAAACTATCATCACAATCAATCAATCAATAAAGAACACATCCCTCCACCCCCAAATTTCCTTATATCCCTTTGTAGTCTCTCCTGCCTTTCCATATCCTTCTTCTCATCCCCAGGCGACCACTGATATGCTTTCTGTCAGTAGAGATTTGCTAGCATTACCTGGAACTTTACATAAGTGGATGTACTCTTTTTTTGCTGGATTCTTTCATTCAGAGTAATTATTTTGAGATTCATTCATGTTGTAGCATGTATCAGTGGTTCATTCTCGTTTATGATTGAATAGTATTACATTTTATAGACATGCCACAGTTTATTTACTTACCTGCTGATGCACATTAGGCTGTTTCCAATTTTTGGCTGTTACAAATAAAGCTTTTATGAACATTTGTGTAAGTCATTGTATGGACATATGCTTTAATTTCTCTTGGGTGATCACCAATGATTGGCTGGATCATTTAATAGGTGTATGTTTAACTTTTTAAGAAACTGCCAATTTCCAAAGTGGTTACACCATTTTACATTCCCACCAGCAATGTAAGAGAGTTACAGTTCTTTCAAATGCTTGCCAATACTGGGTATAGTTAGTCTTTTAAATTTTAATCATTCTAACAAGTGTGTAGTGGTATCCCATTGTAGGTTTTTTTTTTTTTAATGTTAAAAATTTTATTTATTTTCTTATTTGGCTGCATTTGGTGTTCATTGCTGCATGCAGGCTTTCTCTAGTTGTGGTGAGCAAGGGCTACTCTTCCTTGTGGTCCATGGGCTTCTCATTGCAGTGGCTTCTCATGTTGCAGAGCACGGGCTTTAAGTGCACAGGCTTCAGTAGTTGCAGCACATGGGCTCAGTAGCTGTGGCTCGCAGGCTCTAGAGCACAAGCTCAGTAGTTGTGGCAGATAGGCTTAGCTGCTCTACGGCATGTGGGATTTTCCCTGACCAGGATCGAACTCATGTCCCCTGCATTGGCAGGCGGATTCTTCGCCACTGTGCCACGAGGGAAGTCCCTCATTGTGGTTTTAATTTGCATTTCCTTAATGACTAATGATGTTGAGCATCTTCTCATGTGCTTATTTGCCATCTGTATATCTTCTTTGGTAAAGTATCTGTTCAGATCTTTTGCCCACTTTTTAAGTTGGATTGTTTTTCTTATTTCTTTAAATATTCTGGATACAACTCCTATATCAGATGTGTACTTAGCAAATATTTTCTTTGAGTCTTTTGCTTGTCTCTTTATTTTCTTCATTTTCTTTACAGTGTCCTTGGACATTAATTTTAATTTTGATGAAGTCTAATTAATCAATTTTTTTCTCTTATGTATTGTGCTTTTGGTGTTATGTGTATGAACTCCTTGCCTTACCAGAGGTTACAAAGGCTTTTTGGTATGTTTTATTCTAAAAATTTATGGGTTCTGATTTTACATTTTAGGCATATGATCCACTTTTAGTTAAACTTTGTATATGGAGTAAAGTTTGGGTCAAAGTTCTTTTTTTTCCCCCTTGCGTATGGATATCCATTTGTTCCAGCACCATTGTTGAAAAGGCTATGCTTTCTCCATTGATTTGTCTTTGTACTTTTATAGAAGATCATATATATATATATACAGTTGACCATTGAACAACACAGGTTTGAACTGCTTGGGTCTACTTTTACATGGATTGTTTCGAATAAATATGTACTGTGGTAGTATGCAATCCGAAGTTGGTTGAATCTGCAGATGTGGAACTGTGGACATGGAAGGCCAACAGTAGAGCTATATGTGGATTTTTGACTGTACAGGGGCCAATGCCCCAAACCCCACATTGTTCAAGGGTCAAATGTGTGTGCGTGTGTGTGTATGTATTTTTTCCTGGATTCTGCATTCTGTGTTATTGATCTTTTGTCTGTGTTTACACTAATAACAACATTGTCTAATTACTGTAACTTTATAATAAATATTGAAATCCATTAGGTAGTATCAGTTCTCCAACTTTGCTTTACTTTTCAAAAGTTGTTTCGGCTATTCTGGGTCTTTTACATTGCCATATGAATTTTGGAACAAGTTTATAAATTTCTACAAAAAAAGCGTACTGGAATTTATTGGAGAAATTAGGGGGCTCATGAATTAAGATTTGTTGGAAAATTTCTTATCTAATATGTTAATCCTGCAACTTTTTTGGTGTATCTGTATTTTGCCTCTTATATTCTCTTAGATAAACTAAGGATTTTGATCCAAAGAGTAATCTTGAATGTGTGATGATTTGTATAACCCATTGATAAAGCAGTTAGGGACATGGGACTAATCCTGAGGGTCCTGTATAGAGGGGAAAACTCCTAGAGGTTTAGATAAGACCCGGAGGAATGCAGAGTGCTTCAGCTTGAAAGAACCTCTAGCATTTTCATTTTCTTCATAGAAATCTATATCTATTTCCTATAATCTTGAAACTCTTCAGTCCACATTTCATCTACAGGTTTTGTGGCATTTGATCTTTGTGAATAAATATATTTTAGGTTAAAAATAAAGGCCATTTCTACATTTAGGCACAGTGTATTTCTGAAAACTTTACTACTCCCACAGTTTTAGGGGTACTTTTAATAAGAGAGTAAAAGTTATGCGGACTAAGCAAAAAATAGAGCAGCAAAATATGTAAATAGAAGAAAATTCATGGCTAATAACATTATGCTCTGAAGTTTGGGTAGTTTCTTAGAGATAAGCCCTGAGATCTCTCTCACTGACGCAAAATTAAACATTTCCCTACAAGATGCAATAAGGACTACATTTAAACTTAAAGAAACTGTTTTATTCAGTTAAATTAAAAAAATCAGTCAACTTTTTTTTTGTATTGAGACAAAAATAACTGATTTCTCAAGAAAATGCTTAGAATAAAGGATTTGTTTGGCTTATTAATTTTGGAATCATAAAGTTAATAGAGATACATGTTTGGACAATAGTGTAGAATTTTAGGTACATCATTGTTCATAAGTTTCCAAAGGGTATTAAGTGACTTATAGAATCTTCATTTGCTTTCAGATATACACACTGCCCTCAATACTGTCAGCCTGATGAACTGCAACAGAATTCAAGCTAATGACTTGAAAGATGCTTTTGATGAGCTCAGTGTTTCTGTAAAGCCTGAAGAACATCAGATGTTAGAGAAAACACTTGATGCTGACAGTATGTATAACAATTATAAGTTGGTTTTCTGAATAAAGTGATAAATTTTTCGACTCCCCTTCCATATCTTCTACTCATCACTCCCCATCAACTTTCTCTTTATTATCCTGGTGGAAAAAAAAATTCTAATAGAGCAAATCTATTGAGATCATGAATTTATCTTGATTAAAAAAATCTTTGAATATGATTAGTAAGATTTTTTAAAGCTTTTATAGCCCCATCAAATATCGTGTGTTGATTCCATCAGGGTATATTTGTTAGCTTGTATATTTTTAGCACCTACAGTGCTATAGAAATCAGGAAATGTTAAAAAAAAATCGGGAAATGTAAAGTAAATCTCTGAGAAGGTTGTGCAGAATGAAGTGAAACTGCTTTTGACCAGGGAAAGATTAGAAGAGAACTTTATCCACTCTGTGTGAAATATTTATGGCATAAGTTTGATGAATTTGAATCCTAAGAGCTTTCAGAGAAAACAATATATATAATTTTCACATTTTGCAAATTATTATGTGTTTTTAAGATTAACTTGAAATCAATTTCTAAAAGTATTTTCTTTTTTACATTATTTAAATGAGTTTTTGACATTGCTTCATCAATCATATTGGCTGGGGCTCCTGTATGGCCCCACTTCTGGGGCCCATTGTCATCTGTGTGAACAGCATTCCTTGGTGCTGTACAGTTAATGTCCTGCATGACTATGTGTGGCAGACCTGATCTTGAGTGCCTGTTATATGTAAGGTGTCATGTAATATGTAATCAAATAAATATAAAATATTCATATTTAGGAAGCTTTTGGTCTAGGTTCGTAAGGCAAGATATAAACAACAAAGGGTATATTATAATATAGGAGATAAAAGTTCACTGAATGTGCAGTGTTACATGGCAGAACTTGAATAATTATCAGGGAAACAGTGATGTGATACTGTGATTTATAATAAGAAATATATATTTAGTCTCTGTACCCATTTCTGGCACAGAGCTCCTAAAACTCTCATAAATTCCTAAGTGATAAGAGCACTAGGAGCATCTTTTGTTGTAATGAGGCAACTCTGGGTGGGCTTCTGGATGTATGCTGGATGGGGGCTGGTTACCATAAAGACCAAGCCAAGATTAGAAGCATATAATTTTCAGCCCCCCACCCCCCCCCCAAGATGGAATAGGGGCTGGAAAAATGAGTGAATGATTGATCATGCCTGTGTGAGGAGTCTTGCTTGAGACCTTCCCAGATATCATCTTATATATCTCTTCATCTGGCTGTTCATCTGTATACTTTATCATACCCTTTAATAAACTGGCACATATAACTAAGCGTTGCCCTGAGTTCTGTGAGATGATCTAGTGGGAGGAGGTCATAGGAACACCCAGTTTGTAGCCAAGTTGGACAGATGTTGTGGGTAACCTGTGGTCCTGCTACTTGCAATTGGCATCTGAAGTGGGGGTGGGTGTGTCTTACGAGACTGAGCTCTTAACCTATGGTATCTGATGCTATCTCCAATAGGTAGTGACACAAAGGAGAAACACATAAAGACTGAATTTTTCTCATACAGGTGATACTGTGTTGTGTGAGAGTTCAGAGGAAAGCTATTTCATTCATTCAATGAAAGTTTATTGAGCACCTGTTGCTTGCTAAGCACTAAATATAAAGGTAAAAAAGTTTACAGTATATAGAGATGACAAACAATGAGAACATCAATTAAACACCGTGATACTGTACTATACCAGTTAAATACTATGATATAGGTAAACATTCATTGAGTGTTAGGGAAAACAATAGGTACCTAGCCCACACAGGGTTGGATAGGGTAGTCAGAAGATTCTTCCCAGAACAGATGACATTGGAATTGAGTTTTGAAATATTAGTAGGAAGTAGCCAAGAATTGGGAGTGCAAGGAAGTAGACTGGAAGGAGTTAGGAGGGAATGCTCAGAAATCAAAGGAACTCTAAGTAGTCTAGTAGGACTTACACCAGTGGATCTGAGACTGATTTATATCAGTATTACTTAGGGAATTCATTAAAAACCCAGATGCTTTGATCTCACTCTAGTTCTCTTGCTTCAGAGATCTGCATCAGAGCCAAGGTGTACATATGTGTGTGTGTTTTTCAACGAGCTTTATAGTTCATGTTGAAATCATGAATCAAAGTTTGACCATTGACTTGGCGGTGATAGTAGAGAGAAAGAGAGATGGAGAGAGAGAGGTGAAGTCAAGAGCAGATCAAGAAGGGTTTTGTTTCTGTTTTTGTTTTCTGAGCAAAAGAGTTAGAACTTTATCCTGAAGGCTCTAGGGAGTCATTGAAGAATTCAACATTGAAAAGCGACACGATTAATTTTGTACTTTGTAATAGGCGTTCTGATAGTGGTGTTAAGAAAGGACTAAAGGTTGTGACAACATGGATGGACCTAGAGAGTATCATGCTAAGTGAAAGAAATCAGACAGAGAAAAACAAATACCGTATGAGTTTACTTATAAATCTAATAAACAAAACAGAGGAACAAACATAAAACCTAAACCGAGTCACAGATACAGAGGGCGCACAGATAATTGCCAAAGGGGTGTAGGGTGAGGGGATGAGAGAAATAGGTGAGAGAAATTACGAAATGAAAACAGTAATAATGTAATATCTTTGTATGATGACAGATGGTAACTATACTTATCATGGTGATCGTCTTGTAAGGTAAAGAAATATCGAATTATGTTGTACATCAGGAACTAACATAGTGTTGTAGATCAATTATACTTTAAAAAAAACCCCACAAACAAACAAACTTATAGAAAAAGAAATCAGATTTGTGGTTACCAGAGGCAGGGGGTTCGGGGGAGAGGGAATTTGGATGAAAGTGGTCAAAAGGTACAATATTCTGGTTATAAAATAAATAAGTACTAAGGACGTACATACAACATAATAAATATAATTAACACTGCCGTATGTTGTGCACGAAAGTTGTTAAAAGAGTAAATCCTAAGAGTCCTCATCACAAGGAAAAACGTTTTTTCTTCTTCTTTAATTTTGTATATATATAAGATGATGGATGTTCACTAAACTTAGTAATCATTTTACAATATATGTAAATCAAATCATTTTGCTGTACATCTTAAACTTACACAATGCTGTATGTCAATTATATCTCGAAAAAACTGGAAGAAAAAAAAGGACTAAAGGAGGGTAAGCTTGAAAACAGGGAGACATTTTAAAAGGTATACAGTTATCCAGGTTAAAAATCATGCGTGTTGAACTAAGGCATTGATTGGCTCTAGGGATGGAAAGAAGGGAACAAATATGAGATCTAGGAGACAGAACTTCATTGTTGTGTAAGTTAAGGAAGGGCGAGGGAGATGAATTAAGGATGAATAACAGATTTCTGGCTTGGGAGACTTACTTCATGGTGATGCCTTCTAATAAGATAGGAGGAGGATCAGGTTTTAGTGCAAAGATGAGGATATATTGTGTTTGAGATGCTTGTGGACATAAAATTGAAGATGTGCAGTAGACAGTGTAGGCTAGAAATAGAAACTTGCAAGTCATCAGCATAGAGTCTGTAGTTACAAGAAAATTCAGGAAAAATAGAGTATAATAAAATGAGGGCCAAGGATAGAGTACTGGGGCGTGCTAACATTTAAGTAATGGCAAAGAAAGAGTAGTTCATAAAGGACATTAAGAAGAAGTAACCAGAATGGTAGGAGAGAAACCGAGAGAAAGCTGTAACCACAAAACAACGAGAAATAGTTTGAAGAGGGGAAGTGTTAAATAAGACAAAAAATTTAAAAGTGCTCATTGGTTTGGCAGTAGTTAACTGGTGAACTCGGTAAAAGCAGTTTCAGGGGTGGTGAAAGCGGTGTGTGAGGTGTGAATGAGGATCTGATAAACTATGAATAAAAACATTTCTTTCCAGAAATTAGGTTGTGAAGGAACGAAAAGGAAAGGGCAGTAGCTAGAGGGGAATATAGGCTCAAGGGAAGGCTTTCTTGAAAATGACTTATCTGGTTTTGACATGAATAAGATTTGGATACATACAGAATGGATAGCTATCTGGACGAAAGTTTACAGAGGTAAAAAATTATAAGATTCTTTAAGGGAACCAGTGTAACTCATTGTGGAAGTCCTTTGCGTTTCTTGAATTTATCAGTTTATCTTTGTACTGTTTTTGTCTTTACAGAAAAGGGACATGTTTCCCTGAAGACTGCCCTTTTAGCATTGAAAAGCAATAAGTGTTTTAAAGATTTTAGAGGTGAGAATAATTAGGAAGTTTTATACACATCTAGAACATTGGTAATATTTGCCATAACTGTTGAAAAGTGATGGGTCACTTACATAAAAACATAGCTAACATACTACAGGATTAAATGAGTCGTATACATTTAGTATTTTAGGAGTTCAGAGGAAGGTGATCTTTTTATGTTCACTGAAGTCCAGTTTTTAACATTACTTAAAGTTCATAATTGAAGCAAATAATACGCCTTCTAACAAGAATGCCAAAAATATGTGACCTTAAAAATGCTTTAGTTAATAAATTTGTTTTTGGATAAGTAACATATTCATACAGATCATAAATTAAAAAGTATAAAAAGAGCAGGAGGAGATCAAGATGGTAGAGTAGGAGGATGCTGACTGAGCTCACCTCCCCCCACACAAGCACGTCAAAAATACATTTGCGTGTGGAGTAGATCTCACTGAAAAATTGAAGACTGGCAGAAATACTCTTATACAACTGAGGCTGTGAAGAAAGATCCCCATGGAGTTGGGTAGGAAGGGAAGTGAAGTGATCAGGTCAGGACCTGTGCCCCTAGCAGGGAACACAGAGGAGGAGATGGATTACAAGGGTTCAGAGATACTCCTTAGGGAGTAAGCAGTTCAAACCACATATTGGGCAGCCCAGCCCTGGCGTCTGACATTGGGAAGATAAGTCCCCCTAGCTGGTTTGAAAACCAGTGGGACTAACAGGAGGGCTGTAAGAAACCTAAACTTAACTTGTGAAAAGCATGCAAGTGCTTGCTTACTCCCAGGAACAAGGCAGAGGAAGCAGATTGAAAGTGCCTGGGACTCTGGCTGGTTTCCTGTGACTACCCCAGTGCAAACCCTGGCCGATGCCAAGCACCTGCTCTGGCCCCTCTGGCTCTGGTGCAGCTCCACACTAGGGAGAAGGCTGCCATTGCTGAGGAGAGTGCACAGTGGGGGAAGGAGCCAGCACAGCATCCGAATGGGGTGAAGGTGGCCATTACTGGTGTTCTCAGCAGCAGATTGGGAGGGGTCTGGAGCTCTGACTGGTATTTGAGTTCACTCTGGCCCCTCTTGCTACAGTGCTGCTTCCCTCTGGGGCAAAGATACCATTGCTGGGAGGGGAGAGAGCACACATTTAGAGGGAACAGAACCAGTTTGAACCCAACCCTTGGGGCTTCTGCTCTAGCACCTTTGGACTCATCCTGCCCCCAGTAGGGTGGTGACAGCTACTGAGTATAGGAGAAGCTCTGGCTCAACGTGGCTCTGGCTCCAGCCCCTCTATTTCCAGTGCCACCTCCCACCAAGGTGATAGCTGCTAGCACACCCTTGGGGAAGACATGATCCTTGTTCATATCTTTTAGGTCTTCCACCAAAGCCACGCATAGACTGCATGGGGGCACTCTCATACAAGACACCCCTTTAAGCCTGGAACAGGTGACTTTCACTTAAATTCATAGAGACAGAGAAAGTTAAGCAAAAATGAGAAGACAGAGGAATTTCTTTCAAAGAAAAGAACAAGAACCACCCCCCACTGAAAAAACAACAAGGAAACAGACAAAAAATTTACCAGATAAAGTGTTCAAAGCATTAGTAATAAGAATGCTATCTGGGAGAAGAATCAAGATGGTGGAGTAGGAGGACGTGCGCTCACTCCCTCTTGCAAGAGCACTGGAATTACAACTAACTGCTGAACAACCATCGACAGAGAAAGACACTGGAATTCACCAAAAAAAACCCACCCCACATCCAGAGACAAAGGAGAAGCCGCAATGAGACGGTAGGAGGGGCGCAATCGTGTTAAAATCAAATCCCATAAATGCTGGGTGGGTGACTCACAAGCTGGAGAACAGTTATACCACAGAAGTCCTGAGGGTTCTGAGCCCCACGTCAGGATTCCTAACCTGGCGGTCCAGCAACGGGAGGAGGAATCCCCAGAGAATCAGACTTTGAAAGCCAGCGGGATTTGATTGCAGGACCTCCACAGGACTGGGGGAAATGGAGACTCCACTCTTGGAGGGCACACAAAAAAGCATGCTCACCAGGACCCGGGGGAAGGAGCAATGACCCCATAGGAGACTGAAGCAGACCTACCTGCTGGTGTTGGAGGGTTGCCTTCAGAGGTGGGGGGCAGCTGTGGCTCACTGAGGAGACAGGGACACTGGCAGCAGGGGTTCTGAGAAGTGCTCATTGGCGTGAGCCCTTCCAGAGTGCACCATTAACTCCACCAAAGAGCCTGTAAGCTCCAGTGCTAGGTCACCTCAGGCCAAATGACCACCAGCGTGGGAACACAGCTGCACCCATTGGCAGACAAGCAGATTAAAGTGTCACTGAGCTCCACCCACCAAATCGGATTAAAGTTTTACTGAGCTCCACCCACCCAGCCCAACCCACCATCAGTCCCTCCCATCAGGAAGCACCCACGAGCCTCCTAGACAGCTTCCTCCACAAGAGGGCAGACAGCAGAATCAAGCAGTATCAGCAGTATTTCATCTTGTGGAACTGAAAATCACAGCCACAGAAAGACACAGAAAATGAAAAGGCAGAAGACTTTGTACCAGATGAAGGGACAAGATAAAACCCCAGAAAAACAACTAAATGAAGAGGAGATAGGCACTCTTCTGGAAAAAGAATTTAGAATAATGATGGTGAAGATGATCCAGGACTTTGAAGAAAGATTGGATGCAAAGATCGAAAAGTTGCAAGAAAAGTTTACCAAAGACCTAGAAGAATTGAAGAACAAACAAACAGATATGCAACACAATAAGTGAAATGAAAAATACACTAGAAGGAACCAACAGCAGATTAACTGAGGCAGAAGGACGAATAAGTGACCTGGAAGACAGAATGGTGATCATCACTGATGCAGAAAAGAATAAAGAAAAAAGAATGAAAAGAACTGAAGACAGCCTAAGAGACCTCTGGGACAATGTTAAACGCACCAACATTCGCATTATAGGGGTTCCAGAAGGAGAAGAGAGAGAGAAAGGACCTGAGACAATACTGGAAGAGATTATAGTTGCAAACTTCCCTAACATGGGAAAGGAAACAGCTACCCAAGTGCAGGAAGCGCAGAGAGTCCCAGGCAGGGTAAACCCAAGGAGAAACACTCCAAGACATACAGTAGTCAAGCTGACAGAAATTAAAGACAGAGAAAGGTTATTAAAAGCAACAAGGGAAAAACAACAAATAACATACAAGGGAACTCCCATAAGGGTAACAGCTGATTTCTCAGCAGAAACTCTGCAAATCAGAAGGGAGTGGCACAATATATTTCAAGTGATGACAGAGAAGAACCTACAACCAAGAATACTCTGCGCAGCAAGGATCTCATTCAGATTGGATGGAGAAATCCAAAGCTTTACAGACAAGCAACAGCTCAGAGAATTCAGCACCACCAAACCAGCCTTACGACAAATGCTAAAGGAACTTCTCTAAGCAGGAAACATAAGAGAAGAAAAGGACCTACAGAAACAAAAACAAAACAATTAAGAAAATGGTAATAGGAACATACAGATTGATAATCACCTTGAATGGAAATGGACTAAATGCACCAACCAAAAGACACAGACTAGCTGAATGGATACAAAAACAAGACCCATATATATGCTGTCTACAAGAGACCCACTTCAGACCTAGGGACACATACAGACTGAAAGTGAGGGGATGGAAAAAGATATTCCATGCCAATGGAAATCAAAAGAAAGCTGGAGTAGCGATACTCATATCAGATCAAATAGACTTTAAAATAAAACATGTTACAAGAGACAAGAAAGGATACTACATAAAGACTGAGGGATCAATCCAAGAAGAGGAGATAACAATTATAAATATATATGCACCCAATATAGGAGCCCCTCAATACATAAGGCAAATGCTAACAACTGTGAAAGAGGAAATCGACAATAACACAGTCATAGTGGGGGACTTTAACACCCCACTTACACCAATGGACAGATCATCCAGGCAGAAAATTAATAAGGAAACACAAGCTTTAAATGACACAATAAACCAGGTGGATTTAATAGATATCTATAGGACATTACATCCAAAAGCAGAAGATTACACATTCTTCTGAAGTGCACATGGAACATTCTCCAGGATAGATCACATTTTGGGTCACAAATCAAGCCTTGGTAAATTCAAGAAAATTGAAATTGTATCAAGCATCTTTTCTGACCACAATGCTATGAGATTAGAAATCAATTACAGGAAAAAAACTGTAAAAAACACAAACACATGGAGGCTAAACAATACGCTGCTAAATAACCAACAGATCACTGAAGAAATCAAAGAGGAAATCAAAAAATACCTAGAGACAAATGACAATGAAAACACAACGATCCAAAACCTATGGGATGCAGCAAAGGCAGTTCTAAGAGGGAAGTTTATAGCGATACAATCCTACCTCAAGAAACAAGAAACATCCCAAATAAACAATCTAAGCTTACACCTAAAGAAACTAGAGAAAGAAGAGCAAGCAAAACCCAAAGTTAGTAGACAGAGAGAAATCATAAAGATCAGAGCAGAAATAAATGAAAGAGACAAAGAAAACAATAGCAAAAATCAATAAAACTAAAAGCTGGTTCTTTGAGAAGATAAGTAAAATTGATAAACCTCTAGCAAGGCTCATCAAGAAAAAGAGGGAGAGGACTTAAATCAATAAAATTAGAAATGAAACAGGAGAAGTTACAACGGACACCGCAGAAATAAAAAGCACCATAGGAGATTACTACAAGCAACTATATGCCAATAAAATGGACAACCTGGATGAAATGGACAGATTCTTAGAAAAGTATAACCTTCCAAGACTGAATCAGGAAGACATAGAAAATATGAGCAGAACAATCACAAGTAATAAAATTGAAACTGTGATTAAAAATCTCCCAACAAACAAAAGTCCAGGACCAGACGGATTCACAGGTGAATTTTATCAATCATTTAGAGAAGCGCTAACACCCATCCTTCTCAAACTCTTCCAAAAAATTGCAGGGAAGGAACAATCCCAAACTCATTTTATGAAGCCACCATCACGCTGATACCAAAACCAGACAAAGATACTACAAAAAAAACTACAGACCAATATCACTGATGAATTTGGATGCAAAAATTCTCAACAAAATACTAGCCAACAGAATCCAACAACACATTAAAAGGATCATCCACCATGATCAAGTGGGGTTTATCCCTGGAATGCAAGGATTCTTCAATGTACGCAAATCAGTCAATGTGATACACCATATTAACAGACTGAAGGATAAAAACCACATGATCATCTCAATAGATGCAGAAAAAGCTTTTGACAAAATTCAACACCCATTTATGATAAAAACTCTCCAGAAGGTGGGCATAGAGGGAACCTACCTCAACATAATAAAGGCCATATGTGACAAACCCACAGCAAACATCATTCTCAATGGGGAAAAACTGCAAGCATTCCCTCTAAGATCAGGAACAAGGCAAGGATGTCCACTCTCGCCACTACTATTCAACACAGTTTTGGAAGTCCTTGCCACAGCAATCAGAGCAGAAAAGGAAATCAAAGGAATCCAAATTGGAAAAGAAGTCAAACTGTCACTGTTTGCAGATGACATGATACTATGCATAGAAAATTCTAAAGATGCCACCAGAAAACTACTCAAGCTAATCAATGAATTTAGTAAAGTTGCAGGATACAAAATTAACACACAGAACTCTCTTGCATTTCTATACACCAACAATGAAAGATCAGAAAGAGAAATTAAGGAAACAATCCCATTCACCATTGCAACAAAAAGAATAAAATACCTAGGAATAAACCTAACCAAGGAGGTAAAAGACCTGTACTCAGGAAACTATAAGACACTAATGAAAGAAATCAAGGAAGACACAGATGGAGGGACATACCATGTTCTTGAATTGGAAGAATAAACATTATGAAAATGACTATATTACCGAAAGCAATTTACAGATTCAATGCAATCCCGATCAAATTACCAATGGCATTTTTCACAGAACTAGAACAAGAAATTTTACGATTTGTGTGGAAACGCAAAAGACCCCGAATAGCCAAAGCAATCTTGAGAAGGAAAGACGGAGTTGGTGCAATCAGGCTTCCTGACTTCAGGCTATACTACAAGGCTACAGTGATCAAGACAGTGTGGTACTGGCACAAAAACAGAAATATAGATCAATGGAACAGGATAGAAAGCCCAGAGATAAGCTATGGTCAACTAATCTATGACAAAGGAGACAAGGATATACAATGGAGAAAAGGCAGCCTCTTCAATAAGTGGTGCTGGGAAAACTGGACAGCTATGTGGAAAAGAATGAAATTAGAGCACTTCCTAACACCATACACAAAAATAAACTCCAAATGGATAAAAGACCTAAATGTAAGGCCAGACACTATAAAACTCCTAGAGAAAAACATAGGAAGAACACTCTTCGACGTAAATCACAGCAAGATCTTTTTTGATCCACCCCCTAGAATAATGGAAATAAAAACAAAAATAAATAAGTGGGACCTAATGAAACTTCAAAGCTTCTGCACAGCAAAGGAAACTATAAGCAAGATGAAAAGACAACCCTCAGAATGGGAAAAAATATTTGCAAATGAATCAATAGACAAAGGATTAATGTCCAAAATATATAAACAGTTCATCCAGCTCAATATCAAAAAAATAAACAACCCAATCAAAAAATGGGCAGAAGACCCAAATAGGCATTTCTCCAAAGAAGACATACGGATGGCCAAGAGGCACAGAAAAGCTGCTCAACATCACTCATTATTAGAGAAATGCAAATCAAAATGACAATGAGGTATCACCTCACACCGGTGAGAATGGGCATCATCAGAAAATCTACAAACAGTAAATGCTGGAGAGGGTGTGGAGAAAAAGGAAGGCTCTTGCATTGCTGGTGGGAATGTAAATTGATACAGCCACTGTGGAAAACAGTATGGAGGTTCCTTGCAAAACTAAAAATAGAACTACCATATGAACCAGCAATCCCACTACTGGGCATATACCCAGAGAACACCATAATTCAAAAAGACACACGCACTCCAATGTTCATTGCAGCACTGTTTACAATAGCCAGGACGTGGAAGCAACCTAAATGTCTATCAACAGATGAATGGATAAAGAAGATGTGGTACATACATACAATGGACTATTACTCATCTGTGAAAAACAATGAAACTGGGACATTTGTAGAGACATGGATGGACCTAGAGACTGTCATACAGAGTGAAGTGAGTCAGAAAGAGAAAACAAATATTGTATATTAACACATATATGTGGAGTATAGAAAAATGGTACAAATCAACCGGTTTGCAAGGCAGAAATAGGGACACAGATGTCGAGAACAAACGTATGGACACCAAGTGGGGAAAGCGGGGAGGGTTGGGGGGGGGGAATGAATTGGGAGGTTGGGATATCCAATTGTACACTCTAAATATATGCAGTTTATTGTAAAAAATAAAAAAATAAAAAGTTACAAAAAAAAGAATGCTATCTGAACTGTGAAGAGAATAATGAACACAGTGGGAATTTTAACAAGGAACTGGAAATTTAAAAAAGAATCAGAGCTGAAGAATATAATACTAGAAATTAAATAAAAAAATCACTAGAAGGAATTAACAGCAGACCAGGTGATACAGAAGATTGCATAAGTGACCTGGAAGATAGAATAATAGAAATCACCAATTCAGAACAGCAAAAAGAAAAACAAATTGAAGAATCAGAACAGTTTAAGGGTCTTCTAGGACAACATCAAGCATACTAACATTCACATTATAGGGGTCCCAGAAGAAGAAGAGATAGAGAAAGGGGTAGAAAATGTATCTGATGAAATTATGGCTGAAAATTTCCTGAACCTGAAAAATGAAATAGATATCCAGGTATAGGAAAAATAGAGGGTCCCAGACAAGAGGAACTCAAAGAGACCCACACCAAGACAATATCAAAGAGAGAATTCTAAAGGCAGCAAGAGAAAAACAAAGAGTCACTAACAGGGAACTCCCATCAGGATATGAGCTGATTTTTCTGCAGAAACTGTGCAAGGCAGAGGGAGTGGCATGATATATTTAAAGTGCTGAAAGGGGAAAACCTACAAACTGGATTGCTCTACCCAGCAAGATTATCATTCAGAATTGAAGGAAAGATAAAGAACTTCTCAGACAAGCAAAAACTAAGAGTTCATAAATGTTAAACTGACCCTAAAAGAAACGTTAAAGGGTTGTCTCTAAGTGGAAAAGAAAAGGCTACAACAAAAAGTAACAATTTATAGGAAAGGAGAAATCTCACTAGTAAAGGCAAATATGTAGTAAAGGCTGTGGATCAACCACTTAAATAAGTGAGCAGAAAGATTAAAAGACAAAAACTGTAAAATCAACTATAAATACAATAAACAATAAAGGGATAAACATGAAGATGTAAAATATGACATCTAAGACACAAAGCATGGGGAGAGGAGTAAAAAAACGTAGATCTTTTAGGACGTGTTTGAACTTAAATGATTATCGGTTTAAAACAAATAGATATAGTTGTAGGTCATCGTATATATGAAGCCCATGGTAACTACAAATCAAACACCTACAACAGATACACAAAAACAGTCCACTAGTGGGTAGGTATGCCCTTGGCACTAATAGGCTAGATTGAGTACTCCAAAATGGGGCTTGCTAGCACCAGGGTCCTCATGGTTAACGAGCACCCCAAAATGGCTGCTGCCAGCATCTGTGTCCTCAGGGGGAGTCCCAGTTGTCTCTCTGGGAGGCTCTCCAAGATCAGTAAGTGGGTCTTATCCCAGCTGCTTTTCAATTACTGCCTCTGAGCTGGGACTCAGAGTGTATGAAGTTTTGCTTGTGCCCTTTAAAAGTGGAGTCCCAGTTGCCTATAGCTCCCTGGCTTTTTTGTACAGAAGCCATGCTGGCCCTTCAAAACCAGGCATTCTGATAATGAAAAAGAAACAGACCACAGAGATAGGGGAGTAAGAGGTACAAACTATTAGGTATGAAATGAGCTACATGAGGAAACAAACTTACAGTTACCAGGGAGTAAGGGGGTGGGAAATAAATTGGGAGATTGGGCTTGACATATACATACTACTATATTTAAAATAGATAACTAATACGGACCTACTGTATAGCACAGGGAACTCTACTTAATTCTTTATAGCGGCCTATATGGGAAAAGAATCTAAAAAAGAGTGGATATATGTATATGTATAACTGATTCACTTTGCTGAACACCTGAAACTAACACAACATTGTAAATCAACTATACTCCAATTAAATAAAATAAGCTACATGATATATTATTCAACATGGGGAATATAGCCAATATATTATAATAACCATGAATGGAGTATAACCTTTAAAAATTGTGAGTCACTGCATTCTATACCTGTAACTTATATAACATAGCAACTATACTTCAATAATAATTTTTTTAAAAAACAGGCATTCTGGAGGCTTGTCTTCCCAATGCAGAATCCCTGGGCTGGGGAGCCTTCTCTGGGGCTCTGGCCTCTGGCTCCTTGGGGAGAACCTCTGCAATTGTGATTATCCTGCTGTTTGTGGGTCCCCTACCTGGGGATAAGGGTCTTGACTGTAGCCCCTCTTTGCCTCTCCTGCCCATATTGTTGTGGTTCCTTCTTTCTGTCTTTAGTTGTGGCAAATCTTTTCTACTAGTCTTCAGGTCATTCTCATAGATAGTTGCTCTGTAAATAGTTGTAATTTTGGTGTGCCCTTGGGAGGAATCTCAGAGTGTTCCTACTCTGCTATCTTGGCCACACACACCCCCTCGAAGATAAACCAATTCTATTAGTTTATTAATGAGATGTTACCATATATACCATATACATTCTCAGCCCTAAGTAAAAGAGAGTCATTATGAGTTTTAATGAAGGAATGGGAAAGAGGCAGACTGAGGGGGCCATAACTGGGAAGCAGCAAAGAGCACACAGGACATATAAGGCAAGGATGGGGGAGCACGGGAAGCAGAAATGGACATACAGAGCTTAATTCCCACTATGGTTGCCTTACAATTGATCTTCTATTTTATATGTATGAAATGAGAGTTAAATACATACATCAAGAGAGTGTTTAAAATGAGTGTTATATGATCTGTAAAGAAAAAATGCTAATTTCTTGAAATACGGTTTAAGTTAATTATTAGAATTTGTATCTAAACTGAAAATATTTTCTCTTGATAGAAGTTAATAAACTTGCAAAGGCCTTAGACAAAGTCACCAATGAAAAAATTTATATTGATGATGTACAACCTATACTGAAAGGCCTGGGGATTTATTTTCCAGAAGAAGAATTAAAAGAGGTGCTTTCATCAGTTTCTGTTGATAGTAAGTATTTTCTTTTCTAAGATATTTATTACATATGAAACTTGTGTCTGTTTTCACTCATAAATCCACAGAACTGAGGGGTAAGGAATCAAATATGAGTTCAACAACATTAAATTTTCCCTACAGGCTTGGGTGAGATTTTGTTCTGAATTATCTTCACATTGAGTTATCCTAGAGAAGTATAATCTTCCTCTCTTCTTCCCCTTTTTTTGCCTCCTGAGGTTGGGGTCATGGGTTCTTATTGGTTAGGAGCTGTGCAGTTGTCTTGTGCCCAGGAAACAAAGGCCAAGCCTTAGTATGGTGATACATACTACCAATGTGGTTTCCTCACAATCCTCAAAGGGCTACACTGGTGTTTTTGGAGTTCTGCCCGTAGAATGTCTAGCTTACACACACAGTCTTGTGTTCTTTTTCTTCTTAAATTCCAAGTATATGACTGATAGAAAGCCAAAGATTGTAGAGTTCTTTATGAATGTATCTTTGCGCATAAGTATATGTAGTTTTCTTTAAATATTATGTCTCAGTGGTTTATGGTACTTAGCTTCTAGTGGATAAATTATCTTCCATGAAGACACTTATAGTAGGATTTGTAATGCTGAAAAACGAAGGGAATATGGTATTAGAGAGGAAACACCAAAACAGTGGTCCCAATTGGTTAAGGTATCTATAAAATCCATAAAATGCTCATTGGCTCTGTAGCAAAACAGACCAGGAGTCATCATAATCATGTTCCTTTTCATAGTTAGCCTAAGATGTGTTTAACAGAGAGTCAGAAAAACATAGGGCTACCTTTGGTTTTGAAGTTTTAATAGGCACGCATGTTTTCTTACTTCATTCTTTTGTATCTTTGGACCAAAAACCTTTCATTTCTTTATGTTTCATTTTCAGACGAGGGAAAAGTGGACTTAAAAGGTTGCCTGACTAGGTTGTCGCAAACGCCATATTGTACAAAAGCTTCAAGTGAGTGATAATTTTTTGACAATAATTTTGAGTGGATTGTTTAGTTTTGATTAGGTGCATTTGTGCAGTTTTCTAATGCTGCAAAGCATGTCATATATATAAAAAATGCACTTTGAATGAAGAATCAATAGGGGATTCTAATCCTAACCTTTTCTTGAATTATATTTTCTGGAGTTATAGTATGTTCTTCCATCACTCAAAAGGGGTAAATATACAAAATCTATCTGGATGATTCATCCTAGTATCCAAGTTTGTGATCCAAGATGGCTGCCATTAGTTGGCAGTGTCTTGGCCATTTTACTGAAATTCTGTGGGAATAAGGTCAGTATTCCTTCCTCTTTTTCTAACCTATTATCCACTTATTAAAGTGAGATTTTATCATGAGAATATTAGCTATTGAAACATAGAGGAACATGTTGAAACATATAGGCCCCCTCCATGGTATTTTTGGTTGTAATCTGATTTTAATGTATTCAGTTAACTGCCATCTCAACTGCTAGAGCTGTCTGTGGAACTTCTGCGTCTCCTTGCAATTTAGACTAAATAAGCCTAGGTTAGTAACTTCAAAACAATTTTGAATTCTCTGAGTCTCCTTGCAATAGCATATGTTTTTGAGATCAATTGAAATGGCTTAGTTTTCTCTAGACTCTTTCCAAAATTGAAATGACTAAATTCAAAAGGCCTAAATTAAGTGGCTACAAAATGAAATTATTTTCCAGGGCCTAAGTGTTTAGGGTGTGGCCAAAATGGTACATTTTTTCAATTGACAAAAGATTTTGTCCTTAATCTTTGTTTTTCTAAGTGGGACCTTGTAAAACTCTCCTAGCTATATGGCTTATAAACAATTTTCTTATAGGGTTAATGTTTGTGATATGATAGTGTTTATCATAATACATTAAAAATTTTTTCTTACTTGAATGAATAATTTCTGCATGATGCTTTCAAAAATAAACGTTAACTTTTTTTGTATTGCTCTAACAGTGCTAATCTTTCCATTGTTAGGACATTTTTGGTGTATGTGTTGGTACATACGGGTATTGCTGATTGAAAAAAATTGAGACTAGTCACGTCAAGTTATGACCAGTTATCCAGTTTTTTGGCAGGAGAATTACTTTAATGATTAGCTACCATAGCTTTAATGGAATTCCCATCTTCAGATATGATGGAGATAAGTATAAGCATATGTTCTGAGATTTTTTTTAATCATTCTTAAATCTCAAAAATTTAAATATCTACAAGTGTCTTGGTTAGCATGCTGGCTAAACGTTTTGCTTAAGAAATCAGATACCTTGCACTTCAGACTTGGCTTCAGTTTTTTTTTTAATTATTTTTTTAAAATGCACTTTACTTTTCATGTTTACAGAAAAGTGAAGAAGATAGTATTGAGTTTCCATTTACCCTGCACCCAGTTTTCCCTCTTATTAACAGTATAGTACTTTTGCTACAATTAATGAACCATTACTGATCTGTTATAATTAACTAAAATCTATGTTTTGTTCCGATTTCCTTGTTTTTTTACCTAATTTTTTCTGTTGTTCAAAGATCCCATCCAGGGCACCACATTACCCTTAGTCATTACGTCTCCTTAAGCATCTCTCTCTCTCTTTTTTTTTTTTTTTGTTTTGTTTTAAATGATTTAGTTTCAACTTGACATTTAAAAACTTTTTTTTTTTTACAGTTTTACTGAAGAATAATTGACATATATCACTGTATAAGTTTAAGGTGTACAGAATTAAGGTCTATTTTACATACATTGTGAAATGATTACCACAGTGGGTTTAGTTAACATCTATCATCTCATGTAGATACGATAAAAAGAAAAGGAAAAAGCAATTTAAAATCTTATAAATGTAACAAGAGATAAAGATTTAATACCTCTACTTCTCCTTCATCCTCTCCCCGACATTTTATCATACTTTTAATTATATCAATAACCACTATTTACATCATTAAAGCAATGTAAATATTGTTCAGTGCAGAACCTATTAGAATACTGTGATCACATGTCCCTATTTTTTTTTATTGAAGTATAATTGACCTACAACACTATGTTAGTTCTTGGTGCACAACATAGTGATTCTATACTTATATGCATTACAAAATGGTCACCACAGTAAGTCTAGTTACTGTCACCACACAAAGTTATTACAATGTTATTGTCTATATTCCCCACTCTGTACATTTTATCCCTATGACTCATTTATTTTGTTTTTTTTTTAAGCTCTCTATTGGAATATAATTGCTTTACACTGTTGTGCCAGTTTTTTTTCTGTACACCAAAGTGAATCAGCTGTATTTATGCATGTATCCCCATATGCCCTCCCTCCCGTGACTCCCTTCCACCCTCCCTATCCCAGCCTTCTAAGTCATCCCCCATCATCGAGTTGATCTCCCTATGTTATGCGGCAACTTCCCACTAGCTATCTGCTTTACATTTGGTAGTGTATATATGTCAATGCTACTCTCTCACTTCATCCCAGCTTCCCCTTCGCCCCACCCCGCCCACCCTGTGTCCTCAAGCCCAATCTCTACATCTCCATCTTTATTCTTGCCCTGTCACTGGGTTCATCAGTATCATTTTTTTTTAGATTCCATATATATGAGTTAGCATGTGGTATTTGTTTTTCTCTTTCTGGCTTACTTCACTCTGTATGACAGTCTCTAGGTCCATCCACCTCACTACCAATAACTCAATTTCATTCCTTTTTATGGCTGAGTAATATTCCATTGTATATCTGTGCCACATCTTCTTTATCCATTCATCTGTTGATGGGCATTTAGGTTGCTTTCATGTGCTGGCTATTGTAAATAGTGCTGCAATGAACATTGTGGTACATGTTTCTTTTTGGATCATGGTTTTCTCTGAGTATATGCCCAGTAGTGGGATCACTGGGTCATATGGTAGTTCCATTTTTAGTTTCTTAAGGATCCTCCATACTGTTTCCCATAGTGGCTGTACCAGCTTCCATTGCCACCAACAGTGCAGGAGGGTTCCCTTTTCTCCACACCCTCTCCAGCATTTATTGTTTCTAGATTTTTTGATGATGGCCATTCTGACTGGTGTGAGGTGATACCTCATTGTGGCTTTGACTTGCATTTCTCTAATGATTAGTGATGTTGAGCATCTTTTCATGTTTTTGTTGGCCATCTGCATGTCTTCTTTGGAGAAATTCTGTTTAGGTCTTCTGCCCATTTGTGGATTGGGTTATTTGCTTTTTTGGTCTTAAGCTGCATGAGCTGCTTGTATGTTTTGGAGATTAATCCTTTGTCCGTTGCTTCACTGGCAAATATTTTCTCCCATTCTGAGGGTTGTCTTCTTGTCTTATTTATGGTTTCTTTCGCTGTGCAAAAGCTTTTAAGTTTCATGAGGTCCCATTTCTTTATTCTTGATTTTATTTCCATGATTCTAGGAGGTGGGTCAAAAAGGATCTTGCTTTGATGTATGTCATAGAGTGTTCTGCCCATATTTTCCTCTAGGAGTTTTATAGTGTCTGGTCTTACCTGTAGGTCTTTAATCCATTTGGAGTTTCTTTTTGTGTATGGTGTTAGGAAGTGTTCTAATTTCATTCTTTTATATGTAGCTGTCCAATTTCTGCAGCACCACGGCTTCACTTTTAGTAACTACGTATATTTAGACAAAATAGCTTCTCTAAGGCTGTTCATCTGTTAAGAAAGGGAAATATTGGTACTGACCTCACAAAAATTTTGTGGGATTAAATGAGATGGCATGTGTAAAGCACTGAGCATACTGCCTAGCAAGCTCAGACTGATAAGTGCCAATAATTGACAGTAGAGTGGGGAGGTAGTAGCAGCAATAGTAATAGTAGTAGTGGTAGTAGCAGTGGCAGCAGTAGTAGTAATCATTGTTATTCAGTACCTACTATTGATATTTGAGTGTTTTAAAAAACTTTAAACATTGTATATATTTTTTGTATATAGAAATAGAAGGACCCTTGAAAGCTCTGGCCTCCATTAGGAAAAACGTGGCCAATCCAGATGACCTTCGCTCCATGATGAAAAATATAGGATTTCCATTACCCCAAGATGTGATTCAAAGTGCACTGAACAATGTTGCTATCATGGGTGAGTATTTAATATGCTTCTAGGATCCTTTATTTTAGCTAACATGCATCTGTTTGAATTTTTCAAGAGTTGTTAAATGGTTTATGTGCTTCATGGATTTATCCAAGGCTTTTTTATACCTACTACTCAGTTAGGTTCAAGTTATTTGGCATCCCACTGAGAAGGGATCTATAGAGGGTGAGTGTGTGTGTCTGAATGATTGCATGAATCTGCCTTTCTGCCTGAATATGTATATTCAGTCTGATTGCATATAGGCATGTATATAACTACATTTCAAGGTCAAATCCGTAAATTGTTTCCAGTATAGCAATTATACTATGAGTGCCTACCTCTTTTTCTCTGATCATTTACCTTTCCCATGTTCCCTGATGTGTCTGTTTCTTTCAGAGGATGGGACAGTGAATTTAGAAGAGTTTATGGGCAATTTGGTCAATTCAGGATTTTCACCTCCACGTGAAAGTGAGTAAGAATTTCCCAAGAATGGAGAGCTTTTGGGAAAACGCCAGATAGACTTTTGAGATGGTCTTAAGCTGCTTTAACATTGGCAGAATTTTGTAATGTCATTGTTCCACACATGTCAGATGTGTAGCACAATTGAAAAACACTTTGAGCTTTAGAGAGAACTAATTACCTCTGCTGCCTAGTCTGAGCACCAGTCTTGACTGCAGTTGTCTTTCACTAAGGACCATATGAAGACAGAAATTATATTAATTAAATATTACTGAACCGATACTTGGAATTAGGCTGTTTGCAAATTACTCTATTTTTTCTAAAGTGTAATTGCATGACATATTAACCTATGATAAGTAGTGGGTTTCTGATACTAATTTATAACTCTTCACTGAGAAACTGATGAAAACCCTTGTTACTATTAGGAGAATTTTTGTTCAGGTTTGAATTTCTTTTATTTTGTTATTTTAACTTTGTTTTCCTTGGGTATTTCTTTGAATGGGCTCCCCTTTTTTTCAGTCTCTCATTGTACACTAACTCAAAGTTTAATTTTAGTACAATGTTTTTCAAATATAATGTTGAAAATCCTTTTCTTCATTTGGTTTGCATAGTATATCTGTAATATCAGGCCTCTGTGTTTTCTGATGAGCTATTTTTTTTTGCCCTATGGTACTGAAAAGGAAAGAACATTTTATGCTTTGCATATTTAGGTGGGAAGAATAATTCTAACTTCAAGCCAAAACCATATCCACTTCCAAATCACTTCATATTGTACATTTTAAAATGTCCTATGATTGCAGAAGCTCAAGGTTTACTTCTTTGATCATTTCCACCTACTTTTGGATAGGTACACATTATAGCTTTGACAAACTAAAAATATTTATAGAGAGATATTTTGTAGAAATGCCTTCTTTGGGGCAACTTCCTAATAAAATACCTCATCTGATTTTGAGAACTTACATTAAAAACAATCGTATCAAATAATAATGTAATAGCTTTGTGTAGTGACAAGTGGTAACTAGACTTATCATGGCGATCGTTTTACAATATATAGAAATATTGAATCACTATCT
Organism: Hippopotamus amphibius kiboko; assembly: GCF_030028045.1. Lineage (NCBI taxonomy): Eukaryota > Metazoa > Chordata > Mammalia > Artiodactyla > Hippopotamidae > Hippopotamus > Hippopotamus amphibius. The sequence continues at coordinate 43,676,674 of NC_080202.1, read as the reverse complement.
TATATACCAGAAACTAACATAGTGTTGCAGGTCAGTTATACTTCAAAAACAAATAAGCAAGCAAGCAAACAAACAAACTCGTAAAAAAGATCAGATTTGTGGTGGCCAAAGGCAGGAGGTGGGAAGAGGGGAAAGTGGAGGAAAGTGGTCAAAGGGTACAAACTTCCAGTTGTAAGATAAGTTAGTACTAGGGATGTTATGTACAATACAGTTAATGTAATTAATACTGCTATATGTTGTATATAAAAGTTGTTAAGAGAGTAAATCCTAAGAGTTCTCATCCCAAGGAAAATAATTGTGTTTCTTTTTCTTTCATTTCATTTACATGTGGTGATAGATGTTCATTAAACTTATTTTGGTAATCATTTCATGATGTATATAAGTCAAATCGTTATGCTATGTACCTTAAACTTATACAGTGCTGTATGTCGATTATGTCTCAAAACCAAGAGAGAGAAAACATATTAAAATTGTCACTGTATCTTCTGAAGAGATTGTCCATTATGCTATTTAGTGAAAAATGTCTCTTGAAATTTAGTATCAGAAAAAACTTTCCCTCTCCCAAAGACCAGTGTTTTCCTTTGTGTAGGTAATAACCTGAGTTCCCTTTTATACCTTAACTACCAGCAAGTTCAGACTTAAATTTAATATTTAATAACTGTAACTATATTGGTTTTGTTTGTTATTTATTATCTTCCTCTCATATTTTTAAATTTTTATTTCTAATTTAAATACATTTATTTTTCATTGAAAAATTCTTCAAATTACTTTGGGAAGTGATTGGGTAAATTTATGAAGCAGCATATCAAAAACTGCTGTCTGTGAATGCTGGCCCTAGATATTTATTGGTATGTCATAAAAGTGAGGTCAGTGGCTAAATTTGGAAAACACTAAAGTAGAAAACAAACAAATTTCTCTGATGCTAGACTATTAAAGATGATATATATTTAAGAATTTGATATATTTGATTCATAGCAGAATCAATCTGCTAGAATATCACAGAACTCTATTTTTTGTTTTATTTTGATAATTTTAGAAATGATAAATTATGAAACATTTCAAACACAGAGAAAAATATAGAAAATAATAGATTTAACAAATTTTAATAGTTTCCTATATTTGCCTTGGACATTTAATTTTTTTGTTTTTTAAAGGAATAGTAATATTAAGTTAGAGTTGACGCTCCTATCACCATTTTCGATCCTACTATCTTTACTAACACACTCATTTCTCAAGGGTAGCCTCAAGTTGGTACAGAATCCTTTTTATCACACGTATTATTTTCTCCTGTGTTCTTCAGAAGACAATTTGGAAATGTCCTTTTGAAGAATAAAATGGAACAATTGTTTGCTGCTAATATGATAAAATAGAATCTATTTATGTTCCCTGTGGCTAAATTCTCTTATCAGTCCTGGTGTTTTGGTAGATTCTTTAGGATTTTCTGTGTAAACAACTATGTAATCTGCAAATACATACAGTTTTACTACTTTCTTCCCATTCTCCATGCCTTTTATTTCTTTTTCTTGTCCTTGCCTTATTTTATTGGCTAGTTCCTCCAATATAATGTTGAACAGAAGTGTTGAGAATGGGCAGCTTGCCTTATTCTGATCTTAGGGGTAAAACATTCAGTCTTTCACCATTAAGTATGTTAGCTGTAGGTTTTTTTTTTTTTTTTTTAAGGCCCTGTTTGAAGAAATTCCCTTACTCTTTCCAGTTTACTGACAGTTTTTTTTTTTATCATAAATGATTGTTAATTTTGTAAAATTCCTTTTCTATCTTCTAAGCTGATAGTTTTGTTTTTGTCCTTTATTCTGTTAATATGGTGAATTACAGTGACTGACTGTTAAATGTTTGTAAATTGTATTTAAAAAATACAAATCTCTTTTTTTTTTACAATGTTATGAAAGCAGAATTTTCAACCTTAAATAGAAGAAAATTTTATGCATAGCAACATGGTGCATTATTGTTTGTTAAAGAAACAATGACATATCCTTTAACTTGCAAACAAAACCAAAAAATAATCCGTAATGTTGAAAATTATGGAAAAACCCAACCATTAGCAATTTGTCTACTATTTTTATATGATTATAAAGTGTGAAAAAAAAGTTATCTCGCCCTCCCCTTTTTGGTGATGTGATTGATTAAACATGAGACAGGCACTAAGTTAATTAAGGAGGGTGATGGGGAAGTGATGGGAACCACAGCTAGGACCAGACAATGTTCCACAGTCAAGGGAGCTCAAAAGAGGAAGAGCCTGATTGATACTTGCAGGCAACTAGATGGGGGGTGGGGGTGGAGGAAACATGACCAAATGACTCAGTCAGTGAAAACAGAATTAATTATACAGGGGAGATGGCCAGGATAGGTAGGAAAAACATTCTGAGTGGAAGGACTGTGTGTGTGGGTGTGTGTGTGGTGTAGGAGAGCAGAGAGGACACAAAGGGGCAGGATGGGGACCTGAGCAGCCGCAGCCAGGTTACTGCAGTTAAGAAGTCAAAGCAGGGATGACCAAATGCAGAGGAAACCCAAGTAGGTCTCCAAGATCTTAGTGACAAAAGGAAGCCATTCTGTGGATAGAGAACAGATGGCACTTATAGCCAAGTGCTCTGGTGCATGTGCTGCAGTTTAGAAAACCAAGGGGGACCCATCCAGGAGGGCAAGAGCTGAGCCAAGGGGAAGGGATGATCATCTAACATTGATAACACCAGTGATTCAGTGGTGTAGAGCAGGTACCAAGACCAGGCCAGCAGGATCTTATCCTAAACTTCTGCCTGACAACTGGAGGAAGTGCTCAGGTGTATGACAAGAAAAATGGAAACCAAAACCAGAAAGAAACAAAATCAAGAGAAAAAAAATGCAAAGTAGGCTATAGCTTCCTTACATTTACCAGAATATAGTTCCTGACCATATGGAGCCTACAATCTAGTGAGTGTTAGTTATATAAATTTTGCAGGGTACAAATTTCTCCAGTCAAAATCTCAAGTGTACAAAAATTTGACTGCTTTTACTTTTCTATTTCTTAACTTAGAGAAATTAGGGACATTAGAGGTTTTGCACACATGAGTTTGTGTTCCAGGTGGTAGAAAACGTAATTTAACTACTGGGTTAAATTCTGTTCATATCAACATTTTTATAAGTTAAATAAAGATTTTTCTGCTTTTTCCTTCTCCAGAGGGTAGTGTCTATGTTCTGGAAGGCTTATGTGGGTGTCGGTAGGGAAAGAGAACTGCGTGGTTCTCTGGTATCTTTATGATAATATGTCTGCTCTGATTCTCATTTACTGCTATACCTTCATATACTGGTGTTCATTTGAATGACCTGCATTTTCATCTGTCATTTTATCTTGTAATCTGCCCTGGCACTTGTCGCTCTTCACCTCAGCTTGACTGCCAGGCTGCTTTGGGGCTTTTGGCTCTTCTCCCACCAACCTCTGCTCCTTTCACTGTGTCACAGGAAATGTTCTGCTATTCTTTCATGCCGTACTGGTGATGTGGAAACTTTGGAGGCTGTCTCAGACTTTCCCTCTTAGATATCAATGCTCCCATTTCTTCTCTACTTTCCTCTGGCTGTGTTTTCTCAGGAAAGTCTGTGTGTCTTGCTGCCTTCCAGGGCTCCCAATGAACTGTCAGGCACAGGCTTTATTTTTCTTGGTTGGTTTACACAATTGGAAGGGACAGCTCACTAAAATGGATGCTTAAAAGTCTACCTTTATATTCAATATCCTGTGATAAACCATGATGGAAAAGAATATAAAAAAGAAAGTATATATATGTGTGTGTATATATGTATATATATATATATAACTGAATCACTTTGCTGTACAGCAGAAATTAACACAACATTGTAAATCAACTATACTTCAAATTTAAATAGTCTATTCTTGTTAGATAACAGGGGAAAAAAGATGTCTTACCCCTATCTCCTTATATGGGCAGAATGAATATGTCTTATCTCCATCATCTCCTACAAAGGAACTCATTTTCAGTTCTGAAAGATAGTATGAATACTGATTTTTTTTTTGTCTATTGTTTGTTTCAAAGTGCTTTATTTTGCAATGGATTCATTATGTCTTGGAAACAAGAATCTTCATTTATTCTTTTTTTTAATTGAAATATAGTTGATTAAGAATGTTGTGTTCATTTCTGGTGTATAGCAAAGTCATGTAGTTATACATATAGATACATATTCTTTTTCATATTCTTTTCCATTATGGTTTATTACTGGAAATTGAATATAGTTTCCTCTGCTACACAGTAGGACCTTGTTGTTTATGTGTTTTATACATAGTAGCTTGTATCTGCTAATCCCAAACTTCTGATTTACCCCTTCCCCACCCCCTTTCCTCTTTGGTAACCATAAGTTTGTTTTCTATGTCTGTGAGTCTGTTTCTGTTTTGTAAATAAGTTCATTTGTATCCTATTTTAGATTTCACATATAAGTGATATCATATAGTATCTGTCTTTCTCTTTCTGACTTACTTCACTAAGTATGATAATCTCTAGGTCCATCTGTGTTGCTGCAAATGGCATTATTTCACTCTTTTTTTTATCGCTGAGTAGTATTCCATGTATATATGTACCACATCTTCTTTAACCATTCATCTGTTGATGGACATTTAGATTGCCTCCATGTCTTGGCTATTGTAAATAGTGCTGCTGTGAACATTGGAGTGCATGTATTTCTTTGAATTAGAGTTTTCTCCAGATATATGCTGAGCAGTGGGATTGTTGGATGATATGGTAGCTCTACTTTTAGTTTTTTAAGGAACCTCCATGCTGTTTTCCATAGTGGCTGCACCAATTTACATTCCCATCAACAGTGTAGGAGGGTTCCCTTATCTACACACCTTCTCCAGCATTTATTTGTAGACTTTTTAATGATGGCCATTCTGATTGGTGTGGTGTGAATACCTCATTGTAGTTTTAATTTTCTTTTCTCTAGTAATTAACGGTTGCATCTCTTCTTGTGCTTATTGGCCATCTGTATTTCTTCTTTGGAGAAATGTCTATTTAGGTCTTCTGCCCATTTTTTGATTGGGTCATTTTTTTTTATTAAGTTGTATGCACTGTTTGTATATTTTGGAAATTAAGCCCTTGTCAGTTGTATCATTTGCAAATATTTTCTCCCATTCTTTAGGGTGTCTTTTCATTTTGTTCACGGTTTCCTTTGTTGTGAAAAAGCTTGTAAGTTTGCTTAGGTCCCATTTGTTTATCTTTGCTTTTATTTCTATTGCCTTGGGATATTGACCTCAGAAAACATGGGTGTGATTTATGTCAGAGAATGTTTTGCCCATGTTATCTTCTAGGAGTTTTATGGTGTCGTGTGTTATATTTAAGTCTCTAGGCCATTTTGAGTTTATTTTTGTGTATGGTGTGAGGGAGTACCCTGACTTCATTGATTTACATGCAGCTGTCCAGCTTTCCCAACATCACTTGCTTGAAGAGACTATCTTTTCTCCATTGTATATTCTTGCCTCCTTTGTCAAAGATTAATTGACCATAGGTGTGTGGGTTTATATGTCTGTTTTTGTGCCAGTACCATGCTATTTTGATTACTATAGCTTTGTAGTGTTGTCTGAGGTCTGGGAGGGTTATGCCTCCAGCTTTGTTCTTTTTCCTCAGGATTGCTTTAGCAACTCTGGGTGTTTTATGGTTCCATATAAATTTTAGGATTATTCTAATTCTGTGAAAAATGTCATGGGTAATTTGATAGAGATCACATTAAAGCTGTAGATTGTTTTGGATAGTATGGCCATTTTAACAATATTAACAAAATTTCTATGTTTATGTTAAAAATTTTATAAAATTTACTCTGGTATCATTTACCTTTGTGACCTAACTTGTTTCTTATTTTACAACTGCTAAAAAAGTGAACAAGCAAAATGGAATAAAAGATAGGTCATCTATTGGTGAGTGAAAAGTTTGCTAACTAAGTAATTAAATCATTTAACAAATATTTACTGAATAACTAGCAGTGCTACAAACTATGTTATGTACTAGAGATATGGATAGGTAAAATGAGCTTTTTAAACTTATAGTAGTTTCTGTAGCAACATTCTTTTTGTATATTTTGTAACACATGAGCTTCACACTTGATATTTTCCTTATTCCCATAATGTTCTTATTTCCTAAGGAGAGAAAATTGATGTCAGTAATGTGGATGCTATTCTGAAAAACATGGATATGAAACCTACAGAAGAAGAACAACAGAATCTACTAGAACACGTTTCAGCTACTTGTGAGGCTTTAAAACATCTCACTATGATCATTAGATACTGTTCAAGTTATTAATTTGGAGACTTTTCTGTGCAAGTTTCTGATACTATACTAATTTAAATTATCTAGACTAAATCTTTTAAAAAATTTTTTCATACCATTACAAAAGTCCTGATTTTTATTATTTGGTAGGCTGAGATAGTAGACTTCATAGACATTAGAAACTGATTCACTATGCTGCCAGATAATTCTTTCTGAAGCACAGCTTTTAATGTGCTACCCTACTATTCAAAAACCTTCAATTACTACACACTGCCTACACACACACATGCATATATATATATATATTTTAGAACTTTATTTATTTATTACTTTTTGGCTTTGTTGGATCTTCCTTGCTGTGTGCGGGCTTCTCTTTAGTTGCAGTGAGCAGGGGCTACTCTTCGTTGCGGGGCATGGTCTTCTCTTGTTGTGGAGCACGGGCTCCAGGCACACGGGCTTCAGTTGCTGCAGCATGTGGGCTCAGTAGTTGTGGCTCGTGGGCTTTAGAGTGCAGGCTCAGTAGTTGTGGCGCACAGACTTAGTTGTTCTGTGGCACGTGGGATCTTCCTGGACCAGGGCTCAGACCCATATCCCCTGCGTTGGCAGGCAGATTCTTAACCACTGCATCACCAGGGAAGTCTCAAGCCTATATTTTTGACCCAACGTTTGCACTTTAAAAAGTGACCTATAATTTACATACAATAAAACTACAGATTAAGGTTACAATATAATGAGTTTTGGCAAATATACTTCCATAAATCACACTGCAGTCAGAATATAGCTATTTACATCTTCCCTGGTAATTCCATCATGCTTCTTACCACTCGTCCCTTCCAAGAGGCAAACCATATTACTGTCACACTTTTAGCATCTTTGATTACTTTTGCCTGTTATAGGACGTAATGTAGGTGGAATCTTACAGTATAATACTATGTAATGTATGTAATCTTAATAAACAGCTTCTTTTCTCAACATGTTTTTAAGACTCATCCATGGGTTTGAAAGTATCAGTAGTTACTTCCTTTCATTGTATGAATTTAACAACGCTGTTTTATCCTTTCTCCTGATATGAAATATTGGGTTGTTCTAGTTTTGGGCAATTATAAATAAAATCATTACAAAATTCAAACCTGTAGGTTCTTACAGGTGAACATGAATTTTAATTTCTTTTGGAACATACTTAGAAGTAGGATTTCTGGCATTTATGATAAGTACATGTTTAACTTGATAAAATAAAACTGCCACTGCTTTTCCAAAGTGGCTGTACCATCACTGAAATAAGCATTTCAGTTGTTCTTCAGCTTTGATAGCCTTGGTAATGTCAGTTTCTTTTTTCCTAGCCATCATAATATGTGTGTAGCAGTATTTCATTGTGGCTTTAATTTGCATTTTCCTATTGACAGATGATGTTGAGCAACAAATTCTTACTTGCTATCTGCTTATTATCTTTTCTGAAGTGTCTGCTCAAATATTTTTGCCCACTTTTTGATTGTTTTTTTCCCCTGATTATTGACTTTTGAAAATCTCTTATATAGTTTAGATACAAGTCTGGTATATATTTTGAAAACATTTCTTCCAATTCCACTACTTATCCATTTTCTTCCCAGTGTCTTTGAAGAATTTATAATTTTTTACGGATAGTGATTTTTTGTGTGGTATCTAAGAAAACTTTACCTAACCTCAAAGATTTTCTCCTGTATTTTCTTCTAGAACAATGTTGTCCTGTAATGTAAATATAAGACAATCTTTATATAATATAATGTAATCTTCATATGTAATTTTAAATGTTCTCATAGCCACATTAATAAAATTTAAAAGTTGTGGACTTCCCTGGTGGCACAGTTGTTAAGAATCTGCCTGCCAATGCAGGGGTTCGAGCCCTGGTCCAGGAATGTCCCACATGCCGCAGAGCAGCTAAGCCCAATAGCCACAACTACTGAGCCCACATGCCACAACTACTGAAGCCCGCATGCCTAGAGCCCGTGCTCCACAATAAGAGAAGCCACCACAAAAGAGGAGCCCCCACTTGCCACGACTAGAGAAAGAAGCCCGCGTGCAGCAGTGGAGACCCAACACAGCAAATAAATTAATTAATTTTTAAAAAGATGTAAAATTAATATGAGTAGATTATATTTAACTCAGTCTGAAAATTATTATTTAAACTTCTAGTCAATATACAAACTTATTAATGAAATATTTTGCTTTCCATTTTCATACTAAGACTGAAATCTGTTGGATATTTTACTCTTATGTCATACCTCAATGCAGACAACATACATTTCAGGAGTTCAGTAGCCACATGTGACTAGCAGCTAGCATAAAGGACAGCACAAGCACCGTTCTAGAAGTTTTATGGTTTTAGATTTTACATTTAAGTCTTCAATCATTTTGGATTAACTTTTTATGGAATGAGGTTCTTTTTTTTTTACACGTGAACATTCAGTTGATCCAGCACCATTTGTTGAAAGGACTATTCTTTATTCATTGAATTGACTTTGACCCTTTGTTGAAAATAAGTTGGCTGTATGTGTGTGGCTCCATTTCTGGATGATCTATTCAGTTCCATTGATTTTTGTGTCTATCCTTTACTATATCTCTATATTAAAGCTTGAAATTAGGAACTGTCATTCTCATGTCTATTCTTTTTTTGTGCAAGATTGTCTTGGGTATTCTAGTTTATTGTTTTTTGCTTTTCCATATAAATTTTAGAATTAGCTTCAACTTCCACAAAAATTCTTGCTAGTATTTTACTGGGATTGCATTTAATCTATCAATCAATTTGGGAAAATTGACAATCTAACAGTATTGAGTCTTCCAATCTATGATAAGGTGTCTCTCTCCATTTATTTAAGTCTGACTTCTCTCATGGGAGTTTCATAGTTTTTAGTATTTAGTACACCCATCTTGCACATATTTTCTTTGATTTATATCTGAATATTTCATGGTTGTTGGTACTATTATAAATGTACCAACAATTCAAAATATTTACAATTTTCAATTTCCAGTTATTCATTGCTAGTACATCAAAATATCATGGATTTTCCCCAACTTTACTGAGATATTATTGACATCTAACATCACATAAGTTTAAGGTATACAACATGATGATTTTGTATACATAAATATTGTGAAAGGATTATCACAATAAGGTCAGTTAACACATCTACCACCTCACATAATTCCTGCCCCTCCCCCCCCCCCCCCCCCCCGGTGTATTTTTGTGGTGAGAACATTTAAGATCTACTCTCTTAGTGTGATTCTGCCAGCTTTGGAGGAGCATGGAGGGACTCAAGGAGGTGATGTAAGTGAAGGTGAAAACCTGTGGGCTGAAAGCCAGTTAAATCTGTAGGGAATCTGTGGATGGCTGTTGTAGCCCTTGGTTTCTTCAGTGGCAGAAGCTGCTGGGTTTGTCTGCAGAGCAGGTCATTGGGAACCATGGTCACTCCTGCTGTGTGGTTGCTATTGGTAGCCCCAGTTTTTCCTCCTTGTTCCTAGCCCTCTCTATGCGTCTTAGCTTTGTCTCAGCTTTGACATTCTCTGGGTGGGGTGAAATGGAAACAAGATGTTTGTGCAGTGTCCCAAAGGCTGGGAAAACCTGGTTGCTCACTCTACTTTTCCTTTCCTGGTGAGGAGAATTCTTTCTAGCTGGGAAGCTCCCTCTTGGCACTGAGCAAATACAGCTTGGGAGATGGAATGATGCAGGCAAAATAAAGCTATCTTCCTTCCTTTTTTGTGTGATTATTCTCAGGGTTTTTTTGTTCCACTACGTTGCTGAAGTTTCTTCAGTGGATTCCATAGTTCTCCCAGAGTTGTTTTTGTTTTGGGGAGACATCGTTTATCTTTGTTGAAAGACAGAGGCTGGGCTCTCCTATCCCACCATCTTGGTGACATCAGCTAAGTAAATAAAGTGGTTTAGCGTAGTATTCAATGACCTCTTTGTCGTGGCTCCAACATCAATTTCCTATGTATAACGAATCTGGAAAAATACTGTCAATTGGTTTGGGGATTATTGTTCTAAACTCAACTATGTGTTCCAGTAAGTGTATACCCTTTAAAAATGATAAAATATTATAGATAGGTATTATTTTACATTAAAAATTATTAAAATTCTTTAATTCACAGAACAAAACTTAAAAATCCTAGTTAGCTAAGATTAATCCAAAAGGAACTTAAGAAACCTTCTTATTCTCCTGGCAAATAATCAGAAATTGAATGACTTATTTGCATCAGTTATGTTATATAGAGACTGAGAGCATATTACCAAAGATTTTTAACATGGCTTCATAATCTCTTGGTCTAATAATTATAGTTCCAAAAATTATATGTGTGTGCATGTATACTGCATTTATATATCCCTTCACTGTACAATTGAGATTTTTGTTTGCTTTCTTTCCACACCTGGCACATCTATGGAAGCCAGTGGGTAACAGGTCATGCTGCCATGACTTGTTAACTGTTTGCTAATTAAAATAATAACATCCTAACTTAACATTTTTATAGACATTACCATATGTGAAGAGCAAAAACATTGACTACAGAGTTTTTTCTCTCCATGTATATAAGAATATTTGCCTTCTCTTTATGAAAAGCTATTATCTGGACCATTATGATAAGCTCCTAAGACATATATTACATCTAGAGTTAAGATCAGAAAACTAACAAATTAGATTTTATATTTAAGAGGTGTTATAATCATCCGTGTTATATCAAAAACTTTAAAATAGAAAAAAAATATGGTATGGCTGTCTCTTTGTATTAGAAGAAAAGGTATAGATTCTGGTTCTATTAATTTTAAAATGATAAAACTAATGGCTATCATTTATTAAGCACATATAGTATTCCAGGCCTAGGTCTCAGCACTTACTCTGTCTTTTAAAATGCTTACTCAAAGCCTATAAGATAGGTAGTATTATATTTTGTTCTAGAAGTGAGGAAATAGACACAGTGGGTGAGAAAATTCTAGAGGAACTTCTGAAAATTACCAAATATGAATTGCTTTTTAAGTATCCACGCTTATATATGTGAATTGATCTCATAGCTGTTGAAGATGTGAAAACATTGATAGGGGCTGTAACGATGCTTAAAGGTGAGCAAAAAGATACCATGCAAAGATTGATAAAAACAGTAATGCTGTTTTCCATTATCTTCTCTATTTTTATTTTTCCTTGTATTTTATTAATTTGTTTTTAAATTAAATTTGGGTTTTTTTAACCATTAAAATTGCTTAAAATTAAAAAGCATCAGAAGCTAAAAATAAAATGAAACAGTCCCTTATTCTATCTTTCCCCACCTCCAATCTTACTCCCCTTGAGAAAACCACTTTTAAATGCTCTTGGTTTTAGCTCTTTAATAATCACTGCCATGTCTTTAAGTAAATACCTATAATGCTATATGCTGATTTATCTCTAGTAGTGACTTTCAATCCTTTTAATATCCAGACTCACAAAAATTCTTAAAAATTGTTGAGGATCCCAAAGAGCTTTTGTATATGTGCATTTTATCTGTTCATATTTACCATATTAGAACTGAGAAAATTTTAAAACATTTACTTAAGAATTTGTTTTAAAATCTATTACATGTTTAAAAAAAGTCATACTTTTAATAAAATTTTTTTAAATAGTGAGAAAAAGCATTGTTTTACATTTTTGTCAATTACTTTAATGTCTGGTTGGATTCTCATATCTGTTTCTGTGTTCAATCTGTTGTTAGGTTTTTTTGGTTGACATATATGATGAAAATCTGGCCTCACACAGTATATATTTGTAAAAGAAGAGAATTTTTAGATAATTGTAGATATTCCTTTTTAGATAATTGTAGATATTCCTTGAGAGTACACCAAAATGTATCTAGTGATAGTTTCCAAATGGTTAATTGTAGTATAGAATTTGAAAGCCCATTAGTGAACTTCATACTTTATAGCATTAAAATCTCTTTATTTTGCTTATCAAATGGATTTTTATCCTTATCAAATGGATTTTAAAAATAATTCTTTGGTTATTTGGAAAATATTGGATGATTGAGTTTTGTGTTCATGGTATCCATGAAAATAGTAGCTAGTTCAGGGACTTCCCTGGCTGCCCAGCGGTTAGGACTCTGTACTTCCAATACAGGGGGTGCAGGTTCAATCCTTGGTCGGGGAACTAAGATCCCACATGCCACATGGCATGGCCAAATAATTAAAAAACAAAAATGTAGCTAATTCAGCTCACAGCTAACTCCATCACAGTGTGCTTTTCCTCAAGAAAGCTCTTTTAGTTTAGTATGTAGCAGAAGTACTTTCTGTACTTCAGTTTCATCGTGGAGAGTATTTTTAAAGATATACTTAAGACAATCTTTTAAAAAATATTTATTTATTTATTTATTTATGGCTGCATTGGGTGTTGTTTTTGTTGCTGCATGCTGGCTTCTCCCAAGTTGTGGCGAGCGGAGACTACTCTTTGTTGCGGTGCACAGGCTTCTCATTGCAGTGGCTTCTCTTATTGCAGAGCACGGGCTCTAGGCACGCAGGCTTCAGTAGTTGTGGCACATGGGCTCAGTAGTTGTGGCCCTCGGGCTCTAGGGCACAGGTTCAGTAGCTGTGGCGCACAGGCTTAGTTGCTCTGCAGCATGTGGGGTATTCCCGGACCATAGCTGGAACCCATGTCCCCTGCTTTGGCAGGCAGATTCTTAACCACTGTGCCACCAGGGAAGTCCCTAAGACATTCTTAAGTAAAACTGGCTATTATCATTATTATTATTTACTGCACATGCATGGCAGCGAAGAATATAATGACTACTATACTGTTTGGTGCCTCTGCCTTGATTTGTGATGAGATGCCATCAGTTTTACCTACTATTGCTTTTGCACCTTCAGTGCAAATGTCAACACAATAAAAAAGGCAAATAATATCTTGTTATTATTACAAAAATAGTTTTGATTTTGCAGACCCCCTGAAAGGATCTTGGGGACTCCTAGGGACTAGAATAACACTTTGAGATCTGCTGATCTCGATATTAGCTATTGACTCCCTGCTTTTGATGATGAAGATTTAGCTCCTAACACAACCTCCACTTCCTTTCATTTCTCAAACTGTCATACTTAAGAGATTAGTTTTACTTCTGTTGAATGAATTGGTAACTTTAAATAATAAGCACTGACCTCTATTTCTTATGCTATACTCTTTTGACAGTATCTCTTGACTCTCTATCACAGAATCTAAGAATATTAGCACCTTTAATCCTCCTCCTCTAAATTCTCCAGCAATTTTGTAGTTTTACTCTTTTATTGTCAAGGTTAATAACATCTGCATTCTATTCTGGTTCATAACCACAATTGTATCTTCTATACTTTGTCTAAAGATTTATTCTAAAAGTTGAACACTAATGAATGTTGTTGTAACTCTATAGCTATTATTATAAACATATATGTATGTAGTTCTCTCTATATATGTATATATATACTTTTTAAAATTTCTGAGACTGTTTGCAGGCTGACATTATATTTACTTCTGCCAGGGTCATGACATTTGTCCTGCCCGAAGGAGAATGTTCCTAGGGTTAAGATCAAATAGATCCTTTTTTTTTAATTCATTACTAATACCTCAAAACTATATCACATTTAAATTTTGTTCATATGTAGACTATTGCTTTTTTCTCCCTCAAATTTCTACTGACCTTTCTTTTTTTTTTCTTTTTTTCTTGTAAAACGAAGAAACAATTGCTTCTTTGCCACATTGCTAACATTTTTCAGCTTCTTACTTATCCCATCTATTGCATGAACTGCATTCCATTATAGATTGTCTATAATGTTTGTCTGGAAATAGAATTTTAGGTTCAAAATAATTTTCCTTCAGAATTTTTACAACCTTGATCCATTACTTATGAGAATTCAATGTAATTGATGAGAAGTTTGATAACAAGCTGAGGATTGTTCTTTTGTGATTGTTATTTCTTTTCTATTTAAAGTTGAGAACTTTTCCTTATCTTGGAGTTCTGAAATTTCACAATGATGGGTCTAATTGTGGGTCTTTTTCATTCATGTTACTTAGAACTCTGTGGACTGTTTCAGATGAAAGGTGCTTGTGTCTCTCTGAAGACTTTTTTTTTTAAGTTTGGCGATATTATTTTTAGTTTCTAAGGGTACCTCCTTTTTAATGATTTCTCACCCTCCTTTGGGTAGTCTAGACTTGGTTACCTGTACTCTGTTTTATTTATTGTATTTATTTGTTTACTTTTTTATTCCATATCTTCCCAAAGTAGCATATGAAATACTTGATAGGGACGTTTTCTCTTTTGTTCACTGCTGTATCCCTAGCACGTAGTCTAGTGTCTCTTACATAATAGGACGTAACAAATGTTTAATGAATGAAAAGATGAATGAACATACTTTAATTTGTTCTCTGACTTTCATAAACTTTTCTTCTACTTGTTTCCACTTATTTTTTTCCACTTATTCTTTTTGTTGTTGTGAGTTTATTTCCCTCTCTGTTTAATCTGTTTAATTGGGTCTTGGAAAGAAGAGAAGAAAAACATATCTTCATTGCCAGGCTTTAGAGTATTTATGAGAACATTTTTCATGGGAAGCAAAATTCCTGCATTTCGGGTAAAAAAAAAATACTTTAAAAAATTTTGAAATCTTTACTACTGTAGGGCGAGTATAATCAATTGTACTAATTTAAGATTAAAGCCTCAAATCAAGCCACTGCTTTCAAGTCATATTTGTATGGCCCGATCGTCTATGTTACTGTATAATATCCAACAATTTTTACTCTGTCCTTAGACATTTATCATGAGCTACTGAAGCATCACTTCTATTTTAACTCTCTGTATTCTACTGAACGACTCTCTCAGTAAAGTGTGATATTTCATACTTAAAATCTTTAGAAAATCTCAATTTCATGTTATTCATTTTCCATGTCTTCAAAGAAAAAATCAAGGTCTATAACCTGGATGATTTCCAGGTTGGAAACAACCCTAATGTCCATCAACCCAAGTGGGATAAACAAAGTGTGGTATATTTATACAATGAAATGCTGCTCAACAAATGAACAATTTACTGATACAGAACATCCTGGATGAGCCCCCAAAACACTATTCTAAATGAAAGAAGACGTTCAGAAAATAATACCTATTGTGTGATGATATTTTTATGAACAAGTAAGTCTGATATCAGAAAGCAACCCGAGGATTGTTTGGGTTTATGTTTTAGGGGGATTGACTGCAAAAAGAATTTATATTTACAGGGACCGACTTCATAAAAAGGAACTTTTGGAGGGGTTAAAGAAATGTGTTATGTCATAATTCTAGTGGTGCTTATGTGAGTTGTGTACATTTCTCAAACTGAACACTTAAAACAGTGGCTTATTGTATGGAAATTATGGTCAGCAAAGCTGATTTAAAAAGAAAGATTTGAAGTATAAGCTATACAGTTTTTAAAGTGGTTTCTCTTAGGAGTGGGAAGAACAGAATTAATAGGACTAGGATGGAGGATACAGGTAAAAAATGTATCTTATTTTGTATATTGGATTTTGTATTCTTCTAAATATTTTACACAATTATATATCAATTCTAGAAAGAGTAATTCCTAAAAATTGAAAATGAATGAACCTAACTTTATATTGATTTGGTGGCATAACCACATAGAGTGGAAATATTGCAAACAAGTTTATGAAAAATAGGAATTTGACTCTGCCTCCCTGAGTAGGAAACTAACAGACAAAAAGACCTGCAAATAATAATAACAGTAACAACAGCAACCCTTAAAATATTTTCAACAATCATTATTATGTTAGTTTTTGTAGCTTCATTCTGAGACTATTCTTTGGGGTGAAGTATATGAGTCATTATGTTAGTGTTACTGAGAACTAGGACTTTTGGCATAGGTGAAAGGAAATGCTTATTTAAGATAAATGAGAGTTACTTAAAACACCCTATAATTCTGAATTTGAATCGGACATATCACTATGTGTTCATAATGTATTTTATTTTTAAAATATGTATTTGCTAGTTATGTCCACTGAAGAGGCCCGGAAACGGTTACTAACCTACTATCAACAAGCACTCCTGTGTTGTTCTAACAATCAGTTCTTTGACACTAACTGGTTGTCCTATAATTCAATTCAGTTTTGACACTAGCTACCTAGAGTTAGTATTGACTCACAGGTTAACGGGCTCAGTCCTACAGGACTTTGCTCACTTCAGATGCCAGCCATAAGTTCAGTGCCACACGTACTTCTGACCAACCAACTATAAATTTGTGGCTTCCCACATCCACCCCACAGGTTTGAAAATTCACTAGAATGACTCACAGAACTCAGGAAAGCACTATACTTACAATCATCTGTTTATTATAAAGGATACAAATGAACAGTCAGATGAAGAGATACACAAAGTGCAAGGAAATATAAGACACAGAAGGGACCTATAGATTAAAAGGGACCTGAGAGTTGTGACAACATTTGCAATTAAAGACAATAGCTGTATAAAAAATTTGAGATAATAAGGGAAATATGAACACAAACTAGATATTTGATAATATGAGGAATGTTTAAAATTTTTAGCATGATAATGGTTTAATAGTCATATTTTTTAAACTGTCCTTATATTTACAAATGATGTGATATGATGTCTGAGATTTGCTTCTAAATAATCAGGTAGTACCTGGTAGTCTCAGGTAGTACAGGAGTAGATGGGAGGTATAGAAAGAATACGAGTGGACTTGAGATTAGCAGCAAGTCATCATATTACTAACTTAAATGAAAAATGTCCTAATTGTTCCACTTTGATTTCATTTGGAAAGGCTATTGTGCAAAATTCTAAAACAAATTTTAACCTTCAAAATGTATTTATGCAGTGTTGGAACCTTTCACAGTGTTTATAAATTATTATTTGTCTTTTATTATAGCTGAGGGAAAAATAAATCAGAGGAGACTGACAAATACAATGGAAGCTCTTAAAGCTAAGATAGAAAGGCAGTAAAACGGATCCTTTTGCTTTGATTCTTACACTGTTTCCTAGTAGTTAGGTTGTTAATCCTGCCACCCTCTATGTATTAATTATTTTTATTATTTATTTAGGTTTATCAGTTAATATACCATGATAAACTATTTTGTATCTTGGGGAAAAGTTCCAATTTTGATAGGTGAGGAAGAAATCAAGCTCTGGGTCTAAGCAGCAAAAAGTGAAGTAGAGAACTGAGGACTATCAGAAATGGAGACTATCCAGATAGTCTGGACAAAAAAATAAATCTTATTTATTGATCTAAAGTTTTATATTAGGTTGTCTGCCTTAAGTGCTGTAATTCATTTAGTTAGTCAACATTTGCTGAGTTCTTTAGGTGCAGAAGATACAGAGGGGAAGCAGACAATGTTCCTGCTTTCATGGAGCTCTCGTTTTCTTAGTAGGTGAGGGAGAAATTAATAAATCAAAAAATTAAATAATTTGAGAAAGCAATAAGTGCTATAAAAGAAAAAGATAGTAATAGGATCAAGAGTGGCAGGGCTACATTAGGTAAGTTAGGAAATGCCTAATAGAGGAAGGGGACATTTGAGCTGAGATTTGGGCTCAGCCTCCTTTTAGAATTTTGTGTTGAGTAGGCTTTCTTTTTTTTTTTTTTTTAAGTATGGAACACGTCACAAATTTGCGTGTCATCCTTGCTCAGGGGCCATGCTAATCTTCTCTGTATCGTTCCAATTTTAGTATACGTGCTGCTGAAGCCAGCACGAGTAGGCTTTTTTTCAACATAAGCCTAATGAAATAAATTCTAATTCCAATTCTAATAATAAAACCTCATTGCCACTTGGATAGATTTTGAACATAGTAATGATAATACATAGACATTGTTTTCATGTTGTACAGTCATAACATCTTTTTCATAGTTCTTTCTCTTTCCTAAGAGGGAAATGATGATGTGAATAATCTTGACATAAAGAAATTGAAGAATCATCATACAATTGGCCAGCTGATTTTGGCCATCATAGATACCACTGGTTTTTTTCCAAAGGGGATTTGGGATTGTGGGTTTATGATTTCACATTCCTAAAACTCTAGTTTTTTAGTTTCCTGAAGACAGTTGATATATGTGTTATGAGAACGCAGTCCTAAAGCAAGCAATTTCTAGGTCTGTACCTGTTTGATAAAATATGTTAAGAAAAGCATTAGCTAGATATAACTGTTTTGAAAGAGGAAACTGTTTTGTGATTTAGTTTTTAGTAGTGTATATTTTTACTAGCAAACCATTCATTCGTGGGTTTTGCCATCAAGACTGAACAATATTTAATGGTATTGTGGAATTGGTGACAGGCCTAAAGTGTGAATACAGAAAAGACAGAAATGAGTCTAAGAGGAACAGAAGGAGAAAGTAGGAAAGTATTCAGAAAGAGAAAAAAAAAACTTAAATAGGTTTTATATATAGCAGGATCAAATTTAACACAGTACAAATATCAGTGTGCAATAAGTGAGAGTGGTGTTCTTTATTTTTTCTAACTGACTTCATTCCTCTCTTAATCCCCATCCTATTCTGGCCATGAGTGGGAGATGGTAGAAGGTGAGAGGGCAGACTTAAATTAGCCAATTAAAAGTAATCTAATTTATTCTGGTTTAAAGTAAAAAAGTCTCTTTTTGGTTGACCTAGTTTATTTTAGAAAATCCTCAGTTTTTCAAGCCCTTTCCCCACTTCCCCTCATAAAGGCATCCCACTATAAGGGAAATCTTGGATGTCCTCCTGGTGGTAGAGTAGGGCAGCAGATCTTGTGTTGTCCTCTGGGTTCTTGATAGCCTCTTTCACAATGTCTCATATTTCATGAGTCCTGAACATCCTGGTGACCTCTCCTGCTGAAGTGTACTGCTTGAGAAACTTGTGGTCTGTTTTCTTAGCAAAGTGAAGGTTCTATGGTCCTTCACTAAGTTGGCTAAGCTTTAGCACTCACTGGTGATGAGGTCCTTTGAGCCTCAGTCGAGTATTCTATTAGTCCCCAGACTGTGCTATCTATCCCATAGCCTCTGCTAGGGATTATCTTTCCCTTTGACTTGGAGACTCATTCACCTCTATCTCTGAGATACTTTACACATTACTCACTAGGAGTACATGGAATAACTGAATATCTTCTATATCATGCAAAAACCCAAAGGGGCAAAGGGGCATTTCCAGCCCTCTCTTTGCCTACGCATACCATGCCACAATATCTATTCTGGTGACATTGGCATTGCTGTCTGAGCACCCCTAAGATGGTAACATCACAGAGTTCCAAATAGGAAGCAAGATACAAAGTTCTGTTTTTTACTTCCTTCATTTTATAATATCCTCACTCCCATCCCATTAACATATCTTCTATTTTACCTCTTTTCAAGGTTTGACTTAGAGAGGAGTGTTGGGGTAGACTTAGACAGGGAGGGGGCAGCAGGCAGCAAGAACACTTAAACCTTCTTTCTCTACAAAGAGAGGGAGGAAAGCAGGGAAGGGAAAGAGGAAGGGAAGGAGGGAAAAAAGAAAGAAAGAAAAGAAAGGTATATCTTTATCTCTATTTCTCCTCCCAGTTGCATTTTCTTAAGCCATAGAGCAGACTTTTCCTGTCCTCTTCTTATCAAACAGGGTGTGAAAAGGAAGAGGAAAGGCGCTTCCCTATGTCATCCTTTGGTCTTTCAACCGACTAGTTTACATTAATACTTAATGTCAGATCTTCAAGTTTGCTTTGTAAAAGTGGCTTTTGAAAATTAAAAATACTTTCTTCTCCCCCCCCCCCCCGAGTGATATAAATTCTGTGACTGAATAGGGAAAGTTTTCATAGAAGAAAGGAAATATGAAGAAGAAAGATGCATTAGTACAATTTAAAATCTTACACCTGTACAATATATTTCAGCATGACAGGACATTGCTAACAATTGCTTCAGAGGTGAAAAGATTTTGGCCCAGCTCGCATATTTTTAGGGAGATGAGTATTCCTAATCTACAAGGCAAATCAGAAAAGTGCTTCTTTATGAAACTTAAACTGTCTCATGAATTCCATTTCTCTTTCTCTGTTAGTTGAATTTTCCTTTATCTTTAGCTAATAGGAATGGTGCATCATAGTGAAATCTTGGCTGGTTTGAAACCTTTCAGAGGTAAGATGGATGATAAATTAACAACTCTCAAATTATCTCCTAATATCTTATTTCCTAATCATTTGATAAGGAATTCTGCTACTCTCCAACATAATGGATCCAATATAATTTAAATTATGTTGGTAGATGTTTTGTGTTTTTGGTTTATTTATATTGGTCATATTGATATGAATTTTAATATACTTTCCTAAAGAAGAGACAGAATGTATTATTTGAGGTTGGTTGTGAAATGCAGAACAAGAGAATAATCATTCAGTGATTTTGGTTAACATAGGCAATGAATCTAGTTAGAGTTAAAAAAGGAAACCAATCCTACTTTGGCTCAGAGGTAGTAATTAAAGTGTATCAGGCACCTTCCATATGCCTGACAGAGTTCCAAGTCTTTTCATATATGTTACTTTATATTCATAGAAACTCCATGGGACAGATAGGATCATCTTCATTTCACATAACAGAAAACTGGGGCTCAAAGAAGTTGTGTTATTTACGTACATTCCAGTAGGTAATAAATAGTAGAGAACAATATTCAAACCCACGTGTTCTTACTTCAACCATAGTAATTTTCCCATTTCACTAGAACTGCCTATTTCTATCATAAAAATAATACATTGGGAAATGTATAATAATACATAAGAATAATACACTGTTCCTTTTAGGAATTTATGGTGTGTACGTTTATTCCTCCAGAAAGGTTTAATGACATGAGCTTAATTCTAACAGTATTGAATCTCTGCATAAACTTAGGTTCCAGGGATCTTGAATATTCCTTCCCCCCCCCCCCGCAAAATCTATAATGCATAGGCAAAATAAATGAAGAATTTTAGCATTAGTAAGAATTTTCATATTTATTTCTCTTTCCTAAGGAGAGATGGTAAATATCAGAGATCTGGACAACATACTAGGAAACATGGGCATTGAACTCACTAAAGAAGAACTTGGAGAGCTGAGAAGAAACGTTCCAGGTAATGGTGATTCATTGTAGATATGAAGAGTCCTTCAGGAAAGCTTGGTCTTGAGGGTTTTGTATGACTATTTCTGAAACCAGATTAATTTTGTGATGATAAAAACCTTGTAAAATTTCAGACAAAATTCAATTCTAGAGAACAAATCCTGTCTTCATTTTCTAAATCTGTGTAAAATACAAAGCACTTGTCTAGATTAATTCCAAGATCATCTTTCACATCTGTGAATATTCAGGAAGCAAAATTAAAAGGTGGAAAAGGAGATGAATGGAACACTCTAACTATATATCCTCTCCACATTTCCCATTCATTTCTGTATTCTGACTTAGCCCCTTAACACTGCTGAAACGCCTCTAAGGACACCAGTAACTTACTGTTTGCCATTACATTAGACATTACCCATTCTGTTTTTCTTGGGGCTTTCTCGTGTCTTTGATATTGATGATAATTCTGACCTTCTTGAGATTTATGTTCCCTTGGCTTCTGTGTGGTTCCCTCCACCTGAGTCTTCCCATTTCTCTCTGATTTTCATTTTACATACTCTCTCTGGGTAATCTCATCACTATCCATGGTTTTACCTATCACCTACATGCTTATGACTTCCAAATCTTTTTTAATTTGGAGTATGATTGCTTTGCAATGTTGTGTTAGCCTCCACTGCATACCAAAATGAATCAGCCATAGTCACACAGATATCCCCTCCCTTTTGGACTTCCCTCCCATTTAGGTTACCACAGTGCATTAGGTAGAGTTCCCTGTGCTATACAGTATGTTGTTTCTACACAGACTCTCTCCTGAGCTTCAAACTGGTATGTCCAGATGCCTGTTAAACATTTCCACTTGGATATTGCACAGAAGGCATTTTTTTCTCGACTTATTTAAAATTGAATTCACTATTTTTTGCCCAGTCTTTTAGTCCTGTATTCTCTCTCATTTGTGCTATCACTATTGCTGTCTAGTCACCTAAGCTAGATATATGGGATTCATTTTTTTATTCCCCCTTCTCCTATCTATCCCTTAATCTTGCATCTTAACTCTATCCATATAAACCTAAATTTCAAAATTGCCATACATAGATGGATAGATGGATGAATATGTGACAAACCAAGTATAGTAAAATGTTAATAGTAGAATCTAGATGGTGGACATTCATTGCACAATTCTTTCAACTTTGCTATATGTTTACAAATTTTCATAACAAAATACTGAAAAAATTCCATATTTAATTTCATCAGCATCTCTCTGTTCCTGCTGCCTCAGCCATATTTTAGGTCCTTTCTTTCCTGACTTCATGCACTACAATGGCTTCCACAAAACAGCCATCAGAGTGATCCATATAAAATGCAAATATGATGACATCATACCTGAGTTTAAAATCATTTAATGGCTTTCAGTCATGTACTAGGAAATTTCTTAAATTCCTTCATGTGGCAAACAAATTCCTTCCTGATCTGGATGCTGCTTATCTATTTAGTCTAGTAGTTTACCCTCAGTAACGTTGAACTTTCATTCCAGACAAACATATATCATGCTTTTCGTCACATTTTGCTTTGTTTATGCTCTCCCCACTATTCAGAGGGCCTCTCCTTCCCCCTTTTCTAACTCCTTATTGCTTATTAGACTTCAGAGCCACCTTTTCCAGAAAGCTTTCCCTTAATTACCCAGAATGTACTAAATACCTCTTCCCTGTGTTTTCACAATAATTGTACATATATTTTGCTACAAGTTTAATTATATGTTTCTATTTACTTGCTATCCTGTATTATATGTTTATATTTATTTGCTATCCTGTAACTTTAATGTGAGTTTTAGAAAAAGGGTATATTATTTACCTTTAGGAAAGGGCTTATTATTCCTCTTTCTATATCCAGTACCTAGCAGAATGCCTGACAGATAAATAGACATTCCATAAATGTTGAATGAGAGATGAACAAATAATTGAATAAATGAATGAATAAGTGAGTGATGACTAAAGAAAACAAGTAACTACTTTTGGTCAGGTCACTAATATTTACTTCTAGTATATTGTTACCATTTAACAGCAGCAATTCTGAGTGACATGGAAGATCAGAGTATGTTAGGAATAGACTGGAGATAAAAATATGAACTTTTTTTGACCAGCAATCCATGCTTGTGATTCATGACATTACCAGAATTTAGACTCTTCAGAGGATTAAGGGTGGTATTTTCTGTCATATTTATAAAGAGTATATTAGCCCAGGAAGAGCATATTTTACTCTCCGAACCTTACGGTCCAAGGGTCAAGGTCCAGCTTACTAAAATAGAATCAGTTTCTGAAAACTAAGAATTATGCACTTAAAGTGAGCCCAGAGGATGATGTGGGATAACAAAATTTAGCTAGCTTCAGGATTATTACTTACAAATCTTTTTTGTGAATTTGCTTTCTACCTCAATTATGCCTTATTTAATAGCTCAAGGGAAGACTGATCTGAAAACGTTGATGGATACAGTAGAAGTTATTACAGGTTAGTGAGATGTTACTATAAATTTAAGATCCTAATTCTTTACACTAAACTCTATTTTTTCTTTGACAAGTATTTTACTGAAGTATGACATGTATAATTACTATATTATGTAACCATGTGTCCAGCTTAAGAATTATTGCAAAATGAACTTATCCATTTAACTGTCACATGAATCAAGAAATAAGCATTATTAATAATCCAGAAGACCCCATATACCACTTCCTAGCGACTTCCTTAATACTTTCTAGAGGTTATTACATCCTTCATTCTAGGACCACAGGTAGTTTTATCTGTTTTTGAATTTTATGTAGATGGAACCATGTGATTTGTATTCCACTGTATTTATTTCACTAATTTCTTTCATTCAACATTATTTGTTTCCTTTTAGTAACAATTTTATTGAGATATAATTGACATACAATAAACTGCATTTATTTAAAGTGTACAATTTGATTTTTTTTCTTATTAGTCATCTATTTTATACATATTAATGTATATACGGCAATCCCAATCTACCAGTTCATTCCAGCCAAACCCCCTACCTCCTGCTTTCCCCTCTTG
This sequence comes from Hippopotamus amphibius kiboko, assembly GCF_030028045.1. Taxonomy (NCBI): domain Eukaryota; kingdom Metazoa; phylum Chordata; class Mammalia; order Artiodactyla; family Hippopotamidae; genus Hippopotamus; species Hippopotamus amphibius. The sequence goes on along the minus strand of NC_080202.1, from coordinate 43,652,332 downwards.
GTGTCCATATATTTGTTCTCTACATCTGTGTCTCTATTTCTGCCTTGCAAACTGGTTGATTTGTACCATTTTTCTAGATTCCACATATAGGCATTAATATATGATATTTGTTTTTCTTTTTCTGATACTTCATTTTGTATGACAGTCTCTGTGTCCATCCATGTCTCTACAAATGACCCAATTTTGTTCTGTTTTATGGCTGAATAATATTCCCTTGTATATACGTACCACATCTCTATCCATTCTTCTGTTGATAGACATTTAGTTTGCTTCCATGTCCTGGCTATTGTAAATAGTGCTGCAGTGAACATTGGGGTGCATGTGTCTTTTTGAATTATGATTTTCTCTGGGTATGTGCCCAGTAGTGGGATTGTTGGACCATATGGTAATTCTATTTTTACTTTTTTAAGGAACCTCCACACTGTCCTCTATAGTGGCTGTATCAATTTATATTCCTACCAACAGTGCAAGAGGATGTCCTTTTCTCCACACCCTCTCCAGCATTTACTGTTTGTAGATTTTCTGATGATGCTATTCTAAGCGGTGTGAGGTGATACCTCATAGTAGTTTTGATTTGCATTTCTCTAATAATTAGTGATGTTGAGCAGCTTTTCATGTGCCTCTTGGCCATCTGTATGTCTTCTTTGCAGAAATGACATTTAGGTTCTCTGTCTATTTTTTGATTGGGTTGTTTGTTTGCATGAACTGTTTATGTATTTTGGAGATTAATCCTTTGTTGATTCGTATGCAAATATTTTCTCCCATTCTGAGGGTTCTCTTTTCATCTTGTTTATAGTTTCCTTTGCTGTGCAAAAGCTTTTAAGTTTCATTAGGTCCCACTTGTTTATTTTTTATTTTATTTCCTTTACTCTAGGAGGTGGGTCAAAAAGGATCTTGCTGCGATTTATGTCAAAGAGTGTTCTGCCTATGTTTTCCTATAGTGTCTGGCCTTACATTTAGGTTTTTAATCCATTCTGAGTTTATTTTTGTGTATGGTGTTGGGAAGTGTTCTGATTTCATTCTTTTACATGTAGCTGTCCAATCTTCCCAGCACCACTTATTGAAGAGGCTGTCTTTTCTCCATTGTATATCCTTGCCTCCTTTGTCATAGAGTAGTTGCCCATAGGTGCATGGGTTTATCTCTGGGCTTTCTATCCTGTTCCATTGATGTATATTTCTGTTTTTGTACCAGTACACATATTGGTACTGTGTTAATTTTGTATCCTGCAACTTTACCAAATTCATTGATTAGCTCTAGTAGTTTTCTGGTGGCATCTTTAGGATTTTCTATGTATAGTATCGTGTCACCTGCGAACAGTGACAGTTTGACTTCTTTTCCAATTTGGATTCCTTTGATTTCTTTTTCTTCTCTGATTGCTGTGGCAAGGACTTGCAAACTATGTTAAATAGTAGTGGTGAGAGTGGACATCCTTGTCTTGCTCCTGATCTTAGAGGGAATGCTTGCAGTTTCTCCCATTGAGAATGATGTTTGCTGTGGGTTTGTTGTATATGGCTTTTATTATGTTGAGGTAGGTTCCCTCTATACCCACTCTCTGGAGAGTTTTTTATCATAAATGGGCAATGAATTTTGTCAAAAGCTTTTTCTGCATCTATTGAGATGATCATAAGGTTTTTATTCTTCAGTTTGTTAATATGCTGTATCACATTAACTGATTTGCATATAATGAAGGATCCTTGCATCCCTGGGATAAATCCCACTTGATTATTGTGTATGATCCTTTTTAAAGTGTTGTTGGATTCTGTTTGCTAGTATTTTGTTGAGGATTTTTGCATCTATATTCACCAGTGATATTGGTCTGTAATTTTCCTTTTTTGTAGTACCTTTGTCTGGTTTTGGTATCAGGGTGATGGTGGCCTCGTAGAATGAGTTTGGAAGTGCTCCTTCCTCTGTAAATTTTTGGAAGAGTTTGAGAAGGACGGGTGTTAGCTTTTCTCTAAAGGTTTGATAGAATTCACTTGTGAAGCCATCTGGCCCTGAACTTTTGTTTGTTGGAAGATTTTTAATCACAGTTTCAATTTCATTACTTGTGATTGGTGTTCATATTTTCTGTTTCTTCCTGGTTCAGTCTTGGAAGGTTATACCTTTCTGAGAATTTGTCCATTTCCTCCAAGTTGTCCATTTTATTGGCATATATTTGCTTGTAGTTGTCTCTTATGATGCTTTGTATTTCTGTGGTGTCTGTTGTAACTTCTCCTGTTTCATTTGTAATTTTATTGATTTGAATCCTCTCCCTCTTTTTCTTGATGAGTCTTGCTAAAGGTTTATCAATTTTATTTATCTTCTCAAAGAACCAGCTTTTAGTTTTATTGATCATTGCTATTGTTTTATTTGTTTCTATTTCATTTATTTCTGCTCTGATCTTTCGATTTCTTTCCTTCTACTAACTTTGGGTTTTGTTTGTTTTTCTTTCTCTAGTTCCTTTAGGTGTAAGGTTAGATTGTTTATTTGGGATGTTTCTTGTTTCTTGAGGTAGAATTGTATTGCTGTAAACTTCCCTCTTAGAACTGCTTTTGCTGCATCCCGTAAGTTTTGGATTGTTGTGTTTTTGTTGTCATTTGTCTCTAGGTGTTTTTGATTTCCTCTTTGGTTTCTTCAGTGATCTCTTGGTTATTTAGTAGTGTATTGTTTAGCCTCCATGTGTTTGTCTTTTTTACTGTTTCTTTTCCTGTAATTGATTTCTAATCTCATAGCATTGTGGTTGGAAAAGATGCTTGATATGGTCTCAATTTTCTTAAATTTACCAAGGCTTGTCGCGGTGATAGAGGGGTTTATGGAAGACTGTCCAAGCCCCAGACTAATGTCCAAGTGTTGGGTTAAACAAATACTAAGTCTAGGGAACACATACATATATAAGACATACAATTACTGAATCCATTAGGACGTAAGACTTTGGAAAGACCTGACAGAAGAACTCCAGTATGCTATCAGATATTCAGAGAGAAACCCAACAGAAATTGAAAACCAAAACAGAACAAAACAGAAACAAAAGCAAAAACAAACAAACAAATAACACCTTACCCATACAAACACTAATCCAGGGAGATATTGTAAGCTAGGATCAAATATCAAAAAGAGCTAGAGTACCTCCAGACAGAATGGAGATTCTCAGAATGAAATTAGACAAGTGTACTAAGAACTAAGATAAAGACAAATACCTAATATTAAATACCACGGTGGTGTGTCATCTGGAGAATAGAGCAAGGCGTCTGAGCAGATCAATAGTGTTGCTTTTAAGTATGTTAAGATAAAATAAACTAAAAATGGATGGGAGACGGGAACAGAAGAGTGTAGTGTGATTGGAAATATGCAAATAAAAAGAAAGGAATAGAAATGTATAAAAGATAGAGATGAAAGGAAGGTAGGAGAGCTATATAGTCCGTACTACCAAAAACTTAGCTAGAAATAGAAGTGTATATAAAAAGGCAAAAAAATAAAAATAGAATTAAAAATAGAATTTAAAAAAAGTTATAAAACTTGTAGATTCCTTAGGACTAAGATCGTAATTGATAAAGGAAAAAAAAAAAAAGAAAAAGAAAAAAAAAAAACAGAACTGATCCCAGAATGAACCAGTTCAATAGAATTGATACTAATATTTGTGTTTCCTTAGAGTATCAGCTGTAAGTGTCCTTCTACTCGCCTTGGGTTTTTTTGTATTCTTCTGTGACCAGCAGAGCTTCCCTTATTGTTCTTCTGTAAGCGTTGGTGTGTGGGGAGGGAGAGGGTACACTAGTGGCTCCTTCCCCTGGGAGTGAGTGAGCAGTGGCGCACTGTTGTTTCAGTCAGTCTCGGAGGTGCCTGTTGCAGAGGGACACCAGTGGCTCAGGTGTAAACAGAATGTGTCAGAGTTGGGCCTCTCTCCGGGCTTCTTTATTCTCGGCAGCCTCCCTGCTGCCGGCGTTCCAAGGGGTTTTAAGCTAGCCCTGCCCAAGGGCCTGAGGGTCCTTGTTATCCCTGAGCGCCTTAGGTGGCCCACAGGGGTCCCTCCACTGCCCGCTGCAGGCGCTGAAAGAAAGAGAGAGGCTATGCCCGCGGCTCCTTCCCCCTCCCTGTGAGCCTGCAGCATTCAGCTGCCATCATGGCCGAGCAGCTCTCAGGGGCAGGCACTCCTCGCCGCGGACCTCTTCCCTCCTGTCCTCTCGGTCCGTCACCCTGAACCAGCTCTCCGGTTCCCACGCTTCCGCTCCTGGACCCTCTGTTCAGCTGTGAATCGACATCTCAGTCTGGGAATGCTGAGCTGTGGTGCAGACCCCCCGTGTGTTTCTCACTCCCTCCCGTCTGCCACAGCTCAGCTGCTTCACCCTCTTTGAGCCATCGTAGATGCCTCCCTGCCAATTATGTCGGGATCCTTGCGGTGCTTTCTGGTGTCCGAGGTCGTCTGCTGGTGTTCAGTTGGTTCTCTGTGGGAATTATTGCGTCTTTTGGTGCATTCCCAATGAATCTGTGGAGAGGGATGCATTCCACGTCCCTCTACTTTTCTGCCATCTTTTCTCCCCCTATAAATACATTTTCCTTATCCACTCATCAGTTGATGGGCATTTGGGTTCTTTTTACCTGTTGGCTATAATAAACATTTCCAAGCAAACACAAAAGAGGAAAGAATAGTATAATTGTTCTTTCTCACATGTTCCTGTCACCTAGATTTAACAAGTATGAGGATTTTGTTATACTTGTTTCTTCTTTGTTTTTATTTTTCTGACTGAAATAGTTCAAAGCAAGTTCCAAAATCACTTTGTCTTGACATCCTTCAGTATGCATCTCTTAAAAATATGGACCATTTTTCCCTGGCTAGGGGTGGAGCCTGTGGGATGGAGCCTCTGGGGTGGAGCAGGATGCTGGACCGAGAGAGAATTTCCTAGCCCCAGAGAATATTTATCAGTGTGAGCTCTCCTGGAGTTTTCCATCTCGACACTGAGACCTGGCTCCGCTCAGTTGCCTGCAGGCTCCAGTGCTAGATGCCTCATTACAAACAACCAGCAAGACAGGGACACAGCCCCACTCATCAGCAGACAGGCTGCATAAAAAGTCATACTAAGCTCACAGACACCCCAAAACATACTCCCTGATGTGGCCCTGCCCATCAAAGGGACAAGACTTAGCTCCACCTACCAGAGTGCAGGCACTAGTCCCTCCCACCAGGAAGCCTACACAAGCCCCTAGACCAATCTCACCCACTAGGGGGCAGACACCAGATGCAAGAGGAACCACGACCCTGCAGCCTGTGGAAAGTAGACCACTGACACAGTAAGTTAGACAAAATGAGATGACAGAGGAATATCTTGCAGACAAAGGAGCAAGGTAACAACCCACAAGACCAAATAAATGACGAGGACATAGGCAATCTACCTAAAAAAGAATTCAGAGTAATGATAGTAAAGATGATCTAAGATCTCAGAAATAGAATGGAGGCACGGATCCAGAAGATACAAGAAATGTTTAACAAGGACCTAGAAGAACTAAAGAACAAACAAACAGTGATGAAGAACACAATTACTGAAGTGAAAAATGGACCAGAAGGAATCAATAGCCCTTAGTTGCTCCCCAGCACGTGGGGTCTTCCGGGCCCAGGCATCGAACCTGTGACCCCTGCATTGGCAGGCAGATCCTTAACCACTGCACCACCAAGGAATTCCCCCCATTCCTTTTTCAAGGACCTTTTCAATTCCTCTGAATAAGTAAGTGAGGCTTAGATTTCCCCAAACTTTCACTTTATAATTGTATGTCTTCTCTGATTGGCTTCTTGGTCTGGCTACTGCGCCCTGACCTTGCTGCCTAGTCTTACCTGTATTTCTTCACTCCCTGATTTAATCTTGATTGAATCAGAGAACTCTCCTCAGCTGTGACTCCAGGTACACTTACCTCCCGCTTCTGTACCTCTTTAACACTCTTCAATCCTGGCTCTACTCCCTGTGATTCAAGTGATTTGCTGTCAGACATTCTTTAATTTGCAAAAAAAAATCTGCCTGCTTCTAGTCTGCAACCATTTCACATAACCACTCAGATATTACAGATGGTACTGGAAAGACTATGAAACAGTTACTTGGTATCAGTGGTGAGGAGTGAGCTGTTTTTCTTCTATTGGACATTAAACCATTGTGTAAGCTTAGATTTTGAGATTTTCACAGCATAAAGCCTATCCCTGATAGAGTGATGAAGGAAATGTTCTACAAGTTACTATATAGTTGAGAGGAAAGGGCATTCATATTAGATTTCTTGGTTTAATGCAGAGCCATGGGTTAATACCCGTCCCTTGAAATTGTTACCTTGTTTAATTATGTGTTCTTTTATCCACTGGCAAGGATACATAGTTCTTATCTTTTTCCCCTGTGTTTTTTATAAATACAGAACAGAGAATAACATCTTAAAATGAAGAAAAGGCCTAATGTATCAGTTTTTCTTAGTAGCACTGAAGGGAAATGTTTGCCAGCAAGAACTGTGGCAAGGTTATATCCTCGATGTCAACTGTCTCTACAACCCAGGGGCTCAGAGCCCTTCTGAAGCCTCCTAATGTCTAGGATAGCTCCATTATGACTCACCGTACAGGGCCTAGCCTCCCATGTGACACTCAGCATTTAAAGATTAGTCTTCATTTCTCCTTCCCAGCAAGCAGCTTCAGTTAGAGGAAGTCATTTCATTTTCTTATTTACTCATTCACTGATCAACCCAGTCAACAGACCATCAGTGCCAAGAACGATGCTTGTTTCTGGTAAGAAGGAAAGAAGATATGGTTCCTTTAAGCACCTAAGGAGCTCATAAGCTAGTGATAGAGGACGATGCACACACAAATCAATAAAGAATTAATAATGCTTTGACTTTATATTATTTGAATTTTTATGCATATATTTATTTACTGCACCCTGTTTAAAGTGGAAATAGACATTTAAAAAAGAACTACTGATTGTAAAAAATTCACAGTAATGGGTAGGTTATTAAGAGAGTTAACATTGGAAGTATTGGTACTCTCAAAGAAGCTTGTTGATACTGTGTATAAAATAGACAACTGATGAGCACACACTGTATAGCACAGGGAACTCTACCTAACGCACTTGGTAACTTAATGGAGGGAATTGCACAAGGGAGGGGATATCTGTGTGTGTATGGCTGAGTCATTTTGTTGTGCAGTGGAGGCTAACACAATATTGTAAAGCCACCATACTCCCTAAAAATTAATTTGAAAATTAGAAACAAAATTAAAAACAAAGAAGCTTGTTAATGCAGAGGAACCTCTAATTCTTTTGGTTGCTTATATTAAGCTTTATAGAGGTATGTGTAGTCCCTCTTCTAACCGGGGTCAGTGACTTGGGGCGGGGAGCTACAGATTAAGGTCCTACTTCAGTGGCAGGTCCATCTTATCTCCTCTTCAGGTCATATTCTCACGCACGAGCTGCGGGGTGAGACGTCTAAGACAGTTTCCTGCCTTTGCTTACCCACAGCCCCATAATAGGCTTCCGCTGGCTTCCTTGGTTGCTTTCATCATCACTTTCAGCACCAGAGGTCAGGGAAACCTTCCGATTAATCAGGGACCCTGCAGAACACTTTATGACATATATCAAAGCAAGGTCCTTTTTGACCCACCTCCTAGAATCATGGAAATAAAATCAAGAATAAACAGATGGGACCTAATGAAATTTGAAAGCTTTTGTACAGCGAAAGAAACCATAAACAAGACAAGAAGACAACCCTCAGAATGGGAGAAAATACTTGCCAACGAAGCAACTGACAAAGGCTTAATCTGCAAAATATACAAGCAGCTCCTGCAGCGTAAAACCAAAAAAGCAAATAACCCAATCCCCAAAGGGGCGGAAGACCTAAAGAGACATTTCTCCAAAGAAGACATGCAGTTGGCTACCAAACACATGAATGGGTGCTCAGCATCACTAATCATTAGAGGAATGCAAGTCAAAGCCACAATGAGGTATCACCTCACACCAGTCAGAATGGCCATCATCACAAAATCTGGAAACAACAAATGCTGGAGAGGGTGTGGAGAAAAGGGAACTCTCCTGCACTGTTGGTGGGAATGTAAGCTGGTAGAGCCACTGTGGAAAACAGGTTGGAGGTTCCTAAAACAATTAAAAATGAAACTACCATGTGACCCAGTAATCCCACTCCTGGGCATATACCCAGAGAAAAGCATAATCCCAAAAGAAACATGTACCATAATGTTCATTGCAGCACTATTTACAATAGGCAAGACATGGAAGCAACCTAAATGCCCATCAACAGATGAATGGATAAAGAAGATGTGGCACAGATATACAATGGAATATTACTCAGCCATAAAAAGGAATGAGATGGAGCTATATGTAATGAGGTGGCTAGACCTAGAGACTGTCATGCAGAGCAAAGTAAGCCAGAAAGAGAAAAGCAAATACCATATGCTAACTCATATATATGGAGTCTGAAGAAATGGTACTGATGAACCCAGTGACAGGGCAAGAGTGGAGATAGATGTAGAGAATGGACTTGAGGACACGGGGCTGGGGTGGGGGGTGGGGGGCGGCAAAGGGGAAGCTGGAATGAAGTGAGAGTAGCATAGACATAGATACATTAGCAAATGTAAGATAGATGGCTAGTGTGAAGTTGCTGTATAACAAAGGGAGATGAACTCCATGATGGGTGATGCCTTAGAGGGCCAGGACAGGAAGGGTGGGAGGGAGTCACGAGTGGGAGGGGATCTGGGGATATACGTATAAATACAGCTGATTCACTTTGATGTACCTGAAAAACTGGTACAAGAGTGTAAAGCAGTTATATTCCAATAAAGAGCTTAAAAAAAATAATTGGGCCCTGGAAAGAGTGCAGAAAAGTACTGACTTAAAGATAATAAATAACATTTGTTTAGAGCTCACTATGAACTCGTTGCTTAGAATGTCCTATAGAATCTTCACAATCACTCTATGAAATTGGTATTGATAAATCTCAGGTGTATCCAAAATAAGCCTGTATGTCAGGTTGAGATATTTTTACCTCTCTTTTATCTTTCGGTTCGTCTCGGCACCAGACATAAGGTGGTTCAACACAATGCCCTTGCCCTGAACAGCTCCAGATGCCAAGAATTGGCAGATTACTACTTTGGTTTCAGTGGGTGGTCAAAGAGGATCATCAAGGTAAACTCTGTAGATTTTCTTTGACTAACGAGCCTCCTTTCACCATTGAGCTCCCAGGCTTTAGCTAGAATAGAACTGGGCTGTGGGGAGAGATGTGAGAGGCTTCCACATGGAAGTATCTGAGCATAGGCCTGCCACCTAGAATTAGAGATAATCTCCACGACTTGGGTGGTGGTGTCCATCATTTGCTCCAGTATTTTTATGGTATATACTAAAAAAATAGTTGTCCATATCTAGTCATTCATTTTCAGGTGTCACTGGATTTTGAAGCTATAGGACACATCAACTGGGATTGCTGGAGTTTAGTTTTTATTTGTAACAACAGAATATTTTGAAGTCTTTTCTTTAATTCAAAATCCTAACAGCTTCAGGATCTTTCTGACCTTGAAGAAAGGGAAGATGAAGATACTGTGGCACCACTTCAGAAGCAAAGCCTGAAGTTCTTCTGTGCTTTAGAGGTGGTGTTGCCATCCTACGAGTGCAGGAGTCCTGGAGTTGGCGTGGCCGAGGAACCTTTGGATAAGCTGGAGGAAGGTCTGTTTTCCAGTATGTTTCTGTGGGGTGTGAGGGGGTGAGATTTTTCTTTTTTCCTTTCTTTCCGAAACTCCCTTTTTCCGGTACATCATCACCTTTGCTAAGCAACTAAAGCCCTGGACAGAGTTTTTCTGTCTGGCAATATAGATCTTTATCTTAGGCAATACCTGACAGCACCTTAAACTTTAGAATCTTAGAACTGATTGTCTGCCAAGAAACTTAGGAGGAGGGGAAATTAGGGGTTTTGTTTTGATTTGGTTAATAATTTGTTTTGTGCTAAAATAGTCCTTCAAATACTGATGTCTTGTGGCCTTCAGTTATCCCAACAAAATCATTGTCTAAAGATTTACATAACTCTTGTATAAATGTTCAATCTGGTATCTCATGTAGAAGGGCTTGAGTGGAAAAAGTCAAATGTGGATCCCTAGAAAGGGGTTTCCGAGTGGTACTGATTTTTTTCCTAGAATCCATGGCACTCGGGCTAAGGGTTTTACGTCAGAGGCAGGGCTTTTAGCAAATGGAGTGGAGGAGACTCCTCCGTCCACCTGAGTGGATGATGAGGCCAGATCATCTGCACTAGCGCCCAATCTACCTCACTGTGTGAGTCCAGCCCTTTATGCACAGGAGAGCAGGGTCTGTAGGAGTATAGCTTCAGCTTGTCCATTTGAAATCTGTGAGTAATGTGAGCTGTGTGCCACGTTCTTGGCTTGCGTCTCCCATCTAGTATTTCAGGAACTTCCAGAATAGATCTGAGCAATAAAAATGTGCTCTGCCAGGATATACCTACAGCAGAGCCATTCAACCATCCTGTTGTGTTGTGCCTGCTCTTAATTGCTAAGATACGGATCTAAGAATCACAGGTACATTTTATTTATTTATTTATTGGCTGCATTGGGTCTTCGTTGGTGCACGTGGGCTTTCTCTACTTGCTGCGAGTGGGGCTACTCTTCATTGTGGTGCGTGGCTCTTCATATTAGTGGCTTCTCTTGCTGCGGAGCACGGGCTCTAGGCGCGTGGCCTTAATAGTTGTGGCACACAAGCTTAGCTGCTCCACGGCATGTGGGATCTTTCTGGACTGGGTATAGAACGCATGTCCCCTAAATTGGCAGGTGGATCCCCTTTTGTTTTTCGTTTTTTACCTCTTTATTGGAGTATAATTGCTTTACACTGTTGTGCCAGTTTCTGCTGTACACCAAAGTGATATATCCCCATATCCCCTCCTTCCCAAGACTCCTCCTACCGTCCCTATCCCACCCCTCTAAGTCATCACCAGTCATCGAGTTTGTCTCCCTGTGGTATGCTGCAGCCTCCCACTAGTTATCTGTTTTACAGTTGGTAGTGTATATATGTCAGTGCTACCTTCTCACTTGGTCCCAGCTTCCCCACGTCCTCAAGTCTGTTCTCTACATCTGCATCTTTATTCTTGTTCTGCCATTTGGTTCATCAGTACCGTTTTTTAGATTCCATATATATGCATTAACAGGTATTTGTTTTTCTCTTTCTGACTTACTTCACTCTGTATGACAGACTCTAGGTCCATCCACCTCACTACAAATAACTCAATCTCGTTCCTTTTTATGGCTGAGTAATATTGCATTGTATATATGTGCCACATCTTCTTTATCCACTCATCTGTTGATGGGCATTTAGGTTGCTTCCATGTCCTGGCTATTGTAAATAGTGCTGCAGTGAACATTGTGGTACATGTATCTTTTTGGATTATGGTTTTCTCATGGCCTATGCCCAGTAGTGGGATTACTGGATCATATGGTAGTTCTATTTTTCGTTTTTTAAGGAACCTCCATACCACCTTCCATAGCAGCTGCGCCCGTCTACATTCCCACCAACAAGTGCAGGAGGGTTCCCTTTTCTCGGCACCTTCCCCAGCATTTACTGTTTCTAGATTTTCTGATGATGGCCATTCTGACCAGTGTGAGGTGATACCTCAGTGTGGCTTTGACTTGCATTTCTCTAATGATTAGTGATGTTGAGCATCTTTTCACGTGTTTGTTAGCCACCTGCATGTCTTCTTTGGAGAAATGTCTCTTTAGGTCTTCCGCCCATTTTTGGATTGAGTTGTTTGGTTTATTGATATTGAGCTGAATGTGCTGCTTATATATTTTGGAGATTAATCCTTTGTCAGTTGCTTCGTTGGCAAATATTTTCTCCTACCCTGAGGGTTGTCTTCTTGTCTTGTTTATGGTTTCTTTTGCTGTGCAAAAGCTTTTAAGTTTCATTAGGTCCAATTGGTTTATTCTTGATTTTATTTCCATGATTCTAGGAGGTGGGTCAACAAGGATCTTGTTTTGATTTATGTCATAGAGTGTTCTGCCTGTGTTTTCCTCTGAAAGTTATATAGTGTCTGGCCCTACATTTGGATCTTTAATCCATTCTGAGTTTACTTTTGTGTACGGTGTTAGAAAGTGTTCTAATTTCATTCTTTTACATGTAGCTGTCCAATTTTCCCAGCAGAACTTATTGAAGAGGCTGTCTTTTCTCCATTGTATATTCTTGCCTCCTTTGTCAACGAGAAGGTGCCCATGTGTGCGTGGCTTTTCTCTGGTTTCTCTGTTCTGTTGCATTGATGTATATTTCTGTTTTTGTGTCAGTACCATACTGTCTTGACCACTGTAGCCTTGTAGTGTAGTCTGAAGTTAGGGAGCCTGATTCCTCCAGCTCTGTATTTCCTTCTCAAGACTGCTGTGGCTATTCGGGGTCTTTTGTGTTTCCATAAGAATCTGGCAGGCAGATTCTTAACCAGGGCGCCACCAGGGAAGTCCCTGTTTTCTTGTTGCAGGGTATATTTGATTATGTTTTTGGAATCAGTTTAATTTCAGTTTTCATTTCTGATATATTGGGTGAATATGATTGTCACATAATAATCAGCTGCATTTTTGTGAGCCTTGAAAGTGGTCATGCTATTGAATAGCATTGATTGTGTTCCCTATTGAGTTATACAGTGGTGAGAATGTCACAGGCTGTGCCCAAAGGACACTTTATGATTAGCAGACTCCCAGAATAGAATTGCTCCCCTGCTTCACAGCCCTGCAGTCTGAGAGACTGAGAAATCCTAGCTAAGGTGTCAGAGACTTACTTGCTTGTACGAGTTGACCCTGGATTGGTCTTAGCCTTCCAGCCTGGACAATCCTTCCAGGGAAGTTTGACTTCCCTGGTCACCAGGCAGAATCTCCATCAGCTGTCAACTCCGCCTAACAGCCTTTGAGAACCAAACTAAATGTCTGGGTTGTTTGGCTGTCCCTAGTATGCAAAGCTATTCCTTATATGCACTCAAACCTCCTTAGACCAAAAAGCCTGGTGACTGTAGTTTGCCTTGAGGGAAGCTATATTGTCCAAAGGGTACATGGGCCAGTTTCCTCCAGTAGAGTGTTCAAGTGCGCATGCTGTCTCTCTCCAAAGCTTTGCTCATTGCATCTGATCGAATTTTGGTCCCAAGTAGTAGACACTTGCCTTGCTTTTAACATGAAGTATCTGTTATAGTCCAGTGGTATCTATCCCAGGTTTGAACTCCCTTTGTCCCCCACCGAATGCCTTCCTATTTAATCATATTGTGATTGAACGTTTCTGTTTCCACAGCTTTTACTTCCTATGTCGTTATTCCTTAGTTCTTATTTCTAAGATCATAAAGGTTTTTGAAGCAAAGTTGGTACACCTTATATATTTTTTCACAAATAATTATGATTAAAAACTGAAGTGTCAGATACAGGAACTTCTAGGAAAATGCTCTTGTTTTTGGCTTTTAGAAATCAAAAGAATGTCTAGTTCTTGGGTGCTACCACTGTATACAGGAAGTTTTAGAACAAGAACATTTCTGAATTGATCCTTGTTAACTTTATTTCGGAAAGTGGTAAAATAGCTGTGGCATATACACCCTGTGAAGAGAACGCAGATGCTAGAACTGAAGAGGAACTACAGGATTTAATTCAAGTGTGTGGAGATGAAAGCTCAAGGGGTACAGTGTAGCCATAATTCAAAACAACCAGCAGGATTTGGAAGACTTTGGCATGTCTACTCAGCTCTATCATCCTTAGGAACATACGAAACTCTGAAAGTGCTTTTGAGGCAGGGAGTTTCTAAGACTTTTCCTGAAGTCCTGAGCCTTGTATCTGATGACTTATTTGAAACTCGGAGAGCAGATTGAGAGCCATTAGTGTACTTCTACAGTTGTGGACAGAGAAGCACAGGCCTTTTAGAACTCCCCTCAAACAGAATTGCAGGGATTTTGGAACAAAGGAACTATGGCCTTAAGTAACTATGTTACGGTGTTTGAAAGCTATTAATGCCTTTCAGGGAAGGTGTATTACCCAGATCTTAGCATCTCAAATATATCATGGGTGAAATATTTTGCAGAAGAACCTTTCTGTTATCCAATTATACGGAAACCTCGAATTAGGGATTAAGTTGTCAATGTAGTTTGTAAAAGAAAACATTAATGTACTGCATGTAGGATTTTCATGAAAAAGGAGCAAAAAATGTCTTTCATGCCCTGGAGAACGTAATTTGGCAGTAGATTTGTGATTATGTAACTCACCCGAATGTTGCAAAGTTTGTTTTGAAGGGAAGAGAGTAGAGAAAGAAAAGGTGGTTATATTCTGAAAAACGTAAAACTTTCCTGTGCAAAATACTTATTTTAATTCAGTTTAAATCAAATCAGTCAAGGAAATTTCAAACGTATCCATGTTTGGGCTCTAAAAAATCCAGCTTCCTGTGAAACACGAGAGTAAAGGATTCAGTATTGATGCTAAAGGTTTCAGAAACCTGATTATAACAACAGACCCGTTCCTACATGAGGCCCATGTTGGAATCAATTCCACTTAAAAACCATCATGTGCTAGACACTGGGAATAAGATGAAGCTCTTTGTGTCTTGGAGTGTAGATGTTAGAGGTTGTGCCAGACAGTTAAAAAGGACTAAACTTAAATAGATTATTAAAAGGACTGAAGAAAATCAACTGGGTGCTAGTAATTTTCTCGAAATTTTTTAACACGCTAACTTTAACATCCTCACTGTCGTCTCCATGTGTGCACACAGGGCAGACCTCTGAAAAGTGACACTGTCAGGTTTTCTCAATTAATGGCTGTGTTGAGACAAGGTGGAATGGGGGGAGTCCCTGCTAATGTAAAGGGCCATTCACTTGGTTTTTGACTCTCTTTCCCAGGATGAATTGCTCACCTGCTCCAAACCCCTCCTACAGAAATTGTGGAGTCATCACTGATTCAGTGGTAACCGCTAATAATAGAGTGAATTAATAATCCGACGTAGATACTGAGAGTTTTGAGGAAATGGCAACATTTTAGAGTCACTAACTCTAAGGTATGTTGCCCTCCTGCCACCCTAAGTGGTGCTCATTTTGTGGGTCAGCTACTTTTCTTGTCAGCGGTATGACCAAGGGGAGGAAGAGTGTCTCTCAGACTGGAGCTTTGAGGAGGAAGCGTTCAAATTGCCAGAACTGGACTAGCACTTTTGAATTTCCCAGAATGCCAGGCCCTGTGGCTTCCTTGGGAAGGTCCACATCCTTCCCAACCCCTCCCCCCACCCCTGGGCTGCCCAAATCCTGCCTCATGGTGCAGGGCTGGTCAGGGGGGACTGGGGAGAGGCCCCAGCAGGAGGGAATTGTTGCCTTTGCTAGAGGAAGGATGGTTTGCACCCTGGTGACTCTGGGAAAAAGGCTTCCTCTGGTTGCTCAGATTGGATCTCCGCCGGAACCTAGTGAAGGTGGTGGAACTAAAGGTGTCATAAATAAAGGGTGGGACGTGAGGTGGGGGAGGGGCGCCCATGTGTCTTGGGACTCTCATAATGCTTTGGCTTCTGCTCAGAGTGCAGCGCCCGTGCCCCACTGGCCTGGGTTGCTGTGCCCAGGAGCCTCCGCATAGCATGTCCCCACTGCACCTCTGGTTCCCATGGCTTGTCTTCATGTGGCAACCATTGTGGCTTCTGGCCCAGGCAGCTCAGCCTCTGGAGTGGGCCCTGGACCCTGTCCAGTGGACCTCCAACCCCCCGGGGCTGACCGAGCCTTGGTCCTCACACTCCTCAGACCTCCCTCCCGAATCGCCCCATGAGATTACACCCTCCGCAGAGTCGGGGGGCTTTAATTACTTGTCCTCCTCTCCAGACCAGATGCTGGCGCTGCCTCATCATGAGTTGACTGAGACTTTGGTTCCACAGCCAGACACGGATTCAGCTGCAGAGCTGTTCGCAGGGCCAGATCAGTTCGCTGTTCCACATCAGGATCTGAGTGACAAGGTAACCCAGCAGCAAAAGCTCCCAGCAGCAGCTCCAGTGCTGGACTGGGAACAGAATCAGACCTTGGTTCTGCCTTTTCGATACAAAAGTAAGACTAAAACCACAGGTCTAGATCAGGCTGAAGGTCACCAATCATTTGAAATACTTGTTCCTCTTCTAGGTAGTAAGAACTCAAAACCAACGAAGTTTATTGTTTCACCCCCAAACCTGAAGAAGGATCTAGTTCAGCATCGACAGCTTGCTAAAGTTGTTGCTGGAACTACAGGCCAGTTAGAAACTGAAACTCAGGGTCTAGAACAACAGTTGCAGAATGATTGTGTAGATTCCGGTATGGATACCATTTATCCTGAGGAGAGCCTGCCTACAGATTTTCTGGGGAACTCAGAGCAACCTCCGGAGCCCCCTGAGGAGGCTGAAATTTCTGCATCCCAGCAAGAGGCCCAACTTCGTCATCCAGAGACCCCTGAGGTGGTTGAATCTTTTTCACCCCAGGCAGAGGTCCAGGATGAAACTGCAGAGCCCACTGAAGAGGTAGAACCACCTCCACTCCAGCAGGAGCCTCCGTCTCAGCCTCTAGAGCTCCCTCAGGAGTTTGAACCTTCCCTACTCCATCAAGAGACCCCAACTCAAGCTCCAGGATACCCTACCGAGTATGTGCTTGAAAGTCCAGTGAGTGAGGAGGTAGCATCCCTCCCTGGCATTCAGCATCACGCTCATTCAAACGTTCCCAGTGTCACACTTAAACCTCTGGATTTGGAACTGACCATCATTCCAACGGCCACTACGGAAGCTGAATTTCCTACAGCTCAGCAGGAGGCCCTTGCTCTGCCTCCTGAGCCTCCTGAGGAGACAGAATCTTCTCCAACCCAGCAGGAGACCCCAGGTCAGCCTCTAGAGCCTCTTGCGGAAGCTGAGCCTTCTCTAAGTGAACAGGAACAACAAACTCAGCCTTCTGAGCTTAGTGAGGAAGCTGAACCCTTTCCAACCCAGCATGAGACCCCAGCTCAGCCTGCAGAGTCTGTTGGAGAAGCTGAAACTTCTCCAACTCAGGAGGAAGCCTCAGCTCCGTTTCCAGCAGAGACAGAACCTTTTGCAGCGCTGCAGGAGCAACCACCTCAGGCTCCAGAGCCTTCTGCAGGGGAGGTGGAACCTTCTCCAACCCAACAGGTACAGCCATCTCAGCCTCCAGAGCCTGATGAAATGACCGTATCACCCCCAGGTCACCATCAGGTTCAGCATTCAAACGTATCCAATATCACCATCAAACCTGCAGATGTGGAGCTTAGCATAGCAGCAGAACCCACTCCAGAGGTGGGACCTTCTCCAACTCAGCCCAAGCCTTCAGCTCAGCCCTCAGTGCCCCTTAGTAGTGCAGAATTTCCTACAGCCCAGCACAAGGCCCCCACGCTGCCTCCACAGCCACCTGAGGATGTTGAACCTTTGCCAGCCCAAGCTGTAGAAGCTGTTACACATAATAAACCTACAGTACATGAGGAGACCCCAGCTCAGACTCCAGAGCTCTCTAATGTGATTGTAGTTCTCTCTCCAGAGCATCACGTAACAACGGTTTCTCCTCTAGGTCAGGATCAAGCTCAGCCTCTGCAGCGGCCCACTGTCACTGTTAAACCTGTGGATCTTGCACTTGCCGTAACTCCAGCATTCACTAATGAGGTTGAAAGTTCTCCATCCCAACAAGAAGCCTCAGCCCAGTTCACAGTGTCCCCTGAGCAGGGGAAACCTTTGTCAGTCCAGCAAGAGGTTTCAGATCAGAATCCAACCACCTCTGAAAATGTTGAACCTTCTCCAGTCCAGCAGGAGCCCCCAACTCAACCTCCAGAGGCCCCTACAGATGTTGCAGCTCCACCTTCACTACCTAATGAAGTGACAGTCTCACCTCTAAGTCCGGGTGAAGCTCAACATCCAGTGTTGCCTGATAGCACAGTTAAACCCTTGGATCTGGCAGTTGTTTTAACTCTAGAGCCCACTGAAGAGGTGGAACATCCTCCAGTGCAGCAGGAGGCCCAGGCTCAGTCTCCGGTTCCCCAGGGGGGCTCGAATATACCTCCTGAGCCTCCTAAGGAGGTGGTACCTTCTGCCACACAACAGGAGCTTCAGGCTCAGGCATCAGAGCCCCCTACAGAGGTGGAACCATTGCGAGTCCAGCCTACCACAGAGGCTGAACGTTCCACAGTCCTGCAGCAGAGTGCAGTTCCAGCAGCATATCCCGAAGTGACAATTGCAAGTCCAGAGCAGGTTCAGCTTCCACATCCAACCTTGACTGAGGTTACAGTTCAACCTTTGGACCTGGAAATTACGTTCACTCCAGAATCCAGTGTGGAGGCTGAACCTTCTCCAACCATGGGGCAGCCCCAAGCTCAGCCTCCAGAGGAAGTTGTAGCTCAGTCTCCATCGCATCCCGAGGTGCCGCTTCCAGCACCAGATCAGGATCATGCTAAGTCTCCAACATCACCCAGGGTCACAGTGAAACCTTTGGACCTGGAACCTACCATAACTCCAGAGCCTTCCATGGAGTCTGGATATTCTACAGCCCTGCCGCAAACTCCAGCCCCACCTCCCAAACACCCTGAGGTGACGCTTGCACAGCCAACTCTGACTCAAGTCACAGTTACCCCTGTGGACCTGGGAGGTACCACTTCTCAGCAACCAAGTCCATCTGAGACAGTTCTTTTATTTTCAACTCAGGATTCAGTATCCACAGGTCTTCCTGGTGTAAACTATACCCCCCAAAAGAAGCAACCAGAACAGAATGTCACCACGGACATCAACATGTGTGAGCTCTGTACCTGCAAAGATGAGACGCTGTCCTGTGTGGGTCTCAGCCCAAAGCAGAAGCTCCACAGAGTGCCTGAGCCACAGCCCAACACCTACAAGGGCATCTTCACCACCGTGTAAGAATCCCTTTCCTCATTTGTTCTCTGCATCCTGCCTGACATGGCAGCCTTTCTTCGGGGTCTTCCTGGGTCTTCCTCATCTCCCCAACCCATGTTGACTGACTTTCCGTTTCTACCTTTTGTTTGTCAATGTTGCTTATCTTCATTCTCCTTCTTGCTATTGTTCCCTCTTCTCCAGGTTTCTACTTATCATTGCCCTTATTCTTTTTCCTTCTCCATTTTTTACTCCAGTATTTAACTCCTTAACATCGACTCTTCTCCCACCTTTGCTGCATCCTCTTTATAGCAACATGTGCCTCTCCCCACCTCGTTGGTGGTAATACCACAGAGTGGTTAAGAGTGAGATTCCGGAGCCAGGCCGCCTAGGTTTGAACCCAGGTCTGTTGTTGATTAGCTTTGTGACTCCATGTCCTCATCTGTAAAGTGGGGACTGTGGCGGTCATCATCTCATAGCATTGTCGTGAGATTTAGATGCGTTAATACAGGTAAAGCTCTTATATCAGTGCCTAGCATATATTTTAGTGTTAGCTATTCTTCTTATTGAATCTCTCAGTTATATCTCGAAGTCATATTCATCCCCTAGCTTTCTATTTATAGCACCCTTTCTGTGCCCACCCCAGGGCCAAGTACTGTTGGAGCCACAGAAGTCCAGCATTGTCTCCAGAACATGACAATGCCAAGTGGGAAGAAAGGGGATGTGCCTTAAAAGGGAGGTAATATATACTAAAGTATTAAAAGAGATACAGATAGGTGCTGTAATTCACTAGAACCTGTAATCACTGAGGTGTGGGGGTCACAGAAATCTGCATGGATAGGCTAAAACTTTAGCAGGGACGTGAAGGTTGGCTATGAGTTTTTGGAGAAAAAGCGGGGAGTACAGTGTAGGCAAAGGTGTGAATGTAGGGATGATCAGGATTCAGTAGATCCGTCTGTCTGTAAAGAATGGGGTTAGGCAGCAGTGAAAGATATGATTATGAAAAACCTTGGCTCTCCGCAATGGGGGTTTGAAAGTTATGCTCTAAGATATGGGGGGCCACTGAAAGTTTTCAAGCCAGAGAGACAAATGATTAGAATGAAAGGAGGATTTAGATTCCGTATGTAGAGTGATCTAGAGGGGAAAGCTTGATTCAGGGAGACCAAATAACATGTTCTAGCAAAATCTAGGAGTAAAGTGAGAAGGGGCTGAATTAGAATGGTTGAGATGGGAGTAGAAAAAAAATTCTGAGAGCACTACAGAGGAAGAACTGACAAGATGTAGTAACTGACTAGAGTTGGAGGATTGGGTATACAGGAAAGAGGAAAATCACATGTGTTGAAGGGCAGAAGGATGGTGGTGTAACAGTGAAAATACAGCAGTGGGGAAGTAGAGTCAGTGTGAGGGAGATGAGTTCAGTTTTAGGTATCTATTACTGGTGAGCAGAAAGCACCCAGAAGGCTCTGTTTGAGTGGAAATGTCCCTTAGGCCGATGGGCAGAGAGGTATCTGTTTTGACTTCTTTCTGAGCCCCCTGAAGAATGTGCATATAAACTGAATAGTTTCACTGTTGCTGAGGGAAGAGGACAAAGCTAAAGGTAAAGATTCAAAGCCATCCACTGAATGAGTGGTTGAAACTGAACCTCCGACATTTTAACAGCTTCTCTTGAACATGTCTAATTCTCAGGTACATTCTCATTTAAAAAAAAAAAGTCACAGAAGTATATAGGATGAGATGTGCAAATTGTACCCCATCTTCCCACCACCAATAAGGTAACTCCTGTTACTATTTTGATGGTGTCCTTCCTTCCAACCTCTTTCCTTTGCGTTTGTTCCCCTGATGAGGTGATACTTTTACTCCTTGCTCAGTGCTTTGTGCTTTTCCCTATGCAGTATGTCTAAGAGATGTTTTCATATTAGTCCTTCTAAGTTCTAACTGCCCTTATCCTTCCAACACGTGGAGTGAGTTTGAGGGCACTAAGCAAATCTTTGCTATTGCCTGGCGTAGGATTTCTTTATATTTATTTGCTGATATTGAGCAATGTTTGCCATTTTTCTCATTGATTGGTAGGAGTCATTTTAGACACATAAGTGATTTTGGGGAAAAAAAGACTTACATTCAAAGCAACTGGCATTATGTATCCAAGAATCTGGACAGATAGGAAGTTCAGGTTCTGAGGAGAGGCCGCGTTGTTTGTGCCAGTGGCCTCACGTTATGTCTTTATTAACTGTGCACACTGGGCAGCTGAGAAGCTGTGGGAATGAGAAAACTGGTCTCTTCTGCACTTGAATATTCCCCACAAGGTGACCATGATTCTTTTACTTATTCTCCTCATTCTTTTCGTGCCGATTCAAGGATGTGAACTGTGTTTCTTCACAGAAATTTCCAAGGAAACTCTATGTCTTACATTGATGAAAATGTGTGGAAGGCATACCGTTGGACTGAGACACTTTGAGTTTATTCTGTCCAGATATGAATACAAAGAGCTAACTGCGTTGTAAGATCCTTCTTGGTCCAGAATTTTGAGGTCAATAGCTGTGAGAAAAGGTATTTCCCCCTCCATATCCCAAAGCAACCTACTGACTGGAATTCTGTGTTTATTTTAAAAATTAAATGTGGCAGGCCCTCTTTAAAATCAGTAAGAGCCAATTTAAACTTCGTTTCCATTATACAAGTAATACATGATTTTATACTCAATATGGAAAAGTGAAATAACAGATATAGTGAAAACCTTCCTTGTGCCCTAATCCCCCACCCATGCTACTTTGAGTTTAGTATATATCCTTGCAGACTCTTCCATATATTTGAGTAAATGCATATTTAAGGTAACAACAGGTTTGCCACATGATTTTATCATTTTTTACATAAATCATAATCTCCTGCAACTTGATTTTTCCACTTCATGCTATGTCTTAGGAGGGTGAGTCAACAATTATCCATTCTCTGGCTATAGAATTTCTGCAGCCAAAGTGCAAATAATTTTTGGCTCACCTTGGTAGATTTCTTTCCTTCCCGGTAAATAGATGGTTACCCCATTCATTTAAACTCCTGCATGGTATTCCGTAGTGTGAATGTATCACAGTTTAATAATGCCCCTCTTGAAGGATGTTTTGATTATGTCCAGTTTTCTTGTTACTGCATTACTGCAGTGACTGTCCTTGTACATGCTTCTTTGTGAACCTGGTCAAATATTTCTGTAGAATTGTTATCTGGAAGTCGGGTTGCTGGGGGGACGACTACGTAGTTATAAAATTTTCATTGCCCTCAAAAAAGTTGTGCCACCTTAAACTCCAGTCAGCATGCTGTGATGACATTCATTTCCCCACACCCTTCCATCACTGATATTTTCCCCTTTCTTTCTGTTTTTTTTTCTGCTGATCGGATGGGTGAATATAAAGGGTCCCATCTGAATTTGAATTTTTCTGATTGCTTGTGAGTTTAAATATCTTTCTATGATTTACTGAACATTTGTATTTCATCTCTGAATTGTCTGTCCTTTGCCCTTTCTTCTGTTACTATTTTCTTTGTCGATTTGTAAAAAAAAAATCAGTTTAGATACATAAGTGATTTTGGAAACACACATTCAAAGTAATTTTTCATGACAGTTTGTGGTCATATCATTAGTTCAACTTGAATAGACAAGTCATACATGACTTCTGAATTAGTAATAAAAGACATAACAGTCAATCTAAAAATAGGGATTATGACAACCCTTAAGGAGTTGCCCCCTTAGTCTGATATCTTACTGGTAAGGAAAAAAATGCTAGAAGCAGGCAATTTTTTCAATTTACAGATTTCCTAAATACTGTACGTAGTTTATATTTCCCATGATGGAATCTAACTTGGAGGTTTTATTTCCCAAACTTGTAAGAAAAATGAAAGTCATTTGGCACAAGAAGTAGATAACTTAATTTCCTCTGGGGAGAGGAGGAGGGGTGATAGACTGAGGAACAGAGGTAAGAGCAAAAGTTTGGATTGTGTGCTATATGTTTTTGGAATTTTGAGCCATGGGAATATATATTACATATTTTTTTTAAATAAATTGAAATTTAAAATTAATTTTTAAAAAGCATGTGTTTGGGAGGTGATACACTATAACATGAGTCTGGTAAGATGTGAAGATTTCTAAGTCAGTTTGAGGTTTATACCTTGTAAGTAAAGGTTCCTAACTTGGGGTCAGTGGTTCCCCAGGGCAGAATTTCTTAACCTTCCCTCCTGCTCCCCCATGTCTATTTCTTTGGCAATCTGAAGAAGCTTATGTTCTTGGGATCCTGTTTTGAAATGTATAATAAATTAAAATATATAGAAAAACAAAGCAAATTAATTATATTGCAATAGTTTTCAGGATATTTTTAAAATTAGTGATGTAGTAATAAATATGCTTCTCTTAACACATTAAATAACAAGATATAGTGGTAGGTCTAATAAATATTATGGCTCCAAGGTAGCGATGAGAGTAAATGATGTTTCAAGATATCTGCAACATATGCATGATATAAAATAATCTGTGATTTCTTTTGGGGACCAAATTAAATATACTGCTGATCTAGTGTGGTTTGTTGCCTACATTCAAAATGGAAGGAAATGCTGACTTTAGATAGAGATTTGTGAAAACTGAGATGTAATTCTATTTCTCATCCACGTTTGGCCCTCTGGATTCAGTCCACTCTGTTCACAGACTTCTGCCCTAAAAGGATGATCCACGGATGGAAATTGCATGCACTTTTTCCTGTACTTATTCTCATAATTGATGCTAAGTGGATGACTTGTTTTAAATAAAAGTATCTGATAGTTAAATAAAAGTACCTGTCACTTTCTGAATTCATTCAATAATTTTTGGAGTATCTAGTACATGCCAGCAACTGTTTTACATGCTAGGGATACAGGCCCAAGAATAAATCAGCCCAAGTATCCCAGTTCTCAGGGGGTTTACAAACATATGAACATAAGTACATAAGTATAATAAATAGGTAGTTATAATTTCAAGTATTGATAAGTGCTTTGGGGAGAAAGAAAGCAGGGGAAGGAGAGGAAATCAATTCCAGAATGGCTTGCTGTTTGTCTTATATATATAGTTAAGTCAAACAAACCAACCAGCAGACCAACCCTGAGGCCTCTCAGTTTCCTAGAAGTTACTGAGGTGGAGAGAAGGATAATTGTCAATAACATAGAATCAAGAATGAATGTGAAATTCAGAAGATTGCCTTAGACCAGAACCCTGGTCAGAAATTAAACATGGTTGTTTCTTTACTGTTACTTATGCCTGGTTTTGATATTTTCATGGTCTGAGAAAATTTTAGATCTGGCTTTAACTCTGATTCCCCATAGTTTTAAAATTTTTGCTTCAGTCATAATGAATATTTGGAGTTCTACAGATCACTGTATTTGATTTCAGTTATTCAATTATTGCATATTTGAAGCTCCTTTTTTTGGTAATTTTTTTGGTGACTGACTCATTCTAAGTCTCAACTTCTAGGTTGAAGTTATTATTGTTACTTAAAAATGTTTTACTGTCCTGTCATGCAAACAACGTCACCGAAAGAAACCTCATTAATTGAAAATGTATAGTCTTTGTTTACTCGCTGTCCCACATGATATTCAGACTCTAACCAGTGTGATGTGGGCCTCAGCCAGTCAGAGAGCACAGTGCCATGAAGAGTTGAGGATCAGCCCCATCTCTTCGCCGTCCTTATTGACTCCTTGTCAGCGTTCAGAGTTATAATTAGCATATATGTTTCACTTCTGTCTTGAGTTTTTTCATATATCGTCCTTTCCTGTGACCTTTGTGTGTCATTCATGGTATACACATACAATTTTGTTACATGACATGGGGAGGGAGAGTTTTTTCCAACTTTTGAAGTTATGAAAAGGGTTAGTATAAACGTGGTTGGACATAGTGATTTGGTTTTTCCTTTTTGGATCATTTCCATGGAGATATGAAGCCACTGCTTGGCAGAGGTGAGAAGACAATCCATCTTAGCACCAGCTGTTGACCATCCCCCCTAACATGGATTCTGACCATCACTGCTGCTCCTTCTAACGTGAATTTCAAATGGAGGTCAGGGTCTTTGAAGCATTGTCAGGGCTCCAAGTGTTCTTTGTGGGAATTAAAGTCTTCTGTGTTTTTGTTTTACTGATCTTTTAAAAATGTGTGTGACTGACTCGAGGATGGAAGATGCCTTAGAGGACTGGGGTGGGGAGGGTGTGGGGGACTCGAAGGGGGGGGAGTCAAGGAAGGGAGGGAATACGGGGATATGTGTAAAAAAACAGATGATTGAACTTGGTGTACCCCCAAAAACATAATAAAAAAAAAGAGAGAGAAAAAAAATGTGTGTGACTGTATTCTGTATAATAGGAACCACCTTAGTAACTGAGAGTTGCAGAGTTTCCAGGTAGTAATATTTTAATTTTCATAACCTATGAGTAAAGAATTAATTTATGAGATGGGATTAAGCTATGAGATGGAATTAATATAAATACGTGACCAAGAGACACTGTGAGTGAAAAGCAGAACATTTTAATGCAGAACTCAATGGAAATAGTTTCACAAGGCAATAGAGCATGTGCTCAGATTCCCAAGGCTCCTGAAGGATGTACCACTGTTAAATACTGTATGCTAACTCATATGTATGGAATCTAAAAGAACGGTACTGATGAACTCAGTGACAGGGCAAGAATAAAGATGCAGTTGTAGAGAACGGACTTGAGGACACAGGGTGGGGGGCGAAGGAGATGCTGGGATGAAGCGAGAGAATAGTGTTGACATATATACTCTACCAAATGTAAAAGACACAGCTAGTGGGAAACTGCTGCATAAAACAGGGAGAGCAACTTGATGATGGGCAGGATAGGGAGAGTGGGAGGGAGTCGCGGGAGGGAAGGGATATGGAAATACTGGTATAAATACAGCTGATCCACTTTGTTATACCGCAGAAACTGGCACAACAATGTAAAGCAATTATATTCCAATAAAGAGCTTTAAAAAAAAATATCACCTGCAAGGAAGGCGATTCTTTGACATCTTATATAGTTTCTTCTGTGCTGGCTCTCCACCAGTCCCTCACTCCACTCTTGGAATACTGGTTATGTGCCTTCCTGTTTATTAGGTATAAGAAATACATGCAGAACAGCACCGCCTCCTCCCCGAAGCATGTTACTAGTCTTTATTGTGAGACCAGCAGAAGCAATGGCATCACATTCCTCGGGCAGATCCAGGTGTCAGGCTTGACTGTGAGTCATCCCTGAGCCCTTCATTCTGCACTCTGGACAGGTCATTGGCTGGATCTCTCAGTTTTCTAATTTACTCTTTAACTGTCATTTCTGCTGCTCATATACTGAGTTTATTTATTACTGCTAGCACTTGTAATTCGTATATTCTTGAGTTGATTCTTTTTCATGGATATACTATGTGCTTCCCTCTGTCTGAGGATAATAATTATGCTATGCTAAGGTCCTCTTGTGCTGTGTTAACTCTCATTCACTGGCATTGGCTATAAGCTCTTATGTTTGTTTTTGTTTTCTGTCCTTAATGGAATTGGCTTTCTCACATTGTTTGGTCATTCCTGAGTGCAGTTCATCCTTGCAGTTGAGATGCTACTGCTTTTGTTTCCCAGCTTTAGGGGAGAAGTGAAATGAGCTGCTGGGGCTTGTTACTCCCAATGGGTTCCCCTGAGAATAAGGCAGAGGTGGTAGGTGCCTTCTGGTGGCTAGTCAGGGAGTGCATACCTTTCTTCCAGGGTCCTGGGACCTTGCCTCCTTCCTGACACCAATTGCTCCTATCTGGAGGAAGACACCTTTGCTGCCTGGATCAAGGTGGAAAGATGTGGGGTTGACGTATGCTGTAGGCTGCTGTTGCAACCGATCAGGCTGTAGGTAGCTCTAGGACGTTTCTGGTAGGGGAGCATTTGTGGAGCTGTTTCCACGCATTGAGCTAAGGTTATAATTTTTAAGTTAAATCTTTTCTAGCATTCCTGGGGATTTTGGTGGAAGTTGAAGGGATGGAGACTTGACATGTTTCAATCTGCCAACTTGAAGTAGCACAACTTAGGAAAACAATTTTGTATTCCTATTACATCCTAGAGAAATTCAGGCAAACGTATCTGGATACAAATACAAGCATGTTCAAAGCAGTATTGTTTTTAATAACTAAAAACTAGAAAAGTCTCAGTATGCACCAAGAGTTGAATGAAATAAAGTGTGGTATAGTCATAGACTTAGAAGTCATACACTTCATCATAATGCAAACCACACAGGTAATCTTAAATTTTCTGGTAGCCACTTAAAAATAAAAGAAAAAGAAACAGATAAATATCTTTTACTTAACCCTTATATCCAAAATATCATTTTAACACGTAATCATTATATACATTATTAATAAGATATTCTACATTTTTTTCTATGACTTGTTTGCAGGCCGCAACCAAGAAGTTCGCATGCCGCAACAGAAAGTTCCCACATACCACAACTAAGACCTGGCACAGGCAAAATACATACATACGTACATACATGCATACATACATATTTTTAAAAACTTTAGGGAAAAAAACTTAGAGTTAACAAAAAGTTAATAAGAGTCTCTACATTTTTTTTCCATGCTGACTCTATGAAATCACAATTTAGTTGCAAAATTGTATCACAAATACTTGATGTGTATTTAGATTTCATAAAATTTACAGTTGAAAAAGTAGTATCACATACACAAATTGTTGTAAATATACTTAGTTTCCAGTAATTACATTATCAGTTTTTTTAATTTAAATTTTGGAATAATTGAAATGAATTAAATTAAATATTCAGTCTTTAGTCACATTAGCCGCTTTCACGCACCCAGAAGCCTCATATAGCTGGACATGCAACACTACATGCTACAGGCAAAAATAACATTATTTTACAAAATAATGTTGAATGAAAGAAGCAATGTAGGAAATAATGCATATAGTAGCATTCCACTTACATGAAGAAGAAGCAAGAGTAAAGTGTGTTGTTTATGGCTGATACAGAAAAGACAAAACTACATTTAAAAAGCAAGGAAATTCTTATGAAAGTCAGGATAGTGGTTCCCTCTAGAAAGTCAGAGAGGGTTGTGATTGGAAAGGTGCACACGGGCGGCTTCTGGGAAGCTGGCAGGATTCTTTCTTGACATGAATGGTGTTACCTGGGGATTTGTTTTATAATTATTAACCTGAACAATTACATTATGTATCTTTATAGACATTTTAGCTTTCGAAAACTTTTTAATGGGGGAAGAATCAGATGGCTTCATTTGCAGCATTGACAGAGTTGTGTATGGGACTTCCCGATAAGGTTTGGGGAAAGATGGGAGGGAAGGACAGCTCTGCAACACTGGGTTAAAACCCAGAGCTGGGTTCTAACAGAGACTTGGTGATCTAGAGAGTAGGCATTAACTATATGATTTGGTGGAAGAATGGATGGGGTGTGTGTGTGTGTGTGTGTGAGAGAGAGAGAGAGAGAGAGAGAGGTAGAGAGAGGTGGACACAAAGGAGGACGTGAGAAGAAAGGTTTAAATGAAAATAGAGCAGAAATCACCATCCCTAAATTAAGTAAGAATTAGTATGTTTAGGTGGCACCATTACCCAGCTTTCTTCCACATATAGGAGTTAGTCCTATGTAGTAAATAGTTGTACTTCTTTTGCATTTTGATCCAGAAATTACCTTTTCATTTTTCAGGATTCTCAGTGAAAATCATTTGACTGAATTACATAAGGACTCATCTGAAGGCTTGCTATCCCTCCAGTATTTGTAAGTTAATTAGTTTATTGTATTTATTTATGAGTTCTTATCTATAAGTAGATTATCTATAAAGTAATTAAGGGGGTTCAAGTTAGATAATCTCTTCAAGTTTTTTCAAGAGCAGTAAAATTCTACAATTCCGTAAGTCTGTGTAGGACCCCAGCCCATCTCTAGCATTAAATACCTCCTATTCCTGAGATGGAGCTATATGTAATGAGGTGGGTAGACCTAGAGTCTGTCATACAGAGTGAAGTAAGTCAGAGAGAGAAAGACAAATACTGTATGCTAACTCATATATACGGAACAAGGACGCAGATACAGAGAATGGACTGGAGAACTCGAGGTTTGGGGGGGTGGGGGGGTGAAGGGGAAGCTGAGACAAAGAGAGAGTAGCATAGACATTTATATACTACCAACTGTAAAATAGATAGCCAGTGGGCAGTTGCTGTATAACAAAGGGAGTTCAATTCCATGATGGATGATGCCTTAGAGGACTGGGACGGGGAGGGTGGGGGGGAGCTGAGGGAGGGAGGGAATACGGGAATATGTGTATAAATACAGATGATTGAACTTGGTGTACCTCAAAAAAATAATAAATAAATACCTCCTATTCCTTTTTAATTTTTACATTATGTAGACAAGATATTGATAGAAAAACCCCCTTTAGTTGTAGGGGAAAAGTGGTGATGAGGCTTGAACAGTTATAGACTCCCGTATGAACCTTATTATATGTGTTCCTATGCTCCTCGTTTATATTTCGTTTATGACCTACGATCAAATCTGACCCATGGTCCATTTCTATACAGGCTATACGTAATAAAATGATATTTTAAAGGCAGTAAATGAAAAAAAAAGAGAAAGAAAAATATGCGACAGAGATTGTGTGTGGCCTGCAAAAGCTAAAATATTTACTATCTGGCCTTTACAGAAAAGGTTTGAAAAAGTTGCTTAGTAAAATGAGAGGAGTTAAAATTAACCTCAGGACTTCCCTGGTGGCACAGTGGTTAAGAATCCGCCTGCCAATGCACGAGTCATGGGTTCGATCCCTGGTCCAGGAAGATCCGACATGTCACGGATCAACTCAGCCCACGTGCCACAACTACTGAGCCTGCGCTCTAGAGCCTTCAGCCCACAAGTACTGAAGCCCATGAGCCTGGAGCCCAGGCTCCGCAACAAGGGAAGCCTCTGCAATGAGAACCCCTTGCACCACAATGAAGAGTAACCCCCACTTGCCATAACTAGAGAAAGCCTGGGCGCAGCAACAAAGCCTCAATGCAGCCAATAAGTGAGTTAAAAAAAAAAAGTTAACCTCAGGTTGCAACCTACAGGACAAGAAAATACAGAACACTTACATTAATATGAATGCCATTAACTCATAATTTTGATAATTTAATCTAAGTTAAATTAATATTTAAATATTAACTATTTAAGCAGATGAATTATGTAAACAGTATTGTCCAGAACACATTAAGTTACCAAAAAAACAGACTGTTGTTAAGGATTGCAGTGCAGAATCATTATATCAATATTAAAAATATGTAAGATGATGATTAACTGGTATATTTAGAAATGTTTACACTAAATAAGTATATCAGAAATGCACCTCACAAATATCTCTCCAGCCTCTATTTTTTTCTGTTTTTTTGTTTGTTCGCTTGTTTGTTTTGTTTTGTTCTTTGGGCTGCACCGCCCTGCTTGCAGGATCTTAGTTTCCCGACCATGGATTGAACCCAGGCCCTCGGAGTCCACTGGGCTGCCAAGGAATTCCATCTCCAGCTCCTTTATCAAAGAGGAAATGCTTGCATAGTATTTCTGTTTATTTAGGGGTAAGTAGATACTGTGTTCTTTGCTCCAAAAGCTCAATTTTTGTCCTTTGTTCATGGCATCCAAAGCTGTGTATGTCATTAATCCTTATTAAGCCAAGTAATGATTCTGTTTAGCAATCAGATTCTTCTTGCAAATATAAAAGGCTTAGGGAAGTGAGTATAAGGAGCCTGACATGCCACTAAAAATAGTTATTTCAATTATCAAACTTTCAAAGCCTTAAGGGGCAACCACTTTTGTTTAGATTTATTATTTATTTATTTATTGGCTACATTGGGTCTTCATTGCTACTCGCAGGCTTTCTCTAGCTGTGGCAAGCAGGGGCTTTTCATTTCAGTGTGCAGGCTTCTCATTGAGGTGGCTTCTCTTGTTGCAGAGCACTTGCTCTAGGTGCGCGGGCTTCGTTAGTTGTGGCACATGGGCTCAGTAATTGTGGTGTATGGACTCTAGGTCGCATGCACCATAACTACTGAGCCCGCATGCTGCAACTACTGAAGCCAGTGGATTAGGCCTGTCATTACTTCTACTATGAAATACTTTATAAGCTAATTATTTCATGTTAGCATAGGTATTCTCATTCTTTAAAAAAATAGTCAATCCATAAAAAAGCTTAAAAAGAATATGCTAATAAGCACTATGCCTAGTGTTGTGAACACAAAGATGGGTAAGACAGGATTCCTTTTAGCAACTCACGATCCCACAGGGAAAATAAACACATAAGCTCAAACCATAATGACATAGTGCTGTAGAGACACAGAAGAGGGAACCATGAAGTAATAAAACTGTTTCTTTTAGAACAGTCATTTTCCTCCTTCTGTTCCCTCCTCAGATATTTGTTGATTTTATAAATATTTGAGTTTGCTTTATGTCCAAGCGTTGGCTTTAACCATGATAGACAATGTGCATGATCTAGTCCATCCTTTAAGGAGTTTATGCTCAGAGGAAGTGGGATAAATGGGATGCAAAAATAGCTATATTTAAAAAAGGAAATGGATATGGGCAATGAGAGCTGTAGGTTGGTGTTGGAGCACAGAAGAGGGGAAGAAAAAGACTTCAAGTTGGATCAGGGAAGATGTTACTAGAGCAGTGGTGTTTAAACAAGACCTTGAAGGGCCATTGGGTATCATCAGACAGACATCTGGGGAAGATTACGCTTGCAAAAGGAAAGTGGGAGAAAGGCAAAACACAGGAAAAAATACTTTGAGAACCTGTAGAGTACAAGCAGGGAGAGTAGGAGATTAGAGGCAGATTATCTAGGCCTTTGGAGGCCAAGCTGAGGCTAAGATGCCAAGCCACCATGTTACCACAGCAGTGCTCTGAAACAGTCACTTGGAGGACTTGTTAAAACATAAGCTCCACCCCCATAGTTACTGATTCAGTCGGTCCAGAGTAGGGCTGATTATTTGTGTCCTCGGTAAGTTCACAAGTGATGCTGGTGTTTGGAACCACCTTTGGAGAGTTAATTGGTAGAGTGCGTGGAGGGTGGCTTAGAAAGGGAGTGGGTAGAGGTGGAAGCAGCAGTCAGAAGACAGTTCTACCCATCCAGGTGAAATGAGAGACTAAGCTGGAATCAGTGGCAATAAGATAGCTATAGTCAAGAGTGAATATTTTCAAATAAGTCAATGTGATAGAAGGTATAATATTGAATTAATTAAAATTGCATATTAATGAGAGGAGTAACTTCCTTTCAAGTTGTATGAAAAGATATCTTTTCTTTCTTCTGGTATTGAATTGGCCTAGAAAAACAGAATTACATGGGCAGCGTGTAAATATAAGCATATTCCTTTTAATATTAGAAATTACAATGACACTTGGAGATAAAAACTTTGAGTTCATAACCTAGTCTATGATGAGACCACAAAAGGTGGAATCTAATCAATTCTTCTGCTCTCAGGAAAGATTACCTCCAAAGTCTATCTAGACCTAAACGTGTATATTTAATTTATGAAGGTCATGAGGGTGAGACTCTTAAGAGAGGTGAAGGCAGGGTTAGGGGCTCTGGAAGGTTCAAATAACATTCCTCAAGATTTGGAGTTTAGACCAGAGCTACTTATTTATTATTATCATTCTAACCTCTACTAGTGATTGCTACTAATTAGATACCTAGTAGCTAATTGAGGCAATATTTTCCTTTTCCTTTTCCTAGAGATTTATCCTGCAATAAAATACAGTCTATTGAAAGACGTACATTTGAACCGCTACCTTTTTTGCAGTTTATGTAAGTAACAAATGTAACTTCATTATACTTGGAATTTTTATACAACAAGTTTTTATAAAATTAGTTACTCATTTTGAAATACGATTACAATTACTACTAAAATTATGTAGCAAATCCTTTTTGTCCCTAGCAAAGATTAGTGTGAGAAGTATTACACAGATCAGAGTGAATCGTTACAGAGCAGTGGTTCTCAAGCAGGGTGATTTTGCAGGCAGGTGACATTTGGCAATGTCTGGAGGTGGTTTTGCCTGTCAGGCCTCTATATGCTGCTGCCACCTAGTGGACAGAGGCCAGAGATGCTGCGAAACATCCAACAGTGTACAGGAGAGCCCCCCACAACAAAGAATTATCCAGCCCAAGACGTCAATAGTGCTGCTTTTCTAGAGAAATAAAGATGACGTCACACAAGTATTTATTGAGCACTTACTATTTTCTCTCTAATGTATGACATATATAGTCATGAAAGTATAAATCATGATATCTTCCACAGCGAGATTTCTTTAAGTATATGGAAGGAGTAGTGCTGTTATGTTTCATCATATATAAATTAGAATGATTGCCAAAGGATAAATGTTCTGAAAGAACATATATTTGTCTTCTTTTGCTTGTGTCTTTTTTTTTTTTTTTTTCTAGAAATCTAGGTTGCAATTTACTCACAGACCTGAGCTTTGGAAAGTTTCAGGCCTGGCATGGAATGCAGTTTTTACATAAGTTGTAAGTGAAATAGAAGATGAATACATGTAAAAAAAATTATATGTGAAAACATCATACAGTTATTGGTTAGCTGGGTGTAAGCCCAGTATGAATTCTGGAAAGTATGTCTTGAGATCCATTTTTTGTTTTTCAAATGAGGAAACTAAGATACAAAGAGGACAAGAGACTTTTCTAACTCATGTACCTCAAATGCTCTGCTTTCCATAGTACTGAACTTTGGCGCGGGCAATCGAAGGCACCAAGTGAAAACACTCAAATTAGCATTGTCATGGAATCCCAGTGCTGCTGCTCCAATATGCGAATGGTCCGTGAAATGCCACGTTTGAATTTACACTGATTTCCTGGTCAAGTGCAGAGTTCCACACTGCTTCAAGTGTATACAACACAGAGCTGCAAAGAACTAAGTTTAGCACAGAATTCTTCAGGGAGCAAGAGGTGTGGGTGCTTCCTCAACCATTATTTGCTTCTTTTAAATGATGAAGCAGAAAGAATTTGTCAACACCCACCACAGGGCTCTCCCCAGTCTCCCAGAACATTATTTTTCAAAAAGCATGTACCTCTGAAGTGAATTATCTGTGGCCAATAAGAACTTTTGAGGTATGGAAAAAGTTGTTTGTGTCCAGCTGTAGTGTGAAAAGTATAAAGAAAATACATTACTGTAGCCTGATTCTATATGCAGTACTTTCTTTCCTGACTAGTCTTCAATAAGAAATGTGGGTTTTAGACCCCTTCAGCTGAAAAATTCTGTGATTTCTCTGTGACACAAGCAAATCATAGTGGGTATGTTCAATGGCCTGAAGAGGATTTTAGAGATTCAAGGTAAAGAGCCTCCTCTCCACCTGGCTTTGGAAAAGACTCTCTTACCTGTGTTGACTTAAAAAAAATGCACAACGTGAGAGTTTCGAGTTTAATTTTATTTGGGGCAAAATGAGGACTGGGTTGCAAAAGAAGAGCTTGGAGACAGCATCCCAGATAGCTCTGAGAAACTGTTCCAGTGAGGTAGGGGGGAAGCTCAGTATATATGTGGTTTTGGTGAAAGAAAAACATGCAATCAAGCACATAGTGTTTACAGAAGTCACTGCTAGTCTCGTGCGGGTTACAGCTAGTCACAAGGAGCAGTCGTCACCATGAAGGATTTTAGTGTTTTTCTAGATATGAGGAGATACAAGAATTGGGCCCGTAAAGTTGGCTCCTGAAAATTTCTAACTATCTAAAGAGCGGTCCTGGCCGTTTTCACAGAGCACAGAGGGCCTCATTTCAGCTCTCCACTCTGAACACCTTTCAGGGAGCTGTTGGCAGTCAGAAGCTGCAGCAGCACATGATTGAATCTTTGTAGCGATAGATGGGAAATGCCAATGGCGAGTGCCAATTGTAGTTGACACCTCTCTTGTGGTTCAGAAATCCGATGTCACACCATTCACTTCAGGTTAATGAAGGTGCTGAGGGCGTGTCTGGAGCTCAGGTAAACAGTTCCCGCAGATGCCAATCTGTGGCGGCCTCCTTCTTCCCCTCATTAGCAACCAGCAGTGGTTGCTAATCCTCAATGTGAAGTATACTTTTTTTCCTGACTTTTAAGTGCTTCTCCTTCATTCACCTACACAGGTCCAGACTGATGGCTTATTTTTGTAAATTCTTTTCGTCGCTTCATCGGTTTTAACAATACAAGTTCCATGACTTTAGAAAACTAAAGGAATCTACAGTGTCCAAAGAGTACAGAGTACATTCACATGCTGGCTTGTCTATGGTACATCGATATTTTGATATTTTGAGGTGATGAACATTTTGACTTTGGTGATGCCTTCATGGTATGTGTGTATGTGTGTGTGTGTGAACACAGATTACTGTATGTCAATTACACCTCAAAGAGCTGTTAAAATAAATATTATATAATAGAGACAATTGGGGAAATCTGCATAGCAACTCTTTATGAGGTAATATTATTGTGTAGGAATTTAATTTCTTCAGTACTGTGTATTAACAGTAGTGTAGCTATATAGGGAAATACTTTTGAATACCCAGAGAGGAAGGCATCGAGCTGACAAGAGAGGGATCGAGATTGTGGCAGGTGCTGTGGGAGGCTGAGGAAGATGAGGCTAGAGCAGTGACCAACAGATTTGACAGTGTGGTGACGACAGTCACTTGTCAGCTGACCTGACAAAGATGATT
The DNA here is from genome assembly GCF_030028045.1 of Hippopotamus amphibius kiboko. Lineage (NCBI taxonomy): Eukaryota > Metazoa > Chordata > Mammalia > Artiodactyla > Hippopotamidae > Hippopotamus > Hippopotamus amphibius. The sequence goes on along the minus strand of NC_080202.1, from coordinate 43,616,850 downwards.
GGAACAGACTGCTAAACGCAGGGCCCTTTCCCCATACTAATCTCATGCAATCCCCTCAACTAGTCTTGCCATAACGGGAAGTTTCTATTAGCTTGCCATATTGCAGGGGGGATGGCACAATTTAAGGTGCTGTCGGTTATGTAATAAATTGTCACAATAGGGCCCTACAAAAATAGATTTTTAAAATGTAAAAAAATGAAATTTGACCCTTCCCACACACCACATATGAAAATTAACTCCAAATGAATCATAGGCCTAAATGTAACTATACAACTTCTGGAAGAAAACAGGAGAAAATCTTTGTGATTCTAGATTAGACAATGGGTCTCAGACACAGGTTTCTTAGATAAGACACAGAAAAGCACAAACCATATAAGAAAAATTGCTAAGGGACTTCCCTGGTGGTGCAGTGTGTGGCAGGAAACAATATACACTATTCTTCCCTTCCTGGTGGCTCTGAGGAAAAACGTACATGTTTTGCGCACAGCTTATGCCAAGGGAGTGCCTTGAGGTCCCCTGGGCATTCTCCTGTAATGCGCCATCATTCCAGGGCAGCATATACTCAGTTATTCTCATAGTGGCTTGTAGTTTGCTTTCCATCGTAGAAGTGCTGTTTCTCTTTCAAATGGAATCAGAGCAAAAGGTCAAAAGTAGCAGGGGTGTCCTGCCATACTTCAGACTTTTAACACATGCAGGCTTTGATCCACACAGCCTAGGGTCTGAGTGTGGGCCAGGGGCGGAGAGGTACCCCTACATGCTGGTCCAGGAGACCTTGGGGTGGCTTACAGGGTTGGGGGGAGGGCAGACCCATTCTTGAGAAAAAGCTCCACTGATCTCTGCTGGGGTTGTGTGCTCCGTCTGCCTCTCCAGGGAAGGTGTCCCTCCTGTCTCTGGAAGGTTGAAGTCCCAGTGTAAGCAGATTGGAGGGGTGGGGGGTGGGAAAGGGTCCCAGGAGGAAGAGAACCCTATCTAGTTTTTTGACATACAGAAGCCATTTTCTGATCTAAGCCTGGCCACAATACTTGCCCTTGAACAAGTCTCAGTAATTAATGACCTTAAAGCAACAAAGGAATGCAGGAAAAGCAATCAAGAAACAATAATTCAGCAATAAAAACAGGAGTCCCAGTTCCTCCTTAACTTTGGAGAGAGATAATACTCTGATACATGTCTTTGAGTTGTACTACAGGAGCTAAGGGCCCCCACCAGGCGGAGGGTTGTAACTACATGCTCAGACTGCAGACTGGTGGAAAATTAAGGAATGATGATGTTGACCTTTTCTGACCCTCGTGACTTCCGTCAACTAAAGCCTGGACTCTGTCAACCTCTGCCCCTATTCTATGTTGGGTTCCCCTCTGCTGAAGCCCCTTCATGAAGGGGCATACACCACCCAAACCCCTTCACGAAATATGCATGTACCCTTAGTTGAAAACTGCCCCAACTTTGCTGTTTGGGGAGATGCCGTTTTGGGAAAGATCCTCGGTGTTCTCTGTAGTTGCTGCAAGTAATAAATCCTTGCTTTTGGTCTTTGACTTGGTTGCGTTACTGAATTGGTGGACTGGACCTGCTCTGGGGTCCTAGCCACCGGAGACCCCTGGTCTCCACCAGGAAGGTTTCTAAATGCAGAAGTGGAACTTAGTTCTCAGATCAAATTCTCAACCCAATTCAGGTGGAGACACCATATATATAAGAGGCTCGAGGTAAAAGGGCGTGAATTGGAAAGAGAGGGAGGAATATTCATGAGTTATCCAAGAACAGGGGTGTGGTTTGGACCCAGAACTGATGCAATACTCGTTTTCATTCCTTATATGGGGTTATCCAGTTGTTGTGGCAATTGTCAGCTGTCCTGGCGCTGGTGGGTGTGTCATTTAGCATGATAATTCATTACAAAGAGCATATAATGAGGCTCAAGGTCGATTGGAAGTCAAATCTTCTTGAACCTAGGTGGTTCTAATCAGTTCTTGTTTTTCTCTTTGCAGCTTCCTCCTGAAACTTAGATAAGAGCAATTTGTTTCCATTTGAGGGAGGGGCAGATGTATGATTCTGCAGCAACCTTGGTAATAGCTGTCTTTTGGCTCGACATCCAAGAAGAGGCGAACCCAGTTTTCCGGTAACACCAATGACTCTTTCCACTTATAGAAGTGGCTGTTGGTGTTGTGGTCTGCCCCTTCTGTAATTCTCCAGGAGGGAGAACAGTTGTGGTCCCATCACGGGTTGGGAAAAGAATTTTCAGACATGAAGCATTTCACAAGAGAGTGCGTTTATCGAGAACAGAGAGCAGGGTTTAGTGAGGGGCGCTGTAAAGACAGCGAGACGACTTCCTGGCAGACCAGGGAGAGCCACCCTTCTGATGGTCTCACAGCCAACTTTTATAAGCCCAAGACAAGGAATATGCCTGCGAAGAAAAGGGCATTAATCAATTTGTCAGTGCACCATAAGGCAAAAGGTGTCATTAGGTGATAGGCTAGGGTCCTACGTGGTGAAGACCTTCTCTAACATGGGGTTGGGTTATTGGCTAGCCCAAGTCGTGAATCACATATTGCTATGGGGGGGGGGGTCAAGATAACTCCGGCATTTTGTCTTGTGACTTTGGTATAGTGTTGGAGGAACCGGTAGAGGTAGGCAGGACATCGAGGCTTATAATGCAGGACGCAATGTTTATTGTACCAGTACAGGCCCAGTGGATTCACATCCAAAGACTGAGCCCCAAACCAAAGGAAAGCTTCTCCTTTTATAGACCAGTTCCCGCACTTTTGGGAGCCTGTAGCTATGTTTATCTATGCAGAAGCAATGTACAGAAGCCAGAGTGCATACGTTAGTTTTTCCTTATCTCTTTGACCCAGATGTTTGCGCTGCCCATGGCAGGATCTTGTGAAAGAGGCCATAAGTTGCTTATTCCCTGGGGCTTGCATTTTCCTATGTTTGCCTTGTCCTTTCCTGTTTTTGTTACTGACCTGCCTCAATAGGGCCCCACAAGAACCACCCCATCTTCAGCTTTATGCTGGATGAGTCTGACTGCTGAATGCTTTCACTAGGGTTCATGGTTGAGCAGGAAGATTTAGAACTAAGGACATAGAGGCAAAGTGTTCTCAGTGTTAAACTTAATTTAAACAAAGTGGAAAGTAAGAGATCTACTAGGGAAAGCCAGTTATCTTGGCAAAAGGACAGTGTTTCTGGTCATAATTGGTACAGCAAGAGCCTCACCAGCTTGGCAGAAACACACCCTCCCTGCTAATGGAGCTTGTAACATCCCTCAGTTATTCTGATAGGGACAGGGTGAAGGGACAAAGTAGCTGATTAAATAGTTAATCCCACTAAGGGATTAGGAGCAGAAAAAGAAGTATGGGAGACCCCTGTAAGTTTAACAATTACCCAAGAAAGCAGGTTTGCTTAACCACAAAACCAAGCAGGCTTGCTTAGCAACAACACCATGCCACAGAAGCATGGCATGCCCCCAAACAATAAAACAGTGGTGGCATGAGACCCACACTGTGCCCAGTGAGCTCAGTAAGCTAATAACTGCTAGGACATGCTCTCTGCACACATAAGAACAATACTTTATGGAAAGATGACTTTTCAAAGTGAAAGACCCTCATTGTACTGAGACCTGAAATAATTTTTCCATAGTGCCATGACAGTGCAGGCTTTACCACGTAGGGACAAGAAAACTCCTCCACCTGACATAGAAGAGGAACTAATGATGGAAGCGTGACCGCTACTCAAGAATGAGGAAGAAGGTGGTCTTTTCCCCCTCCCTACTTTTTCTTTGATTATAAAAATGTAGCCCACTAAGTACTCAGGGCACGGCACCCTCTTGCCCACCCATTTGTAAGCCTCACAAGCATCCTATTCTAATAAAGCACTTCTTATCTATCACTTTGCCTCTCACTGAATTCTTTCTGTGCTGAGACATAAAGAACTGGAGCTCTTCAGGACCCCCCAAAACACCACCTAGCAGTTTCATTTCCAATGAATTTTTGCAGGGCTGCTGTCTGCAAAAGCTGTAGGAACCATCCACCCCCCCCCCCGCCCCCGCCAACCTCAGAATACTCTATTGGCTGACTTTTCAGGAGTACCCACATCTCCTGGTCTTCTCTTACTTCCCAGGCTTCTCAGCCTCTGTGCAAAGTCTGTGAGCTTGTCTTCCTCTCTTCATCTTGCTCTACAACCCTTTGCGAAGCTGAATAAAGCCTTGGATCCTGGCGGGAGGTGGGGGGATGGGAGGGTTGGAGAGTGAAGGAGAGTGCGCATTTCCTCAAAAGATTTGACACATGGACCATGAGTCTACCAGGTAGACTCCAGCCAGGAAAAGCATCTCACACGACTACATAATTTGAACAATAAGAAAGGCACCTGCAAAGTGTTAGACAAAAGAAATAGACAAGAGAGCTTGACAGGCATCCTGGAGGAGGTGATTTTTGATCGGAGCCTTCCTGTCAAGTAGAGGAAAGGGCATTGCAGAGGAAAGGACTGGCAGAGAAATGGCTGGCAGCTAGGAATGCAGACTGAGCTCAGGGGAGGGTGCACCAAGAGGTGGGGAGGAAGCCAGGAAGCAAGAAAAGGGAAGAGTCAGGGGAGGGTATTAGGAAGAAAGGGAAGATAAAGATAGATTAGGCTGGAGAGAAAGGGAGGATACACAGACACAGTTGGAGGCCAGGGCAGGGAAGGCTCAAAACATTTGTAAAGGCCATTCATATCCTACTGGTCTGAAAAGCTTACATTTCTAGCACTGGATCTAACAACTACCCAGAGTTATTTGAAGCCAGCTAGAAGAACTGCAGGCATCCGAATTCCCTGGACAGGTCCAACATACAGAACCCCGCATCGACCCTAAAAAGTCCCCGTAGGATGGGGTCCTATCATCCCTCCTGTCCCCTGTCCTCGCCACAGAAGGGTCTGAAGATAATAACATGTGAGAATCTCTGCCCCAGCCTAGGAGACGAGGGGTAAGGGTTTGACATTTGTGGAAAATAGAAGCTCCTACTGTATGCCAGGTTGGAACTGTGATCTGCCCTTCCTAAGCACCTGGAAGATAGGTGCCCTTGCTAGCCCCATAGTGTTGGAGGAAGGAGGCCCCTTCCAGGGTCCAAGAGCGGGCTCTTGTCTAACACTCGGAAATGAATTGTCCGAGGAGACACACCTGCTGACAAAGCAAGAGACTTTACTGGGAAGGGGCGCCCGGGCAGAGAGCAGCAGGGGAAGGGAACCCAGGAGGACTGCGCTGCCACGTGGCTCGCAGTCTTGGGTTTTATGATAATGGGATTGGTTTCCAGGTTGTCTCTGGCCAATCATTCTGACTCAGGGTCCTTCCTGGTGGCGCACGCATCGCTCAGCCAAGATGGATTCCAGCGAGAAGGATTCTGGGAGGTTGGTAGGACACATGGACCGGAGACTCCTCTCTCCTTTTGACCTTTCCCGAATTCTTCCCAGTGGCGGTAGCTTGTTAGTTCCACGTTCCTTACCAGCACCTCCTGTCCTAAGAGAACTCATGCACGTGGTTACTATCAGGCCTGGCCACGGTGGGCAGTTTTGGTCAGTGGGTTCCCTAACAGCTGTACAAACAAGAAAACAGGCTTAAGCGAGGTTAAGTGACTTGGGGGCCCAAGGCCACACAACTAATAAACAGCCGAAGCAGGATTCTCACCCAGCTCTTTCTCATTCCAGTTGGAGAGGAAGCGTAGTTCAGTGGCAGAGCAAGTGAGCTTTGGAGCCAGGAATGCTTAGATCTGAATCCCATCCTCTTCGCTGGGCTTTCCCTAAAACAGTGCAGGGTCCAGGACAACCCAGCAAGTGTGGAGTGAGGACAGCTGCCACAGTGTCATTATTTTTCATTGGTCCCTTAAGACAGCGTTGAAGATAGAAACTTCTAAATTGAATTTTATTGATGTTCAGAAAAGAGAAGTCACAACATCCTGAGGCCTCTTGGCCTCAGGCAGAGGGCTCCAGAGTGTTTGACTTCAGGGAAGTTCCCCAGACTCGCTCAGCCTCAGTTCCTCATCTGTAAATTGGGGGAAACATCAGATTAAATAAGATGATATCGTTAGGACAGTTTCTGGTCTGTAGTAGGTACTGGAAGATGGCCAGCTATTATTATTATAGTTCTGGCTAACTCTCGCCTTTCCAATCCAGTCAGGTCCCTGCCTTTCACTGCTCTTCTGAGCACGGGAGTGAAATATTTTCTTGTTTGGACTCCAGATAAATCCTTATTTGGCATTTGATTGAAATCGTGAAACTAGTATTAATGCAACCGTCTCTCTCGACATGGGAATAGCTAGTGTTCTCCTGGGTTCTGTAGTAGGAAGCTAGTTCTCCTCTCACTCTCTTCCTCCCTCCCTCTCTTTTCTTTTTGGCTATACCATGCGGCATATAGGATCTTAGATCCCGAATCAGGGATCAAGCCCTTGCCCCCCGCAGTGGAAGTGTACAGTCCTCACCACTGGACTGCCAGGGAAGTCCCCTTCCCACTCTCTTTTTAAAAATGTGCTGAAGTCCAGCTCCGGCGGGTCCAGGAGTACCCAAGGGATGAGTTGCCTGGGCGCAAGGAGGAGACTGGGAGGCCTGTGTCAGCTATGCAGGATCTCTCTTTATTGTCAGAGCTTTGTGTTTATATAGTAAACATAGCTCAGAAAAAATCTTTTGTGGCAGAGCATATCTTCCCTCAGCATCTACCAGTTTCTTTCTTTTGTCAGGTTTGGCTTGCAAACCTTGTGACTCTAAGGTAAACATATGTAAATAACTTCTTAATCTTTTATCTAAGCACACTATTGCCCTTAACACCCATACAAAACCTTGTGGAGTTAATCAAGATTAGGGCAACTACAACAATTGCAACTGTTATGCCTAGAATTGTGGAGTAGAATCCCTTATGAGACACAAAATCGGATAAACTATCAAAAACTGACTTAGCAGCCTCTGCAGTTGAATAATCTAAGTGGGCCTTACCTATATCTTGGATTTCTTGATGAAGCCTGGTCAAATCTAGACTAATATCAGGTTGATTCCAAATGCCTAGAATATGATTTTGAATCCAGTCCCAAGCATAAGACGATTCATTAACTTTTAAGGGAGTCACACAGATCCATCTATATTCGATATGACACCTCAAAGCCAATCTAACTTTTAAGGCTGTAAGTTCAGTACCTAGATGTAGAACAGCTTCTTCGAGCACATCAACTTTTGCCTCTAACTTTCTATCAATAATTTCTTGAGTAGCTAAGGCAAGAGATACATTTTTTGATAATTGATTAACATGTTCAGCTGTATGTACTTGTTGAGAGTGAGATAAGTCGAATAATTCTGCTAAGCATGGAAACTGGGGTTCGGAGCCCCAGGACCCATCTTTTGCCCAACCCGATGTCAGCAAGTAGGGATTTAGTGCTTTTCTAGATCTGGGGAGAGGCAAGGGTTGGGCTCATAACATCAGCTCCTGAAAACATCTAACTATCTCAAGACCTGTTCCACCCATCCTCCAGAGCACAGAGTGCCTCATTTGTGGTCTCCACCCTGAATTCCCTTCAGGGGATGTGGAAGGTCAGTAGCTGCAGCCGCACAAAGTGATTTAGTCCTTGTACAGGCAGATGGCAAGTTCCAATTTGTAGTTGACAGGGGCCCCTCATGGTCATAAATTTGGCCACGCTTTGGGAGGCATTTCATGACCATTTTGTCCCACGGTGCTAGGAAGGCTCATTCCTAGGTCTGATGAAGATCTCGCCAATAGGCCACTCAATGTGCCAGTACTGGGCTAGGTCTTTGTAACAAAAGCCAAAGCTCTCTGGACCACCTGTACTCCTAATCTGTTAGGGTCCAGGAAAAATTCCCTCTTGTTGCATCTTCCCATATCCAGAGGTACACTATTACAATCATTGATCACATACAGAACTATATATTTGATCAACTGCTTCAAGTAGCCTAGTCATCATCATTTTTGTTGGCAGTCAGTCACACATTCGGTAATACGAGAAGCAATAATCTTGAAAAGCAGGCAAAACACAAATAATATAGCTAGTAGCGTCAATAGCATTACAAGTAAATACTTAAGCCACGAGTTTCCCACGCCAAACCAGTTTTGAAGAGGTCAAGGCTTCACAGTGGGTGAAAATCGCAGAAATCTGAACAGGTATTACTAATTGGCCAGGCGAGGGGATCCCCGAACAGGACTATAATTTTTTCTTTCTCTCTCTCTTTTTTTTTAGAGCAAACTTCCTAAGGGCCAACCAATTAGAGCCTTGCAACCCAAAAGTACTAGTCATAGGTAATTGGCCGCAAACCCAACAACTGGGTTGATTTTCAAAATTAGCATAGGATTGTGCCCATGATAGAAAAACATTTGAAAGGTCCAAGAAGTCAAGAAAATATTATAAATGTTCATACGAGTCAGGTCCAGCATCTTGGGCTAGCTGTCTACTTCTGATGTCAGCTTCTTCTCGTCCTAGTGTGAGTGCAGTTTCTCCTTTGATAAGTGTCCTTCCGTCTAGGTTGCAGGTTGTCTTTTAAATTATGTCCTTTTAGTATCCATAATCATCCAAGGAGAGATTACTGAGATAAGCTTCAGAAACAAACTTAGAGTGTCCTTTTAAAAGCTTTCTTGGATTTTACGTTACTATAGCGCAACAGCAAGGAACTTTCCAGGGAGTGAATCTTAGTAAATACAGACCTCCATCAGCAAAACTGGCATTTAATATTTATTGAAACATAATCTTCTTCTCTCTAAAATTACCTTCATTTTTACCAGATATAACCAGATTAATGCTAATTTGTTTGCAAAATAAGTCTGGTCTCAAAAGAAACTTGGCCTGATCATTTAATTTATGGAACTAGAATTGATCATATAGGCTTTTGGCTTTGGTGAAACTTTTATAAGGAGCCTCAGGCTGGACTTTTAAAAGACCTTTCAGGGCTAAGAAAGCCATGCCAGGGGCTTGGGCTTATCACAGATTTTTGCCTAACAAATGTAGGTAAATTCCTCCCTTTTCAAGGTTCCCAAAATACCTTGAGTTTTCTATACCTGTTAGTGAGGTAGCCTTTCTAATTTATCTGATAAAGCTGCTGGGAACCTAAGAGTTTTCAGTGTCTGGAGGGAACAGAGAGAGAAAAGATAAATGTTTCAATCCTGCTTACAAATGTACAAACTATCAAATTATTGTAAATCATTAGTTTGAAGGGATGGTTTTCCTTATACCTGGAAAACAGATTTCAACCAGTAATTTTTAGATAGAAACCATAAAATTTATAACCATATTCACCAGTTTACTCAGTCCTATGTAACATCCTTTTGTTAACAGCTTATGAAGCCATCACGTTTCTCATTAGGATTCTTCAATTTTTTTTTTTTTAAACCCCGTTTAGCATTATGGTCTGAAAGTCAGAAAATTGTATTTATCCAAAAGTCCTTTTTATAAATCTTCTTGAAGAGGAAGCATTTTGCAAAGGCATCAGAATAAAGCCAGAAGGCATCAGAATAAAGCCAGAAGCGTCTTAAGACATAAGGCTTAAGAAGGCGTGTTTAAAATCTGATTGCAAGGTCAATCAATTTGGTTATTGTTGTGTCATACAACATTTTAAGAAAATAACTAGAATTATGACTGATAACATTTTACCGGGACATATCAGAATTTTAGGAACTCCATATACTTTCCAGAATATCTATATTAATAACAGTTACCATGCACTAAAATCTAACATTTATTCATTTGACAATACTTCCTATGTAACTTAATGTACCAAATGAACCTAGTTTATATCTCTCTTTGGGATGTTTCAGGGGCCCTTTGAAGCATCCCAAAGTTAGCTAGGGGTCAAAAGGATTTCATCAGAATTTGTTTTAGGAAGTTTTGTCCAAAATACCGGAAAAAAAAGGTTTAGAACACTCTATCGGATAGGCTCACAGGTAACTGTGAAACAATAGTCAGTCACTTAGCCAAAGTAGCAAGAACAGATTACTTAAAAGGTAAGGAAACATAAAATCTTTTATCAAAGGGCAGTTCAACATTTTAAGAAAACTTGTCCTCTTAACAGAGAGAAAAACCAAATTCAAGTTTTGCACCAGCTTACTTTCCAAATTAATTTACTCAACTAAATTTATCTAAACTTAGTCAATCCTGATCATGCACAAAACTCTTTTCTCAGGGTCCACTTTCCACAAACCTTCTTATCACTTTCCGTATCATTACTTTATTTCCCATTCAGTCACCTGTAAGTCAGACCTACTTTCTTTTCCCTTAATAAAAGGTAATTCCATGCCTCAGGCTTTCTTTACTGAAAACACACATCCTGCTTTCCTTAAGCCACCATGAACTGTCCCTTGTGACAGCATTCTGTACATTGGTGAATAGAAATACCAGTGATATTTTCTAAACACATTGGCTTTCTTTACAGAACGTGGCACCAGGCATATTTATCAATAGTCCTAAATATCTTTTTGTCTCTCTGTAAAAGGAAGCCGATGTTCAGTAATATATGTTTCAGTATCTTATTTTATTTGGGAATGATCCAGCTGGTCAATAAGCTTTCATCACTCAATTTAGGGCAACTCCAGAATTTCAAGTTACCAGGATCTGGAGAGACTATTTTAGGTAGATATTCCTAAAGCATGACTCTTCTTGACAGAGTTTATCTAAAAGCTCTTATCTCATTTACATTTTCTTTCCTTAGAAGTTTCTTTCCATCAGGCTACCTTCCACACTGACAAATTTGTAACAGGCACAAGACCTTATTTAGCCTATATTACAACTAGGCACAATTAAAATTTATATAAAAATTATGCTTAATGTTGATGACTCTAAAACATGTCTATAGTAATCAAACCAATTAGCTTAAGCCATCTTTAATATCATATATCAGTTTAGTACTGAAATTTCCAGGTGTCATGAACCTGAAATTCATTCTGGCCAGACTATTTTCTATTTCTGAGTATTCATAAGCACTTAATTTTTCTTAAAGCCAATTTAGAGCTCTTTTATGAATTCTTTTGGCAATACCATACACCTACAACAAACACATAGATACACACGAACACACACACAAACACAGAGGCCTCATAATTCTCATTCTAAAATTTCAGTACTGAGTCAGGTACAACACGAACGCCATCAGTCACAAAGGGTTGGATTTAAATTGGCTTCTAGCAGATGGAACAAATCGAGGTCACCTATCTAGATGGCTAAACCCTTTTACTATTTGCAGAAAAGACACTTAGCATTTCTATTTATCTTTGACAAGTCGTTTTAAATTATTTTAATTTTAATTTTTTAATTTGCATTTAAAAGGATAGCAGAGAGAAGTATTCTTTAGATGACCAGATAAGACATTCATTCACCTCTCAAAGGTACAAGCAAGTTCCTCCTAAGATGACTTTGTCTCCCCTTTGTTGACAAGGGTAATTTCTTTCTTTGACCAGGAAGGAGAGGGGTGCACACGTAAAGGGCCTTGTCTTAGGGCCTTACAACCTAAGTAGTGCTGATGTCGCCACGCCTAGAAAGCCCAGTATTCCCAGACAGCACGATTTACGTGCCTCCCTGAAGATGGCCCTAATCATTAAATGTCTCAGGGAGACGGAGCTGCAAGGAGGCGATCCCTTGTAATGGGGTTCGCAGAGGAATAACTTCAGGCGGGGCTCCAGGGGGGTCTGGGGTGACAGACCCTCTCGAGGGCACCGAGCAGGCGGAGGAGCAGTATGCATACTCCTCGCCTAAGGGAAGAGCCTGAAATCCTTGGAGAATCAGGGGATTATGAAGGAAAGCTGACAGAGGAAGGCGGCCTCATAATGAGAATCCAAAAGTATACAAGAACATGTCAGAGTGTACCGCTCCACACGGACCGGCCCAGGGGACCTAGAGAGAGAGGTGCAGATCTGTCTGGCAAAAGGGGCAAGTCTTTTGGGGAAAACCTAATTTCTCAATCAGTCGGCTCAAAGAGTCAGCTGACGGAAGGGGAGAGTGAGCCTTAAAATTTTAAGAAAACTTTGGTGGAGGGCCCTAGGGCAAAAGGGCCGTTTGGACTTGCACAATTGCTAAATCAAATCAGTAACCAATTCCCCCCCGTGTCGGTGACGCAAAGACAAACAAGGGTGGGTGTCCCCTCCGAAGAGAAGGCCACTCAGGTGCCCACCTGGCTGTGTGCCCGTGGGGAGCTTAGGTGCCTCTTAGCTTTGGCGGGTGCTATAGAGTCCCACTTGAACCTGACTCGTAGAGAGGGACTGGTCCCCCAGAGACAGATACCACCCTGAGCCATATGAGGTCACCACGGAACCGCAGGTTAGGGCCCACTCGGACTCCGTAGCCACGAAGGCCGTGGAGCCACACAATCGCCCTGGAACGAGGACGAAGCAGGGCGCTCCCTCACACACACATTCACACCAGAGTTTGTCACAGGGCCTCCGCCCTCTGGGAAGGCCTCTAACTGGTGGGTACCTTCCCGCCCTGGGAAGGCCCCTGCCTGATGGGCACCTTCCCCCTCTGGGATGGGATCGAAAGAGTCTCTTATCAATCCCCATAAAGAAAAAGTTTCAGCAGGGATCTTTTCCGGCCCATGAAACTTATAATAAGTTGTCAGTTGCTCTCCCACCTTAGCCCAGGTTTCTGAATTAGCAGTGCCCTCTTCCGGAAACCAGAGGCATTGCTCTTGTACGAAAGAAAAGAAGGATAAAAGAGTAGATTTGGAGACGTTAACTCTTTTTGATAACATATGTTTGATAATATCTACAAAGAGCTGTCTCTCTTTAGATTCTGATTTTCCCATTATGCCTTATATGTTTCCCTTATAGGGTCCTTTTTAACGTCTCAAGTTCTGATACTTTAAACTATCCACCCTTCACTTACCCTGCGTATCTCTGCAGGGGGGTCTGCAGCACCCAGGTGGAGTCCTAGCCACCCCAACAATTGCAAGAGAATACTTACCCTTTGGGTCCCTGTTCGGGCACCACCTGCTGAAGTCCAGCTCCAGCGGGTCCAGGAGTACCCAAGGGATGAGTGGCGTGGGCCCAAGGAGGAGACGGGGAGGCCTGTGTCAGCGATGCAGGATCTCTCTTTATTGTCAGAGCTTTGTGTGTTTATACAGTAAACATATCTCAGAAAAAATCTTTTGTGGCAAAGCATATCTTCCCTCAGCATCTACCAGTTTCTTTCTTTCCTCAGGTTTGGCTTGCAAACCTTGTGACTCTGAGGTAAGCATATGTAAATAGCTTCTTAATCTTATATGTAAGCAAACTATAGCCCTTAGCACCCATACCTAGGCCTGATGTCTATGTCTATACTTATGCCTGCTGCAATCATAAGCACTGCAAAAAGAGCCACCCCTCCCTTTTCTCCAGCATTTAGTAGCCTGGGAGTGGTGGGAGGGGACTTGGTGGGGCAGACACAGAGAAAGAATGTGTCAAACCCTGGTTCTTTCCTGGGGACAGAGAAACAGGGAGGGGAAGTGGGTGGTAAGCATAGTGTTACAAAGAAACAAAGAGCAGAATGTAAAATGGGTGGAGATGGTCTGGGGCCTGTCCTTGCAGAGAGGTCGCCTTGAGATCCTCCTGCCACGAAATGCCCTTCCAAGGAGTTCTCGCTTTGCGGTCCTCCGTGGAGCCTGGTGACCTTGTCACAGCATTGGCTTGTCCAGACGGCTCCCGACAAAAATGGATTTAAATTTTTAAATTATTTGTCAATTATACCTCTTATTGGGAAAAAAATCACAAAATACTGAACTAAAAAACAACAATAAAATTGTATCATATGCATAGTTTACAGTTCAGATGGTACCAAGTGAAATGAAATGGTGATGAAACACAATGACCCACAGCAGTTCCCTGCCCCAGGCCACTTCCTTGCCCACCTTCCTGAGCCAGCTCACTGGGCCTGGTTACTTCTACAGAGCAGGTTGTAGCTGAATCTTCTGGCGCTTTTCTCCACATCTCTTTGCACATCTAGTTCTTGATTTATCCATTTTAGACCCTGGCTATTGAATTCCTAGTAACATCAGTGAGGAGTTAGTTCTCTTACACCACTACCCCCAGTCCATTCTTGAGGTTTAGTTATGTCACTGTTTCCAGAAAATTCATAGCGTTTACACGGAATTCCCTGGTGGTCCAGTGGTTAGGACTTAGCGCTTTCACTGCCAAGCCCCGGTTCAATCCCTGGTAAGGGAACAAAGATCCTGCCAGCTGCGCAGCATGGCCAAAAAAAAATACTGTTTACAGAATTGTGACTGTAAGTATTATTCACCGTAGAGCTTAATCATGTACTCATTACATTCGCTTCCCCTCCTGTGACCCCAGGGGTTTAATTTCCTCTCGGGCTCTCCCTGTTCTGTCGGCCATTCTCACCTCCTCTGTTCTCCTCCAGGCTCTGGCTTAGCAGTAGGTGCCCACCTCCTGCAGCGCCCTCTCTTCCAGGCTCTGTCCTCCAGTGAGTGCTGGATACACAGCTGCTATCCTGGAACTTCCCCTCCCTGCTTCCTGGGCTGGACTATTTCCTGGCTCTCTTCTCTTCTTGCTTTCCTTACTCTCTCTTTGCTGGAGCACATCCCCAGGTAAGAATCCCTAATTCGGGGACTTCCCAGGTGATCCAGTGGCTAAGACTCTGTGCTCCCAACACAGGGAGCCCAGGTTCGATCCCTGGTCAGGGAACTAGATCCCACCTACATGCCACAAGGGAGAGCTCACATGCCACTGATGAGGAAACTGAAACTCCCATACTTGTAGTTGCTTCCTCTCCTCTATCTTGCAAAGGCCTGCTGGCCCCTTTCAGTGAAACAGTAAAGTGAATTACTAAGAGTGATCAGATAAGGGAAGACTGTCTCGCTCTCAGGCACCCACCCCAAGCCTTTGTTTGAGACCCTTTGCACATAGACTTGTTAAGTGACCATTAACGTCAACCTGCAACCAATGTGACAATGCAAATTGTGACCTTAGTCCTGATAGGAATGGAATGTCCTGCTCCTACAAGTTCCTGTTAGGACCCCCTGCTATGTGTGTAACCCATGGCAACTCCCGCGCTCTGTAACTGCCCCTGACCTATAGTAATTTGTAGCCAATCGGTTTGTACCAATTATAGCTGTATGTTTTAACCTATATAAGGAGAAGACTCCCCTGAAACGGGGCCCCAGAATTTTGGAGCGTTAGCTCGTCTGGGTCTGCCGGCTCAATAAACCTGAGTTCTCCAACTCTCCGAGTGTTGTGCTTGGTTTCTCGTGGGATCAGTTTTTTCTGCAACACCACAACTAAAGATCCCACGCGTGGCAACGAAGATCCTGTGTGCCAAAACAAAGACCCAGTGCAGCCAAATAAGCAAATTAAAAAAAAAAAAAAATCCCTAACTCACATTCAAAAACAACAGACCCGTTCTTACATGAGGCCCATGTTGGAATCAATTCCACTTAAAAACCATCATGTGCTAGACACTGGGAATAAGATGAAGCTCTTTGTGTCTTGGAGTGTAGATGTTAGAGGTTGTGACAGACAGTTAAAAAGGACTAAAATTAAATAGATTCTTAAAAGGATGGAAGAAAATCAACTGGGTGCTAGGAATTTTCTCGAAATTTTTTAACATGCTAACTTTAACATCCTCAGTGTCGTCTCCATGTGTGCACACAGCACAGACCTCTGAAAAGTGACACTGTCAGGTTTTCTCGACTAATGGCTGTGTTGAGACAAGGTGGGATGGGGGGAGTCCATGCTAATGCAAAGGGCCCTTCACTTGGTTTTCAACTATCTTTCCCAGGATGAATTGTTCACTTGCTCCAAACCCTGCTACAGAAATTCTGGAGTCATCACTGATTCAGGGGTAACTGATAACAATAGAGTGGTGAATTAATAATCCGACGTAGATACTGAGAGTTTCAAGGAAATGGCAACATTTTAGAGTCACTAACTGTAAGGTATGTTGCCCTCCCGCCACCCTAACTGGTGCTCACTTTGCAGGTCAGCTACTCTTCTTGTCAGTGGTGTGGCCAAGGGGAGGAAGAATGTCTTTCAGGCTGGAGCTTTGAGGAGGAAGCGTTCAAATTGCCAGAACTGGACTAGCACTTTTGAATTTCCCAGCATGCCAGGCCCTGTGGCTTCCTTGAGAAGCTCCACATCCTTCCCAACCCCTCCCCCCACCCCTGGGCTGCCCAAATCCTGCCTCATGGTGCAGGGCTGGTCAGAGGGGACTGGGGAGAGGCCCCAGCAGGAGGGAATTGTTGCCTTTGCTAGAGGAAGGATGGTTTGCACCCTGGTGACTCTGGGAAAAAGGCTTCCTCTGGTTGCTCAGATTGGATCTCTGCTGGAACCTAAGGAAGGTGGTGGAACTAAGGGTGTCATAAATAAAGTGTGGGTCGTGAGGCAGGGGAGGGGTGCCTGTGTGTCTCGGAACTCTCATAATGCTTTGGCTTCTTCTCAGAGTGCAGCGCCCGTGCCCCACTGGTCTGGGTCGCTGTGCCTGGGAGCCTCCGCATAGCATGTCCCCAATGTGCCTCTGGTTCCCATGGCTTGTCTTCATGTGGCAACCATTGTGGCTTCTGGCCCAGGCAGCTCAGCCTCTGGAGTGGGCCCTGGATCCTGTCCAGTGGACCTCCGACCCCCCGGGGCTGACTGAACCTTGGTCTCCACACTCCTCAGACCCCCCTCCTGAATCGCCCTATGCGATTACACCCCCGGCAGAGTCTGGGAGCTTTAATTACTTGTCCTCCTCTCCAGACCAGATGCTGGCGCTGCCTCATCACGAGTTGACTGAGACTTTGGTTCCACACCCAAACCCGGATTCAGCTGCAGAGCTGCCCGCAGGGCCAGATCAGTTTGCTGTTCCACATCAGGATGTGAATGACAAGCTAACCCAGCAGCAAAAGCTCCCAGCAGCGGCTCCAGTGCTGGACTGGGAACAGAATCAGGCCTTGGTTCTGCCTTTTCGACGCAAAAGTAAGACTAAAACCATAGGTCTAGATCAGGCTGAAGGTCACCAATCATTTGAAATACTTGTTCCTCTTCTAGGTAGTAAGAGCTCAAAACCAACGAAGTTCATTGATTCAGCCCCAAACCTGAAGAAGGATCTCGTTCAGCATCGACAGCTTGCTAAAATTGTTGTTGGAAGTACAGGCCAGTTAGAAAATGAAACTCAGGGTCTAGAACAACAGTTGCAGGGTGATTATGTAGCTTCCGGTATGGATACCATTTATCCTGAGGAGAGCCTGCCTACAGATTTTCTGGGGAACTCAGAGCAACCTCCGGAGCCCCCTGAGGAGGCTGAAATTTCTGCATCCCAGCAAGAGGCCCAACTTCGTCATCCAGAGACCCCCGAGGAGGCTGAATCTTTTTCACCCCAGGCAGAGGTCCAGGATGAAACTGCAGAGCCCACTGAAGAGGCAGAACCACCGCCACTCCAGCAGGAGCCTCCGTCTCAGCCTCTAGAGCTCCCTCAGGAGTTTGAACCTTCCCTACTCCATCAAGAGGCCACGACTCAAGCTCCAGGATACCCCACCGAGTATGTACTTGAAAGTCCAGTGAGTGGTGAGGGAGCATCCCTAGCTGGCATTCAGCATCACGCTCATTCAAACGTTCCTAGTGTCACACTTAAACCTCTGGATTTGGAACTGACCATCACTCCAGAGGCCACTATGGAAGCTCAATTTCCTCCAGCTCAGCAGGAGGCCCTGGCTCCACCTCCCGAGCATCCTGAGGAGACAGAATCTTCTGCAACCCAGCAGGAAAGCCCAGGTCAGCCTCTAGAGCCTCTTGCAGAAGCTGAGCCTTCTCCAAGTGAAGAGGAGCAACCAACGCAGCCTTCTGAGCTTAGTGAGGAAGCTGAACCCTTTCTAACCCAGCATGAGACCCCCAGCTCAGCCTGCAGAGTCTGTTGGAGAAGCTGAAACTTCTCCAACTCAGGAGGAAGCCTCAGCTCCATTTCCAGCAGCGACAGAACCTTTTGCAACGCTGCAGGAGCAACAAGCTCAGCCTCCAGAACCTTCTGCAGGGGAGGTGGAACCTTCTGCAACTCAACAGGTACAGCCAGCTCAGTCTCCGGAGCCTTATGAAATGGCCGTTTCACCTCCAAGTCACCATAAGGCTCAGTATTCAAACGTATCCACTATCACCATCAAACCTGCAGATGTGGAGCTTAGCATAACAGCAGAACCCACTCCAGAGGTGGGACCTTCTCCAACTCAGCACAAGCCTTCAGCTCAGCCCTCAGTGCCCCTTAGTAGTGCAGAATTTCCTACAGCCCAGCACGAGGCCCCCACGCTGCCTCCACAGCCACCTGAGGTTGAACCTTTGCCAGCCCAAGCTACAGAAGCTGTTACACATAATAAACCTTCAGCACAAGAGGAGACCCCAGCTCAGACTCCAGAGCTCTCTAATGTGATTGTAGTTCTCTCTCCAGAGCATCACGTAACAATGGTTTCTCCTCTAGGTCAGGATCAAGCTCAGCTTCTGCAGCGGCCCCCTGTCACCATTAAACCTGTGGATCTTGCACTTGCCGTAACTCCAGCGTTCACTAATGAGGTTGAAACTTCTCCATCCCAACAAGAAGCCTCAGCCCAGTTCACAGTGTCCCCTGAGCAGGGGAAACCTTTGTGAGTGCAGCAAGAGGTTTCAGATCAGCATCCAACCACGTCTGAAAGTGTTGAACCTTCTCCAGTCCAGCAGGAGCCCCCAACTCAGCCTCCAGAGGCCCCTACAGATGTTGCAGCTCCACCTTCAGTACCTAATGACGTGACAGTCTCACCTCTAAGTCCGGGTGAAGCTCAACATCCAGTGTTGCCTAATATCACAGTTAAACCCTTGGATCTGGTGGTTGTTTTAACTCTAGAGCCCACTGAAGAGGTGGAACATCCTCCAGTGCAGCAGGAGGCTCCAGCACAGTCTCCGGTTCCCCAGCGGGGCTCGAATATACCTCCTGAGCCTCCTAAGGAGGTGGTACCTTCTGCCACACAACAGGAGCTTCAGGCTCAGGCATCAGAGCCCCCTACAGAGGTGGAACCATTGCCAGTCCAGCCTACCACAGAGGCTGAACGTTCCACAGTCGTGCAGCAGAGTGCAGTTCCAGCAGCATCCCCCGAAGTGACAATTGCAAGTGCAGAGCAGGTTCAGCTTCCACATCCAACCTTGCCTGAGGTCACAGTTCAACCTTTGGACCTGGAAATTATGTTAACTCCGGAATCCAGTACGGAGGCTGAACCTTCTCCAACCACACAGCAGCCCCAAGCTCAGCCTCCAGAGGCAGCTGTAGCTCAGTCTCCATTGCATCCCGAGGTGCCGGTTCCAGCACCAGATCAGGCTCATGCTGAGCCTCCAACATCACCCAGGGTCACAGCGAAAACTTTGGACCTGGACCTGGAACCTACCATAACTCCAGAGCCTTCCATGGAGTCTGGATATTCTACAGCCGTGCTGCAAACTCCAGCCCCACCTCCCAAACACCCTGAGGTGACGCTTGCACAGCCAACCCTGACTCAAGTCACCATTATCCCTGTGGACCTGGGAGGTACCATTTCTCAGCAACCAAGTCCATCTGAGACAGTTCTTTTTCCTTCGACTCAGGATTCAGTATCCACAGGTCTTCCTGGGTGTAAACTATACCCCCCAAAAGAAGCAACCAGAACAGAATGCCACCACAGACATCAACATATGTGAGCTCTGTACCTGCAAAGATGAGACGCTGTCCTGTGTGGGTCTCAGCCCAAAGCAGAAGCTCCACAGAGTGCCTGAGCCACAGCCCAACACCTACAAGGGCATCTTCACCACCGTGTAAGAATCCCTTTCCTCATTTGTTCTCTGCATCCTGCCTGACATGGCAGCCTTTCTTCGAGGTCTTCCTGGGTCTTCCTCATCTCCCCAACCCGTGTTGACTGACTTTCCGTTTCTACCTTTTGTTTGTCAATGTTGCTTATCTTCATTCTCCTTCTTGCTATTGTTCCCTCTTCTCCAGGTTTCTGCTTATCATTGCCCTTATTCTTTTTCCTTCTCCATTTTTTACTCCAGTATTTAACTCCTTAACATCGACTCTTCTCCCACCTTTGCTGCATCCTCTTTACAGCAACATGTGCCTCTCCCCACCCCGTTGGTGGTAATACCACAGAGTGGTTAAGAGTGAGATTCCGGAGCCAGGCCGCCTGGGTTTGAACCCATGTCTGTCGTTGATTAGCTTTGTGACTCCATGTCCTCATCTGTAAAGTGGGGACTGTGGCAGTCATCATCTCATAGCATTGTCGTGAGATTTACACGTGTTAATACAGGTGAAGCTCTTATATCAGTGCCTTCCATGTATTTTAGTGTTAGCTATCCTTATTGAATCTCTCAGTTATATCTCGAAGTCATATTCGTCCCCTAGCTTTCTATTTATAGCACCCATTTTGTGCCCACCCCAGGGCTAAGTACTGTTGGAGCCACAGAAGTCCAGCATTGTCTCCAGAACATGACAATGCCACGTGGAAAGAAAGGGGATGTGCCTTAAAAGGGAGGTAATATATACTAAAGTATTAAAAGAGATACAGATAGGGGCTGTAATTCACCAGAACATGTAATTACTGAGGTGTGGGGGTCACAGAAATCTGCATGGATAGGCTAAAACTTTAGCTGGGATGTGAAGGTTGGCTATGATTTTTTAGAGAAAAAACAGGGAGTACAATGTAGGCAAAGGTGTGAGTGCAGGGATGATCAGGGTTTAGTAGATCCATCTGGCTGTAAAGAATTGGGTTAGGCAGCAGTGAAAGATATGATTATGAAAAACCCTGGCTCTCTGCAATGGGGGTTTGAAAGTTATGCTCTAAGATATGGGGGGCCACTGAAAGTTTTCAAGCCAGAGAGACAAATGATTAGAATGAGAGGATGATTTTAGATTCCGTATGTAGAGTGATCTAGAGGGGAAAGCTTGATTCAGGGAGACCAAATAACATGCTCTAGCAAAATCTAGGAGTAACGTGAGAAGGGGCTGAATTAGAATGGTTGAGATGGGAGTGGAAAAAAAATTCTGAGAGCACTACAGAGGAAGAACTGACAAGATGTAGTAACTGACTAGAGTTGGAGGATTGGGTATACAGGAAAGAGGAAAATCATGTGTGTTGAAGGGCAGAATGATGGTGGTGTAACAGTGGAAATACAGCAGTGGGGAAGTAGAGTCAGTGTGAGGGAGAGGAGATCAGTTTTAGGCATCTATTACTGGTGATCAGAAAGCACCCAGAATGCTCTGTTTGAGTGGAAATGTCCCTTAGGCAGATGGGCAGAGAGGTATCTGTTTTGAGTTCGTTCTGAGCCCCCTGAAGAATGTGCATATAGACTGAATAGTTTCATTGTTGCTGAGGGAAGAGGACAAAGCTAAAGGTAAAGATTCAAAGCCATCCACTGAATGAGTGGTTGAAACTGAACCTCCGACATTTTAACAGCTTCTCTTGAACATGTCTAATTCTCAGGTACATTCTCATAACAAAAAAAAAAAAAGTCACAGAAGTATATAGGATGAGATGTGCAAATTGTACCCCATCTTCCCACCACCAATAAGGTAACTCCTGTTACTATTTTGATGGTGTCCTTCCTTCCAACCTCTTTCCTTTGCGTTTGTTCCCCTGATGAGGTGATACTTTTACTCCTTGCTCAGTGCTTTGTGCTTTTCCCTATGCAACATGTCTAAGAGATGTTTTCATATTAGTCCTTCCAAGTTCTAACTGCCCTTATCCTTCCAACACGTGGAGTAAGTTTGAGGGCACTAACCAAACCTTTGGTATTGCCTGGCATAGGATTTCTTTATATTTATCTGCTGATATTGATCAGTGTTTGCCATTTTTCTCATTGATTGGTAGAAGTCATTTTAGACACATAAGTGATTTTGGGGAAAAAAAGACTTACATTCAAAGCAACTGGCATTATGTATCCAAGAAATTGGACAGAGAGGAAGTTCAGGTTCTGAGGAGAGGCCACGTTGTTTGTGCCAGGGGCCTCATGTTAGGTCTTTATTAATTGTGCACACTGGGCAGCTGAGAAGCTGTGGGAATGAGAAAACTGGTCTCTTCTGCACTTGAATATTCCCCACAAGGTGGCCATGATTCTTTTACTTATTCTCCTCATTCTTTTCATGCCAATTCAAGGATATGAACTGTGTTTCTTCACAGAAATTTCCAAGGAAATTCTATTTCTCACATTGATGAAAATGTATGGAAGGCATACCGTTGGACTGAGACACTGTGAGTATATTCTCTCCAGATATGACTACAAAGAGCTAACTGCATTGTAAGATCCTTCTTGGTCCAGAATTTTGAGGTCAATAGCTGTGAGAAAAGGTATTTCCCCCTCCGTATCCCAAAGCAACCTACTGATTGAAATTCTGTGTTTATTTAGAAAATTAAATTTGGCAGGCCTTCTTTAAAATCAGTAAAGGCCAATTTAAAGTCCTTTTCCATTATACACGTAATACATTATTTTCTCAATATGTAAAAATGAAATAACAGGTATAGTGAAAACCCTCCTTGTGCCCTAATCCCCCACCCATGCGACTTTGAGTTTAGTATATATCTTGCAGACTCTTCCATATATTTGAGTAAATGCATATTTAAGGTAAGAACATAGGTTTGCCGTGTGATTTTAATTTATTTTTTACATAAATGATAATCTCCTGCAACTTGACTTTCACTTCATGCTATATCTTAGGAGGGTGAGTCAAAAATTATCCATTCTCTGGCGATAGAATTTCTACAGCCAGAGTGCAGATAATTTTTGACTCACCTTGGTAGATTTCTTTCCTTCCCGGTACATAGGTGGTTAGTCCATTCATTTAACCTCCTGCATGGTATTCCATAGTGTGAATGTATCACAGTTTAATAATGCCCCCCTTGAAGGATGTTTAGATTATGTCCAGTTTTCTTGTTACTGCATCGATGCAGTTACTGTCCTTGTACCTGCATCTTTGTGAACCTGGTCAAATATTTCTGCAGAATCGTTATCTAGAACTGGGATTGTTGGTGTGAAGACTCTGTAGATATAAAATTTTCATTGCCCTCAAAAAGGTTGAGTCAGCTTAAGCGCCAGTCAACATTCTGTGATGACTTTCATTTCCCCACACCCTTTCACCACTGATAGTCTCTCCTTTTTTTCTTTCTTTTTTTTTCTTGCTGATCTGGTGGGTGACTAAAAAGGGTCCCATCTGAATTTGAATTTTTCTGATTACTTGTGAATTTAAATATTTTGTATGTTTACCGAACATTTGTATTTTATCCCTGAATTGTCTGTCCTTTGCCCTTTTTCTGTTACTATTTTTTATATCCATTTGTAGAAAAAGTCAGTTTAGATACACAAATGAATTTGGAAAAACACGTTCAAAGTAATTTTTCATGACAGTTTGTGGTCATATCATTAGTTCAACTTGAATAGACAAGTCATACATGACTTCTGAATTAATAATAAAAGACCTAACAGTCAACCTAAGAATAGGGTTTATGACAGCTCTTAAAGAGGTGCCCCCTTAGTCTGATATCTTATTGGATATTAGAGGGAAAAAAAATGACACTAGCAGACAATTTTTTTAATTTACAGATTTCCTAAATACTATATGTAGTTTATATTTCCCATGATAGCATCTAAGTTGGAGATTTTATTTCCCAAAGTTGTAAGAAAAATGAAAGTCATCTGGCACAAGAAATAGATAACTTAGTTTCCTCTGGGGAGTGGAGGTGGGGTGGTAGACTGAGGGACAGAGGTAAGAGAAAAAGTTTGGATCGTGTGCTATGTATTTTTGGAATTTTGAGCCATGTGAATATATATTACATATTTTTTAAAAATAAATTGAAATTAAAAATTAATTTTTTAAAAAGCATGTGTTTGGGAGGTGATACACTATAACATGAGTCTGGTAAGGTTTGAAGATTTCTAAGTCAGTTTGAGGTTTATACATTGTAAGCAGAGGTTCCTAACTTGGGTTCAATGATTCCCCAAGGCAGAATTTCTTAACCTTCCCTCCTGCTCCCCCATGTACATCTCTCTGCTGACCTGAAGAAGCTTATGTTCTTGGGATCTTGTTTTGAAATGTATAATAAGTTAAAATATATAGAAAAACAAGGCAAACTAATTATATTGAAATAGTTTTCAGAATATTTTTAAAGTTTGTGATATACTAATAAATATGCTCTTAACACATTAAATAACAGGATATGGTGGTAGGTCTTATAAATATTATAGCTCTAAGGTAGTGATGAGAATAAATGGTGTTTCGAGATATCTGTAACATATACTTGGTAGCAGATGATCTGTGATTTCCATTGGGGACCAAATTAACTATAGTGCTGATCTGGTGTGATGTGTTGCCTACATTCAAAATGGAAGGAAATGCTGATTTTAGATAGAGATTTGTGAAAATTGAGATGTTATTTTGTTTCTCATCCAAGTTCTGCCCTCTGGATTCAGTCCACTCTGTTCATAGACTTCTGCCCTAAAAGGATGATCCACAGATGGAAATTGCATGCACACTTTTGCATGCGTTCAAGAGAGTGCAGTTTTCTAGGGACAAGAACCATTGCTTTTATGAAATTCTCAAAGGATTCTTGTCTCAGAAGATTGAGTCACAGATGTAGGGAAGAAGAATGGCATTTCTTTTCCTGTACTTATCTTCATGAGTGATGTTAAGTGGTTGACCTGCTTTAAATAAAAGTATCTGATAGTTAAATAAAAGTACCTGTCACTTTCTGAATTCATTTAATAGATATTTTTGGAGTATCTAGTACATGCCAGCAACTGTTTTACATGCTAGGCATACAGGCCCAAGAATAAACCAGCCTAAGTATCCCAGTTCTCAGGGGGTTTACAAATATACAAAAATAAGTATATAAGTATAATAAATAGATAGATATAATTTCAAGTATTGATAAATACTTTGGAGAGAAAGAAAGTAGGGGAAGGAGAGGAAATCAATTCCAGTATGGCCTACTGTTTGTATTATATACATACTTAAGTCAAACCAACCAGCAGACCAACCCTGAGGCCTCTCAGTGTCCTAGAAGTTACTGAGGTGGAGAGAAGGATAATTGTCAATAATATAGAATCAAGAATGAATGTGAAATTCAGAAGATTGCCTTAGACCAGAACCCTGGTCAGAAGTTAAACATGGATGTTTCTTAACTGTTACTTCGTGCCTGGTTTTGATATTTGCATGTTTGAGAAAGTTTGAGATCTGGCTTTAACTCTTGATTCCCCATAGTTTTAAAATTTTTGCTTTAGTCATAATGAATATTTGGAGTTCTACACATCAGTGTATTTGATTTCAGTTATTCAGTTATTGAGTATTTGAAGCTCCTTTTTTGGAAATTTTTTGTGACTGACTCATTCTCAGTTTCCACTCTACTTCTAGGTTGAATTTGTTATTGTTATTTAAAACTGTTTTACTGTCCTGTCATGCAGACAACTTCACCGAAAGAAACCGCATTAATTGAAAATGTATAGTCTTTGTTTACTCCCTGTCCCACATGATATTCAGACTCTAACCAGGGTGATGTGGGCCTCAGCCAGTCAGAGAGCACAGTGCCATGAAGAGTTGAGGATCAGCCCCATCTCTTCGCCGTCCTTATTGACTCCTTGTCAGTGTTCAAAGTTATAATTAGCATATATGAGCTTCACTTTTCTCTTGAGTTTTTTCATATATCTTCATTTCCTGTGACCTTTGTGTGTCATTCATGGTATACACATACAATTTTGTTACGTGACATGGGGAGGGAGTGTTTTTTCCAACTTTTGAAATTATGAAAAGGGTTAGTGTAAACATTGTTGGACATACTGATTGGTTTTGTCTTTTTGGATCATTTCCATGGAGATATGAAGCCACCACTTAACAGAGGTGAGAAGACAATCCATCTTAGCACCATCTGTTGACCATCCTCCCTAACATGGATTCTGACCATCACTGCTGCTCCTTCTAACGTGGTGAATTTCAAATGGAGGTCAGGGTCTTTGAAGCATTGTCAGGGCTCCAAGTGTTCTTTGTGGGAAGTAAAGTCTTTTGTGTTTTTGTTTTACTGATCTTTTAAAAATGTGTGTGACTGTATTCTGTATAATAGGAACCACCTTAGTAACTGAGAGTTGCAGAGTTTCCAGGTAGTAATATTTTAATTTTCATAACCTATGAGTAAAGAATTAATTTATGAGATGGGATTAAGCTATGAGATGGAATTAATATAAATACGTGACCAAGAGACACTGTGAGTGAAAAGCAGAACATTTTAATGCAGAACTCAATGGAAATAGTTTCACAAGGCAATAGAGCATGTGCTCAGATCCCCAAGGCTCCTGAAGGATGTACCACTGTTAAATACTGTATGCTAACTCATATGTATGGAATCTAAAAGAACGGTACTGATGAACCCAGTGACAGGGCAAGAATAAAGATGCAGTTGTAGAGAACGGACTTGAGGACACGGGGTGGGGGGCGAAGGGGATGCTGGGATGAAGCGAGAGAATAGTGTTGACATATATACTCTACCAAATGTAAAAGACACAGCTAGTGGGAAACTGCTGCATAAAACAGGGAGAGCAACTTGATGATGGGCGGGATAGGGAGGGTGGGAGGGAGTCGCGGGAGGGAAGGGATATGGGAATACAGGTATAAATACAGCTGATTCACTTTGTTGTACCACAAAAACTGGCACAACAATGTAAAGCAATTATATTCCAATAAAGAGCTTTA
The DNA here is from genome assembly GCF_030028045.1 of Hippopotamus amphibius kiboko. Taxonomy (NCBI): domain Eukaryota; kingdom Metazoa; phylum Chordata; class Mammalia; order Artiodactyla; family Hippopotamidae; genus Hippopotamus; species Hippopotamus amphibius. The sequence goes on along the minus strand of NC_080202.1, from coordinate 43,590,241 downwards.
AAAAAAAAATATCGCCTGCAAGGAAGGCGATTCTTTGACATCTTATATAGTTTCTTCTGTGCTGGCTCTCCACCAGAGCCTCACTCCACTCTTGGGATACTGGTTATGTGCCTTCCTGTTTATTAGGTATAAGAAACAGGTGCCTAACAGCACCGCCTCCTCCCCGAAGCATGTTACTAGTCTTTATTGTGAGACCAGCAGAAGCAATGGCATCACATTCCTCGGGCAGATCCAGGTGTCAGGCTTGACTGTGAGTCATCCCGGAGCCCTTCATTCTGCACTCTGGACAGGTCATTGGCTGGATCTCTCAGTTTTCTAATTTACTCTTTAACTGTCATTTCTGCTGCTCATATACTGAGTTTTTATTACTGCTAGCACTTGTAATTCGTATATTCTTGAGTTGATTCTTTTTCATGGATATACTATGTGCTTCCCTCTGTCTGAGGATAATAATTATGCTATGCTAAGGTCCTCTTGTGCTGTGTTAACTCTGATTCATTGGCATTGACTATAAGCTCTTATGTTTGCTTTTGTTTTCTGTACTTAATGGAGTTGGCTTTCTCACATTGTTTGGTCATTTCTGAGTGCAGTTCATCCTTGCAGTTGAGATTCTACTGCTTTTGTTTCCCAGCTTTAGAGGAGAAGTGAAATGAGCTGCTGGGGCTTGTTACTCCCAATGGGTTCCCCTGAGAATAAGGCAGAGGTGGTAGGTGCCTTCTGGTGGCGAGTCAGGGAGTGCATACCTTTCTTCCAGGGTCCTGGGACCTTGCCTCCTTCCTGACACCAATTGCTCCTATCTGGAGGAAGACACCTTTGCTGCCTGGATCAAGGTGGAAGGATGTGGGGTTGACGTATGCTGTAGGCTGCTGTTGCAACTGATGAGGCTGTAGGTAGCTCTAGGACGTTTCTGGTAGGGGAGCATTTGTGGAGCTGTTTCCACGCATTGAGCTAAGGTTATAATTTTTAAGTTAAATCTTTTCTAGCATTCCTGGGGATTTTGGTGGAAGTTGAAGGGGTGGAGACTTGACATGTTTCAGTCTGCCAACTTGAAGTAGCACAACTTAGGAAAACAATTTTCTATCCCTATTACATCCTAGAGAAACTCAGGCAAACATGTATCTGGATACAAATACAAGCATGTTCAAAGCAGTATTGTTTTTAATAACTAAAAACTAGAAAAGTCTCAGTATGCACCAAGAGTTGAATGAAATAATAAAATGTGGTATAGTCATAGACTTAGAAGTCATACACTTCATCATAATGCAAACCACACAGGTAATCTTAAATTTTCTGGTAGCCACTTAAAAATAAAAGTAAAAAGAAACAGATAAAATTAATATCTTTTACTTAACCCTTATATCCAAAATATCATTTTAACACGTAATCATTATATACATTATTAATAAGATATTCTACATTTTTTCTATGACGTGTTTGCAGGCCGCAACCAAGAAGTTCGCATGCCGTAGCAGAAAGTTCCCACATACCGCAACTAAGACCTGGCACAGCCAAAATACATACATACATACATACGTACATTCATGCATACATACATATTTTTTAAAACTTTAGGGAAAAAAACTTAGAGTTAACAAAAAGTTAAGAGTCTCTACATTTTTTTTCCAAGCTGACTCTATGAAATCACAATGTAGTTGCAAAATTGTATCACAAATACTTGATGTGTATTTAGATTTCATAAAATTTGCAGTTGAAAAAGTAGTATCACATACACAAATTGTTGTAAATATACTTAGTTTCCAGTAATTACATTGAGTATCAGTTTTTTAAATGTAAATTTTGAAATAATTGAAATGAATTAAATTAAAAATTCAGTCTTTAGTCACATTAGCCACTTGCACGTACCCAGAAGCCTCATATAGCTGGACACGCAACACTACATGCTACAGGCAAAAATAACATTATTTTACAAAATAATGTTGAATGAAAGAAGCAATGTAGGAAATAATGCATATAGTAGCATTCCACTTACATGAGGAAGAAGCAAGAGTAAAGTGTGTTGTTTATGGCTGATACAGAAAAGACAAAACTACATTTAAAAAGCAAGGAAATTCTTATGAAAGTCAGGATAGTGGTTCCCCCTAGAAAGTCAGAGAGGGTTGTGATTGGAAAGGTGCACATGGGCGGCTTCTGGGATGCTGGCAGGATTCTTTCTTGACATGAATGGTGTTACCTGGGGATTTGTTTTATAATTATTAACCTGAACAATTACATTATGTATCTTTTATAGACATTTCAGCTTTCGAAAACTTCTTAATGGGGGAAAAATCAGATGGCTTCATTTGAAGCCCTGATAGAGTTCTGTATGGGACTTCCCAGTAAGGTTTGGGGAAAGATGGGAGGGAAGGACAGCTCTGCAACACTGGGTTAAAACCCAGAGCTGGGTTCTAACAGAGACTTGGTGATCTAGAGAGTAGGCATTAACTATATGATTTGGTGGAAGAATGGATGGGGTGTGTGTGTGTGTGAGAGAGAGAGAGAGGTAGAGAGAGGTGGACACAAAGGAGGATGTGAGAAGAAAGCTTTAAATGAAAACAGAGCAGAAATCACCATCCCTAAATTAAATAAGAATTAGGATGTTTAGGTTGCACCATTACCCAGCTTTCTTCCACATATAGGAGTTAGTCCTATGTAGTAAATAGTTGTACTTCTTTTGCATTTTGATCCAGAAATAACCTTTTCATTTTTCAGGATTCTCAGTGACAATCATTTGACTGAATTACATAAGGACTCATCTGAAGGCTTGCTATCCCTCCAGTATTTGTAAGTTAATTAGTTTATCGTATTCATTTATGAGTTCTTATCTATAAGTAGATTATCTATAAGGTAATTAAGGGGGTTCAAGTTAGATAATCTCTTCAAGTTTTTTCAAGAGCAGTAAAATTCTACAATTCTGTAAGTCTGTGTAGGACCCCAGCCCATCTCTAGCATTAAATACCTCCTATTCCTGAGATGGAGCTATATGTAATGAGGTGGGTAGACCTAGAGTCTGTCATACAGAGTGAAGTAAGTCAGAAAGAGAAGGACAAATATTGTATGCTAACTCATATATACGGAATCTAAAAATGGTACTGATGAACTCAGTGACAAGACAAGAACAAGGATGCAGATACAGAGAATGGACTGGAGAACTTGAGGTTTGGGGCGGTGGGGTGGGGTGAAGGGGAAGCTGAGACAAAGTGAGAGAGTAGCACAGACATATATATACTACCAACTGTAAAATAGATAGCCAGTTGGCTGTTGCTGTATAACAAAGGGAGTTCAATTCGATGATGGATGATGCCTTAGAGGACTGGGACGGGGAGGGTGGGGGGGAGCTGAGGGAGGGAGGAAATATGGGAATATGTGTATAAATACAGATGATTGAACTTGGTGTACCTCAAAAAAATAATAAATAAATACCTCCTATTCCTTTTTAATTTTTACATTATGTAGACAAGATATTGATAGAAAAACCCCCTTTAGTTGTAGGGGAAAAGTGGTGATGAGGCTTGAACAGTTATAGACTCCCGTATGAACCTTATTATATGTGTTCCTATGCTCCTCGTTTATATTTCGTTTATGACCTACGATCAAATCTGACCCATGGTCCATTTCTATACAGGCTATACGTAATAAAATGATATTTTAAAGGCAGTAAATGAAAAAAAAAAGAGAAAGAAAAATATGCGACAGAGATTGTGTGTGGCCTGCAAAAGCTAAAATATTTACTATCTGGCCTTTACAGAAAAGATTTGAAAAAGTTGCTTAGTAAAATGAGAGGAGTTAAAATTAACCTCAGGACTTCCCTGGTGGCACAGTGGTTAAGAATCCGCCTGCCAATGCACGAGTCATGGGTTCGATCCCTGGTCCAGGAAGATCCGACATGTCACGGATCAACTCAGCCCACGTGCCACAACTACTGAGCCTGCGCTCTAGAGCCTTCAGCCCACAAGTACTGAAGCCCATGAGCCTGGAGCCCAGGCTCCGCAACAAGGGAAGCCTCTGCAATGAGAACCCCTTGCACCACAATGAAGAGTAACCCCCGCTTGCCATAACTAGAGAAAACCTTCATGCAGCAACAAAGCCTCAATGCAGCCAATAAGTGAGTTAAAAAAAAAAAGTTAACCTCAGGTTGTAACCTACAGGACAAGAAAATATAGAACACTTACATTAATATGAATGCCATTAACTCATAATTTTGATAATTTAATCTAAGTTAAATTAATATTTAAATATTAAATATTTAAGCAGATGAATTATGTAAACAGTATTGTCCAGAACACATTAAGTTACCAAAAAAAACAGACTGTTATTAAGGATTGCAGTGCAGAATCATTATATCAATATTAAAAATATGTAAGATGATGATTAACTGGTATCTTTAGAAATGTTTACACTAAATAAGTATATCAGAAATGCACCTCACAAATATCTCTCCAGCCTCTGTTTTTTTCTGTTTTTTTGTTTGTTCGTTTGTTTGTTTTGTTTTGTTCTTTGGGCTTCACAGCCCTGCTTGCAGGATCTTAGTTTCCTGACCATGGATTGAACCCAGGCCCTCGGAGTCCACTGGGCTGCCAAGGAATTCCATCTCCAGCTCCTTTATCAAAGAGGAAATGCTTGCATAGTATTTCTGTTTATTTAGGGGTAAGTAGATACTGTGTTCTTTGCTATAAAAGCTCAATTTTTGTCCTTTGTTCATGGCATCCAAAGCTGTGTATGTCATTAATCCTTATTAAGCCAAGTAATGATTCTGTTTAGCAATCAGATTCTTCTTGCAAATATAAAAGGCTTAGGGAAGTGAGTATAAGGATCCTGACATGCCACTAAAAATAGTTATTTTAATTATCAAACTTTCAAAGCCTTAAGGGGCAACCACTTTTGTTTAGATTACTTATTTATTTATTTATTTATTTATTGGCTACATTGGGTCTTCATTGCTACTCTCAGGCTTTCTCTAGCTGTGGCAAGCAGGGGCTTTTCATTTCAGTGTGCAGGCTTCTCATTGAGGTGGCTTCTCTTGTTGCAGATCACTTGCGGCACATGGGCTCAGTAATTGTGGTGTATGGACTCTAGGTCGCGTGCACCATAACTACTGAGCCCACATGCTGCAACTACTGAAGCCAGTGGATTAGGCCTGTCATTACTTCTACTATGAAATACTTTATAAGCTAATTATTTCATGTTAGCATAGTATTCTCATTCTTTAAAAAAAATAGCCAATCAATAAAAAAGCTTAAAAGGAATATGCTAATAAGCACTATGCCTAGTGTTGTGAACACAAAGATGGGTAAGACAGGATTCCTTTTAGCAACTCACGATCCCACAGGGAAAATAAACATATAAGCTCAAACCATAATGACATAGTGCTGTAGAGACACAGAAGAGGGAACCATGAAGTAATAAAACTATGTTTCTTTTAGAACAGTCATTTTCCTCCTTCTGTTCCCTCAGATATTTGTTGATTTTATAAATATTTGAGTTTGCTTTATGTCCAAGCGTTGGCTTTAACCATGATAGACAATGTGCATGATCTAGTCCATCCTTTAAGGAGTTTATGCTCAGAGGAAGTGGGATAAATGGGATGCAAAAATAGCTATATTTAAAAAAGGAAATGGATATGGGCAATGAGAGCTGTAGGTTGGTGTTGGAGCACAGAAGAGGGGAAGAAAAAGACTTCAAGTTGGATCAGGGAAGATGTTACTAGAGCAGTGGTGTTTAAACAAGACCTTGAAGGGCCATTGGGTATCATCAGACAGACATCTGGGGAAGATTACGCTTGCAAAAGCAAAGTGGGAGAAAGGCAAAACACAGGAAAAAATACTTTGAGAACCTGTAGAGTACAAGCAGGGAGAGTAGGAGATTAGAGCCAGATTATCTAGGCCAAGCCGAGGCTAAGATGCCAAGCCACCATGTTACCACAGCAGTGCTCTGAAACAGTCACTTGGAGGACTTGTTAAAACATACCTCCACCCCCATAGTTACTGATTCAGTCGGTCCAGAGTAGGGCTGAGTATTTGTGTCCTTGGTAAGTTCACAAGTGATGCTGGTGTTTGGAACCACCTTTGGAGAGTTAATTGGTAGATTGCGTGGAGGGTGGCTTAGAAAGGGAGTGGGTAGAGGTGGAAACAGCAGTCAGAAGACAGTTCTACCCATCCAGGTGAAATGAGAGACTAAGCTGGAATCAGTGGCAGTAAGATAGCTATAGTCAAGAGTGAATATTTTCGGACTTCCTAGGTGGCGCAGTGGTAAAGAATCTGCCTGCCAATGCAGGGGACACGGGTTTGAGCCCTGCCCTGGGAAGATTCCATATGCCATGGAGCAACTAAGCCCGTGCGCCTAAAAAAGAAAAAAAAAAGAGTGAATATTTTCAAATAAAAGTCAATGTGATAGAAGGTATAATATTGAATTAATTAAAATTGCATATTAATGAGAGGAGTAACTTCCTTTCAAGTTGTATGGAAAGATATCTTTTCTTTCTTCTGGTATTGAATTGGCCTAGGAAAAGCAGAATTAAATGGGAAGCATGTAAATATAAGCATATTCCTTTTAATATTAGAAATTACAATGACACTTGGAGATAAAAACTTTGAGTTCATAACCTAGTCTATGATGAGACCACAAAAGGTGGAGTCTAATCAATTCTTCTGCTCTCAGGAAAGATTACCTCCAAAGTCTATCTAGACCTAAACGTGTATATTTAATTTATGAAGGTCATGAGGGTGAGACTCTTTAAGAGAGGTGAAGGCAGGGTTAGGGGCTCTGGAAGGTTCAAATAACATTCCTCAAGATTTGGAGTTTAGACCAGAGCTACTTATTTATTATTATCATTCTAACCTCTACTAGTGATTGCTACTAATTAGATACCTAGTAGCTAATTGAGGCAATATTTTCCTCTTCCTTTTCCTAGAGATTTATCCTGCAATAAAATACAGTCTATTGAAAGACGTACATTTGAACTGCTACCTTTTTTGCAGTTTATGTAAGTAACAAATATAACTTCATTATATTTGGAATTTTTATAAAACTTAATTTTTTATAAAATTAATTTATTACTCATTTTGAAATACGATTACAATTACTACTAAAATTATGTAGCAAATCCTTTTTGTCCCTAGCAAAGATTAGTGTGAGAAGTATTACACAGAGCAGAGTGAATCATTACAGAGCAGTGGTTCTCAAGCAGGGTGATTTTGCAGGCAGGTGACATTTGGCAATGTCTGGAGGTGGTTTTGCCTGTCAGACCTCTATATGCTGCTGCCACCTAGTGGACAGAGGCCAGAGATGCTGCGAAACATCCAACAGTGTACAGGAGAGCCCCCCACAACAAAGAATTATCCAGCCCAAGACGTCAATAGTGCTGCTTTTCTAGAGAAATAAAGATCACGTCACACAAGTATTTATTGAGCACTTACTATTTTCTCTCTAATGTATGACATATATAGTCATGAAAGTATAAATCATGATATCTTCCACAGTGAGATTTCTTTAAGTATATGGAAGGAGTAGTGCTGTTATGTTTCATCATATATAAATTAGAATGATTGCCAAAGGGTAAATGTTCTGAAAGAACATATATTTGTCTTCTTTTGCTTGTGTCTTTTTTTTTTTTTTTTTTTTTCTAGAAATCTAGGTTGCAATTTACTCACAGACCTGAGCTTTGGAAAGTTTCAGGCCTGGCATGGAATGCAGTTTTTACATAAGTTGTAAGTGAAGTAGAAGATGAATACATGTAAAAAAAATTATATGTGAAAACATCATACAGTTATTGGTTAGCTGGGTGTAAGCCCAGTATGAATTCTGGAAAGTATGTCTTGAGATCCATTTTTTGTTTTTCAAATGAGGAAACTAAGGTACAAAGAGGACAAGAGACTTTTCTAACTCATGTACCTCAAATGCTCTGCTTTCCATAGTACTGAACTTTGGCGCGGGCAATCGAAGGCACCAAGTGAAAACACTCAAATTAGCATTGTCATGGAATCCCAGTGCTGCTGCTCCAATATGCGAATGGTCCGTGAAATGCCACGTTTGAATTTACACTGATTTCCTGGTCAAGTGCAGAGTTCCACACTGCTTCAAGTGTATGCAACACAGAGCTGCAAAGAACTAAGTTTAGCACAGAATTCTTCAGGGAGCAAAAGATGTGGGTGCTTCCTCAACCATTATTCGCTTCTTTTAAATGATGAAGCAGAAAGAATATGTGAACACCCACCACAGGGCTCTCCCCAGTCTCCCAGAACATTATTTTTCAAAAAGCATGTACCTCTGAAGTGAATTATCTGTGGCCAATAAGAACTTTTGAGGTATGGAAAAAGTTGTTTGTGTTCAGCTGTAGTGTGAAAAGTATAAAGAAAATACATTACTGTAGCCTGATTCTATATGCAGTACCTTCTTTCCTGACTAGTCTTCAATAAGAAATGTGGGTTTTAGACCCCTTCAGCTGAAAAATTCTGTGATTTCTCTGTGACACAAGCAAATCATAGTGGGTATGTTCAATGGCCTGAAGAGGATTTTAGAGATTCAAGGTAAAGAGTCTCCTCTCCACCTGGCTTTGGAAAAGACTCTCTTACCTGTGTTGACTTAAAAAAAATGCACAACGTGAGAGTTTCGAGTTTAATTTTATTTGGGGCAAAATGAGGACTGGGATGCAAAAGAAGAGCCTGGAGACAGCATCCCAGATAGCTCTGAGAAACTGTTCCAGTGAGGTAGGGGGGAAGCTCAGTATATATGTGGTTTTGGTGAAAGAAAAACATGCAATCAAGCACATAGTGTTTACAGAAGTCACTGCTAGTCTCGTGCGGGTTACAGCTAGTCACAAGGAGCAGTCGTCACCATGAAGGATTTTAGTGTTTTTCTAGATATGAGGAGATACAAGAATTGGGCCCGTAAAGTTGGCTCCTGAAAATTTCTAACTATCTAAAGAGCGGTCCTGGCCGTTTTCACAGAGCACAGAGGGCCTCATTTCAGCTCTCCACTCTGAACACCTTTCAGGGAGCTGTTGGCAGTCAGAAGCTGCAGCAGCACATGATTGAATCTTTGTAGTGATAGATGGGAAATGCCAATGGCGAGTGCCAATTGTAGTTGACACCTCTCTTGTGGTTCAGAAATCCAATGTCACACCGTTCACTTCAGGTTAATGAAGGTGCTGAGGGCGTGTCTGGAGCTCAGGTAAACAGTTCCCGCAGATGCCAATCTGTGGCGGCCTCCTTCTTCCCCTCATTAGCAACCAGCAGTGGTTGCTAATCCTCAATGTGAAGTATACTTTTTTTCCTGACTTTTAAGTGCTTCTCCTTCATTCACCTACACAGGTCCAGACTGATGGCTTATTTTTGTAAATTCTTTTCGTCGCTTCATCGGTTCTAACAATCCAAGTTCCATGACTTTAGAAAACTAAAGGAATCTACAGTGTCCAAAGAGTACAGAGTACATTCACATGCTGGCTTGTCTGTGGTACATCGATATTGTACCAAGCACATGGGCACTGAGCGAGATTAAGAGGAAACTCCAAGCCTTATCCCTATTATTTACCCCTCGGTTGAGAATATCAATGAGGTAGATGTGGCCACACTGTGAAGGCAAATTGAGCTGGGGTCCCAGAGCTGCCCTAACGCTCCCCCAGTCAGCTAGCATTGGTTTCTAGAAGCTGTGTACACACAAAAGTTTACACTGTTCAGGGTGTTGTCATCACTGTTTGGTAAGTACTGGCATCCTGGCAGCTTCTCAGCTTCAGAAAGGCATACACATTAAAAATGAAAATAACTTGGGTCTGGCCTTTGGGGTGATTTAAGGTGGCTGTTTTATTTGTAAGAGTTCCAAATGTTGAGATTGTCACACCTAGCAACTACTATACTTTTCTTCTCCAACTACATCTTTTTCTTCCCACCTGTATAACAAGGTATCTTCTTTTTCTCAGAAGCATGGTAATTCTCCCGTGCCCTGTAACGTTTCTTTAATACCTACACTTCTTAGGTGCTTATTATGTTCCAGGCACTATACTAAGTACTCGTGCTTATTACACAGGTAAGATAGTGTGCCTAAGGCTTTTAGCATAGTGCTTGGTACGTGGTAAGTGCTGAATACATATGACCTCACAGTTCTATTTTCCCAGCAGTGCTTATTATCCCCATTTTGGGGATGAGGAAACTGAAACTCAGAGACGTTGGATAACTTGCTAGATTCACACTGTTGATAAGTGGCAGAACCACTTCTGAGCTTTGCAAGCAATTGTCTACGCAGCTCTTCATTTCCTTGTGATAGAAGCTAAATAATGACCACTTGGCTTTTTCTGCATTGCATCTTGAAGTTGGCTTCTAACTTGAATAGGCCCTTTAGAGCAGAGAGCTTTTTCCCTGTGAGACTTTAACGCCTCTGGAGCTCCTAGCCGTGCGACCTCTGGGCATCCCCAGAGTTTCTGCCAGTGGCCAGTGGAGATATGACATCATTACTTCTGTTTGGTTTTTTTCATAAATTTATTTATTTATTTATGTATTTATTGGCTGTGTTGTGTCTTTGTTGCTGCGCGAGGGCTTTCTCTAGTTGTGGTGGGCAGGGGCTATTCTTTGTTGTGGTGCATGGGCTCTAGGTGCACGGGCTTCATTAGTTGTGGGACATGGGCTTAGTAGTTCTGGCTTGCGAGCTCTGGGTGCAGGCTCAGTAGTTCTCGTGGATGGGCTTAGTTGCTCTGCATCATGTGGGATATTCTGGGACCAGGGATCAAACTGGTTTCCCCTGCATTGGCAGGCAAATTCTCAACCACTGCACCACGTGGGGAGTCCCAACATCATTACTTCTGAGCACCTACTCTGAGCCCAGCCTATGCTAGGTGCTTTGCATACACTCTTTTCATTTCATCCTCAAATTGCCTTATGAGGTAAATGGTACTAAGTAAGTCTCAGAGATGTTCATTACTCAAGTCACTGTACCAGACAGTGACAGCCAGAATTCAAACCCAGGTCTGCCTGATTCCACAGCCCTTGCATCTTCCTCTGTTCCTCACTGCCAGGGACTCTACTTCAAGGCTATTCTCAGAATTTGGCTTAAGATACAGATTCAGAATTTCAGATTCTTTTTTTTTTTTAACTTTAACATTTTATTTACCCCAGTGTACCAAAATATTATAATCTCACCAATATACAAAACTGAGATATTTCACATTCTTTGTACCTCTTCAAAATCTGATGTGTATTTTATACTGATACCTCATCTCAATTTGGACTAGCCACATTTTGGGGGCTAAATACCCACATGAACCTAATGATAAGGAAAGACACTGGCCTGCATATTTCCATTGTCTGGCACATGTGCTAGGAGACAAACACTGTGAATGACTGCCTCTCTGCAAATTCTATCATTACAGATTTGGATATACTACTACCAGAACTTATACGTTAACAAACAGTAAACAATGAAAGAACAGTCCCATGGCTGATACTAGATAAATGACAGTGCAAATGGCTGCCATGGAGCACAACTAACAGCAAGTAGACAGTCTTCTTTTTCTTTGTAGCACAACAATTAGTAATTGTGTGTATTTTCGTACTTGAATTGTGTATGTGCATCTGTTTCTCCTGACGTTCTGTGAGGGAAGGAATTATTTCTACCTTGTTTGCCATTATACTCCTGGACCTTGGTAGAATGTGTTACACATAGTAGATCATCAAATACCTGTTAAATGAATGAATACGACCTTGCATTGATTATCAGGCTGAATCAGCTTGTCATTTCATCCTTCTATATTTTCCAGTAGTTAAGACATATTCCCCATTTTCTCTGTGAAAGCTATGAATAGCTGTTTTCTCTTCGTAGTAATTTGTAGTAGCTTAACTCAAGTATTAAAAATACAGAAATTCCCCACTAATCACATTTATCCTGTCTTCATCAGACTCTCCTCCAAAACACAACAGGCACAAACGAACAAGTGTAAGAAAACAGCCTCTCCACCAACCTCTTAGACTGAGAGAAAAAGGAAAACACACATGCACCTAGAAGGGAAGAATAGTGAATATTGTTTCCTGCCACACACTGAGTAGTGGCAAGGTTCTTCAGAGCTCTGGAAACTTCAGAAACTCCTTTGGCAAACCATTCTAAGTTAAACAGACAACAGAAATACTGTAGTAGCCATGATAAAAGAAATCCTAAAACTGGCAAATGCCTTGAATTTTAAACAAAGTAAAGTAACATGGCATGTAACATCATAACTAAATGTGAAACCTGTAACAACAACAAAAACAAAAACCCAAGCTCAAAACTCATTCTTTTATAATACAATGTTAATTCATATTATGAAGTCCTTTTGTTAGTCTTGAAACTAAAAATCATTTTATTTAGACTATATACTGGAAGAAGGAAAGAGCTGAGTGAGGGCAGCTCTTACCTTTCTATTCTGTATAAAATGGCACTTGAATAATACTGGTATTTCCCAAATTATCAGTTTTTTAATTTTAGTACCCAAAACTCAACTCCTAACCAAATGTTCCCTGTTTTGCAAACTACCGGAATACAAAGCATTTAATAATTCAAACTTTAGTCATCTATTGTGTGTAAATCAATTTTTAAAAACCCTAATCATATTTAAAATGCACTAAAGAAAATTGCTTTTCCCTTTTCTTTTTAGTGCATGTTCCAAAAGTGGTGTAAATTCAGTCTCCTCACTGTGCTTTCTTTTCTTTTTTTTCTTTTTATGGTCACTTTGATAACCACTGGAGTCACTGCCTTGGAAAACAGGGTCCTGGTCCTAATCTTCCTGGTGCTTTTTCTTCTTCTTCTTCTTCTTCTGCTCTTCCTCCCAGAGGCCATTCACACTGTTATTAATCTGCAGGTCTGTCTCTTCCTTCACGGTAACATCTGTGAGCTCTGTGGTACCACCTTCCACTTCCAATGGCTCTGGGTCTCTCTTCTTTTTCTTCTTCTTTGGAGGTTTTTTGACAGCTTCTTCCAATGCCAGTTTCTGTTACTTCTTCAGAAACTGTGGAGCACTTGGTTTGTAAACTAGTGCTATTTAGTTTTCCCCGAATGCAGAATACTCCAGCAGCATCTGAGTCTAAACGAAATACTTCAAATTCTAGTTCATCACCCACATTTATCTCCAGAGTCTGCCACTACTCGGCTGGCATCTGCTCAGATTTAGGGATGGAGGCATTGAAGCACCCATGTACTAAACAGCCAATGTGGCTGGAAGACACTTTATTAATTGTACCCACAAGTTTTTGTTCTGGTTCAGGGCAGAAAATAACAAAATCTGCTTCGATGTTAAGATGAATGTGTCCTTGATCATCATAAATATCTCCTAATTCACCCACTACTTTGATGTTATCATAAGCAATGGGTACACCTAAAAGGCTCTCGGAATAGTGCAGGAGCTCCGCATCAAGCTATTCTCGAATACCGGTGCCTTTCCTGTTGAGGCAGCGCGGCGACAGTGCGATATGTCTTCGGTGCGGCCCCACCACCAGGCAGGAGTAGTGGCTATTCACGAGCACACAAGCGGCCCCATAGGCAGGGAATTCAAGGCAAGGCAAGGCGCCAGCGGGTCCCACCACCGGCCCTTCTGAGGCCGCCTTCTGCTGGGGAGCTGCTGAGCAGCCCGCAGCCATGCGGCTTGTTAGGTTTCCCAGAATTTCAGATTCTTTCGGCTTTTCCTCCTGAGAAAGGGTTTACATGATGCAGTTGGACATCCTGTATTGCAGAGCCTCTCATGGGGAGCCGTGTTCTCATGGCTCATGGACCTATGTAGATGAATAACGGAAGAGCGTTACTCCATCCCAAAATACTTCACACATGTTGGAACAGGGTCTAGGTCACTCTGCTTATTTCTTTGACTGCCTGCCCCCTGCCTTGGGATTCTAGCATAGATATTTTGGAGTTGTCTTATTTTAAATTTATTTTCACTGCCTGCTTTGGACATTTTTTCAATTAAAGCTCTTAGGATTTCTGTACGTTCAGGACAGTGATGACATGCTTCAGTCCTCAGTTCTTCTGTGTCTCCTCAGTTAATAGAAAGGAAATGTAGTCCATCTGTCTGGACCTGTATAGAAGAATGTGGAGAAAAAAAATAGCAGGGAAGAAGTGTTCCCTTATTTTGTGAGCTTCCTTTAATCTGTCCCATTGTTCTACAGCAAAAGGCTCATGCAGAAACATCTGAATTTTCTTCTTCAAATAAGATATATTTTTAAGAACCATTGAGAAGAACATTTTTTAAACTTTGACTCTGAGATGGTCTTTTGAGGCTGATAAACACTGTTGCCACGTTTTACTTCTGTAAAGATAAGCTCATAAATATCAAAAAGGCAATGGACTAGGAGTCAGCATACCTTTTATCTGTAAAATGAGGAAATTGAAGCAAAATGGAAATAAGCTCTAGTGCAGTGTCCACTGTGAATCTAAAACCATCTGTGCTGTGGTTTGTGGGAAATCAGTTGCTGTAGGGTCCCCAAATTGAGCTGTTGACTCCGTTCTCACTCATTCTCCCCGTTGCCCAGGCACAAACTTAGTGAATAAAAGATGGCACTAAAGACAGGAGGAAATAGGATAATTTGGCCCCATAGTTTGATTTCATTAGGGATAAACACAAGGATATTACTCTGTTAGAGAAGGGCTGCTTGGTTGAGAAGAAACACTGAGCTTATGGGACCAAGGCCATGGACCTCTAAAGAAAAGTGAAGGGTTAGAGGACTGCGATAATTTTGGAGGAAGGAGAACACACTGCTAAATTGTTTTGACTCATATTGCTTTATAGTCATTCTTGATGACTGGGGAAAAGTGGGCAAAGGAAGATGCAGAGGTGAAGGTATTTACTTGCACAGGAGCGCGCCAGTAATCTGGCAGGATTTAATGCCAATTTTTTTCTCAAAGCCTCAAAGTTTGAGGAACTGTGCTTAACCAGACATGTGACACTCCCATTCTTTCTAACATTATCATACTGGCTATTAACTGAGTGTTACAAATCAAACAAGTTTAATTGTACTAAGAAAATCTAGAAGAATGGGCTACAGTAGGAAGCATAGGGGACTTCCCAAGGCAAGAACAAGCTGCATGGCTCCCAGCCTCACCACTGACCGCCTCTGACCTTGGTCACGGAGCAGTCTGAGCCTTCACTCCTGCTTTCTCCATCTGCCAACATGTTTGGTCTGCAGCCAACTGGTGTTCTGTATTTCACAAGATACTTTTTTTTTTCTTGAGATATAATCCACGTAACGTGAAATGGGACATTTTAAAGTAAATGATTCAATAGACAGACAGTTTCATCAGTTCCACAAAGAGATACTACACCCATGAGCTATCACTCTCCATTTCTTCCTCCTCCCAGGCCCTGGCAACTACGAATTTGCTTTCTGTTTCTACAGATTTGCCAATCCTGCACACTTCATACAAACAAAATATGCAATATGTGGCTTTTTTGTGTATCTGGCTTCTTTGACGTAGCGTTATTTCCAAGGTTCATCCATGTTGTAGCATATAGCAGTACTTCACTCCTTTTTAAGGCTGAATAATATTCCATTGTGTAGATATGCCACGGTTATTCTTCCATCCATCAGTTAATAGACATTTGTGTTGTTTCCACTTTTTGGCTGTTATGAACGATGCTGCTTTGAACATTCACAAGTTTTTGTTTGGACATAGTTTTTAAAATCTTTCTTGGGTGTATAGCTAGGAGTGGAATTACTGGGTCACAGGATAAGTGTAAGTTGAACTTTCTAAAGGACCTGCCAGACTGTTTCTTGCAGTGGCCGCACTATTCCCACCAGCAATGTATGAGGTTTCCAGTTTCTCCATATACTCGCCAGCATTTGTTATTGTCTGTTTGATTATAGCCATGTTAGTATTAAGTATCAATAGTATCTCATTGTGGCTTTGATTTGTACTTCCGTAATGATTTAAGACATTGAGCATCTTTTCATATGCTTATTGGCCATTTGTATATCTTCTTTGGAGCAATTTTAAAATTACTTATCTTTTTATTGAGTTGTAAGTGTTCTTTATATTTTCTGGATGTTCTGAATACTAGACCTTTATCAGATATATGAGTGGCAAATATTTTCTCCCATTCTATGTGTTTTTTCACTTTCTCGATAGTGTCCTTTGAAGCAGGAGCATTTTTAATTTTTATAAAGTCCATTTCATCTATGTTTCCTTTGGTTGTTTGTGCTTTGGTATCATATCTAAGAAACTGCTGCCTAATGCAAGGTCATAAAGATTTATTCTTGTGTTTTCTTCTAAGAGTTTTACAGCTTTAGCTCTTACATTTGGATATTTGATCCATTTGGAGTTAATTTTCACATATGGTGGGACGTGTAGGAGTCCAGCTTGCTTATTTTGTGTGTGGATGTACACTTGTCCCAGCATCATTTGAAAAGACTGTTGTTTCCACATTGAGTTGTTTTGGCCCCCTTGTTGAAAATCAATAGACTATAAATGTGAGGGTTGACTTCTGTACCGTCAATTCTGTTCCATCGATTTACATGTCTATTCTTATGCCAGTACCACACTCTGACTGCAGTAGCTTTGAACTGAGTTTTGAAAGCAGGATGTGTGAGTCCTCCCACTTTGTTCTTTACCAACATTGTTTGGGTTATGCGGTTTCCTTGAACGGCCATATGAATTTTAGAATTCGCTTCGCAAT
Source organism: Hippopotamus amphibius kiboko (assembly GCF_030028045.1). Classification (NCBI taxonomy): domain Eukaryota; kingdom Metazoa; phylum Chordata; class Mammalia; order Artiodactyla; family Hippopotamidae; genus Hippopotamus; species Hippopotamus amphibius. The sequence continues at coordinate 43,573,626 of NC_080202.1, read as the reverse complement.
TTCTGGAAAGAAGTCAGCTGGGATTTTGATAGGAATTGCACTGAAATCATACGCCAATGGGAAGTAGTGAAATTTTAATAATATTCTCTTCCGATCTGTGAACACAGCGTGTCTTTACATTGATTTAGATCTTCTTCAATTCTTTCAACAGCTTTGTACTTTTCAGTGTGACTCTTGCACTTATTTGGTTAAATGTTTTCCTGAGTACTTTATTTTTTTGATGCTGTTACACATGGAATTGTTTTCTTAATTTCATTTTTGGATTCCTCATTGCTGGTGTATAAAAATACAGCTCGTTTTTGCATATTGATCTTCTATCCTGCAACCTTGCTGAACTCCTTTATTAATGCTAGCAGTTATTTCCGTAGATTCCCAGGAATCTGTCTTGTGGTCGTCCAGCTTCCCAGCAATATGTGGGGACATTTCAAAGTCTCTGTGGACATCTCATTCCTCAGCTCTTCTTTTTAAGCATTTTGGTTAGGCTGTTTTTTGCCCCAAAGTGTCATCCATTGCCTCATGCAACTGCCATGTTAAAGTATTTACTTGAAAATGTGTTCCAAAACTGCCACCTGAGGAGAGGCTTTTCGTTCTAGGCAGCTCTCAGTCAGGTCAAAGGCAAGGCTTTCAAGTGAGGTCTTCCAGGGAACCACCAGACATGTAAAACAATGGCAGTTCGTTGGGAATGAGGCTTTGAAGGACCTCCCAGTCCATTCTGCCCCCTCTGGTACCAGGGATGTGGGCTATTTTTCAAGGCTACCACTGGCATGGAGAGCAAAGGTCAAGGACAAATTAAAGCAACACAGATCTCATTGTTCTTATAGAAATTCATTCATTTTCTTTGATAAGTTGTTCCCTTTGCTGTTTGCTGCAAGCCCATTGGTTAAATTGCCCGAGTTCAGAAAAAGTTGACTCTGACCCATTTTTGCCAGTTTTGTTGTTGTTGTTGCTTTTAGGGAGGGACGAATTTTCAGATGTCCTTACTCCATCATTTTTACTGATTTGCCTGCAACATTTTAAAAAATCTCTAAAGTCTCAGTGAGCATAGGCTAATTAAATATTTATCATGGGAGATGATTCAGGAAAAGAAATAAAAAGAGAAAATAGAATTCTCATAGATGCTCTCCCACATGGGCAGATGAAGTTTGAAAATGTATTTCTGTATTTATTGCTCTCAAAATTAAGGTTAAAATAACAGTTATTTTAACCCCCCTGCTCTTTTTTTTAATACAGGTTAAACACAGGCTTTAGAATCAGAACTGAGTTCAAATTCCAGCTCTGCTTCTTAGCTTGATGACTTAGGACAAGTTATATAATTTCTCAGTCCCTCAGTTTCCTTAATTGTTAAATGGGGTAATATATCTATCACATAAGGTTACTGTGAAGATTAAATGTGAAATACTGATCACAGATGCCTGGCAACCCAAAAGATATTAGTTGTGATAATTATCTTTATAATATTCTACCAAAATGTGCTAATATTTCTTGAGTAGAATTAACCTAAAGGCAGATTTTGTTTTCTTTCTTCCTGATTCTTTTGGTTCTTCCCCCCCCCCCCCCCCCGCCCCCCCATTTGCTTTAGAAAATCTATTGCAGCATTTTGGAATAAAAACTTGTTCCCAAAAATGAATTTGTTCACTTATTGATGTATAAACAAAATGTTATTTATTTATTCAACAACCATTTATTAAATACCTAGTAAAGAATAGGCACTATGTCAGGCACAGGGATAACAATGAAAATGAAGTGTGGTTCCTGCTCTCAAGATGCTGATAATCTAGGAGACTGACAAGTAAGCAGGTGATTACATACACAGGAACAAAGGCTCTGATACAAGGATACACATGGGACTCCATGATGGCAGTATGGCTTTCACCAGTTCCTCTTGGATTTATGTCTTCTTCTTTGGCTCCAGAATGAAGGAATTGGTCCTCTTTTTGTCTTTAACTGGGTAGTTTAAACCATGAAATTTAAAAAAATTTCTAGATATGAAAGAAAAACACCTGGAATTACAGAAGACACTAGAAATAGTATTTCTTACAGAGCAAGGGCTTCCTAGCAGCATAGTCACTTCTAGGATTTTTGACCTGAAAAGTTCCTTGGCATATTTGTTCTTTGTTATCCACTTTTTTCCTGTTGTTTTTTTCTGTTTCTCTTCTCCACTTTATCATCTAGAGACCTGGGTAGTTCCCAAAGCAAGAATGCTTTATGGATTCTAAGGGTGATTCATAGGTAAAGACAGAAAATGATTTTGTTTTTACCTTCAAGTTCCATACCAAAAAAAAAAAATGAATGTAAGCTTTCATGGAAGTAATTGAAAATGCCAATAATTTTAATTCCATCCCATTTTCCAGAATTCTGAATCGTAATCCTTTGACAACAGTTGAAGATTCTTACCTTTTTAAATTGCCAGCACTAAAATATTTGTAAGTATTGCAGTTTCATGGCTCATGAGATAATTTCTGTTCTTTTCTACTTTCGTCATAGATTGAGTATTTTGGCTAAAAAGCCATAATTTAAATTTTAACTGGGTTATTGAAAGAAGAGTTATTGGCAAAGAAAAAGATTAAGAAAGAATGTATATGCGTAAGACAGCCAGCAGAGGAAGCGAACAGTGTTGAAGAGCACATATAGATATGGAACATGTAGATGCATGCAGGACTATTGTTTATCCCAGAAAGCAAAAAAAAAGAGTGATCAAAAGAGGTAGATGCAATTGAAAACAAAAAATTAGGATAATAAAACAAAATTGTACTATTCAGCAGCAAGGTCATTAATATGATGATGCAAATTTAAATTTCTTCCCTAAGAGCTGTTTGGAATTACCAGCTATGGCAAATAAGAAGCCAGAATTGAAGGAATCACATGTTAAGTATCTTTTTGAGTTTAGAATTTTTGTCTTTGGATTTATGTCATTGCATGTTTGGGCTTCTCCTTCAGAGACATGGGAAGAACACAAGTGTCACAACAGTTGAAAGCATCCTGATGATGACCCTTGAATTGGAGAAAGTGTAAGTTGATTTTCTTACATTTATTTTCACTCAATTGTTTTTATAGGCTTTTTTTCATTATTTTCTTAAGTCAGATTTCTTTACGTACGAGGGTGAGTCAAAAATTCTCTGTACTCTGGCTGTAGAATTTATGGAAGTTATAACACAACCGGAGGAGTGTGGATAAATTTTGAATGAATTTTCATTGAATGAAATTCACTGTTTCTAAATATACAGTTTGATGTGTTTTGACAAACGTATAGTTCTGTAGCCACCACCAGATGTGAGATATAGAAAACTTGTGCACTCCCAAAGACGCCTCATGTCCCTTTGCAGTCAATCCAACCTCCTCCCACTACCAGCCCCTGGCAACCACCCGTCTGATTTCTGTCCATGTAGCTTTGTCTTTTCCAGAATATCTTATTAATGAAATCATGTGGTATGTGGCCTTTTCTTTTTGGCTCCTTTCACGTAGCCAGTCTCTTTGGAGAGTCATCTATGTTGTTGCAGCTATCAGTATTTCATTCCTTTCTACTGCTGAGTAGTAGTCTAGTTGTGTGGATATACAGGTTGTTTACACATTCATCATTTCATGAACATTTGAGTTTTTCTCGTTTTTTTGACTGTTATGAACAAAGCCTCTAAAAACACTCACGTGTGTGTGAACATGTTTTCATTTCTTTGGTGTAAAATCCCTAAGGGTGGGTTGCTTCATCATATGCTAAGTGCATATTTAACTTCTTTAAAAACTGCTACAGTGTTTGCTAAAGTGGCTGTGCCATTTTGCTTTCCCACCAGCCCTCTGTGAGAGTTGCAGTTGCTCCACATCTTCATCTGATCCTTGTATTTGTTTTTTAACAAAGTTTAGCCTTTCTAGGAGGTGTGTAGTTGCATCTCATTGTGGTTTTCACTTGCTTTTCTCTAATAGCTGATGATGTTGAATGTCTATTCATGTGCAAATATCTTTTTAAGTGAAGTGTCTATTCAACTCCATTTTTAATTGGCTATTTATATTGTTTTAAGTGTGCTTTATATATAAAGCAATGGAAAAAGTCCTTTAAGATACATGTTTAATAAATTTCTTCTCCCAGATTGTAACTTACCTTCATTGTATTAATGTGTCTCAGAAGACCAGAAGTTTTAAAATTTTGATGAATTCTAAGTTAGCATTTTTTCTTTTTTTTAATATTTATTTATTTATTTGGTTTTACTGGGTCTTAGTGGTGGCAGGTGGGCTCCTTAGTCGCAGCTCAGGGGATCCTAGTTATGGGTCACGGGCTTCTTAGCTGGGGCCTGTGAATTCTTAGTAGTCGCATGTATGTGGGATCTAGTTCCATGATCAGGGATCAAATCCGGGCCCCCTGCATTGGGAGGTTAGAGTCTTAACCACTGCACCACCAGGGAAGTCCCTTAGCAATTTTTCTTATATGGTTTGTGCTTTTTTGTGTCTTATCTAAGAAACCTTGTCTGAGACCCATTGTCTAATCCAGAATCACAAAGATTTTCTCCTGTTTTCTTCCAGAAGTTGTATAGTTACATTTAGGCCTATGATTCATTTGGAGTTAATTTTCATATATGGTGTGTGGGAAGGTTCAAATTTCATTTTTTTTACATTTTAAAAAACTATGTTTGTAGGGCCCTATTGTGACAATTTATTACTCAGCTGACAGCACCTTAAATTGTGCCACCCGCCCTGCAATATGGCAAGCTAATAGAAACTTCCTGTTATGGCAAGACTAGTTGAGGGGATTGCATGAGATTAGTATGGGGAAAGGGCCCTGCATTTAGCAGTCTGTTCCAATCATCTTTGTCAGGTCAGCTGACAAGTGACTGTCTTCACCACACTGTCAAATCTGTTGGTCACTGCTCTAGCTTCATCTTCCTCAGCCTCCCACAGCACCTGCCACAATCTCGATCCCTCTCTTATCAGCTCGATGCCTTCCTCTCTGGGTATTCAAAATTATTTCCCTATATAGCTACACTACTGTTAATACACAGTAGTGAAGAAATTAAATTCCTACACAATAATATTACCTCATAAAGAGTTGCTATGCAGATTTCCCCAATTGTCTCTATTATATAATATTTATTTTAACAGCTCTTTGAGGTGTAATTGACATACAATAATCTGTGTTCACACACACACACATACATATACACCATGAAGGCATCACCAAAGTCAAAATGTTCATCATCTCAAAAAATTATAATATCTCTTTGGAATTCTTCTTTCCCATCATTCCTTGCCCTTCCCAACCCCCATGCAACCATTGATCTGCTTTCTGTTTGCATTTTCTAGAATTCTATATAAATGGAATCATACAGTGTATACTCTTTCTAACTGGCTTCTGACTCAGCATGATTATTTTAAGGTTCATCCCTATTGTTGTATATGTCAATATTCATTTCTTTTTCTTGCTGAATAGTATTCCATTATACAGATATACCACAGTTTATCTATTCACCATGAATGGACATTTGAGTTGTTTCAGTTTTTGTCTGTTACAGATAAAGTTGCTATGAATGTTTGTGTACAAGTCTTTGTATGGATGTATACTTCCATTTCTCTTGGGTAAATACCTGCCAGTAGAATGGCTGGATCATTAGTAGGAGTATGCTTAAGTTATTTTGTTTGTTTGTTTTCTGTTTTTAATTTATGTTTTGTTTATTTTTTTGGCTGTGTTGGGTCTTTGTTCCTATGCATGGGCTTTCCCTAGTTGCGGTGAGTGGGAGTTACTCTTCTTTGCAGTGCGAGGACTTCTCAGTGCAGTGGCTTCTCTTGTTGTGCAGTCCATGCTGTAGGTGCATGGGTTTCAGTAGTTGTGGCATGCAGGCTCAATAGTTGTGGTGCATGGGCTTAGTTGCTCTGCAGCATGTGAGATCTTCCTGGCCCAGGGATGTATCCTGTGTGCTCTGCATTGGCAGGTGGATTCTTAAGGACTATGCCACCAGGGAAATCCCAATTCCAGTGCTCATATTCTTTTGTGTAGATCCATATTTCAATGTTATTATTTTTCCTTCTGCTTAAAAATACTTCTTTGAGCATTTCTTATAGTGGAAGTCTACTAGTGATTACATCTTTCAGCTTTTGTATGTCTGAGATAGTCTTTTTTTTTTTTTTAATTTATTTTATTGGCTGTGTTGGGTCTTTCTTGCTGTGCACGGGCTTTCTTTAGTTGCCATGAGTGGGGGCTAACTCTTCATTGTGGTATGCGGGCTCCTCATTGCTGTGGCTTCTTTTGTTGTAGAGCACAGGCTCTAGGCATGTGGGCTTCAGTAGTTGCATCACATGGGCTCAATAGTTGTGGCTCACGGGCTCTAAATGCAGGCTCAATAGTTGTGGCACATGGGCTTAGTTGCTCCACAGCATGTGGGATCTTCCCGGAGCAGGGATCGAACCCACGTCCCCTGCATTGGCAGGCGGATTCTTAACCACTGCGCCACCTAGGAAGCCCTGAGATAGTCTTTATTTAGCTTTTGTTTTGAAAGATCTGGGTATAGAATTCTAGCTTGATAGAATTCAATTCACTGCTTTAAAGATGTTATTTCACTGAGTTCTCATTTACATTGTTTCCAACAAGAAGTCTGCTGTCATTGTTATCTTTGTTCTTCTGTATGTAGTGTATAGTTTTTTCCTCTGTCTGCTTTTAAATTTGTTTCTTGCTGGTTTTCAGTAATTTGAGTATTATTTGTACCTTGGTGTAGTTTTGTCCACGTTTCTTATGCTTAAAGTCCATTGATCTTCTTGACTTTGTGGGTTTATACTGTTTACCAACATGGAAAATTTTTGCCTATTATTTCTTCAAATTTTTGTATTTCTCCTCTCCTTCATGGACTCTAAGTACACATATATTAGACCACTTGAAATCGTTGCACAACTCACTGATGCTCTATTCATTTTTGTTGTTTTGTTTCATTACTCTCTGTGCGTCATTTTGGATACTTCCTGTTGCTATGCCTTAATGTTCACTGACCCTGTCTTCTGCAGTGTCTAATCTGTCATTAACCTCATGCAGTGTCTTTTGCATTTAGACATTGTTTTCAATCTCTAGAAGCTCAATTTCGGTCTGCTTTACATCTTCCATGTCTCTTTAGTCTGGGTTTTTTAACATATGAAGTACAGTTATAGTAACTGTTTTTCATACATAATAACTTTTAAGTGTTCTTTTCTGTGAAATATACCATCTGTATAGATTATGGGTTAGTTTTGATTGATTGCCTTTTCTCCTCAATGTGGGTCATATTTTCCTGCTTCTTTGCGTGCTTGGTTATTTTTCATATGATCCCAGATACTGTGAATTTTAGTTGATTGTGTGCTATATATTTTTATATTCCTATAAAATGCTTGGGCTTTGTTTTGGGTGAAATTAGGTTATTCAGAACAATTTTATTCTTTTATGTCTAGTTTTTAAGATCCATTGGGCAGGACTCCAAGTAGCCTTCAGTGTAGCACTCATTATTTGCAGCTACTGAGGCAAGACCTTTCTGAGTATCATGAGGTTTTCCAGTCTGACTTGTAGGAACAGGTACTATTCCCAACCTGGTGTGATATCCAGTTATTCTTATTATTAATCCTTTCATGTGGTTCTTCTCCTGGCATCAAGGAATTCCTCACATCAATGCACTGACCAATACTTTGTTGAGTACTCAAGAGATCCCTCTGCATATCTCGAGAGTTCTTTGTCTGTGCACTTCTTTCGTCTCTAGTACTTTGCTTTGTGGACTCTAGTCACCATTGTTTTCCCAGACTCTCAGCTCCATTTCCTCAGTCAGGGAGTCCATGAGTCTTTGCCTGGGTTTCTTTCCCCTCTACCATGACTTGGAAACTCTCCTAAAGAAGGAAGCTAGGCTGGGACGTCCCTGGTGACACAGTGGTTAAGAATCCGCCTGCCAATGCAGGGGACACAGGTTTGAGCCCTGATCAGGGAAGATCCTACTTGCCGCGTAGCAACTGAACCTGTGCTCCACAACTACTGAAGCCCATGCACATAGAACTCATGTTCCACAACAAGAAAGCAACCATAATGAGAAGCCCCGCACTGCAACGAGTAGCCCGTCCTCGCCACAACTAGAGAATAGCCCGCGCAGCGACAAAGACCTAAACGCAGCCCCAAATAAAAAGTAAATAAAAATAAATAAAAGTAAAAGAAGTAAGCCAGGGCAGTCTTAGGGATCTCTTTATTTCCCATCTCTTGGAGATCACGGAACTTTATTGCCTGACGTCCAGGTTCTTGAAAGCTTGTTTCCTATATTTTGTGCCATATTTTCACACTTTCAGGTGGGAGGTTAAACTGGTGCTTGTTACTTCATCTTGGCCAGAAGCCAATAACATTCTTTAAGTCTGGTTTGTTTTGATACAGGGTCCAATCAAAGATTAGGCTTTGCAGGTCATGTCTCTGATTCCATTAATCTAGATATTTCCCTACTATTTCTTCTTTTTGGTCTTTTATGACATTGGCATTTTTGAAGAGTCTAAGCCACTTGTCTTGTAAATTGCCCCACAATCTGGACTTGTGTTTCCTCATTAGATCCAAAGGAAACATTTTGGGAAAGAATACTACATAGGCGATGTGTCCTTCCTACTTCAACACTTTAGGTGGCCCACTGCTAAGTTTGATCACTTGGTTCAGGTGGTATCTTCCATATCTCTCCATTGTAAAGTTATTTTTCCTCTTGGTAACTGATCAATAATATGTGGGGTGATACTTTGGGATCAATGAAGATCCTGCTTTCAAACAACTTCACCTAGCTGAGCATCAGTGGTAATCCTTCTCTGAATTAATTATTACACTGGTAGTTGCAAAATGACACTTTCTTAATTCTGTCATTCCTTCTGCATTTATTAGCTGATGTCATTCTGGAAAGAAGAGCTCCCCTTCTTTTCCTTTTGAGTGTCATTATGGACTCGTGCTCTTCTTTAAATTAATTGCATTATACCTTATTGTAATGATAATGTTATTCTTTAGAATGTTCCAGTTGTCCAGATTTGGCCAGTGTGATCTCTGTTATTGTTTCACCACACAATGATTTTTTGTTCCTAGAATACTTTCTGATATATTTACTACTCACAAATAGGAATTGAGAAAGGGACTCCAGAAGGTGGGGACTCATTCAGACTCTTCTTAGAAGTCTGCCTTCTTCCTGTGTACTCTCAACCCAAAGTGAGGCTTTCAGGATGGAAGGAGATACTTCTGAATTAAACTACGGATCAATGTCACCCAATTCTAATCCCTGTTCCCTTTTTTCTAGGCATACCATACCTACTGCCATCCTAATCCTTCTGTTGGGCACCTCTCTCCTCCTCTATATTTCTTTGCACTAGTCAAGAGCAGCAATTGGACAACCGGTCCCTCTCTAATTCTCCAGTCCATATGCCCCAAGAACTCCTTTTGGCACTGGTCTGTGGTGGCCTTGGCCTGCCTCTCCTACCTACTCAAATAACTGCTTTACCACAAATTTATCTGTGTTTCCATGTATAGGATCTTACCCAGCCGCATGGCCTGCTGCCTCTGCCAATTTAAAAATACAGTTGAAGTTGTCTATAAGACAGTCAAGCTGTGTTGCGATGGTGAATGCCTGACAAATGCCACACCTTGTGGTGAGCCTCAATTGCCTGATAATAAATTTTCTATTTTTAATGTAATTTTTAAAATTTTATTTTTACTAAATGAGGATACATTTTAAAATTAATGATGTAATTACATTATTTTTCTTCAGTAATTCAGAGTTCCAGCTCCCTAAGATTCTAAGAACTACTCACTTGCTAAAAATCGTATTCTTGGTTACATTATTAAGCTAATAATAGCTCAGTTACAGTGTTAGTGTAAGAATGTAAGTGATTTGTGTACATACAGGAACAAGAAAAAGGAATGGAAGGGGGAAGGGAATTAACATTAATGGCCACATATCCTAAACTGTGCTCTCTGCCAATGAGAACTCATTCATATATAGTGCATCACAGTTTGTAAACTGATTTTATATACATTAGGTCTCGGTACGCTTTGTCTTATAAGCCAGGTGTAAATATATTTTTGTTTATTTGGTTTGTTTTTGCAGTTTCATGAAAGAGTATAAGTGATGCTGTTTTATGTCCTATGTGGAGCCTGAGAATTTCTGGTTCCATAAGCAGAAGCAGCTACCTAGCCCTCCTAATGGATGGGAGAGCTGTCCAGCTTTGAATTTATGCTTACACTGTCCAGCTCTCGACTAGCTCTGAATCTCAAGCTTTTCTATCCACAAAACACTCGGGTGCTTTCAGTTATTTTTCTATGTATTAGATTTATTGGCACTAACTTGATGACTTCCAAAATGTGCTTTCATGCCCAGATACCTTGAATACAGCTCTCTTTCAATGATCTAGAGCACATCATAAGTAATAACACTTTGCTACTTATGTAAAGATTATATCGCTGATTTTTCAAGACAGGTGTTTTGGGGTGGCCACACTACACAGCTTGCAGGATGTTAGTTCCCCTACCAGGGATTGAACCTGGGCCACAGCAGTGAAAGTGCCAGGTCCTAACCATTAGACAACCAGGGAAGACGGCTGCTGGGGAGACGGGTGTGGAAAGTGAGGCTGCACACGAGACCGCGACAGTGTGAGCCCCGTCCTGCCTCAGGCCACCTGCACATTTCATTTTCCAGGATTGGCTTCTCAGCATCACTTGTCAAATGCTTCTTTTTCTCATTGTTTTAAAATACATTTATTTATTTATTTATTTATTTATTTATTTATTTATTGGCTGTGTTGGGTCTTCATTGCTGCACAGGGGCTTTCTCTAGTTGTAGTGAGCAGGAGCTACTCTTCATTTCGGTGCACGGGCCTCTCATTGCGGTGACTTCTCTTGTGGAGCATGGGCTCTAGGCACATGGGCTTCAGTAATTGTGGCATGTGGGCTCAGTAGTGGTGGCTCATGGGCTCTAGAGCTCAAGCTCACTAGTTGTGGTGCACGGGCTTAGTTGCTCTGCAGCATGTGGGATCTTCCTGAAGTAGGGAGCTAACCGGTTGGTGTTCCCTGAATTGGCAGGCGGATTCTTAATCATGACGCCGCTAGGGAAGTCCTGACCTAAGCTATTTTGTGATCTACACCTGGCTGCAATGCTTGCCCTTGAAAGGTTGCAGTAATTAATGATCTTTTTACAGGAAAGGTAAATGGCTCCTTATTCAAATCAGGGCAATCGACTAGAGACACCTGCACATGGGCAAAGTTATCTATTAGCCCCTTCTGCAGAACTCCAACAATCTCCTCTAGACTTGGCATGTGAAAAGTATACTCAGTACAAGCCATCTTCTTTCTTCCTTGAGTGTGAATGAAACAGGAGGGAAGCAGGCAGGGCAGAATCTTTCAAAGAATGACGTAGCCTTGGGGACACGACAAAAACTGATTAGAACCAACTAGGTCCGAGATGGTGGAAGAGTCCTTCTTCTCATGTTTAAATTCATAACCAATTCTAACTATGTGCTAAGGAACTAAAATGTCAATAGTTGAATATTTGTCTACCAATAACAAGGGCCTGCAAGAAAAAGCAGAGCTGACTCTAGAATGCCTCATGGTAGCCAGTACTTCCACAAGAGGAAATGTGGGCAAAGGAGGATGACTAGAAGGATGAAGAGGGGCTTCCCTCCCTTGTTTCCCCAGCACAATCAGTCCCTGTGAACTGGAAAATGTATCACCCTCAAGGGGCAGAGATCATTAAATTAAATAAGAGTTTATTCTGGTGCTGTCTCTCCTGGTTCATCAAGTACCAGTTCTTTACAACATGCTTCACCTCCTGCCCCTAGAGGCTCATCCACTTCTGGCCCCTCTCGTGCAGGCCGTGGGGTTGCCCGACTATTTGGATCACTCGGCCTCCGTCCACCATGGGACCAAGGTCTGACTTTTCTCCCAAGTTCTCAAACTCATGCACAGGTGTGTGCCCTGTCTTGGTAGGGAGTTCTCCACTCTTTCAAGCTGCTAGAAAATTCACATTGGGTTGGTTTTTTTCTTCTTAAAAAAACCCAACCCTTGGATAGCCAGCAGGGAGGTGCCCGAGGGACAGGATAAAGAAGAATGTGTGAGAGCAGCCATCGCCCAAGATGGCGCTCCGCAGGCCCTGGCGTCTCCTGACCCCACCGAGGGTCAGCCGTGTGCTCCTGGGCTCCCTACAGCCCAGCCCAGCACCAGGCCACCCCACCTCCTGCCTTCTCCAACACAGGCCCAGGGCTGTGTGATTCCAAGTGGTTATATAATGACAGTGCCACCTGCAGAAGCTGCAAAGCCTCCTCCACTCCTTCTGCAAAGAAAGTCATTCATCAATTGCATTTAGTAAGTCAGTGAGAGGTAAATAAATTGAGTAAAAAATTCTGAATGAGCAAGGTCTGATAATCTAGCAAAATGACCACAGATAGTGCTGTTGGTTTAGTAACATGAGGTGAAGAATGGTGCAAACCACGGGACGATCGCTCAAGGTCCCCCAGAAGAGCAGTGGGCCTGGGAGACAGTTGGGAGGGTTCTGCCAGTTGGGCGGGGTTCTGACAGTTGGGCAGGGTTCTGACAGTTGGGCGGGGTTCTGACAGTTGGGAGGGGTTCCAAGCAAAGTGAACAGCCCATCAGTTCTTCTGATTTCTTAGTTTGCTGATGCTGCGTGAGACATCAGTTCTCTCCATGCCTGCCCAAGCCACCTCCCAAAGTTTCTCACTGAGAGTGAAAACACCTGGTGACTTCAGTGTGCCAGCAAATAGTTACTGTGTCCCAAGCGCGTGACTAATACCACTAACAAGAGGAAGCGGTGGCAGCTAATGGTTACCATCTGCTTGCTTGGTGCCCAGCCCTGGCTTCGGCATCCGTGGAAGCATAGCTTGTTATGCTCGGTTGACAGATAGGAAACAGGGTGTAAAGAATGTAGGTAACCTGCTCAAGGGCACAAGGTCACACATCCAAAAGTGCGAGTTAGGGTTGGAGCCCAGAAGTGCTAGACTCCCACAGGGATGCACAGAAGTACGAGCTGTGGTCGCCACCAAAGAGCCAATAGCCGTGGCAATAATAATGCGGAGAAGGAGGAGGAGGCAGCTGCTGTTTGCTGAGCACCTGCTGTGGGCCAAGTGCAGTACTAGGTGCTGAGGTTACACTATTGGGTCACAAGAACAGAAGGTCCCATGCCCGCTCACACTCTGTGATGAGTGGGGGGCTGATTTCAATAAGAGAAGTGGAGACAAAGACAGGGAGCTGACGGGAAACCAGGGCTAGAGATCCTTGTACTGCTGGGCTTCCCAAAGTGTGGACCCCAATTCCAGGTAGCTCCAGGTTCCTATTTTGGGATATTTCCATTATTTCAAAGTTGGTACTTAAAGTGAGGCTTAGATAATATTTTTTGTATCACACTACCTCAAATTTGCACAATTATTCTTGTTAGCCTCGAATGCTACCCTACCATATTTCTAAATTAAAATTCCCAAGACTAGGAATTTGCCTTGCCCAGCTTGACCTAGATGGGGCAGTGTTTTTGCCAGAGCCCAGAGACGTCACTTGGCCAGCCTGTGAGTGAGCTGTCTCTGCTTGGATCGGGGACACATCCCTGGCTGTAGCCTGGAAGCGGGAGAGGAGCCCAGGGTCAGGTGGTACAAAACATGTCTCCCTCGGGCTGCCTCTGTCCCCATCTTGTGATGGACAAACTAGGTCAGAGCCCAGCTCCTTACTGAGACCTGAGTGATAGAAGGGGAGAGGGAGCTACAAGGCCAACAGCCACTAAGTGAATGAAAATGATCCCTGATTCCCATGAAATCTGTCAGAAAGATTTCATGAAATGAAACAGTGTGTGATTAGGGCAAAAATGATACAGAGAAGCAAAGTTGTAGGATTCAGAGGGGGGAAGGTTAGGAAGTTAGGGAGAGTCCTGAAAAAGGACTGGATTATAAGCCAGGCACTGTGCCTGGTGCTGGGGAAAGAGTTGATGAGGACAAAGTCCCTGCCCTCCAGGGGCCCTAAGACTGAGAGGAGGCACAGACACCCGCAGATATACAGAGAAGACAGTGTGTTGACATGACAGTGGCCGTGTACCAAGAAGTGGTTCAGCTCTTGGTTGGCTGGAAAGGAGTAAATGTGAGGGATGGCTTGGAGGAGGGGAAGTGGAAGAAAGCCACACAGAAGTTTCTTAGGAGGACGAGATGAAGGAAATGCATTCTAGACAGAGGCCAGCACAGAGGCGAGAAGCATGAAAGCTTGGGTGGGCTGGAAGCGTGTGCAGACTGGTGTTCCCGAGCGTGAAGCACGAGGAGGAAGGGGCAGTGGGTGGGGCTGTGCCGGTGAGCAGGGAGCCTGTCCTGGAGGGCCTGGCCAAGGCACATGGACTTGACCAAACAGAGCACAAACTACGATGTTTTAAGCCGAGGAGAGACATGGCCGAGCTTGAGTTTTATAAAGAGTACTTGATGGTGGCCTAGAAGTAGAGAGGCCACGAGCTCAGCTTGGGGATTTAGGCCAAGTAGGAACTGGGAGAAAATGGAGCACCAGGCCAGAGGTTTTTTTTTTTGGCACACGGGCTTAGTTGCTTCGCGGCATGTAGGATCTTCCTGGAACTGGGATCGAACCCGTGACCTCTGCATTGGCAGGCGGATTCTTAACCACTGCGCCACCTAGGAAGCCCCAGGCCAGAGGTTTTAATGCAGCTGAAGAGCGTGTACGGTGGATACACATGAGTGAGAACCGAAAGGACAAAAGTTATATTCAGAGAATGAGAGTTTGGACTTCTGAGATCTTTTCTGGTAAATTCCAGATGATGTTAAGGCCCCAGTGTAACCTGGGAATGGGGATCAGTGAGGTGTCGGGAGGCCAGGAGGTGACGAGAAATAACTAGGATGCTCCTGGACACTCATTCGTTTCCCCTTTGAGTAGTTCAGCAAACAATCGCTCAGCAGGTACCAGAGAGCTCAGTGGGGAAAACAGGCTCCCCCTCCTACTGCAACCATTTCTGTCACTGAGCAGTTGCCACTGCTGGTGGTGCAGACGTTCCCTGCCTCGCCACCCCGATAACTGTGATGTGCTCTGGGCAGGCTCCCTCTCTACGGGAGCTCTGGCCATGGGACACAGTCCAGCTAAGTCTGGATAATCCCCTTCTCGGAAAGCTTGGGGGATTGAGTGCACTCTGTTATTGTTCTGCTTATAAGTTCCCACCCGGAACAACAAAACGCTACTGTATATTTGCACCGTGGGGGGCTGAGGAATGCTGTGCCCAGGAAAATCTGTGGGTTGTTGGCATGGCACGTACGGTGATCGAGGGAAAGACTCAGAGCCCAGGCGGCACATACGGTGGTCGAGGGAAAGACTCGGAGCCCAGGCCCAAAGTCCCCAGCCATTACGAGGCCGTCATTCGTTAATATTCCAGTTCAGTATATTGAGGGTCTCAGTCTGGCTGGTTCAAGCCCTGCATCAGACACTGTAGTGATTATCTAGTGGTATGTAACAGATCACACCAAAATAGCGGCTTAGAACAACAATAAACATTTACTCCTCACAAGTTCTGAGTCAAGAATTTAGGGGTAACTTGGGCAGTTCTGGCTCTGGGTCTCCCACGCAGTCGTCAAGGTATGGGCCAGGGCTGCAGTCATCGGGTGGCTGGACTGAGGCTGGAGGGTCCACTTCAAGGTGGTTCACTCCCTTACCTGGCTGCCAGGGTGGTGCTGGCAAGATCCACAGGTTTAACAGTGACAGTGGGCCGCTGCAGAGGCTGAGCTTGCTCCTGAGCTAGAGGAGAAACCATTGTTACGTGATGCTCTGGAGAGAGAACTGCAATCACATTAGAGAGCTCTGGAGCCTGAGCTGGGGTCTCCTCTTGTGCTGAAGGTTTATTTCGTGCAAGAGCTTCTATAGCTTGGGCTGGCAAAGGTTCAACCTCCTCAGGTGGCTGTGGAGGCAGCGTGGGGGCCTCGTGCTGGGCTGTAGGAAATTCTGCACTACTAAGGGGCACTGAGGGCTGAGCTGAAGGCTTGTGCTGGGTTGGAGAAGGTCCCACCTCTGGAGTGGGTTCTGCTGTTATGCTAAGCTCCACATCTGCAGGTTTGATGATGATAGTGGATACGTTTGAATGCTGAGCCTGATGGTGACTTGGAGGTGGAACGGCCATTTCATAAGGCTCCGGAGACTGAGCTGGCTGTACCTATTGAGTTGCACAAGGTTCCACCTCCCCTGCAGAAGGTTCTGGAGGCTGAGCTTGTTGCTCCTGCAGCGTTGCAAAAGGTTCTGTCTCTGCTGGAAACGGAGCTGAGGCTTCCTCCTGAGTTGGAGAAGTTTCAGCTTCTCCAACAGACTCTGCAGGCTGAGCTGGGGTCTCATGCTGGGTTGGAAAGGGTTCAGCTTCCTCACTAAGCTCAGAAGGCTGCGTTGGTTGCCCCTGTTCACTTGGAGAAGGCTCAGCTTCTGCAAGAGGCTCTAGAGGCTGACCTGGGCTTTCCTGCTGGGTTGCAGAAGATTCTGTCTCCTCAGGATGCTCGGGAGGTGGAGCCAGGGCCTCCTGCTGAGCTGGAGGAAATTGAGCTTCCATAGTGGCCTCTGGAGTGATGGTCAGTTCCAAATCCAGAGGTTTAAGTGTGACACTGGGAACGTTTGAATGAGCGTGATGCTGAATGCCAGCTAGGGATGCTCCCTCACCACTCACTGGACTTTCAAGTACATACTCAGTAGGGTATCCTGGAGCTTGAGTTGGGGTCTCTTGATGGAGTAGGGAAGGTTCAAACGCCTGAGGGAGCTCTAGAGGCTGAGACGGAGGCTCCTGCTGGAGTGGCGGTGGTTCTACCTCTTCAGTGGGCTCTGCAGTTTCATCCTGGACCTCTGCCTGGGGTGAAAAAGATTCAGCCTCCTCAGGGGTCTCTGGATGACGAAGTTGGGCCTCTTGCTGGGATGCAGAAATTTCAGCCTCCTCAGGGGGCTGCAGAGGTTGCTCCGAGTTCCCCCAGAAAATCCCTAGGCAGGCTCTCCTCAGGGTAAATGGTATCCATACCGGAAGCTACATAATCATCCTGCAACTGCTGTTCTAGACCCTGAGTTTCATTTTCTAACTGGCCTGTACGTCCAACAACAACTTTAGCAAGCTGTCGATGCTGAACTAGATCCTTCTTCAGGTTTGGGGCTGAAACAATAAACTTCGTTGGTTTTGAGCTCTTACTACCTAGAGGAGGAACAAGTATTTCAAATGATTGGTGACCTTCAGCCTGATCTAGACCTATGGTTTTAGTCTTACTCTTGCGTCGAAAAGGCAGAACCAAGGCCTGATTCTGTTCCCAGTCCAGCACTGGAGCTGCTGCTGGGAGCTTTTGCTGCTGGGTTAGCTTGTCATTCACATCCTGATGTGGAACAGCAAACTGATCTGGCCCTGCGGGCAGCCCTGCAGCTGAATCCGCGTCTGGGTGTGGAACCAAAGTCTCAGTCAATTCCTGATGAGGCAGTGCCAACATCTGCTCTGGAGAGGAGGACAAGTCATTAAAGCCCCCGGACTCTGCCGGGGGTGTAATGGCATAGGGCGATTCGGGAGGGAGGTCTGAGGAGTGTGAAGACCAAGGTTCAGTCAGCCCCGGGGGGTCGGAGGTCCACTGGACAGGGTCCAGGGCCCACTCCAGAGGCTGAGCTGCCTGGGCCAGAAGCCACAATGGGTGCCACACGAAGACACGCCATGGGAACCAGAGGCGCAGTGGGGACATGCTATGCGGAGGCTCCCGGGCACAGCGACCCAGGCCAGTGGGGCACGGGCGCTGCACTCTGAGCAGAAACCAAAGCATTATGAGAGTCCCAAGACACACAGGCGCCCCTCTCCCGCCTCACGACCCACCCTTTATTTATGACACCTTTAGTTCCACCACCTTCCTTAGGTTCCAGCAGAGATCCAATCTGAGCAACCAGAGGAAGCCTTTTTCCCAGAGTCACCAGGGTGCAAACCATCCTTCCTCTAGCAAAGGCAACAATTGCCTCCTGCTGGGGCCTCTCCCCAGTCCCCCCTGACCAGCCCTGCACCATGAGGCAGGATTTGGGCAGCCCAGGGGTGGGAGGAGGGGTTGGGAAGGATGTGGAGCTTCTCAAGGAAGCCACAGGGCCTGGCCTTCTGGGAAATTCAAAAGTGCGAGTCCAGTTCTGGCAATTTGAACGCTTCCTCCTCAGAGCTCCAGTCTGAGAGACATTCTTCCTCCCCTTGGCCACACTGCTGACAAGAAAAGTAGCTGACCCGCAAAATGAGCACCAGTTAGGCTGGCGGGAGGGCAACATACCTTACAGTTAGTGAACCATTTCTGTCACTGAGCAGTTGCCACCGCTGGTGGTGCAGACGTTCCCTGCCTCGCCACCCCGATAACTGTGATGCGCTCTGGGCAGGCTCCCTCTCTACGGGAGCTCTGGCCATGGGACACAGTCCAGCTAAGTCTGGATAATCCCCTTCTCGGAAAGCTTGGGGGATTGAGTGCACTCTGTTATTGTTCTGCTTATAAGTTCCCACCCGGAACAACAAAACGCTACTGTATATTTGCACCGTGGGGGGCTGAGGAATGCTGTGCCCAGGAAAATCTGTGGGTTGTTGGCATGGCACGTACGGTGGTCGAGGGAGAGACTCGGAGCCCAGGCCCAAAGTCCCCAGCCATTACGAGGCCGTCATTCGTTAATATTCCAGTTCAGTATATTGAGGGTCTCAGTCTGGCTGGTTCAAGCCCTGCATCAGACACTGTAGTGATTATCTAGTGGTATGTAACAGATCACACCAAAATAGCGGCTTAGAACAACAATAAACATTTACTCCTCACAAGTTCTGAGTCAAGAATTTAGGGGTAACTTGGGCAGTTCTGGCTCTGGGTCTCCCACGCAGTCGTCAAGGTATGGGCCAGGGCTGCAGTCATCGGGTGGCTGGACTGAGGCTGGAGGGTCCACTTCAAGGTGGTTCACTCCCTTACCTGGCTGCCAGGGTGGTGCTGGCAAGATCCACAGGTTTAACAGTGACAGTGGGCCGCTGCAGAGGCTGAGCTTGCTCCTGAGCTAGAGGAGAAACCATTGTTACGTGATGCTCTGGAGAGAGAACTGCAATCACATTAGAGAGCTCTGGAGCCTGAGCTGGGGTCTCCTCTTGTGCTGAAGGTTTATTTCGTGCAAGAGCTTCTATAGCTTGGGCTGGCAAAGGTTCAACCTCCTCAGGTGGCTGTGGAGGCAGCGTGGGGGCCTCGTGCTGGGCTGTAGGAAATTCTGCACTACTAAGGGGCACTGAGGGCTGAGCTGAAGGCTTGTGCTGGGTTGGAGAAGGTCCCACCTCTGGAGTGGGTTCTGCTGTTATGCTAAGCTCCACATCTGCAGGTTTGATGATGATAGTGGATACGTTTGAATGCTGAGCCTGATGGTGACTTGGAGGTGGAACGGCCATTTCATAAGGCTCCGGAGACTGAGCTGGCTGTACCTATTGAGTTGCACAAGGTTCCACCTCCCCTGCAGAAGGTTCTGGAGGCTGAGCTTGTTGCTCCTGCAGCGTTGCAAAAGGTTCTGTCTCTGCTGGAAACGGAGCTGAGGCTTCCTCCTGAGTTGGAGAAGTTTCAGCTTCTCCAACAGACTCTGCAGGCTGAGCTGGGGTCTCATGCTGGGTTGGAAAGGGTTCAGCTTCCTCACTAAGCTCAGAAGGCTGCGTTGGTTGCCCCTGTTCACTTGGAGAAGGCTCAGCTTCTGCAAGAGGCTCTAGAGGCTGACCTGGGCTTTCCTGCTGGGTTGCAGAAGATTCTGTCTCCTCAGGATGC
Organism: Hippopotamus amphibius kiboko; assembly: GCF_030028045.1. Classification (NCBI taxonomy): domain Eukaryota; kingdom Metazoa; phylum Chordata; class Mammalia; order Artiodactyla; family Hippopotamidae; genus Hippopotamus; species Hippopotamus amphibius. Next base: position 43,553,913 of record NC_080202.1, on the reverse strand, counting down.
TCGGGAGGTGGAGCCAGGGCCTCCTGCTGAGCTGGAGGAAATTGAGCTTCCATAGTGGCCTCTGGAGTGATGGTCAGTTCCAAATCCAGAGGTTTAAGTGTGACACTGGGAACGTTTGAATGAGCGTGATGCTGAATGCCAGCTAGGGATGCTCCCTCACCACTCACTGGACTTTCAAGTACATACTCAGTAGGGTATCCTGGAGCTTGAGTTGGGGTCTCTTGATGGAGTAGGGAAGGTTCAAACGCCTGAGGGAGCTCTAGAGGCTGAGACGGAGGCTCCTGCTGGAGTGGCGGTGGTTCTACCTCTTCAGTGGGCTCTGCAGTTTCATCCTGGACCTCTGCCTGGGGTGAAAAAGATTCAGCCTCCTCAGGGGTCTCTGGATGACGAAGTTGGGCCTCTTGCTGGGATGCAGAAATTTCAGCCTCCTCAGGGGGCTGCAGAGGTTGCTCCGAGTTCCCCCAGAAAATCCCTAGGCAGGCTCTCCTCAGGGTAAATGGTATCCATACCGGAAGCTACATAATCATCCTGCAACTGCTGTTCTAGACCCTGAGTTTCATTTTCTAACTGGCCTGTACGTCCAACAACAACTTTAGCAAGCTGTCGATGCTGAACTAGATCCTTCTTCAGGTTTGGGGCTGAAACAATAAACTTCGTTGGTTTTGAGCTCTTACTACCTAGAGGAGGAACAAGTATTTCAAATGATTGGTGACCTTCAGCCTGATCTAGACCTATGGTTTTAGTCTTACTCTTGCGTCGAAAAGGCAGAACCAAGGCCTGATTCTGTTCCCAGTCCAGCACTGGAGCTGCTGCTGGGAGCTTTTGCTGCTGGGTTAGCTTGTCATTCACATCCTGATGTGGAACAGCAAACTGATCTGGCCCTGCGGGCAGCCCTGCAGCTGAATCCGCGTCTGGGTGTGGAACCAAAGTCTCAGTCAATTCCTGATGAGGCAGTGCCAACATCTGCTCTGGAGAGGAGGACAAGTCATTAAAGCCCCCGGACTCTGCCGGGGGTGTAATGGCATAGGGCGATTCGGGAGGGAGGTCTGAGGAGTGTGAAGACCAAGGTTCAGTCAGCCCCGGGGGGTCGGAGGTCCACTGGACAGGGTCCAGGGCCCACTCCAGAGGCTGAGCTGCCTGGGCCAGAAGCCACAATGGGTGCCACACGAAGACACGCCATGGGAACCAGAGGCGCAGTGGGGACATGCTATGCGGAGGCTCCCGGGCACAGCGACCCAGGCCAGTGGGGCACGGGCGCTGCACTCTGAGCAGAAACCAAAGCATTATGAGAGTCCCAAGACACACAGGCGCCCCTCTCCCGCCTCACGACCCACCCTTTATTTATGACACCTTTAGTTCCACCACCTTCCTTAGGTTCCAGCAGAGATCCAATCTGAGCAACCAGAGGAAGCCTTTTTCCCAGAGTCACCAGGGTGCAAACCATCCTTCCTCTAGCAAAGGCAACAATTGCCTCCTGCTGGGGCCTCTCCCCAGTCCCCCCTGACCAGCCCTGCACCATGAGGCAGGATTTGGGCAGCCCAGGGGTGGGGGGAGGGGTTGGGAAGGATGTGGAGCTTCTCAAGGAAGCCACAGGGCCTGGCCTTCTGGGAAATTCAAAAGTGCGAGTCCAGTTCTGGCAATTTGAACGCTTCCTCCTCAGAGCTCCAGTCTGAGAGACATTCTTCCTCCCCTTGGCCACACTGCTGACAAGAAAAGTAGCTGACCCGCAAAATGAGCACCAGTTAGGCTGGCGGGAGGGCAACATACCTTACAGTTAGTGAACCATTTCTGTCACTGAGCAGTTGCCACCGCTGGTGGTGCAGACGTTCCCTGCCTCGCCACCCCGATAACTGTGATGCGCTCTGGGCAGGCTCCCTCTCTACGGGAGCTCTGGCCATGGGACACAGTCCAGCTAAGTCTGGATAATCCCCTTCTCGGAAAGCTTGGGGGATTGAGTGCACTCTGTTATTGTTCTGCTTATAAGTTCCCACCCGGAACAACAAAACGCTACTGTATATTTGCACCGTGGGGGGCTGAGGAATGCTGTGCCCAGGAAAATCTGTGGGTTGTTGGCATGGCACGTACGGTGGTCCAGGGAGAGACTCGGAGCCCAGGCCCAAAGTCCCCAGCCATTACGAGGCCGTCATTCGTTAATATTCCAGTTCAGTATATTGAGGGTCTCAGTCTGGCTGGTTCAAGCCCTGCATCAGACACTGTAGTGATTATCTAGTGGTATGTAACAGATCACACCAAAATAGCGGCTTAGAACAACAATAAACATTTACTCCTCACAAGTTCTGAGTCAAGAATTTAGGGGTAACTTGGGCAGTTCTGGCTCTGGGTCTCCCACGCAGTCGTCAAGGTATGGGCCAGGGCTGCAGTCATCGGGTGGCTGGACTGAGGCTGGAGGGTCCACTTCAAGGTGGTTCACTCCCTTACCTGGCTGCCAGGGTGGTGCTGGCAAGATCCACAGGTTTAACAGTGACAGTGGGCCGCTGCAGAGGCTGAGCTTGCTCCTGAGCTAGAGGAGAAACCATTGTTACGTGATGCTCTGGAGAGAGAACTGCAATCACATTAGAGAGCTCTGGAGCCTGAGCTGGGGTCTCCTCTTGTGCTGAAGGTTTATTTCGTGCAAGAGCTTCTATAGCTTGGGCTGGCAAAGGTTCAACCTCCTCAGGTGGCTGTGGAGGCAGCGTGGGGGCCTCGTGCTGGGCTGTAGGAAATTCTGCACTACTAAGGGGCACTGAGGGCTGAGCTGAAGGCTTGTGCTGGGTTGGAGAAGGTCCCACCTCTGGAGTGGGTTCTGCTGTTATGCTAAGCTCCACATCTGCAGGTTTGATGATGATAGTGGATACGTTTGAATGCTGAGCCTGATGTTGACTTGGAGGTGGAACGGCCATTTCATAAGGCTCCGGAGACTGAGCTGGCTGTACCTATTGAGTTGCACAAGGTTCCACCTCCCCTGCAGAAGGTTCTGGAGGCTGAGCTTGTTGCTCCTGCAGCGTTGCAAAAGGTTCTGTCTCTGCTGGAAACGGAGCTGAGGCTTCCTCCTGAGTTGGAGAAGTTTCAGCTTCTCCAACAGACTCTGCAGGCTGAGCTGGGGTCTCATGCTGGGTTGGAAAGGGTTCAGCTTCCTCACTAAGCTCAGAAGGCTGCGTTGGTTGCCCCTGTTCACTTGGAGAAGGCTCAGCTTCTGCAAGAGGCTCTAGAGGCTGACCTGGGCTTTCCTGCTGGGTTGCAGAAGATTCTGTCTCCTCAGGATGCTCGGGAGGTGGAGCCAGGGCCTCCTGCTGAGCTGGAGGAAATTGAGCTTCCATAGTGGCCTCTGGAGTGATGGTCAGTTCCAAATCCAGAGGTTTAAGTGTGACACTGGGAACGTTTGAATGAGCGTGATGCTGAATGCCAGCTAGGGATGCTCCCTCACCACTCACTGGACTTTCAAGTACATACTCAGTAGGGTATCCTGGAGCTTGAGTTGGGGTCTCTTGATGGAGTAGGGAAGGTTCAAACGCCTGAGGGAGCTCTAGAGGCTGAGACGGAGGCTCCTGCTGGAGTGGCGGTGGTTCTGCCTCTTCAGTGGGCTCTGCAGTTTCATCCTGGACCTCTGCCTGGGGTGAAAAAGATTCAGCCTCCTCAGGGGTCTCTGGATGACGAAGTTGGGCCTCTTGCTGGGATGCAGAAATTTCAGCCTCCTCAGGGGGCTGCAGAGGTTGCTCCGAGTTCCCCCAGAAAATCCCTAGGCAGGCTCTCCTCAGGGTAAATGGTATCCATACCGGAAGCTACATAATCATCCTGCAACTGCTGTTCTAGACCCTGAGTTTCATTTTCTAACTGGCCTGTACGTCCAACAACAACTTTAGCAAGCTGTCGATGCTGAACTAGATCCTTCTTCAGGTTTGGGGCTGAAACAATAAACTTCGTTGGTTTTGAGCTCTTACTACCTAGAGGAGGAACAAGTATTTCAAATGATTGGTGACCTTCAGCCTGATCTAGACCTATGGTTTTAGTCTTACTCTTGCGTCGAAAAGGCAGAACCAAGGCCTGATTCTGTTCCCAGTCCAGCACTGGAGCTGCTGCTGGGAGCTTTTGCTGCTGGGTTAGCTTGTCATTCACATCCTGATGTGGAACAGCAAACTGATCTGGCCCTGCGGGCAGCCCTGCAGCTGAATCCGCGTCTGGGTGTGGAACCAAAGTCTCAGTCAATTCCTGATGAGGCAGTGCCAACATCTGCTCTGGAGAGGAGGACAAGTCATTAAAGCCCCCGGACTCTGCCGGGGGTGTAATCGCATAGGGCGATTCGGGAGGGAGGTCTGAGGAGTGTGAAGACCAAGGTTCAGTCAGCCCCGGGGGGTCGGAGGTCCACTGGACAGGGTCCAGGGCCCACTCCAGAGGCTGAGCTGCCTGGGCCAGAAGCCACAATGGGTGCCACACGAAGACACGCCATGGGAACCAGAGGCGCAGTGGGGACATGCTATGCGGAGGCTCCCGGGCACAGCGACCCAGGCCAGTGGGGCACGGGCGCTGCACTCTGAGCAGAAACCAAAGCATTATGAGAGTCCCGAGACACACAGGCGCCCCTCTCCCGCCTCACGACCCACCCTTTATTTATGACACCTTTAGTTCCACCACCTTCCTTAGGTTCCAGCAGAGATCCAATCTGAGCAACCAGAGGAAGCCTTTTTCCCAGAGTCACCAGGGTGCAAACCATCCTTCCTCTAGCAAAGGCAACAATTGCCTCCTGCTGGGGCCTCTCCCCAGTCCCCCCTGACCAGCCCTGCACCATGAGGCAGGATTTGGGCAGCCCAGGGGTGGGGGGAGGGGTTGGGAAGGATGTGGAGCTTCTCAAGGAAGCCACAGGGCCTGGCCTTCTGGGAAATTCAAAAGTGCGAGTCCAGTTCTGGCAATTTGAACGCTTCCTCCTCAGAGCTCCAGTCTGAGAGACATTCTTCCTCCCCTTGGCCACACTGCTGACAAGAAAAGTAGCTGACCCGCAAAATGAGCACCAGTTAGGCTGGCGGGAGGGCAACATACCTTACAGTTAGTGAACCATTTCTGTCACTGAGCAGTTGCCACCGCTGGTGGTGCAGACGTTCCCTGCCTCGCCACCCCGATAACTGTGATGCGCTCTGGGCAGGCTCCCTCTCTACGGGAGCTCTGGCCATGGGACACAGTCCAGCTAAGTCTGGATAATCCCCTTCTCGGAAAGCTTGGGGGATTGAGTGCACTCTGTTATTGTTCTGCTTATAAGTTCCCACCCGGAACAACAAAACGCTACTGTATATTTGCACCGTGGGGGGCTGAGGAATGCTGTGCCCAGGAAAATCTGTGGGTTGTTGGCATGGCACGTACGGTGGTCCAGGGAGAGACTCGGAGCCCAGGCCCAAAGTCCCCAGCCATTACGAGGCCGTCATTCGTTAATATTCCAGTTCAGTATATTGAGGGTCTCAGTCTGGCTGGTTCAAGCCCTGCATCAGACACTGTAGTGATTATCTAGTGGTATGTAACAGATCACACCAAAATAGCGGCTTAGAACAACAATAAACATTTACTCCTCACAAGTTCTGAGTCAAGAATTTAGGGGTAACTTGGGCAGTTCTGGCTCTGGGTCTCCCACGCAGTCGTCAAGGTATGGGCCAGGGCTGCAGTCATCGGGTGGCTGGACTGAGGCTGGAGGGTCCACTTCAAGGTGGTTCACTCCCTTACCTGGCTGCCAGGGTGGTGCTGGCAAGATCCACAGGTTTAACAGTGACAGTGGGCCGCTGCAGAGGCTGAGCTTGCTCCTGACCTAGAGGAGAAACCATTGTTACGTGATGCTCTGGAGAGAGAACTGCAATCACATTAGAGAGCTCTGGAGCCTGAGCTGGGGTCTCCTCTTGTGCTGAAGGTTTATTTCGTGCAAGAGCTTCTATAGCTTGGGCTGGCAAAGGTTCAACCTCCTCAGGTGGCTGTGGAGGCAGCGTGGGGGCCTCGTGCTGGGCTGTAGGAAATTCTGCACTACTAAGGGGCACTGAGGGCTGAGCTGAAGGCTTGTGCTGGGTTGGAGAAGGTCCCACCTCTGGAGTGGGTTCTGCTGTTATGCTAAGCTCCACATCTGCAGGTTTGATGGTGATAGTGGATACGTTTGAATGCTGAGCCTGATGGTGACTTGGAGGTGGAACGGCCATTTCATAAGGCTCCGGAGACTGAGCTGGCTGTACCTGTTGAGTTGCAGAAGGTTCCACCTCCCCTGCAGAAGGTTCTGGAGGCTGAGCTTGTTGCTCCTGCAGCGTTGCAAAAGGTTCTGTCTCTGCTGGAAACGGAGCTGAGGCTTCCTCCTGAGTTGGAGAAGTTTCAGCTTCTCCAACAGACTCTGCAGGCTGAGCTGGGGTCTCATGCTGGGTTGGAAAGGGTTCAGCTTCCTCACTAAGCTCAGAAGGCTGCGTTGGTTGCCCCTGTTCACTTGGAGAAGGCTCAGCTTCTGCAAGAGGCTCTAGAGGCTGACCTGGGCTTTCCTGCTGGGTTGCAGAAGATTCTGTCTCCTCAGGATGCTCGGGAGGTGGAGCCAGGGCCTCCTGCTGAGCTGGAGGAAATTGAGCTTCCATAGTGGCCTCTGGAGTGATGGTCAGTTCCAAATCCAGAGGTTTAAGTGTGACACTGGGAACGTTTGAATGAGCGTGATGCTGAATGCCAGCTAGGGATGCTCCCTCACCACTCACTGGACTTTCAAGTACATACTCAGTAGGGTACCCTGGAGCTTGAGTTGGGGTCTCTTGATGGAGTAGGGAAGGTTCAAACGCCTGAGGGAGCTCTAGAGGCTGAGACGGAGGCTCCTGCTGGAGTGGCGGTGGTTCTGCCTCTTCAGTGGGCTCTGCAGTTTCATCCTGGACCTCTGCCTGGGGTGAAAAAGATTCAGCCTCCTCAGGGGTCTCTGGATGACGAAGTTGGGCCTCTTGCTGGGATGCAGAAATTTCAGCCTCCTCAGGGGGCTGCAGAGGTTGCTCCGAGTTCCCCCAGAAAATCCCTAGGCAGGCTCTCCTCAGGGTAAATGGTATCCATACCGGAAGCTACATAATCATCCTGCAACTGCTGTTCTAGACCCTGAGTTTCATTTTCTAACTGGCCTGTACGTCCAACAACAACTTTAGCAAGCTGTCGATGCTGAACTAGATCCTTCTTCAGGTTTGGGGCTGAAACAATAAACTTCGTTGGTTTTGAGCTCTTACTACCTAGAGGAGGAACAAGTATTTCAAATGATTGGTGACCTTCAGCCTGATCTAGACCTATGGTTTTAGTCTTACTCTTGCGTCGAAAAGGCAGAACCAAGGCCTGATTCTGTTCCCAGTCCAGCACTGGAGCTGCTGCTGGGAGCTTTTGCTGCTGGGTTAGCTTGTCATTCACATCCTGATGTGGAACAGCAAACTGATCTGGCCCTGCGGGCAGCCCTGCAGCTGAATCCGCGTCTGGGTGTGGAACCAAAGTCTCAGTCAATTCCTGATGAGGCAGTGCCAACATCTGCTCTGGAGAGGAGGACAAGTCATTAAAGCCCCCGGACTCTGCCGGGGGTGTAATGGCATAGGGCGATTCGGGAGGGAGGTCTGAGGAGTGTGAAGACCAAGGTTCAGTCAGCCCCGGGGGGTCGGAGGTCCACTGGACAGGGTCCAGGGCCCACTCCAGAGGCTGAGCTGCCTGGGCCAGAAGCCACAATGGGTGCCACACGAAGACACGCCATGGGAACCAGAGGCGCAGTGGGGACATGCTATGCGGAGGCTCCCGGGCACAGCGACCCAGGCCAGTGGGGCACGGGCGCTGCACTCTGAGCAGAAACCAAAGCATTATGAGAGTCCCGAGACACACAGGCGCCCCTCTCCCGCCTCACGACCCACCCTTTATTTATGACACCTTTAGTTCCACCACCTTCCTTAGGTTCCAGCAGAGATCCAATCTGAGCAACCAGAGGAAGCCTTTTTCCCAGAGTCACCAGGGTGCAAACCATCCTTCCTCTAGCAAAGGCAACAATTGCCTCCTGCTGGGGCCTCTCCCCAGTCCCCCCTGACCAGCCCTGCACCATGAGGCAGGATTTGGGCAGCCCAGGGGTGGGGGGAGGGGTTGGGAAGGATGTGGAGCTTCTCAAGGAAGCCACAGGGCCTGGCCTTCTGGGAAATTCAAAAGTGCGAGTCCAGTTCTGGCAATTTGAACGCTTCCTCCTCAGAGCTCCAGTCTGAGAGACATTCTTCCTCCCCTTGGCCACACTGCTGACAAGAAAAGTAGCTGACCCGCAAAATGAGCACCAGTTAGGCTGGCGGGAGGGCAACATACCTTACAGTTAGTGAACCATTTCTGTCACTGAGCAGTTGCCACCGCTGGTGGTGCAGACGTTCCCTGCCTCGCCACCCCGATAACTGTGATGCGCTCTGGGCAGGCTCCCTCTCTACGGGAGCTCTGGCCATGGGACACAGTCCAGCTAAGTCTGGATAATCCCCTTCTCGGAAAGCTTGGGGGATTGAGTGCACTCTGTTATTGTTCTGCTTATAAGTTCCCACCCGGAACAACAAAACGCTACTGTATATTTGCACCGTGGGGGGCTGAGGAATGCTGTGCCCAGGAAAATCTGTGGGTTGTTGGCATGGCACGTACGGTGGTCGAGGGAGAGACTCGGAGCCCAGGCCCAAAGTCCCCAGCCATTACGAGGCCGTCATTCGTTAATATTCCAGTTCAGTATATTGAGGGTCTCAGTCTGGCTGGTTCAAGCCCTGCATCAGACACTGTAGTGATTATCTAGTGGTATGTAACAGATCACACCAAAATAGCGGCTTAGAACAACAATAAACATTTATTCCTCACAAGTTCTGAGTCAAGAATTTAGGGGTAACTTGGGCAGTTCTGGCTCTGGGTCTCCCACGCAGTCGTCAAGGTATGGGCCAGGGCTGCAGTCATCGGGTGGCTGGACTGAGGCTGGAGGGTCCACTTCAAGGTGGTTCACTCCCTTACCTGGCTGCCAGGGTGGTGCTGGCAAGATCCACAGGTTTAACAGTGACAGTGGGCCGCTGCAGAGGCTGAGCTTGCTCCTGAGCTAGAGGAGAAACCATTGTTACGTGATGCTCTGGAGAGAGAACTGCAATCACATTAGAGAGCTCTGGAGCCTGAGCTGGGGTCTCCTCTTGTGCTGAAGGTTTATTTCGTGCAAGAGCTTCTATAGCTTGGGCTGGCAAAGGTTCAACCTCCTCAGGTGGCTGTGGAGGCAGCGTGGGGGCCTCGTGCTGGGCTGTAGGAAATTCTGCACTACTAAGGGGCACTGAGGGCTGAGCTGAAGGCTTGTGCTGGGTTGGAGAAGGTCCCACCTCTGGAGTGGGTTCTGCTGTTATGCTAAGCTCCACATCTGCAGGTTTGATGATGATAGTGGATACGTTTGAATGCTGAGCCTGATGGTGACTTGGAGGTGGAACGGCCATTTCATAAGGCTCCGGAGACTGAGCTGGCTGTACCTATTGAGTTGCACAAGGTTCCACCTCCCCTGCAGAAGGTTCTGGAGGCTGAGCTTGTTGCTCCTGCAGCGTTGCAAAAGGTTCTGTCTCTGCTGGAAACGGAGCTGAGGCTTCCTCCTGAGTTGGAGAAGTTTCAGCTTCTCCAACAGACTCTGCAGGCTGAGCTGGGGTCTCATGCTGGGTTGGAAAGGGTTCAGCTTCCTCACTAAGCTCAGAAGGCTGCGTTGGTTGCCCCTGTTCACTTGGAGAAGGCTCAGCTTCTGCAAGAGGCTCTAGAGGCTGACCTGGGCTTTCCTGCTGGGTTGCAGAAGATTCTGTCTCCTCAGGATGCTCGGGAGGTGGAGCCAGGGCCTCCTGCTGAGCTGGAGGAAATTGAGCTTCCATAGTGGCCTCTGGAGTGATGGTCAGTTCCAAATCCAGAGGTTTAAGTGTGACACTGGGAACGTTTGAATGAGCGTGATGCTGAATGCCAGCTAGGGATGCTCCCTCACCACTCACTGGACTTTCAAGTACATACTCAGTAGGGTATCCTGGAGCTTGAGTTGGGGTCTCTTGATGGAGTAGGGAAGGTTCAAACGCCTGAGGGAGCTCTAGAGGCTGAGACGGAGGCTCCTGCTGGAGTGGCGGTGGTTCTACCTCTTCAGTGGGCTCTGCAGTTTCATCCTGGACCTCTGCCTGGGGTGAAAAAGATTCAGCCTCCTCAGGGGTCTCTGGATGACGAAGTTGGGCCTCTTGCTGGGATGCAGAAATTTCAGCCTCCTCAGGGGGCTGCAGAGGTTGCTCCGAGTTCCCCCAGAAAATCCCTAGGCAGGCTCTCCTCAGGGTAAATGGTATCCATACCGGAAGCTACATAATCATCCTGCAACTGCTGTTCTAGACCCTGAGTTTCATTTTCTAACTGGCCTGTACGTCCAACAACAACTTTAGCAAGCTGTCGATGCTGAACTAGATCCTTCTTCAGGTTTGGGGCTGAAACAATAAACTTCGTTGGTTTTGAGCTCTTACTACCTAGAGGAGGAACAAGTATTTCAAATGATTGGTGACCTTCAGCCTGATCTAGACCTATGGTTTTAGTCTTACTCTTGCGTCGAAAAGGCAGAACCAAGGCCTGATTCTGTTCCCAGTCCAGCACTGGAGCTGCTGCTGGGAGCTTTTGCTGCTGGGTTAGCTTGTCATTCACATCCTGATGTGGAACAGCAAACTGATCTGGCCCTGCGGGCAGCCCTGCAGCTGAATCCGCGTCTGGGTGTGGAACCAAAGTCTCAGTCAATTCCTGATGAGGCAGTGCCAACATCTGCTCTGGAGAGGAGGACAAGTCATTAAAGCCCCCGGACTCTGCCGGGGGTGTAATCGCATAGGGCGATTCGGGAGGGAGGTCTGAGGAGTGTGAAGACCAAGGTTCAGTCAGCCCCGGGGGGTCGGAGGTCCACTGGACAGGGTCCAGGGCCCACTCCAGAGGCTGAGCTGCCTGGGCCAGAAGCCACAATGGGTGCCACACGAAGACACGCCATGGGAACCAGAGGCGCAGTGGGGACATGCTATGCGGAGGCTCCCGGGCACAGCGACCCAGGCCAGTGGGGCACGGGCGCTGCACTCTGAGCAGAAACCAAAGCATTATGAGAGTCCCGAGACACACAGGCGCCCCTCTCCCGCCTCACGACCCACCCTTTATTTATGACACCTTTAGTTCCACCACCTTCCTTAGGTTCCAGCAGAGATCCAATCTGAGCAACCAGAGGAAGCCTTTTTCCCAGAGTCACCAGGGTGCAAACCATCCTTCCTCTAGCAAAGGCAACAATTGCCTCCTGCTGGGGCCTCTCCCCAGTCCCCCCTGACCAGCCCTGCACCATGAGGCAGGATTTGGGCAGCCCAGGGGTGGGGGGAGGGGTTGGGAAGGATGTGGAGCTTCTCAAGGAAGCCACAGGGCCTGGCCTTCTGGGAAATTCAAAAGTGCGAGTCCAGTTCTGGCAATTTGAACGCTTCCTCCTCAGAGCTCCAGTCTGAGAGACATTCTTCCTCCCCTTGGCCACACTGCTGACAAGAAAAGTAGCTGACCCGCAAAATGAGCACCAGTTAGGCTGGCGGGAGGGCAACATACCTTACAGTTAGTGAACCATTTCTGTCACTGAGCAGTTGCCACCGCTGGTGGTGCAGACGTTCCCTGCCTCGCCACCCCGATAACTGTGATGCGCTCTGGGCAGGCTCCCTCTCTACGGGAGCTCTGGCCATGGGACACAGTCCAGCTAAGTCTGGATAATCCCCTTCTCGGAAAGCTTGGGGGATTGAGTGCACTCTGTTATTGTTCTGCTTATAAGTTCCCACCCGGAACAACAAAACGCTACTGTATATTTGCACCGTGGGGGGCTGAGGAATGCTGTGCCCAGGAAAATCTGTGGGTTGTTGGCATGGCACGTACGGTGGTCGAGGGAGAGACTCGGAGCCCAGGCCCAAAGTCCCCAGCCATTACGAGGCCGTCATTCGTTAATATTCCAGTTCAGTATATTGAGGGTCTCAGTCTGGCTGGTTCAAGCCCTGCATCAGACACTGTAGTGATTATCTAGTGGTATGTAACAGATCACACCAAAATAGCGGCTTAGAACAACAATAAACATTTACTCCTCACAAGTTCTGAGTCAAGAATTTAGGGGTAACTTGGGCAGTTCTGGCTCTGGGTCTCCCACGCAGTCGTCAAGGTATGGGCCAGGGCTGCAGTCATCGGGTGGCTGGACTGAGGCTGGAGGGTCCACTTCAAGGTGGTTCACTCCCTTACCTGGCTGCCAGGGTGGTGCTGGCAAGATCCACAGGTTTAACAGTGACAGTGGGCCGCTGCAGAGGCTGAGCTTGCTCCTGAGCTAGAGGAGAAACCATTGTTACGTGATGCTCTGGAGAGAGAACTGCAATCACATTAGAGAGCTCTGGAGCCTGAGCTGGGGTCTCCTCTTGTGCTGAAGGTTTATTTCGTGCAAGAGCTTCTATAGCTTGGGCTGGCAAAGGTTCAACCTCCTCAGGTGGCTGTGGAGGCAGCGTGGGGGCCTCGTGCTGGGCTGTAGGAAATTCTGCACTACTAAGGGGCACTGAGGGCTGAGCTGAAGGCTTGTGCTGGGTTGGAGAAGGTCCCACCTCTGGAGTGGGTTCTGCTGTTATGCTAAGCTCCACATCTGCAGGTTTGATGATGATAGTGGATACGTTTGAATGCTGAGCCTGATGGTGACTTGGAGGTGGAACGGCCATTTCATAAGGCTCCGGAGACTGAGCTGGCTGTACCTATTGAGTTGCACAAGGTTCCACCTCCCCTGCAGAAGGTTCTGGAGGCTGAGCTTGTTGCTCCTGCAGCGTTGCAAAAGGTTCTGTCTCTGCTGGAAACGGAGCTGAGGCTTCCTCCTGAGTTGGAGAAGTTTCAGCTTCTCCAACAGACTCTGCAGGCTGAGCTGGGGTCTCATGCTGGGTTGGAAAGGGTTCAGCTTCCTCACTAAGCTCAGAAGGCTGCGTTGGTTGCCCCTGTTCACTTGGAGAAGGCTCAGCTTCTGCAAGAGGCTCTAGAGGCTGACCTGGGCTTTCCTGCTGGGTTGCAGAAGATTCTGTCTCCTCAGGATGCTCGGGAGGTGGAGCCAGGGCCTCCTGCTGAGCTGGAGGAAATTGAGCTTCCATAGTGGCCTCTGGAGTGATGGTCAGTTCCAAATCCAGAGGTTTAAGTGTGACACTGGGAACGTTTGAATGAGCGTGATGCTGAATGCCGGCTAGGGATGCTCCCTCACCACTCACTGGACTTTCAAGTACATACTCAGTAGGGTATCCTGGAGCTTGAGTTGGGGTCTCTTGATGGAGTAGGGAAGGTTCAAACGCCTGAGGGAGCTCTAGAGGCTGAGACGGAGGCTCCTGCTGGAGTGGCGGTGGTTCTACCTCTTCAGTGGGCTCTGCAGTTTCATCCTGGACCTCTGCCTGGGGTGAAAAAGATTCAGCCTCCTCAGGGGTCTCTGGATGACGAAGTTGGGCCTCTTGCTGGGATGCAGAAATTTCAGCCTCCTCAGGGGGCTGCAGAGGTTGCTCCGAGTTCCCCCAGAAAATCCCTAGGCAGGCTCTCCTCAGGGTAAATGGTATCCATACCGGAAGCTACATAATCATCCTGCAACTGCTGTTCTAGACCCTGAGTTTCATTTTCTAACTGGCCTGTACGTCCAACAACAACTTTAGCAAGCTGTCGATGCTGAACTAGATCCTTCTTCAGGTTTGGGGCTGAAACAATAAACTTCGTTGGTTTTGAGCTCTTACTACCTAGAGGAGGAACAAGTATTTCAAATGATTGGTGACCTTCAGCCTGATCTAGACCTATGGTTTTAGTCTTACTCTTGCGTCGAAAAGGCAGAACCAAGGCCTGATTCTGTTCCCAGTCCAGCACTGGAGCTGCTGCTGGGAGCTTTTGCTGCTGGGTTAGCTTGTCATTCACATCCTGATGTGGAACAGCAAACTGATCTGGCCCTGCGGGCAGCCCTGCAGCTGAATCCGCGTCTGGGTGTGGAACCAAAGTCTCAGTCAATTCCTGATGAGGCAGTGCCAACATCTGCTCTGGAGAGGAGGACAAGTCATTAAAGCCCCCGGACTCTGCCGGGGGTGTAATCGCATAGGGCGATTCGGGAGGGAGGTCTGAGGAGTGTGAAGACCAAGGTTCAGTCAGCCCCGGGGGGTCGGAGGTCCACTGGACAGGGTCCAGGGCCCACTCCAGAGGCTGAGCTGCCTGGGCCAGAAGCCACAATGGGTGCCACACGAAGACACGCCATGGGAACCAGAGGCGCAGTGGGGACATGCTATGCGGAGGCTCCCGGGCACAGCGACCCAGGCCAGTGGGGCACGGGCGCTGCACTCTGAGCAGAAACCAAAGCATTATGAGAGTCCCAAGACACACAGGCGCCCCTCTCCCGCCTCACGACCCACCCTTTATTTATGACACCTTTAGTTCCACCACCTTCCTTAGGTTCCAGCAGAGATCCAATCTGAGCAACCAGAGGAAGCCTTTTTCCCAGAGTCACCAGGGTGCAAACCATCCTTCCTCTAGCAAAGGCAACAATTGCCTCCTGCTGGGGCCTCTCCCCAGTCCCCCCTGACCAGCCCTGCACCATGAGGCAGGATTTGGGCAGCCCAGGGGTGGGGGGAGGGGTTGGGAAGGATGTGGAGCTTCTCAAGGAAGCCACAGGGCCTGGCCTTCTGGGAAATTCAAAAGTGCGAGTCCAGTTCTGGCAATTTGAACGCTTCCTCCTCAGAGCTCCAGTCTGAGAGACATTCTTCCTCCCCTTGGCCACACTGCTGACAAGAAAAGTAGCTGACCCGCAAAATGAGCACCAGTTAGGCTGGCGGGAGGGCAACATACCTTACAGTTAGTGAACCATTTCTGTCACTGAGCAGTTGCCACCGCTGGTGGTGCAGACGTTCCCTGCCTCGCCACCCCGATAACTGTGATGCGCTCTGGGCAGGCTCCCTCTCTACGGGAGCTCTGGCCATGGGACACAGTCCAGCTAAGTCTGGATAATCCCCTTCTCGGAAAGCTTGGGGGATTGAGTGCACTCTGTTATTGTTCTGCTTATAAGTTCCCACCCGGAACAACAAAACGCTACTGTATATTTGCACCGTGGGGGGCTGAGGAATGCTGTGCCCAGGAAAATCTGTGGGTTGTTGGCATGGCACGTACGGTGGTCGAGGGAGAGACTCGGAGCCCAGGCCCAAAGTCCCCAGCCATTACGAGGCCGTCATTCGTTAATATTCCAGTTCAGTATATTGAGGGTCTCAGTCTGGCTGGTTCAAGCCCTGCATCAGACACTGTAGTGATTATCTAGTGGTATGTAACAGATCACACCAAAATAGCGGCTTAGAACAACAATAAACATTTACTCCTCACAAGTTCTGAGTCAAGAATTTAGGGGTAACTTGGGCAGTTCTGGCTCTGGGTCTCCCACGCAGTCGTCAAGGTATGGGCCAGGGCTGCAGTCATCGGGTGGCTGGACTGAGGCTGGAGGGTCCACTTCAAGGTGGTTCACTCCCTTACCTGGCTGCCAGGGTGGTGCTGGCAAGATCCACAGGTTTAACAGTGACAGTGGGCCGCTGCAGAGGCTGAGCTTGCTCCTGAGCTAGAGGAGAAACCATTGTTACGTGATGCTCTGGAGAGAGAACTGCAATCACATTAGAGAGCTCTGGAGCCTGAGCTGGGGTCTCCTCTTGTGCTGAAGGTTTATTTCGTGCAAGAGCTTCTATAGCTTGGGCTGGCAAAGGTTCAACCTCCTCAGGTGGCTGTGGAGGCAGCGTGGGGGCCTCGTGCTGGGCTGTAGGAAATTCTGCACTACTAAGGGGCACTGAGGGCTGAGCTGAAGGCTTGTGCTGGGTTGGAGAAGGTCCCACCTCTGGAGTGGGTTCTGCTGTTATGCTAAGCTCCACATCTGCAGGTTTGATGATGATAGTGGATACGTTTGAATGCTGAGCCTGATGGTGACTTGGAGGTGGAACGGCCATTTCATAAGGCTCCGGAGACTGAGCTGGCTGTACCTATTGAGTTGCACAAGGTTCCACCTCCCCTGCAGAAGGTTCTGGAGGCTGAGCTTGTTGCTCCTGCAGCGTTGCAAAAGGTTCTGTCTCTGCTGGAAACGGAGCTGAGGCTTCCTCCTGAGTTGGAGAAGTTTCAGCTTCTCCAACAGACTCTGCAGGCTGAGCTGGGGTCTCATGCTGGGTTGGAAAGGGTTCAGCTTCCTCACTAAGCTCAGAAGGCTGCGTTGGTTGCCCCTGTTCACTTGGAGAAGGCTCAGCTTCTGCAAGAGGCTCTAGAGGCTGACCTGGGCTTTCCTGCTGGGTTGCAGAAGATTCTGTCTCCTCAGGATGCTCGGGAGGTGGAGCCAGGGCCTCCTGCTGAGCTGGAGGAAATTGAGCTTCCATAGTGGCCTCTGGAGTGATGGTCAGTTCCAAATCCAGAGGTTTAAGTGTGACACTGGGAACGTTTGAATGAGCGTGATGCTGAATGCCAGCTAGGGATGCTCCCTCACCACTCACTGGACTTTCAAGTACATACTCAGTAGGGTATCCTGGAGCTTGAGTTGGGGTCTCTTGATGGAGTAGGGAAGGTTCAAACGCCTGAGGGAGCTCTAGAGGCTGAGACGGAGGCTCCTGCTGGAGTGGCGGTGGTTCTACCTCTTCAGTGGGCTCTGCAGTTTCATCCTGGACCTCTGCCTGGGGTGAAAAAGATTCAGCCTCCTCAGGGGTCTCTGGATGACGAAGTTGGGCCTCTTGCTGGGATGCAGAAATTTCAGCCTCCTCAGGGGGCTGCAGAGGTTGCTCCGAGTTCCCCCAGAAAATCCCTAGGCAGGCTCTCCTCAGGGTAAATGGTATCCATACCGGAAGCTACATAATCATCCTGCAACTGCTGTTCTAGACCCTGAGTTTCATTTTCTAACTGGCCTGTACGTCCAACAACAACTTTAGCAAGCTGTCGATGCTGAACTAGATCCTTCTTCAGGTTTGGGGCTGAAACAATAAACTTCGTTGGTTTTGAGCTCTTACTACCTAGAGGAGGAACAAGTATTTCAAATGATTGGTGACCTTCAGCCTGATCTAGACCTATGGTTTTAGTCTTACTCTTGCGTCGAAAAGGCAGAACCAAGGCCTGATTCTGTTCCCAGTCCAGCACTGGAGCTGCTGCTGGGAGCTTTTGCTGCTGGGTTAGCTTGTCATTCACATCCTGATGTGGAACAGCAAACTGATCTGGCCCTGCGGGCAGCCCTGCAGCTGAATCCGCGTCTGGGTGTGGAACCAAAGTCTCAGTCAATTCCTGATGAGGCAGTGCCAACATCTGCTCTGGAGAGGAGGACAAGTCATTAAAGCCCCCGGACTCTGCCGGGGGTGTAATCGCATAGGGCGATTCGGGAGGGAGGTCTGAGGAGTGTGAAGACCAAGGTTCAGTCAGCCCCGGGGGGTCGGAGGTCCACTGGACAGGGTCCAGGGCCCACTCCAGAGGCTGAGCTGCCTGGGCCAGAAGCCACAATGGGTGCCACACGAAGACACGCCATGGGAACCAGAGGCGCAGTGGGGACATGCTATGCGGAGGCTCCCGGGCACAGCGACCCAGGCCAGTGGGGCACGGGCGCTGCACTCTGAGCAGAAACCAAAGCATTATGAGAGTCCCAAGACACACAGGCGCCCCTCTCCCGCCTCACGACCCACCCTTTATTTATGACACCTTTAGTTCCACCACCTTCCTTAGGTTCCAGCAGAGATCCAATCTGAGCAACCAGAGGAAGCCTTTTTCCCAGAGTCACCAGGGTGCAAACCATCCTTCCTCTAGCAAAGGCAACAATTGCCTCCTGCTGGGGCCTCTCCCCAGTCCCCCCTGACCAGCCCTGCACCATGAGGCAGGATTTGGGCAGCCCAGGGGTGGGGGGAGGGGTTGGGAAGGATGTGGAGCTTCTCAAGGAAGCCACAGGGCCTGGCCTTCTGGGAAATTCAAAAGTGCGAGTCCAGTTCTGGCAATTTGAACGCTTCCTCCTCAGAGCTCCAGTCTGAGAGACATTCTTCCTCCCCTTGGCCACACTGCTGACAAGAAAAGTAGCTGACCCGCAAAATGAGCACCAGTTAGGCTGGCGGGAGGGCAACATACCTTACAGTTAGTGAACCATTTCTGTCACTGAGCAGTTGCCACCGCTGGTGGTGCAGACGTTCCCTGCCTCGCCACCCCGATAACTGTGATGCGCTCTGGGCAGGCTCCCTCTCTACGGGAGCTCTGGCCATGGGACACAGTCCAGCTAAGTCTGGATAATCCCCTTCTCGGAAAGCTTGGGGGATTGAGTGCACTCTGTTATTGTTCTGCTTATAAGTTCCCACCCGGAACAACAAAACGCTACTGTATATTTGCACCGTGGGGGGCTGAGGAATGCTGTGCCCAGGAAAATCTGTGGGTTGTTGGCATGGCACGTACGGTGGTCGAGGGAGAGACTCGGAGCCCAGGCCCAAAGTCCCCAGCCATTACGAGGCCGTCATTCGTTAATATTCCAGTTCAGTATATTGAGGGTCTCAGTCTGGCTGGTTCAAGCCCTGCATCAGACACTGTAGTGATTATCTAGTGGTATGTAACAGATCACACCAAAATAGCGGCTTAGAACAACAATAAACATTTACTCCTCACAAGTTCTGAGTCAAGAATTTAGGGGTAACTTGGGCAGTTCTGGCTCTGGGTCTCCCACGCAGTCGTCAAGGTATGGGCCAGGGCTGCAGTCATCGGGTGGCTGGACTGAGGCTGGAGGGTCCACTTCAAGGTGGTTCACTCCCTTACCTGGCTGCCAGGGTGGTGCTGGCAAGATCCACAGGTTTAACAGTGACAGTGGGCCGCTGCAGAGGCTGAGCTTGCTCCTGAGCTAGAGGAGAAACCATTGTTACGTGATGCTCTGGAGAGAGAACTGCAATCACATTAGAGAGCTCTGGAGCCTGAGCTGGGGTCTCCTCTTGTGCTGAAGGTTTATTTCGTGCAAGAGCTTCTATAGCTTGGGCTGGCAAAGGTTCAACCTCCTCAGGTGGCTGTGGAGGCAGCGTGGGGGCCTCGTGCTGGGCTGTAGGAAATTCTGCACTACTAAGGGGCACTGAGGGCTGAGCTGAAGGCTTGTGCTGGGTTGGAGAAGGTCCCACCTCTGGAGTGGGTTCTGCTGTTATGCTAAGCTCCACATCTGCAGGTTTGATGATGATAGTGGATACGTTTGAATGCTGAGCCTGATGGTGACTTGGAGGTGGAACGGCCATTTCATAAGGCTCCGGAGACTGAGCTGGCTGTACCTATTGAGTTGCACAAGGTTCCACCTCCCCTGCAGAAGGTTCTGGAGGCTGAGCTTGTTGCTCCTGCAGCGTTGCAAAAGGTTCTGTCTCTGCTGGAAACGGAGCTGAGGCTTCCTCCTGAGTTGGAGAAGTTTCAGCTTCTCCAACAGACTCTGCAGGCTGAGCTGGGGTCTCATGCTGGGTTGGAAAGGGTTCAGCTTCCTCACTAAGCTCAGAAGGCTGCGTTGGTTGCCCCTGTTCACTTGGAGAAGGCTCAGCTTCTGCAAGAGGCTCTAGAGGCTGACCTGGGCTTTCCTGCTGGGTTGCAGAAGATTCTGTCTCCTCAGGATGCTCGGGAGGTGGAGCCAGGGCCTCCTGCTGAGCTGGAGGAAATTGAGCTTCCATAGTGGCCTCTGGAGTGATGGTCAGTTCCAAATCCAGAGGTTTAAGTGTGACACTGGGAACGTTTGAATGAGCGTGATGCTGAATGCCAGCTAGGGATGCTCCCTCACCACTCACTGGACTTTCAAGTACATACTCAGTAGGGTATCCTGGAGCTTGAGTTGGGGTCTCTTGATGGAGTAGGGAAGGTTCAAACGCCTGAGGGAGCTCTAGAGGCTGAGACGGAGGCTCCTGCTGGAGTGGCGGTGGTTCTACCTCTTCAGTGGGCTCTGCAGTTTCATCCTGGACCTCTGCCTGGGGTGAAAAAGATTCAGCCTCCTCAGGGGTCTCTGGATGACGAAGTTGGGCCTCTTGCTGGGATGCAGAAATTTCAGCCTCCTCAGGGGGCTGCAGAGGTTGCTCCGAGTTCCCCCAGAAAATCCCTAGGCAGGCTCTCCTCAGGGTAAATGGTATCCATACCGGAAGCTACATAATCATCCTGCAACTGCTGTTCTAGACCCTGAGTTTCATTTTCTAACTGGCCTGTACGTCCAACAACAACTTTAGCAAGCTGTCGATGCTGAACTAGATCCTTCTTCAGGTTTGGGGCTGAAACAATAAACTTCGTTGGTTTTGAGCTCTTACTACCTAGAGGAGGAACAAGTATTTCAAATGATTGGTGACCTTCAGCCTGATCTAGACCTATGGTTTTAGTCTTACTCTTGCGTCGAAAAGGCAGAACCAAGGCCTGATTCTGTTCCCAGTCCAGCACTGGAGCTGCTGCTGGGAGCTTTTGCTGCTGGGTTAGCTTGTCATTCACATCCTGATGTGGAACAGCAAACTGATCTGGCCCTGCGGGCAGCCCTGCAGCTGAATCCGCGTCTGGGTGTGGAACCAAAGTCTCAGTCAATTCCTGATGAGGCAGTGCCAACATCTGCTCTGGAGAGGAGGACAAGTCATTAAAGCCCCCGGACTCTGCCGGGGGTGTAATCGCATAGGGCGATTCGGGAGGGAGGTCTGAGGAGTGTGAAGACCAAGGTTCAGTCAGCCCCGGGGGGTCGGAGGTCCACTGGACAGGGTCCAGGGCCCACTCCAGAGGCTGAGCTGCCTGGGCCAGAAGCCACAATGGGTGCCACACGAAGACACGCCATGGGAACCAGAGGCGCAGTGGGGACATGCTATGCGGAGGCTCCCGGGCACAGCGACCCAGGCCAGTGGGGCACGGGCGCTGCACTCTGAGCAGAAACCAAAGCATTATGAGAGTCCCAAGACACACAGGCGCCCCTCTCCCGCCTCACGACCCACCCTTTATTTATGACACCTTTAGTTCCACCACCTTCCTTAGGTTCCAGCAGAGATCCAATCTGAGCAACCAGAGGAAGCCTTTTTCCCAGAGTCACCAGGGTGCAAACCATCCTTCCTCTAGCAAAGGCAACAATTGCCTCCTGCTGGGGCCTCTCCCCAGTCCCCCCTGACCAGCCCTGCACCATGAGGCAGGATTTGGGCAGCCCAGGGGTGAGGGGAGGGGTTGGGAAGGATGTGGAGCTTCTCAAGGAAGCCACAGGGCCTGGCCTTCTGGGAAATTCAAAAGTGCGAGTCCAGTTCTGGCAATTTGAACGCTTCCTCCTCAGAGCTCCAGTCTGAGAGACATTCTTCCTCCCCTTGGCCACACTGCTGACAAGAAAAGTAGCTGACCCGCAAAATGAGCACCAGTTAGGCTGGCGGGAGGGCAACATACCTTACAGTTAGTGAACCATTTCTGTCACTGAGCAGTTGCCACCGCTGGTGGTGCAGACGTTCCCTGCCTCGCCACCCCGATAACTGTGATGCGCTCTGGGCAGGCTCCCTCTCTACGGGAGCTCTGGCCATGGGACACAGTCCAGCTAAGTCTGGATAATCCCCTTCTCGGAAAGCTTGGGGGATTGAGTGCACTCTGTTATTGTTCTGCTTATAAGTTCCCACCCGGAACAACAAAACGCTACTGTATATTTGCACCGTGGGGGGCTGAGGAATGCTGTGCCCAGGAAAATCTGTGGGTTGTTGGCATGGCACGTACGGTGGTCGAGGGAGAGACTCGGAGCCCAGGCCCAAAGTCCCCAGCCATTACGAGGCCGTCATTCGTTAATATTCCAGTTCAGTATATTGAGGGTCTCAGTCTGGCTGGTTCAAGCCCTGCATCAGACACTGTAGTGATTATCTAGTGGTATGTAACAGATCACACCAAAATAGCGGCTTAGAACAACAATAAACATTTACTCCTCACAAGTTCTGAGTCAAGAATTTAGGGGTAACTTGGGCAGTTCTGGCTCTGGGTCTCCCACGCAGTCGTCAAGGTATGGGCCAGGGCTGCAGTCATCGGGTGGCTGGACTGAGGCTGGAGGGTCCACTTCAAGGTGGTTCACTCCCTTACCTGGCTGCCAGGGTGGTGCTGGCAAGATCCACAGGTTTAACAGTGACAGTGGGCCGCTGCAGAGGCTGAGCTTGCTCCTGAGCTAGAGGAGAAACCATTGTTACGTGATGCTCTGGAGAGAGAACTGCAATCACATTAGAGAGCTCTGGAGCCTGAGCTGGGGTCTCCTCTTGTGCTGAAGGTTTATTTCGTGCAAGAGCTTCTATAGCTTGGGCTGGCAAAGGTTCAACCTCCTCAGGTGGCTGTGGAGGCAGCGTGGGGGCCTCGTGCTGGGCTGTAGGAAATTCTGCACTACTAAGGGGCACTGAGGGCTGAGCTGAAGGCTTGTGCTGGGTTGGAGAAGGTCCCACCTCTGGAGTGGGTTCTGCTGTTATGCTAAGCTCCACATCTGCAGGTTTGATGATGATAGTGGATACGTTTGAATGCTGAGCCTGATGGTGACTTGGAGGTGGAACGGCCATTTCATAAGGCTCCGGAGACTGAGCTGGCTGTACCTATTGAGTTGCACAAGGTTCCACCTCCCCTGCAGAAGGTTCTGGAGGCTGAGCTTGTTGCTCCTGCAGCGTTGCAAAAGGTTCTGTCTCTGCTGGAAACGGAGCTGAGGCTTCCTCCTGAGTTGGAGAAGTTTCAGCTTCTCCAACAGACTCTGCAGGCTGAGCTGGGGTCTCATGCTGGGTTGGAAAGGGTTCAGCTTCCTCACTAAGCTCAGAAGGCTGCGTTGGTTGCCCCTGTTCACTTGGAGAAGGCTCAGCTTCTGCAAGAGGCTCTAGAGGCTGACCTGGGCTTTCCTGCTGGGTTGCAGAAGATTCTGTCTCCTCAGGATGCTCGGGAGGTGGAGCCAGGGCCTCCTGCTGAGCTGGAGGAAATTGAGCTTCCATAGTGGCCTCTGGAGTGATGGTCAGTTCCAAATCCAGAGGTTTAAGTGTGACACTGGGAACGTTTGAATGAGCGTGATGCTGAATGCCAGCTAGGGATGCTCCCTCACCACTCACTGGACTTTCAAGTACATACTCAGTAGGGTATCCTGGAGCTTGAGTTGGGGTCTCTTGATGGAGTAGGGAAGGTTCAAACGCCTGAGGGAGCTCTAGAGGCTGAGACGGAGGCTCCTGCTGGAGTGGCGGTGGTTCTACCTCTTCAGTGGGCTCTGCAGTTTCATCCTGGACCTCTGCCTGGGGTGAAAAAGATTCAGCCTCCTCAGGGGTCTCTGGATGACGAAGTTGGGCCTCTTGCTGGGATGCAGAAATTTCAGCCTCCTCAGGGGGCTGCAGAGGTTGCTCCGAGTTCCCCCAGAAAATCCCTAGGCAGGCTCTCCTCAGGGTAAATGGTATCCATACCGGAAGCTACATAATCATCCTGCAACTGCTGTTCTAGACCCTGAGTTTCATTTTCTAACTGGCCTGTACGTCCAACAACAACTTTAGCAAGCTGTCGATGCTGAACTAGATCCTTCTTCAGGTTTGGGGCTGAAACAATAAACTTCGTTGGTTTTGAGCTCTTACTACCTAGAGGAGGAACAAGTATTTCAAATGATTGGTGACCTTCAGCCTGATCTAGACCTATGGTTTTAGTCTTACTCTTGCGTCGAAAAGGCAG
The DNA here is from genome assembly GCF_030028045.1 of Hippopotamus amphibius kiboko. Lineage (NCBI taxonomy): Eukaryota > Metazoa > Chordata > Mammalia > Artiodactyla > Hippopotamidae > Hippopotamus > Hippopotamus amphibius. The sequence continues at coordinate 43,530,297 of NC_080202.1, read as the reverse complement.
AACCAAGGCCTGATTCTGTTCCCAGTCCAGCACTGGAGCTGCTGCTGGGAGCTTTTGCTGCTGGGTTAGCTTGTCATTCACATCCTGATGTGGAACAGCAAACTGATCTGGCCCTGCGGGCAGCCCTGCAGCTGAATCCGCGTCTGGGTGTGGAACCAAAGTCTCAGTCAATTCCTGATGAGGCAGTGCCAACATCTGCTCTGGAGAGGAGGACAAGTCATTAAAGCCCCCGGACTCTGCCGGGGGTGTAATCGCATAGGGCGATTCGGGAGGGAGGTCTGAGGAGTGTGAAGACCAAGGTTCAGTCAGCCCCGGGGGGTCGGAGGTCCACTGGACAGGGTCCAGGGCCCACTCCAGAGGCTGAGCTGCCTGGGCCAGAAGCCACAATGGGTGCCACACGAAGACACGCCATGGGAACCAGAGGCGCAGTGGGGACATGCTATGCGGAGGCTCCCGGGCACAGCGACCCAGGCCAGTGGGGCACGGGCGCTGCACTCTGAGCAGAAACCAAAGCATTATGAGAGTCCCGAGACACACAGGCGCCCCTCTCCCGCCTCACGACCCACCCTTTATTTATGACACCTTTAGTTCCACCACCTTCCTTAGGTTCCAGCAGAGATCCAATCTGAGCAACCAGAGGAAGCCTTTTTCCCAGAGTCACCAGGGTGCAAACCATCCTTCCTCTAGCAAAGGCAACAATTGCCTCCTGCTGGGGCCTCTCCCCAGTCCCCCCTGACCAGCCCTGCACCATGAGGCAGGATTTGGGCAGCCCAGGGGTGGGGGGAGGGGTTGGGAAGGATGTGGAGCTTCTCAAGGAAGCCACAGGGCCTGGCCTTCTGGGAAATTCAAAAGTGCGAGTCCAGTTCTGGCAATTTGAACGCTTCCTCCTCAGAGCTCCAGTCTGAGAGACATTCTTCCTCCCCTTGGCCACACTGCTGACAAGAAAAGTAGCTGACCCGCAAAATGAGCACCAGTTAGGCTGGCGGGAGGGCAACATACCTTACAGTTAGTGAACCATTTCTGTCACTGAGCAGTTGCCACCGCTGGTGGTGCAGACGTTCCCTGCCTCGCCACCCCGATAACTGTGATGCGCTCTGGGCAGGCTCCCTCTCTACGGGAGCTCTGGCCATGGGACACAGTCCAGCTAAGTCTGGATAATCCCCTTCTCGGAAAGCTTGGGGGATTGAGTGCACTCTGTTATTGTTCTGCTTATAAGTTCCCACCCGGAACAACAAAACGCTACTGTATATTTGCACCGTGGGGGGCTGAGGAATGCTGTGCCCAGGAAAATCTGTGGGTTGTTGGCATGGCACGTACGGTGGTCGAGGGAGAGACTCGGAGCCCAGGCCCAAAGTCCCCAGCCATTACGAGGCCGTCATTCGTTAATATTCCAGTTCAGTATATTGAGGGTCTCAGTCTGGCTGGTTCAAGCCCTGCATCAGACACTGTAGTGATTATCTAGTGGTATGTAACAGATCACACCAAAATAGCGGCTTAGAACAACAATAAACATTTATTCCTCACAAGTTCTGAGTCAAGAATTTAGGGGTAACTTGGGCAGTTCTGGCTCTGGGTCTCCCACGCAGTCGTCAAGGTATGGGCCAGGGCTGCAGTCATCGGGTGGCTGGACTGAGGCTGGAGGGTCCACTTCAAGGTGGTTCACTCCCTTACCTGGCTGCCAGGGTGGTGCTGGCAAGATCCACAGGTTTAACAGTGACAGTGGGCCGCTGCAGAGGCTGAGCTTGCTCCTGAGCTAGAGGAGAAACCATTGTTACGTGATGCTCTGGAGAGAGAACTGCAATCACATTAGAGAGCTCTGGAGCCTGAGCTGGGGTCTCCTCTTGTGCTGAAGGTTTATTTCGTGCAAGAGCTTCTATAGCTTGGGCTGGCAAAGGTTCAACCTCCTCAGGTGGCTGTGGAGGCAGCGTGGGGGCCTCGTGCTGGGCTGTAGGAAATTCTGCACTACTAAGGGGCACTGAGGGCTGAGCTGAAGGCTTGTGCTGGGTTGGAGAAGGTCCCACCTCTGGAGTGGGTTCTGCTGTTATGCTAAGCTCCACATCTGCAGGTTTGATGATGATAGTGGATACGTTTGAATGCTGAGCCTGATGGTGACTTGGAGGTGGAACGGCCATTTCATAAGGCTCCGGAGACTGAGCTGGCTGTACCTATTGAGTTGCACAAGGTTCCACCTCCCCTGCAGAAGGTTCTGGAGGCTGAGCTTGTTGCTCCTGCAGCGTTGCAAAAGGTTCTGTCTCTGCTGGAAACGGAGCTGAGGCTTCCTCCTGAGTTGGAGAAGTTTCAGCTTCTCCAACAGACTCTGCAGGCTGAGCTGGGGTCTCATGCTGGGTTGGAAAGGGTTCAGCTTCCTCACTAAGCTCAGAAGGCTGCGTTGGTTGCCCCTGTTCACTTGGAGAAGGCTCAGCTTCTGCAAGAGGCTCTAGAGGCTGACCTGGGCTTTCCTGCTGGGTTGCAGAAGATTCTGTCTCCTCAGGATGCTCGGGAGGTGGAGCCAGGGCCTCCTGCTGAGCTGGAGGAAATTGAGCTTCCATAGTGGCCTCTGGAGTGATGGTCAGTTCCAAATCCAGAGGTTTAAGTGTGACACTGGGAACGTTTGAATGAGCGTGATGCTGAATGCCAGCTAGGGATGCTCCCTCACCACTCACTGGACTTTCAAGTACATACTCAGTAGGGTATCCTGGAGCTTGAGTTGGGGTCTCTTGATGGAGTAGGGAAGGTTCAAACGCCTGAGGGAGCTCTAGAGGCTGAGACGGAGGCTCCTGCTGGAGTGGCGGTGGTTCTACCTCTTCAGTGGGCTCTGCAGTTTCATCCTGGACCTCTGCCTGGGGTGAAAAAGATTCAGCCTCCTCAGGGGTCTCTGGATGACGAAGTTGGGCCTCTTGCTGGGATGCAGAAATTTCAGCCTCCTCAGGGGGCTGCAGAGGTTGCTCCGAGTTCCCCCAGAAAATCCCTAGGCAGGCTCTCCTCAGGGTAAATGGTATCCATACCGGAAGCTACATAATCATCCTGCAACTGCTGTTCTAGACCCTGAGTTTCATTTTCTAACTGGCCTGTACGTCCAACAACAACTTTAGCAAGCTGTCGATGCTGAACTAGATCCTTCTTCAGGTTTGGGGCTGAAACAATAAACTTCGTTGGTTTTGAGCTCTTACTACCTAGAGGAGGAACAAGTATTTCAAATGATTGGTGACCTTCAGCCTGATCTAGACCTATGGTTTTAGTCTTACTCTTGCGTCGAAAAGGCAGAACCAAGGCCTGATTCTGTTCCCAGTCCAGCACTGGAGCTGCTGCTGGGAGCTTTTGCTGCTGGGTTAGCTTGTCATTCACATCCTGATGTGGAACAGCAAACTGATCTGGCCCTGCGGGCAGCCCTGCAGCTGAATCCGCGTCTGGGTGTGGAACCAAAGTCTCAGTCAATTCCTGATGAGGCAGTGCCAACATCTGCTCTGGAGAGGAGGACAAGTCATTAAAGCCCCCGGACTCTGCCGGGGGTGTAATCGCATAGGGCGATTCGGGAGGGAGGTCTGAGGAGTGTGAAGACCAAGGTTCAGTCAGCCCCGGGGGGTCGGAGGTCCACTGGACAGGGTCCAGGGCCCACTCCAGAGGCTGAGCTGCCTGGGCCAGAAGCCACAATGGGTGCCACACGAAGACACGCCATGGGAACCAGAGGCGCAGTGGGGACATGCTATGCGGAGGCTCCCGGGCACAGCGACCCAGGCCAGTGGGGCACGGGCGCTGCACTCTGAGCAGAAACCAAAGCATTATGAGAGTCCCGAGACACACAGGCGCCCCTCTCCCGCCTCACGACCCACCCTTTATTTATGACACCTTTAGTTCCACCACCTTCCTTAGGTTCCAGCAGAGATCCAATCTGAGCAACCAGAGGAAGCCTTTTTCCCAGAGTCACCAGGGTGCAAACCATCCTTCCTCTAGCAAAGGCAACAATTGCCTCCTGCTGGGGCCTCTCCCCAGTCCCCCCTGACCAGCCCTGCACCATGAGGCAGGATTTGGGCAGCCCAGGGGTGGGGGGAGGGGTTGGGAAGGATGTGGAGCTTCTCAAGGAAGCCACAGGGCCTGGCCTTCTGGGAAATTCAAAAGTGCGAGTCCAGTTCTGGCAATTTGAACGCTTCCTCCTCAGAGCTCCAGTCTGAGAGACATTCTTCCTCCCCTTGGCCACACTGCTGACAAGAAAAGTAGCTGACCCGCAAAATGAGCACCAGTTAGGCTGGCGGGAGGGCAACATACCTTACAGTTAGTGAACCATTTCTGTCACTGAGCAGTTGCCACCGCTGGTGGTGCAGACGTTCCCTGCCTCGCCACCCCGATAACTGTGATGCGCTCTGGGCAGGCTCCCTCTCTACGGGAGCTCTGGCCATGGGACACAGTCCAGCTAAGTCTGGATAATCCCCTTCTCGGAAAGCTTGGGGGATTGAGTGCACTCTGTTATTGTTCTGCTTATAAGTTCCCACCCGGAACAACAAAACGCTACTGTATATTTGCACCGTGGGGGGCTGAGGAATGCTGTGCCCAGGAAAATCTGTGGGTTGTTGGCATGGCACGTACGGTGGTCGAGGGAGAGACTCGGAGCCCAGGCCCAAAGTCCCCAGCCATTACGAGGCCGTCATTCGTTAATATTCCAGTTCAGTATATTGAGGGTCTCAGTCTGGCTGGTTCAAGCCCTGCATCAGACACTGTAGTGATTATCTAGTGGTATGTAACAGATCACACCAAAATAGCGGCTTAGAACAACAATAAACATTTACTCCTCACAAGTTCTGAGTCAAGAATTTAGGGGTAACTTGGGCAGTTCTGGCTCTGGGTCTCCCACGCAGTCGTCAAGGTATGGGCCAGGGCTGCAGTCATCGGGTGGCTGGACTGAGGCTGGAGGGTCCACTTCAAGGTGGTTCACTCCCTTACCTGGCTGCCAGGGTGGTGCTGGCAAGATCCACAGGTTTAACAGTGACAGTGGGCCGCTGCAGAGGCTGAGCTTGCTCCTGAGCTAGAGGAGAAACCATTGTTACGTGATGCTCTGGAGAGAGAACTGCAATCACATTAGAGAGCTCTGGAGCCTGAGCTGGGGTCTCCTCTTGTGCTGAAGGTTTATTTCGTGCAAGAGCTTCTATAGCTTGGGCTGGCAAAGGTTCAACCTCCTCAGGTGGCTGTGGAGGCAGCGTGGGGGCCTCGTGCTGGGCTGTAGGAAATTCTGCACTACTAAGGGGCACTGAGGGCTGAGCTGAAGGCTTGTGCTGGGTTGGAGAAGGTCCCACCTCTGGAGTGGGTTCTGCTGTTATGCTAAGCTCCACATCTGCAGGTTTGATGGTGATAGTGGATACGTTTGAATGCTGAGCCTGATGGTGACTTGGAGGTGGAACGGCCATTTCATAAGGCTCCGGAGACTGAGCTGGCTGTACCTATTGAGTTGCACAAGGTTCCACCTCCCCTGCAGAAGGTTCTGGAGGCTGAGCTTGTTGCTCCTGCAGCGTTGCAAAAGGTTCTGTCGCTGCTGGAAACGGAGCTGAGGCTTCCTCCTGAGTTGGAGAAGTTTCAGCTTCTCCAACAGACTCTGCAGGCTGAGCTGGGGTCTCATGCTGGGTTGGAAAGGGTTCAGCTTCCTCACTAAGCTCAGAAGGCTGCGTTGGTTGCCCCTGTTCACTTGGAGAAGGCTCAGCTTCTGCAAGAGGCTCTAGAGGCTGACCTGGGCTTTCCTGCTGGGTTGCAGAAGATTCTGTCTCCTCAGGATGCTCGGGAGGTGGAGCCAGGGCCTCCTGCTGAGCTGGAGGAAATTGAGCTTCCATAGTGGCCTCTGGAGTGATGGTCAGTTCCAAATCCAGAGGTTTAAGTGTGACACTGGGAACGTTTGAATGAGCGTGATGCTGAATGCCAGCTAGGGATGCTCCCTCACCACTCACTGGACTTTCAAGTACATACTCAGTAGGGTATCCTGGAGCTTGAGTTGGGGTCTCTTGATGGAGTAGGGAAGGTTCAAACGCCTGAGGGAGCTCTAGAGGCTGAGACGGAGGCTCCTGCTGGAGTGGCGGTGGTTCTACCTCTTCAGTGGGCTCTGCAGTTTCATCCTGGACCTCTGCCTGGGGTGAAAAAGATTCAGCCTCCTCAGGGGTCTCTGGATGACGAAGTTGGGCCTCTTGCTGGGATGCAGAAATTTCAGCCTCCTCAGGGGGCTGCAGAGGTTGCTCCGAGTTCCCCCAGAAAATCCCTAGGCAGGCTCTCCTCAGGGTAAATGGTATCCATACCGGAAGCTACATAATCATCCTGCAACTGCTGTTCTAGACCCTGAGTTTCATTTTCTAACTGGCCTGTACGTCCAACAACAACTTTAGCAAGCTGTCGATGCTGAACTAGATCCTTCTTCAGGTTTGGGGCTGAAACAATAAACTTCGTTGGTTTTGAGCTCTTACTACCTAGAGGAGGAACAAGTATTTCAAATGATTGGTGACCTTCAGCCTGATCTAGACCTATGGTTTTAGTCTTACTCTTGCGTCGAAAAGGCAGAACCAAGGCCTGATTCTGTTCCCAGTCCAGCACTGGAGCTGCTGCTGGGAGCTTTTGCTGCTGGGTTAGCTTGTCATTCACATCCTGATGTGGAACAGCAAACTGATCTGGCCCTGCGGGCAGCCCTGCAGCTGAATCCGCGTCTGGGTGTGGAACCAAAGTCTCAGTCAATTCCTGATGAGGCAGTGCCAACATCTGCTCTGGAGAGGAGGACAAGTCATTAAAGCCCCCGGACTCTGCCGGGGGTGTAATCGCATAGGGCGATTCGGGAGGGAGGTCTGAGGAGTGTGAAGACCAAGGTTCAGTCAGCCCCGGGGGGTCGGAGGTCCACTGGACAGGGTCCAGGGCCCACTCCAGAGGCTGAGCTGCCTGGGCCAGAAGCCACAATGGGTGCCACACGAAGACACGCCATGGGAACCAGAGGCGCAGTGGGGACATGCTATGCGGAGGCTCCCGGGCACAGCGACCCAGGCCAGTGGGGCACGGGCGCTGCACTCTGAGCAGAAACCAAAGCATTATGAGAGTCCCGAGACACACAGGCGCCCCTCTCCCGCCTCACGACCCACCCTTTATTTATGACACCTTTAGTTCCACCACCTTCCTTAGGTTCCAGCAGAGATCCAATCTGAGCAACCAGAGGAAGCCTTTTTCCCAGAGTCACCAGGGTGCAAACCATCCTTCCTCTAGCAAAGGCAACAATTGCCTCCTGCTGGGGCCTCTCCCCAGTCCCCCCTGACCAGCCCTGCACCATGAGGCAGGATTTGGGCAGCCCAGGGGTGAGGGGAGGGGTTGGGAAGGATGTGGAGCTTCTCAAGGAAGCCACAGGGCCTGGCCTTCTGGGAAATTCAAAAGTGCGAGTCCAGTTCTGGCAATTTGAACGCTTCCTCCTCAGAGCTCCAGTCTGAGAGACATTCTTCCTCCCCTTGGCCACACTGCTGACAAGAAAAGTAGCTGACCCGCAAAATGAGCACCAGTTAGGCTGGCGGGAGGGCAACATACCTTACAGTTAGTGAACCATTTCTGTCACTGAGCAGTTGCCACCGCTGGTGGTGCAGACGTTCCCTGCCTCGCCACCCCGATAACTGTGATGCGCTCTGGGCAGGCTCCCTCTCTACGGGAGCTCTGGCCATGGGACACAGTCCAGCTAAGTCTGGATAATCCCCTTCTCGGAAAGCTTGGGGGATTGAGTGCACTCTGTTATTGTTCTGCTTATAAGTTCCCACCCGGAACAACAAAACGCTACTGTATATTTGCACCGTGGGGGGCTGAGGAATGCTGTGCCCAGGAAAATCTGTGGGTTGTTGGCATGGCACGTACGGTGGTCGAGGGAGAGACTCGGAGCCCAGGCCCAAAGTCCCCAGCCATTACGAGGCCGTCATTCGTTAATATTCCAGTTCAGTATATTGAGGGTCTCAGTCTGGCTGGTTCAAGCCCTGCATCAGACACTGTAGTGATTATCTAGTGGTATGTAACAGATCACACCAAAATAGCGGCTTAGAACAACAATAAACATTTACTCCTCACAAGTTCTGAGTCAAGAATTTAGGGGTAACTTGGGCAGTTCTGGCTCTGGGTCTCCCACGCAGTCGTCAAGGTATGGGCCAGGGCTGCAGTCATCGGGTGGCTGGACTGAGGCTGGAGGGTCCACTTCAAGGTGGTTCACTCCCTTACCTGGCTGCCAGGGTGGTGCTGGCAAGATCCACAGGTTTAACAGTGACAGTGGGCCGCTGCAGAGGCTGAGCTTGCTCCTGAGCTAGAGGAGAAACCATTGTTACGTGATGCTCTGGAGAGAGAACTGCAATCACATTAGAGAGCTCTGGAGCCTGAGCTGGGGTCTCCTCTTGTGCTGAAGGTTTATTTCGTGCAAGAGCTTCTATAGCTTGGGCTGGCAAAGGTTCAACCTCCTCAGGTGGCTGTGGAGGCAGCGTGGGGGCCTCGTGCTGGGCTGTAGGAAATTCTGCACTACTAAGGGGCACTGAGGGCTGAGCTGAAGGCTTGTGCTGGGTTGGAGAAGGTCCCACCTCTGGAGTGGGTTCTGCTGTTATGCTAAGCTCCACATCTGCAGGTTTGATGATGATAGTGGATACGTTTGAATGCTGAGCCTGATGGTGACTTGGAGGTGGAACGGCCATTTCATAAGGCTCCGGAGACTGAGCTGGCTGTACCTATTGAGTTGCACAAGGTTCCACCTCCCCTGCAGAAGGTTCTGGAGGCTGAGCTTGTTGCTCCTGCAGCGTTGCAAAAGGTTCTGTCTCTGCTGGAAACGGAGCTGAGGCTTCCTCCTGAGTTGGAGAAGTTTCAGCTTCTCCAACAGACTCTGCAGGCTGAGCTGGGGTCTCATGCTGGGTTGGAAAGGGTTCAGCTTCCTCACTAAGCTCAGAAGGCTGCGTTGGTTGCCCCTGTTCACTTGGAGAAGGCTCAGCTTCTGCAAGAGGCTCTAGAGGCTGACCTGGGCTTTCCTGCTGGGTTGCAGAAGATTCTGTCTCCTCAGGATGCTCGGGAGGTGGAGCCAGGGCCTCCTGCTGAGCTGGAGGAAATTGAGCTTCCATAGTGGCCTCTGGAGTGATGGTCAGTTCCAAATCCAGAGGTTTAAGTGTGACACTGGGAACGTTTGAATGAGCGTGATGCTGAATGCCAGCTAGGGATGCTCCCTCACCACTCACTGGACTTTCAAGTACATACTCAGTAGGGTATCCTGGAGCTTGAGTTGGGGTCTCTTGATGGAGTAGGGAAGGTTCAAACGCCTGAGGGAGCTCTAGAGGCTGAGACGGAGGCTCCTGCTGGAGTGGCGGTGGTTCTACCTCTTCAGTGGGCTCTGCAGTTTCATCCTGGACCTCTGCCTGGGGTGAAAAAGATTCAGCCTCCTCAGGGGTCTCTGGATGACGAAGTTGGGCCTCTTGCTGGGATGCAGAAATTTCAGCCTCCTCAGGGGGCTGCAGAGGTTGCTCCGAGTTCCCCCAGAAAATCCCTAGGCAGGCTCTCCTCAGGGTAAATGGTATCCATACCGGAAGCTACATAATCATCCTGCAACTGCTGTTCTAGACCCTGAGTTTCATTTTCTAACTGGCCTGTACGTCCAACAACAACTTTAGCAAGCTGTCGATGCTGAACTAGATCCTTCTTCAGGTTTGGGGCTGAAACAATAAACTTCGTTGGTTTTGAGCTCTTACTACCTAGAGGAGGAACAAGTATTTCAAATGATTGGTGACCTTCAGCCTGATCTAGACCTATGGTTTTAGTCTTACTCTTGCGTCGAAAAGGCAGAACCAAGGCCTGATTCTGTTCCCAGTCCAGCACTGGAGCTGCTGCTGGGAGCTTTTGCTGCTGGGTTAGCTTGTCATTCACATCCTGATGTGGAACAGCAAACTGATCTGGCCCTGCGGGCAGCCCTGCAGCTGAATCCGCGTCTGGGTGTGGAACCAAAGTCTCAGTCAATTCCTGATGAGGCAGTGCCAACATCTGCTCTGGAGAGGAGGACAAGTCATTAAAGCCCCCGGACTCTGCCGGGGGTGTAATCGCATAGGGCGATTCGGGAGGGAGGTCTGAGGAGTGTGAAGACCAAGGTTCAGTCAGCCCCGGGGGGTCGGAGGTCCACTGGACAGGGTCCAGGGCCCACTCCAGAGGCTGAGCTGCCTGGGCCAGAAGCCACAATGGGTGCCACACGAAGACACGCCATGGGAACCAGAGGCGCAGTGGGGACATGCTATGCGGAGGCTCCCGGGCACAGCGACCCAGGCCAGTGGGGCACGGGCGCTGCACTCTGAGCAGAAACCAAAGCATTATGAGAGTCCCGAGACACACAGGCGCCCCTCTCCCGCCTCACGACCCACCCTTTATTTATGACACCTTTAGTTCCACCACCTTCCTTAGGTTCCAGCAGAGATCCAATCTGAGCAACCAGAGGAAGCCTTTTTCCCAGAGTCACCAGGGTGCAAACCATCCTTCCTCTAGCAAAGGCAACAATTGCCTCCTGCTGGGGCCTCTCCCCAGTCCCCCCTGACCAGCCCTGCACCATGAGGCAGGATTTGGGCAGCCCAGGGGTGGGGGGAGGGGTTGGGAAGGATGTGGAGCTTCTCAAGGAAGCCACAGGGCCTGGCCTTCTGGGAAATTCAAAAGTGCGAGTCCAGTTCTGGCAATTTGAACGCTTCCTCCTCAGAGCTCCAGTCTGAGAGACATTCTTCCTCCCCTTGGCCACACTGCTGACAAGAAAAGTAGCTGACCCGCAAAATGAGCACCAGTTAGGCTGGCGGGAGGGCAACATACCTTACAGTTAGTGAACCATTTCTGTCACTGAGCAGTTGCCACCGCTGGTGGTGCAGACGTTCCCTGCCTCGCCACCCCGATAACTGTGATGCGCTCTGGGCAGGCTCCCTCTCTACGGGAGCTCTGGCCATGGGACACAGTCCAGCTAAGTCTGGATAATCCCCTTCTCGGAAAGCTTGGGGGATTGAGTGCACTCTGTTATTGTTCTGCTTATAAGTTCCCACCCGGAACAACAAAACGCTACTGTATATTTGCACCGTGGGGGGCTGAGGAATGCTGTGCCCAGGAAAATCTGTGGGTTGTTGGCATGGCACGTACGGTGGTCGAGGGAGAGACTCGGAGCCCAGGCCCAAAGTCCCCAGCCATTACGAGGCCGTCATTCGTTAATATTCCAGTTCAGTATATTGAGGGTCTCAGTCTGGCTGGTTCAAGCCCTGCATCAGACACTGTAGTGATTATCTAGTGGTATGTAACAGATCACACCAAAATAGCGGCTTAGAACAACAATAAACATTTATTCCTCACAAGTTCTGAGTCAAGAATTTAGGGGTAACTTGGGCAGTTCTGGCTCTGGGTCTCCCACGCAGTCGTCAAGGTATGGGCCAGGGCTGCAGTCATCGGGTGGCTGGACTGAGGCTGGAGGGTCCACTTCAAGGTGGTTCACTCCCTTACCTGGCTGCCAGGGTGGTGCTGGCAAGATCCACAGGTTTAACAGTGACAGTGGGCCGCTGCAGAGGCTGAGCTTGCTCCTGAGCTAGAGGAGAAACCATTGTTACGTGATGCTCTGGAGAGAGAACTGCAATCACATTAGAGAGCTCTGGAGCCTGAGCTGGGGTCTCCTCTTGTGCTGAAGGTTTATTTCGTGCAAGAGCTTCTATAGCTTGGGCTGGCAAAGGTTCAACCTCCTCAGGTGGCTGTGGAGGCAGCGTGGGGGCCTCGTGCTGGGCTGTAGGAAATTCTGCACTACTAAGGGGCACTGAGGGCTGAGCTGAAGGCTTGTGCTGGGTTGGAGAAGGTCCCACCTCTGGAGTGGGTTCTGCTGTTATGCTAAGCTCCACATCTGCAGGTTTGATGATGATAGTGGATACGTTTGAATGCTGAGCCTGATGGTGACTTGGAGGTGGAACGGCCATTTCATAAGGCTCCGGAGACTGAGCTGGCTGTACCTATTGAGTTGCACAAGGTTCCACCTCCCCTGCAGAAGGTTCTGGAGGCTGAGCTTGTTGCTCCTGCAGCGTTGCAAAAGGTTCTGTCTCTGCTGGAAACGGAGCTGAGGCTTCCTCCTGAGTTGGAGAAGTTTCAGCTTCTCCAACAGACTCTGCAGGCTGAGCTGGGGTCTCATGCTGGGTTGGAAAGGGTTCAGCTTCCTCACTAAGCTCAGAAGGCTGCGTTGGTTGCCCCTGTTCACTTGGAGAAGGCTCAGCTTCTGCAAGAGGCTCTAGAGGCTGACCTGGGCTTTCCTGCTGGGTTGCAGAAGATTCTGTCTCCTCAGGATGCTCGGGAGGTGGAGCCAGGGCCTCCTGCTGAGCTGGAGGAAATTGAGCTTCCATAGTGGCCTCTGGAGTGATGGTCAGTTCCAAATCCAGAGGTTTAAGTGTGACACTGGGAACGTTTGAATGAGCGTGATGCTGAATGCCAGCTAGGGATGCTCCCTCACCACTCACTGGACTTTCAAGTACATACTCAGTAGGGTATCCTGGAGCTTGAGTTGGGGTCTCTTGATGGAGTAGGGAAGGTTCAAACGCCTGAGGGAGCTCTAGAGGCTGAGACGGAGGCTCCTGCTGGAGTGGCGGTGGTTCTACCTCTTCAGTGGGCTCTGCAGTTTCATCCTGGACCTCTGCCTGGGGTGAAAAAGATTCAGCCTCCTCAGGGGTCTCTGGATGACGAAGTTGGGCCTCTTGCTGGGATGCAGAAATTTCAGCCTCCTCAGGGGGCTGCAGAGGTTGCTCCGAGTTCCCCCAGAAAATCCCTAGGCAGGCTCTCCTCAGGGTAAATGGTATCCATACCGGAAGCTACATAATCATCCTGCAACTGCTGTTCTAGACCCTGAGTTTCATTTTCTAACTGGCCTGTACGTCCAACAACAACTTTAGCAAGCTGTCGATGCTGAACTAGATCCTTCTTCAGGTTTGGGGCTGAAACAATAAACTTCGTTGGTTTTGAGCTCTTACTACCTAGAGGAGGAACAAGTATTTCAAATGATTGGTGACCTTCAGCCTGATCTAGACCTATGGTTTTAGTCTTACTCTTGCGTCGAAAAGGCAGAACCAAGGCCTGATTCTGTTCCCAGTCCAGCACTGGAGCTGCTGCTGGGAGCTTTTGCTGCTGGGTTAGCTTGTCATTCACATCCTGATGTGGAACAGCAAACTGATCTGGCCCTGCGGGCAGCCCTGCAGCTGAATCCGCGTCTGGGTGTGGAACCAAAGTCTCAGTCAATTCCTGATGAGGCAGTGCCAACATCTGCTCTGGAGAGGAGGACAAGTCATTAAAGCCCCCGGACTCTGCCGGGGGTGTAATCGCATAGGGCGATTCGGGAGGGAGGTCTGAGGAGTGTGAAGACCAAGGTTCAGTCAGCCCCGGGGGGTCGGAGGTCCACTGGACAGGGTCCAGGGCCCACTCCAGAGGCTGAGCTGCCTGGGCCAGAAGCCACAATGGGTGCCACACGAAGACACGCCATGGGAACCAGAGGCGCAGTGGGGACATGCTATGCGGAGGCTCCCGGGCACAGCGACCCAGGCCAGTGGGGCACGGGCGCTGCACTCTGAGCAGAAACCAAAGCATTATGAGAGTCCCGAGACACACAGGCGCCCCTCTCCCGCCTCACGACCCACCCTTTATTTATGACACCTTTAGTTCCACCACCTTCCTTAGGTTCCAGCAGAGATCCAATCTGAGCAACCAGAGGAAGCCTTTTTCCCAGAGTCACCAGGGTGCAAACCATCCTTCCTCTAGCAAAGGCAACAATTGCCTCCTGCTGGGGCCTCTCCCCAGTCCCCCCTGACCAGCCCTGCACCATGAGGCAGGATTTGGGCAGCCCAGGGGTGGGGGGAGGGGTTGGGAAGGATGTGGAGCTTCTCAAGGAAGCCACAGGGCCTGGCCTTCTGGGAAATTCAAAAGTGCGAGTCCAGTTCTGGCAATTTGAACGCTTCCTCCTCAGAGCTCCAGTCTGAGAGACATTCTTCCTCCCCTTGGCCACACTGCTGACAAGAAAAGTAGCTGACCCGCAAAATGAGCACCAGTTAGGCTGGCGGGAGGGCAACATACCTTACAGTTAGTGAACCATTTCTGTCACTGAGCAGTTGCCACCGCTGGTGGTGCAGACGTTCCCTGCCTCGCCACCCCAATAACTGTGATGCGCTCTGGGCAGGCTCCCTCTCTACGGGAGCTCTGGCCATGGGACACAGTCCAGCTAAGTCTGGATAATCCCCTTCTCGGAAAGCTTGGGGGATTGAGTGCACTCTGTTATTGTTCTGCTTATAAGTTCCCACCCGGAACAACAAAACGCTACTGTATATTTGCACCGTGGGGGGCTGAGGAATGCTGTGCCCAGGAAAATCTGTGGGTTGTTGGCATGGCACGTACGGTGGTCGAGGGAGAGACTCGGAGCCCAGGCCCAAAGTCCCCAGCCATTACGAGGCCGTCATTCGTTAATATTCCAGTTCAGTATATTGAGGGTCTCAGTCTGGCTGGTTCAAGCCCTGCATCAGACACTGTAGTGATTATCTAGTGGTATGTAACAGATCACACCAAAATAGCGGCTTAGAACAACAATAAACATTTACTCCTCACAAGTTCTGAGTCAAGAATTTAGGGGTAACTTGGGCAGTTCTGGCTCTGGGTCTCCCACGCAGTCGTCAAGGTATGGGCCAGGGCTGCAGTCATCGGGTGGCTGGACTGAGGCTGGAGGGTCCACTTCAAGGTGGTTCACTCCCTTACCTGGCTGCCAGGGTGGTGCTGGCAAGATCCACAGGTTTAACAGTGACAGTGGGCCGCTGCAGAGGCTGAGCTTGCTCCTGAGCTAGAGGAGAAACCATTGTTACGTGATGCTCTGGAGAGAGAACTGCAATCACATTAGAGAGCTCTGGAGCCTGAGCTGGGGTCTCCTCTTGTGCTGAAGGTTTATTTCGTGCAAGAGCTTCTATAGCTTGGGCTGGCAAAGGTTCAACCTCCTCAGGTGGCTGTGGAGGCAGCGTGGGGGCCTCGTGCTGGGCTGTAGGAAATTCTGCACTACTAAGGGGCACTGAGGGCTGAGCTGAAGGCTTGTGCTGGGTTGGAGAAGGTCCCACCTCTGGAGTGGGTTCTGCTGTTATGCTAAGCTCCACATCTGCAGGTTTGATGATGATAGTGGATACGTTTGAATGCTGAGCCTGATGGTGACTTGGAGGTGGAACGGCCATTTCATAAGGCTCCGGAGACTGAGCTGGCTGTACCTATTGAGTTGCACAAGGTTGCACCTCCCCTGCAGAAGGTTCTGGAGGCTGAGCTTGTTGCTCCTGCAGCGTTGCAAAAGGTTCTGTCTCTGCTGGAAACGGAGCTGAGGCTTCCTCCTGAGTTGGAGAAGTTTCAGCTTCTCCAACAGACTCTGCAGGCTGAGCTGGGGTCTCATGCTGGGTTGGAAAGGGTTCAGCTTCCTCACTAAGCTCAGAAGGCTGCGTTGGTTGCCCCTGTTCACTTGGAGAAGGCTCAGCTTCTGCAAGAGGCTCTAGAGGCTGACCTGGGCTTTCCTGCTGGGTTGCAGAAGATTCTGTCTCCTCAGGATGCTCGGGAGGTGGAGCCAGGGCCTCCTGCTGAGCTGGAGGAAATTGAGCTTCCATAGTGGCCTCTGGAGTGATGGTCAGTTCCAAATCCAGAGGTTTAAGTGTGACACTGGGAACGTTTGAATGAGCGTGATGCTGAATGCCAGCTAGGGATGCTCCCTCACCACTCACTGGACTTTCAAGTACATACTCAGTAGGGTATCCTGGAGCTTGAGTTGGGGTCTCTTGATGGAGTAGGGAAGGTTCAAACGCCTGAGGGAGCTCTAGAGGCTGAGACGGAGGCTCCTGCTGGAGTGGCGGTGGTTCTACCTCTTCAGTGGGCTCTGCAGTTTCATCCTGGACCTCTGCCTGGGGTGAAAAAGATTCAGCCTCCTCAGGGGTCTCTGGATGACGAAGTTGGGCCTCTTGCTGGGATGCAGAAATTTCAGCCTCCTCAGGGGGCTGCAGAGGTTGCTCCGAGTTCCCCCAGAAAATCCCTAGGCAGGCTCTCCTCAGGGTAAATGGTATCCATACCGGAAGCTACATAATCATCCTGCAACTGCTGTTCTAGACCCTGAGTTTCATTTTCTAACTGGCCTGTACGTCCAACAACAACTTTAGCAAGCTGTCGATGCTGAACTAGATCCTTCTTCAGGTTTGGGGCTGAAACAATAAACTTCGTTGGTTTTGAGCTCTTACTACCTAGAGGAGGAACAAGTATTTCAAATGATTGGTGACCTTCAGCCTGATCTAGACCTATGGTTTTAGTCTTACTCTTGCGTCGAAAAGGCAGAACCAAGGCCTGATTCTGTTCCCAGTCCAGCACTGGAGCTGCTGCTGGGAGCTTTTGCTGCTGGGTTAGCTTGTCATTCACATCCTGATGTGGAACAGCAAACTGATCTGGCCCTGCGGGCAGCCCTGCAGCTGAATCCGCGTCTGGGTGTGGAACCAAAGTCTCAGTCAATTCCTGATGAGGCAGTGCCAACATCTGCTCTGGAGAGGAGGACAAGTCATTAAAGCCCCCGGACTCTGCCGGGGGTGTAATCGCATAGGGCGATTCGGGAGGGAGGTCTGAGGAGTGTGAAGACCAAGGTTCAGTCAGCCCCGGGGGGTCGGAGGTCCACTGGACAGGGTCCAGGGCCCACTCCAGAGGCTGAGCTGCCTGGGCCAGAAGCCACAATGGGTGCCACACGAAGACACGCCATGGGAACCAGAGGCGCAGTGGGGACATGCTATGCGGAGGCTCCCGGGCACAGCGACCCAGGCCAGTGGGGCACGGGCGCTGCACTCTGAGCAGAAACCAAAGCATTATGAGAGTCCCAAGACACACAGGCGCCCCTCTCCCGCCTCACGACCCACCCTTTATTTATGACACCTTTAGTTCCACCACCTTCCTTAGGTTCCAGCAGAGATCCAATCTGAGCAACCAGAGGAAGCCTTTTTCCCAGAGTCACCAGGGTGCAAACCATCCTTCCTCTAGCAAAGGCAACAATTGCCTCCTGCTGGGGCCTCTCCCCAGTCCCCCCTGACCAGCCCTGCACCATGAGGCAGGATTTGGGCAGCCCAGGGGTGGGGGGAGGGGTTGGGAAGGATGTGGAGCTTCTCAAGGAAGCCACAGGGCCTGGCCTTCTGGGAAATTCAAAAGTGCGAGTCCAGTTCTGGCAATTTGAACGCTTCCTCCTCAGAGCTCCAGTCTGAGAGACATTCTTCCTCCCCTTGGCCACACTGCTGACAAGAAAAGTAGCTGACCCGCAAAATGAGCACCAGTTAGGCTGGCGGGAGGGCAACATACCTTACAGTTAGTGAACCATTTCTGTCACTGAGCAGTTGCCACCGCTGGTGGTGCAGACGTTCCCTGCCTCGCCACCCCGATAACTGTGATGCGCTCTGGGCAGGCTCCCTCTCTACGGGAGCTCTGGCCATGGGACACAGTCCAGCTAAGTCTGGATAATCCCCTTCTCGGAAAGCTTGGGGGATTGAGTGCACTCTGTTATTGTTCTGCTTATAAGTTCCCACCCGGAACAACAAAACGCTACTGTATATTTGCACCGTGGGGGGCTGAGGAATGCTGTGCCCAGGAAAATCTGTGGGTTGTTGGCATGGCACGTACGGTGGTCGAGGGAGAGACTCGGAGCCCAGGCCCAAAGTCCCCAGCCATTACGAGGCCGTCATTCGTTAATATTCCAGTTCAGTATATTGAGGGTCTCAGTCTGGCTGGTTCAAGCCCTGCATCAGACACTGTAGTGATTATCTAGTGGTATGTAACAGATCACACCAAAATAGCGGCTTAGAACAACAATAAACATTTACTCCTCACAAGTTCTGAGTCAAGAATTTAGGGGTAACTTGGGCAGTTCTGGCTCTGGGTCTCCCACGCAGTCGTCAAGGTATGGGCCAGGGCTGCAGTCATCGGGTGGCTGGACTGAGGCTGGAGGGTCCACTTCAAGGTGGTTCACTCCCTTACCTGGCTGCCAGGGTGGTGCTGGCAAGATCCACAGGTTTAACAGTGACAGTGGGCCGCTGCAGAGGCTGAGCTTGCTCCTGAGCTAGAGGAGAAACCATTGTTACGTGATGCTCTGGAGAGAGAACTGCAATCACATTAGAGAGCTCTGGAGCCTGAGCTGGGGTCTCCTCTTGTGCTGAAGGTTTATTTCGTGCAAGAGCTTCTATAGCTTGGGCTGGCAAAGGTTCAACCTCCTCAGGTGGCTGTGGAGGCAGCGTGGGGGCCTCGTGCTGGGCTGTAGGAAATTCTGCACTACTAAGGGGCACTGAGGGCTGAGCTGAAGGCTTGTGCTGGGTTGGAGAAGGTCCCACCTCTGGAGTGGGTTCTGCTGTTATGCTAAGCTCCACATCTGCAGGTTTGATGATGATAGTGGATACGTTTGAATGCTGAGCCTGATGGTGACTTGGAGGTGGAACGGCCATTTCATAAGGCTCCGGAGACTGAGCTGGCTGTACCTATTGAGTTGCACAAGGTTGCACCTCCCCTGCAGAAGGTTCTGGAGGCTGAGCTTGTTGCTCCTGCAGCGTTGCAAAAGGTTCTGTCTCTGCTGGAAACGGAGCTGAGGCTTCCTCCTGAGTTGGAGAAGTTTCAGCTTCTCCAACAGACTCTGCAGGCTGAGCTGGGGTCTCATGCTGGGTTGGAAAGGGTTCAGCTTCCTCACTAAGCTCAGAAGGCTGCGTTGGTTGCCCCTGTTCACTTGGAGAAGGCTCAGCTTCTGCAAGAGGCTCTAGAGGCTGACCTGGGCTTTCCTGCTGGGTTGCAGAAGATTCTGTCTCCTCAGGATGCTCGGGAGGTGGAGCCAGGGCCTCCTGCTGAGCTGGAGGAAATTGAGCTTCCATAGTGGCCTCTGGAGTGATGGTCAGTTCCAAATCCAGAGGTTTAAGTGTGACACTGGGAACGTTTGAATGAGCGTGATGCTGAATGCCAGCTAGGGATGCTCCCTCACCACTCACTGGACTTTCAAGTACATACTCAGTAGGGTATCCTGGAGCTTGAGTTGGGGTCTCTTGATGGAGTAGGGAAGGTTCAAACGCCTGAGGGAGCTCTAGAGGCTGAGACGGAGGCTCCTGCTGGAGTGGCGGTGGTTCTACCTCTTCAGTGGGCTCTGCAGTTTCATCCTGGACCTCTGCCTGGGGTGAAAAAGATTCAGCCTCCTCAGGGGTCTCTGGATGACGAAGTTGGGCCTCTTGCTGGGATGCAGAAATTTCAGCCTCCTCAGGGGGCTGCAGAGGTTGCTCCGAGTTCCCCCAGAAAATCCCTAGGCAGGCTCTCCTCAGGGTAAATGGTATCCATACCGGAAGCTACATAATCATCCTGCAACTGCTGTTCTAGACCCTGAGTTTCATTTTCTAACTGGCCTGTACGTCCAACAACAACTTTAGCAAGCTGTCGATGCTGAACTAGATCCTTCTTCAGGTTTGGGGCTGAAACAATAAACTTCGTTGGTTTTGAGCTCTTACTACCTAGAGGAGGAACAAGTATTTCAAATGATTGGTGACCTTCAGCCTGATCTAGACCTATGGTTTTAGTCTTACTCTTGCGTCGAAAAGGCAGAACCAAGGCCTGATTCTGTTCCCAGTCCAGCACTGGAGCTGCTGCTGGGAGCTTTTGCTGCTGGGTTAGCTTGTCATTCACATCCTGATGTGGAACAGCAAACTGATCTGGCCCTGCGGGCAGCCCTGCAGCTGAATCCGCGTCTGGGTGTGGAACCAAAGTCTCAGTCAATTCCTGATGAGGCAGTGCCAACATCTGCTCTGGAGAGGAGGACAAGTCATTAAAGCCCCCGGACTCTGCCGGGGGTGTAATCGCATAGGGCGATTCGGGAGGGAGGTCTGAGGAGTGTGAAGACCAAGGTTCAGTCAGCCCCGGGGGGTCGGAGGTCCACTGGACAGGGTCCAGGGCCCACTCCAGAGGCTGAGCTGCCTGGGCCAGAAGCCACAATGGGTGCCACACGAAGACACGCCATGGGAACCAGAGGCGCAGTGGGGACATGCTATGCGGAGGCTCCCGGGCACAGCGACCCAGGCCAGTGGGGCACGGGCGCTGCACTCTGAGCAGAAACCAAAGCATTATGAGAGTCCCAAGACACACAGGCGCCCCTCTC
Source organism: Hippopotamus amphibius kiboko (assembly GCF_030028045.1). Classification (NCBI taxonomy): domain Eukaryota; kingdom Metazoa; phylum Chordata; class Mammalia; order Artiodactyla; family Hippopotamidae; genus Hippopotamus; species Hippopotamus amphibius. The sequence goes on along the minus strand of NC_080202.1, from coordinate 43,510,163 downwards.
CCGCCTCACGACCCACCCTTTATTTATGACACCTTTAGTTCCACCACCTTCCTTAGGTTCCAGCAGAGATCCAATCTGAGCAACCAGAGGAAGCCTTTTTCCCAGAGTCACCAGGGTGCAAACCATCCTTCCTCTAGCAAAGGCAACAATTGCCTCCTGCTGGGGCCTCTCCCCAGTCCCCCCTGACCAGCCCTGCACCATGAGGCAGGATTTGGGCAGCCCAGGGGTGGGGGGAGGGGTTGGGAAGGATGTGGAGCTTCTCAAGGAAGCCACAGGGCCTGGCCTTCTGGGAAATTCAAAAGTGCGAGTCCAGTTCTGGCAATTTGAACGCTTCCTCCTCAGAGCTCCAGTCTGAGAGACATTCTTCCTCCCCTTGGCCACACTGCTGACAAGAAAAGTAGCTGACCCGCAAAATGAGCACCAGTTAGGCTGGCGGGAGGGCAACATACCTTACAGTTAGTGAACCATTTCTGTCACTGAGCAGTTGCCACCGCTGGTGGTGCAGACGTTCCCTGCCTCGCCACCCCGATAACTGTGATGCGCTCTGGGCAGGCTCCCTCTCTACGGGAGCTCTGGCCATGGGACACAGTCCAGCTAAGTCTGGATAATCCCCTTCTCGGAAAGCTTGGGGGATTGAGTGCACTCTGTTATTGTTCTGCTTATAAGTTCCCACCCGGAACAACAAAACGCTACTGTATATTTGCACCGTGGGGGGCTGAGGAATGCTGTGCCCAGGAAAATCTGTGGGTTGTTGGCATGGCACGTACGGTGGTCGAGGGAGAGACTCGGAGCCCAGGCCCAAAGTCCCCAGCCATTACGAGGCCGTCATTCGTTAATATTCCAGTTCAGTATATTGAGGGTCTCAGTCTGGCTGGTTCAAGCCCTGCATCAGACACTGTAGTGATTATCTAGTGGTATGTAACAGATCACACCAAAATAGCGGCTTAGAACAACAATAAACATTTACTCCTCACAAGTTCTGAGTCAAGAATTTAGGGGTAACTTGGGCAGTTCTGGCTCTGGGTCTCCCACGCAGTCGTCAAGGTATGGGCCAGGGCTGCAGTCATCGGGTGGCTGGACTGAGGCTGGAGGGTCCACTTCAAGGTGGTTCACTCCCTTACCTGGCTGCCAGGGTGGTGCTGGCAAGATCCACAGGTTTAACAGTGACAGTGGGCCGCTGCAGAGGCTGAGCTTGCTCCTGAGCTAGAGGAGAAATCATTGTTACGTGATGCTCTGGAGAGAGAACTGCAATCACATTAGAGAGCTCTGGAGCCTGAGCTGGGGTCTCCTCTTGTGCTGAAGGTTTATTTCGTGCAAGAGCTTCTATAGCTTGGGCTGGCAAAGGTTCAACCTCCTCAGGTGGCTGTGGAGGCAGCGTGGGGGCCTCGTGCTGGGCTGTAGGAAATTCTGCACTACTAAGGGGCACTGAGGGCTGAGCTGAAGGCTTGTGCTGGGTTGGAGAAGGTCCCACCTCTGGAGTGGGTTCTGCTGTTATGCTAAGCTCCACATCTGCAGGTTTGATGATGATAGTGGATACGTTTGAATGCTGAGCCTGATGGTGACTTGGAGGTGGAACGGCCATTTCATAAGGCTCCGGAGACTGAGCTGGCTGTACCTATTGAGTTGCACAAGGTTCCACCTCCCCTGCAGAAGGTTCTGGAGGCTGAGCTTGTTGCTCCTGCAGCGTTGCAAAAGGTTCTGTCTCTGCTGGAAACGGAGCTGAGGCTTCCTCCTGAGTTGGAGAAGTTTCAGCTTCTCCAACAGACTCTGCAGGCTGAGCTGGGGTCTCATGCTGGGTTGGAAAGGGTTCAGCTTCCTCACTAAGCTCAGAAGGCTGCGTTGGTTGCCCCTGTTCACTTGGAGAAGGCTCAGCTTCTGCAAGAGGCTCTAGAGGCTGACCTGGGCTTTCCTGCTGGGTTGCAGAAGATTCTGTCTCCTCAGGATGCTCGGGAGGTGGAGCCAGGGCCTCCTGCTGAGCTGGAGGAAATTGAGCTTCCATAGTGGCCTCTGGAGTGATGGTCAGTTCCAAATCCAGAGGTTTAAGTGTGACACTGGGAACGTTTGAATGAGCGTGATGCTGAATGCCAGCTAGGGATGCTCCCTCACCACTCACTGGACTTTCAAGTACATACTCAGTAGGGTATCCTGGAGCTTGAGTTGGGGTCTCTTGATGGAGTAGGGAAGGTTCAAACGCCTGAGGGAGCTCTAGAGGCTGAGACGGAGGCTCCTGCTGGAGTGGCGGTGGTTCTACCTCTTCAGTGGGCTCTGCAGTTTCATCCTGGACCTCTGCCTGGGGTGAAAAAGATTCAGCCTCCTCAGGGGTCTCTGGATGACGAAGTTGGGCCTCTTGCTGGGATGCAGAAATTTCAGCCTCCTCAGGGGGCTGCAGAGGTTGCTCCGAGTTCCCCCAGAAAATCCCTAGGCAGGCTCTCCTCAGGGTAAATGGTATCCATACCGGAAGCTACATAATCATCCTGCAACTGCTGTTCTAGACCCTGAGTTTCATTTTCTAACTGGCCTGTACGTCCAACAACAACTTTAGCAAGCTGTCGATGCTGAACTAGATCCTTCTTCAGGTTTGGGGCTGAAACAATAAACTTCGTTGGTTTTGAGCTCTTACTACCTAGAGGAGGAACAAGTATTTCAAATGATTGGTGACCTTCAGCCTGATCTAGACCTATGGTTTTAGTCTTACTCTTGCGTCGAAAAGGCAGAACCAAGGCCTGATTCTGTTCCCAGTCCAGCACTGGAGCTGCTGCTGGGAGCTTTTGCTGCTGGGTTAGCTTGTCATTCACATCCTGATGTGGAACAGCAAACTGATCTGGCCCTGCGGGCAGCCCTGCAGCTGAATCCGCGTCTGGGTGTGGAACCAAAGTCTCAGTCAATTCCTGATGAGGCAGTGCCAACATCTGCTCTGGAGAGGAGGACAAGTCATTAAAGCCCCCGGACTCTGCCGGGGGTGTAATGGCATAGGGCGATTCGGGAGGGAGGTCTGAGGAGTGTGAAGACCAAGGTTCAGTCAGCCCCGGGGGGTCGGAGGTCCACTGGACAGGGTCCAGGGCCCACTCCAGAGGCTGAGCTGCCTGGGCCAGAAGCCACAATGGGTGCCACACGAAGACACGCCATGGGAACCAGAGGCGCAGTGGGGACATGCTATGCGGAGGCTCCCGGGCACAGCGACCCAGGCCAGTGGGGCACGGGCGCTGCACTCTGAGCAGAAACCAAAGCATTATGAGAGTCCCAAGACACACAGGCGCCCCTCTCCCGCCTCACGACCCACCCTTTATTTATGACACCTTTAGTTCCACCACCTTCCTTAGGTTCCAGCAGAGATCCAATCTGAGCAACCAGAGGAAGCCTTTTTCCCAGAGTCACCAGGGTGCAAACCATCCTTCCTCTAGCAAAGGCAACAATTGCCTCCTGCTGGGGCCTCTCCCCAGTCCCCCCTGACCAGCCCTGCACCATGAGGCAGGATTTGGGCAGCCCAGGGGTGGGGGGAGGGGTTGGGAAGGATGTGGAGCTTCTCAAGGAAGCCACAGGGCCTGGCCTTCTGGGAAATTCAAAAGTGCGAGTCCAGTTCTGGCAATTTGAACGCTTCCTCCTCAGAGCTCCAGTCTGAGAGACATTCTTCCTCCCCTTGGCCACACTGCTGACAAGAAAAGTAGCTGACCCGCAAAATGAGCACCAGTTAGGCTGGCGGGAGGGCAACATACCTTACAGTTAGTGAACCATTTCTGTCACTGAGCAGTTGCCACCGCTGGTGGTGCAGACGTTCCCTGCCTCGCCACCCCGATAACTGTGATGCGCTCTGGGCAGGCTCCCTCTCTACGGGAGCTCTGGCCATGGGACACAGTCCAGCTAAGTCTGGATAATCCCCTTCTCGGAAAGCTTGGGGGATTGAGTGCACTCTGTTATTGTTCTGCTTATAAGTTCCCACCCGGAACAACAAAACGCTACTGTATATTTGCACCGTGGGGGGCTGAGGAATGCTGTGCCCAGGAAAATCTGTGGGTTGTTGGCATGGCACGTACGGTGGTCGAGGGAGAGACTCGGAGCCCAGGCCCAAAGTCCCCAGCCATTACGAGGCCGTCATTCGTTAATATTCCAGTTCAGTATATTGAGGGTCTCAGTCTGGCTGGTTCAAGCCCTGCATCAGACACTGTAGTGATTATCTAGTGGTATGTAACAGATCACACCAAAATAGCGGCTTAGAACAACAATAAACATTTACTCCTCACAAGTTCTGAGTCAAGAATTTAGGGGTAACTTGGGCAGTTCTGGCTCTGGGTCTCCCACGCAGTCGTCAAGGTATGGGCCAGGGCTGCAGTCATCGGGTGGCTGGACTGAGGCTGGAGGGTCCACTTCAAGGTGGTTCACTCCCTTACCTGGCTGCCAGGGTGGTGCTGGCAAGATCCACAGGTTTAACAGTGACAGTGGGCCGCTGCAGAGGCTGAGCTTGCTCCTGAGCTAGAGGAGAAACCATTGTTACGTGATGCTCTGGAGAGAGAACTGCAATCACATTAGAGAGCTCTGGAGCCTGAGCTGGGGTCTCCTCTTGTGCTGAAGGTTTATTTCGTGCAAGAGCTTCTATAGCTTGGGCTGGCAAAGGTTCAACCTCCTCAGGTGGCTGTGGAGGCAGCGTGGGGGCCTCGTGCTGGGCTGTAGGAAATTCTGCACTACTAAGGGGCACTGAGGGCTGAGCTGAAGGCTTGTGCTGGGTTGGAGAAGGTCCCACCTCTGGAGTGGGTTCTGCTGTTATGCTAAGCTCCACATCTGCAGGTTTGATGATGATAGTGGATACGTTTGAATGCTGAGCCTGATGGTGACTTGGAGGTGGAACGGCCATTTCATAAGGCTCCGGAGACTGAGCTGGCTGTACCTATTGAGTTGCACAAGGTTCCACCTCCCCTGCAGAAGGTTCTGGAGGCTGAGCTTGTTGCTCCTGCAGCGTTGCAAAAGGTTCTGTCTCTGCTGGAAACGGAGCTGAGGCTTCCTCCTGAGTTGGAGAAGTTTCAGCTTCTCCAACAGACTCTGCAGGCTGAGCTGGGGTCTCATGCTGGGTTGGAAAGGGTTCAGCTTCCTCACTAAGCTCAGAAGGCTGCGTTGGTTGCCCCTGTTCACTTGGAGAAGGCTCAGCTTCTGCAAGAGGCTCTAGAGGCTGACCTGGGCTTTCCTGCTGGGTTGCAGAAGATTCTGTCTCCTCAGGATGCTCGGGAGGTGGAGCCAGGGCCTCCTGCTGAGCTGGAGGAAATTGAGCTTCCATAGTGGCCTCTGGAGTGATGGTCAGTTCCAAATCCAGAGGTTTAAGTGTGACACTGGGAACGTTTGAATGAGCGTGATGCTGAATGCCAGCTAGGGATGCTCCCTCACCACTCACTGGACTTTCAAGTACATACTCAGTAGGGTATCCTGGAGCTTGAGTTGGGGTCTCTTGATGGAGTAGGGAAGGTTCAAACGCCTGAGGGAGCTCTAGAGGCTGAGACGGAGGCTCCTGCTGGAGTGGCGGTGGTTCTACCTCTTCAGTGGGCTCTGCAGTTTCATCCTGGACCTCTGCCTGGGGTGAAAAAGATTCAGCCTCCTCAGGGGTCTCTGGATGACGAAGTTGGGCCTCTTGCTGGGATGCAGAAATTTCAGCCTCCTCAGGGGGCTGCAGAGGTTGCTCCGAGTTCCCCCAGAAAATCCCTAGGCAGGCTCTCCTCAGGGTAAATGGTATCCATACCGGAAGCTACATAATCATCCTGCAACTGCTGTTCTAGACCCTGAGTTTCATTTTCTAACTGGCCTGTACGTCCAACAACAACTTTAGCAAGCTGTCGATGCTGAACTAGATCCTTCTTCAGGTTTGGGGCTGAAACAATAAACTTCGTTGGTTTTGAGCTCTTACTACCTAGAGGAGGAACAAGTATTTCAAATGATTGGTGACCTTCAGCCTGATCTAGACCTATGGTTTTAGTCTTACTCTTGCGTCGAAAAGGCAGAACCAAGGCCTGATTCTGTTCCCAGTCCAGCACTGGAGCTGCTGCTGGGAGCTTTTGCTGCTGGGTTAGCTTGTCATTCACATCCTGATGTGGAACAGCAAACTGATCTGGCCCTGCGGGCAGCCCTGCAGCTGAATCCGCGTCTGGGTGTGGAACCAAAGTCTCAGTCAATTCCTGATGAGGCAGTGCCAACATCTGCTCTGGAGAGGAGGACAAGTCATTAAAGCCCCCGGACTCTGCCGGGGGTGTAATCGCATAGGGCGATTCGGGAGGGAGGTCTGAGGAGTGTGAAGACCAAGGTTCAGTCAGCCCCGGGGGGTCGGAGGTCCACTGGACAGGGTCCAGGGCCCACTCCAGAGGCTGAGCTGCCTGGGCCAGAAGCCACAATGGGTGCCACACGAAGACACGCCATGGGAACCAGAGGCGCAGTGGGGACATGCTATGCGGAGGCTCCCGGGCACAGCGACCCAGGCCAGTGGGGCACGGGCGCTGCACTCTGAGCAGAAACCAAAGCATTATGAGAGTCCCAAGACACACAGGCGCCCCTCTCCCGCCTCACGACCCACCCTTTATTTATGACACCTTTAGTTCCACCACCTTCCTTAGGTTCCAGCAGAGATCCAATCTGAGCAACCAGAGGAAGCCTTTTTCCCAGAGTCACCAGGGTGCAAACCATCCTTCCTCTAGCAAAGGCAACAATTGCCTCCTGCTGGGGCCTCTCCCCAGTCCCCCCTGACCAGCCCTGCACCATGAGGCAGGATTTGGGCAGCCCAGGGGTGGGGGGAGGGGTTGGGAAGGATGTGGAGCTTCTCAAGGAAGCCACAGGGCCTGGCCTTCTGGGAAATTCAAAAGTGCGAGTCCAGTTCTGGCAATTTGAACGCTTCCTCCTCAGAGCTCCAGTCTGAGAGACATTCTTCCTCCCCTTGGCCACACTGCTGACAAGAAAAGTAGCTGACCCGCAAAATGAGCACCAGTTAGGCTGGCGGGAGGGCAACATACCTTACAGTTAGTGAACCATTTCTGTCACTGAGCAGTTGCCACCGCTGGTGGTGCAGACGTTCCCTGCCTCGCCACCCCGATAACTGTGATGCGCTCTGGGCAGGCTCCCTCTCTACGGGAGCTCTGGCCATGGGACACAGTCCAGCTAAGTCTGGATAATCCCCTTCTCGGAAAGCTTGGGGGATTGAGTGCACTCTGTTATTGTTCTGCTTATAAGTTCCCACCCGGAACAACAAAACGCTACTGTATATTTGCACCGTGGGGGGCTGAGGAATGCTGTGCCCAGGAAAATCTGTGGGTTGTTGGCATGGCACGTACGGTGGTCGAGGGAGAGACTCGGAGCCCAGGCCCAAAGTCCCCAGCCATTACGAGGCCGTCATTCGTTAATATTCCAGTTCAGTATATTGAGGGTCTCAGTCTGGCTGGTTCAAGCCCTGCATCAGACACTGTAGTGATTATCTAGTGGTATGTAACAGATCACACCAAAATAGCGGCTTAGAACAACAATAAACATTTACTCCTCACAAGTTCTGAGTCAAGAATTTAGGGGTAACTTGGGCAGTTCTGGCTCTGGGTCTCCCACGCAGTCGTCAAGGTATGGGCCAGGGCTGCAGTCATCGGGTGGCTGGACTGAGGCTGGAGGGTCCACTTCAAGGTGGTTCACTCCCTTACCTGGCTGCCAGGGTGGTGCTGGCAAGATCCACAGGTTTAACAGTGACAGTGGGCCGCTGCAGAGGCTGAGCTTGCTCCTGACCTAGAGGAGAAACCATTGTTACGTGATGCTCTGGAGAGAGAACTGCAATCACATTAGAGAGCTCTGGAGCCTGAGCTGGGGTCTCCTCTTGTGCTGAAGGTTTATTTCATGCAAGAGCTTCTATAGCTTGGGCTGGCAAAGGTTCAACCTCCTCAGGTGGCTGTGGAGGCAGCGTGGGGGCCTCGTGCTGGGCTGTAGGAAATTCTGCACTACTAAGGGGCACTGAGGGCTGAGCTGAAGGCTTGTGCTGGGTTGGAGAAGGTCCCACCTCTGGAGTGGGTTCTGCTGTTATGCTAAGCTCCACATCTGCAGGTTTGATGATGATAGTGGATACGTTTGAATGCTGAGCCTGATGGTGACTTGGAGGTGGAACGGCCATTTCATAAGGCTCCGGAGACTGAGCTGGCTGTACCTATTGAGTTGCACAAGGTTCCACCTCCCCTGCAGAAGGTTCTGGAGGCTGAGCTTGTTGCTCCTGCAGCGTTGCAAAAGGTTCTGTCTCTGCTGGAAACGGAGCTGAGGCTTCCTCCTGAGTTGGAGAAGTTTCAGCTTCTCCAACAGACTCTGCAGGCTGAGCTGGGGTCTCATGCTGGGTTGGAAAGGGTTCAGCTTCCTCACTAAGCTCAGAAGGCTGCGTTGGTTGCCCCTGTTCACTTGGAGAAGGCTCAGCTTCTGCAAGAGGCTCTAGAGGCTGACCTGGGCTTTCCTGCTGGGTTGCAGAAGATTCTGTCTCCTCAGGATGCTCGGGAGGTGGAGCCAGGGCCTCCTGCTGAGCTGGAGGAAATTGAGCTTCCATAGTGGCCTCTGGAGTGATGGTCAGTTCCAAATCCAGAGGTTTAAGTGTGACACTGGGAACGTTTGAATGAGCGTGATGCTGAATGCCAGCTAGGGATGCTCCCTCACCACTCACTGGACTTTCAAGTACATACTCAGTAGGGTATCCTGGAGCTTGAGTTGGGGTCTCTTGATGGAGTAGGGAAGGTTCAAACGCCTGAGGGAGCTCTAGAGGCTGAGACGGAGGCTCCTGCTGGAGTGGCGGTGGTTCTGCCTCTTCAGTGGGCTCTGCAGTTTCATCCTGGACCTCTGCCTGGGGTGAAAAAGATTCAGCCTCCTCAGGGGTCTCTGGATGACGAAGTTGGGCCTCTTGCTGGGATGCAGAAATTTCAGCCTCCTCAGGGGGCTGCAGAGGTTGCTCCGAGTTCCCCCAGAAAATCCCTAGGCAGGCTCTCCTCAGGGTAAATGGTATCCATACCGGAAGCTACATAATCATCCTGCAACTGCTGTTCTAGACCCTGAGTTTCATTTTCTAACTGGCCTGTACGTCCAACAACAACTTTAGCAAGCTGTCGATGCTGAACTAGATCCTTCTTCAGGTTTGGGGCTGAAACAATAAACTTCGTTGGTTTTGAGCTCTTACTACCTAGAGGAGGAACAAGTATTTCAAATGATTGGTGACCTTCAGCCTGATCTAGACCTATGGTTTTAGTCTTACTCTTGCGTCGAAAAGGCAGAACCAAGGCCTGATTCTGTTCCCAGTCCAGCACTGGAGCTGCTGCTGGGAGCTTTTGCTGCTGGGTTAGCTTGTCATTCACATCCTGATGTGGAACAGCAAACTGATCTGGCCCTGCGGGCAGCCCTGCAGCTGAATCCGCGTCTGGGTGTGGAACCAAAGTCTCAGTCAATTCCTGATGAGGCAGTGCCAACATCTGCTCTGGAGAGGAGGACAAGTCATTAAAGCCCCCGGACTCTGCCGGGGGTGTAATCGCATAGGGCGATTCGGGAGGGAGGTCTGAGGAGTGTGAAGACCAAGGTTCAGTCAGCCCCGGGGGGTCGGAGGTCCACTGGACAGGGTCCAGGGCCCACTCCAGAGGCTGAGCTGCCTGGGCCAGAAGCCACAATGGGTGCCACACGAAGACACGCCATGGGAACCAGAGGCGCAGTGGGGACATGCTATGCGGAGGCTCCCGGGCACAGCGACCCAGGCCAGTGGGGCACGGGCGCTGCACTCTGAGCAGAAACCAAAGCATTATGAGAGTCCCGAGACACACAGGCGCCCCTCTCCCGCCTCACGACCCACCCTTTATTTATGACACCTTTAGTTCCACCACCTTCCTTAGGTTCCAGCAGAGATCCAATCTGAGCAACCAGAGGAAGCCTTTTTCCCAGAGTCACCAGGGTGCAAACCATCCTTCCTCTAGCAAAGGCAACAATTGCCTCCTGCTGGGGCCTCTCCCCAGTCCCCCCTGACCAGCCCTGCACCATGAGGCAGGATTTGGGCAGCCCAGGGGTGGGGGGAGGGGTTGGGAAGGATGTGGAGCTTCTCAAGGAAGCCACAGGGCCTGGCCTTCTGGGAAATTCAAAAGTGCGAGTCCAGTTCTGGCAATTTGAACGCTTCCTCCTCAGAGCTCCAGTCTGAGAGACATTCTTCCTCCCCTTGGCCACACTGCTGACAAGAAAAGTAGCTGACCCGCAAAATGAGCACCAGTTAGGCTGGCGGGAGGGCAACATACCTTACAGTTAGTGAACCATTTCTGTCACTGAGCAGTTGCCACCGCTGGTGGTGCAGACGTTCCCTGCCTCGCCACCCCGATAACTGTGATGCGCTCTGGGCAGGCTCCCTCTCTACGGGAGCTCTGGCCATGGGACACAGTCCAGCTAAGTCTGGATAATCCCCTTCTCGGAAAGCTTGGGGGATTGAGTGCACTCTGTTATTGTTCTGCTTATAAGTTCCCACCCGGAACAACAAAACGCTACTGTATATTTGCACCGTGGGGGGCTGAGGAATGCTGTGCCCAGGAAAATCTGTGGGTTGTTGGCATGGCACGTACGGTGGTCGAGGGAGAGACTCGGAGCCCAGGCCCAAAGTCCCCAGCCATTACGAGGCCGTCATTCGTTAATATTCCAGTTCAGTATATTGAGGGTCTCAGTCTGGCTGGTTCAAGCCCTGCATCAGACACTGTAGTGATTATCTAGTGGTATGTAACAGATCACACCAAAATAGCGGCTTAGAACAACAATAAACATTTACTCCTCACAAGTTCTGAGTCAAGAATTTAGGGGTAACTTGGGCAGTTCTGGCTCTGGGTCTCCCACGCAGTCGTCAAGGTATGGGCCAGGGCTGCAGTCATCGGGTGGCTGGACTGAGGCTGGAGGGTCCACTTCAAGGTGGTTCACTCCCTTACCTGGCTGCCAGGGTGGTGCTGGCAAGATCCACAGGTTTAACAGTGACAGTGGGCCGCTGCAGAGGCTGAGCTTGCTCCTGACCTAGAGGAGAAACCATTGTTACGTGATGCTCTGGAGAGAGAACTGCAATCACATTAGAGAGCTCTGGAGCCTGAGCTGGGGTCTCCTCTTGTGCTGAAGGTTTATTTCGTGCAAGAGCTTCTATAGCTTGGGCTGGCAAAGGTTCAACCTCCTCAGGTGGCTGTGGAGGCAGCGTGGGGGCCTCGTGCTGGGCTGTAGGAAATTCTGCACTACTAAGGGGCACTGAGGGCTGAGCTGAAGGCTTGTGCTGGGTTGGAGAAGGTCCCACCTCTGGAGTGGGTTCTGCTGTTATGCTAAGCTCCACATCTGCAGGTTTGATGATGATAGTGGATACGTTTGAATGCTGAGCCTGATGGTGACTTGGAGGTGGAACGGCCATTTCATAAGGCTCCGGAGACTGAGCTGGCTGTACCTGTTGAGTTGCACAAGGTTCCACCTCCCCTGCAGAAGGTTCTGGAGGCTGAGCTTGTTGCTCCTGCAGCGTTGCAAAAGGTTCTGTCTCTGCTGGAAACGGAGCTGAGGCTTCCTCCTGAGTTGGAGAAGTTTCAGCTTCTCCAACAGACTCTGCAGGCTGAGCTGGGGTCTCATGCTGGGTTGGAAAGGGTTCAGCTTCCTCACTAAGCTCAGAAGGCTGCGTTGGTTGCCCCTGTTCACTTGGAGAAGGCTCAGCTTCTGCAAGAGGCTCTAGAGGCTGACCTGGGCTTTCCTGCTGGGTTGCAGAAGATTCTGTCTCCTCAGGATGCTCGGGAGGTGGAGCCAGGGCCTCCTGCTGAGCTGGAGGAAATTGAGCTTCCATAGTGGCCTCTGGAGTGATGGTCAGTTCCAAATCCAGAGGTTTAAGTGTGACACTGGGAACGTTTGAATGAGCGTGATGCTGAATGCCAGCTAGGGATGCTCCCTCACCACTCACTGGACTTTCAAGTACATACTCAGTAGGGTATCCTGGAGCTTGAGTTGGGGTCTCTTGATGGAGTAGGGAAGGTTCAAACGCCTGAGGGAGCTCTAGAGGCTGAGACGGAGGCTCCTGCTGGAGTGGCGGTGGTTCTACCTCTTCAGTGGGCTCTGCAGTTTCATCCTGGACCTCTGCCTGGGGTGAAAAAGATTCAGCCTCCTCAGGGGTCTCTGGATGACGAAGTTGGGCCTCTTGCTGGGATGCAGAAATTTCAGCCTCCTCAGGGGGCTGCAGAGGTTGCTCCGAGTTCCCCCAGAAAATCCCTAGGCAGGCTCTCCTCAGGGTAAATGGTATCCATACCGGAAGCTACATAATCATCCTGCAACTGCTGTTCTAGACCCTGAGTTTCATTTTCTAACTGGCCTGTACGTCCAACAACAACTTTAGCAAGCTGTCGATGCTGAACTAGATCCTTCTTCAGGTTTGGGGCTGAAACAATAAACTTCGTTGGTTTTGAGCTCTTACTACCTAGAGGAGGAACAAGTATTTCAAATGATTGGTGACCTTCAGCCTGATCTAGACCTATGGTTTTAGTCTTACTCTTGCGTCGAAAAGGCAGAACCAAGGCCTGATTCTGTTCCCAGTCCAGCACTGGAGCTGCTGCTGGGAGCTTTTGCTGCTGGGTTAGCTTGTCATTCACATCCTGATGTGGAACAGCAAACTGATCTGGCCCTGCGGGCAGCCCTGCAGCTGAATCCGCGTCTGGGTGTGGAACCAAAGTCTCAGTCAATTCCTGATGAGGCAGTGCCAACATCTGCTCTGGAGAGGAGGACAAGTCATTAAAGCCCCCGGACTCTGCCGGGGGTGTAATCGCATAGGGCGATTCGGGAGGGAGGTCTGAGGAGTGTGAAGACCAAGGTTCAGTCAGCCCCGGGGGGTCGGAGGTCCACTGGACAGGGTCCAGGGCCCACTCCAGAGGCTGAGCTGCCTGGGCCAGAAGCCACAATGGGTGCCACACGAAGACACGCCATGGGAACCAGAGGCGCAGTGGGGACATGCTATGCGGAGGCTCCCGGGCACAGCGACCCAGGCCAGTGGGGCACGGGCGCTGCACTCTGAGCAGAAACCAAAGCATTATGAGAGTCCCGAGACACACAGGCGCCCCTCTCCCGCCTCACGACCCACCCTTTATTTATGACACCTTTAGTTCCACCACCTTCCTTAGGTTCCAGCAGAGATCCAATCTGAGCAACCAGAGGAAGCCTTTTTCCCAGAGTCACCAGGGTGCAAACCATCCTTCCTCTAGCAAAGGCAACAATTGCCTCCTGCTGGGGCCTCTCCCCAGTCCCCCCTGACCAGCCCTGCACCATGAGGCAGGATTTGGGCAGCCCAGGGGTGGGGGGAGGGGTTGGGAAGGATGTGGAGCTTCTCAAGGAAGCCACAGGGCCTGGCCTTCTGGGAAATTCAAAAGTGCGAGTCCAGTTCTGGCAATTTGAACGCTTCCTCCTCAGAGCTCCAGTCTGAGAGACATTCTTCCTCCCCTTGGCCACACTGCTGACAAGAAAAGTAGCTGACCCGCAAAATGAGCACCAGTTAGGCTGGCGGGAGGGCAACATACCTTACAGTTAGTGAACCATTTCTGTCACTGAGCAGTTGCCACCGCTGGTGGTGCAGACGTTCCCTGCCTCGCCACCCCGATAACTGTGATGCGCTCTGGGCAGGCTCCCTCTCTACGGGAGCTCTGGCCATGGGACACAGTCCAGCTAAGTCTGGATAATCCCCTTCTCGGAAAGCTTGGGGGATTGAGTGCACTCTGTTATTGTTCTGCTTATAAGTTCCCACCCGGAACAACAAAACGCTACTGTATATTTGCACCGTGGGGGGCTGAGGAATGCTGTGCCCAGGAAAATCTGTGGGTTGTTGGCATGGCACGTACGGTGGTCGAGGGAGAGACTCGGAGCCCAGGCCCAAAGTCCCCAGCCATTACGAGGCCGTCATTCGTTAATATTCCAGTTCAGTATATTGAGGGTCTCAGTCTGGCTGGTTCAAGCCCTGCATCAGACACTGTAGTGATTATCTAGTGGTATGTAACAGATCACACCAAAATAGCGGCTTAGAACAACAATAAACATTTACTCCTCACAAGTTCTGAGTCAAGAATTTAGGGGTAACTTGGGCAGTTCTGGCTCTGGGTCTCCCACGCAGTCGTCAAGGTATGGGCCAGGGCTGCAGTCATCGGGTGGCTGGACTGAGGCTGGAGGGTCCACTTCAAGGTGGTTCACTCCCTTACCTGGCTGCCAGGGTGGTGCTGGCAAGATCCACAGGTTTAACAGTGACAGTGGGCCGCTGCAGAGGCTGCGCTTGCTCCTGACCTAGAGGAGAAACCATTGTTACGTGATGCTCTGGAGAGAGAACTGCAATCACATTAGAGAGCTCTGGAGCCTGAGCTGGGGTCTCCTCTTGTGCTGAAGGTTTATTTCGTGCAAGAGCTTCTATAGCTTGGGCTGGCAAAGGTTCAACCTCCTCAGGTGGCTGTGGAGGCAGCGTGGGGGCCTCGTGCTGGGCTGTAGGAAATTCTGCACTACTAAGGGGCACTGAGGGCTGAGCTGAAGGCTTGTGCTGGGTTGGAGAAGGTCCCACCTCTGGAGTGGGTTCTGCTGTTATGCTAAGCTCCACATCTGCAGGTTTGATGATGATAGTGGATACGTTTGAATGCTGAGCCTGATGGTGACTTGGAGGTGGAACGGCCATTTCATAAGGCTCCGGAGACTGAGCTGGCTGTACCTGTTGAGTTGCACAAGGTTCCACCTCCCCTGCAGAAGGTTCTGGAGGCTGAGCTTGTTGCTCCTGCAGCGTTGCAAAAGGTTCTGTCTCTGCTGGAAACGGAGCTGAGGCTTCCTCCTGAGTTGGAGAAGTTTCAGCTTCTCCAACAGACTCTGCAGGCTGAGCTGGGGTCTCATGCTGGGTTGGAAAGGGTTCAGCTTCCTCACTAAGCTCAGAAGGCTGCGTTGGTTGCCCCTGTTCACTTGGAGAAGGCTCAGCTTCTGCAAGAGGCTCTAGAGGCTGACCTGGGCTTTCCTGCTGGGTTGCAGAAGATTCTGTCTCCTCAGGATGCTCGGGAGGTGGAGCCAGGGCCTCCTGCTGAGCTGGAGGAAATTGAGCTTCCATAGTGGCCTCTGGAGTGATGGTCAGTTCCAAATCCAGAGGTTTAAGTGTGACACTGGGAACGTTTGAATGAGCGTGATGCTGAATGCCAGCTAGGGATGCTCCCTCACCACTCACTGGACTTTCAAGTACATACTCAGTAGGGTATCCTGGAGCTTGAGTTGGGGTCTCTTGATGGAGTAGGGAAGGTTCAAACGCCTGAGGGAGCTCTAGAGGCTGAGACGGAGGCTCCTGCTGGAGTGGCGGTGGTTCTACCTCTTCAGTGGGCTCTGCAGTTTCATCCTGGACCTCTGCCTGGGGTGAAAAAGATTCAGCCTCCTCAGGGGTCTCTGGATGACGAAGTTGGGCCTCTTGCTGGGATGCAGAAATTTCAGCCTCCTCAGGGGGCTGCAGAGGTTGCTCCGAGTTCCCCCAGAAAATCCCTAGGCAGGCTCTCCTCAGGGTAAATGGTATCCATACCGGAAGCTACATAATCATCCTGCAACTGCTGTTCTAGACCCTGAGTTTCATTTTCTAACTGGCCTGTACGTCCAACAACAACTTTAGCAAGCTGTCGATGCTGAACTAGATCCTTCTTCAGGTTTGGGGCTGAAACAATAAACTTCGTTGGTTTTGAGCTCTTACTACCTAGAGGAGGAACAAGTATTTCAAATGATTGGTGACCTTCAGCCTGATCTAGACCTATGGTTTTAGTCTTACTCTTGCGTCGAAAAGGCAGAACCAAGGCCTGATTCTGTTCCCAGTCCAGCACTGGAGCTGCTGCTGGGAGCTTTTGCTGCTGGGTTAGCTTGTCATTCACATCCTGATGTGGAACAGCAAACTGATCTGGCCCTGCGGGCAGCCCTGCAGCTGAATCCGCGTCTGGGTGTGGAACCAAAGTCTCAGTCAATTCCTGATGAGGCAGTGCCAACATCTGCTCTGGAGAGGAGGACAAGTCATTAAAGCCCCCGGACTCTGCCGGGGGTGTAATCGCATAGGGCGATTCGGGAGGGAGGTCTGAGGAGTGTGAAGACCAAGGTTCAGTCAGCCCCGGGGGGTCGGAGGTCCACTGGACAGGGTCCAGGGCCCACTCCAGAGGCTGAGCTGCCTGGGCCAGAAGCCACAATGGGTGCCACACGAAGACACGCCATGGGAACCAGAGGCGCAGTGGGGACATGCTATGCGGAGGCTCCCGGGCACAGCGACCCAGGCCAGTGGGGCACGGGCGCTGCACTCTGAGCAGAAACCAAAGCATTATGAGAGTCCCGAGACACACAGGCGCCCCTCTCCCGCCTCACGACCCACCCTTTATTTATGACACCTTTAGTTCCACCACCTTCCTTAGGTTCCAGCAGAGATCCAATCTGAGCAACCAGAGGAAGCCTTTTTCCCAGAGTCACCAGGGTGCAAACCATCCTTCCTCTAGCAAAGGCAACAATTGCCTCCTGCTGGGGCCTCTCCCCAGTCCCCCCTGACCAGCCCTGCACCATGAGGCAGGATTTGGGCAGCCCAGGGGTGGGGGGAGGGGTTGGGAAGGATGTGGAGCTTCTCAAGGAAGCCACAGGGCCTGGCCTTCTGGGAAATTCAAAAGTGCGAGTCCAGTTCTGGCAATTTGAACGCTTCCTCCTCAGAGCTCCAGTCTGAGAGACATTCTTCCTCCCCTTGGCCACACTGCTGACAAGAAAAGTAGCTGACCCGCAAAATGAGCACCAGTTAGGCTGGCGGGAGGGCAACATACCTTACAGTTAGTGAACCATTTCTGTCACTGAGCAGTTGCCACCGCTGGTGGTGCAGACGTTCCCTGCCTCGCCACCCCGATAACTGTGATGCGCTCTGGGCAGGCTCCCTCTCTACGGGAGCTCTGGCCATGGGACACAGTCCAGCTAAGTCTGGATAATCCCCTTCTCGGAAAGCTTGGGGGATTGAGTGCACTCTGTTATTGTTCTGCTTATAAGTTCCCACCCGGAACAACAAAACGCTACTGTATATTTGCACCGTGGGGGGCTGAGGAATGCTGTGCCCAGGAAAATCTGTGGGTTGTTGGCATGGCACGTACGGTGGTCGAGGGAGAGACTCGGAGCCCAGGCCCAAAGTCCCCAGCCATTACGAGGCCGTCATTCGTTAATATTCCAGTTCAGTATATTGAGGGTCTCAGTCTGGCTGGTTCAAGCCCTGCATCAGACACTGTAGTGATTATCTAGTGGTATGTAACAGATCACACCAAAATAGCGGCTTAGAACAACAATAAACATTTACTCCTCACAAGTTCTGAGTCAAGAATTTAGGGGTAACTTGGGCAGTTCTGGCTCTGGGTCTCCCACGCAGTCGTCAAGGTATGGGCCAGGGCTGCAGTCATCGGGTGGCTGGACTGAGGCTGGAGGGTCCACTTCAAGGTGGTTCACTCCCTTACCTGGCTGCCAGGGTGGTGCTGGCAAGATCCACAGGTTTAACAGTGACAGTGGGCCGCTGCAGAGGCTGCGCTTGCTCCTGACCTAGAGGAGAAACCATTGTTACGTGATGCTCTGGAGAGAGAACTGCAATCACATTAGAGAGCTCTGGAGCCTGAGCTGGGGTCTCCTCTTGTGCTGAAGGTTTATTTCGTGCAAGAGCTTCTATAGCTTGGGCTGGCAAAGGTTCAACCTCCTCAGGTGGCTGTGGAGGCAGCGTGGGGGCCTCGTGCTGGGCTGTAGGAAATTCTGCACTACTAAGGGGCACTGAGGGCTGAGCTGAAGGCTTGTGCTGGGTTGGAGAAGGTCCCACCTCTGGAGTGGGTTCTGCTGTTATGCTAAGCTCCACATCTGCAGGTTTGATGATGATAGTGGATACGTTTGAATGCTGAGCCTGATGGTGACTTGGAGGTGGAACGGCCATTTCATAAGGCTCCGGAGACTGAGCTGGCTGTACCTGTTGAGTTGCACAAGGTTCCACCTCCCCTGCAGAAGGTTCTGGAGGCTGAGCTTGTTGCTCCTGCAGCGTTGCAAAAGGTTCTGTCTCTGCTGGAAACGGAGCTGAGGCTTCCTCCTGAGTTGGAGAAGTTTCAGCTTCTCCAACAGACTCTGCAGGCTGAGCTGGGGTCTCATGCTGGGTTGGAAAGGGTTCAGCTTCCTCACTAAGCTCAGAAGGCTGCGTTGGTTGCCCCTGTTCACTTGGAGAAGGCTCAGCTTCTGCAAGAGGCTCTAGAGGCTGACCTGGGCTTTCCTGCTGGGTTGCAGAAGATTCTGTCTCCTCAGGATGCTCGGGAGGTGGAGCCAGGGCCTCCTGCTGAGCTGGAGGAAATTGAGCTTCCATAGTGGCCTCTGGAGTGATGGTCAGTTCCAAATCCAGAGGTTTAAGTGTGACACTGGGAACGTTTGAATGAGCGTGATGCTGAATGCCAGCTAGGGATGCTCCCTCACCACTCACTGGACTTTCAAGTACATACTCAGTAGGGTATCCTGGAGCTTGAGTTGGGGTCTCTTGATGGAGTAGGGAAGGTTCAAACGCCTGAGGGAGCTCTAGAGGCTGAGACGGAGGCTCCTGCTGGAGTGGCGGTGGTTCTACCTCTTCAGTGGGCTCTGCAGTTTCATCCTGGACCTCTGCCTGGGGTGAAAAAGATTCAGCCTCCTCAGGGGTCTCTGGATGACGAAGTTGGGCCTCTTGCTGGGATGCAGAAATTTCAGCCTCCTCAGGGGGCTGCAGAGGTTGCTCCGAGTTCCCCCAGAAAATCCCTAGGCAGGCTCTCCTCAGGGTAAATGGTATCCATACCGGAAGCTACATAATCATCCTGCAACTGCTGTTCTAGACCCTGAGTTTCATTTTCTAACTGGCCTGTACGTCCAACAACAACTTTAGCAAGCTGTCGATGCTGAACTAGATCCTTCTTCAGGTTTGGGGCTGAAACAATAAACTTCGTTGGTTTTGAGCTCTTACTACCTAGAGGAGGAACAAGTATTTCAAATGATTGGTGACCTTCAGCCTGATCTAGACCTATGGTTTTAGTCTTACTCTTGCGTCGAAAAGGCAGAACCAAGGCCTGATTCTGTTCCCAGTCCAGCACTGGAGCTGCTGCTGGGAGCTTTTGCTGCTGGGTTAGCTTGTCATTCACATCCTGATGTGGAACAGCAAACTGATCTGGCCCTGCGGGCAGCCCTGCAGCTGAATCCGCGTCTGGGTGTGGAACCAAAGTCTCAGTCAATTCCTGATGAGGCAGTGCCAACATCTGCTCTGGAGAGGAGGACAAGTCATTAAAGCCCCCGGACTCTGCCGGGGGTGTAATC
The DNA here is from genome assembly GCF_030028045.1 of Hippopotamus amphibius kiboko. Classification (NCBI taxonomy): domain Eukaryota; kingdom Metazoa; phylum Chordata; class Mammalia; order Artiodactyla; family Hippopotamidae; genus Hippopotamus; species Hippopotamus amphibius. The sequence continues at coordinate 43,490,876 of NC_080202.1, read as the reverse complement.
GCATAGGGCGATTCGGGAGGGAGGTCTGAGGAGTGTGAAGACCAAGGTTCAGTCAGCCCCGGGGGGTCGGAGGTCCACTGGACAGGGTCCAGGGCCCACTCCAGAGGCTGAGCTGCCTGGGCCAGAAGCCACAATGGGTGCCACACGAAGACACGCCATGGGAACCAGAGGCGCAGTGGGGACATGCTATGCGGAGGCTCCCGGGCACAGCGACCCAGGCCAGTGGGGCACGGGCGCTGCACTCTGAGCAGAAACCAAAGCATTATGAGAGTCCCGAGACACACAGGCGCCCCTCTCCCGCCTCACGACCCACCCTTTATTTATGACACCTTTAGTTCCACCACCTTCCTTAGGTTCCAGCAGAGATCCAATCTGAGCAACCAGAGGAAGCCTTTTTCCCAGAGTCACCAGGGTGCAAACCATCCTTCCTCTAGCAAAGGCAACAATTGCCTCCTGCTGGGGCCTCTCCCCAGTCCCCCCTGACCAGCCCTGCACCATGAGGCAGGATTTGGGCAGCCCAGGGGTGGGGGGAGGGGTTGGGAAGGATGTGGAGCTTCTCAAGGAAGCCACAGGGCCTGGCCTTCTGGGAAATTCAAAAGTGCGAGTCCAGTTCTGGCAATTTGAACGCTTCCTCCTCAGAGCTCCAGTCTGAGAGACATTCTTCCTCCCCTTGGCCACACTGCTGACAAGAAAAGTAGCTGACCCGCAAAATGAGCACCAGTTAGGCTGGCGGGAGGGCAACATACCTTACAGTTAGTGAACCATTTCTGTCACTGAGCAGTTGCCACCGCTGGTGGTGCAGACGTTCCCTGCCTCGCCACCCCGATAACTGTGATGCGCTCTGGGCAGGCTCCCTCTCTACGGGAGCTCTGGCCATGGGACACAGTCCAGCTAAGTCTGGATAATCCCCTTCTCGGAAAGCTTGGGGGATTGAGTGCACTCTGTTATTGTTCTGCTTATAAGTTCCCACCCGGAACAACAAAACGCTACTGTATATTTGCACCGTGGGGGGCTGAGGAATGCTGTGCCCAGGAAAATCTGTGGGTTGTTGGCATGGCACGTACGGTGGTCGAGGGAGAGACTCGGAGCCCAGGCCCAAAGTCCCCAGCCATTACGAGGCCGTCATTCGTTAATATTCCAGTTCAGTATATTGAGGGTCTCAGTCTGGCTGGTTCAAGCCCTGCATCAGACACTGTAGTGATTATCTAGTGGTATGTAACAGATCACACCAAAATAGCGGCTTAGAACAACAATAAACATTTATTCCTCACAAGTTCTGAGTCAAGAATTTAGGGGTAACTTGGGCAGTTCTGGCTCTGGGTCTCCCACGCAGTCGTCAAGGTATGGGCCAGGGCTGCAGTCATCGGGTGGCTGGACTGAGGCTGGAGGGTCCACTTCAAGGTGGTTCACTCCCTTACCTGGCTGCCAGGGTGGTGCTGGCAAGATCCACAGGTTTAACAGTGACAGTGGGCCGCTGCAGAGGCTGAGCTTGCTCCTGACCTAGAGGAGAAACCATTGTTACGTGATGCTCTGGAGAGAGAACTGCAATCACATTAGAGAGCTCTGGAGCCTGAGCTGGGGTCTCCTCTTGTGCTGAAGGTTTATTTCGTGCAAGAGCTTCTATAGCTTGGGCTGGCAAAGGTTCAACCTCCTCAGGTGGCTGTGGAGGCAGCGTGGGGGCCTCGTGCTGGGCTGTAGGAAATTCTGCACTACTAAGGGGCACTGAGGGCTGAGCTGAAGGCTTGTGCTGGGTTGGAGAAGGTCCCACCTCTGGAGTGGGTTCTGCTGTTATGCTAAGCTCCACATCTGCAGGTTTGATGGTGATAGTGGATACGTTTGAATGCTGAGCCTGATGGTGACTTGGAGGTGGAACGGCCATTTCATAAGGCTCCGGAGACTGAGCTGGCTGTACCTGTTGAGTTGCAGAAGGTTCCACCTCCCCTGCAGAAGGTTCTGGAGGCTGAGCTTGTTGCTCCTGCAGCGTTGCAAAAGGTTCTGTCGCTGCTGGAAACGGAGCTGAGGCTTCCTCCTGAGTTGGAGAAGTTTCAGCTTCTCCAACAGACTCTGCAGGCTGAGCTGGGGTCTCATGCTGGGTTGGAAAGGGTTCAGCTTCCTCACTAAGCTCAGAAGGCTGCGTTGGTTGCCCCTGTTCACTTGGAGAAGGCTCAGCTTCTGCAAGAGGCTCTAGAGGCTGACCTGGGCTTTCCTGCTGGGTTGCAGAAGATTCTGTCTCCTCAGGATGCTCGGGAGGTGGAGCCAGGGCCTCCTGCTGAGCTGGAGGAAATTGAGCTTCCATAGTGGCCTCTGGAGTGATGGTCAGTTCCAAATCCAGAGGTTTAAGTGTGACACTGGGAACGTTTGAATGAGCGTGATGCTGAATGCCAGCTAGGGATGCTCCCTCACCACTCACTGGACTTTCAAGTACATACTCAGTAGGGTACCCTGGAGCTTGAGTTGGGGTCTCTTGATGGAGTAGGGAAGGTTCAAACGCCTGAGGGAGCTCTAGAGGCTGAGACGGAGGCTCCTGCTGGAGTGGCGGTGGTTCTGCCTCTTCAGTGGGCTCTGCAGTTTCATCCTGGACCTCTGCCTGGGGTGAAAAAGATTCAGCCTCCTCAGGGGTCTCTGGATGACGAAGTTGGGCCTCTTGCTGGGATGCAGAAATTTCAGCCTCCTCAGGGGGCTGCAGAGGTTGCTCCGAGTTCCCCCAGAAAATCCCTAGGCAGGCTCTCCTCAGGGTAAATGGTATCCATACCGGAAGCTACATAATCATCCTGCAACTGCTGTTCTAGACCCTGAGTTTCATTTTCTAACTGGCCTGTACGTCCAACAACAACTTTAGCAAGCTGTCGATGCTGAACTAGATCCTTCTTCAGGTTTGGGGCTGAAACAATAAACTTCGTTGGTTTTGAGCTCTTACTACCTAGAGGAGGAACAAGTATTTCAAATGATTGGTGACCTTCAGCCTGATCTAGACCTATGGTTTTAGTCTTACTCTTGCGTCGAAAAGGCAGAACCAAGGCCTGATTCTGTTCCTAGTCCAGCACTGGAGCTGCTGCTGGGAGCTTTTGCTGCTGGGTTAGCTTGTCATTCACATCCTGATGTGGAACAGCAAACTGATCTGGCCCTGCGGGCAGCCCTGCAGCTGAATCCGCGTCTGGGTGTGGAACCAAAGTCTCAGTCAATTCCTGATGAGGGCAGTGCCAACATCTGCTCTGGAGAGGAGGACAAGTCATTAAAGCCCCCGGACTCTGCCGGGGGTGTAATCGCATAGGGCGATTCGGGAGGGAGGTCTGAGGAGTGTGAAGACCAAGGTTCAGTCAGCCCCGGGGGGTCGGAGGTCCACTGGACAGGGTCCAGGGCCACTCCAGAGGCTGAGCTGCCTGGGCCAGAAGCCACAATGGGTGCCACACGAAGATGACACGCCATGGAACCAGGAGGCGCAGTGGGGGACATGCTATGCGGAGGCTCCCGGGCACAGCGACCCAGGCCAGTGGGGCACGGGCGCTGCACTCTGAGCAGAAACCAAAGCATTATGAGAGTCCCGAGACACACAGGCGCCCCTCTCCCGCCTCACGACCCACCCTTTATTTATGACACCTTTAGTTCCACCACCTTCCTTAGGTTCCAGCAGAGATCCAATCTGAGCAACCAGAGGAAGCCTTTTTCCAGAGTCACCAGGGTGCAAACCATCCTTCCTCTAGCAAAGGCAACAATTGCCTCCTGCTGGGGCCTCTCCCCAGTCCCCCCTGACCAGCCCTGCACCATGAGGCAGGATTTGGGCAGCCCAGGGGTGGGGGGAGGGGTTGGGAAGGATGTGGAGCTTCTCAAGGAAGCCACAGGGCCTGGCCTTCTGGGAAATTCCAAAAGTGCGAGTCCAGTTCTGGCAATTTGAACGCTTCCTCCTCAGAGCTCCAGTCTGAGAGACATTCTTCCTCCCCTTGGCCACACTGCTGACAAGAAAAGTAGCTGACCCGCAAAATGAGCACCAGTTAGGCTGGCGGGAGGGCAACATACCTTACAGTTAGTGAACCATTTCTGTCACTGAGCAGTTGCCACCGCTGGTGGTGCAGACGTTCCCTGCCTCGCCACCCCGATAACTGTGATGCGCTCTGGGCAGGCTCCCTCTCTACGGGAGCTCTGGCCATGGGACACAGTCCAGCTAAGTCTGGATAATCCCCTTTCTCGGAAAGCTTGGGGGATTGAGTGCACTCTGTTATTGTTCTGCTTATAAGTTCCCACCCGGAACAACAAAACGCTACTGTATATTTGCACCGTGGGGGGCTGAGGAATGCTGTGCCCAGGAAAATCTGTGGGTTGTTGGCATGGCACGTACGGTGGTCGAGGAGAGACTCGGAGCCCAGGCCCAAAGTCCCCAGCCATTACGAGGCCGTCATTCGTTATATTCCAGTTCAGTATATTGAGGGTCTCAGTCTGGCTGGTTCAAGCCCTGCATCAACACTGTAGTGATTATCTAGTGGTATGTAACAGATCACACCAAAATAGCGGCTTAGAACAACAATAAACATTTATTCCTCACAAGTTCTGAGTCAAGAATTTAGGGGTAACTTGGGCAGTTCTGGCTCTGGGTCTCCCACGCAGTCGTCAAGGTATGGGCCAGGGCTGCAGTCATCGGGTGGCTGGACTGAGGCTGGAGGGTCACTTCAAGGTGGTTCACTCCCTTACCTGGCTGCCAGGGTGGTGCTGGCAAGATCCACAGGTTTAACAGTGACAGTGGCCGCTGCAGAGGCTGAGCTTGCTCCTGAGCTAGAGGAGAAACCATTGTTACGTGATGCTCTGGAGAGAGAACTGCAATCACATTAGAGAGCTCTGGAGCCTGAGCTGGGGTCTCCTCTTGTGCTGAAGGTTTATTTCGTGCAAGAGCTTCTATAGCTTGGGCTGGCAAAGGTTCAACCTCCTCAGGTGGCTGTGGAGGCAGCGTGGGGGCCTCGTGCTGGGCTGTAGGAAATTCTGCACTACTAAGGGGCACTGAGGGCTGAGCTGAAGGCTTGTGCTGGGTTGGAGAATGTCCCACCTCTGGAGTGGGTTCTGCTGTTATGCTAAGCTCCACATCTGCAGGTTTGATGGTGATAGTGGATACGTTTGAATGCTGAGCCTGATGGTGACTTGGAGGTGGAACGGCCATTTCATAAGGCTCCGGAGACTGAGCTGGCTGTACCTGTTGAGTTGCAGAAGGTTCCACCTCCCCTGCAGAAGGTTCTGGAGGCTGAGCTTGTTGCTCCTGCAGCGTTGCAAAAGGTTCTGTCGCTGCTGGAAACGGAGCTGAGGCTTCCTCCTGAGTTGGAGAAGTTTCAGCTTCTCCAACAGACTCTGCAGGCTGAGCTGGGGTCTCATGCTGGGTTGGAAAGGGTTCAGCTTCCTCACTAAGCTCAGAAGGCTGCGTTGGTTGCCCCTGTTCACTTGGAGAAGGCTCAGCTTCTGCAAGAGGCTCTAGAGGCTGACCTGGGCTTTCCTGCTGGGTTGCAGAAGATTCTGTCTCCTCAGGATGCTCGGGAGGTGGAGCCAGGGCCTCCTGCTGAGCTGGAGGAAATTGAGCTTCCATAGTGGCCTCTGGAGTGATGGTCAGTTCCAAATCCAGAGGTTTAAGTGTGACACTGGGAACGTTTGAATGAGCGTGATGCTGAATGCCAGCTAGGGATGCTCCCTCACCACTCACTGGACTTTCAAGTACATACTCAGTAGGGTACCCTGGAGCTTGAGTTGGGGTCTCTTGATGGAGTAGGGAAGGTTCAAACGCCTGAGGGAGCTCTAGAGGCTGAGACGGAGGCTCCTGCTGGAGTGGCGGTGGTTCTGCCTCTTCAGTGGGCTCTGCAGTTTCATCCTGGACCTCTGCCTGGGGTGAAAAAGATTCAGCCTCCTCAGGGGTCTCTGGATGACGAAGTTGGGCCTCTTGCTGGGATGCAGAAATTTCAGCCTCCTCAGGGGGCTGCAGAGGTTGCTCCGAGTTCCCCCAGAAAATCCCTAGGCAGGCTCTCCTCAGGGTAAATGGTATCCATACCGGAAGCTACATAATCATCCTGCAACTGCTGTTCTAGACCCTGAGTTTCATTTTCTAACTGGCCTGTACGTCCAACAACAACTTTAGCAAGCTGTCGATGCTGAACTAGATCCTTCTTCAGGTTTGGGGCTGAAACAATAAACTTCGTTGGTTTTGAGCTCTTACTACCTAGAGGAGGAACAAGTATTTCAAATGATTGGTGACCTTCAGCCTGATCTAGACCTATGGTTTTAGTCTTACTCTTGCGTCGAAAAGGCAGAACCAAGGCCTGATTCTGTTCCCAGTCCAGCACTGGAGCTGCTGCTGGGAGCTTTTGCTGCTGGGTTAGCTTGTCATTCACATCCTGATGTGGAACAGCAAACTGATCTGGCCCTGCGGGCAGCCCTGCAGCTGAATCCGCGTCTGGGTGTGGAACCAAAGTCTCAGTCAATTCCTGATGAGGCAGTGCCAACATCTGCTCTGGAGAGGAGGACAAGTCATTAAAGCCCCCGGACTCTGCCGGGGGTGTAATCGCATAGGGCGATTCGGGAGGGAGGTCTGAGGAGTGTGAAGACCAAGGTTCAGTCAGCCCCGGGGGGTCGGAGGTCCACTGGACAGGGTCCAGGGCCCACTCCAGAGGCTGAGCTGCCTGGGCCAGAAGCCACAATGGGTGCCACACGAAGACACGCCATGGGAACCAGAGGCGCAGTGGGGACATGCTATGCGGAGGCTCCCGGGCACAGCGACCCAGGCCAGTGGGGCACGGGCGCTGCACTCTGAGCAGAAACCAAAGCATTATGAGAGTCCCGAGACACACAGGCGCCCCTCTCCCGCCTCACGACCCACCCTTTATTTATGACACCTTTAGTTCCACCACCTTCCTTAGGTTCCAGCAGAGATCCAATCTGAGCAACCAGAGGAAGCCTTTTTCCCAGAGTCACCAGGGTGCAAACCATCCTTCCTCTAGCAAAGGCAACAATTGCCTCCTGCTGGGGCCTCTCCCCAGTCCCCCCTGACCAGCCCTGCACCATGAGGCAGGATTTGGGCAGCCCAGGGGTGGGGGGAGGGGTTGGGAAGGATGTGGAGCTTCTCAAGGAAGCCACAGGGCCTGGCCTTCTGGGAAATTCAAAAGTGCGAGTCCAGTTCTGGCAATTTGAACGCTTCCTCCTCAGAGCTCCAGTCTGAGAGACATTCTTCCTCCCCTTGGCCACACTGCTGACAAGAAAAGTAGCTGACCCGCAAAATGAGCACCAGTTAGGCTGGCGGGAGGGCAACATACCTTACAGTTAGTGAACCATTTCTGTCACTGAGCAGTTGCCACCGCTGGTGGTGCAGACGTTCCCTGCCTCGCCACCCCGATAACTGTGATGCGCTCTGGGCAGGCTCCCTCTCTACGGGAGCTCTGGCCATGGGACACAGTCCAGCTAAGTCTGGATAATCCCCTTCTCGGAAAGCTTGGGGGATTGAGTGCACTCTGTTATTGTTCTGCTTATAAGTTCCCACCCGGAACAACAAAACGCTACTGTATATTTGCACCGTGGGGGGCTGAGGAATGCTGTGCCCAGGAAAATCTGTGGGTTGTTGGCATGGCACGTACGGTGGTCGAGGGAGAGACTCGGAGCCCAGGCCCAAAGTCCCCAGCCATTACGAGGCCGTCATTCGTTAATATTCCAGTTCAGTATATTGAGGGTCTCAGTCTGGCTGGTTCAAGCCCTGCATCAGACACTGTAGTGATTATCTAGTGGTATGTAACAGATCACACCAAAATAGCGGCTTAGAACAACAATAAACATTTATTCCTCACAAGTTCTGAGTCAAGAATTTAGGGGTAACTTGGGCAGTTCTGGCTCTGGGTCTCCCACGCAGTCGTCAAGGTATGGGCCAGGGCTGCAGTCATCGGGTGGCTGGACTGAGGCTGGAGGGTCCACTTCAAGGTGGTTCACTCCCTTACCTGGCTGCCAGGGTGGTGCTGGCAAGATCCACAGGTTTAACAGTGACAGTGGGCCGCTGCAGAGGCTGAGCTTGCTCCTGAGCTAGAGGAGAAACCATTGTTACGTGATGCTCTGGAGAGAGAACTGCAATCACATTAGAGAGCTCTGGAGCCTGAGCTGGGGTCTCCTCTTGTGCTGAAGGTTTATTTCGTGCAAGAGCTTCTATAGCTTGGGCTGGCAAAGGTTCAACCTCCTCAGGTGGCTGTGGAGGCAGCGTGGGGGCCTCGTGCTGGGCTGTAGGAAATTCTGCACTACTAAGGGGCACTGAGGGCTGAGCTGAAGGCTTGTGCTGGGTTGGAGAAGGTCCCACCTCTGGAGTGGGTTCTGCTGTTATGCTAAGCTCCACATCTGCAGGTTTGATGGTGATAGTGGATACGTTTGAATGCTGAGCCTGATGGTGACTTGGAGGTGGAACGGCCATTTCATAAGGCTCCGGAGACTGAGCTGGCTGTACCTGTTGAGTTGCAGAAGGTTCCACCTCCCCTGCAGAAGGTTCTGGAGGCTGAGCTTGTTGCTCCTGCAGCGTTGCAAAAGGTTCTGTCGCTGCTGGAAACGGAGCTGAGGCTTCCTCCTGAGTTGGAGAAGTTTCAGCTTCTCCAACAGACTCTGCAGGCTGAGCTGGGGTCTCATGCTGGGTTGGAAAGGGTTCAGCTTCCTCACTAAGCTCAGAAGGCTGCGTTGGTTGCCCCTGTTCACTTGGAGAAGGCTCAGCTTCTGCAAGAGGCTCTAGAGGCTGACCTGGGCTTTCCTGCTGGGTTGCAGAAGATTCTGTCTCCTCAGGATGCTCGGGAGGTGGAGCCAGGGCCTCCTGCTGAGCTGGAGGAAATTGAGCTTCCATAGTGGCCTCTGGAGTGATGGTCAGTTCCAAATCCAGAGGTTTAAGTGTGACACTGGGAACGTTTGAATGAGCGTGATGCTGAATGCCAGCTAGGGATGCTCCCTCACCACTCACTGGACTTTCAAGTACATACTCAGTAGGGTACCCTGGAGCTTGAGTTGGGGTCTCTTGATGGAGTAGGGAAGGTTCAAACGCCTGAGGGAGCTCTAGAGGCTGAGACGGAGGCTCCTGCTGGAGTGGCGGTGGTTCTGCCTCTTCAGTGGGCTCTGCAGTTTCATCCTGGACCTCTGCCTGGGGTGAAAAAGATTCAGCCTCCTCAGGGGTCTCTGGATGACGAAGTTGGGCCTCTTGCTGGGATGCAGAAATTTCAGCCTCCTCAGGGGGCTGCAGAGGTTGCTCCGAGTTCCCCCAGAAAATCCCTAGGCAGGCTCTCCTCAGGGTAAATGGTATCCATACCGGAAGCTACATAATCATCCTGCAACTGCTGTTCTAGACCCTGAGTTTCATTTTCTAACTGGCCTGTACGTCCAACAACAACTTTAGCAAGCTGTCGATGCTGAACTAGATCCTTCTTCAGGTTTGGGGCTGAAACAATAAACTTCGTTGGTTTTGAGCTCTTACTACCTAGAGGAGGAACAAGTATTTCAAATGATTGGTGACCTTCAGCCTGATCTAGACCTATGGTTTTAGTCTTACTCTTGCGTCGAAAAGGCAGAACCAAGGCCTGATTCTGTTCCCAGTCCAGCACTGGAGCTGCTGCTGGGAGCTTTTGCTGCTGGGTTAGCTTGTCATTCACATCCTGATGTGGAACAGCAAACTGATCTGGCCCTGCGGGCAGCCCTGCAGCTGAATCCGCGTCTGGGTGTGGAACCAAAGTCTCAGTCAATTCCTGATGAGGCAGTGCCAACATCTGCTCTGGAGAGGAGGACAAGTCATTAAAGCCCCCGGACTCTGCCGGGGGTGTAATCGCATAGGGCGATTCGGGAGGGAGGTCTGAGGAGTGTGAAGACCAAGGTTCAGTCAGCCCCGGGGGGTCGGAGGTCCACTGGACAGGGTCCAGGGCCCACTCCAGAGGCTGAGCTGCCTGGGCCAGAAGCCACAATGGGTGCCACACGAAGACACGCCATGGGAACCAGAGGCGCAGTGGGGACATGCTATGCGGAGGCTCCCGGGCACAGCGACCCAGGCCAGTGGGGCACGGGCGCTGCACTCTGAGCAGAAACCAAAGCATTATGAGAGTCCCGAGACACACAGGCGCCCCTCTCCCGCCTCACGACCCACCCTTTATTTATGACACCTTTAGTTCCACCACCTTCCTTAGGTTCCAGCAGAGATCCAATCTGAGCAACCAGAGGAAGCCTTTTTCCCAGAGTCACCAGGGTGCAAACCATCCTTCCTCTAGCAAAGGCAACAATTGCCTCCTGCTGGGGCCTCTCCCCAGTCCCCCCTGACCAGCCCTGCACCATGAGGCAGGATTTGGGCAGCCCAGGGGTGGGGGGAGGGGTTGGGAAGGATGTGGAGCTTCTCAAGGAAGCCACAGGGCCTGGCCTTCTGGGAAATTCAAAAGTGCGAGTCCAGTTCTGGCAATTTGAACGCTTCCTCCTCAGAGCTCCAGTCTGAGAGACATTCTTCCTCCCCTTGGCCACACTGCTGACAAGAAAAGTAGCTGACCCGCAAAATGAGCACCAGTTAGGCTGGCGGGAGGGCAACATACCTTACAGTTAGTGAACCATTTCTGTCACTGAGCAGTTGCCACCGCTGGTGGTGCAGACGTTCCCTGCCTCGCCACCCCGATAACTGTGATGCGCTCTGGGCAGGCTCCCTCTCTACGGGAGCTCTGGCCATGGGACACAGTCCAGCTAAGTCTGGATAATCCCCTTCTCGGAAAGCTTGGGGGATTGAGTGCACTCTGTTATTGTTCTGCTTATAAGTTCCCACCCGGAACAACAAAACGCTACTGTATATTTGCACCGTGGGGGGCTGAGGAATGCTGTGCCCAGGAAAATCTGTGGGTTGTTGGCATGGCACGTACGGTGGTCGAGGGAGAGACTCGGAGCCCAGGCCCAAAGTCCCCAGCCATTACGAGGCCGTCATTCGTTAATATTCCAGTTCAGTATATTGAGGGTCTCAGTCTGGCTGGTTCAAGCCCTGCATCAGACACTGTAGTGATTATCTAGTGGTATGTAACAGATCACACCAAAATAGCGGCTTAGAACAACAATAAACATTTATTCCTCACAAGTTCTGAGTCAAGAATTTAGGGGTAACTTGGGCAGTTCTGGCTCTGGGTCTCCCACGCAGTCGTCAAGGTATGGGCCAGGGCTGCAGTCATCGGGTGGCTGGACTGAGGCTGGAGGGTCCACTTCAAGGTGGTTCACTCCCTTACCTGGCTGCCAGGGTGGTGCTGGCAAGATCCACAGGTTTAACAGTGACAGTGGGCCGCTGCAGAGGCTGAGCTTGCTCCTGACCTAGAGGAGAAACCATTGTTACGTGATGCTCTGGAGAGAGAACTGCAATCACATTAGAGAGCTCTGGAGCCTGAGCTGGGGTCTCCTCTTGTGCTGAAGGTTTATTTCGTGCAAGAGCTTCTATAGCTTGGGCTGGCAAAGGTTCAACCTCCTCAGGTGGCTGTGGAGGCAGCGTGGGGGCCTCGTGCTGGGCTGTAGGAAATTCTGCACTACTAAGGGGCACTGAGGGCTGAGCTGAAGGCTTGTGCTGGGTTGGAGAAGGTCCCACCTCTGGAGTGGGTTCTGCTGTTATGCTAAGCTCCACATCTGCAGGTTTGATGGTGATAGTGGATACGTTTGAATGCTGAGCCTGATGGTGACTTGGAGGTGGAACGGCCATTTCATAAGGCTCCGGAGACTGAGCTGGCTGTACCTGTTGAGTTGCAGAAGGTTCCACCTCCCCTGCAGAAGGTTCTGGAGGCTGAGCTTGTTGCTCCTGCAGCGTTGCAAAAGGTTCTGTCGCTGCTGGAAACGGAGCTGAGGCTTCCTCCTGAGTTGGAGAAGTTTCAGCTTCTCCAACAGACTCTGCAGGCTGAGCTGGGGTCTCATGCTGGGTTGGAAAGGGTTCAGCTTCCTCACTAAGCTCAGAAGGCTGCGTTGGTTGCCCCTGTTCACTTGGAGAAGGCTCAGCTTCTGCAAGAGGCTCTAGAGGCTGACCTGGGCTTTCCTGCTGGGTTGCAGAAGATTCTGTCTCCTCAGGATGCTCGGGAGGTGGAGCCAGGGCCTCCTGCTGAGCTGGAGGAAATTGAGCTTCCATAGTGGCCTCTGGAGTGATGGTCAGTTCCAAATCCAGAGGTTTAAGTGTGACACTGGGAACGTTTGAATGAGCGTGATGCTGAATGCCAGCTAGGGATGCTCCCTCACCACTCACTGGACTTTCAAGTACATACTCAGTAGGGTACCCTGGAGCTTGAGTTGGGGTCTCTTGATGGAGTAGGGAAGGTTCAAACGCCTGAGGGAGCTCTAGAGGCTGAGACGGAGGCTCCTGCTGGAGTGGCGGTGGTTCTGCCTCTTCAGTGGGCTCTGCAGTTTCATCCTGGACCTCTGCCTGGGGTGAAAAAGATTCAGCCTCCTCAGGGGTCTCTGGATGACGAAGTTGGGCCTCTTGCTGGGATGCAGAAATTTCAGCCTCCTCAGGGGGCTGCAGAGGTTGCTCCGAGTTCCCCCAGAAAATCCCTAGGCAGGCTCTCCTCAGGGTAAATGGTATCCATACCGGAAGCTACATAATCATCCTGCAACTGCTGTTCTAGACCCTGAGTTTCATTTTCTAACTGGCCTGTACGTCCAACAACAACTTTAGCAAGCTGTCGATGCTGAACTAGATCCTTCTTCAGGTTTGGGGCTGAAACAATAAACTTCGTTGGTTTTGAGCTCTTACTACCTAGAGGAGGAACAAGTATTTCAAATGATTGGTGACCTTCAGCCTGATCTAGACCTATGGTTTTAGTCTTACTCTTGCGTCGAAAAGGCAGAACCAAGGCCTGATTCTGTTCCCAGTCCAGCACTGGAGCTGCTGCTGGGAGCTTTTGCTGCTGGGTTAGCTTGTCATTCACATCCTGATGTGGAACAGCAAACTGATCTGGCCCTGCGGGCAGCCCTGCAGCTGAATCCGCGTCTGGGTGTGGAACCAAAGTCTCAGTCAATTCCTGATGAGGCAGTGCCAACATCTGCTCTGGAGAGGAGGACAAGTCATTAAAGCCCCCGGACTCTGCCGGGGGTGTAATCGCATAGGGCGATTCGGGAGGGAGGTCTGAGGAGTGTGAAGACCAAGGTTCAGTCAGCCCCGGGGGGTCGGAGGTCCACTGGACAGGGTCCAGGGCCCACTCCAGAGGCTGAGCTGCCTGGGCCAGAAGCCACAATGGGTGCCACACGAAGACACGCCATGGGAACCAGAGGCGCAGTGGGGACATGCTATGCGGAGGCTCCCGGGCACAGCGACCCAGGCCAGTGGGGCACGGGCGCTGCACTCTGAGCAGAAACCAAAGCATTATGAGAGTCCCGAGACACACAGGCGCCCCTCTCCCGCCTCACGACCCACCCTTTATTTATGACACCTTTAGTTCCACCACCTTCCTTAGGTTCCAGCAGAGATCCAATCTGAGCAACCAGAGGAAGCCTTTTTCCCAGAGTCACCAGGGTGCAAACCATCCTTCCTCTAGCAAAGGCAACAATTGCCTCCTGCTGGGGCCTCTCCCCAGTTCCCCCTGACCAGCCCTGCACCATGAGGCAGGATTTGGGCAGCCCAGGGGTGGGGGGAGGGGTTGGGAAGGATGTGGAGCTTCTCAAGGAAGCCACAGGGCCTGGCCTTCTGGGAAATTCAAAAGTGCGAGTCCAGTTCTGGCAATTTGAACGCTTCCTCCTCAGAGCTCCAGTCTGAGAGACATTCTTCCTCCCCTTGGCCACACTGCTGACAAGAAAAGTAGCTGACCCGCAAAATGAGCACCAGTTAGGCTGGCGGGAGGGCAACATACCTTACAGTTAGTGAACCATTTCTGTCACTGAGCAGTTGCCACCGCTGGTGGTGCAGACGTTCCCTGCCTCGCCACCCCGATAACTGTGATGCGCTCTGGGCAGGCTCCCTCTCTACGGGAGCTCTGGCCATGGGACACAGTCCAGCTAAGTCTGGATAATCCCCTTCTCGGAAAGCTTGGGGGATTGAGTGCACTCTGTTATTGTTCTGCTTATAAGTTCCCACCCGGAACAACAAAACGCTACTGTATATTTGCACCGTGGGGGGCTGAGGAATGCTGTGCCCAGGAAAATCTGTGGGTTGTTGGCATGGCACGTACGGTGGTCGAGGGAGAGACTCGGAGCCCAGGCCCAAAGTCCCCAGCCATTACGAGGCCGTCATTCGTTAATATTCCAGTTCAGTATATTGAGGGTCTCAGTCTGGCTGGTTCAAGCCCTGCATCAGACACTGTAGTGATTATCTAGTGGTATGTAACAGATCACACCAAAATAGCGGCTTAGAACAACAATAAACATTTATTCCTCACAAGTTCTGAGTCAAGAATTTAGGGGTAACTTGGGCAGTTCTGGCTCTGGGTCTCCCACGCAGTCGTCAAGGTATGGGCCAGGGCTGCAGTCATCGGGTGGCTGGACTGAGGCTGGAGGGTCCACTTCAAGGTGGTTCACTCCCTTACCTGGCTGCCAGGGTGGTGCTGGCAAGATCCACAGGTTTAACAGTGACAGTGGGCCGCTGCAGAGGCTGAGCTTGCTCCTGAGCTAGAGGAGAAACCATTGTTACGTGATGCTCTGGAGAGAGAACTGCAATCACATTAGAGAGCTCTGGAGCCTGAGCTGGGGTCTCCTCTTGTGCTGAAGGTTTATTTCGTGCAAGAGCTTCTATAGCTTGGGCTGGCAAAGGTTCAACCTCCTCAGGTGGCTGTGGAGGCAGCGTGGGGGCCTCGTGCTGGGCTGTAGGAAATTCTGCACTACTAAGGGGCACTGAGGGCTGAGCTGAAGGCTTGTGCTGGGTTGGAGAAGGTCCCACCTCTGGAGTGGGTTCTGCTGTTATGCTAAGCTCCACATCTGCAGGTTTGATGGTGATAGTGGATACGTTTGAATGCTGAGCCTGATGGTGACTTGGAGGTGAAACGGCCATTTCATAAGGCTCCGGAGACTGAGCTGGCTGTACCTGTTGAGTTGCAGAAGGTTCCACCTCCCCTGCAGAAGGTTCTGGAGGCTGAGCTTGTTGCTCCTGCAGCGTTGCAAAAGGTTCTGTCGCTGCTGGAAACGGAGCTGAGGCTTCCTCCTGAGTTGGAGAAGTTTCAGCTTCTCCAACAGACTCTGCAGGCTGAGCTGGGGTCTCATGCTGGGTTGGAAAGGGTTCAGCTTCCTCACTAAGCTCAGAAGGCTGCGTTGGTTGCCCCTGTTCACTTGGAGAAGGCTCAGCTTCTGCAAGAGGCTCTAGAGGCTGACCTGGGCTTTCCTGCTGGGTTGCAGAAGATTCTGTCTCCTCAGGATGCTCGGGAGGTGGAGCCAGGGCCTCCTGCTGAGCTGGAGGAAATTGAGCTTCCATAGTGGCCTCTGGAGTGATGGTCAGTTCCAAATCCAGAGGTTTAAGTGTGACACTGGGAACGTTTGAATGAGCGTGATGCTGAATGCCAGCTAGGGATGCTCCCTCACCACTCACTGGACTTTCAAGTACATACTCAGTAGGGTACCCTGGAGCTTGAGTTGGGGTCTCTTGATGGAGTAGGGAAGGTTCAAACGCCTGAGGGAGCTCTAGAGGCTGAGACGGAGGCTCCTGCTGGAGTGGCGGTGGTTCTGCCTCTTCAGTGGGCTCTGCAGTTTCATCCTGGACCTCTGCCTGGGGTGAAAAAGATTCAGCCTCCTCAGGGGTCTCTGGATGACGAAGTTGGGCCTCTTGCTGGGATGCAGAAATTTCAGCCTCCTCAGGGGGCTGCAGAGGTTGCTCCGAGTTCCCCCAGAAAATCCCTAGGCAGGCTCTCCTCAGGGTAAATGGTATCCATACCGGAAGCTACATAATCATCCTGCAACTGCTGTTCTAGACCCTGAGTTTCATTTTCTAACTGGCCTGTACGTCCAACAACAACTTTAGCAAGCTGTCGATGCTGAACTAGATCCTTCTTCAGGTTTGGGGCTGAAACAATAAACTTCGTTGGTTTTGAGCTCTTACTACCTAGAGGAGGAACAAGTATTTCAAATGATTGGTGACCTTCAGCCTGATCTAGACCTATGGTTTTAGTCTTACTCTTGCGTCGAAAAGGCAGAACCAAGGCCTGATTCTGTTCCCAGTCCAGCACTGGAGCTGCTGCTGGGAGCTTTTGCTGCTGGGTTAGCTTGTCATTCACATCCTGATGTGGAACAGCAAACTGATCTGGCCCTGCGGGCAGCCCTGCAGCTGAATCCGCGTCTGGGTGTGGAACCAAAGTCTCAGTCAATTCCTGATGAGGCAGTGCCAACATCTGCTCTGGAGAGGAGGACAAGTCATTAAAGCCCCCGGACTCTGCCGGGGGTGTAATCGCATAGGGCGATTCGGGAGGGAGGTCTGAGGAGTGTGAAGACCAAGGTTCAGTCAGCCCCGGGGGGTCGGAGGTCCACTGGACAGGGTCCAGGGCCCACTCCAGAGGCTGAGCTGCCTGGGCCAGAAGCCACAATGGGTGCCACACGAAGACACGCCATGGGAACCAGAGGCGCAGTGGGGACATGCTATGCGGAGGCTCCCGGGCACAGCGACCCAGGCCAGTGGGGCACGGGCGCTGCACTCTGAGCAGAAACCAAAGCATTATGAGAGTCCCGAGACACACAGGCGCCCCTCTCCCGCCTCACGACCCACCCTTTATTTATGACACCTTTAGTTCCACCACCTTCCTTAGGTTCCAGCAGAGATCCAATCTGAGCAACCAGAGGAAGCCTTTTTCCCAGAGTCACCAGGGTGCAAACCATCCTTCCTCTAGCAAAGGCAACAATTGCCTCCTGCTGGGGCCTCTCCCCAGTTCCCCCTGACCAGCCCTGCACCATGAGGCAGGATTTGGGCAGCCCAGGGGTGGGGGGAGGGGTTGGGAAGGATGTGGAGCTTCTCAAGGAAGCCACAGGGCCTGGCCTTCTGGGAAATTCAAAAGTGCGAGTCCAGTTCTGGCAATTTGAACGCTTCCTCCTCAGAGCTCCAGTCTGAGAGACATTCTTCCTCCCCTTGGCCACACTGCTGACAAGAAAAGTAGCTGACCCGCAAAATGAGCACCAGTTAGGCTGGCGGGAGGGCAACATACCTTACAGTTAGTGAACCATTTCTGTCACTGAGCAGTTGCCACCGCTGGTGGTGCAGACGTTCCCTGCCTCGCCACCCCGATAACTGTGATGCGCTCTGGGCAGGCTCCCTCTCTACGGGAGCTCTGGCCATGGGACACAGTCCAGCTAAGTCTGGATAATCCCCTTCTCGGAAAGCTTGGGGGATTGAGTGCACTCTGTTATTGTTCTGCTTATAAGTTCCCACCCGGAACAACAAAACGCTACTGTATATTTGCACCGTGGGGGGCTGAGGAATGCTGTGCCCAGGAAAATCTGTGGGTTGTTGGCATGGCACGTACGGTGGTCGAGGGAGAGACTCGGAGCCCAGGCCCAAAGTCCCCAGCCATTACGAGGCCGTCATTCGTTAATATTCCAGTTCAGTATATTGAGGGTCTCAGTCTGGCTGGTTCAAGCCCTGCATCAGACACTGTAGTGATTATCTAGTGGTATGTAACAGATCACACCAAAATAGCGGCTTAGAACAACAATAAACATTTATTCCTCACAAGTTCTGAGTCAAGAATTTAGGGGTAACTTGGGCAGTTCTGGCTCTGGGTCTCCCACGCAGTCGTCAAGGTATGGGCCAGGGCTGCAGTCATCGGGTGGCTGGACTGAGGCTGGAGGGTCCACTTCAAGGTGGTTCACTCCCTTACCTGGCTGCCAGGGTGGTGCTGGCAAGATCCACAGGTTTAACAGTGACAGTGGGCCGCTGCAGAGGCTGAGCTTGCTCCTGAGCTAGAGGAGAAACCATTGTTACGTGATGCTCTGGAGAGAGAACTGCAATCACATTAGAGAGCTCTGGAGCCTGAGCTGGGGTCTCCTCTTGTGCTGAAGGTTTATTTCGTGCAAGAGCTTCTATAGCTTGGGCTGGCAAAGGTTCAACCTCCTCAGGTGGCTGTGGAGGCAGCGTGGGGGCCTCGTGCTGGGCTGTAGGAAATTCTGCACTACTAAGGGGCACTGAGGGCTGAGCTGAAGGCTTGTGCTGGGTTGGAGAAGGTCCCACCTCTGGAGTGGGTTCTGCTGTTATGCTAAGCTCCACATCTGCAGGTTTGATGGTGATAGTGGATACGTTTGAATGCTGAGCCTGATGGTGACTTGGAGGTGAAACGGCCATTTCATAAGGCTCCGGAGACTGAGCTGGCTGTACCTGTTGAGTTGCAGAAGGTTCCACCTCCCCTGCAGAAGGTTCTGGAGGCTGAGCTTGTTGCTCCTGCAGCGTTGCAAAAGGTTCTGTCGCTGCTGGAAACGGAGCTGAGGCTTCCTCCTGAGTTGGAGAAGTTTCAGCTTCTCCAACAGACTCTGCAGGCTGAGCTGGGGTCTCATGCTGGGTTGGAAAGGGTTCAGCTTCCTCACTAAGCTCAGAAGGCTGCGTTGGTTGCCCCTGTTCACTTGGAGAAGGCTCAGCTTCTGCAAGAGGCTCTAGAGGCTGACCTGGGCTTTCCTGCTGGGTTGCAGAAGATTCTGTCTCCTCAGGATGCTCGGGAGGTGGAGCCAGGGCCTCCTGCTGAGCTGGAGGAAATTGAGCTTCCATAGTGGCCTCTGGAGTGATGGTCAGTTCCAAATCCAGAGGTTTAAGTGTGACACTGGGAACGTTTGAATGAGCGTGATGCTGAATGCCAGCTAGGGATGCTCCCTCACCACTCACTGGACTTTCAAGTACATACTCAGTAGGGTACCCTGGAGCTTGAGTTGGGGTCTCTTGATGGAGTAGGGAAGGTTCAAACGCCTGAGGGAGCTCTAGAGGCTGAGACGGAGGCTCCTGCTGGAGTGGCGGTGGTTCTGCCTCTTCAGTGGGCTCTGCAGTTTCATCCTGGACCTCTGCCTGGGGTGAAAAAGATTCAGCCTCCTCAGGGGTCTCTGGATGACGAAGTTGGGCCTCTTGCTGGGATGCAGAAATTTCAGCCTCCTCAGGGGGCTGCAGAGGTTGCTCCGAGTTCCCCCAGAAAATCCCTAGGCAGGCTCTCCTCAGGGTAAATGGTATCCATACCGGAAGCTACATAATCATCCTGCAACTGCTGTTCTAGACCCTGAGTTTCATTTTCTAACTGGCCTGTACGTCCAACAACAACTTTAGCAAGCTGTCGATGCTGAACTAGATCCTTCTTCAGGTTTGGGGCTGAAACAATAAACTTCGTTGGTTTTGAGCTCTTACTACCTAGAGGAGGAACAAGTATTTCAAATGATTGGTGACCTTCAGCCTGATCTAGACCTATGGTTTTAGTCTTACTCTTGCGTCGAAAAGGCAGAACCAAGGCCTGATTCTGTTCCCAGTCCAGCACTGGAGCTGCTGCTGGGAGCTTTTGCTGCTGGGTTAGCTTGTCATTCACATCCTGATGTGGAACAGCAAACTGATCTGGCCCTGCGGGCAGCCCTGCAGCTGAATCCGCGTCTGGGTGTGGAACCAAAGTCTCAGTCAATTCCTGATGAGGCAGTGCCAACATCTGCTCTGGAGAGGAGGACAAGTCATTAAAGCCCCCGGACTCTGCCGGGGGTGTAATCGCATAGGGCGATTCGGGAGGGAGGTCTGAGGAGTGTGAAGACCAAGGTTCAGTCAGCCCCGGGGGGTCGGAGGTCCACTGGACAGGGTCCAGGGCCCACTCCAGAGGCTGAGCTGCCTGGGCCAGAAGCCACAATGGGTGCCACACGAAGACACGCCATGGGAACCAGAGGCGCAGTGGGGACATGCTATGCGGAGGCTCCCGGGCACAGCGACCCAGGCCAGTGGGGCACGGGCGCTGCACTCTGAGCAGAAACCAAAGCATTATGAGAGTCCCGAGACACACAGGCGCCCCTCTCCCGCCTCACGACCCACCCTTTATTTATGACACCTTTAGTTCCACCACCTTCCTTAGGTTCCAGCAGAGATCCAATCTGAGCAACCAGAGGAAGCCTTTTTCCCAGAGTCACCAGGGTGCAAACCATCCTTCCTCTAGCAAAGGCAACAATTGCCTCCTGCTGGGGCCTCTCCCCAGTCCCCCCTGACCAGCCCTGCACCATGAGGCAGGATTTGGGCAGCCCAGGGGTGGGGGGAGGGGTTGGGAAGGATGTGGAGCTTCTCAAGGAAGCCACAGGGCCTGGCCTTCTGGGAAATTCAAAAGTGCGAGTCCAGTTCTGGCAATTTGAACGCTTCCTCCTCAGAGCTCCAGTCTGAGAGACATTCTTCCTCCCCTTGGCCACACTGCTGACAAGAAAAGTAGCTGACCCGCAAAATGAGCACCAGTTAGGCTGGCGGGAGGGCAACATACCTTACAGTTAGTGAACCATTTCTGTCACTGAGCAGTTGCCACCGCTGGTGGTGCAGACGTTCCCTGCCTCGCCACCCCGATAACTGTGATGCGCTCTGGGCAGGCTCCCTCTCTACGGGAGCTCTGGCCATGGGACACAGTCCAGCTAAGTCTGGATAATCCCCTTCTCGGAAAGCTTGGGGGATTGAGTGCACTCTGTTATTGTTCTGCTTATAAGTTCCCACCCGGAACAACAAAACGCTACTGTATATTTGCACCGTGGGGGGCTGAGGAATGCTGTGCCCAGGAAAATCTGTGGGTTGTTGGCATGGCACGTACGGTGGTCGAGGGAGAGACTCGGAGCCCAGGCCCAAAGTCCCCAGCCATTACGAGGCCGTCATTCGTTAATATTCCAGTTCAGTATATTGAGGGTCTCAGTCTGGCTGGTTCAAGCCCTGCATCAGACACTGTAGTGATTATCTAGTGGTATGTAACAGATCACACCAAAATAGCGGCTTAGAACAACAATAAACATTTATTCCTCACAAGTTCTGAGTCAAGAATTTAGGGGTAACTTGGGCAGTTCTGGCTCTGGGTCTCCCACGCAGTCGTCAAGGTATGGGCCAGGGCTGCAGTCATCGGGTGGCTGGACTGAGGCTGGAGGGTCCACTTCAAGGTGGTTCACTCCCTTACCTGGCTGCCAGGGTGGTGCTGGCAAGATCCACAGGTTTAACAGTGACAGTGGGCCGCTGCAGAGGCTGAGCTTGCTCCTGACCTAGAGGAGAAACCATTGTTACGTGATGCTCTGGAGAGAGAACTGCAATCACATTAGAGAGCTCTGGAGCCTGAGCTGGGGTCTCCTCTTGTGCTGAAGGTTTATTTCGTGCAAGAGCTTCTATAGCTTGGGCTGGCAAAGGTTCAACCTCCTCAGGTGGCTGTGGAGGCAGCGTGGGGGCCTCGTGCTGGGCTGTAGGAAATTCTGCACTACTAAGGGGCACTGAGGGCTGAGCTGAAGGCTTGTGCTGGGTTGGAGAAGGTCCCACCTCTGGAGTGGGTTCTGCTGTTATGCTAAGCTCCACATCTGCAGGTTTGATGGTGATAGTGGATACGTTTGAATGCTGAGCCTGATGGTGACTTGGAGGTGGAACGGCCATTTCATAAGGCTCCGGAGACTGAGCTGGCTGTACCTGTTGAGTTGCAGAAGGTTCCACCTCCCCTGCAGAAGGTTCTGGAGGCTGAGCTTGTTGCTCCTGCAGCGTTGCAAAAGGTTCTGTCGCTGCTGGAAACGGAGCTGAGGCTTCCTCCTGAGTTGGAGAAGTTTCAGCTTCTCCAACAGACTCTGCAGGCTGAGCTGGGGTCTCATGCTGGGTTGGAAAGGGTTCAGCTTCCTCACTAAGCTCAGAAGGCTGCGTTGGTTGCCCCTGTTCACTTGGAGAAGGCTCAGCTTCTGCAAGAGGCTCTAGAGGCTGACCTGGGCTTTCCTGCTGGGTTGCAGAAGATTCTGTCTCCTCAGGATGCTCGGGAGGTGGAGCCAGGGCCTCCTGCTGAGCTGGAGGAAATTGAGCTTCCATAGTGGCCTCTGGAGTGATGGTCAGTTCCAAATCCAGAGGTTTAAGTGTGACACTGGGAACGTTTGAATGAGCGTGATGCTGAATGCCAGCTAGGGATGCTCCCTCACCACTCACTGGACTTTCAAGTACATACTCAGTAGGGTACCCTGGAGCTTGAGTTGGGGTCTCTTGATGGAGTAGGGAAGGTTCAAACGCCTGAGGGAGCTCTAGAGGCTGAGACGGAGGCTCCTGCTGGAGTGGCGGTGGTTCTGCCTCTTCAGTGGGCTCTGCAGTTTCATCCTGGACCTCTGCCTGGGGTGAAAAAGATTCAGCCTCCTCAGGGGTCTCTGGATGACGAAGTTGGGCCTCTTGCTGGGATGCAGAAATTTCAGCCTCCTCAGGGGGCTGCAGAGGTTGCTCCGAGTTCCCCCAGAAAATCCCTAGGCAGGCTCTCCTCAGGGTAAATGGTATCCATACCGGAAGCTACATAATCATCCTGCAACTGCTGTTCTAGACCCTGAGTTTCATTTTCTAACTGGCCTGTACGTCCAACAACAACTTTAGCAAGCTGTCGATGCTGAACTAGATCCTTCTTCAGGTTTGGGGCTGAAACAATAAACTTCGTTGGTTTTGAGCTCTTACTACCTAGAGGAGGAACAAGTATTTCAAATGATTGGTGACCTTCAGCCTGATCTAGACCTATGGTTTTAGTCTTACTCTTGCGTCGAAAAGGCAGAACCAAGGCCTGATTCTGTTCCCAGTCCAGCACTGGAGCTGCTGCTGGGAGCTTTTGCTGCTGGGTTAGCTTGTCATTCACATCCTGATGTGGAACAGCAAACTGATCTGGCCCTGCGGGCAGCCCTGCAGCTGAATCCGCGTCTGGGTGTGGAACCAAAGTCTCAGTCAATTCCTGATGAGGCAGTGCCAACATCTGCTCTGGAGAGGAGGACAAGTCATTAAAGCCCCCGGACTCTGCCGGGGGTGTAATCGCATAGGGCGATTCGGGAGGGAGGTCTGAGGAGTGTGAAGACCAAGGTTCAGTCAGCCCCGGGGGGTCGGAGGTCCACTGGACAGGGTCCAGGGCCCACTCCAGAGGCTGAGCTGCCTGGGCCAGAAGCCACAATGGGTGCCACACGAAGACACGCCATGGGAACCAGAGGCGCAGTGGGGACATGCTATGCGGAGGCTCCCGGGCACAGCGACCCAGGCCAGTGGGGCACGGGCGCTGCACTCTGAGCAGAAACCAAAGCATTATGAGAGTCCCGAGACACACAGGCGCCCCTCTCCCGCCTCACGACCCACCCTTTATTTATGACACCTTTAGTTCCACCACCTTCCTTAGGTTCCAGCAGAGATCCAATCTGAGCAACCAGAGGAAGCCTTTTTCCCAGAGTCACCAGGGTGCAAACCATCCTTCCTCTAGCAAAGGCAACAATTGCCTCCTGCTGGGGCCTCTCCCCAGTCCCCCCTGACCAGCCCTGCACCATGAGGCAGGATTTGGGCAGCCCAGGGGTGGGGGGAGGGGTTGGGAAGGATGTGGAGCTTCTCAAGGAAGCCACAGGGCCTGGCCTTCTGGGAAATTCAAAAGTGCGAGTCCAGTTCTGGCAATTTGAACGCTTCCTCCTCAGAGCTCCAGTCTGAGAGACATTCTTCCTCCCCTTGGCCACACTGCTGACAAGAAAAGTAGCTGACCCGCAAAATGAGCACCAGTTAGGCTGGCGGGAGGGCAACATACCTTACAGTTAGTGAACCATTTCTGTCACTGAGCAGTTGCCACCGCTGGTGGTGCAGACGTTCCCTGCCTCGCCACCCCGATAACTGTGATGCGCTCTGGGCAGGCTCCCTCTCTACGGGAGCTCTGGCCATGGGACACAGTCCAGCTAAGTCTGGATAATCCCCTTCTCGGAAAGCTTGGGGGATTGAGTGCACTCTGTTATTGTTCTGCTTATAAGTTCCCACCCGGAACAACAAAACGCTACTGTATATTTGCACCGTGGGGGGCTGAGGAATGCTGTGCCCAGGAAAATCTGTGGGTTGTTGGCATGGCACGTACGGTGGTCGAGGGAGAGACTCGGAGCCCAGGCCCAAAGTCCCCAGCCATTACGAGGCCGTCATTCGTTAATATTCCAGTTCAGTATATTGAGGGTCTCAGTCTGGCTGGTTCAAGCCCTGCATCAGACACTGTAGTGATTATCTAGTGGTATGTAACAGATCACACCAAAATAGCGGCTTAGAACAACAATAAACATTTATTCCTCACAAGTTCTGAGTCAAGAATTTAGGGGTAACTTGGGCAGTTCTGGCTCTGGGTCTCCCACGCAGTCGTCAAGGTATGGGCCAGGGCTGCAGTCATCGGGTGGCTGGACTGAGGCTGGAGGGTCCACTTCAAGGTGGTTCACTCCCTTACCTGGCTGCCAGGGTGGTGCTGGCAAGATCCACAGGTTTAACAGTGACAGTGGGCCGCTGCAGAGGCTGAGCTTGCTCCTGAGCTAGAGGAGAAACCATTGTTACGTGATGCTCTGGAGAGAGAACTGCAATCACATTAGAGAGCTCTGGAGCCTGAGCTGGGGTCTCCTCTTGTGCTGAAGGTTTATTTCGTGCAAGAGCTTCTATAGCTTGGGCTGGCAAAGGTTCAACCTCCTCAGGTGGCTGTGGAGGCAGCGTGGGGGCCTCGTGCTGGGCTGTAGGAAATTCTGCACTACTAAGGGGCACTGAGGGCTGAGCTGAAGGCTTGTGCTGGGTTGGAGAAGGTCCCACCTCTGGAGTGGGTTCTGCTGTTATGCTAAGCTCCACATCTGCAGGTTTGATGGTGATAGTGGATACGTTTGAATGCTGAGCCTGATGGTGACTTGGAGGTGAAACGGCCATTTCATAAGGCTCCGGAGACTGAGCTGGCTGTACCTGTTGAGTTGCAGAAGGTTCCACCTCCCCTGCAGAAGGTTCTGGAGGCTGAGCTTGTTGCTCCTGCAGCGTTGCAAAAGGTTCTGTCGCTGCTGGAAACGGAGCTGAGGCTTCCTCCTGAGTTGGAGAAGTTTCAGCTTCTCCAACAGACTCTGCAGGCTGAGCTGGGGTCTCATGCTGGGTTGGAAAGGGTTCAGCTTCCTCACTAAGCTCAGAAGGCTGCGTTGGTTGCCCCTGTTCACTTGGAGAAGGCTCAGCTTCTGCAAGAGGCTCTAGAGGCTGACCTGGGCTTTCCTGCTGGGTTGCAGAAGATTCTGTCTCCTCAGGATGCTCGGGAGGTGGAGCCAGGGCCTCCTGCTGAGCTGGAGGAAATTGAGCTTCCATAGTGGCCTCTGGAGTGATGGTCAGTTCCAAATCCAGAGGTTTAAGTGTGACACTGGGAACGTTTGAATGAGCGTGATGCTGAATGCCAGCTAGGGATGCTCCCTCACCACTCACTGGACTTTCAAGTACATACTCAGTAGGGTACCCTGGAGCTTGAGTTGGGGTCTCTTGATGGAGTAGGGAAGGTTCAAACGCCTGAGGGAGCTCTAGAGGCTGAGACGGAGGCTCCTGCTGGAGTGGCGGTGGTTCTGCCTCTTCAGTGGGCTCTGCAGTTTCATCCTGGACCTCTGCCTGGGGTGAAAAAGATTCAGCCTCCTCAGGGGTCTCTGGATGACGAAGTTGGGCCTCTTGCTGGGATGCAGAAATTTCAGCCTCC
Source organism: Hippopotamus amphibius kiboko (assembly GCF_030028045.1). Classification (NCBI taxonomy): domain Eukaryota; kingdom Metazoa; phylum Chordata; class Mammalia; order Artiodactyla; family Hippopotamidae; genus Hippopotamus; species Hippopotamus amphibius. Next base: position 43,465,356 of record NC_080202.1, on the reverse strand, counting down.
TCAGGGGGCTGCAGAGGTTGCTCCGAGTTCCCCCAGAAAATCCCTAGGCAGGCTCTCCTCAGGGTAAATGGTATCCATACCGGAAGCTACATAATCATCCTGCAACTGCTGTTCTAGACCCTGAGTTTCATTTTCTAACTGGCCTGTACGTCCAACAACAACTTTAGCAAGCTGTCGATGCTGAACTAGATCCTTCTTCAGGTTTGGGGCTGAAACAATAAACTTCGTTGGTTTTGAGCTCTTACTACCTAGAGGAGGAACAAGTATTTCAAATGATTGGTGACCTTCAGCCTGATCTAGACCTATGGTTTTAGTCTTACTCTTGCGTCGAAAAGGCAGAACCAAGGCCTGATTCTGTTCCCAGTCCAGCACTGGAGCTGCTGCTGGGAGCTTTTGCTGCTGGGTTAGCTTGTCATTCACATCCTGATGTGGAACAGCAAACTGATCTGGCCCTGCGGGCAGCCCTGCAGCTGAATCCGCGTCTGGGTGTGGAACCAAAGTCTCAGTCAATTCCTGATGAGGCAGTGCCAACATCTGCTCTGGAGAGGAGGACAAGTCATTAAAGCCCCCGGACTCTGCCGGGGGTGTAATCGCATAGGGCGATTCGGGAGGGAGGTCTGAGGAGTGTGAAGACCAAGGTTCAGTCAGCCCCGGGGGGTCGGAGGTCCACTGGACAGGGTCCAGGGCCCACTCCAGAGGCTGAGCTGCCTGGGCCAGAAGCCACAATGGGTGCCACACGAAGACACGCCATGGGAACCAGAGGCGCAGTGGGGACATGCTATGCGGAGGCTCCCGGGCACAGCGACCCAGGCCAGTGGGGCACGGGCGCTGCACTCTGAGCAGAAACCAAAGCATTATGAGAGTCCCGAGACACACAGGCGCCCCTCTCCCGCCTCACGACCCACCCTTTATTTATGACACCTTTAGTTCCACCACCTTCCTTAGGTTCCAGCAGAGATCCAATCTGAGCAACCAGAGGAAGCCTTTTTCCCAGAGTCACCAGGGTGCAAACCATCCTTCCTCTAGCAAAGGCAACAATTGCCTCCTGCTGGGGCCTCTCCCCAGTCCCCCCTGACCAGCCCTGCACCATGAGGCAGGATTTGGGCAGCCCAGGGGTGGGGGGAGGGGTTGGGAAGGATGTGGAGCTTCTCAAGGAAGCCACAGGGCCTGGCCTTCTGGGAAATTCAAAAGTGCGAGTCCAGTTCTGGCAATTTGAACGCTTCCTCCTCAGAGCTCCAGTCTGAGAGACATTCTTCCTCCCCTTGGCCACACTGCTGACAAGAAAAGTAGCTGACCCGCAAAATGAGCACCAGTTAGGCTGGCGGGAGGGCAACATACCTTACAGTTAGTGAACCATTTCTGTCACTGAGCAGTTGCCACCGCTGGTGGTGCAGACGTTCCCTGCCTCGCCACCCCGATAACTGTGATGCGCTCTGGGCAGGCTCCCTCTCTACGGGAGCTCTGGCCATGGGACACAGTCCAGCTAAGTCTGGATAATCCCCTTCTCGGAAAGCTTGGGGGATTGAGTGCACTCTGTTATTGTTCTGCTTATAAGTTCCCACCCGGAACAACAAAACGCTACTGTATATTTGCACCGTGGGGGGCTGAGGAATGCTGTGCCCAGGAAAATCTGTGGGTTGTTGGCATGGCACGTACGGTGGTCGAGGGAGAGACTCGGAGCCCAGGCCCAAAGTCCCCAGCCATTACGAGGCCGTCATTCGTTAATATTCCAGTTCAGTATATTGAGGGTCTCAGTCTGGCTGGTTCAAGCCCTGCATCAGACACTGTAGTGATTATCTAGTGGTATGTAACAGATCACACCAAAATAGCGGCTTAGAACAACAATAAACATTTATTCCTCACAAGTTCTGAGTCAAGAATTTAGGGGTAACTTGGGCAGTTCTGGCTCTGGGTCTCCCACGCAGTCGTCAAGGTATGGGCCAGGGCTGCAGTCATCGGGTGGCTGGACTGAGGCTGGAGGGTCCACTTCAAGGTGGTTCACTCCCTTACCTGGCTGCCAGGGTGGTGCTGGCAAGATCCACAGGTTTAACAGTGACAGTGGGCCGCTGCAGAGGCTGAGCTTGCTCCTGACCTAGAGGAGAAACCATTGTTACGTGATGCTCTGGAGAGAGAACTGCAATCACATTAGAGAGCTCTGGAGCCTGAGCTGGGGTCTCCTCTTGTGCTGAAGGTTTATTTCGTGCAAGAGCTTCTATAGCTTGGGCTGGCAAAGGTTCAACCTCCTCAGGTGGCTGTGGAGGCAGCGTGGGGGCCTCGTGCTGGGCTGTAGGAAATTCTGCACTACTAAGGGGCACTGAGGGCTGAGCTGAAGGCTTGTGCTGGGTTGGAGAAGGTCCCACCTCTGGAGTGGGTTCTGCTGTTATGCTAAGCTCCACATCTGCAGGTTTGATGGTGATAGTGGATACGTTTGAATGCTGAGCCTGATGGTGACTTGGAGGTGAAACGGCCATTTCATAAGGCTCCGGAGACTGAGCTGGCTGTACCTGTTGAGTTGCAGAAGGTTCCACCTCCCCTGCAGAAGGTTCTGGAGGCTGAGCTTGTTGCTCCTGCAGCGTTGCAAAAGGTTCTGTCGCTGCTGGAAACGGAGCTGAGGCTTCCTCCTGAGTTGGAGAAGTTTCAGCTTCTCCAACAGACTCTGCAGGCTGAGCTGGGGTCTCATGCTGGGTTGGAAAGGGTTCAGCTTCCTCACTAAGCTCAGAAGGCTGCGTTGGTTGCCCCTGTTCACTTGGAGAAGGCTCAGCTTCTGCAAGAGGCTCTAGAGGCTGACCTGGGCTTTCCTGCTGGGTTGCAGAAGATTCTGTCTCCTCAGGATGCTCGGGAGGTGGAGCCAGGGCCTCCTGCTGAGCTGGAGGAAATTGAGCTTCCATAGTGGCCTCTGGAGTGATGGTCAGTTCCAAATCCAGAGGTTTAAGTGTGACACTGGGAACGTTTGAATGAGCGTGATGCTGAATGCCAGCTAGGGATGCTCCCTCACCACTCACTGGACTTTCAAGTACATACTCAGTAGGGTACCCTGGAGCTTGAGTTGGGGTCTCTTGATGGAGTAGGGAAGGTTCAAACGCCTGAGGGAGCTCTAGAGGCTGAGACGGAGGCTCCTGCTGGAGTGGCGGTGGTTCTGCCTCTTCAGTGGGCTCTGCAGTTTCATCCTGGACCTCTGCCTGGGGTGAAAAAGATTCAGCCTCCTCAGGGGTCTCTGGATGACGAAGTTGGGCCTCTTGCTGGGATGCAGAAATTTCAGCCTCCTCAGGGGGCTGCAGAGGTTGCTCCGAGTTCCCCCAGAAAATCCCTAGGCAGGCTCTCCTCAGGGTAAATGGTATCCATACCGGAAGCTACATAATCATCCTGCAACTGCTGTTCTAGACCCTGAGTTTCATTTTCTAACTGGCCTGTACGTCCAACAACAACTTTAGCAAGCTGTCGATGCTGAACTAGACCCTTCTTCAGGTTTGGGGCTGAAACAATAAACTTCGTTGGTTTTGAGCTCTTACTACCTAGAGGAGGAACAAGTATTTCAAATGATTGGTGACCTTCAGCCTGATCTAGACCTATGGTTTTAGTCTTACTCTTGCGTCGAAAAGGCAGAACCAAGGCCTGATTCTGTTCCCAGTCCAGCACTGGAGCTGCTGCTGGGAGCTTTTGCTGCTGGGTTAGCTTGTCATTCACATCCTGATGTGGAACAGCAAACTGATCTGGCCCTGCGGGCAGCCCTGCAGCTGAATCCGCGTCTGGGTGTGGAACCAAAGTCTCAGTCAATTCCTGATGAGGCAGTGCCAACATCTGCTCTGGAGAGGAGGACAAGTCATTAAAGCCCCCGGACTCTGCCGGGGGTGTAATCGCATAGGGCGATTCGGGAGGGAGGTCTGAGGAGTGTGAAGACCAAGGTTCAGTCAGCCCCGGGGGGTCGGAGGTCCACTGGACAGGGTCCAGGGCCCACTCCAGAGGCTGAGCTGCCTGGGCCAGAAGCCACAATGGGTGCCACACGAAGACACGCCATGGGAACCAGAGGCGCAGTGGGGACATGCTATGCGGAGGCTCCCGGGCACAGCGACCCAGGCCAGTGGGGCACGGGCGCTGCACTCTGAGCAGAAACCAAAGCATTATGAGAGTCCCGAGACACACAGGCGCCCCTCTCCCGCCTCACGACCCACCCTTTATTTATGACACCTTTAGTTCCACCACCTTCCTTAGGTTCCAGCAGAGATCCAATCTGAGCAACCAGAGGAAGCCTTTTTCCCAGAGTCACCAGGGTGCAAACCATCCTTCCTCTAGCAAAGGCAACAATTGCCTCCTGCTGGGGCCTCTCCCCAGTCCCCCCTGACCAGCCCTGCACCATGAGGCAGGATTTGGGCAGCCCAGGGGTGGGGGGAGGGGTTGGGAAGGATGTGGAGCTTCTCAAGGAAGCCACAGGGCCTGGCCTTCTGGGAAATTCAAAAGTGCGAGTCCAGTTCTGGCAATTTGAACGCTTCCTCCTCAGAGCTCCAGTCTGAGAGACATTCTTCCTCCCCTTGGCCACACTGCTGACAAGAAAAGTAGCTGACCCGCAAAATGAGCACCAGTTAGGCTGGCGGGAGGGCAACATACCTTACAGTTAGTGAACCATTTCTGTCACTGAGCAGTTGCCACCGCTGGTGGTGCAGACGTTCCCTGCCTCGCCACCTCGATAACTGTGATGCGCTCTGGGCAGGCTCCCTCTCTACGGGAGCTCTGGCCATGGGACACAGTCCAGCTAAGTCTGGATAATCCCCTTCTCGGAAAGCTTGGGGGATTGAGTGCACTCTGTTATTGTTCTGCTTATAAGTTCCCACCCGGAACAACAAAACGCTACTGTATATTTGCACCGTGGGGGGCTGAGGAATGCTGTGCCCAGGAAAATCTGTGGGTTGTTGGCATGGCACGTACGGTGGTCGAGGGAGAGACTCGGAGCCCAGGCCCAAAGTCCCCAGCCATTACGAGGCCGTCATTCGTTAATATTCCAGTTCAGTATATTGAGGGTCTCAGTCTGGCTGGTTCAAGCCCTGCATCAGACACTGTAGTGATTATCTAGTGGTATGTAACAGATCACACCAAAATAGCGGCTTAGAACAACAATAAACATTTATTCCTCACAAGTTCTGAGTCAAGAATTTAGGGGTAACTTGGGCAGTTCTGGCTCTGGGTCTCCCACGCAGTCGTCAAGGTATGGGCCAGGGCTGCAGTCATCGGGTGGCTGGACTGAGGCTGGAGGGTCCACTTCAAGGTGGTTCACTCCCTTACCTGGCTGCCAGGGTGGTGCTGGCAAGATCCACAGGTTTAACAGTGACAGTGGGCCGCTGCAGAGGCTGAGCTTGCTCCTGACCTAGAGGAGAAACCATTGTTACGTGATGCTCTGGAGAGAGAACTGCAATCACATTAGAGAGCTCTGGAGCCTGAGCTGGGGTCTCCTCTTGTGCTGAAGGTTTATTTCGTGCAAGAGCTTCTATAGCTTGGGCTGGCAAAGGTTCAACCTCCTCAGGTGGCTGTGGAGGCAGCGTGGGGGCCTCGTGCTGGGCTGTAGGAAATTCTGCACTACTAAGGGGCACTGAGGGCTGAGCTGAAGGCTTGTGCTGGGTTGGAGAAGGTCCCACCTCTGGAGTGGGTTCTGCTGTTATGCTAAGCTCCACATCTGCAGGTTTGATGGTGATAGTGGATACGTTTGAATGCTGAGCCTGATGGTGACTTGGAGGTGAAACGGCCATTTCATAAGGCTCCGGAGACTGAGCTGGCTGTACCTGTTGAGTTGCAGAAGGTTCCACCTCCCCTGCAGAAGGTTCTGGAGGCTGAGCTTGTTGCTCCTGCAGCGTTGCAAAAGGTTCTGTCGCTGCTGGAAACGGAGCTGAGGCTTCCTCCTGAGTTGGAGAAGTTTCAGCTTCTCCAACAGACTCTGCAGGCTGAGCTGGGGTCTCATGCTGGGTTGGAAAGGGTTCAGCTTCCTCACTAAGCTCAGAAGGCTGCGTTGGTTGCCCCTGTTCACTTGGAGAAGGCTCAGCTTCTGCAAGAGGCTCTAGAGGCTGACCTGGGCTTTCCTGCTGGGTTGCAGAAGATTCTGTCTCCTCAGGATGCTCGGGAGGTGGAGCCAGGGCCTCCTGCTGAGCTGGAGGAAATTGAGCTTCCATAGTGGCCTCTGGAGTGATGGTCAGTTCCAAATCCAGAGGTTTAAGTGTGACACTGGGAACGTTTGAATGAGCGTGATGCTGAATGCCAGCTAGGGATGCTCCCTCACCACTCACTGGACTTTCAAGTACATACTCAGTAGGGTACCCTGGAGCTTGAGTTGGGGTCTCTTGATGGAGTAGGGAAGGTTCAAACGCCTGAGGGAGCTCTAGAGGCTGAGACGGAGGCTCCTGCTGGAGTGGCGGTGGTTCTGCCTCTTCAGTGGGCTCTGCAGTTTCATCCTGAACCTCTGCCTGGGGTGAAAAAGATTCAGCCTCCTCAGGGGTCTCTGGATGACGAAGTTGGGCCTCTTGCTGGGATGCAGAAATTTCAGCCTCCTCAGGGGGCTGCAGAGGTTGCTCCGAGTTCCCCCAGAAAATCCCTAGGCAGGCTCTCCTCAGGGTAAATGGTATCCATACCGGAAGCTACATAATCATCCTGCAACTGCTGTTCTAGACCCTGAGTTTCATTTTCTAACTGGCCTGTACGTCCAACAACAACTTTAGCAAGCTGTCGATGCTGAACTAGATCCTTCTTCAGGTTTGGGGCTGAAACAATAAACTTCGTTGGTTTTGAGCTCTTACTACCTAGAGGAGGAACAAGTATTTCAAATGATTGGTGACCTTCAGCCTGATCTAGACCTATGGTTTTAGTCTTACTCTTGCGTCGAAAAGGCAGAACCAAGGCCTGATTCTGTTCCCAGTCCAGCACTGGAGCTGCTGCTGGGAGCTTTTGCTGCTGGGTTAGCTTGTCATTCACATCCTGATGTGGAACAGCAAACTGATCTGGCCCTGCGGGCAGCCCTGCAGCTGAATCCGCGTCTGGGTGTGGAACCAAAGTCTCAGTCAATTCCTGATGAGGCAGTGCCAACATCTGCTCTGGAGAGGAGGACAAGTCATTAAAGCCCCCGGACTCTGCCGGGGGTGTAATCGCATAGGGCGATTCGGGAGGGAGGTCTGAGGAGTGTGAAGACCAAGGTTCAGTCAGCCCCGGGGGGTCGGAGGTCCACTGGACAGGGTCCAGGGCCCACTCCAGAGGCTGAGCTGCCTGGGCCAGAAGCCACAATGGGTGCCACACGAAGACACGCCATGGGAACCAGAGGCGCAGTGGGGACATGCTATGCGGAGGCTCCCGGGCACAGCGACCCAGGCCAGTGGGGCACGGGCGCTGCACTCTGAGCAGAAACCAAAGCATTATGAGAGTCCCGAGACACACAGGCGCCCCTCTCCCGCCTCACGACCCACCCTTTATTTATGACACCTTTAGTTCCACCACCTTCCTTAGGTTCCAGCAGAGATCCAATCTGAGCAACCAGAGGAAGCCTTTTTCCCAGAGTCACCAGGGTGCAAACCATCCTTCCTCTAGCAAAGGCAACAATTGCCTCCTGCTGGGGCCTCTCCCCAGTCCCCCCTGACCAGCCCTGCACCATGAGGCAGGATTTGGGCAGCCCAGGGGTGGGGGGAGGGGTTGGGAAGGATGTGGAGCTTCTCAAGGAAGCCACAGGGCCTGGCCTTCTGGGAAATTCAAAAGTGCGAGTCCAGTTCTGGCAATTTGAACGCTTCCTCCTCAGAGCTCCAGTCTGAGAGACATTCTTCCTCCCCTTGGCCACACTGCTGACAAGAAAAGTAGCTGACCCGCAAAATGAGCACCAGTTAGGCTGGCGGGAGGGCAACATACCTTACAGTTAGTGAACCATTTCTGTCACTGAGCAGTTGCCACCGCTGGTGGTGCAGACGTTCCCTGCCTCGCCACCCCGATAACTGTGATGCGCTCTGGGCAGGCTCCCTCTCTACGGGAGCTCTGGCCATGGGACACAGTCCAGCTAAGTCTGGATAATCCCCTTCTCGGAAAGCTTGGGGGATTGAGTGCACTCTGTTATTGTTCTGCTTATAAGTTCCCACCCGGAACAACAAAACGCTACTGTATATTTGCACCGTGGGGGGCTGAGGAATGCTGTGCCCAGGAAAATCTGTGGGTTGTTGGCATGGCACGTACGGTGGTCGAGGGAGAGACTCGGAGCCCAGGCCCAAAGTCCCCAGCCATTACGAGGCCGTCATTCGTTAATATTCCAGTTCAGTATATTGAGGGTCTCAGTCTGGCTGGTTCAAGCCCTGCATCAGACACTGTAGTGATTATCTAGTGGTATGTAACAGATCACACCAAAATAGCGGCTTAGAACAACAATAAACATTTATTCCTCACAAGTTCTGAGTCAAGAATTTAGGGGTAACTTGGGCAGTTCTGGCTCTGGGTCTCCCACGCAGTCGTCAAGGTATGGGCCAGGGCTGCAGTCATCGGGTGGCTGGACTGAGGCTGGAGGGTCCACTTCAAGGTGGTTCACTCCCTTACCTGGCTGCCAGGGTGGTGCTGGCAAGATCCACAGGTTTAACAGTGACAGTGGGCCGCTGCAGAGGCTGAGCTTGCTCCTGACCTAGAGGAGAAACCATTGTTACGTGATGCTCTGGAGAGAGAACTGCAATCACATTAGAGAGCTCTGGAGCCTGAGCTGGGGTCTCCTCTTGTGCTGAAGGTTTATTTCGTGCAAGAGCTTCTATAGCTTGGGCTGGCAAAGGTTCAACCTCCTCAGGTGGCTGTGGAGGCAGCGTGGGGGCCTCGTGCTGGGCTGTAGGAAATTCTGCACTACTAAGGGGCACTGAGGGCTGAGCTGAAGGCTTGTGCTGGGTTGGAGAAGGTCCCACCTCTGGAGTGGGTTCTGCTGTTATGCTAAGCTCCACATCTGCAGGTTTGATGGTGATAGTGGATACGTTTGAATGCTGAGCCTGATGGTGACTTGGAGGTGAAACGGCCATTTCATAAGGCTCCGGAGACTGAGCTGGCTGTACCTGTTGAGTTGCAGAAGGTTCCACCTCCCCTGCAGAAGGTTCTGGAGGCTGAGCTTGTTGCTCCTGCAGCGTTGCAAAAGGTTCTGTCGCTGCTGGAAACGGAGCTGAGGCTTCCTCCTGAGTTGGAGAAGTTTCAGCTTCTCCAACAGACTCTGCAGGCTGAGCTGGGGTCTCATGCTGGGTTGGAAAGGGTTCAGCTTCCTCACTAAGCTCAGAAGGCTGCGTTGGTTGCCCCTGTTCACTTGGAGAAGGCTCAGCTTCTGCAAGAGGCTCTAGAGGCTGACCTGGGCTTTCCTGCTGGGTTGCAGAAGATTCTGTCTCCTCAGGATGCTCGGGAGGTGGAGCCAGGGCCTCCTGCTGAGCTGGAGGAAATTGAGCTTCCATAGTGGCCTCTGGAGTGATGGTCAGTTCCAAATCCAGAGGTTTAAGTGTGACACTGGGAACGTTTGAATGAGCGTGATGCTGAATGCCAGCTAGGGATGCTCCCTCACCACTCACTGGACTTTCAAGTACATACTCAGTAGGGTACCCTGGAGCTTGAGTTGGGGTCTCTTGATGGAGTAGGGAAGGTTCAAACGCCTGAGGGAGCTCTAGAGGCTGAGACGGAGGCTCCTGCTGGAGTGGCGGTGGTTCTGCCTCTTCAGTGGGCTCTGCAGTTTCATCCTGGACCTCTGCCTGGGGTGAAAAAGATTCAGCCTCCTCAGGGGTCTCTGGATGACGAAGTTGGGCCTCTTGCTGGGATGCAGAAATTTCAGCCTCCTCAGGGGGCTGCAGAGGTTGCTCCGAGTTCCCCCAGAAAATCCCTAGGCAGGCTCTCCTCAGGGTAAATGGTATCCATACCGGAAGCTACATAATCATCCTGCAACTGCTGTTCTAGACCCTGAGTTTCATTTTCTAACTGGCCTGTACGTCCAACAACAACTTTAGCAAGCTGTCGATGCTGAACTAGACCCTTCTTCAGGTTTGGGGCTGAAACAATAAACTTCGTTGGTTTTGAGCTCTTACTACCTAGAGGAGGAACAAGTATTTCAAATGATTGGTGACCTTCAGCCTGATCTAGACCTATGGTTTTAGTCTTACTCTTGCGTCGAAAAGGCAGAACCAAGGCCTGATTCTGTTCCCAGTCCAGCACTGGAGCTGCTGCTGGGAGCTTTTGCTGCTGGGTTAGCTTGTCATTCACATCCTGATGTGGAACAGCAAACTGATCTGGCCCTGCGGGCAGCCCTGCAGCTGAATCCGCGTCTGGGTGTGGAACCAAAGTCTCAGTCAATTCCTGATGAGGCAGTGCCAACATCTGCTCTGGAGAGGAGGACAAGTCATTAAAGCCCCCGGACTCTGCCGGGGGTGTAATCGCATAGGGCGATTCGGGAGGGAGGTCTGAGGAGTGTGAAGACCAAGGTTCAGTCAGCCCCGGGGGGTCGGAGGTCCACTGGACAGGGTCCAGGGCCCACTCCAGAGGCTGAGCTGCCTGGGCCAGAAGCCACAATGGGTGCCACACGAAGACACGCCATGGGAACCAGAGGCGCAGTGGGGACATGCTATGCGGAGGCTCCCGGGCACAGCGACCCAGGCCAGTGGGGCACGGGCGCTGCACTCTGAGCAGAAACCAAAGCATTATGAGAGTCCCGAGACACACAGGCGCCCCTCTCCCGCCTCACGACCCACCCTTTATTTATGACACCTTTAGTTCCACCACCTTCCTTAGGTTCCAGCAGAGATCCAATCTGAGCAACCAGAGGAAGCCTTTTTCCCAGAGTCACCAGGGTGCAAACCATCCTTCCTCTAGCAAAGGCAACAATTGCCTCCTGCTGGGGCCTCTCCCCAGTCCCCCCTGACCAGCCCTGCACCATGAGGCAGGATTTGGGCAGCCCAGGGGTGGGGGGAGGGGTTGGGAAGGATGTGGAGCTTCTCAAGGAAGCCACAGGGCCTGGCCTTCTGGGAAATTCAAAAGTGCGAGTCCAGTTCTGGCAATTTGAACGCTTCCTCCTCAGAGCTCCAGTCTGAGAGACATTCTTCCTCCCCTTGGCCACACTGCTGACAAGAAAAGTAGCTGACCCGCAAAATGAGCACCAGTTAGGCTGGCGGGAGGGCAACATACCTTACAGTTAGTGAACCATTTCTGTCACTGAGCAGTTGCCACCGCTGGTGGTGCAGACGTTCCCTGCCTCGCCACCCCGATAACTGTGATGCGCTCTGGGCAGGCTCCCTCTCTACGGGAGCTCTGGCCATGGGACACAGTCCAGCTAAGTCTGGATAATCCCCTTCTCGGAAAGCTTGGGGGATTGAGTGCACTCTGTTATTGTTCTGCTTATAAGTTCCCACCCGGAACAACAAAACGCTACTGTATATTTGCACCGTGGGGGGCTGAGGAATGCTGTGCCCAGGAAAATCTGTGGGTTGTTGGCATGGCACGTACGGTGGTCGAGGGAGAGACTCGGAGCCCAGGCCCAAAGTCCCCAGCCATTACGAGGCCGTCATTCGTTAATATTCCAGTTCAGTATATTGAGGGTCTCAGTCTGGCTGGTTCAAGCCCTGCATCAGACACTGTAGTGATTATCTAGTGGTATGTAACAGATCACACCAAAATAGCGGCTTAGAACAACAATAAACATTTATTCCTCACAAGTTCTGAGTCAAGAATTTAGGGGTAACTTGGGCAGTTCTGGCTCTGGGTCTCCCACGCAGTCGTCAAGGTATGGGCCAGGGCTGCAGTCATCGGGTGGCTGGACTGAGGCTGGAGGGTCCACTTCAAGGTGGTTCACTCCCTTACCTGGCTGCCAGGGTGGTGCTGGCAAGATCCACAGGTTTAACAGTGACAGTGGGCCGCTGCAGAGGCTGAGCTTGCTCCTGACCTAGAGGAGAAACCATTGTTACGTGATGCTCTGGAGAGAGAACTGCAATCACATTAGAGAGCTCTGGAGCCTGAGCTGGGGTCTCCTCTTGTGCTGAAGGTTTATTTCGTGCAAGAGCTTCTATAGCTTGGGCTGGCAAAGGTTCAACCTCCTCAGGTGGCTGTGGAGGCAGCGTGGGGGCCTCGTGCTGGGCTGTAGGAAATTCTGCACTACTAAGGGGCACTGAGGGCTGAGCTGAAGGCTTGTGCTGGGTTGGAGAAGGTCCCACCTCTGGAGTGGGTTCTGCTGTTATGCTAAGCTCCACATCTGCAGGTTTGATGGTGATAGTGGATACGTTTGAATGCTGAGCCTGATGGTGACTTGGAGGTGAAACGGCCATTTCATAAGGCTCCGGAGACTGAGCTGGCTGTACCTGTTGAGTTGCAGAAGGTTCCACCTCCCCTGCAGAAGGTTCTGGAGGCTGAGCTTGTTGCTCCTGCAGCGTTGCAAAAGGTTCTGTCGCTGCTGGAAACGGAGCTGAGGCTTCCTCCTGAGTTGGAGAAGTTTCAGCTTCTCCAACAGACTCTGCAGGCTGAGCTGGGGTCTCATGCTGGGTTGGAAAGGGTTCAGCTTCCTCACTAAGCTCAGAAGGCTGCGTTGGTTGCCCCTGTTCACTTGGAGAAGGCTCAGCTTCTGCAAGAGGCTCTAGAGGCTGACCTGGGCTTTCCTGCTGGGTTGCAGAAGATTCTGTCTCCTCAGGATGCTCGGGAGGTGGAGCCAGGGCCTCCTGCTGAGCTGGAGGAAATTGAGCTTCCATAGTGGCCTCTGGAGTGATGGTCAGTTCCAAATCCAGAGGTTTAAGTGTGACACTGGGAACGTTTGAATGAGCGTGATGCTGAATGCCAGCTAGGGATGCTCCCTCACCACTCACTGGACTTTCAAGTACATACTCAGTAGGGTACCCTGGAGCTTGAGTTGGGGTCTCTTGATGGAGTAGGGAAGGTTCAAACGCCTGAGGGAGCTCTAGAGGCTGAGACGGAGGCTCCTGCTGGAGTGGCGGTGGTTCTGCCTCTTCAGTGGGCTCTGCAGTTTCATCCTGGACCTCTGCCTGGGGTGAAAAAGATTCAGCCTCCTCAGGGGTCTCTGGATGACGAAGTTGGGCCTCTTGCTGGGATGCAGAAATTTCAGCCTCCTCAGGGGGCTGCAGAGGTTGCTCCGAGTTCCCCCAGAAAATCCCTAGGCAGGCTCTCCTCAGGGTAAATGGTATCCATACCGGAAGCTACATAATCATCCTGCAACTGCTGTTCTAGACCCTGAGTTTCATTTTCTAACTGGCCTGTACGTCCAACAACAACTTTAGCAAGCTGTCGATGCTGAACTAGACCCTTCTTCAGGTTTGGGGCTGAAACAATAAACTTCGTTGGTTTTGAGCTCTTACTACCTAGAGGAGGAACAAGTATTTCAAATGATTGGTGACCTTCAGCCTGATCTAGACCTATGGTTTTAGTCTTACTCTTGCGTCGAAAAGGCAGAACCAAGGCCTGATTCTGTTCCCAGTCCAGCACTGGAGCTGCTGCTGGGAGCTTTTGCTGCTGGGTTAGCTTGTCATTCACATCCTGATGTGGAACAGCAAACTGATCTGGCCCTGCGGGCAGCCCTGCAGCTGAATCCGCGTCTGGGTGTGGAACCAAAGTCTCAGTCAATTCCTGATGAGGCAGTGCCAACATCTGCTCTGGAGAGGAGGACAAGTCATTAAAGCCCCCGGACTCTGCCGGGGGTGTAATCGCATAGGGCGATTCGGGAGGGAGGTCTGAGGAGGTGTGAAGACCAAGGTTCAGTCAGCCCCGGGGGGTCGGAGGTCCACTGGACAGGGTCCAGGGCCCACTCCAGAGGCTGAGCTGCCTGGGCCAGAAGCCACAATGGGTGCCACACGAAGACACGCCATGGGAACCAGAGGCGCAGTGGGGACATGCTATGCGGAGGCTCCCGGGCACAGCGACCCAGGCCAGTGGGGCACGGGCGCTGCACTCTGAGCAAAACCAAAGCATTATGAGAGTCCCGAGACACACAGGCGCCCCTCTCCGCCTCACGACCCACCTTTATTTATGACACCTTTAGTTCCACCACCTTCCTTAGGTCCAGCAGAGATCCAATCTGAGCAACCAGAGGAAGCCTTTTCCAGAGTCACCAGGGTGCAAACCATCCTTCCTCTAGCAAAGGCAACAATTGCCTCCTGCTGGGGCCTCTCCCCAGTCCCCCCCTGAACCAGCCCTGCACCATGAGGCCGGATTTGGGCAGCCCAGGGGTGGGGGGAGGGGTTGGGAAGGATGTGGAGCTTCTCAAGGAAGCCACAGGGCCTGGCCTTCTGGGAAATTCAAAAGTGCGAGTCCAGTTCTGGCAATTTGAACGCTTCCTCCTCAGAGCTCCAGTCTGAGAGACATTCTTCCTCCCCTTGGCCACACTGCTGACAAGAAAAGTAGCTGACCCGCAAAATGAGCACCAGTTAGGCCTGGCGGGAGGGCAACATACCTTACAGTTAGTGAACCATTTCTGTCACTGAGCAGTTGCCACCGCTGGTGGTGCAGACGTTCCCTGCCTCGCCACCCCGATAACTGTGATGCGCTCTGGGCAGGCTCCCTCTCTACGGGAGCTCTGGCCAATGGGACACAGTCCAGCTAAGTCTGGATAATCCCCTTCTCGGAAAGCTTGGGGGATTGAGTGCACTCTGTTATTGTTCTGCTTATAAGTTCCCACCCGGAACAACAAAACGCTACTGTATATTTGCACCGTGGGGGGCTGAGGAATGCTGTGCCCAGGAAAATCTGTGGGTTGTTGGCATGGCACGTACGGTGGTCGAGGGAGAGACTCGGAGCCCAGGCCCAAAGTCCCCAGCCATTACGAGGCCGTCATTCGTTAATATTCCAGTTCAGTATATTGAGGGTCTCAGTCTGGCTGGTTCAAGCCCTGCATCAGACACTGTAGTGATTATCTAGTGGTATGTAACAGATCACACCAAAATAGCGGCTTAGAACAACAATAACATTTATTCCTCACAAGTTCTGAGTCAAGATTTAGGGGTAACTTGGGCAGTTCTGGCTCTGGGTCTCCCACGCAGTCGTCAAGGTATGGGCCAGGGCTGCAGTCATCGGGTGGCTGGACTGAGGCTGGAGGGTCCACTTCAAGGTGGTTCACTCCCTTACCTGGCTGCCAGGGTGGTGCTGGCAAGATCCCACAGGTTTAACAGTGACAGTGGGCCGCTGCAGAGGCTGAGCTTGCTCCTGACCTAGAGGAGAAACCATTGTTACGTGATGCTCTGGAGAGAGAACTGCAATCACATTAGAGAGCTCTGGAGCCTGAGCTGGGGTCTCCTCTTGTGCTGAAGGTTTATTTCGTGCAAGAGCTTCTATAGCTTGGGCTGGCAAAGGTTCAACCTCCTCAGGTGGCTGTGGAGGCAGCGTGGGGGCCTCGTGCTGGGGCTGTAGGAAATTCTGCACTACTAAGGGGCACTGTGGGCTGAGCTGAAGGCTTGTGCTGGGTTGGAGGAAGGTCCCACCTCTGGAGTGGGTTCTGCTGTTATGCTAAGCTCCACATCTGCAGGTTTGATGGTGATAGTGGATACGTTTGAATGCTGAGCCTGATGGTGACTTGGAGGTGAAAAACGGCCATTTCATAAGGCTCCGGAGACTGAGCTGGCTGTACCTGTTGAGTTGCAGAAGGTTCCACCTCCCCTGCAGAAGGTTCTGGAGGCTGAGCTTGTTGCTCCTGCAGCGTTGCAAAAGGTTCTGTCGCTGCTGGAAACGGAGCTGAGGCTTCCTCCTGAGTTGGAGAAGTTTCAGCTTCTCCAACAGACTCTGCAGGCTGAGCTGGGGTCTCATGCTGGGTTGGAAAGGGTTCAGCTTCCTCACTAAGCTCAGAAGGCTGCGTTGGTTGCCCCTGTTCACTTGGAGAAGGCTCAGCTTCTGCAAGAGGCTCTAGAGGCTGACCTGGGCTTTCCTGCTGGGTTGCAGAAGATTCCTGTCTCCTCAGGATGCTCGGGAGGTGGAGCCAGGGCCTCCTGCTGAGCTGGAGGAAATTGAGCTTCCATAGTGGCCTCTGGAGTGATGGTCAGTTCCAATCCAGAGGTTTAAGTGTGACACTGGAACGTTTGAATGAGCGTGATGCTGAATGCCAGCTAGGGATGCTCCCTCACCACTCACTGGACTTTCAAGTACATACTCAGTAGGGTACCCTGGAGCTTGAGTTGGGGTCTCTTGATGGAGTAGGGAAGGTTCAAACGCCTGAGGGAGCTCTAGAGGCTGAGACGGAGGCTCCTGCTGGAGTGGCGGTGGTTCTGCCTCTTCAGTGGGCTCTGCAGTTTCATCCTGGACCTCTGCCTGGGGTGAAAAAGATTCAGCCTCCTCAGGGGTCTCTGGATGACGAAGTTGGGCCTCTTGCTGGGATGCAGAAATTTCAGCCTCCTCAGGGGGCTGCAGAGGTTGCTCCGAGTTCCCCCAGAAAATCCCTAGGCAGGGCTCTCCTCAGGGTAAATGGTATCCATACCGGAAGCTACATAATCATCCTGCAACTGCTGTTCTAGACCCTGAGTTTCATTTTCTAACTGGCCTGTACGTCCAACAACAACTTAGCAAGCTGTCGATGCTGAACTAGACCCTTCTTCAGGTTTGGGGCTGAAACAATAAACTTCGTTGGTTTTGAGCTCTTACTACCTAGAGGAGGAACAAGTATTTCAAATGATTGGTGACCTTCAGCCTGATCTAGACCTATGGTTTTAGTCTTACTCTTGCGTCGAAAAGGCAGAACCAAGCCTGATTCTGTTCCAGTCCAGCACTGGAGCTGCTGCTGGGAGCTTTGCTGCTGGGTTAGCTTGTCATTCACATCCTGATGTGGAACAGCAAACTGATCTGGCCCTGCGGGCAGCCCTGCAGCTGAATCCGCGTCTGGGTGTGGAACCAAAGTCTCAGTCAATTCCTGATGAGGCAGTGCCAACATCTGCTCTGGAGAGGAGGACAAAGTCATTAAAGCCCCGGACTCTGCCGGGGGTGTAATCGCATAGGGCGATTCGGGAGGGAGGTCTGAGGAGTGTGATGACCAAGGTTCAGTCAGCCCCGGGGGGTCGGAGGTCCACTGGACCAGGGTCCAGGGCCCACTCCAGAGGCTGAGCTGCCTGGGCCAGAAGCCACAATGGGTGCCACACGAAGACACGCCATGGGAACCAGAGGCGCAGTGGGGACATGCTATGCGGAGGCTCCCGGGCACAGCGACCCATGGCCAGTGGGGCACGGGCGCTGCACTCTGAGCAGAAACCAAAGCATTATGAGAGTCCCGAGACACACAGGCCGCCCCTCTCCCGCCTCACGGACCCACCCTTTATTTATGACACCTTTAGTTCCACCACCTTTCCTTAGGTTCCAGCAGAGATCCAATCTGAGCAACCAGAGGAAGCCTTTTTCCCAGAGTCACCAGGGTGCAAACCATCCTTCCTCTAGCAAAGGCAACAATTGCCTCCTGCTGGGGCCTCTCCAGTCCCCCCTGACCAGCCCTGCACCATGAGGCAGGATTGGGCAGCCCAGGGGTGGGGGGAGGGGTTGGGAAGGATGTGGAGCTTCTCAAGGAAGCCACAGGGCTGGCCTTCTGGGAAATTCAAAAGTGCGAGTCCAGTTCTGGCAATTTGAACGCTTCCTCCTCAGAGCTCCAGTCTGAGAGACATTCTTCCTCCCCTTGGCCACACTGCTGACAAGAAAAGTAGCTGACCCGCAAAATGAGCACCAGTTAGGCTGGCGGGAGGGCAACATACCTTACAGTTAGTGAACCATTTCTGTCACTGAGCAGTTGCCACCGCTGGTGGTGCAGACTTTCCCTGCCTCGCCACCCCGATAACTGTGATGCGCTCTGGGCAGGCTCCCTCTCTACGGGAGCTCTGGCCATGGGACACAGTCCAGCTAAGTCTGGATAATCCCCTTCTCGGAAAGCTTGGGGGATTGAGTGCACTCTGTATTGTTCTGCTTATAAGTTCCCACCCGGACAACAAAACGCTACTGTATATTTGCACCGTGGGGGGCTGAGGAATGCTGTGCCCAGGAAAATCTGTGGGTTGTTGGCATGGCACGTACGTGGTCGAGGGAGAGACTCGGAGCCCAGGCCCAAAGTCCCCAGCCATTACGAGGCCGTCATTCGTTAATATTCCAGTTCAGTATATTGAGGGTCTCAGTCCTGGCTGGTTCAAGCCCTGCATCAGACACTGTAGTGATTATCTAGTGGTATGTAACAGATCACACCAAAATAGCGGCTTAGAACAACAATAAACATTTATTCCTCACAAGTTCTGAGTCAAGAATTAGGGGTAACTTGGGCAGTTCTGGCTCTGGTCTCCCACGCAGTCGTCAAGGTATGGGCCAGGGCTGCAGTCATCGGGTGGCTGGACTGAGGCTGGAGGGTCCACTTCAAGGTGGTTCACTCCCTTACCTGGCTGCCAGGGTGGTGCTGGCAAGATCCACAGGTTTAACAGTGACAGTGGGCCGCTGCAGAGGCTGAGCTTGCTCCTGACCTAGAGGAGAAACCATTGTTACGTGATGCTCTGGAGAGAGAACTGCAATCACATTAGAGAGCTCTGGAGCCTGAGCTGGGGTCTCCTCTTGTGCTGAAGGTTTATTTCGTGCAAGAGCTTCTATAGCTTGGGCTGGCAAAGGTTCAACCTCCTCAGGTGGCTGTGGAGGCAGCGTGGGGGCCTCGTGCTGGGCTGTAGGAAATTCTGCACTACTAAGGGGCACTGAGGGCTGAGCTGAAGGA